>NC_064560.1:154497962-159497962 GCF_937001465.1 Orcinus orca | reverse complement strand
ATTTTAATTTTTGATGTCATCATGTTTAAAGTCCACTGGCCCTTCTCTGCCACAAGGAATTTTTTACTTTTTTTCCCATTCATTTCTTACCTTGGTCTCAATTCTCAAAATTCCCCTTCTCCTGGGTTGTCAGGAAGGAAAAAACAGAATCACTATTCCTCTCTTCTGCATCCCTATATGTAGCGTGTGGCCAATCTCTCTTTTATCTCTACTGTTATCTAAGATGAGGTTCTGGAGTCTAATCGAGCATAACCAAAAATGGGTTAATTAAGGTGTTTATAGTAAATATTGTAGTCAATCCTGGATTTCTGGTACTTTCTCATATCTTAGTTTTGGCTACTTCTGACTGTATTTTTATTTGTTAACAAATTATTAAAAACTCAATCTCAGATTAACCAGAAGGTTATGATAAACCTAATGCAAAAATATAAGAAAACAAATTACGATAACCCACAGCCTTTCCTATGCAATTCCTTATCTCAAGTTCATTTTCCAATCTATTGATATTTTTATCTTTGAAAATGTTCAGTAATGTCAAAGGTACATAAAAAAAGACTACGTATCAATTTACGAACAGATGTAGGCATGTAGCCAACATGTATAAAAGGAAAATGGTTTAAGAAGCTGATTCTTTGATGTGAAGTTTTCTTTTATAAGAATTTTTCTTTATCTCTCCCTTAATAAAAAAAAAAGTAAGAGCCTAGTTCAAAGCACAATCAGTCTTTCATGGTAAGGACAATGGATGGAAGCAATTTGAAGCAAATGCCCTTTGATTAAATAGATGACTATTTGACTTCTTAATAAATAATCAACAGCAAAATGAAAGTCTAGAAATTTTCAAGTTCACATGGTTATGGTTTATTTTAGCAGAACTGAAATGGTATACGCACTTTGAACTCTATAGCTTAAATATTTTAAAAAGACTCCTTGGAAATAATTTTAAAATAACCCAACTACATTCATTC
Organism: Orcinus orca; assembly: GCF_937001465.1. Lineage (NCBI taxonomy): Eukaryota > Metazoa > Chordata > Mammalia > Artiodactyla > Delphinidae > Orcinus > Orcinus orca. Next base: position 159,496,997 of record NC_064560.1, on the reverse strand, counting down.
ACCAAAGCATGGAAAACTGAAAGCAAATTAAGATCCCGAGAATATATATTTGGCTTTCAGCATCACGTTGTACCTGTACTTTTGATTCCAAAACTGCCCTGGCATGTGTTTGTTTTGAAGTCACTTATGATGGGGGAGGTATGTGCTGCAGTACACAAATAAAGAGGAAATGAACCATGGAAGAAAAATCTGTTAGTTTCAAAACTCAAAGAGAGTAACTGCCCCAGCACTGCATGCTTTTCCCTTTTCCAGTTTAAAATTTTCTCTATTCCAAATAATGCCATATACAATTGCCCCAGTTTTGAACCAGCTTATTCGGCACTTGCACGAGTTGATTGGTACACATAATTTTTTTTTCTTACCTACAAGTTCCAAAGAAAAACTATCATTTTTCACAGGTGTTCTCTGCTGGGATGCCCCAGCAATGGCAGCTCTGGTCCTGCAGCAGGAAGACTGGTTGCTCTTCTATTGACAGTGCCTGCTGGCCCTTCCTCCCAACCTGGTTGTCCCTTTAAAAGTCAGAGTTGGGGCTTCCCTGGTGGTGCAGTGGTTGGGGGTCCGCCTGCCGATGCAGGGGACATGGGTTCATGCCCCGGTCCGGGAAGATCCCACATGCCGTGGAGCGGCTGGGCCCGTGAGCCATGGCCGCTGAGCCTGCGCGTCCAGAGCCTGTGCTCCGCAATGGGAGAGGCCACAACAGTGAGAGGCCCGCGAACCACAAAAATAAATAAATAAATAAATAAAAGTCAGAGTTGTGTTTTCTTCCTCAGGGTCAGGACAAGGTGTCCTTCTCAGTGAGTTGGAGATCCTTTCTCCTTAAACACAAAGCATAAAAATACGAAACAATAGTTCTGCCACACCCAAGTTTAATTCCCATTAAGTAGTTCTCTAAATAGGAGTTAGCTGATTTAAAAAATAAAAGACTCCCTGTGCAGTATATCTGCTCACAATCTACTTGTCCTTTGCTTATGGCAAAGAAGAGAGATTTCTTAAGTGATGAAAATTATTGCAATCAACTATTCACATCCACCTGGAACCTCAGAATATGATCCTATGTGGAATAGGGACTTCGCAGATGTGACTAAGGTAAGGAGCTTGAGATGACATCATCCTGGAAGAGAGAGAGCCCTAAATTCAACGATGAGTTCCCTTATAAGAGACAAAAAAGAAGACACAGACACAGAGAGAGAAAGCCATGTGAAGACAGGGCAGGAACGAGAATGATGTATCCATAAGCCAAGGCACACTAAAGATTGTCTGCAGCCACCTGAAAAAAGGCATGGAACAGATTCTCCCTCAGAGCCTCTGGAGGGAACCAATCCTGCTGACACCTTGATCTCAGATTTCTGGCCTCCAGAACAGTAAGAGAATAAATTTCTGTTGATTTAAGCCAACAAGTTTATGGTAATTTGTTATGGCAGCCCTAGGGAACAGATACGGTACATAATTATTTATACACACACACACACACAAACACACTAATAATATCTTGGAAAGTTTCCCTAAGGATCAGTGGTTCTCACTGAAGGCCATACTGCCCATATGGAAATATACGATGGTGGTGGTTTGGGTTTCAGGTGATTGGAGGATGCTACAGGCATTGAGTGGGCAGCATTCATACTGGTCCCACACAGTGAAACACTGTTCAGCCTTTTGCACGACTTTTGAATACTCTCACCAGTCATTTATGTAGGTGGAAAACTGATTCATAATTATTTGAGGCAAGAACCTAATGTTGGTGAACACAAAGTATTTTTTGCATAGTTTCAATATACACGCATTTCAGGAAATACAATTACTGTAAAGTGAGGGAACTTTGCATTTTCTTTTGTTTGAATCATACTGATGCAGCTGTGTTGGTCTGCATTTGTAGATTTTGCCTCAAAGCACTGACAGTACTATCTTACCTGCTAATTTCATTGTGCCTGAAGGTTTACATAATTAAATAGATATTGTATTAATCAGGCTTCTCCTGAATAATATGAAGAGATTTATTATAAGGGATTGATTTGCATGATTATGGAAGCTGAAGAGTCCCAAGATCTGCAGGGTAAGTTGGCAGGCAGGAGACCAAGGAGAGCCAATGGTGCAGTTTCAACCTGAAGACCAGGAAGAGCTGATGTTTCAGTTCCAGTTTGAAGGCAGGAACAAAACCATGTCCTAGTTTAAAGGCAGCCAAGCAGGAAGAATTGTTTCTTACTCAGTAGGAGGTCAGCCTTTTTGATCTATTCGAGCCTTCAACTGATTGGATGAGGCCCACCCACATTAGAGAGCACAATTTTGTCACTCAGTCTACTGATGTATACATTAATCTCATTAGAAATCACAGACACATCCAGAGTAATGTTTGACCAAATACTTGGGCACCTTCTGGCCCAGTCAAAATGACTCATAACATCAATCATCATAGATATTAATATATAAGTTGTTTTTCTTCTATTTCTACCTCACATTTTAATTAAAACAGTATATTGGTTTCTAAAAATATAATTGTATAAGAAGGTTATATTATTTATGAATTTCATTTTCAATAGTAAAGAGGTCGTTAAAGAATATTCATTACAAAGAGGAGTCACTGGCTATTAGAGGGCTGCGCAAAACTAACCTAGGTGTGCTGCATTCTGTCGTGATGGCTTAATAGTTCTCCATATATGGACACACAATAATACACTGAATTAATGAACACTTTGGTTTTTTTTTTTTTTTACTATTACTAAAAATCTCATGGAGAACACCCTCATACATGTATCTTTGCACATTCTACAATATTTCTGTATAATAGATTCCTCAAGAAAGAATTCCTCGGAAGAGTATGCACATTTAAAACGTTGATAGACACTTTAGCAGTGGGTTTCAAGACAAGAACTCTTTCTTCAAGGGAAATTATATACTGTGGATGAAAACTGTTGCCTGCCATATCGGTAAACAAAGGATGTTGCAGCCATCAAGCCATCAGCCATTGTAGCCACCCCCAACCGTGCATCCTGAGGGGACTCAGGATGGAGAAAAGCAGGCCACTGGCCCTAGAGAGTTAAGGTGCATCTCAAAGGAATGATTTCAGTGAGCCCAGACTCTTGCATCCTCCTATGCATAGAAAAGCTCTCTAGAATCATTTACTTGAGATGTCTGGTTTTCTTTCATTAACAGTAATCTTTTGATGGTCCCACTACCTGTTTTCTGTTGTGAAACTCCTTATGTACCAGCTCCTCCCTTACCTCTTCAGGGCAGTCCCTCAGAGCTGTCTGACAGGCTGTCTTCTGGGCTTAAGTCCTCAGTCTTGCCTGCCAGATAAAACATAATTCTCAACTTTTAGGTTCTGCATTTTTTTTTCAGTCGACAATACCAAAGACTATATAAAACAGATATAAGTAGAGCTGCTTTTGAAAAAGGATAGAGATCCAGAAGCCCTGCCCATTCCTTTCTCGGCTAAGGCAATCCCTGGGCATCTCCACAGAGCTCCTCAGGCTTCAGGAGCACAGCTTGAAAACACTGGCCTGAGATGCAATTTATCCCTTTCTTGGCGGCTCAGGCTTTGTAAGGCTGGCCCTCCCTGGGAGACTCCTTGATAGCTTCTCCTCACTCTCCCTGACATCTAGGTGGTGATCAGCAGGTTGTATAAGGCCAACCAGGTAGAATCCCCATGCTGCCTTCATTATTATTATTTACTTTTTTGAAATGTTTTAAATACATGTACTGAAAAGTCCACAAAAGGTAAACATGCAGCTTAATAAAACAGCATAATGCATATACAGACATAGCTGTTACCCCAATAAAGAAATAAAAGAGCACCCGACACACCCACCTCACTCCTCACCAAAGCGAATCACCGTACTGACATTTATAGTTATCATTCCCTTGTTTTTCTTTGTACTTTTACTCTAGCATATACTAGAGTACAAGTATACACTATACTATACACTAAATACACTATAGTTTCTTTTTCGTCTGTTTGGGAACTTCATATCAAAGGAATAATATAGTTTGTATTTTCTGTTCTTTGGTGCAATACTATTTTTGTGAAATCTGTACATGATGGTGCATATGGCTGTAGTTTTTAAAAATTTTTATTCCTATGTTGCATTTAATTCTATGAATATACCACAATTTATTGATCCATTCCATTGTTGATGAGCGTTTGGTTGTTTTTCAGTTTAAGGCTATTATAAATAATGCTGCTAAGAACTTTCTTACACATATCTTCTGATTCCCATAGTCTTACATTTCCATTTCACATATTACTGGAGATAAAATTGCTGGGACATATGATATGAACCCGAGCTTTCCATTCTAGGTTGTTTTACTTATATAAACGAACAACTCTACTGCTTGGTTTTAAAGAGTATTTGTTCTGTAGACTACCTGATAACCATGTGTAATTGCAATCATCATTGTCTCAGATATCTTCCACAATATTTTATAAAATGTAGGATTGTATGGGGTTTCTTTTGGGGGTGATGAAAATATTTTAAAATTAAATAGTGGTTATGGTTACACAACTCTAAATACAGTAAACCCCTCTGAATTGTACACTTTGAAGGGATGGATTTTGTGGCATGGGGATTATATTTCAATTAGGCTGTTATAAATAAACAAGTTAAAAAAACCAAATGACAATAAAAATTCAGGACTGTCACTGGCAGAAGCAGTGTAATGGGGGACTCTCCCTCCAACCATCCTACCAGGAATTATGTGCGAAGGGAGGGGACAGGCAAGGAGCAGGAGAATGGGATGGGGACGTAACGAAGGACAGAGGACAGTATGAAAGTGGTAGGTTTAGACGGGAGCTTAGGAAATATCATGGTAGCCTGATGTACTATTTGATTATGGGAAATGAGGACAAGGAAATGGAATAGAGTTGATGGAGTACTTTAAGCAATGACCATGTTTAAATACACATGATTTTCTGATCTGCATGTATCAGCTCTCCACATGCCAAAGAGTGTTAATATGTTCATGGAATACATGAGGGAAAGTGAGTTGCAGGGATGGAACTCAGGGTCACAGGGCTAATATATAGAGATAACAATAATAGTAACATCCTAGCTAACACTAGTATTTCATATTTATTTTGTATTTATTGTAAGGTTTCAAATCCTGGCTATACCACTTACTATCTGTGTAACATTGAGCAAGTTACTTAGCTTTCATTGACCTTACTTTCTTCATCCAATAAGCTACCATTGTGCATTTCAGTTCCAGAAACGGTGTCACGGGAATTGCCTCTGTCTCCCCACTTTAAAGGAGGATGCACAGTAGCAGGTATGCCAGTTAGAAGGAGTGCACACTTGCCCTGCTGCCCACACACACCCCTGACATAACCACATAAATGAGGTAAGTCTGTTGGCACCAGACGGGAACATCCCGTGTGTCAAGAGAACACAGAAAACTGCCTTTCTGCTTGAAACTAGAGAAAAGGGAAAAATAATGTCTCAACAACTAACTGAAGAATTTTAAGCAGTATAACTACAAAAGCCCTTTGCTCAAATTGTGTGTGGTATTCTGTGCCTCTTAAGTTATGGAATGAGAAACAATTTTTTTAAATCTACAAATGATTCTTTGAAATAACATCTTTTTATTTACACACATGTATTTTTGGATAACGTGGGGAATAGCTCATTTTGGTTAACAAATACATAACACAACTTATACATCCGTTTTGTTCATTGAGAAGGTTTGGGGATATGTAAAGAGCCCAGAAAATTCCAACAGGCTGTTGTTATCAAATGAATCAGTACGGCTTCTTCAGCAGTTGAATATCACTCTCTATAACACTTTTCTTCTATAAATGAAGGCCTTGTTTTATAACTGGCCTGGATGCTTCTGATTTTATTGGAACTATACTAAGAAGCTGGTTTGCTGTGAATTCCTTCCTTGTGGCTAAATGTGCATGAATTCAATACAGCATCTGAGCCGACACTAGGTCTCACACCACCCACGTCCCAGGTGGAATTAAATGTCCTCGAGTAGGCTGCTTTGAAATTCTAGTTTTTAAAGCACGCTTTTCAGAGCAGCAAAGCACAAATGACTGTGTGTATATTTACTGCACTTTATGCATCCTGTGTATAAAAGCTGTATTGAACATTTATGAGGGTTCTCCTCTGAAAAACTGCAGATCATAATAGAAAGTATGTTTTTGCATTTTTACCAAAACCTCAGACTCCAATAGACGGAGGACTTGATGGAGCTAAGAAACAAAAAGAGGGAGCTGCTAACCACAACATATAGTGTTCCTGGCACAAACAGATCTGTTTCACTCACTCAGGCCTTGAGGCGCAGGAACAAAAGAACCCGAGCAGTTCCAGCACCCTTTGCCCACATGCGCCCAGGCCCTGCCCTTTTTCTCCACAGAGAGCAAGGGAGGGGAAGAAGTGAGGCAGGCAGTGCCCATGAGTTCTGAAAAACAGGGTAAAGAGAGATGCTGGGAGCCCTTTTCATCTTTTCCCATGAAATATCTAGTACATTTTCCTTGACTTTCAAATTTTTAAATGGCTGTACATTGTTCAAACAGCAGAGGTCTAATGATAATGGCCTCCAAATGTTTGCATTAAGTAAGTTGACTTATTTCCAAGGTAATCTAGAAACAAACATTGACTGTGTTCATTGTTTGAAAAGTATTTAACTATGCCTGATTTCCTCCCAACTGCCTACATGTAGCAGTCAGGGGCCAACAAGGAAACCACTTTACCATTTTTTAATCAAGAGAAATCAATGCAGGGAATTGGGTACAAGGGTGACAGAAGAGCTGGAAGCCAGACAGGAGGTAGCATGGCAACCGGAGATGAACAATGGCAGAGAGAACCAAAGGCTGTTGTGGGGTTTTCAGAGCCCAGAGCCAAGGTCACAGGACAGTAGCTGGCACCTCAATGGACCTGTCGTGGCGGGAGTGGGGGGAAATGAGCCACAGGGGATATGCAGCCGTGCTGGAGAAACACCCAAAGCAGAGAGCAGTCCTGTGTTCTCCCTTCCGCCTGCAACCCCCAACGTCTCACCAGTTCTCACGTTGCCCAAAGCCAGAAGCCAGCGGACAGAGGAGGCTGGGAATCAGCCTATAGGCAGGGGTCAGCCCCACTGCCATAGAGAGCAGAGCAAGGGAAGAGAAATGAATCTGAGAAACTGAGATCACATCTTCCTTGACCCTTTCTCTGACTCCCCAAACTAAAGAAAACAATATATCTGAAATGAAATCTCTAGCTTATTGGACAATGGGAAAGACTAGGTGCTGAAGGCTGCGGCAACCGAAGAAACTCCACCTTACCCTGACCTATGAGCTCAATACCACTCACCTAGGGTAGCATCAGTCTCTACATTGCTTCCAGCCGAGGCTCTAGGCAATAGGACCCATTGCAGACTCATACAGGGGAACAGTTGCCTTTTTCTTGATTTTCTTGACATTGTTTCAGTATTTTCTCATACATATTCACACAGAAATGATTATGCAGCATTTTATGAGCTGTCACAAGGGAAAATGGCTGTGGCATGAGTCCACGGCTGACAGGGTGCTCTTGCCACCTGTCATCCAGAGCTTTGAGGTGCAGGGAGAAAAAAAGGAGAGAAAATAAAATGTGAATGGGTGGTGAGTGACATCTCCTGACTTTTGGGGAAGTAACTAGAGTAGAGTCACCCTTCCCTTTCTTATTCTTTTCTTCTCTTTTTTTAAGGAGAAATAAATATATCTAAGAGAAACATTCTGGCTATCTAAGGGTAGGGAACAAGAGTAGTTAGAAGAAAACAGCTGGAATGTATCTGCAAAAGGAACGGACAAAAACGCTCTTTCTGTGCCATCAGTGAATCGCTGCTGTGAGAAAGCCAAAATAGCAACTTCTTTACCGCCAAAACAATTCTCCCTGAGGCCAGTTCCCAGCTTCCCATGCATATGCAGGACACTTCCCAGCTGTTTGGCAGTGCTGAGTGCTTCCTGACTGACCAGAGCCTCAGATCACAATGGAACCTGCCATGTCTAAGGGACCTTCACATCACATGCAACGGAGGGGCACAGGGGGTCTGGGCAAGTCCCATGGAGACAGGACACTACACTGGTCAGTGTAAATAAAGAGAGGAAACTATTGTCTTTAATATAAGTGACATTACTGGCATCTATCGAGCACTTTGTATATGCCAGGCTTTCTGTTACCTTGCTGAACCTTCACAAGAACCCTCTGTGGTCACCATTCTGATTTTCCCCATTTCACAGATGAGGACCCTGAGGCTCTGAGGTTGGGTTATTTGTCCAGTGTCACACAGCTAGTAAATGGAGATTTGAGACTCAAATCTAGGTCTGTCTCTCTCCTCAGACCCAAAGCTCTTCATCACTGTGCTATTCTGTATATCAACTCTAACGGAAACTCAGTGGACAGTTTGTATGTTCAGTGCAAACAGTCACTGACCTCTTCACCCATGATTTATGCAAGAGATAGTAAAACAGAATTGTTACTTGTTTGTTATCTCTGGGTAGTTTCTGAATGCAAATAGTCAGTGAATTCTTGCTATCTATTTAGTCTAAATGACTGAGTCATATGATATCTGCTCGTGTTCTAGAAGCTTGTATGTTCTGAATCTCTCCAGCTACCCAAACCCTAGAGAAGAAATGCTCTATTACTGCAATTTTTCTTCCCACACCTTCTCAGCTGAAATCACCAAAGACTGGAACCTTTAGGCTCAGATCCTGGCCAGTTCAGGAGTGACTCCTAATTTCATCTTTAGAGAAAGTCACACATTGTAACAGTGTGTTGCCCAGGGTCCATCATACCTGTGATGAGTACTAGTCATTCGGGTGCCCACCCAGTCCTCCTCTTTTCCAGCCCATATATGTAGGCTTTGCTTTCATCTCTGTTGCGTTGCTGGAGTCCAGCTAGCTCATCTCTACTGTGTAGACCCTCCTCCCTGGAAGTTGACCCTGTCCCTTGGATTCTCACAACACTTACAGAAGTAAAACAGCATGGGATGACACACGCATCGCACATATATTGCCCATTTCCTTTCCTGCACCCACAGAGTTAGGGTGATCATTTGTTACCTAAACCAGGACCCTTTGGGAGTGAAAAGGAGGACTAAATTACATGAAGACAACAGGTATGAGCCCAGGCAGTCCCATAGGAGCATCTCTCACTGATCCTATGCTTCTCATCTGTGATCCCGGCAACCCCTCACAGATGAAAACTAATTGGCACTTTAGGAACTTACTTCTCACGTTTCTGTACATGCTACTTATTTCATTTTTTTCTGCATAAAGTGGAGTGTTTACTCTGCAACTTCCCAGGCAAGGAGCAATTTACTTTAAAGAAAAGGAAGCTATTATCTCTGCTCACCAACAGATTATAATCTAGTTTTGAAGAAAATAATCATAAAATAAAGAAACAAATGTATAAATGTATAAAATAAATGCACTTGATGAATGCAAGTATTCTGTCCCATAAATGAACTTCCCAGGGTGAGTGAGAAGACCAGGTAGCAATTTGCAAAGCAACTTAGGCTGGAATGTAAACATTCCATTGTTTCACTAGGAGTTGACATAGAATATAGCCCAGATTTTAGATTCAAAAAGTCCTGGATTCGGAACTTCCCTGGTGGCGCAGTGGTTAAGAATCCACCTGCCAATGCGGGGGACATGCGTTCGATCCCTGCTCTGGGAAGATCCCACATGCTGTGGAGGAAGTAAGCCCGTGTGCCACAACTACTGAGCCTGCACTCTAGAGCCTGTGAACCACAACTACTGAAGCCCGCGTGCTTAGAGTCCGTGCTCCGCAACAAGAGAAGCCACTGCAATGAGAAACCCACACGCCACAACGAAGACCAAACACAGCCAAAAATAAATAAGTTAAAAACTAAAAATAGTCCTGGATTTGAGTCCTGAAACTTCATTTTCTAGCTGTGTGAAAATAGCGGAGAGGAGTTGAGGAAGATGGCGGAAGAGTAAGACACAGAGATCACCTTCCTCCCCACAGATACATCAGAAATACATCTACACGTGGAACTGCTCCTATAGAACACCTACTGAAGGCTGGCAGAAGACCTCAGACCTCCCAAAAGGCAAGAAACTCGCCACGTACCCGAGTAGGGCAAAAGAAAAAACAGAGACAAAAGAATAGGGACGGGACCTGCACCTCTGGGAGGGAGCTGTGAAGGAGGAAAGGTTTCCACACACTAGGAGCCCCTTCGCGGGCAGAGACTGCGGGTGGCGGAGGGCGGAAGCTTCGGAGCCGCGGAGGAGAGCACAGCAACAGGGAAGAGGAGGGCAAAGCGCAGAGATTCCCGCACAGAGGATCAGTGCCGACCGGCAGTCACCAGCCCGAGAGGCTTGTCTGCTCACCCGGCGGGGCAGGCGGGGGCTGGGAGCTGAGGCTCGGCCTTCGGAAGACGCATCCCAGGGCGAGGACTGGGGTTGGCGGCGTGAACACAGCCTGAAGGGGCTAGTGCGCCACAGCTAGCTGGTAGGGAGTCCGGGAAAATGACTGGAGCTGCTGAAGAGGCAAGAGACTTTTTCTTGTCTCTTTGTTTCCCGGTGCACGGGGAGAGGGGATTAAGATCGCCGCTTAAAGAAGACAGGTGCGAGCCGCGGCTATCAGCGTGGAGCCCAGAGACGGGCATGAGACGCTAAGGCTGCGGCTGCCGCCACCAAGAAGCCTGTGTGCCAGCACAGGTCACCATCCACACTGCCCCTCCCGGGAGCCTGTGCAGCCCGCCACAGGCAGGGTCCCGTGATCCAGGGACACCTTACCCGGGAGAACGCACAGCGCGCCTCAGGCTGGTGCAACGTCACGCCAGCCTCTGCCGCCGCAGGGTCACCGCGCACTCCGTGCCCCTCCCTCCCCCTGGCCTCAGTGAGCCAAAAGCAGCTGCTTCTTTAACCCTGTCCTGTCTGAGCGAAAAACAGACGCCCTCAGGCGACCTACACGCAAAGGCGGGGCCAAATCCAAAGCTGAACGCTGGGAGCTGTGCTAACAAAGAAGAGAAAGGGAAATTTCTCCCAGCAGCCTCAGAAGCAGCGGATTAAATCTCCACAATCAACTTGATGTACCATGCATCGGTGGAATACCTGAATAGTCAACGAATCATCCCAAATTGAGGAGGTGGACTTTGGGAGGAAAATATATTATTTTTTCCCCTTTTCCTCTTTTTGTGACTGAGTATGGTTCTGTGTGAGATTTTGTCTGTATAGTTTTGCTTTCACCATTTGTCCTAGGGTTCTGTCTGTCCATTTATTTGTTTTTACTTTAAAAAAATTTTTTTTCTTAATTATTTTTTATTTTAATAACTTTTATTTTATCTTTATTTTATTTTATTTTATCCTCTTTCTTTCTTTCTTTCTATTTTTTCTCCCTTTAATTCTGAGCTGTGTGGATGAAAGGCTCTTGGTGCTCCAGCCAGGAGTCAGTGCTGTGCCTCTGAGGTGGGAGAGCCAAATTCAGGACACTGGTCCACAAGAGACCTCGCAGTTCCACATAATATCAAATGGTGAAAATCTCCCAGAGATCTCCATCTTAACACCAACACCCAGCTTCACTCAACGACCAGCAAGCTACAGTGCTGGACACCCTATGCCAAACAACTAGCAAGACAGGAACACAACCTCACCCTGTAGCAGAGAGGCTGCCTAAAATCATAATAAGGCCACAGACACCCCAAAACACACCACCAGACGTGGACCTGTCCACCAGAAAGACAAGATCCAGCCTCATCCACCAGAACACAGGCACTAGTTCCCTCCACCAGGAAGCCAATACAACCCACTGAACCAACCTTAGCTACTGGGGACAGACACCAAAACAAAGGGAACTACGAACCTGCAGCCTGCAAAAAGAAGACCCCAAACACAGTAAGATAAGCAAAATGAGAAGACAGAAAAACACACAGCAGATAAAGGAGCAAGGTAAAAACCCAACAGACCTAACAAATGAAGAGGAAATAGGCAGTCTACCTGAAAACAAATTCAGAATAATGACAGTAAAGATGATCCAAAATCTTGGAAATAGAATAGAGAAAATACAAGAAACATTTAACAAGGACCTAGAAGAATTAAAAAGGAAACAAGCAACAGTGAACAACACAATAAATGAAATTAAAAATACTATAGAAGGGATCAATAGCAGTATAACTGAGGTAAAAAAACGGATAAGTGACCTGGAAGATAAAATAGTGGAAATAACTACTGCAGAGCAGAATAAAGAATAAAGAATGAAAAGAACTGAGGACAGTCTCAGAGACCTCTGGGACAACATTAAACAAAACAACATTCGAATTATAGGGGTCCCAGAAGAAGAAGAGAAAAAGAAATGGACTGAGAAAATATTTGAAGAGATTATAGTTGAAAACTTCCCTAATATGGGAAAGGAAATAGTTAATCAAGTCCAGGAAGCACAGAGAGTCCCATACAGGATAAATCCAAGGAGAAACATGCCAAGACACATATTAATCAAACTATCAAAAATTAAATACAAAGAAAATATATTAAAAGCAGCAAGGGAAAAATAACAAATAACACACAAGGGATTCCCCATAAGGTTAACAGCTGATCTTTCAGCAGAAATTCTGCAAGCCATTAGGGAGTGGCAAGACATATTTAAAATGATGAAGGAGAAAAACCTACAACCAAGATTACCCAGCAAGGATCTAGTTCAGAATAGATGGAGAAATTAAAACCTTTACAGACAAGCAAAAGCTGAGAGAGTTCAGCACCACCAAACCAGCTCTACAACAAATGCTAAAGGAACTTCTCTAGGCAAGAAACACAAGAGAAGGAAAAGACCTACAATAACAAACCCAAAACAATTAAGAAAATGGGAATAGGAACATACATATCAATAATTACCTTAAATGTAAATGGATTAACTGCTCCCACCAAAAGACACAGACTGGCTGAATGGATACGAAAACAAGACCCATATATATGCTGTCTAAAAGAGACCCACTTCAGACCTATGGACACATACAGACTGAAAGTAAGGGGATGGAGAAAGATATTCCATGCAAATGGAAACCAAAAGAAAGCTGGAAGATCAATTCTTATATCAGACAAAATAGACTTTAAAATAAAGACTATTACAAGAGACAAAGAAGGACACTACATAATGATCAAGGGATCGATCCAAGAAGAAGATATAACAATTGTAAATCTTTATGCACCCAACATAGGAGCACCTCAATGCATAAGGCAAATACTAACAGCCATAAAAGGGGAAATCGACAGTAACACAATCATAGTAGGGGATTTTAACACCCCACTTTCACCAATGGACAGATCATCCAAAATGAAAATAAATAAGGAAACACATGCTTTAGATGATACATTAAACAAGATGGACTTAACTGATATTTATAGGACATTCCATCCAAAAACAACAGAATACACATTTTTCTCAAGTGCTCATGGAACATTCTCCAGGATAGATCATATCTTGGGTCACAAATCAAGCTTTGGTAAATTTAAGAAAATTGAAATCGTATCAAGTATCTTCTCCGACCACAACGCTATGAGAGTAGATATCAATTACAGGAAAAGATCTGTAAAAAATACAAACACATGGAGGCTAAACAATACACTACTTAATAAAGAAGTGATCACTGAAGAAATCAAAGAAGAAATCAAAAAATACCTAGAAACAAATGACAATGGAGACACGATGACCCAAAACCTATGGGGATGCAGCAAAAACAGTTCTAAGAGGGAAGTTTATAGCAATACAGTCCTACCTTAAGAAACAGGAAACATCTCAAATAAACAACCTAACCTTGCAATGAAAGCAATTAGAGAAAGAAGAACAAAAAAACCCTAAAGTTAGCAGAAGGAAAGAAATCATAAAGATCAGAGCAGAAATAAATGAAATAGAAACAAAGAAAACAATGCAAGGATCAATAAAACTAAAAGCTGGTTCTTTGAGAAGATAAGCAAAATTGATAAACCATTAGCCAGACTCATCAAGAAAAAAAGGAAGAAGACTCATCAAGAAAAGAAGACTCATCAAGAAAAAAAGAATTAGAAATGAAAAAGGAGAAGTAACAACTGACACTGCAGAAGTAACAACTGACACTGCAGAAATACAAAGGATCATGAGGGATTACTACAAGCAACTCTATGCCAATAAAATGGACAGCCTGGAAGAAATGGACAAATTCTTAGAAAAGCACAACCTGCCAAGACCAAACCAGGAAGAAATAGAATGAACAGACCAATCACAAGCACTGAAATTGAAACCGTGATTAAAAATCTTCCAACAAACAAAAGCCCAGGACCAGATGGCTTCACAGGTGAATTCTATCACACATTTAGAGAAGACCTAACACCTATCCTTCTCAAACTCTTCCAAAATATAGCAGAGAGAGGAACACTCCCAAACTCATTCTACGAGGCTACCATCACACTGATACTAAAACAAGACAAAGATGTCACAAAGAAAGAAAACTACAGGCCAATATCACTGATGAACATAGATGCAAAAATCCTCAACAAAATACTAGCAAACAGAATCCAACAGCACATTAAAAGGATCATACACCATGATCAAGTGGGCTTTATTCCGGGAATGCAAGGATTCTTCAATATACGCAAATCAATCAACGTGATACACTATATTAACAAATTGAAGGAGAAAAACCATATGATCATCTCAATAGATGCAGTGAAAGCTTTCAACAAAATTCAACATCCATTTATGATAAAAACCCTGCAGAAAGTAGGCATAGAGGGAACTTACCTCAACATAATAAAGGCCATATATGAAAAACTCACAGCCAACATCATCCTCAATGGTGAAAAACTGAAACCATTTCCACAAGATCAGGAACAAGACAAGGTTGCCCACTCTCACCATTCTTATTCAACATAGTTTTGGAAGTTTTAGCCACAGCAATCAGAGAAGAAAAAGAAATAAAAGGAATCCAAATCAGGAAAGAAGAAGTAAAGCTGTCACTGTTTGCAGATGACATGATACTATACATACAGAATCCTAAAGATGCTACCAGAAAACTACTAGAGCTAATCAATGAATTTGGTTAAGTAGAAGGACACAAAATTATGCACAGAAATCTCTTGCATTCCTATACACTAATGATGAACAATCTGAAAATGAAATTAAGAAAACACTCCCATTTACCATTGCAACAGAAAGAATAAAATATCTAGGAATAAACCTACCTAAGGAGACAAAAGACCTGTATGCAGAAAATTATAAGACACTGATGAAAGAAATTAAAGATGATACAAATAGATGGAGAGATATACCATGTTCTTGGATTGGAAGAATCAACATTGTGAAAATGACTCTACTACCCAAAGCAATCTATAGATTCAATGCAATCCCTATCAAACTACCAATGGCATTTTTCACAGAACTAGAACAAAAAGTTTCACAGTTTGTATGGAAACACAAAAGACTCCGAATAGCCAAAGCAATCTTGAGAACGAAAAATGGAGCTGGAGGAATCAAGGTTCCCTGACTTCAGACTATACTACAAAGCTACAGCAATCAAGACAGTATGGTACTGGCACAAAAACAGAAATATAGATCAATGGAACAGGATAGAAAGCCCAGAGATAAACCCACACACATATGGTCACCTTATGTTTGATAAAGGAGGCAAGAATGTATAGTGGAGAAAAGAAAGCCTCTTCAATAAGTGGTGCTGGGAAAACTGGACAGGTATATGTAAAAGTATGAAATTAGAACACTCCCTAACACCAGACAGAAAAATAAACTCAAAATGGATTAAAGACCTAAATGTAAGGCCAGACACTATCAAAATCTTAGAGGAAAACATAGGCAGAAGACTCTATGACATAAATCACAGCAAGATCCTTTTTGACCCACCTCCTAGGGAAATGGAAATAAAAACAAAAATAAGCAAATGGGACCAATGAAAGTTCAAAGCTTTTGCACAGCAAAGGGAACCATAAACAAGACCAAAAGACAACCCTCAGAATGGGAGAAAATATTTGCAAATGAAGCAACTGACAAAGGATTAATCTCCAAGATTTACAAGCAGCTAATGCAGCTCAATAACAAAAAAACAAACAACCCAATCCAAAAAAGGGCAGAAGACCTAAATAGACATTTCTCCAAAGAAGATATACAAATTGCCAACAAACACATGAAAGAATGCTCAACATCACTAATCATTAGAGAAATGCAAATCAAAACTACAATGAGATATCATCTCACACCGGTCAGAATGGCCATCATAAAAAATCTACAAACAATAAATGCTGGAGAGGGTGTGGAGAAAAGGGAACACTCTTGCACTGTTGGTGGGAATGTAAATTGATACAGCCACTGTGGAGAACAGTATGGAGGTTCCTTAAAAAACTACAACTAGAACTACCATATGACCCAGCAATCCCACTACTGGGCATATACCCTGAGAAAACCATAATTCAAAAAGAGTCATGTACCAAAATGTTCATTGCAGCTCTATTTACAATAGCCAGGACATGGAAGCAACCAAAGTGTCCATCAACAGATGAATGGGTAAAGAAGATGTGGCACATATATAAAATGGAATATTACTCAGCCATAAAAAGAAACGAAATTGAGATATTTGTAGTGAGGTGGATGGACCTAGAGTCTGTCATACAGAGTGAATTAAGTCACAAAGAGAAAAACAAATACCATATGCTAATACATATATATGGAATCTAAGGAAAAAAAAAAAAAAAGAAATGGTCATGAAGAACCTAGGGGAAAATACGGGAATAAAGACACAGACCTACTAGAGAATGGACTTGAGGATATGGGGAGGGGGAAGGGTAAGCTGGGAGAAAATGAGAGAGGGGCATGGACATATATACACTACCAAACGTAAAACAGATAGCTAGTGGGAAGCAGCCGCATAGCACAGGGAGATCAGCTCGGTGCTCTGTGACCACCTAGAGGGGTGGGATAGGGAGGGTGGGAGGGAGGGAGACAGAAGAGGGAAGAGATATGGGAACATATGTATATGTATAACTGATTCACTTTGTTATAAAGCAGAAACTAACACACCATTGTAAAGCAATTATACTCCAATAAAGATGTTTAAAAAAAATAGTGGAGAATAGAAAATAAGTGGAGAGAAGGGTAGTCTTGTAGGACTGAGCCCTTAACCTGTGGAATATGGTGCTCTCTCTCCTCCAGGCTCTCTACAGGTGGAGAGTATTAGAATTGAGCTGAATTGCAGGACACCCAGCTGTGTCAGAGGATTGCTTGATGGTGTGGCGAAACCAACTCCCAACCCCCCCAGCCCCGTACACACTGGAATTTGGGTGGCCAAATCATTGGCAATTGAACCTCACCAAGTGCCCCAATCAGCAGAATGGGAATTTGACAGGACTGTTTCCTAGAAAGACATTCTAGGTGGCCCTTAAAGGACAATGTGGATTTTAAAGGGCAGAACAAAGTCCTCAGGGGAGGACTAAATTTCTCCAGATACTTTGCAACACATAACTCTATATAAAGCAGGTATTCTGTGAAAAGTAACTAGTTTAGCAAGATTCCTCTAAGCGTCACATTAGTACCTGGAGGCCAGCTTAATGTGAATTAAATTGCAATGAATATTTTCAAGCCAGACAAACTGTCTGCAAGATTATTGAGGAACCGCAGAGTGCTGTAATGACCCAGAAGCAGAGGCCCAGAGGTACTGGTAAGGAGCTTGTGTAGAGCTGGTCTCTCGGGAAGATTCAGATGCAGGGTTAAAATTTTATGAAGAATTATGATTCTCAGTGATGAATCGAGAAAGCTAAAGCAAAAGTACTCAGCCAGAAATGAAAAAGGGTCTTAAAGACTTGACAACAGTGGCAATTCTGCCTGCCAATGCTGTGGAATAATTTATGAACCACACAGCAATTGAGTGGTTTAACAACAATTACCAGATAATGAAATGCATACTTGGAAATGTTACTATTTCTGCAATAATATAATGATATCAAATTAACAAATTCTACTTTACTCCTATTTCTGAGGGTTTGAGGAGACAATTAAATATGCATAGGTATAACCCCTACTTGTTGAAGGCCCCAATGATTCATAAAGACTTTATGAGTAAGAACCTTCTATATTTGGAAAAATGTAGATTCTGCATGACTCAAGGATGGATTGGTCTGGTTTTTATACTTACCTAGTGTGGTAGGAAGAATAATGGCCCCCCAAAGATGTCCAGGTCCAAATCCCCAGGACCTGTAAATATGTTACCTTACGTGGCTAAAGGGACGTTGCAGATTTAATTAAAGACCTTGTGATGGGGAGATTATCTTGGATTATCTCAGTGGGCCCAATGTAATCACAAGAGTCCTTTAGAAGAGAGTCAGAGTCAGAGAAGGAGATGTGATGGCGACAGAAGCAGAGGTTGGAGTGATTGGAATAAGGGACCAAGAGCCAAGGAATGCAGATGGTTTTAGAAGTTGGAAAAAGGCAAGGAAATGGATTTTCCCCTAGAGTCTCAAGTAGGAACTCGATTCTTGCCAAATTCTTGATTTCATCCCAGTGAAACCCATTTTGGACTTTTGACCTCTAGAATTTACTAAAATAAATGTTTTAAGACACTAAAGCTGTGGTAATTTGTTACAGCAGCAATAGAAAACTAAGACGCCTAATATCTTTCATTATTGTTTTCTTCATTTCTTTGCCTCATAAATTCAGAACCCAATAAGCCAAGTCCAATACTGAAGGAAAACTCAACAAAGCCAATTTAACAACGAATGAGAAAGGTATCACATATATCCAAATAAAAGCAAGAGAAATATGGGATAATACTGTAAGCTTTATGCCATATTAGCCTAGAACCATCTTTTGTTAGTTGGTAATTCAATTTATTTAAATATTTTCAATGTCTCTTACAGATTATATTAAATCTAACTCAGCCCCCTAGCAAGGCTCTCTTCACAGAAATCTCTTCCACATATTTCATGGAAATGTGAATATTTTAAAGGCAATAAATTTTAAATGTTAGGTTTTCAAAAACTTATATTTAGATGTTGTGATAGATCCTTTTGGGGATTCTCCTCTAATTTCCCTGATAATTTCCACCTCTTTGGGAACTGCCCCCGATCCACAGGGCCTAAATTTAATCCTCCCTTCTAGCCAATGTGAATTGGAACAAGGAAGGGCCAAGAGGAACTCCTGGCCCAAGCTAGGCCAATTATTTCCCCTGGGAATCTAGAATTTGAACTATGAGATTCAGAATCTGGGAATTGGAAACAGTTCCTTTAATGTCAAAAATGTAGAGAGAATGTCTCTGAGTTCCACAGCTGAACGTTAAGCCTCCCTAGGCCTTGTTGTTAAACTCGTCCTTGGATTCTGTAAGATACACGTGGCAAAACGATTGGTGTAAATGGCAGCAATTCTCACCCCTCTCTGGACCCACCCTCTTCCCAGTGTGATTTGTAGTTCCTCCAGTGATGGAATATGTTTCCCTATCCTTTGAATCTGGGATGACCTTCTGACCTGCACTGAACAATGGGATGTGGTCAAAATGATGTACAAGTTTCCACACTTCTTCTGTCTGTCTCTCTCTCCCTCTGTCTCTTTTTCCTGTTCTCTGCTTCCTATGGGAACAAGTTCAACAAGTTCAGTGTAGTCTTTAGGATAATCAGAGACATGCTACCCACTCACTGCTTTAGTCCCAGTGAAGAACCAGTCAATCACCAGACATGTGAGAGAGGCATTGAGGCTATTCCGATCCTGCCAGCCCCTATGTGACCTGGCAGCCGATCACAAGTTTCTGAGCAAACCTAGCCAAGATCAGCCAAGCCTGGCCCAGATCAGTAGACACGTCCATCTGACTCATAGGTGCACAAGCAATAATACTTTCATGTTTTAAGTCAGAGTTTAGAGTAACTTTTCATGAAGTAATGTCTAATAGATATATCCTAATTTGTTTTGGTTTGGTTTGGTTTTTTGCCTGTTCTCTTATTTATTTTAAGAAATATTCACTGAGTGTCTAATAAATACCAGATAAGTTCTTATGCTAAGAATATGAGATTACTGTGCTATTACTGTAAAACAAAGTCCCCACTCTCATTAAGCTAGCACTCTAGTGAGCATTGCGTGGGAGGTGAGGAGATGGACAATAAACAAGTCAGAGAGTAAAAATACAGCATAGCAAATGGAAAAGAATAAAGCAGGATTAGGAAAACAGGGAGTGTGGTATAAGGAGAAGAAACTGGTATCTTACAAAGAATGCAGAGGGAAGGCATCACTCCAAGATGACATTTGAGCAGAGACCTGGGTATAGTGAGTAAGTAAGCCATGCAAATATCTGGGGGAAAAAAAGCACTCCAGGTAGAGGGAACAGCAAATGCAAAGGCCCTGAGGAGGAGAGAGAAACAGGAGATTTGTGTTTCTGGAGCAGTGAGGTGAGGGAGAGAGGAGCCAGAGGAGAGGTCGGTGTGGTGGCCAAGGGTGAGGCCTTGGGAAGCTTGAGTGTAATGATAGGGACTTCGGCTTTTACTCTGAGCAAGACAGAAAACAATAAAGAGCTCTGATCCCAGTCGTTAAGTGAAAGGAATCACATTTTAGAATGTTCACCCTGACTACAGTGTGAATAAACCTTAGAGGGCTAAGTAGGGAGCCAGCTGCCTGATAACTAGAGGGACAGGCAATGGAAATGGGGGGAAAGAGGAAGATTTCGAGAAATCAGGACTTTGTTTTTGGACATGCTAAGCTCAATCGTGTTTTTAGATAGCCTTAAGGATAACATCAATTAGATAGTTGGCTGTATGAATATGGAGCTGCAGTCAGAGACATGAATTTAGGAGTCACTTGAGTGTAGTTGGACTTGAAAGACTGTGAGTCTGAGAGAAATCCTTCAGGGAGCATAGATAGAAAGGAGAAGCAGCCCTGGGGCTACCCAGTGATTATATCCAGGAAGATAGGAACAGCCAGCAAAAGCTGAGAAGGGAGGCCAGCCAGGTACAAAGAGAACCAAGTGGGGTTTCTGCCAATAAGTTCCTTTCTTTCCTCTTCAACCTATAGCTTAAGCTGGCTTCTGTTTTTGTTTTTGTTTTTGTTTTTGCTGTACGCGGGCCTCTCACTGTTGTGGCCTCTCCCATTGCGGAGCACAGGCTCCGGACACGCAGGCTCAGCGGCCATGGCTCATGGGCCCAGCCGCTCCGCGGCATGTGGGATCTTCCCGGACCGGGGCACGAACCCGTGTCCCCTGCATCGGCAGGCGGACTCTCAACTACTGCGCCACCAGGGAAGCCCCTGGCTTCTTTTTTTATGTAATGGGGTAATATACGGAGATTTTAAATGGAGGTTTTCCTTTCTGAAAATTATCTCTGTTGCCCCTCAGCTCTCCATGCACTGGATACAGGGCATTCAGGGCTGCACGGGGAGGGCAGAAACAGAGAAAAAGGCTTCCACTGACTTGCTGATTTTTTTTTTTTTTAAGTCATGGCAGGCATAAAACCAAAGCATTTTTTTATTTGAGAAAGCTAAGAGTATGAGAGAGAAGTGGTTTTGTTTTGATTTCTAAAAGGGCTGAGTGGAAGAGTGAGCCAGAGCCTGGGGTAGAGCACAGAGCCGGATTAACTGCAGTTTCTTGCCCCACAGGAGGGAGATCAGATCACTTCCTGGGCAGCAGGGAAGCTGGAGAGAGAAATCAGGAGCGTCTAGATGCTTGTGAGAAGCCTTTCCGGCCTGCTGTTCGACTGCATCTCTACCCGCACCCCTCAACCAGTGTGGAAAGCCCTGCTGGGCGCAGGGCAGACCAAGACCCCAAGCAGGTTTGAAAATCCTCTGGTAAAGGGCTTCGCTCCCCACTTCCCATCCTGAGTGCTAAGGGGACTAACTCACAATGCATCTCACACTAATTCAGGAGAGTGACAACCGAGTGGTTCTGAATATTTAGGCAGAGAGAGCCTGGGCTAGTAGACACCTCCCATGCCCCCCTCTGAATTCTGCAAAGCCAGCACAAGGCACAGATAAGATTCAAATATTTTCTCATGCCCCAAGAGGGAATGTAGAAGGCAGCGGCAAGTTGAATGCCTGCAGTCCTTCCAAGGAGCCGCCAAGGCCATGGGCAAGGTCCCAAAGGTCTGGGGTGGAAAGCTCAAAAGCCTGGGCCAGATGGAAGCCTCAGCTGAGGCTCAGAGAAGCAGCAGTGGCAGTGAGAACCACAGGAGGCCACTGTGCATCGACCCTGTGGGTTACAGAGAAATTCAGTTATAGCTGAGCTGTGGTGATAAATTTTAAAGTGGTTACACTTATAGTGGAAATATCTCTGCTTAATCTAGACATCAGACTTATAGTTGAACATGCTGCACTGCTTAGGCAACAATTCTGTAAATTCTATGGAAAGTATTTTGGTGACAGTTTTGTCACTAGTAATATGGGCAGTCCCCAACTGGTGGTTTGAAATTTATTCTACCATATAAATGGTGTTATAGATAGTGGTTAGTTTCACATATTAGCTCACTAAGCGTAGGTAATCCATCATATAATTGAGTTATGACAGTCTAGTTGGTGCCAGAGTAGCACAGTGAAAAGAGTGTTTGAAATCCCTAGCACCACCTACTCACAGTGGATCCTTAGCTCATACTTAGCTTTTCTGGGTCTCAGTTTCCTTATATGTAAAATGAGGGTAAGAATATCTTTCCTTGTAGGTTTGTTGTAAGAATTGGTAACAATTTCCACAAGACACCCAAATCTTCAGTGTAACAGATCTTGGCTAGGGGGTTAGAAAAAAACAATCTGATTAAACAAATCTACTCTAAGCTATGGATGGCTCATGTTCCCTTAATCCTCACAGAAATATTTGTACTTTGAAGTGAGGAAGATTTCTAATCTAATTAAATATCTAAATAAAGGGATTTTCAGTCATTCTTTTGATAACAAAATCAACTAAAATTTCCAGTACTATGAGGAAAAATAGTTTGAAATGGGATGATTATCCTTTAAGCAAGGTGGATCTGCCTGTCCAAGCCAGCTGAGTGTCCTCTCTCTTAGGATTAGTTTGGGCTGCATATACTAGAAAATCCCTAAAATGCTTAAACGAGATAGACCTTAATCTGTCTTATACATATAAAAGGAATCTGGAAGTTAGCAATCCAGGACTAGTATAGTTACTTCACAAAATCATCAAAGTCCACAATTCATCTGTCATCCTTGAGAGTGGTTCTTGTCCTCACGGCCCAATATAACTGATATAGCACCAGCCATCACATCTATATTCTGGGAAGCATGATGAAAGACAGGGCAAAAAACCCAAACAAACCAAAAACCCCCAAAACCCAAAACAAAACCAAAAACTTCCTGGAAGCACCACATAATAATTTCACTCACATTTATTAGCTAAAATATAGTCACATGACCATATCTAGCTGCAAGGAAGGCTGAGAAACATCCTTTAACTGAGTCTTGCCTCCCAAATAAATTTAGGGTTCTATTACTAAGAAAGAAAGGAAGAATAGATGTTAAAAATAAGCAGCCAGCAGTCTTTGCCACAGCACTAATGAGCCAGTTACTTAGCACTTGCCTCTCAGTTGCAATTTTTCCCTTTTGTACACTGCTTTGTGATGCTGGGGATGGGACTTTGCAAACTATGTTCTGCTTTGCCAGGGGATTCTGGAGGGAGACTAGAAAAACTGAGGAGGAAGGATGCTGTTCCTGTGCATGTTACTCAGCTTTGCTTCTTCCCCCCGGCACTGGCAGTTCTTTCCAGGAGCAGCAGTTGATACCAGTTTGCAGTTTTTTTCAGCACTCATAGACCAGCCTCACTTCTCCTCACTTCAGACGTACCAACACCAGGCCAGCTGTCATCCCTGCTGTGGACTGAATTGTGTGCCTTCAAAAATCATAGGTTGATGCCATAACCCCTAATGTGACTGTATTTGGAGTTTGGGTTTTTAGGAGATAATTCAGGTTAAATGCGGTCATAAAGGTGGGGCCTTAATTTGAATCTCTCTCTCTCTCTCCAGTAGCACCCACCCCAGAAAAGGCCATGGAGCACATGGCAAGAAGGTGGCTATCTGCAAGCCAGGAAGAGAGCTCTCATCAGAAACCGACCATGCTGTCCCCTTGATCTTGAACTCCTGCCTGCCAAACATCACGTTCAAGTCATTGGTTGTTTTTCACGACAGCCTGAGCGGACTAACAACTCCCTCCTCAGAGGTCTGAGTTTTCAATCCCACAGGGCCCCTTCTCCCACCCCTTCCTTTAGCTCCTCCAGACTCAGGAGCAGTAGCTGTTTTCACCAGTTGCAAATTTTTGATAATTTATACTCTATTTTTACCTTTTCAGCTCTTCAATATCTAGTCAATTCTTCATACTAAGGTTTTTTTTTTTTTTTTGCGGTATGCGGGCCTCTCACTGTTGCGGCCTCTCCTGTTGCGGAGCACAGGCTCCGGACGCGCAGGCTCAGCGGCCATGGCTCACGGGCCTAGCAGCTCCACGGCATGTGGGATCTTCCCAGACCGGGGCACGAACCCGTGTCCCCTGCATCGGCAGGCGGACTCAACCACTGCGCCACCAGGGAAGCCCCATACTAAGGTTTTTTGTTTGGTTGGTTGGTTTTGGTTTTTTTGTTCTGTTTCTGTTAAAATAAGTGGTGGTGGTTTCTGACTGTTGACTAGACCTTGACTGGTACTATCAAACAGCTCTGGGATACTCCCAGTTGTGGCTACACACACTTTAACAGAAGTGTCCACTGGTAGCACATTTCCTACCTTTCCTCTACCCCCAAACACTCTACCAAACTCTACCTGCCTCTTCATACTTCTGCTCATTCCTGGTCGCCATTTTCACCTCCCAATGGTCCTGTACCTAGATTCTTCCTCCTTCTTCACCCAGCTGTATGATGTACCTGGGTTTTTGTTCCCTTCTCCATAGAACACAAATTCTCACGTCCTTGCCTTAGAACTGGGCTGCACTGCTTCCCTAAATCTGGGCCCAGCATTCCGTGGTTTTCTGGATGGGATCATAATCTAAAACCAACTCCCTTAATCAAGCTATTATTTTTTCAAAGTTTTAGAACTTTCACTTTTATAGCCTACAAGTTCTCGAAACAGTTCCAGTTTGTTCTCCTGATGGCAGCCAAGGGAATTCCACAGAGTAGGTGGGGCACTTATGTGAGAAAAATAATTACTTTGTTAGTGAGGCAGGCATTTTAGGCTGGGGGCAACCTGAAAAAACTTTGTACTTAGCTGTGCATTTAAAGAATAAATAAATTTCCAAGCAGAGCCTCATCTTCACACATTTTCGGGTTGCTTTTGCATACTCAAGATTTGTTCATCTTTTTAATGCTATATTTGAGTTGTTTATGTGTTTTCATTTATTAGATGCACTGGAACAATAAAAACTTTTCGGAGAGTTTCTCTTTCCTTTCACAGCAGTATTCTTCTTTCTATCATCTCTGTTTCTCTCCTTAAGCTATCTGGTTTAGTTTAATAGACTTTCCTTTACCTATCACCATAAATCCCACAATCACTAAAAAATGCTAGGGAACAAATATGAAGCACTCTCTTAAAGTGCCCTCTTATCAAGTTATCTTGTAGAAGATAATAACATTTTTAGGCCCTATTCATGTCAAGAATCTTGTTTGCCTGAAGAATACTTCTTATAAACATGTTTTTACAGCCTTAGGCATGGGTGAGGAGGGAGGCTGGAGAACCATTCACTGATATAAATTCCCTTGCTTTCTCTGTGACTAAAGAAAATGAAAATCCTCACCTATGTTCTCATATGAAAAGCTAAGTTGCAGTAAGCAGACATTTTCAAAATACCTAGGAAGCCTCAGGACAAATAATGATCACATTGATTCAACACAGTGATCATTGCAGCCTCTGCCAGTTTCTGTGTTTCCATGCTCCTCGGGAAACCTGGCATTTACACCCATGGGGGCAGTACTTTTTTAAACCAAAGAACAAAACATACTATCAAATCAGTATAAATTTCCTCATATACACATCTGAGGACAATAGGGAAATAACAATAGACAGGCTGTCCCAGGAAATTGTAGTATGGCTGCTCTATCAACACCAGATGTTCAGAACATACCAGCCAAACCAACAGAGAATTTGTGGAAGCTTTGTCCTGTTTTAAATGCACAAGTGTTGGCACACTTCTATAAGGGGCTAGAGAGCAAATATCTTAGCCTTTGTGGGCCACATGGTCTCTCTTTCAACTACTGAACTCAGTTGTTGTACCATAAGACCAGTCATAGACAGTGTGTAAATGAACCAGCCTGACTGTGGTCGATACAGCATTTTTTTTTTTTTTTTTTTTTTTACAAAAGAGGCAGAGGGCCGTTTTGGCCCATGGATCATAGTTTGCCAACCCCTGTTCCAGGGTGTCCGGCGATACTCTTGTCTATAAAAAGAAACACATCACTAAAAAAACTCTACTCTGCTTTCCTAGTATTCCATATAATAACCTACACATTATACCCGTAAAAACATATACAAAAATGTTGTCCTTTTTCTTTCAGCTTCCGGAAGTGAGGCAATGAACTTTTACTCCCATAGAAAAAGGCATTTAGTGCCATCCTGTCATTTCCTGTTTGCTAGGGCTGTATATCAAGGCAAGACATTGTAACTATCAGAATCATTTAT
The DNA here is from genome assembly GCF_937001465.1 of Orcinus orca. NCBI lineage: Eukaryota > Metazoa > Chordata > Mammalia > Artiodactyla > Delphinidae > Orcinus > Orcinus orca. Next base: position 159,470,485 of record NC_064560.1, on the reverse strand, counting down.
GAGCAAGGCCTGGGTTCTAACTTAACCTCTTCCAAAAGGATAAGCGTAAGTACATTCCAGGCCATTACAAACGAAATAACCCAGCTAGGACAGGTGAAGGCTAATGCCTTTAATGGTACTCTGGAAAATCAATCAGCCTAGACAAACAGAGAAGCCTGTCAGTGATATGTTGACGAACTGGTGGGTGGTGTATTAGAAAGAAAGGAAGTGGGTGAGGGGAATATGGGATGATATATATATGGGGAATGTGGGTGAGAGCAATAGAGGATGAAATTCCTTCCAGACCCTTGAGGCAAAGGTTCAAGTTCAGGGTTGAGGTTAATGGGGTTCATGGAAAAAGAGGCTTCATCTACTAGAGTCTAATGATCCAGTTCTTATGGGATTCTTCTTCTTTTTTTTTTTTTTTTTTTTTTTGATAAATCACCAAAGTTTTAAAAACCCAACCTTAAAAGAATTGTGCTTGAAGTCCTCAGAGTGGGGGAAAAATATTAATAGCTAATATTTGAGTGTTTAACTGTGTTCCAGGTTTATATATTACCATATGTATTTATTATTATTATACCCAATTTATAGATGAGGAAACAGGCTCAAAATGGTTCAGCAAATGCCCAAAGACACATAAATATTAAGAGGCAGGGCCAGGGTTTGTAAGTGGGTCTGACTTGGAAGCCCACATTCTCAACTTTTACATTATACTAAGCTATTTTCTCTCCTCACTTCTTGTTGATAGTTAAATCTTCAGGTCATAAAGGATTTTGAGAGTAATTTTTGAATAGATGGTAAGTCTCATGTTTCAAAGACACCCAAGATCAAATTTTCCTCCCACTGAGTGGCTTGAAGTTCTCTTACTGAGAAGATGATGTATTAAATTTGGAAATTTTTACCCTGGGTCAGAAAAAGAAAAAAAAGGAAAGAAATGGTAAGAGCAAGAGTTTAGTAAGTTTAATATTTAGTTAATTTTTATTAAAATTTTATTTAATTAATATGTTTCTGTGAAGGTTTGGACAAAATATTTTAGGGCCAGCACATTGATGAAATTAGAAAATGCCAGTTTACATAAGGTGCATGATGTTGGAGAAGAAATTTCACTCAGTCAGATGCAAATAATGAACAATCTAAAAAGTAAATATGTGTGTGTGTATATATATGTATTTACAGATTTTTACAGAGCATCCCCATCATTATACCCAGCTAGTCTCTTGAAGGAGCATTCATCTTCTTAATCTGGCATTATTCCTTCCTTTCTGCTACCTAATGCACCTTGCAAATTCTGCCATTAATATGGCAGAAAGAAATTCTGCCATTAATATGGAGGTTATATCACCTCATTCTTTGAGGTGGTTTTCATCTCTGACGGTATGTCCTGCTTCTTCCTTTTTATCATAGAATTTGACATATTTATGTAACACTAAACCTGAAGTCCACTAGTTTTTTCCCTGATTTGGTCTTTATTACTTTATCCTGTGGGTTTGGTCAGTGGACGCTCCCCTTTTCTTTCTACCCTCCCTCCCTCTCACTACGACATTACAAAGCTTGAGAGCAGGGAGAGGACAGCCTCAGGAAGATGTTTTCTTACATACGAGTTACAACATGTAGGCTTTGTTATTTATTTATTTATTTATTTAAATACTTTTTTTGGCTGAAGAAAGTCAAATGAAGGAAGTCTGAGGAAAAACATCTCCCTCTGGGACCTCAGCTTCAGCTGTTTCTGCTAGTTTTAATGAAATCATTTTTGATTCTGAATTTTGTGCCTCCAGAAAACCTTCCAGAACCAAGCTGATTTTGAAATGTTAGGCATATTCCAGGACCCAAGACCCCAAGGAGTTAAACCGTCTGCCGGTTATTCAGACCACCCACCTGTAGTAGATGCATGGTCTCTCCAAACTCCACCAAAATGCAAAAGCCCGCCTCTGACTATCTCTTCAAATAGTGCCCAGGAGGTTTGCTCCTCCTTAGGACTGCTGAGCTACACAGGAATTTTATTCCTCTGGCCCAGCGTCCCTCGCAGGTGGAGGGAAAGGGAAATTAAGACACAAATTCCATTGCTAGTGAATAAATGTTGGACCTAGGAGACCAGTTTGTCTAAAACTGGGGAAGGAAATTTTAGGCTTCACATACTTATGCATTGTGCTTCCATTCAAATGTTTCTTCTCCTTTTTTTTCAACACATAGGTTCCCATGAAAAGCATTCCCTTTTCAGTAGCATAATCAAATAGGAAATAAGAAACTTCCCATGTTGAAATTACTTTCAGATCTTCTTTATGGGTCATGCAAGCAACACACTCATATTACTTCATATTCAAATCCATTTTTTTTTTTGGCCCATTTTTTAAACAAAAACTTGATGCCCCATCTTATTCACTAAATGACTTCTGGCTGTGTCCAAAAGAGCAGAGCCACTCTTAAACTTTGGCACTACTGGTGGCATTTAAAAGAATGAAGGCTGTGAAAATGTGGTAGGCGGAGTTCTAAGAATGGTCCCTAGAGACCCTCACCTTTGTATAATTTCCTCCCCTGTGAATATGATGGGATATCACTCCTGTGATTATGTCACATTGCATGGCAAAAGGGCTTTTGCAGATGTAATTGTGTGACCTTAAAATAGAGATCACTTGGTGGACTAGGTCTAATTACATGATGCCTTTAAAGGCAGAGAATTTTCTCTGGCTGGTGACAGAAGAGGAAGTTAGAGAGGTTCCCAGCATAAGAGCGACTGGACATACCATCGCTCATGTGGAAATGGAGGGGCCATGTGATGAAGAATGGGTGCAGCCTCTAGAATAGGAGAGTGGCCCCCAGCTGGCAGCCAGCAATGAACTAGATTCTCCAACAGCCCAAATGGCTTAGAAGCAGATTCTTCCCCCACAGCCTCCAGATAAGAACCCAGCCAACCCACAGGACTTCTACAAAACAGTGAGCTAATAAAATGGTGTTGTTTTTAGGTCACTAAGTTTGTGGTAATTTATTTTGCAACAGGAGAAAACTAACATAGAAGGAAATGAAGGGGATCTTGAAGGGGATGAAGAGCCCCAAAGGCATTCAGAGTTATAATGGAATCCCTGGAACAAGCATCCTTCTTACAAGAAGAGGAGACGCCTATAGCTGGGAATAATGTTTGGGCAGATGTATAAGTTCTGAGGTCATTCTTAATACGTTATTTTATAGCCTTATTCATCTGCTGTTTTGGAATCTGCTCCTCGGAATCCACTCCTCCACTCCAAACCCACCCCAGGAGGAGGACAAAGAGACTGGTGAGCCTCCCTGACCAGGCCAGCATCACACAGTGGCAGCACATTGGGTGCATTTGTCCCTTCCTGTCCCATGAGTGTCCCTCCACCTTTCAGGAAGTGAGGGCTATGAGACTGCACTCTCTTGGATACCTGCTCTTGCCACATCATTAGTCAGTGCTGACTGGCTCCCTCAGCCCCACTAAACATGCTGCCCAACCACCTGTCAATGGACCCATTTTTTCTCCTCTGCCCAAAGAGGAGGAAAGGAGGGTGGTACAGAGAGGTCCTTACTACACAACTGGCAGGTACTCCCAGGGGACGTTGAGATTTACAACCAGGGTTCCAAACAGAAAAACAGCAGAAGGAGCCAAAAAGTAGGAGTTAGCAAAATAAACAACTATAGGAGATGTTGGGAGAAAAGTAAATATATAGACTGGTCCAACTTCATTTTGTTGGGAAGAATCATACTGGCTTGGGACTTCCCTGGTAGTCCAGTGGTAAAGAATCTGCCTTACAATGCAGGGGACCCTGGTTTGATCCCTGGTCAGGGAACTAAGATCCCACATGCCATGGGGCAACTAAGCCCACGTGCTACAACTACTGATCTCGCGTGCCTCGACTAGAGACCCTGCATGCTGCAAACTACAGAGTCCATGCGTCACAACTAGAGAAAGAAAACCCACATGCCACAATTAGAGAGAAGCCCACGCCCCTCAATGAAAGGTTCCACATGTCGCGGCTAAGACCTCACACAGCCAAAAGTAAAAAAATAAACTAAAAATAAATAAATAAAAAAAATACTGGCTTGAGTCACTCTAAGAAACTAGATACATACCTACTGGATCTGGCACTTTGATCCCATTTACTACTTTGAAATCTCATCCATTTGGATGTCAGTCTTTTCAGCCTGCGTTGATTTCCTTGCAGTGCTGTCGCTCTCCTAAATTTTTTTTAACATCTTTATTGGAGTATAATTGCTTTACAATGGTGTGTTAGTTTCTGCTTTATAACAAAGTGAATCAGTTATACATATACATATGTTCCCATATCTCTTCCCTCTTGCATCTCCCTCCCTCCCACCCTCCCTATCCCACCCCTCTAGGTGGTCACAAAGCACCGAGCTGATCTCCCTGTGCTATGTGGCTGCTTCCCACTAGCTATCTACCTTACGTTTGGTAGTGTATATATGTCCATGCCTCTCTCTTGCCTTGTCACAGCTTATCCTTCCCCCTTCCCATATTCTTAAGTCCATTCTCTAGTAGGTCTGTGTCTTTATTCCTGTCTTACCCCTAGGTTCTTCATGACATTTTTTTTTCTTAAATTCCATATATATGTGTTAGCATACGGTATTTGTCTTTCTCTTTCTGACTTACTTCACTCTGTATGACAAACTCTAGGTCCATCCACCTCACTACAAATAACTCAATTTCGTTTCCTTTTATGGCTGAGTAATATTCCATTGTATATATGTGCCACATCTTCTTTATCCATTCGTCTGTCGATGGACACTTAGGTTGCTTCCATGTCCTGGCTATTGTAAATAGAGCTGCAATGAACATTGTGGTACATGACTCTTTTTGAATTATGGTTTTCTCAGGGCATATGCCCAGTAGTGGGATTGCTGGATCATATGGTAGTTCTATTTTTAGATTTTTAAGGAGCCTCCATACTGTTCTCCACAGTGGCTGTATCAATTTACATTCCCACCAACACTGCAAGAGTGTTCCCTTTTCTCCACACCCTCTCCAGCATTCATTGTTTCTAGATTTTTTGATGATGGCCATTCTGACCGGTATGAGATGATATCTCATTGTAGTTTTGAGTTGCTTTTCTCTAATGATTAATGATGTTGAGCATTCTTTCATGTGTCTGTCGGCAATCTGTATATCTTCTTTGGAGAAATGTCTATTTAGGTCTTCTGCCCTTTTCTGGATTGGGTTGGTTTTTTTTTGAATGTTGAGCTGCATGAGCTGCTTGTAAATGTTGGAGATTAATCCTTTGCCAATTGCTTCATTTGCAAATATTTTCTCCCATTCTGAGGGTTGTCTTTTCGTCTTGTTTATGGTTTCCTTTGCTATGCAAAAGCTTTTAAGTTTCATTAGGTCCCATTTGTTTATTTTTGTTTTTATTTCCATTACCCTAGGAGGTGGATCAAAAGAGATCTTGCTGTGATTTATGTCATGGAGTGTTCTGCCTATGTTTTCCTCTAAGAGTTTAATAGTGTCTGGCCTTACATTTAGGTCTTTAATCCCTTTTGAGTTTATTTTTGTGTATGGTGTTAGGGAGTGTTCTAATTTCATTCATTATATGTAGCTGCCCAGTTTTCCCAGCACCACTTATTGAAGAGACTGTCTTTTCTCCACTGTATATTCTTGCCTCCTTTATCAAAGCTAAGGCGACCATATGTGTGTGGGTTTATCTCTGGGCTTTCTATCCTGTTCCATTGATCAGTATTTCTGTTTTTGTGCCAGTACCATACTGTCTTGATTACTGTAGCTTTGTAGAATAGTCTGAAGTCAGGGAGCCTGATTCCTCCAGCTCCTTTTTTCTTTCTCAAGATTGCTTTGGCTATTCGGGGTCTTTTGTGTTTCCATACAAACTGTGAAATTTTTTGTTCTAATTCTGTGAAAAATGCCAGTGGTAGTTTGATAGGGATTGCATTGAATCTATAGATTGCTTTGGGTAGTAGAGTCATTTTCACAATGTTGATTCTTACAATCCAAGAACATGGTATATCTCTCCATCTATTTGTACCATTTTAATTTCTTTCATCAGTGTCTTATAATTTTCTGCATACAGGTCTTTTGTCTCCTTAGGTAGGTTTATTCCTAGATATTTTATTCTTTCTGTTGCAATGGTAAATGGGAGTGTTTTCTTAATTTCACTTTCAGATTTTTCATCATTAGTGTATAGGAATGCAAGAGATTTTGTGCATTAATTTTGTATCCTGCTACTTTACCAAATTCATTGATTAGCTCTAGTAGTTTTCTGGTAGCATCTTTAGGATTCTCGATGCATAGTATCATGTCATCTGCAAACAGTGACAGCCTTACTTCTTCTTTTCCGATTTGGATTCCTTTTATTTCTTTTCCTTCTCTGATTGCTGTGGCTAAAACTCCCAAAACTATGTTGAATAAGAGTGGTGAGAGTGAGCAACCTTGTCTTCTTCCAGATCTTAGTGGAAATGCTTTCAGTTTTTCACCATTGAGGACAATGTTGGCTGTGGGTTTGTCATATATAGCCTTTATTATGTTGAGGAAAGTTCCCTCTATGCCTACTTTCTGGAGGGCTTTTATCATAAATGGGTGTTGAATTTTGTCGAAAGCTTTCTCTGCATCTATTGAGATGATCATATGGTTTTTCTCCTTCAGTTTGTTAATATGGTGTATTACATTGATTGATTTGCATATATGGAAGAATCCTTGCATTCCTGGGATAAACCCCACTTGATCATGGTGTATGATCCTTTTAATGTGCTGTTGGATTCTGTTTGCTAGTATTTTGTTGAGGATTTTTGCATCTATGTTCATCAGTGATATTGGCCTGTAGTTTTCTTTCTTTGTGACATCCTTGTCTGGCTTTGGTATCAGGATGATGGTGGCCTTGTAGAATGAGTTTGGGAGTGTTCCTCCCTCTGCTATATTTTGGAAGAGTTTGAGAAGGATAGGTGTTAGCTCTTCTCTAAATGTTTGATAGAACTTGCCTGTGAAGCCATCTGGTCCTGGGCTTTTGTTTGTTGGAAGATTTTTAATCACAGTTTCAATTTCAGTGCTTGTGATTGGTCTGTTCATATTTTCTATTTCTTCCTGGTTCAGTCTCAGAACGTTGTGCATTTTTAAGAATTTGTCCATTTCTTCCAGGTTGTCCATTTTATGGCACAGAGTTGCTTATAGTAATCTCTCATGATCCTTTGTATTTCTGCAGTGTCAGTTGTTACTTCTCCTTTTTCATTTCTAATTCTATTGATTTGAGTCTTCTCCCTTTTTTTCTTGATGAGTCTGGCTAATGGTTTATCAATTTTGTTTATCTTTTCAAAGAACCAGCTTTTAGTTTTATTGATCTTTGCTATCGTTTCCTTCATTTCTTTTTCATTTATTTCTGATCTGATCTTTATGATTTCTTTCCTTCTGCTAACTTTGAGGTTTTTTTGTTCTTCTTTCTCTAATTGCTTTAGGTATAATGTTAGGTTGTTTATTTGAGATGCTTCTTGTTTCTTGAGGTAGGATTGTATTGCTGAAAACTTCTCTCTTAGAAGTGCTTTTGCTGCATCCCATAGGTATTGGGTTGTCGTGTCTCCATTGTCATTTGTTTCTAGGTATTTTTTGATTTCCTCTTTGATTTCTTCAGTGATCACTTCGTTATTAAGTAGTGTATTGTTTAACCTTCATGTGTTTGTATTTTTTACAGATTTTTTCCTGTAATTGATATCTAGTCTCATAGCATTGTGGTCAGAATAGATACTTGATACGATTTCAATTTTCTTAAATCTACCAAGTCTTGAATTGTGACCCACGATATCATCTCTCCTTCTCGTAACTTCCTGAAACTTCTCCCTTAGCTTTTCTGACACCAGCCTCTCCTGCTTTTCCTACTATATCTCTGGTTTCTTCTTCTTCTCCTTCTCTCTTTAAAATTATGTGCCTCCACTCACCCTTTAAATTGGTGTGTCCCAATGACCCATCCTTGACCAGCTTCTCAGTCTCTCCATTCATCCTAGGTTATTTCATTCTTTCCTATGGCTTGGTTTCAACACCCACATAAGCTGATGATTTCTAAATGTCTATCTCTATTCCACTCCTATGTCTTGAGCTCTAGAGACACAGGATGTACATACAAGTATCTCCTGGACACTGCAATTTGGATGTTCCATGGGTACCTCTAACTCAACATGCCTGTTCCCCAAATCATTTTCTTCCTCCTTGATCACTTATATGGTTTAATAATAACGTCATGCATCAAATGTTAACTATAAATCTACCTATTGTAGATGTCAAATTCTCATTCTCATGCCCTGATACCCAAGTTACTTAGGTTAATAATAAATAGTTAACATTTAATGAGGAACAGTCAACCAATTAGTCCTTAGCTTTAAACAAAAGAAAATAAAGATAGCGAGAAAAGGAAAGACCAGTTTCAGGACATCATTAGTTGGTAGGGATGTAAGTGAATAGTGTTTCCTTGATCAAGCCTGTATATAGAAACAGAGCTTTAATGGGAAAACCTGCATTAGATGAGGCACAGTGTGGCATTGACAGGATAATCCTCTTCTAAAAATTATCTCAACCTAGTCATAGGAGCTCATGCTTCTCCCTTAACTACAAAAGCTTAGTCCTTTGATGATTCAAAGCCAGGATCCTGGCAGTTTTCTTACTTGAATGAGTAACTCCCCAATAGCTTTAGCTTCCTAGTGAGGGGCTGGCATTTTCTGGAACAAACAGCCCGTAGAGAGTGCTTCCTCCACTGCTTCAGATCCACTTGTGCTTATTTCTATCTTTCACACAAGCCAGGAAGATAATTTACACATACCTCTCGTTACTATTCCATTTAATTACAATATAATCCTACATATGCAAACGTGAAAACAGCAATCATATTTTATTCCAAGTTCTAATTGCATGTAGCAATCATGTGCTTTCACTAAATTATTTCCATCAAGCATACATAGCGCCACAATTTCCAGCATGCCAAAAGACCCACCTGCAGCCTCCCACCCCCCTCAGAAAAGCCAGTTCAGGTTTCATACACTTGCTTTGCAGTTTCATACAGTGGTCCTCCCCCATAAACACACACACACACAGACATACACACACACACACACACACACACTTCTACATCCCAAATCTGTGTCAGTTCAGCTCCTCTGTTGTGCTTTCCTTACCCACCAGCATCACAGACTTTGAGATGCTGAGTGTGCTTCCACCTCTCCCCTTCTTTCATTTGTGCATGGGGACATTCTCAGCTGGTCATTCTCCTTAACTATTTCCTATTCCTCTGACTCTAACATGGTCAATTTCTGTTCCTCACCAGTACAGCCTTTATTCATCTCTTTTCTTCTTCAGTTAATACCTTAAACTAGTCTTATCAGCATCAACCAACAGTTAATCTTTCTTATTTTTTAAACAACAACAAAAATACAGAATAAAAACGGGAAAAAGAATGTTCATTTCCCTGTGCTCATGCTGAAATTCATTTCTCACTCTAGGAATTGTGCATTCTTTGCCTTATTCCCTCTGAGCTCCCTTTCTACATCACATCATTGGAAACAAGCCTAGAAGTTAGTTAAGTCATGTATATAAAAATGAAAACTAGAGAAAGAAAACACGGGATAGTGAGGTGGTGAATTACTAAGGGCTGGTGACAGCAAACGTTTGAATTTTTGCTTCTGCTCTTCAAAGTTTTGTGCTATTGGGGACATTCCAAGCTAGGCCTCAAGCCATTACCAGAACAGTCATTTCAATAGGTTTTTCTTTTACTTTTTTCCAAAGATGTTATCAATCAAGCTTTCCCAAAGGCTCACGGGCTATTCGCAAAGCAAAAGGGAGCCTCAGTGTCTCAGATGCAGGATTACCATCTGCTGCAGGAAGCAGGAACAAAACCAAGAGCATTCGGCCTTGCACTGAGTCTCTATGCTTGAGAAAAAGCTTGAGAGAGCTCTGAGGACTTGAAAACAACCAGCATGACTTCATTTAAAAAAGAAATCCTGGAGCGTTCGAGAAACATGAAGACAAGCTCAGTACTGTGCAGCCAGAGGAGGTCACTCCTCTGGGACTAGTTCGCGGAATTGAGAGAAATGAGTTTTGAGAAGTGGCTGTCTGCGTGAGAACAGTCAGGGACTTTCTTTTTTTTTTAGAGCTGAGCTGCATGTTCACTAGTCTTGAATACAAAGGTTGAATATAAAATGAAACAGAAAAAAATAAGCATGTTTTCCAACTGTCTCCATGTGAACAGCTGCCTCTGCCTAGCCTGGGTGATGATTCTTGCCCTCAAGTTAGCAGAGAGATGGACTGTGTGTTTGTTGCACTTTTATTGGTGTTGCATTTTAGCCATTTTAGTTGTAAAAGGCTTTGAAGTTTAACAGGAAGGGCAACAAATTGTGCTCAAAGTTCGGGATTATAAACTCACTTCTACTATTCAACAAATGCACAAAGGCACACAGTCTCTCTTAGCCTCAGTTTCCTGATTTATAAAGTTAAAAATAACGACTCTGCTTCGAGGCCGATTCCTTACTGTTATTGAAGCCCTGGTTTAAATGTCACCTCCTCAGAGCGATATCCCATCGCAAGTGTCTCCTCCAACCACATAACCACTTTCTGTCACATCACCTGGCTCCAATTTCTTCCCCAAACTCTGCTTCTTGTTTGTTGCCTGTCTCCTCCAAGTAGAATATAAGGACTCTGAGAGTAAGGACATTTGTCTTTGTTGATTCATTCAACACGTATTGCTTAGTGGCTTCTGGGTGCCAGATACTGTTCACTGGGATGGGGATGCATCAGTCAAGTAATGAGAGAAAGAGCCCATTTTCTGATAGAGAAGTCAGGCCTTGACAAATAAGTAAAAACATGCATTGCGTTCAGTGGTAACAGAGGCTTTGAAGAAGGATAAAGTAGGGTAAAGGAATAAAATGTATCATCAGGGTGGTGCAGTTTATATAGAGTCATCAGGGAAGGCCTCTCTGAGTAGATCACATTTGAAGAGAGACCTGGAGGAACTAAATGAGCAAGACCTGCAGATATCTGGTGTATTCCAGAAAGTGGAGTTCTTAGAGCAGAGGCCCCGCTTGGTTCCAAGAACAGCAAGGGCTGTGTGCCAGGAGCAGTAAGCGAGGGGCACACAGGGAGGAGACAGAAAGGGAGCCCAGCTCATGGCCGAACACGCCATTCGTGGTAAGGACTTTTGATTTTAAGTGAGATGCAAAGATGGGCTGGTTTGGGGTGAAGGAGTGACTTTGGTTTTCTGAGGCTCCCTATGCAGCTGCTTGGAGAGCAGATTGAAGAAGGGCTTGACTGGGAGCAATGTGAATGTGGAGGTTCTAGCAATGATCCAGAGAAGAAATAAAGGTGCTTTGAATGGGTGGTACCATGGTAGGTGGTACCAATGGGTGGTAAATGGTGGTAGTGAGAAGGGCTTCAATTCCAGATATATATATTTTAAGGTAGAGGCCACAGGACTTCCTGACAGATTAAATGTGGAGATGGCGGGGATGGAGGAGAAGAGAGAGAAATCAAGAATGTCTCCCAGGTTTCGACCTAAACAACTGGAACTGAGATGGGGAGCTTACTGGAGGAGAAGCTTAACATGAGAAGGAGGGAGGCGAGGCTGAGGAGTTTGGTTTTAGACATACTAATTAATTTTGAGATACCTATTAGTGATCCAAGAGGAAATGTTGAATAAGTTAGATATACTGACTCTGAAGTTCAAGGGAAAGTATAGAGGCTGGAGATATAAATTTGGGCAACATGAGCAAACAGATAAAATTTAAAACCATCTCTTTCACCCTTGTATCTTTGGTGCCCAACACGATATGGATACTCAATAAGTATTTGTTGACTGAATGGTATAGTTTTTCAAACTATAAATCCCTCTGCAAAGAAAACGTCACATGCAATATAATAGTATGATTACCTTACAAACAGAAAACCTTTGAATGAGCAATAAAGACTTAGCAAAATTACAACTAGAAATCTTGCCTCTAACAGAAACAAACTCCAGATGGCTTCTTTCCTCCTCCCCATTTTGATATTTAAAGTTGATACTGTCTCATACTGTAATTAAGGGCAGTAAAGAACCATAAAAAACTGAATGCTAGTGAAATACAGCAATATTTTTTCCAAATAATGGCTCTTCAAATTGTCAAAAAGATTTTCACAATTTTTCAAGCTGTTTCAGAAGGAGTGTTTCAAAAGGTAACTCTAAAGCTGTGAGTTTTATATGGACTTTCCCACGCCAGATCACTCCGTAACTCTAAATTCAATTGTCGTTATTTTTACACTAAATAAAAATAGTCTTGACTTCCTTACATCACAGCCTGATATTTTCATTTAAAAAAAAAGTTGCTTGGGCTTCCCTGGTGGTGCAGTGGTTGATGCAGGGGACACGGGCTCGTGCCCCGGTCCGGGAAGATCCCACATGCCGCGGAGCTGCTGGGCCTGTGAGCCATGGCTGCTGGGCATGCGCGTCGGGAGCCTGTGCTCCGCAACAGGAGAGGCCACAAAGGTGAGAGGCCCGCGTATCCCAAAAAAAAAAAAAAAAAAAAATGTTGCTAAATGAATCTTTTTGGGCAAAATATTGCTTTGGGGCTTAAGCAACCACCCTAGCAAAATTCTCTGGCCTTCTTGAAAAACACATGATAGAAGTTAAAAGTTGCAAATTATATTTCCTCTATTGTTTATGCAAATACAACAAGGTTAAGGGTTTTCTACCTATGAAAGCTGAGTGCTGTGATATGAAGACTTAAAGTTTTTCTTGGAGCAAGAGAGAGAATAGGTAGGTAGAGAAATGGATGAATGGATGGGTGCTTGGATGGGTATTGGATGGATAGCAGTGAGGGTTGGGAGAAACGGAGGCAGGCAGACACGAAAGAGTGAAGAGGAAAATGAGATATTCTGACTTTTGACAAGAATCCAAAATAATTCAATAGGGTAAAGATAGCCTTTTTAACAACTGACTTTTTAACAACCGATATCCCTATTGGAAAAACTAAACGTTAATGCTTACCTCACATGATACACAAAAATTAACTTGAAATGGATCATAGATGTAAGTGTACTAACTAAATCTATAAACTGTCTAGAAGAAAACATAGGAAAAAACTTTGATTTAGGCAAAGAGCTTTCAGGACACAAATAGCATGAACCATAAAAAGAAAAAAATTATATATTAAATTTCATCAAATTTTAAATATTTTTCTCTTTGAAAATCACTAGTAAGAAATTGAAAAGTCACACTTGAAGACTCGGAGAAAATACTTGCAAAACATATACCTGATAAAAGGTCCTCTGTTTAGAATACATAAAGAAATCTTACAACTCAAGAATTTTCAAAATAAGCAAAAGATCTGAAGACACATTTCAGCAAAGATAATATAAGAATGACCTCCCCCCAAAAAAAGTATATGAGATGTTCAACATCATTAATAATCAAGCAAATGCAAATTAAAACCACAATGAAATTCTACTACATGCCCAATAAAATAGCTCAACGTTTTAAAAACCTGACAGTGACATCTACTCTCTAGCTATAAGGAAGTAATGGGGACCAAACTGGAAATCAAATATCCATCAACTAGTGAATGGATAAACTGTGGCATATTCATACACATATACCTACGTATTATTCAGCTGTAACAACTGACAGACGCCAGAATGCGGATGAATCCTGAAGGCATTATGCTAAGTGAGCGAAGCCAAACACGAAAGACTCTTTTCTGCTTAATTCCACTTATATGATATTACTTATTTTTAAGGCAAAACTGTAGTGACATAAACAGGGCAATAGTTATCAGGAGTGGAGGGTATAGGAGGGGAATTGCAAAAGGGCAAGACAGAAAATTTGGGGTGATAGAAATGTTCTATATCCTCAGTGTGATGTTGTCCGTATATATTTGTCAAAACTCATAGAATTATACACTTAAAATTGGCAAATTTTATTATATGTTAATTATATCTCTATAAAACTGATGGGATTAAATATATCCATTTGATGAGGTTTAAAAATATTAGGCCTCAACGAGAAAGATTTAGTAAATTAGAAGGCAAATCAGTAGAATTTATCTGAAGCACAAAGAGAATAAAGTTTTAAGAAATGAACAGAACCTCAATGACTTATGTGCCGATATCAAGCTATCTGACACAGATGTACTTAAAGCCTCAGAAGGAAAGAGTGAATACAGCAGATAAAAATATTTGAACAAATATTGGTCAAAACTATTCCAAATGGAATTTAAAACATTAATCAACAGATCTAATCAGCGTAGTGAACCTCAAACAGATAAATACAAAGAAAACTAAAACAAGGCACACATAATCAAACTGCTGAAGCCCAAAGAAAAAAGCAGCCAGAGAAAAAAGGCGTATTTTATACAGAGGAACAATATTAAGAATCAGAGACACAACATAGGCCCCAAAAATAAGACTTTCAAGTGCTAAAAACAAACAACAAAAAACCTGTCAAGCTAGATTTATTTATCCAATGGAAATATTCTTCAGAAATGAAGGCAAAATGAAGACATTTCCAGATAAATGAAAGCTGAGCCAACCCCCTCTATAAGAAATGCTAAAAAAAGTTCTTCTGAGTGAACAGAAATCATACCAGCCTTATAGGAAGGCATATAACACACCAAAGATAGTAAATATGTGACTAGGTATAAAGACCATTTTCTTTAAAAGATAACCGTGTAAAGCAAAATAACAACAATGTAACACGTGTAGAAGTTAAATATACAAAATCAATAGTACAAAGATGTTAGGGAAGGTAAATAGAATAGGTGAATATTGTAATTGCTAGAGCAACCACTAAAAAATGAAGACTACAAAAGTTGTATTTAAAAATCCAATAGAAGAGATACAATGCAATACTGAGTAATATTTTATTCATCTAAAATAAGGCTGGAAAGAAAGAATAAAGAATAGAGCAGACAAAAACCAAATAGATTTATACCCAACTGTATCAATGATTATATTACATGTAAATAGACTAAACACTCCAATTAAAAACAGAGCTTATCTTACTGCATGAAAGACCCCCAGATACATGCTATTTATAAATAATGCACTTTAAATATAAAGACACAGAAAAACCCCAGAAAACACAAATTTCAGATATCAGGATGATAAAAGCGACATCTCTACAAATCCTGCTGATATTAAAAGGACTATGTTGGGATGGTCATATTGAAACCTTACAATCTAACATCATGTCCCACCTGGCTAAATGTTCATTCAGAATAATGACCAATAGTTACCATAAACTGTGGTTTGTGCTAAACAGTACAAGTGCATGCTTTTGGTCCTCCCACAACCCTGTAGTGTAGATATATTTTTGTTCGTATTTTGTAGATGAGGAAATCAAGGCTTACAGAAAGTAATTGACTTGGCCAAGGTCACACGGCTTGTTAGTAGCAGAACCACTTACTGGATTCACATCTTGGGAATACTCCTAGTCTCATAACTGTCTCATTAGAATGAATCTAAATGAATATATTATATTTTAAAGGAAGAACAGTGTTTTCTTTTCTTTCCTGAAACAATTTTATAGCCTGAAGGTCACGAAGGAAGAATGGAAAACCTACTCACTGAATCGCTGCCACTGTTGCCATGGAAACCTGAGAAGAGATTACATACACATCAGTTTTACAACTCCATCTTTTAATAGGTGCAGAACGTAACCACAGGCTGATGATTCCTCATGGAAAACTCCCTGAAAAATTCATTTAATCAAAAACCTCCAGCTTTTTTTCTAATACAAAAGTCCCAATTCACACAGTAAGCTGAACTTTGCCAGATGAGGCAGATAATGATTCTCTTTTTCTGAACTGCTGCCCATCTTCTGCCTGTTGAGAAGTGAACCAAGACAAAAAATATTTAAATAATACTGAAAAGCAAGAACAAGAGGCTACAATGCATAGGATGCGTCTGTCTTAAGAGCCAGATCAAGAGGTGCTGAGAGGGAGATGTGGGCAGTAATTTAAAGGAGTGGTAAATATCACTGAGATAAATAGGCAAACACATTAGTCTCTCCCTGACAGTGGAGGCAGCATCCTTCACCTGCTCCTGTTGAGTATTTCTGTGATGCTGAGGTATAGACACTGTCAACCTGCCCCTGTTGAGTATTTCTGTGATGCTGAGGTATAGACACTGTCAACTAAAAGTCAGCTGTTGCAGTAAGATGAAATTCTGAAATTGAATAAGACGTTAAGACTGTTTTAAAGAGTGAGGTCCTTGCTTATCTAAATTTAGGCCCTTTAATATGCCTCTCTGCAAACTGATTTAAAAAGTCACAAAAGAAAACCAAAGCAAGAACAGTAGGTACAGAACAGTAAGACATGATTTACCTTTTGTGTGTGTGTGTGTGATATCTGATTCAGGCTCAGCCAGTAGAAATGATTTAGTAAATACCTTATTTAGGATTTGGTTTGGTTGCAAATGGCAGAAACCCCAAAGTAACAATGGCTTGAAAACATAGATTTTATTTCTCTCTCATTTAAAAGTCTTCAGAGATCATCTAGGGCTGCTACAACAGCTCCACAATCATCAGAGACCCAGGCTCCCTGCAGTTTGTCCTCCCACCATACTCAGCATGTGACTTCCAACTCATGCTCCAACATGGCTGTTCCTACTGCAGCCCACATATTCACAACAGAGCCCACAGAAAGGAGAAAAGAATGACGAGGGGCATTCCCTTCCCCTTTAAGGACACTGGGCCCTAGTTTCATACACTTCCTATTTACATTCCATTGACCATGTCCCACGTGACTTGGTCTACCCCTGTGTGCCACAGACAAGCAGGACCTCACAAACCACCAAAGACGAAGGGGACAGTTGTTCTCTGCATAGTTCAGGGAACCACAGGAGTCAGGTTTGATTGATTCATTCATTTGTTCATATATTCATTCAAGACACAATTGTTAGTCATATGGTCTGTGTCAGGCTTTGTGTTAGATTCTAGACATAGGAAAGACAATATGACACATAAGTAAATAAGTCATTTCAACACAATGTGTCAGAAATCTCATAGAGGTAAAAAGTAGCAAACTTCTTGCATTTCAAGGAGAGTTTTTTAAATTTTATTTTATTTCATTTTTTTATAGTTATCTATTTTATACATATTAGTGTGTATATGTCAATCCCAACCTCCCAATTCATGCCACCCCCTCCTTCCCCACCCCCCGCTTCCCCCCCTTGGTGTCCATATGTTTGTTCTCTACATTTGTGTCTCTATTTCTGCCTTGCAAACCGGTTCATCTGTACCATTTTTCTAGATTCCACATATATGCGTTAATATACGATTTTTTTTTCTCTTTCTGACTTACTTAACTCTGTTTGACAGTCTCTAGATCCACCCGCGTCTCTACAAATGGCACAATTTCATTCCTTTTTATGGCTGAGTAATATTCCACTGTATATATGTACCACATCTTCTTTATCCATTCGTCTGTCGATGGGCATTTAGATTGCTTCCATGACCTGGCTATTGTAAATAGTGCTGCAATGAACATTGGGGTGCATGTGTCTTTTTCAATTATGGTTTTCTCTGGGTATACACCCAGTAGTGGAATTGCTGGGTCATATGGTAATTCTATTTTTTGTTCTTTAAGGAACCTCCATACTGTTCTCCATAGTGGCTGTATCAATTAACATTCCCACCAACAGTGCAAGAGGGTTCCCTTTTCTCCACACCCTCTCCAGCATTTGTTGTTTGTAGATTTTCTGACGATGCCTATTCTAACTGGTGTGCAGTGATACATCATCATAGTTTTGATTTGCATTTCTTTAATAATTAGTGATGTTGAGCAGCTTCTCATGTGCCTCTTGCCCATCTGTATGTCTTCTTTGGAGAAACGTCTATTTAGCTGTTCTGCCCATTTTTTGATTACTTTGTTTTTTTAATACTGAGCTGCATGAGCTGTTTATATATTTTGGAGATTAATCCTTTGTCCGTTGATTCATTTGCAAATATTTTCTCCCATTCTGAGGGCTGTCTTTTCATCTTGTTTACAGTTTCCTTTGCTGTACAAAAGCTTTTAAGTTTCATTAGGTCCCATTTGTTTATTTTTGTTTGTATTTCCATTACTCTAGGAGGTGGGTCAGAAAGGATCTTGCTGTGATTTATGTCAAAGAGTGTTCTTCTTATGTTTTCCTCTAAGAGTTTTATAGTGTCCGTTCTTACATTTAGATCTTTCTGCTGTTTTCCAACGGAATGTCCTATAAATATCAATTAAATCTATCTGGTCTATTATGTCATTTAAAGCTTGTGTTTCCTTATAAATTTTCTGTTGGGTGATCTGTCCATTGGTGTAAGTGAGGTGTTAAAGTCCCCCACTATTATTGTGTTACTGTCGATTTCCTGTTTTATAGCTATTAGCATTTGCTTTATGTACTCAGGTGCTCCTGTGTTGGTGCATATATATTTATAATTATATAATTATATAATTGTTATATCTTCTTCTTGGATTGATCCCTTGATCATTATGTAGTGTACTTCCTTGTCTCTTGTAACATTCTTTATTTTAAAGTCTATTTTATCTGAGTATTCCTACTCCAGCTTTTTTTTGATTTCCATGGAATATCTTTTCCCATCCCCTCACTTTCAGTCTGTATGTGTCCCTAGATCTGAAGTGGGTCTCTTGTAGACAGTATATACACGGTCTTGCTTTTGTATCCATTCAGCGAGCTTGTGTCTTTTGGTTGGAGCATTTAATCCATTCACATTTAAGGTAATTATCGATATGTATGTTCCTATTATCATTTTCTTAATTGTTTTGGGTTTGTTTTTGTAGGTCCTTTTCTTCTCTTGTGTTTCCCAATTAGAGAAGTTCTTTTAGCATTTGTTGTAGAGCTGGTTTGGTGGTGCTGAATTCTCTTAGCTTTTGCTTGTCTGTAAAGCTTTTGATTTCTCCATTGAATCTGAATGAGATCTTTGCCAGGTAGAGTAATCCTGGTTGTAGGTTCTTCCCTTTCACCATTTTAAATATATCATGCCACTCCCTTCTGGCTTGCAGAGTTTCTGCTGAGAAATCAGCTATTAACCTTATAGGAGTTCCTTTGTATGTTTTTTGTCGTTTTTCCCTCGTTGCTTTTAATAATTTTTCTTTGTCTTTAATTTTTTTTTTTTTTTTGGGTGGTACGTAGGCCTCTCACTGTTGTGGCCTCTCCCATTGCAGAGCACAGGCTCTGGATGCGCAGGCTCAGCGGCCATGGCTCACGGGCCCAGCCGCTCCACGGCATGTGGGATCTTCCCGGACTGGGGCACAAACCCTTGTCCCCCGCATCAGCAGGCAGACTCTCAACCACTGTGCCACCAGGAAAGCCCTTTGTCTTTAATTTTTGTCAATTTGATTACTATGTGTCTTGGCATGTTTTTCCTTGGGTTTATCCTGCCTGGGACTCTCTGTGCTTCCTGGACTTGGATGGCTATTTCCTTTCCCATGTTAGGGAAGTTTTCGACTATAATCTCTTCAAATATTTTCTTGGGTCCTTTCTCTCCCAAGGAGAGTTTTTAAGAAAACTTTCACACAGCAAATATCATGTAAGGTAAGTCTTCAAAAAAATATGACTTTGCCAACTATACTGGTGGAAATGATCGGGGAGGGGGATACGAAGGCAGGAGTCGTTAGAGAGTGTTGTAAAGTAGAAGAGGCATTCCAGGCAAGAGAAGCAGATGTACATGTGACAAAATATGGCAAAGTATGGCTTGCTAGGGAGCTCTGTGCAGTTCCACAGGACTGGGAATGGGAATGGGGAGTAGGAAGGGAGCCAGGGAGGAGTGGTAGATGACACTGAAATGTAGACAGGTTGGAGAGCTTGCACGTCATTCTGCTCTCAGTAGGAAGCCATGGGAGAGGTCTAGGAATGGGAGGATCACAATGAGTTTGTGTTTTGAACGATTAGTCTGGAGGGTGTGTGGAAATGTGGAAGACGAATGAACATAACTGAAAGCAGGAAAACTGTTCATTTATCAAGCGTTTGCTGAGCGTCAAGTCTGCGCCAGACCCTATGGCAAATGCTAAGGATACCACATGGAGTGCCTCCGAAACAGGAATCTTCAAGGATCCACAGCAGAGGGAGAGACATGAACCAGTGTGTTAACAGTACTCTGCAACTTGTGTGACCATAGGAAGGCAGAGGATACCTAACCCTACTGGGATGGACAGAAAGCTACAGAGAAAGTGAACTTTAGGTTTGTGAAAGCCGAATAGAAGTTTGACAGGTGGTCAAGGGCTGCAAAGAGCATTCTGGCAGAGCATGTGGTGCCTACAAATATAAAGAGGCAGGAAGAAAAACTACAAGTATTTCAATGGAGGGGTTTCAGGATACAAGTGTGAGGCTAGTGGAAAATGAGGCCCATATTTATTAGGACAGAGACACTATGCCCATGATTAGACCTGGTAAGAGGTTACTTTACAGTAAATGTCTAGGTAGGAGGAGATGAGAGCCTTATTTAGAGTGGGTGGAAGGGGAGGCAGTCACTGATTTCCTATTCGCTCCCCAATCCACCCAGCGCCCTTCCCCAGTCTGCTCGTCGCCCAGGAGTCTGAATTGCATGGTTGACATCAACCGGCTCTCTTGTAGTTGGGTTTGGCCACTAAGGAACAACAGAAGGAGATTAATGGTGAAGAGGACTTGAGAGAGTAAGGTCAATTCCTTACTGAGTAGGAATGTATTCTCTCTACCCAGGGTTGTCTGATCTCTACAGAGGCCTCATGCTTTTCCTCTCCCTCCTAATGCTCTCACTTTCTCTTCTTTTCCTGGTTTCCAGAACCACTTCCTGCCCTTCCCCACCATCTGGGCATGAGAGTAGTAACAACAACCCACTACCTACAGGGTATTAGACTATCCCTGTTGTTTCCCTACACTATGCCTTTGTAAATAGTCCCTTTACTAAATTCTCAAATTATACAATAGGTGTGCCAACTGTTGCCTGCCAGGAATCTGACTCATGTAATCACCACCCTCATTTAAACTCCATTTCTTCCCAACTCTGGTGACTTTTCTGTGTAATCTGTAGCTCCCAATTTTCCAGGAGGAATGATCAAACCCCCAAGTGGTTCATAGCTCTCACAGCTCTTGGTTAGTAGGTCAAAGTTCACAATCTGGTGTGCCCAGGTGAATTCAGATGAATAAAACTAAAATTTCTTGCTACTAACAAGTTTACAAATTAGTGGGGGAGATAAACTTGTACATAATTAACAGTAAAACCCACCTAACTAATCTTTGGCATATTTCCTGGGCATGGCATAGTTTAAGCCAATAGTCTAGATTGAATTAAAATCATCATTTCCATGAGGAGATATTGGTCAAATGGTACAAACTTCCAGTTATAAGATTAACAAGTTCTGGGGATCTAATGTACAGCGTGGTGATTATGGCTAATAATATTGTATTACATACTTGAACATTGCTGAAAGAATATATCTTAAATGTCCTCACTATAAAAAAGAAATGGTAATCATATTATAGGATAGAGATGTTACCTAATGCTATGGTGGTAATCATTTTGCAATATATAAATGTATCAAATAAACACTTGTACATCTTAAATTTACACAACGTTATATGTCAATTATATCTCAATAAAACCAGGGAGAAAAGACTGCCAAAAAAAAATTTGTTTAAAATAAGGAAATGAAGACTCTTGTGCAAGTTCACACAGCTGGTCCACGTAGGAGGCAGAATTTGAGTTCAGTTCTAGATGTGTTGCCTTCCACTACCTGTTTTTTTAGAGCTATTCAAGAACAGTAGCAAATTCCTGTTTGTTCCACCCCATCTCTCTCCCATGCTAGAATTTCGTATTGCTCAATAAACATCTGTTAAATAATTTTTAAAACATCATCATTTCCAATTCCCAATTCCAGGGAGAGAGAATCTGATTGTTCATCTGAAGCGAGTATTCAGTTCTAATCCAGTCAGGGTGGCTCACAGTACAAACATCGGTGCCTGCCATTCAGCACTCTGGAGCCAGAGGATGTTTCCAGAGAAAGTGTACTGGTATAGAATGGGCAGACATCCCTAAAAGCATCTATCAGAGCAGATAGTAGACCCTATTAATCTTTCTTTAAATGGATAATTTCCATAAGGCAGATTGTGATATGCCAAGAGAGACTGATTTAAAGTCTATTTTATCATAAGGTATGTTAGTGTTATTTTTTTTTGAAGAGAAGGGATAATAACATATTTACAACTCAATTATATTTCTATTATTCTAGTTCTAGTCAAATTAGGTATTCCTTAGTTCCACAGTGATTTTTCACAGGGAGGAGTGTTGTCACACCTGCTACACAGCTGGGTACAAGGACTGCCTGCCTGCATGCTCCCAGCATGCTCTGGGGTTAGTTTCCATGCCAACCAGCCTAGGAGTGTTTCCACCCTATCTATCCGCTCCAGGACAGACATTAATAGAACAGACATATATGAGGAAGAGTAAGAGACAGGCTGAATAAGTGTATGCAATTATTTTTAAAGCACCGAGGTCCTAAATTATTCCTTATGCTAGTCCCCTTTATAACACAAGATAATAGGAGACAGATTATGATGTCTTTCATGCTAAGTGCTCAGAGCTCTTTCAAATATGCTATCACATTATCCTCAGAGCATCCCTAAGAGATAAGAAAGGTCTTATTTTGCAGGTTGGAAAACTAAGACACAGAATGGTAAAATGTCCGTCTTACACACACAGGATGAGGCAATTCTAGCATTAGAATAAAATATAAGAATCCTACCTGTAAAATCTGCATTTTCACTTACTTTTCTGCTCCCGTGTCTCCATCAGTTTTAAGCTCCAGAGCAAATCGATTCAATACAATTTTGATTAAATATCATATTCATATTTTGTGTTAACGGTAAAAATAGCCAAGATAGTGGGGGTGGTTACTGGGGAGGAAAATTGGACAAACTATTAAAAATGCAGGTGAATACAAAGATCGGGTAACAGGAAAAAAAATATAAATGTTTAACTTAAGTTAAAATATTTCACCTAAATTTTCTTTCAAGGAAAAGAAATGACTCGGCTTTGATGAAGTATATATGTGACTCAGAGAAACAATAATATGACATCAAATATGGCCAACATTATCAAGAGATACCTCAGAGAGTGAGAGGGAAACTCAGGAAGATGTATCCAAAAAAAAAAAAAAAAAAGAAAGAAAATGTTTTCAGCCCCTGTTTCATCTTTCCCAGAGATTCTGTTTGGCCTCAACAGACTTAGGGAGAGGAAACCAGGAGAGCAACTTGGGAAGAGATAAAATCATGCCTCATGCCTTCGTGAGATGGAGGTTGAGGACACATTAAACCCTATTAAAGTGCTGACTCACCTCACTTCCCTACTCCACGCAAAAAGCTACAACCAAAAAAAAGACGGCGGGCTTCCGGGGTGGCGCAGTGGTTGAGAGTTCGCCTGCCGATGCAGGGGACGCGGGTTCGTGCCCCGTTCTGGGAAGATCCCACATGCCGTGGAGCGGCTACGCCCGTGAGCCACGGCCACTGAGCCTGCGCGTCCGGAGCGTGTGCTCCTCAACTGGGGAGGCCGCAACAGTGAGACGACCCCGTACCGCAAAAAAAAAGACGGCATTCTAGCCAGTGAATGCGGAAATGCCAGAATGTAATATTATGCCCCTGATGTTAGTCCAAAGCAATAACCAATCACTTGAAAAGCACTCCAACTGTTAACAGCCAGTGACATGCTAGTGTCAGGTACTTTCTGCACCCAGATATTTGGGTAACCAGAATACTTATTCTGGACTCATATACACACATACACGTATATACACATCTATATTTGTTTTTTCCCTCTTATTCCCTTATCATACAACATAAGATGTATCAACTTTATATCTTAGTAGTTCAGTGTTAATTTTACATCATAGTATTTCAGTTACAGGATATCAAGGAGAAGAGTAACCATGACTCAAGGATTTACCTCGTCTTCTAGGGGAGGGATTAGTACATTTTCAGTTTGCAGGAGAGCTGTATTATGTTAGGTGGAATTATGACCTTGTTCTTGTCTTTATTTGGAGATTAAGTTTGGTTTACAGAGATGTGTATGAGTGCCAAGTTGACAAGGGATGGACTTGTGATGATTAATTTTATGTGTTGAGATAACTGGGCCACCAAATGCCCAGATATCTGGTTAAATATTTCTGGCTGTGTTGGTGAGGGTATTTCTGGAAGAGACTAGCATTTGAATTGGTGGACTGAGTAATGTAGATTGCCCTCCTCAATGTGGGTGGGCCTCATCCAGCCCACTGAGGGCCAGTGTGGAGGAGTGTTGGTCTCCCCTGACTTCTCAGGTTCTGGAAGCGCAACCTCACTCACATGACTACACCCTATGTCCTGCATCTTCTTGGCCTAGAACTCAGGAAATCCCACAGGAAACCTCTTTGCCCCTTTCCTGTATTTCCATTGCCTATTTGCCTGCGGCAACAAGCCCAGAGGACTCCCCACCCCATTCCATCCCCAGGGAGGGGAGCAGGGCTCTGGAGTGAGGCTTAAGAAGTTCAAATCCGGGCCCACAGCGAGCATTTCACTGACCAATAACACTTATAATGAGCGAATGTAGGCAGTGTTACTTCTCTCTGACCTTCAGTGTTCCTATCCATGAGCTATGAACATTAACAATACCAACTTCATAGGGCTATTGTGAGCATTAATGAGACAATCCACACCAAGTTTTGGTTTAGTGCCTAGAACATAGCTAGCACTCAGTAACTCTTAGCTATTTATTAAAACAACTCCTGAGAAGTCTCTCGCTGAGGAGCTGTGCCTTTGCTCATCAGACAGGCTTTTCTGTCACATTCAAAGAGGGTAAACACAGAGGAGGGCAAGAAAAAACTAAAACTGGAAATGGCGAGGCTGTGAAAGTGGCCATTCAGGAGGGGCCAATTAAATAGTTGCCCAAAGCACCTATTAACTGTCTCCCTGGACAGAATGGAGTATAGTGTGCATAAAAGAGTTGAATGGGCACAGTTTAAGCTTCTTAGGGTGAATCTAAGAAGGGATGTATTAAGCATATTCATAAATATAAATAGACTTTGGAAAATATGCTTAATTAAGTGAAAGATATTTGCACTGAAAACTAGTCTTTTCCCAAGCTCATTAGAGTGGAAAGTCAATGATCCCTTAACAAATTTAGAGTGTTGCTTTTAGGGTGGAAGATTAGGAGACCGAAACAACTCAATACATTCAGTAAACCTATGCCATGGCCAGATCTCAAGCAGAGCTAACGCTTCTCAGGTGATGACAAAGTAGATTCTGAAGGAGAATTCAAGAGACACGAGTGACATATTCAGAGTATTCCAAATGTATTTACCAAAAAATGATTTATTCTTTGCTGCTTTCAGCATATTGCTCGGAGCAAGCATAATCTCTCAGTCTCTGGTTCGCTCTGCTTTTCCTTTTAAACATGCTGCCCTTCATTTGCCGCACAAAGATATTTCTAATGTGCCGTAAACACAGACACTCGTCATGTAGTATAATGATAAACTAGCTGTTACAAAGAGCTTAGAAGCCAGACAGAGTGTTCCTACGTATCTAACCCAAGTTATTTTCTGTGGCTTAACATATTTTCAATAGCAGTTCAACCACATGCTTAACTGTAACATAGGATTCCTTTCACCAGCTATGGAAAAAAATAATCAAAGAAACTATTGCTTCTGTAGAAGTTCTTGTATATGACTCCAGGGGAATTATTCTTTCCCTCATTCCAACATGCTTTATGAGGTTGCCCCAACCTGGCTGCCCTAAACCCCTGAAATGTACAACTCTGTGTGCACACAGTCATGGAGTTTGGAAGAGTCCCAAGAGCCTCGGAAAAACAAGAAAAATGCTTTAAAGCCCCAAGACCATTAATTATCCTTCAGAACAACTAAACAAGTGAAGGAGTTCCCTTCATGGTCTGCATTATCCCAGTCTCGTTCAAAGTACCATTTCCCCAAACTAACAGTCATCATTCATGAGACCCTCTGAATATCCTCTGCCCTTCCACCTGGATCAGCAAGCTTCTGAACAAGGAGACAGTGTGGGAAAATGTCAGCAGGGCCTGGACACAGGAAATGGCGTGCGTTCACTTGTGGCTCAGCCTACTGCTGCCTCATTATGTGATTAAGAGTGGATTTAAGGCAGAATGAACGAGGTTTGAATTCCGGCTCCACCTATTATTAACTCTGAGAACTTGGGCGAGCTATTTAACTTTTCTGAGCCTCAATTCTTCATCTATCAATTAAGGCTAATAATACACTGGTCTTTGAGTTTGGAGAAAATGAAATAATTTATGTAAAGAATTCAATAAGCGGTCAACACACATTAGCTGTTGTCATAGACTGCTACTTTGGAGATATGGTCTGACCTTCTTCCTCCAGAGCATTCCTTCATTCATTAAATGATTACTGATACATCTCAGGAAAGGAAGCCATCCACAGAGCCCCATCAGCCACTTGTGTGAGAGCCCTGAAGTGCAAACCACATATAACTTTCCAAATTTGAGGAAACTAGTGCAATTAAAGACACCCATCTCCTTCTATTCCCAGATTATTTTTTCTTGACCCCTAAGAATTATTCCACCAGACTGTTGGGCTCAGTCACATGAAAAACCAGCAAGAAAGTCAATCAGTAATTTATATAAGAAGATAGATTACCAATAAACACATTAAAAAGTTTAACCTCACTATTGATTAAAAGAATTAAAATTAACTCATGGTAGCATTATACCTAATCAAAATGCAAACAGTTTTCAATGATAATATTCAATGTCGTCAGCAGCAGTATGAGAATGTAAGCTTCTGGAGAGTATTTTATTGATATGTATCAAGACTCCCCCCAAAAGTTTATATATTTTTGACCCAGTAATTCAACTTCTGCAAATTTACCCTAAGGAAATACTCAGAATGCAAACAAAAATGTATATATATAGGAATGTTCAAGGAAGTATTATTTTAACAGAAAAAAAATTTAAAAAGCATAAGTGCTCAATAGTAAGTAATTACATAAATTATAATAACTCAATAAAATACCATGCATCCATTAAAAACCATGTTTTCAAAGAATATTCAATGACATGGGAAAGCCCTTGCAATATAATGATATGTTTAAAAATTGGGTATAAAACTTCTAAACATGTAGAGAAAATTACTAAAAGGAAATACGGTAAAAATGTTAACAGTAAACATCTGTAATGAAGGAAGGAAGGAAAGTATTTTCTTTTGTATAATTTCTGTAGTCCAAATTTTCTGTTATAAGCATGCATTCCTTTCACAATCAGATTTTTGTTTGTGTGTGTCTGTGTGTGCCCTGGTTTCTCAAAGATTTGATTTCTGTGAATTTATTTACGTGTAAAGGGAGCCTTCCAAAGAAACAAATCCTCAATCCCAAAGAATAACCTCACTCTAAAACCATAGCACTAATGCTCTCTGGCAGGTAGAAGAGATACTTGTGATAGGCAGTCTCATCCTTCTTCACTTCAACCTGCTCAAATCATAGTGGGTAGGAGGGAAGCCTCACAGGTGGCCTTAGGCTCAAACGCTGATGGGAAAGTGACGAAGTAGCAGAGACCAAGCAGGCACAGCCGTCTCCATCAGAGACCAGGCTCTGGTCAGCAGGCTGTCACTGAGTCAGCTGCAATAACAGTGATTTATTTCTGTACAATCAATAGGCTGCAGCTATGCAATTAATCCACATCGCTGTGAAGGTGAAAGAGTCCACAGTCTGAGAATGTTTTCAAACTAGCTTTTCCCAGGAATGGCCTGAACTCAAAAGAGAAGCATGGCAGAATAAGTATGGTTCTTTGAAATCATCCTTTGATTCACTATCCAGTCGTGACCCAGGATGTAAAAGACAAAAAGAGATACATATTGTGCTGGACTTCATGCCTTCTGAAGGCATGTTCTACCAACTTTGTGAAATTGTACTGTTCATTGCTATTATTTAATACTCACAAAGTATTCTATTGTTCTGGGGTATCTTGAGAAAAATCATTGGTAATTTTTCACATCACTCTGATGAGGAAGGTCAGTACTATTAGCACCATTATCCTCTGAAATATATAAGAACATTATGAAAGCTGATGTCACAGCAGTCACTGGCAAAGCCAAAATTAAATTTATTTTCTGGCTCCTTGATTAATATTTAGAAGTTTCACAGAATACAGAATTTTCCTACTAGAAGGGAAAAGAGGATTATTTATTTGTAGAATAAATAAGTTAGTTGTGATTTGCTCTGAGCAGCAAGGGAAAGGAGTGAACAGATGTTTTATTTAATTTTTGAAATTAATTTCACGTATCTGTTTGGCAGAGTCAGACATTTTGAAGCTAGACAGTTGTGAACTTTGCAGGTTGTGCCCCACCTTTCCCCTCCTCTGGGCCCCATACCCAGAAGTGAGCTGATACACGATCTGAATTGAGGTGGCAGCTCTCCTGTGTAGAGCTGGGATCTGGAGGTCCCAGGGGAGGGGAAGGAGCTGGAGTGTAACAGAGGCATCTATTTGTCAGCAACCGCACCGACCCTCTCTGCTTAAGTCTTGAACAAGGTCATTATTCTCAGCCTGCAACACCCGAGTGCACAGCAGGCTCAGCTGACTGTGCGTGTTCCATTAGTATTCTGCGTGTTCCATTAGTATTCTGCACGTTCCATCGGCTAAATTTGCTATTGCATTTAGAACGCTTCTGATTGCATATTTTTTATATTCCCGGCCTCCTCAGAGAAATTAATGCCACTGTTAGCAATCTGACAGGCAGGCGAGCACTCAGTGATGCATTTGTCATCAAACTAAGGGGGAAAGTTATTAAAACACTTGGCTGTCAACCATGAACTCAGTCAGAACCATTTAAGTTATAAAAGTACTTTTACATGCAAGAGCCAAAAATAAATAAATAAATCAAGGAAGAATTGTGGAAAGAAAAAAAAAAACAATGTTAATGAGTTAGAATTTACTAAAAAGACCGTCTTTCCTCTATAATTATGTCCAAATAAAAGCAAATGAATGCAGACATATTTTTCAGGCTACAAAATCATTTCTTTGGCTGTTGAAATTGATTTCTACTCAAGGCACACTCAGCATCACATACTTTGCAAACCTCAGAAATTACATGTTTTAAAGTATGTACCTTTAAAAAGATAATTAATATTTATATTTAATTATGCTTTTCTCAATATTTCTTAGATGTGATGGGCCAGAAGACATCTGAATTGCTACCTCACAAGAGAAGTAAATGAGGAGCATTGTTTCATGGGCTGTGAAAGCATTGTTTCATGGGCTGTACAATTTGTACCCCTATCAGCAGAGCTACTAAAAAATGGAAATTTATGATTTTTGCCCCCCAGAAAAACCTCGTTAAGCTCCTTGAAGAAATGGAAACCTCACGAGCAGTAATCAAAACATATGAAGCCTCCTGAGTGGTTAACAGAGCCCACTTCATCAGACAATTCCACTGGGGACAGAGTTGCCCAAGGACATGCTTCTCACAGAATGTGTTATGAGTTGAAATTCAGCTGCAGAGAGTGACTGAGCTAGAAAGCCTGAACAGTAGAATGTACCCACGA
This sequence comes from Orcinus orca, assembly GCF_937001465.1. Lineage (NCBI taxonomy): Eukaryota > Metazoa > Chordata > Mammalia > Artiodactyla > Delphinidae > Orcinus > Orcinus orca. The sequence goes on along the minus strand of NC_064560.1, from coordinate 159,441,015 downwards.
GAATCTTTCCTGAGAACATATTGGCCTTTCATCATTGTCAAATCCCCAGGAACCATAAGCCAACAAGAGGCAGATTGATGTGCTCTGTTCAGGGCAAATCCGTGGATAGAACACTGCAGACAGATGCAGTGGAAGGCCCTGCTCCTGGATGCCTGAGGTGCTGTACGTTACAGCTCCTCAACACAAGTCAGTGCGACCTAGAACCACAGTCTGTGCATGTGTCAGCTTGTCCTAAGCTTGCCTGCCCTGTTTCCACTAAGAAGCTTGCTCACACAAGAGCCTAGATGTTATTATCCAGAGGAGGGATCCAATAGAAAACATACTAAAAGTACTTGGATTCTCAGGGCGTCCTGTAGGACCATGTATTAGTTTCCTAAGGCTGCTGTTACAAAGTACCATAAACCAGGTGGCTTAAAAAAAAACTTAAGCTTTAAAAAATTGTCTCACAGTTCTGGAGGCTACATGTCTGAAATCTAGGTGTTGGCAGGGTCATGCTCCTGAAATCTCTAAGAGAGAATCCTTCCTTGCCTCTTCTACCTTCTGGTATTTGCTGGCAATCCTTGGCCTTCCTTGGTTTGGAGATACATGACTCCAATCTCTGCCTTCATGGTCACATGGCTTTCTTCTCCCTGTGTGTCTTTATCTTCACACAGTGTTTGCTTTTCTTATAAGGACACCAGTCATATGGGATTAGGGGTCATCTTAATGACTTCATCTTAGCTTGATTACATCTGCTGAGACCCAATTTCCAAATAAAGTCACATTCACAGGTACCAGCAGTTAGGACTTCGACATATCTTTTAGGAGACACTATTCAACCCAAAACAGACCACTCTGGTTGAAGAATGCTGAAGCAATGCATCTAGATGAATAGGATACAAACAATGAGAGAACTGGTTGTAGAAGACAAAGGAAGAGATTGTTAGAAGAGTGTGGCCGAGAGAAGTGGATTGATCAAATTAAGACATTAAGTAAAATAAAGACTAAATATACTTGTATTAACAGCAGGTGGGTTTGTGTCTATAGAGTGGTGAAGGCTAGGATGGTATTGCAATGGGTAACAGGGTGAGCAGCAAATATGGACGTAAAAACCACGAGGGTAGGTAAGTCTCTTAAGACATTTAGCTGTGCAGAGATAAGAGACAAGGAAACTATTGGAGCGAACACTGTGATGCTAAGCAGGGCCTTTGCTGTCAAGAATTTGGAAGCTCCTAACATTTACTGCTGCTTCTCTGTATTGAATGGCCACTGGTTCATACACCCGCCATGGATGAGGACACGGAACACTAGCACCTCCAGGCTGGGGGCAAAGATTGCATTTGGGAACATGTTGCTCCCTGCTTATAATGGGATGGGCAAGGTGTGTGAAGAGGTGGTCTGAATTGGGAGACACTTGCTAAACATGCTGCACTGAGGAGAGTGCTTTCCTCTACACATTGCCATGAAAACTTACTCTTGGCAGCTAGATTTGGCTAAGACCACGACACCTGCTTACATCAACAGCCCAATTCAAATATCAGTTATTGGTGCAGGAATAAATACACCCATGAGAAGAATGCAAAAAAGATCCAGAAATGTATCCACATATATGGAAATTAGATATATGACAGAGATGGCACTAGCCTCACCCCACCATGATGACATACAGAAAGACTAATTCTGCACCATCACTTAGGACCTGCGGTTACCAATAGCAACACCACTGCTAATGATTTACCACTTGCAAAGAGAGAGTCTTTCGGTAAATCAAAAGAGTGAATTTGCACATTTTTGGTTTCTGTAAATTCCATCATGGTTTAATATTATTGTATGATTCATGACCTTAACCTGTTACTACTCAGTGAATAAGTGATTTTCTTCCTTGTAAGATTCAGAATAAAAGCAGGGTACTTGAAAAAAGAAAAAGAGCCCAATAAACTCTCTGGTGATTTGCAAGTCACCTGTGTCTACCTTTCCTTTACTACCTGTTAATCAGGGCTCTCCACAGAAACAGAACCAGTAGGAAATATATGTACATAGAAGAGATTTATTTTAAGAATTGGTTCACAGGGTTATGGGGACTGGATTTATGTTTGATTAAATAACTGGGGACTATAGCCTAGCTGAGTTGACACATGACACTAACCATCACATCCTCTTCCTAAGGACCTCTGAGAGGCCATGGCTTCTGAAAAGGCATACCAGTTCTGGTCACAGAAATCAGGTGTCTACTTTACAGGTGGAGGCTTGGATTTAGGCATTCACAGAGTACTATTTGCATAGAAAAATCTATATGGTAAATGGAGTTGGTTGCCGCAAAGAAAACTATTTAAGGCAATTGGTTCGCAGAATTATAGATGCATTCTTTTGCATTCTTTCTAAAAGCAAAATTTGAACAATGATGTGCTTTGCTCACTCGTGGTATAAAGACACCAGATCCAGCTTGTGGCAATTAGCTCATTATCTTATAGTAACACTACCTATTACTATCTGGAGGTGTCATTAACCTCCTTTCTCTTTAGAGGAGAATTTAATACAAGGCAGATTTGTCCTTCTTACCATTCAATTATCAAAGGATCAAAAGCATCTTGTTATAATGTTGCTGTGCAGTGCGGACTCAGAGGTAATTATGAAGGACAACTTAAGTGTAATTTCCTGAGAAAAAGGTTATCAACAAAAAGTTAGAGCATAGAGATGGCAGCTTCAGAACCATAACATGTCTATTTCCATATTCTTATCACAGAGAACTCTATTAAGGTAATTTACAATAGGAAAAGCAACCAAGCAAAGTAAGAGTGTTTTTCATATACATGTACTGAGCATTTGAAAGTGTCACCAAAGGTGCTCACTCAAGCATACCAAATACTGTTATTAACCTTTAACATTTTAGTTCAGGCCATGTATCAAAAGACGGTGGTAGGTGGTGAAACACACAGACACACACACACACACAGACACACACACACACACACACACGAGTGAGCTTCTCCAAACTCCAAACTCCCTCAATTAAATGATCCTTTATTCTGTAATCATATTCCTTCCACTCAGAGATGATTTTATTACAGCTTCTCCAGAGAAGATTTTTGTTTGAAATTGAAATGACATATATGCCCCCCGAAAGATAGAAAACTCACAGATGAATATACAAAGGTGTCATTTATAACTCATCCTTCCGAGACAAAACCAGCTTGCATTTTTATAAAACCTTGAAGTATTTGTGTAGTGACTAAAACAGTACAGACAGCCATTTAACATGAGTAATAGGAAAGAAATCCTGAAGCTGCCTTTTCCTCTTTATATTTCCCATCTCCAACCTACATATATGATTAAAAGATGTCACTCAATTACATTTCCATTTTTCTGCCAGCGGCATTCATTACAAAATTTCAGCAACGTTCCTGGAAGGATAATTTATTGAATAGATGTTGAATTTACCATTAGACATTGACAAGCATCCAGGAGGACATTTTATTCTCTGTCAGAGATCATTTATTTCAGAATATTATGTTTTTGATAAGTGGACTGTGTTTGGGTCTTTAGTGTATAACAGAGGGTATAGTAATTCCTTTTTACAGTGATTTAAATGCTTTTATTACTAGTTCCTATCAAGAAAAAAAAATGTGGGTATATTAGTGAAGGGGATTATTTTTTATTACATAAATATTTTATGATATCTATTTTCCATTTCTTTCCCTGACACTTTATTACCACCGACTCTTATTCATTCCATGCTTGATATAAATTAAATGCGAGATTTGGATGTGAGCGGCTGCAGGGCCTTGAGGGCATAGAATCTCTTCTCTAAGATTACAATTACTTAACTTCTCCTAGAGTTAATTTGCCTAACCACAGTCCCTGAGCTATCCAAGTAAGAGATAATTTGGAAACGTAGCAGCAGGCTTCAGATGTGATAACTCCTAACCTCCCATTTACGCAGTTTGTGGGAACTCAAAGAGAGTTCATCAGGGGACGTTTTTTAAGGGACTTGTGAAACGGCATACAGCCAAATTCTCTATTGTTCCGAGGATGGGTCTCTCGTCTGGGGGCTTCATTACTTGCTGGCATCTCTGTGTGAGGTTAGCTTGGGCTCGGGAAGGTGGGGAAACTCATGCACACATGGTTCCTACTTGTCAGCGACTCTATGGTCATGGCAGATGAAACAGGCTCTGCTTCCCCTGGGATTGCACAGGCTCTCCCAGTCTTGGTTATCATCACAAGACTGATAGGGCTGTGATTATTTTCCAAGTTTCTCCCATAAGAAAAAGGATAAACAAAGGAGAAATGCTTAAATGAACAGGATATGATTCAGGAACAATGATGACAGAGGAATAGGGCAAAAGGAAATGACTCTGGAAGGATAGTCTAGGTTGGATGTCAGAGACTTATGAAGCTAAAGAAAGTGGATGTCTTCTTCAGGCCTCAGTTTCTTAAGTGGTTTGCAAACCTCTTTTTAAAGGGAACAATTATCCCTGATTCCCAGCGTTAACTTAAATCATGAGATATCAATATATATACATACACACACACATATAATATATATATATATACACACACATGTGTTTTATGTGTGTGTGTATGTATATGCATATATGAAAATTTCCCACTTGTATGTGTCCTTCATGGTCTACTAAAGCTCTTGGTTCTACATAATCCTCATTCTGGGATCCAGGCTGAAGGAGGAATTCCTTTTGGGGATATTTCTGGGCTCATGCCAGAAAGAAAAAAGGGAGAGGGTCAGACATGCAGTGGTTCTGAAAGCTTCCACTTGAAACTGGCATATATCACTTCCACTCACATTTTATCTGGCAAATCAAGTGGTACAGGAGGGTAGGAAGTATAATTTTTCCATAAGGAGGGACGCCATAGGGAGAGACAGAAAATATTTTTTTAAAACAAGAGAATTTACATGTGAAATAGAAAACTTGGCTTAAACACTTTTTGCTTAAAGATTTTATGTGAATCTAAAGCCATGACAATTAATTCCATAGGAAATGTACAAATTAATATTTATTTGTTGTGTTAAATGTTTTACTGACACTACAACACCACTCACTATGAGAAAATCGTTACAAAGAGCTAAAGCTCTTCTTTCAGTTTGGCTTCATGGTGGTGGCTGTTCACGTCTGCGAGTTCGTGTGCGATATGACATGCAGTGACTACATTCTCCCCACACTTTCCTCTACTGAGCCACTGTTCAGAAAACCTGCCTTCAATTTGCTGTCACAGTATTTGGCCTTCATGTGGATCAAACTCATCTTTGCAAATTAAGTCTGTTCATTTTTCATTAACTCATGACACTTAAAGTTATACAACTTGGCGCCAGAAAGATCATAGAGATATCTGCAACACAGATGGAAATTTTATGACAGTGATATGATAGTCATTTGGATGATCCAGAATATACTTATATTATTTTTTTTAAGATTTTTTCATTGACATTAAAACTCGAAATTCAAGGAAACTCGTAGACAAATGAAGCATGACCTCCCTATCCCCACAAGAATGTCACTCCAGAGGTCTGGGGACACTGCTCTAGATGAATGGGAGCCACTGAAGAATTCAATGCCATGGGTTTTTAAAATCGAATTTATTTTGCTTAAAGAACCAGTGGGCACCAGTTTGGAGGCATGACAATAGGCCAAGGAAGGAAAAGTGAAGACCTGAACATAAAGGTGGTCTGAATAAAATGAAATCATGGAAACTGTTTAACCCACCAACTAGGAATCTGGAGAGGAGAACTTTGAAGAAGCAGGGGGAGTTGAAGGGAGAAAAAAGCCAGCCTGATTTCTGGTAATGAAAACTTTCATGCCGATCTCCCAAAACAAGAGAAACTCATTGCTAATAAATATCTGCGTATGTGATTAATCACAAAAATTGGAAAGAACCCTGAACAGAGTTAAAAGTTCTGAGTTCTAGTTCCAGCTTTGCCACTCTCCAGCTATGTCATTCTGTGGAAAGAACCATCTGAGTTTACAAAGAGAAGATTCATAAGCGTCCTGCCTCTTTCAGAAGTTTTTTCGATAGCAATTTAAGAGGAAATACATGAAAGCAGTTTTTAATTCAGTACAGCAAATACTTATTAGGTATCTATTATATTTAGGGAGGAACTGGGTAATTTGTAAAGTGCTATACAAATATGTTATCATTTTGCGGCTGATATAAGTTTTCTCCCCCGTTCCTTCTTTCCCTGGAGCTTGGGCAACACAATAATAAAGTAATAGGATGGAAAGTTTTGTATGGACTCAAGCCTGAGCAGGAGTCAGACACGCTTTTAGTATAATGAGGCACAGAATATACGCTAGAACTTTTATATACAAGCAATCTGATTTTCCTTTACAGGGTCTGCTTTTTCCTGTTCCATCACATCCTTAGTACCGGGGCTTCCACTTGATCCTGTCAAACCTCGCAGCGGAGAATGACCACCTACGCCAAAGGCTGTGACAGAGGAGGATAAAGACGCTTCAAAGGAAGAGAAGTGGCCACAAGGCCAAAGGACTGAGCTGAGGAAGCAGAAAAGGAATGAGGGGAAAGGTCGAAGGGGGGTGCTGTCTACTACTGAGGCATCTGGAGTCCATGAGCAGAGGCCCCAGACCTGTGGACAAAAAATACAGACAAGTCAGTGTGGCAAGGGACCCTCTGCACTGGTAGGATTACGTCACTAGAACCTGAGGTGAAGAACTGCGTGAACATTCTTTAGGGGACTGGATGTGCGTTTGCTCAGTTGACAGAAGACTTAGCTCATTCCCTTCATGCCTCCCAATCACCAGCAGATGACTGGATTCTGACAGGAGCAAAGACCAGGAAACAAATAAGTCACGAGGGATCAATCACTGGCTGACTAGTGAGATGTTCTTTGGACCCTCCCACTCCATCCCACCAAGAGAAAGAACACAGTGTCCACCTTACACTATTATTTCAATCCCATACCTCAGTGGGAGCATGGTAAACTAACCCCCAGGAAAGTTCAGAAAACCCTAAACATTGACATAAGAACAAAATGCTTCTTGTGGGAAAGCAGGTCTTAGAATAGCATTATGATTTATCACTGTTTAATGAGCTTTATCTTCTATGTTTTGATTCCTGGCTTTTCTAAAGTTTTCTGAGACTTTTAAAAGTAAAATCTGTGTTCTTGGCTACTAAGCCTTGTTAAAGGAAGTATGAAAAGGAACTGTGGTTAAACTACTGGTCTTCCGGCTCACAGAGGGCAATTCAGCTACATACAAGGACACACTGTAGACTTAAAGTAAATCAGATTCAGCAGCTTTTTAAAGGTGTTTGAAATCTGCAAGGGTAGCCAGGGAACTAAAACATTGGAGAATTTTGAGGCAGACTCAGAAATCATATTTATCAAAAACCTTATGTCACCTTATCCTTTCAGTCCAAAGGTCACATGATCTTATCCTCTAGCAAGAATGTTGCTCAACATCAGAAATGAAACACCAGTATGGTTATGCTACTTTGCAGGAGTTTTCCAAATATTATTATACAACATCGTTCCCTTGGAACAATGTTAAGACAATTCTTCCATTCCTTAGATAGACTACTTAAAGAGACCATTTTATTTGTCTCAATACCTTTCAAGACCGTGAGACACTTCCCCAAATTGCCTGGGTTCGAGTATTTCCTCCAGAAACCTAAGAGAAGAAAGCTTCTGATTACTATCTGTAATGGCCCATGAGCACCTTGATCTCATGAATGCCTGACACCCCTATGAGGCAAGTCACTGGCAAATAGTTATTATCCTTTCTCTAAAAGGGAAGATTGAATTCAGAGAAGTTGGGTGTGTTGTCAAAATAACTGAGCAGTCATTGAATGAGATGTGAGCAGATCTAGTTGTTATGGTTCCCAGACTGGTATTTTATCTACTGGGATAAATCATGTCTCCATCATGGAACTACATTTTAAAAGATCAGATGCTGCCACAGTAAATGGAGGTAATTCTAAGAGTTATCAATCATAAAGTTGGAGGATTTTAAACAAACGAAAAACAGTTTAGATCCTGGAAGAACTATATAAAAAATCTAAGTGAATCCAATAAATTAAACTAGTGCGGGGCTGTTGACTAAATAATACGGTTCTCACTGTGAGGTGCATGTATATTTCACTTCATAATAGTGTGTCCCTGAAGAACTTTATGGATATAATTATTTATTTATTTATTTATTTACTTTTGCGGTACGTGGGCCTCTCACTGCTGTGGCCTCTCCCGTTGCGGAGCACAGGCTCCGGACGCGCAGGCTCAGCAGCCATGGCTCACGGGCCCAGCTGCTCCGCGGCATGTGGGATCTTCCCGGACCGGGGCACGAACCCGTGTCCCCTGCCTCGGCAGGCGGACTCTCAACCACTGCGCCACCAGGGAAGCCCTATGGATATAATTTTTTAAATTTTATAAATCAAGTTTTATTTCAAATATCCAAGGAAAACTCACTACTGAAGGATGGAAGCCTGTGTAAATCTTTTGTACATGTGTAACCTTTTTGGCAATGAAAATAATCACTCTCTCATTTGGGGGTTGTATGGTCTCAAATTCAATATATTTGTGTTTCCTGATAGCAGGGCTTGCCCAAAGTTTGAATTAAGAGGAAAATATTATTTTGTGACAGTTCACTCTTGACAGCTGTACGAAGAGTTGAATATGTTCATGAAAGGCTTTTATTTGTACTGTAGGCAGTGGATGGGAGCAGCAATGGATCCCAAGGCAACATTCTTTTTTCCTCCTAAGTAAAATCTCATAAACATATTTTTAGACTATGCCCATCTGCTCCCATGGCCTTAAATTTTTACGCATGTCTTATATGCATGGGTTGGCGCTCAGAGAGTTATCTTTTTCACAGATATCTGTCTAATTGGTAGCAGCTGTTAATCAAGCACATTGTCACAAATCCCGTAGTGTAGCATTCATCCTAAAGGTCTGTGTTTTTTTTTACATTTTGAAGGGAAGCCATATGCCTCAGGCAGCATGAAGTGGAGTAGCTTTCAAGTAATTATACTGAGTCAATATAATTTGGCCTGAAGTATCTGATTTGAATGTTTATGTTGATCAAACTCCCTGGGAGTCTGTCAGATTTTATCAACGCTTTGTGCAGTTCACACATAACCTAAGAGGAAATGTCCCTCTAGCGCTCTGGTTACAGGCCCTGGGAACAGAGGATTGAAAGGTGGCATGCTGTAAGTGGAAGCTTTGGATTCAGCAGACTGGGGCTTGAATCCATGCCCCCGAATCATTAATTCTTCACATTACTCAATCATCTTTAAGTGTCTGGATACATGTAACACTGTGCTAGACACTAGGATACCAAGGTGATTAAGGCAGAGTCCTGGCCTCAAAGGTTCCCCTCGACTGGGGGACACTTCAATCCCTAGGGCATGGCAAGACCAGGCTGATGGTCCAAGACACCCAGACCTACAGACCCCTATATCCTCCAAGCCTTCTACCCTGAAATCTCTGAGACAAGGTTAAAACTACAAGTTCACGGACTTCCCTGGTGGCACAGTGGTTAAGAATCTGCCTGCCAGTGCAGGGGACATGGGTTTGAGCCCTGGTCTGGGAAGATCCCACATGCCGTGGAGCAACGAAGCCCGTGCACCACAACTACTGAGCCTGTGCTCTAGAGCCTGCGAGCCACAACTACTGAGCCCACGTGCCACAGCTACTGAAGCCCCTGCGCCTAGAGCCCGTGCTCCTCAACAAGAGACGCCACCGCAATGAGAAGCCCACACACCACAACGAAGAGTAGCCCCCGCTCGCCGCAGCTAGAGAATGCCTGCGCACAGCAAAAAAGACCCAATGCAGCCATAAATACATAAATAAATTTTAAAACAAAAACAAAAAAACCTAGAAGTTCATGGAGCCAAGACACCCATCCTTTGGGTCCAGTGCCCACCTTCCAACAGGAGACTGTCAAGACCCATTCATGCTTCTCAGCCCTGTTCTTACAGTCAACTCCCAAAGTCTAAACCTCCTGCTCCTTTGATCTATTCTCCAAGCGCTACCTTCACCATAATACTCTGTCCTTTTTTATCCTCAGATTAATAACCTGACCCCTTCCTCCCTTGAGCTCCCTGAGTCCCCGCTCTATTATCAGACTGCTTCCTACCACCTCAACTTCCCCTACAAGGGCTTCCTCTTCTTCCGTGCATTGACTGAAAGCTGGCTCTCCTCAAGGATACCGACTCCCACATAGTCCTTAAGATAAGTCTCTTTATCCTCTCAAATACCTAAGTAGGCGGTGTACTTTTGCTCCCCAAAGCCATGCTCACCCTGTGGCAGACAGCATTTTCCAAAATAGCTATAGCAATATCTCCCACTCCTATAGTGTAACCTTGCCTCATAGAAAGGAACTCCCTCATCCTCAGCAAATGTACTTATATCTGCATCATCTTCCTTCCTTTTGATGAAGGAGGCATCCCTCCTTGTAAGGACAGCCCTTCTCCTTGTATCCAACCATTCTCTTCTCATTCCTGTATTTTCGGCTTGCCCCCTCTAATAGATCCTTCCAAATACCAATAGTATTTAAACAGTCTCGTGCTTTTCTCAACTTAAAAAAAAAGGTTACTTGAATTGCCCTACCTCAAAGATAGCCTCCCTTCATAGCCATGTTTGTCAAGAGTTGTTTATCCTTGCTTTTTCCATTTCGTCACTTCCTTCCCACTCTTCAGACTGTCCTGATTGGTTTTTGTCCTATCACTGCACCAAAATAGCACTTACTGAGGTCAACATAGACCTCTATGGTGCTCATTTTAGTGGACATTTTTTAGTCCTTGTTATAAATGATGCCATAGCTAGAGGTATAGTTTTAGGAGTGAAAAATGGGACTAATTATCATACAGGGAGAACCCTGAATACAGAGAAAAGGAGAGAGGGAGGGAGAGAGAGCAAGAGAGAGAACACTGAGAAAAGAACCTCTGAGAATGCTAATACATAAGAGGAAATAAGAGAAAGAAGTCTAAAGAAAAGGCTGAGAAGGCACTGTTATGAGATAAGAAGAGCCAGTAGAGACCAATATTATGAAAGCCAAAGGAGGCAAAGATTCCCAGTGGACAATAAAACCATGTGTTGTTGCTCATGTATATTCATGTAGTATTCATGTATGACCAAGACTGAAAGTATCCACTGGATTTAGGAATTCGGAGGTCGACGTTGACCTAAGCACCATAGAATAGTGGGGCAAAAGCCTGATTAAAGAAAGTAGGAATGGAGACACTCTTTTAAGAAGCTTGTATATAAAAGAAAGAGATCAGGCAGCAACTAGAATTCTCTCTGTGCCTGTTTCCAATTCTGTTAAATTGAGATAGTAATAACTAGCTTGGAGATTTGTTGTGAGGACTAAATATGATGAGGGATAGAAGGTGTGTGGCATGTGGCATATGCTCTATAAATGACAGCCATTATTGTTAAAGGATGAACATGAGAAATTGAGTATATTTCTAGGCTGGCAGGAAGAAACTAATGGGGAGGGGTTGTAGATAATGTATATAAGAGAAAAATAACAAACAAAGGCCCTGAGACCAGACTAAACAAGATCAAGCAGCTAGGGGGAATAGCTGGCCTTGACCAAAATGAAGGAAATCTCATGGTCCCAGATGGGAAGAAGGAGGGAGGTACATATGTGGATATAGAAGGTTGTCTCTGGAGGGACAGGAGCTGTGAAATTGATGGAGTCCATGACTGAAAACCATGGTTTATCAGGGAAGTACGAGGGGACATGACCTGGTGATAGTAAATGTGTTGGGGCAAGATGAAGGGTCTGAGTAGTTGCCGAAAGGAACGGGAGACAGTGCTGACCAAAGACAGCTTAAGCAGATGACCATTGATGAGGGCCTCCCTGAAACTGGAAACCATAGATGTGCAGTGGCCCCCACTTGTCTAGCTGTGTGCCTTGCTCTCATTGGGCTGGGTTGATCTATGCATTGTCCATCTCCCATCACGAAAACATAAGCTCCCTGAGAGTAGGATTTGTGTTGATCTTCTTCACCACTATGTCCAGTGACTGGTGCAGAGTAGGTACTCAATAAATAGCTGTTAAAAGAATAAATTAAGGGGTATAGAAATGCAAAAGGAAAATCATAAAAGTTGCAGGAGTTATGGATGTATAGAATGGAAGAACTAGGATGGGTAAGAATTGAGGGAATATATAGAAAAATTATAGGAAGCACACGAGTGAATCAGAGTGCGGATTGGGAATGAAGTGAAGCCACAAGAAAACTGCTAAACTGAAACATCATGGCAGTATGTCACAAGGCCAGAAGATTTCGTGAGTCAAAAAGAAGATTCAGTGGAATAAGAGAGTTGCAAGATATCTGATTGGCTTTTAAAACTTCAAAGGTGGAGCTATTACTGGAGATGTGTCTAGAATGTGTCCAGGGGGTTGAAAAGGAATGGAGACAGAAGTCAGTGGGGCTAAAAGAACTGTGAGATCAGAGTAAAGTTTTAATTATTGTTCTATCTTTGGGACCATGAAACAGATTGAAAAGAACTAGATATCTCTCTTCCCAGGGTCATTTGTGCCCTTCCATCTCCCTGGAAGGTAGGGGCTATATCATAATCATTTTAGAACAATGATTTGCACATGGATGGAACCTCATAGGCGTGAATGAAAGATAAGGAAGAATTGCCTACTTCCCTTCACTCGTACACACCATTAAGCCAGCACTGTAAATCAAAAACAATTTGATGAAAATCTGTCCAATTCGTGTTCCAAGTGATGCTAGCCAAGTGCTAAAGAAAACAGGAGATTAGCAATTAATTTAGCAGTAGAAATGATGTCAATGACAGATTGCTTCACGTATCAGTTCAATAATTTCTCCCTTTAAATAATTCTTTGTTAAACATGAAATAGATTCAAAATTTAAAGTTTTACAGAAATCTAATCAAGAAATCTAATGCATTAGATTTAGAAATCTAAAGCAACTTGGAATGCATTTTCTCAACAATCAAAGTTCCTGGTCAATTGGTCAGCATGACTCATCCTCCTCTGTGGTTCAGTTTTCTCATATGCAATAATATATGGGATAATAACAGTCTCCTCCCTCTAGGATGTTTGAGTGATTAAATGAGATGATATTTATCTGTAAAGACTTGGCACATAGTAAAAATTTTACGAAATGAGAGCTATAGCTAGTTATCCATGAGAATGCAGCAAACCTCAGGCCTCCTACCCTAACTTCCTATACCCAGCCGTCCACAGAGGCAGCAGCTCAAAAGTAACTCTGGCTTCCACCTTAAGATGGAAGACAGAAAATATGCATTTTCCCCTCCCCCAATCCTACTGAATGACAGTTTAGTAGTATAAGAAGAAATTCTTTTATAAAACCTCCAAGAATGGGAAGAGTATTAATCTGCTAGGGCTGCCATAACAAAGTATCACAGACTGGGTAGCTCAAACAATAGAAATTTATTTCCTCACATTTCTGGATGCTAGAAGTCCAAGATTAAAGTGTCAGCAGTGTAGCAATGCTGGTCTCATCTGAGAGCCTCTCTCCTTGGCTTATAGCTAAACTTCTAATCCCTGTGTCTTCACATGGTTATCCCTCTGTGTCTGTCAGTGTCTAAATTTCCTCTTCTTATAAAGACACCAGTCATAACATACTAGGGCCACCCTAATGACATCATTTAAACTTAATCACCACTTTAAAGATCGTATCTCCAAATATAGTCATGTTCTGAGGTACTGGGTGTTAGGACTGCAATACATGCATGAATTCTGGGGGAGGCACAATTTAGCCCATAAAAGGACTATGGGCATGAGGAAAGAAAAAAATCTAGATGAATTTTTGGAAAACAAAATACAATGGAAAACAACCGGTGGATAATCCAGAGTGAAGATAGGCATGGGTCAGAGACAGTGACTCCAGAGGATTCAGAGATAATTCATGGGGGAGGAAAAAGACAAAATCAAAGAAAAAGAAATATGGAAATCAAGGGAAAAAATTTTTTAAAGGAACACAGGAAGAAAACCAACCAGGACAGTCAATAGTGTTCTAACAGGAGTTCCTGAAGAAGAGGGCAATAAAAGTAGAAGGAGGGAATTATCAGAGAAACAACAGAAGAAACTTTTTCCAAAACACCAGTCTTCAGACTGACAAGATCAAATAGTACTGAACAGAATGGAAGAAAAAGGCTCACAGAACTCCAAAACATCAAGAATGAAGAGAAGATTATCCAGATTTTAAGAAATAAAAACCAAGTTACTTACAAAGGAAAGATAATTGGGTTGACATGATACTTTCTATTAGCAACCTCGCAATTTAGAGAAAGATGGACCAAGGCCTCCAAAGTTCAGAAAGATAATGATCTTAAATCTAGAATTCTACATGGAGAAAAATTCTAATTGAGTGTAACGGGAAAATACAGACTTTCAGACCTGTACATACTTAGAGCATCCCTCCATGAGTCTTTTCTTTAAAAAATAATTTTTAAAAGGTGAGGACGTGTTTGTGTGAAACAAAATAAAGAATAAAAAGAGTAGGCAGGGGCTTCCCTGGTGGCGCAGTGGTTGAGAGTCCGCCTGCCGATGCAGGGGACACGGGTTCGTGCCCCAGTCCGGGAAGATCCCACATGCCGCGGAGCGGCTGGGCCCGTGAGCCATGGCCGCTGAGCCTGCGCGTCCGGAGCCTGTGCTCCGCAATGGGAGAGGCCACAACAGTGAGAGGCCCGCGTACCGCAAAAAAAAAAAAAAAAGAGTAGGCAGAGAGGAGTAGAGAACAGAGAATACTGTAGGAACACTGATTTCCAGATGTCAGCTACTTTAAAAGTGCAGACTAAATGTAACAAATCAAGATACAGATACCTAACTATATCGTTTGAAATTATGAAAGTTGTCAATAGAATATCTGCAAATAAGAACACAAATAAAAATAGAATTGGGGGTGGGGTAGGATTACTCTTAGTGAGTGACAGTCCTCAATCCAAAACAGGCAGATAATAAAAGTAAATGTCTAATGTGGGACATGATTCAGTTAACTTCCAAAAGGAAAAGACACAGAAACAGTCAGAAGAGGTTACCTTTGAACTTAGAGGTAAACAGGGAATGGGAGAGGGGCCATGGGTAGGTCAGCATGGGAAGACATTATATCCTCTGCACTATTTAAAATTTGATCTCCATGTAAGTGTTTTATAATGGTTAAAAAGGAAACTCTTCCCAAAGATTCCTAAGCTTCCAACATTGTCCTCTTAAACCACAGTTAAATCCATCTCCACTGGGCTTGGGGACAGTTCTTCAAACGGCTACATGTGCTCCACTAGGAAGAGATGTCATCAGTGGCAAACTTGTGTGTTCTGCAGTTTATCTAATAAAGCCTTTTGCTAGCTAAACAATATTCCGTAGAATTTTGGTTGTAGTTCTATTCTCCACCCTATCCCCACTTTTTTTATTCACATCTTTTCTTTTTTCTGGTCACGTTGGTGTGAACTCACACCTTCTATGTAATCTAATTTCTTTTCATGAAGAACAATTATAAGCACCATTAGCCTGCAAAATACATCAAATCTATATCTTTCTAATAATAAACGAGTATGATAGTGTTTTTTTAAATGCTGTATTTCACATGTATGTATGCATAAATCTGTGAAATAACATAGCCACAATTTCCATTGTGAGGAAATTTCCATTGTAAGGAGAATTGAAGATTGGAATAACACTTTCATTCAGGACTCCAAATTGAATTGCCACTTCACCACTGTCAATTCATTTCCCTCTACTTGAGGTGGAGGGCAAAGGTTGAGCTTTCACAGTTCCCTTTGCTCACGTTTGTGCTAGTTCCTCTCAGTCATCTTGCCTAAGAATCTTACTTATGATCAGGGGCATTTTCCCACTTACCTATTGTAACATCATCAATAAACTTCAACCTCTCAGTAAATAAACTGAGGTCTCTCAGTTTCTAATAACCTGAACGATGAACAAATGAGCTTTAGACAGAACCACTACAACATTCCTTGAACTTCATCTCATTGAGAAAATACATAAGCATACTATAAGACTTTTGCAGTGTTGACTTATTACATTAAATTTCTATTACAAATTACCACAAACTTAGAGTCTTAAAGAGGGCACATTTATTATCTCTAAGTTACGTAGGTCAGAAGTTGGATACAGACCTCACTAGATTAAAATTAAGGTGTTGGCAAGGTTGCATTCCTTTCTGCAGGCTCTAGGGGAAAATCCTTGCCTCTTCCAGCTTCTAGAGACTGCCTGCCTTTGTTGGTTTATGACTCCCTTCCTCCATCTTCAAAGCTAGCAATGGGGCTTCCCTGGTGGCACAGTGGTTGAGAGTCCGCCTGCCGGTGCAGGGGACACGGGTTCGTGCCCCGGTCCGGGAAGATCCCACATGCCGCGGAGCGGCTGGGCCCATGAGCCACGGCCGCTGAGCCTGCGTGTCTGGAGCCTGTGCTCCGCAACGGGAGAGGCCACAACAGTGAGAGGCCCGCGTACCGCAAAAAAAAAAAAAAAAAAAAGCTAACAATGGATGAGTCCTTCTCACACTGCCATCTCTCTTGTTCTTTGTAGCTGAGAAATATTCTCCATTTTTAAGAACACATGTCATTAGATTAGGCCCACCTGGATAACCCAGAATGATTTCCCTTTAATCACATTGGCAAAGTCCCTTTTTGCCACGTACGATAACATAAGCCAAAGTTCCGGGGATTCGGGTGTGGATATCTTTGGGGGATTATTTTTCTGCTGCCACACTTATCTATTGTCATCCTTTGATTTCCCCGGACAGATGATTCCCATGAATGAGAATGAAAGCGTGATCTTGATCTAGGACCAACATTTAAGTACTTCAAACCCTCTTACCAAAATTACATGCGGATAACCAGGGCTCTCAAAGAAGAAATCTACAATTCTAAATGGCATAAAAGAGAGTCACATTCCAAATCTTTTAACTCACCAACATAACTTAACAGAGTGTATACCTGACTGACTACATGATTCTCTGTTATAGCAGAGAAGAAACTAACCAGGCTCAGGTCAGGGACTCAGTACATTAAAGAGGTGGTAGGGATCAGGGAGGGGAAAGACTGGATTTTATATTATTTATTTTATTATTAAAACAACTTTTTTTTTTTTACTGATCATAAAATTAACACATGCTCATTTTGGAAAATTTGGGAAATATATAAAGATGTATTTTTTAAAAAGAAAGTTGTAAATAATCTCCTCCTACATTCTCATTTAGGTTGAAATTCAATAGATAACAACTGATAGCAATTGTTGCTGTAGTACCATCACCATAATAACATCCCTAGATATCAAATTTTCTCTGCTAAGAATAAAGGTTATCTTCAGTTGATCCTCTCCTCTCCCAGATCTATTCCAAACTGTGGGCCACTTGAAGATCTAGCTTAGTATAGTATCTCAACACCCCCAGAATCAACTTGCCCCCAAAGTAAGCAGTTAGTAGGAATCTTGAAATGTGACAACATTGAGGCCTTTACAACAACAATAATAAACATTTATTGAATATTTCTAATGTGCCAGGTGCTAGCCTACATTTATTAAACCATTAACTTCCCACAGCCACCTATAGGGTCAGTGCTTTGCCGCTCCCATTTTACAAATGAGCAGGCTGAGACAGTGAGAAATTAAGAGCCTTGCTCAGGTCACTCAGTTAGTGGACAGCAGTGCTAGGTCTTCAGACCCCTGCTCTCAACCTGGACTTAATTCTCCAGCATCCCTGGAGCCTGGGGATGCCTTGCCCTTTGTCTCCCATCAATGCAGTAGGGGTCAGAACAGACAGATATTAGAAAAATTGCATCTACACTGAATTATAGAGAGATTTTTACTGATACTGAAATACCAATAGCAGTTAACAGTTTATGAGTCCTTATTGTAGGCCATATTCTGTGGAAGGTGCTTTATCTCATTTAATCCACACAACCACTTCATGAGGAGGAGCTGTTAGTGCCATTTTACAGAGAGCAAATTGAAGCTCAGAGAGATTAAGAAACTTGGCAATGGCCACACAGGGGCAGAGCCAGAATTCCACCCCAAATCTGTCAAACTCCCGAGGCTGCCCTTCTTGCTTATGCTTTTTACTTGATTCTGTGTTTGACTCAGTCTTGTTCTGTAATTTTATGGATATGGATAAAGATATAAAAGACACAGTGATTGCTTCAAGATTCAAAATGAAACCCAAAATTAAACATGACAGCCTGGAGTGACGCACAAAAGAAGAGAAGAGGGAATATCAAGTCATACACATGGAACCTCAAAGTAGCTCACCATGAGTTTATAGGAAGAGAAGCTGGAAGGCAGGAGGGCTACTGAAATATAAAGTCAACCTGAGACAAAGATGAGGTATGGCTGTAAGGTCCGTTGGCCCGGGTGAAAGGAGGCCCCGGGGGGTAAGAGAAAACATCGACCAGTATGAGGTAGGAGAGGCATTGGGACATAACAACCTCACCCGTTCTGGGAATCAACAAGAGACTCTAACTTCCTGCCCAGAAAACAATGGGGCTGACGGGAAGGGAAAAAGGGCTTACGCCCCACAACAGACCAACCAACACCTGGCCCTGCTGTATCCTCACCAAATAAGGAATTACCCTGTATAATTCCTTATATACCCTGTATATACCCTGTATATACCTGTATAGCAAACCACCCCCTTCTGCTTTTACCCCAATAAAAATTCCCCTCATCCAGTACTGGACGCGACTTCTCTGGCCCCTTTCTCTCGGACCAGTGAACCTCGCCCAGGAGCGCTCCCTAATAAAGCTCACTTGAAGCTTTCCTTTGTTTCGCGGTGCCGTTTTGTTAAGATCCGACCTTACAATGGCTGTAGAGGAAGGTGTGGGGAGGGACACAGTCCTATGCTGGGGAGCAAAACCAGAGATCTGAGAGCCCAGTAAGGCAGCAGAGCACTCTCCAAAACTTTGGGCACAAAGGGGCTAGAGTATGCGCTGCATCATATGAGAGACTCCAGGGAAATAGAGTTTAGCTGAGGGGGTGGGGAGGAAGATGATCAAGTAAGTAAACAAAACCCAGAGAGCACAGGGGAGCTGGCTTTAAATATTTGGAGGACCAGCTGTTGTGTGTAAGTGGAATTAACTCTGGGGAGGTAACCTACTATTAACATATATATTTTAAAGAGATTTTAAAGGGGAGGCAAATTTGGTGGAGCAGGAGGAAGCTCCTGCAAACACAGTTGGTCAAACTGGAGATTATAGCTGTAAGTTTCCTTCTCACCTGGAGCATTCAGCAATAGGCTTCATGACCACCTGCCAGGAATGACGGAGGAGACAGTGAACATGTGGACTGGGTAGTGGATCAAAGGAGGACCATCTGCTCTAAGTTTATTTTTAACTACACTTTCTATGATTCCATGAAATGGACACCAGCAACTTTAGCTGGGAGGTAAGGGAAAGGAGCCAGGACAACAGACATGGGCAAACATCAAAGAGATAAGAATACTAAAGGTGGGAAGCTTCATTTCTATCAATCCTAGACTGCTACCCACGACTGGATTTGCTCAGAATTTTGTGTAATGGCATTCTTCTGAGAAAAGGAAGAATTCAGTGTTGCTTTCTCTTTCTCAGGAATTGCATTTCTGCCTAACAAATTGTCAGCCTGATGATTAGGTTGTAAATATGTTTCTACTTGTATTGTGAAGTAAAGGTACATTCTGATGGATGTCAGTAATGAAAGGAATATATTGGCCCCAAAACAACTCCAGGCTGTTGGGAGGAATGGAATCTCAGAAAATGTGGGTGGCCACTGCCGATTTGGAAAGAAATAAAACACCTTCAGAATCCTTGGGATCTGGCCTTTGGATAGCTGTCAAAATTATACCTTTGAAATGCAAGGACTCTATCAGGGTTTTAGTTTTGCTCGCTTTCAACCACTGCAACAAAAAAATTAAGACAATGCATTCCTGTATTGAAAGGCTATAATTTGCATAGTATTGTCTGGCACTTTTGATACTGCAATGACAGTAAAACCACATTCATGTGTAAATGTGGTTGCACACACACACCCAGAATGCCTTCCACATTGGCGACACGTGTAGTTGTGTTCTGCCTAGTAAGTGACTACATGTTTCTAGGGTTTGTCTGGTTGGCAGTTCAGTCTCTATGCTTTGTTGAGTACACATTTCCTTTGTTCACCATGTGCCACATATTTCTGATTACAGTATGAAACATAGGCTGCAAAACAAAACAGAAATCCCTGCAAATGCTTATACCATATGACCTGAGGCCATGCTAAAGCATAGTTTTATTAAAATTTCCTCTGCCTTATTCTTTTGTGGTTTTAGGATCACAGCTTGCCACTAAGTAATTAACTCAGAAGTCCTTTTGTAATCTGTCCTCCTTTGTCTAGATCAGGAGAAATGAATTATATCCAGTATGGTTGTAATTGCAGCTAACTTGTATGTCAGAAAGCCTTTGCTGTGATCGCACCTCATGGTAATTGACAAGTAAAAAGATGCCAATAAAAGTGGTACTCAGATTTCACGGCAATATCAATGCCCCCAACTAGGTTTACTGGCCATGAAATAAATGAGTACCTAGAGCTGTAGTGAAGATTAAATATAATATATATAAAGTACTTCTGTGCTTGGCACATAATAGACACTCAATAAAAGGTTTATTGTTAAAACCAACAACTGGGTTAGGTGTCCTTGTTTTACACGTTCATGGACTTCATCTCTATCACAGAGCTCATCACACTAATATGTTTCTCTGTTTACTTATCTGTCTCCCCAGGCAACTAGACTTCATGTCTTTATCCCAAGCACATAAATCAATGTAATTTGTTGAGTTACAAAATGTAACTCAAGTGTTCTAACACTTGCCTTTGGACTTTTTTTTTTTTTTTTTTTTTTGCGGTACGCGGGCCTCTCGCTGTTGTGGCCTCTCCCGTTGCGGAGCACAGGCTCCGGACGCGCAGGCTCAGCGGCCATGGCTCACGGGCCCAGCCGCTCCGCGGCATGTGGGATCTTCCTGGACCGGGGCACGAACCCGTGTCCCCTGCATCGGCAGGCGGACTCTCAACCACTGCGCCACCAGGGAAGCCCTGCCTTTGGACTTTTAATCAGCTATGCCACTGCCATCAAACTCTATTGTCTTCCAAAAGATTAGCCTTTTTCTTGATCACATTGTCTGGTCTTCTACTGGGCAATCTAAACATAAACCAAAGTTTTCCAAATGTATTTGGATATAACTGAACTCTTGGATCTCTCACATATATTAATGAAGTAAAGATTCAAAGATCGATTATTCTGGAACTCACAGTACAGTTCTGCAATGTATGAAGTATACTGTAGTTGCCCACGTATATTGAGACAACCATTACATCAAACCCCTGAACCAGAGAACAAAGACTATGAATGAGAGACTTCTCTCATGGTCAGGTCTGGAGAGACCTTGGAGACAAAATTCATAAATCCACAGAGACTGGAAAACAGCTTATAGGGAAACTAAGACCAAAGCCAGAGACTCCTTAACCTACTTCTAGTTACTATACATAACCCAGGGGCAATAAATAAATAAGTTTCTCTGTTAAAGTACCATTCTTAGGGTGTTAGAGAGCTCAAGTGTGTCTGGAAAAGCCTTGATGGCTCTACCATTTGCAAAGCCCACAACTCTTTCAGCTCTTCCCAAAAGCAATGTGGAAACTAAGTGTCATTCAGAGAGGATGAAGGCTGCAGAGCTTTATTAGATGAAAATGCCAACTCTAATTTCCTGAAATACAAATAGAGAAGAGTAAAATCTCATTAAATGTGACAGATTCAGTATGCAATGGTGTCGAAGCAGGTGGGGGGAGGGGTGTGATCGGGGCCACAAAAGATCCTGGTTATGCCTATGAAACCCCAGTTCCACTTAGCTCACGTGCCATTAAAGAACTCTAAATGAAAAATGTATATTTTCTCCAAGTGTAAGAACTGAACCCAAATTCTTGGGCCACAGGTTTCTTATTGATATCAGATAAGAACAATCACTCTTTTTGATAATAATACCATGGCTTCCTTACTGCCACCCACAGCCCTGCCTTAGCAGAAAGACAAACTCGATCCAACATGCCCAGTACTATTACCCAAGTCCTGATTCATAAATAGAACTAGGCAGGAAGAATTTTAGTTGTTTGTGGACTAACACAAATGTAACATGAACATCAAAAACATTTCTAAGTTGAAAGTGCCCCTAACATTTTTTTAAAAAAATCAAAACACCTATACAATTTATATTCAGTTAGTCGTGTGCTATTTGCCTGTCACAAAAAGGAGATTGTGTTCTCAAAATGTAATTTCCAGAGGATTACAAAGTGTGGCAAGATGCCAGTCACTGAGTCGTTTTCTCAGTAACCAGTAGCAGGCTCGAGATTTTTAATGGAAAATTCTGCTTCCGAAGGCCAGTCACCTACCCCACAGAAGAACCTGCGACAGAGGATAAACCAACTCAGTAGATTAGTGAAGCCTGTCTAAAAGGGGTTGAAATTTGCCTGTGTATCAAAATCTTGATAATAATGTTCTTCCACATTCTTCTCACAGGATTGAGGGAACCCTCTACCTTTCTCTGGCCAAGTGGGGTTAGACCATAAAACTCAAACCATTAGGTGAGGCTGGGGGAGGTGGGAGGAGGGAGTAGAAATGTACTTTTGGAGCAATGTTTAGTTATTTACCCCTAAAGCAACAAACTGGCATCAGAGTATAATGATGATCAACAATTCTCAATAAATACCCTCTAGGGCTTCCCTGGTGGTGCAGTGGTTGAGAGTACGCCTGCCAATGCAGGGGACACGGGTTCGTGCCCTGGTCTGGGAAAATCCCACATGCCGTGGAGCGGCTGGGCCCGTGAGCCATGGCCGCTGAGCCTGCGCATCCGGAGCCCATGCTCCACAACGGGAGAGGCCACAACAGTGAGAGGCCCATGTACCGCAATCAATCAATCAATCAATCAATCAATCAATACCCTCTAGACCTTTTCTTCTCTTTTAAGCCATAGGTAACTCTCTGAGGAACTCATTTTTCAGTAGTATGTTAAAAAAAACAAAGATAGTAGGAAAGGTATGTGACCAAAAGCAATTAGAAGAGGAAGTCACAGATTTGGAACAGTGTCAAAAAACAGTTTGCTTTCAGAATTAACCAAATTGAAAATTAAGGAAAACACCAAAGATATATACATGGAAAAATTTTTACTCAAGCAAAAAGAATGAAGAGCAATTAATCTGTTCTTGAGAGGGTAGCTGTAGGATGGTTACGGGAGAGTATTAAAAAGAGAAGTTGATGAACATCTATCTTGCTTCTCTTTTATCTTTGAGAAGGATGATCTTGAAACGGAAAAGGATAGCATGAATAAGGATAGCTAGAGAAAAGAAGACCATGGCAGATGAGGGACATTTTAAGGGAATCCTTAACTCCAGTGAATATCTCCCTATGATTAGGAATGATCGCCCAACTCCAGTTAGTGACTTTGGAAGTACAGAGCATCCTAAGGCAGGTTCCCCAGAAGCAGATGCAAAGACCAGGATTTCGGTACAAGTGGTTTATTTGGGAGGTGACGCCAGAAAGCAAGAGCCAGGTAAGGAAGTAAGAAAGAGAGACAGAAAAGAGAAAGAAGATAATACAGGATGGGTACTGAGCAGGCAATCTCTATAGGCGACTGGGGTTCCATTCTGCCAGTGAAAATGCCAAGCAGTCCTATCCAAGGTACAAGGAAGTTACAACATTTTCTCCAACTCTGAAAGTTCCTTCTGGGTCATTAACTCTCCACCATTCCAACCTTTCCCAACACTGCTTAAGAGGAAACCTAGGGTAGGGGAGTCATATGTGCTGCGGTAGGACTGACTCTATAGGCATGCCAGGAATGGTGAGATTTAGGGGGGTTAGCTCTACAACTAGTGGAGAGGAGGAAATAGGCAAGAAACTGGTGATAAAGCAATGTAGAACTGATTTTCAAAATGAAAAATTCTGTAACCAACCCTGGAGATCTTGACATGATTATAGGGGCAATAAACATACATCACAGGGATAGTTTGTAGTACCTAAAAGAAGCAGCAGAAGTGATGGGAACTCACTTTAATTTCGTATCTCTTTTTAAACAGGGTCACTAGATTGGGAAATGAGGGAAATATGAAATATATGTATATAGTATATATATATATACAATATATATATACAGATCTAGTTTATTTGGATAGCATGAAATCGACCAAGCTCAACCACAAGTTGGCATAAGCAAATGGCCGACTCAGCATCAGGTTGCACAACTTCAGAGAATGCAATTTGGAACCCCCCATTATATTCTGGGAGAATGTTGCCCCCTGGAACAGAATATAGAATGGAATGTGACTACTACCTTCAGCAGTGGTGCAGACCACCGACAGAGAACACAAAAGGATATTCAACATCCAGAGAAGGCTTCCACGCCCCCCCTTGAGAGGCTGACAAGTCTAGGGCAGGAGAGCCAAACAAGCTGACCAATGTTCTTCAAGTTTATGCAGCTCCTCTTGAAAACCCTTTAAGTGTACAAGACAGGTTGGATGCTCTTCAACGTAACAAAATGTATCTGACAAATACAACCTGTTTATGCCCATGGACACCCATGGATATTAATCTACAGAAAAAATCTTTATGGAATGCCAAAAGGCTCCTATCAAAATTTTTATTAATGACCTGGGCGTCTCTCTATTTATATTTTCTCTTTCTTTCATACACACACACACACACACACACACACACACACACAGTATACTCACTCACCTGAAGCTACACGATATCATATTTGTGGATCAATACATTTGGGAATTGTGATAGATACTGAGGGTTAAGCTTCTCAATCTCCATTTCACCTTCCTTCGGGTTGAAGATGATGGAGAGCTGAAACAAACAAAACACCTCTTGTAACTAGGATTCTGGATGCAAATTGCATTCCAACAATCAGAGGATCTCGTGTGGAATTTGGAAGGTGGAAATGAGGCAGATCCCATTTTTCTGCCCCTTTTTGCTATTTCTATGCCATGAGAGGCTGTGGAGATGCAAGGTTTTCTGAAGCAGTGTTACAGCATCTCTATTAAGGTGTCAGGAGTTGCAATGGCAGCAGAGATGCTAGCATCTTCATTCCTGGATCACAGCTAGGACTCTATGCTCTGTGCTTTGAACTCATAACTTCAGAAGTGGCATTGGAGGTAGTAGCAAATCCATTGGGTCAGTTGTGTATCGTTCATGGAGTAATTTCTGAAGATTCAGCTTAGAATCCATTCTTTCACTCCTTCCAATGATTTTCCAAGGCCCTAATTGTATGCATTAAATTCCTTCCTGCTGAAATACCTAGAGAAATTTCTATCTCCTGCATTGGATACTGACTGCCATAGAAGGGTTGATAAATATGTTGAATGATATAATTAGGGTGAAGGGCAAATATAACATGATACATTTGAATATGGATAAATGTAAAAGTTCAATACTTAGGTCCAAAAAGCAATTGTACATCCACAGGCTACCGGAATTATAATTTAGCAGCTCCACCTAAGATAAAGTTTAGAGAAAGGCCACCAAAAATGCTACTATGGTATCCAGAAAAAACCAAAGTTATAGACATACTCTATTGGTCTATTCTGGTTAGACCACACTTATAGAATAGTGATTAATCCTAGGCGTTGTGCTTTAGAAAGGATATAGCCAAAATGAAGATCCTTCAAGGAAGAGTAAATAGAATCAAGAAAGACCTGAATCTATGTCACAGGAACAATGTTTAAAAAACATGGGAGGGGCTTCCCTGGTGGCGCAGTGGTTGAGAATCTGCCTGCTAATGCAGGGGACACAGGTTCGAGCCCTGGTCTGGGAAGATCCCACATGCCACGGAGCGACTAGGTCCGTGAGCCACAACTACTGAGCCTGCGCGTCTGGAGCCTGTGCTCCGCAACAAGAGAGGCCACAACAGTGAGAGGCCCGCACACCGTGATGAAGAGTGGCCCCCGCTTGCCACAACTAGAGAAAGCCCTCGCATAGAAACGAAGACCCAACACAGCCAAAAATAAAAATAAATAAATTAAAAGGAAAAAAAAAAAACATGGGAGAAGTGTACCTTGAAGACTAGGAGAGATTCAAGGTGGTGGACCATGATAGTCATCTTTAAATACTTACATGGTTTTCTTGTAGAAGATTCATTAGATTTGTTCTGTACATTTCAATGGTTTGGAACCAGGACCAATCGAAGGGAGAAAAAGGGAGGCAAAGATGGAAGCTCTTTAGTTAGAGATGTCAGAATATGGGAGGACTACTTTGGGAGGCAATAAATGTTCCAACATTTGAAGTGTTCAAAAATAACCTGAAGACTCGCTTGATGGGGTGACTGTAGGACATGCTCAGGCACCAGACGAGTTGCTGCTCCAAGAAGGTAACCTTTGAAGCTAATTCCAAATCCAAGAATTTTTTTATAGCAAAATTTTTACAAGGCTAGTTGGATATTCCTAGAAAATTCATATATTATCCACTATTCTCAGAGATACAAATAACACACGCACACACACTCTGAACAGTTGTAGAAGGTAGACGAAGGAGCCTAGCATTTGGAATTAGATGGGGGGGCCTCAAATCTTGGCTCCATGGCACGCTAGTTGGATGACCTTGAGCAATTTAAGTGATTTCTGGTACTCTGTTTCCTTATTGATGAAGAATGATACCTATCACTTTGTTATGAGATTCAGAAAATATATGCTCTAAAGCAGATAGATAGAATTATTAGCAAAAAAAGTCATCTTCTAATACTTTTAAACTCTTTTCCTTAATTTTTAACTCTTCCAAAGTGCTAGATTGGAATGGATGAACAAAACTTTCATATCTATTCTAAACTGAGGTTTCCCCCACCTCAGATTTATAACTTTTCTATAGAGTAGGCAGTTGAGCACAACAGTTAATAGTAAAGCCTCATGAGTCCAGCTGATCTGGGTTTAAATCCTAGCTCAGCCTCTTCTAACCACTTGACTATAAACATCGTCTGTAAACAACTGGGAACTTCAGTTCTCTTATCTATAAAATGGGGCCAATAAAAATAGATTATAAGGTTTGGTCAGGATAGTATCAAATAATGCAAGTACAGCAATTTGCTCAGTGTCTACCTCACAGTGGATGCTTAATAGCCATTCTCTAATAATAATAACTATGGTAAATAGTAGTGATGGTAAATAATAGTGATGGTAATGATGACGGCACAAGCTATAGGGAGCATCAAGCTAAAACATTAATGCTATTGACTTTATCTTTCAGTACCTTCATCCTGGATGTATTATATCGAAAGCATTCCTTGTTATGATGAGGTTATTTAGATATTTACACTCTTTTTTAGAGTTACATCATACTTTATTCTGACTTCTAATTGCCTTCACTGTTCATGAAGGTGTCAAAGACATACAGTCATAACTTAACCTAGCATGTCCATTGGCTACAGACCTATCTGGATGGCCAGAATATCAGGGAGGCTAGGAAAACACTACTTCTTACTGGCAGCATTAACACAATAAACCTCCCAGGGGAACAATAAAAATGCAGTAGCCAGCAGTCTTAATGAGGATATGCTCAGAGCACACTGAAATCTTATAATGTGCTCAGTGCCCTGTGGAATCCATAGGAATTTGATTTAGCAACATAGATTTCAGTTTCTTAAAATATTAGCAATACGATTTGCAATAGCTGTTTCCTATTTTAGTCGATGGCCTTGTAAATTACAAGCGTTATTATGGCATTGTTTATAAATCAGAGATGTCACCACATTTCAGTTGCTGGCAGATGCAAATGAAGTTTGCCTTTGTTAATACAGCACGTACCAAATTTTTCCTTAAGGCTCTTAATCAGAGTGTTACATATATCAGGACACATGAGAAGCCTATTTCTGCAGAACAATTTAAGCGGCAACGTCTACTCTATCATTATGACATTTAAATGAATCTGCATTTCTTTCACTCAAAAAAAAAAAAAAAAAAGCCAAACTTCAACTATGCCCCATAGTTTTTTTTTGTTTTTTTGTGTTTTTTTTGCTGTACACGGGCCTCTCACTGTTGTGGCCTCTCCCGTTGCGGCGCACAGGCTCCGGACGCGCAGGCTCAGCAACCATGGCTCACGGGCCCAGCTGCTCCGCGGCATGTGGGATCTTCCCGGACCGGGGCACGAACCCGCGTCCCCTACATCGGCAAGCGGACTCTCAACCACTGCGCCACCAGGGAAGCCCTGCCCCATAGTTTTCTCTTCACCAAATCCGAAAGCCCCCAATATTGGGATGGCCCTACTGACTTTTAAATTAGAACAGCCAAGAAGAAGTATGAGAAATGTGTTAGTCACTTCAAGAACTCCCAGACGGATTCAGGACAAGATGGCGGAAGATGCACCAGTGGGAGGGAGCTGTGAAGGAGGAAAGACTGCGGGTGGCAGAGGGGGGAACCTTTGGAGCCGCGGAGGAGAGCGCAGCAACAAGGGTGCGGAGGGCAAAGAGGAGAGATTCCCTCACAGAGGATCAGTGCCGACCTGCACTCACCAGCCCGAGAGGCTTGTCTGCTCCCCCGCCGGGGCGGGCGGGGCTGGGAGCTGAGGCTCAGGCGGAGGTCGGAGCGCAGGGAGAGGACTGGGGTTGGCGGTGTGAACACAGCCTGAAGGGGTTAGTGCGCCATGGCTAGCCGGGAGGGAGTCCAGGGAAAAGTTTGGACCTGGCGAAGTGGCAAGAGACTTTTTCATGCCTCTTTGTTACCTGGTGGGCTAGGAGAGGGGATTAAGAGCGCCGCTTAGAGGGTGGGCGGGGGGTGGACCCAAGAGGGAAGAGATACGGGAACGTATGTATATGTATAACAGATTCACTTTGTAATAAAGCAGAAACTAACACACCATTGTAAAGCAATTATACTCCAATAAAGATGTTAAAAAAAAAAAAAAAGAGCGCCACTTAAAGGAGCTCCAGACACGGGCGCGAGCCGCGGCTATCAGCGCGGATCCCAGAGACGGTTATGAGACGCTAAGGCTGCTGCTGCCGCCACCAAGAAGCCTCTGTGCGAGCACAGGTCACTATACACACCTCCCCTCCCAGGAGCCTGTGCAGCCCGCCACTGCCAGGGTCCCGTGATCCAGGGACAACTTACCCGGGGGAACTCACGGCACGCCTCAGGCTGTTGCAACGTCACTCTGGCCTCTGCCGCCGCAGGGTCACCCGACATACGTACCCCTCCCTTCCCCCGGCCTGAGTGAGCCAGAGCCCCCAAATCAGCGTCTCCTTTAACCCCGTCCTGTCTGAGCGAAGAACAGACGCCCCTAGGCGACCTACACGCAGAGGCGGGGCCAAATCCAAAGCTGAACCCCAGGAACTGTGTGAACAAAGAAGAGAAAGGGAAATTTCTCCCAGCAGCCTCAGGAGCAGGGGATTAAATCTCCACAATCAACTTGATGTACCCTGCAGCTGTGGAATACCTGAATAGACAAAAAATCATCCCAAATTGAGGAGGTGGGCTTTGGGAGCAAGATAGATTATTTTCTCCACTTTTCCTCTTTCTGTGACTGTGTATGTGTATGCTTCTGTGTGAGAATTGGTCTGTATAGCTTTCCTTTCACCATTTGTCCTAGGGTTCTGGCCGTCCATTTTTTTGTTTGTTTTTTGCTTTAAAATAATTTTTTCTTAATAACTATTCTTTATTTTAATTATTTTATTTATTTTTCTTTCTTTCTTCCTTTCTTTCTTTCTTTGTTTCTTCTTTCTTTCTTTCTTTCTCTTCTTTCTCCCTTTTATTCTGAGCCATGTGAAGGACACTCTCTTGGTGCTCTGGGCCAGTGAGGTGGGAGAGCCAACTTCAGGACACTGGTCCACAAGAGACCTCCCATCTCCACATAATATCAAACAGCGAAAATCTCCCAGAGATCTCCATCTCAATGCCAACACCCAGCTTCACTCAACGACCAGCAAGCTACAGTGCTGCACACCCTATGCCAAACAACCAGCAAGACAGGAACACAGACCCGTCCATTAGCAGAGAGGCTGCCTAAAATCATAATAAGGCCACAGACACCCCAAAACACACCACCAGATATGGACCTGCCCACCAGAAAGACAAGATCCAGCCTCATCCACCAGAACACAGGCACTAGTCCCCTCCACCAGAAAACCTACACAACCCACTGAACAAACCTTAGCCTCTGGGGACAGACACCAAAAACAATGGGAACTATGAACCCGCAGCCTGCGAAAAGGAGACCCCAAACACAGTAAGATAAGCAAAATGAAAAGACAGAAAAACACAGCAGATGAAGGAGCAAGGCAAAAACCCACCAGACCTAACAAATGAAGAGGAAATAGGCAGTCTACCTGAAAAAGAATTCAGAATAATGATAGTAAGGTTGATCCAAAATCTTGGATATAATAGACAAAATGCAAGAAACATTTAACAAGGACCTAGAAGAACTAAAGAGGAAACAAGCAATGATGAACAACACAAGAAGTGAAATTAAAAATATTCTACAAGGGATCAATAGCAGAAAAACTGAGGCAGAAGAACGGTTAAGTGACCTGGAAGATAAAATAGTGGAAATAACTACTGCAGAGCAGAATAAAGAAAAAAGAATGAGAAGAACTGAGGACAATCTCAGAGACCTCTGGGACAACATTAAACACAACAACATTCAAATTATAGGGGTCCCAGAAGAAGAAGAGAAAAAGAAAGGGACCGAGAAAATATTTGAAGAGATTATAGTTGAAAACTTCCCTAATATGGGAAAGGAAATAGTTAATCAAGTCCAGGAAGCACAGAGAGACCCATACAGGATAAATCCAAGGAGAAACACACCAAGACACATATTAATCAAACTATCAAAAATTAAATACAAAGAAAACATATTAAAAGCAGCAAGGGAAAAACAACAACACACAAGGGAATCCCCATAAGGTTAACAGCTGATCTTTCAGCAGAAACTCTGCAAGCCAGAAGGGAGTGGCAGGACATACTTAAACTGATGAAGGAGAAAAACCTACAACCAAGATTACTCTACCCAGCAAGGATCTCATTCAGATTTGATGGAGAAATTAAAACCTTTACAGACAAGCAAAAGCTGAGAGAGTTCAACACCACCAAACCAGCTTTACAGCAAATGCTAAAGGATCTTCTCTAGGCAAGAAACACAAAGGAAGGAAAAGACCTATAATAACAAACCCAAAACAATTAAGAAAATGGGAATAGGAACATACATATCGATAATTACCTTAAATGTAAATGGATTAAATGTTCCCACCAAAAGACACAGACTGGCTGAATGGATACAAAAATAAGACCCATATATATGCTGTCTACAAGAGACCCACTTCAGACCTAGAGACACATACAGACTGAAAGTGAGGGGATGGAAAAAGATATTCCATGCAAATGGAAACCAAAAGAAAGCTGGAGTAGCAATTCTCATATCAGACAAAATAGACTTTAAAATAAAAACTATTAGAAGAGACAGAGAAGGACACTACATAATGATCAAGGGATCGATCCAAGAAGAAGATATAACAATTGTAAATATTTATGCACCCAACATAGGAGCACCTCAATACATAAGGCAAATACTAACAGCCATAAAAGGGGAAATCGACAGTAACACATTCATAGTAGGGGACTTTAACACCCCACTTTCACCAATGGACAGATCATCCAAAATGAAAATAAATAAGGAAACACAAGCTTCAAATGATACATTAAACAAGCTGGACTTAATTGATATTTATAGGACATTCCATCCAAAAACAACAAAATACACATTTTTCTCAAGTGCACATGGAACATTCTCTAGGATAGTTCATATCTTGGGTCACAAATCAAGCCTTGGTAAATTTAAGAAAATTGAAATTGTATCAAGTATCTTTTCCGACAACAACGCTATGAGATTAGATATCAATTACAGGAAAAGATCTGTAAAAAATACAAACACATGGAGGCCAAACAATACACTACTTAATAATGCAGTGATCAGTGAAGAAATCAAAGAGGAAATCAAAAAACACCTAGAAACAAATGACAATGGAGACACGATGACCCAAAATCTATGGGATGGAGCAAAAGCAGTTCTAAGAGGGAAGTTTATAGCAAAACAATCCTACCTTAAGAAACAGGAAACATCTCGAATAAACAACCTAACCTTGCACCTAAAGCAATTACAGAAAGAAGAACAAAAAACCCCAAAGTTAGCAGAAGGAAAGAAATCATAAAGATCAGATCAGAAATAAATGAAAAAGAAATGAAGGAAACGATAGCAAAGATCAATAAAACTAAAATCTGGTTCTTTGAGAAGAGAAGCAAAATTGATAAACCATTAGCCAGACTCCTCAAGAAAAAAAGAGAGAAGACTCAAATCAATAGAATTAGAAATGAAAAAGGAGAAGTAACAACTGACCCTGCAGAAATACAAAAGATCATGAGAGATTACTACAAGCAACTCTATGCCAATAAAATGGACAACCTGGAAGAAATGGACAAATTCTTAGAAATGCACAACCTGCCGAGACTGAACCAGGAAGAAATAGAAAATATGAACAGACCAAACATAAGCTCTGAAATTGAAACTGTGATTAAAATTCTTGCAACAAACAAAAGCCCAGGACCAGATGGCTTCACAGGTGAACTCTATCAAACATTTAGAGAAGAGCTAACACCTATCCTTCTCAAACTCTTCCAAAATATAGCAGAGGGAGGAACACTCACAAACTCATTCTATGAGGCCAACATCACCCTGATACCAAAACCAGACAAGGATGTCACAAAGAAAAAAAACTACAGGGCAATGTCACTGATGAACATAGATGCAAAAATCCTCAACAAATACTAGCAAACAGAATCCAACAACACATTAAAAGGATCATACACCATGATCAAGTGGGCTTTATTCCAGGAATGAAAGGATTCTTCCATATATGCAAATCAATCAGTGTGAAACACCATATTAACAAATTGAAGGAGAAAAACCATATGGTCATCTCAATAGGTGCAGAGAAAGCTTTTGACAAAATTCAACACCCATTTATGATAAAAACCCTCCAGAAAGTAGGCATAGAGAGAACTTCCCTCAACATAATAAAGGCCATATATGACAAACCCACAGCCAACATCGTCCTCAATGGTGAAAAACTGAAAGCATTTCCACTAAGATCAGGAACAAGACAAGGTTGCCCACTCTTACCACTCTTATTCAACATAGTTTTGGAAGTTTTAGCCACAGCAATCAGAGAAGAAAAGGAAATAAAAGGAATCCAAATCGGAAAAGAAGAAGTAAAGCTGTCACTGTTTGCAGATGACATGATACTATACATACAGAATCCTAAAGATGCTACCAGAAAACTACTAGAGCTAATCAATGAATTTGGTAAAGTAGCAGGATACAAAATTTATGCACAGAAATCTCTTGCATTCCTATACACTAAAGATAAAAAATCTGAAAGTGAAATCAAGAAAACACTCCCATTTACCATTGTAACAAAAAGAATAAAATGTCTAGGAATAAACCTACCTAAGGAGACAAAAGACCTGTATGCAGAAAATTATACGACACTGATGAAAGAAATTAAAGATGATACAAATAGATGGAGAGCTATATAGTGTTCTTGGATTGGACGAATCAACATTGTGAAAATGACTCTACTACCCAAAGCAATCTACAGATTCAATGCAATCCCTATCAAACTACCAATGGCATTTTTCACAGAGCTAGAACAAAAATGTCACAATTTGTATGGAAACACAAAAGACCCCAAAAAGCCAAAGCAATCTTGAGAATGAAAAACGGAGCTGGAGGAATCAGGCTCCCTGACTTCAGAGTATACTACAAAGCTACAGTAATCAAGACAGTATGTACTGGCACAAAAACAGAAATATAGACCAATGGAACAGGATAGAAAGCCCAGAGATAAACCCATGCACATATGGTCACCTTATCTTTGATAAAGGAGGCAGGAATGTACAGTGGAGAAAGGACAGCCTCTTCAATAAGTGGTTCTGGGATAATTGGACAGGTACATGTAAAAGTATGAGATTAGATCACACCCTAACACAAAAATAAGCTCAAAATGGATTAAAGACCTAAATGTAAGGCCAGAAACTATCAAACTCTTAGAGGAAAACATAGGCAGAACACTCTATGACAGAAATCACAGCAAGATCCTTTTTGACCCACCTCCTAGAGAAATGGAAATAAAAACAAAAATAAACAAATGGGACCTAATGAAACTTCAAAGCTTTTGCACAGCAAAGGAAACCATAAACAAGACCAAAAGACAACCCTCAGAATGGGAGAAAATATTTGCAAATGAAGCAACTGACAAAGGATTAATCTCCAAAATTTACAAGCAGCTCATGCAGCTCAATAACAAAAAAACAAACAACCCAATCCAAAAATGGGCAGAAGACCTAAATAGACATTTCTCCAAAGAAGATATACAGATAGCCAACAAACACATGAAAGAATGCTCAACATCATTAATCATTAGAGAAATGCAAATCAAAACTACAATGAGATATCATCTCACACCAGTCAGAATGTCCATGATCAAAAAATCTACAAACAATAAATGCTGCAGAGGGTGTGGAGAAAAGGGAACACTCTTGCACTGCTGGTGGGACTGTGAATTGGTACAGCCACTATGGAG
This sequence comes from Orcinus orca, assembly GCF_937001465.1. NCBI lineage: Eukaryota > Metazoa > Chordata > Mammalia > Artiodactyla > Delphinidae > Orcinus > Orcinus orca. Next base: position 159,406,451 of record NC_064560.1, on the reverse strand, counting down.
AACAGTATGGAGGTTCCTTAAAAAACTACAAATAGAACTACCATGTGTCCCAGCAATCCCACTACTGGGCATATACCATGAGAAAGCCATAATTCAAAAAGAGTCATGTACCAAAATGTTCATTGCAGCTCTATTTACAATAGCCAGGAGATGGACACAACCTAAGTGTCCATCATCAGATGAATGGATAAAGAAGATGTGGCACATACATACAATGGAATATTACTCAGCCATAAAAAGAAACGAAATTGAACTAACATATGTATATGGAATTTAAGGGAAAAAAATGTCATGAAGAACCTAGGGGTAAGACAGGAATAAAGACACAGACCTACTAGAGAATGGACTTGAGGATATGGGGAGGGGGAAGGGTAAGCTGTGACAAAATGAGAGAGTGGCATGGACATACATACACTACCAAACGTAAAATAGATAGCTAGTGGGAAGCAGCCGCATAGCACAGGGAGATCAGCTTGGTGCTTTGTGACCACCTAGAAGCGTGGGATAGGGAGGATGGGAGGGAGGGAGACGCAACAGGGAAGAGATATGGGGACATATGTATATGTATAACTGATTCACTTTGTTATAAAGCAGAAACTAACACACCATTGTAAAGCAATTATAGAAATAATATATTTTCAATAAAGAAAAAAAAAAGAAAATCTGACAGAAGACCTCATTTAGCATAGGAGCAATGTCACATTTTTCAATAGCTTGTAAGGGAAATAATTGATATTGATAATAATGATCTTGGGTTATCAATATATCACAATAAATTACCTCCCAAGGATACACACACATTTATTAAAGATTACATATATATAATAAAAATAGTACATGTGTAATATTTAGAAATATAGCTAAAATAAGAAAAGTCTTAGCACTTTATAGGATAGTAATTTTTACCTGGAAATCTAGCATTTCCTGTTAATGTCAGATAAAATGTATAATGCTAAACATTTTTTTTTCTAGATACAAAATTAAATAAGCCACAATGTTTAAAGTCTCTTACAAGTTGTTAGAATACCTAGTAGAGGAATGCAAACATGAGGAGGACTGAGAGATGTGTTGGTCTCAGGTGGTATTTCACTCATTCTCTCAATAAACAATAGCCAATGTATAAGGCCCCACCTTGGGTACTCTGGAGCTCACAAAGCTTGTACATGGTAGAAGTCTGTGTTCTCGTGGAAGTTAGCTGAAAAATGAGATGTTCCTTCAGAAGATAATTCAAGGTAGGATACAGCAGGTATCTTGGAGGAGGAAACAGCTGAGACCTACAGGGTATCGATAGAGAACCACTTGTGGGAAAAAGAGGAAGCCTCCATCTTGCATCTAATCAATTAATGATCCAAGAGCCCATCAGGCTGAGCCAATTCCTTCAAGAGGCGAATCTGTAACATTCCAGTGGGAACCTAGAGATGGTTCATCCTGAGACATCCTCTCGTAGCAAAATTCTGCTCTCAAAATTTCCTTTCCTTATCACTAACACATGATTTCAATCTATTACCCCCCCCCCATTCCCTGCTTCCTTTATCCCAATTATCTTGCCCATTTATCCCCAAATGTTGGTTCACAGATAATAGTTATAAACAGCTAAGACTTACAGATTACTCACTACGTGCCAAGCACTATTCTAAGTGCTCTACATAATATTAACTCATTTAATCCCCACAACAACACTGTGTAATAGGTACTATTATTATCCCCATTTTATAGAAGAGGAAACCAAGTCACAGAATGGCTAAATAACTGTCCCAAGTTCACAGTGCTAGTAAATCATAGTAAGTAGACATTTTCACTATTATATGTCAAACTGAAAAAAACTGAGGATAATGTAGTGACTTTGTGATAAACACATATAATTTAAAATTTTTAATTATATGTAAAAATAAAATTGTACACAAAAGTGCACAATTTGAAGAACTATGCTGTGTTCTGAGATTAAGCTCAAATGTCTAAGATTTTCTGAAACAATAGTCAAAGGAAATTACACATTTTTTAAATTACACATTAAAAAAAATTACCATTTTTTTAAAACAGGCCCATAAAATTCTGAATCCACTGAACTCTCCCTCCTGCTTTAGCAACAAACTCTGCCACTTGGTTTGTCCTCCCACAACCTCATCCCCATCCAGGCTCTACTTAAAGTCCTTTCCCCCACTGGTCTTTTCATGTTACCCTGTGAAAGGCCTGTTCTACCAGAACCATAATCCATGTTTCCCTCCACCCCTTATCATGGCTGAAACCCAACTCCCTTCAGTCAAGCCACGTCCTTGGGTGAGCACCCTTTATGCTTCCCAATGCATCTTCTCAAATACTTGTTCTTCTGCTATCATTGGGGAGCCTCCCCTCCTCACCCATTTATCAGTCCTCATTGCCCTTCCATGATTACTTTTGGTGCCCTTTCTCACCTTCCTCAGTAACTTTACCACTGGTAGTTGTATACCTCCCCAACCCAAAGCTCTGCTATCTACCATCAGCGTCCAGGATGATGAACTTTATAACATCCAACCATTAAACAACCTTCTTCAGGGGTGGGATAGGGAGGGTGGGAGGGAGGGAGACGCAAGAGGGAAGAGATATGGGAACATATGTATATGTATAACTGATTCACTTTGTTATAAAGCAGAAACTAACACACCATTGTAAAGCAATTATACCCCAATAAAGATGTTAAAAAAAAAAAAAAAAAACAACCTTCTTCAATCCAGGGATATTTATTACCACTTAGCTTTGCTCAGCCTTAGCCATTGCCACATGCATACCACATGCTGAAGACAGAAGAAGGAAGAAGGGAAATCCATTGGATTTGGTAGTTAGCATTATCAGTAATGACCTTCCAGGGAGCAACGACAGTAAATATGTGGAAAGAGAACGCAGGCTTCGGAGGTTAAGAAGTGAATGGATGGCAAGAAAGTGAAGGCCACCATCACTCAAGAAACTTCCTTGGAATACATTTAGTCTCATGGTCCCTCTTTTAAAATCCCATTCCCTTGACTACACTGACACTCACCTGGTTTTCCTCCTACATCTCTGATAGCTCATTCTCTGCTTTCTTTTTAATACACAAAGCATTTCTTGAACCCCAGTTATGAATCAGGCAGTTTGCCAGGCACTGAGGATACAAAAGACATGATCCCTTCCCTCATGTTTTTCATGGTTTTGGAGAGATGATTGTTATGGATTCAATTCATTATACCCAAGTGAAATGAACGAAATGCGAACACAGAAGAAGGAAATATTACCTCTATCCAAAGACAGGCAAGAGTGTCAAAGAAAGCTACCTAAAAAAGGTGACACCACCCTGGGTCTTGAAGAAGAGGCATGTCAGCAGTAGTAAATGGCTAGGGAGATGGCGGTACAGTACAAAAAAGAGTACAAAAAGCATAGTCTGTTTGGGTCTGGTGAGTAGTTTTGTGTGGTTTTAAGATGCTTGTGGGAAAGTGGCAAAAAATACTATCGGGAAGGTGAACGGGGACCAAACTGTGTAGGGTCTTAAAGAGGATGCCAATAGTTTAGATTTTACCTTGTAGTCCAAGAATAATTACTGAAAGATATTAAGTGAGATAGTGACACCATGAGAGCTATGTTTTAGATCAACAGCTCTGGAGATGGTGTGGAAGATGAATAGAAAAAAGAATAAAGAATACATCCCAGCTTGTGCAATGTTCTAGAACACAGAAAACCTAGGCCTATATTTCAGATTGATTTTCCTCATAATCTGTCTAAATAAGAACTGTGGTAGTTGCCCTAATAACGGAGAGGAAAAATAATACAAGAGTCACCTAGAGGTACAATCAATGGGACTTCATGACCAATTAAATACAGAAATTTGGAGAGAAGGAAGAGTGAAAAGTGATTTAAGCTTTTAAATCTAGGAGACTAGTTGAATAATTATATCCGTAGCCAAGAGTTAGAGGTGATTTTCTGAGTCTCCTTTCATCTCCTACTCCAAAAATTTTCTCTTTACTCTTATTTTAATTTTCTAAACTCTTTTGCATGAAATTTTTATATCCTTCAATTGCTCAACTGCCATATGGATGATGCCCAAACATTTTTTTGCAGCCAGTGTCCTGACGGGTTCCAGACATCCTTTTTCAATTTGTCTTTAGAGATCTCTAGCTGGTTATCTTACTATGATCACAAATTACCAGTCTGATGTGATACTATTCTCTCCTTACCTCCCAATCAAACCAGCTGGTCCTCCAGGCTTCTCTTTTCTGTGATTAATACCTTTCACCCAGTCACAAAACTCTCAATGATCCAATCCCACAGGGAGTTTGCTGCTAGATCATGTTGAGTATATCCCATTAACCCTCTCACCATCTCTCACCTCTATCCCCACCTCTCCATCCCTCTAGCAAGCTCTTTACTAAATAAATCCTTAATTTCATCTCACCTTCAGGACTCCCAGCAACACATGCTTGTAACACATGCTTATGTCATTTCTTAAAGCCCAGTTTTACTCTGCCACTTCCCAGGGCAACAGTTTTCAGTGGGGTCCTGACAATGTTCCCAACCCAGTAATAGACATTTTCACATTTCATCGTCTTAAGATGCTCCCAGAGCAGCAAGAAAGGGGCAGTTCACCAAAGCATCAGTTGCAGCTCTCTTGGGCAAGAGCTACTTTGCTCTTAATTTGTTACTGCCTACAACACATAAGGCATGCCCAAGATTGTAAGATAATGCATTTTCTAATCTTAGAAGACAAATAAACCGTCTCACAGTAATGTGAAATGTTTGTAATGTCTACTACTGCAACAAAACTTTCTATTTGGATAGATTTTCTTCTTAACTTCTAAAATGGTTCAACAGTGATGTCTCACTACACATTAAATTCCGTTTTCAAGGTTATGTTTTCTCCATGTGAGAAGAGATGAAAACTGTAGTAATTGGCAATCATAGGAAAACATTTGTAAACTAGAGGCAGTGAGTCAGGTGATTTTCTCTAACACAGTCATACCAAGCTCTCAGTCTCATTGGCAGGCTTCTGAATTCACAACGAACTCCAGGTTTGCCCACCTTCCCAAAGGCAACATAGACCTTCCCTCTGCACCGCAGGCTGCAGTTTCACAGAGCTTCATGGTGAGTGAGATGCAGGTCATGAGTAGAAAGTAACTGGATTTTAACACAGGAAGCCCAAAGTGCCACTCTGGAGCGATAACCTCTTGTTATGTCCAAGTGTGCCTCTGAGTCTAATGGCATTACTTCCCCTTAAGGAAACTCATCTAGTTTCCACTGAAAACCACATAGACCCAGGGGAGAGAGGAAAGGAGACCCCTTTCCAGCTGCCTTAACAGCTCCATTCTCACTGGCTGCAGATTCAGGGATGAGAGAGTTCCCTGGGCTCAGAGCTGGTCAATCAAAATGGTGGTGAGCAGTCAGGAAGGGCCGAGACTCAACTGCTATGGTATAGAGAGACCAGCACAAACGGATTAACTGGGGCTCTGTCCAAAGAGGAAACATTTGAGAAAGACTTCGGGATGACAAGGTAGCACCTGTGTCTCAGTCTTCCTGCGTCCTGAGCCCAAAAGCAGAAGCAGTTAACTTCAGTGTTCCCAGAAAATAAGAGGTAACGCTAATGAGGCACCAGACTAGTGCGCAAGCCCCACAGGGATTTCTGCTTCTGCTCTCCAGCCACAGGTGTGATATAATAATAGGAAAGACTGGACGATTCTGTTTAGCTCACATTTTAGGGTCACTTCCAATTTCATTTTTAGAGTGACTATTTTTTAACTACAAAAATAGTACATTTCATTGTAGGAAAGACAATAAATAAAAGATAAAAATTTTAAAAATCACTCATGATTTTAAGACTCAGAAATATCTCATTAATATTTTTGAGAATATTCTTCCAGTGAGTATATGTGTGCATAAATATTTGCACATCTAAGTATATATATATTTGTCTCCATGTATTTTTCTCCATTATCCTAAAATGGAACCATGCTATACATAGTATCTTGTAACCCTCTTTTTTTTTACTTAACAGTATACCAGAGACATTTTCCCATGTCATTAAAAATGCTCCAACATTGTTTTTAGTGAATGCTAAGTATTCAAAAACAAATTTTACTTACAAACATACTTGCATCAATCTAAGCTCTACTCTTGTGTGCCAGCCATTCACAGGACAGAACCAAGGGGCTGGTCAGGCATTACCACAGTCTGATGGACCCTGATATTTGGAGTAGCTACTGCTAAATACGTCTTCATAATTCTATACTTTAGACAGTACTATTATCAAAGCATAAGGACATTAGAGATCTTTCATGTCAAGCAAGTAGTAATGATAATGTATAACTTTTTTGCAGCTATCGTATGCCAGGCACTGTGCTAAGCAATTCCCATGCGTCATCTCATGTGATTTCATCAACACCCTTTAACATAGAACTGTTGCTTTCCTGACTTTTCCCATATGGAAACAGAGACTTAGAGAGTATGCAACAGACCTAGGGCTCAACTCTAGTTAATCTAGAGAAGGGGACATTGTGTGTAATTCATCTCATGCTTTCCCAATAATAATTTCTACTCTCTAAGAAATGAAAGAGTGACCCATGCTGCCATTAGCTCCTTATTCCATCACACAATCACAATTTACTCAACAGTAAGTCATAAAGTGGGAGAAACTTGCATAATCCCTTACTTCTGTTAGTGAATGTGGTCTTTTATCTTGTGTTTTCAAGAAAACGATGAAAAAAAGTAAAATCCTTTGTTCCAAGTGACTTCCAGGATTTAAAAATTAGTCTCATGTGTAGATTTTGTGGTAGGATGATCTCCTTCACAACCTCACACTGCCTTTTAGTGAGAGAGCTCCCTCTCGTATCTGGCCCCAAGCTCAGGGGAGGCAGGCAGGGTCAGCCTCTGCAGGGTAGGTAATTTACAGACAGTGACCGGATCCCATTTAACACTAGAGAGTTTTTGCTTAAAGAATGATTTCTAGGTACTACAGAGAAATCTTACTTCTCTGAAATAAAAGTCACAACCTTAAATTTCTGAAAACATAACCCTTAACATTTGCTTCAATTATTATTTTTTCTTCTCCTGAAAGATACAGCATAAATTAGGACATAGATGATCAGATCAAGTAGCAGCCCTTAATCTGTAAATAATCTCTCTGTCTTCATGGCAATCAGGAAAACAGTGGGAAACAGCCAGTTTAAGATGAAAGTGACAACCTATTAGCATTCAGAGAGAAATGATTTCTCTCATCACCTTTACTGGAAGATGCTGTTGCTGTGGCAACTGGTCCCCGCATTCATCCGGTATCCAATTGCTGAGATGACAAGGGAGCTGGTCAGGCTGAGAGAAGATCATTCACACTTTCCCTTTTAAGTGACAACCAATAAGATCTGTAAGGGAATTCCTTATAAAAATCCAGCATTATTGCTTGACTAAGCTTCCCTAACTTGGGTCTTTGGTTAAAACTTAAGAGTTCTTCAGTTTAACTGAACTGATAAACATTTAACTTCAGGAACAATGATATGCCTTAGGGACATTTTAAATGTTCTTTATTCTGGGCATTGCTATGTAAAGTCTGTAGGGGGAGGGCATGACATGTTCCTATGGAGTACAAGATGTTCTAGGCAGAGATATTCTGCAATTGGGCTTATGGCAGGTGTAGGGCCACAGTTGTCTTCTGACACCAATGGCAGTCTTCAAGTGGAGGCTGAAATGCAGACCATGGGACTGTGTTTTACATTTTACCCCTCTGTCAGAAACTTAACTGTACTCTCAAGAAGCCCTGGACTCTTCACTTAAATAACACATGAGGGTACCCATGAACTTTGTGGTAACTGGCTTGCTACAGTGTCACGCATAGACTGCATTTCTCTCTTCGTCTGAAAACACAAATGGTTCTCATGGAGAAACAAGGTAGTACAGCTGAAATCATTTAATTTTATTTCCTGAAGGAACTGGCTCCTCTTGGGTGACCACCTCAGCTGATTTTGGAGCACTTTAATGTCATAATGTCCTCATTACACCTGCGGTAAAAACAGAGGATCTACATTTGCCATCCTGCTTAAATAATAAATGCATAGCTTTTAAAAGTTTCATGTGAGGGTTTCCCTGGTGGCGCAGTGGTTGAGAGTCCGCCTGCCGATGCAGGGGACGCGGGTTCCTGCCCCGGTCCAGGAGGATCCCACATGCCGCGGAGCGGCTGGGCCCGTGAGCCATGGCCGCTGAGCCTGCGCGTCTGGAGCCTGTGCTCCGCAACGGGAGAGGCCACAGCAGTGAGAGCCCCACGTACCGCAAAAAAAAAAAAAAAGTTTCATGTGAGCTGGAAACCAAATGTTCTTCAGGGAACATCCTCATTCATAAACAAGCAATTTCCATTTGGGACTCTTGTTGCGGTAGACTTAACAGAGAAGAATGAAAAGGAAGTACATTTTCAAAATTATACGGTCCTCAAGTGCCCACTGACAGCAATTCCCTTCCCAGGTGGTCATGTCCAGTCCCTCTCGACTCAAACATGACTTTTCTGGGACCTCACAACCAACATCCCTTGTCAGTTCTGTGCCCTAAACAAAAGCATGCTCTTGCCTTTGCCCATTTGTGAGGGAAGCTCCCACTAGCTACTTTGGAACCTTGGTAGGCAGAAGAGAGAGCAAGGAGCAGCATAAATAGGTCCCTTTGGGCACACAGCTATCAGCTAGGGAGCCTCCTACCTGTGATTTGTCACTTCATTGATGCAGAATTCTCATGGGACAAACTGTGGCCCATACATACAAATAATTATAATAAAATAATTTTAATTATAGCTAATATTTGTTGTGCACATACCAAATATTATTTAAAATACAATTTGCCTGCATTGCCTCCTTTGTCTTTCCAGACACTACACCACTTAAGTAAATGTCATTATCGTCATCATTCTGAGGTTTAGAGAAGTTCAGTAACTTTTTCAAAATCATATGACATATAGGCAGAAAAACCCTGATCTTACTAAGGCCAAATAATAGATAATGTCACTTTTATCTAATCCCCATGCTTTTGGGATTTTTGTTATTTTTCAGAAGTCCTTAAGCACAATAGTAAATCCACTAGTCCCCATCTCTGGGTTAAGGTCACAATTATAATCAATTTACTCTGTAAGACCCGGCACAGTGTTTGACACAAGACTGGTGCTTGAGAAAGTTTTGCTGATTGGAAAAAAAGCTTTTGATTCAAGATTGAGAAAGGTTTCACTTTTTAAAGATGCATTGTACCACTGACACTGGCTGTTTCCAGAGCCTTTGGAACATGCCATCCTACATATTTCTTTTGCCTGAGTTCTATGCCTCCTTTCCTGACGTGCTACATACTGGTGCTTGTTTTCCTCTACTGGATTTGCAATTTTGAGAATTCCTTTTGTAACCGATGACACTGAAGAACCAATATTCATGTTGTCCGATTCTTTAAACCAACATGCACCAGCCCTGGGCAGTTTTAGAAGAAGAATAATTTGTTTTTTAAAATTAAATAAAATTATCATATTCAAAAGGAAAAACTATCTGATGCAGAAGTGGCAAAATTCCAACCTTTTGTAACAAGGCTTTGAGTAATTTCTACAGGCTTGCCCCACCTCATTTCATACCCTAGAGAGCAGAACAAGTGCCTGTTCACCATCCCACAGAGGCCTTCCTGCCCAGGGCTGCCGAGTTCCTCTCTCTGCTGACAGACACTCTAATGTACCAAACAACAGCAGAGCAAGCAGTGCCAAGGCAACTGATCACTGAGTACATAGGACAGAGCCAACTGATGTCACCTTTGGGGTTTTTATAGTTTTGATATTTAAGATACTAAAACCAAAAATTGTAGTTGGTTATGTAGAAAATTTGAAAATACAGATAAATTGAAAGAAAAATTAAAACATTTGTAATTCTACTCCACAAACACTTAGTGTACGATTTTCCAGAATTTTTCTATTTTTTTAAGAACAATGAATTATACTAAACCTACTGTTGTTATAAATCTAATATATTGGCCATAATATTCACCTTTGCTGTTATTTCAGTAGTTGTATGGTCCATCTTATATGATTAAATCATAATTTATTTAACCAAGTTCTCTGTTGTTAGATTTTGAGTTGCTCATGTAAATACTTTATTGACCATTCTTTTTTTTTTTTTTTTTTGCGGTACACGGGCCTCTCACTGTTGTGGCCTCTCCCGTTGCGGAGCAGAGACTCCGGACGCGCAGGCTCAGCGGCCATGGCTCACGGGCCCAGCCACTCCGCGGCATGTGGGATCTTCCCGGACCGGGGCACGAACCCATATCCCCTGCATCGGCAGGCAGAACCCCAACCACTGCGCCACCAGGGAAGCCCTATTGACCATTCTTGAATACAAATCTTCACATACTTGTTATTTACATAAGATAAATTCCTGCAAGTGAAATTGCCAGATCTAAGGGTATATAAGTTTTTAAGGCTTTTGATACATATTTTCAAAATGTTTTCCAGAAAATTTAAATCAATTTACCCTTTTACCAACAGTGATTCAAAGTATCTTTTCTTTTTTTAATCAAAATCTTACATATCCTAGAGTCACATATAAATGCTCTTTGGTAGCCTGCATCATTGCTTTGCTCTATTAACATCAGTAACCACAATTAGACAGTAAAAATGAGTTCTTGTGATAAATAAATTGATGAAATATTCTACCATTTTTCAAAGTGGGTGGATGTGGAGTGCAACACACACTGCTGCATCACACTTTCCCCCAGGGGCTGTCCAGTCCCAGCACAGTCACGGAAGGGGGCTTCAAGCAGGGTCAGCCTGTCTGTCATCATTCGTCTCAGGATAGTGGACTTTTGTGGGTCAAGGTGAGTTACAGTCAAAGGTACCATTCTGTTTTCAGAGGTCCTGTGAGCCAAGTTTATAGCAAGGGCCAGCCCAGGTTCATGGGAGTACCATGGAGGTTAGTAGATTCCTTCAGAGGCTATTTCAGACTCTTAGGAGAACACACCTTCCCTCAGCCCCTCAGAGGTCCTCTGAGCCAGAGGAAATTAGCTCAGGTTGATGTCCCCAGAGCCCTAGAGGGCCAGAGCAGCCCATCCCCGTTTTGCTGTCAAGGCCTTTCCTGATCAGCAGACGTTACTGGCTTTACACTAGATGGAGCTGATTCCCCTGACGGTGTATAAAGTAGCGATAACAGTTAAGAAGAGTCCCCATGCAAGCATACCGTCCTTAATAATTAAACTTCAAACTCGATTTTTGGGTGACAAAAAACTCACCTAATATTTCCATAGTGAATTACAAATTATATAACTTATCCTAATTCATTCATTCATTCATAAAATAATTATTCCATGCAATAGAGGATGTTATTAAGAGTATGACCCTGGAATCAAACTGCTCGGGTTCAAATCCCAGATTCAGCTCTTATTGTGTGATCTTACAGAAGTTATTTTTCCTTTTGTACCTCAGTTTTCTCATGTGTAAAATGGAGATAGTATGTTACAGGATTTCCATGATGATTAAGTGATATATTTGTTTAATTTACTTACTTAGAACTTACTTATATAAAACAATATCTGGGACCCAAAGCCTCAATGAATGCAGGCTATTATCATTCCTTCTGTGTACTCAGGCACTGGATGGAAACTGGAGAAACAAAGACGCACATCCCTTGGCTTCCAAAGGCTCCTAATCTATAGAGGAGAATGTGTAAACAGATCATAAGGCAGTGTGCTGAGTATGATACTGTAGAAGTGAAGAAGGTACAATGGCATCATGAAGATGGACATATTTAACTCGGCCTGAGGATGCTGGAGAAAGCTTAAATATTCAGTTTTCTGGGAGTCTGAATCTTTAGGGTAAGCTAGAATTTGTCGAGCAGAAAAGGAGAGGAAGAGCATTGGAGGCAGCAGATCGTACATGTGAACTCACGGAGAGGAGCAATGCAGGAGAGAATATCACAAAACTCATATGGGCTGTAGCGCAGGTTGGTAATAGGAGTGAGCGGAGCAGAGGCAGGGAAACAACATCAGAGATCAGTTCATGAAGTCCACCATATTTCATTCTACGAGTTCTAACTTTATCCTGTAAAGCGCCCCCTTTCTCTCAACCTCAAGCCCTAGGAGGATATGCCAAACGGTACTTCCAGCCTTAGAAGCATAGTTTACTCGACAACAGATATGACAACTCACAGCATTATTTTCCTATTAAAATAAGCTCAGATATTGCGGGGTCAACTGTAAAATGTGCATAACTCTTCAAGGGATTTCAATGAAGTTTAGAACTTATAGTGGAATGCTTAGGACAGGACCTCTAAGGCCCCCAAAAGCAGGCAATTATGCGCCTCTGCCAGTCAGGCCCACCAGAGGAAAAAGGGGAACAGACAGCGTGTCTGTGAAAAGGAGAAGAAATTTGTGCCACGTGTCGTTCAAACACAGCGTCGCACAAGTATCAGGGAACCATGGAAGGATTTGAAGGAGGGAAGAGTTACAAGTAGATTTATCTTGGGAAGCATCACTCTGGCTTCAGTGTACCTCTAGTAGTAATAGGAGCTGTAGTAGTAGCAGTAGTAGTAACAACAGAGGCAAAAAGGCCAGTAAGAAGGCTATTTTTGTAACCTGAATCTAAAATATCAAGCTCCCCTTTTTGTTATTTTCAAATACTCTGTAGTTCTCTTGTATACTATTTGGTACTTTATTCAACCTCCTCAATAAACTATAAACCCCTTGAAAGAATAAGCTATATATGTTATTCACTGCTACATCCAGATGCCTAGTACTGTACCTGGCATATTCCAGCTACTCCATAAATGGTTGCTAAACCAATGAACAAACAAATGAAACTAAATGAAATTGCTACAGAATTATTTTAATAGGCCTAATATATTTTCTCTGGAATAGGCTAAAAAAAAATATGTCTAGCTACTCTGATGATTTGAAGTTCCTTTCTATTCCTAGAATTTAAATTCATAAAAATGATACTTGTTGAGTTCAACCCAAGTTTATTAATATTATTTGTTGGTTCTAAATGTATTATCCTTTTTAGAGGTGAGGGGCTGAGAAGTTCAGAGAGAGGTTAAGTACCTTGCCAGGGTTATATATTCCATAAGGGAGAAAGAACTTGAACCTGGGCCTGGCTAGCCCAAGCCCATTCTCTTACCCACTGTGCTAGGATTTAGGCTGGATGGGCCAACGAGGGAAAGCTTTGCGGAAGTCAGGACATTTAACCTGGTTCCTAACAGGAAGGTACATTTCCACACACTCGAGATAAAGGGTAGGAAATTCCAATTCCAGAAGGAAAACATGAGCAGAATCCGTGGTCCAAAGAATTCTTAGCACCCGAGGAGAAGAGTGAATCAACCAGCACGGCTCAGATACACAGAACTTGGAGAGAAAAGCAAGAGTTAAAGTGGGAAATCCAACTAGAAAAGTGGCTTAGAGCCAGATGTTGTCAGGCTAGTGCGGTCCAGGAGAGAAGCGAGCCCCTGCAGGTTTCTAAGCAGAGAGACGGCACAGCCTGAGCTGAATGATCTGCTTGAGGCCTGGGCTTTAAAGGTAGCCGTAGGAAAGCCAACTCCTTTGCTCATCAGTTTCCATACCTTTAAAAAAGCAGCATATATAATTCAGGTTCACTCATCAGCTTGTTAGGAAAGTAGTCTGGTTAATTATCACAACTTTACTGAAAACTAAGAGTGATCCAAAACGATAGCACTCATACTTATGACAGATTTTCCTTTCTCAACTTCATCAGCGGATTTAAAAAACAAAACTGCTCTTCTCTGCTGGCTTTCTCTGCTTCTGGCTTTTATGACTCTCATATTTACTTGAGGCCACGTCTTCTGCTAGTTCATGAAATCATACCCTGGATGGATGCATCACTGGTCCCCTCAACAGAAGACTAGAAAAAGATGCATCTGGACTTTTGGTTTCTATCCGACATTAGATTCATCTTGGCTCAGGGCTCACAATTTGTTGTGGATCTTGGGGGGAAAGTTGGAAGCCTGCTTCTGGTTCTCTAGGTCTTATGGAGTCAAGTGACATTTGATGGGGAGGTGTGGGGAGATATTTGTTTCCTTCCACCTTACTCCTCTCCCACTTCTCCTTATGTTAGACATTCATAAAGTTTGCCTGGAAGGAGACTGCAAGCCCAAAATAGCATGCATTTGAGTGAGGTCTGGAACACAGAACCGCAGTGCAGGCAAATGGCAACCACCCCCAGCCCAGCCCTGAGGATTTCAACATTCACATTTCCGTGTCTGCACATATATGATGCAGTGATGTCCTAAACATCAAATGTAAGCTGTGGAAACAATAAGGGAAACACTCCTTGTGTATTCTAAAACATGCTAATTGAAACCAGACTTTGAATCCTCATTTCTTCTAAATCCAGGTGAAAGTTCCTTTCCCTTAGAAAGAAATGCATGTGAGCAAAGTGTTTCTCTTAGACTTGGAAAATATCGCTCAGAATCAGCTACATCTTGTCTGTTTGAATCCCCACATCCACAGATTTTCTTTCCCTCTTTCACGGTTTCTACATCCCTCACTGCACTGACTGCCCTGCCCCATTCCTACTCCCAGTTGTATGACCTGCAGGAACACACGAGGGTTATTTCCTCTGTGAGCTGGGCTTTTGATAATAGTAAACTGTTTAGGTTGGAGCTGTGGCCTGACTTTGTCAAAAGCCATATGGTGCTGAGACAAAACTGGGGAGAAGAGACACAGCCAAGATCTGCAAGATCTGTGACTAACCAAAGCTGTGAGTTTAATGAGGAAAGAAGAGATTAAGGGAGTTCTGGCTTTTTGGCAAAAACCCCAGTTGAACACAGGAATGCCCAGAGGCAAAAGCAACTCAACCTACAATAAATTAATAAAACTGCCTATTGATTCCAGCTTTGTTGTCAACACAGTAGACTGAAGCCACTTCTCAACTTCCAGGACATAAGTGCTCTCAGGCCTCCCAATTTTACACTTAGGCATACACCCAGACTCCAGGGATCACATAGGATGAATTGCTCTCCGGGTGTCTCTTTCTCAGCGGTGTACTAAACTTGAAGCATTTATAGCAACGTTCCCTTTTGTGAAAGAATTTTATACATTCTTCCTAAGAGAGTGACCACTGTTTCAGTAGGTTAGTCAATATAAAATTATATTATGAATAAAAAGAGCTATATAGCTTTCACTGGAAATAAATAGGAAAGGAAAATATTCTCTATTTTCCCTTAAAATTTTCCCATAGATGAAAAAGTAAAATATTATCTTCCACAAGTTAACATCCACAAAAGTCATTCATCCTCCTTGATCCAACCATCACACAGAAGCAAAATATGCTTATTCAAATGGAATTGCTATTCAAAGATGCCTAACATGGAGCTAGTCATGTACTGTTAACTTCAGAATATTCTATCTTTTAAAAAATACTTTAATGACTTTGAAAGACAGAGAAAGTGAGAAAAACTAGTTGTACTTAAAAATAAGTAAGTGGATTGCATTTATATCAAGGCAAAGCAAATAGAGCCCTAATAGTTTTGAATGCCCCTAAATAAATCACTGCACTGGAAAGAATTAGAAATGGATAACTGCCTACTGGGTAAGTTTATTACATGGGTTGTTACATGTATAATACAGTCAGGAAGCATGAACTGGCCTCCTACTTTGGTAAGGGTAGGGAGTTAAAAATAATTTACAGCAAATATGCCAATCTAAGACTCAAAGCAGTGGTAATACCAGCTAACACAGAGGGAGAGGGAGAGGAAAAGAGTGATCGCATAAGTACTTCTGGACAAGAGATCTAAACACCTGAGTGGGAATGTAGGCACTCCAGAAACAGCAGGAGAAAGGGCGACTGTGAAAGTTTAGGTGGGCTAAGTGTTGCTTTTTCCCCCTGATTCCCTCAGCTATCTGGAAGGTATGCACGGTCAGCAGCAGATGGGCACTCTGAAGGAGAGATACTGGATAAAGCTGACAACCGAAGCAGGATGACAAAGGGAAGGAACAGAGAAGGGTAGAGTGGCTCAGGAAGAAGCCAAGCAGAATACGCTAGTTGGTAGATTTTGTTTCCCATTGAGGCTTCAGCAGAAGATAAGAAAAGCCAAGCCATGTCAGTAGAGGGAAGACAGCAGGAAGGCCTTTTGGGGGAGATTTGTGGTGTAGATCTACTCAACATCGATGACAGCAGCTCCCCAGAAAGAGATAGTGAGGTAGGAACTCCAGTTATGAATGGAATCAGGATGAACTCAAGGGGTGTCATTTGTAATCATGTAAATTCCAGGAAATAGAAGAGCTTCAAATCATCAACATAACTAGATTATTTAAAGCCTATTTCAGAGAAAAAGACTGAGTTTACAAAAATAATTTTTGTGGCAATTCTGCTTAGCAGCCCAAGGCTAAAGATCTCGTTCTTCAAAACTGATAATGAAAATAAGCAATCGGTGCTCAGGTAAAAGGACATTGTGAAGTTTTAACAGTTGTGGGGAAAGAAACAACACATTTGAAATGTATATATGGAGAATACACATGAGAAAAAAGTATTGCAAGAGGAGTGGGATTAAATCCTCATGAGGTACTTTTCAATTAGAAATGGGAAAAGTACGATGAGACAGCTAAAGGCATGATAGAAGGATGAATGGAAGATGGCTGCATGGATGGATGGGTAAGTAGGTCAACTGATTAATGGATGAATCCAAAAGAGAAAGCAATGTGCAGAAAAATCTATTTAGGTATATTAAGAGAATAAGTCCTAGTTTTGCATCCTGTTAAAATTGAACTTTATACAATCTTTGTAAGGACAAAACTAAAACATATTTATGCAAACGGTCCAATTCACATCAAAATGAGATGAGGCCTACACAGCTGGGCCACTTAAAGTGAATGAACAACTGAGCCAGCAACATCTGCCAAGATGAATTTAGAGAAGGCTCCAGAGGCTGTAAAAGGAGAAGGCAGAGAAGAGGCTTCCAGAAGAAAATGAGAAAAATAGAGGAGGTGAATTTAGCGTTTAGGAATGAGAGTAGAGGTACCAGAGAGTGAAACAGGTGGAATAATAAGAAACAAGTAAATGCAAGGGAAAAAACTAGCAGGAATTACAGAGTTCAGGAAACAAAAACGAGATGCAAGAATACGTATTGTGGCAGTGAGGATTTTTTTTTTAGTTTTTATTTTATATTGGAGTACAGTTGACTGAAGACATGTCAGCATGTGGACCAGAGAAGGCACCGGCTGCCAGCCTCACTGTGCAGCTTTTGCATGTACTGATGTGCTGATCCACCCAGCTGCAGGGTCTGGCCTTCAGCCTTGCAGGTTCAATAGCACAAGGACTGAGTCCAGAGCCCCAGCTCACAGAGATACGTGAACCAGAATGTCGATGTATATACACACAAGTACACTCTTCCCCACAGGCTGATTCCGGGGGTTGAGGGGGAGCAGATAACAACTGGAGACCACTTGGTGAAGATGGCACTGGCACAGGAGAAGTTCTGGAGCATAGAGATTAAAAGCCTAGACAACACACAAGGGTTTGACACTTGCTGGCAATGTGGCCTTAGGCATGTGATTTAATCTCTCAGTGTCTCAATTTTCTCATCTACAAAATGGGACATTCCAGTTGTCTATTCATATGTAACAAATCACTCCAAAATTTAGCAGCTTAACACAAGTCTTAAAAGTGTCCTAAAAGTTCTACTAGGTACTGCCTTAGATGTCTCTGAAGTATCTTTTTTTGATGTGGATCATGTTTTTAAAGTCTTTATTGAATTTGTTACAATATTGCTTCTGTTTTATGTTTTGTTTTTTTGGCCGTGAGGCATGTGGGATCCTAGTTCCCCAACCAGGGATCGAACCCGCACCCCCTGCATTGGAAGTCAAAGTCTTAACCACTGGACTGCCAGGGAAGTCCCAGATGTCTCTGAAGTCTTAAAAAAGGATCTGATGATCCCATCCTGATTTGACCTTTGGCCTGAGGCTCTTTCTTAATTTGAGAATTGTATGCCACCTGGAAAAGCTAGGAGAGAAATAGCTTTGTCTTCAAATTCAGCAAGTCCTGCTTCTTTATATTTAATATTTCATTCTTTAGCTCCTCTATCTCCTCTCACTTTTTACCATAGACAGTGAGACAAAACCAGGCAGCACTTTTAATATTCTTCCTGAAAAATCTCCTTAGCTAGAAGCTTCGTTAGGTACATTTCCTATTTTCCACACTATTTCAGGCAACAATGCTACAAACTTTCCACCACTACATAACAACGATACCCTCTCTTCCAGCTTCCAATAACATTTCCTTAATTTCCTTTCTGCTCTCACCAGAAGCTCCCTCCACGTCCTATGGGCTTCTGCTAACACTCTCCTAGAAGCCTAGCTACTACCTTCTACCCTCTGCCTGGTTTCAAACACGTTTTAGATTTTGATATACAGCACCCCACCTCCAGGTACCAAAATCATTTTGGTTTCTTATGAATCAACTTATAATTTACTCCATTAATAACTATGTCCTTATAAGGTTGTTGTAAAGATCAATTTACTTAATGTCTATAATGTGCTGATGGCACGTAATAAGAACTCTGCTACCTAAATGTTTGTAATGTGTGTTTGATGTAACGCTTGAGAATATTTGATAGTGCTGTAGAAGACAGAAAGACAATTGGGATGCATGAGACATATATATATTAAGCATATACAGCTAACCCTCGAACAACACAGGGGTTATAGGGACTCCAACCCACCACAAAGTCAAGAATCTGCCTAAAACTCATTGTCAGCTCTCCATATACTTGGTTCCTCTATATCTGTGGTTCTGCATGCAAGGATTCGACCAACCATGGATCGTGTAGCACTGTTGCACTTATTGTTGAAAAAATCCGTGAATAAGTAGACCCACTCAGTTCAAACCTGTGTTGTTCAAGGGTCAGCTGTATACATATATGTAAATTAGTAACCTGGATGATGTATTTAGACACAGAAAATGTAAGTTGAACATAATGAGTGTTCAGTATGCTTTACTTATATTTTCTTTTTTTTTAACATCTTTATTGGAGTATAATTGCTTTACAATGGTGTGTTAGTTTCTGCTTTATAACAAAGTGAATCAGCTATACATACACATATATCCCCATATCTCCTTCCTCTTGCATCTTTTTCTTATATTTTCTAAATAAAAAGAAAAACTAGGATGGAAGGACCAAGTAACACTAATATTCATGATACATTAAAACATGAGATATATGAGACACTCGGTGTTCATGAGGGCTAATCTGACCAACCCACTGCTGACATCCATCCTGGCCCCTGGTGTCCTGTTCCCATAGCTGCTCAGTAGGCTAACTGACAAGCTACAGTTGTGTCTCTCCAATAAAACAGGTGCTTGTTGTTGAGCCCAGACACCTTCTGTCTGATTGGACATTCAAACCTCAACTCTGTTCCTTATAACCACACCATTAGTGAAGAAGGCTAATGTGGCAGAGAGGTAGACAGTCATGTGACCGTTGTATAACTCGGGAATCTAGTAATGTGGTCTTCCCACCACCCTCACACACTATCTAAGTGTGTTAATCATCCCATTTCTTTCCCACTGCGTTGTGGGTTGAACTGTGTCCCGCCCCCGCCCCCAAAATATCTAACCCCAGATACCTGTGAATGTGACCTTTTCTTGGAAATAGGGTCTTTGCATATGTAATCAAGTTAAAATTAAGATGGACCCTAAGTCTAATCAGTAATGTCCTTATAAAAAGGACACACTGATACACACACAGAGGGAGAACGTCATATGTTCTCCCGGGGGCAGAGATTAGAGTGACGCCTCTATAAGCCAAGGAAAACTAAGGATTGTCTGCAACCAGCAGAAGCGAGGAAAAGGCAAGGAAGGATCCTCCTCTAGAGTCTTCAGAGGGAATACGGCCCCGCCAACACCTTGATTTCAGACTTTTAGACTCCAGGAGTATGAAAGAATAAATGTCTGTTGTTTAAAGCCACCCAGTATATAGTACTCTGTTATGGCAGCCCTAGGAAATTAAGATACCTTGCTTCTTGCTGTGAGTTTTAAATTGGTCTATAAAAACACATCAGGTTATTAGAGTGTCTTAATTTGGTCTGTGAGCCTCTCTGTTCTGTGATCCCTGGTAGAGCCATGTGGTAGTGAACGAGGGGCTGCCATTGCAGCAGGTTATTTCCCATAGGCCAAGACAGATACAGCCATGCCTACCTTGGACAGTACTTGGTGGGGCACTGCCAGCTTCTGGCCCCTGGATTTTTCATGTTCAGTCCTCTAGGTGACTGGTTTTCAACTCTTAGCATCACCTGGAGAGCTTGTTTATGTATTTTTTATTATGATATAGTTGAGATATAACTTTGTGTACGTTAAGGTGTACAATACACTGATTTGATACACTTGTTAGTTAACACCTCCTCACCTCACATAATTACCATTTCTTTTTTGTGGTGAGAGCACATAAGATCTACTCGCTTAGCGGCTTTCAAGTATACAGTACAGTACTGTTAACTATAATCACTATGCTGTACATTAGATCCCCAGAACTTACTCATTTATAACTGGAAGTTCGTGCACTTTGACCAACATCACCTCATTTCCCCCCACTCCCAACCCCTGGTAACGAGTCTACTCTGCTTCTCTGAGTTTGGTTTTTTTAGATTTTGCATGTAACTGGGATCATACAGTATTTGTCTTTGTCTGTCTGACTTATTTTACTTAGCATATGCCTTCAAGTTTCATCCATGTTGTCACAAATGACAGGATTTCCTTTTTTCTCATGGCTGAATAATATTCCCTTGTCTATGTAGACCACATCTTCTTTAACCCTTCATCCACTGACAAATGCTTAGTCTGTTTCCATGTCTTGGCTATTGTGAATAATGCTACCGTGAACATGGGAGTGCAGCTATCTCTTCAAGATTGTGATATCATTTCAGTTGGTTACATGTCCAGAAGTGGGATTTCTGAATCACATGGTAGTTCTATTTATTTATTTTTTGAGGAACCTCCACACTGCTTTCCATAGTGGCTGCACCACTTTATACTTCCACCAACAGTACACAAGTGTTTCCTTTTCTTGAGGAGCTTATTTAAGTGTATGTTTCCTCCCCCCAAACTCACACATACACATTAAGGTTCAGACTCAGTAGCGGTTACAGACATTCCTGGTGCTCGCCCATGTATCTGATTCCCCCCTCCTTCCTGGCAAAAGGGAGACCACACTTACTAACTCCTTTGGAATTGGGCAGGGCTACAGGCCTCGTTCTAGACCATGAATGTGGTCAAAAGTGACACGAGCCACTTATTTAGGCAAAGGCAGTGAGAAACCCGTGTATTTCTCCATTTGCTCCTCTTTCCCTGCTGCCACAAACGTAGAGTCTTTATTTGAGGTGGAGCGACCCAAGATTAAAGCAACCTAGAGAGATGAGTCACTGAGTCGGGGAAGGCTGTTCTGAAGAGTTGCCAGACATGCCTCTGTGTTTGGGGGAGCAAGGACTGAACTTTTGTTATACTGAACCAGAAAAATTTCTGGTTGTTTGTTATCACAGCAGAACCTATCCAGTCTGACTAGTAGATCTGAGGTGGGGTACAGAAATAAATACCTCAAGGTTTATTTTTTCTGTTTTGTAGGTCCACGGACCACATCTTGAGAAACATTCTCTTCCACTAATCATTCACCATCTTCTACTCACAGTGTTTTTCCAGACCGAGAACAACACAGTCTAAGTGTTCTCTTAAAATCATGCTGCAAACCAGCTTTCCTTCACTTCCTTTCAGCTCATTTCCATACACATTTTGCTTGCTCTCCAAAGCAGGTATTCATGGTCTTTGTTTGTGCAAACTGTTTGAACATTGTGGTTAATTTCTTTTAATCTGATTATTATTTTATTAGGACTACAATACTGCTACTCCCAGATGGTAAAAAGAACATGCTCGCCAAGGAGGAAATGCAGAAGGAAATAAAGAAAGCATCCAGAAGAAGTAATAGAAGGTCCATGCAGGAAAAAATTATACCATCATAGAAAGAAAGAAGTAACTAGAAAAACTTGCTAAGAGTGTAGGTCTTACGTTAAGTGTTCTTATCACAGGATAATAATAATAATACATAGAGTGAGTGGAAGTGATGGATATGTTTGTAGCATAGACTGTCGGGATGGTTTTATGGGTGTATATTTGTCTCATCAAGTTGTATACACTAAATATGTGCAGCTTTTTGTATGCCAATCGTACCTCCATAAAGTGGGGGTTTTTTTTGAGTAAAATCAAACTTGGCAGGTGGAAGGTAAGACGCAAAGAATCAAAGAGGGGAAAAAAGGGCAAAAAATAATGCAAAGAACAACCTAAAGTAACAAATTAAATCCAAGTTATGGAATGTAAATCCAGAAGGCCATGAATAACACATAATCACGACAAGACTAATAACTGCAGCTCCCATTTATGGAGCACCTGCCAAAGCCATGTACTGTGCTATGCATTTTTATTTCATTTCCTCTCATCCTTACAAAGACCACAGGGTAAATTTTCTTACCACTGAGATGAAAAAAACAGGCCGGAAGACATTCAGTGTTTTATTAAGGGTCACATAGGGTAGTAAATGGCAGAGCCCGGCATTATTCTAGTCAACATACAATGAGACTGGAGGGTAGGTTCCTTTCTTTTTTTCTCTTCTTTAAACATACAATCTGGAAGCTTAAAAGATGAGACTTGTGTGAGAATATGCATTGTCATGAGGATGAACTGGGAAGGGGAAGAGAGAAAAGTACTGACGTTTATTTCCTACATGTAACACTAAGAGCGGCAGCAGCAAGAAGCAATTTCAAATGAGACTTTGGAAAAGGTGATGGTACTGGAAGTAAATCAAAGTGACTCAAAACTACAAATATTTAGAATCCCTCAATAAAAAGAAATAACTTCAAGTTTACTTATTTAGCGCACATGCTAATGGTCCCCCCAAAAGGCACTGCGCCAGGAACGCTTAAGAGCTAGGAAAGGGATAGAGCTACTTTCTTAATGATAAGGAAATAACTGAAAATAATTTATCAGAATGAGGGATATTTTACAGAGGTAGATGGCAGGAGATCAAATTTTCTTCAAACAAGAAGAAATAAATATGTAAGAGGAATTGTCAAGCTGATGAAAGGCCTTCTAGCTTTGGAAAGGATAAGAGAATGGCGGGACATGTTTAAAAAATGATACAAAGAAAACTCAAAGGAAGGAAGAAAGCCAAAGTCTTTCTAAAAAACAAATAAATGCTCCCAGCTGTGGTAATGGCTAATGAAAGGCACGAAGAAAGGGGGAAAAGAATGGAAACTGAAGCCAAAAACAAATAAATGAACAAATGAGAAACGTTTGAGACAAAGTCAAGGTAACTGAGAGAAGAAAAGGAGATGAAGAAAGATTGAAATTCCTTCTAAGGAACATTTCAGTGTTCGAAAAGCAGAGAAAGTGGTGATGGCTTAAAAGAGAGGCAATAAGGGGCCAAAGTTAGCAGGCTGGGTTTAGAAGTTAGACACGTGGGGTTTTAGTCCCAACCTCGTGGCTTAAGCCAAATTGCTTTTCTTACTTTCTTTTTTTATGGAACTTTCTTAACCCCTCTGTGCCTCTGTTTCTTTTTATGTATAAAACTGGAAGAAAGGGAGATTTTTATACTTGTGTTACCTTCTCTAGCCTGGGCTGTTATGAGGAATAAAATGAGATGATAAGTATGAAGCTTTTAACGTAAGCCCTGCTCATTGGGAAGAGTCAAGAGATGTCCACGATGGTGATTAATTATTTATGATAACCTCAAAAGATAAACACAAGCAAATAGCACTGGAAGAGAAACTGCAGCTAGAACACAGGATGTCTTCGAGGAACGATCTCAAGGGCAAAGCAAAAATGCACATAAGGATGTGGGCTAATGGTTGCGAATCAATAAAAGTAAGGACAGCCCTCAATTTATTTAACAAATACAGCTCAAAAAGTGAGTTACCCTGTTGAATTGTTTTTGAAGGGAAAGGATGCCTGGGTCTAGCAGACTCACTGCTGGGTTCTCATAAGACAATTGAGAATGTCCAGGATCCTGCCTTCAGTGAAAAATGAGAGAAGACTGAAATGAGGGTCACAATGAAATAATGAAATAACAGCTACTGGAGGAAAGAGAAAACATATGAACAATTTGAGGTCATATCCTAAATGCCATCAGTAAAGTATAGTTAAATAAATTATGGTACATCGATACCCTGAGCAACTGCTAAAAAGGGTGTAATGCTTCTATACGGGCTGACTTGGAGAAGCCCTTTATGTGGTGTCTAGCAATAAAGTGCAGGACATTGTGCATATTAAATTGCCCTATTTTATGAGAATACTTTGTATGATTATATGCACATAAATGAACCAGGTACACAACAAAGAGTCTGGGAAATGAGGCCATGGTATAGGAGGAATTTTTCCTTTTTTTATTATTTACTCAGAGGAAGGCAAAATGGCATACTGGTTTAAAACCCAGGGTCTGCAGGTCTAGCAATTAAGTAACCTTGGGCAAGTTACTTAACCCCTCTGTGCCTAGTTTATTCATCTGTAAATGAGGATGCTAGGGGGTTGGGTCAAGATGGTGGAGTAAGGACATGGAGCTCACCTCCTCCCACAAACACATAGAAAACACATCTACACGTGGAATAATTTTCACTTGAAACTAACTGGAAACTGGCAAAAGGACTCCTGTACAACCAAGGCTGTAAGAAAGATACACAGATAATCAGGTAGGAAGGGAAGAAAAGCGACTGGGACAGGACCTGTGCCCCTGGGAGGATTCAGAGGAAAAGGAAGACTACCCGGGTGACACCTGCCCTGGGGAGTGACGATTCAAGCCACAGGTTGGACACTCCAGTCCTGGGGTCCTACGTAGGGGAGATGAGTCTCCTTGGCTGGTTGGAGGACCGCTGGGACTGATCGAAGGACTGTGGGAAGCCTGGACTCTGCTCATGAGGAGCACGCACATACAGGCTGGCCCATGAAACAGGGCAGAGAGAGGTCTGCTCTATGGCTGCCAGGTTTCCT
This sequence comes from Orcinus orca, assembly GCF_937001465.1. Taxonomy (NCBI): domain Eukaryota; kingdom Metazoa; phylum Chordata; class Mammalia; order Artiodactyla; family Delphinidae; genus Orcinus; species Orcinus orca. The sequence continues at coordinate 159,381,496 of NC_064560.1, read as the reverse complement.
GTGACCATCTCAATGTGTCCTGGCCTGAGCAGAGCAAGTACTCCAGCCTCACTCACTCCACTTCACAGAGCAGGACTGGATCTGGGGTGGCCAAGACACAGAAAAGGATTTGACCATGGGACACAAAGGTTACCTGGTCTGAAGAGGGGAGCCTGGGTGGGGCTGTGGCAACCACTGTTGGTGCTTACTCAAGCAGCCGAGATCTCTGACGGCAGCTGCTACAAAACAGCTTACCCCCAATACACACCAAAAGACCACGCAGGACCCATCTGCCCTGAGGAGTGATTCCATAACAGGGAGGGCAGCAGAGGCTGAGGGACGAAGGGGACTTGCACCCAAGGCTGCATCAAAGTGGAGCCCTGGGCACCTGCACAGGCAGCACATCAGAACTCCGGCTGCAGGTGATACAAGCTGAGAGCCCACACGGGCCCCACTTGCTTCAGTACTCCCCGCCTCCAGAGCAAGGGTCCCAGTGATGCAGGAAGGTCGAAAAGCACACACTGAAAGGGAACAGAGTCAGCTCAGACCCAACCCTCAGAACTTCTGCTCCAGCAACATGGGATTAGACCTCACCCCCAATAGGGCAGGGATGGCCGCTGGACAGAAGGGAGGTCCTGCCTCACACCAGTGCCAGCTCTAGCCCCTCCATCTCCAGCTCCACCCTTTACCAAGGTGAAAGCTGCCAGCACACCCTGAGAAAAAAAGGTACTTGTGTCCACATCGCATACAGGTCTCTCACCAAAGATACTGGGCACTTGCAGTCTGTATAGGGACACTCCCACATAAGATCATCCCTTCAAGACTGCAATAGGTAACTGTTTCACCTAAATTCAGAGAGGCAGAAAAAGTTAAGAAAAATGAAAAGGCAGAGGAACTACTCTCAACTGAAAGAGGAAGAAACCCCTGAAAAAATAAATAACGAAACAGAAATTGAAAATTTACCAGATAAAGAACTCAAAGCATTGGTAATAAAAATGTTAATTGAACTAGGGAAAAGAATTGATGTATACAGTAAACACTTTAACAATGAACTTGAAAATATAAAAAAGACGCAATCAGAAATGAAAAATTCAATAGCTGAAATTAGAAAACACACTAGAAGGAATGAATAGCAGACTAAGTGATACGGAGAATGCAGAAGAGATCTGGAAGCTAGAATAATGGAAATCACCCAATCAGAACAGCAAAATAAAAGATGAATTTTAAAAATGAAAACAATTTAAGAGGTCTCTGTGATAACATTAAGCATACCAACATTCACATTATGGGGTTTCCAGAAGGAGAAGAGAGAGATAAGGGGATTGAAAATGTATTTGAGGAAATTATGGTTGAAAACTTCCCAAACCTGAAAAAAGAAATGGATATCCAGGGACAGGAAGCACAGAGTGTCCCAAACAAGATGAACCCAAACAGACTCACACCAAGACATACCATAATTAAAATGGCAAAAGTTTAAGATAAAGAGAGATTCCTAAAGGTAGGAAGAGAAAAAAAAGAGTTCAAATACAAGGGAATCCCCATAAGGCTATCAACTGATTTCTCTGCAGAAACTTTGCAGGCCATAAGGGAGTGGCATGATATATTCAAACTGCTGAAAGGGAAAAACCTGCAACCTAGGGTACTCTACCCAGCAAGATTATCATTTAGAATATAAGGATAGACAAAGAACTTCTCAGATAAACAAAAACTAAAAGAGTTAATCAATAATAAACCTACCCTAAAAAAAATTAAAGGGTCTTTTCTAAGTGAAAAAAAGGGAAGAATCTATAGGAAAGAGAAAATCCCACTAGGAAAGGCAAATATATACTAAGGACTAAGGATCAACCACTTAAATAAGCCAGTACAAAAATTAAAAGACAAGAAGTTGTAAAAACAGCTATAACTATAATAAACAGTTAAGGGATAAGCATGAAGATATAAAATATGATATCAAAAACACAAAATGTTGAGAAGGGGAGTAAAAAAATGTAGATCTTTCAGAATGAGCTTGAATTTAAATGACTACCAGTTTACAACAAGTATATAGTTATAGGTTAACATATATGAACCCCATGGTAAGCACCAGTCAAAAACCTACAATAGATACACAAAAAATAAAAAGAAAGGAACACAAACATACTACTAAAGAAAATCATCAAACCACAAGGGAAGAAACAAAAAGAAGAAATGAACAGAGAAAAACTACAAAAACAATTGAAAACAAGTAATAAAATGACAATAAGTACATACCTATCAATAATTACTTTAAGTGTCCATGGACTAAGTGCTTCAATCAAAAGACATAAGATGACTGATTGGACAAAAACCAAGACCCCTCAATATGCTGCCTATAAGAGTCACTTCAGTGTTAAAGACACACACAGACTGAAAGTGAGGGAATGGAAAAAGATATTTCATGCAAATGGAAATGACAAGAGCGTGGGGGTAGCAATACTCATATCCGACAAAACAGACTTTAAAACAAAGGCTATAACAAGAGACAGAAGCATTATTTAATGATAAAGGGATCAGTACAACAAGAAGATACTACCCTTATTAACATATATGCACCCAATACAGGAGCACCTAAATATAAAAACCTGAAAGCTCTCTCTATATAAAGCGAAAATATATAAATACTAAAAGACATAAAGGGGAAATTGACAATAATACAATAATAGTAGGGGACTTTAACACCCCATTTACTTCTACAGACAGATCATCCAGATAAAAAAATAAGGCAACTGTGAATTAAATGATGCCATAGACCAGTTGGACTTAATAGATATCTACAGAACATTACACCCATAAACAGAAGGAAGGAAACAATAAAGATTAGAGAGGAAATAAATAAAATAGAGATTTAAAAAAAACAACAGAAAAGATCAATGAAACCAAGAGCTGTTTTTTTAAAAACATAAATAAGACTGATAAACTTTTAGCCAGGCTCACTAAGAAGAGAGGACCCAGATGAACAAAATAAGAAATAAAAGAGGAGAAATAACAAGCAATACCAAAGAGATACAAAAATAACAAGAAAATACTATGAGCAGTTATACGCCAACAAGTTGGACAATCTAGAAGAAATGGACAAATTTCTAGAAACATACAACCTGCCAAGACTGAATGAAGAAGAAACAGACAATATGAACAGATGAATCACTAGTGGTGAAATTAAACCTGTAAGAAAAAAAAAAAAAAAATTCCCAGCAAACAAAATCCAGGACCAGATGGCTTCACAGGGGAATTCTACCAAATGCATAAGGAAGAACTAATATCTATCCTTCTCAAACTATTCCAAAAAATTCAAAAGGACAGTACACTGCCAAATTCATTCTACAAAGCCACCATCACCCTGATACCAAAGCCAGAAAATGCACTACCAAAAAGCAAAATTACAGGCCAATATCTTTGATGAACATATACGCAAAAATCCTCAACAAAATATTAGTAAACTAAATCCAAAAATACTTGAAAAGGATCATACACCATGATCAAGTTGGATTTCTTCCAGCGACACGAGGATGATTCAACATTCACAAATCAATCAATGTGATACACCACATTAACAAAAGGAAGGAAAACAATCACATGATCATCTCAATCGATGCAGAAAAAACAGTTGACAAATTCAACCCCAATTCATGATAAAAACTCTCATCAAAATTGGTATAGAGGGAACATATCTCAACATACTAAAGACCATTTATGACAAACTCACAGTTAACATTATACTCAACAGTGAAAAGCTGACAGCCTTTCCTCTAAATTCAGGAACAAGACAAGGATGCCCACTCTTGCCACTTCTATTTAACATAGTATTGGAAGTCCTAGCCACAGCAATCAAACAAGAAAAAGAAAGAAAATGCATTCAGATTGGAAAGGAAGCAGTAAAACTGTCACTACTTGCACATGACATGATACTTTATATAGAAAATTCTAAAGTCTCTGCCCCAAAACCTTTAGAACTAATAAATGAATCTGGCAAAGTGGCAGGATACAAGATTAATATACAGAAATCTGCTGCATTTCTATACACTAATACAAACTATCAGAAGGAGAAAGATTTCTTTTAATCCCTTTTAAAATCACATCAAAAAGAATAAAATACGTAGGAATAAACTTAACCAAGGAGGTGAAAAGACCTATCATCTGAAAACTAGAAAATACTGATGAAGGAAACTGAAGATGATATGAAGAATTAAGATATCCCATGTTCTTGGATTCAAAGAATTAATGTGGTTTAGATGGCCATACAAAGCAATCTACAGATTTAATGCAATTCCTAACAAAATACCCCTGATATTTTTCATAGAATTAAAACAAATAAATCTAAAATTCATATGGATCCACAAAAAAACCCAAATTGCCAAAGCAATCTTGAGAACAAAGAACAAAGCTGGAGGTATTACCCTCCCAGACTTCAGACTATACTACAGAGCTACAATAATCAAAACAGCATCATAGGGACTTCCCTGGTGGTGCAGTGGTTAAGAATCTGCCTGCCAATGCAGGGGACACGGGTTCAAGCCCTGGTCTGGGAAGATCCTACATGCTGTGGAGCAACTAAGCCTGTGAGCCACAACTACTGAGCCTGTGCTCTAGAGCCTGCAAGCCACAACTACTGAGCCCTCATGCTGCAACTACTGAAGACCGTGCACCTAGAGCCAGTGCTCCACAACAAGAGAAGCCACCACAATGAGAAGCCCGCGCACTGCAACGAAGAGTAGGCCCCACTTGCCTCAACTAGAGAAAAGCCCATGCACAGCAACGAGGATCCAATGCAGCCAAAAATAAAATAAATAAATAAATAAATTTATTTTTAAAAAACCATCATGATACTGGTACCAAAAAAAGACACACAGATCAATGGAACAGAATAGAGAGCCCAGAAATAAACTCATACACCTATGTTCAATTACCCTACAACAAAGGAGGAAAGACTATACAATGGAGAAAAGACAGTCTCTTTAACAAGTGGTGCTGAGAAAACTGGACAGCCACTTGTAATAAAACAATGAGATCAGAACATTCCATACAGCATATACAAAAATAAACTCAAAATGGATTAAAGACCTAAATGTAAGACCTAAAACCATAAAACTCATAGAAGAGAACATAGGCAGAACATTCTTTGACATAAATCATAGCAATATTTTTTTATCTGTCTCCTAAGGCAAAAGAAATAAAAACAAAAATAAATAAATGGGACCTAATTAAACTTAAAAGCTTTTGCATAGCAAAGGAAACCATAGACAAAATGAAAAAACAACCTATAGAATGGGAGAAAATATTTGGAAATGATATGACCAACAAGGGTCTAATATCCAAAATATATAAACAGCTCATACAACTCAATATCAAGAAAAAGAAACAACCCAATCAAACAATGGGCAGAAGGGACTTCCCTGGTGGTCTAGTAGTTAAGAGTCCATGCTCTCAGCTTACCTTCCCCCTCCCTGAGAAACTAACACACCATTGTAAAGCAATTATACTCCAATAAAGATGTTAAAAAAATAAAGAGTCCGTGCTGCCACTTTAGGGGGCGTGGGTTCAGTCCCTGGTTGGGAAACTAAGATCCCGCATGCTGCTCGGCATGGCCAAAATAATAATAATAATATTTCCTTTAGATTTCTTTTTTAGATTTTCCATTTATCTCCTGAATACTCCCATCTAATTATATTCTGTACATTGTATACTAAAGAACAATAAAGGCTGAAATAGCTACATCTAAAAAAAAAATGGGCAGAAGACCTGAAAAGACATTTTTCAGAGACACAAAGATGGATAACAGGTACATGAAAAGATGCTCAACATCAGTAATTATTAGAGAAATGCAAATCAAAACAACGAGATATCATCTCACACCTTTCAGAATGGCCATGATCAAAATGTCTACAAATAATAAATGCTGGAGAGGGTCTGGAGAAAAGGGAATCCTTCTATACCAATGTAAATTGGTGCAGCCACTATGGAAAACAGCACGAAGGTTTCTCAAAAAACTAAAAATAAGAGTCACCATATAACCTAGCAATTCCACTATTGGGTATATATCCAGAAAAAAAAAAAAAAAGGAAACATTAATTTGAAAAGATACATGCACTCCAATCACTATTTACAATAGCAACTCATTTTCCCATCAACAGATGAATGGACAAAGAAGACGTAGTGTGTGTATGTATTATGTATGTGTATATATATACAATATAGTGTGTGTATATGTATATATACAATGGAATATTACTCAGCCATAAAAAAGAATGAAATTCTGACATTTGCAGCAACGTGGATGGACATAGAGAATACTATGCTTAGAGAAACAAGTCAGAGAAAGACAAATACTGTATGATATTACAGTGGAATCTAAAAAATAATACAAACAAATGCATACAGCAAAACAGAAACACAACTCACAGATACAGAAAACAATTGAGTGGTTACCAGAGGGGAGAGGAAAGGGGGGAGGGGTACGTTAGGGTTATGGGATTAAGAGATACAAATTACTGTGTATAAAATAGATAAGCAACAAGTATATATTGTACAGCACAGGGAATTATAGCCATTATAATAACTTGAAGCATAAACTGTAAAAATACTGAATTACTATGCTGTACACTTGAAACTAATGTTATATTGTAAATCGACTACACTTGAAAAAGAAAAAGAAATAGAAATAGAATGAGGATGTTAGCCTGATAAGACTGTCCTGGGGATGAAATGAGATCATAAACATTTCATCCAAATAACACTCGGAACAGGGCCTAGCACCTAGAACTCTCCATCACAGTCAGAGGTTATTGTCGTTATTAGGCCCCTGTAATGTTTGCAGTCATTTTACCACAAGCATGAGTCACTTCTGTTAAGTCTTTAAAAGCCTAATGGGGATAACTTTTTTAAATTAATAAGATTATATAGACTGAATAAACATCAGTGGATGATAATGTATGGCCACAAAGATTTTGTCAAATGGAAAAACCTTTCTTAATTTCAATTAATGCATCTGTCTATCAAATCTATATAGACTATCTTAAAAAAATAAATGATCTCAAAAAAAAAAAATGATCTCTTAATTCCCCCCCCAAAAAATTAATAAGATTACAAAAATGAAGAGGAGTTTTCTGGCCATTCTTTTTTTTTTTAATTTAAGTATAGTTGAGGTACAATATTGTGTTAGTTTCAGGTGTACAACATAGTGATTTGACATTTACATACATTATGTGATGATCACCATGATAAATCTGTAACCACCTGCCCCCATATAAAGTTATTACAATATTGACTATATGCCCTATGCTGTATATTACACCCCCGTGACTTATTTATAACTGGAGGTTTGTGCCTCTTAACCCCCTTCACCTATTTTGTCCATCCCTACATCTCTCTCCTCTTTGGCAACCACCCATTTGTTCTCTGTATCTATGAAAATGTTTTCATTTTGTTTTGTTTGCTCATTTGTTTTGTTTTCAGATTCCACATAAGTGGGATCCTATGACATTTGCCTTTATCTGATTTATTTCACTTAGCATAAAATGTTTGTTCCTCTAGGAGAGCTTCAGCAGGATTTTGCTAAGTTTTACTCAAAATCTTGTGAATGTTTTAATTGGCATTGTACTGAATTTATGGATGTATCAAGGGAGAACAGACAGCGTCATGCTGAGCCTTCATATCCAAGATCAAGGCATAAGTTTCTTCTTATGTTCTCAGTATAATTTAAATTTTCTCATTTATATGAGTCTGTACATTTCTTGTTATTTGTTCCAAAATTCCTTTTTTATTAATATTGTAAATGGAATCTTTTCTTCCATTATATTCTCTTACTTGATCTTGTTTATACATAGCAAAGCTATGAGGGGGATGAGTCCTACCAGACAGTAAAATGTATTATGGAACTAAGATAATTAAAAACAGTTTGGTGCTGAAGAGGAAATGAGAAGATCAAAGGAATACAGAAATAGACTCTAACTCACATGAGAATTTAGCATATTAAAATCAAAATGAAAAAATGAATTAATCTGTAAATTACAGCAGGAAAACTAGCTAACCATTTAGAAAGAGATAAATGCCTTCCTCAGTCATCGCCCCAAGTAAATCCAGTTTAATCAGAGATGTATTAACTGAAACCATAAAATCAGAATAATCAGTGATTTAAAAATAATAAACCTATGATAGGAATAGAAGAAAACATAGATCAATATATTCATAATCTTAGAATAAGAAATGCTTTCTAAGCAATATATATAAAGCCTAGACACCATAAAGGAAACTAAAGTGTTTGTGTGGTTAAATTTACCCAAACACCTGTTTGGATAAAAATATATCATAAATAACGTCAAATGACAACAAACTAGGAATATAAAAAGGGCCCATTTTCCAAAGAGTTCATACAAATCCGTTAGGAAAAACATCTGACAACCCAATTGAAAAACAAAAATGAATGAAGGCAATCAGATCATGAACACAGTTGTTAGGAATTACTTTTAGTTTGGTGCTTTCAAGTTTCGACTTTAAAAATAATTTTATCCTGGTGTAGTTGTTGTCTAAACCTGATTTTCTTCCTTCCCATACCCTTCTGCTGGCAAGAACTCCATCTCATGTGCAGAAATGTTATCCTAACAGCTTTGTAATGTAACGTGTTCTGAATAATGTCTCTGCTGCAGCTCAGTAATTCTTTCTGAAACCTCTTAAGGTTCTTTGAATGTCCCCATTCTCTCTTCCATCACTTTTTTCTTTTGATAAGTACAGGCTGTCTCTGATAATTCTATGTACAGGGTTTTCCATTTCTTTTCTAGATCCTTGGCCTTCATATAACACTATGGCATATTTGTCACGATAAACTTTTCACGTGTGACCCTGTTTTATATTGGAAATTTTTCTTCTTAGGAAACCAACACCTTCTTTCAGCATGAAAGCTTATGCTCCAATCATTGATTACACTGTGTCTTCTTAAAGATGAAACTCAAAAGCACAAAACTGTAAAACAATTTCTCAAATAAAATAATTCTCCCAGTATTCTCTGTTCCCTGTGAAACATTCGCCTGATGTTCTGCCTCTTCTCTCAAAGGCTGAAGGTCTGGGTGCCTCTACCACCAGCTACTCAGGAATCAATACATGGAAGCAGGTCAGCTGCTCTAGTGTTTAGTTATACGTAATTGTACTGAAAAGAAAACAACTAAATAAGAGAACTTTCCCTGCAGGGACCCTTTTATTTCCTGCAGTTAAGGAAGTGATTTACCACACAAATACTAAGAAACTTGACACGGAAATAACTTAAGGACTGTTAATACTGACATCAGCCACCACTTTGGTAATGATACAAATGTAATTAAACATAGATACAGGGGCTTCCCTGGTGGCGCAGTGGTTGAGAGTCCGCCTGCTGATGCAGGGGACGTGGGTTCGTGCCCTGGTCCGGGAGGATCCCACATGCCGCGGAGCAGCTGGGCCCGTGAGCCATGGCCGCTGGGCCTGCGCGTCCAGAGCCTGTGCTCCGCAACGGGAGAGGACACAACAGTGAGAGGTCCGCGTGCCGCAAAAAAAAAAAAGAAAACATAGATACATATAACATGTCTGTATTCTGTGTACATGTCAGACAGTACACAAATATATGTTTTATAAATTTTATAAATATAATTAGAAATATATATATATTGTATGAGGTAATAGTACATAAGGACAGATGTTATAACATTGAACACTCCTGGAACATTTAGTCTGTCATGGACACTGTTGAGCATTTTATAGATACAGTCTTACTTAATCTTCATAATTACTTTATTAGACTAGCATTGTTATGTCACCATTTGTAGTTGTTTAAAAGGGGCCAAAATTCCTCAGCACTCTTTCCATTGAGGAGGTTGCAGCCACTCCCTTGAACCTGGGCAAGCTCTGTGATTGCTTTGGCAAGTAGTTTGTGAGGGAAGTGATGCACTGCCAGTTTCCAGGCCCAAATCATGCGAGCTGCTCTTTCCCATAGCTTGTACACTCACTGTCAGAGCCTGAGGCCACCACTGTAACAAGCCCAGCTGCCCTGCGGGAGACACCTCCTGGAGAGGCTCTGAGCCCGTTGGGAGAGAGAAAGGGGCACAGCTGAAACCAGCCTTCCAGTCATCCCCAGGGAGGTGCCAGACTCTCAGGGAATTCTTCTTGGACCCTCTAGACCAGAGCAGCTGTCAGCTGAATACCACCAAATAACCCTGTCCATGCCACATGGAGCAGAAGAAGTACCAGTAGTATCCTGCCTAAATTTCTGACTCACAAAATCATGAGATTTAATACAACGGTCCTTGCTTTGTTATACTGTAATAGATAACTAGAACTCTGTCTTCTAGGTATAGAAGCAAAATCACATCAAAGTAACATGTTCTGAATAACAGACCTAATTAATAGTGCAGCTGAGATTCCAACTCAAGCAGCCTGCCTCAAAAGCCTATAATCTTAGCCACTCTACTGAATTATTTTAAAATTATAATTAACTTTCAGAGATAGGGCATATATACCATCTTGATTCTTCTCAGCATCTACTCTAATTCTTATCTAATGAAGAATTTCTGCCAAAGGCATATATCCTTTCTTCATTCACAGTTAACTATTTGTGCCTATTTTCATATCCTTTTGAATTTTAAAATGTGATGAATTCCTCCAACAGATTTGCCTGTGTTTATTTTAAGACAGTAGGCTAGATGGTCCCCATTTCTCTTCTGCCTTTAGTATAGATTGTATCAGCTGTGCTGCTTTATGGCAAAAGAGCAGGCTTGTTCTGGGATTCAGGAAGTTGATTTCTATAGTATTAAATGTGGTTTAGTAATTTTCCAAGGAAACAGATTCTGGGGTCTTGGCAGTTCCCCTGATAAGCTATCATCTCATCTATTTTATATTAGAATGTATTGTTTACCGAAAAGGGGGCAGGAGTGGGACAAAGAGGAGTCTCGATACCAGCTTCTCGACAGCAAATAGACCTGTACCTGCAGCCTTTCTGGAGCCAAAAAGGTCAGGGGTCAAGGACCCAGAGATACTGATGAAATCAAGGGACTTCAGCTAATTAAACACTTGAGCAATATGCTCTGTGGTGTAGACACTATTGTTTTCGAGACAGAATAGATAACACCATGGGTGACATCAAGGAAAGCAGGTTCTCTGTGCAAGTGCAATCCTCTGGTTGTTAGACATTTTCACCATAAATATAGATAATCAACAAAGTCTAGACTATTTTATTTGACGTCACTTCCAAAACATTTTGATTTCAGCCTCCCAGAGCCTGAGCTCATTGAGAAAAAGAGCCCAGCAGGGATAGGCACAGAGTTATCAACATTTCCTAGAACTTAGAGCACACTTAGCACACAAGCACAAAACTCTCCTGAGTGCGCTAATTTAATAATTCTTGTTAAATTGGGCTTTCTGAGTTACACTCTAGAAATATCTAGCATAAAAGCATAGAATTAGAATTCTGAGACTTTAGAGATCACTCAGCCAAATGGTCCTGAAACAGTGACTTGTATCTTTCCCTCAGCTCCCAACACAAGTAGAATCACAGCGCAAAACAAATGGTTTACGTACCAGGTGCTGTTCGAAGCTCTTTACATGTATCCTCACAACCACTCTAGGAGGTGAATATTACTACTCTCCTCCTTTTATAGATGAGGAAACCAAGGCTTAGAAAGATTAAGAATCTGCCTAAGATTACACAGATAGGAAATGGGGGAGCCTGGAATTAAACCTCAGTGGACAGACTCTTGCACTATCCTCCCTCCTTAATTTAGAAACCAGAACATCTCCACTTATTCATGTGTATACATAAGATTAAGAAATATATGATTGTTTTTTAAAACACTGTTTGAAAATCACTGTTTTAATTTAACCATTGCTTGTGAAGCAACAGAAGTGCCTCTGCGGTTTCCAGATCTGCCCAAGAAGGATTGAGGCTGTGCTGGGTGGGGAACCAGACCTCCTCCCTGGTTCACAGTCCAGATTTTTCAGTTGCTCATGAGTGACCATAAATTAGATTGAATATTTTTAATCTTCCCCCCTCCTTTTTATCTCTCTCTATGAAAACATACCATTGGTGAGGAAAAATAGTTTTGTTTTAACCTACTCCCACTTCTAAAAAGGAAAAGACATGATGAGAATGTTACTGCCTTGAATTTAAGTCCATGACATTAGTACAACTAGTAAGGGGCCAGGAGGAATCGGGCCTCTGTAAATCTCTGTGCTTCCCACAGAACAACAGCAGAACTGCAGGTTTTCAGGGGATGAGGCTTGAAGCTGCCTTTCTTCCCCCTGCTACAGAGGGTCGGGGTCTTGGTGAGGACAGTTCAAAGGACAGACAATGTTTAATATGCATATAGCATAGTGGGTCAGAGTCTAGGCTCTGGATCCAGACAGAATTCAATCTTCCACAATTTGTGCAACCTTGGGCAAGTTACGTAGGCTTCCTAAGTGTTAGATTTCTCATTTGTAAAAGGTAGTTTAAAATAATAGCTTCAAACACATTGAATTCTTGTAAGGATTAAGTCAACAACTCCTCGTGCAACAGAAGGGTTTTAAAGAAATTTTTAAAACCTCAATATTTGCCATAAATAGAAACACATCATAAAGAAATAAAAGCAATCAAAACATGATAATGCTATTAAATTCTCACTGGAAACAGTTGCCTTCTTAAGACTCTGAGCCTGAGGTCTGCTCTCTCTTTTTATAAAGAAAATATTTTAAAAAGATGTTAAAGACATATTAGCACTAAACTGAGACTTCTCCCTTTCTTAATAACTAAATAATAGTAGTAATAATTTTTTTTCTTGCAGAAGACAAAGCCAATCATAATTCTTTAATTGTTCCTTCCAAACTTACAGAGAAACTCCAGATTCTCCTAACTGGTTCAGCAGGCTTCCAGGGATAAATTTTTTTTTTTTAATAAATTTATTTATTTACTTACTCACTTTTTTGGCTGCGTTGGGTCTTCATTGCTGCGCACGGGCTTTCTCTAGTTTTGGCGAGAGGGGGCTACTCTTTGTTGTGGTGTACGTGCTTCACATTGCGGTGGCTTCTCTTGTTGCGGAGCAAGGGCTCTAGGCGTGCGGACTTCAGTAGTTGTGGCACATGGGCTCAGTAGTTGTGGCTCACAGGCTCTACAGTGCAGGCTCAGTAGTTGTAGCGCACAGGCTTAGTTGCTCCATGGCATGTGGGATCTTCCTGGACCAGGGCTCGAACCTGTGTCCCCTGCATTGGCAGGAGGACTCTTAACCACTGAGCCACCAGGGAAGCCCCCCAGGGATAAATTTTGATGGGGAAAAATCACCTTAGTCGTCTTCAAAACAACAGAGCAAACCAGTGACTACGAAGAGAACAGAGAAATTACAAATAAATTTTATGTGTAAGAATCAAAACTATACTAAATATCACATGATAATTGTAAACCCAACCCATAATAGACTGCTTAAGTCTAAAATTGTGAAATGAATGTTGCTTTGCAAGGCTCTCTGACTCTGCCAAAATCTTGGTTCAGCGTGCACAATGGGTACCTCCACAACCAGCCCTAATCTATCCCCAGAACCCTGGGCAGCTGACAAGAGCTTACCTAGATCTCAAGTTTAAACAGTTCCTTTTCCTATGACAACTCACAGATAAAAGAATTAGGTCTGCAGAAGGTAGCTCCCAGGCTTGATCCAAACAGGCATCAATCCTCCAGGGTTACACCAAGACTTCATAGGACTAGGTGATTGAAGACCAGTGCTACACCACACAAACAGAGGAAGCCCTGGGCAAAGACAGTAAAATACACATGCATGTATACACACCAGGTAAAATAACAATGAGGAAACTTTCCACGAAGGATACATAAACTATTCAAGGTATGCTCTGAAGTTTATAAGCCAGGCTGTAAAAGAGAGAAATTCCACACTTTTATTTTTTAAACTTTGGTCTTGGTAGAACATATATTCAGACTATGGTACCAAGTGCGTACATCTGTGAAAAAGAAAAATAACACAGTTGACCAAAAAATGACCAAAAAATGAGCATGGAATCCACTTTATCAACAGTTTTAAACACAGCTCTTAAAATAATATCTAAATATAGGCTTTCTATGCCAAAGTGGAGACAGATGTGCTTTAATATAATATCCTGATGTTTGTCTATTTCCTGATGACCCTTAGACTTCTAGGGTGGGCTTCTATTTTCCCTTTCGAAACAGATGTTGGTAAATGTCTATATCAAAACGAACAATCCTGATCTACAGGGAATCCAACGAGTTTTTTTCTTCCTTCTTTTAAATTTGAATTAGCCAGATCCCATTCTTTGTCAGCAGCTATGACTATAGACTATAATCGGAAAATAAAGTAAAAATACTATGATAATTCAGGATGAAAGCTTTAATGTCAAGCATCTAAAAGGCACAAACCTAAACAAAGTGCCAGAGGCAACTCAAGAAAAGTGTAATTTTCCCTTTTATTCCCCAAAACTGGATATTCAATAAATGCAATTTTATACAGTCAAAGACGTATAACTGTGCTAACCAAACATTGCCTAGCAAAAAGTCTATTAAAGCATTAACCAAGAAGAATGCCTTGAAGCTAGCATATTACAGCTTGGCATAAGCATCGTTAGCCCCTACAGGTCACTAACATGGCAGTCTGTCTCTAAATTACTATTTCTTAAATGCTTGAAAACATTTTGGCTCTCTTCAATAGGCAATCATTTTCCTCTGGAACTTTGTTTATAGTCTTGTTAACAGGCTTTTATTTTCCCCCAAACAACTTTTGCAAAAAAGCCAACTTCGTGACCTTTGTACAAATATCACAAATTCTAATTACTCAACTACAAATCAAGATAATGTTGCTATAATGCCTTTATGATGTCTTCTTAGAAAATTGTTAATAAATCAAATCCTTTTTTTAAATGCAATCAGGACTCATTAAAAGAAATCTTGATCATTCCAAGAATTTTTGACCACACAGATCATTATCTTTTAGGAAACTTGTAATTTCAGACCTTTAGCAATGGATTACTTTTAGCAATGGATTATTTTTAAAAGGGCACCCAGTAATTTTGATTCATGAAGACATCATACATCTACTTGTTTCCTTTCAACGTGAGCTCTATGAATAGCAAAAAGTACTCAGAAAACGTCAAATATTAGAACATTACAAAAAGATAATCATGTATAAAATTCACTTTTTAAAATTATACTTTTGAAAAACTAAAGACTTTAGACGGTTAAACTGCTATTTCGGAAGGAGAAGCTATAGCTTGTTATTCCTAAAGGTTAATTTTATGCCCTTTAAAAAAATTTACTAAACCAAGAGCCATTCCCACTTAAATAAAATCTAGCCCTTTATTTAACCAGGGTTTTTGCACTTGTTTAAAAAAAAAAAACTAAAAACGAATTCAGAAGTCAAAAGAAAGTGAAATTTTGATAAACAAGGAATATGATAGGGGGAAATAATCATCTTACAGGTAAAAGCAAATTTGGGGGCTCCTCAAAAAAATCAAACACAGAATTACCTCATGATCCAGCAATTCTAAGTATATATCCCCCCAAAAAACAGAAAGCAGGGACTCAAGCAGCTATTTGTACTATACCAATATTCTTAGCAGCATTCTTCAAAAGTCAAAAGGTAGAAACGACCCAGATGTCCACTGACGGCATACATACAACGGCATATTATTCAGCTTTTAAAAGGAAAGAAATTCTGACACATGGTACAACAGAGATGAACCTTAAGGCATTATGCTGAACAAAATAAGCAGTCTCAAAGTGACAAACATGATATGATTCCACTTCCATGAGGTATGCAGAGTACCTAGAGCAGTCAAATTCATAGATAGAAAGTAGAATGGTGGCTGCCAGAGGCTGGGGGGAGGAGGGACTGGGGCCTAATGCTTAGCAGGCATGGAGTTTCACTGTTGCAAGACGGAAAGAGTTCTGGAGATGGATGAAGGTGATGGCTGCCTAACCATGTAAAGTACTTAAAGCCACTGAACTGCACATCTAAAAATGGTTTAAAGGGTAAATGTTATGTTATATATATTTTACCACAGCAAAGAAAAATTTGTGACATTTTCAGCTGTGATGCTAATCAGTGACTTTTAAATTGGAGCTGGATTTCACAGAAACACAGATTCCCAAAAAGTGGTCAGCACAGTGTCACAGCAAAGTGTCAGACCTCAACAGACCTCCCCTGATGTCCAAGACACAAGTAGTACTACCTTGTGAAGCTGGACCATGCAACACAGGGAAGGCGTTAATTTTATATTTCACCCTAGTTTTTTCTTAGCAGAAGACAGTTCTACATATGGTTACTTCTTGGTAGTGAGTATTTGAATAAACTTAGTGCACTCCCTGATTTTTTTTTACTACATCACTGCCTTAGAAAAGGAAAGAAGGAAGGAAGGAGGGAAGGAAGGAAGCCCCTTTGGGGGAGAAAAAAATGAGGAGTTTAGAAAATCAAGGACTGAACATTCCTGATGGAAGTGAAAGTTTACTCAGAGGACAGTTTGATTTTAATAAAATGCTAGACATAATTGCCAGGTTAGGAAAGGGAACTTGCGTATACATTTGAGTAAGAGTCAAGAGACAAGATCATCTTGCACATTTAATTCCAAAAACTCAATTATAATTATTTAGTACTATGTGAGAATGTAAGCTTAATCAAGAGTCTTAAATTCTGTGAAAAAGAAAACTGCCAGGTCATTCTCATATGTAAGAGATGTGAGAAACTTAAGCTAAATATGGAGATAAAGTTGAAAATTTTGACAACATTTTTTAGAAGCTTATATACTAGGTTCAGTCATTTTAAAATCTGTCTTTAAAAATAAAATTGAAGGGTAATTTGAAGTTTATTACACAGCAAAAAGTGGACAGTAATAGAATAGCTTCAGTTCCTAAAGTCCAAAAGAGAAAAAATCACTGAAAAGAAATTGCTGTCTCTATATAGGCATCAATTTTAAAAGAATTATCTAATTTTTAAATTTGGTATGGAAATATATTAATGTTTGTGACTTGCAAATTTTTGATTAAATGGAACTGTGTGGCTCACATATTTTTTAAAAGCATAAGAAAAATGGAAATTATAACCTTCAAAATGTCCCAAATGCAATTGTTAATTTAAAACAATTACTCTGGGCTCCCCAGGTGGTGCAGTGTTTTAAGAATCCGCCTGCCAATGCAGGGGACACAGCTTCGAGCCCTGGTCCTGGAAGATTCCACGTGCCGCGGAGCAACTAAGCCTGTGAGCCACAACTACTGAGCCTGCGTGCCACAACTACTGAAGCCCGCATGCCTAGAGCCCATGCTCCGTGACAAGAGAAGCCCCCCGTCGCCGCAACTAGAGAAAAGCCCGTGCACAGCAACAAAGACCCAATGCAGCCAAAAATAAAAATAAATAAATTTATAGAAAAAAACCCTTAAACACAAAAGAGTAGGTATTAAATTAATTAATTAATTAATTAAAAAATAAAACAATTACTCTGAAGTAAAGTAATTTTAAAATCCCAAGCAATAGCAAAGCAATTCAAGCATTTATTAAAACAAATTGTTCCAGATAAAACAACATAGCTGCTCTTGGCAAAATTATAAAGTTTGTTTAGGAAATAATACAGAATTATATGGGGGAGGTCATTAGTAAAATTCTGATATAGAATTTAATAAATGAAACAATAAATAAATAAATCTGATGCAAATTTAAATTAGCTTGGAAATAAACACTGTCAAATAAATTAAGTATTCGCTAAAATATTTTAAACAAAGGAAATTGATAAAGGGCTCAGTATCCAATTGAGACAATATATTTGGCTGAAAATCTATTCTTTCTGGTATCAATAAAAATTTTATTAATGACTTGGAATAGAGAATGAGCATTAGGTTATTGATATTAGTAGAAGTTTTGTTTTGAATAGGGAAAGATACACAAAGATACACAAATACACAAAGATACACAAAGATACGCAAATACACAAAGATCTGAAGGGATTGGCTCTAAAGCCAGAAAATGATAAGCTAGGGTCAGCTTAGAAAAATGCAAGCTACCATAGCATGAGAAAAAGAATTTGAAACTAATTTAATTCCATGAGAAAGCATGGGAATTGGTAATGCCAAAGAGACTCTACAGGGCATTAGAGAATAGTAAGTAACCACTTGAAGAATGGTAGGAAATAAAAGCAGGCCAAAGTCCTCCAAGTGCCATGTCTATCTCCTACTCATGGCAGTCTGCCATAAGTGGATGGCAATGACTAGATCAGGTGAGCTTGACAGGCATTACCTAACTATACAGCCTCACCACTACCATCACAGATAGCAGGAAGAGAAACGGTGAAATATACAGCAGAACCTCGTGGTTGCTGAACCCTGCCTCACACCAATATCTGATTTTCTTGTTTTAATTGAGGACCCATAGAAATAGAAGTGAATTCTGTTGCTATTGATAATAATTCAGTGAGATGGGGTTGATGGAGCACCAGACTGGGGGTCAGCAAATCTTCCACTGACCAGCCTGCACTTCCGCCTTTGACAAAGAGGTTGAACTGTAACACTCCTAAGGTCCTTCCAGCACTAAGTCTACATGGTAGTTACTTCGGTCTTTAGAAAATAAGCTGCATTTAGAACAAAGAGTCTGTAGTAAGCTTGTAGAATATATTACTCTGATAGAAGAGGCTGAATATATAAGTGGATTCACGAGAAAAAAATTGAAGCCTTTGAGTTCTTATTAATAGTTAACACAAATTGAATGTTTCCTATTGCTAGGCACTGTGCTAAGTACTTTACGTGGATTAATTCATTTAATGCTTAGAAGAATTCTTCAGCATAGGTATGATTATTATGTCCCCTTTACTGACAGTCCCACTGGGTCTCAGAGCGCTGTTAAATAACTTGCCCAGAGTTGCACAACTACTAAGTGGTAACATTCCTGGACAAAGTCTTCATCAGTCCTTGATAAACTAAGAAAAATAGGAAAATGGCATTCAATAAATACTCATTGAAGAAATAAAACGACAATGGGTACACACCTACAAGCACACTGTCTTTTGGGAGACAAAACAATGAGGAAAATGATAATAATATCTGCTGAGCACTGCTGAATGCCAGGCACTTTACAAATACCCCATCTAATCGTCACAATAACACTCTGAGTTAGATAGTTATCCTCATTTTATAGGTGAATGAACAGAAGCCAGCCTTTCATTGCTGTGTCCCCACCTGGACAGCTATGCCCACAAATGTGGCATTTGGGACTAGGACTGGAGCAGAAGGGAGAAGAGACCCCAACCAGAAGAAGCCTATAAGGATGTGCTGCAGTATCCCAGGCCCTCATGGCTAAGTAACTAGGTATGTGGTTGACCTGGATCACTTTTTAGCTTTCAACTGCCTAGCACCTTCCTGTTTGCACCCCAATCTCCCTTTTGGGAGAACCCTCATTTTGGTGTGGTCCTGGTGAGAAGGGAAACTGCCACCTACTGCACCATGGATGTTAAAGAGGCCGGCCCTCCTCTCCCTCAGCCCTGTGCAGCCTTCTCTGGGAGGGAGCGGGTGCTCCTTGAGTTAGGCTGAGCCCAAGTGAATGTTTGCACCCATCTGAATCCTGAGCATGTGAGGAAAGGCCAAGGCGGTCGGGGGTCACACTCCTCACAGCTGTGCAGGTGGTATGCAGAGCAGCCTGTCCTGCAGGGGACCTGAGATGCTGACGTTCTGTTGCCTGTCTTGAGGAGACTGGTTGCTTCCCATTCTTCAAGCTGATTCTTCAGCTTCCCAACGATTTTGTGAGCCCAAAGATCTTTCTAACAAATTCTCTTTTGGTTTACAATAAACAGAGCTGGTTTCTGTTGCTTGCAACCAAGAATCCTAAATGGCACAGGGTGTGGGTAAAAAAGTAAAGGCATGCGTTCACAGAACATTTAAAATCCATTCTTGTCAGAGCACTTTCTCAAATGATAGCTTCTGTGCTCCAGCTTCCCAGATGCCGAAGGATCACTCCCTGATCTGTGACTGAACATGGGTACCAATTCACATCCTCATCCCCAAATTCCTCAAATCCCCCCTCTCAGCTCCACCAGCTTTAAAGCGAACGTTGTACAAAGCCACAGAATAATAATCAATTTATGCAGTTTGTGCTGTTTATGTCATTTTAACATTTGACCCCCTTAAAATAAAACCCTTTAGTGACAAGGTAGTTAAAAAAAAAAAAAGAATGCTTTAAATATTGTTGTGGATATTACATGTACTGATACAGAAGATAATGCTCTTTATATCAGCTTCACAATTGTGTTGCATGAAAAATGCTCATCACTGAGATGTCAGTAAGTTTCCCCTCTTTTTTCTATTATCTTCCTACACAGACACAGAAACACACACACTGACTCAAATACATTCATGTACAACTACACACCTTGCACTCTCTTTCACACAGATCTAAAGAGTATGGCAAATCCACCCCCTATGCTAACAGTAAATACTTTTCTCCCTAAACAGAAGAAAATCCATTCAAAGAGCTCCACATTCTGAGATTCCATTATCTGTGCATTGGAAGAAAAGCTTCCTTGGGCTATTCTGAATTTTCTTCATGTAGGTCTCCACCTAAGTTGAGAAGCTGGGTGAGAAGATCTCTGGGAGAAGATGAGGCCAGGACTCTGAGGCAGGTCATGAAGAGAGCGGACACCCCATCCACAGGTAAGGTGGTGCTATCCGACTTACTGAGACTGAGAGAGAAAAAAAGGGTGTGAAGAGCCCCAGGACGAAACCCAGGAAAGAAGCAATCTGCAGGAGAATGTTCCCTGAAAGCACATGGAATAAGAAATACAACACATTTCTTTCTGAAATTTATTATTCCTAAGAATGCTCCTTAGAGCATGAGCCCAGGAAGAGTTATAACTGGATTTTCTCTGACTGATTTTCCATGGATTCTAACATATATGCTTATATGAACAGAACGAAATAGCGTATTATTCTACAATGAACCAACCCATTAGAATAAAAAATAAATAAATAAAGCTTCTCTTAATTGCCTATTTGCACTAAGCACATTTTTTCCCCTCATTTTGTCTGGCTGCAAGCCAGGCTCTTTGCAAACTACCTCACTAGCCTTCATTTTCATAGCATTTATAGCAAAGTATTGTATTGTAGGCCCCTTGAAAATCTAGTATAACCAAAGCCAATAGAAGGTTCTCCCGTTCTTTGGAAACCCAGGAAAAATTGGCTCAAATCTCCAGATTCTGTGGCCTAGGGAAGTCCAGATTCCACCCCCAAGATTTCCAACCTTAAGGGCTCAACTCTTGTGATGGCCTCCTGGCCTCCTGCTGCTGCAGGCTGGCTTTGTGCTGTGCTGCCTGTACATGAACTCCAGGCCCTCTCATCAGCATCAACCTCTTTACTGAAGGTGTTGGGAGGGGGATGGAGGAGACACTTCCATCTCAGAAATTCCAATGGAAATGTTGGCATTACAGTTAAGTGTGCTGCAGCCCCTCCGTCTCTGGGGGCCCAAGGCCCTTCACCCCACACTCCCAGTCTGTTTTATGCACTCTTCCCCACCTGTCAGGCATCATTTCTCTTGCCTTCCTTGATGAAGCATTGGCACTCACCCGCTCCCCAGCCTTGCATCTCATCTTCTGCCTGTAATTGTTACTACTAATATCATGGCACCTTTTAGAGACAAAGAAAGTTACTCTGTGAAGAGGAATTCAGGTGCCAGCCACTAAGATTAAAAATTTTTGTTTCCCTTACTAGAGGGAAGAAATGAGGGTAAAAAATATTACAAAGGGGAGGGAAGTTGACAGTAGGGAATTGGGGAACTTCTGCTTGCCATTCCTTGAAATACACTCAAGGTGGCCTGGACTCAAAGGGTCTGATCGAGCAGGGCCTGAAAGGACTTTAAATGAGATGCAGACACTCAAGTTTCTCCCTGACTCAGAGTGACCAATCCACGGCCATAATCTTATGCCCAAAGGCCTGTGCTATGGACACTTTTTACTTTTTTAGGTGAGAAACAAGAGTCCCAGACCTTTTCCTCTGCCTATTTTAATCTTTGATTTTCTATGCAGTTCGACACAAGGTGTTGCTTTCCTAATACTGCAGACCCACTGCTGCAAATGTCAACATGGAGAACAATTCTGAAAAGTAACAGGCATTATGGAAAGGGTTTATCAGGAACTGGAAAGGTTGTAACTATCTTTTGAAAGAGAGAGAGAGAAACAGAGCGGCAGATAGAGAGAGACAGAGATGGAGAGACAAGGAAAGAAGGGGGAGAAAACACCTCAATAGAAGATAATGCCCTCAAAATAATAGCATCCAAGCTTCAAATAACAGTGCACTGCCTTCTAATTTCAATTTGACGTGTGCAGAATTTTCTCTTCCAATGCCAAATCCAGAATGAAACATGCAATAAAAATTACTGCCTGAAACATGGTGATAGCATTTAATCCTCTGGCAACACATTCGAAAGCCTTCCAGCTTTAAACCGAGGACTGCCACACTGCAGCTTTGCTCATGAAATTATTTATTCATGCCTCGGTTTATAAAGTCCTTTTTTATATGCTTTCTATCAGCTAACAATGGGCTGGAGCATTTATGTTCGCAGTCTGACAGAGTCCACATTATGAGGCTGGAAGTTCGATGCCTGGCACAGAATTGCTGCCTGGAGGGAGCCGTGTTGTCTGCTTCAGTGGTTTCAGCATCAGGAAGCTGGCAGGGACTGTGGCAGGTTGGGGTACCTCGATGACCAGAGGGACAGCGTGTGGGGGAAGGCAATGAGGGAGGAAGGTGATATTAGAGCACTTGGAAGCTTCTGGCAACTGAGTCCACACGTCTAGGGCGGCGTGTACAGAAGGGGAGAAGAGGACTCAAAGACTGCAGGATAAATCTCTCCATAAACCAATGTCAGTGATCATTAATTAGTAGCAATATGTGCAAACCAGGGCTGCCTTCCTTTTTGTGAAGGTGAAAAAGTTGAGGAGAGAATATTGATTTGCTGAGCAAATTAAAAGTAGAAGCAGATTACAAAGGAAAAGTTATATACTTAAGAGACCAAGCTGATTCAAAGCACTTTAATATGTATTTATGTACATGCAATTTATGTCTAAGGAAAGGTAAGCCTACAGTGGGGATAGAAGCTTATTAAGATCATTCTAAACCACTCATTAAAGCAGGACTACGAGTATATAATACTTGAGTAGGTTATCCCTTCCCTGACTTTTCTGACTTGGTCAATTCCTGCTATTAAGAATTTTTGTATTACCATATAACCTCTTTTCCTCAACATTTAACACAGTTAACAATTTTATTTAATTTTGTGTGTCTTTGTGTGTGTGTGTGTGTACTCCATGAGCACTCCACAAAGGCTTGTATTTTTTCCCTTCAGCTAGTACCTACAGAGAGCCTAGCACTTGCAACTGAAAAATGCTATGAATGCAATAAAATTAAATATCTTTTTAAAATATTTTAATTCAGACGTTCCACTAAATATTGGTTGTAACGAAATTACACTAAAAGGTGTAGCAAATCACCAAAATGATAATAAAAACTTATTGAAAGGACAAAATTATTCTGGTAAAATATTGACAATCATGGACAATGTTAAGATCCTTTTGCTTTTCATAATGGTAAAATAATTCAAAAAATAGTAAAGCTCAAAAATCTTTAACAGTATGGTTATATAAATGTAAATACCCTGCAGCATAATCCAATGAGCTAAGTTTTCACCAGAATTAAGACAGTCTTAAATTTTTGGATCTTTATTGGCAAAGAAAATATATTGCTTTTCTCTCTCTTGAACTTTCTGGGAAAATAGATCACCTTTCCACCCTCCAATACCTCCATACTCCTTCAGCTTGCTTGGCTTCAGCCCACGGCTTTCTTTCTGCTCTCTGAGCGCTCCAAGCCTCCTCCCACCTCGGAGGGTTCACACCTGCTGGCCCCAAATCTTTGCAGAGCTTGTGCCTTCTTTTCCTTCGGGCCACCCAGAGGGGCCTTTCCTGACAGTGCTAATGAGGCCTGTCCCCACTTACCCTCTAGCACGTACCTTGTTTCACTTGCTTATTGGCACTTTTTTTTATCCCTATCTAACGTTATCCAGTTTGTGGGCTCATTGGTTTGTAGGCTTATTTGGGGTCTCCCCCCGCCAAGAATGCAAGGGCCTTGAGAGTAGGGGACTATATCTGTCTTAACATGTTAATAGCCCCAATGCCTAGCATGGTGCCTGGTAATGTACTAGGTGCTGCATAAGTATTTACTGAATGAATGAAGAGAAAAACAGACGAGGAAATAAGTGAACCATTTTTACTACATAATATCAAAAGAGTTTGATAACATATTCTTGGATGGGGTGAGATAATAGTGTATAAACTTGCTATTAAAGTGTCAGCTGGGCTGTCCAGCTGTACAGGCATCTAATCACTTAGGTCCGCATCATGTATTGTGTATTTCAGCGTGCACACGCTTTTCTTTATTTGGTTCCCACAACTATCCCATAAGTAGAAAGGGCAAGGACAGAGGCAGGATCACTTGTGTTTTTAGCAGAGGAGGAAACTGAGCTCAGAAAGGTTAAATTATTTTCCCAAGTCATGCATGTAATAGGCAACAGGGCTGGGTCTCCAGCCCAGCCTTTGGCAGCTTTCTTGCTATACCATCAAATGTCTGTCTCTCTTGTTTCCAAACAAATCATTTGTCTATTTAGTTAATCTTTCAAGAAACCTAAATCAGGTACCTACTACTGATTGTGAAGGATTCTCTTAGGCACTATGCAGCAATACAGCTATGCAGATAACAATTTCTCTCTGGAGAATCAAAATGCATAAATGACTCACCAACCTGAAGATATTTCAGTCAAGTGCCTTATTATCAGGAAAACCTCAATGTTATACAGGTACGAAAACCTTCCAGTTTGGATAATACTGGGATGGGCCTCCAGGAAAAATAACTTTGTAGGTCTCCCTGGAAAGGTGGATGCGATTTCAATAGGAAAGAAGAAAAGAGAGGACATTCTAAGAAAAGGTTACAAAATGAAACAAGAAAATATTATGTTTTCAGAAATTAGTAAAGAGTTAATCAAAGGAAATGTTTGAACAGAGGGGAAACTTTAGAGGTAAGACTGGAATTAATATTAAATGACAATTGCTGTTTGGTGCTTTTAACATGCAGGAATGGGTTCTTTTGAGTCTTGTAAAATGCTAAGCCAGTTGCCATAGAAATACAGTAGTCATTATGCCATAGAGGAAGTCAGGCATCCCAGCTGGTGAAGGAGGAGGAGGGGGAAAGAAAATGGTATTCTGAGGCCCCCAAATTCAAATTAACAGAGGTCTGTGGCCAAATTTATTCATTTTTAGAGTTTGAAATTGTATGAATTAAATGCTTGGTATGAAATATCAATTTATGGTAGAATATTTTTTTGTACCCAGAGAATCTTAAGTTTCATGAAGGTAAAACGTGAGAGAAATATTTATATTTGCTTGGGAAAAAAAGGAATTATTTCCATGATTATTATTTAGTTAGCAAGATTCTACAGCTGTATATCTAAATAGATCTATAGAGATACAGAGATATAGGACAGAAACACACACACACACACACACACACACACACACATACACACACACCACTGTGCTACCATTGTCACTGGTGTATGAAAAGACAATTTAGGCCCTGACAGCATTTTCCTCATATCTTGGGATACGTTCAAATTCACGCTTTACAATAGAATCTAACATTTTAATATCAAACGAGTTAATTTATGTTAGTGGAACATTTACAAGGTGATCTAAGAGATGGGTGGTGAGAGGTTTTTACATTAGAAATGTGGTTTTCATAGAGTGAGTAGGTGGGTCCCTGCATTTTCATAGACAATGCCATATTCGCATTACATTCCTTGGTGCTTTGCTAAATATCAACGACTGGGCTATTTTATTCTGGATGAAATTTTCTTATTATTGTGGTTGTCAGGAATGTAGACTATGGAGTCAGAAGGAAATGAACTCAGATCCCAGCACTGCCACATATTGTGTGATCTGGGAAAATAATAATCACCTTTCTCACTGGTTGTCAGGATAAAATTGTTGTCAGGATAAAATGAATTAAAATCCACGTACAGTGTTTTCGAACAATATCTCGCACGTATTAGCCACTTAGTAATCATACATGTTAATAATAACAATAATTACCTTAAAAACAACAATGATGATCAATTTGAGTAAATAGTATGTTCGATTACCTTAAATACATTATTTTCAATCTTCACAAAGACTGTGAGTTAGACAGTATTACTCCATTTAACAAAGTTAAAAAAAAAAACAACTGAGGCTTATAGGGATTCATAGACTTAGCAAAATTACTCCAACGGTAAATGGAGTCGCTGAGCTTGGACCCACACTTGACCTACTTTGTTGATTTTGTTTTTTGGTTTTTTACTCTGTTGTCACTATAATACCATGAAGTGCCTCAGGTGCCTCAGTAAGGCTTTCTTTCCTTTTGTCTGGAATAATGGCTCATAAATATTATGACATAAAAAAAAGCTCAAATGATGCACCATTTACTGAACAGAACATAAGAGATCTAACAAAGGAATTAAAGAAAAGAATACTGTACAAGATAAAGCTTGTGCAAGTAAGCGAACAAAGAGACAAAAATAATTCTTAGTTGGTGGACCATCTGACAGTCATTTATACCTGGCACTGGTATAAATAAATAGAAAACCGATCTCTGGCTGTATTATGGTTAAATTATTTGTGTACTACTATTATCATCACTCTATAAGCAAGATAGTCCCAATTTGACCAAGCCAAGATGAGTAAGTTACTCAATATTCATCACACGTGAGGGAAAAGACGTCTAGACTGATTTTAAAACATTACCAAATGCCAAAATGCCAAACCTGAAAAATGTAACTGTTTCTTCTTGATTCTTTACAATAGAGAATCAAGACTATGTAATCTTCACTTCATTGCAATAAACTTTAGGTCACCTTTAAAACCTAAGGTGAATATTTTATGGGTGGCATAATTTATTCCAATAAAACCTCCTTTATTTACTATGTTATTCGGAGACTGATTAGGCAGGACCTCCCTGAGAGGCAGTGTGTCCTGGTGGTTAAGAAGATAGAGGGGTGGGATAGGGAGGGTGGGAGGGAGACGCAAGAGGGAGGGGATATGGGGATATATGTATATGTATAGCTGATTTACTTTGTTATAAAGTAAATTTACTTTGTTATAAATGGGTTCCCACCACATTTTTTTTTTTTTTTTTTTGCAGTACGCGGGCCTCTCACTGTTATGGCCTCTCCCGCTGCGGAGCACAGGCTCCGGACGCGCAGGCTCAGCGGCCATGGCCCACGGGCCCAGCCGCTCCGCGGCATGTGGGATCTTCCCGGACCGGGGCTCGAACCAGCGTCCCCTGCCTCGGCAGGCGGACTCTCAACCACTGTGCCACCAGGGAAGCCCCCCCACTGCATTTTTACCATTTACTAGCCATTAGATTGTACACATTAGCTAACTTTCTAAGCCTTCATTTTTTCATCTGTGTGGAAGTGATAATAAAACAATCTACCTCATGGAGTTATTATAAAGATTAGGAAAGATAATACGTGTGAAGCCCTTATTTCAGTGCCTGGCCAGAATAAGTCTTCAATAAATATTAGTGGTTGCTCTTTTTATTATGGAGAAGTAGAATGATACAGCAGGAGCATGTGAGATTTGGATTCAGACAGACTTTGGGTAGTACATACAAGGCCTCATTCAATTACTACTTAACGGAACTAAGCAAATACATAACTATCTTCCAGGAAGAGACTCTTGGAGAGGTTGGATTCTTTACTGGAGGGGTTGTTAGAAGGGTAGCCAGGGTGGATCTTGGGGAGGGGAAATAGATTTTTTTTTTCAGGAAAGGCATGATAATGTACAAGTTGTCATTAATAAATCTTAATCCTAGCAAAGATATTCAATTTTTAAACAGGAATACAAAGTTCTCCCAAAAGTGACATAGACCAGAAAGCTGGCAGGAAAAAGAGATTTTTGATTCATACAGCTAATGTGTGCATTGAGAATCACATTCAGTTGTATGAATTGTTGATATGCTACGACATTCTCTATAATCCCAACAAGCCTAGAAAGAATACATGTCAAAAATTATAAAGGATTGGAGATTTTACTCTACTTGCAAGCTAACAAGTTAGCCGACTACAGCTTCATGGATGTTAGTGGAAGACACAAGACTCCTGGGTCAGAGATGAAGGACAGTCAATTACCCATAGCAGTAGCAGTAGCTAGAGCATTAGCCTTCATTTGTGCCAGTTCCTCAAGCCCCAATTCCCAATTCTGAGGCCACGTGAAGAGGGGCAGATAACGCCTGCATGTGTAATACGCTGCATCACAAGAGAGGAATCCTGAGCTGAGAGAATCTCTTTTAACGGGTAGAGAAAGTCCCTGCCCCTTTCTCTAGAGGCAGACGTAATCTTTATTATACTGGACAATAAGCATGGCTGTACTTTGCTCAAGAGGGAAGCACTATCTTTAGGCTTATCACCACCATTCTTGGAAAGATTGTCCAGAACAAAGGACAACCAGTGTCTCTGCTCACAAGACATACAGAAATGTGAGCCCCATGGAGAGTTGTTCCCCAATGATACAAGACAACGTATATAAAAGCTCCTCAAGTCGTCCCTGTTGGAAAAGAAAATGCCACTTAGAAAACTCTCTTTAAGATTGTGAAACCTTATATATCCAGGCCTCATTTTCCCCACCCGAAGCTCCCGTTTTCTGAAGCTTGGCTGATCACGGTAGGAGCCAGCACCAACAATTTACTTAACGTCAGCTTTGCAGAGCCAGAACACACCCCTTCTGATCTGCCAGCTGGTGTGAGGCCGGATGCTCATCCTCACAGCTGCCTCGATTGTGTTCTTTGTAGTAGGTGAGTAATACCCTAGATAATGAAAAATGATAGGTAATTTCTTTCTCTTGAACCCTGTTTTCTACCGACACTCTGAAAAATCAGAAGACTTCTTATTTCGACCCACTCTACAGCTGCGCCATTGCTGTGGGAGGAACACAGTGTCCTGGTCCTGACGGGGCGTCTCCATGGGGAATCCTGGCTTCTATGGCTCCCAGGGGATGGCAGCAGGAACTCGGAAAAAGAGGCAGATCTCTAAACCCGCCCTGCAGCTCCTTTCTTGGAAGTGGAAGGCTGCCAGACAGAGATGGCCTATGGTTCTTTTTCAGGAATCTCCTTACCATTAGATTTCCCAGTCTTTCCCATCAGGAGTCATTCTTAGAAAAGCATCAGACATCAAACAAATTTTACCTTCGTGTGGCTCAATCTCTTGCTTGGGTGAGGTTGAGTGGGGGGAGACTTGAGTTTTAAGCCTGTTCGTCTAATGAAGAAATAAGTCACTGTCTTCAATTAAAAATAGTCACAGCAAACTCTTGCATAGCATTTTCCAGGCGCCAGACACTGTTCTAAGGGCTTGGCATATAGTTACCCATCCAATCAAGGTTACTAACTTCATATAATAAATGAGGAACTTGAGGTACAGAGATATTATTTTTTTTACAGAGATATTATTAACTCCAAGGTCACACAAATAAGTGGCAGAGCTAGGATTTGAACCCAGGCAGTCTAACAGCAGAGTCTGGGCTGTTGACCACTAACCAAGAGAGCCTGTGGGATAAGAGAGTGTTACCCCCATAGTCAGCTGGCACCAGCCTATAGGTTGAACTCAAGTAGTGCTTATTGGTAAATTAATGGCTTTTTGATGTGTATGGTAGAGAACAAACGTGAGCTTAGAATGGAAGAAAGTTAATTCCAGCTAAAAAACAGAGATAACAACTGCTTTTCCAGTCCAGATATAAAGCAACAGAAGTCACCCATCAAAAGTGATTAGCAAAAAGAGCCCTTAAAAATAAACCATTAATAAGGTAGAACTGAGGTTCATTTTTTCAAGTATTTGGAACTACATTCCCTAAAACAATGACAAATTACATCTCCATCAAGCACATGGTAACTGAAGCCCTAAGCTCATAAATCATCATCAAGAGGCCAGAATGCCATATTGCACCTGGTTTGTTCCCTTCTGAAGGGACAGCTGCAGTGCACCCATCCTTCCTGCTTCCAAGATAGGACACCACTCATTCCTCAGAAATTATTTGAAAAGAGCTGTCCCAGATCAGGGGTCAGGGACAATCAGATGGTGCTGAAACTACATCATTTTGAAGCATCATAGCTACCAATTTCCTATTGTATGTCCTTATTTTCCTGTAATGACACTTTAAAAACCCTTCTTTGCCACATTTACACCTATGCTCATCAACACCCAGAGTTAAGAACTGACTCGAGGAAAGCTACTGAAAGCTGTATTTCTAATGCTTATGTAACCATGTCATATATGCAGTTGGCAACCCCCTCCAAGTGTTTACTGTCCAAAAACTTAGTTTCTGGTTCCATTTATCATTTGTGAACCATTCAGCATTTATTTGGCAGCAGATGGAATTTCATGATTGCCCAGATCCTGCTGCCACCTCCTACATTCACACACACACACACACACACACACACACACACACTTAGAATCACAGAAATCAAAGGGGTCTTATAGATAATTCAGTTTACACTGCTTATTTTACAGATGAGAAAACTGAGGTCCAGAGATATTATGTCTAGTTAGTCATTGTATTAGTCCCCTTAGCTGCAAGCAACAGAATTTCATCTCAGACAAGTTTAATCAAAAAGAATAATTACTATAGGGATATGAGGGCAGTGCCTCCAGGATCCCAAGGGCAAACACACTGGCAGCACAGAACCAAGTAGAACCAGGGATTCAAGCCCTGTCTGCAGCCTCAATTTCTCTTTCCTCCACTCCTGCTACTCCATGAGCTTTTCTCTCTTTCTCTCTCAACCTGCTTCCTTGACTTATGCAGATGAAGTTCAAAGATTCCAGTGAATAATCTCACTGACCCAGGCCAGTTCAGATGCCCATCCCCCAACCAGTCACCCACAGCCCAAGAACATGGTCATATTGTAATGTGACTGCTTTCAATGCAATAATGTTGTTGGGAGAAAATTCCCAGAAAATGGGTATGGGACAAAGTGTTCTGGGTGAATCTAGAATTTAAAACTCCTTACTCTTGGTTGAGTTGTCTTTTCTGCTTCGGCTCTCATCCCATTCATTACCTGTAGATTAATAATTTAAACATATGCAGAATCTGCAGAATCTAGAAAACTACTTCCTTGCCCTCTGAGGCCAACCCTCCGTTCCCAGTTTTCTATTGATCACCTCCTGTTCTTAATGCCACAAACAGAAGCCAGCCCCTCCCTTCATACCCTACTTTTGCCCTCATATACTTTTTTTTTTAACATCTTTATTGGAGTATAATTGCTTTACAATGGTGTGTTAGTTTCTGCTTTATAACAAAGTAAATCAGCTATACATATACATATATCCCCATATCCCCTCCCTCTTGCGTCTCCCTCCCACCCTCCCTATCCCACCCCTCTAGGTGGTCACAGAGCACCGAGCTGATCTCCCTGTGCTATGCGGCTGCTTCCCACTAGCTATTTTACATTTGGTAGTATATATATGTCCATGCCACTCTCTCACTTCGTCCCATCTTACCCATCCCCCTCCCTGTGTCCTCAAGTCCATTCTCTACATCTGAATCTTTATTCTTGTCCTGTCCTGACCCTAGGTTCTTCAGAAACTTTTTTTTTTTTAGATTCCATATATATGTGTTAGCATATGGTATTTGCTTTTCTCTTTCTGACTTACTTCACTCTGTATGACAGACTCTAGGTCCATCCACCTCACTACTCATAACTCAATTTTGTTCCATTTTACGGCTGAGTTATTCCATTGTATATATGTGCCACATCTTCTTTATCCATTCATCTGTCAATGGACATTTAGGTTGCTTCCATGTCCTGGCTATTGTAAATAGAGCTGCAGTGAACACTGTGGTACATGACTCTTTTTGAATTATGGTTTTCTCAGGGTATATGCCCAGTAGTGTGCCCTTATATACTTTATACATCCTTCACTTATTCTCCTTGCCCCTTTCTCACCCTTAGCCTGTTTCTGTGCCCCACATCTCACCCCACCTTCTCTGATGATGAAATGGAAGTGACCATGGCAGAGTGAGTGGGAACTCTTTCTGACTCACCATCCCCTCTCCTTCAACACCCACTCCTTCCTTCCCTCCCTTATGCTTCCCAGTCCTCTCTCATCTCTTTGCTCCTTTTTATTTTCTTTAATTGAGTTCTTCTCAGCCTTTCTCCATTTTCTTGCCACAATGACCCCTTCCCCCCACTGTACTTACTTTAGGGCTCCTCCCACCCTCTACCGCCACCCACCTCCGAGCCATGGCCTCCAGCATAGGATGCGCTGTGCATCCCAGGTCTTCACTCTCCCCCCTGTACTGACCCCACCCTTGCCTCAGTCAGGCCAACCTGAAAGTGGGTGCCTTCAAATGCTCTCTGGGACGAACAACAGTAACAAAAGGAAAATGGAACAGGAAGGTGTAAAGATTTATATATACAAATGTAATTCAGAAATGCAAATGTATGTGTATTCTTTAAAAATCAACTTTTAAAATAAGAGGAAAATACTGAATATTATGATACTTTTATTTCCAAATTTTCACGCCTTCCATAAAGATACTCAAAATATTAAAATTACATTGCCACTAGGAACCTATCTTTTTCCTTGAGAATTATGGGCATTTTTATGCTTTCCACCAAAAAAAAAGAAAATCTAGTAATTCTAATTCTCCAAGAGTTTCCTTTTTGAACAGGCTATATATTCCTTATAGATCAAAGCTATAGTCATGCTTCTCTACTTTCTTTAATCAATGTCTGAGTAGAAAAGAATTACTGTATTCAGAAGAAGCAGCAGTATGGCAGACGGCAGGAAATCTGGTGCCCTGCATCACATTCCAGATAAAAGTTCTGGTTCAGAGCAGACTGCACTATAAAATATCTCCCCGTTTTAAAGTGGAGCTGATCCATGAAAAACTTGGGTTCCCCAAGTAAATGAGTTCTTTGGTGGTTCTTCACCATACAAAGGTTTCACCAAAAAAATAATAATAATTCTTTACTTGTTTGCTACCCTTAAAAACTTAAAGCAGTGCTTCCCTGGTAGCGCAGTGGTTGAGAGTCCGCCTGCCGATGCAGGGGACACGGGTTCGTGCCCCGGTCTGGGAAGATCCCACATGCCGCGGAGCGGCTGGGCCCGTGAGCCATGGCCGCTGAGCCTGCACGTCCGGAGCCTGTGCTCCGCAACGGGAGAGGCCACAACAGTGAGAGGCCCGCGTCCCGAAAAAAAAAAAAAAACTTAAAGCAGTAGTCAATTTATCATATATTTGTTTGTATACAACTTCTCTGGACTGGAACAGATCAAGTACACCTGGAAGCAAAGCATGAGTCAAGAAGCCCAAACCACTGATTCATATGAAAAACTAAGAGAAAATTGTTAGCTTCTTGGAAGAACATGCAAGCAAAGCCAGCCTTGTGAACAGTGGAATTTAAAGGTTGTTGTTTAAGAGCTGATCAATAGCAGATAAAGAGACCACAGTTTACCCAACCTCACAGGGTGGCTGAGAAAAAATGAAAAATGCTGGTTAAAGGGTTAGATTTTTATCAAGCCACCATCAGAAGATGGACAAGATGCTAGAGGTGACATAACTAGTTACGTCAGAGGGATGAAGCCCACGTACGACATACGAAAGAGCAGAAAGCTAGAAGGAGTCTGGGTCCATGAGGGCATCATGGACCTGAATTACCAGCTTAGAACTGCCAACCTCAAAAAAGGGGGTGTTGTTCAATATTTCCAGGCCCCCAAATATCAATCGCATTGCCTAGAGTTTCCAAGACATGTCAGTAAACACAATTCCTTAAATCCTTGGTTTTTAAGCTTTTTAATGTTATAAGACTCTTTAAGACTATATATTTTTAAATTTCTGAAATATGCTCACCTACCAGAGATACACCAAATCTCACCTAATTTTTTTGAGGGGTAGGTCAGTACCCCCCTGCCTTAAGCTAAGGCCTTAATTATCACTTAGAAATTTAGCAAGGAACTGACAGCCAGCTGAGAACAAAAATAGAACAGAAGGCAGGCCCAACCTCATGGTGTCAGATAAGAGGAAAGGGTCCCATGGATCAACAATTTCTCTACAATATGACAGACCACCACCCCAATTTGGAAAGACTCCCATTCTAAAAGCTCTGAAAATTGTGATTTGGGGGTTGAAGGTAGCAGGAGTTGTCTTAGAAAAGAGCTGACACTACAAGTGAGTGCAGATGAACTCCCTGAGAATCCTTTAGAACAAAATCCTACCGTCTCGTTACGATTTCTTAAATTATACATTCTCAGACAATGAATATCCAAGATGTGGCCAAAGCTGTTTAGAAACACTTCGAGCATGTGAGCATAATTTCATACTGCGTTATAAGGGATTCCTATGAAATTACACGATGCATCTTTCTGAACCTCAAGGCAGTGCATCCTAAAACAGAAGTGCTCTGAAATGTATCAGCAAACTTTGATTCTTTTGGCTTTCTTATAACAAAGCCTTCAGAAATTAAGAATATTCTTTAAGACTACTTTAATCGGCCAAAACAGACAGTTCCCAATTTAAACAAGAGGAGTTTTGTCATTAAATGGCTAAGTAGCCAAGCACAGCATTCTTTTCATCACTTTCTTTTTCACCCAGTGTTTTTCTGTCTTAAAGATATTACATCTCCTAAACTTTCTCCAGTCTTTCTTATGACCCGGATCTTGTATCTTTGTATCACAGATGTTATTTGTACAAAGGGCAGTTCGTAAACAGCACTTGTTCTTTTAATAAAAGAATGTTTTACCAAAAAAAAAAAAAAAAAAAGCTACTTCTTGAAAATAAACTTCTTTATTAGCCAACAGGCTATTGGAAATCTGGTCAAATTTTAGAATTCGGCTCTATTTTAAGACAGAAATTATTCCTATTCTTGCCTTTAGCTAAGATCAAGATGCAGGGTTCACCTGGGAAATCCAGAAGGCTCTCTTAAGGAATTTAACTCAGCCTTTCTGGCAAAGGACTCGGAATACATGGCGTAAGGATCTGACCACCCAAGACGGACCACCTAACCCAAGTGTAAGAGAAGGGCAAAGGTGTATTGTCCATTCATTCAGGAATAATCTAATGAACTCAGACTCCCGCACAGGGATCACCACCCTGTTGGACAAATATGGTCCAATCCATTAGCATACACCTTCCAGTTT
Organism: Orcinus orca; assembly: GCF_937001465.1. Taxonomy (NCBI): domain Eukaryota; kingdom Metazoa; phylum Chordata; class Mammalia; order Artiodactyla; family Delphinidae; genus Orcinus; species Orcinus orca. The sequence goes on along the minus strand of NC_064560.1, from coordinate 159,346,313 downwards.
TGAGGACTCTAGCCCGATATGCTAATAAGAAACCTCCAGCTGCCTGAGGACTGTTCCCCATCCGTGTATTTCCAGGAGCCCCCCAGGGTAACTCACATGCGAGGCTGGCTGCTGCTACTGCAGGAGGCCGAGCAGGCCTCTGCGGGTGGCCACGTGGCAGACCAGGCAGACGGAGGATTGCTGCTGCCCGCCGCTGCCCCAGGCCCTGCAGCCCTCCCGTGGAGGACAAGAGGTCGCCTCCCTTTGTGCTATACTTTGTTAGATGGGTCCCTAAGCCATAGATCACTGAGCTCCAATGTGTCACAGACTGTCATGGCATGGTTTTTACTTACAGCTGTCTCTCTCCTCCAAGCCCAGAAGTGCCGCAAGGGCTGGGCTATGATTCGAGACTCATACCAGCTCCAGGGCTAGACTCAGTCTTCCTCCTGCTCTCTGATGAGTAAACCTTTGATACAAAATCCTACCCACCCCAAGGACTGTTTCTCACAAGATCTCCTTAGCCCTCTGCAAACAGATGGTCATTGAGTTACACCACCTGCTGTGGGTACAGCTAAGTCCCCCCTGAGTTTCTTGCTACTCAAAGCCCACCTAGTCAAGGCTCGGAACATTCCCTTGGAGGTGATCAGACACTACTGTCAAAAGAAAATCATCTTGATTGGGGCAACTAACACGTCCCACATCATAAAAAATAAAGAGAGTTTGATTCAGGAGACAGAAGACCACCCAGGGCAAGCAAATAAGGAAAGGCAAGGAAAACAGAAAAGGGAAAATGTAGGAAGGAAACAAAGCCGTGGGTTTGTGCTAGCACACGGCTTCCCAGTGATGTGGTTGACAAGGGTCAAAGCAGCTTTTCATTCCTGTGATGATAAGATGGTCATTCCCAGTTGGACCGGCCCCAGGCTCCACTCCAAAGCACTTTACACGAAGGTGCATAAATGTGATGTGACCTGCTTGTGACTGTAATCCAGGAAAGCAGGAGAGGAATAATGACGGGACAAGGAAAATTCCTTACACTACTCCCCCCCTTCAGACTCAAAGCCCCAGCTGTTTGATTTTGCTGATCCTAACAGGCCGCTGGGGGGCATTGAGGATGGCTGTAGCCTGCCAGCATTTGGACGTTTCTGCGGGTTTAATTATTCTCTGGTAATAACTTCTCCCTATTTCTATGAAGAACAGATGATCAACAATACAGCCCAGGGTCCTGTGTACTATGTAAGAGAAAGATACAGCTTTTTCCAAATATAGTTTATGAATGTCATATCCACATTCTGATGTACTCACTATAAAGCTGTAATATCAATAATAACAGTCTTTCCATTACAGATATTGGAATAAATGCTTTCCATGTGGAGCTAGAGTAATTATTATCAATATTTGGGTGAACCAGAATACCAGTGACAGCTCCAACAGCTGCATTCAGCTTTGGCTCAGTAACAAAACTCAGAAAGCTCCCCAGTGAGAAACAAGGCAGGGTTTGATGAATTTCACTCAGCTCTTCAGTTACAGATTATTAAAAGATGAATTATAAAATTGGCTCAATAATGGCCATGCACATTCTTTCTGGCCAGCATCATCCCCAAGGCTCTGATTGTCACAGAAGAATCTTTAAATCAGAGGACAATTCAGGTCTAACTCAAACAGACAGTGTTTGTAAAGCTGCCATGCACCATCAGCGCGTGCACTTCCCTGAGCCATGGTCCAATTACTCACCACAGACAGACACACACGGCTGCTAATGGGACAAAGACAACACGGAATGACATAAGGGTCTGAGCATTGCCTTTTTCTAGTCTCTGGATAGGCATCTAGGAGATGGAGACAAGTAGACAGTGCTTTCAGGAGATATTTAACCAGAAGCCCTGGACCTAGGGCAGAGTTCTACATGCTTTCTTAAGCAGACAAAAGGTTTTGACAGCGTGTTCTTGTGAATTCTAGATGGAACTCAGCAAAATATGCTGAATCTATTAGGATGTTGAGTATTTCCAGTACAACACACTAAGATTTCATTCCCTTTCAGATTTCCTGTTTTCGGGTTCTCCAGAGAAACAGAATCAATAGAATAGATAGATAGATGGACAGACAGACAACTAGATAGAGCTATAGTTACAGCTACTGATATAGATATAGATACAGGGATGGATATGTATATATATAGAGAGAGAGAGACAGAGAGACAGAGAGACAGAGAGGATAAGAGTATACACATATACAGAGAGAGACTGAGAGAGAGAGAGAGATTTATTTTAAGGAATTGGCTCAGGAAATCATGGGGGCTGGAATGTCTCAAATCTGTAGGACAGGATAGCAGGCTGGAAATTCAGCGAAGAGTTGATGTTTCAGGCTTGAGTATGTAATCTGCAGGGCAGGCTGGCAGGCAGGAGATTTGTGCAGGGTTTCTACATTGCAGTCTTAACGCAAAATCAACTGATTAGATGAGACCCACCCACACTATGGAGAGTAATCTGTTTTACTCAAAGTCAACTGATTGTAAATGTTCATCATATCTAAAAAATACCCTCATAGCAACATCTAGAATGATGTTTGACCAAATAACTGGGCACCAGAGCCTAGCCAAGTTGACACATAAAATTAACTATCACATTATTTTTTCCCAAAATATAATGGCTGAAGATAGAATATTTATATTTTAAGGGTTCTCAGCATTCCACATATCTGGCTGAGGAAGCCTCACACCTACTGCCTCACACTCACATACAACAATCTCCAGGGCATGAAGACAGCTGGTGTCCTTCAGAATGGACCCTGGAAAGGTGTGTGTGTGTAGAACTTGAGTGATCAGGCTGCTGTCTGTTTCCCGTCATCCCCACTACCCAGATGGACCTTCCTCTAGCACACCTGGAGAGAAGGGAGCTTTGACTCACATCTCTGTCTACCTATCACTTGATCCTTTCATTGATTTCCAGGCTACCTTGGGCCTCCACTTGTGTTGCTCCTGGGAACCCACTGAAGGCTAGGAATACAATTCTCCCCTTGACATGAGGCTGCCTCCACCAGGCTGGCCTGGACAGAGGGGGTCAGGAGAAGAACCCTTCAGGGCTCCTTTCCTTAGTTCCTCACCTAACATACCAGGTGGTGTGGATGCAACAGACCACTGGGACTATGGGGATAGGAAGAGGATACTGCAACACAGGAATAAAAGTAATACTGTACACTAAGCACCACTGTTCAGTGTTTAAGGAAATTTACTAAGGTTAACCCTTCTTAGGGACTCTCCTTAGGATATAGCCCAATTCCACGTCTCAATCCCCTGTATTAAGGACCATCTTTCCCTTACCCCCTTGAGGGAGAGCTACTTCTTCAATCCTTCGCAGGGTGAATCTCTGTTCCCTCTCTAGAACCAATCTGATACCCTACGAAGGAAATTTGTGGGCCTCCACAGTCCCCAGCAATACCTTTCCAATCCTGGGATTATTCATCAAGAATGTGCTTTGGTCAATAATCCAGGTTGGGATTTGGTATTTCAAATACAGTTCCCTGTGGAGATCTCTCCACAGTGTGACAATGAAGGTAATATGCCCCCAGATTCTTCCTTCGGTCTTTTAGAATTTATAGATAACTTCCAGACAAAACATGCATGCATGATGCAGACATATACATCCCAAGAACAAAAATAATTCTATGAAGAAGTGCAGTCCAAATCTATATGAACAAAGAAAAGTATTTTCTTCAAACAAACAAAAAATCTGCCAAGATTTTCCCTGCCCACAACAGAAAGATGATTTTATGTTCTTGTGCACAGTGATTTAGTTCCCCTTTTCATCATCTCCCTATTCCTAACGATTCCTGGGAACCCAGCTAGGCCTAAACATCGGAACATGTCATAAAGGCTTTCCTAATAGCAGAATTCCTTGCCCCTGAGTCACACCCTAAGACAGTCCTTCCCAACTTTGATCATGGTACATAATAAACTCATGACATGATAAACTCATATGGTACCATGGGATAAATGGACTGCCCCAGGCCCCAGATCTGGCTTTCTAGAGGGGAGAGAAGGCAGGGTCTTGGTATATACCTAATCTATATATAGCACCCCAAGGAGCCCCCAAACACCTGCTGGGACACTCTGCCCATACTGTGCTCATCTCCCTTGAGCCAGATTAAATTTTTAGGCAGAACTTCCTATCCCAATATTGTTGGCAAGTGGCAAAGAACAACATAAAGAGATTCTTCCACCGTCAGCAATAAAGGCCCAAGGGCTGGGCTGAGAAGCTAGGCTGTGGTTCATTAGACACATCTGTAATAACTGGTCTTCAAAACTCCAAGGGAACCTATCTCTGACCTCACTTGTGACTATTCCCAAGTTAAGAAGCTGTGGTCTGAAAAAGCTAACTGGAGAGGTTGACTACACTTTTTATAGAGAAAAAACAAAGTTCTTACAACTTGGAAAATCTCCTTTTTTCACCTAAAAAGATGAAGAACAACAAGGACAGAACTGTAGGGAAAACTTCTTGAAAAATCCTGTTACCTTAGAGTATTTGTACCCACCTCCTGGTTTGCTGACTGTCATTGAAAAATAAACACAGTGTCTTTCTTATTTTTCCACTGTATCCCAGTTCCTAGCAGAATGTTTGGCACATAGTAAATACTCAATAAGTATTTATTAAACCAATGTACTCCACAAATTGCAGGAGGGGATAACGTTTAGTATATTCACCCAGAACTTAGGGGACTGAAATTGGTTCCACTTGTAAATTACAGTTTAAGATTATTAGCAGGAGGAGGCTTTCTTGAAATAAGATTTCAGACAGAAATCCATCTGTCAACTAATGATATAGATATTAAGAAATGAAAAGTCTCTAACAAAATTGCTAAGTCAGACCTCCTATCTGTGTAAAGCAGCAGCTGACGTGCCATTATCTGTTTGCACTGTGGGCAAGAGCCCTTCAGTTCCTTCTGTTCTCCACCTCCAGAACCTGTTGAGAGCGCAGATACCGCCCAGCGCCCCCTCCGTGAAGCAAACAGACCCTCATGCTGTTTAGAGTATATGACACCCTGCTGGTCAAATTCTTCTCTGAGCATTAAATACTTGTACACACACTCCCTATTTTCTTTGTGCAAGTCAATAGCAGAGGCACTGCAGATGGTTGAGTTAGAATAAACACAAGCACTGTTAAAAATTCATTCAAATAGCCTTCTTTTTGTTGTTGTTCTCAATAATCAGACAAGAATTGAGCTGAAGTTGATATCTTTAACATCTTTAACAAAAGAAGCTGTTTAAGCAAATACATAGTGTATACAAGTAATTATATTACTGAGATTATAGGAGACCACATTAATCCTACTTGTGAGAACTAAATTTTAAAATACTTTTATAGTGGTTGTTTGCACATAAAAGAATTTAGGCTCTTTAAAAACAAGTCATATACTTATTAAAGCATGCTAACTAGACTTCTCTATCAATGCTTTGTTTTATTCTGTTTCCTTTAATGATGCACTAAAAAGTTCTAACTGAATTTGTTTTAATATTCTACAGTATTTCACTTTTATAGTAGTTTAACTTAGTAGTCTAAATTAGTGAAATTTTATTCTATGAAAATATTGAGGTAAATGAGCTTATGAGCACAAATACTACTGCTTAACTGAATATATGGGATTTAAAAAAAAAATAAAATGCTTCCCCCACCAAAACATACAACCCTTTTACAAGCACCTATTCTCATCCTTTTACCTTGAATACGACCAACACTTCATCATGGAAGTAGTTGACTGAGTAACACAATGGCGAGAAGGCAAAATAAAGAAGATGTTCTTTCTCATTAACTATAGTCCAATATTTGTCTAGTTTATCAGCTGTTCACTTTGTGGAATTCAGATCCTAAATCACAAAATCACAGAAAAGAAAATGAGAGCCAGACCCTGCCTCTGTCAGCAGAGACAAATGGGTTTCTATCTTGGTCTTAGATTGCCTGGAAGATATTTTCTGTACTGTTACGTAACATTTATTTTACACATACTTAATAAACATCTTTCCTGTGCAAATTCATGCTTCTACTGTGCTTCTAAAAATGCTTCCCTTATTTGGTGACTTAAGTTGGAGGACACCTGATTAGCCTCCTTCGGAGTTACTCGTTTCTAAATTTACACTTTCAAGAAGCATTTATTGCGTCACTTGCTATATGCCAAGCACTTGGCCCAGAATGAAAATAAGGCAGTCCCTGGCTTCATGAACTCACAATCTAGTGAAGGAAACAGACATGTAAGAAATCAAGTTAATGCCACATTATCAGGGATACAACAGAGGTAGGTACAAAGGAGGACCAGCCAACTCTGTATGGGTGCTTAAGAAATGGAGCACCCTATGGAAAAAATAAAAAGCTCATCTGGTTCTCTGAAAGGTGAGGAGATAGTATCCAAAGGGAATGGGAGAGGAAGGCATTCCTGACAGCGGGAATGGCTGTGCATGACGAGGGGAAAACAGTGGGCAAATGATGCATAGGTCATTATCATCAGAAAACAATGGCATGGGGGTGGCGGGTAAATGTTGAAAAGCCAAATTAAAAACAAATTATGAATGATCCTGATCATTCTTGTAAAGGCTAGTAGCTTTTTGTCTGTTTTTAAGTCACAAAAAGCTTCAATAAACTGAAGTTCTCCCTAGAAAACACACATTTCATATACCATGTCTTCCCTGACCGCATGCTCATGCCTTTGTTATTTCATGTCCAAACCTTTGAATTCAAAGATCAGAATCCCCGTTCAGAAAATTGAATATGAGCTGGAGAGTGCCAAAGGACTGGTTTCACAGCTGAGACTCTGCTTTTTCCTCTTTTCTCCGGTCCTAAATTTCCTACTACAGTCTGCCTTTCCCACATTTGTTAGCTCCTGCAGCTATGCTATGCAGAAGAGTTCAAATTTCGGAAGATCTCTTTCTTCTGAAAGATCTCTTTCTGCCCTTCCTTTTTTATTTTCAACTTTAGTTAATAACAACCATGATGACCAGTATCTGTGATCGCTCTCATCCAGCACAGCCTAAGCTATCATTCTTAAATTATGTAAAGCCTTCCTCTTTCACGCCATCTACAATTAGCTTCTACAGGTAAAGATGGGCATGCTAAAATAGCTATAACTTTAACCTTTCTTTTTTTACCTCATTTTCCTATTTTTAATACTTTCCATTGTCCTATTCTGGATCTCAAGAATCTTAATACAGGGATATAAGACCAAGAGTTGATCAAGGCTGAAGGTAACGAGTAGATTAATTAGCAATTCCCACATTCAGTACACTATGCATGCATCCCACATCACACCATCCTTCCTAACCCCGGAGTTTGGTTGCTAATTTAAACATAACTTATGGCCCATTATGTTTCTTTCTAAACGTCCCAACCCGTGATAAAAATATCAAACCGATAATTGTGTCCCCCTTGGGAGAACAATAAATCCTGAGGCCATATGTGCAAGTCAAGAAGTAGACATTCTCCATGGTTCCTACTCCTGCTTGGCCATATGCTGCTTCAAACATCTCAAAAAAATCTCCAGAAAATGTGCTAGCTGAAGCCCTGAAGACAGATAAGGCAAACTCAAGCCTGGAATAAATACGGATATTTGTCCAAATAAATCCTGCCCCTTCAGAGTGAAAAGGGTCCAGTGTAGTCAACTTGCCATCAAGAGGCTTGCTGGTCTCCTCAAATGATAGTCTCTGCTTCTGGCAGTTAGGCATGTGCTGAGGCAGTAGCTAGATCTACTGTGCTGAGTGGGAGTCCTTACTATTGAGCCCATGCATAGCCTCCAACCCTACCACCGTGACTGCTCTATTCCCAGGCAAGCTGTTCCCATTGGGGAATATTCCTTCAACACTGCCTTCCAAGGCCACCCCTGTACGCACTATAGCGCAGATGAGATCCACTTTTCCCTTGCACTGTCTTTTTGAGTCAACCCATCTGTGAACCAAGCTTAGGACTGTTCCTTCTCTATCAGCTTGTCATTAGAGATTCCTCCTATAGACCTTAGGTGTAAACTGAGGGAGAGGTGCTTGATGGCCTGATAGGGAATTCAGAATCTGGGATGACGATTCAGAGTTACTCCAAGTTGAGGTGGGGACCAGATCTTTACATCCTTGCCCAGATCACTTTGGGACAGGAGCTGCTCTGGGAAGGACGTGTGGCATTGGATGAGGTGACTCTTCTTCAGCCAAAGGTAATTCCAGAGTTGACAGCCGGGAACTAACTGTGTGCCAACAGCGCTCCCAGCAACAGATGTGAGGGGGGATTTCGGAGGCGCACTATGCAGGATCCACTACACAACCTGAGCTCAAATCCATACTCTACCAGTTTTTAGGTCTGTAATTTTTGTGTTGGTCCAGGTTCTCCACGAAGCAGATTCCAAGACAGGGTTAGACATACAAGAGATTTGTCAGGAGGGTAAGGCTGGCGTATTGAGTTTAATAGTGCTCGCCCCAGATGCACGTCCTTCCTGGCCTCAGAACGTGAACTTATTTGGAAATAGGGTTGTTGCAGAGGTAATTAGTTAAGATGAAGTCATACTAGAGTAGGGTGGGCCCTTAATCCTATGTGACTGGTGTTCTTACAAGAAGAGGGGCAGAGACATGTGCAGAGAGAATGCCATGTGACGACACAGATCCACAGAGCGGAGACGGTCATGTGACAACGGAAGCAGGGATTGGAGTTATGCAGCTGCAAGTCAAGAAACACCACAGACTGCTGGAAACGTCAGAAGCTAAGAGAAAGGTATGGAATAGATTCGACCCTAGAGTCTTCAGAAAGAATGTGGGCCTGCTGACACCTCCTTGCAGACTACTGGCCTCTGAAACCGTGAGAAAATAAATTTCTATTGTTTTGAACTACCCAGTTGTGATACCACAACAGTACGTGGCACATACTATGGGCTTGATATAATTTAAGTTGTTTTTTAAAGCAATTATGACAGTGGCTGTCACATGGTATATGCTCATTAGAAGACAGTTGATAGTATTATTAAACTTTGACGAGTCGATATTTCTTAGCCAAAAGTACTTCCTGAGTCCCTGTGTCTCCTATGCCTGCCATTTGTTCTCAACTTCCCATGGGGACCTAGAGATGTTGCAAAGCTTCACAGGGATAATAAGCCCAATGTTAAAGAAAACAATTAGTAGGTCTAGGTGGTATCGTGTTTTTTTTTCTGAACAACAAGAACAAAAAGTTTTTTAACGGTCTCAAACAGAAACAAACAAAGGAGGATAAAACTCACAAGGGGAAAAAAAATTACTTGGCAAAGGCAGCCTCATACCATCTCAGACCTAAATTCCAAAAGAATGATACCCCTCCAGGGAGCTCAATAGCCATCTAATGGAAGAGAGTGTTAACAAGAACAAAATCATTTTGCCCCTTTGCACAAACTTCCACCAGAGCTACAGATGTCAGACATCATTTTGTACCAGGCATTAGTCAGCTGACCCCTGTTTACAAATTCTTGTTGCGAATTTGTTTTGCTTTCAGCCACAGCCATCCCTGGCTCAGGACTGAGAGAGCACTAAACATTTCATTCTGTGAACTCTTTTCATTGATTTAAGGGTGAGGCTGACTAGAGAGGCTAATCGTGCAGCCCAAAGAACAGAAGCTTTGACTCCTCACGGAGAAAGCTCTGACTTTTTCACCCGGGGAACTCCAGATGACTTTCTCCTAGATTGCTGGCTAGAGAATGAAATGAGTCGCTACTAAGAAGAGAATAGTCAAACAAAAACTGCCTGTATGTACTCCTTGTGTCCCTGTGTCCAAAATTTGATGAGCGATTGATAAACAAGAAGACCTCACTGGTGGAAGGAGACGGCAGGACTCACTTTTCCTCACTAGATCAGAACTAATTAAATCAGCAAAATTTGAGGTAACTCCAAAATCAGAGTATCACCATTGAAATGATTTTATGTTACTTATATTTCTCATGGAATTGTTTCTAGAAGTGAAAAATGGATCCTCTCCGATACCTGTCCAAGAGAAAAAAATGACTATTAGGAAGTCTTGCGTTGGGCTTCCCTGGTGGCGCAGTGGTTGAGAGTCCACCTGCCGATGCAGGGGACACGGGTTCATGCCCCGGTCCGGGAAGATACCACATGCCGCAGAGCGGCTACTCCCGTGAGCCATGGCCGCTGAGCCTGTGCATCTAGAGCCTGTGCTCCTCAACGGGAGAGGCCACAACAGTGAGAGGCCCGCATACCGCAAAAAAAAAAAAAAAAGAAGTCTTGCGTTTAACAAGGATTTGATTAGGATTAGTGCTCTTTCCAATGGTGGCCTCCAGTTAGGTCCAGAAGGTGGAGCATTCGCATTCATTGACAGAGACGAAAATGAACAATGGGAACAATGAAAAATAAAGAGAGAAGTTCCGAGGATGTCAAGGTCTATTTCATCATACTAATGAGTTATAATTTCTATCCTCTCTTCTAGGGCATTATAAAAAATAGGGCTCCTGCCAGATTTCAAAAAGACTTTTGATACAGTCCCTGCCCCCCATCCCCAGGGGACAGGTGTGCTTTATTACCTACAGTCAGTTCCCCACACTTGATTGTCCCATGAGAGAATCTTAATTCTTTGGTTTTAAGTTCCAAGAATGAAATTGGGTTTCAGTGCAAAAAAAAAAAACCTGTCCCTATTATCTTCTCTTAATTTTCATCATACTTGAAGTAAGATCATTCATCCTCCTTACCTTTGCAGTACAATTTTAATTTAGAAATGTCAGAGATTTGTAATCCTGTTACCTGAAAAATTATATGCCAGAAATGAGTCTTTATTTTTCTTGAACAGCACAGTTTTTGCAATTAACTCCACCCTTCCTTAGAGGCATATAAATGAACACAGCTCAAGACCAGGCTCCCTGACCATGTCAAACTCCTGGTCTCCCAGTGTTTGTGAATGTCACAGTCACATTACATTGAAAGTCAGGCCCTGAAAAACAATGCATAGAACTTGTGATAGTCTACCTTTGTTTCATGAGAAGTATCAGAAGAAAATAACATACTGCATCAAAAACTTAGTTACGAGTAACCTAGGTATTAGCCTCCAGACTGGATAGTTTGGCAAGTTTCAACCTCTTTTCCTTTTGATACCATGTAGAACTCAGCTATTTTTTAAGGGAATCCAGAAAAAATTGTTGTAATATAAATGGTTAAGAAAATTTCATCATAGGGCTTCCCTGATGGTCCAGTGGTTAAGAATACACCTTCCAATGCAGGGGACGCAGGTTTGATCCCTGATCAGGGAACTAAGATCCCACATGCTGCAGGGCAACTAAGCAGGCATGCCCTAGAGCCCACACGCCACAACTAGAGAGAAGCCCATGCACTGCAACAAAGATCCTGCGTGCCGCAACTAAGACCCAATGCAGCCAAATAAATAAATAAATATTTAAAAAGAAAATTTCATCATAGCTTTCTTACAGATGGTTTATTTTAGTTATGTTCTCCAGGGCCCAGTAAGTTATAAATGCTATGAATGGCACAAAAGTAGAGCAAAATGCAACGTGAAAAAAGAATATTATCTCAGATCCTCTGTTCTCTTTTCACTTTCCACGTACTTCTGTTATGCACACATAGTATGATTTTATCTACATTATAGTCCCACTAAACTCAGCTCTCGGGGAACAGAGAATAAGCCTTGCTCTTCTTTGTTTTCCTAGGACCCAGCTCTTAGCAGGTATTCAAATATTTATTAAATAAATACGAATCAGGTAATTCACTTCCTTTGTTAGTTGCCAAACAGGACTAAAATTGAAAAACAAAATGAGCTGAATACACTTTTTCTTGTCTAGTAACAAGCTGAATAAAAACCATCTCAGGAAAATATCTAGACCAGCCCTTCACAACCAGGATTCCTCAAGAGAATTAAGCCCTACAGGAAATGATTTGAGTAACTACTTTCTTCCAAGGATAGCACATTCTAGGTGCACAGAAGAAGAGTTAATTCATTACATACTATAGGTGCCTTAGGGAATTCGGGCTTCATTCTGTCAAACTATGGTTGCGAAGGGCTGGTATTGACTGTTACTGCACCAATTTAAACTATGAATATTAAAAAGACTTAAATCAGTTTTCAGTCTGACCTTAGGAAGAATAATGTCACATATTGATGAGGCCAATCTGTTAATGAACTGGTAAAACGTTAAATGATTCAAAGCCCAGACACCCTAGAAAGCAGAGCCTTCTAACTCATTTAAGGTGCTGATACTTTGTTTGGGAGATAGAAGCCCAGGACAGGAAGGGAAAGAAGAAAATAAATCAAAGAACAAGGCACAGCAATTATGATGCAGTTTGCTACCTCCCATCCCCCCACTCATGACCCAGGAGGAGACCCAGCAGGTCACTTGGCAGGCAAGTTCACATGGCACATGGGACTTCTCTAGAAGGGCTGTACCCCAGAGCAGTCCATGGAAGATGGAATGGAGGCAGAATTTATCTTTCCAGCCCCTTTCACCTCCCATTTCCCACTGATCAAGGCTCACCCCAGGGGGAGCTTACACCCACTCACTTCTCGGTTGCATAATCCAGCATTTCAGGAGTTCCTCAAGACTCCAGATCTCATGCCTGCAGTGTTATCATTCAACTCTAAAAATGAGGGGGCAACCAGTTGAGGGTGGGTTACCAACCAAGAGAGAAAGAAAGCAGTCATGAGAATCTAAGAAGCCACCTAATGTTCATGCCCTAGAGCAGCTTGATTAAACTTTCCTCAGGGTGAAGAGCTTAGAAACCACGTTTTACCTGGAGACCAAGGATTGCTAAGGCATATGTGAAGGCAGATCCCATTATAATAAGAAAGATTCTTCTAAGACTCTGTCTTGGGTTTGCATCTTCTAGGGAAATGGCTCCAGTCCAAGACACACACTCTCCTTTTACCTTATCTTGGAGAGGCCTGGGCACTAGTCTAAGCTACTATTTTAACATGTCTCCCAAAAGCTAAATTGCTGTTTCTGGATATAGGTTGAGGAGAGCACTTCAGTGAATTGTTTAGCTAGGTTTGTTTTTTTTGTTGTTTTTGGTTTGTTTGTTTGTTTGTTTGCTAGGTTTGTTTTAAATAAACCTTATCCAGCTTACAATTTGCACAACTATTCAGTCAATTTGTGTTAAGACCTGGTGTCATCATTCTTTCACCTACATTTAGTCCCTTGGCTAACTCACCTACTATTGTTAATTAAGTATTTCAACTTGCCCTAACTCCAGGTAAACTAAGCCAGGTTAGAGTTAGTATTATCTAACTCTTAAAATGGGTAGATGACCACAACTCTCAATTGAATCATCTCCTAGGATCTTTTCTCTTACAATAAAATTGAACACCTAAGAACTGGAGCCTGCACAGATGTCTAGGAGCATTCACTTTTTTAGCAGAAACTATATTCATTGAATCTTTCTAGGCTTGGATCCACTTTGGCAATTATGTACATCATTCATTAGCTACCTTGTGGAACAAATGCACCTGCAAATCCTGCCATTCATTTGAAAGGTTAAATGTCAAATCCACCCAAGTCAAATCTTCTACCCAGATCCAATCATACATGATGAGATGTTGGTAGTGATCATGGAATTTTGCCAAGGGTTGCAAGTGTTTGGGATTTACCAGCCAGTCTCCTTAATCTCTGATTATAATATTAACAATCCCCAGAGCAATTACCCACCTTGGAAAATTTAGATTAAGTAAATACTTGTGTATCAAATCCATTAGGCTAAAAACTTCTAAGAACATTAAGTGTTTTCTAGTTAAAGCCAAACAGACTGGAAGAGTGCATTGAACCACGGCCTTGAGGAAGAGAAAGTCTGCTGGATCCCTTGTGTAAAGGAGTAACTCCATCCCTGAGTTCTCTCTCAGTGAAGCCATTTTTTTTGGCATCAGGCTCACTTTTGATCCATTAGCCTTCAACCATTTGAAGGGCTCATGACATCACCTGTGCACGTTTACAGTACTGAAGGTTTCTTTTTGTAGAACACTCAGCAATGTGGAGTCATTTATCAAAAGCAGCTGGCCTCCATCTACACCTTGATTTAGTCTGAACTGTGCCTAAGAGCTCTGCAATCACTATGGAGACTAACATTAAATTTCGACTGAAATCTCTGCTGGGATGAGTGATTGACAGCCAAAGCTTCCCCCCTTGACCCATTTTTTTCCCAGTAGCCTCTCCTTCTACAACAGTAAGTCTTTCTGTTTGGCTCAACTGTTCTTAAAAGTTTGTGTCCATCTTAATAGAACAAAGAGTATTGTGATGAGATAAACAAGATATGGCCTTTAGTGCCAATCCTAGCTGGAAGGTCAACTACATGATAGATGCAGTTTCACAGACTATAGTAGAACTTGTAGGACTGAAGTCCAGCTAATATAAATGAGTACTGTCATACAGGTTGTCAAAATATTGAAATACTTGTATATTTCTTGGTAAGTAGTGCTGCCCCAAACTTCCCACTGTACTCCCATGTCCCCAACACCCCAGCTCCCCTGGGCCCTCTCCCTGGATCTTTGATCCTCCCACAATCCAGTAACTGAAGGAGTAAACCTAGTCCAGTACTCCACGGCAGCATTAAAGCTGGCATCCACTCTGATCCATCTTGACCATCTGTGCCTGAGCTATACATACCAGTTGTTCAGTGATTTGAACAGCACCCCTGAGAACATGTGTACTTAGAAGCAATGGCCATAAAACTGTGGGACTCTGAAGAATACTGAGAACAATTGATATGGCCATCCTAGGATAGATTTACTCTCCTTCTAAACATCTGTTGTTAATTTCTCTTGTCACTTAGCTAAACACCAGGGACCCTTTCCCTGCTGTCATTTTGGCCCAGTCCTTATTTTCATGGTGCCTATTGTGATTTCAATTACTTTCTCAAAGAAATACCTGTACTTTGAATATAGTTAAATAAGAACAAAGCCTTCTCTGAACTGATGTATTAGCTCAAAAAACTGCCAATCAAAATTTCTAAGACTTCTGGTAGGAATATTGAATATGGGCGAAAGAGAGGAGAGAGAAACTTGAAAGAGTAAGAATTTGAGTCTGAGGGCTTCCCTGGTGGCGCAGTGGTTGAGAGTCCGCCTGCCGATGCAGGGGACACGGGTTCGTGCCCCGGTCCGGGAAGATCCCACAGGCCGCGGAGCGGCTGGGCCCGTGAGCCATGGCGCTGAGCCTGCGCGTCCGGAGCCTGTGCTCCGCAACGGGAGAGGCCACAACAGCGAGAGGCCCGCGTACCGCAAAAAAAAAAAAAAAAAAGAATTTGAGTCTGAAAAAAGTTAAAAGTAATGTGAAAGAAAATCTGAAAATTCTCCCTCAAACTTAGGCTACAGAAAGAAGAAATAGAGAAAGCCAAGATGCGCCAGCCTTCTCGGTAATCCAAAAGGAGCAAACGCCTCCCAATTCCAGTAATGTGGATGGCAGAGCTCCCACGGCCCAACACATGGAGGTGGTTGTGCAGAGACACAGCTTCTCAACAGACATGAAAATCATAGTCATTCACAGACTTACTAGAGAATGGACTTGAGGCTATGGGGAGGGGGAAGGGTAAACGGTGACAAAGCGATAAAGAGGCATGGACATATATACACTACCAAACGTAAGGTAGATAGCTAGTGGGAAGCAGCCGCATAGCACAGGGAGATCAGCTCGGTGCTTTGTGACCGCCTGGAGGGGTGGGATAGGGAGGGTGGGAGGGAGGGAGACGCAAGCAGGAAGAGATATGGGAACATATGTATATATATAACTGATTCATTTTAAAAAAAAAAAAAAGAAAAGAAAATCATAGTCATTGTCATCAAGGCCACTCAACGGCAAGATTTTAATAGAGTGCATTTTGAAATAAAATAATCTGAAAATCTACAGACTGTTGTACTTCACAGACATAGCAGAGAGGGGCATGAAGAAGAATTGCTGAAATACACAGGCTCTTGGGAATTACAGCTCTACGGGAAAGAAATCAAAGGAATAACCACAAACTGTGTCATCATGAGCAGCCATCAGTTCGTTTAAACCACTGGGTACTCACCATGTGTACTCTGGGTACTCACTCTAACTGCGTCCTTAGAGAAAGATCGGAAGACACTTTCCTGGCTGTGAAGATTTGGTCGGCAAACCAACTATACAATTACATAACAATAGAGTCGCTAAATATATACACGATGGCCAATAGCCTACTACATAAAGCCTGCTTTTTGCTTTCGAGACATTCTAAAATCTAACTTGATGTGCTTTGCTGTGGTCCCTCAGGAAATGTGATGGACCTACATTCTATATCCTGCACTTCACAGAGTTTCCAAAGCAGTCATGTCATTTAAATATTGCCTTGAGGCTTGTTTTCCCTTTGCTTCTTCTCCCTATCCAGGTAAAGATTGGTTCTAGATGAGCACATTTAAAATCTGTCAAATGTTTCACTCCTAAATCATATTGCCAACAGTAGAATGACTCAGATATGATGCAAAGCATGATGTGATAATTATAACAATGGCAGCAACTAACAGTTATCACTCATTCAGCAAACATTTATGGAATGCCTCCTACATGCCAGGCTCTATTCTAGCCAATGAGGAAACAGCAGTGAAGTAGATCTGGCGTTTATACTCTAAGGTGGGGAAACAATAAAACAATTGAGTAGATAAATAAGAAGGCAGGTTAGATTGTAATACATCCTATGAAGTAATTACAGAGAAAGATGTGATAACGACAACATGTAGGGGAGGGAGATCCTCCAAGCTGGGGTAGTCTGGGAAGGCCTCTCTGTGGTGGTGACATTTGAGCTGAGACCTGGAGCCAGCAATGCAAAGAATTAGGCATGAAGCATTTCAGGCAAAGGCAGCAGCAAATCCAGAAGCCCTGAGATAGGAACAAGTTTTGCTCGTTCTAGAACAGTAAAGAGGCCAGTGCAGCTGGAGCACAGCAGAATGACGTGAGGTCAGGGATGTAGGCAGAAGCCAGATTATCTAGGGTCTTGATGGCCTTGGAAGGAACTTGAATTTTCTTCTTCATAGCATGGAAAGAAGTCTTAAAGGATTTAAGCAGCAGTTCTGACTGTGGAGTGAAGGAATCCTCAGGAAGCAAGGCTGGAAGAGGAAGCCTAGTTAGGGATGATTGCTATAGGGAGATGGCAACGGAGATGGAGAGAAGTGGCTGAATTCAAAATTTTAGAGGCAGAATTGACAGAACCTACCGATGAACCAGTTACATGAACGGAATAGAACATACTTTATTGAGCCCTCATGCATGCTGGGAACTGTACTAAAAAGCGTTTGCATCCACTATCACATTTAGTTTCCATAACTACAATCAGCCCATCTCAAAGATGAGAAAGCTTCAGGACAGAGAGGCAGAATAACTTACCCACGTTCAGTGGGCTAGGAAGTGGCAGAGCCAGTTTGTTTCCAGAGACCTCACTCCTAACCAAGATATTATACGATATAATTCTAGAAATATTAATATCCTAGAATATTCTGAAAGTAGAGTTAGTATTTTCCTGTTGGGCACATTGTCACTCTTTCTCGCCCTTTTCCAGAGTTTAATCCTACAAATTTCTAGCTAAAGAAAGGATTATTTTCAGTTATCCTATAATCTCATTCAGTTATGCTACCAAATATAAGTGATCTTTTAAACTGAGTTCTTAAAACAGCCATCTATTCTCTTAGCAGCTAAAGTCCACGCTCACCTCCGTTTTCATTCTCCATACCTTCTCCAGATCAGTATTAACAGTTTTTACTTTCTTATATCATGCATCCTCCTCAGAAGAACAACACTCAGTGAATGACTTACGTGTCACAGTCAACTTCAATGTCAGCCAAGCAGAAGTGGCTGGAATTTTTTTGACATCTATCAAGCAGCTGAACAGCTCACAATGTGTCCAGAGCCAGTGCTGGCTGTATCCTGGGAAGGTCTGCTCTCACCATCTACAACCCAAGCCACAGACTAGGTTCCACAGCTCAATCACCAGGACTCTGAAGGAAGGCCTGGATGAGCCCAAACCTAGCAAGGAATTTGAACCCTGGAGGAAGATGAACAAGCATGAACCTGGGTTCTCTATCATAGAGCCCAGACTGAGATGATTAATCCACACCCCCAAACTGAAAGTAATCAGGCAAAACTGAGTTGATCTTGGAGAGCATGCATCTCAAGAAAACCACTGAATTCTTTATCCTCAGTTTTTTGCAATAGTTATTAAGTGTTCCAATTCCCAGGACTAGTCCCTTCCCATTAAGCAGGAATAATGTCTCAGGCTTTGTTATATTACTTTTCTCTAGTGGAGATTTAAGCACAGTCAGCAAAGTGTTGTGATATGTCAGGTTGTACCATGATATATGGGAGATTTCCATCTGATCAGTTGTCACAGGGTCATAAGAATTTTCGAATTTTTGCTTGTGTAGCCTTAGGACACAATACATGAAGTAGAGTTTCACACTACTGCAAAATTTGCTTTTTTCCCCCTATTTAGTAATTTCAGGGGCTATTTTAACAAGAATTATACAGCCTGAGTCTTCTATAGTTTTGGAATATGTCATCTACTTTTCCCCAGCAAAATAAATTACCAATTGGCCATCATATCCATAAAACTAAACTTTTTGCAAATTCTATATCCCTGAAATACCTGTCTATCAAATAATTTCTACTCACAAGAGATATGAAATAATCAACTTCTTCTAAACTTTTTTCTTCCTTCCTTTTAAAATGAATTTCAATTTTTAATCCCAAGGTTTAATTTCATTTAGTTGTGGTATTTGTATTTCACTAAATGAAGCCGGAACCCCATAGATAAAAGGTACGTTTAAATATACATAACAACATAAGTATTTCCACAACCACTTGACTTTTCTTAGTCCCTTCTCTTCTCTCCCGTATACTCCCACACAATTCCTTCACAAATCTCAATTTAATACTGGAAAGTTGATCATTTCTAACACGGAAGTATCCCTGAACATGAACAAACCAAATGCTATTTCAAAAGCAAACCCCACAAAGAAAGAAGCACACTGTGTAAGTCATTGAAGAATGACAATGAACATTCACATCCTCACATTCCCTAATCCACCTCAAAAAAGCAAATGATCTGAGTCTCTAAGATTATCTTTCTAATCGTGCAAACAGACATTCCATTGCATTCCACGCGGATGTCTTGGTCATCAATCGTTTCAGCATCTATTTATTCATTATTCCCGAATTATTCGTGTGCCTACTCTTTATGACCTTGTGAGACTTCATTCTCAAAATGGGGATAAGTGAACATCATTATCTTTCAAAAATTAGGTTTGTGAGGAATGTGCTGGGTCTGGCACGGAAGCACCAGATAAGAGCTAACAATAGATAACAATGTTGGCAACAATGGTGGGCAATGGCAATACAAAGACTAATATTATTTTATTAACACCAATTGCTCAAAATCTAGCAGGGCAGATAGATGCATGGCTATAACAGGAGTACAAGTGGCACCATAAATACAGAAATGATATATCCTGAACTTTCCAGAATAACCCAAATTTTGAATATTTTGCCCTGTTGACAGACCTTGGGTTCCATACATGTCTCATTATCTTATTCATGAAATATGGTTTTTATAACTATAATAAAAACACAATTGAAACAAGAGAATATTGAAGAGGGATCAGAAATCCTTGCTTTTAACTAATGTCTAGTTTTGTGGAAGAGCCTCATGCACATGAAACAATTAAAAAGCAAGATCAAACAGCATGTAACTAGGCTCAACTTCTTAAACCAGACAGTAAGTGCTGGAAGGAGTATAAGGATTGAGAAGAGCTTTAAGGAGAAATTGGACTTTAATGGAGAAACTTGAGTTTGAGTTCATACAAAGAGACAACATTACAGGGCAGAGGATGACCATCATTACACTGAAGAAGACAGTACAGGTATAGGTCCAACTTCAGATTCTAAAATTGTTCCCTCAAAGATGAAAAAGCAAATGCATGGAATACAGTGGGGGAAACACCTCTGCTGTGGATACAGTGATCAGGAGCAATGTCTTCAGGCAATATATTTATTTCCTAAAAGAGCCTGAGAAAAGGAATTCACTGGTTCCTGGGCAGCTAAGTGGAAACTGAAGGTATAAAAACATTTTATTTAGCTGCAAACCCCCTTGCATTTATTTAGTATTTCTACCTTTGCGAAGCCCTTACTGTATGGTCTCACTTGAGTCTCATTGTGACTACAGCTAGTGACTGGGTGTAAAGCAAGCTTCCCTTCTGGCCCTGGGCTGTGTCTGCAATTCAGTGTTCACAGTCCTAAAACACTGGCTAAGTAATCCACATCTCTACCTTGCTGAATAACAAAGCACTGCTAATGGAATTGGGCTCCTATGAAACGTAAGCTCTGCCTTGATTTAGCAAAGACATTTGACTAATGTTATATAATCATTGATTAATTGATTGGTTTCCTTCTTAAGTTTCGGATCTGATTTGATTTTTTTTTTTAAACATCTTTATTGGGGTATAATTGCTTTACAATGGTGTGTTAGCTTCTGCTTTACAACAAAGTGAATGAGTTATGCATATACATATGTTCCCATATCTCTTCCCTCTTGCGTCTCCCTCCCTCCCACTCTCCCTATCCCACACCTCCAGGCAGTCACAAAGCACCAAGCTGGTCTCCCTGTGCTATGTGGCTGCTTCCCACTAGCTATCTACCTTACGTTTGGTAGTGTATGTATGTCCATGCCTCTCTCTTGCTTTGTCACAGCTCACCCTTCCCCCTTCCCATATCCTCAAGTCCGTTCTCTAGTAGGTCTGTGTCTTTATTCCTGTCTTACATTTGAGACGATTTGAAAGCTAAATAAGATGCCTCACGTCATGAATCCCCTCATGTCATAAGTAGTAGGCATGTAACTGTGTTCCAGAAGTATCCAGAGGAAAGGAACTGCAAAGCAATAAGGGCTATTTATTGTCCAATAATATAAAGGACAGTAAAGGCTGTCTTTTGATTATGGAAATAGGAGTACTGTAATGGATGTAGCTCTACAAGAATATGTCCTCCCATTCCCACTTGTTCGAGAAGTAGAATTCCCCCTCTACAAGGTCTAGGAAATGTTTGGAAATGATGCATGTCAAGCAAATTTATAGTATCCCCAACCGCTCTTTAGCATTTTGGTCTATAGAGCTACTTCTGGCAAACCAAGAAGTCTGGCTTTAAATGAATTTAACAGAACCACGTAGACCCAACGGAGCCCTTCATGACCGTAACACTGTGCCTTTTCCAATCTGGCAGAGAATAATGTCTTGGATTTAAAGAACATCTTGACTCTGTAATCTCCAAGTACATTTACAGTTAAGGCTTTGACCCTTTTCGTAAATCCTTCTAACTATCTCATCATTGATTTTCAAAAAGGTAACTTAAATACTTATAGCCTAAGCAGTTTGCCCCAAATCAGCTGGGGATCCAAAATTTGACTAAAATAGTCATTGTAACCATAATAAGGAGCTCCTGGAATTTATAAAGTTAGGAAAAGTCCTCCTTAGAGAATGAAGCCAGTAAGAAGTACATGGAGTTTAGACAGTTGTAAAAGCAGACACCCCTATGAAATAGCTTATAAGTATATTGTTCCTAAAACTGGGGAAATCAGCAAATACCCTCAGAAAGATAGCTGAAATGTTGTTGATAGAAAAGAAAACTCACTATACCTTATCTAGCATGGAGCAAGGATGGCTTTGGTGAAAGTTTTTAAAGGTGATGTAATGGTGCGAATATCTTCATATTTATCAAGCTCTCTTGAAGGAGAAAGACCCCCCCAGTTCGAGGGAACCATGCCTTAGAAATGTCCACTCTTATTTCTATTATCTGTGACATTTAGGCCTTTTGCATGAAGGTACTTACCAGGCAAAGACCTCTAAAACTATGCATAATTACAAAGAAGTATTCTGACAGATGTTGTTCATACCACTGTTTAATACATAGGGATTCTGGTTTACATGCCAATGCCTGGTGAGTTTCATTAACAAGATCTTGTCTCCTGTGTGCTGGTCATCTCTGTGTCACTGACAAGTGTCTGGACCTGTGAAGTTGAGGACCAGTGCATCATACATGATGCCCTCTCCAAGGTACTGATTCCCATGGGATCCTGCCTATGGCTGCCAGACAGCTTCTCTCAGGATCTGTTCTTACCTGTGACAGCTCAGATCCAGTGCTCTAGATCAGTGCTTCTCAAACTTTAATGTGCCTTCAAATCATCTGAGAATGCTTTTAAAGTGTAAACTACAATGGATGCTTAACAAGCCAAGCGGATACTTTTTTTTTTTTTTTTTTGCGGTATGCGGGCCTCTCACTGTTGTGGCCTCTCCCGTTGCGGAGCACAGGCTCCGGACGCGCAGGCTCAGCGGCCATGGCTCACGGGCCCAGCCACTCTGCGGCATGTGGAATCTTCCCAGACCAGGGCACGAACCCGTGTCCCCTACATCGGCAGGCGGACTCTCAACCACTGCACCACCAGGGAAGCCCCAGATACACTATTTTTTGCTGCAGAGAATCTAAAATGTTTCAGTTTCCCTACCTGTGAAATAAGGGGGTTCAATGAACTCTTGATGGTAGGTAGTTTTGTTCTCTTGAACCATTTATGAGGGATTGCTGTGGTAGTACTATCCTGGGAAGGAGTCTGAAGCTGTCTCAGGAAAGAGTGATTGATTAGTTATGTCTGCTATGTGTTTAGGATGGAAAAAAAATGGTAGATATGTCATGTTAAAAATACTATATAGATAATCTTTGAACTTCCTAACTTCCCATAATTCTTGGACTTCATAGCAGTATTTTAGGTATCTTGGGAAAGAGAAAATTTTCTTTGAATAATGAAAGCAAGCCATCTAGAATCCCAATATTCAACATTTGTGAGTGTGTTTGTATATGTTTGTAGCAGAAACAGCTGTTAAGCCCAGACTTTTGAAAGTTCAGATTTTCTCTAGGGAAACTCCAAAAATAACACATACCTCTGGCTCGCTGCCTCTGCCAGAGTGGTACTACAGCTTTGTCTGTGTGATCAGGAGTGAAAGGGATGTGTCTATCACACTGCCAGAGTTTCCAAGAGCTGCTATAAAACAAATTCGTTAAATTTTAATGAGACATGGAGAAGATCCAGGTAAAACAGAGGAAGTTGTGAAAAGTTGGAGAGAAGTTCCTCTTTCCTTCTTAAATTCTTCTTGTCCTTATTCAACTCAATTTAATATACATTAAGATCCAGTAGAAACAAATCACAAATGTCTGATGTTAATGTCACATCCATTTGATGGGATGTTATCTAGCCATTAAAACTGTTTATGAAAAATCTGTAGTAACAATGTGGAATACTCTTATTCTAAGGTGGGAGAAAATGAGATGAAAATGTTCTCAACTGTTAAAATATATTCTTGGGGAGGGGGAAAAATGGAATGCAAACAGCCTTAAAAGATCAGTTGTTGTTTTTCTTTTGTTTTTTTTTTTGGTTTTTTTCGCGGTACGCGGGTCTCTCACTGTTGTGGCCTCTCCCGTTGTGGAGCACAGGCTCCGGACACGCAGGCTCAGCGGCCATGGCTCACGGGCCCAGTCGCTCCGTGGCATGTGGGATCTTCCCAGACCAGGGCACAAACTCGTGTCCCCTGCACCGGCAGGCGGATTCTCAACCACTGCGTCACCAGGGAAGCCCCAGTTGTTGTTTTTGAAGACTAAATCTACCCACACAACGTTTCTCAATTTTTCAAGTTTGCTACAATAAGTGTGAATCATTATGGTTTTTACAAAAGCCAATAAATTGTTTTAAAAAAAAACTTACTATGTTTGATCTAAAGGAATGTTTGCCTTGTTAATTATAGAAGCAATGCAACAATATTAAGGCTAACTGAATGATAAGCATATATTCACCTATAGTATCATCACTTGGAGACATGTCCATTTTACTTTTAGTGTAGTATCATAAATATATTTTGAAGTTTGAAATTTTAAAAATTACACCTTCTAAGGGGAAAAATGTCTGTGCTTGAAGTGTTAGACTGTAAATCTCAAAGGAAGCTAGAAGTGATTGTAATTAAGAAAAGAGTTATGTTAATTCAAAACTCATTCATTTAAGTTTAGGACTTGGAAAAATAGAGCAAGGACTCTAATAATGGCCAGAAGACTATGCCCCCTTCTGACTGGAAAAGAACTGATACAAAAGGTTCACAGTGGGGTAATTCCATAAATGATTAAAATATCTTTTTTTTTTTCAGTTTTAGGGCAGCTACATGGAACCAAAAGCCAGCTTTTCCTGTGTGTAAAAAGACATCATGATAATAATGATAATATAAATAACAATTACCTAACATTTTTCCCATTCACAAAGCACTTCAGCTGATTTTAGCTTATTGTTCTCAACAACCCTGGGAGGTAGGTATGGTTATGCCCACTTTACAGATTCAGATACTGAATCTCAGAGATACTAATTGAGTAGCCCAAGATCACATAGTTAGAATCAGATTCACATCTAAGTCCCTGGAATTCAAATTCTCAAGCATTTCTACTACTGCCACTGGTAGAAAACCAAATGTTTTGGGGAAAAAAACCCACCCTGCCTATCAGAATGAAAAAGCTCACGTCATCAAGAGACTCCTGGTTAAAGCACAGTGATCCTCAGAGGAGTATATAGAGGCTTATCAGAATCATTTGGAGGGGCTGTTTCACATGGTACGCCAACATCCCAGATTTCTCTTATACCTTTCCTCGGGGTATCATGCTCCCTTCTCGCAGTGAGAATCACCCCTTCCTTGCACACCAGCATAACTGATGTGTGCTGATGTGTCCTGGTACTGTGTTCTGTCTTTCATGTGTGTCGAGACAGGAAGAAATGAAAACTCCTGTTTTTGCAGAAAAAAACTCTAGGGAATGTAAAGTTTAGTGTGGGCGAGAGTTATAAAGGTCTTAGAGCCATAGAGCCCAGACATGCTAAGAAAGGTTCAAAAATTGGTGGCTTTTCTTAAAGAAGAGTCAAAATGCCCTAGAGGGATATACAGGGGACTGGTTCTTCTCCATTCGTGTACCACCCCAGGCCCATTCTCTGTTCTCTGGAAACGTAGATCCCCAGAGAACTGACACAGATATTCTCTAGATTCCTTGGACTCTGGTGCTCTACAGCGTTTAGCTAATGGAAGGCAAAGGCTAAAGGAAGGAAGGTGGGAAAGGAGACAGATGCTTGCTCCTTCCTGCTCAGCCCCCACCCGCACCCCGGTTCTGGCAGTGGCTCAGTCCCTCCCTGACTGTGGCTCTTGTCAGGCAGCTCCTCTTCCACGGCCTGAGCTCTCAATGGATCCCAGAAATACTGTTGCTTCCCTCCACTCTTCAGTCCCTGGAAACAGTTTCTCATTGTTGCTTGTCCCTGGTTGCTTCAGCATTCCTTCTTGGTCTCCTTAATCCTGCCCAGAGCTCTGTAAATTGTCCACTTACTAAACTTTCTTCAAAATTTCAATTGAGTATGCCAAAGGCAGAGATTGATGTAAAAGTTCCTGGTGGGCTTCCCTGGTGGTGCAGTGGTTGGGAGTCCGCCTGCCGATGCAGGGGATGAGGGTTCGTGCCCCGGTCCGGGAAGATCCCACATGCAGCGGAGCGGCTGCACCCGTGAGCCATGGCCGCTGGGCCTGCGCATCCGGAGCCTGTGCTCTGCAGCGGGAGAGGCCACAGCAGTGAGAGGCCCGCGTACCACAGAAAAAAAAAAAAGTTCCTGGTTATGCCTAGTTATGCATATTTCTTTTAACCTTGCTCAAAACTATCTTTAAATGCTATGCTACTGTGATTAGTTGACATTAATGTATTGATATTTTACTAAAGAATATGTTTATATTTTGTAATATGTAATTTAACCTAAATGATCCCCAAGGTCCCATGTGGCTCAGTCTCAGCTGGGAGTTACATTCAAAGGACACACAAATCAGACTTCCTAACATTCGGACAATATTGTAGATATTGGCTCTAGGGTTTTCTTTAATGTGTTATCCAGGAGTTTTATACAGAGTACCAACCAGAAAGTTTTTCAAAGTTGTATTTAGACCTTTGTCCGTATCCCCCAAATTCCAAGCCCAGTACAGCTACTAAACTTTTTCCTGTTCTGTCTCATTTCGAGATTGCCTCACAGTTCTGCTCTCTCTGTTAGCTTCCTCCACTTGCCTGTGAACACTTTCCTTGGCTTCCTGGCCAGGTGTGACCACCAGAACTGACCCGTTCCTGGCCTCCTGGCTGAAGAACCACGCATCACCCGATCCTTCCTCAATCCCCTGAGAAGGAAGCATGCAGTCTTCTGGGAATTTTTCTGGGTTTTTTTATTAATAAATTTCATGGACAATTTCTGATGAATAAAATTCTTCCTTTCACTTTGATGAGAAACATGTTATAAACTAAGGTACCCTCACCTTAGGGGAAAGCCTTGCCCTTTGGATCTTGATTCTGTAGCCTAAACCACACGAAGCCACCTGAATACAAACGTACTACACCCAGGAGGAAATGAATTACCTCCCTTAGAGAGAACATGAACACTAAAGACAGAGTGCACTTCTCACTAATGTGGGAAAAACACGCTGATGGATGGCATCATACTCAATGTTTATTTATATTTTAAAGAATAGTTTGTCTGCTAAGGAAAAACTCAAGATGTTTTCTTTTCCTTTCTAGAAAGAAAGAAGCAGACATAAACATTTTCTGAAGGCACAGAAAGTATCTCACTAAATCAAGAAAATATGGGAAGTCTGTGGCCAAATCTATGATGAAAGTGCAAAAAAAGGATATCAAAATCATTCAGGTCTCTTTCTGTAAGAAATCCAGACTGCAAGTTATTAAGTCCTATACACTTACCTCAAAAATTCAGTTCTGTTGCACAGAACATGGAATAATTACATGAAGTTATAGGATAGACTCTAGCCAAGAATAATCTCATCAATTTTTAGTATCACTGCCAGAGCACAAAGCAAAAACAAAGAAAAACTAAAGCAAAACCTGTGAATTGTACATACTTTTTCTCAAGTTTTCAGACCCTCTTCTAAGATACCCTAACACTGCTTGCCAAGTGTGAGCTCAACAACCAAGAGAGTGGAGACACAGATTAGAAGAGCAAGCTACAGGTGCCAAACACTTAGTAAGTCAGCCTCCTCCGGAATCACTCACACAGGGCCAACTGATAAGGAAAAATGGCTCCTTTTTAAGAATGAGTCAACATAAAACTCTGGCACATCTTCCTTTGTCTACTCAATGGCAGCAAGAGAATGTGTCTGAGAAAAGATGGACCATCAAGTTAGAGATCTCTGCTACTGTCTTAGTTCCATCCGGGCTACTATAACAAAATAGCACACACTGAGCAGCTTACAAACAGTAAAAATTTATTGCTCACATTTCTGGGGACTGGAAGTCCAAGATCAGGATGCCAGCATGGTCAGGTGAAGACCCTCTTCTAGGTCACAGACCTCTTATGGTATCCTCACATGGCAAAAAGGGCTAGAGACCCCTACCCTCTGTGGGATCTCTTTTATAAGGTCACTAATCCTATTTATGAGGGCTCCACCCTCATGACCTAATCACCTCCCAAAGGTCCTGCCTTCTAACACGATCACGTTGGGCATTAGGATTCCAACATGTGCATTTGGGTGGGACACAAACATTCAGACCATAGCAACTACTGTAATCCTGAATAATTCACAGAGAATTCACTTTATAAGTAAGTAGCTACACCAAGAGATTACCCACAATGACTCACTGTGCTTAGAATCTCCAGCAAAATGAACAGTGCACAGAGGAGACCATCTATGTCCAACATCTTCAGCATCTGTAAATACTTCTCATGTAGGAGAACCCTATAAATGGGAACACCTTGCCCTTTTCAATTCCCCAAGGCTTTGAGGGAGGCATACAGGGAAAGGGGACTATTAAAAGTGATGGGGAGGCTTCCCTCGTGGCGCAGTGGTTAAGAATCCACCTGCCAATGCAGGGTACATGGGTTCAAGCCCTGGTCCAGGAAGATCCCACATGCCGCGGAGCAACAGAGCTTGTGCGCCACAACTACTAAGCCTGTGCTCTAGAGCCCGCCAGCCACAAATACTGAAGCCCGTGTGCCTACAGCCCGTGCTCTGCAACAAGAGAAGCCACGATGACAATGAGAAGCCCGTGCACCGCAACAAAGAGTAGCCCCCACTCGCCGCAACTAGAGAAAGCCCACGCGCAGCAACGAAGACCCAGTGCAGCCAAAAAAAAATAAATTTATATATAAAAAAAAGTGATGGGGGTAGGGGAAAATATGGGTTGACAATAAGAGATCTTATCAGACTAAAGCAGGGGTCGCCATCACAGGTGGCACTCACCTTCCCATGGAGATGGAGCAGGGCTGAAGTGTCCTTCTTAATGGACCTTTGAATGACTTTCCAGCTAGAACCTTACATATGCATGAAAGCCCAGTGGGAGGAAGAGTAGGGTGAGTGCTTAAAAGCTTGGTCTCTGGCCTCAGAAAATCCTAGGTTTGAATCCCAGCTCCCTCAATTGCATTTCATCCTGACCCTCCCTACTGCAGTAGGGTCTCATCCACAAAATGGAGTTGCTGTGAGGATTAAATGGAAAAACGTATAAAGTACTCAGCAAAGTGCCTGTAATAAGCACTCAATAGAATGGTAGCTCTAGCATCATAACTTACATATTCACTTAAAATTTTCTCTCCCCCTTTTTGTATATGAAAGTTGCTCACCAGAACTTTTCTTAGGCTCTGAAAGAGTTGCTCCGGGAGAATCCTCTCCTCTCCTCTCTGGGGCTAGTTTACCATTGTTGGCTACAAAAGCAATGATTTGACACCCTCCCCCACTCTCTCCCTGAAACCACCTCCCCTTATGCTTCATATGAGAAGCCAAAGTCAGACCCAGCTGGAAAACTAGGTAAAATGTAAAAATCCATGAAGTCAGCTGTTTTCAATTATAAACATAATACAATGATTATACCCACAAACTCCTTTGTAGGGAGCAATAAACTGAAGGAGAAAATTGCATGTAAAAATATTACAACACGCAACATTAAGAATGAAATGTTATGCTCCACTTTTCCAAAAAAAAGCGGGGGGAGGGAATAAATACATACCCCAACCACGGGAATTGTGGCACAACTGAACTAGCATTAGCTGGAAAGGAATTCTGAGATGCCAGTGCACGGCTTGTTTGGAAAACTGAGCACCATCCTGCAAATCAGAACCAGCTGGAAGGTTCGCTCTGAAACAGATCTGGCCATGGAAAGGGAAAATCTTAAACTACCCTAAACTGGCTTTGTCAGCCTGGCCTTGGATAAGCAGATGGAGGGTGCGCTCTTCAGTTTCAGCCTTTTTTTATTTTTAATTTTTCTAACTGGGTTAATTGTTCAGGGGTCTAGGACTAGAGCTCTGCACAAAGTATCAGGCCTGTGGTCCTAGTTCCCCCACCTGTCCAGTTAGTTTGGCACTAACGAAAAGTGGCATTGCTCAGGTGGGAGCTCAGCTTTTGCATCAGGCTAAACGTGGGATTTAATCCTGGCTGTGTCATGTGGCCTTGGCATTGGTCAGCTTATTTCACTTTTCTGTTTCTAGGCTTCCTCATCTCTAAACATAGTGATGTTGTGAGGATTAAATGACTTAATACACATAAACTTAGTTCCGGGCACCTAGTAAGCACCCAATAATGTTAACGATTATTATTATTCCAATTCTCTGCTCTTACTGATCTTATTATTGCAAAGTTTGTTTGTTTTTTTTAATTAATAAAGAACAATAGAAAAATGACAATGTTTGAGAGCTGGCCTCATCCAAAACTTCAGGACCTTTAATCTGAACATGGTCTCCCCACACATAAGTAGCCTCAGCTTCTAATGAATGACGCTCCAAATGCCTCCGCAGATCCAGTATTTGCTCTACAAAGACCAAAAGAGGGCTGAGTGTATATATGTATATGTATAGCTGCTTCACTTTGTTATACAGCAGAAACTAACACACCATTGTAAACCAATTATACTCCAATAAAGATGTTAAAAAAAAAAAAAAAGAGGGCTGAGGTCAATGGTTCTTAGGGAATGAAAAGTTTCCTCCTTGTGTTCTCAAGAGTGCTGGCCAAACTTGTTTCAGAGAATTCTCCTTGCCCTTTGAACTTGGGGATGTTTTTAGACATTGCTGTATTCTAAAGTATCAGGGTGTGTGTTTCTTCATACCACAGTGCAAATGTAAAAATTTATTCACAGCCAAATTACAATCAGAAGCAACCAGTAGAAATTCAAGAATGTTCTCACAGACAAACTGCTCCATTTTCACTTCTTCTTTTTTTATGTAAAATTACCAGCACTCTTGGAATTTATGGAAGCAGTCAGCAAAATGTGTTATAAACACCTTCTTCAAAAAGGCCCCAGAGAGCCTGACTGCAAAATTTCTCACTCTGATAATCCTCTCCATGCCAGTTCTGCATAATTTTGGAGACACTCTGACACAGAAATTATTTTCCTTCCACCCATAAGCTCAGATGGTGGGCTGGCATGGAGATGTGCCTAGAATGTTTCTCATGGAATCTGTGTCAATTATTTTGAGGCTCTGGATAAATGCGACAACTATTTGATAAGCTTACAAAAAGCACTGGGGTGATGAGGGGGATATAAAATGACCCTTGTCTTCAAGAAACCTGTACTCTAATAGGAAAGAAATAGTCCTCTCTTCCTACACAACCATTTAAACAAATTGCTAAACATACAAGGTTCGCTTCATGCTTATTCTCCTGAAAGCATCTCTGAATCTTATTCTCTTATCGGCTTATGAACTCTTTTTCCTTTGGCCACCATCTTTTGGCTTTGGTCTTTGTACCCTGTATGGAAGACACTGATTCTTATTCCTGTATTGTTCAGGCTTTACCAAGGTTCTAGAAGTGTCTGGCTCCAGGGTGTCACTGGGCGGGGCGGGGGGAGGTGGGGATGGAGTGTTTGCATATGTGGAGAATGGAGTGTTTGTTGAAGGATGAGCTCTTTTCCAGAAAGTGCTTCACTCTCCCTGAGGCCAGAGCTATCTTCAGTCTCAGGTTTGAGACATGCCAAGAAATAAGGAGAATCAACAGGTCAGTTCAGAGTCCTCGACCAATCCACAAGCTATCCCAAGCCTCTGAGTTCCCAAGGTGCCCTGAGGAGACTTTCTCACAATGGATCTGGCTTCGTAATATTTGGGTATGTGAGAAAAGTTAATGAGGAGATTCCCAGGTGCCTCATAACTCTCTTAAGAGCTCCCCTTGAGACATGGAGTCCTGGTTTTTTCTATATATGTGCCTCAGTGAAGATTCAAGTGGGCTGAGCTAAAGACAGGAAGAAAGAGGGGAAGGAGATAGGAAAGACAATGCTGTTAGCATCAGGACCTCAGGGTCTCTGAAGAGACTCCTGCTGAAAGGAGAGGCACAGAGATGGTGGGAAGGGGCACCCGGGGCATACCAGGGCTTGGCTGCCACTCCAATCACCAAGTCCCGCCTATGACTTTCTCCAGACTCCACTAGTTGGAACCAACTATGGAAATCATGGGAAGGTTCTGTTTCTAGAAAGAACATTCAGAAGGGCCTGACCGGGAAGGAGCAGGGCAGGAAGGCTAGAAGGTACATTAAGCACAACAGAAAGCCCTTGAGCAGATCTGTGCGGGAGCTGGGGCTGTCCCTCATGTGCCCTTCCTGCCCCGTACCTCACCTGCACCTGTACTTACGTGCTCAGTCTACCCCTCCCATGTCCTTTCTTTCAGACAATTCCTTTCCAATCTGTGAAAACTCTGCACTTGAAGGAGTGACGACAAATGTGAAAGAGGTTAAAACAGGAGCTGAAAGCATTCGCTTTGTTAAATGGACTACTGTCTTTTCACCATTCCCCCTCTCAACACTGACTGTTCACGAGGCAGATTTAATAATGATGCCAGTGTAAGCGTGGCTCAGAGAATTCAAGAGCCTCCTTTGCTCTGGAGAGGCCTTTTTTTATGACTCCATAGACATTGTTTTCCTAGTTCTATAGCTTGAAAGGGGAGCAGAGCTGCCCACAGTACAACAGCAGAGAGGCCCAGGCTCTTGACACTAAGCCAATACCTCTGGGGAATCTCTTTCATCACTGCCTCCAAGACTCAGTGCTACAAGATCATCCATCACCCCCTCTCCTCCCTTCCCTTCTGCTCCTCTGAATTCTCCAGCAGTGGCTCAGACAGGCGGTCTCTATCTCGAGCCCTCAGCAAAATCAAGTCAGAAGTTAAGGTCATCCCAAGAGGGCTCACTGAGGAGGATTAGCAGTGGGAGATGGAAGACCCAGGTCTGACTTAAGTGAGTCAAGCTACAGTGATCTACAGAGCAGTGCTCCCAGATTAGGCCCATGTCCTTTTCTTATTTTCCCCTGGTTTTCCTGAGATATAATTGACAAATAAAATGGTAAGGTATTCAAAGTGTACACCATAATGATTTGATTTGATATACGGAAACACTGAGAAAGGATTTCCACCATTAATTAACACATGCATCACCTCACGTATTTACCCTTTTTGTGTGTATGAGACCATTAAATTCCACTTTCTTAGCACAGTTCAATTACACAGTACAGTGTTATCAACTATCATGGTGACTACCATGCTATACAGTAGATCCTCAGACCTTATGCATTTTATAACTGAGAGTTTGTACTTTTACCAACTTCTCCTTATTCCCCTTACCCCCCAGCCCCACGCACTACTTTCTATGAGTTCAACTCTTTCTGTTCTTCCTTTATATATGTGTGCCTCAATACTACCACTTGGAAAGCGCACAATTTGGAAGAGGGCTGGGTTTTGGGAATGAAAACTTGAACAGCACAAACACGAGAAACATCAGATATGGTTTAAAAAAAAAATGTATGCTTCCAAGCCATACAAGAAAACATGCACACAGGAGTTTAGTTGTCTTGGGCACATAGTAAGAAAAAAATTTTAAGAACAATTGGAAAAATCAGAGCCATACTTTTACGATTCTGGATTTTTAACCCCAGGACAATAATAGAAGGCTGTTTTCTGTGATTCCAATTTTGCATTACTTCCTGTTGGGCACTGTGTTCAAGACATTGTAAGTGAGAAAGAAAATTTTTGCAATGTCATATTGTTTAATGGAAAATCCCAATTAATTTGGTTGAAAATAGCTTCAGGATGACAGAAAGGTTATTTTCAAGTGACGTACCACTGTGTCTCAGTTCATAGAACAGGGATACCATTGCTGCTTTAAACACAAAATCTTATTGGGACAAACATTTTTAAAAGGCTTTCAAAAGAAAGGAAGACTTTCTTGTCATTTCTAAGTCTATCCCTAAATAAATGCAAGTGGATCTCTTACAATATAAATAAATATCCACTTTATTCTTGAAGTTTCCTGGGAACTATAGGATCCACACACTTGGAAAACTAATGTTGTTAATTTGATGGCAGAGGTCTTAGTATTCAGACTCCTGTGTATACGGAGCTGAGGAATGTTCTAGATGCAACTGCTACTTAAGGAACCAAAGTCTTGGCTGGGCTGGAAAAAGAAAATGACTGGATGCTGTGGGGAGGGTGGGGAGGGTGGTAAGATAGACTAAGCATCTTCAACCACTGGGGAATAAGGACTGTTATAATCACACTGTCTTTGGGCTTATATCACCTGTGCCGGTTGGGAGAGAAGGTTATGACACAGGACTGTAGCAGCAGTGGTATGATACCCACTGTCACACACGAGGGCCTTTGCATGAAATGACACTCGTATTTCTGTACTCATATTTCACTTTGGACAAATTTCAGAAACTTCAAGGGGGTGTGCACTGTGGCTTAATGTGACCACTACTAGTAGTGAGATGTATCTTTCCCATTCGTTTTCCACTTAGAGTCCATGAATGATCGGTCACTCTCCCTTTGCCATCATCTGACAAATCTCCCAATGTTTTTTCCCATTCCAGATAAGTAACCGAACATGGTTGGAAAAAGTGCATAGCCACACTGACATTGAAAGACATACACCATCTTTCTTCAAATTCTCAAGTGAGACCTTGGCTCAGCGGCAAATTTACCTTTTTTTTTTTTTTTGGTCGATTTATTCTGCAACTCTTTTAGACAACTATTTCATTCCTTCTCGCCTCTCTTCAAATCTCCAGCACGCCTCATCCTCATTCTTAGCCCCTGACCTTGCTTCTCAGTTCACCAAGAAAATACAAGCAATCAAAAGAGGACTTGCACATACAGGCTCCCACCATCTAGTCAACCATCCTACTTGAATCTGGGCCATATACTGCCTTCTTTCTTGTTGTAATGAATAAGTCATCCATGCCCTAGCAATGGCCAAGCCCTCCACTTATGCACAGAATCCCACCCCCTCTCACCTGCTCAAGGACATGGCTCCTATAGTTATACCATCTCCCTCCTACCGCATCAATTATTTTCTGCTTGACTGGGTCACCCCACTATCATACTAACACTCTTTTGTATCCACACTTTTAAAAGAAATGTTCCATAGACCCCACATCCCTGCTCTAGCTATATCTCTCTGTCCCTTTTTTATAGCAAAACTACAACAAAGACTTGTAGGTACTAGTTATGTCCACTTCTCCTGCAATTCCTTCTTGAATTCACACCAATATGTCATAAATTCACCCCAATCCACCAAGATTGCTTATGACAAGGTCTCCAATGACCTTCTAATGCCAAAAATAACACTCATTGCTAAGTCTTCATCTAACCTAATGCATCAGGAGTATCTGACTTAATTGATCTTTTCTTCTCAAAATACTATCCTCAACTCTATTTCTCGGAAGGCTTCAGTAGTCACTCTTAGTCTCTTCTGATCTCTGAACATTGGAGGGCTTCAGACCTCATCATTAGGTCTCATATCTTCTCTATCTATATTCACTCTCTGGATGATTTCATTTGACACCCTGGCTTGAAAGATTCTCTATATGCTGTAGCTCCCAAATTTATATCTCCAACCCCAATATCTTACCTTAACACCAAGTTCATATTTCCAACCACGTACCCAACACTTTATATGTCAAAATAAATATAAGGTGTTTTTCCACTCAAAGCTGACTCTCTCTCAGTTGTTCCCATCTCGGGACATGACTTTTCCATTTTAACCAACTGCTAAAGCCAAAATCCCTGGAGTCATCCACTCTTCCTCTCACAGTCACATTCAATCCATCACCACATTCTGTGAACCCTTCCTCCTAAATATATTCAGAATTTGACCACTTCTCAGCACATCCACCATTACCATCCTATCACAAGCCACTATCATCCTTCCCCTTGACAACTGCCATGGCCTCCTAACTGGTCTCTCTTCTTCTACCCTTGTTCCTCACCCCTTGCAGTCTATTCTCCACATAGCAATCAAAGCACTTTTGTTAAACTAGAAGTCTGACCCTCTCACTCATCTGCTGGAACCCTTCAGTGCTTCCTGTCTCAAGCAGAGTAAGACTCAAGGTTGTTCCATGGCCTATAAGGTGCCTTGTGACCTGCCCCCACTACCTCCTACTCTCCTCTCCCTCAGTCATTCTATTCCATCTCTATTGGTCTTCTTGCTGTTCCTTAAATATATCAAGCCTGATTGTACTCCTTTCAACTTGCTCTCTTTGCCTGGAATGCCCTTCCTTCAATATCCACATGGTTCACCCTCTCACTTCCTCCAAACCTCTGCTCCAATATCACCTTATCTATATTAAATAGCACTCACCTCCACCATTGCTCTACGTTCCCTTTTCTGGCTTTGCTCTCCTTTGCAGCACATATCACGACCTGACTTGTACTGACTTGTTCATGGAGCATCTCTTTACCCTCACCAGATTATAAGCACTACGAGAGGAGGGACTGGATCTGTTTTGTTTATAGGTATATCTCACCACCTAGTGCAATGCTTCGTACCTAACAGACATTCAATTTTTTTTTTTTTTTTTTGGTACGTGGCCCTCTCACTGTTGTGGCCTCTCCCGTTGCAGAGCACAGGCTCCGGACGCGCAGGCTCAGCGGCCATGGCTCATGGGCCCAGCCGCTCTGCGGCAGGTGGGATCTTCCCGGACCGGGGCACGAACCCGTGTCCCCTGCATCGGCAGGCGGACTCCCAACCACTGAGCCATCAGGGAAGCCCCAGACATTCAATTTAAGTGTTTGTCGAATGAATGAATGAATGAAATATTGAGACCTCCCCACCACTGAGATGAAAAAGACAAGAGCATTATGCTGTTTTGAGTGGATGTGCCACTGTTGTCACCTTCCGTGAAAAGTCAGGTGACTATGTAGAATGTAGAAAAGGACAGCAATTTTCAAGATGCCGGGCCCTCTCCCCATCCTCCCCTGCCTTGAACCCAAAGGAAGAATTTAAAGGAGACTGAGGTTTCTGCAGTTCTCTGTGAGGAAAGCTGAGGCTGAAAAACACTGCTCTGCTACTATCTGGGAGACCCTAAAGTACCTCCAGCTGGAAGCCTGGGAAGCACCTCTTACATTTATAGTGATAAATAGTGTACGTGTTTACGCAGGTCAATAAACAATTCCATAATAATGCTCTAAATGACCACAATTTGGGATACTCGACAAAAGGACGCAGTTCATTAACAGGCTCAGTCATTCTGAGTCTCTCCAGAGGTGGCTCAGATTCCACAGGGCAGCTTGAGGTCAAAGGATCTGTGGCTTCCGGGGCCAGAGTCTTAACCCAAAGGGCCACCTCTGCCTCCTTCTGGGAGAGAGGAACCACGATAATAATTCTGGTCGATGATAATATCTTAAAGGGGCTATAAACCAAACAAACCGTATCCTAGGATCAAATCAACAAAACTACAGGAATGGGACGAGGGGAAATACTGACTCATAAACTCTGTGGAATAAAGATACACCTAACACTCAAAGCACGCTGGGACCTCAAGGCACTGGTTCTAGTTGAGAAAGGAAGTCACCAGAAAGAGCTAGAACACGCCCATTTAATCCTAAGTGACTATAGTCAGAAAAAGTTAAGGATATACCAAAGTCACATTCACGGTCTCAGAATCTGTAATGATTAACAAGTATGCCTCCCATACATTTCATATCACTTAGCATGTTTAGCAGATTACAAAGCAAAATAAAAGCCTTTTTTATTTTAGAGACACACACCTTGCCCCTGCAGGAATGTCAAATGTATTGGCTAAGCAATGTTCAGCCTATGAGGAACTCTTCTATCCTGGTAAAATCAAATACCTATTTTCTTAATACAGATTTAATCAATTAATGCTCTACTAATCTAACTTTTCTAAAAATTTTCCTGTTTTTTAAAGACTGTCGTATGCATCAGAGGCTACACGATATATTTAATCTAGTTGCTTAAACAGACTCCCTTCACATGTTCATTCTTTTCACACATTCACTAAGTGTAGTGTATGTGGTGGTGTGCTAGCCAGTTCCCCTTCAGAACCAAGGGGCTCATTCCCTGAACTGCCCAAAGTATTTTGGGTGCTGCACGCTCATAGCAAAATTCCTCTCCCAAAATTGCTCTAGGCACCACCTAAGGTCATGCCCCTTCCCAGGGCAGCCCACGTCTAATGATTGGTAGACACAGGGGAAAAAGGCCTGACTCCGTGTCAGTGAGAAACAAATCCACAGGACAAGCCCATGTCCAGAGCTCCTCACGGACAAGCTAAGGCTCCTGAAGTAACTATACTAAGCTCACTTCTCCTCTGTTCAATCTGCTCCCCTTCCTCCCTCCCACCCAGGTGCTGTTCTCAGTGTCTGTTTCCCAGGGAACCTCACCTAAGAGATCCCAGGCTAACTTTTGCAGAACAAGATTAGTAAAGCAAGGTCCTGTCCCATCTCAAGTAACTCATTGGCTAAAACACCAAAACAACCCTAAAACACAAGTGCTACAGAAACATGGAAGTTGGAGCAAGTGACAGCACTTGTTTGCTGGCTCCACAGGGGCAGTGATGTTTGGACCCATTATAGATAGATGAGTTCAACTGATGGAAAACGTGGTGAGCAGAGCAACTGTCGTAGGCAGATGTAGTAGCATTTGCCAAGTCAAAAAGGAATGAAAGAACTTGGCTTGCTTCAACTTACAGGAAGTCTGTCAGTGTGGCTGAAGCAGAGTGAGGCAATAGGGGAGATAGGAAGTGTCAGATCTGATGCTCAGAAAACAGGTAGAGGTCATCGTATTACTAAGGAACGATATAGAAATGAAAAGCTTGAATTCTGGTGTCAGACTGCCTGGGTTTGAATATCAATTCCACAACGTACCATCTATATGACCATACGTGAATTGCTTAACTCTCATTTTCCTCATCTTCATTGCTGATACATGCTAACCATCATCTGAGCCTTCAGAGAGTCAGAGTAGTAACATCAAAGATCACTGATCACAGATCACCATAACATATATAATAATGAAAAATATTTTGAAATATTGCAAGAATTACCGAAATGTGACACAAAGTAAGCAAATGCTGTTGGAAAAAATGATAGCAATAGACTTGCCCGATGCCTTCAACTTGTAAAACTTTTTTTTTTTTTTACAAACCTTCAATTTGTAAAACAACAACCACCACAAAATGGTATCTGTGAAGCACAATAAAACAAGGAATTCCTGCATGTGAGAGTTGAAGCCAAGAGCCTGGGATCTGAAGCATAGAGACTACAGACAGAGTAAGAAAAGGGCCTATCTAAAGGGTAGCTGAGCTGCAGCATCAAGAAAAACAGGGCAGAAACCAGGGCAGGCTGCTAGAAAAGCCAAAGAAGTCTGCAAGGACAGTTAGAGTACCATTCTGAATAATTCAGACCAAGAAAGAAGGAAGAGCTACAAAAGCTAAGTAAATGACACTCCAAGTGATGCCACAAAACATGAGGCGCAAACATTCCTAAAAACTTCTATGCTTGCTGACTTCATTCATTCAAAGCCCACATCCCCAAGATTCTATATCAAACCCTATTCCTAAAAATGCAACCCTTACCCTCTCTTCCTAAGATACACCTCCTTCCAAAAAACAAAAAAGTGTTATAATGGAAATTCTCATACCAAATGAGTATTAATAGACAGTGATAATAACAGTTTGAAAAACTATATATTTAACTCAGGATCACTTAAGGTAAGTACCTACATTCTCCAACCTACTTCTAGAAAACCTACTTCTAGAAAATGAAAATTAAAGTTGAAAACCAGGCTGATCCCTTGATTGATCAGGGATACTGATCAAGTCTCATAATGAGACACTACTATACATTCACTAGAATGGCTAAAATTAAGACTGACAACACCAAATGTTGACAAGTATGTGGAGCAACCAGAACTCTCATATGTTGTTGGTGGAACGTAAAATGTTAAAATCTCTTTGGAAAAAAGTCTGGCAGTTTCTTATAAAATCAAATCTACACAATTCTAGATATTTATACAATGGAAATGACACATATGTCCACAACATGACTTGAATATTCATAGCAACTTTTAAAAATACCAGCCAACAACTGGAAACAGCCCAGGCCCCAAAACTGGAGAAGGGATGAACACACTGGAACATCCATACAATGTAAACCTACTCAGCAATAAGAAAGAACGAACTACTGATACAGATGACAACATGGAAGAACTTCAAAAACATGATGATGATGAAAGAGAACTTACACCAAGAGAACATAGTGTTTGTATATTTATACAAAGTTCTAGAACAGGCAAACCTAACATAAGGTGAGAAATAATCAGAACAGTAGCTGCTTCTGAGGGAGTAGAGGTATTGACTAGGCAGGGACATGAAGGAACTTTCTGGGTGACAACAATGTTTTATAATTTGATAGGGGTTTGGGTTACACAAATGCATGCATTTGTCAATTCAACAAACATAAACACGTGCATTTCATTGTAAGGTTTATATTAAGAGAAAAACTGCAAATGAACATTGAACTCTAGTTACTGATATACATAATGAATTAGGAGGAAGTGTACAGATGTCTGCAATTTATTTTGAAACGTGTCAAAAATAAGATGGATTGATGGACTGATAGATGTATAGAAATATGTTAATGATA
Source organism: Orcinus orca (assembly GCF_937001465.1). NCBI lineage: Eukaryota > Metazoa > Chordata > Mammalia > Artiodactyla > Delphinidae > Orcinus > Orcinus orca. The sequence continues at coordinate 159,306,418 of NC_064560.1, read as the reverse complement.
GAACATGGGTGTGGTTTACCAACGTTCACTGTGAAAATCTATTTTAATACACGTTTTGAAATTTTAATAACAAAACGTTGGAAAAGTGCTTTTATTTTAGGAGAGATCAATGCCAATCAAAGCAAGGAGAGCTCAGCCTCACAGCTGCCATGGCCTGTTTATCATGTTGGGTGGATCGGATGCTGTTGCAAAGTGAAGACCCTGGATGGAAGTATGAGAGCTGGAGGACAGCAGGGTGCGTGGGGAGTGAGGGGGTATGAATACGTCAGCACAAGGTTCCCCTTTCTTGTTTAATCAGATATTAGGCAGACCAAATAGAATCCAAGAGCTGAATATTCTGCATGAGACTGCATGGGCTTCCCCTCCAGCTTCAAACTTAGACCTAGCAGGCAGGCTATGTGCAACTAAAATAAATAAATTAGCCAGCAGGTCAGTGGGCCTCACTGCGGTCGTGGCCTTTGCGGAGATGAGCAGTAAGTGGTCTACATACGCAGGGCAGAGGGGGCTGGGGGGGTCTTCCTCCTTCCTGTGGTACAGACAGGCAATGCCACTGCGAAAATAAACAAACGGTTGGTGGTGGTGCGGTCCTGTTTGGCTAGTGCCTGGGCTGAGCCCCCTGCCCTCTGATCCCACGATGTTTGTGGAGCCCCGTGTTGCTGCCTAGCAACAGGGTCTATCAGTCTCTCCTAGGGCGGAGCAAGTGGACGCAGCTGTCTGTGGCTGATTTATAGGAGGAAGTCACCAGGAGTGCCCGGAGGCTCACAGCCCAATGTCTTCATCTCCACCCCCTCACCTACCCCACCCCCAGTTCACAGCAGCCATGGGGACTCCCGGGGGAGAGCGATCAGTAAACGGGGTGGAAATGCCCCCCATAGAGGCCCCAGAAGGCTCCCCAGCTGGTCATTTTCTCTGCAGCTGATTGGATTTAGATCCCATTCGCCATGCACACTTTCCATCCCTCTCAGTCCCTGGCTCCAGAAATGTTATTTCTAGGCTTCTTTGAGGGAGTATACAGGGGTGGGGCGTGGGATGAAAATGGAATTCTTTTCTTCAGTTTATCAAAGTAGCACTCTTATACTTCTCTGTGCCTTCCTGAGATCAGCCCTGACTTTAAAGACACACGTACACAAAGTGTCCACGTCTTCCCAAGAAGGGTGATCACATAGAAAGTACTTTCCATCCAGTTCTATGCAATGCTTGTCATAGCCTGTAGGTAGTATCAGCTCCAGGTAACTGACTGGGAAACTGACACACAGATAGGTTGAGTGGTCTTCATGGAGAATCACAGAAAGCAGTAGAGCTTTCTGTCTGACTGTAGGTCCCAATGCTGACAGAGGGATTACCCACCATTGGTCTGGGAGACACCATTTTTCACCTACGCTGTTTATTTGGTATCCATGTTAAAAGCCAGCAGAGTACATCCTCATTTTCATAAGCTCTCGGAGGTTTCCCTCTCAGGCTGAGATTAAAGAGCCAGTAGTGATAATACAGCAGGCTTTAGAGAAATACCTGTGAAACCAAGGGCCTATTCCCTTACTCATCCTGGCGTACTATTTCCTCAGATGTATCTTGGTCTATCAGCATCCTCAGAAAAGCAGAATGTGTACACACACACACACACACACACACACACACACACACACACACACGCCACCAGGACAACTCTAACGTAGTGAAATATTATCCGCCTGGGGGGTCTCCCATAAACTGCATTCTAGCTCCACAACCTAGACAAAGTTTTTAACATTCTCCTTGCTTTCCAATGTGCCCTCAAGGAATACATGAAGGAGACCTCTCCGACGTTCCCACCACACACCACTCTCAAACGCCAGCAACCTCTTTGTCATCCTGCATGAACTATGCACCTTATCTGAAACACAGAGAAAGCCAGCAACGACCAATGAAAGAGACGGAAAGAACATCATTGTTTTACCTCCATGGCTTCAGCAGTGTTCTGATCACAGATTAAAAATAAAACTACTGATAACACTCGAGGCCATCATAGGCATGAACATAGCCCAAATGGTGAGTGGGCTGCAATGTATCTCCAAGTTTTGCTCCCCACAAATCCCCTCACTATGTCCTTAATCACCACCCCACTACTTTCACTCAAACCCCAAGACAAATCCAGACCAGGCCTGTCTAGGTCATGACCCTTGAGGGGCTAAGTAGTCCTCCAGCCCTTCCTTGAACACCAAATAAGGAAAGTATATGTTTTAATCTTTAGATATATAATTTAGAGTCTTAATGTATAAGTTACTTCTTATCACCACCCTGCAAGGCAGATATTATGATCATTTTACAGATCAAGAACCTGAGGCCCAGAGATGTGAAGTAATACATCCAGTAGCTGGTGGTGCTGAGATTCACAGCCAGGTCTGACTCTCTTCTAAACGGAGGCAATAACCCCAGTGCGATGCTGACATCCCTGAGGCTTGTCAGTGTCATGCTTTACCTCCTCCTAAAGGTTTCCTTTGCCCCGCTGCTGTGCTGCTGTATATGAGCGTCTGCTGGAGAGTGTGGGAGGAGCTGAAAGGACGGGCAGGTGATAAGCATATCGCTGCAACAGACAGGGGCCAAGAGGTGACTGCTGGACTCGAGGGGATGGAAGAAGGAGGAATCTGTGAGTTAGCACAGATTTCTAGTGTGCTGGGCTGAGAGATGGTATCCCATCTCTTCACGAACACCACAAAGCAGTAAATCCCGAAAAGTAAGAACACTGTAAATGACAGCTGTGCCCTTCATCTGGCCCACAGATGTACTTCCCTGGGTCTTTTAAGTGAATTAAATTTCAACATTTAAAAATGAGATTTCACATTAAAATTCTAATTTCCAGCTTCTCTTAAGAAAATAGAAGATTCGGCAAGACAGGACTCAGGTGGCCACATGCAGCTAAAGTGACAGTAACGGCTGCTGACCACTGCCCACATTCTCCAGTTTGCCAAAGTCACCACCACTGTCTAGTGTTTCCCAGACACTCAGCCCAGTTCACTCATTTACTGGTCCCAGGAGCTTTTGAATCCGCAACCTCTGCATATATGCCCAGAGGCCTATATTCATTCAACAAGCATTTTAGCCCCCTCTGCTAACAAGGCACAAGCTGCTATAAGGGATACAAGAAGTAGGATGTGGCTCTGCTTCCCAGAGTATATGGCCCAGGGGAGAGGTGAGTGAGCATGCCCTCTAGAACATCAGCTCCACAGGGCAGGGGCTATGCCTGTTTTGTTCACAGTTGTTGAAGTACCTGGCACACAGATGCCCAATATGTATTGTAATGGAAGGCAGGAAGGAAAGAGAAAGGGAGGGAGGAATGCTGCTTCAGTCCCTTTTAGGACGTTAAGCAAAAGAAGAGAGCATGTTTGGCATACAGGGTAGCCAATGATTAATGCACAGAGAGGAAACTACACCAAGTGCTTTAGAAATACAGAGGAAGAATATTTTTATGTGGGTGACCAGGGAAGGCCTTTCAGAAGAGAAATGGCTTCTGGGTGTTTAGAAACATTCCTAATTATATAAACACTTTCCCCCTCTTTAGTAATCTGGATTGACTTATTAAGATGGCTTCACCTCAGGAAAGAAGTCCCAGGTCTAAACCCCATCCACTTCCCAGACACGCTGCCCTTGTCCAGACAGGCCCCGACGGGAAGGACTGGATCAGACCTCAGGCTGCCATTCCCGTGGGTCACAGGGGCAGCCAGGCCCCGAGCTACCGCAGTTGCAGTCTGTGCCAAGAGCCCTGCTCTGGCCCCAGGGCTCGGGAGGCAGCAGCAGGGCCTGCCCTTATGTCAAAGTGGGGTTATGCAGGGGCTCCCAATAGGACATTGAAGTGCACCGATCCCAGACTTTGGATTGATCGGTGGGCAATTAGCCTCTTTCTCCCTGAATCATTTGATGACTGATACGGACCTCTAGCCACCCTGCCCTCCTGCCTGGCCCGCTGCAGCTTTCTCTCATAGGGCCTCACTCCCTCTCCACAAGGTAGGAGAATGTCAATCTGTTCAATCTCTGAGATCCTGATTCAACTCCAACAACACACTGGGCTTTCCTGAGGCCTCCTGGTAAGAAGACACTACTTATCTCCATTAACCTCTGACCCAGCTAAGATGAAACAGCTCCCATCTGCAGGCCTGAGTGCCCTCATCCCTGAACTAAAGCTAAATAAAGTGTGGAGTGGAGGCGGGGACCTGCAGCAGCCCCAGACCTGTGGCCCCCATCATCAAGGAATGGCTGCATCCTCCCTCCTGGGTATATACAGCCTGAAGCCTGTTAATAGATGACGCCTTGGGAACCCCTCCAGGTGGCCTTTGGTTTAAGAACTACATCTGGAGGAAGCAGTGCCTCCTAGGAAGATGGAAAGGCTGTAAACCCTCAAAGACTGTCCATTTGATTTATGTGATGATAATGGGAATGTTAATCTCCAAAGGCAAAGCCATTCATCCCAAATTCCAACCTCCTGGGTCCCCACACCTGACTTGATGAGAACAGCCACCCCTCAGTGGCTGCTCCCATGGGCCAGGCCTCTTACACGCAATATCCCACTTAATCCTCACCGCAAGTCAGAGAGCTATGTACTGTTGGGATGCTCAGTTTACACAGGAGGAAACAGAAGCTCAGAGAGATCAAGAGACCTGCCCAAAGTCATCAATAGTTAATGAGTTGTTCACTAGCATGAGTGGCCCAGCTGAGAGTGTTTACCTTGTGTGTCTGACTCCAAAGACTACGCTTTTCAGCCCTATTCCATACGCCCCCAACACTCACTCTGGGAGGTGTCTATTTAGAAAAACAATTCGGTTCACCCAGAGGCCACACGTGATACTGCTCTTGGGTTTTTTCATTCACATCTTAATTTACAGGGCAGCAGAATAGTAAATGCTGTATTATCTATCCTCTGAGAACTATGCTGCACTCAAGTTAATATTGAGTCCTACCATGGGCCAGGCCGTATTAATCACTGCAATACCAACTCTAAATACTACAGGAGGCATCAGTAAGCATTAGACAGAGGAGAGTATGTTTGTATCTTTCCCTGGAATGTACGGATTTAAATTCCCAAAAGCAATAATTCTCTTTGAAGATGATAAGCAGTGATAAACGATACAAATTTAATTTAGATAAAGAGAAATCCACAGTTTTTTTTAATGGTCTGCTGGTCAGTTCCGTATGCCAATCAATCAACTTGAAATGAAAACAAGCAGCTGATTCAGGTGGCAAGGCAGAAATCTGAGACCATGTAAGAAATCTTTGTAAAAGAGGGTTATTTGGTTTAATGCTGTGAGCAGCCCATGAAGAGTCCCTCAGGAGTAGACTGTGTCTGATTTGTTTTTATATTCCAAATGCCTGACACATAATGCATGCTGAATGAATGAGCCAAGGAATGAGTGATTGATTTTCAGGCTTTTCCATGCAGAGGCATCTCCTGGGATATGCCACAGCTGAGGGTGCCAGAGCATCACATCTAGCAATCTTAGATGCATCCACCAGGGAAAAGATAACCTTTGAGGACTTTCTTTGTAGCTGCCTAAGTACATTGGTATGTGTTCTCTCATTTAATACAATGAGCCTGTGGAATCTATATTGTTGTGCACATTTTACAATGAGGAAACTGGAGTTTAGAGAGTAAGTGACTTACCAAAACGTACGGAGGTAGAAAGCGGTGAAGCCCCCATCCAGACCCAGATGTCTGGGTCCTTAGTGCACTTCCTTTGCTCCACCACACTCTGACGGAGTCCACGTTTCCTTCTGAGATGGAGCGGGCAGCATACCTCCAAGTCTGTGGAGGAAAGATACAAGGCAAATAACTTTGCAAAGGAGAGAACTATAATCACTTCAAATGAAAGTGAGGACATGGTATCTACACTGGTCGTTCCTAGCCTCTGTTTTCAACATATCAAGGCAGCAGAGATTGGGCTGGGCACATCCCTGTTCTGCAGTATTCCCTTTAAATGCAAAACGTCTGGAAAAGGGGAGAAAAGACACAGTTAACCTCCACACTCTCAGATTCTTTCCTCTAAAACCAGTGAGTACACTTTGCTGTACACCTGAAACTAACACAACATTGTAAATCAACTGTACTCCAATAAAAATTTTTTAAAAAGAAAAAATTTTTAAATGAATAAAACCAGCAAGTAAATCCCTCTATCATTCCACACACCAGCATCTCCACCAAAGACTACAGAGGAGAAATAAATGTAAAAATAAATTCAAAGTGGGCATTACTGCTGTTTGTAACCAATTATAGGTTTGTTTTCGTTTTTAAAGAAGTGAGGAGTATTAGGAGGGTACTGATGTGGAAGAAAGTTGAAAGGACTTTGTTTAAAAAGATGTTTGAAATTTTCTTAAAATTTTGATTAACTACACTATCTTTAGATTCCTTGTTCTAGCTAATCTAAATTGGCTATAAAATCAGGCAAATTTGAACCGTTAATCTTGTACATAAAGTACCAAAAATTGTATTGTGTGTACTTTATTGCCTGATGCCTGAATCACTGACTGCACAATTTGTTTGCAAAAATCTCTAAGGTCCAACGCAAGTGGAGGTTTAATTTGGCCTATACTTGAGCTTTGTAGATAACTAAATTCTTCTGAAGTGGGGTGGGATAAAGGCCGGGGGCGGTGGGCACAGAGTACCAAAAAATCTGTCCATGTGCATAAATTTTTCTGAGCCTGGTGTGCTTTCTGAACCATTTCCTATACTTCCCAGGTGGAATAAGGGCTCATCTGAGAAGGAAACACAGACGTCATGACTCCTCACTGAAAGTCGACTCTTTCACCTTCTGCTCTCTGCTGCTCCTGCTGTGAACATATCTGCTGGATCAAAACTTGAGACACATGGTCTAGTCATGAAAAAAATGAAATTAAGACTGCTCCAGAAAATCTAGGACATATGTTCTCCAGAGCTGTAGCAACCCGGGACTGTGTACTCTGTAGGTGCCTAATAAATGCCTGCATTGAGGATCATAGCAGCATTCCAAAAGGCATTTTGAATTTTTTTCCTTTTCTTCAAAAGTCTTATCTGCAGCTAGGTTTTTTTCTACATCCTAAAATCTTTCAGCCCACCACCCAGATTATGCCAATTTGCTATGTGCCTTTGCCTGGTCCATTTCACTTAAGTGCTACAATTTTCTTTTTAAGATTAACAGTCAATCTAAAACCAAAACCTGAGAGCTCTCACTTAAACGCTGGGAACTTTAAAATATGGCTAAAGATGTAATACATTTTTTCCACTTGAAAAATAAATAAGCAGTGTGATAAGTAAAGTGCTACTCCAAACATATCACAACAGTAGAACATTCCCAGTGAAGTATTAACTGTTGGTTTGTTTAGATAAGAAATACATCTAGTCAAAATCAAACTGCAATTACAGGACTTCAAAGCAAAATAATTGGGCTCAGCAATATTGGTTCTAATCTCACATCAAAAGCAGATGTATCGTAGTTGGCTTATGAAAAGAAAACAATTCTTTTCAACCAATATGAAGCATGGGAAAACAAGGATAACATTTCTTGAAAACTTCAGAGAAATAATGTCACACTGTGAAACAGACATAGCATTTCAGAATTTTTTTTAATATAAGCTGTCTGGAGACATTACGCTTCATGAAATAAGAACAGGTGTAAAATCCGAACAGAAGCATTCATTTTCACTTTTAAGACTCAGAGACAAGCATATTAATGAGAGAAATTAGCAAAGGGAGGATCTGTCCTGGACACGGGGATGGGGATACAGGAGAGAAACAGAAGTGAAAAAGGATAAGATCCTAAAATTAACCCAACCAATCCAATTCTCTGGATTCAGAATAGACCAGTACTTCTCAGACTTTAATGGGAAACCTGTTATATGCAGATTCTAGTTCAGTAGGTCTGGGGCAGGGCCTAACAAGCTTCCAGATGATGTTGATACTGATGCTGCTGGTCTGTGGGCCATACTTTGAGCAGCCAGGGTGTAGAACTTTTGACCTCTGAATGCCATACATCCATCAATCCTTGCCAAAAGCCAGCAGCCTAGCCAGATAAAATGTGGCACAGTCTGCAGCCTTGAAGGGGGCGAGGGGTATTGTGACGTGTTACCTCCCTTAGGGTCAACACAACAATACAAAGCAAAACAAAACCAGACTCTCAATGGCAAAATTCAGTTCATTAGGAGCATACAATTACACAGATTTAGATAAAAGGCAACTGAAGCTGGGTGAAAAGTCTTCTGGGGCTTTCACCTGAAGCGTTTGATTTCCCCGGAAAGTTTGGTGAAGAGTCACATGGGGAAGGCACTCAAACCAGTTGGTGGCCAAAGTCATTACCAGCTCTGACTTGAAGAGATTGAAAAAAATCAATGTGCGTTGCATCACGAACAACTGACTTGGAGAGGGGTTCACCCTGTTTAGTGAAGATATGGGAATGAAATGAGGAAGTATAGAGTTATTGTAGAACTCACCCCCGGTACTTAACCTTCTATCAGTCTCATCTGTATAATGGAAAAAGTAATAGCATACTTTTCCAAGGATTACTGTGAAAATTAAAATGAGTTCTATGAAAGCAGTTGGAACAGTTCCTAACCCATAGCAAGCACTACATATGTATACGTTATTATTATTATTATTAGGCTTACATGACATTGGTTTGGGATATCCAGAAATCTAGTTCCAACAATAAAGGCTCATCAGCTATAAAAATGTATGTGGCCCTACTAGGAAAGTCATCCATTGAAAAAAGTCAGTTAATTTAAAACGGGACAATCACTCAGGAAGTAGATACTTTGCAGGAACAGACATTGATGACAGAAAAAAAACTCTTAGTACCTAATTGTGCACTTAATACAGAAATTTAAAAATGAAATTTCTATATGAAAGGAAGATATTAGGCCTAGATGACGTTAATGAAAAATAGATGATTTTTCTCCAACCTCTTATGGAGTCTATTACTATTACTCTAAGAACAATAAACAACAGCAATTTAAAAATATATATTTTCCCAACAATCTGCAGCTAAAGCCCACACTAGCCAATGCCAGGAGTCAAAAAAAGAATATGGCTTTGCCATGGGATGGTTATGTTTGATTTCTCAAGAGAACAATTGTATCTTAATTAGGGAAAATGTCTTCCTCATTTTACTATAGAGAAGATTCTCACACTGTCAATGTGAGAAGATCATTATAAGTCTGAGTTCCAAATTTCAAGAGCATCACTGGTCAAAATAATTACTTCTTACCTCAAGGAGAATTCATTTCCAGTGAGGACTGGGGTCTGGAAAGTGAATATGTCATGAAAGAGAACTAAGCAGGGACAGGGAAATTTGGGAGACCCACTAAAATGTACCTCAATGAGGACAGGAGTTTTGTCTGGTTAGGTCACCACAGCGTCCACCACACCAGGATAATGAGTGAAGCAGTGAGCATGGCTGTGAAAATCTGACCACTGGACTTCACTTCTCTCACTGGCTAAACAGGGAGCTAGAACCGAACACAATCCTTCTCCAGTAAAATTCATTAACATCCTTCCTCTGTTAACATTCCAGGATTCTACGATTGCTGTTCTTTGTGGAAGCAACTTCACTGGATATATCTTCACAAAGTCTAAATAAATAAATACTAGTTAACTCTAGAGATTGGCTTCCTGTTCAGGATATAGGCAAGATAAACTGTATGAGTCCCTGTTAGAACCACACTCCACAGACAAGAGATATTCAGGTCCATTTTTAGGCTGAACAAGTAAGAGCCTCCCGTTTCCTGGACATTCTGTGTTAAGGTGTGCTTGAGTGTATGAAATGCTTGGCTGACTTTCTGAATGGGGCTGGACTTCCCAAAACCTTGAGCATCTTTTTCTCTAGACCAAAGAGACTGATCCCAAGTAAAAGGCATAATCCAAGGAATTTCCCAAAGAGCACTCCTCTGCTGAGCAGCAGAAGACAGCATCCCCAGATAGTCATGGGATGTCCTCATGCGTACATATCTCCTGCATCAGGTCCTAGGAAGACTTCCCCGACCTCTCTGACAAGTCACAACCTCATATCATAAACACTCATACCCAGTACCCCTCTCCTGCCCTTCATTTATCTGAAGGGAAATTTCACAATTTTGTAATTATTTGATGACACTAGACCTCAGCTCCATGGGCCCATGCACACATCTGCTATTGCTTACCATTGTCTCCCCAGAATTTAGCACAGGGTTTGGCACATACTAGATACCTAATAAATATTGAATGAATGGGGCTTCCCTGGTGGCGCAGTGGTTGAGAGTCTGCCTGCCGATGCAGGGGACACGGGTTCGTGGCCCTGTCCGGGAAGATCCCACATGCCGCGGAGCGGCTAAGCCCGTGAGCCATGGCCACTAAGCCTGCGCGTCCGGAGCCTGTGCTCCGCAACGGGAGAGGCCATGACAGTGAGAGGCCCGCGTACCGCCAAAAAAAAAAAAAAAAACTTGGGTTTTCCACATACCAACTCTGTGACCTTGGAGAAAGTACTGAATTGCTCTGTAAAACAGGACTTATTCATAAGGTTGTTGGAAAAATAAAATGAGAATACATATAGAGGGCTTAACAAAGTGTGGGTCACATGGTAAGTGGTCAGAAAATGTGAACCCTTTGTAAATATCATTCATTGTGTCCTGAAATAGACTATGGCAGCAGGAAACACTTGAAAATGATGATTCTCAAATATTTTCAATCCTCTGACCGTTTCTACACCACCAGCTCATCACACCTGGATCTTGTTGTTTCGGTTTTGACAATTCGGCAATTAAGTGAGGAGCATTTGGACAAAACATGGTAAATTAAGTCATCAGCTTACACCAGAAAGAGAAACTGAGAAATTATAGGAGAAGGCATAAGACCCCAGCCAGGGGGCCACCTGTACGTCCCAGTCCTTAAGTACCACGCTGGAAGAACAGAGGGTGGTGATCTGATCGGGAGGTCAGGAGTGCACTTACCTTTACTTGGACTTTCTCAGCAGGCCTCAGGGCCCTCACAGATAGATACTGCTCTCCTGATAAGGAGCCTCCCAGCATTGATTTGCCTTCCTTTCTGGGACAACATGACAGTTCAAACCAGAGTCAGTCATTATCAGCTGGAACACAGCAAGTTTGAGGGTGGCAAGATTAGTAAACTTCAAAAGGTTAGGAGGACTTGATAAGCCAAGGGCAGGGTTGGGAATATTTATTTAAAAGCTTACAGTGCCTGAAATATTCCATCTGAGCCCCTTCATCCCCCACCTTCCTTCCTCTTGACCTTTCTGTGACCTTCTCCCAGCTCTTGAAGTTTCTTGCTTTGGGTCAGCTGCATTTCCAACTGTAATACCATTTTTTGCCTAGTAAAGTTTCCAGAGACACATCCCTCTCCTCCTCTCTTGGGGTCCCTTGAGGGTTTAAAAAAAGGAGATCAACATTTACATTGGTAAAATACACTCAGCTGTGAGGCGGGTTTAATCTTTTTTACAACCGTCCCCTGCAGCTGTGCTGTCTGCTTTACCCACCCCCCAACATTGGCCCTCTGCCTTCCTGGAAATAGCTTTCCCCAAAGAGCACTGGGACACACAATCCCAGCCTCACTAAATAGAGTTAAACAGAAATCTCAGACGTGCTGTAACCAGATGGGATAACTTCAGTGGGGTTTATGGATCCAGGAAAAGAGAGAAAGGAGGGACCGAAGGGGATCTCATGGAGATAAAGCCATACTGAATGAGCCTGTGCCCAGGGAGGGCACACAGAGCAAGGCACCCGGGTTAAGGAGAAGTTGGAAGGTCCTTTGCTGGGGGCCCTGGGGAGAGGAAATAGTCTTTCCTGACATTCCTTCCTGAAACAAGCAAACTACACTCCTACAGCCCTCCCCCCTCTCCTCCTTTTAACTGATTTTTCCAGAATATGTGGTAAATAGAGGATGAATCAGCCCAAAGTTCCTGGGCAACAATTCAGGTCCAACTGGGCCCCCTTCACAAGAGGAAAGAAGAAAACAAGAACAAGGGGAAGAAACAGTTTGTTTAAGAAAAAAAGAAAAAATAAGTTCATTAAAAATACAACCTTAGGGCTTCCCTGGTGGCGCAGTGGTTGAGGGTCTGCCTGCCGAAGCAGCGGACACGGGTTCGTGCCCTGGTCCAGGAGGATACCACATGTCGCGGAGCGGCTGGGCCCGTGAGCCATGGCCGCTGAGCCTGCGCGTCCGGAGCCTGTGCTCCGCAACGGGAGAGGCCACAACAGTGAGAGGCACGCGTACCGCAAAAAAAAAATAAATAAATAAAAATACAACCTTAAAGTCACCGAGAGGTCTACTTTAAATATGCTTTAGGAAAAAAGGAAACCTAGCATTACAAAAACAAAGTATCTTTCACAAAGCTTGGAGGTGGTCCTCATAATATCCAGAATAGAATCCCACATTATAATTATTCAAAACCCTTCATGCTCACCTTTAGATTCTGTGTTGTGACCTACATTCTCCTGTTAAAATAGTGAGGTGTGGTTTACTGCCTAACTCTTCAGGAGTCACAAAATGCAACAATGATTTAGGGAAGTACAGTGTGAAGATAGTGAGACAGGAAAGCAACAAAAAGATGGATAAAGGAGTGGTGGCAAATCCATACAATGTAAATTATAGCAGTTAAAATATTATGGAAAACATGTTTCAACATGGATAGATCCCCAAAACATAATGTTGAACAAACTAAGCAGAGTAGAGGAATCATACAGTCTAATGTTATTTATAGAAAGTTTAAAAACATGCAAAATTTAGCTATACAGTCGTCCCTCTGTATCCTGGGGTTCTGCATCCATGGACTCAACCCACCACAGATCAAAAATATTCAAAAAAAATTCCAGAAAGTTCCAAAACAAAACTTGAATTTGCTTTAAACTGGCAACTATTTACATAGCATTTACATTGTATTAGGTGTTATAAGTAATCTAGAGATGATTTAAAGTACATAGGAGGATATGCCATAGGCTATATGCAAATATGAATACTACATCATTTTATATGACTTGAGTATCCTTGGATTTTGGTATCTGGGCAGGGCAGGGGGTGTGGTCCTAGAGCCAATCCCTCATGGATACTGAGGGACAACTGTATACTGTTTATGGATAAATACATACGTTTATGGACACATATGTGAAGTATAAAATATGCAAAAAAGAAATGATGAATGCCAAATTCAGAGTAGTGGTTTCCTCAAGGGAAGAAGGAAAGGTAAGGAATACTCAGGGTGCTTCTACTACTTTTGTTTTTCTTTCAAAAGTGATGTGAAACAGATATGGCAAAACAATAAAGACGAGAAGCTGTAATGAGTTAGTGTTTATTCATTACTACTTTTTAATGCTTTACTGCATGCTTAAAACATTCCATCTAAAAATGTTAAGAATTTCATACAGGAGTCTTCCTATGAAAGTCCAGTATACAACTTTGTATACCCACTGAATTCACACTTCCTTGAATATCTGGAAGGACCTCAGGCAGGGCCCCTCGGGTCCAAGAGATACCATCTCCTTCCTGGGGCAGTCCTACCTAGCCTTTGGTGAGGAGTGTAGGGGTCAGCGGACTGCCTTTTCAAAGCTCTTGTGAAATCATTTCACCCAGAGGATTCACAAAAAAAGCAAGCATTGGGTATCTAAAAGCTTCCATCAGGAACTGTTAGGAGGAAATGGAATTTAACAAGCCTCCTTCAGACTAAACATGGATACTTGCAAGCCTGGTCTTTAATTGTCAATTCCACTACTGGGAGAGATGACATCTGGCTCTCACCCCAGCTCTGATGCTAGTGAACTATGTCATCTTGGGCAAGACCATTCACTTCTCCAAGCCTCATTTCCTTCATCTGCACCTAGAAGATCTCTAAAGTCTGAGCTCTAAGGGCCTATGGTTCTAATCTGAGAATTAAGAAGACAGGGCAGGTCTAGATAGACCACAAACACCTCCCAACCATAATTCCTTCTAGGGGTGCTGGTGGTCCTGTACCCAGCCCCATCCCTGAACACACACTCTGTCCCCCTCACAAGGTTTCTGTAGCTCAAACTCCCATCATTGGACACTCCTTCAGATTAAATGCCACATTATAATGAAAATGATACCTGGAACCATAATCACACCTTAACCTCAGCAATATACATTATCTCTTAATTCACATGAAACCACTTTTAACATAGATAAGAAAATTGAGGCTGAGAACATTTAAGCAATTTACTCAAGATAACACAATTCTTAAGGGGAAAACTCAAGCTTCAGAGTTAAATCTTTAAAATTGCAAGTTTAAATCCTTTCCATGACAAAGCAATTGACTGAGATTAGCCTTAACAGAAGCAGCAGAATCCTAAAATAAAACAAGAGTAAGAGGGCAGAGAGTAAAGTTAAGAGAGGAGAGGTCTTAGAGCTAGGTCTGCAGCCCAGGGGAAGATGAAAGGAGAGTGAAAGGGACAGGAAAATCCTGTCTTACTTTGTCATTTTGTACAAGGTCAGGTGTCTTCACCTTCATTACAGGTGGGCTGTAATATTGCAAAGATTGACAAGAGGCTGAAAACAAGAACCCGAGGTGTGCAAGGCTGTTATTACGTACAGTTTTCCTCTCCAAATCTTCCTACCGTGGGCAAGCTGGAATGTAGCTGTTCAGCCTGGAAGAGAGGATTTGTGTCAATTGACATGTGCAGTCCTTGGCACCATAAGTGATCAGCGAATGATAGTAATGATGGAAATGATGATGACAATGATGGTGAGCACTGAATCAAGAAATGACCTAAGGTCATTCCAAAACATCACATAGAAAACTGGCTCATGCAACCTGACAGGTGCACCACGGGGGCTTTCATTATTCGTGATATTTTCAACAATTAAAACTGCTTTAACATGATCCAGTTTCTCTGTCCAACGTGCTAGGTTCAAAAGAGTTCGCTCAGCAAACATAATCTTCCCTGTCTCTTTTTCTAAAGGGATTTCTGAATGATCTGTGAGAGAAACAACAGGAAGTAAGCAGAGGGACCTTCTCCAAGTTTCATCCCACTAGTTTATCAACTTTAGCTTAGAAAGTAAGAGAAGCAACTGTATTAACAGGTACTTCTACATAATAGGCAAATTAAATGAACACTTTAGACAGGAAAATAGAATTATTGTAGCCCTGCTGTCTCTTGCTAGGGACAGAAATTTGTCGTGTTACAAATGCCCTATTATAAGGCAAACATTTTCTTTTCTCCCACTGGGACTGTCCCTCACAAATGGAGTTGTCTTACCTTAGATTCCTTACAAAAATCTTGCAAATAACAAGGTGTTTTCTCAATTATTTTATTTTGAACTACAAAGTGCTGGGGACAGGGTGGGAAAGGCACCAAAGCCTTAGCACAACCTCAGTCCATGCTTGTTTGGGAACTTACAGATGTTGGTGTGCAGTAAGTAAAAAAGAAAAGGAACGAAATTTAACCTAAATTTACTCATTTATTCCCATAGGTCAAGATTTATATTTGTAACTACTGAATGTAGTTAAAAATAAACCAGCAAGCCTTTAAAAATAACTTTTAAAAATCTATATAGTAAGTGGTTACATTCTGGAAATCACAAATACATAATCTACATGACAATGAAACACCAACTACCTAGTATGAGCCAAATACAGAAGTACTTGTGTCTTGGCACAGTCGTTCTTATGATCCCATTAAACAGGGATTCAAATGCGCTCTTTTTCAAACAACTGAGAAGTGAGAATGATGAGCTCTAGAAAGCTGTGTTAAGTCACTCAAATATAAGTCATGAAAAAAATACATATAAAGAGTTTGAACAAAATTGTTTTGGGACACTGGGAGTGGAAAAAGTACTATTTCTGTATTATTATTTTAGATATGTTATTTTAAATAGACATGAGTGCCAGTGTTAATAAATTAAATGTTATTTAATTTGACTAGCTCATCTATATTCACAAAAGGTATATAAAGAATGTTCAAATTGGCAAAACACTTATTTGGCTCTTAATTGTCTTTTATTCAGGAATATATGGTACGTAGTAGTTAAATACAACGGGGCTTCACTTAAAAAGCAAAGACAACTAAATCATTCATAGTCTTTGGGGGACGGGGGAAGACAGAGGCAGACCGAGTAGCCTAGAGGAGGAAACTTAAAAGCAACAGCCCATCTGTGAGTTCAGCACTGTGTCTGGGCTCTCAAGGCATCCTGGTTCCAGCATCCCCGCCTTAGGGACTCCCCTTTGGAACATGTTATGCAATACGATCTAGTTCCACCAATCTTGAACGTGGCTGGCTCTGAATTAAATCACCTTTCTCCCAAATCAGGCAAGTGACAAACTGTAGAGACCAAGGAGGCCTGTAGAGAACATTCTGTTGTGTTTTGTTTTGTTTCTAACATCACTGAAAGTCTAAAGAGGGGGTATCTAATAACCATCATAAGCTGGAGAAGCCAGAAGGATGAAAAGATAGGCTCCCAAAAATCTGACTCTATATGTCACACTAAATACTCCATTCTACACAAAATCATAGAATTGGAGCAAGAAGAAATCCTAGAAACTGTCTAGGAAACACTTCTTCCTCAAAGTAGAAAAATATCCCTTTACACATTTTGCTTGTGTTTGCAATAAGAGATACTACTTTTAGGTCCCCAGAAAAGCTTATCAGACATTTATCCCCAGCCTAAGTGGAACCAAAACTCCTATTCCTATTCATGTTAAAATAAAATTAAGTTTAAAGCTCTTAATACTTGATAGATCTTTTCAAGAGAACCGTTAGCTTTGATTTACACAAAAGGTAGACACATTTTCACACTTCGTTGGCATCACCACCTCCATGAGAGACATCTGCAGCTCCCCCTTGACTCCATGTCATATGGTCACCATTAGAGGTCACACAATTGAAAATCCATTTCTAGGAAATAAGGAGGCTACTAAATCATGTAGGAGAGGAGAGCTATCAAGGCTGAGAACATCACCATGAAAGAACTGGGTCCCCTATAATCAAGTGGGTAGTGTGCTATCCTCAAGCTCAAATTTTTTTCCTTTTAGTTCTGTTTTATTTTTAAAACCACAAATATATTAATAGATCCTAAGTAACATTCTGCATGAGATTCTAAAACTTAAAGAATTTCTAATTTTGCTATTTTAAGTGAATAATTTGTGTGTATGTGTGTGGGGGGTTGTGGGTATGATACTAGCAGCTGGAGATTTTCCATGTGATCAGAACTTTTTCAGTCCTTTCAACATATAAAAGGGCAGCAGAAGGTAAAGCCAGACTAGGGAACCACTAATCCAAAATTCCTGAAGACAGAGAAGGCAAGGAAACAAAGGATGAATGACTCCACACATAACCCACATTCCATCCCTTTGGGGTGATATTTAAACTTCGGTAAACATTGCAGATAAAACTCAAAATACTCTGGGCAATATTCAGAGCAATAGATGCATATGGAAACCTGAAGTACTGAGTTTTAATGAAACAATCTGGTTAATATGAGATGCTATAAAGGTGGAGAAAACATACTGAGACTTCTCAAAGGGTGCTGAGAGCAGGGTAAGTGAATCAAGAGGGGTGCCTAGAAAAGAACAGGTTGAGGAGAGAAGGATGGGGGAAATTAATTTAGTCAGTGAAAGAGACTGAAGCTTGGGGAAAGAATGGTGTATCTAAGGAGTGATTCCAAATGGTTTGGAATTCCAGAATCCCAGGCATTAAGCAATTAATTTTCAAGTGGAAATCAGTTTTGACTTGAATTCATGAGTTGTTTCTGAAATGTATCTAAGAAATGTATTCTCCTCAAGGATCAGGGAATCCATACCATGAATGAAGTCATGAAGTCAGGGGAGGGGGAGGTTAGGTCACAAAACTCCATCACCATGAGACGTCTCCATATAGCATTGTGGGGCTTTGGCTCTTGCCCTGGGAATCCTCATACTATGGAAAAGTGGGTTTTTCATTGTAAATATCTGGTTGGTGAATAATGCACTAATGTGGCACCAGCTTTGTTCTTATTCACTGGGAAAAGAAACAGCAAAGAACAGAAAATTGATCAATGAGATTCAATTTAAGCTCTAAGGAAAGTGTGATCCAAAATTTCCTGTGGCAAGAGCATTCTCATTCTTCATTTCTGGGCTGGTCAAATCACAAAAGCTGCAGTGTTGCCTTGATTTAGATGAAAGGAATATATCTGCTTCTTCTGCCATGCTCTGTGCACCATGAGGTCAGTTCCAGCTCATCTTTGAAAACTGTAATACTAATTCCTATTGAGCACTAAAAAGTTCTGTTTTGTTTTCTGTTTCTTGCTTTTCACTTTTGGAGTCAAGTATTTTTCCTTGCTTGATAGAGAAAGGGAAAAATGGTGCTCCCGAGTTAGAGGAATAAAAAAATTTGGACTTCCCTCGTGGCGCAGTGCTAAAGAATCTGCCTGCCAATGCAGGGGACACAGGTTTGATCCCTGGTCCGGGAAGATCCCACATGCTGTGGAGCAACAAAGCCTGTGCGCCACAACTACTGAGCCTGTGCTCTAGAGCCTGAGCCACAACTACTGAGCCCACAAGTACTGAAGCCCGCGCACCCTAGAGCCCACGCACCACAACTACTGAAGCCCACACACTCCAAGGCCCGCGTGCGGCAAATACTGAGCCCGTGAGCTGCAACTACTGAAGCCCACACACCTAGAGCCCGTGCTCTGCAACAAGAGAAGGGCCCTCTCGTTGCAACTAGAGAAAGCCCACGCACAACAACAAAGACCCAACGAAGCCAAAAATAAATAAATAAAATAAAATAAAATTTAAAATCTGTCATTTTTTTCTAATTACTTCATGTGTTATTGAATCACCATTCCTTAATGTTTTACATTTTCTTCATAGTTTAACCTCTGCCTCAAATCTTCATCTCAGCTCACATCTAGGGATAGAAAGGAAAAATTAAATGCATGGGCTTGGAAGTCAGGTAAACTCTGTTCAAATCTACATTCTGCAACTCACTAGCTATGCAACCTACAGCAGGTTAAATAACTTTTCTGAAAGTAATAGTATCTACTTCACATGGTGGTTATGATTAAAATGAGGGGGAAAATACAAAGCATTTAGCACAATGCCTAGCACACAGGAACTATTCAATAAATGGTATTTAAAAACATTCTTCCTATCTTTTCATAGTCACCAGATTGGCAACAATTTTAAAGTTTGACGATACCAAGTGTTAAGAAGGCTGTATAGCAACAGGACCTCTCATACCTGACTGCAGGGAATGTGTAGCAGATTAAAGTTGGGGGCCACAGATTATTGCTATTTAATATACTTGTCCCCAAAGGTACGGAGGATCTGTGTTCCCTCCCTTTGCTTCTGGGCAGGTTCTGTGACTCTTCTGACAAAGGCATGTGGCAGAAATGATATTATACAAGCTTCTAGGTCTAGGCTTTCAGAGACTGGCAGGTGCCACTTCCAGATTCTTGGAACATTTGTTCTTGGAACCCTGATCTACCATTTAAGAAGCCAGACTGTCCTGAGGCCACTATTCTGTAAGAACCCAACCCATATGGAAAGGCCCTGGAGGATGAGATATCATGCGAAGGAAGAGACCAAAGAACACCACGATGTAGATATATGAATATCTACATATAGATATATGAAAGCAGCCACCCTAGGAGAGGATCCTCCAGCTCCAGCTGCCTCCGTTTATACGATGCGGATTAGACACAAATGACTCAGCCAAGCTCTTCCCAAAGTCTTGACCTACAAAACCATGAGCAAAATAATATCGTTGTTTTAAGCACTGACCCTGGAGTAGCTTGTTATGCAACATTTGTAATTGCAACAGAATGAAATTTATACAATCACTTTGGAAAACCACTCGGCATCACTTTGTACAGGGAAAGAAACATACACCGATGACCCAATGATTCCACTTCCACAGTGGAAGTTCCACACAAAGTTGCTAAAGCAGTTAAAATTAATGAACTATATCTTCATACAGCCACCTAGATGACTCTCAAAACTTAATATCAAAAAACAGATAGGAGTGGGCGGCCTGGCCAGAGAGGGTGGGGCTTATTAAAGTGCGTGTCAGAGCCAAAAAAAAAAAAAAAAACAGGAGACAGGAGAAGATGGCAGAAGAGTAGGACGCAGAGATCACCCTCCTCCCCACAGATACATCAGAAATACATCTACACTTGCAACAGCTCGTATAGAACACCTACTGAACTCTGGCAGAAGACCTCAGACCTCCCAAAAGGCAAGAAACTCCCCCACGTACCTGGGTGGGCAAAAGAAAAAACAGAGACAAAAGAATAGGGACGGGGGCTTCCCTGGTGGCACAGTGGTTGAGGGTCTGCCTACTGATGCAGGGGCCGCGGGTTCGTGCCCCGGTCCGGGAGGATCCCGCATGCCGCGGAGCGGCTTGGCCCGTGAGCCATGGACGCTGGGCCTGCGCGTCCGGAGCCTGTGCTCCGCGACGGGAGACGCCGCAGCGGTGAGAGGCCCGCGTACCGCAAAAATAAATAAATAAATTAATTAATTAATTAAAAAAATAAAATAAAAGAATACGGACGGGACTTGCACCAGTGGGAGGGAGCTGTGAAGGAGGAAAGTTTTCCACACAGTAGAAGCCCCTTCGTGGGCAGAGACTGCGGGTGGCGGAGGGGGGAAGCTTCAGAGCCACGGAGGAGAGCGCAGCAACAGGGGTGGGGAGGGCAAAGCGGCGAGATTCCCGCACGGAGGATCAGGGCCGACGGCAGTCACCAGCCCGAGAGGCTTGTCTGATCACCAGCCTGAAAGGCTTGTCTGCCCACCCACCGGGGCGGGCGGGGGCTGGGAGCTGAGGCTCGGGCTTCGGTCGGATCCCAGGGAGAGGACTGGGGCCGGCGGCGTGAACACAGCCTGAAGGACTAGGCGGGAGGGAGTCCGGTAAAAAGTCTGGAGCTGCCGAAAAGGCAAGAGACTTTTTCTTCCCTCTTTGTTTCCTGGTGCGCCAGGAGAGGGGATTAAGAGCGCTGCTTAAAGGAGCTCCAGAGAAGGGCGCGAGCCGCGGCTAAAAGTGCGGACTCCAGAGACGGGCATGAGACGCTAAGGCTGCTGCTGCCACCACCAAGAAGCCTGTGTGCGAGCACAGGTCACTCTCCACACCTCCCCTCCCGGGAGCGTGTGCAGCCCGCCACTGCCAGGGTCCCGTGATCCAGGGACAACTTACCCGGGAGAACGCACGGTGTGCCTCAGGCTGGTGCAACGTCACTCCGTCCTCTGCCGCCACAGTCTCGCCTCGCACTCCGTACCCCTCCCTCCTTCGAGCCTGAGTGAGCCAGAGACCCCGAATCAGCGGCTCCTTTGACCCCGTACTGAGCGAAGAACAGACTCCCTCCAGCGGCCTACACGCAGAGGCGGGGCCAAATCCAAAGCTGAACCCCGCCAGCTGTGAGAACAAAGAAGAGAAAGGGAAATCTCTCCCAGCAGCCTCAGGAGCAGCGGATTAAAGCTCCACAATCAACTTGATGTACCCTGCAGCTGTGGAATACCTGAATAGACAACGAATCATCCCAAATTGAGGAGGTGGACTTTGGGAGCAAAATAGATTATTTTTTCCTCTTTTCCTCCTTTTGTGAGTGTGTATGTGTATGCTTCTGTGTGAGATTTTGTCTGTAAAGCTTTGCTTTCACCATTTGCCCTAGGGTTCTGTCCGTCCGTATTTTTGTGTGTTTTTTTGTTTTTTTTACTTTTAAAAAATTTCTTCTTATAACTATTTCTTATTTTAATAACTTTATTTTATCTTATTTTATTTTATTCTCTTTCTTTCTGTCTTCCTTTCTTCCTTCCTTCCTTTCTTTCTATACTTTCTCCCTTTTATTCTGAGCTGTGTGGAGGACAGTCTCTTGGTGCTCCAGCCAGGCATCAGGGCTGTGCCACTGAGGTGGGAGAGCCAACTTCAGGACACTGGTCCACAAGAGACCTCCCATCTCCACATAATATCAAACGGTGAAAATTTCCCAGAGATCTCCATCTCAACACCAGCACCCAGCTTCACTCAACGACCAGCAAGCTACAGTGCTGGACACCCTATGCCAAACAACTAGCAAGACAGGAACACAAACCCACCCTGTAGCAGAGAGGCTGCCTAAAATCATAATAAGGCCACAGACACCCCAAAACACACCACCAGACGTGGACCTGCTCACCAGAAAGACAAGATCCAGCCTCATCCACTAGAACACAGGCACTAGTCCCCTACACCAGGAAACCTACACAACCCACTGACCCAAACTTAGCCACTGGGGACAGACACCAAAAACAACGGGAACTATGAACCTTCAGCCTGCGAAAACGAGACCCCAAACACAGTAAGATAAGCAAAATGAGAAGACAGAGAAACATGCAGCAGATGAAGGAGCAAGATAAAAACCCACCAGACCTAACAAATGAAGAGGAAATAGGCAGTCTACCTGAAAAAGAATTCAGAATAATGATAGTAAAGATGATCCAAAATCTTGGAAATAGAATAGACAAAATGCAAGAAACATTTAACAAGGACCTAGAAGAACTAAAGATGAAACAAACAATGATGAACAACACAATAAATGAAATTAAAAATACTCTAGAAGGAATCAATAGCAGAATAACTGAGGCGAAGAATGGATAAGTGACCTGGAAGATAAAATAGTGGAAATAACTACTGCAGAGCAGAATAAAGAATGAAAAGAACTGAGGACAGTCTCAGAGACCTCTGGGACAACATTAAACATAACAACATTCGAATTATAGGGGTCCCAGAAGAAGAACAGAAAAAGAAAGGGACCGAGAAAATATTTGAAGAGATTATAGTTGGAAACTTCCCTCATATGGGAAAGGAAATAGTTAATCAAGTCCAGGAAGCACAGAGAGTCCCATACAGGATAAATCCAAGGAGAAACATGCAAAGACACATATTAATCAAACTATCAAAAATTAAATACAAAGAAAACATATTAAAAGCAGCAAGGGAAAAACAACAAATAACACACAAGGGAATCCCCGTAAGGTTAACAGCTGATCTTTCAGCAGAAACACTGCAAGCCAGAAGGGAGTGGCAGGACATATTTAAAGTGATGAAAGAGAAAAACCTACAACCAAGATTACTCTACCCAGCAAGGATCTCATTTAGATTTGATGGAGAAATTAAAAACTTTACAGGCAAGCAAAAGCTGAGAGAGTTCAGCACCACCAAACCAGCTTTACAACAAATGCTAAAGGGACTTCTCTAGGAAAGGAACACAAGAGAAGGAAAAGACCTACAATAACAAACCCAAAACAATTAAGAAAATGGGAATAGGAACATACATATCGATAATTACCTTAAATGTAAATGGAATAAATGCTCCCACCAAAAGACACAGACTGGCTGAATGGATACAAAAACAAGACCCATATATATGCTGTCTACAAGAGACCCACTTCAGACCTAGGGACACATACACACTGAAAGTGAGGGGATGGAAAAAGATATTCCATGCAAGTGGAAATCTAAAGAAAGCTGGAGTAGAAATACTCATATCAGACAAAATAGACTTTAAAATAAAGACTATTACAAGAGACAAAGAAGGACACTACATAATGATCAAGGGATCGATCCAAGAAGAAGATATAACAATTGTAAATATTTATGCACCCAACATAGGAGCACCTCAATACATAAGGCAAATACTAACAGCCATAAAAGGGGAAATCGACAGTAACACAATCATAGTAGGGGACTTTAACACCCCGCTTTCACCAATGGACAGATCATCCAAAATGAAAATAAATAAGGAAACACATGCTTTAGATGATACATTAAACAAGATGGACTTAATTGGTATTTATAGGACATTCCACACCAAAACAGTAGATTACACTTTCTCCTCAAGTGCTCATGGAACATTCTCCAGGATAGATCATATCTTGGGTCACAAATCAAGCCTTGGTAAATTTAAGAAAGTTGAAATCGTATCAAGTAACAACACTATGAGACTAGATATCAATTACAGGAAAAAAATCTGTAAAAAATACACACATGGAGGCTAAACAATACACTACTTAATAACGAAGTGATCACTGAAGAAATCAAAGAGGAAATCAAAAAATACCTAGAAACAAATGACAATGGAGACACGATGACCCAAAACCTATGGGATGCAGCAAAAACAGTTCAAAAATGGAAGTTTATAGCAATACAATCCTACCGTAAGAAACAGGAAACATCTCAAATAAACAACATAACCTTGCACCTAAAGCAATTAGAGAAAGAAGAACAAAAAAAACCCAATGTTAGCAGAAGGAAAGAAATCATAAAGATCAGAGCAGAAATAAATGAAATAGAAACAAAGAAAATGATAGCAAAGATCAATAAAACTAAAAGCTTGTTCTTTGAGAAGATAAGCAAAATTACAACAAGCAACTCTATGCCAATAAAATGGACAACCTGGAAGAAATGGACAAATTCTTAGAAATGTGCAACCTGCCAATTCTGAACCAGGAAGAAATAGAAAATATGAACAGACCAAGCACAAGTAATGAAATTGAAACTGTGATTAACAATCTTCCAACAAACAAAAGCCCAGGACCAGATGGCTTCACAGGCGAATTCTATCAAACACTTAGAGAAGAGCTAACACCTATCCTTCTCAAACTCTTCCAAAATATAGCAGAGGGAGGAACACTCCCAAACTCATTCTACCAGGCCACCATCACCCTGATACCAAAACCAGGCAAAGATGTCACAAAGAAAACTACAGACCAATATCACTGATGAACATACATGCAAAAATCCTCAACAAAATACTAGCAAACAGAATCCAACAACACATTAAAAGGATCATACACCATGATCAAGTGGGCTTTATTCCAGGAATGCAAGGGTTCTTCAATATACGCAAATCAATCAATGTGATACACCATATTAACAAATTGAAGGAGAAAAACCATATGATCATCTCAATAGATGCAGAGAAAGCTTTTGACAAAATTCAACACCCATTTATGATAAAAACGCTGCAGAAAGTAGGCATAGAGGGAACTTTCCTCAACATAATAAAGGCCATATATGACAAACCCACAGCCAACATCATCCTCAATGGTGAAAAACTGAAAGCATTTCCACTAAGATCAGGAACAAGACAAGGTTGCCCACTCTCACCACTCTTATTCAACATAGTTTTGGAAGTTTTAGCCACAGCAATCAGAGAAGAAAAAGAAATAAAAGGAAACCAAATTGGAAAAGAAGAAGTAAAGCTGTCACTGTTTGCAGATGACATGATAGTCTACATAGAGAATCCTAAAGATGCTACCAGAAAACTACTAGAGCTAATCAATGTACTTGGTAAAGTAGTAGGATACAAAATTAATGCACAGATATCTCTGGCACTCTTATACACTAGTGACAAAAAATCTGAAAGTGAAATTAAGAAAACACTCCCATTTACCATTGCAACAAAAAGAATAAAATATCTAGGAATAAACCTACCTAAGGAGACAAAAGACCTATATGCAGAAAATTATATGACACTGATGAAAGAAATTAAAGATGATACAAATAGATGGAGAGATATACCGTGTTCATGGATTGGAAGAATCAACATTGTGAAAATGACTCTAATACCCAAAGCAATCTACAGATTCAATGCAATCCCTATCAAACTACCACTGGGATTTTTCACAGAAGTAGAACAAAAAGTTTCACAATTTGTATGGAAACACAAAAGACCACGAATAGCCAAAGCAATCTTGAGAATGAAAAATGGAGCTAGAGGAATCAGGCTCCCTGACTTCAGACTATACTACAAAGCTACAGTAATCAAGACAGTATGATACTGGCACAAAAACAGAAATATAGATCAATGGAACAGGATAGAAAGCCCAGGGATAAACCCACGCACATATGATCACCTTATCTTTGATTAAGTAGGCAAGAATATACAGTGGAGAAAAGACAGCCTCTTCAATAAGTGGTGCTGGGAAAACTGAACAGGTACATGTGAAAGTATCACACTAGAACACTCCCTAACACCATACACAAAGCTAAACTCAAAATGGATTAAAGACCTAAATGTAAGGCCAGAAACTACCAAACTCTTAGAGAAAAACATAAGCAGAACACTCTATGACATAAATCACAGCAAGATCCTTTTTGACTCACCTCCTAGAGAAATGGAAATAAAAACAAAAATAAACAAATGGGACCTAATGAAACTTCAAAGCTTTTGCACAGCAAAGGAAACCATAAACAAGACCAAAAGATAACCCTCAGAATGGGAGATAATATTTGCAAATGAAGCAACTGACAAAGGATTAGTCTCCAAGATTTACATGCAGCTCAATAACAAAAAACAAACAACCCAATCCAAAAATGGGCGGAAGGCCTAAATAGACATTTTTCCAAAGAAGATATACAGATTGCCAACAAACACATGAAAGAACGCTCAACATCATTAATCATTAGAGAAATGCAAATCAAAACTACAATGAGATATCATCTTATACTGGTCAGAATGGCCATCATCAAAAAATCTAGAAACCATAAATGCTGGAGAGGGTGTGCAGAAAAGGGAGCCCTCTTGCACTGTTGGTGGGAATGTAAATTGATACAGCCACTGTGGAGAACAGTATGGAGGTTCCTTAAAAAACTACAAATAGAACTACCATACGACCCAGCAATCCCACTACTGGGCATATACCCTGAGAAAACCATAATTCAAAAAGAGTCATGTACCAAAATGTTCATTGCAGCTCTATTTACAATAGCAAGGACATGGAAGCAACCTAAGTGTCCATCAACAGATGAATGGATAAAGAAGATGTGGCACATATATACAATGGAATATTACTCAGCCATAAAAAGAAACGAAATTGAGTTATTTGTAGTGAGGTGGATGGACCTAGAGTCTGTCATACAGAGTGAAGTAAGTCAGGAGAAAAACAAAAACCGTATGCTAACACATATATATGGGATATAAGAAAAAAAAATGATCATGAAGAACCTAGGGGTAAGACGGGAATAAAGACGCAGACCTACTAGAGCATGGACTTGAGGATATGGGGAGGGGGAAGGGTAATCTGTGACAAAGTGAGAGAGTGGCATGGACATATATACACTACCAAACGTAAAATAGATAGCTAGTGGGAAGCAGCCGCATAGCACAGGGAGATCAGCTCTGTCCTTTGTGACCACCTAGAGGGGTGGGATAGGGAGGGTGGGAGGGAGCGAGATGCAAGAGGGAAGAGATATGGGAACATATGTATATGTATAACTGATTCACTTTGTTATAAAGCAGAAACTAATACACCATTGTAAAGCAATTATACTCCAATAAATATATTAAATATATATATATAATATTGAGAGAATAAGCCATGTAATGGAAGAAAATATAAAGTATAATTCCATTTATACAGAGGTCAAGAAGAAAATGAAATAACAACCCTGTATACATATACGTACATATGTATGATAAAAAAATTTAAGCAAAGGATTGAATAACATAAAATTCAGAATAGTGGTTAACTCTGGGGGAGGGCTTTGGATGTGGTCAGGAGGGGTGCCCACAAATTTCAAAGATATTAGTGATGTTTTATTTCATAAGTTAAGTGGAGGTGGGAGGAGGGGTGATTTATTATTATTCTTTAAGCCAGAGGTTGGAAAACTTTTTCTGTAAAGGGCGAGATAGTAAATATTTTAGAGCCACATAAAATCTTTCTTGTATCTTTTGTTTTTTTCACAACACTTTAAAAATGTAAAAACAACTCTTAGCTCATGGGACCTACCATAAGAGGCCATGGGCAAAATTCGGTCCACAAACTGTAGTTTGCCAACCCCTGCTTTAAACTGTTTATGTGTGTTATACTGTCTTTTGTGTACAGATAATATTTCTCTCCCACCCCCAACAAAAAAAGAAAAGAATGAAACAGGAGGGCTGTGTGGTGGCCACAAATTATTATTATTTATTATCTGCTATCTCTTTACAGAGAAAAAATATACATGTTCTTCCTAACCCAGATCAAAACCCCATCCATTAAGCCTGCAGTCTGCTGACAGTTCCTCTGTACCGTTGCAGCTTAAAAAAAGAAACTCCACTTCTTTTCTAAAGGGGAAAAGGTAATTAAATGCACCATTATTCTTGCCTACAGTAGATTTTGAGCAGATTCTAGACAACAAAGTCAAAACAGGAGTAGTAGTTCAGACCGTTGCTTGGGCAGGAAGGTAGGGAAATCATAGATAAAATTCCAATTTGGTCAAATTACGATCACTAAATACCATCATCCAAGAAGTGTCTGCTGTTAATTCAAAGCTAACATTTCCTGGGCCTCACCATGTGCCAGGCACTGATCTCACACTGTATGTGTAATTTCATTTTATTTCTCACAATAATCCTTTGTGGTAGGTACTATTATGAAACTCATTTTACCAGAGTGGAAACTGAGGCACTGAGAAATTAAGTCACTTGCTCAAGGTCACATAGCTAGAAAGTAATGGAGCTTGTATCCGTATCCAGGAGGTTGGATCCTGATCCCACACTCAGCCACAACACTACTCTAATTGTTAAATACACTTGTCTCACCACCATACATGAAGTTGTATTTTTGTCCCAATTCTACAGATAAAGAATGTGTGCTTGCACCTGGCCTTGATCCAAGAAGCTTGGCTGGAGGCTGGGACTGAAGCTAATGCTACTTGTTTGGTGAGACCGTGTTTTGGCTTATTTAAAGAGCATTTTACAAGTCTCAGCTTGTCAGTAATGGGCAAAGAGCTGCTAAGAAAAAACAGGTAAAATGAGAGGTCAGACTTGTAACCACATGTCTCCACAGTGACAGGCTTCA
Source organism: Orcinus orca (assembly GCF_937001465.1). Lineage (NCBI taxonomy): Eukaryota > Metazoa > Chordata > Mammalia > Artiodactyla > Delphinidae > Orcinus > Orcinus orca. The sequence goes on along the minus strand of NC_064560.1, from coordinate 159,277,691 downwards.
ATTCTTCATCGGGGCCGTATGAAAAATAATTATGCTCCATCTTGGGCCCAGTGTTGGTGCTTGAGGGGAGTGAACAGGGCATGGAGGTTATTGCTGAGATAAAGAGGAAAGCTTAGGAGCTATGAATGGAAAAATAACCAATCTTAATTCGACCAGAACCCAAATGTGGAATGGTCATTAGCACTTATTCAACAAACTTTTAAGCACCCAAACTGTGTGCCAAGACTCAGGGCAGATGCTGGGATACGATGACAAACATGCCACAGTCCCCCCCGCCCCCAAGGGTTTGGAATATCTCCCCCTGAGTCCTCAGTGGAATGTGGTTTTTGAAGAGCACAAATGGATAGACGCAGGAGAATGGCAGAGGTATGACATCTCTGGGAGCCACTCTGCTGGCCATACTAACACCCCTCACCCTTGCAGCTAGGGCAGAAGGCAGAACCACACCCAGCTCTGATGAACTTTCCCTGTGGGATTTCTCTTTTGGCAAGAGTTTACAACAATTGCCTTTTCTCCTGAGGCCTGGGGTAGGGATGAGGTTGGCCCGAGGAAGGAAGGTAGTTGTCAAAAAACAGGCCCAGAGGTGCAGTTTTATGGCCTGTGAGTGATTCAGAAGTTTTCCTTTGGTACTTCAAGCTCAGGTCACATAGGAATAGCACATCTGCTCTAAATCATGATTCCTTTCCTCCGTCTACGCCCAGCTGGGCAAACCCTTCAAATGATAATGATCCAGAAAGAGGGCTGAGTTTGTTTTTATTTTTGCTGTATGGATTTTGTGGAGAAAGTGAGAAAAGAAAGTCACGCAAAAGGCCATCCCCAGAGAGATTACCAAAAACATTTTATTCAAGACTCCCTTCCCCCACCAAGTTTTTCTGTGCTGGGGAAACTTATTTCTGTACTGGACAAATCTGGGGACCATGAGCCTCAAAGAAGACCCTGATGAAAGGACCTCTGTATAAACAGCAGGCCCAGCAGTCACTGGGTAGAAATGTCCCAGGGAGGAGGTGTCACCCAAGGCACTGAAGCTGCTGGCTTGTATGTACTGATGTTATTAACACTAGCATGCTAATTTGGGCGCCAGCTGCCAGCCGCGAGCCCCTCCTCTCCCCAGCTGCTCTGCACCGTGAAGAGCCTAAATATCACTCAATGTGGCACCATCCAGAGGAGGCACATGCAGTGGTAAGAAATCTCTCCCTCTTCCTTAGTGGTAGCAGAAATTATCCCCCAAGTGAGTAGCCCAAACTGGCCAGAAACCCTCGATAAAGACTGCTCCCATTTTAACACAGAGCCCCGTTTCAAGACAAGGCCCCTGATGCAGAATCCCACCCAGGCCTGTCCACCCATTCGGGCTTAGAACCCCCTTTCAAGCAGTCAGTACAATGATTGTCTGCTCGGGGAAAGACATTATGGTATCTGTGGCTACGACACTTCAACCAGGTGTCAGATTCATTTGGGGAGTTTATAATGCAGATGCTAGGCCAGACCCCAGACCTATCAAACCAGAATTTCCAAGAGTGAGGACCAAGAATGTATATGCATCAAAGCCCCCCAGGTTGAGAGCAACAGCTGAGGACCTATTCAAGAACATTTGTGGTACCTTCTCATACTCCTTGGAGTCTGTTTCTCAAGGGTTTAATAGCTCAAAGGATCTGAAACTAATTCACATTCAGGGCTGAATGAGCAATAAGGCTGAAACATACAGGTTCCTGCATTTTAAGTGGACTCTGCCCTAAAGAAATAACTTTCTAAGAGGGGCAACTCAGGTCCAGTTACAGGCTTCTGATAAGAAAACAGATGTAGCACATAACATCCAAGATATAGCTCAATCTTCCCAATTTCAAATATCTTATTCCATAGAGCCCAAAAGCATTCACATATTAAAAGCTATAGGCCCCAACGTGGGATATGGAAAGTATGATTACCATGCCCATAAAGTGCCCTCTATTTACTAAAGTCCCATCAGTACTTTTTAGTATGATCAAGACCACAGCAAAACAACAAAACAAAACCAGAAACAGTGGAATTTAGAAATGACTGACTTTTTTTTTCAAATGAGGAATCAATCATGAATCGGGTACTGAAATGTGAAAACTAATACAGATTAATTCTTCCAGATGACCCTATGAAACGGGTTAAAAACTTCAGATTAGTAGAGACCATGGCTGGGGGAAACTAGGAGGAGTAGGAAATATTTGGGGGCATTAATAAAAGCAAATCTGAGCCAGAAAAACTGAAGGTGCAGACAGGAGGACTGACGGGAATGGTGATGCCTGCAGAAGATCTTCCTAGAGTTCCTACACATCCTCCACTGCCAGTGTCATGGACAGAATCACAAGATACGGATACTCATCCCTCCAATATCTAGTTTGAGCTTTGCTAAAACCTGCCATGTGGGCAAAGCTACGGAGCTCTGGACAACTGGGGACTTGCGAGAGGGGCCCATTGATTAGCAGTTCGCTCAGAAACCACAAAGATGTCGTGTGTTCTCTTCCAGTGCCCGGGTTCACGGTGGGGAGAGTAGGAGGCTCATAACAGAAATGAAGGGCCAGAAAATGGAGATGTGATGCATGACAGCCTCTCTAGCAAGATTTCCACAAAACAACTAGATCTGATTAGGAATAATTAAAATTCTCCCATTCCCTTGTGTAGGAAGACTGGGAAAGTCCTGTATAAACTGGGAAGAGGCCAAAGTGACTAGAAGGCTTGAGAGGCCTGGGAAGAAAGAAACAGGAGAAGATGAGATAAAATAAACCAGAGGGAAAGAAAGGTAGAGACCAACATTTAATATAAGTAAGACATTCGTTCAACAAATATTTATTGAACACCTTCTTTCATTCTTAAATTCCAAATTCCTCATTTGAAGCAGTCCAAATGCTGAGCGATCCAAAGCATGGTCTTCAATATACTCTCCAGTATTACTGTTAATTTCGCTAGCGCTTCCCCATTAACATACCCCGTTTCCTATCCATGATTATTCCCATTTCCATGGTTTTGCTCATTTTGCCTGAAATGCTCTCTGCTTTTCCTTTCACCAGTTCAAATCCTGACCATTCTCCAAAATCCAGCTGAAGCTACACCTCCCCCATGAACACTGGCCTCATGTCTTCATGCCACTCTTCGTGATATCTCATTGAGTGTATATTACATCCCACACAAACACTTGATATTTTTTGTCTTGAATTGTTCTCCTGTTTCTGATTGGAATGACAAAGAGCTCAGAGAAGCTGATTAATTAGGTGGAGATTTGAATTAGAATGAGGAACTCATTTTCCTATGAAAATAATTATATATCATTTATTTGGATACATTTTACTATATTAATAGTCAACTGAGATTCTAATTGCTATTATAACATTTTATGGGAAACGTATTTTTAGTTCCCAACGACCAGTTTACAAATAACCTTTGAGAACAAAACATGTTTGTAAATTGGATATTGCTTCTGTGAGGCAAAAGTGAAAAGAATGATTAAAGAAGTGTAGAATACGAAACATGTAAGGAACAGAGGAACAACTGCTCTGGAAGAAAATTGCAAGACAGGGATTTTTTTTTTAATTTGCAATGAAAATATAAAGCTTCCTGGCCTCCTGGCTCCTACGGATAGGCAGTCACAGTTGGTTTTAAGAATTTCTACCTCCTCTTCTACACTTTACTCTTTAACAGTTTAAGATCTCTCATTAAATCTATTTTTGTTGATTAAGTCAGCTCCAGCAGGGTATTCTGTTAAACAGCAACATTTAATAGAAAAACAGTAACTAGTAACATAGGTAAGAACCTCCTTGTAAAACGTGTGATGACCTTTCCTCAGAAGACACAGAGTAGGGCCCCTTCTTTCCATTTTCCTAGCTCCCCTCGGGACTCTTGGGGTTTGTGGAACGTGTTCAGCAAAGATTCTGAAAGTACCCGGCCACTGCTGGCCAAATCTCTCTATCAGCAACACTTTCACTCCTGCCTTTTGCTTGGAACCATGTTTTCTAGGGTTGCCTGTAACTGAGCCTAGACCTTGCCAGGAACACTCCTTGATTCATGGCATTTGGCTGGAAGTATGAATAAAATCCAAATGAGTGTGGGCCATACTCTGAGCTTGAAATAAACTATTCAGAATAGTTACGTGTTTACCAAGGTTTTTATTAAAATACCACACCCCTTCATATATTCAGCTTATAAGAAGCCAATTTTTTTCCTCAAGACACAGCACGTGCTTTAACATGAGAGGCATTACTTCCTATTGTTTAGAAGGAACAACTGTGCTCATAATTTAATGGACTTGTTTTATGGAATGAGATAAAGTATTCCTGACTTGAATTAAAAAACATAATGAAGCAGGTCTTTTGTGGTTTGAGTAACAGCTTGGTGATGAGCAGGGTGGGGCGCAGCTGTCAGCTGCAAAGGCTGTAGCTCTTGGGTCTAGCATTTGGTAGCTCAAAGGTAAACATGAAGGATCCTACTCCATCAGTTAGTACCGGGACCCTGTTCCTTCTAACAACAGCAAACCACTCAGAGGGACCTTTGCAAGCCAGGCTTGCAGTTAAGGTTAAAATACTAGCTTATCCCCTACCCAGATACATCACTTTGGGCAAGGTACTTCACTTTTCTAAGCCTTGGTTTCCTCATCTGTAAACTGGCCACAATAATAATATTTTCCTTATAAGAGTTTTATGAGAGTTTAATTAGGTTGTGCCTGGAAGATGGAGTGACTAGAATGAAGAAGGGGAGCCTGGCGTGGTGCTGGCTGTTTCTTGGGGATACTATTGGCATTAAGCACAGAGAAAATTAGTCATCTACATTATTCCATTTGCAAGTCACACAGCTTGTAATTTCAGCCCCCCCAACCCTAAACGCTAACAAAATATGGGTAGAAGCTCCATCATTTATTACAGTTTTCAGGCTGATTATTCTACGTCCTCTATGCTCTGAGTAGGCTCACATATACTGCAGAACAAGTCCCAAATAAGTGTGAACAGAATACTGTCCAAATTGATAACTGTCTTAGCTCATTGTTTTCTTCTGGATTCTCTGTTAGCTGCCAGAAGAAATGAAAGCAAGGAGGGAGGGTGGGAAGAAGAGACAGGGAAGGGAAGAAGGCATGGGAGGAGGAAGAGGGCATGGAAGACGGAGGAGGAAACCTTAAGGCAGTTCCTTGACCTGGCTCTAGGATGTCCTCAAAACAGACCATGTAGAAACTCTTAAATCTCACAGCTGGAAAAATCAGTAGTCTCATTTTAGTTCCTTTGTTTCCAAGCAGAACTATGTCTGACCCTAACACTTCAAAACCAATGGGTGGTCTGTCTCAGACTTTAAGGATCCCTGGAAAGAGTCAAAGCCAGCAACCACATTTCCCCTACTAAATCAAACTCCATTCCAACCCAGCAGCTCTAAGTCTCAACTTATTTATGCATACCTTTATTTCAAATTTCCATGGGCCACTGAAAGATGTCTACTGTATGGGAAGAAAACATAAAGAAAAGTAAGAAAGTTTGTTCCTTTGATTTGACATAAAATATACAGATCATTGGCCGTGGGCCCTTAGAAATTTGAAAGAAAAAAGAGAGAGAGTGAGAGAGACAGAAAGTGCTAAAACATTGGTGTTTCTCATGGGGGCCCCAGGAGATGGAAGATAACTATCAAGAAGAGAAAAGTAGCCCCACCTAGGATAAAGGAGGCCCTGATATTCCCCTTACAAACATTTCCTAACAATTCCACAAGCAAAAAGGAAGACAAATCTGCCATTTCCCCCATGTTATTTTGTCCCTGGAAGACTGTGAAACAGCAGCAGTGAGAGTCTCTGAAGTCTTGGTGAGAGCAGTTGATAAATCTGTGAGTTGAAAGTAGGAAGCTTCACTACATGGTAAGAGCAGTCAACTGTGGTAATGGCATTTGCAGAAGCCCTTGCTTCTAACTCCACCCATTTCACAATTCTAACACTCATTTTGTCAGAACTTCAGTGATAGATGCTTTACTGATCCCTCTCCATCCAAATCAGTCCTCACCAACTCCAGAAGACACTGGCTTTGGTCCAAAGGTAAACAACTCTCTGACTCAAACCCTGAAAACATCTGTCTGACAAGGCCTCTTTGAAAATGTTGCCAAATTTTCCACATTGCCTTATTTGCCCACCACCACATGCCACTGAGCACTCGCCCTCAAGATTATTCACAATGCTCATGAGATCTCGGAAAGAACAGATCTGTTGCATGCTATGTGAAGAAACTATACTTGTTCCTAACTAAGAAATAAAAACTCCTGAAGACCAACTGGCATTATTTTTTAAAGGTGAACATTTTTATACCCTGCAGCAGCATTCCATTCCTATATATGTACCCAAGAGAAACACACACATATATATCAGGAGAGAATGTTCATAGCGTTGAACAGTATAATACTACAAAACTGGAAATAACCAAATACCTATCAACAGTAGGATGAATAAATAAATGGCAATATATCAACATAATGAAATGTTATACAGCACAGAAAATAAACTACAGCTACATTGAACAACACAGAAGGCCAGTGTCTTTGTCCCCATGGTGAGCCACAGCCACTCCCTGCCTCTGCAGGAGACCCTCCAACACTAGCAGAAGAGAAGCCGTACTCTGAGAAGACTTCCACAGTGGAAATGGATACACCTTGGGCTCTGGCTCCTGTTTCTGAACTTCTCACAGACTGGTGCATGAGTGCACTTGGTATTGCCCTTGTTGATCAGGCTGGGCTACAATAACATTCCGACATTTTCACTGGGACCACACCCACACCACTGTCAGAACTCTTTATCTTGAACCTAGGGGCTGTGGTCGTAGTCTTTGCATCTTCTCTGCAGCTTGGCACCAGAGACAGCAGAAGCGAGAACTACAATCCTGCAGCCTGTGGAACAAAAACCACGTTCACAGAAAGATAGACAAGATGAAAAGGCAGAGGGCTATGTACCAGATGAAGGAAGAAGATAAAACCCCAGAAAAACAACTAAATGAAGTGGAGATAGGCAACCTTCCAGAAAAAGAATTCAGAATAATGATAGTGAAGATGATCCAGGACCTCAGAAAAAGAATGGAGGCAAAGATCAAGAAGATGCAAGAAAGGTTTAACAAAGACCTAGAAGAATTAAAGAACAAACAAACAGAGATGAACAATACAGTAACTGAAATGAAAACTACACTAGAAGGAATCAATAGGAGAATAACTGAGGCAGAAGAATGGATAAGTGACCTGGAAGACAGAATGGTGGAATTCACTGCTGCGGAACAGAATAAAGCAAAAAGAATGAAAAGAAACGAAGACAGCCTAAGAGACGTCTGAGACAACATTAAATGCAGCAACATTCACATTATAGGGGTCCCAGAAGGAGAAGAAAGAGGGAAAGGACCCGAGAAAATATTTGAAGAGATTATAGTCGAAAACTTCCCTAACATGGGAAAGGAAATAGCCACCCAAGCACAGGAAGCGCAGCAAGTCCCATACAGGATAAACCCAAGGAGAAACACGCCGAGACACACAGTAATCAAGTTGGCAAAAATTAAAGACAAAGAAAAATTATTGAAAGCAGCAAGGGAAAAATGACAAATAACACACAAGGGAACTCCCATAAGGTTAACAGCTGATTTCTCAGCAGAAAATCTACAAGCCAGAAGAGAGTGCCATGATATACTTAAAGTGGTGAAAGGGAAGAACCTACAACCAAGATTACTCTACCCGGCAAGGATCTCATTCAGATTCGATGGAGAAATCAAAAGCTTTACAGACAAGCAAAAGCTAAGAGAATTCAGCACCACGAAACCAGCTCTACAACAAATGCTAAAAGAACTTCTCTAATTGGGAAACACAAGAGAAGAAAAGGACCTAAAAAAAAAACCCAAAACAATTAAGAAAATGGTCATAGGAACATACATATCGATAATTACATTAAACGTGAATGAATTAAATGCTCCAACCAAAAGACACTGGTTTGCTGAATGGATACAAAAACAGATATCAGATAAAGTAGACTTTAAAATAAAGAATATTACAAGACACAAGGAAGGACATTACATAATGATCAAAGGATCATTCCAAGAAGAAGATATAACAATGATAAATATATATGCACCCAACATAGGAGCACCTCAATACATAAGGCAACTGGTAACAGCTATAAAAGAGGAAATCGACAGTAACACAATAATAGTGGGGGACTTTAACACCTCACTTACACCAATGGACAGATCATCCAAAATGAAAATAAATAAGGAAACAGAAGCTTTAAATGACACAATAGACCAGATAGATTTAATTGATATTTATAGGACATTCCATCCAAAAACAGCAGATTACACTTTCTTCTCAAGTGCGCATGGAACATTCTCCAGGATAGATCACATCTTGGATCACAAATCAAGCCTCAGTAAATTTAAGAAAATTGAAATCATATCAAGCATCTTTTCTGACCACAACACTATGAGATTAGAAATGAGTTACAGGGAAAAATACGTAAAAAACACAAACACATGGAGGCTAAACAATACGTTACTAAATAACCAAGATATCACTGCAGAAATCAAAGAGGAAATCAAAAAATACCTAGAGACAAATGACAATGAAAACATGACAATCCAAAACCTATGGGATGCAACAAAAACACTTCTAAGAGGGAAGTTTATAGCTATAAAAGCCTACCTCAAGAAACAAGAAAAATCTCAAATAAACAATCTAACCTTACACCTAAAGGAACTAGAGAAAGAAGAACAAACAAAACCCAAAGTTAGCAGAAGGAAAGAAATCATAAAGGTCAGAGCAGAAATAAATGAAATAGAAACAAAGAAAACAATAGCAAAGATCAATGAAACTAAAAGCTGGTTCTTTGAGAAGATAAACAAAATTGATAAGCCATTAGCCAGACTCATCAAGAAAAAGAGGGAGAGGACTCTAATCAATAAAATTAGAAATGAAAAAGGAGAAGTTACAACAGACACTGCAGAAATACAAAGCATCCTAAGAGACTACTACAAGCAGCTCTATGCCAATAAAATGGACAAACTGGAAGAAATGGACAAATTCTTAGAAAGGTAAAACCTTCCAAGACTGAACCAGGAAGAAATAGAAAATATGAACAGACCAATCACAAGTAATGAAATTGAAACTGTGATTAAAAATCTTCCAACAAACAAAAGTCCAGGACCAGATGGCTTCACAAGTGAATTCTACCAAACATTTAGAGAAGAGCTAACACCCATCCTTCTCAAACTCTTCCAAAAAATTGCAGAGGAAGGTACACTCCCAAACTCATTCTATGAGGCCACCATCACCCAAAACCAGACAAAGATACTACAAAAAAAGAAAATTACAGACCAATATCACTGATGAATATAGATGCAAAAATCCTCAACAAAATACTAGCAAACAGAATCCAACAGCACATTAAAAGGATCATACACCATGATCAAGTGGGATTTATCCCAGGTGTGCAAGGATTCTTCAATATATGCAAATCAATCAATGTGATACACCATATTAACAAATGGAAGGATAAAAACCATATGATCATCTCAATAGATGCAGAGAAAGCTTTTGACAAAATTCAACACCCATTTATGATCAAAACTCTCCAGAAAGTAGGCATAGAGGGAACCTACCTCAACATAATAAAGGCCATATACGACAAACCCACAGCAAACATCATTCTCAAAGGTGAAAAACTGAAAGCATTTCTTCTAAGATCAGGGGAAAGACAAGGATGTCCACTCTCACCACTATTATTCAACATAGTTTTGGAAGTCCTAGCCACGGCAATCAGAGAAGGAAAAGAAATAAAAGGAATACAAATTGGAAAAGAAGAAGTGAAACTGTCACTGTTTGCAGATGACATGATACTGTACATAGAGAATCCTAAAAATGCCACCAGAAAACTTCTAGAGCTAATCAATGAATTTGGTAAAGTTGCAGGATACAAAATGAATGCACAGAAATCTTTTGCATTCCTATACACTGATGATGAAAAATCTGAAAGAGAAATGAAGGAAACACTCCCATTTATCACTGCAACAGAAAGAATAAAATACCTAGGAATAAACCTACCTAGAGAGACCAAAGACCTTTATGCAGAAAACTATAAGACACTGATGAAAGAAATTAAAGATGATACCAACAGATGGAGAGATATACCATGTTCTTGGACTGGAAGAATCAATATTGTGAAAATGACTGTACTACCCAAAGCAATCTACAGATTCAATGCAATCCCTATCAAACTACCACTGGCATTTTTTACAGAACTAGAACAAAAAATCTTAAAATTTGTATGGAGACACACAAGACTCCGAATAGCCAAAGCAGTCTTGAGGGAAAAAAACAGAGCTGGAGGAATCAGACTCCCTGACTTCAGACTATACTACAAAGCTACAGTAATCAACACAATATGGTACTGGCACAAAAACAGAAACATAGATCAATGGAACAAGATAGAAAGCCCAGAGATAAACCCACGCACCTATGGTCAACTAATCTATGACAAAGGAGACAAGGATATACAATGGAGAAAAGACAGTCTCTTCAATAAGTGGTACTGGGAAAACTGGACAGCTACATGTAAAAGAATGAAATTAGAAAACTCCCTAACACCATACACAAAAATAAACTCAAAATGGATTTGAGACCTAAATGTAAGACCGGACACTATAAAACTCTTAGAGGAAAACATAGGCAGAACACTCTATGACATAAATCACAGCAAGATCTTTTTTGATCCACCTCCTAGAGTAATGGAATTATTAACAAAAATAAACAAATGGGACCTAATGAAACTTAAAAGCTTTTGCACAGCAAAGGAAACCATAAACAAGACGAAAAGACAACCCCCAGAATGGGAGAAAATATTTGCAAATGAATCAACAGACAAAGGATTCATCTCCAAAATATATAAACAGCTCTACAGCTCAATATTAAAGAAACAAACAACCCAATCCAAAAATGGGCAGAAGCCCTAAATAGACATTTCTCCAAAGAAGACATACAGATGGCCAAGAAGCACATGAAAAGCTGCTCAACATCACTAATTATTAGAGAAATGCAAATCGAAACTACAATGAGGTATCACCTCACACCAGTTAGAATGGGCATCATCAGAAAATCTACAAACAACAAATGCTGGGGAGGGTGTGGAGAAAAGGGAACCCTCTTTCACTGTTGGTGGGAATGTAAATTGATACAGCCACTATGGAGAACAGTATGGAGGTTCCTTAAAAAACCAAAAATAGAATTACCATATGATCCAGTAATCCCACTACTGGGCATATACCCAGAGAAAACCATAATTCAAAAAGACACATGCACCCCAATGTTCATTGCAGCACTATTTACAATAGCCAGGTCATGGAAGCAACCTAAATGCCCATAGACAGGCGAATGGATAACGAAGTTGTGGTACATATATACACTGGAATATTACTCAGCCATAAAAAGGAACGAAATTGGGTCCTTTGTTGAGACGTGGATGGATCTAGAGACTGTCATACAGAGTGAAGTAAGTCAGAAAGAGAAAAACAAATATCGTATGTTAATGCATGTATGTGGAACCTAGAAAAATGGTACAGATGAACCGGTTTACAGGGCAGAAGTTGAGACACAGATGTAGAGAACAAATGTATGGACACCAAGGGGGTGGGGATGGTGGTGTGATGAATTGGGCGATTGGGATTGACATGTGTACACTGATGTGTATAAAATTGATGACTAATAAGAAGCTGCTGTATAAAAAAATAAATAACATAAAATTCAAAAAAAAAGAAGACAAAAATTTTAGCATAATGTTGAATGAAGAGGGTAAATTCCAGAAGACTTCATGTAGTATGCTGCCCTTCATATGAAGTTTAAGAATTAATTAATAAAACTAAATAAAAATTTTTCATAAACCAAAAACCAAAAAATCAAGTGAGTAAGAAATGCCTTCAGGAACAGGGGGAAAATTCTGAATAAGGAAGAGTAGTTGATGTAAGTTTTTGAGTATGTTCTTGTTCTGGCATGGGTGAGGGTTTTAATAGGAGTTCATGTTATCATATAATTGATTTTTTATAAAGGGTCATGCATACACAAATGTTCATAATACATCAAATAAAAAATAAACAGGACTTCCCTGGTGGTGCAGTGGTTAAGAATCTGCCTGCCAGTGCAGGGGACATGGGTTCGAGCCCTCGTCCGGGAAGATCCCACATGCCACGGAGCAACTAATCCCTGTGCCACAACTACTGAGCCTGTGCTCTAGAGCCTGCAAGCCACAACTACTGAGCGCATGTGCCACAACTACTGAAGCCCGCAAGCCTAGAGCCCATGCTCTGCCACAACAGAAGCCACCACAATGAGAAGCCTGAGCACCACAACGAAGAGTAGCCCCTGCTCGCCGCAACTAGAGGAAGCCCGCACGCAACAACAAAGACCCAGTGCAGCCAAAAATTAATTCATTCATTCATTAGTTTAAAAAGCTAAGCAATAGTTACTCCACAAGTATTCACTGAGGCTTTGCATTGAATATAAATCTAACAATAGCATCTTTGGAGCAGTAGGAGAGATTAAAAACCCCTGAAGGTTGCTTCCTCACTGTTTCTCTCCCTGGCATGTGCAGAATTTATTCTTCACAATAAAATCAAACTACTGTTCCGGATAATATTTCATACAGAGAAAAAAAAGTCCCAATAGTTCATGATCTCTTATTCAGCTGCAACTTTGTCAATGACAATCTTGTCAGCCTCCAACGCAGCAAAGTGGAAGACTGGTCTCTATCATTATGATGTTAATTTTGCTGGTCTTGGGCAATGCTGAAGCAAATTTAACAGAACGTGATTGTGACTCCATAAGCCCCAGACTCCTTGCGTGTTGCAACAAATAAAATAAGTTTCTGTATCTGCCTTCTGAGCCATTGTAGCTACCCAAGATCCAAGGAGGTCTGCTCGTGGCTGGCCTGCTTTCCAAAACCCAGCAGAGTAAGAGCAAGGTGAGCTAACCCAAAAGGGAGCCAGGTGGTGGCTGTGAAGTTCCTTCTCTGAAGAAGGCTTGCCTGGCCCCAAGTCATCCAGGGTCTCCCTTCTGCTCACTCTTATCTCAGAGGTTAGTTAGCAAAGTCATGATTGCCCTTAGGGTTGAATGGAGAGAATCAGTTAGGAAGAAATAGTTCTGTTTCATTGAGCATTTTCAAATCACTCTAGGAAAACTAAACTTATCGTTACTAAAATAATTGCCTGATTTAGTACTGTTTAGTCTGCTGTCTGCTGTGTGAAAAATGACCTACTGAATTGACTGTATTTCTTATACTATTTTAGTGCCAAAGTAGAAATTCTTGCATTCTTTCCCCCTCTATGTTGAATATAATTAGTCTGTGCCATTTAGTAGCCAACTTTTTATTCAGAAACCTGAGATCTTCTCTCAGTTAAGCCCCATGTGAATAATATGAGCACCACCATTAGTTATCCAGCCAGTGGCAACGCTTGCTAGTTTGGAGCAAAGAAGCCCTGCTGGGAAAGTGAGTTTCCGGAAGTCTGTGATTCATAAGAAATGGGCACAGATCCAGGTTGCCTAGACCTAAGAACTCCTTCCTCTGCCTTCATTTCATCTGCAAAACAAGGACATTCCTAGGTGCTACCTACTCATCAAAATGCTATGAGCATAATGAGCTGCTGGGGCTATCAGTTTCTTGGACAAAAGCCACTATAATGCAATGACAACCGACTCCTTGAATTCCATTTGCAAAGTCAGATGACACATTTGTAACCTCAGTGTGAACTACATAAGTCCTTGTCATTTATTATGCATAGAACACATTTCAAGCCACTTCTCTGCAGAAGCCAAATGCAGCCAGTCAGACTACAGGCACACCTCATTTTATTGTGCTTTGTTATATTGTGCTTAGCAGATACTACATTTTTTACAAGTTGAAGGTTTGTGGCAATCCTGCGTCAAGCAAGTCTACTGGTGCCATTTTGCCAACACCATTTGCTCACTTCGTGTCTCTATGTCTCATTTTGGTAATTCTCGTGATATTTCAAACTTTGTAATTATTTTTATATTTGTTATGGTGATCTTGATCAGCCATCTTTGATGTTACTACAGTCATTGTTTTGGGGTGCCACAAACTGGCCCATGTAAGACAGCAAACTTAACCCATTAACGTGGTATAATGCTGAGATGGGCTGAAATCTAGGCCTTTTGCTCCGAACAGTAGCTAAGTTGTGAACGCAAAAGAAAAGTTCTTGAAGGAAATTAAAAGTGCTACTCCAGTGAACACACAAATAATAAGACAGTGAAACAGCCTCACTGCTGATATGAAGAAAGTTTTAGTGGTCTGGATAAAAGATCAAACCAGCCACAATATTCCCTTAAGCCAAAGCAGAATCCAGCTTCAATTCTAACTCCCTTCAGTTCTATGAAGAGTGAGAGAGGTGAGGAAGCTGCAGAAGAAAAGTCTGAAGCTAGCAGAGCTTGGTTCACGAGGTTTAAGAGAAGAAGCCGTCTCCATAACATAGAAGCGCAAGGTGAAGCAGCAAGTGCTCCTGTAGAAGCTGCAGCAAGTTATCCAGGGGCTCTAGTTAAGATCATTAATGAAGGCGACTACACTAAATAACAGATTTTCAATGTAGACATAACAGCCTTCTATTGGAAGAAGACGTCATTCAGAACCTTCATAGCTGGAGAGGAGAAGCCAATGCCTGGCTTCAAAGCTTTAAAGGACAGGCTGACTCTTGCTAGGGGCTAATGCAGCTGGTGACTTTAAGCTGCATACAGTGCTCATTTACCAATGTGAAAATCTTAAGGCCCTTAAGAATTACGCCAAATCTACTCTACCTGTGCTTTATAAAGGAAACAGCAAACCCTGAATGACAGCATATCTGTTTACAACATGGTTTACTGACTAATTTAAGCCCTATGTTTAGACCTACTGCTCAGAAATTCCTTTTAAAATACTACTGTTCATCCCACTACTGGGCTTATACGCTAAGAAAAACATAATTCAAAAAGAGTCATGTACCACAATGTTCATTGCAGCTCTGTTTACAATAGCCAGGACATGGAAGCAACCTAAGTGTCCATCAACAGATGAATGGATAAAGAAGACGTGGCACATTTATACAATGGAATATTACTCAGCCATAAAAAGAAACGAAATTGAGTTATTTGTAGTGAGGTGGATGGACCTAGAGTCTGTCATACAGAGTGAAGGAAGTCAGAAAGAGAAAAACAAATACTGTATGCTAACACATAAATATGGAATCTAAAAAAAAATGGTTATGAAGAACCTAGGGACAGGACAAGAATAAAGACGCAGATGTAGAGAATGGACTTGAGGACACAGGGTGGGGAAAAGGGTAAGCTGGGATGAAGTGAGAGAGTGGCATGGACATATATACACTACCAAATGTAAAATAGCTAGTGGGAAGCAGCCGCATAGCACAGGGAGATCAGCTCGGTGCTTTTTGACCACCTAGAGGGGTGGGATAGGGAGGATGGGAGGGAGACGCAAGAGGGAGGAGATATGGGGATATATGTATATGTATAGCTCATTCATTTTGTTATAAAGCAGAAACTAACACACCATTGTAAAGCAATTATACTCCAATAAAGATGTTAAACAAAAAAAAGTAAGAAATAAAACACTACTCCTCACTGACAGTGCACCTGGTCACCCAACAGCTCTGGTGGAGATGAACAACAAGATTAATGTTTTCATCCCTGATAACACAACATCCATTCTGCAGCCCATGAATCAAGGAGTAATTCTGCCTTTCAAGTCTTATTATTTAAGAAATATATTTTGTAAGGGTATAGCTGCCATAGCTAGTGATTCCTCTGATGGATCTGAGCAAAGTAAATTGAAAGCCTTCTGCAAAGGCTACACCATTCTAGACGCCATTAAGAACACTTATGATTTATGGAAGAGGTCAAAATACCAACATTAACAGGAGTTTGGAAGAAGTTAATTCCAAGCTTCACGGATGACTTTGAGGGGTTCAAGACTTCAGTGGAGGAAGTCACTACAGGCGTGCTGGAAATAGTGAGAGAACTAGAATTAGAAATGGAGCCTGAAGATGGGACTGAATTGCTGCAATCTCATGATGAAACTGGAACAATGAGGGGTTGCTCTTTATAGATGAGCAAAGAAAGCGGTTTCTTGAGATGGAATCTACTCCAGGTGAAGATGCTGTGAAAATTGTTGAAATGACAACAAAGGGTTTAGAATATTACACAAACTTAGCTGATGAGAAAGAAGCAGCAAGGTTTGAGGGACTGACTCATTTTGAAAGTTCTACTGTGGGTAAAATGTTATCAAACAGTATTGCATACTACAGAACAATCATTTGTGAAAGGAAGAGTCAATCAATGTGGCGAACTTCATTGCTGCCTTATTTTAAGACATTGTCACACCCTCCCCAGTCTTCAGCAGCCACCACCCTGAACAATCAGCAGCCATCAGTATTGAGACAAGACCCTCCACCCGCAGAAAGATTAGGACTCGCTGAAGGCTCAGATGATGGTTAGCAGTTTTTAGCAATAAAGCTTTTGTGTGTGTGTGTGTGGTACGCGGGCCTCTCACTGTTTTGGCCTCTCCCGTTGCGGAGCACAGGCTCCGGACGCGCAGGCTCAGCGGCCATGGCTTATGGGCCCAGCCGCTCTGCAGCATGTGGGATCTTCCCGGACCAGGGCACGAACCCGCGTCCCCTGCATCGGCAGGCGGACTCTCAACCACTGCGCCACCAGGGAAGCCCTAAAGCATTTTTTAATTAAGGTATGTATATTGTGTTTTTTAGACATATGCTTATTAAACACTTAATAGACTACAGTATAGTATAAACATAACTTTTATATGCACTGGGAAACCAAAAAAATTTGTGACTTGCTTTATTGCAATGTTTGCTTTATTGCAGTGGTCTGGAACCAAACCCACAACATCTCTGAGGTATGCCTGTATATTCTTGGCTCTGAGACATGGAAAGTTCTTACCCATCTTTCTGAGATCTCTCCTTCTGAGGGATCCATTCAGAGGCACAGTGGCCCTCTATTTTGGATTGATATCTTGTTATAAATACCCAGATACGTCTGAGACACTTCTGAGTAGTTCTCACTATCCCTATTCCAGGAGAGGAGGTGAAAAACTGTACAAATGAATCCTCTGGATTGTATGACATAACTTCAGAGAGAAGTAGAGACAGACACAGAGAGAGATTTCCAAGAAGATCCCTAATGACAAATCCCAAACAAGGGACTTCACCAGAATAGCCTCAGAAACTGGCTAGATTCAAAATTTCAACTAAGCTGTCTTAACTTTGCCTGGGCCTCGCTTAAAACCAGTGGTGAGACCACGCTAAGGCAGCAGTGCCCTGGGCACGAAGGTGAGGCAATGGCACAATTATGCCAGGGGGAGAGGTCTTGACACAGGCTCGGGTGCCTTAGGACAAGGCAGGTGTGTGATCATCCTGGGGCCTCTTTACTGTGTCTGGGGATGGGGTGAGAGGGGCAAGCCTGCCCTTCAGCTCTGTCCTCTCCATCATAGCATCCTTCCTCCCATCCAGGGTTCCCCATAGTCTCTCCTTATCCAACAAGACCCCCTTCTACCCCAAAGGACATTCGGCTCACCCACTATATGAGAACCTCCTCTTTCCTTCGCCAAAACTGCTACCCCTGCTCAAAGGAAAAAAGGGCAAGGGGACATGAGAGTTTTCACTGGGGGCCATTTTTATTTGTTCTGCCACTACATAAACCACTGTTTCTTACCAGGAAAAGAAACACTCTCGTGTCTTTTGGACACGAGGGATCGGTAAGCTACAGACCCATAAATGGAGTTCTCTGTTTCTCTTCCAAAGCAGTGCCCCAAGAAACAAACTCCACTCGGAGATGCAGTGCACCTCCCACCCGACCCTCAACACCTCGAGGGTGCCCAAATCAGCTCCGGGTGACACAAGCAAGAGCTGTCCTCAGGCTCATCTCCCTAAACTCTGGAGGTTGAAGAGAAGATAATCTGAAGATATCTTCTGCCTTCTAAACATAAAGGATTGATGGCTTGGAGTTTTGCTCATTCGCCACCCACCAAGCAGGCTTTCCAAAAGCCCCGTAAGCAAGCAGGAGTGGAATGTAGCTGAAAGAACAAATTAATCAAGTCTAGCAGGAACCTGCTTGAGTAATGGATCAACAAGTTTTCCAGAAGTTCATCAGACTGGTACAATCAATACAACTGCCCAAACAGAAAGCCACTGTGGTACTGATAATATTTTCTGAGACAAGACGTCTGGGAGCTCATTTCGTTTTTGACCCTTTACTGAATTGCCTCTTGGTTACCACAGTTTTTATGGCTCCATTTAAACGTAAATCAGTCACACTGGATGCTAGTCACAACTCAGCCTATGTTCCCGAGCAGGCTGAGTGCCTGACACCGTTGTGCAGATAAAACTAAACCCTGAGACCTACTCCCTTGGCCCTACTTGGAGGTGGAGAAAATCAGATCTCTTTTTTTTTTTTCTTGATGCCTCCCGTAAGCAATTCCATATATTCCCTTAAGCCCTAAATGTCATGTAGGATATTAAATGGAATTGTTTCTGAAATGTAAACATCTATTTCTCAATTCTCTGTTCACGTCAAGCCTTTGATGATGGGCAAGATAACACCAGGCCGACTCTGTTGGCCTTCAGATCAGCAGATGAGACTCTACCTTGATATATTAACCCCCCGGAGTTAGTGGGGCGTTTACCCAGCCTTTGAGGGTTGAAGGGCATTTCACCCTAAGTTTTGAAGGCAATGGTAAAAAATTTGAAAGGGAACGGACAGCATTTCCTCTGTGCACATTAAGACATTAATAAATATACAGTGAAATGGATTATTTTACAAATATACAGTCTCCCTGTCTGGCATGACACAGACAAGTGGAAATATTTCTGCCCCGTGTAAATCCCTTATTTCCTTTCCTGAAAATACCCAGTGGCATACCAGCTGTGACCCCTCCTCGGATGTGTGTGTATATTTCAATTGCATGTTGGTGGTATTAAGAATCGAAGCACCCCTAAACCCACCTCACAGGAAACCAGTCCATAGCTGCTAATATTAGATTACATTCTAATTATTTAGTCTACATCCCTCTTCACACCATTATTCCAAGACCAGGGTTTTCACTGAATACTAATGCCCCATTCCTCAGTATTCTAGAGCTGCATTTGGCGTCTCCCTGGACAGAGAGATCAATCACAGGACCAAATGGAAAACCACACTTTGCTCCATATCACATTAGCATGTCTTTTCCTATTTCGGTCACAAAGTCATTTCCCAGTTGTCCCACATGAATAGCCCTTTTACCACGTACCAATATGGATGAAGCCGGAACTACCTACTTTATGCAAAACAGTATAAAAAATAAATAAATAAGTAATAAAAGCAGGCGAACCAACCACCTCTGCCCTTTTTCTTTGTAAAATCAGCTGTTTCCTAGAGAATGGACTTGAGGATATGGGAAGGGGGAAGGGTAAGCTGTGACAAAGCGAGAGAGAGGCATGGACATATATACACTAACAAATGTAAGGTAGACAGCTAGTGGGAAGCAGCCGCATAGCACAGGGAGATCAGCTCAGTGCTTTGTGACTGCCTGGAGGGGTGGGATAGGGAGGGTGGGAGGGAGGGAGACACAAGAGGGAGACGCAAGCCCTAGGTTGGGATATGGGAACATATGTTTATATATAACTGATTCATTTTGTTGTAAAGCAGAAACTAACACACCATTGTAAAGCATTTATACTCCAATAAAGATGTTAAAAAAAAAAATCAGCTGTTTCTGTAGCTTTACCCGATCTTCTAGAATTTACTGCCAGCCTACCCACATCAGGACCAAACAGAAAACTTCCCATGGAAACAAGAAACTGAAGTTTAAGATGCAAGGGAAATGCCTCTCAGGAAGGCAACGAAACAACAAATAACCCAGGAAAACAGCAACCGCCTACCTGTCTTCCCCCTAGAAAAGTGTTACAGGGAATTTTCTGATGGCAGAGCAGCCGCCCGAGCTAGCGTGGGAGCTCAGCGAGCAGGACAACCTAGATGAACTACGGGAAAGAAGGGTGGCTAAGGCGCCATAGGATATGGTTATTTGAGTATTTTTTAAAAATTACCTGCAATCAGAGGCTCAGGCTCAGATTCTGGTTGGGGCTATTAAAGTACTGGTTTTGCTACCTGTAAGGTAAACACTCTGGCAGAACAGTGAAGACACCTGGCAAATAACTGTGAGCTTGAGCTTCCAATTCACCACCACACTTCATTCAGTTAAGCACTCAATGAGGATTTACTGATAGACAGCTAACCTTTATTGAACCCCTATAGTATTCCAGATCCTCTTCTAAGCACTTTACAACATTATTTCTAATAATTATCAAACAACCCCCTAAGGTAGTTAGCACCTACTTGTGATGGCTAATTTTGTCACTGGCAAAGCCCATTAACAAGTCCCGGGAAATAAAAATAGAAGCTGGGTAATAAAATCAAGTTGAACCTTTTTTTTTTTTCTTTTCCTTTGTGCTTCCTCTAGTTTCATTTGCTGATAGGGTGCTGCATGCAGAGGCCTTGCCCCCAGCACTTCAGACCACAGTTCCTGGTGCGAAACGACTGTAGGGACATCTCAGCCCTGGGAGCCGTGTGCAGAGGCTGTGCAGGACCCTCAATTCAAGATGACCGCAGCAGGCCGGGTGCAGAGATGCTGCGCCGGCACTGCCATCTGGAGCCTGAGCAGCGCGCATGTGCCTGCCCAGTGAGAACTCCGCCCCCTCCCGCCCCCCACCTCACTGTAAGACCCCCCTATAAAGCAACCCTGGCCATGGCCTTTCTTTCTGTGCTCTAGAGTGTAGCTCAGAACTCTTCATTCTTTGATCAAAAAATAAAGCTTTCTTGTGACCTCCTGGAGGGGTGGGATAGGGAGGGTGGGAGGGAGGGAGACGCAAGAGGGAAGAGATATGGGAACATATGTATATGTATAACTGATTCACTTTGTTATAAAGCAGAAACTAACACACCATTGTAAAGCAATTATACCCCAATAAAGATGTTTAAAAATAAATAAATAAACAAATAAAAAATAAAGCTTTCTGTTGCTTCTGAGCCGAACTCAGCCTCATTCTATTGGCACGAACCACACCAGCATAAGGACACTTGTTGGGGCCTGACTTGAAAGGGTCAGTAACAATTTTATGTGTTAGCTTGATGACCCATAGGGAGCTCAGATTAGTTATTTCTGGGTGTGTCTGTGAGAGTGTTTCTGGATGAGACTCACATTTGAATTGGTGGACTCAGTAGACTGCCCTCCGCAATGTGGGTGGGCGTCATCCAGTCCCCTGAGGGACTAAACAAAACAAAAAGTGGGGAAGGAGGAATTTGCCCCTTTTTTCCCACCTCACTGGTTAAACTGGAACATATCTTATCCAGCCCTTGGACTGGGATTTACACCATCAGCTCCACTGGTTCTCAGGCTTTCAAACTTGGACTGAATTACACCACTGGCTTTCTTAGATCTCCAGTTTGCCGACAGCAGGTCGCAGGGCTTCTCAGCCTTCATGATCACGTGAGCCAATCCCTCAGACTAAATCTCCATATATATGTATATCCTGCAGGTTCTGTTTCTCTGGAGAACTCCAAGGAATACACTATGATAAAGAACACTGTGGCTCAAGTGCAATCAATGAACTTGCCCAGACTTACAGCGAGTAGGTGGCAGAGGCAGGATTTGAGCCAGGCTGTGTGACTCCAAAGCCCATCCATGCTCTTTCCAAGGCACCAAGAAATATCCACCACAGTAAAGTACGCTGGGTTCACCGGAATTTCCAGTGAACCGAATTCAGTTATTAGCCTGGAATTTCCAGGCTAATAAGAAATGAGGCAAGCTAAAAGTTAAAATCTGGATAAAATGTAAAGTTTACTCCTTTCAGTAAAATGGAAAGTCAGACTCAGAACTAGCAGCTGTTAAAACACTTATCATGAAGTATCCCTGCCTTAGCTCACAAAAGTCAACAATCTAGAGATTAAAGTGCAAGTACATTTATCTCCAAAATTTAACATAGAAGACGGTAGAATAAGCTTCTAAATGTTTTAAGCCCTAGGTTGGGACTAGGGAGACCTGGGTTCTACTCCTAGATCAGTTGTTAAGTAATTGTGTATGTCCCTAAGCACGTTGCTTTTCTGCCCTGGTCTCAGTTCTTGCCTGCAAAAGGAAGGGATTTGATTCTACGAGATGTCTAAGTTCCCATCCTGATCTAAGGCTAACATTTTTCACAACTGATACTAATTCACCTCATGACGTTCTCGAGAGGCATGATCCATTTTGCAAAGATTCAGAAGTAGAGATTCGGAAAAGTTAGGTGCCTTACTCAGCACTTGATCACAGAGCTGAGGACTAATGTCTCTTTCTCCTGCATTGCCAGACCCTCCTTCTTCCCCATCCTGCCTTGGGATACTTCATTGACATTGGCTGAGGTGGAACCGAAGGGAACCAGAATGCTCCTCTCTGCCCCTAATGCTGACCACGATCCCTCACTATCTACTGTCATGAGGCTGGAGAAGCCACCATGTCCCTAACTCACCCCATGCTGGCAATCATCCCTTCATGTTGGGGGCGGAGGGGTTGTGATTTAGTTCCCATCTATTTGTGTGGATGTAATTAACAGTAGACTCACCCAGTCAGTCATCTGGACCCCAAAAAGGGTCTGTTGTTGAGAGTCAGTGCTTCCCCTACCTGTTTACTGACACCTCAACACAACCTCACAGTCTCCCCTTTGGCCACTTGCCTCCACTCTTTCCAGTCACCTGGGCACAAAACCAAACCATGCTGTTCTTCTGTACAAAGATGTCATTCAGTGAAAATTCAAAATACAAGCTTACCATGTTACATAAAGGCTTTTTAAGCCAGCCTTATGCTAAATCACTTGGGTTTGGCTATCTCTCTCTACACATCACACACTCATACCTGCCTGCCAACTCCAGAGAAATCTAGTTTTCTCTTCATCCAAATTTTCAGCAGTGTGCATTTTTCTTTATATATATATATATATATATATATATATATATATTTTTAGCTGCGTTGAGTCTTCATTGCTGCACTTGGGCTTTCTCTAGTTGCAGCGAGCAGGGGCTACTCTTTGTTGCGGTGCATGGGCTTCTCATTGCGTTGCCTTCCCTTTGCTGCAGAGCACGGGCTCTAGGCGCATGGGCTTCAGTAGTTGTGGCACACAGGTTCAGTAGTTGTGGCTCGCGGGTTCTACAGTGCAGGCTCAGTAGTTGTGGCACACAGGCTTAGTTGCTCCACGGCATGTGGGATCTTCCCCGACCAGAGCTCGAACCCATGTCCCCTGCATTGTCAGGAAGATTCTTAACCACTGCATCACCAGGGAAGTCCCTGGCAGCGTGCATTTTAAGAGCTCTATTACCCTTGTTCATTTCTTCTTTCGTCACCTCAAGGTATTTCATTCCTAAGTACCTTGTTTTTCCACTCCATATTTTCTCACTCTTATTTTCTAGTTATGTTCATTCCTTCCTCTGCCTTTATTATTTTCCTTTCCTCTGGCAAAAAACAGAGGAAAAAAAAAAAAACTTCCTATTTTAGTACTCTAAAGAGTGTTACATTGTTTGTCCTTTCTCTCTTTATCTGCATTTTACATCATTGGCCCTGAAGACAGAGGACTCCTTCTGCCATCTTGGGATTTAGCAAGAATATTTATTACGCACTCACTAACACACCTGCCTATATTAGGTGCTCTGTGCATGCTTTCTCATTAAATCCTCACAACCACCACATGAAATAGCTCTTTCCCTAAAACAGTGCCTCTCAGACTTTAATGTGCATGTAAATCACCCAATTATCTTGGATTATGATTTGAAGGTTTTGGACAAGACCTGAGAATCTGCATTTCTTGCAAGCCCCTGGGTGACGCTGAAGATGCATGTCTGTGGACCACATTGCAGGTTTGGCAGAACTTTTATGTGAGAGACTGATGTGAAAATTCTGCTTACCATGAGCATTTCGGTCCCTAGTGTTAAGCACTACCCTCTTCCCACCATCCTCTCCTAAAATTAAAACAGTCCTTGAAAGGTCAACAAATTCATCATGAACAGGGAGTTAGTGACAATTTCAAAATGTGCATCCTGAGAACAATGAAACACAGAGAGAGAGTGAAATCAAAACGGGAAGGAACACAGGAGAGGCAACAGTTGTTGAAGATGAAAGGGATCCAGCGAGAGACTAACATGATAGGATATCTTCAAGAAACGTATCTTCAAAGAAGATGTCTTCAAGGAAGATGTCTGCCCCCCTTACCACAAGCACGGGGGTGAGACACAGACTCTGCCATCTTGGAACTCACTGAATTTCTTGGAACTCAAAGAGCATTTATAGAGTGCCTACTGGCATGAGTGTGTTGCCAGGTACTCTCTCTAAATATACACTTTTTCATTAAATGCTCACGACCACCTTTTGAAGTAGTTATCACTCGGTTTTACAGATGAACAGAACTGGGGCTCATGGAAATTGGTTAACTTTTCCCAAGGTAAGTACCAGTTTTCATAAATAGGATTCAATCAACCACTTCCCGCTACAAGCTTAGGTCTCTATTATCATACAAGCTACCAAAACACTGGGAAAAAATATAGGAGCCCACTAGAGGTCCAGAGATAGAGATGAGCTTCTGACTTTGATGAAACTTGAAAAGAAAAGAAGCATGTGTGGCTCAGAAGAGAATGAATCTGTTTATGTTACTCATGGCTTTGGATGCAAAGGGAGAAAAAGAATCTCCAGGAACACAGGTTAGAGGAATGTCTGTGTGGTGTGTAGTAAAACCTTTCTGTGGCACTGTTATTTGGTGCACCTTTGATCTTTTTTTTTACTAGGTTGGATTCCTTGAGAGCAGAGAGACTTTCTCTGAGACCAGCCTGTCTCTGAAGGAGGAACAGTGTTCAGTCCCCGTGGTTGACTTCATCCTTTCCCACCTCGTCCTAGCCTCCTGAACCCTGGGTACCAAAAATTACCCTAAGTATGATTATATCAGCTTCTCCCCCACTGTTGGGTCCATCTTCTCTGTCTTCTAATAAACTCTAGTTATTCAATTTTTTGAATGTAGCAATTTTGTAGTCCTATTTCCTTTTCCTTTCCTCCATGTCCCATTTCCTTCACCACCAGTTCCCTGAGAGAAGTGTCTTCACTCCCTGCCTTTCCAACTGAAGTACTCATTGTTTTAAGTCCCTGTGACCTGACTTCAGTCATCACTGTTCTCCTAAAACTATTTCCCTCCACGGTCACCTGGAGCCACATAATTGTCTTTTCTCTCTGACTGCTTTATCTCATGCCTGATCCTTCTCAATTCTGTGGTACTATTTAATACTGTTGCCCACCTGCTTCATGTGGAAAAGCTCCCTCTGACTTTCAAAATGCAGCAGTGCCTCATTCTGTTCCAACCTTTCTGGGTTTTCTCTAACTTTCTTGAAGATTCTTTCTCCTCCTCTCACCCCTAAATGTGGATGGCCTCTGACTCTTATCATTGCTCCATTTCTATTTCCCCAACACACCCTCCTTTGATGATTTCCTCCCCTGCTGTTGCTTCAGTTACCATATTTTGGGTAGATAACTTCTTGTCTCTAGACTCACATCTCCATCTGGCAATGGAACATTTCCACCTACCATTTTCTAAGCAGCAATACTACCTCAAACTAATACAGTCTTTCCCCTGATTTTTCAATTTCTGTTAAGGGTATCACTATTTTCCCATTCATCTAGAGTTTATTTGTATCATCTCACAATCCTTATGCCTTAAGATCTAAGAGATTGCTAAATACT
The DNA here is from genome assembly GCF_937001465.1 of Orcinus orca. NCBI lineage: Eukaryota > Metazoa > Chordata > Mammalia > Artiodactyla > Delphinidae > Orcinus > Orcinus orca. The sequence goes on along the minus strand of NC_064560.1, from coordinate 159,251,899 downwards.
ACAGATTCTCTGCAAGATTTCTCACATTCTTGTCCCTTTTTATTCCTACTACTACCATCATAGTTCAAATCCTTGGTGGACATTTAACCTGCTCCCTCTTTTCCATTCACTCTACCATGCTTCAATAATTTCCCAGTGTCTTCCTTCCTCCATTTCCTCCCAGCTCCCATCTTTCCAAAGTCTTCTTCGCCAGATAAATCTTCTAAAGACAGAGGTCTGGTCATGTCACTCCCTAAAACCTCCAGTTCCTAACTGCCCAAATAATGAGGTCCATTCGTTATTTATATAACCACCACACTAGACTGCTCCCTATTCCACAACCATCCAACATGCTTATCTTCTTCTGAGTCTCTACTCAGGGTTTCTCTGTCTGAAATGTCCTCCCAACATCAAACTCAGTTCCTTGTTTTCCACACTCATCAGGAGCAATCTGTTTTCTCCATGCTTTGAGCCCACAGAATCAGTACTTAAGCATCTTTAATAGTTTGTTCCTCAACTTACTTATAATAATTTGTATAATAATTTGTAATAAACTGTGTGTACCTACCTTAGAATATGGAAACAAAGATAAGTGTGAATCCAAATAGCTATGATCGAAGAAGTCCCATGATGACCAAAACATCTCAATTTTTTCTTCATTAGTGACCACAGAGTCAGAAGTCCATGAATGTGCGTGTAGAGGAACAGAAGGGAATCACCTGAGCTTTTATTGACAACAATAGTAAAATATTACTTGTTAACTAATCAAAAATATTTAACCTTGGCAATATCAATACTCTGAAAGCAGCTCCTAAGGCAGCTCCACCAACTTTGCCTAAACAGAAGCACAGAGGGGTCTTATGCTAATATTAATGAATTTCAATCAAATCTGCATTTAAGAGACTAACTAGAAATTCTCAGATCAGACCATTCAGCAGAATCCCCAGGGGATTTATGAAGAACTCAGAATCCCAGTCCTCTGAATTAGAGACTCTAATTCAGAAAGCCCAGGGAAGGACATAAAAATCTAGTTTTAATCATCATCCCAGGTGTCTGATGGAGGGAAAAAAATAAACCACTGCTTCTCAAACTTTAATGTGCATTGGAATTATTTGGGAATCTTGTTAAAGTGCAGATTCTAAATCAGTAGGTCTCAAGGAAAGGAGGGCAGGCTGAGAGTGCACATTGCTAACGAGTTCCTAGGTTATGCCTATAATGTTATTCCGTGGACCGCATTTTGAATAGCAAGGGGTCTTAAACAATCTGGAAAATCACTCAGTATTTTCAGTGTGGGACCAACTCAACTCCTATATCATGTTTCCGATGCTACTGTTGTGGTGCTGGTTCAATTTCATTACTTCCAGTTTGCATCATGAAACCAGGCTGATGGAAGCATTTCCTAAAGTTCGGTTACATTTTCAGATCATTTAAAATTCACATACTCATTTCCAAAATTCCAGAGATATTTTTCTTATGGTGGACAGAATTGGAATTCAATTCAAGCATTTCCTCTTTTAATTAAGATATCCTAAAGGGATGCTTGATTATTCAGATATACCCTGAGCTTTATACTCCAGTAAACACCTGCAGAAATTTAAAGTAGAATTCACATGGGTCAAAAATTTATGACACTGGTCTGAAAATGGGGTTTTATCTCTATTAAATAGCCATGTAGTTCTTCAAACTTTGTGATTCTGGGGAGCTCAGAGCAGTTCAGCATTGGAAAATGAGTGTCGTAACCAGTTTCCTGTGGTGTATGAGTGTGAATACCTACACTTTCTTAACCATATCAGAAAGTCTTGGGTTTTTTTCCCTCTGCAGTTTCAAGTAGAATATGTTCAGATGTCTTCTCTCATCAGTAAGGAAGTACAATCTTGTGAGTCTCTGGGATCCAGTAAAGCGGGTCTCTCAGAGCCCCTTAATCCCCAAAAGCCCTTGATCTAAGAAAGCAACTCAATAAATCCCATCTTTCCATCAAGTTTCCATGACCTAGCTATCTGCCTACAGAGAAATAAACTAAGTTTCTATACCCTGAACCAACCAATTTCTTCCCAACCTCTCATAACCTGGCAAGCATTAAGAGCACAAATGAGAAGAACATTCACAACTCATCATTTCTTCCATCACATCATACAAAAATCTATAGAGTTCTCAGCACAGACTTTACCAACAAATGATGCAATGCAATGAGCACCCACTCACCTTCTCATATGATCTGAGCAAAACGCTGATGTCTTCTTTCTCCTCACACTGCAGGTGCCCCATATGTGACCACTTACTAAAAGACTAATTACATTTCTTACTGGTGACTGTAAGCTATATACTTAGCTAGTTATTTTTACATTTGGTAGTATATATTAGTCCATGCCACTCTCTCTTAGGCTCTTCTGATTCATGTTGGTTAATTTTATAAAAGCATTTTTACTAAATATTTCCAACACACTACATCCTGTTGTTCAGAAGACCATATTTTAGAAGACCCAAATCATGGTTTTTATTAGGTCACTGTCTAACACCTTCTATCTCATATACTGTAAGCGTCTCCCAGAGAATAAATGGTATTTTCCTCTGATGGGGTATATTTTTCTAAAAGCTCCACCATGGATAAAACCATTATCCATCCCAAAGATATAGTAGATTCTAATTCATTTCCTCAATTATTTGACAAGAACATCCATTCTTTCTTATTCTGGTAACAGTACTGCATTTTTTTTCAGAGGATTACTTCTCCTGAATTCTTCGTTGTTGTTGTGCTGAAAGTCTCTTGACATAAACCAAGCCAGCTCATTGGAAGTAATAATCTAAACTTGGGGAAAGTAGGAAGGTGGGACTCTTTTTCCATTAGGTTGCTAAGAGTAAGATGTAAGCCAGGAGCAGGTAGCTGGTGGCCATCTTGGCACCCACAGGAATAGCCCATCTGAGAGCAGAACTAACACAGAAGAAAGAAGCGTAGTATCAGATTTAGATAATATCATATGAGCACCCGGTTACAAATACCAACATATGCCTTTTTCATTTAAGTTAACTTGAGCTGGGTTTCTGTCAGTCATAACTGAAAATGTCCTGGCTGATACAGGACTTCAGAAATGACAGTGATAATAATAGCTAACCCTTACCCAACACTTACCATATGCCAGGCACTGTTGTAGGTGCTTTCTGTATATTAACTCATATAATCTTCACAAACTTATGCAGTAGGTGCTGTTACTCTCATCATCTCCATTTTACAAATGAGGAAACTGAGATAAAAAGCTTCCTCAAGGCCACCCAGCTAACAAGTGATGATATCAGGATTCAAACATAAGCATCCTAACTCCAGAGTCTGTGCTATGAATGAGGGCTGCTCAAAGAGTGGCCCAAAGACTAGTTCCAGTCCATAAACTATTAACTGTCTGCGAGCAGAAATTGAAAGTACGTACGCGCATAGAAACCTTTATAGTAAGCTCACGTTGCTGCAACATTCTGTATTTATGAGTATTCGTCCATGATGGATTGGGAATTTTTTTAAATGTACCCTTCACCACAGAGTTTGAGGAGCATCATTTAGCTTGCAGGGTAAGCACTGTGATTTAGATATAAATCACAACCTTTCTTCAAATGCTCTTAAGTTTCTATAAATAATGTTGGTGTCACTTGGCGATCCTGAAATATATTACTTCTTAACTCAATTCCAATGTTTCAAAATAGTTATTTGAGGTATTTTTAATTCTCATGGCTCTGGATTAGAATGTGTTCCTGAGTTCTCAGTGGACCTTTTGAAATGCTCATGTATTGAGTTAAAGCTACAGAGCACTAAAGAGCTTGACAATGAAACTTGCCCTAAACAGGGAGTAAAGACAAAGGGAATTGCAATCCCAGCCAAGGGAGAAGTCAGAATGTCAGTACTAGGAAATGAGTGATACCAGCAAGTTGGAAGACGGGCTACAAGTGGAGGAGACATCTAGAACAAAGCACAGAAGTAAGCTGGGACCCTGCAGAGCTTTCCTATGCATCCTACTTTGAGAAATATACTCCCCTCCTGTGCCCTGGCACAAAGAAACTGTGCCTAGGACATAAGCTTAGTCTGAAAAAAATAAGTCTTTCTTGAACAAACACTTCACAAATGGACAATAAGCCCACGGGAAAAAATGACATTGTTAGTCATCAGGGAAATGCAAAAAAAGTCCACAATGAGATATCCCTACACACCACAAGAATGGCTAAAATTAAGAAGAAAAGCAGCAAATGTTGGTAAGGATATTGAACAACTGGAACTGTCATACACGGCTGGCAGGAATGGGAAAGGAGATGGCATTTTCTTATAGAGTTAAAATGTGCCTACCCTGTGACCCAGCAATTCCACTCCTACTTAGTGACCCAAGAGAATTGAAGACATATGTTCACACTAGGACTTATACACGAATGCTCATATCCCTGAAGTGGGAATGAACCAAATAACAGTTAGCAGGAGAATGAATCAACAAATTGTGATGTATTTCCACCAAAAAATACTATTTGGCAATAAAAATGAACAGACTACTATACTTGCAACAATAGGGATGAATCTCACAGACATAATACTAAGTGAATGAAACTGGTCACAAAGGGTACATACTGCATGATTTTATTTACATGAAATTCTGAAATAGGCAAAAGACATCTAAGGTGAAAAGTATTAGAACAGTGGTTACATCTTGGAAGAGGGTGATGGGCAGGAGGATTGCATGGAAAGAGACATAAAGAAAATTTCTTGGGAGATGGAAATGTTCTATACCATGATAGGGATGTGAGTTACAGGAGGGTATCAAGTGGAAGGTATGGGGAGTGGATAAAAGTACAGATGAAGCAAGAATGGCAGAATATTGATCATTGTTGAAGCTGGATAATGGGTACATATCATTATATTAATGGTTACTTTGTATCTATTTGGAATTTTCCCTTTTTATTTTTACTTTTTTTAGAAAACATCTTTATTGGAGTATAATTGCTTCACAATGGTGTGTTAGTTTCTCCTTTATAACAAAGTGAATCAGCTATACATACACACATCACCATATCTCCTCCCTCTTGTGACTCCCTCACCCACTCCCTATCCTACCCCACTAGGTGGTCACAAAGGACAGAGCTGATCTCCCTGTGCTATGCGGCTGCTTCCCACTAGCTATCTATTTTACATTTGGTAGTGTATATATGTCCATGCCACTCTCTCACTGCGTCCCAGCTTACCCTTCCCCCGACCCCGTGTCCTCAAGTCCATTCTCTACCTCTGCGGCTTTATTCTTGTCCTGCCCCTAGGTTCTTCATGATCATTCTTTTTTTTTTTTTAGATTCCATATATATGTGTTCGCATACGATATTTGTTTTTCTCTTTCTGACTTACTTCACTCTGTATGACAGCCTCTAGGCCCATCCACCTCACTACAAATAACTCAATTTTGTTTCTTGTTATGGCTGAGTAATATTCCATTGTATATATGTGCCACATCTTCTTTATCCATTCATCTGATGATGGACACTGAGGTTGCTTCCATGTCCTGGCTATTGTAAACAGAGCTGCAATGAACATTGTGGTACGTGACTCTTTTTGAATTATGTTTTTCTCAGGGTATATGCCCCGTAGTGGGATTGCTGGGTCATATGGTAGTTCTATTTTTAGTTTTTTAAGGAACCTCCATACTGTTCTCCATAGTGGCTGTATCAATTTACATTCCCACCAACAGTGCAAGAGGGTTCCCTTTCCTCCACACCCTCTCCAGCATTTATTGTTGCAGATTTTTTAATGATGGCCATTGACTGGTGTGAGGTGATACCTCACTGTAGTTTTGATTTGCATTTCTCTAATGATTAGTGATGTTGAGCATTCTTTCATGTGTTGGCTATCTGTATATCTTCTTTGGAGAAATTTCTATTTAGGTCTTCTGCCCATTTTTGGATTGGGTTGTTTGTTTTTTGATATTGAGCTGCATGAGCTGCTTGTAAATTTTGGAGATTACTCCTTAGTCAGTTGCTTCATTTGCAAATATTTTCTCCCATTCTGAGGGCTGTCTTTTCGTCTTGTTTATGGTTTTCTTTGCTGTGCAAAAGATTTTAAGTTTCATTAGGTCCCATTTGTTTACTTTTGTTTTTATTTCCATTTCTCTAGGAGGTGGGTCAAAAAGGATCTTGCTGTGATTTATGTCATAGAGTGTTCTATGTTTTCCTCTAAGAGTTTTATAGTGTCAGGCCTTACATTTAGGTCTTTAATCCATTTTGAGTTTATTTTTGTGTATGGTGTTAGGGAGTGTTCTGATTTCATTCTTTTACATGTAGCTGCCCAGTTTTCCCAGCACCACTTATTGAAGAGGCTGTCTTTTCTCCATTGTATATTCTTGCCTCCTTTATCAAAAATAAGGTGACCATATGTGTGTGGGTTTATCTCTGGGTTTTCTGTCCTGTTCCAATGATCTATATTTCTGTTTTTGTGCCAGTACCATACTGTCTTGCTTACTGTAGCTTTGTAGTATAGTGTGAAGTCTGGGAGCCTGATTCCTCCAGCTCTGCTTTTCTTTCTCAAGATTGCTCTGGCTATTCGGGGTCTTTTGTGTTTCAGACAAATTGTGAAATTTTTTGTTCTAGTTCTATGAAAAATGCCATTGGTAGTTTGATAGGGATTCCACTGAATCTGTACATTGCTTTGGGTAGTATAGTCATTTTCACAATGTTGAGTCTTCCAATCCAAGAACATGGTATATCTCTCCATCTGTTGGTATCATCTTTAATTTCTTTCATCAGTGTCTTATAGTTTTCTGAATACAGGTCTTTGGTCTCCCTAGGTAGGTTTATTCCTAGGTATTTTATTCTTTTTGTTGCAATGGTAAATGGGAGTGTTTCCTTCATTTCTCTTTCAGATTTTTCATCATTAGTGTATAGGAATGACAAATGGTAAAAACAAAGCTATACAGACAAAATCACACAAAGAAGCATGCACATACACACTCACAAAAAGAGAAAAAGGAAAAAAATGTATATATCGTTGCTCCCAAAGTCCACTGCCTCAATTTGGGATGATTCGTTGTCTATTCAGGTATTCCACAGATGCAGGGTACATCAAGTTGATTGTGGAGCTTTAATCCGCTGCTTCTGGGGCTGCTAGGAGAGATTTCCCTTTCTCTTCTTTGTTTGCACAGCTCCTGGGGTTCAGCTTTGGATTTGGACCCGCCTCTGCGTGTAGGTCGCCTGAGGGCGTCTGTTCTTCGCTCAGACAGGACGGGGTTAAAGAAGCTGCTGATTCGGGGGCTCTGGCTCACTCAGGCCGGGGGGGGGGGGGGGTACGGATGCGGGGCAAGCCTGCAGGCCGCAGAGGCCAGCATGACGTTGCACCAGCCTGAGGCGCGCCGTGTGTTCTCCCGGGGAAGTTGTCCCTGGATCACGGGACCCTGGCAGTGCACAGGCTCCCGGGAGGGAAGGTGTGGAGAGTGACCTATGCTCGCACACAGGCTTCTTTGTGGCGGCAGCAGCAGCCTTAGCGTCTCATGCCCGTCTCTGGGGTCTGCGCTGATAGCTGCGGCTCGCGCCCATCTCTGGAGCTTGTTTAGGCGGTGCTCTGAATCCCCTGTCCTCGCACACCGGAAGCAATGGTATGTTGCCTCTTTGGCAGCTCCAGACATTTTCCCGGACGCCCTCCCGGCTAGCCGTGGCGCACTAGCCCCCTTCAGGCTGTGTTCACGCAGCCAACCCCAGTCCTCTCCCTGGGATCCGACCTCCGAAGCCCGAGCCTCAGCTCCCAGCCCCCACCCGCCCCGGCGGGTGAGCAGACAAGCCTCTCGGGCTGGTGAGTGCTGGTCGGCACCCACCCTCTGTGCGGGAATCTCTCCACTGTGCCCTCCGCACCCCTGTTGCTGCGCTCTCCTCTGTGACCCCCAAATCTTCCCCCCTCTGCCACCCACAGTCTCCACCCGCGAAGGGGCTTCTACTGTGTGGAAACCTTTCCTCCTTCACGGCTCCCTCTCACTGGTGCAGGTCCCATCCCTATTCTTTTGTCTCCATTTTTTCTTTTGCCCTATCCAGGTACGTGGGGAGTTTCTTGCCTTTTGGGAGGTCTGAGGTCTTCTGCCAGCGTTCAGCAGGTGTCCTGTAGGAGTTGTTCCACATGTAGATGTATTTCTGATGTAATTGTGGGGAGGAAGGCTATCTCCATGTCTCACTCCTCCGCCATCTTGAAGGTCTCTGGAATTTTACCTTTAAAAAAAATTTTTTATAATAAAAAGCTGGAAAATCAATAAATAAAAGTCTCTTGACATTTAGTCAGTGTTATCAGGAGTTTCATAAAAAATTTCTCCAGAAAAACTGCACTTAGGAACCAACTGCCATTGTAAGAACAAGTACCACCAACTAGATGCCTCCTGAGTGTAAGGCAGAAGTGTCACAACTGAGAATACAGAGGGTGCGTTTTCTCTGGACATACACCGTCCACCATTGTTGTGTCTAATAACTTAAAAAGTGCGTGACCAGAAAAAAGTAGTTCTCATTGATTTGCACACAACTGATAGTTGCTTTATGCAAGACAGAGCACAACTCAACTTCAGAGAAAAGTTCCTGGGTACAAGGCAAGGGGTTACAAAATAAAAGCCTTTTTTAATTTCAGCTTCTCCTTACAGCTTATTATTTTACTGTAAATGCCAAAGGGTGACTTTTAAACCAAGCTGTTTAAGATTTAAATTGGGTAAATTAAAATTTTTATGCATGTCACTTAGGTAGTACTAGAAAATACTTCGAAGTCTAACAACAAAGGAAAGAATGAATACATTGTCATATAGCATATTCTGCAAATATATAGTTTATAAAGAATGACAACACGTGGTAAAATGTTTATGCTATATCAAGTGAAAAAGAGCACACATTTACTTATAATACCAATTCTTATATATATGCACATTTGCAGAGGAAAAAAAAACTCAAGAAAATAATGACTGTTAACCTCATATTGGTATATTACTGGATGGTGATATAATGAGTTTTAAATTCTTTTTCTATGTTTTTCTATATTTTCCAGTTTTCTATAAAATTCCTTTTATGACAGAAAAGCAAAACCAAAAAGTCACCTTTAAGAGCGGTATACTTCTTGTTATAAATCAAATTCTTACTCAGCAACAGTACGAAAAACCAAATTGATCATTTTGTATTATCTAGGTTTTCTGAGGAAGAACAATGGTGCCTGGTGAACTAGTGCTATAACAGCTTGCTTAGTAATGCTCCTCTTTCCCCAAGTGCTTTTAAAATTTGTTCAAAATACCCACTTTGCTTATTTGGGTATGGGGAAGAATAAGGATGGCAAGGCAACAACCATTTTTCATGCTACTGCAAACGTCTTTCATTCCAAATCCCCTCACCAGTTCCATTCCTCCAGTGATTCCAGCAATGCGGCCTCCCTCAGCCAGGGCACTGAGGCATAGAGACCCTGGTCGACAGGCCAAGCCATCTGCGTTGAGTCTCAGTGCAGGGCAGACAAGAACATAAACTCGACTTAGTTTTCTGCCACTGAATGCAAGGGACCTATATGGCTGCCTGAGTATAGAAGACACTAGCTGGCCTTCTCTACCTAACTTCCCAGAACCTCCAACCAGAGAAAAATGAATATACTGACATTGTCATCTTGGAGAATGCCATGTAGAGTTCAGCTGTTGGGAACAATTTAGTCACAAAGCCTGTACTAAAATTTCTGTGGAGAAGAATTGGCTGTCTCACCAAGGCCCACCTCTGGACCCCATTATGATGAATTCAAATTTGTTGAGAATCCAGCAGGCTTTTCTTAATAGGTTTCTGCTTGGTTGGTTGGTTGGTTGGTTGGTTTTATTCAGTGGGGGGTCGTGCTGTCACTTTGTGGCTATCGCTGTTCAGTTTTAAAACATAAAGTACTTTCTTTATCCATACAGAAGACCAGTTGGCCTACAAGGCCATGCCCTAGAGTGGTGCTGTCCAATATGCAAGCCACTACCCACATGGCACTATGGAGCATTTGAAATGTAGCTAGACCAAACTGAGATGTGCTGTAAGTGTAAAATTCACATCAAATTTTGAAGACCTAGTACAAAAGAAAAAATAATATAAAATAGCTCGTTAATCATTTTAATAGTGATTGCATGCTGAAATGATAATATTTTGGATATATTGGGTTAAATAAAATGCATTGTTAAAATTAATTTTACCTGTTTCTTTTTAGTTTTTTAGTGTGGCTGCTAGAAAATTTTAAATTACATATGCCATGAACATTTTATTTCTGTTGGATAGTGCTGGTTTAAAAAAGGAAGATGTGGCACATATATACAATGGAAAATTACTCAGCCATTAAAAAGAATGAAATAATGCCATTTGCAGTAATGGACCTAGAGATTGTCATACTGAATGAAGTAACTCAGACAGAGAAAGAGAAATATCATATGATATCCCTTATAAGCGGAATCTAAAAAGAAATGATACAAATGAACTTACTTACAAAACAGAAACATACAGACTTAGAGAAGGAACTTATGGTTACCGGGGGGAGGGTGGGGGGAAGGAATAGTGAGGGGATTTGGGATTGACATATACACACTGCTATATTTAAAATGGATAACCAATAAGGACCTACTGTATAGCACAGGGAACTCTGCTCAATATTATGTAACAACCTAAATGGGAAAAGAATTTGCAAAAGAATAGATGTATATGTATAACTGAATTACTTTGCTGTACACCTGAAAATATCACAACATTGTTCATCAACTATACTCCAATATAAAATAAAAAGTTAAAAAATAATAAATTTTAGGGGGCTTCCCTGGTGGCACAGTGGTTGGGAATCTGCCTGCTAATGCAGGGGACACGGGTTCAAGCCCTGGTCTGGGAGGATCCCACATGCCACGGAGCAACTAGGCCCATGAGCCACAACTACTGAGCCTGCGCATCTGTAGCCTGTGCTCCGCAACAGGAGAGGCTGCGATAGTGAGAGGCCCGCGCACCACGATGAAAAGTGGCCCCCGCTTGCCACAACTAGAGAAAGCCCTCGCACAGAAACGAAGACCCAACACAGCAAAAATAAATAAATAAATAAAACTCCTACCCCCAACATCTAAAAATAATAATAATAAAATTTTAAAAAATGGTTAGTGTTCATTAAATAAGTACCTGTGAATACCCACTCTGGAGCATCTTACATAGAAATGTCCATGTGAGAAAGAGGTTTATCCTAAATGGAGTGCTGTATGTCAGCACGTCTGCCCTTATGTTTTTCAGTCTGGGGTTCCTATGTGACCCCACTTTTCATCTTCTCTCTCCACGAAGATTTAATACATACAGCATGTCTCCGCCTCCAGCTGTCCCCAGGGCTGCCCATTGTTATCCCTGTTCTGCTGCTCTTGCAGGCTCCCTGCTCATGTCTGTTGGAGCAGTCAATCCAGGAAACAAAGTGCCACAAGAGGGACTGTAGGAAAACATTTCTGAGTACTCTAGTGAAGGGGCAAATGCTCTTGGTCCTCCAAAGTATGCTTCTCCCAGCTGGTACCCTGGTGACTTTTCAAAGATTTTTGAGGGAAGAAAAATTGTTAGCCAAAAGACACAAATAGCAAACTTGCTGGTTCTGAGACAAAGAGGCTGCATAGACCCCCTAGAGAATAGAGCCCCTGATCCCACCTGGATGGGTAAAGCCCATGGTTAGGCCACTAAGCCTTCCCCTCTGGCTAAATGGCTAATTATTTCTGATAACAGTGGTCTCTACTAACGCCTCACCTGCCCTACAGCAGAGCAGATCTATCAAGTGAGGAGGGTAGTAATTACTGGTGATACTTGCAAACACTCATTAATTAAGCTCCTGGGTCCTTAGGAGACAGATATGAGATACAAGGGGATCAACACACAACAATGCCGAAAGGAAGCTATAGCCATTTGAAAAGCAAAGTATGGTGACTGTTAATTTATAAAAGTAAAGTCAAACAGTGTTGTGTTAAAAGTAAGACTCTAATACTTTACAGTTACACGTCTTCTGAAGTCTAAGAATTGTTTCTTGCCTTTTTTTCTCTCCCGTTAGCTATTATGACTACAGCTGAGAACTCTGTCTCCAAGAACGTGCTAATACATTTTCTGCCTCTGAATCTCCTTCCAGGCATCAATTTCTTATAGACGAGGGCTGTGTCATCTGCTATATTCCCTATAGCTCCTTGCATAATGGCAGGTACAGGGAATGTACATAATACATACAGATAGTTTGGTTACTTTTGTCTTCTGCTATACTGGTGACCTTCTCTTCATAGATGAATATCTTCAATATTTCACTAGGCCAATGTTTCTTGAGCCAAACAGATCATCAGGTATGGTTAATATAATGAAATTTAAAGGCCTCCTGTAAACACTTCATGAATATTATATGTGCTACAATAAACAGTGAGACTTCTTGTTCTCAGGAAAGACTTCTGATGCTATTGAGGTTTCACTATAGAATTTATTCTATATTCTATAGGCTAAGGAAATATTACAGGGGAGAATGCAGACAATGTGAATTCAACTGTGAAATCACCTGGTTGACTACTCCAAGACTCTCAGAAACACTCTTTTTTCCTTTATGAAAGAAAATTTATAGAGTCATGATAGACAGAATGGTGGAGTGTTTCCTTTTTAAGACACAACTGGGGTTTAATTTTGAAGAGAAAAAAACAGATTTCAAAAGACAGACCCTGTTGGAAAATCACCAATTGGCCAGAGATAAAAATGTCTGTAACGGTTTAATTTTTCTCACTCCAGCTGGGAATTTTGTTGTTTTTTCTTTTTATATTTTCTGAATGTACTCAATACTTCTCCTAAAATAAAATCCCAAATTCTACTCCTGGATAATCTGAAAAAGAGATTCCTTTGATCTTCACAGTTGTTTTGACTTTTAAGAAAAAAAAGACAAGAAAAATTCAAAATAGTAAATCCCATATATATATAGTAAATTCCTTCTTAAACAGTATTCCAAGAATCAGCAGCTAATTTTTTTTAAAAATCTCACAAGAGAAAATTTGTTAGGAATAAAATTTTAAATATAGACATATAAACTCTATATCATATAAAAACGTTTTTTCATAGGGGCATCTTAAGAGGATTTACTCTCAATATGAGTGTGGAGTCCACTAAATCACTGCATACAAGATTCATGCCATCATTTTTTTTTTTTTTGCCTTAACTAACAAATAATCAAAAAGCACTTTATTTGTTGAAGTTTTAAAAATATATTTATCTTTTGAAATGAAAGCCCACACAGGCATGCACACACAAAAATACACAGTTCTGTACATTATCAAAAGAACAGTGGCATACTTATTGCCATGGTCTAATGTTTAATGACTTACATCCCATCTGCATCTTCAAATCCACATGCATTACAAAAATTCTAAGAAACCTCATCATAAAGACTCTATTACTGCATGGTTCCCACTATAAAACAGAACAGCACTTTGTAGTATTAGAGCAGTTTTCACGCAAGAATAGAAATACTCTTATGATTCCTTTGTTTTCTTCCAGATACCCATAGAGGAAGGTCAATGATATATTCATCTTATTGAAACTCTTGTCCAGGAAAACATAAAACCAACAGAAAAGAGTGCTACAGTGAGCAAATTGAGGTGAGGCACTATTTTCTCAAGTTATTAAAACTTTTCCAAATTTTTTGATTGATTGAAAATGTAAAGTTCTAATTCCATCTTAACATTATCATCAGTGAATTATTTCTTATCCCCACCATTCTACCTTCAGCCAAAAGACACTCCTCACCCCAACTATTCTACCTGACCCTACATAGTCATTGAAAATATAAAATATAGAAACCTGGATGCTTCTCTTGTAGGACTGGGAGTATCCTCAGCTTACCCAAAGCTTGAGTGTCTTGGGGCAACTTGAAAGGCATCACACAGCCTAAATGCCTGGGCCACAAAAGGGTCCCCAAATGAGAGTAAGGACAAGATGTTACTCCAACCAAATACCCTGATAAGTGTTTGTCCTTAACATATGGAGCATTTTTGAAAAGAAAACAAGAGGAGAGAAGAGAAGAGGAGAGGGAGTGCTCTCTTCGGCAGCACATATACTAAAATTGGAACAATACAGAGAAGATTAGCATGGCCCCTGTGCAAGGATGACACGCAAATTCGTGAAGTGTTCCATATTTTTGAGGTATCACCTCACACCAGTTAGAATGGGCATCATCAGAAAATCTACAAACAGCAAATGCTGGAGAAGGTGTGGAGAAAAGGGAACACTCTTGCACTGTTTGTGGGAAATGTAAATTGATACAGCCACTATGGAGAACAGTATGGAGGTTCCTTAAAAAACTAAAAATTACCATATGATCCAGCAATCCCACTACTGGGCATATACCCAGAGAAAACCATAACTCAAAAAGACACATGCACCCCAATGTTCATTGCAGCACTATTTACAATAGCCAGGTCATGGAAGCAACCTAAATGCCCATCGACAGATGAATGGATAAAGAAGTTGTATACATATATACATATATACATATGTATATGTATATACATATGTGTATGTGTACATATATGTATACATATGTATATGTATACACATATGTATACATATATACAATGGAATATTACTTGGCCATAAAAAGGAACGAAATTGGGTCATTTGTAGAGACGTGGATGGATCTAGAGACTGTCATACAGAGCGAAGTAAGTCAGAAAGAGAAAAACAAAGATCGTATATTAATGCATGTATGCGGAACCTACAAAAATGGTACAGATGAACCGGTTTGCAGGACAGAAATTGAGACACAGATGTAGAGAACAAATGTATGGACACCAAGTGGGGAAAGCCGTAGGGGGGTGGTGGGGGTGGTGTGATGAATTGAGCGATTGGGATTGACATGTATACACTGCTGTGGATAAAATGGATGACTAATAAGAACCTGCTGTATAAAAAAATAAATAAAATTATAGAGAAAAAATAAAAGAGGAGAGGAAAGTGGAGGGGAGCCAAGAGAAAAGAAGGGAAGAGAGGAGAGGAGAGAATAGGAGAGATAAAGTTATAAAGTGAACCCCTGTCCCGATATGGACACATTTTTAGCAGCCATCCAGCAGAACGGACATATTTTGGTCATTGCTAATCCTTAAAAATATCAGGCTCAACTCCTCTGTGACTTAGAGCAAAGTGTGTATGCCTAGAAACTAATCCTTTTCCACTTTAACTTCTTTTGTGAGCTTACCAAGCAATTATTCCATAATTTACCCAGCAAAATAATTCTATAGCCCACCAAGAAGAGACTAAGAAGGAAACAAATAATGTGTGTGTGTAAAGAAACTACATGTAAAATATACATCCTATCCTTTTTTAAATTTTCTGGGTAAAATTTATGAACAGCTGGTATCTCTGAGGATAAACCATTTTGTGTTTGTAATATAAATATTCATTGATCTGGATGGGTATTTTCGGTGACCATATTAATAAAATACAAAATTTTTAAATCTTTGAGTTACATTTTTTTTCCAGAAAACAAACCCATATATCTCTACATCATTCTTACTGCCATTTCTTCTACCTGCTACAAAATGGTCAGGAAAGGGCACCCAGCCCAGTCTCAAGAAGGATGTTAAAAATGAGGGGGGGCGGGGTGAAATACAGTGTAGGATCTCAAGGTCTGAGGCCAGGGATTCACTGGGCATTAGGACAAAGCATTGTATTTCCAGTGGCCTCAATTTCTTCCTCTCAAAATGATAACTAAAACCCATATATGATTTATTTCATTTGAAGCAAGAATAAACTTAATAAATTGTGGGAGAATATTTGGGGGGATGTGGGACACAGATAGAATAAGAGAGACAAAAACAGCAATGTATATCACAAACATGCTTTCAGGAGGAAGCTGGTGGTCTGCCAGCCACATTTTGAGAAACATTGTCAACAGTGACTATTTTTTTCAGTTTATTCAACCTCTTTACACTTATTTTTTATCATTGCTTCTTTAAAAAAAAGTTTTGTCAATAAAGATGCTCCACACGTGAGAAAATCAAGAAAATGTTCCCAAATCCCTTCTGAAAACTTTAAACAAACATTCCTGATGTTCTCTATGTGGTTACCTCACCCTTGCATTCAACAGAGAAAGGCATCAATAATGCTTCAAGCATTTGCTGGGCAATGGGGTCTTAGAGGTGAAAAGGCAGACTTCCAGGGCCCTATGGTCTAATGGGAAGTGATAATAAGTAAAAAAGTAGTTTAAACACGATGGGATAAATATAATGCATGTAACTGGAGTCACATTCAACTTCCATATTGTAACTGCTTAGCAGAGCCAAAGACAAAGCTGAGCCAGGGCTCCATCTGTTTTGAGATGGTAGAAAATCAAGAAGATATTGCTGTCCTTTCCGAGACCACAATTCCTTTTCCTAGTGGAAACCACGAAAATATAAGCCACTCACACCCTGATTTCTCAGTTCAGGAATTTTAATCCAAAAGCCATAAAATGAGGCAATTGCTATGCGGCCAAGTAAAAGCCTAAAAGAATATCTGAGTGTCTTCTGCCCTAGATCTCAGGAGCACGGTGATCCTTTGTGCGGTTAACTTTTCTCATGTAACAGGTCTTTACCATACCTGCTCTTGGATCTGGTACCTACCAAGATACCTGGGTTCTGTAAGGTAACCCAAGGATAAGTAGAAGAATAAACCCTTTTAATGGAATAACAAGGGGAATTGTTAGCAGAAAACTAACATTAGCAATCCAATTACTTAAATTTTCTATCCTAAGATTATCTTCAAAGAGAATGTTTCCCAGCCCTCCTCTTCATTTAGGACCCAAAGCCCCCACTTCATTCCTGCTCCCACCCCCAGGAAAGCAAAGAATGTCAGACAACACTCCCCTGAAGCTAGACACAAAATTAGACAGAAAAGGTGGGAGGAAAGGAAGAATAAAGAAGCAGAGCACTAACGAGCTGTAAGGCAAGGAAAGAGGCAGAGAGACTATCCGGGAGAGGGGACAAAAGAGTCTTAGTTACCCGTATGGTTGACCACATGACATGTCCCAAGCACTTAAGACTAAGGATAAGTTGAATTTTCTAATTCCCACCACCCTGAAAATTTGGAAGTAAGTAGAATATATCACTTGGATCTGAAATAGTCCATTTGAAATGTTTCTAGATTCCACGTGTGTGTTTGACTAACGGTGGACTCTTTGTTATTAACTATAGTACCTCTTTCTTCCAGAATAAGGAACATCAACTCCAGTGATATCTAATAGTCTTTGGCCAGTTCCTTAATCCAAGGGAATTTTGAAATAACAAACTATCAAACAGA
This sequence comes from Orcinus orca, assembly GCF_937001465.1. Lineage (NCBI taxonomy): Eukaryota > Metazoa > Chordata > Mammalia > Artiodactyla > Delphinidae > Orcinus > Orcinus orca. The sequence continues at coordinate 159,234,655 of NC_064560.1, read as the reverse complement.
GCTCCTGGGGACATCTGGAGCAAATCCAGTGTTGGACAAGGGCCATCAGGGCCCTGTTGAGCATCACCATGGATCACTAGGCTGTCATTCTTAAACTGACCTATTAAGTTAGCCCTTGGTCTCTAGGTTGCCACCTTAGGAAATTATATTGCTTTGGTTTCACCTAAATTCTAAATAGTCAAGGACTCCCCTTGTGAAAGTTGTGAAAATGCCTATGCTCATGATCAATTTCCATGGGAACCATGATTAAGGCAGGTCAAGTCTAGGTTCTTCTGACTCCTGACTCCATATTCTTTGAAAATATAAACAGGAGGGCAATATCTTCCCTGGTCCTCACTACTGTGAGTGGCGGGGGTAGAAACCTCCATTCTTCTTCCTTTCTCAACTCAATCCTTCCTTTTCTTTGTATCTGGATAGAGGCAAAGACCCAGAGGTAATTCCATCTTCCCACATTTAGTATAGAAACCACCTCTATCCTTGCCCTATGTCCTTCTACTTTTGCCTTCTCCAGTTTTTATCCATTCTTCCTCCAGGCATACAATGCTATGCCAGATATGTAATATGCTCAGTCAATAACATTGAAGGAAGACCTTGGTAGCTGATTTCCATGCCTCCCTTAGACAGGAAAGCCCTAGATTCTCCACCTTCACCCAGGCAGTAGGTTTTAGTCAAATCTCCACAGTAGGACAAGGGCAAAATATGAGGATATATAAGATGCTATGAAATAGAGATAAATAACTGAGGTATCAGTTGGGATTATTTGTGTTACAGGTGACAGAAAACCCAAACTCAACTGGCTTAAGCAAAAGAGAAAAAAAGGGGTATTTTATGGGGTCACAGAACTGAGGGGTTAATATTGGATCTTGCCTGCTGAGGGGCTTGGTTCAGTCACAAACAATGTCTCACTGGGCTCTTCATTCCAGCTTTTCTTCCTCTAGATAAGCTCCAATTTTGACTCCATGGGATGCTTTCTAGCCACTGCAGGTTCGTAGCTTCACAACCTCTAGTTCAATAACAAGAAACTCTGCTTCCCCAACAGCTCAAACAGCAGGACCAGAATTGAATTTCATTTGACTTTGATTGGCCCACTTTTGATCACATGATCATGCCTGAAAATGGCTGTGGCCAAGGGGATGGACTACACAGATTGATTCAGCCTCAGTCCCATGGTCCACTCCCTGAGGCCCAGGGATGACATCAGTCTCACTTGAAGCACATGGACTGAAATGGGAAAGGGGTGCCATCAAAGTAAAACTGTGCCCCCAAAAAGGGTGTGCAGGTGCTGAACAGCAAAGTAATTGAGCATTCATTATGCTTCTCTACCTCTGCAGGGATGCTCAAGAAATGCTTCACAGAGGAGACTGGAAGAGACTTTGGAACCAAATTATGAAGGATAAGTAGGACTTTGGTAGGCCAGAGAAGGCTGGGATGAGTGTGGACAGGTCATCCAAAGCTAGGAGAACACCATGCACTAATGCAGTGGACAGAGAAAAAGGTCATGATTTTTTTCCAGGGAATTCTAGTTAGCTTCATACAAATGTGCCTGTGGCGGCAGGGGGATAACTGAAGCAATTAAGCAGGCTAATCACATTGGGCTTTATATACCATACACAGGAATTTACATTTTTTTATCCTTTACAAAGAGATGGGGAGCATTGAGACAGATACCTTAAGCAAGCATTTGCTTTCTTGAGCTGGATGGAAGGTGTGTTGGATGGGTGAGACAAGGGCTGTGAAAGTGGGGCGGAATCTCAGTCAGAAACATCTCATATACAGTAAGTCCCCTCCACACGAACCTTCAAGTTGCGAACTTTCAAAGATGCGAACGTGCGTGTTCGCATGTCCAATCATGTAAGTTAGTTCACGTGTCTGGCGTACATTGTCACGTGCGTGCATCCTCTACAAGTGGTTGTGCTTTTGTGTACTTTACTGTACAGTACTGTATAGAGTACGATAGTACAGAATCTTTATTTCAAGCCCAGGATGTCCGAAAGCAAGCATAAAAGCAGTAGTGATGTGGCTGGTACTGCTAAGAAGCGCCAAGTGATAACGATGGAAACAAAAGTGAAAATAATTGAGAGAGCGGAGCGAGGCCATTACCAGTAATGAGATTTGGAGGAAACTTTGCCCGCAGTTTGTTCATGATTTTTGTGGATTTGAAAAGGTGGATGAGGAATCCAAAGAGGTCTTTAGCAACTTAGTGACACTCAGCTAGAAGCTGGAGCTAGATCTGCAAGAGGACGACTTCATTGGACTCCTTGCTGTGCAACACGAGGACCTTACTAATGAAGACCTGATGGAATTGGAGGCCCAAAGAAAGAACGAAAAGGGACAAGAGGAAGAAAAAGTAACTGAAGAACTGAAGAGATTCACGACACAGGAAATGGCAAGGGGATTTTCTTTATTTGAGGAGGCACTGTTAGTTTTTGAGGCAAAGGACCTGAACATAGAACGGTACACAAAGGTTGCAGCAGCCATTCAGAATGCAATCCAGTGCTACCATGTCATCTATGATGAGAAAAAAGGAGCTACTACCCAGACACCACTGGATCGTTTTTTCAAGAGGGTAGATAGAATTGAATCCAGCCAGGGACCAGAACCTGTGCCATAACGTCAGGTGCGAGTGAAATTGCAGCTTGCTCTCCGTCTCCTATTGCTGATGATCCTTCAGCTCTACCATCTCCCACCTCCTCTCCCTCCTCCAGTCAGTAACTCTTCTTGCCTCTTCACTCGATGCCAGCCCCTGTATGCCAGCTGTTGTACCGTACTACTGTACTTTTCAAGGTACTGTACTGTAAGACTAAAAATGTTTTCTTTATTTTTCGTGTTTGTTTTTAATGCATTATTTGTGTGAAAAGTATTATAAACATATTACAGTACAGTACTATATAGCTGATTATGTTAGTTGGACACCCAGGCTAACTTTGTTGGACTTACGAACAAATTGGACTTACAAACTCGTTTGTATGTTGGGGACTCACTGTAAACTGAACCAAGGTTATTGGTTATGGAGTTTAAGACGGGGGCGGGGGGCGCTAATTAAAAAAAGAAGGAAATCCTGCCATTTGCAACAACATGGATGGACCTTGACGGTATTATGCTGAGATAAGTCAGACAGAGAAAGACAAATACTGTATGAGTTCACTTATGTGTGGAATCTAAAAAAACAAGCTCATAGAAACAGAACCGATTGGTCATTGCCAGAGGTGGGGAGTGGGGAGGGGGTTGGGTGAAATGGTGAAGGTGGTCAAAAGGTACCAACTTCCAGGTATAAGATAAACAAGTCCTAGGGATGTAATGTGCAGCATGGTGACTATAGTTGACAATACTATACTGGATATTCGAAAGTTGCTGAGAGAGTAGATTTTCAAAGTTCCTCACAAGAAAAAAGAAATGTGCAACTACGTGTGGTGATGGATGTTAACTGAATTTATTGTGGTGATCATTTCACAATAGATGCATGTATCAAATCATTGTGTTGTCCACCTTAAACTAATACAGTGTTACATGTCAATTATACCTCCATAAAACTTGAAAAAAAAAAAAAAGGTGAGACTAGACTCAATAAATATCTAAGTGGTGGAAATGAAGGGCCTGATGGCCGGCTGGACGTGGGACATGCAGGAGAAAGAGAGTTCCTGCTCAGTTTTCTGGCTTGGAGGACCGCATAAAATGGCATACAGATTCACTAAGACACTGAATTCATGAAGACTGGCCATTACGTTACCATTAAGTCTTCGATCTGACTTTTCAATTCAGCTTTTTCATAAAAATACGTATCAGTGATTATAGTTGCCTTTCAATATTTATAGAGAGTTTTACGTGACTAACCATTTCATTCACAAATATGTCCCGCAGCTCTCCCCAACCCACATCGCATCTGTTCTACGGGGGTTATTTATAATGCAGCTGCTTTAGCAGTTGGGATCATCATGCTAGTCTATCACAACACAAAACAACTCCTCTCCACCATCTCCGCTCCGTTTGATCTCCAGCTCAGTAAAGTGGCATACTGAGGAAAAGCCCTGAATTCTAGTCCATAAATAACATAGCTAAGGTCATTCTTGAAGCAATGAAATTCTCATGGTGACATTTTACCTCTGAAAAGTGAACTTTTAGTGGTGACAGAGTCCATCTGAAACAACCCTGGTATGTATTTATGTGTTTTTATGTTTGTGAAAGTATCCCTGCAGGATATCCTCTTTAAGCTTCGCAGCTGTTGATAATGGGTCCCTGCCCAAGTGTGGATTTATTTTACAAACACATTTATCATCTATCAAACATATTGGCTGGCAAAGGTTTTGTATATTCCGTGGCTTGTGACATTCTTACTCCTAACTATTCTGAAACCGCTGAAACACTCTCCTATTGTTCTGGCTCACCCTTCAAGAAGGAACTGAAAGGCTGACTTTGTCTGGGAGGTGATAGGATTAAAGTGCATTTATGCTGAATCCACAGTGTGTAGGGAGCATGAAGCTGTTTTCTAGATGAATCACCTGATTCTTTGTGTTTTACAAGCCAGTGGAGGCATGAGTTAATGAAAATGTAAGAAAATAGCTCATCTAACCAACACAAAAGAAAGGAAAACAATGGAGAAAAATGAGACTTCATGACAGACATATCATCTTCCGGGGCAAGAAATTAGCTCGCTCACTCCAGAACCTAAACTAGGAGCTGTGTTTCCAAGGAGATGGGCAGACTCATGCTAGAGTTCTAAGTCAAGGAGGAAGCTGGCCAGAGCATTACAAGAGTCCCTGTATTTCAGTCTGCCCATAAGGAGAGGCCAGGGAATGGGACTCGGGATGTCAGAATGTTCCCGGCAGCATCTTTCTGGACCAAAAGCCCGGCTGAAACTGGATCTAGTTCCAAATTGGACAGAACTTACTCTGGCTCAGAATATCATGGCCTGAGCCAGATCAGAACCAACCCGAACCGTAAGTGCGTAGGAAAGGCTGCTAGACTCATACTGCTGGCGTTCGTTCCTTAGCTAACCACTCACTCCAGCTGGACAGGAAACCGTGGGTTGGAACTTTGCTGTTACTTTTGACTTTTTTCCCTTCTGGAAGCATGAGAAGCTCTCCATTTCTTCCAAAACAGAAGAAGATCCATGCTCCCTACTTAACTTCTTCTGGGTTTCACTGATCTCTTCTTTCTCCTGTTTCATGATACTTGCCTATCACTCCTTCACTTATTTTCCCACCTCCTTTGTTGTGTTCCTTTTCTGTTCATTTTGTCTTTTTCAAGTTCTACATTTTCTCCCTTCTCTATCCAATTCACTCCTTTCAGGACTTTCTTTCATTTGAGGTATTAACGTTTTTACTCCTAGAAAGTTAAGTCAACCTGAAAAGTTACAACATTCAGACAGAATTGGTAAGCAAAATTGAGAAATCCATCAGATAGAACAGATAGAACTCCTTAAAATCTAATTCAGATATTATCAAGAAATTGTATTGGCATAAATTACACAGTTTCACAAAACTACAACCAGATTTTCTCTTTCATGTTTGTATTTCTTCAGTACTTTCATCAGCAAAGTATGCCAAGTCAACAGCTCTATATTCCAAAAGCAGAAGGTGTTCATGCACTGGCAGGGTCCCACTAACCCATCCCTCTGTTATTTGAGGCATATCACCAAGCCTCTTAACAACCTTCTGCCAAGCCCGAAAATCCCACCTTAGTATCAAGAATTGATAAGATAACAAAGTAGGGAAGTGTCTCCGGAGCTTAGTGGGAACACTGTTTCCTCCAAACTGTGTGTAACTATTATCTAACCAAATTAGATAGTTGATGTTTGGGGCCCAGAAAAGATGAGTTACAAGATAGATATCTTTCAAATGCTGGAGGAAGGGGGTTGGGGGAGGGGGAGGGGGGTATCAGACAGGACTCTTCTGGTTGCAGGTGACAGAAATCCAATTTGAACTAGCAGAATTGAAAGGGGGATTCATTAGACCACGAAATCCAAGGAAAAGTTTAAGGACCAAACTGAGAGAAAGGCAAGGATCCAGCTTTGCTTAGGAGCACTTGCAACCAGAAAGCACTTACTTCCTGGTTCCATCTCTCATTTCTGCTTCTCTCTACATAGCAGCACCATTTCTCACTGCACATTGGTCTCCTCTGCATGGCAAGAAATAAGACCTCAAGAGCTCTCCTGAGCTTTACCACCCACCACTGGAACCTCCAGAGAGGGACCGACTTTCCTCTTCATTCAAGTTTTTTAAAATTACAGGGAAGGATTCTGATTGGCCCAGACTCAGTCAATGCCAACTCTGGGCTAATCAGCTATGGCCATGAGGGCCACAGTATACATTCATAAAAGATGACAGCCTTCACTGGAACCCCATGGTGAGTAAGGGGAGGAGACGTTCTCAAAAAATTCAGTAAGGGAGGAGGGTAATTCTCAGACATAAAAAATGTGTTAGACAAACAGAAAAATGACTGCCCACTACGCACACACCCCAAGTGACAGGGAGAGCAATAAACAGTGATCAGAGAGACCAGACCAGGAGGGCCTTGGGGGACTGACAATGCATATCGAGGTGGAAAGGCAGGGAGCAAGATGTGCCTTTGGGGCTTCCCTGGTGGCGCAGTGGTTGAGAATCTTCCTGCCAATGCAAGGGACACGGGTTCGAGCCCTGGTCTGGGAAGATCCCACATGCCGCGGAGCAACTAGGCCCGTGAGCCACAACTACTGAGCCTGCGCGTCTGGAGCCTGTGCTCTGCAACGAGAGAGGCCGCGATAGTGAGACACCTGTGCACCGCGATGAAGAGTGGCCCCCACTTGCCGCAACTAGAGTAAGCCCTCACACAGAAATGAAGACCCAACACAGCAAAAATAAATAAATAATTAATTAATTAAGACCACATATTAAAAAATAAATAAATAAATAAAATCTTTAAAAAAAAAAAAAAAGATGTGCCTTTGTTGCAATTTTATAAAGCACTAGTCCTATCCCCAAAGGTTACTGGATCCAAAACAGTAGACATATAGAGCCCTGGAGCTTCCACATTGCAAAGTTTGAATACTTTAAATAACATCTTCTCTTCTACGTGAAATAATAGAAAATACATATATATTGGTCTCTGACCCCAGTTCTTGGAACAGAGCTCCTGAATCCCTTAAAATGTCCTAAATGATAAGAGCCCTAGGAGCATCTTCTGTTCTAATATTTGGTTTTGACCCTGGTTCCTTACACAGAGCTCTTAAAGCCCTTGGAATTTCCTGGGTAATAGGAATGTCTTTTGTTCCAACAAGGTGACTCTCGGTGGGCTCCTGAATGGAAGCTGGTTGTCAGAGAGACCAAACTATGGTTAGAAGCTTGGAACTTTCAGCCTCACCACATCCCACCTCCATTTTCCAGAGAGCGGAGAGGGCTGGAAATTGAGTTAATGACCCATTAATTAAGCCTATGTGATGAAGCTTCCATAAAAATCCCCAAAGTACAGTGTTCAGAGAGGTTCTGGGTTGATGAACACATCCACGTATAGGGAGGGTGGCACAATCCAACTCCACGGGGACAGAAGCTCCTACACTAGGGATCTTTCCAGATCTCGCCCTATGTACCTCTTTATCTATATCCTTTATGATATCCTTTATTATATAATAAACTGATAAACATCAGTAAGTGTTTCCCTGAGTTCTGTGAGATTTTCTAGTTAATGAATGAATCCAAGAAGGAAGTCATAGGAAGCTCCCATTTGTGGCCAAGTCACATAGAAATTGCAGGTAACCTAGGAACCTACTACTACTTGCGATTGGTGTCTGAAGTAGGGAGACAGTCTCTTGTGACTGAGCCCTTAACCTGTGGGATCTAACTCCAGTTAGTGTCAGAATTGAACTGAATTGTAGGACACACAGCTGGCGTCACAGAGAATTGCTTGGGGGGAGAAAAATACACATCTGGTGTCAGAAGTGTAGTGAGCATGCTACTAGTATGGGAATAAAGGAGAAACACACAGAAGTGTTTTTCTATCACACCTAAGAATCTTAAAGGGCTTCCCTGGTGGCGCAGTGGTTGAGAGTCCGCCTGCCGATGCTGGGGACACAGGTTCGTGCGCCGGTCCGGGAAGATCCCACATGCTGCGGAGCAGCTGGGCCCGTGAGCCATGGTCGCTGAGCCTGCGCGTCCGGAGCCTGTGCTCCGCAACGGGAGAGGCCACAGCAGTGAGAGGCCCATGTACCGCAAAAAAAAAAAAAAGAAAGAATCTTAGATACCCTTAGCCAAGCAAGATCACAAAATATTATACCAGGAGACCCAAATTCATGTAGCAGCCCGTTAAGGAGCAGCACCTCCATCTCTAAGATGAAACCAAAATATGGGGGCTATTGGACAAATGCCTTCTTAAAAGTGGGGATAAACCACAGACGTGTCAGAAACTTTCAAAACCCTGCTCACCTATTAACCACCTTGCTTTCAGGGGAATTAAAGCTGAAGTAGTTTCCATGGTTCTAGAAAATTGTTTTAGTAGCATAATACCGTGAAAGACTTGGAACTATTGAAAGGATAAAATTGAGAATGTATGTAAAAGAACCTTGAATACATATGAGAATGTTTCATTATTACTATTTTATTAAGAAGTACCTGCGCTCCTAAGCTATTGTGTTTTTGGAGTACTGTCTACCTGCCTTGCAGGAGTTAAGCTATAGCCGGTATTAAGTTCCCCTCTGTGGCAGAGTGGGGAAGACATTTGTCAGGTTATTTCTATGAGGAATTGTGCTTGAGGTTATCATGCAGTCAAATAAACTTTTTTTCTTATGAAATACATGGAAAGGGGTCCAGAGGACTGGAGGGGCCCTGTTTTTCATTGAACAAAGTGATTTTGTTCTGAGGTTAAGTCCGTATGACCCAAAGTACAGGCTGGTATGCAAAGAGTCATGCATTGATTTAAACAATAATAAATTGTGGTCCAAAATGCAGGGGGAAATCTGTTCCCTCATGGACATTGAAGACCATACAATTTCACCCCTGTGATTTCAAAATAAACCTTGCACTTGTTAAGTTTGGGATTTGTAGCAAATACTAGGAACTTTTAAAACGGATACTTAATCCAGTCCAGTCAGTTTTGATGCTTATGAAACAACTCTTAGAACTCCAAATGGTTAGGTAAATAAGTAGAACATAAATCATTATAAGTAGCCAATAAAATTCGGAACTGAAGGGTCAAATAATAAATTTTTTTTTTCTTTGCGGTACGCGGGCCTCTCACTGTTGTGGCCTCTCCCGCTGCTGAGCACAGGCTCCGGACGCGCAGGCTCAGCGGCCATGGCTCACGGGCCCAGCCGCTCCGCAGCATGTGGGATCTTCCCGGACCGGGGCACGAACCTGTGTCCCCTGCATCGGCAGGTGGACTCTCAACCACTGCGCCACCAGGGAAGCCCAAATAATAAATGTTTAAATCATAAAATCTGACAAATACAATATGGTGACTTGAGTCGATGTTATCCAGGACTCAGGGAACTTTTAGCAAGAAAATTTAGGAATAGGCTCATCCTTGCAAAACCCAGGGAACCCAAGGAGGCAGGTGTGCTTTTTAGGAGGTAAGAATGAGTCAAGACTGTGTCTGGCACATGGAAGCTATTCAGGAATTATTTATTGAATTAACTAATCGCTATGGAGTGGCTAAGTTGGTAGAACAGGTAAGATCATTACTAACTTCTACCAGTAAGAAGGGGAAATTCAGTACCATTCACTCCTAGTTGGCAAGTTACCAACATGGGCTCTGGGGATGCCAAGCTACGTACACCATGGTCCTTGCTTTCCAGCCCCACAGTAGATCATGGGGCTCTGTCAGTTCACTGTCTTCTCACTGCTATTCTCCCTATACCAGGTGAAGCAGCCTTGGAGATTAGGACCAGTGCGACTGCCCAAGTGGGCTCTTCTCACTAAGCCCCACATGCCCCCAAAGATATCTCCTTGAGGGCTTTCATGATGTCTGATATTTCCATCAGTGGAGTCACCCTCAAACGAGTTCCTGGATATTCAGGGAGTGACACCCCCAGAGAAGGTTATCTGTGCCAGCCTGCTTATCCTAGAAGACACCTTGAAGCACTCTCATTAAATGACAACAGCAACAACAACTCACTAACGACAAAACTAGTTCCTTACATTTCTCTGGAGCTTCACAGTCGGACAGTGTGGTACTATTAGTGATGGTCTGAGACAGAAGCTAGAAACTTTTTCCCTAAGTGTGCCTCACGCTGCTCTTGGCCCCTCAAAAGCCTCTCTCTCCCCAGATGCACAGTTCCTGATCTAGCTCAATGCCCACCCCGCTCTGCAGCCTTCCGTGTCTCCCCCAGGCTCGACTGTGGGCTCTTCCCTCTGTGATCCTGTTGTGGTTCACGCCTCTCTCACAGCCGTCGAGCACATTCTGCCATGTTTATAATTAGCTGGGCTGTCTGTCTCCGCAGTTAGTTCTGAGACTCAGAGGGAAGAAGTTTTTGCCTTAGTCATTTTGTATCATCTCAGCACAGTAAATACTCAGATGTTCACCGGATTAAACTAATTCCAAAATGAGCATTTTTAAATCCAACTTTTCCCCAATTTCATGTGTGTGTGGAGACACATTTCTATATAAAATGTAAAGTGAATCACTGTAAACATTAAAAAACAAAAAAGGAAATTGAGCAGCTCTTATTGAACAAGAGGTATAGGGGTAGAGCTGGTAAAGATTCAACCAGTCTGTTGTCAACCAGTCTGCAGGTGGCTATTCGACCAATCTGTTTTCTGCTCCACATCTCACCTTTGCCATCAGAGATAACTGGTGCTTCCAGTTCTTTAGCCTTTCTAGGGTTCCACAGCACAAGCTGGGGTGCTTCTGGTTGGTTTTCCCTCTGCTCATGTAGGATTTCAGTGTTCTACACTCTGCTAGTTTAGTTCTTGCTCATCCAACTGCTTCTTTCTTCCAGAGTTTATGGACCTCTCTCATCTGGTGATGTTGCTTTCACTGGTAATCTTTGCTCTCTGGGTTTATCTCTTTTTTAATTCCTAATAAACTTCTCCTTTTAATGAAGTTTCATTTAATGAAGAAGTGGCTATAAACACAAGTACACATGCTGCTGTAATTAACCAGACTTCCCTGAACTAATTATTTTGAAATGTAAATTTATAAGTTGGTATTAATAAAACAAATACCATTAATACAAATATTTTAAGGAAAATAGTCTAATAAGATTTTTTAAATAATTTTGTGTAACTTCCCCTTGATACCAGAAAAGTACAAGCTGAAAAGAAAAGAAAACCCCCTTTAAACTCATAGAAAAAGGATAGTGAAAAACTATAAGAAAAAGGTAGTCTTATTCTGCAACTTCTAAATTCACTCTCACTCCATGTTTATGAATGCTGTTCTGTGTGAAGAATCCATTTCTGAATAGGAGGGTTCGTGAACAGACACATTTTAACTATAACTTTGTCTTGTAATAAGAAATAGGCCACCCTGAACAGAATATCATCCTCTACTCACCTTAAACAAGAAATGTAAATGAAACAGAGAATCATTGTAATAAGCAGGATGGCTCAAGTGTAAATGGGGGCCCGTGAACTAAATAACAAAGAAAAAATGAGTCCTGGGAAAGAGAGATAAACACGAAATCTGGAGACCCCAGAGCTAGTGCTTTCTGCCAACAACCAGCTATGTCAATGTTAGCATTGTCTCTTAGCTTCTCCATGCAGCAGTTTTCTCTTGTGAAAAATGATGAGGTCTGACTTTATCATCTGCCTGAATTTTCAAGCCAGCCTGACCCTCCTATGCCCCAGGCACCTGCAAACTGTAAGGCACATATACGCCCACTCTTTGGAGCAATGGTCCAGGACCCTACTTACTCTCTTCCAGCTCCTTCTTGGTCCCCCTCTCTTGGTTCCTTCTGCAGCCTCCCTCTTGCCCACCTTGGTTAGGTGGTTCACTTTGCTGTCCTGACTCTTGACTCTCCTAAAAGGATGAGGACTTTGGCTCACTCTCTACTCTGAGCCCTGATTGCTCCACTGACTTCCCAGCTTTGCTCATCTCATTCACTTACAAGGGGGGAAGGAGGAGGATTCAGTCATTTTTGAGCCCTCTTTCAGTTCCAGAATCCTACAATTCCATCAGCATAACAAAGCCTGAACAAATAAAGTTTCTTTGGCCAAAACAAATCTCAGCTATGTTTGACCAGCATGAAGAATGGCAGGTTCATCTTCAGTAAGAAGATGAGGATTCTTAGGTCTTAAATGCACAAGGAAGTCTTATTTTAGAAGGAAATCTCCTCCTCTGTTACTGTTTTCCTGGTTAAAACAAGTCAGTGTCGCTGTCTAGGAAATTCTTCACAGGCACTCGGGTTTCAATGACTTCTGTACTGGAGGGAAGCTGATGCCAAATGGAGAAATAATCTCGAAAGATCTTAGCATCAGGCACAAAGCTGCCCGTGCCACACATTTCTTGGAATGAAGCCACATTTATCAAGCTTCATTTCTTGTAAATGTTTATTGACATGGAGCCTTTGACAGGAGTCAACCTGGCTGATAGCTTTTTCCTGTTAAATCCCAAGTTGTTTTCGCTGCTGAGAGCCCTTAATGACAAAAATGAGGAAGTTGTGTCTGCAGCAAGAGACAGATATCTTGGGCTTGGTTTCACCTTGTCCCACTTGGCCTCCCCTCAATAAAGAGGGGCAATCCTGCCAATATCTATCTGATGAGAAATGATTTACAAACTCAGAGGAAATTAGGGCATTTAAGAGTTTTATTATTAGGTTCTAAGAGAGAGGAACTAACATTTATTGAGCATCTACTAAGGGCCAGGCACTATTTCAAGAACTTGAAATTTATCTCTTTAATTAAAATTATCTCTGATTCTCATGAGAATCTTATGAGACAGGTAATACTATCCCTACTTCATGGATGAAAGACCCTACCTCAGGAGTGTAAGTTGGTGCAGCCACTATGGAAAACAGTATGGAGGTTCCTCAAAAAATTAAAAATACAATTACCATATGATCCAGCAATCCCACCCTGGGCATATATTCAGACAAAACTATAATTCAAAAAGATACATGCACCCCTATGTTCACAGCAGCACTATTCACAACAGCCAAGACATGGAAACAACCTAAATGTCCACCGAAAGATGAATTGATAAAGAAGATGTGGTACATTTATACAACGGAATACTACTCAGCCATAAAAAAATGAAATAATGCCATTTGCAGCAACATGGACACAGCTAGAGGTTATCATACTAAATGAAGGCAGAAAGAGAAAGACAAATACTATATGATATCACTGATATGTGGAATATAAAATATGACACAAACGAACCTATCTACGAAATAGAAACAGACTCACAGACATAGAGAACAGACTTGTAATTGCCAAGGGGAGGGGACGTGGGGGAGGGAAGGATTGGGAGATGGACTGGGAGTTTGGGGTTAGTAGATACAAACTACTACATATAGAATAGATAAATAACAAGGTCCTACTGTATAGCACAGGGAACTATATCCAATCTCCTGGGATAAACCATAATGGAAAAGAATATAAAACAGAATGTATACATGTGTATAACTGAGTCACTTTGCTGTACAGCAGAAATTAACACAATAGTGTAAATCAACTATACTTCAATAAAAATAAATTTTAAAAATATAAAATAATTATATATATATATATATATATATATATAAAATAACTTAAAAAATAAAGAAAGAACCCATCCCAGAAATGTACATAAGTAGTTCAAATTCAAAAATGGTGGGGAGCTAGGATATTATCCCAAGTCTATAAACTGGATTTTATGTAGCTCTGGTGTTTGCTGTAGACCTTCAACTTCAATTCAATGAAGGGTAATGTGCACATGGAAAAATACATCATAGAATCATATAATTTTACACCTTGAAGAAACATGTTATAGATGAGGAAACAGAACCACAGAGATTAAATGACTTGCCCAAATAACATGGTTCTAGCTGTGCAAATTGTGAAAATTTTTCTTGATTGAAGTACTAGGGATTAAGATGCATGCCTTTTGTAGTTAACTGGGTAAGAGATGTCCTAAATCAGCACAAACTGTTCTATTTGCTTTCAAATAACCGAGACTGTAGAAGTTCCAAGTGGAAATTTCTAAGATAACCCAAGGATGCAAAGTGGTATGGACTTTGAGAAAGCTTTCCTATCAAATCAAAGGCCTCCAAAGCATAACTGTTTTTTAACTCAGAGTCAAAATGTGACAGAGCAAGTCCATCTGCAACTAGAAGTAGCACTGTAGTCTGTTTTCTCAAAACTAGGAAATCACTCAACAGTGGGTCAATGGGTTAGCAGAAATGGTGGGAAACAAGACAGGAAGGAGAAAAAGGGGAGGAGAAATAGAAAAGATGCATCCACCTAGAAACTAAGTAACAAACAAAATCAATTCCACACATTTCTCCGTCAGTACAGGAATGATTTGCCATACGAGCTCACATATATTCACATTTCTTAACCATGGGTCAGAGACTCAAATAGAAATTCTCTCTGCCCAGAGATAGTTCAGTCTTAATCGTCAAGCAGCTAGCCAATCTCAGTTATATTTCACAGTCAAAAGCAGACATTTAATAGACTTCTCTTCCCAAAAGGCAAATGCTGTAATGTAGCTAAAGATCATCTACAATTTTAAAAAGCTTAAGAAGAACATTTATGTACTGGCTTTTATGAGCTTAAACTCCAAGGTCCAGAGTTATGTAAATAACAATACTCAGGAAAGGAAACGTATCTTTTGAATTTGGGCTTTTGCAAAGCTTGGATACAAATAGTGCCTGAAAGAGGAATAAACATGATTCATAAGGGTTGTCTCATGTGGTTAATCCTTCCAGGCAGTGAAGGACTGGATTCTCCACAGATGTTTTTACAAACTTTTTCTCTTAGAGCATCCAAGGAAGTGTAACTATTATTAAGCATCTGATTGAGCTGTCTGTCTACTAACCCTGGAGGACTAAGGGCAAAAGCTGCAGTTGAAAGATGATGAAGCAACTTGAAAACTGTCAAGGAACAGTGTTTGATGCACTTGATTTGTATGCAATCAACTGATTCGAATACAACTTTTATTGTAAACGAACTGAAGCCTAAAAGATAAGCCATCCCAGGCTTGTTTGTAATGCTTCAAACACTAACGTTATCTCTCTCGGGTTTAAGTTAATCTACTTAACAGATCCTCACTTGGATGGGAACTGAAGAGACCAGCAAATGGAACGGAAAAATCACACAAGATAGACTAACACCGTTAGTCCATGGCGTTACACAAGTTTTCTCAAAAATGTCTGGTTACATTGTGCAACAGGCTTCACCCCTTTGACCAATATGTGCTGACGCATTCCTAGTGATTAGTAACTGGCTACCTCAAAAGCCTTGATTCCATTTGCACTGAATAGAAGGCAAATCACCCCCTCTTGATGGTCAGGGGATCATTTGGGACTTGTCAGAAGATCCAGACAGGCTGGTCTCAGCCATTCCCCTCCCAGGAAGTGCTATTAGGATGACTAATGCAGAAAGTGGTGGGAACGTCAAACGCTCTCCATTTAAAAAGTTGCACAAAGCCCAAGCAAGATAACACTGTGAAAACATTAATTATTTATTTTTGAAAAACCTTACTTGCTGTTGTCTTACCTAGAAATAGAATCTTCCTCATTCAGACAAAAGTAATAACAATAATAATTCCATCCATAGCGAGCAGCCAACTCGGGTCTCATTTGCCTCCTTCGCTTTCATGGAAGATTTGGAAGGACATTAAGAAAAGGTTTTTGGTTGTTTGGGGGTTTTGTTTGTTTGTTTGTTTAACTTAAGGTCTTTAATATTTAGTTTTAAAGTTATTTATTTTATTTTAAAAGTTATTGTTTATCCCAGGTTTTCTCAACCTCAGCCCTACTGACATCTAGGGCTGGATAATTCTTTGTAGTGGAGGCTGTTCTGTACATTGTGGTATGTTTAGCAGCATCCCTGGCCTCACCTTCTAGATATCGGTAGCACCACCTCCCACTCCCTCCCCAACAGAGTTGTGACAAATAAAAATGTCTCAACACTGCCAGTGTCTCCACATTGAGAACCACTGAAGGTAAAATCTTGGCTCAAGGAATCCTGTTTCACATTAGTATGCTCTGCAACAAAGTTATATAGCCATCAAACCAGGCAATGGAGGCAGTGAGGAGACAGCAGCCGCCACTGCTACCCAGGAATCCAGGATGATCTCGAGATACTTAACTACATCTGCAAAGATGCTTTGCCCAAATAAGGTAGCATTCACAGTTTCCAGGGATTTGGACGTGGACATTTCTTTTGGGGGGGTCACCATCAAACTCACTATACCTAGATTGCCTGCCTCATTTATCCTCTCTGCTCCAAAAAGTAAAAATCCTCATTCATTTAAGCCACTGTTTTCCAGGCTTCTGTAACTCACAGCCAAATACATTTCCTCACTAATAGATTGCTTGACTCAGTGAGGACGGTAGGAAGATTTCAGCGGTGGATCTTGATCATTAGTTTAAACTACCTGGGTTCTGAATCTCGGTGTCGGCACTTTTGCACAGATCAAGATCCACTTTAGAACCCTAGCTCACATCTCAACCTGTGGACTCCAGAGTATCAGTATTACCTGGAGTGTTTATTTAGAACTCTGGGTTTTTGCCCTCAAAATGGGTTTGCTGTCTCAAAATCTCTGGGAATTTACATCTTTAACATATCCTCTTGAAGGTTTTTATGTCCCCTACATTTTTTTAAAATTATTATTAATTTTTTTTGCGGTACGCGGGCCTCTCACTGTTGTGGCCTCTCCCGTTGCGGAGCACAGGCTCCAGACGCGCAGGCTCAGCGGCCATGGCTCACGGGCCCAGCCGCTCCGCGGCACGTGGTATCTTCCCGGACCGGGGCATGAACCCGTGTCCCCTGCATCAGCAGGCGGACTCTCAACCACTGCGCCACCAGGGAAGCCCTATCCCCTACGTTTTGAGAACGCTGCTGCCCTTCCTGTTTCTTACAATGCTTCTCTGCATACTGACTCCAGATTGAACGATTAGTCTTTATCACTTAGGGTGGTTGTCTGCCTCAAATTTTGTTGATTTAGTAGTTAAACCTGTTTATGCTCCATTGATTAAACAAAATCTGTGTTTCCTTAGCAATAAAAAAAAATTATCTTTCTTATATTGAGTCTTTCCAGATTTCAAAAGCTACCTGATAACCTCGTCTACACTGTTAATGTGGACGCTTTGTAAAACTGTGGCTTTTTTTTTTAGCTACAAAGTACACAGCCCAACCATGTTATAACATCAGAGCAGAGGGGGGAAAGGCAGCATGCAACATATGATAGGATTTCTGTTTCTACAGAGGGGCACCGTGCATCGCGGAGTACTTGAAAAACAGAACTTCCCTCAGTCAGATTCATGACTCCATTGGGATTAATCAAATCCCTGGTTTGTGAAGGAGTTTATTGTACATTCCTTTGTCCCTAGCTTCTTTGATTTTTGCTTTTCAGCTTCCCCCCCACCC
The DNA here is from genome assembly GCF_937001465.1 of Orcinus orca. NCBI lineage: Eukaryota > Metazoa > Chordata > Mammalia > Artiodactyla > Delphinidae > Orcinus > Orcinus orca. The sequence goes on along the minus strand of NC_064560.1, from coordinate 159,217,181 downwards.
CCCGGAGAGCACGATGCATGCCATTTGGGATCAGGTGACAATTCCAAAGTGTGGCTGCAGACCATCCCATCACTAGTTATAAGTCCTTCCTTAAGCCCCTGCAATTCTGCCGTTCACCAAGTGTGAAAGGAGGCCTCGTCCCCTTCAGCATGTACAGATAAGGGGTGGGGGGGGGAAGCAATTATCGGAGGAGTCAGGCTCTGAGCTGGGTTTTGAACTTCTCAAGCTTCAGCCAATACAGGAGTCAGAGGTTGAGCTCTGAATCCCCGGGCTTCCCACTCAGAATTCAGACTGCCAGTGATGGAGAGAAGAAGCATGAAACTGAAGTCGAGGGGCTACACGCACTGCAAACCGTCTGCACAGAAAAGGCCTCATGCCAAGGAGACGCTGATGTGAATCACATTAAAGGTCAAAGAAAAGGATTGTTTTATTTCCTAGAAACCGAATCACCAGAACCACACCCACCTCAAATTCCTTCCAAATCCCCTAAACTCAGCTAGAATCCAGCCCCTGATGGGGGGAGGGGACGGTGAGATTCCTCTGGCTTTAGAAGTGTGCTGTGACACATTAACCGCTTCCCTGCTGAGAACCTTTGCTGTCTCCAGAGCCCAACCAGTGTGTGCTGCTCAAGGCCCCCAAGTGAACATCCGAACGTTTGTTTCCCGATGTGTGCTGGGATTGTTCCTCTGCCAGGCCTCCCCGCCCATCAGGGACCCGCAAACCTACAGCAGAGAAACCACCACACCCACTGACGTTTCCAGCATTGGCACACATTGAGAGAACTGGAGGCCGCCTTCCGTGGGGCTACACGGAGGCTCCTCCTCTGGGTGTCTGGTTTCTTTTTAGAGGGCATGGAGGGGCTTAACCGGCTTTGGTCTCCCCAGGCCGCCTAAGCATGCTTAGAAAATGCTGCCAGAGAAACAAAGCTCCATTCCTTTCCTAGTTATGTTGGGCTCTGCGTTGAGGCTCTTTCAGCTCTAAAACTGGACACATTTATCTGTCAAAACCCTTTTCAGAAGCCAACAAATGCCATCTTGGTCAGTGATTTCTTCCTACTCTGAATCCCCGTAGCATCTCACACCTATATCATCTATATGGCCTTTTGTGGAGGCTTCCTGGCTTGGTCTCTAGGTTTATATGTCTTATCTCCCTCTCTGTTCTAAGTTCCTAGAAGGCATGTGGTATGATCTTAAACACAGTTAATGACTCATACAAGTCAGTAACAAAAGAATAAACAACCCGATCAGAAGATGGGCAGAAGACCTAAACAGACATTTCTCCAAACAAGATATACAGACGGCCAAGAGGCACATGAAAAGATGCTCAACATCACTAATTATTAGAGAAACGCATATCAAAACTACAATGAGATACCAACTCATACAGGAATGGCCATCACCAAAAACTCTACAAATAATAAATGCAGGAGAAGGTGTGGAGAAAAGGGAACCCTCCTACACTGTTGGTGGAAATGTAAATTGGTTCAGCCACTATGGAACACAGTACAGAGGTTCCTTTAAAAACTATAAATAGAGTTGCCATATGATCTAGCAATCCCACTCCTGGGCATATATCCGGAGAAAACTCTAATTCAAAAAGATACATGCACCCCAATATTCATAGCAGCACTATTTACAATGGCTAAGACATGGAAGCAACCTAAATGTTCATTGACAGAGGAGTGGATAAAGAAGATGTGAGTGTGTGTGTGTATATATATATATATATATATATATATATATATAAAAAATATACAACAGACTACTACTCAGCCCTAAAAAAGAAAGAAATAATGCCATGTGCAGCAACATGAATGGACCTAGAGATCATCATACTAAGTGAAGTAAGTCAGAAAGAGAAAGACAAATACAGGATATGATATCACTCGTATGTGGAATCTAAAATATGATACAAATGAACTTATTCACAAAACAGACTCACAGACATAGAAGACAAACTTGTAGTTACCAAAAGGGAAAAGGGTGGGGGGAGGGATAAATTAGGAGTTTGAGATTAGCAGATACAAGCTACTATATATAAAATAGATAAACAACAATGTCTTCCTGTATAGCACAGAGAACTATATTCAATACCCTGTAATAAACCATAATGGAAAAGAATATGAAATATATATATATAGTATAATACATATATATATGTGTGTATGTATAACTGAATCACTTTGCTGTACACCAGAAGCTCACACACATTGTAAATCAACTATACTTCAGTAGAAATAAATAAGTAAATAAATAACATAATTAATAAATCATCTTTAAATAATTAATGAAATCTTAAAGCAACGCATGTTTTCTATTTGGAGACTAGAAGAAGGAGTTGTTATTGTCTGAGAGATGAGCGGATCAATTTTTTTTTTTTTTTTTTGAGCGGATCAATTTTATATTATACTTTAGGCCAAAGCAGATGACCAAAAATACCCCTAACTGAGTCAGTCAGAGACACAATGGCTGCCCCTGTCTGCTACCCATATTCAGAAACAAACCTTGGTATCTAGGTCTCATGAGAACATGGGCTGTCACTGTAACCAACACCAAACTTCTAATATTAGGAAAGAATAATCAACGGCACTGAAATAACTTTACAATGTTTAGCAACAGCATACGTGATGGGAGATCTGGCATCCATGCAATTGCCTCCCTATTCAGAGGCAGAAAATGAGGAATAATAGGAAAATATTGGTTAAATAACTAAGGATAATAGAATCTTGGAATAAAATATCCAGTTGTCAGTAGGATATGATTACACCCATAAGTGAATTTCTTTGAGGTTACTTGCTCTTCTGAGATTAGACTGCAGCTATGTCAAAGTCTCATTTTTCATGGCTCACTCCCTGGGCCCAACCCATCAGAAAGAAAATTAAAGTCAAATGGCTTTTTCACTGAACAATTTATCTCCCGTTTCTAGGTTGCTCGTTTAATAAGAGTTCATTGAATGCTAACTATGGATGTAATACAATCAACACTAGGCACCTGGGGTAGCTTGTCTCCCAAGACGCCCCTCCAACCATGCCTCCTGGTGTTTACTCCCCTATGGAGCTCCTCCCCTTTAAGCAGGGCTCTCACTTTTGAGACTCTATGACTCCTTTTGATCAGCAGAATGTGGCTGAAGCGATGCCGCATGATTTCTAAGGCTACATCATAAGAAGCCTCGCAGCTTCCACCTTGATCTCTTTGCAGTATTTGATCTGGAAGAAGCTAGCCAGACATCCAGCCCATCCTTCAGTCAAGCCTTCAGATGAGTGTAGTTTCTTCCATCTTCTGACTACAACTGCAAGAGACCTCAACCAAGAACAGCCCAGCTAACACAACACACCAAAAATACAATACATGAGTGACAGTAATAAATTGATGTTGTAAACCTCAGAGTTTTGGGGTGGTTTGCTGCATAGCAATAGATAATCAAACCAGTTCCAAATAAATGTTTTGTATTTATTAAAAACCAAAGGCCTTGCCTTTGGAGAACTTAGATTATAGATGAAACAGCAACACACCCACAGAAAGCAACACATATACCCTACAACATAACTCATCCGCAAATATAAAACCAATCTCCTCCAACTAGGGCACAGCTTAGAAGGCCTGGAAGTGGGTTTGCAAAGGAAGAAAGTGGCACCAGCCTTGCAAAGGAGCGTAGCCAAACCAACCCTGGCAATCAGTGAAGGGACAGCTGTCATATCTATAAAAAGAGTCAAGACAGAGCCTAGAAGCACTGAGGAAATGTAGAGCAGAAAAGTGAGCAGAGAAAAATGGCAAAACACATTGTAAAAAAATGTTCAAATGTTCACATTAGAAATATAACCAAAAGAAATACAAATTAAAGCAAGACACAGTTTTTCAACTATCAGATTGACAAAGATCTTTTTAAAATGATAATATTCAGGCTTTCAGAGTTCAGTGAAACCTATGTGCCCTTCTGGCAGGAGTATACCGCAAATGAATCTAATCTTTCTGCAGGCCAATAGGTAGAGAGGTCTTTAAAATAATCATATCTTTGCACTGTTATTGAATTTCTAGAAATTTAACCAGAGGAAATTATCAGCCATTTATTTAAAATATATATATTGTGTAAGGTTTTTAAAAATAGATTTACTTATAATAGCATGAGTTAAATGCAACCTAAATGTCCAATGATAGGGAAAGTTAATTCTGTGATGGTATAACTATAGGTGGTATTCATAATATCTAATAACTGTTATGGCACAGGCACCAATCAATTATAATTATAACCAACACACCAACCAATCAAAACCAATAGACCAACCAATCATAACAGATTCACCAGCCACTTAGACTGAAGTTGTAAATAACCCTACCTCTAGCCACCATGTCATAGAACAGCTGGATATCAGCCTAGGGTCCCTCCATGTAGCTGAAAACCATACAGTTGTTAAAAGTCATGTTTGTAAGTGATGTTTAATGATATCACAGTGGAAAGTTAGGTGGGAAAAAAAGAGAAAAGACCTTATATAATATATAATCTCTACACATTTACAAACATGTGCATGAAAAAAAGGGAAGGAAATATATCAAAAAACAGTGGTTGTCTGGACTGGTGGAATTATCAGCGACTCATTCATTTTCTTTCTTTGTACTTTTCTGTGTTTTCCAAATCTTCTATGATAAATATGCATTATTTTCATAAGTTATCAGAAAAAATCACATTATATATAAGGAAGAAAATATAAGTAATCAGAGAGCTAGGGTCGGCTGAAGTGTATGAAGTTAGAATTAGAGTGATAGCAGAGATGAAGGGAAGTTCTGTTTGCGGATGGAGTGTAGGAAACTATAGGAACATGAAGATGAGAATGGATGAAAGATGAACAGGAGGAATTCTAAGTGCTTGAATAAGGACAATACAAGAGGAAAACAATGCTGGTTGAAGGTAATTCTAACTGCTAGGAGGAAACGGGTGGAGAGACGAGAGAAGGGGTGAATAGAGAAAGGCCTTCTACAGTATTCCTGGCAGCTAAAACAACATGCACAAGCATGCACATCCATGATTTATGTTTCTTTCACCCTGTTAGCGTTTTGACTTTGGCAAAGTACATCTGCTCTTGTCATGCATCCTGAGTAATTCAACATCTATGTCACCACAAATGAGGCTTTGGCACCTTCTCCCAGTGAAGTGTCTGGGTAGAAAGAGGAAAACAGGAAAGAAGTAGCACACTAATGTTTGTTCAAAGACACCAAAAAAGCAAGGTCAGAATTTTTACTTACCCCATGGCAAAAGAGCTTTGGATTAGACAAATTTTTGGATCAGACATTTAAAGGCATCCCTTCCTCTTTTTTGACTTTTTATTTGGAAATAATTTCAAACTTACAGAAAAATTGCAAGAATAAGAATAGAAAAAAGAACACTCCTATACCCTTTACCAAGATCCACCTACTATTAACATCTCACCCACTGACTTTTTTTTCCATTTACTTTTTTATCATTTGTTCTCTTTCTCTCTCTTTCCCTTACTCCCTCTCTCATTCGTATATACATCATCTATACAATATATACATATAATTTTTAATCACTTAAGAGTAAATTGTGTACATCATGTATATTTCCTAAAATTGTGATATTCTCTTATGTAATCACACCACTGTTGTCAACTTCAGCAATTTTAATTTTGATGCAATAATTTTGTCTAATCTATTGTTCATATTCCAATTTTGTCAGTTGACCTAATAATGTCCTTTGTAGCATTTTTCTCCTCTAATAAAGGATCAGCCTAGGATCAGGTATTACATTTAATTATCATGTCTCTTTGGTCTCCTTTTATTTGGAACACAGAAAAAAAAAATCAAAAAAGGGCATCTATTTTAATTCAGACACCAGTTTCATTTAAATTACACATTTACCAAATTAATTTTGCCAAGGAATCCCTGACAACCCCTAGCCCCCAGATTTGCCCTCAATGGCACTCATCCTGTCTGATCCATTTTTCCAGGCAACACGATGTCTGTCTGAATGGTAGGTATAGTTATGTCCTCGCAAGGCATTTCTTTTTCTTAGCCCTAAAAGGACTCATGGCTGCAAATTTCATTCTAAACAAATATGAACTGGTGATCATTTCTTTTAAGAGATCATATGCTTCAATGCCTGGCTGGCAAATGTAGAATAGACTCTTTTGTGGTGGTCAATTACCAAATCCCTCCATTGTCTTAAATATTTTCTCAATCCCCTCCTCCACCTGTGTCCTTCTGAAGTACCATGACCTTTTGACAGGCAGCCTGACTGAGAGACCCCATTCCTCTTCAATTTCTCTGATAAATGTAAGAGCAGAGATGGCTGTGGTTGATAGGCACAAGCTAAACAAAGGCTCCAGATGAGAACTTTTGATGGCTATAGTTTCCATCTGAGCCTAGTAGACAGGTATTAATCCATATAAATGCTGTAGTCAAACCACATGGGTGGGGGAAACTTGACTACTAGACTGAAATCACAGACACACAGCAAACTGAAAAGCTACACCTCTCCCGATGTCACAGTTTATTTGCATGCACTCCCAGCAAAATCAATATCACCATCTTAATCAAGAGGGAATTACAGGCTTCAGCAGAGAGGTAACATTGTTAGTAATTACATCCCAGCCATTTTCAGACACATTGCACGTTGAGCTGAAAGGTTTAAACAGAGATGGGAAGAAAAAGAAGAAAACAATGAGAGAGCTGAGCACTGTCTGTGCCCAGAGTGGCGCCACTGCATTCACGTCCAAACCTTAGACTAGAAGTTCCAGCCAGGAACCTAAGGGTCACGGAAAGAGAACACCGGTGGCGTTGTGGATGTGCACACCATGAGTGGAGGGGGTTTTAATCTATACAGATTCTCCTTTTTCTGTTCATCAAATTTTCACCATCTCTTGCATCTTTTAGGGGAAAATTCCCCGTGCAGTTGCCACGTGAGACATAGTGGGTCTGCAGCTTGCCAGAGATACAGTTTGGGAAGAGGAGTGCTCGGGCTGGCTGTGAACGGGGTCGAGGAAACCCAGGGCACTGCGCCCAGCTCAGGCCTTCCAGCAGCAAACAGAAATTAAGGGAAGTGGGGACCGAGGGAGAACACATCAAATGATATTCATTTGTACTTAAGTTCTGTAAATTCTTTTCATCCTTTTTTTTTTTCTTCTGCTTCCTAATTTGTATTCCAGTATTTGAGAAAGAGAATCTGCTTAAATTAAGAAAGTATGAAATGGTGTTCATGAATGAGGAAAAGTGATTTTCTTAATTTCAAGTGCAGGCAGCATCAAAGCAAGAAAGGTGTAGTGGAAGAGACATGGCTTTAGTTAAAGAAGAAAAATGACTTATAATTAACTCTGAGACAGCAGCTTGAGCCATGCTGGCCTCAGCCGGAAGGGGCTTTGTTTATGTGCAAATGATTTTTTCTAAAGCACTAGAAAACACTTCCTTTCCTGGAGGAAGTAAACATCTTCTTGATATTTTTGTCTGTTCTATTCACTGGCTTGTTGTTTTCCTCTTTTTTCCCCTAATATTTCTAAAGAAAATGTCAACTTTAGCTCCTACTAGGAATAATCACAGATTCCAAATTAATCTATTTTCCCTGGTCAAATATTGCCCCACACCTACGGTTTTACCATCATAACAGTTTTGCAGTGGTGCCTCATTAACGAACTCAGCCAGGGTATTGACAGGATGGCCATGCTGGGATCCTCAGAGCTGGCTCGGCTGGCAGCAGCAGTGAGGCAGAGGAGATTCCATCTCTGTCCCTGGTCCTGGACATGTCTGTGGGGACAGAGCCCAGCCCAGATGGTCACAGAGCCACCCTCAGGATGGTTGGTGTATCCTGGGCATGGTGAGGGTGTGCTCAGGGTCCCCTTGACAGAGAGTTATCTGGAAAAGGAGAGAATGCCCTCTGCCAATCACCCTCCGCCCCACGAAATAGAGCCTTAGCCCACCTAGCCTAGAAGGGGGAAGGTGAAATAAGGGGCTCTGATTTCTGAGGCACGCCCATATGCTTTTTGTATTATTTGTGTCATTATCAATTTCTGTCAGTGAAAGATGCTATTGGAATGTTGCCCACCAAACTCCCCCTCCACAGGACAATTATTCTCCATCTGGCATTCATTGGCCTTTCCCTCTAGGGAACCCTCCACCACTACCTCAAATATCCAATCAACAAATACTGCCAATTTTACATCTTAAAATTGTACATCTGCTTTGTCTGGTCCTCGCATTCCCAATATACTTGTTAATTACCTGCCCAGTCATCTGACTACTGAAAGAAATGCTTATCTGGACTTCTGGCCTCTGACCACTAACTTTCAGCACAACAGTCACGCTGTCCAGAGAGAGAGGGAAAGAGAGAGAGAGAGAGGGAGAGATGGAGTCACCCTACCCTGTGACCCAAAACCCTTCAGTGGTGTGTTAGTCCACTAGGGCAGCTATAACAAAGTACCACAGACTGGGTGGCTTAAACAACAGAAACTTATTTTCTCATAGTTCTGGAGGCTGGAAGCCCAGGATCAAGGTGTGGGCAGGTTTGGTTTCTTCTGAGACCTCTCTCCTTGGCTTGCAGACGGCCATCTTCTTGTGTCCTCTCATGGTTGCCCCTCTGTCTGTGTGTGCACATGTTTGATGTCCCTCTCTGTGCTCTAACCTCTTCTTCTTATAAGGACACTGGTCATATTGGAATAAGGCCCACCAAAATGACACAGTTTTCACTTAATTACCTCTTTAAAGACTGTCTCCAAATACACTTATTCTGAGGTACTAGGGATTAGGGCTTCAACATATGAATTTTGGGGGTAAGCAATTTGGTCCATAACACTGCTTGACCACTAGAGTATGGTGGAAGTGATGCTGTGTCCATTTCTAGGCCCAAGCTTTAAGAAACTGGGAGCCTCCACTTCCTGTCTCTGCGACACTTGCCCTTGGAACACAACAGTCATGCTGGGAAGAAGCCCAGACCACGCGGAGAGGCCATGTGTAGATGTTTGGCTGACCGCCCTGCTAAAGTCCCCTCAACACACCACGTACGTGGGTGAGAAGCTTTCAAGATGACTCCAATTCCAGCCACCCTCAGGCTACCAGTGCTCGAAAGACCCCGCCGGAGAGCCTCTCACTGAGCACAGTCAATTCCCAGAAAAGTGTGAATTACTAAAATTATAGTTAAATTTTAAAACACTGAGCTCCCCTGGTGGCTCAGTGGTTAAGAATCCACCTGCCAATGCAGGGGACATGGGTTCGAGTCCTGGTCCGGGAAGATCCCACATGCCGCGGAGCAGCTAAGCCCGTGCACCACAACTACTGAGCCTGTGCTCTAGAGCCCATGAGCCACAACTACTGAAGCCCACACACCTAGAGCCCATGCTCCACAACAAGAGAAGCCACCACAATGAGAAGCCTGCGCACAGCAACAAAGAGTAGCCCCTGCTAGCCACAACTAGAGAAAGTCCATGTGCAGCAGCAAAGACCCAATGCAGCCAAAAATAAATAAATTTATTTATTTTTAAAAATAAATAAATTTCTTTATTTTTAAAAATAAATAAATTTCTTTTTTTAAATAATAAATAAATTTATTTAAAAAAATAAATAAACACTAAGTTTGGGGACGATTTCTTACACAGTAATAGACAAACAGAACAGGTATTTCTGTATGAAATCCACCAACTATAGTACTGAAAAAATGTAAATTTAAACCACAAAACAAAGCACTGTTTCAGCCAAACACTACACTTCTGTAGGCTGCTGGTTTGTATCATCTGTTTGCTCTGGCGATTCCCAAATACTCTGAATATCTACTAACACCCTGCTTTTTCATATCTTCATGGCTTTGCAAATGCTGCCTCAATCCAAACATCCCAACTGCTTAGTTTTCCTCGGAGTAAGAGCTGGTTAACTTTTGTTGAATAAATTGCCAGGTGACCAGAAAACTGAGGACTAACTATCCTGAAGTCACCACCTGTCTTCCTTGATTCTCCTTGGAATCCTAATCGTAACCCTGCTTTCACTCGTAGGCAGATCTGGCTCTGACCTCGCCACTTGCAACACAGTGGGTGTTGACAAGTTATATACATTTTATTCTCCAGCTTCTCCCATTTGGGGGATTCGTAGTGACCTCTTTCCTGTTTCTCTAGTTGCCTTCTTATTCTCTTCTTTTATCTTTCCTCTGGCAATTCTGTTGTTTATCCACTCTTATCTTTTTTTTTTCCACTCTTATCTTTAACGGCTTTCAATTATTCAAGGAAGCGTGTCAGGTACCAGAGCTGACCCGGCACTGCACTCTGCAGTACAGAGGGTGCAGAGATGGACAAGCATACACTGTCCCTGAACAACTTGCCATGGCCTCCCAGCACCTTCCAGTGCATGGGAACCTCTCGCATTTCGTACTAAAACCCACTTGCAATCCAAGATGATCTGTGGATATGCGGGTCTATCGTGGTCCAGATCCAATCCTTTATTTTTCACAAGTAGTCAATCAAAACGAAAACTTCATACTGGTAAATTCTTGACTACCTGACTTTTCCTTCATCCCAACTGCTCAGTGACATTTAACTTGTTTCTTTGTCCTTAGATTAAAAAAAAAAAAATTTAATATTGTAACTAAAACTGTAACTAAATGTGTCCTAAATATTTTCCCTAGCTCTGGTCTCTCCACCACTGTGGTTCCTCCCACACAACAGTGAGAGATTAATCCTTTTAAGATGCCATCTAAACGCAGTCGGCAGATGCTGTCCACACACCAGAAAAAGCTCCAAATGCCACAGCCTAGAACTCAAATGCATCCAAGGCCTGGCCCCAGCCTGACGTCCCCAGTCCTCTCCTGTAACACCCTACGTGAACCCTGGCTCCAGGCAAACCCACTGCCGCGTGTCCTTCAGAGCGCTGGAACGCCTCCCCCAGCTCTGGCTTTCTCCCCCTCTCCTACCGCCACCTCACAACTTACCCCTCCTAGGTCCCTCCCTTTCATGATGCCTTCTCTTAAGGCCCACGGTCTCAGAAGCAGACCCTTCTCTGAACCCAGGTGACACAGACTTCTACAGACTCAGATACACTCCCTCAGGTTGTTATCCCTCTGCAAGCAGGTTCCTCTTCTCCAGAGAGACGGTGAGCCTTTCAAAGGCAGAAGTCACAAAGGCTTTGCACAACTTTGTATCCCCAGGACCTAGCGTGATGCTCAGCAAATGTCTGACAATCGCACTCGATTGTATGTGTATCGGTTGTTTGCTCTGGTTATTGATTAGACACAACCCAAGTGACAGTTAAACACCTCACTTTGGTTACTGACCTTGACCTTCCTTCTGACCCTGTGATAATGTGTAAAACTTAGCAGGATTTACTGGCCACTCACTAACTAAACAATTGACCAGAAGTTATACACAGTAAACACCACCTAAAGAGATGTGAAATTCTGTTTCTAAGACAAACCATGCTTACCTTTAAAGCATGACACTCGATATCCCTGGGAAGTTTCTGAAACAGTATCTGAGGAATGGACCAAAAAGGAAATCAAAATTATTTTGTTTCCTTTATCCCACAGGACCCTGGAATTAGCATCCCCACTGAAACCACGTGAAAGTAGCAGATCAGCAAGTGTCTGGCTTTAAATATTCCAAAGCAAAATTAAAAAACAAGTCGATGGGTATAACTGAGAAAGCATTCATCTTGGGGGAGCTGAGCTCACGTCTCCCTTCTTTTTTTTTTTTTACGTCTCCCTTCTTGAGCGTAGAATGACTGGATTCTACAGACACTCGGCTGAAAGCCAGCGAAGGGAAAAGGGGTGTAAACTTTAAGCGCATAGAGCCAGGTTGTCAAATCTCTATGCAATTAATGTAAGGATTAAGAGATAATAAGAGCTCTGGATTCTGGTTAGATCCTAGGTGGTGCTTAACAAGATTATTAAGACAGAAAAACCTGACCAAGAATAGGCAAGTTGGGGCAAAGCTTTCCAAATCATTTTTAAAAAGCTAAATATAGTGTTTTATGGTTGCTTGTGACATAAAAAATACAGAAAACACATTATGACTTTTACATAAATGTCACTGTTCAGACACATTTAATTGTTTCCATTGAAAACTCCCTATCTTACAGATGATTAAGAGTGAGGTCAGGAAGCATTAAGGGACTGACTCACAGTCATGCAGCCGTTCTAACCTAGAGGACAACAGCTTTCCATTGCACGCACTACCCCTCATTCACAATGGATAAAACCTTTGATGAGGAAGGGTCCAAAGATAAAGTGTCTGCATTAAGTGACTCTTAAATAGACAACATTAAAAGTATTTAACATACATTTATGGTTATGAAGAATTGGACTTCTTAAGTTGACCTCCTGGACCAAGGATGGCACATTGGATTCTCCTCGTGAGCTAAACTGATCAATTATCTGGAGCCCCTTTTGGAGAAATGTTCCAAGGCTACCTCTGGGTTTGGTAGGAAAAAAGCAATGCAGTAGATTAGTGATGTCTGCCGTGGGCAAGGAAAGGTGTGTGCTAGTAGCATGCATGCCACATATTTACCATTCCTGACTTAGACACTTAGCTGTTGAACTTACTGTGGATTTTCCCTGGCTCTGACTGGTACTTGGATTCAGTCCTCCCAATGCAAAAATAATTGCTTGGACAGGTCAGCCACCTCAGAGAGGACTGATAGGGGAGCTGTGAACACCTTGCTTCAGGTAGAACCATCCCATCAGAAAGCTGAATCAGTGTGTCTGAATTATTTGCTTTAGAGCAAATATATCTCAGAGAAAATGCACAGAATATGAAGATTCCTTTCTCCCTTGAAGAGAAGCACATTGTTCACCTTGTTGGTGATTGGCAACTTACAGTGAAAAGAGTGAGCAGACTCTTTATAAATTACCATATATGGGATATCATATTTTAAAATATTAACTGATTTTTGTCCTCCCATTATTTATCCCTTTTCCTTTTTCTTTTTTTTTGGAGGGGTTGTGGGTTTTTTGGGGGGGTTTTTGGGGGGAGGGCGGGTTTGGCCACACTATGCAGCTTGTGGGATCTTAGTTCCCTGACCAGTAATTTAACACGTACCCTCGGCAGTGAAATCACCAAGTCCTAACCACTGGACCACCAGCAAATTCCCCCTTTTCCTTTTTCTACCTCTCTCCCCCACTCCCACTTCAAACTGAGAATCTATTTTCAGTGGAGGGATTTGACAAGACAATAAAACTTAAATCCCCTGTCACACACTTGGACATATTTTGTTTATCCATTTTGTTGAATATTTATGTTATTTATACTTTCTATTATGAATAATGTCACTATGAACATTTGTGTACAAATTGTTGTGTAAATATATGTTTTCATTTCTCTTAATGAAGCAACTCCTCTCTTGCTTCTGTTCCTTTTATCAGGGAATCCAAAGATTCACCAATATGCTTCCCCTTCGTTTCATTGGTCAGAGTTTAGTAACAGGGTCGCCTCTGTCTGTGAGACTGGGAAAAAGAATGTTTCTGGTTTATTCTATCATGGGAGTTGAGAAAGGGAAGAGGGAGTTGGGAATGACTATTGGGTTATCCAACTAACTGTTCTTCCAATGGACCTGGGCCTGCTGAATATCTCCACTTGTGTCAAAGGCGCCTCAAAATCATCACGTCCAGCTCTCAACCCAGCATCTCCTTCTTGCCACCAAACCTGGTCCTTCTCCACCACAGCCTGGCTTCCTGGTCTCCTTTCTTTCCCTCACCCCTGGAGCTAATCAATCTCCAAGTCCTATTTTACCTCCTAAGCATGTCTCAAATCTGTTCACTTCCTTCCATCTCCTCCACACTGTTTCAGGAACCTTCATCTCCTCCCTGCACGGACACAATCGCCTCCACTCTCTCCTCCCTCCAACCCATTCTCCACACCCTGCCCAGAACCACAGCTTCCAAATGCAAATTAGTTCATGTTCCTGTGAAACTTAAAATCTTTCGAAGGTTCCTCATTGTAAAAGCGATGGTGAACACTAACATCCACCAAGCCCCTTCATGACCTCTCCTGCTGCAGGCCTTTCCACAGGCTGCTCTTTCTGGCTTAAATGTTTCCCCCTATTCCTTTGTCTAATTTTAATTCCTACTCATCTTTCAAAGTTCAGCTCAAACATCCTTCACTCTAAAATCCTTCCGTGATTCTTCAAACCAGGGCAAGTCCTCTGCTCTTATAACATGCATTTTGCCTTTACGCATTTAACACATCCAACTAACTCACTATGTGATTGCGTGTTTAACATCTGTCTCTCCAGCATGAAAGTAAGTTCCATGGGTCAGGAAGCGTAGCCTTGCTCTCTGCTGCTTCTCCCATGCCTAGCACAGTACTTCACACATGGGAGGCACTCGGATAGTTGTAGAACATAAACAAGAATAAATGAATTAGAAATAGATGGAAAGTATTCAGAGCCAATTACTACCACAAAGAAAGCCACTGAAGCAACTCTAGCTGGGGACCAAAGGGAGGAAGGGAAGTTTGAAGAGATTTGATTTCCTCCATGAAGTACAATATTGCTTTCCTTGCAGACAAAATCTTCAGGCAGTAGCAGCCATTGGGTGCCTGATTACCAAAGCTTTCGATGGTATTTGCTCAGATATTACTTTCTGATCCTTTCTTGTCTCAAGTTCAAGTCTGTTGAAAGCTAGGATAATTTCTGATAAAGTACCTGAAGAGTACTAGCATGACATTTGGTACAAGGCAGAGATATCCAATAAATACTTTGAGTTTAATTGAATCCTGATATCACTGAATTTTAGTGTCAGTGGTCTCCAAAAACGTTGTAAGGGGAGAGAGAAAAGTTCTAAGTGCCTTGAGGGCAAGGACAGTATATTATTATATAATCATCCCCTTGCCTGACACATAGAGGACCTACAAATGCCCACTGCTTTCTACCACGTATGATCCCTCCACAGGTGCTGGCAATGAACAGCCTGTCTCACCAGCCCCACTCTCATTTTACCTCTTAAAACTCTCATGAAATCTCCACTTTACAGGAGAGGAAGTACCCCATACACTTGTCTGAGGGAGTGATCTGCTTTAGAAGAACTCTTGCTTAAAAGTCAGATACAACCTAGGGGCAGGACAGGAATAAAGATGCAGACAAAGAGAATGGAATAGAGGACATGGGGAGGGGGAAGGGTAAGCTGGGACGAAGTGAGAGGGTGGCATGGACACATGTACACTACCAAATGTAAAATAGCTAGCTAGTGGGAAGCAGCTGCATAGCACAGGGAGATCAGCTCGGTGCTTTGTGACCACCTAGAGGGCTGGGATAGGGAGGGTGGGAGTGAGATGCAAGAGAGAGGGGATATGGGGATGTATGTATATGTATAGCTGATTCACTTTGTTATAAAGCAGAAACAAACACAGCATTGTAAAGCAATTATACTCCAACAAAGATGTTAAAAAAAATAAAAAGTCAGGGAGATCAGCTCAGTGCTTTGTGACCACCTAGAGGGGTGGGATAGGGAGGGTGGGAGGGAGGGAGACGCAAGAGGGAAGAGATATGGGAACATATGTATATGTATAACGGATTCACTTTGTTATAAAGCAGAAACTAACACACCATTGTAAAGCAATTATACTCCAATAAAGATGTAAAATAAAATAAAATAAAAGTCAGATACAGTGCCTCTAGACCACCTCAAAAGAGATCACAACTTTCCTTCTCAATTTAAGGAAACAAAAGAAGGAGCTTTGGGGCTCAAGCCTACTCTCTTCGAAGCGACAAAAAAAGCGATTTTTCCCTCAGTTGTTCAGAGCTTACCTGGTGATTTCTTTTTCGCCAGCACAGTACGCAATTGCATAATTCAGCCCAGTTCCATTGTCCCTAAACCCTAATACTTTAGCTTTCTCTTAGAGCTAATGATCTCAGGGAAAAGAGCATTAGTGCTTAAAATGTACAAGCCTCTCCTTGAGTCCTATTCTTATTCTGCTCTGCTGCTCAGCACCAAATCATAAAGCAGGGCACCATTTCATTCTGGGTATCCCCATCACACCTACTTAACACTGAGCACTTAAATCACCCTGCCAAGTAGGAATATGCTCATTTGCTGTCTCAGGAATCGACGCCAGGCGACGCCAACCAGCTCCCCACAAATGCTCGCTGAAGAATTTCAAGGCCAGCAGAAACCTTTCCAAGAGAAACCTGGCAGCCTTTGAATCAAATTTCAAATAAATGTCTGCAAAGACAGCAATATTATAAAGGATTTTTATTCCTTGACCTCTATCCTATAGTTTTTTGGTTTTAAAAAATATATTAAAATTTTACTCATCCAATTCTTTGCACCCAGGTATTCAAATCACTTGGCACAGAATAAAATGTCTAACCATACTTTATATTATTTTATAAACAACTTTAAAACTGGAGAAACTTGGACTTCCCTGGTGATGCAGTGATTAAGAATCTGCCCGCCAATGCAGGGGACAGAGGTTCGAGCCCGTGAGCCACAGCTACTGAGCCAGTCTTCAAGACATGGTGATTTCTTCCTCTTCATCAGACCCCCTCCTCAAAGACCTGAGCCCTGGGTGTTACCCTGTTAGTGATCAGTCCTTTTAGTTCACATAAATAGCCACTTCCAAGTAAGCCAGCCGACCCCAGGAAGGCTGAGTGAGGATGGGCTCCAGCATCTCTCTCCATATCACGATACCTAATCATTCATGCATGCGACTCAGGGGGGCCACACAAGCGATTCTGTTAAAGTATAAGGAAACTGTGTTTCAGAATTAGTTTCTGTCCTTGCCTGCATATGAAGCACCTAGCAACCTCCTCTTCCTGAAGCAAGAGGAGGGGTGGGAACACAGAACTATAATCTCTGGCTGCAAGCTCCTCTGGAAGAGCAAGCCCACCACACTCAGCAGAGCAGCTCTCCCCTCCCAGGCCTTGTTGACAGGGCGCCACCCATTGAACATACCATTTCTTGACAGCGCCATCGTTGTTGGTGACAGTTCACTGAGTCCTGAACAATCTTCACAGTGGTGTTGCGGTCCATAACGCTAAAACTGTTCTCCACATTCTTTGGCAATTTAACATAGTTCACATCTCACAAAGGGAGAGTGAAGCACACTTCCATTCTATGCTTTGTATTTTTTCTGTAATTGAGAGGAAAGATCTTCAACTACAGGACCTTAGCTGTTCTTCTCTTGCAGAGTGAGTTCCTTTATTTAAAGAGAGATATCTGTCCTCTGAGTCCCAGGGCTTTTTCCCTCCAGAGCAGCTGGACAAGTGCTGATGGTACGCACAACTTAAAGAAGTTGGAGAGCATTGTAACTGCCTCTCTTACATTACTCTTTGCTTTTGAAACTTCAGAATAAATTGCAACTTGTACAGTCGTATTTGAATCAGAATCCTTATTCCCACTGGCAATTTTTCAACCCCCAAAGTTTAAAAAAGAAAATCAAAGACATACATATCTTTTTAAAACATCACTCTGTGTTCTCCTCCTAACTCTATTTTTTTCCCTCTGGCCTTAAGACTGTGCATTCCCTTTGGGCAACCTCCTTAATGAATCCTCTGATATGAAATCTGCCCTTAGGCCACTTTATCAGGATGAAACTCACCCACCATCCCTGGCCTCAATTATTTTCATACAGAACCAAAGATTCCTTATGCCAGTTTTTCTACTCCAGAACTATCACACGGTGCCCCAGGATTTTTCTACTATGTAAAATAGAAACTAAGTTGAAAACAATAATAGCAAAATGGTGATGAGTGACTCTTTTTTTTTTTTTTTTTTTTTTGCGGTACGCGGGCCTCTCACTGTTGTGGCCTCTTCCGTTGTGGAGCACAGGCTCCGGACGCGCAGGCTCAGCGGCCATGGCTCACGGGCCCAGCCGCTCCGCGGCACGCGGGATCCTCCCGGACCGGGGCACAAACCAGTGTCCCCTACATAGGCAGGCGGACTCTCAACCACTGCGCCACCAGGGAAGCCCATGAGTGACTCTTGAAGTAATTGGTAATTGCTTATAAAATTTGATTCTGTATTCAGCTCAATTTATGTGATCTCCCCCGAAATTGAAAATTAAAAGGGAGCAGTTTAACCTGTAACAACTTTCAACTTACAGATCAATTGTAATCCAATTATTGTGGAATAATTCAACCAGAGAATACAACTGCAAGAAAGCCTATATAATTGGAAGGAAATCAGTAGATTTTTGCTCAACCTAAAAAGCAAAGATCGATATATGATTAATGATGGAGGGGAAGATGAGTCCAACAGCTTGGAATCCTTTCTGAATTGTTAGGCACTTATAAATAAATAAATAATGAAATCAACATGGTACTGTTGGTTCTTTTGCCATCAGGACAAACATTAACAAACATTAGTGGTATGTGAACCTGTCCAGTGATTTACTGAACCAATCACTGCCTCTTAGATGCATTATCTTATACATTCCAGTTATATGCTAGTCACTGTGTGCCCTAGTGCCTCCTCAATCTACAAGGCACTATATGACACAGCGGTTAGGAATACGGACTTTGGAGTTAGACTACCTGGGTTCAAGTCCTAGCTCTGCTACTTACTGTGTGGTCTGTGCCAGATGGACCCTGCATCTCTGCTCTGTTGCTGGGCTGTATGGATGACATCAACAGGCTTCAGTAAACTTGAACTTCTGATGAAGTCTGCCTAAGTCTACCACTAAAGACTCCTGGCAGGAGCCCAGAGGGACGGAAAAGGGGTTAGGGTGTTTCTTCCCATGGCTCCTTCTCTGCAAGGCTGCCATGGGCTAACATTGCCCCTACCCCAGAGATCACTGCTCCCTGCAAGGTGCTGTTGGCTTCATGTACCTCTCTCCTCCAGCGTTTTACTGACTGTTCACTACCCTCACCCCTTCAGACCTGGGGTAGTAACAGCCTGCCTGCTCCTAGTTCCATCAATTCCTCCCCAAAACCCACATTTATAATTAGCCCATTTTGTAAATAAACCCTCCCAAGTTAACTATTTTTATGTGTCATCTATGCTCTGTTTGGATCCTGACTGATAAACATTGTGACTCTGGATAAATTACATAACCTCTCCATGCCTCCATCTATAAAATGTAGAAAATAACAATAACTTACTTCCTAGGCTCATGATGATTAAATGAGTTATTAATACATACGAAATACTTGGAGCACTGTCTGGCATATAGTAAGCATAACTAGTTTATTTTTCTTGGACCACCATTTTCATCATTGTTATCATTAGGCAACACTAATAAACAAAGGTGACATGTCCTGGAGGAGCTAACCATCTGGTTTCTAGCATGCTAAGTTGTTTGTGGAGAGCTATCATTTAAAGAAAGGACCCAGAGAAATCTGACAATTACTACAGAAAGTAGCTTAAGGGAAAGCCAGTGGTGATTTAACAACACTGGGCAGTTAAGATCGATAGTAATTACTGGTGATCCCAAAGGATTTCTACATTCAGTTGCTTGCTCTGCTTTTTCTCAAAGCCCTTTTGATGTATCTTATCCTAGATTCATAGATGTTTAGCTCCAAAAAGGACTCTAACTAGAAACATAACCCCGCATTTAGCACTTTATTTAGAAAAGAAAACTGATTTTACCAAAATAAACTGTGGGCCATTTAGATGCAGACGCTGCATAAGAAAAATAAGTGGGAAAAAAATATTGGGGCCTTTTAGTCTTGCTTAAGGGACTCTCAGCTAACCATTTGGAGAGATTTATTTCTAACCAAAGTTTCCTAAATCCAAGAAAGAATATTATTGTATTCTCTCCCTAGAGAAGGGAAATGGATCTTAATAAAGGAAAAAGAAGAAGAAGGAGAAGGGAGAGGGGGAGGAGGGGGAGAGGAGGAGAAAGAAGAAAGAAAACAGAGAAAACGGAAGTCCCCCCTCCATTCTGCAGACTGATTTATAATACCCATTAGGTTCAGCAGAATATGAATTGCTTTGTGTCCAAAGCATTTCACCAGGACTTATATTCAATTCCAAGAGTGATAGTAAATGGCAGGGGGTAGGAGATGGTTATTCCTCAAAAGAAGAGTGAAATTTACAGGATATTATGTGTGTCCAAGTCAAGTTATGAGGGTCTCATTCCCTTGAGATAATGTAGGGCTAGACCCATCGTTTCAAAAATCAGAATCTTGGGCTTCCCTAGTGGCGCAGTGGTTGAGAGTCCGCCTGCCGAGGCAGGGGACACGGGTTCGTGCCCCGGTCCGAGAAGATCCCACATGCCGCGGAGCGGCTGGGCCCGTGAGCCATGGCTGCTGAGCCTGCGAGTCCGGAGCCTGTGCTCCGCAACGGGAGAGGCCACAACAGTGAGAGGCTCGCATACCGCAAAAAAAAAAAAAATCAGAATCTTTGGGTTAAAAGAAACTAGATCTCAACCTTAAATATTTCATTTCATCTCTCTGAGCCTCTATTTCCTGTAAAATGAGAGGGCTGAACCAGATGGTCCCTGTGAATCCTTCTAGTCCTTTATATCTAAAATTCAGTGAATTTTAAATTGGATATTACAGATATCAAAGAACCCCCTTCCCAGCCTCAGATTCTATTACAAAGAAACAGATGAAGGCTACACCTCACTTGTGAAAGGATCAAAGTTGCTTTTTGATTTCTTTCTTTCTTTCTTTCTTTCTTTCTTTCTTTTTCTTTGGCATCTCTGAGTGGATTTCTGATCCTTGAGTCCAAAAATTCATTTTAAACTCATCTAGTTGTTTCAAACTCCTGGTGAAAAAAATTTAGTTAAAAGAAATTGATTTACAAGTAGCATGCCAAAAGCCCCTTCATAAAAAAAAGAAAAAAAAATAGCCACTTCATTAATATGTCCAATTAGGAAACCCACTTGGAAGAGTGAATTGAAATGAGAAGGATGAAAAGATACTTTGAGCAAGGTTAGAAAACAAGCCATGAACTGAGAGAAGATACTTGCATCACAGATAATCAGCAAAGTGCCAGTAGGTGAAACTTGTAAAAACCTGCAAATTAATAAGAGAACAACAACCCAACAGAATAATGGGCAAAAGATTACAAACAGGAGAGAAATGGCCAATAAACATTAAAAGCCACTCAGCCTCACTAATAATCAGGGAAATGCAGATAAAAACAACAAAGACCATTTCGCTCCTATCACTTAGGCAAAAATTTAAATGACTGATATTACCAAGGTTTGGTGAAGATGTGTAGACATAGGGACACACAGGCTGGTAGTAGTATAAATAAAAATAAACATTTTAGAGAAAACAACTAATGAAGTTGAAGACGTGCACACACTGAGGCCTAGTATTCTTCCAAGTATATAATCCAGTGAAACTCTAACATAATAGTTCAAGCAGATAGCTTACAAGAACATGTTTATAACAGCAAAAATTGGGTACAGTCAAATGTCTATCAAGTAATAAAAGTAATAAAAAAATAAATACATTTGGTGTAATCCTACAACAGGATATTATACAGCAGTTAAAATGAATGAGGTGTCGAGCCAAATGTACCAATAGGAACCTGTAAATGTCTAGTTATATATATATTATATATATAAACTAGTTATATATATTATTTCATTCATCTAGTATTATAAAATATGCCCCAAGCTACATTATTTATGGATACACATACATGTAGTCAAAATATAAAATCATGAACGGGAACATATACAGGGTTGATATGTCTGGCATCAGGAGAGTAAAAACATCTGATGAGGGAAACAAGGAAATTTGATTGAGAAAGTGTTCACAGGGGACAGGGGATTTCCATGATGTTTTGCTTATTTAGAAGAAGAAAAAAGAAAGATCCAGGGATGGAGTAGGGAAATGACAAGATGAGTCTGGAACACCTTGTGGTACCAGGAAGGAAGGAGGAACTCAGAAAGGATGGAGCGTGTAGAAAGTATGTAGGAGTCATCTTGAAAGAGCTATCAGTGGCTAAATCTAGGATATTTTGAACGACAAAATAATGATAGTAATGAATTATAGCTTATAAAATAAAGCAAACCCCATGAGTCCACTTTGATATAATAAAATATTAACTAAATAAATAAATGAGAGAAGTCATGATGGAAATAGAAAAAAAATCACCATTTGGCAAACACCAAAGTAATCATTGTGGCAGGCAAGAGCCCCCAGTGGATGCTAAAGATATGATGAAAAACAGGATATTTGCATAGTCTCAGTGTATTTCTGCATAAGATACTCATTAATACTTACTAATTGCAAAGGGGAAAAGAGTAAATTCTCTTCAGCCAAATGATCAAAGTGAACATTACCAGTAATGGAACATATCCACATTGAGAACACCCTGATGTGATGCACTGAAAAGGGCACAAAGTCGCTTCTGTGGTGTTCTTGCTAAAAATGCATAATATGAATTCAAACATTAGAAAACACCAGACAAATTAAATTGAGACACATTCCACAAAACAACTGGCCAGTATTTTTCACATGTCCAATCATAAAAGACAAAAGAATACAAGGAACTATCCTAGTGGCAACATAGGACGTTAGTGGGGAAAGTTGGTGACATCCGAATAAGGTCGGTAGGTTAGTTAAGAGTACTGTATCAATGTTATTTTCCCAGTTTCAATCATTGTGCTATGGTTTTGTAAAGGGTTAACATTTGAGGCCGCTAGATGAAGGGTACATGCAGACTATTATTTTTGCAATTTTTTAAGTCTAAAATTATTTCAAGATAAAATGTTTTACAAATAACTGCAGCAAATATGACAAAATGACAAAGTGATTATGGTAGTGAAGTATCTGTTATCTATACTTCTCTGTATGTTTAAAATATTTCATAGTAAGAGGAAAGAGAAAAATGAAGGATGTGTAAATTTAAAATGTGAGTATAAGGAGTTCGTCTAAAGAGATATTTTTATCACAGAGCAGTTTTCAAACAATGAGTTACTGTGGTGTGGGCCCAGGCTTTGTATCTGCCAGTCAGGAGCCTTGATTGAAAACTAGAAATACAAACACTGGCATATTGAGAAGTCCTGATCTTCTGACTCTATTCTAAGCAAAATACACGACGTTAATTTCCTGTCCCCCTGCCTGGTTTTCTCTTGAGGTTCACGCTGATTTCCCTTGGCCTACTACTACTCTAATATTCTTTCTGATTTGCTTTCCACCTAATTCCTCACTAGCCTAGCAGTCTAGGTCCAGTTCATTTTGCAGCTTTAGAAGTAATTGTCAATTTATAGGAAAAGTTATCTGAATGGAAACAGGGAAATCAAGTGTACAAACTGGCTTTGAGGAGTTGATGAGTTTGACTTTGAAATGCAGAGTTGGATTGGCTTCATCACGACCTTCACGTGGAGATGCCTTGCAGATTGTTGGAAATGCGAGTCTGGAATTTGGGACTACAATGAGGATATGACCTCGTATTGGCGGACTAGCCACAGAAGATGTGTGATTTGATAAAACCACCAGTGTTTGGGAACAGAACCTTGAAGAACAATTAAATTTAAGGAGCAGAAAGAAGAGAAACCAGCCTTTATCGGGAATGTAATAAACAGTATTACCAATAGCGTTAAATGATGTAATAAATTCAAGAAAGATGAGAATTGAGTTAAAACTAGTGAGTTTGGTTATTAGAATGTGGTCTTCAAGGCATCAGATGCTTCAGGACTGTATGGAGGGGTGGATTGCAAGATGCTAAGTCCAAAAGGAGTGGGAAGGGAATGGGGAGGCACAGACGTGTGGTGGTGAGATGAGGAAGAAGAGAGGATGAGTGTTAGCCTTGAGGGGACAGCTGCACCAAGGGAAGGATTTTAGAAAACAAAATGCAAGCACACTTGAGGGAAAGGAGAAGGGGCCGATAGAGAAGGAGAAAAATTATGCGTTAGAAGGGTAGAGCAAAGTCAGGGAGGGGAGAGAATGCAGGTCACAGGCTGGGGGTGCACCAGCATCAAGGGCTGAGCCTGCCATCTTCAGTGCCGTCATGAAAGAAAGACTGAAAGTGAGGATTTCGGAGTCAGAGAAGAGAGACACTGAGGAAGCCTCTGCCTAGAGCCTCAGGTCAAATTCACCTGTTGTATGAGGAGTATTAGGGGGGAGACTGAAGGAAAATAAGGAGGTTCAGGGGGAAATGACAATTTTAAAATAGCATTAAGTGTAAATCCACTGCTATCTTATTTTCTCAACTGACTGTGGAGCAGCCCCGGAGTGCAAAAGTATCAATGCATACAGCATTTAATAAGGCTGCTTTTGCATTTGTTTTGTAACTTTATTCCAATAATCCTATGACATAACTGGAATGGATATTATTAACCCTGTTTTATCAACAAGGAAATCAAGGTTCAGTAGTTAAATGCCTACCAAGATCGTACATCAATCAAATCAAGATTAGAACTCAGTTCTATTCACTTTGTTCCCTCGAAGCACTTTGGAAGAAAGGGCTATTTTATACAAACTATATTCAGCCAAGCAATTTTTTAAAAAGCTCCCAGGAAAAGCTGCCAATGCGTGCACTGTCAACAGAATCATGCCTAATAATCTCATTAGTGGAAGAAGAGTCTTCATTAAACTTGTTACATGGTTAGATGAGGGTTGGTAGCAGATGGTAGATATTGAAAGCAGCTCGTTACAGCTAAAAGCTGTTGGCAAGAGCATTTAGAATATACAATGATGGATGACATAGTATTCAATTTAGGGAAGGTGGTTGAGTCTAATTCAGTGACCCAAGGGTCAAGCTCAGGCTTACCGCTATTTAACATCTCTTAGGATTCTTGCAGCATGCATAACTACATGCTAATAGAATCTGAAGACAGTCACAACTGATGGGTGATGGAAATACTAATAAGGCAGGGGAAAGAAAATAAAAAGGAACTTGATACAGTTTAAGGTTTAAAGTGAAGAGATTTTTCACTAAAACGGAAATGCAAATATACTGCAGTAGGGTTGAACCCCTACACTCTGGGAAGAGGATCAAGAAAAACCTAGGAGGTGATCAGAAGAGAAGTAACAGGTGATAATACAGACTGGATGATAGTGCAGCCAAAAGGTTCGACTTGAGTCTCGAGTTAAAATTGCAACTGACCTGCTGTCACTTGCTTAACAAAAAAAGGGGGGAAGGAATGGATTTATGTGTTTGTGAACCTATAAAATGCACACACGCACACATACATACCCAGGCAGAATATCTCTGAAAGGACACAGAAGAGAATAATAACCGTGGTGGCCTCCTGTGAAACAAACCAGTGCCCCTCAAGCTAAATCCCACCTGCAAACTGTTATATTTGGCAGCACAGTTTTAAAGCTCCGAGTATCTTTAGGCTTGGTGTAAATTCTCCAGTTCAGCATAGCCTCATCATTCTCTCATTTCACATGTTTATGTTATCTGCCTGGCCCTTAGAGGGAATTGAGTTGGCATCACCACACATGCCCAGACACACAGACACAGTCACATATGGAAACAGATAAACATAGAAAAGGGCCTATACAGATATATTTTGAAAGGTTAACAACAATGATGTCAGAGCAGTTAGATTATGGGCGACTTCTTTTATCAACATTTCTAAATGTCCTACTAAAGACAGCACGTATATAACATAAATAGTAAATGCTGGTTGGTCTTAAATTCATGTTTAAATTAACATCAGTTAGCAGTCTCTAGCCAAGTACAGTCATAGACCTTCCAGGAAGATGTGGTGGGACAATTGTTCTGATAGATTTTGCTTTCTGTTCCTCCTCTTATGCCTGTGCCTACATCTTTGTATGTGTCTTCAACTCAAGCCAGGGCAGGTGAATGGGTCAACCACGTGTAGTAACTGCACGGTATCCACATTTCAATAAAGGAAAATATTTAAAAGGACTTTTTTTGTTTTTATTTTAATAGGTAATATTTTAATGGGTAGTGTTTAAATGATTAAATAATAGCCCACTCTGCCAGTCATCCAGTTCTCTTTCACAGAGGCAACCAAAGTTACCAGTTTGTTGTGTATTATTTCAGAGGTGGTCTATGCATATAAGTAATTACAAATATGTCATCTTTGGGAAAATTTTGCCCAGAGCAAGTCTATTGTTTTTATCTGGGTATTATGAAGATGACTTAGAAATGTATTTTGTCTGGTGATGTGAACAGAGGTCACTTTCAAGTACTTGTGGAACATCACGGCGTTTGCTATGACAGGTACGTGTAAGTGTCATTGCAACGGTGGCCACGGAGGCCAACCGTTTTCTCACACTTCCAGCTGTAGGGAAAGCAAGAACAGCAGCCTAACCAAATATTTCAACCAAGCAAATCGACTTTGTCAGTACTTTTAATGGTATTCCTCTCATCTGATAATTATTATCCCATTTCTTCCCTGTTGCTGACAAAAAGCCTATAGAGAGTAGCTAGTTTCAAAAGTGAAATGGGCTTGACTGTGAAAATATGCAACCTTATGATTTTCGTGACAATTTATCTTAGTCAGAGCTAAGCGAATTCAAATCCAGTCCATCATATCTCTACCTCCAAATCTCCTACACAATGCTGAAAAGACACAGTTGTGTCTGCTTCTCCTTAAGTCATTTATCATTTTTAAAGGGAGGGAGAAGAGAAAGTGGTTTCCTGCATAATTAAAAATCAAGAGTTCTCCACTGTGAATGTTGGATTCTAACTGAGGCGGGTGTCTTAGCTGAGGGGGTTAGAAGAGGGGCTGGGATGTGTGTGTGTGGATGACAGCCCAGGTGAGATAAACATCCCTTCTTTAATAACCCAGGCAAACGCCACACTCAGGGGATTAGAGAGAGGCCTCCACTTATCGTCAGGATGTTTCCACATGACAGGTGACCTCTGTGACCTGGTCCTGATGGAGAGAAGAAAGTGTTTAGGAAACAGGGGCCAGCTCTCTTCTCTCTCCTGCCTTTTCCCTCCTGCAATCTAAATGGTGTGATTGAGGCGTGCTGAAAGGTGAGCCTGTCACACAAATCTCCTCTCCAACAGCCTGCCAGAATGTGGAGATGTGACAGGAAAGGTCATGACACCCAAACAGAAGGCTCCCTTGTGATTTTCCGCTGTCACTATACAGGGTAGCAAGGCTGTCTTCTCCTTATTCCAGAGCCTGGGGTAGAGACTTTGCTTGCATCCTCTTCTGGCAAACGCTTTCTCCCCAGCTCCAAATCAGGAGCACATGCTGTCAGCTACTTAGAACAAGAGGCCCTGCGGTTCTAAGAATCGGTCAGGCAGCAGGGGTCAATCCCCACAACCCTCGGTAATTCATTTTGCTTTGCCCTGGGCTGGCTGGTTCAGTCCTCACTTGCCCACACGTGGCCCCAAGTCCACTGCCCTTACCTTTAGGAACAAATCCTTAGCTTTCCTGAAGCCGTCTGACCCCATCCCCCTAACACCTTTTAACAAGACGCCCTCTCCACCACCGTTCCTGCTCTCAAAGCTCAAAGCTCGGCCATCTATCTTTAGCAAATCTAAAAACAGACGTCAGGAAGAGATTAAACTTAAGCGTATCTACTTCAGGATTTTGCCAGTCATCTTCCACTCACCCACCCCATTCCTATCCCACTCTGTGCCCAAAGGGCTCAAAGCCCCCAGAGCTGACAAGAGACAGGAATAGCCCAGCACAGTTCAGTGGTGGGACTTGGGCATTGCCTACTCTCTGAGGAAAAGTGCTATTTCTATTTGTTGCAAAATGTCTACAAAGTAGATTAATCGTCTTAGGGAGTTCTATTTTTAACCAGTTAGGGGAATAGTGTAATGTGGTGAGCCAGCTTTGTCTAAGTGAAACTGTATGCTTTTCCCTCACTGGATGTGGACTCATAACCCAATCAGCGTTGCTTTAAAAAGACCCTTCCGCGTAGATGTGGGACGCCCATGCAACTGAAAGCAGAGCCTAAGCACGATCAGGGGGAGGGAGAGTATCTAGGCTGGCCTTGCACCCAAGGGCTGCAGGGCTGGACAATGGAGGAGGGGCACTCAGTCTTTGCCTTGGGCTATTTACTGAAATAACATCTCTCTGGGATAAAGAATGTTATCATTAAACAAAAGAAAAAAAAAAAGAGAAACCTAATGGTTTCAAGACTAGTGCCTGGGAGAATTAGGATGAAACACCCTGTCTAATGAGAACAGCAACATTTCTAAAAGGACTTCAGGGAAAACTGGGGTGAAGGCCTTCGGGTGGACATTGCTTCTGCAGTAGCCAGGCCTCCAACGCCCATATTAGTCATTCATCAAAAAAATGTCTGAATTCCACTCTGGCGGCCTCACCAGGCCCTTGACTCTTTCTCTGGCCTCTCACTGCCTGCCCCACCCCAAAGAGAAGCCACCTCTCAACACCCTAGGTTCCCACTGCACCCACAAGCCCTCTGCAGCAGCCCCTGCCCGTAAGCCTCCCCTGCCCCCTGTCATCTGACCCTGTTAGCAGCTATGGCTCAGGCCGCACTCTCTTCAAAGATACCTCACACCTGAGTGATGGGGGCTGTGGAAGGCTAACGCATCTCTCAACCCAGTTCTTTGTAATTTCACCCAAACTTGACAGAGAAATAAAACAAAACCATAGTAAATATAACATTTGGGGCCGTAATAACTTAAGATCGATATGAAATTTCTATCATTAGGGACTATAATCTTGGGAAAGTTGGTAATATATGGGAGAAGGCATTATAGGGTGACTGAAACTGACATCCATCTGGAAGCAAAACACTCTATTACTGTCAAAATGTGTGCTACATACAAATTCTGTGTGGAATTATCAAACACAGAAATAGTTTATTGTTATTCCAAGGCCTTATTTTTTGTGATAGCTTCGTATTATTAGAAAAGAGTCCTGTTCACCACTAAAACCACTTGCAGCTGGTCAGAGATACCACCAACCTAGAGAGGGACTTACAGTTGAGGGCTGCATGTACCCGAGAAAGGAATCAAAATGTGAGGGTGAGTTTTATTCTAATGATTTTCTAGGCACTAAAAAACCCATAACAACACTCTTCCTCTTGTTATAATTTTTCTGTGCATTTAGCTGGGAAACGTCTGAAGCCATTTTCCTGATAAACGAAAGTTGCAACTGACTTTTTGCTATCATCTGGAGGTTTTTGTAACATGTAAAACAGCCAACGTTTACAGCTGGTTTTAAGGATTTCATTACAAAATGTTACCCGCCCTCTGCTCTCACACTGTGAGTCGAGCAGCTTTCAATTACTTGGATCACGTGTACCTGAATGAGATAACGGTTGAGTTTAAAGCAGTTAAGTGGAAAAAACAGTAATTATTTTTCTTTTGCAGTTGAAGGGCACATATTATTTTTATTTGAAAAATCAAATCATGTGATTGAAAACAAAATGAATAAGCAGTTCAGGCTCATATCTGTGAAATAGCCACCGGATGCTTTGAAGGCAAAAGGCAGCTTAGACACCATATTATTTAATCATTTCCTAAATAACCAGCGATAAATATGTCCCCAAACTGCAAATCTAACATAAATGCACTTTGTCAGCTAGACAAACCTGCAAATCTAACATAAATGCATTTTTCTAAACAACCGGCAACAAACATGTCCCAAACCTGCAAATCTAACATAAATGCACATTGTCAACTTGAGACTAATGAACACAAGGGAGAAGATTATTTAATAGCACGATATGATTGTAAACCTGAGACAATACCAACGTGCATAAGAAGTCCCTTCAGATACTGATTTGCCGGAAAAAAATCGGTGCTTCTCTGACCCAACCAAATATCTGCCCCCCAGATTAAGAACGGCTGGCCAACCCGTCCAGGTCATCACACGGCCTGAAGCCAGAACAAACATCATTCCAGAGAGACAAGAATCACCTGTTTCTCAAAGCAGCTACAGGAGGGGTCTCAGCTTTCCCCTGAAAGCCGTCAAGACGCCTCCAGTCTCCACTGCCATCACCCCCTATCATTCATGCAGCCTGAATCCTCTTTGCTGTGATTGGAGTCTATCCCCTCTTGGTTTATCCTTAGTGAAGACAAAGAATATCGGTCACCACCTTCTTCCACTAATCACCTGTCATATCCTTACGCCTGCATTATGCCCAATAGCAGACTTTTTCTTGATGAATTATCCCTAGTCCTTTAGCATCTCCCCTCAGGGCTAAATTTTTTTAGCTCTTTAATCATTCCTATGTCTCTCCTTTGAACAGTCTTCATGTCCCCCCTCAGGATGTAAAGTCCAGGCCAGGATACCGTATTCCAGCTGTGCACTGACAGTGCTGATGAGAATAAGGTTATGCCTAACAGACCAAGCAGAGACACAGAGAGGAACAAAGACTAGAGATGGAGAGTCCCAACAGCCTTCCAGTCTTTGCTTTGAGTCTGTTACTAACGTTCCAAGCACCCCTGTCTCCTAATAATCACTTCCCTTTTTTTTCCTTAGTTGGCTCCACTGTATTCTGCTACTTACAAACTTTTTCTTACAAATACAACATCTGTGTTTGACAGTTGCTCCCAAATATAGCTGCTTTAAGATTGACAAGGCTCAGGTACAGAGTAAGACAGAAAGAAGCCCTTAACAGCAAAATGCCAAAGCTTGGCCATTTGACCCTGTCTGGAGACTGTGTCCTAGAAACTCGCTCTTCCACATTTGACCCACCACGACTTAAGCCTCATGACTCCTGCCTAGAAGACCAATTCACTATGATCTTAGATAACAACCCTCAACTCAACCTTCCCAACTGCACAGCCCTAGCCCCCTTTCCAACAATCACTAGGGTCACAACAATCTATTCCAACACCATCATTTCACAGATGTGGAAACAGAGGCCGAGACAGACATAAAGTGACAGTATCTAAATGTACAGCGCTGAAATGTCCTTTCACCTGACTCCTGCCAATCAATCCGTGACTTGCCCCAGAGGCACTGAACTCCTTAGCATTGTCTAAATGATGAGGGAATTTGCTGTCAACTTTCAGCAATGTGATGTCCAGCAAAGCGTTTTATGGTTCTCTGGCTCTGTTTCCCCATCTGTTTCTCAGGGTATTTTGTTTCTCTGCACACCAGCTCCCATGGACACACAGCCCAATGCCAATGGCCTTGACTACCAAATCACAAGGTTCCTTTTGTCTCTGACCTCAGTTTCCCTTAAAAAAAAAAGCTACTTATTTTAACTCTATGACTATTACAAGGAAAAATAGTTTCCGGGCAACGTACCTCAAAAAGATTATCCCCTAGGGCTTCCCTGGTGGCGCAGTGGTTGAGAGTCCGCCTGCCGATGCAGGGGATGCGGGTTCGTGCTCCGGTCCGGGAAGATCCCACATACCGCGGAGCGGCTGGGCCCGTGAGCCACGGCCACTGAGCCTGCACGTCCGGAGCCTGTGCTCCACAACGGGAGAGGCCACAACAGTGAGAGGCCCGCATACTGCAAAATAAAAACCATAAACATTATCCCCTAGCAACATGAGGCATCTTTCTCACTATCCTTCCATTTCCCCTTATCAAAAAGGGTAAAAATGATCTTTTTAATATGCAGAATCCTATTAATATGTGAATATTAATCCTTATTAATATGTGAATTCTTTTCAAACTCCTGCTCTCCTAGCTGAAAACCCCTTGTTTATTAGCATTATGAAATATTTTTATTTCCAGATAGAGATTATATTTGCCATTATTTCCCTTCCTTCCTTTCTTGCCTTTTTCTTTCCTTCCTTCCTTCCTTCCTTCCTTCCTCTCCCATCCTCCTTCCCTCCTTTCTCTCCCCCTTCCTTTTTCTTTCTTTCTTTCTCTTCCTCAGGTTCATATCTCTGCATTCATCCCTTCTGAATTCTTCTGTTTTAATCTCTACTTTCTTCCCCAGTTTCCTGCTTGTTATCTAGCCTGAGTCTCTGCTATTCTGGCTACTTTTACCCTTTCCAAATTCCAGATTTAAGGTCCTCTAAGAACTTAGTTAGGTTTTATTTTCATTTAATTTCCCATCAATCATTAACACTGCTCCTGGGCATTTACCCTGTATTTTGTATTTTAATAATTGGTCATATCAGAGGAGAGCTAACTGGACTTTCTTGTGCAATTTTGTTGTACATATATTGAGTCCTATTCCATTTCTAGTCTCCTCTCTGGAGTCTACTCACATTTGCTGGGACATTATACATAATCCATTATCCAGAAAATGGTAATATAATACTAAGTGGCTTACTGTAGCCCCCATTCCTTTCATAATGTCATAAAAATTTATAACACTTAAAAGCCAGTGATCCCCAAGGTCATTTATCTTCAAAAAAGAACAAGTTTATTCTTACGGAGCAGAATCTATATCAGATGTAGTTCTCACATTATAAGAAATGTACCTTTAATGCACAACATCAGGGCAGCCTGCAAGTGCCTAGCATCCATTCCGTGTCCTGATGGTGCAAAGCCAATTAGACTGAGGCAGGTGGGCTCTTACCATTCAGAGGTAAGGACCGGTATCTCGGAAATTCACTTCAGCCTCCATATCAGATGTGGCTTCACAGAGAGATAATGATCCCCTTCAAACAATAGGAAATAACTGAGAAAAGTCATTATGTCACTGTTAAAAAATGTACACGATTATCCTACCCTAGCAGTTACCTAATCTGAGTTTTATTTCAAAAGGCTCCTGAGCGGGAAGGCTTATGTGCACATACCTAGCTCATGAAGTAATTGCTTTCCATGGCCATCAGATAGTGGTAGCGGAATTTGAGCAACTGCAGAATGAGGGGTGAGGTAACAGGAATGATGTAGCAGCTAAAGAAGTTCTAAAACTACACCCAGTTACACAGGGCGCTTTCTAACACCAGTTGAAGAAAAGGCAAGGTCCTCATCCGGCAGATGAGCGCTTTCTGAACACCAGCTGGCCTGAGGTGACTTCTCCAGAGCCATCTGCCTCCAAAGAGGCCTTCACCTGGGCTCCAGGCCGCTTCCTGGGGGAGCCCCAGGCTACGGGTGATACTGATCCCCGCCGACAGCCACCTCTCCAGACAGCGTCCTTCGGGAGACACCAGTTGTCCAGGTATTAGGTTCAGCCTCTCAGCCCTGGGCAACTGTGCGACTAACCTTTCCTGGTGACCTTCTTTCAAGCCTTCTGCTCCCCCTCAGGTCCTGTGAGTTAGCAGTTCTCCTAAATTCCTGATGAAAAGAAGCACAGCACACAGGCTTTTAAGATCACCAAAAATTGGTCCTTCCGCATCCTCCCAATAAAATATTAGGCAGCCATTGGAAATGATGATGCAGTTACATCTACTGACCAAAAAAAGTCCACACTAGATTATTAAATTTTCAGTTTAATAATGAAGATTATAAAACATTAATCTGACAAGTTTTTTTTAAATAAATGTTTATGTGAATATATTTTTTAAAGGGGTTAAAATGTCTGTTAGGGCTTAACATCAAAATATGAACTGTGCAGAGAAAGACAAATATTAAAAGATATCATGTATAAATGGAATCTAAAAAATAATAAAAATGAATTTATTTATAAAAGAGAAACAGACCCACAGACAAAGAAAAGAAACTTATGACTACCAAAAAGGAAAGGGGTGGGGAGGGATAAATTAGGAGTATGGGATTAACAGATACACACTACTATATATAAAATAGATAAACAAGGACCTACTATATAGCACAGGGAACTATTCAGTATCTTGTAATAACCTACAATGGAAAAGAATCTGAAATATATATATATGTATATATATATATATATATATATATATATATATATAACTGAATCAATTTGTTGTACACCTGAAACTAACACAATATTGTAAATCAACTATCCTTCAATTTTTTTAAAAAAATGAACTGTGGCCAACTCTGAAGAGTGGAAATTACAGATTATTTTTTTCCTTTTGCTCACCCCTGTTTTCTAATTCTTTGGTGAATGTGCACTATATGTGTGATTTTTTTGAAAAAATAACAAGTTAAGAGAAGGAAATTCAGCCTGTAAATACATGGGGGAATTTTTTGTTCCATTTTTTATATTGGGGACTTAGGAGACAGCAGTTGTTGAACTGGGCCTGGTTGGGGGGTTGGGGGCAAAGGATTACGGTGCCTGACTCTGGGAGAAATCTCCACTGGTCACAAGGATTCCTTGAGTGTTCTGTGCCCCATAAAGGAACAGAAGAGCCTTATATAGAAAATTGAGGCCTTGGAGAACCACTGATTAAACCCAGAAGAACCACAGGAGGCTTGAAGGGGGAAGTCCAAGTAACATGGCTTTAAAGATTTGCTTAAAGGAAGTAAAAGTACCCCTTAAATAAAATATTAATTTTGAAACTGT
Source organism: Orcinus orca (assembly GCF_937001465.1). Classification (NCBI taxonomy): domain Eukaryota; kingdom Metazoa; phylum Chordata; class Mammalia; order Artiodactyla; family Delphinidae; genus Orcinus; species Orcinus orca. Next base: position 159,183,108 of record NC_064560.1, on the reverse strand, counting down.
ATTACTATGACCTTTTCTTGATGATCAAAAGTAGATAGAATTTTATTCATCACCATCACGATTTTATTTTTATATTTTTACCACCTCTACCTAATATAAAACATCTGCTGCCCTTGAACTAGCTTCCAATTCTCCCTACCACCCTCTGTGTATCCAGTCCCACCCCCTCCGCTATGATGCCATTCTTAACTATATTCTTTCAGTTGGTCTCTCTGTGCTTCTTATCATTTGTACGACTTGTTTGGTTTCAATAATATAAAAGCTTTATGTGGTAAATTAAAATTTAATGTGTGCATAGCTTTACCTCTTAAGAAGATTTAAGTTCACCAGAGATCCTGCTAGTTGTCCTCCCAGTACATTTTTTCACTCTTCCAGAGTAATAGAGCCCCTGATTTTACCTGGGGAACATAGCCACCCAAAACAAAGGCCACATTCCCTAGCCTCCTTGCCCTAGAATTGACAATGTGACTAAGTTCTGGCCAGTGTGACGTAAGTAAAAGGGCTGTGTGAAATTTACAGGAAGGGCCTTTAAAGAGAGGGAACGTGGTCTTCTTTTCTCCTTTTTCTTGGAAATGTTGATGTGATGGCTGGAGCTCAAGCAGTGAGTTGGGACCCTGAAGTAAAGCTCACATGCCAAGGAATACAGAGCAATAAGACACAAGTAAACTGGGCCCTGATATTATGAACCTTCCTTAAACAGCCTGGAATGCTTTTCTCTAGATTTATGTTATGTAAGAAATAAACTTCTATCTGGTTTAAGCCACTGTTGTTTTGGGGTTTCTGTCACTCACTGATGAACCAAATCCTAACTGATAAGAACAGTGACTGTATTTTCATTCATTCTGTAAACATTTCCTGAGCACCTACTGTGTGTCAGGCACTGAACATCCTGGCTCTGGAAATACAGCAGTGACCAAAGCAGGCAGAGTCCCTCTCCTGTCGTCCCCTCACGGAGCCTACATTCTAGCTCAGCCTCCACACACCAAGGCATCTAGTAGGTGCTGAAATATTTGGTGAACAAGTCAACAAAGAGCCCTCCTGTTTATCTTTTGGTTTAAAACAGATTTTGTGTTCATGTCTGAGGATATCTGCACAAATAATGCTCAAGAAAAAAATCACAGCTGCTTTTTAAAAGAAATAAAATTACTTAACGAACCTTTTCTGTTGCCATACCTACCCCCCCCAATTAGGTAAACACATTAACAAAGTCTATGATTGCCTTTTAAATTATAGTAAACAATGATGATGCCACAATGATAGCTCAAAATAATGCACTGTGGTGTTACACATACCCCTCTATGCCTCCATAATGGGGATATGTATAAGACTGGTGTGAGAATTAAGTGAGATAACGTCTCAGAAACAGTTATTAAATATTAGCTATATTCACTTGACAATAAATATTAACAGCTTTAAAAATAGCCATAATTTTAAATTCAGTAAATCCATTTCTGGGATTCCATCCTAAGAAAATAATCCTAAGTATGAGGGGAAATTTTATGGAAAAAAATGCTCTCCCAGAGTCATTTATAATAGGCACGAACCAGAGATTCAGTGACCTTCCCCTGCCACCCTGACTCGCATCCAGTGCTCAGCTGAGGCCGAGCACTCTGGCCCAGGCCGAGAGCCATAAACCCAGGACTAGCTGGGAAGATGCAGACGGGGCTGGGAAGAAGCAGAGAAGAACGCAGAGCTTGAGTCCAACTTCCTGGCAAGGCAGACTTACAAGAAAGAAGAGTTCAAAATATCAAGTCCATCAGGGTAGAGCAGAGCGAGAAAGCCAAAATGAGTCTTGACCCCTGAGATCAGGCTCCTTGAGGGAACATTCTAGAATGTGGATCTTGGAGCGATGCCCTGAGATCGGGAGGGGAACGGGAGGAAGAACCCTCCACAGAGCATCTCAGGCGCAGTTGGTGGGTGGGCCAGGAAACGCTGGGTCCTGAATAGGAACAAAATATACTTCCATCATGAGTGGAAGGGCTAAATAAATTATTGAATACCAGAATAAGATATTATGTAACCATTACCAAATGCTGATTAGAAAGACTGTAGTAATCAGAGAAAAATGCTCAACTATTGCTAAGTATATATGTTTATGTACGTATAGTATACATCATGTATATGTATATATTCATATGCATATATTAAAAATGTATCAGTACTTACTATATGTATATAAAACTATATATATATATACTTACACATATATATTCATGGTATGTACTTATGTATAAGTATATATGTATATGTGTATATACATATATATACACGTATATGATAGCAGCTATGGCATATGCATAGAAAAAATATTTGGAGGAACCATATCAAAATGCTAATAATTGAGTAGGAAGGTAATGATGATTTGCCTTTTTTCTCTGTTTGTTAAATTTTATTTAAGGTGCAGGTTTTAAACTTTTATGTTTAAAAACTTGGATATGAGGACAAAAAGAAAATTAGGCACATTTATCTATTTATCTAAATGTTATAGTGCTACTCTTCCAGAAATTTGTTTCTTAAGAATAAAATATGTGTGTCTTAGGCAGCGAGCCATATTTTCAGCCTCCTAAATCCTTTCCTCTAAATATCCACTGATGAGATTCCAGAGAAAGAATGTTCCTTCCTTGGACTACTTTTGGCTCTTTGGGAATAACTGTAACTCTTTCCTGACATGGGATATCATTTAGGGGACAAAACTCAAAAACCTTGTTTATGGGATACACTGTAATGGTCAGCAATTACCTGGGTCCTTTCCAAAGGTTCTCACTTGCTCCCAAGGTAAACCTTACACACGCATCACATAAAGCAATACAAAAGAAAGGGAAATGGTACAAATATAAGTACTATTATACTTCTCCCATTATATATTTTCTCATTTTTATTAGGAACTTTTTGACGGAATGGGAGTCATTTTAGTTCCTCATTTCACCAGAGCACAAGCTGATCTTTGGTTTTGGAAATTCTAGAGCTATGATCAGAATCAATTAATACATATGCCAATTGACCACATGATTATCAATACCAACTATCAGGCCTGCCAAAGACCTCCCATGAATTCTCTGAATCCAATCAATTCAGGCAAATATTTAGAATAACATCCTTAGTAATCAAAGGTTGATTTTGAATTTAATTAAAACATTTTTTTTAAGTTCCTCTAAACAGTTGGGAAAATATGAATGTGAACTAGGTAATAGATAAGATGAAAATGCATTTACTGTACATGGAAAGGTGGAGATCCTTGACTTTAAAAATCAAGTGGCAAAATAGCTAGTAAGGTACAAACTCATTATAGGGACAAAAATATATATAAACATAATTAGAAGGGATCCAAAAGGATATACAATGATGGGTTGGCAGGAATCATCTCTGGATAATAAAAATAGTGTTTTATATTCTTATTTTTTGCTTATTTGTATTTTTTATTTTTTAGGCCATGCCGCACGGCATGTGGAATCTTAGTTCCCAGACCAAGGATCCATCCCTCGCCCCCTGCATTGGGAGCACAGGGTGGACTGGACTGCCAGGGAAGTTCCCTTATTTGTATTTAAAAAATTTTCTATAATACACATACACTGTGTTTGTAATAATAAAAGAATATTTTCAATTTTAAAAAAAGCTCGCTTCTGTTTTAAAAATAGACCTCTGCCTTTCCTGGTTCTGGCTATGTACAATATTCAGAATAAAATGTCAGACCCATAGAAAGCCAGAAGTGTGGGAAGCATCCTCTTAAGTAAAGAACATAAATTTAAAAAGAAAATCTCATGGGAAAAAGTTGCTTTTGCAAGATTACCTGCCCAAGTTTGCCAGTTCAGAGCTTTAACACATTTTGCATAATTTTTTGATAAATAAATAGATTTTAGGGTTATTTACCAAAACCACGTTCATACTCTGATCATTTTGATGTTACCCATCATTAATCACACTCTCCCAACAAAATTCTCCAGGCTGCACCTCTACATCCTAGTATCTGTGTATAGCATTCCCTTTAAAATATAACAGCTAGATGAACTAGTGATATTTAAGACATTTTTTTATATTTTGATAACCTTGAAATATTCATCTGTTATAGTTAAAAATAAAGGTAAATTATTCATTGACCACTTCAGCTGTAATGATTCCAAAGCAGCTGTTATTTATCTGGGCAACGGTCCTCAAATTAAAATAATTCTCTGAATCAGCTCTGGGCTTCATGCTGCTACTCCTTATATTTCACAGATAGATTGTAGCAGCTCCAAAAAACCACTGTGGGCCAACGAGTAAATAACCATTTTCAAAAGTGTAATTATATACTGTATTTATATTATAGTCAGAGATATGATGATCAGGTAAATAATTAAAAGTGACAGGTCTGAAACTAAACAAAATGACTCTCAAGGAAATAAAAGGCACTTTTATACTACCTTTCAAGCAGTATACCTATGTAGAGAGAATGTTATCTTTTGTTCTTAGCCCCAAAAGAAAGAATCAAAGAAATAAATAATTATATAGCTCCCCTCTATCCTCCAGATTAAAGGTCTACACCTAGAAAAAATTAAAATAAAATTGACTGTACCAATGCTAAATACCCCTTCTTGCACATTGATAAAGGATTTCCTTGCTTTTAATGACTCTTACTGTTTTATGAGATTTAAAAACCACAACACAGAAAGCCTTGTGATTTTCAGAGTCGGGTGGGGAATTCTGGGGAAGCACATGATTGGCTTTCCTTCAGGACTCTGCTGCATCTTTGAATTCTATCCATATTAAAAATAAATGGGTCAGTGGATTCTGGATCTGCCACGGCAGCCTATTCCTCCTACTAATTACAGCTAAAAACTCTGACAAAAATATGCGGAGAAAAGACTACCTGAGGACTGTGAAAGTAAACAACAGCAGATGGATTGGGGGAGATGGGTGTGTTTTCCATTTTTTTCTTTTCTCATGCAGCTTTATCCTAAGAACAGATCCCAGTTTCAAAGCAGTGCATGCCATAGGCAGCTAAAATTCCAATAGAAAACATGTCTTTCTAGCCAGAGGAACAAGGAAATGATCACTCTGTGAGGTGGAGTGAGTGGGAGAAATCCCAGAGGGGAAAAAACTAGAGAAAGGGGTCCCCTAATTCTGTGTATGAATCCTTGGTTCAATCTAACATCTGAGCCAAGCATGCAAGGTACAGACTCAAACCAACACAGCAAAGGCATTGAGAGTTTAAATGAGATATGAACCACCTACCTAAGTGTCAGACTAACCCCTGAACTATGCAGGTACAGAACAGACCCAACAGTACAACAAAGGCTTATATGATTGAACTCAGAGTTAAACCACTGCCCACAAAGGTGAGAAGAACTTAGGGTCAGAGCCTAACCGGGTTGATAGCCTGCTAAAGCAAAAACATCAACATTCTCCTGAGGATTATGAAAGGACTCAGAACATACGCAGTATTACATTGATATGTTCAGGATACAATCTGAAATTACCTGACAACCAAAGAAACAGGAAAATGTGACCCGTTCTCAAGGGAAAAACAATCAACAGATGCCAACCTCAAGATGACCTACATGTTGAAACTATCAAACAAAGACTTAAAGCAGCTACTGTAACTATGCTTCATGAGAAAAACACATTTGAAGTGAATGAACAGATAGAAATTCTCAGTAGAGAAACAGAAACTATACACACACACACACCCCAAAACAAAAATAAGCAAACAAAAAAAATCCAGCTGGAAACTTTAAGACTGAAAAATATAATATCTGAAAATTTTTTAGAGACTTCCGGGAAGATGGCGGAAGAGTAAGACGCGGAGATCACCTTCCTCCCCACAGATACACCAGAAATACATCTACGCGTGGAACAACTCCTACGGAGCACCTACTGAACGCTGGCAGAAGACCTCAGACCTCCCAAAAGGCAAGGAACCCCCCACGTACCTGGTTAGGGCAAAAGAAAAAACTAAACAGAGACAAAAGGATAGGGACGGGTCCTGCACCAGCGGGAGAGAGCTGTGAAGGAGGAAAAGTGTCCACACACTAGGAAGCCCCTTCGCGGGTGGAGACTTCGGGAGGCGGAGTGGGGGAGCTTGGGAGCCGCGGAGGAGAGCACAGCAACAGGGGTGCGGAGGGCAAAGCGGACAGATTCCAGCGCAGAGGATCGGGCCGACCGGAACTCACCAGCCGAGAGGCTTTTCTGCTCGCCCGCCAGGGCGGGCGGGACTGGGAGCTGAGGCTCCGGCTTTTGTCGGAGCGCCGGGAGAGGACTGAGGTTGGCGGCGTGAACACAGCCTGCAGGGCGTTAGTGCACCGCGGCTAGCCGGGAGAGAGTCTGGGGAAAAGTCTGGACCTGCCGAAGAGGCAAGAGACTTTTACGTCCCTCTTTGTTTCCTGGTACACGAGGAGAGGGGATTAAGAAAGCTGCTTGAGAGAGCTCCAGGGACGGGCGCGAGCCGCGGCTAAAAGTGCGGAGCCCAGAGACAGACATGAGACGCTAAGGCCGCTGCTGCCGCCACCAGGAGGCCTGTGTGCGAACACAGGTCACTAGCCACACGCCCTTCCGGGGAGCCTGTGCAGCCCGCCACTGCCAGGGTCCCGGGATCCAGGGACAACTCGCCCGGGAGATCGCACGGCGCGCCTCAGGCTGCAACGTCACGCCGGCCTCTGCCGCTGCAGGCCCGCCCCACACTCCGTGACCCTCCCTACCCCCCGGCCTGAGTGAGCCAGAGCCTCCGAATCAGCGGCTCCTTTAACCCCGTCCTGTCTGAGCAAAGAACAGACGCCCTCCGGCGACCTACACGCACAGGCGGGGCCAAATCCAAAGCTGAGCCCCTGGGAGCTGTGAGAACAAAGAAGAGAAAGGGAAATCTCTCCCAGCAGCCTCAGAAGCAGCGGATTAAAGCTCCACAATCAACTTGATATACCCTGCATCTGTGGAATACCTGAATAGTCAACGAATCATCCCAAATTAAGGAGCCCTGTGGATGAAAGGCTCTTGGTGCTGCAGCCAGGAGTCAGTGCTGTGCCTCTGAGGTGGGAGAGCCAACTTCAGGACACTGGTCCACAAGAGGCCTCCGAGCTGCACATAATATCAAACAGCAAAAATCTCCGAGAGATCTCCATCTCAACGCCAGCACCCAGCTTCACTCAACGACCAGCAAGCTACAGTGCTGGACATCCTATGCCAAACAACTAGCAAGACAGGAACACAACCCCACACATTAGCAGAGAGGCTGCCCAAAATCATAATAAGTCTACAGACACCCCAAAACACACCACCAGACGTGGACCTGCCCACCACAAAGACAAGATCCAGCCTCATCCACCAGAACACAGGCACTACTACCCTCCACCAGGAAGCCGACACAACCCACTGAACCAACCTTAGCCACTGGGGACAGACACAAAAAACAACAGGAACTACGAACCTTCAGCCTGCAAAAAAGGAGACCACAAACACAGTAAGATAAGCAAAATGAAAAGACAGAAAAACACACAGCAGATGAAGGAGCAAGATAAAAACCCACCAGACCTAACAAATGAAGAGGAAATAGGCAGTCTACCGGAAAAAGAATTCAGAATAATGATAGTAAGGTTGATCCGAAATCTTGGAGATAGAATGGACAATAGAATGGACAAAATGCAAGAATCAGTTAACAAGGACCTAGAAGAACTAAAGATGAAACAGGCAACGATGAACAACACAATAAATGAAATTAAAAGTACTCTAGATGGGATCAATAGCAGAATAACTGAGGCAGAAGAACGGATAAGTGACCTGGAAGATAAAATAGTGGAAATAACTACTGCAGAGCAGAATAAAGAAAAAAGAATGAAAAGAACTGAGGACAGTCTCAGAGACCTCTGGGACAACATTAAATGCACCAACATTCGAATTATAGGGGTTCCAGAAGAAGAAGAGAAAAAGAAAGGGACTGAGAAAATATTTGAAGAGATTATAGTTGAAAACTTCCCTAATATGGGAAAGGAAATAGTTAATCAAGTCCAGGAAGCACAGAGAGTCCCATACAGGATAAATCCAAGGAGAAATACGCCAAGACACATATTAATCAAACTGTCAAAAATTAAATACAAAGAAAACATATTAAAAGCAGCAAGGGAAAAACAACAAATAACACACAAGGGAATCCCCATAAGGTTAACAGCTGATCTTTCAGCAGAAACTCTGCAAGCCAGAAGGGAGTGGCAGGACATATTGAAAGTGTTGAAGGAGAAAAACCTGCAACCAAGAATACTCTACCCAGCAAGGATCTCATTCAGATTTGATGGAGAAATTAAAACCTTTACAGACAAGCAAAAGCTGAGAGAGTTCAGCACCACCAAACCAGCTCTACAACAACTGCTAAAGGAACTTCTCTAGGCAAGAAACACAAAAGAAGGAAAAGACCTACAATAACAAACCCCAAACAATTAAGAAAATGGGAATGGGAACACACATATCGATAATTACCTTAAATGTAAATGGACTAAATGCTCCCACCAAAAGACACAGATTGGCTGAATGGATACAAAAACAAGACCCATATATTTGCTGTCTACAAGAGACCCACTTCAGACCTAGAGACACATACAGACTGAAAGTAAGGGGATGGAAAAAGGTATTTCATGCAAATGGAAACCAAAAGAAAGCTGGAGTAGCAATTCTCATATAAGTTATATATATGTATATATATATATATATGTAGTTTGCTTGAGTGCAGTGTTTTTTGTTTTCTGTACTGAATTCATTAGCATGGGTCGGTATAAAATTTAGCATAGGTCAATATGTAATTTGTAAACTAATAAGGTCTTAAAAGTGAGGAATTAAGTCTTTTAAATTTAATTATTTATTGTAAAGAGCAGAATAGCATACATAAACAGGTGCCTAAGGAAAACTTGTATTCTAATATGGAACTCTCATGAACACCTTTTCTTTTTTCTTCTAACGGTATGATAGTAGGCCATTTGATTATTTTTATGGCTTTAACTTTACAACAATGAAATATTCGTAAATTTTAAAAAGTATTTTTCTTTATTTGATGCGGGTGGGATACTGGAGAAATGAAAGGTCAAACATCTATTGAGGAATCCATACTTGTCTATATATTGTGTACTTTTATTTCAAGAACTGATTTAAAATTCCTAAAAGGATGCTATAATAAGTTATTATGCCATTTTACAGACTGAATTAAGTGAATTTCAGGGAGGTATGAAACTTGCCTAAGGCTATCCAGCTACCAAGCGGTAGAAGTGAGAATTAAATCCAGGTATACCTATAAAAAAAAATTAAAAAAATAAAAAAAAAAAAGAAGGCGAGGGCAGCACCAGGGTATGGGGTTGTTAGTTTTATAGGGGTGAGTAATTTCATACGCTGATGAGTGGGAGGAGTATTCCAGCTATTTTGGGGAAGGGGTGGGGATTTCTAGGAATTGAGCCACCGCCCACTTTTTGACCTTTATGGTCATCCTTGGAACTGTCGTGGCACCTGTGGGTGTGTCGCTTAGCTTGCTGATGTGTTACAATGAGTGTATACTGAGGCTCAAGGTCTAGTGGAAGTAGACTCGTCCGCCATCTTGGACCTATTTTGTTCTAACCAGTTTATGTTGTGTCCTCGGGCTATGTAACTCTTTTAAAGGTTGTGCCCTGCCCCCTTTCCTCCTGTTTCATATTGAATATATAATATTTACCAGAGTATGTTTTAATAATTAATACATGATATATTGTATAATTAATTTATATATCATATATATAATGATATCTATAGGTATTTGTTCTAATAAGTCATTAAAAATAAATGTTCTTTTTCTTTCATAAAAAAATATAGAAACATTTTTCTATGTCAATAAATATCCCCCTCCATATAAAAAAAAAAAAATTTTTTTAAAAACTCACTAGATGGGCTCAACAGTAGAACATAGATAGCAAAGGAAAACGAAGATAGAGCAATAGAAATTATCTAAACTGAACAGAAGAGAGAAAATATTGGAAAAATGGTTTCCAGATCTTTAGGACAATATCAAAAACTCTAGGATTGGAATTCTACAAAACAATTACTAAAACTAATAAATGAATTTAGCAGAGTTTAATGTTTATATACAATATCAACTGTATTCTTATATACCACTAGCAGACAACTAGAAAGTAAGATTTTCAAAAGTTCTACTTAAGAGTATCACCAAAAATAAAAAAATACATAGAATAAATCTAACAAAAAATGACCAAGACCTTTACACTAAAAACTATAAAACATTGCTGAAGAAAATTAAAGAATACCTAAATAAATGGAAAGATATGGCATACTCATGGATTGAAAGACTCATTATTTTTAAGATGGCAGTATCTCTATAGTGAACTATACTCCATGTGATACAAATAAAAGCTTCAGCAGGGTTTTGTTTTGTTTTGTTGTTTTGTAGAAATTGATAAGCTGATTCTAAAATTTACATAATAATGCAGAGGATCAAGAATAATCAAAGGAGTTAAGAAGCAGGAGAATGAGAAAACAAAGTTGGAGGACTTGCCCTGCCTGATTTCAATAATTACTGTAAAGCTACAAAAATCAAGGCAGTTGGTATTGGTGAAAAACTAGGCATATAGATAAATGAAAAAGAATAGAATCCAGAGGGGCTTCCCTGGTGGTGCAGTGCTGGGGCTTCCCTGGTGGTGCAGTGGTTAAGAATCTGCCTGCCAATGCAGGGGACATGGGTTCAAGCCCTGGTCCGGGAAGATCCCACATGCTGCAGAGCAACTAAGCCCGTGCACAACTATTGAGCCTGCGCTCTACAGCCTGTGAGCCACAACTACTGAGCCTGACTGCCACAACTACTGAAGCCCGCGAGCCACAACTACTGAAGCCCATACACCTAGAGCCCATGCTCCACAACAAAAGAAGCCACCGCAATGAGAAGCTCGCGCACCGCAACGAAGAGTAACTCCCACTCGCCACAACTAGAGAAAGCCTGTGCACAGTAACAAAGACCCAATACAGCCAATAAATAAATAAACTTATTAAAAAAGAGGAATAGAATCCAGAAATATATATATATTTCAATTTTTTTCTTTTTTTTTTACAAAGGTGCCAATTCAGAAGTGAAAGTCATTTCAGTGAATAGTGCTAGACCAACTGAATATCTGTTTGGAAAAATTGAACATCTGTCCTTACTTCTCATCATACCCCAAAATTACCTCAAAATAAGTCATTGACCTACATGTAAACCTAAAGCCATAATACTTCTAGAAGAAAGCATAGGAGAAGATCTCTGCAACCTTGGATTAGGCAAAGGTTTCTTAGATGGGACACCAAAATCACAAACCGTAAATGAAAAAATAGAAAACTGGACTTGATCAAAATGAAAAATGCTTGTTCTTCATAAGGCACCATTAAGAAAGTGAAAAGGCAAGCTACAGACTAGGAGAAAATACTCACAATATATACCGGAGGACTTTTACGTGAAATTAAAAAAAAAACAAAAAACTCTTACAACATAATAAGAAGAAGCCCAACAACCCATGCACAAACTATGTGAACGGATACTTCACCAAAGAAGATGGACAGATGGCCAATAAGCACATGAAAAGATGTTCAACATCATTAGTCATCAAGGAAATTCAAATTAAAACCACAACAGGATACCATTATACATCCATTAAATTGGCTAAAACTAAAAAGACGGAGCATGCCAAATGATAGGATATGGAGCAACCAAAACTCTCATATGTTACTTGTAAAAATGTAAAATAGTACAACCCGTTTGGAATATATCTTTGCAGTTAAACATACGCCTACCATAAGACCAACGCATTCCATTTACCCAAGGGAAACAAAGACATCTGTCCACACAAAGACCTGTGCATGAATGTTCTTCACTGTTTTATTTGTAATAGCCCCAAACTGGAAATAACCCAAATGTCCATCAACAAGTAAATGGGATAAACAAATCATTATTTATCTGTACAGAAGAATACAACTCAGCAATAAAAAAGGAATGAACTATTGAGACATGAAGCAACATAGACAAACCTAAAAATCATTATGCAGAATGAAAAATTCAGGCAAAAAAGAGTACACACTGTTTAATTCCATTTATATAGAATTCTATAAAATACATAGTAATCTATAGTGACAAAGCAGATCAGTGATTTTCTGGGGAAAGGGGTGGAGCCAGAGATGGAGTACAAAGATCTCAAGGAAAGTTTTGAGAACGATGGAAATGTTCGTTATTATTGATTGTGGTGATTACACGGGTATATATCAAAACTGATCCAACTGTGAAGTTCAAGTACGTGCATTTTATCATACTTCAGTTGTACCTCAATAATATTGTACCAAAAGTAAGAGGGGGAAAGGAGAATCCAACATATTGGCAAAGGCAATGGGTAGCGCTATGGTTTCTGTTTCCAGCCTTTTGATGGATAGACAACCTAATCGTTTCACTGTAAAACACTTGGAAATGATGGGTAAACTATTAACAAACATCCTCGTTAAGTGTATTTGACTTCACTAGAAATGAACCCAAGTTTGTTCTACCTTTTTGGAGAGTAGAGGGAGAAGTTTCTGGTCCCTAAAGCAAGGCACACAAGGACAAGGACTTGGCTCTCCGAGGGTGGGATTTGGGACTGAGACTTCCCCATATTCCTACAGGCACAGAAGCACTACACCCTCAGTGAAGGGCTGGTCCAAAAAAAAGAAACCCACTTCTTGGCCCAGGATGAAAATAAGGAAGCTCTTCCACCTTGGGAAAGGTCTCCTCTGAGAACATGGAACTTCCGTGTGGATTTAGGATTTGAATTTATACTACCTCTGTAGTCAGGTAACCTCAAAGCAGAGAAATGAACTTAAAAGTGGTCCAGCCTGGAAATGTCCCTGAGGCACCTGACAGAAAAAAAGACAAAGCTCCTCGGTATGGCAAAAGCCTTAATCAAGCCTCACAGGATTCCCGCGATAATACCCCACTGAAGTGACCTCACAATACAAAATACATGAGAAAACTAGAAAGGCAATATGTGTGCAAAAGTATAGCACTCAGGTAACACTTTTGTTGCTAAATATTAGAATTTTTCTAAGCAGAGCAAAAAAGTAGCCCCATAAAATCTGATGCCTTTTTCCTCTGGTGCCTATTTTCCAAGGACATACTTGGAACCCCATTACAAAGAGAGAATTATATTCACGAAATGAAGGAAGCAAGTTACAGAATGATACGTATAAACTGAGACTTGGTTTTGAAGAAAAAATATAAAGGTTATATATTTGTGCATATAACAGAGTATGGAAATATATACACCAACGTTACTGAAGAGTAGGATTTGAGGAGGATTGACAGAGAAGAGTGTAAACACCTGTGTATATATCTGATATCTTTTTCTTTTCTGACAATGAGTATTTGTAATTTATTTAAATAAAGGAAAATATTTTAAAGAGCCATTTCGTTTGAAACAACAATAGCAGGTATTTTGTCATTGAAAATAATGGACAAAACCCAATTTTCCAAGTGCGGTACAACTGCTAGCTACAGGGAAGTCAAGCAATAGACAGAGGTGGACAAACCCAAAGTTCTTTGAAAAATCCTGTTTTTCATGCTTCTCTTCCTTTGGCATTCTGTCACCTAACATGTAATTATTCAGAAGCTGTTTTTCAGGAAGCGTCCCCTTCTGAGAATAATGCTTATTGAGAACAACTTGGACATGATTCAAGAACTGACTTGCAGGTCCCAGTTGCCTTACACAATAAACTTTATAACTTGCCCCCAAAGAGATTGGATCACACCATTAGAAAACATGGAGAGATCATCCCCTTGTTTGTGCTTGGCTTAGATTTAATCAGGTAACCAAAGAAATTCTAGTCAAAGAAGAATGATTGCATATAAAAACATATGAATGTGAAAAGACTAGCAACTCTACATTTTCAAAAATTGTCTGAGATGTCTTGTAAAAAAAAGATGTCTTGTTGAAAAAGAAGTCTTATAAGATAAAGATACAGTTTTATAGAAGAAATAATTTGCTATAGTTTCAAAGTTAAAAGCCTTCTTAGAGATAAGAGGGATATAAAATATAGGAAAAGAGATCATTTCCAAGACAGAATAAAAAAATGGATAGATAAGGGATTTTTTGTTGCATTGCAGTTTAGCATGTGAAAAAATCATTTTAATGCAGTACATCTCATAATAAATATATGAATTATGAGACTGAGCTGATTCCAGAGTCTCCTTTTAATGAAATGTATCCTCCCACTGGCCAAATTTGGGACATGTTGAGCATCAAAAAGAACAATAACCGTAAGTGATTGTAAAGAATCAAATGAATAAAAATCCACGAATCCATCATCATATTTTAAAAAGAGAAAGGGAAAAAAAACAAGGAAAGTTCTTTTTTTGTAGAATGTCAGCTAGTAAAAGAAGAAAAGATACTTAGAAAACCATTTTGCATCCCCAAGGCAATAACTGATTCAGGCAAGGATCAGCAAAGTAAACTAAAGCCATTAAGTGGAAGGTTATGAAGAACAGGATATCCACACACACTACCAAAGAGTCACCCACAAACACTAACCATCTGCAAAGAGGAAAAACAAAACCTTTATAGTGGAGAAAATTCTGCTCACCGACTTGACTCTTAAAGGGATCACTCTTAAATTCAGTAATAGTAGGGCAACCTGATATTCTGTTTCTTGACGTGAAGCAATAAAATACACAAGATCACTAGTGAAATCTTCTTGCCAAGAATGTTTAACCTGAATCCAATCAAGCCTTCACAGTTTACAGGAAATAGAGGGACTAGAAGATGTTAGAAGACAACATAAAGAAACAACCAAATTCAGAATGTGGGCCCTTCTACAAGACAACTGCTCTGACTTGAAAAACCCAATGTCATTTGAAAAAAATATGGAGAGGCTATTCCAGACTTAAAAGACTAGGGATCTAGAACCAAATGCAACGTATAACATTGACTGAATCCTGGTTGGGAGGAGCAGGGAAGCTGCTACTAAAAAATTCTTGAAACAAATTGGGAAATTTGAATAGAGATTAAATTTTTGATGGTAATAAGAATTATTGTCAATTTTCCTTAGGTGTGATCATGGTGTTGTGATTATATAAGAGAATCTCCTTGTTCTTCGGAAATACATACTTAAATTTTTAGAGATGAAATATCATGATGCCTGAAATTTACTTTAAAATAATGTAGTAGCGTGGTGGGGAGAGGGAGGATTGCCAAAATCTTTGACCCACAAAACCAGCAATATGGTTTTATCTAATATATATCAATACATAAAGAGTGTTAAAGCAAGCATGGCAAAATGTTAACAATTGTTGAATCTAGGTGGTGGCTGTACAGTTGTTTATTGTACTATCCTTTCAACTTTTCCATGTTGAAAATTTTTCATACTCAGAAGTTGAGGGAGAGAGGGGAAGTCTTCTCAGAACTATTTTCCTTAGAAGAGATCAAATGTACCTTAAAATTTAAAGAAGCACCTTAACCATTCTAAAGAAGTAGCTTGCTTTTCCTCATTTGTTTATTCACCATCCATTCCAATACTCCTAAAATCTGCCTTATTATTGCAAATAATATTCTAATGCTAGAATAGGCCTAATATAAATCCCACAATAATCAGCACAAGATTTATAGGTGTAAACATCTGGTTTTATACCCAAATAACAAACTTAACAGCAGTAAAACAAATCGTTTATTACAGCATATAATGCGTTATATTAAATTTACACAAAGATATATAAAAACACATACTGTTTATATCATACAGTCATTTAACATCAACAGGAATATCAAAACAAATACTACTCATGCACAAAACATGCATATACTGGTATAAAAAAAGGAATTTTACACAATACTGTTTACCAAAAAAAAAATTTTTTTTTTAAAAGCCCTTCCAAACAGGGTCAGGGGTCCGATCTGGACTGGATTGCACTAATACGTTTGGGCTAATGCTTAGGTGGCACAGTGCCCCGCGAGCAGTTCTGAGCTTGGAGTCATACCCAAGGGTTATTTCACTAGGAGTGAATTTCTTTGTACCCGATGACCAAAATGTTATCCCAAAGGCAAGTCTCCAAGGGAGGAATGGTTGGATCTGCTGCAAATTAGGGAGGAGGAGAAAGGCATCAATGTCGGGTAAATGGCCCTAGAAGGGGTTACTGTAACCAGGGCCTAGGCACCAAGTGTGGCAAAGGTTTTAGTGAATCCTTTTAAGGTATTACCAGCCTCCCTATCCAGGTCACCTCTCTGGATGTAGGGTCTGGTCTTCAAGTTCTGGGTCCAGTAAACCAAAGAGTTCTGAGGAGAATACAGAATGGGGATACATCCGAGAAAAGAAGAGTATATAAAAAACTACAGAAAACCATGACTGCCCCTTGTATCTACCTCACACAATTGTATGTGATACCCCCAACAGGAAAACCCTCATGGAGACGCTGCCCTAAAGAACCAAAGCAGCAAATGTATGTCCTAAATTCCATCCACCTGACCTCCAGATCAAAAGGTCTCATCCCATTAACACTTGACCATCAAAACCTGTGCCTTCACAGATGCTCACAAAATGTCAAATAAAAACCATCTGATACCACAAAAGTCACTATCACCACCATTAGAAACTCAATATTCACTTCTAACCAGCAAAGACATTCTTTACCTTCCACTAAAGGCACTAGGCACTAGTGTCCATACTTGACGAAGATGAGACAAAATTCACCTCGGTCTTATCTAAACCAAAGGAAAGCATTCCATGGGATTATTACGCACAAAACAGTAAGACGCCGCCGTTTTTTCGGGAACTAGAAAAACCCCACTTTCTACACCAAGGACGTTACTCAAACGGTCGTCATCAGTTTCAAAGAGCCAGACCGAAAGCGCAGGATCTTCTTCTTGAGGTTGTGCGAAGCCTTAATTTTGACGAAGGTTTTGGTGGGGTTGTGGCGAAGGTCCGGGGCCGGGACCGGCTGCAGAGGGAGGGTCTGGACAAACTGGGACCAAATCAAGCCTCCGCTCTCCTCGGAATCGCTAGTGCTGGTGCTGTCGCCCACGAACTCGCCCTCGCTCACACTGGACTCGCTGTCGCCGAAGCAGTTCGTGGTGTAGTTGCTGCGCTCGTCCTCGCTGGTGTCCAGCACGGTGGAGTGGAACAGGGACTCGCACTCGGCCGAGTACTCGGAGTCGCTGGCCGCGTAGGCGTAGGGGCTGGCGTAGGGCAGCGGCCTGGCCGCGAACAGCCCCGTGGGCTCCCGGCGGCCCCGCCGCGCGCGCCGCAGCGCCTCCTCGTAGGACACCTCGGCGGCCGACCTCCACCGCCGCGAGTCGGTGCGCTTGTGCTTGGGCTTGGCCACCACCGCCTCCCGGCCGTGGCCGTGGCCGTGGCCGTGCCCGCGGCTCCCCGCCCGGTGGCCCGCCCCCAGCGGCCGGCTGGGTGGTCCCACGTCGGACTGGCCGCCCCCGCCCCGCCGCCCCCTGGCCGGGGCTCTCCGGAGTTTCTTATTTGTATCCGCATCATCGGGGAACCGACACTTCTTGCCGGCCGCCCGGCCTTTCTCCCTCACGGCGGGCAGCGCGCTCTCCGGCCCGTGGACGGCCGGGGCCCGGGGCTTCAGGGCAGAGCCCCTCGGGGTGGCCACGGGCCGTGTACCCCGGGGTGGCCTGACGCTGGGCGGCTGCGCCAGGACCGGCGGCGCCTTCCCCAGAGGCCCTTCCTCCAGGCTCTGAGAAGAAGAGCCCTCGCTTCTGAAATCCAGGGCAGGCCGCTCTTCCACTGGGAAAGTGGGAGACACCAGAGCGGAAGCGGCGGGAGGGGGCGCCGCCGTAGGGAGAGCCGGCGGGCTGTTTTTCTGTGGCACCTTTTTCAGTGGCTGGACCACCTTGTTCTCTTGCAGCGAGGCGGGGACCTTCCCAGGGCTCTCTTTTGGGGAGGCAGCTGGGATCTGCCCGCTTTCCTTAGGAGACTCCCCTACCCCAGCAGGGGGACACCTAGCAAGTTCCTGGGAGGCTGGCTTGGCATTTTTGGGCAGGTGCTTACCTGGAAGTTCAGTGGCAGTGCCTGGGGAAATGCCCTCAGGCGCGGGCAACCTCTTGCTTTCCAGTGGTTCTGGCTTTGATTCTTTTGACCACTGTTTCAGTGGGGACAACGTCCCATTGTCCAAAGAGGGGACCCCGCCAGAGGGCAAAGGCAGCTGTTTAGAATTCTTAAGGTTCCCACCATTGCCCTGTGAGACGGCCGCAGTCACTCTGACACAAACGCTCCCATTCCTCAGAAGCCCCTTGGTGGGGTCAGCGTTCACACTGGTTCTCGGCTTGTTGGTCCTTACAGGGTGCGTTTTTTTCTGGACCAGGCTCAGAATGTAACCATCCATTTTCTTACTCGATGAAGGATGGGGAGCAGACCACAAACTGCTTGGAGAGGGTAAGGAAGTGTCCGTCTTGACGGCATCCAGCTCAGATCCGACACAAATGTCGTTGGCATGGCTACCGAGCCTCTCGTCTTCCCTCAGGGGATTGCCGGTCAGGCAAAGGAGGAACATTGGGCTCTGCACGGCCACAGCATGAAGCGGACTGGGGTAGCGATACACATCATTCCCGTTTTTAGACACCAGATCACACTGGTACTTGGGATTCACATCTGCAATGACACCAAGGGAATTAGACTGTGATGTGGAGGGGGAACGGCCAACTGCCACAGTGGCCTTCTTTATATTCCAACCATCCTATGAGATCTGAAAAACATTTTAAAGGTACACTCTGAAGAAATGAATTGGTCAGCACCATCTCGCCTCTGGCCAGTTTCTACGAAGACAAATTCATGGGTAGAGGGAGAATGCCGAAGAATCAACAAATACTCCACAAGCTATTCTACTATTTCACATACAGTTCACACTACTGGGTGACGGAAAAAATAATTAACAAAGGAATTTTTAACAAGCTATAACTCTGAAGGAAAAATACAGTCATTAAAAATGCTTTCAGGGCTTCCCTGGTGGCGCAGTGGTTGAGAGTCCGCCTGCCGATGCAGGGGACGCGGGTTCGTGCCCCGGTCCGGGAAGATCCCACGTGCCGTGGAGCGGCTGGGTCCGTGAGCCATGGCCGCTGAGCCTGCGCGTCCGGAGCCTGTGCTCCGCAACGGGAGAGGCCACAACAGTGAGAGGCCCGCGTACCGCCAAAAAAAAAAAAAAATTCTTTCAAACTATTGAATAATATGGGGAAAACACCTTAAAGTGGAGTGAAAATCATAATAACAGACTATTGATTATAGTTTTATTAAGACTAGATATATTCAAAGAAAAAAGCCTGAAATGAAGCACACCAAGATGCCAATAGAGCACTAGCATCTCAATGTGGTGGGAAAGCAAGTAATGTTTACTTTCTTCTTTATTTTCTATTTTCTAAATTTTCAGTAAATATGTACTGCATTATAACTGGAAAAATAAATGTTTTTTGAGTTGTTCTTTCTCTAGGCCACTCTCCCTTCTGTGTTCTATTCCTGGTTTCCCTTTAAAATACTTCAGATAAACTATACTCTCTATGGGCTTCCTCCTCATTTTTAATTTTTTTTTTTAGACCTAATTCTTAATGACATGTGTTCTAGTATAACTGTCAATTGAAAGGTCAGGGTAACCAAATTTCAATAGAGACTAATTAAATTTAAATAATAATCACCCTATGTTTTCAATAGTGACACTAAAAAATAAAGTACAATATTTCAGGAGGGAATTCTTGATGATGTTTTAAAAGACTGAGTAGTAGTATTAATGAATAAATTTCCCACATCTCAAAAATGTAGCTGCCAAAATACAATGACATCAAGCTTTCTTGCTTAATTAAATGATTTTGCTCTCGTCTTGGCATACATTATAAATATCAAATCCCCTGAATGACCTTTAGTTAGAGAAAATCAAAGTTTTTGTCACTATTTAATTTGTTGTCCATTATAATTATATTTATTCACTCAAATATTGAAAACGCACTGCATGCTAGGTTCTACGTTGTTAATTTAAAGGAAAGCTCCACGAATTCCAATGATAATTAGCAGTTAGGGGAGGGGGGCGGGGAAGGGGGGAATACAGTCTAGACTCAGAAATGATATGATCCATTTGTAAACAAAAGATTATTGTAAAATAAAAGTGCCATGTCCCCAATCCCACCTCCACTGCCAATAAATAACTTGTTGTAAGAAGGGGAAACCTCTCTAGCTAATATCCTTGCCCATCCTTCCTCACTACCCCAAGGCCTATCCTTGTCTTACTTTAAGCCACATTAACCTAAACGACATCTTTCATCTCTTTTTCCTCCATAAAGTTAAGGAAACAGACAGGCATCCCAGCTGGCAAGGGCCAGCCCAACTGTCTCAATTATGTGAAGATGTGGCATTTGGGATAGCAGGAGTCTGTCTTTAAGGAAAACCTATACCAAAGTACCTTTAATAGGTTTATAAAATTTCCCTCTGAAACCAGATCTGCAGAGTGAAAGGGAGCAATTACCAATGAACTTGAGGCCCAGATACTCTAGATAACACAGATTTGTGCTTCACCAATCGTTTGCTGCTAACAACACACACTGTACAAAGACATCAGCCAATTAGCAGCCTCAGTTGTTTAGTGTTATGTTTGCATTGCCTGGACCTCAGAAATCCAACCTTTTACCCAAGTGGACAACACATACAAAGCAAGGGTGCAGTGACTTGTGCCAGGACCCACAGCTCCTCTAACTTCCATATTTTCTCTGATCTTCTGAGGAATCGTACTAAAGCAGAACTAAGGAAGGTGTCCCGAGTTTCAGCAACAACTCTGCCATTCAGCAAATGAGAAGCCTCTGACAAAGGCATATGAAACCAAATTCCTCCTCTGTTCGTTAAGAAGGTTGAACAGAACAATTTCTGGATTCCCTTGGTGTGGTGGAAAAACATGGACCTGGCAGATAGTCCTGAGCTTGAACCCTGCCTCTGTCACTTACTCTCTATATAACCTTAAGCAACTCACCTAAGCTAACCTCAGCAGGCCTCATTTTTCTGATACATAAAATGGAGCTAACAACACTTGCACCCTGAAGAACTGTCGGGAGGATTCAAAGCAGATAAACGTATGCAGAGCACACAGCAGTGTGTGACACATGGTGGAAATGCAGAAACTCTTCCTGTATCAACAATGGCATGATTCTCTCTAGAGGTCACTGCAAGAATAGCCCAAAATGGGCAACATGGTCTAGGGGATCTCACCCTATCCACCTGCTAAAAGAAGAGAGCTGCCATCATGCAAGGCATTCTGGAGAACACGGAGGGGCCACTGCTACCAGAAGTGCCAAGCAGCTCTTAGCCAGGCTGACAGATATATTTATCTTATTTTATATATATATATATATATATATATATATATATATATATACACATTTAATGTAAGCTTTAGCTTTAAATGATTAACAGAACAAGAAAACAGATCCAAAGTAATTTTGAAAAGAAAATGCAAACAACTGAACAGCAAAAGCTCAAAAACAGAGCTCAAGGACTGTAATATTGGGACAGGATTTCTAAAACTAAGTCATCTTGCTATCAGCAGAATATAAAGCCAGGTGATACCCAAAGAGGACTGGAATAGTGGTGATCTTGATTCTAGATGCAACTATGGCACTAAATGCAGAAAGCTGATGAAATTCTCTGAGCCTTTGTTTTTCATCAGTAGAAGCTAGACAACCTTTAAAGACCTTTGACCCCTTCCAATTAAAAATGTCTATCAATTGTAAAGAGTCTTACCTGCAGATTTGGGGCAACCATCTGAGATAGTCAAGGTTGCCTCCAAGGGGCTGCAAAAACAGGTGCTGGAATGACAAGTGGATAAACACTCACTAAAGACGGAGTTCGAGGAATTGGAAAGGGATCCCGAAGCCCCATCACTCAGTTCATAAAACCCTACAAATAAAAAACACCATTTGGGATTAAGATCATATCAAGCAATAACACACATTTGTGCCTAAAAGGAAAAGGGGTAATCATGTAGAAAAGGTAGGAAAGGGAGAATATGAGAGGGAGGGGCACCAATTTTGGTTCACGAGATTTAGTGTCCTGACTTTATGGTTTCATTTCCAGCAATCTTTGGAAAAAGGCAAAAAGCCCATAACTATGGGTATGTTTCAAAGCTGAGAGCACCCTCACTCTCAAACTGACCTTACTCCGAGACCCCACCTTTAAAGATGTGCAAGGAAAGAGACTTAGATCTGTCAAACTTCAACTTTTTCATGAACATTTCAGAAAGAATAACTTGAAGAGAAAAACGAATCTATTTAAGTAGCCAAATGGTTTAAAAGAAAAAAAGAACACACTTTTGAAGTGGTCTCAGGAAGTTGAAGTGTGACTAATTTTCTAGCCCAGTTCTGACTTTCTCAAGTTTCAAAGGAGGAGCACTCTTCCAGAAATCTGAATAGAAGCTTTTATTTTTAAACTCAGGAGGCTTCAGTCAGATCAATCTCATTATTAACAATTTTGTTGTCTAACGAACTTATCTACGAAACAGAAACAGCCTCACAGACATAGAGAACAGACTTGTGGTTGCCAAGGGGGAGGGGAGTGGGGGAGGGATGGATTGGGAATTTGGGATTAGCAAATGCTAACTATTATATAGAGAATGGATAAACAATAAGGTCCTACTGTATAGCACAGGGAACTATATTCAATATCCTGTGATAAACCATAATGGAAAAGAATATGAAAAAGAATGTATATATACATATAACTGAATCACTTTGCTGTACAGTAGAAATTAACACAACATTGTAAATCAACTATACTTCAACAAAACAAATTTTAAAAAAATTCTGTTTTCTGATTGTTTCCCTCTTATGCAACTGAATGGCAGACTTCTCTTGTTTTGTTTTGTTTTATTCTCTCTGCACTGGAAACAACTCCACTGCCATTTGCAGGTCTGGGAACGCTAAGCACAGGGGGCCAAGGCAGAACTCATGACCGCAGAATTCCTCCTTGTGCTGCCACACTCACCTGAGCTGGGGCGGCTGTCTGTCTCCAGGTGTTCCTCAGATGTCTTTTCCACATCCAGTCTCAGGTCACTTATCTGCTTGTCAAGTTCCTGCAACTGGTTCAACAAACCAGCATCTCTTCTCCTCAAACAATTCTGATTAGGAAGAAAGGGAGAAAGGAAAAACAAACACATTTTGGTGACAAAGAACCAGAAAGTCTGGCTCTAAGTATTCAAATTACCATCTGAAGAGTTCCCTAAGTCTTCCAAAACCAAAATTTTTACTGGATGACCTGAAACAAAGAAAAACTTCAAGAATATGTCCTACGTTGAATTCCACTTTCTCACATTTTGTGGTGATATAGTTTCTTCATAAAAACAAGACTTGCTTTTAGTTTCAACTAATATATATATATATATATATATAAACTTACTTTTTATAGGTAGTATGAGAAAAACCCACTGAGATTTTTCTAAAAACCTCTGTGTACAGCCAGTTTTTTACAGAACAGTACTTCACTGTAGACTCTTTAATTTGTCAGAGTATAACAGATTTCCTACAATACACTATAATCTTACTTAGGTGAGATTTTCTGGCCAAATGTCCTGCAGTTTTGTTTTCTATTAGTTGCTTTGTGGGGTTTAATCAGTCTTAGGGCCTTTGAAAGTGAGAAACTAATACCAACAGCCAGTGCCAAGTATAATGTGAGCTGGCAGAATCCAAAACCCTCAAGGGAAGGTCCATCAAGATTTGAACTCAGCTCGGGTTTCCAAAGGTGACAGACCATAGTGCTAACTCACACCGCCACCTAGTGCTTCCTATTGCTGGGGAAGCAAAAAAACAAAACTCAAAAGGCATCTGGTTCAAATCACAAATGCCAAGTCTACAAATGAAAACAGTACCACAAACACTGAGTGGACGGGAATTCTCCTGACATGCTGCCTTGCTCCCCTCCAGGGGTCAACAGCAATGCGCCACTCACAGTTGTGAGATTCATGAAGACAAGAAGGTGCTATTGTATAAGACAATGCACACAATGTCAATGACAGGCATAACCAGCAAGAATTGGCTCAAATCAGTGTCTGCTACCAAAAAGCACAGCAAAATGCCAAAACAGAGGTATTGCACAAACCACCATATACATATTGTACCTCCTTACAAAACAGATGCATATGAATCTACCCCTCCTGTCTGTTCTTTGACTTAAAAAGCTTGGAGACATAACATGCTTGTTTGTTAGAATGAGTTCAGAAAAAATGAACCAAACAAGTCGAAGCACTTTGATGCTCAAAAAAAGAGACAAATTATCTGAAAAGAGATAATACAAGAAAACACTTGACAAATAACCACACAGCATCACTGTTGGTAATCGTAGGAGGGACATTATCTAGCATGCGTCTAGTTTCAGATAGTATCACATGGTCAGATAAGGATTTTTTTTTTTTCTCCTGTTTTCAAAACTACATTTTTGAGGTCACCGAAACAAAGCTGCCGCCATTACTCTGAGGCTGGGTCAAAAGCTGTTCATCAATACATTAAGCGCCGAAGTTCTTTTTCTTCCCCATTAATGAAGACGGCAGAGAATGTCTGAGACGCTGACACAAATCCAATGATAAGTGCTCCCTGAGAGCAGGTTTTTCTCTTCGCCCACCTCCACCTCAAGTCACAGCGAGCGGTACATATAAAATATGAGGGGAGGGGGCACTTTCTCCAGCCAAATTTCCATCATTTGCATCGGTTTTAGCCGCCTTATACAAAAGGGCTTCTATCTTAAATTAAGCAGCAGCCCCGGCAAAAGCTGGCAGGCTGGGGAAAGCCTTGGGAGGGGCAGGTTCCCCGCGGCCGCTTCCGTGTAATCGTAAAATTCGGCATTGGACAGTCAACCGCGCCACAAGCCCCCTCCTCGGCTTTTGTCCCCTCTCGGCGGGAGACCATGAAGCCAAGAAGCTCCCCAAAGAAATGCTATTTTAAACGAGGCTTTGCAAACCTTCGGGGAGAGGGCACGCTTTCGTCA
Organism: Orcinus orca; assembly: GCF_937001465.1. NCBI lineage: Eukaryota > Metazoa > Chordata > Mammalia > Artiodactyla > Delphinidae > Orcinus > Orcinus orca. Next base: position 159,158,184 of record NC_064560.1, on the reverse strand, counting down.
AACTGGAGAGTTTGAAGGTAACAACCAGGAGACTCCAAGAATTCCAAAGGCAGAGCAGGAGGGGAGAGCAGCCACCCCCGCCCGGCCGTCCGCGCGGGGTTGCCAGCCCTTTACCTGACACAAAGCGGGCACACGCCGGGATCGCGTGGGCGTCAGCAGCCCACGCGCCGCGGGCGCCCTCGGGAACCCGGGTCAGGGGGCCACCGGGCGGGGGTCCCGGGGAGCCAAAGGATTTCCCCAGTCAGAGGCACCCCAGCGCCCACCGCAGGCCACCTGCCCGACCCCGGCCCGTCTGCAGGGACAGCCGTGCCCCACCTCCGGGCACGACCTACCAATTGCTTCCGCAGCAGCAAGATGTTCTCCTCCAAGAACTTCTCCTCCAGGCGGCTGCGCTGCGCCGCCTCCCCCGGCAGCTCCCCGGCGCGGGCTGCAGCTGGCCCCGCGCCCCCAGAGCTGCGCAGGGCGCCCCGGACCAGCAGCTCCTGGCGCTGGCGCAGGTACTCCAGCTCCGCCAGCCCGGCCAGCGTGGCCTCCTGCCGCTCGCGGGTGCGCTGCCGCTCCGTGTCCGCCTCGCCCTTCTCCCGCCAGCGCCCCTCGGGCTCCGCCGTGCGCTGCTCGCCCCGGACCGGCGCCGGCGGCTCCAGCTCCCTCGCCGTCCCGGCCGGACTCGGTTTCATGGCCCCCAACCCTACAGCGCGCACCCGTCCCCGCAGCCGGGCCGCCCGGGCGGAGGAGCGGGCGCTAGGGCTGCGGCCGCGGACTCATGCCTCCCGGCGGCCGGGGCGCGGCGGCAGGGGCGGAGACCCGGAGCGCTCGGAACCCTCGCGCGGCCGCTGCCTGCGGCCGTCCGGGACCGGGCGGCGCCGTCCGCTGCCGCCACGCGTCCCTCGCCGCGGCCCCGCAGCTGATAACGCCCTGCCCGGCGCTACGTCACGCGCGGCGGCCCGGCGAACCCCCGCCCGGCGCCCGCCTCCCCGCGCCGGCCCCTCGGTTGCGAGGCCCGCTCCCCCCCGGCTTCCCCCTCTAGTGTCAGGGGCGCTGCTCGCGCTCGGCGCCGGCCTCCTCCTCGCCGGGCCCTCCCCGCTCCTCCCTCTCTCCTCCCCCGCTCTTCCCGCGGGCCTCCTCGCCCCCTTTTCGGGTTTACAGCACCCAGTTTTTGCCTCGCTCCTTATTGGTTCTTTTCCCTCGCACAAAGCAAGGGGCGAGCACCTCGAGCCCCAGCATCCTGTTACAGTCGGCCTCGCAGGCAGGGTCCGCGAAGGGACGCGGCAGTTGGGCTCCCCAGAGAACTTTCCGAAACTCGACCGAGTTGAAGCACACAACGTTAACCCTTTCCCCACCCGTCCACTGTTCGTACCCACTCAGGCTGATTTAGGTTTCTTTCACCTTACCCAGCAAGGTACAGCGAATGTATTCAAAGACCATTTCTTGGGTTTGGCTTTTTGGACTCCAAGTTGTAAAGGCAGGCACTACAAGGCACAGTGCAACGTTGTCCTAAAACTGTTTCACTCTTAGTTTTGTTGCTGTTGTTTTAATCTTTTCACGGAAGGCATTTATCAATAAAATTAGGCAGGAGGATGTCGCTCTATAGCAAGCGATTGCATCAGTTCTTTTGCAAGCACCGGGTTTAGTGAGTCCGCGCGCCTGCGCGCTTTGATTTTTGTTTGAGTTTTTTATTGTTGTTATTTAGTCTGCGATCACAAGAACTCTGACTCTGAAACCAGACTGCCTGAATCTGAATCCCCTTTCCAGCCAAGACTAGCTGTGCAGGCAAGTAACTTCACCTCTCTGTGCCTCAGTTTCCTCAAAGGTAAAATGAAGCTACTAACAGAAGGAGCCTGTTGTAAGAATTATAATAATATACAGTATATAATATATATGGGAGTAGGGGTGTTTACAACGTGGCAGGCACATAGATAGTAAAGGTTATATGAGTTGTATCTTTTTTTTCCTCCAGAGGGACTAATAAACTTTTCCCCTGCGGTAGCATTTGTGGTATGGCCATCTCTGCTTGGGACACTGGTCACAGGGAATTTCAGTGGGATAGGGGTCTGGAAATGCCACTAGCTGGCTTGTCTAGGGGAAAGTACCATATCTCTTTTAAACAGCAGTACATCCAAGAGCCTCAGAAATCGAATCCAGCAAGTTGCAATTTGCTGAAGTTCAGGCAAAGTGTTGTGTGAAGGAGTGCATCCTATATCATTATTTCAGACTCTTACGCCTTTACCCAGCTGCTTAGCCCTGCTAAGAATTCTCCATTTCTCCCCTCTGCGTAGTCCAACCTTCTTCCCTCCAAGATCAGTTCAGTTCTCTCCTCTGAACTCCTGTTAACTGCATGAATATTTGATTCTTACCAAATGCTATTTGTATGGTTACTTATATGGGTATGTACACTTACATCTATGTACGTAGGTGTTTATGTGTATCCCTTCTCTCCGATTACATTATTAAAGTTCCCTGAAGGCAGTGATTGTTTTAATATCCTCTTAGTATTACTGTACTCAGGACAATGCCTTTGCAAGCATTCAAGAAACTGCAGGTTGGTTGTAAATTGTTTTTTCATTAACCTACTTTCCAACTAACTTAATAGTACCCATTTAATCTCTGCAACAAATAGAGTCAAGTTGACATGTACCAAAAAACAAAAACAAGAGTTCTCTTGCCACCCTCCATTGACTTCCCCATTGCTGCCCCTCACAGACTAACTGGAACTATAACTACAACTATGACTCATAATCAACCAGATTGTATATTAGATCTAAAAATGGAATTATGCTTAGGTGCTCATCAACAAACAAAATTAATTCCATTCAGTTCACCTATGCTTTATGCCTACTGTGTGCCAGACACCATACTTGATAATACAGGAACGAAATTTTCCTCCCTAATTTTAGTAAGGCACTGAAGAATAATGACTAATCCTGTCTACCAAATGCCACTCACCCATGTCCTCTGTCATTGTCTCATTCTACTCATTTCTAGGCAAGCTTCTTCCTTTCTAGTTCTGAATTAGATTCCTTCTGGCTGGGTGGAATCTATTATTGTGGCCTGTGTTATGTCACACATCGACAACTATATTTATATAGTTGAGGGGGGAAAAAAAGCTGAAACATGTTTTTACACACTACTAATAAATCTTGTTCAAGCAGACAAGTCGCTGTGTCTCCAAACCTCCCCACCTCCCAAGCCCCCTACCCACCAAATGCCACTTTGAGCTGGCTCATTAGTCCAAAGCCAACCATTTGCCCTAACAGCTTGTACATCTCCATGAAAAAGTGTTCCCAGCAAGTTTCAATATTAAAAGTAATGTATTCAAATGGTTCTGCCAATAAAATGGTCGCAAATAGGAAAAAAGGTCATGCTTTCTAAAGTGTCCATTACACATTAATAAATAATGCTGCTCATTCACGCGCCAATTAAAACAAACTCAGGCTGTCAAGTGAAGTTAGAAGCAAGGAGCTCAATGCTGTAATTGTTTTTCCAGGAAAACTCGCAATGTCGTCAGATTAAGTGTGCCTGGTTGGGTTGCCCCTCTTCTCTTCTTAACCCAACAGCCAATTTTTCTCCTCTCCAATTTAGTCCTCTGGCTTTCTTTCCACTTTGATTCTTTGTTTTGGTTGCAGGTATTTGGGATGCAGTTGAGGATAATCACCCACTGTTCACTGCTCCCTCCTGTCAGAGACAGGATCTCACTTCCCCCTATTTTTTTTTTAATTTTTATTTTTTAATTTATTTTTGGCTGCATTGGGTCTTCATTGCTGCACACAGGCTTTCTCTAGTTGTGGCGAATGGGGGCTACTCTTCGTTGCAGCGCGCGGGCTTCTCATTGCGGTGGCTTCTCTTGTTGCGGAGCATGGGCTCTAGGCGCGCAGGCTTCAGTAGTTGTGGCACGCGGGTTCAGTAGTTGTGGCTTGCGGGCTCTAGAGCTCAGGCTCAGTAGTTGTGGCCCAGGGGCTTAGTTGCTCCGCGGCATGTGGGATCTTCCTGGACCAGGGATTGAACCCGTGTCCCCTGCATTGGCAGGCGGATTCTTAACCACTGCGCCACCAGAGAAGTGTCCCCCCACCCCCACCCCCCGATTTGATTTTTCTTTCCCTTTCTTTTTAAAGCAAGTGCTGGTGCTTCTTCCTCCTCTAACGCCACTTCATCTTCTTTGTAGTATCGCTCAGCTCTCCTTACTTCTTTTGCTTTCCCTGGAGGCCTCTGTCTTCTCAGACAAGCTGCTAATCGACGCTCAGAAAGTGTGACATTAAAGATGGGGTGGATCTGCTGCCCAGAAGATCTGGAGAGTAAGATAAAGTTGCCAGCATGAAAAAGAGTCTCGACTGAATATATCACAGTCGTGCAGCTTATGCTTAAAGATATTTCCTGGGCAGAGTCAGAAAGGGTCCCTCAGATCACACAGTCTGAAGCTTTGCCCTTGGGCAGAACAACTCCCAACAGCACCCTCACAAAGTCTGAGCACCACTGTACAAATGCCCTTATCCAGCAGTGAACATTCTTTTGCAGCCAAGCAAAGTAAGGAGCATCAATTGCACGTTTTGCTATAGAGCAAAGCAACAAAATGATGCCTTGCAGCTTTTATGGCCAAACACAAATGATGTAATTGGGAAAAGCTGTCTCCGAATAGGAGGGGAAAAAAATAAAGGGCAATCCTTTGAGTTGGGGTGATGACCACCATTCGAGGGACTGGGATCAAAGCTCCAGCCAGACATCAAAGCCCATCTGAGTCTAATGCCAGAAGAGCCACAGTGAATTAAACTTCATATATAAACTAATTATAGCCTGACCCCACAATCAGGCTTCAGTGAGCACGTAGGGGAAAGAAAGCAGACATTGAAACAAAAGATCAAGAGAAAAGAAGGTTGGTAGCGAAACTGGGCAACATCATGGCCCTGACCACTTTACAAATCTTTTGAGGGCAGAGGGGAATCAGGGAATGGCAGCGGAAACAGCAAACTTTTGACAATGCTGGTCTTGTCTGCAAGGCTATGAAACAGCTTCTTCCACCCTCACTGACTCGTGCACATCCAGAAGCATCCTTATTCCTGGAAGAAAAGGTTATCTTTTAGCTCTTTTTTAGCACTGTGAAAGAAGTTCCCCGGCACCAGATTTCTGTTGAAGGAGCGAACGCAAGGTGATTCCATGAAGTTTGGGGGTGGATTCCCAGCACATCTGTCTGGCAGTGCCTGGCGCTGCCCACACTCTCAATCACTGATGTCTCCACCAGCTTTGGACTTCAGTCCCTTAGCGCTGCCGTTTCAGCTGGTTATCTTTACAGATGGAAAGCGCAGCATAGCAACCGTGCAAATACCCTAGAACTACTTGCTCTGGTAACACCACCATGAAATAAGACTACTTCATCCCTAGGCAAAATTGAAAAGTGTTTCAATTACAAGTGGCCTCTTTAAACAATTATATTCAGTGGATTTTGCCCTTACTCTGATTTATTGGGACCAGTCACCAATTATTTGAAAGTTTCAATCCCATGAACTGGCAAACCATTGCACATCTGATTTGACAATCCAAAGAACATTTTCAGTCATATTTTTTTGTAGATAAGCGTTAGTGATTTCTTAAAATCACAAAGTCCAAGTGTATAACCTGAGTCTCTTAATTAAGAGAAAAAAATTTAAAGCAGGCATTCTTATAAGATAAAATCAAATATATACCATCATCATTACGTTGCACCCCTTTGAGTGATTATTCATGTATTCAACAGATATTTGAGCACCTAATACATGTCTGGCGCTGGGGACAAAATGGTAAACAAATCAGACATAGTCCCTGCCTTCATGGAGCTTAAGGTCTAGGAGGTAAACTGACACTAATTAATTACACACATCTGTGAGATATATATATATATTTCCAAATTGTGAAACTACCACAATTTGCAAAATAATATAGTGGGATGTGTAAATAATTTCATATTTTAAGAACAGAGAGAAAGGCATCAATATAAATTATCCTTGGAGACTAATATTTCTTTTAATCCTGTCTAATTGTGTCATCTTAACAAGTAAATTATAGATATTGTATTAAAAAATGGCACCCACACTTCATTTTTCTTTTTTAAAATAATATTTTCAAAGCAGATATAGTCTATGATTCTATCCAAAAAGTAATACTCAAGTGAAATCACACACACCCCTCAAAATTATTGACCTTTATAAAAGTGTTTTACAGAGAAGGGAATCTTATATTTAACTTTTCATCTTTTTAAAAAATAGTTACTCTCCTTAGAGCTACATTTGAAATGTCTATAGGGAGATACTTGATCTATAACAAAATTTTCATCTAAATATCATTCATTAAAAGGTAGTAACTAATATATGTAAGTAAACTTTAAGATAACTAATTTCCTTACAGATCTGTTTATTACCTTTTCCTCAGAATAATCTCAGAAAGGAGAAAGCTTCGCTCCAGTGCATGGTACTTTGAGCGATTTCCAGTGTGGTTTCCCGATCATCATTTCTACACCAGCAAAGGGAAATGACCAGGTGATGCTTTGCTGGAGAGCTCTGGTTATTCAGGTGAAAGCAGAGGTTTCTGCTTTAGGATTTAGACAGTAGGTCCAGTTCTTTCATTTCCTTTGCTCCTATGAACCTAGACTCTCTGAGGGCAGGGGAAAACCGAACCAGAACTTATAACGAGCTCCCACCCTGAGTTCTGGGCCCGTGTTTGCCTCCAAGACCCACAAAGCCACTTTAATTAAGATCCCTCGGGGGCCTCAGGACCCCTGTGGAAAAGTCTAGAATGCCATTATCGCCCCGAGAGCGCCTGAAAGCGCAGGCTGCCGCCTGAGGCTTAGGTGGCCTCGCCCCACAGGGAGCCGCTTCCTCTAATGCCGCTGCACCTCCGCGGCAGCGCCCGCAGTGTGAAGAGTAGCACGTCCACTTCAAACAGAAATCGGGCCTTGGGTCTGTTTGAGCGGAGGGGAAGGCAGGGGGTGGTGAAGAGCCGCAGATTCAAAGAGAAGTCAGCTGGGATGACAGGCAGCGGCTCCAGCCCCCAGAGACTGAAGCGGCTGACAGGAGGCCGAGGGGCTCCGCTTCCATCTCCCTCTGCGCCCCGGGGGTCTCTCCCTCCGGGGCCGGGACTCTTTGAAGTCAGGGAGGATGGTTTTGACAACAGATGGGACAATTCGCTTCTGTTCAGTTTGGTCCGTGCAGACTAAATCCAAACAGAGTGGGGGGGAGTTTTGCCTCGTGATAAAGAAACGCTGCCATCTTGTCACACCCAACTCTTCCCCCTCCCAGGCCCCATGGAGGAATTTGGTTGACCCCCTCTAACCTTTAATACATGCTGTTTCCACAGAAGAAAGAATCCGATTCTAACATAGCACTCACTGTTGTGGTGAGAGGATGTACACTGAGGGTCAGGCCAGGCTGGATTTGAACTCCAGCTGTGCCCCACTCCATGGCTGCACCACCATACACTGGTGTTGCCAACTTGGACCTCTCTCAGCCTCGTTTTACTCATCTGTAAGATGGGCCTTATACCTAACCTTAAAGGGGGGTTGTGAAATGTCTGGAAATAAATGTTGGTTACCCCAAAGTCCCCAATGTTATACGTGCTTGCGCCCTCCCACACACAGAATGGACATTTAAGGACGTTCCTCTCAGATATAAATTATCATTCACCATTGCTTTGCCAGTTTTCATATATTGCTTCGAAATTTTTCCTAAAGCATACATGTCATATTGTTTTCAAAACATTTTATCTGGTTTTGAACTGTGATTTCACCCACTGGCACTTGAGGCGGCCAAGATGAAACACAGGGATCCTGCCCTTAGAAACTATAGGGACCCACAGAGCAATATGGTGTATTGGAAAGAGCATACATAAGCTCTGGCCAGCGTTCAACTCCTTAAAGAAGTCTTTTAATCTCTCTGAGCCTCAGTTGCCTTATTTGTAAAATGGGATCACAGTTAAGTCACAGACAGTATATGAAGGATCTGGTACATTATAAATGCTGAAGAACGGTGTTCTTCCTTCTTTCTTCACCTTCATCGTTTATCTGAGGTATTATTTAGGTTAATGAAGTTTATTTGGCCCCTTCCTTTTTTTTGCGTGGCCTCTGATTATGGAAAATTTCAAAACACAAAAGTAGAGAGAATGGTATGATGAATTCCCATGAAACCATCACCCAGGTTAACAATTAAAAACAGATTATGAACAGGGCAGCACATTTAGAAATAAATATTTTGATAATTTGGGGCTCAACGGATATAAAATAGAGTTACAGATTAAAGCCGTATTCCCATCTTTAGTTTAATGCCAGGCGTATAATAAGCATTCAATAAATGCTAGATATTACTATCATTGTTATCACTTATTTTTTCCTAAACGTATCCAAAAACCTTTTACAGACCTTATATAATACACCTTTCATCCAAAGGGGGCAAAGCATTTCCCACAATCCTTACAGTAAATCATGATGTGGGGAGATGAAGTTACCCTGAAGAAAAAGCAGTGGAGTGATTCTCACAGCCTCTCAGGACAAGGCCCCAGTTACGGGTCCCGTGGTTCTTGTTCTTGTGCACCAATGCCTTTTCCCCTCATGCTCTGTCTCACCTGCTGAGCTTGGCAGTGAGCTCCTTGAGAACTGGATTCATGCCTGATGCAGCTTTACCTCTGCAGGGAAAGTGGCTGGGTGAGTGCTTAATGTTCAAAGTCATAGAGTCTGGAACAAAGTACTATTAGGAAAAGAACTAATTAAGCCAAATTAGCTTGAAAATTAGTTAAAGCATCCCCGACGTCTAGACTGAGTTTCCTTCATTTGGGTTAGAGAGGCCTTTTTTCATGAACAACTAAATCTACTATGATACATAGATTAAAAGTACTGGAACCTTTTGGCCATTATACATAGAAACACTGAAGCCAAGAATGTGAATTCAAAAACTCATAAGTAAATTCTTGGCTTAATTAGTGTTGCCTCTTATTCAATTTGACTTTAAACTCCTCAAGGGCAGGGACAAATCCTACTTCCTTCCTCAAGGGCAGGGACAAATCCTACTTCCTCTCTAACTCCCTCAGAACAAAGCCAGATACAAAGCAGATACTCACCAAATGCTTGTTTAATTCAATCGCCTTTCAAGGTAGATTGAGATGGAATCCCCTGTCTCTGACGGACTGACTTTGGAAAATTCTACAAATAGATATCTAGAAAAAAAACTGGGTACTTTTCCAGTCAGCTCCACTTTCAGAAACAACTTCTGTAAGTTTGTGTCTTTTAGGAAAATATTGAGGAAACAGGAAAAAGAGGAGCCATTCCATTTCTGAAAAGGTAAGAATAAAGTCTGATAAAGACAAAAGGCATTTGGGGTCAGTAGAGTTAAAACAAACTCAGACTGCCCAGCCTGTTTGAAGTTGACAAGAAACAGAGAATGACCCACTGGTCCATTATGGAGCATAAAGCAACTTAATCAGCATTTCATCAATGAGACAACACCATGGGGTAGCCCAGCCAGGCCAACTGGCCCTGCGTAAAAAGCCATGGGTATTTTTACCCAAAGAGCATTTCTACCTGAGCACGTCCGTGTGTGTTTGTGTGTGTGCTGCGTATAAGGATAAGGAATGGCAGGGGGTATCACTAATGTGGGATCCATGCTTTCTTATTGCTTCCCATAATGGAATTCCTATGAAGAGTCTTAAAAAATGGTTTCATTTTCTTTTGTCATTAATTCAGGTTTACTCCTTCATGACAGTTTGTAGCACCTCACAGAGTCCTAAGAACGTACTAGGAGTTTAATAAAATGCTTGTTGAATTGGGTAGGTACAAGGGGTAGAAATCACTAATGTAATATTAAACAAATGCATTTCCACTGAAGACATACTTTGGTGAGGGCTCTTCTAACTGAAAATGTTTCCTTTCCTACGCTATCGCTTATATGTGGAATCTAAAAAAATGATACAAATGAACTTATTTACAAAACAGAAATAGACTCCCAGACAAAGAAAACAAACTTACGGTTACCAAAGGGGAGCGGGGTGGGGGGTGGGTAATAAATTAGGAGTTTGGGATTAAAATATACACACTACTATATATAAAATAGATAACCACAAAGACCTACTATAGAGAACAGGGAACTCTACTCAATATCTTGTAATAACTGCTAATGTAAGAGAATGTAAAAAAAGAATATATATATATAACTGAATCACTTTGACATACACCTGAAACTAACACAACATTGTAAATCAAATATATTTCAATAAAATTTTTTTTTTTAAATGGTTCGTTTCCAAAGATGGCTGCATGTGAGCCCACTTCCCTGAGCACAGAAAGTTTTACGTTAAAAACTGTTCCAACCTCAAGCCCTTCTTCCTAGTTAACCTGCACCTGGAAAAGACCCAAATATACTCTGACTGACGCTGGGTTCGTCTCAGGATTTTTCCAGGAAGCCAGGATCTTACCTTGCCAACTGCTGTGGCTGCAGCTGCTTCAGTCAACTACAAAGGGAGGGAAATCTGGGGCTGCTGCATGACCGGTGTCCCTTCAAGCATCAGGCTGCCCTTTGCACCTGGAGGATTTCACTGGCTTAGGAAAAGCAACACAGGAAAAAAAAAAGCCCAGAGCTTACAAGTATACCTTTTCCTTCCCCTTTTAGCTCATTTCCACATCAAAGAATTAAGTTTCTCTATTTTCAATAGAGCTGAGGCCATTTTAGAATTACAACGCATACCACTCTCTTAATCTGGACCAACTGTGTCTCCTGACACTGTCCAAACCACATCACCCTCTCTTTTCTCCCTCCTTCCTTTTTAAATATCCCCTCTCCTCTGAGGACCCCAAATAAGCATCTTGGCAATGGAAGGCAGTAGAAATTAAAGTGGATCTTTGGCATATCATATCCTGTTGAAGAAACACGGAAAACTGAGAGCTGTTTAGCGTGTGACCCAAGCGGGGACTTTGACCCTTAATAATCCAAGAAGGCAAGCATGCAGATATGTTGCTATGCATCACTAGGTAATTGCTTGAATTCTTGGTCTTTACAAAAAGTTTGTCATCCCGTCCAACTTGTCTTCTAAGAAAGAATGAAATTAGCTCTTTACCTTTCCCCCATCATCACAAAGAACAAAGCCCCAAAGCTAGGTGATTATGTTTCAGGCCCCTGTATATCCCTTCTGCCCCATATGTTCTGACTGGGAGCCTATCAGAAGAATGTGAATAATGAGGTTACGTTTTCTTTTGACCCAAGTGTTTACAAACAAAGCTCTTCCTTCTAGGAAAGGCAACGACATTTAAATTGCTGAAAATTATCAGCCTCAACTCATCGAAATTTCATTGCAGTGCTACTCATTCAGGAAATGGGAACCATGAGAAGTTTCCCTTTTTTTAATTGCCACCAGATGTGGCATACAAAGTATCTTTATTAAAATATCACACAGTAGCCAATGCCCTACAATTTTTTCTTCTGACAATTTGGTCAGAAAATGAATAACAAACCACTGATCAGAGAAAAAGAGCTCTAGATGTTATCTGGGAAATTGCAAAGGCCTTCACCTGCCCCCAGAGCCTCCAGCCACCTTGCCCTGCCTTACCTTGTCTTTTTTCCATAGCACTTAACACGTTATTACACTATATACTTATTTATTATGTTCATTATTTATTGCCTGTCTCTTGCTAGAATGCATGTTCCATAAAAGCAGGGATCTTTGTTTTGTTCACTGATATATCCCAAGGGCCTAGAACTGTGCCTGGCACACTATGCCTGCTCAAATATCTGTTGAGTGAATGAATCAATGAGTCAGTTTGTCCATTCTTTTTTTTTTTTTTTTTTTTTTTTGCGGTACGCAGGCCTCTCACTGTTGTGGCCTCTCCCGTTGTGGAGCACAGCCTCCGGACGCGCAGGCTCAGTGGCCATGGCTCACGGCCCCAGCCGCTCCGCAGCATGTGGGATCTTCCCGGACTGGGGCACGAACCCGTGTCCCCTGCATTGGCAGGCAGACTCTCAACCACTGCGCCACCAGGGAAGCCCTGTCCATTCTTTTTTTTAAATTTATTTTTGAAGTTTTTATTGGAGTATAGTTGATTTACAATGTTGTGTTTGTCAGTTCTTATTGGGTCAAAATCTCTAGGCCTCACCTCGAAAGTGGCACTAATGCCACATATCCTATTCCACACAGGTATCATCAGAAGGATAATCCCAATCTTAATTCCAGATACACTTTGTCTCGCTCCCTTTACCCTGCTTCTCTTCCGAGAGTATCTATTTTTGTCAATGACAACAAAATCTACTAGTTCTAACACTAAAATTCTTATTCTGTTACACTTCCCTCTTCATCCCTCAGATCACTAAGTCATCAAATTCCTGAAGATGCTTCCTTTCAAATGTCTCTCCGATTTGTCCCTTCCTCTCTATTCTCATTGCCCTTGTCTACACAATTATCACCTCAAATAGATTCCTAATTGATCCCTTAGCCTCTAGTCTCTCCCCCCTACAGGTTCTTTTGCATATCATAAGCATCGTTTTGAACACATCAGTCCTCTTCCAAAGCCAGCTGTGATCTGGCCCACCTAGCAAACCTGACCTTCCTGAGTGGTCAAATGGTCAGGAGTTAAGTCTTGAAAAAATAGAAAGTGTTGCATACGCAAATGAGTTATGATACGTAGGGGGAGGGGACAGGATCGCAACTGTCAGGCTAAGGCGCTTGAACTCCATCCTGGAGACTGACTGGAGACAGAATTCACGGTCTATTGCAAGATATTTCTCACTATTAATTCAACAATTATCTACTGTGTATCCACTATATCTCTGGCAGTGTTGAAGGTGCTGGGGATACAGGAGGGAATGGTTTTTCTTGGGATTCTGGGACAGGTAGAGAGAAAACAGCAAAGACTAATAACAAGCCACCCACAGCCTCTGTCCTTGTGCTCACTTGTCCCCAGAGGCCCCAGGCACTCTCAGATTTAAAATAAGCACAGTTAGCCAGGCTAGTCATCACTTCACCTATTCTCTTGCTCAAAGCTGCTGCTGTTGAAGACTTGGGCCACAGGTTAGTTAGGAAAAAGAAAAGAAATGTTTTGTATAAGTCATGAGTCAACAAACTTTTTCTGTGAACAGCCAGACAGGAAATATTTTAGGCTGTGGACCTTACACTGACTATCACAATGACTCAACTGTAACACAAAAGCAGCCACAGATAACACTTAGACAAGTGGGCAGGGCTGCATTCCAATAAAACTTTATTTACAAAATCAGGCAGTGGGCAGATTTGGTCAGTTCACTGACCTCTGCTCTAATATATTAGGATATTTCAAATCTAATGCTTTGTTTTAATTAGGGAAGGTAGCATGGAGGAATGTAAAGATAATGAGTTTTGGAGCTCAGAAAACTGGAATAGAATTCCAACTTAACAACAAAACCTGGGGCATTAGGAAAATAAACTACAGCTTCCTAATATATAAAATGAGAAGCAGCATAGCATGGTGGCCTGTAGAGTCAGTCTGCCTGGGTTCAAATCCCAGCTCTTCCACTTTCTACTTTTGTGATTTGGGGCAAGTTTCTTAATCACTCTGAGCTTCAGTCTCTTCAGCTATTTTCAGGGGGATGAAAAATTCAACCCTCTTCATTTTGAGGATTAAGTGAGATCATGCATATTAAGCGCCTGGAACAGCGTAAGCACTTGATAGCTGTTAGCTATTATTACTGTTATTATTACTGTAATATTACTGTGACTTTCCTAAGGAGTGGCTATTGAGCCATTACCAATACAAGTATTTGTTTTCTTCTTTCAGAGACTAAAAACAGACAGGAGTTGTCCTGTTCTTACACTTTGAACATTTTTCACACAACTACAGGAAGCTGAAGTCACCTTGTAAAGCAGCCCCTGCTTTTTCAAATGTTTGCATGCAAGTGGATTTCATAGTCTGAAGATTATCATGCATAATATATTATGCTTATGTCAGCATTAAAATTTTTCCACTGATTTTTCTCTTGCCTCCATCAGGGGTTTTGTTGGACAGGACTTTGTCTCAAGAGGAGGCTGCTTTTGCTTATTCCGAATTGTGAGCACAAAGAATTTCTTTCAGGCTTAGTGTCTTTAAATCAACTTATGTGGTTTTTGTCTCCAATTACAGCCAAGTTAAAATTCTCCAATACACACTAAACGTCCCTTCCCGGGTTAGACAGGCATAAGACTGTCCCAATCCATTCAACACCATCAGGAGAAAACAGGAATGGATTTTGGGTGTCTCCACCCAGAGCACCCTGTCCTCCTGGCAACTGGCGCCAAAACTGAGGAAAGAAAGTAGATTCATGAGTCTAAGGAAATCTTTTACTCCAGGGTGCTGTACCCAGAGCTTAATCATAACGGACGAGTAACCTTTCAAAGCACACACAGAAAAATAGATATTATCTTTCACACTGTATAGCACACATCAAGAATAATACTGCTCCAAAGTACATTAAAGCAAAGATGGTCAGGGCTTCCCTGGTGGCGCAGTGGTTGAGAGTCCGCCTGCCAATGCAGGGGACACGGGTTCGTGCCCCGGTCCGGGAAGATCCCACATGCCGCGGAGCGGCTGGGCCCGTGAGCCATGGCCGCTGAGCCTGCACGTCCGGAGCCTGTGCTCCACAACGGGAGAGGCCACAACAGTGAGAGGCCCGCGTACTACAAAAAAAAAAAAAAAAAAAAAAGCAAAGATGGTCTTATTTGAGTGAGAATCTGTAGGATCACTTTTGTTGTCTGTTATGCTTTATAAAATGCATCTCAGAAACCTTAATGCCTCTTCACATAAAGATCCCTTGAGCCAGGAGTGTGGACTGTTCCCTTCTGGTCATGTCACCACTAGTAAGCACAGCAGCCTCCTAGCCTGCTCAGAGAGTGGCGGGCTGCATTTCAGGTTGTCTCAGACGATCCAAGCCACTGTATACGTCTGCTCTTTGTTAGAAGTAATCAGCCACAGGAGCAGAGGTGGTAAACAGTAATTAATATGCAAATTTGCAAGTAACTTGCCTCATGGTGCTAAGCCTTCTTTGTTTGTTTGCACAGTCGTGGACAAACTGGGATTTGTCTTTGCCGTAATTAGCAGGATAAATATAAAATTATGACATTAATTGTTAGCTGGCTTTTTAAAAATGGTAGTATACCCCTGCTGTGCCTGAGATGCTGCAGCTCAGTAGGGGGTTCCTTCAAAAATGAATTTTAAAATGCCGAAGTACCCATTTTAATTAAAAGGCAAACACTGAAATGAGTTTGTCACTTCAAAAATCATAGTTACCGGGCAACAAATCATCAATGCATATATTAACAATTAGTATTTGTACATCAGTTGACCTTATCTCAATGCAAAAAACAAAAAAATCACTCTTCTATAATAATAATGAAGAGTAATATTTATTAAGTGCTCTGCACCAGGCAATGTGTTAAGCACTTTTCTTGCATTATTTCAATGACTCCTAGTAGCAGACAGACTGGGTGGTGCTATTAATATCCGCAAACGTGGAAGCCAATGCTTTAAGACAGGTTTTTCTGGGTCTGCTCTCTAACTGTTGTGTCTTCAAGATTACATGTGCAGCTCTCGTTTCTTTTCTTTTCGGGTTCTCTCTTCACTGAGAAGTTTTTACCATCTGGCTGCTTTCAGCTAATGTTTCGCAGCATACTGAAGACGGCCTAAACCTTAGCTCTAGCTCCAACTTGTCTCCACTACTACTACTTGTCTCATCAGATTCTTGCTTCTGCTACCAAGTAAAGCCCACATGCCTTAGCCTGATATTGAAGGCTCTCCCCAATCTGGCTGGCTAATTTCCATCTTTTATTTCCCATTTTATTCTTTCGTTGTTCAACTCAGCTCCCATTATTTAGTGCTAATTGGCAAAGTCATTATATTTGTTCCTGGGGGTGAGATGGGATGGGAAAGGGGAAGGTGAAATTTTAAAAAGCACCGGTTTTCAAGGAGGTTCTGGCGAGAATTCAAAGGAAGCAATGATCAACTTCTAAACTAAGACTTTTGATTTGTCCTGATTATAGAGAGGTAGGAATAGGAACCCAGTGCCTCTCTCTTTTGGTAACACAGCCCAGTCAGTGCCTTAGATATGGCATGTGGCGTGATGCCACAAAGCCCTTGGCAGTGGTTTTCTTCCAACTTGATGTACATACCCCTGAAGTTCTTCCTTTTCTTCCAAGTCTCAGCTCTCGGTTGCCTCACACGGAAAGCCTTCCCTGCTTCTCCCAAGCACATGATGAATCCTTCTGTCCCGTTCCCACTACAGCCTTCCTTTGACAATTACAATACGATATCACACCACGGTGTGATTTCGTGTTTACCTGGCTGTCTCCCCACTAAACTGTGAGCACCTTGAGGTTAGAAAAAGGATTTTTTCCCCTTTATGTCTCCCATGCCTAGAAGAGTGCTGGCACCTTATTGGCACTAGTTGCTCTTTGCAAGCAGCCAGACAGTGTCAGACCTGCTAACAAAGTCAGACAGTGCCTTCAGAGAGGAAATTAACAATTCAAAGCAGAGGCCAGTGAAAAGGAACCTGGAGGAGTAGCTGGGGAAAAGCTACCTCCAGGCTGGCCAGGGCAAGTGATCTCCAAACTTCCAGCTGATTACTGAGGGCTGGGAATGGGAGTGGCTGCAAAAGAAAGGCTTAGCAAAATGACTTTATAAACTGCTCCGTTCCAGGACTTTCGGAAACAAAATACCCCAGGAACTGCCCTTTGAAACTTTGAATCTGGCAACTTTGGGCAGGTTCCTTGGGAAGAGCAGGGGTAATATTTATTCTACTCTTTTAAGAGATGGTGAAATAACGGTGCCACTAGAAGGCCATTGCCTCGATACTGCCACAGTAGCCATTAGAAGTCTGTAAAACTTGACCTCAGTGGATGTTCAAAGGGATACACACCATCAGCCCGAGAGCTGTGAGGCCTCTTTCTGGCACTGTCTGTGGCTCCATCACGCAGGGCCAGAGATAGTCAAGGCAGGAGGCAAAAGAAGGAATGATGAGAAGAAGAAAAGCATCCCCGGGTTTTCAGTGTACCTTCAACCTCCCACTCTCCCCCTTATAAGACCCTCTGCCATCAGGCACAGAAGAGCACCACAGCATCAGTTATTCTCAAAGGATGGGAGAGAGTCCCCCAAACACACACTGTCGGGGTATAGACTGAAAATTCCTGAGTTATTCTGCTGGCACCACTACTACAACTCCTCTAACCTCCCAGGGCTGACCCAGACGTGTCTGTTGTCCCATTTTCCGTACATCCACTCCAGCTCTTTCTAAAGCCTTGGTGCAGGGTGCCAGGTCTAACAGGGTGGGAACCAAGGAGGAGCAGAGGCTCTCTGGAAGCAGGCATCTACTGATCAGCTCCTGCCATCCAGCGAGAACAATGTGAATTCCCCACCCTCTCCATTCTCTTCATCCAGAACAGGGCCACTTTTATTATTTTATTTTTTGGTCCTCCACATGGAAGTTCATTTCTAAAAAGAGGGAGGCTTCCGCTGCTTATAGGAAAAAAAAAAGAAAGAAAAGAAAGAAGACCACGGCTCTAACCTCACTCATGAATCAGGCAGTCAAGTGCAGTGGTTCAGAGCAGGAATTCACAGCCAAATAGCTAGTGCTGGATCCCAGGCTGGTTATTTACTCGCTGCATGACCTTGAGCAAGTTTCTTAATTTTTATTCCCTGTTCCTTAGTTTCTTTACCTGCAACATGTGATTAACAATCCTACCAAAAAAAAAAAAAACAAAAAAAACCAATCCTACCTACCTCAAAGGGCCATTGTGAGGATTCAATGAGTTAACATATGTACATTGTTGAGGACAGGACTGGGACACAGTTAGGACTGTGCGCTTCCTTTTCCTTTTGCTACAATGTGGCCTCCATGAGGATGAGGAATTCTGCAATTTTGTTCATTTCTGTTTCCCAAGTGCCTAAACCAGTCCCCAGCACATAGAAAGTACTGGATGAGAAAGTACTGGATGAATAATCACTGAATGGATCGAATGAATACATCTGGCTGCCATCACTCCTCGCAGCTGTGAATGCCACAAAGTAATATCACTTTTAACTGTCCCCTGGCCTCTCTCCTAACAACTGGTCCCTGGTCCTCTGGTGTCCTGCAGCCTGTAAAGGTGGTGCACGGCCTGGGAGAAGTGGCACTGCAATGAGAAGGATGAGGCACGTTCTGGGACCAGCTCTGTCCCTCCTATACCTGTGGCCTCCGCTTCTCTGAACTCTAAAATGCGAGGGTTGGAACCAGAAGCTCTGCGTATATGTCTCAGCCAGGAGACTGACCGTGAAGACAACTGACCACAGACTAGAAGTGAAACTGGGTGGCTTAGTTGGGAAAAGTAGGTAGGCTCACAGAGTCCTGCTCCCAGGACGTAAGTGTTCAACCATAAAAATATTCCAAAGCACCATCAAATATTATTCTAAAAATCTGTAATTCTTCTCTCAAATTACAGTATGCTGCTTCTCCATTACAACCCGTTGTGTGTTTTATTACGATTTTCACTCAAAGTTGATGAAGAAAAGGGGTGTTGACTTGAAAACTGAAGTGCTCCTCTGAAGACCTTGAAAACCCGTGGACTCTGTGTGGCCACAGAAGGGATGCTCATCACTGCCACCCCTCACCTGGGAAAGAAGCAAGTCTGTGGAACAGCACACTCAAGATTCCGTACTGTCAGTTCAGTGAAATTACATGTATTAGCACTCAGATTAGATTGTTTACATAATAACAATTACTACAAGAGGGAAGGCAGCACTTAAATGTGCCTGTGTGGTTGACACACGTGACTGATGAAGAGCCCGCACCACGCACGGGGCACAGGCTGAGCCTCTCACCTGGCATCCACAAAGACGCTGAGAAAAGGTGCAAACCATTGCTGGTGGTGTGGCAAGCTTTAGTGAACACGGGGCTAATGGAAGCCCCCGTCAGACAATCTCAGGTTACTTAGGCCCAGCAAAGAATCCAATCTCCATTCTTCTCTTGTCACGAGCTAAACTTGACCTGTGGGATTAAGGTAATGACTTACTCCAAGAAACCCTCAGATCATTTTTAAAACTCACACGGTTCTGCTCTGAGAGACATGGGATGTTGGTCTTTCCTCTAAGGTATGGAACCTATGCCTAGCAGGACTTCAACATATCGTAGACCCACTTAGCTCTTTAGAACAAAAAGCTACCTTCCTACCTGACACAATGTTGGCTTACCAGCTCCAAGGAAGTATTAGTGGTCCAAGTGGTTTATTCTCTGAACTCAATGAGACTTTTTTAGCATTTAAGCCTGGTCTAAACAGTTCTGACCTAGATTTCTTCCACATTTAGAGATTATCAGTCCTTTTTTTTTAAACAGATTCCAGTTATGTGCCCTGGAAGCCATTCTATTTGCTACCTGATGGCTTTCCAGCCTCTCTCTGAACCTCTTTCCATCTGTTCTGACTTGTGTCTAACACCTTTTGAACATTCATTCTTTCATTCAGTAAACTATCATTGCGCACCTATTGGGGGGTGTCCATTATGCATGCATTATGCCCTGTGTTGAAAAATACAGCCCCTGGGGCTTCCCTGGTGGCGCAGTGCTTGAGAGTCCGCCTGCTGATGCAGGGGACATGGGTTCGTGCCCCGGTCCGGGAGGATCCCACATGCCGCGGAGCAGCTGGGCCCGTGAGCCAAGGCCTCTGAGCCTGCGCGTCTGGAGCCTGTGCTCCGCAACGGGAGAGGCCACAACAGTGAGAGGCCCGTGTACCAGAAAAAAAAAAAAAAAATACAGCCCCTGTTTCTCTCTGGTGGCCACTATCTCTGCTGTTGCTTCTTCCCTCACCTCAATCCACCTTGACATTAGTAATCCAAACTTTACTTTATCTCCTCATTATTTTTATTATGTTAATAATATGTATTCACCACAAAACAAATAAGAAATACAGATAAGAAGAAAGAAAAAAAGATAATTGAAACTTGAAATCATTTGATCATTACTTTTCCTTTCCAGGTAAGCAGATATCATAATATCAGATACAAAATAAAAGGGGCAAATGTATTTTTGTTTCTTCATTTAACTTTTTATTTGAAAATAATTATAAACTCACAGAAAGTTGCAAAAATAGTACCTTTCACCCAGTTTCCCCCAGTCATCATCTTATATAGCTATAGTGTAATGAAACAGACATAAACAATTTACCAGACAAAGAGTTCAGAACATTGGTAACTACAGTGTGATATCAAAACCAGGAAGTTGCACTCGTATGTGTGTGTGTGTGTGTGTGTGTGTAATTCTATGAAGTTTTATCACCTGTGTAGATTCATATAATCACTACCACAAGATACAAACTGTTTCATCACCATCAAGGAACTCCCTCATGCTACTTCTATTTAGTTGCACTCACCCCTGTCTCTAACCCTTGGCTACTGTTAATATGTTCTACATATCTATAATTCTGTCCTTTTGAGAATATTACGGAAATAGAATCATGCTGTATGTGACCTACTGAGATTAGCTTTTTAAACTCAACGTAATGCTCTTGAGATTCATCCAAGTTGTTACATGGATCAATATTTCATTCCTTTCTCTGTGAGTACTATTCCATGGTAAGGATGTACCACAGCTTGTTTAACTATTGAAGGACATTAGGGTTGTTTCTGATTTTTATCTTTTACAAATAAAGCTTCTATAAACATCCATGCACATGTCTTTGTTTGACCATAAGTTTTTATTTCTCTGGGATAAATGCCCAAGTACAATTGCTTTTATGGTAAATGCTTTTTTTTTTTTTTTTTTTGGCGGTACGTGGGCCTCTCACTGTTGTGGCCTCTCCTGTTGCAGAGCACAGGCTCCAGACGCGCAGGCTCAGCGGCCATGGCTATTTTCCAGAATGGCTGTGTCAGAAATCCAGTTTCTCCACATCCTCACCAGCACTTGGTATTGTCACTATTTTTATTTTAGCAGTTCTAAGTACAAGGCATTTTTAATAGCAACAGTATCTCAGAAAGCATGGAGATAAACACAATGAAACTTAACTTCCTAACTACTTTATAAAAAATAAAGTAAAAATAAAAAATAAACTAATAATTTTCACTTCTAATATGCAAGTTTTGATGATGTTTATAACAGATTCTACCTCATTAAATATTACTTTAGCTTTTTTTAACCTAAAAAATAATAATAAAGGTCAGCCTGGCATGGAAAATTAATTCATAAGGTCTCACATTATAATAACACTAATTGAGGATATTTTGACAAGTGTGCAGGGTTTATGGGTAAATCCTAGAATATTGGAGAGCAGAGCTTACATTCTTCATCAGCAGGATGTCTCTATGTCTCATTTTGTTTGGGACAGTCCTGGTTTATGCCTGTTGTCCAGTATCTCATGTGGTTTAGAATTTTTTCTCGATTTTTCATTTTTAAACAAAGTATAATTAGCAATTGTTGCATTAAGATAAGCTGGAGTAGACTTAAGAGAACTCCATCAGAGCCAGAGAGATGCTGGGATCAATGAGAAACATGAGACATAGAGACACGCTACTGTAACATATGTGAGAGAGTCTAGATATTAAGTTCTTACATGGTAGTTTAGCCATTTATTGTAAATCTACAACTGTTTATTTTGTTGATAACATGTTTATACTGAAATAAGTCCTTTTGACCACAATGAATTCAATAAAAATGAAGGAGTATATTTAGTGGAAAATTAAGTACTAAACATCCAAGAAAGTTGATGATGAACATGTTTCTTGGACAAAACGTTTGTTGACGTTTATCATTCTCTGTATGGGGGTCACAGTGATATCACTGACCACATGAGAGCCAGAAGACTAAATCTGCTAAGGAAGCATCAATATCGATGCTTAATAGTTATTTTAAGAAGAATGCGCTGGGAAAAATGTTAACCACTAAAGCTTCGGAAGGTGCATTTATACTCACCGTGTGAAGCATGTGTTTAGATCATGTTTAAATCAAATGACTGTTCTCCTAAACACATTCCAATATATTTTCAATTCCAAGTTTTCTCGTGTACATAGAAAAAGTAAAACAAGAGATGTTATGTGTTATCTCCAGTAATATTAGAATCACAATTAAATGCCACCAGTTTTATGTTAGTGTCATCATTTACTTCAAATAGAAAAATCTTTTAATTGCAATATTGGTTCATTGTTTTTCATCCAGTTCATGGCATCAAAGTAGAGGTTTTAGACGTTGATTCTTCCACATCTGATATTATTGTGAATGCTACTGAAAATTCCATTTAGAAGTTTGACACTTAAAATAAAAATTTTTTGTGATAATAATTCAAGTTTTGGTAGAACAGACCGTCATGGTAAAGACAGTGTTCTCCAGTTATGGAACAGAAGTGTATAACAATTAGTGTAGTGCTCATATAATTTATACAGTAGTTATATCCACAGAAGATTCAATTAGGAAAATGGATAAATATAATTACCTACACATAGCATTACTGAATTACAAACCTGATATTAAAGACTCTAAATTATACCAACATGGCATTACATGCTTTCCCTCCTTCCTGTCTGATATAAGATTTAGAAATGCTTGAGTATTGAAGAACTATATTCTATATCAACTTAAGTGCCCGTCAATGGCATTGAACATTTTTATAAACAAGTTTTCTAAATTTGGCTCCATTTCATTCAAAATTAGCTGGAAATACTTAAAGTATTTATTGAATGGAATGCCAAACAGTTCAGCTTCTGAAGTTTAATGAAATCACAATTACTAAAAACAAAGCTTAAAAATAAGAAGATATTGAAATGTATCCCTATACAAGCAAGATAGAAAGTAAACAACCCAGAAAGGAGAGTTCAAATAATCCCCAAGTATGATTTGAAATTCTGTGATTGTACCTGGGAATATCTCATCTTGTAGGAAGTATCTTTTGATAAAATTCCTGTTTTTAACTGGATAAATTTATATTTTGTTTCAGAAAGAAACTTGAGAAGGTCTACAGTTTGGGGGCATTTAAATTTGGTAAAAGAGTCAAAAGATTTATAAATGGTGAAAACTTTATTTAATGAGCTTTTGTTTATAAAATTATTTGTTGAAATAGTTATCATAAATAGAGACAAAAAGACAGTCTTTGTGAAATTATTTGGCTGAAATATTCAATTTGAAAATTCAAATTAAAGATTTAAATTGAAAATATATTTTACTTAGCAGAATTTGCTTGCTCTGAGCTTAACAAGTATCTCAGCATCTATAGAGAGTATTTTCTCAGACAAGAGCCAATTTAAGGTGTTAACAATTTGAAAATTTATAAACCTTAAAATATAATCTTTAAGATGATTGTGAGCATTTATATGTGAACATTTAACTTAATAACAACATATTGAAAAAAAATCAGGAAAATACAATCGGCTTGATTATCAGACAGAACACTGTGCAACTGATTAAAGCACATTAATATATATCGAGACTAATTATTCAGATGATATCATTTCAAAGTTCAGATAATAGATATAAATAACTTAAAATGTTTTCTTCATGTACACTGTTCTATTATTTTTGTTCTTGAAAAATAATTTCTTTTTTGAAAATAGTCTTTGAACAGACTTCATAGGTCTACCATTCTAATAAAACTAATTTGTTGGTTAGTAAATGTACATTTTTAAATTAATTTTTTAGTACCCTTTCATTCTTAAAACTGTCCAGATTTGGATGATGAATTATATAATCACTCTATTCATAAGGAGGCATTTTCATACTGAAATTTGGTCCAAAAAGTGGACTGCAGCACGTTCACATGTACCCAGCTTAAATACATAAATGGTTTGATGGCTCGGGTGGTTTTGAATTAGGTTATCCTAAGACTGAATGATGGACTGACCACAGTACATGGACCACACCAACAATGCACAAAATATCTCCAAGGATGTTTGCCAAGTATTGGAGGATTCTTCCTCCCTTGTGGAGAAAGAGGGAAATTCAGTAACAAGAGTGGCTCTGACAGTCCCAAGAGGATAGCTATGTTTTTCACTGTACATAGAGCATAAAGGTAGTAATGATGGTCTCCAATTCCATAAAGAGTTGAAGAAAGGGATCTTAAACAGTGCTTAAATCCCATATTGCCTAGGAAAGGAAGAGGGACATAGTCTAACCTTCCTCCATGACAGCCCTCTGGCTAACCTTGCTTCACACAATAATCTGACACCAGTAGTCCAAACTGTTGGGTTCTAGTGGAACCACTGAAAGATTTATACCAGGCTGCACCTCCATAGAGATAGTCTTGGCAAATTCGGGGGCTAATTTGTGATTTCTCAAAAACCTTTCCAGATTTAGAGAGCAGCAAGCTTAGTGGAAAGAATACAAAAGTTGAAGCTAGATATCATTTCACCAGCTATGTTCTCTTGAGCATCAGAACCCCTTACCTGTAAAATGAGGATGATAATAATAATACCTTGCACAAAAGAGAATAATTTGAGCCGTGGGAATAAGAATAATTTGCTATTTAAAATACAACTATTCCTACTTCCATCCCTAGGGAAGGAGACAGTTTCTCTTAGGAGTAGGTCAAGTTTTTGCCCAGTAGAATGCTTTGATGAGCACCCACACTCAAACCCTGGGCATGGGCCATGGTTTAGAAAGATATTAGGAAAAAAAAGAGGAAGTTATAGATAAACTAAATTTCAGTAGATATGGACAGAAATTTGAGGGAAACATTTAATCTGAAGTTCTCTGCTGTGAGTTGCTGTGATCCCTAGACCCAGTGCTCTTCTACTATTACCCTAAGCACTTTAATAAATATGTAGTTCATCTGATTGCCTCGTAAGGAGTGGTATTTGGGGAAATTCTAGGACAGGGCTACCTTTGTGGGCACGTGACCTGTGCGGTCGCACCCCCAAGCTTAGAAAGGCCACATTCTTGGTTTAATGTTCTCCTGTCACCATCTTGAAATTTTTAATTATTTTTGACAGAGGGTCTCTCCTTATTTTCTTCTTGCACTGGGCTCTACAAATTATGTAACCAGTCCTGTTCCAGGAGCACAACCTGTGTTCTTTTATGCGGTCCATGGGTCTGCGGGACAGACAAGGGAAGAGCTCCAAAGGCCAGACATCCATGAGAGTGAGAATGCAGTAGGAACATGAAATCAGAGCTAGCAGTGACCACAAGAATCTATCCCAATCTTGGTGAGAAAATTGGATTTCCACAGAAAGTTAGGACATTCAAACCAATTTTATGTAAATTTCAAAGGTAGGGCAAGCCCAGCATTATCTGTATTACATTAGCAATGATTGATAGATAGATGATAGATATATAGATAGATAGATAAGCAATATTACATGTAACACGGCTGAAACATGGTTATTCTCAATAAATGATTAGTATTGTTGTTATTTTAGGGTCATACCTGAGTAGCAATGAGAAAGTGTGAGAGGTGTGACTATACATGCATACATGTGCACACATGTGTTGTGGGTGTTCCTGTAATTCTCTCTTCCAAATAGTACATCTCCAAATGTACAAATTTTAGAATCTTAAATTCTACAGAATCTACTTACACACGTCACTTGTGCTGTGAATGATACTTTTTAGTCTGCTTGTAGCTTTACCAGGATTTCCAGGGCTAGACCTACAATGAAAAGAAGGTGTTCATGGGAAAGCAGAAGGGTACAGGTAATGAAAATTATACTACTTTAAAGTGTTTATGGAGAAACATTTTTAACACTAATAGAGCCATGGCCCAGCCTTACTACGAATGTCATGACTGGAGCCATTTTCCCTTTGAGGACGCCAGGGAACAGGAAGAACTCACTTTATTCCAAACACAGGAGAGGCTGAATACTGCCCTTGGACCTGTGGCCCTTACTGATCTTATCCTGAAACACCTTTGCTTTTCCACTTGAGGTGGAAGAAAATTTCTATAATAGATTCAGCTTTCTTTGTTCCTTGATATCCTCTGGAAAAGAACAATTAAACATCCAAAATGACCACACACACCTTTCACCTCCAATGGATCTATAGTCAAAGTTGCCCAATAAAGGAAAACCCTTAAACTCTCGAAACAGGGACCTTTGACTTTGGGATATGAGTCAATGATGTAAATAGGTGACATAAGACACTTTCTTGAGGATTAATCTACACTAAAGTGTACTGAATGCATGAGAGAGTGGCTACTGGATGCTCACTAGCCTCATTTCTGTTCTTTTTTTTTTTTTTATGCGGTACGTGGGCCTCTCACTGTTGTGGCCTCTCCCGTTGCGGAGCACAGGCTCCGGACGCGCAGGCTCAGCAGCCATGGCTCATGGGCCCAGCTGCTCCGCGGCACATGGGATCTTCCCAGACTGGGGCACGAACCCGCATCCCCTGCATCGGCAGGCGGACTCTCAACCACTGCGCCACCAGGGAAGCCCTCATTTCTGTTCTTATTCAGAAAGAGAATGTGGTAGGAAGATTTTAAGATGACCCCCCAACAGTGACACCCTTGAGTGTCAGTGGCACCTGTAACTTGTTTCTAACCAGTGGAATATGGCAAAGGCAATGGGACATCACTCCCATGATTGTTATGTTATATGGCAAAAATGAAGAGATTTTTCAGATGTGATTAAGGTCTATAATCAGTTGACTTCAAATTAAAAGGAAATTATCCTGGGTGGGCCTGACCAAACCAGGTGAGCCCTTTAAAAGAGAGTCTAGAGTTCAGAGATGCTGGCTTTGAAGAAGCAAGCTGTCAAGAATTCTACAGCTGCAAGAAGATGAACTGCCAACAACTATGTGAAGGTGGAAGAGGATCCCAAGCCTCAGATGAGACCTTAACCCCAGATGGCACCTTAGTTTCAGCTTTGTGTGACTCTGAGCGCAGAAGCCAGCTAAGCAGTGCCCGTAAAATCCTAAATGTATGCTGTTTTAAGGCACTGAGTTTCTGGTAATTTGCTACACAACAATAGAAAACTTAATAGAGAGGGGTAGAAAATTAGGGGTGAGGGCCAAATAGGGAACCCAGCCTACCAAGGAAGTCATGAGCTAGATGATAATTAAAGCTAACTGAAGATGCTCAGCTGCTAAGAGCCCAGCATGGGACTGCCTACTTGACAGGGAAACATAAGTGAGAAAGGCAGTAATAAATTGCTTTTTAGATCTGAAATAAAAGCCACCACTCACTTGATTACCATCTGAAGCACATCCATAATCATAGCTGGTTTAAACAAAACAAAAAAAACCCAAAAAACAACAACAACAAAAAACCCAGAAACATACTCTCAAGGTTACTGATTATATCCTCCAAAGTGCTTGTGTGAATTAGTCAGCGACTCTGGCTCTTTGCTATATCTTTGAAAGATAATAGTATTTAGACCCTACTGTGCTCTCATCCAGCTCTCCAATCAGCTAGAAAACCTGAAGGTATTTTTTCAAAGAGTAATAAAAGAAAGCAGTGTGTGAGTTCTAGAATCACTAAAAAGTATTATCTGATGACTGATTTTCTATCATTCTGATACTCAATTTAGAAATGGAATGAAAGAGAACGGGAAGAGAATTGGGCTCCACTGATGTGTGAAAGCCTTGAAAAACCTTTAGTCATGTTTAGCACTGGAGCTTCTAGGTTAAAGGAAGCATATGAATATATATGAAAGAATTTACTTAAAGAGTGTTGCTTTCCTTATGCCTTCATTCTTAAATGAATCCATTTTGTCATCAATTGAATCTCATTTTAAATGCTCCAGGGAGCTCAGTATTTGAAGGGTTTCTACAGTAAGTCAAAGTAAAGCTTTTAGTGGTGTATACAATTAGGCAACCTAAGAATTCTGTTCTACTGATACATACTTTTGTATACCAAGACTTTTCATAGTGAAGAACTGATTTTACAAAACTAGGTTCAATTAGTTTTCGTGAGGTGCAGTGCCCACTGAAACTTCAAATTAAAGAATGTTGCTCTCCATTTGGTCCTAAAAGGATGAGGTCACCAGCCACTGCAGTCCAGTCGCTGACTTTAAACACACCTTGAAAGGAGATCAGGAATGAGGCACTCTGTGCTTTGGGAAAAACTGACAGAATAGGCCTTCAGATAGGTATTTTCAGGAGAAAATTTTATGAATCCAATTTCTTGTACCTTCTTATGCCTAGAAAAGCACTAAAACCCTTAACGGAAACATCTGCTCCTTGTGACTAGCAGCAGCCTTCTACCGAGACGTGTGCTTGACTGCACTTTCCCCTTCACCAAGATCATACGTAATACTGACCTTACCCCCTACCTCTGTGGAGCAGTTCCTCAGAGCTATCTGAGGGGTTGTCTCCTGGGCTGTAGTCCTCAGTGACCCCAAATAAAACTGAATTCACAGCTCTCACATTTGGCGGTTTTGTTTTTTATTTTTCAGTTAACAAAACCTTGGCTGATGTGGTGTGGTCCCAGATGGGCCTTGTTAAAAGATAGTAGAGGGCTTCCCTGGTGGCGCAGTGGTTGAGAGTCCGCCTGCCGATGGAGGGGACGCAGGTTCGTGCCCTGGTCAGGGAGGATCCCACATGCCGTGGAGCGGCTGGGCCCGTGAGCCATGGCCGCTGAGCCTGCGCATCCGGAGCCTGTGCTCCGCAGCGGGAGAGGCCACAACAGTGAGAGGCCCGCATACCGCTAAAAAAAAAAAAAAAAAAAAAAAAAAGTGATGTCCATCAGGAAGGCTATAGACCTCAAAGGCTTCTAGATGAGACATGGCCAGACCTCCAAGCCAGGTGTTCAGGGAAGAAAGCTCAAGGTCTTAGGAGACAATGTCTTATATTTTGCAGTCTGACTCCGTGGATTCAAGTCCTGAAACCTCAGCATACTAGCTGTGTCACCAGTGGAAGCACTTAGCCACTCTGTGCCATCCCTTACCTATACAACGGAAATAATAAAATCCCAATTGCACAGGGCTACTGTGAGGATTAAGTACAACACAATAAAGTACCCAGTGCTTAGTCAGCTTTTAGTCGTTGTTGACTCTTTCTATTTGGCACGAGAGAGTTGTAGAGGCTCCAATTATTTAAAAGACCAACTAAACCTGGGAGGAAGAAAAACAAAAGATAGTGCCAAAGGAATTAACACGCCACAGGAAAAAATGCTAGTTTCTCCAGCAAGAGAATGCCTTGGGCATTTACAGTTCAATGACTAGGTACTATTTCTAATCATTATCTCATTTAGAATTATAATGAAGAACGTTGGGAATAATTAACCCCATGCTATAGTCCCAGGAGCCTGTCATTGCAGGTAGGAAGGATTAGGTACCAGCTCTGTCAGTCCTGGCATGTGAGCACATTTACTTCCCCCAGTGATACCAAGTTATCCTGCCCGTCTTTTCGGGGGCTCAGTAAATCCTCCCCACCTCCCCCCGCATAGTGGCAAGGAGCATTCGTCTCATGCTTGATAACACTTTTATAGTCATAGAATAGCAGCAGCTCCTGAAGCCTCCAGCCCTTTTAAAAGCTTAGGAATGACATCAGCCACAAGTGAGCATCTCTTTAGAGCCAGATGTGGTAAATCCTCTTTAGGCTGAGCTGCCAGCCTGGAAGCCCACTCCCTCCTTTGTTAGAAATTCTAGTCACAAAAACCTACACTAAAGTGCTGCAGGCGCATCAATAAAGCATATAATGAAATCAAATGAGTCTTGTTCCTTACATTTACATGCAAAGCATATCAAAGGAGCATCCAGTTTGTCCCTGAGACCAACACAATGGATTCTTTTGTGTGGGAGCAGAGGAGATATATGAAGCTGAATTAGGAAGCAATTCCAATTAAAAGGGCTGTGTTTAAGGCTCCAAAGACAATGCAGCCTTTGCTAGACACTTAGCTATTAGACGTGTCTGGCTGCCCAGGTGGTTTTGTGGCAATTGAATGAGAGCTGGGTGGAGAGGAACGCGGCAATACCACCACAGGGTCCCAGGCTCCAGGTCACACTGCCTCCCTTCCAACTCACTCCTGGGTGACCTCAGGGCCCAACAGGGTTGCTATGAGGATAAACTGGTATAAACCATCTCGGGCAGTGCCAGGCGAATGCTAAGCCCATGTTTGCTATTATTTTTATGATTTCCCACTAGGTCCCACACAAGAGCTGGCAGGGGGGTTTCCCTGGTGGCACAGTGGTTAAGAATCCTCCTGCCAATGCAGGGGACACGGGTTTGAGCCCTGGTCCGGGAAGATCCCACATGCTGCGAAGCAACTAAACCCATGCACCACAACTACTGAGCCTGTGCTCTAGAGCCTGTGAGCCACAACTACTGAGCCCACGCGCCTAGAGCCCATGCTCCGCAACAAGAGAAGCCACCGCGATGAGAAGCCCGCGCACCGCAGCGAAGAGTGGCCCCTGCTCACTGCACCTAGAGAAACCCCGTGCAGCAACGAAGACCCAGCACAGCCAAAAAAAAAAAAAAAAAGAGCTGGCAGGGGCCGCAATCACCCAGATGACAATGAATGGGACCTTGGAAGGGCCTGCCCTTGAAGGCCACCTGCTATGTGGTGAAGGGAAAGTTGTCCGCTGGTACAAAGGCCTCTTAAACTCAGCACAATTTTCTTTCCTAGAGAAAGAGAGTCCCTTTTACTAATATTTGGTAGCTCAGACATGTGCCATTTGAATTAGCTCAACTGTTTCCCACACACTTTTCATATATTGTAGCTTTAGAATCAGAGACTTGAGAGATGGCAACTTGGAGATAGATTATTGCCTGTGGCAGGTTGTCTGCAATTTTTCTCCAGAATCTTCATTCGTCTTAAATGGAAGTCACCTTCTTGAAAGCGAGTACACAGGCTGCCTTGTGCAGCTCAGATCTGAGGCTGACACATTACAACCTATTCGTGTATGCGGAGGATCACACACGTAAGGGAATCAGGGGATTTAGCCTTTGGCTGTTTCCCCCTTGCTTGTTCACCGAAGTGCCTCTGGAGTTTGCTTTAGCACAGAGGTCCCAGACATTCTTGGTGTTGTAACTTTAAGTGCCATTCTTCATCGACCTTATAAAAAGGGTAACGATTTTCAATTGGGAACGTGGGTTGGGGGAAGTTTGAAGCATAAACAGAAAACTGGTGAAACTATGGAATATAAGAGAAATTAAAAACTGAAAGAAACCATGTGAGGTTCTGACAGACATGAGGTGCCTGAAGAGCCTCGTGTGCCCTGGAAACAAGAGACTAGCACAGTCCCCACTACAGTGAGTCACTCTACAAAGCGTAGATGCAGTTGTCACATACAAAGCACAGAATATGTGTCTGGATGCTCATTTCGAATACGGGCTTTCTTATTTTGAAGATACAAATGGGCCTAAATCACAGTGCCTCTCACATGAGAAAGCCCCGAGGAATAACACTTGTAATGACATTTTTAAACCAGACATGAGGAAGGGAGAGGCGTTGGAAAGAGGAGGCTACGAAAGGAGCTTTCTTTCCATTTGTAATACTGAATTTCCATAAGAAAAAGGACCTAAAGCAATTAAGGCAACATGTAAATATTTGTTAGATCTATGTAGTGAGGCAGGTATTTGTTATGTCACTCTCTATACTTGGTTGTGTGTTTGGGGGTGGTGGGATGAACTGGGAGACTGGGATTGACGTGTCTGCGCTGCCATGTGTAAAACAGAGAGCTAGTGGGAACCTGCTGTATAGCACAGGGAGCTCAGCTCAGTGCCCTGTGGTGACCTAGATGGATGGGATGGAGGGGGAGAGGTGTAAGAGGGAGGGGATATATGTATATGTATAGCTGATTCACTGCGTTGTACAACAGAAACTAACACAACATTGTAAAGCAACTATACTCCAATTAAAACAAAAGTATTGGGTTTCCCTGGTGGCACAGTGGTTGGGAATCCACCTGCCAATGCAGGGGACACGGGTTCAATCCCTGGTCCGGGAAGATCCCACATGCTGCGGAGCAACTAAGCCCGTGAGCTACAACTACTGAGCCTCAGTGCCACAACTACTGAAGCCCGTGTACCTAGAGCCCATGTTCCACAACAAGAGAAGCCACCGCAATAAGAAGCCTGTGCACCGCAACTAAGAGCAGCCCCCGCTCGTCGCAAATAGAGAAACCCGCGTGCAGCAACAAAGACCCAATGCATACAAAAAATAAATTAATTAATTTTAAAAAAAGGGCTTCCCTGGTGGCGCAGTGGTTGAGAGTCCGCCTGCCGATGCAGGGGACACGGGTTCGTGCCCCGGTCCGGGAAGATCCCACATGCCGCGGAGCGGCTGGGTCCATGAGTCATGGCCGCTGAGCCTGCACGTCTGGAGCCTGTGCTCCGCAAAGGGAGAGGCCACAACAGTGAGAGGCCTGCATAGCGCAAAAAAAAAAAAAAAAAAAAAAAGTATTTTGAAATATTTTAAAATAATTGTGTAGATTTCGAAGGAAAAGCAGCAGAGCTTTTGGCAACTAAAAAGAGAGAAGTCTTGACTCATAACAGCACAAGGAAAAGCAAATAAAGTAAGTGAGGAGTAGCTCAAAGCTTCCTTCGAGTGGGTTTCAGAATGACGCTGAAAGGTACAGCTTGTGCGAAGAAAAATCCACTCCCTTTGTTGCAGCCAAATCTGTTTTAAGTCAAAGGAGGAAAAAAGGGCTGGGCAGGTGGCCTGGGCAAAGGGATGCTGCCCCTGAACTCACCAGCAGGGGCTCAACTCAAAGCGCTCTTCTTTTTTCTCTGACTTCAGTGAGGTATGAAATATAAATTTAAATAATCTAACAAATAGGCAACAACAACAAGACAATAGTTTGGGTACTAGTCAGTTTAGACAGGATGGTGATGAAATGCGAAGTAGCTTTGAAAACCCTCCTATTGCAAACATAGGCTGGCACAACCAAGAAAAGCTATCACCAGAATACAAATTCAGAACTGATCTGTTTTGTTTCCTCATGAAGAAAAAAAAATACCATCAAAACAAAGAGGAAAAACCCAGATAGGGTGAGTTAATTCAGTATTCAACCTAACCATGAAAGTGTCTCCCAAAGTGGGCTTACTTGCAAACGTCGAGACTAACCACTCCCCGTGGTCAAGTGGAAGGCCAGATTGCAAACGTGTTCCCTGCACAGAGGAAGGCTGTTGTGAGGAAAATGAAATCTGAAAAGCCATAACATGTTGATTGTGAGGAATACAAGTCATAGAAAATCTTCAGTTCATTTACCCGTGATAAAAATTTCAGGGTAAGTGGCAAGATAAACATCGTGAATCCTCTTTGTTCATGAAAGAGTCCTTTGACCAGGATTTCTTTGACATAGTAAAAGAGACTGTCTCAAATCATACTTTCCTTCTCCCCAAAACTGACCATATAATAAGAAATAGTTAAGTGAAACTCCCTCCAATGTGGACCTGCACACATGTCAATTCCTAGTATCTTTTCCTTAGTCATGGCCCTAACACACATTGTAAACTGATGAAACAAGTTGCTATTTCAACCCACAATTATATTTTAACCTAATTTTCAACATATTGTGACTCTTAGAAGAGGAGACAAATTGCTGGGAGCCAAACCTCACATATGTGTTTTCAGATTGTATAGACTAAACATGACTCATCCTTCCAAAATTACCAAAGGGAACCATAGAGGCCCACTGCTGTTTTCTTTTTCTCCCCCCTAATGATAAGTAATTTAAAAGATTATATTAAAACAATCATGGAGGTTGTGTTTGTTAGGACATTTGGGGTTACAAGTAACAGAAATCAAGGATACAGGGAGACCCCAAGGTCAAGAATACATGAGGCCTCAGGAGTGGCTGACACTCATAACTGGATCACTCTGAGAAATGACTTCATCTTCTTGGAAGAAGAGCTTTCTTTGCTACTCAGTCCCCATGATGAACAGGAAATGGGCACCAATAGCTTGCAAGCTTGCAAGTTTCAAAGTACCAGCCACTCCAATTGCTGGCTTGTGCTCTCACTCCGTCCTCGTCACACACCCACTATCATCTTGGGTTCCCTCACTTAACTCCAAATGTGTAGTTTAGGGATGCTTACTGGTTCAGCTTGAACCATGTATCTGTGGCCAGCACGGCAAAGTCTCACAGCTGCTGAGGGTGAAGCCAGTAGTCCAGAGAAGAGGATGTGGCAAACGACCTATGAATTTCACTACACATATGTTACAGAGCAGAATGCTCTCATGCAAAAATATTTATTGAACACCTCCTCTGTGCTTGATACTTTCCTAGATTCTGGGGAGAGGACAGTGAACAAAAAAGACAAAGCTCCTCATGCTTACATTCCACTGACGGGGAAAACGATAAGGAAATACTCAGTAAATACCTAATGTATCAGCTGGTTATAAGTGCAGTGACCAGTGGTAATGGTGTCTGGTAACATATTTAATGACCAGCTTTCCGGAAGGCATTCGATGATTTCCATGGTGTAAATACCTTCACCACAGTCACTTTCAAGCTCCCAGTGTGATATCCCTGACCATGAAGCTGGGAGGAGATGAGCTGTAATGCACTCTTGCAGAGTAGTCCCACCACCTACAGACACAAGCGACATAAACAACCTCAAAGCACAGATGAGAGTAACACATAGTAAAAGAACTAGGAAGTTATGAGTTTTGAGGATATATTACTCTTGTTTTTAATATAATTCATTTCATTGTAAGTCGAATTATTTAATTTTTAATAATGGCTTTGTTTAATAACTGGCTCACAGAATTCCTGAAAATTTAACCACCTGCTCTCACGAGCCAGTATGAGCCAGATCCAGGACACCACTGGCAGTGAAGAAAATAAAGCCAGTTGAGGGTTGGTGTTCCAGTTACCTATTGCTGTGGAACAAACCACCTCAAAATTTAGTGGTTTGGGGGACTTCCCTGGTGGTCCAGTGGTAAAGAATCTGCCTTATAATGCAGGAGACGTGGGTTCGATCCCCAGTCAGGGAACTAAGATCTCACATGCCGTGGGGCAACTAGGCCAGCGGCGCCTCAACTACTGAGCTCACACGCCTCAATGAGAGAGCCCACGTGCCGCAAACTACAGAGCCCATGTGCCCTGGAGCCCGCGCACCACAACTACAGAGCCCACACACCCTGGACCCCGTGTGCTACAACTAGAGAGAGAAAACCCACAAGCCACAACGCAGAGAAACATCCCGCATGCCTCAACAAAGATCCCGCGTGCCGCAACTAAGACCCGACTCAGCCAAAAATAAATAAAATAAATAATAAATAAATCTTTTTTTAAAGAAAGACTTAGTGGTTTGGAATAAGAACTGTTCTATAATATCGCATAATTTTGTGGGCCCGACATTCCCACAGGGCTCAGATGGGGAGTCCTTCTAGTCAGTGACAGCAGCTGGCAGATGGACTAGTCTTGAGGGTCCAAGATGGCCTTGCTTATGTGTCTGGGGCCTCCAGGGGGATGCCCAGAAGCCTGGGCTCAGCTGGAACTGTTGATTGAAGTGCCTATACATCGCCACTTCAGCAGGGCGGTCTCAGGTAATCAAATCCAGGACTCCCAGAGAAACTGTTCTAAGAGGCAGGAAGTGGAAACTGCCAGTCTCCTAAGGCCTGGGCCTGGAAACTGTCCCAGCACCACATCTGCCATATTCTGTTGCTCAAAGCAACCGCCGAACCCGCCTACATGTAAGTGGACAGAGACCCTGTCTCTCCACAGGAGGAGGATCAAAGAACTTGTGGCCATCTCTAATCCACTACAGAGAGAGAATGGTAGGGGTGAAGGAGCTGTGTTGTTTTTTGTGGGTTTTTTTTTGCCGTACGCGGGCCTCTCACTGTTGTGGCCTCTCCCGTTGCGGAGCACAGGCTCCGGACGCGCAGGCTCAGCGGCCATGGCTCACGGGCCCAGCCGCTCCGCGGCATGTGGGATCTTCCCGGACCAGGGCACAAACCCGTGTCCCCTGCATCGGCAGGCGGACTCTCAACCACTGCGCCACCAGGGAAGCCCTAGCTGTGTTATTTTAAATATGGTGTTTGGGGAAGACTTTTCTACTCAGGTGAATTTTTTTCCCCCTGAAAACTGCGGCTTATGAATAAATAAAATGTGCGTACAGTTTTTAAGTCCAGCTTTGGGCAGCCAATTCTGACTGCCACACCCTCAGACCCCACGCTGCCATAAGGATATCTCAGTGGGAATGTTTGACCGTCACCAATTAGAGCAACTTCTTACTCCCCAGGTGAAAGACACCACAGTTCAAAGAACCCAGGCACCAAGCAAGGCGATGCCAGTCTGCAGCAGAACACGACTCACGCCCAGCTTTTCTACCCAGAGCTCCTATTTAAAAGTTCAGTGCTTTTTCTACAACTCCATGTTTTTTCTTATTTTTACAAAACTCTTTCTAAAATCAGTGTTAGCACATGATTTAGCATTTGACACTTTCCTATTATAAAGTACACATATTTTGCATCAATAAGAATGTAAATTCCTTAAGGAGAGACTTACTTTTACACTTCTCCAGGGCCGCTGTGTACAACTGTGCAGTGTGTAAGCTGCCGAAGATATCTGACCAGGTTCAGGAGGGGGATGAAAGGAGCCTGCACTTCGCCTGCGAGGCTGTGTGCTGTGGGGCAGGACTGCACTGTCCCAGAGGAATGGGCATCTTTCTCCAGTACCTACAGAGGAGGGGCAAGCGGTAGCCCTGTACGTCTCTTACAGAGTGCACATTGTGTAATATAGTGCTGGGCACACCTAGAAGGATCCTGGGGTGGGGCAGGGGGATGGAAGTAGAGAGAATGGCATGTGCTGATTAACAGCATTCAGATTCCTCCAAAAGTGTCTCTTATGGACATGCTTGATTATCTTTGCTGTGTAACAAACCACCCCAAACCTAGCGGACTAAAACAGCCATTTTATTGTGCTCACAGATGCTGTGGGTCAAGGAATTAGGACAGGGCAGAGCAGGGATGAATTGTCTCCGTTTCGTGATGCCTGGGGCCTCAGCTACAAAACCCATGTGGGAGCTGGACTCATCTGGAGGCTTCATTACTCACATGTCTGGTACCAAGGCTGAAATGACTCAAAGGCCAGCCTCCACTGGCACTGTCAACAGGAGCACACGTGTGTGGCCTTTCCATGTGACTTGGGTTTCCCACAGCATGGCGACCAGCTCTGAGATAGAGCACCTCAGGAGGGATGTCCAGAAAGCAAGTCTTGTGAGAAAACCTGGAGGAAGCTGCATGGCTTTCCTGGCCTAACCTCAGAAGTCACCACCTCCATGCCACATTATTGGATGCAAGCATGTCACTGTGGCCGGTTCCATTCAAGGGCAGGGACAGAAGCCTCTGCCTCTTGACAGTAGCACTGCAGACGAGCACGTGGGATGAGGGATGTCGTCACAACCATCTTTGGAAAATGCAACCTGCCACAGGGCACATCTCGTCAACAACCCAGTACCACAAAAGAAAGAGAGCAGTAATTGAGGGATTAAGCCTCCTAGACGCCCCCCAAGATGCTCATGGTGAAGGGCCCTCTGGGGCAGGGTGCAGAGGTACTGCTTTCTGAGGCCAGCACCTGAGTCTTCAAAAGCCCCTCTCTTTTAAATCCGCCGTCAGGAAGTAAGCTCAGCACAGGCAATGTGGGCAGCTGCACAAATGCCCCAGCTGCTTTTCGCCCTTGAGCTTGGTAGTTATGCCACCAGGAAATTCCACAGACGAGGCTGACAGGTTGAGGGTTTGTCTCTTTTTCAATCTGTGGGCCACCAACTAACTGTCAAAGTTACCAGGGCTCAGGCCAGAGCCAGATGTTCTTAACAGATGTGCAAAGTAGGCAGTTCCCTTATTACATCTTTTTAAGTTGTCCGATGCTGTAAGATGCCTTTTTAGTCTAATGCAGGGTTGGACATCCCTGGCAAAGCAATTGTAGCCATTTCCTCTATTTTAGTCCACATGAAGTAACCCAGCCATGATCTCAAACCTTTTTTCTTTTTAACTAATTGGGTGGCCTTCTGCAGCTGGGCTATGGAAACCAAGAGAAGTTTCAAATTGAAGACATATATATATATAAAGTTGTGAAATGCATTCCTCCATCCCACCCCTTGCCACTACCCCTCTCCATTAATAAAGACATACTTATCTGGCTTATGTAAGAATGCAAGGAGAAGTCACCAGACATAATTGCAAGTACATCATAGTGATCTCTTTCTACCTCTATCCCATCGACTCTACCTGGACTTCATACCTGGAAGATTTGGGGGAAAGCATAGTAAAGCTACCATTTAGCTACAGAGTATCACCAAATAATAAATACAAGTCCACCCGCCCCCCTCCTTTCCTCTGACCTGGATTTTCTCCAGTTGTGTTGTCTGCAAAATGAGCTGTCACCAGATCAGGCCTCATCGGATCAGAAATGGGAGGGAGCTGCACACCCACAAAAGAAATGCCCCCCGTGAACACAGGATTTCTTTCCTCTATCAAGAGTTATTTAAGTGCATATAAGCAAACTGCTTTTATTATTCAACTTAAACGCAAAATGCCACTGTTTAAAGTCTGCATTTAGCTACATTGTGCACCAACATCTGTTACAATGAGCAAATGCGCTAATCCATCCCATTTCCCATGCCCCCATCACCACCACCCCGCACCCACCAACACGACAATGTACATTTAGGGTTACAAAGTGCTAAGACCGAAACCAGGTATGTGTAGGAGAAGAAATACTTATGAGAAGACATGAGAGTGACAATCAGATATTTGTAAGGAATGAGAATGAGGTCTTTGTAGAGCTTTGTTGAGCCCTGGCCTGTGCTGAGCCCCATGCTGGGAGAGTTCTAGGTGAGAGAGCTGACAGAACCCACTCGTGACTCTCAGTGGGCCCCAACTAGGCCTGTAGCGCTGAAAGTGAGCTTAGGCCTTAGGACTCAGTAAGAAATAAAACATGGAAGTAACTACGTTTTGTGACTAACACAGAGACTCCAATCCCTGGTGAAAAGGTGACCCCAGAGTGTCAAAGCATTCCTCCCACCCCCGAGCCTGAAAAGATGCAAAAGGCAACAAGCCAAGGCTCTGGGCTCTTCTGACCTGGCAAGTTCCTCCAGGGCTGGCGATCCACTGAACTTCACATCCACTTCAATCCATTAGAAACAAAGGCACAGAGCAGCCTGCTTGATATCTGCTTGTATCTGTGACCATGTGTAATGGCTGACTTTGTGTATCAATCTCGCTGGGTCATGGCACTCAGTCAAACACCAGTATAGAGGTTGCTGTCGAGGCATTTTTTAGATGTGATTAACATTTAACCCAGTAGACTTTGAGTAAAGCAGACTAGCCTCCATAATGTGGGTGGGTCTCATCCAATTAGATGAAGCCTTAGGAGAGGAGACTGAGGTCCCCCAAGAAAAAAGGATTCTGCCAGCAGACTGTCTTTGGACTCAAGCTGCAACTTCAGCTCCTCCCTGGATCTACAGCTGGGCCTCCGTGCAGATTTCAGACTTGTCCTCTTCCACAGTCAAATGGGCCAATTCCTTAAAATGAATCCTATTGGTTCTTTTCTCTGGAGAACACTGACTCTACACTATGTCTATACACTCTGCACTGCTTACTGCTTGATTCACTCGTGTAGTGGGGACTGCAAGTTGCCTGTCTTATATCCATTCTTCTCTTCTTTCTTGGTGTCAGAAACCTACTTTTATTTAGGATGGTAATGTTCTAGCTAAAAGACTACATTTCCCAGTTTGCCTTATAGCCAAGGATGGCCCCGTGACTTAGCTCTGTCCAATGACAGGTAAGCGAGCATTGCTGACTACGATTTACAGAAAATCTTCTTAAAAGGAAGAAAGGTTGTTGGCATGCACCCTCTCTCCCTTTTTGGGTTTTCTGTCTGGAACTCTGATGGTGGTTTGAACTCAGTGGCCATCTTGAACCATGAAACCGTGCACTAAAAATAGCAGAGCAGAAAAGTACCAGCTCTGGACTGCCTACTCCCTTTTACTTGAAGGAAAACTAAAATTCTACCTTTTAAAATGGATGGAAGTTACAGGATGCAGATTTCAGTTGAATATAAGGAAGACTCTTCTAAAAGGGGGTTGCTCAATAACAGAGTAACTTGCATTATGAGGCAGTGAATATCCTGTCATGGGAAGTATGTAATTAAAGACTGGATATCCACCTATCAAGGATGCTGGTTTATGGTTTATTTATAGTCTGTTAGTCTATGTATGTGTTTTGACAGAATTAAGAACTCCACTTTAGGAATTTTAAAAAGAAAGGAAAGGGTAAATTTAATATTCATACTTGTACTATCTAGTTCTTAATTTAGGTAGTGGGATTGAGGGTCTCCATTTTATCACTGTGCTTCTTCCCTTATGTGTATGTTTCCCATGTTTTAAAATATATATTAGATATAACATGATGATTTTTTTAATGTTACTTCTTTTTTAAAATATTTATTATTTCTTTATTTTGACTGTGCCAGGCCTTAGTTGCGACATGCGGACTCTTATTTGCGGCATGCATGTGGGATCTAGTTCCCTGACCAGGAATCGAACCCGGGCCCCCTGCATTGGAAGCGCAGAGTCTTACCCACCGGACCACCAAAGAAGTCCCTACATGATGATTTTTATTAGAGAGAAGTTAAGGAGGCAACTTTGGGTGTTGTACCCAAAGGGAGCCACAGCCAGTGCCCATTCACTATTCTCCCTTCTCTGGGGCGAGCTTGGAGACTTTGTGGTCTGGGCACTCCTCCTTCTGGGAGGGCATGATGAAAGCATATAATTTAGGGCTCCCGGACCATGACTAACTGAGCTGGCCACCTGCCTCTCACCAGTTCCTGGGCGGTTTGGAGCAGTAGAGCTGGGTCTCAGGGCACTACCTGAAGAATATGAACGTGATGGTAACAGAGGCAGCCTGGGTCTGTGTCCAGAGTTCATATCTTTTTAGTGTCCCTATCTTCTCTCCACCCCTGTTATAGCCCCCTCTTCTAACTTTTCACTCATTCCTCTTCTCTGAGACTTCACCTTTAAAGCAGAAAGCTTATTTCTCATTGACTTCTTTTTCTTTTTTAAGTGTTTTTTTTTTTTCTGGTTTGGTTTTTTATAAATTTATTTTATTTTTGGCTGCGTTGGGTCTTCGTTGCTGCACGCAGGCTTTCTCTGTTGTGGTGAGCAGGGGCTACTCTTCATTGTAGTGCGCAGGCTTCGCAGTGGCTTCTCTTGTTGCGGAGCACAGGCTCTAGGCGCACAGGCTTCAGTAGTTGTGGCATGTGGGCTCAGTAGTTGTGGCTCACGGGCTCTAGAATGCAGGCTTAGTAGTTGTGGTGCACGGGCTTAGTTGCTCCATGGCATGTGGGATCTTCCTGGACCAGGGATCAAACCAGTGTCCCCTGCATTGGCAGGCGGATTCTTAACCACTGCACCACCAGGGAAGCACGACTTATTTCTTTTTAAAATTCAGTCAGAGTTGTGAGGGAGCCTGAACTGATGTTCAATTGCTGCATCTTATTCTGGGAACATGGGAAAAATTAATAAAGCAAGACACTCTTCTGGC
The DNA here is from genome assembly GCF_937001465.1 of Orcinus orca. Lineage (NCBI taxonomy): Eukaryota > Metazoa > Chordata > Mammalia > Artiodactyla > Delphinidae > Orcinus > Orcinus orca. Next base: position 159,116,877 of record NC_064560.1, on the reverse strand, counting down.
CAGATGGATTTGACCAAAACAAGGTTTTTTGAGTTTTTTTTTTTTACATTCTGAGACAAAATGTACTTTAAACTTAACACCAAAAGTGTCAGAATGGCTTCTCTTTTAATTTTCCAAGGTGAGAAAAACTCAACAACACTAAATGGAAAAAATTCCTACAGACAGGCTGATACCTAGAGAGACTATGCATTCCAGTCCTTTGGTTAGATAACACAAAAAGAATATTAGGAAAGTTCCTATAAAAAGACAGATTGCTGAGTTGGGAAGGAAGCTGCATATATGATCTTCTCTCACTGATATCCCAAGAAGGTTTTTCTGTTGAATTAGTGAGAGTTCTTGATTACAAACTATAGAAACTGACCTCAGAAAAGGAACTTATTGGAAAGGTATCTGGTGACTCACAGGATAATTTAGAAGGCTGGAGAATCAGCCTAGGAAAATGGCCAGAACTCAAGGTGGCCAGTAGGACCCAAAATCAAAGCCACATCATCACTGGAACAGATTCTGAGGATACCTCTGCTGGCTCTGCAGCCCCAGTCACCAGCCTCTGGACTCTAGATGCCACCAGCATGAACTTTAAATGGTTCTGTATGTTCACATCACCAGTTCAAGATTTAACGACTTGAGAAGATGCATCTGATTGCTAAGTGACCAAGTGTCTGCACCCTAGTCTCAAGGGGGTTGGCAGAGAGAAATTTGACCCTTTGTCTTATTATCATTGAGTTATAAGAATTTTTTGTATATACTGAGTATACGTACTTTGTATACGTATTAGAATATCCAAGATGGCTCTTCACCATGTCATGTCTGCTAATGCTGGAATATCCAAGACGGCTTCTTCATTCACATGTCTGGAACCCAAGCTGGGAAGGCTGGAACAGCTGGGACTGGACAGGTGTCTCTCTCTTCATGCCCTCTCCATTGTGGCTAATAGCTTAGGCTTCCTCACAGCATGGTGATTTCAGATTACTTGGTCCTTCTTTTACATGCTGGTTGGATTCACCTAGAGTAAATGTTCCAGGAGTCCAAGGCATAAGCTATAAGGCTTCTTATGATCTAGCCTTGGAAGTCAAAGAACACTACTTCTGCTGCATTCTATGGGTCAAAATTCAAGGTGAAGAGAATTAGACATCACCTCTCAATAGAAGATATAGCAAAGAATTTGTGCCCATCAAATCTCCCAGACCTGGTATAATTAGAGATCTCTACATTAGTGTAAGCTACCAACTTATTCTCAATTGCTCAAACTCACTGAAATCATTAAATAACACTTATTAGCAAAAATGATAGATTTTAAAGTGCTTACATATATTTTATCTTATGAACCGTCACAAGAACCTTTTGAGTTAAGCAGGTAGATATTAATATCCTCATCTTAATGACACTACTGAAGCCCAGTGATACTTGTGCTTTGTTCAACAGAAAAAAATCAGAACTAGAACCAAAGATCTTTGGCTTGTAGTGCAGTGTTTTCTCTTCTATGTCATGCTGTTTCTGCTTAGGTATACAAATCCTCCTAACTCAATAAGCCCCCTCTTTCCTAGGAAATCTAGGTTTGTGGTAGTCCCCAGTTACTAATGAATTATTTATTCATAAATTATCAGGCAGGAAGAGCTGTCTATTTAAAAAATTAGGTACTATTCAGTTAAATCTTATAAGAACCAGAAGTTCTGTGGTTGTAAGGAATGAGAATGACGAGTTGACTTAAAACTGTACCTCTGTTTAATAGCATTATTATACATATGATTAAAAAATAAAGACGCCAAAATTTTATTTACAGATACAGAAAGAAATAACAAAACAAACAAACAACAAAAACTAAAATAAAATTAAAAAAAGAAAGAAATAACAGTCCATTGTAAGTGAGAAAAGCAAGTTGCAAAGCATTATGTGAATACACACACACACAAGCACGTACACATACACATATATTTTTTCACACATACATTTGCTAGTACACGTACAAAAAGTCATCTAAAAGGTTATGCTAATAGTGTTATAGCTTAAGGATTCTAGACTGAATTTGAGTATACATTATTCTTCAAATAATAATTTAAAAGATTTTTAATCTTTTCAATCCTTTCAGAAATACATGATAATTATCTGATTTAAGTATCTTCACAATTTTCTAGTCCTAAGTAGGGTACAAGTATAAACAAATGTACAAACAAGCAAAACTACAGATGATATATTTAGGGCAGAAATTCTATATTTGTTAATTCATCCCCCAAACAGAAGTTAGTGAGAAAGTGTCTTTTCAGTACTCAGCATTGGGAAATGTGTTTCTAAACAAAACAATACAAAAATATTCTTTGAGCTAAACATAATTAGCTTTCAGAAACTCACTGGTTTGGAGCACAAAAGAGATAGGCATTTCTTTCCAAACCAAGAAGTGATCGTTTTTCACAGATCTCAAAGGACAAATAAACAATCAAAGAAACAGCCAGCCAACTTGGACAAATGTAGACCTGCACACATATTAAACCTCACCTAAAAAGCATTCCAGTTTACATTAAATTATTTAGAAATTCCAAACCAAAATGTGGCCCTACTATGTCATAAACCAGGCAAAGGAGAACCTAGGAAATTGGCAAAGCTAGCTGGGCTAAAAGAGAGTGAAAACTTCTTTCCTATATGTCTTCAATTTGGGAATAAAGTAGAGGTCAAAGAGACAAAGGCCAGGGTCTGAATAGGAATGCCATCTGTGGGACAGGTGCTCCAGACAGAAGCAAAGTGGATCAAGCCAGAAGGGGTGAGTGGCCAGGATTGAGAGAGTCTGTGGGGAGACACCAAACACAAACCTGGTTAGAAGGACAGTGATAATGACCTGTCATTTGTTGAGGGACAGCCATGCTAGACCCTTTTCATATGCTATTCACAGCTCACATTCTCCTTACAAACAGGGTCTTAGCTTTTTCAGATGACAACGCAGACTTAGAAGGGTTACAGGGCATGCCCAAAGCCACAGTGCTAGTAAGTGACAGAACCAGAATTCAGGTCCAGATCCTTCTCACCTCAAAGTCTACATTCTTTCCAACAGGCTAAACTGTGGAAATCTAAAGGACTCAAGAGAAGTATATGAGAATAGTAAAGTCAGGGACCATAAGACTCAGAGGCGTGGGTCAAGGGGCCAGTTCCATCAGGTCTCCCTATTCTGGATCTCTCCTAGAAACACAGGCTATTCTGCTGTATTCCTTTCATATACCATCTGGATACATGCTGTCTAGTGGGTGCATCATCTTCACAGAGCCATGGGGCAGATAAAGTGAAATAAATGTGATGGTTCCAAAGGCAGCCAGGTAGCTCTGCCAAGTGTCAGGTTGGATGTAAACAGTAGAGAGAAATGGAAGAGAGAGGGTGCCAGAGTCAGTGACCGAATAACCAAGCATTAGCTCCAGGCTCTGTCCAGATGCTCATGAGGCTCCCTTTCCCAAGAGGAGGATCACTCAGAAAGATGTAATGAGAAACCGTGGAGCCTGACCAAGCAGGAAAACCAAGTGAGAAATGCGTTTTGAGAATATCGTTAGAGTATCAAGTGCAAAAGAAGGATAAACTAGAGAACAACTGAGATAAAGCGGGGACTTGGCCTTGGGAGGGGAGATTTGGGTACTTTGGGGGTGCAAGTTAAATGACAGTGACCTAAGGCAGGAGTGGAAGTGCTGAAATAAGTCTGACTTTGTCGAGAAGCATGATCATCAGGGACTTCCCTGGTGGCGCAGTGGTTAAGAATCCTCCTGCCAATGCAGGGGACACGAGTTCAAGCCCTGGTCTGGGAAGATCCCACATGCCGCGGAGCAATTAAGCCCTTGCGCCACAACTACTGAGCCTGCGCTCTGGAGCCTGCGAGCCACAATTACTGAGCCCACGCACCACAACTGCTGAGGCCTGAGCACCTGGAGCCCGTGCTCCGCAACAGGAGAAGCCACCGCAATGAGAAGCCCGCGCACCACAAAGAAGAGTAGCCCTCGCTCGACACAACTAGAGAAAGCTCGCACACAGCAACGAAGACCCAACGCAGCCAAAAATAAATAAATAAATTTATTAAAAAAGAAAAGAAGCATGATCATCAGAAGTAGATGGTGAGCAAGTCAGAGGCAGGGCATCAGTCTTGGATTAGAGAAATTGCAAAAGGAGTTATAGGTGAGGGAAGAGGGAGAAAGAGATGATTCAAAGATGTAAGACAGAGGAATCAGTTGCTGGAGTGTGGTTCCAGATAAGTGGGGAGGGGTAGGATTCTGCACACTGAGAGAATTTTTCCTTACAGGGGGTTGGTGAAGGAGGGAAGTAAGACTGATGATAAAGCAGACATTTGAAGGGATTTTAAAGTATTTCTCACAGGTGGTAAATAGACTCAGTTTTTTACTATTCCAACACCATGAAGGACAGACTTGATTCAGCAAGAAAAAGGAACAGAATAGCAGATGTGAGTTCAAGTTCCTAGCTTTGCTTCTTACTATCTCTGTGACCCTGGACAAAAATTCTGAGCTTTGCTTTGCTCACGTTTAAATTACGGTGATTATATGTGTCTTGACTCCAGTGGTATCCTGGAGCCAGATTGCATCAACTCTCCCAAGCTGATTGTTAAATATCCCAAAATTCAGACTTGTTAAGTCATTGGTAGTTTGGAACTGGCCACGGTGTGAGCATTTACACCATGGAAATAGGCAAATGTTACAAAGCAAGTCTTCCCTCTTCCTTCCCAGGGCTTGCCACTGCCTGCTTCCCTTATAATATCGTCAGGCTGAAATGAGACACTGGCTGTGGAAACCCTTTGCAAATAACCAAGCCCTGTATAATAGAAAGAGTTTTTATTATTAATATTAACAGGTGTGGTAGCATGACTTTTTCACATATTAGAGTTTTATTTTCCATCACCTGCCCACCATTCCTAACAGGTGGTCTTTTGTATTTCCTTTTCTTAGCAATATTTGCAGGGCAGAAGGCAAAGATGATTGAAAGCAATGGCTCTTCCAGTCTTATTTAAAGGACTATACTTGCCAAAGAGATAGTGTTAAGAGTAGGAAGGAAAATGGGAATATCAAAAAGGCTTCAAGGGGAGATTCAGAATAAGAGGTTCCCAATGGTCTGAGAAGGGGAGAGGTCAGTGGATTTTACAGGAAGTTGAAGTGGCCCTGGCCTGGATGCCTAACAACCCCCTGAGAGGCACGAGACCTCAGGAAATGGCTGCAGAGTGGATCTGAAAAACCTACCCGGACAGGCAGCTTCTTAGACTCAACTCAGTATCCACGTGCATAAGACCACAGTCAACCACACTTGGATTCGGGATATATAAGACAGGAAATCCTGCCAGCAGGGCAGCAGCAGTGTTCCTTTTCCCCAGGAGTGATCCATGCAGCAACCCACATAGCCATCACGGGCTATTTTCTTTGGCTTCCCAGGGTTCCAGTACAAGAGAATGAGACCACATGAGGTAGGTATGGGATCCCCGCCCCCGTCTAGACCCTCGTGCTGTACAGGAGCCAATATCTTCCACAGGCATAGCTGCCCAGTGCCCTCAAGGGACTTGCCCAGTTTCAAGAGTCACTGCTTTCAGGTAAGCCCAAAGCTATGCTTCCCCTCAGGTTCTTAGTTCTCCCAGGGCAGATACAATTCACCACGAAGGGTCATTTTTGCCACAAGTTACTATACCTAGAAATAACACAGCTGCCACAGTACCTTTCTCAGGTTTTCAGAGGAAACAGAGAAAGTTAACAGAAAGTAAAAACCTCAAGTTGAAAGGGAAAGGGTGTTTTAAAACAGTTTACCAATGGTGGGCCCAAGGAGGCAGGACCCCAGGCACAGGGACCCCCAGCCTCACCAGTGACGCCTGTGTCCCAAATGTGGCCCAGAGGCAGAGACCCTGGACATAAAACATAAAGGTCATTCTGCTGGTGATTAAACAGAAGTCTTGTCTCCCAGACCCTGACTATTCCATCCACTGTTAAATCAACCCTCATAAAAATTATAGTAAAAAAAATCCCCTTGACCTCTCCCTATACCTCAGGTTACAACTGCAGTAAGAATTTATTCATATCACTCTTGAGAGTGAACCAGTTAACATTTGCAGAGTGCACAAAAGATGAAAGATACATTAATAACAGTACCAAGCATGCACTGGGGACTGCTCATCCTCTGGGCACTTAGCAATCACAAATCATTCAACCGCTGTTTGCAAAGTATTATCCGTCCATTCCTAGTGCAAACAACCTCCAATTTATAAGGGAATTCTAATCCTAAACTATCTTGTCATTTAAAAACATTACTCTTCAAGACCTGGCATTATGCTGAGTTGTTCTTTTAAAGGATTAATAAGAATCCTCGTAGTTTGAAAATAACTAAATGCAAGAACCACTCTTAATAAGTATTGTGTAAAGAATTTTTTCTTTTTAGAAAAAAATATTTTAATTATAGAAGTAACACATTAGTACAGACTCATTATAAGAAAAATCCAAACAATACATTTAAAGTAAAAGTCTTCCTGGCCCTCTTCCCACCACGCTTCCCTCGTTGGAGATGACCAGGATATCAGTTTGTGGTACATCCTTCCTTCCCTTTTGCTCTACATTTATAGTTAATTTTTTAAATTATAAATGGCTCTCAGTAAAACTATTACAGTGTATGGTTTAGTCAGAGATTCCTTGTCTCCTCTTTTTATAAGGGCTCTAATCCCATCACAAGGTCCCCACTTCATGTCCTAATCTAACCCTGATCACCTCCCCAAAATCCCACTATTTCCTAATACCATCCCTGGGGGGATTAGGATTCAACATACGAATTATGCAGTCCATAACAGTGTAGGTTCCATATTTCCCTGGAAGACATTAGATATACAGAGAGCCCTTCAGAAAGTTTATCATCCCCTTCCACCATGTGAGGATACGAGAACTCTGCAACCAGGAGAGGGACCTTACCTGACTATGCCGGCACCCTGATCTTAGACTTCCAGCCTCCAGAACTAGAAGAAATACATTTCTGCTGGCTATTAAAAAAAAAAAAAAAAAAAGTTTATCATCAGGAAATGTTAATAGTTTCAAAATTAGCTACACACATGTTAGGGGAACCAAGAACTTGTTGCTTTTCCCTTAAGAAACAAGAGATGTCTACAGAATAGGAGAGGAACGTGATCCAGCAGCTTCACTCTATAAACATTCCTAGCATCCAGCATCCCTGAGCACTTCCAGCGCCCCAGAACCCTCCTGTGACAAGTCTGAAGAGAGCTAGCATTTCCAAGCCATGCAGTTCAGGCTCCAGAGCGTACAGAATGATGCACTCAGCTAAGTAGCTGCTGCGGGCACTGCTCCCCGGGCCCACCCTCTCCCCCTCTGAAGTTTCCATTACCCACGGGCTTTGATCTGGTAAACAGATCTGAGTCCAATCACATGGCAAAGGTTGCCTTTCTCTCACTCTCCTCTCTGTGCCTGGGAGAAATGAACAATTAACAAACAGAAAGTGTTCTGTGAAAGTTCATTATTTTGTACCTGATTTGAGAAGACTGAAAAACGGCCCTTTCAAACAGTCTCTTTTGCCAATTTCCTCCCTTCCTTTCCCCCAGAACCTAAGCCCTGGGATTCTCCCTAGGGATTTTATAGAAACCAGCCCATCTGGAATATTCTGCTGACAGAAAGTCAGTAATTGATGCCAGCCGGAGAAAGCACAACTTCTGCAACTGCTTTAATTCCAGAAAAGTCTTGCCTCCCTTGCAGTGTTCACTTCAGCCAGGCTTTGCCTCATCTGGCTGTGTAGCCTCAAGCACCTGAGAAAGTCTCCAGAACCCAGTGCCCAGTGGATGCTTGTCAAACTGAATTAATTGCATTGAAGTCATTTGATCTCTCTGGATCTCGTTTGAAAATGGGAATAACCATACATACTTCACAGTGTAAAGATTTATTTAATCATATGGTCTGGCTTCTCAAAAAATTCTGTTGGGTCCCTATTCCCTAAAGGATAAATGGGGTGCAGTTTCTTGTGGTTAAATGAGAGGCTTGGAGCTTACTAGATGAGTGCTGTTGAGTGGGTTATTTCATCTCTCTGAGTTTGTTTCTTCATTTGTAAAAATAGCAAAATAATATCTACTTTAGAGTGTTATTGTGAATACTAAATGAGAAGACATGGGAAAGTCATGACACAAGCATTGTCCATGCTAAGTGTTCTATAAATGCTAACTATTATTCTTATGTGCATAATCTGTACATTGTGGGCACATGACCAGAAATCAATAAATGGTAAGTGGATAAACAAATGAGAGAACACAGCTGTATCAGTTAGGAAAGTGTTGGGCTGCATGTGATAGAAACCCTGCTATAGCGACTAAACCAAGTAGCTGGTTATTTCTCTCATGTAATACGAAGTCCAGAGGCAGGCAACCCAGAGCTGACAGAACTGCTCAAAGAAGTCGTAAGGGACCCAAGCCCTTTCTTAGCACATGGTCCTCATCCTCAGATGTGCTGTGTTCCATTCAGGAAAACGTGGGGAAGGGTTTCAGTTGCCTCATCTGTAAAATGGGAATAGGCTCACTGCCTTCCCAGTGAGCCATTCTATGATTCACCAACCAACTAAGTATCGAATAAACACTGCTCATCTGGGGAAAAGGCTTTTGTGGCTAGATTGTTTCATGTCCCAGAAATAAGCCATGTGGGTCTCAATTCCACTCACACTCATTGTTCATAATGAAAATTCTGAAAATATTTGGCAACGTGAAGAAAAGTTTATAAAAATGTTAAATACAAAAGGAAGGCTGTAACAGTTGGTCTAGGTACCAACAAGGAAAATTCTAAGATATATTAAGTGAATAAAAGGAAGTCACAGACAACACTTGTAGATGATGTCATTTTTGAAAAAAACCCCCAAATTATAACAAAACAAAAACTGGTTGGAGAGAGGTAATAAAGACTTCCCCTGTTAGCTCTATAGAATTCTAGTTTTACATTTTTATAGCACATATATATTTATATATTACTTATCTAATAAAATTAATCTAAATTAATGATTTTAATTATGCAATAATGTAATTATATAAAATTATGTATGCATAGGGTAAAGCTTAGAGAGGATTCTAGGAAAATGAAAGTGGTAGCTGTGTCAGGCAGGTGAAATTATAGAATTCCTTATTTGTGTTATTATCGATATGTTTCATGTACAATAAATATGATTTCCCCCCACAAGTTGTTCACATGAGGCATAGGTAGATTTCTATAACAACCCAAGTGGGGCATTTTTTAAAAGGTAACTGTGGGTTTTGCTGATTGTGAGATCAGACCAGTGCAGCCTCAGCTGCGGGCAAAGTTTAGCAGAGATTATCTGAGATGCTTGAAACCAAATTATTTTACCTGAACTTGGTGATAAAAGCTGTCTCTTCAGTTTCATTTTTTTCTTTTACCTCTAGCACCAAAAGCCAAAACACAGGACAAGAACTAGGATGGCCACTACTTCCTCTCTCCCTGAGATCCTGTCCGCGCTGTGCGCAGATCGCAGAGCTAAGCTGGTCATTACTGCCTGGCAAGGAGGGTAGTCTAGGGAGGATGGAGCCTGCTGGACAGGGTACTTCGCACGGCCCTGCAACTCTGCCATACCATTTCCAAATGGAAGGCCATTACCTGGGTCATTAACCTTAACTCCTGTATAAACCTAGTCACTCAAAGCAGCTCAATATAAAGCAGTTGTTGTGGGAAGGCTCCAAGTAGGGTATAGAAATGCTGGTCAGGAGGTCCCTGCTAGAACATTCAAAACTAGCTACCGCTCAATGACTAGGTGCCCAGCACTGGACTGTCCACTTACACTCAGGATCTCAGCTCATCCTCTTGGTGACATTGCAAGGTAGACAGCACACACAAACACACACACACACACACACACACACGTACACACACACTCCCCATTTCATAGAAAGTCTAAATGACTTACTCACTCAAGACCATGTAGCCCATTGAATGAAACAGCTGTAATTCAAACCCACCAATTTTGAGGACTATAAAATCCATACTTTTAACTGGTTCAACATTTTTCACATGCATCTGCACTTGAGCAGAGTTTTGGTCCTTTGAAACAAAAAACCAATGCAAATTTGAGGAGCATGTCTTCAATGTCGGGCACAGGGGCGGGGGGGCAGGAAACAAAAGTTCTCTGAACACACTCAATGCTGCAAACAGATTCCATGAAAAGGTAGCCGGGCTTAATTCCACCCAAGTGTGTACAACACAGCCTTTAGGCAGTTGGGTGTGTTTTCCCCCCAAGCAATATATCACCTGAGCCACAGTAGCCTGTAATGTATGGCTTTAATATATTACCAAGGGAAAATGTTCCAATGATTTACTGGGGTACAACATTATTGGTATTATGAGGCAGCATTAATCAAAGCTATGGAGTTGGCTTCTGAAAACCATTAGGTAAATCCCAAGCTCTAAACTTAATGTATTCATCTTGGACCACATTCTGGAAGGAATGAGAATATCTCACTAGTTTTGCTTTAAATCTGCCTTCCCATTGGTAAAATTAATGTGTTTGTGTGTGTGTGTGTGTGTGTGTGTGTGTGTGTGTGTGTGTACAAGTTACTTGAAATTTTTAAGGTGCATTTCAAGATGAACAATTGTTAAAACGTCTCTCTACCATGAGTCTCCCTGAAGGAAGAAAGCCCAGTCCCCTAGTTATACATTCTGAGGAGAGAGGCCTGCCCTGAATTTCCCGTTTAGTTGCCAAACACAACAACCAAAATATAAAACCAGAAGTCATTCACTTTTTAAAAACAGTTTAACATCGCTTGTTGGAGGGATAGTTTATAAATACAAAGATCCTAAAAAGCAAACTCTGATGAAGGAAGTTATAGAATGGGGACCCACGGACATCGGATGAAGAACAGGGTTAAGGGTACATGCTCTGTTTCTCCTCTGTGAACAATATCTCCTACTATCTCCTTATGGTCTATACCCTGCTTAACACACACACACACACACACACACACACACACACACACACACACACACACACACACACACACACACACACACACCCCACAGTCTGTTTACTATTCTTGAAATGGAGAGTAGCCTGACAAGAGTTATCAGTGCTGACATGAAGAAGAAGGGGCCCCAGGATAAAGAGTAAACCCTGGCGCTTTTCTGCATTTTATTTTCTCACTGTACCAAGCCGCCCTGATACAGTGTAAGAAGGCTTACATTTCTCTGCAATTTGAAGTATGTTCTACCAGAAAAACTGACCAACCAAAATAAAAGGGATATTCACTAGAGGTCAGTTACCACTTCTGGATTTGCCGCAAAGGGCCAGTGTCTCCCGAGTGTATCCAAGCTGCCGCAGGCCTGTGTGTGCAGGAGCCCCTCGCCTGCACACCCCTCCACTACCCCCACCCGCAAGCCCTGAGAGAGACACGCGAAGGTGGGCAGCGTGTGTGGCCTAGTAGAGGGAGTTGTTGATGAGAGAGACAGTAGATGATGTCCTTCCCAGGGAAATACCCTTGACAATGAAAGAAAAAGAAAAGAGGCCAAATGATTGTAGGCCTGGGCAGCATTTTAAATCTGAGAGACAAGGAGTTCTTGCTCTCAGGAAGCTAAGTGGATGAGCAGACATTAATCAAATAAGAACCTAAATAAAACGTTAATTATCAGACACCCTGCAGCCTTTGTGCTAATCACCATTTCCTTCCAAAGACTCCATAGATGCATTGAGAAATGATGCTTTTCGAGAGTTTAGCAGCTTTGTTAGTCTCCTTCCTCCTCCTGCATGAACAAGTTTATCTTCATCTACAATTTATTTCACCAGTTTACATTCTTCAAGAGCCGATGTTCCACCTGACCTCAGAGAGCTGCACTAGCCAGCAGAGTTTTGCTATTCTGAACTGATTACCTTGTCGTGCTCTGAAGAGCCCTACTTCAGAAACAGATTACCAACTGGATATTTTAGAACTTAACACACCATTAAAAAAAACCTACAAGTGATCTCATCAAGTGTTGGTGGATGTTTAAAGTGAGACGTTATTAAAGTGGCCATGTGCCTGCCACCAATAGCTCTACACATAATGTCTCTCCTACTGCATAAAAATGGTCCTATTAATTTTTATTTCCAGATTCTTACCCACTGGGAGGATGATCGCTATGAAACATACCTGTATCCTGGACAAAGTAACATTTAACATAGTCTGTGAACCTTGAAGAGGCTGTGTATTCCCCTTCATTTTCATGAAACACTAAATTCTCTAATGACGTTTTTAGCTGCTCCAGAAACCATTTATTTGATTGTTTATTTACCCAAAATGCACTTCAGGAGCATAAAATATCTATGTCAGGGGGAGGAAGAGGGATGGGAAACATCTTCTTTTATAAAGTAATTTCCTAATTCTGCCTGGCATGTTGATTGAGCAGAACTGACTCGTGCGCTGGTCAACCAGAACATACCTCTTTTCCTGTTCAAGTCCCATTCAAGTTCACTGTCTGAGGCTCATTGTTCCTTGACCCCCAGATGACACCTCATGTGGGCCCACAGCTTATCCACTCACTCTTACATGATAATAGCATAATAGCATGATTAATTATTATATTACTATTAATTCTTAGATAATAAGTAAAATCACAAGTAATACAAGGACTCACAGCTATCCACTCATTCCTAGTTAACAAAAAATCCTCTGATCACTGACAATGACAAAAAAAAAATCACAAAAATCGAAATGCCCAGTGTTACTGTGAGAATTCTGAACTGCATTTAAAGTCAAACCTTCTCCCCTCTCAAAGACCAGGGCTCTGCAGCAGGAAGACCTGCAGTAGGGAAGATTCCTCTCTATTTCTTTTTTTTGTGTGTGTGTGTGTTACGTGGGCCTCTCACTGCTGTGACCTCTCCTCTTGTGGAGCACAGGCTCCAGACACGCAGGCTCAGCGGCCATGGCTCACGGGCCCAGCCGCTCCGCGGCATGTGGGATCCTCCCAGACCAGGGCACGAACCCACGTCCCCTGCATTGGCAGGCGGACTCTCAACCACTGTGCCACCAGGGAAGCCCTCTATTTCTTTTTCTGTTTCTCCCACTTCTGCTCTCCCCAACTCACTAGGATGCCCAGCCTCCTGAAAGGTTGTAGAATGGGGGAGGGGGAGGGGACAGCAGCATAAAAGATCTTACTTGACTGACACCAATATCACCTGGGGTGGATCTCCTCTTGCTGTATACCTATCTTAAGCTGATGCTCCCTAAATTGGGTGAATGTTTCAAGCTGACCACCTTTCTTGTGGTGCATTTCTGAGTTCTTCAGAGATCACAGTGGGAACATTAGACTATAATTCTCTTCACGTGTGTAATGCATTTCCCTCTGGCTGGTTGTTTTTCTTTCTTCCTCTCAGCCCCAGGGAATTCCATTGTCCAACCCTGGATGGGGTCACATCACCCCTCTAGTTCATCCTTCTGGGAAGATGCAAAATGCCTCCAGCAGGGCTCTCTCCCACATTGCCTACTTCTGGTCCAAGAAAAAACCACTCACATATCCCTGGACTTTCCCCCTCCCCCTTGGTGGGAAGTGTAGCTAGTTCCTGATACATCACAGTTGTTCTCGCTCTCTCTCCTTGCTGCATCAGGGTAATAGCCACAACATCTCACTTTTACATTCCTGAGACAATAGTCCAGGGGGTTCCTCAAACTCCCAGGACACAACAAGGTTTCCAAGTGGTCTCCTTGAAGCTTCCTGTTCTGGGCCCCATCAAACTCACCACCACCCACCCTGGAACATTTTCCCTTGGTAATATATTAAAGCCATACATTACAGGCTACTGTGGCTCAGGTGATATATTGCTTGGGGGGAAAACACACCCAACTGCCTAAGTTCTCTCTAATATCTAGCATCAGCCTTTTCTATCTTTGAGGTGAGTGTTGGGGTCAGGTTATCACCACTCCCTTTGCCGGTCCTCCATGAGGGTCTAGTACCTCACTGTAGAATGGAGGCATACTTACCACCCATTATCTAGCCTTGGATTGGGAAAAAGAGTTCATTTTATCTGCTTGTTACAGGGGATTCATTTATTCCACACAAAGCAACTTGGCTCTCCTAGATGCTATCAGTGCAGCTACCACACCAAACCTGAGTCCCAGAATGCCTTGCTCCACTGCCTGCTCCCTATTGGTTGAAAGTTGGGAATCACCTGGACCAAAGCAAACAAGATAAAAGGCATAACCCTCCCAGACTTCAGACAATACTACAAAGCTACAGTAACCAAAACAGTGTGGTATTGGCACAAAATCAGACATATGACTCAATGGAACAGAATACAGAGGCCAGAAATAAACCCACACACCTATGGTCAATTAATCTTCGACAAAGGAAGCAAGAATATACAATGGAGAAAAGATAATCTCTTCAGCAAGTGGTGTTGGGAAAGTTAGACAGCCACATGTAAACCACTGAAGTTAAAATACACCAAACACAAAAATAAACTCAAAGTGGCTTAAAGACAAATATAAGACATGACACCATAAAACTCCTAGAAGAGAACAAAGGCAAAACATTCTCTGACATAAATCATACCAATGTTTTCTTAGGTCAGTCTCCCAAGGCAATAGAAATAAAAGCAAAATAAACAAATGGTACCTAATTAAACTTATAAGCTTTTGCACAGCAAAGGAAACCATAAACAAAATGAAAAGACAACTTACAGATTGGGAGAAAATATTTACAAATGATGCAACCAACAAGGGCTTAATTTCCAAAATATACAAAAAGCTCATACAACTCAATAACAAAAAAACAAGCAACCCAATCAAAAAATGGGCAGAAGACCTAAACAGACATTTCTCCAAAGAAGACACACAGATGGACAAGAGGCACATGAAAAGATGCTCAACATCACTAATTATTAGAGAAATGCAAATCAAAACTACAATGAGGTATTACCTCACATGGGTCAGAACGACCATCATTAAAAAGTCTACAAACAATAGATGTTGGAGAGGGTGTGGAGAAAAGGGAACCCTCCTACACTGTTGGTGGCAATGTGAAGTGGTGCAGCCACTGTGGAAAACAGTACGGAGGTTCCTCAAAAATTATAAATAGAGTTGCCATATGACCCAGCAATCCCACTCCTGGGCTTATATCCAGACAAAACTATAATTCAAAAAGATACATGCACCCTCATGTTCATAGTAGCACTATTTACAATAGCCAAGACATGGAACCAACCTAAATGTCCATTGACAGATGAATGGATAAAGAAGATGTGGTAGATATATACAATGGAATACTACTCAGCCATAAAAAAGAATGAAATAATGCCCATTTGCAGCAACATGGATGGACCTAGAGATTATCATACTAAGTGAAGTAAGTCAGAAATAGAAAGACAAATACCATATGATATCTCTTATATGTGGAATCTAAAATATGACATAAATGAACTTATCTATGAAACAGAAACAGACTCATAGACATAGGAAACAGACTCATAGACATAGGGGAACAGACTTATGGTTGCCAAGGGGGAGGGGGGATTGGGAGTTTGGGATTAGCAGATGCAAACTATTATATGTAGGATGGATAAACAACAAGGTCCTACTGTATAGCACAGGGAACAATATTTAATATCCTGTAATAAACCATAATGGAAAAGAATGTATAGAAGAATATATATGTATAACTGAATCACTTTGCCGTACACCAGAAACTAACACAACATTGTAAATCAACTATACTTCAATAAAATAAATTTTCTTTGGGAACAAGATTCACGTTGTTGGTCTTTCTGAAGCAGCCTCCTAAAGATACCCCTGGATTGCCTTGAGAGGCTCACAAACCAAACATTCGCACCAGCAGACCCCATCCACAGGGCTCACCCTTAAAAAAAATATGTAAAGAGGATCTCCCTGCTGCTCCTCTCTTAAGCTTCCTCCAGTTGGTTTAATGACTTTTATTTTGGTAGAACTGCTCTGTATCAATTAAATATGCTGCCAATATCCTGAGCCAATCTTGGCCACTGAGTGCCAATCATTAGAGTTTAACTTTTATGGAAAGAAGACCTCTGAGGCCAGGTGAGCTTTAATTGCACTCTTTTGTTAGTTCAGAGCTTCATGTTATGCCAAGAAAGCATTAGCCTCATACCTTGTTTATACTAGAGAAGAATGAATGGGGGAAAATTGTTCCTTTTCCCCCAATTTCTAAATCACCCTTTTCTTAATAGGCTAAAGCTAACTTCTTATAAAACCTTAACAATGAAACATCATGCTTGAAAGAAAGTCTCGGGTTCTTGGCACTGAGCATTGCCAGCCCTTCACGGTTAGACTTTCTTAGCTAGCTGTTCTTTTCCTTTCTGCAGGAATGCTTTCTGGTTTTTATAGCCAAACTGGATGAGAGAAGCAAAACAGCAAGAGGTATTCATGTAGTCATGTTACATTAAATTTCTCTAACACACTGTTCCATTAGAGTTTCCCTTCTTACTTACAGAATACCATTGTGTATACATTAGGATTTCAGTCCTCCAAAGTAGGCCTGCTCACAAGAAATAGGAGATTAAAGAGCTGATGTCTCTATAGAAAAAGAAATAACATGTCAGTTGTGTTTATTTGTTGGGTTACATGATTTATGCTTTCTCATGTGAAGATGGAGCAGAGAAAAGAGGACACGTGACATTGTTTAGATAATCCCTAAAGAAAGTTGGAGTTCCTCCTTCAGGAAAAGGGTTGCCTTTCATTTAAAATATAAATGGTACTGACAGCTTATGGGGAAGAGAAAGACTTCTTATGTTCTAAGAAATGAATTCAAGATGCACCTAATTTAGTCTCCATAGAAGGAGGATATTTAGCATTCTAAGGGAGAAAGGAAAAAAGGGGAGAAGATTAAGGAAGAATCCCATAAAAACAAGGAATTTAGGGGCCCCTTCATAAACTTTATGTCCAAATAGATATGAAAAGGATCAATGCAATTTGAGTTTAAAGTATACATTTTAAATTCTTTGGTTGCCCAAAACACATTTTAATTCTTTTCCACTTCTCTTCCTTCTAATTAATTCTCTATTCCATGTGGATGATTAAATCAAATAAAACAATAATGCTGGGCAAAAACTTTAGAAAACTCTAACATGAAAAAGAAAGTATGTTATATAAAATAGATAAACAACAAGGACCTACTGTACAGCACATGGAACTATACTTGGTATCTTGTAATAATCAATAATGAAAAAGAATCTGGAAAAGAATATATATATATATATATATATATATATATATATATATATATAAAACTGAATCACTTTGCTGTACACCTGAAACACTGTAAATCAATTATACTTCAATTAAAAAAAAAGAAAATATGTTGATAAAGTTTCTAAATAGATACTCTCTTTTACCTAGTTGTCTTTTCTATTGGAAAAATAGGTGGCAAAGAAGTACAATTCGAGCTCTGCTTTCATAGTCCATGATTTCACAAGGCGCCCAAATGGTGCATATGATTATCATTAATAAGTATCAAAAAACTTTTGTATATTAAAGGACTACGACTTTATGCTAGGTGTTATATTCATTTTTTCTTTAAAATCATCATTGCTGCTTCACAGGAAGTTACACTCCAAAAGAGAAAATCCAGATGTGAATGTGCAGCAAGAAAAAAGAGAACCAACTAAAAACAAAACTGGTTTATTGATTGTGTTTCAGAAGAGAAAAATCACAACACAAATACACACACACATTGATTAGTGTTACTGCAATAAACTTGCAGTAAAAGTGAAGATATAACAATGTACCTTCTAGAAATCTATTAGGGGACAACTTATACCATCTTTAGCACTTGGAGGATGGGAACCACATCTTTTTACCCCAAGTAAGCCCTTTGGTGGATGGTCTGCCTGCCCTAAACCAAAGTCCTCCAATGTGGTCACAGAATGAGGCTATTAATTCATTGCAAATCGTCCCTTTTCTTATTGGGAAGCTTAAAGTCCCTGAAACTTGATGTATGTTCATCTTACAAGCAAGAGCTTTGTTTACAACAATTAATA
Organism: Orcinus orca; assembly: GCF_937001465.1. NCBI lineage: Eukaryota > Metazoa > Chordata > Mammalia > Artiodactyla > Delphinidae > Orcinus > Orcinus orca. Next base: position 159,098,913 of record NC_064560.1, on the reverse strand, counting down.
GCAAGAGGGTCTTGGGTTGATACCAAGAACCAGATTATTACCTCTCAAAAAATTATCCTCCCGAAGGAGAAAGATTCGTATTAAAAGGGGAGGATTTCAAAGTCGCTTTAGAGCTGTGCCTCTGGGTGTTGTTTTTCAGGCATCATAAAGCATTTGTATTCAGCTGCTTTTTGATCCAAGTAAAACACTTCTAAAGATAAGTGAGGTTTGTTTCCTGAGTTAAGGATATCTTTAAGTGACAGACGCAGGACAATAAAAGGCCTTTTTCAGGAGCATATAAACTGGAACAAGGACAAACCAATTTCAAGACTGTTGAGAGACTGAGAAACCTAACAGGACACCTCACATTTAACACATTCTCAGTGGACTTCAGACTTCCTGGCTGTTCCTGAACTATTTCCCGTGAAGCAAGGCATCATATATCACTGTCAAAACACACTCTGGCTGCTACTTTCCACAGCACTCGGACAAGCCCTCAACAACTCAGTATACTGGAGACCAGGGCTTGGAAGAGCAGGCAGTTTTAACTTGTGGGAATGACCTCACCATCGCCCGTTGTGCATATGCATTCATTCACTCGTTCATTCAAGAGACATCTGAGTCCTGCCTCTTCTGGTAATGGTTCCCAATACTGACTAACCATCAGAATCACCTGGCCCTTCCACCCACTGTTGATTTGGTGGGTGTGGAGTGGGGCCTGTGCATCTTGGTTTTTAAACTGTGCAGAGCCAGATTTGGAACCACTCTAGTGTTTTCAGGATATCATTGATGAGAGGAGACTTACTTGCAGAGGGAGATCATCTTTCTTCCCCAAATTCTTGAGCCACCCCTTCATGCCAATAGCCTATTCTGTTCCTTTCTTCTTACTGAGATCCAGGGCCTTTCTAGGTGAGGGTCAGTGGTGGAAAGATTGATGGCAGAGAGGGGAGACAGAAGGAAGGAGAAGGTTAAAAAATGAAGGTCTGGCTACCTCTCACTCACCATTTTACTGCTGCTCCTATTCTGGTTTCTAGTAATGGTAAAGTATTTATAACAGACTAAGCCTCCTGCCAGTAACAATTACAAACTCTGGACAAAATATAAAAACCAGTCATTTGAAGGCACTGAAGAGGAACCAAAAACAGGCAGGAACAAGAGAACATTCATACCTTGAAAGAAGGAAAACACACTTGTTGAGATCCACATTTATCCGGGGTACTTCCCAACGTGTGGAGGATACACTCAAGCAAAGGGGCAGTTTTGCTGGGCTTGGAAGTCAGGACCAGTGTTCAGGGCTCTCAGAAAGGCTGAATATTGGTCAGGGAAAGTCCATAAAGAAGAGAGCCACAGATGGGGGTTGCAATATTTTCATACAAACTCTCAAATCCTTAGCTGACTCCTGACATGTGCTGGGTGAAAATCCAAGGATCCAGTGGAGAGCAACAGCTGGAAGTATGAAAGAGCTGAGTAGAGATGTCAACAGTTGCCTAATACTGGAAAGACAGAGTCCCTCCAATTGAGAGGAGCCCGGTAAACAATTTGAACATTCCACTGAAATCCTAGAAGGGCCATAGCTTAGGAATAAGAACCATATCCAAAGGCTAAGGGCTATGCTTATTAATACTGACCCTATTAAGATTCAGATCTATCCTTATAAACACCTGCCTAAATTACCCAAGACTTACTCAAACCTGAAGGATCTCGTATTCAAAGCCATTTTTTAAGAACATGGGCTAATTCTGCTGCACCAGTCCTTGCAATGCTCACATTGCTAATTAATAAACCTAATGGGAAATGCTACTGATTTAAGACCTCAGAGAAATCAAAAGAATTATGATTCTTAGATTCATCATATTCCTACCCAAATACTACCTTGTTCTCCATTCCCTCTACAAGTAATTATTTTATGGCAGTGGATATATGTGCAGCATTCTTTAGCAACCAGTAGTTAAGAAGAATTGGTTGCTTTCTTGCTTGAGGACTTGAGGGGCTTGAGGACATGTGCAAATACCATGGGGCTTGAGGACTTATGGAATCACCCTCATATTTTTCTCAGTGTCCAAGTAAATTACCTTAATGATTCCATTTTCCCATGAGAATCCACTCTAATACAACAGGTAGATAATTTATTGCTGTGTTCTCCTGATCCGAGTTGTTCACAGGAAGGCTTCAAATATCTCTTAATAAAATTGACTGAAAAAGGACACAAAGCGTCTAGAGAAAAGTTACAATTCTATGTAATTCTGGTCTACATAATTGAAAACTTGTAACTACAAACTAACTATAAAATATGAAACTACTTAATTTTGGTCATGATCTGTCTATAGGCAGACACTCTCTGTCCTCCTCCAAAATAAAAACTATTCCATTATATTCAAGCGCCTAAACTCAAAAACAACTGAGAGGATATTCAGGATTGCCCAAACAAGAGTACTAAAACATGAATCCAGAACCCTTCCTAAGGTAGAAGCTCCCCACAGCAACTCTATACTTTGCATGTCCCTAATTGTGCCAAACCCTTCTAATCGTTCAGGGAAGACAAGGTTGCCTAATAGGTGTGTTAATTTAGTATATGTGCTGCCGAAGCGAGCGCTAGGTGTGTTAATTTAGTAGAGAGGTTCACACCAGAAGTCTGTTGCCTATCTGAACAACTCTTTTGATCTGGAGTCACAACCCACCCTCCCTGCCCACATATGAGGGCAGCAGCATCTAATTGATCAAAGCTTCTGCTCTAGGCTGATGAGCGCTTACTTCTGCACTAACTCTGCATTCCATGTGCTGTGCAATCCCTGATACTTACAGGCAACACTCAGCTTTTCTCTGTCAGCTGCTGTACGGCTTAGGAAATTCTTCACTGTGCACTTCACGTATCGCAGCTTAACGTCATTCACATTTTAATTCCACCACTCACTTCCCCTTCTAGATGAAGAGGAATCCATGACTGTTTAATGATATCTCGGGGATTAAGAATGCCTAAATCCTACTAAATATAAACATCTGCTTACCCTATTACCTAGAAAAATACCCAAGAGAAATTAGTGCATCTGTCCACCAGAATACAATAATATTCATAGCAGCTTTATTCAGAATTAAGAGTAGCAATAGCTCAAGTGTCCGTCAAAAGGAGAATAAATAAATAAATTGTGGAATATATATACAATGGAATGCCACATGACGATAAATATAACAAACTATTGATGAACGCAGAGACATTATACTGCACAAAAGCAGACAAAAGGAAATGACTATCCACTGTATGATTCCACTTACACGAAATTCAAGAACAAGCAAAACTAACTGATGGTGGTAGAAGTCAGAAAGGTGGTTACCTCTGGACAAGAAGGGGTATGTTTTAACTGGGAAGGGGGCACAAAGGAACCTTCTGAAGTGCTAGGAAATGTTCTATTTCCAGCTGGGAGGTAGTTACACAGGTATGTATACACGTGTGAAAATTCACTGAGCTCTTCAGGATGAGCAATTTTCTGTGTAAATTATATACTTCAGGAAAAAGCAAAAACTATATACATAAGAATGCCCAGGTCAAATTTTAGTCAATTCTAATTTAAGTCTGTTTGTAGATGGCTCTTATCTTAGAAAGGATAAAGGCACTTCCTGAGCAGGATACACTGCCACCACTGAACATGCAGCTACCAGCTGCTCCATTTTGCCTAATGTTCAATCTGCCCATGTGAATGAACTGATTTCTCTGACTTGCACTCTGGCAAATGGAGAAATGGTAAACATTAAACAGATATATATGACTTTGGAATTGTTCATAACTTTGGGATGCTAAGGGAAAAAAAGGGGATTTTGGTTTCTTAAGATACCTTAATGAAAATGGTAAAGATATTAATGATTCACTAAAAGCTATTCGATATTGAAAAACACCTGTCAGTTAAGGGAGATACTCATAGACAACACCTTCTTCCAGAAACCAATGAATGCCCTTGCTAACTCACATTCTAACAAGCAGCTTTTATTACCCCAACTATGAGTTCTACCAAATTGACATGTATCCCCACCAAACTTGGAAGGAAAACTGGCTCAATTTAGACTCGCTATAATTGGCTCATAACAGTCAACCCAAACTTCTGAAAAACAATATTGGCAATTACAGGGACATTTTCTCCATAAAGATGGGTTCTGAGAATCTCCTGACAACTGCTCAGGAGTACCACGATCCAACCAGTGGATGCTAATTAAATTTCCCATGATTTTCTACATCAGGAACAAATCAAGTTCCACAGTAGATAAATAATGGAAAAATTTTCAAAATTTGACTAGGAAGTGGTAAAATTACATCTTACCTGTGCTAACATAACCCAGGTAAACCCGAGAGGGTCAAGACAAAATACAGAAACTCCTTCTCAAGGCCCTTTGAACATTTAGTAACCGATTTTATACAACTAGCCAGGTCTCTAGGCTATATTTACTATCAGTAGTCTGTAAGTTTTCAGGATGGAAAAACCCATTCCTTGATGAGAAGCTACAGATGTTACAGTTGTTAGACTTTGTGTTCCTAGCATGGGGAATGCCTACTTTCCTACCCAGTGACTGTGGAATTCATTTCACTGTAACAATCATATAGGAACTCTGCAGGGTTTCTCTCCTAACATAAAAACTGTACTCCCCATGCAGGAAAGGTAGAAAGAATAAATGAGACACTGAAGATAAAACTGTCCCAATCAGGGGTTGGCAAACTACAGCCCATGGGACAAATCTGGCCTACAGACTCTTCATACGGTCCGCAAGCTAAAAAAGTGTTTCTTACGTATTTTAAAATTTTGTTTAAAAAAAAAAAAAGGAGGAGGAAGAGAATATGGAATATGTGACAGAGATTATATTTGGCCTTCAAAGCCGATATAAAATTTACTATCTGGCCCTTCACTGAGAAAATTTGCTGACTCCTAAACTATCAAAAATCCTTAATCTGCCTTAGTCTAATGTTTTGTCAGTATTGTTAACGGCCACATGATCACCTCCTCAGAGCTCATACAGATTGTTTTCCATAGGACATCATTACAGGATGTCCTATGTGATTGGGAAAAATGCCACCAATCACTCTATTTTGTTGCATGCAGATCTAGCTGAATACTGTAAGAAGTCAATCTAGTGTACTGTCTTATGCTCAACATGCACAAGCCACCTTTCCAAAAGACACATCATCCACATCTTTGTATGACTCCTAGCTCAGTGACCAGCTTCACCAGAAAAGATATCAGTGTGTGTTTAATTGCAAAAATGGCCACAAATTCTTCCCATCCCATATGCATGCTTCTTTGTATGTGACTGCAGATCTTTCCATAAGGAGATGGAGACTATTTCTCTATTCTTTGAGTCTGGGCTTGGAAATGACTTGCTTTGGCCAACAAGGCATTAACAACATGACCCAAGCAGAGGTTTGAAAACTGCTCGCACATTGGAGTTTGCCCTCTCTTGCTGCTCTTAGGAACTCTCAACCAATATCATGTGAATGAGCTCAGGCTAGCCTGCTAGATGATGGGCCCAGTTACCTCCGTTGCCCTGCCAACAGCCAGCAACCGCCAGATGTGTGAATGAGACCATCAACTATCAGCGGACTATAATGTGTGCATAAGGCCAGACAACACCATGAGGAGCAGAGCAGAGCAAAGCTATCCCAGCTGTTCCCAGCCAAATTGCTCCACAGAATCATGAATAAATAAATGGTTGTTTTAACCTACCTAGTCTGGGGGTGGTTTGTTTTGCAGAAAATACTAAGTGATATAGATGCAAAAATGCTTTAAATTACTGAAAGGAGCCATTTCAGGTCCTCTTGACAACAGCTACAGAAGTCTACCCAGGGTGTAATATGTCATAATGAAAAGGAACTTCCAACTCAGACCAATGGACGTTCACTCCCATGACAGACTGCAAGTTGAGGCTAACCAAAGAAGCCTCCAGAAGCAGATGGCTTCAAGGCACAAACAGGTTATCGGAGACCTTTCTGATCAAGCAGACAACTTCAGAAGTGCAAATTCCACCCAAGACAATGAAACAAAACTAGAACTTTATTATATCCAATCAAACCTACTGCCTTCCTTGTAAGATTGTTAATATGTCACTATGGACTACTGATTTCCTTCTCTGTGTTTTCTATGACTCTACTTTTCTTCATTTTCCCCTCCCTTTTCTGAAACAAAATATATTACTTCCTCACCTTGTTTCTAAGAATGTTTCCTCATCTACTAACCTGACCTCTTGCTGGGCCTGTTACCCATTTCCAACTCCAGGGGTCACTCAAATCATAGGAATACCTCTGCTTAACACTAGCAAACAGCCCGTCAAGAGTATGATCTGAACATCTCCTTTATACTTACAATGATTATCTCCCAACCCAGACATTCAGGCTGGTTGTTATAATTATATAGAATTACACACAGCCAATATTTTATCCAGAGAGAAAAATCAACCCAATCACCTCTTAAAATAATCTTGAGTGTTTATGGTACTTTCATAACCCATGCAAAGAGGAAATAAAAATACTTACCAAGCTTACCAAGAAATCCCATTAAACTATCCCCATGGTAGAAATACCTCCTCACTTGATACTTATTCCTAATGCAACATCTCGTGAAAAATAGAAAAGAAAAATATATCTTCATTCAGGAAAAGCAGGCTACAAAGTGTCGACTGAAATCCTTACCACTGTTTGTCATAATGATTCAGGGAAAAAGACATACACTTTCAACTCTTTACATATAGATCATATCAATTGTGCAGCGCCAGGCCTGTTCTTTATCTGTGATCTCTATGCATACCAAGAACTATTCCTGGGACTTCTTACCAGTTCCCTTCAAGATTTTAAATCCTGTTCAGTCTCACTATCTGGGTCTCTTCAGAGGTCTCAGAGAAGCGACCTCCCAGAAGTTTAGAGGAGTCTATTGATTTGCTTGAGGGTTTTTACCTAGGTTAGGGGTCCCTGAATTTAAGAGATGTGTCAGTAATTTATCCCTTACTTTGGTTGAAACTATTAAATGAGACCATTCACACTATAATAATCCAGCAAGAGAGGTTTGATTTGTTTGCTTTCCATCACATAGCTTTACAATATTTATTGGCCTCACCAGGGGGACATCTGCACTCTAGCTAATATTTCCGATTGTTTCTAGGTAAACACTTCAGTACAAGAAGAAATAATACCTTTAAAAAGTACAGACACAGGAACTTCCCTGGTGGTCCAGTGGTAAAGAATCCGCCTTCTAATGCAGGAGACACAGGTTCGATCCCTGGTTGGGGAACTAAGATCCCACATGGCCACGGGACAACTAAGCCTGCAGGCCACAACTAGAGAGCCCACGTGCCACAAAACTACAGATCCCATGTGCTCTGGAGCCTGTGCACCACAACTAGAGAGAAGTCCGCACACCACAATGAAGAGCTCGCACGCCGCCAACGAAAGATCCCGCATGCTGCAACAGAGATCCCGCATGCCGCAATTAAGACCCAACACAGCCAAAAATAAATTAATTAATTTTTTAAAAAGTACAGACACAGGCTGATTACTCTCAAAGGTTTGACAGTCTGAGACTTGGAATCTATTCTCCTGGCATGGGCTAGGTCAAGTAAAAAACTGGCCTCCTGAAATTTTCTAAACTGTAATGATGGGATTTCTCATTATAATATTCATTTTTTCCAATGCATCTGTAAGAGAGTTTTAAAAACTGCTGTGTAACTGATGTTAGGTGACCAAATGGTGATCCCATACTAGGAAGAGACAATTCCTTGGTCAACCTTCATTCTCCAGGAGAGGCAGATGACCAAAGGGCGAGAATGACGAATCCTGAGATGGCTACCCAGCCTGGGCCGTAAGTATCCACACCGCACTGTGTGTCCAACAGCATTCAGAGTTAAGTTTTGTTAAACAGGTATATATATAGATGTATAGTAGAAAAGAATATTTCAGTGGGTTTCTTCTTAGCAACATCACAGAAGTTCAAGTTACTCATCTATAAGGAAATGATGGCTTCAGGACATTTTTTAAAAGTTGTTTCAAAAAATGTTTCAACTACAGAATTATTCTTGGATCGGGGGCAGTAATCCACCACAAACTAAGAAATGCTATTTTATTTATTTTTTAGAAAAATGTTGAGCTTTTAATAGAAAAACTTTTAAATATATGTTTAATATTTTAAAAGAAAAATTAAGAGATCAGAAATATGCAAGTGATAAGAAATATACTGATGTAATCATCTTTTGAAAATAAAAACATTTTTTCAAGATTCTATTAAAATGCACAAAAAGCAAATTTATTTTAGGATTTAAACCAACGAAACATTTAAAATACCTGTTACCCTGGCATGTAAGCCCAACAATAGTAACAGCCTTGATCTTGATAGAGTCTACTTATTAACAGCATGTCTTTTAAATAGTTCATGCTGGAAGATGGAAATTATAAAATTAAAAATAAAATGAACGTTTTAAAGCTTGTAACATCAAAATTACCATTTACTTTAAAAAAAAATTTTTTTAAGCCATTTACTTTTACTTACATAATTTTACTCCAAGAAGTTTGAGGTGCTTGGCAGAATATATACAGATGGAAACTTGGCCAGAAATAATCCTATAAACAAACAAAATACTGATGAAAAGATACTAAACTTTTTTTTTTTTTTAAGAAAAGCTCAAGTACATACAAAGTGGAATAAATCAAAGATTATACTTCTACCTTAAACTAGAAAAGGCAGGTTTTCTGATTAGGGTGAAAAAACTACCAACACCTTTAAATAAAAAATGCTTTTGCTAAAAAGCAGTTCTAAGAAGGAAGTTTATAGCGATATAAGATTACCTCAGGAAACAAGAAAAATATCAACCTAACCTTACACTAAAGGAACTAGAGAATGAAAAACAAACAAAACTCAAAATTAGTAGAACGAAAGAAATAATAAAGATCAGAGCAGAAATAAATGAAATAGAGACTAAAAACCCCATAGAAAAGATCAATGAAACTAAAAGCTGGTTCTTTGAAAACATAAACAAAATTGCTAAATCTTTAGACAGACTCATCAAGAAAAAAAGGGAGAGGGCCCAAATCAATAAAATTAGAAATGAAAAAGAAGTTACAGCTGACACCACAGAAACACAAAGGACCGTAAGAGGCTACTACAAGCAACTATACACCGATAAAATGGGCAACCTAGAAGAAATGAACAAATTCTTAGAAAAGTACAATCTCCCAAAACTGAACCAGGAAGAAACAGAAAATATGAACAGACCAATTACCAGTACTGAAATTGAATCACTAATTTAAAAACTCCCAACAAACAAAAGTCCAGGACAAGATGGCTTCAAGGGTAATTTCTACCAAACATTTAGAAAAGAGTAAACACCTATCCTTCTGAAACTGTTCCAAATAATTATAGAGAAAGGAACACTTCTGAACTCATTCTATGAGACCACCAACACCCTGATATAAAATCCAGACAAAGATATCACAAAAAAAGAAAATTACAGGCCAATATCACTGATGAACTTGTCTGCAAAAATCCTCAACAAAATACTAGCAAACTGAATCCAACAATACATTAAAAGGATCATGTGCCATGATCAAATGGGATTTAATCCCAGGGATGCAAATATTTTTCAATATCTGCAAATCAATCAACGTGATACATCAATTAACAAACTGAAGGATAAAAGCGATATGATCATCTCAATAGATGCAGAAAAAGCTTTTGATAAAATTCAACATCCATTTATGATAAAAACTCAAGAAAGTGGGCATAGAGGGAATATAACTCAACATAATAAAGGCCATATATGACAAACCCACAGTTAACATCATACTCAATGGTAAAAAGCTGAAAGCATTCCTTCTAAGATCAGGAACAAGACAAGAATGTTCACTCTTGTCATTTTCATTCAACATAGTTTTGGAAGTCCTAGCCACAGCAATCAGAGAAGAAAAAGAAATAAAAGAAATCCAAATTGGAAAGGAAGAAATAAAACTGTCACTGTTTGCAGATGACATGTTATACATAGAAAATCCTAAAGATGCCACCAGAAAACTACTAGAGCTCATCAATGAATTTGGTAAAGTTTCAGGATACAAAATTAACATATAGAAATCTGTTGCATTCCTATACACTAACAACAAAATATCAGAAAGAGAAATTAAGGAAACAATCTCATTTACCATCACATCAAAAAGAATAAAATACCTAGTTCTTTTCTTTAGTTCTTCGCAGAACTAAAAGAAAAAATTTTTAATTTGTATGGAAACATAAAAGACCCCGAATAGCCAAAACAATCTTAAGAAAGAAGAATGGACCTGGAGGAATCATACTCCTTGTCTTCAGACTATACTACAAAGCTGCAGTAATCAAAACAGTATGGTGCTGGCACAAAAACAGACATATAAATCAATGGAACAGGAAAGAAAGCCTATGCGCCTATAGTCAATTAATCTATGACAAAGGAGGCAAGAATATACAATGGAGAAAAGATAGTCTCTCCAATAAGTGGTGCTGAGGAAAATTGGACAGCTGCATGTAAATGAGTGAAATTAAAACATTCTCTAACACCATACACAAGAATAAACTCAAAATGGATTAAAGACCTAAATGTAAGACTGGATACTATAAAACTCCTAGCAGAAAACATAGGCAGAACATTCTTTGACACAAATTGCAGCAACATCTTTTTGAATCCATCTCCTAAAATAATGGAATTGAAACAAAAATAAAGAAATGGGACCTAATTATACTTAAAAGACTTTGCACAGCAAAGTAAACCATAAACAAAATGAAAAGACAAGCTACAGAATGGGAGAAAATATTTGCAAAGAATGCAACCAACAAGGGATTAATTTCCAAAATATACAAACAACTCATGCAGCTCAATATCAGAAAAACAAACAGGGCTTCCCTGGTGGCGCAGTGGTTGAGAGTCCGCCTGCCGATGCAGGGGACACGGGTTCGTGCCCCGGTCCGGGAAGATCCCACATGCCACGGAGCGGCTTGGCCCGTGAGCCATGGCCGTTGATCCTGCGCGTCCAGAGCCTGTGCTCCGCAACGGGAGAGGTCACAACAGTGAGAGGCCCACATATCGCAAAAACAAACAACAACAAAAAAAACCCAATCAAAAAATAGGCAGGAGACCTAAATAGACATTTCTCCAAAGAAGACATACAGATGGCCAATAGGCACGAAAAGATGCTCAACATCGCTAATTACTAGAAAAATGCAAATCAAAACTACAATGAGGTATCATCTCACACTGGTCAGAATGGTCATCATCAAAATGTCTACAGATAATAAATGCCGGAGAGGGTGTGGAGAAAAGGGGAACACCCTACATTGTTAGTGGGAATGTAAATTGGTGCAGCCACTATGGAGAACAGCATGGAGGTTCCTTAAAAAACTAAAAATAGAGTTACCATATGATCCAGCAATCCAACTCCCAGACATGTATCTGGAAAAGATGAAAACTCTAATTCGAAAGATACATGCATCCCAATGTTCATAGCAGCACTATTTGCAATAGCCAAGACAAGGAAGTAACCTAAATGTCCATCGACAGATGAATGGATAAAGAAGGTGTGGTATATACAATGGAATATTACCCAGCCATAAAAAGGATGAAATATTGACATCTGCAGCAACATGGATGGACCTAGAGATTACCATACTAAGTGAAATAAGTCAGACAAAGACAAAATGATACCATTTATATGTGGAATCTAAAAAAAATGATACAAAATGAACTTATTTACAAAACAGAAATAGACTCAAAGACATAGAAAACAAACATGGTTACTGACAGGGAAAGTGAGTGGGGAAGGGACAAATTAGGAGTTTGGGATTAACAGATACACACTACTATATATAAAATAGACAAGCAACAAGGACCTACTGTATAGCACACAGAACTACATTCAATATCTTATAATAACCTATAATGGAAAATAATCTGAAAAAGAATATAAAGTATATATATAAACTATATTTATAGTATAACTGAATCACTTTCGTCTACGCTTGAAACTAACACAACTTTGTAAATCAACTATACTTCAATTAAAGAAAAAAGCAGGTGGAATAAAAATATTTTAATCACAATAATTAAAATCATTTAAAATGCTTTTGCTAAAATTAAGAAACATCTTTCCCAAACAGAAAAAGTCCTGAAAACCAGAAACTGGGGCGGGGGGTGGGTAATGTTTAAAACGAAGCAGCACTTAGAAACATTTCGGCAGCTTTCGTATATCAGAGACTTGTAAGTGAACATCAAAACCAAATTATGATCCACAGAACAGCATTTTTCTTCTTCTTGTTTAATGGGAACTATTACAAGCAGACATGGCTAAAAGGCCATAGCAAAGAAAAAGAGGTTCTAAAGTGAAACCTAGAGCATTTCAGTAACCAAATATCTGAGTGAAGCTTGAGGAGCTGTGACATAAGAAGAAACATGTGTGGACACATTTCTGAGTTTCCACAGGTTCTTGAATCTTCTATCTTCAGTGAGAAAAAAACACTCAGACTCTAAGTTTCCCCGACAATGGGTCCTACTAGAAGTTTAAGGAATTCTAAATTGCTCTTCAGTAATTCTCAACCTGGAGTGCACATTAAAATCATCTGGGAAGGTCTTTTTTCTTTTTTCATACCAATGCCTGGGTCCCACTCTGATCAATTAAATCAGAATCCCTGGATATGGAAACCAGGCATTTTTAAAGCTCCCAGAGGTTCTACTGTACAGCCAGGGCTGAGACTCACCAGAAAAATGCTGAGAAAAGTCAAGGATGACTATAGTTACTGTGTTTGAATTTTAGTTGTCACAGAAAAAATTTTTCAGAGAGATAAATGTCTTTGCTAATGCTAGGCTGCCCTTCTTCTTATATGCTTACTGTCCAGTGTAGGATGCTTATTAAACCCCTCAAGATAATGACATCCACCATTAATTGAGCACTTATGTGGTGCCAGGCACCATGGTGGGTGCTACCCCCAACACAATTGATAATCCCCAGTATCCTGCAAACCAGGTATTAAACCCATTTACCCAGGCAGCTGTGAAGGAGGGGTTTATTTGCCCCATCACAGACCAAGGTGAAGAAACTGGAATTAGAACATACATGTGTCTGATTACAAAGCCATGTTTTATTTTCTTTTAATTTTATGTATTTACACTTTTAAAGTTAATCCAATCACATTTCAGAGGTTTATACACTATAAAGATTTATAAGGTGTACATGTAAGGTATATAAAAATCCACAGTAAATACAGTCATACCTAACTCCTGTCACTCAACCTCTCTATCACCTAGCCACTCAGTCTCCCCCCTTGGAGACCAAGTTAGCTGTTTTTTTTTATCCTTCCAAAGATATTTAATGGATACATAAGCAAATATGTGTATGTAAGCATATGTGTATATACATGCCATATATTTGGATTCCTCCCACCTCATTTTAAATGATGGTAGCATAATTCATACACTATATTGCACATGGCCTTTTTCACTTTAACAATATATCTCAGATATGTAGTGTATATATATATATATATATATATATATATATATATAAAATGGAATATTACTCCACCATAAAAAAGAAACATTGTCATTTGCAGTAACGTGGACAGACCTAGAGATTATTATGCTTAATGAAATAAGTGAGACAAGACAAATACTGTATGACACCAATTATATGTGTAATCTAAAAAATAATACAAATGAATGTATATATAAAAGAGAAACAGAATAACCTTGAGCAACTTAATTTCATAACTAAGTACAGATAATTATAGCTGTAGAATAAATTTTTAGATGTCAAAAGTTATGCCCTTTCCACTATTCTACGCTGCCTCAGGATTCTAAGAAATAACACAGACTCACGATGATATCCATTTTAATTATTTTATTTTAAAATGTCACCTAAATACCCAAATTACACTTTTCATTTTAATAAAAAATTAAAAATTGTTTTTCTGAATATGTTGAAGGACCAAAAGGGTCTGAGAGATAGTTTTATGCCAGAGAAAAATGACCTCAAAACCAGCAGCACAAATACTGTACTGGCTCTCACTTTACATTCAGAAGGTATCTGTTCCCGAGGACTCTGTGTCCCCCTGGACAGTGCTGATGCTCAGAGACTGAGAGCGGTCCTCCAGGTTCACTGAGGCTGGTGTCACGGACATCTTGGCAGGTGACGTCTGCGAAGTGAAGAGTGGAACTGCTTTACCACCTGTAAAAAGGAGAAACTCCTTCAGCTAAACAAGTGTACCTGAGTATTTACATGCCTTAAATTTTCCTAAATAATACTGGGGATCAAAAAAGGATTGCATTTGCGATAATTTCTTTTCTCAAGGTGCTCAGAACTTGTCACAGAGGTAAAATACACCCTCCTTTCCACTTCCACCCCTGAACAATTAAGAAACAACATTTTAGAAGTATATGTTATGATCTGAATGTTTATGTCTCCCCAAAATTCATATGTTGAAATCCTAATGCCTAGTGTGGTGGTATTAAGAAGTGTGGCCTTTGGGAGGTGCTTAGGTCATGAGGATGGAGCCCTCATGAATGAGAGTAGTGCCTTTATGAAAGAGGCCCCAGAGAGTTTGCTAGCCCCTTCGACCATGCTAGTCCTTCGACCATGTGAGGACACAGGAATCAGGAAGAGGTACCTTGATTCTGGATGCCCAGCCTCCAGACTGTGAGAAATAAATTTCTGTTGTTTAAAAGCCACTCAGTCTATAGCATTTTGTTATAGTAGCCTGAATAGACTAAGATGGTATACAAGTGCCCAAAGCTGTGGTACAGATGATAAATGCTAGGTAAGACCAAGTCAGGGAGGCAGTTTGAAATGAAGAATTCATTAATATGTTTAAAAAAACCCAGAGTTGACTACATATATATATCTATCTGCATATACCCTAATTCACTCCTCTAAGTTTAAAAAGCACATTTCCTAAGAGCATAAAGAATGCCAACTTGGTACTATCTGAGACCACAAAAATCCTCATTTCAAATTTCATGTACTTACCATATATACATAATAATAAGCATCTTAAAAGTAAATTATCCTAAATAATCTTAAAGACATCTCTGAGTCAAGAGTCATAGTAATTTTTCTAAAATTCCTTTATACTTTTAAAATAGCTGCCACAGTAATAAAGTGAAATTTTCCATCAAGTTTTTACAGGGACCACAGTAAAAGTAGTCAGTTTTGGAGATTCAATGATGACTCAATCACAGCTGTTCAAGATGATCAAAATACTTGTAAAAGAAAAATTCCTTTCATATTAGGAAGTCTAACACAGACTATTTTAATATACCGTTCCTTTTTGTTACTTGTATCAATTTATTTTTAATAAAAGAGGAAAGGGAAGTAAGATTTCGTATAATTATAGCAGTACTACAAACTGTAATGCAACAGCATAATCCTTTAAGAAGAAAGCAATTATTATATCAATTTAAATAGAACAAATATTTTAAATAGGAAAAGACTTGTTGAAATTTAGCTCTGTCAGGATATGATAAAAACTAAAATTAAGAAACATTGTTTATAAACTTATGGTTTATTCAGTACTTGTAGTCTCTGTGTCTGGAATGATACCAAACACATTTTAAATGCTGAAAAAATATATATTAAATAAACATTCAAGGGACTTCCCTGGTGGGGCAGCGGTTAAGAATCCGCCTGCCAATTCAGGGGACACGGGTTCGAGCCCTGGTCCGGGAAGATCCCACGTGTCGTGGAGCAACTAAGCCCATGCGCCACAACTACTGAATCTGTGCTCTAGAGCCCGCAAGCCACAACTGCTGAAGCCCGCGCACCTAGAGCCCGTGCTCTGCAACAAGAGAAGCCACTGCACTGAGAAGCCAGCACACCACAACAAAGAGTAGCCCCTGCTTGCTGCAACTAGAGAAAGTCTGAGCGCAGCAACAAAGACCCAACGCAGCCAAAAATAAAAATAAATTTAAAAAAGAAATAAATAAAAAAAAAGAAACAATAAGAACTTCTTTTAAAAAATCTTCATAGGGGCTTCCCTGGTGGCACAGTGGTTGAGAGTCCGCCTGCCGATGCAGGGGACACGGGTTCGTGCCCCGGTCTGGGAAGATCCCACGTGCCACGGAGGGGCTGGGCCCGTGAGCCATGGCCGCTGAGCCTGCGCGTCCGGAGCCTGTGCTCCGCAACGGGAGACGCCACAACAGTGAGAGGCCCGCGTACCGCAAAAAAAAAAAAACCTTCATAGGACATAAGCATTGTTTAAATATTCTGACATTTTACAAAGCCGTGATGCAGAATATACAAAATAACCAAGAGAAGTATCCAAGATCAGAGCTTACCTCGTCAATAAAGAAAAAACCAATACAGGCTATAACTAAGGCTTGAGAGCAAAATTAATTTTCAACCTGTAAAATTAAATGTTATCTTCCCCCGATTAAGAAAAATTCCATTCCTTGCATTACTTACATATCTGTCAAAAACTACACTGATGCCAGATATTCTTCTTTTCTTTGTTTTCCAGTTTCACAAAACTGCTTTACATGTGCCTTTATTTTCTACTCTGCACATTAAATTACTGATTAAATTGTTCAGTGATGTAACAAGAGCTATAACTATTTTTTATTTTGGACCTTGAAGAAGTTTCCAAGTCTCAAGGAACATATTAAATTCAATTATTGTAAAGTTATGCTATTTCTTATAGTTACTGCCTTAGATTTATACAGCAATTAAAATTTTGCAAAAATCTTTTGCCCATCATATTATCTCATCCTAACAGTAATTCTGGGAGGCAGACAAGGTAAAGGTAACTGAGGCACAGAGATGTCAGAGTGGGCGTTTCCAAAAGCATATGCTCACTAACTAAACATCTATACAAGCCTACTGTATGTGTGGAGCTAAGATGGTGTTGAGAAGATGATACACAGGTGAAAAAGAAATAGTCCTCATCTTCAAGAAGCTTAAAACCTAGTAGTGGAGATAAACATGTAGAGGAATACTTGGTTTAAATTAGGTGGAAGTAGCAGGTGAGATAGGACTTAAAAGATGTGGAAGGCAATGAAGAAAAGAGGACAACAAAATAAATGATGACAGAAATAAGAAAAGGACAAAGAAAGGTGAATAAAGAGAAAATAGAGGAAGACAAAAGGGAAGTGTTAGATAAGGAGGAAGAGACCCAAGAATGAAGAGTCACACAAGGTAAGAGTCACACAAGGTTTTCAAAAGAGTCTAGTATAATTCACCTAATTCATAATTGGTAGAGCTGAGACTACAACTCATTGCTTTTTGCCTGATACCAAATACCTTAATTATCCTCATAAAAAATTAGTACTTTTAAAGGTTGTTGAGGGAAATTCCATTTTAGTAGTGGTATGTAATGGTAGGGGCAGCTAAGGAGAGGAGCAGTGATGAAGTTTCAAGCACAAGTCCCTTTATGATCAGTCAAGTCTGGGGTCCAAATGAGATCTATTGTTCAGTCACCTGGGAATGGTCCCATCAAGACTGTCAGTGTGAGGTTTTCATGTGGGAAGGAGTAAAAGAGGAAGGGGGAGGAACAGAGCATGGACTCCATAATAGGGCAGGGCTAGGCTCATCCATTTGTTAACTCAATAAATATCAACTGAGCACCTATGTGCCAGGCACTGTTCTAGACTCTGGAGATTTCGGCAGTGAAGAAGACAAAGGCTCTAATCTCACTGACATCATATCCCAGCTGGATGTGAAGGGCAAATGACAAACAAGTAAGGAAACAAACATATATTATGTCAGGCAGTGATGAGTGCTATAATGAAAAATAGGTAAGGGGTATGAGGGAGAATGAGTGATAAGGGACTTTTGGAAAGTTACATAACTTCTCTAAACCCTCATTTCCTCATCTACAAAATAAAGGTAAGAGTACCTACCTCAGAGGGTTTTATGCGGATTAAATGGGATAATGCATATAAAGTGTTTTGAATAGTGCTGGCAAATCAAAAGCACTTAAAACAGATTAGCACTTACTTTTATGGAACTGGAAAGAAATTATCCTAAGAGGCAATGACCCTCAGAGTGGGCTGCAAAAGGCAGTCGACTTAGGAGAGAGGGATAAGAATGTGTCACTGAAATACACTAAGAAAAAAAACCCCACAGCTTTAGAAGGCCTCCAAATAATTAGGCTACTTTTAACTCTAGTAACTGAGTTTTTTTTGGTTGTTTTTTTTTTGCAGTACGTGGGCCCCTCACTGTTGTGGCCTCTCCCGTTGCGGAGCACAGGCTCCGGACGCACAGGCTCAGTGGCCATGGCTCACGGGCCTAGCCGCTCTGCGGCATGTGGGATCTTCCCAGACCGGGGCACGAACCCGTGTCCCCTGCATCAGCAGGCGGACTCTCAACCACTGCGCCACCAGGGAAGCCCTAGTAGCTGAGTTTTAATCAATGAGTTATATCAATAAAATACATCACCTTATCTAAAGGTGTTTGTTAATGTACATTTTGGAAAGGTTTTTTTGAAGTGCTCATTTACACAAGCTAAACAGTCACAGTTTTAGAGCTTTAAAAGAGAACTTTTTAGACTGGAAATGTTTTTCAAAAGCATCACTGTTAACAGGCAAAAAGAGTCACATTCATATGCAGTTATGGTCCTCACAGAGTTTAATTTGTTTTTAAAGAAAAGACATAATATCTTAATAAATCATCATTAAAGCAAACATAAATTTTCTACCTATATTAAATGTAGTTTGATGCTTTCAAAGTTTGACTTTTTAACTTTCCAAAGTCATGTCATTACTCTATGATGTAATTGTTTCAACAGCTGTTTTCAGATTTGTTTTTAAAAAAGGGAGATTATTCCTTGATTCTGTGGGTAGGCAGTACGTCATTTAACCTGGCATGCATTTAAGCAGGAGATGTCACTGAGCGAGACCATGTATTTGAAGCATCCTAAGTCGTATTTGTAAAACTCTTTAGGCATTTGAAATTCAATTTTTTTGCTTTAAAAATATTTAAAATTCATAAAGAAATTTTGTTTTCTATTCTTTGATTGTAAGACTAAGGAACAGAAAATCTAAAACTAATTTATTCTAAGTAATAAAATAATAATACGAGGTTTTTTATGTCCATTTAAGAATTTGCCTGTATATCACATGTGTATTTTTAAAAATACATATACAAAACTTTCTAAAAGCTTTTTAGGTTTAGATAATCCATTTCATCAGCAGGTTTTAGATTCTGACTCTAATCTTCAAACAGTTGGTAACACATTATTATGTCTCTGTTATTTGCAAACTGAGAGGAATCCAAACAAAGTATTCTCTCCTAAAACAACAGGAGACAAGCAGAGAAAAGAAGTAAAAAATTCCTCAGTAACTTCACAGAAGAATGCAGCACTGCACACTCCTCACTCAGATTCAGTAACTGCACATGGCATAAGCCACATAAACTTATGGGATTCTTCTATGAGTCGACGAATAGATAGTATAGTGACTTTAAATTGCCTGGATTTGGGTATTTCTACATGCAGGTCAAGATGAGTTTCTTATACACTGCACATTTAAAAATAAAATTAAAAAGGAAACAAAGGTAATAATCTTTAATCAAGTACCCGAAGGATCTGAATCCAGAGTCCATGGATGGGTGACCCAGGATCTATTTGTGAATACCCTGAAACCATATGCAAATTATTTTCATATAAGTACAGTTTGGAAAGGAGGCAGGTAGTCATAGCTATCAATGTCTCTAAGGGGTCTGCAGACCCTAAATACTCAAGAACATGTGCAGATGAATTACACTCTGAGTTGTTTTCCCAGCCGTAGTGGTGAAATACAGGGGTTCCTCTCCTGTTAACTGCGGATGCCTTATTCTCTGAAGGCAATGTTACTGCAGCACATAGGAGACTGCACTGTAATTATTTATGTGTCTGTCACATCCACTGGACAATATATTCCTTAAGAGCATGGACTGCAACTTACACTCATTGTCTTCCGAGTGACTAGTACAGTAGGTACACACTAAGTATCTGTGACCTTATCTCTTGTATTACTGTTATTTGCTTGTGGGTCTGTTGCTCCTGTTAAATGTGCCCCATGAGGACAACAACTTTGTCTTGTTTACGTCTGCATTCTACAAAGTTGTAGCATAATGCTAGGTACACACTGGGCCTTAAAATGATTGCTGAACCAAACTGATTTGTTTCTACCTAGAGAGTCTGTGGTTCCTTACGGCTACCAGCTTGCTTAGACTCATCCAGTCTTTAAAATCAACCCTGAGTTCCAGCAAAACAGTTGCTTCCCAGATGTCTATGAAAATGTTACAGTATTTCAGCTGTGTTTTACTGAGTTCTTGAAGCATTTTTTCCTGTCCACCGTGGGTTCATCTACTCTTGCTTAAATTCCTTGTTTAAGCAGCTGCTAAACTCTCCTGCTGTATTCAATTCTCCTCACATACTTAACCCAGCCCTACAGATTTTGCAACATCATAGCTTCAGTGCTTGAGAACAAATACTACAAGCCTTGATGAAGAAGATGCCTGGTCATTTGATGTTAAGTATATAGTATGTAAAATGAGATTTGCCTCCGCTTTACAGAATTAGTTAGTATTAAACATTTCTTTCCTTACTTTCATGTTTAAAAGAGTGATTTAAAATGTTACTATAATCTCATCCCAAAATGTGTTTTAGAAATAAACACCCTATTACATTTTTTAAGTTTACTATTGCTTCTGTTTTTTAAGTGAGTTGACAAATGCTTATTTTAAAATTTATAATTTAAGATAAAAATACAGCAGTTCCTATAGGAAGAATAAATGTATTGGCACCTGTAAAAACAAGTCCAAATCTTTTTTTCTCTAAAAACGTGAAAGATTTGTTTCTTCTTATGCCAGGTTCCAGCTGCTTCACTTTGTTTAAAACTGACTTCAAAGTTTAAACAGTGTCCTGTCCCAACAAATAACCTCCCCCAGATGGAATTATCTCGAGTACTAGCCTCAGTGCTCTGAATACCACACCTGCAGCCTTTTAATTCAACATTTTATAAACTTTCCAAAAGGAAATGATAGATTTTTTTTTGTCTCCTAACTTTTGGAGAGTTGAGTTTAGTGCATGAAGGGAGTTCTATACCTGGGGTAAGTTTATAGATATTTTAAAAGAATAAAAAATTGGAATTATTTTCTCTACTGTGTTGATTATTATGAGAGAAAGAAAGAAGGAAATGAAAAAAATCTGAAACTTTTAAAGTAAAAAATCTTACCTGTAAATACGGATGCTAGGTACAGATTGGGCTCAATTTGTGTCCGATCCATATCACCTGGTGAAGCTACAGTTAAAAATTTTTTTTCATAAGAAAATCAGTTAAGCATAGAAATAATCATGATTCATTCCTGCTATTAAAAAAAAAAAAAAAACCCACAAACCAAATGCACTCCCACAGTTACTTTCATAAAACCAGGCAAACAGAAGCCTGACCTTGTGGCCTTAATATGAAGAAGGAAGTTAAACAGCTGAATTTTAATGACCGCCAATAGAATAATACTTTACCTAATAGATGATTATCTTTATGCATCGAAGATTAGGGAAAGGGGGAAACTAAGGATCATGAAAGAATTTGCATAATTATTTGTATTTAATAAGAGAAACTCATGGGCCATTTCTTCCAAGGCTAAAAGTTTTCACAGATTCTCTTACTTAAGGATTTAATCATTATAAAAAAAAGTTTAGAATTTCCCTTCTCCCTAGGCCAGCCTGGGGCATATTGCCCAACACAATCCATGTGAAAAAACCAGTAAAGTTGTCAGGGAGCACAGAAGAACACTACCCTGTTAAACCAAAGCCAAATTTTAATATTAAAATGAAATAGGCTGGGGAAAAACTCTTTTTATAGCTAGAGAATTATAAAGCCGAGAAAAGTTAAATAACTGAAGAGAGAAACCTGTGGTACATATAGTTCTCAGGCCAAAAAGATATACAGGGTGCCTAAGGCATATGCCCCAGTTGATGGCATGCTGTTAACCTCTGCTCTGAAATATAGTCAGTTACTGTTAATAACCACTGTTATTCAGAATGATTCAGGAAAAATTTACAGTATGGTATAATCAGTATGTTCTGATTTTCTCTAAGATAAAAATCAGTAATCTCTCAAACTTCCTTTATTTCACGAAAATTTCAGGTGGATTTAAAAGAAGATAATTAAATGAAAGTGATTTTAAGCATTACATAGTTCACTAAGCCAAGCAATATATTCCCACTGGTGACAAACATTCATGTTAAACTACTGTAGTTACGCTGTAGGAAACACATATTGAAATGTTAAAAAATTAAATGCATAACAGTTTGTACCTCTTAATCCCTTACACCTATATTGCCCCTCCCCTCTCCCCAATGGTAACCACCAGTTTGTTCTCTGTATCTGTGAGTCTGTTTCTTTTTTGTTATATTCACAAGTTTGTTGTATTTTTTAGACTCCACATATAAGTCATATCATACAGTATTTGTCTTTCTCTGTCTGACCTATTTCACTTAGCATAATGCCCTCCAAGTCCATCCATGTGGTTGCAAATGGCAAAATTTCATTCTTTTTTATGGCTGAGTAGTATTCCACTCTGTGTGTGTGTGTGTGTGTGTGTGTGTGTGTGTGTGTGTACACACCACATCTTTTTTATCCATTCATCTGCTGAGGTACAAACTATTATGTATAAAATAAGCTACAATGGTATATTTTACAACACAAGGAATATAGCCAATATTTTATAACTATAAATACAGTATTACCTTTAAAAATTGTAAATCACTATATTATACACCTGTAACATATAATATTGTATGTCAACTATACTTCAATAAAAAACTTAAAGGCAATACAGATCAATGAAGAAAAATTAAAGCTTAAAAAGTATAGTTTTAGAAGAAAATATAATTTTATAAGGGTAAATTTGTAGGCGAATACAAATTACTTATACACTGATAATCTGAAAACTGACCCAAATTGAGCATCTGATTTTGATAATTTCTAAAAAAAAAATCTTTAAATACATTTTTTAAATCTTTAAAAGCATTAAAAGTGCTTACTATGATGTTACTATTAGACACTATCTACATTCACTTCCCCCTCTGTCTTTAAGTTTCTGAGCGTTAGCAGTGAGAGAAGTCACTGCTAGGCACCTTTCAGATTCTATATAGCACCTACAGTACAAACATGGAAGCAGAGGTATCAGTACCACCGCAGAGGCCCCCTCCACTGAAGAACCATTTGTTTGTAGCAAGTAAATTAAACAGCAGTCTTCTCTGAGGTGGTTGCCTGGAAGCCCAGAATTCAAACTAATCTATTGTATTATAGTAAGAAATAAGCAACAGCATCCCTTTCAGACTAAACAAAATTGGGTGGAAACTAAGAAAAAGAAAACCTACCTTAGGTCTAGCTAGGGTTCAATTAAAAAAATTTTTTTAAATACCTTTTATGTGTCCATCATTATTATACTAGGTGCTGTGAAGGCCACAAAGAGTAAGACATTTTGTCTCAATCCTCCTTAACTGGAGGACTTCCCCGGTGGCACAGTGGTTAAAGAATCCACCTGCCAATGCAGGGGACACGAGTTCAATCCCGGGTCTGGGAAGATCCCACATGCCATGGAGCAACTAAGCCCGTGCACCACAACTACTGAGCCTGCGCTCTAGAGCCCGCAAGCCACAACTACTAAGCCCATGCACAGCAACTACTGAAGTTCACATGCTCTAGGGCCCGTGTGCCGCAACTACTGAGCCTGAGTGCTGCAACTACTGAATCCCGTGCACCTAGAGCCTGTGCTCTGCAACAAGAGAAGCCACCGCAATGAGAAGCCTGCACACCACAACAAAGAGTAGCTCCCGCTCACCACAACTAGAGAAAGTGTGCGTGCGGCAACGAAGACCCAATGCAGCCAAAGGAAAAAATAAAAATAAAAAGTTAATAAAGAAGGTGCTAAATAGTGTACCCAGATACTTTGGAAAAAAGAGCTGTGATACCTTTTTCAAACCAGTGATTTTCAACAGAGGGTTGGGGTAGGAGAAGTGAAAGTCTGAATCACTTCTGGGGCTTTCTCAAACCAACAAGGGCTCCCTTCTATTCTGACAGGCTCACACTCCAATGGGGATGTATCCCCCAGAGGGAGTTGCTGCTACAATGGAACACTCTTCTAAATTCATAATAACTAAATGGGAATTTTATACACTCCATTTTTTTTCAATAAAAAATGGAGAATGTTTTCTCTAATATTCAGGTCCTTTGCTTAATAAAAACATTTTCTTGAAACTTTCAAAAGCAGCTTATTTTTGCTTTATTAAAAAATGAATTTTAACTAAAAAAAATAACAACTATTTCATTAGTCCAAACCAAGTAAATGTTAGTCATCTCTTTACAGCCAACAAAAAGTTAAATTATTAGTAAAATTGTTTAAATTAAAATAACATACAAAATCTGTTATTTTTTTTAAAGGAATGTCTCCAATAAACCACTTCATAGGCTGAAGTAAAATTACTGCAATGCCAGATTTCCTTAAAGGACAAGAAAATAAATGGTTCCCTCCATTATCTTTCTTCATTTTCCCTAAGATGCCTACTTCAGTTCTTTGTATATAATTGTTCAAGAAATATCCAGCTTACCAATGTTTCTGAAAACTTTATATGGAATGGATATAATACTCTATGATCTTTTATAGATCATTTTCTAGAAAAAATTGCTTTTTTTCTGTTCTTTCTATACTGTGGTATGCAAGATAAAAAAATTTTTTGGCAAGTAAATAACAACCAGACACTCTTATTAGAGAGACAGCTGTAAGCTCAAGGCTAAAAGCACAGACTTAGAAGCTAAGCTACCTGAATGCAAATCACAGTGCCAACCACTGTGAGACCTGGGAGAAATACCACACTCCGTGAAGTATCACCACTTTGTGCTTCTATTTCCTCTTCTAGCTCATAGGTTTCTTATGATCATTAACCGGAACGATATATATAAGTAACTTAGAGCAGTGCCTACAGAGGCACTCAATAAATGGTAGTTGTATTATTATTTAACCTATGATTATTTTCTAACTTTTCCCAATTGACAAAAAAATTGATCTCATTAAGGCAATCTTTTCAAAATATATTTTGACAGGGAGACTTTTGGTTTAAGATCACATATTACAGCAGTAGAACTATAAGGGATCTCAGAGATGATCTTATACTTACTAATAAGGAAATCGTGATTCAGGAAGTTTCACTGACAAAGAAATCAATGTCACAAATTAGTAGTAGGAACTAAAAACCCATAGTAAACAGTTCTTTCCCCACCACCCAACATTTTCATACTCTTCTACCAAGATGTATCTTCAGATATTGAGACCTGTAAGAATAATCAGAAATTATCTGTTCTACTTTTTAAAAATTGTCAAGGAAGGAAATATATAGTATGTTGAAGAGCATAGCCTTTGATTTCAGAATTGGACTTGGTGTGACTCCTAGCTCTATCATTTATTAGCTGTGTAACCTTGGGCAAAATATGTAACCTCTCTGAGTCTCAGGTTCCTCAAATATGAAATGAGACGACTATTACCTACCTAATTGGACTGATTAAGGATCTTAGCAGAGTACATCACATAAAGGAAGTAAACATAAATGGAAGCTATTACATATTGTCATTGCTGTTACTATAATCATAAACAAAACTCTCCTGTACCAAAACTGGGGGAGAATCTTTATCTCTACAATGATTTCTCCTAATGGTTAAAAAAAAAAAAAAGGCCACCATGTCAGTATCAAAGTTGACTATTCTCATTTTTTCCTGTAGCTGCCTCATAATTGTCACTTGCTGGTGACAGGGTTTACTGGAAGTGTGAATACTGTGCTCTGCAGGTGAGGATTAAGGTAGCAAACACAACTTCCACCATGGCCAATGTGCTTTGAAAACTGCTTATCAAGTTTGTTGGTTCTTACACTTCCTCATCCTGCTGTTCAAAATTGAGCAAACATAATACTCATTGGTATTTAAGTGAAAGAATGAGAAGAGAAAATTTCTAAATATTTTATCTATAAATTTCTATTAACATTTCTGTGGAAATTCTGAGTGGATAATATTGACTAAAAATTGAGTCATAAATTACCTATGAATATAATTTAGCCTTTTACCTTTATCACAAAAGGCAAATGTGTTAACCTTTATTTAAATGTTTAAAAGTACCACAAAATAAAAACAAATGATCTTAGATTTGGAAATAGAATCCAAGGCTGGGAAAGCAGGGATACTGCTGAAAAAGCTTTAAATGAGGGCACACCAACGGTACCGGGATTGTACCACTTGTACACTACGCTTCTTCCAAACACTCACCGTATTTCAGTACTTTAACTTATTTTAAATGGTCATTCAAAATCTTGTAGCTATATGGTGCCAATTTGAAAGTAACCATGTTGTATCTCAAAAAGTGGTATTTAAAAGGATAGGAATCTGGGCTTTATGTTCTACTCTTGTATTTAAAAAATTTTCATTTTTGGTTGAAAATTTATCTTCCGCTCTGTAATACTATCTTTAGTAAGAATCACTAGTATAGCAATACTTAAAGCTGTAAACCATTATATTATTGTTTTAAACAAATTCTTTACGTATTTAAGAAAACCATGTAGTACTACAGGACTGTTAACTGCAAAACAAGGATATAAAGATGAAGGCCTCCAAAACATGAATTTTTTTAACCCCAAAACAACAGTTTTTAAATGAGTGACATCCAGAATTTGAAACAAATCTAATAAGGAGAAATCTAAAATTAGTAACATTCAGAATAGCTGGTGCTTTTATACTAATTTGAGTTCACTGAAGGAACAAAAAAGGGAATATTATTAAAGTAGTTAAATATATATAGAAGAAGTTAACACTTTTGAAACAAATAAGTTACTCATTGGCTGCATATCTAATAGGTATACAACTCTTGTCAATAATAGGATTTTCAGAAATAGTATCTTGGCAGCATAAAAGCTTATATTCAAATGCCAGGAAACTGATTAGTAATTCAGAAAATAGATGACCCACCTAACCTGAATGCAGACATGATTTATTTGAATAATGTACACTCAATTATTAAGGCTCATTAAAAACCATTTAAGTGCTTGAATGTATTGCTGTGTAGTGTAATGACAAAGAGAGTTCCTGCCTTTCAGGGGCAGGAATGTCTAGAGAGACATTCCAGCATTAAAATGTGGTTGAGAACGGAGAGACGATGTTTTAGTAGACAACTTTATCTACAGGGTGCTTCCTGTTGGTTGAACAGCCTATGACACAGCTACTAAAACAAATTCCTCTCAGATAATCCTTTATAAAAACATGCCATAATGGTTTGAAAACTAAAAGAATCTTAAAAATTACAATAGGTTTGCCTTGTGAAAGAAGCCATACATTCTGTATGATTTCATTTATTTAAAGTACAAAAACAAGAGAACTAATCTATGCTGCTAGAAGTGAGAATAGTGGTTATCCTTTCGGAGGTGGAAGCTGTGTCTGAAAGGGAAAGTGAGGGGCTTTGGCGGTGCTGGCAATATTCTGTTTCTTGAGCTACGTATGGGTTTTACAGGCGTGCTCAGTTTTTGAAAATTCTTTCAGCTGTACACTTATGTGTACTTTTCTGTATGTATATTATACTTCCAGAAAAACTTGAGGTTGAAAAAAAACCCAATAGGTTAGTTTCATCAATTAAAAGATGATTCCCTTAGGGGCTTCCCTGGTGGCGCAGTGGTTGGGAGTCCGCCTGCCGATGCAGGGGACACAGGTTCGTGCCCCAGTCCGGGAGGATTCCACATGCCGAGGAGGGGCTAGGCCCGTGAGCCATGGCCGCTGAGCCTGCGCGTCCGGAGCCTGTGCTCGTCAGTGGGAGAGGCCACAACAGTGAGAGGCCCGTGTATCACACACACACACAAAAAAGATGATTCCCATATAGTTTTAAACTGCTTTTCCAATGAATGAAAATGCCAAATAACTAACAGTACTAGGTAGGCTTTCACATCAAGTTAACATCAGCAGCAGGCCACACTGCTGACTAAAGACAAATTCCTTCCTATTTCTTTTCTTAAAATCTTGAAAAACCTGTAAGCTGAAATTATTCAGAAGCAGAAGGTGAGTTTTTGCTTTTGTCGCTGTTGCTTTAGTTTGACTCTCACAAGTCTAGTTTGACTTACTACTTAGGATGCTTGATGTTCACAACAATCACCCACTCAATTTAATTGAAAGCACAAACCAATCTCAGTTTAACTAATCTTGAAGGCATTTCTAAAAGCATTTCTAAAATATTAATACATTCTGGGACTTCCCTGGTGGTGCAGTGGATAAGACTCTGCGCTCCCAATGCAGGGGGCCCGGGTTCAATCCCTGGTCAGGGAACTAGATCCCACATGTATGCCGCAGCTAAGAGTTCACATGCCACAACTAAGGAGCTGGCAAGCCACAACTAAGGAGCCTGCCTGCCGCAACTAAGACCCGGTGCAACCAAATAAATAAATATTTTTAAAAAATTAAAACATCCTGTAAAAGCCACTTAATTCCTTATTTTGGATACAAAAAAAATCCTTGCTGCTTCAGTTTATGTCTATAAAGCAATGATATCATAACTACATTTAAACTCAACTATAACTCTTACTCAATAGTAATTCATATAACTTTAATTACGTGAGGCCACAGACTGTTATAGAACGTCACTATTATCACATTCTTATAAATGATATTTGATAGCTAACAAAGCTGAAGGCAAAGTAGGTCCCTAATATAGTTACTTAACAGTTTGAATCTAAGAGCTTCTATAATTTACACACAGAAAATCCATTTTCTGAGATGGAAATTCTAATATGAAAACCTCTCTCAAGTTCTGGCCTGTGACTATAGCTAAAAATACAGTGTATTATTTGTGTAGTCTTTACAGTGGATTTTGCCATATCTAGTCATTCCTAACTAAATTTGGAAACAAAAATTAAATGTGACATAGTGACCAGTTCATGTCCCTCAAGGCCAGACCTGGTAACTTTTGAAAAAGAATGAAAGAATGAAAAATGAGCTTTCAAATACAGGAAGCCACTAGAAAATAAGAACAACACTATTCCATATCCTAAAATTAGAGCTTTAAAGACTTTCTGTTGACTAGTAAGTTTCGGGGTGAGGGGGCAGGCAGGCAAGGGGGAATTTCTGCTCAGTGTACACACGACACCAAGGGGAATAAGGGCCAGTCCAAGTTCTATGTTACCATTACTCTGGGTAATAGTTCCAAGCTGTGAGGCACAGCTGTATGGGCCCTGCCAGCAAGGCCATCGCAGCATGCTTTGATAGCATGGGGCCCTGAAGTGTCAGGATATAGAGAAGGCAGCAGTTGTTGGCTGTGAAAACAGTCTGATACAAACCAGATGGGAACTTACTAGATGGGCAACACAAAGGAAAACAATTGGCTCATTCAACAAAGTCAGGCCCCTGCCCCAGAGAATTCACAGAAGACAATAACAGTCACCCAGAGTTGATGCAAACAAGAAACGGCCATGTGGTTACAGTTTAAAGAATTGTTTTTCCTCAGACTAAACGAAGTTTTGCTTTCTAATTCTTGTATTCATTAACTGTAGTTTGGTGTACAGGGCTTTTTGCCAAAGAAAAACATTTCATTTATACAATATATATTTTTGTGACACCAAGAGAAATATATGGCGGCATAGAAATTTTATGCTGCTTCCTGTAAAGTGTTATGAACATAGGTTAAGCTATTTCAAGAAATTGGCAAATTTAGAACATGATTTATCAGGCTGACACAGTAATTAGAAAATAGCCAATATAATATTTCCATGACTTCCTAAGTCTGATTTGTTTTAACGTAGGCAGAATAACACAAAGGCAGTAATCACAGACTTTCGGAACTACACTTCTACCTACGTGATTTTTTTCTGACTTTATTAGATGGGACAGTATTATTGCAATTATATTCACAGGAAAAAAGTGCCAGTGTTCTCCATAACCTTACTACCTGAGTCTCATCACACTAAAAAGTACCTGTCCATCTTAAGTTGACAATGTAACAGAGATTAACAATTAGATTCTAAGATAACTTTTGGCAATAACATTTCACTTAAAGACTTTGTATGTATATATTCCACAACAAAGCTGTTTGTTCTGCTATTTTAAAAGATAGTAAATAGCATTCTAGCTTAAAATGATTCACAGGTAACTGCATCTTTTTCCATTGGAAATCCCAGCACAACCTGGGCCTCTGCATTTACTACTAATTTAAAAACACACCCAAGGGACTTCCCTGGTGGTTCGGCAGTTAAGACTCCGCACTTCCAATGCAGGGGGCCCGGGTTTGATCCCTGGTCAGGGAACTCGATCCTGCATGCCACAACTAAGAGTCCACATGCTGCAGCTAAAACGTGGCACAGCCAAATAAATAAATAAATAAATATTTAGGGGGAAAAAAACCACACACACACCCCAAGAAAGCCTTATATTTGTAATCACTATTCTTAGGTGATGAATAAGGAGCCCATCAAAGAAACTCTGAAAATAAGAGCATTTTTCATGTACGTATTTGAACATATTTTATAATTAAGTAAACTGTTTTGTTTCGTACTTTCATAATAAACACATTGGTTTCTTAAAAGAGAAGACATGTATCTGTGGAACTGTGAAAATTACTGTGGTACTTGAGACACAACTCAGGTTTCCCAATTTGCATTTGCTGCACTATCCAGATTATTTTCATTGACTCTTCCCACCCTAAAAACTGAGGCTGAACACGTGAACACACCCTTCCTCAGTCTTCCTAATCTTAATAAATGGCACTATCATTTGCCCAGTAAGTTTCAGACCAGAAATCTAGGAGTAATTAATCCTTGACTCTGCTTTCAATTACATTCCACATCTAATCTGCTTTAATAAGTAACTTTTGAAATAATGTTATTCCTCAGCTTTATCAGGTATATGCCATCAGTACACAGCCTGAACCTGACCACTGTGACACCTCCACTAGGGCACAAGCCACCATCACCTCTCATGTGTAATACTGCAACGGTCTTCCAGTTGATCTCCCTGCTTCCATGACTGTCTCCCTATGGTCTGTTCTCCACCTAGAAGCCAGGGGGAACCTTTTAAAAATGTAAATTAGAGTTTGTCATTCCCCAGCTCAAATCCTCCATAGGCTTTTCATCACACTCAGAATGAAATCCAAATTCCTTCCCAGAGTCTGCAGGGCTCGACAGGATCTGCCTACATCTCCTATCTCATTTCCTACCACAGCTCCCTTGCACACTCCCCTCCAGCCACACTGGCCTTCTTGCTGTTCCTTGGGCACAACAAGTTCATTCCCACCTTAAAACCTTCATTCTTCCTACTTTTTCTAGATGAAATACTCTTCCCCAAATGTCTGCAAGTTTTCTCCTTCCCTTCGTTCTATATGGAAATGCCATTCCTACAGAGAGGACTTCCCTAACCACATGATCTAAAGGAACAAACCACTTACTTTGCTTCCTTCACTATTCATCCCTGCTTTATGTTTTTTTAAATTGATACTAGTAGAAATATTAATACAAATTGACATAGACATTATTTTTAAAATAAATAAAGCAATACCTTTTAAAAATGTTTTGCTTTTTATTTGGAAAGAATTTCATACTTAAGAGAAAAATTACAAGAATAGTATAAAGAACACCTTTTTTCACTTACCCAGATTCACAATTGTTAACTTCTTCCCCATGTTTTAGATTGGTGTGATATTTCCCTGTAACTACATTCAGGTTATGTACTCAGATATCCCATCTGGAGGCACACAGTATTCATTTGTTCCTCTATGGCGATACTAATTTTGATCATCGATTCTGGGTACTGTCCTATGTTTTCCCTTTATACTAAATGAACCAATCTATGAGGAGATACTTTAAGACCATGCAAATATCCTGCTCTTTATTAAAATTTCCCTCTACATTTAGCATTCATTGATGACCTCTGCCCCATCTAATCTTCACTAGGATGGTTACAAAATGCTGACTTTCCAACATTAGTAGTCACTCCACATTTGCCCGTTGACACCTGGCATTCTTCTGTAAACCTTTTATGTTTTTTCACAACACTTAACATCATCTGAAATTGCTGTAAATTAATTTACTTTTTTCTATGATGTACACAAGTATGTAAGCTCTGTGAAAGCAAGGATTTCAACTAGTATGTTCACCACAGTATCCCCAAGGTTTGGAACAGCACCCAGCACATAGCAACTACTCAAGAATGAATAGAAAAAGGAAGAAAACTGTTAACAAGGCCCTTGCACTAGATGGGAGAATAAGACTACCTAATACATTTGATCCAATAAACATTTACTGGGAACCTACCATTTAGGGTGCTGTGCTAGAGAGCAGGTGGTGCAGAGATGAATGAAACAAGGCCATTGTCTCTAAGAAATTTACTTTCTAGAGAAGGAGAGGCTATAAGAAAATAATC
Source organism: Orcinus orca (assembly GCF_937001465.1). Taxonomy (NCBI): domain Eukaryota; kingdom Metazoa; phylum Chordata; class Mammalia; order Artiodactyla; family Delphinidae; genus Orcinus; species Orcinus orca. The sequence continues at coordinate 159,066,552 of NC_064560.1, read as the reverse complement.
CTACAAGGTATGATGCAAGGGCTAAAAGTGATATATATACCAAATACTACGGGCCCTTCAGGGACACAAAGTGGACCAAGAATGTTTGTTTCTAGGTTGGAAAGATGGTGAAAGAGGGCAAGGGAGGGTACAGTTCCAAGTGAAGACACTGAGAAAGGCATGGCGGAGGGGAGCTTAGGAGATCCTGGTAAGTGTAGTAGGATGAGGGTTGAGAAGAAATAGAATTATGAAATGTGAATGGCCACAACTGACCTGAAGAATCATCAAGCCCAGCCCTCATTCTGTAGATAAGAATGAATGATCCTGCTTATTCCAACCTCATTCCCCTGCACCCCTGCTCTTTCCCCTTCTCCCCCTTCCCTTTCTCCTCTACTATCTCATGTAACCCCACCTTTTCCCTTCTTCCTATTCCCTCCCTTCCTTTCTCTGCACTCTTTCCTTCTCTCAGGATTATATCTTTCTCCCTCTCCCTTTGTCAAGAGTAGAAATGAGATGGGATCAAGGCTCCAGGTGGAAGAGTTATCTTTAAGGAGGTTTTAAAAAGCACAGCTCTTTCTTCAACCCAAAAGGGGAAAAAAATGCAAGGATTAATGTAAAGCCATAAGAAGTTGAAGCTAGAGTAGTTATAAATGAAAGAGTAGAACTTTTGAAACACATTTGAAAGAGTAGAATTTAGAAAAACAAAAGCATATATTAAAAGAGAATTGAGGGCTTCCCTGGTGGCACAGTGGTTGAGAGTCCGCCTGACGATGCAGGGGACACAGGTTCATGCCCCGGTCCAGGAAGATCCCACATGCCACAGAGCGGCTGGGCCCGTGAGCCATGGCCGCTGAGCCTGCGCGTCCAGAGCCTGTGCTCCGCAACGGGAGAGGCCACAACAGTGAGAGGCCCACGTACGGCAAAAAAAAAAAAAAAAAAAAAGCCATCTTAGAGAACTTAGTTCCAGCTAATTAGTACCCTACTACTTCTGAATGACATCATATAAGTCCAGGTCTTCATCTCTTCTATTCCTTAAAGGAGATCACTCTATGTACAAAGGGAAATAAGAGAGTCAATAACTTGAATTCTCCCTAGACCAGCAATGAGAACTGTTTAAAGACAATCCCCTTGGAATTTCTTCTTCTTAAAGACATCATAAACACTGTTCAAAATCAATAAAACTTGCCTAGAAGACTTCATAGTCCTAAGCTTAAATTTTAATTTGTCTCTCCCATCTCTAAACAATGTCTATGATTCTCATTTGTACTTCACTTCTAAATCACTACAGGTTTGCTTTGGTAGAACATGTCTTCAAAAGCTGCCATTAGGCCTGAATTACATGTTTACATATGAATTACATGGTTAAAAATATGCCTTTTACTTCACCAATGTTATTTGTTTTTTGTAGCAAAAGATGATCTTGGGAGATTTTTCCCACTTCAAAAAATGTTTTAATGATTCTGTAATAAAGCTAGTAGTATTAAGCCTACCCAGATGATGTTAGAACTTTGTTTGGAGTGGGGATAGGGAAAAGGCTGAGCCCAAAGGCAAAAATTGAGGGCATTTTATATAAATAAAATCTTATTCTATATAACATCAATAATAATAGTGATAATAGTGGTAAAAAGCAAAATTATTATGGATAAGAAACTTTAAATAAAGTACTAATTTAATAAAATAAAATATGTAAGTACAATAAAACGGTGAAAAATGTTTTTCAAGAACACATGAGGAAGGTTCCTAGGAATGACAGTGAAATTATATCGCCTTTTGCCATTAGAGTTACAGGGTTTTTTCCCTAAGAAATTTAATCATTTTAATACCTTTATGTGTACCCAATACTGCCCCTAATTTTAATCCTTACTTTTAATCAGGATGCCACAGCTCATAAATGATTACTGAGCTCTTGAGTTATCAGTTTCTCTCTTGGATTAAAAAATGAGAGAACTGCTGACAGAACGCAATTCACCAAAACAGTCACTTGCCAGTAGATAGGATTATAGATTGGAAATCATCCTGGTTAATAAGCTTCACTATATTTAATTGTCCAACATGCAAATCAATTTAAAAATTTTGTAAAAGAATTCTAGGTGTTGTTCGTTTGTTTGTTTTTGTTTTGTTTTTTTAACATCTTTATTGGAGTATAATTGCTTTACATTGTTGTTAGTTTCTGCTGTATAACAAAGTGAATCAGCTATACATATACTTATATCCCCATATCCCCTCTCTCTTACGTCTCCCTCCCACCCTCCCTATCCCACTCCTCTAGGTGGTCACAAAGCACCAAGCTGATCTCCCTGTGCTATGCGGCTGCTTCCCACTAGCTATCTATTTTACATTTGGTAGTGTATATATGTCAATGTCACTCTCTCACTTTGTGCCAGCTTACCCTTCCCCCTCCCCATGTCCTTAAGTCCTCAAGGTTTAATAAATATAAATTATCTTAAATATATGCACTGAAGAGTAAAAAAATTTGTTGAAAGTCACTTTATCTCCCTAACACTATATGGAACATGTACCATCTCTAGCATTTTCTCACCAACGTCCTTAAAGCTCAGAACCAATATAGATTCAACGACTATCTGTTAAAGAAGAGCTGATTACAACATGGTATTCAAAAAAGGAGAGGTGTCCTGGAGACAGTCACGCTAATAATAGCTAATATTTTCACAGCTCTTAATATGTGTCAAGTCCTATTCTAAGTGCACTACTACCTGTCTTCCACTAGGATATCAACCTTCTGGAAGAGATACCATATTACAGATGAAAAAAGCACAGAAAGGTTAAGCATCTTGCCCAAGGTCACCAGCTAGTGAATAGCTAGCAGAGTTAGGATTTGAACTCAGGCAATCTGACTCCAGAGTACAAGCTGTATGCTGTAGTGCTTCAAATTCTACAGTAGAACAGACATCAGCATGAACATCTGGAGTCATTAAGCAATGTTTCACAAAGGGTGGTCCTTCTTCTTCTGCATCAGAATGACCAGGGGTGCTAGTTTAACATTCAGATTCCCAGGCCCCACCTCAGGCAACCGATCAGAGTCTCACAGTAAAGCCAGGGATCTGCATTTTAAATTAGAAATGCAAGAGATTCTTAAGTCAAAGTTTGAGAGACAATGTATTAGAGACTAACAAACAATCCAGGAGTAGTGCATCCTACAAGTATAAAAATATTACTTCTCTGTTCTAATTCATTCTGAATTGAAATAATCCAGCTTCTCTTTTATTTAGGGTAGAGCTGGGTTAGTAGAATAATCCATTGTTATTGTGGTTGAAATAGTCTATCTAATTTGTATTTTATTTATATAAAACTAAAATCACAAAAAATTTAAATGATTATTCTGTTGATTGGAAGAAAAGCATCTGTAATACACTAACTTGTCAATGTTGTTAGTTTTACTTGGAGGAGGGCAGTGTAGTATGATAGAAATACTACTACACTAGGAGTAAGAAGATCAGATGCTACCACTAATCAGAATTATGACCTTTGGTTCTTGGGAGCAGGGGCATCATCCCCAGTTCAACAGAACCAAAAGTCATAATTCTAATTAGTGGTAGCATCTGATCTTCTTACTCCTAGTTCAGTATTTCATTGATATTAAAATATAAAGATATTATCAAATCTACACTTACCTCTGTGATTATTTTGGAAGGTTAAATTTTGCTCAGTGGCTGTTGAATAAAAAGGCTACTAAGTTTAATGAAGAGTTTAAATCATGTTTTACATCAATTTGGTTTCTAAAAAAAATAGCATAAAAACTTTAAAGTCAGGTTTCAGGAAATCTGGCTAAGAACAATGAAAGGGTTGCAGAGGTTTCTGGAATACTGGTGAGTCTTCAGAACAATCCTGGTATATGTATTTGGTGAGACAGGTTTAATATCAAAGACTTGAGAAAAATCTACATGCTCCATACACAGTGTATAAATAATTCTACAACAACAAGAAAATTAAATAATTTCCACAATTAAAATACTCTTACATAGAAAAAGAAATCACTTTAGCACCAACAAGCAAAAATGTTATGGAAATCCTTGAATAATTTTCAGTGTCTTTTCAAATAGATTTTCCCTATCAATCCTCTTTGCATTTTGCTTATTTTTAGGGAATAGCCTTAGTTAAGCACATTTATCTCCTAGATTTTATATATATATATATATGTGTGTGTGTATATATTTCTATTTTTTAAATCAAAGGTGTAAATCCTTTCTTGTAGGAACAAACAGTTGAAATAATAATCTATGATAAAAAGTCATTAATGTGCCAGAAGAGTGTCTTTTCTCATATGGTTTATGCTCCCACCTCCACCCATTCAGAAAATATAAGAAATGTATATACATAAAGACAATCAGCAAGTTGACCTAACACACTTGCTGCCATGTGTTTATTTTTTCAGCACTATAAGAAAAAAGTGACAATTTGACAGTATGATTACCTAAAGATGTTTGTCTTTTTGAATTTCATAGTATTCTAACAAATTATTTCTGAGACTCAGTGTTTTAAAGAAATTATTCTTCTCAAACTACCCCCTTTATTCTTCTTCTTCTTTTTTTTTTTTTTTGTGGTACGCGGGCCTCTCACTGTTGTGGCCGCTCCCGCTGCGGAGCACAGGCTCCGGACGCGCAGGCTCAGCGGCCATGGCTCACGGGCCCAGCTGCTCCGCGGCATATGGGATCCTCCCAGACCGGGGCACGAACCTGCGTCCCCTGCACCGGCAGGCGGACTCTCAACCACTGCGCCACCAGGGAAGCCCCCCTTTCTTCTTCATATCCCTTGAGAGCAGATGTTTTGTCTTATCCATCTCTCTAGCTCCAAAGCACCTTCTACAGTCCTTTACACAAAAAAGATGCTAAAAACACTGACCTAAAAATAAATGTACAATGGAACATTATTGAGCCATAAACAGGAATGAAGTAATGACATCTGCTACATGAATGAACCCTGAAAACATGTTAAGTTGAAGAAGCTAGACACAAAAACCACATATTGTATGATTCCATTTGCATAAAATGTGCTGAATAGGTAAATCCATAGACATAGAAAGTAGACTAGCAGTTGACAGGAACGGGGGGAGGGGAGAATGGAGAATGAATACTAATGAATATGCGATTTCTTTTTAGGGCAAAGAAAATTTTCTGGAATTTCCATAACTTTTTAAAAATATTAAAAATCACTGAACTGTACACTATAAAAGGGAAAATTTTACGATATCTCAATTAAAAAAAAAAGAATGAGTGAATGAATGCTCACACTATTTCTCTTTCATTTAGAGTTAAAAAATACTGCCCACTGACTAACATGTAACCCGATTTAACTTTCTCTACCCTTTAGCATATGCTTGGTTGCCCCTTCCCCTTGCTTAACTAATATGTCCTCCAAGAACGAACAATTTTTATACTACAAAAGAAATCACAAAATCTTTTAGAAAAGTAAAACTGACTTTACATTATTCCACCGTGGCTGTCTGTACCATGTCTACATTCAAAAGTTTCAACTGAAAAATGATTATAAGGAACTATTCTCATTTTTCACCTTTTCTTCTTCCTTGTACCTTTTTACTAAATAACAGCATTAAACGTTGTTTGGTGTCAAAAGCAAATGATGGAATGAATTATCAAATTCAACTCAATGAACACATTGACTGTATTTAAGCACAGTGCTATGTTGGGAAACAAGGTCTATTAAATAAATAGGAAAACCTATCTTAATAAATAAACCACAAAACTATCCCATATATCACTTTCTCTGAAACTTTAAATAATCAGTCTGGAGAATACAGTGATGGTAAAGGCAGCTCTTGCCACAAACTGTTAAGTCACACAAATATTTATTAAGTGCTTACTCAATAAAATGGTATAAAACAAGGAAAAGAGCATCAGCTTTGCCCTCAAGTAGATATGGGCCTGAATTCCACACCTTCATTTGCTAAACTGTGTGCGTTGGGAAAATTAGTTAACCTTCATGAATCTTACCCTTTCTCGTATAAATGCCACACTACCTGCGTGGCATGGTATTATGAGGAATAAATGAGATAGCATAAGGTGCCTAGCAAGGCTTCAGTAAATGGAAACTATTGTTAAGATTATGATTATGTTCCGGGCACCAAAGATCTGGAGGGTGGGGTTAAGGATGAATAAGCCATTTTCAACTGGAGGTTCAGTAAGGACTCAGGAAAATGCAGCTGAATGTTGAAGAATAAGAAGTTTCAATTCAATTTGGTAATATTTTGTAGAGGAATTTTCTGTTTATGTTCATGAGAGATATTGGTTTATAATCTTCTTTTCCTGTAATGTCTTTGCCTGGTTTTGGTATCAGGGTTATGCTGGAAAGAATTCAGTCCTTCTGGCAGTGGCGGCCACTCTCCTCTTCCAGGCCTGCACCAGTGAAGAAGAATCTCTCCAGTCTCCTAATCTTTCTGTTTCTAGAGGTCTGTGGAGAAGGGACTGCAAGTGAGAGTGAACCACTTTTGTATCAGTAGCTACCAATGGCTCTATGCTTGGCCTTTAGCAATTCATTAAAGAAAAGTCTAGTCAAATACATCTTATCTGCTTGTATGGTGCCTGGTATCTCTTCCTGTAACTGTGCTCTGGCACAGTGACAGGGTTCTTGTGTCTCATATCTCGGGAGGAGTCTGTCTTTCCGTGGACTTCAGGCTACTTAGTTGCTGTACATCATAAGTCCTCTGATGGGTTCAAGAAATGTTATGATTTTAGAGTTTATCTGACATTTTATTACAGTTAGGAGAAGAGACACTCTCCACTTTCATCCTCCTAGGTGGAAACAGAACGCCCACATTCAGCAACATTTTAAAGTGAATTTCTATTTTATTAATCAATAATAGCATGGATTTGTGAAAGACACATTTATTCAGATTACACCTTTGGATTCATGGACTTTGGGCAGATTTATTACTCTGTGCCCCATCCCTTCCCTATCAGAGATCTACACACATGGCTTTTAAATCACTGTCATACTTTATGAGAAAAAAAATCAATTTAAAAAACTTTTAACTGTGATTTTAAAATTACTAAAATCAATTGTAATTTTGAGCTATTATAATTTAGGTATATTTCAAATACAAAAGCAAAAATTTTCATTTGCACATACGGTTAGAAATGGCTTCTAAATATATATAAGCTTTGAATTTCCTAATTCTCACATATCTAAAGTCACAATCACTGTATGTTAAGGTATAAAAGGTGCTACGATGGCTAGGAATTAAACTCAGGACATAATGTCAAAAAAAACCTATTGTGATTTCCCACAAAAATGTAACCTGCTTTTGATAAATTAGTGCAATTACATTAGTAATTACTTTTAGCACTTTGATACATATTTTCTGAGCAACATATTTCATCTACAAATAAGAAAACTGAAGAATGCTGTGGTTTTCAAACAACTTTGACAACTAATCTGTCCTAGCATTTAACCATACAACATATGTTCTAATTTTCCCCCATTGATTATAGTATAGCCTATTTGACTTTCTAATTATTCTTTATTATGCGGTTCTTAAAATTTTAAGAGAAAAACTAAAGAAGAAAAATATTTTTAAAAGTGAACTATTTTAATACATCACTTTATAGAATTTAATTGTTCCTGGGTTCATAACAAATAAATGGATTGAAAACTAGTCTCTCATTTGTACTGAAGAAAGTTAACTGCACAGTGAAAGGGAAAAAAATTTTAATGACTTACTAAATTACTTAAAAAGTTTGCTTTCACTATAAAACTGTTAGACACATTAATCAGGACTTAGAATCAGATAAGTGGTATCATGTGCTCAAAAATATACCCAATGAATTAAATACCAAAAGAAACAGATATTATCTTTCAGAATTCAATTCAATTTCTCTCTTTTGTATTAAAATCTGAAAGTAATAATCAAGCGGAGAGGAAGGAGACAAGTACTTTAAAGATATCCCAGAAGCATAGTGCTAGAACTTACGTCCTACCATATCGTCAGTCAATTTTTAATGGATGATCACTAAACTACTGCTACTGCTAGTAAACGGCTTGATTTCTTTATATACATATATTAAACTACTATGCATTTCAAAGTGAAATACATAATACTTCTTCCTGAAACAGCCATAATTTGGGCTTCAAGTATTCTTAGAAGCATTTATCTTCCAGAAAAGATGTGGTTTTGATTCCCTTGTGATAAGGTGAATTTCCTTCATTATCTTCAAGCCCTTTGTATATGATAGGATTGAATTCCTTCAAGGTCACTCAAAGTTGTGAAAGCCCTAGAGGATTATTTTGGCACTCTGACTCTCTTATTCTTTGAAACATTTGGCAGTGTATCAGAGCTTCATCAGAGAAAAAAATTAAATCCACAAAATTTATAGGGGAAAAAGTCATGACTGACTATATTTGCCAAGGGAATTGTATTCATTCAAAAAATATTTAGTATGGAGATATGTATCAATTATAGAGTGAAACACCTGGCTCCTATTTAAAATGTTTTATCTATAGCCCACTGGGTATTTATTTATCTTGGTTAAAACTGACATAGGCCTGCGGCTCTCCTAACTTCTGTATTGCATGTAAAATTAAATGAAAATAATTTTTACACATATTAAATCCAACTGTTCTAGATTCTTTCTAAATAAAACTTCCTCCTACTAGCTAACACATTGGTTTCTTTTATTTTTATTATGATTTTTACTGACATTAAATGTTAACTGCACACTATTATTTAATGACGTTGTAAGTCAACAAAAATTTAAATATTGCCATCTTGTGGTCAGACATTCATATATGTGAAACAGAAAACAATGCCACTTTCCTAAAGAGAGGTATTTACCCTTAAAATCTTACCAAAGATATTTTCCTATCAGGTGAGAAAAATGATCACACAACATCCTCCAAGAAGACAAAATTCATTTATAATTTTAAGAAATTATAATTTAAAAAAAAAACTAAATTAAATATATAGTCATTCATCATGAATAGTAACAGAATTCAGTAGAAGGACATCAAGTCAGTCCTGATATTATCTTAGAAATATTCATTTGCTTATATCTATATACTGTCATGATTAATTTTTAAACACAATGAGGAAAGTGTTACAGGTAATTTTCCACAGGATTTTAAGATATAACACTAACACTACTCTACCACTGTTAGGTTTTAAAAAGTGGTCAGGAGGGGAAAGTTCTGAAAAGCTGGAGCAAGAAAGGAACAGAAAACAAGCAGAAAAGTAAAAACCTAAACCTCATATAACATAATCTTAAGCACTTCCTCATTTAGGTCCTCCCCAAACTGCCCAACAGTTACATTTGTAATTATATTGGCATTCAATATATGAGATAAAAAAAACACAATTACAAAAGTGAAGAGAAACATTCCACTGCTCAAAATACTCCTAATACTTCTACCTGGACTGTAGACAGAAAGTTTTTAAACAGAAGACATCTTAATTTCTACTGCCAAATTTCAGAATTTAGGTTATATAAAATTTAAATGACAAAGAAGCAAGAAGGCAAACTAAGCACAAGGCCAACAGCTTTGCAGAAACACAAAGACAACATCAAATGCCGGGATGCTGACTGCAGAATCATTTAGCCACACAATTTTGGTAATCAAGCAGTACAGAAAAGTTCATTCATATGATAGCATCTAACATGAGTTCTTTGTTTTCTAACTTGTACCTGTTGATCAAATCGCCACACAACATAAATAGCCTTTACAAAGCTCCTTAACAACCATAACCATTGCCTTTATATTATAATTTAAAACAGACAACTATAATACAGATACAGACTTATACATAGATAAAAAGACACTGACATTCAATTGTACAAGAACCAAAAGGTAAGATTAAAATAAAAATACTACCTAAGAGTTTTTAAAATCCATTAGAAATAGTGTTTATTGGTAAAGAGAACTAACAAATATACTCAAATACAATACCAAATTCTTTATCCCAAAGGGCTAAATCAAAGAAAACAAAAAAAACCCCTAGAGAATAAGAATAAAACTTATATAAAAGAATTCTCATTATATATGTGTTCAATTCACAACATATATCAAACTCTTATATTATTACAAGGAAACAAATCTTACCTTGTTGCTGTGAAAGTGAAATATCACATTTATTTCTTACACGTATTAAACGACTTTGAACTGGCTTGTGTTCAACTTGCTTAACATCTTGGTCTTGTTTTTGTTGGTACTGAAGAATTTAAGACATGAAGTCATAATATTATTTTTTAAGTTACTTTAAAAAGATCTGAGCAATTAAATTATTTAGGTGTTTATTATATAAAATTTGGATATCATGCATGCTTTCTAACTACCAAATGGGTGATGGAGTACATATTACTAAAGAAAAGATATTGCAAATAAAATCTTTCAAAAGATTTGGGTAATATACACAGATTTCAGATATTCAAATCATTTCTATTTTTCCTAGAGAATTCAGAGCTACTTATAAACCAACTATTCTAGATACATACATGATGGATTTAGACAGGATAAAAACTTAATTTGACTGTAAGCACTTCCATATAACCATTTTTGCATAAAATGAAAATCTGCATAATGTACTGCAATTTTCAAAGAGCTTTTATATATAATAACATCACTGAATTCTCCCAAGTGTTGAGTAGGTATTGTTACCCTCCTTTGCCATTCAAGAAAAGTACACTCTACCATAAGCCCCATCATCTCTCTTCCTTACTACCACCTAACGAAATTTGAAATTTACAGTAGTCACAAATTCCTTCACAATCACACATTACAAATTGTGATGACTTTAGCCATTTTCTTTCTCCCCTTTCCTGTTTTATGAGCCTAATTATGAATGAGTCTCTGAAAACAACTGTCAGATATAATTTGACAGGAACCTAAAAAGGTATCTCTGAACTCTTAACAACAGATACAAGCAGAGGAGAATCTGAAACACCTGTCCACATGGACTCAAATGTAACCACTCCAGTTCTGGCAGGTACTTATTTATCTACAGATAAAAATGAGTAGCTTTAGTCTGCAATAATAACAACTAGCCTCACCTCTGGTCTTCTAAGTTTAGAGCCATTAGTCATATAGGTTTCTTCCCTGAAGGAAATATTATTTTGGTGTGTATTTCTAAGATGGGTACTATGACTCTTTTGTGCTGCTTCAATTTAGAACCTTCCTACTGGCTCCCTTCCTTAACCACAGGGATTAAGAGCTGAGTATTGTGGAGCTAAACTGCTCGTGTTCAAATTTGGCTAAGTCATTATGTAGCTTTGACCTTGGGTTAAGTTACTTAACCCCCCAATACCTCTATTTTCTCATTCATCAAATGGGGATGATAATAATAATAACTACCTCAGTAGGTTGTTAAAAGGATCAAATGAGTTAATACATAATGAACTTAGAACAGCCTCTGGCAGAGTAAGCACTATAAACAAGTGTGTGCTAGTATTAGTACTAGCCATATTTCTCTGTTAATAAAAGAAATCTAACAAATGAATTTTTTTGAAGCCGTTCTTCTGGTAACACCTTGCAGTTTTATTTTAAAACAGGCCAATAATTAAAGGAGAGCAATCTTTCTTTTATTTTTTAGAATATCTTTATTGAGGTATAACTGATAGACAATAATCTGCATGTATTTAAAGTGTATCATTCGTTAAGTTTTGACATATGTATATACCCATGAAGCCATCATCACAGTCAAGATAATACGATGAACATATCCACCAAGCTCAAAATAACCTGAATTCCCTCCTATAACTATAGATTAGTTTGCATTTTCTAGAATGTCATGTAAGTGGAATCGTAAGGTATGCACTATTTTGGGGGAGTGGGGGTTCTGGCTTTTTCCCCTCAACACAACTTTTGTGAGAATCGTCCATGTCACTGTATGTATCAGTAGTCCATGGCTTTTTTCTTTTTTAATAAATTTATTTATTTATTTTTGGCTGTGTTGGGTCTTTGCCACTGTGTGTGGGCTTTCTCTAGTTGTGTCGAGCAGGGGCTACTCTTCGTTGTGGTGCATGGGCTTCTCATTGCAGTGGCTTCTCTTGTTGCGGAGCACTGGCTCTAGGCGTGCGGGCTTCAGTAGTTGTGGCACACGGGCTCAGTAGTTGTGGCTCGTGGGCTCTAGAGCACAGGCTCAGTAGTTGTGGTGCACGGGCTTAGTTGCTCCATGGCATGTGGGATCTTCCCGGACCAGGGCTCGAACCCGTGTCCCCTACATTAGCAGGCAGACTCTTAACCACTGTGCCACCAGGGAAGTCCATCCGCAGCTTTTTATTGCTAAGTAGTATTCCATCTTATAGATATGCCACAACTTGTACATTCAGCAATTGATGAATATTTATGTTGTTTCCAGTTTGGGGCTACTACCAATAAAGTTGCTATGAACATTCATGTGCAAGCCTTTGCTTAGACATATGTGGTAGTTTCTCTTGGGTAAATAAATACCTAGGAGTGAAATGTCTGGGTCATATGGTAGGTGTACATTTTATCAATACTTTTTAAAGAAATTGCCAAACTCTTTTCCAAAGTGGTTGAATCATTTTACATTCCCAGCCAGCAGCATATGAGAGTTTAAGTGCTCCACACCCTCGCCAAAACTTGGCATGTTAGTCTTTTTAATTTGAGATGTTCTAATGCCTGTGTAGTAGTATTTCCTTGTGGTTTTAATTAGCATTTCCCTAACGATTACCGATGTTGAGAATCTTTTTATGTGCTCACTTGCCATCAGTATATCTTCTTTGGGTAAGGTATCTGTCCAAAGATTTTATCCATTTTTTAATTGGATTGTTTGTTTTCTTAACATCGTATTCTGTGAGTTCCTTATATATCCTGCATATAAGCTTGTTACCAGATAAGTGATTTGCAAATATCTTCTCCCAATCTGTAGCTTGTCTTTTCATTCTTTTAACAGTGTGTTTTGAAAAGCAGATATTCTTGTTTTTGATAAGACCAGTTTATTAATTTTTTTTCTTTCATGGATAGTGTTATTGGTGTCATTTTTGCCTAACCCAAGGTCACAAACAATTTTTCTTTTATTACAGAATTAATTAACAGATATTTATTCATGACTAGTTTTTTCCTGATCTTTGCTTGGTCACAGGTTATTAATACTGAACCCTACATAATAGTGTGTTCCATAAGCAATCTTTATTTTATATACTTTTGGCTTTCACCCTCAACACCATGCAATGCAACACAATACCATACCATGATGACTATTTATTGAATAAATTAATCTACAGTGAGATTACACAGATTAAAAAACTGTATTTAATTTAACATGAGCATTTTTTTTTACACCTTGGAGAGTAATTATCCTATTTTTTCAGTACACAAGATTGCATGGGTCATTGGCTTAACTCAGTATGAAATATCTCATACTTTCACGGTAACACACTTCACAAATTTTAAAAGAATAAATTTTTATTGAGTACCTATTATGCACAAACTACTAAACTAGATATTGCAGGGGAATATAGAGGTGTAAATGATAATAGCTATCTAACTTGGTAATAGGCATTTTTACATACATTATTTTAATCTTTAATTTAAAGATGAGGGAATTAAGGCTTAGGAAAAGGCTAAGTATGTATTCAAGGTCACAGCTAGAGATTGGATGAGCTAAGATCTATAGCCAGGCTTGAGTTAGTGAAAAAAGGAGGCATGATTTGAGGCTGTCTGACTCCAAAGACTGTGCTCTTGACAGTGTTCTATGCTAAGGCAATATTGTTACCATTCTGATTTAAGTAAAGTACAAGTGCTATTAATTGGGTACCTGAGGAAAATCTTCAGCTGCTACTGATAATTTAACATCATCTTCTTGTGTTGTCAGAAGTTTTGTGGGAAGGGCAAGGTGAGGATCTGGCTGCAACTCCAATTCTCCCAAACTCATTGGACCATGACTAGCACATAAATCTTCATAAATATCATCTGTTATCAAGTATGTAAATGAAAAGTTAAAATAAATTATTTCTTAGAAAAAGAAAAATTGGCTAAAATTACCAATATTTCTTACCTGCTGAATTAGAAGTACTTCAACAGAAAATACGTGTCACCAAGCCTTCACTGCAATTAAATCCAAAGCTCATAGAGAATGCAAAAAGTACCTATGTTCAAACAAATCTATGGACTATTCTAAGGTTCCAATCAGCAAGCCGTTCACGCAGTCCACACCCAACACTCACTCCTACACACCAACTCCTAACACTCCAGATTACTTTTTCTATCAATAAGAGTCAATAGAATACTTTCCATCTAAAATGTAATCTTAAATCAAGGGGCAATTTCCTGACTAGAAAATGTTGGTATTGCTTAGTTCTGTTCTGGTATTTTTCTTCAAAAGATCAAGCTCCTCTTTTCCTCAACCAAATGGCATCTCAATGAAATCAATAAAAAGAAGACAATAAGAGCAGAGATAAATATTTATCTACTAATATCACTGTACATTTACATTACATTTTATACTCCAAGCACTTTCACATATAATATCTCATTTAACTTGAACCTCACAATCATTCTGTAAGGCAGGAGGATCCGATAGTTTTATAACTGTCTTTCACTCTAAGGCTCAGGGAAGTTAACTGTCAAAATATCAGAGCTAAGAGGTGAAAAGGAACTAAAATCCTCATCTTTCAACTCCTAGTCACTGTTCCTTATTTCACATTCTTGCTAAATTATTTCTAAGAAAATTGTTTTTCCTAATTAATGGTCACCTTTTAAATATAGCACAATGCAGTCTCATTTTAATCAGTAGAAATAGACCTGAAGCAATATACATAAATTGTTTTAAATGAAATGACATTTTAAAGACCCCACAGGTATTTTCTATTTAAAAGCAGTATGTTGACAATTTCTTAGGTTTAGCAAATAAGCACTCTCTGGTTTTTTTATGTTAATCTATATTTTTAGGTGGGTTTTACATAAAGCAGAATACATACACTGACTTTTAAGTTTTACCTTTCCAGAATTTGATCTACACAAAACAATTTCTCAAAATTATTACCTGTTTTATTCTCATTTTATTTATAAGATTAATTTAAATAATTGTAATAACATGCATCATTTAGAGCAACCATTGTTCCAAGCCTCACATTGGCCTTTTTATATTCTGATATGGCTTTTTCTATTCCTATGTCACTTTTCCTACATTTTCTTAAGACTGGCAAATGAATTAAGATAAAAGAATTCATACATACATAAAAACTTTTTGTACTGATTATATATGATTATATACCTAGAAAGCCCTGGAGTCCCTAGTGAGGAAAAATAATTTTATTAGACGTAATAAGACAATTTGGTACTATGACTGGATACTAAAAAAATATACAAAAGTCATTGGTTTCTCTCTATATTATGCAATATGCACTTAGAAATAGAAAAATAATCTTTTACTATAGTGACCAGAACTGTAAAATAATTAAGAAAGGTATAGAAGAAGAAAATGAAGAAAATTATGAAATCTTATTGAAGAGCACAAAACAAGATCTGGACAAATAGTAAAATACATAAAATGTATTTTTATACATACATATAAAAATGTCAATTCTTCCAATATTAATACATAAATTAGCACAATTCCAATCCGGGTGATTTTTAATTGAAAAACATAATTTTAGAGTTTATATGGAAGGATAAATGCCTGAGAATTGTCAAGAAAAGCAGGAAATTTTTTTTTTTTTTTTTGCGGTACACGGGCCTCTCAGTGTTGTGGCCTCTCCCGTTGCAGAGTACAGGCTCCGGACGCGCAGGCTCAGTGGCCATGGCTCACGGGCCCAGCCGCTCCGCGGCATGTGGGATCCTCCCGTACCGGGGCACAAACCCGTGTCCCCTGCATCGGCAGGCGGACTCTCAACCACTGCGCCACCAGGGAAGCCCCAGGAAAATTTATTTTGAAAAGTAAACTTGCCCTATCAGATAACAGAATGTACCATAAAGACACAGTATTCCAATGTGTTTTAGATCCTAAGGAATCTAGAATACTTAGAATAAAGAATCGAGAAAAAAAAATTCCTAGATCTATGAGAATTTAATATACAAATTGGTTGATATTTTAATTCAGTAGGAAAAAGATACATAATAATTGGCACAACTGACTACTTATCTGGAAGAAAATCAAATTGAACTTCTACCTTATACCACTTGCAAAAATAAATTCCAGATAGACTTAAATATAAATATATACTAAATAATGAACTTGCAAAAAGAATCTGAGACTACAGGTATAAGCTTGTATTGGGGGAAACCTAACCATGTGATGAAAACACAGGAAGTATAAACGATGTAAACAATTCTGTAAAATTTTTTAAATTATATGGAAAAGAATATAAATAATGTCAATGAACAAAGTACAAATCTGGGAAAAGACATTTGCAATACAGATGATAGAAAATATCTAAAATACAGAAATAGTTCTTACAAAGTTACAAGAAAAACTTAGAACCTAACAGATGGGGGAAAAACTTAAGTAGGTAATTCACAGAAGAGCAAATACAAATAGCCAACAAACATAAACTCAGCAGTAGTCAGCCATATCTTTATACTTTAACTGACAAAAATAAAAATAGTAGTAAACACAATTTCTAGAAGGGATATAGAGGGAAGGTTGTAATATATTACTAATAAAAATAAATTAGTTTAAATTTTTAAGACAGCAACTTGGTATATCTATTTTAAATTTTTAAATATATTTTCCCTTGGGCCCAGTAACTACTTCTGGGAAACTATTCCCTAAATATAAAATGCAGCAATATGTTAGGATACACACGTGTGAATATTTACTTTAGCACTGTTTATAGTAGGGGCGAAATGATAATAAAGTAAATATTCATCAACAGAGCAATGATTGAATACATTATCGGAAATCCATACTAAAAGTGGATAAAAAGTCAATAAAAAGATGAATTTAAGCACTACTACTTGACCTTGAGTAATTTCTGCAGGGTTTACTGGGTGAAAACAAAATGCAGGTGAGTGTGCACGACACAATCTCAACTTGTAAAATAACAACAAATACACACACATCGTATGTACCTATCATGTATACTGTATGTGTGTGTGTATATAATTATTATATATGCATAAGGAAAAAAAACCAGGAAGGTTACATACCAGAATCTTAACACGAGTTAAGGCATAAAGTGGGACAGGAGAAAATGTGAGGAGGAGGGGTAGATGAAGAGCACTCAGAAAAAGTCTATAACTTAAAGTAATATATGATATAACCGTATTTTATTTTTATGTAAAATGATATGTGGCTGATGTATGGGTGTAAAGAAAAAAGTTAGTTGAAAAGGACACAAGGGGGCTTCCCTGGTGGCGCAGTGGTTGAGAGTCCGCCTGCCGATGCAGGGGACACGGGTTTGTGCTCCGGTCCGGGAAGATCCCACATGCCGCGGAGCGGCTGGGCCCGTGAGCCATGGCCGCTGAGCCTGCGCGTCCGGAGCCTGTGCTCCGCAACGGGAGAGGCCACAACAGTGAGAGGCCCGCTAAATATAGAAACAAAGAAAGTGTATAATCAAACATCGCCCAAAAGCATTAAAAGTGCATAATAGCTTTCAGCTCATATGACACCCTATCACTTAACCTATATTTACTGACTATGCTACATACTCTGCTAGATGACAGGGCTATGACAGTGGACAAGATAAAGTCTCCATTTTCAAGTGAGATTACAAATCAGTGTGATAAGAGCAACATTAGGCAGGCGACATTAGAGGACTACACAGAGAGCATATTTGACGGTACCTAACCCAGTGATAAGGGATCAGGAAAGGATTCCATGACAGCAATCACAACAATGTTGAACTTGATATGTCACTTCTAAAAAGTATGCTCATTGAGTGTAATGTACGTTAGTTAGCCCTTTGTAAGAAACACTTAAAGTATTATTCCATTCAAGACAAATTTAATTAACCATAATTTAAAATCCCTAATTTTACTTTTCTAGAATCTTACTGCTTTGAAAAAGCAACCATGGTAGACTTTCAGAGAAGACTAAGTCTGCTTGAATTGCCAGTGCCAGCAGCAGCTTTGGTTCTTGCCTGTCTAATAAATTATTCCATTTGTATGAAACCCAAAGGTACCTCAAATTCCACATAGATGAAACCCCACTCATTTTTATTTCCTCCTAATTCTGTCTTTCCTCCAGAATCCCTCCCTCCCTCAGTGAATGGAAATACCATCTATCCAATCATTCTAGCCAAAAACCTGGAGTCATCTTAGACCCTCCCTTCTTTTGCACCTCTCATATTCAACTAAGTCTTGTCCACTCTCCTCCTCAAATGTCTGTCAAGCCTCCCTTTTCATATTTCTTCGCTGCTGAATAATGTCTCACCAGGTTTACTTTAATAACTGTCTAAGCCAGAGGCTCCTTGCCTCTAGTCTTAATCCTCTGCAATCTATCCAACACACTGCACCTCACATGATCTTGCTAAATAAAAGGCAAATATAATCATGTCACTCATTTACATACAATCTTTAATGGATCTGTGAATATCACAAAACATTCAGAATTGACAGAAATTCAAGACTGAATTTTCCATGGGCATAAATATAAAGTAAGATTGGAATTACTTTCCGTTTTGCACACAAACGAATCTCTACTGTCTTAGAGTAAATCGAAAAACCACTTGATATTATTATCTATATCCACCTGGTTTCTGCTACTGTTCCAATCCCATTGCATCCTAAAGTCTAATTCACTGATAAAGTACTTACATTTCCCCGCTGAAGTTTCACTGTTTTGTTTTGTTTTTACTTTATCCCCTTGTCTCATTGCATATTCTGCCTTGGAGGTTTCTCTTACACTTACTACACAGCAAACATCTATTCATCATTGAGAACTCATTTCAAGTTAGCTCCTCACACATGAAGTCTTTCTTGATTGCCCTCCCCAGTTACAACTGACCTATACTCCCATCCCATACAGACTGCTTCACAATAACTACAGTAATTTATTGCATGTTTTTGCCTTCTCTCTACTACCTCTACTAGAGAAAAAATTCATTATGGACAAGGCCTTACCAGGTTTTATATTCCTACCACCTAGACTGTGCTTAGAGCAGAGCAAGCACTCAAAAAATATTTTCTGAATAAGTAAATGAATAAACTGGAACGTGCTTATCACACTTCATCATCTGGCTGATTTCTCTAAGATTCAGTTTCACATTGGCTCTTGTGGGAAACCTTCTCTGAGCTCTCATGTGTGGGCTGTTCCTCCTCTGTGCTCCCAAAGCAGTCTGTGTTGTGCATTAATCACGCAATATTAAAATTGCTGTCTCATATTCTTCTACACGAGTTTGTAAACTTCCTCGAGAGCAGATGTCTATTACGTCTGCATCTCAAGACCCTAATATTGTACTAATATATTGGTACCGAGTACACAGTAGGTACTCAATACAAGTTTTCTGAGTAAATGAAGAGCTATAATTGGTAGTAAGTCCCAGAGTCCTCACAGTTTGTTCAAAATACCAGTTTACACTTTAGGGTTCTCGGGACAATTCTTCAAACCTTATTTAGCATCTTTTTGTTACTCAACCCAATGTGAAAGCCTCAGAATTAGAAACAGTGATAGGGGACTATAGGTTGCAAATAGGATGCTTTCTGAAAATGAGCAGGGGTGGGGACAGGCAAGGTAAGAATAGCTGAGCCTCTGTAAACAAAGTTACTAAAAATCAACATGAAAGGCATGAGATTAGCCAGCAGCAGAAATAGTGATACACTGGGACTCATTCTTCTACAGTAAACATAATGTAACAAAATACTTAAAGCAAGAGGAACAAACTAGCTCTCTATAGGCACCTTCCTTTTAAGCAACTGTGGATAGTTTCTGGTTCCATTAAATACATTTGAGAAGGTATTGATATTTTTACATTCTCCAAGCATTATTAAAGATAGTAACAGTTACCATGTGCCAAGCACAGTGCTAACTACTTTATGTGCATTGTCACCTACTACCCACCCCTAATAACCTGAGGAGGTAGATATTGTTTGCAATAAGCAGCCTCCACGATGGTCCCCTAACATCTGGGTCCTGGTATTCACACCTTTCTGTAGTCCCCTACAATATTATTCCAGGATTGGTCTGTGTTATCAACAGAATGTGGCAGAAGTAATGGCATGTCACTTCTGAGACTAGGTTATAAAAGACATCGTGGTTTCCATCTTGGTTGTTCACTTTCTCTCAGATCATCCACTCTGGGAAAAGCCAGCTGCCATGTCATGACAGCTCTATAGAAAGGTTCCAGTAATGAGGAACTGAGGCATCTTGCCAGCAGCCATGTGAGTGAGCTTGGAAAATAGATCCTCCAACCCTAGCTGAAGCCCTCATATGACTGCAGCTCTAGCCAACAGCTTGACTACACCTTCATGAGAGATCCTGAGAACCATGCAGCTAAGCTACTCCCAGATTCATAACTTTCAGAAATGTGTGAGATAATAAATGTTTGCTGTCTTCATCTGCTAAATTTTGGGGTAATTTGTTACATAGCAATAGGTAACTAACACATTAATATTATCCCCACTTGATAGATGAAGAAACTTGGGCTCAGAAAGATTGTTACTTGCCCAAAAATACAGAGCTGGAATTCAAACTGATTTCTGAAACTCCAAAAGCTCGAACTCTTAGCCCCTCTGTCATACTGACCCATCTATATGCTCAATCTTACGCCACATTGCTTATTATTTTTTCCAATTAAATTAAATATCTATAGCGTGCCTACAATTAAAAATGAACTGTACTATAAGTAATCTGCTAGGCGATACCAGGGTATAAGGAGGGGCTAAACAGGATATATCCTCATGGATTTTATTCTATAACATTTATTATTTATTTATTTTTATTTTCTGTAACAATTTAACAAGTACCTTTGTTCGCCAAGTACCAAGCAGCTCTCAAGTGATCTGCGAGAGCCATCTAGTGTCAATTCTATTTAATTGCACTCTGTACTGTTAGCTGGATACAAATATAGAAGTCATATTTTAATGCCACTTTGAATACTAATTTTTAAAAATGTAAAAAAATTAATACTCTTACTATGTGCATAAAATAAATAATTCAAATATTAATTTACATTCATTCCCATAGAAAATTCAGTCTTGAATGTCTCTCAGATATGAATGGTAAGGTATTCGCTCATACTTTGTGCCAATGTTTTTCTAACTTCCAGCATCTCCTCTTCTAACTTCTGGCAAATCTGCATACCTCCAGAAGTTCTTTTCATTTAAGAGAATGCAGCAATGGGCATGAGAAAATCAATAAATGAGAATAAAGCTGATCCTCATTAATTTGAAGATTCCATTTCTGCAAATTCACCTATCTGATAAAATTTATTTGTAACCCTGAAATCAATACTCACAGCACGTTCGCAGTCATTTGTGGACATGTGTAGAGCAGCAGAAACCTGAATCACCCTACACACACTTCAGCAGATGAGGTTGAACACGGTGCTGCTCTGCTTTCTTATCAGCTCTTACACTGTGAACAAGAGTTCTTTTTCGCTATTTAGTGACACATTTTTCACATTTTTGAATGCTTTGTTGGTGATTTTGTGGGTGTTTAAAATTGCCCCCAAACATAGTGCAGAAGTGCTCTCTAGTGTACCTAAGTGCAAGAAGGCTGCGATGGGCCTTACAGAAAAAATATATGTGTTAGATAAGTTTCATTCAGGAATGAGTTAAGTGCTGTTGGCTGTGAGAGTCAATGTTAATGAATCAACAATATCTATTAAATAAGTGTCCTTAAATAGAAACACACATAAAACAAAGCTATGTATTGATCAACTGTCAAAAATGTGATAATCAGAGGCTCACAGGAATCTAACCTTGTATTTCCCCTAGAAGCAGTGGCTCAGTATTTGCTAATTCAATGTTTCTGGTGACTCTACAGGACATAAGTACTATAGATAATGAAAATCAACTACATATCCTAGAAATTGGTATTCTCTATTCTACTCTTATTCCCAAAGTGTTACAGCAGAAAGTTTAGTTAATAAAATTCCAAAACAGTCCTGAGTACACTGAGCACTGAGTCAGAAGACTGAACTTCTACAGTACTACCTAATTTAACATTGTCCTACACAAGATCTGTTATGTCACAGTTTTGATGTGCTGGTTATATTTTTCCAGTATATATTAAAATAAATACATCACTATTAAAAATTTTTAGGTGGACACATGCATATTACCAAAATTATCTCATGCCCCATCCAGTGACTCACGTACCAACACTTTGGGGAAATACTGCTATAAATACCATAGAAAAAGTCATTATCAAACTTTTCAATTATGAATACCCCTTTTAATAAGGAAATTTTGTAAGCCCCTACCTGAAAATAGTTATGCTTTTCTTAATTCAGAGCAGGAACACTACTGTAGATTATAATACAAAATACAGCATTCAACATGGAAACAGTAACCAAAAAAGTATGATGGGATTCGAAGTGAATATTCTAACAGACAATACATCAAGAAGCAATATTTTGGTGTATACCTGTAACTGTGTCACACTGCTGAGATAATGGCTTAGGAGCACATCTTTGATCTGAAGACTCTGCGTTAGTTACAGGCTGCTGCATATAGGTGGAATGTCCCATTAAGATGTTCTCTGCTGCTGCTGTCAGCCTGGGCCTTTGTCCTTCACTAAGTTCACCTACACTGTTTTCCAAGTCCTGTAAAAAGTAGAAACCATTGTTACAAACATTACATTAAAATCAAGTCAAAACAAGAAATATTTGTCAAATGTATCATGATGCAGACCATGTGACTGCTTGAAAGCTATTTTAGGAAGTCCTTATTATGCCACATACACGCTACAGGAAAGTTAGTTTAATAAGATATCTAAGTGCAGGCTTTGTTCTCCATATCTTATTTCTTATGAAGTTAAATACCCATTATCTGTTTTCTTCAACCTCCAAATTAGACAACAATAAAACACACTGGAAAAATGTTATTATTTAAAACACTAAATGCTGTCACACATTATACATTGTTCATACAGCTTAATTAGAAGAATAGAAAATTCACCTCTTGTTCTTTATGAATGAAAATTGGCTAAAGTTGCTAGCGTGAACTTTATAATAAAACAACTGATGAAAATGTACAAAAAGTATGAATATGTTTATCAAATACACAAAATAAATAAAAACTAAAAAAATGATGAATTCTATTTTCTTTTGGTATTAAAAATAATATGCCCTAATCACTAGCGCATCTTGTGACTTGGAGATATTCTAATAAATGAGTTTACTAATCAAGAACTGAATAAAAATTCCAGTATATGAGAGTTCTCATGTTTTTTATTAAAAGGAGTTTAATTTCAACCAAGTAGAGTTTTTTTACTAGAATATATGAAGAAATCACTGCTGAAACATCTTTGATGACTCTGTTGATTACAAAATAAAATCTAACTGTTTAGCTCATCATTCAAGATTTTCTACAATTTGCCCTAATTATCCTCTACAGATTTGTAGCTCCCCTTATCCTGTAATCTGACTTTTCTTTAAGAAAAGTTGCTCAACACTCTTTAAAAAGAAAAAGATTGTTTTGCAATTAATATAAAACCCTTGGAGATTCTTGGGCAAAGTTTAGAATGACAGCAGATACATTTTCCCTAGAAATTAATTAAAAATATTTCACAGTGCCTATTTTACTCTGCCACTACCATATAAATGTTGTGCAATATATAGTACCTTCTCTGTTGTGAACCAATTTTTTTAAGGTACTTGTAACTGCTGAACTACTTAACACCTTAATACTCTATGACCCTACTGAAGATTTAGCTTCCCTATTCACAAAATGCTCTCGTACTCATAAGCAGTTATCATTTTAATATTATACTCAAAGCTCAGACTCATGTCAATTCTAAGTTAGGCTACCTATGATCTCTAGTAGTACACCTGGCCCATCCACATAAATGTACAAATTGCAGTTTTGTCATCAGACTACTCTCACTGACCTGATGCTCCCTCTGGGCAAAGAGTTGTTTAAGCACAAAGAATGGTTACTATTTTCTTACCAAAGCAATATTTTAACTTACAAATCTATCATTACTACCAGTTCTTATTACAAACAAAACAAATGTTTGATAGTTCTGTAAATGTAGGATAACACACTAAACGTCGCTGTTAATCAGACTGGCAAAAATTTTAAATTAAAAATATCATATGTGGGCTTCCCTGGTGGCGCAGTGGTTGAGAGTCCACCTGCCAATGCAGGGGACACGGGTTCGTGCCCCGGTCCGGGAAGATCCCACGTGCCGCGGAGCAGCTGGGCCCGTGAGCCATGGCCGCTGAGCCTGCGCGTCCGGAGCCTGTGCTCCGCAACGGGAGAGGCCACAACAGTGAAAGGCCTGCGTACCGCAAAAAAAAATATATATATATATATCATATGTGGTGTTGGAAAGGAATCTCATATAGTTGAAAAGCAATTTATTAGTGTCTGTTTAAATTATAAATGCTCGTGCCTTTTGAGTAATTCCACCCCTCATCTTCTATAGAAAGGCAATTCCTCATAATGTAATTCTTATTACAGTTTGGAGAGAAAAAAAATTGGAACCAATCTAAAAATCCTTCAACAGTGGAATAATTAAACTAGGGTATACTACATGGTAGATAAAAAGGATATGGTGGATCTTTAGGATTTATAGTTAAATTTTAAGAATCAGATGGCAGAAAAACACATACACATACCTCAAAATTATCCACACATGACCACACACAAACATACACAACCACACATATGCAAATGCTTAGATGCTTAGAAAAAGATCTGGAAAGGATAAACTTCCAACTTCTGGGCTTCTGGTCTAGCCAAGATGGCACACTAACAAAGGCTGCCAGCTCCCTGTCCCCAAAACAATGTTGTAGTAACTACATACGTGGGAAGAAACCAGGATTCTGAGAACTAAGTAAAAGTTGTGAAAAACCACTAAGAAAGACTGATGACTAGCTTGACTTGGTGTGTGTGGGGAGAAAGGGGCTGCATCCTGAGGAGGAGGGTCGCTAGAGGAGGTTTAGTGAGAAGAAAGATTGGTACAAAGTGCTGCTGTCATTCCCTTTTTCCTTCATTAACGTGAGATCATCACTGCTTGTCCCTTAACCATAAAGATCTTGGCAACAATCTGGGCTGCAGATACTAGTACCCCAGAGTAACATCAGGGAGCATGAAGGCCCAGCCGGGGTAAAAAGTTATAGGTGACATCTGACCAGGAACCCATGACCATTCATTCCTTCACTCTCTCCCTTCTTCACCCCAGGACAGGAATACAAAACTTCCCAAAGAAACTTCTTCCTAAGGGTTTTAAAGACACAACAACCATCAGAAACACTAAACGGTAGAGTACCAGCAAACAGCAGTGGCCACGATCAATAGTGGTTCTGTGCTGCCTGAGACGCCCATCCCTGGGGCTCATCTCCTCCTCTCTTCTTATATTCACAGGAACAGAGTATGGCCTGATTTTAGTCCTTACGCAATACGATTTCTCACAGAATAGCTTATTCCCACCGCCACCACCCCACCCACCCCGGCCCCGGAACATGAGTTCATATACCAAAAGAAACAGATTCTCTTATAAAGCAGAAACTAACACATCATTGTAAAGCAATTATACTCCAGTAAAGATGTTAAAAAAAGAAAAAAGAAAAAAAGAAACAGATACTCGAGGAATCAATTAGTGTTTTAAAAAAAAGTGAAAAACATTAATCATACATACATACACACAAGGAATAAAGAAAGATATTAACAATGTGAAACAAAAAAATCATTAAAAAAAAGAACCAAGTAAGACTATCAGATATGAAAAATATAATAAATCAGGTAAATAGTAGGCTAAAGAACAACTTAGTGGTTGGCAGATCAGATTGAAGCACTCTCCCAGAAGAGACTAGGAAAGAATGAAGACGTAGAAAGTCTAAGAGATAAAACAAACAGAAGCAGAAGTGTTAATATCTGGAAATAATAGTTCTAGCTAGTGGGGGAAAAAATGAGAGGAAGAAAAAAATTGAAAAAGTAGTGAGAGAAATTTCCCAGCATTAAAAAGATGGAAAAGTCTGAGCATCGAATTAATAAATGAACCAATATGACTGATTTCCAAAATGAAGGAAAGCGGGATTAGTTAGTGGAACTTCTAAACTACACTGACATTTCTACTAGTTTTTGTGCCATTTGTTTGTCTCATTTTCTCTCTCCTCTTTCTCTCTCAGCCTACTGGTTTCTATAGTAAGCAGCATGGTTTCTACAGCTATGAGAGTACTTTCTTGAGTTTAGCAACAGCAATCACAACTAGTATCTTTCCAGTGAAATCAATTTTTGGTCAAGCTAAGTAAAGTTGCAGAAAATTTAGTCATTTTTCAATAAGAAGGAGTAAGTAAATTTCCATTTTTTCCATTACTAAGTTCCATATCGTTTTTCTTCTACCTTTCCTAAGAATTAAAATTTTTAAGATAAAAATTAATAGAAAATAAAGCCAGCCATCTCCTTGGATTCTGTATAGTCTTCAGATCTTCAGCTCATCTAAAGCCAGTTTCACACCTGTTCAAGCAAAGACAACCAAATACAATAGAAAGAATACTAAATAGAATCAAGAATCCTAGTCCCACCTCTATCATTAACCAGCCTGAGCAACTACACTGTACATTTCCACCTGGAATTTCCTTAAGCACCTTAAACTTAATGTTTCAAATCAAATTCATTACCTTCCCCACAATACTTAGCACTCTTCTCTCTGCTTTTCTAAGCCAACAGCTACACAACCACAACTTCCCTTAACCAGTGACCAATTACTGCCAATCAGTACTCATATTTAAATCTCTCTCCTTTCTATTTCTACTTAACTGCCTTTGTTCATGTTCTCATTCTGGACTACTCCAGTGGTGTTCTGACAAACCTCTATCTTTCCCTCACTTGTCCACGGCTCCATATGTCTTCCTAAATATCTTAGCCTGTGACTCCCTTGCCCAAAAATATCTTAAGGGGCTCCATAGTGTCCAAGCCTTACCATGGCCTACAAGGTTCTTTACGATCATATTGTTCAATCTACTTCTCCAGCTATTTGATCAGTTACTGCATGGCAGAGTAATTGTTTAAGCTCTTTTCTCCCTACAGGACTGTAAGCTGCTTAAAGGTAGGGACCCTGCCTCATTCATCTTTGTACCTTTTCGGAGGTTGTGTCTGGCATATAGTAGATACTCAGTAAATGGTTGCAGAAAGAAAGAAAGAATGAATGAACGATCCTCACAAATCATTTGAAAGGGCTTCAGCTTTTTTCATCTGTAGAATAAGAGAGTTGGAACAGATGGCCTAAATTCCTTTCAGCTGTAAAAGTCATAACTACGGTTCTAGGTTAAAGTTACTGCAAGGCTGATCCCTGAGTAAGCTGAAGTATTAGAGTGCTTTAACTAAAAGTAGGAATATTTTTGTTATCTTTTTCCTGTATTTAGATCTAACAGAAAAAAAATTAAGGTTAAAAAATACCTCTGAATGATAGACCATTTGCTGTGAAACTAACGATTCCTGGTTTTGTTTAGCAAGAAGAGAAAGAATTGCATCAGCATGAATTTCTTTATGGGGCATCCTAATCACTTGTCCTTCGCTGGGAGGATCATCTTCCTAAGTAAAATATAAAGACAATACAATAAAAAAACAAAAATTAATGCATCAATTACATTTTTCATAATTTATGATTAATAAAACTTAACAGTCATCATGAACATGGTCATATTAGCACTTTACAGAAAGAAGATGGACTCTTTATTATCATTTAGATCTCACTTCCATTCGACTATACTAAAAACCCTTTATTTTTGCCTCAAATGTAAATAACAGTATAAAATAATTGGGTTACATTTAAACTAGGGATTTACTATAAAATCATATGAAAGTTGGACCCTTTGTCCCATGTGATTGAGTTACAATGATTCATAAACGTTTTATACAGTGTCATCAAGTTTTTGGCTCACACGGTTTCCTGCTTCATGTTGATGCAGCACACAAAGCTGCGCCCCCAGTGTGGCAATGGGGGCAAAGCACTGTAGCAGTGGTGCAACCTGGACCACAGGCAGAAATGAAAAACTGCAGAAATACGCTGAGGCACCTATAGACCTTTGATTGTCCATTTGCCTTTGCGCTGACAGCCAGTACTCGCTAGGGAGCAGGTACTGAAAGTCCTAGTTGGAAGACCCAGCTTAGACTTCTTGGTGCCTCAAAATAGACCAGTCCCGAAAATGAAGGACAGTGTGGGCCACAGTCAGAAAACTGGATTCCCTTGTAAATACAAGGATTAGCATGATTTTAAACTCCATTAATAGTATTTTTTTTTACTTAAGTATCTTACATTTAATGAAATAAAGTTTAACTCTGGAGTACAAGTCTTTATCCCCCAGGTGGACACAGATAAATACCTACTGGTACATAACTGCAAAGTTAGTCTTTTTCAAGATTGTACTTCTGCATGTGATTTTATCATGAATTTGTAGCATATCTGATTTAGGCTTAGTAAAAATATCAAAATTAAAGTTTAGTTTCAAATGTAAAAAAAGAAAGATGTTATAATTTAGTCCTGGTTCAGTTCAGCTATTTAAACAAACTTAAATGTGCTTTGGCACCATGATAAAGTTCTAAGAATGGATAAAAATGCCCTAATGACATATTAAGTAAGCCAAATGTTAGTGTAATGCTCCTCTGAAAATAAAGACTTCTCCTTTATGCTTCCCCCCCATATTATTTTATAAAAGTGATTTCCACTCTCTTCAGAACAGACTCAATTACTTGTAATAAATAATTACTGTTTAAAAAGTAACTGCTATTAAAATCTTATCAAAACTCTCCTTCATTAATTATTTCATACTCCTACATATAGTAAAGCAAATTGTTTTAACACATTACTTGAATATATGAATCTCCAGATTTGGCATCTTTACCCTGTTGTGTCTTTAATAGTGTAAAGATGCTACATGGCATCTTTTGCTTTTTGTTTGTTGGACTTGACAAACACCGGACACACACACCCAGCTGCTTGCAACTCAAGCTTTAGGATTCATATAGCTCCTATTAGAACTCAAAATTTACAGTTTTTAGCTTAAGTTGATAGCTTAAGATGAAAGACAAATTATCATGTATCCATATAAAAAGAGTTGTGGATCTATCACTATACAGCTATGTGACACAAACAAGTGATTTAACCTCATTCAATGCAAAGTAAAATGAGTAGTTACTATTTTTAACAAAGAATGAGCATCATCTTTTGGGATGCTTTTTAAAAACATACAGGTTTAGGCTTCTAACTGCCCACACACATGCATGCATACCATATAACACTCATGACCTACCGAATCAACATATCAGAGGGTGGGGGCAGGATGCATATTTCTAAAAGCTCCACTGGTGAATTTAATATACAATCCTAGTTTACATCACTTGAATAGGCTGCTTTAAAGAAATTTCTAGGGAGTTCCCTGGTGGCCTAGTGGTTAGGATTCTGGGCTTTCATTGTTGTGGCCCAGGTTCAATCCCTGGTCATGGAACTGAGATCCCGCAAGCTGCGTGGCACGGCCAAAAAGAAAGAAAAAATAAGAAATTTCTAGCATTATGATTGTAAGGGGATAGAAGGGCATGATGTTTCAAAAGTACACCAATCTCTTTCTTTTTTCATCATGATCCTATATAATGATACAAATGGAAAGATAAAAATGCAACTAGACTTCTAAAACTTCCAGTCAAGGTGGAGTAATAAGAACCAGATACACCCACCCCCTTGAAACAACTAAAAAATGGACAAAGTATGTGAAAAACTGCATTTCAAGACATGGAACATCAGGTAACAAAAGACAGTGATCCCTGAGAAATGAAAAACAAGTCAGAAGAACCCTATGACTGCTCCAGCTTACCATCTGGGAGTTCCCAGGCTGTGGCACAGGAGCCTAAGCTAAGAAGATGGAGATGTAACTCCAGGGAGGCCAAGACAGCTAGAGTTCATAAGACGGACGGCTAGAAAAGTGAAAGCTGCAGAGGGAGAAAACTCTGGAAATCTGCAGAAGATCCCCCTTGAGTATTAAGCTAAGTACTACTCAGCAGATGCTTTGGAGATAACTACATGAGGCTGGAGGAATGAGCACCTGAGAAGGGACTGGATATAACACTGCCTGATGCTCACACAGGGCTTGGATAATGGTTGTTCCCACTAGCCAGGCTGGAAAACCTCATTAATGAGGCACTGGGTGGAGTACATAGAAGTGTCTTCTCTCCATAGCGGGGGATAAATAGCCCTAGATTGAGTACTGTTCTGGTACTGCCTAACAAATCTTAAAAGCAAGACTCAAAAGGGTAAAACTGTCTCTAAGTACTTAACCATGTCCTGAGCAAAGCTCCAAAATATTTATAGTAATATAAAACCTAGAAGGAAAAAGTCTATGCAAAATTTTGGCAGATGAAATTAAACAGCTTTTCTTTTTTTTATTTAATTTATTTATTTTTGGCTGCATTGGGTCTTCATTGCTGAGCACAGGCTTTCTCTAGTTGCAGTGAGGGGGGGCTACTCTTCGTTGTGGTGTGTGGGCTTCTTGTTGCAGTGGCTTCTCTTGTTGTGGAGCATGGGCTCTAGGCATGCGGGCTTCAGTAGTTGTGGCTCGCAGGCTCTAGAGCACAGGCTCAGTAACTGTAGCATGTGGGCTTAGTTGCTCCGCGGCATGTGGGATCTTCCCGGACCAGGGCTCAAACCAGTGTCCCCTGCATTGGCGGGCGGATTCTTAACGACTGAGCCACCAGGGAAGTCCTAAACAGCTTTTCTCAAAGATTAAGATATAACTACCATATTATCCATCCATTCCACCCCTAGATATTTGCCAGAGAGAAATGAAGGCATATGTCAATACAAAGACTTGTACACAAGTCTTCATAGCAGCTTTATGTGTAATAGCCCCCAACTGGAAATGAACCCAAACGTCCATCAACAGGTGAATAGGCAAACTGTGGCACATCCATACAATAGAGCACTGCTCAGCAATAATAAGGAATGAACTATGATACAAAGTATAACACAGATAAATCTCAAAATAATTATACTGAGTTAAAACAATCAGACAAAAAAAAAGAATACATGCCACGTGATTCCATTTATATACATCTAGAGATGCAAACTAATCTATAGTTACAGAAAGTAGGTCAGTGGTTACTGGAAGAGGTATAGAGAATGAGAGGAATGATGAGAGATGAGAAGGAGGGATTACAAAAGGGCCTGAGGAGAGATTTGGGAGTGATGGATGATGAATATGTTCATTACATTAACTGTGGTAATGGCTTTACAGATATATACATATGTCAAAAATTATCAAATACGTTTTTTTTTTAAAGAGCAACAATAATAGCAATGCTTAGCAAAGGCTATGGATGAATGTAGATGAAAGTTGAGCACAACTACCCTTACTTGCTTAGGTTGTTTGAAAACATAAAAAGTAAAGATTTCTATTCCTTAATAATTTTCAAAAGAAAATCCCTATTATCATTTCTGTATGGTATTTTTATATATATTATACATGTTGATATATTATATATGTTAAGATATATATTTTTAAATGCGAATTTTCCTTCCATAAAGCTAGATAATAACTAGGAGAGTTAGTACCCTTGGGTCCTATTTCAGTATTTTTTAAATTATTTTTTAAAATCTTTACTTATTTATTTATTTTGGCTGCGCCAGGTCTTAGTTGCGGCAGGTGGACTTCTTAGTTGCGGCATGTGGACTTCTTAGTTGCGGTATGCGGACTCTTAGTTGCAGCTTGCATGTGGGATCTAGTTCCCTGACCCCACAGCTCCTCAGGGATCAAACCCGGGCCCCCTGTATTGGGACCACGGAGTCTTACCCACTGGACCACCAGGGAATTCCCAGTATTTTTTTTTAAAGCCACTAAATTCAATTATTTTTTAGCATAAAGAATTATAATCACGATTAGGGAAAAATTACAAACGTATTATAAGAGAGTTGGTTTCCACAGCTAAGGTCCTGCCTGAAACACTGTAAAGGCAACATATCCAGGTGACAATGTGCCTTGACTTAGATTTTCATTACCTAATTACATTAACTGCATTTTTCAACTACTGGAGCCACAGGGGTTAACAACAATTTTCTATTCATTCTCACGATTATGATAATGAAATGTGTAAATATGATAATGACATGTGTAAGAAATCTTAAATTCCTTCATGGATATTTTATTAAATTTTATGACTATAACTCAAATATTTGAGAAAAAACCCTGATCAGTAGCAACAAGTTCATCAAGATATTCTTCATCTCAGAATTCAATGTGGAGTCAATCACTTCTTACCATTTCGAGGGCATCATGCAGAGTACTGGATAAGCTATCATTTAGGTTTGTCAGATACAGTCCTTCATCTCCTAAAACTAGAAATTAAAATGCAAAAATTTGGAAAAAAGAAGAAACATAAATTTAGTAAATAATCTCACCATAAAGCCATAGAATATTACACTTAAAACTTACACAATAAAAATACTGGCAAAGTTCATAAATCATAGTTCACAAGCTATTCAATCTCACTAGCTCTTTGAAAAGCACATTTTAGGGGCTTCCCTGGTGGCGCAGTTGTTGGGAGTCCACCTGCCGATGCAGGGGACGCAGGTTTGTGTCCCGGCCCGGGACGATCCCACATGCCGCAGAGTGGCTGGGCCCGTGAGCCATGGCCACTGAGCCTGCGAGTCCGGAGCCTGTGCTCCGCAACGGGAGAGGCCACAACAGTGAGAGGCCCGCGTACCGCAAAAAAAGAAAAGCACATTTTATAACAAAGATGAGATTTTTGTTTCACTTACCAGCTTGTCAGAAATTAAAAAGAGCTATTAAACATCAACTGTAACCATGAAATTAAAAAGAGGCACTCCTATATACTACTGATATAATTAATAACTGATTAAAATTAAAAACTGATTCACCTTTCTGGAGAGCATGTTGGCAATGTATTGCTATTTAATTTTATTTTTTTGGCCACGCTGTGTGGCTTGTGGGATTTTTTAGTTCCCCAAACAGGGACTGAACCCAGGCCCCTGGCAGTGAGCGCATGCAGCCCTAACCACTGGATCGCCAGGGAATTCCCTATGTATTGCTATTTTAAAGGTGCATACTCTGACTCAGCAATTCCACTTCTAGGCATGTATTCTAAGGAAGTTATCAGTTATGGAAGTTCACAAAGATAAATAAATATATGTGCAAGGATGGTCAGTGGAGAGTTATGTATAGTATGAAAACACTGAAAACAATCTAAATGCCCACCACTATGGCACTGTTTTAGCAGACTACCCAGCCACTAAAAAAAAGAGGTAGGGCTATATGTATTAATATAGAAAAATGTCTATAACATATTTAAGGTTAAAGAATTCAGATTTCAGAACAATATGTATAATATGACCCTACTTAAAAGGTAAAAATATATATACATACAAATGTATTTAGGTGTCTATATATGCATAGAAAAAAAAAGACTGGAAGGGTATACCCCAAACTTTCAACAGTGATATTATTTCTGGAGGGTGGGATTTATGAGGGAGATTTTACATTCTGAGGTTAAGGTGTAGAAAAGTTAACTTGCGGAGTCCATGTTCTTTCTACTATACCCTGTTACATCTTGAAAATTAAGTAAAAACACTTTAAACAGAAAAGCATTACTTAGGAATTATCATAAGCTAACCAGTGAAATCAACTGATGCAAAATTAACTTACGCTTACGAGCCACTTTTTGACCACAATTAAATAAAATCTCTCCTTCAGAGATGGGTCTATCTAAGGTTTCAGTTTCAGTGGCAGTAACGCTCAAGGTACTCTCCACTGTTGATGAATCTGAACTTGACAACTGTATGGGGGAAGGGGCCTTGGTGCCAGCAGGAAGCGGCATAAGGGGAACTGGCTCTGGAGGTGCAGGCTGAGCAGGGAAGTCCATGCTCTCAGGTTCTTCATCCTTGGCCACAGACATTACACTAAGAAGAAAGAGACATAGTTTGAATGTATTACATCGGTGAAGGCCTATATTAATTTTTATATAAAAAATAGATTCAAAAGTACTATGTCTCCTTTAGACATTTCTATATCAATATATAGATATATCTATATATTTCTATAATCTGCACTACTATAATTAACCAACAAGATTTATTTTTCCAAAATCATCTTCGTGCTTTAATCACAGACCATCTTGAAAGTTCTACCATCTCTAAAATAAATCTACATAGGGATATATGGTAATATAAAAGTTAACTGATCATAGTA
The DNA here is from genome assembly GCF_937001465.1 of Orcinus orca. Classification (NCBI taxonomy): domain Eukaryota; kingdom Metazoa; phylum Chordata; class Mammalia; order Artiodactyla; family Delphinidae; genus Orcinus; species Orcinus orca. Next base: position 159,032,344 of record NC_064560.1, on the reverse strand, counting down.
AATGAAGATTCACACTGGGGAAAAATCTTCTTCTATTTTATTAACAATATTACAGTTATCTTTATTTTAATCTGTTTTCCCCAAAATTTTGTTTTAAAAGAAGAGAACTGAAAGTATAAATAAATCTGGTAAAAATTTTAAAAACATAAAATTTATGAAACTTCTTCCTACTAAAGTATAGATTAGCTTGTGGTTTATCAACCTTCATTTATCATTTCTGATGTTTTCAATGGGTCACCTAAGTCAACATAAGATGAAATGTATAGTTACTAAAAATGAATATACTGTCATTTACATAGCTCTCGGGTGAAGTTCTTTTTGAAGAGAGTTGGGATTCTCTTCTTCCAGTGGCAGGTCTCCATTACTCCATGGCTTGGGAAGCTCTGGGCTTGACATCTTCAATTTATCAATAGAAGTCTCTGACAAAGTTGGGGTAAGAGCTGCTGCGGGAGGAGGTGTAGTTGCAGGGGTAACAGTTGGAGTATTAACAAGTGTGATGGGAGGCATATTATTTCCTAAAGGTTTTTTGTAAAAGCAAAAAAAAGTCAATAAGAATTCCACAGGAAGGCAAGATATATTGTTTAACATTTTGGCATACAAATAATGGCAACAAGAATTAATAATAATAATGATGGCCATTAATGGGAAAAGCTCCAAATTAATTTAGTAAAGTACAAAAAATAACCTTGAAAAGACATCACTTTCAACATCACCATGAACTTAAAATAGTCTAAATGTCTACTAGATTATATACTTTAAAAAGTGGTAACCAACCCCTTAGTTTCCTTGTAAGAAAAAATGACTTACTAGAACCTAGTAAGCAACTCAGGTATGTGTATACTAATCTATAAAGACTCTTATAAAACAAACCATGATATTTTATTTAATAGTTGCTAAAATTAAAACTGAGTTATAGAAATAAGGTTTCTACCTTCTTCAGCAAATATTTCTTTCATGGGTAAAGCTACATCATGATCTGAAACACAGGGAGAAGAATCTGGAGTTTTTACCAACACACGCTCCTCAGGAGGTGATGAAGGTGAGAGAGGAGGAGTTGGCTGTGGGGTAGCCACTGGGGTACACACTCTTGCCTAAAATAAATAAAACAAGATAAGTGGTGCTTACAATCCCCAAATAAGGGTAATTTGAAAAATAAACTGATCTCATTCAGAGTTACATAAAATTTAAATGGATGGGGGGTAAAAATGGAGTCCTCTGTATCCTAGCTCTTGAACTTCTAGCTATTAGTTTCAAGACCGGACTACAGAAAGCCTCCAGCAACTGAAACAGCTCTGCCTCTGAACTAGGTCCCCTTATCTAATATAGAGAGGAAGATTAAACAGACAGCTGAAGATCAAACCCAAACACAAACTGGGTAGACCATGTAACAGAAAGAGAGCATTTTAACTAACTGACAAGATTATCAGAAACCCCCTTTCAGTACAAAAGAACAAAGCTTATAAAAAGCAATGGAAGGCAGGAATAAAGACACAGACCTACTAGAGAACAGACTTGAGGTTATGGGAAGGGGGAAGGGTGAGCTGTGACAGGGCAAGAGAGAGTCATGGACATATACACACTAACAAACGTAGTAAGGTAGATAGTGGGAAGCAGCCGCATGGCACAGGGATATTGGCTCGGTGCTTTGTGACAGGCTGGAGGGGTGGGATAGGGAGGGTGGGAGGGAGGGAGACGCAAGAGGGAAGACATATGGGAACATATGTATATGTATAACTGATTCACTTTGTTATAAAGCAGAAACTAACACACCATTGTAAAGCAATTATACCCCAATAAAGATGTTAAAAAAAAAAAAAGCAATGGAAGGATAAGAAAAAGTAGGAGGGATAAAAGGAAGACAATGTAGAGATGGAAAGTCCTGGGGAAGAAAAAAGCACACATTTTAAAATCAATTTGTTAAACAGGTAATTCAAACGATTCAAACTTCAAAAGGATGATGGTGAAAATTAAGTCTCCTTTCCTACCCATGTCCTGTCTACTTAGTTCCTTTCCTCAGAATTATCAAATATAATCTTGTCATTTTTTATGTCCAGAATACTCTATTTTTAAAAATTTTTATACAATTTTTAAAGGTTACACTAGGTTTACAGTTATTATAAAATATTGGCTATATTCCTACTTTAAAATTTTTTTTATTGAAGTATAGTTGATTTACAATGTTGTGTTAGTTTCAGGTGTACAGCAAAGTGATTCAGTTATATATAACTGAATATATATATTCTTTTTCAGATTCTTTTCCACTATAGGTTATCACAAGATATTGAATATAGTTCTCTGTGCTATACAGTAGGTCCTTGTTGTTTATCTATTTTATATATAGTAGCTTGTATAAACTACTAATTTGTTAATCCCAAACTCCTAATTTATCCCTTCCCTACCTCTCCTAGGTAACCATAAGTTTATTTTCTATGTTTGTGAGTCTTTCTGTTTGGTAAATAAGTTCATTTGTATCATTTTTTAAGAATCCACATATAAATGCTATTGTACGATATTAGTCTTTCTCTGTCTGCCTTAGATAATCTCTAGGTCCATCCATGTTGCTGCAAATGGCAAAATTTCGTTCTTTTTCATGGCTCAGTAGTGTTCCATTGTGTGTGTGTGTGTGTGTGTGTGTGTGTGTGTGTGTGTGTGTGTGTGTGTGTACACACCACATCTTCTTTATCCATTCATCTGCTGATGGACACTTAGGTTGCTCCTATAACCTGGCAATTGTAAGTAACGCTGCTATGAACGTTGGGGTGCATGTATCTTTTCAAATTAGTGTCTTTGGTTTTTTTGGATATATACCCAGCAGTGGGATTGCTGGGTCATATGGTAATTCTATTTTTAGTTTTTTGAGACTTAAGTCATTTCATATGTGTATAGATTTTCTACAGAATAAATTCCCAGAAGTGAGACTGCTTGGTTAAAGGGCTAATTGCATTCTTAATTTGAATACATATTACCAAATTTCCCTCTACACGGTTATATTATTTTATCAATGCAATAACACCAGAAGGTATGAGAATTCCCAATTCCCAAAGATTTGCTGAACCATGGTGTTAATCAAACTTTTAGAGTGTTACCAATTTGATCAGTAAAAATGGATTCAATGATTTTTTTTTCTCACTATCAGTGAGACTGACCATCTTTTTGTATGTATGTGGGCCATTTGTATTTCCTTTTTGTGTGTGAACTGTCTGGACATGTCTTTTCCCCATTTCTCTATTTGTCCTTTTTTTCTCTTTCTAAAACATATTTTTATAGTGGGGTGACTGGCCTTTATTCTGTATTATGAGTTGCAAAGAGATACACAATTTAAAAATTATGAAGCACACAGAAATTCTATAGAATTGCTTAATTATTAGCATATCCTTAGCTTTGTTTTTTAAGTGACAGAAATATACTATGTTTTATTCTTCTTGACTGCATAAACCTATAGCCTAAGACAGCTGTTTTCAAATATAATGCTACTGACTCATCATCATGAGAGGATTTAAAGGTATCCTACTAGTCTTGGTAATGGGTAATAATGATAAACAATGAGTTACTGAGTATTTACCAAGTTCCAGGCCCTAGATTAAGCTCTTTCATATACCATCTTATTGAATCTTCCACAAAATCTTCTATGATAGCTCACAAGATACAGTATCATAAAGATGTCAATTCTCCTCAAATTAAACCAATCAAAATTGAATTAATTCCCCCCAAAATCCCAACAAAATATTTTACAGAACTTGAAAATTAATTTTAAAACATATATCAAAGATGAAAAGGCCAAAAAAAGTCATGGCAATTCTGAAGATAAGGAACAATATGGCAATGGGGGAGGGGAACTTGGCCTCCTTAATATTTGGAAAGCAGATTTTGGTAAAGCCGTCATCATTTAAACTCTGAGTATTTTATCTCTAGTATACAGACAAGACTAAAGTAACAGAGCTGAGGGTTCATATTCAGAACTTCCCAACTCCAGAGTCCATGCTCTCAACAATTACATTTATTTCCTATTTATACTGATTTTTCTGTATTTTCTCATTAAATCACCCTTATGAAAATATCCGAAATATATGGGCAGAAGACAAACCAAAGTTAATTAGCATAGAGATAACCACAATTCTGATATTGGCATGCATTACTAATGAGCTAATAAATAAAGCACAGAACAAAAGTATGTACCAAATCTCTGGCACACTAATCACACTACACCAATTACATTACACCAACCTCCATAGAATTCAAATATGTAACTTTATGTTTATACCTCAGATGAGTCAGTTTAAATGTTTCACCTATATAAAATGATGTTTTTATGATCAACAGGATCAGAATTGACCATTAAGTTTTAAACAGTTGGTAATACAGAGTACATTCTGGTTTTGTATAATTTCTTTTTCTTTTCAGTTTTTTTAAATTTTCATACAGTTTTTAAAGGTTACATTCCATTTACATTTATTACAAAATATTGGCTCTACTCCCTGTGTTGTACAGTACATCCTTGAGCCTATCTTACAGCCAATGGTTTGCACTTTCTACTGCCCCACCCCTATATTGCTCCTCCCACCCTCCACTGGTAGTGGTTTTGTATAATTTCATGTTGCTATAATAAATTAGAAACTCTATTTAACATAGAAAGGCTGATTAAACAAACAATAACAAAAATGTCTGAAATATACTTTCTTTTAAAGATTAAAAATATCACTTTACATAAGAACCAAAAGCAGTACATGTGATTTTTAGCTATATCTTGAATTTTAAAAGAATTAGCTATAAGGATATTCTTGGAACAACTGGGGAAATTCAAATATAGACTCTATATTATATAGTATTAACAGATCCATGTTAAATATGGAGAGCATAATAATGGTATTTTGGTTATGTAATAAAGAATCTTGTTCTTAGGAGATACTACTGATGCTTTTAGAAGTGTCATGATATCTGCAACTTTCAAATGAGTTTTAAAGCATATATAATAAACAACATATAAAGACAGACAAAGAAAATGTGTCGAAATGTTATCAGCTGGTAAATGTAGGTAAAGCTTACACAGATGTTCATTGTATCATACTTTCAACTTTCTATAGATTTTAAAGTTTTTAAAATAAAATGCTGGAGGAACTGTTATTGTAATCAAAGCCACAAGAAACCAATCTCCACCACAAACTATGGTCTTATGACCCAATTTAAAATCTGTCCATTTTACTGTTCTTTAACAAAGGTATCAAAAATTCCCCAGCACTCCAAGTCATGAAGGAAAGTCACACTTACCAGCAAGTGTGTTTTGCTTATTGAAACATCCCCAGAAACACTTGTAACAACAGGACCTGGCTTCTTTGCTTCTCTGTCACCCAGCAAGATGGCAATGGTTTCAGCAAGAGCTTCATTCACAAAATGCCTAATAATGTCTGAATTCACAGGAACACCGGCATCAACAAAAAGCTGGAGGGCACCACTGCTGGTTCCTTCCACTAAAAAAATGAAACAATTTCAGAGTAAGTGTGCAGGAAACATGCTTGCATTCTAAGCCTTAATTCTTAAAATTTTAGAGATGTGAACATATGTGTATGAGATGGTGTGAGGAGGAATAAAATGAAAATACAAAATCTACTTATTGTGACAGAGAATAAGATGGTAACTCACATAATGAACATCCTCTCTAAACAAACTAAAAAGGGGAGGAAAACATCCGATGAAAATTTACTTATATGGCCTCTTCCCTACCACTACAACATTTAGTGATAAAAAGGATTTGCAGGGACTTCCCTGGTGGTGCAGTGGTTAAGATTCTATGCTCCCACTGCAGGGGGCACAGGTTTAATCCCTGGTCAGGGAACTAAGATCCTGCATGCCGCTCAGCATGCCCCACCCCCGCAAAAAAAAAAAAAGATTTGTATCCACATTAAATGTTTTCATCTGAAAACAATCCACATTTCCAAGAGTAGGGCACCAGGAAACACTATGATAGATCTTGGCAAAACACAGGGACACAATGACTGTGGGGGGATTTTAGAGAAATGGCAGCTTCTTCATAAATATGAAGACAAATCTTACTTCCGTCTAGTTTCAGACACTTCAGTTACTAACATTACAGGCTAATCCTCCTCAAACTTTTAGAGAAGTTTAGGTGCTTGATGTCAGCAGCTCTATAGGTATATTAATTTTCCAAATGGGTTGTACTTTTCACTTGTGTGAATGTACATGAAATTCAGTAAAACTTCCTAAACAGACTTTATTAGGCTTAAAGTGGTTATATTTCTAAAGCACTGTGTGGAAAACATGTAAACAGTGATCTGTAAAATTTGATGGAGACATGACCTCTCCAAAGAGTACTCCTTAATTAGTACAACTATGGCAGCATTACAGAGAATTCCCTAATAGGTAGGTACAGGTGTCTTGGCATCACTTGTTGAGAGATAAGTAATAGCAATTTACTCTGGAGCTCCATAGCAAAGACTATCACAATCCCAAATTTATATTCAACAGTATATATCAACACATCTCCATTTTTAGTTCCCATAATTCATTGTTTTGGCATGACCAAAAATCAGAGTATCTCTGTTAGAAAACCCAAAAGCCCTACCCAGACATAGGCAAAACAAAAGCAAACACACATGCTTTTAAAGAAAAGGGAACAGGATCTAAATACCCTCTATATTAGACCATCTTTCCTTAAGGCTACAAAGCCTGAATTAGTCTCACTGAAACCACCACCCGACCCATGTGAAGGACTGCTAAGAGGACTATCACTAGCCCTGATTTGCGCTAGCAGGAGAGACTGGTGGAGAGTCCAAGCACTCCAAAATATGCCATCGAGGTGTATGACCTAGCAATGAAGAAAGCATCTGGCAGTTTGGACAGTATCCATCATAAACCGGACAAATCTTTGGAGACACTTGTTTGTTTTCCTGGACTGGTCTCCTTGTCTTGGGACTGCTGAATACCATCTCCACAACAAGAATTTTGACCAAAAGCTACAGAAGTCCGACTGTGTTTCTCCAAGGCATATTTCATGGTCCTTTGCCTTTTTAGCTTCCAGTTCTTTTTTATTCCAGTTTCACTTGGTATTTTCCATCTGTTCCTTTTTCAACAGATTTTGAAATAGTCTCAGAGCAATTATTTGTATGAACTGGTTTTGGTTTTCTTTTGGATTTGTATTCCTAGATGTCTTCTTCTGAAAAAGTATCTTCTAACATGACAAAATGATTTTATCATTAAAGAAGCACTAATCTTAAGTAAAAAAAATTTCCTCATAACTTTGTTGGTCATTTTATTCCTTCCTTCAAAAAATGAGAAGATGAAAGAAAACCTGGGATAGTAGCAGTGGAAGAGGCATTCAAGTTATACTAAATAGGAAGAATTAATCAAATATAAGAATAAATTGCATGGAGCCAGGACATTGGACGTGGCTGGGTGTGGACTGAGGAAGACCAAAGAAAACAAGGTAGAACAAGTGATATTCCAAGGCTTTGGAAACTGGGCACTTGGAAAATAGTGGTATCATTAACAGAAAGAGCAACAAAGGAGAAATAAGGTTGGTTAGAAAAATGAGATGCATTCTGGACACACCAAGTTTGGTATGCCAGTGGAGCATCAAGTAAAATATTCATCAACAGGCAAAACTGCAAGTTTACAGCCTAAATGTGTAGCTTAGGGGTCATCAACTGACACAGGATAACTATCGCCAAGAAGAGACTAGAAAAACAGAAAAGAAAGAGGGCAGGGGACAGAAGCTTGGGGGAAATTTTTTATTCAAGTAGAAAAAAGATGAGGAAATGAGGTCCTAAAGAAATTAAAAAGATAAGGGGAAGAACAATAGAATGAATTCTAAGAAACCAAAACCAGTAGAACATTTTAATAATTAGAGGTAGTCAACAATGCCCATACTAGAGCCTTCTAGGAGAATAAGGATTTGAAAAAAGGTTATCTCTGAGAACCAAATGCTGTAAGAGAGGAATTTCATTAACGAGAAGGAAGAAGAAAGCCAGCTCATAAAAACTAAAGAGAAAGTGAGAAATGAGAAAGTAAAGCAGTAAATACAGACTCTAATGTCTAGGATTTAGGCAGTTAAGGGGTAGTTTAAGAAGGAGGAAGAGGAGGTTATTCTGGACTGGAAAGAAGTGGAAAAAAAATAGAGGTAACAATATATAGGAATGTTAAAAAAAAAAAAGAGCTAGAAAGCTGGAGAACTTATACCATCCAATTTCAAGACTTATTTTTAAGTTACAATAATCAAGAAGCCCAGTGTTGATGTAAAGACAGACTTGTAGATCAATGGGACCAAACAGCAAGTCCAGAAACAGATCCAAACATATATAATAGCCAGATGATTTCCAACAAAGGTGTCAAGGCAATTCAGCAGGAGGAAGGATAATCTTTTCAACAAATAACGCTAGAAAAATTGGATATCCATACACACAAAAAAAATCTTGATCTTTACTTCACTCCACATATAAAAATTAACTCAAAACACACCATAGACCTAAATTTATAATCTAAAACTATAAGGTTTCTATAAGAAAACACAGGAGAAAATCTTAATGATGTTGGGCAAAGATTTCTTAAACAGTATACCCCCAAAATCACAAGCGATAAAAGAAAAATTGATAAATTAAACTTCATCAAAATTAATCTCTGGTCTTCAAAAGACAATGCTGAGAAAGCAAAAGGTAAGATAAAAACTAGGATAACACATTGCAAAACATATGCAATAAAGGACTTGTATCCAGAATAAAGAACTCAATAATAGTAAGACATAGACCCCAGTTAAAAACTGAGCAAAAGAGTTTTAAAGATACTTCATCAAAGTAAATATACAAATGACAAATAAGCACAAGAAAAATTGTACAACATCATTAGTTACTGGGGAAATGCAAACAAAACCCACGATGAGATATCTCCACATGCTTAGTGAATGGCTATAATTAAAAACATTGACAACAAGCATTAGTAAGGATGTGGAGCAGCTGGAACTCTCATTCACTGCTGGTTGGAATGCAAAATAGAACAGCCACTTTGGAAACATTTAGCGGTTTCCTATAAAGTTAGATATCTACTTACCATATGACCAAGAGAAATTAAAAGATGTATGTAAAAGATTAGTTTGCAAATATACATAGCACAGCTGTATTTATAATAGTCAAAAACTAAGACTACAAATGTCCATCAACGGGTAACTGGATTAACAAATTATGGTACATACATGGAGTGTAATATTTATTACTATATGCAACAACATGATTGTCAAAGCATTATGCTAAATAAAAGAAACCAGACACAAAAGACTAAATACTGTATGATTACATAAGTATGAAATTCTAGAAAAGGCAAAATTCAATGATAGAAAGTAGATCAGTGGTTGTTAGGGTGTAGTAGGCATGGGAGGGGGTTAGGGATTGACTGCAAAGTGGCAAGAGGGGACTGTTGGGGATGATGGAAATGTTTTTCTATAACATGACTGTGTGGCTAACACGTGGCTGTGTTTGTTTAACAAAACTTGTCAAACAGTACACTTAGCATTCGTGAATTTTACGGCAAGTAAATTATGCCTCAAAAAGCTAATGGAGAAAGAGGGGGAAGAAGAGGGAAGGAGAGGAGGATGAAAAGGAGGAAGAAGGAGGGAGAGAAGAGGAAGAGGAAGGAGGAAGAAGAGGTGAATGGTGTGGGCTCCCTAAAGAAAGAGGCTCTATCCATTCAGGGAATACTTAAACTCTTCTTAGGTGTCAGTCAAGGGCTAGGCTCTAAAGGAGAATCACGCTTACTTGTGAGTAATTTATAGTCTAGTGAGTGAGACAGATATGCAAGCCAATCATAATACAGTTTGATGGTTACTATAACAAAGGTACACAGACACAGGGGCCTCCCTGGTGGCGCAGTGGTTGAGAGTCTGCCTGCTGATGCAGAGGACACGGGTCCGTGCCCCGGTCCGGGAACATCCCACATGCCGCGGAGCGGCTGGGCCCGTGAGCCATGGCTGCTGAGCCTGCGTGTCCGGAGCCTGTGCTCCGCAACGGGAGAGGATACAACAGTGAGAGGGCCGCGTACCGCCAAAAAAAAAAAAAAAAAAAAAAAGATACACAGACACACAAACAAACACACACAAAGTGCTATGGGAAAGAATGGAGAGATTGGGGGTAGGAGGGATGGACGCTGATAGCATAATCTGAATGCTGCAGTATGTAATAAGGGACTGAGGGAGAAATAACTTCCACTACAGAAAACTGGGAAGTGACGTTGAAAAGAAGACGACTTTTATCTTTTGTCAACCAAGGACTATGTGACCTCTACAATATATAAATCCACAACAACCTGAAGGTTTTGTCTTATAATAACAAAAAAAGCTAAAAGATTCCATTTCACTTACCAATGTCAGAAGTCAATGGCTCACTGGCCTCACTGACTGAGACACTGATGTCAGCTGTGGCCTGCTGTTGGACTGGAAGAAGCCCAGAGATCATTCTTGACATTATTTCTTGTTCTACCCTGGGGGAAAAAAGTTAAGGATTCCTAAATTTAGTTGAAATGTATAGTGGTTAGAAATAACACCCTTAAAAATAACTGGTACCGGGCTTCCCTGGTGGCCCAGTGGTTGAGAGTCCGCCTGCCAATGCAGGGGACACGGGTTCGTGCCCCGGTCCGGGAAGATCCCATGTGCCGTGGAGCAGCTGGGCCCGTGAGCCATGGCCACTGAGCCTGCGCGTCCGGAGCCTGTGCTCCACAACGGGAGAGCCCACAACAGTGAGAGGCCCGCGTACCGCAAAAATAAAAAAATAAAAAAATAAATTAAAAAAAATAACTGGTACCCATGGACACAAACATTTAAATGTGAAAGCAGTCATTCTGAAAGTTGAATCTGGAAAGAAGAAAAACTTCCAATATATCTCCTAGAAAAACAAACCGAATCTCTGTGGGAGACAGTTTATCAAATTAAAATCTTTCTGATCAGTCTAATGAAAACTTCAACAGCCCTCGTAAATTCAAAATAAGGTTTAGGTCAATGATTACCTGGCATATCATGCACCTAAAATGTTGGGTTCCCTACTCTGAAAGCACATATAAAACCCCACAAGATCAAAGCTAGAAAAGGAGTCCAGCTGCCCTCTCTTCAAGGAAATAAATATATAGACTGCAACACAGGTAGTTTTCCTCTGAAAAGGGAAAGAAAATTTCAAGGTCATTTTTAGGAAGGGAAGTAGGACAGGAAAAGGAAGGGAAACACAATAAGAGACTGCTTTTTTGTACATTTCTTTAGCGAAGCTAACAGCCTTCTTAATTATTATTATACAAGTAATAGATGTTCATTGTAAAAATCAGAGAACGCATAAAAGTTAAAAAAAAAAATAAGGCTCACTCACAATCCCAGATTCAAGAATAAACAAAGTTAGTTAACAATTTGGTATTATTTTTCAATATTTTTCGCACGCACATTTATTTTTGAGTGAGCTCTTCTAAACTGTGGTTGCATCATTAGTACCCTGCTTCATTTATGCACCAGTGTTATTAATATCTTTCTACATCATTAAGTATTTTTCTAAACCCAATCATGATAACTGTATGAATATTCAGTTGTTTAGTTTGTTCCATAACTTCTTTAAGGTTTCCCACAGGTAAATATAGGTATAAAAGTAGAGTTTATGAGTTTATATAAGTAACAAACAAAACAGTGCCTTGTTTGTAGTAAGCACTATAAGTGCTAAGTATTCTATGGCCTAGTAGCAGAACTGATTATTTCCTTAGGATAAATTTCTGTTAATAAACCACTGGATTAAAGAACTTGTACATTTTTAATGCTTTGTTACTCAGCAATAGCCTCTTTTGTCATAATAGACTGCCTCAGTACAAATATTCAAGGACAGAAACAATACTTGCAACAGTTAGTTAAACCCTCAGCCTCATGTCAGATAGTGTCCAGTGACTACAGCAAAGGAAAAATTTAATAAACAAAAGGAGACAAGGAAGATTTTCAACCAAAATTTCATACGTTCCATTTACACTTGCTACTATAATTCTGTTCATCCCAACACCACTGTAAACTCACCATTGAATTAAGCTATTTTCCAATGTTTCTTTTCTCTGAATTACTTCATCCAGAACATCAGTAGTGGGCTGAAAAGTAGAAGCAACTGGTGGAAACGGAGGGCCATTATATTTTGTAGAAACAACTTTAACACTTCTGTTAAACTCCAGAATTGGTTCAGAGTATTCCAGAATTTCATCACATTTTTCCTCTTCCTGGTAATAATAAAAACAAAACTATTATATTCATGTATCTATTCAACACTTACTGAGTGCTAAGTAGAGATAACTTAGGTAGGTGAATTAACCAACACTTCTAAATTAATCAATAGCATTTTCTAATTGGTGATATCACATTATTTATAGTATACACACTTGTCATATAAATCACATTGAAGAAACTTAATTACACAATTATATTGTGTTTTTAAAGCCCAATATTCAGGGACTTCCCTGGTGGTCCAGCGGCTAAGACTCCATGCTCCCAGTGCAGGGGGCCTGGGTTTCAACCCTGGTCAGGGAACTAGATCCCACATGCCGCAACTAAAAATCCTGCATGCCACAACTAAAAGATCCCACACATCACAACGAAGGTCCCACGTACCACAACTAAGACCTGGCGCAGCCAAATAAATAAATAAATATTTAAAAATATATATATTTATTTTAAACAATCATAAAACAAACTAGAAAACTTGGTTATTCCTACATAAAACATTATTAACATTTCCCTCTATAAATTTATTATCATAGTAAAACTAACACTTCCAAATATTACTGCTCACCCTTACAGAACATATAATTTACAGTTAAATATGCAGCTAGGTCATCTTACACATTATTTGTACCATCACATCATGATCAAAAGAGTTACTTCCGGAATTTTTAAACTTTTTATTATGAAAAATATACATGTTTAAAAGTGAACAAAATAGTGCTCATGCACTATATCTGTTACATATAAATAATAAGAATCCCACTTACCTGTTCCCCAGCTTTAACAATTATCAACTCATAACGAACTCTGTGTCATCTATACTTCCCCCATCCACTTTCCCCTTTGCACACCATTTTGAAGTAAACCACAGATACCATATCATTTTATCTGTAAATAATGCAATATGTATCTCAAAAAAAGTTAGGGCTCTTTAAAAAATATAACTCAATAATATTGTCCCATTGAAAAATGAAGTCCACAGCTATTAAGTGGCAGAGCAAGGATAGAAACACTTGTCTTTGAAGTCCAAATTCTTTGCTATTTCTACAATGTTCCTTTCACTTATATATTGAACAGTTGTCTAATGTCTTTGTTATATTCTTACCTTCAAAACATTCATGTTGAGCTCACATGAGAAGACACACTGGTGAGCAAGTAACATTAATGTAGGGCATATCTCTTAATGTTTAAAATAGGATTTTATTTTATGATTGACAAAACTAGTCTTGGTTCTGAAAGTCTAAGAAATATGAACAAATGTCTTCTTTAAAGTTCACTGACACATCATTATTCAAGTAGTCTCTATGTTCTATGATCTTTTCTCCCATCCTTTATATTTTACTTCCAGCTACTTTTTCCCTCCTTCTATTTAACCATTTCTATCATTTCTATATCTCTTCCTGCTATATGGGCTCTTCCCTTGGATTTTAGACCCCTCACAACTTTTTTTCTGAATATGAACTAACTGGCGAACTTGCCAATAATCCAGAAATGAAAACAGACAAGTGTAATAGAATGAAGAAAGGACAGACTGGAGAGACGGAAACCAAAGGAAACAAAAAGGAAGAAGGAAGTAGGAAGCAGGAGAGAGGACATGCAGGTGGGAAACAGCTAACAATCATTAAGTTTCATGGAGGTAGCTAGGTGATATAGAAGATAATACTGTACTACAGAATAACAACCTTACAATTTTAAAATAAAAATATATTTAACTGCAAAGTAGAAGGAAGTTTCTCAAAGCTCTGTTACATAATACTGATGGTCAAAAGATATTCAACCGTCAGAAACAAGGCAAGGATGTTCCCTCTCACCACTCCTTTTCAACATTGTACTAGAAGTCCTTGCTAATATAATTAGACAAGAAAAGAAAATTAAAGGTATACAGATTGAGAAGGAAGAAATAAAACTATCTTTGCACATGACATGATCGTCTATCTTTGCACATGACATGATCGTCTATGTAGAAAAGCTGAAAAAATCAACAAAAAGACTCCTGGAATTAATTAGCAATTATGGCAAGTTTGTAGGATACAAGGTTCACATACAAAAGTCCATCACTTTCCTATATGCCAACAATGAACAAGCAGAATTTGAAATTAAAAACACAATGCCATTTACATTAGCACCCCCCCCAAATGAAATACTTAGGTATAAATCTAACAAAACACGTACAAGATCTATATGAGGACAACTACGTAATTCTAATGAATGAAATCAAGAACTAGATAAGTGGAGAGATATTCCACGTTCATGGAGAGGAAGACTCAATAACGTTAATATGTCAGTTCTTCCCAAATTGATCTATACAGTCAATGTAATTCCAATAAAAATCTCAACAAGTTATTGTGGAGATATCAACAAACTTACTCTAAAAGACATATGGAGAGGCAAAAGACCCAGAATAGCTAATATGATATTGAAGGAGAAGTACAAAGTTGGAGGACTGACACTATCCAACTTGAAGACTTAACAATAATCAAGACAGTGAGGTACTGGTGAAAGAACAGACAAATAAATCAATGGAACACAACAAAGAACCCAGAAATAGATCCACATAAATATAGTCAACTGATCTTTGGCAAAGGAGCAAAGGCAATACAATGGAGCAAAGATAATCTTTTCAACAAATGGTGCTAGAACAAATGGACATTCACAGGCAAAAAAAAAAACTTAGACACAGAGATTACACCCTTCACAAAAATTAACTCAAAATGGATTACAGGGCTTCCCTGGTGGCGCAGTGGTTGCGAGTCCGCCTGCCGATGCAGGGGACACGGTTTCGTGCCCCGGTCCAGGAAGATCCCACATGCCGCGGAGCAGCTGGGCCCGTGAGCCATGGCCATTGAGCCTGTGCGTCCGGAGCCTGTGCTCCACAACGGGAGAGGCCACAACAGTGAGAGGCCCACGTATGGCAAAAAAAAAAAAAAAAAAAATGATTTACAGACCTAAATGTAAAATGCTAAACTATAAAACTCCTAGAGATAACATAGGAGAAAACATAGATGACTGTGGGTATGGCAATGACTTTTTAAATTTAAGACCAAAGGGACAACCCATGAAAGAACTAATTGATAAGCTGGACTTCATTCAAATTAAAAACTTTTGCTCTGTGAAAACAAATGTCAAGAGAATTAGAAGATAAGCTACAGACTGGGAGAAAATATTTGCAAAAGACACATTCTGATAAAAACTGTTATCCAAAATATACCAAAAAACCCTCTTAAAACTCAATAATAAGAAAACAACCCAATTTTCAAAATGGGCCAAAGACCTTAATGGACACCTCACCAAAGGTGATATAACGATGGCAAACAAGCATTTGAAAAGATGCTCCACATCATATATCAGCAAAATGTGAATTTTTTGATTAATTTTTATTCGAGTATAGTTGGTTTCCCATGTTGTGCTAGTTTCTGCTGTACAGCAAAGTGAATCAGTTATACATATACATATATCCACTCTTTTTTAGATTCTATTTCCATACAGGTCATTACAGAGTATTGAGTAGAGTTCCCTGTGCTATACATTTGGTTCTTATATTACTTATCTATTTTATGTATAGAGTGTGTATATGTTAATCCCAATCTCCCCATTTATCCCTCCCTCCTCTTTTCCCCCTTGGTAACCATAAGTTCCTTTTCTACGTCTGTGACTCTATTTCTGTTTTGTAAATAGGTTCATTTGTATCATTTTTTTAGATTCCGCATATAATCAATATCATACGATATTTGTTTTTGTCTGATTTCACTCAGTATGAGAATCTCTAGGTCCACCTGTGTTGCTGCAAATGGCATTATTTTGTTCTTTTTTATGACTAATATTCCATTGTATATATGTACTACATCTTCTTTATCCATTCCTCCATTGATGGACATTTAGGTTACTTCCGTGTCCTGGCTATTGTAAATAGTGCTGCAGTGAACACGGGGGTACATGTATCTTTTTGAATTGTGGTTTTCTCCGGATATATGCCCAGGAGTGAGATTACTGGATCATATGGTAGCTCTATTTTCAGCTTTTTAAGGAAACTCCATAATGTTCTTCATAGTAGCTGTACCAATTTACATTCCCACCAACACTGTAGGAGGGCTCCCTTTTCTCCACAACCTCTCCAGCATTTATTGTTTGTAGATTTTTTGATGATGGCCATTCTGACCAGTGTGAGGTGATACCTCATTGTAGTTTTGATTTGCATTTCTCTAATAATTAGTGACATTGAGCATCTTTTCGTGTGCCTGTTGGCCATCTGTATGTCTTCTTTGGAGAAGTATCTATTTAGATCTTCCACCGATTTTTTGATTGTTTGTTTTTTTGATATTGAGCTGCATGAGTTATATGTACATTTTGGAGATTAATCCCTTGTCAGTCACTTCATTTGCAAATACTTTCTCCCACTCTGTGGGTTGTCTTTTCATTTTGTTTATGGTTTCCTTCGCTGTGCAAAAGCTTTTAAGTTTCATTAGGTCCCATTTGTTTATTTTTGTTTTTATTTTCATTACTCTAGGAGGGGGATCAAAAACGATCTTGCTGTGATTTATGTCAGAGAGCATTCTGTGTTTTCCTCTAAGATTTTTATAGTCCCTGGTCTTACATTTAGGTCTTTGACCCATTTTGAGTTTATTTTTGTGTATGGTGTTAGGGAGTGTTTTCATTTCATTCTTTTACATGTAGCTGTCCAGTTTTCACAGCACCACTTATTGAAGAGACTGTCTTTTCTCCACTCTATGTTCTTGACTCCTTTGTCACAGATTAGGTAACCACAACTGTGTGGGTTTATCTCTGGACTTTCTATCCTGTTCCATTGAGCTATATTTCTGTTTTTGTGCCAGTACAACACTGTTTTGATGACTATAGCTTTATAGTATAGTCTGAAGTCAGGTAGCCTGATTCCTCCAGCTCCGTTTTTCTTTCTCAAGGTTGCTTTGCTATTCAGGGTCTTTTGTGTTTCCATACAAACTGTAAAATTTTTTGTTCTAATTCTGTGAAAAATGCTATTGGTAATTTGATAGGGATTGCACTGAATCTGTAGATTACTTTGGGTAGTATAGTCATTTTAACAATATTGATTCTCCCGATTCAAGAACATGGTATATCTCTCCATCTGTTTGTCTCGTCTTTGATTTCTTTCATCAGCATCTTATAGCTTTCTGAGTACAGGCCTTTTGCCTCCTAAGTAGGTTTATTCCTAGGTATTTCATTCTTTCTGATGCACTGGTAAATGAGATTATTTCCTTAATTTCTCTTTCTGATCTTTTGTTGTTAGTGTATAGGAAAGCAAGAGATTTCTGTGTATTAATTTTGTACCCTTCAACTTTACCAAATTCATTGATGAGCTCTAGTAGTTTTCTTTTTTTTAATTAATTAGTTTATTTATTATTTATTTTTGGCTGCATTGGGTCTTTGTTGCTGCATGCAGGCTTTCTCTAGTTGCGGCAAGTGGGGGCTACTCTTCGTTGCAGCGTGTGGGCTTCTCATTGTGGTGGCTTCTCTTGTTGCAGAGCACAGGCTCTAGGCGCACAGGCTTCAGTAGTTGTGTCACATGGGCTCAGTAGTTGTGGCTCGTGGGCTCTAGAGTGCAGACTCGGTAGTTGTGGCGCATGGGCTTCGTTGCTCCATGGCATGTGGGATCTTCCCGAACCAGGGCTCAAACCCGTGTCCCCTGCATTGGCAAGCGGATTCTCAACCACTGTGTCACCAGGGAAGTCCCTCTAGTAGTTTTCTGGTAGCATCTTTAGGATTTTTATGGATAGTATCATGTCATCTACAAACAGTTTTACTTCTTCTTTTCCAATTTGGCTCCTTTTACTTCTTTTTCTTCTCTGACTGCCATGGCTAGGACTTCCAAAACTATGTTGAATAAAACTGGAGAGAGTGGGTATCTTTGTCTTGTTCCTGATCTTAGAGGAAATGCTTTCAGTTTTTCACTGTTGAGAATGATGCTTGCTGTGGGCTTATATATGGCCTTTATTATGTTGAGGTAGAGAAATGTAGATTAAAACAACAATAAGATACCATTACACACCTATTAGAATGGCCAAAATCTGGAATGCTGACAACACCAAATGCTGGCAAGGATATGAAACAGCAGGAACTATCATTCATTGCTGGTGAGAATGCAAAATGGTACAGCAACTTTGGAAGACAGTTCAGCGGTTTCTTACAAATCTGAAAATACTTTTACCATATAAGTCAGCAATTGTGCTCCTTGATATTTACTCAAAGGAGTTAAAAACTTATGTCCACAGAAAAAATCAGATGTTTGGTTTTGTTTTGTATTCGTTTGTTTGGGGTTTTTTGGCTGCACAGCGTGGCTTGCGGGATCTTACTTCTCTGACCAGGGACTGAACCCGGGCTCCTGGCAGTGAAAGCACGGTATCCTAACAACTGGACCACCAGGGAATTCCCTCAGATTTTTATAGCAGCTTTATTCATAATTACCAAAACTTGTAAACAACCAAAGTGTGGTTTAGCAGGTGAATGGATAAATAAACTGTGGTCCATCCAGACAATGGAATATTATTCAGTGCTAAAAAGAAATGAGCTATCAAGCCATGAAAAGATATGGAAGAAACTTAAGTGCATTTTACTAAGTGAAAGAAGCCAATCTGAGAAAGCTGCATACTGTATGACTCCAAGTAGACTGCATTCTGGAAAAGACAAAACTATGAAGACAGTAAGAAGATCAGTGGTTGCCAGGGACTGGGGTGGGTAGGGGGGACAGATGAATAGTCAGAACACAGAGGATTTTAGGGCAGAGAAAATACTCTGTATAATAGCATAATGATGAACACATTTTTCCAAATCCATAGAATGTACAACATAAAGAGTGAACCCGGGCTTCCCTGGTGGCACAGTGGTTGAGAGTCCACCTGCCGATGCAGGGGACACGGGTTCATGCCCCAGTCCGGGAAGATCCCACATGCCGCGGAGCAGCTGGGCCCATGAGCCATGGCCACTGAGCCTGCTCATCCGGAGCCTGTGCTCCGCAATGGGAGAGGCCACAGCACTGAGAGGCCTGTGTACCGCCAAAAAAAAAAAAGAGTGAACCCTAAGGTCATTCATGGACTTTGAGTGATTATGAAGTGTCAGTTTTTAACAAGTCAAAATTGTTGGGGTATGTTGATAATGGGGGAGACCATGCATGTGTGGGGGTAGGGAACATATAGAAAATTTCTGTACATTCCTCTCAATTTTGCTGTGAACCTAAACTGCTCTAAAAATAATAAAGTCTTTAAAAAGAAAAGATAATCAAATCACGTAAAAAAATGCTAGTAGAAAAATAAATTCACATGATTGCTAATAAGCTTTGTTACCTGTATGATATCGATTACTTCATCGAAGTTAGTTCCTGGAAACTTCACCTCTTCTTCATCTGCCTTCATAAATTCTGGAGTCTAAGAAAGCATTTTCAGAAAGTTTTGGTTGTGTTTAATGTCTTTTTAATTTATACCTAATTTATCATAATACCATAGCATAAGCTTATAATTACATGCCCCTATTTTTTATTTTGATATCCTGCTCAGACTTGATTTAACTAGTAAATGAAATCCAAGCTAGTCTCCAAGTTATCATTTCAATACCTATAAAAAACTAGGTATCAGTTTTTCTATCAAGGACTCCACCAACAATGCAACTTAAGTCAATTGATCAAGTTGATATAATTGTGATTTCTCTCCTAGAATTAAGGTAAAGAAATGTGTTTGTATGTATAGATATATGAGTTTACACATATACAAACTCACAAAAAGACAGATACAGAATCAAATAATTTAGAAAGACAAACAAAATAATTATTTTACAAATTTAGCCTCTAGGCCTCACTATATATAATCTAGTCACCAAAAACCACAATAGACAATTCCTGAGAGCAGAATGATGAACAGTCCAAAAAATTATTTGTAATCATATATGTTTTAATAAACTTCTGGTTAAAAAAATTATTGATGAAAAATAAAATTAGGCACAAGAGCCATTCAGGGCCAGTTCTATTTTACTATTTCTGATTGTGAAAAAGTGATGTTCTTCCTCTCCTTAAAACTGTATCCTCAATGAACAAGTTTGCTTACAATAGAGGAAACCTGGGGAAATGTTACAGTGCTATTTTGCTGTGTAGTAAAGTCATAATTTTGTCATTCAATCACAAGCAGCAAAGAAATATTAGAAAGAAATGCATATTTTTGCATCGTGTCAACAGTATGACGACAAAGTAACATCCCAAAACATAAACTCCAATTGTCACTATAAAATTCACATTCAGGAAAACTATAATTTAATTCCCATTTAAATCAAGATTCTTCTCCAAAGAGACAGAAATTCTTTCTTCACATATGAGTCTTACAACTTAAGTTACCAAATAGTTACACTAAGGATTATCATTTTCAGAACATTTATAAATGTAAGGATATTAAACAAACTTTCTTTTTCAAGTTCATAAGCAACTTCAGGGACTTCCCTGGTGGAGCAGTGGTTAAGAATCTGCCTGCCAGTGCAGGGGACAACAGTTCGATCCCTGGTCAGGGAAGATCCCACATGCTGTGTAGCAACTAAGCCCGTGCACCACAACTACTGAGCCTGCGTGCCACAACTACTGAGCCCACGTGCCACAACTATTGAAGCCTAGAGCCCGCACTCTGCAACAAGAGAAGCCACTGCAATGAGAAGCCTACGCACCGCAATGAAGAGTAGCCCCCACTCGATGGAACTAGAGAAAGCCCACGCGCAGCAACAAAGACCCACGCAACCAAAAATAAATTAATTGATTAATTAAAAAAAAAAGCAATTTCACATTTGTTTTGAATCTTTTCCTTAAAACGAAAATTATTAAAATAGATTATAATGGAAGACTTTGCATGGAATAACATTAGTTAAAAATCCATAGTAAGACATTGCTCAAAGATATAGAATACATTTCTGAACATACCTGTATCCAGGTTTTCAGAGGAGGAGGAGGAGATGCTTCTTTGGGACAAGACGGAGATAGACCAACATCAGCACTACCATTTGAAATGCTGTCAATATCTACATTGGGTAATACCTAAAACAGAATACAACATCCAGTTTTCAGTTCATCATTTTGACTTAAATATTTGTGAATCTATGTATCAATAACATATTTAACTTTTTATTGCAAAGTCAATGGATAACAAATTTAAATTATGAAAGCGTATTTTACAAAATTTGGAAAATAAAAGGGAAACACAAAGAATCCTATTATCTTACGACAACATCATTTTTACTATTCCCTTTATGTTTTTACTAACCACTTATGCATAGCTAAAATCTAAAACAGTTTCATTCCTGATTTTCCATTGTAATTAGGTCATAAACACCTTACTATACTTCCATATAGACTTCATAATAGTATTTTAAATGACTATATAGTATTTCAAGAAAATACATGCCTTATTTAATCATTTCCTGTTGGTAAACATTTAGGATATTCACTATTAGATAGATAGATATATATCACTCCAAAAAACGTCATATATACATAGGGTTTTTTTCCCTGAACTTTGAATTATTTCATTATGCTAGATAGCCAGATATTAGGCTAACTTCTTGAGCCAAAAAGCATAAATATTTAAGATACTTGGTAATTACTGCCCAAATGCAATGAAGAGCTCTATTTCCATCATCAAAAACATAATTAATTGTTTTATCCAACCTTCACCCAAACTAGATAATAGAAGTGTTTCAGCCAGAACAGTTTTTAAATGGAGGTATATTATTGTTATTTTAATTTGCATTACCTTGGTAACTAGCAAGATTTAAATTACTCAATTTGATTGCTTATAACTTCCTCTTCTGTAGAGTCTTATACATGTTCTTTGAATATTTCTGGATTTGCTCTTATGTTTTCTTATTAATTTATGGAGGTTTTTATATTTAAAAATTAAAACTTTCTGTCATATTCCTTTCATATGTTCTCACTGTATGTTGTTTTTCCTTTTCATTTAGGAATCTTTTACATATATAAGTTTTAGATTTTATAGATTCAAATCTATTTTCTATCATAACTAAGATTTTTCCTCTATATCCAGACTTAACTTCATTTTTGATAAGGACTACACGCAATTATCTTCTAATTCTTCTATGTTTTTATATCTTGTAGTTATACTTTAGCCTATTGCCTATTTGGAACTCACTTGATACACAGTAAAAGTTTAGAGTCTAAAACCGATCTACTTTCCACACTGCTAACTAATTATAACATACATTATTTCATTTAAAATAATCTTATTTCCCCCTGAATGAACTATCTATCACATATTACAGTCTTTTTAAATAACCAAGGCTATTTCTGAAATAGGACCAGTATCAAAACACTTTAACTTTTCTAAACCTTTGTTCTTTCAAATGTCAAAATGATCCTAAAGTTCAGGTTTTAAAAAAATATGGCTTTTATTGTTTTTAATACAATTTCACTTAAATTGTACATTAACTTAGGAAGAATTGTCATATTGAATATTTAAGCTTCACATTATAAGTTCTCTCTCCATTCATTCAAGTCCTCTTATATATGTTTGTATAAAATTAAAGTATTAATTATATAAGACAAACACATTAAGTCTTTTTAAAATTAATTATTATATACTATTGAATTGTTCCCTTTGGAATATCATCAAGTCAACTGGATATGAGTTATCAGCTTAGAAAAGATAGCTTAAATCATGCAGAACAAGGATAGCAATATCACATTAATATCATAGTTTTAAAGAAGGAAAGACCCATCATGAAAGCACAGTTTTCATGAAGCGATATAATAGATTTTAAGTACTAAAGTTAAGCCAAATATTTTTTTCCTTAAATTTTTCTGTTCATGCACACTGAATACCTGCACAGTAAGCTGAGGAGGATCCCTTTTTTCTGACTTCATTCCTACAACTGCTATGTTAGGTTTCTTTACTCCAGTTTCTGTTTTTCGAGATGATGGTGGAATAGAAGTAGTCACTGTTACAGGGTGTGGCTTGTTTACAATTACTCCAGCAGGTGGCATGGAATCACTATTACTTTGGGTTTGTCCTAAAAAATTTGGGGGGAAAAGAAGTCAACCATTTCAGAAGTAAAGAGAAATTCTAATATAAAACCTAGATCTTTATGCCTAAATTCTCATAGGAAAGGAAAGCACTATCTGCAATCACCTTTTCCTCTATCATCACCACTGCCATCATACTCACCATGTCATCCTTTTAGCAGCGACTAACATTAGGTGCTCATATGTACTAAACAGTTCACATACACTATCTAATTTAAATAAGCCTATGGAGTATTAATATTATCCACATTTTACATTTGAGGGAGCAGAGGTTTAGAGACATAACTTAATTTGCCAAAGGTTATGACAGTAAGTGGCAAAGCCAAAACTAAAGTATATTGCATTGTGTTGTATTATTTTTATTCTCAAATCTTCATAGGGCAGCAACAGACAGAAATAAAACCGACAACAAAATACTAGTGTTTGACTACCAATAAAGAGCACGTAGGCCAACTATCTGCTAACTATCATAGCTGTCAAAATTTTGTTACCTTTCACTTCAAAAGTTCCACTTGTTTCCTAAATTTCAAAGTAAAGAGGGACAGTGCAGTGCATTCATTAAAAACACAGACTCTAAAGTCACACTGCCTGGGTTTGACTCTTGGCTCCACTCTAGCTATGTGGCCTTTGACAAATTACTGAACTCTTCTGTGCCTCAGTTTCTTCATTTATAAAATTGGTACATTACCATGCATTTTATACAGTGGATTAAATAAGTTAATATATATAAAGTGCTTAGATCTGTCCCTGGCACACAGTAAGGACTTTATAAGTATCAGCTATTATTTTAGTAGAAGACATGTTTGAACAGACAGCTACCAAGTTGACATGCCATTAACACATAATATCAAAAATAAAAAATTCTCTTATGTTGAAAAATATTCACATTTAAATAATTCACCAAAATTAAGAATCGCAGTGATATTTAAAGAAAAAAATAGCTATCAAAATTTGAAGAGCTAGTGTGAGAACAAAAATTATTTGCTCAACTTTTACAATGATGGATCTGAGAGGCCTCAAATAAGTTAATAACAAACTATTAGCTTAGAACACACAACTACATAATTTTTACTTATCACGGCCTAGTGCAAAAGTATATAGAAGGTAATTCAAAGTACTTTCTCGTAAGATATGATGATATTAAACCAATCAAAATCCTCAAGTTCTTTAATTATTATGAATATCTATGACATGTCTAAACATTATTTTAATTTCATTTCATCTACAGATATATATTATAAAATACCAAAAGAATGTTTCCTGTAAGTGAAAATATAGCATCATTTCAGAGACTGCTACTACACAAGTAAGACACATTCTGAGGTCCTACTCACAAATACAAACAACACATAAAGGAAAAGGTAGGTGACTACTATGTCAGTATCACTTTGTAATTTCTGCTATTGCTGATTAGAATTCTAAAATTTACCCCATATATTTTGTTGCGTCTTACCTAAAAGAACTGCCATAGGAATTAGATGACCTTCCAGTGTACCTGAAAAAGTAGGCATTTCCCGGCTTGGGCTGAACAAATACTGCTGCTCACCAGGAGACAGTGTAGTTATGGTATGTTGCAGTTTAGAATCTGTCTTTGTAGGTTTTGTTGCATAAAAGTCAGTTTGTGTTCTTATTGACTTCACTTTAGTGCCTATAATAATGACCAATGGCAGATATTTTAAAATATTGTTTGAACATCTACTATGCAGTCATCTACAAATATAGCAACCCTTCTTCACAGAAAGATCTCATTCTATATAATAAGGTTACAGGGCCCCAAAATATAAGTAAACCAGGGGTTGGCAAACTTTTTCTTAATTGGTCAGATAGTAAATATTTTAGCCTCATTGGCCGTGTGGTCTCAGTGGCAACATCTCAACTCTGCTGTTGTAGCATGAAAGCACTCATAGACAATACTTAAATGAATGAGGATAGCTATGTTCCAATAGAGCTTTATTTATAAAAACAGGCAGCTGACCTGCAGGTCATGGTTTTTCAACCTCTGAATAGATATAACAACTTGTGCAGCTACTATGATAGAAAAGATACAATAACTAGAATAAAATGTTGAATAAAGATTCAAAAGAATATTCAGAACGTATTATTTAACTCGTTACGTTTTTTCCTATAAGAAAGTTAATAATCATTTTTGGAATTGAAAATTTTTTCATCCTCTCATTATTCTGTATAACCAGGCTTTATCCTTTGAAATTATGTACAGATAATCAAATTCTATACTTATTAAAACCTTGCAGAAGTTAATAACATTATACATTTTTAATCACTAGTAAACCTATATAGATATTAAATCCTGAATTCTTAAATAATTAGAAGTTATCTGTCTCTCTGGAGAAGAACATAAATTTCTGTGGAACCTGAGAAAAGTGAAGAAAACTAAAAGTGTAAAGGAAAAGAAACTAAAATCTCCTCTATTGATAAATAAATACCTGACATTTCTACATTTTTACTTTTAATATAAGAGTAGTTTTATAAATCTAGACTTTTAAATATAGTTTTATGATCCGAGGAAGAAAAATATTAGTACCACATCTATATATTTTTTTCATCATGTTCTCAAGTATTCATTCATTCAATTGAAGGAATATTTTTCTTGAATGTTTATTTATTTTTGATAAATTTATTTATTTATTTTTGGCTGCATTGGGTCTTTGTTGCTGCGTGTGGGCTTTCTCTAGTTGTGGTGAGCGGAGGCTACTCTTCGTCGTGGTGCATGGGCTTCTCATTGCTGTGGCTTCTCTTGTTGTGGAGCATGGGCTCTAGGTGCACGGGCTTCAGTAGTTGCAGCACACGGGCTCAGTAGTTGTGGTGCATGGGCTTAGTTGCTCCATGGCATGTGGGATCTTCCTGGACTAGGGACCGAACTCATGTCCCCCTGCATTGGCAGGCGGATTCTTAACCACTGTGCCACCAGGGAAGTCCTCCAGTTTAAGAGGATTAAGACAATGTCTTACTCTTTGTGGCCTTCATAATACCTAGTATAATAATAATGGACACATAAAAGGTATTTGTAAAAAACTTTTTAATTGAACCCTAGCTAGACCTAAGGTAGGTTTTCTTTTTCTTTTTCTGTTTCCACCCAGTTTTGTTTAGTCTAAAAGGGATGCTGTTGCTTATTTCTTACTATAATACAATAGATTAGTTTGAATTCTGGGCTTCCAGGCAACCACCTCAGAGAAGACTGCCATTTAATTTACTTGCTACAAACAAATGGTTCTTCAATGGAGGGGACCTCTGCGGTGGTACTGATACCTCTGCTTCCATGTTTGTACTGTAGGTGCTATATAGAATCTGAAAGGTGCCTAGCAGTAACTTCTCTCACTGCTAACACTCAGAAACTTAAAGGCAGAGGGGGAAGTGAATGTAGATAGTGTCTAATAGTAACATCATAGTAAGCACTTTTAATGCTTTTAAAGATTTAAAAAATGTATTTAAAGATTTTTTAGAAACAATATCAAAGTCAGATGTACACGGGCTTAGTTGCTTAGTTGTTCCACAGCATGTGGGATCTTCCCGGACAAGGGTTTGAACCCATGTCCCCTGCACTGGCAGGTGGATTCTTAACCACTGCACCACCAGGGAAGCCCCTTGAATGTTTATTTAAAATATATTTTTTCAGCATTTAAAATGTGTTTGGCATCATTCCAGACACAGGGACTACAAGTACTGAATAAACCAACTGTATTCATGTAGCTTACACTCTAGTAAGGAAAAAAATTGATAAACAAATAAAAGTATAATGTCAGATGGTGAAAAGTGCTATGAGGAACAACAGGCAGAGCAAGGGAATAGAGAGGGTTAGATGATAACATTTTGGATAGGATGGTCAACATAGACCTCTCTGAGGAGCTAACAGCTATGAGCAGAGATTGAAAGAACTGAGTGAGCCATGCAAGGGTCTGAGGGAAAAGCCCTCCAGGCAGAGGGAATAACAGGCACCAAGGCCCAAGGAGGAGCCTGGGTCCATAGGTTCTCAATCACTTCTACCATTAAAAGGGTTACTTCATAAAGTGATTTTTGGATTTAAAAGTATTTTAAAACCTTAACTTATTTTTTTGCAAAGGCTTACCAAACCCCAAATATAAGTCAATAGCAAGGTCTAAGAAACAAGGAAACATTAGGGTAAATATCATCCACAAGCCTAGTAAAATAAAATCTATAGGATTTCAAGATAAACTGACACCCTATATGATCAACTAACTTTTGGAAAGGAAAGGAAGGAAAAATAAAGCAACTGCCACAGCTCCAACTTCCAGAAAGGATCAGAAAGGAAAATGAGTTGGGATCCATGAGTGACAGCATGTTGTCAAAGTGCCTTACAGACTGCTAAAGCAACAAGTTGAGAAACTTCAAAATGTAACCAAAGTCAACGGACTCAATATTTAACTAAGAGTTATATTTAAATATACTAGTGAAATGGTAGGTGTGAGTCAAAACATATAGTGATAAATAAAGATATTTTTAGTTGTGTACAAAAGTAACAAAAAATTTTCCCCTTTGCTAACTAAGGCTCTTTGAGGACAAACCAAACTGCAAAAGTGCCCATAAGCACTTTTATGATAATGTACAGCATATGGCTTATCTTTCTGTTCATAAAGAATGTGATGGGGCTTCCCTGGTGGCACAGTGGTTGAGAGTCCGCCTGCCAATGCAGGGGACGCGGGTTTGTGCCCCTGTCCGGGAGGATTCCCACATGCCGCAGAGCGGCTGGGCCCGTGAGCCATGGCCGCTGGGCCTGCGCATCCGGAGCCTGTGCCCCGCAACAGGAGAGGCCACAGCAGTGAGAGGCCCACGTACCCCAAAAAGAAAGAAAGAAAAAACAAAAAAGAATGTGATGGAGTAAGTTTTGCAAGGAAATGTCTACGTTCCCTAGATTATAATTTAAATTGCTTAAAAGTCATCATCTCATAAATTTTCTCATGCTTTATCTGAAGATACCATCTAATCCTATTTTTTCCCCACTGATCCTATCTTGAATCTGGTCTATTTTTCCTTACTTTCCTAAAAGGAAATATTTCCATCCCTAAGCATTACATAATTTGAACAGTATTTATAAGTAATAAAAAGCAAAAATTAAACTTTACATATTAAACCGATACCACAAAAAATGAGTTTTATCACCAAAAAATGAGGTTCCTTACCTTTAACTTGTTCTATTACTTTTGGTCTCTGTGGTCTGGACTTAGGAGATGGAGAATTAAATCTGAGATATGGTCCTTTTTTAAGAGTGCTGCGATGACCCTGATAAACTGGTTTTCCATAGATTTGTAACATATAATCCTTGTCTTGTACCACTGTGGTTGCTTTCAAAAACCCCTAAGTACACAAAGTTATTCAACTCACCAGCAAAATAGTCATCAAACACTTATCTCATTTTTCTAAAAACTCCTTTTGCCAGCTTAAGTACTATATTAAGAATGATCAGGTCAGGAAAGTCCTCTATGTTGAATGGCTCTTAAATTCTGGAGATAGTTCTCAAACTACAGTTGTAAAGTTTTCCAAAGCATAAAAATTAAATACAAAAATCATCCACCCAAAAAACATGAAGGTTCTTACACTACTAAGCATAGTATCAGCACCAAAAAGTAAGCTTAAATACATTTTACATATGAAAGTAATAACTGTCAAGTACAGTAAAATAACATAAATCAAGTCTTTAAATAATTTCCTACATTCCTGATCTCACCTTCAATCATAATCTAAATGCCACAGAAAGGTAGCATTTATTGAGCATCTATTAAGTACTTAGTACTGAATTAATCAGATGCTTTATGAATCTGCCCAACAATCCATGTTTGGCATTAACAAAGTTACAGCTTAGTTAGAACAGCCAAAAAATTCCCTCTAGGATCTAGTACCATGCCTCCCAATCACTAGGCACTAAACAGACATTTGTTAAACTGAAAAATAAACAAACTAAAATTGATACACACACACACATATACAACATACAAAGATGAAATACAATTTTGAATACCATGAACTAGAGGATCTAATTTTTGGACTAGATGATCTCTAGATATACCTGCTGTAACTGAAATACTGTGATTATAAGTGTGAGATGTCAGAAGGAAGGAACTGTGTACTTTGTGCAGTGATTTCTACATTATGGATATCCAAAACTCTAAATATCAATAGTTTAAAGATGGTTTTACATTTGTATAGTCATTCATATTTTTAAAACATTTTCACAGTCATTTCATTATTTATGTCTTTAAAAAATGATCAATTATAATGCAACATTTACATCACAAAACCAGATTAGGATCTTACCTCTTTTCTCTCTTTCTGTAAGCTTGAAGCAGGCATGCTCCTTGTAGGTGGATTTCTAATTTGCTCCTCTTTTTGTTTTTGAGAATGTTTTCTTGGAATTACAGAGTTGTTTACCATTTTGTCTTGTGTGTTGGTTTTAATATCTTTACTCATGTTCTGAACTCTCTTGGTCCTTTGGTTCTTCTGATCAAATCTCTTTTGTTCATAATCTTTTCTTGCCAGTTCATCCTTAACATAACCAAAATTAAAATTACTTAAAATCTATCCAAGTAGTAATGCTTTCACATCAAAAGTACTAGAATTCATTTTCTGCTGCTATAGAAATATAATTTAGCAGTTTTAAAGGCTTTATAAGTAAATGATATTGGTTTACATATGAATAAAAATTCTTTTTAGAATAAACGAAAAATTTAAAAGACTGGTGTTTTATGGAGCAGAGGGAATGAGAAATAGTAGATGATGTTCAGGGATAAGAGGGCAACTTTTCATTATAAAGCTTTTTACACTTCTTGATGTTTAAACCATATGAATATAGTAACTGTTCCAAAAATTAAATTAAAAAATAAGTTTCCAAAAAGTAAACAATTTTGTAATAAAACGCTGAGATTTATTTATAAATTAAAGTTACTTGTAGGTTTAAACAAGCATATTTTGCATGAAATCCACAGTTATAGAGTGACATATATTGCTAGTCGTCTGCAGAACCAGATATGAACTCCAAGTCTTCTGACGCTTAGCTCACTTTTTTTCTGGCGCATTACATAGCAGTTAATATAAATTCTTTATAACCACATTAAAGATATATATTCTTAAAACAACAGTGTTTAAAAGTGTATATTAGGGAATCCCCTGGCGGTCCAGTGGTTCAGACTCTGTGCTTTCACTGCTGAGGGCCCAGGTTCGATCCCACAAGCTACACAGTGAGGCCAAAAAACCCCCCAAAAACAAAAAACAAGAAAGAAACAAAAATAAATCCCCCAAACCAAAAAAACTAACACTTCATCTTCTACCACTGTGAGTACGTAGATACACACATCTTACAGTCAGGAAAAAACACTTTCCATCCCAAGGTAAAAATGAGTTACTCTGTCTAGTTTTGCTTCTTCAAATACATAGAATTTTAAGAATTTCCTTTAAATTACTGACCCCTTGATAAAAACAACTGTCGTGGATTTTTGCAATGCTAATGTCTGAAGATACACCATGAGCTTTGTGGAGGTGAGAAAGTGGCGGTTTTTCCAGCTGGAACTGACTTCTCTAAACTTAGTAACCTTAAAAATCTTGTGGAGTATTTTCCTTTTAAGTAACTTTGATGTTTTTACTTTGGTAAGCCAATGCTTCTAAATCTGCTGTCTTTTTTTTTAAAGGATCCTTTTTTGTAAGTATACTTCTTTCTTTTCTAAATGCTTTTGCTAAATTTTCTTTCAAATCACTCATATTTTAGTTATTATCCACAATTTTCCAGTTAACAGCCATAATATAATTTATGAGACAAAGCACATGTTAAGTAAAATGAAACTTATTACTAAGTAAGTATAAAGGGTGAGAGAGTGAAATTAAGAATTATCAGTGGACTTAAAAGGAATATTTTGAGAATATGTATGATACTTGTAAATTGTAATAAATGTTATCTCCTAAGAATTCAATTAATTCTTTTTTTTCCAATACCTACTTGAATTTCTGCAGAAATAGTTTTAATCCAGTTATCTACTGCCTTTCTGATCCGAATCTTCTCTGACACCTCTCTACAAAACAGAAAAAAGAATTTTCTTAAATTAACATTAAAGGTCCTAAGAATAGATCTCTTACCTAGTTTTGAATCTATTGTGTAGCCCAATATCCTTCATCTGAAAATGAAAAACCAATGTTATTAGTTTCATCAAATGTTTGAAAAGCACATGTAGATCCCAGAAGAAATGTACCAAGGAGAGAAAAAAACAGGGAAAATTAACATCTGTGAAAAATAATAGCAACATGTACATACCCAAATTCCAACTTTATAATAAGTCCACATGTCAAAGGCAATGAAGAACATTTTCTAAACATTAAAACACACTAAAACAAAATGAAGCACTTAGAAAAAAAATATGAGAGCCTGTAAACTGGCAGTTTCATAAAAAACCTTGGGATGCCAACATCCTGTCCTACCTGTTGGTAGATAGAGCATTGATAAATGAATACATGGCAGCTCCATCCTTTGCACGAATAATAGCTTCCAGGTTTTCTTCAAGTACTTTTTTATTGTTTTGTACTCCTCTCAAAATCTTCTCAGCATCTTTCAATATGGATCTCGTATTGGTTATTTGAAGCGTAATGGAATTCTGTGGAAGATCAGCAACCCCTGACACAATGTGAGATTCTTTTGGCTTAAAGGATAAAAAGGCAAGAATGTTAATATGTAAAACTCATATTAATATTTTAATCCAAATAAGAGCTATTACTATAGTTTGGGACATATACTATGCCAATATAGTCTAAGGAATCAATTTGTCAAATTGAAGAGCTATAAAAGAATACTTGGCAACTAAAGTTTCTTTCCATTTAGAAGCACTAATGTGAATGTTCAGTGAAATGGGGCTGGGAAGCCCACAGCAGTTCGGTGGCCAACAAAAGCTCTATCTGGTGAAGAAAGCTAAAACAAAATAAGAGCAAGTTGGCTCTAGGTAGGCAGAGCAGACAATGTGAACTGGATAAACGAGGGCCATTCACAGTTCCCTTCCGCCTTCCTTCCTCTCCAACAGAAGCTGGAGAGCTACAGGTTGCCATGTGGCTCAGTCTTAGCCAAGGAGCAGTAAGTAGAAATCACTTGATGAGGGCTTTTGGAAAAGTTTTGTAAGGGGAACAGGCTGGGCTGACATGTCTTTCCATGCTTTGTCTTCATCATTCCTCTTGCTTTCTGTCTTGATAACTTTATTTCTTCGTGATTTTAACCTTTACTAATCATTAATTTTAGTATCTTGTTCCCACCTTACCTGGAGTATGCCATTTGTTTCATTCCTCTTTTGGCCAAGATCATGAAGAATATCATCAGACTTCTGCACAGTCACTTTAGCTGTTCCTAGTTCTTCATAGGAAGGAAATTTCTGAGTGGATAGAGGGTCAATGCTGTAAAAGATTTAAAATTAAAGTTTTCTAAATTGTCATAAGTTCAGTAAACAGTTGATTATATAAATCTTTGATACATTCTTAGTTATATGAATTCTAAATGAGTCTTATTAAAATTGTACAACAGAATTAATCAGTTATGTGATTAAACATATGAAACACCAAAAATTACAAGAAACAAGATTACTCTGGTTTAGGAATAGTAGAAAAAGAGCAGGAAAAAGCTAACGTGCAAAAGCACTTCTGGAATGGTGGAGTAAGAATCTCTAAAAATCTACTCCTGTTAAGAGTAAAGAGAACACTAGCAAAAATGGTCAAATCAGCTTTTGCAGAATGCTGGAAATTAAACAAAAGCTTGCAACAACCCAAGGAATATTTAAGTAAGAAAATGGCTGACAAGAACAGCAAGCTCTATGGCATTTTTAACTTGCCCTATTCCCAGAGCCCTTTCCCCAACTCTGTGGTAGCTTTGAACATCAACACACTCGGGAATTCCCTGGTGGTCCAGTGGGTAAGACTCCATGTTCCCAATGCAGGGGGCCCGGGTTCAATCCCACATGTATGCCACAGCTAAGAAGTCTGCATGCTGCAACTAAGAAGCCTGCATGCAGTAACTAAAAAGGCCGCAAGAAAGATCCCACGTGCCACAACTAAGACCCAGCACAGCCAAAATAAATAAATAAATAGAACATTTTTTTAAAAAAGAAAACCAACAGCCTCACAACCACTAAAAAGTCAGAACGAGTTTGGAGCCCCTCAAAAAGTCCCTTCTCAGGGTTTCTCCTTAGACCTGACTCAGACTTATCTCAGTGAGAAATCCCATCCCCAGGTCATTCTTCGAAAACAGTGCCAATTGTTCAACATCTTAGCTGCCTGAGGGGGTCATGCCAGTTGAGGCAAACAAGAGGGTAAACAATAAACCAAAAATTTGGGGAATGAGATGTCCATGGTGGAGTTCTGAAAAGCTCCAACACGTTACTGGGGATCTAGAAGGTCATGTGCATGTACAGGGCTATGTGCATGCAAAAGAATGACCTAAAAAGGGCCTAATCTTTCACATCTGACTGATCGTGGGCTCTGTGCGAGTAGGAAGTTAAGGTTAAGACAGACTTATAAACTGCTGGAGCACTGAAGGTATGCCCCAACATGTAGATACACACACACACACACACACACACACACAGCCCCTTGCAAAGACAGGGAGACTTATTCATTCAAAGCAGATAAGGAAATCTCCTTCCAATCATTATCAGACTTAGCTAACCAAATAGAGACTTGCTACACATGATAAAGAATTAAAATTACAGAATTAGTCCAGGAAAATCACTTAACAAACAGCAACAACATGAACAACAACAATCAGCAATACCAACAAACGCTGGTTGGGGGCGGCAGTTGTTGGAAGAATCTGATTTCCAGAACTGGCACATTAAAATGTCTAATTTTCAACAAAAATGTTGTGAGACACAAAGAAACAGGAAAGTATAACTCAGACACAGGAAAAAGCATAGTCAGTAGAAACTGTCCTTGAGGAAGCCCAAATATTGGACTTACTAGAAAAAGAACATAAATGAGCTACTACAATTAAAAGAAAGTATAAGAATGAAGTCTCAGGAACTCCCTGGTGGTCCACTGGTTAGGACTCCGTGCTTTCACTGCCGAGGGCCTGGGTTCAACCCCTGCTCAGGGAACTAAGATCCTGCAAGCTGCACGACACGGCCAAAAAGAAACCTAAAAGAATGAAGTCTCACCAAAGAATATCAATAAAGATAAAAACTATTTTTAAAAAAATAGAAATTCTGAGAGTTGAAAAATACAATAACTGAAATGTAACATTCACTAGACGGGCTAAACAGCATATTCAAATTGGCAAAAGAAAGAATCAGCAAATTTAAAGATAGATTAATTGAAATTATCCAGTTTGAGGAACAGAAGAAAAAAAGAATGAAAAAAATTAAAAGTCTCAGAGACCTGTGGAACATCATCAAGCATACAACATAGCCCTTGGAGAGAAAAAAAAGGTCATGTGCACTATTTAACTGTGTAAAGAAATAACGGCCAAAAACTTCCCCAATTTAATGAGTATTAATCCACTCATCCAAGAAGATCAACAAAATCTAAGGAGGATAAACTCAAAGAGAGCCACACTTAGCTACATCATAGTCAAATTGTCAAAAGCCTAAGACACAGGGAGAATCCTGAAAGCAGCAAGAGAAAAATAACTAATTATATACAGTTTCCTCAGGAAGATTAACAGCTTACTTCTCATCAGAAATCATGAGGTCTAGAAGGCAGTGAGATGACATATTCACAGCACTAAAAGAAAAAGAGTGTCAACCAAAAATTCTACATCTGGCAAAACTACCCTTCAAAGGTAGAAATTAAGACATTCCTAGATAAACAAAACTGAGAGAATTCATCACCAGCAGACCTACTCTACAATAAATACTAAAAAGAGTCCCTCAAAGTGAAATAAAAGGACACCACAAACTAACTCAAATCCATGTGAAGAAACAAAGAGTACTGGTAAAAGTTAACTACATAGGTAAATATAAAAGACAGTATTAAATTATTTTTGTTTATAACTCTTCTATCGGATTTAAAAGACAACTGCATAAAGCAATAATTATCAAGCTGTATAGACAAACTTATAATGCAAGAAGACATAATTTGTATGACAATAATAGCAGAAAGAAAGGGGGAGGGAATCAATCTATATCAGAGCAAAGTTTTTGAATCCTATAGAAATTAAATTGGTATTAATCCTAACTAGATCATTTTAAATTAAGATGTTAATTGTAATTCCTAGGGCAACCACTGAGAAAATAACTCAAAAAATATAGTAAAAGAAGCAACAAGGGAATGAAAATCTTATACTAGAATATATCTATTTAATAAAAAAAAAGACATTATGGAGGAATAGTGGAATAAAAAAAGACCTAAGATATAAAAAAACATATAA
The DNA here is from genome assembly GCF_937001465.1 of Orcinus orca. NCBI lineage: Eukaryota > Metazoa > Chordata > Mammalia > Artiodactyla > Delphinidae > Orcinus > Orcinus orca. The sequence goes on along the minus strand of NC_064560.1, from coordinate 158,996,728 downwards.
CAACATGACAGACATAAATCTTACTTTATCAGTAATTACATTAAATGTAATGGACTAAAATTGTAATGTCTTCTTATGAAATTATGCAAAATGTGACACGTTTAGTTTTTATTATTGTAGTTTTCATGACATTCAAAAAAAATTATAGTGGCTTAGATTTACTTGACTTTTTAAAAACTCTTTATAATGTAAAGTTTCAAACATACACAAAAGTAGAAATAATAGTATAATGACCTCTATATACCTTTATTCAACTACAAAAATAACTAACTTATGGCTATTCTCATTTCATTTATACTTCCAACCCAGTTTTCCCCACCCTGCAATGGATTTTTTTAAATTAATTTATTTTATTTTTATTTTTTTATTTTTGGCTGTGTTGGGTCTTCGTTGCTGTATGCGGGCTTTCTCCAGTTGGGGTGAGCAGGGGCTACTCTTCATTGCGGTGGACCGGCTTCTCATTGTGGTGGCTTCTCTTGTTGCAGAGCACGGGCTCTAGGTGCTCAGGCTTCAGTAGTTGTGACTTGCAGGTTCTAGAGCGCAGACTCAGTAGTTGTGGTGCACGGGCTTAGTTGCTCCACAGCAAGTGGGACCTTCCCGGACCAGGGCTCGAACCCATGTCCCCTGTGTTGGCAGGTGGATTCTTAACCACTGTGCCACCAGGGAAGCCCCTGCAATGGATTATTATTGAAGCAAATCCCAGATATCATTTCATCAGAAATGAATAGTAAATAATCCACAGTTTGAGAAAATTAGATGTATTCATAATTATATTATAGAAAAGAGGAAAGATCTATTAGCAGAAGAAAATAGTAACTAAATCTAAGACAATTTTTAAAAGCAATGTTTTAAATTCACTAAAATTTCTAAAAAAATTTTAAAAATATAAACAAAGCTCTTTTCAATGTAGCTTTTATTCCAATCTCTTGTTTTTACCTGTTTCTCCTCTCAGGATTCCATCCTATTTTTGATCTAGTTAGTAAGTTTTTGTCTGAAGATTCACTTATTCTTGTCAAAGAATCATAGCTATTCAAAATTTGTTCCAATAGTCCTACATTTTCTACAATAGAAGAAATACAATATCATTTTTCAAGTAATAATTCATTTCTCTTTTATATACTATCTCACATATATTTGTACTAAATTAGTTTCATGTGGTGATGACCTACTCAATTTACAATGTAGACTACACATACATTCATCAATAAAACTAAATATTTATAACTCAAGGAAACTATACTGGTAAAATTTTAGGCCTGAATTTATTTCCATCACAGAAAAAAGGAATTTGAACGAGAAGTAACATCATCACAAAGCCCAGTAAACTGTAACTATTTTTTTTTTTTTTTTTTTGCGGTACGCAGGACTCTCACTGCTGTGGCCCCTCCCGCTGCGGAGCACAGGCTCCAGACGCACAGGCTCAGCGGCCATGGCCTATGGGCCCAGCCGCTCCGCGGCATGTGGGATCCTCCCGGACCGGGGCACGAACCCGTGTCCCCTGCATCGGCAGGTGGACTCTCAACCGCTGCGCCACCAGGGAAGCCCTGTAACTATTTTTATAAACAGTGAAAGGGAGATTTAACTATTTCTTCACAACAACTATTGGTTGAATCCTCCTTTTAGCCTCATCTTTAATGAGACTACATAACAAACTTTTTTTTTTTTTGGTGAGGTTAGTTTTTTTTGGTGAGGTTAGTAATTAAAGATTTTATTATCTTTTAAATTCCTTAAGATTCTTTAAATGTGTCCAAGACAAGACTGGAATGCATTTAAATGACTCCAAAAATGAAAGCTTATATTTAACATTTTTACTTACTTTTACTAGAAAGGCTATATTTTAAGTGTCTATAACAAATTATTATTTCCTGTCACTTATAAAGGTTATTAGCACTTTTTCCAATTGAACACAATAATAAATGTTAAAATTCTCTGAGTTTTAGTATTTAAATTCACACTTAAAAACAATACAAGTAAACATGATAATCAACCTTACCTTCTATAAAGCATTATTTTTTATTTATTAATAACAAATTTTTTTCATTAAAGGTTTAAGTAATAACATGTTGAAGATAGTCAGAATAATTATAAAGGTATATCTCCAACTCCTTCTACAAAGAACCTAAAGAAGCTTGATTTGCCCAGAAAGTATCATTTAAATACAAATATTAAAAATAGAGATCCTACTTCAGTTACTACAAGGCACATTAGAGAATTATAAATCATGAGTGTGGAAATCTGTTCCTAATTTGAGATGGGTCTAATAAAAGTAGTGGGTGCTAATTATAATTGCTTTATTACCTGTATGATGTGATATCTCCATATTTTCTTTTTTATCCGTAGGATTTTCCCTCTTTGATATTTTATCATCCTTTGAAACAGGTACAGGAGCAAATCTGCGGGGTGCTGGTGTCTCCAAAGGAGATTTCTGTTTATCAAAATTGGTATCTTCAACCTCTATTGAAGGTGCTTCAATAGAAAATAAAGAAAATAATAAATTTAACTTACTTTTTAAAAACGTTTAAATTGTAATATTACTCTTCCCCATATTTTAAAAATAAAACAAAAATTATATAGGATACTCAAATTATTAACAAATATATAGAAATAAGTTCATCCTCACTAGAATCAGAAGAATACAAACTATAAACACTTTATACTTATACCTAATAAATAAGAAAAAAATATGACAATATTCAGTGCTATTCAAGTTGTGGTGAAAAATGGCATAGCCAGACACTGCTCGTGGCAATGAAAACTGGTAAGACCATCTGGTGCTAAGTATAGCAAGTCTTAAAATTTTTATATACTTTGATCTAGAGAGATCCCACTTTAGAGTACAAAATACATTAGACAACTATGAACGGTGAGCGTGGAAACCTGAGTTCCGGCTCTAGCTCTGACACTTTCACTCTCAAGCCAGGTGACCTTGAGCAGGCAGTCATAACCTTTCTGGGCTTCATCTTCCTCCCTTTACAACTTAGAAACTGATTCACATCACTTCACAAAAGTTTTGTAAGACCCACTCATTTGGGGGAAACGTAAAGCACCTTGCAAGTATAAGGAACCTTTAACATGTCTGTAATCCAACAATGTTCTAACAAATCAAATGTCGGGAATGTTGTACTCCATGGATCTGTATATCATTAAAGGGATAGGCCCTTGATTTTCATTAGTTCATTATTCAAATATCAATAATTTGGAGATACATTTATTGATATAGTTTAAATTCCAAAGGATTAACACAAATAAGCTATGTATTCCTTTGTTTTTATAAAGAGATTTTTAAAATTCCATTAAAATAGACTTGCATTACTAACTCTTTGAAAATATTTAGAAATAGTTTCTAATTGTACTCAGATGGTTTCTCCCCTGACAGAATCAAGAAAACAGCAAATATCCAGTTTGTCAGAAAATTGGTGAATTGATGACAAGCATTTTTGATGCTAGATAAGTAAAATTTTTCTAAATTTATATAGAAGTGCTTCTGACAATTTATGAAAGTTATTAATTAAAACCATTAAGTAGAACATGATCCATAACTTGACTGAACAAGTTTCAAAATAATCTAAAACTTACTTGACCTTAAAAAAAACAAAACCTAATTTTATAAAACAAAGAGTCTCTCACAACCTTGTAAGTAAGTTTTCAGCTTATATACTGCAAAGAACATTCATAGCTGGTATTTTTTATTCATAGAAAACTACATATTTTTACCTTGTTTGGAAGCAAAGGTGTTATGTGAAGATAGATTACTGCTACCAAAATTCAAATGGTCTGGTTTTACAGAATACTTTTCCACTGCTCTAGAAGGGGGCACAGTAACGGGCTGAAAACTACTAGTCTTGAGTGCAGCACTAATGAAGTGAGTCTAGAAAACATAAAATTACTTTGTTAATTTCAAATATCATTTGAAAGAGTTAGATGACAAAATACTTCGAATTTATTAGAAGATTTGAAAACAATCTATTAGATTTAATAAACAATGAAAATACATACATTACATGCAACTATCTACTGCAGCAGCAATGCCACTGGAAGCATATAATAGCACTTGGGTTAAGTCTGGCTCTGCAGTGTGGCCCTGATCATTTAATTTATTCTAAACCTCCGTTTCTTCCTTTTCACCTCAGAGATGGCTCAAGAGACACTGAAGCAGGGTAGGAGAGGACCAGGAAGAAGGGACCCTAGCCCTAGACCTCTACTTAAACCAGAGAATTTAAAACCAAAACATCTCATCTTTTATATCCTGGATGGTAAGATTTTATTTTAATTAAAGGTTTAAAAACCATTGACAGAAAGCACTCAAATAAAATAGTAGCCGCGCATAGTAGCAGCAGTAATTTATGCATTTACGTATAAATGGAAACTATAGTGACAACACAGTTTTAACACTATTAAAACATCTGAAATGTGTAAGTATCTTAACTAATAAAATGGATTTTAAAAGAGTTTTATGCTAGACAAAGAAAAACCGGAAAGATTTATAGTTTTACAGAATTCTTAAAAGTGTGTTGAGATCACTCTTCAAAAAGAATTTCATTTCATTAAGCCTTAACTGAACTACTAAAATACTCACTGAAAGTTCAATTTTCTCTGTAGTTATAGGCTTTATAAATAAGATGTCTGAATTAGCAAAGATTCCATTCTTCCAAAATCAGAAAGTTAATAAATTATGCGTTTATTTATGGAAGGATAAATGAATGGCAGGCACCTAGAACTACCTTAAAAAAACTCAATGTGCTTTTCAAATGTGTCATCTCATTCTATCCTGAACCAAAAATATTTTCTAGGTAAAGAAATCAAGGCTCAGAGAAGCAAAGTTACCTGTAGACTGGGGACCAGCACTCTGATAGGCCCACTCCTAGCCTCTCCAGATGACATGCTGCATACTCAATTTTAGCAATGTATGGAGTACTTAGTAAAACTTTATTTTATATGCCCATAATCATTCCAATAAAAATAATATCTTAATCCCATGAAAATTTCAAGACAAGCTCTATTAGGAAGTCTTGAAAATAACAGGACATTAGTGTTCACTCTGTGATCTTATATTGAGCTATGATAAGCTTATTTTTATATATTCTTCTGAATGTTATATTTTAATTTTATTTTTAAAAGTTTTTAAACTGCATACTAAGTAGGGAAAAAAAGTAAATTAAAACCAATGCAGGGCTTCCTTGGTGGTGCAGTGGTTAAGAATCTGCCTGCAAATGCAGGGGACACGGGTTTGAGCCCTGGTCCGGGAAGATCCCACATGCCATGGAGCAACTAAGCCCATGCACCACTACTGAGTCTGAGATCTAGAGCCCGCGTGCCACAACTACTGAGCCCACGTGCCACAACTACTGAAGCCCGCGTGCCTAGAGCCTGTGCTCCGCAACAAGAGAAGCCACTGCAATGAGAAGCCCGTGCACCGCAACGGAGAGTAGCCCCAGCTCGCCGCAACTAGAGAAAGCCCGCGCCCAGCAACGAAGACCCAACACAGCCAAAAATAAATAAATAAAATAAATAAATTTATTTTAAAAAACCCAATGCATTTACGATGCTGGTCATTCACTCATTCAAAAAGAAAGTATACTGAGTACCTGAGTGCTGGGTAGTATCCCAGGACTTAGAAATTCCAAAATAAATAAGAAACTATACTATCAGCTCTCTGTGAGGATAATTCTTCTTCTTTTTTTTTTTTTTTGCGGTACGCGGGCCTCTCACTGCTGTGGCCTCCCCCGTTGTGGAGCACAGGCTCCGGACGTGCAGGCTCAGCGGCCATGGCCCACGGGCCCAGCCGCTCCGCGGCATGTGGGATCCTCCCGGACCAGGGCACGAACCCGTGTCCCCTGCATCGGCAGGCGGACTCCCAGCCACTGCGCCACCAGAGAAGCCCAATTCTTCTTTTTATAATAGCCCAGTGCCTCATATTCAAAAGGCATAAGAATATTCATTCTTTTTAATTAAGTAAATGTAGAAGCAAATAAGTATACTAGGTGGTTCTCATCCAAGGGTGTGCAACAGAATCATTAGAGAGCTTTCAAGGATTCCCAGACCCCATCTGAGACCTGCTGTCTCAGACTTTCTGAGAGGTACAAGCACGTGTATATTCATAAAGCTCTCCAAGTGAGTCTGATGCACATTCCCAGGCTAAGAGCCACTGATGTAAACAAAAAACTGCAATGCAATAAATGCCCTTTAAAAACGCCGTCAACGGAAATACCACAAAAGAAGGAAAAGCCAACTATAAGGAGAGGTCTCACAGAGCTAGACGTCTGAACTAGAACATGCAGAGTTACCCCCTAGAGGAAAAGAATTCTGAACAAAAGCAAATCATTATTTAAGAACTAAAACTGTTACAATCTCCTGAGCTATTGCAATAATCAATGAATATTAGCTTAGAGATCCACGTGATAAAAGGTCATGGAATGTGTAATCCCTTTATTACCTGAATATCTATTTGTTGTTGCTGCAGTTTTTCAAGATGCCTAATGTACTGCTCCATAAACACATTCATTTGCTTTCCATGATCACGGCAGTGTAGTTTCTCATGTTTATTCTGAATGGTTGTCTGCTGCTCTGTAACGCGTTGTAGCTGTTTATCAGTCTCCTGTAACTTATTGAGTAATTCTGTAACAGTATTGACCTTTGATTCCAACTCACTCTGCACCTAAAACAGTAAAAATACCCAAAGATATCAAAAATATGCTCAATTACTAGAAAGATTATATAAAGTGATTGGTATTGAGAAATTATCAAACCAAATTTCTGATGATTTTATGCCTTTATTTTTAGAATCAGAGAAATAAAAGGCAGAAGATAGTTATCCTTAAGTAGATCTTTTCTCTCATAAAAAATAACAAATTTGTCACATACAATTTTTATTTCTTAAGTGGAAATTAAATACTTAATGGAAATTAAAAATACTTAAATGGAAATTAAAAAGAAGGAAATAGCAAAACAAAGTAGCTTTCGATACTTCACTAATCTGAGGCTGAGTTAGGTCAGCAGTCCTGGCTCTCCCCCTATTGGCTCTAAGACCTTATTGCTGACTCTGACCTGTTTCTCATTTTTCCCATTTACAAACTGAGGGGTTTGGCATAGATGGTCTGTATGGTCCCTTCTAGCTCTAAAATAAGGATGACCAAACATCCCAGGTACCCAGGACTGAGGGGTTCCCAAGATGATATTTTTCAGTGCTAAAACTAAGAAAGTCCAGGATTTTCTAGAACTAACACAGGGATGAGAGATAAATCTCACAACTTCTGAGAAATAATTCACAACTACAGACAGCAATATCCCTAGCCAATGGCTGGACACAACAATTACAGAATCAGTTTCTAATAAACATTTTTACATTTTACAAAGTAGTAATGACTATCTGGGAAGAAACAGATATACTTTTATCAGTGGAGCTGCTGTTGCAATGGCGGCAGCAGTTGCTGCGGCCACAGTTGCAGCTGAATCAATTCCACTGGGTGAAGTTCTACTCTCCTGAATAATAGGGTCCTTTTCTGCGCTGGCATCTTCTAAAAGCTGTACCTTTACCTCCTTAAAGACAGGCATGCTTTGAGCTCTGTAAATAAAAAAGGAATAAAATCTATTCAGTAACCTCTACTGAACCATTAGAAGAAATACCTACAAGTGGTAATCTGCTGCAGGTGAGTTTTCTTGATTTTTTTAAGTTAAATCCCTATTTTTCACTATCAGCATCTTATCAGTCATTTGGTTAATGAAATCTATTAAGGCTCAGGTCACTACACACTAAAGAAATAAAAAGGTAATTCCTTGAAGGCACTGATATTTCAGAAAATATGACTTAAGCATGTGGAAAAGACATGGGCACAATTACAATGATTTATAGTCAAGAAGTACAGATTTAAAACATGCAGAAAAGGCTCTAAGAATTTAGGTATCAAGTTTTACCCCCAAAATAAGACAACCCAAGAGGGATCGTTAAAACTGCTGAAAAGAATTTTTAAAATTCTAACTCATTTAGATTTAATAAATGTCACCTAGTTTATTAAAATGGGCACAAAATACACTACTAGGCAGTCTGGATTAAAAATGAGTCCAGAAAACAGACACATATTCACAGTAAGGCATTTAACTAAACACCTAAAAAAAAAAAAAAAAAAAAAAAAGACTGGTCAATTTTGTGCTGTATTTGGCCTAAAAGAAATCAATGAAAGAAAACACTGACAAAACTGAAGACTCCCTAAGGTAAGTCTAAGTAAAATCAACAGGAATGAGCTCCATCTCCAGCTGCTGAATTTCCACCCTTTGATTTTTCTTTTTGTTTTGTTTTGCGGTACGCGGGCCTCTCACTGTTGCGGCCTCTCCTGTTGCAGAGCACAGGCTCCGGATGCGCAGGCTCAGCGGCCATGGCTCACGGGCCCAGTCGCTCCGCGGCATGTGGGATCTTCGCAGACCGGGGCATGAACCTGTGTCCCCTGCATCGGCAGGCAGACTCTCAACCACTGAGCCACCAGGGAAGACCCCCATCCTTTGATTTTTGAAGAAGGCCACAGAGCTCTTAAACTTACTCCTCATTGATGTTGCCTCATTTCTATTAAGAGCATCATTTTTCTCTCATTCTCAAAATTTTGAAGTTAACTTCTCTATCATCGTTTACCTTCTCATGCCCAGCTGAGTCATCAGGTTTTGTCAATTATTTCATCACAATTGCAGGACTAGTGTCATGGAATTATGGAGGTAGGGGGAACCCAGTAGCCCATCTTTCCTAATTTTCACATCAAGAAACTGAGGTCCATAGAGGTAACGGGATTTACTTGATCACGTCACAGAACTAGTAAGTAGCTGAGTTAGGACCAGTTCCCAGAGATCGTCCCATAACACCAAGCTTTCTCTCTCAAACAGCACTTCTCCCTTCAGACTTCTGCTCTAGTACAAACCATCATCTCTGGCCAACTATTTCATTCTTCCCGTTTCTAATTGCTTAAAAACTCTCCACACACATTTTCCCACCATTCAAAAATCTAAAATCATTCCTTATAGACAACTGAATAGGCTACTTTCCTGTTTGGCCTTCCACACACTCCATCCTCTGGCCCTGCCCTATACACACTGCACTTTTCCTCCCAAAACCACCTCTTCCTGAGGCACACTGCTCTCACTTACTACGCCATGCCACTCCCACAGCTGACTCCATGCTTTTTCTCACTCTCTCAACCTTCTTCACCTAACTTACTCTATCCTTCTAAAGATACAACAAAAGCCTTACCTTTTTCAATAAGCCTGCTCTCATAACATTTCCTCTTGATCTTTCCATTCATTAATTACTTTTGCATTTACTTCCTATACCACACAACTGAGGCTTGACAGTCAGCCATCCTATGGTTTAAATGTCTGTACAGAACGGTTTAACAATGTATTGAATGTTTCCGCTCACAGCTCTAATCATGCATTCCTCCATATATCTACCTATTCTCTCCCCAGCCAAGCTCTAAGCAACCTGGGGTGGGGGGCCGGGGACTTCTTTTATACCAAACAGCAACTAAGAAAGAGCACATAGTAGGTGCTCAATATATATTTAGCTGACTGAGTGGTGTACTAAGAAAATGTAATTCAGATAATCTGTATCTTTTAGAATTTCTGTCTGAAGTCTGAATGTGATTTACCCTTTAAGATCTTTCATTCTACTTTAATACATTAAATTGACCAACAAGAAAAATAACATTATAAGGCTAGACATCAACTTCTTTATAGGCTTTAAAATTTTATTTTTTCCAATTATCAAATTAATAAATGCTCAATGTAGCGAATGAGCTTCTAAGTGTAAAGAACTAGAAAAAATGCACATAACTCTCCCATTCAGAAGAAACTGTTTCCTTCTAGTCTTTTTCTAGAACTTTCTTCTTTATTCCTAAATCCTCTGAATCTGGCATCTATCCCAATGCTACACTGAAACTGCTCTTACCAAGGCCATTAATACCTCGTCTTGCTCAATTCAATGGACACTTTTCAGTCCTTATCTTTCTTTACCTCTGAGCAGCTATCAAACTTAGAACCTCATTTCCCTTGGTTTTGTTAAGACCATACTCTCTTACACCTCTGGATAAACTTTCTGAGTAACATTTAGAAGCCACATTGCTTTCTTTGCACATCTCTTAAAGGTTTGGTTTTCTCAGAGCCCTACCCTATGCCATCTCTTTTCACTCTCACACTCTCACCGAGTCACTTCAATCACTTCCAGAGCTTAGACTACTATCTACATACAGACGACTTATGGATTTCTAGCTTAGACCCCTTTTGTAAATTTGACCTTTATATTCAATTTCCTATCAGACATTTTTCACCTGGATGTCTCATAGGTACCTCAAACCCCTGCTTACGTCTAAAATGAAATTTATTCCCCCAAGGCTTCCATTTCTTAATGAATACTACTACTGACTATGCATTTATACAAGCTAAAAATCTAGGATCCATCCTTAGCTCCTTCCTCACTCTCACATCTAAGCAGCAAGTCCTGTCAATTCTATCTCCAGATCATCTTCCAAACCTGTGTACTCCTCTACAGCCCAGCATGATTCCCACCCTCACATTCCACCACTCCCCAATGTACTCAGGACCAATCTAATTCATCTCTTTAAAAGATTCCTGAAAAATTTATAGTCAACTGGTTTCCTGGACTCCAGTCCAGTCCTCTTCCAATCCATTTTTTCATAACTACCTGAGTGAGCCTTTTAAGAAAAATATATCACACTTTAAAACTTTTAAATGATTTGCTGTTTCTCTTTAAGTCCAAACTTCTTTAAAGTAGTTTATAACCTCACCCCTTGCTTACCTCTCCAGCCACATGTAAGGACATTCTACCCTTGTTCTAGACACTCTGGACAGACTCTTCATTCCTCAAAGGCTCCAGCTGATTACCTTTTATCACAGCTTTACAGCATATTATAGTAGCAAATAGGGCAGATTTTCCATCATTCCATTTCTGTTTCTCCAAAATTAGCTATTCTCAACTGTGTGCATTCTAGATGTATGTATTCTTAACAGTATGTGTATATATTCTCAATTTGTGTGTCCTTCCAAGTAAATTTTAGAATCACTTTGCCAAATTCCATCCACCATTCTCAAAAAAAAAAAAAAAAATTCAAGTGACACTAACTACAGCAAAATCTCTCTTAACCCAGTATGAGAGTCATTTTATATTTCTGACTCAATTATTATTCTCTACATTGCAATGACCTTCTCAGAGGCCCTTCCTAGTTTTTTTGTTTTTTGCTTTTTAAAAAAAATTCTGTGCATCCATCCTGAAATGGGGAGAGATCTACTGTGAACAGATAAGAGGCGTAGTGTTCACAGTTACCTCTCACTGTCCACTTGTATATAAACAACTTCTCCCTCTCGGATCTGAGAGTTCTGACTTGAAGGCAAGTTGATAAAGTCCCCATTACGGTTGCAAGCAGCCACTTCCACCTGGGGTCAGCTGGATGGAAATGGTAATCACTTTCTCTCCAAATGAGTCAGATGTAGTCTGCAATTTTTAGTTCAAGTATAGAATCTGGGAGACTGCACTACTCCCTCATGCCCTTACTTTTGCCTTTTCTTATATATTTACAAATCCCAGAATGCAATTTACCATCCAAATTCTCCTCCTAACCACCATATCACATATTGGGAACTGGAGGCTGATCAAATGTAAAAAGGAAAAGCACCATTAAGCAAAACAACCAGTTGTGAAACTCTGGCTGGCTCAGATCACACCCTTGTAGTTTGGAGGTAATATTTATTTCGTTAGTGTTTCCCAGAGTATAATATGTATACCATGGATAACTATAGGTGAAAAAGAATAAACTTTATCTTAATAGTTATATACTTATTTTCATTGTATTATTAGAAATACCAACTTTCCACTTATAGAAGTAATCTAAAATTTCCTTTTTGAATAAAATGAGAGTTCAAAAGTAAGTAAACATTTTTCCTATTTTCTAAGGGGCGTCCCGGGCTGCTCTGGTTTAGGAGTAGAATACATTTAGCCTAAGAATATGTATCTCATTCCACCGTCACTAATGATAAAAAAAAAAAAATTCCTCCAGTGATATATTCTTTCATGTTTAGCATGGTGCTGTTGTCAGGGTTGGTTCTGTATTTCACTGGCATTAAAGATAAAGTTGGGAGGAAGCATTTGCATAGAGTAGTAGCCACATTCCCCTTCACTCCATCCAGATGCTAAGCTTGTCCCTTTCTCAAATCTTAACCAGAAAAAGTCTAAATGTCCTTTGATAGTAAGTAGTAAGTATTATATATTTGGAACTACTTGACTACTGCTATAAGCAGTATAGTGAGGTGACTAAGAGAGGACTCTAAACACAGACTACCTGGGTTTGAATCCCAGCCCAGTGAATACTTGCTAAATGACTTTGGGAAAATCAATCCCTCTCTACCTCAGTTTCCTTATCTATAAAATGGGGATTCTGTAAAATTGGGATAGTAATGGAATCTATTTCATTGGATTTTGAGAGAATTCAATGAGTTAATGCACATAAAGTGCTTAGAACAATACATCTTCAATAATAATAATAATAATTAACAGCCACTGAGTATTTTACACATGCCCAGCACCATGAAAAATGCTTTATACATATTATCACATATATATATTTCACACATTGGAAAAAAAAAAAACTTTTTCCTAGGTGCAAAGTATAAATAAAGCTGATTTTAGAGAACCATATAGAAACACAAGAAATGGCCCACCTATTTTCTGTAAATGAAACTTACTTTTGTTTTAAAACTGCTCTTAGAGCATCTTTCTGTCCCATAGTGTACTGGGAAATAAAGATGTCATTTGCTGCAAAATCAAAACACAAAAATATACTTTAGATTCCTGAAAATTTATTAAATTTTGATAAGCTACTCAAAGAAAAACTTTTTTAACTAAAAAAAAATGTTTGGGGATTCAGCAATATGACCTTTCAATTTAAAAAGGTAAGGAACACATTAAATGACTGAGTAATAATAGTTATAACCCTAGACTGTAAGAAAAAAATTGTGTAAAAACACCTGGGGCCAAATTAGAGACATTTGTTCAAACTCTAACAATAAAACTGCTTAGATGAAAATAAAACCAACTACTTTTTAACTGTCATTAAATAAATTTTTTCAATGCATATTTTAATCTATTATCTTACCAAAGACTATACAAAACTTGAATTCAGCATGTATAAACAGGTATCAAATACCAAACCTATGCAATATGTTGGCAATAATAAAAGTATCCTTACTGTTACAAACCATTTTCTGGACTTTAGAGATTCCATTAGTAGCTTAATTTGGAAGGAAAAACTAATTAAAAATGAAAATAATAAGAAAAAACTGTAAGGCTGTTTAATGAATATCTAAAAAGAAAAATCAATCAATGTCTAAAAATCTAAAATTCTATCCTTACCAAGGAAATTCTTACACGTTACAACATAAATGAACCATGAAGACATGCTAAGTGAAATAAGTCAGTCACCAAAGGACAAAAACTGTATGATTCCATATATATGAGGTATAGTGGAATTTATAGACAGAAAGTAGAATGGTGGGAGGGGGAATAGAGTTAGTATTTGATGAGTACAGAGTTTCAGTTGGGGAAGATGAAAAGTTCTGGAGATGGACGGTGGTGATGGCTGCACAATATGAATATACCTAATGCTACAGAACTGTACACTTAAAAATGGTAAAGATGGTAAATTTTATGTTATTTATGTTTTACCAAAAAAAATCAAATCTATCCTTTTACCTTTTTGTCTGTTGTTCTCTTCTGTTTTATCCAAAGGCAACACTTGCACTGCAACATCTTTAGAAAAATCCTTTAAGATATGAAAGGAAGAAATGAAAGGCTAAATAAACTTTATGATTTATTATTCATCAATTACCATTTACTAGCCATGTGACTGCTGTGCCCTGGGAGGACAGGGCTGTGTGTTTTATATGCTTAATTCCCAGCACCACCATAATGCTTAGGTACCTTGAAGCTACTCAAAGATTTGCTGAATGAGTAATGAGCTGTCATCAAGTGAACGAATGGGTAAGTGAACAAGCAAGCAACTGTGACCTTGAAATTCAGATTCAAATCCTGATTTGGTACTCTCAGCAGAGCAACTTATGTAACATCTCAGTGGCTATAGTTAAATGTGAAAATGTGATTCACTGTGAGTCAAATGAAGTTCGTAAGGATGGTCAACGCATGGCACAATATCACAAATTAATCACAGTATTCTTTGTCACTAAGCTATAATGTGGTCTCAGAAGACTTCACTATATAAGTGACACCTACTGGCAAATAGCTTTCTGCTCACATGTGTAACCCTAGACTTCGTTTCTAAGATTCTATTCAGTGCCAAGACACCATGACTTTTTAAGTACTAGGTTCAGTCAACATTGCTTCATCTTCCTTACACACACATTTTTTTTCCCTGCTAAATCATTAAAGGGAAAAGAGAAAATCATAAAAGAAAACTGATCCAAGCTATCTGCTGATAACAGGTGTTAACTTCCTAAAAATAGCCAATGAGGCTAACAATACAGTAGAATGTATCTGGGAAATTAATGTAAAGAACTCCCACAAATCCGTTAGAAAAAGCACAGCACATAAATATGTAATTCACAAAAGAGTAAATACAGGTGGCAATATAAATGAAAAAAATTTCCCCTCCACTAATAATAAAAGAAATAGAAAATAAAACAATGAGATGCCTTTTTCACCTATCAAAATGGCAGGGGTTTTTTTGGTTTAATTTTAATGCTTCGTATAAATAAAGACGGGGAGAAATAACCCCACTAATTCTTACTCATGACCTTGCTGGAGAATATATATTGATACAGTTTTTCTGGAGGCAATTTAGAAACATTGCAAAAAAACGTGCATAATCTTTTATCTAATAATTTTACACCTAGAAATTAATACAAGGAAATGAGCTAGGATATATACCAGAATGTTCATCACCTGCTTGTTTATATTATAAAAAACGGGGAAAAAAACCTTAATGTCAAATGACAGGAATATGAACAAATAAACTTTGGTACATACATACACTGAAATTCTGTGAACCCATTAAAAGTTCCTAGGAAAGGCGCCTGGTGGCGCAGTGGTTGAGAGTCCGCCTGCCGATGAAGGGGACACGGGTTCGTGCCCCGGTCCGGGAAGATCCCACATGCCGCGGAGCGGCTGGGCCCATGAGCCATGGCCGCTGAGCCTGCGCGTCCGGAGCCTGTGCTCCGCGGCGGGAGAGGCCGCAGCGGTGACAGGCCCGCGTACCGCAAAAAAAAAGAAAAATAAAGTACACAAAAGGCTTCAGAATAGTTTGAATGATATATAATTTACACCTCACTTTTTTTTTATTATGTTGTTACGGCTGCTTTACCTTTACCTTACAGTTTGTAAAAACATTTCTTTGGTAAATGCAATTTAAATAAAAACAAGGTCTGTTGCTAATCAAACAAAATTTTAAAAAGCATTATTTGCCAATACTTAAAATTTTAACATGAGCATAATTAAGAATTCTTTTGCTTACACTTTCTGACACAGTGGGATTTTCTAATGGAGGCTGCTGATAATTTCTGGCAGAAGTTAAGTCTGATGAACCTAACAAAATAAAGGAATCAATTTTAGTGATTTTTAAATCAGGATGTTACCTTTTGAAACTGTACAAATATAATTCAAGAACTATAAACTCCATATTAATGCAATTAATTAAATTGGAAGCCACTCTTCATGCAAAAATCTTAAAATATACTTAAATATATCCTGATGAAGTTTTTTACATCTGATATTTTGGAAAATAAGGGCTCAGAACTGACAATCAAATGAGATAAGTATAAAATGTTATAAAATATATCATTACACTATTGGATTTGGACAAACTATGGGTACAATCATTTGTCAGGAATAAAACATGCGCATGATATAAAAGCCTGATTTAACAGCAGGCCTATGTTATGCTGTACCCCTCAAAAGCAGCACTATAAAAGCTGCTTTATTCTTTTGTTTTTTGCGCTTATATTCATTAATTTGATTACCAGTGAAGTGGGTAAAACGTATGCTATCTTCACTTTCAGGGAGCTCCAGACAAGTGAATTGGGACATGGAAGCCATCAAAATGCAGAAATTGTGCTTTTCTACTATCCAAACAGAAGGTAAAAAGCCAGCACTACTGGTGAAAAGTAAGCACATCACACTAGCTGAGGGTGTCCATCACAGTTGTGGACAAGAACAGTGTGCCAAAAACACGCAAAGAAAAAACAAAATACAAAATGTTTTATTCATTCTATCTATTCAGTATTATTCGATGTAGACTGTGGGTACCTGGCCATTTTCCCAGGAAAAGGGGTCACTTTTCAAACGCCTGTACAAACTAGACATATATTTAGGAATTTAATCATCAAAAGTCCTCTAAATTTTGAAACACAAAAAACGAAATGAAAATAAAGACTAAAGATTTACAGAAGTGAAAACTGGTTGAAACTATTCGGAATCACATACCACATAACGTTCCATTCAAGCTCTTCCCAGTTCTAACAGGAAGACGTTTATTTGCAGACAACGCTGGAGGAACACGGCACAACTCATCTTTCAGCAAAGGCGAATTATCTCCCTGATTTGGAGAAATTACCTCACGAAGTCTCCTCGCTGGTATTTTAACCTTTTTTTTCTTTTCCGGGCTAAACTCAGAGCCTTTCATATTACTGGTAACAAAACTAGTCCCACAATTATGAACAGAATTTTCTTCTGGGTCCATTAAACTTCAGAACAAAATTTTCACCGCTTTGAGGATTTCGGGGGGGCAGGGGTAGGGGAGAAGAAATAAAGTGGGAGTATGATAAAGAAAACGTGAATTTCAAGTGATTTTGAAACATGCAGTCATCAACTTTTAAATAAAACGTCTAAAGAGACTATGCACAAAGCTAGAAATTTCAATTTGGTATTTAATCCAGGATTAGAGACGACTAGAACATATTTACCCATTAATCCCACTCAGTCTATTAATGCACCATGCCAATGAATCTGAAAGTGGGGATGACAAGAGAATGACCGCATAAGCAATAATAACAATAACAGAGCACTCCCCAACCGGAGAGATGGCAGTGCAAAACCTACCAGATGTGGAGGCGGAGTTAAAATTTGAGAAGAGGGAGTCAAGCAGGTAAAACCGAAATGCTATTTTTTTCAAAATCACCCACATAAGAAGCTTAATAGCTTTCTTCAGCCAAAGAGTCTTACACACCCCTCCAGAAGCAACCATCAGACACCTAAATTCACCCCTCTGCGTCTTCCGAACCCTCGGCAACAGCGGAGTCACAGGTCTAAGCTGACAACAGCTTCAGTTAGCCGCGGGTCAACACCTACTTCCCTTTAAACCCGCCCTTCAGACACAACACGCATGCGCGCCATGAAATCGTCCAACCAAAAAGCTAAACGCTCTCCGGTGCTCTTCCATCCCTCTCCGGGTGGAAACAAACACCCAACATAAAAGGCTTAAAACGGGTGTGAATTTTTTGTTTTATTAAAGGCAGTACATTGCCCCACAAGGCTTAAAACATTGAATAACACTCGGGAGTTTCATCCAAGACCTGAAGAGCGCCCAACGTAGATGACAATACCAATCTTGTTTATTAGGGACTGTTTACAGCGTAGCTCCCGCAGACCGTTAGGGACGCGAGATTAAGTAAATTAGGTTTACAAAAAGTTTCTACAGATTCGTGTTGATATTGAAGAGAAAGTCAGAAATAGCTTTATCTAAGCAGACAATCAAAAAATCAATTTTCAGGGGATTTTAAAATTCGTTTATGATATCGGCTTTTTCCTCTAGAGTTTCCGGCGTTATAACGAATCGGTGAAGTAGGGTATAAGAGCTATTTGACATCGCCATTCCCACGTGTTCTCCTTCATCCAGCGGCTGCGGCGCCGGCCCTGACCCAGATCCTCCGCCCCCGGACTCGACTGGCAGCGGAGCCCCGCAGCCTCCTACTGGTGTCGGATGCGAGAGCCTGTCCTTAAGTATGGTCTCTTTTCTCTGTCCACAGAATCCCGGGTTTCCAGGTGGGGGGCTGCAAGCTACGCTCGGGAAAGGTGGCAGGGTCTCTGAAGGAGGCCGCCGCGGTTACCTGGTGCTATGCGGGGGCTGCGGAGCCGGGCAACGCGTCCCCAGAGCGGGTTTGGGACCTGCCTTGGAACAGTGTCATCACTGTGGCGAGGGTCGAATACGAGGCTCTGAGCCACCTTCAACCCAAGTTTGGGGAGTCGGGGTCTTGTTTTGGGACAGTGAGTTAGACTGTAAGGCATCCACCCTGTGACCTTGAGCTGAACCCTCCTTTAACTGAAAAATTCTCTCTAGACAGAAGACCAGGGCCAACACACCTTATCTGATTTGCTGATTTTCGAGGATGCATTACTTAAACGTTTCCCTTTACGCATTACTAAAAGATTAATCAAAGCAAAAAATGTAATCTGATGTAAAGGTTAAATAACAAATTTTTATTTATTTTTACATCTCAGCTGTCTACTTTGATAGAAGAAATCCTAGAATTAAAAGAGACCTTAAGGGCTCAGCTTTAGAGAACCTTTTAAATCTTGATGAGTTTCTGTATTTCAGTTACATTTCCTTCATTACCAGGCTTTTAGGTAGTATCTGTTCACAATTTGTTTTATAATTTATGTAAATTAAAAGATATAATGACAGTGTCAGAGCTGTAAGAGACTTTTGAGATGATTTATCTCCCTTATTTTCTAGGTGAAACTTAGATGTAAAAGAAAAAGTGACCTTTCCCCTCTAAGGTGTGCTCGTAGGTGTAGAAACTCATTAAAAATGTGACTTGTTTTGGATCTTACAACTCTTCAATCAGAGCTGGGATTAAAACCCAAGTAATCTTGCCCCCATCTAGTCCAGTGCTCATAGGCTCATCCTTTAAGGCCTTGAAGCCATCCTTTAAACCCAAAAGGAGTATGCAGTGATCTTTCAAAAGAATGTTTTGCTCTGATTAAGTTAGGGTTGCCAGTTAATCAGGCACAATTTCGTAAAGCTGCTGCAAATGATCTAAAGTAAAGGGACATGTGGTAGAGTCCTATTTTATGTCAATCTAGCAAGTTAGTTCAGATCAGTTTAGACATCTGACCTATCAAATAAAGAACAGATAGCCCGGGAACAAAAAACATGGCTCACAGGATTGTTCTTTCATTTGTTTGTTGTTAACACTTTTACTTATTTCCTTTCTCTTTCCCACTCTCATATCTCTATATATACATATACAGAGAGATATACAGGTTTTTTTTGCTGAACCACTTACAAGTTGCAGACATCATGACCTTTAACCCTTATTTCTTCAGCATGTATCTCCTTAAGAACATACTGTTACATAGCCACAATATGACTATCACACCTAAGATAACATATTCAGATTTCTCCAATTATCCCAAAAAGTCTTTATTTTTAAAACTCAAAAATGGTTTGGAGTTCCAAAGTTCACAACTGTTTAGTTATCTTAATTCTTTAGTCATATTCTAGAACAGCCCTTTCTACTCCTTTTCTTTATGACTTTTTTAGAAAAGACCAGTCTAGTCATCTTACACATAGTCCCAAATTGTGGCTGTTCCTAATTATTCCCTCATAATCAATCACATAAAACATTTTTGGCAAGAATAGCACATAGGTGGTACCACACCGGTTAAGGTGGTGACTGGCAGATCTTCCCAATGTAAAGGGACAGTTTTCTTTTTGTGATAGGTAACCTGTGGAGATGCTTTGATACAATGCATATATCCTGTTCCCCAACCTATCACCCAGTAGTTTTATCATCCATTCATGATCCTTGCCTGAATCACAAGATTACCAATTACCAGTACCAGCCATGCTGCGGCCAGGATCAGTTATAGTGATAGTGGCCAAGGACATCAGAAGAATCACTTATTGTAAACTAAGTTTGAACAGAATTAGAAATTTGGCTCCAGACCTGGTAGAAATCTGCATATGATTCTAAAGACTAAATAGAGGGTATCTTCCCACCACATCCTGATTAGTTTATTTTTTTTAATACTCAGAAATTTCTGGGAATTGTTTGTCCTTGTATGTTCACCTGAACATACATATTACATGGCAAAACAGGATATTAAGTATTTTTTAATACATAATAACACATATGCTAAATAACTGTAACCTCAGAACAGATTGAGGAAACTAATTTCACTTATTGAAAAGGAAAAGGCTTTTCAAAAAATGACTTAGCCAGCAGAAGTTTAGATTTCATCGAACAGGCTTAGAGCTTGAAGGGGCCTCAGCAGTCATACTGTAATCCCCTCATTTTTCAGGTGAGAAATCAGGCCTCACTGGAGACATTCAAGCAAAGGTTGGACAACGACTTTTCCAGAACAGAAAGGAAACTCATGCATCAGAAAAGGTTTGAGCTTGATGACTAACAATTCTCTTAAGTTCCCTGGTTTTATGATACATTTTGTTTGACACAAAAATTACTTAGCATTGCTGTAATCATTCCTAAGGCCCAAGCCAGAGATGCTAGAACTCTCTATCCCTTCCCTCCCTCTTCAGGTTTCAGGGATATAACCAGAAGGTATCCCCTGATTGGATATTTGCCTCTACAGTAACAAACATTTGCTTGTAATATCTGGTAATTAGGACCTAATAAAAGGGCAGCCACATTGCTTCTACCGCTTCTCACTATCAGGTGGTTTGTATGGCTGTTGGACTTTGTCAGTCAACATAACTAATGATTAAATAACTGCAAGAGAGAATGCTGGAAGACTCAGAAGACACAAACTAGCAAGTAAATTTGAAAATCATCTATTCACTCAACCGTCTCCAGTATTTTCTAGGAACAACTGCCTTCACTTAGGTTTAAAAAAAAAAGACAATATCAAAAAAATTCATACAAACAACATTTGGGGGTGCTCCTCATCTATATCTCTTCAAAGACTTCCCAATAACAATCATCATTTGTCACTATGAGTTGTATACCAAGAGGGAAGTGAGGTAGAGTCAGCAGTGTTACACAACATTTAAAGATTTCATACTTTCTGCCTCTCTGACCTCTGCTTGAAAAAGTCATATTATACGTGAATTTTAACCTGAAGAAATACTAGGATAGGAACAGGAAAAAGAAGCTGATTTTGGCATTATAATTAGCAAACATGAACAGGTCTTTGGATAACCTTTTGTGCTTTCAGCTAGAGGCCTGCTGGTGAACCAGGTTCCTTTAATTCCTGTTTTATTGCTCTTGTTTTTTGTTTTTTTTTTTTAAGTTCCCACAAAGTTTTCTTTTAACACCTAACCACAAAAGTTATCTTACCAGTTCTTGGATCTTTTCAGGCTGTTTTCTGAGTAGGAAGCCAAAAGAACTCTAGTTCTGAACATTTGCTAACATTTACCACAATGCACACTGTACCTTGTTCTTTGGCAGGGATTAGAAAGCTGGGCAACCTCAAACTTTTTGAGATTATTGTAGATTCACATGCAGTTGTAAGAAAAAATAGAGCTCCCTTGTGTCATCTACCTAGCTTTCCACAATGGTAGCATCTTACAAAACTGTAGTACAATATCACAACCAGGATACTGATGTTATTACAGTCAAAGTACAGGACATTTCCA
Organism: Orcinus orca; assembly: GCF_937001465.1. Lineage (NCBI taxonomy): Eukaryota > Metazoa > Chordata > Mammalia > Artiodactyla > Delphinidae > Orcinus > Orcinus orca. Next base: position 158,975,135 of record NC_064560.1, on the reverse strand, counting down.
TTTCAAAAGTCTCATGTTGCCTTTTTATAGTAACACCTACTTTCCTCCTCCCCTACCCCCTCCTTGACCCCTGGCAACCACTACTAAGTTCCCCATTTCTGTAACTTTGTCATTACAAGAATGTTATATAAATGGAATCATATAGTATATAACCTTGTGGGATTGGCTTTTCACTCAGCATAATCCTCTAGAGTTTCATCCAGGCTGTTGTGTGTATCAGTACCTCATTCCTTTTTATTGCTGAGTAGTATTCTATGGTGTGGGTGTACCGATTTGTTTAATCATTCACCTGTTGAAGAACATCTGGATTGCTTCCAGTTTTTGACTGTTATGAATAAAGTGTATATAAACATTCATGTACAGGTTTTTGTGGGAACATAAGTTTTCATTTTTCTGTGAAAAATGCCCAGGGATGCAATTGCTGTGTGATATGATAGTTGTACATTTAGGTTTTTAACATAGTGCCAAACTGTTTACCACAGTGGCTATATGATTTCACATTACCACTAGGGAATATCTGAGTGATCCAGTTTTTCCTCATTTTCACCAGCATTTGGTGGTGTCACTATATTTTTTTAATTCAGCCATTCTGACAGGTGTGTAATGCTATATATCGTGGTTTTAATTTGTTTCCCTAACGGCTAACAATGTTGAGTATCTTTTCATGTGCCTATTCGCCATCTATATCTTTTTGGTGAGGTGTCTTTTGCCCATTTTCTAATTGGATTATTTGTGTTTTTACTATAGAGTTTGCAGACTTCTTTATATTGTCTAGTTATTAGTTCTTTATCACATATGTAGTTTGCTTTTCATGTGAAGTCTAAGAATTCTTTGCCCTAAAGCCTGAAGATTTTCTCCTATTTTTCTAAAAGTTTTAATGGGTTTTATGTTCTGTATTTAAGTCCCAGATCCATTTTGAGATAATTTTTGTATAAAGTGAAAGACTTACTTTGAGGTTAAATTTTTTGCCTATGGATGTACAGTTGTACCAGCACCACTTGTTGTAAAGGCTATCTTCACTTAACTGGTTTTGCATCTTTACCAAAAATCAATTGGGCATATTTGTGTTATTATTTCTGGGTTCTCTATCCTGTTTCATGGATCTATGTGTCGGCTTTTCCACCAAAATCACACAATATTGATTACTGTAGCTATGTAATAAGTCTTGAAATCAGGTAGACTGATTCCTCCCACTTTATTAGTCTTTTTTTGAATTTGTTCAAGTCCATTTGCTTTCCATATAAATTTAAAAATAATCTTGTCTATATTTATAATAAATGTTACTGGGACCTTGATAGGAATTGCATTAAGCCTGTATATCAATTTTGGGAAAATTTACATCATTACTATGCTGAGTTTTACAATCCACGAACACAATGTGTCTTTCCATTTATTTAAGTCTTTGATTTCTTTCATCAGCATTTTGTAGTTTTCAGCATGCCTTGTTATATTTACCTGTACATGCCTTGTCAGATTTACCCATAAATCTTTTTTTTTTGAGTGATTATAAATGGTATTGTATTTTTAATTTCAGTAACACGGAAAATTACAGTTTTTACAACTGATTTTTGCCATGTTTATCTTGTATACTGTGATCTTGCTGACTTGCTGAACTATCTTGTTCTAGGGTTTCTTTGTAGATTCTTTGGGATTTTCTATGTTCACAATCATGTCATCTTCCAAGAGGGACAGTTTTATTTTCTTCCTTTACAATTTATATGTCTTATTTCTTTTTCTTGAGTTACTGCACTGGGTAGAACTTCCAGCAGTATATTCAGTAAGAGTAGTAAGGGCAGACATCTGGCTTTGCTCACTATCTTAGGGGAAAGTGTTCAGTCTTTCACCATTAACTATGTAGTACAGGGTGTAGGATTTTTTTGTAGGTGTACATTACCAAGTTGAAGAAGTTCCCCTGTCTTCCTAATTTTCAGTTTTTAACATGAATGGGTACTGACTTTGTCAAATGCTTTTTCTGCATCAATTGATATGATCATGACTTATTTTTTCATCTATTAATATGGTGGATCACATTTATTGATTTTTAAATATTGAATTAGCCTTGCATCTCTAGAATAAACCCTACTTATTAGAGGTGTGTATTTTTTTAATATATATTACTGAACTATATTTGCTATTATTTTGTTAAGGATTTTTATGTCTATTTTATGAAGATATTTTTCTGTAGTTTTCTTGTATGTATCTTCTTTATCTGGTTTTGATATCAGGATAATAGTAAATTCATGAGTAAGTTGTTAGATTTATGTATATAGAGTTGTTCATAGTTCTGTTATCCTTTTGATATCTGCAGGGTCTATGGTACTATACCTTGTTTTATTCCTGATAATGATAATATGTGACTTTTCTTCGTTAGTCTTGCTAGAGGTTTGTCTGTTATAGTCTTTTCAAAGAACCAGCTCTTTATTTCACTGATTTTTGTCTGTTGCTTTTCTGTTTTCATTTTGGTTGATTTCTGTTATTATTTTCTTCCTTCTACATGCTTTGTGGGTTTATTTTGCTCTTTTTCTAGGTTCTTGAGGTAAAAAGAAAAAAAAAGTTGACTTGAGGCATTTCCTCTTTAATGTACGCATTTAGTACTATAAAATTTTCCTCTTGGCACTTGATCTAGCTGTGTCACACAAATTTTAATATGCTGTATTTTCAGTTTCATTCAGTCCAGTGACTTTTTTAAAAAGTTCCTTGAGACTTCCTCTTTGATTCATGGATTATTTAGAAGTGTTATTTATTTTCCAGATGTTAAGAGATTTTCCTGTTATCTGTTACTGGTTTCTAGTTTGATTCCATTGTGGTCTAAAAACAGACTCTGTATGATTTCAATTCTTTTAAATTTATTAAGGCTACTTTGTGGCCCCGGATATGGTTTATCTTGGTATGTGTTCCATGGGCACTTAATAAAAAATGTGTATTCTATGTATTGGGTGAAATGTTCTATAAATGTAGATTGTATCCTGTTGGTTAATGTTGTTGAGTTTTTCTGTATCCTCGTGGATTTTCTGTTGAGTTGTTCTATCAATTGTTGGGAGAGGGATGTTTAAGTCTGAAACTATACTTGTCTTTTTCTCCTTTCAGTTCTCTCTACATATTTTGTAGCTCTGTTGCTTGGGGCACACACATTTAGGAGTACTATGTCTTCTTGGTGGATTGACCCTTAATGTCCTTTTGTGTCTCTGTTAAATTCCTTTGCTGTGAAGTCTACTTAATCTGATGTTAATATATCCACTATTTTCTTTGTATTAATGCTTGCATGATAAATCATTTTCCATCCTTTTGAATTCACTCTGTCTGTATCACTGTATTTGAAGTTAGTTTCTTATAGACAACATATACTTGGTCATTTCTTTAATGCACTCTGCCAATCTGTCTTTTTTTTTTTTTTTTTTTTTTTTTGGTACGCGGGCCTGTCACTGTTGTGGCCTCTCCCGTTGTAGAGCACAGGCTCCGGACGCGCAGGCTCAGCGGCCATGGCTCATGGGCCCAGCCGCTCCGTGGCATGTGGGATCTTCCCGGACCGGGCCACGAACCCGCGTCCCCTGCATCAGCAGGCGGACTCTCAACCACTGCGCCACCAGGGAAGCCCCCAATCTGTCTTGATTCTTTAGACTACTTAATATTTAATGTAATTGTTTATTAAGGCTTAAATGTGCTATTTTATTTTTTATTTTCTGTTTGTTCTGGTTTTGTTTCTCTTTTCTTGCCTTCCTGTGGATTATTTGAATATTTTTTGTAATTTATTTTGCTTAATCTATAATGTTTTTGAGTGTATCTCCTTATGTTCTTTTTTAGTGGTTGCTCTAGGTATTACATGACATATACAAAGCTTATCACAGTCTAATGGTGTCAGCATATTACCAGTTTCAGTGAAGTGAGAAAACCTTACCTCCCTTTACCCTCCCCATTTAAAATATACATTTAGAACCATGTTAGACAGTTTTATAATTTTTGCTTCAACTGTCAAATATAATTTAGGAAACTCAAGAAGAAAAGGAAAGGGTACTGTACCTGTTCCTATTTTTATTACTATGTTGTTCCTCCTTGATGTTCCAAGTCTCCTTTTATCAGTTTTTTTCTGCTCAGAACTTTAATCCTTTTCAGGCAGGTCTGCTGACACAAAATTCTTAGTTTTCCTTCATTTGAGAATGTCTTAATTTCACCTTCATTCCTGAAGGATATTTTTGCTAGATACAGGTTTCTGGGTTGACTGATGAGAAATCTGCTATTATCCTAATTGTTTTTCCCCATAGAAGATGTCGCTTTTCTCTTGCAAGCGACATCTTGCAAGACTAAATTTTTTGTCTTTAGTTTTTAAATGTTTGACTGTGATGTATCTTGATGTGGATTTCTTTGTGTTTATGCTTTTTGGAATGCAATTCAGTTCTTGAATGTGTAAGCTTCTCTTCTTTTGCCACATTTGGGAAGTTTTCAGCCATTATTTTAGTACTTTAACAGCCCTGCCCTCTTTCTCTTCTTCCAGGACTCTAATAAAACAAATGTCAGTTCTTTTGTCACAGTCACACAGATTCCTGGTACCCTGTCATTTTTTTTATTCTATTTTTCTGTTATTCATATTGGATAATTCTATTTTCTATCTTCCTCCTTCCTTCACAGGTTCCTTTTTCTATCCCCTCCGATCTGCTGTTGATTCTGTCTGTTGAGCTTCTTTTGTTTTTTTCTATTTTTCACTTCTTAAAATTTCCATTTGGTTCTTGATATCTTATATTTCTTTGCTGAGTTTTATATTTTTTTAATTTGTTTCAGACATTCTTAATTATTCATTGAAGCATTTTTTTATAATAGCTATTTTAAGATCTTTGTCAGATAATTCTAACATCTCTCATCTCAGTGTTTGACATCTTTTTTTTCTTAAGATCTTAGTTTTTGGAATGAGTTTTGTTTGTTTCTGTTTTTTTGTAACCTAGACATTTTGCATCTTGTGTTATGAGACTCTAGATCTTGTTTAAACCTTCTCCTCTAGCTGACTGCTTTTGACACTGCTTCATGGGGTGGGGGTACCTTATTACTGCCAGGTGAGGGTGGAAGTCCAAGTTCCTCACTCTGTCACTAGAGAGGGTGGGTGGGGTGTGTGTGTGTGTGTGTGTGTGTGTGCGCCAGGGGGTGGGGGTGATGTTCCTCATTTCTGCTGGGTGAGCGTAGGAGTTACGGATCTCTACTAGGCCTTCATTGGTGTCTCCCTGGCTGAGGACTGGAGTTCCTCATTACTACTCCCCACGTGGCCTCCACTGACACCACAGGAGGGCATGTGGCCTGATTACCATGGGGCAGTATGTAGGTCCTGAATCTCAACTAGGCCTCCTTTGATACCACCCGAGAGGGAAGGGAGAAAGGTACTTCATCACTGACAACAGAGGTGGAAGTCTAGGCTCCCCATGCAGTTTCCACTGACACTTGGGGGAGGGGTCCTTATTAATGCCCAGCAAGAATTAAAGTCCCTGCTCCCTAATCACCCTTCTCTGACACTATTCTGGTGTGGGAGTTGGAGTGTCTCGTTACAACCTAGTGAGGGTGGAAGTCTATCTGGTTTATGCTGATGTGGGTGGGGATGAGAACCAGTTTTTTCTGTGTTGGCCTGGAGTACAGCAGTTATTGTTTAAATGAGTTCTGTTTTATAGGCAGGCTTCCCCTTTCCTAGCCTTTTGGCTAGAGAAGGCAGACTTTTGGCTGGGGGTACAGAGGGGCTTTTTGACTACTCCAACTGGCATTTGCAGATTGCCAGCTTTTTCAGCTCCAAGTTTGTGATATATGAGACCCCAGACAAGGGAGAGAATTCACTACTGTGATGTTTCTCGGGTCCCAAGGGCCCTAGCTAATATACTTTCTCCTCTCTACTTTTTAGTCTTATGTTTGTTTTATGTGTAATGTCCAGGGGTTTTAGTTGTACTTAGTGAGAAGAATAGGGAAAAGCACATCTACCCCACCTTCCCAGAAGCACAAATCCTAAACCTCACTGTATGATATACTTACAGGATTCTCTGTTTCTTGGCTGGTTAGTGATACAATTTTATAGCAGCTATAAAGATTCATCTTACCTCAGAAGCATGGCTGGTTTCATAAATAGCACAGTACTTGGTACATTAAATAAATGTTTACTGAATGAATATCTACCCATATCTATCTAGCAAAATAGTAACTGCTGAGATCTCAAACTGTAAATAAGTTTGAAGTTGATATTAGAAAATAATGGAATAATTAGGTTTGTATTTCTATGCAGTTCCATAGTTGGAGGGTGTGGAATCAGTGTTTCATGACTTAAGTGAGCAAAGAGTAAATATAATGGAAGTATCTTACCTGGGACGTATCAATGATGATAGTCACAGCAATACCTGAAAAATTGTGACCTTCAGTTAATTCCTGGTATTTTTCAGGTAGTTTATGTGGTTAAAATATATATATTATTTATAAATCTGTGAAGTAAAATAGGAATAAAGAGCGTTCTTGGTAACTTTTTAGGTGTTTATGGAACACTAGTTGCCTGCATGTTGGGCTAATCTGAAACCTCTACTGCATTGTTTGTAGCAGATATCGAAGAATTTTAATAGAAAAGATAGTTTATAACTGTTACTACTAAACCAGAGATTCCCTGAAGTATAGACAGTCAGAATTTTGGAATGAGACTAGGATAGCAAATAGAAAAGAACTGGTGCTTTCCCTTGCATGTGGAAAAAATAACTTTTTAAAAATGGCAGTAATACTTGTGAACATACAGGATAAGGACAAAAGAGGAGGGAAGAATAAATGCAAAAGGGGTAAAGTTTTATACATGGTTGGGAATGCTGGAGTGGAATTACCATTGATTGTATTTGTTAATCAAAATGAGAATTTTCTTTCACGATAGTAGCATACACTCTGCCCTAAGCTTGAATTTCCTACTTAATCTCCATGTGAGCTTCATGAAAATTTCGTGCTTTTCACAGCCACTTTAAATAATAATTGATGAGCTAGTAAGAATGACATACACATCCAGTTTATGAAATTTCATCTGTTTTAGAACTAGCCAGGATAGAATAAGTAAATAACGTGATACATTCTTACATCATAATTAACTGATCCTGGGTCCTCCATTTAGGATATGTGAAAATCCCAGTAATTCAGAAACACTCTTTGACTTCCTTATCTTCACTTCTCTGTTGCCCCCAAGTTAGATCAAAAGTGTCATATGTTCAGAAGTTTCTGGTAAGTCTCTGTGATTACCCTTTTTGAACTGTAGAATGTACAACTCCTGTAACTTTCTCTTAGAGTCTTTTAGAACTCTCTTTCATGAGTGTTGTTGATTAATAAGTGGATGGCGTTTGTTAATTAATAGAACCTTTGCATTTACATAGAGATAGTAAAAGGATCTTTAGTAGCACAGATCTAAGTTGTATTAGGAACCAAGGGGATAGTTAACTTAAGTACTTATAGGAAGACACCAGAGAGCTCTTTCCCATAAAGCCGTACTACGCATGGGACTTTAATACATAGCTTTGCAAGGTAACAGAGCAAACTGTCTAAAAAATGGAGATTTAGATAGGGCCTTTGGTTCTCATAGCTAGCATTAAGAAAATCGAGTTCTAAACTGTAAGGTTCTTATTAATGACCTGGGAGATTGTGGGGGGGCATATAATTACATAATCAGAAATTTATAAAATATGAACAGTAATTTCAGGTAGACTCGTTTCAGTGCTATTTCAAAATCTGTGCTTGTTTTGATTACCTTCAACTAGCCTAAAGAAATTTGTATACAAACTGACAAACTTTTTACTTTTAAATCAGGTGACTAATAAACATACCAAAAGAATATGGCTGCACAAATACCAGAATCTGATCAGATAAAACAGGTAAGGTATTATAATTAAGGAAAAAGGATTTTGTAAAAAATTAAGGCACTACTGGATATAACCATGTCAGTCAGTGATCTCACAAAATAACTATTTATATTTCATTTCCACAGATGGATGTTAAATGATATGAAGCATATTCATTTTTCAGATAATTTGAAAGATAATCCAGGAAATAATAAATATTCAACTAGAAAATCTGACTATATTTTGTAGATCATATTATACCCATTTAAGGTAGCAAAAGAACCTTTGATTTCAAGTATTACAGGGTATTTTGCCTAAATACATCAGTATTTAAAACATCTTTGTTTTAAAAACCAAATATTAAAGAACCTTCTGATTTGTTTGTAGTTTAAGGAATTTCTTGGAACCTACAATAAACTTACAGAAACCTGCTTTTTGGACTGTGTTAAAGACTTCACAACAAGAGAAGTAAAACCTGAAGAGGTATGAAAAGTGTTGCCCACTAAAAATTCTCTAAGTTCATCATAAACAATATAAATGGGATCCCCCTAAGCATTTTGCTTGTTCCTAGTTATTACAGGAATTTAGGCTACCTTTTATATGTTCCATTGCTCAGAGGAACTTGAAGCAGCCAGACTCGTGGCACTGAGTTTAACGATGCCAAATTTAATATCACAGCCACACTGAACTACGGCAGACTTTTTTAGAGAAGATGCCTGGGACCTGCTGAATACATTGTTCCAAAGCAAAGATTCTTAATAATTAGCTTTCAGTCAAGATGGCCAGGCTAGAGAAACTTGACATGGCTTTCCTATCTGACCTTGAAAACAGGTTAATTTTGGAAAAAGTAGAGTTTGAATTTGGTGGCTCATATTGCCTAACCCTATTAGAAGTCTTAACTTTTAATATCCTCTTCAAAACATTTATATATTGGCTAAAAGAGACATAAAATTCCTCCAGTGGAATATGTTGATAAATATTCATGCCAAGAACTTAACATATAACCAGCAATCAATAAGTGTTTGTTAAATAAATGACGAAGTTTGAGAGATGCTAAGTACAATAGTCTTATTAAAAAGTAAAAAGTTGAAAATTAAGAATGTTGTGAATGGAGTTTCTCATTAAAAAGAACAAACCTGATACTGGGCCTACATTTTAACAATCAGAATAAGAGATGGGAATGTGGGATTTCAGTTAATATTGAAACACACCTGCAGAAAATCTAGTCCAGAAGGCAGGGACTGACTTACCATTGTTTTTAGTACCTCCAAACTGGTAAGCATTCAGTATATATTAATTTTTGTAAATGGATGAAAGTATTAACAATTGAAAGCTATGATCACTTGCTACTCATTAATACCATTTAATTCTCAGATATATTCAAAGAAAAGAAAAATACCCACTGGTTATTTTTTTAGAATAGATGCAATTTCTTTTAATTAATATTTTTGTGTTGACTCTTGGATCTTTTTATTTCTAGACCACCTGTTCAGAGCATTGCTTACAGAAATATTTAAAAATGACTCAACGAATATCTATGAGATTTCAGGAATATCATATTCAGCAGAATGAAGCCCTGGCTGCCAAAGCAGGACTCCTTGGCCAACCACGATAGAGAAGTCCTAATGCATGGACTTTTGATGAAAGATTGCCAACAACTGTTGCACTGGAAATGAGGATTCACCTGACAGAATCCCATGAAAGCAGTAGCCACCATGTTAAACCATCTGTCATGACTGTTTGGCAAACGGAAACCACTGGGGAAACAAAATTGCTGTTTACCAGAATAATCAAAATAGGTCTTATTGTTCAATGAAAATAATAAGATGCAACACTTGTTGAGGCCTTAAGATTCAGCAGCTTGGTCACTTGATTAGAGAAATAAACCATGGTTTCTTCAATTATGACTGTTAATTTTAAAGCAAAATACGTGTTCAATCATGTATGAGATAGAAAAAAAATTTTATTACTAAAAGGAAAATAAATGGAAATATCACTGAGCAGTTTATACTATATAGCACCATAGCATTCTGACTGGATTGTGGATACATTGAAATGTTTTTCAATCAAGATCATCCTCCAAGTATTCCTGTTCATTCATGTCTGCCTCAAATTGCTGGTAAATACATAAAATCAATTTAATGCACGATCCTTTTCTTGCCTCCCTTCTTGTGTCAGGGTGGGCACTACACATTCTTACCCTAGCAACATTTTCATGTACCTTCAGGAAACATCCCATCTGAGACTAGCTTGCAAAATGTTTAAGAATTGATTATTGTGCTTTAGTGGAGACTATGTTGCTTTGTGTTTTATTCAAAAGCTGAGAAGCCAACATGAATGATTCCAAGTCAGACCAACAATATACAGTGTACTCTCAGCTACTGCATGTGATCAATGTAATAAAAAGTAAACCAAAGTTAAAGTAGTGTCTTAGAGCTAAATGAATCCTAAAACAAATCCAAACACTGCAGGAAACTCTAGTTGATGCATAAGTACACCCAGCAGTTTGGTATCAAATGATATCCATTCATGAGCCAATTTATTAATAGGTATTAGTCTGCTTACATTTACCAATATAAACTTGTACTCAAGAGAACACTAACTAGCCTATATGTTTAAATTTACCAAAGTGATTTCTATGTTTTGTCATATTATTGGAAAGTAGAAGTATTATTCTGCTTTGATAATTTACAGTTTTCTGTATTATATCTAATTTTTAAGCCATTAGGTCATTTAACTAACAATACCATTTAACTTATAGACCTCTGTTGACATTGCAGTCAGTCAATAATTGTGATGTCTTTGAAAGTACAAAGATAAACAGTGTTAACAATATTAACTTTAAAGTTGAAATGTTGAAACATGTATAATACTCAACAAAATATACAATTCATTATGGTCAAAGGAACATGAAAGAATAAGCTTGTTTCATCTGAAGACAAGAAAAGCAAACAAAACTTCGGAGATCTTACTCATTTAAAACTTTGGGCCATTCACACACATATCAATACTTCACTGTTTCTACTTAATTAAGCCCAACATGGTTATTTACAGTGTTCATTTCACAAAGATAATTAAGTATGTGCTTACCTGGCAAATGTGGGGAATTTTGCACAATAGCATCTCAAATACCTTGGGAGGAAGTGTGTGTTTGAAAACTTTCAGAAGTTCCTGTGGTTGCCCACACACCAAAAGGGCATTGCTGAGATGTTCAAGCCCCATTCAATGCTCCCCTGAAACAGATTTATAAGATTAGAGCAGAATTTTAAAGTTCTTCAAAGTATACATTCTACAAATTACCAAGAAAGCACCAAGCATTGAAACTAAAAAAACACATCAAACTAAAGACTATTTAGGGGACTTCCCTCGTGGTCCAATGGTTAAGAATCCGCCTTCCAATGCAGGGGACGCGGGTTCAGTCCCTGGTCAGGGAACTAAGATCTCACATGCCGTGGGGCAACTAAACCCACGTGCTCTGGAGCCCACGCACTGCAACTACTGAGCCCGCGTGCTCTGGAGCCCGTGCACCAGAACTAGAGAGAAGCCCACCCGCCGCGACGAAGAGCCCCCATGCCACAACGAAAGATCCCTCATGCCGCAACAAAAGATCCCACATGCCGCAACTAAGACCCGATGCAACCAAACAAATAAATGTTAAAAAATAAATAAAGACTATTTGAACAAGCCACAAAAAGAGTAAAGAGTATAAAGGGGAAAATGTTGAGCTGCCCATTAAATAACTTTCTGACCCAAATTACTATTTAAAAGTGCACTCTTGAATTGGAAATGTTCACGTTCTGCTATTTGGGTATGCAAGAGGGAGGTACTGAGTTTTTTTAAAAGGCTGGGGTTTGCCATTACTGATACGAGTTATCTTTAACTCTACATATGTGATCGATGAAGTATTACAGGTGAAACATCTTGATGTTCTAGCTAAATAAGACTTTTAAAACATAGACTGTATTATCAACGAGCTGAAACAAGATTTAGTGTAACATGAATTACATATCCAGGGGAGGAGAAGAGATTTATGAACTTTGATTTCAAGGTGGTTTTAAAATGAGTTTTAGGATGATTGGCTGTAAAGTAACTAAGAATGAAAATTTGTGAATAGTGGAAATTAATGATAGAGTCTCTCTTTAAGTTAAAACATGTAATCACTTAGTCTCACTACCTCATTTTAGGAAACGGGCAAAGATCAGTGAAATAATTTAAGGTTTCAAGCTAATTAATGCCAGAATTAGTAACAGAACCTAATTTTCTGAACCTTGAGACTATAGTGTGCTGCCTCTCTTCAGGTGTTATGTAATAACAGAAGTTGACATTTTGACATATTTAATATAACTAAGTAGGAAATAAACACTTTGTATCAAACCTTTTAAAGAAAGAAAAAGATATAATAGTGCCTCTCAAGTTGATGGAGCTAATGTAACCTAAAAACAGTAATCAGTTTGGTTAATTAGGTCAACCAACCAATAAATCCAATCAAATCAGCTAATCAGAAATTTCTCTTAAAACTTTTGGCTCTATGGTCCCTCTGGTTATATAGACATAAACACAACTGAGACGGCTACAGAACTACCTGGCAGCAAAGTAGTAAAAATGGGGTGGTGGCAGGAGGGAGTAGAGAAAACTGAGATTACAGAAAACTGGGTGAAAAATTATTGCATTAGAACACTGGTTCTCAACCAGTGTACTGTAATAACCTAGGGAGGTTTAAAGAATACTGACACCTATATATCTGGAGAAAACTATAATTCTAAAAGATACATGCACCCCAATGTTCACTGAAGCAATGTTTACAATAGCCAAGACATGGAAGCAACCTAAATGTCCGTCGACAGAGGAATGGATAAAAAAGATGTGGTACATACATGCATTGGAATATTATCAGCCATAAAAAAGAATGGCGCAGTGGTTGAGAGTCCGCCTGCCAATGCAGGGTTCGTGCCCCAGACCGGGAAGATCCCACATGCCGCGGAGCGGCTGGGCCCGTGAGCCATGGCTGCTGAGCCTGCGCGTCCGGAGCCTGTGCTCCGCAATGGGAGAGGCCGCAACAGTGAGAGGCCCGCGTACAGCAAAAAAAAAAAAAAAAAAAAAAGAATGAAATAATGCCATTTGCAGCAACATGGATGGACCTAGAAATTATCATACTAAGTGAAGTTAAGTCAGAGAAAGACAAATATATGATATCACTAATATATGGAATCTCAAAAAATGACAGAAATGAACTTATTTACAGAACAGAAATAGACTCAGAGAAGACAAACTTATGGTAACCAAAGGGGAGAAGGGGATGGATAAATTAGGAGTTTGCGATTAACATATACACACTACTAAATACAAAATAGATAACCAACAAGGACCTACTGTATAGCACAGGGAACTATAATCAATATCTTGTATAATCTATAAGGGAAAAGAATCTGAAAAAGAACAGATATAGATAAATATATGTAAAACTGAATCACTTTGCTGTACACCTGAAAGTAACACAACACTGTAAACCAACTATACTTCAATTAAAAAAAAGAAAAAAAAATTCTGATGCCTGGGTCCCACCCCAGAGATTCTTATGTAATTGGTTTTGGGTTTGGTGGAGGATTTAAAGAATAAGCAACCAAGATGAGAATTTCAGAAGTAAAATATAGTAGAAGTATATAACCCTAAAAGTGCTAATTAATTTAGGGGCTCATAGAAATAATGTTAATCACCTTTGAGAGAGAAAAATTTAAAAACTCAAGTTTGCAATTTTTGTTTTCATCATCTCAATATCTGTAACATTCACCTCTAAATCTAAACTATTACATGATAGCTCTTAAACATAAAGTAAGTAAAAATAAAATGTAATAAAATAATTGTTATTTTCCTCTCCATATTTATACTATCCCAGCTCAAAAAATGTTAAAGCTGAAAGGTTCTTTGTATTTTAATTGCCCCTATATCCAGGGAGTATCCTTAAGCAGTTAAAAATTTTTTAAGTTTTGATTCATACAACATTTAGTCATTTGGAAAACCCATTTACTTAGAATTTTATGACAGTAAATAAGGTGTTCTTGTATTTGGCTTTGCTTCTCCATCTGCCCACTTCCAAGACTGCAACCAAAACTAACACTAACTGTAACATCGTGGAGCTGTAACTGTAATAAAGTGAAAATGCTGGGACAGTTTCTCTTAAACTGAAGCAAGTTGGTTAACACGTCTAGTTAGTTAAGTTATCTGACATACCAATCCATAAATATTTCTCAAATATAAATTATCATAAATAACTGCTTACAAAAGAATGTTTACATTCTTACCTCTGGATAACCAAAGTTCTCCCATTCGTACTTCTTGCAGAAAAAGTTGTAATTTTTCATTCTTTGCTGGATCCCACAACTAAAAGAGTCACAGAATATTTAACAATAAGTAACGAATGTAAGGTATATGGTTACTCGTCAAAATTATTTAACTTTTATTTTATTTATTTATTTATTTTGTTGCACTGGGTGTTACTTGTGGCAGGCGGGCTCCTTAGTTGTGGCCTGCAAACTCTTAGTTGCAGCATGCATGTGGGATCTAGTTCCCCGATCAGGGATCGAACCTGGGCCCCCTGCATTGGGAACACAGAGTCTTACCCCACCAGGGACCACAGGGAAGTCCCTTAACTTTTATTTTAAAAGCACATCTTGGGCTTCTCTGGTGGCGCAGCGGTTGGAAGTCTGCCTGCCGATGCAGGGGACACGGGTTCGTGCCCCGGTCCGGGAAGATCCCACATGCCGCGGGGCAGCTGGGCCCGTGGGCCGTGGCCGCTGAGCCTGCGCGTCCGGAGCCTGTGCTCCGCAACGGGAGAGACCACAACAGTGAGAGGCCTGCGTGCCACAAAAAACCCAAAAAAAAGCACATCTTGAATCTAGTCTCTAAATCCAAGCATGACAAATGCAGTTGTTCTTTATATTTAAGACAATTTCTTAAAATGGAGTTATAATTTCAGGCGCCAAAAAAAAAATAAATAAATAAATAAATAAATATATATATATATATATATATATATATATATACACACACACACACACAGCAGGCGATGGCTGTGAATTGTCACCATGCACATTTGATGGCCTTCCTAGATGGTACCTTGTTAAACCAGCACATCCAGCGTCTGCCAGGCTGCAGCCTGGCCAGTTTTATTCTTCAGCTTCTCTAATCCCTTGAAACCTGGAACCCTGATTACCATTTTATATCAGCTCTTGTACTTTTCAATATACTTTCATGAGTTATATTGTCATTTAGATCTAACAACTCTGAGAAATAAAGTCAGAAGACTAGGGTAATTTCTTAAATTTAGCTCATGTTATAATTAAAAAAAAAAAAAGTTGAAGCTCCCTCCTAAAACAAACAAATGAAAAAAATGGCATATTCAAGTTTGGTTGAGGTGTTTGTAATAACTTCATATTTTACCCAGCTTGCTAAGTACACATAGGAGAAATCACACTGTAATCAACTATAACAAAGGTAAGTTTTCTTTGTATGTTGCAAACCTATTTTCCTGCCTAGGGTATTAACTGTGCTTGTTGATTTAGCAAAGGGCATGGCGGGGGCTGGCCGGGCAGCTGGTGATATTCAGAAGGATGCTGTGGTTTGCTGCAGGCTGGTTCATGAAGGTGACGAGGTTCACAGGATGGCATCATCACTGGTACCATGCCAAGGGCTGGTCTTTAAAGCTAAAGTGGGCAATCCCTAGCCCAAAGTATCAACTCCACTGCCAGTCACTTCAGCTTCAGTCTTTTATATTCAGAGAGTTTTTCTGTTTATTTTCCCCAAGAATTCTCTTTTTTAAATGGTATAAACCTGCAGATGAGATCATATTCTAAGCTTTTATCAGCAAACATGCTGATGATCAGTAACAACCCCGGGTTTCATTCATCAGATACTTAGTGAGCCAAGAGCAGGACCCTCTAAGGAGAGCTGGAAGGGGAAGGAGATCAAGACTCCTGTGCCCATCCCCATGGAGTCCAGAGTCTAACCAAGAGAAAAGACAAGTATGCTTGATATCAATAACACATTAACAACAAAGTCCAATGTCTCTGGGGCGCATAGTA
Organism: Orcinus orca; assembly: GCF_937001465.1. NCBI lineage: Eukaryota > Metazoa > Chordata > Mammalia > Artiodactyla > Delphinidae > Orcinus > Orcinus orca. The sequence continues at coordinate 158,959,240 of NC_064560.1, read as the reverse complement.
CATTCCATCTGGTTGGAAGATCAGGGTAAGTTTCTCAGAAAAGATAGCATTTGAGATGTGGAGAAGCTCAGTGAAAGTCTGATGAAGAAAGTACAAGTGATGCCAAACTGCAGGGAAAAATATCAAGTGAGCTTATGTAGCTGGATTATGATAGGGTGAATGGAGCAACAACAATAATAATTACCAATTACTGAAGGCCAGCTAGGGACTGAAAACTTTCCATGTATTATTTCTAATCCTTAGGAAAATAAGGCTGTCAATACAGAAGGCACCCATGGTGCCAAGTCCTTGGTGCCAAGCTGAGAGGGTTCGTCTTTCATCTGCAGAGCAGGGAGCTACTGCAAAGTGTTACATATGCACAGCTGCGGTTTAGAAGGAATTTACTCTGAGAGCATAAGAAAAGAGGCAGTGAGACAGTTAAGAAATTGTTACAGTATCTTGGGTAAAAGGTGATAAAAGCCTGAGGTAGTACAGGAGCAATGGAAATAGAAAGGGAATAGGGTATGAGATAGAGAACAGAAAAACAAGGCGATTGATTGTGGAAGATGAGGTTGATATTTTAAGCAAGATGAGTTGGGTCACAGCAGGGAGCCTAGGGCTATCAGAAGCATCACAAGGAAACAGAGGAGGAGGAACAGTGGCAAGGGATGAGATGATGAATATACTTCTGAACACACAAAGGTGCCAACAGATCATCTAGGCTACAGAGTCTGGCAGGCAGGCAAAATATGGGGCCCCAGGTCTAGAGCAGTACATCTGAGGTCACTTATGGAGAAGGGAAGGAGCTTCCAGGGAGATAAGGGATTATGCAGAATCTGAGAGCACTGTTTCACAAAGGATGGGCTGAACGAGCTATTAAAACTGCAGTTTTCTTGGGCTCCACCCAGACCTAGCAAATCAGTCTAAGTAGAGTCCAAGAATGTGCATTTTTAATGAGCTCCTCAGAAGATTCTTATAAATTCTGAAGTCTGAGCATCACTGCCCCCATAACCACTGGGCTACCCCTGACCTCCTAAATCAGAATGGCTGGTGCTTGGGTCAAATAATCTACATTTTGACAAATGCCCCAGGTAAATCTAATGCAGACTGACCACAGACCATACTTTGGGAAAGAAAAAGGGCCTGGGGTGAGGAGAAAGCGAGATCCTGGAAGTAGGAAGAGACATCTCTCTGTGCCTTAGTTTATTCATCTATAAAACTAGAAGAACAGGGCTTCCCTGGTGGCACAGTGGTTGAGAGTCTGCCTGCCAATGCAGGGGACACGGGTTCGTGCCCCGGTCCGGAAAGATCTCACATGCCACGGAGCTGCTGGGCCCGTGAGCCATGGCCGCTGGGCCTGCGTGTCCAGAGCCTGTGCTCCGCAACGGGAGAGGCCACAACAGTGAGAGGCCCGCGTACCGCAAAAAAAAAAAAAAAAAAAAAAAAAAAAACCTAGAAGAACAGAGTGGTTATGAGGATTATATAAAAGAACATTTGAAAAATCCTGCTTCTGCCTCTTCTTCATTTGAAATAATCCAGATCTTCATCATTTCCCACCTAGACTGCCACTGATGTTTCTGCCTTTGACTTCCCTCCTCCACCCCATACTCCAAAAAAAAAAAATTGCATCCATTCTCTGAAATAAAATCACCATCACTGGTTATCTGCCATGACAGAAAAATATCAAAACTTTCTGGTTTGGCATTCAAAGCCCTCCACAATAAGACACCAAACTACCACTCAGCTATCTCTCTGGCCACAACACTTTAAATATTGCAATTTCGTAGTCTGTGCCTCTGCACAAGCTGTTTCTTTCTGCCTACAATAAACAATATTCAACAAATATTTGCTGGGCACCTACAATGTACTGGACACTGTTCTAGGCACTGGAGAGCCAATGGAGAGTAAAAACACAGACAAGGTCTGCCCTTATGGAGCTGATTCTAATAAATAGAAAGCATTAATCAAATAATCACACAAACAAATGGTGTAACTTCAACCATGGATAAGGGCAATGAAGGAGAGGGACATGGAGCTGACCCAGGCTCTGCCCCAGGGAAAGCATCTCTCTCATGCCCAGCCATGGATACTCCCTGTCCTGCTTTCTTAACTCTGTCAATTGCACCTTTTTCTCTAAGAGACTCCATCTTGAAACCTCAGAAATCTCTGACTTCTGCTCTCCATGACCCTTTCATCAGACAGCAAGAACTATCTATTCTTTCTGGAAAATTTATCTCACATCTCTCATCACCGGTTGCCACTGACACCACCGCAGTTCAGGATTTTGATTACCTCTCACCTGTACTACTGCAATAACTTTCTTTTCCTCCACTCTATCTAGCATACTCCTGCCTGATGTAACCTAAAAAGTTTTTTGCTTTCCTCCTTTTTAAAAAAATTCCTGCTCAGAAATCTTCAGTAATTCCCCCATTGAATGTGAATTCCTTAACCTGGCCTTCAAAGCCTTCTCCGATGCGGCCCCTACTTAGCTCTCCAACCTCACCTCCCACTATCCCCCACTGGGACTCCTCTGTCAAACTGATTTACTGAATAGGCCTGGCAGATCCCCCATTTTGCACCTTTATGTACATTCAGTTCCCTTCATCCTGAATGCTGTCTCCCCTGAAACCAGGACCCAAATTTAACACATCCTTCCACACTCATTTGATGCCACCTCTTTTCCAAAGTCTTCTGTGAAGACCTGCATGTTCCAAAAACAGCCACAGCAATATTCCCAGAGCTAGAGGCTACTGCCTCTCCCCTTGAAACTGAGTGGGCCTCAATGCGGTAGAAGTGGCACCACCTGGCACGCGCCCACATGTTCTCTCTCACAAATATATGTATAAATACAGTTGACCTTGAACAATATGGGTTTTAACTGTCCAGATCCACATATACACGGATTTTTTTCAATAAATAGGCACTACAGTTGAATTGCTGTTGGTTGAATTCTCAGATTTGGAACCACCGATACGCAGGGCCAACTGTAAAGTTATTTTCAGATTTTTGAGGGAAGGGTCGTTGCCCCAACCACTGTGTTGTTCAAGGGTCAACTGTGTGTATCAACACACACACACACACACACACACAAATATACCACACACTTGCTTGCCCGGTGGGACCCATCAACCGTACTGCGAGGAAGACCATGCCACATGGAGAGGATATGTGCAGGTGTTCTGTGCAATAGACCCAGCTAAGTGGCCAGCAGCATTAGCTGCCCAACGTGTGAGGGAGCGAGCCTTCAGATGACCCAGCACCTAGCCCTGGGGTCAACCTGGCTGAAGCTGAGCGGAGCAGAAAGGTGTGATTCCCACCCAGCCCTACTCAAATTTTAGATTCAGGAGCAAAATAAGATGTTTTAAGCCACTAAGGTTAAAGGAGCAGTAGATCAGTAGAACACCGCCATGATAACCCTGCCCTGAAAGTGATCCTCTACCTCCTCTGTGCTCCTGTTACGTGGGGGATAGTCTTCCCCCCCACCACCCACATTACTAACCTCTGCCACACCTAGAACAACGCCTCACACGTAGGAGGTGCTCAACCGACTGAATGAATGAAAATTCATAGAAGGACCTAAGAACCCTCTGTTTGAGAGATGATGTGTTAGTTAAGTTGGACCGATTGCTAAGATGATTGTGATTATCTTTAAAAATAACTAATCAAATTCCATTTTGGAGAAAAAGAAGATATGTTCTGCTTTTGAGCAAGAAGGAAGGCCCAGTAGGACAGGAGTGGGCGGTGCATCACTGTCACCCGGCCGAGGCCCGGCGTGGGTTTCTAAGTGTCTGGTGCTGCTCAGCAAGGGCAAAGGCTTCTCTTTCTTTTTTATAAACTAAACGTAGCGCCTTTTCCTACCACGTTTACTGTATAGCTGCCTTTTCACGACCCCAAATGGTTCTTCCTTCGTTCCTTTCCTTTCGTAGCGGACAATAAAAAGTAAACGTAAGTTGAGCGGAAACGGGGTGAGGGCAGGCAGAGCGGTGCTGGGAAACGGCTTATCAGGAAGCTGCCTGGGACCCTGAGGCCGAGCCGCGATCTGCATCGGCGGGAGGTTCCTCACTGTAACGCCACCTCGGTGTCGCTTAAGTACTTCCCCTGGGCGCCCCGTCCCTCAGCCTTTTGCTGCTGGGCTCTTCTTTCTGCAAACAAAACGTGGCACGTGCTGGTAGGGGGCCGTCCCCACCCCGGCTTCCGTCCCGCGGGCCTTTCGGCGGCGGCGGCAGCGCCCGCGGCCCGGCCTCGCTCCGTGGGCCCAGTCAGCCCCTCCGCCACCGGCCCGGTCAGCGCGTCCGCCGCCCTCCCAGCCCGGCCCGCCGCACCTCCGCCGCCGTCGCACTCACTTTCCCGCCTTGGGGTCGCCACGCCGCTTCCGGTCGAAGTAGACGCAGTAGCCGAGGAAGGCGACGGCGCCACAGGCCGCCAGGGCCGCCAGGAGGCAGAGAACTGTGCGGACGTAGAGCATCCGGCCGCGGGCGTCCCACGAGTCGAGCGTTGGGCGCGGGCCCGCCAGCGCGGGGAGCCCGGCCGGCCGGCAGGGGGCGTCGGCGCGGCGCCCCTCCCAGCCTCGGGGCTTTCTGTGCGCCGGGCCGCGGGCGTGAAGAGCTGAGCGTCGACGCCTCGCACCTCGGCCGGCGGATAGAGTAGGAAACCCAGGGTCCTAGAGGAGGCGTGTGGGAGTCTCACAACCACCGAGTAGGAGAGCTCTGTTCGAACCCAGGTCGGTCATACTCCAAATTCCGAACCCCTTACCCAAACGCACCCCAGTCCCTCTGCCTACGACGCCCATTCCGGCAAATCACAGTATGTTGGGAATCTGGTTAGCTGAGGTACTGATCCTTCTTAGGCCTGTGTTCCCTCAACTGCAACTTTGAGTCGTAACTCTGGTCATCTCCTAGTTCACAGTACTGCCCACCGAGCACCTGGACACTAGTCCGTATTCCCCAACCTGGTATGCTTTGTCACCTGCAAGAACCCAGCAGTCCAAAGTCCCCAACCACCTTAGCTCGACAGCAGGAGGTAGGAGGCATGTTGAAGTAATAATAATAGTAACAACAATAATAATTTAGCCTAGAAAAAACCGTTAATTTGCTGGTCTGGGCCGGGCCTGACAGCCAAAGGTCCCAGAGGAAAAGCAACTCCAAGAGACCCATGACACTTACTAGCCTAGATGCTTTTCTAATACTTGCCTTATTCAGCAGACATAGCAGAAAGGAAGTAAGACTTTATTCCAAATATCAGAGTTTTGACTTTATACAAAGCCAAAGAGAAGGCATAAGCTAGGTAAGGACCTTCTTTTTCGTTTGATTGGTTATTCAATTGCTACTTACGATTTCCTGATATTACTACCATGTGCATAGCAAAATGATCATCTCTGCTGTGACTTCCACTGGCGCTGAGAAGCAGCCCATGGCCTCACTATTCAAAAGTTAGCCGGTGTAACTTACATGCATGTAATTGTTTTCTTGAGAACTGTGTATTTCTTCCTATAACTCAATCTACTATTTGGGAGCTTGGGCTATTGTCAAAACCTGATTATAAACACAAACAGAACATAGGGTAGAATCAGCCTCCAGTGTTACTGGTGATCTGGGAGTGCTTTTTAGCTCAGAATCCTGGTGATGGGTTTAGTCCAGCTCCAAACGATCTTTTTCTAGGCTGACTGCTCTTGTCTTCTAATAAAACTACTCTACCTGTCCCCCACTTCCCATCCTTCACTTCCACTGAGCTCATAGTTAATCCTTGTGGTACATGGAGAGGGGTGGCGCCAGGGAAACTGTGGAGACTAGCAGGGTGTTCAGGGACAAAGTAAACAGTGACATGTAAAGGTAGGAGAACTATTAAGGCAAATAGAAATAAACAGCTCACTGAAGTTGAAATTGCCACAGAGACCATGCCATAAAGTAATTGAAAAATTTTCAAGCAAGTTTCTAAGGTAAGGGTAGATTTTTCTTCTCAAATATAGATACCACTCTTGCTAATTTGGTGATGAGAATTCCAGTAGGGACTTCCCTGGTGGCACAGTGGTTAAGAATCCGCCTGCCAATGCAGGGGACACGGGTTCAAGCCCTGGTCTGGGAAGATTCCCACATGCCATGGAGCAACTAAGCCCATGCACCACAACTACTGAGCCTGCGCTCTAGAGCCATGAGCCACAACTACTGAGCCCTCGTGCTGCAACTACTGAAGCCTGTGCGCGCCTAGAGCCTGTGCTCCGCAACAAGAAAAGCCACCACAATGAGAAACCTGTGCACGGCAAGGAAGAGTAGCCCCTGCTCACCACAACTAGGGAGAAAGCCTGCACGCAGCAATGAAGACCCAATGCAGTCAAAAAAAAAAGAATTCCAGTAAAGCTTTTTCAAAATTGAGATAGCATTAATAATTGTTCTATGATGGATGATCGCTCTCTTTCTTTTCAACAGTGTTATTGAGGTTATAATTGGTATACAGTAAATTCCCTATATTTAAAGTGCACAATTTGGGACTTCCCTGGTGGTCCAGTGGCTAAGACTCTGCACTCCCAATGCAGGGGGCCTGGGTTCGATCCCTGGTCCAGTAACTAGATCCCACATGCCACAACTAAGAGTTCACAAGCCACAACTAAAGATCCCACATGCCGCAACTGAAGATCCCACGTGCTGCAACTAAGACCCAGTGCAGCCAAATAAATATTAAAAAAATAAAATGTACAATTTGATGCATTTTGACATATGTATACATCCATTGAACCATCACCAAAATCAAAATAATAATCATATCCATCATCCCCAAAAGTCTCCTTGGCCCCTTTTTTTAATCTGTTCCTCTGCTTATCCTTCCCTGCCTCCCCCACCATCCTCTGCTTTGTCACTATAGTTTGCATTTTCTAGATTATTATATACAGTTGACCCTTGAACAAAGTGGGGGGGTTAGGAGTGCCAATTCTCTGCGCAGTCAAATATTGTATAACTTACAGTCTGCCCTCTGTCTGCGTAGTTTCACATCCTCAGATTCAACCAACCTCAGATTGTGTAGTACTATAGCATTTACTATTGAGAAAAATATGTGTAAGTGGACCCAGGCAGTTCAAACCCATGTTTCTCCAGAATCGACTCTAAATGGAATCATACAATGTGTACTGTTTTATTGTCTGGCTTCTTTCAATCAGCATAATGATTATCCATGTTGTTTTATCAGTAGTTCATTTTTATTGGTAAATAGTTTTGATTTTATGGATATACTACAATTTGTTTAACCATTCATCTGTTGATGGACATTTGGATTATTTCCAGTTTGGGGCTATTACAGATAAAGCTGAGGGAGTTCCCTGGTTGTCTAGTGGTTAGGATTCCGGGCTTTCACTGCCGTGGCCCAGGTTTAATCTCTGGTCAGGGAACTGAGATCCTGCAAGCTGTGCGGTATGGCCAAAATTTAAAAAGAGAAGAGAAAAAAAAAAAAAAGACTAGCGCTTACAAAAATAAAATTAAAAGGATTAAGAAAACAAAACAAAGCTGCTACAAGCAATTGTATACAAGTCTTTATATGACACATCTTTCCTGTTCTCTTAAGAATACCTAAAGGTGAAATGGCTGGATCATATGGTAGGAGTCTGTTTAATTTTTTAAGAAACTGCCAAACATTTTTCCAAAATGGCTACACCAGTGTATGAGAGTTCCAGTTCCTCCATATTGTTGCCAACAGTTGGTATGGTCAGCCTTTTTAAATGTTAACATAATAGGCAGGTAGTGGATTCTCACTGTGGTTTTATCTTGTATTTCCCTAATGCCTAATGATATTGAACACTTTTTAAAAATAGACTATTTTTTTAGAGAAGTTTTAGATTCACAGGAAAATTGATTGAAAAGTACAGAGGGTTCCCATATACCCCCTGAACCCACACAAGCACAAACTCCTCCCTCCCACATTAGAGTGGCACATTAGTTATAATCAATGAACCTACGTGCACATCATTATCACCCAAAGTCTACAGTTTACATTACAGTTCACCCTTGGTGTTGTACAAATGTATGATTTGACAAAGGTATCATAACATGTATCCATCCTTATAGTATTATGCAGAATAGTTTCACTGCCCTAAAACCCTCTTCACTCCACCTCTTCATCCCTCTCTCTCCCCAACCCCTGGCAAGCATTAATTTTTTTTAGTCTCCATAGTTTTGCCTTTTACAGAATGTCATATACTTAGAACCATATAGTACTTAGCCTTTTCCAAGTCTTTTCATGGCTTGATAGCACATTTCTGTTAGTGCTTAATGATACTCCATTGTCTGGATGTACCACAGTTCATTCATTCACCTACTAAAGGACTTGGAAGCCTCCAAGTTTTGGCAATTATAAATAAAGCTGCTATTAACATCTGGGCAGGTTTTTGTGTGGACATGTTTTCAACCCATTCCAGTATATACTAAGGAGCAGGATTGCTGGATCATATGTAGGAGTATGTTTAGCTTTGTAAGAAACTGCCAAACTGTCTTCCAAAGTGGCTGTACCATTTTGCATTCCCACCAGCAATGAATGAGAGTTCCTCTTGTTCCACATTCTTGTCAACACTTGGCATTGTCAGCGTTTTGAATTTTTGCATTCTAATTAGATGTGTAGTCATATATCTCATTATTTTAATTTGCATTTCCATGATGACATATAATGTGGAGCATCTTTTCATGTGCTTATTTGCCATCTGTTTAGTTTCTTCGATGATTGTGTCTGTTAAGGGCCTCGGCACATTTTCAAATCTGGTTGTTCATTTTCTTATTGTTCAGTTTTAAGAGTTCTTTGTTTATTTTGGATAAGTCTGCTATGACTTGAACGTTTGTGTCAACCCAAAATTCTTATGTTAAAATCCTAATTCCTAATGATGGTATTAGGAGGTGGGGCTTTTGGGAGGTGATTAGGTCATGAGGATGGAGCTCTCAAGATTGGGATTAGTGCCCTTATAAAAGAGGCCCCACAGAACAACCCATCCCTTTCTACTCCAAAAGGCCCTCACTGGACCATGCTGGCACCTTGATCTTAGAATCCCTAGCCTCTGGAACTATAGGGAATAAGTTATTTGTTTTTAAGCCACCCAGTTTATGATATTTTTGTTATAGTAGTCCAAACAGACTAAGACATAGTCCTTTATCAAGTATGTCTTTTGCAAATATTTTCTCCAGTCTATAGCTTGCCTTCTCATTCTCTTCATGAACATCATTTGTATGTACTTCTTTGACATTCATGTATCTTCCTTGGAGAAGTGTGTGTTCAAATATTTAGTCTTTTTTTTTTTAATTGCATTGTTTGCTCTCTACTGTTGAGTTTTTAGAGTTCTTTACATAGTCTGGATACAAGTCCCTTATCTGATAAATGCTTTGCAAATATTTTCTCCCAGTTTGTTTCTTCTCTTTTTATTCTTTTAACAATGTCTTTTCAAGAGCCAAAGTTTTAAAATTTAATGAAGTCAAATTTATCAAATTATTCCTTTATGGATTGTGCTTTTGGTGTTGTATCTGAGACGTCTTTACCTAACCCAGTTACGCACAAGGTCGCAAAGATTTTCTCCTGATTTCTTTTTTAAAGTGTTATGGTTTTAGGTTTTGTAATCCATTCTGAGTTTTTGTATATGGTGTGAGGTATGGCTCCAAGTTCATTTTTTCTGCATATGGATGTCCAATTGTTCCAGCACCATTTCTTTAAAAAGACCGTCCTTTCTTCATTATATTGTCTTTGCACCTTTATGAAAAATCAATTGTCCACACATGGGAGGCTTATTTCTGGACTCTCTTTTCTGTTCCATGAGTCCAGACTCTCTATTCTGTTCTATGGGTCTGGACTCCCTGTTTTGTTCCAAAACAACATTTTGATTACTATAGCTTTATAATAATTATTGAAATCAGGTAGCATTAGGCCTCCAACTTAGCTCTTATTCGAGATGATTTGGCTATTCTAGGTCTTTTTCATTTCCACATGAATTTAGTAATTAGCTTATCAATTTCTACAAAAAAGCCTCCTGGTGTTTTGATTGGGATTACATTAAATTTGAGAAGCAAAAAAATTCCTAACAATATTAGGTTTTATGACCCATGAACAAGGTACATGTCCTCATAGATTGTCTCTATTTTTTAAAAATTTTATTATTATTTTTTTTTGCAGTACGTGGGCCTCTCACTGTTGTGGCCTCTCCCGTTGCGGAGCACAGGCTCCGGACGCGCAGGCTCAGCAGCCATGGCTCACGGGCCTAGCCGCTCTGCAGCATGTAGGATCTTTCCGGACCGGGGCACGAACCCATGTCCCCTGCATCGGCAGGTGGACTCTCAACCACTGCGCCACCAGGGAAGCCCAGATTGTCTCTATTTTATCTCAGCAATTCTTTGTAGTTTTCAGTTTAGGTCTTTCCATCCTTTGTCAGATTCATTGTAACATGTTTTCATGCTATTGTAAATGATATTTTTAAAATTTCAATTTCTGATTATTTATTGCTAGTACATAGAAATACAATTGATTTTTATAATCTTGCATCCTACATTCTTGCTAAACTCACGAGTTTGAATGCCTCTGATTTCTTTTTTCCTGAATGCTTTAGAACCTCCAATACAGTGTTAAATAGAAGTAGTGAGAGTAGCTCTCCCTGTCTTAGTCCTAATCTTGGAGAAAATAATGCAGTCTTTCATCATCAAGTATGATGTTAACTGTAGGTTTTTCATAGATGTCCTTTATCGGGTTGAGGAAGTTGCCTTCTATTTCCAGTTTTTTGAGCTTTTTTTTCAGGAACGGATGTTGGGTTTTGTCAAATGCCTTTTCTGCATCTGATGGTTTTTCTTTTTTAATTTGTTAATAAGCTGAATTATATTGATTTTTGAATATCAAACCAACCCTACATTCCTGAGATAAACCCTACTTGGCCCATGTCGTATTATCCATTTAATATGTTGTTGGATTTTATTTGCTAAAATTTTGTTTAGAGTTTTTGCATACATATTCATTAAGGATATTGGTCTTTAGTTTTCCTTCCTTGCAATATCTGGTTTTGGTGTCAGAGTAAAGCTGGCCTCATAGAGTGAATTGGCAGCATTCCTTCATCTTCAATTTTTTGGAAGAGTTTGATGAATTAGTATTATGTCTTCCTTAAATTAGTATTAATATTATGTATTCCTTAAATGTTTGGCAGAATTCATGGTGAAGCTGGACCTTTACTTTGTGGGAAGGTTTTTTAATATTAATTCCATTTGATAACATATAGGGTTAATCAGGTTATATATTTATTCTTGAGTAAATTTAGGAAATTTGTGTCTTTCAATGAATTTTTCTATTTCATCTGAGTTGTTGAATTTATTAGCATAGAGATGTTCATAGTATTCCTTTATTATCCCTATAATAGCTATAGATACAATCTGCAGTGATGCCACCTTTCTCACTCCTGACATTGGTAATTTGTGTCTTCTCTATTTCCTTTCCTAATCAGCCTGGCTAGAGGCTTATCAATTTTAAAGATAGTTCTTTATTTTTGAAGTCTATTATTGGCAAATTGAGTCCATTGTGCTAAAATCCTACTCTACCAGAGCAGTACATGGTATGAAAGCACTCTACTGATCCAATGAATGAAAAAAAAAATCCATTGATTTCTGCATGTAAAGTCCTTTTAATATTATTACTCTCTTTTAGACATTAACCATTTCCTTATCTCTTAGGTCAATTATTTAGGGCTAGTAAGATACAAATCAGCAAAATTGCCAGAGGCCAGGTTCAATGCTTGAGGATGTGTTCCAAGAGAAGGCTAAAGGGAGGTGAGGCAGGTGACTGGCACTGAGAGAAGGAACCTTGAAACAATGAAGAAAACAGATGGAGGCTGAGGACACAGTGAATCAGAGAAAAGTATAATAAAACTATAAGGCAGGAATCTTGGGATATTAAACTAGCAACTTAAACAGGATGAAACAGTATAAACTCTAGTAACAAGAAATGAAGGTCGAGCTTCCCTGGTGGCGCAGTGGTTGAGAGTCCGCCTGCCGATGCAGGGGACGCGGGTTCGTGCCCCGGTCCGGGAAGATCCCACGTGCCGCGGAGCGGCTGGGCCTGTGAGCCGTGGCCGCTGAGCCGGCGCGTCCGGAGCCTGTGCTCCGCAGCGGGAGAGGCCACAATAGTGAGAGGCCCGCGTACCGCAAAAAAAAAAAAAAAAAAAAAAAAAAAATGAAGGTCACATAAAATCTAATTCAAGAGTGACTACTCAAAGTTACGGTAAAATATTCAATTTAATAGCATCAGTGTTTCAAAAAGATATTTGAGAAATGTTCAGAAATTAGAGGAAAAGGTTACATAAATTAGCTTCAGTAAATTATGAAAAATAGGATTTCTATTTATACTCAACACTGAAAAATAATATACTGGGTCTATTTTACCTATGTTAGCAGGAAGATCTTAAGATTTCTGGTCAGATGAAGGAACCTCAAAAGGGTCATAACATATGTAGGTGGGGAAAAAGCACAAATTTCTCCTTGCTTTCCCCAGGCTAAAAAAAAATCACTGACTTGATTAAACTTGAGTTTTGTACTAGCCAACCACAGTGACTTTGGGTTTGCATGTGCCCTATGCTTTTTTGATTTAGAAGATTGTTTTCCTTTACATTCAATCTGCACACATTTAAAGTATACACTTTCATTAATTTTCACATATGTGTACACCCATGAAACCATTATCACAACAACCAAAATAATGAACACAACCGTGACCCCCAGATGTTTCCTTGGCCCCTGTGTAATCTCTCCCTCCCAGGCCACCCACGCCACGACCCCCACCAACTTTCCAAGAACCCAATGACTTGCTGTCGCTCTAATGTGTATTTTCTGTAATTTTATATAAATGCAGTCAAAGTGTGTACTCTGTTTTACCTGGCTTCACTCAGCATAATTATTTTGAGATTCATCGAATTTGTTGCCTGTATCATCTGTTCCTTTTTACTGCTGAGTTGTATTCCACTGTATGGATATGCAATAATTTATTAATCTATTCACCAGTGGATGGGCATTTGGATTGTTTTAAGTATTTGTTATTAATAAAGTTGCTTTATGTGGACATGCTTTCATTTCTCTTGGCTAAATATCTAGGAGTGGAATGGCTAGGTCATATTGTTTAAATTTTTAACAAATTGCCAAAAATTTTCCAAAGTATTTGTACCATTTTGTATTCTCACCAGCTGCGTAAGAGAGTTCTAGTTCTTCTAAATCCTCCCCAACACTTGGTATGGTTAAGGAGAACTTACAGGGTCTGGGATTCTGCTCAGTAGGATTTATAAGCAGTCATTTATAACTTAGCTAACTGTTTGAACATGGGCAAATCACTTGACCCTTCTAAATATCACAACTGTTAGAACTGCTAAAAAACAAAAACATCTGACAATATCCAGTGCTGACAAGGACATAGTGCAGCTGGAACTCTTGTGTGTTGCTGGTGGGGATGCAAAATGGTACGGTCATACAAAAGTTACTCCTAGGTGTTTACCAGAGAAATGAATATTTACAGTGGCTCTATTCATAATTATTAAATGTCTTGTCATAGAGAAGTTTTTAATTTTAATGCAGTCAGATTTAGTTTAGGTTTTTATTTAAGAGTAGGTTTGGATAAGGATCAAAGAGAATTTCTGAGAGCAGTTAGCAACTGGTGGGAAAGGTGCCCCATCAAAGGAACACTACCAGTAAAATCTGTGTTCACAACTATCTTGTTAAAGCTTAGCTATTATAGGGCCAATTGTGGAGATAATGACTGCATCACAGAAATGGTTAATTCTAGAAATCACTTACGGACTTCCCAGGACCATTCATCGTTGGAAACCAAGGGAGACTTCAGCAGTTTATTATCCTCCATCAGAGACCAAGGTTCTCTAGAGGATAACATGTACTGGAATATAACAGTAAAGGAACTAGCTGTGGGATTTGCAGATAAAATATAGGATGCCCAGTTAAATTTGAATTTCAGATAAATAACAATTTTTACATGAGACATACTTATACTAAAAAATTATTTGTTGTTTGACTAAAATTCAAATTTAACTGGGTATCCTGTATTTTTATTTGCTAAATCTGGCAACCCTAAACTGGTGAGACTCTTGAATCAGATTGTCTTGTTTAATGTAATTTAGCCTTGAGAAGAAATCCAATTACCTGTGAAGAGTAATCATTTATTATATTTACATGGAAGTTCCTTAAGTTTTTCAAAAGTAGAACTTTTAAAAATGAATTTTGCATGGTATAGATTACAAAATGAAGATGGCTTCATAATTATGGTAACTACAAATTCCAAAATTATAAACACTGCCCTTCTTATTCTGTTTAAAAAGATATAATGGGTCTCTATGAATAAAAAGGTTTTGTTGTCCTTCTCAACATGGAAAACAACATTTGATTTTGTTAGTAAATGTGAAGGACTAAAAAAATATTTATATGCTGAAAACACCAGGTATGTATTTGTTAGAAATTCCCTATTAGTGCAAACTCCATTTTAAGAGTCATTCAACCCTCACTAATGATGAATGCTATCACATACTGTAGTCTTCCTGTAATGGAACAAAAGTCTGTCTTTAGCTGCATGACAGTAATGGAAGAGGGAAGGGAAGAAGAAACAAGGAGAGGAGGGAAAAGAACTCATCAGCTTAAGAATATTTTAAGTTGGGGATTAGACTGTTAAACAAGTTTTACATTTTTCAAATGATACTTTTAAATCACTTTATGAAAAGAACACCAAAGACAACTTTTAAATGTCTGACTTTGTGCATAAGGATCACTGGTAAAAATACAATGGCAATTCAAAAGTAATTTTTCTCAATTTAAGTAAACATAGCTTTTGACCATCTTACTATACGTTAGATGCCGGACCAGGCACTTTGTGGGATACCCCTGTGACTGAGGAGTACTTAGGGAACTAAACATCTAGTCGGGTAGAAAGACACAGGCATAAGTAAATGCAATATATTCAATACAAGGTGAGTTGTCAAGTAAAATAATACAGATTGAAAATGCTACCAGAGCGTAAAAGAGTGTGATATTCTGGGGGGGTGGTAAGAAGTCAGCAAAAGCTTCCCGGAAAAGTGGCTCTTGAAATGGCTCTGGATGAGTAGGGATGAGGTGCGGGGGACAGGAGGAGCAAGAAGCCGAGGTCGGCAGGTATAAGATTTAGGCAATGCCTGAATAACTCTGCTTTACCTGGCGCCTGCTTCTTCTGCCTCAGGTCTGTTCTCTTACCACCAATTTCTCCTCCTCAATGTGCCTGAGCATTTTACTCACCATATCGCTCCTCCCATTTGTCTAACCAATTTATAATCCCCACTGGGGCCCAGTTTTACTGTTGCTTTCTCTGCAAAGTCTTCGCCGACCATCTTTGCCTTCAAACTAGTTGGGCTCTGTATCGTTTTCTCGTGGCACACCATAACTTCATATGCTAATCACACCTGCAGTTAAGAATTACATGGGGGCTTCCCTGGTGGCGCAGTGGTTAAGAAACCGCCTGCCAATACAGGGGACACGGGTTCGAGCCCTGGTCCAGGAAGATCCCATGTGCCGCAGAGCAACTAAGCCCGTGTGCCACAACTACTTAGCCTGCGCTCTAGAGCCCGTGAGCCACAACTACTGAGCCTGCGCGCCACAACTACTGAAGCCCGTGCGCCTAGAGCCCATGCTTCACAACAAGAGAAGCCACCACGAGAAGCCTATGCATGGCAACAAAGAGTAGCCCCTGCTTACCGCAACTAGAGAAAGCCCACACGCAGCAATGGAGACCCAATGCAGCCAAAAATTAATTAATTAATTGAAAAAAGAATTACATGGGATAATTGTTTAACATATAACTCTTTAGGTTATGCAGTCCACAAATACAGGGACTTTTTTCTGTCATGTTCACTGTTAGGTCTCCTGAGCCTTAGCACAATGCCTGGCACATCAAAGATACCCAATAAATTTTTTATGATCAAAAATTCATAAATTTTTGATGACTGAATTCTAAAACGTGTGGTTGAATATAGCTTCAAATGCTTTCACAATGTTGATAGCTATGTTATACTACAGGGCGTGTAAGAAAGGTATAGAAGCAAATTAACAGCATGATGCATAAAGATTTCCAATTAAAAGCAGTTTCGTAGAAGACATAGCATATATGTGCTAGATACGAACGTCTTTCTTAGTGAAGGGCAGGAAAACTAGAAATTTAACATAAACAATAATAAAAGCACACATGGAATATTAAAACAGAAATCTCCATAATCTTCAAATAACTTGACTTTATAGATAGCACCTTCCATTTTAGATACTAAAGAGTATATTTTTATTTTTTTAGTCATATGCAAGAGCTATCTACTCAAAATTTAGCTAATCTCAAAATATGGTCAATATCTGAATTTAATACCTAGTCAGTATTCTTACAAATTTCAGTAACTTTCATAATCCTTTCCAGCCCCCCAAAATAAAAGGATTTTAAGTGTCCATATACCCATATGGGTCCATATACCCATATATCCATATACCCATTCAATGAATTTATAATTTTACTCTCTGTAACAAGATCCCAGTACATCATCACCAGATTCATATTGATTAGAAAGGACAATATTCATCATTAAAATATCTAATGTATGAATCTAAAGTTGCCTCCTAGTTCCAACTGTATTTGAATGACACACTTTTAAAATTTTTATAATTAAGTACTAGAAATATTTAATTGTAGAAACTGAAGAATATATTGAATATGCTTTGTTTTATGAAGTCTGGTTTTCCAACTGTGAGTTATTGGCACTTAGGGGAAAAAAACAATCACTTAAATGAAAACTAAAAATATAAAGCCTATGTTTAAAACATGGCCTTTATTAATACTGCCCACTGAGCTCCATTTTTATTTTACATTGAAATACTTCTGCTTTGCAAAGAAAAGACAGAAAAGTGCATTTTACAAGAGTACTTTTTTGTTTTTAATTCTCTGCGAAAATGGAAGGAATCTGAATCACAAGTTCACAATGTGGTAAAATGAAATTAAGAAACAATGATTTCATTAATGCTATGCCATCACTAGTGTTTGGCTCTGACTCTGTTCTTGTAAATCAGATCCTGATATACAGTCTAGAGCATCTAGATTATTACTCTACGCATATTAAACACAGGAAAGAAGGTTTAAAAAAAAACCCTTTCAATGTACAAACATGAATTTAAAAACTGATTTTAAAAAATCACCTTTTTACATAATGTATATGGCAAAACTGCTTTAAATACATGGTTTTGGAAGAATTATTTACAAAATGTATCAGTCTGTGAAACAATTCACAAACAAAGCATACATAATTGCTTTACTTAGTTGTTGCATCTCAACTTTGGGAGATATAAATTTATTCGGCAGTATAGCAAACATAAAAACTGTGACAAAATATCTTAAGGGCAACCAAAAATTTGATCCTCAAAACAGTTTAAGTACTAGGACTGCCAAAGTTTCTAAACAAGGACATACTTTAATGATCCAGATGCCCATTTATAGTTCTACACTGTTTGAAGGACTGAGACAGACTCCCTTCAGTACAGGCAAAGCCGCTGGATGCAACCTCCTGTAAAAGGGACAGCTGAGAGCTATTGTCATTCGAAGAGTGAATTAACCTAGAATTTTCTTTTTTTCAATTTTATTAATATTTTAAAAAATACATAAAAATACAACATCCAATGTCTGAATAAATATATTTAACAAGTTGCAAGATAATACCTTATTTTACACAAAATTTTCAGCTTTAGAAATCTTGTTAAATAACTTCATTGTTGTTATATATTTCATTTTTGTCTTTTTGTAACAAAATAAAAACTCTGAAATTACATAGAAAAAAGACAAAATATTTTTGTCAAGGGATAAGATAGTCCACTGAAAACTTATTCACAATTCCACTGTAAACATTAATAAACATTAAAATATTTGCATAATTGTGTGCTCAAAAATCCTATAAAAAGTGGAAGACTTATTACAACTGTAGTTTTCAGTCAACTACACTTCCTTTCACAATTTATTTTGTCCCATTTACACCTTAAACCTGGGCACACTGCTGAACATATACTTTGGCAGTTCTAAATAGCAAGTGCTTCCACACAAAAAAAAAAAAAAAAAAAAAAAGAAAGAAAACCAACAACAACAATAAAAAAACACAACATAAACCCCCTAGTCACCAAGTGTTCAAATACATCTCAGTGAAAGTGCAGCAGTAACTATTTAGCTGGATATTTTGATGTTTATCATGTGCACTTGCTTGTCTATGATTTCTATAACACCTGAAAGCTTTATTATACAAATTCAAATTTGCTAAGTGCCCTTTTTCTATCTTCACAAAAAAACGAAAAAAAAAATTAAAAATTATGACAAATATGGCAGGCTGCCTAAACTTCAGTTATTAATCAGCTTATTTTTCTTGCAACAGAAAAAAAAAGAAAAGAGAAGGGAATAGATACAATCCATCCTGGAAAAGTGTACAGGATATACTTAGCAATGTCAAACCAGTTGAGTGCTTTCTGTGGTTGTATTTCAGGGATTTGGGATTTATGTCCTTGGCAGCAAACTGCTGGGAAGGCAGAGAAAACATTTATCACCTGCATTCTACAGCAAGTACGTTCTGTGGGGGAGATGATGAGGAGGGACTCATTCCAGTGTCTGATGAAGCAGATGACATGGAGGCTCCTGCATGAGACACTGTAGGATCAAAGAAGCTACATTAGACCCGACAACTATCACACAAAGATACCCAGCCACCGGCAAATCAAAAATAAATTTCTTAACATTATTCACTTCAATTACAGTCCTCTTAAATGGTGCATGAAGGAATAACAACATTTTGTCAGCAAAAATTTTGTTTGGTTCAATTGAGTGGAATCAGTCTCTCATCACTTAAGTAACTCAGTTCAAAAAAGGCACCGAAAATGTAAAGACTAAAGAGATATAAAATCTTAAATCCCAGGCTTCCCTGGTGGCGCAGTGGTTGAGAGTCCGCCTGCTGATGCAGGGGACACGGGTTCGTGCCCCGGTCCAGGAAGATCCCACATGCCGCGGAGCGGCTGGGCCCGTGAGCCTGCGCGTCTGCAGCCTGCGCGTCCGGAGCCTGTGCTCCGCAACGGGAGAGGCCACAACAGTGAAAGGCCCGCGTACCGCAAAAAAAATAAAAATAAAAATAAATCTTAAATCCCTACTTGAAACATCCCTGAAAGAAACTCACCTTGTCCCAAATCAGAAATGAGATCAACCTGAGATAAATTTTCACTATAGCAAATTCCTGCTTTATCTCTGGGTTATAGGACCATAAAAGAATTCACTTATCCTAGAGAATTTCTTTTAACCAGCTAACCATTGGCTTCCTATCTTTATCCTGTCCCAATATACCCGATGGACACAAAACTCTCATAAGCAAGAAGCAGTAATCTAAGTCAGGTATCAGAATCATGGGATCAGGATGGAAATGTGGGTGAGTGATTAGAAAAAGTCTTCAAATGACTTTAACAAATGACTTTAACAAAACTCTCCAGGAGCATGGAGCTTGGATTAAAGATCATTACTCTATACATCAGGTGCTCTGTCATTTTTTAGTTTTTACTTTTTTCTTTGCAGGGCCCTCCTATCTCCTGCTCATGTTTGCCCAATTATTCCTATTTTACTTAAAGTCTTAATTTTTGTTTAAGTATACATTCCTCAATGTGTGTACTGCCAAAATGACATTTAACTCATTACTACAAATTCTAATATGTGTGCTAGAAGTCACTCAATGTTTCACTTTAATAACTCACTTCACACACAAAAAATTAAGAAAACAAAAAAGGGAAGAAGACTATAAGAAAATCATCTTTTTAGTTGTCTGAACTTATATGACCTTTAGGAAACTCAAAGCCGTTGAAGGTTCTCTGAAGAAAAGCTCAATTTGTTAATTTGTTCTTCTTTCTGTGTTTAAAAATGCTGTAAAGACTTCTTGCTATTTACAGTTTTTAAAGAAAAGGACAGGGGCTTCCCTGGTGGCGCAGTGGTTGAGAGTCCGCCTGCCGATGCAAGGGACACGGGTTCGTGCCCCATTCTGGGAAGATCCCACATGCCGCGGAGCGGCTAGGCCCGTGAGCCATGGCCACTGAGCCTGCGCATCCGGAGCCTGTGCTCCGCAACGGGAGAGGCCACAACAGTGAGAGGCCCGCGTACTGCAAAAAAAAAAAAAAAAAAGAAGAAGAAAAGGACAAACATGGAAGGTCGATCTCTTTCCTTTTGCTCCATCACATTTCCAGGAATTGAAAACTGCTGGACTTGGAGTAGATTCAAGACCACATATGACACAGGCCATTTTATTAGTATTTCATCCCCTAATTCTCTGCCATAGATAGAAAACTTCTCTCAAGATGGGCAAGCCTATCAGATAATTTACTGTTTTTTTTCGTAAAGGGACATCCCTCCTAGACCCCTCCCCTCCTGTTCCATCCTATTCCTGAAATAGTTGCTTTGTAGGCCTGTTATGTAGTGATCATTCTAGGGCTTCCATGTGCCATCACCTTGAGATTTTCCTTACTGTTTTCCTACGTGGGATTCCTTGTTTGCTGGATGTCATGTTATCTTAATAGCTTGGCTTCTAGTTTTTAATGTCACCATTGAGAAATCTGACGTGAGAAATCTGATGCTGTTCGGAGACCCAGTTTTTTGTATATACCTTTATATGGTAAGCTTTTGGAACCTTACCTCTATCCACAGGGTTCTGAAATTTCATAATGTGCTTTGGTGTGATTTTTTCCTCCATTCTTTATAGAGGTCACAGGGAGTCCTTTCAATTTTCTAACCCATCTCCTTCAGTTCTGGAAGTTTTTCTTATTTCTTTGATCACAACTTCCTCCTATGTTTATTCAGTGTTCTCTTTCTAGAAATCCTATGATTCAGAAGTTGGATGTCCCAGCCAGATCCTATATTTCTCTTAGTTATTCTCTCCTATTATCTTTGATATTTTACTGGGATTTCTTTAGCCTTGCTATCTTACCCTTCTATTTATTTATTTTTTATTCCAAATATCATATTTTTAATTTTTAAGAGATGAATTCATTGATAGTATCATATTCTTGTTTCAAGACGGCAATATCTTTCCTGTAACTCTGGATATTAATTATAGTTTGTTGTTTTTATATGGCACATTGTCCAAGTTACTTTTTTCTATTGAATATTTTGGTTTCTGTCTTTATGTAAAGGCTTTCCTCAAACATCTGGTCTTGTGGCTTCCATATTTAAGGGGGAGCATTAAAAAGCTAACTGGAGGCTATACATGAGGCCGCCGGGCTTTTAAATGTTGGGCAGTGCACACATAGTGATTTGTAAGGATTTTGCTTTTTGGTTCAGGAACCTCCAAATGCTGGTATCTATGTTAGATCACTTCCCTTGGGCTGACCAGTTTCTCCAGAGGAATCTTTCAATCTCCTTCCAGGAATGAGCATAAGCTTGGTTACCAGCTTTCAGAGAGACAAGAAGATGAGATTATTGGTTGGAAAAGGGACAGAAGTCTCATCATTTAGTACTGGAAACTTTCACTCAAGCTCATTATTTTTGGTTTAGCATCTAACCCTCACCTTCAGCTATGGCTGGTGTCCCTGGGTCTTTCTATAACCCTCACCTTCAGCTATGGCTGGTGTCCCTGGGTCTTTCTATAAACCTGTTGATCCCTCTTAGCCTCCAATAACTTAATCTCCTATTTTCTGCTGGAGTTAGGGGAAAAAGTAGTTTGCTTCAGAGGGTGGGATGAAAGGATCCAATTTCTCCTTCCTTTTTCAAACCATCTCCAATTTTCATCCTCACACCTCACACTGTCCTCAGAGCTCTTCTGGGGTGATGTAGTGTGAATTAGCTTGCTTCTCATTGTTTTGTCCCACTAGAAGGATAAACAAGCTTAGGTGTTTAGCATTCTGTCATCTGCTAGGACAGTTACAGTCCATCTGCTTCTCAGCTTCCAAAAGATATGCTGCTGACATTTCTTGTCTACCGTAGTCAGTCTGCTGTCCCATTCTCTCGTCCTTGTGGGTATAGGGCTTTTAATTTTCTTTACTATTATTTTAGTGAGGCCTGGGCTTGGGGTACATATGAGATGTCAATGTTTAACTAGAAGTCAATGCTATACATTTTTAAGGTTTATTTCAGATGCTTTTCTCTCCTCGTGATTATTCCGAAGTCATCTCTCCTTCCACCAACTCCTGTTCTTGTTAATATCACCCTCAGGGCCCTCAACATACAGTTCCACTAGACGTTAAGACTCTGAGATGGAGGTCTGTATCTTATTCATCTCTGTACTTCCCCCACCTGAAAGAGGGCCTGGCATATGGTATGTGTGCATTAATGTTGTAAAGCTGAACTATCTTATATAGTAGTTGCTTAGGAAATGACTTATGATCCCAACAAGATAACCTCCTAGAGGATAAGCCATATCCCTCTTCATTTTGATGAACCCCATAATGAAAAATATAGTGCCTGTTAATAGGCAGCCAATAAATGTTTGTTGAGCAGTGAGAGAAATTCAGAGGGAGTAAGCTCTTCTTAAGAACCCACCACATTTAGTAAAATCACATATTTTGTAAAACAGTTCATAGTCTCTTTCAAGAGTCTCATTTGGATTCAGTTGTTGACTCACTTCAACAATAGCAACAAAGAAGAAAACACTAGGAATCTAAAGATAACAATAAGTATATACTATATTAAAAAGTGGCAAACCTAAATCTTCTAAAACGATAGGACATATATTTGAAAAACGGGGAAGAAAAATTATAATCAAATTACCTTCTCTGTCTTTCTTTTTTAATCTTTTTCTCCTCCTATCTATGGTTGCAACTTCAGACTTCAAAGACATGTAATACTTTCTGATTTCCTGTAGTTTTTCTTGGAGAAAAGAGATTCTCTCCGTACTGTTCATGTTATCTAATTCATCTAAAAGGGAAAAAAAGTTAATCTGGATTTAAAAATAATTCTATGAGAAAAAATGATGGCAGTTCTATCAAAAGTCCAATTCATAAATCAACAAACGCTTTAGTTTATTAAAACCTAACAGTACACTAAATAAGTCTCTATAAAAATGGAAGGCCTTAATTAAATTCATGAATAAGATTTCTATATATATCCCAAATATTCCACTAAACATGTATTACTTAATGATGTATTACTGAAATAATCAGAAAAGCACAAGGAAACATCAACATTCAGCAACTCTGATCTATAATTGTAGTTATTTATCCAAATAGTGTCTTTGTATTGATGTTTTCCTCATTTATTAGTTATTTCCAATTGTCAGTACAAGAAAGGGTGTTTAAGTTTCATCAATTTATATAAATCATACATGTCTCATTCCATAACTGGAGAGCTTTCTCCAATCAATATTTATCAAGTTAGTATTATAAAAAGACACAGATTTGTATTTAAGATAATAAGTAGTGATTATTAATAAGACAACATTTAGGATACGTAAATAAATGAATTTGCTAATCATTATTCCTTATTTTGACATTTCAAAATATATACCACTTTGTAATATACATTCAAGTTTTCTGTAAGTTTCTTACTGAGTTGAAAACTCCACTTATATGTCCGAGGAGATGAATTTGGATGTTTTTCTTTCTGTTTATCTTTTTCTCCATCTTTGATGTGAGGGGATATTCTTGCAGGAGATCGTGCAAGCTTCTGTGGCTTAGATACACTAAGATGCTTTACTGGGGTACATTTACTTGAATTGTCTAGGACAGGAAGATCTTCACTATCACTGCTTTGTCCTATAATAAGAAAAAGTTGACTCAGGTTATAAATGATAAAAATCTCAAATATTAAAATGCAACGGACCCAGTAATTACACTTTTCGGTATCCTAAAGAAATAAATGCACAAATGTGCCAACTTTTATAACAATAAAAAGATGGAAGTAACCTAAATACCCACCAAAAGGGAAATGGCTAAGAATTATATATCAGTATTATTGAATACTGTGCTAAAGTTGTTAAAAAGAGTAAGCTAGAGTTCCTAAGAACAAAAATGGCAAAATATCCAAAATACATTGTGAAATGATAAAGTTAAAAAACAATAAGCACAGTATTGCCCCACTTATGTTTAAAACAAAACATAAAAACCCAAAAGGGGACCAACCCAAACTACACATGAACAAGCATAAAATACACATCCAACTTTTAACATATGTATAATATATAAAGTGTGTCAGGTATTTGTTTGCAAGTCTACATCCCTCCTCACCAAATGTGTATTTAAAGATGCTTTTGGTTTTCACTTAATAACAAATTAGAATTTTCTCTCAACTTTTTCTGCTTTTTTCCAAAGTCTACACCCTACTTCCATCCTATTCACTCTCAACAGCCAACCTTCCCTTCTACTGAAAAGGCAAAGTTGAGGGTTACACACTCACTTTCCCAGCCCCTCCCCTACTGTATCTGTCCTTATCTCCCTTTTTGGGCCTCAAAAAGAGGAGACTGTTAATTCTGGGCAAACTAATCTCTTCAGCTATACTCTTGAAACCATTTATTCCCAGCTCCTCTGAAATATCCCAATGTTATTTTATCTTTCTTCTTTTTCCAGATGCTTCTTTAAGCATCTTTTTCCATGCCTAAAGCGTTCCTACCCTTAGAGAGGGAGGGAGGGAAGGAGAGGAAAGCCTCCCCCTTTAGCTGGCACCTCTTTCCTTCTCTTTAGGGTCAAATTTCATGAAAGAGAAATTCTTTGTCTTTCTTATTTCCATACTTTCTAATCATGTCTCCTTCCCATGCTCTTGTTAGGGCCCCAAACACTTACTATTCACCAAATTCAATGAATATATTTTAATCCTACTTGAATATTCTATTGCATTTGAAACGTCTTTCTTATTCAAACCAACTAGTGTTTACTGATTTTCATTTATCTCTAATCTGCTTCTACTCTGCTATTCCTGGCCCATTTAAAGGGATATGCCACATAATTCCACGTCTGGTTCTTTTTCTTCTCATTTTACAACTCTCCCATAGCAGTTTTATCATCTTGTAATCCTTCAACAACTATCTTCTAAAAACAGACTTTCTTCGAAGCTCCAGAGCCTTATTTTCCTAATACGCGGTATCTCTAAAAGCAACATTCCCTAAATTACTCTTCCAACAGCCTGCTGCTACTCCTATATGCTATATGTCAGTTAACCAGTTCCTCATATCTAACTAATAATAATTGAGTACTAGTGATTTTATGTCCCAATTCTCTTAATTCATTCCTTCTTTCACTGCCTTAGTTAAGCCAAAGATTCTTTCCAAAAGGAAAAACTGATCATCTCCTTTTTTTTTTCCTTTTTAATCTTTTTAACTTTTTATTTTGAGACAATCTTCAAACTTACAAAAAAGAGAAGAACAATTACCAAAGAATGTTTTTCTGCCATTTGAGGATAAGTTGCCCTGCCATATTTGAATACTTTAGTGTTCTCTTCTTACAAATAAGAACATTCTCCCTGTATTAGTTATCTTCAAATTAGCCCAAAACTTAGCAGTTTAAAACTACAAATGTTTAGTATCTCACACGGTTTCAGAGGGTTGGAATCTGGGAACAGCTTGGCTGTGTGGTCCAGCTCAGGGAATCTTGTGAGGTTGCAGTCAAGCTTTTAGCCAAGATTCTGGTCTCTGAAGACCTGACTGGAGCTGGAGGATATGCTCCAAGATGGCTCACTCACATGGCTGTTAGTGAGTTTTGGGAGGCCTCAGTTCCCTGCTGGCTGTTGGCAGGATATGCTCAGTTCCTCAGCACGTGGGCCTCTCCATACACTGCTTGAGTGACCTCACACCATGGCAGCTAACTTCCCCCAGAGCAAGTGATCCAAGGGAGAGCAGGAAGGAATTTGCAGTGCCTTTTATGACCTATTCTCTGAAGACATACTCCATCACGTCCACTTTATTAGTTAGAAGTGAGTCACTAAATTCAGCCCACACTCAAGAGGAAGGGATTAGGCTTAGCCTCTTGAAGGGAAACGTATCAACACATTTGTGGATATGTTTTAAAAACCACCACACTCCTAAAGAACCATAATACAACCATCAAAATCAGGAAATTAACACAGATATATTACTATCATCTAATCCTCAGATCCCACACAAGTATCTCTACTTGACCTGATAATGTTCTTTACAGCAATAGGATCCAGGTGAGAATTATATACTGCATTTAATTATCACACCTCATAAGTCTCCTTTAATCTGGAACGGTTCCTCTTTCTTTGACTTTCATAACCTTGACAATTTTTAAAATCATAGGCCAGTCATTTTATAGAACATCCTTCAGTTTGAATTTGTTGATGGGTCCTCACGATTACAGTCAGGTTATACATCTTTGACAGGAATATTACAGATGTGCAGCTATGTTCTTCTTATTGCGTCCTGTCAGGTGGTACATTTCACTTTGTCCCATTACTGGTGGTGTTCACTTCATTTGACTAAGGTGATGTCTGCCCAGCTCAGCCACTGTAAAGTTCTCATTTTCCCTTTGTAATTCCTGCTGTCTTTCTAGTCTCATCTCCCATCACTCTTTCTCCATACTCTAGACCTGTCTTGTCCAGCCACTAGCCATACCTGGTTATTGAGGACTTGAAATATGGCTCAAAGGTTTTTCTTTGAAATGCCTTTTATCTTAAATAAATTATATGCCCCTTCCTTGAAATATGTATCTACTGTAATCTAGAATTTCCCTTTCAGACTTGTATGAAGGCATGCTTTGGAGGTAAAATTTTCATTTGTTAAAATCAACCATGTTTATTTCTATTTACTATATTCTACAACTTAATTTTACTCCTTATTGTACAGAAATCTGTTTTTCATGTAATCTATTCTTACTGGTTTACTAATTTTCCTGTTTGTTTTAGTAAGAATTTTATTTCCCCGTATTTCAAACTTACTGTGTTACTATTTAAAAGTCAGTTTTTCTAGATGAAAGGAGAACATTCCATTCAGAAATGTAAACTTAATCTGCTTTTATTACCAGAGCAAATGTTATTTTTCTTTTGTTCAAGATTCCCAAATGTAGTCCTCTAATATTAAACTGCTTTACATAAGAAATACAAATGAAATAAGCATAAAAAATAACCACAGCTATCCCAGCTCTAAATAAAATTGACAAGCACCTTCAGATTAAAAACTAATGGAAAAATTGCTACTTTTCAGAACATAATAAACCAAATTGAGTTTTAAGCTGACACAAATGATCAAGCCAACAAACTGCTGAAAGTACTAACACCATACTAAAGCCAGCATTGAAAAGTACCAACCTGCTCCATTCTTTTCATTTTTGGCTACAGCACTTGTTCGCTTTGGGGTTCGCTTCTGCTTTTTGGCCAATAATCCACTAGTTCCATCACTTGGCCTTTTCTGGCCTGAAATAAGTGAAAAGAGATATTTAGAAAAAAAAAAAATCAAGAGCAAGAACATTCATTCACCTATTTACTCTACAAGAATTTCCACGTGTATGTTAAAAAGAAAAAAAAGGAGGGGAGGGAGGGAGAGAGGAAAGAAGGAAGGAAGGAAGGAAGGAAGGAGGGAAGGAGGGAGGGTACGTAACAGATCATTAGTTCCTAAAACTCTTGGCTCACTAGTTTTTGGTTTTAATATAACGGTTGATTTTCTCCCTAGGAAGTCCTTACCCTTCTCTCTGCTCTCTCTTTCTTGAACAATTATACTACAGGTACCAGAGGCAACGCTGGCTTCAAATCCATTTGCTGATTCCCTCTCACAGAGACCTTCTTGAGATTCTTCAGCAATACTATCGACCTCAATGGTTACGTCACTCTCACTTTTTATACTTCGAGACTCATCTTGGCTGAGAGTAAGTGGTGAAGCCACTGAAAAGTTATGCTGTACTGCAGGAGGTAGGGCAGGTGGAATAGAAACAAGAGAGTTAGATTCAGAGCTTTCAACTACTACATCCTCAGTACTGGTCTTATCCTTTTCATCCAAATCGTCCAAATCTACTTCATGGCAAACCAAGGTTTCCGGCCCAATCAGAGGCATTGCATCCTCTTCTTCTTTTAGCGGAGTATTTACAGTTTCTTCAGCTGGACTATCAAATTTTTCTTTAGTCAATTCTTGAATGCATTGGTTTGGCTCTGCTATTAATGATGGCATTCCTTCATTTTCTATTTCAAAGTGTTGTTCAAAATTTAAGTTTTTCATTCCGTCAGATGCAACACAATCACTGGTCCTTTCTTGAGAAATACTATTTGTCATTTCCATTCCATTCTCCATTCTTACTTTTTTCTCTGGTGATGACTGTCCCAGTATTTTCCGTTTCAACTTTTTTTCTTTTGCACACTGGTCAATTTCATCTTCTGTAGCAGAAGAAAAGTTTTTATTGTCTAATGAAGAAAATTCTATACTCTGAGCTTCTATATGAGGTTCAGTTCCTGCTTCATCCTGGCTAAATGATGAAATCTTTATAATTTCTAAAGAAAGATCTTTTGTCTTGCTTCGTCTTCCCTTTCCTTTAGGAGATTTTTCTGCCTCTTTCTTAACTTCTTCTACTTGTTCCACTTTATTTCCAAAAATCTGTACTATTTGTTCATTCTCTCCAACTTCTAACTTCAAGGTTTCTAAAGGCTGCATTTGAGTCCTATCATTTTCTTTTAATATATGTGCAGCAATCTTTGGATTTTCTTCATCTAGTTTATCATCACTTAAACTTTCATTTTTTTCTAATTCTTCTTTAATATCAGGAGAAAGTTCTTCATTCATCAAATTCTTTTCTAAAAGGTCTTCTGTTTCACTATCAGATGAACAGGAGTCTGCAAGAGGAAATACTGTATTACAAAGGTTTCTATCTTAATTACCAATGCAATTTTATAATAAAAATTCTGCCAAAGACAAAACTCTTTATCAAGTACCTCTGAATACCTCCTTGTAGAAATTTCTTATGTAAAATAAATCAGGACTTCCCTGGTGACACAATGGTTAAGAATCTGCCTGCCAATGCAGAGGACACGGGTTCAAGCCCTGGCCCGGAAAGATCCCACATGCCACAGAGCGACTAAGCCTGTGCACCACAACTACTGAGCCTGTGCTCTAGAGCCCACACGCCACAACTACTGAGCCCGCACGCCACAACTACTGAAGCCTGTGCACCTAGAGCCTGCGCTCCACAACAAGAGAAGCCACCACAATGAGAAGCCCACGCAGCAAAATGAAGAGTAGCCCCCGCTTACCACAACTAGAGACAGCCCACGCGCAGCAACGAAGACCCAACGCAGCCAAAGATAAATAAATAAATTAAAAAAAAATAAATCATACATTTGTGCCAAAATGGGGGAGGGGAGACCTCAAATTCCATGTGAAAATACATTGCATAGAAAATATTACTGTCTCAATTCCATAAAAGAGCTATTTTGCAATTTTTACTAGTATCGTATTTAGGCTACAGTAACCCCTAGAAAAAGCAAAGGACTAGTACTGAGATATGAAGTTAATATGTTAAGTGGTTTGATCTGAGATCTAGAAGGTACTGATTAATAAATAAGATGCCCATTTTGTGTCCTTAGAAAGGAATATGATATTCTACTTAATTCTGAAAAGATGTACAGAATGAGAAGCTTGAATTCTCAAAACTTTAAATATTCCTCTGATTAAGAGACAGAAAGTACAGGCCAGCTACCTTAAATCATTCTCTTTAACTCAGAAAATTTTTAAAATAATAACTAGGGTTCTAAGATGGTATAGAAGTTGTAAAATACAAAAATTCTACCCACATGGTGCTCATATTCTAAAGAAGTGCAAAAAAGCAAGCTTAAATGTACTTTTTAAGTGAAAAGGTGTGTAGTTTTATTTTGTGGTTTTATCATATACAGAATTTAGAATTTTTTCTCATGGTAAAAAAAGTAGGGACTTCCCTGGTGGCGCAGTGGTTAAGAATCCACCTGCCAATACAGGGGTCACGTGTTTGAGCCCTGGTCCAGGGAGATCCCACATGCCCCGGAGCTACTAAGCCCGTGCGCCACAACTACTGAGCCTGCACTCTAGAGCCCATGAGCCACAACTACTGACCCCATGTGCCACAACTACTGAAGCCCGCGCAGCTAGAGCCAGTGATCCGCAACAAGAGAAGCCACCGCAATGAGAAGCCCACGCACCACAACGAAGAGCAGCCCCCGCTCGCCGCAACTAGAGAAAGCCTGCACGCAGCAACGAAGACCCAACGCAGCCAAAAATAAATATAAACAAAATAAATAAATTTTTTTTAAAAGTAGTTTTTTACTTTTATGAACTAGTTTAGCAAGACCATGTACAGTTCTGTAGACTATACACTGCACATGGGCATGCATCTAAGAGGGCATCTTCCACTTTGTGGACGTCTTGCATTTGTGTATTATGACAACCTTCCAGCAGATGGCAGTAAAGAGGAAGAAAGATGCCGTTTTCTCCACACGATGGACTCCTGGCAATCCTGTGGTTCAGAAAAGCTTTTTTCTTCAAGGGAGGGAAATTTTTATATGAACGTTTTTCTAAATTTAACATTTCTTAAATTACATGGAAAAATATACAAAGGTAGAAAAGTGGGAAAAACGGTAAAATCAGAATAACATATGTTCACCTATATTCATCACAAAACATGCCTCTACCACATTAGTTTGTCCTGTCTTTGAACAACACAGTCACAACTTTATTGAAAGATCCTAGGTGAACAGCAATAGATTACAGGAGACACTGGCACATGCTTTGTAGGACAGTGCAGCACACAGGAGGACGCATGGCTTGTCAATGCACCCTCTGTTAAAATAGAATATTCCTAGGGGGGATTCCCTGGTGGTGCAGTGGTTAAGAATCCGTCTGCCAACGCAGGGGACACGGGTTCGAGCCCTGGTCCGGGAAGATCCCACATGCCACGGAGCAACTAAGCCCACGTGCCACAACTACTGAAGCCCGCGCACCTAGAGCCCGTGCTCCGCAACAAGAGAAGCCACCGCCACCGCAATGAGAAGCCCGCGCACTGTAACGAAGAGTAGACCGCAACCAAGAGTAGACCCCGCTCGCCACAACTCGAGAAAGCCTGCGCACAGCAACGAAGTCCCAATGCAGCCAAAAATAAATAAACAATTTTTAAAAAGAATATTCCTACGGTATTAACAAGAAAAGTTATTCCTAATTAAGTAAAACATCACTAAATTTTAAATAAACATGATACAGCAAAATAAACATTTTCTTCAAATCAAATTTTGTAGTTTAAATCATATAGTAAAAGCCTAGGGACTTTTCTGGTGGTGCAGTGGTTAAGAATCCGCCTGCCGAGGCAGGGGACACAGGTTCGATCCCTGGTCCAGGAAGATCCCACATGCCGTGAAGCAACTAAGCCCGTGCACCACAACTATTGAGCCTGCGCTCTAGAGCCCGCGAGCCACAACTACTGAAGTCCAGATGCCTAGAGCCCGTGCTCCGCAACAAGAGAAGCCACGGCAATGAGAACCCACGCACCGCAACGAAGAGTAGCCTCCGCTTGCCGCAACTAGAGAAAGCCCGCGCACAGCAACAAAGATCCAACACAACAAAAATAAATAAATAAAATTGATTCCTTAAAAAAAAAAAACCTAGATGACTTGCTATGAATCTCTCGCAAAACTGAAGTTTTATTATTTTTATTATTGATTTTTAAAAAACCAGTGATTCTCAGAATTCAGCACCTTCCATTCCATTTGACAGAGGTGAGCTGTCTGGCATATTGATGTGAGCACTTCTGGTACCTGATTTTCCATCGCTGTTTGGAGTCTTAGACAAACCATATGGCATGTTTGATGAAAGAGTAGATTTTAAAGGAGGTCGTCCCCGTTTTGACTTCTGCCTCTCCTCATCCCTCTTTTCATCCTTTTCACTGTCTTCTTTGTTCTGGGTAACAACAACAAAATGTATGAGAAGCACCAGCCTATGAAAAATGAACAGTCTACTTCTCCAAGGAAAACTATAACTCAAAAAGGTTTGTTATGTCAACTCCTAATCTGTAGTTATGGAAAAATTAAAATTAAATCGTTTTCTAAAATATTTTTGTACTTATGTGAATATGATGTTCTACAACTTCAACTTGTAACACTGCAATTATATTGTGAAGGTCAGAGTCAGTACATTAGAGAGCTATACACTACTCAGCTCTCCCCCTTGTTTCTTACTATTCCCTGAGGAAAAGAAAGATACGTCATCATCTCTACAGCAAAGGCTGAAAATTGTGGGTGTGCATGAGGGTACAACTGGCCAACGTATGTCTTAAAATTTAGTATCAGCTTCCAGCATTTAAAAATTAGATTTCGCATTTTAAAAAATACAGTTGTCTTGAAAAATCCTAAAATCTGGCAACCCTGGGTCTGCATCCCACAGCAGAGTAGTTAGTTCCATTCTCTCTAGATGAGGAACTTGACCTCTCCTTTGTCACTCTCAGTCCTACTTTACAACCCTTTTCCAGAGAACCTCACAGGCCTTTGTGTTTGAAGTCTGTGCCCTAGGGGTCGCTGTTTTTCACCTTTCCTGAAACAGCGTGGTAATGTGTTTACATTTTTTACTTTTTAAGCTTCTGTGTTGAAGAGAAAATCACAATTACTTTGAAAGACTCAAGATGATTATACAATGAGAAAACAACGTTTACAGAAAATACAATATGAATAATTCCTGTACCTATCATAAAGGATATGGCACCTATGTACATACTTTAGCTTTTTTCTTCTGTTTTTTCTTTGGTCCACCTTTGTCCAACGGCCAGATTATCCTGTCAGCCTTCACCCATTCATCATACCTTAAAATAAAGAATGTATTAAAAATTCACAAGAATACCTTATTTGAAAGGTACTCACCAAATAAAAACAACAGTGAGATAGGCTAAAGAATTTGGTTCTAGCGTTGGCAGAAATGCGAAGGGCACGGATGCTAGTTTGCTGGTAACATGTGTGCCAAGTACTCTACTAGGTGTTTTATGTACCTGCCCCCAACAGGGCAAGGCAAGAGAATTTCTCAGGGAAAACAGGCTTACAGGGATAGCAGGGTAGGCAAACTCTAAATAGATTCAAGATTGTTTGAACTGCCTTCTTTCCCACAACTCCCACACATCTGAGCCTAATGAAATAAGTGATTCTGCACTGGAATTCATTCTATTGATCGAATAATGCAAAACAAGTCAGGTAAATTCAAGTTTGTAATATGCTCAGTTCCAGATTATTTTATGAAGTCCTTTTCAACTCTTTTCCTCTCAGAACTCTCTCTAGCCTCCAGTATTTCTAATAAAATTTTATTCTGAATTGTATCACCCCTAAGACTGAAATTTTTTATAGATATTTCCTTTACCTACGTTTATTCTGTTTAGCTCAAGTTGAGAACTCCTCATTTTCCCCTTTCCCAAAATATTGACATCACTTCTAAATTTTAACATAGTCAGTCCAAGTTACTAATCAGGGGCAAATAAGGTATTAAACTTCCTAGAACTAAATAACAACTTTCATATTATATGAATATATAGGTATTTATAGAGCTCAACCAGAATCTAAAATTTGAACATTTAAGCAAAAAAACTACAGGCAGTCCTTGCTTTGAACTGCACCATGATGATGGCAACCATACCCTCACTTTGTTACCGAATTACCGTGAAGTCACGCAAAAGGACACTGTTCCAATATGCGCAAGTTCAGCTGACACAGTACCACGACTACCTATACTATGGTTTAAAAATGATCTTCTCCTGCATTAACCCAATATCTAGCAGTATGGAAGGTCAATGAAAACCCAAACCATGTGAATTCCAGTTAGGAAGAACATGAGCATGTAATAAAATGACTGTGAAGAAGAGTCATACAGTAAAACATTAAAAAAATGAGACAGAAGGATGACAGAAGGGGGAAATTCTGGAAAGCAGAGAAGACACACTGATGGTAAATAAAAGTAGATGGATGTGAACTAAATAGAATCTGAGGAAAAAAGGCTAAATGGGCTGCAACTGCAAAGCAGGGACTCGAGGTTGGTAAGTGCGGTCTTTCTTCCCAAATTCAGTACATACATACAAAACAACTGGGAGATGGACGAAAAAGTTTGTTTTTAGTGTTGGCAGAAATGTGAAGGGCACAAGGGCTGGTTTGAGAAAAAAGAAAAGAAATTTTCAAGTTTTATACGCTATTCGTTAAAACCATACTCTTTTAAAATGACGTGAGAGGACAGAAACCAAACTCCCCCTCACTAAAGAAAAGTTAATGTTTATTGAGCACTTACTAACTATATTAGGCACTAATTATATTAACTTTGCATGTTAATGTAGATATTAGCACTGCTTCTCACAGAATCCCTGTAAAGTAGGTACTCTGTCTTCCCCAATTCAGATGAGGGAATTGAGGCATAACAGGGCACACACTGAGTATGTAGGGAAATTTTGGAGCACTCTGGCTCAAAGCAACTACAGGGCAAGCAGAGATACTGAACACACAAGACTTTCTAAAGGAGAAAGAGAAAAGTAGTCCCTGCCATTCAGGAACTAGCCTGGTACTATTAGCTGGGCCTTGCTGTTGCTACGGAGCTGTTCTGGCCCTCACAGCTTGGGCGTGTTGTTCTCATGTTGAATGTGAACCATTTCACAGAACATCAACATCAGACAGGTCTGTTCCGTGACCATAATGGATCAAGACAAAAACAAGACCACTCCCTAGTTGTGTCTCAACCCAGAAAAAAACAGGAACATTTTCCAAGCCACAAAAATGACCAAGCATCCTTTTTTTTCCTGACTGCTGCTGCTTTACCAATTATAGCATTAACCCTGCTCTAGTCTTCTCTCCTTATAGATAAGATTAAGATAACCAATCACAGAATTACCCCCCACTTCTTGACAGCATCCAGTCTAGAGCAAAGCCCCATTTCCTTAAACCCACCCCAAAATCACCTAACAGAAGCTCAGATCTAAGTCCTATCTAATATTCTTTTTTTATTAATTAACCAATTCAGAATTGTTACAGTGCTTGATACAGGTTTGATTTCTGATAAATTTAATAAACAAACAAACAAAACCACTTGCACTGTTGGGCGCCATGGGCCTGGCTCCCTACAGGATGTTTCCACAGAATCCTGGGCTATTGCTTTTCCCCAAGGTGGTACTGTAAGCTTTCACAGATCCACCCTCTAACTGAGGTGCCACGTGGTTCTCCAAGCTGTGTGTTCTCCCTCACTGAAAATGAGTAATAAATCCAACTTGTTCAACTACAGATGTGATCCTGGTGACCTTTGGCTGGAAGTATTGACATAGCTAGTAAAACAGTGGGAATGACAGGAGTCTTGGAAAATTCAGATACAAGGTGTGCTTTGTAAATACATATATACTATTTGCTTTAGTTCTTTAAACATTAAATTGATCTTTCTGAACCAATGAAAGAAATTTCAAAAAAAGAAAATAATTTCTTGCTTACCTGACATTCCATCCATAGTAATGTACCAAGTATAAAACTTCTCCATCATCAATTTCAGTGCCTTTAATACTGGCTTCATAGATTTTCTGCGTTTTCCCTCGTCCATATTTTACTTTCACTTTGGTTCCTGTTAGGCAAGGTTCTGTGTCTTCCTCATCTTCCTCCCCTTCAGAGTCACATTTGCTTTCGGTTTCTTCCCTGCAGTAAGTTATAACATTGATAATGCTACTAATAACTTAATGGAAAACAAAATAATATATGCTAAAAGAATCCAACATGTAGAAGAGTCATAACCTAATTCATGTCAGTGGAGGAGGAGAAGAAGGAGGAGAAGGAGAAGATTTTTACAGACTACTTACTAAGGACTTTATTTACTATGTAAAGGTGCACTGTACCAAAAGGAAATCCATACTTCTTAAAGGCCAATCAATAATCACAGTTAATGATGATGTGGAGTCAAATAAGTCACTTTTGATAAAGCAAAATAAGGACAACATGCTTTGAAAAAGTCTTTAGGATTCATACTCAAGTGCCACCTTACAGGTGAAAATGACCTAAAGATAGTTTTTAACTTCCTGCAACTAAAATGCCTTTTAAGTCTACTTTACTACTACTTTCCGCTCAATTCAGAACGGTTCTTAACCAAGACTAGTTTTTTGGTGGGCAAAATAATGAACAAGGGCTAACTACCTTAGTAACTCTATCTTTTAAATTATTGATAGTTTCTATTTTAAAGGTTTCCCCACCCTAACAAAGAAACGATACTTGAGTATTAGGCCACTTGTTATAACTGTGGCATAGCACCAGGAGAACAAAACTTTGCATATCTAATGTTGATTCCTATTTGTTTTTATGCATCTCCCATCAGTTCTTCTTTGTTTTGATAATCAGATATAAAGGAGATTCACATAGGGAGGTCCAACAGTATTTTTCATATTTTTATAAATAAAACATTCTTTATTAGCCTGGCAAGGATTCAGAAAAGATTTGCATCAAAGATCACACTAGTGTCACAAGAGTTTTAAAAAGCTTAAAAGGAGGTACTGTGTTCTGTCATAAACATAGGGCATTATTTTAGGGACCACTGGGGGACCCGACATGAAGAAGCTTTGATAACCCATTAGCAGTGGGAATGTTTTCTTTCCAAGGGCATCTTCCAATTATATCCTGATAAGGTAATTTCAAAACACCATGAGAAACTACTTAAGACAGAAGTCTCTATAAATAAAAAAGTTTCCTATTTCCATAATTCCTGCTACTGAATGAGAATACAGACTATGTTTGTATATTCAATTTTTATTTAGTAAAAGGAAATACCATTCTTCATATTCAAGTCTGAAATTTTCTGTCTCTAAAATAAATATTCCATTTACATA
The DNA here is from genome assembly GCF_937001465.1 of Orcinus orca. Classification (NCBI taxonomy): domain Eukaryota; kingdom Metazoa; phylum Chordata; class Mammalia; order Artiodactyla; family Delphinidae; genus Orcinus; species Orcinus orca. The sequence goes on along the minus strand of NC_064560.1, from coordinate 158,922,521 downwards.
TCAATTAATTATAAAGGCTTTTCAAACCACATAGTGTGTATGTGTATATATGTGCATTACACGTTTGATGCATTACTATAAAATATACACATTTTGATGCTTATTTTTAACACATCTTCAAACTGTAATTAGGCCTTACGTTTTAGGTGGTTTATCTTTGCTTAAATTTATTGTCTGAATACTTCAAATACTATACTCACATCATTATACTCAACTCGAATTACTTCCTCCCACTTTCCCTAATCCTAATCCTATTTCACGACAGAACTTGCTTTATTCACTAACCTAATTCACATGTAATTGTGAAAGCTCCTGCACCTATTTGTACTGAATCATAAAATTACCTCCCGCTCACCAATCATTACTATTTTTCCAGTAATTTTCTCAACGGTTAATTTTCAGATGGGTGTCAGCCACTAGTCGGAGGCAGCAGGCCACTGTTCCCAATTTTGCTTAGTAACTCACATTTCTAGAAAATTTAGCATCAGATGATAATCAAAAAATAACTATGGAGGAGAGCTTCTATACAAGTAAGTGTGTTATGCTGCTGTTGCTGAATTAAAATTCATTTTTTAGTAGTGTCTAAAAATTAGTAAATCCATTTGACAACAAAGAAATGGCCAACTGAACATAGTTGGACATTACCGTGATCTAGCTAGACTGCCTAATCATTGGTTATTTTTAAGTCAATTCAGTCCATACGTGTGTAATACATGAGAAAAAACAAAAACAGTTTTCATTCAACAGCAAACAGGATGAACATTAAAAGGCCGAAATTTAATTGTCGTGATGTGGGGCAAGAATGTACTTTCCAAACTAGAATCAGGGGTGCATGCCACTTATTCTAATACAATAACTTGAAAAAGAAAAATGTTCTTAGATAAAGCTAACACACAGAAACATCTGCTAGTACTGTGCACCCATGTGTTTGTTAGCTTTCCCAAATTGTACCTTTTTTAAAATGGAATTTTTGCTGTCGCTGTTTCCTCTTGTCCACTTCCTCCATTTTTCTCCAGCTCCCTTCCCTGCTGTCAACTGCAGGACCTTTCTTTTGACTGGGTGGCGCAGCCTTCTTTGAGGCCACTGTTTAGGGCACAAGTGCTATTAAAATGGTGCGACCAGTATATTCTCCAATTCCGAAAGGCGATACACATCATCTTCACAATGTGTCTCACCTTCATTAGACAAGAGGAATGGAAGTCCCAATAAGAAAACATTCCCTCAAACCTGAATCTCTAAGCAGGAACAGAGCGCTGCTGTACCCCAGACAGGTGCTTCTGGAGAACAAATATAAGATAATGTACCTCTCTTGGCTCTTCTCTTCCTCTTCCTCTGAGTCTTTGTCAGAATCCTCCTGCTTTTTAATTTTCTTCTCCTTTTGCTTTGGTGTATTTTTTCTCCCCAGTAGTAACTCATTTTCTTTTTTCTCTGCAGTTTCATAGTCATCATCTTCATCCTTATTTTCTGTATCATTATCTTTTAATTTGTCTTCTGTTTTCTCTTCTTCAATTTCCTTTTTAATAGAATTTGCATCTCGAGCAATTCGCCTTCGTCCCTAATAGGGGGATAAAAGCTTTAAAGTAACTATCACTACAAAGGGCAAAAAAACATAGAAAAATGCATCTTTTCCTTAAACCTTCACAGCAATGACTCGTCTTCTCTCTAGCTTGAGGCATGACACTGGTAACCCATCAACTCCTGAACACTTTTCTCTTCCTCTCAAAAGGAAAAGAATAACCCATGTAAATCACTTAATTATGTCCAAGTGTACTATGATCCCTGGCTACATACTACATAAAAAATAAAGATTTTCTCCTGTGTTCACTCTATTATCTCACTTTTAATATTTCCTGACTATAATAAAATTTTTTAAAGAATTATCTAAGTGTCAATGATGTAAGTTAATAATAATAAATTAGTCCCTTAAGTTTTTAGAAGTTCTGTCATCTCTAATTCTACTGTTTACTAAGATAAAATTAACGTATCACTGTGTTTCAGTGTGATTACATTTTAAAAGGACTGAACTTTATCAATGGCCAAAAAGTGAGCTCATTTCTTTGAATGAGTATCTGGAGAGCTCACTAGGCCAGCAGTAACTTGTTATACGCCCAGCAGCTTTTATCCAGTCTCTTGCTGCATGCTCAAATGACCATGAAACTGTTGAGCCATTTCATTATCTCCTAAATTCTCCTTCCAGTCAACCTCTATACACTGGCAGAATTCCCCTCTACTTGGAATAAAGTGAGGATAAAAAAAGAGCCAAGAACTTTGGGAGCACTAGAATACTTAACAATACCTCAGTATAACAAATGTTTTACCTAGTTGCCGACTATGTGCTATTTAAACATCAAAGGTCGGGGGAAAAAAAAAAAAGAACTTAAATGTAAGTTCCATGAGGGCAGGGTCTCTGTCTTATTCACTTCTGTAACCTCAGATCTAGACAGTGCCTGGCACATGGCAGGTGCTCTTTAAATATTTGTAGGTAAATGAATGAAAGCATCTGTTATCCATCAAAATTTAGGTTTGTATAACTTATACCTTTATCCCAGAAATCCCATTTTTAGAAGTCTGGCCTCTGTATTCAGATAAATGAGGAGGATATTTTTACAAACCTCTACATTTAGATAAATGGGGAGGACATTTTTACAAGCATATTTATTGCATCACTTTTTATAATCATAAAAAATTGGACAAAATCTTGAGGAAGGTAAATTTATGAAACATCCGTACTACACAGTACTCTGCAGATGCTTTACATAAAGATGAGGAGGGTCTTTATGTAATGACAAGGAAGTATGTCCACAATACATACAAGGGATATTATTCAGTCTTAAAAAGGAAGGAAGGGCTTCCCTGGTGGTACAGTGGTTGAGAGTCCGCCTGACGATGCAGGGGACACGGGTTCGTGCCCCGGTCCAGAGAATCCCACATGACGCGGAGCGGCTAGGCCCGTGAGCCATGGCCGCTGAGCCTGTGCGTCTGGAGCCTGTGCTCCGCAACAGGAGAGGCCACAACAGTGAGAGGCCCGCGTACCACAAAAAAAAAAAAAAGGAAGGAAATTCTAATGCATACATGGATGAACCTTGAAGACCTTATGCAGAGTGAAATAAACCAGTCACAAAAGGACAAATATTACATAATTCCACTTATATGAAGTACCTAGAGTAGTCAAATTCATAGAAAGTAGAAGGGTGGTTGCCAGAGGTTGGGGAAGAGAGGAATGAGGAGTTACTGTTTAACAGGTACAGTTTCAGTTTTGCAAGATGAAAAAAGTTCTGGGGATGGATGGTGGTGATGGTTGTACAACAATGTGAATGTAGTTAATGCCACTGAACTGCACGTGTAAAAACGGTGAAGATGATAAATTTTATGTTATGTGTATTTACAATTTTTAAAAATTAAAGAAAGAAAAGAAACAAACCACTTTGGATGTTTCATGAAATTCACTAGAAGATTCCATTTACTAGATGATAAAATGGACAGTTTTAAAAAATGGTTTCTGAGCAAATAAAAGAGAAGATGATTTCACCTTTTCTTTTAAATACAATTTCACTGAAAAATAAGATGCATTACAATAAGTGAACTTCTTTGACAGTTGTGATTAAATTTTCTTTCTACTTCTAAAATTTGATAAATCCTACTGTGTAGACATCATCAGACAAAGATCAAAATAGTGAGGGACAATTCCTGATTTGAGTTATATACTAATGGAGAGGAAGAGTAGAGTTAGAACATAAAACCAGTGTGCACATGACTAGGAAACAAGGCAGAGCATGAAAAACTGCCACAAGAGCTGTACAGTGTGTTGTGAAGTCAAGAGAAAGAAAAGATCCCACCTGGCTGAGGGCACAGGTATTATAAAGAGGAGATTCATTCACTCAACAACTATTTAATAAGTCCTTACTATGTGCCAGGCACTATTCTAGATGCCTGGGATCTCTCAATTAATGGAATAAACACTAATCCCTGCCCTTGTGGAGTGTGATACTAGTCCAGAGTGGGGTAAAAGAAACAATAAATAGTAAACTGAACAAGTAAGTAAATTACAGATAGAAACAGCAACATTAGAGGGACTGCCAGTGCCAAAGAGAGGAGGTAGGTTACAATTTTAGGTAAGGTGACCAGGATAGGCTTCAGTGAGGTGACACTTTAGCAAAAGACTTGACGGAAGTGAATATTTGAGACTGACCCCAGATGAGAATGGCTTGAACAAACATAAACAGAACAAGAGGAGGAATGTTTTTTCAGGTAGAAGAAATAATATGTGGTATATTTAGAGAAAGGGAGCTAGGCTAGCCTGGCTGAAGCACAACCAAATACTGGAAAATAAACTAGGTTCATAGGAGTCTTTTTGTGTATATCTGAAAATGCCCATAATAAAAAGGTTAAAATAATGCTAAAAACGAACTAGATAAAACTAGTCTTAACTACTTACCCTTGGCGATTTTAATTCTGTTTCTTCTCTTTCGCTTTCACTGTTTGAATCAATGTTTTCCTCAGGTTCACTCTTCACTTCTACTAAAGGCATTTCTTGATCTACTTTTGGAGCCTCTTCCATGGATTCTTCTAAGTCTTTTTTTTCCTCTTTTACTTTTGGTTCATGGTGGTGAATAGTTCTAAACTGAATATTTGCAGAACGGCAGTACTCCTCAAAACCATAGAGATACCTAAACAAACAATATTTCATTTTAAGAAATCTTAGTCTTTACATTTAACTTGAATACTATATTAAACACACACGTTTTTTGAAAAGTAAAACTCAAGCCTTTTTTTTTTACAAAGTATTTTTTCTGTTACTGAATTATTGGTGTTTTATATAGGAAAACAGACAAAAATATTGATCAGAAAATAAAATTTCTTTCCTGAAAAATCTGAGCTTGTGCTAAGTGAACACAGTTATCATAGTTTTGATGTGAAGGCTGTTCACCACAAAAGGTACAACTCTATAACATGTATCGTAATTTCAGACTATAAACACTGCCTGTATCTGTGATTTTGAAAAGAAAATCAGAACATGAAAAATGGAGTAAAGCAGACTTGGTACACTGAAATAACTTTCAATCACAGTATTTATTAACCGAAACCTTTTTATATACTTTCTCTGACTTTAATGTTCTTCGACTGATGTGTTCTTATTTAACTGTTAACAAATTAAGTGGAAAATACTCCTTGTAAATATGTATTCTTTGATGAATAAACTATACTACTTACTTTCTATAAGCAGTTTTTACATTGTAGGAAGCAGCTGAATTCAAAATAGGAATGCCAAGGTCCATATAAATTTGCTTCCATACAGCACCACTATCAATCTGGAAAATTAAGTTTTTATTTGTTAATGTTTGCAAAGGGAAATAATCTTTACACTAATACTGTATGTTCATTAAGAAAATGTGCTTATTACCTAAAGTACATATTATAGTGCAACATTAGACAATTTAACTTTGCATTACAGTCTTACTTACCTTGTCACATCCACCTTGATGATAAACCAGTCTGAAAAGTTTGAAGAGATTGAGATCTTTATAGCCCAATACAGGTGGTTTGTTGATTGGAGTACCTTTTAAATATCAGAGAGCAGAAATACCATGTTAATTCCAATGGAAAATACTAAGTTGAAAACAAAGCTTATCAATTTCTAATTTCCCAAATATCACTAATCAGAGGCATATATTTAAAGAACCTCAAATTATATAAGACAACACAAAATATTCTCTATATTCTTTACACAGTATTGTGGTGGTCTTTAGTTTTACTGCCACAACTAATAAAATAACCTCTCTAACTGCCACTGAATTGGATAAAACTAAATCAAACCTTGGGCCTGCAAGGTGTAGCCAATGATGTTGCTGGTTCAAGAAGCCTGGGCAAGAAAACATACAATGGAAAGGGCACATTTTAGGCCATGGTTCCATTTTGAATGCTTCAACACAAACGTTAAGACGGGTGGCAGTCATCTGAAGGATCACTGTTGAAGGCCATCAGAACTGATTTATCTGAGGATTTCCAGGACTTACATAATGCCAGTAAGTATGATGATTTATAAAGCTTCTATTTCTTCTAACTTTATTAGAAATCCTACTCCGTTTAGATAGGGGCTATTATGTTTAATTTGTTGAGACCAAGGATCAGACTAGTTTACTTGCCACAAAAACGCCATTAGTAAATAATGGGTATGTAGATTTACATTATGATTGTTCACTTTCTATTACTCAAATATTATTATAGTATTTTCTGGTTTCATAAGTCTCAAGAAGATAAAATTTAACTACACCAAAACTACTTTTCCTCTACATTTGTACTCAAACTAGGTATTAGTAGTTGTCTGTATTCCCAATACTTATTATTATCAGCTATAACTGATTCTTAGGCTTGAAATCCAAATCCCTGTACCAGGATTTGAACAAAAATAATACATAAACCTAGAATATAAAACAGTAAAAGAAATGTCTACTTTTTTTTTTTTTTTTGGCCATGCCGCACTAGTTCCCAGACCAGGGGCTAAACCTGGGCCCTCAGCAGTGAAAACGCTGAGTCCTAATCACTGGACTGCCAGGGAATCCCCAGAAATGTCTGCTTTTAAATAATAAGCATGAAAATACCTCTGTCTTCCATAAACTTATAAAGCTGTTGAAGGAAGCTGTCCCTCTCTTCAGGATCAGGTTCTTCCTCAGGCTGTAAAGATAAACTACATAAATATACAGAACAATGAATAGGAGATACACTGTCTTCTTTGTTTTTTGTTTTGGGAACCCAAGGTAAGGGGATAAAATTTTAATGAAGCCAGAAAATATGAATTTTTCTCAAAATCCTACAACGCCATACTTTAATTCATATTTTGATAGAGCCGGTTTGATGCCACTGTCAAGATATACAATCTCTACTCTTCGCCCCATTTATCACTTGAAGCTTCCTGTTAATTATCACTGTGGGGACTAAGATTAGCCATGAGGAAAAGGTTTAGGAATGGGGTGAGAATGTTTTCACCTCATCTAGTGTTTTTTTAAATATCCTCAAAATATCATGTGGCCCATAGGAATATACTGATAGATAAGCATAATAATCACAAATGTATTTATTATTTTAAAATAATCCACATGTTAATATTAAAATTTTGTTACTGTTGAATAAATATAAACTGCGAAGTCGCATGGCAAAGGTTTTTTGTTTGGATAGCACAATGTTTTAAAGAAATTTAAATGCACGTAAATGAGCCATATAAATTTTATTTTGTCCCAGACTCCACCAGCCCCTCTTGTATCACAGTAGCCTGCTTTTCTCATTTGCCTTTCTTGCAGGGCCTCTGTAGTTGACTTTGCAACCCCTTAAAATAGAACAATGAAAATTATTTCTTAAGGAAGGAAACTATATACATAACTACAATTTAGTTCTATGGAAAAAAAAATTAATGGAAACATTCATACAGAAACAACTATTCCTACAAATACCTATTCGTGTGTTACATTTTACTAATTATATAAACCTAATGATTTCTTCTTATGCAAACAAATGGATTTGGGGTTTTAATATTTCCTTTTCTGATAGACTACTTATAAATTAATATTTGGGAAAATTCTTGAAGTTTAACAATACTATGGAGAAACAAAGAAAACACTGATATATTTCTTTCATATAAATTATCATAATTTAATTTCAGAGCACTACTTTTTTTTTTTTAATAGATTTATTTATTTATTTATTTTTGGCTGCATTGGGTCTTCGTTGCTGCCCGCGGGCTTTCTCTAGTTGCAGCGAGCAGGGTCTGCTCTTCGTTACGGGGCGCGGGCTTCTCACTGCGGTGGCCTCTCTTGTTGCGGAGCATGGGCTCTAGGCGCGCGGACTTCAATAGTTGTGGCCCATGGGCTCAGTAGTTGTGGCTCGTGGGCTCTAGAGTGCAGGCTAAGTAGTTGTGGCACACAGGCTTAGCTGCTCCGTGGCATGTGGGATCTTCCCGGACCAGGGCTCGAACCCGTGTCCCCTGCATTGGCAGGCGGATTCTTAACCACTGTGCCACCAGGAAAGCCCCAGAGTACTACTATTTTTCCATGATCCAAAATAAGAATTCAGACTTTTGTCTTTCAAAGCCATATTCAAAGCAAAGGCAACTGTCAAGCAATAAATATTGAGTGCTCACAAATCCAGAGAGCAAAAAAATTTTTTTAAGTTTTTAACAGCTAATAATATAGCCAAGATCAATATACATGTAGTTAATTAAAATATATTAAAAAAAATGAGGCAATCAAGGTCGATTAAAATATATAACATAAAAAGCATGAGGCAATCAACAGAAAAGTCTTTCCCTCAGTACAGTCTTTTTTTTCTTTCAGTACATTCATTAAGAATGACTTACAGGGCTTCCCTGGTGGCTCAGTGGTTGAGAATCTGCCTGCTAATGCAGGCGACACAGGTTTAAGCCCTGGTCTGGGAGGATCCCACATGCCGCAGAGCAACTAGGCCCATGAGCCACAACTACTGAGCCTGCGTGTCTGGAGCCTGTGCTCCGCAACAAGAGAGGCCATGATAATGAGAGGCCCGCGCGCCGCGATAAAGAGTGGCCACCGCTTGCCACAACTAGAGAAAGCCCTCGCACAGAAACGAAGACCCAACACGGCAAAAATTAATTAATTAATTAATAAACTCCTACCCCCAATATCTTCTTAAAAAAAAGACTTATAGCATCGGAGTACTTTCAGTTTAACAAAATTTAAGAAACTGAAGTCGAAGTTCTAGTAAGCCTCAAAAATTAGCAATATACGGGCTTCCCTGGTGGCGCAGTGGTTGAGAGTCCGCCTGCCGATGCAGGGGACACGGGTTCGTGCCCCAGTTTGGGAAGATCCCACATGCCGCGGAGCGGCTGGGCCCGTGAGCCATGGCCGCTGAGCCTGCGCGTCCGGAGCCTATGCTCCGCAACGGGAGAGGCCACAACAGTGAGAGGCCCGCGTACCGCAAAAAAAAAAAAAAAAAATTAGCAATATACAGACTTAATAGTTAGCAATATACATACAGACTTAATAATCACTACAGAGTTAACAGAGGTCTTTACTAATACTCAGATCAAGACATGGCAATTTTTCCCCAACTGCATTAAAAAATTTTGCTTTCACAAGGTTGTGAAAACAACTGCCAATGAGTTAACTCAAGAAAAGAGTAATCTGGTAGCCTAAGAATCATTTCAGATACTAATTTTAAGGACTTCTGGTATGGGGAAAAAAACAAAAACAACTTATACCACACTGGGTCTATGCTTTGCCTGTCCCTCGTAATCACAACAGTCTCTCCTCAGACTAACACCTCATTTTTAGTATTTATGATCTTACAGAATTCAAAGAAGACTGTTGTATCCAGTATATGTAAAAGCAATTGTTTTTAAAAAGCACTGGTTTGAAATCAAAGTTTCTTCCAAAAGCAAGTAAACAAAATGAACCCATCAATTGCAAATAAGGTATTTATTAAGGTTTTACCAAACATCTGATAAATTCTTAATGATTAAGAATATAGTTTTATAGATAAAAATTGGTAGTTTAAATTCATTGGAATTAAAAGTTAGTGGATGTCAAGAGTGTTTTAAGTACCATGAGAAACTATGGCCATAAAATTTTAAGTTCAGAATGCAGTTATCATGTGTAAAAACAAGATATAAATGAATAAAGAATTCTACTTAAAAACAACTGCCTGCTTGAAAGGAAATTTATTTCGAGTAAAAAAAAAAGATGATGCTATAAACAAAGTTTTAAATTTACCTGATGGTCTTTGCAAAACTCAAAACTGCTTAATCTCTTACAATAAGTAATTCTTCACAATCATTTTTTTTAAAAAAACAGCTGTCTTGTTAGTCACCTTAGAGTAAAATTGCACATGGTAGAAAATGCCTCCAACTACTCCAAAGACTCTGCCTTTATGACTTTTGTATGGGGGCGGCGCTTGCTATCACAATACCTGCAGGGTCTCTCTCCCGGTTGGGAGCCAAGAGGGTTTTCCATCCCTCAAGGGTTCTGAAGTGGGATAGGGCTATAATAATGGGAGGTGGAGCCCACTAGACTGCTGATGAGCCTTCTTCCCTTCGTTTAGTCAAGGATGTGAAGAGTAACTATGCACCCAGTAAAATGCCAGGGCAGGGAAGGGGGCTAAGAATATAGAAGAGGCATGAATATGATCATAATTTTAAGAAACTTACAATTTTAGTTAGCAGGAGTATAACTTCCTAGTATTATAGTAGTTGTATATCTATCTACTACTAGATTATGGATTTTCTGACTTTGGACACTATGTCTTCAAATACAGCTCAAGCATTTTTGATAGTTACCATGAATCACAGACTTTTGCAAAAGTATTGCAATTCAAATCAGAAAACTTTTGGCCCTCAAGTCTGGCAGGAGGTGTGGAAATGTAAAACCAGCCAATTCGACAAAATGTGGTAAGTGTTGTAAAATACATAAAAGAATACAGGAGCAAGGTGAGGGGATGAATGGTTCTGCTGGGGCTGTGGTGATGGTGGTAATAGTAGGGAAAGCCTCAGAATGTGAAGAGCATACAGCCCGGGAACAAGAGCAAACAGCATAAACATGAGGCTTGCAAAGGCAGGCTGTGATTAGGAAAGGACTTTGTAATGATATGTTAGAGAATCAGAACTGGACACTCTGGGTAGATGTGAGGTTTGAGAGAGCTACAGAGGAATTAGGTCAGATTTGTATTTTTAAAAGTTCTCTGAGTTTGATGGATTGGAAGGGAAAGGGGAGCTACTGTCACAGTCCACAAAGAGAGGATCAATGCCTGAATTAGTCTTGCCACCTGATGATGGAAAGATGACCCCTCCCCCTGAAGCAGAGAGAAAAGAGAGCATGGGAGAGTGAGAGAGAGGTGTTAATGCTGAGATTTTTTTTTAGTTTAGGTTATTCATGTTTGTTGTCCTCAAAGTTTCAACATGTTATAAGTGCTCAATAAATTCCATGAAGTTAAAGACATGCTGATTTTAGTCACAGTTTTATTGTCAATGACTGGTATTTATTTTTATTTTTGTGCCCCAAAATTAATTTATTCCAAGAGGAATCTCATTTTTATATTTCTAGTTTTAAAAAACCTACTTCGATGCAGTACAGAGGAACAGACTGGAGTAGGGAAAGCATGGACATGGAAAGAACAAGTTGCTACTGCACCAGTCTAGCTAGGTGAAAGAGAAGAGTGGCTTGAACTAAGGTGACAGAGAGTAGGAACTGAAGGAAGTGGGCAAATTTGAGAGCTATAAAGTAAGTAGAAGAGACAGGATCTGATGTCTCATTGGATAGGGAGGCAAGAGTGAGAGGATTAAGGCGACTTCCATTTATCTAGCTTGAGTAATTGGGTGGATGGTGCTTCTATTCAAGTGAATTAGGAACAAACAGGTTAATAAGGACAGGTTTGGGGGAAAAGATGAGTGCAGTCTTGCACATACAGAGTTTGAGGACTTACAAAATATGAAGAAATCCTCATTGGAATTTTAATATAAATGTCTGGAGTTAAGAAAGAGACATCTTTGATGCACATATAGATTTGGAGTCATTACATCATTTAGTTACGAAGTAAACCAGAAAAAAATGCAATGTCATGTATGTCAGGTGATTTAAGAAGGTAGGCATGTCAAAGATGCTGAATGCCTACTAAGGAGTCAAATGAAATCATGACAAAAATTTGTTGGAGGTCACTGGTGACCTTAGTTAAGTTGTTTTAGGTGTGGTGGAAGTACAAGATGCACTGCAGTGAACGGGGGGCAGGGTGGTAGTGTCAGGAAATAGAACGGTGTATATACCTCTGAGCAATCTGGCCATAAGGTGGAGGGGTTGGTGGAAGGAATCTGGACAGGTTGCTAGAAGGTTGGAAGAGATGTAAGCATGTTTTTAAAAGCTGGTAAGAAGGTTACAACACAAAGGAATAGATTAAAGATGCTGGAAAGAAAAGAGATACTTCACAGTCTAAGACAAGAAAGAAGGGAATGAGATCCAGAGCCTAAAAAGATGGACTCATCTTACAGAAGAGGACAACATACTATCAATTGTACATTAAAGGAAGGAGAGCAGGCAGGTGGGGTTTAGAGCTGGCTCCCAATTTGAAGCTCCTAGTTTCTTTGCAAAGTGAGTGGAGTGGGGGTAGCGTTGCTGGCTTAATGGAGGAGATAATGATTAGATTATAGAAACTGAGAACCGACCAATAGTATCGAAGGCCCAGTGAAATTTGTTCATCATAAAATTTAGAGTGGTACCATTCTTCTCTGTTGTGTACACTTAAACAGAAAATTTCAGAAACCACAAGTCATGCCTAATATATTCATTATGTGGTAAGACACTGTTTTATAATTTCACAGAACAGTTTACAAACAACCTGCCTATAACAAATTAGTAATTCCCCCCCCCCATTTTAAAAGGTACATATATCTTACTTTCAGTCATCAAGCTGTGGTTCACATGCTATCAAATCTAAGGTTTTAAAATCAGTCTTACTAACACAACTATAAAATACCTTTTTCTATAAGTACATTAAAATGTAGGTGTATTTGTGTGTACAAATGTGCAATCCTCATTAATCTGATGAGGTGATCCCAATTTGGTTAGAGTCTTATGCTAACACTGTGAAGAAAGGCTTTGCTAAAGACATTAGGATATTTTTGCTTGCTTATTTAACAGGCTACATTTTAAGACCTTAGCAGGTAAGTTATTACATTTGAATGCAAGCTAAAGTCTCAATTATTCATTGAAGGTTGGCTTTATAGGGTCTGCTTAGAAACACCTGATTGGCAGCTGGAGTTATTAGATATACCTAAAATACTAATATTACCTTTAAATTTTTCTGTAAATTTTATTGACTTAACAGGATTTTCCTGAGTTATCAAGCATTTACTATAGGTTTATACCCAAAGTGATCTTGAAAGATTACTAACAAATGCCTTTATGGTTGATCTACAAAAAGGCATAAATACACAAAAAACACTTGATTTAAACATTAAAAAAAAAACCCTCACATTTCGATGAATTAAAAAGTTCAAGCACTTATGATTTTTGTAATAGGAGAATGTAATCCTAGGAATTAAATTTAACAGTGATCCCTAGAAGTTCAACGACTGGAGAAATGGGTGTCAATACTTCTAAACAAAAAAGAGCATTTCTTGGGCTTCCCTGGTGGCGCAGTGGTTGAGAGTCCGCCTGCCGATGCAGGGGACACGGGTTCGTGCTCCGGTCCGGGAAGATCCCACATGCCGCGGAGCGGCTGGGCCCGTGAGCCATGGCCGCTGAGCCTGCGCGTCCGGAGCCTGTGCTCCACAACAGGAGAGGCCAAAAAATTTTTTAAAAAAAGAGCATTTCTTATAAAAATTCACTAAATTCTAATTTTCATTACTAAATATGAAATTAGAGGAGATTTTTGAAAGGGCCCAACATATAAGCCTACCTATAGCAAACCAAAAGGATAAAAGAACTAAGACTAGTCAAATTCCCACCTGATATTCAGTCTTCTAAACATTCACCGATTTATTTTACCCTTAGACAACTCTCCTACATTCATCCAAAGTGAATATAAGTCAGGAGTAAATGAATACCTGACATCATTGTTTATGTTTACATGAACTTTTCAATCAATTTCAAAGCTCAAAAGGAAATTCAGTAATATCTTTTCTAATATAAAAATGTCCTAACAAAAGACATTTAAGTAATACCCACAAAAATATTCTCCAGAACCTTTGTCAATATAATTATCAATGACTTAAAATGTAGAGTCATCAATATAGGTAGGACCTACTTCCTGTCAGACTCTCAAGTCTCTTCCTACCCAGTAATAGTATGAAATATATTTCTTGTACTCAAATCCTGAACTACCAATGCTTAGGAATTCAAAATAATATTAAGTATAAAAGATGCTCCTCCACAGTAAGTCTCAAATCTCCTGATTAAGGCTATGTTAGGGTACTCAAAGTATCAAATATAAAAACAATGTGCACTGCCCATTAGTACTGCAGAAGTATCTAACACTTGTATGATTCTACTGCATAAAATTTACAAACACCAAATGGCTGGCTGAAGTATTGTTACAGTGGTTTACAGAATATTATAAAAGATCTTTTTGATCATTGTCAAGCAACATTAAATCCTCATGGAAAGCATAGCATAATTACATTTTGGGAAGAATATGATCTGTAATGTAAATATAACAGCTTAGCCTCACTTATATAGTAAAGGCCTGTAATGACTAAGCCAGGTAGGCCCTGGCTTATCAGATTTTAATTCATTTTATACCATATCCATTTTTTTCCTTTGCTAAATATAGATTAAACTGCTTTTCAGTTTTACAATATATCAAACTTTAAAAAATTACTGTCCAAGACAGGTTAGAATGATTCAGCATCTAAATCTTAAATCCAAGAGCAAGAAATGCAGCTGATTTTTTTCTAAAGCAACCCAATCTCACTAAAGAAAATCTACTTGTACAGCCAGAGAAAAAGAGGAAATTAGTTTCTATTAGGTAATTCAATGAAGTATATGCATGAAAATGAATATCTGAAAAATAGTTTTAAATAATCATATAATCAATGACTACATTTTGCGATTGTGCTTTTCTTTCTTTAGTAGATGAAAAGCATCTTGGTTCACTTAATTTTAACAGTTCATAATTTAAGTAATACATTTTAAGAAGATACTATCCTTACAAAGGTCCTTACCTTTTTAAATTTCTTTACTTAATACCTGCAAACAATAGGTAACAGAGCTTGCCTCTGCTCTTCATTCTTTTTTACTAACATTTACTCACAGCTTAAACAAAACATTATGACTTTTACAAAATTAATAGCTATAATAAGACCACTATTTACTACTTACTATTTTACAGCCATACTCTCTACCCTTACTACTCAGCCTTTTTAACCCTCTTTGTTTAAAATTTCAGGTTTTTTGGGGGGGTGGGGATCAGGGAAAATGCATTTTGAAAGGGATACAAATCAAAAGTATTAGCAAAAATAAAGAGACTATGTATTTCAGTATTTGGCAATATAAGATCCTAACTTCAATGTTTCAATGTTAATTCAAAAAAAAAAAAAAAAAAGCAAAACCAGACTCCAACAGTTCACACCCTGAAAATGTGGCCTATTTACCCTGAAAACATATAATCTATAAATAAATACAGATAAAATACAAAAATCACATTTAATATTTAGACTTTAAATCCCAAAATTTTTCCAAACTGTCATTTTCATTTCAAACTCTATCTTATGTTTCAGAAAAATAGCCTTCATCCTCTGATATTCTAAAAATAGACTCCTACTGTCTCTTTTACATGAAACAATTACGCTTGGTTACGAGTCCTACCATATCAGCCAAATCATCAATACCTAAAATTCTTATTTAACCTCATTTCTGGCAATCAAAATGGTAATATATAAAAAAAATCTTACCTATATGCTGCATTTTCTTTCACATGTAAAATGGTTAGATTCCCCTTCTACTTAATCAGTACAGTATCTGAACATTTTTCAGTCTGACTTGCAATATTTGCTTTTCCTCTTAGGGCATAGCATCCGCAGGGTTATACAGCACTACTTACATTCTCTTCCACATAAAAATCAGACATTACATGAAAGGAAAAGAAAGACAGCCCATTTCAAAGCATCTGGCAAACCTCCATTGGCAACCCGCCAAGCCTCTGCAAAACCTTCCTGTCTTTCCGAGCATGCTCACTTAAAACCAACAGCCCGTTACTATGGCAACTCTGTAGGCAGCCTGTAAGTATGAACCGCCATTCTGATTTCAGAGTGCAAAAAGCCAAATACTGCAGGGGAAGTAAAAGGGAAGAAACACCCTATGTCCTATATCACATACAAGTACACTCATTTTGTTTCAAAAATTCTTATTTGTGTATGTAAAACAGAAACAAACATTCCACATTTTCCAAGCAAATATTTTTCATGCTCAAATAGGTCTTTTTCAGTAAACTCATTCTCTTTGTCTGCCCCGAAGCCCCTTTACCTCATAACAACCAAAACTATACTGGACAGTTTATCCCACTTGACAAAACACTGCTGAAAAAATAGACAGCAATATTCATGAAAGCAATTATGTGGTACTTCATGAATGATTTCCTACAATTACATATACATTCTTAACAACACAGTGATATTACAAAGAAAACCATTAGCACCTATAAAATACAATCTAAATCTTTTCTATGATTTATCCAACTGCCAAATGAAATATTCTTCCATTTAGATAGGATTTTTTTAATCCTCATTATCCTTGAGATACTGTGAAATGTCTGAAAGAGGTGAAATTTCAAAGTTAAGACAGACCAGACCCGTGTTCAAATCCCTGCTCTCCACATTTGAGCTGTGTCATCTTTGGAAAGTTATTTAATCTTTCTGACCCTCACTTTTCTCTCTAAAGTAGAATAATAACAGTTACTCCATCTGGAAATAATTTAAATGAGTTAACACATGTAATATACCTAAAAGTTACATTTCCTTCCTCCTTGGTTATTTGGAAAAGATGTTATTAAAAAAAAAAGTCTGCACTTGCTGCTCATTTAACCTGAAAAGTTCTTCTTTGTAATCTCTTACCCACTAAAAATTAGTTCTGATTTGCCCACTAAGCTAAAAGCCAGAAAGCTCCCCCTTCCCCAAATAAAGCTGAGCTAGAAAAAGACAGCAACAAATAATATAAAGAATCTAAACACAGGGAAAATATATGAAGGTATTATTTTTAGAGTATTGAAATGTTTTCATATGTTACAAACATGAAATTTCACCTACCATCTCTTCTTCTTCCTTTTTGGCCTCCTTTTCCTTCTCTTCATCATTTTCTTCAGCTGGGCCAACTTCATCATCACTACTGGATGACTCAAGGATTTCACTTATATCCATTTTCCAATTATCAGGAACAACTCTAGTTTTTAAGAAGATGCTTGCTTTCTGCAGCCCTAAAAATAAAAATGTACTTCAGCAGTTGTTATGGAATTAGCACCACAGAATAATACAAAGCCATGACATTCAGAGTCAGAAGATCTGGATTCAAATTCAGCTGTCATTTCTAAAATGATACAGTAAATTTGAACATATAAGTTATAATATTATATTAATGTTTATTTTTCTCTAGGGAATACTGTCAGAAATGTTAGTGGTAAAACATACAAAGAATTAAGGTCAAATACTTTATCTAGATATTAAAAAAAGGCATTAAAGAAGAGTGGATACCAACTCTAAACAGTTAAAATGGCACCAGAAAATATTCAGTCTTGCTTTTGCCACTAAATTTGCCATTTAGAGTCACATCATGAAATAATGAATTGATTCATCCTTATTTTACCTGGTTTAGCAGAGAGCTCAGATTCAGGTAGACTGAGAATGTCTACTTCCTTGATATCCTTTCTTGCTATAGAATAACTAATTATAGAGAAAAATAAATAGGAGGGAAACCATTACTAAATAAGAATTATCACTTAAAGCGTCATGTTAACACACAGAAAATATAAATCTCAAAATCAGAATTATTTTACTTATAAATTGTTTTAAAAAGACCATGTATATCCTAATCCTTAATAAAGGGCAAGAGGTAATATAGGCAAAGTTAATATCTTAATTCTAAAGATTCACATACTCAAAGCACACTAATTTGAGAGCCTCACATTTGTAATATTTCAATTTATGCAACCGTCTTACCTACAATATGGGGTAGGTTATTTATATCAGCATGGTATTTTCCTTATAGTGTCTATTTTGATCTTTCATATTTCTCAAATTTACTATTCAGTTCAGTATGAAAAATTTAATAGATGGCAACATTAAAATACTTTTATCATTGTAAGATATATTATGGTATCAAGTTTTTCACAGAGAATCACAACTCAATGAATACATAATTTTACATTTTTTGGAAACAAAGCAAAGTTGAAGTGAAGGAAGGTTTCTAAAACTCTGACCTTTTTTTAAATTAATTTTTATTGGAGTTCAAAATCTGACATTTAATCAGAAAAAAAGTCAAAATAATTATTCTAGTAATATAAATTCTATTAAAAGTAAATTTCATGTTTTATAATATGAAATAGTACACATAATAAAAATAAAGAATTCTTACAATTAGGGCTTCCCTGATGGCTCAGTGGTCAAAAATCTGCCTGCCAATGCAGGGGACACAGGTTCCAGCCCTGGTCCGGGAAGATCCCACATGCCGTGGAGCAATCAAGCCCATGCGCCACAACAACTGAGGCTGGTCTCTACAGCCCGTAAACCACAACTGCTGGAAGTCTGCACGCCTAGAGCTCTTGCTCCACAACAAAAGAAGCAACCGCAATGAGAAGCCCGAGCACCGCAAAGAAGAGTAGCCCCTGCTCGCCACAACTAGAGAAAGCCCGCACGCAGCAATGAAGACCCAACGCAGCCAAAAATAAATAAATAAAATAAATTAAAAAAAGAATTCTTACAATTAAAAAGAAAATCAATACTATGCTTTATTTTAAAACTTTTTAAATATTATTCTCAAATACTGTTGTTCAGTTTTTATATAAAAATTTTAGGGATTTCCCTGGTGGTGCAGTGGTTAAGAATCTGCCTGCCAATGCAGGGGACACGGGTTCGAGCCCTGGTCGGGGAAGATCCCACATGCCACGGAGCAACTAAGCCCATGCGCCACAGCAACTGAGCCTGCACTCTAGAGCCCGCGAGCCACAGCTACTGAGCCCACGTGCTGCAACTACTGAAGCCTGTGTGCCTAAAGACTGTGCTCCGCAACGAGAGAAGCCACCGCAATGAGAAGCCCGCGCACCACAATGATGAGTAGCCCCCACTCGCCGCAACTGGAGAAAGCCCGCGCACAGCAACTGAAGACCCAAGGCAGCCAAAAATAAAATAAATTTATTAAAAAAAACTTTTTTTTAAATAACCTACATTACAAAGAAGTCAAAACATATTAGGTAACAACTTCTCAGTTCATGAAATGATTAAATTTTAAAAAATAAAGTCTTGATTTCC
This sequence comes from Orcinus orca, assembly GCF_937001465.1. Taxonomy (NCBI): domain Eukaryota; kingdom Metazoa; phylum Chordata; class Mammalia; order Artiodactyla; family Delphinidae; genus Orcinus; species Orcinus orca. Next base: position 158,903,554 of record NC_064560.1, on the reverse strand, counting down.
ATTTTTTTCTCCCAATGTAACACTATTAAGTGATTCATTACTCACAATTTAGAATCGATAAATGACCGAATTAAACACTGGTCTTTTTTCACTGTGATATCATCATTACAACTGGGAGATACTACCTGAAATATAAAATAAAAGCAGATTGATTACTACTTTCCCTACTCAAAGAAAGAATATATTTTTTAAAATAACAATTCTGGATCCCCTAACTTCTTGAAATGATTATATTTGACAAGAAATACGTTCATTGTCAACAGCTTCCATACCATAATAAATTTACTTACAAAAGATTGCCTTATAATTTTTCTTTAGCATATTGGCTTTCTAGATATTTAATATACACAGTCATTAGATAATAAAATGAATAATTAATGAAATATAAACCATAATGTGACCACTTTAAAAATATTAGGATTTATTCTAAGCCAAATAATAACAACTCATTTACTGTCCAAAAAACAAAATGTATGATCTATGATGAAGACATGCCATATTATTATTTTTTTTAAATGCACTTAAATCAGGATCAATTTTGAAATCTGGCTATTTGGTTAAAATAAGCACCTAAGTTCCCATTCTTACCAAGGCATGTACAATTTTTAGTATTTAAACAAGTCAGAGAAAATCTGAATGAAGAACTTTTAAATTTCTTAACTTTTAAAAATAACAAATGTCTTAACATTTGTAACTAACCAATCTCTGTTTATTCTTTATAGAATTTAATATTTAAAAAACATTAAAGACTACTAATAAATTGCTGAACTGTACCTGCTCAACATTAGCCCCTCTGTGGTAATCGAGCACCAACCACAGAACTTTAGGCAATGATGGAAATGTTCTCTGTCGGCACTGACCAATATAGCAGCAATGAATCACATGGGGCTGAGCACCTGAAATGTGGCCAGTTCAACTGAGAGACTGAATTTTTAATTCTATTTAATATTAATTAAGTTACAATTTAAACTTAAATAGCCACACATGGCTCATGACTATCATATTAAACAGTGTTATGTCCAGACAATCAAAAATTCTTGGCAGTTGTATCAGCTGTTTTAACATCAGATGGTATTAAATGTTTTTTTGTTTGTTAGGTGCTGATAATTACTAGACTAATAATATAGTTGTGTCTGCCCTCAAGGAGCTAACACTGAAATGGAAGGGTAAATACAAAAAGATATACAAAAAAAACATAACGAAGGCTAAGTACAGTGATACCAACTAGGCATAAGATAAAATATCAATAAAAACACCTAGGAGGAAGATTTAACCAGACCTGGGAAGGGAAAATGTGTGGCAGCAAAGGCTAAAGGTAAGTCTTAAAGGATGAGTAGACAGAACCCAAGGCTTAATTACCTCACCTGTGAACCATTCTAATGGCCTCCAAATTGATTCCTATCACCTCCACTCCTTTCAACAACAATCCATCCACCATACCACTGAGTCATTAACATTCCTAAATATGCAGCTCAAATAATGTCACTCTTCTGCAAAATTCTATGCAGAACTATGTCCAGATTCTTTAGATGAAATTTTAAAGACCCTTCTGCCCTCAATCCAAATTATTTCCCAGTCTTCTTTCCTATTATGCCCCTATTCACATCTAATATTTAGCCAAAATGAGTTCCCAGAGCAAATAGTTTCATGAACAAACCCCCTTCTTTCCTATTACTTATTCTGTTTCTTCTAAGAAAGTTCTCTAGTGAAGCTCTGCTAACTAACTTTAAATCCTTCAAAGCTCAGCTCAAAAGCTTCATGAAGGCTTTTTATTTTTTTTCTTTTTGGATTTCCTTCAAATAAATGCAAGGTCTCAGGACAAGAAGTCCTAATATTGAATGTATACTATTTTATATTACAGTTACTTGGATTAATCTCTGCAGTACACTAAAATCATCAAATGTAAGATTGATTCTTACATTGACTCTTACTCATCTTTTATTTTATTACCTGGGAAATGATAAACCTGTTGAGTAAATAAAAGTTTTTTTTTTTTAATCTCTTGACAAATTATGACCTGAGTATTCTGAATCCAAACCCATTTACTTGTTGGCCTATACAACTGAAAGGTTCAAAGGATTTTCAGACTTTTCCTATGTGAAGTAAATCTACTACATAGGAATTGAGTAATGTATTTACATGCACATAGAAACCTAAAAAAAAAAAAAGGCCTCAGTTCTTTAAAGGAGACTAACCTAATTTGGGAGGTATTTTGTGCCAAAATTATTATTAGAGATATAAGTGATATCAAAACTCAGAGAAGAAGGGGCATACTTATGTTAAAGTGGTTAGCGGAGAATCTGCAGGAAAGGTAGGACCTGAGCTGAGCCTTAAGACATATTTAAGAGAGGAGTAGGAAGAAGAGAAAGGGGAGATAGGTATTACCAAGTACTATTGATTCCTCTTGTGAAGTAATTCTCTTGCCCATACCTTCTCATTCCTTTCCCAAGTAAGCAAAGGTTAGTTTTCTCTACCAACCTACCCAAGATTTGCCATTTCTAAAGCTTAGGTATACCCTTCCTTTCCCTAAAACTCTTTGTCCTATTCCAGTGTCTGCACCAAAAGTTTTTTAAATTACTGTATAATATTTAACTACTACACAGTCTTTGAGATGTGTATAGTAAACTCCTTGAGGGCAACGCGTTATGTCTCATACCTCTTTCTTTTCTTAAGGAGCTTAGAGCAAAGCTGAAGTCACTGCAAATCCTTAGTAAATACTAATTGATTTAAGGGGTAAAGGACTGGAGGAGTGAAGTGTCTTACACAGGGAGCAGTTAAGAAACAGCCTAAGTAGACAGCTTACACTGAAAATGAGAAACTAAGAGCTAAGGATGACCACAGATACCCATCTAAAAATGCAGAATTGATTCACTAGGCAGAGTCAGTGCCGGTTTTGTTTTGTTTTTTTGAGAATGGGACTATCATGATTAAATCAATGTTTTAAAATTTCTCTATAAAAGTTACTTCTAGAAAATAAGTCTGAATTTAGTAAAGAAAGCATTCAGGCATCAAGTTAACAGAAGCTGGTGGTAGGTACTATACATCAGGTGAAAAAGGTGATGGGAACAGAGTAAACACAGACCACTGGACACATTTTGAAGGAAAAACTGAAAGATCTCAATAAATACTTGGTTACAGAGAATTAAAGAAAGGAAATAACGAAAGAAGACAGTAAAGAATGTGGGACCTGAGTAGGACTACTCAATTTTCCAATAAAGTCCAAACTAAATTTGTGTAACACTCTCAAAATATTTTAAATGCTTTCCTAAAATCCATGTTAAACAAATACTTTAAATGGTTAATTAACTCTGCAAAGAAACCATACTTACCAAAGCAGGATACCATTCACTCTTCTCAGATGTAGATACCACACTTACAACTTTTCCTAATAATTCATCATTGAGACGTCGCTTATCTTCATCTTCCTCTTCACTACTTTCGTCTTCTTTTTCATCTTCGTTACTAAAAGTTAGAATAACTTTATCATGATCTTAACATCAACCATTTTTGATACAGTCATTATGCCAGGGTAGTAGCCTCTTCATTCAAGTCGGAATTGAAGAAATGGATACTTCCCTAGCCCTAAAGAGGTAGTCCTGCGCTGTCCATGGTAACTCTGAGTCCACTTCACTAGATCAGTGAGGACCTGGACTTAGACTCTCATGCCAACCACTGGCTGGGACTGAAAACCTATATCACCAGGAAGCATTCACTGTGCCAAATACAGTTTAAGAGATTGCCCTTCCACTTTTTATGTATGCCAGGTTCCAGATAATATAACTCTAATTCTCCAACATGTTAGGAAAAGATCTCACCAAACACATCAGGAGGTTTATTTTAGATAACCTATCTGGATAACTAAACAATCAGACAAGGCCACAATGAGGAAAAATCTACAAAACAATTGGCCTGTACTCTTCAAAAATGTCACTGTCATGAAAAGACAAAAAAAGGCTGAGGAACTTTTCTAGATTAAAGGAGACTTAAGAACCACGTAAACTAAATGCAATGCATGATCTTGGATTGAATCCTGGAATCAGGTGATGGTATAAAGGCTATTATTGGGACAACTGGCAAAATCTGAAATATGTATTATATATTGTCAGATAATAGTATTCTATCAATGTTATCTATTCTGAATTTGATAACCATACTTCGATTATATAAGAGAATGTCCCTGTTCTTACATAAACTATTTAGGGGTAAGAAGTCATGATGCTTGCAACTTCCTCTTAAATGGTTCAGCCAGTTAAAATTATTATTAAATAAAAAATAATTATAATATATGTATATAAAGACAGGAAATGATAAAGCAAATGTGTCAAAAAGTTTTAATAATTTAGTGAATCTGGATGATGAGTATATGAAAGTTTATTGTATTATTCTTACAATTTTTAAACTTGAAATGTTTTTGAAATAAGAAGGCTAAGAAAACACATATACGCACATAACATAGCAAAATAATCCTATCAATTAAGGAATTTGGCAAAGTAATTCAAAACAAAAATAGCCTTTTTTAAAAAGGGGTTGAGATCATTATTCCTATTACTTTGTCCAAGAATTAAGAACAAAGTCTACTCAGGGTAAAATGTCTAAAACAAGGATACAAGATGCTGTGGAAAGGCCACCCAAACAAATTTCACCACCGTAGAAAAACCACTTATTTAATGTCGTGATAATTGTAATGTTACTGTACATGAAAACACTCACACAGGCAGAGAGGACCTCCTTCCTCTGTTCGTCTTCTTTGCAATTACTGGAGTTCCAAAATGCTCTGGATTTGTTAATGGAAGCTGGTCAAGAGTCTGGATAAGAAACAGACAAATTAAATCACTTTTTGCTTCTACATTAGTAGCTGTTGTTCAATTTAAAAAGTCCATCCATGTTACCCTACCTCACTCTCAGCAAAATGTCTCTCTCCTTTTAAGCATAGTGAGGTACGTCTCAATGTTCTCTCATCACCATCATCAAACACTGCAATAGGCAGAAAATATCAGAGAATTTATGCACACTTATTGCTATTTACCTGGGGCTTAAGAACCATTGTTAGTTACGCTTCAAAACCTTTTAAAATTTACACACATTTTTCATTCTATAGATACCAAACAAACACAGGTTAATGACTGCCCCAAACTGCTTAAGTGTCTCCATTCACTTTTTCAATCTCTATCACTACAGAATGACCTTCTTAAACCATGAGCAACCTAGTCAAAGCACAGATATTAAATTACCTTTAATTTTAGAAGAACGAGCAAAAACCTGGTTTAAAAAAAAGAAGTAGGGGTTTCCCTGGTGCGCAGTGGTTGGGAGTCCGCCTGCTGATGCAGGGGGCGCGGGTTCGTGCCCTGGTCCAGGAAGATCCCACATGCCGCGGAGCGGCTGGGCCCGTGAGCCATGGCTGCTGAGCCTGCGCGTCCGGAGCCTGTGCTCCGCAACGGGGGAGGCCACAGCGGTAAGAGGCCCGCATACAGAAAAAAAAAAAAAAAAAGAAGTATTATGGGTTTTTTTGCAACAGTTATCAATGGAGTATCTCTAATGTCCAGAAACTGCCTGACTGCTCGTAATGCTGTTGGTTCATTCTACTGCTTCTACTTATTTGCATGATAACCTAATACAACAGAAGTACTGGCTGCCAAATTCTAAAGTCATAAGATTCAACTTGTTTCTTTTGCTAGAGGAGGATGCAAGAAGTTTAGAAATAAAAGTTTAAACACCAGAAAGAGAATTTTTTTAATTCTAAAAAATAAGTCATAATTGCACAGAAGCTTTCTCAAGTTTTTATTTCTACTACATTTAAAAGAAATACTACTTGGAAACTATGTGTAAATATTTCAAGAAAATGGGGGCAAGGAATTTAACAATTTACCACCAATGCTCTTCATATATCTAGCTATATATATTATTTTGATAATTTTATAGGGTTTTTTTTTAACATCTTTATTGGTGTATAATTGCTTTACAATGGTGTGTTAGTTTCTGCTTTATAACAAAGTGAATCAGTTATACATATACATATGTTCCCATATCTCTTCCCTCTTGCGTCTCCCTCCCTCCCACCCTCCCTAAGGTTTAATTTTCTAGAAAGGTACTCTGATTTTACCATCTAATATTCACAAAGAAAATTTTCTCAGAAGATACCTGATGCCCAGCATTTTGAAAAAATAAAATACAAGAAGACAGAATCCTTACCTCTGATACTTAAAATGCATATACACATCAACAAATGTTTATATATATTATGGAAAAAGCACATACACAGGAAAGCATACATAAACAAAAGTGATTATTATTTTAAGATTTAATCCTAATTTTTATAATTCTACATGTTTTTCAATTTTTTAATATTTTTCCAATTTAACAGAATATATTAATGTTAAGAAAGGAAAATTCTACATTATCTTGATTTAATATCTTAAAATCTTTACCTTGTTACCTATATAATTACAATCCTGAATTTTTTTTAAAAGGGCTGCTTTATTAGCAAAAACTTTGCCTTTGAATCATAAACTTTTTTCACGGTAGAAACTTAACTATGTAAGAGTACTCAACTTCTTCAATATTTATCCACCTCAGTCAGTTCCTTCTCTTGGACTAAAGACACCTAGTTTAGATTCTCTTACATGCAGGAGACAATGCAGAGAATATTAAAAGCTCCTGGTGCACATATTTAAAGAACCATAATAATTCCGCAAAATCATCTGTGTTATACACTGTCAATGATGCAGAAATTAATGACCACCTGCAGACACAATGACAGGATAAAACACAACATCCTCCAACAATTACATCACCAATCTACACTTGAACACTGCTTTAAACATTTGTATCACAATTATGATTTATATGGTGTCATCGAGTCTGATAAACCACTGCTCTTTGAAAAATTCAAAATCATGAAATTATCATACCAAACTTAAAATAATTTTTCATGTTATTATTAATGTCCATAAGTATGCTAAAGAATAAAACTTAAAAGTTCCAATTTTCCTTAATGCCTACAATAGCAAAGACGGTGACACTGGACACGCACATATACACTACACCACATTTAAGTGGTGGAGATGTGAGAAAGGAAAATGAGACTATAAGACAAATCACTAATATCAAATTTACGCAACAAAATCTTTTCCACAAGGTTTTATTATTAATCAATGGCAGCCCCAAATCAAAATGCTCTGATGAGAAATTTCAACAATTTAACATTCTGAGTTCTTGTTTTTTTAAAATATTCACCTTGAAAATATATCAGATTTTTGAAGGAAAAAATTAATCTCACTTCAACACAATTTTACCATGGTTAGAAATAAGGTAAGGACCAAAGTCAATTGTGGTACAAATAAGCCTTTTACATTTTTTCACAGGAACCGAACCCCTTCCAACTTCAAGTGAACAAAGAGAAACAGAATTTTCTCTGTTTCTCTTAAAAAATATTTTTAAGAATTTTTTTAAATTCATAAAACTATACAAAGGTATGTATTTGAGTACTTTATACAAGTTTGTTGAGCCATATAACTTCTCAAGATTTTCTGAAAGACAAACAGAAAACCTGACAACATAGTGGACCTATTTAATCATGACATCCCTGATTATCAAAATCATCAAGAAGTTCCATCTAGGGCTTCCCTGGTGGCGCAGTGGTTAAGAATCCGCCTGCCAGTGCAGGGGACACTGAATTGAGCCCTGGGCTGGGAAGATCCCGCATGCCGCGCAGCAACTAAGCCCACGCGCCACAACTACTGAGCCTGTGCTCTAGAGCCCACAAGCCACAACTACTGAAACCCGCGCACCTAGAGCCCGTGCTCCGCAACAAGAGAAGCCACCACAATGAGAAGCCCGCACACTGCAAGGAAGACCCAACGCAGCCAAAAATAAATAAATAAATTAATTAAATAAATTTATTTAAAAAAAGTTTCCTCGGGCTTCCCTGGTGGCGCAGTGTGAGTCCGCCTGCCGATGCAGGGGACACGGGTTCGTGCCCCAGTTCGGGAAGATCCCACATGCCGCAGAGCGGCTAGGCCCGTGAGCCATGGCCGCTGAGCCTGCGCGTCCGGAGCCTGTGCTCCGCAATGGGAGAGGCCACAACAGTGAGAGGCCCGCATAACACAAGAAAAAAAAAGTTTCCTCTAGGGAATTCCCTGGCAGTCCAGTGGTTAGGACTCTGCACTCTAACTGTCAAGAGCCTAGGTTCAATCCCAGGTTAGGGAACTAAGATCTCACACGCCACGCGGTGCGGCCAAAAACAAAAAGTTTCCTCTATAACTTCCATGTTAGAAATATCATCTTAAAGAACACATAATTTGAAGGCATTGAACACTGACTCCAGCATTTTGATAAGAGTGAAATAATTAACTGGTGTGTGTATAGTATATTAAGCTTATTTTTGGTTCAAGGTGTATACTACAGCACGCCAAGAGAAAAAAAGTCAGAGTATAAGGATTTAGTAATTATAAGATATGAAATGTCTTATACTTGCCAAAAATGGCATTTGAATAGATCATTCACTGAGTGCAAGAGAGCAGATACTACAAAAGTTGTATCTCTGTTAGTATATTACATATAAATTCTAAAACCTAATTTGAGGACAATGACAAAGCTAAGACTCTCTCTATAACATTAATCGTACTAGACAAAATAATGCTAATGGAAACAAAGCCTGACCCTAAACTGTTAGAATTCAAAGAAACAAAAGTAAAAGGGATCTAATCTAACTACTAAATACAAAAGATTTACCTGTTATCATAGCACTGTTAGATGCTGGAGAATAATAAGATAATAACAACAGTAAATTAACTTTATCTATCCGAAGATATAATTGGCTATTACTTATTAAGCTTCTACTATGCCCTAATCCTCACAGCCGCCTCTACAGGGTCGGAATCACTATCTTCCTTTTATAGATAAAGAAATTGAGAATTAGAAGGTTCATCTATGAGCTACAATTTAGTTAAGGGGGGATCAAAATGAATTAACAAACAGGTAAGAAACAGAGGCATAAAATGATCACTGGGAAGAGAGTTTAAGAATTCTAACTTGATAAACAACAAGGTCCTACTGTATAGAACAGGGAACTATATTCAATATCCTGTGATAAACCATAATAGAAAAGAATATTAAAAAGAATGTATACATATGTCTAACTGAATCACTTTGCTATACAGCAGAAATTAACACAACACTGTAAATCAACTATATTTCAAAAATAAAAATTAATTTTTTTAAAACCCTCAAACTTTATCTTAATAAACAAAAAACAGACAAAAAAAAGAATTCTGACTTGGTGAAAATAAGTATTATTGTTATATCTGCTTATATCGGTAACAATTAACAAAACATTTCACGTGATACAGTAAAAACTTTAAAATTAAAAATATATGCATACCCTAGGTAAAACCAATAGTTCTGTTGCTCATAAAATCATCTGTGATAACTATAGAAGCCCCTCAGCAGCTAAGATCAAAAACTTCAGGAATCTGGAAATTTAAGAAATTAACATTCAAATGTATAATTATGTTAACAAAATATCATGAGATGTTAAGTCTTACAGAAGGCTATTTAAACAATGGGTTAAAGCCTATCACAGGACTAAATAGATTTGTTACTTAGTACTTTTTTTCTTAATGAATGATTTTCTAGTCAGGGGAATAACCATTTGGCTTTGAAAACATTTTGTGGTTGATTCTGGTTATAACAACATTTGTCATAAGCAGTTCTAATCAAATTAAAAGCCTTATAAGCCTACAGTACAGTCTACAAAAGTCAGTCCATTCACCAGGTTAATGTAACCCTCCTCTACTCCTTTAACTTAGAATTTCCATGAGATCTGATCAAACTGATGTGCAAAATAATAAGAAGGTATGAAAAAAATCCAGAAACTTAAAAAGCATTTGTCACAATATATCAATGATCGAAAATATTTTAGTGTTAAACTTGATATATGATGTATGTGTTTACGTACATTTATATATAAATTATTTAAATTAAAAGCAACTTTCTCCTTTACATTTTTCTTATTTTTCAAATACCATGTGTTATTTTTATATTCTAACAAAGCAAAAGAAGAACAGTTTTAGAATGTCTTACTGACAGTTATATTTGTCAGGAATTAAAGGCAACATTCAAGTGGAGATATGAATTCTAATCCCAATTTTGGTATCTTCTGAATGGCTGGACAGATAACAATATACTTCCATACATTACAGATTCCTTATCTTTAATGCAAGGAAAAGAACTGCCAAATGAATAAGCTACTAGGAAGCATTGTTTTATGATAGGAAGGGGAAATATTTCAAAGTCTCAAAAAACATAAAAATCCATGAACTGGTGTTATTTGTTGTTCAACACTGGAGGGCAAGGTATTATTAGATTTTTTTTAATTGAGTTATATTAGATCCATAATCTTTTTCAAAATTGATCATTCAGCTATAATATGAAAAATTAATACCTATATTATATAAGGAGTTCATAACAGTTTCTCAGATAACTTTTGATCACTGATAATTATAACTCCTATTTAATCCAAATCAGCAGTATGGTATCCCCTTTTGTTTCATTTTTAAGAGCCTGACATAATTTCAAGTTCTTTTAAAATCAAAAAACATCAAGACCATTAACAATACTTTGAATACTTTCTGATTCTACCTATATAACACTTTGCTAGGAATTAGAAATCAAGAATCCAGAAAAGAGCAATTAAGTAGTCACTCAATTAAAGAAAATTATAGAAAGTTGGTGTCCTGTGAGAGATCACACATTTTATTTTGCCATCTTTTAATAAGGATCATTCTTTATGTGGCCTACATCCTTCAATACGTAAACATTCTTTATAGCAGAGTGCTATAAAGAGAATAAGAGAATATACTTAATTCTCTTAATACTTAAGAGAATAGTGCCTCTTAATAGTTAATACTCTTAATACTTAAGAGAATAGTGCCTCTTAACATCTTAAAATTTTTTGGTCACTGTCTCTCATTACACAGATGCAAAAATTTTAAGTATTTTGGATTCTTCTCCCCTAATTGGTCTCTGTTTCTACAAATGTGGTCTGTTTTTCTAAGTGTGTACTAACTGCATTAGATTCAGCCAATGTGCTTATAAAAAAGATTCTTGGGTTGCCATCCCAGACCTACTAAATTAGAGAGATTTGGGGTCCTCAAATCCTTTTTTTTTCAAATGAGCACAAAGTGATTCTTATGTACACTAATGCTTAATATATGAACCATATGCAATTAAGATTCTAAGCTCTTTGAGAACAAGAATTATACAATTTCTTCTGTTATTGTCTATCAAAGAAAATCACCACAGAGAATGCTAAGTAGCAACTAGTTTTCATCAATACTAAAGTGCCATTCAGGTAAAGGACAGAGATTGCTATTCATAAATGAAGGATTATTCTGGGGTGCAGAAAATCCAAAATGTGAAAACCTGAAAGTATTGCTGCTGCAGAAGTGTAAGCATTACATCAGGAAAACTTCACAAGTATTGTGAATGTAACCTTGATATTGGGCACCAAACAGGATGCATGTTAGTATTCAAACATGCATCATATTATTTCCCATGACTCTGCACACATCAACTCCTGTAATTTTTACCACTGCTTTGTTTAATATAGCAAAATTGTATCCACTTAAAATCTAACAGTTAATTTTAAGCTTAGTTTTTAAATCTCTAACAACTATCAACAGTCACAATTAAGCCTCCTAAAAATATATAGTTCAGGGCTTCCCTGGTGGCGCAGTGGTTGAGAGTCCACCTGCCGATGCAGGGGACAGGGGTTCGTGCCCCGGTCTGGGAAGATCCCACATGCCGCGGAGTGGCTGGGCCTGTGAGCCATGGCAGCTGAGCCTGCGCGTCCGGAGCCTGTGCTCCGCAACGGGAGAGACCACAACAGTGAGAGGCCCGTGTACCGCAAAAAAAAAAAAAAAAAAAAATATATATATATATATATATATATGTATATATGTATAGTTCAGAATAATAGCACTATTGTGAACCAACACCAACTTGTAGGAGGTCTAAGAATAAAAATGGTTAGAAAATATTAGGTACATACAGCACATTGCTACTACTAATAGAAGCCACAGAGTAAGACACAGGAAGTACAATTTTCAACCAAAGCGTGTTCTTCACAGCTTTGAGCATCAACTACAGATGAATGATGTTTACCCAAAGCAACAAATCAACTAAACTAAAAATAAACCTAAAGGGTCATTTCTTTACCTTCTGCAAGGAAACCACAACACTATATCTTTTATACCAAGACATAAATGTAAAAACCAAATAATGCTATAGATGTTCAGTGTAAAGCCAACGATTGGATGTTATCCACAGGACTGTGTAGTCTGAAAGTAATGAGAGGAGACTTGGAAATCTTAATTATTGCTATTCTCATCAACATAATGACAGCAACAATATAGGTACTACATTTAGGTTTTCATTTACATGCACTGTGACACTTGTTGCTACTCACTACAGTAAAGTTTTTTAAAGCCAGTATAAGCTTATGCATGAAATGTTAAGAATGAATTCACATTAGCAGCATATATATCTTTCGTGAAAGGTGTTACTAAGAGAGTCCTGACTGCACTGAAAATCAAAAATTAAGCTATGATCACCTAGGCTTGAATCTACTCTGGCCCAAATTTTTTTAGTCTGTAAATTCTGTGGTAATATCTATAGCACCCTTATATAGAATAGGCAGCAATACAATAAAAGACTGCAACTATGCAATTTTAATTGTAATTCCAGAAAAAGTTTAAAAGTCTGATGACTTACAATACTAAGTTGTATTGACTTTTCTAACGGAAGAAAAATAACCATATAATTTAACTTTCTTGAAGGGAAATATCAAGATAACCTAAAAAAGAAGTACATTCTTGGATGAAATAGCCATAAGTGGCCAAGTTACTCTAAAGAGATAATTGGGTTTTTTTTTTTTTACCATCAGGGTGTCATTAAAATTTTAGCTGTCTATATCAAGTAAATTGACAGGAAAGAATACATATTTCTCTGCCAAGGTAATAATTCAATGATTTTACAAAACAGAGAGATAGATATGAAACCCAAAAATTAAATCCTCTATATTAAATTACCTAACTACCTACCTACAGTATACCAACTAGCATCTGTCAACTTGCTGATAACAGCTTCCTGAAAGGATCCATCAGATGTCCTTGTTTCAACAATGGCTCCAACCTAAAACAAAAAAATCGAAATTTCATCACCAAATTTAAACAAACAAACCAAATCACTCGTACCAACTATATGACCTGGGTTAAAAAAATATATCTATTTATGGTAATTATACCTTACATTGGCTTAGATCTTTATCATTTATAGTGTTCATACATTTACCATGCAATTCAAGTCTCAAAATGCTTAGGCTTAAGTAAGATAGCTATTATTACCCCTATTTTACGTGTTGGAAATTGTGGTTTAGGAAGAGAGAATAATTTGCAAAGAGTCCAGGATGAGAACCCAGTCTTTTAAGTCTCATTTCAGAGCTTTTTTTTACTACATGATACTGCCTTCAAGAAAATTGTGGAATGTAAGAACCAAAACACCATAGGACAGCAAAAACAGCTTCAATTTTCTTTCATGTAAATATTGAATATTGGATTCAGCATTTGTATTTAAGGGACCTTTTAGATAAAGGTTCACCTGGAGAGAGAGGGATGGACCAGTTGACCTTCTTTCAGCTTCCAGACCTTTGTATATCAGATATTAACCGAAGTGGTACTCTGACATAATGAAGATTTATAACATAAATGGCCAGAAATGGATGGAAAACATAATGTAGGTATTCATTAAATTGAACTATTAAGTCAACATAGTTTACTTGGTAAGTTAGAAAAACAGAAGATTCAGACTTATGATACTGGTATATTACACTTATCAAGCTAAACACCTGTGGCAACAATATGAAAAACAAAATGTAGTATTCAGTCCAAGAATTCAAAACAAAAGGTAGCTGAAACTCATGTCCACATATATTAAATTATCCTTCTGTAAGATGTTTAACATTCTTTAACTAAGGATACAGCCATTGTAATATTGTAATTTATACTAACTCTACAACACCTTATTTGTAATTTTGTTTTCTGATTAACATTTTTTAACATTTTAAAAGTGTATCTACAAATATAAAATCCAATAAATCACTGTATGAATTTACGATTCATCATTTCAGATTGTAAACTGTACAAAATACGTACTCTTAAAGGACCCTTTACTTGGTCATCTTGCACCAATTGTGTAGTATTATCCTGTTTCAGGAGTACCTAAAAAACATTTTTGCACAATAGTTTGCATGTTACTTTTAAAACAGTACATTTATGGTAATACTGTAACAAAAATGTCTTTATACTTTCTTAGCATCCTGGGGTTACCTCTGGTATAATACTTATTCCATTGTATTTACGTTTATTGTCTCTCTCACTAACTGTGAGCTCCTTGAGGGCTGGAGTCCTCCTCACTATATCTCTAGCAGTTAGCAAGTGTCAATACATATTACAGGCACTTAATAAATGTTTGCTGAATTGACTATAGAAGGTTTATAATCTGTAGTGATTATTGTAAAACCTTAAAATTGCCTTCATTGCTTTTTATCAACTAGTCATAAAGGTTCCGTCGCCAAGTATATTTAAAAAAAAACAGCATCAAACTTTATTGCCTACATGCAAGGTAAACAAATTAAAACCAGAAGTCTTCTGGTCCTCTATAAAGTAAACCTAAATAATAATCTGATATGCAATTCAGTCACAAATAAGTGCTCCCTTCTACTACAGATCCTCCCACATATATAAGGTAACCTGCTCTATTAAGAGAGAGGGAGAATGGGAGAGGGAGACGGAAAGGAAGCATGTACCCAAATAAGGGGAAACTTCAAATTCTAGGTAATTTATGTATAAGACCTCCCCAGACAATCACTGTATTGATTTTAAATTAAATAAATTAATCTACAAAGAGCCACAATACTAACAAAAAGTTAAAATTCTCAAAGAATTCCAAGTAAATATTTAGTAAGGAAATCCTGTATAGCTGACATAGTAAAAAGGCTATATGAAACAAGGAAGAAATGAATGTCAAATGATATCCTAAGAATACTCGAAGAAAAGTTTCACCAGCAGATGGAAATTTAAACAGAAAGTTTATAATAATCATAGATAAATCTATTTGTCTACCACACAAATCACACTCCTCTAGTTTAATGGTTCTCAAACTTCAACATGCATCAGAAACACTTGAAGGGCTTGTTATAACACAATCATAGGACCCCATCCTCAGTGTTTCTGACTCAGTTTGTCTGGGGTGGGGGCCTGAGAATTTGCATTTTAAACCAGTTCTCAGGTGAGACTGATGCTGCTGGTCCTGGGTCCACTGTTCACTTATTCATTCAACACATTCTGAGCGCCCCCTGTTTATAAGGCACTGCTCTAGGTATTGTGAACAGAACAAGGCAAACATTTCCTCCTTCCAGGGTGCTTAATTTTTGTAGGAAAGGATCACATATGTAAGTGAAAAGCAAATTGCAAAACTGAAAGTACAGAATGATCCAATGATAATAATAACATCAACACTGTTACTGAAAGGCACAGCACAAAATTTGGTAGAACACATAAAGGCTCTTTGGAGTAATATCACAGAGGACCTCCATGAACTTCATTATACAGTTCCACAATGTTAAAAAGTTTATAATAAGCATGGATTACCTTTGTAGTCTAAGTAACTAAGATTATTAAAAGCATTTATATAGAAAAATTACTAGGAGTAAACACAAAATGATAATAGTAGGATTTCTGAGGTCAACTATGGCTTTTAATCCTTCAGTACTTTTCTGTACTTCCAAATATTGTACAGCAATCAATAACTTTTTTTCTGGTCACAAAAGCATCTTAAAATTATCTTAGGATAAAATTCTTAAGTCATTTTTATCGCTGTCTTGAAATGATAATTCCCACTGTTTTGTTTTTAGTAATCTATTGTTTTTTCTAATCACTTGAAATCATCGCTACCTGAATAATATGAAAGGAGAGAAAATAGATTATAGCCTAAGTAAGCATGCTACCGCAAACAGGAAAGATCCAAATGATGGGAAGTATCATGAGTATGGTATTTCATGGAAGCACTTGGAATAATTTCTCATCTTGAGTTCTTTATTTCCCAATTCTTAATGTGCTTTTCCTATAGTTTTGTATATAACAGTGCTTTCACATAGTAATGATTCACGAAGTGAAGTAATAGTTCAGTAAATAAAATGTTGATTTGTAGTCTCCGAATTCCATCCCTAACTCTCTTCAATCGAGTTAATAAAGCTGTTCCATTAAAAAAAAAATTACCTTAACTTTTACCAGCCTTTTCACAGTCTTAATTTTTGCCTCACAGAAGGCACCTCGGTACTTGGCACTGACATCAGTTCCCACTGTCAGGTAGGCAGGCTCATCCGCCGCCTGATGAAAGGAACATACAATATGAATGTCACTACTATTTTCCCCTACTCCAACCCCAAGTCCCATCAAAAGGTTCTGTATTTCAAGTAATAAGAACATTAACATTATTTGCTTATTAGTACCATTGATAATTTGAAAAATATCCCTAAAGCAAACACTTTATTAGCAATCCTTTACTTTATAAACTATATCGCGAAAACATAAAACAATTTAAATTGTAACTAGAAAGTATCAGTAGGAAATATAATGTTTTTTCATTCAGATACAAAATGATTCAACAATTTTATAATATATTTAAGAAATGAAAAAATTTAAAAATCCAGAAAAGGTATATTTATTTTAAGTGTCTCGTAAAACTTTAAGTTAGTCAGTTATGGCCTCCTGAAATTTTGTTTTCAAATTAAAAGAAATATTGCTATTAAAATTAACACTAACAAATACATAATTAAATGTGTTTTGTTTTGTTTTGTTTGCGGTACGCGGGCCTCTCTCTGTTCTGGCCTCTCCCGTTGCGGAGCACAGGCTCTGGACACACAGGCCCAGCGGCCATGGCTCACAGGCCCAGCCGCTCCGCGGCATGTGGGATCTTCTCCCAGACCAGGGCACGAACCCGCGTCCCCTGCATTGGCAGGCGGACTCTCAACCACTGCACCACCAGGGAAGCCCAAATGTTTATTAATATAGCTACATAAAGGCAACTGTTTTTGGATACATAATAACTGTACAGATAATAAATGAAGCCAACCCTTTTGATAAGGAGAGCATTATTTAGAAAAATCATTGGCTAAAAGCTGCATTTTAAAGCTTTAAATCTAAATTAACTGATGAATGCAGAGATGTGAACTGAGGGTAGCTGTACCTAGTTTATCAATATTAATCTTCTTGGTATATTTAAAAAAAAAAAGTTTCACAAAGAAATACCTACTTTTAGCAAATGTCCGTGATCAGAATGATACATGGAAAGACGTGAGAAATTTCACTCCACCATTCATTTTAATCTTGACAGTAACAGAATGACTGCTATCTCAATCTGTCATTTTAAGAATATTTTCCAAAAGTTAAGTGTATTGATAAAAGCTCAACTCAACAATGCTAAGTGCAAAGGTTACAGTGTACACTTTAGAGAAATACTTTCAAGTAGAAAATGATTTTTCATTAAGTTTTCCCAACTAACATTAAAGAAGGTACACTGTCATTTCAAGGAGATAAGAAAGCAAGAGGAAGTTTGGGAAAATCCTGTATTTCAGAGCTTAATACACTGAAAGAGTAAATGAGTAAGGAATCAAGTTTAAAGTTAGTGCATTTACGAATAACGCAAATTGAAAAGAAATACTTTTTGCAAATAAATATCTGACCTGAAACATTCAATGCCACGGAACTGCAGGATGTTATACCTTCCTTTCCCTTTAAACATCACATACGATGTTTGCAATATTTGTTGTCTTCAGAAGAATTTTTTTTAGGTTGGATATACATTTAAAATATTTACTGAACTAAAATTAAGTATTATTAGTTATAATAATAATATATAATAATACTTAGTTTTAGTTCACCTTCAAATATTTTACCCACAAAATTTCACTTTATCCCCAGAAAAAATGGTATCTCCCTTACACAATCCACACATTCCTTCCTTAGAAAATCGCATTGGCACTGGAGAAGAAAAAAAAAAAAAATCAAAAAATCCCCCAAAGAACCAAAGCAGGACAAAAGCTTTACTTCTGCAAAGGTCGCTGCCAACACAGGAAGTGTTTAAAAATACTAGCCCAATGGACAACAATGGAAAGGCTGCAGCAGCCTTTCCAAAGTGCTAACTGCTTCGGAGAGGGGCCCAACTGACCGCATTTAGACACAATGATCATCTCTCACCCATTCAACACGTCCTCATTTTCAGAAAGCGCTGCTCAGCAGACGAATCAATTTTGAGTAGCAAAAAAATGACATTCCATAGCACTGGCCTCATGACAGTCAGTGTCCAGGGCACGAGGTTCCGAGCAGCGTCGACTCTACTTACCTTCATTTTCACTGGTGATCTGTGGGGTTCCAGCTCAACGAGCTATTTTCTCCGTCGCTGGAACCAAGGGGAGGGGAAAGACAGGCACAGAATCAGTCAACGAGGGGAGCGACCCGGGGAAAGAAAGTAAACAAATGCCAGCGGGGAGGGGCAGAACCCTCACCAGGGAAGGGATAAGATCCCCTCCGAGGGCAGCCAGGACGCAGGAGCCGAGGGGGTGGCAAGAACCCCACGGGCGCCAAAGGGCAGTGGGTTCCGCCGCGGAGTTCGCCAGCGGCCCACCGCGCCCCCGCCTCGCTCGCCACTTTGACCCGGAATGCTCAACTCAGAGCCCCAGGACGGGTCGCTCTGGAGAAGGGCAGGGCGCCGTTTGGGCTTCCCCGGGCCCCCCACAGGCGCGGTCGCCGAGCTCAGCCGCCCCCCGGATACCCCAACTTCGGCCCGCGCCCCGCCTCCGCCGATCGGCCCCCTCCGCCCGCCCCGGGCCCGCGGTGGCGGCAGCGGAGTGTCACGGCGCCATTGCTCTCCTTCCTTTCCTCTGCACCATATCAGAAAGGAGAAGCACTTCTTCACCCGAAGGGGCAGGGGCCGTGGCCTTCAGCCCCGAGGCGCGCGAGGGAGGGAAGACCCGCGAGGGGAAGAAGGCTGGGGGGGCGGAGAGAAGGAGGGGAGGTGGCCCGGACAGGGTGTGGGAGGGGAGGGGAGCCGCACAGCGGCAGCCGCCGCCTCCTCCCCGCGCCCGCCTCAACTTTTTGTACCCCAGAGCAGTACCAGCCCCCAGGCCCTCGGGTCCAACCACGGACTCCACGGGGGAGGACGCACTGGGGAGTTGGGGGCCGGCTGCCCCAAGCAGCCCGCTCCTCGCCTCGCGGAAGCAAACTTAGCGGCGCGGCCAGCCCACAGCCATTTTCCCGGGGAACCCGGGGAAGCGGCCGACGAGGCAGCTGCGGCGGCTGTTCCCGCAGTTGCTGCCGCTGCTCCACGACTTGCCCCTTCCCCTGCGCTCGCCGCCCCGCTTGCCAAGCATCCCCCTCCCCACCTCCAAAGCTTCCAACTGCACCGGGACCCCGGGCAGCAGCACCAGCTGCTAGTGCCGCTTCTTCCATTCAGTATCCCCCGCTTCTCTTCTCCCCACCTACCAACTGCCGGTGAAGTGCGCGCTGTCAGCCCCCGAGTCCTCCGCCCCACTGACCCCCGTGGGCCCCAGTCCGGGCAGCACCACTCCCGGCCGCGGCAGCAGTTCCTGCGCCCCGTTCCCCACTCGCCCGATTTACTGCCACAATCCACCAAATAACAAGCTGTTGAGCAGACTCGCTTCTACACGAACTCCTATTGGCTGCTCATGACGCCGAAGAGTTTCGGATTGGAGCTCGCTACCTGCCGTCCTCATTGGATGTAGCTCTGAAACTTCACGGATTGGTGCGAAAAACAGCAGGTAGGACATCTGCCACTTATGATTGGCTGCCTCCGAAGACTAACGTTACTGGAGAATCAGGTATTGAGTAAGCAAGTCCTGAAAAATGATTGGTAAAGACGACTCCGGATGTACTTAACTGAGCATTGATTGGTCAATTGAGGGGTCAGGAAGAGCAGTTCGGCACGAGGATTGGCGGTGGGGTGTCCCATGGAAACCGAACCCGGAGCTGTGGCCAGGACTTGCACGGGGGCGGGGCAGGGTCTTTCCAAAGCGCCTGCGCTGAACCAGTTTCTCGGCGCCATTTTGTCTGGGCAGCGGTGGCTGCAGGTCTACCGTATTTTATGTTTCTGGCGAGACGAGAGCGGAATCTTTATCCCGTGGATTCATTTAACTGCGGCAACCATCCACCGTTCCCTACAGGACAGCACCTAGTGAAGATCGGAAGAGTAGCGATCTGTCAGAAAGGTCAGTTGGAAGCGGTAGTTGTCCGGTGGACTGGGGGATGGCGCAGCTCTAGCGGCACCGGCACCGGAAGTGAGGGGGCCGCTCGGCAGCCATAGCAGAGTAAGTTCTCCCTGCGGCTGGGTGGGGAGCTGGGGGCGGGCTGAGAGGGGGCGAGGCTTCTCTCGCGGCCCTAGAGAAAGAGGCGGAGGGGACGTGCACGTCTCTTTTCTCCGGCCTGATCCTTTGGACTCCTCTCGGGAGTGTGAGAGATGTTCGGGATGCCGCTCCTCTCAGAGCAGTGCTTCCTCCCTTTGGAAGTGGATTTCGGCAGCTTGTCACGTTCTGCGACCAAGGCCACCGGCTGTGTGCTCCTCCTTAGTTAAGACAGGGAGGGCAGGGTTCTGAGGCAAACCGGTTCTGCGTGGGGAGGGGTTTCCGCGTGCTGGTCACGCGTTTAAGTAGTGAGGAAAATGAAGGAAACGCTGGGCTTGGGGTGCTGAGGAATTCCCTAGGTAGCACAGACGCTGCCGCTCTGGCCTTAGACAAGTAGCTGTGCCACGCTGCACGAGGCTTAGGCTGCTTTTTGAAAGGAGCGAGCAGTGGTTTTGCAGGGACGGGACACACCTTAGATAAAAATACAAGGGCCTCCCCGATAGGATTTTGTTCAGGGTAGCCATTGATCTCGTTCCATTAGCACGATCTTGTGTTCTGTTAAAGAAAACAAAACCACATTTGAAATGGTGGAAATAGAGTATTGATTGGCAAGTTGTTTTAAAGAATGAAATAATTAAAAAAATGTAAAATATCGACGGTAATCCACGTTGACTAAACTTACTCGTTAAGAAGACATGTTAACTAAGGCTGCATCGATTTTTCATTCGTAAGAGTGATTTTTTCAGAATTGTTGAGAAAATGAAATGCATGTTAGTATTTCTGCTGAGTGACCTAGTCACACTGATCTGAATAGCTGCTTAAAATTATCCTCATAATACTTCTGTTTTGAACCCTATTGCTGTATTGGTGGGGACTAGAAAATGATCGAGTGATTTAATGATTTGTTGGGGTTTTTTTGGCAGTTGGTCTGAAGAAAAGGACAGTTAAGTGACAAACATCCGGAAGTATTACTGAGGTGAGTTCTAATGTCTGTAAAAATCTTTAGAATTAGGGAGACCAGTAAGTAGAGCCATAAATAGCAAGATGGAAGAATGGTAGTTGAAAAGTCTTTGTTTGGTCAAGGGTTCAAATGAGTCTGTGATTAGCTTCCTGATATGATACTTTAGAATGAAGTCTCAAAATTAGGACATACTTAAGAATTTGTTTACCCATTCATGCTAGTCCCATTTCTAGATTTTTAAGTACTTAATATTTTTATCAAGGAATAATGTGGACATTTTCATGATTTTTTACTCAATATTTAAAAATTTGGCATGTAGAAAAGATATTTCAGTAAGAGTTTAGAAGTTAAGCAATTTTTTTTCTTAAGGAAATTATAGGACATGTAAATACTGCTTAACTTCCCGGGTCGGAGCGGGTGGGTAATCACCTATAATTCCAGTACCTGACTTAAAACGGTTATTATCTGATCCAAATAATGTATGTCAGTGGGCATTTGGAAATTACCAAAAAGCCAAAAGAAGAAAACAAAATCTCTTGTATCACCACCACCAAAAGGTGATTGCAGTTTGTACTTGTACCTATGTGTTATTCAGAGGGGTTTCTCTTTCGCTGGTTTTGTTTTACAAAATAGAGATCATTCTAGTCATGCTCATTTTGTCACTCAGGTTTTTTTCCTTTTTGGAAAATATTGGGAACATGCTGCACGTTTTTCATGGCTGCATAGTGTCCTGTAGGATAGATGTACTGTATTTTATGTAACCAGATCTCTTAATTTTTATAATGGCAGTAATATGTCTGAATATCCTTGTGCATGTTTTACAAAAGATTTTCTCTGAGAACTGACATCTATGCCTAAAATTTCTAGGCATCTTGATATTCCCTCACATGCCTGATTATTTCTCTAGAATAAATTTCTATAAGTGGAAATACAAGGCCAAAGAGATTATACCATGCTTCATCAGAAAGCTTTTGCTCTTTTTTTGTTATCCTTTTTCCTTTTATTACTCTCCTCCCCCCCAATCCCCATTTTAAAAATTTAATTTAGCTTTATTTTTGAGCTTTTTCTCCTGGGTCTCTGTTTATTCAGGTAAAATTATCAGTCTTTCAAGTCACACATATAGTAAAATAAACTTGAGAATTTTTTGGACCTTAAGAGTAATTTCTTAAAATTAATTTATTTTTTGCTCTAGAATAGTTAGGCGTTTGTACAGTGAAACATTTTGCTATGCAGAAGTGACACTTAGAGGAAACTAAAAACATTGTTTTTTATGGTAGAGTTAGTTGAGTTTAACTATTGTTTCCTTGTAGCCTGGCTTAAAGTTTTCCATCTTTCTGTGCATTCTCAAGGTGCTTTTGTACTGTCATAGGACCCTTTACATGCCTCTCTCATCACATTTACTTTGCATTTGTTTGGCTCTTCCCCAGTTTGAGACTTTACTCCCAGAGGGTAGCAATTGCTGTTTTAATCACTCTTATGTTTCCTTACCTGATACATGGTATGTGCTCTGTCACTGTTTCTTATGAATCGTTATGTACTTTCATATACAAAATATGTGAAGTAAGCTAACATGTTTTCTTTAACAGCAGTTCTCTTCTGAAAATTCATGATATTCCACAAATGCTGTCTTAACTTTGAAATTTTTTTTAATGTTCCAAATACTTGATTTAATACTGAGTTGATTTCTTTTTTTTTTTGAAGGGAGCAAACTTTTTTTTTTTTTTATTTTGGCTGCATTGGGTCTTCGTTGCTGCACGCAGGCTTTCTAGTTGCGGCGAGCAGGGGCCACTCTTCATTGCAGTGCGCGGGCTTCTCATTGCGGTGGCTTCTCTTGTTGCGGAGCGTGGGCTCTAGGCTCAAGGGCTTCAGTAGTGGTAGCACGAAGGCTCCAGAGCACAGGCTCAGTAGTTGTGGAACACGGGCTCAGTTGCTTCACAGCATGTGGGATCCCCTCAGACCAGGGATTGAACCCGTGTCCCCTGCCTTAGCAGGCAGACTCTTCAACAACTGCTCCACCAGGGAAGTCCCAGAACTGACTTGATTTCTAATTGCTAATAATAATGTAGGTTTAGAGAACTCATTGAGAATAGTTATTCTTGACTTTTTTCCTCAATTCTTTTTTTTTTTTTTAAAGATTTTATGATACCTTAGCGGAAGGCAACTATAGATGAATATTAATTGAACACTCAAATCATCTCTTAGGAATAAATGAATGAAAATTAATTTTGATAAAATTGATTTTTGTAACCTATTTTAATGAGCCCAAACTAGTAGAATAATGTTTCTACAAAATCAAAATGGTCAAATTTTTAATAATGTTTTTATGAAAAAAAGCTATTTTGAAAGCAGAATGTTTTATTTATTTGGTCAAGAATTCAAATGAGGGCATGAAATTAGCTTCCCATCATGGTATCTTAGACTGAAATCTCAAAATTAGAACATCCCTATGAATTTTTTTTTTACCCATTCATATGGTTCCCATTTCTGGATTTTTAATCACAGAACACTGTGAACATTTTCATGATTTTTTTTTTTCTTTAACCCATGGTAAAATACTTGACATATAAAGATCTCATCAGGAAAAGTGTTTAGAAGTGAAGCAAAACAGTCTGTTCTGAGTGTGTGGGCTATATAACATACTCAAAACTTTAAAAAGTCTTTGTCTTCTAGAGGAAGCCTCGCTTTGTGGAATAATGAAGGAAAGTGTTCCAGTTTTTAAATGACTTGGATCTGCTCTCTGTTGAAATTGTAATTCTGGTATGCAGTTTTACTTAACTATTCTTTAGTAATCGAGATTGGCCATGTTGCCTTTATATGTATATCTCTTTTTAAAAATGATAGAATTTGTTCCACTGTACAGTTATTCCTGTAACTGTCTGTGTATGTTGAAAAGCAGAACAGATTGTTGTGTTGAATGTAGCTGCTTTCCTAATGGTTTTGTTATTTTTTGGAAAGTTACTAAATTTGCTTATTTGCAACCAAAGCAACCTTTGTAATCTCTGTATGGTCTTTTGCCCTAGTAGATGTCACTGCTTATTTTATGGCCACATGGAGTCATAGATAACTGGTTTTCCTTCATATATAATGCAAACAAGAGCATTATTTTAGGATTTGGTAGATTACCTAGTGGCATTCCTACTAGGATCTGTCCTCAGAAGCTTACTGTCAATAAAAAGAAAACCATAATTAAACATGTGGGTGTTAATATAGTTATTTCAAAAGATTCCATCAATTTAGATTGGTTTAACTTTTTAAAGATTTAAATCATGGCACACGAGAAAAATAGATTTGTCAAAGTTCAGTGTACAATTGGATCTAATTGTTTTAAAAAACAAATTGTTTTATAATACAGAACAGAAAGAAATTTATTTAGCCATCATTGAAGGCTTTTCAAGGTTAATGATATGTAATATGTAAAATTAGAAGAAAGGAAGTCATTCTAAGTGGATGTAGCTTGTGAGCAAGGATGCAGTTATTTGGGTTGGCCAAAAAGTTTGTTCGGTTAGTGAATACATTATTCAATAAAATTCTTGGTGAAAATGAAAAATGTGTCTTTTATAGTTAAAACTGAAGGAACTTCTTGGCCAACCCAATATATAAGAAAAGCTATGTTTGGGACAGTAAGTGAACCAGTTTGGAGAGGATGACTGATTAAAGATTACATTGGGAAAGTTGTGTGAAGCCAGCTTGTCGAGGTTTCTAGAATTAGCTGCACATCAGAATTATGTAGAGTGCTTGTCTTTTATAGGTTTGGGAACTTCCAGAGGGCCTTGAAAGGTGGGATATGAGCAGAAAATGAAGGTTATTTTTTGTTTTGTTTTCAAATTTTACAAATCAAAATGGAATTAAACAAACAAACAAAAACTTACTTCTAATCCCACCCTACCATTGGATTTTTAAAATTTTCTTTTTCCTTGTCTGTATGCATATTCTTTCTTTAGACTCAGAGAAATTTTTATTTTTCTTTGTTACTTAACGTTGTAATAGGCATTCAATGTGACTGCATGGTCTCCACAGTAATTTTTTTTTTAATTTATTTATTTATTTTTGGCTGCATTTGGTCTTCATTGCTGTACATGGGCTCTCTAGTTGCGGCGAGCGGGGGCTACTCAGTGTTGTGGTGCACGGGCTTCTCACTGCAGTGGCTTTTCTTGTTGCGGAGCATGGG
The DNA here is from genome assembly GCF_937001465.1 of Orcinus orca. NCBI lineage: Eukaryota > Metazoa > Chordata > Mammalia > Artiodactyla > Delphinidae > Orcinus > Orcinus orca. The sequence goes on along the minus strand of NC_064560.1, from coordinate 158,877,952 downwards.
CTCTAGGCACGTGGGCTTCAGTAGTTGTGGCTCGCGGGCTCTAGAGCGCAGGCTCCGCAGTTGTGGCGCACGGGCTTAGTTGCTCCACGGCATGTGGGATCTTCCCAGCCCAGAGCTTGAACCCATGTTCCCTGCATTGGCAGGCGGATTCTTAACCACTGCGCCACCAGGGAAGTCCTCCACAGTAATTTTAATGTCTGAAAATATTCCATCAAACTCTGTTATCTCTGACTTTATTTTCCTATTGCTGGACCATTTAGGTTTCTTTCTAGTTCTTAAATATTGTGCTGTAATTATCATCTATGTACATACAGTATTTTCTGTTTTTTTGCACTGTTCTTTTAGGATTGATTTAAAAGGTCATTGTATGAACATTTTTATGACTCTTTGAAATGTTGCCATGTTGTTTTCCAAAAGAGTTATAATTTACACTACCTTCCCTGTGAGTTTAGTTACCAACATTGGGTAGCCTGTAATTATAACTTTTGCTAAGTTACTAGGTACAAAATATGTTGAGCTCTCTTTTTCTCTGTAATATTTTTGTGAAGTGGGACCTCTTTCCATAATTTCATTTACTGATTCTTAGTAGTAGACAAGTTGTCTATTCAAGACTTTTGTCCATTTATATATTAGAGTTTTGATATTCCTTAATTTTTTGAGCTTATTATATAATATTTAGTAGTAATTTGCTACAGATATTTTTCCATAAAGACTTCCCTTTTGATTTTCATTATTTGTGTTGAGGGTTTTTGAATAGACAAAATGTATTCCTGAACGATTACTTGGAAATAGTGTCCAGTATGACTGAAGAAGTGACACAGGAATTGGAGGTGGGGAGACAATTAAGATACTCTTGCAGTGATGTCAGCATGAGGTGAAACTAGAGTGAGTAGGGCCTGGAGGGAGGGTAAGGAAGGATAGGTGAGCAAGAGACTGTGAGAAAAAAAGAGTTGATAGCATTTGATTTCTAATTGATTATAGAGGTAAAAAGAAAGAAAACTCAAGATTTTAAAAAATGGGAAATAGATTGTGCCATTAATCAGTTTGGAAAGTCAGGAAAGGCTACTGGTTGGTAAGGAAAGTGAAATCAGTTTTAAACATGCTAGTTAGAGCTTGAAATGTCCAGTAAGCATCTCTTCTTACTTTTGTGAAAATGGCTATAAGGTCCCTAATTGGATTAAGGCATATGCTGGACTGTATACTGTTTTCTGTATTCCAACTTTTGTGGCTGCGTGGCGTGGCACGTGGGATCTTAGTTCCCCGACCAGGGCTCGAACCCAGGCCCTTGGCAGTGAAAGCGTGGAGTACTAACCACTGGACTGCCAGGGAATTCCTTGTATTCTGACTTTTAATTCTATTCTTCCATTAGACTTTTTGGGGCTTTTATTAGGGTTTTCTTATTTCTGGTTTTAACTTGAAAAGTTAAAGTGGATTATTAAGTAAAATAAACGCAGGAAAACCAGATGATTCCTGAACTAAGTTAAAGAAAGGTTAGTTTTTCATTCTTTTTTTCTTCCAGTTTTATTGAGGTATTAACATATAGTAGTGTATAAGTTTGTGTACCGCATAGTGATTTGACTTAACATCATGAAATGATGACTACAGTTTAGTGAATATCCAGGGAATTATTCAGGGATAGCAAAGAAGATACTTCAGCTTTAGAATGTGTGGGTGTAGCCAGGCTTTTTGTGGGGATGGGTGGTTTAGGGCAGATTTAATCTCTGCCTCATCTGTAAAATAGGGATAGTAATAGAACTGACCTGGTTAGGATTAGTATTAAATGAATTAATATCCATAAAGTGCTTAGAATGATTCCAGATATTATGTGGTGTTGTTAGTATGTATCGTGCTGTTTCATAATGTCTGTCATTCAAGAGTTTAAAAGAAATGTTATATTTATATACAGAAATAAAGCACCTAGACTCTTTGCCTCTCCCTTCCTGAAGGTCATATTGACCTCTCTCCAAACTTATTTCATACTTCTTCTCTTCAGGTATTATTTGCTGCAGTCACACTAAAACTATCATGGCTCCACCGCACAAGCTCTGTATTTTCCCAGTTCTTTGTTTTTATTCATATTTTTCCCACCATCTGGATCGTTGCCCTATTGCCACATATTCAAAAGCTGCTTTTTAAGTGATGCTTTCCTTGATACCTCTGCAACTATAGGTAATCTGTCCGTATGAATTTCATATATTTCCTTTTATGTGATTTCTACCACTTTCTGTATTGCATTTTAGCTTTTTGTCCACTAATATGTCCTTCACTAAGTTATGACATCTTACAGACAGAGAACTGCACCTTATTCACTTTTGTAGGTTTAGAACCTGTCACAGGCCTTGGCACTTAGTACGCACTCATTTGTGGAGTGACAGTTTATAAAAGGTATAGCAAGCTAAAAGGTGACATTTAATGGACAAATGCATGCCAGTGAAAATGTGCTTTGTCAGTTTTTGTACAAGAGGAACATCTTGCCTGATGAGTTGCTTAAAATGAGAGATCGCTTGAGGTTTAGGAATTGGGTCAGATTCCAGAATGTGTAGTGGGGGTAGATCACTCTGGGGACTATCCACGGGTCAGGAATTTTCATTAGAATGATTTCCTATTGTTTTATAAAGGCTAGTATGTCTAATTAACCACCAGAGGGATTTTTCTTCTGACAGCTGATTTTTCACGGATCTGCCAGCCCACCAATCTTCTCATCCTCAGTGGTCCAAATTTGTGAAAAGTTGGGCCAGTACTAAGGGTACATCTGCCAATAACAGAATCTACAAACCACGTGGCTCGATTGGTTATTGAACCCATAATCTCACTCTGTACATACATTTTTCTTTTCACAATACCGTAATGCCTCTAGGCATGAAAATAGGAGTAGGCTGAAAATAGGAACTGGGTGAGACATTTCATGAGGACACTTACTTGATCTTTAGTTACTGTAAGATTGACGGGGTCTATGCCTCTAGATTTAGAAGAAATGGAAATGTTGGGAAATGGGGAGATAAGTTAAAAAATCAGGCTCATAGTAGGCATTTTTAGAGCTAAAGCAGCAGTTATGTACTCTTAGCTCGAAAATGCTCAGAATTTTTACAATAGTTCAATGGGATGTTGATTTCAGTACTGTAGAAACACTGGATTTGAAGACCAGGTGTTCTGTGTTCTGATCATAAGCCTGTTTTCATTGGTTGGGATACATTACTCTACATGAGTGTTTGCTTTTAAAGTGTAAGGGACATGGGGCTAGGTATTTACAGCTCTTAATACTTAACGGTTCTAATCCAGCACCATATTTTTCTAATAAGAATTCCTAAGCATATTTCTAATATTTATGTATCCCTGAAAGGTTAAATGATACTTCTGAAAATCAGAAGTATCAGACACTGACTTGATAATTTTAGCACTTAAGGAAGTTGCTGCTATTATCAAATTGACAGAAGCTTTAATGTCCTTACCTACCTCACTGTTTTATATAACAAGTGTTCTAGTAAAACAGATACTTGAAATAATAGCTAAGGAAGGTCATGGATTAATTTCTTTATAGTGAAGTTTCTATTCTGTGTATGTGTGTGTATTGCTCATACACACCACAGATGAAAGTACAGTGCCCTCCAGTATTTTGTCCTGTAGTTCACTTTTTTATAAAATCTGTTGTGACCCACGAATTGATTTTATGACTTACTGTGGGTCTGAACCTGCTTTTGAGGGGTAGGCAAATGGACTAGATAACAGTGCTTTACATTTGTTTGGTAGTTTTTAACATTCACTGGGCACTTTGATATACTGCTGTACCCTTAAGTGTGATAGCTTAAAAGTGAAGATACAAACTAACTGTTAACTGAAAATGCTTCTAGTTGTTTCAACAACAGTTCAGTTGGGGCTGGGGGTGGCAGCTGGAAGGAGTCATGGGGGAGGGATTCTTTTCTCCTTAGTATGTTTGCTAGTGTGTTATTGACTCTGCTAATCCTAACAGCCCATTTAAGGGTGTATATTTATATTTGTATTTATTTGTAGTTAGGATACTGTATTTATACTCAGATCCTTCGGCAAACGTAGACCAAAGATTTTCCCCAAGTATGTTCTCTCAAACGAAACCAGAAATCTTTGTTTTGTTTTGTTTTGAATCTTTGTGTTTCTTAGTTTTTATATAGTCACAAAACTCCTTTCAGTGTTTGTATAATTTTGGTGGCTTAGATCTTGGTCTGACAGGGTAGGGAGAGGGATTCTCACATGAAGTACCATAACAAAAAAAAAAGCCATCTTCCTGTTTCTTATTCCTCTATGTATCATGTGATATACTGTCTTTTTAAGGCCTTTAAATTGCCAAGGGAAGCTTGGTAACCAAGGCAAGTTTTTGCTGTTTTCTTCTCAAATTTGTAGTTCTGCATTTTATTACACAGTCATGAAGAACTTAGTCTGTTACCAGTAAATACTTAAGCCGCAAGACTTGCTTCTCCATCCTGCCAAGTACTTCCTGTTTTGTCAGATTTCCATGTAGGGAAAAGAATGGATTTAGAGTAGACAAGCTTGAGTTTCATGTTTAAAGCATCTCTTCTGAAATTCTTTTTGGAAGCTGTCCAAATATCTAGATTGAGGGATGGGGGTGGCACGTCATGTCTTCACATGAAGTCATCTGTCAGAAAGTTTCATTTGGCTTCATATCATGAAAGCCAGGGTTGCCGACAAGGAAGGAAAAACTTAGTTGTCAGAAATAATTACTAATGTATGACTTGCCAACATTGGTGGCTTGCCTTTTAGACTTTCCCTGTCAAACGTGTTTCAGTTTGTGAATGAATCATTGTATTGCCTCTGAAGGAAGTGTTGTTATCTGTGTTCACTTCTAGTAGACCTTTCCTCTAGAAATATGTAAGAACTGCATTCAGCCACATTTACTCCATTTTCAGTAGGGACAGGTGAAAGGTCAAATGGTGATTAGAATAGAAATGGGCTGCCTTGTGAATATTGAATATCTTTGGGGGAAAGTTTGCAGTAAAATGATGTTACTCTTTTGTTAGTAAAAGTGAGTAAATACAACATTTATCTAAACAATGAATTATCTGTCACTTATTTTTATCCTATGAAATGAACTTCGAATTAGGTGTTAGTAGAACGTGTCAGTAGAAGATACTTTCAGTGTAAACCTGAATCCCTTGATATTGCTGGTAAGGGAATCTTGTGTTAAGGTTCTTTTGCAGTGGCAGAACTGAGCCCTTAATATAAAATTTTCTTTGGCCATATTGACCTGGCCTGTCTTAAGTCGGAGCTATTTTTCTTTCTCTTGACCTGTCAGTAAAATATAAAAGATGCTTTTTAATCTCTGAATTCATATGCATTTTCTTCTTTATCAGCTCCCTGGCTCTTTGTCCACCCTCATGTTGGAAATGGTGAGAGAACTGATGCTGAATCATAAGGTATTAGAAACCATCTATTATAAAGTTTCTATCAGATACTTCTCTTTTTATCATCTAGTTATGTGCTCCTATTTCTGAGACATGTATTTCTTTAAAAATCCAATGGAAAAAAGTTTTCCCAAGTACCCATCATGCCCTACAGCTTCATCCTCCGTTTTGCTATATATCAGAAATCTCTTTTCTTGAAACCCTTTAATAACCATTCTGTTGCTGTATTCTCATTTTAATAAGCTGTGTCCAAATCAGTGATTCTCAAATTTTAGTGTATTCATAAGCATTACATCAGTTGTTTGTTCAAAATACAGATTCCTGGGCCTCGCTTCAGATCTGGTGAATTCAAATCCATGGAGAATTCTTATGTGGGTGGTCTCTGAACAAGATGGAGAAACAGTTATCAACTTACGTGCACGCCCATCTAAATTCTGTTCTTCATATTCTTATATGGATTAGTTTTTTTACTTTGTTTCAATTATTGACATCTCAGATTTTTTCCTATTATTGTCATCCTTAGTTTTTCATCCAGTTCACTGAATTGGAGAGCTAATGCACCAGATATCCAGGGAACTGTCCAAAATTCCTTGTCAGGATTTATCTCCTCCCCTGCTCCCCCCTTCTCAGAGTACACATTTATGGTCAGTATATACATACAGGCTATGTATACTTAATAATACATGAACATGTATTTCTTTTTTTTAATGGATATGAAATATAGTATTTTTTTTTTAATTTTATTATTTCGGTTGTGCCGGGTCTTAGTTGCGGCCAGCAGGCCCCTTAGTTGTGGCATGTGAACTCTTAGTTGCAGCATGCATGTGGGATCTAGTTCCTTGACCAGGGATCAAACCCACGTCCCCTGCATTGAAAGGCAGATTCTTAACCACTGTGCCACCAGGGAAGTCCCCATGTATTTCTAATATACTTTCCTAGTGATTTTTAAATGTGTCTGTTTTTCCCACTGGGGAAAGAATTGCGTATTATTTTTTTTTAATCTTTCCTGGCAGTATGATCCATTTTAGACATCTAAATTTTTGCACTGAATCTTTACTATCACTTGGTTGCTGCTGACTCTTAAACCAATCGGTCTACTAAAGGTAGGTTATCATCTTTATATGTCAGATTCTACCATATTATATCTTGAAGCCTATTGGCTTTTCCTAAAAAAATTAAAAAGTTTTAATAAATCCCATATGGATCATATAGTTCAACTTATTTAAATGACTTTTTCCTGAAATTCCACTTCATGGTTCCACATAGTAAAAATCAAAATCAAATTCCAAATCATACACTTCAAACACAGACTCAAGGTGTGTAAGTACCCTTGCTCTTCAACATCTTTATAATTACACTAGCATTTACTCTTTGAAAGAATTAATATTTATTGGCTGGAAGGATATACATAATATGGTGATTACCTCTTGCAGGGTTAGGATGGTTAAAGAAGGAACATTAGTTTTATTTGTAATATGAATTATCTGAGTCTTTTGCCCATTTTTAAATATTGGGTTGTTGAATTTTGAGAGTTCTTTATACATTCTGGACAAATATCCTTTGTCAAATATGTGATTTGCAAATATTTTGTCTAGAGTTTTTTTTCATTCTCTTAAAGGAGAGCAGAAGCTTTTAATTTTGGTGAAATTCACTGTCAGTTTTTTTCATTTATGTATCATGCTTTTGGTGTAGTATCTGAGAGCTCTTTTTTAAACCAGGGTCACAAAGGTTTTCTGTTTTCATCCAGAAGTTTTAGACTTTGAGGTACATTATTTTTTGGGGGTTTTTTTGGCGGTACGCGGGCCTCTCTCTGTTGTGGCCTCTCCCATTGCGGAGCACAGGCTCCGCGCAGGCTCAGCGGCCATGGCTCACGGGCCCAGCCACTCCGCGGCATGTGGGATCTTTCTGGACCAGGGCACGAACCCGTGTCCCCTGTATCGGCAGGCAGACTCTCAACCACTGCGCCACCAGGGAAGCCCTGAGGTACATTTTGACTTATCACTTTGAGTTAATTTTTGTATATGGTACAAGGTATGGTTTGGTGTTTGGTGTCCAGTTGTTCAAGCACCATTTGTGGAAAAACACTATCTTTGTGCATTGATTTGCCTTTGCACCTTTGTCAGTTAACCATATATTTCTATTTCTAGACTCTATTCTTTTCCATTAATAATATTACATTAATTTTATAGTAAGTCTTGAAATCAGATGGCATAGGCCTTGTAACTTTTTCTCTTTTGAAATTGTTTTGGCTATTCTAATTTCTTTTCCCAAATAAATTTTAGAAATAGCTTGTTGATTTCTTTCCACAAACACACCTCTCCCCCCCCCAAAAAAAACCCTCTTGCAAATTTGATTGGGTTTTACATTGAATCTATAAATCAGTTTAAGGAGAACTGACAATACTGAGTCTTCTAATCAGTTTGTTTATATAGTTCACTTTCTCACCAACATTTTATAATTTTCAACACAAAATCTTGTACAAATTTAAATTTATATCTAAGTATTCCTGTTTTTGATGTCATTTTAAAAGTGGTACATAATCCTCATTTTATAGACGAGGGAATAAGTAACTTGCCCAAGGTGACACAATTATTAAGTGACAAAGCCAGTATGAAACCTACGTTAGCTTATAAACCACTATCCTGGTTTTAATTATGATGCTGGTTTTCTTATTCTGAAATTGTGGTTACAATGGTGACAGAGAAGCAGCCCCAACTTTTTTTAACAAGAAAAAATCCCATTATCATGATGGTATAAAAGAATTGATTCCCCCAAAGTTTATGTTTCCTGAGCTTAGGTTTTCCAGATCTGTTCAAATCGTTTTAAACCACGTTTGTCTTAATTTAGAAGCCTCTGATCAATACAGTAGTGAACCAGTGTTTTTAAATATATTGAATATCTCACCCTGTAGTTAACTAGTATGAGTTTAGTTTTAAAAATACATACCTTTAGCATTTGATTACATACTGTGTGCTCACCAGTAGAGATACAAAGATAATTTCTTGAACAACTCCCAAGGGAGGGTGGGGGAGGAGGAATACATTTATATAATTATAGTAAATTTTACTATAGTAAACACTGTAATAGATATATACACATGGTCAATGGTGGAACAAAAGCTTCTACTTGGTTGGGGTTAAGAGTAGGCTGCACTCTTATTTCATATTTCGGAGTTCCTTTTAAAAAAAAAAAGTTTGAAAACTATTAAGAGGGAAACGTGTAAAGGGCTTTGAGAGGGAGAAATCTGTCAATCATTTCAGAAGGCTTGCTTTTGTAGGTGGTGGGAGTCCTTCAGAAAGACCAGTTAAGAGATAGCCTAGGCACAGTAAATACAATATGGATGTGGTAGAGCGCAGGAAAGTAAAAGGTTCCGCCTGGGTTTCATTTCCAAGGTGAGGAACAGCATTAGAATTGTTTTACATTAAGACTTCATTTTTTTCATTTGTGGATTTCTTCTGATTTCTTAGTAGCATTTTGATACATTTTTTTAATGAGATATTAATTTGTAACCTTAATTTGCTTTTCAAATCTTAATTTGAAGAGTATTTTAATGTTTCAATCAGTTAAACATATTGAGGACCTACAACTTTATTTTTCTCATTTATTTTTCAGGTTCCTTTGAGAATGATAGAAATGAAAGCAAAGGGATAGCCTTACCAGATAAGTGCTTTTTTATCTGAATGTATTCGGTTTCTTCCATAAGATGGCTTTAGTAGTGCTTAGTTGTCTTTAACTTCATTTGAAACAATTTTGTTAGATTGTATTGTGATAGCTGTCATATCAGCGTACTTTTTTAAAAAAAGCATCAAAATTGGTGAATTTTTGTGTAGCCATTTTAATATTGAAGATGGAAGGAAAAAAACAGCAGCATATTATGCTTTATTCAAGAAAGGTTAAAACACAACTGAAAAGGCAAAACATTCGTGCAGTGTATGGAAAAGGTGCCGTGACTGAACGTGTCAAAAGTGGTTTGCAAAGTTTTGTGGTAGAGATTTCTGACTGGACGATGCTCCATGGTCGGGGAGACCAGTTCAAGTTGATAGCAGTCAGATCGAGATGTAAATTTCAGAACAATCAACGTTATACCACGCAGGAGATAAGCCGACACACTCAAAATCTCCAAATCAGGTGTTGAAAATCATTCGCACCAGCTTGGTTATGTTAATCGCTTTGATGTTTGGGTTCCACGTTAAGCGAAAGAAACCTTGACCATATTTCTGCACTGCGATTCTCTACTTACGTAACGAAAACATTCCGTTTTTAAAAACAAATTGTGATGGGCAATGAAAATTGGATACTGTACAATAATGTGGAATAGAAGAGATGTTATGGAAGAATCCGAACAAACTTCTTTGGCCAACCCAATATTATTTGTAATCTCTAAACCAAAACTTTATTCTTTAAAACGTTTGTAATTTTCTTTCCTAGGTACCAGTATCGAGGTTTACAGTAATAAGGTATTCAGTCTTTGCTGAAAATAAATTTGTTATCTTGTCAAAGTAAAATGTGCCAGCCATTTTTTCCCCCCAGAGGCTAATCATGCCTCAGTGGTGCAGTTACTAAGTGCCCCTACAGCTGAACCTAGATTATTTATTAATCCTTTATATAGTTTTATGAAAATCAATTGCTTTTCTTTTCTAATAGCTGAGAAGCTTAGTTTTAGATTTATCTGATATATGTTTTTGAGGTGGCTTAGCTGCTCAGATTTAAGTTTCTTGAGAACCATTGTCTGTTTTTTTAAAGAGGATTATTAGCTATTCCAATGTGAATTTAAGAACGGAGGTACTCACAGTACAATGAAAATAGAAGATTCATGTGCCATTCATACTTTGGAAGTTGGAAAAGTATAGAATGGTCAGACTGGCTTAGGGATACTCAACTTATTATCCATCCAGCTTAAGTTGTTTAGGTGTCTGCCCAAGGCCACTGGTGTCATTCTGAGTTAAATATACGGGTTGTAAGATGTAGCAGGTAATTTTACATAAAAGCAGCCATGGTAATGAGATACTGCTCTCGAGTTGTTTGTATAGTAGTTAAGTATTCTGGTATAATGATTTGCTGTTTAAACTATACAGATGCTCAAAGTCCGGCAACACCCTGCTGCTAATAAACTCAGTGACCTCAGGAAAGCATGACAGTTGAATGGAGTGATACTGGCATGAGGCCAATAAAGGGTGTGTGTATGCCTGGCACGCTTGGCCTGACTTCAGACTGTTTCTTCCAATACTCATTTTTCCACTCAGTATCAGTTCTGTTTCCACATGCATTCTAATTTATTTTTAAGCATAAAATGTGGGTATTTTTATTTCAACTTTACAGATCAAGAAATTCTTTTAAGTGACAGGATAGGGGCTTTCTGAATCCTTAAATCCACTCCTCAAAGTAAAAAAAAAATAAAATTCTAAAGATTAACAGTGTCTGATGACCGACAGTCATCTCACTAAATACAAAATTGCGCAGTGGCATCAATTGCCTACAAAGTTGGTAGGTACTTTTTACACAACAGCCCAGCAGGATATGATCTTTAGGTTATAGATGAGTGAAGAAATGGAGTTTTGAATTAATCTGATTCCAGAGCAAGGAATTTTACAACAGGCATAAAGCAGCATCCTAATGCTGAATAAATATGTGCTCAGCTACCCCCACCAATTTTGTCAAGCAGATATTAACCAAACTTCAGTCGTTACAAGACAAAGATTTAATGAAAGTTTGTCAGTGGGTATGTATTAATCCAAAGGGCTAAATAGTTAAATAGAAGTAAACGAAGTAAATGTTACATGTTATCATCATCTGATTCATCTTCTTCCTTCAAAGATTCCTGTTAAAGAGAAAAGTGTTTAAAATCAATTTTTAGCATTGCTATAACAGCCTGAATCTAATTAAGCACTTGTCATTAAAATTCTTTGTAAGTGAAAATGAACACTGGTTTAGAATAAGACATTCAGGTAAAGAAACAGGTAACTAAAGTACATCTTGCTGTAACAATCAATGACTATATTCTTGATAGGATACACACAGTATGAAAGCATTAAATGTCCTGAAAAAACTTTGCCATTTTCACAAGCACAAAAAAAATTTTTTTTGGAACCAGGGCAACTTTATCCCCATTGAGGATAACCTAGAAAGTTTTCATCCTTCAGTTCAGCTCAACTCTTAAGGGTTATTTAATAAAATTCAACGTATCTCCATATCTTCAGCTAGAATTGTTTTCATGCTGTGGCTTACCTTGGCATATTTCTCTGCCTCTTCCCTTATATCTTTTGGAACAATTTCATGTCTTCCGTTAGTTACTGTAAATTAAGCCATATATTTAAATGAATTAAAAACAAGGACTGTAATTGTGATTTGCAAATACCATATAATCTAGCCAATCTACAAGTGTAATACCAGATTCTCTGAACTCATCTTTGTGTGTTTTATGCTAAGATTTATCCTGATGCTGTTAAGTCCTGAGCATTCATTCACAGCATGGTTAGATTTTAAAAGCTGTCCTTGAAGCCCTACAGTTGCCATGCTAGAAAGAAAAATGGTGATTTCCCAGTAATTCTTTTTTAAAATATGCAATGGGGCTTCCCTGGTGGCGCAGTGGTTGAGAGTCCACCTGCCGATGCAGGGGACACGGGTTCGTGCCCAGGTCCGGGAGGATCCCGCATGCCGCGGAGCGGCTGGGCCCGTGAGCCATGGCTGCTGAGCCTGCGCGTCCGGAGCCTGTGCCCCACAACGGGAGAGGCCACAACAGTGAGAGGCCCGCGTACCGCAAAAAAAAAAAAAAAAAGCAATGGATGTTTCAAAAAAAGTAAATAAACTAGTCACAGCTTTAGTCAATTATTAAGCAGAACTTTTCCTTCAAAAATAGAGTACCTCCTAAATTTGTTTTGGCTCTGTTTGTATTAGAAGGGCACCCAGTGGTCAGAACACATTGTGGCCAATATTGCAGTTGAATGTGTGCCTATTTCATGACCCAGCAATTCCACTCTTAAGATATATTTCTAAAATGCTACTACATATGTGTACCACAATAGATGTACAAGATGTCCACAGCTGCATTGTTCATTTTACAGTAAACAAACACTGGAAAGTGCCTAACGGTGTAACAACAGAAGAGGAGATGAATAAAGTGTTATTTTCAGACAACAGAACACTGTACAGCAAGCCAAATGAACAAAAATACTACTGTATGTAACAAAACTGATTTACACAAATATAATTTTGTGAAAAGAAATGAGGAACAAAAGAATCCATAATGTCTAATTCCATTTATATAAAATTCAACAACAGGCCAAGAACTATGGTGTTAGGATTCAGGATAGTGGTTACCTCTGGGGAGAAGCCTAAGGGGTGATCTGGGGGGCTGGTCTACTTGTTGACCAAAGCAGTATTTACATGAATGTATCCATGTTGTGACAGTTATCAATTCATTTGTTATTTGTGTACTCTTATATGTGTATACACCATTACTAATTTTTTGTTGTTTTTAAGAAAAAATAAGGCACCCAGTAGTACATTAGGTTTGGTACAGATGACTCTGAGAGCAAATAAATGTAGAAAAATAACTTACTTTCACCAACCCAGCTGAGCTCTAGTTCAAAAGCTTTATCCTTAACTTCATCATGTACTATGTAAATTCTAGAACAGAAAGAAGACGTTAACATTCATTTGGTCATCTACATACATAGTTCATGCACCCAGCTCAGCAAATTAGAACAGCCATTCCTAATGTAAGTATCTAGAAAATGATACACACATTATATACAGTCTATTATGAAAATTACACTAGGACTGATAAAAAATTAAACACTCACTACAAAGGATTCAATATACCTTACACCTTTACAACCCAAGTTGTTTATTTTGATATTCTTTTTTTTTTTTTTTTTTGTGCTGTACGCAGGCCTCTCACTGTTGTGGCCTCTCCCGTTGCGGAGCACAGGCTCCGGACGCGCAGGCTCAGCGGCCATGGCTCACAGGCCTAGCCGCTCCACGGCATATGGGATCTTCCCGGACCAGGGCACGAACCCGTGTCCCCTGCATCAGCAGGCGGACTCTCAACCACTGAGCCACCAGGGAAGCCCTTGATACATTCTTTTAGAGACATACCTGAAAGATACCTCCTAGGGAACATATATTCAAATGGGAAAAGGCCATCATTCCCTGTGTGCCTTTTCAGTATATTTTTTTCCATTCATTAACTGATTTTTTTAAAAAACAAACTAATTCATTAGTTTACAATTAGTGGTCTCTTCGTTCTGCACCTTCTTGGCAGGAATATTTTTAAACCCCTTAAGGTATGTCCCTTAACCTGGCCTTCAAACAGTACATGACAAATTGCTGCCAGCAAGAAGGCACTGTCACACAACATATTAAAGTAGAAGTAAAAACAAAGTATCAGCAAAACTTTCTTATTTTATACTTTCCACCATCTTATACAACAAAGTAACAAAAGTAATTTGGAGAGTATTCCTAAAGCCTTGCTTTAAGAAAGCACCTTAAAATTGCTAGAACTAAGTAAAAGAAGCATAGTGCTCCATTTTATTAAATGATAAAGGGATGGCTTTCCTACACGGAACAAAGTAGAGTCTAGTGTTATATTTAAACATAAAAGGTGCAGGAAGAACTGATTTCCAGAAGACTTCTCAGTGAAGGAAATTGAGTTATCATGTTAAACTGCTGTGCAATTCAATAAGGATTACTTTTTAACTAGTTCTATTATATGTTAGTTGCCAGTGTCCCCTAGGTTGTTATTAACTGACAGTCATAGAATGGAATGGATTCTGCTTCTTCACAACTGGAAAAGGGGGAAGGGTCTCATGGTAAAGGGGGGTGGGGGGTGGGAAGTGAGGGTAGCAGGAGTGGTGGACGATTAGTACAAAATTATAAAACACTTGTGATTTTAATACTTTGCTACAACCATCAGTATAGAGATTAAGGGTACCATTCAAATAGTATATTTATTATATAATAGAGCCCTCCAAGACTTTTCCCTTGCATGTGTTATTAGATGTAAAACCTGAGACACGTGCACAAAATGCTGACTAGACCATGTTCATGTAGTTCTAATGTGGAATAGTTAGAAGTCTCTGAATTCTCTGGAATATTACATTTACTACTTTTAACTCTGAAAAGCTGGCTGCAACACCAGCATTTTATTAGATTTTTTGAAATACCAAATGCCTGCCTTCTTTGATGTAAAAAAAATCATGGGCTTCGAAGCATGTTCACTGAGCTTTTACTGGCTTTGTTGTTGCTTACTATTACTGTAATATGAACTACTTCAGGCTTTCTTCAGCTATTGCTAGATGTTTTGAAACACTGCTCTTCTCATCTTGTTACAACTTTAGCTGTAGACCTTAAAGTTGTAAGCTAAGGTTAATATTATCGGGACTTTTGAGATTTAAGAAGTCGGGAGCTATCAAATGAAGTCCCTAGAGGTTCACTATATCCTCCTATTCTTGAATTCTGTCACCTGAACAGGAGTATATTTTGTCAAAAGCTATTTTTCCCCATCCTATTCATTGTCACTTGGATATTCTCCTTAATGAGCCTTCTGAGAATGTTGGATTCACCTTCTAAAACTTATGCAACAAGTTATTTCCAAACAAAACGGCCTCAGGGTTAATGTATAAGGTAAGGTCAAGTGAAATATTTTTGTCAATGCTAAGGAAAATTTCAACTTACATTTTTGCAACTTCTTTAACAACATCACAGCAGGTCATTTCTTTCATCTACAGAAAATAAAATATATATTCATTATGTTATGATTCAAAGAAGAACGCTTTCCACTTGTGTAACTTTCCAGGTTCTTTCCACAACTTTTATCAGTAACCCCATGCTCTTGAGATAGATTCTCAGATATAAAACCAAAGAAAATAACCTGAAATACAAAAAGACCAGAACCAAAGTTTTTTATTTACAGTGTAATGTTTTTTAATGATTATGCCAAAACATATTCTGGACAACCCTTGGGCACCACTAATTTTGTGAAAAATATTAAAGTTTGTAAAAATCTAGATTCCTTTATGAATTTATTCACAGGTAGACCCTGACATTTAAAACATTAGCAAAGAAATGTTTTTTCTTTTCTTCTTTATAGCCAATTCAGGATAATAAAATGTAAACAAACCACGAATACCTTCTATATTCTAGAGGGGGATGAAGGAGTGAAATAAACTGTCCCTCATGAAACTGTTTGAGACAAAAATGCAAAATGTCAGGGAAAGCTTTGAAGAACCAAGATCTGAGTGGGGTCTTAGTTGGATCTGATTTGATTTTGAGGAAGATAAATGAACAGCACAAAGCAAAAGTGAACATTTGGAAATCAGGGTAGAAAAACAGCCCTTAAATGCCCAGCAGAAAAGTCTGCTGTACTGTAGGTACTGGAAGTAACCAATGCAAAAATTTTTTTAGGTATATGTGTTTCTGAACACAACTGACAAACAAAAAAAGAGCAAACTAGTGTTCATATTCTGGATATGTGGAGGAGGATGGAAAATGGCGAAAAATAATGAATATAGTCATACAGCAGTCCAGACTTGAGGTGTATATCTAGGCTTATTATTTATTTTTGGTATTTTTTTATATTTAGAAATCTTGATGACCCAGCTTATACAAATAGGTAAAATACTGGAAAATAACAACTGTTCACTCAATCTAGATGGAGATATTTTGTTGTACAGTATCTTTTCTGATGATTAATTTTTTTCATGTTAAAACTGGGAGTGAAGAAAAGGAAAATACCAATATTCATACTTTTGCCCTTACATGTTAAGTTCTATATTTAGTATATTAATTGTAACATACAAAGACAAACTTAAACTTGAAAAGATACATCTTAAATGTCAAAAATATTTTTATATATGTTGGTAAAGTTTATTTCATAAAGTTATATTCTTGGTAAAACAGAACACAAGCAGAAAAGCAGACCAGAGTAATGCAGGGGTTGGCAAACTCTTTTTGTAAAAAGCCAAGTAGTAAATATGTTATTAGACTTATTGGGATATGGTGTTTGGTCCCCGTCACCAACTAAACTCCACTGTTGTACTAGGGCAAAAGCCAGAGACTGAATATGGCTGGGTTTCAATAAAACTTTAAAAAGCATTGCAACTAGAGATTATCATACGAAGTGAAGTCAGAGAAAGACAAATAACCATATGACATCACTTATATGTGCAATCTAAAATATGACACAAATGAACTTATCTATGTAACAAAAACAGACTCAGACACAGAGAACAGAGCTGTGGTTGCCAAGGGGGAGGGGACTGGGGGAGGGATGGAGTGGGAGGTTGGGGTTGGCAGATGTAACTATTATATACAGAATGGATAAACAAGGTTCTGCTGTACAGCACAGGAACTATATTCAATATCCTATGATAAACCATAATAGAAAAGAATATAAAAAAAGAATGTATGTATTTGTATAACTGAATCACTTTGCTGTACAGCAGAAATCAGCACAACATTATAAATCAACTATACTTCACTTTAAAAAAAAAAAATGCAGGCAGTGGGCCAGTTTGCTAACCTCTGATTTAGAGCATATGTTTTCATCATTAAGTGTACATGTTCCTCAATAGAAGTAATCGTTCTCAATTCTTAAGTACGATTTGTTAGTATTCCCATTCCTTGCTAGGATTTAACCACAGAGGACAAAAGAACAATTGTACTAAACAATCTATTTTCAAATTTCCACATAATACTACGGAGAGATCAAAGCAAAAGAGAAGATAGTAGAAGACAGGAACTTAGCACAAACCAGGGAGTATATGATGGAAAAGAACACTGGTCTAAGAGTTATTAGGTCTGTGAATTGTTCATAAGCAATATTCTATGACTCTAGCCAGTGTGTTTAACCCAGGGCTGGACTTGGACTAAGTGATCTCTAAAGTCCTTTTGTCAATTTTATCAATACTAAAATACCAAACATAAATTAGGCTTTTATACGTCTAGAACTTGCCATTAAATTCCAAGCACTAAAAAAATGTTTTCTAGGACCTAGCCTTAAATAAGCTGAATAAGTTAATTAGTTGAGCAAGGCTCCAGTACAGCATTAATATTTAAATGTATATAAAATTTTTTCTCACTGTAAGTTACCAAAATGTTGATGAATCATACACCTGTCTTTAGGGAAGTTTCTGATAAGCAATGAAGAGTTGGTGGGTACTGTTTCAATATAAAGTTGATCAATTTATGGCTAAAAGGAAAGCCAGCAAATTTTTAAGAAACCTTTTTCACAGTAATAGATAGATGATGGGTTCCCATGCCCTATTTAGCTAGGAACAAAAAGGAAAGAGAAGCAAAGGAGCACAGACTCTTAATGTGTAAGACTTCCACAGACAAAAGCTGTTCTCCAGATGGAAGAAATGATACAATAAAAGAGCAAAGTTCTCAGCCTAAGGGTCACAGGGCTCCATGAATGGGCTTCAAGGATTTTGTGACATTATATGAAGATTTGTTCGTATTTTTTTTGGATTAAGCAGCCACCAAAATCATAAAGGGATCCATGACCCACCTCTACAGGTAATATGCTACCAGCTTTCCTACTCAGCCACCTAGCTAGCAGCTTCAGAAAGCTCTACTCAAAACGGCAAACCACACTTGGAGTAAAAGGTTTAGTTTGTGGTGATAAAATTTCACCACATGAGGATAATGCTATAGCAAAATTTCAAGCAGTAAATATGTATGTATTACCTGAAGCTTTTCGATTTCTGTCTTTGCAGCTTGTCTGGCTTTGCCAATGGCACAGCCCCAATAACCCTATTTAAAAAGAACATACACGAAAAATACATATGTATTATTAAATTAATATACTATCATAAGTCGTTGTTAAATGACATTCAAAAGCACATCTGGAGAAATATAGTCAAAAGACATTTTAATGACCAACAAGGGGCTCAAAAAAATTAAAATAACTTAAATCTAGAGTAATCTGTATTATTTTCAAGAAGTATATCCAAAGAAAAACAAATTATTTCATTATGTATATACACTTCATGAACTAGAAGCATTTCTGAGGACAGGAATGGAAAAAATTTTAGCATTCTGACAATGGAAGTTATTTGAGAGAAAGAAATAATTCCTAAGAGTTAAATAAGCCTTTTTTTAATATATACATATGAATTATGTGTGTGTGAATATATACTTTTTTTTTTTTTTTTGCCACACCAGCACAACTTGTGGGATTTTAGTTTCCCAACCAGGGATTGAACCTGGGGCCTCAGCAGTGACAGCACGGAGTCCTAACCACTGGACAGCCAGGGAATCCCCTAATTTATACTGTAAAGGTTTTTTTACTTGTGTAACCAGTGTATAATGACAAAACATAAAGAACATTTTTTTTAATGAGTATAAAAAAACCATAAAAATCTCAGAAGACACTTAAGAAAAGGTAATTAGAGAAACGTCCAAGAAATCCCACTTGAAATCCTTTTTAAAAAGGGAATTGGGGAACTCCCTGGTGGTGCAGTGGTTAGGACACAGGCTTTCACTGCCATGGACCTGGGTTAGATCCTTGGGTGGGAAACTAAGATCCCACAAGCCGTGTGGCACAGCCAAAAAAACACAACAAAAACAAAACTTTAAAAGGGACCGCATTGGGCTTCCCTGGTGGCGCAGTGGTTGAAGAGTCCGCCTGCCGATGCAGGGGACACGGGTTCGTGCCCCGGTCCGGGAAGATCCCACATGCCGCAGAGCGGCTGGGCCCGTGAGTCATGGCCGCTGGGCCTGCACGTCCAGAGCCTGTGCTCCGCAGCGGGAGAGGCCACAACAGTGAGAGTCCCGCGTACCGCAAAAAAAAAAAAAGGACGGCATTACATTCACTTTTACATTCATTTTTAAGATACTGCTGATATTTGTAGTAATAAAGGAAATAGCACATATTCAAGATTTTATCTTCACTATGCAGTTTCTATAATAGCATATTTAAAGCCACAAATCTGGGACTTCCCTGATGGTCCAGTGGTTAAGACTCCACACTCCCAATGCAGGGGGCGATCCCTGCTGGGCGAACTAAGACCCTGCATGTGGCATGGCTCGGCCAGAAAACCAAAAAAAAAAGCCACAGATCTTCCTCTGCCTCACATCCATAGGTTATTGTCATTAATGTTAAAACAAGAAAAAAACGTTACCTTCCTTGAAAGAATATTAAAGAAACCTCATATAATCCAAATACATGATTTAAGTGCTAATGAGAGACCATTAAACTAGAAATAGAATTTCAGATGATTCAAAACTACTCACATATGAAACACCCGATGGGTCAATCATGTAGAGTTGTGCACCATCATTCACACTGTAAGACCCTAACATGAAACTACATAAAAGTAAATTAGTAATTTTAAACCATGATTCTTAATACCAGAGAAGTATTAAAAAGTACAGTGATAGGGCTTCTCTGGTGGCACAGTGGTTAAGAATCCGCCTGCCAATGCAGGGGACCCAGGTTCGAGCCCTGGTCCGGGAAGATCCCACATGCTGCGGAGCAACTAAGCAACTAAGCCCATGTGCCACAACTACTGAGCCTGCGCTCTAGAGCCCGCAAGCTACAACTACTTAAGCCCAAGCGCCTAGAGCCTGTGCTCTGCAACAAGAGAAGCCACCACAACAAGAAGCCCGCGAACCGCAACGCAGAGCAGCCCCCACTCGCCGCAACTACGGAATGCCCGTGCGCAGCAACAATGACCCAATGCAGCCAAAAATAAATAAATTTATAATAAATAAAATTTAAAAAATAAAAAGTACTGTGATAAAAATGCAATTGTACTTTCTAAGACAAACATTTACTAATACCCATATAACTCATAGTAAACACTTTGATAATGTAGTTTGGATAAAAACTAGTATATACTTGAAAACTTTTCACAATTCATGTGCCTTTGTTTAGTATTAAACTTTCTGATGAAACTTTCCTGAGAGGACAGCAGTGGAGAGAAAGGAGTACTGATAGATGGACAAGTAATAAGGGGGCCCAACAGCTAAAGGAATAAACATGAAAAAGCCAAGGGGACAAAATTCCTGATGTGAATACGCTGAAACTACCTAAAACTCTTGTTCCACCCTTCATTCTTTTCTGGCTATTCCCCGGTATTCCTCCATTTATTTTCCTGCAATAAAAATTGCAGGAAAATTGGTTCAATGCATTTTTTTTATGCTCAACAAATTAAAATTAGGGTATTAAAAAATCATATGAATTACTGATATTTTGAAATTACAAGTAGAAAAGAAACCAGCCTTATCATTTCATGTGCAGAATACTGTAACAGCTACATCCCATTTAAGAACATCTGACCTATTGCTTGAAGTATATCAGATGGAAACTAATGAGAAAACTGAAGTGTCAGTATAATTGGCTACTAAATAGTAACAACATGGAATATATTTAAAATCAGTTTGCCATTTCCTGAAAATGTTTGGGTTTAGTTCCAGATACTTTTTTCCCCCAGTTTTATTGGGAAATAATTGACATACATTGTTATATAAATGTAAGGTGCACAGCATGATGGTCTGATTTACATACACTGTGAAATGATAAGCACAATAGGTTTAGTTAACATGCATCATCTCATATAGATACAATTAAAAGAAAAAAAACTTCCTCCTTTTGTGACGAACTCTAAGGGATCTACTATATTAAAAATTTTCCTTTTTATCACACATCAGTGTTAACTATAGTCATCGTGTTGTACATTATATCCCTAGTACTTTAAAAGTTTATATACCTTTTGGGACTTACCTTGTGGGGCAGTGGTTGGGAATCTGCCTGCCAGTGCAGGGGACATGGGTTTGAGCGCTGGTCCTGGAAGATCCCACATGCCACGGAGCAGCAACTAAGCCCGTACACCACAACTACTGAGCCCGTACACCACAACTACTGAGCCTGCGCTCTAGAGCCTGCGCGCCACAACTACTGAGCCCATGCGCTGCAACTACTGAAGCCCACATGCCTAGAGCCCGTGCTCCACGACAAAGACAAGCCACCTCAATGACAAGCCCGTGTACTGCAACGAAGAGTAGCCCCCTCTCGCTGCAACTAGAGAAAGCCCGTGCACAGCAACGAAGACCCAACGCAGCCAAAAATAATTTTAAAAAAAGTTTATATACCTTTTGACCACCTTCCTCCAGAGAATTTATTATAATTAGATTAAAATATTACTATGAATTCTGTGTTTTATCCTGTCCAAATCTGCATAGTCTTTCATTTTTCAGTTTTTATTTTTAAGTACATCATTTTATTTAATCACTGCCCTAATACTTCTTGATGATACTTCATTTTTTAAGGGTATAAAAGGCTAATTAGATTCTGAGAAAACAAATACCTACAGTACAGATATCACTGAATATCTCAGTAAATTTCATACCTGCAGCCAAAAGGTCTAACAGCACTGTAGAGTGTATAGGCATGTACATACATGGCCACTCTGTCTGCAAGATGCTGTGGGGAAAAACAGAAGAGCTTATTAATACTCTTCTCTTTCTGTTCCAAAGGCTCTTCAACATGTTATCAGCTTACTTTTAGTGGAATGTTATATCCAAAGTTAGATCTAAAGTTGGAAGCCTCTTCTCTCGCAATGTCTGCTAAAGAACGAGCATCTGCCAACAAACCCGCTACGGCCTGAAAGAAAAAAAAAGTACCAATTCAGTAGATAACATTCCTATCACAAATCAAGGAAAGTATGTAATTATTACAGGCTTATTTGATATTTTTAACAAGTATCACTATTAGAATAAATCTGTTTGGCTTAAAGGTCTTTCTTTACAAGGCATTCTGGCATTTTGATGCTTGAGTACGGGATTACAATTTGGAAATTTCCCAAGTGTGACTACATTGTTTTGTCCATTGATCACATTCAGAAAAACCTCCATGTCTCCCCATTCTCCACTTCATTATAAAGAACAAAACAACAACAAAGAAGAATATAACCATTTGTTTTGGTTAGAACTGATCCTTTATTTAAAGCCATTCTGTGTTC
This sequence comes from Orcinus orca, assembly GCF_937001465.1. Taxonomy (NCBI): domain Eukaryota; kingdom Metazoa; phylum Chordata; class Mammalia; order Artiodactyla; family Delphinidae; genus Orcinus; species Orcinus orca. Next base: position 158,855,595 of record NC_064560.1, on the reverse strand, counting down.
AAAAAGCTATTAAAAGTTTTTACCTAAAAGGCACAACCTCAAATTCCTTTTTCAGCTTAACTAATAAATTGTAATGACAAACCAAAACATGACAAACCACAAATCTGGTGGCTTAGAATTGCAATTACTAAACCACATGCTGAGACATCCCAGGGCACTATAGTGAACTCAGAGTTGTGGGGCATTTTAAGTTTGGGGGAAACATATGTTGAAGTACTTAACGGTTTCAACATTAGATCATTCTACATTCTTTTTACTGCCATCCGCTCGTTGAAAAGCTGGGTTGCCATGATATAAAATAAGTACTGTGCAAAAAACAATGCAGAACAGGAAACGGGGTGGAGGTGGGGGGCGGCATCTAATCCAATTCCAAAGTTTAAGAAGTTGTGCAGTACATATTAGTTAACTGTGACTGTTTAAAAATATTTTTCTTTTGCTGTATGTGGTGAGTTTGTTTTTGTTTTGTTTTTACAGCTACTAAGTTTTTAGGACACAACCACTTAGTTGTTTAGACCTACATATATAATAAACAGAACCACTGGGTATTTCTTTTGGTCTAGGGAAGCCATGAAAACAGAAAAAACTACTGAAACACTTATGGGTACTGGGAACCAGTGGCACAGAAGATTTGCAGAATTTAAAAATAAGTACTATCAAAATTTTTAATAGCCTTTTTTTCTACTGCTACCTAGTAGTAGTAATAATGATGAAAATCCTTAACATATTATTGATCATTCATTACATGCTAATAAGCATTTTACATAATTATACATGAAGGTAGGTAGGTACTATTACCACCATAGTTTTGCAGGTTAGAAAACTGCTGTTTAGAATAACTTCCACAAGGATACCCAGGTAGTAATTTTCACCATTTAAACAATCTTCCATAGCTTTGGATAAAACCCACTGTGAAGTCTAAAAATTTATCAAATCACTTGGAGACAGAACATTAATCCTTCATTTTCTCCAACCCTGTTCAATGTCTAATGTTTTGCCAATTTCCAGCTATAAGGAATGCCATCAGTTTCCTGGCTTTAAATAACAAATGGGACAAATGTGAAAATCCTAGGATGATAAAATTCTTTCCATCACTAAAGTGCTTATAAGCATATATGATTTTTTTCCAAAATATACCTATCTAAAGTTTTTTTAAGTGAAAGAAAGCAGGATTCCTTACCTCATACCAGCTAGGTTACAATCTGGCAAGTTTCAAGAAAACATACCAGTTTCACTGGCAATAATAAATTTGTTCAGGAGAGAAAACAAGTTCAAAAAAAAAAAAAATTTTATCTGTAGCTTTATAGTTTACTGGCTATATTTTGCTAGTCCTTTTTGTGTTTGTAACACATCTCATTTAGAAATAACAAAGCTACTCGTATTTCAGCAGAATGAGTAGATCCTATAGGATCTCACCCTGCAGAATGGTCTCTAGAGTAACACACAGACCATGCAGACCCAAGTATGAATCCCAGCATATTTCTTTACCACCTGTGCGTCTTTTTCTCATCTGTAAAAATGGGATTAATATTATTTGTACTGGGTTGTCAGGATTAAATGAGATAATTTATGTAAAGAACTAGCATAGTACCTAGCACACGGTGTTCTCTTTTCTTCCTTGACTTTTCAGTAAGCAAAGTTAAAAATCATTTCTTTTCTTTTTTTTTGGATTGTTGCTCTTACTGAAGAAAGTCTGACATCTATATAGGATGACTTCAGTATATACCAGTAATGTATCTATGTCTTGGCCTGCAACTGTGCAAAGCAGTCACTCAAGATACCAGCTACATGAAATAAATACAGTGATGCTTATGAAGCTACTAGAAAGCATGTGTTCACTTTTCCCTTCATCGGACATCCTTTCCTGATGCTCCACCTTACTATAAAGGTCTTCTCTTTCTGATAACATCTTCAGTGTAACAGTGATCCCCAGAAAGGATACAAAAAGCCAAAGATTCATTGCCTCTCAAGCATGTGCCTTCATTGATCTATACTGCCAAGATTTCTTTTTAACCCATACTCCTCACCCCCTCCCCCCCTCCTTTTCTTAAGGCAACTTGGTTTTTCATATCTATCTCCAATCAGGTTATACAATAAGAATGCTACCTTCCTTTTAGACAGTGAGCTGTTCACAAACCAGTAACTTTCTGATTACTTCTATAGCTGCTCTCTGCTGTTTCTGCCTCAGTGCTAAAGTATTAAATGGGTTCTTAACAATCACATTTTCACATATTCCAGTTAGTTATTTCACAAGAAACTGGACAAGGCAAAAAGGAACATTTTTAAATGTAACCTTACCATTCCGACATGCCGATCAACATTAAAAAGTCGTTTGTTAGAACCTTCTTCATAAAGTTTAGAAAGGACTAATTTTTCTACCCCAAAGACAACGCCATCTTTACATCTGATTCCAATAGCTGTACTGAAACAAGTAGAAGAAAATCAATTTTTTAACTGAAAATAAAAGAAACTTTGTAAACCCAAGTTTAAAAAACAAAAACCACAAAAACGGGCAAATTTGTTTCTTAAAGCATATCAAGTCTTTAAAATAAATACATTTGAAAACTAGAAAGGACAGTCTAAAATGTGATGAATTAGATCCATATAAATAATCATGTGACCAAAAAAATCTCATATCATGACATGGAAAGATATTAATACATAAGTGAAAAAAGATGCCAACAAAATATGTACCAAATGGCACAGTGTCTAGCATATATTAGCCATCTTACAACAAATGCTGACTAAAGTCATGTGCAATTAAAACTGGTATGTAAGGGCTTCCCTGGTGGAGCAGTGGCTAAGAATCCGCCTGCCAATGGAGGGGACATGGGTTCGAGTCCTGGGCAGGGAAGATCCTGCATGCCGCGGAGCAACTAAGCCCGTGCGCCACAACTACTGAGCCTGCGCTCTAGAGCTCGCAAGCCACAACTACTGAGCCCGTGTGCCACAACTACTGAAGCCCATGCGCCTAGAGCCCGTGCTCCACAACAAATAGAAGCCACGGCAATGAGAAGCCCGCGCACCGCAACAAAGAGTAGCCCCCGCTGACCACACTAGAGAAAGCCGGCATGCAGCAACGAAAACCCAACGCAGCCAAAAAAATTAATTTATTATTTAAAAAAAAATGGTACATAATATGCATACAAAAGACAGGCTACATACAAACTAAAAAGTTACCAGTGACTATTCTCAGTGGAAAGATTATAATTCTTTTTCTTTCTTTTGCTTTTTCTGCAATAATCATGTGTTGCTTACTATTTAAGTGTAAAAGAATAAACATTTTGTACAACTGTTTAAAACAAAGTAGATCAAAAAATAATCTGAAGTAAAATGTGGAGAAATTATACATTGCCATTTCAAGATGAAAATACATGAATTACTTTAATCTTCTAATTCTTTTAACAAAGAGAAACAACCAGAAAAATGAGCTGAGCCACAGGCACAAATATGTAAAGAATTGCAGACACTCCTTCCCCCACACTTCAGGTATCTTTTCAAGTTTAAACTCCTTGGCCCAGCTTTCAGCACTCCCCAAGAATCTGCAAAGCCCATCTAGCGAATTCAGTTTCCTGTTATAGAGGTCTTGTGCTCTACCAAATTCAACCTCACTGTCACCCCTCAAACACCTTAATGTTCATTTTTGCTTTTCTGTCTTTATTGCGGTTATCCTGGGTACTAGAATACACTTCCTCCTCACCACTGCCCATTTAAATAAATTTCCACAAACTTTTGCAAAGTCACTTGAATAGCCTCAGGTAGCCATTCCCAATTATCCCAACTCATCATCTTCCTCACCTTTCAGAACCTAAAACATTCTTTTTTCTAAACTAAAAGTTCTAAAAGTGTGGTTTGTGAGGTCAAAATTATTTTCATAAAAATACAAAGACAGGGGCTTCCCTGGTGGCGCAATGGTTGAGAGTCCGCCTGCCGATGCAGGGGACACGGGTTCGTGCCCTGGTCTGGGTGGATCCCACGTGCCTTGGAGCAGCTGGGCCCATGGGCCCTGGCCGCTGAGCCTGCGCGTCCGGAGCCTGTGCTCCGCAGCGGGAGAGGCCCCAATGGTGAGAGGCCCTCGTACCGCAAAAAAAAAAAAAAAAAAAAAAAAAAAAAAGTGTGATGTTTCTGATAGTTTATAATGAAATATGTCTAATTTGGAAGCTCTGTTATAACTCAGTGAACCAATATTTTCCAAATGACCAACTCACAATGTTGACGGGTAAAACATGCAAAGTGTAAGACAGCCCAACAGATTTTAATGTAAAAGTAGAAAAAGTTCATTGTTATGTTTTCTGACTCCACACTGCAACTAATCTTTAAGAAACTAACATTTGTCCAGTTTTGGTATAGTATCATAAAACAACATGAAGCCTGATTTGTTTCACAAGCTCCAACAAAAGTAACAACATACTGAAGCAGAAGGAGATATGAGACTCTCTTTAATTAAGATTCAATTAATTATTGAGATTTACAAAAATGTAAAACAATGCCACTCTTCTCACAACATTTTTTTCTATGTTTTGGAAAAGTAATTTGCATTAAAAATGTTATTAATGGGCTTCCCTGGTGGCGCAGTGGTTGAGAATCTGCCTGCTAATGCAGGGGACACAGGTTCGAGCCCTGGTCTGGGAGGATCCCACATGCCGCGGAGCAACTAGGCCCGTGAGCCACAACTACTGAGCCTGCGCATCTGGAGCCTGTGCTCCACAACAAGAGAAGCCGCGATAGTGAGAGGCCCACGCACCGTGATGAAGAGTGGACCCCGCTTGGCACAACTAGAGAAAGTCCTTGCACAGAAACGAAGACCCAACACAGCAAAAATAAATAAATTAATAAACTCCTACCCCCAACATCTTCAAAAAAAATGTTATTAATGTTACTCAAATATTTTAATAAATGTTAATTTAAATTATTTGTTAACATGCAGTTGTGTTTATTACTGTTACTTAAATGAATTTATAAGTATTTTTAATTTTTCAGTTTCAATTTCTAATATGGTAAATATTGATGAACCAATAACCTGCATAAATAAATGCTCTTCAGGGTGATGTTAAATATTGATAGAACCTACATCCTACATAATTAAATGTTCTTCAAGGTCCTCAGTGATTTTTTTTTCCAGGTATAAAGGGGTCCTAAGGCCAAAATTTTGTGTACATTTTTGTTCCAAACAATCTAGCCTTTCAGTTATGTTGCTCAATCTTCCTTTCATATCCTGTCTCCTCAATGAGGCTAAAGGGAACGATTATAATTTTACCCCATTTCTCCTTTTGCATATTACCTGCTAGGAGCATACTTTTATAAAATAGTTTTGATCATGATATATATATATATATTTTTTTTTAATAAAATGTTTTTAAGTATTCACTTATATGTCAATTATTTGTTTTGGTAGTTCCTATGCTTAACGTAACAGGTACTCAAAAGTATTTGCCTTCTAAATTCCCGAGACTGAATTTCTATCTCCAGGACTTCCCTGGCAGTCCAGTGGTTAAGACTCCACGCTTCCATTGTAGGGGGCATGGGTTTGATCCCTGGCTGGAGAACTAAAATCTGACATGCTGTACAGGCACAGCCAAAAAATAATAATATAAATAAAAAATTTAAAAAAAAAGAATTTATCTCTTTTTAATGCAGAATATAATCATATCAAATTATTTGGTTAAATGTTTTCTAACTATCAGTTTATATGCCAGACTCGTAAGAAAATTCATATGTAATTTTTCTATTTTCTACTTTCTGTGCCCACAAAACAAACATTTTCAAATTTCATTCTTATGGTAAGGTATATGAAGTTAGATGTCCACATCCCAATTTTACAGACAGAAAAGTAACATTCAGAGGACTGAATAGTGGATACCTATATAATATTACCATTAGGCAGCAGCTAGGAGAAAAACTCACATCTTCTGATCCTCATCCAGTATTCCATCATACCAAGTTACAGAGATCCCTTTAAAAGAGGAACTTTCCTAGTAATTTTTCTTTATGCAGAAAAAATACATTAATTTTTAATGTTTCCATTTTAAAAAATTATATTTCTTCAAGTTTGCTTAAATGTAACTGTTTTAAACCATATTTAGAAATACTTTATAGAAAACAAATTGCTAAGATACCCAGACCCTCACAGGCTAGTCTCAATTTTCTGGGTTACAGATGACTTCAAAATGCATCTCCAGTTTTTCTCTTAGTCAAGACATCTCCCACCAGTTTTTTACACCAATGAAAATGCAAGAATGCAAAGGAGGAAGAGAAAAACAATGACTTCCTCAAGTCTTTCTCCAGCTCCTTGGCCTATGAGCCTATCTTCTTTAACCAACAGGAAAAAAAATGTGTCAACTTATTTTTTTCTTTTTTTTTTTTAGGTCTTTAATCCATTTTGAGTTTATTTTTGTGTCTGGTGTGAAAAAATGTTTTAATTTCACTCTTTTACATGTAGCTGTCCAGTTTCCCCAGTACACTTATTTGCTTTCATTTTTTTTTAATTTTTAAATTTTTTTATTGTCAACTTTTTTCTTGAATTTGACTCTCTTCTGAACTCTTTCAGGCCTTGTACACAACGACAAATACAGTGCAGCCTAAAATTCTTAACAGCCTTACTTCTATTATATTATCAGATACTGACAGTTTGTAAGTAACAATATCTATAATAATACATTTAAACACAGAATCTACTAGCTTCATTAACAAATCCTGTAAGAAGACTTAAAAAATATTTTTGCTCAAAAACTTTAAAATACTATTTCATAAACCATTAGAAATCCACATACCTTCTTTCTACCACCCAGAAAATGGAACAAAAAATGAACATTTATTTATTCAGTAACTACTGAGGGCTATGTGCTAGCCCATGCAAAGACCAGTTACAGTCTTACCCTCATGAAACTTCCATAATCAAATATCGAAGATACTAGTAGAAAGTGAAAAAACTACATCTACACGTGGACTTTTCTAAAATTCTGGAAACATTTCCCTACTACACAGGTTTTCATTATAATGAAAACACCAAGCTCAAACATCAACACCATTTGTTTAGTAGGCCTAAAAAAAAATTTTTGAGAGATCTGAATGAGATGTCATGAACAAAATTTTTTTCATCCCGAAGCTGCTTTAGATTCAAAAATACGATTATTTTTATATATATATATATACATATATATATATATATATATATATAAAAAACTGAATCACTGAGCTGTACACTTGAAACTAACACAACATTGTAAATTAACTATACCTCAATAAAAAAAAAATTAAAGGGGCTTCCTTGGTGGTTCAGTGGTTAAGAATCTGCCTGCCAATGCAGGGGACACGGGTTCGAGCCCTGGCACAGGAAGATCCCACATGCCGCGGAGCAACTAAGCAACTCAGCCCATGCACCACAACTACTGAGCCTGTGCTCCGCAACAAGAGAAGCCACCGCAATGAGAAGCCCAGGCACCGCAATGAAGAGTTGCTCCCGCTCGCCACAACTAGAGAAAGCCTGTGCGCAGCAACAAAGACCCAACACAGCCATAAATAAATAAACAAACTCTATTAAAAAAAATTAAAAATGAAACCAGTTTGTGCAGACTATGTTCAATTAGAAATGATTTTTTTTTTAAATGATCATATGAGAGACACAGATGTAGAGAACACACGTATGGACACCAAGGGGGGAAAGCGGCGGGGGGTGGTGTTGGTGGTGGGATGAATTGGGAGATTGGGATTGACATGTATACACTGATGTGTATAAAATGGATGACTAATAAGAACCTGCTGTATAAAAAAAAAAATTTTAAAAAAAGATCATATAACTGATTGCAAAAATTCTTCAATATAAGACTCAGAGAATTTGTCAATAAGCCAGTAATTCAACTAAGATGTTACAGTGGTGGCAAGGAATCATTTTAGTGAATTACTCTAAACAAAAAAAGACAGAGTGAAGGAAATAAGTCCAACGGGAAAATATCTTAGTGATCCTACACCTTTTGGAGTATGGCAGCAGAAGAGAAAAATAAAAAACATCCCTGCTGAGATGATCACGTGACCAACTGCACAGGACATTTAAAACACAAGGAAATAAAAGATCAGACGATAAAGTCACAATCCTAATGGCCAAGGAAAACAATGATATGTATCAGGAATTTGAAAAAGGAATAAAGGTCTAGCAAAGATGTTGATGAATTTGGTTTTATACACTTCGTTTGAGACTTGGCAGAATGTCTAAGTGGATAATTCTGGAGTCAACTGAAAATATAGGCACATGGAAAGATCTGGCCTAAAGAGAGATCTGGAAATGACTAATAAATTGAGATTATTTTAGGGCATATATTATTCTGTGCCAAAGTAACATAACAAACCCTAATTACCAAAAATATAGAAAAGAAGACATTTAATACCTGGTTAAAACATGGTAATTTCAAGTAAAACAATGTTTCTTACCTACTATTTTCCACAGCCTTCATAGCATACTCAACTTGAAAAACTCTTCCATCAGGAGAGAATGTAGAGGCTGACAGGTCATACTAGGAGGAAAAGGCAATAATAAGCTTATAATGATGTATCTTTGGCAGTAATAACCTTACACTTTTTTCCCCCCTAAATGGCTTACACATCAGAAATGTGTGTTAAATCTCAACACAGATTTTGCTTTAAAGAGAAAGGGGAAGCATGTCAGAGCAGCAACAGAAGCTAAGACAAAGTTATACACTTTAGATTTCTGCTAGAAAAGCAATGGATACAAGTCCTGCATCAAGTCAGAACTTTTCCCACACAGGACATGGCTCATTTCTGAAAAAACTGCTATGGTAAAAACAGCATTGGAGCATTTTAATTCATAGCTGTGGCACTAAGAAACTGAGGGACCTTGGACACATCATTTAGCATTCAGACATTTAATAAGCATCTATTATATGTTAGTCACTATAAGGAAATACAAAGACTACTCATTCTAGAAGTCCTTCATCTTCAAAAATCAGACCATGAACAAATCTAGGAGCTGAAGATACAGCAGTAAATCAGAAAAGGTACTATGATGAAAATAAGACAGGGTGAAGTGATAGTCTCAGGGACTACCACAGACTACCTGATCAAGTAAGGCATTGTTGGGGCAATTATATTTAGTTATTTAGGCTAAGCTAGAATTAATAACAAGTAATTAGTCATTTAGGATATGGAGGAGCGGCGTCCTGGTATTTGGCATAAAAGACCTTAGGGTAGAAATAAGCTGAGCACAATAAGAAAAAGAAATAAGGCCACTGTATCTTGAGCACCATAAGTGGTAAACAGAAGAGTAAACTATATCAGAGGCATATAAGGGCCAAACTATGTTAAGTCTTTTAGGCTGGAGTAGGAAGTTTTCATTTCTATTCTAAATCCAACAGAAAGTCATTGGAGTTTGAGGGGAAAAGGGGGAGAGGTTATGTCTAATTTTTTTAAAACGTTGTTCATCTGGAAAATTAATTAGAGAGGGAACAAGAGTGGAAGCAGAGGTTAAGTATTCCAAAGGTAGTGTCTTAGACTATAGAAAAAGAGATGGAAGGTGTTATCGTTGGAGGGTACAATCAGAAAAACCTTGCTAATGGATTGGCCCTAGGAGTAGAGTAAAAAAGAAATTAAAAGTGCATCATAGATTATTTTTCATTTGCGCAACTAGAACTCGCCCATTCACTGAAATGAAAATTGTAGGAGATGCAAAATGGCAAGGGAAAAAGAAAACCCAGAGATCTACTTTGGACATGTCATTTGAAATGGCTATTAATCAAGTGGAGAGAAATGTCAAGAAGACAGGTCTTCATATCCAGAGTTCTTGGGACAAGTAAAGACAGGAGATAAGTCTTCAACAGTGGTGCTTCCTGGTCTCAGTTTGTTGATTTGTTAAATGAAGATCCTTAACTCTACCACTGTAATACCGAAATATCTCACCTGGTTATATTATCAAATATTTTTAAAGGGTTTGTAGAACCCTTTGGAACACTATTAATCTAGGGTAATATTAATGTAGTTGCAAAGTCAATTTGCTACAACAGGCATTACTGAGCATCAACTAATCCAAAAACTATATGACAATCTTAGCATCTCATAACCGAATGGATTAAACCATTCCAAGTATAAGTTGCGTATTATCAAACTCGGAAAACCAGTATTTGGGCCTAATGGTGAGTATAAAAGTCGTGTGCACAGTAGGAGTATAAAATGAACTGAGAAACCCATCATTCAATGCCTCTAGTGAAAACCACCAATAAATATTTCTAAACAAAAACTGTATTTTCTACATGGAGAAATACATAAAAGGAGTAAGCAAAAGATTGCATATATGCAGTTCGTTTGACAAAGGAAAGTAGTAGGCCGAAAAAGTTAACAAATCCAACTCCAAAATCCTGAACTGTCTCTTCAAAGTCAGAAGCGGTTAAGTCTGTAGCTAACCATTTAAACGCTTAACGGTACTGACACCTCATAGTGCTGTTAAGTAATTTGTACAGGAAAAGCTGAGACACAGGAAAAATGGAAAGGATTCTTCCGATTCCGCTTTTTAGACTATTTTTCTTATCAGTTCTGAGAAAGCTCCAGGGACTCATACAGAGCGGTCCATCACTACACTCGAAGGAAAGACAGAGAATCCCCGTGAGGCAGCAGCACCCCAGGAACTGCAAAGGGGTTCCTTGGAAAGCGGCGTCTCAACCCTTGGACTCTCAAGCCGCCTTGCCTCAGTGGTTCTCAAAAGGCTAACTGTCGCCCAAACCCTTCACTCACACACAATTTCAGGCCCCACGAGTTTTCACTTTCGGTTTCCCTAAGCGACTAAAGAAAGTGACTCAGCAACCCAAAGCGGCTCCAAATCTAACTGCTGCGCGGCAAGCCCGCCACACCTGAGCTGAGAAGCTTCAAGCCACGGTCACTGCAGACGCGGGCCTAGCAATCAGCGTCGGAAAGACCCCCAGTCCACCGCGCAACTGGAAGCGGCCCACCTGCCTCCAGGAAGTACCAGCGCACCCCGGGCCGGCGCACCCCTCGCGGTCCGTCCGCGTTCCCTTCCCACGCTAATCCTTATGTAGACTATCACGCCGAGAGACAACGAACTCACCCCGGTGCCAATTGAGCTCATCGCGCTAAAACCCACGGGGACGCCTAGGTCTTCAGGATCTAAAGCGATCCCCCTACGCTGCAGCACGCAGACGAGTAACAGGCTCTCTCATTGGCTGTTCTTTCCACCAATAGCCTTCTCTGTGGCTCGTTCCTGGGTCCTTAGCCCAGGAACAGAGGATTGTGGGAAAAAGAAGGGGATGTGCGTGGGGTGCGACGCGCATGTGCAGAAGCAATAGAAGTGGGGTTACGTAGGATTCAGCTTACTTCTGACAGTTAGGTTTCGATCTTGAGGGTCGTTGAGAAACTTTAAGTTTTCGGGTGGCTTGAGGAGCTGCGCCATTCCTTTCCCTAGGAATTATTATTTTTTATCCCTCTCTTTCTCTGCCTAATTCTTTCTTAGAGCAAAGCAGAGAGATGTTCTTATACTCTTACAAAGACCAGAGAAAACGGTAGGGGAGAGGGTTTCCCTCCACCCTTGGCGGCCTTGTTCTAAACCAGTATATTGATGGCATCCCCTTCATCCACCTATTCTAACAAAAAAAGAAGGAACGTGCGGTCTAAGGGTATCACCTTTAAGCTCAGGTCGGAATTTTACAGAAGCATTAGGACTCTTTGAGTGTGACTCTATTTAGTAGAATTAAGGATAAGACTGATTAACTATTATTTGTTGAGCTCTTTATGTCCCAAGTACTCATTTAAATACTGCTGGCTGATAAAACGGTGAAGGAGACATTTATATTCAGTGGGAAGAAATAGGCAACAAAGAGTAAATAGGCAAATAGTTGCATCTTGTGGTAAAAAAAGAAAAAAAGACAATGGAAGTTTGAACTTTAGACCTATTATTGATACTTAAGGAATGACTTCCTGAATGGGTGATATTTAAACTGAAACTTGGGGTTGTTATCGAAATATAAACTTGGCTTGTTATGGGAACTGTCAGATCAGTGTGGCCTGTCATAGAGATTAAGTGGGGGAGAGTGACAGGAAGTGAAATCAGAGAGGTGGAAGTGGGATCAGACCTCGTAGTGGTTTGGATTTTAATCTGATTTTAAATGGAAAGCCATTTTTCCCCCCCTTTCCCCTGGAAAGCCATTTTTAACTGCTAAACACTTCAGTGTGTATTTCCCCAAAATCAAGAACATCATTTTACATATCCACAGTAAAACTATGAAAATTAGAAAATTAACAATACTTTTTTCTGATCTGCAGACTTCATTTAGATTTTGGCAAATCTCTCAGTAATGCCCTTCATAGCAAAAGAAAATCCAAGATCACACATTGCATTCAGTTGTCATGTCTCTAGTCTCCTTTAATCTGGAAAATTGTTTCTTAATATTTCTTTAGGTTTCATGGCATTAACACTTGAAGAATACAAAACATTTACTTTGTAGAATATTCTGCAGTTTAGGTTTGTGTGACTTTTTTCATGATTAGATTTGGGTGATGCATTCTTTGTCAGGAATGCCACAAAAGTAACCTTGTATTCATATTAGAATCTTATATTAGGAGGCACATGATGTCAGTTTGTTCCACTACAGATGATGTTAACTTTGATCACTTAAGATTTCTCCACTATAGTTTCAATTTTGCCCTTTGTAATTAATAAATATCTTGTGAAGAACCACCTTGAAACTATGTAAATATCCTGCAACTCCTTCACCTTTCACCCACTAATTATAGTATCCCATGATTCATATTTGAATCAATTATTATGATGATGGTTGCCAAATGGTGATTTTCTAATTCCGTCATTCCTTCCACAGTTAATGATTGGCTTTCTACCATGAGGTCATCAGCAGTTTTTTAAGCAGAATGATATGATCTAATTTATTTATTAAATGATCTCTCTTGCTTCTGTGTGAAGAATGATAAATACAGGGAAGAACAGAAGCACAGAGACTAGTTGGAAAGCTATTGCAGTCCGGTGGGCAAGCAGTAATGGAGAATGAGCAGAGTGGCGGCAGTGGAGGTGGAAATACGTGGATGGATTTTAGAAGTGTAGGGCTTGCTGAAAAATTAGATGTAGAAAGTGAGAGAGAAAGAGGAAATTCAATTGCTAATTTCTGCTAATGAAGCATTATAATCAAAGGTTAGTTTTTATTCTTGAACAAATGGATAAAGAAAGGATTTGGATATACTTGGAAGACTAGCCATTTAATTTGCCTAACCCTCACTGAAATATTCTAGTTGCAATTTTTTCATGAAGGGTCCTGAGTTAGTCCAGGGTAGGCCAAGAAAGTGCTGAAGAAAGCTGAAGAGTATAGTCCTAGGAGGGTTCACCTTGAAGGTAAACTACAAGTACTCCAAACTTGTTTAGGGATCCAGTTAAACTCTTAATTAACTTTCCTGCTTGTGTGTGATAAACACAATTTGAGTGTCTAATGCCTACTGTGTATTGATTAATAATTATGAATTTGGAACTGTTTCTGAACTCGATGAACTGCCTATTTGGGGGCTGGATTGTTGATATATCTCGTATCTTGGAAGAATACACTGAATTGTGGTCTAAGGTTCATGACTGTTTGCCTGATTCATTAGAAGACTTAAAAGGTGTGAGTATGGATGTGTTTGTTTTAATTACTTTAAATTACTTTAGAAGTAGTGCATATAAAATCGGTATGTAATCTACATGTCTTTCTTAGAGGGTGATAAGGTATTTTTGGTTATCAGAGTCTGGTTTATACTTCCATCTATTAGAATACATAACACAGTGCTTTGCACGTGATAGGTACTTAATAAATGTGTTGAAAATGCAAATAAATACAAATTCACTTCCCAGTTACATTCTGCCAAGTTATAAAATTGTCAAAATAAGCCAGAATTTGCAACTGCAGGAAAAAATGGTTGGTGAATAATTGCATTAATATTTCAAGCTTGGAAATTTTAAATATTCTACTTAAATCCTAGGTGCACTTTGAGGAATCTAAACATATTTTATGCCATACCTTATTATTATGTGTTAATTAAGCAGCTCGGAAATGTGATGCGCAATGTGTTTAACTTCTAAATACTGTGTTTTAGGGTTTCAGGGATAGTAACCTAAGGATTCTGTTACTCCCAGGTTTACAATTAGGCTTTAGCTTGCTGTTCTGAGCAGTAGGATAGACACCACTCCCATCACAGAAATCTGCAGAGTTCCTTATCTAGAGAACTTCACTAGTATCTCAGAATATATGTATTTCCATAGAAGATTATTCCATTGTCTCAGCTTGTCATAATTTGGTCAGAATCAGTTCTTCTCCTTTTCTTCTAGAAGTAACTTTCTTTGCCAGAAGACCCACAGTCTCTACAATCCTTTCCTCTCAGCTTGTCTCTTGAGATGGATGGTAATGACAACCTCTCAGGGTCCTATCTTTCAATTGTCAGGCAGTTACCGGAAAGAGGGCTTATTTTAACTGAACCAGTATCCCCTTCCTCAATTTAACTTTCCTTGACTAGATCCTATTAAAGGAAAATAGCTAAGCTCCATTTTTCTTCCGTGTGTGTAACTAACTTCATTAAAAACTTTGTTTTTTAATGCCGCGCCCAAAATTGTAGGAATCCATTATGCCATTTGATAGAAAGTGAACAGTCTTGATACGTGTTTATGTAAAGAAGATAACGTATTGGGCAGTAAATATTTTAAAACACTTCAGAGAAAGAGATTCAGTGATTCTGTAATGAGAAACGCGTGTTTTCAGTGCCTTTGGGATACACACGCACTAAAAAATATTAAATCTAAATACAATTAAAGAACTGTTTCAAAGAATTTAAGAAACGGATTTGGAGGTTATAGTATGACAAATTTTTTAATGTAAATAAAGAATTATAGGAAAACAAAAATCAAATGTAATTGAATTCTTCAAGAGAAGAAAAAAGAAAACTGGCACCCAAGTGCCCGGCTAGCTCAGTCGGTAGAGCATGGGACTCTTAATCCCAGGGTCGTGGGTTCGAGCCCCACGTTGGGCGCAAGACACCTTTTGTTATAGCACTTAATTTCCCTTGAATATTTTGAGGTCTCTCCACAGCACTGTAATTAAGGACGGTTTTGTTTGTTTTTTAAACCGGATTAATTTACGTACTGTCAATATTAACCAGATCTTCGGAAAAAAGACCAGTTTACAAACGAAACAGTTCTCAAACTGCGCTTGCGCACTTAAAAGCGCAAGTTTTTCTTGCTCTCCCGGATCCCTCGCCTACTTCCTCCGTAAAGCACAGAAGAAACTGAAAAGGCCACTGTTTAAAGTTGAAATTGATTTTTTGTGTTACTGTGCATACCTGCATTATTGCTGATAGAGGGCAGTGTTTTATTCTATCGGACCAAAATTATGAGCCTCAATATTGGCAGCTTTTCTAAAACAAGCGATCCTATGTAAAAGCAGTTACAGAGTCGGAGGACTTCAAAGAAAGTCCTTTCTTGTTTATTTTACTTTTTTTCTTCTCAATATAGGGCTTGTCCTGGGGTGGAGGTGGGGGAATGTCTTGTGGAGAAATACACAGTGAGAAATGTTTCCTTCTATTGTGAGATCTAGACAACTAGGGCACAATCAGGTTTTCTCCCATTGTTCGTGGGACTGTATTTGGAATCTAACCATACAGTTGGATAGGTATTAGGGAAATTAATATTCCGGTAGAGGGGAGGCTCTTTGAAACAGAAGCACAAAAGAACTGAGACGTGAAATTTCGAATAGGCAATTAGATATTGTGGGAGGCAGGACTTCCGCCTTTTTCGCCTCTTCACTGAGAACTTTGAAGTAATCAGGAAGAGAATGTCCACACCACAGCCAGGCACGTTCCAGGATCTCACTCACCCGACCCTGCAGGTGAACGACGCATGCTCCTACCTGAAGCACTAGTTCCTGTACTCGGCGTGTTACCCACTAGCTTTTCTCCTGCTAAACGACCCATTTGTCTCTCTCGGTTTTTCCCTTCAACGTACAAACATGCTGTTAATTCTCTATCTTAAAAGAAAACGAAAACTTTGACCTAGTTTCCCTGCAGGCTACCGTTCTACAGTATTTCTCTGTTCCTCTTTGGGGTAAGTTACCCCACAGTCGCCTAAGGTCACATTCCTCTCCTCCCATCTCTTAAACCTGACAATGCCCTTCAGCCAAAAAAAAAAAAAAAAAAAATCCCTTGCAGCGAGGGAGACCTGTGGGGTGTCTCAGTAAGAGGGAGTTACAAAGAACCTATTATAGGATTGGGGCTATAGTTGTGGAATTTTGCGGAGGGTCTAAGGAAGTGAGGGTTCCTTTTGCATTGGGTGTTCTCAGAAAGCAAGGGCAATTCTATCATCTAAATAAATCTTACCTATAGGGAAAACAGACTAAAGGAGGGATAAAGCTGAAACTGGTAAAGTCACTCATTTAGCAGGAGAGGATGATGTTTGGTGTTTTGAGTTGGACAGGGACCAACTTGTCTAAAGTGAATGGTTCTGTGAGATGCCAATTCCAAGTCCAGGCCTCCCCACTTGTGACAAACCCACTATAAATCAGGGGTTCTCACAATCTCTCCTGAGGTTTGTTAATTTCCTAGAATGGCTCACAGAACTCCGGAAAAGAGTTTACTTATTCCTGGTTTATTATAAATGATACAACTCAAGAGCAGCCAAATGGGAGAGATGCAGAGGGCAAGGTATGGGGAAGGAGCATGGAACTCCCACGTCCTCTCCTTGGCATGGCACTCTCCCAGCCCCTGAATATGTTTGCCATCCTGGAAGCTCTGTGAACCCTGTATTTTAGGGATTTTTATGGAGGCTTCATCACACAGGCATGATCAGTTATTGATCAGTTTCCAAGTTCTGTTTCTAATCATGACTTAGACTTTCTGGCGACCAGACCTCATCCAGAAATCATCCAGGAGCCCTCCAAGAGTTGCCTCATTAGAACAAGACACTCCTATTACTCAGGAAATTCCAAGGGATTTAGAAGCTCTGTGTAAGATGCTCCTAACACCCCCATCACGCAGGAATTGACAAGGATTTTAGGAGCTCTGTGTCAGAAACTAGGGGCAGACACCAAATATATATTTCTTATTATGTCACACTTGCCTAATTTGTCTTTGAGTTGCTATAAGCCCAACCACAATCACCCTAATTGGCAACTACCCCACCATCCACTTTATCCTACACTATTTTTTCTATAGAAGGTATCATCTTCTTTTATTATTACCTCTCTTCACTTTCACCCACACCCTTGGAATGTTGGTCCACAAAGGCATGATCTTTATCTTCGCTCACGAATGTATCTCAAGCACCTAAATTAGTATCTGGCAGATGTTCAGTAAGTATGCGTTGAATTAGTGAATTAAGAAGGGTGTATTAGTTTCCTAGGGCTGCCATAAACAAAGTACCCCAAACTGAGTTACTTAAAAGAAATGTATTGTCTCACAATTCTGGAGGCTAGAAGCTTGAAATCAAGGTGTAGGCAGAGTCATGCTCTCAAAGGCTGTCTTGAAGAATCTGTTCTTTGCTTCTTTCTGTTAGCTTTCTGCTGTCATCAGCTACCCTTGGTGTTCCTTGGTTTGCAGGTGCCTAACTCCAATCTCTGCCTCTGCTGTTACATCCTTTCTCCTTGTGTTTCTGTCTCACATGGCATTTTCCTTTTTGTATGAGGACACCAGTCACAGTGCCTGATTAGGACTCACCCTAATAACCCCATCTTAATTTGATTACATCTGCAAAGACTTTACTTCCAAGTAAGGCCACATTCATAGGTGTTAGGAGTTCGGACTTCAACATCTCTCTCTGGGGCATACAACTCAACCCCTAAAAGAGGGCTCCATTCCTTAACCTCAGCCACTGGGTGTCTGCCGCTTTATAGCTTTCTATAAAGCTATATTTCAGCTTATATTTTGTATTATTCAATAATGAAAATCTTCTAATAAATAATCCAAATTCTACAAAAGACAACTTTATGTTTACTACAAGAGATAATGTTAATAAAATACTGAATCCTTAAGACTGACAATGAGTACACCTATTCCTGGCCATCCCACTGGTGGGTTTCAAAGTTAAGAAATGGAGACTTTGTTCTTATGGAACTTATATTCCAGAAAGGAAGATAAAACCTGAATAGAAACAAATACAAGGTGAAATTGTAAGTGCCTCAGTTACAGATAATGTGCTTATGAGAGAGATCACTACCTTGGGGGAAAGGGTGCTGTGGAAAGCAGTAAGTCCCAGAGGGCAGAGGGGTCTCACTTTAGGAATGAATATATTGGGAAACTGGATGGTAAAACTGAATTTTCATAGTTTTATTCACTGGTTTAATATGGCTTTCAAGTTCTTTGTGATTTAATCCTAAATTATAATTTGCAATGCTTCATCTCAATGCTTTGTGTCGAGAATTCAGTTCACATAGCCTGGAGTAACCCCCAGTTATTGAAATTCTCCTCATCCTTCAGGAACAAGGTCAAAAGCCTCCTCTATGAAGGCTTCCTTGGCTCCCTGGTTAGAAACAACTACATCAGCAATAAGCAATTGATCCCTTTATGGCACACACCACACTGTTTATCATCACCTGTGTACACATCCACTTCTGCTAACCTGCAACCCCTCTAAGGGCAAAGGTCCATGTCTTCCTGTTGCAGCAGTTATAGAATCTAAAACTATACTAGGTACGCAGTAGAGAGTCAATAAATACTGAATGAATCTTAGTTTGGGGCTACTAAAGTAGAATTACATGGTGACAAAGTAGAGCTAGTAGTATTTTTTAAAGTAATACACACACACATACACACATGCACACACACACACAAATGAATCCTTTCCTATTCTTTTTTTTTAAATATATTTATTTTATTTTTGGCTGTGTTGGGTCTTCGTTGCTGTGCGCAGGCTCTCTCTAGTTGTGGCGAGCAGGGGCTACTCTTCGTTGCGGTGCCTGGGCTTCTCACTGCGGTGGCTTCTCTTGTTGCGAAGCACAGGCTCTAGGCACGCAGGCTTCAGTAGTTGTGGCTCGCGGGTTCTAGAGCGCAGGCTCAGTAGTTGTGGCGCACAGGCTTAGTTGTTCTGCAGCATGTGGGATCTTCCCAGACCAGGGCTCGAACCCGTGTCCCCTGCATTGGCAGGCGGATTCTCAACCACTGCGGCGCCAGGGAAGCCCCAATCCTTTCCTGTTCTTAATGCCAGGAACCAGCTCTTTCAAGTGTGACTTGGTGTTGGTATCTTCATACATAAATCATATAGCAAAAGTAGGAAGGATCCAGAAAAAGGACAATCAAAATGATTGAACTATGAGTAAAAATGGACTTGGGATATATAGTCTAGAAAATGTATAAATTCATAATCGGTCTTCAGGACTATGAGCATACATACGCATATATTTCCCATCTTCATAGGTATTTAGAAAGAATGAAACCAGCAAAATTCTCGTAAGAGGCAGTTCATTAAAAACAAAGGAAGAAAAACAAACAAAAATAAAAATTAAATAATGACTGAGTACATATTTCAAAGAACCCCTGCCTTAGAAGATAAAAAGCACAAAAGATTAAAGACATTATGAATACATGTTTATAAAGCAGTTTCATAAAAATGCATAAAATGAGTATCTCCGCATAAAAATGAAATATCTTTTTTCTTAGCAATTCATAAAATAAACTGTAAAGTTAAAAAGTGAACATTTCCCCATTTTCCTTACCAAATGCTTAACTATGCTACCCAACATTCTCAGCCCAAAAGTAGCATAATTATAACATGGACACAAACATCAAAACAAAAGGATTTTAAGACACAGACCCATGTTAATACTTGAAATAACTGGAAAAGGTAACATTATTCTTTAAATAAAATAATTGTTGAACACAATGAAATTAATGAAGTCTCCAATGCCCAGGACAGATTATGTGAATTGTGGAGGGACAATGTTCTTGTTCTTTTTGAAAAATGAACTATGCAACAAACTTCCAAAATTAACTGCTTTACTATATTTTATTGATATAAATACAACTAATTTCAATAAGCATCAGCTACCATTCTACCATTACACCAAAGGCAAAATGATTAAATACTAATGTGAAGTATAATTACAGAAACGCTTGCACTTCTACTAAAGTCATCTCTAACACCACCCTATATACTTTGTACAGTTTGCTTGTAATTGATATTTGAAAAGAAGCAAAGCTGAATTTTAATCAAACTTTCATTTCTCAGTGGAAAATGCTCTCTTCATCAGAGGTGGTTGAGCCTTCCCGACATCAAACATCATTTCCAAAGGTGGGTTATTAAGAGAACACCAATCAGGTATACGGCCTGTCTGGTTATAATATTCCTTTGAGACTGAACGGCTCCCAAGTATGTCTTGCAGTGCTCCAAAAATAGCTCCTGTGTGGTAAACATATTTTTATAGCTGATATGAAAACTTTTACTGGAAAATTTTATGTACACATACGTCCACTTCATTATAAGACAAGAGAGAATAGGTAAAATTCAGTAATGCATATTCACAGTCTTCAAATTAATTCCGGTTAAGTTGTTCTATATCCTATATTTTGAAAAACAGGCTAAGCCATAACTCCTGTGTTGAAACTAACTTAAATGTTCTAAACTAGATTATAGTGAAAATGATAAGTATTACTGTGTTTAAATGCAGGTAGAGTGAGGTAGAGTAAGGTGGAAAGTATTTTCAACTCTGTGTAAACACAAGAAATAATAATCTTAGTTTTCTTTGCCACACTCTAAGATTATATGTCAGTAAAAAAACAGCAGTGCAAAACTCAATAAGCCAACCATAGTATCCTAAGAGTCTATGCTGAAGACCTTATAAAGACCCACAAGGCAGTTTCAAAAAAATAACTTAGTGACCAAATCCATTCTTCCTAGATCAAAATTACGTTTTGACCAAATTCTACTTTATAAGAAATATAATACGTATCAATTTAAATCTCAAGACTTGTTTTTTCTCTCTAAATGATCCTGATACCTATGAGCTGTAACTGCATCATAAGACACATATCAGAACTTACACAAATATACACATCTATGATTGTTCTCTCTTCAAAGTAGTCTCTTTATTAGGCTATTTCCGTATTTCAATAAAACTAATAAAACTATCATTTCCTAAAACATTCAATAAACTCAGTCACAAAATATAGTGTAATTATAAAATAAAGAGATCAGTTTTCATATATGGCTCACAAATTAGCTTTGTAAGGAATTAAAACAAGGGTTTTAAGCAATGGTAGCATAATTAAAATAAATGCATAGCTATCACTATCATTATGTGGGATGACTTTAATTGGACAGAGTTCACTGAAAAAAAATAGAAGTGCAAATGATAAGAGAAATAAGTATATAATTCTGAAAACTAATAATTTAAAGAAAAGTAAATGTTCAAAGAAAATTATTTAATAGTTCTATTAGTTTACTAAGTACACAATTTCGAACAATGAATCATCTGTTCTAATATAACCATTAGTAATGTCATTCAGGAACCAATTACTATATAATCATTATTTTTAGAAGTGAAATTCTTGGGAATTCCCTGGCAGTCCAGTGGTTAGGACTCCACACTTCCACTGCTGGGGTGCCCGGATTCAATCCCTGGTCGGGGAACTAAGATCCCGCAAGACATGTGGTATGGACAAAACAAAAACAAAGACAAAAACAAAAAAGAAAAAAAAGCAGTTCTTACCTCCCAACCAGGCTACACAATTAGCCTTTGCAGGTGGAGTATGAATTCGGAATGTCTTGGTGCCAAGTATTTTTTTATATTTTGGTTTTTCTACCAAATACCTTATTTCTGCAAGTAGTCTGTGGAGGAATCCTGGCAACATAGACGTGCCACCTATGACTACCAAGTTCTCTGCTAGTTGCTTCCTAGTGTCTATTGGGCACTGTTATTAAAGAGAAAGAAAAAAGAATTAACTATAAATAATGCTGGATTGAATTTAAGAAAATATACAGATTATTAGGTAATCATTTGTATTACAAAAAAGGGCCACAGCAAGGTTTCTTTTCTTTAATTAATTAATCTATTTATCTACCTATCTATCTGTCTTTGGCTGCATTGGGTCCTCGCTGCTGTGTGCGAGCTTTCTCTAGTTGTGGCGAGCGGGGGCTACTCTTCATTGCAGTGTGTGGTCTTCTCATTGCAGTGGCTTCTCTTGCTGTGGAGCACGGGCTCTAGGCGCATGGGCTTCAGTAGTTGCGGCACACAGGCTCAGTAGTTGTGACGCATGGGCTTCGTTGCTCCACGGCATGTGGGATCTTCCCGGACCAGGGCTTGAACCCGTGTGCCCTGCACTGGCAGGAGGATTCTTAACCACTGCGCCACCAGGGAAGCCCTTTTATCTTTTTGTTTTTTTAATTGGGGTATAATTGTTGTACAATGTTGTGTTAGTTTCTGCTGTACAGCTAAGTGGAGTTCCCTGTGCTATACAGCAGGTTCTTATTAGTTATCTATTTTATAATATTAGTGTATATATGTCAATCCCAATCTCCTAGTTCATCCCATCCCTCAAAAAGGGCTACAGCAAGGTTTCTTTAACAAGAGTTTTTCAAGTGGCAAATAAACCCCATGATAATATTATCATGTACTTATATAAATCCTTAAAGATTTAAAAAGCTAATAGTGTAGACTTATAAATTCCACAGGGAATATAGTAGTAATATGGGAGTATTCTCATTTTCAGGGTAGAATGACTGAGCTATGCAAAGAACATGAGAAGAAATAACTTTCCATTTCTTTTTTAGTAAGGAAAACATGTGGAAACCTGATTTTTCTAAGGTACTATATCCACTATATCCAGAGCCTGTTATCGAGTGGGAAGATAACATTCTTAGAAAAATTGTTTCCACATCAGTTCCCTCTAAGCATCAGGAATGTTACAGTCCTTAAATGACGTTATGTTTTTCATAAAGTCCTCAAGTAGAGCCATAGAGGTAGACAATATCTCCCAAAGTGATAGTATTTTATAGGAGTTCTATGGTCCCACAGTCATTAAACAAAAGAGACATATACCTTGTGGAATGAAAAACTTAATACTACACAAACCTACATTTGAAGAAACTACAAGCCATACTAGGTACAAAATAAAAATCTGTTATCGTTGTCATGGAAAAAATGCATGATGTGTCTATAGAGCATATTATCCCGGATTTGAAATGTTGTGGGTACCATATATAAGTGCCAAAGTAAAACTCATTAACTATAAAACTTCACATAAAAGCTAAAAAATGTAACTAATGGCTAAAATTAAAAAGACAGACAATATGATTTTTAAAATTTCTCTGTAAAAGGCTGTATTCATAAATTGAAACCTTTTACAAAATAAAAGTACCTGCATAAGGGAATCCAGTATTAAAGTGGCAACTGATTTCTCTTCATTATCTTGCTCAAAAAGGATTTCCACAACCGAATCTCTAATGAGATTAAAAACAGACAGTGTTTTGTTGGCATCACATAATATGACATAGTACATACCATTAGTTCTACTGACATATTTTTAGGTACCAGTACTATATTAATGTAGAGTAATGGTTAAAACACAAGGTGTTTGTATTTGTAAATGAGAAAAATAATAGCACTTGCCTCACAGGTGTTGTGATAGAGATTCAATGAGTTAATAGAACAGTGCCTGGCACATAGGAGGTACTCCCTAAGTACTAACTATAACTATTATTATTATGTATAGATTTACAAATATTTTGTCCACCTTAAACCTAATAACAGAAAAGGAGCGAAATTGTGTAACAGTTGGTAGAATTCAACAAGCAGATCAGTAGTGATACAACAGATTTAAAACCAAACAAGACCCTCCCCCACCCAGCCCAAAGTATTTCTTTGTTTTTAAAAACAATACATGGCAAAGATGGCTAGTTGCCTAATAAAATATTCATGTGCCTGTTCATTTTCAAATTAAAAGATATAGAACTATTAGGGTTATTTTTGGTAGCAAAAGGAAGATCTTTGTTGTGATGGAATAGTTCTATATCTTGATCGTGGTGGTGCTGATTATGGAAATCTACATGTGATACAATTACACAGAACAATATATACACATTGCACCAATGCCAATTTACTGGTTTTGATATTGTACTATAGTTACATAAGATGTATCCATTGGGAGAAACTGGGTGAAGAGTACATGGGACCTCTCTATATTATCTTAGCAACTTCCTGTGAATCTGTAATTATTTGAAAATAAAAAAAGATAAAACTCCTATAAGCTGGATACAATGCCCCTCCCCAGTTGAAACACTGTATTTATCAGCCTCCCTTGCAGCTAGATATAGCTAAGTACCGGACAATGAGATGGAGGCAAAAGTAGTATGTGGGACTGCTAGAAAGTCCACTTTAAAAGGAGAGGAAGCATTTTTCTCTTTTCCTTCCTAGGATTGCATGCTTGAAACACGGATGGAGTAGCTAACTTTACCAACTGCCCTGGACCCCAAGGACAAGGGCTACACCTCAAAGATGATAGGTGGAAGGAAGCTTGGGTCACTGGTAGCAGTTATCATACCATCCTTGGACTATCTACCTCTGAACTTCTTTTAAATGACAGACAAATTCTATCTTGTTGAAGCCACTATTTTCCGGTTTGTATAACTGGTAAACAAACTGAACCCGAACCAATGCAATATAAAGCTATACATATACATACAATATCTTTTAAAATAAAACTGGGACCATACTATGCATACTACTTTAAAGATTTCTGAATCTTTTTCAAAACATAAAATTCTCTTCCTGATATTCAACCTACTTCCTGTCAATTTTGTTAGTACAGTATACTGAGGTCTACAGTATGCTGAACACTCACTCACTCATAGTTAGTTAGTCACTTGCCTCTATGCCTGCGTACTTGTGCTTCTACCAGTTGAGCTAAATACTCACAAAGCATCAGTTTTCTTTTTCCAAATCTTTGTCAGTTAATTTGATATTGAAATGACATAATTTAA
This sequence comes from Orcinus orca, assembly GCF_937001465.1. NCBI lineage: Eukaryota > Metazoa > Chordata > Mammalia > Artiodactyla > Delphinidae > Orcinus > Orcinus orca. Next base: position 158,830,652 of record NC_064560.1, on the reverse strand, counting down.
CAATTATCACTTAAGCAATGAAATATTACGGTAGAAAATAAACACTTATTTTCTTCTCTTATTCTGGGCTCCACTAAACAATCAGGAGAAATTTTTACGTAGTAAATTAGTGAATATAACTTAACTAAAAGGTAAAATGATAAAAACTTACTACCAAAAAGTGTTACATTCTGACTTTTTTGTTTCCCCAACCTACTATCTTTAACATCTGTATATTTATGTTCATCCTTCTAGTATCTCAACCTCTATGTTAATTATCTCAAAATCTAACAGGATCTTCTATATTTATATAATTCTTTTCTGTGCATCTTCTGATCTAATATTTTACAGATGAAACTTTTATAATACAAATTTTATATAGCTTGGGTATAAACAAAAATTACATTGTTACCAGTATAATCATGTAAGTCCTTGACAACTTATATTGCATCATCAGACCGAATAATGAATAATAAAAAGGTGAATTACTAACTGGTCCTAAAGATTTAGTATATTTGGAAGAATGCATTCTTTCTAACAAGACAATGTTTTAAAGCAGGAGTCAGCAAACTATGGCCTGCAAGCCAAATCCAGCCCACTGTCTGTTTTTGCAAATAAAGTTTTATTGGAACACAAGTCATGCTCACTCATTTACACATTGCCTATGGCTGATTCTGCACTCCAACTGTACAGCTGAGTAGCTGCAACAGAGACCATATGGCCCACCAATCCTAAGGTATTTACCATTTGGTCCTTTACAGAAAAAGTCTGATGAATCCTGTTTTAAAGTATCATACTTTATTCTCCATCTCAAAGAATGGTTGATTCTGAATTACTTTGAAGAACAGAAAAAAATTTTTTTTTAAGTTTTAAAACATTAAAAAGTCGAATAATAAAAATAAACACGAATGATGAGGCTTAATGAAAAACACATAATTATTAAATCAACAATACTAAAGGCTTATACAAATATTCAGGCCAAAAATTTATTTTAGTTCATTATTTTGCTCATAAAAATTAAGGTCTAACCTGATTGATCCAAGGACATGTAAAATCTTCTCTCCATCTAATGGGTAGTCAACATTTGGAGGTGGTGAGGGACGCTGAAATATAAGTATCATAAGCATAAGTATACAAATTACAACCTCTGAAAAAAAGAATATACATTTATTTTTAGCTTACCTCAGTATTCCCATCAATATTAAATTTTGCTGCTTGGATTTTTAGTCCACGCTTCAGATCACTAACAAAGCAAGTGCGCACTTAAAAGAAAAGGAGACATTGTTATGGTTTGTGATTGAGTCAATGTCCCAGTTAAAACAATTCTATTCAAGTGGACATGTTAATCATCTGTTCCTTCCGATTTTATAAACTATCTGTCTTTAGTTGTTATGGTTTGTGATTGAATCAATGTCCCAGTTAAAACAATTCTATTCAAGTGGACATGTTAATCATCTGTTCCTTCCAATTTTATAAACTATCTCCGTCTTTAGTTAGCTTATGACAATTTATACACATATAAAAAACTTTTCATTCACTGAGGAATCATAAGACATGTTCCATGTTCGTCTTCCACAAAGCCACATTAAAAAAAAACAAAACCATATTTGAGGAAACTTATGTTCTTTGATATTCCTTGTATAAAGAGTACCATAATAAAAATAAATTTTACCATCATGAAAATGTAGCCATTCTAATTGAACAGCATATCTCTTTGAACCAGATAGATTTATATCTAATCTTACTTATCTATCCTATTCTTTTTTAAAAATGTTGGTTGGTCAGAACACAAAGCTAAATTTTGGTCTTAGTTACAGTAACACTCCTTAGTTTAGGGTTTTCTGGCATGATAATTTTCTCCCTCTTGCACACTATATCTTCTTTTCTTTCACTATGAACATTTATTCTTTTAAAGATTATTTCTGTTGCAAAGTACCTTTTATAATAAGCGGGTGCAAATTATTTTCAGAAATAGGTAAGGAATAAAAAATTTTTTCAAGTGGAGACAAAATTGATGTTGAGGGACTTCCCTGGTGGCTCAGTGGTTAAGAATCTGCCTGCCATTGCAGGGGACATGGGTTCCAGCCCTGGTCCAGGAAGATCCCACATGCCACGGAGCAACTAAGCCCGTGCACCACAACTACTGAGCCTGCACTCTAGAGTCCGCGTGCCACAACTACTGAAGCCCGTGTACCTAGAGCCCGTGCTCCACAACAAGAGAAGGCACTGCAATGAGAAGCCAGTGCACTGCAACGAAGAGTAGCCCCTGCTTGCCGCAAATAGAGACAGCCCATGTGCAGCAATGAAGACCAAATAAATATATATATATATATATATATATATATATATATTTTTTTTTTTTTTTTGCGGTACGCGGGCCTCTCACTGCTGCAGCCTCTCCCATTGCGGAGCACAGGCTCCGGACGCGCAGGCTCAGCGGCCATGGCTCACGGGCCCAGCCGCTCCGCGGCATGTGGGATCTTCCCGGACTGGGGCACGAACCCGCATCCCCTGCATCGGCAGGCGGACTCTCAACCACTGCGCCACCAGGGAAGCCCCAAATAAATATATTAATTAATTTTTAAAAATTGATGTTGAGAGCAAGAAATCTAATGATTTGGTTAATGACTTGCAAAACATGCTTACATAAACTTATATATTATACAAAATTCTTTTCATTTACTAATTCAAAATATATTTGTTAAGAATCTACAATATGCCAAGAACTGTATAGCGCAGGAAACTACATTCAATAAAATCTTGTAATAACCTATAATGGAAAAGATTCTGAAAAAGAATATATATAACTGGGGACTTCCCTGGCAGTCCAGTGGTTAAGACTCTGTGCTCCCAATGCATGTGTTTGATCCCTGGTCGGGGAACTAAGATCCCATAGATTGCATGGCACAGCCAGAAAAAAAAAAAAAGAAAAGAATATATAAAGCTGAATCAGTTTGCTGTACCCTGAGACACTGTAAATCAACTATACTTCAATTTAAAAAAAAGAGTTTACAATATGCTAATATGCTAGACAGTAAGCTACGTGCTCAAGTTACTTACATATTTTACACTTTAAGTCCTCATAACTAAGCAAGGTAAATACTTAGACTTCAACATCTTACATACTTGGCATATGAAGGTGTTCTTCTTTAAGGAAACCAAATTCACTGAATTAAAAATCTAAGAACAGATAAATTACACTTAAGGATTTTAAAATAATTGAAAAAAATGTAGGTACTACATAAGTAACTAATATAAATGAGTGGGCAAGAGTATGTGTACGTATTGCATATTTGTTTTTAATAGAAACGGGTTCCTACTGTACATATTATTCAGCAACATGCTTTTTCCCTTAATACATTATGGATATCCTTCCAAATCAATACATCTAGCTCCTCCTTTTAAAAAGCTATATGGTGGGACTTCCCTGGTGGTCCAGTGGTTAAGAATCCACCTTGCAATGCAGGGGCAACTAAGCCTGTGCACCACAACTAGAGAGAACCCACGCGCCGCAACAAAAGATCCTGTGTGCCGCAACTAAGACCCGACGCAGCCAAAAATTAAATAAATAAATATTTTAAAAAACAAATAAATAAAAGCTATATGATATTCCTTATTATGAAGTCACCAAATTTCATTCAACATACCCTCTTAGATAGGATGCACACTTTTCAATTTTTATATATTTGTCAGAATGCTTTCCAAAGAGTTTAATTTTCAATTCTTACTAATAGCAATATATTAATTTTCCCATAATCTCATGAATACTAAATGTCTATCTTTCAAATTTTTGCCAATCTGATGTTTCCCTGGGTAATGGGAAAGTTGAACATCTTTTCACAAGATGGAAGCTATATGGAAAGAAACATTCCAAGGAATTATCAACTGTTACATCATAGGGGATAGGACTGGAAGAACAAAAGGGAAACTATTTATTTCACTTGAGATATTTCTGTATTACTTGAGCTTTTGCAATAAGCATGTACAAATGACTGAAATTTTATAATAACTGAAGAGATTTTAGGTAATTATACAACATAAGTAAGCAATATAATGAAGAACAAGATCCATTTTGCAGCCCTAGGTCTAACCCTACCTATTGTGTGACACTGAACAAATCACTTAATATTTCAGGGACCCAATTGTACCAGATTATCTCCAGGTCCCATTTAACTCTAAAATCCATTATTGTCTAATTCTCTATTAAATATTCTAGAGTATTAATTTTACATGACACTTTCAGTAATGAAGAACATTACATTATAGTTTAACTGCTTTTCCTTTTAGTGAATCAAAATACCAGAAAACTCAATTTAAATATTATCATAAAAATACACTCTAGTAAAGGAGAAGTAACATATCTTATTAAAGTGAATCTAATATACTTTACCCAACTGTAGAATTTCTGAAGTCAGTAAAATGACTGACCTTATAAAAATGACCTTTAAAATACTAGAGTTTAAAAAAATGCTAAACAACATAAAATCAGTGGCTTTCATAAGTAATGTAACTGTTAATTCATACTGTGAAAACTACTAATTCCCTAGTAACTCTCTATACTCTATCATTGAGAAGTTTCTTCAATAATACATCAGGCTTCCCTGGTGGCACAGTGGTTGAGAGTCCGCCTGCCGATGCAGGGGACACGGGTTCGTGCCCCGGTCTGGGAGGATCCCACATGCCGCGAAGCAGCTGGGCCTGTGAGCCATGGCCGCTGAGCCTGCGCGTCCGGAGCGTGTGCTCCGCAACGGGAGAGGCCACAACAGTGAGAGGCCCGCGTACCGCAAAAAAAAAATAATAATAAATAAATAAATAAATAAAAATAATAATACATCAAAAGTAATGCCAAAAGGGAATTCTCTGGTGGTCGAGTGGTTAGGACTCCATACTTTCACTGCCGAAGGCCTGGGTTCCTGGTCAGGGAACTAAAATCTTGCAAGCCACATGGTGTGGCCAAAAAAAAAAAGTAATACCAAAAGCTTCCATAAATCTGAAGAAAAACCAATATTTTATTTACGTTATTCTATAGCCTAAATGTTAAATATTTTTAGGATATTACATTATGAATTTAATATATTTTATATCTGTGTAAATACTTAGAAACACTTGCCCTCCAAATGAATACTTAATGATGAAGGGGACAAAAATGGGAACTTAGTTTACCTTTAATGTCCTCCAAGATACCTTCTGGAATTGAACCTAAAACAGAAATTTTTATTTAGAACTACAGAACTTTATAAGCAGAAACAGTCTGTAAAATTGCATTCACATTTCCATTTTCCATTTCAGCAACCTAAAAAAAAATTTAAAAGTACCATAATTTTTTAAAAGCCAAATAAAAAAATCAACTTTGCTTTTAGGGAAGAAACTTCAGCATTCGAAGCTAAGCCAAAGCACGGAAGTTGAAGCCAGATGTGCACAAGGTGCTGAAGAAAGTCACTAATACTCATAAATTTGATAAAAATAAGACCTTAAAAATATCATAGAATAATTGGCAGTAGATAGGAATTGACCAAGAAAATATTTTCTACCATAAAAAGATTTGCTGGTTATCTGTGTTAAAGTACTTAGAAGAAATGGTAGGGCTTAAACATGAGCTATTTACTTTTCTTTTACAAAAAGTGAAGTTTCAAGTTTGCTTACCTTTTCTGTGATAATAAATGACTGTCAGTGACATGCTAACCTAATACATATTTGTAAAAAGGATCACACACAGACTTTTAATTTTTTTCAAGGTAAACGTGACATTTTAAAAAATGAGTGAGAAAGTAGCTATTCAGAGAAACCTATATAATACAGGATGACTTTAGAAGATAGTATTTGCATATGTTACCACTGTTATGTGATTTTGTTGCCAATAAATCTAGGTTTCCAAGTCAGACTCAGAAACAAAGTTTTCTAAGTTTAGAATCTTCTAAACTCAGAATTTTTAACTCATTGTTAAGTATGTAAAAATATTCTGATTGATCTGTAAGAACAAATTATTTATATCAATGAAGACAGAAATTTATAGCTACAAAAGGAATCATGATTTAATAAGGGTAATCAGGCACTTCTTCCATCTGGAGCTACGTATCTTGTTAGCTACATCTTTACATTATGACAGCTACTGAAACTAAGAATTAAGATAAAATTAAAACCACACTTTCAAAATGTTAAGCCATAACTTTTTAAAAATAATAAACAATATTTAATCACATTGCTTTTCTGAGAGGGAGCAAAAAAAATTTACCATTAGTAAGTATGACTTGAGAATTATTATTTTACCTTTATTATATTGTCCTTTCCAAATTCTTACCTCTGTGTTTTGTAATATAGTAATAATGATACACATATAGTTTATAAATAAATATAGACATAAATATGTATTGTAGGTACATGCTCAAAATTTTTTTACTATGCCGTCAGTGTGTGATCAAAAAGTTTGAAGACTCCTATTGTTAAATGTTAAAATTTATCTCACAGGGGGATAAAGATTTCCAAAATGATTTAAACCTGGCTATGAATAGATAAGAGAAATGTAACTAGATTATAAGAACCTGCAAATTTAAGAATAAGTGCTAAAAACCGTAACTTTTCACATGTGCTAAACTCTCTCTAGGAATATTCAAATAAATTCCAACATGTGCCAGAGACATTTGGTAATATGAAAAACAGTTTTCTTTAGGCAACATGGAAGGCAGGCTTCAAAATAAAGGGCTTATTTTAGCTGGGCGTAGATGGTGCTTTGGGAAGGGACTTTTCAATCTTAGGGAATAATCACAGCCATTTAAACTTTGCAAATGAGGAGTAGAAATAAGAGGCATTCACTGGCTCTGGCTTTGAAAAATCATATTTAAATTTCAGCTAATTAAGGAGAATAAGAAGTACAATATTTTATATATAATTTACTTATCAACTGTACACTTTTCAAATCAATGTACTTAAGTTAGTCTTTGTAAGTTTTAAGGTAGTATATTCATTCTTTTTTGAACTAGGTTCTAAATACTAAATGAAAGAGGCTCATTCAAAGTTCACTTAAGGATATCCCAGTATATGTAAGACTTATATCTAATCTTTGCTAAGGACCTTGACAAGAGATATTTAAAATACATTTGCATTTCTGATCCTCCTAAGTGGATCCTTCAGCAAACAGTGATATGATTTAATTCCTCAATTATTAGGATTGCAGACTCAAGATTTTGGGGGCATATGAGAGGGAAAGATTAGAATCACAGTCCAAGACAGTTGGTTAAAGAAAGGGGTGTCCAAGAACATACAGTTTAGAATTTTAAGGAAATGTCATAGTTTTAGTGAAGAGCTTTATTAAAAACATCTGGGAGACTTCCCCGGCGGTCTAGTGGTTAAGACTCCGCGCTTCCATTGCAGGGGGCATGGGTTTGATCCCTGGTCTGAGAACTAAGATCCTGCATGCCGTGGCATGGCCACCAAAAAAAAAAAAGAAAACAAACTTGGGATGCTACACTAAACTTATTACCTTTGGATATCTTTTATTAACTAACTGTCATCATGATATACTAAAAAGGTAACAAAGTTTATCTGGAATAGAAAAATAATAATCTGATCTACAGAATGAAGAATGTGCTATTACCTTAACTACCTAAAGAAGAACAGGAAAACAATATATGCAAGGATAAATGTCCTAACAACCCACCTTTCTCTTTCCAACATTTATTCAGTGCCCAGGCACTTGAAAAATAAATAAGACACAGATTCTCAAAGTCTATTGAGGGAAACAGTTATCAGGTAAATGAGGCTGTTATATGTACTATAATAAATACTGCTGAGGGTGTAACAGAGAAGGGAGCAATTTATTCTGCTTAGGGAAAATGAGGAAGGTTTCACAATCGAGATGATCTTTCAGTTGAGTCATGCAGAGGGATCAAAAACCCAAATAGGTAAAGAAAAACATCCCAGGTAAAGAAATAGTATAAATGAAGGCACAGGGTTGTCGAAGAACAATGGTGCCAGGAAGATGTATGAAATTTACTGTAGCTGAAATAAGGTGCAAAGGGTTGAGTTTAGTAGTTAAAGCTAAGAGGTAGAATAAAGTCGGATTGTGAAGAAACATGCATATCAAACAGATAATTTGGGTTTTAACCTGTGGAGGCCAGCAAAAATTCTCAAGCAAAAGAGAAATGTAATCAGATTAATTTTGTGAAAGTTATTCCTGCTAACAGTGTGAAATAGACTAAATGGGTCCAAAAAGCAGGCTCCTGTAATAATCCAAGCAAGAAGCAATGAGGGCCTAGTTGACGTCTTTGTTTTCCGATGTTCTGTGTTGTGGAGGACAGAAAAAAAAGAGATGAAAAAGAGATTTCTGAGGGAGAATTGAAAGGACTGATAAACTCCCAGTTATCTAAAATGGGAGCTCAGTAAGATATTATCTTTATCTAACCATGATTTGTTAAAATGAATTTAGGGAAAGAGATAATGTATTTACTTCTGGAAGTCTTAAGTTTGAGGTGCCGAGAGGGATGCCTAGTTTATATCTAATAATCAATTGGAATTATGAATATGAAGTTTAGAAGAAGGGTTGGGCCCAGTGATACACTTAAGAACCAACAGCATATTGATGTAGCTGAAGTTACGGGAACACATGAGATCACTTTTTTTTTTTTTTTTTTTTTTGCGGTACATGGGCCTCTCACCGCTGCGGCCTCTCCCGCTGCGGAGCACAGGCTCCGGACGCGCAGGCCCAGTGCCCATGGCTCACGGGCCCAGCCGCTCCGCGGCACGCGGGATCCTCCCGGACCGGGGCACGAACCCGCATCCCCTGCATTGGCAGGCGGACTCCCAACCACTGCGCCACCAGGGAAGCCCCATGAGATCACTTTTAAAAAGACAGTAGGAAGAAAAAAAGAAACAAAAAATAAACCGCTAGAAGAATATCAGCAGAGAAAGCAAGAACAGAGGAAATTAAGAAGGAATACTTGGAGAAATAAGAGAAAACCATAAAGGAAGAAAAGTCCTGAAAGCCAAGGGAAGAGATAATAACAAGAGTATATGACAGGGCTTCCCTGGTGGCGCAGTGGTTGAGAGTCCGCCTGCCGATGCAGGGGACACGGGTTCGTGCCCCAGTCCGGGAAGATCCCACATGCCGTGGAGTGGCTGGGCCTGTGAGCCATGGCTGCGGAGTCTGCGCTCCGCAACGGGAGAGGCCACAACAGTGAGAGGCCCGCGTATCAAAAAAAAAAAAAAAAAGAGTATATGATAATCCAGATGCAAACTATTATATATAGGATGGATAAACGACAAGGTCCTACTGTATAGCACAGGGAACTACATTCAATATCCTGTGATAAACCATAATGGAAAAGAATATGAAAAAAGTATATATATGTATAACTGAGTCACTTTGCTATGCAGCAGAAATTAACAACGTTGTAATTCAACTATACTTCAATAAAATTTTTTTAAAAAGAGTATATGATAATCCATAATGTCAAAAGTTCTGGAAAGAATGAATAAAATTCAACTACTGGGTTTGGTGATTAACAGCTCAATGATGACCTTATAATTGGAGCCATGTCACCAGAGTGATGTGAGAAAAAGAGAATAGCTATGCAATGGGGGGGGGGGGAAATGAGTTGAACGAAAAGGGAATGTAAACCACTCAAAGTTTATAATGATTTTACCCATCACAGAGGGAAGGCTCTGTTCTTTAGCAGCACCTGTGTCAACAGTACATTGTTCCAATAGTTGAGTTTCCAACTCCCTGAAGATTAAAAAAAAAAAAGTTACTGGAATTACAATAATGCAACTGATGTCCTTTTCTTATTTAATACTTTTACTTCATAACAGATCATGATGCTTTAAATAAAAGTGGTTTTACCCTTAAAAGATGAATATATTCAAGGCTAGTAAAGAATGGAATAAATAACATTAAATGTCCATACTACAAGTCCTCTATTGATCACTGTAAAAAAAATTTGCATTTTTTTGGCACAGGTGAAGCAAATGTGCTAAATGCCAAGAAACTTACTTGTGAAGAGCTTTTCCTCCTAGGGGGAGTGCTCCCCAACAATTCAGTACTGGGATTCCTTCATATATCTATAAGGCAGTCAAGGGTATTACTATTTTAGGAGGTAAAATGTGTTTCCCTCAGTATTTTCTTCACCTCTGCATTATTGTTCTAAATCAGCTTGGCTGGCAAATTCTTATTTCTTTTTTTAAAAAGAGTTACAGAAAAATCAAAGAGTCTTTTTCCTTCTCCAAAGAAAACAGTTAAACATATACATACACACATATACACACACACACACACACACAATTCATTCGTTAGAGCTTGGGTGTCCAACAATGTAGCCACTGACCACATGTGGCTATTGAGCACTTGAAATATGGCTGGTCCGAATTGAGATGTGCTGTAAGAATAACCTCCACAGCAAACACAGAAAACTTAGTAATAAAAAAAAAACCTGTAAAATATCTCATTATAATTTATTATATTGACTATATATTGAAATGATAGTATTTTAAATACATTGGGCTAGATAAAATACACTACTAATGGCCTCTCCCGTTGCGGAGCACAGGCTCCGGACACGCAGGCTCAGCGGCCATGGCTCACGGGCCCAGCCGCTCTGCGGCATGTGGGATCTTCCCGAACCGGGGCACAAACCCATGTCCCCTGCATCAGCAGGCGGACTCTCAATCACTGTGCCATCAGGGAAGCCCCTGAACTTTTAAAATTTGTAGCTCTTAGAAAAATTTTAAATTACATATGTCTCACACTGTATTTCTATCAGAGCTGAGAGGATAGTGGACAATACTGTACTGTGGGTTTGCTACTTTATTTTATATATTGTTTTTGCTGATGTTTCATAAGTACATTATTTATGAAAAAGAAAAAAGTATATTGTTAAGAGCACTGGCTTTGGAGACAAACATGGGTTTATATCTTGGCTATACACTTAATATTAACTTGGGTCAACTACCATCTCAACTTTCAATCATATAATGAAGAGAATAATACTTTTGTTGCAGGGACTAACACACAAAATACTTTATATTTAAAAAAGCTATTGCCTAATTTAGTTCTTTAGGAGCTAATGATTCTTGATTTCCTTCCCATGAGTACTTCTTCTAATAAATACACACATAGGTCTCAAAATTGCAAGCGTCTTGCATTTATGTACTTCAAACTCCTTTTCAAATGTAGCAAATGTCTACTGTAACATTTCTAAGAGATGTTTACCTATACTCTACTTAAATTCTTCTAATGATGGGGAATGGATCAGTTTATAGTCAGTAATTTCATTGTGGAACAGCTTAAATTACTAGGGAGTTCTTCCTAATGGCAAATGATATAAAAACTACAGCACTTACTGTGCAATTTACGTGCGAGGTCTTATGCTAAATATTTTACATACATTATCTCACTCAAGATACACAATGCCCCTATGAGGCGGAATTATTATGATTCCCATTTTACAGGTGAGACTAAGCCCAAAAGAGATTAAGCTACTTGACCAAAATCATACAACTAGAAAGAAGCTTAGCTGTCATACTGCCCCCATCATAGCCTCAGGAAATAGATTGAAAAAAAAATCTATTTACTTTTCCACAGTGAGCCCTTCAGCTATTTGAAAGCAGATTTCACGTTGCCATTTAAGTTTTAACTTTTGATTTAACTTTCTCATTTATTTAAATTTTTTTATTTTTATTTATTTATTTTTCATTCCCCTATTCTACACTCCCTCTAGCCCCTGGTAACCACTAATCTACATCTGCCTTTTTTTCTTTTTCTTTTTTTTTTTGACGTGGACCATTTTTAAAGTCTTTATTGAATATGTTACAATATTGCTTCTGTTTTATGTTTTGGCTTTTTGGCCGTGAGGCATGTCAGATCTTAGCTCCCCAACCAGGGATCGAACCCGCACCCTCTGCACTGGAAGGCAAAGTCTCAACCACTGGACTGCCAGGGAAGTCCCTAACTTTTTCATTTCTGTTTCCAGTTATTCTCCATATGATCTTTTCTTAGAACTTGACTATCCTACCCATCTTCTTTGACACATCCTAATTAGCGGATATTCCTCTTAAAAACTGAACGTAATAGGTCTGATCTCTGGAGTTTATACTGGGACCAAGTCATAATGACAATTTCTACAAAAAGTAAATTTAAGTCTCACAATCCTGTGAATTTTTTCCATATGTCATATTTGTACATGATAACCCAAAATAGCTTGATGCAATAAAAACAATTTGTAATAAGCCTAATTATTCTAAAGTAGAGTAAAAACTGCAAAATTAGCTGGTTTACAAAAAAGATACAGGTAACACCAGGCTTTCCCTATATCCACAATCCAGGACCATGGCAGAGTTTATCCCAAGTGTAAGAAGAGCCATTAGATGACTTGGAGCAAGCAAGACAGATGGAACCTAGAAAACAACAAATCCAAAACAACAACAACAAAACCAGAATGAATGTCAGTAGTTGAAGGTGTTTCCCTTACATTTCAAATATATTTGAAAAAATTCATAATTATGATACCTACTCAACCATTTTATGGCACTAAATTAAGAATTAGTTGATTTATTTGAATTTACACAATAAACAAAATACACCGTAACAAACAGAAACACTCTTTAAGTTCTCTAAGTCTTTTCATTCTGAAATGACAATTATGAAGCATTTTTATTAATTCAGTTCTCTTTTGGAGGGAAAACTGAAAAGGATAAAAGAAGAGGTCCAGAAACATACATTCAAAGGAAGATGCTAAATTTAAAAAATAAAGAGATGCCTTTATCATCAAAATAGAAATACAGAAGAAGAATTCTTGATTGTCCTCATTCACAAAGTTCACAATATGAACTATATTCTAAAAATATTATAATATAGCAGTTAAAATTAAATTGAAGAACTACAAAAATCCTTAGCTCTAAGTGACATTTTTCAGTGAAAATTTGCCAGATCTGGTGACATCCCAAATATCAGGTAAATATTCAATCAAAATATGGAAGTCCATAATAACCATGTGGCAAACAAAATAATGGCTATATTTCCTTTATCTAAGTACAGCAGGTATTCTGGTTATACACCAGATAAGCATACTAACATAAATATAACTAAAATGCTAAGTTCAAGTAAAAATACAGAAAATCATCTATTTTATTCAGGTAAGAGCTAAAGTGACTTCCTGCTGTGTTTTGTGTTCTCCCTATTGCAAACCAAATTCCTGAATTAGTGACATCAGTAAGTACAGGAGGGTATGTAACCTGTTTCTCTGTGCCTGTCTTACCAAATTATAACTTAGAAATATTAACTGCCCTTATCTCATAAATACATTGTGATTTTTGATATATTTTGTGTTCAGTAGAATGTATGAAAATTACATTTACATGTGCTTAATTTCTTATATACTATACACATTTTATACATTCTTCTAAATTGCTGAAAAACTCTAAATTCCTAAGGCAGAGATTTTTTTAAAAAGTTAAATAATAAAGATTCTGGCCTACTATGAAATGTAATCATTTAAGTCATAATTTTGGTCTTTAAAATAATCTTGACTCCTATAAAATGAAAGCTACAAGTAGTATTACTAATATCAAGATATAAGAGTCACTCCTGGCACTGCCCACTTACTCTATGGGAGACATTATTTGAATACTCCATTTAAGGGGAATTTAAAGCCTAAAATGAAAGAATTGGAGAATTTAGAACAGTCAGCATAACTAAACAATGAAAACTAGAAAAGACCTGGAAGAAAAACATCAACTTCACAGCACAGAATATAACTTTTAATTTCAGAAAGAAGTCCCAAAACTTAAAACCTGTACTAAACTAAACAAACAAGGGAAACAGCAATAAAAAGAAACCTTCAATTATCTAAGTATTAGATGAAATGCTTATTACGCATGAAGTAACCACACAAAGAAAGAAAATAAACGGTCAATTTGTAAAGGATTCAGTTTATTTTGTCATCCAATTCCTCTTTCCAATGAAGGAAATAAAATGAGGACCTTTTAGTTTAAGCTTTGAGTACCTACTAAAAACAACAACATAAAAAACAGGTACCTCAAAATACTTGAAAAGAACACGAGTGAGTGTCTCTCTGAAGTGGGAAGGACATAATACCGACTCAATAACCACAACTCTGCGGTCTCTGGGATTCACCAATAGATGCCTGAAAAGTGATAGTTTTGTTTTAAAAGTAAATAAAAGTTTGTATTTATTTTGGTACATAATGCAATTTGTTAAGATTAGAGAAATCGTACCACCTTCACTTAAGAAGCTTTACAACAAAAAGACATCTTCATTTTATCTGTGAAAGATCACGTTTTCATTTTTTAAATTTTTAAATGTTTTAAAATTTTTTATTCAGCTTTGAAAGGTTATTTTCCATTCACAGTTATTACAAAATATTGGCTCTATCCCTGTGTTGTACAATACAGCCCCGAGCCTATCGTACACCCAGTAGTTTGTGCCTCCCACTCCCTCACCCCTATGTTGCCCCGGTAGCCCTTAGTTTGCGCTCTATCTCTGTGAGTCTGCTTCTTCTTTGTTATATTCACTAGTTTGTAGTATTTTCTAGATTCCACAAAGAAGTGATATCATATAGTGTTTGTCTTCTCTGTCTGACTTGTTTCACTTAGCATAATGCCCTCCAAATCCATCCATGTTGCTGCAAATGGCAAAATTTCGGGGGTTTTTTATGGCTCAGTAGTATTCCATGGTATATATCAATATATATGCCATAGAAAGATAACATTTTTGAACTCTTACTACGTGCCATGTACTGTGTCAGGAAATTTACATCTATGAACTCGTTTATCTCAGAAAACAAAAACTATAGCCTATTATGAATACTGAGTTGAGCCATTAAAAAGATATTTTCTTTTTTTAAGCTACAAAAGTAGTATATGCTCACAAGACTCCAAATATTATAGAAGCTTATAACTTGGAAAATACAAAAATACCATATACCTCTACTACCCAGAAACTTTCACTTACAGCAGTTTATAGATTTTCATTATTGTGTATGTATACGCATATATTTTAACAAAAATATTCATTCCATAGATGTTGTTCTGCAACATGTTTTCAATTATCAGAATATCTAAGACATCTTTCTGTATCAGTACATATAGATACAGAACTTTTTAAATGACAATATAGTGTTTCACTATATGGATGTACAATAATTAAATTATCCAATCCTCTTTATTAATAGACATTTGACTTATTTTCAATATTTCCTTATGCTTGCTAGTTTCCTAGTCTTCAAATATATTTTTGAAAAGATCGAAAATAAGAAAGTTAAAATGGCAATGGAAATTAACCTTTTTTTTGCATTAGAAATAATACAACCAAATATCAGTAGGATGGGCACTAGGAAAAGCTGGGGGGCGGGGGAAACACAATTGCATTTTACCTGAAATACAGTATGTGGATGAATTCCTTTAGGTAGGAATATAATTCTTCTGTATTGATATTATATTGTACAACTTTGATAGGCTATAAAAAATTAAAATGATTTATTAATTTATAATAATAAAATAATCTCAAACTAAAACATGCTTATTTATTTTTCTAATGGATTTTCTAAACAATTTGTATTGAGAATAGATACAAACATCAAATATAGATTAATCACTTAAATTAGAAATGTTTAAGAACTGGCATGTCCAAGATGACAAAATGTTTTGGTTTATGGAATAAAAATCTGTGTCCACAGTAAGTAAAGAGCTGTACTCATCACATTTTTCTTCCATCTGACATTATTTTGGCATCACCGATCAAAAGCAGCATCAATTAAAAAGCATCAAAGGCTTCCTCAAATACTCCAGACTTGGTTCAGTCCCTGTTATTTACTCCCAAAGCATTGACACTTTTTCTTTTGTAGCATCACCCCACTTAATTACTTGTAAAATGTCTACCTTCCCATTAGACCACAAACTCCATGGGGCAAGAACTACTTCTGGCTTGCTTATGATATATCCTCCTTCAACTGATACAGTGCCAGGAACAAAGTAAACAGCTCATAAATATGTGTGGCAAAAATGAAAACATGCACCATTAGCACTAAAGTAAACCCTACCAAACCATGGGTGCTAAGTCAACACTAACACATCACAAGGGCTCCATTTACTGTATCTTGCTCCAATATGTGCTTTTATGAAAACAAATATGCTCATATTTGTTAAATAAGGGAATAATGTCTATATGATGTGAAGGTTGTACAGTTCATATTAGGCAAGAGGAGCTGAAATGATGACAGCAGAGTTATAACCTTCATCAAGGTAAAGAAAGTCATCAACTCAGTGGTCACACAAATCAGCATTCTTTCAGATCTATTTTTAAAAAGTTTAAATGATCCCGTGTACCAGGGGCTCCCGTAACAGAGTGGACCCCTTCAAGACTCTTTATTGGGCTGCATTTCTTCCTGGTCCCACCTTAACAACAGCCAGAGAGGCTCAGAGCTCATTTTTATATCTGCATTGTCTCAGCACCCACCAACCAACAGTTTCAATTATTTCATTTTATTTTAAATATCCCCAAGAGAGTTTCCAGCCACACTCAATCGCAACTCAAAGCTATTCCAATTTTTTCCTGAGGTATTAATTTTTGTTTTTCTAATGCTCGGATTACAAAGTTTCATGGGTTTTAAATAATCTACCCCAACCTACTTTTCCCCAAAACCTGTTTTTGTTTGCTATCAAGAAGAGGTTTTTCAGGAATGCAAATATTAAGTTATGGTACAAAAATCTGTATTTGATTTTACAGGCAAATTTTATGGCATGTAAAATTATTCTTTCTATTGTTCTACAATTCCTACTCTACAAAATTAACTTTGGCAAGACTTGCTTTTAAAAACTGTGTTTTTCACAGGTCTTTTGAATTACAGATAAAGAAATGAGGACCTGGCTCATATTCTGAACAGGGTAAGAATAAAATGATTCTATAATTACATTACAAGGCTCAGGCAATTATTTTATTGAGCTCAAAAACTTTCTCTTAATGTTATATAATTTCATTTATATACATTAAATAGAAAAAGCAAATCTATAAGACAAAGAACATCCGTGGTGGGCTCGGGGTGGGAATGGGGATTAACTATAAGTAGGCATTAGTGATGCTACTGGAATGACAAAAATGTTCTAAAACTGAGCTGTGGTGATGGCTGCACAACTTGATATATTTACTAAAAATCACTGAATCGCACACTTAAAATAGATGAATTTTACGGTATGCAAAATTAAACCTAAATAAAGAATCAAAAAAGTTTTCTTGGAATACAGTCTAAGCTATACATTTAGCACTGTTCTAATCAATCTTATTTAAAGTCACATTTAAAAATATTTTACAGTACAGCATTTATTTTGCTAATTTGTCATAAAAAAAATACCTTAGGCATGCCAGCTTTTTTTATCACACTAGGAATTATGCATCTTGGACCAGTTTCTCCAGCAAATCCACATCTACAAATAAATAGAAAATTGAAACAATTCAACTTATTATAACATTCTTTTTATATATTTGTCACAGAAACAAGTTTTTCTGTATTTTTTTTCAAAGTAGTGGTCACAAAAACAACTAGAAACATCTCTGATGTATTCAAAGGGACAAAAAAACTAAGGAAAAGTTAGTACCATCTATTCATAATTATGTATTAAAGGTAAAAAATAAAATTGTTTCAAATTAGTGACAGTGAAATAAACCAGCGTATTATTTTAGGGTCGCATTTACTTTTTTTTCTGTTTTTAATTTTACTTGAATTTTAGGTAACACATCTCTACAGTCCTGAATCTGTACTCCACTATCTGACTTCATGTCTATAATTCATGTTACTCATAATTCCATCATTCTAATATCAGCTTCCATATTGATGCATTTCCTTTGGTCTAGTTTTATATGTGACATAATTATAATCACACTGTTCACACATCATGAATTCATAAAATAAGATTCTGCCCATATTGTTAGTCTTCACTGCTATCATTTTTTAAATTGCATAAAATATTTCATCCCTTTTAAAAAACTATTCTCCTTTCTAGAGTATTTAAGTATTTCCATTTCTGTTTCACGTAAAACAAAACTTTGCTAAAAATGTTGTTAAAAAGGATTGCCATGTAAGTTTAGTCTTAATATCTTTCCTTGTCCTGTCTGGTTTTCAGTACTGCTCTCCTCCTATTCCCAAATAGCTCTCTCCATCTTCTTTTAGTCACATCCCCATGTTTACTTGACTTGTACCAGTGCTCCTCAAATTCCCCAGGATGCACAAACTCATCTTATCACCCTCCTGTTGTCTTTGTCAATAACCGTCCTCCTATATAGTAGTTCCATTTCTCATTTCCACAGCATACCTAAAATAATTATCTTTGGGTGTCAGCCTCAAGGTACTTACTATGGTATTTAAATAAACCTTTAAAAATAAATAAAAATATATAATTATGGGAGCATCTTGCTTAGAACAGTAAGAGAATAACATGAACCAAGGACTATGTTTAATCTAATTCTGGAGCACCTGAAGTCCAATTTTCCTGTTTTTTTTTTTTTTTTATTTGGCAGCACTGGGCGTCTTGTGCGATCTTAGTTCCCCAACCAGGGATTGAACCTGGCCCTCGGCAGTGAAAATGCCCAGTCATAACCACTGGAGCGCCAGGGAATTCCCTCCAATTCTTAAATAGGCTCTTTTGACCACTTGTTCAACAAATAGTTATTAAACACATACTACATGTCAGGCACTGTTCAGAGACATACAAAATTTTTTCAAATGTTTCCATTTCAGATAGAAGATGCAATTCTGGCTGTCACGTTCCTTTTTCTTGAGAGCAGTACAAGGGCTCTCAATCCGGAGTCCAAGGACCACTGCGATGGTCCACCAACCCCTGAAATTGTGTGCAAATATTTTAAGGTTTGTGTATTTGTGGCTTTCTTTCGGTCGTCAAAGGGATCTATGCCATCCAAAAAGCTGAAAACCACTACTCTAGTGTTTACAAGTTGCCTTTTAAAATGCTAAATTTCCTAATCTAAGAGTTGGTGGGTGGGAGCAACGAAGACTCTCTAGAGAATTATCTATAGGGTTTCAATTTTTCATGCATTCAGCCTTCCTAATTCGACTTCCTACTCTTGGGAAGCAGTAACCCTGTCTTAAACATATTTGAATTTCCAACACCAATAGCATCCCTTTTCAATAAATGCTTAATAACGGAGGTCGTCATCAAGCATTACAGTTCGGTTGCCACCTCCCTAAGCAGATAAAGCCAGATAAGCGGGGCCTAGGTCATCGCTGTCATCCCCTGCATAGATGACCCCAAAGAGTCTGTTCAGTTTGGGGTGACGACCGGGGCAACAACGAAGGCAACTTTCCCGAAGCCTCCTGGGCCTCTCCAGGAGTCAGAACTTGACCGCTCCACCGGATTCCCGGGATTTGCATCGCCCACGGTGTAAGTAACAAGGGCCGTCATTTGCGGGTCCTGGGGGAAGAAGTGGAGACGGAACAAGCCGCCTCTGGAGCCTGCGACGAGGACCCGGGCTGGGCCTGGGGCTCGGCTACCCGCCCTCCCCTCGGGACGACGGCAGCTGGCGCCGCGACCACTCACTTGGTAAAAGACTCTCCCAGGTCTATCACGACCGCCGTTTTCTCTCCGCCGCTCCCCAGGCCCTCGTACAGCGGCATGGTAGTAAACAAGCCGGCAAGGAGACGAGCGCTGCCAGACCTCGGCTGCCGACAGCTCTCGGCTCTCGGGGGCGGGGCTGGGGCGACGGCGCGCAGGTGGTGGCGACGGCGGGGGCCTCGCGTGGCCGCGGCGCACAGGGCCCGGGCTGTCCCTGGCTGTGCCTCACTCCGCGTCGGGCTTTGAACCCTCGCAGGAGCCCGCGTCCCGGGGACTAGGAAGGTACGGGTGCAGGCAGCTGCTGATCTGGATGCGGGGGATGCAGAGGACCGAGGCGATCAGGCGCGCCGGGTGCCCCGAGTTGGGGCGGAGCCAACCCCTGCGTCCTTCCCTCCGGACACGCCCTCAAATGGCGCAGGGGCTGGGGTCCTTTCGAGAGCTTCTGTGCTTAGATCGCTGAACCTCTCCATTGCAGAGGACGCTGAGAGAAGTCACAACCCCAAAAGCTTTGATTCCTGCAGTCTTGGGACAAAATTTGCTGTGCCAGGTGTTTTGCCTATCATTTATTCTTCGCAAGAAATATCGGAAGTAGGTGTTACCTCCTTACGTGTTTGAACCGAAGTAATGTTCCCAGTGCCCCACCGCCAAGCCAGGATTGGACCCCAAGACTTTCTGATTTCAAAGCCTGTACTACTGATGCCTTAGAAAAGAACACGTACAAATTTTTATTTGGGGGTCATTCTGCTGAAAGTTAATTTTAATCTAGAAGAAAGCAGTAGCATCTACAAATCTGTCTGTGGAGGAACAATCAAGGTGGTTTAATGGAAGGAACATTGAATCGGGTTCCTGTTTACTCTAAAACTGAGGAACTGTGTAACCTGAGAAAAGTTAGGTTAGGTCTGTTTTCTTTCTGCTGAAATTGCCCGTGAAAACTGGAGTCAGTGGCGTAGGTTGGTGCCTTGTCTCTATGACTGTAGAAAGGGGAATGACCTGTTTTTCCCCAGTGTGTCTTTCTTACCTACTGTACGTGCCTGAACCTCCCCACCGAAGGATAAGGTCCTTCTATAATAAGAGTTAAAGCTATACAATGCGTAAGCTTGGTAAATGTGACGTTAGTATAATTCACTGATCAGTGGCCTTCCTGAAATTGAGTTGCCAGAGGTAAGAGGACGATGTTGGAGTTGTGAATGGGGAAGGAAACTTCAGAAAGGTTGAGAAAGGATGAAGCATTTTGCTAACTAGGATCAGAGTGTTGGAACAGGACTCATCTCTCAAATTCTGTTTCTGCCACCTTCTGTCAAGTCTCTAATACTTTTGATCATCCATTTACTTATATATAAACTGTCCTGCTACTTTTCAAGGTAGTTGTGAGGATCAATTGACATTGTATTTTGAAACTATAAAGTATTATTATCCATTCTGTGTTTTCCCTGACTGCTCACCAGCTGTATTAGTTTCCTAGGGATGCCATAACCAAGTACCACAAACAGAGTGGCTGAAAGCAATAGAAATATATCCTCATAGTTGTGGAGGCTAGAAGTTTGAGATTAAGGTGTCAGCAAGGTCATGCTCTCTGTGAAGGCTCTAGGGGGATACTTCCTTTCTTCTTTCTAGCTTCTTGTGGTTGCTGGCAACCCTTGGTCTTCCTTTGTTTGTGGATGCATCACTCCAATCTCTTGTCTCTGTTGTCACCTGGTCTTGTGTCTCTGTGCTTTCATATGACGTTCTCTTCCCATCGTTTTCACAACATTTTCTTTCTGCATAGCTCTCTGTGTCCACATTTCCCTCTTATAAGAAAACCAGGACTTCCGGGTTAAGACTCCGTCTTCCACTGCAGGGGGTGTGGGTTCAATCCCTGGTTGGGGAAGTTCCGCATTCTGGGCCATGCAGCCAAAAAAGAAAAGAAAAGAAAACCAGTCATTGGATTAGGGCCCCAATCCTAATCCACTATGATCTCATTTTAACTTGATTATATCTACAAAGACTCTATTTCCAAAAAAGATCATATTTTAAGGTTCCCAGTGGCCAAGAAATGGGGAGAATACTGTGCAACCCAGCACAACAGCTAAATGTTCTCCACAGCCCTGCCCTCAGACCTCTTTTCTTCTTACTGTATACACTCTCCTTTAATAATCTTACTCCCCTGCGTATACCTAGAACTAATATTTGTTGAGTTCTGTTTGCTAGCTGTTTGCTGTATATAATCCCATTCATTTCTCACAATAACTTTATGAACTATTATTATCTCCATCTTACAAATGAGGATACTGAAGGTGAAAGAGGTTAAATCATGTGCCCAAGGCCTCTCAAAATGGTAAGTGGCAGAGCAGGAATTCGAACCCAGACAGTCTGACTCCAGGACCAAAACTATACTGCATGGTTATAACGTAGTTATATATTAATTCAAGTAATTATATCTTATCGTAGAATTTTACAATCCTAGTATATGAAGTGATATAAGAGTTTTTCAAGTCTAAACTCCAACCTAATACAAGACTTTCCTGTTCATCTCTGATATGTATATGTATATGAAGTGATATATGAAGTGATGTAAGAGTTTTTCAAGTCTAATATAGTATATGAAGTGATATAAGAGTTTTTCAAGTCTAAACTCCAACCTAATACAAGACTTTCCTGTTCATCTCTGATGAGAATTATCTCCTCAAATGGTTCCAGGGGTGAACAGAGAACTCATGACTGGTTGGGATCTACAAGATACTGAAAATGCATTTGCTAATACACTTAGAGGTTTAAAAAAAAAAAACAAAAGAAAAAAAGAAAATGCTGTAAGGATAAGAATCACTTTTTTATTTCCTTTGGCCACGCTGTGCGGCATGTGGGATCTTAGTTCCCAGATCTTTTCGAACCCTCGCCCCCTGCATTGGAAGGGTGGAGTCTTAACCACTGGACCGCCAGGGAAGTCCCAAGGATAAGAATCACTTTAAAGAAACCCAACTTCCAGCAGCTTGGTATATGAACCTGAGTTTAAGTCCTAAGTCTGTTAGTTAGCCTACTGACCTCAGGCAACTCCATTAAACTCTCTGGGCTTCAGTTTCCTCCTTTGTTTGTTGTTTGTTTGTTTTTGTGCCCTGGTGGTTGCTGATTCTCCTTTGGATGGAATGATGACTTCTTTGCCAATCAGTCAGCCTGAGTAGATAATTGTAACTAGTATCAAGATTTATCCTGGTTCCTTAGGAAACCTGAATCTTTTTTTCCTCTCCAGTTTTATTGAGAAATAATTGATGCATATTGCTGTATAAATTTAAGGTAAGCAGCATGATGGATTGACTTACATATATTGTGAAAAGATTACCACAATAGGTTTAGTTAACATCCATCATTTCATATGGATACAATAAAAAGGAAAGAAGAGAAGGAAAATTCTTGTGATGAGCACTCTCAGGATTTACTCTTTTTTGTTTTGCTTTGTTTTTTAAATTTATTTAATTTAAATTTATTTATTTTTGGCTGCATTGGGTCTACGTTGCTGCATGCAGGCTTTCTCTACTTGCGGCGAGCGGGGGCTACTCTTCGTTGTGGTGCATGGGCTGCTTGTTGCGCTGGCTTCTCTTGTTGCGGAGCACGGGCCCTAGGCGCATGGGCTTCAGTAGTTGTGGCACATGGGCTCAGTAGTTGTGGCTCACGGGCTCTAGAGTGCAGGCTCGGTAGCTGTGGCGCACGGGCTTAGTTGCTCCGCGGCATGTGGGATCTTCCCGGACCAGGGCTCGAACCTGTGTCCCCTGCATTGGCAGGCGGATTCTTAACCACTGCACCACCAGGGAAGTCCCAGGATTTACTCTTTTAACAACTTTCCTGTATATCTTACAGCAGTGTTAACTACAGCCATCATGTTGTACATCACATCCCTAGTACTTATGTATCTTATAACTGGAAGTTTATAGCTTTTAACCATCTTCCTGCAATCCCTCCCGCCCCCCACTCTGCCTCTTTTTCTTTGAGTTTGGTGTTTTTGTTTTGTTTTCCTTACATTCCACATATAAGTGAGATCATAAAGTATTTGTCTTTTCCTGTCTGACTTATTTCACTTAACATAATGCCTTCCTCACTTGCAAAATGAGGTAGATGTATAAGCACTAATAACCTAAACTAAGTTGAACTGGAATCTTCATCCCTTTGGCTAATACTGAGTATTCTCCCCTGCTCTTCCTACCTTTTTTTCCCCCAAAGCTAGTCATTCCTATTCCTCTCTATCCCTCATTTTCATGGTTTTCAGGCCACTTATGAGCCCATTTACCTACTTCTGGAGTTTCTCTATTTTGGTATGGGCCCATAAATTACACAACATCGAAGATATGTCTGAAGAGCTCATGGTATGATAAGGCTCAACTCTCTTGCTCCAGCTGCATTCTCTACTAATATGTAGCAGTAGGTTTCTTCGGTTTTTTTTTTTTTTTTTTTTTGCGGTACGCGGACCTCTCACTGGGGCGGCCTCTCCCGTTGCGAAGCACAGGCTCGAGACGCGCAGGCTCAGCGGCCATGGCCCACGGGCCCAGCCACTCCGCGGCATGTGGGATCTTCCCGGACCGGGGCATGAACCCGCGTCCCCTGCATCGGCAGGCGGACTCTCAACCACTGCGCCACCAGGGAAGCCCAGGTTTCTTCGTTTTATTTTCAGTCATATCATACTGTTGATTCAGTTCTCTCTCACCTGGCAAATGAAAACCTAATGTCTACCTAAATTTGGAGCTTTAGACCTCTTTCTGTTAAATTGTTTTTTTCCCTTTGGCTGCACCGCATGCCATTCAGGATATCAGTTCCCCAACTAGGGATCGAACTTGCGCCCCTTGCAGTGGAAGTGTGGAGTCTTAACCACTGGACCACCAGGGAAGTCCCCTCTTTCTGTTAAATTTAATCTAGCAAGTTTTGTTTCATCTTTCCAGCCATTCCATATCATATTTTTAAAATCCAGTTTGCTTTTTTACATATATTTGCTTTATTAATCCTCATTAAAAAAAACTTGCTGATGTGGTTTATTTAACAAATAATGTGAACAAAGGTTTGGAAGGAATGATATCACAAAATTACATGGTTAAACAATGCTACAGCTGTAGTACAAATTTTGCTTTGTTTTCCAACTTAACATTTCTAAAAATGGGATACATACCACACTTAGGTTTCACCATGAATGTGACCTATAAAATCAATAATCAGAGACCACATCCAGCAACCCCAACATTGTCTACTTCCAGCTTATTCACAGGATCACTCCCCATGTATAAGCTCTCCTATCACATGGGACTCCGATATTCCATTGTCCCCACTTTCCATCCATCAGCCCCTAGCATTCCTTGTTCTTACTGCCTAATTTAATCCCCATTTACTCATTTAAACCTATTTTTACTAAGACAAATGATTCATAAGTTTATCTGACCTCTTACCATATATCCTGATCAAGATACCAATCCCAGTGACTCAAAATTCTTTCCTATTCAGTGGCTGCTTCAGATGAAGCACATTATTAGAATATTGATCCTCATCTAAATACAGAATCACAAATCCCAGTAACTTTCTAATATATCTGGCAATCCAACTATACCTTGGTAACTATTCTTTTGTGCTCCATAAACACGTTCATCCTTTTCTGAATCTTTTCCATCTCACACATACTCTTACTTTCACTTTCCACAAATGGGATTGACGCCTACTAATTGACAGATCACCTGAGTTCACTGTTGTTGGGCTGCACTCCACAGGCCTGCAGGTTCTGTACTTACCCAGCCTCAAGACCGAAAAAAGAGCCCGAGTCAGCAACAGAGACATCGATGGTTTAATGGATGGGGGGGATCTTACATGTCTGAAGCAAGGTACAGGAGCAACACCCCAACATGTGCAGCAGACTGCAATGGGCAGGACATGCAAGACATGGCAGCGGTCTTTGTTCCCTGGGGTGGGGAAGGGGTGTTTACCAGTTATAGGGGAAATTGACATCAGGTTGGCTCATCTGTTACCAGGGAAACCAGCAGAGGAGCACGCCCCTCACCACCCCTTTGATACGTTATCTTGGTGGAGAACAGGCTTTTTTTTTTTTTTTTTTTTGCAGTACGCGGGCCTCTCACTGTTGTGGCCTCTCCCGTTGCGGAGCACAGGCTCCGGACACGCAGGCTCAGCGGCCATGGCTCACGGGCCCAGCCCCTCCGCGGCATGTGGGATCTTCCCGGACCGGGGCACGAACCCGTGTCCCCTGCATCGGCAGGCAGACTCTTAACCACTGCGCCACCAGGGAAGCCCAGTTATCTTGCTGGAGATGTTCTGATCTAAAGATTAGAACAATCACTAGCTGGGGCTAGGGGCAAGTACTAGGCATTTACTGATTAGGCTCTATGATTAAGAGGGAAGGTCAGTCAGGGGAGTAGGGTGTAGGTGAAGCAGGGACTGGTCAAGCGGGGGATATACAGGGAGCAAGAGAACAACCATTTCGGCAGGCCTGACCATACCCTCCACCCTTACATACCCTGCACGACCCTTACAGTCTTGGTCCAGCCCTCTTCTGAGACATCCCTGGGTTGGG
The DNA here is from genome assembly GCF_937001465.1 of Orcinus orca. Classification (NCBI taxonomy): domain Eukaryota; kingdom Metazoa; phylum Chordata; class Mammalia; order Artiodactyla; family Delphinidae; genus Orcinus; species Orcinus orca. The sequence continues at coordinate 158,804,578 of NC_064560.1, read as the reverse complement.
TCTATAGAGGGGCACTGCCACCAGATACCACAAATAGAATCCAGACAGCAGCAGCCAAGGGTTATCGAGAGTAAGATACCCAGTATGCTAAGAACAGTCATTTGCCAGGATATAGGCAAATCTTGGAGCCAATTGCTTACCAGGTCAATGGAGAGTCAATGGCAGCAGTGTCCTGTCCAGTTATAAGGAAGGTAAGTGCCACCCGGGTTTTCACAAACCCGGAGGCACCTGCATGGAGAGGGGAAGGCCCAGCTTTTAAAGAAACATTCTGGCGGCCTAGCCAGAAGTCAGCAGTCACAGTACAGGTCTGGCATCCCATGTTATTTTGGGTGCTATTAGGGGTGGACCAATTATATGACTTTCCAAACAAAAAGCAGTTAATCCTGCTAGTTGGACTTGTGTGTCCAAAAGCCAGCCTATTCCATTCCACACAACATAGCCTGGGGTGGGGGTGAGGGTGGGGGGCTCGTGAGCAGTAACCTTGGCAAAGTGTGTGATGTGTACAGTAATGTTTACCGATGGGGGTTCTTTTGACATACTGGCTTGCGGGACAGGAAAGTGGTTTGTCTTTTCCCCCCATTGTCAGTCATCCCCACATGGTCGCGTTACCTGGGTCAATTTTCCATGGATGTCCAGAGGAGGATGACAACAGCATCTCACTGTAGACCCAACAGTTAGATTCATCTTGCAGTGAGGCCATTGTTGCTTCCCAGTCCTCAAGGAGATTTCCTTTGCTCAGGCTAGGGATGAAATGTAAGACATATGTCTGAAGCAAGGTCCTGGAGCAACACCCCACTGTTTGCAGCAGACATGGCATCAGTCTTCCCTCAATCCAAATCTTTTTGAATCAAGAGTCTGACATTAAACATATTAAATATATTGCAACCCACAAGTTTGAGGAGCATGCTTTCAAGGTTTTCGTTCTTTTAATAAGTACCTACTGAGGGCCTATTATGTGCTAGGTTCAGAAACTATAAGAATAAAAAATGGTCTCAGCTCATAGACTATATTGGAGAGATAGACATATAAATTAATAAGTACTGTACCATACTGGCAATAATATGGTAAGTATTAAAGGAAGACAGAGGAAGGGACCTGTTAACTGCCTAGGGAATGGTGAAGGGCAGCTTCAGGGAGATGTTCATTTATCCATTCTTGAGTTCAAGCAGATGCTCTGTTAGGCACTGGAGGTACAAATGTAAAAGAAAATTACTAGCCTCAGGGGCTTATAGTCACATTTACAGACAAAAACAAACTTTTAAAACTATTGATAAAAGCTAATGCTTGGATGAACATGGTAGTTAGAAGCAGAGACCAGGGAGCAACTTGAAATTTTTTCAGGAGAGGTGGGAATGGGCATACATAATGGAGGACATAATATGTGAACTCTCTAGATGCTCAGTGGCAGTTTTCCAGTCTAGAGCTACAGGGAGGACATTCCAGGTTGAGATAACTGCACATGGCATGAGTCTAATAAAGTTGGTGAGGCATAGTAATATGCTGTCTATTGACAAGAAATGATGGGTCCAAATCTTAAGCCCTTTACTAATATGCTGGGGAGTTTGGGCTTTATAGTTATTAGTCACCATTCAAAATATGTAAGGGAAATACAATGTCAGCTTTGTGTTCAGTTTGATCAGTTTGTGTTCACTTATTCTGAAGTGGGATAGACCAGGGTGAAATGGAGGGGACAGAGACCTGTGGTGAGAAACCAATTTGCAAGCTATTGCAAGAGTCCATGAGAGAAATGATGACCGTTAATTAGGGAATAATAATGTATATGTGACAAATTACCTTTAAAATGTTATCCATGGGCTTCCCTGGTGGTGCAGTGGTTGGGAGTCCGCCTGCCGATGCAGGGGACACGGGTTCGTGCCCCAGTCCGGGAGGATCCCACGTGCTGCGGAGCGGCTGGGCCTGTGAGCCGTGGCCGTTGGGCCTGCGCGTCCGGAGCCTGTGCTCCGCAACGGGAGAGGCCGCAGCGGAGAGAGGCCCGCGTACCGCAGGAAAAAAAAAAATGTTATCCATATGGGAAAAGATGTAATTTTATATTTAATGACAGTAAAATTGTAATAAGGCACTGATCACAGTTTAGAGCTGTTTTCTCAAGCACTGTGCTAGAAAAAGAATACTCCGATTTAGTCAACTAAAGTTACATGGTCAGAGAGGTTTATAGTTCTAATTTTATTAGTGCCTCCTAATTAATCCTTTCTGAAGTACAAGATGTAATCATAATTGCAGCTCTCATAATGTAACTTTATTTTTTTTTCTAAATTTATTTTTGGCTGCGTTGGGTCTTCATTGCTGCGCGTGGGCTTTCTCTAGTTGCGGTGAGCGGGCTTCTCATTGCGGTGGCTTCTTTTGTTGTGGAGCATGGGCTCTAGGTGCGCGGGCTTCAGTAGTTGTGGCTCAAGGGCTCTGGAGCGCAGGCTCAGTAGTTGTGGTGCACAGGCTTAGTTGCTCCGTGGCATGTGGGATCTTCCCGGACCAGGGCTCGAACTTGTGTCCCCTGCACTGGCAGGTGGATTCCCAACCACTGCGCCACCAGGGAAGTCTCTGTAGCTTTATTTTTAACCTCTTTTTCAACTACTTCTGCAGGTTATGTCACCAAAATGAAAATGATAACTAGCTCTTGCCCATGTTAACAAACTGTTCATTCTTAATCATCAAAGCCCTCCTCAAAACTAACAATCACTTATGTCTCCAGGAATAACTCACCTTTTTTAACTCAGAAACCAATTTTGGGTCCAGAGTGGCTGGGAAGGTGACCTAATCTTAGGCTTCTTGAGTGCACTATACAAGCTCTCCAATTTTTAGTTGATGAAGAAGAGTTTTCATCAGCACCAATGACTCAAGTAGTTGCATTTATAGCCAGAAACCTAGAAGTCTCCTAGGCCCCTCTCATTCAGTCTTTTACTATCCTAATCAGTTGCAAAGTCCTGTTATAAGTTTAGTATAAACCTTGTCTTCTCCATTCCTACTATGCAATCAGGATCATGGCACCAGCTGCTTAATTGGTCTCTCCATCGTCTCCACAGTCCATTTTCTATATTGCAGGCAGAGTGAGCACTCTCACATGCAAATACAATCATGACACTCTTTGCTTAGTCTTTCAATGATATTCTGCTGTTTTCAGATAAGGCAGCAGCTATATCAACCTGCCAGTGGTTTCCCAAATGTATCCTGCTACTTCACACCTCCCATAATGTGCCTAGAATGCCTTCTTTATCTAATGTCTTTTCTTCTTTATCTTTCCAAACTCTGCTGAAGTATCACCTCCTCTGAAAAGCTTTCCCTGACCCCTGTGCTATTAGTCTATTTAGATCCTCTTATCTGGGTCTCCATGGCATCCTGTGCACATTACAGCACATTAAAATATTTTTGACTGCTTAGTTTACTGTTGTTTCCCTAGTGGCCTAACAGAGCACCTGGCATATAGTAGGTTCTGGATAAATATTTGATAAGTGACTAACACTTATTACTGTAACGCGATTGCTGATTTACTGTGCCTTCACCCGGAGAGCAGGGCCTCTGTAGACCAGCATCTGGCGTAGGACTGCCTATGGAGTAGGCACTCACTAGTTTTTTAAATGGATGACAGTGACATGGAAAAGTGGCCAGCTGAACTGCTCCCAGCTCACCTTGTAGCTGGTTGGCAAATGACAATAGAAAACTGCTTTAAACTCAGTATGTAGCTATCCGTCTACATGATTGACCACAATAGTGCTTTTGAAGCTGACCTCTCAAAGAATATTTCATGCCACATTTCATGAATACTCATGACACATTGTAATAAAACTTCAAGTAATGAATCAGAGCTTACAATGAGCTGGAATTACAGTGTTGTGTCCCCTTTTACTAAAGGGAAGTAATTCACTAGAGAATAGTACCGGGAACTGTGTTAAGGTCAGGACACATTTGGGCTGATTTATTACACTCTTCATTTCTGAGGAACTACATAATGAAGATTTATTGCTAACTATGAGGTATGGCAAGATCCTAAACCATCAATCGCAGAATCAGTTACCCACAGCATATTTAAACTTGTAAAAGCAGAGAAAGTTGACTTAAACATTTAATACAGATTTTCATAAGCCATACATTGAGCATAGAAGTATTTGCTGAACTAGCAACCTATTTCATTAATATTCTACTATAAATGATTTTCATTCTGTGCCTACAAATGGATGGACAAAAATGGAAGTTTTCTGGTTTCCTCACATGCATACTTCAGGCCAGGGTCAGGTTTGGAATAGAACCTAAGGATGTAGAATTTTTGATATTGTCTCTAAGATGAGAGAATTAGACTTTTTTGGTCTTTCCCATTATTTTTGTGTTAGTTTCAAACAGAAAAGTTTGATATTTTATTCTGAGAGGTTAGAATAGATAAAGATAGTTGAATTGACCTAATTTTAAAAAATAGATTCAAAATAGAATGATTTAAGAGAGTGTCTATCAGCTACAGTTCTATTACTCTAAGCTCTTGTTGATGTTCGAGGCAATGTAAATTATTTCTTGGCTATCTGATCCATGTATAGTAACATTATAATTTTGTTGAAGAATCAGTAAGAAATAATACTGCTAAAGAAAAACTCTCATAGGGGAACTTTTGATAAATTATACATTTTTATTGTAGAAAATTCCTCTTTTTTTAACAATAGCTCTGATTTCTTGATGCAGGCATAATCCTAAATTCATTATCTCATTTAATCCTCAAAAATCCTTATTGGCCAACAAATGGGAAAAAAATCTCGCTCAGAGAGGTTAAGTAACTTGTATAAGATCATACTGCTGGTATGTGACAAATTGGAATTGCTTTTCCTATTGCCCCACACAACCTTTTGAGAAAAATGACAGCTAAATTTTAAATGCGGACAGCAGGCACGCCTAAAGGAAAAGAAAATCCAGAGCCAAAATATTTAAATAAATGTGTCAAGATATATCTAAAATTAAACAGTGTATTGAAGGGTGTGATTTGTTCTGCTACAGAGAAACTATTCCCAGACAGTCTAGATTATGTCTCTAATCAATATGCTCAGTGAGGGAAAGATATTCCATTTTCTGAAAAAGAGCCCACACATTTTAGCTGCAAATAGTTAATTAGTCATTTCATACCCAAAAGAGGAGAGTAATTCTTTAATGTCCATATGGCATACGTTTTCCAAGCTTATTTTTGTATTCCCTTCTGTCCTTTAAAATCCAGCCCGACAAGATCACTTGGCAATGTGAAGAAATGTTACCATGTGTATTCTATCAAGACATGCATGGAGCCCCTCTTCTTCAAGTCTTTATCTGATAGAGGTTGTTTTGCCATCTAGGCTTGTTGCTTTAAGTTATAAATTCACATTACAGGAACAATGACTAGAAAATTTATGTTAAGCAATTATTATTATAATATTTTAGATGTGATCATGGTATTGTGGTTATGTTATTCCAAAAAAAATCTCTTGTAGAGTTGCATGATGAAATATTTATGGATAAAATTATATGATGCCTGAAATTTGCTGTAAAATAATATGGGGGGGCAGAATTAACTTGTGGATGGGGCAGATTTGCCATGGTTTGGTGGTTGTTGGGCCTGGGTGATAGCTACTCGGGGGCTTTTTTATACTGGTTTGTATACTTTTGTGTATTAAAAAGTAGAAGTTAAAAAAAAAACTAAAAAATACAAAATGATTGAATCACTTCTTGGGATGTGTATTCGTTTAGTGATAATTCTTACCTTCAAGTGCACCATTTAGGCTGTACATACAGCTCTCAAAGTATGTTCTGAGAAGGTTGCTTATTGTCCACAGACATCAGTGCATATAGGACAATGTTTATATTAGGACAACATTTTTATTCCTATTTTGGCATAACTGATGTAATTTTTCTCGTTGGATTCCCCCCAAATAGCATCATTCTTCCCATTATTTCCTGGGAGGTTTTATTGTGGTGGCCATCACTGTTATTGTCATTATTGTTTTGTGCTGTTGTATTGTAATGGCAGCAGTTTCGGAGTGTGTGAGGTATCCTCTTGCGGATTGTGGCAGGTATACATCCTGTCACAATTGTCTGTGGCTTGGAAATATTTGTAAGGCATTGGTCTAATCATAACATCTTTATCCTCACCAGTTCCCAAAAAATCGCTTTATCCTTCACCAAAAAATTGGCAAAGCCTAGCTTCACACCCTTAGGAAAATTGATATGCCACACTCTCTAAAATTGTGAATAGGCATATTGAAAGAATGAAGAGAAAACTGTCAGCCTATGCTCTGTCATTCAGGGGCAAAGGGGGAAGCAAAAGCAAAGCAGCAAATGTTCAGCTGGTGAATAGATAAACAAAATGTGGTATGGCCACACAAAGGAATACTACTCAGCAATAAAAAGGAATGAACTGCTGATACATGCTACAATACGTATGAGCCTAAAAGTCAATTATGCTGAGTGAAAGAAGCCAGCCAAAAAACCACATTTTGTATGATTTATATGAAATGTCTGGAAAATGCAAATCTATAGACATGAAAAATAGATTTGTAGTTGCCTAGGGCTGGGCTGGGAATGGGGATTAGCTGAAAATGGGCATTAGGGATTTTACTGGGGTGATGGAAATATTATAACGCTGGATTATGGTAATGTAACCAAGGAGGATTCTATGGTGCCTTCCCAGGACAGACACACACCCCCCACCCCCATCCTCTGCCTGCCTCTTGTTTGTAGAAAAGCTTTAGTTTCCCAGGCCTCCCCTGAGTCACAAAAGGCTGGCTCAAGAGTTAATGATTAGAATAGTGTGAACATGTAGTAACGAAAGATAGCAGTTGGGCCAGAAGAACTGGTAACAATTTGAACAATAGATCAGCCATACAGTAGAGTCACAGAATCTTTAGTTCCTCCCTGAAGGACATAGATAACAGTGTCTGACACACATTCCTGAGTTGTTTTACAGATACTAAAGCCCCCACCGGATGGAAGAAGCTAACTGCCTGATGACCATGAACACATAGCCCCCAGACTGGCTGGAGCCTATGATGATGTTAATCCCTGTGACATCACCCTGTTACCTTACCATCAACCAGTCAGAGAATTGTGCATGAGCTGATTGTGCATCCTGCAGCTCTCTCCCTCACCTTGCCTTTAAAACCCCTTCCCTCAAATGCATTGGAGAGCTTGGGTCTTTTGAGCATTAGCTGTCCATACTCCTTGGTTGGCCTTGCAGTAAACAAGGCACTTTCCTTCACCACAATCCCGGTGTCAGTAGATTGGCTTTACTGTGCATGGGCAAGCTGACCCAAGTTTGGTTTGGTAACAGTGATGCTTGCATAATTTGGTAAATTTACTAAAGATCATTTAAGTGTACACTTAAAACTGGTGAATTTTATGGTATGTAAATTATACCTCAACTAAGCAGCACTAAGGACTTGGTTTTCACTCTACTTTTGACATTACTAAACATGTGAGATGTGGCAGTTATCAAAGCTGTGGAATGGGGTGACCCAGGGAGAGGGTTTGCTTATCACCTCTTACAACATTGTGAATGCCTACTCTCCATCTGATTTGGAACTCCAGCACCAAAAAGCTTTGTATCAAAAAATTTTGGTGGGTGGTGGATGTCTCTTTGAAATATATCTGCATGGCTTTCTTCTTATCACAAGGGAAGAGGCTTCCCTTCTTTTATCCAAAGCTAATCCCTCCAGTTGAGCTCTAGACCTCATTCCCCAGCCTATTCGGTGGCCATGCATCCTCAATTGCCTGCCTCCTTCTCTTTCCCATCAGCATCTTTCCAAAAAAGAAAACCCTCCCTCAACCTATCTTCTTCTCTAGCAACAGCCTTATACCTTCTTTTCCCTTCCCTTTCTTAACTCATTGCATTCTAGATTTTGCCACATGACCAAGATTGCTATTGCTTAACACATCGGTGACTTCTTTGGTTGCTAAATCCAATGGACACATCTCAATTTTTAACCTATTATATATAACTTCTCTGCAAGTTTTCAAACTGTTTTTTTTTTTTTGGAATTGACTTTGGCATTTTATTGTATATTCAAAATTCTGTTAATACTTTTAAGACTTAAGATTTCCCTCCATTTATAACTTATATAAACATGTACAGAATGCACAAATATAAACATGTGTAATTTATTAGCTTATCAATTAACAGAGAGAATTTATCAATTAAAAAAATGAGTCTGTGTAAGCTCCTGTTTTTCCCAGACACATTCTTGGCAACTGCATCAAAAAGTGGATCATTATAAAGCCAAGGGTGCTTTCCATAGAAACAAATTAGAATCAGGGGTCCTAGGGGGTTCCTTGGTGGTCCAGTGCTTAGAACTCGGTGCTTTCATTGCTGAGGGCCCAGGTTCAACCCCTGGTCGGAGAACAACTAAGATCCCGCAAGCCAGTGGAGTGGCCAAAAAACAAAAACAAACAAAAAAAGAATCGGGGGTCCTAGTACTTCAAAGCTTTAGCTTTAAATAAATCAGAGGCACAACTAACAATTCTTCTTGAAACTTTCTTTTCTCTTAGCTTCTACAATGATGCCCTGTTTTGGTTTTTAACATATTTTATAGGTATTTCTTTGGAGTCTTCTGTTATTCTATCTACCTCTTAATACATATTCTCTACCATTTGGCTAGAGAATCGTTATGTTTGGCTCACTTCTCTTCTCACCTCTACACACTCTCCCTGAGTCATCTCATTCTCCTCCACAGCTTCATTTACCATCTTATACTCATGTCCACCCACCCCACCCACTCTCTAACAATCTGTACCTTCAGCCCAGTTCTATTGCCTGAATTTAAAAGCTGTATTATCCAACCATCTACTGATCTCTGTGGATGTCCCTCAACTGGCTTAAATTCTGTATGTCCCAAAACTTAACTATTTGTAATCCCTTGAAAAGTGGCCCCATATCCTACTTTTCTTATCATTCTGAAAGACCTTCCAGGCGCCAAAACCCAAAGTAGTCATTCTCAACTTCTCCCTCCCTCTTACTTCCCACTTTCAATCAGTCATGAAGTCCTCTGATTTCTCCTTCTTGTATATCTCAGTCTTACCTCCTCTCTATCCTTACTACTACTACTACTAGTAGCTCAGATTAATCAGATCTTCATCATCTTTCTCTCTCACTCTTTCTTTACTTTTGCTTGTACTATAAGAACCGAACATGGTAGCCACAGTAGGATTCTGTGGGTTCTTTGCACTGTCACTTGAGTCTTTATGATCAGTAAATCTCCAAGAGGTAAATTTGATGAATATGGTCTCTTCGCAGAGTTCAGGGTCTGATAGCTGCAGGACTTGGAGATGGCATCAAAGATGGCTTTAGCAAAGTTGCCCATAGAAGTGCAGCTTTTAGCAGAGGTACAGCAGTTATCCACATCCGCCATTAGCAGCAGTGTTTTAGGCACAAGAGCAGAGAGATAGTGTCAGTTATTTTAGGAACAAGAACAAGATGCACCCCTAATGAGACCCTGCACCCTGTCACCTTGCAAAGAGTATGTCACCTGGCAAGAGCAAAGTGCTTATTGATTTTGTTCTCCCTTCAGTTGCCTCATCCCACAGGAATTAAGGCGGCTTGGTCAGAATGACGGCACCATGGATGATAGTTTGGCTCTCTTGGGGCATTTGGACTCTGCCAGATCAACCCAATGGCCGCAAATTCCTTCAGCCTCAGTCATTTACTGCCCTGGGTGTGTTTCAGAATGGACAAGATCTTCAGGACCTTGAGGGATTTCCCCCGGAAGGAGTAAAAAAAATAATCTCAGACTCTTTGGTGGGCAGAGAGAAGAAATGTCCTCCAGGGAAGTAACCTCCATGGCCTTAAACGAGTGGCCCACCTTGTATAACAAGTACTGCTCCTTGTCTTAGGCCTTGCCTCCAAAGGCCCGACCATCACTGTCAAACGCTTCCATAAACTGCCTCAGCACTGTCCTCCAGAGTTCTTCCCAGGGCCTCAGGGTCCAACCAGAGGACTGGTGTCCTCATTTGTCATTTAGTATGTTCTTTAAAGACCAAAACCACTCATCATCTCTTTCCTATGTTGCTGCAAGTTTTCTATCTTAAACATTGTCCTGCTCCTTCACATTACTCACACTGCTGCCCAAGAGATCTTCCTAAAACCCAACCCTGATCATGTCATCCTCCTGCTTAAAACCCATAACCATTAGGACAAATTCTAGATTTCTCATATGGTGATCACAATCCTTCAGGACCTGACCCCAGCTCACCAATCCCTGGCCTTGTCTTCCCACCATTCCCCTCTTAGAACTCTAATAACCACCCTGAGCTATGAGCACTTCCCTAAATGTGCTGTGTTTTTTTTCAATTCACTGCTGTGGCCCTCTTCTCTGGATGGTCTTCATCCTTCAGGACTTAGTTCAGACATCCTTTTTGCTGGGAAGTCTCCCCTGGGTCTTAGGTGCCCCTACTTGGGGTTCCATTTCTGTATGAACCTTTTCTTATGTTGTTTTCTAATTTTCTCTTTTATCTACCTTTAGTATCTACTTTGAGTCTAGGGATGGTTTTTTTCTTTGGCTGTGCCAAGCGGCTTGCAGGATCTTAGTTCCCCAACCGGGGATTGAACCCAGGCCCTTGGCAGTGAAAGCACGGAGTACTAACCACTGGACCACTAGGGAATTCCCCCGGAATGGCTTTTTAACTTTGTATTCCCTGAACTGAACATACAAAGTATTAGATAAATGTTTTTTTAAATAAATCAATGATACATAGAACAATGAATGAATGAAGGATATAATGAATTAATAAAACAGAGCCTGTAATTTTTTCCCTTCATTTATAATAGCTCAAGAAGGCAAGCCAACTTACCTTCAGAGGAGAGGTCCAGAGTTGTTGCTCTAAATTACTCCTGCACAGTAAAATGCCTACAAAGAAGGAAATTACTAAGAGGTTTATCCTAGTAAGCTCTAAGGGAGCAAGTTGTCTTGATCCTTTCTTCATTCTGACCTTTGTTCTGACTGCTGCCAGCTGGCTTATAAACACAATCAGCATCTAGTTTCAGACTTCCCAGAGATAAATACTTTGATTTTTGGATTATTATTCCCTCTTGCGTATGAGAGAAGGCAGTGGGGAAGAAAACTTAACTAGAAGTGGGTTATTTCAGTGGGTATCATGTTGCTTAAACCTACACACTTCTTTCCGGCTATAGTCTTCTTTTGCATTTACACATCAACGTACACCACAGTGCAAATACATCATTAAGCATATCATTCTGGGGTAGCACTTCTTTCTAATTATATATATATATATATATATATATATATTTTTTTTTTTTTTCGGTACACGGGCCTCTCACTGTTGTGGCCTCTCCCGTTGCGGAGCACAGGCTCCGGATGCGCAGGCTCAGCGGCCATGGCTCACGGGCCCAGCCGCTCCGCGGCATGTGGGATCTTCCCGGACCGGGGCACGAACCCATGTCCCCTGCATCAGCAGGCGGACTCTCAACCACTGAGCCACCAGGGAAGCCCTCTAATTATATCTTAATTATGATTCAGTGTTTGTTTCTAGTTTGGTAAGCAGGACATGAAAAAAATGTCAAACTAAATACAGTTGGCAGATGTTTTGCTTTAAACACATAAACAACTGTCCCCCCCCCCAACTGTAATTTAATTCTTCTGGAAAAATACAAACATGCTTTGTAGTTTTTGACAATATTCAACCACTTTAAGTCCATAGGATACAAACATCTTTTATTAACATTTTTTCTTGGCAAATATTCATATTGTACAGAAATATATCAAGCAAAATGTGCCCTTTCCCCCCACATATGTGTGGATATATACACATTGTTTTATACAAATGTGATCATTCGTTCTAAAACTTATTTTTCACATAATATACCTTAGAAATCTAATTAAGTCTGTAATATACTCTCACCTCTCTCTTTTTAATAACTATAGTTTAATAGTTTTTCATGGATTTTTTTTTTTTTTTGCAGAGCCCTTTTGGTGACATGTAGGTTATTTTTAGTTTTCCACTATTATCAAAAGCTACAATGAACATCCTTGAAAATAAATATATAATGTTTGTGAACATGGACAAGTATATCTATAGGATAAATTTCTATAAGTGGAATTGCTTAAGGTCCGTATCAATATATGTCTATACAGATAGATATATCCTTTATGTATCTGTAATGCATCTCCAAAAGTTGTACCAATTACACTCCCACCAATTGTAAAGAAGATTGCCCATTCACCTTTTTAAGCACAAGGTATAATCTGTCTTTTTAGTCTTTGCCTATTTGATAGATGGAAAATGGTATCGCATGATTATTTTAATGTAATTTTCTATAACAGTGATTGCTATTGAAGACCTTCTCATGTGGTTATTTTATATTGCCTATTTATGTTCTTTGCCCATTATTCTACTGAGTCGATATCTTCTTTACTAGTAGCAACACCAGAATTTCTATATAGGAAGAGCTTAAGTTAAGCAACCTTGTTGGAAAGGTTAAAGCTAAGGACCTTGCCTTGCAATTGTGATTGCACAGTAATTTACATAAGATTGAGAAAAAGTCAATTGTCCTTATCAAAGAATAGAGGACAGGTAATGGAAATAGCCTACCCATCTCCCAGTTCCTCCTTGATTTAATCACTGCTTTTATTTTTATAAGAGCTCTTTGTTTATGAAATAAATCAGTCCTTTTTATGTTTGCTGCAAATATTTTTCTTAGTTTTTCTTTCAACTCTATTTAAAGTAATTTTCACCCTTAAAAATTGTAATTTTTATATGAACTATTTTATCATTTTTTATGGCTGCTGGAACAACTATAATATTTAGAAGATACTCCCATAATACATTTATGGTGTCACACACTTACGTTTAAATTTCTGACCCACCTGGGATATATATTTTTGAAAAGAAAGAATAGAGAGATCCAGATTTTTAAAAGAATGGTTAGCTGGCTAACTTAAGGAAGATAAACACATGAGCTTCCTTTTGTTGCGATTACTCAAAACTGGTTTCTGTTGCATTGTAATATTTCAGTGAGAATACTATCCAATATTTATTCTGGTTCAGAATACACATTAAGACAAATTAAAGGCTTTTAAAATAAAGTTATCTCAGGGAAGAATAAAATACAAAATGGCTAGATGCCTACCTGCAGTGTAGTGCAACATGAAGTTGAATTTATTGCCACCAATACAAGACAATTCTTTGTGAGCCAGTTTGTATTATTTTGTGTGTGTGTGTGTCACTCAGCAAACTTGCCCAAAATAATCTATTATCTGATAGGATGATATGATATATTTAGGTGATTTCTTTTTGTCCTCTTTTTAAAAATAAAAAAAATGGTTTATTAGAGTATATGATTCTTAAAGGCAGGGAATATGTTTTATTCAGCACCATAGTGATACTAAATAATTTTTGAATAAATAGATGAATGTCAAGCTGTAGAGTATATATCTTAAAAGGTAAATTTGTGATCATTAAATTTGGGATTTAGAATTTTAAAAAGTGAGGTAGTTTTCAACCTGTGATTGGGGGTTTTCTTCTATAATTTTTTCTTTTATTAAAGAAGAAAAACCTAGGTCACATTCATGTCCAGAGTTTATACACTGAGCATAGTTTAGTTCAAAATATATCAAGAGCCAAAAAAGATAACATTGTACTTGGATACAAAAGAACCCCGTCAGAAGAATGTCCTCATTTATTAAAAGAATCACAAGTAAGATAGATCAATCAAGCCACCCTCTCCTCTGCTGAGTCTTGGGAATTAACAACCCAAAGTATTAACAGATAAGACTCTGCTTCTTGCACCAGTACCCTTGAGGCTGAGGGACCATGACAATGGTGTACAGCAGTGGGAGAAATTAGTTGGGAGACAACAGTATAAAAGCATATAAAAGGTCTGAGCCCTGATCATCTGAAGCTTCTGAGCGTGGCATTTGATATTCCTCATAGGATGATGACCTAAGACTTTACCTGACTCCTCTGGCCCTCTCTTGAACTGGAGAGTTGGGGCAAATCCATGCCTTGGTTTAGGGCGCTTCATCAACATCACTTCTGTTGTCAGCCGCTTCTAACCCTGGGGAAAGCATGACTTGGTGGTCTTTCTATTCTGGGACCAGAAGCAGGAAATTGAGTACTGGCTTTATTGGTGTCATTTTTATATTTCCCTTTTCATCTATACGTATCCTAAATGAAACTTCTCTCTATTTCAAAAAAAAATTATTTATTTTTGGCTGTGTTGGGTCCTCGCTGCTGCGCGCAGGCCCTCCCTAGTTGCAGAGGGAGCGAGTGGGGGCCACTCTCCGTCGCCGGGCGCAAACCTCCCATTGCGGTGGCCTCTCTTTTTGTTGCGGAGCATGGGTTCCAGGCACGCGAGCCCCAGCAGCCGCAGCACGCAGGCTCAGCAGCTGTGGCGCACAGGCCGGCTGCTCCGTGGCATGAGGGATCCTCCCGGACCAGGGCTCGAACCCGTGTACCCTGCACCAGCAGGCGGACTCCCAATCACTGCGCCACCAGGGAAATCCCTCTCTCTTTTAAGTGCTCGATTTTAATGAGTGCTTAATTCAGTTTGATCATGTGGGTGGGCTAAGGAAACTACAACAGGCAGTAATTTTTGTTTTTTCTTTGTCAGCCCATAGAAGTCATCCTTAACAAAACAACCTTGGCTTTGGCAAAATGTAGGCAGTAGTATTAAAATGTAGGCTTTTTGCTCAAATTATTAAGAGAGTTTCTTTGATTTTCCTTGCCAATGGAGCATTGGACAGGGAGAACAACGTGGTAAGATTTTTGACCTCTCAGTTTCTGAAGAAAAGCTTCTCAGGGACATAAAAATCTTTCTCATTAAGTACCAACAGTTGTTTATATGTTCACATCTATTTGTTGATTTTTATGTATTTATGTAAGATATATATTTTTCTTTATTTAAAAAATATCTTTTATTACCACCCCCTCCCTATTATCATACAATGGAGAAGTGTTCCTCGGTCATTAATTTTTTGTTTTTAAACATTCACATGACACGCTTTTTTTTTTTTTTTTTAAATATTTTTGGCTGTGTTGGGTCTTCGTTGTTGTGCGCGGGCTTTCTCTAGTTGCAAAGAGCGGTGGCTACTCTTCGTTGCGGTGTGTGGGCTTCTCATTGCGGTGGCTTCTCTTGTTGCGGAGCACGGGCTCTAGGTGCACGTGGGCTTCAGTAGTTGTGGCTCGCGGGCTCTTAGAGCACAGGCTCAGTAATTGTGGCACAGAGTCTTACTTTCTCTGCAGCATGTGGGATCTTCATGGACCAGGGCTCGAACCCGTGTCTCCTGTACTGGCAGGAGAATTCTTAACCACTGCGCCACCAGGGAAGTCCCTCAGTCATTAATTATTACCCCCCCAGGTTTTTTTTGATGTCTTCTGTGGTTTTATTTTTAATTATAAAATTAATACATGCTCTTGATAAAATATTCAAACAATACTGAAAGGTATAAACTAAATTTAAATCCTCCTTTTCTCAACCCATTCCTACTCTTTAGTAGTAGTCATTGATAGGTAGTTTGGTGTCTTTTCAGACATTTTCTATGTGTATAAAAACATTTTAAACAAAAATTGTTCTTTTTTTTTCAGAACTCGGTTTGTATTATAGAGAAGAGAGACATCATTACTTTTGGGGGGGATTTTATTTTAATTAATTTCAGACTTGTAAGAGAGTTGCAAGAGTAGTACAAAAGCTCTTCTACACCCTTCACTGTGATTCTCCACCTGTTAGCATTTTACCACTTTTACTTTATGATTTTCTCTCTATCTATATACAAACATATTATTTTTCTGAACCATTTGAAAGTAAGTTGCATTCATGGTGCCCCCTTTCCCCTAAATACTTCAGTGTGTACCTCCTAAGAGCATTCTCTCTCCTAACATAGTACAAGTATCAAAATCAGGAAATTAACATTGATAAAAATACTATTATCTACTCAACAGCTTTTATTCTATGTCTCACTTTTAAAATGCATCATCTTATTTTGAAAGGAATACATCAACAGATAATGTGCCTCAAGATTTTTTTTACACTTGTTCAAATGAGCAAGCTGGTTGACTAACCACAGGTGAGTGAGGCATGTCTACCTCCCTGTTAGCCCCATGTTTCTTCCCCTCTCCCGCCACATACAACCCTCAGTAACCAGGCTTAGCATTTCCTGAACTTGCCTTGCCTCATGCTGTGATTCACATTCTCTTCCCCAAATGTTGTCCTCCTCCTTCCCCTTTTCTGGCTGGCAAAATTCCACTTCACATTCAAAGCCTCTATCTGAAACCTCTCCTAACTCAACCCCCCTCTGCAGAACCCGTAGTTCTGCTTTGTTTATATTCCCTCAGCTTTCTGTTCAAGGCTGCTTTATAGTATTTCCCATTATACCGTCAGTGTTTGGATTTCAACCTGATACTCATACTATTTTAAACTTATGGAAACCAGCACCTAGTTCAGGGCTCAAAATAGAAAGAATTGTCAATAAATGCTCATTTAATACTGAGTGATCTATAAGTCTTTTCTTCTCATGGGTGGGTGCGAACAAAATGAAGGAAATACTGGCTGCCTTCCTGTAAGTTTTATTCCTTTCTTATTTGATCTAAAGAGTGTCATACTGAAGCAAGGGAAGAAAAACTTTATAGTTTAAGAACCTACCCAAACTGAAAACTACAAAATATTGTAGAGAGAAAGAAGAAGACTGTAGAAAGAAAGAAGACCTGAATAAATGGAAAGACATTCTGTATCTGTGGATTAGAAAACTTAATATCATTAAGATGGCAATATCCCTATTTACAGATTCAATACAATCCCCATCAAAATTCCAAAAGTGTTGTTTGCAGAAATGGAAAAGACGGTCCTTAGATTCATATGCAATTGCAAGGGACCCAAAAAGCCAAAATAATTCTGAAAAAGAAGAACAAAATTGGAGTAGTTCACATGTTCCAATTTCAAAACTTATTAAAAGTGAGAGTAATCAAAACAGTGTGCTCTTGGCATAAGGATAGATAGACTAGTGGGATAGAATTGAGAGTTCAGAAATAAACCCATTCATCTATGGCCAATTGATTTTTAAAAATTGTAGTAAAATGTATGTAATATAAAATGTATCATCTTAACCAATTTAAGTATTCAGTTCAGTGACATTAAGTACATTCACATTGTTGGGCAACCGTCACCACCATCCATCTTCAGAACTCTTTTCATCTAGCAAATCTGAAACTCTATACCCATTAAACAGTAATAATATGACCAATAAATCTTTGACAAATGTGCCAAGTCTATTCAATAGGGAAAGAATAGTGTCTTCAATAAACGGTTCTGGGTCAGCTGGATTTCTACACACAAAAGAATGAGGTTGAACCACCCCACTGCATACCATATGTAATGCAAATTGGATCAATAACATAAATATAAGGGCAAAGCCTATAAAACTCTTAGAAGAAAACATAGAGATAAACCTTCATGACCTTGGATTTGGCAATGAATTCTTAATTTGACACCAAAAGCACAAGCAACAACAATAAAAAGTAGATACATTGCACTTCATCAAAATTGAAAACTGTTGTGCATCAAAAGACATCAAGAGGACTTCCGTGGTGGTGCAGTGGTTAAGAATCCACCTGCCAATGCAGGAGACACAGGTTCAAGCCCAGGTCCAGGAAGATCCCACATGCCACGGACCACCTGAGCCCGTGTGCCACAACTACTGAGCCTGCACTCTAGAGCCCGTGAGCCACAAATACTGAACCCCACGTGCCTGGAACCTGTGCTCTGCAACAAGAGAAGCCACCGCAATGAGAGGCCCGCCACTGCAGTGAAGAGTGGCCCCTGCTCGCCGCAACTGGAGACAGCCCACGCACAGCAACAAAGACCCAGTGCAGCCAAAAAAAAAAAAAAAAAAATCAAGAAAGTGAAAAAGACAACCTACAGAATTTGAGAAAATATTTGCAAATCGTATATCTGATAAGGGTTTAAAATCCAGAATATATAAACAAATCCTACAACTCAACAACAAAATGACAAACAACCCAATTTAAAAACGGGCAAAGGAGTTGCATACACATTTCTCCTGAGAAGGTATACAAATGGCTAGTAAACACATGAAAAGATGTCAACATCATCAGTCACTGCGGAAATGCAAATAAAAACTACGACGAAATATAACTGCACACCTACTATGATGATCATAATTTAAAAAATGGAAAACAGCAAATGTCATTGAGGATGTGGAGAAAGCGGAACCGTAGTACATTGCTAGTGGGAATGTAAAATGGTGCAGCTTCTGTGGAAAACAGTTTGGTAGTTCCTCAAAACTTTAAACACAGAATTAGCATATAACCCAGCAATTCCTCTCCTTGGTATATACTCAAAATTACTGAAAAGAGTGACTCAAACAGATACTTACATGTTAACGTTCACTGAAGAATTATTCACAGTAGCCGCCACCTAGAGGGGTGGGATAGGGAAGGTGGGAGGGAGACGCAAGAGGGAGGGGATATGGGGATATTCATATGCATATAGCTGATTCACTTTGTTATATAGCAGAAACTAACAGAACATTGTAAAGCAATTGTACTCCAGTAAAGATGTTAAAAAAAAAAGTTACATACACCCCAATGTTCATTGCAGCGCTATTTACAATAGCCAAGACATGGAAGCAACCTAAATGCCCATCGACAGATGAATGGATAAAGATGTGGTGTATATATATACAATGAAATATTATTCAGCCATAAAAAAGAATGAAATAATGCCATTTGCAGCAACATGGGTGGACCTAGAGATTATCATACTAAGTGAAGTAAGTCAGAGAAAGACAAATACCATATGACCTCACTTATATGTAGAATCTAAAATAGGACACCAATGAACTTATCTATGAAACAGAAACAGACAGACATAGAGAACAGACTTGTGGTTGCCAAGGGGGAGGGGAGTGGGGGAGAGATGGATTGTGAGTTTGGGATTAGCAAATGCAAACTACTATATACAGAATGGATAAACAACAAGGACCTACTGTATAACACAGGGAACTATATTCAATATCCTGTGATAAACCATAATGAAAAAGAATACGAAAAAGAATGTACATATATATATATGTATAACTGAATCACTTTGCTGTACAGCAGAAATTAACACAACATTGTAAATCAACTATACTTCAATAAAATAAAATTTAAAAAAAAAGAATTATTCACAGTAGCCAAAATGTGGAAACAACCCAGGTGTCCATCAACAGATGAATGGGTAAACAAAATGTGGTATATACATATTATACAATGGAATATTTTTCAGCCATAGAAAGAAATGAAGTTCTGATACATATTACAACACGTATGAACCTTGAAAACATTACGCCAAGTGAATGAAGCCAGATACAAATACTGTATGATTCCACTTACATGAAATATCTAGAGGAGGCAAAACTGTGGAGGCAGAAAGTGGATAAGAGTCACCAGAGCTGAGTTGGGGCAGGGGAAAATGGAGAGTCATTGCTTAATGGGTACAGGGTTTCTGTTAGGAGTGATGAAAAAGAAAATAAATAGTGGTGATGGTTGCACAGCATAATTGATACTACTGAATTTTACACTTAAAAATTGTTAAAATGGCATATTTTATGTTATATATATTTTACCACACCAAAAAGAACCTATTTGAACCTACCTCAGTCTGAACTACATATAGTTATTAGAAGCTGGTTACTTTCTAGAGACAGTGAGGGGAGAGACAAATACAAGAATTCAGAATCAAGGTAAGGAAGATTGTCCTCCTAAAGTTTAGAATCTAAACCTCTGGGTTTCCAACTTTAGTGTCCATCAGATTCACCTGATCCAGTTGATTTGTCCCTACCAATAAAGATCCTAATTCGTTAAGTCTGAGGAGGGCTGACCACCAGCATTTTTAACAGGTTCCCCCCAGGTGAGTGAGAGGCAAAAACAGTGAAAAGAATTTGGCGTTTGCTATTGCCTGGAGAGAACCTGACTGCAACATTCCATCGAATCTTTGCCCTTTTAGTACCAAGCTCAAGTTCCTGCTCTCACAGTCTGTCCCGGCTCACAGCAAGGGTTCTGGACTCCCATCTGTGCCCCCAAGCCTGGGGACCAATCAGAGGGTCTGTCTTCTGCTGACTCAGCCCCAGGTCACAGTGACTCAGCACCAGGTCTCAACTGTTCCTCCTGATCTGATCTCGTCACCCAGCTCTAACCTTGCTCCCATTTTCTATCCCAGTTCGATAACCGGGTCTTTGTTCTGTCACCAAACCCCTGTCCTTTTCTCACCAGTTTTCTCAGGGGAGAATGTCCCTGAATCTTGGTCTCAGGACAAAGGTTTTCCTACCTTGGCTCAGATTTTAGGTTTTTGTTTTTTCAATTGAAAACACTCAACCTTCAGCACTTTGTAAGCCCCACTCTATTCCCCAATCCCTCCTCACTCCCATTCCCTCCCTCCACACACATACTTTCCGTTTAAATTCCCTTTCTTTTCCACGCCATCTCCAAGTGTTTGGTGCCTTCCCTGGGGCCCACTTCTGACTTCATTCACCTGCCCATGAACATCAGTGAACAGACTCTGCAGGTCGATCCCAGCAAGCTGTATGCCAGCTGTGGAGTTGTGTCCCCAACATACTGGCACCCAGCCCCAGCCTTATTCTCCAGGACTTGCCTTCTCTTGGGTTCTGGTCCTGGGCCCTGCCCACATGCCTGGTGGAAAATCCCATTACCTCCACTGCTTCCTTCCTGCTGCCCACTGAGGGGAAGAGAAAAGGAACTAACAGTTATGGGCCTCTTCAATGTTTTGGGTGCTTTGCTAAGAGGTATTTTGCAGATGGCATTTAATGTAACACATTATTTTAACTTTTTTTCGGCGGCAGGATAAGAATATGACACAGAGAGGTACAGTAACTCGTCCACAGAAAATGCAGCTGGTAGATGGCAAGACTAGAATTCAACTGAGCTGGCTCTAGAGTTTCTGCTTTCTGGCTTTATCTTGCAGGTCTGGACTGTCCTGCTGGTTGCTGCAGGTTGCTGGGGGGAGAGGCATGACAGCTGCAAGTCTCCACTGCTCCCTTTCCTCTCAGTTCACTCTCCTGTGCAGTATTGGAGCACACCTGGCTCCTCTCCTGGTTTGTTGAGTATTCACAGTGTGTCCCAGCACCAACAAGAGGTATTTTTTCTCACATTCTTTCCGTTCTTGTTTACTGCTAATTCACTCTGTGCATGAAAACGTACGTCTTTTAAGTTGCGTGTTCATTGCAACTAAACTCCTAAAAATAGTGAAGTATCTAAAAACTCCTAAAAACACTGAAGTATCTTTTTTTATGTTCCATAATTAGTTTATTATTATATTATAAAAAATGTCATTTGGTGTGGGGAAAATTTCAATTTAGTTGAACATTTTATCTGCATATAATCTCTAAATAGAATTAGATAATGAGACAAAACCCACCAACTCCTCCCCCCCAAAAAAACCCCTTCTTATCTTTCAAAATGCCTTATGTAAATCTCCTTAAGATTGAGTTTCCTCAATGCTGTCTTCTTTCTAAAGAAGTATTGAGCTACTTTGTACAGGGCTTGTACATCTCCTACACTTTCCTTCTCATTTCTACCCTTTCTCTGATCCACTCCAAATACATAAGTCCCTGCACCTGGATGCATATCTGCCTCAATGGACATATTCAAATTACATATGAAAACTTCTGTGGTGTGACATTCTCAGAAATTCTAAAATCCTATTAGTCCCGTGATGAGTTAAGTTCAACAAACTTTTTTTTTTTCACACTCATACTATGTCCTAATATTGACATTCAGTACAGTAATCCTCCACTGTAACAGCTCCTTTACTTTGCAGTGAAAATTGATTTGTATATTTTTTGCCTCTGAGTCCTTGTGGGATTTCTTTTTAATATAAACAGAAAGTCACAAAAATTATAATCATCCCCATCAGTTCACTCAGTCCCATGTAATTAATTTTTTTTATCTTGATCTTTTGTTAGCACTTTTATGAGTTCATCAGTTTTCCATTAGAGTTCTGAAAATGCTTATTCATTCAGTTCAACAGTATAGTCAGTTACCAGAAACCTGTACTTGTCAGAGTCTTTTCCATGAATTCCTTGAAGATGAAACCCTTTTATGGGAACCCTTTTATAGGAACATATTTGCAAAAGCATCAGAGTACACCCAGAACTGTCTGTAAGTGACAAAAGACTTAAAAATGACCACAGTTCAAGATTTGATGAAAGTTCATAATAATGCAATTGACAAGGAAATTTAGTTATTTCTGAGATATATATTTTAAAGTAATAACTAGAATTATGACTTATAACATTATACCAGAACATATAAGATTTTTAGAAATTTCATTAAAGTCTGAAACATTTATATTAACAGATTTCCATACAAATAACCCAAAGAAAGTTTAGTATTAGTTGTTTTGTTTGTTTGCTTGTTTGTTCTTTTATACTGCAGGTTCTTATTAGTCATCAATTTTATACACATCAGTGTATACATTTCAATCCCAATCGCCCAATTCAACACACCACCATCCCCACCCCCCGCCGCTTTCCCCCCTTGGTGTCCATAAGTTTGTTCTCTACATCTGTGTCTCAACTTCTGCCCTGCAAACCGTTTCATTTGTACAACACTGAAGTATCTTAAAAAAGCTGGAGAGTATACAGTGATGACCTGCAATCTGTACCTGTTGACCAGCAATATTTTCTATACCCTCAAATTAGACCTGCTTTGATCTCATGACCAACAGAAACCCACTTCTCACCAGCTAGATATACATACAGAACAAGAAAGAAACCCCTAGAACTGAATTCCTCAGTCATTCTATTTAGGCGATACTACCCCAGAAGGCAACTGGGTCATTGCCAAAATGCCCATAGTGTAGCTGGAGTTTTTGACTTTTTCTATAAGGAAAGGAGCATCTACAGGATTCTGATGATACTGTTAATTCCTCATATATGTCTGGTCCTATACAAAATTTTCCTGGATTGCTTTATGGAGAGGGCAAATACAACTTCACCCCAGCAGAATTTAAAGACCAATCATATGTGTAACTATTATAAGGGGGTACATTTCAATTCCAAATAGAATTTAATCAATTTCTATTATTAAAACTAAAATTATTCTAGACACGCAAGCACTAAACCTTGGAAAAATTTTTAAATTCTTTTCATCTCCCAAGTCCAGTCAGTCACCATATTCAGCTGCCCCACCCTTCTCACGAATCACTTGCTTAGAATCCTTCCCTTTTGCCTTGTAACTAAGGCCAGATTCCTTGCCTTGACATTCAAGGCAGCAACAATCTTGTCTCCAGCTTTATTTCCCATGATTTCCCTATGCAAATTATGGTACCAGAAAATGCATGTTCTCACTCCTATGCCTAGTTCATCCCACTCCCCCGACTTGAACACCCTACCCTTGTAACCCTGAGTCCTAATTTTCCTGTCATGCTAGCTCAAGCCCCACTTTCTCTGTGGAAAATTTCCCTATCAATTTAGCACACAGTTCTCTCTGCTTTCTCTCCTTCTCCTTTGTCACATAAATCGTGCACACACTCTATTTAGCACAGTGATCCTCACACCTAGTAAGTGTTCAGTGGAGCAGGCAAGAGGATGGGCTCTGGAGCCAGACTTCCTGAGTTGGTATCTCAGCTCTGCTGCTTGCTTGCTGTGTGATCTTTGACAACTTACTTAACCTCTCTGAGCCTCAATTTCCTCATCTGTGAAATAAGAGTATAACTGTACCTCGTAGGGTTATTATCTATAAAGGTATTTATCCTTTTATGCTGATATTCCATCTTCTTCACCTAATGTTTGCTTTTTGA
The DNA here is from genome assembly GCF_937001465.1 of Orcinus orca. Taxonomy (NCBI): domain Eukaryota; kingdom Metazoa; phylum Chordata; class Mammalia; order Artiodactyla; family Delphinidae; genus Orcinus; species Orcinus orca. Next base: position 158,780,796 of record NC_064560.1, on the reverse strand, counting down.
AGGTAAGTATTAGCAACTTATGCCACTCATCCCAACCACCTCAGAGAGAGTTCTGGTTTAGGTACAATGATATATTATGGAGGAATACATGACTGAGAAAAGCACCATCTTGCAAATGTAAGTTGTGGGATAGCACAAATGGAAAAAAAGTCCAGAAGGAGAGGAAACAATGCTTGGCGCTGGAACAGAGGTGGGAAATGCAGGGAAAGAAGGAATGTCAGCAATACTCCTGAAGGAAAGGGATTTTCAGAGCCTTAGAGAGGAGGGATGGATTTTGGATTTTGGCCAGTGGGTTTGAGGCCCAGTTCATTTCCTTTGGAAATGGAGTACCTTTGGCCACCTGTAGGGGCCCTCCGATTCTAGAGTGCTGGAGAAACTAGTGCAGAGCTCAGAGCTTAGGAAGTGGGGCCGACAGTCTACTCACGACTGGCTTGAGACTCAAGGGAGCAAAGGAGGAGAGACTACAGTTTTGCTTTTGGGATGCCCAGCCCTGCTCACTGGTCTTGGAAAGGAGACAAAATCTCTATATGGTAATGTGGACTGTGGATTTGACTGGTGTGTTCCTTGGGTTGAATCACTTAGGGTGCTGTGCTGTGCATAGGAATCGGTGCTGGTAATGACACCAGTGTGTGTGTGTGCGTGTGTGTGTGTCTGCATTGATGAGGGCATTGCATGTGACAGGCTGTGTGTATGTGGGCGGGGAGCATTCAGGCTGGGGAATGATACCAGCTGGGAGTAACGCAGGCCAGGGGGATCCATGCTGGGGCAGGGGGGCAAACAGGCTGCAGAATGATTCAAGCTGGGGAGATACATCCTGGGGAAATTCAGGCTTGGGGGGTATAGGCTGAGGAGATACACACTGGGGAGATAGAGGCAGGGCTTGGTTGTGTTACTTTTCTACAGCTGTGTAACAAATTATCACAAATTTGGTGGCTTAAAGCAACACCCATTTATTAGAAGTTCAGTCATGGTGAGGCTGAGTTCTCCACTCGGGGTATCACAAGGTTAAAATCAAGGTGTCGGCTGGGCTGTATTCCTTTCGGGAGCTCAGGGGCCTCTTTCAAGCTCACATCGTTGTTGGAAGAATTCAGTTCCTTGTGGCTGTAGAACGGAGACCCCCCATTCTTGCTGGCTGTTGGTGGAGGCCACTCTCAGCAGCTGGAAGGCACCCGCAGATCCTTGCCATCAGGCCCTCTCCACGTGCCCTCTCATGCTTCACATCTCTCATTTCTCTGTCTCCAACCTTTAGACTCAGATGTGAGGGGCTCATGTGATTAGATCAGGCCTACCCAGATAATCTCTCTATTTTAAAGTCAACTAATTTGGGACCTTAATTACATTTGCAAAATCCCTTTACAGCAGCACCTAAATTAGAGTTTGATTGAATAACTGGGAGAAGGTGTGTGCATATCAGGGACCAGGCATCTTTGGAGCTGTTTTCTTGATAGAATTTTTCCTTTCACAGCGGGATATAGGCTGGAGGGATATGGTGAGAAGATACAGTCTGGTGGGGAAGACGCAACTAGGGCACATTCAGGTGGGAGGGGATGCAAGCTGGGAGGGATACAGGCTGGGATGACTACTAGTTGGCAGAGGAATATGCTGAGGGTGTGTAGGTTGGGAAGGATATAGGCTAGGAGGACAAAAGCTGAGAGGCATACAGGTGGGGGAATGGTACAAACTGAGGGAGAATATGGGCAAGGGTATGATACAGGGTAAGGGGAGAATACAACCTGGAAATTGATAGAGGCTGGAGTGGGATGCAGGAAGCAGACTTTGCACAGCACCAGTGCAGAGACTGGGTGCCTGAGAAGTAGCTATTCTGAACCTGAGTGCTACGACAGAGGTGTGCCCAGGTGTGATGGGGGCCTGAAGAAGGGCACTTAGCCCAGCCTGGGTTATCAGAGACAGCTTCCTGGAGGCGATGCTCCAGTTGAGTCCTGAAGAAGAGTAACATCCTTAGTCAGCCAAAGAAGAAAGGTGACAAAAGTGTTCAAGTCAGAGGAAAGAACAGGAGCCCAGGCACAGAGGTGTCAACATATATTATGATGCTTCACTGTAAAGCTAAATCTTCGATTAAGCCATTGAACATGTTTCTCCCACTTTGAAACAGGACCATGCCACTAAAGATAGCCTGTATAGGAGAGGAAGAGCCCTGGGCTACAAATCCAGAGGCAAGGATTCCTGCATGGGCTTTCCGCTGGTATCAGGCAACCTCTTGCGGTTTCAGTGTCCTTTTTTTTTTGCAGTACGAGGACCTCTCACTGCCGTGGCCTCTCCCGTTGTGGGGCACAGGCTCCAGACGCGCAGGCCCAGCGGCCATGGCTCACGGACCCAGCCGCTCCGCGGCATGTGGGATCTTCCCGGACCGGGGCACGAACCCGTGTCTCCTGCATCGGCAGGCGGACTCTCAACCACTGCGCCACCAGGGAAGCCCTCCCGTATCTTTTTTTTTTTTATTGTCTGCTTATGATGCCTTTCCTGCCACATTTCCCCCTCCCACGTAGAGCCAATTGCTGAGATTGTGCCTTGGGCAAAGGAATGGGTCTGTAAAACTGCTCATGAATGAACAGGGCATTGCATCACCTGGGATTTGGTTCTAGTCCTCGAGGCAGCTTCAAACGCAGCAGTAAACTGGGATTCAAGACGCTGACATAAAAAAGGATCGGGCCAAAGTGCCCAGGCTTGCATCTTTGAAACAAGGAACAATATACACACTGGAGAAGACAATACATTTCAAAAGCAGCAGCATGGAATCTAGGAAACAAGCAGAGAGGTATGATATATAAAAGAAGAGCAGAGAAATAGAATTTACAGGAAAAATGAAGTCTGACAGGGAAAAAAAGAAGTTTTATATTTTTGATGAACTAAGCAGAATATGATCTGAGTGAAAAATGCTCATCTATGGAAGATGACTGTGGAGAAAAATGTCATAAAATGAACATTAGCTGGCAGTGGTAAGTGCCTTAAAATGCCTTTTACAAAGAGAGAAATGGAATGAAAACAAAACATGTCACTAGGCCTGGAAACCACTTATAGAAAGCTCCTAAAAGTAAAAAGAGAAAAGAAAGAGCATCACATGATCATCCCATTTATCTTTACTGGGAATCTTTTGGGGACAAATTTATTTCTTCTTTTGTGGTGATGCCTCACACTTTAGACCAGTCCAAAAGTAAGTAATTTTTTCTGTATGCGACATATTTTCAATCACTCTGATTCTGAAGAAAATTTTTTTCCCTTTGGCTATTTCTGTACACCAGTTATGGAAGAATTGCTTTGAACTCATTCTGCAAAATGCATCTTTTATGTCTCCTTTATATAGTAGGTCATAACGAAGAATAAATAAAACAAAACCTACTACTCTGGCTATTTCAAGGGATTTGGGCCTGGATAGAATATGAGTTCTAGATTCAGCTTGAAGCAGTTTTTTTCTTCTTTTTAATCTTATTCTCAGGGTATATCTTGTTTTCATGTGCAACTTCTCTTTAAATGAATGTGAACTTTACCAATGAAAAGGATTGCAGACTTTTAGTAGGAAGGGGACTTGATGTAGCAATTGGCCTAGTTCTCTGGTTTCAGACAAGACATATACAGGCACAGAATAACCCTTCCACACAGAATGTAAAAAATAATTAAATCCTAAGTCTCAAATCCACTTACAATGGAATATATCTTCCCAATTTTTATGAGATTAATATATTTCATTCTGAAGCTGGTCAAACTTCCTTTTTGGTTAGTAGTATTTAGTTCTTGCTTCATAGTTGTAAGATGATGGGCGTTACCCTGTTTATTTTGGTAATGGGCTTATGGCCGTAATTAAATAGTCAACAAATACTTTTTGAATAGTAAGGCACTGCCTAGGTGTTTTGGGACATGTGAGACTATATAAAACACACTGTCTTAATTCAGAGAACTTACAATTTTAGGGGGAGAGAGGAAATGGTTACATAACACATGTACTAACTGTATCAGGACATGGACTTTCCGCGTAGGCTTTCTCAGAGTTCCTCTCTGTAGTGGTATCATGAAAGAAGATGACAAAAATCAGTGCCACTTTTAGAAGCACATGAGGAAATTTTATATTATGTATTATTCATAATGTTGTGTGTATAAACTTTTCCTCTCAGCTAAACTGGAGATCTGTGAGGAAAGTTAAGTCCGATTTAGATATCGTCACATAAACCACATTCTTTTCATAAAACAAAAACCCTTGTTGATTGATTAACCATGGAGCTAAACTCAATGCCAAAATAAATGCATAGCCCACATTAAGTGATGCGCTGCTTATTGCTTAATGACTATGAAACACAGACTCAATTCTGCTGTTTCTTAGACAGGTTAGCCAGAAGAATTAGCCAAAATGTGTAAGGACAAGGAATTTAGCCTGAGGTTGAGTGCTATACTGAAGGAGATGCACTGATGTCCATGCCATATTTAAAGCTTAGTAAACCAATGTTCAAATTGTTGGCATTATTCTGATTATGAGTCTCAAGAACATCTTCATTGTAATGGTATTGATGCCCCCTTCATCATATCCTGTTCTCTGCTTTTGCTGTCAGTGTGCTGCAGATTGATATAATGTATCCTGAGTGTGATATTAATACCCAAATCATATTTTTAAAATGTAAAATAAGCAACATTTGTTGGAAAGCAAATAATAAACAACAATGTGGTTAGCCACAGTTAATATATTTGGTAGTTTTCCCACACTTAAAACTATTCCTATAATTTCCTTGTTGAGTGAGCTAATGGGGTTTCGCCAGAAACCCCCAACCCAGCCAGCATAAAATTCGTCCTTTTTTAGAAACCTAGAACAAAAGGGGATATATAACCTCTTTCACTAATCTATTCCCATCTCTAAGAACTTTCTCTGACAAGAGTGGTTACTTGGACCTGAGCTTTGCCGTTCCCGGTAAAGCCATTTTCTTTAATTCTGTCCTTGGTAGAGGCAGAAAGGAGTAAATTTTTCTTTGCAACATAGGCAGTAGGTATATACACCATGCTCATTATTTAATATTAGGAATCTATTGACGTCATCGATTTATTTATCATTAGGCATGTAAAAAAAGAGACAAGGATGGAGCTAAATTCTTTTGTCTGACATTGTAAAAGGCAATTCATATTTTTTCTAGAGTTATAGATGCCTTTTTTTTTTTTTTTTTTTTTGCGGTAAGCGGGCTTCTCACTGCCGCGGCCTCTCCCGTTGTGGAGCACAGGCTCCAGACGCGCAGACTCAGCAGCCATGGCTCACGGGCCCAGCCGCTCCTCGGCATGTGGGATTCTCCTGGCCCGGGTCACGAACCAGTGTCCCCTGCATCGGCAGGCAGACTCTCAACCACTGCGCCACCAGGGAAGCCCATAGATTCCATTTTGAATAGAGTTATTCATGATGACCAATTCATTTAGGATTAAAGGGTATACTCCACAGGAGACATTAGACCTTTGATGTTCAAATCTCTTAATTTTTTTTTTTTTTTTTTTACCGACAGTCTCACAAGGACATGATTTATGGTTGAGAAAGAGAGAGAGACAAGATTTCCTTCTTGTAAAAGTTTTCAGCCTTGACTTTATCTAAAAAGTTTCTTTTTAAATGGCTGTACTGTTAGAAATTTTCTTTTTGTACCTGCATCAGTAGCTCTTTCCTCTCTTATCTTGCTTTTTCAAGGCAACAGACAAAATTCCACTTGTTAAAACAGAATCAGAAAGTTCAAGGCCTAAAGAAGCCTGACACTTAATAAGGGAATATAGAAAATAACAGATTTTAAAAAGAAGGGACTATAAAGCATATAATATTCTGCTTCCACAATTATAGTAGGTTTCTTGGGGGAAAGAAGAGAAGCAAGAAGATTCATCCGGGTGTTTGCATAATAAGAGTTAAATAATAAAGGTAGGTAAATATTGTGGACTTTGTGTTGACAGTTAAAAGCAACTACAGTGTATAAAAATTTGCTGTTCCAGAAACAGACTGACAGACGTAGAAAACAAACTTATGGTTACCAAAGGGGAAAGGGGGTGGGAGAGGGATAAATTAGGAGTCTGGGATTAGCAGATACAAATTATGATATATAAAATAGATAAACAACAAGGTCCTACTGTATAGCACAGGGAACTATGTTCCTTATCTTGTAATAAACCATAATGGAAAAGAATATGAATATATATAATATGTGAAACTGAATCACTTTGCTGTACACCAGAAACTAACACAACATTGTAAATCAACTATACTTCAAAAAAAATTCTGCTGTTCCAAAAGTTTGCTTAAAGAAAACCATTTTATTATTGGATTTATTCTACCTACTTGTCTTCCCAGTAAACGGCATACTGAAGACATAATTTAGTATAATGTAAAAATCTAAGCTCATTAGTACTGAAATAAGTCTGTCAAGTGTTTGAGGGTCTTTTGTTTTTTTAAATTAATTAATCAATTAATTTTTATTTATTTTTGGCTGTGTTGGGTCTTCGTTGCTGCGTGCGGGCTTTCTCTAGTTGCAACGAGCTGTGTGCAGGTTTCTCATTGCGGTGGCTTCTCATGTTGCAGAGCACGGGCTCCAGGCGTGCAGGCTTCAGTAGTTGTGGCACACGGGCTTAGTTGCTCCGCGGCATGTGGGATCTTCCCAGACCAGGACTCGAACCCATGTCCCCTGCATCGGCAGGCGGACTCTCAACCACTGCACCACCGGGGAAGCCCCAAGGAAGGAGTTTTAAAGTGTTCAAAAATAAAGGGAGGGAAAATCACTGAAAGAAAGGAACTTTCAGAAAGTTGAGGGAAATGTTTTTGAGGATATTCCTGGGAAACTCAGCCTTCCAAGAAGAATTTTTTCTCATGTGCCTCTTTCAATTCATTTTGTTCTATTGCCTCACATGCTTGTCGCTGGTGTAATTTCAAACGAAAACAAAACAAAACAAACTAAAACATACAAACAAAAAAACATCCTCAGGAAACAGCGGTGCAGAGTCTGGGGAAGTCTTGCCAGCTGGTTTTCAAGAGCCCTTAATGTGAGCCCTTAAGTGGTACTTACCTTGGCGATGTTACCCTGGTTGCAAACAGACACACACAATCCAGCTCACATACACTCATTTCAGCAGTGCCTTATAAGCAACACACATGTGGAATCAAGCTGTCAGATAGATTACTTGGTACTTGGTACTTGGTACTTGGTAAAGAAAATTAGTTGATATACTGTAGAGCATTTCTACCCAATTTAGTGATAGCCTTACCAAGGACACCACAATGCTCAGGTCCTCATTACCAAGACTCTCTCTTCTGGGTGGTATTTGCAGGAATATTGTCCACCCCTGGCTCTTTGACTGGTTATCCAGTTCTTCATGTGACCAAAACCTTTCAGACAAAAAGGTTTTTACCAACCAGGACCAGGTAATGACCCAATACTGCAAAGGTTACCAGATAAAATACAGTCAAATTCGAATTTCAGATAATAATTTTTAGCATAAGAATGTCCCAAATACTGAATGGAAATTCTCTATTTTAATTTACTAAATCTGGCAACACCAAAACTGCCTTCCTGAGCTTCCTTCCTTGTTACATTGTTTGGAATTTTGGGTGTTCCCAAATTCTCTTAATGTACACATACGATTTCTTGCTTTACCCATAAAAGGCTAATAACATTCATAGTGCGTGGATTTACTGATTAGAGTGTGACTTTTCCTGATTTATAATTTGTGTATATGCTGGGGTGGGAGAATGGATCTTATTATCACTGCCACGTACCAACAGCAGCTGTTGAGATAAATTGCATTAATCAGAGTTGTTTAAAGCAATACAAACCATTGGGGGAAGGATAAAGGACTAGTATAAATGAGTTCCAATAAGATCATTTTAACTGCAAGCTGAAATAATTTGTATCAAGGAAAAGAGAAATAGGAATTCTACTATGGGAGAAAGGTAATTTGGGAGAATGGAAAACTTTGAGAATAAGGCAGTCTGGGAAGTGGAGTTCTATAGTTGGGACTTAAGAGTATTACGGTCTCTAAGAAAAACATTAGGATGTTTGAGAGAGATGCAGAATGAGAGCCAGGAAGATGTCAAAGAAACTGAATATTTCAAGTTTGTGTGTAGGGCTGGCTCTAGATGCATGGAGAGCTGTAATCCCTTTCTCCTGCTGGCTTCTCCTATTCTGCTTGGTCCTTTGGTCCACCTGATTGATTTTGTTGTTTTTTATTAGTACTATTATTTAACTGCATTTGGGTCAAATAGAATCAATTTTGCAGTCTAGCTGGGAATCTCACCACACTATATAACATTATTTTTATGAGATACGGTCTGAATTTCAAAAAACTGACATGAAAATAAAATGTTTTTTTATATAAGAAATCTCACATTTAATTCTGATCAAGCTTAAAGTGGCATCTACATAAATGAACATGCTTCTGAGTGAAAATCCAACAGCTGCTAGCCCATTTTTCTTAAACAATCCACCAGGCAATCAATAACCAAAAGCCCAAATCCTGGATGTATATATTGCTATATTCATTATATAGAATATTTACTATCTTTCAACGTGAACCCACACCCACATACACCTCCTTGTTGTTTAACAAAAGTCATGTCTCATGGCCAGAAAACATTATTACTTTTTTTTTTTTTTTTTGCGGTACGCGGGCCTCTCACTGTTGCGGCCTCTCCCGTTGCGGAGCACAGGCTCCGGACGCGCAGGCTCAGCGGCCATGGCTCACGGGCCTAGCTGTTTCGCGGCATGTGGGATCTTCCCGGTCCGGGGCACGAACCCGCATCCCCTGCAGGGGCAGGCGGACTCTCAACCACTGCGCCCCCAGGGAAGCCCAAACGTTGTTACATTTTACATCTTTCACTTGCAGTGGCCTTAAAGAAGTAGATGGGAAGCTTCAGACTTCTGACCCCCGGGTCCCCGTCCCTGCATTCCCAGGCACGAGGGCAACTCCTGGGACTCATCACAAGGCCCCTTCCAGCCCTGGCCCAGCTGGAGTGTGGGCAGTGGAGGTAAAGAGGGTGGAGGAGGCTCTGCAGCACACTGTGCAAAGGGAAGAGCCAGCGGGGCTGAGGGACCCCAGGCTCTGCACTGAACCACAAGCGCTGGCCTCCCAGCCCCCAGGGAGGGGGGCACAGAAACAGCAGAAGCAGAAAATAAAATGTTGAAACACATCTTGGTTCAGCTGGATGTGTGGCTTATCCATCTGGTGGGTCTTGAATCCATGTAGAAGGCCTGGCCACAGTACAGTGTATTATATTGTATTACACTGAATACACATCAAAAACAGATCTTACAGATTCAGTCCAATCACATGCATTTGACACCTATTTGACTACCTTTCTGGAAATACAAACATAATATATTTTAAAGAGAGGTGGAGTAGGAAAGATAGTGCATAGTTGTGCATTGTGTTAGATGTGGAGGTCGAAGGTGAACAAGACCTTGCTCTGACTTCAGGATGTTTACAAATAGCTACAAAGCAGACTAAGCTATTATAAAGAAGGGAGTTAATAAGTACAAGAGATGATGTATGTGGAAAGTGCATTGCAAATGTAAAGTGCTGTGGGGTTCTTCTAGAATGGGTCTTTAGATTCTATCCAAAATTAGGAGGGTCAGATAAAGGAAACTGAGTCCTTGAGAAACTCAAGAACGAAGGTCATGAATTCCCGGTGGCCACCTTAGCCATAAAACCTTGGGCAACTTGCACAGCCTTCAACCTCAACTTCCTGCTTTGTTAAGTTGAGCGGATTACCAATATCTATATTTGAGGGTTGTTGAGTAGATTAAAAGCAGGTAATGAGTGAAGCACCTAGCATTGTGCCCGGCAGGAGTAAGGGCTCAAGAAACAGTCCTTCTTATTACTCCTTATTTTCGACTTCTCTGATTGAGAAGGGAACACTTGGTGTAGGGCTACTTTAGTGGGTCCTACTTAGGGGCACGGCTGAGGGCTAAGCCGTACAGTTTTCACAAGGAACAACCAGCGGCCTCCAACTTACGCCCCTCGCCCCAGTCACGGACCAGAGAAATTAGGGCTCTTCTAGAGAAAACGGTGCCCTGGTCTCTTCTCTGTAGGCACTAAGGCAGAGCTGCCGCAGAAGCCCAGGTTTCGAAGCGGGGCAGGAGGGCAGGGAGGCTTCGAAGGGGTCGCAGGAGCCCGGACGCTGGTAAGACCCGCGCGGCCCCACGCCTCATCCCCATCGCGGGAGCGGAGGCGGGGAAGTGGGCGCTGAGGGGCGCGGGGCGACGGCCCTCTTGTCCGTGCTCGCCGAGCCGGGGCGGGCACATCTTCCCGCCGCCCAATCCCCAGCCTCAGTCGCGGCCTCATGAATAAGCAACAAAGCGAAGCGCCCTCCCCCTGGCGTCCCAAACAGCGGAGGGAGTCGCCACCGCTGCAGGGGCAGCCGCGGGGATGCCGAGCGCGGGCACCAGAGCTCTCCTCTGCGCGCTGCGCGGCTGAAGGCGCACAGGTGAGGACGGGCCAGGCTTCTGCCACTCGGGCGACCGCGGCTGCAGACCGTGCGCCCGGGCAGAGACGGAGCCGGAGCCCCTGGCGGCTCGGGGCCGCCCCGGTAGCTGTGCAGCCCGGGGAGCGCGGCAGCCCGGGGAGCGCGGCAGCCCGGGGCGCGCCAGGTGTGCGCCCTGCGCCCCCGCCAGAGCGCGGTGCCCCGGCGCGGGGGGCGCGGGGGCAGCTCCGGGAGCGTGGGGCGAGGCGTGCAGGCCTTGGAGGACTGGCCTGTCTCCTCGCTCCAGCCCAGCCTCACGGCTCCACACCACCGAGCGGGCCTTTTGTGCTGGCGGATCTTGCAGGGCTGGCTGCTTTTGTGTGGGCTTTTCTTTCTTCTCTCCCTCCCCTCTCAGTCTCACAGCGGTGGTAGAGAAGTTCCCGCAGACTAAGATTTGCTCCTTTTAAAGCATCGATTGCAATGACCCCGATGCCAGTCAGTGCGAGCAGCCGAGGAGCTAATGGGGGCTGTGGTGGCCACCGGAATGTGTTGTGTTACTTTGCAGAAAACAAACAGTTGAGTGTTTAGCGCAAGGATGTCACGGAACCTCCTTGCTCAGACCCTGACCGGTCCCCCACGACACGGCAGGAGCATGCTCCTTGGAACGGTCACTTAATTGGAAAGAGGGCCTGCGGGTTAGACTCCAGAATGGTTGCAAGGTGATACCTGGAGGTGCCCAGATGTCGCATGTGCGTCCCGGTCACTGACAGAACCCGACCTGTGTACATTCCCAACATGCAGAGCCTGGCTGGCGAAAAATCGGCCGGGCGCACAAAATATAGAGCCTTCAAGAGTTTGGAGTTCTCAAAGATAAGAAATCTTTGCCTTCCCAAGCTGATGCCGAGGATCTGCCAGGCTCTTGGCACCTCATTTCAGTGTAGAGCTGCTGTGGAGGAGAGGAGAGAGGCTGCTTTGAAGAGTCTGCTTTCTTTCTATGGAAGTTTTAGTTTGAAACTTAAGGGGAAGAGGGAGTGGCTCCCAAAACCATCCCTAGAACTCTGAAGGATTTTTTTTTCCTTAGGGAGCAAAGTGTGTGGCCATAATTTGCATGTCTCCCCTCCTTTTTGTGAATTTCCTTCATCACAAGGGATGCTGTTGGGCTCCAAGGAGTCTTGTTTAAACACCTACAGAGTCAGTCACTGACCCACTTTCTGCTCACTTGCGGGCAGAATCCCACTGTAGCATCTACTGAAAGAAACTCAAAACTGGGTGAGATTTCACAGTATCAGAACATTCACACACAGTAGATTTAAGGGTAGTCTGACTTACTCTTATGAATAAGGTAGAGTTGTTATATTTGTCATATGATGAACTAAGCACTTATGCAGCAGACTTGATATTGGTTGTATTTATTCACAAAACTCCCAAGACTCAGCAAGTCTAAGGTAGCTACAGCAACAGAGCCAATTAGGGAGATGTGGATGTCTTTGTTTTCATGGGAGGCTTCTTAACATTATATTCAGCGTTTCCTGCTAGACCTTTCAATATCATAATTTGGGTTTATGGAAATGGTTTGATGATAAATATAAGTATAGGATCAAAATGCGGACGATGGGCTTACCTGCTATGGAAAATCTCTACTCGTCAACTAAAGGTGTATTTCACTTTTTATTCAGCAGGTGTTTGCCTGAAAACTTGTGTAACGAATTGTATTTTTGTTCATTGAATTTGTTTATTCTCACATAGGGAAGCTGGCTATTCAGAGAGAACCTGCGTTTAATCTCTGTAGAATGAAAGCTCACTCTCTAATTAAGATGTGTAGTCAGTCCTGTTTTTTCATATTGTGTTTACTTGGTGATTATAAGAAAAGTATCTGAATCAAGTTTCAGCTTGAAATGTTAGAGATTATGCTTATTCCGTGAAATGTCTACCTGGGGATTACTTTCTCTTTAAATGCCAGCTAGTATTTAGAGATTTTGTCAAGCAAATGAGGTTTGTGAACTACAGAGAACAGAAATGAGGTGTCCCATTGGGTCATTGAAAAGAACTGGATGATGGATGGACAGGAGCTTGTTGACCAAGATGGATTAGGATGGAATTCTGCAAACAGACAATTCCCAGGTCATCTGGTCAACATGAAAAGCGGAAAGAGGAAGCTCCATGGAAATAGCTTAGGAGAAAAAGGATGTTATGGATGTTTCAGACTGCTCATATTTCTGTATTTTGAGGGGAATGAATGGCAATACCACAATAATATGTCTTAAATTGTATGATACTTAAAACATTTTTTCTTCAAACCATTTTTATGTCTATTATCACTTTTGTTGGTCTTTCACCTTTGAAGAGAACAGAATGAGCACTATTATCTCCATTTTGCAAAGAAGAAACTGAGTTTCAGCGATTTGCCCAAGGTAGAGTTGGAACTCGAAGCCAGCTTTAAGTCCAGCTTCTTTTACCAGGGATAGGATTATCGACTGGGAGTGATAAACACAGATATCTTCATTTGTCTCCATCACTAAATTGTAGAGGATAAAGCTTGTGGGCTTGATACGTAGAATTTAGTTGTGGTCTGCAGGAATGGCAAAGCACTTTGCTGGCAGTTGCCAGAGTAATCGTCTTGACCCCAGCCTACTTATCCTCTTCCCTGTCAGCACGATGCCACTTTTCTCCTGTGGGACTATGATTTTTCTTTGTGGTTACTCTATTCTCCCTCCTTCCACTGTGGTTGAACATGCTACTGAGAGGATCATCTGTCATTCCAGCCACTTAATTTATAGTGAAGGATGACTGGGGTCAGATCATCTTAAAGCCAATATATCAGGCCAAGTAGCAGTAGTCAATAGCAGTGAATAGTAGTGAATCACAAATGGGGTACCTTAATGCTGTGTGCCACAGTTGGGTTAATAGGGTCAGAGTCTTGCTAAGCTCTGCTTCAGGCAAATGAGTTAGGCTTGGCAATGAGAGCCTTAAGGATTAAAAACAGAAAAGGTAAGACAGTGACGAAATTATCATTGAGGATCAGGAAAAACACAAAATGGAAAGGTTATTAAGACACAAACGAAGAAGGCAAAGAGCTTTCTTTTCCCATTATCAATCAAAGAATTACGAATTGGATTTTGAAAGGTGAAGGGGAATTGGGAAGCAAGTTAACCTGAAGCTCTGAAACTTGTCCCTTGTTCCTGGTGACCTCTCTCTCTCTCTCTTTTTTTTTTAAATGAAATACACTCTGAAAACCTAAAATATAGCAGAAATGAGAATACAGAAATTATTACTATTATTAAAATCACACACTGGATAAGTAGCCAAAATTGACTAGGTGATGAACAAAACGTACAGTTAGACATGGATAGACTGTGAAATGTCATTGAACATCGTACAGTATAAAATAGAGATTCTGAACATTCTTTTTCGCGTTTTTTTTGTTTTTTTGCGGTACACGGGCCTCTCACCATTGTGGCCTCTCCTGTTGCGGAGCACAGGCTCTGGACGCGCAGGCCCAGCGGTCATGGCTCATGGGCGAAGCCGCTCCGCGGCATGTGCGATCTTCCAAGACCGGGTCAGGAACCCGTGTCTCCTGCATCGGCTGGCGGACTCCCAACCACTGCGCCACCAGGGAAGCCCATTTTTTTTTCACATTTTTAAATGGTTATTTATATTCACTTTATGCCACTGAATATTTATCGAACACCTCTCCTATGTGTCTACCATTATTAGCAATTATATGGCAAAGGAAGCTGAAAGACTAGTGTTTGCATGCAAAGAACATAATTTTATTTGAGGTGATAAGTCTTACAGACATGACGATTTGTGCTGGAGAAGCTAGGAGAAGGGTGGGAAGAGAACGGGCCAGGCAGTTTTGTGACAGCAATTAGTAAACAGGACGTGACCTATGGGACCAGGGTTTGGATACCTGGGGTAAGGAAGAAGGAGGGAGCATTTGGGCTAGTGCAATGGCATGAGCAAAATTTGGGAAGCTGAAATGAGTACGGCACATAAGAGGGCAATATACGCAACTAGCGATGGTGTTTGTACTGGGCACTGGTGGTGTGGGGTTGCATAATAGGTGTGGAGTTTGGCAATTGTATGTTTGGGGTCATTAAATGATGTGTTTTGGGAAGGCAGAGGGTTGCAGTGGCAAAGGCAGGAAACTTGATATCTGACAGACATGATCACCCAGGCAAGTTAATTAACCTCTGTGAGATGGTAGTTTTCTCACCAAAAAAAAAAAGAAAAAAAAAAAAAAAAAGGAAAGGGTAATGGTAGTACCTATCTCATTAGGTTGTTGTAAAGGATTAAATAACATAATTTACATAAGACAGTTAAACACTTGGCATCCCCTGAATGGTAGCCATTTTTGATTGATTATTGTCATCTTTTTTCTTAAGAGTAAACCATCTGGACTGTGTAAAATGGATTGGAGAGGAGAGAGTCTGATCAGGATCATCAGAGGCAGTTAAAATAATGACAATCCAGTGTCCCCAAGAAGGGACAATTCCAAGAGACATTATGAGGGAAGGATCCACAGAGGTTGTGAATCTGGAATATATAGGAGAGAAGAGTTCAAGATGACACCGCAGTTTAGATGAAGATGCTGTGTTTGAGGTGGCATCCAAGTACCATCCAGTAGACAAAGAAAATCTAAGGCAGCTTTCTTCCCCAAACTCCACATCAGCTGTTTAAGGTATTTGTGTTTATCCCCCCAAAAGGAGAATATCAGGCAGATTGTCACTAGTTTTTTGGCATACTCTACAGGCCTCCTGTGTCTTGAGTACCCTTAGGGCAATGCTCATGTTCCTTATATATTATACATGAAACTCAACTTGCTTTGAAAAAAGCAGCTTTGTCACTGAAGAGAATGATTGAACACACTGTTTCCCTTTTGTGTCTGCATTTTGGTAACACACTGAACAATGGCAGCATACATTTTAGTTGGAAAAATATTGACCAAGTGTTTGAAAAAACCTGATTATTAAGTCCAACAAGACGGCTAAGGCGATATTTTTTTATGTTGCCTTTCATTTGTCTTTGAAACTTGAATATGCCTAGACTTGACAAAGAAACAGATTCTGGACTGTATCTATTTAAGATTGTCCAAGATAAGGCTTGACAGAACAGCTTATCTGCTCACTGGTGGCAGAAATCAGTAAATTGTTCAGAGGACTGCCAAGCCATTAGGATACCTTGATAGCGAATGACATAGTGCTATGACTTGCTCAGAAAGAGATGCTTTTTAAGCTCTTAGAAGCTAATGTCCACTATCAGCAACTGGGTGAGAGTTCGTTTATCTGAATTAATTTGCACTGACGGATATAGTGAAAAGAAAGGAGCCTCGAAAGTCACAGTGTAAAGAAGTTAGAGACATGTTTTGTTTGTTAAATATTCTGATATTTGAGTTAATTTAAGATAATTAAGACCCAATTTCTAATAAGCAATGAAATCTCCCCTCCCTCCACCTCCTCCAGCAAGGCAGGGCTATAGACATCAGGCAGTATTTACTAAACGTTTCCTCTGTGCCAGGCACTTTGCCAGGGACAGGAGACAATGTTGAGGAAAAAAGAAAAGGCCTAGAGCCTTCAAAATGTGATTGCAGATGGTTGTTTAGGTTGAAATATTGTCATTGAATTGACAGGGGTCAGTCTTTCCTTATTTATTCTCTAACATCATGCAACTCCCAGCGAAGGACACCAAACTCATGGGAGTGGCTATGTGAACCTGCTCTGTGCTTGGAGAGACAGAGAAAGACCTGGAACTTGAAGGTCATCTACCAATTCATCTGAATTGCAGACGTGTCCCCTGCTGCCGTTCCTACAGGCTGTCTTTTCTGCTTCTTTTAAAGTTCAGGCGTCGCTTTGAATAGTGGGGAGAAGGAGCATATGGCTGCAATATGCAGACATAGAATATAGGCTTGCAATTCACCCCACTTTTTCTGTGGTAATTGGATTTAGAAAGCAGGTGGCTGACACTTCATTACAGAAGCAAAGTCTTTTTTTTTTTTTTTTGTGGTATGCAGGCCTCTCACTGTTGTGGCCTTTCCGGTTGCGGAGCACAGGCTCCGGACGCGCAGGCTCAGCGGCCATGGCTCACAGGCCCAGCCGCTCTGCGGCATGTGCGATCCTCCCAGACCGGGGCACGAACCTGTGTCCCCTGCATCGGCAGGCGGACTCTCAACCACTGCGCCACAAGGGAAGCCCAGAAGGAAAGCCTTTTAGAACAATGGCAGAATTCCTTCACCCCAAAATTCTAAAGCTCAAGGTGTAGATGAAAATGAAACCTTGAAGGAAAAATCTGTTTTGGAAAGGCAGTAGAGGTTGTATTACATCTTTATTGTTTGTCCCCACTACCCTCCAAATCTGATTTGTTCATAAAATTCTCCTCTCAGTTCACATGACTCCAGAACATATAAATAAAATGTGAAGCATTTGTGTAATCATTTGGGTGCCTTGCCTACTTGATGGCAAAGTTGTGGGAAAATGAAAGCATTTGTATTTTTATTTTGTGTTCTATAGATAAAATATGAAAATGGAATCATGGAGATAGAAAGGAGTTCAAAGATTATTTTGTTTAACTCCTCATTCTGTCAAAGGAGAAACTGCGGCTATTTGTCCAGTATCACATAGCATGTTTTAACAACAATAAAGCTAGGATTGGGCTTCCCTGGTGGCGCAGTGGTTGAGAGTCCGCCTGCCGATGTAGGGGACACGGGTTCATGCCCCGGCCCGGGAATATCCCACATCCCGCGGAGCGGCTGGGCCCGTGAGCCATGGCCGCTGAGCCTGTGCGTCCGGAGCCTGTGCTCCGCAATGGCAGAGGCCACAGCAGTGAGAGGCCTGCGTACTGCAAAAAAAAAAAAAAAAAAAAGCTAGGATTCATTTTTCTCATGCCTGTCTATGCCCCTCTAAACTCCACTGCCACTCATGATGGCCTGTCTTTTTCAGGTTTTTATCCAGAAGGATGGGGTCATGGAGACCCAACTTTTAGGCCACACTCTCCATCTCCTGGGGTGTTTAGTAAGATTTCACTGAATGGGAGAAATATTTGTATAGGAAAGGGCAGATCTCTGAACAGATCAGAAATGAACCAGAGAGTTCTCTAGCTTTTATGTATCTTTGACTATGTAGTTTATAGTTCAGCTTGTATTTTCAGAAATCAAAGGTGTAGTTTCATCAACTGTGAGCACTCTTGCTTTACAGCTATCATATGTATTTGTTTTAAGGAAGGAAAATAGAGGCAGCAGGCCAAATACTGCTACTAATTCTGTTACCTGGCTATGAACTGGGATGCTTTATGGCTCATCCAAAGTATGGGGATAACTAATGTCCAGAATGTTCACATGCTATTCCCTCTTTTTCAGATATCTTTCTCATATTCTCTCCTTTTAAAATAATGCTAGCTACCTGTATGTAATTTAATATTTAAATGCAATTGCTTCAACCTCTCATCCTACGTACGAGGATATTTAGCATCCCTTTCACCATCTCTGAGGATTCTTGGGTGGGGTGGCTTGCATTTCTCCTAGTCACCTCTGGCTTCAGTTTTCTTCTGCTTCTAAATTTATGATCCCTGATATGCTGTTCCTTTTCTGCACATGGCATCTCATGACATCTTCCCATTCCTGTATTCTCCCAAAGAACTGTGGATTCAAGATTTCTTTGTAAAAAATTACCCCCGACTTGGTGGCAATAAATATTTATTATTTCATCCCATGTCTGTGTGTTAGGAATTTGGGAGTAGCTTAGCTGGGTTGTTCTGACTCAGGGTCTCTCAAGAAGTTGCAGTCAAGATAGCAGCTGGGGCTGCAGTCATCTGAAGGCCTGACTGGGGCTGGAGGAGCTGCTTCCAAGATAATTCAGTCATGTGATGCTGGTAGTTGAGCAAGATGCCTCAGCTCCGAATTCATGGATTCCTCTTTCCTCATGTAGAAAAATTCAACCTTCTTTTTCTCTTCAGCTGTCTAGATTATGCCCTGAGCACGTGACCTTTTCTCTATCTCAAAAGGACCTGTAAGACTGAATGGGGTAACATGTGGAAGTTTCAGACTCCTTAAGGGGAAGAAGACCCTATGAAAATGTCAATTTTTTTTTTTTTTTTTTGCGGTACGCGGGCCTCTCACTGTTGTGGTCTCTCCCGTTGCGGAGCACAGGCTCCGGATGCACAGAATCAGCGGCCATGGCTCACGAACCCAGCCGCTCCGCGGCATGTGGGATCTTCCCGGACCAGGGCACGAACCTGTGTCCCCTGCATCGGCAGGCGGACTCTCAACCACTGCGCCACCAGGGAAGCCCGAAAATGTCAATTTTTATACTTGATGTGTGCACATCACATGCTTAACCCAGGTAGTTTAATGATCAGACGTGTAAGAAAGGAAAAGTATAACTTTTATAAAGATAAGGTCTTTATAGTTAGATTTAGAATTTTAATTCCTAGGTTTAATTTTCTAGAAAACCGACAGTATCTAAGAACTTTCTGATGATGGTATAGATAAGACCTAAAACCCTTAAGTTTGGGGGGAAATTAGCAGTTTTGGTATAATTTTAGTTGTCATGAGAGTGTGAGCAGTTTGTAAAAAAATACAATAAATCTTAATCTTACAATAATGTGCATTCAGTAAAGACTGCTAATTTAAAATGTGTTTTGGTTCTCTTAAAAAAGAACACTTGTTTACATTGTTTAACTAGTTTACCTTTTCTAATCTTTTTTTTTGAGACATGAAGGTTTTACCTATAATTTTTATAGTTGTTGCAGAGAAAACAATTTAAGTATTTTAAAGATAAATTTTAATTGAAAGTCATTTATATACTTTAAAAACTCTTGAATGAAACTGGTATTCAGTATTGTATGATGATATTTAATAAGTTTTAAAACATACTTAAAAGGTTCTGTGAAAGTGATGTAAATAAATGTTAAAATTACTTTTTATTTCCTGGATGTGTTGCTATTTCTGTAGTCATTTGACTCCATGATTAATAGAAGAATTGGGGAGAATATTACAAATGTGACTTCCAGGGTAGTTTATTTCAAGTAGGTATTTAAAAAACAATGAACTTAGTAACTACGTGTACCCTTTGCTAGAGAACTTCAAGTTAAGTCAGCTGAAAATTCAGCAGGGAAAAATGAACTGGGTTATCCGCGTCTCAAAGGTACAAAGAAATAGAACATTCCCTCCTATGTACTGTCTCTGAGCTGGGAGTCAAGGAGATTATTTTACTTATAGTTTAATTTAAAGGGGCTTATTTACAACATATTTATATGACAGTTTGATATGCTTTATTTTTCTGCAGGACTCAATTACTGGAATTGTCAACTCTACCAGTTTATGTGCACGTTTCTCTTCCACTATGAGCAGACCAGTTGTACTGCACATTTGTCTGGCTTTCTGTAGCCTTCTACTTCTCGGCTTTGCCACACAATGTCTGGCCTTCCCCAATGTGGAAAGAAGGGAGATAGCACCTGTTCATGAAGAAAAAGGGCAGTCTGAGAGGCTGAACACAGATGACCTAGAAAATAACTCCATTACTTCAAAGTACACTCTGGTCTCTGAAGAACCAATGATAGTGTTAGCAGGACCATCAACAATGTCATTAAGTAAAGTATTCCCTAGTAACAAAGAAACCCCTCCTATAGGAGCTGGGCTCACGCAGCCTGATAGCCCTGGCATTTACACTGCTACTGAGCCAGTGATCTCAGCAGGGGAAGAAGTGTTTGGTTCCAGCCAGCCAGAGAGAATGTCTCCCGAAAGCGGACTTTCCAAGGCCATGTTAATGAACCCTATCACTCCAACTGCTTCTCTGAATATTGATGAGAAGGAGGAATCCTCCCTTAGTACCATCATTCAGCCCATTGTGGAAGGGACCACTGAAGCAACACAAGGTTTTCTGCACTATGTGGATGATCAATTGTTTGCAACTGAAAATCAGGCAGGAGTTAGTCTGGGACATTCACCTTTATCCTATGTGAATGCTAAAGAGATGCTAACCACCCGTCCAAGGACTGAGAAATTTGAAGCAGACCCAGAGCATAAGACAACTTCTTTTCCTGGTGCTGAGCCCACAGCAGGCGCTGAGCCTTCCCAGATGACAGCTGATAATACCCAGGCTACTGCCACCAAGCACTGGCTCGCAACCTCCGAGTCCACCCTGAGTGTTGAGCCAGAAACTGACAGCCTGCTGGGAGCCCCAGAAGTCACAGTGAGTGTCACCATAGCTGTTCCAGCTGTCTCCGTCGTAAGTGTTGAGTGGGATGACACCAAATTAGAGAGTGTAAGCCAGATAAAGACCCCAAAGCTTGGAGACAATACAGAGACTCAGGTGAGAAAGGAAACATCTCAGACAACCCAAGCAACCAGTAATGGTATGGAAGGCATGAAAGGGAGCGAAACTTTGACAGAGGCTGCAGATGTGGCTCTGAAGCTGCCTGAAGGGGAAGCACACAGGGGAACAGCCCTGCTAATAGCACGTGGGGATGAGAGGTCATCTGCCTTCACCGATCAAAGTTCCTTTACTCCCACAAGTCCAGTGGAAGGTATGAAAGTCTCTGTGGAAAACCTGGTCCAAAATACTGCAGACTTCATGGAATCCACCAAGGAGAACAATGCCATGCTGTTCTTAGAGACCACTGTTTCCATCTCAGAATATGAGTCTGAGGCATATCAGCCATTGGGAAATACATTTAAAGGTAAAAGAAAGAAAGAAAAAAAAGGAAAATAAGCTTTGTTTAACTTGGAATGTTTCTGTTTGGTTTTATTATTTTTTAATTGACATATAGTTGACACATAACGTTGTAATGTTTTATGTTTTTTTTAAAGTGACAATTTAGAAGTAAGTTATCTAAGTTTTAATGAAAAGCAAAAGTAAATAAATAAAAAATGCATTTTTCATAAAAATTACATCCAAATATAACCCCTGCATATAGACCTGTGGTATTCAAATGGGAATAATTTGCGTCATGCCTTGTGCCCACCCCCGTGCCAATCATTTGGCAATGTTTGGAGACATTTTTTCCAGTTTTATTGAAATGTAATTGACATATGGCACTGTGTAAGTTTAAGTTGTGTGGCATAATGATTTGACCTATATATAACATGAAATGATTATCACAATAAATTTAGTGAACTTCCATCAACTCATATAGATACAAAATTAAAGAAATAGAAAAACATTTTTTTTTCTTATAATGAGAACTCTTAGGATTTACTCTCTTAACTTTCATATATAACATATGGCAGTGTTAATTATATTTACCATATTGTACATCACTAGTACTTATTTATCTTACACCTGGAGGTTTGTACCTTTTGACTGCCTTCATCCAGTTTCCCCTCCCCCTATCCTCTGCCTCTAGTAACCACAAATCTGATCTCTTTTTCTATGAGTGTGTTTGTTTTTGAAATATAATTGGCCTAAAACACTGTGTTAGTTCCTAGTTAGTTAGTTGCACAACATAGTGATTCGGTATTTCTATACATTACAAAATGATCACCGTGATAAGTCTAGTTACCAGCTGTCACCATACAAAGATCTTACATATTTATTGACTATATTCCCCACACTGTACATTTCATACCTGTGACTCATTTAGTTTGCACCTGGAAGTTTGTACCGCTTCATCTCCATTACCTATTTCTTGAGACATTTTTGGTCATCACAGTAGAGAGCATGTAGGGGGTAGAGGCCAAGATGCTGCTAAACATCCTACAGTGCACAGCAACCAAGATATATCTGAGCCAAAAAATATATATGTGTGTGTATATATATATCTGAGAAACCCTGATGTAGATTAATATTTTTTAAACCTTTTATTATGAAAATGTGTATATTTACAGGAAAATGTGAAAAAATTAGCTATATGTTTAAATGATATACTCAACAATGTTGGATACTTATTTATACATTGTTGTAAAAAGTACTCACATTCCTGATATTTCTTACCAAAAAGCCTTAGGTAAATATTTATTTCATAGTATTAACCATATGAGTTCTCTGACTTTGTTTTCCTAAAAAGAAATTCTTCTAGAAATAAGGGGGAAAAAATACCAGTACAGATAAATCCTCTCTGCTGGCTTGATTCTGCACTTTCTACTTCCTCGTGGCTTCTACATCTGTGAATGCTATGAGCTGACAATCCTTGCATTTGTTGCTGAAGGATGATGTTTTTCTTTTATTGTGTGTAGTTGGTCAGATAACAGAATAGGGAGGGAAAGACTTAGTGTAATGTGCATATGCTCATTCCAAATTGTTTTGGAATATGTACAGCTGTTACTCCAGCTAATGGAAAATATCAAATTAATAATATGTTTTAGAAAGTGTTATGGAGATTGAATTAAAACGATAAAAGATTTAATTTTACATGTCCAATTAATTTTTTTTTTTTTGTAGTACGCAGACCTCTCACTGTTGTGGCCTCTCCCGTTGCGGAGCACAGGCTCTGGATGCGCAGGCTCAGCGGCCATGGCCCATGGGCCCAGCTGCTCCGCGGCATGTGGGATCTTCCCAGACCGGGGCACGAACCCGTGTCCCCTGCATTGGCAGGCGGACTCTCAACCACTGCGCAACCAGGGAAGCCCTCCAATTCATTTTTTAAAGACTGTAAAACTTAGTATACTGGAAGTTTTCGTAGAAGCTTCCAGAAAATGTTTTGTAAGTTGGTTTTTAAATCCTGTTAAGAGAGTTGGATCCACATGACCATGCAGATATTAAATATGACCAAACAAGAAGTTTATTTCAGTTCTCCATTACACTTTAAGATATTCCTGGAGCATTAAATCATGTAGTTCCAGATTATTCACTGCACAGTTGAATCTATGATTCTTATGTACTAGACTTGCATTAGCTTCCATTAATACAACCTAAAAAAGTAAAATGAATTTGGTAATTGATTGTTTTTTTTTGATTATTGAATATACTCCTTACTTAGTCATAATTGCCTCACTTAACTACAGTCTTTTAACAGGCAACTTCTTTTAATTCCCAGCACATAGTACAATATATGGCACATAGTAGGTGCTCAGTAAATATCTGTTCATCGAATGACTAAATGAAGATAGAGAACCATTCAGACTAGAATTATCTAATCCGACTGCCTGCATTGTCCAAATTAATCAAAAAGCTTCTAAAAATTCTTGGTAGAGAGAGGAACGGTCAAATAATTCCTTTCAACTTTACTTTTTTTGTTGTTTTGTAGAGTTAAAAATAATGTGAAAAATTGAGATTATTGACAGTAGTAGTAAGAGAATAGCCAAAAAGCTTTTCTACCCATTTTCTGGTGATTACAAGTATTTCTGAGAAGTAAACCACTCAATCCCACACAATCTAGTTTTAAGAAAGGTCACTTTTGCAGAACAGGTTTGGATTTCCTCCTTGAGTCTCCTTCTCAAGATCATTAAGTGACCTCAAAGCCCCTGCCCAGGACAAATGCTGATCCTAGTGACCTCAAGGAGGGAGGGATATGTGACAACTACAGTCTGTGGAGCCCCCAGGAGGGCGATAACTTTCACCTTTTCTCCCCCCAGAGAGTGACATTGTCAAAAGAGTGCTTCAGAAATATCCTGGATTGTGTCTTATCCCAGGAGCTTCTGAAGGAGCTGGAGAAACTGGAGTCATTAGTTTCTGAACGAAGCCAGTGGCACCTGGTTACATTGGCAGAGGGACTTTGGAACTGTTCTGCCCATTAAGACATTTTAATCAATCAAGAAGGTTTAGTCACACTGATGTGGTCAGCTGGTTTCACAACTGAGCTTGATTAAAATTTTTCCAATCTGTTGGCCTCAGTTTCTCCATCTGGAAATGGGGAAGACAAAATTAAATCTAAGGGCCTTCCTTCCTTATTTGTCTAAGGGGTGTCTAAGGTCTCGGCTCACCCCCTGCAGGGCTGGTAACTGTGACTGATGAACTGTCATGACCAACCCATTGCATTATCCTACCACGTTCTTGAAGTGAACTTTCAGCAAACCTACTGGCTGTATTCAGATTTGTTGACTCCTGCAGGTTAGGCTCTAGAGAAATTTTATACAGGAATTCTGTAAATGTGATGGGGGTGTAGGTTGTGTGTTTTACTCATCATTGGAAAAGAAAGAGGGACTAGGGGTGGATATATGTGAATAGCTGATGATGGAAATTCAGCCAAGGAACTGGGGGTGGCTTCCAATACTTGGAAGATGGACTTTTATCCCTGGGTGTCCTGAATTTTAACTGTTAATTTTTACTCCATTAAAATGCCTTAAATTTCAAAAAAAAAAAAAAAACAAAAAAAAACGAAGTAAACACCTCAAATGCCAATCATTTTAGGGCCCAGGGACTACTTAAGACATTCTCTTCTTCAGGGAATGAAATAATTTCTTGGCATTTTTGGGTATTATGAATAGATGAGGATCCTGAGATTATAGTCAGTTCTCTGATTCAGCTGGTTCTTCAGCTGTTTCACTAGAAGATCAGGTTTTAAAAGCAATCTATAATAATTATATATTTTTTCTCTACAGGAATTGGGAAGAATGAGAGATGTGGAGAAATTCTGAATGTTATTTAAAAAATTCCCATTACTATTTCTAGCTCTCACTCTTCTTTCTCTAACAGCAGTCACTTATTCAAAGTATTATACCATGCCCATTTTTGAAAAAATTTATTTGTTTTATTTATTTATTTTTGGCTGCATTGGGTCTTTGTTGCCGCGCATGGGCTTTCTCTAGTTGCGGTGAGCGGGGGCTACTCTTCATTGCGGTGCGTGGGCTTCTCATTGCAGTGGCTTCTCTTGCTGTGGAGCATAGGCTCTAGGCGCGCGGGCTTCAGTAGTTGTGGCACGTGGGCTCAGTAGTTGTGGCTCGCGGGCTCTAGAGCGCAGGCTCAGTAGTTGTGGTGCATGGGCTTAGTTGCTCCACGACATGTGGATCTTCCCGGACCAGGGTTTGAACCCGGGCTCAAACCCGTTTCGCCTGCATTGGCAGGAGGATTCTTAACCACTGTCCCACCAGGGAAGGCCATACCATGCCCTTTTGATATTTCTTGCTGTTTCATGAAACTATGAGCATAGAGTGAACATTTATTTTGACATATTTTTTCTCAAAAGTGTTCATTATGCTTTCAAAAATGAGGGCAACATGGAGAATGCATACTGCTTAAAATGATAAAACTATATATTAGCTTTTTATGGCAAACATAGCATTGTCTTAGGTGCTAAAGATGCAAAAAGGGCAATGAATCCTATCTCTCAAGAGATGTGTGATCTTATTTCAGAATAAAACTTAAACAATGGCACAAAGAGCAAATATGAATATGAAGCACAAGTAAGGTTGTCTTATAACCAGGTATATCAATCCATCAAATGTAAAAATCTCCAGTTAAAAGAAAAAATAGTCCAAACTGTTTGGAGACCAAGAAATGGAACTGCTTGTACCAGAAAACATCCAAACACTATTTTAAAGCAAATAAATTGTTTCTGAGGAAAAATATTTTTAGTAATAGGAAGAACAATGAAGTCATTAATAAAAACTTTGAGAAAACCTTTTCACCTGTTTCTAGAATGTTATTTCTCATTGCATAATTTACCAGACTTGGTAATGTGCTAAGTATCTAGGATTAGTATTTAAAAAAAGAGAGATAAAAGAGTCTTCTAGAAATTAAGTTTTCACAGTGGCTCAGTATTTGAAATTTCCAGCATAGCCCCTCCCTAGGAAGGGGGCAAATATTAACCCTTATAAATAGTCTTTAATAATGTATTTGAGTGGATTATAATGTTGTAAAGAAAGTGGACCTCTGATAGATACGTCATACCCCACAGGTCTGTTTCATTCTGTTTTATGATTTAAAAGCAAGTGCAGATCTTCTACAGAGGCTACTCCAAGTTGTTCCTTAGGCAATGGCAGGATTTCCTTTCTCATGGCTGAATAATATTCCTCTGTGTATGTGTGTGTATGTCTGTGTGTCTGTGTGTTTATCCATTCATCTGTTGATGGGATAAGCACAGTTAGCACAGTGGTTAAGAGCCCTAACTATGTAACCTTAGTCAGATTCCTTAGCCTTTCTACACCTAAGTTGTTTGTAAAATGAGGTAATAATAGCTGATATTTATTGAATACTTACGAAGCACTGGGCATGTACTATTTTACATGTGTTATCTAATTTAATCTTTGTAAAAATGCTATGAGATAGATACTCTTATTTCCATTTTACCACTGAGGAAGCTCAAGGCCCAGAGAAATTAAGTAATTCGTTCAAGGTCACGCAGATAGTAGGTGGCTGAGTCCGAATTGAGACTCAGGCAAATTGGGTCTAGAGCCTGTGTTCTTGGCCACTATGATATATGGCTTCCATAGAATATTAGTACCTACCTCCCCTTAGTACATATGGGAGGATAGAATAAGATAATGTCCGAGATGCAAGAAGAACTACAATCCTGCAGCCTGTGGAACAAAAACCACATTCACAGAAAGATAGACAAGATGAAAAGGTAGAGGGCTATGTACCAGATGAAGGAACAAGATGAAACCCCAGAAAAACAACTAAATGAAGTGGAGATAGGCCAACCTTCCAGAAAAAGAATTCAGAATAATGATAGTGAAGATGATCCAGGACCTCAGAAAAAGAATGGAGGCAAAGATCGAGAAGATGCAAGAAATGTTTAACAAAGACCTAGAAGAATTAAAGAACAAACAAACAGAGATGAACAATACAATAACTGAAATGAAAACTACACTAGAAGGAATCAATAGTAGAATAACTGAGGCAGAAGAACGGATAAGTGACCTGGAAGACAGAATGGTGGAATTCACAGCTGTGGAATAGAATAAAGAAAAAAGAATAAAAAGAAATGAAGACAGCCTAAGAGACCTCTGGGACAACATTAAACACAACAGCATTCGCATTATAGGGGTCCCAGAAGGAGAAGAGAGAGAGAAAGGACCAGAGAAAATATTTGAAGAGATTATAGTCAAAAACTTCTCTAACATGGGAAAGGAAATAGCCACCCAAGTCCAGGAAGCGCAGCGAGTCCCATACAAGATAAACCCAAGGAGAAACACGCCGAGACACATAGTAATCAAATTGGCAAAAATTAAAGACAAAAAGAAATTATTGAAAGCAGCAAGGGAAAAACGACAAATAACATACAAGGGAACTCCCATAAGGTTAACAGCTGATTTCTCAGCAGAAACTCTACAAGCCGGAAGGGAGTGGCATGATATACTTAAAGTGACGAAGGGGAAGAATCTACAATCAAGATTACTCTACCTGGCAAGGATCTCATTCAGATTCGATGGAGAAATCAAAAGCTTTACAGACAAGCAAAGCTAAGAGAATTTAGCACCACCAAACCAACTCTACAACAAATGCTAAAGGAACTTCTCTAAGTGGGAAGCACAAGAGAAGAAAAGGATCTACACAAACAAACCCAAAATAATTAAGAAAATGGTCATAGGAACATACATATCAATAATTACCTTAAACGTGAATGGATTAAATGCTCCAACCAAAAGACACAGGCTTGCTGAATGGATACAAAAACAAGACCCAAATATATGCTGTCTACAAGAGAACCAGTTCAGACCTAGGGACACATACAGATGGAAAGTGAGGGGATGGAAAAAGATATTCCATGAAAATGGAAATCAAAAGAAAGCTGGAGTAGCAATACTCATATCAGATAAAATAGACTTTAAAATAAAGAATGTTGCAAGAGACAAAGAAGGACACTACATAATGATCAGGGGATCAATCCAAGAAGAAGATATAACAATTATATATGCACCCAACTTAGGAGCACCTCAGTACATAAGGCAACTGCTAACAGCTGTAAAAGAGGAAATCGATAGTAACACAATAATAGTGGGGAACTTTAACACCTCACTTACACCAATGGACAGATCATCCAAAATGAAAATAAATAAGGAAACAGAAGATTCAAATGACACAATAGACCAGAGAGATTTAATTGATATTTATAGGGCATTCCATCCAAAAACAGCAGATTACACTTTCTTCTCAAGTGCACATGGAACATTCTCCAGGATAGATCACATCTTGGGTCACAAATCAAGCCTCAGTAAATTTAAGAAAATTGAAATCATATCAAGCATCTTTTCTGACCACAACACTATGAGATTAGAAATGAGTTACAGGGAAAAATATGTAAAAAACACAAACACATGGAGGCTAAACAATACGTTACTAAATAACCAAGAGATCACTGAAGAAATCAAAGAGGAAATTAAAATACCTAGAGACAAATGACAATGAAAACATGATGATCCAAAACCTATGGGATGCAGCAAAAGCAGTTCTAAGAGGGAAATTTATAGCTATACAAGCCTACCTCAAGGAACAAGAAAAATCTCAAATAAACGATCTAACCTTACACCCAAAGGAACTAGAGAAAGAAGAACAAACAAAACCCAAAATTAGCAGAAGGAAAGAAATCATGAAGATCAGAGCAGAAATAAATGAAAAAAAAAAGATAATGCCCATCATGCACTTAGCACTGTGTGTGTGGCACATAATAAGAACTCAGTAAACATTAGTTATTGTAATTAGTATTCCTTTAATTCAAAATGTCAAGTTCCTGTTCCCCTTCAGGAATGCAAATGTGAAAATTAATATACACAAGTGCTTCTGACAATTTTTAAAAATTTATTTATTTATTTATTTATTTTTGGCTGCATTGGGTCTTTGTTGCAGTGCACAGGCTTTCTCTGGTTGCGGTGAGCGGGGGCTACTCTTCATTGTGGTGCATGGGCTTCTCATTGCCGTGGCTTCTCCTGTTGTGGAGCACGGACTCTAGGTGTGCAGGCTTCAGTAGTTGTGGCACGTGGGCTCATTAGTTGTGGCTCATGGGCTCTGGAGCACAGGCTCAGTAGCTGTGGCTCATGGGCTTAGTTGCTCCACGGCATGTGGGATCTTCCCGGACCAGGACTCGAACCCATGTCCCCTGCATTGGCAGATGGATTCTTAACCACTGTGCCACCAGGGAAGTCCCTGCTTCTGAGCATTTTTGAACTTAGTTTTGTATAATTTGTTTCTGAACAAATTGATTATGTTGATATCCATAAAAGGGAGCTCAGCTGTTGATTTTCCTGTTTTGTTGTAAATGTTATTCTGTTGTTTTTTATATTAACATCTTTATCTCTGTCTTAGATTGATTCATGACTCCTGAAAACAGCAACACTGAAAACATTTATTTCCTGGCAGTTTGTTTCTCTCCCTTCTCATTCCCTGAAATGGCTGTCTGCTTTTTTGTTTTTAATTATTAATTATATAGTGACTTTTTCAGGTATAGGGATTTAGTGTATTTAAAAATGTTGTGTCCTCCCTTTTAAGGCATCATCACTCAAGAGATGACAACAGCTGTTCAAGAAGCAGAAGCCACTTTATCTTCAGTGATGCAAGAGCAGCAGGTTTCTACCCTCGAGGTTACCAGAGAAGATGTCGAGACTGAGGGAGGGAAAGAGTTGCCTTCTGCCACAGCTGATGCTCCTGGTGTTACTCAGCTGTCGAGAAGATGGGAGCCTCTGGCCACTGTGGTTTCAACGACACCCGTCCCTCTGTCTTTCGAAATTACTCCCGCTGTAGAAGGTCTGTAAGGGAGAGAATTGTGCTCAGTGTTTTGGGGGTGGATCTTTTCTGAGTTGATGAGGAATAGAATGAGTGAGGCAGATGGCCCTGTCACCAAGGTGCACACACACACACACACACACACACACAGCACACACACACACGCATACACACATACACACAATACACAAACATACACACATACACACACATACACACACAGCACACACACATACACACACATACACACAATACACAAACATACACACACACACACACACACACACACACACACAGACCCCTCACCTGGAAGTATATTTTTTCAGCAGGAAAGGTAGGTGAACTCTTTCTTGTTTGGAGAGGTGTGGCACAGCTAAAGGACAAGGGGTTAGTTCCCAAGTAAAATCTCCTGGTGGCTCATATCTGAGGCCCACAAAGGCCAAGTCTCCTGAGAAGTCTCTCCTAGTTTGACATGTCTGGCTGCTAGGTGCCAGGGGGGTGAAACCAGCAAGGACCTGGGGGTGAAACCAACAAAGATGTGGGTTTGAATCCCAGCTTTGGCCCTCACTAGCACTGTGGCTTCCAGAAAGTTTCTTAATGTCTCCAAGCCTTGGTTTGTTCCTCTTTAAATAATGCCTACCTGTCTTATGGGTTATTTTAAGGATTTTGAATAATGTATAAAAAGTACTTTCTATGTAGGAGGTCCTCAGATGCTCTGATACCTTAAGGACAGTGAAGTTTTGGAATCTGGGTGATCATCAGAATCACCTGAGAATACAAAAATTATTATGATTATTTAGTTATTATTTTTGGACTTCATGTCTCTGTCTCATCGTTGGTCTAAGTAAATCCTACTTTTATTTATTAACTGAGTTATCTTTAACAATGTAATAAATACCTTCTAATCCTGCCTGCCGGCCTCCCCTGCAAAAAAAACCCTTAGGATCTTGTCAGTAACCTACAGGTAACCCCATGACCCTTCCCATCTAAACCCCATCCTCCTCTGTTAACCATTAACCTGAATCTTGTGTTCATCATTTCCTTGACTTCCTTTTCTTTTAGTTTTATCGTGTCTGTATGTACTCCTGGTATTATACACTTAAAACTTTTAGATTTTTTAGTTTATCAAAACAGTATTGTGCTGTGGATAGCCTTTTTGGGACTTTGTTTTTTTTTTTACTTAATATTCTAAGGCCTATATTTACTTACCGCAGTTCTTTTGCTTTGACTGCTTGCAATATACCATTATGAAAATGTATCACAGTTTATTCACCCAATCTTCATCCAGTCTTTTCTAGTGATTTGCATTTGGGTCATTTCCAGGTTTGGCTATTGTGAACACGGCTGCCATGAATATTCTTTTATGTATTCTCCATTGCACGTGTGTAGGAGATTCTCTTGGGTATTCCTAGGAACTGAATTGCTGGACAATAGGGCATATGAATATTTCACTTTAGGAGGCAATGCCTAACTGCTTTCCAAAGTGGTTGATTCCATTTATACTGCAAACAGCAATGTATATGAGAATCTGTGGGTCCATATCCTGGGAGCTTTCACAAATAGTTTCTCAGGCTTCATCACCAAGGAGGTTCTGATTCGGTACGTTGGGATATGTAGAAAGCATGAAAACTGACATTTAAAAAATTACCTCAAGAGATTCTGATGATCCACCAAGCTTGCAAAATACTCCTATTCTAGAGTTTCTAGATTTGGGAATATCTGGGGCTAAATTTGGTTGCTTTAAAATTGAGCATATTGCAGACACAGATCTAAGCTTTTACTCTTTGACTTGATTTTTAAAAGTCATCCTTGGGGTATATTTAAATACATTTTTGTTAAATTTTCTACCTTTGGTAATAGGTTATATAAAATCCCACAAAATCCATAATATTGTTAATAGAATAAACGGGAGATTAACATTTGAAAACAAAGTTCTGATTTGAGATAATATATTTTCCTGGAAGATAAAGTATTTGCCTCCGGTGGCTGGATTGGTACAATGTGGGAAGGAAGAGCTGGTCTAAGTGCCAAACTTACTGTATATAAGAATACTGGCTTCATTCGTCATTTCTTGCTTAAGAAGTAAAAGCACGTGTATATATTCCCCACACTGATCATCTTTGGGTCATGTCTCTTGTGTTTGGCAGACCTAATGGACACAGTCACAGGGCCGAATGAGGAGTTGTTCACACCAATTGTGGGTTCTCCAGTGACGCCCCCTGGGATAATGGAGGAAGCACCTAGCACTTCCCCAGCGCTTGCTGATCCTGAGGCATCTTCCGAGAGAACTGCTGCTCCATCCATTAGCTATGTGAATACAGCTGCCTCCTATGGTCTGGACCAACTCGAATCTGAAGGTATCCATGCTTTGAAGGGGATCTTTCCTGGGACAGATTCAGTGAGTCCCTGAGCAACTGTTGTCTTTGAGAAAAGATCCAGGATAAGTATATTCTGTGTGTAGTGTAGATCAGGGGTCAGGAGACCATGGCCAGCCAAATCCAGCCTGCCGTCTGTTTTTGTATGGCAAGCTAAAATTGGTCTTCACATTTTCAAACGATTGAAAAAACTCAAAAGAAGAATAGTATTTCGTGACATGTAGAAGTTTTTATAAAATCCAAATTTCAGTGTTCCTAATTAACAGCCACACTTGTTCATTTGTGTATTGTCTGTGGCTACCTTTGTGCCAGAGCAGCAGAGTTGAGTAGTTGTGACAGAGACTAATTGCCCACACAGCCTAAAATATTTATGAGATGGCCCTTTACCGAAAAAGCTTGCTGGCCCCTGCGCTACATCAGTAGTTCTCAATTACAGTTGAACATTAGAATCACCTTGGGGAGCTTTGAAAGGATCCTAATGACCGAGTCCTTCTCCCAGTGATTCTGATTCAGTTGGGATGGACTCTGGCATCAACATTTTTCAAGAGTTGCCTGAGATGATTTCAGTGTGCAGGCTGAATTGAGAAAACTGGTTTAATGGAAAACTTGAGTTTCCCCACCAGATTTTCTTGGGTGGAAGTTTTAATGTGGATTGTATTTTCGTAACACTGCTCTGGTTGTTAACGCTGGGTCATTTTCCCTTAATTACATCTCTGGGTTAGATGTTCCACTTTTTGGAGATAGACAGTCTCCTCACCTGTTAAGGCTGAGAAATTCTTGCCAAATTTTACTTTCCAAGACATTGGCTTTGAGCATGAAAAAAGATGCTTGGAGCACAGCTGCACATCCACAAATGAGAAGTTGGGAAATATAATGAAAGGTCATTTAATTAATCAGCATTTTGGCAGGTGAACAGCTCCTGGCTGGATTGCAAAATGCCCAGAGATTTGTAGTGCTGTTTCTTAAACTAATTGGGAAGACAGGTAAGCTTTTGGGCACTAAATTAGCCATGTGTTGGATTCAGTAAAGACATAGGATGTGTTATTTTATATTTTGTCTACTCTGTAACAGAGAAGGTGGTTCAGCCAGGTTTGCAGCAGGCTGTATTGCAGACTTTCAGGGTAATGCTGGTAGTTTTCTGGCGGAGAAATGTGACATTTTAGGAGGAATGTGAATTCCATGGAGTGCTGGTTTAAGAAATGGATCAAAGCGAGCTCAGAGGCCGCAGCTCCTGCTCTCCACATTAAGATAAAAACTTGGAATGTAGTCTCATATTAGCTGTCTGCTCTCCTTGATGCCATCTGGAAAGACCAGGTTTCCCCAAATTAACCTGAGTTAGAGATGACAGCTTTACCCGGCAGGGCTCATTTAATCAGAGGAAAAAAATTGTGTTTGTGAATAATCCATACTTGTGAAACTGCAATACTTTTCTAAATTTAGTAGATGGTGGCAGTTATATTGAGATGTGTGAGAATTTTCTTAACTTGCCTAAGATGTCCTAGAGTTTTAGTGCTTTTCTTCTACACAGCTCAATTCCAGCTTCTTTTTGAGAATATATTTTGTCAGTTTTGATCGAAGTTATGATCCTTGTCAAGGCTTATGAAAAGACATTTTTGGTTTAAAAATATTCTTTCTGCTATGTTGTTGGGCTTAAGACAAGATTTTGAATGAGCACACCTCTTCTCCTAAATACCGGGGAGTACAATTTATATTTAATTAGTATATGTTAATAATGTCACAATTAGTTTTATGCTGATCTATCTAGTCCTCTTAAAGCAGGAGTGACTACACTTATTCAAATCGATAAATCGATAGATTCCTGGATGTATTGGAGGCCTCCATTTTCAGTGCATGTTTTTCCACTTTGTCCAGGAATGTAAGTGCAGCCTGAGGCTTTGACTGGATGAAACATTTTAATTCTTCCATAGCATTGGACCCAGGGGAAGATAGTTTATTCTTACTTAGAACGAGGTTGTGTGATGTCAAGTTATCTACCTTTCAAGTTTGAATCTCTGTGTCCGATGTGTTGATAAATGTCAGTTCTCCAGAGAATAGGGTATTTGTCTCAGTGAGATATGGACAAGAGACCTGCCCCTTTTAGACACCACACACCCAAGGAGCAAGAACCTTTGTGGAAATTTCTGAATGTTTATTCTTTAAGGGATAGTCAATGTCCCAGATGAGCCTAAAATTTGTATCTGCGTGGTACCCTGTCTTGTTGTCTTCTCCTTCATGTCTCTACAACATAATGACTAAGGGAGTGTATTAGTTTTCTAGGGCTGCCATAACAAAGTCTCACAAACTGGGTGATTTAAAACAGCAGACATTTGTTCTCTTGCAATTTTAGAGCCTAGAAGTCTGAAATCAAGTTGTAGGCTGGGCTGTGCTCCCTGCAAAGCCTCTGACTGAGGATCGTCCCTTGCCTCTTCCAGCTTCTGGTGCCTCAGGCATTCCTTGGCTTGTGGCAGCATCACTGCAGTCTCTGCCTCCATCTTCACCTCTTCCCTCTTTGTGTCTCTGTGCCCAAATTTCCCTTGTCTTATGAGGACATCAGCCATTGGATTAGGACACACCCCGATAATTACATCTGAGCTTGATTACATCTGCCGGAACTCTATTTCCAAATAAGGTCAGATTCACAAGTTCTGTGGTTTAGGACTTAAACATATTTTCTGGGGGAACACAATTCAACTTGTAATAGGAGGTCTGCTTCTGAGGAGTTTTCCAGCTGGCTCTGAAGGCAGACTTGCTCTGCCTCCGGAACGCCCACTTGAGAGATGTGCATTGGTAGAGTGGGAGAAGTTTGGTGTGGTTTATATTTCTCAGGCATTGAAGAAAGCCTGCTTCTATAAGTGCATACTGCCTTGTGCCTATTTCAGTACGCCTTTTACCTTGTCAGCAAAAATGCAGTTTGATTTTTGAAGGGATAATGGTTTATCTGTCACCTTGCCTGATACACTTTACTTGTCTGTATTTTTTTTTTTTAAGGGAATAAATGCTTTGAGGATGATAAAAAATGCATTATACTTATCTCAGGCATAACTCTACTAGGGCTGTATTCAGCATCTTTGAAATATAAACATGACAAAGTGTTCTAACTTTTAATTCAAAAATTGGGTAATGGCAAAGTACATGTATATGTATATATGTGTATATATATACAGGTACATATATATGTACATAAGCTAATTTTTGTTCTTTTTAAATTAATTGTTATTGCAGTATAGTTGATTAACAGTGTTGCATAATCTTATTTTTGGACATGATCTTTGTTTAGGTTGATGTCCTTTTTGGTTGAATGTTAATATCTTCCTCTGCTCCAAAACGGCAACTTAAAATTTCTGATTGCTTATGAAAACTTACTTGGAGTTCTTTCATTTGGGCTAACTGTCTTTAAAATATTTTAATACTAATATCAAATGGACTAAGGCCTTCGATATTTCTTACTGAATGTAATTCTGCTTTGTGAATTTTAGAAGTCCAAATGAAGATATCTATTTACTCTAAACAAATCAGACTTATTTCTGCCTTTCCTATATTTCCACAGAGGATGGAAATTCATCTGTGCTGTAACATTGTAGCAATAATTCTGTAGGGTGGAAGGTTATGGCTTTAACAGTTCAATACTCAGAAAAAAAAATCTACTGTGGGTCTCTTTGTACCAGGTACTAGGTTCCTAAGAATGTGTGGGAGGTAAGAGAACAAAAACGGAGGTGTCTCAGATCTTGTGATTAAGGTGTTGGTAATCCTTCTTCACATCCCCAGCACTTTCTCCCTTAAAGTTTGGAAGTCAATAGCCGGGCCTTCCAGCTGTGAGAGGTGGGAAACCACTTGGTGCTCCCCATGGTGCTGACCGGACAGACTTGGGAACAGGGTGAATTTGCTTGGGCTCTTTCAAGATGAGCCTGGGTTAATGTATTGCTTTTCTGCAAGACAAGAAGAAACACTAGTGTCCTTGATCTGGAGAATGTGAATTCTCGATCTGACTGGTCCTATTTAATGTGTTTCTATAGGCATAATAGACTGAATGGTGGGGCTGTAAAATCCCGTGCCGTTATTCCAGACAACTCCCATTTCCTCATCTGTTTCAAAGTGCCTGTTTATTACAGGGTTTATTACAGGGTTATTGACATGCCTGGGAATTACCTTTTTTTTTTTTTTACATATGACACGTTATATATAAACATATAGCATATTACCTTTTTAACATATAAAGAGGTTTTAAATTCTTAGTATCCAACAGGAAAGTCATGTTTAATTTTTTTAATATCTTGATTTTTAAAAAATAAGACCAAATATATCATTTGACTTCAATTTTCTCTTTTCTGACCGTTTTGTCCTTGTTTTTCGAAGACCATTTTGGATGTCCTTATATTTAGGTTTTGAAAGATTGTATTTTTGACATCTTTTCCCAGTGAGGTAGCACACATGGGGCAGAAGGCTGTCATTTTTCTGTCATTTGTTGTTTAATCTATTTCAGTGACATCAATTTTCCTCCCTTCGTGAGTGTGTGTGTGTGCACATCTGTGTGTTTAATTTCATGGATGTTTTTTCCACAGTCCTCTGAGAGCATGTCCTATATACATTTTCAGCATCTCTTAATTTCCTCTGCTGAAAGACAGTGATATTATCTCTCCTTTCTTATCTGGAATTCTCAGTTCTGTCTCTGTTCTAGGATTCTCTCTACAATAACAGGAATTTCAATAGATAGGGATTTCAGGAGAAAGCCGTGTTTGAAAAGTATGCCTTTGTTCAGATGACTGAGTGATATTTTTTGGCTGTGTGATCTCCTAATTGGTACTGAAAAAAAGGTGCTTAGTTTCTATCTCTTATTGGTCAATCAGAAATGAATTGGGAAATGCATTCTTTAAGTGGCTTTGTGGAGAAGCCTCAGATATTTTTCTTTAATAGTTCCATTGAGGATTCTTAAGAGCCCATGTAATTTTTATGAGAGAAGTGTTTGCTCTTCAACTGCACTTTAATTCACAAAATCAATTTTTTTTTGTCTTCCCAATATGCACTCCTTTTCAGAGAATATTTTCTTATTATTTTCTCAATTCTCATATAATGTTTCAACTCAGGAGGCAGCTAGAATGGATGAATGAGAAAGTGTAGTCAAAGATCTCATCTCAAGTCCATGTTTATGAAGCCAAGTTTATGTGACTTACCTTTGGGAGCTGCTATGTGGACATAATATTAAAGATCCAGTAGAGTGTTGGAAATTTGAACTGTCTGCTGTTACTTATGATACTGTAGTATGAAGTTAAGGATGTTCACTCTAATTTTTACTCTGAGTATGTTAAGAATGGATACAAGTTTTGGCTTTTGTTCTTGAAAATGCTTTGGATTTAATTTTGCATCAATAACAGAGGCAATGATTTCAGTCATTGATTACCCCTTATGGTAAGTCACTTTGTTGGCTTGTCCTGAAATCATCATACTTTCTCTGGCATTTATGATAGGTCTCTGTTCTTAAGTACCTGTATGTTCTATAGGCTAGTACAGTAAATTACTCAGCTCTCGGAGTGGTCATCACATGTCTGTTGCTAATGCTCACATAGCCAGTGGTATTTCAAAGAATATTTAGAATCAATATTATGATGTATTACCATAAAGCTTTGCTACAAATTCTGCTGTTGAAGAAAGATAACTGACATTCACTCTAAGTTTTCTGGTGTGCTTTCTTATCATAGGGAATTTATTTATTGGTGTGGTCACAATTAAGTAAGCATTGTTATAGAGTCGATTCTTCCCATTTTTTTTCCTGCAGCTTTGTTGCCCAGCACCAGAAAGTTACACTGCTTAGTAAAGCTCACTCTTAGACACTTAGGAAATTTTATATAACGGCTCATGATGACAAAAGGATTTAGCTTTGTACATATTCAGTGGTTTTGTTTATTCATTCATTTATGTGTACACTTAGCAAGTATTTGGTCATTCAGATAACAAAAAGAAGTGAGAGTAGATCTTGTGTAAATTTTAGTAGAAGTTATGATAAATACATAAATAACAGACACACAAGGTAGAAGGTGGGAAAGTATCATAAAACAATTACAGAAAAAGGACTGTGAGAGATAGGAGAGAGAACTTAGCCCCAGCCTAGAGAAATAAAAAATTGATATTTATGCTGGGGAGTCTTTTTTTTTAAATAAATTTATTTATTTAATTAATTTATTTTTGGCTGCATTGGATCTTCATTGCTACGCATGGGCTTTCTCTAGTTGCACTCTTCACTGCGGTGCTCGAGCTTCTCATTGCGGTGGCTTCTCTTGTTGTGAAGCACGGGCTCTAGGTGCGTGGGCCCAGTAGTTGTGGCACGTGGGCTCAGTAGTTGTGGCTCACGGGCTCTAGAGCGCAGGCTCGGTAGTTGTGGTGCACAGGTCTAGTTGCTCCGTGACATGTGGGATCTTCCTAGACCAGGGCTTGAACCCATGTGCCCTACATTGGCAGGCGATTCCTAACCACTGCCCCACCAGGGGAGCCCCTTCTTGGGAGTCGTATGTGTGTGTGTGTTGTTCTTTTGATATTTATAAAAAAATAAGTCATAGGATATCGAAAAATATGGAAAACATTTTAAAGGTTGGTGAATCATCCTTTAGATATCATACATACCACACTACCATTCAATTATTTTATAGGCATGTGATCAAGCATGTTTCTATAATTTTAGCTTTTTGATTAGATGAATTCTTTCTTTTTTATTCTTCCAGTTTTATTGGGATATAATTGACATACAGAACTGTGTAAACTTAAGGTGTACAGGATGATGATTTGACTTACATATACCATGAAATGATTACCACAATAAGTTTAGTGAGCATCCATCGTCTTACGTAGATACAAAATAAAAGAAAAAATTTTTTTTCCTTGTGACGAGAACTCTTGGGATTTACTCTCTGAACAACTTCCATGTATAACATACAACAGTGCTAATTATATTAATTATATTGTACATTACATCCTTACTACTTACTTATCTTATAACTGGAAGTTTGCATCTTTTGTCAGCCTTCATTCCAGTTTTCTATCCTCTTACCCTCCTCCTCTGGTAACCACAAATCTGATCTGTTTTTCTATGAGTTTGTTTGTTCATTTCTTTTTGAAGTATAATTGACCTGCTAGGTTAGTTCCTAGTGCACAACATAGGGATTTGATATTTCTATACATTTCAGAATTATCACCATGATAAGCCTAGTTACCGTACATCACCATGCAAAGGTACTACATTCTTATTATTATTTTAAATAAATTTATTTATTTATTTTTGGCAGTGTTGGGTCTTCGTTGCTGTGCACAGGCTATCTCTAGTTGTGGCGAGCAGGGGCTACTCTTCATTGCAGTGCACGGGCTTCTCATTGTGGTGGCTTCTCTTGTTGGGGAGCATGGGCTCTAGGTGCATGGGCTTCAGTAGTTGTGGCACGTGGGCTCAGTAGTTGTGGCTTGCGGGCTCTAGAGCACAGGCTCAGTAGTTGTGGTGCACGGGCTTAGTTGCTCCGCGGCATGTGGGATATTCCCAGACCAGGGATCAAACCCGTGTCCCCTGCATTGGCAGGCGGATTCTTAACCACTGTGCTGCCAGGGAAGTCCCACTACATTATTACTGAGGTAAATTATTTCTTAAGAATAGTTTTTAGATGCAGCAGCCAGGTGCTCAGCCTCAGGCCAAAAAAATATATGATTTATAGGAAACTGTACCAGGTCTCTCTTGAGGGGATTGTTCAGAATCCTAGGCAAGATGATTGGTTCTGAGTGTTTCATCTGGGCTCATACTCCAGGACTGACAATCCCTGTGAGGAGTGGTCCAAGCAGGGCTTTGCACGTGTGGTGGTTCTTGCAGTTGTCAAAGCAAGCACGCAGCTTGCAACTGCACAATAGGATGTGGAGATTTCAAAGACATTTTAGATGTTTGCAGAAAATCAAGGCATTTTTTTTTTTTTTTTTTTTGCGGTACGCGGGCCTCTCACTGTTGTGGCCTCTCCCGTTGTGGAGCACAGGCTCCGGACACGCAGGCTTAGCGGCCATGGCTCACGGGCCCAGCCGCTCTGCGGCATGTGGGATCTTCCAGGACCGGGGCGCAAACCCGTGTCCCCTGCATCGGCAGGCGGACTCTCAACCACTGCGCCACCAGGGAAGCCCTCAAGGCATTTTTTAAAAAATAAATTTATTCATTTTATTTATTTATTTTGGCTGCATTGGGTCTTTGTTGCTGTGCGCAGGCTTTCTCTAGTTGTGGCGAGTGGGGGCTACTCTCCCTTGCATGGGCTTCTCATTGCTGTGGCTTCTCTTGTTGTGGAGCACGGGTTGTAGGCGTGCAGGCTTCAGTAGCTGTGGCACGCGGGCTCAGTAGTTGTGGTGCACGGGCTTAGTTGCTCCGCGGCATGTGGGACCTTCCGGGACCAGGGCTCGAACCCATGTCTCCTGCATTGGCAGGTGGATTCTTAACCACTGTGCCACCAAGGAAGCCCCTCAAGGCATTTTTAAAAGCATGATTTTTCAAATACGATTTTTCAATATGAGGCTAGATATAACTATCCTTTTACTGGTATAATCATTGAGAATTTTATTGCATCGGAGTACAAATAATTAAAAACCTTAACAATGTATAAAATAATGTAAGAATATTACCAACTGCACTTTATCAGGCTGTGCTCATAACCATGAAATTGTTTTGGCATCAGACTACCTTTTATTATTAAAATACACACATATCCCCAAAGGAAAAGATTAGAAGAAAAATATAATGCATCAATTTGAATGGCCTTACAAGATTTTAAAAGTGTTCACCCTTGGAAATATTAAATTTGTCTTGAAAGATTTACATTGATTCTGCCTACATTTACCTGTGTTTCTTCTTCTTTAGCCATTCTACCTCCTTCTTATTGTTTTTTTAAAAATTAATTAATTAATTAATTAATTTTGGCTGTGTTGGGTCTTCGGTGCTGTGCGCAGGCTTTCTCTAGTTGTGGTGAGCAGGGCCTACTCTTTGCTGCAGTGCGCGGGCTTCTCATCGTGGTGGCTTCTCTTGTTGCAGAGCACGGGCTCTAGGCGTGCCGGCTTCAGTACTTGTGGCACTTGGGCTCAGTAGTTGTGGCTCGAGGGTTGTAGAGCACAGGCTCAGTAGTTGTGGCGCACGGGCTTAGTTGGTCCGTGGCATTTGGGGTCTTCCCGGACCAGGGATCAAACCCGTGTCCCCTGCATTGGCAGGTGAATTCTTAACCACTGCGCCACCAGGGAAGTCCCCTTCTAATTGTTTGATATCTCCAGACAAAATATTCTGTGGAAACTTCTGTAAAAACAATATAAAGAGGGACTTCCCTGGCAGTCCAGTGTTAAGACTCAGGACTTCCACAGCAGGGGACACGGGTTGGGGAATTAAGATCCTGCATGCTGTGCAGTGGGGGCCCAACATTGCTCCCTCTGGGTTTTCTCAAGGTATCTGCCTCATGTGCTCTCTGAGGAGCCCTACTTCCTGTTAAAACTCCAGCTCAAGCATAGATGAAAACCCTCTCATTTGTTTCAACTAAAATTAGTAGAAATTTAAAAAATACTTGGCTCCAACCTAAGGGAACACAAAGCAAATGAACCAAGAAAATAAAAGAAACAAAATGAATTAGGCTTATGAGGTACACATTTCTCTCTGATCGTACCTTAGCTAAGGAGCTTCCAGGGCTCCCAGGCCTCGACTCATTCCATGGTCTGAGAAGGTTTTTAATATTTGGTACCCAAAGCTCTGGAACAGTTTTTCAGGCACCTTGCTAGGCTTTCTGGCTTCACAACTCTTGGCTTGTTTCCTGTTCTGAGGATAACTTATTTTCTCCTTCCCATCCCTGCTCCCATGTAGAATAGCCAAGACAAAGATGTAAATTTCCTCTAGGGCCCACCACCAAGTAGGGAATCCCCAACTCCACTTACATATTGTCTGTCCTGCTTTCCAGGTTGAAGGACACACCTCCAATCCCTAGGCAGCTGACAGCCAGATAACCATCATGATTGACACCATGTACATCCCACTCTTTAGAGGAAATCCCATCTCTGTTAAAAGCCTGTCATGATTCACATCTGGGCAATATCACATTGTTCTTGCTATACAAGAAATATACCTGTATAGAGTCATTCTGTCATATTCTACAGCAAACAATACTCAGTGCTGCGCTACTCTATAAACAGAAGGCTATGAAGTTCAAGTTAAAAGAGGACAGGAAGGAGAGACAGAAACCATTCAGCTCAAAGTCGTCTTTCTTTCCCTTTCTTTCTTTCTTTCTTTTTCTTTCTTTCTTTCTTTCCTTCCTTCCTTCCTTCCTTCCTTCCTTCCTTCCTTCCTTCTTTCTGTTTTATATTGGAGTATAGTTGATTTACAATGTTGTGTTACTTTCAGGTGTACAGTAAAGTGATTTAGTTATACATATACATATATCTATTCCTTTTTCAGACTCTTTTCCCATATAGGTTATTGCAGAGTACTGAGTAGAGCTCTTTGTGCTATACAGTAGGTCCTTGTTGGTTATCTATTTTATATAGAGAGTGTGTATATGTTAATCGCATACTCCTAATTTATCCCTCCCCCCCACCTTTCCCCTTTGGTAGCCGTAAGTTTGTTTTCTAAGTCTATGTGTTTGTTTCTGTTTTGTAAATAAGTTCATTTGTATCATTTTTTTGTATCATTTTTAAGATTCCACATATAAGTGATATCATATGATATTAGTCTTTGTCTGATTTACTTCACTTAGTATGATAATCTCTAGGTCCATCCGTGTTGCTGCAAATGGCATTATTTCATTCTTTTTTATGTCTGAGTGATATTCCATTGTATATATATATATCACATCTTCTTTATCCATTCATCTGTCTATGGACATTTAGGTTGCTTCCATGTCTTGGCTCTTGTAAATAGTGCTGCAGTGAACATTAGGGTGCATGTATCTTTTTGAATTATGGCTTTCTTCAAATATATGCCCAGGAGCAGGATTGCAGGATCATATGGTAGTTCTATTTTTAGTTTTTTAAGGAACCTCCATACTGTTCTTCATAGTGTCTGCACCAATTTACATTCCCACCAACAGTGTAGGTGGGTTTCCTTTTCTCACACCCTCTTCGGCATTTATTATTTTTGATGATGGCCATTCTGACCGGTGTGAGGTGATACCTCATTGTAGTTTTGATTTGCATTTCTCTAATAAGTAGCGACGTTGAGCATCTTTTCATGTGCTTTTTGGTCTTCTGTATATCTCTTCTTTATGAAGCTTCTCAGACCACCCAGCCTGCGTTGATGAGTAGTACAGTAAAAAAATAGCTGTGGTTATGGTCTCAAATGGACATGCCTGAGTTTAAGTGTTAGCTTCATCATGAATAAGCACTGTGATATTGACCAAACTATTTAATTTCTTTAGGCTTCAGTTTTTCCATCTGTGTAAAGCAGAGATATTGGTGTTCCTGTCTCCTATTATGAAGTAAAATGAGAGCTTGTGTATAGTAAATAATGCATGACATAGAG
This sequence comes from Orcinus orca, assembly GCF_937001465.1. Taxonomy (NCBI): domain Eukaryota; kingdom Metazoa; phylum Chordata; class Mammalia; order Artiodactyla; family Delphinidae; genus Orcinus; species Orcinus orca. The sequence continues at coordinate 158,736,987 of NC_064560.1, read as the reverse complement.
TAAATACATAATAAATATGAACTTTTAATATCATTTATCAATTAAAATTATGTATTGTGATCAAGTATTATTATGTATTCATTGTTATAGTGAAATATTCACATCCTCTGCATGCAACCAATGGGTCAGGGGCCAGGCAGATAGTGTAAGTGAGCAAAGAGGAAGGTGCCTAAGACAGTAGGGAGTGGTGTGTTTCAGGAGAGAGCACACACTCCCTCTGATCCAGACAGCTCCAGATATGGTTGCAAGGAGGAGAATGTGAGTTCAGTGATGCTAGATCTCAGATTTCTTCCGAGGTAAGCTGAGAATTCCCATTTTTATATGAAATATTCTGATTTTTTAAAGTGTCAGAAATCAGTTCTAGTGTTTACCTATCCTATTTCATTTTTATTAGTATCACAACCGAAATGAATCTGTCTTCCCAGCCATTGATCATCAGTTTGTGCTCTTAACTGAATTCTCCGAACCTCTTTAAGGGCAGGGTCAGAGCTTTCTGCCCTAGTGTCTGTAGTACCAGGTGTTGGGCAAGTGATGATCAGCGATGTAGTGGATGGTTTTAGGACCATTATCTTCTTTAATTGATGTGTTTTGATTTGACTCTCCCTACTTGTTATTGTTTTAAATCCAGTGTTTATTTTGGGCCTGAAGTTGAGCACTTTTTATGTGAACGAAGCAGTGGCTCCCAGCTACCTTCTGCTAGAAATCTATTTCTGGTAGGAATTTGCTTAGATTTCTTGCATCCCACTGTGGGATTGAACATTATTTCATTTCCTTCTTATTGGAATCCATACTGATACCTGCACTTAGTCAGGTAAGGCAACTCAGTAAACTTAAATGATTCTTTAAACCCACTTTGAGAAGCCAGAGTGAGAGGGAAGGAAGAAAAGTTAAGGGGGGAGGAGGGAGATCCTTCTCTAGAAACGTTATTGAAGTTAATTTGTACAAAGATCATTTCCCCCCGTGGGCCACCCCTCTCCCCATGGTGACAGAAGCATGTAGGTGGATTTTCCTTAAGAAGCTGATATTATACTCATTTGAAGTGAATACATAATATAAATTAATAAAAATTATATTGGAGTCCTATAAAGGCATTACTACTTATTTTGAGGAGGAAGATAATGAATTAAAGTTCTGTTCAGCTTATTTCTGTTCAGTCACCATATATTGAGGGCTTATTTCTTGCAAAGCACAATGCTTGATCCTGGGGGGGTAGGGCACAAAGAAGAATAAGACAGGATCTCTGGTTTCAAGAATATACACAGGTATGATAAAACACATTTCTGCTAATTAATACGTAAACCTCATTTTGAATTACTTAAGTCATGTTTTAAAGGGGATATCTACTTTCATAGGTATTTTTTGCAAAATCAATAATCAGCCTAACCAACCCATGATTTATCTTTTGAATGTATGTGGATTCTTAAACACAAGTTTTGCCTGTGTTTGCTTAAAGCAAATATTCCTTTAAGACTACTAAGTTACTGCAGAGAAAGGCTTTATTCTGGATGGCTCAGAATTTATAGATACAATAATAATAAAGCTTTTATGTTTCTCTTTACAGCACCCTTGAGAAATAGAGCAATATTGCTGTAGTCTCATTTTCCAAAGGGAACTACATAAGAGTCTGTCATCTGAATCCAAAGTGAGTTGTCTAATGAACAGGAGCTAGACTTGAGAACTTATAATTATTGCTCTAGGGCTCTCTCTATTAAGATAACTCAGTTTAATTTGGGGCAGGATTTATAGAAGATAATGGAGAACACCAATTATATGAGGTCAAGGCTGAAAAGGGATTATGTAATGACCAGTAAATGTGAGGTTAGTTATGTAGACTGATATTTTTAGCTTGCTAACAAGATATAGGAGATTACATTATCAAGAGCAGAATCCTCTAATTTAACGAAAGTAATATTAAATTAAACAAAAATTTTAAACATCTATCTGAAATGTGGGTTGAATCTAAAATATCTTTCAAGGGGTGTTCGAAGTGTGCAGATTATCTTGTCTCAAGCTTTTAAATTTTCTCACGTATGTACCTTTTGAATATTGTTAAGGATAGAATGGAGGAAGTTTCTAATGATTATATTTACTATTATAGAGTTATTGGGAAGTTTGAACTTTAGTAAAATGTTTTCAAGAAATTTGTATAGATTAATATAGGAGGTTTTAAAAAATCACTGTGAGGAGATTTTGAAAAGAGAGAATTAAAGAAACAAATGTTTAAAGCAGAATATTTAATAGACAATAACATTTGAAATTTTATCTAATTTAAAAATGCACCCCAGATTACAGATGCTCTTATGAGTGTTTGAAATTTGGAATTTGAAAATGGTGTTTGAAAAGCCAATAAGCGCTCTCACTCAACTTATTGGGCAAATGTAGATGATATGGTTGCTTTTGGAAGGCTCATTGTTTGGATTTCAGCTTCTGATGAAGACTCTGACAGACCCAACCATAGCGAAATGCCTAGATCTTGGGCGAAACACATGCTTTAGTACGTTAATGAAATTGCAAGCAGTCAGAAAAATCTTCAAAGACTGTACTTTTTAGCTCAATCCATCCCAAAGTGAGCTGAAACCCAACAAGTGAGCTGTAAGGAGAAAACAAATTGGAAAGGTAAAGGCACTCTAGGACAGTAGTAATATTAGGAGTCTACATTTGGACTTGTAGCAAGAAGAGGGACCCAGATTGAAATTTCCACATGAAGTCTGTATCTTTAAAAGGGGAATAAAGTAGTTCCAGGTTTATATCACACCCTGACTCCCTACAAAACAGATGTAAATGCTCTCTGGAAAAGAGCATGCCCAATAGAGATGCATAGTTTACCCACAGATTAAAATCAGGCAAATAGGGTCTCATAATAAAAGGTCAATAAACTAACAAGAAAACAAACAGCCATGATTGAGAGTCAGCAGAAAAGTCAAACAGTTGATTGGCATACTCCTTATCCAGGACCTTAGATACTAAAATGATCAGAGTAGAATATAAAATAACCATGGCATAAAAGGTTGAAGGAAAGAAAAGATGAAATCACAAAAATGAGCAATAAGAAACTAACAAAAATGACCCAGCAGATTTTTTAAAAGAACCAAATAGGGCTTCCCTCGTGTCACAGTGGTTAAGAATCCGCCTGCCAATGCAGGGCACATGGGTTTGAGCCCTGGTCCGGGAAGATCCCACATGCCGCGGAGCAACTAAGCCCATGCGCCACAACTACTGAAGCACGCGCTCCGCAACGAGAGAAGCCACAGCAATGAGAAGCCCGAGCACCACAACGAAGAGTAGCCCCCTCTCACCACAACTAGAGAAAGCCTGTGGGCAGCAACGAAGACCCAATGCAGCCAAAAATGAAAAAAAAAAAAAAAAAAAGGAACCAAATAAAGCATTTAGAAATAAAAATAGAATTGTTGGGGAAAAACCTTTGATAATTAAATGGTTAAATATGCAATAAGAGAGAGTTAGTGAACAGGAAGATCAGTTTGAAGACATTATAGAGAGAGTAGCACCAAGAGACAGCAAGTGAGACAACAAGAAGGAAAAGAATAGAAAAAGTGGGAATAAAGGAACAAATTCAAATATATCAATAATGACAGTAAATACAAGGGAACCAAATATGGTGTTAGCTCTGGGATTTTTATAGATGTCCTCTTTCAGATTGAGAAAGTTTCTGCCTTTTTCTAGTTTGCTGAAACTTTTTCGTTTTGTTTTGTTTTTTGGTCATTAATGGATATTGGATTTTGTCAAATGGTTTTTCCGAATCTGTGTTTTGGAATTGAGATGATGATATGGTTTTTCTGTTAATACGGTGAATTATACTAATTGATTTTTTTTATTGTTGGCATATAGTCGCTTTACACTATACTGATTGATTTTTTTTTTTTTTTTTTGGTACGCGGGCCTCTCACTGTTGTGGCCTCTCCCGTTGCGGAGCACAGGCTCCGGACGCGCAGGCTCAGCGGCCATGGCTCACGGGCCCAGCCGCTCCGCGGCATGTGGGATCTTCCCGGACCGGGGCACGAACCCGTGTCCCCTGCATCGGCAGGCGGACTCTCAACCACTGCGCCACCTGGGAAGCCCTGACCCATCATTTTATACACACTAGATTGAAAAGAAAGTTTGACAGTAGCAAAGGTTGATGAGGATGTGGAGCTAAGGAAATCTATCTAGACATCATTTAGCATGTTCAACACCTCTATTCCTTTTGACCGAGCGAGTCCACTTTTAGGAATATGCCTTAGAGAAACCAATGAATAGATCCACTAGAGAGCATATATGAATGTTCATAACAGTACTATGCATAACAGCAAAAAAATTGGCAACAACTAAATAACCCAAAAGTTTATTCACATGAAGCTAAATAAATGAATTGTGACATGCTTACAAAATGGAATACCATAAATTGGTGAAATTAACAAACCAGTGTTTTGTTAGATGTGTGAAACCTAAAGTCATAATTTTGAGTGGAAAAAAAGTCCCAGAATATAACATTCAGTAATTTTTTCCCCATTACATGCTTCTAATTGAAGTATAGTTGATTTACAATGTTTCAGCTGTACAGCAAGGTGATTCATCGTTCAGTAATTTTTTATGGTGTTCAGGGGAAGTAGGTGGTTAAGATGATAGAGGAATATGCAAACAGATGCCACAGTAGTAATATTCCAGTTCTTTAGCTGAATGATGAGTTCTCTGGAGGTGATTTCATTATTATGCTTAATAACAGAAATATTATATACATATTCTCTTGTATATATCTAATATTACATGATAAAAATGTAGAAGCACTTAGTTGGCAGAAATATTTAAGATTTAAGAAATGTAATGAGGGCTTCCCTGGTGGCGCAGTGGTTGAGAGTCCGCCTGCCGATGCGGGAGACACGGGTTCGTGCCCCGGTCCGGGAGGATCTCACGTGTCGCGGAGTGGCTGGGCCCGTGAGCCATGGCCGCTGAGCCTGCGGGTCCGGGGCCTGTGCTCCGCAACGGGAGAGGCCACAACAGTGAGAAGCCCACATACCACAAAAAAAAAAAAAAAAAGAAATGTAATGAAATTGAACATTGTAAGCTGCTGAATTTTTTGGTCATTATTTCAGTAGTTTCTGGGGTTTCTCAATCCCTTTCGATCTCAGGGAGCCATCTGCTGGAGAATTGCTTCATCTCCTCAAAACAAGTTTAATTTTTTTTTCTCTGGCCTTTAAGTTTTGCATCCGATTTGAAGCCAAAGTTAAAAATAAATCTGGAAAATTAAGGCAGTACCATCCCTAGTACTTCAGTCGCTCTTTATGTGTGAAACCATTTTGCTACAGTGGCTCTTGATTATATTGTATAGGGGTTCCCAGGAAAACACTTGCCAACAAGTGTTTCTTCTTTTAAAAGTCTGCCACTTGGATGTGTCACAGCCGTTCCATTTACAGGGGAAATGGGAGAAAGACTCATGCTTAGCCTCTTCCCAGAGAATTCACCCTGTTTCTTTTCATGGTATCTTTCCTCTTCTTCACGTGTGCTAATTTGTGTACCTTAGATTTAATTTTAAACTTTGTAAAGGAAAGAAAAAGAGAGGTTTGACCCTGAAACCTAATGAATAAATAGGCAAAGACAAGGATTCAAATTAATCATTGCTGTTCTAAAGAGACAGAAAGTACAGGCAGGAGGAGCCTGTTCTCCCTATAAGTCAAGGATAGAGAGGTCATGTTGGGGAACAAGTGTTACAGGTGGGGTCCTTCCTACTCATATTGTTGGGATGAGGTATTCTCAACCAAGGGTTCCCCTTGGACTCATTAGCAATACTCTAGGAATGCTAGCTATGTCTCTATCTTCTGGAAATCTTAAAATGTCTAAACTGTGATAAAAATGGATTGAGAGAAACTGAGCATCTTTGGTGGGAACTGCCTATTAAATGGTAACTGGACTTTGTAGCAGAACCAGATTACTCGGGCCCAGACCACAGGGCAAGCTTTCTCCCGTATCTTCTATTGATTTTGTTGGGAAGATCATGGCCCTGGTCCCGAACAAAATGAAAACTCTTGGTTTATGAAATGAAAACTCTTAGGTTTCTGCCTAAGGAAAACCTTAGGCAGAAATGTTTGCAGTAAATAAAGAAAACAGGCCTGTCCTAGAGAGTCAAAATTTGGGGTTTAACAAACCCATTTGAGGCTCTGCTGTGATATTTGAGCACCCAAGGCTGTTATAGCACCAGCGAAGTAGGCTGTAAGTAATACAGAGCTTATAAAACTTGCTCTCCTTAGCCAACTGTGTACATTTGGAGAATAATGCCTGCAAAGCATTTTGACTTCCTCAGAAGAAAAGCCCCATGTAAGTACAAGGTACTGTTATGGGTTATGAAACAGCTGTGAAGAGATTCTGTCAGAGAGTGGCCAGACACATGAAATTGGCTTAGAGATGATACTGTCTAGACATATTTTTTTTCCTTCCTGCCACTTGCAACAGGCCATTTCTCTGTTTGAGCTGTTGCCACACTACTTAATATGATCAAGCATCTCTTGGCCATGTGGCACGTAACCTGGCATCTCTATTTAATGTTTTACGGTTTTAATTTTAACTGTTTCAGTTCACCTCAAGCCCATCAATCAGAAATCAAACCATGTTCTAGACCCTGTTGCAGGCTGAGCTGCCTAATGTCCAAACACCTGTGTAGGCGCTTTGGCTGACACCTAAGTCGGTTTTCTCACTATTGTTAGGTGTCAGAATTCTTGACATTGGACATGCTAGCCAGTGACTTGATCTTGGTAAGAGTACTACGGAAAAATCCATTAAATCCACGGCAAGTAGCTTTAGTCATTGCCTGACTGTGCATCCTGAATTCAGTGGGATGCCTTGAGCAGATGCTGGTTCAGCACGAGTGACCAGGGGATTTTATGTAATCCGTGTCAGGTGTTTGGGAGTGAGAGCAGTGCGAAGTGGTGGGAGGATTTTGCCTCTCACGGGAGGTGGTTACTCGGAAACCATCATGACTGCCCCTTTGATTGCTGTTAGCATCAGCGTTATTGTTTGGTTTTATGAAGTAATCGGTGTCCAGTCAACCTGGGAAGAAGAAGCATCAGTTACGAGGATGCACTTTCCATTCCAGGGGACATGACTAGAAGAAACTTCTTAGGCTGAACTCTCTGAACCTTCCCTTCCTGGGTTGCAGTGTTCTTTAGGGATTCTCAGGACAAATATAACTTCAGTCTCTGATCACTGTCGCCAGATGTTGATATATGAGGTGTATCTGTTATAAATGGTAAACCAAGAGCATTTTTAAAGGTTCATTTTTTCTTTTTCTGTGCTATCTTTGTATGGAATAATGGTGCGTGTGTGTTTTATGTTGATCCGCATGCTTATTTGGGATTCAGATAAATGAAAATAAAATTTGGGTTTATCTTAACCCCAAATTACAAAATTCAGAAAGCATTACCCTATAGCCTTTAACATATAACCTGGTAGTGTTATTGGAATGAGTTCTTCGTTTAGTTTCAGTTCTTTGAGTCGGGGATCCTGTTATTGTTTTTGGCACAGTTTTATTTGCTGAATGATTATTTCATGTGATTGTCCTTTATGTTCAGAGTTGTTCATAACATTATTATTTCTCTTAGATGAAACTATGGAAAGACTGGCTAAATACAGATGACTTTCTCTTTAGTTTTTATTAGTGGAAGAAGCATGCATACAACTCTGGGTTGTTTTGTACCTGTCCATTTGATATGTTGCCTTTGTGCTTGTCGCAAGATTACTCAGAGGAATGTGTTACTAATTGCTTATTAAATGCTATTGTGTGTTTCCTTAGATCCAGTTGTTAAAAACCTGGATCTAGCTCACTGACTGCTCATTCCTCCATCAATCCATTCATTCAACAAATACTGAGAGCTACAGACTGCCAGGCACTGGGTTAGTCACTGGTGGTACAGCAGAGGACAAGATTGTCCTTCCTTTATCCAATAGTTTTTCACCTTTCTGGGCCAAGCTGCTGTAAAATACTTTATTTTGCTAATATTAGAAAGGTTATCATACCTGTTTTTGTTACTGATCTGTAATAGTAGTCAACATTCTACTGGAAATTGCAGCAGGGTACAGGTGACATTCTACTAAAGATGTTTAACAGCTACAAAATGGTTGTAGCCTCCTAAAAAATAGGAAAATTCCCGGGCAGAAAAAGATAATGAGGGGATAAAGCTAGACTAAAGGAGAACTCTCACTCCTGTAAGGCTTGTCTCCCTCCTATTTTCTCTGCACAGTTTCTGAAACTTCCTTTTTCTATAGCTGTCTCCCCAGGCTTGCTCAGGTATTAAAAGTGACAACTAGTAAACCTTATACAGTTCTTTGTGTTGAAGATCAGTGTTGCTGGGACAAGGAGAAGACTTTCCTCTTTCACCCCACACGTCAGACAGGGTCCTTCCTTTCCCTTTCTCAATATACAATTGAATAATTGTATATTACTCAATCATGTGTTTCTGGAGAGAGTATTCCTCAGTTTTATTGTCTGACTTGGAGTTAGACATCTCATGTCGGGCATTTCAGGGCAGGGAGGAGAAGGAAGGCTTTACCATGGGGGGTGAGTGTGGGAGAGATTGTGAGACATGAGGCACGTTGACCTGAGCAAGGTCCTCCAAATCCCATTGTGAAGGCAGCAAACATTTTGTTTGCGTAGACTTGCATAGATGCTGCCCTCTCCTCAGGATGCAAAAAGATGGAGGAAGATGACTTTTGAGGTCCCTTTCATTATTTTTATAGCTCTGTATTCCTCCCCTCAGCTTTACTGAGGTATAATTGACAAATTAAATTGTAAGATATTTAACGTGTACTCTGGTGAGTTGATATACACATACATTGTGAAAGGATTTCCACCATCAGATTAACACATTCATCATCTCACATATTTACCTTTTTTAGTTTTGGTGAGAACATTTAAATTCTATTCTAATAGCAAATTTCAATTGTACAATATGGTGTTTTCAGCTGTAGTCACCATGTTATACATTAGATCCCCAAACTTTATTCATCTTATAACTGAAAGTTTGTATCCTTTTGCCAACTTCTCCCTATTTCCACCTGTAACGGCAGACCCTGGCAATCACTTTTCTATTCTTTGTTTCTATGAGTTAGACTTTTCTTTTTTTTTTTTGATTCCACATATAAGTGATACCATGTAGTATTTGTCTTTCTCTGTCTGATTTATTTCACTTAGCATAATGCCCTCCAGGTTCATCCATGTTGCAAATGACAGGATTTCTTTTTTTTTTTAAAGGCTGAATAATATTCCATTTATGTTCTAATATACTTATATTATATTACACCTATTTATGGGTATAATATAAATTATATAATATGCATAATACATATAAATATTTATAAGTATATACCACATCTTTATCCATTCATCCATTGATGGCCACTTAGGTTGTTTCCATACCTTGGCTATTGTGAATAATGCTGCTGTGAATGTGGGGCTGCAGATGTTCCTTCAGTGCAATGACTTCATTTCCTTTAGATATGTACTCAGCAGTGGGATTGCTGGATCATGTAGTTAGCTCTATATTTTAAAGAGGAGGAACTAACTGAACACATTGAGGACCAAATAGAAGTTGTCCTTGGTGGTTGGTGGTGGTCAGAGCAAGGGTCCCCAACTCCAGGGCCATGGACCAGTACCAGTCCGAGGCCTGTTAGGAACTGGGCTGCACAGCAGGAGGTGAGCAGCGGGCGAGCCAGCCAAACTTCATCTGCCGCTCCCCATCGCTCCCCATAGCTCCCCATCGCTCCCCATCGCTCCCCATCATTCCCCATCATTCCCCATAGCTCCCCATCGCTCCCCATCGCTCCCCATAGCTCCCCATCGCTCCCCATAGCTCCCCATCACTCCCCATCACTCGCATTACTGCCTGAACCATCTCCCCTCAACCCCCGCGGTCTGTGGAAATATTGTCTTCCATGAAAGCGGTCCCTGGTTTCAAAAAGGTTGGGGACCGCTGGGTCAGAGGACAATAGTTCAATGATGAGAGCTGGAAATCCATGGCTCGGAGCTCTGGCTTCACCTTTGCGGTTCTTAGGGGATCAGTATCATATTGTCACAATTATTCCATCTAGTACAACCCTCTTAGGTTTGTGGAGAGGAAACATAACTAAAAGTGATTTATAACATTTTAAAAATAATAAAGTGTTCTTTTTAGCCTATGACAAATTTCTGTCTATAGGAGGAAGGTCAGCAAAATTGTCAAATAGTCTTGATGATCCTTGATAGTTTTCTCCATAATCTGACACTGTTACTTTTTCTCTATCCACCATCCAGCTTTATGGAGATTTTATTGACATATAACATATGTAAGTTTAAGGTGATGATTTGATACACACACATACATACACACATGGTAATCATTTTGCTATATATATATAGATATAGATATAGATTGCACTTTGCAATATATATATATATTGCAAAATGATTACCACAGTAAGGTTAGTTAACACTTCCATCCCCTCACATAATTACCATTTTTTTTGGTATGGTGATAACATTTAAGATCTCCTGTCTTAATAACTTTCAAGTATATGATACTGTGTTGTTAATCATAGTCACCATGCTGTACATGAGATGCCCAGACACAATCAACTGCTTCTTCCTCCCCCCTCCCCAATTGAGCTCTCCTAGCAAAACTTGACTCTGGTTAAATGTGTCTGCCTACTCTACCCCTCCACCCATTCCTGCACCCAAGCAGCTGAATGTGGCTGAAGAAAAACACACAATCATCTTAACATGCCTTACTTTAAATTTATGACATCATATCTTATGTGGACTCATAGGATGGCCTGGCAGTCCTACCTCATTTTCCCCAAGAATTCACTCACAGACTCTTCAAGATGACTATTCCACACTTTTTCCTGTTGCTTCAAACCACCACCATTTCTCTTCTCCTTTCCAGTTTTTTATTTGACTAAGAAAAGAAATATGATAACTTTCACGTATTCCCACCACCAAATCTACCCGCCCGCCGGCACCTGTGCCTGCTACGGCGGAGGATGTAGTTGAGCAGGCCGTGCACTGGGCCCCCTCCCCTCTCTGTAATAGCAAAGAAGCCAACCTTATATGGTGGCCACTACGTGCCAGGCTTAGTTCTAAGTACCTGATGTATTAACTAATGTAATCCTTACAACAGCCCTGGGAGGTAGGACTCATACCAGTTTTACAGTGAGAGAGCTGAGGCACACCAAAATTCAGTAACTTTCCCCAAATCACGCAGCCATAATAAGTTGGTGTGGCTCCAGGGTCCATGTGTGTAACCTCTCCATTATACCTCATCTCTTGGGACATTCCTCCAGCCGCTCTCCCCTCTCTCCTGCGTCATCAATTTCCCCCTCTCTACCAGATCTTACTCATCAATTACAAGCAAATTCTAGTAGCTCCTATTTTAAGAACCTACCCTTGACCCCATATCTCCTTCCAGCTACCCCCTAATGTCCCTGTTCTCTTTTTAAAATTTCTCGTGTTTTCTCTATTTGCTGTGTCTACTTCCATTTTCCTAATTTTCTTTGGAAGCACTTCAGTCTGACTTTTGTCCCTACCATTCCAAGGAAACAAGTTTTGTCAGGTCACTAATGACTTCCCAAATGTCAAAGCCAGAGTCTCAGTTTGCTACTCAGTCCTTCAATCTTAGTTTTTCTGCCACCTGTGGTCATTTTTCTGTCTCCTTTGCTGGATCTCCCTCTGCTGGCCAACCTCTAAATGTTCGATTGTCCAGGGCTTGGGCTGGACCACTTCGCTTTCATCCACTCTCATTCTCTTGGTGATCTCAGCCAGTGCCAAGGCTTTAAATATAATTAATAGGTCGATGATTCCTAGGTTTTTATTTCTAGCTTTGACCTTCCTTAGACTTCCAACATTTCCATTTGTATGTCATAGGCACAAGCCACCACACAATTAATATATCTCAAATAAAATTCTTGATTTTGCTTTTTATTCTTTCGTTCCTATTTTCAGTAAAGTGGCGTCTTCCTCCCACATCGCACATTGTAATTATCAGCGAGGCTCTGTCTTCAAATTACATCCCAGATTTGACCACTGCTCTCCCTTTCCCCTGGGTTTTGAAATAGCCTCCTATTGGGTCTCCCTGCTTTGTCTCTTGCTCTGATATAGCCTATACTCTGCCCTACAGCAGAGTCATTCTTTATAAATATATGTTAGATGTGGCCCCTGCCTACCCCTTCCCCCTCATTTCCTGTATTCTCTCTGTCCCTCCTGCCCCCCAGCCCAGTCTTCTTTGCCATTCTTAGAACACAGCAAGCAGACATCTGCCCCAAGGTTTTGGTCTTGCTGTTCCCCCTGTTCTCCTCTGCTTGGAATGTTTAATGACCTAAATGAAACAAGAGAATTCATTATTTTGTTATGATCTCTGTTCAAACTTTACCTTATCAGAAAAACTTTCCTTGATCTCTCCATCTATAATAGTAGTACCGGGCATTTTCTATCTTCTTGCTGGTTTTAATCAGAGTGTAATGTATTGTATATCTATTTGTATATCTCTTTGTTTGCTGTACATCTCCTGAGGGACATATCAGCTCCATCAAGGCAGAGACATCATTGCTGTATCCCTAGTGCCTGGAACTAGGTGTTTGATAAATATTTGTTGAATTTTTGGAACAGTGACAGGTATTAAGGCCCACAAAGTTAAAGGATATATAAGAATGAGAAAGATTAGAGGTAATATTTTTTTAAGTTAAGAAAACCTGTAAATGATAGATGAAAAGGGATATATGTGGAGAAAATTGTCTGGAAGAGGAAAACGAAAGTCTCAGAATTCTTGGGTGGCTTTACACCTCCCTCTCCTCTTTACCATCTAAAGAGCGTTCCCTGTTGCAGTCACCACTCTGTTCAGAGCCAACGGGGAGACCAAGGAAAAGGCCTTCAGTGGATTTTGTGGGCCCTTGTCCGGGGCTTCAGAGGTGCCTTCAGGATGTGGGTGGGGGCTCAAAGTATTCCTAGAAAATTAAAATTAATGAAATAAAATGAAATTGGGGGCCTTATGTTTCCTAATCCAACACTTTTTGAAGCGTCACAGATGACACGCTGTGAATTTAACCCTTATGATGATGGTAATGATAATGATTTTTTTCATGTGTTGCTTTTCTGACTGTCCTTGATCAACATTTCATTTCCCAGTCCCCTTTAGAATTGTATGGAGAACGTTGATGTAATGGTTTCCCGTCTCTTGGGTCACTCCTCTGTAAGGAGCACAGATACAGGTGTGGATTTATGGACCTCTCACTTAACACTGTTGTGAGTTCTACTCACTAATGTGGAAGAAGAACAGAAAGAAAACTGTGCCAACATAATAATTCTCTTGTTTAGTATTATGAGATAGAAAGAGATTGGAACACTCCTTTTAAATTCTGTTAGTGTTTCAGTGTGCTTTCTAACAGATAAATCTTTAATGATCTCCAGAAAACAGGAAGAGGATGTTTCCTACCCTTGTAAGTATAAATATAGCTTTAACAAAAATCCGTATTACCTGAACTTTGACTCCCAGTAAACATGATGCGTGATAATCATCTGACGTAGCTGTGGTTTTGAAAGTTTAAAATGTGAGAATACGGTGGGCATGTAATCCCGCAAAGCCCATGTTGCTCAACTTTAGCTATAAAATTTGTGTGAAAAGGCCAATCATGATTGTTTTGTAGTGTTTGGGTCATTTCAAAAGATTCATTTGTATGCACTCACTGTATTTCTTCATGTTCCCTTTGCTTTCTTCTTGCCTAGAGGGAGAAGAAGATGAGGATGAAGAAGATGAGGAGGATAAAGATGCAGACTCCCTGGATGAGACCTTGGGTGGTGACACCGAGCTGCCTGGGTTTACTCTCCCTGGCATCACGTCTCAGGAACCTGGCTTAGAGCAGGGAAACGTGGTCTCTTTGGAGGGAGCCACCTACCAGGTGCCGGACACCATCGAGTGGGAACAGCAGAGTCAGGGCCTGGGTAAGAGTCATGTGTGTTTCTTTCCCTCCCATCTCCCCTCATTTTAGTTTTCTTAGGTGACAGCTTTCCTTCATTGGCATAGATTATGGAACAAAATGGATCTTCTGTTTATGAGTGTTTCAGCTGGGAAAAGGTTCTCAGTTCTTTCTTCACTATGTTTATATTTATGCTCTTCAATACTCAGGCTCCAGACAGTCTCCATCTGCCCACGAAGAGCACAGTTACCTAATTTTTGGAAGGAATTCCATCTTTCCTTCCCAGCTGGAGGACAGCTGTCGGCTTTGGGAGGACTTCCAAAATGGGAGGAATTGTGTGTAACCAGTCAGCTGCACAAGCAGCGTGAACGGAGTGGAGTCGGAAAACAAATGGATTTTGTCATCCTCTGTCCTTTTAGAATTTCCTCCCTGGGGAAATCCTTCCTTCACTTCTGGGTGAGCTTGCAGCCGTCCCATGACTTTTCTGCTTGTTCTCGTGGTTGCATTTCATCATCAAATACAATCTTGTTTCAGCAGTTAGTGTCCAGACAGCTCCAAGCTTACTCTCTCTTGTGCCTGGCCTGGATGTTCAGTGAGAGTCTCCGCGGATGCAGGCTGACCCCAACTCTGACACTCTCTTCCTGTCAGCAGGGACGTTCCTCTGTCTGTCTCCTCTTACTTTTTTCTGGAGAGAGGCTATTATGCTCTGGGTGATTCTTTGAGGCCTCACTCTCTTGACTTGAGGGGAAGTGACCTCTTCTCCAAAGAAATCTCCTCCCTGAAACTCTTTTAGTTTTTAAAAGGCCCATTTATACCTTAAGTACAGCAGAGGTTAGATTTAAGGGTCATATAACCAGCGTTTGGAGTATTTCATTGAAAATTGGGATGTTGGTCTTCGACTTCGCTCTGGAATATCATACTAGTGTATCCTGGTGCCTCGGTTGAAACTTCCAATTCAGAATCTTATTACATATGATTTCTTAAATATTGTTCTCCTCTCCTCCCATGAACACTCTTTCAGATTAGTGATGAGGAAGGGTAAGTGCATTAAAATGAGTATGGAGTGGGAAAGTCGCATCATCTGTTTATCACACGATTGTGTAGTTTAAAACAAGCTCTCTCGCTTTTTTCAAAGCTCAGACTGAAGTTGGTAAACCTTTAAAAGTTTGCAGTCAAAGGGGGAATCCTTTCCCTAATCTCTAAAACTAAGGAAACATGCATAAGGATCTTTAATGTCATCTTCTCTTCCATTATAGAATTCTTTCACGAGCTGTCCTTTAGATTTGGTTAATTAATTTATCCAAAAAATGGAAAACCTACTACGTTCCTTTGCAAGGCATTGGAAACACAGAGAAAAACAAGGCAGTGCCTTTTATTGATCAGAGCAGAGCCCACTCGTAAAGGCTTCAGTGCAGGGTGGATGAATTCTATAATAAAAGTAGAGTTATAGGAGGCCAGAGCAGAAATGTAGAAGGGGGCCATTTAGAGTAGCTTGGAGAGTTCAGAGCTGTCACTTGAAGGATGTATAAATAGGAGATAGCTTGCAGGAGAAAGAGGTCAAAGACAGAACATACACAGAGGCATTGGAGGGATGAAAGAGCATGGCATAATACAGATGGGTTGGCAAAGAACGTTGTAAGTGGGTAGAAAGAAGCTCTAGGAGATACAGCAGCAGACAAGGCTGGAAAGGTAAGGTAAACAAGGATGCATCACGAAGAGCGGTGACTGCCAAGAGGCTTTCCCTTGTCCCTTATGAAAACCATTCTAGTGATAGTGCAATGGAGGAACAGGGGAGGAGTGTGAGATGGGGAGAGAGAAAGGCCGCTTATGAGACCAATGAAATGTCCATGTGAGAAACGAAGGCGTGAACTAAGGCAGAGGAAGTGGGATGAAGAAAAAGGAGCCAACCTGAGAGCTTTTCGTTACGGGTACTAACTGATTTGGGGGGATGAAGAAAAATAGAAAGAGAGTTGAGGATGATTTCTAGGTTTTTAGCCTGGGCGAACAGGTGGAGAGTGATATCTCTGATGAAGAGAGAGAATAGAGAGAGTGACGTGAACTTGGCGTATTGGGGAGATGATGAGCTAGTTCCGGGCACATTGAATACGAGGAGCCTGTGGGGTGTCCAGGATGGACTTCGATTTTGAGTCTTGAATTCAGGGAAGAAGTCTGTGACTGAGAAATTATTCTGGGATTATCACCCTCTAGGTTGGCATAAAGGTTGTAGTTGAAAGGTACCTGGGATTTCCTGTGGAATATGCTTATGGTAAGCAGAGGAAGTGATAAAGGATGGACTTCCACTGGAGAGGCAGAAGGTATCATACATGTGCATACAACGCTGTATTTACTAAATTATTTCCTGAACAAATCTGGCATGTAATTGAGCAGTAATTACTTTAAAAACATATCAAATGAGGGCTTCCCTGGTGGTGCAGTGGTTGAGAGTCCGCCTGCCGTGCAGGACACACGGGTTTGTGCCCCGGTCCGGGAAGATCCCACGTGCCGCGGAGCGGCTGGGCCCGTGAGCCATGGCCGCTGAGCCTGCGCGTCCGGAGCCTGTGCTCCACAACGGGAGAGGCCACAACAGTGAGAGGCCCGTGTACCGCAAAAAAAAAAACCCCGAAAAACAAAAAAAACATATCAAATGAAACTGCTAAAAGCTTATAAATATATCAAAATATTATCAAAATATTATAAAACAAACACAAACACTGGCCTGGGAACATGTGAATAAATATTTAGTCTGAAATGCACCTGTTCTACATGAGCTGGTTGAGATCAATAAAATAAAATACAAAATACCAATGTAACTTATTATAGAGGTTAAACACAAAGACAAAAATCTACACATCAAGTGACTCCTCAGGTAGTGGATTTATAATATGGAAGGATCATGGATCATGGACAGTTGGACAGTCTTTTAAGTATGGGTTGGGTGAATATTTAGGGACTGTACCCCTTTACTAGAGAGAGGGTTGCTTTTGTACAGAGGTACTCTATGGAGGCCATATGGCACCTATTCCTGGATTGTGGTCCAGGAAGCCAATTTTCCCCACTTAGGAAGCTGGCTTACCATTTATGATAATTATAAGCAATTGGAGAGGCTATGAATCTTAGAAAAATCTGTAGCGGTTACAATTCAAGGGTAACATGATCATTTGGGCTCTAGCCTTTTTCAACACAAATTTACCATTGAAGAAGAGTCAAATTTTTAAAAAATTGACTTTATTGAGGTATAAATTATATACGATCAACTGCGCTCAGAGTATGCAATTCGATGAGTCTTGACAGTTGTCAAGATGGAGGCTACACTCATGTGGCCTCCATCTCACTGAAAATGCAGAGTATTTCCATCACTTCCCTTTTGTCCCCCCAATGATTCCTCATGCCCTTTGCAGTCTGTCTCTCTCTCAGTCCCCAATCCCTGGTAACTACCGATCTACTTATATTACTACAGATTAGAGTACATTTTCTAGAATTTTATATAAGCGGAATCATATAATACATGCCTTTATGTACCTGGCTTCTCTCACTTAGCAAAATGATTTTGAGATTCAACCATGTTGCGGTCTGTAGCAGTAATTTGTTCCCTTTTTATAGCTGGGTAGTATTCAATAGTATGGATATACCACATTTTGTTTATCTAGGCACCTGTTGATGACCATTTGGGTTTTCCCCAGCTTTTGGCTAATAGCAGTTACATTTTAAGGTGTGTAGGGTATGAGGCACAGGACAAATAGCCCTACTGTCCCCCTGTCCTGCCTCCTGATTCCAGCCTCCATGCATGGCTAAGGTTTCTTAAATTAGTGATACCAATTTAGTGATTTGCTATGCTTTTTAAAGTGATTTCCCCAAGTCCTGAATTTTTATTTCATATCAGATTTTTCCTTTTAATAAAATTTACCATTTTC
Organism: Orcinus orca; assembly: GCF_937001465.1. Lineage (NCBI taxonomy): Eukaryota > Metazoa > Chordata > Mammalia > Artiodactyla > Delphinidae > Orcinus > Orcinus orca. The sequence continues at coordinate 158,719,150 of NC_064560.1, read as the reverse complement.
CTGGTTGTCTCCTACCTTTTACTTTCACTTCTTTTCCTGATATCTTCAGTTTGCCAACATGTTTTTAGCATTGTAGTTTTCGTGGGAACCAAAATAAGGAACAAATCTTTCAAGCCCTTCCTTTTTTTCCACTGTGGGAAGACTGGGTTGGAGTAGTAGTGTCCGGGTCTAGGATTTTATTAGCTCACCAACTTTTTCTTGGAGGGACAGGAGTATTTCCTAGTAACTCAAAATAAGTGACAACTTCTGGATCAATGTTCATTGATACAGTTTCCTAAATGTTCTCAGGTCACGTGCAATAGAGGGAAACCTCCCCTATTTGTGATGGATTTTGTGGTACCAAGAATAACGGCTCTTGCTGATATGATTAGGTTAAGGATCTTGGGAGGGAGAGGTTATCCTGGATTTTCTGCAAAGGCCCAGTGTGATCACGAGTGTCCGTATAAGCGAGAAGTATCAAGTCAGAGTCAGAGAAGGAGATGTGATGACAGAAGCAGAGGTCAGAGTGATGTGGCCATGAGCAAGGAATTCTGGCAGCTTCCAAAGCTGGAAAAGGCAAGGAGATGGATTCTCCCCTTGAGCCTCTAGAAGGAACACAACCCAGCTGACACCTTGATTTTTAGTCCCTCAAGACCCATTTTAGACTTTTAACCTCCAGAACTGTAAGGTAATAAATTTGTGTTGTTTTGAGCCCTTAAGTTTGCGGTAATTTGTTACAGCAAAAATAGGAAACTAATACAGATTTCAATAAGTATTTCATGAGCAGCTTCCTTTTAGAAGTAGAGCTTGCGTGGCAGCTGTAGTCTGAGTGTGAGTGTTGTAAACTTAACTATAGTTTTTTCTTAATGAATCACTAAAAATGCAAAGATTGAGACCTTTAAAAAGTAATCCAGTTTAATATAATTATACTTTAATTGGTCATCTTATTCATTCCTATTTTTAAGTGGGTTATTTTTATTTATAGACTATCACATCCTATTTTACAATATGAATGGTATTCCAAAGCAAATGCTAAAACCCATAGAAACCTTTAAAAATGAACAGATTGAAGTGGGTAGTTGGGATTGGCTAAAAATAATACATACTCTTTGAATAGATTATCGTTTCGTTTTCTGTGAAGTAACAAGAGCAGAAAACTTAGATGACTTTCTGAGGCAAAGCAGTAGATCCATGGCTTAATTCTGTGCACTTCTGTTTTCTGTATCGTCACATACACATTGCCTGTAAAGCTCTGGAGAGAGAGAGCCCAATTTCTTGATCTTGCTGTTGGGAGGTGTGATTGTGGACTGAACTATAGAGGACAGAGAATCAGGAGTGAAAGTTCCATGTTATGACTGAGGTGCATTGATTGGTAAAGTGCTAGTAGCATATAGGAAGCTCTTTATTTACATATGCAGAATCAATTTCTTTTCTGATCTAACAAGTTTATTTTCTTTTTTTTTTTTAACAAGTTTATTTTCAAATTTATTGGTAAGAACCTGTACAGAGAGCAGGTACTGTGACCCCCACACACCACTTCTTATCCTTTCACTATAATAAATCACACGATTATTCTTTTAAAAGTATAAAATCAATATGGGCAAAGTTGAGTCAACATATCTTTTTTTTTTTTTTTTTTTTTTCTTTTGCGGTATGCGGGCCTCTCACTGTTGCGGCCCCTCCCGTTGTGGAGCACAAGCTCCGGACGCGCAGGCTCAGCGGCCATGGCTCACGGGCCCAGCTGCTCCGCGGCATGTGGGATCGTCCCCGAGCAGGGCACGAACCCGTGTCCCCTGCGTCGGCAGGTGAACTCTCAACCACTGCGCCACCAGGGAAGCCCAACATACCCATTTTAATGTTTAAACATTTGCAATGTAATTAATGTCTGGTGATTCTTTCCTCTGTGCATTCTGTATCTGCTAGGATGCCTTTAGCTATACGTAGCAGAAACCTTAAGTTGACTTAAAGAGTAAAGAAATATATTTTCTCTGAAAACAAGAAGTCCAGAGATGGAGCTCCTGGGTCAGTTGACTCAGTAGCTCAGCTGTCATCAGTGACTCATGTTTTTCCACCTTGCTGCACTGTCCTCCTTGGGATGTTCACTTTGGCCCCAGGCTCTCCTCCGTACAGTTGCAGTGGCTGAAGCAGTTTCAGATGTCACACCTAGACAAGACATTGTTCAGACAAAGAAGAGGACTGTCTTTTTACTGTGTTTCTTCCTCAGGAGAGAGGAAGACTTTCCAAGAATCCCCCAGTAGAATTCTCACCACTGATCGGCTGGGATTAGGTCACATGCTCATTTCTAAGCAATCATTGGCAAGGGGAATGTGATCACATGACTGGTGGAATGGATGGGGGCGTGTGTCAATCACTATACCTATCTATGATTTCTGTGTTTTTCTGTTTACTTCTCTTGGGGCTGGTTCTTATCCATGTTTCTTTTATCTTCCGAGAATCCTGTGACTAATCTTGTTAAACTAATATATTTATCTTAAATATGTTTTGAATTCATGAGTTCTGGATGAGGGCCCGAGGGTGGTGGTATTGTTCCAAGAAGAGACCATTTTTTGGCCACTTTATGGTTTGGTTGATGTTCTGAATAGATAAGGCTTCCAAAAGCCATCAGTTAGTTAAGTGCAGAATTACTATAGCTGTCTTCACGTTTTATTCAAAAGCCTGCATCTAACATTGGGAGGGGTTCCTGATTTAGGAAGTGGAATATTTTTCTCTGGAGGTCTTTAAAAAGCATGGTAAGTATTCAATTAACAGTATAGAGCTGTTTGTGGAAAGCAGAAGAATGAAGAGCATTCATGTTTCTAGTTTTTCAGCAGACATTCATAGAGCTAAGTGTGTGCTGTATGTTGTGGAAAGAGTGAGAGGTTGACCTGTAAAGAGATAAATTGCCATGGGGCAGAGAATGGTTCTATAGATGTGAGGCCAGTGGCTGAGCGATTACACAGTGGGGAATTGAATCATCATTTACAACCGGGGGTTTCTTTGAGTGGGCAGCCATCTTTGGGGTGTGACTTCGGGAGTGCTTGTGTGATCTCTAATTTATATCCCCCTCCCCATTTGAACATGGTGCCTACTCTTCAATATTAAGAGCCTTCCTTTGGATTGCAATAATATATCTTGAGAAGGGCTTACAAAAATGCAGATCTGCTGTCTGGATAGGATAACCCATAAGATGTTATCGTGGATTTATTATTATTTATCAGGTTCATTACCTGGTGATTTAGGATGATTTTAATATGAAAGAAAGAGAATGTGTTTTGAATTGGTAGAAAGGTAGAATGAACTGTAGGCAAAGGTGAGGGGGTTCGGCCTTAGAGAAACTGAGCATTGGTCTGTGAGAAAGTCAGAGCCTTTGTCCTCAAACGTGTCAGCTCTTCTCTTTCTTCTCCCCATCATCCTTCTTGTTCTTTTAGAACACTTAACATGTAGCTAAGACTGAACACTTAAATATAGTGCAACACGGGCTGTGACAGCAAGAAAAAGATGCTCCGTAAAAGATAGTGGGAAGTGTGAGACTTCAAACAACTCTTCACTGCAACAAATGTGAGTGTATTTTGGCATATAACGTGTTAAGCTGTGTATTATGAGGTTGCTCAGGAAGTTGCCGGGCTAACGTGGTTAAATATGTGTAAGGAAGGAGAAGGAAAGAAACCTTAATTCAACGTAACCAGCACGATGTGAGTGGCAGATTGGCTAAAGCCCCCTCACCAGTGGTTCTCACTCTTGGCTGGAACCCCCTGGAGAGCGACACAAGATACTGATACCTGGGTCCCACCCACGGAGCACAGCTGCCCTAGACTGGGTCTGCTGGTTGTTCCCTTGGGGTGAGGCGGCTTCTGTTTGTGAAGGGGCTGGAGAAAGAGGATTGTCAGAAGTGTTCTGTGCTCTATGAATTGAACCTCCATTAGTAAAGATTTACATTGCTTGTAATGACCTTTTGTGTATTGGATTAGTGTACCTTAAAAAAAAAAATCCAGCTTTTTACAGTCATATTGAGATTAAAGTCAATATCCGTGGTTTAGTTTTCCCAGAAAGCCCATGGTCACGTTGATTTCGGATGCACGTAGCAGTAAGTGGCAGCTTGCAGCATGCAGCACGAGCGGTAGCTGGAAGCAAGATCTTAGTTCCTGGACCGGGAGTCCTAACCACTAGACCACAGGGGGCAGTGGCTAGGGCCTGGATCCCTAATTCTTGCCTGCCTTGTCAAGAATGAATTCACGTGAGGAGGCAAAAGGTAAAGAGAAAAGTAAAAAGTTTATTGGAAAAGCAAAGTACATGTGGAAAGATGCACGGGCAAACTCAGAGAGAGAGTCGCGCCTTTGGGAAATACTTAAATTCTTTATAAAAGGGCAGTTTTCCAGGTCTTTGTCTTCCTTCTGGCCAATCATCTTGTTTTGTCCCCCCTGGCTAATTTGTCTCAGGACCCTCCCCTTAGGTGCGCACGCACCTTTCAGCCAAGATAGATCTTGACGTGAAGGCATCTGGGAGAAGCAAGTCTCGCTGTGGCCTGGCATTGTCCCCTGACTTTTGACCTGCAAGGAGCCTTTCTGCGCATGTGTAGTGTCTTCCTTGCCCCAAGGATGGGAAGTATGTGGCCTCTTGATCCTTTACTCAAACAAGGTCTGGCTCCTCTCTGCTCCTGCCACAACTGTTATCTTAAGGTGTCCACGAGAGACAAAGCCTGGCTTTTTACCCTGTTTCAGTTGTTACGTCCATTTTGGAGTGCAAACAGGAGGCTGACTGTAAATGCCTAACCTGGAGCCCACCTATCTCCTATCTCAGGAAATGTAAACAGGAGGCTAGTTGTGAGTGTCTGGCCTGAAGCCCACTTTTTCCTGCTTCATGAAATGTAAACAGGAGGCCAGCTGCAAGTGTCTTACCTGGGGCCTGTCTGCCTCCTGCCTCAACATGACAGACTTCTAAATCTGTACCATGGAGGTCTGTACCCTGACCTCTGCATCTGGAATGAGTGAGCATCTCCAGATGTGAGTTTCCTTGAGTAGGCACCTGCCTTGGAGTTACTTGGAGTTCCTTCCTGTCCTCAGATGGTACCCAGGGTTTCTGGGTTTAAGAGTAATGCCATTTACTCTTTCTTTGGAAAGAACTGAATTATTTTTCTGAGACAAGAGGAGCAGAACTCGGGTGTAGACCTCCTTTTTCCACATTAGGCAGGACACACTGATGCCAAAGTTTAAATTAGAGATTGTGATCCCTGCCTCTCCCCACCTCAGGAGAATGAGTGCTTAAGGGATGTTAGGTCTGCAGAGCAGGATGCCTTCCAAGTCCAAGAAATCATTTCTTCATAGATCTTTCTATTTGAGCCGTTGGTTACTTGCAGATTAGCAGTAGTTGGAGATTTCTAGGGGAGAAAATCTGTCCCCATGCCTGTGGTGAAAAATCTGACAAACTCAGGATTTTAGGTTTTAAATGCATTTATTTCCTGAGTTTTCCATTTATTTATTTTTAACCTGTTATATTGTAGGTATTTTTGTTAGAAGCCATACATCCTCTTTTGAGCCTGGGGTAGGTTATAAGTAGGTTAAATACATAAAAGTGAATAGACTTCCTTCCTGCTGCCCACTTCCAACCGTGCTCGCAGATATGTTCTGAGGACACCTGTCTTGAACCAAAAATCAAAAAGATAGCTGGCCAAGGCTAAACAAGACCAGGTTCTGGCCTAAAAAGAATGTAATGTATTCTGGGTTTTTTTCTTTCATTTTGGTGTTCATGACACTTCTGATGAGCAGTTATGTATAATGGCTACAGTCAAACTTTTATGTTCCTTCAGCATAGGAAATGTTAAGTCATTTGGAAGGAGGAAAGGATTGATGGCATGGATGACTTTGTGGGTTGTGTTAAATTTTCTTTTTAGGACTGACAGTTAATGATTTTTCACAGCTATATGTAGGACTTTTGCACCAAGAATTTCAGGCAGACTGGAATTGAGGCTTTGAAATTCATTAATTCCAAGAGTGGTAGAACTCAGACCATTCACACACACACACACACACACACACACACACACACACACAGAGTTCCCTTTGCCCAAGTCAGCTGTGGGACACTGCAAATTCCCTTATTTTCCTCCAAAGATTTCTTTTGAGAAAATTAGTGAGGAGTCAACTCTAAGTCTCAAAGGCTAATGAGGGAAACTAGTAGAACAGAGTTAGTGGAGAGCACAGTGGCAGCTACAGCCCCATCTGCAGCTAACTCCTCTATGCATAAACCTTCCCTGGGGATGTTCCTGTGTGGAGGAAGGGAAATCAGTCTTCGTTGTTAAAACATTGATCTTTGTGCCGCTGGGTCTCTCCAGTACTTTAGTAGTAGGTTCTGTGTGATCTCAAAGAACTGCCAACCTCTCAAACTGGCCTCAGGAAGCCAGAGCTATTTTTGAAATTCAGAGGATTGGTGGTGCGAATTAAAAATACACCACAGCAGAAGTGAAGGAGAGATTGAATATAAAATCAAGGAATCAGAGATTTTCATCAGGTAACTCAGGGATTCAACAGTTCATGGGTAGGAAGCATTTCTTATAAGTGTATTTGTTTCTTTTATACACCCCTGATATATTCAAGGACCCCCAGGGTCTGTCTGGGGTCTATCTTCCCTCCTCTTTTCTCGACTGCTTTGTCCAAGACCTCTGCCTTCAGCGGGCTGTAATCACTGTCACCAGGACATGCATCAGACATTTCCGGACCTGGCATTTTTCTTCTACCATTATTCTTTTTTCCTGGGATGGTCTTCTCCATTTTCTGTCTGTCTGCCCCCACCCCCCGCCCTGGCTCTCGCTGAAGCCTTTCCTGGCAACCCTAACTCCCACTCAGTCCTCCCCTGTGAAACTCCCCCAGCCGTTCTTGGCAGTAGGACTCATTTCCACTCCACTATCTCATTTTGCTTAGGACTTTTTTGGAAGTGCACAATATCTAGTACTCAGCATTGAGTACTGTTGATTGATGAAAAGGGGGTTCTCTTCCAGCTGGTAGCCATGCTGGACCTGAAGGGGACGGGACGGGAAGGGGCATGTTAACTGGAGTTAGTTGGATTTGTGGAAAAAATGGTAACTGATCAGGTGCTGAGGGTTCTCCATAATGCTTATAACTGAGATTAAACTTAAATATCACATGACAGGTAGGACTTCATGTGATCTTAACTTTCTCTGGTTCTCTCTACTTACTTCAAAATAGTTTTTACATCTACAAAGCCTTTAGTAATGAACTAATTATAGCATGCCTTCAGGTCATCGGCCATAGATAACATTTTGAGGCCAGGTTTTTTTCTGGAACATAATCTAATGTTTTATTTTATTTTTTCCAGCTGTATTGATTAACATAACATTGTGTGCAACGTGTTTATTTGATACGCTTATATACTGCAAAATGATTACCATCATAGCATTAGCTAACACCTGCACTGTGTCGAGTAAGTACCTTTTCTTTTTTGTGGGCAGCAATCTAACATTTTAGAATGGCTTTTTAGAATGAGCTTGGAGTGATTCTACACCGTTTAATGAGCAGACCTTGAAAATGCTGGGCCAGCGACCTTCATTACCTTCGAATCTGAATCAGATGAGAATCAAATGATTGCATTCTCGTAGTGATCAATCATTTAAAAAACTTCCAAATAGCTAATTAGGTGCCTTAATAGCAATAAGGCCTTTGATACCTTCTACCGAAGAATAAAAGCAGCCATGGCATCATCTACATGGAAGTGAGAAATTTATTAAACCTGATTCTCTTTGCCACCGTATCATTGCTTCTCTGAGTCAGAGAACTGAGTTGTCTTTTTGTATCTCACTTCTGGCTGGAAGAAACTTATAATATAGTATGTTAAATGTTTTAGGGTTCTGGTTTGAACAAAATTTTTCTCTTTTCATGTCTTTAAGGCCCTTTAAAAGGCCCTGGATCATAGGTTCTTGTATCAAAGGTTTAAAAGAAAAGTAAATTTGGACTTGTTGATTTAGGAAGAGCCTTCTGGAACTAAAGCCAAATATCTCAGCTTCACATCATTCATCTTTATTTCTGTTAATGATCTGTGTGAGATAATAGACGTAATGCTTTCCAGAAGTTGAAGCCCTTATCTGTATTTTCATGATTAAACTATATTGAATTAGAGAATTGGAAAAAAAATCACATTTCATTCATTAGGAATGAATTTCTTATGTGAAAATTCAGCAGTCACTTTTCCTTTGGAGAGCTAAAAAAGGATTCTTGGAACTAAGCCAGAAAATAATCTCTTCATCAGCTACAGTTAATATAAACATTAATAAGGCACATTATATCTGAGGAGAGTACTTTGAACTAATTTCTTTGTAATCACAATGCACTCGTAGGCTCAGCTGGGGAATTAGTAACATATGAAAACATCTAGTAGGCTCTTCTGGGAATTAAACAAGAAATACAGAGAGGACTGCAAAAAAAATTTCAGAAATGAAGAAACTGAGTATAAATTGTCCTCTTTGAAAAATACAGAGGAAAGGAAACAAAGATGATGTTAAAAAGCTTCCGGGGCTTCCCTGGTGGTGCAGTGGTTGAGTCCACCTGCCGATGCAGGGGACAGGGGTTTGTGCCACGGTCCGGGAAGACCCCATATGCCGCGGAGTGGGTGGGCCCGTGAGCCATGGCTGCTGAGCCTGCGCGTCCGGAGCCTGTGCTCCGCAATGGGAGAGGCCACAACAGTGAGAGGCCTGTGTACCGCAAAAAAGAAAAAAAAGCTTCCAATTATGTTAAAACAAAATTGAGAAAGTAGTGAAAACAGTGTCCTTATCTCTTGATTTGAAGTTACATGATGCTAAAGTGAATTAATCCAATGTTATAGGTCTGCTGTGTTAAGAATCTGGAATATTTGTAGTCTCCCCAGTTTGATTTGTCTTCCTTAATTTGGATCAGAGAAAGAATGGATCAGAGAAAGAATGCACTTAACTTTTGCATTTCAGAAAATAGAGCAATTCAGTAATTTCCCCCTCTCTACTGAGATCATAAAAAGAAGATGCTAAATCCTCAAAGCTTAGCTTAGTGATCAGGTGAGGTTGAAGTCAGCCAGTTCATTTCATTTCAGCATTTGAGAATTAACGACCACGGAGTTCTGATTTTCCAACTAAGAACTTTTCTGATTTTCTGTTGGACAGAAAGATTTTTCCACAGAATCTGGCACAAAATATAGATATGTGTCCAACAAAGAATGCCCAGTTTCAATTCATGTGAAGAATCTTTAAAATAAACTTTACAAACATCCAGATTACCAAGACCCAGGGAAAGAATTTAAAACAGAGGAGTGTTTACAGCTGAGGGAATTGTGATTTATGCTTTCCACCTCTAAGTTTTCCTGCAGGGCTGAAATCTTTCTGAAATAATGGGATTTGAATTTCAAGCTGCTCCTCTTGAAAGAGGACAGCAACTGTTTGGAACAGGATGGCTTTGATGAATCCTTGGGGATAAATGCTCCAAGTAATGTCGGCAGCTTCCAACAGCATAAGGTTTGATATGAAGTCAGCCACAGGCACCAGGGTAACTACTACCTTGTTTATCACAAGCTTGATAAAGTATTGCACATCCTGCAGGACCACGGCCTTGGGCTTCTGAGCCCTGCCATGTGGGAAGCGGGTGGGTGATGGAGGCCATGCACACAGAGCTAAAGTGAAGAGCTGTTGCTAGGTAGGCCTTACTATTCAGGGCTGAGCCACAGAAACCACAGATAGTTCTAAAAACAACTCATTTACTTAATCCACTAATGAAAAGGAGGTAGGGGAAAACCATGGAAAAAATCATGATGCGGGGGAAGTTTGTTGTGTTCTATTTTCTTCCTCCTTCTCCCTGGTCATCATCCTTATAATCCTCGCTTTCCACCCTTCCTTTCAGCACTGGTAGTGGCCACCCAGGACTACCCTGGGATCCAAAGAGGCTTCAGTCTTCTCTTAATCCCTTTCACTATATCAGAACACTCTTTCTTTAAGAACATGGTTTAAAGACTTTGAGGGACCATCAATAATTCATAGTTGTTAAAAGATATATTTTTATTTTTATTTATTTATTTTAAAATAAATTTATTATTTATTTATTTTATTTTTGGCTGTGTTGGGTCTTTGTTGCTTTGCGTGGGCTTTCTTTAGTTGCAGCAAGCGGGGGCTACTCTTTGTTGCGGTGTGCAGGCTTCTCATTGTGGTGGCTTCTCTTGTTGGGGAGCACAGGCTGTAGGCACACGGACTCAGTAGCTGTGGCTTGCGGGCTCTAGAGCGCAGGCTCAGTAGTTGTGGTGCATGGGCTTAGCTGCTCCACGGCATATGGGATCTTCCCAGACCAGGGCTCAAATCCATGTCCCCTGCATTGGCAGGCGGATTCTTAACCACTGCGCCACCAGGGAAGCCCCCCAAAATATATTTTTAAAGAAGATATAATTATGATTCTTGATATAAAATGAACATGTGTCAAAGATTTTTAAAAGCTTATTAATTAATAAAGGAACCAGGCGGATGCCACAACTTGTTCAAAGGAAAGATCAAAGAATCACAAATTTACGTGGAGTCAAGGACTGTTTCAAATTTTGCTCCAACTAAACCATAAAATTTGCAAATCACTTGTGTATTGTCAAATAAACTCAAAATTTTAAACAACAACAACAAAAAAATTTACAAATGGATGCATGACAGACTTTTTCCGAGGTATGAGGGCTGTTTCTCCACTGGACAATTAATTTTCTCGTCTAGAGAAGAATTATTTGTATGGCTATTAGTTATCTGCAATTTAAAGAGTTGTGAAAGAGTCCAAAGGTGATTCAGAGCCCTAAAGGGAATCAGATAATTCTCAGGGGCTCCAACACTCTATTAAAAGAATATTCAGTAATGTCTTCCTTATCTCAAAGAATACCTTGTAGACTTAATTTGTTTGGAAGCATTTTATTGTAAAAGAATACATGTTAACTGAAAGAACTGAATGGTAGACTTTGGATAAATGGGGATGTATCTGTCAGGGAAGGTCAGTTGCTGTAACAAACAATTCCAGTCTCAGTGGCTTAACAGTAGATTTATTACTTCCCCTCTTCACAGTTCCACTGTCACTAGTTACACTTCCACCAAGTGTCTCCACTATCTTCTTGGGCCTATGTGACCTCAGTGGATCCTCTGCATCCAGCCAGGAGGCAGGAAAAAGAGGAAACTTAGGGAAGCCTGCTTGTAATTCCTCAGCCTGGAATGGACTCATTTTCCTTCCACTCAGATTCTATTGGTGAAAACTAGTCATGTGACCCCACGCAGATGAAGGTGGGGCAGATGGTGGTGGTCGTGGTCATGGTGGTTATTGCAACTTAGCTGAATCAAAACCAGCTTGGTGACCACTTGCATTTTCAGGGGTGTGCTTCCAGGGACACTTCCTCTAGGAAGGCAAACCCCAGAGAACTGAGGAAAACTCAGTTTTCTATTTATAAATTATTACTAGATCCTTAGTGATGAGCAGAACACAGTGTCAGCTCTCCAGGAGCATATGAGTCATGGGGACGAAACTCTATAATGTGAGGCAGGAAGTGACATATGCTGTGGAAAAAAATGCTCTGAAAGTACATAAGGGTGAAATAGTAATTTTATTTATTTATTTATTTATTTATTTATTTAGGCTTCATTGGGTTTTCATTGCTGGGTGTGGACTTCCTCTAGTTGTGACGAGTGGGGGCTACTCTTCATTGTGGTGCGCGGACTTCTCATTGCGGTGGCTTCTCTTGTTGCGGAGCATGGGCTCTAGGCGCGTGGCCTTCAGTAGTTGTGGCTCACAGGCTCAGTAGTTGTGGCTCGTGGGGGTCTAGAGAGCAGGCTCAGTAGTTGTGACACATGGGCTTAGTTGCTCCGTGGGATGTGGGATATTCCCGGACCAGGGCTCAAACCCATGTCCCCTGCTTTGGCAGGCGGATTCTTAACCACTGCACCACCAGGGAAGTCCTGAAATAGTAGTTTCAACCAAGGGGAACCATGGAAAGTATTAGAGACAACATGCAGGGCGATAGTTGAAAGCCTAGAATTTGGAGTCACGACATCCTGAATTCAAGTCTTCTCTTTGCTGCCATTGACTCTGGACAAATCTTTTACTTCTCTGAGCCTTGGTTTTCCTAACTCTGAAAAAGGGCATCATAACTGTTAGCTCATAGGGTTATTGTAACTTTACATGTGTAGGTATATACATGCAAAGTGAAGCAGAAGGTCATTTATATGAGATTTTGAAGGTTAGGTCGACTTCAACAGGCAGAGAAGGCAAGGGACCTGGTAAGAAAGACTCCTGGGTTCTGTCCTTTCCTCCGTATTTTCTCAAGGAGCTTGTATACATTGGGAGTTCCCAGTAAGACTATAGGTAAGGAGAGGGAATCCACTGCCCAGCACAAATTGGAAGACCTAGATGCTCTTGAGAGTGCAATAGTTGAATTATTTAAAAATCTGACAAGGATTTCTAGTGGCTTTTGCTGATTCATTCTTTTTTTTTTTCCAGCATGACCCAGTGGTTGTCCACCCAACACTCCATTAACCATTCGGTTTAAAGAGTGTAGTGTGAGGAGATTTAAAGTGATTGCCTGTCTTAGAGACAACACAAATAATTGATCAGAGTTTTTCACTTTTCAGATATTACTTCTTCAAGCTGTAGGTAAGGTTTCTGTGTCTTTCCTATATTTTTGCCTTTAAGGGTTATTTTTCCCCAGGTTAATTATATATTTTAATTTTTGGAACAGGTAGGATAATTATGGAATTCTGTTAGGAAAGAAAAACTCACAACATGACTATTTTCAGGACATTTAGTATAAAGGCAGTAGCATTAAGATGTGAACTTGGAAATTGTGAGTCTTTTGTACGACTTAGTAGCCTCATGCAATTTTATATCCAACTTCTCTGTGTCGTGAATGTCTTAACAATCATTTTATACAGCTGAGCGTAATCCTTAGGAAAAAGCAGGTGCGGTGCTTCTTGACTGTTAACGTGCATCCAGATCACCTGGGGATCCTGATAAAATGTGGGTTCTGATTCAGTAGGTCTGAGGAGGGGTCTCAGATGCTGCATTGCTTCCAGGAGATGTCTATGCTGCTGGTCTGTGGACCACACTGTGAGGGGCAAGGGGCCAATGGGCATACTTTTTATATGGGAAGTTGAGGAAGCCTTACTTGGGAGATTAAGGGGTCTAGAGGTCTTTTTAAAAAGGAGTTAGAATTTTATAGTGTCTGCTTTTATTAAAGCTGCAGTTGGTTGGTCCTCTCTGTCCTCCATTAAGGACAGAATTTTCTAGATCCTTACACTAGTTAGTTTTGGCTGTGCTTTAAAGTGTTTATTTAATTTATTATTATTATTTTTTTACTCTTAATGATAGCGACAAGGGCATTTCATCTGTCTCTGCCTTAGTATCCTCAAAAGTAAAACCACCTGGCTGTTACCTACTGCAGAGGAGGAATGAGGATGGACTCTGCCACTCTTGGCTAGTGTGTGTAATCTTACTGACAGATCTTCTTACCGTGAATCCAGCTACTCAGATCATTTCCATGGGTATTATTTGTGCTTATAAGAAGTTTGGAATTTTAGAACTTGCCTGTGGCTCGTAAGAGCAAAGTGCCAAGGAAGCCACTCCCCAGCTCCCTTCAGGTAAGGATCACAGGCTGAATCCTAAAGAAGAGCCACGTGAATGTGCCATTTATCACGGGCGAGTCCCAGTCAGAGCAGATTAGAACAGGGCAAATCCAGCCTTGCTCTTGGGAGAAAAAACATCAAAGTACATACTTCTTCAAATTTTTTATTGAACACCTACCTTTTACATAGCATTTTTAGGGGCACATAAATGTAGAGTAAAATTACCACCAGTTGTTGCTGGGTGCTTGCTCTGTACTCATATTGCAAAGCACTTGATTTACTTTGCATCATTTAGCTCTCATAGGTAGATATCATTGTTCCCTGTTCACACTTAGGGGAACATCTGGGTGTCCCACAGGTCAGAATGGCTCCCAAATTTCCATGGTCTCAAAATGGCTGTGACATTTCCAGGTATCACATCCTGATGTGATAATGGCCAGCAGAAAAGAGGGATCATCTCTTCCTTACTATCTTTTAAAAGAAGGAAGACTCCTAAAAGCTGCTCAAAGATCTTCCTTCATCTCTCATTGTCTGTAGTTATATCATGTGCTCATGTCTAAACCAATCACTAGCAAAAGAAATAGAACTACAATGGTCCCATTGCATTAATCTAGGGGTCAAGAGAGTATACATCAAATTCATCCTGATGCCTGTTCTTTAAATAAAGTTTTATTAGAACACAGCCCCACCCATTTTTTTTACCTATGCCCTATGGTTGCTTTCACCCTACAACAGGGGTCCCCAACCCCCGGGCCGCAGACCGGTACCAGTCCGGCCTGTTAGGAACCGGGCCACACAGCAGGAGGTGAGTGGAGGGTGAGCGAGTGAAGCTTCATTTGCCGCTCCCCATTGCTGACATTACTGCCGGAACCATCCCCTGCTCTCCCCACCCCCATCCATGGAAAAATCATCTTCCACGAAACCGATCCCTGGTGCCAAAAAGGTTGGGGACTGCTGCCCTACAACATCAGAGTGGAGTAGTTGCAACAGAGACCTTACGGCGCTGCAAAGCCAAAAATATTTACTGTCTGGTGCTTTACAGAAAAGGTTTGCTTACTATTGGCTTAGATGAGTCAGAATCCACATCCTGCGCCAAAGAGGGGATATTTGGATAGAATTGGGGTTCTATCAACAAAGGAGTGCGTGGCTGTTGGATAGGCCACCAGCAGTGACTGCTACAGAAGGGCATCTTTCTTCCAATGAAGCCGATGTGCTTTGAAGGACATTTGTGTAGGAAGGTAGCTGTAACCTCAGTGACAGTACAGCCTCCTAGGTTGAGGCTAGGTATAGAGTATTAAATGGGAATAAAAATAGAAAGAAGCAGAAGTGATGTCTCCTAGGTCTTGGCGTGTGGAAGATGTGAACAATCCTTCCAAAATTCAGACCACTGGGAATTCCCTGGTGGTCCAGTGATTAGGACTCAGTGCTCTCACTGCTATGGGCCTGGGTTTGATCCCTGGTTGGGGAACTAAGATCCCACAAGTCAGCAGTGTGGCAAAAAAAATATACAGACCACTAAACAAGTGCCAGGTCCCTTGTAGTTCCCAGTGGTCACATGAAGTTGTGACAGGGAGCAGAGCAGCTCCTAAGCTTTTGTCTTGCCCTGGTGACGGTTTTAAAGTCTGAAGATGAAGGAGACAAGAGGAACTGCAAATCCAAACAAGGCAGAACTGCTAGCTGAAATGTAAGAGGCAATGTCCATTTCATCTTAAAGTAGGAGGGATTGCTGGGCTTATTTAACCATACTCTGGACTTCAGCAAAGCAAATGTCAGGAAGCTAAGAAAGTCTTATCTCTGTTCATTAACTCTAAATGGTACACAACTCAAGATTGGTATGATTGGTACTACTTCCTAAAAATTTCTGTTAACTAAAATGATAGTACAACTAAAAATGAACCTGAGGAAGAAGGGTGGAATTTTAAAGACCAATGTGGTTTCAAGAGGAATTTGGATTTCAGAAGATGTGTGTATGTGAGCAGTGGAGTCATAAAGAGGAGATATGGAGATATGTATATGTATAGCTGATTCACTTTGTTATACAGCAGAAACTAACACACCATTGTAAAGCAATTATACTCCAATAAAGGTGTTAAAAAAAAAAAGAAAAAAGATGTGGATTCAAACCCTGGTTGTATCACTTACTAACTCGGCGAACTTGAGAGCATTATTTGACCTCTCTCAGCCTCAGTTTCTCCATTTGTAAGTTAGGATATAACTTTTACCCATACAGAGTATTCTTGGAGGCCAGTGTATCCACTCTTGCTCTTGACCTCATTTTTTTCACTTTGAGACATTGTTGCATCAGTTGTCACTCTTGAAAATCTTTGGATCTTACTTATCCTTATAGGGAACAAAACCTTTTATAACTAGTGTGTCTTTAATGGCTAAGAGTGGGTTAGCTCAGGGGCCATTAGGTTGTTTCCTTCAGCCTCCCCACCCCCTGCTCTGTGTGCCTACCAGATACACACTACCACGCACTCTGTGGGGCCCTCATGGGGCTTAAGAATGGTCTGGGGCATTGGCCATGGTGTGGAGAGCTCACAGGGTATTCAGAGGGGACTAAGCAAGGTTACGGCATGGACAGACATCACTGCTGCTGGCCAGTCAGGCTGAGGCCTTGATGCAGACAAAACAAAGTCCTGGTAGGTGGCCCTGACAGGAGGATCCAGCGGCTCAAGCCTGGGTTCAGCAGTGTGTTCTTGGCAGGGCAGTTGGTCTGCAGGCAGGCAGCAGTCGCTCTCACGTGACTCCTGGGCACTCAGGTGATGCTCTTTCAAGTTCCCATTTCCCAAGTCTCCTCTTATCAGGTGGTGGCTCTCTTGCCCTCTTGGTCAGCTTCCCTAGGACCAACTTTCAATCCTACTGGGTTGCATATTTTTTCTTTTTGTTTTTAATCCAAGTAACATTGGTTTATAACATTACATAAGTTGCATGTGGACAACATTGTATTTATACTTCTGTACACCCTACAGCATGCTCACCACCAGAAATTTAGTTTCCATTCATCATCATACAGTTCATCCTCTTTACTCACTTTGCCTTCCCCCCAACTCCTTCCCCTCTGGTAACCCCTACTCTGTTCTCTTTATCTACTTGTTTGTTTTTATTTAGTTTGTTCATTTATTTTGTTTGTTTTTACAAAAATTATTTAAAAATTTTATTTAATTTATTTTTGGCTGTGTTGGGTCTTCGTTGCTGTGTGTGGGCTTTCTCTAGTTACGGCAAGTGGGGGCTACTCTTCATCGAGGCGCACAGGCTTCTCATTTCAGTGGCTTCTCTTGTTGAGGAGCACGGGTTTTAGGCGTGTGGGCTTCAGTAGTTGTGGCATGCAGTTTCAGTAGTTGTGGCTCGCAAGCTCTAGAGCACAGGCTCAGTAGCTGTGGAGCATGAACTTAGCTGCTCCGCGGCATGTGGGATCTTCCTGGACGAGGGCTCAAACCTGTGTCCCCTGCATTGGCAGGCAGACTCTTAACCGCTGCACCACCAGGGAAGCCCTGTTTGTTTGCTTTTTATATTCCTCATATGAGTGAAATCAAACAGTATTTGTCTTTCTCCATCTGTCTTATTTCACTTAGGATAATACCCTCAAGGTCCATCCATGTTGTCACAAATGGCAAGATTTCATCTTTTTTATGTCTAATATTTCATTGTATATCTATACATCACATCTTTTTTATCCATTCATGTGTTGGTGGACACTTAGGTTGTTTCCATATCTTGGCTCTTATAAATAATGCAATATAGCTTTCAAATTAGTGTTTTTGTATTCTTTGGATAAATATGCAGAAGTGGAATAGCTGGATCATATGGTAGTTCTATTCTTTTTTTTTTTTGCGGTACGCGGGCCTCTCACTGTTGTGGCGTCTCCCGTTGCGGAGCACAGGCTCCGGACGTGCAGGCTCAGCGGCCATGGCTCACGGGCCCAGCCATTCCGCGGCATGTGGGATCTTCCCAGACCGGGGCACGAACCCGCGTCCGCTGCATCGGCAGGCGGACGCTCAACCACTGCGCCACCAGGGAAACCCGGTAGTTCTATTCTTAAGGTTTTGAAGAATATCCATACTGTGTTCCATAGCAGTTGCACCAATTTCCATTCCTGCCAACAGTGTATGAGTGTTCCAGGTCTCACTTGTTAACTCTCCTCCTTTCCAACTTCTCTTGCTTTATTAGCTCCTACACCCATTTTTATCCCTCTTCCATTTTTCAAAGCTTTGTTCTCTCTTTCTTTCCAAAGAAATAAATATCTGGGTTGAAGTGAAAATAAACTTAGTCCTTTAATATCACTGAGCTACTTGCATAGGGAAGAAAAGATTGGACTTTCTTTCTTTCTTTCTTTCTCTCTCTCTCTTTCTTTCTCTTCCTTCCTTCCTTATTTCCTCTCTTCTCCCTCCCCCCTCTTTCCTTCTTTCTTCCTTCCTTCCTTTCTTTCTTCCTTCCTTCCTTCCTTTCTTCCTTCCTTCCTTTTCTTCCTTCCTTCCTTCCTTCCTTCCTTTCTTTCTTTCTTTCTTTCTTTCTTTCTTTCTTTCTTTCTTTCTTTCTTTCTTTCTTTCTTCCTTTCTTCCTTTCTTCCTTTCTTTCTTCTTTTTCTTTTCTTTCCTTTCCATAACACTAGATAGCAGTGATTCTTAGGAAAAGAAAGGATAATGATTTGAAGACTTAGGGGGTCACTCATCCCTGGCTTCATTCCCACAATGATTTCCATATGGATATCTCTTCCATTTCCATAAGCTTTCAGAGAAGAGGATTTGATCATCTTCCCTGGAAACTGATTACATTGCTCAATGATGAGAAAATTCTTCAACAACAAAAATAACATACACTTCTTGCATGTTTCATATGTACCAGGTATTGGCTATGATGCTAACATAGAAAAATTGATTTTAATTTATTATTTTTAATTGATGTGTAGTTGATTTACAATATTATATTAATTTTAGGTGTACAACATACTGATTTTGTATTTTTATAGATTATACTCCATTTAACGTTATTATAAAATAATGGCTATGTTTCCCTGTGCTCTACAATATGTCCTTGTAGCTTATTTATTTTACACATAGTAGTTGGTACCTCTTAATCCCCTACCCTATCTTGCCCCTCTCCCTTCCCTCTCCTCAGTAGTAACCACTAATTTGTTCTCTCTGTATGTTTCTGTTTTGTTATATTCATTCGTTTGTTTTATTTTTTAGATATCACTTATAAGTAATAACATATGGTATTTGTCTTTCTGTGTCTGACTTATTTCACTAAGCCTACTACCGTTTAGGTCTAAGCATGTTGTTGCAAACAGCAGACTTTCATTCTTTTTTATGATTGAATAATATCCCATTATTATATATCAATATATACCATATCTTCTTTATCCATTCATCTGTTGATGGGCATTTAGGTTGCTTTCATATCTTGGCTATTGTAAATAATGCTGCTATGAACATTGGGGTGTGTGTTTTCATTTTCTTTGTATATACCCAGGAGTGGAATTGCTGGATCACATGGTAGCTCTATTTTTAGTTTTCTGAGGACTCTCCATACTGTTTTCTACAGAGGCTGAACCAATTTACATCCCCACCAATAATGTACAAGAGTTCCTTTTTCTCCTCATCCTCACCAACATATGTTAGTTGTAGCCTTTTTTTTTTTTTGTGGTACGTGGGCCTCTCACTGTTGTGGCCTCTCCCGTTGTGGGGCACAGGCTCCGGACGCGCAGGCTCAGCGGCCATGGCTCACGGGCCCAGCCGCTCCGCGGCATGTGGGATCTTCCCGGACCGGGGCACGAACCCCTGTCCCCTGCATCAGCAGGTGGACTCTCAACCACTGCGCCACCAGGGAAGCCCCTTTAATCCATTTTGAATTTATTTTTGTATATGGCCTGAGAAAATGCTCTAATTTCATTGTTTTACAGAAAACCTGATTTAATCCTCCCAGTAACCCTAAGAGATAGTAATGTTTTCTCCATTTTAACTATGAAGAAATTTAAGATCAAGTTCATACATTCAACAAGTGGCAGAGCCAAGAATTAAACCCACATCTGTATTTGGTTGAGAAAATGCTGCTCTTTTTAAAAATTGAATTATAGTTGATTTACAATATTGTGTTAGTTTCAGGTATACAGCAAAGTGATTCAGATATATACGTATTTTTCAGATTATTTTCCATTATAGGTTTTTATAAGGTATTGAATATAGTTCCCTGTGTTTTACAGTAAATCCTTGTTGTTTATTTCATATATAGTAGTTTGTAGCTGTTAGTCCTATACTGCTAGCTTATCCCCCCCTCACCCCCCTCCAATCCCTTTCCCTTTTGGTAACCATAAGCTTGTCTTCTGTGTCTGTTTTGTACATAGATTCATTTGTATTATTTTTTTAGATTCCACATATATGTGATATCATATAATATTTGTCTTTCTCTGTCTGACTGGCTTTACTTAGTATGATATTCTCTGGGTCCATCCATGTTGCTGCAAATGGCAATATTCCATTCTTTTTAATGGCTGAATAGCATTCCATTGTATATATATATATATATATATATATATATATCCCACCTTCTTGAACCAATCATCTGTTGATGGGCATTTGGGTTGCTTCCATGTCTTGGCTATTATAAATAGTGCAGCTATGAACATTGGGGTGCATGTATCTTTTTGAAATAGAGTTTTTATCTTTTCTGGATACATGCCCAGGAGTGGGATTGCTGGATCATATGGTTGCTCTATGAAAATGCTGCTCTTAATGTATGGACCCAAATCCCTCTCACAGTTTTGGGAGCCCCATGCTGGAGCTAGCACTTACTGAATTGCAAGAGCCAATTGTTAAAGTTTCAGGAATTTTGTAAACCAATTGTTAAATCCAGCAATTATTAAAAATCAAATTATTATTACATAAATTAAACTTACATTTAAATAAATTTAATTTAGTTATTAAGGTAAAATTAAACTTAAATAAATTATATTAAAAATAGAAGTAAATAGACTCAAAACTTTTCATTTCCTAATTATTCTACTACATTTTAGTTCTCTCTGTGCTCTTGAGGTTATTTACATCTATTGTGTCTGTATGGTGGAAGTGCTATATAATGGTGGTCTGCTGTGTCTCTTTTCCCAACTCTGCATTCAGTGATGTCATATTGATAGCTTAGAATTGGCTATGGTGGGAATAATTATACCATAGAAATGGGCAAATGCTACAAATCAGGGCTTGATATACTGTTCTGTTGATTGTCTAGAATTAAAGTGATGGAGAAAAACCTTAATAATGCAGATAAAAAGTGTGTTGTGTCTAATGCCAAAGCTGAGAGTGGCTTCAGTTTAATGAATATAATTTGTATCAGGATGAGGAATAGCTGAACAGTAGATTACACATCAGATTTAATGACAGTAAATGTATTGAGAAAAGAGTTAGTGGGATGGGGTGCAACTCCACTTGTCAAATCATAGATGAGTTGCAACCATAGGTTACTTACAGCTAGAAAAGTTTGGCAGAAACTAATGAAAGGGTGGAACCAGAGAGTTGGCACCACACACAACACCTTTGGT
This sequence comes from Orcinus orca, assembly GCF_937001465.1. Taxonomy (NCBI): domain Eukaryota; kingdom Metazoa; phylum Chordata; class Mammalia; order Artiodactyla; family Delphinidae; genus Orcinus; species Orcinus orca. The sequence continues at coordinate 158,698,040 of NC_064560.1, read as the reverse complement.
ATTTATGCCTTGTATCTCTTTTGCACCTTAATTCACTGGCAAGCATCCCTAGTACCAAATTGAGCTGTGCGACTGACAGGGTCTTGGTGCTCCGGCCGGGTGTCAGGCCTGTGCCTCTGAGGTGGGAGAGCTGAGTTCAGGACACTGGTCCACCAGAGACCTCCCAGCTCCATGTAATATCAAATGGCAAAAGCTCTCCCAGAGATCTCCATCTCAATGCTAAGACCCAGCTCCACTCAACGACCAGCAAGCTACCGTGCTGGACACCCTATGCCAAACAACTAGCAAGACAGGAGCACAACCCCACCCATTAGCAGAGAGGCTGCCTAAAATCATAAGATTACACACCCCAAAACATACCACTGGGCTCGGTCCTGCCCGCCAGAAAGACAAGATCCAGCCTCATTCACCAGAACACAGGCACTAGTCCCCTCCACCAGGAAGCCTACTCAACCCACAGAACCAACCTTAGCCACTGGGGGCAGACACCAAAAACAACGGGAACTACAAACCTGCAGCCTGCAAAAAGGAGACCCTAAACACAGTTCGTTAAGCAAGATGAGAAGACAGAGGAACACACAGCAGATGAAGGAGCAAGGTAAAAACCCACCAGACCAAACAAATGAAGAAGAAATAGGCAGTCTACCTGAAAAAAAATTCAGAGTAATGATAGTAAAGATGATCCAAAATCTTGGAAATAAAATGGAGAAAATACAAGGAACATTTAACAAGGACCTAGAAGAACTAAAGAGCAAACAAAAAATGATGAACAACACAATAAATGAAATGAAAAATTCTCCAAAAGGAATCATTAGCAGAATAATTGAGGCAGAAGAACAGATAAGTGACCTGGAAGATAAAATAGTGGAAATAACTACTGCAGAGCAGAATAAAGGAAAAAGAATGGGGACTTCCCTGGTGGCGCAGTGGTTAAGAATCTGCCTGCCAATGCAGGGAACACGGGTTTGATCCCTGGATGGGAGGATCCCACATGCCGTGGAGTAGCTGAGCCCATGCGCCAGAACTACCGAGCCTGTGTGCCTACAGCCTGTGCTCTGCAATGGGAGAGGCCGCCGCAATGAGAAGTCCGCTCACCACAGAGAAGAGTAGCCCCCACTTGCCTCGACTAGAGAAAGCCCAAGCACAGCAATGAAGGCCCAATGCAGCCAAAAATAAATAAATAAATAAAATTAAAAAAAAAAGAATGAAAAGAATTGAGGACAGTCTTAGAGACCTCTGGGACAACATTAAACGTACCAACATTCAAATTATAGGGGTCCCAGAAGAAGAAGAGAAAAAGAAAGGGACTGAGAAAATACTTGAAGAGATTATAGTTGGAAACTTCCCTAATGTGGGAAAAGAAATAGTAAAGTCCAGGAAGCACATAGAATCCCATACAGGATATATCCAAGGAGAAACATGCCAAGACACATATTAATCAAGCTATCAAAAATTAAATACAAAGAAAAAATATTAAAAACAGCAAGGGAAAACAACAAATAACATACAAGGGAATCCCCATAAGCTTATCAGCTGATCTTTCAGCAGAAACTTTGCAAGCCAGAATGGACGGGCAGGACATATTTAAAGTGATGAAAGGGAAAAACCTACAACCAAGATTACTCTACCCAGCAAGGATCTCATTCAGATTTGACGGAGAAATAAAAACCTTTACAGACAAGCAAAAGTTAAGAGAATTCAGAACCGCCAAACCAGCTTTACAACAAATGCTAAAGGAACTTCTCTAGGCAGGAAACACTAGAGAATGAAAAGACCTACAATAACAAATCCAAAACGATTAAGAAAATGGTAATAGGAACATACATATTGATAATTATCTTAAATGTAAATAGATTAAATGCTCCAACCAAAAGACATAGACTGGCTGAATGGGTACAAAAACAAGACCCATATATATGCTGTCTACAAGAGACCCACTTCAGACCTAGGGACACATACAGACTGAAAGTGAGGGGATGGAAAAAGGTACTCCATGCAAATGGAAATCAAAAGAAACCTGGAGTAGCAATTCTCATATCAGACAAAATAGACTTCAGAATAAAGACTATTACAAGAGACAAAGGACACTACATAATGATCAACGGATCAATCCAAAAAGAAAATATAGCAATTGTAAATATTTATGCACTCAACATAGGAGCACCTCTATATATAAGGCAAATGCTAACAGCCATAAAAGGGGAAAGCGACAGTAACACAATCATAGTAGGGGACGTTAACACCCCACTTTCACCAATGGACAGATCATCCAAAATGAAAATAAATAAGGAAACACAAGCTTTAAATGATGCATTACACAAGATGGACTTAATTGATATTTATAGGACATTCCATCCAAAAACAACAGAATACACTTTCTTCTCAAGTACTCACGGAACATTCTGCAGGGTAGATCATATCTTGGGTCACAGATCAAGCCTTGGTAACTTTAAGAAAATTGAAATCATATCAAGTATCTTTTCTGACCACAATGCTATGAGACTAGATATCAATTACAGGAAAAAATCTGTAAAACATACAAACACATGGAGGCTAAACAATATACTACTTAATACCCAAGAGATCACTGAAGAAATCCAAGAGGAAATCATAATATACCTAAAAACAAGTGACAATGAAAACACGATGACCCAAAACCTATGGGATGCAGCAAAAGCAGTTCTAAGAGGGAAGTTTATAACAGTACAGTCCTACCTCAAGAAACAAGAAGCATCTCAAATAAACCATCTAACCTTACACCTATGGCAATTAGAGAAAGAAGAACAAAAAATCCCCAAAGCTAGCAGAAGAAAAGAAATCATAAAGATCAGATCAGAAATAAATGAAAAAGAAATGAAGGAAACAGTAGCAAAGATAAACAAAACTAAAAGCTGGTTCTTTGAGAAGATAAACAAAATTAATAAACCATTAGCCAGACTCATCAAGAAAAAAAGGGAGAAGACTCAAATCAATAGAATTAGAAATGAAAAAGGAGAAGTAACAACTGACACGGCAGAAATACAAAGGATTATGAGAGATTATTACAGGCAACTATATGCCAATAAAGTGGACAACCTGGAAGAAAGGGACAAATTCTTAGAAAAACACAACCTTCCGAGACTGAACCAGGAAGAAATAGAAAATATAAACAGACCGATCACAAGCACTGAAATTGAGACTGTGATTAAAAATCTTCCAACAAACAAGAGCCCAGGACCAGATGGCTTCACAGGTGAATTCTATCAAACATTTAGAGAAGAGCTAACACCTATCCTTCTCAAACTCTTCCAAAATATAGCAGAGGGAGGAACACTCCCAAACTCATTACACGAGGCCACCATCACCCTGATACAAAAACCAGACAAAGATGTCACAAAGAAAGAAAACTACAGGCCAATATCACTGATGAACATAGATGCAAAAATCCTCAACAAAATACTAGCAAACAGAATCCAACAGCACATTAAAAGGATCATACACCATGATAAAGTGGGGTTTATCCCAGGAATGCAAGGATTCTTCAATATATGCAAATCAATCAATGTGATAAACCATATTAAACAACTGAAGGAGAAAAACCATATGATCATCTCAATAGATGCAGAAAAAGCTTTCAACAAAATTCAACACCCATTTATGATAAAAACCTTCCAGAAAGTAGGCATAGAGGGAACTTACCTCAACATAATAAAGGCCATATATGACAAACCCACAGCCAACATCGTTCTCAATGGTGAAAAACTGAAACCATTTTCACGAAGATCAGGAAAAAGACAAGGTTGTCCACTGTCACCACTATTATTCAACATAGTTTTGGAAGTTTTAGCCACAGCAATCAGAGAAGAAAAAGAAATAAAAGGAATCCAAATCAGAAAAGAAGAAGTAAAGCTGTCACTGTTTGCAGATTACATGATACATACATAGAGAATCCTAAAGATGCTACCAGAAAGCTACTAGAGCTAATCAATGAATTTGGCAAAGTAGCAGGATACTAAATTAATGCACAGAAATCTCTTGCATTCCTATACACTAATGATGAAAAATATGAAAGAGAAGTCAAGGAAACATTCCCATTTACCACTGCAACAAAAAGAATAAAATACCTAGGAATAAACCTACCTAAGGAGACAAAAGACCTGTATGCAGAAAACTATAAAACACTGATGAAAGAAATTAAAGATGATACAAACAGATGGAGAGATATACCATGTTCTTGGATTGGAAGAATCAACATTGTGAAAATGACTCTACTACCCAAAGCAATCTACAGATTCAATGCAATCCCTATCAAACTACCAATGACATTTTTCAAAGAACTAGAACAAAAAAAATTCACAATTTGTATGGAAACCCAAAAGACCCTGAATAGCCAAAGCAATCTTGAGAAGGAAAAGCAGAGCTGGAGGAATCAGGCTCCCAGATTCAAACTAAACTACAAAGCTACAGTAATCAAGACAGTATGGTACTGGCACAAAAACAAGAATACAGATCAAGGAACAGGATAGAAAGCCCAGATATAAACCCATGCAGATATGGTCACCTTATCTTTGATAAAGGAGGCAAGAATATACAATGGAGAAAAGACAGCCTCTTCAATAGATGGGAAAACTGGACAGCTACATGTAAAAGAATGAAATGAGAACACTCCCTAACACCATACACAAAAATAAATTCAAAATGGATTAAAGACCTAAATGTAAGGCCAGACACGATAAAATTCTTAGAGGAAAACATAGGCAGAACACTCTATGACATAAATTACAGCAAGATCCTTTTTTGACCCACCTCCTAGAGAAATGGAAATAAAAACAAAAATAAACAAATGGGACCTAATGAAACTTCAAAGCTTTTGCACAGCAAAGGAAAACATAAAGAAGAAGAAAAGACAACCTCAGAACGGGAGAAAATATTTACAAATGAAGCAACTGACAAAGGATTAATCTCCAACATTTGCAAGCAGCTCATGCAGCTCAATATCAATAAAACGAGCAACCCAATCCAAAAATGGGCAGAAGACCTAAATAGACATTTGTCCAAAGAAGATATACAGATTGCCAACAAACACATGAAAGAATGCTCAACATCATTAATCATTAGAGAAATGCAAATCCAAACTACAATGAGATATCACCTCACACCAGTCAGAATGGCTATCATGAAAAAATCTACAAACAATAAATTCTGGAGAGGGTGTGGAGAAAGGGGAACCCTCTTGCACTGTTGGTGGGAATGTAAATTGATACAGCCACTATGGAGAACAATATGGAGGTTCCTCAGAAAACTACAAATAGAACTACCATATGACCCAGCAATCCCACTACTGGGCATATACCCTGAGAAAACCATAATTCAAAAAGAGTCATGTACCACAATGTTCATTGCAGCTGTATTTACAATACCCAGGACACGGAAGCAACCTAAGTGTCCATCAACAGATGAATGGATAAAAAAGATGTGGCACATATATACAATGGAATATACTCAGCCATAAAAATAAATGAAATTGAGTTATTTTTAGTAGGTGGATGGACCTAGAGGCTGTCATACAGAATGAAGTAAGTCAGAAAGAGAAAAACAAATATCGTATTCTAACACATATGTATGGAATCTAAAGAAAAAAATGGTTCTGAAGAACCTAGGGGCAGGACAGGAATAAAGACTTAAACATAGAGAATGGACTTGAGGACACGGGAAAGGGGAAGGGTAAGCCGGGACGAAGTGAGAGAGTGACATGGACTTATATATACTACCAAATGTAAAATAGATGAGTAGTGGGAAGCAGCCGCATAGCAAAGGGAGATCAGCTTGGTGCTTTGTGACTCCCTAGAGGGATAGGATAGGGAGGGTGGGAGGGAGGGAGACGCAAGAGGGAGGAGATATGGGGACATATGTATATGTATAGCTGATTCACTTTGTTATATAAAGCAGAAACTAACACACCATTGTAAAGCATTTATACTCCAATAAAGATGTTAAAAAAAAAACTAATGAAAGCATTCTGTAAGAATCAATTGGCTGTATAAGATTTACAATAAAGAATATTATGTCTCTTATGGCTATTTGTACATTGTGTGCTACACATGCTTTTATATCAATAAAATGTATAAACACACACACACACACACACACACACACACACACACACACACACACACACACACACACACACACACACACACACCCCTTTTCTCAGGAGAATTGGTTGTTAAGCATTTACCAGTATATCACTGCCATCCCCACTTGTTTGGTCCTCAGTGGAAATGAAGAACATTTGCAACCATGCTACTTATGGAGTTCTTCCACAGCTTTCTCTTCTCTAAGTGGAATAATCTGTGATTCATTGATCTTTCCCTATAGGTTTTATTTTCCAAGTTTCCTCTGAGTGGTCTGGAATCAGATAGGAACATTTCTTTACGTGAGGGGTGCAGAACAGGACACATGACAATATTCTAGAGAGGAGACGATCCATGCTGGATGGGATGGGAGACCGGCCTCGGTGGGGACCGCCGAGGACGGTGCCTGGAAGAGGCATGAGCTGGCAGTTAGGAGACCTGGGTTACTGCCCTGCAGGAGGTTGTCTTTATGAGTTATCCCCTCAGTTATTTCATCGTAAGCAAAAGTTTGAAGTAAGGTCAATTTCAGAGTCCTCTGCAATCTTAAATTCTGCAGTCCTCTTGTTTATCAAGGTATATGAAAGTATAATAGAACCTCCTCAATCATTCAATTTGGAGGTTTAAGAGATAACAGTTCCTTAAATTTGTATGGCCCTCTTAGAGTTTACTAAACGTTTGAACACACTTTGTCCTAACAATGATATAAACAGAGAATCATTAATATCCCCACTTTACTGCTGAGAAAACTGAGGCTCAGGGTAGTTCATAACTTGTTCCAAGTGCAGAGCTAGTTGGCAGAGAAGCTAGATCTGGGGTTTCCAGGTCACTTTGTCCATCTCCAATGTCCTTTACCTTTGATCTGCTGAAACAGAAAATCCCACGTAGTATTCGTCACATTATCTTATGTCTTCTAAGCACAAGTTGAAGAAAAAAGTCTGTTTAAAGGTAGATTGCAGCTTTAGAAAGATGATTTTTTTTCTGGTTAAGTCAATAAGTTCATCCTTTCTGAGATCAAGCAAGGAGGCTAAGAGGAAGCAACGGTAGATTGCTTGCTAGGATAATAATTGCTTTAGAGCTCAAAGGCATTGAGCATGAACGTGCACACACCAGAGTGAGCATCAGAGGACAGAATGACCTGATGAGGAGACAGCAGCTCGGGGTGGGTGGTGTTTGACTTTTTACTTTATTTTAGACAACATAGTCCTGTGTAAAATTTGGAATTTTGTAAGCATATGAGTGTATAACTTGGGATATGTTTGGCTGTAATCACAAGCAATGCTGTCTCTAGTATTTTTTTTCTTCTTTATATAGCATAAGCAGCAGATTGGATTTAGTGATGAGCTAACACAGAGTGACTTCCTTTTTTTAAAAAAAATATTTATTTATTTTGACTGCTCTGGGTCTTAGTTGTGGCACGTGGGATCTTAGTTGTGGCATGCGGACTCTTAGTTGCAGCATGAGAACTCTTAGTTGCGGCATGCATACGAGATCTAGTTCCCCGACCAGGGATCAAACCCAGGCCCCCTGCATTGGGAGCGTGGAATCTTACCCACTGGACCACCAGGGAAGTCCCCAGAGTGACTTCTTAAGTGAACAAGAGGCACTAGAAAAATAACAGGATTATATTAGTTTTGCAAAATGGCATAAAGATGTTTCCTTTTACTATTCTAGGTTTCCTGATTTTTTTCCTCACCATTCATTTCGTTTGGACTTGCCACATTTTTATGGGGCAAATTCTCAAAAGGGTGGGAATTTCTTGAAGACAAATATAGACATAGAGGTAGTTTTCAGATACAGAGGAGGTACGCTAGCGGTTCGTTTCCTCTAGGGAGGCATTTGTGTGACAGTCGTCCCCCTCCTCATTCAGCAAGGCTGCATTGAGGGGCGTTGTAGCCAGGAGTCGTTATTGAGGGCTCTGTCCCTGGTTTGCTGTGGGATATGTGAATGAAATATGCACTCAAGTCTTCTATCTGTAAAATGGAGATAACATTCTGTAAGAATCATTATGCAGGACGACAGGGTGACACCTGAGTGAATGCCCTGGGGTCTAGTCTCAGGCACCACCTGCGACCAGCATGTGAAAAGATGGCTCTTCCTCTGACTTGTCAGTAGATGTCACTGCAGTCAACTAAAGCTCCAGGAAAGTGCTGGCCAAAAGGATTCTATTAGAGGAAAAAGGAAAGGAGTACTAGTAGCTTTTAAAGTGTACTGAGCATGTAGCTTTCTTCTCCACCGCAAACTCAAATCCTTTACAATATATTACTGGTTATTATTTTTAATAACATGTGTCCAGCTATGGGCAAATCTTTTCAGAAAAAAAGTTGATTCAGCAAACCATTCCATTCCATGTTTCTTTCGTTTACCAATTCATTCATTCAAGAAATACTAGGTGCCTATGGTATTTGAGGTACTTGCCAGGCTCTGGACTTACCATGATGAACAGTACAGACAGTCTGGCTTCCTGTCAGGTGGGAAAGACAGTCAATTAAAGAGGCAATACCAAAAAAAAAAAAAAAAAAAGAAGTATATAGAGAGATTAGTGTAATCACAGGGCAACTACTAGATGAAAAGAAGTAGACGACAAGGGGACCTGAGTGGAGGGGTCAGGATGGTCTCTGAGATAAAATGGTGTTTCAGAAGGTGCCCATATTATACATCAAGGTATAAATTAGAAAGCCAGCACCTGGATTTCTTCTCTCTAAGATTCTCACGGGTTCTTGTGGTTCATTTTATCTCCTTTGCTATCAGTACCATCTGAAATACATAGAAAAATGTCTTCCTTCCTGATTTTATGGTACTTAGATAATTTGACAGATCTAAAAAATTAATTTTTTATAATTAATTAATTAAAAAAAATTAATTAATTAATGTCATTACCTCTCCCTTGAGATATTGAAAACGTGTCTTTTATATGTCAGATACTTTGACAGATACTCTTGATTATTTTATTGGTGTGTGATACTTGGAAGGTAAAGCTGAATGTTGAAGTGGTCTTTCCCTTGTTTCTACATTCACTCCACACTGGGGTGTATGGATTAAATGAAAAGCTTCACATTCCATTAGGGTTTGAAGTCAGCCTAAAGCACAACTGGGAGCTACTTTGGTAACAGTTACGTGACCTGGCTGGAGGGAAGCACTGAGCATGCATTAGATCTCGAACATTTTAAGCAGATAATAAAGAAAGAAATATTGACAAGGAACATGAAGTTACTCTGTTCAATATTTGCTGTATCTCCAGTGACTCATGAATTACATTTTGAAACTCTAAATTCAATTTATTAAGAATCCCAGATAATGACTTTTGGATGAATAAAAACAAGTGAGTAAATCTGAATGCCTCCTTTTAAAGAGACTCAAAAATTTGTATTGCAAAGACAGCGGAAATGTGTTCTGGTGAATCAGTAACAACTTTTCTTGCCTTTTTTTCAGTTAAGAAATTGCAAAACTAAGCTTTTTTTTTTTTTAAACTTAACTGTGTGGTCTGCACTCATCTGTATTTAATTCATTCAAAAAACATTTATTTGTCACATTAGAAAAACCATGGCCTCAAGTCTAGGATGACTATATCTATTGATCTTTCCAACTATTTTCCTTGGAATAAAGAAAACAAATGTTCCAGTGTACAGTTCATAAAACAGATTGCCAAGAGCTGAGCAGAACAGTGAAAGGCATAGCTGTACACAAGTTCTCTTAATTTACTTACATGTGCCCTCTGCCATTTCCATACTCAGGAAGTTAAGGTGTTTGATAGTATGTTAATTTGTGAAAGGAAACATTGTAATATCATGGGAGGAGCCCTGGGGAAACCTCTTATATTGCTCTGGCTTTGCTTCTAAAGTATGGTGTGGTCTTGGGTATCTTTTAATTGCTCCGAGCTTCAGTTTTTTCATCTACCTAAAGGGGCTTTGAATGGATCTGAGGTCACTACACAGAAGCCCCTTTAATATATATATATATATATATATATATATATATATATATATATATATTTTAATGTTTATTTGGCTGTGCTGTGTCTTAGTTCAGCATACAGGATATAGTTCCCTGAGCAGGGATCGAACCCAGGCCCCTTGCACTGGGAGAGCGGAGTCTTAACCACTGGACCACCAGGGAAGGCCAGCCCCTTTAATTTTCCTCTGTCCTCACTTCCAGTGTATTGGGTCTGCCTTCCTTTTTGACTCAAAGGAAGAGGTGACTCACCCCTGTTCAAGTCTAACCCTTCCACCTGTGATCTGGATCCTGTTGACTTCTTCCTCCTCTTTGAGCTGATAGGGGTAAGAAGCCATCTGGGAACACTCATTGTCTAAGTTGGAAATCAGGGTGTCATCTCTGATTCCTCTCTGTTCACTCAATTCCCACATCCAGTTAGTAGCAAAGTCCCATTAGTTCTTTCTCCTAAGTGGCTATTGGACACATCCTTTCTTGCCATCCTGCCTTTGTTAGGCTGCCATCCTCTCTCGCCCAGACCATTGCATGAGCCTCTTTACTGATCTTCCTTGCATTCCCTTCCACTTCCAGTCCATCTCTACATTGTTTTCAGTGAAATCCTTCTAAAACACAAGACCAATTATGACTGTTGTAGCAGCAGCAACCCCACTGAACAGATACTTATATTCTGAGAGGGTGTTAGGCCAGGTTCTGAGAAACAGTCAGTTTGAATAAGACAGCATAGTCCCACTGAAATTAAAACCTGTGTTGGCTACCTCATTTACCTATGAGATAATACGAGTCTCTTTTGCATGGCCTTTAAGGCTGTGCACATTTTGGCCTCAAACCTGCCAGCCTATAACCTTACCTACTGCTACCTCTGCTCCTGCCTTGTGTACTTCACATCCCTGCCACACTGAACGCTTCTTAACCTTAGCATGCTGTGGTCTGTCATGTGTCTAACATTTTGCATACCCAGGCCTCTTTGTCTGGAATTCCTTTCTCCCCTTCTCCTCTTTTGGTCTGTGGAATGCTTACTCATTCTGCAATACCTGATGCAGATATCTCATTTGGGAGAATTTTCATGAGTTGATTACTTCCTTGTTTATACTTGTACTTCTCTTTGCTGATAGTGTTATATTGTATTTGTTAATGTCTGTCTTCCTTATAGGATTGTGAGCTAGTTGAAGGCAACGAATCTTGCCTCATTCATCTTTGTATTCCTAAGACCTATCATAGTATATAGCACATTTTAGCAGCTCAGTAAGTCGTTCTTGATTGACTGAAATAAATGGATGAATGTACGTGCATACATGCATGGATAGAAGTGGTAACTACAGTATTTCTCATCTCAGTGGAAATGACAGTAACTGTGGAAAAAAGAAACTTGGAAGTTACAACTGGCTTGATCTTCTGGGGAAGGCTTTGACATCTGCAGGTAGATCCTTACCTGATGGCCAGGGAATCTTTGGACTAGATCTTTAGAGTCCCCTTAAGCTGTAAGAGTTGATAACTTTATTTTGGCTGTATGACTTCAAATCCAAGAGTTGGAACACTTGGCTTGTAACACTTTTGCCAGCTGGCTGAGAAACAAGGGTAGTTTGCTCAACACAACTTGTCATTGTCTCTTACCTTGGTTCTCTGAAATCTACTTCTGTGTCGGTCAATGACAGATCATTAGGCTCATTCCCAAAGGAACTGGTTGTCAGGTAGGCATCATTAAAACTGGTGAAACGTCTTAGTTTCATCTGAGCAAGGCAAATATGATGCTATCTAATCATGACAGGCATGGTGACGTGATGTTCCGAGAAGCGAGGAACATCTTTCAAGACTACTGCCTACCTCAGTGTAGGCAATTACTACAGTCAGTCAGTAGTGATCAATATGCAAAGCTTAAGGTAGAAACATTAATCCATCCTTTAATGCAAAAACATCAGCAGCTGAAGGTTTTCTTGGAGGGGGAGGAGTGAACTGATAATCCACCACGTCGTTTCCAAACGTGGAAAGTTGATTTTTATAATGAATTTGCAGACATATCCGTTTTCAGATATGTGAATAATAAAAAGAACTAAAAGCTTTCACAAGATCTTTTTTCAGCATCTGCTTGTCTCACAGTCTTGCTTCCTTTTAGTCCTCTAGCCCCTATGCCACATCCATTATCATCCTGAAAACAAAAATAATTCAGACCACTTAAATGATGTTTCAGTGACACACTATCCATTAGCATTCAGAAAAAGCCAGCACTTTCCAAAGAGAAATGTGACACTCTCTTTCGCTTATTCTTTCTCTCTTGTTTCTTTACTTGAGGTGAAATTTCAGCTTCTCTTGGGATTTCTTATTTTATAAGAAAATAAGAAATTTTCATAAGGTGGTTATTTTTGCAGATAATGACCTGACCCCTTCTAAAACCACCTGCTTGGTTGGTTACAAGGAGTAAGGTAGGGGTTAATAGTAGTCCGTTTCATTCATTTTTGTTTGTTTACCGTGATTGTGAAGCAGTATATGCTCAAAGCAAAAATTTTGGATAAAATATACAATCCTGGCATCATGCCCAGGAACAGCTGGGCAGGCTTCTGGCTCTGTACACCAAAGAGCAGCTTTATTTAGAGCAGACTACAAAATAATTGGAGGCCAGAGAACGGTGCAAACATTTTGCTACCATTTCCTTCGGGTTTCCGTTCAGGCAGTGCTGACGCTCCTCACATGAGTGGTCAGAAGTCCCTCTCTTTTGGTCTCCTACCCCTTCCTCTTTATCACTCTCCTGCTGGGGCTCCAGCTGTACCCTATGGTCGTGGTTGGAAGTTCCATAGTCAAGAGGCTTTTTGTATTCACAGTCATCTCCCTGGTGTCTAGAATAATGCCTGCCATGTAATAGACCCTCGATATATTTTTGTTGACTAAATGAAGTTTGCAGAGGAAAATATTGACCTAGATAAACCACCCTCTCTATTGCCATCACTTTCCCCTCTCAATGCATAACTTTGGTACCTGAGGCTAGAAGGCCCTCTTCCTACCAGGGGAAGATGGGAAGGCATAAAGACGATGAAAGGAAAGGAAACCCTATCTTGCCACATTTCAGAAGTGTTTGAAGAAGATGGGAAAACTCATCCACAATCCCTTTACTCAGAGGAAACAAATGACCTATTATCTTCCAGTCTTTTTTTTCTATGCATTTTTTTTCCATAGTTGACATTAAAGTTAAAAAAAATTTTTTTCAGTGTATTCTAAATCACATTGCAAATTGGTCCAGTAAAATGTATCTGCTTAGATTAGTAGCAACCATGTTTAATTTGTTTGTGATAGTATTTTCCTTTGATTCTAATACCAATGATTTTTGCATTTTAATGCTTCTAAAATCATGGATAAGTCTTGCAGTCAATGTGTTGTTTTTTTTAATAAATTTATTTATTTATTTTTGTCTGCATTGGGTCTTTGTTACTGCACGTGGGCTTTCTCTAGTTGAGGTGAGCGGGGGCCACTCTTTGTTGCGGTGCACGGGCTTCTCATTGTGGTGGCTTCTCTTGTTGTGGAGCACAGGCTCTAGGCGCGTGGGCTTCAGTAGTTGTGGCTTGCAGGCTCAGTAGTTATGGTTCGCGGGCTCTAGAGCACAGGCTCAGTAGTTGTGGTGCATGGGCTTCGTTGCACAGCGACATGTGGGATCTTCCCAGACCAGGGCTCGAACCCGTGTCTCCTGCATTGGCAGGTGGATTCTTAACCACTGAACCACCAGGGAACCCCTAAATGTGTATTTTTAATGTCGATGGTAAATCTTATCATCAATGACCTCTTAGAGTCCATGAGTATAGTATTTGGAAATAGTATAGAGTAGAGTTGCTTTTGATTTTTTCCTCATGGAAAAGTGACTGGACTAACTTGCCTTTGTTTTTATCTTTATTATTTATTTATTTACTTATTTGGCTGCACCAGATCTTAGTTGTGGCAGGCGGCATCCTTAGTTGTGGCTCGCCATCTCCTGAGTTGCAGCACATGGGCTCCTTAGTGGTGGCATGCAAACTCTTAGTTGCGGCATGCATGTGGGATATAGTTCCCTGACCAGGGATCGAACCCAGGCCCCCTGCATTGTGAGCACGGATTTTTATCCACTGCGCCACCAGGGAAGTCCCTGGACTGACCTGCCTTTACACTTCAAAAAATATTTCTCTGAACCTTTCATAGCCTTCTTGGTCCCTACTTCTCCCTGTTTACTTCTTTTTTTTACATAAACATATTTTTATTGTGGTAAAGTTCACATAACATAAAATAACCATTAACCACTTTAAAGCATCCAATTCAGTGGCATTTAATACATTCACAATGTTGTGCAACCATTACCTCTATCTAGTTCCAAGATATTTTAATCACCCCAAAAGAAGACCCAGTAAGCAGTCACTCCCCATTCCTCTTTTCCCCTAGCCCTGGAAACCACTAGATTGTTTTCTGTCTCTATGGATTTACCTTTTTTGGATTCCCTGTTTATTCCCGAAGGTAACTCTGAAGGACAGGCCTTCTCACCTGACCTGTGAAGGCAGAGAATGCACGGGCCTGGCTGTGGCATATTATAACATGTTTATATGTGCTAAGACACCGGTATCAGGATTGGCCACTAAACATATATGCTGTTGGCAGTTGTAGAACTGTCCTGGGAATGTTTACAAATTACTGGTCATTTTATGTGAAGTCAATGAACAAGCAAGACTACTAACATGGTGAGAAAGCTTGTGGAGATGAAGTAATGTTAAGAGCAAGTCATGGCTCATGTCTTCTGCTTCAGGATCTTAGCTTTAAGGTAGCAGCTGAGGCTGTGGTCTCATCTCAAGGCCCAACTGGAGAAGGTCTGCATCCAAGGTCACATGGTTGTCGGCAGATTTCAATTTCCTGTGGGTGGTATGACTGAGGGCTTCAGGTTTTTGTTGGCTATTGGCTTGGGGAATGCCCTCTGTTTCTTGCCACATGGGTCTCACCATAGCTCACAGCCTAGCAGCTTGCTTCATTGAAGCCAACAAGGGAGAAGGTCTTTGGGCAAGACATACATGACAGTTTTATGTAACGTAGTCACAGATGTGACATCCATCACTGTTACCATATTCTTGGTTAGAAGCAAATCACAGGTTCTGCCCATGCTCAAGAGGAGTATCAGGACACTCAAGGACACAAGTGTTAGGAGGTGGGGGTAACGTGGAACCATATTGCTATAAATGGGTCATCCAGTCAGATCTGGCAGAGTGACTCATTTCTTTTTTTTAATATATATTTTTATTGGAATATAGTTGACTTACAATGTTGTGTTAGTTTCAGGTGTACGGCAAAGTGAATCAGTTATACATATACATATATCTACTGTTTTTTTTAAGACTCTTTTCCCATATAGGCCATTACAGAGTATTGAGTCGAGTTCCCTGTGCTATACAGTAGGTTCTTACTAGTTATCTGTTTTATACACAGTAGTGTGTATATATCAATCCAATCTCCCAATTTATCCCTCCCCCCAACCTCCTTATCCCCTGGTAACCATAAGTTTGTTTTCTAAGTCTATGAGTCTGTTTTTTTTTTTTTTTTTTTTTTTTGCGGTACGCGGGCCTCTCACTGTTGTGGCCTCTCCCGTTGCGGAGCACAGCCTCCGGACGTGCAGGCTCAGTGGGCATGGCTCACGGGCCCAGCCACTCTGTGGCATATGGGATCTTCCTGGACCGGGGCACGAACCCGCGTCCCCTGCATCGGCAGGTGACTCTCAACCACGGCGCCACCAGGGAAGCCCCTGTTTCTGTTTTGTAAATAAGTTCATTTGTATCATTTTTTAAGATTCCACATGTAAGTGGTATATGATATTTGTCTTTCTGTTTCTGACTTACTTCATTCAGTATAACAATCTCTAGGTCCATCCATACTGCTGCAAATGGCATTATTTTGTTCTTTTTTATGGCTGAGTAATATTCCATTGTATATATGTACCTCATCTTCCTTATCCATTCCTCTGTTGATGGATACTTAGGTAGCTTTCATGTCCTGGCTACTGTAAATAGTGCTGCAATGAACATTGGGGTGCATGTATCCTTTCGAATTGTGGTTTTCTCCGGATATATGTCCAGGAGTGGGATTGCTGGATCATATGGTAGCTGTATTTTTCGTTTTTTAAGGAACCTCCATACTGTTCTCCATAGTGGCTGTGCCAATTTACATTCCCACCAACAGTGTAGGAGGGTTCCCTTTTCTCCACACCCTCTCCAGAATTTATTGTTTGTAGATTTTTTGGTGATGTCCCTTCTGACCGGTGTGAGGTGATACCTCATTGTAGTTTTGATTTGCATTTCTCTAGAGCTAGTTCATTTCCATCCTTCATTGAAGAGTAAATTAGGTAGAGAAACAGCCTCATTCTGAAGGACAGAGGGGGTATGAGGAGAACTTCTGTGCAGAGTATGCTGAATACTTGCAGTGCTGCCTAGAAACCACAGCGACTCACCATTTGCTTTGATCTCTCAAGGGAAACTGGGAAAAATGACAGTCTTTGAGGAAGATACTAAATGGTGATACCGCCTGATGGGCTCAACCTAAATGCTTGATTGGAGGTGTCTCCTGGAGCCTTGAGGGAACAGAATGGCTGCAATCACAAATAAGGCAATGCAGATAGATTCTCTTAAATCAGTGGCATTGTTTGTTAAAAATTCATCCTCCAAGGTCCAGTGTCAGCCAGACTTAGTCTGAAGAAATTCCTGAACCATTGAGGGGTTCTACTGGATGCATAAAGAGTGAACTATACTCTGGCTAGCAACATACTTTTTGTGAAACATTTTTGGATCCCAGATGACATGACTCTGCTTGATCAACAGTATCGTTTGTCTGATTTTTCCCTGAATTGCTCCTGAATCTTTCAAAATCTATGACACCTAGCACAGTATCACATACATGGCAGGCACTGTATAAGAATTTTCAAAATTATTAAATTAATTCAAAAGAATATTTTACATACTCTGGTGGTAATCATAGGAAAGGATTCTCTCAAAAAGTAATTTTGAGTAATAATTGGTATTATTGGAAGAAATGGTAGCCTTTGAGTTGCTTATTTGAATAGAGCAGTATCCATGTGTATAAATAGTCATGTGTCTGTTTTTAAGAGCACTCTTGTCCTTTGATAATGTTGATGTCTGCTTCCTCAGTTGGGAGTCGTCATTCTTTTTTTGTTTTAATTAATTAATTTTATTTATTCATTTTTGGCTGCATTGGGTCTTTGTTGCTGTGAGCAGGCTTTCTCTAGTTGCAGCGAGTGAGGGCTACTCTTCGTTGTGGTGGGGGCTTCTCATTGCAGTGGCTTCTCTTGTTGCAGAGCACGGGGCTCTAGGTGCATGGGCTTCAGTAGTTGTAGCGCACGGGCTCAGTAGTTGTGGTTCGCGGGCTCCAGAGTGCAGGCTCAGTAGGTCCACGGCATGTGGGATCTTCCCGGACCAAGGCTCGAACCCATGTCCCCTGCATTGTCGGGCGGATTCTTAACCACTGTGCCACCAGGGAAGCCCGGTTCTTTGCTTCCAGTACTGTAGTGAATACAGTGGTTGTGAACTTAAAGGGCAAAGATAGTGAGAATCAGAGATGTCTCTTGGTATTATAAACCCTTTGACAGCTACTACCTGCTCATTCTTTGTAGATGTTTTTAATTAGAGTTTAGCTAAATTTTCATGCTTAGGATATTATGCTAAACTAGTCAGGGAGGAGTGAGTAATAAACAAACGTTTTGGGAAAAGTTAATGAATGCATAAATGTTATGAGTGGCAATTTCTTTATAGATTACTAATCCTGTTCTGGAATTGTTTAAAGCAAAATTTTGATGCCAATATTGTGATGGTTGGACCAACCTACTATTGCTATTTAAGTAGAGCTAATCTCTGGTTAAAAGTGTATGGATTATCTACACGGACCATTTGCTCCCAGATTGGCTTCCTTTTGCTAATCTAGCTATTTCCAGGCTACTTCCCTGGACTTCTACTTCCATTTGATATACACTGAGGGATTATGAACTAATTTTTTAAATTGCCTAAGAAAATGTCAATTAAAAAACCGACCAAATTCCAGCCAGGTGGAAGGTTTCTGTTTGTTAGTTTAGTGTTTATACAACTGCTTGCCTCTGTCAGTCTGTGTGACTGAGAGTTAACCGTGCAGCTTGACATGGACATCAATTCTGCTTTCGTATTGATCAGGGGAGGCGTGAGCTGGGGAGGTTGTGATAGATGGCTTGTACCAGAATATTCCTGGCAAAAGCTATGAGGCTGTGTCCTTCTCCAACTCATTAAATTAAAGCAGAATACTAAAAATGATATGCCAGGCATGGCAAGCCTTTCTTGGGATGCAGATAATCAGATTTTCTGCTCGTTTGGAAAGAGCCATGACCTACCTACTGATCTTTAATAAAATGTTATTTTGAAAGAGCACACACATCATCTTTCCCATCTTTATCTTTAAAAATCCTCCCCTTGGACCCATGGCTCTTGTTATGGGTTGAATTGCATCCTTCCCCCTAAAAAAAGAGATATGTTGAAGTCCTAACCCCCAACACCTGTGAACACGACCTTATTTGGAAATAGGGTCTTCACAGATTTAATCAAGTTAAGATGAGGTCATTGGGATGGATCTGAATCCAATGTGACTGATGTCTCTATAAGAAGAGGGAAATTTGGGCACAGCCACAGCCACACAAGGATGCCATGTGGAGACACAGAGCCACAGGGAAGGAGCCATGCGAAGACTGAGGCAGAGATTGGAGTGATGCTACCACAGCCGAGGAACAACTAGGTCTACCAGAAACTGGCAGAGGCAAGGAAAGATCCTCCCCTTGAGGCTCTGGAGGGAATATGGTCCTATCAACACCTTGATTTTGGATTTGTAGCCTCCAGAATGGAGAGATAAATTTCTGTTGTTTTAAGCCACTTGGTTTGCGGTACTTTGTTGTGGCAGCCCTAGGAAATGAACACATTCCCCCTTGAGCTCCTGCTTTCTTTGCCTCCTTCCCTTCATAGCCAAGCTGCAAATTGGCTGGATTGCAACCCCCTCCCAAAATTGTTCTTGCTGAGGTCTTCAGGAACCTCCCAGGAGGGGGGCTAAGCCTACAGACCCTGGAGCCCACTTGACTGGGTTCAAGTCCAAACTCCACTCCCTTCTAGCTGTATGAACTTGGGCAAATTATTTAAACTTTCTGTGTCTTAGTTTGTGTTTATCAATAAAATGAGCCTATCCTGGGGGCTGTTGTAAGGCTTAAAAGAGTTAATACAGCCAAAGCATTTAGTGTAGTTCCTAGCACATAACTATCACTTAATGTGCATTTATTTCCATTAATACCATTTGCCACATATGTCGTCCCTTTTCAGATCTTACACTGCCTTTCTGCAGCATTGGGCTCTACTGGCCTCTTTCTTCTCTTGACTCTGTCTTCCATTGCCTTCCGGTCATCCTCCCTGCCTCTGGCCGAGCTTCTCCTAGGAAGACACTGTGGCTGGTGGGTAGAGCCCAAGGGTTAGAACCTAACAGATCTGGGCTCAATGCTCAGCTTTGTACTTATTAAAGTGAGTGACTTTGGACAGATTAACCTTTCTGAGCCCTAATGGTTTTTTTTTTTTTTTTTTAAATAAAATGTAGCTAGTCTGACCTCACTGGGCATTTTTGAGGAGTAAGTGAGATAATATAAGCAGAGGGCCCAGTGTAAGCTGGATTCTTATGACTTGGACCTACACCTCTGGCTCATCCTCTGACCCCCTAGTTTAAAGCTGTCATATAAGGCCCTGCAGTTGGGGTCCTCCACAGCACCAAGGGGAGTTACGTACTTGAAGTAAAAATGGAATGCAGCAGCCCTGCCCCCGTCCACCCTCCAACTTTTGATGCAGAGATAGATCTGTGGAATATTCTTAAGGAGCTGGGAAAAGTCCTACCACATTGAAACTGGTCATATTTGCCGTTTTAATCTCACTAGCCTCTACATTCAGTGGTTACCAGGTGCCATGGCTTTGCTTTCTTCTACGTCTCTTAGAAGCATTCTCCTTTTGAAGAAACCAGACTCTGGCTCTGGAGGGATAGCAGGGGAACCAGACATGATGTCTGATGGGAATCAACAGTTTCAGCCTGATTTCAGAAATGATTGATTCTAAGGCACCCAGTATGGGGAATCCAGAAGTGGTTCATGTGTGGTGTTACACAGAAAGGTGGGCTACAGGTATGAGAATTGGATTCTGGGAGGTAGGATGTCAGGAACGAGCCTTGGAGGAGGAATTGACATAAACCAGGCAGGATTTTAGGGCCTGGCCAGTGAGCTGGGGCTTGGGGAAGGTCTCTGGTCCTAGACTGGGCAATCAATCAGAATTGAGAATTTGGATCCTCTGGACTGAGCCAGCACAGGGCTAGGGAATAAGGGCTGAGAGGGATGAGCTAGATTCTTCTCTAAGCTTGCTCTGGGCCAGGCTAGTCATGGAGGAACCTCTCCGGGTGGGAGTACAGCCTGAAATTTGGAATGTAAATTAATTCTAAGCCTCATCAAATAGGGCAGAGGGGCTCAAGCATGGGCTCTTGGGGCAGGCTGTCTCTGCCACCATTACCTTGGGAACTGAGGTAGGCCAAGGTGCAACAGTGGTCCCAGCTGGGAAGACCTGGAGAGGGAGAGCCAGGGAAAATAAAGCTAACAGATGCATGTCCATTATTGCTTGTGACCATTAGAAAAACACATGGAGGAAGTCCGGGAATCTGGGAACTCTGAAAACATCTTCCCTTTGTACATTTGCTGTACGAGCTCTGTGAAAAGTCCCTTGACAGCCCCAAATGCCCTAGAGATACCGTTCTTCCTGGTCTTCATTGCTCTGAAGAGCAGTCACCTTTTTCTGCCAGAAAGGTTTTTTTTTTTTTTTGCGGTATGCGGGCCTCTCACTGTTGTGGCCTCTCCCGTTGCGGAGCACAGGCTCCAGACGCGCAGGCTCAGCGGCCATGGCTCACGGGCCCAGCCGCTTCGCGGCATGTGGGATCTTCCCGGACCGGAGCACGAACCCGTGTCTCCTGCATCGGCAGGCGGACTCTCAACCACTGCGCCACCAGGGAAGCCCCGGAAAGGTATTTTGAAAATGATATTCTGACTCAGAAATGCTCCATGTGGTTGCCTTATTTTCACATCTCTTAATACAGATTTACCGGACACAGTTCTATAGGGATAATCTACAAGATCAATGTCATGGCTGTCCAGTTATTCCTTGTTGGCAATATCTGGATCTAAGACTCACAAATGCTGCAGTTTCTAGTGAACAAGCCACAGTTTTGGAGGACTATTAGTTATTAAAAGGAAAAGATATTTTCAAAAGCTTTATACCTCTACCAGACCTTCACCAGTCTTTGATGATGGCAGTCAATTTTTCTGTTAGAATTAGGACCAAATTGCCTTCCACGAGTTTGTTGGAGTTAAAATAAAGAGGCAAATTTGTTCAGGAGGGTGTACAAAGCCAAGAACAAGCTATTCCCTGTTAGTGACAAAGAGTTATGAGGAAATAACTGCAAAGCTGACTCATCAATGCTGCTTTTACTACCCTGTTTAGGAGGCTCTAGAGATGAATTACTCAGTCTTTTCAGTGTAGGCAGACGAGTGAAAGAGTGAATGAGACATAGCTCAGGAAAAGTTGAAGATGAAATTGTGGTCGTATTAAATAAGATTCAAAACCGAATTCAATATTGCTTAAAATGGGCTATAATCCAATGAACTTAATACAAAGACGTTGAAAGCATTTTTTTCCTTTTGCAGATTCTAGGACCATTTTATGTTTCAGTTGGTCTGAATCTTACTTTGTTTTCTGTGTGTTGACAACATGGCTTAAACTGTAAATATCCTCCTGACAGATCCTGTTACTTAGCTTTCCAATTGCTTGAAATCTGGAGCTGTGGTCACAAGGGAGTCCACCAGGCTGTTCATAGCTACCAGAGAACTCACATATAATGCAGGTTCTGGGGTTTTATATTCTACACACATCGAAGGATGCTACCTTTGGAAAAATCAAGAGAGTGTAAACTTTTTTCTATGAGTTAATAGCTTCTGGTTCTAGTCAAAGTCCATAGACTCCAGTTGGTCATTAACTCCCCATAAATGCCTTATGCAGAGAGAGTTATTGCTTCAGAGGGTTTTCAGTGGCATTATTTTTTTTTTGTGAGTGAATTGGCATTTGCAGGGTACTTTTGAGATGATTAGTGTTCTAAACATTAGTTGAGTCATTTCCAACAGACTATTTGGAGTCCTCTCCACAGGCAGCAGCTGAAGAGACATTTTGAATCTGCATTCCCTAGACCTTGGGAAGGCATACTTAATGTAAAAGCCTGGCTATAAATGTTGACTTTAAAATTAGAGCTCACCCTGTGATGAGACTGAGCATCCTTGCCATGGCGCTTCTGAATTCTTGCCCCCCTTTCTACAGTGACCTTACTGTCTAGGGTGGGACAAAGTGTTTGGTAAAGTGGCCTAGTGTCATTCAGCGGGTCCACCAAGAGCGCGACCTCCCAGATTTATACGTACCCTGGGAAACCTGAAACTCTAGAAAGGTCATTTAAATATTTTATGCAGCCTTCTCCTGTTGCTGAAGACTCCCAGCCTTAACCTGTGCTAATGCAGCTCTCTTATTTTGATCATTTATATCCCACAAAGCCTTCTCTTTGTGTCTCTACGATGGGTTATGTGCTCCACTTTAAACTGTCTGCTCTTTCTACCTCTGTCCACCGCGTTACTCAGCATTTAAAGATTCCTCCTATAGGAATCAGTCACCACTTGCATGAGTCCTTTGGGCTTATCCCTAAGACTCTTCCCAGTTCTTCTCTTTAAATGCTATGGCCTATGATAGAGTATTCCTATGCTTACTTCTTTAATTTACTGCTTTAAAAAAATTGAAGTATAGCTAATTTACAATGACATGTCAGTTTCAAGTGCATAGCAAAGTGATTCAATTTACTGCTTTTTGAGCAAGGCTGCAATGAAAAACAATGGTAGAAAAGAGCTGATTTTCCTACCTTTCCATTCTGGGACAGTTACTAGTACTATCTAACTTTTCTGAAGAAAAATGAAGAACCCGATTTAAACAAGAGATAGGGCAATGACCTGTGACACTCTGAAACTCCACGCATTTGAGTTTATGGGTGTACCGTGGTTGTTTTATTTATTTATTTATTTATTTTTTGCGGTACGCGGGCCTCTCACTGTTGTGGCCTTTCCCGTTGCGGAGCACAGGCTCCAGACGCGCAGGCTCAGCGGCCATGGCTCACGGGCCCAGCCGCTCCACGGCATGTGGGATCTTCCCGGACCGGGGCACGAACCCGTGTCCCCCGCATCGGCAGGCGAACTCTCAACCACTGCGCCACCAGGGAGGCCCTATATTTCTTTAAACTTTTGTACTATCCTGTGCTTTCAGACCTGCTCAACCCTTATTTCTCCAGCAAGGTGTTCTGCTCGGTTCAGATTTGAGAGTGAAAGACTGTTCATGTAGGTGGTAGTGCGTGAATGATAGCTGGGTCTTTGTACGTCTGCTGCAGACTGCTAGAGCTGTTTCTTTAAAGATCATCTGGTTCAGGTAACACATTTAACGCTAGAGGACACTTAGGCCCTGAGAAGCTAAATAGCTTGGCCAGAACTATAACTCGTAAAAATCCAGCCCTCTTGTCTCTTGATCCAGTGTTTCTGGTTGCCACATCTAGCTGCCACACTTATTTTATTCACTTGATCCCTGTCTATCAACACACACACACACACACACACACACACACGGAATATAACATTTTAGGAAACAGCACCGGCTGTAGAGTCAGTCATACTTAGGTCTGAATTCTACTCAGCACTAACTAGTTAGACACTTAATTCATCCCTTTAAGCTGCATTTTTTTCTCATGTGTAAATTGAAGATAATAAGAGTACCAAGCTCAGAGGGTTGTAGTGAAGATTAATCTAATGTGCATGTAAGTTGTTTAACAAATTGTCTGGTACCTGGTAAGTGCCCAATAACATGTCTGTCTGCCCAATAAAATCTCTTTCTGTATCTCCATCCATGTATACCAGGAACTGAGCTAATGCAAAGCAATACTTCTTTATTGTTTTTAAAATTTTTTATTGAAGTATAGCTGATTTACAGTGTTGTGTTAGTTTCTGGTGTATAGCAAAGTGATTCATATATATATATATGTATATATGTATATATATGTATGTGTATATATATATATATATATACACACACACACACACACAGATATACACATATGTATATATTCTTTCCCATTATGGTTTATTACAGGACACTGAATATAATTCCCTGTGCTATGCAGTAGGTCCTAGTTGTTCATCTATTTAATATATAGTAGTTTGTATCTGCTAATCCCAAGCTCCCAATTTATCCCTCCCTCACCCCCATTCCCCTTTGGTAACCATAAGAAACTTCTTATTAAAGTAGGAAAGTATCAGACTTCTTATTACAGCTTTTACACCATTTCATTGAACCCTGCTTTGGTTATATTATATCAGTTATAGACTATATTGCTTAGGGTAAGTCTGAACTGTTATAGCAAAAACATCCCCAGATAATTCAGTGGCTTAAAAAAGAAGTTTATTGCTTTTTTCACATGGAGCCCAAAGTGAGCATTCCAGGTTGGCAGGCTGTTCTGCTCCATGGGTGATTCAGGGATGCAGGTTCCTTTTTAAGTTGCTGCACTGACATCCACTAGGGTGCTGTCAGTGTTGGGGATGCAGTTGATGGGAAGGAGAAGGAGAGTGTGAAGGAGGCACTTCTGGGCCCCAAAGTCACACATGTCACTTTCACTGACATTTCACTGGCAGCAACTTAGTCACAGGGCCAGCTCTAACTGCAAAAGAATGGAAAATTAGGGCAGCTGGCCAGCACATGCCAGGTACGGTTCTGTGGCTATAGAAGAAGGGGAGGATGGGTTTTGGTGGACAGCCAGCAGACTTTGCCTTCGAGCTTGGTTCTAGGGAGCCAACAGTGCCGAGGGGCTGTGTGGCACGGTGGAAGGAGTTGTTGGTCAGGAGCCTGGACTTCTCACTCTACTTCTTCTAGAGACTTGCATCATGACTTTGGCTAAAGCACCTAACCCCTTGCACTTCAGTTTCCTTAGTAGGAAGAAAGACCTGGGATTGATGAGCTCTAAGGTTCCTTCCAGCGCTGTGAAGCCCTCCCTGACCCGTATCTCAAGGGATCTCTTTCTCCTCTAAGCATCTCTTCACTGTGCATCTCATGGCACACAACTCCTGCAACTTTGTTAGGAGCTTTTATTCCATCTCATGAAGCTATGAGCTTTGAAAGGGAACAAGTATGTCTTTCTGTCCCTACAGCACTTTGCAGGTATCAGAAGATCAAAAAATATTTATGGGTTGGCTGATTGGTTGGTTGACAAATGTAAATCACTGGGAACTCATTGGAAGAAGAAACTGTAGCTATGAAGTACTGCAGACTGATTTTCTCTGGGAATGAAGCAGAGCTGAGAGAATAACCTCTAAGGTTTTTTTTTTTTTTTTTTTCTATGCTCACAGTTTATGATTCTGTGACTCAGCAGCTCTGAAGTTGGGAGGAATCCCATCTCAGTTCCCTCCAGTGACATTCCCTCTAAAAGTTTTTTTTATCGTCAGGTTGAATATCTGGACAAAAGTTTCCATCTCCTCCAGTGGCTTCTGCAAGGTCAACCTCATACATATGAAGCTTTAAAAGAAAATATTCTCACCTCTCGGAATAGAGCTATATTTTAAAATCCTTTAGTGTTTCAGGCAAGGGTCTGAGTACATATTAAAATGCAGGGCCATACAGTTTGCTAAGCTTTTGAATCACATTTTGTACATTTAAATTCTAAAACAAAGCCCTCAGAGATTCACTTTAAAAATAGTGAGTTAAGCATTTATTCTATAAAAATCTGAGTCCCTGTTTTGAAGTCGGCTACCATCAAGTTGTTACTGGTGGGCAGTGACTGAATTGCCAAATAATGTAAAGCAGTGCTTCTCCAAA
The DNA here is from genome assembly GCF_937001465.1 of Orcinus orca. NCBI lineage: Eukaryota > Metazoa > Chordata > Mammalia > Artiodactyla > Delphinidae > Orcinus > Orcinus orca. The sequence goes on along the minus strand of NC_064560.1, from coordinate 158,672,014 downwards.
CTGTGTGGAGCATTTGAATCATCGGGGATCTGATTAAAGTGCAGATTCTTATACTCCAATAAAGATGTTAAAAAAAAAAGAGTGCAGATTCTGATGCAGTAGGTGTGCGGTGGCTCCTGAGATTCTGCATTTTTTTTTTTTTTTTTGCGGTACGCGGGCCTCTCACTGTTGTGGCCTCTCCCGTTGCGGAGCACAGGCTCACGGGCCCAGCCGCTCCGTGGCATGTGGGATCTTCCTGGACCGGGGCACGAACCCGTGTCCCCTGCATCGGCAGGCGGACTCTCAACCACTGCGCCGCCAGGGAAGCCCAGATGCTGCATTTTTGACAAGCTCCTGCAGGATGCTGTGATGCTGGTCCGTGGCTCAAGCTTTGAGCAAGGATGTAAGGAATATTTCCTATTAACATGGCACTTTAAAGATGCTCTGCTACTAGTTAAATATGAGGTCATTATGTTGCCTCATAGTCAAGTTATTTGCATATATGATCCCTTTAAGATGATAAGATCCTGAAACCCAGGGAAGAACCCTATTTATTTCACCTCACTTTCTCCTATGAATTTGGCACACTGTCATGTATTTCATAAGCCCTTAAACTATTTTTTAAATGAATGATTGACAAGTTTAACTGGATGCTTGTTTTGTTCCAAGTAGTAAGTATATCTGTTTGACCTGGGACATATTTTGTTGCTTTCTCTATCAGAATTAATATATGAGAGGAAACATGGCCCCATAGAGGATCACAGTGGAAATATTTTTTTCATAGTGCTTTATTTATTTTCTTCTCCATTGATGTATGCATTAGCGCACGGCCTGAGCATCCTCAGGACTCCGGGAAGACACAGCCACCATTTTGATTGAAGTCACGCAGGCTTCCATCACTTTTTCCATTTAGCAGTGGCAGCGTGGTCTGTGCATTTCTTGAAATCCAGGTCCAAGGGAGAGGGTAGCTCCATGGCCTGACCCAGGACAGATGGGAAGTAATGAGTGTGTTTGTTTGTCCTGAACAAAACCCAAATGAAATCAAAGGACATAAGTGGTGAGGCATGAATAATTATATTTTTATCTAAATTTTCAGTGTGGTATTTTTGTGTTCAAACCATCATCAACACACTGTATGTAATACTGCAGGCTTTGGTAGCTTGACTGGTAAGTGACATTCCCAAATTCTTTTTTTTTTTTTTTTTTAAGAAAAAGAATGTCCTTGGATGGTATGTCGTCAGAAGCCATATAGATACTAACCTGGTAGGTAGCTAACTCTTCATTGCCTATTTCAGTATGGTTTCAAAGCCTTTCTCATCACTCAGTTGGCCAACATAGACACTGAGAGGAGTGGAAACTGGCCTTGATAATGCTGTAGAATCTATGTGTCGCCAGTCTCCGTGTGCGAAGTGAAATGGGTTATGTAATCATTCACACCAAACCTGCTTGGCTCCATCCTCCACTTTACAGGTACAGTCACAGCCTAGCTTTGCCATCACTCACGTGCTCTGCCAGCCCATGAGCTCTGGGCCGACAGATCAGGGTTTGACTCCTGGTTCCACCACTTACTGAGTGTCCTCGTCTGAGGTATTTTGCTTTTATATGTCTTGGTTTCCTTAACTGTAAAATGGGGATAGTAGAATCCCTGGTGGTCCAGTGGTAAAGAATCCGCCTTCCAATGCAGGGGACGTGGGTTCGATCCCTGGTTGGGGAACTAAGATCCCACATGCCATGGGGCAACTAAGCCCACCAGCCTCAACTAGAGAGCCCGTATGCCTCAAACTACAGAGTCTACCTGCTCTAGAGCCCAAGCATCACAACGAGAGAGAGAAAACCCGCACGCTACAACTAGAGAGAAGCCCATGCACCACAGCAAGTAGACCGTGCAACGCAATAAAAGTTACTGAGTGTCCTCTTCTGAGGTATTTTGCTTTTTAATGTCTCAGTTTCCTTAACTGTAAAGTGGGGATAGTAGGATCAACATTCTTTGAGAAGTACTGAGGGCATTAATTCTCGGTATTAATTTCTTAGTATCCCAGCTCTAAGAAGCTAAACCTTTATGACTCTCTAGAGCTTACAGTCTAGGATATGATAACATATTTATAACAGTGTATGCATAGAAAAATGAAAACCATTACATGAAGACACATGCATGGTTGTCACATCAGGATGGTGACTGATGTGACCTGTGAAACATGTCAACATTCTTAACTAACCAAAGTTATGGAAACTTAGGTAAGAATCCTGCAGTGCTAGAGACAACTAGCATGCTCCCAGACACAGTGACTGCCCTCATGACACCTACATTTCAGTGAGGGGAAGGGAACAGACATTAATCAAGCAATCACCAGTCTTTAAATTACTATTATGATTAGTACCATAAAGGAGATTAGGTAGCCAGGGATCTGATAGCAGGGGTCCTGACCTGAGGGGGATCAGAAAAGGCTTCCTGGGGCAATGTATTTGTGAATTCAGGCGCATAGGAAAGGGGGAACAGGGGCTGAGAAAGGAGCATTTCAGGGAAAGGGAACTGAATTGTAATGGCTGGAGGCAGGAAGAAGTATTTGAGGACTTGTAAGAAAGCAGGTGTGCCTGGAGTTAAGAGGAAGTACAGGGAGGCTAGTGAACCTAATAGGGACCAAACTCTGCAAGACCTTGCTTCCCAGGGTAAGGATGTGGGATTTTATCCTGTGAGCAGTGGGATGCTGTGGAAGGGTTCTAATGTGCTATTTGAATTCTAAAGGTGTCGCTCTGGCTGCAGGATGGCTAGGGGACGCTATGTAGAGAGTGACAATGTAGTAGAGAGGGGGCAAGAGCAGATGAGGGAAGCCAATGAGTAGCTTGTTGCAATCGACTGGGCAAGAGGAAAGCTGGCTTTTGCTGGGACAGGGAGGAAAATGGATGGATTCAGAGTGAGTTAAGAGGTAGAATCAAAAGGTCTTCATGGTGATTGGATCTTGGGAGGGAGGATGGAAAGTGTAAGGGTGACCCATATGTTTCTGGCTGTTGCAGTTGGGTGGGTAGTGGTGTCATTACTGAGATGGGGTATGACCCGAGTTAGGGGCAGAGTAAGTGTGGGGAGAGGGAGAGATTACTGGTTAAATTTCAGGTACATGAAAAGCACTTGAAGGAGAGATATGTCTGGAGCTTAGAGGAGAAGCTGAGCTGGAGCTGTCCATTTTGTAGTCCTCAGTATTAGATGGTAACTGATGCCATGGGAGTAGATGATAGTGCCTAGGGAGCAAGTTTAGAGGGAGAAGGATGGTGACCTGGAATGGGACCTGGGGAAGCTTCAGTAATTCAGAGATGAGATAGAGTAGGTCAGACCCCCAAAGGAGGCTAAGGAGGAATAAACTGAAAGGCGAGGGGAAGCGTGGTGTCATAGAAGCCAAAGGAAAGGACTGTTTCAAGATAGAGGACTGAAAATGCGGCTGAGAAGCAGGTGAACCGACCAACAACAGGTCTGAAAATGCTTAGATGCTAAGCTCTGAAATCAAGAGACAGTTCACATTAAGTATTTGTAGAATGCCCCCAGGAACCTAGCACTTCCTCAGCTCCCTCCTTTGTGAAATGGGCATGGCAGTAGAGTTGTTTTGAGAATTGCATGGCATATGTGCAAAATATTTAGCACAGGGCTGGAAACCAGTAAGCATACAGTAGGTGTTAGTTGGTATAAGAATGACCAAAAGTTTTATGGAGGAAATGAGAGTTAGAGAAGCTGGGGACAGGGTTGTAGATGACATAGGGCCTGGTCTGGCTGGAGCTTGGTTTGTATCTGGGAGGGTGGAAAAGTGCAGGTGGGTCCAAATGAAGGAGAGCCTTGGATGCTGGGAATAATCTGAGTGGGAGATGACCAAGGCCTGGGATAAGGTCAGGGCAGTTGGGGGAGCAGACAACTTTTAGATAGTGTATCAGAACTTTGATAGTGGGCTGGACTAAAATAGAGAAGTTGGAAATAGTTTTGAACATTCAGGCTTAGAATATGCTAGAATTTTCTCTTTCTTTTAGTGTGTTTAATTTTGAGTTGTTAACTATGTAGTTAAGCCTAGGATGTCTTTTAAAGAATGCTCTATGAAACTCAGGTGGAAGCAATAGGCCAGTGTCACCTTGTCTCCTGATGTAGAGTGAACGAAGGCTGAAGGCCAACGGTGGAGCCCAGAAGGACCTCCAGAGGCCAAAGGAGGAAGTTCATATAGACCTTTTTTTTTCTTTTTTTTTAAATTAATTTTTATTGGAGTATGTTTGCTTTACAATGTTGTGTTAGCCTCCACTGCACAACAAAATGAATCAGCCATACACATACAGATATCCCCTCCCTTTTGGACTTCCCTCCCATTTAGGTTACCACAGTGCATTAGGTAGAGTTCCCTGTGCTATACATGTTCCCATCAGTTGCATATAGACCTTTTGAATTCAGAGAAAGAGCATTTAAATCCAGAGTGGTGATGCCCTGGACTGAAAAGGACATGGATTATTTTCTGTAACAAATGATGACCCATTTTATCAAAAGTTGTGGAGAGGCTAAAGAGTTTTCTCTATTCCATAAATGTTATCTATATGAATATATTGGCAATGAAAGTCTAGTTATTTGTTTTCTTTGGCAGAACTGTTAACTTTATAATCTTAGCTGAGCTGGATGTTGGCATCAATTGAACACTTAGTAGTCTTGGCCTGGACCAGTGGCGTGCTAGGATGTGTGGACAGTAGAATGAGTGCAGCCCTCTTGTAAGGGTGGTTCTATGTCAAGGTTTTGTGGCATCTGTCACCTTCCTGGCCAGGCCTGTCCCAGGGAGCCTGACGCTGCTGAGAATATATGACTTTCTTTTTTTTTGTTTCTCTCTCTGTCTCTCTCTTTTTTTTTTTTTTTTACTGTGGAGGGGCTGTTTGATTAATTTGGTGTTTTCTGAAGTTATCGATTGGCTCTAGACATGGATTTGGTTAGTTTTAGCATCATCTTTTAGTGCTGATCTTCAAACTGCATTATTTGTTTGCTGAGCTGCCACAGATTTTGCATTGCTGTAGACCACTGGCAGGAGCATAGGAATAAATATTTTTAGATTCAAGAACCTTGGATCCTTTATGGGTGTCTGATTAGCGAAAGCTGCATCCCTGAAAGAGATGTTGCCTGACTTCATGGTATACACAGAACAACAAACCAGGAATCTTTCCTTTATTTGTAAAATTAGCCTTAATTAATGTCCTTTATTCCTATTTCATTGCTGTTCGTGACATGATGTCACATAATGTTGATATTATTATGAAGTGGAGGAGCTTAATGCCACTCTACCCAGCTCTGTTCCCTCCTTCTAAGTAAACTTACCTTCTCATTAAAAACCAAGAGCAGGTGGATGCCAGGAGCTGAGGGAGAGGAAAATGGGGAGTTGTTTAATGGATATAGATCTCAGTTTTGGAAGATGAAAAAGTTCTGGCGATCCATTGCACAACAATCTGGGTATGTGGAACACGATTGAAGTGTACTTTTAAAAAGGGTTAAGGTGGTAAGTTTTATGTTTTGTGTGTGTTTAATCACAATTTAAAAAAAGCAACAGTGAAACAAAAACAAAAGAAAGAAGCAAACTCAACACAAAGCAAGACCGGGGAAACAGCTGGGCTCTTCTTTCTCTGGTTACTCAGCTGGGCAGCTTGTTCCCTCGCCCCCAGGACTGTTGCCCAGGAGTAACCTCAGGTCTCAGTGTCTGTGCCTGGTCTCCTTATGTTCTTCCCTTGATCGGTTGCTCACTGTGGGAGAGTGCACTCACGTGGTTGATTTGTTTGCCACTGGCTCAACCCAGGTCCAATGCGGAGACAGAGAGAGAGGAAGGCACAGGTTTGAGTACTATAAGACAGGGCTTTGAGGAATATGGTCCTTCCTGGACTTGCTTAGACTGAACTGAACGCAAGTAAAGCAGCCAAGAGCTGTATTTCAGCCTCCACAGACTTCGGAGAAGGGTCTGTTTTGTCTCCCTCCTCCCCATGTTACTTCATCTGCAGGGCTGGACAGTGTTATACTAATGGCAGTTACTTTGCCAGTTGAAAAATCTAAACAGAGAGGAAAACCATCTGGAAAATGCTGCACTTGAAGCCAACAGTTAGAACGTGAATGTCATGCTGTGGGACCTGAGATGTAGACAAATTACTGTGAAATCCAGGTTCGAATTGGTTGTTTTGATGCTCTATGTGAGAACCTAGATGGATACAAAAGCCTTTACCAGAAATACCTCTGGGTAGAATCATTCACTCTCTAAGCCATGGGAACTTTGAATCATAAGGGGATCAGACTCAGATTCAGAATCAGGGTTGAGACTTAAAATAAGTGTTGTTCTTCTACTTTAGAGCTACAGTGAAGGTGCTTATGCTGTCGGAAGGGTGAGCTTACTCTGTGGCACCTCATGTTACTAAGTCATCATCCTTGAAAATCCTCAGCGGGAACTAAGCTCTCTCCCTGAGCTTTTGCAGTCGTAAAAACACTCCTTAATTAATGCCTTCACTCATTATTTGTGACGGCCATTTTTGCCATCATGGGGGCTTAACCACTTGTGTTATTCATCCTCACGAGGTCGTTCCTGTGAGATATAAGCTCTCTGAAGGCAGGGACTGTGTCTTAGTTATCTTTTTATTCATCCTCCAGCAAGTGCCTGGTCACAGAAAAATCTTAATAAATTGTTAAATTGAGTCAAAACAGAGAATCAATGTAGGCTTATCAGATTAAAGGCATTTGGTTCTTCTGGGTCTACATCTTTGCTTCTACTTTGTACCATAAGATAAATGCTACTTTTGATGTGAAACCATCATACCTAAAACTTACTGCTGACACAGACGGGGAGAGAGGGAGAGAGGCTCTTTGAAAAAAATGTGAAATATGAGTGTCTATGATTATGACATTTTTGTAGTTCAGAAACAAATACGTATATGTTGCAGCAGTAAAAGATCGTCTATTCTCTGTGGCACAGTTTTTCTTTGATTTTCCTTAAGTTTCTTTCTCTCTCATCAGTGAGGCTTATTAATGCTATTCTAAAGTCCAGTGGGTTGATTTTCTTATCTATGAAGTAAAAGGTTTGATTATGGGCACAAAGCATTTCCAAATTGCATTTGAATGACTTTCTCTCTTCTTACTCAATGTCCATCAGTCACTTAAAAAGGCTACTTTGCTCTCCCTTCTCTAGCTTCCATATGTCATATGTCTCTCTACTGTTTCTCCTCTTGCTTGTTAGGTTTTCACATTCTTTTTACTTTCTTTCAGTTCTTCTCATTTCCAACATGTTCCTTGTGATTTTTTGTTGTTGTTGTGCCCTTCTATTAGAAGTGCCAAGATCTCTCCAGGAGCAGACAGGCATGAAATTCTGACTGCCAAGGTGAACGTTCAGATAATTTGAAGGGCAGGAAAAAGCCATATTGACCAGTATGACAAGGATATCTTTTATCATCACCACACAAACCCAGTTTTCCTTTAAGGCAGCCTCCCATTAATTATGTCCAAATAAGTTTTTTGAAAAGCATGCTATTTAATTTTCTTGCTTCATCTGTCATTGAGTCCGTAGCAACTTGATACAGCCTGATGCCTTTATATTTTTAGAATGTGAGAAGTAAGTATTAGTTAGCAAAGTTCATTTAAACGCCTGGCAGATGACAAGATAAAAGATGCAATTGCTTCGAGGAGGGAGCCTTGGGTTTTTCCTGCTGTGAGCTTTCATTACAACTCTCCAGAGATCCCAGTGTCACCTTTACCTCTCTTGTGAGCGGTCCTCCTGGGCAACATGGATAAGCTCATACTCAGCTGACTGGGGTTCTTTTTAGCAGAATTCTACTGCAGCTAAATTGGCCACTTTAACATCTTCCTGTCCCACTCAAGGCTGCAGACGTTTCCCTTTTCTGCTTAGAGAATATTTCTAAGTTCTGTTTGGTTCTGCTTCAGACCTGCTCACTCATCTGGTTTCCTTGGTTTCCGTCCTATTGTTATTCGCCCAGATTTTCCTACGTTAGCCAGCTTTTCTGGATGGATGCCTGTTTGGGGGGGTTTGCTTGGCTTTTTGACCCAGTGAGTCCCTGAGGCCCTTTGTTTCTATCTCTATGCAGTGCAACCTCCCACCTCTCACCCAAGTTCCTAGTCAATGCAACTCATGCCAACCTGGAACCAATGCCTCAGATTCCTACTTGTTAGGAGTAGAGAGAAGTCAGACTCTACTATTAATCTTGGAATATGAATACCTTACTTGAAAGTATATGTAATTAGTGGTAAAGAGCACAGGCTCTGGAGCCAGACCTCCTGGGTTTAAATCCCAGGTCTGGCCCTTACGAGCTGGGTGATCTTGGGCAAATTACTTACTCTTTCTTGCCCAGTTCTGTCATCTGCACAGTGGCGGTAATGGTTGTACCCGCCTTACATGGTTGATATGAGGAGTAAACAAGTTAGTTCATGTAAAAGGCTTAGAACAGTGTGTCTGCTATACAGTGAGCACAATATAGTGTTAACTGTTTCTAAGAAATTGAAACCCACATCCACTGAATTCTGACTCTGCCGGAAGGAGGGCAGATGGATGAAATCAATGTTTATCAAAGGGAAGTCCACAAGTTTACTATGAGAAACTTTAAATCTTGTGCTTGCATTTGGATGGGAATGTGAATCCACTAAGATAAGCATATTTTGGATTATTTGGGTGATTCCTCAGAGCTGAGCGTGCTGCGTGATTGCTTTGTGTTTATGATGACGTTCTCATGCAGTGAAGGCCACGACATTGAGGCCGGCAGGCAAGCCCAGCCATGGTTCTTGGAGAGGAGAGAGGAGGGGATGGAGTCTCCTACAGCATGTGTGGCCTGAGCTTGCTATGCTGTCAGGGACCAGTCCTGCAGCAGTCAGTGCAGTAGCCGTAGAGCGACTGGTGGTGTCGATTTGGATTTTTACTGGGATTCTGTTTACTTTATGAATTTGTTTTGGTTTTACAGTCATATAAAAGAGCTGTCAGGATTAGAGGTTTAAACCTAGTCTTGGGGTTGTGGTTATTTAAGTAACATTAGAATAAAAATAATTTGTTAGCACTGCCGTATATTCCTCAAACCTGAGAAAGACAAGACCAGTCTGTGAGTCCCAAATGCCAGTTCACAAATCGTGCTAGTCAGGTTATTAAAAAAAAAATTCCTTGGGGAACTTGTTAGAAATACAGACTCTTGGGGAATTCCCTGGTGGTCCAGTAGTTAGGACTCTGAGCTCTCACTGCCGAGGGCATGGGCTTAACCCCTGGTTAGAGAACTAAGACTCCACAAGCTGCGTGGTGTGGCCAAAAGAAAGAAAAGTACAGACTACTCTTGGGCTGTGTCCTGGAGCTGCTGAGCTGGGCGTGTGGATCTATCTTTGCTGAGTTGCTCAGGTGATTCTGCTAAGCAACAGGTTTGGGCCTCTTTGGAACCGATGACCTCTCAATACTCTTCATTGTCTTAATGAAGAGCATTCATAAGGCTTGCTCTTAGGATTCAGTGGATTCAGTGTCTTCATCTTCAAAATTGAGATAATGCTACTTGTTCCTTTCTTACTGCACAAGGGAGTAGGGAGAAGTCATGAGGCAATTTTCATAAGTATTCTGGAAGAAAAGTACAATTTAAGTGTAATGTATTGAGGCCAGAATTGAACTAGATCATCTCAGCATGCAAATCGTTCCCTAGGAACAAAGAGGAGACTTGGGTCTATAGAGAGCATCAACAGGCTGAGTTTGCCACCAGGGTTCCAGTTTCCAAAAGCATTGGTCCACCTTTGGCATGCAATCAAGCCCTATGGAACCTGGTACGTTACTGTGAGATTTACAGATCAGGAAGTTGGTGGTGACAGAGGCAGGCAGGCTGGACAGGGAGGTCTAGTTTCCTTGGGCTGCCATAACAAAGAACCATACACTGGGTGGCGTAAAACAAGAGTAACGCACACAGTTCTGGGGACTAGAAGTTGAAATCAGTGTCAGCAGGGTTGGTTCCTTCTTGAGGCTGTAAGGGAGAGTCTGTTCCATGCTTCTCTCCTAGCTTCTGGTGTTCTGGGGGATCCTTGGTGTTCCTTGACTTGGAGATGCTCACTCCAATCGCTGCCTTCATCATTACATGGCCATCTTTTCCCTGTGGGTCTCTGTGTTTTCCCATGGCATTCTCCCCTCTCTGTGTCTCTCTCTTCTTCTTATAGGGACACCAGTCATACTGGATTAAGGGCCCATCCTGCTGTAGTATGACTTATTTTAATTTAACTAATTATATCTGCAAGCATCCTATGTACAATTAAGTCACATTCTGAGATACTGGAAGTAAGGACATCAGTATATCTTTTGCGGGGGACACAATTTAACCCATAGCACCATTTTTCTATTTACATAGGCTAACACGAGATATTTCTGAGTGAATTCTTTTCCCCAAATTGATTTGAAACGCAGAGGGCATTACCCCCTTAGAAACCATGTTATATGTCGTGGTGAGGTCCTTGGGGCAACCATAACTGCGGATTTAGCTCACAACGTACTGGAAGCAGAATTTCTTCTAAGGTCCTACAGAATCTAACCAACGCACTAGAAAAGGTTTCAGTGAGAAAATGTGTTCCAGGTTTCAACGTTGGGTGCTAAGAACCTATTTCTCCCCATAAGCTCTTAGAAACTTCACTCTTAGGTTTATTTCTCTCATCTTGATTTTTCTGTGCTTATTTACATTTCTCTTTTTTTGGTGTGTTATTCTCTATTTTGGTTCTGATATTACCTTTTTTTTTTTTTTTTTTTGCGGTACGCGGGCCTCTCACCGCTGTGGCCTCTCCCGTCGTGGAGCACAGGCTCCAGACGCGCAGGCCCAGTGGCCACGGCCCACGGGCCCGGCCGCTCCGCGGGATCCTCCCGGACCGGGGCACAAACCTGCGTCCCCTGCATCGGCAGGCGGACCCTAACCCACTGCGCCACCAGGGAAGCCCCCCTGATATTACCTTTAACGTCATTATCATACCTGAAATCGTTTGTGGAAGGAGTGAAGCATGGGGAAGAGAAATGCTCTGTGCTATAAAGTCTTTTTCTCACTTCTGCATTAAAATTTGCTTTTCACAATCCTGTTTTCCCAGCATCTTCTCTGCAATTCTAACTATACCTAGCCATCCAGTACATGAACTTCTCTATTGTGTGTGTGGAGTTCTGGTGCGTTCCATAGTATTGAGTCAGAGGGGCTCTCAAAAATGAGAAGTAGTAGGGGCTTCCCTGGTGGCGCAGTGGTTGAGAGTCCGCCTGCCGATGCAGGGGACACGGGTTCGTGCCCCGGTCCGGGAGGATCCCACATGCCGCGGAGCGGCTGGGCCCGTGAGCCATGGCCGCTGAGCCTGCGCGTCTGGAGCCTGTGCTCCGCAACGGGAGAGGCCACAGCGGTGAGAGGCCTGTGTACCGCCAAAAAAAAAAAAAAAAAAAATGAGAAGTAGCATATTCTGATGGGCTGACATTGTGTTTACTTCAAATTATATTGTTTAAAAAAGTCTTTGTGCTGGCTGCAGGTCTCAGCCCTCTTCCTCCTGTTCCAGGCTTCTTAATGATCTGTTGTCATCTGTTCAGGGAGGCTAGTCCTTGGCCTTAACCTGATATGGCCCTTCCTTTAGAGGCTGAAGAGTTTATGGGAAATGGTTTAAAAACTTTCTATAAAGTCCTTTTCTGAAATCAGGTAGTAGATATTGGTGAAGTGTTATAAAAGCAATGTGTCCAAATATCTTCAGAATAATCAGATCTGAATAAAATCAGTTAAATAGGCTTTTCTTTTTCTCTTAGATTAAAAGGGATGGTTAGTTCAGGTCCTCTGAGAAGCAGAGTCAAGATGGGATTATGTGTACAAGAGATTTACTGGGAGGCCACCAGGGAAGGATAAAGGGAAGAGAGCAGGGGTGGGCTGGGAGAGCTTTCAGATTGCAGTGCAGGTCTGACTTCTGTGAAGGGAGAGGTGGAAGGAAGGAGGACTGGTAGGAAAGGATGCAGATGACAGCTCAGTTCTGAGAATGTTTTGGCCAGGCTGATTGTGAGTTCTTGAGCCCAAGTTGCCCATTAGAGGACCCCTCTGCCCCACAGGCCTGGACCTGCACCAGTACCCACCTCATGCCCAGCCAGTGTCTGAGAGCAGCCCAGGGGACACATGCACACTGCACACTGTGGTGGTGGATCCAGAAGTGGGGGGCAGGTAACCCATACTTCCCTGCAGCAGGAGAGCTAAGCAGGTAATTCCATGGCTTTCACGAGGATCTCTAGGGGTGCATGAACTTGGACGGTAAAAACTACATCCTTATTTTCACTAACTGAATTTTAGTATTTTGTCTAATCATGAGTGGAGCCAGTAGCCATAGTAGTATTAGCAGTAACTGTGTCTTTCTCACCCATAAATATTACAGATAGTTTTATATCAGCATTATGGTTGTCACAGATATCTTAATATGTCAGTTATGCTCATCATTACTTTGAAAGTATGGTGGTTATTAGACCCATCCCTTGATCTTCTTATTGAATGAGAGAGTAAAAAGGCATATTTACTGTTATGTCACAAATTTAAAAACTAATTTGATAATGGGATTTAAATATAATTGTTTCTTGAGAGTTTTATACATCTTATTTTATGCATTTATAAACATGATTCCAAGAAGGGGTCTATAGTCTTCTCTGACAGACAAAGGAGTCCATTGCACAGAAATGGTTAAGAACTCCTCCTGCAGATAGTATTCAGTAGAACCCTTTTATTTTATTTTTTAAAACATTTGTTTGCTTATCTATTTATTTTGGCTGCACCGGGTCTTAGTTGCGGCATGTGGACTTCTTAGTTGCGGCATGTGGACTTCTTAGTTGCGGCATGTGGGATCTAGTTCCCCGACCAGGTATTGAACCCAGGCCCCCTGCATTGGGAGCGTGGAGTCTTATCCCCTGGACCACCAGGGAAGTACCAGTAGAACCATTTTAATTGTATTATCCCAATTATCCTTTACCTCGCTCCAAGTGTATGAGAGCAGTAGCCCCAGTCCTCATGAGAGTATGTTACTGTGGAAGATGATTCATTAATTCAACAGTGTCCCTCGCATGCCAGGTGCTGTGTGGTGCTGAAGCTCCAGCAGTGAGCAACACAGGCACCCCCTCCCTCAGAGAGTTTAATCGACTAACAGGAAGGACAGCCATTAAGCAAGAACAGTTATGGTTATATTACCGTGTGCCATGTGATAGTAACAGCATGGGAGCCACAGGAGGCTCTGGCTGCCCCAGGAGAGGGACCTGTGTAGGAGTCAGAACAGACCTCCCTGAAAAGTGCCCTTTAAGCTGAGCCTGAAGAATGAGAGGAGTGAGTTGGGAAAAGAGGAGGTGGAGACAGAGGTTAAAGTGTGAAGATTTGACAGTGAGACACACTTAACTCGTAAGAGCTGAAATCACACAGACCTTGTGAGCCATGTGAAGACGTTTAGACTTTTCCCCAAAGGCAAGAGGAAGCTTTGAAGGCGTTTTAAACAGGGAGTGATGTGATCAGTTTCCTTTCAAGAATATTACTTGGAAAGAAACAAGGGAAGCCTTTGTGGCACTAAGATGAAAAAAGATGGCAGCCTCCTAGGAAGTACATGGTGGGAGAAAACAACGTCAAGTAAGACAATCAAGTTATTCTTGTTTGATTTCTTTTTGGCTCTGTGTGAATGAGTGGGTCTTGAATCTCTACTTGTTGATCTATCACAGACTGCGTTACAATTGTGGAAACATCTTTCTTAGAGTTAAGATGTTCATAGTAGCTGCAGTTCTCTCCAAAGTCTATTGCAGATGCCTCTGTGTGAACATAAAACCTCACACAAATCTTGGAAAACTATTTGCCTATAATGTTGGGCCATGGAGAAAGTGGATGTTGTTTGGTTAGGTTCTCTTAGTGCACATTTGTTACTTGCTGCAGCGTTGATGGCCTTTAGACTTCTACATTAAGAAGAAAATAAACATCATTAAAAATGTAGATGCTTATATTGCCTATTAAACGAAAGGTTTCTGGCTGCTTCTTCATAAGAAACTTGTAAATGGGTTCCTGGTTTGTTTGTTACTAGGTAAAAACAAATCCATTTTGGTTGATGGCTAATTCAGGGCCATGTGTATTTAGGCAACTCATAAAAGTGTTTGTATGGAAACAAGTCTACGAGATAATCAGATTTTATTTCTAGTGTCTAACTGATGCTCAGAGCTTTGGGATTTAATTACGTCTGTTGAAAAAATACAGTTCAATTTCTCTTCCTCCCTTTTAAACATAACTGCAGTAATTCACAAATATACAAGGCTTTATAGATGTTTTCTGACAAAGTACCTGGTACCTATTAGATACTCAGTAAATGTTGGCTTCTTCTTCTAATTGAAAGAACACATATCAAATAAAAAACCTACCCAAGACTTTGCTTCTGATTCCTGTGTTTCTTGCCTAGCAGTTGACTTGGTACATTTTGTGATTACTCCAGAGAAGTAAATAATTTAAGTGGGAAATTGTTTTGAGAGGAGACTGCTGTTTTCTAGTCATTTAGGTAGGCTGGCTTGAGCGTAATGTTGGGCATTTGCTCTAGTAGGGAGTGTAGCCGGTGGTTATCATGTGGGGTCTGAGGCATGATGAGTCGAGTATGTGTGGATGGAATATAAGTTCTACCTTTTCCTTTCTCTGTGGCACCTACCCAGCTTCCAGGAGGACCCACATAGCTTCTTTACCTCATCTTCCATCTCTTAGTGTGTCCATCTTCTTTTATTCAGCACAATGTTTTCAAAGTTCATCTGTGTTGTAGCAAGTATCAGTATTTCATTTATTTTTATGGCTGAGTAATATTCCACTGCATGTATATACCACACTTTGTTTATGCATTTATCAGCTGATGGACATTTGGATTGTTTCCGTCTTTCGGCTATTGTGAATAGTGCTGTTATGAACATCAGTGGACAAATATTTGTTTGAGGACCTGTTTTCAATTCTTTTGGAAATTTATATATGAGTGCAACTACTGAGTCATATGGTAATTTTATGTTTAATTTTTTGAGGAACTGATGAATTGTTTTACCCAGTGGCTGCATACTTTCCACTTCTACCAGCAGTGTGTGAGGTTTCAATTTCTCCACATTCTTGCCAACACGGTTATTCTCTCTTTTAATTTTTGTTTTGTTTTGTTTTCAGTATGCCTTCCTAGTGGTGTGAAGTGGTGTCTCACTGGGACTCCGATTTGCATTTCCCTAATGACTAATGATGTTCAGCATCTTTTCATGTGCTTCTTGGCCATTAGTATACATGCTACAACCTGGTTGAACCTTGAAAACATTATGCTAAGTGAAAGAAGCCAGACACAAAAGGTCGCATATGGTAGGATCCCATTTACCTGAAATATCTCAAATAGGTAAATCCATGAACACAGGAAGTAGAATAGTAGTTGCCAGAGGCTGGGGGAGGGGAGAATGGAGAGTGACTGCTTAATGGGCATGGGGTTTCCTTTTGGGTTGATAAAGCACATTTTGGGATGAGATAGAGGTGATGGTTATGAAACATTGGGAATATGCTAAATGTCACTGAATTATACACTTTAAAATGGTCATTTGTAGGTTTTGTGAGTTCCACCTCAATAAATAAAAAAGCGAAAACGCCTGGTTAGAAGTTGAGTCTCGACTTCCAGTCCCAGTAGCCGACTTCCAGTTCCAGCAGCACGGTAGACTGAGTGTAGATTTCCACCTCCTGTTGCAAACTGAGAAATGCTGCCTAAAGCAAAACAAAAATGTAAAATATGCAACTGGGCTGGAAGGGAAAGCTGTTGTTGCCAGGGGCGGCGGCTTAAGGCTGGAGCGGTAGCCTTCTGAGCTGAGGCTGTGGCGTCTAAGGGGGGACTAGACCACCTATAGATGCTGGGATGAGGGGTGGAGTTTAACACCAGTGTTGGGCCAAGAGACATGACCTTGGGCTGGGGTAGGGCAGGGGACAGGAACTAAAACCCCTGGGTAAGAAGACATTCTGTGAAAGCTGCCTCCTTGGTGAAAAGGGGTATAGAATAATACCCGCCTCAAGTCAGGGAAAGCGAAAGGGGCTCTGGTGGGAGAGAAACACGAAAGCCCCAGGTGTACCTTCATCATGCAAGAACCCACAACTCAGAACTGAACGCACAGCACCGTTCCAGGTGGGTGAGCCTCCTGGGTTCAGCACAAGCAAACAGAAACTGCTCATCTGTAGTGACACTTCTGCAATGCGGGCTGCCCAAGACTCCTAGGGGAAAACAGTGTCCACTGAAAAATCCGTCCCCGTGAGAAACTACAGATCACACAAGGAAACATCCCAGCATGAAGGAAAGTAAGTAGACATAACAGACAGGACGGTTAGCATCTCAAGAACTTGGCAAAATAGAAGTATGTTTGAAATGATTAAAGAATAAGGACACTGAGATTGACTCCACTGTTTTAATAAAATGTTTCCCCATTTAATAAAATGTTGAACAGCTGCTCCCAGGGAGTGTGTGCAAAGTTTGCATAAGGGATTTAAAAGGGGAAAGGTGGGGACGGAGGTCGTCCTCCTGCTGTCTTATAGGGGTCTGGCGAGGCCTTTAGGTTTTTTCCTGAGGATCAAGGGCTCAGGGAAACTTTTATATTAACTGCGATACTCAGGGGCCCTTAGCCAAAGATTTGCCTTCATTTTTCTTGAGAGTGCAGCTTCGTATTTGCCCATCATTGTGAGGCGTGTTGCATTATGAACTGGTAAATGGAACTTTTGGAAACAAACCCCAAAGCTACCTTGAAAACCACTTTAGTACTCATTCAATTAGCGCTCCACTTCTTATTGATTTGATCTGTTGGCTGAGCCACGGCACTAGGAAATCAGTGAGCTTCATGGTGATTAAGTAGAATCGTGTCTGAAAGTTTACATAAGGATCATCAGCAAACGTGAGACTTCAGAGTTACCTGGTCACTAAGCCAACCTTCCCTTTGCCTCGTCCTATGATCAAGCCATGGCTATTATCAGTGGAAGTCCCAAAAATTATGTAAAGAGGAGGAGTGCCTGGGGATCTTGTCTTGAAGCTGAAGCAGTCTGTCACTTTACATAACATTGAGAATAGATGGGACTGCAGATGCAGGCCTGATGGACTTCATGGTTGTGACAGCCTCACCTACACCTTGAGATGGCAAATGTTCGTTTCAGTGCATCTGGCCAACAACACACACAGACTTGACTTTGCGCTGGAAGCCGGATGAGGCTGTACTTTGGGAAGCAGTAAAGTTTCTATTAAAAATAAAGTATGGGGACTTCCCTGGCAGTCTAGTGGTTAAGACTGTGCGCTTCCAGTGCAGGGGCCACGGGTTTGATCTCTGGTCGGGGAGCTAAGATCCCACATGCCGTGAGATGTGGACAAAAAAAAAAAAAAAAGTATGAAGACCAAACTCTTCTTTTTCACCAAGGGATTGAAGATTGGGTAGTGCAGATGTGAAGAGAGAGCTGTAAGAGTGAGCTGGGGAGAATTTCAGGTCCCCTGAGTGTGGCCTTGTTGCTGTCGAGTAGTTAAACCATAGATCAGAAACCTCAGTGCTCAGGAGAATTTTCAAGGGTGTCTTAGACAAAGTGCAGTGTTTTTGTTTTTTATCCCTCGCAATTGGGTGTAGAGGAGGGGCCTAGACAAGTCGTATTTTCCCTTTGTGAGCAATGTTGTATATCATGCTTGCCTTTTTTGGGAAGAGAAAGAAGCACACATGGAGGGATAGTTTCTTCTTCATTAATACACCATGTACTTCATGTGGTTGTAGTTCATGACAGCCTTCTCATCATACAGTTGATACATGCAGTTTATGGTCTGTCAGTATGGTTATAATTAATAAATGACCCCAAGAAGATGTACAGTTGATTACAAGATGTTTTCTTTGCAGCTCCCCAGTAGGTATCTAGTGTCATTCCTAAGTTTGCTGTCAACTAAAGACGTCCTTAATATTACTTGAAAGTAGAGATTAGGGTACCTGGGCTCTTTGCACCCTTCTCTGTAAGTATCGGGCAGAGCCTTCAGAATTAACTGCTTCTTAGACGCACCATTACTGCTCACTTAGCCCTATGCAAAGAAGTAGGTCATTCTATTCATCAGAAGCTTGCTGTTCTGTAATTATGTGAGGAGCAAATAATTATAGATATGGTTTCTGTGTAATTTTAAAGCAGGTAAATATAGCATCATTAGAGCATAATCTATAGCTGGAAAAACTCGTTTCTTTAAAAAACATGCAGACAACATTTAAACCTTGGTAAGTTTTATTATTCTCAAATGTGTTATGTAAGTTGGAAAAAATCTTTGTTTCTTGGGCTGGAAGAGGCACTTATGATTAAATATCAAGGAAGAAAAAGAACTGGTCTCCATTTCTTTCTTTCTTTCTTTCTTTCTTTCTTTCTTTCTTTCTTTCTTTCTTTCTTTCTAAAATATTTATTTATTTATTTGGCTGCATCAGGTCTTATTTGCAGCATGCAGGATCTTTCGTTGTGTGCGCGGGCCTGGTTGCCCCACGGCACGTGGGATCTTAGTTCCCCGACCAGGGATCGAACCTGCGTCCCCTGTATTGGAAGGTGGATCCTTAACCACTGGACCACCAGGGAAGTCCCCTCCATTTATTTCTTGACACTATAGAAACACCATAATTGAAATTTAGTCACATATGCTTTGAACAAAGGACTATGTACTGATGTTTCATTTTTTATAGGTGGAACATACATCTCTCTTTTCATTGATTAAGATAAAAATCAGGTTTCCCACTTTACTGAAAGATGTAAATGATGCTGAAATTTTGATTATTACAGAGACTGTGTTTATAACCCTTTCAAAATTGAATGTAAGTGGAACTAGCCATAAACTACACCTTGCACAGTGCTATATGGAAGGGGTACATTTTTTCAATTCAGGTAGCCTGAAGTCCTTCGATTAGAATTAAGGCACATGAATGGAGATGGCTTCTTCCTTGAACTTGGCCAGCTCGCCTGTCTTCCTTGCTTTTTCACTTCTGTTTATTCCGAGGGTTTGTTTTAATGTACAAAATGAATAAAGTTGATATGCCAAAGTGCGGGCCTGCCTATATGGTTGGCAGAATTAGACTAGTGTCTTAGTTTGCATTCGCCCTAAGAGCAAGACGGTGACTTCAGGAAGCGCGGCGAGGGAGTAGGAAGTGAGACGGGGAGGGTGGGGGGCCAGTGAAGGGGGTGATGCTCATGAGTGGATTATTGCAGGGTCTCCTTGCTGCTGGGGATTCTCTGAGAAGCTGTGTGGAACACACCTCGGTGGTGAGGAAAGCGAAGGGATTTACCTGATGTGGTAGGCAGAATAATGGTTCTTCAAAGAGGTCCACAACCTAACCCGTGGGACCCGTGAATATGTTACCGTACAAAGAGAACTTTGCCGATGTGAATGAGTTAAGGACCTAGAGAGAGGGAGATTATCATAATAATCTTCTTATAAGAGATACTTCTCCTTATAAGAGAGAAGTAGCAGGGTCAGAGCCAGAGAAGAAAATACGACAAAGGAAGCAGAGCTTAGAGATTTGAGGGGCTATGCTGTTGGCTCTGAAGATAGATGAAGGAGCCATGAGCCAAGGGGCCACAGTCTCCAGGAACTGGAAGAGGCAAGGAAACATATTCTCCTCTAGAACTTCCAGAAGGAACCGGCCCTGCAGACATCTTGACTTTACCCCATGAGACTGATTTTGGACTTCTGACCTCCAGAAATATGAGATCAGAAATCTGTGTTGTTTTAAGCCATTAAATTTGGGAGAGCAGCAATAGGAAACTAATATATCCACCAACTCACAGGCCTCATTGATTGAGGATGGCCTCTAGGACAATACTTCCTCGGTGCTTCTAAATTTATTTATTTAATTTATTTATTTTTGGCTGTGTCATGTCTTCATTGCTGCTTTCTCTATTTGCTCCTTTCTCTATTTGCTCCTTTCTCTATTTGCTCTATTGCTGCTTTCCCCATTGCGGGCTTTCTCTAGTTGTAGCGAGTGGGGGCTACTCTTCGATGCGGTGTGTGGGCTTCTCATTGCGGTGGCTTCTCTTGTTGTGGAGCATGGGCTCTAGGTGTGCGGGCTTCAGTAGTTGTGCCGCACGGGCTCAGTAGTTGTGGCTCGAGGGCTCTAGAGCACAGGCTCAGTCGTTGTGGCGCATGGGCTTAGTTGCTCCACGGCATGTGGGATCTTCCCGGAGCAGGGCTTGAACCTGTATCCCCTGCATTGGTAGGCAGATTCTTTTTTTTGTTAAATTTATTAATTTAATTTATTTATTTTTGGCTGCTTTGGGTCTTCGCTGCTGTGCAGGCTTTCTCTAGTTGTGGTGAGTGGGGGCTACTCTTTGTTGCAGTGTGCAGGCTTCTCATTGTAGTGGCTTCTCTTGTTGCAGAGCACGGGCTCTAGACACACGGGCTTCAGTAGTTGTGGCACGTGGGCTCAGTAGTTGTGGCTCGTGGGATCTAGAGCACAGGCTCAGTAGCTCTGGCGCATGGACTTTGTTGCTCTGCGGCATGTGGGATCTTCCTGGACCAGGGCTCGAACCCGTGTCCCCTGCATTGGCAGGTGGATTCTTAACCACTGCGGTAGGCAGATTCTTAACCGCTGCGTCACCAGGGAAGTCCCCCCTTGGTGCTTCTAGCCACCCCCATGCAGGCTCCTATGACGGATGGATGCCCTCAGGCAGAGAAACCCTCAGCCTGCACAGGATGGGAGTGGTCTGCAGGGCACCTCTGCAGTGGGCCGGGGCACCAGTGGGCTTGGCTGTACCTGGACAAAGGATTTGATCACGGAATGTGTAAACGTCCTCATAACCACTTGGAACTAGGTCTGTTGGGTTGTTTCATACGAACAGTCCAGGTTTCTGAGCCCCTCTGACCATTCCTTTGCTGTGTCTTCTCCTGGCCCATGCTCTTCTGCGTGACCTTTAAATGTTGGGGTTCCTAGGCATTATGCCCTCGGTCTTGTCCAGTCTTCCTCTGTGATGGTTAATTTTATGTGTCAACTTGACCAGGCCATGTGCTGTCCAGACACTTGGTCATTTTTCTGGGTGTGCTTGTAAGAGTGTTTTGGGATGAGATTAACACTTGAATTGGTAGACAGAGTAGAGCATATTGCCTTCCCTAATGTGAATGGCCCTCATCCAGTCAGTTGAAGACCTGACGAGCATAAAAAGGTTTACCCTCCCCTGAGCAAGAGAGAATTCCTCCTGCCTGACTGCCTTCGAGCTGGGCCACTGGTTTTTTTTCCTGCGTTTGGACTTGAATTGAAACATCAACTTTCTTGGGTCTCTAGGTGCCAATTCACCCTGCAGATCCTGGACTTGTCAGCTTCCATAATTGCATGAGCCAATTCCTTATGATAAATCCCTTTATATATATATATATATATATATATATATATATATATATATATCTTGTATTGGTTTTGTTTTTCTGGAGAACCCTGTCTAATATATACTCCATACTCCAGGGGGATTTTCTCTGCTCTTGACTTCTATCAATAGACTGGTCAATCCCAAACCTTGGTCTTCAGCCTGGGTTTCTCCATATCCCAATTTTAAACTGCCGACAGACACATCCCCATGGATATTGTATAGACACTTTAAACTCCACATATTCAGAGTGAAACTCATTATCATCCCCCTAGGAATCTGCTCCTGCTTTCTGTATTCCGTCTTTTTCCATTACGTCACCATGTACTCTGATCCCATAGTCAGTATCATCAGCATTGCTCATTCTGAGTTTTAAACTTTCAGGATTTCTGCCATTTAGCTCTGTTGTTCCCCAATGGAGAGCACCCCTGGCACACAGGACTGAGTTGGAAAAATCCTACGGCTAAGAAGGAACTAGGAGATCTAGTTTATCCTCATGCAAAGACACACACACAAACAAAAACACACTGGGCAGGTTGAGGGAGAGAAAAAGACAGATACATACAGAAAGCAACAGAGCCATACAGATAGGCAGATAGAGTCTGACAGAGACGGAAAAAAGGGAGGAAAAGAAAGAGAGATACAGACTACAATGTGATATAAAGAGGCATAGGGTGAGAGATAGTGGGAGACCCATGTAGAGGCAGAGAGAGAACATTTGTCAGCCAGGGAGGAGAATGTAGAGAAAGAAGGAGCCGGACTAACATAGGTGAGCAGATACACACTGTGCCCCAGAACTTGAAAAAGCCCTACTGTGTGCTGTTATGGTCACCCTGGACCACCTGCCCACACCTCTCCCCAAAGTGACCCACTGGCCTGCTGAACAGGTATATGCTTTAGAGCCATAGGGCCTGGGTTCAAATTCCAGCTCAGCCACTTTTTAGCTACGTGGCTCTCAGCACTTTACTTAAGCTTCGTTTTCTTCATCTGTAAAATGGGGATAGTAATACCTACCTTGCAAGCTTTTTTGCCAGATGCTCAATAATTATTAGCTCTCCCAAATCCTGATATCCTCTGGCTCCCATCCATTTCCCCTTTTTTTTGAATTTTATTTTTTTATATACCTCCCCTCCCTTTTTTAAAACTTTTTTTTCTTTTTTAACATCTTTATTGGAGTAATATTGCTTTACAATGTTATGTTAGTTTCTGCTGTACAATAAAGTGAATCAGCTATACATATACATATATCCCCATATCTCCTCCCTCTTGCATCTCCCTCCCACCCTCCCTATCCCACCCCTCTATGTGGTCCCAAAGCACCGAGCTGATCTCCCTGTGCTATGCGGCTGCTTCCCACTAGCTATCTATTTTACATTTGGAGGTATATATTAGTCCATACCACTCTCTCACTTCGTCCCAGCTTACCCTTCCCCCTCCCCGTGTCCTCAAGTCCATTCTCTACATCTGCGTCTTTATTCCTGTCCTGCCCCTAGGTTCTTCAGAACCATTTTTTTTTTTTTTTTTTAGATTCCATGTATATGTGTTAGCATATGGTATTTGTTTTTCTCTTTCTGACTTACTTCACTCTGTATGACAGCCTCTAGATCCATCCACCTCACTACAAATAACTCAATTTTGTTTCTTTTTATGGCTGAGTAATATTCCATTGTATATATGTGCCACGTCTTTATCCATTCATCTGTCAATGGACACTTAGGTTGCATCCATGTCCTGGCTATTGTAAACAGAGCTACAATGAACATTTTGGTACATGACTCTTTTTGAATTATGGCTTTCTCAGGGTATATGCCCAGTAGTGGGATTGCTTGGTCGTATGGTAGTTCTATTTTTAGTTTTTTAAGGAACCTTCATACTGTTCTCCATAGTGGCTGTATTAATTTACATTCCCACCAACAGTGCAAGAGGGTTCCCATTTCTCCACACCCTCTCCAGCATTTATTGTTTGTAGATTTTTTAATGATGGCCATTCTTACTGGAGTGAGGTAATACCTCATTGTAGTTTTGATTTGCATTTCTCTAATGATTAGTGATGTTGAGCATCCTTTCATGTGTTTGTTGGCAATCTGTATATCTTCTTTGGAGAAATGTCTATTTAGGTCTTCTGCCCATTTTGGGATTGGGTTGTTTGTTTTTTTGATATTGAGCTGCATGATCTGCTTGTAAATTTTGGAGATTAATCCTTTGTCTGTTGCTTCATTTGCAAAAATTTTCTCCCATTCAGAGGGTTGTCTTTTTGTCTTGTTTATGGTTTCCTTTGCTGTGCAAAAGCTTTGAAGTTTCATTAGGTCCCATTTGTTTATTTTTGTTTTTATTTCCATTTCTCTAGCAGGTGGGTCAAAAAGGATCTTGCTGTGATTTATGTCATAGAGTGTTCTGCCTGTGTTTTCCTCTAAGAGTTTTATAGTGTCTGACTTTACATTTAGGTCTTTAATCCATTTTGAGTTTATTTTTGTGTATGGTGTTAGGGAGTGTTCTCATTTCATTCTTTGACATGTAGCTGTCCAGTTTTGCCAGCACCACTTATTGAAGAGGCTGTCTTTTCTCCATTGTATATTCTTGCCTCCTTTATCAAAGATAAGGTGACCATATGTGCGTGGGTTTATTTCTGGGCTTTCTATCCTGTTCCATTGATCTGTATTTCTGTTTTTTGCCAGTACCATGCTGTCTTGATTACTGTAGCTTTGTAGTATAATTTGACGTGCGGGAGCCTGATTCCTCCAGCTCTGTTTTTCTTTCTCAAGAGTGCTTTGGCTATTCGGGGTCTCTTGTGTTTCCATACAAACTGTGAAATTTTTCATGCTAGTTCTGTGAAAAATGCCATTGGTAGTTTCATAGGGATTGCATTGAATCTGTAGATTGCTTTGGGTAGCATAGTCATTTTCACAATGTTGATTAATCCAATCCAAGAACATGGTATATCTCTCCATCTGTTTGTATCATCTTTAATTTCTTTCATCAGTGTCTTATAGTTTTCTGCATACAGATCTTTTGTCTCCTTAGGTAGGTTTATTCTTAGGTATTTTATTCCTTTTGTTGCAGTGGTAAATGGGAGTGTTTCCTTAATTTCTCCTTCAGGTTTTTTAACATTAGTTTATAGGAATGCAAGAGATTTCTGTGCATTAATTTTGTATCCTGCAACTTTACCAAATTCATTGATTAGCTCTAGTAGTTTTCTGGTAGCATCTTTAGGATTCTCTATGTATAGTATCATGTAATCTGCAAGCAGTGACAGCTTTACTTCTTATTTTCCGATTTGGATTCCTTTTATTTCTTCTTCTTCTCTGATTGCTATGGTGAAAACTTCCAAAACTATGTTGAATAATAGTGGTGAGAGTGGACAACCTTGTCTTGTTCCTGATCTTAGTGAAAATGGTTTCAGTTTTTCACCATTGAGAACGATGTTCGTTGTGGGTTTGCCATATATGACCTTTATTATGTTGAGGTAAGTTCCCTCTATGCCTACTTTCTGGAGGGTTTTTATCATAAATCGGTGTTGAATTTTGTCAAAAGCTTTTTTGCATCTATTGAGATGATCATATGGTTTTTCTCCTTCAGTTTGTTAATATGGTGTATCACATTGATTGATTTGTGTATATTGAAGAGCCTTGTATTCCTGGGATAAACCCCTCTTGATCATGGTGTATGATCCTTTTTTTTTTTGCTGTATGTGGGCCTCTCACTGTTGTGGCCACTCTTGTTGCGGAGCACAGGCTTCGGACGTGCAGGCTCAGCAGCCATGGCTCATGGGCCCAGCTGCTCTGCGGCATGTGGGATCTTCCCAGACCGGGGCACGAACCCGTGTCCCCTGCATCGGCAGGTGGGCTCTCAACCACTGTGCCACCAGGGAAGCCCTATGATCCTTTTAATGTGCTGTTGGATTCTGTTTGCTAGTATTTTGTTGACAATTTTTGCATCTATGTTCATCAGTGATATTGGCCTGTAGTTTTCTTTCTTTGTGACATCTTTGTCTGGTTTTGGTATCAGGGTGATGGTGGCCTCATAGAATGAGTATGGGAGTGTTCCTCCCTCTGGTATATTTTGGAAGAGTTTGAGAAGGATAGGTATTAGCTCTTCTCTAAATGTTTGATAGAATTCTCCTGTGAAGCCATCTGGTCCTGGACTTTTGTTGGAAGATTTTTAATCACAGTCTCAATTTCAATACTTGTGATTGGTTTGTTCATATTTTCTATTTCTTCCTGGTTCAGTCAGAAGGTTGTGCTTTTCTAAGAATTTGTCCATTTCTTCCAGATTGTCCATTTTATTGGCATATAGTTGCTGGTAGTAATCTCTCATGATCCTTTGTACTTCTGCAGTGTCAGTTGTTGCTTCTCGTTTTTCATTTCTAATTCTGTTGATTTGAGTCTTCTCCCTTTTTTTTCTTGATGAGTCTGGCTAATGGTTTATCAATTTTGTTTATCTTCTCAAATAACCAGCTTTTAGTTTTATTGATCTTTGCTATTGTTTCCTTCATTTCTTTTTCATTTATTTCTGATCTGATCTTTATGATTTCTTTCCTGCTGCTAACTTTGGGGTGTTTTTGTTCTTCTTTCTCTAATTGCCTTAGGTGTAAGATTAGGTTGTTTATTTGAGATGTTCCTTGTTTCTTGAGGTAGGATTGTTGCTCTAAACTTCCCTCTTAGAACTGCTTTTGCTGCTTCCCATAGGTTTTGGGTCATTGTGTTTTCACTGTCATTTGTTTCTGAGTATTTTTTAATTTCCTCTTTGATTTCTTCAGTGATCTGATGGTTATTAAGTAGTGTACTGTTTAGCCTCCATGTGTTAGTATGTTTTACAGATTTTTTCCTGTAATTGATTTCTAGTCTCATAGCATTGTTACTTGATACTATTTCAATTTTCTTAAA
The DNA here is from genome assembly GCF_937001465.1 of Orcinus orca. Classification (NCBI taxonomy): domain Eukaryota; kingdom Metazoa; phylum Chordata; class Mammalia; order Artiodactyla; family Delphinidae; genus Orcinus; species Orcinus orca. The sequence goes on along the minus strand of NC_064560.1, from coordinate 158,645,822 downwards.
TTTACCAAGGCTTGATTTGTGACCCAAGATATGATCCATCCTGGAGAATGTTCCATGAGCACTTGAGAAGAAAGTGTATTCTGTTGTTTTTCGATGAAATGTCCTATAAATATCAATTAAGTCCATCTTGTTTAGTGTATCATTTAAAGCTTGTGTTTCCTTTTTTATTTTCATTTTGGATGATCTGTCCATTGGTGAAAGTGGGGTGTTAAAGTCCCCTACTAATGATTGTGTTACTGTTGCTTTCCCGTTTTATGGCTGTTAGTATTTGCTTTATGTATTGAGGTGCTCCTATGTTGGGTGCATAAATATTTACAACTGTTATGTCTTCTTCCTGGATTGATTCCTTGATCATTATGTAGTGTCCTTCTTTGTCTCTTGTAATAGTCTTTATTTTAAAGTCTATTTTGTCTGATATGAGAATTGCTACTCCAGCTTTCTTTTGATTTCCATTTGCATGGAATATCTTTTTTCATCCCCTCACTTTCAGTCTGTATGTGTCCCTAGGTCTGAAGTTGGTCTCTTGTAGACAGCATATATACGGGTCTTGTTTTTGTATCCATTCAGCTAGTCTTTGTCTTTTGGTTGGAGCATTTAATCCATTTACATTTAAGATAATTATCAGTATGTATGTTCCTATTACCATTTTCTTAATTGTTTCGGGTTTGTTATTGTATGTCTCTTCCTTCTCTTGTGTTTCCTGCCTAGAGAAGTTCCTTTCGCATTTCCTTTAGTAAAGCTGGTTTGGTGGTGCTGAATTCTCTTAGCTTTTGCTTGTCTGTAAAGGTTTTAGTTTCTCTGTCAAATCTGAATGAAATTCTTGCTGGGTAGAGTAATCTTGGTTGTAGGTTTTTCCCTTTCATCTCTTTAAATATGTCCTGCCACTCCCTTCTGGCTTTCAGAGTTTCTGCTGAAAGATCAGCTATTAACCTTATGGGGATTCCCTTGTATATTATTTGTTGTTTTTCCCTTGCTGCTTTTAATATTTTTTCTTTGTTTTTAATCTTTGATAGTTTGATTAATATGTGTCTTGGAATATTTCTCCTTGGATTTATCCTGTATGGGACTTTCTGCACTTCCTGGACTTGATTGACTATTCCCTTTCCCATATTAGGGAAGTTTTCAACTGTAACCTCTTCAAATATTTTCTCCGTTCCTTTCTTTTTCTCATCTTCTTCTGGGACCCCTATAATTCGAATGATGGTATGTTTAATGTCGTCCCAGAGGTCTCTGAAACTGTCCTCCATTCTTTTCATTCTTTTTTCTTCATTCTGCTCTGCAGTAGTTATTTCCACTATTTTATCTTCCAGGTCACTTATCTGTTCTTCTGCTCCAGTTATTCTGCTATTGATTCCTTCTGGAGAATTTTTAATTTCATTTATTGTGTTGTTCATCATTGTTTGTTTTTGCTTTAGTTCTTCTAGGTCCTTGTTAAACGTTTCTTGTATTTTCTCCATTCTATTTCCAAGATTTTGGATCATCTTTACTATCATTACTCTGAATTCTTTTTTAGGTAGACTGTCTATTTCCTCTCATTTGTTTGGTCTGGTGGGTTTTTACCTTGCTCCTTCATCTGCTGTGTGTTTCTCTGTCTTTTCATTTTGCTTAACTTACAGCGTTTGGGGTCTCCTTTTCGCAGGCTGCAGGTTCGTAGTTCCTGTTGCTTTTGGTGTCTGCCCCCATTGGCTAAGGTTGGTTCAGTGGGTTGTGTAGGCTTCCTGGTGGAGGGGACTAGTCCCTGTGTTCTGGTGGGTGAGGCTTGATCTTTTCTTTCTGGTGGGCAGGACCGTGTCAGGTGTATACCTTCCCCCTTTCGTGAAAGGGAATTTATATGTGTCTGGGATAAATATAACTAATAAAACTTTATTATTGGAAATAAATGAAAATTAAGAATACCCTTGTAAATTAGCAGTTTAGGAGACTTTTCAGCCACAGTATATTTGAAAACCAACCATACTTATAATTGACAAGATATATGGAAATGTTCTTTTATCTGCAATTTCTTTTTTACTCTCCCCCTCCTCCCTGTTTTCTAGTAGATAAGCTAGGAGAGGGCTAATTGCTGCTCCTGGAACTCCTGTACAGACGAGGACACTGGTGAGCATAATGGAGAACTTGCTTTTAATGATCCTTGTCTACTTTTTTTGCTTTTAATAATCCCTGTCTACTTTTTTGCCCACATTTACCTCTCTCTGTACAGAAGGAGACCACAGGCATGATTATATTGCTACACTTTCAGACTTGCATCAGTAAAATTTCAAGAAAGAAAACAAACCAGAACCAGTAGGATTAGAATGAATCTGTAGCTGTGGGCTGAGGAATTAACCAAGTGGAAGGGCCTCACATTCTCATGTTCCCCACTATGGCAATCTGCCATTAACCTCCAGTTGCAAATGTTTACAGAATTTTGTAGGGGTTTTGGGGGGTAAGATATGTTTTTTAAATGTTACAAGTGCTAAAAATGAGAGATAATTTGAAAAATCCTAAAAGTACTGTATAGGGAATAAAAGTCATCCATAATTCTACAACCCATTGATGACTTCAGTTAACATTTTGAAGTACATCATTTCAATTACACACATAACATTTTTATCCACAAATGGACTCACATTATACATACTTTATGTTTTTTCCAATTGTAATATATTATGCGAACACCATGTCATTATTTTTCTTTAAATAATTTACATTTTTGTATAATATTTCACTCTGTAGGCATAGCCTAAGGTTTTGTTTCCTTTTGAAAGTGTTTAAACCATTCCTGCTGTTCCATTCAGTGAACAGCATTTAAATAAAATTTTTTATGCGTATCCATGATTAATTGTTTAAGGTACATTGCTTCTACAACTGGAACTTTTGATAAAAAATTTAAACTTTTTAAAAAGCTTTTGATATCAATTGCAAATTCTCCATGCAGTTCCAAAAAGTTGTGTCAATTCATACCCCTTTCATCAGTGTGATGTCTCTCTATTAAAAAAAAAAAGAAACTGCAGTTTTTGGTTCTCCTCTTCATAAAGAATCATCTTTTCTTTTTATTAAATATCTTTTCAATATTCTCTCTTCTAGCTTTTGTATTTCCTTATTGATTTCTATTAAGTTTCAAAACCATCATTGTGTTAGATTTATTTTTACACCGCCTTGAACATTTTGCTGAAAACAGTTTATAGAATCTTCATGAAAGAAAATCGTGTTTACTCAAAAGTTGTGAACTCATTGAAAAGCAATATATATTTGCTGAAAGAAGGAAAAAATATTTATTACCTAATACTGTGTCAAGAACCCTGGTGGATGCCTGAGAAGCACAAGGTGTGATCCTTAGTGGTCGCATGTTCTTTTTTTTTTTTTTATAACATCTTTATTGGGGACGCATGTTCTTAATTGGAGAAACACAGCCAAGCTCACATACTCTGAAGAGCAGTTTTTTCTCAACCTTGTTTAGACCCATGTCCCCGCAAACACTGTCTCACTATCTCTAGTGTATCACCCCTCTCACTAGCCAAGTAGAGTTTGCCCAGCTCTCTTTCTGTAGTTCCTATTATAAACTACAGAACTAGATCCATCGAATGTGCTCTTTCAGATTACCTGTGCACATATGCACATCCCATGCTAATATGCCTTCCCTCCCCCAGTGAAGAATGACTGCCTTAAGAAGCACCCAAAGCAGGACTTGGAAATTTATTTTAAGCACCTAAGAGCTGGACAGATTGTCAATGAGATCTGGCTCGATAAGGCTTAAGTTAAAACGTTTCTCTTGGCAATGAATTTTCTACAGTTGGAAAACCTATCAGTGCCTCAGACCTTGGCGCCATCTGTGCCTCCTTTCCCTCTTCTCCAATCTACCCCTGGGCTGCCGTCGACAGGTAGTCAGCCAGCCCCTGCTCACCTCCTCCATGATGTCCTCACACCAGCATTCCTGCTCCCACCTCTCTTTTGCTTTGCTCTTTACGTAATATCCAGCTGATTCCCTGATTCCGGACATCTTGCTTCTGAGGTTGGCGTTCTGCTGTGTGCCCCAGTAATTGGCTCTCCTGCTCTGTCCCTCACTCTCTCAGTCCCTATGTTGCTGCTTAGTCATCCATGTCTCATAGACCTGATGTCCTAAACTTTTCTCACTGGAATTAGGTCCCCATATCTTCTACTGAAACGGTGTTGAGCACAGTGACTGGCCAACACACTGTGCACTGTAAATATTGTTGAACGAATGAATGAGTTGGGAGCATTCTCTTGCTTGACTTTAACTTTATATCTTGGGCTTAGTTGAGCCATGTTAACACAATACTCATATTTCACGTGTCTTTCTTTTCCCCTTCCTATCCCAGATTTCTTATTTTGGTTTTCTACACTAAGTTCTGTACTAGACACTTTGCACATGTTATTTCTAATCTTCACAGTCATCTCATAAGACAAGTATTACCATCTTCATTTCACATATGAGGAAACTGAGCATCCAAGAGGTTTGCTAATTTCTCCAAAGTCACTCAGTGAATCAGTGGTTGACCTCACTTCTCCATGGAACCACTCCCAGAATCACTGATCCATGGCTTAGTTCTTGAGGGGCCTGCACTGTCTTACTTTGCCCTTCCCTTGACTCTTATTTTATTCTGATTGAGCACCACCATCTTTGCCTGAATCCCAGTTGAGACAGAAGGAGCTATGAGGGGAGGACAAATCTGGGATTTGTCCTCCAAGGTCTTGACATGAGAGATTGAGGCTGGGGACTGAAGGAGATAGAAGAGCCAAAGGTATCTCCACATCTTCAACCTGAGAGAGCAAAACAGCAGTGGTATCACCAAAAGAAATGGGTAATTGGGAAGCCTTATTCCTGTAGGTTGTTAATCAGATGGTGGTTGGAGTTCCAGTGGCTCTTTCCTCCCTGGTTAACCGTGGCAATGCTATTAGTTTTTCTGAGTCTCAGTTTCCTCTTCTTTCCCCTGAGCATCATCTTACCTGACTCTCATGTTTGTCATTGGTTTGCCTATCAAATGACGCAGTACATACGAACATGCTCTGTAAGGGGTAAAGCCGTACACACGTTAGCTGTCATCACTGTTGTCAGATATGTTATTACTAAAGTCAGATAGTAAATGGAGACACCAGCTTCTTGAGTAAAATACGTCTATGCCTGGGGTCAACAGGCTGTGACCACATCTGGCCTGCTGCCTGTTCTTATACGGCCCATTGGAATGTTTTCCAATTTTTTGTTTGGTTGAAAAAAATCGAAAGAAAAATATTTGTGACATAAAAAAATCACATGAAATTCAGATGTTGGTGTCCATACATAAAGTGTATTGGAACAGAGCCAAACGCACTTGCTTATGTGCTACTGTCTATGGCTGCTTTCTCAGTGCAACAGCACAGTTGAGTAGTTGTGACAGAGATTGTACAGCCTGCAGAGCCTAAAATATTGACTACTTTTAGTAAGAGCTGAGTAGCCCTGGCCTGCCCAGTGCACATTCCTACCTTTGCTCTCTGACACTGATTCAAGTGCAGAATTCCCACTGAGCTTAAAAACTGAGAAAGATGAGAAATAAAGGTAAGGAGAAAAATGTGAATTCCCTGGCGGTCCACTGGTGAGGACTCTACGCTTTCACTGCCAAGGGCCCAGTGGGTCAAAAAAAATAAATAAATAAAAAAAAAAAAAGGAGAAAATGTCAGGTTAGAAGTAAACTTGGTATTCTGAAGGTGTTTTCCTCTCTCTTCTCCCAGACCTCCCCCAAAATAATAGAAAATACATTTAGCAAACAAAAATATTCTCTGTTCCTTTAATGTTATGTGAGGGATATGTTTGTGCTCTTTTTTTTTTTTTGTATTTTTAAATGAATGAGAATAAAATAAGGCTATTGCTGTCGTTATGTTAATACTGTTGACCCATTCACTGTATTTCATTATGTATTATTGTATTTCATACAATAATACCTTCATTGTATCAAATTAACTTAATATATGAAATATAAGTAAGTTACCAAATGAATTTAACACAATGAACTATAAGTAGAAAGGTGGCTATTTACATTTTCTTTTCTTATTTTCTGTAGTGAGAAGCTGGATGGAAAAACTAAAAGACAAGGTAAGAGAAGTATTTTCTTCCTTTGCATTTATCTTAGAGGGCATGGCTTTGTCAAGTAAAAGATCTTGAGAGTAATGGAGCTTTATTTCATTATTCTGATTATGGTAATCTATGCAAAGATACAGGGCCACTTCCAGGTGCCCAGCAAGAAAGGAGGTCTTCCCTTGAAGGTCTGTATAATACAAGGGATGCCTTATTCTTTGGAGTGCCATTCATACTTATCGAATGTAATTCCTGGTATGTACAACTGAGTAACCCCATTTACATATCAAGGTGGAGTTCCTTTTAGGGAATTGCAGGAGTGTAATCCCATTCTAGTGCACAGTTCATGTCCCAATGCAAGGATCTTTTAAACCTGATCTTCCTATATGAGGAAGAAATACCTTGGATTTTGGAAGGCATTGATTTTTGTGACCCAAGGACATAAATTGATGGACTTGATTTAAGAATAAAACTTTGTGATGGAAAGGGCATCCTTAAACCATAGTGGGAGGTGGGATTAAAAACACCTGAACACCTAAGTACTCTCCTTAGGCTCACTTTTATGTAGTCTATCATAGTGGCACTGCTGAGTGATGAGCTGACCTATCTGGAATGGCCAACTATAGAGAAATATTTTCCTCTCTTGCATTAATTCTGCCATCAACATTTGTGACTGACAATATTAACTTCCTTCTAGGTTTATATTTTTCATTTTCTTTTAATTTTCAACACTCTCTAAGGTTTCATTTTTGGTACCTTGTAATTTCAAACTGGAATTACTCATAAAAATATTGGTGGAATTCTGAACTCCTTGCTGTAGTCTGTGTCAGATCCAATTACTATAAGCCAGCTCAGATTTCACTGGGGGTTTAGTTAAATGGAAATCGTTTCAACTGCCAGATAGGAGTTACTTCCAATTCGCCTTTCTTAGAATATACATCTGTTGATGGTATCTCATATCTTTTTTTATTATTTGAGGTCAGTTCCCCCATATTTGAATGATTAATATTTATTTTGCTACAGTTTAATGCTAAAGGATAAAAGAAAACATTCAACTGCAATTAAAATTGTATAATTATATTAATTCTTCTCACTATTATTTTTCTGCTTCTCAGTAAAATTTAGCCTATATAGTTTTTGAGAATGAGATTATTTTATGTCCATATGTATTAAAAGTGACGTTGAAGAATTTTAAGCCTGTTGACATCAGTGGAGGCCATTTTGGTATCTGCAATGGGTCCAGTTGTCTAAGGGAGGTGTAATCAGAGGACTGAGCAAGATTTGGGGTAAGAGAAGCGCAAAAGTTTAGAACTGAATATATTTACATTCATAGTGCTTCTTGTTATTTTTCAGGGGAAAATATAATGCAATGAAAAGTAAACAGGCTCTGGTAGTTTAATCTAGGAGTCCGTATATCATTGTTTCTATAGAAAATATCCTTCTGAATTACAAAAATGGACAAAAAATAGACTTAAGAAAACAAATGTTGGCATGTAGCCTGTTTTGAAGTTGGCTGTTGCAAAGTTTCTTACCTGTATGTATATATAGCTTCACCACTCCATTTAGAAATCTGTGTAGCTTTGGAGAAAGGCTGTATTTTCTCTTCTTGTGGACCATTCCTTCTTGTCTCAAAGACCTGGCACCCTCTCCCTGCTCCATTTCACCAAAAGAAATAATTTTATGTATGGCCTCAGTTTTCTGGACTATTCTGAAGTTTTTCCAGCCCTCTTTTCATTTTATTCTGTAGCATTTTTTCCGTTATGTTTTAGTTTTAAAAAATTGGAAGAAAAATAGTTGAAACTCCCACCGGGTTGACTTGCTTTATGCTTTGTCTTCATTTTTTTTTTAATTTAACCCTTTTTAAAATTGTAGTTAATTTACAATGTTGTATTAGTTTCAGGTATACAGCAAAGTGATTCAGTTATACATATATATAGATCTCTATTCTTTTTCAGATTCTTTTCCCATATAGGTTATTACAGAATGCTGACTAGAGTTCCTTGTGCTATACAGTAGGTTCTTGTTGATTATCTATTTTATATATAGTAGTGTGTGTATGTTAATCCCAAACTCCTAATTTATCCTTCCCCCTCCCCCCGCTACCTCCTTTGGTAACTATAAATTTGTTTTCTATGTCTGTGAGTCATTTCTGTTTTGTAAATAAGTTCATTTGTATCATTTTTTTTTTTTTTAGATTCCACATATAAGTGATATCATATGTTATTCGTCTTTCTCTGACTTACTTCATATGATAATCTCTAGGTCCATCCACGTTGCTATACTTGCCTTCATATTTTGATTTTTTCTTGGAGGGACTCAGTCTAATCAGTCGCCTCCCTCTGGGAGTGAAATATTATACACTTACTTGATACATACAATCATATGTGTACACACACACACACACACACACACACATACATATATAATATATGTATACATATCTTCCTCTCTCTCTCTCCCTCCTTCCTTTCGCTTCCTCTCTTCCCCCCTCCCTCTTTCTCTTCATATGTCTAGCTAGCTAGCAATCATCTATAAAAGTCTTGTGAGTCATTATCTTCAGAAACTATTTGAGAGTGAAACTATTGCCATTTTGTTGAAAGTCACAGAGTCCCTTAGAACTGAAAGCTAAACTACATATTTAACTGGCTCTTCAGTCAACCCAGAACATCTTCTCAGTTTAGCTTCATTTAATTGGTCCTGATATTGGTTTCCCTGTTAGTTAGCTGGACTCTAGAAAGGGTGGTAGGTGTTCTAAAAAGTTCTGAATTATTCTCTTTGTTGTTATTGTTTAGTCTTCCTATATTAGTTAGGATTAAGATCAGCTGTGAGTGACAGACAACCCCCCCCCCCCCACACACAATGACAATGGCTTAACCAAGAGAGAACTTTGTTTGTCTCTCATTTGTGAGTCTGGAGGTAGCAATCAGGGGTTAGTGAGGAGCAACATTGAAGGCTCAGCCTCCTTCTGTTTGATGCTCCGTGACTTGTGACCTTTATTCTCAAGGTCATCTCGTGGTCCTGGATGGCAATTAGGTCTATACTCTAGCCAGAAGGAAGGAAGAAAAAGGGAGGCTAAGATATCCCTCCCCCTTTAAAAGGGAAGATAAAGGCACTCTGCCATTCTTAAAGGGGGGTGGGGTGGGTAAAGGCTCTGCTCCCCCCTTGAAGAGCATGCTCTGGAAGTTGCACGTGTCACTAATGTATCATCTCCTTAGTGAGGCTTATCACATGGTCACATCCAGCTGCATAGAAGGAAGGGAGAAGTAATCGTTATTCTGTGCCCAGCCCAGATGGAAGTTCTATTGCTCTAGAAGAAGGGGCGAATGGCTATCAAGGGACAGTCCCTATACTCATTCCATCATTAACCTTCTTCCTGTTTAAATGTCCAAGTTAGTGATGCTTGTTTGACAAATCCTTACCTGGCTACCTATTGATGTATTTTTTCAACATCTATATTGTTTCTCAAAATTGAAGATGCATCAACATTTTAGTTGTATAATACAGGCCAGCCCTGTTGTTATATCACCAAGGTCGTTCTATTTCTTCTTGCTTTAGGAAATAATGCAGAAAGTGGATGATCCAGCCTATATTCCATAACAGCAATTCTCATGTATAGTCTGCACCAGTAGCATTGCATTACCTGGGAGCTTGTTAGAAATACAAAATCTCAGGTCCCTCACTAGACCTACTGAATCAGAAACTCGGGGAAAGGGGTCCAACAGTCTGTGTTTTGACAAGTCTTGAAGGTGATTCTGATGGATGTTCAGGTTTGAGAACCACTGTTGAATAGACATCATAAGGGTACTGAATTCAGCAGACTTTAGACAGTACAGTGTATCATATGGTTTTCTTATCGTTTTCTTGAAAACCAGTGTTTCTGAACAAATACAGTATCCTGAGAAGGAAGGATACCTTTCTCATAAATATAAAACAAAACAAACAAACCAAAACCAACCAACCAAAAAAAAAAAAAAAAGCTATATCTAGTAAATTTTATCTTAACAATCCATTTTTTAATTTTCAAACTGTTTATTTGGAAATAATTTCAAATTTACAGAAAAGATACAAGAATAAGGATAGTACAAAGAATACCCCTGTTCCTTTTCTCCAGATGCACTTATTCTTCCCACGTTACCCCATTTCTACCTCTGCTCCTTTTTTCTGAGCCGTTTGAGGAAAGCCACATACATCATGGTCCTTTTACACCAAATACTTCAGTGTGTATTTCCTATGAATAGGAATATTCTGTTAGCAAACCATAATACAGTTATCAGCTTGAGTACATTTAACATTGATATCATACTTTGTTCTGGCACCTAGATTTCAGTCTTTTGGTTAACAGACCCCAAATCTCCTTTATAAATTCATTTTTCTCCTCCGTTACAGGATCTAGTCTAGGGTCATGTAACACATTTAGTTGTCAGGATTCTTTAGTTTTCTTTAATGTGGACCATTTGCATAACCATCTTTTGTCTTTCATGACTCTGATATATTTTAAAGAATACAGTGCTTTAAAAAATAGAATATTCTGTTTAGGTTTATTGGACATTTCCTCATGATTAGATTCAGGTTATGCATTCTCGGTTGGAATATGCACAGATGCAGTTGTGTTCTTCTCAGCAAGTTATGTGTGGAGGAATGTGCACGTCCAATAATTCTGAACAGAGAAAAGGTGCTAGGCAGAATTTATAACTTAATATGTACGTGTCTTATTTGTTTTCCTTTCTACAGGAAACAAGTCATGGGCAATTCTAAAAACAGAGCTTATTTTCAATTAGTCAGTTTTGTATGAGGGATGGTTAAATTATATTTGAAGAGGGTAGGTTGCTTTATTCCCATCTTGTAATTTACTTGTAATTTCAAGGCACAGGCAGATCACACACACACACACACACACACACACACACACACACACACGAGGAATAAAGAGAGGAGAGAGATTAATTGAATTTTTGTGAAGTCTACATGATTTAAAGCTCTCAAAACGAGACGCCTCAATGTGTAAATAAGAAACATGCAAAAAGTGACACATTTTGTAATATTCATATTTTTGGTGTGGGGTTGAGTTACATAGTGTGAGGAGACCCACTCAGAGGTTGATCAAGTTGAGCTTCCAAAAGTTCAAATATCATCCTTTGAATGTACAGCTCTGTAAAATCTAATCTACTGTGCTTAAAATTATCACACATCAACATATATGTATATTTCCATGCACTGGGAATGGTGATGTAAAAAGAAATTCATAGCTCTGGTGAGAGCAATGGAAAATTACAGACTTTTATAAGCCTTTCGTAGATCTAGAAGAAAGTTTGGGTTTCTGTAAAGCATATTAATTTGTTGGAAAATGACTGAGCTTTGTTTCTTGGGGAAAAACACTTAGTATGCTGAGGAACAATGCTATGTTCTCAAATTAATGGAAAAAATTCCACATTCTTCTCTAACTCAAGACTCTGAAAAACAAAACCAGTGAACGAGCTGGCTGTGTACAAGAGGGTGCTGCAGTTTTGTAAGGTCTTGTCCCTTTGATTAATTCTAGAAATGTTGGGAAAGCATCATAGCCTTACTTCAGCACTTGTTAGAAAACTTTTATTTTTTTCCTTCTCTGTTTGGGCCTCATTCTGAAAGATACTGGAAATAGTTTTTGCTATATTAAAATTTTTAGAAATAGTCAAAAAAGTGAACAGACTCATGGTTTTTCCCCCATAAAATAATGTCTATCAAAAGTACTTATTACAGTACTTTTAAAATTGATAATTGTTTATGGTTTTTTTCTGGGTAGCCTTCTAGAAGGGGCCATCGTGAAAGGTAAACCAGTGTCGTATTCCTCTATGAAAGGCTCTGGTTATTCATCCACCTCTATCCCTTAGGTGTCTTATTGGCCAAGATGCAGGGAGTACCCTTAGGGTGATGGCCTTACCTTGAACTTGGGTTGGTCCTGAGCTACTTACTCAAGCCCAGGGATGTGTGGAGATCACGCTGCTCTCTTAGGACTGAAGTATCCATAGTAACACCTTGGGGATGTTGGAGACCCACATGCGTTTGAAACCTCCAGGCTCTTTTGGAAGTACCAGTGTTGTTAGCAGTGATCTTTGTGCCCCTCTCTGCGACTTTCTTTCTTTGGGGCTGGGGACATTCAGAATTCCCTCCCAACCTTCAACTTTGGCCTTGTCCACTGGGCAGATATTTTCTTTCATATAAACAAAGCCATCCACATTCTGTGCAACTCTCTCCTCATCCTTGTCTTTTTTGCCTGGGCTCCAACACCTAACATACTTCCTCTTTCCTTTGCAGGTCCTTCTCTTCCCTGCTGTCTCCAGAAACTCTCACTTTTCACTCCCATACAAGCACAGCCCTCTTTCCTTTCTTACTGTGACGCAGCTAAGATTGTGAGACAGGGACTACCAAAGTCAAGGCCCTCCTTCTGCCCTCTTAGAAGCACAATGTTCCATTGGGCACTTCAACTCCCCCTGGAGCTTGACTCAGACTGCTATTTCCAATTTATAGCATTTTAATAGTCCTGGCATTCTCAGAGGCTTACTTCATCCATCTTTAATACAAATTATATTTCTGTCACCAAAACCTGGTGTTGACAAATGTGCATAAGCAAGTGGCTGGAGGTGCCACTAGGTCTGGCTGATTTATTCAGTACTTCTTCTACGTATTTGAAATATCCCAAAATAGTCACATCTCTCTCTCTGTTGCCTTCTCTCTAAAAAGTAACTTTATTCCAGGTGCTATTTTATAACAAAGCAGACAGGAGATTTCAAAGTGTCTAAAAACCTGCTGCCCTCCAGCAGAGCTGAGAAACCCAGGGCAGCAGTCTGTTTAGCATCCTAATGTGTGTTTCTTTTCCTGGGCAGGCTGGCTATATGTCTGGGATGCTGGTGCCCGTGGGGGTTGGGATAGCTGGAGCCTTGTTCATCTTGGGAGCGCTCTACAGCATTAAGGTTATGAATCGCCGAAGGCGAAATGGCTTCAAAAGGCATAAAAGAAAGGTATGGAATCAACAACAGCAAAACCTAATCAGTTTCCGAACATCCTTCGCTTTTCCAATTTGCTTAATAAAGCACACGGGGCCTAATGATGCATGAATGGGACTGATGTGCCCAGTGGTTCTGATGAGCTGCTGCAGCTGCTGCCTCGGCTTGGTTTGTTCACGTGTCTTTTAAAGGGGGCCTGTTCCTCAGCTTTGCTCTGCGGCAGAAGGAGTTTAATGCTTCTCTGTTTTCTTTCCCCAGCAGAGAGAATTCAACAGCATGCAAGATCGAGTAATGCTCTTAGCTGACAGCTCTGAAGATGAATTTTGAATTGGACTGGAATTTAATTGGAAGAGTCAACGATCTTATGATTTTATTTTTTATTTGGGGGCAAAAAAAAAGAGGACAACATTCTGCCATGCTGGGGCTGTCAGGCCATCAGTTTCATTATCTGCCGGGGAGTAGATTTTTCGTGTACTGAGCAGAAAAGGCATGCTGTATATGAACTGTAATATGCAGTATTTGTTTTTATTCTGTAGTGAAAATTCCACAACCACGGGCTACAACTCGTAAATATGCAGCATACATGTGTTCAGTAGGAGTTGCTAGGTTAGGTAACTATTTCGTATTTTTCGACATTGTCTTGTCCTTGGTTTGGACTACGTGCGCTGAAGTATAACAAGTATTGCTGCCAAGGCACACTTGACTCTGAAATAGAAATTTTAACAAAGAAGAACTTGTGATGACTGCTCTACCTACTTGAATCCCTAGGCTTGTGGGCCATGCCACATACTACATTTGCATCAAAACTAGCAGCAACTCGGAGTGAAATCTTTTCATCAAGAAGACCTCTCAGCACATTAGGATATATATAGATTTGTTTGTACCTTACATTATGTACTTGTCTCCTGGTTTTTATTATTTTTCCCCTTCCCTCTTATTCTTGGCAAAGAAAAAATGCACTAGAAATAATGCATTAAATTGACTCTCGGTCTTAATGTAAGCTTGCTTTCTTAAATAGTGTAATTGAGTCCAAAAGACCTGTCAATAGATTCTTACATGTTTATCATTAAGAGACGTCCTTTATGTGTATCATTCACTTGTCAAGAAGAAATGAGGAAGAAATCAAGAGGAAAAGGAGGATAGATAAGCTCCCGGAGCATCTATCTCTGCCATTTGGCTCCGTGCTTGTGTGGCTACCATTCTGAATTATTCAAAATGTTGCTTTTCTGCATCTGTGGTCTTGGCCATGCAATGATTGGGCTGCCATTGGTCCTCGTTTGGCTTTATTAGAAAAACACATTCTGTGGTAGGAGCAGACTCGGGGGCTAGAGTCCTGGCACATAATGGAACTTATGAAAAAACCAGCCTGTCTCAGGGCATCTCACTTTGGGCGATGCTGGACTGTGTTAGATCATTTCTCATTTCCCTTGGAATGTAATTCCTTGTCGTGTCTTTTGCATCTAGGTATTTGGGACTTTCAGGAAGTAGAGTTTTTGGGTAAAGACTTGGCTCGTTTGCGTGGAAGAATAAAGGTTACTAATAATACTGTCCATGGTGCTTTACGCTATGGAGAACTTGTTCCCATTTATTGGAACCTGCTCTGCTGTGTTCAAGGCAAGCTGCACAGTTGTTTCTAATAGCCACTGTGTGATGTAGGAGGTATGTTTTTGTTTTTCTTTTTTGCGGTACGCGGGCCTCTCACTGTTGTGGCCTCTCCCGTTGCGGAGCACAGGCTCTGGACACGCAGGCTCAGCGGCCATGGCTCACGGGCCCAGCCGCTCCATGGCATGTGGGATCCTCCCGGACCGGGGCACGAACCCGTGTCCCCTAGCATCGGCAGGTGGACTCTCAACCACTGCGCCACCAGGGAAGCCCAGGAGGTATGTTTTTATTCTCCCATTTGACTGAAGACAGAGCTGAAGCAGAGAAGTGAAATGATTATCCAAAAGTATACCCAGGAAGAATGAGGACTAGACCCATGGACTCAAAACCACGCACCCCTATCTTCAGCTCAATGCCCTTTCCACATACTTTGGAGGAACCAATAACATTTCAGAGTCTTTCTTTAAAACCAGAGTTCTAAGGAAATAGCTTCTTGGTCCAGGAACATGTCATACAAGTTTCTGTCTTTGGTAAATGAACGATGTCTTACTAATTTCTCTCTTATGCACACAAATTCTTTTCCTCTCCCACATCAGCTATTTCCTTATAATCACATAACTTTAAGTATCACCTCTAGGGAACTAATAGAGAACTCTTTCTTGAATTCATTCTTGAAGGATAGCTGGCTTACAGGAATGTTTTCATCAAGTAATTTTAATTCTTTTTGCCAAGAGATATAGGCAAATGGGTGAAATTGATCAAGCGAAATGAAAAGCTCTGTACAGTCAAATAGACATTAGCAATCGACACACAAGCTCAGAGTCAGCTTTTAAAAATAGAACTCAGAATCATGACTCTCCAGAAATTTGTAATTTCACGAGTAGAGACATCCTGATACTGCATAGGGTACGTTTGCCCTTTCCAAGAGCAGCCCCTTGCTGTAAGTGTTTCTAAGGTTAGGAGGAGGTGAGCACAATGTAGCATTACTGCCTTTGTGTTCTCGACAAGCTGTTTGCAGGGAAAACACAATAGGCCGCTTCATGCAGCATCATGTGGATGGTACTCATGGCCACTAACCCCTCAGGCTACTCTTAGTCTGTAGTTTTAACTAGACCATGGTTAATAGGTTGAACCTTCAAACTATAGTATAATAAAGTCACCGATGACAGACATACAGTCAACTCTATTCTAACAACTAACCTTAAATATTTAACCTGGCGGTGCTGATAGCTGCAGCTTCAATTGCTAACACCTTCCGCTCTGAACTGAACTGATCCCATCAGAACGGCAGGTGTCCCACTGCAGGGGCAGGGTCTGTGTCTTATTCTCAGCGGGGTAGGCAGTAGTTCCCAAACTCTGTGGCCCCAAAGCATTGCTTGGGATGCTTGTTAAGCATACATATTCCAAGGCCCCTTCTCAGACCCACAGAATCAGAATCTCCAGGGCAGGAGCTTGGGATTCTCCTGTCCAGGCAAGTTTGAGAACACAGCTAGGAGAGCTCTATGCAGAGAACAGCTTTTCCTTATTTAGGGAGACAGGGAGAGCAGGCCCCTGGGGAGAGACCCTTTTCCTAGTCAGCTATCCAATCAATCACAGCTGCCATAGTGGAGAAAGGAAAACAAGAGGAAAGAGAAAACGGCAGAAGCTTCTAGAGAAAGGGTGGAATGCTGGGACAGCTAGAGAAGGGTTCCTCCTGTGCCCCTGAGGTCTTTCTCTAATCAGAAGGCAGTACCTTTCTTTTAAGCCTCTTCAGTTTTTCCTCTCCTGTAAGTTGCTTCTTTCAGTAGCTGCTGGCTTAATTTATATGCAATATTTGGAGTTAATTAGTATCCCAGGGAAACAGATTCCCTTAGCAGTGCTTTAGCCTTGGCTTCAGCTCATAAACTGCCTCAGATGCAGTCTTGCAGAAACATTTTCTTAAAGTACCTGTATCTCTTACACGGGTCAAAAATGTGGGGAAAAATTTTAAAGCACAGTTTTAGAACATATTGAAAGTAAGATTTAGCACGGTCAATCAAAGCTGGTTCTTGGGCTTCCCTGGTGGCGCGGTGGTTGGGAGTCTGCCTGCCGATGCAGGGGACACGGGTTCGTGCCCCGGTCCGGGAAGATCCCACATGCTGCAGAGCGGCTGGGCCCGTGGGTCATGGCCGCTGAGCCTGCGCGTTCGGAGCCTGTGCTCCGCAGCGGGAGAGGCCACAGCAGTGAGAGGCCCGCGTACCGCAAAAAAAAAAAAAAAAAAAAGCTGGTTCTTTTTTTAAAAAAATGTTTTTGTTGTGGTAAAAGTCACTTAATATAAAACGTGCTATTTAAACCCTATTTAACTGAACAGTCCAGTGGCACTAAGTACATTCACGTTGTTGTGCAACTCTCACCATCATCTATCTCCCAAATTTTTCACCTTCCTAAACTGCAACTCTGGTTATTTCATTATTTATTGTTTTTTAAAAAGGCTAAGACTTCAAAGTCAAACTGTCATAGGGAGATGCCGGGTGCTTCTCTCCATGAAGATACCTTCTTCACGTGGAGCCCAGATGAAAGCCTTTAGTGAGGTCACATCCACGAGTTGGGGGAGGAGCATCAAATCATTCACAGGCATCGTGATTTCTGTGGATATAAATAATAACGTTTCTACCAGATGCCAAAAAGCAGCTTTTGGGAACAGGATATATTATTTGGCACGAGGTTTCAGCTGCGTGGCCTTTTGGCAACATAGGCTTTGTTCTGACTACAAGGAAATCTGCAAAGGTAGGTTTAAAACTGAAGGAAAAAAATCTGAGGAGTTCCCCGGGGGTCCAGTGGTTAGGACTCTGCTCTTCCACTGCTGGAGGCATGGGTTTTATCCCTAGATGGGGACCTAAGATCCCATAAGCTGTGCGGCACGGCCAAAAGAAAGAAACCAAACCACTCTGCTTTTTAGAGTATGTGAAGATACAGTTACAAGTGAATAACTATGGGCAGAAGAAGATGGAAGAAAAATCATAATACAAAGCAGGTATAAAAATGGCACAAAACATTAGAAAGTGCTAGAGAAGGCTGAAGTTCTGAATGCACCGTTGCTTGGGAAAATGATAAAGACAAGTGAGGAGAAGAATGCAAATGAGGTAGACCATTAGCAGGGGAAGGGGCCATAAATCCACATGAATCTATAGGTCTCCATCCTCTCCATGCCCTAGGTAGAGCGGACATGGATGGGAGGGAATTGAAATCCAAGTTCAGCGAGATGAAAGGAGCTTGGTTACTTTCAACAAGCTTAAGCTCAGTTAAGTATCTTTCTTAATTATGCAAAGTGTGAATGACTGAATATGAATTTCTAGGAATAGGAAATATTTGAAAACAAAATAATAGTGTTGACTTTTACTAAAAGCCCCTTATTTGTACACTTAGCACCTCCCATAACATACATACCTCTTTTGGGGAGGCAGCCATTAGACTGATAAGCTGGGGGTGGACCGAGGAGAGACATCTAATTATTTGCTTTGATAATTATCAACTTTGGCAGTCAGCATAGCTGGAGACATAATTCTGTGGCTTAAATTCTACACGCAGAAAGAATCATCGGCATTTATTGTGTAAGCCACTGTTAGCTGTATAAATGCATGGGCATTATCCTATTTTGGGTATCTAACTCCCTATTAATTAGCTCAACTTTCTATTATGTGTATGTAGGATAAGAGAGAAAGGGAGGAAGGAAAAAAGAAGAAAGGAAGGAAGAAAGAAATTTTCCCCAGTCAACAGCAGCAAAAGAACAAAGAAACAGATCACATACTCCTTTGTTCTACTTTGCTTAAAAACACACTTGAAATATTGGGGTTAAAAACCTCTCAAATAGTCCACTGAGTAAAGCAAAGATCTTAATAACTTTCCCTCTTCAAAAAGCAGCAGGAGCAATAAACAAATAACCATTAATAATTTACAATATAGTGTATAAATTCTCACTCTAATATTGTAGTCTCCAGGTCCAAAGTTCAAGACAAATTTTGCTGAGAAGTGAATCTTTTGTGGGATAAGGATGGAGGAACTGAGGAGTTGAAACAGAAGAATTAACTGCAGGGGGGGAAATCCTCTTTTTTTCTCATGTTTCACAGGTAAGGGAACAGAGAGCAAGCAGAATGGAAGGCAAATGGAACACTCTCTTGGATGATTTTATTGCCTTTGAGGTGGGCAGAGAGGTCAGTTGCTCTGGTCTTAAAAATCTGAACCTGGTATCAGGTCAGAAAACTGGGTTTTTATTAACCAGTGTCCTGTGCATCTCAATATTTTCTTCCTAATTCACAGAGATATGAAGGAACCAATTGTGTCAGAGATGTTTCTCCAATTTTATGCCTCACAGCACAGCCGTAGAGTTTGTAAAGTTTCAGACTTTTTCATGAACAGATAGACCAAAATATACATGTTGGAAAGTATAAGCACAGTCTTCCAAAACAGAAAGATATTTGGATACCAGCTGATTCAAGCCTTTTCCAAAAAGGAATCTTGATAACAAAACCTCCAAAGATCAGTTTTCCTTATTTCTTTCTTTGTGTAAGAGATAAAGGAAAGGAGAAGAAGTCTGAAACGGTTCTGTAATGGAACTGATCAAATCCCAAAGGTCTGTGTCAAGGGGAGTGAGGATGGTTAGAGAGTCTATCTTTGGTAAACCAAGAGCCCTGTGATGTTATTGCTTCTTATGGAATCAGTATTTACTGAATGCCTTTATTTGTGTCTGGCAGTGTGTGAAGAGCTGGGGGAACAAGGATAGTAAGGCACAGTCCATGAAAAGTCCAGAAAGAGTTATGGACTAGTGGGAGAGGAAGTAAATGGGCCATTTCATCAGAGAGACACATGGGATCCAGAAAAGTAGCATCTAACCCTGCCAAGGTTAGAGATGTTTCTCCAGAGCTGGTAGCATCAAACTTGAGGCTAGAGGGTGGAGTAGGGGTTAGTCAGGTAAAGGGGAAAATGGGATGAATGCTCCAGCCAGGGGAACCATGTGTGCAAAAGCCAGCAGTGAGAGATGGAGTAGTTAAGTATGGCTGGAGTGCTGGGGACACTAGGGAAGTGAGGGCTGGGGTTGGTGGTGTGGGAACATACACTGTAAAATATGAGGTTGATCCTGAAGGGTCTGCTAGGTCATGCCAAGGAATTAGGACCTTATTCTGAGGGTATTTAGAAAGTCATGGAAGGGTATTTTTTAATTAATTAATTAATTTATTTATTTAGGGCTCTGTTGGGTCTCCGCTACTACACGCGGGCTTTCCCTAGTTGCAGCCAGCGGGGGCTACTCTTTGCTGTGGTGCACGGGCCTCTCACCGCGGTGGCTTCTTTTGTTGCGGCTCACGGGCTCCAGGCACGCAGGCTTCAGTAGTTGTAGCACGTGGGCTCAGTAGTTGTGGCGCACGGGCTTAGTTGCTCCGCGGCATGTGGGATCTTCCCGGACCAGGGCTTGAACCCGTGTCCCCTGCACCAGCAGGCAGATTCTCAACCACTGCACCACCAGGGAAGCCCATGGAAGGGTATTTTGCTGAGAAGTGATATGATCAGGGTTGAGTTCCTGGGAAGGCTAGACTGGCAAGGTTAGAGTCAAGGGCTGGTGAACCAATGCAGGTGAGAGATGACCGTGGCCTGGACCAAGGCTGCAGGAGTGAACGTGGAAGGGGGAGGATGGGTTCCAGAGGTGTTCAGGGTGGGGAAGCAGTGGAACTTGGGGGTTCGTTAGAATTTTAGGGATGAGAGAAAAGACAATGTTTGAAGCGGACCAGGGTCCTGGCATTTCAAAGGCCCTGTAGATATCTTGGAGTCCAGTGTCCCACCTTCCAGAGAAACAGACCTTGTGTTATCCCAGCAGATGCAGCCTGAGAAAAATAACCTACAAGTCTGCAAAAAATGTGTGGGGAAAAAAAATGTGTAGGCAGCTTTAACTTTCTACAAAATGTGTGTACATATGTGGTCATTCTTTGTAACTTTTAATAGTAGGTTCCAAGTAAAGAACTTTGAATTTAATAAAACTTAATTAAACATTTGGGAAAACCCTCCAAATCCCTTTAGGTGATTATGTTACTTTGGGTACGCCCCACGTATGGTTATTATCTGGGATCTGACTGACTCCCTTTCCTTGTAAAGACTAACATGAGAGTTTCTTATTCTTTGATATGAAGACCAAAACTCAGGATCTTGTTTCTCTCTCTCTCTCTCTCTCTCTTTTTTTTTTTTTTTGCGGTACGCGGGCCTCTCACTGTTGTGGCCTCTCCCGTTGCGGAGCACAGGCTCCGGACACGCAGGCTCAGCGGCCACGGCTCACGGGCCCAGCCGCTCCGCGGCATGTGGGATCTTCCCGGACCGGGGCACGAACCCATGTCCCCTGCATCGGCAGGCGGACTCCCAACCACTGCGCCACCAGGGAAGCCCCTCTCTTTTTTTTAGGCAATGAAATCATTTATTATTCATAATAACTAATTTTATACACTTATGGAACTGCTTTCTAATCTTTTTTTTTCTACTTTTATTGACATATAGTTGACATAGAGCTCTGTATATGTTTAAGGTGTACAGTATAATGACTTGACATACATATACTGCCAAATGTTTACCCCAAGTTTGGTCCATTTCCTCATATAGTTAACAAAATTGTTTTTTCCTTGGGATGAGAAATTTTAGGCTCTACTCTCTTAGCAACTTTCACGTACACCACACAGCAGGGTTAACTATAGTTATATTATACATCTCCAGT
The DNA here is from genome assembly GCF_937001465.1 of Orcinus orca. Taxonomy (NCBI): domain Eukaryota; kingdom Metazoa; phylum Chordata; class Mammalia; order Artiodactyla; family Delphinidae; genus Orcinus; species Orcinus orca. The sequence continues at coordinate 158,624,485 of NC_064560.1, read as the reverse complement.
ATTTATTTATCTTATAACTGAAGTTTGTACCTTTCCACCACCTTTATCCAATTCCCCACCCGCCCCTGCCCTGCTCCCCTAGGATCTTGTTTTTCTTGAAAACAAAACCAAGAAGCTTCTCTCAAGGCTGGACCATGTGAAGATGATGCTGGGATTTGGATATGCAGCCTGAAGAATCTCATGAACAACGCAGGTTCCATGTCCCTTGCTGAGTGTTTCTGTGACCTTTTGACAGTTGTCATGGATGATCATCAAGTAGTATATCTTCTTTAGCATAGGAAAAATAAAGCAAGTTTTTCACGGTTGCTATATTAACACAAGGCTCGGTTCTGGAGGGCTCAAGGCAACAATGTAGAATTGAGGAAATGCAGAAAAGCATAAGAAGAAAATAATGATCACTTCAGTCTCACCACCAGAGATAACCATTGTTAACATTTTAGTCTATATTTTTCCAATATTTTTTATATGTAGTTATGATATGTTATATAGACATACTTTTATAATTTACATGCTATCTTGTTGCCTCCCTATAGCTACAATTTCTCACGGTTGTTTTAAAAGGACTAAAGACAAAAGAGCTCGTGAAAATCCTCCAGCTGTATTTGAAGGAACAAGCTGTTTTTTTTCTCATTAACATTTATTTGGCATGTCATTGTCATTTTGGCATGTCATTGTCTATGTCATGTCATTGTCTATGTCATTGTCAATGACTGCCCAGTTACCTCAAGACACTTCCATATGATATAAATGAAAACATAGTTGAAAGAAGAAAAATCTCCATAAACAAATGCTGGTGGGCAAATGTCATATTCTTGTGCCCAGAGAGATTAGAGAAGGCTTTTCTCTCTTTGCCTTTGCCACTGAAGCAGAATTGTAAGCTTTTATAATTAGACAGTAAGACCATGAGTGTAGATAATACGTAGTATTGTGAGAAATATTGGGAAAAAAACCACACTTATTGATTCAAGGTTCATTCAGGTCAAGTCTTTTGAATTTAATTAGTATTTTTATATCAATTATTATTATAGTGGAAATTATTTCCTTGGGTTTTTCAAAGTGTGTATGTGTGTGTGTGTGTGTGTGTGTGAGAGAGAGAGAGAGAGAGAGAGAGAGAGAGAGGGAGGGAGAGAGAGGAGGGAGGGAGCTCTAAGTGAGCATATCCTTATGTCTAAACTGGGACACATATGAGACTGAAAGGGGAAACTATTAATAGTTATGATGGGACAACAGACAAAAACTGGGCTGGTCCTGGGCAAACTGGGACCTAAGGACATCCTGGAGAGAGTGTATCAGACACCTGTGGTACCACTCCAAATCCCAGCTCTTATTCCAGCCACTGCAGCAGCATCAGTTCTGCAGAGATGTCCACCAGTGTGAGCAGGTACAACCTGCCAGCACCTCAGGTTTGCTCTGACGTCATGGAATGGATTACTCTGGGGCCTTGCTTGGCATTCACACATGTACAGCCTGGAAATGCAGGAGGGCTAACCTGGTAGGTCTTAACCAGTGGGGATGGAAGCCAATGGATAAATGCTCTCACCATTTGTTGTTCATGTAGCAGGTTCTCAGGTTCATTTCCTGAAACTCCTCAGAATGTTCCTCAGGAGGGATCACCCGTTGTCCATTGCAGTGCACCTTGAAAACTCATCCTTGTATTGGCTTTCTTCCTTCCCTGTTTCACTCGATCTGCACGCAATACTTTGTCTCAGGCTCTGCTTTCAGGGAACCCAGGCTGCCATAGTTGGGACAGGAGTTTTGAAGCGGGCTCACTGGTCGGAGGTAATAAGGACCCCATTGTTGGTGGGAGGTGGAGTGGTGATACCTGGCCAGCAGCATCTCAATTATTAAGACCCATGGTGGATTGGGATGGGGTGAAGGCAGAGGCAAAGTATTGAGTTGTGTGGTAGTTGTGGTCCTTAAGCAGTATGGGAGCTCTGGTAACTTTAAGAATTGAGGTGGCTGGGATTTTAGACTACTTTGGAAGTTTTAGAAAAAGAAAATGAAGAAAATGACAGGCTCAGGTCAGTCCATTATCAACACAGGGAATGTTGTGAAAGATTAAGAGATGCCTCTATGGGAGTGTTTCAGGAGTCTCTCACCTGTGTATTCTGCTGAAATTCTGATACTCAAGGTCACCCTCCAAGCGAGCAACCTAGACCCGCCAAGATGCTGGCCAAGGGTGAGAGAAGTCTGAACGGGTGATGGAGGGGGAAGATGAAGAAGATTATTATGGTCTTGGGATCAGATGCAACAGCAGCAATGTTTTTGCAGAGATTGTGGCTGGAGGCCAGCTTGAAGGGGACTATCTATGACACAGGGAATATAAAAGGAGGGGGGCACAACAAAGTGCAAGAAATGGATGGCGTCAGACACCTCCTGGGCAACGCTCCAAATCCTCTCGCTCCTGCCACCACTGTGGTCACCAGTTCTGTGCAGGCTTCAGGCAGCTTTGTGTGGTGCAGCCTGACAGAGACCAGCCTCGTGCTGTGAGCCTCTCATTTATCTCATACCAGAGTGTCCTGACACCACACCATGGGAACCAGATCAGCGCTCAGGCATGTGCAACTCACAGGTAGGAGGGAGTTGACATGTGTGAGGCCACCCTTGGCCAGTCGAATGGGGATGGATGGAAAAATGCTTTCCTTTTCCTCTCACAGGCAGACAGTTTGGAGTTGCAATTTATAAGGCCCTCAGAAATCAGGTGGGAGTGGGAGCTAGTCACCCATAACAGTGGCCAACCTGATGATGCGTCCTGGCTAATCCTTTCCCTCCTTCACTCTTCTATCCTCCACCTATACTCCTGTTCCCTGAGATCACATTTTCAAACTAACTACTTCATCGAGGCCTTTGTCTCAGTTTCTGTTTTGGGGAAAACCCAGATTAAGACAGTGAGAGAGAGAGAGACTTCCCTGATGGCCCAGTAGTTAAGAATCCGCCTGCCAATGCAGGGGACATGGGTTCGAGCCCTGGTCCAGGAAGATCCCACATGCTGCGGAGCAACTAAGCAACTAAAACCATGCGCCACAACTACTGAGCCTGCGTGCCACCACTACTGAAGCCCACGCGCCCTAGAGCCCGTGCTCCACAACAAGAGAAGCCACCAAAATGAGAAGTCCGCAACCGCAACGAAGAGTAGCCCCCGCTCGCCACAACTAGAGAAAGCCTGCGTGCAGCAACGAAGACCCAAAGCAGCCAAAAATAAATAAATAAATAAATTTTTAAAAAAAAAAGACAGTGAGAGAGAGAGTAGACGAGTTCGGGGTACAAAGCAAGAAAACACACTGTGATCTGGTATTAAACTGCAGGAGTATTTCAGGACATCAGAACCCAATTTAGTATTATGATATCTCTAATAATGAAGATGACATATTTAGGCCACATGCATCCTTGTCAGAAACTCTGTAACCAGAGGATATAGTGATTTTAGAGCTGGAAGAGTCCTTGAATCTCATTTTTAGCTTAACTCCTTTATTTTAAAGAAAAGGAAGTTTATTTCGGGTGTGGGTATATTCCAGTACATCTGATAAAGGGGATTTTACAGTATGTCAAACCATCCAGTACTAACCAAAATAATGATGAATATTCCCCAAAGTGTAAAATTATGTACCTGAGAGTCTTGAAGACAAAGGAACAGTAAAAACAGGGTCAGGATAAGCTTCAATGAAGGCCATGCTCAAAAAGTACAGAAGGCGGGGATATTTGAGAGAGAACAAACCTTTCCAGTAGAGAGAACTCTCTTGGACTTGTTAAAGTTTTGGCCGTGAAAGAAGGGAACTAATGCATTCTGCATGCCAAGTGTTTGACACAGTCACGTGAGTTGGGCATTATTATCTCCATTTTATACAGCAGGAAGCTGAGACTCAGAGAGGTTAAGTGACTTTGTAAGATGAGTTGTAATACAAATACTTTTGATTGTATTCCTTCCATTCATATCTCCTCTGACAGAGGACGGACCCAATTTCCTCTGTCCTCAGCTGTTCTCGAGTTTATAGGCAGCCTTGTGAGGGCTCTAAGCAGAGTCCATCAGAGGTAGGAAGAGGCCACTGATTATTTCTTTTGGTCTCTACACCCCAAAGCGCCTATGAAAGGAATAATTCAATTTTACATTCAAGGCCAATTTAACATGCCTAGTTTCTACCTTTTTCTTCCCATTCCCGGCTAAAAGTTTTTACTAGATCGCTGGTGATAACTTGAGAATAATTTCATTGGAATGGAAAGGATAGTTCCTACCTAGAGTAAAAAGCAAGTTTTTGGCAGGCAAGGTAGTTGTATGAGTCAAAGTCAATGAATATATTTTTACCAATAGTGGCAAATTAAAAAAAATAGCATTCTTAGTGCTTTTGATACGGGATTCATTCATCCATGAATGAATGAAATACATTTTCATTCATTCATTCAAAAATGAAAATGAGGGCTTCCCTGGTGGTGCAGTGGTTGAGAGTCCATCTGCCGATGCGGGGGACACGGGTTCGTGTCCCGGTCTGGGAAGATCCCACATGCCGCGGAGTGGCTGGGCCCGTGAGCCATGGCCGCTGAGCCTGCGCGTCCAGAGCCTGTGCTCCGCAACGGGAGAGACCATAACAGTGCGAGGCCTGCGTACCGCAAAAAAAAAAAAAAAAAAAAGAAATACACTTTCACTTTTTTTGAGTGCCTAGAACTATGCTGTTTACTATGTTTAGGAGTAGCCACACATGGCTATTTAAATTTAAATGAATAAAAATTAAATTAAAATTCAGTTTCTCAGGCATACTAGCCTTATTCAAGTGCCCAAGTAGCCACATGTATCTAGTGGCTACCGTATTGGCCAGAGTGGATGTAGAACATTTTCATCATCACAGAACGTTCTATTGGACAGTTCTGGCCATGCTGGCCACAGTAAGATAAATTCTGGGGATACAGCAAATCGAATAGATATGGTCCCTACTTCATGAGCTCCCATTTTAGGGAAGAGATAGATTAAATATGCAAATAAAATAATAATATATGGTAATAATGCCCTTATTTTGTAGAGTGCTGTCACCTGAGAGATGTGAAGAAGCCACTGGGAAGAGCAATCATGGCAGAGGGAAGAGGTGCAAACAGCTTAAGAACTTTGCATGTTTCAGGGAAGGGGAGTAAAGAGAGTGTGAGGGCTTTGGACATCTGGCAAGAAAACTGGCCATCAAATGATGTCATACAAGGAAGTTTGTGAGAGAAGAACGTCATAACAATATTTGAGAACAATAGTTCTTTTTTTTAAAGTTAAAAAATTTTAAATTGAAGTATAGTTGATTTACAATGTTGTGTTAATTACTGCTGTACAACTTTCAAATACACAATGTAGTATTGTTAACTAGAGTCACAGTGCTGTACAAGCTATCGGCAGGACTTATAACTGGAAGTTAGGGAACAATAGTTCTTAATCTATGCTTGAGAATCACCTGAGGGCTTCTTAAATCACAGACAGCTGAGTCCCGCCCCCTGAGTTTCAGATTCAGTAGGTCTGCTGGGGCCTGAGCCTCTGCACTTCTAACAAGTTTCCAGGTGATGCTGATTCTGTTGGTCTGGGGCCTGCAGTTTGAGACTCACTGATTTAGTAGATGAAGACGTGAAAGCTCAGAAAGATGGCGTGGCTAGCCTGAGCCCCCCCAGCCAGTTGGTGACCAGAGAGAAGAGGCAGTGGAGGGAAGAGAGAAGAGGTCGAGAGAGTGGATAGTTTGAGATAGTTCTCAAACACATGTCTTGTTTGTTTGCAGTGGGAGGGGACAGACAGAAGCTGCACTCAGCAATTTTGACATGGTTGTAACGACAGGCAAGCAGGAGCTCACCTTGGCGTGGTCTATAAGGATATTTCTTTCAATATGGCTCATTTCAAAGGAGCTTCTTTTCCTCCAGATTTATTAATCAAGAACACGATGCTGAGGTAAGTATATGCTTGACTCAGCTGATTTTAGACCTCTACATGTTTCTTTAAAATTATCGTGTAGAAAATGCCAACTTCTATTTCATGCCTAAGTCACATGCCTTAGAAGTGGTCAGTCATGGATCAGTTTCAGATACTATAAAATATTCCATCACTTTCAAACATGACTGCTCCCCTCTCCCCCGACCCTCTTCCTGACTAGAAGACAAGACCATTAGCTGTAAAGGCCACAGGCTTGGGAGAAAAACATCACAATAACAACACTTCATATTTGAATAGCTACCTGGAGTTTAGCATTGTGTTTCTAAACTTGGCTGGAGCTAACCCGCCCCAGCCCTATCCTCCGAGGTTCTGCTTTCATTGGTCTGGGTTAGGTGCTGTCCACCAGTATCTTTAAAACGTTCTTGAAGATTCTACAGTGCATCCAGGGCTAGGAATCTATGGTCCAGAAAAATGCTTTTACATCAGATGGTAGAAAGTTGATTTAACACAAGAGTTCTCGAACTTGAGCCTGTATCAGAATCACCGGGGGACTTCTTAAAGCACAGGGGCCCCCACTCCCAGACCTTCTCATTCAGGAGGTCTGGGTGGGGTCTGAGTATTTGCATGTCTAACAGGTTTCCGGGTGATGCTGCTGGTCTAGGAACCTCACTCTGAGAACCACTGCTTTAGTAGATGGTTCTCAAATTTAGTAGGAATGAAAGCTCAGAAAGATGACATCACTGGCCTGATTACACCCAGTTAGTGGAAAAGAGAGGCCCCCCCAAAAGTCTTTAGGCTGAATTCTGGGCCCTTTACCCCCTACGGTGCTTCGTGCCTTTAGATGCTTCACGATTGACTCTCTTTGCTGGAAGTGAAACCATATGTATCTTTCCCCCAGACTTCTTGTCTGCACAGTGCAGGTGAGGCAGCTTCTAGCTGCATTATGGAGGTGACCATCTACCTTGGTGTGTGACACAGTGACTATTGAGTTAGCAGCTGTTCCCAGAATTTTTCTTATGCAGGGAGAGAGAGATTTGTTAAAGGAAATGCGTTGAAAATCTACTCTCTGTTGAAGCGGGTGCAGGCGCCAAAGCAGCAAAGAAGAAAATCAAACTGCCCTGCTTTTTATTCTTGAAAAGATGAGGAAAAGGCAGTGAGAAGAGGGCAAGACAGTTGGGTTCCATGTGGTTCCAGTGACAAATCCATGGCGGGAGAGTGTCCAAAGGTCTTTTAAAGACAAGCATGTTTAACGCTTAGTTGCAGTTGTTTGTTATTTCAGTGGAAAGTCTATTAAACATACACATGCCTTTTGAAAAGTGTTTGTGAAAATCAAACCCAGGACTAAGTGTGCTACTGAAATCTCGGACCCTGTACAACGGCACCAGATCAAAGTCACGGAGACAAGAGTGGCTTTATCTCTTTGACAAGCAAAGGAGGCCACAGCAGGCTAGTGCCCTCAAGACTGTGTCCTCCCTGAAAGGGTTCAGTGAGTAAAACTTGTAGTGTTACAATCTCAAGACAGGGTTCTTGATAAGGATCGGGGCAGGAGTGGGGTCTACATTCTTCTCTGCTCCTGGAACATTTCAAAACCATCAAGGCTGGTGTCGAGAGGTCCAGAGATGGGCTCTGGTTGTCTCCGGGGTTATCATACTGTGATCTTCTCTGTGGAATGAACAGTGCTTACAAAGAAAAGGAGTGTTAGGGAGTGATTCAAAGGGGAAAAACACCAGGTGCCTGACATAGCTTTAACTAACAAGTGATTTACTTTAAGCAATAAGGTGCAAAGGAATCATTAATGAAAGAAAAGAAAAACATATGGAAAGAAGACGTGCAAGTGAAGCATAAGGTGATGGAGACCGAGCTGGTCTGGCCAGTTTTAGCTATAACAAGTTTCATGTTTAGGTTAGCGTGACCCAGAACACCAACTGGGCTCTATGATGGAGCGTGGAGGCATAAAGTGAGTTATTTCAGCTGCAGGCAGAGTTCAGAGCTAGGGAGACAATGGGACTCACCAGAGCCTTGGAGGTGATTTGGACTTGACTTCCACAGGGTGTGGAACAGGGGGAGGACCGCAGAGGGGCAGGTGGTATGCTGTAACTCATCCAGCTCCCACAGGGGTGATCGAGTTTGGCTAACGGCTGGGTGACAAGTGGGAGGATGGGCCTGGCCTGGGTGAGAGAAAGGCTTCCGCTGTTAGGTTCTTAGGCCTCTGGACAGGTCATTCTCAGTGGCCCTGCCCATTCTGAGAAATTGGGGTGACCTTGATAGTCTAGGGAGAAAGCAAGGCCCAGTACATAGCTCTGACTATGAACCATATTTGTCTAAATGGCAGCATCTGGCAAAGGACAAAGGATTGGAAATCAGGATCTGGACTCTCTTTCTCCTGTCATTGGTAGCCTTATTTGGTGCTTTCACCAATGTAGATAGTGATTTACCATGTGGGTTCTGGAGTCAGACTGCCAGGATTCCTAATCCCAGCTTTACCATATTGAGCTGTGCTAACTTGAGCAAGAAATTCAGTGTCTGCCTCAGCTAGGGCCCTGGCAGGAAGGAGCTGGTACACTCAAAGAACTGAACTGAAGAGAGTTTAACAAAGAGAGCCACCCTCCCCTCTGCCCCTCCACCAACCCCAGGTTGAGGAAGGTTCAGGTAACCAGGGATGGATGGTGAAGCCCCCAGGGGCTAACAGCAGGGGGAGCCATGGTCAACTTCCTGCCAGAAGGGAGAAGAGAAAGGAACAGAGTTACCTGAACCTGGGGGGGCCATATTAGGGTGGGGCCCACACCACCGGACCAGAGCTGTGGTCCAGGGGCCACTGCCAAAGCTAGTCCAGCAGGAATAAGGAGGGGGGATAAATGCCCACACCTCCCTTCTGCTGGTTTCCTGTCTCAGTTCAGTGCCTGCCATTGGTCCAACTCAACTGGAACCACAGGGGAAAAAGGCCCTGTTGATGCAGTCACAGAGGCCAGACAAATCAGTGCAGAGCAGGGAGCAGAACAGGTATGGAGAGTCAAACAGTATTACTGGTCCAGCTTCAGTAAGCCTTAATGTTCTCATCTGTAGAATGGGGATGCTAATAGTAAGGACACTTACCTCCCAGGGTCATTGTAAATATTACATGAGATGGTACATGTAGGGCTTGTGTTACTGAACACAAATTCATGTGCGCAGTGCACATGAGGCCAAAAAATACTGAAACGTTGGAGTTTGGAGCAGAGAAAGGTTTATTACAGGGCCATGCAAGGAGAACGGGTGGCTCATGCCCCCCCCAAAACCCCAAACTCTTCGAAGGGTTTCAGCAAAGCATTTTTAAAGGCAAGGTGAGGGAGGGAGGTTGCAGGGTATGTGATCAGCACGTGCACACGTCTCTGATTGGCTGGTGTCGAGGTAACAGCGTGGTTCACATGATCAGTCCTTAGGCCCCAGATGCTCATGATCATCAAGTAGTTAATTTCTTCCATTTGATGGTGTTTTTTAGCAACTGAAAAACTCAGGAAATATGCATGAGATACTCTTATCTAGGTACTTCAGAGAGGAACTACAGCAGAGGATATGGGGGTGGGATCTGTCCCAGGAAGGTCCCATAGGTTCCTGCTTGGGTAAACTCGGAGCATGGTGTCTGGCCCACAGCACATGCTCCACTGTTGTTAGCTATTGTTATTATTCCATTAAAGGTAACCACTTAGGCTGCAAGGAAGGGACACTGCTTTTGGGGACTGTAATCCTCATTCCAAGAGGCTTCACCCTCTAGGTCAAGAAGGCTCCTGGTTGCAGAACAATCTAGGTAGGCTTCTGTCAGAGCACAGGTAGCCGCTTAGTCACTGTTGGTGAGTAATGCGCTGAGTCAGAGGAGTGGCAGCAGCCCTCTCTTCTTCCTCACCCTTCTTTCATCCTTGCTGACATTCAATATGTCAAGCTAGATGAAGGCTTAGCCTGTCTGGTGGAGGTGACCAGCTTTATTTATAGACTCGAGCTCTCTGGGGTGAGCAGTCCCAGGGGTGGGGATAGACAATCACTTTGCTTCCCCAAGGAAGGATGAAGTGGTGTGTTCATGGAGAGTCTGGAACTGGCCAAAACTGCAGATTCAGGTGGCTATGGCTTGGGGCTGCCCAGCACGTTTGTCTCATGGACAAACATAAGACAAACTGTGGGTCTGTGGAATCTTCTTCCACCCCCGCCACCAGCAGACCCAGAACCTCTCCCGTCCAATCACAGTACCTTATTCTTTTGGTCCTGAACTGATTCAGGGACCCAGAGATGACAGTTTCCACATTAAAAAAAAAAATTATTTATTTAGGCTGCGCCGGGTCTTAGTTGCAGCATGAGGGCTCTTAGTTGTGGCATGCATGTGGGATCTAGCTCCCCAACCAGGGATCGAACCCAGGCCCCCTGCATTGGGAGCATGGATTCTTACCCACTAGACCACCAGAGAAGTTCCAACAGTTTTCTCTTTAAAGAAAGGAGATGTACAACAATCATCTCTTGGTTCCTTTCAGATTTAGAATAAACAATTAAAAAAGAAAACTTTAAACATGCTGGTGATTGACCACAGGTCATTTATTTCCCTCAAGGCATATAAGTATGTTGGTTATGAGTGCAGGTTTTGGAGTCCAAAGGCCTGGTTCCCAGTACTGAATGTGACCCTGGGCAAATTTCTTAATCTAAGCTTCTCTTTCCTCATCTGCAAAGTGGGGATAATTATTGTCCCTTCTTCCCAGAGCTCATCAGTTGGTAGTTGTGTAGGAGTTGGAGCAGATGAAGCAGGGAGGGCATGACATCCTAGGGAGCCAGTAAATAAGACCATGTAAGGAATTGCTTATCATGGTCCCTGGTACACAGTAAGTACTTAAAAATGTGAGCTATTACTTATTATCTCTATTTTTGAAGAACCTAAAGTACATAGATGTCTATGAAGTGCACAAAACCTTTCCGAGCCCACAAATTCTACTTGGGTTTACATGGAAAAGGTCACCGAAATTTCAGCTACTGTCTTCACCCTCAAAATAGAATCAAGGCCAGCGTTCCGATAGTGACTAGAGTTTGACTCAAGATGTAGCATGAATCAAGAAATAGATTTGTCAACGTCAGTAAGATTCAGCCAGAGAAGGCTTTGACTGATCAACCTTGTCTCCCAATGTAAGATGAAGTCACTCTGGCTCTGCCTGGGTCCTGGAAGGAAATAGGTCACTGAGGGTTCAGTCCTTCCTGGCTGGTGTGATGGCTCGAGAGAGACAGGAAGCTGGTTCGGCTTTGGTGGGCAGGAGTGGGTGGGTCTGTGTCTGGTCGCATACTGGGGATGCTCTGGTTGTGTTCCTATCACACTGCCAGGGTGTCTCCCCAAGACCCAGCCCTACCCTCTGGCTCTCACTTGGCTGGGAAATATGCTTCTGCAGCTGAGCTCCTACCCAGGAGGAGCCAGGAGCCTGTGCTGTAAGGCCTGTGACCGCTGCATTCAGCTGAATTATTCTTAATGTTATAGCTGCTATAATAGGAAGAAAGGAAATAGAGAAAGCCACCTTCACCCTCCCCTCACTCCTATAATCTGAATATTTCACTTTTCTTGTTCCCTTCTGGTTCTTGCTCCTATGACTAGATGGTTTTTATATAGCTGAAGCCACGGCAAGAAATTCCATTTTGAATTCTTGCTTCATTACGTTTTGGAAATAACGCTTGTAGACTTTTAATTCCCCACGTCAAGAAAAATTGGTAAGTCCTCTGCTAGACCCCCACCCTGTCTCATCTCCATTATCAGAAAAGTTGAAAAGAAACCTGTATATTTCTAGGGGCAGGTGTTTCACTGATTGGCATTTCCCTCGTTTGTTTTATGTATAAACTTTAATTTTACTCTCTTCTATTCAGTCTTCTTGCTCTTTGCCTTTCCCAGAAATAGGACCCAGAAGCTTCTGATCTAAATATCAGATCCTTGGATAAACAACAAGGTCCTATGGTATAGCACAGGGAACTACATTCAATATCCTGTGATAAACCATAATGGAAAAGAATATGAAAAATCATATATATGTATAACTGAATCACTTTGCTGTAGAGCAGAAATTAGGAAATTTAATTAAATTGCAAATAACTATACTTCAGTAAAATAAGTTTTAAAAAAATCAGATCCTGTCATCTCTTTAAAACATCAAGCTCTCCTGGGAATCTGTTCTTTCATACTGTGTCTCCCAGCCTGACTCTCCCACCGAGAAGTGACAAATTTTGTAACCCCCTTCTGGATCTGCAAATCAGGGCCACCCTGCAGCTGGGGCAGTGGTTCCAGCAGTAGGAATCGTGCCCACCAGAGAGCTACCTGCCTGGGGGGTGCTGGTCCCCCTGAGAAAGGAGAGGGGACCCTGGGGTGAAAGGTCCCAGATAGGGATAGGCTCTTGGACAAAGGCAGGAAGGCGAAGGCCTCCTATTTCCTCAGAGGAGAGGAAGACAGTTCCAGGAAGGTAGGGAATCACCCTGCCACCCGGATGAACTAGGCCAAGCTTCTGGGCTCAGAATGAAGCTCACCAAAGCAGACAAAGTGTGCACCCCAAAGCGGTGTCCCATACATTGTCCCTCCTAGCGTCCCCACAGAGGTGGTTATAAACCTCACACTTCAAAGGGACTCTTTTAGTCAAGGATGAATGTCTGTCGGTTTGTCTGAGACATTCCCAGTTTATGCCTGTTGCCCTGGCATACTAATTAATAGTGCCCCCTCACCCTCAAAAGCATAAATAATTTGGCACAAATGATATGGTCACCCTAGTTTTTGAGGACCCCAATAAGATTCTAGGACATCTAAAATTGACTGAGAGAATTGTCACATTTGGTGGGAAAAAGCCTGTCAAGGGGAGAAATGTCTGTCAGCCTGAAGATCAGAGGCAGTGGCAAAGAGGTGGTAGCCACAGTGATGCCGAGACAGGAAGACGCCTGTCCCTCCCCTCCCAATCCTGGGAGCAGCAGGGCCACAGCAATGCAGGCAATGGAGTTGTTGAACAGCGCTGGGATGAAGGTTGGCACTCATCTATTTCCCACAAATGGAGAGAGAGAGAGAAAGGGCTGGTTGAGTTAATGTTCTAAAAAGACTTGTTGGGGTGAGGATCGCACATCTCTGGGGTGGTACCCACTGCTTTGACTTTTCCAGTAACCACTGTGTCCTCCAGAAACAAGGGAATCATTCAAATAAGAAAGCAGGCTGCATCGAGTCCTAGCACCACGTCCTTCCCACTACAGACAATTCTCTCTCACGATCTGGCTAGCTCCACCTGCCCTCCGCTTCCGTTCACATCCCTCCCCTTGGCTCTCATTGGCTTTTCTGAGTCAGAGGCTACTTGGAACAGTCCTTGCCCAAAACAAAAATGCTGGTTTGTCAGGAAAGTTGGGAAGTTGAGTAGCTGTAGACCCAGCTGGTGCCTGGAAGCCCTTTGAGCAGTGTCCGGCTCTGTTTTTGCTGAGCATCAACTTCCCAGGAGGCAACACCTATCATTTTTTTACCCTCACAAAATCATGAGAACAACATTTAGCGGCTGCTGGCTGGAGTGGGGCTCTGGAAGGCATTTTCTCAGGCGCCTCATGCTTCTACTTCCCTGCTTCCGACGACTCAACATTCCCAACGCACACTCCACTTCCCCCGCCCACACTTAAAAAATCTGCCCTTTAAAATATCTCCCAAGAAGTAGCAAGCTTCTCTTTTGACCGTGTCTGCTGACGCGGCGTTTGATTTGGGAAAGAGGGCAAGGAGCCATGTGGAAGCATCACTCTCTGGGATGTCAGAGTCTCCTTGGAAGAGCCCTAATTAAGGACTCAATGATTGACAGGTGGTGGAAACTCACAAAAAGCACACTCGACATGCAACAGAAGTCAATGTCTGAGTTGCAAAAAAAAAAAAAAAAAAAAATTTGGCAGTTGGAGACCTTGAAAAACCTTTGTAGGTAATGCTATAATTTTGTTCCTTTGTTATACATTTGTAAAAAGGCTCTGAAATGGCTGCCGTATGAACCTAGCACTGATAGGCTTTGACTCTCATAAATACGGTGTAATATAACTTGGTAGCAAATTTATGATTTCAAATTTAATGGAATTTATTTCCTATAATGTACAGTCTTGCTGAAGTATAGTCTTTGAATGTATTCGAGGATGGGAGTCTGTGAACAGGGAAGACTGATTTACTGCTGAGGATAATAAAAGTTTAATGAGAAAGCAGACCCCCCGGAAGACAAAGGCTTGGAGAAAGAAAATTTACATGTGCAATATCCCTCCTGTGCCCTGTATTTGTACATGCTATATCCAATGGGACCATTTTGGGGATAAATATGGTCACATTCCTTTTTTGTTCCTTCACATTCCTTTTAATACTCAAATTACATGATTAGAAAATCCAATCGACTAGCACAAGAGCAGCCTTCTTCCCAGTCCCACCACTAATGACTTCAGATTAATCAGTCTCCCTGAGCCTCAGCTACCTCATCTCTAAAATGGGAATAATACCCAAAACATTCACCTCATAAGGTTCTTGTTCTGATTAGACGAGAAGATACATGTGAAAAATTTAGCATAGTCACCACTCATGGGAAGTGATAATACATGTATAATCTCTCTCAGGCACAATGGGCTGGTTCTGGTTACATGTACTCAGAGGACAGAAAACCAGAAACTCAATTCAGGTCCCCAGGGAGAGGGTCTCTTTTTAACGGTTGTTGCTTTTGCTGCCACAAGGTGTCGCTGGTGGTCCCGAGGGCCAGGGCAGTTCTCCCGGGCTTCAGTGGGAGAAGGGAGTTCAGAGGTTGGTTAACAGCGTTCCAAGTGCAGGGAATAGAGAGGAGAGACCTCTTCCCCATTGATACATTCAGCTTTGTTTGTTCCCTGATGCCCTACACCTGGGTTCCAAGTGCTACAGCTCTTTCACAGCACCGTACAAGATAATTTTGTGATGATGGAAGTATTCTCTCTCTGTGTGGTTGTTGAGCACTTGATTACTTCTTTTTCTTTTTCTCCCCGGCTTTGAGAGATAATTGATGTGCAACATTTTGTGAATTTAAGGTGTGCAGTGTTATGATTTAATACACATACATATCAAAGATGATTACTGCTAGGTTTAATAAGGATTGTTAAAATATCCATCAACTCACATCATCTTCACCATTTTGATGATTCGATGTCACTTCTCCTGTAATTACTTCCTACTGAGCCCTTAAAATGTGGCTAGTTGACTATGGAACTGAATTTAACATTTTATTTCATTTTAATTAATTTAAATTTAAATTGTCACATGTGGCTAGTGGCTACCATTTTGGACAATGCAACTTTAGGGATATAGCTTGCTTACTCAGCCTAAAAATACATACATACACACATACGCATCTAGCCATTTTCCTGAGGCATATGCCTACATAACAGGGAAAAAAAAGTCAGAAGGGGTTTCAAAGTCAGTCACATGCTATGCTTGAAAATTAGCCCTCTATCAGGACCAAAGAATGAGCTCAGGTTCTTTGGGCCACTCCTGGGTCGGGATGGAGTTCAAGTTTCATAGTACTTAACAGAGGAGCCAGAAGGATAGAACAGTCTAACAGCCCAGAGATGCTGCAAGCCCAGCCTTCCTCTGTAGGACACTGCCAGAACATTCGTCTCTCAAACTCTCCAAGTCACCCTGTCCAGGCACCAGACTGGAGGAAGCCCTTCTTGCTTCTATCCTAACACCCACCTGTCCTGCCTCAGTCTGTCTGGCAGTTGAATTTCCAAGTAATTTTGTCTCATGGTCCTTAAGAGACAATGAGAAAAGTAAAACCATCTAAGGTGGGCACATTTTTCTAGGTCTAGGCTGTTCAGTCTTGGCCATCGTCATATTATACCACATTTTTTTTTTTTTTTTCGGTATGCGGGCCTCTCACTGTTGTGGCCTCTCCCATTGCGGAGCACAGGCTCCGGACGCGCAGGCCCAGCAGCCATGGCTCACAGGCCCAGCTGCTCCATGGCATGCGGGATCCTCCTGGACCGGTGCACGAACCGGTGTCCCCTGCATCGGCAGGCGGACTCTCAACCACTGCGCCACCAGGGAAGCCCCATCGTCATATTATAATACGATCCTATTTAAACCTCCTAACAACACTATGAGGTAGATATTTGTCTTAGCCGAGACGCTTGTGAAAGCAGAGCCTGATACAAAGGCTCATGTGCAAGTAGATTATTTGGTAATGGAATTGGAGGAAGCAGATGTAAGGCACAGAGAGAGTGAAGAAGGACAGAAAGAAAGCATTTATGTGTTGATAAACATTTATCAGCCAGCTCTCTGGAAAAACAACTACAACCCTGACTTGTGACATTTACTATTTTCTTTCTTTTTCTATTTTATTTTATTTTTTAATTGAAGTATAGTTGATTTACAATGTTGTGTTAGTTTCAGGTGTATAGCAAATTGATTCGGTTATACATACATATATACCTATTTTTTTCAGATTCTTTTCTCTGATAGATTATTATAAAATATTGAGTATAGTCCCTGTGCTATACAGTAGGCCCTTGTTGGTTATCTACTTTATATATTGTAGTGTATATATGTTAATCCCAAACTCCTAATTTATCCCTTACCCCGCTTTCCTCTTTGGTAACCATAACTTTGTTTTCTATGTCTGTGTGTCTATTTCTGTTTTGTATATAAGTTCATTTGTATCATATTTTTTTTTGGTATAGGTTGCTTACCTGGTGGGATAACCCAGACATTCATCCCTGAGGAATTGAGCTCTTATCTGATTTACCCTTGTCCAGCCATGGTTTTTGTAATTGTCCATTCACAATATCATAGTTGATTAACGCTACAGGAGATTCTCTGGTGAATCTTCTAGATTCCAGACATACTCCTACATGCTCCCATAGTATGGTAGAAATCCTTGCTCTTCACGGTAATCAGGGTTAATTATCTCCACCAGTAGAGTATCTCCTTTCTTCGTCTGTTAATCCACAGGCAGGAGGAGCCTAAAATGACCAAGAGGTAGTCTCAGGTTCAAAGTCAGAGGAACTTGACTGTGTCTCCTCATTTCCAACCCAGGGAACCAGGGTGTACATTTTAGAAGAACCTAGGTTTACAGGGTGAGGAAATGCAAATTCTATAAATGGGTCACTGTGAATATGTTGCCGAAACTCAGCCTCTGTTCACCAGTGCCGATAGAATCACGGAGAGAGAGAGTTCTGGGTGAAGTAGAAAAGAAGAGTGTTATTGCTTTGCCAGGCAAAGGGGGCCACAGCGGGCTAATGCCCTCAAAACTGTGTCCCAGCCTGGAGGGGGTAGTGAGGGGTCTTACAGTGTTCAAGGAGCAGGGTGTGATCAGCTCGAGGACATTCTTCTGGTGGGCTGGGGGTGAGGTAAGTGGGAATCAGCTTCATCAACCTCTGTTTCAACCCATCTGGGGTCTGGGTGCTTGTGGGCAGCATACAGTTAACTTCTTCCACCTGGTGGGGATTTCAGTACCTGCAAATCAGCTCAAAGGACATGGCTCAGAATATTATCTATATTCCTGGAGGAAGAACTAAAGGTCCTTGACTTTGTTTAATGGCTAAAGCATTATCCTTTTGTCTTGCTTGACTGTTTTCCTTTCTTTCTGCATTTTTCACTTCTCTGATTAAATTTATTCTTTGGCTAAATTTTTCCACAGACAAAAGGCCAGTGGAGGACATGGGTGAAGGTCTATTCTGGGAAGGCCTCATAGGGTCCTGCTCGGTTACAAATGTGGTAAAAGAGGCCACATGATTTCTATTTCTTAATTCCTCTACCTGTGTATTCTAGCTATTATGTCAACCATTGGTTTGACACATAGGCAGCATTTTGGATGGCATTGCTCCAGCCCCACGGTAGAGTGCCCCTGAGCTGATGCCTTAGCTCAGCTCAAACAAGCCATTATATCGTTGTAATAGGTGGTGGTAAGACCAGAAGATCCCGTGGCCATGTACACATTAGCCTGACTTCTTTTTTTTTTTAATTTTATTTATTTATTTATTTTTGGCTGTGTTAAGTCTTCGTGGCTCTGCGCAGACTTTCTCTAGTTGCGGCGAGCGGGGGCTACTCTTTGTTGCGGTGCACGGGCTTCTCATTGCTGTGGCTTCTCTTGCTGTGGAGCGCACGCTCTAGGCACATGGGCTTCAGTAGTTGTGGCACGTGGGCTCAGTAGTTGTGGCTCGTGGGCTCTAGAGCGCAGGCTCAGTAGTTGTGGCACACAGGCTTAGTTGCTCCGCGGCATGTGGGATCTTCCCGGGCCAGGGACCGAACCTGTGTCCCCTGCATTGGCAGGCGGATTCTTAACCACTGTGCCACCAGGGAAGTCCCAGCCTGACTTCTTTATCATAAGTTTGGGGTTCTTGATCTGAGGCAATGTTGTGCAGGATACCATGCAGATAGATCAGACATACTGTAAATATTTGGTTGGTAGGGTTAGCAAAGGCACTGTGGGTAGGAGGGCAAACCCCTATCCAGAGTATGTCAATTCTACTATGGGCAAATCACAGCCACTTTTAGGGTAGACGTGGTCCCATGCAACCAAGAGGCTCTCAAGTCTGCTAAGTGGATGCTGCCTTATAGAGGGCTCTGTGTCAGGCATTTTTGCTAGCAGGTCAGCTTCCAATGGTTAATAGCAGACCAGCCTTGGTGAGGGAAGCTGTCTTTTTGACCCCACAGAGAACTCATCCCTGCCAGCATGGAGCATGTGTCTCCAGAAATGGTGCTCTCCAATGGGCATTAGTGAGAAATACAAAGATCTGTACACTTCCATAGGTTTATCCACATGCCTTTTCTCTGGACTTCGTTGTCTCTTATCTCTCAGTTTCACCCCTTCCTAGTTTCTGAACAACTGGCTAAGCTATTTGCCACTGTTCCAAAGTATAAGTATATCAGATACATGCCTACTTTAAAGTCCTTGTTGGCTAATTCCAATATCTGTGTTATCCCTGGGTCTATTTCTATTGCCTCCACCCCATGCACTTATGGAAAGGACACATCCATGATACAGCTACCTTTCAAAATTCTGAACAGGAATCAAAGCACAAATCAGCTATCCTGGGATCTTCAAACTTAAGTTAGATTCCATAACTCCCTCTGATCCCCTCTGATACTCATGTCTAACTTTCTATAGCCCCCCTTTCCAAACTTTCCTTCCTTAATTTAACTCAACTCAAAGGTTTTTTTTTTTTTTTGCGGTATGCGGGCCTCTCACTGTTGTGGCCTCTCCCATTACAGAGCACAGGCTCCGGGCACGCAGGCTCAGCGGCCACGGCTCATGGGCCCAGCCGCTCCGCGGCATGTGGGATCTTCCCGGACCGGGGCACGAACCCGTGTCCCCTGCATCGGCAGGCGGACTCTCAACCACTGCGCCACCAGGGAAGCCCTGTTCTTCCTTCTCATGTTAGGGTAAGCTGTGACAAAGTGAGAGAGTGGGATGGACATATATACGCTACCAAACGTAAAATAGATAGCTAGTGGGAAGCAACCGCATAGCACAGGGAGCTCAGCTCGGTGCTTTGTGACCACCTGGATGGGTAGGATAGGGAGGGTGGGAGGGAGACGCAAGAGGGAGGAGATATGGGGCTATATGTATATGCATAGCTGATTCACTTTGTTATAAAGCAGAAACTAACACACCATTGTAAAGCACTTATACTCCAATAAAGATGTTAAAAAAAAAAAGAACCTCTTTTGATCTTCCTTCCTGATAACAATTGAGAAGAATATACTTGCCAGATCAATGGCCATATACCAAATGCCAGAGGCTGTGTTGATCTGTTCTAGTGAAATACTATGTCTGATACAGCAGCTGAAATTTGGGTCATCACCCTGTTAAGTTTGTGGTAGTCTGCTGTCCTCTGTCGTGACCTACCTGGTTTTTGCTGGGGACAGTCAGGTGACTTGATGGGGATCGACACTCCTACATGCTTTAAGTCTTTGGCGATGGTTCTAAGTTCTGCAGTTCCACCTGAGATATGACATTGCTTCTGGTTTATTATCTTGGCTAGGTGTAGGAATAAGCACTCATATAACTCTTCCTATCATTCTGGCTCTAATTCCACAGGTCAGGGAATCAATATGAAGTTCTGCCAGCTATTAAGAATATCAATCCCAATTATACATTACAAATAAAATTCCGTCTATCTTCTGGCCTCCATACACCCTCTATCCCTGCTCTATCTATAGGAATGTGATTGCATTTCAGGTAGCACAGACCTAGATATTCCTCTTTCCCCAGTATATAGTTACCCTAGCAAATGGACACATGCACCTTTGAGGGTAGGTTTGGGGAAATATTTTCTATACTCACAGTGTTGCTGTTGATACCTTCCTCAACTGGACCTAGCCTCCTCTTAAATCCATCGGTCCTGGGCTTCTATACTGATTTAGATTTAGAAAATAGGTGAGGGACCATGGTTTTGCCTTATTGCAACTTACACAGGTTTCTGCTCTCTGGGTCTTTCATTTTATTGGTTATGGAAGTTAAGTAGTACTCTGGTCTGCTCTCCATTTATCAGCACTCCTTGCAACACTATGATTGCTACAGATACCTGGTGTTCAAGGCATCCCTACTGCCACTCCAAGTCTTGCTGGCCAGTATAATAATTACACCCGTCTTGCCTCTGATAATTAAGCACTGCCATTTGCCATTCCATAATCCTCTTAGTTCTACTTGCTCTATGGAGTCCAGCTCAATGGTAGATTCTCCTTTTTTTTTTTTTGCGGTACGCAGGCCTCTCATTGCTGTGGCCTCTCCCGTTGCGGAGCACAGGCTCCGGACGCACAGGCTCAGTGGCCATGGCTCACGGGCCCAGCCGCTCCGCGGCATGTGGCATCCTCCCGGACCGGGGCCGAACCCGTGTCGCCTGCATCGGCAGGTGGACTCTCAACCACTGCGCCACCAGGGAAGCCCTCTCCCATTTTTAATAGTGACCTTCAGAGGACAGCTAAACCAAGCTTTTCAAATATTTCAGGGTCCCTCTCAGCAATGCATTCTTTGTTGTCTTAATGAAGGGAGTGTCTCTGGGCTGTCCTGGGTTATAGTCAATTGGTGGGTTTTCAGGTCCCATGTAATATATTGTTCCCCACTTTCCCGAGGCTTCTGATCCTATCAGCACTGTGCCAAGGCATTTCCTCATTTTCTGGAGGTCATTATTCCGTCCAAGCTTCAAGGAACCATCCTAGTAGCATACTAGACTCAGCTCCAGGTGTGCTGCCACATCAGTGTACCCTGAGTTACATAAAAGTACTACACAAGCTTTTTCACACCAGTGGTCTTTTTAATAGAAATGAATATCGTTGCCAAGGCACCTGGGAGGTTGTGAGGCCTTGAAAACCTAAAGATGGAGCCCAGTAAGTTCACTTTCTTAGAAGCAGAAACTTCATCTTACTGACGGAGATAAGGTTTGACATCAGGCCAGCCCTAGCTGTTGATGGCTGGTAGAGGGGAAGCCTGGACTCTGGGAACTGAAAGAAAAGTGGTCAGTGTCACAAAATGGTCACAGTCATCACCAACTTTTTATGTGATATGATCATTTCTGTGATTCATGTAGGGACAGGCACCTGAGAGCTTAGATAACACGTTAAAATAAAACAATAACTTTGAGAATCCTGGATGTATGACCATTGATAATTTGCATACAAATGGAGTCAAATGTTGTAAACCACATTTCTTTCTCTTCCTTTGCTTTCTATTATAATCCTGAAAAATTAGCCTCTGAGGACTTAAATTTTGATGTCCAGCTGAGGTGAGGAAGTGTTTTCCTGTGGCTCATCATGCGTAGTGATGATGATGATGAAGAATTTTAATAGGGAGTGTACTGTGTGCCAGGCACTGTTCTATGCACTTTGCATATATAAATCTATTCAGTCTTCACAACCCTAGGAAGTAGGTATAATATTCTTATCTTCTCTTTACATATAATCCTTCCCTCATCACTTCTTTTTTTAAAATTTATTTTATTTATTTATTTTTGGCTGTGTTGGGTCTTCGTTGCTGCGCACAGGCTTTCTCTAGTTGCGGCGAGCGGGGGCTACTCTTCGTTGCGGTGTGTGGGCTTCTCATTGCAGTGGCTTCTCTTGTTGCAGAGCATGGGCTCTAGGCATGCAGGCTTCAGTAGTTGCAGCATGAGGGCTCAGTAGCTGTGGCTTGTGGGCTCTAGAGCGCAGGCTCAGTACTTGTGGTGCACGGGCTTAGTTGCTCTGCGGCATGTGGGATCTTCCTGGACCGGGGTTTGAACCCGTGTCCCCTGCGTCGGCAGGAGGATTCTTAACCACTGCGCCACCAGGGAAGCCCCTCCTCATCATTTCTTCAAACCTGCTTCCCGCTGGTGAACTGAGCAGGATTGATGGGCGCCAGGTCTCTCACCTGAGCCACCTAGAGGAGAAGACACATCACAGCACATCTGCTGAGTACCCCTAAACCACTGATCAGATGTTTGTTTCCACTTCTCATTCATCTTACCCCTTGGATCTAAGCAAGCAGTAACTATTTAAGTATTGTGGAAGCTTGCCTAGCAACCTGTCTGTGGGAGATTGAAGAAGGCCACAAATTAATTAATAATCCTATTGAGAGGTGGGATCTAATTCGCTCCTCCTTGAATTCGAGCTGGCTTGTTTCACTACAATGTGGTAGCAGTGTTGCTCTGAGACTTCTGAGACTGGATCAAAAGAAGCCTTGCAGCTTTCACCTGGGTTTCTGGGGAGCCCTGAGCTGCCCTGTAAGAAATTTGACTTCTCCAAGTTTACCATGCCGGAGAGGCCATGGGTAGGTGCTCAGCTGACAGTCTCAGCTGAGGTCAGCCTTCCAGCCAACACTACCAAGACGCCAGACCTTTGAGTGGAGCTGACTCGGGCCCTTACACAAGCCCACCTGCTGGCTGGCTACCACCAAGTGACCTCCACTGAAACCACATGGAAAGGAAGAATTACTCATCTGAGTCCTGCCTGGACTCCCAACCCATGAAATCATGAAATTTAATAAGATGATTGATGTTTTAAGCCACTAACTTTTGGGAGTAGTTGTTACACAGCAGTAGGCAACCAGAGTAGTCTCCAGGCTTGAAGAGTGGCAGAGGTGATAGTGGGGGATGGTGAGGTAGTGAGGGTTTTGGGGAAGTTTGTGCACACATATTTTGAAGATTTGCTGTTACCTTTGTAATTACGTTCACCACTGAGCTTCTGGTGAACAAGAGGAGAGAATGCTGATAACTTTCATTTCCAGGCATTAGTCCTACTTGAGGCCTGCTTGCACTTCCTTTCTTGGGGCCATGAAATGCCCCAATCTCCTTTTCTGCTTTAGGTGGTTTGAAGTCAGCTCCTGTTATACATAAACAAAAGAGCCTGAGTTAAGAAATTAAGACTCTGTAAGGTCCCTCCCAGCCCCAGTGTCCCGTGGCTCTGAGGGCTCTGGCTAGACCACGACATTGATTCCCGAGGAAATGGCATCTGACTTCCACTCCTGATGAGAAACCTCCAGCATGGAAAGAGAACCACAGGATGTCTGCCCCTTCATCCATAATCTTTCCCTAGAAAATTGCTATTATAATTTTGAGAAGAAGCTAAGGTGTGTAAACCCTATTGAAGTAGTGATTTGTGGTTGAACTCCATAATGACTCCTGGAGAGAATGAAACCTGGTGATTACAAGCATCCTCCTGGGTTCTCTGGCTGCCTGCAAGTTATGTCTTTCATATCCTGCAAGGCAGTGCTTACATAAAGACTAATTATTCCCATATAATCACCCACTGAAAACTTCCTGGCATGTAGCTAAAAAGGAAAATATCACCACTACACAGCAGGTAATATGAGTAAAACAGAACAGATGCTGTGAGAGCAACAAGAAGCCTGAAGCCTCCCCAGCTCAGGGCTGGGTGTGGGAGCTGGACAGCCCGAGGGACAATGCGTGATCTGCTTGTGGCTTAGGGAACAGCTCATTTAGCTTCGCTGTGTCTTGTTTTACTGATGTGGGAATAAGTGTAATAATAGTATCTATCTCAAATTGTGGTTGTAAGCATTTAAATGACCTGGTATGTGCAAAGCGTTAAGTTAAAGGAACTAAAGTTGGTCATCACCATCATCATTGTATTCCATGTCCATGTCAAAGACTGAGTGCTCTGATTTTGTCTACAGTGGTGGGCAGGGACCCATTAGGCCTCCCCACGACCAGGGCATCCAGAGGTATGAGGATGGAGAGGATGATACATGCCATGAATGTGGCATTCTGCAAGCACCCTGCTCTGACTCCCCTGCTTGGGGCCCCGAGGGTGCTTTGGCTGCTCTGGGAGAAGGGAGGGAAATGAGACCACTAGGCTGAAGGCCACGACACTGCGATTGGATCCTGGCTCTGCTGTGGCCTCTCCCGTGGCGGAGCACAGGCTCTGGACGCGCAGGCCCAGCGGCTATGGCTCACGGGCCCAGCCGCTCCGCGGCATGTGGGATCTTCCCGGACCGGGGCACGAACCCGTGTCCCCTGCATCGGCAGGCGGACTCTCAACCACTGCGCCACCAGGGAAGCCCCCTGGCTCTGCTATTGATCAGCCAAGTACCTGGGAACAAATCATTGCAATCCTTTGGGCCTCTGTTCCTTTTCTGTAAAATGAGAAGGTGTTAAGCCTCCTTTCTACTTCAACACAATGCTTTGAGGTGGTCCTCTCTTCTCCATGCTTTTAAAGCTACTTACTATTTAATTACAGAATATTCTTATAGTTTGTCTCCAAAATTTGACTTGAATCTCTCCACGTCTTTCCATCTCTGCTGCCACATTCTTTGTCCAAACCATTATCCCCTATCTGGACCACTGCTATAGCCTCCTAACGGAACTCCCTGCTTCTATTTCCTTCCAATCTCTTTCCATGTAACATCAATCTGCTTAAAAATGTCACTCTTTAGCTAAACACCCTCAATATCCTTTCTTTATATTTAGAATAAAATATAAATTCCTTCCATGATCTACAAACTGCTACATGATCTGGCTTCTGCCTATTTCATTATGTCTGATGCACCTTGACCCCCTCTCTCATTATAATCCAACCAGGGCTTTGCACCAGTTTCTGGAACACATCGAGCTCTTTTCTACCTCATGCTGTTCCCTTTGCCTGAAATGTTCCTTGCTGACCTTCACAGAATTGTCCCTTCATGACCTTCAGTTCTCAGTTTAACTTCCAGCTTCTCAGCCAGGGCCTCCCTAACCATCATAGTTAAAACAGATTCTCCCATTGTTTTTCCATCTTAGCTTCTTGTTTATTTTTTCTTAGCACTTAACCACAATTTTACTTTCTTTATTTCCTTATTTTAAAAAATTTTTATTGGAGTGTAGTTGATTTACAATGTTGTGTTAGTCTCAGGTGTACAGCAAAGTGATTCAGTTTTACATATACATATATCCACTCTTCTTTCCCATATAGGCCACTACCGAGTATTGAGTAGAGTTCCCTGTGCTATACAGTAGGTCCTTATTAGTTATCTATTTTACATATAGTAGTGTGTATATGTCAATCCCAATCTCCCAATTTATCCCTCCCAACTACTTTTTTTTTGTTTTTCCTTCACTAGAATACAGGCTCCATGAACACAGAGGCTGTTTTTCTGTCTTGTTCACCATTTTACTACCAGCACCTAACACAGGGTCTGATTCATACAAGGTACATAAAAAAATATTTGTTGAATAAGTAAATGATGAACTTCACTCTGGAGATAAATCCCTTCAGAATATATGACTGTCAACCTGAACCCAGGCCCTTTCTGGTTCTGGAAGATTGTTTCTGAGGGAGGCCTGAACTTGGTCTAGGTCAGCATTTCAATTTGTAACACCTGTTGGCTATTTGAAGTCCCAGCTTTTGACAGCCAGCTGGACCATACTCATTTCCTGGCCTTGCAGCCTGTGAGAACTGCCGGAATAGTTTCATGATCCCTAATGATAGACTTCTACATTTAGACCTTTTCTAACTTAGGACTCTTTGGATTGCAAGTAATATGAACCAGCTTCAGCTATTTTAAAAAGAAACAACCTAACCGTTGATCTGGGACATTATTAATTTTAAAGAAAAAAGAGAAAAGGAGAAAGAAATATACTTTGGAGTTGATTCCCTCCTTCCCCTCCGTTGTTC
Source organism: Orcinus orca (assembly GCF_937001465.1). Lineage (NCBI taxonomy): Eukaryota > Metazoa > Chordata > Mammalia > Artiodactyla > Delphinidae > Orcinus > Orcinus orca. The sequence continues at coordinate 158,598,530 of NC_064560.1, read as the reverse complement.
TAGAAACTAAGTCTCTGGAGAACGTGTGAGCACAGGAGAAACACTTACCGGAGATGGTACCAATGGCGACATACACGTGGTAGACCTTCTGTGAGAAGGAGGCTATCCATGCCCACGCTGACCATCAGCACCCCTGCCACCACCACCAGACGCTGTCCAAACTGGCTGCTCAGGACAGTGGGGACAGGAGCTGCAGCAAGAGAGCAAAACAGGGTGTCTTAACTCCCAGGGGTGTAAGCCTTAGCTTCCCTAGTATTCCCTCTTGTTTAATTTTACATTTTCTAATTCTTATTGAAGTGTAGTTGATTTTACAATGTTGTGTTAGTTTCATGTGTACAGCAAAGTGATGCAGTTATACATATATGTATATACGTTCGTTTTTTAAAAATATTCTTTTTCATATGGTTTATCCTAGGATATTGAATACAGTTCCCTGTGCAATACAGTAGGACCTTGCTGTTTATCCATTCTTTATACACTAGTTTGCATCTGCTGGCCCCAACCTCCCACTCCATTCCTCCCATATAGGCCTCCCTTGGGAACCACAAGTCTGTTCTCTATGTCTGTGAGTCCGTTGTAAGAGTCCGTCTTTTAAGCTTTGAACATGGAGGCAATGATGTAAGATACAGAATACATTTTACACAATGGTTCCTTAAGTCAGTTCAGGACTTATTTTAGTATTTGCGCAAACTGGACAACATATTTTGGGGGGTCCTTGAAGAGAAAGCAAAAGTCATAGTGTAAAACATATCTTTCTTCTCAGATGAAAGATTTTGACTCACCAGGAGCCCCTATAAAATTGGATATGCATTAAATTTATTTTATTTAAAGTTATTCTGTAATAAAAATGGGCTTTTCCTATGGCGGAAAAAAAAAAAAAGAAGCAACCTGACCACCATCTTGTCACTGATGGCAATTCCATGGCTTCCGGTTATATTTGATCTTCTTTTTTAAATTTTAGGCTGCGTTGGGTCTTAGTTGCAGCACGTGGGATGTTCTGTTGTGGGTGGCAGGCTTCTCTCTAGTTGTGGCATGCGGGTTTTCTCTCTGTAGTTGTGGTGCATGGGCTCCAGAGCACATGGGCTCTGTAGTTTGCAGCATGCGGGCTCTAGTTGAGGTGTGTGAGCTCAATAGTTGCTACTCGTGTGCTTAGTTGCCCCGTGGCAGGTGGGATCTTAGTTCCCTGACCAGGGATCGAACCCATATTCCCTGCATTGTAAGGTGGATTCTTTACCACTGGACCGCCAGGGAAGTCCCCATTGAAGTATAGTTGATTTACAATGTTGTGTTAGTTTCTGGTGTATAGCAAAGTGATTCAGTTATATATATATATACATTCTTTTCCATTATAGGTTATTACAAGATATTGAATAGAGTTCCCTGTGCTATACAATAGTTACTTGTTGTTTATCTATTTTATATATAGTGGTGTGTATCTGTCAATCCCAAACTCCTAATTTATCCGTCCCTTTCCCGTTTGGTAACCATAAATTTGTTTTCTATGTCTGTTTCTGTTTTGTAAATAAGTTCATTTGTATCATATTTTAGATTCTGCATTTAAGTGATATCATATGATATTTGTCTTACTCTGTCTGACTTACTTCACTTAATATGATAATCTATAGGTCCATCCATGTTGCTGCAAATTGCATTATTTCATTCTTTTTTATGGCTGAGTAGTATTCCATTGGGTATATACATACATATATATATATATATATATATATATATATATATATATATATATATATACCACATCTTTATCAATTCATCTGTTAATGGACATTAGGTTACTTCTAGGTCTTGACTATTGTAAATAGTGCTGCTATGAATATTGGGGTGTATGTATCTTTTCGAACTAGAGTTTTCTCAGGATATATGCCCAGGAGTGGGATTGCTGGATCATATGGTAGTTTTATTTTTAGTTTTCTGAGGAACTTCCATACTATTCTCCATAGTGGTTGTACCAATTTACATTCCCACCAACAGTGTAGGAGGGTTCCCTTTTCTCCACATCCTCTCCAGCATTTATTATTTGTAGACTTTTTAATGATGGCCATTCTGACCAGAGTGAGATGATACCTCATTGTAGTTTTGATTTGCATTTCTCTAATAATTTGATGTTGAGCATCTTTTCATGTGCCTATTGGCCATCTGGATGTCTTCTTTGTAGAAATTAGACTTGAATTTCTTAAAAGTAATCAGTCTGCATTTTAATAAAGTAAGAGTATTTACTCACCAGTCTCATCTCATTTTTATTTACATTCCTTCTCCAAGATAGGTAAATATGTTTCCTCCCATTTAGCAGGTAGAAAAATTGAGAAATGAAGGTTTTCCAAGTAAATTAATCAAATTTTATACTAGTTTATAAGCTCTTAAAGTCAGATATTGTATATCCATTTTATATTTATATTTTCTTACGTTGCTAAGAAAGAGTCTTGGTATTGAGCTCCAGTGAAATGTAAATAATTGAGAGCGTGAATCCAGGTTAGTGTTTGGGGCTTAGTTTAAATGGGCCAATAGTTGTAATTTTCCTTATTTGAAGTCTGGTTTCTTTTAGTCTAAAATTATAATATTACTTGGCATTTTAGTCTAAAAGTTTCTTTTAGTTTAAAAGAAACCAGGCTTCAAATAAGGAAAACTATGAATATTAGCCCATTTAAATTAGACCCATAACACTAACCTGATTTAATTTCCCCCCACCCCCCCGGAATGAGTACTTGGTGTGAAACTTTTGTTGGGGTTCCAGTGAAAATTCTGCTGGAACATTGAGGAGTGGGTTTGGTATTTCAGGTCAAGAACCATAAATATATCCATGCTCAGAACTCTATAGTCTGCTCTTTGGAATTTAGCCAAAGGAAATAATTCAAAAGTGGAAAGGAAAATATATGTAAGAACTTTATTGTTTACAATATAAAACAAATATGAGACCAGTTACAGATCCAAAAATATGTCCACGTAAATTATGGCATATGTCATAGGCTACTGAACAGCTATAAATCAACTATGAATATTATGTAGTAACATTGACATATGGAAGAATGCTTACCAAATATTTTAAGATAAAAAAATGCAGAACACTTGTGTGCCCTGAATTGCAACTTGATAAAAATAAATGTATATGTATAGGGAATAGATAGATTGCACAGAAATGCGAAGAAAGTGTATTAGAGATGTAGGTACATTTTAGAATTTTCCTTTCGTTTATAATATTACACATCAATAAACATTTAATCTTGCAATAAAAACTGTCAAAATTATAAGACAGCGAGAATCTCATTGAGGAGGTTCATGATTAGCTTTACTTGGGTACTTTTTGGGTAACATCTTCCTTATATGGGAATCATTTGGTTTGGGTGTCATTCTTCTAGAATAAGCACCAGTTTTTATTCCTTTCTAAATTATTTTCAGGATAATCTACATATTAAGTTTTTCTAAGTTGGTGGTAAAATCTTTCTTAAGGAGTCTCTTTGATTAAAGCATGATACTGAGTGACACAATGTCTGGTGTGCTGGTCTAGGGCTAAGGTTCAAAGCTCTCACCATCACTGTGCTTCTAACCAGTCCAGTGAACTTGGAAAAGATGTTTAACTTTTGTGGGCTATTTCCCTTCATGTGTCAGACCTTCTCAGAATATGATCTTTCTAGATCTTCTTATCATTATATGAATTTTTGAATATAAATTTTAATTTCAAATTTACTTTTCTAATTCCATGCTTTGTTAGATAACATATTTGAGTTCTGAAATTAGTCTTGATTTAAAAAAATTTTTATTTTTAAATATAAATTTTTATTTTAGAATAGTTTTAAATTTACAGAGAAGTTGTGAAGGTAGTATAGAGTTGCCATGTGCCCCTGACCCATTTTCTCCTATTTTTCACCTCTGACATTTCCACAATATGTTTTTCACAACTAAGGAACCAACACAGATACAGTACTATTAACTAAACTCCACCCGTTCATTCGGGTTTCCTTAGTTTTTACCTAATGTCCTTTTTCTTTTCCAGGATTCCATCCAGGATACCACGCTACATTTATTTATTTTTGTAAAATTAATTAATTAATTAATTTTTGGCTGTGTTGGGTCTTCATTGCTGTGCTTGGGCTTTCTCCAGTTGTGATGAGCGGGGGCTACTCTTTGCTGCGGTGTGTGGGCTTCTCATTGTGGTGGCCTCTCTTGCTGCGAAGCACGGGCTCTAGGGGCGTGGGCTTCAGTAGTTGTAGCATGCAGGCTCAGTAGTTGTGGTGCATGGGCTTAGTTGCTCCATAGCATGTGGGATCTTCCCGAACCAGGGCTTGAACCCGTGTCCCCTGCATTGGCAGGCAGACTCCCAACCACTGCGCCACCAGGGAAGCCCCAGTCTTGATTTTTTCTTTTTAAGATAAGTTTAATGGAGTCCTAACTCTGGGAAGAGATTCCCAAAAAGTCAGATTAAAATCCTAATGTTTTTGACATTTCATCTTTACATTTGCTTCTTTGGGGAGGTTTAATTTTTGACATTCAAATAAGGGGTTTCCTGTGTTCCAGCAGTTGTACTATCTGTATCTCTAGTGAGACGATTCTCAATTTTAAGTGTAAAACACAGATTGCCAGGCTTCAGCCCCAGAGTTTCTGATTCAGAGTGCATGGGGTCACACCTGAGACTGCAGTTCTAATAAATTCCAGCTGATGGCAATTACACTGGTCTGGGGACCACACGTGGAGGACCACTGCTCTGGAGAAATACTTGTGTAGCAGCACAAGGAGGCATGTAGAAAAATGGGCACACTGGGGCTTCCCTGGTGGCGCGGTTGAGAGTCCGCCTGCCGATGCAGGGGACATGGGTTCGTGTCCCGGTCCGGGAAGATCCCACATGCCGCGGAGTGGCTGGGCCTGTGAGCCATGGCCGCTGGGCCTGTGTGTCTGGAGCCTGTGCTCCGCAGCGGGAGAGGCCGCAGCAGTGAGAGGCCCGTGTAACGCAAAAAAAAAAAAAAAAAAAAAAAAAAGGGCACACTGTACTTCCAGCACTATTATGAATTACAAAGTATTAGAAACCACTTCAATGACTACTAGTAGGTGAGTGGTCAAATAAACTGGTAATTCATTCCGTGGTATATTACACAACAAGTAAAAAGAGTGAGGTAGATATCATTGTGTCATTGTGTAGTGGTTAAGAGTTTTAGCTCTGGAGTCAGATTGTCTGTGTTTGGAAACAGCTCTTCAACGTTGAAGACAATGAAGACTCTGCATTATGATTTTAATTTAATACATTGGAGTCATTTTATTTTACTCATAAAATAAATTTTTAAATGGAAGGATGCCTGTAGCTATGCTCCTAATTTAAAGTGGGTCTGCACTCGTTGAGTTCATTAGAACCAGATCAATGGAGTCAGAGTCAGTGGGAAAATCATCATGAGGTCAGGGTGACAGTTTCTATAATAAACGTTCTGACAAATGTGTATTTTTATATTTAATAAGCATTCATGATCTCAAGGTTATAAGTCAAAGTCCTTGGCTTTATTAAAGCTCTTTGCCTTTTATAACAAACAGACTAACAATTTAAAATGCATGCTGTCAATATTGAAAATAATTATAGATTTATTTCACCTTTATGATGACTGGAATTTAAATATTTACTAACCTTCCTTCCTACCTATCAAAAAAAAAGTCTAATTGTTAAGTCATTGCATTATATTCAGAAAGCACTTTCATCTGAAGGCTCCTGCTATTGAAACTGATGTCGTCTTTTTTAAAAAAATTTTTTATTTTATATTGGAGTATAGTTGATTTACAATATTGTGTTAGTTTCTGGTGTACAGCAAAGTGATATAGTTATACATATTCATATTTCTATTCTTGTTCAGATTCTTTTCCCATATAGGCTATTACAGAGTATTGAGTATAGTTCCCTGTGCTATACAGTAGGTCCTTGTTGATTATCTGTTTTATATATAGAGTGTGTATATGTTAATCCCAACATCCTAATTTATCCCTCTCCCCCACCTTTTCCCTTTGGTAACCACAGGTTTGTTTTCTAAGTCTGTGATTCTGTTTCTGTTTTGTAAATAAGTTCATTTGTATCATTTTTTTAGATTCCACATATAAGTGATATCATATAATATTTGTCTTTCTCTGGCTTACTTTAGTTAGTATGATAATCTCTAAGTCCACCCATGTTGTTGCAAATGGCATTATTTCATTCTTTTCTATGGCTGAGTAATATTCCATTGTATATATGTACCACATCTTCTTTATCCATTCGTCTGTGGATGGACATTTAGGCTGCTTCTATGTCTTGGCAATCGTAAATAATACTGCAATGAACATTGGAGTACAAGTATCTTTTCGCAGTGTGGTTTTCTCCAGATGTATGCCCAGTAGTGGGGTTGCTGGGTCATCTGGTAGTTCTAGTTTTAGTTTTTTAAGGAACCTCCATACTGTTCTCCATAGTGGCTGTATCAGTTTACATCCCCACCAACAGTGCAAGAGGATTCCCTTTTCTCCACACCCTCTCCAGCATTGATTATTTGTAGACTTTTTGATGATGGCCATTCTGACTTGTGTGTGGTGATACCTCATTGTAGCTTTGATTTGCATTTCTCTAATAATTAGTAATGTTGAGAAGCTGATGTTTTCTTGTCTCAACTTAATTTTGGTCAAGAGTAATGTAAAATATTTGGGGCTATAATTTTTAACTCTACATCAACTACAAGCTGTGTGACTGTGGAAGCTTGTTTCTTCACCTCTGTGCTTCAGTTTGTGAGATGATGATAATAGTACCCACTTCAAGGGGTTGCCGTGAGGATTAAATTAGAGAATATGTATCAGTATTTGGAACAACAATTGGCACAAAGCTGCTACTACTAAACATGGGAAGAGTGCTCTAAGGCACAGCTGGTGAAAAAAAATCAACTTGTAGAAGAATGTATCCAGTATGATACTATTTATGTAAAAATGCTCAAAACAATTCTGAATGCTTTTCATGGGTCCATGTACATGCATGTAAACACAAAGAACAAGATCTGGAAGAATACACTGCAAACTGATATCAGTGCTCATCTCTGGAGAGAGGAAGGAGGAACTGGATTACCTGGGGATGTGGTCAAAGGGGACTTTAGCTTTTTCACTAATATTATTATTTTTTAATTTCATCTATTTTTTTATACAGCAGGTTCTTATTAGTTATCTATTTTACATATATCAGTGTATACATGTCAATCCCAATCTTCCAATTCATCCTACCCTCCCCCCCACCACACCCCCCCCATTTCCCCCATTGGTGTCCATATGTTTGTTCTCTACATCTGTGTCTCTGTGTCTGCCTTGAAAACCGGTTCATCTGTACCATTTTTCTAGATTCCACATACATGCATTAATATACGATATTTGTTTTTCTCTTTCTGACTTACTTCACTCTGTATGACAGTCTATAGGTCCATCCATGTCTCTACAAATGACCCAGTTTCACTCCTTTTAATGGCTGAGATATATTCCATTGTATATACATACCACATCTTCTTTATCCATTCATCTGTTGATGGGCATCTAGGTTGCTTCCATGACCTGGCTATTGTAAATAGTGCTGCAATGAACATTGGGGCACATGTGTCTTTTTGAATTATGGTTTTCTCAGGGTATATGCCCAGTAGTGGGATTGCTGGGTCATATGGTAGTTCTATTTTTAGTTTTTTAAGGAACCTCCATACTGTTCTCCATAGTGGCTGTATCAATTTACATTCCCACCAACAGTGCAAGAGGGTTCCCTTTTCCCCACACCCTCTCCAGCATTTGTTGTTTGTAGATTTTCTGATGATGCCCATTCTGACTGGTGTGAGGTGATACCTCATTGTAGTTTTGATTTGCATTTCTCTAATAATTAGTGATGTTGAGCAGCTTTTCATGTGCCTCTTGGCAATCTGTATGTCTTCTTTGGAGAAATGTCTATTTAGGTCTTCTGCCCATTTTTTGATAGGGTTGTTTGTCTTTTTAATATTGAGCTGCATGAGCTGTTTATATATTTTGGAGATTAATCCTTTGTCCATTGATTCATTTGCAAATATTTTCTCCCATTCTGAGGGTTGTCTTTTTGTCTTGTTTATGGTTTCCTTTGCTGTGCAAAAGCTTTGAAGTTTCATTAGGTCCCATTTGTTTATTTTTGTTTTTATTTCCATTACTCTAGGAAGTGGGTAGTAATGTTATTTTAATTTTTACATGATAGATTTGCTTGGTAATACTTACATAGTTAAAAATTACTAAGACAATCTATTTGTCTTCTCTCAGAGAAAGTCACCTAGTGGGTTGATTATGGATTACGAAAATAATTCACATTTGAAATTCAAAGTGAAGAAAGGAAAAGATTGTTACATATGAAAATATTATCTTAATAAAACTGAAATTTTCTTCTTTTAAATTTAGGGTAATAATTCAGACTGCTGTTAACATTTATTTATTTTAATTGTTAATGAAAAACACCAATCTGAAATTTGCTCCCAGACTTCTGCTTTGTTTTCCCCTTTAGAACTGTTTTAAATTTTTTCAATTTCGAGGAAGTGTGTTTTCCATTCCCCAGATAAGTTGCTTGTCATTAGTAGTTTGGCAGAGAGATACAATATTATTTTCCTTTTGTACTATATTTATTCACAGCCAGGATCAATCTGCATAAATCAACACTGTCTGTTTTACAATTTTTAATAGTTTATGTCATTTGTTAAATTATGAAAAACATTTTGGTCTGCTAGTTCCACTAATGAATTATGCATCAATCAGTTTTCATCTTGCTTAACATTTAAGATATATTGGCAAATTCTCAGTTATAGACCATAGACCTACACTGAAATATTATGCTCTCTCTGCTTTTCTCTCCAGGCGGGAGAACAAACTGATGAAAATATATGTCTGAGAATCACAGTAGGGATAGAACATTGATTAGGCAAATAATTTAGGGATGCTGCTAAGAGTTTGGGAGAGGCTACACATAGATCTGGGAACTTTTAAAATAGTGGCTGTCAAGCTTTAGTTTGCATCAGAACCTCCAAAGATCTCTTTAAAATGCAGATTCCTATGATACAAATGAACTTATTTACAAAACAGAAACAGACTCACAGACTTAGAAAATGAATTTAAGGTTACCAGAGGGGAAGGTGGGGGGAGAGATAGATTAGGAGTTTTGGATTGATATATACACTCTGCTATATCTAAAATAAAATGCCTTTCCATGAAAAAATAAATAAATACAATGCAGATTCCTGGATCCCATTCCCAGACCAAGGGTCAGAGGATTCTGATGCAAGTAGATTATGGGCTATACATTGAGAAGCATTGCTGGAGCCCCATTGATAGTTACTGCTGCTGCCAAATGTTAGTTTCAAGGCCTGCCCTGGTCCTATATCCTTTTTCTTCTTCATCTGCCCAGAGATTAGGAAGTAAAAGGATACCATTCTGGGGGGAAGGAAACCAGGTTGCCAAGGTACTGAGAGCCTTTGGAGTGGGTGGTTCAAGTGTCTCCAGGTTAAGAATCTTTGTGCATCCTTAAAAAATGAAATAAAGAACAGGGCAAGTTGGTCTATAGACTGACTCTGTTTTATTTCTCACATCCTCTCACTAAGCATAAGGTCCCCATTAGAACTTGCAGCCCTTTATGTACTCAATGAGACGAACTTTTTCATTAAAATGTACCTGGCTTCATCTTCAGGAGCTCAAGTTCATGCCTTCTTCTGGGTGACAGCTAACTTATTTTGTAATTTAATTTATTATTATCTATCCTAGGTAACAAATCTGCGTGTTAGGTGTGGTCGCCAGAATAACGCCCTCCTTCCTGCCAAAGACACCTATGTCTCAATCTCTAAAACCTGTTATGTTATGTTTCATGGCAAGTGGGAATTAAGGTTGTAGGTGGAATTAAGGTTGCTAATCAACGAACCTTAAGACAGGGAGATTATCCTGGATTTCCATGTGGCCTCAGTGTAATCACAAGGGTCCTTAAAAGTAGAAGAGTGAGGTGGAAGAGGAGATCAGAGTGATGCAATGTAAGAAGGACTCAAACTGCCATTGCTGGCTTTGAAGATGGAGGGAGGGGACCACTAGCCAAGGAGCGTGGGCAGCTTCTAGAAGCTGGAAAAAGCAAGGGAATGGATTCTCTCCTGGCGCCGCCAGATGGGAATGCAACTCTGCTGACATCTTGATTTTAATCCAGTGAGATCCTTGCCAAACTCCTGACACATAGAACTGTAAAATAATAAGTTTATATTGGTATAAGCCACTGGGTTTGTGATAATTTGTTACAGCAGCAAAAGGAAACTAATGCACCTCTTGAGGCCTCTTGGGGCCATAGCACCTTAATCTAAAATAGTGATTTTTTTTCCCAGGAAACATTATTCATTATGGAAGACAAGTTTAAGAGATACCTGGAGGCACATGGAAGCCTGGTGACTCCCTCTTATCCCAATATACCTGCTGAGAATGTCTATACAAAGACCCCTGTCCAACGACAGTAACCCTGACCTGCTCCCTGGCCTGTAATTTCATTTCTGTGGTTGCCTGTGATTCTAGACCCCTCTGCCTTCCCAACCCAGCAGCCTTTAACACGCATCCAGTGCTGTGTTTCTGCACCAACATGTGGAATTCTGTACAAGTGCTTCCTCCAGCGAGAATAGAGAAGGCTCCTTTCCCCTAGGAAAATGGTAGGCTAGGTATAGTGAGGTCAGATATAGGAAGAAAAGAACTTGAAAATCACCATTTTAACCTTCTTGACTCCATGACAAACTTCCAAGTTTGGTGTTTGCTTAATGATTAGGCTACTTAGAAAAGTTGTTTTCACATGTGTAGAAGTATAGGTCCTCCACCAAATGTAAAATAGCTAGCTAATGGGAAGCAGCAGCATAGCACAGGGGGATCAGCTCGGTGCTTTGCGATGGCCTAGAGGGGTAGGATAGGGAGAGTGGGAGGGAGGCTCAAGAGGGAGGGGATATGGGGATATATGTATGCATATGGCTGATTCACTCTGTTGTACAACACAGTATTGTGAAGCAATTATATTCCAATAAAGATCTATTAAAAAAATGTATAGGTTCTAGTTTTTCTGCCAGAGCTTTGATTTTTATTAATAAATTGTTAATGCATTTATTCACTTATTTTAAGAAAAAAAGTTAATAGCATTGTGATCAAATATCTAATATTCAAACTCTATCACGATCTACATCTGACCAACATGATACCTTTGAAACAGTCTAAATTTGCTTGACTTGTTGATGGTCAGTGAAAAAACTAATTACAGGAAAACATCATCTGTCAAATATAAAGAATATATTTGTCCAGATGGAATGAGAGATAGTCACAGTATGAGAAACATATTCAAATCCTTCACTGTGCTTATAGCTGTAACTCATTTTTCCTAAACTGGGGTCTTGCATTTTCATTGCCGTTTTTTAAAAAATTTATTTTATTTATTTTTGGCTGTGTTGGGTCTTCGTTGCTGCGGGCGGGCTTCCTCTAGTTGCAGATAGTGGGGGTTACTCTTCGTTGTGGTGCGCGGACTTCTCATTGCGGTGGCTTCTCTTGTGGAGCACAGGCTCTAGGCACGCAGGTTTCAGTAGTTGTGGCAAGCGGGCTGAGTAGTTGTGGCTTGCGGGCTCTAGAGCACAGGCTCAGTAGTTGTGGCGCACGGACTTAGTTGCTTGGCGGCATGTGGGATCTTCCCGGACGAGGGCTTGAACCCGTGTTCCCTGCACTGGCAGGCAGATTCTTAACCACTGTGCCACCAGGGAAGCCCATCATTGTCATTTTTGATGAATATGTTTGTACAAAGTTTTGCTCTTCTAGTTTGTTTTCTACTTCATTTTTCTTTGATTTTCCCAAAGTTCTAGAATCTCTCTTCCTGGGGGAGAGATTCAAGCCACAATCAAGGTGCATCTTTTGCTCGCCTCTGTCCCCCTCTGCTCTTCTCCTCCTCGTTACTTTTGCAGAGAAGCTGGACACACTGGTGGCTGTGGGAGGTTAGTAGATTGTTAAAAGTGGGACCCATCCACCCACCGGGACCCCTTCACTTCCTCTCTCCTCCCAAGGCTCTGTCTCTGAGATTTACATATACCAAGTCAGTAATTCAACTCTTCCAAGTGAGGAGAACAGATCTCGCCCCAAATCTGCCTGTCCTAGTAAATGTTCAAGTACAATGGCTCCTGCACAACAATGCTGTATATTAAGGAGGAGCTAGAATGAAAATTCTAGGGGTTGGGCGGGTGGGCAGCCCACTACCCTCAAGATGGGCCATGGGCTGTTTATCTTTTTCCAGGTGCCCAGGGGTTGTGTGTCTGCTGTGAGCCCTCTGTGAACGCTGACTACTGACAGACTGACTCGCTTGGTAGAAGTCAGATGGCTCATTTCTGTTTGGTGACAGCTTGCTTTTTTCTGCCTTTTAGGAAGCAGCACTGAGGGACCCGCTACTGAGCCTGTGTCCCTTCATTCCCTTTGTCCAGTGAGTCTCCATCCTCAGGGGCTGCTCTCAAGAAGATGCTGCTGGGCCACTGAGCGGAGGAGCTCTGAGCAAAAAGATCTAGAGGAGGGCACGCCCCCTGCCCTGTACTGGCGCTCAAGGCTCCATCTGTGCTCCATCCGCGTTGGCCAGTCTTGCCCCGGGTAAATCAGTGTTAGAGGCCAGCAAGCCACGTGTGGGGAGCAAGAGAAGAGTTGAACAGCTGACCAGCTGTAGGCTGGACTGGCTCCCTTGTCCAGCAGCCATCATCCCCATGGAGGGGCTGGAAGAATCCATACCGCCCAAAGCAAACAAGGCTAGGAGTTAATCCTGAGTTTTAACTTGAAAAGATGGCAGGGCTTCTGCAGAACATCAGTCACCCAAGTGAGAAGGTCCAGAGCAAGGAGTGGACTCAGAGCAACTCCCTCCTGTTCTCCTTTGGGATTCGTGCAACTTGGATCACCCGGCAGCACCCAGCAGTCCACACAGCACTGGAAAGTATATGCGTTCTTTCCCTTTTTCTTCCTACTTAGTGGGCAAAAAAGACTGTCCCGTGTGTTTCTGCTCCCTCAGCCTCTGGCATATAGCCTGCTGCAGGATTGCAACATATAAACAAGAACAGAAGAGCAATCGAAACTGAGATTTTACACAGGTTGCAGCAGCAGAGGGAGGGTAGGGAGGTGTGTATCCAGAAGGGATGGGTGGAGCTTTTTCTAAAATTTCTCCTGGGAGACAGACCAGCACAGAAGTTTTCTTTTTACAGAGAAGCACTGCTATGTGATTCCCAAGTTTCCTCTTGCTTTTTAATCAACAACTGATCTAATGACTCTCTAGTCCCTTGGGGCTGCTGCCTAGGACTGTGTACATTTTGCTTTCCTCCAGGGGATGCCCAGTACATCACAGGCATCCAGGAGTCAGATAGGGTTAGACAGTTTGGTCAGGTGGCAGGAATGGGCTCCCTTTCCTATAGACGGGGCAGGGATGGGAGTCTGGGACCCAGCCACTCGTGTGCTGACCAGAGCCCCACAGGGCCTTCCGCATGGACTGACCTGGGCTTAGAGCCACCCCCAGAGCCCTAAGTCAGGCCACATCCTCAGGAAGTGGTCTCCATTTGGTTCTCCTCCCTTCCTTGTCATCCCAATAGTCCACCCAGACCTCCAGCCTCTTGTAACCCTGGACACTTGGCCCACTTGATGCTTTTCTACTAACTCTATGATATAATTTTTCTTCTTGTTGGAGAACCTTGGAATGTGAGAACAAAGTCATAAATTCAAAGAATTTTTAAACTGCTAGTAAAAAATATAGTTGTTCAGGGCATGAGCTCTGGCTTAAACAGGACTGAGTTTGGATTCCAGCTCTACAACCAGAAACAAGTCCTGCCATCTCTTTTGGTGGATCGATCAATCCATTCATTCCTTTATTAGTTATTTCCTCAGAAATATTTCTTAAGCATCTACCTGTGCTGGGCATCTGCTGTTCAGGCATCTGTGATCAAGTCTCTGCTCTAATGGAACTTACAGGGCCCTGGAGGAAGGCGGATGTTAAACAGATACACTGATAATTATGTGCAACACCGGTAAGAGCTGAGAAAGAAACACACAGGGAGCGATGAGGGTATTTGAACAGGAGAATGTGAGGCAGGGAGAACTGGGATAGGAAGAAGGCAAAGGAATTAACCTGACAAACATGCGGAAGCATTCCAACTGGAGAGAGCACCATGTACGTGCAAAGATCCTGGGGCAGCACCTTCTGTGGGAGAAGGCCAGTGCGGTTAGACAAAGAGTGACGGGCAAGAGGAGCACACTGGAAGCCGACGCTGGAGATTGGGGCTGATAGACATGGTGAGAACCTTGTACTCTTATCCAAGAGCCCTGAGAGGTTTAAGTAGGTAAAGGACATGATCAAATCTAGTTTTAGTGTTTAAACCATGTCTCTGGCTGACATGAGGAGGCCAGACTAGAGTGGGGAGAAGAATTGTTGGAGAGGGGAAAAGTCCCAAGGAGTGTCAGTTGCCCCGAGGTGTCACGGAACAGCCAGTTAATTTCAGCACTCTCTCCTTGGGACTTGTTTACTCTGTGGCCCTGCTCTGTTCTCTACAATGCAGCCTGCCAGGAATTTCCTCTTTCTCCTCTGGATGTCCTCGCTGTTCTTCTGGGACTCAATGCCCCACCAGTAAGCCAACGAATTATGAAAAATAATTTGCTTTCCTAGAGATGGTATTTAGTCTTGATGCAGATTTTTATGAGTTACAGAGAAACCAGACTGGTACCCACAGCTCACCAAGTATGGGGCCCAGGGCCCAGCCCAAGTGCCAGCAGCCAGCAAATCGAGTGTCTGTTTCCGAATGGGAGACAGATGCAGCTGACTCATCTGCTCAAGGCGTCTCACGGCCGAGTCTGTGTCGGACTGCAGCCCCACCTCGCCTCCACCCACGCTAATTCCCAGCTGGAGGGAAGACCCAGTCTTCACGCTTGCCCAGGGTCCTACAGAAAGGCCTGCAGTATATCTCCAGGGGCCCCCCCCCAGTTCATTTATATACTTGTTCACGGTGGAGGACCAGGAGGGCGGAGGTGAGACTGAGCTCACGTCAGGAGCTGTGGGCGACCCTGGACCATCTCCTTGATGGTCGACCTAATTCTTCCCAGTACTCCCTATCTCCAACCCGGGTGTTCCTAGATTTCTTCTATTGTAGATCATCTGCCTACCAACCGGGAGAACTGCTAGAATTAGAAGAGGGTAAATCTCCCAGTTCCCTCTAGGAATCAGGCCACCCTAAATAAAGTTACTTCTCCTGCCAGTGTCTTTGATCCTTTTCTCACTTCCTGTTTCGGGTGGCTGGTAGGACTACTCAAGGTGTTTTTTTTTTTTTTTTTACATCTTTATTGGAGTATAATTGCTTTACAATGGTGTGTTAGTTTCTGCTTTATAACAAAGTGAATCAGTTATACATACACATATGTTCCCATATCTCTTGCCTCTTGCGTCTCCCTCCCTCCCACCCTCCCTATCCCACCCCTCCAGGCGGTCACAAAGCACCGAACTGATCTCCCTGTGCTATGCGGCTGCTTCCCACTAGCTATCTACCTTACGTTTGGTAGTGCATATATGTCCATGCCTCTCTCTCGCTTTGTCACAGCTTAACCTTCTCCCTCCCCATATCCTCAAGGCCATTCTCTAGTAGGTCTGTGTCTTTATTCCTGTCTTACCCCTAGGTTCTTCATGACATTTTTTTCCTTAAATTCCATATATATGTGTTAGCATACGGTATTTGTCTTTCTCTTTCTGACCTACTTCACTCTGTGTGACAGACTCTAGGTCTATCCACCTCATTACAAATAGCTCAATTTCGTTTCTTTTTATGGCTGAGTAATATTCCATTGTATATATGTGCCACATCATCTTTACCCATTCATCCGATGATGAACACTTACGTTGTTTCCATCTCCGGGCTATTGTAAATAGAGCTGCAATGAACATTTTGGTACATGACTCTTTTTGAATTATGGTTTTCTCAGGGTATATGCCCAGTAGTGGGATTGCTGGGTCATATGCTAGGTCTATTTTTAGTTTTTTAAGGAACCTCCATACTGTTCTCCACAGTGGCTGTATCAATTTACATTCCCACCAACAGTGCAAGAGGCTTCCCTTTTCTCTACACCCTCTCCAGCATTTATTGTTTCTAGATTTTTTGATGAAGGCCATTCTGACTGGTGTGAGATGATATCTATTGTAGTTTTGATTTGCATTTCTCTAATGATTAATGAAGTTGAGCATTCTTTCATGTGTTTGTTGGCAGTCTGTATATCTTCTTTGGAGAAATGCCTGTTTAGGTCTTCTGCCCATTTTTGGATTGGGTTGTTTGTTTTTGAGCTGCATGAGCTGCTTATAAATTTTGGAGATGAATCCTTTGTCAGTTGCTTCATTTGGAAATATTTTCTCCCATTCTGTGGGTTGTCTTTTGGTCTTCTTTATGGTTTCCTTTGCTGTGCAAAAGCTTTGAAGTTTCATTAGGTCCCATTTGTTTATTTTTATTTCCATTTCTCTAGGAGGTGGGTCAAACAGGATCTTGCTGTGATTTATGTCATAGAGTGTCCTGCCTATGTTTTCCTCTAAGAGTTTGATAGTTTCTGGCCTTACATTTAGGTCTTTAATCCATTTTGAGCTTATTTTTGTGTATGGTGTTAGGGAGTGATCTAATCTCATACTTTTACAGGTACCTGTCCAGTTTTCCCAGCACCACTTATTGAAGAGGCTGTCCTTTCTCCACTGTACATCCCTGCCTCCTTTATCAAAGATAAGGTGACCATATGTGCGTGGGTTTATCTCTGGGCTTTCTATCCTGTTCCATTGATCTATCTTTTTGTTTTTGTGCTGGCACCATACTGTCTTGATTACTGTAGCTTTGTAGTATAGTATGAAGTCAGGGAGCCTGATTCCCCCAGCTCCATTTTTCGTTCTCAGGATTGTTTTGGCTATTCGGGGTCTTTTGTGTTTCCATACAAATTTTAAAATTTTTTGTTCTAGTTCTGTGAAAAATACCCATGGTAGTTTGATAGGGATTGCATTGAATCTGTAGATTGCTTTGGGTAGTAGAGTCATTTTCACAATGTTGATTAATCCAATCCAAGAACATGGTATATCTCTCCATCTATTTGTATCATCTTTAATTTTTTTCATCAGTTTCTTATAATTTTCTGCATACAGGTCTTTTGTCTCCTTAGGTAGGTTTATTCCTAGATATTTTATTCTTTTTGTTGCAGTGGTAAATGGGAGTGTTTTCTTGATTTCACTTTCAGATTTTTTATCATTAGTGTATAGGAATGCCAGAGATTTCTGTGCATTAATTTTGTATCCTGCCACTTTACCAAATTCATTGATTAGCTCTAGTATTTTTCTGGTAGCATCTTTAGGGTTCTCTATGTATAGGATCATGTCATCTGCAAACAGTGACAGCTTTACCTCTTCTTTTCCGATCTGGATTCCTTTTATTTCCTTTTCTTCTCTGATTGCTGTGGCTAAAACTTCCAAAACTATGTTGAATAAGAGTGGTGAGAGTGGGCAATCTTGTCTTGTTCCTGATCTTAGTGGAAATGCTTTCAGTTGTTCACCATTGAGGATGATGTTGCCTGTGGGTTTGTCATATATGTCCTTTATTATGTTGAGGAAAGTTCCCTCTATGCCTACTTTCTGGAGGGTTTTTATCATAAATGGGTGTTGAATTTTGTAGAAAACTTTCTCTGCATCTATTGAGATGATCATATGGTTTTTCTCCTTCAATTTGTTAATATGGTTTATCACATTGATTGTTTTACGTATATTGAAGAATCCTTGCATTCCTGGAATAAACCCCACTTGATCATGGTGTATGATCCTTTTAATGTGCTGTTGGATTCTGTTTGCTAGTATTTTGTTGAGGATTTTTGCATCTATGTTCATCAGTGATATTGGTCTGTAGTTTTATTTCTTTGTGACATCCTTGTCTGGTTTTGGTATCAAGGTGATGGTGGCCTCGTAGAGTGAGTTTGGGAGTGTTACTCCCTCTGCTATATTTTGGAAGAGTTTGAGAAGGATACGTGTTAGCTCTTCTCTAAATGTTTGATACAATTCGCCTGTGAAGCCATGTGGTCCTTGGCTTTTGTTTGTTGGAAGATTTTTAATCACAGTTTCAATTTCAGTGCTTGTGATTGGTCTGTTTATATTTTCTATTTCTTCCTGATTCAGTCTTGGCACGTTGTGCATTTCTAAGAATTTGTCCATTTCTTCCAGATTGTCCATTTTATTGGCATAGAGTTGCTTGTAGTAATCTCTCATGATCTTTTGTATTTCTGCACTGTCAGTTACTTCTCCTTTTTCATTTCTATTGATTTGAATCTTCTCCCTTTTTTTCTTGATGAGTCCGACTAATGGTTTATCAATTTTGTTTATCTTCTCAAAGAACCAGCTTTTAGTTTTATTGATCTTTGCTATTGTTTCCTTCATTTCTTTTTCATTTATTTCTGATCTGATTTTTATGATTTCTTTCCTTCTGCTAACTTTGGGGTTTTTTGTTCTTCTTTCTCTAATTGCTTTAGGTGCAAGGTTAGGTTGTTTATTCGAGATGTTTCCTGTTTCTTAAGGTAGGATTGTATTGCTATAAACTTCCCTCTTAGAACTGGTTTTGCTCCATCCCATAGATTTTGGGTCATCGTGTCTCCATTGTCATTTGTTTCTAGGTATTTTTTGATTTCCTCTTTGATCTCTTCAGTGATCACTTCGTTATTAAGTAGTGTATTGTTTAGCCTCCATGTGTTTGTATTTTTTACAGATCTTTTCCTGTAATTGATATCTAGTCTCATAGCATTGTGGTCGGAAAAGATACTTGAAACAATTTCAATTTTCTTAAATTTACCAAGGCTTGATTTGTGACCCAAGATATGATCTATCCTGGAGAATGTTCCATGAGCACTTGAGAAGAAAGTGTATTCTGTTGTTTTTGGATGGAATGTCCTATAAATATCAATTAAGTCCATCTTGTTTAATGTATCATTTAAAGCTTGTGTTTCCTTATTTATTTTCATTCTGCATGATCTGTCCATTGGTGAAAGTGGGGTGTTAACATCCCCTACTATGATTGTGTTACTGTCGATTTCCCCTTTTATGGCTGTTAGTATTTGCCTTATGTATTGAGGTGCTCCTATGTTGGGTGCATAAATATTTACAATTGTTATATCTTCTTGGATCAATCCCTTGATCATTATGTAGTGTCCTTCTTTGTCTCTTGTAATAGTTTTTATTTTAAAGTCTATTTTGTCTGATATGAGAATTGCTACTCCAGCTTTCTTTTGGTTTCCATTTGCATGAAATATCTTTTTCCATCCCCTAACTTTCAGTCTGTATGTGTCTCTAGGTTTGAAGTGGGTCTGTTGTAGACAGCAAATATATGGGTCTTGTTTTTGCATCTGTTCAGCCAATCTGTGTCTTTTGGTGGGAGCATTCAATCCATTTACATTTAAGGTAATTATCGATATGTATGTTCCTATTCCCATTTTCATAATTGTTTTGGGTTCATTGTTGTGGGTCTTTTCCTTCTCTTGTGTTTCTTGCCTAGAGAAGTTCCTTTAGCAGTTGTTGTAAAGCTGGTTTGGTGGTGCTGAACTCTCTCAGCTTTTGTTTGTCTGTAAAGGTTTTAATTTCTCCATCAAATCTGAATGAGATCCTTGCTTGGTAGAGTAATCTTGGTTGCAGGTTTTTCTCCTTCACCACTTTAAATATGTCCTGCCAGTCCCTTCTGGTTTGCAGAGTTTCTGCTGAAATTTCAGCTGTTAACCTTATGGGGATTCCCTCGTGAGTTATTTGTTGTTTTTCCCTTGTTGCTTTTAATATATTTTCTTTGTATTTAATTTTTGACAGTTTGATTAATATGTGTCTTGGTGTATTTCTCCTTGGATTTATCCTGTATGGGACTCTCTGTGCTTCCTGGACTTGGTTAACTATTTCCTTTCCCATATTAGGGAAGTTTTCAACTATAATCTCTTCAAATATTTTCTCAGTCCGTTTCTTTTTCTCTTCTTCTTCTGGAACCCCTATAATTTGAATGTTGGTGCATTTAATGTTGTCCCAGAGATCTCTGAGATTGTCTTCAGTTCTTTTCATTCTTTTTTCTTTATTCTGCTCTGCAGTAGTTATTGCCACTATTTTATCTTCCAGGTCACTTATCCGTTCTTCTGCCTCAGTTATTCTGCTATTGATCCCATCTAGAGTATTTTTAATTTCATTTATTGTGTTGTTCATCATTGTTTGTTTCATCTTTAGTTCTTCTAGGTCCTTGTTAAAGGTTTCTTGCATTTTGTCCATTCTATTTCCAAGATTTGGATCATCTTTACTATCATTATTCTGAATTCTTTTTCAGGTAGACTGCCTATTTCCTCTTCATTTATTAGGTCTGGTGGGTTTTTGCCTTGCTCCCTCATCTGCTGTGTGTTTCTCTGTCTTCTCATTTTGCTTATCTTACTGTGTTTGGGGTCTCCTTTTTGCAGGCTGCAGGTTCGTAGTTCCCGTTGTTTTTGGTGTCTGCCCCCAGTGGCTAAGGTTGTTTCAGTGGGGTGTGTAGGCTTCCTGGTGTAGGGGACTGGTGCCTGTGTTCTGGTGGATGAGGCTGGATCTTGTCTTTCTGGTGTGGTGGGCAGGACCATGTCTGGTGGTGTGTTTTGGGGTGTCTGTGGACTTATTATGATTTTAGGCAGCCTCTCTGCTAATGTGTGGGGTTGTGTTCCTGTCTTGCTAGTTGTTTGGCATAGGATGTCCAGCACTGTAGCTTGCTGGTCGTTGAGTGAAGCTGGGTGTTGGTGTTGAGATGGAGATCTCTGGGAGATTTTCACCGTTTGATATTATGTGGAGCTGGGAGGTCTCTTGTGGAGCAGTGCCCTGAAGTTGGCTCTCCCACCTCAGAGGCACAGCACTGACTCCTGGCAGCAGCACCAAGAGCCTTTCATCCACACGGCTCAGAGTAAAAGGCAGAAAAAGGAGAATAAAGAATTAGTAGAAGTAGAAAAAAAGAAAGAAAGGAGGGAGGGAGGGACAGAGTGAGGGAGGGAGGAAGGAATGAAGGAAGGAGGGAAGGAAGGAAAAAAGAAAGAAAGGAGATAAAGTAAAATAAAATAAAGTAAGATAAAATATAAAGTTATTAAAATAAAAAATAATTATTAAGGAAAAAAATAAACCAACAAACAAAAAATGGACGCATAGAACCCTAGGACAAATGGTGGAAGCAAAGCTATACAGACAAACTCTCACACAGAGGCATACACATGCACACTCACGAAAACAGGAAAAGGGGAAAAAATCATAAATCTTGCTCTCAAAGTCCACCTCCTCAATTTGGGATGATTCGTTGTCTATGCATGTATTCCACAGATGCAGGGTACATCAAGTTGATTGTGGAGCTTTAATCCGATGCTTCTGAGGCTGCTGGGAGAGATTTCCCTTTCTCTTCTTTGTTCACACAGCTCC
This sequence comes from Orcinus orca, assembly GCF_937001465.1. Classification (NCBI taxonomy): domain Eukaryota; kingdom Metazoa; phylum Chordata; class Mammalia; order Artiodactyla; family Delphinidae; genus Orcinus; species Orcinus orca. The sequence continues at coordinate 158,577,097 of NC_064560.1, read as the reverse complement.
CAGGGCTCAGCTTTGGATTTGGCCCCGCCTCTGCGTGTAGGTCGCTGGAGTGCGTGTGTTCTTCGCTCAGGCAGGATGGGGTTAAAGGAGCCGCTGACTCGGGGGCTGTGGCTCACTCAGGCCAGGGGGAGGGAGGGGCTTGGAGTGCGGGGCGGGCCTGCGGCGGCAGAGGCCAGCGTGATGTTACACCAGCCTGAGGCGCGCCGTGCGGTCTCTCGGGGGAGTTGTCCCTGGATCCCGGGACCCTGGCAGTGGCGGCCTGCACAGGCTCCCCGGAAGGGGTGTGTGGATAGTGACCTGTGCTTGCACACAGGCTTCTTGGTGGCGGCAGCAGCAGCCTTAGCGTCTCATGCCCGTCTCTGGGGTCCGCGCTTTTAGCCACGGCTCGCGCCCGTCTCTGGAGCTCCTTCAAGCAGCGCTCTTAATCCCCTCTCCTCGTGCACCAGGAAACAAAGAGGGAAGAAAAAGTCTCTTTCCTCTTCGGCAGGTCCAGACTTTTCCCAGGACTCCCTCCCGCCTAGCCCTTCAGGCTGTGTTCACGCCGCCAACCCCAGTCCTCTCCCTGGAATGCGACTTCTGAAGCCCGAGCCTCAGCTCCCAGCCCCGCCCGCCCCGGCCTGGGAGCAGACAAGCCTCTCGGGCTGGTGAGTGCCGGTCGGCCCTGATCCTCTGTGCGGGAATCTCTCCGCTTTGCCCTCCGCACCCCTGTTGCTGCGCTCTCCTCCGTGGCTCCGAAGCTTTCCCCCTCCGCCACCCGCAGTCTCCGCCCGCGAAGGGGCTTCCTAGTTTGTGGTGACCTTTCCTCCTTCACAGCTCCCTCCCACTGGTGCAGGTCCCGTCCCTATTCTTTTGTCTTTGTTTATTCTTTTTTCTTTTGCCCTGCCCAGGTACGTGGGGGGTTTCTTGCGTTTTGGGAGGTCTGAGGTCTTCTGCCAGCGTTCAGTAGGTGTTCTGTAGTTGTTCCACGTGTAGATGTATTTCTGGTGTATCTGTGGGGAGGAAGGTGATCTCCGCGTCTTACTCTTCTGCCATCTTCCCGGAAGCTCTACTCAAGGTTTTTTGATTCAGTTTGTGTTCATTGTTTCTCATATTTGAGCATTCTTAAGTATTCCTGGATAGACATCGGCAGAATGATAGGGGGGAAGAAAAGACAGAGAGACTTGGAGTAATTAAGGAATGTTTGGGGTCAAACATTTTTCAGAAGGTGGGTCTCCTGAAAAGGGGAGGGAACCAAAGGGGACGTAAGAAATGTCTTTCTGGACATGATGGCCGGATGCAGAGTCCTTTGTCTGGTGGCATCTCAGTGAGCCCCAAGGCTGTTGGTGCTTCTTGGGGCAGTGTTATTACGGCTGACCAGGATCAGCTATGCCCGCAACGGATATCAAGGGGGTCTTCGGGCACTGAAGTCTTGGTCCAGCACCAGGGTCCTCTGAGCAGACACCATTGCCCAAACCGCCAGCTTCTGCAGAGCAAAAAGAGGACCTGGTAAAAATAGCTAACACATAACTCTTTACCATGTGCTGCCTATTAACTTGCAGTTGTGAAAGAATTTCAGTCTAAAATAGAACCGGGGATATCAAGTGGAGAATCTCACGCATGTGCCCTTGGGAATATAACATTTAAGGACTAAGTGACTGATTTCCCATAAATGCCTGAGTTACAGAAAACTGATAGTGTCAGAATTTTCTTGGATGATGGGGGAGGGGTTGATCAGAAGTTGTCTCATATCAACCTTGGGGAGTTTTACCAGACGCCTGAACAGGAAGTAACCCAGATTGGGCTGGTCTCACAATGTGGGCTGAATTGAGTTTTGTGTGACTGGATCGATTTTGTCTGTGTGGGAAGTTTTCAAGGCTGGTCTGCTTTGTTTTTGATTTTAACTGACTCTAACTGAACTCTTCCCTCTTCACATCCCCTGCCCATCAATACAACTTGCCCCAAACCCTCAACGGACTTGCTTGCAGCTTGCCACTGTTTGCTTGTCCCAAGTTGCAATTCCTCTGCTATTCCTGAATAAACTTATCTTTTTGAGCTTGCCTCAGTTTACCTCTTTATTTGGGTCAACACAGTTAATATATATAATCTCATGAGGTAACTACAGTTGACCTTTGAACAATGCGAGGGTTAGAGGTGCTGATCCCCCCACCTGCCACAGCTGCAAGTCTGTGTATAACTTAGAGTCTGAGGGTAATTTACAGCTCTTTGTGTTCGGGGTTCCTCCATATCTGTGGTTCTGTACCTGCAGGTTCATACACCTGCGGATCATGCTGTACCATAGTACGTATTTAGTGAAAAAAATCCGAGCATAAGTGGACCTGTGCAGTTGGAACCATGTTGTTTAAGGGTCAGCTGTGTTGTTATTACTACTATTTCACAGATGAGGAAACTGAGGAACAAAAAAGTTAAATAACTCATCCCAGGCAGACTGGCTCCAGAGCCCTGGCCATACTCTCCTGTCTCTGGGTAGTGCCTGAAGGACTCCTGGTCAGATCCGGCTTTTCCCAGCTGCTCTCAGCAGGAGTCCCTGAGGTCCTCTTCCAAGATGGAGCCTCAGCCCAGCTCATTTTCTAAGCCTGGCATGACCAGGAATGTCCATAGCCTCCGTCTAATAGCCTGGAATAGTCTTATTAATGTTAGTAACAATAGCAGTCGTAAGTAACATTTATGGAGCACCTTGTATGTACCAGGCACTTTATAAGCTCTTAATAACAAATCCTCATCACAGATGTACCAGGCAGGTATTAGCAACCCCACTTTCAGATAAGGAAAATGAAGCTTAGGGAAGGTAAGTTACCTGTCCAAGGTCATAGGACTGGTGGGTGGTAAGGGCTGACTCAAGTCAGTGTTTTAAATCTTCACACAGTGTACCTCATGGCTTTCTACCACAAATGTGATCACATCTGTCATGGCTGGGGGGGGCCTTGGGTGAAAAGGTCACCTGACAGGGCCATATATTTTGTAGTCAGACAGAGCTCATATTAAATTCTGACTCTATCGGTAGTTGTGTGATTTGAGAGCGTTACTTGACCTCTTGGAACCTCAGTTTCCTCTTCTGTAACCTGGGTGTAATTCTGCCTTCCTCACGCTGGGTGATTTTGAGATCTAAAGAGATAATACTGGATTTCCTAAACTTCATGCCTTTATGATTTTTGCTAGTTAAGATTTGCCATAGGTTGACCTAAAGAAAAATAAATATTTTAAAAAGGAAACTATATTACCACCATGAATGAAAAGCCATAAATATACTCTAACTAAAAATTCATGATTCTTAAAGTAAAACAGTTTTTTTCTGTATCTTTAAAATGACCCAGGGTTACAACCAGCAGCACATATGCCATAGAAAATACTAAAATATTGTTTATAAAGTGCATAGGTCAGAGCTCAGCACAGAGTAGGTGGTCATTAAATGGTAGCTATTCTCCTCCTGCCCATCTCCTTTCTTCTCATCCTTTTTTTGGATTGGGTTGGTTTTGTTTTTCTTTTGAGTTGTATGAGCTGTTTGTATATTTTGGATATTAGTCTCTTGTCGGTTGCATCGTTTGCAAATATTTTCTCCCATTTCGTAAGTTGTCTCTTTGTTTTGTTTATGGCTTCCTTTGCTGTGCAAAAGCTTATAAATTTGATTAGGTCCCATTTGTTTATTTTTGCTTTTATTTCTTTCACCTTGGGAGACTGATCTAAGAAAATATTGCTACAATTTACATCAGAGAGTGTTTTGTCTATGTTCTTTTCGAGAAGTTTTATGGTGTCATGTCATACATTTAAATCTTTAAGCCATTTTGAGTTTATTTTTGTGTATGGTGTGAGGGAGTGTTCGAACTTCATTGAAGTTCTGTCCAGCTATCCAAGCACCACTTGCTGAAGGGACTGTCTTTTCTCCATTGTATATTCTTGCCTCCTTTGTCAAAGATTAGTTGACTGTAGTGTGTGGGTTTATTTCTGGACTTTCTACTCCATCCCATTGATCTACATATCTGTTTGTGTGCCAATACCACCTTGTTTTGATTACTATAGCTTTGCAGTATTGTCTGAAGTCTGGGAGGGTTATGCCTCCAGCTTTGTTCTTTTTCCTCATGATTGCTTTGGCAATTCTGGGTCTTCTGTGGTTCCATATAAAATTTAAGATTATTTGTTCTAGCTCTGTATACCACAATTTTTTTTTATCCATTTCCCAGTTGAGGGTCACTTGGAATGTTTCCAGATTATTGCGATTACAAATAAAGCTGCCATAAACCTTCACATATAGGTTTTTGTGTGAACATAGCTTTTAGTTTCACTTTGATGAACCTAGGAGTGGGACTGCTTAGTTGTATGTTAGGTGTATGTTTAACTTTACAGAATACTACCAAGCTATTTTCCAAATTGGTTGCACCAGTAGTATATGAGAGTTCCAATTCCTCCACATCCTTGTCAACACTTGGCACTTCCTTTTTTTTTTAATTTTTAAATTTTAGGTATTCTAATAGCTGTGTAGAGGAATACCATTGTGTTTTTAAAAATTGAGATATAATTCACATACCACAAAACATCCTTTTAAAGTGTAGAATTCAGTGGTTTTTATTCAAAAGTAAGAAACCATCACCTTTATCTAGTTCTGGAACATTTTCATCACCCCAGAAAGAAACCCCATACCTATTAGTCACTTCCTACTCCCCTCTACCTACAGGTCCTGAAAACCACTAATCTACTTGCTGTCTCCATGAGTTTGCCTATTGTAGACATTTCATATAAATAGAACCATATATACATTTTGACTGGCTCCTTTCACTGAGCATAATGTTTTCAAGGTTCATCCACATTGTAACATATACTTCATTCCTTTTTGTGACTAATACAGTTGATTCTCCTTATTCACAGTAGTTAAATTCTATGAAGTCACTGCAAATAATGAATTAGCAGATATTGAACCATTGGTCCTAGGAGAAATACGTACATATATATTACATAGGTTTTAATCTTAAATCTGAAAAATAACTCATCCTGGTAGATTCTCCCTCCTTCCCTTCTTCCCTCCCTTTTTTACAAAAGGGAATGGGAGACTCAGGGGTGTTAAGTAACTTCCTTGAGGCTACCTCACTAACAGGTACAGGCTAGGTTGGGATACAAACCCTGTCCAGCTGGCCCCAGAGCCAGAACTTCCTGCTGTATACTGCGCTGCCCCCAACCGGCTAGTCCTCTGGCCACTTCTGCATGAGGCTTGAAATGAGCATGCACAGAGTCACCTTTTCTTTTTTTTAAAAATTTATTTATGAATATTATTCCTGTTTTTGTTTTGTTTTGTATTTTAACATCTTTATTGGAGTATAATTGCTTTACAATGGTGTGTTAGTTTCTGCTTTATAACAAAGTGAATCAGTTATACATATACATATGTTTCCATATCTCTTACCTCTTGCATCTCCCTCCCTCCCACTCTCCCTATCCCACCCCTCTAGGTGGTCACAAAGCACTGAGCTGATCTCCCTGTGCTATGTGGCTGCTTCCCACTAGCTATCTATTTTATGTTTGGTAGTGTATATATGTCCATGCCACTCTCACTTTGTCACAGCTCACCCTTCCCCCTCCCCATATCCTCAAGTCCATTCTCTAGTAGGGCTGTGTCTTTATTCCCATCTTACCCCTAGGTTTTTCATGACCTTTTTTTTTTCTTTTTTTTTCTTAGATTCCATATATATGTGTTAGCATATGGTATTTGTTTTTCTCTTTCTGACTTCACTCTGTATGACAGACTCTAGGTCCATCCACCTCACTACAAATATCTCAATTTCGTTTCTTTTTATGGCTGAGTAATATTCCATTGTATATATGTGCCACATCTTCTTTATCCATTCATCCGATGATGGACACCTAGGTTGCTTCCATCTCCTGGCTATTGTAAATAGAGCTACAATGAACATTTTGGTACATGACTCTTTTTGAATTATGGTTTTCTCAGGGTATATGCCCAGTAGTGGGATTGCTGGGTCCTATGGTAGTTCTATTTTTAGTTTTTTAAGGAACCTCCGTACTGTTCTCCATAGTGGCTGTATCAATTTACATTCCCACCAACAGTGCAAGAGTGTTCCCTTTTCTCCACACCCTCTCCAGCATTTATTGCTTCTAGATTTTTTGATGATGGCCATTCTGACGGGTGTGAGATGATATCTCATTGTAGTTTTGATTTGCATTTCTCTAATGATTAGTGATACTGAGCATCCTTTCATGTGTTTGTTGGCAATCTGTATATTTTCTTTGGAGAAATGTCTGTTTAGGTCTTCTGCCCATTTTGGGATTGAGTTGTTTGTTTTTTTGATATTGAGCTGCATGAGCTGCTTGTAAATTTTGGAGATGAATCCTTTGTCAGTTGCTTCATTTGGAAATATTTTCTCCCTTTCTGCGGGTTGTCTTTTGGTCTTGTTTATGGTTTCCTTTGCTGTGCAAAAGCTTTGAAGTTTCATTAGGTCCCATTTGTTTATTTTTGTTTTTATTTCCATTTCTCTAGGAGGTGGGTCAAAAAGGATCTTGCTGTGATTTATGTCATAGAGTGTTCTGCCTATGTTTTCCTCTAAGAGGTTGATCTCAGCTGGCGATGAGCACTGCGGGAGGCTCAAAATTTTCACTGTTCTGTGCATGTCCATGAATGACCGTGAAAGCGTTGTGAATTTTGGTTTGAGGGTTACAAATAAATTTTAGCGAGTCGGTAAATTTGCACATACAGAATCTATGAGTAATGAAGATCAATTGTATATCACTGTGGTTTTAATATATGCCTTTGCCAAATTTGGGGAATTTTTAGACATTACTACTTCAAATATTTTTCTGCATCAGTGCCTTCTCTCCTTCAGGGAGTACGATAGGCATACTGGACCATTTGATAGCATTCCACAGATCCATGAGGCTTTGTTAATGTTTTGTTTTCTTTTCTTTTCTTTTTTCCTCAAATTTTTCTTCTCTATTCTCCCAATAAGATAATTTCAATTGATCCATTTTTAAGTTTACTGACTTTTTCCTCTGTCATTTCCTCTGTCACTTAAAAATACACCCAGTGCATTTTTTTTCTTCTGATAGCATATTTTTGGTTTGCAATTCTCCATTAAGAAATCATTTCCATATCTCTGCTGAGGAATCTATCTTCACATTCAGTTCAAGAGTGTTTACCTCTACCTCATGGAGAAGAGTTATAATAGTTGCTCAGGATGACATCTGCTGATTTTCTTTTCCTTGGAGAATTGTTCATATTTCCTTTGCTCTTTATATTGGGAGTAATGTCAGTTTAGTTTTCAAAACCTTAACTCTGCTGTTTGAGTCTGCCTCTTGCTTGGGCCACTCAGGGGTTAGTCTGGGACTTGGGTGGTGGTTTATATCGTAGTTTAGTTCTTAGAGTCTGTACTCTGCTTCTTTATGAGTGTCCCTCACACATGCTGCATGGTGGGGAGCCAGTGCTTTGTGCTGGTCTATAAACAAAAGCAGGGCATCCCGTTCTTCAGTTCTCTCCTCTCTGGCTTCTGACATCTCTTTTCCCAATTCCTATGGCCAGAGGATGGGGTTCTCTCAGAGTCTGAGTCTCCCTTGCTGTTATGTACTTCTGTATGACGTGGCCCGCCTTTGCAGGTGATGTGCGGAAGTAAAAGAGAGAAAAAATAGCAAGGAGGATCCCACTCACACTCCTTGCACACAGATGCCCTGTTTGCTGATTTTACTCTCCACAGAGTCAGGTTTTCCTTAGAGATTTTAGGCGCTGCACTGAGGCCACCACCATCCCTGCAGCAGGCTGGTCTTGGCAGGGTTGGAAGAGAAAAAATAAGTTCAAGAGATAGGGATTCCCCTCACATTCTGTAGCTCTCACAGGACCCATTTCTCGATCCTCTGACCAGGAAAATGGGTTCCTCTCAGGAGTTTTGCTGTCTGTGCCTACTCCTCGATTTCCCAATTCAGCCTGACTTCAGGTCAAAACCAGGAGATAAAGGAGAAGAAAACCCCCCAAAACTAAGAAACTCACCACTATACTGATCATTCTTTAAATTTTGACTTCCCTCCCCAATATGCCTATTCTGGTTTACTTTCCAGAGTTCCCAGGTAATAGTTTCCTGTATTCATCCAGTGTTGAGTTGTAATCAGTGAGAGAGGTAGGATGTAGCAGGGCTATTCCATTGCAGCCATCCATGAGTGTTTGATTGAAGGATGCTGTCAGTAACATTTTAACATTACAGTGTTGAATAATAACAAAATAGAAGCCATTGTCACAAAGTCACAAAACATTCATAGAGCATAGGACCATAACAGGTTGAAATGATTTAAAAGTTATAAAGGAGTGTAAATCAGTATAACTTTTGTATGGGGTTGTTCAGCAATATGTATAATGAGCATCTAAACCTAAATATATTTTGGCCAAGCAATTCTATTTCTAGGGGCTTAACCTAATGTAACAAGTTCCCAAAGGTGTATGTATTTATAAGGATGCTTATACAGTATCGTCCATAACAGTAAAAAAAAAAAACTGGCAAAAATTTAAATGGGAAATAACAGGGAAATGCTTAAACAAATTATGGGATAACTATAAAATGGAAGGTTATACGGTAATTAAGAATTTTGGGGCTTCCCTGGTGGCACAGTGGTTAAGAATCCACCTGCCTAATGCAGGGGACACAGGTTCAAGCCCTAGTCTGGGAATATCCCACATGCTGTGGAGCAACTAAGCCAGTGTGCCACAACCACTGAAGCCCGTGTGCCTAGAGCCTGTGCTCTGCCACAAGAGAAGCCACCGCAATGAGAAGGCCACGCACCACAACAAAGAGTAGCCCCTGCTCACCACAGCTAGAGAAAGCCTGTGTGCAGCAACGAAGACCCAACGCAGCCAAAAATAAATAAATAAATAAATAAATAAATAATTTTGATGGAGTGATGTTGATGTATACATTGATATGGGAGATGTTTTGTTAAAAAACAGCCTATTTTATCAATATCCCATATGGATATATATATATATACACATATATATATATATATATATATATAAACATAGCCTGTTTTTTTTAACAAAACATTTCTCATACCAATATATACATTGCTCCATTGAACAAAGCCTCACAGACCTGTGGGATGATATCAAACTATCCAAAAGTGTGTGTTTCTCTATGACATAAATCACAGCAAGATCCTTTTTGACCCACCTCCTAGAGAAATGGAAATAAAAACAAAAATAAACAAATGGGACCTAATGAAACTTCAAAGCTTTTGCACAGCAAAGGAAACCATAAACAAGACCAAAAGACAACCCGCAGAATGGGAGAAAATATTTCCAAATGAAGCAACTGACAAAGGATTAATCTCCAAAATTTATAAGCAGCTCATGCAGCTCAAAAACAAACAACCCAATCCAAAAATGGGCAGAAGACCTAAACAGACATTTCTCCAAAGAAAATATACAGATTGCCAACAAACACATGAAAGAATGCTCAACATCATTAATCATTAGAGAAATGCAGATCAAAACTACAATGAGGTATCACCTCACACCCGTCAGAATGGCCATCATCAAAAAATCTAGAAACAATAAATGCTGGAGAGGGTATGGAGAAAAGGGAACACTCTTGCACTGTTGGTGGGAATGTAAATTGATACAGCCACTGTGGAGAACAGTATGGAGGTTCCTTAAAAAACTAAAAATAGAACTACCATACGACCCAGCAATCCCACTACTGGTCATATACCCTGAGAAAGCCATAATTCAAAAAGAGTCATGTACCAAAATGTTCATTGCAGCTCTATTTACAATAGCCAGGACATGGATGCAACCTAAGTGTCCATCAACAGATGAATGGATAAAGAAGATGTGGCACATATATACAATGGAATATACTCAGCCATAAAAAGAAATGAAATTGAGTTATTTGTGGTGAGGTGGATGGACCTGGAGTCTGTCATACAGAGTGCAGTACGTCAGAAAGAGAGAAGCAAATACCATATGCTAACACATATACATGGAATCTAAAAAAAAAAAAAAATGGTTCTGAAGAGCCTAGGGGCAGGACAGGAATAAAGATGTAAGCATAGAGAATGGACTTGAGGACACGGGGAGGGGGAAGGGTAAGCTGGGATGAAGTGAGAGAGTGGCATGGACATATATACACTACCAAATGTAAAATAGATAGCTAGTGGAAGCAGTCGCATGGCACAGGGAGATCAGCTCCGTGCTTGGTGACCATCTAGAGGGGTGGGATTGGGAGGGTGGGAGGGAGATGCAAGAGGGAGGAGATATGGGTATATATGTATATGTATAGCTGATTCACTTTGTTATAAAGCAGAAACTAACACACCATTGTAAATTATACTCCAATAAAGATGTTTAAAAATAAGAGCTTGTGTTTGATGTGATACCATCTCTCTTTCTCTCTCTCTATCCTTTATATATCTGTATCTATATATAAATATACAAATGCCTGGGAAATTTAACAGTCTCAGTGAATGAGATTTAAGATTAGAGATTTTTTCTTTTTTATTCTTTCCTTGTATCTTTCAATTTTCTGTGCTCAACATAAATGAAGTGTTATAGCAGAGTCTGTACTCAAATATCCATGTGCTTCTGTACATTTTCCTGCCTCCCTTGTATGTTTGGGGGTCCGGTTATTAGGTTCTGGCCAATGGAACATTGTTGGAAATGATTCAAGCTGCTCTGAGGCCTGGTCCTTAAATATATGCATGTGGTGAGCTTGAAGGTCACAAATTCCAGATGTAGTAGCTACAGGATGGAGAGCAGGTGGGCTCTGCATCATACCATCCTATGTGAGAGAAATAAGCCTTTGTAATTCAGAGCTGCTGTGGTACCCAGCGTTCATTACTCCAATGTATTCAGCAGTGTAACGAGGAATGACTAAATACCATATTGCAGCGAGGAATTACTAGAACACATACAAAAAGAGCTTTGGAATATGGTGAGACTTTGACATATATGCACTAATGTATAAATTGGATAACTAATAAGAACCTGCTGTATAAAAAAATAAATAAAATAAAATTTTAAAAAAAGAGACTTTGAAGTAAAACTCATTTGTCTTGGATGTCAATGGGCAGAAATACTTTGGAAAAGTTTTAAAGATTAGGATAAATCGACTTTCTGTTCCTTTAATTTAGAAGATGCCAGTTTGTTAATTCAGAGAGAGAAATGTAGTGGTCAAATGTAGTCCAATATTCTTTTTGGCTGCTTAGTAGATTCTAAACCTTGAGTAAAGCCAGAAAGGAAGCCAAATTACTAGCAACAGCCTTGTTGGTGAGGCTGCAATTGGGGCAGGAAAACTTGGCTATAATGGCAGGTTGGCATCATGGTTATGTCCACAGCCTGGGGGTTGAGGTCCAGTCGGCCATTTAGCAGCTCTGAACATCTGGACAATGCACTTCATTTATCTGAACCCCAGTTTTCTCACCTACTAAAGGGACCGTGATGACAACAGCTGCCTCTTAATCATCCTTTTGTATCACAGTGGGAATTCACAATTCATTCACTCAAAGCAGAAATAGTAGCTTTATGGTCTCTGGACTGTTCTCTCTGGAAATTCATGAACTCATGACCTATTTGTAGATGCATGGCTTTCAGCAAGTGGCCACCTTAGCTGGGTGGTGTGTTGTAAAAGCCTCAAAAAGCACAGTTTTGGAGAGTAAATAATGAATGTGAGATGAGAAGGTAGGCAGCCCTGATTAAGAAGAGAGGAATGAGGGAAATGCAAGCAGTGGGGATGGGGGAAAGTTTGGATACTTTTTATTAGGAAACAAGAAATACGTAAAAGTTTGTCAAGAATGGGAGAGCTTGATAGGACTATTCAGGAAGAAAAGCTATATTTTCAACGTGGGAGAAATTACTGGGTTAACTCATATGTATGCATGTGAGAGGACACTGATAAGAGGCTTTGTTTGTGGTTATGGATATCTGGGAATATTTGTGTTCACGTTTTCTTGGTAGAAATCGAATACTTGCTTCAGTAGAGGTAGAAGAACGAGCATTGGTAGCCTGGTACTTGGCGACAGAGGGATGACTCTGGAGGAACAAAAACAGTGTTGACTTTGCAGCCACCACAAGAGTGAGACAGAAACTGGTGCGGAGCTTGGGGGATGTCTGTGCAGAGGACAATGTACGTTGAGCTCATCTGGGAAGGGGAGTGAGCTGTGCATCAGAGGAAATGTGCTGAGTCATGTGCTGGAGCCATCGTGAGTGTGGTAGCTGCCTGTTGACTTGCCCATTGGTGTGTCCAGGAGAGTAGAAAGAAACCAGGTGTTTATGAACCTATCGTCAGTTCCCTCTCAGAAGGGAAGTAAGGCCCAGAGGGAAGGAAGAAGGGAGTTGCTACCAAGGACTCCATGACAGGAAGAACCACTGGGGATATTCACGTCCCCAATATCCTTCAGCAAATCTGGCACGTTCCCAAGATTTAAGAATCAAAACCAGCATTGGTAGTTAATGTTAGGGAAGAAGCTCATCTGGGTCTGTCTATGATCCATACAGACACTGGGGCTGGGACACCCAACTCTGGGATGTGCAGAGGCAGTGGGGAAAGAAGAGGAGCCGGGGAAGTGGCAGGATGGGGAAGAATCCTGCTGCATCATGGCAAACTACAGTAACCCAGGGCAGCGTGAGCGGGACAGAGAGGAAGCTCACTGGAACAGGCACTGCTGTTTGCCAGGCTGAAGCACCATGCGGTGAAGCTATTAGCTACAACAGAGAAAGAAAGAAATACAGGAGCAGGAAAAATCATAGCTATCACAGCACGTGACATCAGGTCTCTCCTTTTGGAAAGGGTACAAACTCGTGCATGGGAGGAATGGACTTGATGAAAGGAGATTGGAGAATAGCGGGAAATTAAAAATCACATCAGGAATAGGGTGAGAATCCCACTGCTCTTTGCCGAAGTCTTCAGTAAATAGCAGCTGTATAGACGACAGTTAGGTAACTTGAAAATGGCACTCAGTTCCCGTACGTGGTGTCTTTAATATTGTCAGTGGTATGCAAAAACTGTTGGCGGCTGCAGCAGGAACTGAGGGCATGGTAATTCTTTCTGCAAGGCAAAAAGAAGCAATATAGACGAGAGTGCCTCAGCGTATTAAAAAAAAAATTATCATATGAGATATAACCTCTATTCTCAAGATGTTTATAGGCCGTGTATTCTCGCTCTGGGTTACATTTTAATGGTCTTAAGCTCACATGAGCATTTTTAAACAAATCGAGGTGAAATTCACCTAATGTAAAATTAACCATTTTATTTATTTATTTTTTTAAACATCTTTATTGGAGTATAATTGCTTTACAATGGTGTGTTAGTTTCTGCTTTATAACAAAGTGAATCAGTTATACATATACATATGTCGCCATATCTCTTCCCTCTTGCATCTCCCTCCCTCCCACTCTCCCTATCCCACCCCTCTAGGTGGTCACAAAGCACCGAGCTGATCTCCCTGTGCTATGTGGCTGCTTCCCACTAGCTATCTACCTTACGTTTGGTAGTGTATATATGTCCATGCCACTCTCTCACTTTGTCCCAGCTTACCCTTCCCCCTCCCCATATACTCAAGTCCATTCTCTAGTAGGTCTGTGTCTTTATTCCCGTCTTGCCCCTAGGTTCTTCATGACCATTTTTTTTTTTTTTTAGATTTCATATATATATGTGTTAGCATACGGTATTTGTTTTTCTCTTTCTGACTTACTTCACTCTGTATGACAGACTCTAGGTCCATCCACCTCACTACAAATAACTCAAAAATTAACCATTTTAAAGTGAACAATCCAGTGGTGTTTAGTACATACACAGTATTGTGTAACCATTACCTCTATCAAGTTCTAAAACACTTCTGTCGCTCCAAAGTAAAACCTCATGTCATTAAGCAGTTACTCCTTACCCTGCTTTTCCCCCAGACTCCCCTCTGCAGTCTGTCTCTATTTACCTATTCTGAATATTTCATACCAATGAAATCATACAATATGTGAGTTTTGTGTCTGGCTTCTTTGACTTAGTGTAATATTTCCAAGGTTCATCCACATTGTTGTAGCCTGTATCAGTGCTTCACGTTTTTTTTTTTTAACAGCTGAACAGTATTCTATTGTATGGATATAACACAATTTGTTTATCCATTTGTTGGTGGACATTTGGGTGTTTCCACCTTTCACCTATTGTAAATATTGTTTCTTTGAATATTTGTGTACAAGTACTAGTTTGTGTACCTAGTTTCAATTCTTTTGGTTATATATTTAGGAGTGGAATTGCTGAGTCATATTGTAATTCTATGTTTAAATTTTTGAAGAGCCGCCAAACTGTTTTGCACAGCAGCTGCAACATTTTAGATTCCTAGCAGCAATGTACAAGGGTTCCAATCTCTACATCCTCACCACCACTTGTTATCCTTGTTATTTTCCACATTTTTGATGATAATCATCTTAATAGGTATGAGGTGGTATCTCACTGTGGTTTTGATTTGCATTTTCCTAATGAATAATCATGCTCAGCATCTTTTCATGTGATATTATGTATTTTGACAAGGTAACCAAAGCTACTTGTGAATAATGATGCCAGGTCATCTGAAAGACATTATCAACTTGTCCCTGGAAGGGAGTGGGACCTGAGATCACAGAACAAAGGACTAGTCAATTTTGAGAGGAGGAGAAAGAAAAGAAAGATAAGGGCAGGCTTGGGCACGGTTTGAGTTTGGGGAAGGGGAGCAGTTGTGTAAGAGAATTTGGGAGAGGAGACACCTAGGCAATCATGGGATGGACTGAGGGCCTTGTGTATTGGTGAGGTTGGAAAGATGGCAAAATGAGCTTGCATGATCCCAGAGAGATAAGTGTGGTGGTAGGACCAGCCTCCCTATTTCACAATTTCTCTAGGAGTGACTACTCTGCTGATGAATAAATGACCTGCACCGCTCAGGGAGAGGTAGCAGAACTATGGACTGGTCATCAGAAAACCTCTATGCCTGGGAGCATGTGCGAAAGCAGCCTTTATCTGAGATAAGAAAGATGAGAGAGCTTTGAGAAAATCAAGACTGTGGGGTGGTGCAAGCCTCGTCTTTAAAACCACAATTTTGGGGTAAGTAGAATGAACTAATCTTTTAAGGATTGTTTTTAAAGGTAGAATTCTTGGCTATCGCTTTGGAATATGTAACATTTTTTCATATTTATCTGCCATCTCACACTTAGCAAAAAACCCATTTCATCAAGAAAATTGCTTTGGAGCCAATTTCCGGAAATAGGATTTAAACTCCCTTGAGGGTTACTTCCACTCAGTGGATGATAATCTTGAGCCTTGACCTGGGAAGGTCAGCTTCATCTTTACTCAATTCACACCCCTTCTGGTCTCTACGTAAAATGAAAGCTGTGCTGAGTGTTGTAGAATGTTGGCCATCATGGCTTTCATGGTCAGAATGAGCATCCTCCGTGGCCACTTTTCATCCCCATCCTTTGCTGAAACTGTTCTCTCAAAAAGGAATGATAGCTTCTTAACTGGCAGATCCACTGGCCTTTTCTTAGTTCTTACTTAACCTGTTTAACCTAGTTACCGTTTATTGATCACTTTCTATATGGCAGACACGTTGCTAAGTACTTTATATATTTGTAGTGTGGTTGTAAATTTAACTCACTGTATAACTTGGTTGTTTAGAGAAAAATGTAATATCTTTATTTTATCTCTAAGAAGTTTGGCCTTCTTTTCAAGCCCCAACTCAAATGATATAACTGTCCAAATCAATCTCAGACTTCGTCCAATTAAATAGTTCCCTTAGGTAGCATGGAGTCCTTGTTGGATTAAAATGCTCAGCTTCTCAGAGAACCTCTCTCTGCTGCTCCTTTTCTAGGGATATGCAGGGAGGGGCAGCTTTCCGTAACCCCAGGGCAACATGGAAGAACCAGGGTCCTTACAGGGGATGTCCTTTTCTCTTCTGGCCTCCTGGCCAATGTCCCTTGTCCACCTGTTTGATCTGGTGACGTAGGTGGCTAAAGTCCGTGGCTGTTCTCTCTTGCCCTGGGCAGCCTGTGGTCCTTTTCCCTGGCTGACTTAGTCTCCCTCCAGTCTAGCTGATTGAGAAACTCCTTTGAGATCTGGTGTAACCCCCATTTGGTCCCAGCTCAGGAGGTCGGCTTTGGAGTCTTTCACCACTGTCATGGAGATCCTCCCTGGATAGCTTCCAAGGCAGGATCTCAGCTGTCGTAGAAACCTACCAAAGCAACATGGAATTCCAGAGCAGCTTGGGAAAGCTAAATCTTTCCCTCAGTACTACCCTCATTCATTGGATGCACCTCTTCCTCTCTGGGGTAAAGCCCGGAGAGAGGAGTCCTGAAGCATGCATCTCCCCACTTTGCTCTGCTACTCCCCTCCAGCTTCCTCTTCCCACAATCCTCTGGTCCTGGAATGAAGTTGGCTGTCTCCCCTTCCTCTTTAATCTGGACGCCATTTACATAAAACTAGGGTCTAGTCCTGAACCTGCTTACACATCTACGGTCTTATTGCAGAATCCTAGTTTTGAAGAACAGAAGTTGAATATTATCTCAGTCTTACTTTTGCATCCCTTCTGTCACAAACCTTCACCTGCAACAAATCCCCATCAGTCGAATGCCTCGGGCACCCGGCAGTCTTGCTGCTAAAGTGTGATCTATGCAGCAGCAGCATCTCTAGCAGAGTTTGTCAGGAGTGTGTAACGTAGACTCTACCCAGTTCCACTGAACCAGAATCTGCACTTCAACAAAATCTTCAGGTGGTAAGTGTGAACATCAAAATTTGAGAAGCGGTGGATTAGGACAAAGGCTGTGTCATCAAAGGCAAAAGAGAAAATCACCTTAATAAATTTGAAACATTTTTCCAGCTGCATATGTATCGTTTGATTTCATTTAGTCACATCTCATCTCATCAGTCATCTTATGTAACCACAGCAGTCCCGTGAGGCGGACGTATTTTTCTCCGTTTTACAGCGCAGCAAACAGGCTCTGGAAAGTGAAGTGAGGTGCTGGTGATCTCACAGTAAGTGGACCAGGGAGCCGACTCTGAGCCTCGTCTGTCTGACTCTGCAGGTCATGTTCTCAAGCAGACCACAGCATCCCACTGGACTGTTCACCACACTCCCCTTGACATTTTTTCCCCTCTTTGTCACTAAACATGACCTCCTACTGTACCCTTTTGTTTTCCCCTCTGTCAGCTAGAGAGTTCCCTGGCTGCCTGTCTTTTGCATCTGGGTTTTCTTAGTATTGAACTGTTTGGCTGCTGGATTTCTGCCCCTGCCTGCTCTACAGTGTTCTAGGCTGTATCTCTCATCTGTAAATATTCATGTCTCCTCAGGCTCATGTCTTTTTGTACCATGCAAGATTGAATATTGGACCATCTTCTGTATTCTTGCTCTGCGGTGACAAGGAGAGTATCAATACGAAAGATGTGTCTTTCTTTAGCTGGCCTCCAAGGTGGGTCTTATTGGGAAGTGGAGAGAGAGGGGAGAGAGCATTACAGATGAGAATTTAATGGGAAAAGGTTCCGAAGGAAGAATGTGCATGTGATGTTGGGGAGACGGTAATTTATTGCTGTCTGCCTAGCTAGGATCTGACGTGATGATGCATTTCTCTGATTTCTGACTCAGATGCACTTCTTTACCCTTTATCACCTGTCTGGTTGTTGACCCCCCCTCCTGCCCAGACCTTCAGCTTCAGTATATTCCTGGTTCTCAGGGTCCCAGCTTCCCATCTCCGAATTCCTTCATTTACCATCATCACCAAACTCCCAGAGGAAGAGCCAGATCTTTCATTCTTTGTGATATCTCCTTTTTTTCTTGTCCCTTTCTTTTAATTCTGCCGTCACTACTATCATTTGGGCTCGTATATTTGGTTATTTATGATAAACTAGTAAGTGACCTTTCTGTCTTCTGTCTTTTCAAATCTAAACTGGACTACACATTCTGAATTTCCTGGACCTGGTTCAGGGCAGCTGCATTTCAAAAGTGGGTAAAATATATATTCATTTCCTACTTTAGAGGTGTCAATTTTGCACTACTAAATATAAGGGTAGAGCTCAATTCTTTAATGTTATACACTTAAGGTCTTCCCAAATCCAGCATCACTGTGTCATGTCTTATCATATCTCAATATGGGCTCTCCGTTTAAGATAGGATGGCTTGAACAGTGTTCCTTCAACATTTCAAGTATGTGCCTGCATATGGACCCCCTTTTCTCCATTGGAGTTTCCTCCTGGAATGACCCTCCACTTACCCAAATCACGCCCATCTTTTTAAGGCTCAACAGAAGACGTATTTCTTCCATGGATCTCCCCATAGTCATTCCACAGCAGAGATCCAGAAGATTGCTCAATATTAAGAGTCTAGTGCAGGGCTTCCCTGGTGGCGCAGTGGTTAAGAATCCACCTGCCAATTCAGGGGACACGGGTTCAAGCCCTGGTCCGGGAAGATCCCACATGCCACGGAGCAACTAAGCCCGTGAGCCACAACTACTGAGCCTGCGTGCCACAACTACTGAAGCCTGCGCGCCTAGAGCCCGTGCTCCGCAACAGAGAAGCCACCGCAATGAAAAGCCCACACACCGCAACGAAGAGTAGCCCCGGCTTGCCGCAACTAGAGAAAGCCCACGCGCAGCAACGAAGACCCAACGCAGCCAAAAATAAATGAATAAATAATCTAATTAATTTAAAAAAATTATAAAAAAAAGAGTCTAGTGCAGAGTTTCCCAATCATGGCATTATTGAATTATCGGGAAAGATAATTCTTTGTTGTAGGGGACTGTCCTGTGCATTGTAGGATGCTTAGCAGCAGCCCTGGCCTCTATTCCAGATGCCAGGAGCACACCCTCCCCTATTTCTAAAAACCAAAAAATATCCCAGACATTGCCAAATGTCCCCTGGGGAAGGAGAGACTCAAAATCCCCCCCTAACTGAGAGACACTGGTCTAATGTAATGAAAGAAGATCTGAACCAACGGAGCTGGAGCTGTCAGTTTTTGCAGAAGGGTTAGAGATGGGAGCTATTTTCTGGGTCATAAAAGTCACATCTCAGGATGTTTTCCAACTGATTTAGAATATTAACTTGGAGGACACCATTATAAATATGCCTATATTCTATAAGAGCTTTAAACTCTGTCTCTGTAGCCTCATCCCCGTTGTCTGGCTGTAACAGCCTTTATAAAGAAAAATACATCTGATCCATGCCTACTCCTAGCTGGTAGTTTCATTGTCATGTTCTTTAAGTTTAAAAATGGTCCTTTGAAATTGAGGTCTGCATTCAGCATGTCTGTAATTCAGAGATACAGTAAAGAACAAAATTGAAACTTAATATACAAATCTTTGCAGAGGTGCTTTCATAGTTCTCCACATTTATTCCAAGTACACATACTGCTGATTTAATTCAAACTTATTTCTAAATCAGTTTTTGATATTAAGAATTGGTTTTAATATCATTACTTTCAAAATCAAAATCCTAATTTTAGATTGGATTTTTTTTCTTCATGAAACTAGCTCAAAGCATTTGGAATACAGGAATGAATTAGTAATTATTATGATTGTACAGAAATTTGTTCAGTTGGTTTAAATCCCTGGAAGAAACAGTATATATGGACATGGTAAAGTATTAGTAATAACAATAAATAGGACACCACCTGAACTGTAAGGATATGAACCCTAGAACTGTTTGGATAGGTACACCACTCTATGAATACCCATTCTTAGTCTTTGTTATCTAGACTCTAAGAAAGGTAAAACTAGTGGGGGCCATTTTGTGAATGAGAAAAGTGGGGTCTGGAAGATTTGATAACTTGTTATCTTTTGCCTAATCCTGAAGTAGAACCCAGTTTAATGGCTTGGGGGTGAAATGAGCTTCTTCCTACAGTCTCTCCAAGACCCCTCAGTGTGTGTACTGGGTGCTTTGACCACTCTTTTAAGCCACCAAAATCCCCTTCAACAAGGACAGACAATGCCTCTCTTTTATATCTAGTACTTTCAATTGAACAAATGGATAGCTCGTTGAGCTGTAGAAATAATTTCAAAGAACTTACTGTTAGGGAAAATCCTATTCCCTAGTTCTCATGTTTCTATTCGTTCATTCTTCAGTGGGTATTTACTGAGATCTATGGACTTGGGACTCAGCAGTGAACAAAATAGAGAAATCCTTGGGGAGATTACATTCTATTTCAAGAAGGAACATCTGACTCCAAGAAGGAAAATAATGGAAAGGTAAATTCTAACCTTCTCTCTATCACCCTCACTCACTCCTCCCCAATCCTATATGGTTGTTGAGACTGGGAAGTGGGTGTGAATCGTGGGCCAAGTCTCCCTTTTCTCTTTCGGAAGCACGTCTTGCCGCTCCTTCCTGTAGACTGCTCCCCTTGGGGCACTGTGTCTCTATGGTTAGGGGTTGGTAATTCAATGCTCAGGGAAAAGGATTCAAAGCCCAGTTGTGACTCCAGACCCCAGTTCTCTTCTCCATATCAGTAATCAAGCTGGTGAGTAATCAGACTGACAAGTTGATCCTCCATTATTTTTCTGTCTCTTTCTTAGTTGGTTCAGAAGTCAGAGAAGAAAAAGAGGTGATTAATTATCAGCCTCAGACTTTCTGCACTCAACTCTCAGTCACAAATTGATCAAGTAAGAGCAACAGCTCTGCTATTGGTTACCCATGAGGGAGCTTTTAGGGAGGACCTGGCCCCATTAGGGGACAACAAACATTTTACTGCTGTGTTCAAGCAGGTGACAGGTGCTTAGAATGCCTCATCCTATGGGGTCCTTCTGACCAAGAGTTCTTACTATGTACTTACTGTAACAGAGTCAGCCAGAATGACTAAGTTCAAATCCAAAGAGCCAGTAATCCCTCTATGCCGGGAGAATGAACTGTGGGACATAACATGTGTACTGCTTGCTCTTTTATGCAATGTACATCTTCGTGTTCTGAAGGCAACATCTGTTAGACTTGCTGATTTTACAGATGAGGAAGCTGAACCCAGAGAGATGCATGTTTCAAAGTTTCCTAACCACTGTCCACCCTCCCCATCACCCTTCCCCCTGCAACTTGGTTAACAGGGATCAGAGGGTGAACTAGAACCTGTCTCGTGTTCTTTCCACAGCATCACAAACTGTTCTCCTAAGAATAAACAAGGTTGGAACAGTGCTTGGAGATTATTTTGGTATTATAAAAAAGCAATTAAAAAATAACTTTCTCCACTTACAAAAGTAATATACTTTACTTTGAAAAGTTCAGAAAACATAGACAAGATGAAAGGAGGAAGTAAAAATAACCCATAATCTCTCCACTCACTCCACTATAAATATTTGAATGTATATTTGAATTCAAATTCAAATATTTGAATGTATATTCTTCTAGTTTTTAATGTATGTTGAAACAAACACATAAAATACATTAAGATAAAGTTGGCACTGTTTTGTCACCTAATAATATATTTTGGAAATCTTTGCATGTCGTTAAATAGTATTTTCATGGCATCATTTCTGTCGTTTCTTTTGTATTTTATTGTGTGGGTATGATTAATCTCCCAGCGTTGAATGTTCAGGCTCTTTTCAATGATTAGCTGTAATAAACAACAGTGTGACAAATATCTTTGTAGTTAAGTCTGTAGACACTCGCCTTTACTATACACCTGAGAAAACTGGGGCCAAGGAGGCATAGCGGCCTCACTTGCCTGAGTTCACATGGCTACTAAAGCCAAGTTTATGGACTCCAGATCCTGTGCTTATTTCACTCTATCACAGTTTCCCTCTGACTTCCAGGACAGAGTCCAAGGGTTAGTGCCTCCTCTGGGTCCCAGGCTGTTGTGTAGCATGTCAGAGTGTGTCAGCCTGGTTCATTCATTTATTCAACAAATATTTGTTGAGCATCCTCTGTGTTCCAGGCACTGGTTCTACCCCTGGGGGTGGGCAGTGAACAAGACAGATGGATCTTTGTTCTCATGGAGACCGTTTTCTAGCTGGGAAGACAGACAGTAAGTAAACATGTTTATAAACGAGAGAATCTCAGATAGCGCTAAGGGCACTTAAGAAAATAAAGCAAGGCTGTGTATTTGAGAATGGTGGGGTTGGAGGGTGAGTGGATGCTGTCGGCGCATTTGCTGGGTCTGTGTGCCCATGCCCTGCTTCTGAGCATTTGCCCTCACACAGCCCGCACCCGGGACTCTCTTCAAAGGTCTGCCTCTGTGTTTCTGGAGTCACTTCATAGGCAGGCGCAAGAGCTAGGAGTGCTGGGGATTTCTGTTCACAAGACTCTTCTCCAGCCAGCTTTACGCAATGACTGACCGGTGCAGGGGTGTGCAAGCCCAGCTCCCTTGCAACGAGTCCAGGCAAACTCTCAGGCCTAATTGACACCAGAGCTCCTGTGGGATCAGGCTGAGGCTGGGACTCTGCCTCAATTCACACCCTCGGCTGGCTTGTTCTGATGTCTCATCCTGTGTCCCTGCCCCTCCCTCACTGGTTTCCCCAGGCGGTGCATCCCTAACAAATCACCTGTATGTGAACCCGCGTCTCAGGGTTTGCTTCTGGGATACTTAACCCAAGAAGTGGGGATTGCTTGTTTAGATGGGTGAGCAAGGAAGGCCTCCCTGAGGAGATGCCGTCTGAGCCGAGATCCAAGGAACCAGAGAAGCCGGTCATGAGACCAGCTGGGGGCAGAGCGTTCCAAAGGCCATGAGGTGGGAATGAGCTTTGGGTGTCTGAGGAACAGAAAGGAGGCCAGTGTGACTTCAGAGTGCGTGAGGGAGAGAATGGCAGGGGAAATATCCCCACCTGTCGCCTCAGGGTCTAGAGGCCAGCCTGCCACTGATACAATCTTCCTCAGGCCCCCGTGGCAGAGGCAGGAGTTAGGGGAGTTGTAGCAACATGTTCTTCCCCAGCACTCCACAACAATCTATGGAGGGAGGGCTGAAACTGGGAAAAGCCCACCTGAAAGATATTGACCCTGAGAGAAAATTGAGACCAGCTTGTGTTTTTCTGCTGCGGTGCTTGAACAGCATTTTCATTGCTTAAGAGTTGCTCGCAGTGATCAAACACATCCAACAACTAACTAGAGGGCAACAGAGATCCCGGGAGGATCCGGCTCGGTTTCTGTGCAGACGTGGTGATTTAAGCAAAGAAAAGCGTCACTGCAGTGTCTGGTAAGAGATGATATGATAATAATTTCCATGTCTCGGGAATCTTCTCATTTCTAGTGTAACTGTGTGCCAAGATTCTTCATGAAGTGTGTGAGTGTGACCCTGGCCGGGCAGTGAAAGCAGATGGAGGATGGATGTCCCTGTTAGGAAAATCTTGCCCAGGCGAATGTTTGCATTCTGGCAGACGGACCGGCCTGTGAAGTTGGGGGTCAAGACTACTGTGTGTCTCGGGTGGGAAAAAGAAAAGGCCTTCCTAAGGGAAAAGCAGGAAGGAAGGAAGGTTTTTTTTTATAGGCTTGAGCCTCCCTGAAAATTGGTTAATAAGGGCACCCTAAAGCCTCAAAGCATGGAGCCTGGCTCACTTGGGACTTGGCCATGAAAGCTCCCACCCATTAAATTCATCTTCTTTGTTGATTTTTTGGTCAGAATGAATCAGTGACCCTCATAATTCATGCAAGTGGACTTTGCTTTAAATTTATAGAAATAAAAAAATAATATAGATGAAGAGTGAGGGTAAACCCCTAGTGACTGGGGCAGAATATCATGTTCTTTAAACAGACCTATTCTGCTCAAATTGTTAAGGTGTTTTAATTATCTTTTCATGCCAAGACTTTATTTCTTGCTTCAGGTGCACTCAAGGAGAGATAATTGCTGCAATTTCTTCCTGATTCATGTTGTACTTTGTCCTTAATGCAATTTTAAAAGGAAGGTTTTAGCAGCATTTGTGTAAAAAAATTCAAATATGTGTGCTTAAAAATATGGATGTAGATTGATTATCTAGGTCTAAAATCCCCAAGTTTTTTTTCCCATTTGGTTTTATTTCATTTTGTCAATATCTGTGTTAAGCAATCTGCATTGATTTCAATGAAGAGATGCTCTCCAGCTACCTTTTCAAATAAATGGCGTTGTGCCAGAGCAGAAAGGAATCTTCTGTCAAACCCTTCTTGGCTGACTTAGCCACTCAGCCGACTGGCATCGGCGTTGTGCTCTTATTTTTAGTAAGAGAAGACGCAGCATACAAGAGGGAAAGGTATCTCACTGATTAAACAAGGAGACCGAGTAACTAGCTTTATTCACCCCACAGCTTAGGGGCTCTGTGCTGAAGGGAACCTAACAATCTGTGGGGTCTTTGAATGAGATACCAAACTTACTGCACGAAACTCCAAAAGTAATAGGAAAGAACTTTGCTTCATTGACCTTCTGAGGTCGATACCAGCAGGGAAATGGGGGAATGTCATTTTCCCATGGTAGAGAGGATGAAATCTGTATTGCCTCAGAAACGCAGAGCTTCTGTTTAATCTATATCCATGATTTCTATTCAGCTGTGAGTGTGACACATTTTATTATATGCTGTCCATAATTGTAGCCAGAGAAAAGTCAAGCTGCATGTGTATCTTGAGGGGAGAAGTAGGCAGGAAGGGAGAGAGAAATGAAGGCTAGTCTTGGGAACTGCCCGGCAGAAGACCTACCCCAGATGGGTTCAAGCCCATCATGTCACCATTCTTTAGATTTACCAGTGAATTTTATTCTTCTTCCTTTATGTACCTTATTTTTTTCTCTCTTACCCATGTAAGAGGAGAGAAAGAGGACAGAATATGGGGGTTGGGGCCAGCAGAGGTAGTTCTCAATCATATATTTCATGGTACAGACTGCTGCTACATACTCTTCGGTCGTCACCATTTGGGGCAGGTAAATAAGTTGATGAAATACTAACCTTGGTAAGAAACCTTAGCACCCCTTTGCATCACAGGAATTCTAAACCTTCAGTCCCTTGATCATTCTTTTTTATTATTATAAAATAAATTCATGCTAATTGTAAGAGATCAAATAGACAGACCGACATAAAAAAGAAACCCTTCACCATCTCCCACCCTCAATTCTCATTTCTTCAAAGTATTCATCGCAAAGTTTCTTTCTTCAATTTTCTACATACATCGGCAATGAACACCTTCAACTTTTTTAAAAAATTAATTTTTATTGGAGTATAGGTTGCTTTATAATGTTGTGTTAGTTCTTTCTGCTGTACAGGAAAGTGAATTAGCTCTATGTATACGTATATCCCCTCTTTTTTGGATTTCCTTCCCATTTAGGTCACCACAGAGCGTTGGTCTACATACGTATTTTTAAGCACACATATTTGAATTTTTTTACACATATGGGATTATACTTTACACGCTATTAGGTGACTTGAGTTTTTCCCCAATCATAGTTTTGACGTCTTTCCGTATTCATGTATATAAATATATATGCAGGATGACTGTATGCTTTATCCAGAGACACTTGTTGAGTGACTGGGAGTGCTATTGTTAATCCAATGGGACAACAGGTATGAACTGAACATGTTCTGGGTGTTTGGTCCCACTATCTACAGATCATGGTTTGAAGTCAATTTCTGTTGGTTTGTCTGAAAAATGCAATGTTTTGAGAAGGAATAAAGAGGTGGAGGAGTTCTTCAGAGAACAAGAACCAGAGATATTCTCATCATAAAAACCGTGTAAAGCTCTGGCTAAACAAACAACTAACACTGCCGAACTCTAGCAAGTGGACAATTTTTTTTTTTACTTGTATTGTGTATTTTATTTTTACTATTATTATTTTTTTACTTTCTAATCATTTTTTTAAACATCTTTATTGGCGTATAATTGCTTTACAATGTTGTGTTACTTTCTGCTTTATAACAAAGTGAATCAGGTATACATATACATATGTCCCCACATCTCTTCCCTCTTGCGTCTCCCTCGCTCCCACCCTCCCTATCCCACCCCTCTAGGTGGTCACAAAGCACCGAGCTGATCTCCCTGTGCTATGCAGCTGCTTCCCGCTAGCTATCTATTTACATTTGGTAGTGTATATATATCCATGCCACTCTCTCACTTTGTCCCAGCTTACCCTTCCCACTCCCCGTGTCCTCAAGTCCATTCTCTATGTCTGCATCTTTATTCCTGTCCTACCCCTAGGTTCTTCAGAACCTTTTTTTTTTAGATTCCATATATATGTGTTAGCATATGGTATCTGTTTTTCTCTTTCTGACTTACTTCACTCTGTATGACAGACTCTAGGTCCATCCACCTCACTACAAATACCTCAATTTTGTTTCTTTTTATGGCTGAGTAATATTCCATTGTGTATATGTGACACATCTTCTTTATCCATTCATCTGTTGATGGACACTTAGGTTGCATCCATGTCCTGGCTATTGTAAATAGAGCTGCAATGAACATTTTGGTACATGACACTTTTGAATTATGGTTTTCTCGGGGTATATACCCAGTAGTGGGATTGCTGGGTCATATGGTAGTTTTAGTTTTTTAAGGAACTTCCATACTGTTCTCCATAGTGGCTGTATCAATTTACATTCCCACCAACAGTGCAAGAGGGTTCCCTTTTCTCCACACCTTCTCCACCATTTATTGTTTCTAGATTTTTTGATGACGGCCATTCTGACTGGTGTGAGATGATATCTCATTGTACTTTTGATTTGCATTTCTCTAATGATTAATGACGTTGAGCATTCTTTCATGTGCTTGTTGGCAATCTGTATATCTTCTCTGGAGAAATGTCTGTTTGAGTCTTCTGCCCATTTTTGGATTGGGTTGTTTGTTTTTTTGATATTGAGCTGCATGAGCTGCTTGTATATTTTGGCGATTAATCCTTTGTCAGTTGCTTCATTTGCAAATATCTTCTTCCAATTCTGAGGGTTGTCTTTTGGTCTTGTTTATGGTTTCCTTTGCTGTGCAAAAGCTTTTAAGTTTCATTAGGTCCCATTTGTTTATTTTTGTTTTTATTTCCATTTCTCTAGGAGGTGGATCAAAAAGGATATTGCTGTGACTTATGTCATAGAGTGTTCTGCCTATGTTTTCCTCTAAGAGTTTTATAGTGTTTGACCTTACATTTAGGTGTTTAATCCATTTTGAGTTTATTTTTGTGTATGGTGTTAGGGAGTGTTCTAATTTCATTCTTTTACATGTAGCTGTCCGGTTTTCCCAGCACTACTTAATGAAGAGGCTCTCTTTTCTCCATTGTATATTCTTGCCTCCTTTATCAAAGATAAGCTGACCACATGTGTGTGGGTTTATCTGGGCTTTCTATCCTGTTCCATTGATCTGTATTTCTGTTTTTGTGCCAGTACCATACTGTCTTGATTACTGTAGCTTTGTAGTATAGTCTGAAGTCAGGGAGCCTGATTCCTCCAGCTCCGTTTTTCTTTCTCAATGTTGCTTTGGCTATTTGGGGTCTTTTGTGTTTCCATATAAATTGTGAAACTTTTTGTTCTAGTTCTGTTAAAAATGCCATTGGTAGTTTGCTGGGGATTGTATTGAATCTGTAGACTGTTTTGAGTAGTATAGTCATTTTCACATTGTTGATTCTTCCAATCCAAGAACATGGTATATCTCTCCATCTATTTGTGTGATCTTTAATTTCTTTCATCAGTGTGTTATAGTTTTCTGCATACTGGTCTTTTGTCTCCTTAGGTAAGTTTATTCCTAGGTATTTTATTCTTTTTGTTGCAATGCTGAACGGGAGTGTTTCCTTGACTTCTCTTTCAGATTTTTCAACATTAGTTTATAGGAATGCAAGAAATTTCTGTGCATGAATTTTGTATCCTGCTACTGTATCAAATTCATTGATTAGCTCTAGTAGTTTTCTGGTAGTATCTTTAGGATTCTCTATGTATATAGTATCATGTTGTCTGCAAACAGTGACAGTTTTACTTCTTTTCTGATTTGGATTCCTTTTATTTCTTTTTCTTCTCTGATTGCTGTGGCTAAAGCTTCCAAAACTATGTTGAATAATGGTGGTGAGAGTGGGCAACCTTGTCTTGTTCCTGATCTTAGTGGAAATGCTTTCAGTTGTTCACCATTGAGAATGATGTTGGCTATGGGTTTGTCATATATGGCCTTTATTATGTTGAGGTAAGTTCCCTCTATGCCTACTTTCTGGAGAGTTTTTTTAATCATAAACGGGTATTGAATTTTGTTGAAAGCTTTTTCTGCATCTATTGAGAAGATCATATTTTTTTTCTCCTTTAATTTGTTAATATGGTGTATCACATTGTTTGATTTACCTATACTGAAGAATCCTTGCATTTCTGGGATAAACCCCACTTGATCATGGTGTATGATCCTTTTAATGTGCTGTTGGATTCTGTTTGCTAGTATTTTATTGAGGATTTTTGCATCTATGTTCATCAGTGATATTGGCCTGTAGTTTTATTTTTTTGTGACATCTTTGTCTGGTTTTGGTATCAGGGTGATGGTGGCCTCATAGAATGAGTTTGGGAGTGTTCCTCCCTCTGCTATATTTTGGAAGAGTTTGAAAAGGATAGGTGTTAGCTCTTCTCTAAATGTTTGATACAATTCACCTGTGAAGTCATCTAGTCCTGGGCTTTTGTTTCTTGGAAGATTTTTAATCATAGTTTCAATTTCAGTGCTTGTCATTGGTCTGTTCATATTTTCTATTTCTTCCTGGTTTAGTCTCGGAAGGTTATGTTTTTCTAAGACTTTGTCCGTTTGTTCCAGGTTGTACATTTTATTGGCATACAGCTGCTTGTAGTAATCTCTCATGATCCTTTGTATTTCTGCAGTGTCAGTTGTTACTTCTTTTTCATTTCTAATTCTGTTGATTTGAGTCTTCTCCGTTTTTTTTCTTGATGAGTCTGGCTAATGGTTTATCAATTTCGTTTATCTTCTCAAAGAACCAGCTTTTAGTTTTATTGATCTTTGCTACTGTTTCCCTCTTTTCTTTTTAATTTGTTTCTGATCTGGTCTTTATGATTTCTTTCCTTATGGAAACTTTGGGTTTTTCTGTTCTTCTTTCTCTATTTGCTTTAGGTGTAAGGTTAGGTTGTTTATTTGGATTTTTCTTGTTTCTTGAGGTAGGATTGTATTGCTATAAACTTCCCTCTTAGAACTGCCTTTGCTGCATCCCATAGGTTTTAGGTTGTCGTGTTTTCACTGTCATTTTTTTCTTGGTATTTTTGATTTCCTCTTTGATTTCTTCAGTGATCTCTTGGTTATTAAGTAGTGTATTGTTTAGCCTTCATGTGTTTGTATTTTTTACAAATTTTTCCTGTAATTGGTATCTAGTCTCATAGCGTTGTAGTCGGAAAAGATGCTTGATACAATTTCAATTTTCTTAAATTTACCGAGGCTTGATTTGTGACCCAAGATATGATCTATCCTGGAGAATGTTCCATGAGCACTTGAGAGGAAAGTGTATTCTGTTCTTTTTGGATGGAATGTCCTATAAATATCAATTAAGTCCATATTCTTTAATGTATCATTTAAAGCTTGTGTTTCCTTATTTATTTTCGTTTTCGATGATCTGTCAATTGGTGAAAGTGGGGTGTTAACGTCCCCTACTATGATTGTGTTACTGTCACTTTCCCCTTTTATGTCTGTTAGCATTTGCCTTATGTATTGAGGTGTTCCTATGTTGGGTGCATAAATATTTACAATTGTTATATGTTCTTGGGTTGATCCCTTGATCATTATGTAGTGTCCTTCTTTGTCTCTTATAATAGTCTTTATTTTAAAGCCTATTTTGTCTGATATGAGAATTGCTACTCCAACTTTCTTTTGATTTCCATTTGCATGGAATATCTTTTTCCATCCCCTCACTTTCAGTCTGTATGCATTCTGAGGTCTGTAGTGGGTCACTTGCAGATAGCATATATAGGGTTTTGTTTTTGTATTCATTCGGCCAGTTCATGTCTTTTGGGTGGAGCATTCAATCCATTTACATTTAAGGTAATTATCGATATGTACGTTCCTATTACCATTTTCTTAATTGTTTTGGGTTTGTTTTTGTAGGTCTTTTCCTTGTCTTGTGTTTCCTGCCTAGAGAGTTTCCTTTAACATTTGTTGTAAAGCTGGTTTGGTGGTGCTGAATTCTCTTAGCTTTTGCTTGTCTGTAAATGTTTTATTTTCTCTGTCAAATGTGAATGAGGTCCTTCCTGGGTAGAGTAATCTTGATGGTAAGTTTTTCCCTTTCATCACTTTAAATATGTCCTGCCAGTCCCTTCTTGCTTGCAGAGTTTCTGCTGAAAGATCAGCTATTAAGCTTATGGTGATTCCCTTCTATTTTATTTGTTGCTTTTCCCTTGTTGCTTTTAATATTTTTTCTTTGTATTTAATTTTTGATAGTTTGATTAATATGTGTCTTGGCATGTGTCTCCTTGGATTTATCCTGTATGGGACTCTCTGTGTTTTCTGTACTTGACTGACTAGTTCCCTTTCCATATTAGGGAAGTTTTCAACTATAATCTCTTCAAATATTTTCTCAGTCCCTTTCTTTTCCTCTTCTTTTTCTGGGACCCCTATAATTCGAATGTTGGTGAGTTTAATGTTGTCCCAGAGGTCTCTGAGACTGTCCTCAATTCTTTTCATTCTTTAGTCTGCAGTAGTTATTGCCACTATTTTATCTTCCAGGTCACTTATCCGTTCTTCTGCCTCAATTATTCTGTTATTGATTCCATCTAGAGAATTTTTAATTTCATTTACTGTGTTGTTCATCATTTTTTGTTTGCTCTTTTGTTCTTCTAGATCCTTGTTAAACATTTCTTGTATTTTCTCCATTCTATTTCCAAGATTTTGGATCATGTTTACTGTCATTACTCAGAATTGTTTTTCACGTAGACTGCCTATTTCCTCTTCATTTGCTTGGTCTTGTGGATTTTTACTTTGCTCCTTTATCTTCTGTGTGTTTCTCTGTCTTCTCATTTTGCTTAACTTACTGTGTTTGGGGTCTCCTTTTTGCAGGCTGCAAGTTCGTAGTTCCTGTTGTTTTTGGTGTCTGTCCTCAGTGGGTAAGGTTGGTTCAGTGGGTTGTGTCAGCTTCCTGGTGGAGGGGACTGGTGCCTGTGTTCTGGTGGATGAGGATGGATATTGTGTTTCTGGTGGGCAGGACTGAGTCTGGTGGTGTGTTTTGGGGTGTCTGTGAACTTATTATGATTTTAGGCAGCCTCTCTGCTACTGGGTGGTGTTGTGTTCCTGTCTTGCTAGTTGTTTGGCATGGGGGTGTCCAGCACTGGAGCTTGCTGATTGTTGAGTGGAACTGGGTCTTAGCATTGAGCCGGAGATCTCTGGGAGAGCTCTCGCTGATTGATGTTACGTGGGGCTGGAAGGTCTCTGGTGGTCCCATATCCTGAAATCGGCTCTTCCACCTCTGATGCTCAGGCCTGACACCCACCTGGAGCACCAAGACCCTGTCAGACACACGGCTGTCAAGTCAAAGTGCTGAGACACCGAGGTTTGCAGCGAATAGAGGGTTTACTCGCAAGGCAGTCCAGCGAGGAGCAGTAGAACGAATCTCAAATCTTGCCTTCCCTGAAGGCAAGGGGCTGACACTACAATTTTTGTCTTTGAGTTATATGAATGGAAAACTGGGGGAAAATGTTAAAGGAAGACACATTCCCCATAAAAGATATGAATATTTTAACAGTGTCAGCAAGGCAGTGAGATGCACCAGAGAATGAATGAAGATCTCCTTCAAGGACACAGGGGACTGACAAGAGAAAATGTGTAGATTTAGGGCTTTTCCTGATCCTACTCCTATGTAACTTTAAGTCTACCCTGCAGATGATAGTTTACTCCTCACCCTTCACGTACAGAACTTTGTACACATTGGGGTTGGGGTGGGGATTGGGAAGATTAATACTGGCTTTGTTATCCCAAACTCGAGCAATTTCTTTAGGGCATTTTTGGTTTTCTGTTGTGCTTTGTGCTTCATTTGATGTAAAGTCAGTTTGGGACTTGGGGTGTTTTGTTTGGTAGTGAAGCAGCTGTGAGATAATTGGTTACCAGAGAGTGGAGGAGCCACAGACCTCCAGCAATTGGAGCTTTCACAGTCAGGACAAAGCGATGTGATGTTCAAAGGGGAGGATGGGGTATCACCAATCTCTGTTTGATGCAGCAGATTGTTATTTTCCCCCCAGCTACGTGGAAAGGACTCATTTCATTTTTATGTGACTTGAACTTACAGTTTCTCATTTCTAACAGACTATTTTCCAAATTCACATCACCAAGCCAGCTGGCTGGCACATCTGCACATACCTTGTAGAGAATCTGCCTAGTCCTGTGTCTTTCCTTTTAGTTTGATCTTTGTCAGACAATAATTTTGTGGACATTGATTAGAGGTCCTTTTTTTTTTTTTTTTTTTTTTAACATCTTTATTGGAGTATAATCGCTTTACAATGGTATGTTAGTTTCAGCTTCACAACAAAATGAATCAGTTATATATATACATATATTCCCATATCTCTTCCCACTTGCGTCTCCCTCCCTCCCACCCTCCCTATCCCACCCCTCCAGGCGGTCACAAAGCACCGAGCTGATCTCCCTGTGCTATGCGGCTGCTTCCCACTAGCTATCTACCTTACGTTTGGTAGTGTATATATGTCCATGCCTCTTTATCGCTTTGTCACCGTTTACACTTCCCCCTCCCCATAGCCTCAAGTCCATTCTCTAGTAAGTCTGTGTCTTTATTCCTGTTTCACCCCTAGGTTTTTCATGACATTTTTTTTTTTAAATTCCATATATATGTGTTAGCATACGGTATTTGTCTCTCTCTTTCTGACTTACTTCACTCTGTATGACAGACTCTAGGTCTATCCACCTCATTACAAATAGCTCAATTTCGTCTCTTTTTATGGCTGAGTAATATTCCATTGTATATATGTGCCACATCTTCTTTATCCATTCATCCGATGATGGACACTTAGGTTGTTTCCATCTCTGGGCTATTGTAAATAGAGCTGCAATGAACATTTTGGTACATGACTCTTTTTGAATTATGGTTTTCTCAGGGTATATGCCCAGTAGTGGGATTGCTGGGTCATATGGTAGTTCTATTTGTAGCTTTTTAAGGAACCTCCGTACTGTTCTCCACAGTGGCTGTATCAATTTACATTCCCACCAACAGTGTAAGAGGGTTCCCTTTTCTCCACACCCTCTCCAGCATTTATTGTTTCTAGATTTTTTGATGATAGCCATTCTGACTGGTGTGAGATGATATCTCATTGTAGTTTTGATTTGCATTTCTCTCATGATTAGTGATGTTGAGCATTCTTTCATGTGTTTGTTGGCACTCTGTATATCTTCTTTGGAGAAATGTCTATTTAGGTCTTCTGCCCATTTTTGGATTGGGTTGTTTGTTTTTTTGTTATTAAGCTGCATGAGCTGCTTATAAATTTTGGAGATCAATCCTTTATCAGTTGCTTCATTTGCAAATATTTTCTCCCATTCTGAGGGTTGTCTTTTGGTCTTCTTTATGGTTTCCTTTGCTGCGCAAAAGCTTTTAAGTTTCATTAGGTCCCATTTGTTTACTCTTGTTTTTATTTCCATTACTCTAGGAGGTGGGTCAGAAAGAATCTTGCTGTGATTTATGTCATAGAGTGTTCTGCCTATGTTTTCCTCTAAGAGTTTGATAGTTTCTGGCCTTACATTTAGGTCTTTAATCCATTTTGAGCTTATTTTTGTGTATGGTGTTAGGGAGTGATCTAACTTCATACTTTTACATGTACGTGTCCAGTTTTCCCAGCACCACTTATTGAATAGGCTGTCCTTTCTCCACGGTACATTTCTGCCTCCTTTGTCAAAGATAAGGTGACCATATGTGCGTGGGTTTATCTCTGGGCTTTCTATCCTGTTCCATTGATCTATCTTTCTGTTTTTGTGCCAGTACCATACCGTTTTGATAACTGTAGCTTTGTAGTATAGTCTGAAGTCTGGGAGCCTGATTCCTCCAGTTCCTTCTTTCTTTCTCAAGATTGCTTTGGCTATTCGGGGTCTTTTGTGTTTCCATACAAATTGCAAAATTTTTTGTTCTAGTTCTGTAAAAAATGCCAGTGGTAGTTTGATAGGGATTGCATTGAATCTATAGATTGCTTTCGGTAGTAGAGTCATTTTCACAATGTTGATTCTTCCAATCCAAGAACATGGTATATCTCTCCATCTATTTGTATCGTCTTTAATTTCTTTCATCAGTGTCTTATAATTTTCTGCATACAGATCTTTTGTCTCCTTAGGTAGGTTTATTCCTAGATATTTTATTCTTTTTGTTGCAATGGTAAATGGGAGTGTTTTCTTGATTTCACTTTCAGATTTTTCATCATTAGTATATAGGAATGCCAGAGATTTCTGTGCATTAATTTTGTATCCTGCCAC
The DNA here is from genome assembly GCF_937001465.1 of Orcinus orca. Taxonomy (NCBI): domain Eukaryota; kingdom Metazoa; phylum Chordata; class Mammalia; order Artiodactyla; family Delphinidae; genus Orcinus; species Orcinus orca. The sequence goes on along the minus strand of NC_064560.1, from coordinate 158,542,844 downwards.
TTTACCAAATTCATTGATTAGCTCTAGTAGTTTTCTGGTAGCATCTTTAGGGTTCTCTATGTATAGGATCATGTCATCTGCAAACAGTGACAGCTTTACTTCTTCTTTTCCGATTTGGATTCCTTTTATTTCCTTTTCTTCTCTGATTGCTGTGGCTAAAACTTCCAAAACTATGTTGAATAAGAGTGGTGAGAGTGGGCAACCTTGTCTTGTTCCTGATCTTAGTGGAAATGCTTTCAGTTTTTCACCATTGAGGATGATGTTTGCTGTGGGCTTGTCATATATGGCCTTTATTATGTTGAGGAAAGTTCCCTCTATGCCTACTTTCTGCAGGGTTTTTATCATAAATGGGTGTTGAATTTTGTCAAAAGCTTTCTCTGCATCTATTGAGATGATCATATGGTTTTTCTCCTTCAGTTTGTTAATATGGTTTATCACATTGATAGATTTGCGTATATTGAAGAATCCTTGCATTCCTGGAATAAACCCCACTTGATCATGGTGTATGATCCTTTTAATGTGCTGTTGGATTCTGTTTGCTAGTATTTTGTTGAGGATTTTTGCATCTATGTTCATCAGTGATATTGGCCTGTAGTTTTCTTTCTTTGTGACATCCTTGTCTGGTTTTGGTATCAAGGTGATGGTGGCCTCGTAGAAGGAGTTTGGGAGTGTTCCTCCCTCTGCTATATTTTGGAAGAGTTTGAGAAGGATAGGTGTTAGCTCTTCTCTAAATGTTTGATAGAATTCGCCTGTGAAGCCATCTGGTCCTGGGCTTTTCTTTGTTGGAAGATTTTTAATCACAGTTTCAATTTCAGTGCTTGTGATTGGTCTGTTCATATTTTCTATTTCTTCCTGATTCAGTCTTGGCAGGTTGTGCATTTCTAAGAATTTGTCCATTTCTTCCAGATTGTCCATTTTATTGGCATAGAGTTGCTTGTAGTAATCTCTCATGATCTCTTTTATTTCTGCAGTGTCAGTTGTTACCTCTCCTTTTTCATTTCTAATTCTATTGATTTGAGTCTTCTCCCTTTTTTTCTTAATGAGTCTGGCTAGTGGTTTATCTATTTTGTTTATCTTCTCAAAGAACCAGCTTTTAGTTTTATTGATCTTTGCTATTGTTTCCTTCATTTCTTTTTCATTTATTTCTGATCTGATTTTTATGATTTCTTTCCTTCTGCTAGCTTTGGGGGTTTTTTGTTCTTCTTTCTCTAATTGCTTGAGGTGCAAGGTTAGGTTGTTTATTCGAGATGTTTCCTGCTTCTTAAGGTGGGCTTGTATTGCTATAAACTTCCCCCTTAGAACTGCTTTTGCTGCATCCCACAGGTTTTGGGTCGTTGTGTCTCCATTGTCATTTGTTTCTAGGTATTTTTTGATTTCCTCTTTGATTTCTTCAGTGATCACTTCATTATTAAGTAGTGTATTGTTTAGCCTCCATGTGTTTGTAGTTTTTACAGATCTTTTCCTGTAATTGATATCTAGTCTCATGGCATTGTGGTCAGAAAAGATACTTGATACAATTTCAATTTTCTTAAATTTACCAAGGCTTGATTTGTGACCCAAGATATGATCTATCCTGGAGAATGTTCCATGAGCACTTGAGAAAAATGTGTATTCTGTTGTTTTTGGATGGAATGTCCTATAAATATCAATTAACTCCATCTCGTTTAATGTATCATTTAAAGCTTGTGTTTCCTTATTTATTTTCATTTTGGATGATCTGTCCATTGGTGAAAGTGGGGTGTTAAAGTCCCCTACTATGAATGTGTTACTGTCGATTTCCCCTTTTATGGTTGTCAGTATTTGCCTTATGTATTGAGGTGCACCTATGTTGGGTGCATAAATATTTACAATTGTTATATCTTCCTCTTGGATCGATCCCTTGATCATTATGTAGTGTCCTTCTTTGTCTCTTCTAATAGTCTTTGTTTTAAAGTCTATTTTGTCTGATATGAGAATTGCTACTCCAGCTTTCTTTTGGTTTCCATTTGCATGAAATACCTTTTTCCATCCCCTTACTTTCAGTCTGTATGTGTCTCTAGGTCTGAAGTGGGTCTCTTGTAGACAGCAAATATATGGGTCTTGTTTTTGTATCCATTCAGCCAATCTGTGTCTTTTGGTGGGAGCATTTAGTCCATTTACATTTAAGGTAATTATCGATATGTGTGTTCCTATTCCCATTTTCTTAATTGTTTTGGGTTCGTTATTGTAGGTCCTTTCCTTCTTTTGTGTTTCTTGCCTGGAGAAGTTCCTTTAGCAGTTGTTGTAGAGCTGGTTTGGTGGTGCTGAACTCTCTCAGCTTTTGCCTGTCTGTAAAGGTTTTAATTTCTCCATCAAATCTGAATGAGATCCTTGCTGGGTAGAGTAATCTTGGTTGCAGGTTTTTCTCCTTCAACACTTTCAATATGTCCTGCCACTCCCTTCTGGCTTGCAGAGTTTCTGCTGAAAGATCAGCTGTTAACCTTATGGGGATTCCCTTGTGTGTTATTTGTTGTTTTTCCCTTGCTGCTTTTAATATGTTTTCTTTGTATTTAATTTTTGACAATTTGATTAATATGTGTCTTGGCGTATTTCTCCTTGGATTTATCCTGTATGGGACTCTCTGTGCTTCCTGGACTTGATTAACTATTTCCTTTCCCATATTAGGGAAGTTTTCAACTATAATCTCTTCAAATATTTTCTCAGTCCCTTTCTTTTTCTCTTCTTCTTCTGGAACCCCTATAATTCGAATGTTGGTGCGTTTAATGTTGTCCCAGAGGTCTCTGAGACTGTCCTCAGTTCTTTTCATTCTTTTTTCTTTATTCTGCTCTGCAGTAGTTATTGCCACTATTTTATCTTCCAGGTCACTTATCCGTTCTTCTGCCTCAGTTATTCTGCTATTGATCCCTTCTAGAGTACTTTTAATTTCATTTATTGTGTTGTTCATCGTTGCTTGCTTCATCTTTAGTTCTTCTAGGTCCTTGTTAACCGATTCTTGCAATTTGTCCATTCTATTGTCCATTCTATCTCCAAGATTTCGGATCAACCTTACTATCATTATTCTGAATTCTTTTTCAGGTAGACTGCCTATTTCCTCTTCATTTGTTAGGTCTGGTGGGTTTTTATCTTGCTCCTTCATCTGCTGTGTGTTTTTCTGTCTTTTCATTTTGCTTATCTTACTGTGTTTGGGGTCTCCTTTTTTGCAGGCTGAAGGTTCGTAGTTCCTGTTGTTTTTTGTGTCTGTCCCCAGTGGCTAAGGTTGGTTCAGTGGGTTGTGTAGGCTTCCTGGTGGAGGGTACTAGTGCCTGTGTTCTGGTGTATGAGGCTGGATCTTGTCTTTCTGGTGGGCAGGTCCACGTCTGGTGGTGTGTTTTGGGGTGTCTGTAGACTTACTATGATTTTGGGCAGCCTCTCTGCTAATGGGTGGGGTTGTGTTCCTGTCTTGCTAGTTGTTTGGCATAGGATGTCCAGCACTGTAGCTTGCTGGTCGTTGAGTGAAGCTGGGTGCTGGCGTTGAGATGGAGATCTCTCGGAGATTTTTGCTGTTTGATATTATGTGCAGCTGGGAGGCCTCTTGTGGACCAGTGTCCTGAAGTTGGCTCTCCCACCTCAGAGGCACAGCACTGAGTCCTGGCTGCAGCACCAAGAGCCTTTCATCCACAGGGCTCCTTAATTTGGGATGATTCGTTGTCTATTCAGGTATTCCACAGATGCAGGGTATATCAAGTTGATTGTGGAGCTTTAATCCGCTGCTTCTGAGGCTGCTGGGAGAGATTTCCCTTTCTCTTCTTTGTTCTGACAGTTCCCAGGGGCTCAGCTTTGGATTTGGCCCTGCCTGTGCGTGTAGGTCGCCGGAGGGCGTCTGTTCTTTGCTCAGACAGGACGAGGTTAAAGGAGCCGCTGATTCGGAGGCTCTGGCTCACCCAGGCCGGGGGGTAGGGAGGGTCACGGAGTGCGGGGCGGGCCTGCAGCGGCAGAGGCTGGCGTGACGCTGCAGCCTGAGGCGCGCCGTGCGCTCTCCCGGTGAGCTGTCCCTGGATCCCGGGACCCTGGCAGTGGCGGGCTGCACAGGCTCCCCGGAAGGGCGTGTGGCTAGTGACCTGTGTTCGCACACAGGCCTCCTGGCGGCGGCAGCAGCGGCCTTAGCGTCCCATGTCCGTCTCTGGGCTCCGCACTCTTAGCCGCGGCTCGCGCCCGTCCCTGGAGCTCTCTCAAGCAGCGTTCTTAATCCCCTCTCCTCGTGCACCAGGAAACAAAGAGGGACGTAAAAGTCTCTTGCCTCTTCGGCAGGTCCAGACCCCTCCCCGGACTCTCTCCCGGCCAGCCGCGGCGCACCAACGCCCTGCAGGCTGTGTTCACGCCGCCAACCTCAGTCCTCTCCCGGCGCTCCGACAAAAGCCGGAGCCTCAGCTCCCAGTCCCGCCCGCCCCTGCGGGCGAGCAGAAAAGCCTCTCGGCTGGTGAGTGCCGGTCGGACCGATCCTCTGCGCTGGAATCTGTCCGCTTTGCCCTCCGCACCCCTGTTGCTGTGCTCTCCTCCGCGGCTCCCAAGCTCCCCCACTCCGCCTCCCGAAGTCTCCACCCGCGAAGGGGCTTCCTAGTGTGTGGACACTTTTCCTCCTTCACAGCTCTCTCCCGCTGGTGCAGGACCCGTCCCTATCCTTTTGTCTCTGTTTAGTTTTTTCTTTTGCCCTAACCAGGTACGTGGGGGGTTCCTTGCCTTTTGGGAGGTCTGAGGTCTTCTGCCAGCGTTCAGTAGGTGTTCTGTAGGAGTTGTTCCACGCGTAGATGTATTTCTGGTGTATCCTTCTCCTCAGGAATGTCCCACTGTTGTACCTTCGATCTCTTTCTCTCCACTCTTCCTACCCTTCGGCCTGGAAAGTTACTTCAGGCTCCCACAGCATCAGCATCCAGGGACGTGGCTCCCTCCAGCGCACAATCCGTGTGGTCGCGCACAGATGCAGTAATAACCGGTTATGATGGGCTGAGCTGGGGAGAAGGTAGGGGACATTCCCCGGTTGACAGTCATCGGCTCATGGGTCTCGATGGCAAAAGAAGTTGTCACTTGACTGAGTGGTGGCTCCGTGGGGCAGTGTCAGCAAGATCTACAGCCTTTCACGACGAATTCGGGTGTCCGCGTCAGTCTGGTCAGCCTTCCGCAGGGCTGTCGCCTGCACCAACTCTGTCCTTCTCCTGACCACACCATACAAATATTTCCTGGGACCAAAGCCCAGCTTATTTGCTGAGCTAACGTATGTGAAGCACTTAGAGCTGTACCAGGCCTGTAAGCTCGAGGTCCTCTTTTAACTCTATAAATAGAAAGGGTTGAATTGAAATATGACAAATTCAAAATTCAAGTACGATGATGTAAGAAGTATGGAGAAAAGCATCGGAAAGTTATTTTTCTCATCTCTGGGTATCTAGTCTGTGAAACTGGACACCACCAATGAGGTGTACTAAAAGAAGCACTGGACTGGCAGTGAGGTCTAAATTCTGATTCTGATTTTGATTCTGACACCGATTCACGGTGTAATCTTGAGCAAGCCTCTGGGATTCAGTTTCCTTCTCTGTACAGAGGGGTAGAAACAGTTGACTTTGTCAACTGAAAAAAATGCACCATCTAAAAGGTGAGAATTATGTTTTATTTGGTGGACATACTGAGGATGTAAGCCTGGGAAACAGCCTGTCAGATAGCTCTGATGGACTGTTCAGAAGAGGTAAGGGAGAAGCAAGGATATACAGGAGTTTTTGCAACAAAAACCAAGTAATCAGAAGATTACTGTGATTTAAAGAAAAACCAGACACCTCAAGTTAGTGAATTTAGCACTTTTCTATGTATGGGAAGATGCATGAGTCAGAGCTCATTGAAATCATTCATTTGATATGCATCTTAACTATCTAGGGGCAATATCCTAGATCTTTTTTTCCATCCTGAATCCTCTCAGGGTGCACAATCAGGGGAAGCTGCGATGGCTGATGGCTTGATGGACACAGCATCCTTTGTTTACTGATGTGGCAGGCAACATCCTTCTCCACAATTTCTAGGGTTTCCTTCAGGTCTAACATTATGATTTTGATACTTCATTTTCTTACAAAGTGAAAAATCACAAAAACATTTTTCTTGACTTCACATTCAATTTTTTATTCTAATTTTTTCCCCTTAATTACCATTTCAGAGTTTCCCTGGAGGAGGCATCCTTCCGGTTCTGCTACTCTTCCTTTCTTTATGGTCTTGACAGGCACTGTTAGACTTGAGGTGTGGGCAGATCAGGAGACTGCCTTTTAAACATTATCGGAAGGGGGCTACATCCAAATATTTCCCACTTTGGCCTACCTCTGAAATTCCATCCTCAGGAGTTTTTTTCTTGCAGATAAAGCACCTGAACTCTCTTAATGTACATATGCCCTGGGGAGGCAACACATCAAGCCTGTCTCAGCTTAATGGGAATGCTTTTATCTGGGTTTTCCCAATGAGCTGGCTAACTGACTTCAGCACCTTGGAGCAGGAGAGAAACAATGGTAACATTTTTATAGGGCAGAGGAGTGAGTGATACATCAAAAATCTGTACAATGCCTGCTGGTGTTGCTACCAGGTGGGAATCAGAGTCAGAGACAATGGGGAGCTCAGGAGGGAGGTGGATGAGAGATTAGTGGTGGGGAAAGTTGTAGGCAGCTGCGAAGAAGGAAGTCAGCAGACACCAAGGGCCCCCAAAACAAATTTGCTGCACAATTTTCCTTAGCTTGGGTCTGTCCATGTTACTCTGTATGAAACTAGTGTAGTTCTCAGTGAGCATTCGAGAACCGAAAGGCAGGGAAGGGAATCACATTATATTAACTTGTGACACTTTTTCATAACTCCTGCAGAGTCTCTTTGTTTGCATTTTGCCTGAATTTCAGACCTATAATTAGAGTTGAGAAGAAAATGTTCTGCACAGGGAGTTTTGCTAACACCACCATTTTTACAGAGGAAGATTTTTTAGAGGTGAAGAATACAGTAAATCTTCCCCCATCCCTTTATAAAACATACTCCCTGTTAAGAATCTAAGATGGGTAGGTTGCTGCAGTTTCTTTCTAAACGAACTCATTTCTGTTAAGGGGGAAAAGAACACCTAGACTCTGCCAGTGTTGCTAGTACCCACCCTGCAGCTTCTGTGAGAGTGTAGGGTCAGAGGTGCATGCCGGGAGACTCACTTTTCTTCAGGGCTGTGCTGGCGGAGGGGAGGTTTCATTTATTTGATGTGTCTTTGTTTCACACTGTTCTGACATTTTGTAACCTGTGGCTTTCTTCTGGAGGAAATAGATTACACAGTGTATTTTCTCTCTTCAATCATTCTGTTTTTAACCTTACAAGTAACTCTGAATGTTACAGCGATGGAGTGGTTAAGAAAGTTTGGTGGACAGTGTTATACATCAAATCTGTGTGTTTCCTAAAGCAGTGGTAGCCATGAGAGGATTTTGAAGAGGATGGATGCAAAAGTGAGGAACACTCCGCAACAGTTACAGATCTTAGTGTCAGTATCTCCTGAATGCCAGTGATTCTTTCCTTCTTAGTGGACTTGGTCCCACCAAAGATGCCACATTAAAGATGAAAGTATTCTATTTTTACTCTACTTTGCTTTGTTTACTCTTCTTTCATTAATTCTTTCACTTTGTCCACTGGACAAGGAGAGATCAAGGGACTAGACCAATTTGTTTAGCCAACCATTGAGGAGAACATTGCAGATGAGGAAATAGAAGCTCATCTTCTACACCTCTAGATACCATATATTCCTCAGTCCAAGCCCACTGCTCTTACAGAGGTAACACAATGTTTTACACCTCAAAACTACTTACATTTCAGTACTAGTTCCTGTGCAGGTTTGGATCAGTTGTTTTTTTTCAGTCTGTTTTCTGCCTATTGTTCTCATTTGTTAATTCCTATTGTTCTATCTTCCATTTCACTGATTTTTTCCTCTGTGTCCTCCATTCTGCTGTTGAACCCATCCACTGAGCATTTATTTGTTTTCAGTTATTCAATAACCGAAGTAGCGGAGGAGACAGAGGAAAAAGTCAGTGAACTGGAAGATAGAAATTACAAATAGTTGTAAATTTCTATTTAGTTCTATTTCTTTGCGGAGGTTTTCCATTTTTTTCATTTAAGAGTATTCATAATTGCTTGTTGAAGCATTATTACCATAGCTGCTTCAAAATGTTTGTCAGGTAATTCTAACATCTCTGTCACTTTGGTGTTGGCATACTTTAATTTTTTTCATTCAGTTTGAGATCTTCCTGGTTCTTGATATGACAATAGATTTTCAGTTGAAACAGGCTTTTTAGATTATGTTATGAGACTCTGAATCTTACTTAAACCTGGCTTTATCTGACACCACTCTGGCAGGGAAGGGCCTTTGCCTCATTACTGCCAGGTGGAAGTGGAAGCCCAGGTTTCCCACTCAGCCTCAGTTGACACCAGAGGGAGGAGGCTCCTCATGACTGTTGGATGGGAGTCCCAGCTCCCCATGTGCTCTTCATTAACTGACACTGCAGTGGAGGTGACCTTGTTACCACTGAGTGATGGTGAAAGTCCTGACTGTCCACTAGGCCACCTCTGATACCACCCCAGTGGAGAGAAGAAGGGGTATCTTCTGCCTGGTGAGGGTAGAAGTACAGGCTCCCCACATAGTCCCCACTAACACTGTGCAGGGTGAGTAGAGGAAGAGAGAGGAGACTTGTTACTGGCACAGAAAAAAGTGCTGACTTCCTATTTGGCCTTTTCTGACACCACCCTGGTGGGGGTATTGGGGTGCCTCATTAGAGTGGGCTGAGGATAGAAGCCTAGTTTCTCCACTTAGCTTTTGCTGGTATAGGGGAGAGTGAATCCTCAGTTTTTTTCTGTGGAGCTATGTTGGAGCAGACCAGTTACTATCTGAAAGTTTTCTGTCTTAGATCACAGATTTAAATGTAAAACCTAAAATTTAGAATGCTTTTAGAAAAAATGTAGAACACATTGGGTGTCTAGGGCTAGACAAAGAGTTCTTAGACTTGACACTAAAAGCATGATCCATAATAGGAAGAATTGATACATAGGATTTCATCAAATTTAAAAACTTTTGTTCTGTGATTATGTTAAGAGATAAAAAGATAAGCTATAGATTGGGGGAAAATATTTGCAAACCACATATTCACCAATGGATTCATATATAGAATACATTTGGAAAAAAAACCTCTCAAAGTTCAACAGTAAAAAGTCAAACAATTCAATTCAAAATGGGCAAGACATGAAGAGACATTTTACCAAAGAGGATCTATAGATGGCAGATAACACTTGAAAAGACATTCAACATTATTAGCTATTAAGGAAATGCAAATTAAAACATCAGTGAGACATCACTACATACCTACCAGAATTGCTAAAATAAAAAATACCAACACCACCACATGCTGGTGAGGCTGTTGAGAAACTGGATCACTCATAAATTGCTGGTAGGAGTGTAAAATGGTACAGCTACTCTTGAAAACTGCTGTGGCAATTTCTTACAAAGCTAAACGTGTAACAACCATACAACCCAGCAGTTGCACTCCTGGGCACTTATTCCAGAGAACTGAAGAGTTATTCTCACATAAACACCTATACACAAATGTTTAGAGCAACTTTATTTATAATAGTCAAAAACTGGAAACAACCCAGTCCTTTAGTGGGTGAATGAATAAACAGACTAGTACATTCATATCATGGAATACACTTCAGCCAAAAAAAAAAAAAAAAAAAAGAAATGAACTGTTGGCCTACACAATGACCAGATGAATCTCTAGAGAATTATGTGAAGTAAAAAAAGTCAATCTCAAAAGTTTACATACTGTATGATTCTATTTATACAACATTCTTGAAATGACACAATTATAGAGATGGAGAACAGATTAGTGGTTGTCCAAGGCTAGGGAGGGCATGGAGGCAGGAAGGAAGTAGATGTGGTTATAAAAGGGCAACATGAGAGATCCTGTGGTGATAGAATTGTTCAATATCTTGACTGTATCAATGTCAATATCCTGGCTGTGATATTGTCTATAGTTTTGCAATATGTTACCCTGGCCGGAACTGGAGAAAGGATACAGGGGATCTCTTGGTTTTATTGCTTACAACTGCATGTGTATATACAACTGTTTCAAAATAAAAACTTTAATTCAAACACACACACACACACACACACACACACACACACACACACACACACCCCTAGTAAGTCAGACAAAGAAGGCAAAGGTTTTCCAGACAAAGGTAACCAGTCAGAAATTCTGGGTGTGAGGCTGAGAGATCAAGCGGTTCTAAACCTTGGGTCCTTCCGAACCACCAGAAGGAGCCTCTGATTATGACCCAGATCCTTTGAGAAGTAAGGCATTGTACATAGGAGAGTCTCTGTAAAACTGCAGGCTTGCACCCAAGGCAGGGATTATTACAATCAAGTGTTACTACCACTCTTCCAGGGGCTTGTGTATTTCAACGGAAGTAGGACAGCTTGCAGAATGGCAAAGCCCTGATCCACAGAAAGGGCTCAGCTAGTCAGACCCCCAGATGCAGTGTTGGTGGGGTGCTGCTTGGAGGGGCCATCTCGGGGGCAGGTTACACCTGCTGTGCCTTTAAGAAAAGGTAGAGCTGCTGGCTTTGGGGATGCTGCCTTCATTCTCCAGGCTGGTCACTTGGCAGTGTTTCTTGTCATTCTCTCAGTTTGTGGCTCATTTCAGCATTGCTTCTCCTCTACTCAGCCGGACAAAAAAGAGGCCAGAGGGAGGCTGTGGGATTGAAGCGGGACGTCACCCGTCTCTGCTGGAGGTGACGGGAGGATGCAGATGGAGCACATCTTTGGGGAACAAGGGTAATCTCAGACCAGGCCCACTTGCCTTCTTGTCCCCTCTCTAACCCGTCACTATGTCTTTTGCTACATATATCCACCGTCCCCCACCCTATTCCATTGCTACATTAGTTTTTTTTTTTTTTTAAAGAAATGGTTAAGGGTATCTTCCCAGAAGAAGGAAATCATATTAGCTGTTCAGTTTATTAGAGATTTCCCCATCTCTCACTTTTGATTTGCAAGAGCAGTGCACAGCACGGGCAGATGTGTACCTATTTAGATATTTCCCCAGGTAAACTTTTTTCCTAACTTGCTTTCTAGCATCAGAATGCTTTTTCATCACTACCTTTAGCGTTGGAAAGTTGTTTCTCCTCTTAGTAAATATACAGCAGCAGCTGGAAGTGGAAAAGGCTGTGTGAGTGTGTTTTCATGATCGTGTAAGTGGTGGGATAAAGTTTCATGTGGTGTCTGCTTGTAAATTTTCTTAGTGAAAGGATGCATCAAAATTCTTTTCTAAAGAGACAATGGAAATATCCTAACAGTTGGCAGCCAGAGCATTGCAGAGCAAGCATTTATAGGTCATGTGTCAAACACTGGAGAGGTGCTGCAGGTATAAAAAGGTTGGTGACACAGGCCCTGCCACAAGGGCTTTATGGTTCGTTAGTAAAAATGGTAGCTGGCCTGTTTGGAGCATCTGCTGTGGGCCAGGCAGGGCGTTAGTAGCATTACTAAGTGCTCTCAACCATTCTGCAAGGTAGTGAGAAGCATTCCTGCTTTACACATATGGGAATTGATAGTCAAAGAGATGAAAGAACTTTCTTATGCTCACAGAACTAGTAAATGGTGATGTTCATTTATGAACCAGATCTGCATATGCCATACTATCTTTAAACAGAAAAGAGAGAGGAAAAAAAAGCAGTAAATGGGCAGGTTCCGCGGGCCCTCAATATCTGTGGGTTCCGGAATTCAATCTACTATTGGTTGAATCCACAGATGCAGAACCCTCGGGTACGGAGGGAGGGCCAATTATATTAGGCCACTTGATATAAGGGACTTGAGATTCTGTGGATTTTGTTATCCTCGGTGGGTCCTGGAAGCCACCCCCCACAGATAGCTAGGCAGACGACCGTCATAAGTGCTCAGGAAGCGGCAGATAATTGAGGCAGTGAGAGGGGGAGAGATGGTTATGCCAGGAGTGAGCACTTCATAAATATGAATTGTGAACTCGTTTTCAGGTCTAAGCTAGGGGGTATTTTTGGTATTGTTTTAATTGGCTGTGGATGCTCTAACAGCAAGCCAACTCAAGCATGTCTATATACTTTGTAATACAACACACATTATCCTGTTGACAAAACATGAATAAATGTTATCCTTCCATTTCCATTTAAAGGAAAAATTCCTTCGAACTTGGCTCAGAACTCTCCAACTAGAAGAAGTGTTTCTCTATCTATTTTACACCAGATCCTTCCTGCCTGTCTTCTTCCTTCCTTCCTTCCTTCCCATTTCCAAGGAGGATCTGTCCTTGCCAAATCTTGGTCTTTGCAGTCAACCAGTCCTCTGAAACGTAGAAAAGACAGAGTGTGCTCCCAAATAAACTACTACCAGTAAGTCGTTATTCAAAGAATCTCCTCGTTCCTTGGGACTCCACATAGGCTATGGAGAATATATGGGAGAATCAAACAACAAACCAGCCTGAGATTTGTGGACAGGGCAGAAATGATTAACATGGGAATGTTCAAACAACTCACCTCCTTCTTCCTCTCTGACAAGCCTCCTCCAAACAGGAGCTCAGTTCCCCTCCTCTTCGCCCAACTAAGGAGGGAAGATCCTTTCTTGCCTCTGGATAAGCTCCGTCAGTCCACAAAAAGAAGGAATGGGAGCAGGGCAAAGAAAAGAAGCTAAAAGCATCAGGATGGGATCTTTGGAGAGACGTGGAATGGGGAAGCCCTGTGGTTGGGTGGGTGTATGTATTTGGATCTTCTTCACAGATTTTAAGGAAGTCGAGGCAGGTATTTGAACAATTTTCTGGTTACTTTAGGTTGTTGGTGGGTAGAGTTTCTGTATTTCCAGGAACCAGAGCCACTTCTGGTTGCCCTGCCAAGCTTACAACATTCCGTGACTACGAGACCAGCAAGGATCAGCTCACCTGGCTCTCTGGGTGGTTGGAGGGAGGTGAGCGAACAAAGTAAATCAACTCAAGAGCAACCAATGTGGAAGGATCACCTGTCAGTGAACTACGAGGTTAAAGTTTTCAAACTGCCATTTTTAGAGGAAAAAAGATGTGGAATATCAGCAATTTCTTATGTTTCAATCACATGTATTCTCCTAATCTTAAATCCATTTCTAGAATGTTTTAAAAGGACTATGAAACTGAATATGTGGGAAGGAATGGACTTGGATGTCAAAAGATAGTTGAATTCTGGAGCTTTTTCTTAGTAGATGTACGGACTTGGGCAAGTTAGCTCAACTCCTGAGTCTCAGTTTTCTCATCTGAAAAATAGATATAATAACATCTACATACCTCATAGGGATGGAGTGAGAGATGATAAGGCATGTAGAGCTTTCAGCCACATTGTCGGCCCTCAGATGTTAGTTTGTCCACTGAACCCACTGCATTGAAGTCTTCAGCTTTTATTTGCCTGAAATGTTGGACAATAGTTTGTTTCTCCGGAATTTCACTAACTCCAGCAACTCAGAATAGGTTGCTTAAGAGAAAGAAGGAAGCTGCTGGCTTATCCAGCCTAATGCCACACTTTACACACGTGAAAATCCAAGCCCGGATACATTTCCATAGGTCACAAAACTAAGCCAGTGTCAAGATCCCTGCTGCCCAGGTCCAAGCTGCCAATTCCAGAGGGTTGACTAAGTTGTGAAAGAGAGTTGGTCTGACCTTGCATTTCACTATCCTTTCATCCACCCAGCAGAAACCCAGGGTGGGGAGGAGAGGGACAAAGAGAACCCTGAATGTGCCCCAAGGTCAACTTTACTTTCAGGCACAGATAATAAAGGCTCTATGTATAATGAAGGCTCTCCTTCACCCTAGGAGACCTGGAGCTGCCCCAAGGCCTAGGCTGGAAGAGCAGATTGATTTCTTCTCGCCATCAGTTATTTGTAGTTGCCTGGGGAGCTATGTTGAGGAGTATTCTTTGACCATTTCCAGGTTCAACAAGACAGAGTTCTATGATGGGTGAATAATATCTGCTTTGGGTGTGGAAAGGGAAAGTAGCAGCATGAATTCCTGGACCCTATCTCCAATGGATTCTGCTGAATCAGAATCTCTAGGGATGTAGCTGAGGCATCTGCCTTTTAAATAAGCTCCCTGGGTGAAGTTTGAAAATCACTGACGTAGTGGACAAGCTGAAAATCCCTCTGAGTATGCCCTGGGTAGGTTTCCTGGGACCTGTCTCAGTGGGTTCCCTGAAGTTGATGAGATGTGTGATGTAGGAGAAAAGATCTCACAGCAGTGAAGCCTGAGCAGATGCCACTTTGTCCAGATCCTCCTCAGTCTGCCATCAGTCTAGCCGGGACTGTCCTTGAGGCCTGAAAAAGCACCCAAAGGCACTGGGGTAATCACAAGAAAACGGCAGATAACATTTATAGCAAACTGGTTGTCATGGGTTGAATTGTCTTCCTCCAAAAATTTATGTGTTGAAGTTCTAATCCCTCATACCTCAGAATGTGACCTTCCTTGGAAAATAGGGTTGCTGCGGATGTAGTTAGTTACGATGAGGTTATATTGGTGTAGGGTGGGCCCCTAACCCAATATGACTGCTGTCCTCGAAAACGGGGAGACTTGACACAGAGGTAGACCCATGCAGTGGGAAGACAGTGTGAAGAGACACAGGGAGAAGATGGCCATTTCAGGCCACGGAGGGGGCCTTCACGCATAGCTCTCAGAAGGAACCAACACTTTGATTTTAGACTTCTAGCCTTCTGACAGTTTCAGAACTGTGAGACAGTAAATATTCTGTTGTTTAAGCTAGCCAGTTTGTGGTTATTTGTTAAGGCAGCCCTCACGAATTAATACACTGGTTTAAGGACATTAGGTACTATTACCATGCCAACTTTAGAGATGAAAGGCCACGATAACTGCCCAAGGTCATACAGCTAGATGGTGGAATGAGGATAAAACCCAGATTTAGCCCTTCTCTTGCCCTGGGATTGCCTCTCATGGGAATAGCTTGCAACTTCCTGATACTGAACCTGCTTTGCCCATTCCTGCCTCTCTGTCCCCCTGCATGGCATGCTATGCTGACCTGGGTTCTTATAGCCAATAACCAGTCCATCTCTGGGTTTTGCCTCGTTTCTGTGCTGTCACTGCCCTGAGGGATAATGAGCTTACGTCCGCCTGAGCTTCCACAATGTTGATGTGTGTCCTTGTTCAACAAGACAAATAATCACCTGAAATAAGCATGATAATAACTGAAGAAATGAAAGGAGTACAAAGTATGCTAGGAAGATGGTCTGTGCCTAAAATATTAGAACATGTGAAAATGGAATCACCTTTAATTTTTCTTCTTTTCAGTGGAGAGGGAGGATTATATCTGTAATATCATTGTTTATATTGCCATAAAAAAGAGCTTTGTAATCTATTCATTTGCTGTAAAAATGTTTCCAGAGGCCTCAGCTACTGTTTTTTTCTTCTCAAGTTTCTTGATGCTGAAGGGATCCTTCAAAGACTCAAGCCCATTGGACTATAAATCCCATAAGGGGTTATAGCCCTGATTATAATACATTGCTATATTCATTTCTAACGACCCATGAATTTTACTGTTGTTATTATGTGACCTAAGAGCCAAGGCTGCTCTGTGGGGAGGGGAAATGGTGACTAGATTAACTGGGCAGAGTTTTCCAAAGGCTTCCAATCCCATGTGAAGTAATTGGTCTGATTTTTATATATGTTCATTAATATTTTATATCTGATTCAGGAAATATAGAATCAGAAGAATGTATAACCAAAGGCAAATTTAGAGTGAGTCTGTTGGTAGTAATTCACTTGAGCAACATGGTTAAATAAATATAATTGACTTTTTGAAGACATACATTTTATACAGTAAGGAATGTGAGTTTTTAATTGAAAGATGAGGAAACAATGTGTAAGCATTATGTCTATATCACAGATTTTACAGGGCAGGTTGAACAGAGAAGCTTTGCATCCCAGGATTGTGAGCAAATATGCAAAGAGGTAGTGCTTGAGAAAGTGATCTGAAAGATGGTGGCGTGGTTTATAGAGGCAAAGCAGGGACTTTCCTGGTGGCACAGTGGTTGGGAGTCTGCCGGCCAATGCAGGGGACATGGGTTCAATCCCCGGTCCGGGAAGATCCCACATGCCGCGGAGCACCTAAGCCCATGTGCCACAACTGCTGAGCCTGTGCTCTGGAGCCCGTGAGCCACAACTGCTGAGCCCCTGCACCATAACTACTGAGACCCACGTGCCTAGAGCCCCTGCTCCGCAACAAGAGAGGCCACCACACTGAGAAGCATGCACACCACAGAGAAGAGTAGCTCCCGCTCACCACAACTACAGAAAGCCCACATGCAGCAACGAAGACCGAACGCAGCCAAAAATAAATAAAATAAAATAAATTATAGAGGCAAAGCATGATCATATCCATAAGAATCACCATTTTCTCACTGGGCCTCTTTCCATATGAAAGCCCTTGTCAAAATCATATTCCATCCTCAGGTTGAATCTCCAATACCCTCCCCTCCTCAGCCTTCCACGCCCTCCAAGGGGCTGTGACATCTTCCCCTGGAGTCCCCATTGGCCGTCACTGGACATCTGGGCCGGCACCTCACTCTGCCTGGTGTTGTGGTTATTTGAGAATATTCTCTGGCCACACTTCCCCGCCCCCAGATTCTACAAATGAAAACCCCTTGATCTTGTGGCCTTGGTTCCTGGCCCGCCTGGGGGATGTAAAGCCCCTGTACCTCAGATTAGCTTGCCTGCAGAAGATCCTGCTTTCTCTTCCTTGCTTCCTGATCCTCTCCCTGCCGCCAGAAGTCAAGTATGCTGGAAAACCAGGGAAACAGAGAATAGACCATTTACCCTGAGACACTGAGCTCCCTGACATGTACTAACTGCTTGTTAAAACCCTTTCCCCGGGAGTTCCGGGAAGATGGCGGAAGAGTAAGACGCGGAGATCACCTTCCTCCCCACAGATACACCAGAAATACATCTACGCGTGGAACAACTCCTACGGAGCACCTACTGAACGCTGGCAGAAGACCTCAGACCTCCCAAAAGGCAAGGAACCCCCCACGTACCTGGTTAGGGCAAAAGAAAAAACTAAACAGAGACAAAAGGATAGGGACGGGTCCTGCACCAGCGGGAGAGAGCTGTGAAGGAGGAAAAGTGTCCACACACTAGGAAGTCCCTTCGCGGGTGGAGACTTCGGGAGGCGGAGTGGGGGAGCTTGGGAGCCGCGGAGGAGAGCACAGCAACAGGGGTGCGGAGGGCAAAGTGGACAGATTCCAGCGCAGAGGATCGGGCCGACCGGAACTCACCAGCCGAGAGGCTTTTCTGCTCGCCCGCCGGGGCGGGCGGGACTGGGAGCTGAGGCTCCGGCTTTTGTCGGAGCGCCGGGAGAGGACTGAGCGGCGTGAACACAGCCTGCAGGGCGTTAGTGCACCGCGGCTAGCCGGGAGAGAGTCCGGGGAAAAGTCTGGACCTGCCGAAGAGGCAAGAGACTTTTACGTCCCTCTTTGTTTCCTGGTGCACGAGGAGAGGGGATTAAGAACGCTGCTTGAGAGAGCTCCAGGGACGGGCGCGAGCCGCGGCTAAAAGTGCGGAGCCCAGAGACAGACATGAGACGCTAAGGCCGCTGCTGCCGCCACCGGGAGGCCTGTGTGCGAACACAGGTCACTAGCCACACGCCCTTCCGGGGAGCCTGTGCAGCCCGCCACTGCCAGGGTCCCGGGATCCAGGGACAACTCGCCCGGGAGATCGCACGGCGCGCCTCAGGCTGCAACGTCACGCCGGCCTCTGCCGCTGCAGGCCCGCCCCACACTCCGTGACCCTCCCTACCCCCCCGGCCTGAGTGAGCCAGAGCCTCCGAATCAGCGGCTCCTTTAACCCCGTCCTGTCTGAGCAAAGAACAGACGCCCTCCGGCGACCTACACGCACAGGCGGGGCCAAATCCAAAGCTGAGCCCCTGGGAGCTGTGAGAACAAAGAAGAGAAAGGGAAATCTCTCCCAGCAGCCTCAGAAGCAGCGGATTAAAGCTCCACAATCAACTTGATATACCCTGCATCTGTGGAATACCTGAATAGTCAACGAATCATCCCAAATTAAGGAGCCCTGTGGATGAAAGGCTCTTGGTGCTGCAGCCAGGAGTCAGTGCTGTGCCTCTGAGGTGGGAGAGCCAACTTCAGGACACTGGTCCACAAGAGGCCTCCCAGCTGCACATAATATCAAACAGCAAAAATCTCTGAGAGATCTCCATCTCAACGCCAGCACCCAGCTTCACTCAACGACCAGCAAGCTACAGTGCTGGACATCCTATGCCAAACAACTAGCAAGACACGAACACAACCCCACCCATTAGCAGAGAGGCTGCCCAAAATCATAATAAGTCTACAGACACCCCAAAACACACCACCAGACGTGGACCTGCCCACCAGAAAGACAAGATCCAGCCTCATCCACCAGAACACAGGCACTAGTACCCTCCACCAGGAAGCTGACACAACCCACTGAAACAACCTTAGCCACTGGGGACAGACACAAAAAACAACAGGAACTACGAACCTTCAGCCTGCAAAAAAGGAGACCACAAACACAGTAAGATAAGCAAAATGAAAAGACAGAAAAACACACAGCAGATGAAGGAGCAAGATAAAAACCCACCAGACCTAACAAATGAAGAGGAAATAGGCAGTCTACCTGAAAAAGAATTCAGAATAATGATAGTAAGGTTGATCCGAAATCTTGGAGATAGAATGGACAATAGAATGGACAAAATGCAAGAATCAGTTAACAAGGACCTAGAAGAACTAAAGATGAAACAGGCAACGATGAACAACACAATAAATGAAATTAAAAGTACTCTAGATGGGATCAATAGCAGAATAACTGAGGCAGAAGAACGGATAAGTGACCTGGAAGATAAAATAGTGGAAATAACTACTGCAGAGCAGAATAAAGAAAAAAGAATGAAAAGAACTGAGGACAGTCTCAGAGACCTCTGGGACAACATTAAACGCACCAACATTCGAATTATAGGGGTTCCAGAAGAAGAAGAGAAAAAGAAAGGGACTGAGAAAATATTTGAAGAGATTATAGTTGAAAACTTCCCTAATATGGGAAAGGAAATAGTTAATCAAGTCCAGGAAGCACAGAGAGTCCCATACAGGATAAATCCAAGGAGAAATACGCCAAGACACATATTAATCAAACTGTCAAAAATTAAATACAAAGAAAACATATTAAAAGCAGCAAGGGAAAAACAATAAATAACACACAAGGGAATCCCCATAAGGTTAACAGCTGATCTTTCAGCAGAAACTCTGCAAGCCAGAAGGGAGTGGCAGGACATATTGAAAGTGTTGAAGGAGAAAAACCTGCAACCAAGATTACTCTACCCAGCAAGGATCTCATTCAGATTTGATGGAGAAATTAAAACCTTTACAGACAAGCAAAAGCTGAGAGAGTTCAGCACCACCAAACCAGCTCTACAACAACTGCTAAAGGAACTTCTCTAGGCAAGAAACACAAAAGAAGGAAAAGACCTACAATAACAAACCCCAAACAATTAAGAAAATGGGAATGGGAACACACATATCGATAATTACCTTAAATGTAAATGGACTAAATGCTCCCACCAAAAGACACAGATTGGCTGAATGGATACAAAAACAAGACCCATATATTTGCTGTCTACAAGAGACCCACTTCAGACCTAGAGACACATACAGACTGAAAGTAAGGGGATGGAAAAAGGTATTTCATGCAAATGGAAACCAAAAGAAAGCTGGAGTAGCAATTCTCATATAAGTTATATATATATATATATATATATATATATGTAGTTTGCTTGAGTGCAGTGTTTTTTGTTTTCTGTACTGAATTCATTAGCATGGGTCGGTATAAAATTTAGCATAGGTCAATATGTAATTTGTAAACTAATAAGGTCTTAAAAGTGAGGAATTAAGTCTTTTAAATTTAATTATTTATTGTAAAGAGCAGAATAGCATACATAAACAGGTGCCTAAGGAAAACTTGTATTCTAATATGGAACTCTCATGAACACCTTTTTTTTTTTTTTTTCTTCTAACGGTATGATAGTAGGCCATTTGATTATTTTTATGGCTTTAACTTTACAACAATGAAATATTCGTAAATTTTAAAAAGTATTTTTCTTTATTTGATGCGGGTGGGATACTGGAGAAATGAAAGGTCAAACATCTATTGAGGAATCCATACTTGTCTATATATTGTGTACTTTTATTTCAAGAACTGATTTAAAATTCCTAAAAGGATGCTATAATAAGTTATTATGCCATTTTACAGACTGAATTAAGTGAATTTCAGGGAGGTATGAAACTTGCCTAAGGCTATCCAGCTACCAAGCGGTAGAAGTGAGAATTAAATCCAGGTATACCTATAAAAAAAATAAAAAATAAAAAAAATAAAAAAAAAAAAAGAAGGCGAGGGCAGCACCAGGGTATGGGGTTGTTAGTTTTATAGGGGTGAGTAATTTCATACGCTGATGAGTGGGAGGAGTATTCCAGCTATTTTGGGGAAGGGGTGGGGATTTCTAGGAATTGAGCCACCGCCCACTTTTTGACCTTTATGGTCATCCTTGGAACTGTCGTGGCACCTGTGGGTGTGTCGCTTAGCTTGCTGATGTGTTACAATGAGTGTATACTGAGGCTCAAGGTCTAGTGGAAGTAGACTCGTCCGCCATCTTGGACCTATTTTGTTCTAATCAGTTTATGTTGTGTCCTCGGGCTATGTAATTCTTTTAAAGGTTGTGCCCTGCCCCCTTTCCTCCTGTTTCATATTGAATATATAATATTTACCAGAGTATGTTTTAATAATTAATACATGATATATTGTATAATTAATTTATATATCATATATATAATGATATCTATAGGTATTTGTTCTAATAAGTCATTAAAAATAAATGAATATTCAAAAAAAATAAAAACAAACAAACAAACAAAAAAAAAACAAAACAAACCCTTTCCCCAACTACTTTTACCTTCTAAGTGTTAGGAATTAGAAAACTTCCAAATGCTTTTTTCCTTATGGGCAGAGTATAGGGAGTAGATGCTTGCCTCTTATTCCATAAGTTTGGCTCTCTCTCTCTATTGGTTAGGGTCAAACTATCTGCTATAATAAATACACCTCAAACTTTTTTTTTTTTTTTTTTGCAGTACGCGGGCCTCTCACTGTCGTGGCCTCTCCTGTTGCGGAGCACAGGCTCCGGACGCGCAGGCTCAGCGGCCATGGCTCACGGGCCCAGCCGCTCCACAGCATGTGGGATCTTCCCGGACCGGGGCATGAACCCACGTCCCCTGCATTGGCAGGCGGACTCTCAACCACTGCGCCACCAGGGAAGCCCAAACCTCAAACTTTTAAAAAATAGAAGTATAGTTGATTTACAATGTTGTGTTAGTTTCTGGTGTATAGCACAGTGATTCAGTTATATATATACATTTTTTATCATATTGTTTTCCATTATAGGTTGTTACAGAGTATTCAATATTGTTCCCTGTGCTATACAGTAGGACCTTGTTGTTTATCTATTTTATGTATAGTAGTGTGTATCTGCTAATCTCAGACTCCTAATTTCCCCATCACCCTTTCTCTGTCTGGCTTACTTCACTTGGTATGATATTCTCTAGGTCCATCCATGTTGCTGCAAATCTCATTATTTCATTATTTTTTATGGCTGAGTAATATTCCATGTGTGTGTGTGTGTGTGTGTGTGTGTGTGTGTGTGTGTGTGTGTGTGTGTGTGTGTGTGTGTGTGTGTGTGTGTGTGTGTGTGTGTGTGTGTATACCACATCTTCTTTATCCATTCATCTGTTGATGGACATTTAGGTTGCTTCCATGTCTTGGCTATTGTAAATAGTACTGCTATGAATATTGGGGTACATGTAACTTTTTGAATTAGAGTTTTCTCTGGATATATGCTCAGGAGTGGGATTGCTGGGTCATATGGCAACTCTATTTTTAGTTTTTTAAGGAACCTCCATAGTGTTTTCCATAGTGGCTGCACCAACTTACTTTCCCACCAACAGTGCAGAGAAACCTCAAATTTTTAGTGGCTTAACACAAGGGAACTTTATTTCTCCATTATGTAACAGTCTGATGTGTATAATCCTACTCAGCAGAGAGCGTTCTTACTTATGGAAATCCAGATGCTAAGGTTCCTTCCATCTTGAGAATCTTCTTTCTTCTGCTTCCAGTTAATGGAAAATTCTTAAAATGGCACATCTCTTCTACTCACATTCCATCAGTGAGAACAAGTCTGATGGCCACATCTGGATACAAGGGGTACCGGGAAATAATGGTTGGACAGTCACTTCCCAGCAATGAATTCACACCCAAAAGGGGGAGCATACATTTTGGGGGGTTAGCTAGCAGTCTCTGTCACACTATCTTAGTGTGGGTGAGAACCATGGTATTAACATACTTATTCCCTGCCAAATTGCCTCACTCCAGTCCAGCAAGCAGAGTTTTCAAAGCTGTCCTTGAGTTTGGCTGGACCCTGTACTGTTCAATCTCCACCATCAGACCTATGCCAAGCCTTTGGAAGTGCTGGCAATGTGTTACGGGAACTGTTGTAGAAGGGTCAGCAGCAAGTTGTCCATCAGGGTCCCCATCCACTGCCTGCAGCAGCCCTTCCCTGTTCTGCAACTTTACTCTAGATAATTACAGGGCTGGAGAAGGACACGCTTATTTCTTCCCCTGTTGGCATGGCTAAAATAAATATATTTTGAAATCACATCCTGGTCATACTTGCTTCTCTTTCAGCACCTACGACTGTTTCCACATCAGCCCCAACACAGTGCCTTGTTCAGACAGGTTCATACACGTGTTGAATGAATAGACAAACTAACATTAATGTCTTAACAATGTCCAAGGGGAACTGTATATCAGGGTCCTAAACGGTTTATACGCCAACTAACCCAAGCCCCCCAAATAAGCTTATTCGTGCAAACATGACATGGGGACCACCCAACGCAAGGGAGACACCCCAACCCATGTTCTTGGATATCAGTGCTCATGAAATAATGCTTTTGATGGGTCTTTTCCAGTCACTCTTCGCTAAAAAGAGGATTTTTTTTCTTTGCAGCTGAGGCGGATTGTTACTTAGGATTGTAACGAAGTGTATTGATTTTCCAAGTTGGGCTGGGCTGGTGTGAATCACTACTGGATTCTTAGTTGCTCTGCCCTTGAGCACCTTGGGCAGCCAGGACCCTGTGCACAGAGCTGAGCACATCAGAGCCCAGTACTGTCTCTCACCGCTTAAGCTAGAGGCGCGGAGACCGTGGTTGTCAGCCTGGGTTATTGGGTTGAATTTGAGGGAAGGGAAAATATGAAGTGGTAGAATCCTTAAGGGGGAGACACATGGATACTGAATAGGTACTTTAATGCCTACTTAGAATTCAGTGAACAAAATTTATGACCAGATAAAGAAATCAGAAAGGCAGAAGTACAGAAAGTGTTTGTGAGAAGAAAATAGTATTGTGAAAACATTCCCATTATCCCGAAGATTGGCCTAAATGAAACGTTCACCTATTCAACTCATCCTCAGTTGTTGGTGAAGCGGAGCTGCTTTCATTTCCTTTAAGCCTCGGAGGCATCTGGGAGGTAATTTGCAGTGAAGTCCCTGGGGGAGGTCAATGCACTTAGATGCAGGTTCTCCGTGGAATCCAGAATGGAAGGGGTGGGGTTGGGGTCCTGCCTAGCTGTTCTCCCCTGCCTGCTGGGAAGCCTGGTAGATGAGGTCAATGAG
This sequence comes from Orcinus orca, assembly GCF_937001465.1. NCBI lineage: Eukaryota > Metazoa > Chordata > Mammalia > Artiodactyla > Delphinidae > Orcinus > Orcinus orca. The sequence continues at coordinate 158,519,069 of NC_064560.1, read as the reverse complement.
GGGGCACCAGAGGGTGGGGGAAGGAGAAGGTTGGCTGCTAGTAACCATTTTAGAGATCTACCAGGGAAACTGAGATATTTAATAGTAGATGCCCATCTATTGATTGGGACCAGAAACCTATGCTCCCAGACACATCTAAGAGTTAATAGTGGTACCTTCCATTGATTTATGGGAAGTAGTTTCTAGGCAACTGTGAGCTTGTTTTTGGTGACTTTCATCTCCCCTTCTATTTGTTTAAACACCTTTTAATATTTTCATCAGAAATAATACCATTATAAGTTAATTTCTCTGCCCTCAATTCTAAAATGCAAATATTCCTGAAAAGGGTCACAGGCATAGCCGAAACACACTAAAATGATCCTGGCTTATTAGATGTTTTCTGTCAATAGGAGGAAATGTTGAAGAATGTTGGGAATTGGGAAGTGGAAGGAAAATCAAGGAGACACTGTGGCTTCTGGACTGGAGCCATATGGTAGCTGGGAAGCCTTTAATGTACACCTCAAACCTGTGGAAACATGTACATAATTACTTACGTAAGTACAATGCCTTGGTCATTTGACGTATTTTACTCTGCAATATGAATATGATGACTCTTTCCAAATGTATGGAGTTTTCACCCTAACACACAAGGCTTAGAACTATTTGACAAAAGCTTATTTACACTCTGAATAAGCTTAGAGTTGGGTTTGCTTGGAAGTTAAGTTAATGATAAACATCTAATGTAAAATAAAAGCATGCAAATTGGTACAACCTTTTGGGAAGACAGTATCTATTAAAAATTTGCATGTGCATACTCTTTGGTCCAGCAATCCTACTTCTGGGAATTTTTCCACCAAAATATTCCCAGAGTTATGCCAGGATATTGCATAGGATGTTCCCTTAAGTGCTGTTTATAGTGGTGAATAATTAGAAGTAATTCAAATGTCCTTTTTTAGGAGATTCGTTAAATAAATCAAGCAACAATCATAAAACAGAATACCAAGAGACTTAAGAAGAGTGAGGCATTTCTGTAGTTACTGATCCAGAGAGATGTCAAAGCTATATTATTACATGAACAGGCAAGTGCAATCTGATACAATTCTCTAGATGGCTGTACATTCTCAGAAAAGGTCTGCAAGGACACATACCAAATTGTTAAGTGGTAGTCATCTGAAGGGGACGAGGAACTTCTACTTTCTCTTTTCATTATTTCTGTGCCGTTTGAGTTTTCAATAACATCTATTACTTTTGCAATAATTTTTTTTTATAGAAACTATATCCTGCCAAGGTGTGGCCTCAGTTTTGTTCACAAGCCCTCCTCACCAGGGGAATGCTCTTTCTTCTCATGCCTGCAGTGCTAGGTGTGTGCACTGCTTCTATTTCTACATCCTTTCTGATCTCCTGCCCTCTGCTGTGTGCTGTGGGTACAAGGTCTCCTCCTTACCAAGTCACTGTCAGTGCCTCCATCCTTTGAGATTTGATGTTTTGCTTCAAATTCTTTTAAACTTGCTTTCCTTTCCTCACATGCCCTTTCCCTGTTCTTGTTTTCATTGCGTTCCTTCTCCCTCCTGCAGTTTTCTCTACCCTCTGCTATCCATTGTCTTTTTCATGTGGACTTTTCTTTCTCTCTGAAGAATTCCATTTTCTAAAAGCTATCTTTCCCTCACTGCTGTTGTTTACTGCCACCCACTCCAAACAGGGTGGAAAGCTCTCCTTCACCTACTGTAACTGAAAGTCTGAACTCATCTGCTTTCAGCTGCTGGCATTCATACCACCAGCTAAAGGGTTCAGTAGTTTTGCAGTAATTCCCTGACTTTCTAACTCTGCACTGTCAGAGAGGCAACTGAAACACTGTCACAGGCAGCATGTAACCTGCTAACTGTCAGAGGAATAGCAAGTGGGTGGGGTTGACCAGCCTTCAAGATGTCCCCTGGGATCCTTACCTCCTGGCGTTCCCACCCTCTGTAGTTCCCCTTGGACCTGTGTGACCAATAGAGCACTGTGGAAGTCACTGTGTATGATTTCTGAGGCCAGATCTTGAAAGACATTGCAGCTTCTTCCCTGGGTTCATGGATTGATAGATGTCCAGTTGTAGATATCCCAAAATTTATTGAACTAATCCTCTATTATTGGATATTTAAATTACTTCATATGATTTGCTATTAGGTTTGCTGTGGTGTGATTTGCTGTGGTAAATTTCCTTTTACATTGAGTTTTACCCACTTACACAAATATATTTTCAGAAAGAATTCTTAGGTGTGAAAGTGGGGGTTAAAGAAAATACACATTTTAACGCTTTTGCTCTGTATTGCCGCAGTACCATTTACTGAGCTCTTAACTACTTTTCCTGATCTTAGATTTATCAGGCGCATCTGTGGGCTTTATCCTAGTTTCTCTGCCAATGGTATAATTCACCTAAAAACAACAGATACGGATGCATATCTGGTTCTGGGGAAAACCAGTTATCATGCTGTGGGGACACTCAAACAGCCCCAAGGAGAGGCTCACATGTAGAGGAACTGAGGCTTCCTGTCAAACACTGGCACCCACTTGGCTGCCATCTTGAGACACCTTGGAAGTGGATCCTCCAACTCCAGTTAATGATTCAGGTGGCTGACGTTCCAGCGGACATCTAGCTTCATGAGAGACCTGAGTCAGAATCATCTGAACAACCAAAGTCTTGACTGACTTACATGAAGTGATGAGATAATAAATGATTCTTATTGCTGTAAACCGCTAAGTTTTGTGGTTATTTGTTCTTCAGCATTAGATGAATAATATAAGAACCATGTCCCAAAGACATGAACTAGCCCTCCTCAACAGTCTTTCTATGTTTACTTTTTGTGAAGTTAAGGCTGTAGAAAGAAGTAACCTAAGAGCACAGGCTTTGGTGATAGACCTGGTTCTGATCCCAGCTCCATGAAATCCTAGTTTTTTGACCTTGGATAAAGTTGTTTAACTTCTCTCCGCCTCAGTTTCCTCATTTTTAAAATGGGGAGCCCCAAACCATAAAACTCCTAGAAGAAAACATAGGCAGTATGCTCCTTGACATCAGTCTTGGCAACGATTTTTTTTCTTGTATTTGACACCAAAAGCAAAAATAAACAAGTGGGACTACATCAAACTACAGCAAAGGAAATCATCCAAAAAATGAAAAGGCAACTAAGGAATGCGAGAACATATTCGCAAATCCTAAGTCTGATAAGGGGTTAATATTCAAAATATGTAAAGAAGAACTCACAAAACTCAATAGCAAAAACCCCCAAACAATCTGATTAAAAACGGACAGAAGGGGGTGGGATAGGGAGGGTGGGAGGGAGACGCAAGAGGGAGGAGATATGGGGACATATGTATATGTATAGCTGATTCACTTTGTTATACAGCAGAAACTAACACACCATTGTAAAGCAATTATACTCCAATAAAGATATTAAAAAAAATGGACAGAACAGAATAGACATTTTTCCAAAGAACACATACAAATGGCCAAAAGGTACATAAAAAGTGCTCAGCATCATAAATCATCAGGAAAATGCAAATCAAAACCACAATGAGATATCACCTCACACTTGTTAGAATGTCTGTCATCAAAAAGACAAGAGGTAACAAGTGTTGGTGAGTATGTGGGGAAAAGGGAATACTTGTACACTATTGGTGGAAATTTAAATTGGTGTAGACACTATGGAAAACAATATAGAGGTTCCTCAAAATATTAAAAATAAAATTACCATATGATCCAGCAATTCCACTTCTGGGTGGAATATATATCCAAAGGAAACAAAATCAGTATCTTGAAGAGATATCTGCACCCTCATGTTTATCGAAGCATTATTTACGACAGCCAAGATGTGGAAACAACCTAAGTGTCCATCGACAGATGAATGGATAAAAAAAAAGTGGTTTATGTACAATGGAGTATGTAAAAAGGAAGAAAATCCTGCCATTTATGGACAAAATGGATGGATCTTGAGGGCATTGTGCTAAGTGAAATAAATCAGACAGGGGAAGACAAATATTGTGTGATCTCATACGTGGAATCTAAAAAACCAAACTCATAGAAATAGAGAACAGCCTGGTGGTTGCCAGTGACAGGGATTGGAGGTGGGGGAAAATGGGTAAAGGTGGTCAAAACATACAAACTTTCAGTTATAAGATAAATAAATTCTTGGAATGTAATGTACAGCATGGTGACTATGGTTAACAATACTGTATTGTATATTTGAAAGTTGCTAAGAAAGTAGATCTTAAAAGTTATCATAAAAAGTTTTTTGTAGATATGCGAGATGACAGATGTTAACTAAAATTATTGTGGTGATCATTTCACCATATATACATATATTAAACCATTACATTGTTCACCTTAAACTAATACATTGTTACATATCAATTACACATCAATAAAACTGGAAAAAAGGAAAATGGGGGAGAATGATGGTATCTGCCCAGCAGAGCTGTAGATTAAAGATGTTATATGGAAAAAACAAAAGTATCCCAGATCCCATCACAGGGTCAATGTTTAGAAAATATCATCTTTAAAGAAGACAAAGAGATCCAACAGCAAAAGCAGAAAACTCCTCTCAATGTTTCTCTCCTTAATTCTTTTCTGGTCAGATGTATATAAAGCTAACAAAAATTTGGATTCAGTTCAATTTTGTTTTGCTTCTAAATTCATTGCTAATTCACTGTCTTGCTTTTGTGTGAATGGACTTATTCAAAACTTAGAATGGGACACAGGAGTCCTTGAGAATGTTTTGACCAGTACATTAAATCAAGAGGAATATGAGACTGGTGCTTGCCTTCCGTTATGGATAGAGCAACACCGTTCAGATTTTCATTATGAAAATGGACACCTTCTCAATGGACTAAGCATTTTCGCTGAGTCAGAGCATGAGAGACAGGTTGCCATTGCTTTTCCTATTACTGTAAATGCACATTAGTGGAACTTTACCAACAGATACACCTTCCAGAGATTTTTTTTACGGTGTACACTTTTACGGTGGAATGAATAATTCAAAGCTTGTGTAGACCCCAAATTCCAGGCTTAAATTGTTAATGAATCTATCAGTGTGACAGATGCATCAAAATAGAAAACTACTAAATATTTATAATGATTCCTTATTAAGTTACTGAGTGATTCCACTTTCCCAAGCTAATAACTTGAGCCGTAAAGGCAGCACTTTTTTTTCTTTGCAAGAATATCCTTCCATCTCCCAACCAGTTAATTAAGTTGTTTAGGAAAAGAACAAGGAAAAGATTCATGTCAAATGGCAGAATCAAAAGATTTATTGAAATTGATGATATGCTCAGGAAAATCTGTTGCTGGGTCAAAAGAAGGTCTGTAAGAATTAGTTTTAAAAAACCCATCAGGATAGATCACCAGCACTACTGATAAGCATTAACTTTATTCAGAGTAAATAATTTGAGAAGTTTTTACATAATTATTTTTCTTATCGGGGATTTTCTGTTAGTATACTTTAAACAGTTGTCTATAAACCTTATTTTAGGGGAGTAGACTAATACTTAAAATAGACATTAATTAAATTATATTAGTTTTTTTGTTGTTGTTATTTGTTTGTTTTTGCCGGCCTCTCACTGTTGTGGCCTCTCCCGTTGCGGAGCACAGGCTCCGGACGCGCAGGCTCAGCGGCCATGGCTCACGGGCCCAGCCGCTCCGCGGCACGTGGGATCTTCCCGGACCGGGGCACAAACCCATGTCCCCTGCATCGGCAGGCGGACTCCCAACCACTGCGCCACCAGGGAAGCCCTTGACCCAGTTTTGACCAAAGTAGACTCTGGCAGACAAGGTTAGTTTTCCACCCAGACCCACTTTGTATCAATCAGGGCTCAATTAGAGAAACAGAACCACCAGGAGGGGTGTGTGTGTGTGTGTGTATGATATACGTATGATTTTTAGAATAGCGATTTCACCTTATGTAATTGTAGGGGCTGGTTAAACAGTCTCCTGAGAGGCTGTCATCTCATATCTGATGGTGGATCCTGAAGTCTGCATGCAGAGTAGGCTGTTGGGAAGGGAGGATGGATAGAAAGTGGGGGAAAACAAGGACCAGCTGGAATCCACGAACATGAGCTGGAGCCCACGTCAGTTCTCACTGCCTACCGCCTTGATATCATGGGTGTCCCATAGGAGGAGCATGTGGCCTTCGTCATGGAGCTAAACAAACACCTGACCCAGGAGTGGGAGAGGTTACAGGAAGAGCCAAGGCAAATGGAGTCTCCTTGGAGTTCCCTTACCCAAGGGTAAGTTATAGGCCTGGTCACTGTCCCACATCAGTGAAGCGAGCCAGCAGATAAGCAACAACATGTGTGAGCTACAAGAAAACGCCTGACTCCACCTTCTGAGCATAAAAAATAAAGTGCCACTGCTCCACTTTCAGCCTCCAAATCTTGTACGAAGCGTATTTTTGGCCCTCCCTAACCGGAAACTTAGGTGGAAGGGAATTCTCAGATATGAAGTCCGGTCTAGCCGCATCTCCATATTACAAAGCTTCCGCAACCATGGATCCTTTATACCATTAGTTTTTTCTTTGTGCCTGCTCTCTCTACCTGCTTTCAGTGTGCTTTAGGCTCTCAACCAGCACCTGCAGCTCTTCTTTTGGAGGGATGAACTCGGGCTACTGGAGTGGCTTTCCCTGGAAGTGCCTGGGAGTTTCCTTTTCTCCAGGCAGCCCTTGACCTGTGACTGACCCATTGTATCAGTCCTTGGTGTATCCCAGTTACTGGGGTCTTTGCTTTGGATCTAAGTTTCTCGATAATAAAATTTATCTCTGGCATCTTATATGGCCCAGTGGCTGAATTTTTTTTTCCAGAATCTTATTTTTCCTATGACAAGGTCCCTGAGAGAGGCTGTGACTCTCTGAAATTGATGAACTGTCTTTGTGATGACCTGACCTATACCTCATTTGATAGACACCCTAGGTCGTAGATCCTAGGTCCCCCATTCTTTTCTTGTGAGCTGATTATCCGGGACTGGACTCACCATAAGACTTACCTCTCATATGCCCTTCCCAAGACTATGAACTCTGACTTGGGCTTATATGTTCAGATCTCAGCCTTTGACCAACCACCAGGCTTTCTGGATCTGCTTGTCAGAGCCTTCCCCAGACTGATCCTTCATGTTTCTGCCTGAGCCCCATTTCTGACAAAAAAGAAGGAGCTGTCAAATAACAATTTTTGATAAGTGAAGAAATACAGAAGTCAAAGATTGAAGAATAAAAGACAAAAAAAATTTATTTAACAGTGTTCCAGATATTGTTCTAGATGTTGGACACATTGCACTGAACTAACCAAAGTCCCTGCCCTCATGGAGCTTATCTTCTATGGGGAAGAGAAAGACAATAACAAAAAACAAATATATGAGGTAGAAATAAGGGCTAAAGAAAATAAAGCACAGTACGGAGATAGAAATAGGACAGTGAGCATGTGCTGTTTAGAGACGGTGGTTTGGAAAGTCCTCTCTGATGGGGTCGCATTTGGGCAGAGACCTGAAGGAAAAAGTCAAAGGGACCTGGGGGAGGAGCTTTCCATGTAGATAGAACACAAATGTAAAGGCCCATTAACATTCAAGACTAGGCAGGGAATTACTGCAGCTTACATTAATTGATCACGCGGCCTCCTGCTAAGCACTTTACATATATTATCTCCTTGAATTCTAAACTGTTAATGTTATGATGAATGTTGCTATGAACATTTTTATGCACATGAATTTTTCTCCATTTATTTCAATCATTTTCATCGGGTAAATTCCCAGAAGTAGAATTTTAAGTCAAAGGATATGAATATTTTTATAGCTCTTGATATTTTATTACCAAATTGCCTTCCCAAAGGACTAGACCAACAATTTACATTGCCATCAGGAATGTCCAGTTTAGTAAGGAAGTAAGTACTGAAGCGGCGTGTTTTGTTGTGAATGTCCACACTCAGAGGGACGGTTTAATATTTCCCCAAGTATAGGGTAACAAGATGTTGTTACCTGAAATTTTGTGCTTAGTAATGCCTCCTTTAAGGAAAATTTGCTCCCAGGGGACATTTAATCAATATTCCCAGTACAAACCTATACCAGCTTTTAGAGTCCTAAAGTGAGATCAGAAGAAGTTCAAGTTTGGCTTTGCCTTTTATTAGCTGGGTAGTTTTGGGTAAATCTCTTAACTATGCTGGGACTCAGTTTGCTCATCTGTGAAATGGTGATTTGTACTTGGTAAGGATATAAAGAGAATAGAATTATATAGGATATATGGAAGCAGTTTCTAACTCCGGAGCATGGTACACATTATTTACTAGGCATTCTCTATCATTGTCCTGTAAGCAGATATGAAGCACAGCGTTTATTATGAGAATATTTTAGTGGTTCTTTTTCTGTGTGACTTCCTCTTCTGGTAAGAGAACTTCAGTTTCTTTGGGGCACCGCCCTGCCCCCTTCACCTCTCACTTCCTCAGTCCAGGTGGCATATAGGAAGCTGACTTTGCACTAGGCTTCTGAGTTGAGTGCATGACCTAGACCTAAACCAATCAGTACATTACTCTCCTCCTGACCCCAGTGATTGGTCCAGGGATGGGCATGTGACATAATGAGACGCAATCCTGGAATATTCACTGTAACACCCAGGAGAGCATCTTCCTTTTCCTGCCCTGAGAATAGGTTCAGTATCTTGCCACTGTGGAAGAAGAGCTTGCATAATGTTGCAGCCAAAGCAGGAAAAAGGAGAGCCAAGAGATGCAAAGAGAAAGCCCTGTCATCAATGTCTGAGCCCCCTAGTTCAGCCCTGTTTGCCCTGGACTTGCCAGTGACATGAATTAACAAATTCTTTTTGCTTAATGCAGTTTCAGATGGATGATCCTTAATTTGAAGCCCAAAGATTTCAGAATTATACAAACCCTGTACATTTGTATAGCACACTTCTGTTCCCAAAGTGTTTCACTATTATGTTAACTGTTGGTTTCTCCCAGCATCCTTGTAAGATAAGCACGGTAAGTGCTATCATACAATTTTTTTTTTTTTTTTTTTGCGGTACGCGGGCCTCTCACTGTTGTGACCTCTCCCGTTGCGGAGCACAGGCTTCGGACGCGCAGGCTCAGCGGCCATGGCTCACGGGCCGAGCCGCTCCGCGGCATGTGGGATCTTCCTGGACCGGGGCACGAACCCGTGTCCCCTGCATCGGCAGGGGGACTCTCAACCACTGCACCACCAGGGAAGCCCTATCATACAAATTTAAAGGTGGACTATCTGGAGCGCTGTGTGTGGTGGTCCTGAGCCAGTTCAACACTCAGGTTAGATCTGCTACTTCCTACCTTTCAACCCTTTCCCGAAAGTGGTTTTAAATCATGAATTCTAATTTACAGAAATATTGAAGGATATTCCTAGAAAATCTACTGAGAAAACTCATAACAGAGATTAACTGCATGTATAAGGCAACATGGGGGTATGTATCAAATAACAATATTTATTTCCCGACTGAATAAGTTGGCAAAAAGAAACAGGGATCTTACTGAATTTGCTGATCTCACGTTTCTTTCCTTTAATATAATAGAAATGTTGACATGCAAACTGAGTAGTTGAGTAACTGCCAGATATTTTAAGTGCCTGTTGTCTCATTTGAAATGGACGAATGGTTGCATCATATGCTTATATATTAGAAGAGGCAGAAGGTGTTTTCATGGGTCTGTTTCTTGTGTCTCTGTTTCCTTCTGGGTTTTGCCCAAGAAATTCATTAAGGTGTTTAATGATCTGCTTGAAGCACCCATGAACACATCTGGTTAACGTAGTTACTAACTTTCCATTTCCTAGGCAATAAAATACCCCAATCCCATGTGTCTTAAGCCCAGAAGGAAAATCATTATATGTCCTGAAGCGAAGGCATACAATGAATCATGTTTAACTTACAGAATTCAAGCATTTCAGTGTGGTGATACAGCCTATACACAGAAAAATGCAGAAGGTTTGCCTAGTTGTGTTATTGAGACCATTGCATTTTTACTCTGCCACCACTAATATTCTTGTTTTCCTAGTTTTGGTTAAAGTGTCAGGAAAACCCAAGATGCTATAAATGCTAATTGCTATTAGTGTCTATAATGTTTCTCTTTAGAAAAATTAGTGTCTAGGGATGCTTCTGGAAACATGATATGTATGGAGATTATTCATGATTTTGCTGCCAGTAGTTTCTTTGCTACCTGGAGAAGGTATATTCAATGCCATTTAAATTTCTTAGCACTTCAGTAGTCATCTCTTAGCATCCATAGAGTCAATATTGCTTTTAATATCAGCATTATTACCTGGAGATTCTAAATGAGACTGATTGGAACTCATTCCCAAACCCAAATATTCAGAAGCCCGTTACCTACGCTCTGTTTACAGAAGATGTCATTGGTGAGGGCTAAATTTAGAAGCAGGGCAGCAATGCCCTGGTTGACTGCTCTCTTGAGATAATTTGTAGTTGAAGAGCAGTAACTAAATTATTTTCCATTTCAGAGATGTTTATTTATCTATTTTTGTAAGCAAGAGTGATGCACGGAGTAACCAGCTATCTAAATAACATCTCCTTGCACAAAGTGGACGGGGTGTGTTTTCAATGAGCCCCAGGAGACCTGGTTGGAAGCAGAGGTGGGTCTGCTGAAGCGTGCATCGCTGATCTGTGATCGCACGTCAGGGCTGAAGGAGGGCTGATGGTCTGACTGCCTCCTGCCTGGACCCAGGAGTTATAGTTCAGTCTCTTCGTTCCTTCCTTGCAAGTGAAAATTTTATTAGAAAGGGTGGTTTGTGTACTTGCCCTAAATCCTTTTTGGTTCTCCTTGTTTTATGACCACAGTGCTCCACTGTAGATTTTCTCCTGTTGCAGTGCCTTCTCTTTGTCATTTATCACGCTGACAGTTTAATAGAATTGCAGGCCTGGCAGATGGGGCTGGGATGTCCTTTCCCACACAACACTAAGGAGCTTTAACCCTATCAGGGAGTCTTTTGACACACTATTGCAAGAAATGGTGCTAACAATCCTGATATGACAAAACAGCAAGCAGAAGGAGAGTAAAAAGGGACATGCATCAACTTCATATGGTTTTATCTTCAGTGCTTCTGGCAAAGTTTATGAATAGGAGGTCCTCAGGATCCCTAGGGGGCCAATGTATAGGCAGCTACACTGGTTCACTTAGTTAAGTTAGTAAAACTCATAAGAGGGGATGAAATGAATTTTCTGGAAATACCATAGTACAGTACAGGTTGTCTTCCAGAGAACAGCAAGACAGGATGATTGTGAAAAGAGGCACAGCCTTCTCAGTTAAAAGAAAAAGTTACCACTCACTGAGAATTTGCTATATTCCAGACAAGATCTAAATACTTTACATACATTATTTAATCTATTTGCCAACCTTTTCAGGGAGTTATTATCATAGCAGACCTTTTCTGAGCCTTTCCATATGCCACTGTGATAAACACTTTATAGGCATTAGCTCAGTTTTTCTTCTCAGTGACTTTGGCTCTCAAATCTCTCTCCAATATCTATTCACTTCTGCTAGACTCTACTGCCCTCACCCTAGGCCAGGCCACCAACAATATTTGAAAACACTGTTACATAAAATGAAGAGCTTACAGAAAAGGTCACAATACCATCAGGTGCCCACATTTTAAGTGCATATACGTACATATCCTTACGGGGACTGCCCTGATCAAGATAGGGAAAATATCTAGTGGTCTAGAAGGCTCCCTCATGTCCCCTGCCAGTGGATACCCTCCCAAAGGGTATCGTTATTTTGCCCCTATCACCATACATTGGTCTTGCCTGTTCTTGAACTTCATATAAATGGACTCATACTGTATATGTCTAGAGTCTGGCTTCTTTCATGTAACATTATGTCTATGAGATTCATTCATGTTGTTGCATAGATCAATAGTTTATTCTTTTTCTCTATTGTGTAGTTTTCTGTTATACGAATCTACAACAATTGTTTGTCCACCCACAATTTTTTCTTGCCTGAATTACCAATTAGCCCCTTAATTGGTCTACAGGCATCTCCACTTGCCTTCTAATCTTTTCTCCACTCCATAGCCAGAATGGTTTACTCTGTCCCTTCTAAGGGAGATATGCACACTGAATCTGGCAAGCACTAGTATTCTGACTAGCATTCTGGGTTGAATTTTGGGATAAAGAGTCCAATTTAAAGTTTCAATGCAACATACACTTATCGTACAGCCAAGGCATGGCTTCTGCTCTTTAAGAGTCCACAGGAAGTCCACAGGAAGATAACTGTATAAATTAATAAATTCCATTCAGTGTGGTGGGCTGTACCCAATACCAGGTACAGGGAGATCACAAAGAGGATGAAACCCTCTTCAAGATTCCTGTCCTTGGCTTTGAGTCCACTCTCACTGAGATACCTTCTAATTGCTGATTGGCCTCCAAGATATCTGTATGTGTGGAAGTGGGTCCTAAATAGGAGGTGGAAGCAGATGAGTCAAGAACATCATTGTTAAAAAAATACATTGGGGAACTTCCGTGGTGGTCCAGTGGTTAAGACTTTGCCTTCCAATGCAGGGAGTGAGGGTTCGATCCCTGGCCGGGGCGCTAAGATTCCGTATGCCTCACGGCCAAAAACACTAAAACATAAAACAGAAGCAGTATTGTAACAAATTCAGTAAAGACTTTAAAAATGGTTCACGTAATTAAAAAAATCTTAAAAAAGTACATTGGGCTTCCGGGTTCACAGATTGGTTTGTTTTGTTGCCATGTCCTGTGCTTGGCTAGTATGATCCCATCCTTGAGATACTGGCCAATTGTGTGTATATGGAGAAGAGTGTGTTTCTGCTTTAAGATGCTGAGAATCAGACCCTACAGATGCAGTGCTGCCAGGTGACATCATTTAGGTACCAGGTAGCCTCCCTTTCTGACATCTGCAGTTCCATAGCTTCCAACTGTATTCAGTTCAGCACACTGCACAAATTAGGCATCCAATTCATAATTTTCAATTTGACCTGACAGTGAAGTATAATAAAAGGCTTATCTGCTTACTTAGAACAGGTGTTGAAGAGAAGACAAATGGTCAGCTCCTTAGTTATATAATAAGATATTTTTCTTTAGTTGATGATGCCAGGAAAATCTGTCTATCCCTGAAATTCTCAAATAACTTCTATTTTTTTCCAGTCCTGTCAAGAAGGTGAGCCCCTCCTTTATGGCTAGATTAAGTTTACCAAGTGAAACCATATAAAAAATTGAAATTACTGGTTGATTTTATTTGTCATTAGTTTTTGGTGAGTGAAAAGTTAATTTATTTCCATGACTGTAAATAGTTTTGCTCTGAATTTGGTATAAATTCAGCAATAGAGTTTAGAAGTTTGTTTACTGAAATATTTACAGAAAGGTACCCAAATATAGTTCAACAAATCATCTTAAGGAGAACATGCCAGGGCAAAGTTGAGCAACGATAAATATTTTACATTGCTTTTTGTTGTTTTTATTCTGCTTTTTTCACTGACTGTTGTTTTATATATCTAGGCACTAATAGATCTAAATAACTCTCTCTTAAAGGTTATCATGTTGGTATACATAATAGTTTGTGGAGCCATTTCTTCTCTTGTTGGGGACTTGAGTTTTTATCCTTTCACTGTTTAAATAGTGCTGCAAAGGAACTATATGTGCAATTGACTTTTTTTCTTTCTTTTAAGCTTGGAACATGAAATTATCAATTTCTTCTAATGTGAAATTACCAGTTCAAAAGTCATGAATTGTTTTAAGGCTCTTTTCCTCAGTTTCAGATTGCTTTCCATAATAGCAATGAACAGTACCTTGAATAATACTTATGTATACCTGTACACTATGCTAAACACTGAGTTTTATAATTTTTATTTATTTTACCACGTGTCAGTATAATTGTACAAGGGATTTGATGTGGTCTACCTCCATTCACTATCTTCCTATGAGCTGGCTAATAAAACTTTGGCTGATGAATACAGGTATATCTCCTAACTATATTTAGGGTTGTGGGTGTATGATACAGTTAGTGGTCAGTTATCTAAATTTAAAATTGAACCAAAATACTTTTGAATTTTCATGAAGAATAAAAAGGATCCCAGTGATTATTTTGTTTTGGGAAGAGGTTTGAACTGTCATGTACTTAAACTGAAATTCACTCAGCACCTACTTTGAGGGGTTGGTTTGTTCTGTTGACATGGAAACGTGAGATCTCTCCCATAAACCTGAGAACTCCGTTTATTTCTTTTTTTTTTCTTCACATCTTTATTGGAGTATAAATTCTTTACAATGTTGTGTTAGTTTCTGCTGTACAACAAAGTGAATCCGCTATATGTATACATATATCCCCATATCCCCTCACTCTTGAGCCTCCCTCCCACCCTCCCTATCCCATCTGTCTAGGTCATCACAAAGCATCGAGTTGATTTCCTTGTGCTATGCAGCTGCTTCCCACTAGCCATCCATTTTAAATTTGGTGGTATATATATGTCAATGCTACTCTCTCACTTCATCCCAGCTTCCCCTTCCTCCCCTTGCCCTCAAGTCCATTCTCTACGTCTGCTTCTTTATTCCTGCCCTGCCACTAGGTTCATCAGTATCGCTTTTTAAAATTCCATATATATGCGTTAGCATATGGTATTTGTTTTTCTCTTTCTGACTTACTTCACTCTGTATGACAGATTCTAGGTCCATCCACCTCATTACAAATAACTCAATTTAGTTCCTTTTTATGGCTGAGTAATATTCCATTGTATATATGTACCACATCTTCTTTATCCATTCATCTGTTGATGGACTTTTAGGTTGCTTCTGTGTCCTGGCTATTGTAAATAGTGCTGCAATGAACATTGTGGTACATGACTCTTTTTGAATTATGGTTTTCTCAGGGTATATGGCCAGTAGTAGGATTGGTGGGTCATTTGGTAGCTCTATTTTTCGTTTTTTAAGGAACCTCCATACTGTTCTCAATAGTGGCTGTATCAATTTACATTTCCACCAACAGTGCAAGCGGGTTCCCTTTTCTCCACACCCTCTCCAGCATTTATTGTTTGTAGATTTTTTGATGATGGCCATTCTGACCAGTGTGAGGTGATACCTCGTTGTGGTTTTGATTTGCATTTCTCTAATGATTAGTGATGTTGAGAAGCTTTTCATGTATTTATTGGCCATCTGTATGTCTTCTTTGGAAAAATGTCTATTTAGGTCTTCTGCCCATTTTTGGATTGGGTTGTTTGTTTTTGTGATATTGAGTTGCATGAGATGCTTGTATATTTTGGAGATTAATCCTTTGTCAGTTGCTTCATTTGTAAATATTTTCTCCCATTCTGAGGGTTGTCTTTTGGTCTTATTTATGGTTTCCTTTGCTGTGCAAAAGCTTTTGTTTCATTAGGTCCCATTTGTTTATTTTTGTTTTTATTTCCCTTACTCTAGGGAGTGGATCAAAAAGGATCTTGCCGTGATTTATGTCATAGAGTGTTCTGCCTATGTTTTCCTCTAAGAGTTTTATAGTGTCCAGTCTCACATTTAGGTCTTTAATACATTTTGAGTTTATTTTTGTGTATGGTGTCAGGGTGTGTTCTAATTTCATTCTTTTACATGTAGCTATCCATTTTTCCCAGCACTACTTATTGAAGAGGCTCTCTTTTCTCCATTGTATATTCTTGCCTCCTTTATCAAAGATAAGGTGACCATATGTGTGTGGGTTTATCTCTGGGCTTTCTATCCTGTTCCATTGATTTATATTTCTGTTTTTGTGCCAGTACCATACTGTCTTGATTACTGTAGCTTTGTAGTATGGTCTGACATCAGGGAGCCTGATACCTCCAGCTCTGTTTTTCTTTCTTAACATTGCTTTGGCTATTCGGGGTCTTTTGTGTTTTCTATTTCTTTTTTTTTAATTTACCATTTTTTATTGAGATATAGTTGACATATAACATTATATTAGACTCAGGTGTTCAATACAATGATTTGATATTTGTATATATTGCAAAATGATCACCTCACTAAGTCTAGTTAACATCCATTACCATACAGATACAAATTTTTGTTCTTGTATTGAGAACTTCTAAGATCTGCTCTCTTAGCAACTTTCAAATATACAATACAGTATTATTAGCTACAGTCACCGTGCTGTACATTACATCCCCAGGACTTATTTATTTTATAACGGGAAGTTTGTACTTTGAATCACCTTTACCCATTTTGCCCACTCCTTACTCCATTTAGCTCTGTAAAGAGCAGAGAGTAACAGGGCACCTACAAAGCAAGTTTGCAGGAACTAAGACCTTAAAGCTTGGCCTGTGTCTCTTGCCGATTGGCTGTTAGTGTCTTGTGGTCCAGGAAAGAGGATGTATGGACATGTTGGCTAAGAATAACATAGCCTCGTTCTTCTTGAAGGAAAAAGCTGCCAAAAGCTGGGAATTCTAATAAAAGATAGAAAATGAGCATGGGTTATGAGTTAGGCATTTAGACACAAGGAGCTTGAATTGAGTCACCCACAAGTTATCTCAGTTTAGTTTTATAAAGGAGATCAAGTTTCTGAAGTAAGATAAATGACTTCTTGGGAGGCAGCATGGTGTAATGCTAGAGAATGTGGGCTTTGGAGACAGATAGAGCTGGATTTGAATCCTGCCTTTTCCCCTTACTAGTTAGGTGACCTTGGGGAAGATTCTTAGGCTCTCTAAGCCTTATTTTCACAATCTGAATAATGGAAATCAGATCTACCTCAAAGAGTACTTGTCAAGTTTAAATGAGATAATGAATATAATAACTGACACATAACATGTGCTCAGTGTATGTTGGGTATTAGTTTTTTCCATGGATAAATGTAGCCTCATAGCTTCATGAAGATGCTGATGGCTGCCCAAAAGGGGGCACTAGAAGACAAGTGGTTGCTTCTCAATCTTGTGAAGGTGGCTTCAGAATAGGAAAAGAGCTTGAGTTTCCTCTCTGCTGTCCTTCCACAGAACCTCTAGAAAATTTCCATACACAGCTGGCAGAGATCTAAGATGGGATTCCCAACTGATAAAAAGCATTTAGAGCCATGATTATTTTTTCCTAACTTTAAAAACGTCCAATTCTATCCTTTAAGGGTTTTTCTTTCTTTTAAGCAAGAAACAGGGTAATATAAGCTAAATATAACCTGCAATAAAAACTATTCACTGATTTTTTTGTAACGAGTCAAACTTTAGAAAACCATGTTGTCCCCACAGGTTTGTAGGCTGCTAAAACCTTGAAGGAGTGCACAGGGAGAACATTTATTATTTGTGGAGAAAGAAAGATGACCTGGAGTTCTGCGCTCCACACACTGTATTCACTGGATGAATACGACAACTTTTGTGACTTTTGTGAAAAATGTCAATCATGGATACTACCTCTAATACCAAGGTACTAATCCAAGTCACTTGTGTCTCAGACACAAAACAAAAAAATTGTAATCCATGCTTAATCCCTCACTGGAGGTGGAGTATTGAATATTGAAAACTGTAATCAGCTTTGAAACTTCAAACGAATTGTTCCTGTCACATCTCACCTGCCAAGTGGTTCTGGGGCCTATGGATTGAGGGGTAGAATTATTTTTGGCTCATCTTTTAGCTGCCTGAGGTGTGTTAATGGACTTGGTGATACGAAGCCACACCCCCTGGGTGCTGAGCTCAGCTGTGCAGCCAGCGTGGGAAGGATGTGAGAAAGCTCTTCTCCTGAGACCAAAAATATCATCTGATCAATGGGTCTAGATATAGTTCTTCAAAAACGGGAAGCCCAGTGGACATGGTTGATCTCAGACCCTCCCTCCAATATGGCATTGTGGAATTGCCACGAGCTCTTCAGGCCACGTGTTCCAGATCTCTTTCCTCATTAATTAGAAGTGAAGAGATGAGAAAAAAATGCACTTAGACAAGGACATGAGAAACACCTCTCAAACTGACTTTATGAATAATGTCATGAATAATACATGACAACATGGATTTTGGAAAATGATCCTCATAATCATATTCTTATTTTTTCAAAACTCCAGGAGTTCTTTGTTTTTACTATAATATATATAAGAAACCATAAAGTCATAGACCTTTTCTATAATAATCTGGGGATTATAGACCCAGAAAGAGTCTCAAGCAGTCAGTCTGATTTATTGTATTTACATTATTATTTCTACTCTAAGTTACCACACTTGGGATAGAACGTAAACTCCATGGGGGCAGGTGATTTGCCTGGTTTATCACAGTATTAAAACTGCATCAAAGAGTACCAAGCAGAGTACCTGCCTAATGAAAATTTGTGGAATGAGTGAATGAATATCTATTTTTTAAACAAAAGATACCATCTTAGTGAGGCATCTCAAAGGCAACTTCAGTTTTCCTATTGGATCGACTGGGGTGTGTTTAAAATATATATATTTTTTGATGGTTTTGAAGTCAACAGGGGAAGTGGTCTATGGCTTTTTACCCATGAAAGAGACCCACAGTCTCCAAATACTGGGGAAACAGTGATTTGATACATTCCTCTGACTGATCAGGCCCCAGCATCCCTTGTTTTTCCTCATGTTAAACAAGTTTATGAGAGGAGGTGTCCAGCCTCCCCTAGAAACTTGTTTTAATTGATTTTTTTTCTCCTGCATCTAAACCTAAACTATCCTGCTCCAAAGAGCTTGCTTAGTTTTATTTGCTCCTCAGTGGAGAAGAAGAAAGAGCTGGTCAATATATTTTAACATTCATATTTTTGGGAAAACTGTTATCTTATCCTCCAATTTTTCTCCTCTAACATCAGTCAACAGTATTTAATAAAGTCTCAGGAGCCCAGCAGCCTGCCTTCCCATGTCTTCATGCCTTATTTACAAGACTTCTGATAACATTTTATCCTTCTTTTTAAAATCTTCTCCAATTGTCCACAGGTTGCTTAAAATATGTGAATCCACAAAACTAGGCATACAATGGTGAGTGCATGAGGAAAATCAGCTTGTGCGTAGGTTTTTCAGGGGGACCAAGACTCCCTTTTATTCATATCCAGAAAAGGGGATATTGATAAGTGAAGCCCCATGCAGATGTGGCACAGGGAGAGGGGATTACAAGCACAGAAGACGGGGTAATAAACATGATGTTTTCCAAAATATCTCTGCTGGCATATAATTTTTCTTTCATAGAAAATAAATAGCATGTTTTAATCAAACTTTCAAAATGTTGGAAATTTTCTTGCTTTATTTGGCTCTGTATTAGAGAGTTATTGCCACAATTATGTTGTGTAACAAACCATCTCCAAACTCAGAAGCTTACAAAAGCAAAACAAGGGGGAGAGGATGAACCCTCCAGCTGCTGAGACCCAAGAAGATGCCGAGAGCTGCCCGAACTGTCCTTCCTGAAGCTACACTTTTAATTCCATCGCTGAACATCCTCTACTGATTGATTTAGTGTTACAGATAAAGGTGATTTCACACCTGATTAAAAGCCAAAATATCTTGAGGAAGAACAGACGCTCTGATTACCATTGGTTTTGTTTAATTGGATTCCTGAAAATAAGAAGTACCTAATAGAGTTATTGTTAGAGCTTTGACAGAAAAGTCTTCAGCATTTGTCAATATTCTCAAAATGCCAAGGAAGTATTCTAGTGGTTGCTAAATCTAGAGCATTTAGAAAAGCAGCTTAAATAGTAAAAGAACCTGGGGATAAAATGTGGAAGTTATTTTTATCCATTACTATTATTAACTCTATTACCTGACCTTTTAGTTGGAGAGCCTTCCTTTCTCCTTGTATTTGTGATTTTAAAGTTAGATATTAGTTGGAGTTTGCAACCAAATAACAATTCTCCCTAAAAATTTAAAGACGAAAATTCGTGTAGAAAATAGATGAGCTTACGGGCTTCCCTGGTGGCGCAGTGGTTGAGAGTCCGCCTGCCGATGCAGGGGACACGGGTTCGTGCCCCGGTCTGGGAGGGTCCCACGTGCCGCGGAGCGGCTGGGCCCGTGAGCCATGGCCGCTGAGCCTGCGTGTCCAGAGCCTGTGCGCTGTAACGGGAGAGGCCACAACAGTGAGAGGCCCGCGTACCGAAAAAAAAAAAAAAAAAAGATGAGCTTAGAGAAACTAAAAGCTAAATACCTGAAATGAAGCTATATTAACACATTCCATGGGGTCCAGGAAAGAAAAGGCCAAGTTAATACAAAGTTGATTTTCATTTTGGCCCCCTCAATCCTGACTGTGCATTGGAATCACCAGAGGAAAACTAAAACATACCAATGATGAGGCCCCACCCCAGAATAATTAAATCAGAATTCTAGAGGGTGGGGACGCAGTCAAAACAGAGGGAGTCTATTAACAATTTCATCTGAATTGTTAAGTCCTCTTAAATTATGTAGCTGTTTGTGCCCTGTACATGGATGTGTTAGTTTACTTCATTCTTTTTTTTTTCATTTCCAGACCACAGTTCATGCTTCTTCACCTAAATTAGAAGGTTCTTCCCAATTCCAGAGGTTAAAACCCTAAAATGATGATGTATTTTGTTTGTGGAGGTTAAATGCTAAAATGACAATGCTATTTTAGGATACGTTCATTCTGGTGCTGTCACTTTTCAGTGAACGGCCTATAGAAGAGTGACCATCCCAGGGACCTTCTCACCTCAAGACCATGAGAATGTGACAGAAATGCTATTTTACAGATGTTAAGCAGACGTCGTCCAGTTTCCATCTTGAATCAGTTGGCTCTTGCCGGATCATGCTTTGTGACGAAACATATCTCAGAGGCATGCAGCTATAAGCGTGTATGTGTCACGTGTCTGTGGTCACCTTGGAGACAGGTGCATATGCACTGGGCTCTGCTGGGTGACTCTGCCAGAGCCAGGTCTGACTGTGAAAGGCTTGGTACTTACACTAGAAAACTCACTTTCATCTTGTAGACGATGGAGAACCCGTAAAGGTGTTTTTCACTACGATAGTGATGTGATGACAGCTGTGTTTTGGAAATATCCAAAATGGTGTGGAACACAGGTTGGAAGAAGATGAGACTGGAGGCGAGGAGCCCCATTAGGAGACTGGGCATTGCTCCAGGTGAGAGATAGGGAGGCCCGGATCACAGCAGTTCCCAGTGGGGATGCCAAGGAGAGTGCCTCCCCTCACCTAACACTTCTGTTGGCTGCCCACCATCTCAGATGGCCCTGAGCACCCTCTCTCCCTCAGACGTCTGACCTGAGGCCTGGGAGGATTTGGCTCTTGTCCTAGCTCTGTCTTCACACATCTTTGTGCCACTGGACACATCACCAAAACTATCTGGACTTCAATGTCCTCATTTAAAAGATGCCAAACACACTAGATGATTTCCAAAGTCTCCTTCTGCCCCAAAGGCCTATGAGCTATGGTTCAGGACCTATCTTTAGTCTCCCCAGAGAATGCTATGTTTTCTTAATATACATCTCAAACTGGATACAGTGAAAAGGGCTTCAGACTGAATGAATACTTCTAGTGTTCAGTAGATAGCTGAGCAGAAAGAAACTTAAAGACCAGTGAGCCCATGGATTCACGTTTTCTTTACAGCTGTGGAATATTTTCTTCAAATGAAATATTATGCAGAAACTTGATGTAAAAGATGAGAAGTTGATAACATGAGGCTGATCTGGAGGAGAGAGCAAGGAACCCTGCCTTAATCCATGTGGCCACACCTGTGTTGGGGGGCAGGGTGGGTCCCAGAGCTCAGACTTGATGGTTTGGACCCTGGGCAGAGCCAGGCTCAGGATGGAGCATTAAGTTGTCCAGCTCCAGGGCAAGGAATAGTCTGGGTCATGACTCCCACGATCATATAGTTCGTGACAAAGCTGGGATAAATCGAGGTCTCCTGACTCTTTCTACTGTTACATGACAAGACAAGATCTTCAAACTAATACTGTCTTGAAAAGTGCAGTGTCAAATACCTCGCAAAACTCCTTGGACTATGAGATGTGGCTACACCTACTTTAAGGTTTTTCCCACACCAAAGTTATGATAATATTCTAAGGGCATAAAAGGTTGGGGGTATCAATTGCCCACATGTCCTTGTTTAGGAGAGGATCTTGACTTGTTTTCTGAGGAAAATTTTGACCCTGCCTGGATGGAATGGCAGAGATGCTGTGCGCTTCAGTGTAGGCACGAGTGCAGTCAATACATTAGACAACGTCAAACATATCTTTAGACGTGTTGCTTGTTGAAGAGGGACATGGATCTTCCTTTAAGGAGTAATACAGAACATTTGGGCCCAAGGACTTGTCTGTGATAACCAATATTAATTACTTAATCAACCAATGAATGATACAAATATCTATTAAACACTTTCTTTATGCTAGGCATTGGGAATACAGTGAGGGGCAAAAGCAGAGCCGGGAGCTGCCTTGTGGAGCATACAGTCTATTGGGGGAGACACACAGATAAAGAAATCTTTCCTGAAGAAGCAGCTTCTAGCTTGAGATGTGAAGGAAAAGGTCCAGACAAAGGCAGGGGCCAAAGGATCGAGGGAGACAGCGTTCCAGATAGAGGGAATAGCCCGTTTAAAGATGCAGAGTTGGGAGAGAACATGACTTTTTCAGCAATCTCAAAGAAGTTTGTTCGCGATGGCTGAGATGAAGGGAACAGTCAGAGAGCTGAGGCTGCAGATGTAGATGGAGGCCAGTCTGTATTCAACCATCAGGGGTGTGGAATTCATGCTAAGAGCCCTGTGCAGCCATTCAGGTATTTTTTTCTTTCTTTTCAAAATTATTATTACTTTTATTAAAGTACAGTTGATGTATAATATTATATAAATTACAGGTGTACAATATAGTGATTCACCATTTTTAAAGGTTATACTCCATTTATTGTCATAAAATATTTGCTATATTCTCTGTGTTGTACAACATATCCTTATAGCTTATTTTATACCTAATAGTTTGTACCTCCTAATCCCCTGCCCGTATATTGCCCCTCCCCCTTACATTTAGGTGTTTTAAGTGGAGTTTTGTTTTAGAGAAAGCAGACTGGCTGTGGTTTGGAGAACGGATTAGGATAAGGCAAACAAGTTAGAAGGCTGGGTGGTAAATCCAGGCTGAAATGAAGGTCACCTTACCTTGAGGAGTGGCATTGAAAAAAGAGAGAAAAAGGCCAATTGGGACCTACTATCTACAGGATTTAGTGATATTTACCAGTTTCTCATTTGAGAGAATCCATATTTACAGAGACTTCCCTGAAGGACAGTAACCTGTGAGTCTCCAAACTTTGGTTTTGGGTTAGTTAAGAATTATAAGAGGGTGCTGTAATAGAAGTGCATTATCAATGCGATTTTACTCAAGAGTGCTTTAACATTGGGCCATCAGGCTGTATGTTTGCATATCTTCCTATGGAGGGTTCTTCAGTCTACTGTTTAGAACATTACATAGGAACCTCTTTAGGAACATACCTGGGAAAACTTACTATCAGGGTGCACAACCAGTGATGACCTGTGCTTCTCCTGACTGTGTTTTGAGCTCTGACTGGGATGAGTGGTATTAACAACCACAAGTTCCTCTTTGGTTGGTGTCTAGGAAGCCCCAAATCAAATTATTGCTACTTTTAGCAAAGAGTATTAGCCCTTGTGACATTTATTGATCTCATTCTGGCTTCACTTTCTGGTTTCTATTTTTAATTTTACTTTCTTCCCAGTTCCCTACTTGTTTATTTTTATTATTTTAAATCTTTCAATATAGTATCTTTATAAGTCACTTCCATTCCTTCTTAGAATGAGATTGAGTATAAATAATTATAATAACGTGAAAAGAACTTGGATCTTTGTGCCACAGAAAACTTAGGAAGTTAATATTGGATATAGACACTTAAGGGTTTAATTGTGAGTTGAGAATTTAGATTCGAGTTTTTGAAATTCTAAGGGTTTCTCTTCACTTATAAAGCAAAACTGAATTTCTTGGTCCTTTTTCCTCTGGATAATAACTTGAGCATCACCAAGTTTTTCCTTCTGATTTAAGCTGAATTTCTGTTTTTGTAAGGAATAACTTATCTTCACCAGTAATTCTATAATTTTTCATATGGGAAAATCTTTTAGTATTTTCAAAGGTTCATTTAAAAATATAAATGTGGTTATATTGGGTTAGTTTTATTCTGAGTCACAGAAATAAATCTCTCCCTCTCTCCTTTCCTTCAATAGTCAGACTCTGTATATATACTAGAAATATGGATTTAAAGATTTATTTGTATCCCAAAGAAACTAGAAATCTAGTAGGGGAGGGAAGTCAAACAGATTTTCACTATACAGGGTGATAAATGCCCCCAAAGGTGGTAAGCACAGTGAATGCCTTAACTTTCCATGTCCCTACTTTTTTTTTTGGCTTGGTTGTGGGAATAGCCCCGCTGAGTCAAACTCACTGCATTTCTTTGTTCTGTGTCTGATTGTACCAACGTTAATGCAGACCCAGCCTGTGTGGGTGTCCAACTTCTTGCTCCCCGTTTTAAAGTCAGAGGTCTGGAATTACATGTTATGCAAACAGCTGTAGCTTCTAGTCAGACAAAATCTCATCGTTGCAGGTAAACTTTTTTTTGTTTGTTTTTTTGTGGTACATGGGCCTCTCACTGTTGTGGTCTCTCCCGTTGTGGAGCACAGGCTCCGGACGCGCAGGCTCAGTGGCCATGGCTCACGGGCCCAGCCGCTCCGCGGCATGTGGGAACTTCCCAGACCAGGGCACGAACCCGTGTCCCCTGCATCGGCAGGCGGACTCTCAACCACTGCGCCACCAGGGAAGCCCTGCAGGTAAACTTTTAACGCCAGAATTTCTTTAATAAAGTTACTTCCCTGTTGCCTCTGTTAACCCATGATTGGAAGATTGCTTTGCTGATCTGGGACCAAGGAATTCTTTTAAAGGGTACATTCTTCAGAAAGGACATTCTTATTAAGTCTCCAATCAATCTGCTTTGCAACACTGGCATTGGTTTGCATTGGTGGATGTGGTAGAATCCAACAGTGGTCATTGTTTTTTTTTTTTTTGCAGCCATCCCATCAAGAGGCAGAATTTATTTCTCACCTGTTGAATCTGGGCTAGCCTTGTAACTTGCTTTGGCCAATAGCAATGGCAGAAGCAATATAGTGCAAGTTCTGAGTCTGGGCCTCAAGAGACCTTGCGAGCTTAACTTTACTCTTGGGACTTTCCTGCTATCTTGAACAAGCCTGGGCTAGCCTGATGGATGATGAGATATGTGGCCCAGTAATCTCTGTCTCTCCATCCCCTAGACATGTGAGAGAGGCCATCCTAGACTATTCAGTCCCCAGCTGATCCACCTGCTGGCCACAGATGCATAAGTGAACTCAGCCAAGATCAGCCAAGTATGGCCAGATCAGTAGAACCACCCAGCTGACCAATAAGTCATGAAAAGTAACAAGTGGTTGTTATTTTAAGCCACTAAGGTTTGGGGTTGTTTAATGTGCAGTAAAAGCTAGACAGTAGTAGTGCCGTTTTGACGTCCCTGCAGTGGCTTGCAGGTAATAGTGGACTTCAAAGCAGAGTAAAGGAAAGAAGGAAGGGAGGAAGGAAGGAAGGACGGAAGGAAGGGAGTTAATGAAAAAGGAAGAGGAGGAACATGCACTCCTCATCTTCTGTATGTCCTGCTGATGATTCTTTTTTTTTTTGCGGTACGCGGGTCTCTCACCGCTGTGGCCTCTCCCGTTGTGGAGCACAGGCTCCGGACGCGCGGGCTCAGCGGCCATGGCTCATGGGCCCAGCTGCTCCGCAGCATGTGGGATCTTCCCGGACCGGGGCACGAACCCGCGTTCCCTGCATCGGCAGGCGGACTCTCAACCACTGTGCCACCAGGGAAGCCCCAGCTGATGATTTTTTTAAAACCTAAATTAATGAAGAAATAAGTAAACAAGTCTTATGAACATAAAGGCGGAGAGTCAAACCTCCTAATTAATTATGATTCCAAAAAGATTTGTTAAAATGAGCTGGTCTTGAGACAAGTTAGCCTTGTGTGAACGAGTGCATGTGCCTTGCCCCTTCTTGAAGAAAGTGATCCTAATGACAGGTTTTCTTCATTACAATGATTCCTTTGGTCCTTAATGTGTTTTGATTGTCTGGTGTACGCCAGGCCCTCTGAGAAGCACAGCCACACAGTGGTGAACAAAATGCAGTCCCTGCTTTCGAGGAACTTAAGTATACAGTGTGGAGAGGACCACGCAGTGTGGGAAGAGCTTCTGGCCCCTCCAGGAAGGGAGATGCTCAGAGAAAATGGCCCAGAAGAGAAACTTCTTTAAAAATAGCTGAAGGATGAGTAGCATTAGCCAGATGAAGAGGCATTTGTCACTGCTATTCAAGCATGGATGATCTTATCACTTGGTCCTGCTACATAGATACATATGCCCAGAAAACTGTGTACCTAGAGTACTCCATTAGCTTAAGAATCCGAAGATTTCAGGACTACCTTGAGCTGTTACAAAACTTATTATATACTCGTTGTCATGGAGCTCTGTTTTATTATTTATGAGAACATGGAAAGCCAGCAGAGTTAGAGACCTTTAGCCAGACTTCATCACATCCACTGGAAAAGGGATAATTGCAATTACTGCAGAGATTAATGTGTAGGCAGGCAGCCCTCTTAAGCACAGCGCACATAAAGGCCCAGCCACACTGGAGAACAAAGAGCTGAAATGGGTTTTAGCGTTTGTTGTGTGTGGGGTGTGTGTGTGTGTGCGCGCGTGCCCATTCATTTTAAGACTAGCAAAACCATATTTCAGAAAATTTGGAAAATGAGAGGCTTCTCCTAATCCTACTACTCTAACAACCACTTTTTGCATTTTGAATATCCTAACAATACTTTTCCTGACAATACCAAGGCATGTACTGAACTGACCATCCTTTGGCTCAAAACCAACTGATGTATGTGGGCAAGAGGCTGCGTAAGCGATAGCTTCTCAGTGCAGTCCCTTCCGAATAGAATGGAGAAGAATTTATAACCCAGCTCTGATCTACTAGGCTCACAGGTTTGCCCAGTGTTGCATCTGGACCCTGCACTTTCAGGTTGTACGCGCTTGATTCAAGCGGACGCACTTTCATGTGTCAGCATCAAGGAAGAAGCCCTGGGGCAGGAGGCTGGAGGTGCCTGGCATTGGCAGGAGGTGAGGCGCTGTCAGGCTGTGTCTGTGTGAAGTTGATGGGAATCCACACAGAGTTGGTCATTGCCAAGGTGAAACAAGAGGAAGTGAATTGGAGTATAAAAGGTATTGGATACAACCTTTTAGCTTTCTCTTTCTGGTCAGTTAGGAGCCTTCTATAATATCTGGGTAAGAGGTAAAAAATAAAAAGACAAATGTCAGTACTGATGATCTGCATTATCTCAGGGTATTTGAAGAGCAAATTTTATTGATGGGAATCACTGACCCTGAAAATAATGATGAAATCAAACCTTGTAAACATATTTCTTACAAATTAATAGTTCTTGAGGCTAAAGGCAAAGTTGTTCCTGGGATTGTTTTTGGCAATAATGATTCAAGATGTGGGTGTATTGAACTGTGTGGATGTGTTCTGGGCTCTCTTTGTCTTATTTATGCATTCTAACGAGTTTTAAATTTTCTATTCTCTCTAATTTTCCATACCACTCATCATGCTTCTTTCCAACAATTTATGATGTCTTCAGTATTGCTTATTGATAAGTTGCTTCAGGAACTAGTGAAACTTAAAACATGCACAGTATGCCCTTAGAAAACAAAGATACAGAGAATAAGATTTGAAAATTAAATGTAGTGTTTATGGAAGGATTCAAACTTTTTTTGCTTTTAATTTTTTAGTAACTTCACTTTTTATGTGTCAATATCATCTTGAATGTTGATGGTCCTTATGCCAGAGGGAAAGAGAAAATTCTGAGTGCCATGTATTAGCTCTGGCTGATCGTTTAGAACTAGAATCAGTCACATAGCCCCCATATGACCACAAGGGGGCAGGGAGTGCCGTCCTGCGGAATGCCTAAAATGGGGGAGAAACGTAAGTATCTGGCAAACGGTACCAATGACTACCACAGCAACTTGGCATTTTTAACAGGCAATGTTACAAAAAATTTGTGTGATAGATACTATGCAGTAGGTCTGAGGTTGTGTTGTGTGATAAAAAAAATATGCAGTAGGTTGGAGGTTGTGGCATGCATGACATTTTTAGATGTTTAAATTACAGGAAGTCTTACATGTAAAATGAATATATAGCAGGTTTGAATGTATAACTACCAACACAGCTGTTTAAAAATGTTACAAAAATCTTTATTAGCTTTAAATTACTGTAACTCTTCTCTGAGTCCCTATTCCCCATAAGAATAGTGGAAAATGCATTGTCAGTATTACTGGGGCTCCCCTACTGCAGGGTTATGCAGTCAGGGGAGATCTTTGGCTAAGCTCAACCATCATCGACCCTCAGGGAGACACCTTGGTCCTCAGCCCTCTGGTCACTGTTGAGATGTATGATAGTCAAGCCCACATTTCATCTCTCTGAGGCTGGTGGCTCTCTGCTGCTTCTGGGCTGAGCTTGGAGGCAGCAGAATCTGCAGAGGCTGGGAAGCCCAGGGTTAATGGCCCAGACTCCCTCCCTGTGTTCTCTCTGAGGCCATTCCACTTCCCTGGAGCACTGTCATCAAGCAGAATTCGACTCCCTCCCATGCCTGGGGACGACCAGCTTTTGTCCCTGTTTCAGTCTGAAGCAAACTCTGTGTCCTCAGGCCTTCTCAAAGGATAGGAAGAACTGCGGACCCCGAGCCACTTCTCTTTCTGCAAAGCACTTAAATTCTGCAGCCCACCTGTTCCATTGGTTCACAAAATTTGCCTCATGTGCTTATTCTCATGGTTGGAAGGTTTAAAGGATACTTGTAAAAGCAACTGCCACAGAGGAGTTCTCATTACTGTGAACGAAGTGTTAAAGTGCGAATTAGCTTTGGTAATAAATAATGGACAGGGTGGAGCAAGGGCTGGACGAAGGAAATTAGTATTTATTATGTACCTACTATGTGGCAGGACTTGGTAAGATATTTTCATGTTATCTCACTTAATCATCACAGCAACACTACTAAGTGGATAGTATGAGCCCATTTTATAGAGGAGAAAACTGAATCTCAGAGGGTTCTATGTATACACACAACAAAACAGTAATAATAGTCGGCATTTATGATGCTCATTAGATGCCAGCCACTGTTACCACCGCTTTATGAATGTAAACTCATTTAATCTTCACAATATTTCCATGAGGCAGGTACAATAGGTACGATATTCTTACTTTACGGATGAGAAAATTGAGTCATAGAGTTTAAGAGACTCATCCAAGGTCACTGGATAATGATGAGGTCAGATCTGACCCCTGGCAGTCTGGCTCCACAGACCATGCTCTAGTCTAAGATTGAATAGAAAGGCAGAGTCAGCATTCCAAGTGTGGGTCAGCTGATGACTTGGTGGTTAAATACTCAAAACAGCTTTCCAGAAAATGGAATATGCAGACCATACTCATATTCTTCCCAGATGCCACTACTATCATCCGGTTGGTCAGAGGCCAGATGCTTTCTTTTTAATTGAAGTATATGCCAGATGCTTTTAAACACAAAAACCGTGCAAACTACATGGGGTCAACTCTTTGTAAATAGCGCTGATGATTGTACAAGGCAGCACGGCCCTTGGGTATTAAAGCTTAAACATTCTTGGCTCTCCAAGCAGCCAAGTTACTCTTAGCTCAAGGAGGTAGGTGCATTATATTGGTTTCCCAGAGGGAGAAAAATGATCCTTTTCCCTTCTTTCAGCGTCTTTCAATGGTAACTCTGAATAATAGGTGGTCAAAAAGATTAAGTGACTTGTTCCTGCCATGAAAGAGGGCCCCGGACTGCTGATCAGAGTAAGGAAGACTAGGTTCCATGGATTTTTTTTTTTTTTTTCGGTACGCGGGCCTCTCACCGTTGTGGCCTCTCCCATTGCGGAGCACAGGCTCCGGACGCGCAGGCTCAGCGGCCATGGCTCACGGGTCCAGCTGCTCCGCGGCATGTGGGATCTTCCTGGACCGGGGCACGAACCCGTGTCCCCTGCATTGGCAGGCGGAGTCTCAACCACTGCGCCACCAGGGAAGCCCCCATGGATTTTATTTTACGAATCCTTCCAAAGTATAAAGGCTGATGTGGTGTTTTAAAACAACTTTATGATAGACTATATATCTTGAATAGAACTTATTTATGCCCAATGATCATGTTTAGTTTTTAATATTACTTGGTATAGTTATTTTAGTATCAGACAGAAAGATTTTAACTATCACATGAACTACTTTACAAATAAGTTTTTTATAACACAAATAGCCAAGTTCTGTATATTCAGTTAATATAAATATCTAATCTGACTTGATCAGATGATCAAAATAAATATGGTCCAGATATCAGAACCCACTTGGAATCACAGACAGATGCCCTGTGCTTAGTGCACTAGCGATATTTCTGAAAAGGTGCATACAAACCAAATTTTTGTAGGTCGAGTTATGATTTACTCAGAAAATTGATTTACTATTTGATTTACTAGGGAAATTGGCTATGTGAAACTGGCTACTATGAGGAAACATTTTGTGAATCAACTAACTTACCTTCAGCCTTTATTTGTTTAATTATGTCTTTCCTCAGTTTTTCAGAATAGATTTTTGGTCTGCTGATAATTCGCATTTTGTAAATTTGAATTTTTGTACTGTATTGGGTTTGTGGAAACCGGCAGACTGAGCAGGCAAACATATGAAAATACTTGAAAAAATTCTTTCAAAATAATTTCTATAAATTTTTAATGATGTCTGAAGTGACATTTGAAAGGTTCAATCATTTTTTATGCACCAAAGAGTGCTTATCACTAGCAAAATGTACTTTTCATTGTTGATCAATTTATAATTGTAGAACTTTAATTCCATTAAAAAGAAAGTGTGTCCTAGATTATGGCATCTGCTTGCATTTACTTTTTTAGTCACCCTATTACAGAGTCATTTGTAAATGCTCTGCTATTTTAAAATTAACTTCCAGGTCAGCCTGAGATTTTTTATAATTTCTTTTAGGAAACATGGACTTTTGTGGGTCTAGTATTTACATTATTTAACTTTATGCTGAATTTGCTGTTTGTATGAATGAGGAGATCTGGTTAAATACATTTCTACTTCTCTGGAAATTTCTGAAAACAAAGCAAAACTAGGAAGAAGGCAACAACTTACACAATGAGTATAATTTAGAATTTAAATACATTAATTATGATAAAATATAAATGTGAATAGGACAAAACCACTTGTCTTTAAAGTCTACACATATTCATATTCCTGTTACATTAGAAGGTTTTTGCTTGAGTTTCTTAATTTCTCTCTTGTTGAATTTATATATTAATATGCTATGGATTATGATGTTATTAAACACATATTAGAAGTAATATAGGCAAATTTGTTTCATAGAAGCTTCAACCAAAAGGAGCAACTTATGTTAATGTGATCAACTCATTTTACCACGTGCAATGTACACATTTTATATAAGCTGTGCCACAGAAATAAAAATAATAAAAGTAACAAAAGTGTGTTGAAAATTGCTTTGGGGCAGGTGGTGGAGTTTAAAGGCACAGTCCTTTCATTTTTGCTTTAAATAGTCAGCTCCCCACCATTGCAGTAGAGTTGCTTTGTCCTTTAAGTTCATTTTGACCTTTTAGTTCCTTCCACCCTCCCATCTGTCCTGGCCCAGAAAGCAGGTGTGGGAGGAAATTGGTTTCTGTATGAACTCTCCTCCCAGCCACAATCATCTCAGGTTCACTCCACCCTCACGATCCTGTGCTAAGCTTTGTGTCCACACGAAAACCCTAACGCACGTCCCCATGAAAACCCAAATTTAATTCTGCATTTTCTTATGCTTAAAATGAATTCATCTTCAAAAAAAAAGTTTGCCTATTTCTTCCCCCTTAAAGACCCATACACAGTTTGGAAAATGCTTGAAGGCAGAATGATGTGATAGGTCCTTGGGAGGTTTCTGAGAGGGCACGGAAGTCGACTGGTTTTTGTCCTTTCTCACCCCCCCCCCTTTAGAAATGTGAAAGCTGGCAGGCGTGTCTTAAACTCACTCTGGACGGCAGGTGGACATAATGACCTCTAAGCTGATGAGCTCACACCCCACCCTCACTTGCACATACCGGTTTAGTTTCTGAGGTGAGACTTTCAGGCTTATTTTTCAGGAGGTGGTGACTGCGAATAGAGGAATAGACTGTGAATCGAGGAATCGTCCCCACTGCTCACTGACTTTAACCTGGTGCCTCTCTGGCCAAGACAGGAGAGTCACACCTGAGGGGAGGTGTTCACTCTGAACCCACAGCTTCAAGGACGTTCTAGACTCAGGTGGAAGGAATATCTCTGGATTGTAGCTAAAACTTTCCCCCGCCCAGAGATATGTACAGGTTGAAGGGCTTCCCCCGATGTTTTGGCAATAAGAAGAAAATCATTTCTCCTCGGGGCATTTGGAATGGGCAAAATAAACATGCTGTGCACAGCTGCAGCTCCCAAGCCTTTAATGATTTCACTAGGCGGATGGAGGGTCTGGCCCGACACGGAATGTCAGACTTGGAGGCTTGATCTCTATAAGTATTTGTGTCCACGATACCTGAATAATCACTCCAAGTACCACCTGCTGGGGCCTCATTTTTCTTTTCATTTCTTAAAAAAAAAAAAAAGACTCCCCGTCGTCTAGGCAAGTGGAGAGAACTGATTAACTCCAGGGAACGCTTGCAGATCAGCAGACCCCTGGTGGTGCAGACGCCAAGCGTAGACGAAGCCCTGGGGGCACCCCAAGGTGTCATCTCCCCAAGCGACAGCGTGCACCTCTCATATTAACAGCCCTTGGTTCCGCTTGGGTCTCTCCCATCCCCGGCCCTCCTTCCTGAGCCCTGGCCACCATCTCACCTTCTCCTCTCCTTCCACGCCCTGGACCAAGCGTCCCTTCTGGCAGGTGGGGTTGGGGAATGTTTAGTCTTCCGGGAAGGGGTCAACAGGGTTAATGATGAAAGTCCGCGCAGGTGGGGCCGCCCCGGGCAGCGGTGGGTGTCGGAGGTGAGGGGGCGCTGTTCGGGCAGCAGTGCGCGGGGTGGCGGGCGGGAGACCTGCCAGGCTGACAGAGAGGCCGGCCCTAGTGGGGGCCGCTCCGCCGCCGCCGCCGCCGCCGCCGCTGCTGTGATGCGGCGCCGGTGCTGCGCCGGGCGGCGGAGTCAGAGCCTGGGCGCGGGAGCACGAGCTGCAACATCAGCACCGGCGGCGGCACCTGCACCAGCTCCCGGGCCCCGCGCTGCGCTCTCCGACCCGCCGCGCCCGGGGCCGCCGCCCCGTGCTCTCTATGGATGTCAAGGCGGCCCCCAACGGGGTGGCCACCATCGAGGACCGGATCCTGCGGATCACCGGCTACTATGGCTATTACCCGGGTTACTCCAGTCAGAAAAGTAAGATGCCGCGGGGCTGGCTTGCTCCAGGCGCCGGAGGGGTGGGATGCGGGAGGGCGCGCCGTCCGGACACCTGCAGCCCTGCTGGCGTGGCTAAAGCCAATCTCCTGGCAGTGGGGCTACCGGGGCTACAAGTGTGTTCGCTGTCCTCGGTCCTGAACCATGAGAGAGAACGGGTGTCCGGACTGTTGGCGCCTCGGACTTTGGAAATAGTGGTAGCCTTGGGGGCAGAAGCGCAGAGCGAACCGGGTGAGCGCTCCTGACGGCCGTCGGCCGGCTCACCCCAGGCTTATTCACGACCGAGCAGGCTAACGTGGCCGTTTACTTAGCGAGACTCAGCCCTTGGGGCTGCACTGCCCCAAAGTCCCTACTGGGTGCCAGGCTGCGGGCTGGGCGCTGGGAAGGCTCGGAGGTGGAGCTGGCGGCGGAGGCCGACCCAGACGTGGGTCCCGAAGCCGATGGGTCAGACTGTTCACTCCAGGCTGTTGAGACGTTGCCAGCGCGGGAATTACTCTTGTTAAAATGTTTCTGGGAGGCTGTCCACCTCGGGCAGAGAAGGAACCTGGCCAGGGCTCCGAGTCTGGGAGCTTGGAGCCAGAGACCCGTGAAAAGACTGGGGGCTGGGGTGAGTGAGAGGGGGCGGCGCGACCGGGCCACCCCCGCAGCTGCCCGCCGCACGTCGCGGCTACCGCTGAACCGGAGCGGGCCGCTCTGCGCGGTCCGCCTTTCTTCCGGCTAAGCGAGGTCATGCGGTGCGGACGCTTTCACGTTTCTGGAGCAGTTTTGCGGAGAGGGCGATGAGGTGCGCTCTACTCTGTCCCTCTCTCCCAACACACGAACCCACTGGCTCTATTTGCTGGGATTAGTTCTGCCGGCGACCCAAGTGAAGCTCGTTTTACTCTGAATTGGGGGAGTAGCTGCGGCTTAATTCCCATGCAGGTGGGATTTCACTTTTTCTCCATCAATGCATTTCTGTCGCCATAGATGGAGCTTCATTGATGTTTTTGCTGTTATTTTTAACCGGAAGCCTTGGACGCTCCTAGATGCATTTCTGATTGGTATTTTTCTGAGACATATGAGGTACAATCAACGTTACAGTTTCTCTGAAACGAGTAATCCCTAACACATAGAGGGAAAAACACCTTTTTCCTTGTAACTCCTCCCCCCCGCCCCCCCCCCCCCCGCTATGCTCCATCCCTATTGAGCTTTCTTCCATGGGCTGTCCTCACACAGATATTTTCTAGTTTAATACTTCATTTGGCTTCAGGAAAGGCCCATTTGATTTGGATGGTTTCTGTCTAGCTGTTTTTAGCATTAGATTACGTTATTCATTTTCCATACAAAAGTAATTATATAGTGTTAGAATTTTCTAGAAAGAAAATAACATGCTGTGGAATGTGGTTTGAAGTCTTTATACTATAGACTCAAAACTTCCTTTTTTTTCCTATTGGCAAAGGCTTTTTGTTTTTAACCCTAGAAACTTAAGCGAAGGCACTAGTATACCATGTAGAGATTACTTAGATTTCACCTTTGAATATTTTAATTAGGAACCATGGGATTTTGGTTGCTTAGAAAATGTAGAAGCTGTCTGTGAGATTACAAGACCCAGGGTAGCATATTATTATAGTTTTTATAACAATGGAACTTTGGTTAATAAAGAACAAACCAAAAAGAAAACTGGAAAAGTGACATTTTAGAGACATGTTCATATTATCTTTTCATATTTGCTGAAATAGCTTCACACGTTTCATCTGACGTACAATAACTGGACAAAAAGAGGGAAGAGCACAGGTTAAGACAGTAACTGAAGCTAAAAGGGATAAAGATGTATTTGGCATAGTTATTTGTGACGGGCTCTTAGCTAACTTCGGGCCACAGAATTCAAACAGTGAAGGCAGAGAATCTCACAAGGACAGAGAATTATGTGATAGTCAAATACCTTTCAAGATGTTTAAGCTTTCAGAGGTAGAAAGAGATTGCCATTTTGCAGAGAGGCTAGGAGGAGAGAGAGCTGGAAGAGGGCCAGGCAGCTGAGCACCATGAAATAATCCTACCCTTAATGCAGGCTTCAACTAGTAAACAAACACATTGAAGCAAAGCAGTACAATATGGTCAATTGATTTAGCTGTTACCGGGAATGAGCAACAGCTTGGGGGAATTCTGGAAAGATATTTAGGAAAAGGCTGTGGTGAGGAATATGTAATATGTGAAGGCAAGGTGGCGTTCCCATTTTCTGATGGTCATGTTTGAGACCTCTCTTGATATCAATGCCATTTACTTTTCTAGAGGCAGGTGGGGACTCATCTCTGACAATATGCATTAATGATCAACCTCATGGTAATGTGTCCTGCTGCCACCCCTGCCAATCAGGAAGATGAGTATCTGGCTCAGAACAAATTCTAGTAGTCAGGCTGATGCAAAAAGAAATGTATGTGTACATATATTATGTATGTAAAAGGTGCATACATATAGAATATACACTGTATACATAAGATATGTAAACATGTATAAAAGAATATATATGCATTATATATAAAAGATACATATATATATATATATATATATATATATATACAATCATCTCTATAAATTTAGATAGATAGATGGGTACAGAGATGATTAAAGCATTAGTCTAACCTCAAGTTACTTATGGTCTGGTAGGGGAAATAGATTTACTCATTCAACAGGTGCTAATTGAGCACCTCCTATGTGCTGGGACTACATCAGTGAACAAAACAGACGAAAGTATTTTCCTTTTTAGAGCTTAAGTTCTAGTCGGAAAAGACAGACAATAATAAATACATACATACATAAATAAAGTATTGTATTTCAAGGTGATACCTGCTTCAACAAAAATATCAACAAGAGTTAAAAGGCTAAAAAAGTCTGAGGGGGTAGCAATTGTGGAAATTTTAAATAGGGTGGCCAGGGAAGGCCTCACTGAGGAGGTCACAACTGAGCAAAGACCTGAAGGATGTGAGAGAGTTTGCTGTGTAGACATTGGGAGGAAGTCGTTCCGGGCAAAGGGAACAGCCCATGCAAAGCTCTGAGGTGGAGCATGCTGGGCCTGCTAGAGAAGGAGTGGGGAGGCCTGCATGGCTGAAGTGGGGTAAATAATTGGGCGAGTGGTTGGAGATGAGGACACTATGGATACAGGGGCTCACATGAAGTAGCACCTTACCGGCCATTGTAAGTCCTTTGGCTTGTACTCAGTGAAATTGGGAGCCTTTGCAGGGTTTTGACAGAGGAGTGATGTGACTCGACTTACATTTCAAAAGGATCAACTTGACTGCTCTATTGGGGCAGAGGTGGAAGCAGAGAGACTAGTTAGTATGTCACTGTAATAACCAAGGTGGGAGATGATGGTGGCCTGAACCAGAGGTGTAGCAGTAGCAGAGGTGAGAGGTGGTCAGATTCTCTATATATTTGAAATTAGATTCTCTATATACTTGAAATTCTCTATATATCTGAATAGGGTTTCTTGATAGTTGGATATGGTATCTGCAAGAAAGAGAGGAGTAAATAAGTGATTCCACCTTTTCTAGTTTGACTGGGTTTGAGTTGCCAATGGCTAAAGTGTGGCAAGATTCAAGGCAGAGAAGTTTAGGGAGTCAAGGGGTAAGGATACATCTTGGAAGGTTTAAATGTAATTGGAGATGTAGAATAATGTTGGAGTTCAGAGGAGATGCCTGACTGGAGATATAAATTAGGGATTTTCCAGTATTTGGATGGTTATTTATAGTCTAAGACTAAAGAGATCTCCAAGGAAGTCAACGTATATAGAGAAGAGAAGAGGAGAAAGGACTGACTCTGGGGCACTGAGACATTAAGAGGGTGAGAAGAAGAGGGGCATATGATACCCTAGAAGCCAGTGAAGACTTTCAGAGGGAAGAGATTAGCCGAGTCCAATGCTGCTGAAGGGTCTAGAAAATAAAAACTGATAACTGACCATGAATTTGGCAACTGGACATCATTGGCTACCTTGACAGGAACACGTAAGGTGGCAGAAGGTGGATTAGAATGTGCTTAAGCAAGAATTAGAGGGAGGAATTGGAAATGTGAGTATAGACAATTCTTCAATGATTTTTGTGCAAAGGGGGGCAGAGGAAATGGGAGTAGTGGGGTTAAGAAAGTTGGGTTTTTTTGTAAGATGGGAGGCAATTGCAGGATGTTTGCATGATCATAAGAATGATTCAATAGAGAAAGAAAAATCAGTGATGTTGGAGAGATAGTGTACCAAAACTAGTGCACAAAGGAAGGGACATCGCTTTAGATAGGAACATGGATATAGGGCAGAAGGTATGGATGAAGGGTCTAGAAGGAGCATAACTGAGATTGTGGGAGTCTGGTGAGATTCTCTTCTGGTTGCTTTCATTTTCTCCAAATAGGAAGCAAGGTCATCAACTGAGAGTGAGGATAAAGGAGAAGGTGGTAGATGTTGGAGGAAAGAGAAGGTGTGAATTGTTCTATGGGGAAAGTAAACGGACTGAGGAAGTACAGTAAAGTTGTCTGGCTGCCTTAAAGGGCACGTTTAGTTTCTGGTCAGAAATTTGAAGCGAGACCAGTCAGTAGGTTGTTATGCTCATTGACACAGTGGTGGCGTGGAGCAAGTGAAGAGAAGGATTTAACCAGAGTTTCAGATTATCCAGTGGGTGTAATAATAGCGGCAAGGGAGTTGTGAATGTATGCAAGGAAGTTATTGTAGTGAATGACCATAGCATTTAGAGCTGGTGAATAGAGAAGAGAAAAAATCGAGATGATTAGGGAGAGTGAAAAGTTGGTAGGATCAATGGATTGGAAATCTCAGTGGGATCAAAGGCTAGTGGGTGGTTAGCTGGGAGATAAGAGGTGATGATCAGAGAGGGTTGTATTACTATAAGAAGTCATTCATTCCATAAGCCAAGTCAAAGGATAAATCCATTTATATTTTACTGTATTCCGTTATCAATATTTTGGGGGTGAGTCTTCTTTCTGTGTTTGTATAAGGAGGCAGTATATTGATGTGTAGTGAATTAAACTCTAGGGGTTTGGAAATTTATTCTAGTTAAACCTGCCAGCAACTTGGCTCTGAGACCTGAGACACCTCTCTGTGGCCATCAGTTTCCTTGTTTGTAAAAAAAAAAAAAAAAAGAAAAGAAAAAGGGTAGAAATCACTGTCTTAGGACAGCATGCAGTAGGTCACTTTGACAGCTTTCAAAAAAGCCCCACCCTCCATGGAGAAATCTCACTCAGTAAAGTCTATTATGTTTACTTCACCTCTCCTCGCCCCGCCTTCCATCTCAGATGGTGGCCAGCTCCCTCTCTTTGTTCTATGCCTTTTGTGCTTGTTGGCCTTCTGTTTTTTTCTGTACTCCGCCAGTGACCAGGTTCTGTGGTTATTTTCTATCGGTAGCTGCAAATTTATAGTAAAACTTCTTGTCCTTGCTCTGATCCCAGCTCTGACCATCGAGTTTCCAAAAAGAAATCTACCGACTTCTGGCTCTCTCAATTCTCCAACTATTGCTGTGACTTAGCATTTCCCAAGGTTCCAGACTCAGCTGTCTCCTCTCACTTTATTTTCCCCGAGCAAGTACATTCAGTTTCATGGCTTCACCATCTTCGATGTGTCTGTATTTCTAGGTCCACTTTTTCTGAGCCCAGACCCATATTTCAACTTTCTGCTAGAATTCTTACCTGAGTGTCCCCCTGGCATGTCACACATAAAACTAAATTCATCATTCTGTCCTTAAAATATGGCTTTTCCTTCTTATTATGCTTTTTAGCTTCCAATATCTGTATCTAACCAATTGCTCAGAAACCTGGAGTTATCCTCAAACTCTGCCCTTTCCCCTTCTCCTATATTCAGTTAACAAGTCCTATCTATTTTACCTCACATATGTGCTTTCCATCCCTATTATCACTGCCTTAGTTCTATCCATTGTATCTTTTTTTTAAACATCTTTATTGGAGTGTAATTGCTGTACAATGTTGTGTTAGTTTCTGCTGTATAACAAAGTGAATCAGCTATACATATACATATATCCCCATATCTCCTCCCTCTTGAGTCTCCCTCCCACCCTCCCTATCCCACCCCTCTAGGTGGTCACAAAGCACTGAGCTGATCTCCCTGTGCTATGAGGCTGCTTCCCACTAGCTATTTTACATTTGGTAGTGTATATATGTCCATATCCATTGTATCTTTCACCCAATCTCAAATCTTTTTAATCCAGTATGCACACCTTAAGAACATTCAATTCCCTAAAATGCAAATCTTCCTCTCATATCCCTGATCAAATGCCAGGAATAAATCTTCATTTTCTGTGGAATAAAGTCCAAATTCCTTAGCATGCCACAATCTGAGCCCAGCTTACATTGTTCTATTTTAGCACGTTTTCCCCTCTAATTGCCAAAGTAATGCATGCTTAATGCAGAAAATCTGGAAGGCAGAGACGCAAAGAGAGATTAAAAACAAAATTACTTATAATTCTACCAGCCAGAGGTGATTAGTGTTAACATTTTGGCTAACACTACCCTTTCAGTCTATTTTATATCCATAGACCCATGCAGGTGCTGTTTATTTTGTACTGAACATTTCTTTCATTGGTCTATATATTTTAATAAGTGAAATTTAATGTATGCAAAATCTTCCATATATTTAAACACCTTAACCTACTTACATTGTTGAATTTTTCATCCAGTTTTTCTTTTGAATTTCATATCTCACATAGCCTCCGCTAACCCTGAACATAGTCTCATCAAGCTGCTCATTGTTTTAATAACATTCTTGTCCCCATGTTCTTCAGGTCCTCAGTGCCTTTTTACACTATGGCCTGAACGGCTTCCTCTCCCCATGTCTCCTTTTTCCCTCTTTGGAAAGCTCCTATTTATCTTTAAAGGCCAAGTTCACATGCGCTGTCCTCTGTAAAGCTTCCTGATTGCCCCAGGCTGGGTTAATCCTCCCTCTGTGCTCCTGTAATACTGTGTACTCACCTCTGCTCCAGCATTTAGCACACTATTTTGGGCTGTTTACTTTTCACAAGACTGCTTCACCCATGGAGCTTGGGGAGGGAAGGGACTTATCTTTATTTATTTTTATCTTAGGCAAAGTGAAAGTGTACTGGAGTACATTCTGGGTGCTCAATGAAGTTTATTGTACTAATGAATGAATGATTATAGTTTCTGTTGAAGAAATTGGAGAGTTAATTATTGCCACACAGAAAAAGTGTACATGGTGGTAGTGATTGGAGGGAAAGAAAAAATCACCAGCTATGAATGAATTAAACAGATGTGCCTATTCAGAGAATGAGAATAAACCAAATGGTATTTTATGATCACTTTACCTTTGTAACTTCTGCATTTGGGTCCTTATTGCCTTTATAACCTTTTCTGTACTTGAATGGGGAAAAGGCAATTTTTAAAATACAAAATAGTATAAAGTTATTAGAATTCTAAGAAATAAAGTGTGGTCCTTCCCCCCTTGTGAAGTGGTTAGTATTGGTCTTCATGGTACGATATTAATATAACATTTCAGCACTCTAACTGGCATTAAGTTATAAAACTGTCTCATACTAGTGAAATGAATGCAATAAATATTTCTCCCAGTTCATAGTCTTTTTATACCTTGATAATAAGCTTTATGCTTCTTTGTATATGACAGGTAGCATTTT
The DNA here is from genome assembly GCF_937001465.1 of Orcinus orca. Lineage (NCBI taxonomy): Eukaryota > Metazoa > Chordata > Mammalia > Artiodactyla > Delphinidae > Orcinus > Orcinus orca. The sequence goes on along the minus strand of NC_064560.1, from coordinate 158,478,071 downwards.
ATAAACAGTTATAAATAATTACCATTGATACGTAGTAAGAAGTCTTTGTAACATAGTTTTAAACTATAACTTGTAAGGTCTACATTGATATACTGAATATCATCGTATATGTTATTGATGTTGCATAATGTAGTTTCTACAATGTTTATTCTGATATGTATTTTTCATTTAAAATATAAATTTATATATAAACTTGATATTTGTATTGTAAAATACTACTGCTACTAATAGCTAACACATGGGTTTAACATTAAGTGTCAGATAAACTTTCTTTAGAAAGCCCATCTAAGACCTGTTTGAGGCCATAATGCAAAGACCACAAGTCCCTGCTCTGCTACTTGCTAGACTTTTAAACTCGCATAAGTAACTTAACCTCTCAGATCAAAAGTTTTGTTCCTGTAAAATGGAAATAGTAATAGTTGCATCACAGGTCATTGGGAGGGTTATATAAGATAACATATATAAAATGTCTGATACAACGCGCAGTTCAGTGTATGGAAGCTGTTGTGATCATGGAGGAAACCAGTTGAATCGGCTTCATGATTTCAAAAAGGCTTGCTCACTTTTTTCTTGTAAGTAAATGGTTTACCACTTACATTTTGTTCCTATCCAATGTTGTACTCTGAATTGTTATTGAAAATTGTGTTACAGCAATGTTAAAGATAATTTACAAATTATCCAAGTCTGCAATGGTTTTTATTTTGCCATTAGAAGGTTGCCTTCTACTTCTTACCACTTTCTGGCTTACCTGGATCGCCCCTGGGGATAGGTTAAAATGGGCTGGAGCCATTTGTGATGAGATTATTCCCAATGGGCTGATCCAAAATAGAGGAGACAAATCTAGGGCTTATGGGTGACAAGATGGGTCTGCATATCTGGAGGTGCAGATACCCAGACATCAAAGTAGAGAAAAGCGCAGGGGTTGGGGGAGGGATGTGGACAAATTGGGGGAGGGAGTGGGGGAGGGGAAGGGTGAAATCCCAGCTGAAGATGAGTAGCATGGGATGAGGTGGGTTTATACAGGATTGGGAGGGCAAATAGGTGGAGAAGAAGCGAAGGCTGATAATTAATTGGGGACTAGTCTGCTGGAAGTTTCATTGTTCCTTTTTACATGTGGAGTCTTTTTATTTTTATTTTTTCAAAAGTGAATAGCCTTTTGTTTCCTAGTTATGGTTAAATCCTTAAACTCCTGTGATTTCCTGTGCCCCGTTACATGTGGAGTCTTAAAGGGGCAGTTGCTTTTCGGTCTATTTATATAGTGGTGAACATTACAGATAGGATATTTTAAATTCTACTTTTAAAAATACGTCATTATGATATAAACACATTTACATAGTCTTCGAAGTTATAATTCTGTTATGTTATGAAGTATTTAACCACTTAAAGACACAGAATAATGTAGAGAAAAAGGAAAATAATCCTGTCACTGTAACATGACTACCGTTATTTCGGTTAATTTCCTTCCAATCCTCGTAACGCACGTAGGGCTTCACTCCTTGATTTATTGACAAATATAAACTAGAGTGTAGTCATAATTCTGATATATACAATTTTGTGCCCAGCTTCTTTCCCACTTGACATTTTAGGATAAGCACTTTTCATTTTGTTGCATTCGTCTGCTTGCAGAGCCTGGAATTAGATTCCCTTTCAGAGATCTTGGCTTAAAGAATTTGGGCAAGCTGGTTCTCAGTTCTTTGAGACTAAATGAAATGGAGAGACCTGGAGTGTTAGTGAGGGCTTGTTTGGTTTCTTATCACAGGGTTCCACTTGAACTGGCTTAAGCAAAAATGGAAGTGACTGAAACGATACTGTGAGTCTTCCATGGATTTTAAGGCCAGGGATTAGGTGGGATAAGCGTCAGGTCCCGGACTGTTGTAGGGAAGATAGGAAGCCCTCTTTCTCTGCCTTTCATCTCTTTTTTTTTTCTGGCATATGTTCTCCATTCTTGTCTCTTGCTGCAGACTGGCTTTCTCTATTCCTTGTCCAAATGGTTGAAAAATAGCCTCTGCAAGCAGTTCCAATGTTTACATGTCCTCTATTCAAGAGAGCAGACAGATTGAGCAAGAATCTCTTCTAAATCCAGATTCCCAGGGAAAGGGACTCTTTGGCCCAATTTGTGTCAAGTGTACACTCTCGATCCTATTGACTGTGGTGGTCTGGGGCAGGGTCAAGTTATGCCGTCACGGCTGCCAGAGGCTTTCTCCTGTAACCCTACTGACAGTAGGGCAAGAGGTAGTTTCCAGAGAAAAGGAGTGATTGGCTGGACAGTCAATAGCTATTTGGTTCACTGAGCTTTGCATAAAAAGTTTTTCATATTAAATCATAGGCTTCAATCACGATCCAATCTTTCTTCTGGTCTGATAGTCCTTATAATGTACCTACATAATATCTAGTGAGGTTATAGATAGTGTATTCCTAAACTGAGAAAATCCAAGTGTTTGTTTCGAGTATAAGTCCCTAGGGAGTTCTGTTTAAAAGTACTCAATAGCACTGCAGACTGCTTATTAAGTTTTATTGAAGTGCTGCTGGTTACATCAAAATTGGAAGATGTATTTCTTTTTCTAGGTCGGATAGGGCAACACACCAGTTCCTTCAGACTCAAGGTATAGTAACTGAGGGTGACATTTAACATTGTATACTTTAAACAGGGATTGAAAATTACAGTATTCTGCAGTCTGGGATTTTCTATATTTAGTTCTGGGCTAATGCCAAGGTGGCACTACTGAGGGTCAATAATGGTTTTATGGTTCTGAAAACCACACATACTAAGAAATCTTTATCTCTTGTGAAGCTAAGATTCCTGAGGGTGGTAGAGCCTGCACGTTTTTGCTGCTGATGCCTTGCTCCAAGTCACGTGACTTTGGTATCTATCTTGCATTTTTGTTCACACCCATGTTTTACACTGGCATTCTAGAGGAAAGATCCAGATCGGATGAGCCGGGAACCATTTGGAGCACCGTCTTCCCTGCTGGAGTAATGGTGGCAGATGCTAAAGAAGCAATATATACATCTAAAATGAATTATTATTTCTCAGGGACATTTTAGAACAAATATATTTAGAAGTTGAGAACTTTTTATTTCTCCTTAATTAAAAAAAATTGTGAGTGCCTCAAGTGGGAGCTTCTTGTCTTTCTCCTTTCTAGTCCACATCCACAGAGCAGTCACTGTGATATTTTAGAAACATTAATTGGATCATGCCATTCCTCTGGTTAAAGTCTTCAAGGGCTTCTCATATTTCTTTGGAAAACTGTAAAAGCCTAAACCTAGCCTACATGGTCCTACGTGGTTGGATTCTTCTGATGGCATCACGCTTGCATGCCCACATGATGCTCTGGTCATGCTGGCACGTTCTCCAGGTCCTTTCCTTCCTCCAGGCTGATGAACAAGCTCTTCCCTCTTCCTGGTGCTGTCACCTGGCTGGCTCCTCACCAGCCCTCAAGTCTCATATTAAGTGCCACTGCCTCAGGCTTCCAGCTTTGCAGCTCTCTCATCTCATGTACTTTTCCTTTATAGCACTTACTGCAAACTGTGATTGCAATTTATGTTGATTCTTGTGACTGATCAATGTCTTTCCTGCCTGCTACTCGCTTAGCTCCATAAGGGAAGGGATGGATCTGTTTTGTTCAGCACTATGTACCCAGCACACACAACAGTACCTGAACACTCCATAAATATTTGCTGAGGGATTAAATCTTGTTAAAAATTTAGAATAGGGCTTCCCTGGTGGCGCAGTGGTTGAGAGTCCGCCGGCCGATGCAGGGGACACGGGTTCGTGCCCCGGTCTGGGAAGATCCCACATGCCGCGGAGCGGCTGGGCCCGTGAGCCATGGCCGCTGAGCCTGCGCGTCCGGAGGCTGTGCTCTGCAACGGGAGAGGCCACAACAGTGAGAGGCCTGCGTACAGCAAAAAAAAAAAAAAAAATTTAGAGTAGACTTAAGAAACCCCCAACATTTTATTTCGAATGATTTTAGACTTACAGGAAAGCTGCAAAGGTAATTCACAATGTTTCTCTTCACCCCTCACCCAGTTTCCCCTATTATTATTATTTTATATTACCAATGTGTATTTGTCAGAACTAAGAAACCACTATTGGTACATTACCATTAATTAAACTCTAGGCTTTATTTGGACTTCACCAGTTTTAAGGTTTGCCTGCTGTTCCAGGATCCAAACCAGTGTACTCTATTGCACTTAGTTGTCATGTTTCTTAAGTAGGCTTTTAATGAACTGAACTTGAAAAGATAATTTCAATTCTATAGGAACTTCCTGGCCATTTTTTTAGGGCTTGGGTCAGATCACGTTTGAAATTTTAATTACTAGTTTTCAAGGTAACATTGGATTAAATTCATGTTAGAAATGACCTGTGACTTGACATGGTAATTACATACTATTTTAGAGGACTGTTCTATAGTGTAGAACACTTGTTTTTAATGTTTCTGCCTTTTAACATTTTAGAGGAACATAGGCATTTTTGAAAATCTAAATAAAACTATAAATTACTCCCCCCATGTACATATACACCAAATATTTTCATGCAGTTCATTTTATTACACTGGAAATTTATTATTTCATAGGAACATGCTATAAAAGTGATAATTCCAATGAGTCATATCTGTTTTTCTATTTTATGAGAATGTATGTGAAATTTGATGGTAATATCTGGAAACATTGAAATAATTAAAATTTGTTAACTAAAATGAATTTCAGTTTTATTCAGTTTTCAGAAGTGGATTTTAGTGAGAAAGCTCTCATAGTTTGGATTGAATAAGAAGCTGAAAATTTGGGGTGGTCTTAGGCATGAGAATATGCAGCTCATCTTTGATATTCAGTTTACTGCAACTTGGTTAAAATATTAACACTTTCTAAAAACTCTGACTTACTAGGATACGAGGTAGCAAATGAAATTAGAGACCCCATAGCTTATTTGGCAGGGAAAGGTGGATTTGTATCAAGAAACTTCTTGAAGACTCTTCAAGTTGAATTAATGTCACATCATTTCATTCCTACGCAAGTCACTGAGGTCATCTTTGAGGCAAGATCTGCATCATCCATGCTGTCTTTGTCAGCAAAAAAAGAATGATGAATCCATATTTCATTTTAAGTTTGTCTAAGCAGAATTCGTCTTCAAATATATCTTGCAGTGTATCTAGGTACTTCCAGATTGTTTGTCTGCACAGACATTTTATGACATATCACTCTGTATCCTTATTTTCCTGAGGAGCTCTATTTCCAAAAGACCTTGTGGTTTTCAGCTGCATTATAATAATGACTTTAAGGCTTTCAATGAAAAATTGTATCATTTTTGGCCGCACAGCATGCGGGATCTCAGTTCCCCGACCAGGGGTCGAACCCGCACCCCCTGCAGAGGAAGCACAGAGTGTTAACCACTAGACCACCAGGAAAGTCCCCCAAAATTGTATCATGTTCATATCCATAAAGTAAGCAAAGTGAAGAATGAAGTTCTCCTTATTGAACAACTAAGGATGGGCTTCACATTTTTTTCCTCAAGGTGATACAAATGTCCTTCAAAGATTTCAAGTCAAGATTTCTGAAAAGATATTAGCTTCAAAGTAGTCAAAGAGAAGTCCACATTCTCTTCACTGGCTCTGATGGAATTGACTTTCAAGGTAATAGAAAAGGTTTCTTGTTGGATCATTGGCAATATTTTAGGTTACTACATGCAGCAAGTTACACTGATATGCAAAGCTACTCTCATCACCAAAGCAGTACAACCTACTTTCCTCCCCATATGCAGTTTGTTTGACATTACAAACGTTCATGTTTCCTAAAAAGCTCACAGAATAGGTGTTCTCCTTAGGTGACACTCATCTACATATAATAGAAAATCAGGAGTTGTGAGATATGCAGTCATTTGCTAAAGGGAAATAGCATAGCTGCCAGTATCTCCAATGTTTGCACCAAAATTATGGCAAAAGAGCAAGTTTTGAGAGGACTTTATTTGATAAAGGCACTGCTCCCATTTTTATCCCCTGACACAGACCACAAACTAGTTTATCCTTTCCCAGGGCAGACTGGTTCCCAAGGTCTCCCCAGGATGAATTTTAGAAAATTATTTATTTGTTTGAGTATAGTTGTTTTACAATGTTGTGTTAGTTTCTGCTGTACAACGAAGTGAATCAGCTATATATATACATATATCTGCTCCCTCTTGGACCTCCCTCCCACTCTCCCTCCCCAATCCCACCCATCTAGGTCATCACAGAGCACTGAGCTGAGCTCCCTGTGCTATACAGCAGGTTTCCACCAGCCATCTATTGATATTTTACACATAGTAGTGTATATATGTCAATCCTAATCTCCTGTTTGTCCCACCCTCCGCTTCCGCCTCTGTGTCCACATATCTGTTCTCTACATCTGTGTCTCTATTCCTGCCCTGCAAATAGGTGCACCTGTACCATTTTTCTAGATTCCAAATTTATGCGTTAATATATGATATTTGTATTTCTCTTTCTGACTTACTTCACTTTGTATGACAGTCTCTAGGTCCATCCACGTCTCTGCAAATGTCACAATTTCGTTCCTTTTTATGGCTGAGTAATATTCCATGGTATATATGTACCACATCTTCTTTATCCATTCATCTGTTGATGGACTTTTAGGTTGCTTCTATGTCCTGGCTATTGTAAATAGTGCTGCAATGAACATTGTGGTGCATGTGTCTTTTTGAATTATGGTTTTCTCAGGGTATATACCCAGTAGTGGGATTGCTGGGTCGTATGGTAATTCTATTTTCAGTATTTCTAAGGAACCTCTGTACTGTTCTCCATAGTGGCTGTATCAGTTTACATTCCCACCAACAGTGTGAGAGGGTTCCCTTTTCTCCATACCCTCTCCAGCATTTATTGTTTGTAGATTTTCTGATGATGGCAATTCTGACCAGAGTGAGGTGATACTCCATGGTAGTTTTGATTTGCATTTCTCTAATAATTAGTGGTGTTGAGCATCTTTTCATGTGCCTCTTGGCCATCTGTATGTCTCCTTTGGAGAAATGTCTATTTAGACCTTCTGCCCACTTTTTTTTTTTTAACATCTTTATTGGAGTATAATTGCTTTACAATGGTGTGTTAGTTTCTGCTGTATAACAAAGTGAATCAGCTATACATATACATATATCCCCATATCTCCTCCCTCTTGCGTCTCCCTCCCACCCTCCCTACCCCACCCCTCTAGGTGGTCACAAAGCACAGAGCTGATCTCCCTGTGCTATGCAGCTGCTTCTCACTAGCTATCTGCCCATTTTTTGATTGGGTTGTTTGTTTTTTTGATATTGAGCTGCATGAACGGTTTGTATATTTTGGAGATTAATCCTTTGTCAGTTGCTTCATTTGCAAATAGTTTCTCTCATTCTGAGGGTTATCTTTTCATCTTGTTCATGGTTTCCTTTGCTGTGCAAAAGCTTTTAAGTTTAATTAGGTCCCATTTGTCTATTTTTGTTTTTATTTTTATTACTCTAGGAGGTGGGTCAAAAAGATCTTGCTGTGATTTATGTCAAAGAGTGTTTTTCCTATTTTTTTCTCTAAGAGTTTTATAGTGTCCAGTCTAACATTTAGGTCTTTAATCCGTTTTGAGTTTATTTTTGTGTATGGTGTTAGGGAGTGTTCTACTTTCATTCTTTAACATGTAGCTGTCCAGTTTTTCCAGCACCACTTATTGAAGAGACTGTCTTTTCTACATCATATATTCTTGCCTCCTTTGCCATAGATTAGGTGACCATAGGTGCGTGGGTTTATCTGTGAGCTTTTTTTTTTTTTAAACATCTTTATTGGAGTATAATTGGTTTACAATGGGTGTGTTAGTTTCTGCTTTAGAACAAAGTGAATCAGTTATACATATACATATCTTCCCATATCTCTTCCCTCTTGCGTATCCCTGCCTCCCATCCTCCCTATCCCACCCCTCTAGGTGGTCACAAAGCACTGAGCTGATCTCCCTGTGCTATGTGGCTGCTTCCCACTAGCTATCTATTTTACATTTGGTATTGTATATATGTCCATGCCACTCTCTCACTTTGTATCTGTGAGATTTCTATCATGTTCCATTGATCTATGTTTCTGTTTTTGTGCCAGTACCATACTGTCTTGATTATTGTAGCTTTGTAGTATAGTCTGAAGTTGGCGAGCCTAATTCCTCCAGCTCCATTTTTCTTTCTCAAGATTGCTTTGACTATTTGGGGTCTTTTGTGTTTCCATACAAATTGTAAAATTTTTTGCTCTAATTCTGTGAAAAATACCATTGGTAACTTAATAGGGACTGCATTGAATCTGTAGATTGCTTTGGGTAGTATAGTCATTTTCACAATATTGATGCTCCCAATCTAAGAGCATGGTATATCTCTCCATCTGTTTGAGTCATCTTTGATTTCTTTCATCAGTGTTTTATAGTTTTCTGAGTACAGGTCTTTTGCCTCCTTAAGTAGGTTTATTCCTAGGTATTTTATTCTTTTTGTTGTGATGGTAAATGGGATTATTTCCTTAACTTCTCTTTCTGGTCTTTCATTGTTAGTGTGTAGGAATGCAAGAGATATCTGTGCATTAATTTTGTATCCTGCAACTTTACCAAATTGATTGATGAGCTTTAGTAGTTTTCTGCTGGCATCTTTAGGATTTTGTATGTATAGTATCATGTCATCTGCAAACAGTAACAGCTTTACTTTTTCTTTTCTAATTTGGATTCCTTTTATTTCTTTTTTTTCTCTGATTGCCATGGCTAGGACTTCCAAAACTATGTTGAATAAGAGTGGTGAGAGTGGACATCCTTGTCTTGGTCCTGACCTTAGAGGAAATGCTTTCAGTTTTTCACCATTGAGAACGATGTTTGCTGTGGGTTTGTCATATATGGCCTTTATTATGTTGAGGTAGGTTCCCTCTATGTCCACTTTCTGGAGAGTTTTTTATCATAAATGGGCACTGAATTTTGTCAAAAGCTTTTTTTCTGCATCTATTGAGATGATCATATGGTTTTTATTCTTTAATTTGATAATATGGTGTATCACATTGATTGATTTATGTATATTGAAAAATCCTTGCATCCCTGGGATATATCCCACTTGATCATGGTATATGATTGTTTTAACGTGTTGTTGGATTCTGTATGCTAGAATTTTGTTGACGATTTTTGCATTGATGTTCATCAGTGATATTGGTCTATAATTTTCTTTTTTTGGTGATATCTTTGTCTGGTTTTGGTATCAGGGTGATGGTGGCCTCGTAGAACGAGTTTGGGAGTGTTCCTCCCTCTGCTATATTTTGGAAGAGTTTGAGAAGGATAGGTTTTATCTCTTCTCTAAATGTTTGAGAGAATTCGCATTTGAAGCCATCTGGTCCTGGACTTTTATGTGCTGGAAGATTTTTAATTACAGTTTCAATTTCATTACTTGTGATTCATCTGTTTATATTTTCTAATCCTTCCTGGTTCAGTCTTGGAAAGTTGTACCTTTCTAAGAATTTGTCCATTTCTTCCAGGTTGTCCATTTTATTGGCATAGAGTTGCTCATAGTAGTCTCTTATGATCCTTTGTATTTCTGTGGTGTTCGTTGTAGTTTCTCCTTTTTCATTTATAATTTTATTGATTTGAATCTTCTCCTTTTCTTTCTTGATGAGTCTGGGTAAAGGTTATCAATTTTGTTTATCTCCTCAAAGAACCAACTTTTAGTTTTATTGATCTTTGCTATTTTCTTGGTCGTTTCTATTTCATTTATTTCTGCTCTGATCTTTATGATTTCTTTCTTTCTACTAACTTTTTTTATGTTCTTATTTCTCTAGTTGCCTTAGGTGTAAGGTTAGGTTGTTTTTTTGAGACTTTTCTTGTTTTTTGAGGTGAGATTGAATTGCTATAATCTTCCCTCTTAGAACTGCTTTTGCTGTGTCCCATAGATTTTGGGTCGTCATGTTTTCATTGTCATTTGTTTCTAGGTATTTTTTGATTTCCTCTTTGATTTCTTCATTGATCTCTTGGTTATTTAGTAGTGTATTGTTTAGCCTCCATGTGTTTGTGTTTTTCACAGTTTTTTCCCCTGTAATTGATTTCTAATCTCATAGTGTTGTGGTCGGAAAAGACGCTTGATACAATTTCAATTTTCTTAAATTTTCCAAGGCTTGATTTTTGACACAAGATATGATCTATCCTGGAGAATGTTCTCTGTGCACTAGAGAAGAATGTGTAATCTGCCTCTTTTGGGTGGAATGTCCTATAAATATCAATTAAATCATTTGTTGAGACGTGGATGGATCTAGAGATTGTCATACAGAGTGAAGTAAGTCAGAAAGAGAAAAACAAATATCATATATTAACGCATATATGTGGAACTTAGAAAAATGGTAGAGATGACCCAGTTTGCAGGGCAGAAATTGAGACACAGATGCAGAGAACAAACATATGGACACCAAGAGGGGAAAGTGGCGGGCGGGGGTGGGATGAATTAGGACATTGGGGTTGACATATATACACCAATATGTATAAAATGGATAACTAATAAGAACCTGTTGTATAAAAAAATAAAATAAAATTCATTTTAAAAAAAGGCTGGAAAAGGCCTTGGGGTTGGGGCTTAGGCAGGGGCAGGGCTTAGGCCAGGTGGGGCCTAGGCTCAGCACAGACAGAGGGAGCCCTGGAGGGCAGGGGTCCAGGCCCAGGAACCCAGCAGGCTTGCCAGGGCCTGAGTGGGTGGGGGAAACACTGGATGCATTTCCCTCTGATCTCCTGGTCCCCTGAAGGACCCTGTCCCTGCTAACCCCTGCTCCATGGGTGGGCCCCTTGAGTGTGGGAACCCTTCTCCTCCCCCCACTGCCCCTCAGAGGCTCTGGTCCTGTTCCGCCTCCACTTTTCCTCCCCCCACCTCACTCCCATGCTCCCGGGATCTTCTTGGCCAGAGGGGGCCCTGGAGGGCTGAGGTTTAGGCCTGGGACCCCAGCAGGCTCACTGGGGCATGAGCGGTTAGGGGAGATGCTAGCTGCATTCCCTCTGATCCCCTGATCCCTTGAAGGTCTCTCCCCGTCCTCACTGATCCCCACACTGTGGGTGGGACCCTCTGATCGTGGGAACCCCTCCCCTCCCCCAGCCACCCCTCAGGGGTGCTGGGCCCCTCCTCCCTCCACTTTTCCTTCCCCCCTCCTTCCCCCGCAAGTCCTACCTGGTCACACGGGGATTCCTCCTGTCCCTTTAGGTGTCTGAGGTCCCCCACCAGTGCCTGTTAGGTGACCTAGTTGTGAGGAGATACAAACTTCATGTCCTCCTACTCCACCATCTTGGCTCCTCCCCTCTCCCCAGGATGAATTTAGCAGCAAGGAAAGAAAACTCAATTTATATTGGCTTAGGCAATGAGGAAATTTATTCTTTCCGAGCAGGAAGTTGAGAGGTGGGGTGGCTGAATTAATGGCTTATGCTGGAATGAAGTACCCAGATTATAATCTTTTCTTTTCTGGTTTCCACCTCTTTATCTGTGTGCTGTACGTTGTAGGATATTTTCTTAACTCTATTTTCAAGTTATTCTATTAAGTTTTTCCCTTAAAGTTTCAGTTGAAGTTATAATAGCTCTTTTATTTTCCTAATATTTCTTTTAAAAATATGGCATCTTATTTTTCCTATGATTATGATCTTCAGAAATAGGCTCATTAGAAGCTGCATCACTTCTGTTTTCAAGTTGTGTGGACAAAACCCAAAATCCAGCACTTGTTTACAGATGTTTATTGTTTCAGTGAAGGATGTGCTGGGCCATGCTGTGAATGGAGTAAGAGACATTGAATTGTAAATTTTAAAATGGTGAATTTTATGTTATGTGAATTTCACCTCAATAAAAAAATTGTTACTATTTAAAAAAAATGTCATCTTATTCTTGTTTTATGGATATAATAGCTTCTTTTATTATTCCCTGAGGATCTTACCATTTTTTGAAAGTTTTATTCTCTTGAATGGGCCACTTCCTCCAAGTTGCTTTCTCAAAGTTTTTTATTATTGTTAGCCAATATTCTTGGGTGTTTGGTGATTTTTGTGTATCTGCATGTATTCTGGAGTGGAGGGCTCCAAAACTATTTGGGAGGTGTAAGAATGGTTGAGTTGGTCAGGAACTATGAAGGGTCTTACCCCACTTTCAAACTAACAAGTTAATCTGCTGCATTTTCATAGACGCTACCAGAAGACATGAGATTCCTGGGTCAGATACAAAGGACATTATTACTCACAGTTCAGCAAGGAGCATGAGCTTCCTGTTCATGGTGGTTCCCCTTGCTCCAAAAATTTCACAGGGACAATACGGAGCAAGCAAGGTGGGTCTTCACTATGTAGTGGGTTTATGTCATACCTGAGGACTCCTGAGCTCAAGAAATTCCAATCATTTATAATGGTCTACAGACAAACCTACCCAATCTTTGCTCCAGAGGGAGACATTAGCAAACAAACCTGCCTTCTATTCTAGAGGGAGACAAACTTCACTATACACGGTCTTGAAAAGCTAGTCCAGGACAAAAAGTTGTCAGTTCCTACACAAGATGTTCAGAAATGGAGGAAAGACCCATAGAGAATTATCTCCCAACAGGGGCTTGTCTATCGTGACTTCACTGTCAAACAGCTGAGCTGTTTCCGTGGGAACCTTCAATTTCATTTTTGTGAGATCTGTTCCTTTGGATCATAGACGCCTTTTCTAATCTCCTGACTGGCTGCTAGCATCCTGCGAACCAAGTAGGAAGGAAGCCTGGGCACCTCACTGAGCAATGTGTGTAGGTTCACCTAATTCCTCCATGATCTTGGTATGGTACCCCAATCTTCAACCATGCCTGGGGTCCCTGTGGACTTCTGTTTGGACCTCTCCAGAGAATAAAGCTCTGGCCTTTGCCAGAGTAAAGGGAGGTGTAGTCAAATGCTGTACAGAGTGAGGATGGGAATTAAGAAGCCATTAGTCTTCTTAAAAAGACTTAAACAAGGCTACTGATTGTAGCCTCACTGTCATCCCTGTTAATTTGGCAACTGGTAAGTTTGGAAAATTCTGTGTTGTAAATTGGACTAATATCGATTTTTCCTACATTCAACTTAGGTTTCAGTTTCTTCAAGCCTGACGAGTCATTTACCACTTTCCAGCTTCAAAAATTTTGTTATTGTTTTCTTTCCTGATTCTTGTTTTTAAAATTGCACTTATTGTCATTTTAGTGGAATTTCCTGAATGAACAAATAGAAGTGTGTGTATTTCAATCTGCTGTCTTTACCAGGAAGAATCATTGTACTTTCTATTCCTAGTCTTTGAAATCTCCCAACTTAAACTAGATCTACCGTAAACCAAGATAAATATCATATTCATAGTGACAGAGTACATTGTCTCTATTTCCTCTCAGTGGGAAGCTATTTTAAGATATCAGGGACTTCCCTGGTGTGCCAGTGGTTAAGAATCCACCTGCCAATGCAGGGGACACGGGTTTGATCCCTCATCTGGGAAGATCCCACATGCCGTGGAGAAACTAAGCCCATGCGCCACAACTACTGAGCCTGCGCTCTAGAGCCCGCAAGCCACAAATACTGAAGCCCGCACTCCTAGAGCCCGTGCTCTGCAACAAGAGAAGCCACCACAATGAGAAGCCCACGCACTGCAATGAAGAGTAACCCCCACTTGCCGCAACTACAGAAAGCCTGCTCACAGAAATGAAGACCCAACGCAGCCAAAAATAAATAAATAAAATAAAAAATTTAAAAAAAGTGCTAGCATTAAAAAAAATGGCATAACATAGGGGCAAATAATATTGTGCATTATCTATTTCTTGATCTGAATGCTGGTTTCACGGATGTGTTTACTTTATGAAAATATCAAACGGTGCACTTGAGACTTGTGTACTTTATTGTATGCGTGTTATATTGTCATAAAAGGTTTACATTAAAAATTGTACATAACATGGCTGTATGTCAAAGTATTCCAGTTCATTTTACTGTTGTTTTAAATAAAACATGGAATTACCACTTTAAAATATTTTTCAAATTTTCAAAGTAACATAAAATAATTACTTTTGTGTGTTTCCAGTTCACTCACTCCTAAGTGCATCCCCTAATCTCTAAACAGTATGGGGAAAGTGGTTCTCAAATACTTTGCTGCATATTAGAAACACCTGAGAGTTCTAAAAAAATCCCACTGACAAGGCTGCATTTCATCCCAATTAAAACAGAGTCTCTGGGATGGAGACCCAGGCATCAGTACTTTTTAAAGCTCCCCAGGAGAGTCCAATGAAGTTTACAGCCAAGGCTGTAAACACAGGTCTAGGGCGATGCTTCTCAAATTATCTGTGGTGAAGAACCAGTTTGTGTTTTTACATTCCTGACTCATCACAGATCAAAATTCTTGCAAAATCAATAAAAATGAACTAATAGAAAAATAATCATGTGTGGAACAATCACAGCAATGTCAACTTTCTGTCAATTTTTCTCACTGCTTACTCTTGATGTCTATATCTTGCCACAGACTGGTCACAATTCATGGCCAGGACCAATCCATAGAGCACACTTGGGTAGCACTGACTACTCAAAACACTGGAATACTCTCTCTCCTTCCTAGCACAAGCTGGGTATCCATACCCTCTCCTCTCTGTGCAAAGAATCTTTTTGGAGTCTGAGGGGATTTGGCCTGGGACATGTCATGTGTGCTCCCACCATTCTCCACAGCCCCACCGACACTTTGCGTCCACTCAGATGTTGGGGGCACTGAAACCATGGGCTGAAAACCATTGTTAATAAGCCATGAGTTTGTTTGAGATTTTCCAAGTATTGTTTTTGCTCAGCTGTATTAATTCAAGAAAAACTCTTGACTACTAAAATCTTAGAATGTGATCTCATGTATATCTGTAGTGGATCTGATCTGTAAGTTGTATGTGCAAGTGAATTTCAAAGGAAAATCCACTAAAGACTCTCAGGAACAAAAATTTGCTTTGCTCTTAGTGATTTTGCACCTTAGGCTACAATACAGTGAAAACTCTTCTGTTACTTGGGGTGGAATCTCTAAAGGACAAGTGGAGTTTCACTCCCAGGGGCCTGACTGTTGTGTTTGTAGGACTAAATGAGAGGGAGTGGGCTGCCATAATCTGCTACCCCTGGACACTTGGTCCAGTCATCTGGCAACATGGACATTTAGCCAGGTGGAAGGAATCCCATTAGGTTTATAAATCATTATAAAGCATGGAATGGAGAACAAGGTTTGGGATTGGAGGGACTTTCATCTGAGGGAGGAGTTCAGAATGACTCAGATGAATCTCCTGATGATGACCTCTTAGCCCCTTCCCTCTGGGATCTTCCTCTTCCTCTTCTTCTCTTTCTCCTTCTTGTCCTTCTCCTCCCCCTTCTTCTTCTTGGCCACATGGCATGAGGGATCTTAGTTCCCCAACCAGGAATCAAACTCGTGCCCCCCAAAGTGGAAGCGCGGAGTCTTAACCACTGGACCGCCAGAAGTCCCTGGGAGATTATTCTGATGGTGATGCAATTGAATTCTGGTTGAAGCAGATTATCTGATTACCATGGTCCAAGACATCTCTGATTTTCTTTTTCCTTTCTAAATCTTGGCTCACCTATTTTAGAGAATATGACACAATTATGCTTGTTAGAGAACCAAAGACCACACCAGATGTTATTAATTCCACTCTCAGTCCCTTGTGTAGTCTTTAATGAAGCTGTCTTCAATGGCCTTATTACTCATCTGCACCTTTGTTGCTTTCTGATTATATTTGCTGGGTGTGTAGAATTTTACTCCCCGAAGTGTGACTTAGGTCTGTCTCTCAGAAAGGAAGCGGAAAGGAGATGGAGGATATGCTCTGTGACTTTGGACTTGGGTACCCTTCCCAACTCAAGTTTGGTTATTTGATAAGGGGTGGAAAATTGAGGTAAAATGTCTAACGTACTTGTGTATAGAGATCTATCTTCTTTAAAGTTTTACACTCTATGTCAAGCTCATTCATGTAAAACTGCTAGCACATGTAACATGTGGCACATGAAAACTTATTAGGGAAGAAAACCAGGAACGGAGATCTAAGCCTATGCCGTAAGTTAAGAAGGAGTTAGTTATCTCTTGGCTTTTAGTAGAAAATTATACTGAAATATGTACTATGTGCAGCCATGGTGAGATTGTAACCAATGTAAGGCTGAACTGTGTGCAGAGTAATCTTTGAAGATTGAGTATAGATGAAATGCTTGAGACTGAAACATTCTGAAAGAGATAGCAGGAGCCTTAACTTAGCATAGCACACAAGGGATTCAGGCTGTGAATTCTGAATCATGCTACTGCTGCTCTGTGACAGCTGTATCGCGTTTTCCACTCTATGAGGCAATAGCATATCTGAGTTCATGAAAACTCACAGCCTCTCTGTGAAGTGGGTGTTAGTATCGTTATGTTACAGGTGAGGAAATTGAGGCCCAGAGAGGCTACCTTGCCCAAGGGCACAGCTACTAGGTTTCGGGTAGAGTTTGAACCCAGAGCTGTCTGCTTCCCAAACCCATGCTCTCCCCCAGAGAGAGTAACAAAAAGTCAACATTGTAAAATTCAGATCATCCAGTGGCCCAGCTCCTTCATCTCCTCCTGAAATCATGGAAGAAGATGGTAAACTTCACTTCATTTTTAGCAATGCCCTTAACCCGCAAAGCACAGCTCTGGTAGTGTTTAGCCTCAGGACCTAAGTGAGGCTTCTCCTTTCCCCCCAAGTCTGAATTTTACCTTGTATGGACGCTGTGCTTGAAGGCTCTTTTTAGAAAGAAAAGGAAAGATTGAATATGATGGCTTTGAGAATCAGGCCGGTGTGGGGTGTGTGTGTGTGAGAGAGAGAGAGACAGAGAGAGAGAGAGAGAGACAGAGACAGAGAGAGAGAGAGAGAGAGAGAGAGAGAGAGAGAGAAAGAGAGGGAAAGAGAGAAAGAAAGAGGGTTAGACATGTCTACTAAGATGCAGCTGGTATCTGGAATCTTACCCTTTCTAGGGAAGGAGGAAGGGAAGTGGAGAGACGGGAGGAGATGGCCCCCCTTTTGACTGGGTATTTCAAGCTCCTGGCTCCCTCCAGATTTTACCTGGATATTTGAGGTGATGTCTTTCTGGTCACACTGAGGAAACCATGCTTCCAGAAGATGGCTTTTCTTCTTGAGAAGGATTCCCTATTTCCTGAATCCACAAGTTAAAAAGAAATAAGCCTATTAAGGGGATGGAGGAAGAGGATGTTGTCTATTCCTGTGGCAAAGTATAGATATCTGTAGTTTTGAGTCATTTGTGGCTGGCATGGTACCTGAGAACAGTATGTACGAAATTTTAACCATATATCATCCTTGGTTATCAATACTCTAATATCTAATAAAATTTCTCTAGTTTTAACTTAAGTCATTGGAATGTTGATACTGGTGTTGCTGTTGTCCTTTTCAGAAAATATAGTCCAATATTGCTCTAATATTGACTCTGTGGCTCTTATAGTCTCCCCTTCTGTTGTTTTGTTCACATTACTGAGGCTTCTTCAAGATTCACTTCAGACCTCTCCCAGTAGCCTTGGAAATGCACGTGTGGTTGTAGTGATGCCTCATTACAGCTGGGATTTGAGCATCATTAGATCCACCCTTGTTGTAGCTAAACCATGCTTGTTTCCAACATCTGTGTGAATGTCTTTAGATGGACAAGTGTCCAAGTATCTCTGCTGTGATTAATAAGATCAGTGGGTTTTTAAAAAATGTTAAATCAATTGTATTTATGCTTAATGGGTAACCATTTACCTTCTAAGATAATAATCCTACCTGCTCCTATCTTAAATAAGCATTGAACATAAAGTCTCTGACTACTTGATGAAAACCAAATCAAAAATTGAATTTAAGAGAAGCTACCAGGAGGTTATAACATCCTGCACAGCTACTGAAATTGTTTGGCAGATTTGAGTTTGTTGCAGAAATATTATATTCTAATTCTTTTGATAATCTGACAAGCATGTAAATTCAGTTTTAAAGTTATATGATTATGAGAAATGTTCTAAGTACATTAGGAAAAAACCCAAATGGAGAGAAACGGAGCTTCAAGCCCCTTCTACTCCAGCCTTTTAGATCTTTCTCTTGGGTGCTCTGTTTTGGGGAGTTGCTGGTGGCTTAAGTGAAAATGATTTTTTCCCCTCACTATACCCAGAAACCAAAATCTCTGAAATTGTTGAGCTGATTTAGGGGAAGGTGAGATTTGGCGCTGCTCTCAGCATGCTTGGCCAAGTTAGGAAGAACAGACCCCCTTTCCTTGCACCCAGGATTGAAACTTTTTGATACTAACCCAAACAGCATTGCCAGTGGAGGTTGTGGAGGTCACGTTACTCTCCCCACTCCATCTACTGGAGGGACGACTATGGAATGATTATATTCAGTCCAAGTCCTGGCAAGAAACAGATGCAAACTCATATTGGACATGTAGAGGAGGGATGGGCAGGGCGTAGAGAAACCAAAAGGATTAGAAGCCTTATGGCTGGGAGAGTGAGCTGTGAGGATGCAAGAGGAGAGAGCAATTCCTGAAACATGGGAAAGAGGGATGGCTGTGTGGAGAGGGCTGCCTGGCAGGACTTGTGTTGAATGGAGGGACCCTGCAACTTGTGATGAGTTTTCATGGAGGGATCTGGGGTACAGATACCTTGACATCATTCTCCTCTCTCCCTCCCACCTCTTGCAGGTGGGGGCTCTCCACTGGCTGAACAACATGAAAGTCGAGGGGCAAGGGGTCCCACAGTTGGAGAACACATAGCCCAGCCTTCAGGCCACAGAGCAGGGTGGAGAGACACAGGGAATATCTCTAGCACTCCAGCAAGGAAGGCCTTCTTTTATCCCGCCGCTTTCAGGTTTAGCTGGCTTGACTCTCTCCCCTGTTTCAGAATGCTCTTCTAGAGGAAAACTTAGAAATTTCTCCATTTAACTGCTGTGAACCCATATGTGGAAGGGATACGTGAAAATGTGAAGGAAACAGGTGTTTTGTGATTTTTTTAATGGCTTAGACAAGCCATCAGCCATTTAGTTGTTTATCATTTTTAGCTTGGTTATCTTTCTACCCTTTTCCACACTCTCAGAATAAGCAGTCTTTACCCAGCATTTCTGTTATAGAGAGAGAAATGAAAGAAATACTACAGTACATAGAATTACCTATTGTGAAGAATTTCCTCTAGCCAGAAAAGAGATCATTATTACTGCCAACATTTGATAGGGGCACAAAACTAACTTAGTATTCCAAATATCTCCTTTAGGTAGTTTCTAAATATCAAGGTGCCTGACATTCAGTACACAAAAATTTCCTAGCATTTAGCTGTTTGTTAATTCCAGTTTTCCATCCTATTTGTTTCAGTAGAATCACATCCCAGAATTCCAAGATAAAAGGAGATATTTTGTGAAACATGGTTACTATTCGTAATGATCTTTGGGGTTCTTAGTCCCTGTAGATTGACAATCTCCACAGCTGGATTTAACCATTTGGCCCTCACCTGTAGATTTGCCCTTTGCCATGGTCCCTGGTAGCAGTCCTCTATCTTTCGGGGACTGGGAACTGGATGGAACTGAGAATCAATAGGCCAATGGCTCCCAGGTTCAGTGCCCTCTGAGTCTTATTCTGATCTTGTGCCCATTCCAAGTATGGAGCCTTGCCTGTTTCCATTTAACCAAGCCCCTTCCATATCCCAGTGTCAATGAGTGCGTCTGGGTCTCTGAGACCCCATTGCCTCAATTCCTGTTTTGTTTTCCTGCCTTGTATTCTGGAGGCTGGTGCTTTGCTTTAAACCTTGACCCATGTCATCTTAGGGATTGGAGATCTGTCAATAAACCCAGCCCCTTTGCCTGGTCCTCACTACCTGTCACCAGATTTTCCAGACTACAAACTGCTCAGCTTCTTGGATGATCTCCCATCATCTGGGGTCAAACTTTCCTTGACCTACCACTCAGCCCTGCATTCCGACTGGTAGCAGGTATTAGCCATACCTGTACAGCTAGTCATACCTGGTTTATGTATTGCTGTTAATTGATAATAAGGTTTCAAACACATTTTCTTTTTCAAAACCTGGTAATAAATAACATTTCTAGACTGTAGATGAGCTCCTCTGGGACAAGGAATCTCTCTCTCTCTCTCTTTTTTTTTATCAAGGAACTCCCAGT
Organism: Orcinus orca; assembly: GCF_937001465.1. NCBI lineage: Eukaryota > Metazoa > Chordata > Mammalia > Artiodactyla > Delphinidae > Orcinus > Orcinus orca. The sequence continues at coordinate 158,457,963 of NC_064560.1, read as the reverse complement.
CCCCGAAATAGCACTTAATTTTTAAAATTAAATATAAAAAGAACAAATGAAATCGTTGTTTAGATGAGCGAGTCTTAATGTAAACATATGTGCCTGGACATGTGTGTGTTTTTCTGAAAGTCTTCGTAAGGTTCTTTAGATTCTCAGTGGCACTCATGGCCCTCAAAAGATTGAAATAACCACAGGCTTAAAATGTATAAAGAGAGAGAGGAATATATGAATTACCCTTTTTAAAAGATTCATTCTTTCAGGGCATTTGGATATTCGGTAGCAGCATATTGAAAAATATCAATACCACCTGATGCTCAGGTGAGCTTAAGTAATGAGTACAGGGTTTCTCTTTGGGGATTAATCATAAGGTGATCTGATGGTTAACTTTTAGCTCTTGGAAATGAATGAGAATCAGCAGGACTCAGATTTTGAGGCCCTTCACCTGAGGGAATCGGAGTCAAAATCCACTTCCTTAAAGCTTCATTTATGTGTTTTCATAACGATAGCTTACATAGTTTTTCCTCCCCTCAAAAAACTAATTTTCTGTTAGTGAAATCTTCACCTTGTTAAGTTGCTGGGTAACAAAGCTTCAGCCTATTTGATATAGTCTCTGTGACAAATTTTATCCCTTGGAGCTTCAGTGAATATACTGTGACTTTGGAGTGCGTGAGTACCCGTATGTACTGTATGGGACTGAGGACACGGTACCTGGCATATGGAGAGTGCTTGATCAGATGTTCAATGAATAAATGGATATCATTAGTTTGGGGAGGCAATGTAATGAAGTGGCTAAAAAGAGCATTTATTTTGGATCGATGCATTCTTCGGTGTGAATTCCAGCTCTTCTGTCTAATTTATGACTTTGGAAATGGGAATATTAAAAGGTTTTTCCTCTTTGGATTCTGTGAGAATTAAATCAGATAATATGGGTAAAAAAAATTAGCACAGTGCCTGGGGGCAGAGTAGGTACTCAATAAAAGGTAGCTATTCAAGTTATTATTATCATTAGCCTCATTCTTAGATCACTTGTCTGGATTCCTTGTAAAAGAATAGAATAAAGCGTGTATGTGTGTGGATTTCATTCAGATCTTAGGTAATAAGTTTGGGGGCATGTTTTGGCCTATTGGGTATCTATCAAGTTCTTAACTCTGGCTATACATCAGGATTGCTTGTGGAATATTTAAAAAATACAGAGGCTTGTCTCCAATTCAGGATTTTGGGGCTGGGTCCAGGGCATGTGTGTTTTTAAAAAGCCCAGCAGGTGATTATGAGGCACAGACTGGTTCAAGAATCACTGCCATAGGTATTATATAAAGAGTGGCTTTAAAAATGTGAGATGAAGACGGAGTGAGGTTTTCTAACATTGGACCTAGTTGGGTCCTAGATAGGACGACAGGAATACCGGAGAGTGATGAGCCTGGGTTTGGCAGTCCAGCATACGAATTCAGCCCATCCACTTATAAGCTCTGAGGATGATAGATGTAAGCCCCGGAGGTCAGCAGCCACGTCTGTCTTGTGCATCTGTATATTCCTACACTGATGGTGAACAAACTATGAAACCTCTCTAATCTCCCTGTGTTCTTATTTGAGAATTAATTTAGATAATTTATGGGTACCTGTGCAATTTACAGGTAATAGGTGCTCAACAAGTAGTTCCTATCCTTTGTGTATGCATGTGTATACATCCTGCATCCTCAGAAATGACCCCTTGTTGGAGGGGGTCATCGAGAGAACGTGACCACTGGTTGATCCACAAGCTAAGTCCAGGCAATTGGATGTTCCTCATCCCTCTCCCACAGAATGCATTCTTTCCACCATTGCTACAGCAGGGGCCATTTTCAAGGACACAGCCTTGAGACAGTAATGTATTGTTGAAACCATCTGGACTGAATACCAGACTGAACCCAGTTAAGGCCTCTATATAAACTTTTAAGTTTCTGGCAGATGGGGCAGAGATCTACTCGTCTTGTGACCACCCAAGACAAGCCTCCTAGGTAAGTTCCCTTGCCGATTAAACCTACCATCTACCAATCTGTCTCTTTCTTAGGTCTCTCCTTGTCCTCCACGTACAGGGACCAGTTTCAGATTTCACCCAAGAAGTTCCCAAGTTTGTGGACCAACACCCCTCCTTATTTTTCGAGGTATTTTAATTCATGCTATTCTGCCACTCAAATTCTCTATTCCAGCCAAATAGATTTATTTACTGATCTCTGAACTTATCCTGTATTTTTCTGCTTTTAATTTAACACTTCTCTCTATATGTGTATATCTCTATAAAGTTTCCCCTGACTCACACAATGTAAACTAATCACTCTTTTAAAAAAATTCTCATGGTTGTGTTAATTTTGGCACGTGATCATGTGCTATATGTGAGGTTTTTTTCTATTATTAGACTGAACTGTCAAGTCGTTTATTGTTGTTTAACTCTCCTTGCATTTATATACATAGCTCCTCAGCTAGGTTGCCTTTAAACAAGCATTGGACCTTGGAGGCAGGGACAGTATTAAAGTGTATTTCACATAGCAAGAGTTCAATGAAGATGCATTGATTTGGAAAAAAAATTGTTTGACTCTATTTTCTTTTGATTCCTTCATTTTCTTTTATGGGTTTTTGATCAAGCTTTTTTTGTTGAAACTCTTATACGTATTGCTGGCCCCGACTAGAAGATAATTTGAGTGCAAAGAATGTTTAGGGAACATTCTAAATTTGGGAGTATATACTAGGGGTTTAAGAAGGAGGAGACATTCTCCCTCTTCTTTGCCTGCCTGGTGAATTCTCACCTGTTCTTTAATCCTCACTTCTGTCCTCCCCACCTTTCCAGAACCTCACCAGGGAATGTGAGTTCTTCCTTCACCTGAACTGTAGACCCTCTATTATGGAACATTGCTTTGTATCCCTTCATTTATCCATTTATTTCTCCCACTGGCTTGTGTGTTGCTGAGGACATAAATTTTGGCTTAGTCATCTTGGTATCACTGGCATTAAGCACAGTGATTTACCTATAGAAAAAACTCATTAACTCCTGAATCAGTGTGAGAACACAGGGACTCATATTCAAGTTGTAGAAGCAGGATATGGCAAAAGACAGTAGTTATACCAAAGAAAAGCATGTATTAAGTTTCCAATGAGTGATATAAACAATAAGCCTTTGGAAAGAGTATTTGAGGAAACATAAAGAAGAAACCTTGGACAAGGTAGAACTTGATGGAGGGGTCAGATTTGGCCATCTGTAGAAGACTGAGAAGGTCATTTCCGGTGGAGGAAATGAGCCAAATTAGGGAATGGGGGCAGTGCATCAGTAAGGGTTTTGGTTGCGCACAACAGAATCAACGCTAGCTAGTTTAGGTGGACATAAATGACTTTGTGCCTGGGCATATTTGGGTGACAGCAATTAGATCAGGTAAGCTAAAGCAGAGAAAAATATGAGGAAATAAATTTGGGAAGATCAGTAAGAGCCAGATCTGGGAGATCCTTGAATGGTACTGCAAAGATGTGAACTTTTCTCTGAGTGAAAGGGGAGCACGGAAGATATTTGAGTGTATGTGTGTGGGGTGGGGGTGAGAAATATTCTGGAAAATGTCATATTTTGGCATTTCTTGAAGGCTGGGTGATTTTGTCACAGGAGAGAGCTCTTATGAGGAAGGAGGATCTGGGCCCTGGCACTAAAGCCCCTTCAGAGGAAGATTGGCTTTGGAAAGGTGGGGGCTTAGCTTGGGTAATAGTGAAGGTTCAAGAAATGATGGGCTGGGATGTGGGGGCCATCCGGCTGTGACATCAGTCACCTCATTGATTCAGCTGATTTGGTTGGTTACATAGTGTCCCCTTCCTCTCTCCACATTCACAGGCATCCCCTACCCCAGCAGCTGTGAGATCAGTCAAAGAAAACCTTCACCAATAGAGGAGGTCTGTTCTTTCATCAAGGGCATATGAGTGTGTGCATTCCCTTATTAGAGCATTAGGTGAATTCCTCTGCAAGAACCAAAGAAGCTCTCAAAAAGTAATGGGGTGACTCAGTAAGTTGGGGGACCCAGTAAGAGGCTCTCCTTCCCTCCTTTGTAGCTCCCTTCTGTTCTTGCTGCTGCTAGAACAATTTCCCCAAATTATGAATTCCATCAAACCCAGAATTCTTAGATGGTTCCCTGTTCCCTATAGCAGTGTGTCCCAAAGTGTGGGACAAATATTCCTGGTGAAATGTAAGATGATTTAGCTGGTACGTAAACATGGCATTAAGTCATCTTAAGTTACGTAGTGAGAAATTTATTCCTTTTTAAATTCTCTTTCAGTCTTTCTGCTTTTGACAATGAGGAAGTGTAAGACTAGTCTATCTAACACTTCTAATCTCCATTTTTAATAAGGAGAAAGGGCCTTAAGCTAAGTTTTCCAAATGCAAGCATATCATGCCATAATTTTAATAATATTATTTTCTTTAAAAAATTTATGGCAAACAATTTCAGTTTTTCATATATGGCAGTGACATAAAATTTTAATGTCCTGGATACTTAGGAATTATTATTAACTTTCTTGGATATGATAATTATGTTTTTAAAAAGTCCTTTAAATAATGATTGAGAATCCCACAAATTAATGTCGGGCACCAAACCACAGATCCTGGCAACTCAGAGAACACCAAGAGTGAACTTTTAAGGTAAACCACAGACACTGGGTGATTATGGTATGTCAATGTAGGATCATCCTTGGTAAAAAGTGTACTGCTCTGGTGCATGATAATGGGGGAAGTTATGCAGGTGTGGGGGAGAAGGCATTGAGGAAATTTCTGTATCTTCCTCTCAATTGTATTGGAAACCTAAAACTACTCTAAAAAATAGTCTTTTAAAGTTTATGTATACACACACACACACACATGAAATGACATAGTGTCTGTGATCTGCTTATCACAAATGAGTTAATTCAGCCATGTGTGCTGGTGGAGGTGGTGTGGAAGGAAAATATAGAAGAAACAAGGTTAGACATGGATTGATATCTGTTGTTCTGGGTACATGTAGATTTATTTTACTATTATCTCTACTTTTATATATATTTGAAAATTTCCATAATAAGGTGTTTAAAAGTGAAAAGAAAATTTCAATGTTAAATATAGAAAATGTAATCAGAAAAACTAAATCAAATAATATAGATGGTATGTGGATAAAGCTTTAGTCAAATTACTGAAGTCTACAGCATACTGGCCTACTGGAAAAAGTTCAAGTTTCACATTGGGGGATCTAGGGTCCTTCCTGTTAGAGTCCTTTCTCACCTCCTTTCTTGCTTCTCCAGATGCAATAATATCAGGTTACCAGGAGTTTCCTGGTGTGTCATGCTCTCACACACCTATGTCTTAATGCAAACTATTCTGTTTCTCAGAATGTCATCCATACATGTTTGCTTGGAGAATTCCGGCCCAAAGAAGGGAAAGAAAGGAACATTCTTACAGGCCCTGAAGGAAAAGTTGAAATCACTTGGGGCTAGCTGGGACTTAATACCGAGAAAAGAAGGAGCCAACTCCAAGGTTTTAATAGTGGAATGATGGCAACTTTGACTAGGGAAGCTGCAAGGGGGGAGGTATTCTTGGATGATCATTGGTAAATGAGGTGTTAGGCATGTTGAATTTGGGGTGTCCTCCAGGAGTCCAGGGTGTTGCTAGCAGAAAGTGGGCAGGGGTCAACTCTCTCCAACCAGCTCTTGAGAATTCAGTAGATAATTACGTGGCAGAAATATTACAGAGTCTTTGTGTTCCCCCATTTCCTGTCAGTCATATTTTGAGTAGTATTATGCTGACAGACAATAATGCAGAGCAAAAAACAGAGAGGGTGTGAAATATAAATCAGTCATTTGCTGCTTTATAGGGGTGTTGACAAAGGCTTGGGGGATGGGAGGGTTCGAAACTATTGGTTTATGTCAACTTTTCCATCGTTACTGAATTCTAATCTGACTTAGGATTGTTGACAGGCAGCTGTACTTAATGTGGCTTCACCATGGCTTGTGAACTTCAGGGGCTACTGCAAGACCAGTCTGGACTTTGTGGTCTTTTACATAACTTGATCTTTAATGAGGAGCGACAGTGTCATTATAGCACCTGAGGAAGATGGGGTGGGTCCTTTACCCCAAGCATGGGTCATCCTTGGGGAGAGTGAATTACACGGGTTCTGTTTTCAAGTTTCTGCTGCAAAGAGCAGCTTTTGTACTGGTCTGTTACCACTTCATTCTATCTTTTTGAGAAGCAGCTCACTGTACTGACATGCTAGCTGAGAAAGGTTTGATCTAATTTTAGTTGGAGTAAATAGGATGTTGCTCCTCCACCGTGTTTGCACTTTCCATTAATAGAATGATGGTTTACTTATGCCACTGTCCTTTCTAACACGCATCTTATCGTCTCCCCTTTCTTCATTGGCAGCAGGGACCAGGGATCAGCTCTACTGAGATGTTTTTGCAATTCCCGTCATTATATTTTGTAGGCAAGAAATATATTTTTCTGTGTATTTAAAACTGAGAAATACGTGATTATCGCTTTGGGCCACCTTGTGAGAACAGGATTTGACTCTATTTGCACTCTATAATTTATGACATTTTTGGAGCTCACTGTTAGGGCTTGCACAAAGCAGAGAGAATGAATTTGTAGAGGAAAAAGAAAATAGAAAAAAGTGAATATATCAAGGTACTGCAGTTACTCGGCGATCAAAATCTTGCAGTAGTTTGTTTTGTTTGAAACAGATTTTACTTCTCAGGACCCACTTGTTAATTTTTCTTAATTTTTACCAGTTCTGTCCTGTTGGTGTTGACATTTTGTACCCTGAAGTTTTCAAATGTCATTATTGGGGACTCCATTCTCTAGTAAAGTATTTCTTAAAATGTTAGATTGCTCTTGTCTTAGTTGGATTTTAGAGTCTGCCTCTGATATTATTTTAACTTATAAACTTTTAATGATGTGTGGTATTTCTTTTGTGTTTCACTTAATTCAGCGCAAGATTTTGTAAATAGATTCAGGTTTATTTTAGCATATGAGAAGAGAGGGAAAAAAAGATTCTTGTAGTAAAATTAAACCCTTTTTCAAATTGAGGCTGTGGCCCGGTTTGTGTTCTTGTTTAATGTGCACTCTTATTGTTTGGTGTGAAGCTAGTGTTCATAAAGGTGATTTGTGAATAAATGAAAAAATAATAAAAGATGCATCAGAATTGTGCATGCGATCTCCATGGTATATTTAAACATACTGAACAGCTGCCCTAAGGAGCACATTAAGCATTTATCCAAATTGAAAAACCAATGAGAGGTTAGCTGTGGGCATGACTGGGAAGCTGTATTAGAATATTAATTTAACATAGATTGTTGCTCCAGTGTATCCCCCTGGGTGGTGTGTGTGCCTGTCAACTGGAGAGCAATTCTCATTTTTTGGTTTGCCTCCAGGTCAACTTAGGGGAGCTTTTTCACAATACAGATCTCCCAAGCCTTGAACCCTGGAGATTCTGAGTCAGTTGTTCTGGGACAGAGCCAGGCATCTGCGTTTTGATTCATCAGAATCACCTGGGGAGCTTTCACAACACACTGGTACCTGGGCTCCACCCCCAGAACACTGACTCACATCCTCTGGAGGTAGGAGGCCTGGGAAGTCTGTGCTGATGTTCACAAAAGGATGAAAAAACCTGACTTATCTAGCAAGGATGGTCCTTGACAAATATTATTTAATATCCCAGAACATGCAGAGCTAAGAAGATGAGAATTCTGTCTGTCTCCAGGGAGATTGCCCTGAGACTGGATGATGATGATGATGGTGATAACAAAGTAGCTGTAAGCTACTTTATCAGTTCTAAGTAGAGGATTTTTGTGCCTGTATTTCTTTAAGCATATGTGATTTTTGTCTGCTTAATTAACATCATTCACTGGATACCTGCTGTCATGTTCTCAAAATATTTATCATTAACTAAATGAACAAATTCTCCAACAATTATGAGGACTTGGAGAGAATAAAAATACACTGGGTCTTTATTGGCAATGCTCACAGAAACCAACACCTGATATATTTCATATATTTTCAGAAGGGTACATTTTGCTATGAAATGTGAAATTTCTTTATCAGTGAGTGCAATTTTATAGATTAATTTCAGTTTCAGTGTGCTATTTTTAGTGGCCCTAACAGCATGTTTATTGCTATCAGAGAGGTGTGGAGAATCTGAGTTTCCTTTTCTCTCACCCCATTTGTAGACCATGCCAAAATTGGAGTTGGTAAAACATTGGGTTAGGAAGGACATGACTTGAGTTCTAGTTTTTTCTCTTTCTGTTTATGAGTTTTGTGACCTTCGACAAGCCACTTGAAGTCTCGGGGTCTCACCTTCCTCATGTATAAAATGATAATAACGTGTCAGCCAGCAGGGAACTAGACCTGTTAAACTCTTGAAGCCCATTCCAGCTACAAGTCCTGTACTGAGTCTGCAGGGGAGAGAGGAGTGACCAAGGCAAGGTCAAGTGCAGTCGAATGAGCTGGGAGGAAGTGGGCTTCCGAGCTCAGGAAGGCTGTATATCCCTCCTAGTGTTGTCCTCTAAACCCTGGCTGCCTCTTCAGTCTTGTCCCTGGTTGCTGTTGTTTTCCATGTCTCCTGGTTTGTAGGTTCATGGATTTACTAAATAATGTGTGATAAAACCTCAGTGGGACTCCTGAGTCATTTGTAAGGGCTTAAAGATATTTTACAGAGTTGTTTGCTGACTTGGAGAGTTGCAGTGCTAAAAACATGAACTTGTTAAGACACGGATATACATTTATGATTAGGAAGAGTTTTAATGAAACATTCATGACTATTTCTTACATTTCTCTGGAAAAATAACTTCAATCACAGTAGGGTATTTTGCAAAGATATTATTGGACCCACAAATATACTCTAGTCTCTTGAGAAGAAAAAGGCTGCAAGATTTTCACTCTTTAAATTACTGAAGAAAGGGGAAATGATTACATTGTAATATCCCAACTGACTGCTTGAGAGTTTCACAGAAAACAAGAACACTAGGTGGATTATTTCCCGTGGTGGTTTGTGAAGCATGACTGCTGCCATACTGCAAACCTTGCTTGTCTTTTACTATCTGTCGGCTCTGGATCGATTCAGTTTGTCTCTCCTCCCTCCACTGTCCACCCCCTCCATCCTCCTCTGAGAACCGGGAGGCTGAGCTATCAGACTGAATCCACCGTGTCTTAGTCTGCTTGGGCTACTGTAACAAAATACCATAGGCATTTATTTCTCACCATTCTGGAGGCTGGGAAGTCCAAGATCAAGGTGCCAATCAATTTTGTTTCTGGTGAGGGCTCTTCCTGGCTTGCAGATGGCTGTCTGCTTGCTGTATCTTACATAGTAGAGAGATATAGGGCTCTGGTCTCCTCTTCTTCTTATAAGGGCACTAATCTCATCAGGGGGCTCCACACTCATGACCTCATCTAAACCTAAGTACCTCCTCAAGTCCCCACCTCCTAATGCCACCTTACTGGGGTTAGGGCTTCAACATGTGGATTGGGGGTGGGGTGACACACTCAGTGGATAGTAACCAGACTCTCTTGCCCTGCCCTCTGGAATCAAGCTGAGTTTGCTTAATGGAAGACATTCGTAGGAAGGGTTGGTGGAGAGTGAAGTCAGGGTGTCCTCGTGGCTCCTACCTCTTGGGCTGCATCTACCCTTAGGTATCCCCTTCTTCCTCCAGTGTTCGGCCCTGCTGGCGCCCCTTCCCCTTCGGGCCTAGGGGTGATAGTAGCTCCATCATGCTGTCCTCCTGTCCTCCTGCCAGTCTTGACTCTGGCCTGCTCCTTCATAAACAGCCACTTGTTAAACAATCCTCCGCTCCCCACTCTAGAGCACATTCGAGTTCCTGCTAGGATCCTCACTGATTCACCGCCTGAAGAGCTGATTACAAAAGATCACTGGAGGACCTCCTTGCAACTCCAGCACTCTGTTCAATGCGCTTGCTGTTATTATATTTACTTCTCTTGTTACTCTGAGGAAATGGCTACTGAAGTGATTTGGCTGAGAAGCCACAAACTTCTTTGATTCAAAAATACATGTTCCACTATTTTCTTGTTTTAAAAACAATAGTCATTGCATGATGGGGGTGTGACAAGATGAACATTTTGTATTTTCTGGTCGGATGATAAATTGCTGCAAACTTGATGGAAAGAAATTTGGCAGTTTATACTAAGAGCCTTCAAAATATTTAACTTGTTGACCCAGTAATTCTACTTCTAGCAACCCATCCAAAGGAAATAATTGTAATTGCAATGATAAGTGCTCAAATAATCCCCCCAAATTTTTACTGATCATAATTCATAATAATAAAAATAACTAAATGTTCAGCAGTATGAAGATGGGTTCATAAATTAAAGTACCTCTGTGTAGTTTGTATACCATGCAGTCTTTAAGTTCATAAAGAATGTTATATACCATGATAAAAAAATCACAGTACAAAATTTTACACACAAAATGAACTCAACTATTTCAAGTTACGTGTGGGTAAAAATACACCTATATGTCTGTATTTATATCTATGTATCTATCTATAGAGAAGTCAGAAAGAAAAACTACACACTGAAAAATCTTCAGTGATTAACCTTTAGCAGAGAGATTATGAATGACTTTGATTTTTCCACTTGTGATTTTCCATATTCTACAAATATATATTCTTTAAAGTAAATATTACTTTTCTATATTTAAGCACACACATTACTATAAATGAAAAGTAGTTTTTTAACATGAAACCTTCAGTAAAACATGGGATATTTTTAAATAGTGTAGCATGATTACGATGCTATTGAGTAATCTTCTTTGGTAGCAAAGCTAAGGAGCTGAGAGATGGTGTCCAAGCCCGTGGGACCAGGGCCCATCCCTAACCCTGCTGATGCTGCGTTTCCCTCCCCAGAGGGGGACAACTTTGGTGGCTGCCTTTCCTAACCTTATTTCTCTCCTTGTCAGATAAACCTGGTGTATATTGCATTTTCCTACGTATTTTTTTTTTAACATCTTTATTGGAGTATAATTGCTTTACAATGGTATGTTAGTTTCAGCTTCACAACAAAATGAATCAGTTATATATATACATATATTCCCATATCTCTTCCCGCTTGCGTCTCCCTCCCTCCCACCCTCCCTATCCCATCCCTCCAGGCGGTCACAAAGCACCGAGCTGATCTCCCTGTGCTATGCGGCTGCTTCCCACTAGCTATCTACCTTACGTTTGGTAGTGTATATATGTTCATGCCTCTTTATCGCTTTGTCACCGTTTACACTTCCCCCTCCCCATAGCCTCAAGTCCATTCTCTAGTAAGTCTGTGTCTTTATTCCTGTTTCACCCCTAGGTTTTTCATGACTTTTTTTTTTTTTAAATTCCATATATATGTGTTAGCATACGGTATTTGTCTCTCTCTTTCTGACTTACTTCACTCTGTATGACAGACTCTAGGTCTATCCACCTCATTACAAATAGCTCAATTTCGTCTCTTTTTATGGCTGAGTAATATTCCATTGTATATATGTGCCACATCTTCTTTATCCATTCATCCGATGATGGACACTTAGGTTGTTTCCATCTCTGGGCTATTGTAAATAGAGCTGCAATGAACATTTTGGTACATGACTCTTTTTGAATTATGGTTTTCTCAGGGTATATGCCCAGTAGTGGGATTGCTGGGTCATATGGTAGTTCTATTTGTAGCTTTTTAAGGAACCTCCATACTGTTCTCCACAGTGGCTGTATCAATTTACATTCCCACCAACAGTGTAAGAGGGTTCCCTTTTCTCCACACCCTCTCCAGCATTTATTGTTTCTAGATTTTTTGATGATAGCCATTCTGACTGGTGTGAGATGATATCTCATTGTAGTTTTGATTTGCATTTCTCTCATGATTAGTGATGTTGAGCATTCTTTCATGTGTTTGTTGGCACTCTGTATATCTTCTTTGGAGAAATGTCTATTTAGGTCTTCTGCCCATTTTTGGATTGGGTTGTTTGTTTTTTTGTTATTAAGCTGCATGAGCTGCTTATAAATTTTGGAGATCAATCCTTTGTCAGTTGCTTCATTTGCAAATATTTTCTCCCATTCTGAGGGTTGTCTTTTGGTCTTCTTTATGGTTTCCTTTGCTGCGCAAAAGCTTTTAAGTTTCATTAGGTCCCATTTGTTTACTCTTGTTTTTATTTCCATTACTCTAGGAGGTGGGTCAGAAAGAATCTTGCTGTGATTTATGTCATAGAGTGTTCTGCCTATGTTTTCCTCTAAGAGTTTGATAGTTGCTGGCCTTACATTTAGGTCTTTAATCCATTTTGAGCTTATTTTTGTGTATGGTGTTAGGGAGTGATCTAATCTCATACTTTTACAGGTACCTGTCCAGTTTTCCCAGCACCACTTATTGAATAGGCTGTCCTTTCTCCACGGTACATTTCTGCCTCCTTTGTCAAAGATAAGGTGACCATATGTGCGTGGGTTTATCTCTGGGCTTTCTATCCTGTTCCATTGATCTATCTTTCTGTTTTTGTGCCAGTACCATACCGTTTTGATAACTGTAGCTTTGTAGTATAGTCTGAAGTCTGGGAGCCTGATTCCTCCAGTTCCTTCTTTCGTTCTCAAGATTGCTTTGGCTATTCGGGGTCTTTTGTGTTTCCATACAAATTGCAAAATTTTTTGTTCTAGTTCTGTAAAAAATGCCAGTGGTAGTTTGATAGGGATTGCATTGAATCTATAGATTGCTTTCGGTAGTAGAGTCATTTTCACAATGTTGATTCTTCCAATCCAAGAACATGGTATATCTCTCCATCTATTTGTATCGTCTTTAATTTCTTTCATCAGTGTCTTATAATTTTCTGCATACAGATCTTTTGTCTCCTTAGGTAGGTTTATTCCTAGATATTTTATTCTTTTTGTTGCAATGGTAAATGGCAGTGTTTTCTTGATTTCACTTTCAGATTTTTCATCATTAGTATATAGGAATGCCAGAGATTTCTGTGCATTAATTTTGTATCCTGCCACTTTACCAAATTCATTGATTAGCTCTAGTAGTTTTCTGGTAGCATCTTTAGGGTTCTCTATGTATAGGATCATGTCATCTGCAAACAGTGACAGCTTTACTTCTTCTTTTCCGATTTGGATTCCTTTTATTTCCTTTTCTTCTCTGATTGCTGTGGCTAAAACTTCCAAAACTATGTTGAATAAGAGTGGTGAGAGTGGGCAACCTTGTCTTGTTCCTGATCTTAGTGGAAATGCTTTCAGTTTTTCACCATTGAGGATGATGTTTGCTGTGGGCTTGTCATATATGGCCTTTATTATGTTGAGGAAAGTTCCCTCTATGCCTACTTTCTGCAGGGTTTTTATCATAAATGGGTGTTGAATTTTGTCAAAAGCTTTCTCTGCATCTATTGAGATGATCATATGGTTTTTCTCCTTCAGTTTGTTAATATGGTTTATCACATTGATAGATTTGCATATATTGAAGAATCCTTGCATTCCTGGAATAAACCCCACTTGATCATGGTGTATGATCCTTTTAATGTGCTGTTGGATTCTGTTTGCTAGTATTTTGTTGAGGATTTTTGCATCTATGTTCATCAGTGATATTGGCCTGTAGTTTTCTTTCTTTGTGACATCCTTGTCTGGTTTTGGTATCAAGGTGATGGTGGCCTCGTAGAAGGAGTTTGGGAGTGTTCCTCCCTCTGCTATATTTTGGAAGAGTTTGAGAAGGATAGGTGTTAGCTCTTCTCTAAATGTTTGATAGAATTCGCCTGTGAAGCCATCTGGTCCTGGGCTTTTCTTTGTTGGAAGATTTTTAATCACAGTTTCAATGTCAGTGCTTGTGATTGGTCTGTTCATATTTTCTATTTCTTCCTGATTCAGTCTTGGCAGGTTGTGCATTTCTAAGAATTTGTCCATTTCTTCCAGATTGTCCATTTTATTGGCATAGAGTTGCTTGTAGTAATCTCTCATGATCTCTTTTATTTCTGCAGTGTCAGTTGTTACCTCTCCTTTTTCATTTCTAATTCTATTGATTTGAGTCTTCTCCCTTTTTTTCTTAATGAGTCTGGCTAGTGGTTTATCTTTTTTGTTTATCTTCTCAAAGAACCAGCTTTTAGTTTTATTGATCTTTGCTATTGTTTCCTTCATTTCTCTTTCATTTATTTCTGATCTGATTTTTATGATTTCTTTCCTTCTGCTAGCTTTGGGGTTTTTTTGTTCTTCTTTCTCTAATTGCTTGAGGTGCAAGGTTAGGTTGTTTATTCGAGATGTTTCCTGCTTCTTAAGGTGGGCTTGTATTGCTATAAACTTCCCCCTTAGAACTGCTTTTGCTGCATCCCACAGGTTTTGGGTCGTTGTGTCTCCATTGTCATTTGTTTCTAGGTATTTTTTGATTTCCTCTTTGATTTCTTCAGTGATCACTTCATTATTAAGTAGTGTATTGTTTAGCCTCCATGTGTTTGTAGTTTTTACAGATCTTTTCCTGTAATTGATATCTAGTCTCATGGCATTGTGGTCAGAAAAGATACTTGATACAATTTCAATTTTCTTAAATTTACCAAGGCTTGATTTGTGACCCAAGATATGATCTATCCTGGAGAATGTTCCATGAGCACTTGAGAAAAATGTGTATTCTGTTGTTTTTGGATGGAATGTCCTATAAATATCAATTAACTCCATCTCGTTTAATGTATCATTTAAAGCTTGTGTTTCCTTATTTATTTTCATTTTGGATGATCTGTCCATTGGTGAAAGTGGGGTGTTAAAGTCCCCTACTATGAATGTGTTACTGTCGATTTCCCCTTTTATGGTTGTCAGTATTTGCCTTATGTATTGAGGTGCACCTATGTTGGGTGCATAAATATTTACAATTGTTATATCTTCCTCTTGGATCGATCCCTTGATCATTATGTAGTGTCCTTCTTTGTCTCTTCTAATAGTCTTTGTTTTAAAGTCTATTTTGTCTGATATGAGAATTGCTACTCCAGCTTTCTTTTGGTTTCCATTTGCATGAAATACCTTTTTCCATCCCCTTACTTTCAGTCTGTATGTGTCTCTAGGTCTGAAGTGGGTCTCTTGTAGACAGCAAATATATGGGTCTTGTTTTTGTATCCATTCAGCCAATCTGTGTCTTTTGGTGGGAGCATTTAGTCCATTTACATTTAAGGTAATTATCGATATGTGTGTTCCTATTCCCATTTTCTTAATTGTTTTGTGTTCGTTATTGTAGGTCCTTTCCTTCTTTTGTGTTTCTTGCCTGGAGAAGTTCCTTTAGCAGTTGTTGTAGAGCTGGTTTGGTGGTGCTGAACTCTCTCAGCTTTTGCTTGTCTGTAAAGGTTTTAATTTCTCCATCAAATCTGAATGAGATCCTTGCTGGGTAGAGTAATCTTGGTTGCAGGTTTTTCTCCTTCAACACTTTCAATATGTCCTGCCACTCCCTTCTGGCTTGCAGAGTTTCTGCTGAAAGATCAGCTGTTAACCTTATGGGGATTCCCTTGTGTGTTATTTGTTGTTTTTCCCTTGCTGCTTTTAATATGTTTTCTTTGTATTTAATTTTTGACAATTTGATTAATATGTGTCTTGGCGTATTTCTCCTTGGATTTATCCTGTATGGGACTCTCTGTGCTTCCTGGACTTGATTAACGATTTCTTTTCCCATATTAGGGAAGTTTTCAACTATAAACTCTTCAAATATTTTCTCAGTCCCTTTCTTTTTCTCTTCTTCTTCTGGAACCCCTATAATTCGAATGTTGGTGCGTTTAATGTTGTCCCAGAGGTCTCTGAGACTGTCCTCAGTTCTTTTCATTCTTTTTTCTTTATTCTGCTCTGCAGTAGTTATTGCCACTATTTTATCTTCCAGGTCACTTATCCGTTCTTCTGCCTCAGTTATTCTGCTATTGATCCCATCTAGAGTACTTTTAATTTCATTTATTGTGTTGTTCATCGTTGCTTGCTTCATCTTTAGTTCTTCTAGGTCCTTGTTAACCGATTCTTGCAATTTGTCCATTCTATTGTCCATTCTATCTCCAAGATTTTGGATCAACCTTACTATCATTATTCTGAATTCTTTTTCCGGTAGACTGCCTATTTCCTCTTCATTTGTTAGGTCTGGTGGGTTTTTATCTTGCTCCTTCATCTGCTGTGTGTTTTTCTGTCTTTTCATTTTGCTTATCTTACTGTGTTTGGGGTCTCCTTTTTTGCAGGCTGAAGGTTCGTAGTTCCTGTTGTTTTTTGTGTCTGTCCCCAGTGGCTAAGGTTGGTTCAGTGGGTTGTGTAGGCTTCCTGGTGGAGGGTACTAGTGCCTGTGTTCTGGTGTATGAGGCTGGATCTTGTCTTTCTGGTGGGCAGGTCCACGTCTGGTGGTGTGTTTTGGGGTGTCTGTAGACTTACTATGATTTTGGGCAGCCTCTCTGCTAATGGGTGGGGTTGTGTTCGTGTCTTGCTAGTTGTTTGGCATAGGATGTCCAGCACTGTAGCTTGCTGGTCGTTGAGTGAAGCTGGGTGCTGGCGTTGAGATGGAGATCTCTCGGAGATTTTTGCTGTTTGATATTATGTGCAGCTGGGAGGCCTCTTGTGGACCAGTGTCCTGAAGTTGGCTCTCCCACCTCAGAGGCACAGCACTGAGTCCTGGCTGCAGCACCAAGAGCCTTTCATCCACAGGGCTCCTTAATTTGGGATGATTCGTTGTCTATTCAGGTATTCCACAGATGCAGGGTATATCAAGTTGATTGTGGAGCTTTAATCCGCTGCTTCTGAGGCTGCTGGGAGAGATTTCCCTTTCTCTTCTTTGTTCTGACAGTTCCCAGGGGCTCAGCTTTGGATTTGGCCCCGCCTGTGCGTGTAGGTCACCGGAGGGCGTCTGTTCTTTGCTCAGACAGGACGAGGTTAAAGGAGCCGCTGATTCGGAGGCTCTGGCTCACCCAGGCCGGGGGGTAGGGAGGGTCACGGAGTGTGGGGCGGGCCTGCAGCGGCAGAGGCCGGCGTGACGCTGCAGCCTGAGGCGCGCCGTGCGCTCTCCCGGGGAACCGTCCCTGGATCCCGGGACCCTGGCAGTGGCGGGCTGCACAGGCTCCCCGGAAGGGCGTGTGGCTAGTGACCTGTGTTCGCACACAGGCCTCCTGGCGGCGGCAGCAGCGGCCTTAGCGTCCCATGTCCGTCTCTGGGCTCCGCACTCTTAGCCGCGGCTCGCGCCCGTCCCTGGAGCTCTCTCAAGCAGCGTTCTTAATCCCCTCTCCTCGTGCACCAGGAAACAAAGAGGGACGTAAAAGTCTCTTGCCTCTTCGGCAGGTCCAGACTTTTCCCCGGACTCTCTCCCGGCTAGCCGCGGCGCACCAACGCCCTGCAGGCTGTGTTCACGCCGCCAACCTCAGTCCTCTCCCGGCGCTCCGACAAAAGCCGGAGCCTCAGCTCCCAGTCCCGCCCGCCCCGGCGGGCGAGCAGACAAGCCTCTCGGCTGGTGAGTGCCGGTCGGCCCGATCCTCTGCGCTGGAATCTGTCCACTTTGCCCTCCGCACCCCTGTTGCTGTGCTGTCCTCCGCGGCTCCCAAGCTCCCCCACTCCGCCTCCCGAAGTCTCCACCCACGAAGGGGCTTCCTAGTGTGTGGACACTTTTCCTCCTTCACAGCTCTCTCCCGCTGGTGCAGGACCCGTCCCTATCCTTTTGTCTCTGTTTAGTTTTTTCTTTTGCCCTAACCAGGTACATGGGTTAGGGCAAAAGAAAAAACTTCCTTGCCTTTTGGGAGGTCTGAGGTCTTCTGCCAGCGTTCAGTAGGTGTTCTGTAGGAGTTGTTCCACGCGTAGATGTATTTCTGGTATATCTGTGGAGAGGAAGGTGATCTCCGCGTCTTACTCTTCTGCCATCTTCCCGGAAGTCCTCTCCTTATCTTTTTATTTACAGTTCTTTTTCTTTTCCTTTGTGCTTGGTCTGGTTTCACTGACTCACAGCTGGCCGCACCTGTCATCTCAGGCCAGAGTTTCTGGCGCGAAACGGCTGCGCCAACGCCGCGTCTCCTACGTATTTTTAAAGAGGGAAATTTGGCCTGCCCTCACATCTACCTAGCATGTAGGTTTTATTTCTTTGTCTCTTTTGGGAATCCAGTCCTTTTTTTTTTTTTTTTTTCCTCATGCAACATCTTTTTTCCTAGCCAGGCGTGGGTTTTTAAAATAGTCTTTCAGTTGCAAAACCTGATCCGACCTCCTAGTTTTTCTGCGTTCTATAGGCTTTCAGACACGGAGGTATAGAGGTAGATTTATAGGAAGCAGGGCCATCCTTATGGTTTACATACAGCTTGTGTGCCTATGGGGATCCTATTAAGATGAAGCCAGCTCAGGTGGAGGTGGGGAGAGTAATGCACTATAACATGTCAGTAGTCAATACCTTTGTGGTCTGACAGGTAATTAGCTGCTTCTTTGGAAAGCAGAGTGCAGGTCCAGAAGGAATGAGGCACAGTTGAAGCTTAGATGGAAAAAGAGGAAGAAGATGCCGAGGACCCTTGGGATACTAGCCCAGGCCTTACTTGAACAGGAGCTTTCAGCCCAGGAGGTGGAATCTGAGGAAGAAGCACCGGGAAAGGGTGGTGATAAGAAGTCAAAGATGAGTTTTGCCTATTTTTCATACTGCCTGGCACCAGAAATCATGATCAATGAGCTACTAGAATTGGGTGCAGTCTGGTACAGTGAAAAAGGCACAAAATGCTAATAATCATCATCATAACTTCCATTTATTGAGCATTTGCTATGTGCCAGGCTGTGCTGAGCATTTACATATCTTATAACTTTTAATCCTCTCAATGATGCTGTAGATTTTATAACTCCTACTTTATGGGTGAGGAAACTGACTCAGAGAAATGAAGGGACTTGTCTGAGCCATAGTTAGTAAGTGATCAAGCTGAGTTTTGACCCCACACCCTGTGTATGGCTGAATATAAAGTGGGCATCCCTTGTACAGGGGGTCCTGGGTTTGAGTCCCAGCTAATAGTAACAGTGACCTTTCACCATCTTTAACATCTCCAGTGATCAGATTCCTGTACTAGAACTCATCACTTACACATAATTTACATTTTATCAGAGGCATTAGAGTTTGCAAAGTGCTTTCTAGCAAATCCTCTAATTTTATCCTCCCAGCAATTCTGAGCGGTATCAAACATAATACCTGTTCTAAAAAGCTGCTTTAGTATTAGATCTATAAAATTGATTTGGAGAAACCTTGGTACTCTCTATACACACAGAGGAATTGCTGTGATGAGAAGACCTGTAGCTGACCCTATTCAGTCCAATCACAAACCTGGACCCAGAGGAAAAATAAGAAGAGAGACTCTTAGGCAGATGCTCTTGGAGATGGAGCTTAAGGATTCTTCACTTGCATGGGCCCCTCCCAAGGTCCTGGGAATGGCCCTGAAATGAGTTTGTCCCCTCTCACATACTGACCTTCACTCATTGCAAGAGGTATTGGAGTGATTGTTGGAAGTTTTGGGATCTAGTTAAGGGGAAGTTGAGTTGGGGATACATTTAGTTTGGATTTAACTACTTCTTATTTTCTGTATATATGTGCCAGCCTCTTTGTTTTTCTTAAACTGTTTCTTCCCCCATCATGCCCTTCCCCCAGCCCTTTATGTCAAAATTCTCACTGATAATCACAGTTCCTGTTAAATGCACTTCCTTCAAGAAGGCTTCCCTGATTCCCCTACATGGATGGCATCCTCCCTCCCCTTCCTTCCCATGGGCCTTTATCGATCTCTCTCCTTTTATTCATAGCACTCATTTACTATCTACTGATGTGTTTTTTTTCCTCCTGACCCCAAGAGACTGTAAATGCCTTTAGCATCCTCTCACTTCCCCCTTTTAAATCTCTTTACTCTGTGATTATACTTTCTAATATCATCTCTCTGTTCAGACCATAAATGCATTGAGAGCAGACATCCAGCCTTCTTCAGCCTTTTATCCTCCTCCAATACCTTATGGAATGCCTTGCACATAGAAATCTTCCAGCAAATCTTTGTCAGATGAATAAATATTCTTTTTAGCTTTAACTTCAAAGAAAAATAGAGATGGGGAGCAGTGTTATTTATTATAACATCAAATTGCTTTTCAAAAAATTATGTGCTCAGCAATAGTGACTGTACTATTTATCTATTGCTATGTAATAGATTATCTCAAAAGGCAGGGGCTTAAGACAACAACATTTATTATCTCACAGTTTCTGTGGGTCAGAAATACAGGTGATACTTAGCTGGGCCTTCTCCCTCCAGGTCTCTCACAAGGCTGCAGTCACCTCAAGGCTCATCTGGAAAGGATCTCCTTCCTAGCTCACCTGCATGGTTGTTGGCAGGATCATTTCCAAGTAGGCTATTGGACTGAGGCCTCAGGTGCTCATGAGTTGTTGGCTTGAGACATCCTTTTGTCCCTTGCCACATGGGCCTTTCTTGCCCATCTTGTGACATGGCTGCATGTTTTATCAGATCAAACAAGTGACAGGGCAAAAGAAAGAGCAAGTTGGAATCAGAGTCCTTTATAAACCAGCTTTAGAAGTGAATTACACACATTTGCTGTATTCTGCTTATTAGAAGCAAATTACTAGGTCAAGCTCATATTCAAGGGGGAGGGGACTACACAAAGATATGACTATAGGGAGGCTGGGATCATTGGGCCATTTTAAAAAACTATGTATTGGGTAGATAACTGTATCTGTGTATGTTGCAACATTTTATAACATACAGTTAAGTTATTGCAAGCTCTTCTATGAAGAATGGCTTCTAGATATGTGAATACAGCAAAGCAGTGGAAGAAAAGATAGGAAAAATCGTTTGAGGATGGATCATCTGAATCTTGAATATCAGGTTAGGAATTCAGATCTTACCATAAAGGCAATGGGAATCACAAATATATTTGAGCACTGGAATGGTCCAATTAGAGTTGTGCTTCTAAAAGTTCAAATGGATTGGAGGGAAAACATTTGATTTGATTTGATTTGTTCCCCAGCAATTGCAGTCAGTTGGGTGGGAGGAAATGACCAGGGTTTTGAATAGAGTAAATGAAAGGAGGAAAAGATATCAGGGATATTGTGGAAGAAGAGTGACAGTATTTGGTATTTATAAGAAGTATGAAGATCAGAGTTGGTTTTTTGAAAAAATAAACAAAAATCAAGAAACTCTTAACTAGACTAAGAAAAAAAGAGAGAAGACTCAAATAAAATCAGAAGTGAAAGAGGAGACATTAAAACTGATGGCTCAGAAATAAAAAGGATCACAAAAGACTATTATGAACAATTATATGTGAACAGATTGGATAACCTAGAAAAAAATGGATAAATTCCTAGAATCACACAACCTACCAAGACTGAATCAAAAAGAAATAGAGGGCTTCCCTGGTGGCTCAGTGGTTAAGAATCCACCTGCCAATGCTGGGGACATGGGTTTGAGCCCTTGTCCAGGAAGATCCCACATGCCATGGAGCAACAAAGCCTGTGCTCCACAACTACTGAGCCTGCGTTCTAGAGCCCGTGAGCCACAACTACTGAGGCCATACGCCACAAATACTGAGGCCGTGTGCCACAGCTACTGAAGCCCACATACCTACAGCTCATGCTCCGCAACAAGGGAAGCCACCGCAATGAGAAGCCCACACACCGCAACAAGGAATAGCCCCCACTCACCACAACTAGAGAAAGCCCGTGTACAGCAACGAAGACCCAATGCAGTCAAAAGTAAATAAATATTGAAAAAAAAAAAAGAAACAGAAAGCCTGAACAGACTAATAAATAAGGAGATTGAAGTAGTAAACAAAAAAAACCTCCCAACATAGAAAAGCCCAGGACCAGATGGCTTTACTGCTGAATTCTACCAAACATTCAAAGAATTAATGCCAATCCTTCTTAAACCCTTCCAAAAAATAAAAGTAGAAGGAATACTTTCAGACTCATTTTATGAGGCCAGCATCACTTTGATACCAAAGCCAGACAAAGACACCACAGAAAAAGAAAACTACAGGCCAATATCACTGATGAACATGAATGTAAAACTACTCAATAAAATACTAGCAAACCAAGTTCAAAAACACCAAAAAGATTATACACCATAATCAAGTGGGATTTATCCTTGGGATGCAAGTTTAGCTTAATACACACAAATCAATCAATGTGATAAACCACATCAACAAAATGAAAGATGAAGACCACATGATCATCTCAAGAGATGTACACAAAATCTGTGACAAAGTTTACTATGCATTCAAGATAAAAACTCTCAACAAAATAGGCATAAAAAGAAATTTAGACAACACAATAAAGGCCATTTATGAAAAACCCACAGCTAACATCATAATCAATGGAAAAAAACAAAATACTTCCTCTAAAATCCAGTGCGAGGCAAGGATGCCCACTCTCACCCTTCTGTTCAACAAAGTTATGGAAGTACTAGCAAGAGCAATCAGAGAAGAAAAACAAATAAAGGCATCCACATTTGAAAGGAAGAACTAAAATTATCTCTGTTTGCAGATGACGTGATTCTATATGTAGAAAACCCTAATGACTCACGAAATTTTTTTTAGAAGTAATAAATGAACTCTGTAAAGTTACAGGATATAAAATCAACATAAAATAGCTGCATTTCTTTAAGCCAACAATGATTTATCCAAAACAGAAATCAAGAGAACAATTTCATTTAAGATAGCATCAAAAAGAATAAAATAAAATATTAGGAATATATTTAACCAAGGAGGTGAAAGACCTGTACACTGAAAACTATAAAACATGGATGAAATAAATTGAAGAAGACAAAAACAAATGGAAAGATATCCCATGTTCAAGGATCAGAAGAATTCATATTGTTAAAATATCCATACTACCCAAAGTGATATACAGATTCAATGCAATCCCTATCAAAATTCCAATGGCGTTTTTTGCAGAAATAGAAAAAACTATTCTAAAACTCATATGAAACCACAAAAGACCCCAAATAGCCAAAGCAATCTTGAAAAAGTAGAACAGAGTTAGAGGCCTCACACTTCCTGATTCCAAATCATGTTACAGAGCTATATTCGTCAAAATTATATGGTATCGGCAAAAAAACAGACACATAGACCAATGGAAGTGAATAGAGAGCCCAGAAATAAACCAAAGTATATACAGTCAACTATTTTCAACAGGGTGCCAAAAATACACCACGGGGAAAGGACAGTCTCTTGAATAAATGATGCTGGGAAAACTAGATATCCATATGAAAAGAATGAAATTGGTTCTTTATCTTATTTATGCCATACACAAAAAAGGTAACTATGTGAGGAGATGATACGTGAAGTACATGTCTGAGGTAGTTATTTCACTATGTATACATATATATACATAAAATCATCATATTGTTCGCCTGAAATATATACAATTTTATTTTTTAAAAAAGGAGAAGAATGGGAGAAATTGAAAATGACCTCACAGCTCTAGATTGAGTAACTGGTTTATGGTAATGGTGTAGTAACAGAAATTGAAACACAGTGGGGAAATCAGAGTTGGGAGGGAAGATAATAAATTCTGACAGAACATGTGTACAATTTCCCACTGGCAATTGGAGAGCAGGGTTGTATTTTCCTCAGTGCCTAGAATAAGTGGCTGGTGCTCTCTACCCAAGGGCCACTGCACTTTCTCCATAGGTAGTTTGTGCAGAAATGAGTACTCTACTCAGTCTGGGCTGAATCTCTGATGAAGTAGCCTTGGGTTTTTGGTTGTAGAGTCACACAGGGAGGCTCAGTAGAATGTGTGATTCTTTGTCTTGCAACACTACCATCCACTGTTTGCTTTTGTTACCTGTGTTCTAATGGCCTCTATCCTCATGGGTCCTGTTGCTGTTTCATGACATGTACCAGGCAGGTCCATTTTCCCATTGAAGAAGGTGGTGAGTGAGGTCTGAGCAGAGCCAGCAAGCACCGCAAGGGCTTGTTCAACAATGAAGTCTTAATTTATTGGCTTCTTAAATGAGTTTCCAGTCACTTAACTCCTTAAGTTTGTGATCTTTCTTATGCTAGACTACAGGTTTTCCTGGATGTATCTTTTAGAATTTCCATGACATAACATGGTATTGGGTTGTAACCCTCATATCTGGGGCATATTGCAAGTTGTCCTTGGCTTGTAAGAAGTATTTTTCTTGCCCAAAGCTAAGAAGATCCAAACAAAAAGCTTATTAATTAATTAACCTATTTATTTACTTAGAGGTGGTTTATATGCATTATTTCATTTAATCCTCATAACAGCTCCTTGAGGTGGAATTACAACTATACCTTCTTCATTTTACAGATCGTGAAACCAAGGTTTACAGAGATTGAGTAATTGAACCAAAGGCACATGGCTGAAATGTTATGAAGTTAAAGGGAAAATCTATAAAGAGAAATATTACTCTGCAGACACTTTTTTGGGGGGCAGTGTTTACTAGTTTTTACTTCCATTGCTTTTTTCTCTAGGTAAGAAACAATGTATTTGAAATTTTGTTGAAAAGTAGAAAATTATACTGTATGCCCTTTTCCTACTTTTCAAAATTCCTATTAAAAACCATCAGCAATTCCCCATTGCATACAGTATATGATCTAACTTGCTCAGTCTGGAGATTCTCAACTTTTTTTTCTTTTTTTTCTTCACAGTACTCTTTGAAAGACTAGAATTATTTCCTGTGTTCTTGAAGAGATGAAAAGACTCAAAATCGCACAAAAGCTAGCCAGCAATCCCTACAATGCAGTCGCAGGAGTGAGTGGTCTGGTGGCACCCAGAAAAGCCACAGGTAGCCTGACATTCTTATTCTCTTGGCCTGTGTTGCAGGCTGAGCACAGTGCCAGGGCCACACTTTCCCATGTACTTTAGAGGAAATGGTCCCTTGGGTTCCAGAGTCACACCATCTTTCTTGCTGGCTGACTTAGCCTGCCCTCTTTGTGGCAGTTGCATTTTTCTCTCTCTTTTTTTTAATTGAAGGATAGTTGATTTACAATGTTATGCTAATTTCTACTGTACAGCAAAGTGACTCGGTTATACATGTTTATACATTCTTATTTTAATATTCTTTTCCATTAGGCTTTATCCCAGAAGATTGGATATAGTTCCCTGTGCCATGTATAGGACCTTGTTATTTATCCATTCTAAAAGTAATAGTTTGTAACAGTTTGCATCTACCAAACCCAAACTCCCAGTCCATCCCTCTCCTTACCCACCCCCCTTCCCCTTGGCAACCACAAGTCTGTTCTCTATGTCTGTGAGTCTGTTTCTGTTTCATAGATAGGTTCATTTGTGCCATATTTTAGATTCCACATATAAGTGATATCATATGATATTTGTCTTTCTCTTTCTGACTTACTTCGCTTTCACTGAGTGATAATCTCTAGTTGCATCCATGTTGCTGCAAATGGCATTATTTCGTTCTTCTTTTTATGGATGAGTAGTATTGCATCGTAGATATCGACCACATCTTCTTTAACCATTCATCTGTTGATGGACATTTAGGTTGCTTCCATATCTTGGCTATTGTGAATAGTGCTGCTATGAACATAGGGGTGCATGCATGTTTCTGAATTATAGTTTTGTCCAGGTATGTGCCCAGGAGTGGGATTGCTGGATCATATAGAAGTTCTATTTTTAGTTTTCTGAGGAACCTCCATACTGTTTTTCACAGTGGCTGCACCAACTTACATTCCCACCAACAGTGTAGGAGGGTTCCCTTTTCTTGTGACAGTAAGTTTTAGCCCTGCTTTACATCGCTTTGCTCAACTCTCTCAGCTTGTATTCTGTCACCAAGAGAATACTATAGCTTTCCTCAGTGGTAGCACATCTACACTACTACGTTAGTAAAATTTAGCAGTGCTCTAAGCTAGCGACTACAGCCACCTGTTGAGAGCTACCGCCACCCCTCACCACCTCCTACAGTCACATTCTGCTCCTGCCAGAGCACTTCTGCTCAGAGTAATCCCTCTCTGGTTATCTTCTGAAATCCTACCTACATTTCAAGATCTGGTTTAATTTTCATTTCTACTCTGAAGCTCTCCTAATGGATCCTGCCCCCTCTAGCGAAAGTCTCTTGCTCTGAATTCCTCTACTATCTTTTCTCTGTGCAGCTCACTTGGTGTATGCATGTCAAAGACCGTGTGTGTACATCCCTTCTTTGTCAAAATCATGATTGCATTGACCGCCAGGCACGTGGCTTATATTTTGTATCCGAAGCACCTCACATACTGTTTCTGTGCATAATGGGTGCCCAGAAATCTACACTGAAGGGCATTTTTCAACCTATTTCAGGTTGTGCAGAGACATTTCCCTCCATGAGGCATTACCAGGAGGGCTGTTTAAAAACAGCCAGTTGTGTAATACAGCTAAGAATTGTCCTGTGGGTGAGCTTGGGCTGTGGGGAAATTGTTATTATTTTTGTTGCGTAATATTGTTTCCTTTTCAAGATACTCTTGTGGAGCCCTGCTCACCTTGGTTTCCTCCAGTGAAATTGCTGAATTCCACCCCATGGCTGCCCAGAGAACTTTGCTGTTTTCTGGAAGAACAGTCCTCTAACTCCCTCCTCCCACTGCCCCCCACCCCCACCCCCCGTCAGTTCTCTGGATCACCAGCAACGTATGGAAGGAGAGGGCTGCCAAGAGGAGGGGCAACATTTCTGTGACACAATGGATTCCTTGTGCATATTTAAGAATTTGGCAGGGAGCAGACTGCTTCTATGGGATTTAAAAAAAATCGGTTTGAAAGCATTCTGTGGGAATGTAGGGGAAGGATAGAGGTCTGCTACTGCTATAGATGTGTAATCTTTTTAAAAATTAAATATTCCCATTGCCTGAATTTTCTAATTCCCCTCGATTTTCCTGTCACCTGAGAATTTGGCCCAGTGTGTCTGTTGGATTGCCAAGTGTTATTATTTAGAATACACTCTTTCTGTGGGTGTTGAAATTCCCTGCTTTGAAAACAGGCTGTGCTCATAGCTTTTTCTAGTGTGGTGGTTTCAGTCCTGGCTATGTGTTACAATGTGTAGGGAGCTTTAAAAAATTCTCCATCCTTTCCCAGACCAATTAAATGAAAATCTCTGGCATTGGGTCTGGGGCATGGGTATTTTTTTTAAAAAGCTCTCACAAGATTCAAATGTGCATGTAAGGTTTTCACAATATTCAGATGTACATCTCAGGTTGAGAACCACTGATCTGGCGGCTTCCTGTGATCTCAGCTGGAGCTTGTGGGAAAGTGCCTGCTTGGTGGTGAGCGGCTGTATTGATTTTTGCCTGACTCGGTAATTACTTCTATGTTTCTTTTTTATAGAAATTATATGAGAAGAAACTTGGGAGAAGAGATAATTAGAAGGGTTTGGGAGTCATCAAAGAGTCCCTTCCTGACCAAAACAGATGTAGATGCAGATTATTAATTGAAAGCCTAACGATGTCTTAACGCTGAGTTTCATGCTTTGTAAAACTCATCCATGCATTTAGAAAGATACTATGTCCAAGAGCCTGTTTAAAAAGCTATTTATTTGCTATGTTCAGAAAAAAGTAAGGGGTGGGGGGAGGGACTGCCTTATAATTGTATATTAAACAAGGTAGTTAAAAATCACCAAAGTGTGGGCTTCTGTGGAGCCCCATATTGGAGATCTCACATAATATTGTTTATTTTCTCTCAGACACTGTCAGTGGGCAACCGGATACCACTTGCTGCAGAATTCTGTGTCCTTCTGCCTTTCCTATGATTATCTGGAGAAATATTTGATGAAGGTAGAAAATAACTGTCTCATGAGAAAAGTCAGAATGACTTTCTTGTTGGTGAACATGCTCTAAAGCTTGTAGAATTATATTTTATTGCTTGGTGAATTGATCCTTTCTAAGAAAGCTGTTCTACAGGGGTATGTAGGGAGTGTCAGATCCCTCTGATTGCTGCCTAGAGACTCCTCTTTTGTTTGTTTGTTTTTGGACTATTTTAAAAGAAACATCCAGTATCAGAACAGACCCAGTTTATTTTATTAATTGTACTAGCACTTAAAAACCCACGTATCTTCATTTATTATTCACTCTGTATCCTGCTCTCTCCCTTTTAGCGTAGCCAAGCAATACTTTCCCATGCATTTTTAAATATTAAACTTCATTTAAACTTTTTTCTTCTTTTCTGTTTTTTTTGCTTGGATGGTACTAATATTCCACTGAAACCTGCTTCTCCCACGGTCTTTCCCTTCTGTGTAAATGGTACCTCCATCCTCTCCAGTTGCTCAGACCTAAGACTGTGGGATGGTCAAGATCTCACCTGCAAGTCGTCCGCAAAGACTGTTAGCTCTACCTTCAAGATATATTTTAAATCTTACCTTTCTTGCTCTGTCCACCCAGTCCAAGCCATCCCTTCTCTCTCGGAATATTGCCGAACTCTCCTGATCCCCTTCCTCTTTCTGCCCTTCACCTGCAGCTACTTCTAGCACAGCAGCCAGAGTGATCCTTTTACATATTAAGTAAGATGATATCATTCTTAAATCCTTAGTCTTCCAATAGCTTTCTGTTTCACTCAGTGTAAAAGCCGTAATCTTTAAAATAGCCTCTATGGCTCTGAATAATTTGGTACTTCTCTGACTGTATTTTCTACTACTTTCTCCCTTGGTCACTCAGCTCCAGCCACACTGACTTGATACTTTCTAGACCAAACCAGACTCTCTCCCACCTCTGAACTTTTGCAGTGGGTGTTTCCTCTGCCTGGAACACTCTTTCCCCAGATTTCTCTGTGCTGGACTCTCTCACCTCTTTCAGGTCTCAGTTATTTAGCTTCCTGATAACTCCAATGACAAATTAAAATTGCAAACTCTTCATCATTCTTCCCTGACTTTTTTCTCCAAAGCACTTATCACTATCAAATATGTTACATATGCTATCTATTTATCTATTTATATCATCTATCTATCTACCTATCATGTATCTATCATCTATTTCTGCCTGTTTTATAATACCTATCTACCTACCTACCATCTATCTACCACCTCTCTTTGTCCTCCAGCTAGACCACACTCTGGGACAGAAGGGCTTTTGGTCACCCCTGTGTTGCCAGGGTCTAGAACATTGCTGACACTGTAGATGCTCAGAAGGACATGTTGACTGAACATTAACTGAATGAATAATGTATGCTGATTTACATTAGCATGTGTTGACTTAAAAAAATATATGCACAATGTGAGAGTTGCGAGTTAAGTTTTATTTGGGGCAAAATGAGGACTGCAGTCCGGGAGACAGCGTTTCAGATAACTGAGAAACTGCTCTGATGAGGCGAAGGGAAGGAGCCAGGATATAGGAGTTTTGCAACAAAGAGCAGGTAATTGGGAACGTCAAAAGATTATTATTAAATAAAGAAACCAGATATCTCAAGTTAAGGAATTTAACGCTTTTCTATGTATAGGAAGATGCAAGAGTCGGGGCTCGCTGAAATCATCCCTTTGATATGCACCTTAGCTATCTGGGGCCTGTATTTTCACATCCGTAGTTTCCTTAGCACTCACCATAGGGAGTGCTTGCAGGCTGTTGCTGCTAGATGGCAGGTATTCTTTTCAGCTCACGTTGGAGGGCTGCAGTCACTGGTGACTGTGACATCTTTTGTTTATTGATATGACAGGAAATATTCCATTTATCAGTCCCTCCTCTTGGTTGGAAATTGGACCAATGTTTGGGAGACATTTCATGACCAAATTTTGTCCCACAGCTCTGGGAGGCTCATCCCAGATCAGGCAAAATTTCTTGTTGATACGCCATTCCAGGTGTTAATTTTCGGATTAGGCCTTTTTAATCATCAGATTAAAGATCCTCTGGATCCTCTATCTTACTAATCTATTATGATCCAGGAAATGTTTTCCCTTGTTGCATCTTCCTATATCTAGAGTTGCACTATTACAATCATTGATCGCATACAGAACTATATATTTGATCAACTGCTTCAAGTCGCCTAGTCATCATTATTTTTGTTGGAGGCTCAGTCACACATCTAATAATACAAAAAACAATAATCTTGTAAAACAGGCAAAATACAAATAATATGGCTAATAGCATTAATAGAGTTATAATATTTAAACCAATAGCTTCCCACCCCAAACCAGTTTTCTAAGAGGTGGTCAAGACTTTGGAGTGGGTCACTTAAGGCAGAAATCTGGGTTTTCATATGGTTAATTAAACGTGTTATATTAGAGGACACAGCATTCAGTTTGAATTGTGGCACAGGTAACTCCCTGAGATGTTGTAAGGATGTCAAGGGCCACATGGTTTTGTAGCACCGCTTTTCTCAACATACAGACCTAAGAATTCAGTAGGCTAGTAGCTTGGTTGCTATCATCGAGTACTGTAAGAGACAACGATCTTATAAAATAGACAGGATAAGTAGTGCAGCTAGTAATATTGACAAAGTCATAATGCAGCAGGGAGACACAATCATAAACAATTTGGAAACAAAGAACAAATTAAAACAATTAGTATAACTAGTTGTAATCCATTTGCAATAAACCATCAAGTCCATAGGAGAGCCAGCTGAAGAAGCCAAATTCTGGCAGGATCAGGTAGAGTGAAAAAGATAAATGTTTTATCTTTGTTTACGAGGGTATACTTTATCAACTTGTAGGTCATAGCATAAGAGAAAAGGTTTTTCTGAAAAACAAAGATTAAAGTTAGTATATTTCCCAGAGTCATAAAGTTATAAATCACATTCATCAGTTCATTCAGTCCCATGCAATTGATTCCTGTTGATTTGGATGAAGTAATCAGGTTTTCCGTCATTTGTTACATAGTTCAGTGGTAGTATCTAAAGGCCATCAGAAACTTATGTTTGTTTAAAAAGTTCTTTTTGAGTCTCTCCGAAATTCTTCATTTTGTAACAGCCTCAGGACAAAACTTAAAATAGCATGGTTAAAGATTTGAGTACAACGCAATTAGTAGGAAACTTGTATATTTCTGTGACATATAACATTTTAGAATAACTAGAATTATGACATTATATCAAGACATATGAATGTTAGGGATTTCATATAAATTTTGGAATATCTATATTAATAATATATATCCATACACTATAACCAAAGTTTCCTCTCCAATCACTTGACAATGTTTCTGAAGTAGTTAAACATACCAAGTAAACTTGGTTTAACTTCATCTCTGAGATGTCTTAGGGTGATCCTTTGAAGCATCCCAGAGTCAGCGGGAGGCTAAGAGAGCTTTAGTTAGATTTTTGTTTTATAGGTACCAATAAAACAGCTGTTTATGAGAGCGCTCTAGATTTAATTTGTTAGTTTCTCCAATTGAAAAGGATCCATCATTTGGCCATTAATAAAATACATATTAATAGTGATTCAAACCAATAAGATGCAAGAGGCTTCCCCATAAGAGTGTAGGGGAATAAGTAAAATCCGGAGAGTTTCCCCTCAAGAAATAGCATGGCAGAGGCCAGGTTTTCAAAACACATGCACACACATTCACACAGAACGTCCTGGGAAGATCAGGTAGAACATTGACACCTCAAAGACATGGGAAGAGAAATGCAAGTTTCCCCCTAGAAGGCCTTTGTTTCAAGTCAGAATTCTGAAAAGATTTTTATCAAGACAGCTTTTCAACCTTAATTTAACTTAACTGCGTACACAATAAAAAGAGCCTCCTCATTTTTAGAGTGAGATTTCCCTTAATTTCCAATTAAGTAAATACTAATTGATACAGATGCTTATAGGTCTGGATGGTCAACTCAAATGCCTTAGCAAATGCCAATGGAGTTACTCTATCATTTCCTCTTTTAGAAGTTTCTAGATACCAATCAAAGTAAGCATTCCATTCAGTCTGTTTGATCTTATGGCCGGCTTTTTTTTTTCTAACTGTGCACACAAAAATAGCAATGTTTGGAATATTGAAGAACCCCAATTTGGCCATTGAGGTTGAGTTCTCGTTTAGTATAATTTCCCCAATTAACTAGGTACTTGTACGTATGAGCCCTGTACTTGTTGTACATGAATCTGGCTGGAGTGTTAGTCAGAGGTTGGTTTTCTGATGCCCCTCGTTTTTGTGTTTGAGAGATTCTATCTCTCATTTTAAGTTGAATTTGTCAAGGATAAAATTTACTAGTGAAATTGTGTGGTGGGCCAGTATGCTGCTTGTGAGCTTAGCCCTGCTAGGAGTTACCCCAGAGTCATTTCAGCCCTCTTACGTGTCTCAGTTTCTCCCTTCGGTGGTCTAAGACCACATGGGTGCTTGGATAACTGAATGGCCAATTCTTATCCACGACCCCTGGACAAGCAAGTGTTTTAATTAATGAGTGGGTGTCCTTATGGGACCACTGCACGGTGTGAGGACTTTGCCTCCACCACTCCCGTAAATTTCTCAGTCCCCTGAGAAAGCTGTAACCAGCTGGGAAGAGACTTGTCCCTTTTCTTTGGAGCAACGCTCTCATTTAATATCTTCACTTTTATCCTGACAAATTCTATTAAGGCAGCAGAATTGAGGAAAAGCATCAGATCAGCCTCTTACCTAACCACTCAGTGCAGACCACTCAGTCTCCTACAACTGAGAAACCCTGGTATCTTTCAACCAGGCCCCCCCAGTATCTTTCAACTGGGAGGGGGCAGGTACCTCCTGCACTGCCAGATGAAACTCAGGGTCATCAAATAACACGGAAGATCCAAGAACCAGGAGAGACTTACCCAAATTTGTCTGGACTATCTGAGGAGGCGGATGGGCGCAAGCAGCCTCTGCTGGTACCAAGGCTCTGGTTCCTTGCAGAGTTCAGGCGAAAGAGAAAAGTCCACTCTGGGTCCCTTCATGGTCACCATAACTGTTGACTTAAAAAAAATATGTACAATGTGAGAGTTGTGAGTTAAGTTTTATTTGGGGCAAAATGAGGACTGCAGTCTGGGAGACAGCGTTTCAGATAACTGAGAAACTGCTCTGATGAGGCGAAGGGAAGGAGCCAGGATATAGGAGTTTTGCAACAAAGAGCAGGTAATTGGGAACGTCAAAAGATTATTGTTAAATAAAGAAACCAGATATCTCAAGTTAAGGAATTTAGCACTTTTCTGTGTATAAGAAGATGCAAGATTCGGGGCTCACTGAAATCATTCCTTTGATATGCACCTTAGCTATCTGGGGCCTGTATTTTCACATCCATAGTTTCCTTAGCGCTCACTATAGGGAGTGGTTGCAGGCTGTTGGCTGCTAGGTGGCAGGTATTCTTTTCAGCCCTGAGTTTCCTCAGGGCTCACCAGCTCACGTTGGAGGGCCGCAGTCATTGGTGACTGTGACATCCTTTGTTTATAGATATGGCAGGAAATATTCCATTTATAAATATTCCATTCCATTTATAAATATTCCATTTATCACATACTAGTGATTTGGCTTCTGACATAATTACCAATCTTTTGTGATACATGCAAACAGAATTCTGGATTTTAAGAGTAATGTTTTGTTGATTAACTGATTAAAAATCTTTTAGGTGAGATAATTTATTCCAGTTGGCTAGTAAAGATCACCTAAAAGCATCAAAATTGTCCTCCAGGCTTCCTTGAAGCCAGTTGTTACAATATTGTTCTTTATTTCTCCCTCATTCTGGGGAGTATGATATTAAACAGTTGAAATTCTATACTGAGAAATGACTACAGGGTAGAGAAAAATTTCAAGAAGTGCAAGGAAACAAAATAGTAAAGGATACAACATTTAGGACATTATCCATCTAACGTGCAATTACGAGTGACTTTTATTTTTTTATGTCTGCACTTTAAAATTTTTTATACAATAAATATAAATATTTGAAAGGATTACACAACTAAACTATTTTTTTTTAAAAAAATAGGAAAAAGATATATATCACGCTTTAACAATATGTTTTCAGTTTCTATGGATAAACATGTATCTATTGAGAGAAGAATAGATGTAGTGCCAGATTGCAAGGTCCCAAAGTGCCCAAGCCTTTTTAAAATAATAGGCTCAGAGTCATTAGTTCATCCATTCATTCACAGAAAAATATTCATTCAGCACCTACTAGGTACCAGGCACTATGTCAGGCACGGGGGATATAGCAACAAACAAGACAGCAGGTCCTTCAGGGCCTCTGCATTGCTTAGATTTATGCCGCTCCCCTGGAGCATGATCCAAATCTGCTATGCTGTGATGCTAACACTGAATTCATGGAATTTATTTTTTGGAAGGGAATACAGACAATGACAATCCAATAATATATGAGTGAGTTACAGATTTTGCTAAGAGCCATGAGGGTTGGGGCGTCACAAGACCAGTGAGGGGTCATCTAAGCTGGGGCCTGAAGAATGAGGCTGAGGCAGCTTAACAAGAGTATTTCAGGCAGAGGGAAAGAAAAAGGAGGCCAGGAAGTGTGGACTATAGTGAGCAAGGAGCAGAATTCAATGTCAGAAAGGTAGCTGGGGCCAAATCATGTAGGCACTGGGCTGTGGTAAGGAGTGTGGATAGCACTCTGAGAGCAGTGGGGCTATGAGTGATTTTAAAAAGGGCCTACTCTCTTTATTTACACTATCTGATTCTGTTTGAAGGTCTCTCTGGCCACTGAAGGGAGATAATGTAAAGGGATGAGAATGGAAAGAGAATAACCCGTTGGAAGTTTTTGGTTGCAGACCAGGCAAGAGATGGAAATGCATATGGGTATATTAAATCCTAAATAGCTAGATTTGGGACATATTTGGGTGCTGAGAGATCTTGCTCATAGATTAGATGTGGTGGGTGAGGGATGTCTGGGGGTTCAGAGGGTGATGGCGTATGGGTGGGTGAAGCAAAAGAGTTAAACTAAGGATGACTTCTAGATCTTTGATTGAGCAACTGGGGGAGAAATTGGCTTTGAGAGGATTAAAATAATTCTGATCATGTTAAGTTTGAAATGCCTCTTTCCATCCAAGTGGAAATATCAAATAGGCAGCCAAAAACATGAACCTGGAGTTGACAAATGAAGTCTAGACTGGAGATTCAAACTTGGAGTACATCAGTCTATGGATTCTTTTTGCACCAGTGTATGGATGCATGGGAACACTTAGGGGACGAACTGTAGATACAGACAGGTCCCAGGACAAAACCCTGAGGCACACAGACTTTAAAGCTTTGGCAAAGGAGGAGATAGCACCAAGAGTGTTGGAGAAAAAACAGACCTTGAAGTAGGAGGAAAGTCAGGGGTGTATGTTATCACGGGAGCCAAGAGAAAATAACATTTAAAGGATATGGGATTGCTAAGCTATGTCCGGTCCTACTCAGAAGTCAAGTAAGATAATGTGACCATCAGACTTGGTGCCTTGGTCAGGGTCTCAGTGAAGTGGTGGAAAAACCATGTCAAGCTGCCTGGCTGTTGTTCTTAGCTTCATCCCACACAGTCCAGGGCTTACCCAAGTTCCAGGTGCTTTGTTGAGTCTACTCAGGTAGCCCAGATGTGTAACTCCTCTGATTCCCTGAGGGTCTGGTCTGGTCCCCCCTCTTTGCTTTGAGGAAGTTGAGGAGTAGTCATGAACATACTCAGTTGAAAAAGAGAACGTAATATGCTCCATGGGGGCTGGACATGTCTGGTACTACTCTAGTGTGTTACAACTTCTAGATGGAAGAAGCTGAGGATCAGTGGGATAAAGATGGCCAAAAACCCTTTGATATTCCTCCCACTGAGAGGTGGGGTCTGTTACCCTTCCCTTGAAACTGGGGGCTCTGTGGCTGTCTTGACAGAAAATAGCAGAAGTATAAAAGTGATGTCGGGCCAGTTTCCAGTCCTGGCCTTAAGAGACTGGCACTTTCTACTTCCTTTCTCTGGGGATACTTGCATTTGGAGCCCTGGGACACTACGTAAGGAGTCTGACTACCCTGCTGGAGAGATTACATAGAGACCCCCTAAGACTACCAGGAGGACAAGAAGAGCCCAGCTGAGCCCAGCCTTCCAGGCATGTGAATGAAACTGTCTTGTATCTTTCAGATCAGCCCAGCTGTTAGCTGAATACCACCAATGATCCCATTTGATGTTCACGGGGTAGAATTCCAAACCCACAAAGTCAAAAGATATATAAAAACATGCTTATTGTCTTGAGCCATAAAGTTTTAGGGTAGGTTGTTATACAGTAATAGATAAGAGGAGCCCTAGAAGGCCCCTTGGGCATTTAGGTCAGTTGTCCTTAAGCAGAAGACCCACTGTCCTTTACACAAGAACAATACCGTTTCTTGGGACTTCCCTGGTGGTGCAGTGGTTAAGAGTCTGCCTGCCAATGCAGGGGACACGGGCTCGAGCCCTGATCCGGGAAGATCCCACATGCTGCGGAGCAACTAAGCCCACGTGCCACAACTACTGAGCCTGTGCTCTAGAGCCCAGGGGCCACAACTACTGAGTCCGTGTGCCACAACTACTGAAGTCCGTGTGCCTAGAGCCCATGCTCCACAACAAGAGAAGCCCCCACTCTCCACAACCAGAGAAAGCCCAGGAAGCAGCAAAGACCCAATGCAGCCAAAAAATTAATTAATTAATTTAAAAAAACTGTTTCTTTGTTGCTATTTGAATTATTCATTTTTATTTGGTGCTAGTCACATACTTTTTTAGCATACAAGAGGCAAAAAAAGAGAAAAACATTTAAGAAACTGTCAAATAGCCAATAAACAGAATTTTTAAGTGAATGTGGACAATAACCTAGTTTACCTTCTTCCCATAGGTCTGCTATTGTCTAACTCCTTACACCTGCAGTGCAATCACTGATGTTCATAATGCTGACCTTGATTTTCTGTACTTTGATTTGGAATCTTATTTTAGTGTTAAGTGTTGCATAGGTGATACCGCAGGATAATGATGTAATTGATGGGAAAGTGCCAAGAGACACAGTTAAAGGATGGAAAGCTTGTTTCATTGCAAAAGACAGAGAAATTTACCTCTAAGCATGTAACCATAGGAATTAGACAGTGCACCCCGCTCCCAGACACAGGGTCAGGATTTCCGGATTCCCAAGTTTCCCATGGGGACTTCAAAGAAGCATCAGCATGGTCTGAGAATTTCACTGGGTTCATACTCAGGTTTTGTTTGCCACTTTGTTTGTCTTTGTCCTCTTGGCCAGGGCTAGGACTATGGTGAGGGGAGTGAAGCAGCCAGGGCACAACATTTAAGGAGGCACTCACTCTCAGGGGCGTGCAAATGCAGGATCAGTGCCTGAGCGTGTGAGCGCCTCCTCAAATTTTCCACTAGGGCATCTCATTCACCTCACCCAAGTCCTGTCCCTGCTCCCAGCCTCTCCCAACTGTTCTTGATTTCCTATATGCTGATCCCCATACCAGGTCCATGTAACTGATGCACAACAGCTCCAGCATATTTCTTTTTTATTTTTTGAATTTTATTTTTTTATACAGAAGTTTCTTATTAGTTATGTATTTTATACAAATTAGTGTATATATGTCAATCCCAATCTCCCAGTTCATCCCACCCACCCCCCCCAGCCCACTTCCTCCCCTTGGTGTCCATACATTTGTTCTCTACATCTGTGTCTCTATTTCTGCCTTGCAAACCAGTTCATCTGTACCATTTTTCTAGATTCCACATATATTCGTTAATATACGATATTTGTTTTTCCCTTTCTGACTTACTTCACTCTGCATGACGGTCTCTAGGTCCATCCACATCTCTACAAATGACCTAATTTCGTTCCTTTTTATGGCTGAGTAATATGCCATTGTATATATGTACCAATTTGCTTTATCCATTCGTCTGTCGAGGGGCATTTAGGTTGCTTCCGTGACCTGGCTATTGTAAATAGTACTGCAACGAACATTAGGGTGCATGTGTCTTTTTGAATTGTGGTTTTCTCTGGGTATATGCCCAGTAGTAGGATTGCTGGGTCGTATGGTAGTTCTGTTTTTCGTTTTTTAAGGAACCTCCATACTGTTCTCCACAGTGGCTGTATTTACATTCCCACCTCCAACATATTTCTGAGTGATAGCTTCAGCACTAGGTGAAATTGAGATCAATTTCCCAGGCATCTCTGGATACTGAGAGCAGAACCAGGCTTTAAGTTTGCTGGAAGTCCATTTCTGCCACTTAATTTTTCTAATATTATAGTTGGCTGAATATTTGATTTAAGCAGCCTTCCCCACCATGGTGGAAGACAAAGAATGAACTGTACCTGAGATGCTCAGTTGTCCACAGATAACCTTTACATGATGGGACAAGTTATTAAGTGAACTTCCCTGCTGAGTCTGTTTCTCCAGGCCCCTTAATGTCTTGCTTTAGTTTTACAAAATGCCCTTGTTACCTGCTGTTGCAGTTACTATGGTGCATGAACACACCCTTCATCTTACTCTTAGGAACCTATTGGTTTTTAACAGTTTGCTTTTTCTCCATGGTAGACTAAGCTGTGAAGTGAATTTCTATACTAGATTGTAATCACCATTTGCTAAAAGAGACACCTTTAGATTCCAGTATAATTTGGTGTGCTATCACAAGAACCTTAAAGCCTTGGAAGAGGTTGTGTTTGTGACCTTGAAACTGTGGCTGAAATAGCATTGTTTTAGCCTTTGACTTTTTTTTCTTTTGTTTTTTGTTTTTTAAGGAGGAAACCAGGTATGTGACAAATCAGGCAACAATAGCAATCAGGAGTAAATTAAATCTTAAAAAATATGAAATAGGAGATTGGGATTGACATATACACACTACTATATATAAAGTAGATAACTAATAAGAACCTGCTGTATAGTACAGAGAACTCTACTCAGTATGCTGTAATGGCCTATATGGGAAAAGAATCTTAAAAAAAAACCAGTGGATATATGTATATGTATAACTGATTCACTTTGCTGTATACCTCAGACCAACACAACATTGTAAATCAACTATACTCCAATAAAAATTTTAAAAATAAATAAATAAATAGAATGGCAAAAAAAAAGAAATAGTAAAAATACGAAGAATGAAATAGGACTAATAACTGATGGAGTTAATCAAGCTGGAAAAAATTAGGTCACATTAAAGAATAAGGTGTTTTATTAGCTTTATGGCATAGCAAGCTGTCTCTTTTTGTTAACACACATCTGCAAGGCATTAGCTATGTGATTAGAAATCTCAGTCTTTTCTCTACTTTAGATTTACATCTATTCCAAGTATTCTTCAATCAATTTAAATTTGTGAGACTGACGATCCTTATAGAAGTAGTGCCTTGTCATGAGATCTGATGCTAAAAATACCACTCTCAGGGGCTTACTCATTTATACTCTAAAACTCGAGAAGCTTTATGTTATGAAAAAAGAAGTTTTCTCTCCTTCCTATTCATACTCATTTGGTAAATACTTTCAAAAGGGAAAAAATGTAAAGTAATTTGGGCTTCTGCATTCTAGATACTCTGAAGAGAACAATTAATGAAGTTCAGAACAAAACATTAATTACTGAGATGTCTGTAAGTTGAGTAACCCCTGATCATTGGTGAGAAACATACCTTGAGTTGCCTTATAATTTGCCTCCGCTATTGGCTTGCTTTCTGTGCTATAAAGAATTTCAACTCTAATTACATAAAGTATAGCATTTTTCTCTTACTTACCCAGTATCACATTTTGCCCTCAACTGCTGCCCTAAAAACTCTTCATCCTACTCTTGATTATCTTAATTTATTTAGAAAGTGGCACAGATGATGTGCAGATGCATGTAATTGATTAATGATAATAAGCCTATTCTGAAAGTTGTCTATATCATAAGCTTGATACTATGCAGGTCTTTTTTTCTTTTATGATTTCTTAAAAAATTTTTTTATTGAGGTGTAATTGACATAGAACATTACATCAGCTTCAGGTGTACAACATAATGATTCGATATTTGTATGAACTGCAAAATGATCACCACAATAGGTCTAGTTAACACACATCACCATACATGGTTACAAAAAATTTTTCTTCTTGTGATGAAAGACTTTTAAGATCCACCAGGGGCAGACAGCAGAAGCAAGAAGAACTACAATCCTGCAGCCTGTGGCATGAAAACCACATTCACAGAAAGATAGACAAAATGAAAAGGCAGAGGACTATGCACTAGATAAAGGAACAAGATAAAACCCCAGAAAAACAACTAAATGAAGTGGAGATAGGCAGCCTTCCAGAAAAAGAATTCAGAATAATGATAGTGAAGATGATCCAGGACCTCGGAAAAAGAATGGAGGCAAAGATTGACTAGACGCAAGAAATGCTTAATAAAGACCTAGCAGAATTAAAGAACAAACACCTAGAAGAATTAAAGAACAAATAAACAGAGATGAACAATTAAATAACTGCAATGAAAAATACACTAGAAGGAATCAACAACAAAATAACTGAGGCAGAAGAATGGGTAAGTGACCTGGAAGAAGACAGAATAGTGGAATTCACTGCTTTGGAACAGAATAAAGAAAAAAAGAATGAAAAGAAATGAAGACAGCCTAAGAAACCTCTGGGAAACATTAAACGCACCAACATTTGCATTATAGGGGTCCCAGAGGAGAAGAGAGAGAGATAGGACCTGAGAAAATATTTGAAGAGATTATAGTCAAAAACTTCCCTAACATGGGAAAGGAAACAGCCACCCAAGTCCAGGAGCGCAGAGTCCCAGGCAGGATAAACCCAAGGAGAAACACGCCAAGACACATAGTAATCAAATTGACAAAAATTAAAGACAAAGAAAAATTATTGAAAGCAACAAGCGAAAAATGACAACATACAAGGGAACTCCCATAAGTTTAGCAGCTGATTTCTCAGCAGAAGCTCTACAAGCCAGAAGGGAGTGGCACGATATATTGAAAGTGATGAAAGGGAAAAAACTACAACAAAGATTACTCTACCTGGCAAGGATCTCATTCAGATTCGATGGAGAAATCAAAAGTTTTACAGACAAGCAAAAGCTAAGAGAATTCAGCACCACAAAACCAGCTCTACAACAAATGGTAAAGGAGCTTCTTTAAGTGTGAACCACAAGAGAAGAAAAGAATCTACAAAAATAAACCCAAAATAATTAAGAAAATGGTAGTAGGAACATACATATTGATAATCACCTTAAATGTGAATGGATTGAATGCTCCATCCAAAAGACAAAGGCTCACTGAATGGATACAAAAACAAGATCCATATATATGCTGTCTACAAGAGACCCACTTCAGACCTAGGGACACATACATACTGAAAGTGAGGGGATGGAAGAAGATATTCCATGCAAGTGGAAATCAAAAGAAAGCTGGAGTAGCAATACTCATATCAGATAAAAAAAGACTTTAAAGACTGTTATAAGAGACAAGGAAGGACACTACATAATGATCAAGGGATCAATCCAAGAAGAAGATATAACAATTATAAATATATGTGCACCCAACATAGGAGCACCTCAATACACAAGGCAACTGCTAACAGCTATAAAAGAGGAAATCGACAGTAACACAATCACTTAACATCTCACTTACACCAATGGACAGATCATCCAGACAGAAAGTTAATAAGGAAACACAAGCTTTAAATGACACAATAGACTGGATAAATTTAATTGATATTTATAGGACATTCCATCTGAAAACAATAGATTACACTTTCTTCTCAAGTGCACACGGAACATTCTCCAGGATAGATCACATGTTGGGTCACAGATCAAGCCTTGGTAAATTTAAGAAATTGATATCATATCAAGCATCTTTTCTGACCACAATGCTATAAGATTAAAAACCAATTATAGGGGAAAAAACATAAAAAACACAAACACATGGAGGCTAAACAATACACTACTAAATAACCAAGAGATCACTGAAGTAATAAAAGGGGAAATTTAAAAATACCTAGAGACAAATGACAATGAAAACACAATGATCCAAAACCTATGGGATGCAGCCAAAGCAGTTCTAAGAGGGAAGTTTATAGCAATACAAGCCTACCACAAGAAAAAAGAAAAATCTCCAATAAACCATCTAACCTTCACCTAAAGGAACTAGAGAAGAAGAACAAACAAAACCCAGAGTTAGTAAAAGGAAAGAAATCATGAAGATCAGAGCAGAAATAAATG
Source organism: Orcinus orca (assembly GCF_937001465.1). Lineage (NCBI taxonomy): Eukaryota > Metazoa > Chordata > Mammalia > Artiodactyla > Delphinidae > Orcinus > Orcinus orca. Next base: position 158,416,055 of record NC_064560.1, on the reverse strand, counting down.
AAATAGAAACAAAGAAAACAATAGAAAAGAGCAATAAAACTAAAAGCTGGTTCTTTGAGAAGATAAATGAAATTGATAGACCTTTAGCCAGATTCATCAAGCAAAAGAGGGAGAGGACTCAAATCAATAAAATTAGAAATGAAAAAGGAGAGGGCTTCCCTGGTGGCGCTGTGGTTGACAGTCCGCCTGCCAATGCAGGGGACGTGGGTTAGTGCCCCGGTCCAGGAAGATCCCACATGCCGCGGAGCGGCTGGGCCCGTGAGCCATGGCCACTGAGCCTGCGTGTCTGGAGCCTGTGCTCCGCAACGGGAGAGGCCACAACAGTGAGAGGGCCGTGTACCGCAAAAAAAAAAAAAAAAGAAAAAAAGAAAAAGGAGAAGTTACAACAGGCACTGCAGAAATACAAAGTATCCTAAGAGAATACTACAGGCAACTCTGTGCCAGTAAAATGGACAACCCAGAAGAAATGGACAAATTCTTATAAAGGTATAACCTTCCAAGACTGAACCAGGAAGAAATAGAAAATATGAACAGACCAATCACAAGCACTGAAATTGAAACTGTAATTAAAAATCTTCCAACAAACAAAAGTCCTGGACCAGATGGTTTCACAAGGTGAATTGTATCAAACATTTGGAGAAGAGCTAACTCCCATCCTTCTCAAACTCTTCCAAAGAACTGCAGAGGAAGGAACTCCCAAACTCATTCTACGAGGCCACCATCACCCTAATACCAAAACCAGACAAAGATACTACAAAAAAAGAAAATTACAGACCAATATCACTGATGAATATAGATGCAAAAATCCTCAACAAAATATTAGCAAACAGAATCCAACAACACCATGATCAAGTGGGATTTATCCCAGAGATGCAAGGATTCTTCAGTATAGGCGAATCAATCAATGTGATACACCATATTAACAAACTGAAGAATAAAAACCATATGATCATCTCAATAGATGCAGAAAAAGCTTTTGACAAAATTCAGCACACATTTCTGATAAAAACTCTCCAGAAAGTGGGCATAGAGGGAAGCTACCTCAACATAATAAGGGCCATATACAACAAACCGACAGCAAACATCATTCTCAATGGTGAAAAACTGAAAGCATTTCCTCTAAGATCAGGAACAAGACAATGATGTCCACTCTTGCCACTCTTACTCACACATAGTTTTGGAAGTCCTAATCATGGCAATCAGAGAAGAAAGAAAATAAAATGAACATAAATTGGAAAAGAAAAAGTAAAACTGTCACTGTTTGCAGATGGCATGGTACTATACATAGATAACCCTAAAAATACCACCAGAAAACTTGAGCTAATCAATGAACTTGATAAAGTTTCAGGATACAAAATTAATGCACAGATATCTCTTGCATTCCTACATACTAACAATGAAAGATCAGAAAGAGAAATTAAGGAAACAATCCCATTCACCATTGCAACAAAAAGAATAAAATACCGAGGAATAAACCTACCTAAGGAGGCAAAAGACCTGTACTCAGAAAACTAAAAGACAGTGATGAAAGAAATCAAAGATGACACAAACAACTGGAGAGATATACCATGTTCATGGATTGGAAGGATCAATATTTTGAAAATGACTATACCATCCAAGTTAATCTACAGATTCAATGCAATCCCTATCAAATTACCAATGGTATTTTTTTACAGAACTAGAGCAAAAAATCTTAAAATTTGTATGGGGACACAAAAGACCCCCAAATATCCAAAGCAGATCTGAGAAAGAAAAATGGAGCTGGAGGAATCAGACTCCCTGACCTCAGACTATACTACAAAGCTACAGTAATCCAGACAATATGGTACTGGCACAAAAACAGAAATATAGATAAATGGAACAGGATAGAAAGCCCAGAGATAAACCCACACACCTATGGTCAACTAATCTATGACAAAGGAGGCAAGGATATACAACGGAGAAAAAAACAGTCTCTTCAATAAGTGATGCTGGGAAAGCTGGACAGCTGCATGTAAAAGAGTGAAATTAGAACACTCCCTAACACCATACACAAACATAAACTCAAAATGGATTAAAGACCTAAATGTAAGGCCAGACACTATCAAACTCTTAGAGGAAAACATAGGAAGAACACCCTTTGACATAAGTCACAGAAAGATCTTTCTTGACCCACCTCCTAGAGTAATGGAAATAAAAACAAAAATAAAGAAATGGGACCTAATGAAACTTAAAAGCTTTTGCACAGCAAAGGAAACCATAAACAAGATGAAAAGCCAACCCTCAGAATGGGAGAAAATATTTGCAAATGAATCAACGGACAAAGGATTAATCTCCAAAATATATAAACAGCTCATGCAGCTCAATATTAAAAAAGCAAACAACCCAATCCAAAAATGGGAAGAAGATCTAAATATACATTTTTCCAAAGAAGATACACAGAAGGCCAAGAGGCACATGTCAAGGTGCTCAACATCACTAATTATTAGAAAGATGCAAATCAAAACTACAATGAGATATCACCTCACACTGGTTAGAATGGGCATCATCAGAAAGTCTACAAACAACAAATGCTGGAGAGGGTGTGGAGAAAAGGGAACCCTCTTGCACTGTTGGTGAGAATGTAAATTGATACAGCCACTATGGAGAACAGTATGGAGCTTCCTTAAGAAACGAAAAATAGAATTACCATATGACCCAGCAATCCCACTACTGGGCATATACCCAGAGAAAACCATAATTCAAAAAGAAACATGCACCCCAATGTTCATTGCAGTACTGTTTACAAAAGCCAGGTCATGGAAGCAACCTAATGCCCATCGACAGACAAATAGATAAAGAAAAGTGGTACATATATACAATGGAATATTACTCAGCCATAAAAAGGAACGAAATTGGGTCATTTGTAGAGACATGGATGGATCTAGAGACTGTCGTACAGAGTGAAGTAAGTCAGATAGAGAAAAACAAATATCTTTTATTAACACATATGTGGAACTTAGAAAATTGGTACAGATGAACTGGTTTGCAAGGCAGCAATAGAGACACAGATGTAGAGAGCAAACATATGTACACCAAGAGGGGGAAGCAGTGGGGGGATAGTGGGAGGAATTGAGAGATTGGGGTTGACCTCTATACACTAATATGTATAAAATAGATAACTAATAAGAACCTGTTGTATAAAAAAATAAATAAAATTCAAAAAAAAATAAAAGGAAAGACTTTTAAGATTTACTCTCTCAGCAAGTTTCAAATAGGCAACACAGTATTAATAACTATAGTCACCGTGCTGTGCATTACATCCCCCGGACTTATTTCTTTTATGATTTCTGTGTGTGTGTGTTTTTCAGAAATCTTTTCTTAGCAAAAGGTCATAAAAATTCTATATTTTCTTCTAAAATTTTTCAAGTTTTGTTTTTCATATATACGTCTTTAATATACTTAGAGTTAATTTTTGTTTATGATGTAGCGTAGGCATCCAAATTTATTTTTCTCACATGAGTAGCGGGTTGTTCTAGTATATTTGTTGAAATATTCATCCATATTTTCTCCCAGTTATTTCCAATTACACCCCTTCCACATATCAGGTTTGCATAGAAGCATGGGTGTATTTCAGAATCCTCTATTCCACCAGACAATTTGCTAATTCCCTTACCCATACCACAGTTTTAATTACTACAAGTTTATAAGAAGCTTTGATATTTGGTAGTATTTGTTCTCCTACCTATGTTCAAAATCATCTAGGCTATTATTGGCTTTTTGCTCTTCATAAAAATTATAGAATCAATGTATCAAATTTCATGAACAACTTTGTCGATATTTTCATTGGAACTGCATTTGATTCACTGATTAATTAGGAGATTCTCCTCATTTTGAACATTGTTTATCCCTTTATTTATTCATGTGTTTTAAATTTCTATATAAAGTTTTGCAATTCTCTCCATATAACATCTTTCACAGTTCATTGTGAATGAAACCTTCTGTAAATTTTATTTTCTAATCCAATATTATTCATGTAAATGAATGTTAACTGATTTCAGAATGTGGATCTTGTATTTCACAATTCGGCCAGTCTTTTTAACAGTCCTAGTAATTTATTTGTATATTTTCTCATTTTCTATATTAACAATCATATCATGTACAATAAAGGACAATTTTATCTCTTCCTTTCCAGTTCTTATTCCTCTCAATATTTTTCTTGATTTAATGTTCTGGCTAGGATAACTGCAGGATACTAATTTGCTGTCTGAATAGTAGGGATCCCTGCCTTGAAATTGAATTTATAGAGAAAGTTTCTAAAGTTTTATTGTTAAGTGTGATGCTGGCCATAGGTTTTTGGTAAAAATATTATCAGGTAATCAGCAAAAATGCTGCAATCCTATGAAAGGTGTAAAACAGCAGGGTTATTGGAACAAGCTATGATCCTCACTTCACAATTGGTCCTGAGGCTGTAATTGATATTCGTCATCACACTGCTCTCTACCCCATTCTAAAGTCTGTTCATGCTAGACAGTGTTTAAACAGGTCTAAGTTGCTTGCCTGGTCAATGACCCAGATCTTCATCCCTTAGAGATCTGAGCCTTTGTCTACTTTTATTTTTATTTTTAACACCTGTGGACCATAGTTGCTGAGATTTCCTATTTAGTATGATCACAAGGCACAGAAATAGCCCAGGGGATTCCCTGGTTTCCAGACGCTCCCCTTTCTGTTCCTATTGTATAGTATCAGTCCTAGATCTTTATTGTAATCAGGGTCAATAACTCCCACCTTGACAGTGATCCTTTCTTTGGCTACTGGTCTACTGGAATGAGGAGTCAATATGACTGACTGGATGTCATAGCTTCTGGTTCACACTGCATCCTTTGCTAGAAGCTTCCCCTTCCCTGTGAACCAGGAGTTCCCAAGCTGATGCAAAGTTTTCAGAGAGAAGAAGCAAGTGGGTCACTGAGAAGAATGGTGACAGGGCCCAATCCTACTTCCACCTGTTGGTTTCAGATCCATGCATTCTGGTTATTAGAGATGAAGCCCCCTGATTGCCACTCTGGCCTTGATGCCATGAGAGTAATTATTTCTAACTTATCTCTGATGATTAAGTGCCACCATTTGGCCCCTGCCATCCCCAAATCCTATCAACACCACAGATATAGTGATGTTATAGTCAGGAGCACTCTTCCACTTAGTATCTCCTTTGATTTTAACCCACAGAGGACGACCATTGCCTAGCTTCTCAGTGAGTCTGGTATGCCTCTCGCCTGTGCATTCTATCTTTGGCCATTGCTGGAGAATACACTCAGGTGGTGAGTTCTCCAGCCTCACTAAATCCATCCTAATATTCTCACCTCTCAGAGCTCTCTGACTCCTCCATCGAATACTCTGCTAGGACAATTCAGTATCTCTACCTCCTTTACTGTAGACCATTATCATGTTCAGTATCCAAGGGGCCATACCAGGCACATTTTTAGACCAGCCTCAGGTGATTTTGTCAGAATATTAAGCTCCCAAATCACAGGAAAAGGCTCTTATATCAATAAATTCTTCTCTATCACAGCTATATTTTTTGTCTCCTAATTCAAAATCTCAAAGATCCATTGTCAAATGTATTCTCCAGGTGCCTACTTGTACACATGCTCAGGTCCTACAATTCTAAGAGCATGTTTCCTTGTTCCTGCCAGAGCAGGGACTACTTTCCTTGGGCTGTGGTGCAACCTAATGTGAAGGTGGTACTGGAAGGTGGGTATGGAGGTGTCCACCTCTTGAGGTGGACAAAGCTTGATCATGTGATGTACCTGCCTCAGGTGTGCTCTTTGCAGATCTCCAGGTGAAAGGAGGCTGTTCTCTAGAAAGAGGGAGGATGTTACTTCTTCCAGTGTAGGGAAATTCAAAGGATCATAGGGATACAAGGTTCTTAGGTCTTTCTACAAGCAGGTCTCAAGGGCTCACTCTTATCCTATCAGGTCCCTGCTTTAGACATAGGAGTCATGTCACAGACCTCTTGTAGCTCTGTGTCTTTAACAGCAAATCCTGAACCTAATTTTCAATACAATCTGCCCTGTGGTTGCATTTAAAGCCAGTCGACCCCACAATCCTTGTTATTCCCATCCCCCCACTACTATTCAAGTGCAGAAATCAATGGTTCACCTTTTACCCATACCTCATTTCCATCTGATATGGGGGAGTCATACGATGGCGATGCTGATTGTAGGTGAGTCATTAGTTCCAGATCCCCATCCTCAGGGCCTGCTTCCGATAGCAAATCCTGATGCCAATTCTCTTAGGTTAATTTCTTCCAGAAAGTAGAGCCTTGGCATACAGGCTTGCATTTAGGAAGTGGTAGTTGAGAGATGATTCCATGGAGCTGGTGTGAGTTTCAAAAGAGTATAACAGGTGGATGGAAAGGCAAACATAAAGGTTTATTATCAAGGAGCCACTGCTGTGGACATCTAGAACACAATCATACAGTCCCTCCGCCTAGTCAGTCGAACGCAACTAAAATCGTGCACTGGGGCATGGAAGGGTGGTGAATTTTTTTTATTAAACTCCCATCCCGCATGCCTCAGAGATGACTGATTTTGTACTTGACCCTGAAAGTGAGTGCCTCCTTGTCTTTTGTGCCTCTAGGCACCTTACTTATCTCATCCTTATCCCAGCCCTGCCTCCCAGTCTGTTAATATATCAAGTTGTGTCTGTAAAGCAGACAATACTGTATTTTTTATTATTAATACATCAATGAATTCAGAGCAAGAAATTAACATCTGCTAAATGTTTTTTTTGGGGGGGGGTCTGTCGCCACTGTCTTTTCTTTCTTTTTTTTATTGAAATATAGTTGATATACAATGTTGTGTTAATTTCTGCTCTATAGCAAAGTGATTCAGATATATATACATTTTTAATATTCTTTTCCATTGTGGTTTATCATAGGATACCAAATATAGTTCTCTGTGCTATACAGTAGGACTTTTTTTAAAAATAATTTTTATAACTTTTAAAAAAATTTATTTATTTATTGGCTGCATTGGGTCTTTGTTGTTGCTCACGGGCTTTTTTTTAGTTGCGGCGAGCGGGGGCTACTCTTTGTTGTGGTGTGTGGACTTCTCGCTGCGGTGCCTTTTCTTGTTGTGGAGCACGGGTTCTAGGGGTGTGGGCTTCAGTAGTTGTGGCACGCAGGCTCAGTAGTTGTGGCTTGCGGGCTCTACAGCACAGGCTCAGTAGTTGTGGTGCATGGGCTTAGTTGCTCCGCGGCATGTGGGATCTTCCTGGACCAGGGCTCGAAACTGTATCCCCTGCATTGGCAGGTGGATTCTTAAGCACTGAGCCACCAGGGAAGCCCCTCTACAGTAGGAACTTGTTGTTTATTCATTCCATATATAATAGCTTACATCTGCTAAGCTCAACCTCCTACTGCATTCCTCCCCCAACCCCCTCCCCCTTGGCAACCACAAGTCTGTTCTCTCTGTCCATGCGTCTGTTTCCATTTTGTAGATAGGTTCATTTGTGTCATATTTTTGATTCCGTATATAAGTGATATTGTATGGTATTTGTTTTTCTCAACACCTAGTAAATGTTAAAAAATATTATATCTTTTCTGGTTTTGAGGAGGTAAACAGATGCTTTATTCAGGGGCTGGAGTGATGGATCCCAAATCAGGCAGGCCTTGAGCAAGGTTTCTGAAGAATGGGGTTGTGGGATACAGGGAGACTCATTTTCTGCATGCCTGGAAGGGCTGAGAGAGTTGGGGTGGATCTTGAGCTGCTGTTTGTGTTTTGGTACTTGATTTGGTTTTGCTCAATAACTATCAGCAGACAGAAACCTCTTCTGCAGTGTAGCCATTTGGAGCATTTAAAGAGAAGTAAAGCAAAGACATTACAGTGCTCTCTGATGTTTGTGAAAATGGGATTGTACATGCATGGGGTTTAATAACTATTGAGAGGGAGAGACAATCATTGTGATTCTCCCTGGATGGCAAGTATGTGAAGTGTGACATTGGCACATCCTCTCTGAGAAAATGTAAGATGTGCCCTGAAAGAGCAAGGTCCGTGGGTAAGACTCAAAGGTCCTGCATTTGGCTACACTGTCAGATCTTACTTCCTTCCTTTTTGACAGTGTGATTCTTTGCTGCTTCTTTATTGACAGGTTGGTGTAGTCCTGCCCTTCTCTTTCCCTTTTTCCAACAACATTTTCCTTTACCATGTGTCGACTTCTCACCATTATCTTTCTCTTTTTACTTCTTAAATTTCCCTCTTTCTATACTTTTCCTTTGTTTATGCTCATGAGGTACAGTGTAAGAAAAACAAGTTATGGCTGGAAAGAGTGGTAACACTGTTGTTCTCTGCTAGTCAAGCACCCTGAGAGATGTCGTATTTAGAGGGAATTTGGGGTGAGGGAAGAAAAAGGTGTAATGAGTGGGGAGGAGGGGGCTCCTATGGGGGGTGTCATTAAGCAAATGCTGCCTGGCCAGGGATCAAGCTAACAAGGCTGCAGCTAGACAAGCACCAAAGACAGAAATAAGAAGGGTGGCATCTTAAGAATGGGGGGATAAATTTTTCAATTACATTTCTTATGCATATTAATGTTTTAGAGTTTGTCCCAGCCCTGAGGTTAAGGGGACAGGTCAAACACTGATATATGGAAGGAAGTGCAATAGGAACAACAACTTTGATTTCCTGCACAGGAGGTGGATGCCAACTGCCAACATCAAGGGCGAGACCCGTACTTTATATAAGGCAAAGTGTGTGCCTCTTTAATAAACGTCATGTTGAAGATGCAAGAAATAAACTATATAAATGGTTTAAAAAACTTAATGACCCTAATTAAATTCAGGTTCTTAGGAGGTTGGGTTGTAGATTGGTGAAATGAATTTTGGTGGCTTTCTAAATTGTCACTGAGATGTTGATGTTTGTGACTTTGGGTATTATTCTTTTTTTTTTTTTTTTTTTTTGCGGTACGCGGGCCTTTCACTGCTGTGGCCTCTCCCGTTGTGGAGCACAGGCTCCGGACGCACAGGCTCAGCGGCCATGGCTCACGGGCCCAGCCGCTCTGCAGCATGTGGAATCTTCCCGGACCGGGGCACGAACCCGTGTCCCCTGCATCGGCAGGTGGACTATCAACCACTGCGCCACCAGGGAAGCCCTTTTGGTATTATTCTAAATCAGGGGTTGGTATACTTTTTCTCTGGAGGACGAGATGGTAAATACGTTTGGCTGTGCAGGCCATTCTGTCTCTTTTGAGACTAGTCAACTCTGCACTTGGAGTGTGGTGAAGGTAGCCATAGACAATATATAAATGAATGGGTGTGACTATGTTTAATGAAAGTTTACTTACAAAGACAGGAGGTAGGCTGGATTTGGCTCATGAGCTGTAGTTTGTCGTCCCCTGTTCTAAATTATCACTGAGATGCTGGTATCTGGCAAAGCACTGCTAAATCACATTTATTTTGTAGAATGGAGTTTTCAGTTTCCATGACAAGCATCTCTGGGGGCTGCATGAAAGAAAGTGCAGTCTCATTTAATTTATGTTTATTCCATCACATTCTGGCCCTATTCCACTCCCACACCAGTGGTCCAGATGTTGGGACATGACAACCAGTGCTCCAAACTGACCTAAAACCACCTTTATACATTGGAAAACTGTTGACTTAAAGTGTTATGGCACAAACTGCAGGAATTGCTTTCCCCTGAGTCATAGAAACAAGTCTTATTTCATCAAATAACATTTGGTTTAATACGCTCAGAATTGGTAAAGAGTTAACACAAATAATCATAGTGATGATGGTGATGATGATGATGATAATGAAAACTGCTGTTAGTCATGGAGTCTTTGATTTAGAGAAGCAACAAGGTTGAGTTTGCAAACAGCATTTTTGGGTTTTGGTATAACCTTCTCTACATAGGAAAGCTTCTGCCTTGGTGTTTGAAGGAGTCTTGCCCAGAGTTGGTGGGCAATAAATGTGTTCAGAGTTTCATTTAGGTCTTCAGTTTTGCCACTGTGAGTTTTCCAATGTTACTTAAACTTAGAGCAGAGAAATCGGTGTATTGCCTCTGCAAAAAGAACTTTGAAGTTAAAAGTAATTGTTTTAAGGGCTAGCCCTAAATCTTTATTAAGTAAATATATTTGATTGACTTACTCACACACCTATTGATGGCCTACTATATAAAAAAGGCCTCTGACAACTGCTGGGGGCTATCAAAATGCGAGAGACACATCCTCTGCCTTTCAGGAATTTACAGTCTATAATCAGCAATGAACGTGTGAAGTTCAGCAGGTGCTCACCCTTGGCTTCCCCCAGGCCTTGGCTTCCCCTGGCCTTGGCTTCCCCAGGCCAGGCCAGTTTAGGGGTAACTGTACCTATAACACCTACAGTTAGAAACACGATGGCTCTAATTCCCACCACCAATACTAGACTTCTACCCCCGTTCAAAGTGTCCCACAGTGATTTATTAGAGAGTGCTACAACCCCAGAGCATGCAATGGGGAAATTACCATTTCCATCCTCTTTTTTCCCCTCCCTGTGGTGTGGCTGGCTGCTGAGCCAGCCGTGACTGTCTCTCTGTGATTCCTGGCACTAATTGTGCCATTACCCCCTGCCCTGGCCTGTCCTGCTCTGGCAGACCACCAGTTCTGCAGATCTTGTTGGGGCATCTGCACACTTGACTGCTCAGCTCTTTATAAAATACTAATGTTTGTTAAATGCTGTATGCCATGCAAGGTGAGAAAAGCTGTATTTCAGAGTGCCTTCTGCGAGAAAGGTGGGGATGCCACGTCTGGGTTGGAGCTGGGCCATGATATTGAAAGGCTGTATTGCATAATGAAGAAAGCAAGGACTCTGGATCTAACTGCCTGGGCTGGCCCTGGCCCTGACAATCACAGGCTATGTAATCTTGGGCAAGTTACTAAGCCTCTCTGTGCCTTGGTTTCCTCATCTGTGAAATAATAAAAATGATAATACTGGGCCTCCCTGGTGGCGCAGTGGTTGAGAGTCCACCTGCCGATGCAGGGGACACGGGTTCGTGCCCCGGTCTGGGAAGATCCCACATGCCGCGGAGCGGCTGGGCCCGTGAGCCATGGCAGCTGAGCCTGCGCGTCCGGAGCCTGTGCTCCACAACGGGAGAGGCCACAACAGTGAGAGGCCTGCGTACAGAAAAAAAAAAAAAATGATAATACTCATTTCATAAGTTTGCTGTGGGAATCAAATGAGTTAATCAATGTAGAGCACTTAGAACAGCAGCTGGCACCCAGGAAGCTCTATAACAGTGCTATTTGCTATCACTGTTGTTGTTATTATCCCTTCAGCCCTCAGGAGGTGTGGACAGGATCTGGGGCTGAGGACCTCCAATGCTGCTATCTCTGGGATTAAGCAGTTTCATTATGTTATAGAATTATAATGCACATGTCATTTTCTGTAACTGCCATGACTTGAGAAAAGTTGATAGGCCCAGCTTTTACACAGGTCTCTTTCAAACCTTAGAAAGACTAAGAGATGTTTCTTTTTCTTTTTTTTTTTAAAATAAATTTATTTTTTTATTTATTTATTGGCTGTGTTGGGTCTTCGTTGCTGTGTGTGGGCTTTCTCTAGTTGCTGGAGCGGGAAGTTCTCTTTGTTGTGGAGCACAGGCTCTAAGCACGTGGGCTGCAGCAGTTGTGGCTTGCAGGCTCTAGAGTGCAGGCTCAGTAGTTGTGGCACACGGGCTTAATTGCTCTGCGGCATGTGGGATCTTCCTGGACCAGGGCTCGAACCCGTGTCCCCTGCATTGGCAGGCAGATTCTTAACCACTGCACCACCAGGGAAGTCCCGAGATGTTTCTATTTTTGTGTCCATTTTGTAGATAATGAAACTGAGGTTAACAAACATGCCCCGACTCATACACTTAGAAAATGGCAGAACTTGGATTCAAACCCAGATTCATTGGGCCCAGGACACTTGGCCATTGGGCAAAATGCCACACTGTTTTCTCCAGGGATATAGGGACAGCTCCTTTTCCCCATTCTTTATCCCACTTTGTCATATGCTCCCCAAGTTCTGTTACCTACTGTGTCCCATGTCTCTCAAATATTTGTGAATATATTTTGTGAATATCTCCCCATGCTGCCCTTCTTCAAGGACTTAGTCAAAGGCCAGAGGGGCGATGCTAGTGGGCCAGGCTGGTGGAGGCCAGTCTCTCTTCCTTTAGCCTGACTTCTATTTTGAAGGATGCTTAGTGGTTGTAGGTAAGTAGATCCCTAAAGGGAGGAGGGGAGGGGATGGGTACAGTTTGAGCTCCAGCTGAGATCTAATTCTCTCTGTACTGCGGATTTGTACTTGCTCTGGATCTTGACATGTAAAAGGTTCCCAGAAACATTACACCACAGAGGCTATATTTAGGCGGTTTTAATAGGGTAGCATGGCTCCGCTATATTCCTTAGGGTCCCACCGGGGAATACACGTCAGTGATTAGCAAGGCCGAGCGCTACACTGTTACTCCACTTGCTGCTGATTGGATTAAGAAGACTTCTTTCTTCTCAAAAATTAATTAATGGGTCAAATTCACAACAAACTCAGATACTTGGCTTACTATTATTTTAATTGGAGGGCATTTACTGCAGACTTCACTCACTGTCATTTGACCTTCACCTGACTTGTGAGAGACTCTGCCGCCTGAGTCACATGCCACATCTCGGTCTGATGGAAACGTAGGCTCTAGATTTTGTTTTGCAGTGTCCCATGCTTCTTCCATACTTCCCTCTTTTTGTATTTCTTTTCTTCACATCTTCCTTTCCCCTCATTTTTCCCTAGAAAAACAAAGTAAGAAAACAGCTGTGAAGGTGCTTTGAAAGTTAAAGAGCTTTACAAACCTTTGGTGCTTGCAGAATACCAAGTGTCTTCCATGTCTCTGTTGTCCTTGAAGGGGGAGAGGGTTATGTGGTCAGTACCTGTTAAATGCCAGGCATTGCATGAGGCCTCTTGGTATATATTTTATTTAATTCTCATAATAACCTTGCAAGACTGTTATTCTTAACCTTATTCTATAGAAGAGGCATTTCAGGCTCAGAAAGATTATTAACTTGCCCCAAGCCAACAGCCAAGTAAGTGAAGAATCTGGAAGTAGTGAACTTACACTCTGAAATCTTTGCTCTTTTCACCCATTTTCCCTTGCCTTTCTAAGCTACGGTGCTCACTTATGGTGGGAAATAAGGAAGAATTAGCCAATTCAAGTAATAAGTAACACAGACTCGAATTTGGAGAAGCTGCTGCTTCAGTTGTAATCCCAGATCCCATTCAAACTTTACGGATTCCTCTCTGCAGCTTAGCTCTGCCAGGGCCTCTGCTACCCGCATTGCCCTCTACTTTGAACTCAGGAGGTTTCTGGGAAACATTTGTTTTATCATCTCCAAAACTGGAATTTGGGACAGAAGTTTCTCTTAATAAGTCAGTTTATCACTGGACAGTATAAGAATCACTAATACTATGCAAATTTATGCAAATCACCCATCTGCCTTGAGGGAGATTTAAAGTAAGATGGGGGCCACACCTTCGAGGTGTGTAGTCTGAATGGTCGCTTTCACTTCCATATGGGGTGGGGTGAGCCCTTTTCTTTGAGCCTTACTGAGACTTGTACAATTCTGAGTCCTTGACCCCATGTTAAGGTCTGGCCTTTTTGTACAGCATTCTCTGAAATACTGCCTAGATCATAAACAGGTTCTGACCAAGGTCAAAGACAGAGCCATATCATTTTTCAATTGGAAAAACTGCCTACTATGGACGGTCTTAGAGCTGTCAGGCATTTGGAGACTTTGTAGCGGGAAGGATGGATTCACATGAACCTGGGCAAAAGACATCGGCTGTTGATGCTAACAAGGGTGAGAGCAGAGGCTAAAACTGAGAATGGTCAGTGGTGGCAAGGGACAATCCGAGGGGCTCTCTGCCCCCTAAACTCCGTCAGCCTCCCTAAACTACTGTAAATAAGAAATAAACAAGCAAAATGTGAAAACCATTCAACAGATATTTTTCGACCTTTCTACTCAGTGTGGTTATCTACAGATCATCAGCGTCACCTGGGAGCTCGTTAGAAAAGCAGCCTCCCAGGATCCACCCCAGGCCTACTGAGTTAGAATCATGTCACGTGATTCTGCGCACAGCCACGAGCTGAAGGTCGGAGCAGCCGTTTTGTACTGGGAACTGTGGTCTTGAGGGCTGGGTGCAAGGCCTCTGCACACAGCGCTCTATGAACAAGTGAAACTGGACGAAGCACCAAGGAAAAGAAACAAAAGGTTAGACTTTATTTTATTACCCAGATTCTGTTTTTATTTCAGGAATTGTTAATGGGCTTTGCCAGTGACATTAAGTGAAGGATAAATGAATTAAGGGTTCTTCAAGGATAGGTGAATTAAGGGTTCAAAATTAAAACAGGGCTGTGAGGAGGATTTCTCTGGGGAAAGCTGTGTTGCGAATCCACCTAAACTAAGCAAGAGGAAGAAGTAGGGAGGTGCTCAGTCGCTTCATCTCATATCTGAGGAGGAGACTTCTACCTGACCACCCAGAGAGCTTAGCATGTGACTCTAGTGGGTGGAAGGGTGTAGTAGCCGGCTGTCCGTCACCCACTAACCCATCCCCACTGGGAAATCAAAGGAGCCAGGGAGACGGGATGGTGAGTGCTCTGGTAGAGGTGCAAAGCTGCGGCTGTGTCTGAATGGTCACGCTGCCCTCGCGTGGAATGCGGAACCAATGGCTGGGAATAATTTTAATAGGGGTCACCCAGGGGAGGAGACCATGGCAGTAAAAGGCTGTGAGGTGACATTGGTTGTTGGCGGTGGGCCGGGGCGGGGAATAGGGAACAGAAGTGGAGCGTGCTTGGGAATGGGCAGCCCAGCGAGCGGCATTGATGGGTAAATGGGGGTTGTCATCAGAGGAACCTCGAAGGTGGTAGTCTCTAGAGAATTCGTAAAGATACTCACCATGGAAATGTCAGTTCTAGATGTCTTCTAACACCAGGAAGAATAGCACTACCTTACTATGTAGTACTCACCAAGTAGGAATTTTCCTGCCCCTTTACTTCCCCCTCACAGCTTCAACCCTGGGGGAGACACAGGTCAGAAATAGCAGGTAAGTTCTGGGAGAAAGAATTTAAAACAGAAGATGTTAACCCTGAGGTGCGGGAGCGTTTTGCTGCTGGTCCTGCATAAGGGAGGGTGTGTGGAAGGGAGGCTTTTGGGTGACGATTGATCTGTTCGTCACTATATCTGACTAGACACTTTTAAATACTGAATTGGGATTGCAGTTGGAATTTACAGTGATAGTAGATTATCTTTCTAACCTAAGCATGACCGTAAAAGTCAAGGTTAAAGGAAGGACCTGACTGGGTTTAAAGAGACAATGGGAAAAAACACATTTTTGTGATTAAACCCCATAAGTCTTGCTTATTCAATGTGCCAGTTACAGAAGGATTAGCCGAAAGAGAAACACCTGTAAGTTCAGAGGAGCGTTAGCTAGAAGATGACTTGATATGATTCAGCCTTTGATTATTTTGGTCAGTGCCTGGAAACACATTTTTCTATGGGGACCAAACTGTAGGTATGGGCAGTGCCTACTACATCAGCAGTTACCAAGGAGTGGTCGTTTTAAGGGATACAAAGAAAAGGAATTTTCAAAGAGTAAGATTTAAGCATTTGTTTTAATGTATTATATTAATCAGAATAAACTAAGTGCTGTCATAAACTATCTCAAAATCAAAGTGAGTTAAGAGAATAAAGGGTTATTTTTCACCTCACATCACAGTCCAATGTGGGCTTTAGTGGGGATGGGTTCTGTGTTCCACAGTTGTTCAGGGACTCAGACTCCCTGAGTTTTGGGGGCTTTCGGTTCCTCTGGTCCTTGAGTCGGTTTCCTCCAGCCACAGACCGACAAAGAGGGGACATTGAGGATCACTGATGGTGCCAGGAATCACTTCCGTGGCACCGTCCCTTGGCCAGAGCCTGTGACGTGACCCTGCCTAACTGCAAGGGTTGCTGGGAAATGTCTGGTAGCTGTGTGACCAGTGAGCAAAGGAAACGGGGTGGGACTCACCACTGTCTCTCTTCACGGACACCTTATGAGAGGTACAGCCCATCAAATCCCTGATTTCACAGACAGTATTGTTGCTTAGGTTAAAACTAAAGTTGTAGAGCCACTTCCTGCTGACCACATGAATCACTTGAAGGCCGGTTCCTGTGGGGAAGGAGTTGGGGTGTCCTTATCACTGCAGATAAGGACACTGAAGGATGTGGTGGGGAAAATGCCATTATGAAAACCCAGAATGATTCAGGTGTATTCAACCTCTGTAACTTTCTGCTTAGGGCATAGCAAAAGGGCAACAAAAATGAATTAAAACCCTCTTTCCCTTCAGGGCACTTTACTCTAATTAATCTTACAGTAAGGCTATTTAAAATGAAGCTTTCATTATTGACTTATCATCAACAGTAATTTCTTGCAAGAGAAAAACAGACTTTTCCAGAGTGGATTTTTAGAAATCAATTGGTGATTATTCTTTGTATTTTATTTTCATTTTTAAACTTAAAATTTTACTATTGAGTGATTAACAGCTATTTCTTGTGCACGAAAAATAGAATTTTTAGGTGTGCATTTTTGTTAAATGGTTATTATGCTTTGCATTTCATTTTTATTTTTATACTGTGAGAGCATTGACTTCTTTTCACTGCCTTTGTCTTTATAGTCACTTTCTGTACTTGAGGTGGGTCAGAGCTGACTTTGGAGCCAGGACACCTGGGGCAGAGCCAAGTCTGCCCCTCACTAGCTGCCTGACTTTGAGCAAGTTTCCTAATCTCTCTATGCCTCAGTTTTCTCATCTATAAAACGACAGCAGTAACAGTACCTACCTCATAGGATCGTGGTGAGAATTCAATGAGGTGATATTTATAAAGTCTGGCATAGACTAAGTGCTATGTATGTTTTTGGTGTTAATCTTTGACAAGTGATACTCAATTTCCTTTTGCAGTAGTTTCCATTTGGCATCATACTTTAAAGTAAAAAACAATGAGCCTTTTAAAAGAGAAACATTAATAAATAATAGCACAAGTCGTTGTAGAGTGCTATGGCCAGAACTGTGATGTTGGTAAGCAGCTAATTCAAGTGTGGACTGTGTCTCATGTGATCGATGGCTTCCTTATAAATCAGGCAGTAGATCTGACTTGGAGTTTTTGCAAATCAATCAGCAATGAATGAAAGCCCTTTTCTAAGAGTAAGTATAGTGATTTGCTAAACTTATTATTGGAATAAAACCACCCTAAAACTGATACTTGAAGAGGCTTGGTTTCTGAACAAGTTGAGATATAGAACAATGCAAAGACGGGGACCATTTATTTCCTGTTTACTGTCAGAAGCCAGTAAAGGTAATGGCTTTGGCTGTACTGGCCTCATGGATTGCTAACAGCTGTGAACCCAGGAGTTAGACAGAACTGCCTAACTGGGCTGGGGCAGGAACCCCCTGGGGGAAGAGGAGGCCCACCCAGTGGAGGCTCCGGGCACAGAGGGACAGAGAACTTGTGCCCAGCGTGAGCAGGCATACTCTCAAGAGAAAGAAAGTAGAGAATGGAGCAGAGCTTGCCTTTTCCATTTGCCCCGAATTTAACAATCCCCACTTGTCACTCCTCTTCCTCAGGGGTAAGAGTGTGCTTATGAAAAATTCCTTTTAGTGAAGGGGAAAACTGTCTCTCTCTAATAAAGGCCCAAACTGTTAGGGTGCTCTGTTGTTTGGTCTCCTTTGTAATCATGACTTACAGTGTCTGCACTTCTCTTTCTAGTATTAATTAACTACACATGGCATTAATTAACTATATGGCATCACTCACTGGAGTCTCCTCCACGAATCTGTCATTCTTCCTGGTGAGACTTCTGCTGCACCCACAGACAAATGGGGGGGGCAAGTTAAGGTATTTTCTCTTTATCAGGAAGAAAAAGAAAAGTAGTGGAGCCCCTGCTTAAAAAAAAAAATCAGTTCATGGGTGATCTTAGTTGCTGTGATGCAACTGGTGTGTGTGTGTGTTCGAATAGACAGGAGGTAATTTTTTTTATTTTTTGGCACTTTCAGATCATAAGAGAATTTAACATTAAGCAAACTCCCAAAATTGCTCCTGAGCCTTCCTAGATATTTAGGTAAATCTTTAGGTAAACTGAGACACACTAGTCTTTCATTGTTAATTTTACAAACTGCCAATAATCTACTTTCCATATCTTTTAAAGATATGCTTGTAAAATGACATAGCCTATTAATTTTTAATGAATGTTTCTAGATTTTAAGCACACAAAATTATCAACTAGTAATAGCATGTGTAATTTTCTGAAGCTGAAAAACAATAGCACAGTTGTTTATTTATGCTTTGGTCTGCTAAGCTTATCATTACCAGACAAGGAAATAGCATATCATATTTTTACAAACTGTTTAACAGTAGTTATTGGTAGCAGTTCCTCACAAAGCCAGGTGGGAAGTAGTTTTATTTTTTTCAAAAGTTTGCTTTGGAAATGAAAACACTATTGCTTTATACAAAATTACTTTTGCAATATGGGAATTCTGATTTTAAAAAAGAGACATTGTCTCTCCATAGCGCAGTGGTAACATTTTTAAGATTCTAATGACATACTCAGGAAACATTCATAAATCAGTTAAGTATCTAGCACAGTAATGTTTTACTCTGTGTGGCCTTAGGAAAATGATTTCACATTTCTATTTTCTACTTGTCTTTGAAGAAATAGAGATCATGGTAATCTATTAACATCTTTGAAGCTCTCTGGGATAAAAAATATGCTAATTATTCTTTTGATATTATAATATTTATACTTTATTTAAATATGACTTTTGAATTAGACCAGTCCATTCTGTTGAACTAATGACAAATTTGGAGATATGATTGGTGTGTCTTTGGGACACAGAATTTCCACGTCCTATGTAATCTCAAAATTTCTCTGGTCTTGTGATAATAACATGGCAGCTTCATTTTTAATGACCATGCTGTAAGGCACTGTTGACTCTTTTCTAGAGATTATATCATTTCATTGTTTTGGTTAACATTAGTTTGAAAAAATTGCAGCTCTAATTTTAGCTGTGGGGACAAATATTTGTGTTGTTGGTGATTAACAAGACTTCTGAAGGTCAGATATAAATACATAAACTCTACTGCAATATTAGTTTGCATTTCCCCTTTTTTGGTAAGGGTGTGGAAAAAACCAGAACAAAGTATACCAAAAAGGGAATGATAGTTTGAAAGAATAAAGTTGTAATTTAGAAAAGGTAATTTCAAAAGATACCTTGAGTAATGCATATTCAATATGAAAAATACTGGTAATGCAGAAAAAAACAATCACTCAAATGTTCTATTACTTAAAGACAGTGTGTTAACAATCCTGAGAATATTCCAGATCTGGTTTTCTAGTACACTTTCCTTTTACATTGTTGTGATTATACTATTGATACTATTGTATGTGCTGCTTTTTTCATTTACTATTAGAACATAAGCAATTTATAAATTGTCACAAACTTCTCACAAACTTTTCATTGGCAACATAATCTATTATCAAATGGTATAGAATAACAGATCATTTACCCTTATTAGTGTGATTGGTGCTCTGATATTTACTGAGTTTTGAGAGTTTATCCTCTCTCATTTATTCCTCCTCTCTGCTTGGTCTGCTAAACAAAACTAAGGCTTTGGTGCATTTACTATAAAAGTTCTAAACCTGCCTGAGCAGGACTTCTGGTTCCAAAAGACAGAGCAGCATAAAACTCAGATGCAACATGGTAATTACATTATTTAATTATGAGACAGATATGTGCACATTTCTCTGTAAAGTGGATTTGTTCAAACTCAGTAGCTTCTGGATCCTAGGAGAAATTGAAATATTGTCTCTTGAGAAGGTGTGTGCTTCTGGCAACAAAAATGAAAATAAACAAGTGGGACTCCATTAAACTAAGGAGGTACAGCACAACAAACAACAAATTGAAAAGGTAGCCTCCAAAATGGAAAAAAAATTCACAAACCATATATCTAATGAGGTTAATATATAAAATATATAAATAACTCATACAACTCAATAGCAAAAAAAAAGCAAATAATTCAACTTAAAGGTGGGCAAAGGACCTGAATAGACATTTTTCAAAAGAAGGCATATAAATGGCCAAGAGGTACATGAAAAGATGCTCAATATCACTCATCGCCAGGGAAATGCAAATCAAAACCACAATGAGATACCACCTCACACGTCTTAGAATGGCTATTATCGAAAAGACAAGAAATAGCAAGTGTTGGAGAAGGGTGGAAAAAAGGGAATACTTGTGTACTATTGGTGGGAATGTAAATTGGAGTAGTCATTACGGAAAACAGTATGGAGGCTCCTCAAAAAATCACAAATAGAACTACCAACTGACCCAAACATCCTACTCTAGGTATATATGTGAGAAGGAATTGGGAGGATTCCCTGGCAGTCCAGTGGTTAGGACTCCATGCCCTCACTGCCGAGGGCCTGGGTTCAATTCCTGGTTGCAGAACTAAGATCCTGCCACAAACCCATGTTCATTGCAGCATTATGCACAATAGCCAAGATATGGAAACAACCTAAGCATCTGTCAGTCTATGAATGGATAAAGATGTAGTAGACACATACAGTGAAATGTTACTCAGCCTTGAGAAAGAAGGAAATCTTGCCACATGTGACAAGATGGTTGAACCTTGAGGGTATTACGCTAAGTGAGATAAATCCAACAAAGAAAGACAGATACTGTATGACCTCACTTAAATGTGGAACCTAAAAAAGTCAGACATAAAAACAGAGTAGAATGGTGGTCACCAAAGGCTGGGGGGTGGAGGAATTGGGGAGATGTTGTTTAAGATGATGTTTACAGCTAGTAGATAAATAAGCATAGTGAATAATAGTCGATAATGCTGTACTATAAACTTCAAAGTTGCCAAGAGACTAGATCTTAATTGTTCTCATCACACACACAAAAAATTATAATTACATAACATGATAGAGGTATTAGCTACCAGCTTGGGTAGTAAACATACATAGTATCTAAGTGTATCAAACCAACACATACATCTTAAACTTACACAATGTTACATGATCTCAATTTTTAAAAATTAAAATATGAAAGTCCATTTTTAAAGAAAAATAAGGTGTGTGCTTGAGAGCCTCATGGCTTATGGTGGTAAATAGCTGCAGCAGCCCCAGGCTGAGTGCGATGTGGAAGACAGTACAGTATGTGGTAGTTTGTGAAAACCAATTCATCTAAATGAACTTTCAGGAGTTTTTAGATTTTTCCACAATTTTACCTCTTTCCCGATAAAGGTCTAACTCTTTTTTTTTTTTTTTTTTTTGCGGTACGCGGGCCTCTCACTGTTGTGGCCTCTCCTGTTGTGGAGCACAGGCTCCGGACGCGCAGGCTCAGCGGCCATGGCTCACGGGCCCAGCCGCTCCGCAGCATGTGGGATCCTCCCGGACCAGGACACGAACCCACATCCCCTGCATCGGCAGGCGGACTCTCAACCACTGCACCACCAGGGAAGCCCAGGTCTAACTCTTTTTAATCAAGCTAACCATTTAGGGTCATTAATTAGGATCACTTAAAACTGAGTGTAAGGGACGGGGATGACGTTCTGTTCCGCCGCATCCAAGGGGTGCAGCTCGGCGTTGTGGAGCAGAAAGAACACTCGAAGGGCTTTCCTGACATTGACAGTCGACGATTTAAAACCCCGCTAGAATTTGTAAGTGTGTGAAGCATTCCCAGACCCTTCAACCAACTCAACAGCAGCTACTTCCCTGTGACTGGGTCCTGATTAAGGTCCTCCCAAGAAAGACTTCATTGCATCCATGCTCAAGAGGACTCTGCCAGGTTTTCCTGACCCCTCTACATCGCTATCAAGTGCGAAGCCCTTAAGACTTGGGTATGTGTATTGCAACGGCAAGAGTGCCAGTGCCCACCAAAGACCCACTGGACCTGTCAGCTCCTCTGTTTCACCAAGCAGACATAATAACTTACCAGCAAAGCAGAGTAAGCCAGGTGCCTCTGCGAGATACCACCAGCTGATAACACACAAGAAAAAGTCATTAACTTAGCCTAGAACCCTACCTTTTCTTGAGAAGCTGGGATTTAAAGGAGCTATTCTGAGATCTGTGCTGCTAGGAAGTGACTGATAACATAGACTGGATCAGTCCCTGAGTTCAGAGACTTGGTTGCAAGTGAGTGAAAAATAGACAACGAGAGGCTTCCCTGGTGGCGCAGTGGTTGAGAGTCCGCCTGCCAATGCAGGGGACACTGGTTCGTGCCCCGGGCTGGGAAGATCCCACATGCCGTGGAGCGGCTGGGCCCATGAGCCATGGCCACTGGGCCTGCGCGTCCGGAGCCTGTGCTCCGCAACGGGAGGGGCCGCGACGGTGAGAGGCCCGCGTACCGCAAAAAAAAAAAAAAAAAAAAAGACAACGAAATGTTGAAGAATTGCACAGAGGTGCAAGCCAAATTTTACCCTCTCCAAGTGATGGTGGCTGGACTGAGAAAGTGCTAAACCAAACCTGGAATAGGACTGGTTGTTTGGGTGTCTCTCTTTGTCATTGTGGCCTCTTACTGTTACATTGCTTTCTGTGTTGTCTCTCTAGGTCCCATTGTTCTCAGATAATTCACATTGCCCTGACTGGACAGCAATGGTTCCCTAGTTTAGAACTAGGCCACTGGTTGTACCAAACTGAACTGCTTGAGAATGAATGTTGCCAAGTATTCTTAGACCATATTAACAGAGCTGATTATTGCCCTGAGTGTTATCCTGATAATCCTGCTAAGAGAAGCCTTGTTCTTCCTTGGTCTTTCCCACTTGAGGGGGCTCCCCAAAATCTTACCAGGTGGACCTTTGAAAAAGCTTGCCACCCATTTCTTCTGGGTCCTCCACTGTTAGAAAAAGGATATATGAGTCTAGAGTTGCTGGTTTTAACCCTGCATTACAGTGAATCCTGATCAGAACAGACAAAACCTTGAACAAAAAACCTGGCCAAACAAATAACTTCTTAAACTTAAGATTTTCTTAAAGTAAAAATCATGGAGACTCTAGAGGGTTGTGTCCTAGTAGCCCAAGGAAGATGGAAAAATGACTCCTTTCTATATCTGATCCAGACTGTCACTGCTCTGGGAAGCTGCTTAAATTGTTGTTGGATCTGCTTCCAGGGTCTATGCATCTCTTCTTCAGCATGAATTTAATCAGCATTCCAAGCCAGACTGTTCATCTAGAACCTGACTAACCCATATTTCCTATGTTTTGGAATTAGCTTACTCCTAAAAATCTCCACAGCCTAATGATTGACATTATTATGACACGGTAGTCCTGGAGGAGAAGCCCCCTACTGTGTGTACTTTCATTATATTCTAGCGATAACTTTCGTGTGGGAAAGCATCCTTGTAGCTGAATTCTAGATTATTCCAGTAAAACAACTAGACATTTTAATAATAAACTATATTGTTTTAAATTCTACCTCATATATTAATTGGTGATAATTATATATATAATTTATTCATATATAACTATTCATCATTGGCTCTATTTAGCTCATCCTCAGTGTGGGTATGACATGATCGATAACTGGTCACTGTCAGAGAAATCACATTCAATCAGGCAACCTATATAGGTGACATAAAAGCATGCAGAAATGCCTCTGTCTACATCTCCTTGGCTCTACATAAGCAAATACTATCCTGTCTTTGTGGTGACTGAATGTAGAATGTCCTCCCCTGGCAATGGAAAAGTACCTGTCCTAGGAGATAGGTGACTAAAGAAGTTACCCAGCTTGACTCCAGATATATTATGAACAGTTTAGCGGAAGCATTTTTCTTAGAACTAAGAAGGTCTTACCTGACATTGGCCTCATTCTGGCCTTCACTTGTTCATAAGAATCATGGAACTAGAGTTCAGGTAAGAAACTTAGAAAAAGCAGTTGAAAACATCTCAGAGGCCACTGAACAATTTTAAAATTCCACTTAAGATTCTAGATAATCAAGTGCTTGTGTAGCAACTCAATGTTCTCAAGGTCCCAGGTCCTTTCTATCTTTCCCCTCCGGGATCCTTATCACATTGGCTTTTTGTCCTCATAGTTCTCACCAAGTACAATGTAGCTTGTTGCTGCTCCAGACATTTCAATCCCAATCAAAGGCCGGAAGTAGGGAGCAAAAAGCTTTCTCCTTTCAGGTCTGTTTCTTTTATTGGGGAAGAAGATCGTTCTCAAAAGTCCCTCACAAATTTTTTCTTACATCTCATTACAGCAAGGATTTTTTCCATACATCCTTGAATCACAAGGGAGCCTGGGAAACCTGGCAGAGGGGAGTGGAGTTGGCATTGCCTGGATAGGGCACGTTGTCTCCCCTAATAAAATCAGAGCTCTTTTAGGAAGGAAGAAGGAAGGAATGAATGGCTGTTGGTATGCAACAAATCATGCCTGCCACATGTTGTTAAAAAGTCACTTGTTAGTCTGTTTAAAGAATGTATCCCAGAGATCTACCCTGTATCCGCCTTATGTCTGTCATGATGGAAGTTCTCTTCTGTTTTATTGCTGAATAAACTGTGTGGACTGCTAAAAAAATAAAAACAAAACCAAAACTGAGTGTAGAAGATACTGTTATAATTTGTGTGCAGTTTTCAAATTGACATCACTGTCATTTTGACACGCTTGTGACTGTGTTGAGTACACTTGGCTCTGGTTCTGTGATTCCTGTGTAGATGGTTAGGTGTTTTATCTTGTTCTCTAGGCGTTTTCTTCATTCTCTATATGTTATTTCCTTGCAGGGTCTGTCAGTCAGCCTTTCTTGTAATGATGCTGTGTAACGACCTCAAAATCTCAGAGGCTTACAACGAAGTACTTTTTTCCTTGCTGGTGGGCCTGTGGTGTTCCCCTGGACTCAGGTAGCCTCAGGCTATGTTCAGGGCTGCTGCATGGGTCTCTTCTGGGGTTCAGACTGAATGCACAGTGACTACCTTAGTATATTTCCCTGTGGAACTGGCAGAAGTACAGGAGGGCAACCCAAATGCACAAACCCATTTTAAGTCTCTGCTTGTATTATTTTTACTGATATCCCATTGAAAAAAGTGAGTCATCTGGCCAAATCCAAGCTCAGGGGGTGTGGCAGTACAGTCCACACACTACCAGAATATGGCAAGGACATATAATACTACTATAAGAGAGCGACAAATTGAGACCCATAATTATATTTACCATACAGTGTTTAACATGTTATATTTGGGGCTTAGCTATTTTTTTTCTCTATTGGTTTCTATTTTCATAAGGCAACTGGTCTTTTCTGTGCGTTTTAAAATGTCTTTTTCATCAGAGGCTTTTCCTCCCAGATAGCTTTGCATAAGTTTTATGGGCATCGAATACTTTGCTGTTACTCTTCATAGAATGTTTGAGTTGGAAGGTACCTTAGAGTTTCAGTTCTATCACTTTGCAGATCAGAAAACCAAAGTCCAGAGAGGTTAGGTGACTGGTATAAGAACACACAGCTAGCCAATGACAATATATTTTCACGTGCAAAGTGAGGAGCAGGACATTTTAAAGTTCCTTTTTTCCTTTTGACCCTTATGTCCTATCTCATTCTAAGCCAGTTCCCAGGGCCACTTCCCGGGAGGAGTTCAGCTGGCCTGCCTACTTTGGAAATACTAAGCACAGAATAATAGATGGAAAGAGCAGAGGGAGCACGAATGAGCCCCACGCCCCCTCGCCCTGCAAGCTGGCTGGCAGGCAGTGTCCGTCCTCCCCAGCAGGCGAGGCGGAGCCCTGGAGTGTTGGGCTCTGGAGAAGAGGCACAGGTCTTCTGAAGGTCAGGTGGATGACCTCTCCCTGAGAACACCTTTTAAAATGGTTTCATGAATCCTCCCAGTTGCTAGGAGATTATAGCAAGGTGTTTTCTGTGGACACTTGGGCATGGTTTTGAAAGCCCTTTGGTGTGAGAGAGAGTCATGAAATTAGGAAGTTTGAGATGATTTGTGTATGTGCAAGAGCAAATTAGTGTGTTTCCATATTTTAACGGAGCAGCAAGAGCACATCCATCTTGTCATTGTGTACAGAATTGTTAACAGTTTCATTTGTGTCACCTATCATCTGAGATTCCCAGTGAAACTGAGTAGTTCATCAACATCAGGTAATATTTATTAACAGTCTGTGCCTGTGCGTGTGTGCACGGGTGTGAGCCCCTCAGCTTGGTGCTTAACTGCTTCATTGGTTTCCTTCCATCCGCTATGGCCAGGAGCCAGCTGTGCCTACTTGTTTCATTCTGCACATATGGTGCTTTCAAATGACACTATTTACATGCAAATTAAAAAAACAATCATTTTTTGGAGGAAGAACCAAAATTCAGTTGGTTGTTTTTGCTGCCTGAGAAGTTCTTTCCATTACCTATCTGCTCTTAGTGCTTTTGTGTATACGATTGTGATACGTTACAGTGATGTCAATTTGAAACAAGTTGCATAGATAGGATGATAACACTTCGAATCATTTCTAAGTTTGACTGAAAAAAAAGTTATATAAAACTTAAAATGCCCACATCAGAATTAGCAGCAGTTTACTCTGCAGCTGAGGTGATCAAGCAAATGCTCATGAACCTGATGAAAATAAGAAATTATTTATCAGAAATGAAACCTGCAATACAAGGGTGGAGAATTTTACTCTGTAGAAATAAAAAGTTAAATATTTTTATTATTAATTTTATATAATTATTCACAAGTTCACTGCAGAAATATTTTTATACTATAATTTATGTATCACTTTCAGTAATTTAATTGTTTAGAAATCAACTTGATATTTCATTGTGTTCCTTTTTCAAAGGAATGAGATTTGTTCTTTTTCATCTAGTGGTTTCTAGTCCAACTGATTTCTGAATCACTTTCCTGCAGCTGATATTTCTGACAGAATTTATAGTGCTGTGTCATGAATGATTTAGGATTTTTAATCGTACTTGACCACCACATGGCCAGATTGGTTAAATGACTTGAATGTGTAAAGTTGGCCAGAAGTTCTGATGACTTCACTGTGGTCAGTTGAATCACTGGGAGTAAACATGGTGGAAAACTCTTGAATCTTTTTTTTTCCTTTCTTTCTTTACTCACATTGGGGCCTCAGTGAATGCTTCCTAAATGACTGGAGTCTTTGAGCTTCTTTTAGATTACCTAAGAGAAACTTGAAGGCTGAGCACACACGTGAAAGCCATAGACAAAACACGAAAGTTTGTTTGCCAAGATTTTTCTATTTTTTCATTGATCCAAACCTGGCAGGCATTCAAAGTTGTATCCATACATATAAACTGACTAGGGAAGGCTATGGCTACATTTAATGGAAATATTAGCAGATAACATTTATTGAGCACTTACAAAATGCCAAGTTGTGTGATAAGCGTACATCATCTCTTTGAAATCCGGTTAATAACCCTTTGAGGCAAGGAGCTCATTTAATATCTATTAATAGATGAGGAAATTTGGTTTCCAGAAATAATGTAACATGTTCAATGTTATGTAGCTAGTAAGTGGTGGAACATGAATTCAAAACCCAATCCTCTGAATTCCACCAACATCTTCAAAATTTCTGGTCTTTTCATTAATCTCCGATGCCAATATGTATGACAATTGAATCCTTAAAGGGTCATTTTTTTCAGAAATACATTTTATCTGTGCATCTGAAGCACATAATCTTGAGTAGTTTTATTCGTATATTGTTTGAAGGGTATTATAGTTGTAACATTTTCAGAACATACCCAAAGAGACCTTTTTGTCTCAGGTCCAGTGGCCACAATGATAAATGAAATGGGAAATCTTAATGAAGTCCAAGCCAAAGGGTGAGTTAAAATGAGCCATGTGGGCCCACAGATGAAGTGAAGCGAAGTGTTCATGGCTGCTGTAAAGGAGAAAGTCGAAAAAGAACATTTAAGAAATGAGCATAGATAACCTCTGCTTTAAGAGTATATAGATTTTTCTCTAAGTATTGCTTGAGCTACATCATGAATTTTGCTACACAGTATTTTTATAACTCTTCTGAACTTAGTGTGTTCTCATATCTAGTATGATTTCTTTGAGTCATGGGTCATTTAGAAAGTGTGTTTCTTAAATTTCTAAACATATTTTCTTTCAAGGCTATCTTTTGCTAATTGATTCCTAAGCTAATTTATTCTGTGATGAGAGAGTAGATTTGTGTGATACTGATTTTCTAAAAATTTTAGAAATTTTATTCCTGGCCTACCGTATGATCACTTTTGTAATTTTTTAATGTATGTCTGAAAATATGTGTTCTATATACATATGTATATGTCGTATCTTATTGTGTCTTTGAAATCTTTTGTATCCTTATTGTCTGCTTAATCAATGAATCATTGAGAAAAGTGTTAAAATTTCCCACTAAAGGGTAGATTTATCAGTTTTAAAAAAAATGAACATAGAAAAGGAGAAACAAATGTAATTTTTCTCAGGTATACCCCTTTCACTATGAATTAAATTGTATTCTGTTAATCAGAGGTCCCTGGGCACATTCTTGGGATTTGGGAAGTTACGTAGTAGAGGAAAGTGGACCTTTAGAGAATTCTCTTCCCTGCTTTTCAGACACAAGTTTCTATTTTTTAAAAAAGATAATTCATACACGTTTGTTTTGTTGGGTGCTTTAAAAAGCAAATTTCTCAACTGTGGCCTCATTTCATTGTCAGGGAAAGCAGGCAGAGGAGTTCCCATTGAAGTGGCTGGGTCATCCAACATCAAGGAAAGGAAAATGGAGTCCTAGGCCAGGAGTCAGGGTACTACCATCGCTGCCATCTAGATTCAGTTGTGATGTCTGGCATCATCACAGAGATATTTCATGTCATGTAATACTCTGGGCAACAGAGGGCTAATTTTTCAATATCAAAACATTTGATATATTATGATTAACCTGATAATCATTTTGATTACATTTGTATAATATAATAAATATTTTCCTAGTTACTCTGCTGGTGATGGGTATGGTTAAACTGTCCTTGATAAGCGAGGGTAGTTTGGTAAACATTTGTTACTTGTGCTACTGTCTCATGCATGGATGTCCTCTCAAAGATTACTGGGGTGTATTGGTCTTACTTGGATTGCTTTGCCTTCAGAACTCTGTTGTTCTTCTTATGGTTTTCCTCCTTCAGTCCTTAGGGAAGATTTGTTCCGGGAAATTTATTTACTGGTGGCAAGAATTGACCACATGGCTTCTGTGACTAACGCATACTGATTTCTCAGGGCCCAGAGTTAGCATTGGCTTCTGAGAACTCCATTCGAGATCCTGGGGACAACATGGCCGCAACTGTATGGAATCTGCTTTCACAAAGTAACTGGCAGTTGCCACAGACACTTAAGGAATTGTCAGTTAGTTTCACATTTCGGGTCATGTTTGAGGGATTGTTTCTCTAGAGCCTCTTTTGCCACAATTTCTATTAAAAAAGACTATTCTTTACACAGCTATTTTTTTAAAGTTGAGTAACCGATACCTGTGGTGGAAAAGTTACAGCTAAATATGCTGGACTGGCTTTCCTGATAAAAGATGTATCTTAACTGTGGCAGAGAGAAAAAAAAAAAAGCCTTGATGGCAGACAGACCTGGGTATGAATTCTGGCTTTGTCTCATACTAACTGTAAGACTTTATGGTTTCCTGGCTTTGTCCTGTACTAACTTTAAGACCTCAACAGGGTGTTGTCTGTTGCCTCATCTATAACGTGGATCCAAAAGTGACTTCCCTGTAGGGTTGGTGGGTTACTTATGGTATATGTGCCTAATGCATATTCCTAGCTCATCGTAAGTGCTCAATAAAAACTCGTTGATATTGTTTAACATATATAATTGGTTTCAAGGAAGACAGTTGTCTTCAGGGAAGCAGCAAATAGTCTTGGTGTCCCTATATTTTTTTATTGCAGAATTTCTTTCCTGAATTTGGTTTTGGACGTTACATTTACTTTCATGATCTGGAAGAGAACATTTTGAGAAAAATTTCCCCCCCTCCTGCTAACTCACTGTTCATGGCTTTTTGCTTCCTGATAGTGAAAAAGTGACTAAGAGCCCATGTAGTACAGCATATTATATAAGCCTCACGTGTATTTCTTTGGCGTTGTATCACAGATAGGTTTTCCTATTTCTATGTGTAATGATAGGGATAGGTAGGGAATAGAGAATGGATTATAAAGCCAAAGACAGTGCATGCTGTGCAAGGTGAAATTAATTATGAGAACACACTGTGAAGCACAGGTGCACCTAGAAAAAACATAACTGCACAATTTAAAAATATACTGGACAATTTTATAAAGTGACAACCTATAACTTCAGGGAAACAGTGGGTAGCAGGATTTATGTATATGGAACTGACTTTTCGCCTTCCATTCTATGTTGACAGGAAATATCCCCCTTCCAGTTCCTCCACATATGTTACTGCAGTATTTGTGCAATTTCATTACAGCTTCACAGCACCTTTGGTCCAAAGGGACTCGTAAACCGGGGAGCATATTTTCAGCCCCACTACTGGAAGGCAGAGGAATTTGCAACTGCACATTAGAAATTAGTTTCTAGAATTATTAAATGGGATATGGACACAAATGGAAGTGAAGTGGATGAGGTGAGATTTCAAGTCGGGTGCATTCACAATAAGTGCAGAGTGAGGGAAAAAAATCTGACTTAATGAACTTGGAGGAACTAAAGCTAGGAGCAAAGTCATTAGAAGAATATACGGTAAAATTATACTCTCTGAAAGACTCCATCGAAGCTATAAAAGCAGTTGGAGGCCCTGAAATAACACTGGAATTGTTTATGAAATGTGGAGTAATCTGTGAGGCATCCATGGGGGGAAAGCCTGATTTGGAATTTTAAATCGGCCGGTGAAGTTTTGAGCGTGTGAAATACTAGTGCCTCTGTTTTTCACACTAAGAAATTTGAAGTGGAGAAATCCTGTGCCCTAAGTGTGCAGGACAAAATAGTTGTTGGTATCAGTCCTTCTCATGGGTTTCAATGCCCTGAGGTAGACACAACAACCAGATTTTACTATTCTGTACTGTGACTTACAGGGTAATAGGTTGGCCTGAGAGTTCCAAGCATTTACTAGATTATGAAACATACCAGGATCCATATTCATTTGCTCACCATGGAGAAAGGAACCTAGGAGATTTGACGAGACAGTTGTTGCAAATCCCATATATGCAAACTCTCTTCCCATTACCCTAACCTGCCGCCAGATTCCCCAGCTGCACAGCTTGGGGTGCTTGGAGAGCTCACGAGGAAGACAGAGGCCATGGAGGTGGAAAAATAACCCAAGAGGTTAAGCCTGCCTTGACCTTTTCCCCCACCCCTCAGAATGCTTGATTGTAGACCTTGTTTTTCTGGGAGTTTGATCATCAGTTATGAGACGGCCCTTAGCTCAGTGATAATAACTAAGTAGAAAATACAATATTTCTGGCTTCTTAACTGTAAAAGCGAAACACGCCATGCCTGACATCCCCTACCATCACCCACACTTCCCAAAGACAACCCCTAAATGCTGCATGTCGGCCAGTGACCACATTGCACAATAATCAGACAGACGTTCTGTCGTTTAGGCCTTGCACTGCCACCACTTTGTCAGATGGGGAGAGCCTTGTGACCCCCATGCCCTCCCCTTTGAATTACCCTCTGAAGTGCACTTCTGTGCTACTGCTGACAGGCATTTACCAGGCTGTTCCCTCACTAGTGCGGGCTTTCATCTCATTGCTCCAAATGGATCACCTGGAACCCCGCTCTACAGTCCACAGAATTATCGCTGGGTTAGTGTTTTTATAATTTTGTTTTCCTGTGAGTTTTTTGTTGTTGTAGGACTTCGTCTTCTAAATTCAGAACTGGAGCCCTTGGCGAAGGAAGCAGAGACGGTGTTTTTAAATGATTAATGCAAAGCATCAATAAAATATTGAAAATATAGCTGCTCTTTTTCAAAAAAGGCTCCCCCTTAGGCTATGGGAAACTGTAGTCAAAATCCATTTAAAATTTGTATTACATCAGGTTTTATAAAGAAAGGGGCAGAAAATCCATAATCATTTCTTTCAAAACCCCCACTTAAAGCTCTATTACAGAATCTCTAAGCACCCTGACAACACTGTAAGAGGTACCCTTTGTCCACACTTCTGTACTTTTCTCAGGGGCCTCGTAGTAGGTGATGACGCGGCCCCTCTAGCACTGACTTCGTTTTTCTGATTGAATGCCTGCCTGCCTTTGTGGTTCTGTGCAGCCTTTGTTCAGAGATATTTCTTACTAATATCCACAAATTCACCTCCCGAAATGCAAAGGGCAGGTTCCATTCACTAAATGTTAAATAGATAACATGTTAGATGTGTGACATTGAAATTATGCAGTTATTTTATGAAGTTTGGGATGATTGCATCTGCACAGATTCAGAACCCAATCTTGTATTTCTGTGGAAGAATGTTGAACAGTCTGCTGTGTACTCTTCAGAGAATAAATTCACCTGCTTTGCATAGAGGCACTTTCAAGGAAAACATGTACAGCAGGTGCTGTGGCTGAGCTGAAAGAAATCATTGTTATGAAAAGGATGGGTGCCTGGCCTTGTGGGTTGAGCTCATGACTGCTCTTGCTAATGGAAGCCCAGCTGGGCTATTGGAGCCTATTAACAAGGTACTGAGGCAGAGTAGCAGAATGGCTTTAGTAGAAAAGCCCGTGGGTTGTTCTTACCAGGGTTGCTCTAAGTATTAGGGCTGATGCTATGTTCTCTGAAGTCAAGGGTGATGTTTTCTGGAAATGTCTCACAAACTTAAGATTCTTTAGAGTAACTGGAAAATAAGAACCAAGGCTGTCTCTTATAGAAGTATCCCTCATGGTTGAGATAAAATTAAGTTTCCTTTCCCCCTCTCTGTGTAATTTTTCCTGTGTATAATTTATGGTAATCCCAAACCCAAACAAATTGAGAAAAATTGTGATATGCCATTGACACAGAGAGCTATTTTGAGAATTTTAGAAGGGTTTCCTGGGGGACTGATTAGTGAATCCATGAACATTGCTGGCCAAAAATAAGAAATTAACTTTGTGAAATTCCCTTCCCCGGTTCATTTCACTGTCTACTGTTCTATGGGTCTTGCTGTTCACAGGATGGTTTTGGAGAACATCATTGCATTTTTGGAAAGATGTTTCTTCTTTTCCTTGCCTCTTTAACAAAAAATAGGATTCTTGGTATGTTCTCTCAGAAATAATTTTCTCTGGAGTTGAACTAGGTCTCTAAATTACAAAGGCAAATTTGTTTTAAAATTTACACCCCTAAATCTTATCGGGTAAATGGAAAAGAAGCATTTTAATGTAGGCAAAGCCAACAGAATACCTTAAAATATTCATTGTTTTACCCTTTTTGTATTGTCTTTGGTTTTGGTGTCAAGATAAGACAACTCACAAAATGAGTTGGGAAGTGTTCCCTCCTCTTCTATTTTCTGGAAGAGATTATGTTAAATTATTGTTAAGTTTTCTTTAAATGTTTGGTAGAATACTGGAGAGTGAAAACATCTGGACCTAAAGATCTCTTTCTCTAGAGTTTTTAATTATGAATTCAATTTCTTTAACGGTAGTAGGACTATTTATATTATCTATTTCGTCGTGGTTGAGTTTGGTAGTTTGTAGTTTTCAAGGAATTGATCCACTTCTAAGTTGTAGGATTTATGTGCATAAAGTTTTTTGTAATATCACCTTTTTATCCTTTTAATGGCTACAGGATCTGTAGTGATAGTCTCTGCTTCATACTTGATATTGGTGACTTGTGTTCTTTCTCTTTTCATTTTTGTCTGTCTTGCTAGAGGCTTATCGATTTTATTGATTTTTTTTTTAAGAACCAGCTTTTTGTTTCATCGATTTTCTCTATTATTTACCTATTCTCAATTTCATTTATTTCTACTATTATCTTTATTATTTCCATCCTGTTTACTTTGGGTTTACTTTGTTCTCCTTTTTCTAGTTTCTTGATCCATTTAAGAGCTTTCTGCATTTCTAATGTAAGCTTTTTAGTACAATAAATTACCCTCTCAGCACTGCTTTAGCTGTATTCTACATGTTGCGATGTGTTGTTTTTTAATTTCAGTTCTAAGTATTTTTAAAATTTCCTTTGAGACTTTCTTTTTGGCCCAAGGATTATGGAAAAGTGTGTTGTTTATTTTCCACACATTTAGAGATTGATCTTGTTTTCTTTCTGTTACTGATTTTTAGTTTGATTCCCTTATGATCAGAGAATACACATTCTAGTCAGATTTCAGTTCCTTTAAACTTGTTAGGTTTGTCTTATGGCCAAGGATATGGACTATCTTCGGGAATGTTCCATGAATGGCGTTTAAAAATGTATTCTGCTATTGTTGACTGTAGTGCTCTATATGTGGCAATTGGATCATGTCGGTTGATTTTGTTTTGCAGATCTTCTATGTCCTTGCTGATTTTCTGTCTCCCAGTTCAATCAGTTGGTTAGAGGAGGGTGTCAAAGTCCCCAACTATAACTGTGGATTTTTCTCTTTCCCCTTTCAGCTCTCTCAGTTTTTGTTTTATGTTTATTAAGGCTGTGTTGTTTGGTGAGTACACATTCAGGATCATTATGTCTTCCTGGTGGGTGGATCCTTTAATCATTTTTAGTGCCCTTCTTGTCTCTAGTAATTTTCTTTTCTCTGAAGTCTGCCTTATTAGATATTAATCACTCCTGCTCTTCAAAATTAATATTTGCATGGTATATCTTTTCCCAGCCTTTTACTCTTGACTGTAGGTTGTTGAATTTGAAGTAAATTTCTTTCAAAGGCATATAGATGAGTTATGTTTCACTATCCATTCTGCCAATCTCTCTTTTGATTGGTGTATTTAGGTTTAAATTAATTGGTCTATTTATATTGAAAATAATTATTAGTATGTTAGAACTTAAGTTGGGAAAGTAACTTTTATTTTTATTTTCTGTCTAACATTCTCTTATTCTGCCTGATTTTTTTGTTAGACTAGAGCCTCTGGGAAGGAAAGAAGCTATTATCATAGTATCAATACCTTGGCTTCAGTAACCTGTGACTACAAAATAAATTTGAATTTCATTTTAAGTACCAATCATCTGATTATCATGTGCTGTGCTCAAACAGGTCCCCCAGTTATTTCTAAGGGCTCTGTTTTATGCTGTCTCATGCTCAGTAATGGGTTTCCATGCTCCTGGGCTCTTGCCTAACCTGCCTTGGCTGTCAGTGACTCTCACCATATCCCCACGTTACTGCGTGCAGCTATCTTTGGTTATGTCATTCTGAGCTAAGAGAAAGAACTCCTGCTCTTCTTTTTGTCCTAAGTTCTTCCCATCAGTTTCCTACAGCAAAACAGTGACCAGACCAAAACTTTCCATGAACATTTGGTTAAGGTTTCAGAACTATGGGAGGGAAGGTGAGCCATGGAGTAGCCAACAATTACTACACAAACTCAGACACTTCCACAGCAGAATATTCATGGCTGCCCTGAGTGCATGTGCACATTGTGTCCTGAATAAGAGCGTCTAGCCCAGGAGATGCATAGAGGTTGAAATCTAGTCCACTCCCAGTTTATCATGCTCTGTGCTTTGGCTGGGACTGCAGCTGCTTGGAAGGGTCACCTTTTTCTAAATCACACAGAGGTAGTGTATGGGTTTAAAGTGACCCTGGTGGACCCTTGCTAATACCCCTCCTTACTTAACAACTGGCATGCTTCAATACCTCAGAAAGCAACTACACCCTCATGGCCCAGAGAACTTTGGGCAACCAGATATTTGTTCAGCATTTAAGTCCTTTGCTGCCTGTAAGTTCTCAAACTTTTCGAGACCATACTCTACTTCCTATCAAACACATTGACATAAACATATATCCCACATTAATTTAATATTAATTGAATGAAAGGATTTTTGTAAGTTTTCTCTGGAAATTATTTGCAGCTCATTTAATTTATGACTGGCAGTGATTTCTTGGCAATCGTACATATTCGAGAATTCTTGCAAAAAGAGATAATCTGACCAATTAATTTCCAAATGTAATGACATTTTAATGAATACTAATTTTAACAATTAGTGCTGTTGACACAATGTTACACTTTGTAGGCATTTAATTAAACACCTATTAATATTAATTTAGCAGTTTTCTTATTTTGGAGTCAATAATTTCCCCCCAATTTTCATACATTTGTATAGGCTCTTAAAATGCTTGTGCCTGTGGTTCCCAATGCAGAATGGACTTTGTGGGCAACTGCCTCACAGTCCAGATCTGACTGCCGAGAACCTGGAGAGAGCTTATCTTCACCTCATCTGTAGCTGCTTTCTGAGTCCCCATTTCCCCACCACTGGTTTGACCCTTTTCCAGGACAACTGACGGCATGAACATCAACTCCCTTACAGGGCAATTCCACCTCCATCCACACATGTACCTTGCCCTCTAGTCTTCCGAAAACAACAGATTACAGTGGTGCAGCATATACACATTTCCCCAAATTTGGGTTTTCTGTCTTGAATAATATCATGTGTAGAAAATAAGTCGTCTAGTCCACTTATTATCATAGTTTCACCAGTTTATTAACTCCTTGAGGTCAAGGACATAGTCTGGTACCAATGCCTAGAACAGTGACTGGCACACAGTAGGCATGCAATACATATTTGTACATATTTAAATATTTTTTAATAAAAATAATTTAAAACAGTGCTGAGGATTTCCAGTAAGTTTTTTCTTTTAAAAGTGGTTTCAAGTTTGAGAATCACTGTTTTAAATATGATATTATCTACAAAGCTATCACTGCCCACCCATGAGACAAAACTTTGCATTGTTGATGGAACACTCAGCTCCTTAGAGTGGCAGCCTCAAACCTCCCGGTTTTTAGAAAGGAGTCTTTGCAATACTTCTGCCTAATTGAAAGTCCATTGGCTTTCCTTACTCTGGACCAAAGGTTCATCTACCACAAAGCATAATCAAATGCTTACACTTTCCTAAAGTGGCATAAAACTACTTGCAACTTTTAAATGGTACATTTTTCTGTTTTAACCCATGTAGGGTTTAAAAAATCCTAGAACTCAGTAGCAGTCAGGGTCACTTTGATAAAAAGGCAATTTAGAATTCTTGAAAGGAGGGGAAACCTTAAACTGAGAAGTACTTCAAGACTTCCCATTAATTTCAAATATTTATGCTGAAAATTACTGTTCTGTAAATGAGCTATGAACTTGTAGACTCTTTAGATTATGTCCAAGAGGACTAAAGGTTTGAAACAGGTAGAATTTTAGTTTACTTTTGCTTATGCATAATGATTTAGGTAGATCAACTCGCAGATGAGATAAAGTAAGATGGTCTTCTTCTTGGAACCACGTGGCAGGGAGACCAAAAGGATGTGTGTTTTAGTCATCCATTGCTCCATGACAAACCGTCCCAAAGCCTAGTGACTTAAAAGTAACAATTTATTATTATCTCTTATGGTTATGTGGGTTGACTGGCTTTGGCTGGGAGTTTCTTGCTTTGGATTTCTCATGCAGTTTCAGTCAAATGGGAGTGGGGTGGGGCTGGAGCCATTTGAAGGTTCAATTAAGTGAATATCCAAAATGGCTCAATTACATAGTTGACAGTTGGCTGGGAACTCAACTAAAACAACTGACAAAAGTGCCTACATGTAGCCTTTCCATGTGGCTTGTGCTTCATGGGGCATGGTGGCTGGGTTCCAAAAAGAAGCATCCCAATAGTATTTGTTCCAAGACTTCTTAGGACTGAACCCCAGAAATCACAGAATGTCACTTCTTCCATATTCTATTGGTCAAGCAAGTCACTAAGACCAGCCTAGGTTCAATGGAAGGATAATTAGATACTACATCTTGATAAGGGCGTGCCAAGATTACATTCTAGAGTAGTAAATAAGATGAGAAATAGCGTTGTCTATTGGAATGTTTCCTTTGGAAAATACAAGCTACAGTAGCATGAAATGGTAGATACAATGTGTGTTTGGAAAGTGGTATCATTGACTATTAAAGGATTTTAAGTCTGTACTTTGCAAACCTGAAGCACAAACATTAATAATATTAACTATACTTAATAATATAATATATAATATAATATAGTTAATAAGTATATTTATATAGCAATTTCTGTGCTTCAGGCTCTAAGATTTTTGCAGGTACTAAGTCATTTAATCCTCATAATAACCCAGTAGATATTATTATCATAAGTTTATAGAAGATGAAACCGATGCAAAGAGGTTGAGTCACTTGCCTGGGGTTACAAAGCTGGTAAACAGCTGCTATTCTGGCTCTAGAGTTTGCACTCCCCATCATGATGCCATCCTGCCCCTGAATATTCGATATTCTTTTTACCTTAGATTTTTTTTAAGTTAAAACTATTCTTTAGTATGTCTTATTAGTTGTATTAAGGTGAACAGATGTCTTTCTTTACATACTTTTTTGCCCACAAATGAGCTAGGGAAAGTAGGAGAGGCAAGGTATCTCTTGAAGCTGGGTATTTTGATACTGGCAGAAAGCATTATCAAAGTATAAATTCCAAAAAGTTAAAAGCATGACTTATACAAATATAAAATGAACACATTTCAAAACGTATTTAACACATTAATGATGGAACTAACAAGATGGGAAAGTTGGTTGAAAGTGAACTGGAGAAACACTGAAGTGTTTATATTAACTGAAAGAAAGGATGTTTGAATAAGATTGATAATTTAGACTTAAAAAGTGGTTAATATTCTACAAGCCAGTAAAACTACAACTTTGGGGTTCTCTTTTATTTTTTTAGATAGAAATTATTTGTACTGTTGGAGTAATTCATTTGCATTGCTATGGGACAAGTTATATTACTATTTTCTGCAATTAATTTCTACCTTTACAGAATTATGAACTATTCAAATCAATAGCACGTAACAAGGGGAACAAAGCTACAAATCCATAGAAAATCAGATTACCCTTGGGCAGTGCTAAATAATGCCTAGCACTACACAGAAAGGGTTCTCAGTTATCCATTTACCCCATGGCCAAGTCTTGGACAATTTTTCTTAACAGAATAAAAATGAAAGTCCCCAAAAGACAGATGCAGTGCACTTTAGTTGTTTTATCTGCTGTCCAGCATCGGAACGTATCCTCTTTGTTTAGGAAAAACACCACTGAGTGAGTCTTGGAGAGAAGCAGGGTTTCATGCTCTCTCTGAATCCCAATAGCAAGGATGCAGGCACATAAATTAGATTTGCCCAACTAGATACTCTTGCCTGAGACTCTGAAACTTGAGTGAGCGATATGAAGAAGTAATGGTGGCTTGAATTCACTTCACTGGTAGTAAAGGTTAGGCCAGCTGTGTTAGCAAAGACCCCCCACTCAGGTTGTTCTTATGGCATGACTTAGCAGTGGGTCTAACCTCCCAAATATCTTGCTTTCAACCTACTTTCATATCAGTTCTGTGAGCCTCCTAATATCCTTTTTAATGAGTTTCATTTCTTCTTAAGTAGCAGGAAATGGTTTCTGTTGCTTACAATCCAGAACACTGAAGTATTTGTAGATAGTCACACTCGCCAGGGTTAACCAACATTTGTGCAGTTGTCCTCTCTTCGCAAAACCTTTTATGCTTATCTTAGATGCATTTTTGTGCTTTATTTAAGGGAAAATTACCTTAGTGTCTTGTTAAAAGTATCGGCTGATGGTAGGTGTTTTCTATTTTTAAAAAATCTGCCTTCTTGACTCCATGAGTCACACTCTGTGTGTGAGAATTAGTTATGTGTTTTTGATGAATGTATAAAAGTCTGTACAAAATAGATACCTTAATGTACAATGGAGAGCTGTAATGTTTCACAAATCAGTGTACATTAGAAGTTATTAATCATTTACTCTTCCTGAAAGTCAACTTTCTAAACAAAGTCTTCATTATCCAGACTTTTATAATGACCTTTTAAAGTTTTCCTGGTTATAGCCATCATCCATCTTTAATTATCTTTGAGTCATTTTACACCTTTGTAGGGTTAATGAAATCACATTAGAATATTCTACAAAGTAAATAGAGTTTCTCCTGTCAAGAGAACTCACACATATGTATACGTTAAGAATGGAAGAATGTCTCCTTCTGGCCAGTATGCAGTAATGAGGACCAGATTTATCCTTCTGCCTGAAATGGTTAAAAATTGGATAAAATATGTGCAACAACTGTTTTCAAGACACTGGATTTCAGGTAATGAAGGATAGTGATCCCTCAAAGATGGAAAACAAATGAGTCAAGTCCCACAATCACCCCAACTTATTGCCTGGAGAGAATTTCTTATCTGCAGTGCAAAAAGAGGGAACCCACACAGAATCTAACAGATTTCCTAAATTGAGGAGATGGAATTAAGAATGTAGAGAATTGGGAGAAAACAATTCAGCTAGACATCAAAGGGCAGAGTGCCAAATAGCAGAGACCTATAATAGAACTCAAGAGATCTGCCAAGGATTCCCTTTGAGTTTTCAACAAATTACATCCATGTGAGGAAACTACCCAGGGCCAGGGAAATAGTCTTCCAAAAGGATTGCAAGTGTCTGAGGCTTCCATAGGATTGGGAATAGTGTCTATTCACACAAGCCAGGTAGGAGAACTTCCTAATTATTGGGGCAGTGAGAGAGTACTCAGTAGGGTCTTGTCTCAATAGTAGGAAATAATTAACCCCAGACTAAATGCTGTTCTGGCCCTGCCTAACAGATCTTAAAAGCAAGACCAAAAAAAAGAAAAAAATAAATCAAATTGTTTCCAAGTACCTGAACTATGTTCCAGAGAAAACCTCAAGTATATTTGTAAGAATACAAAAATAACATATCTATCACCCAATATAAATAGAAAAACAATTATAAAATTCATCTGGAACCACAAGAGACCCCCAATAGCCAAAGCACTCTTGAGAAAGAAGAATAAAACTTGAGGAATAACACTTCCTGATTTTGAAATATATGACAAAGCTACAGTGATTAAAAGTATGCTGCTTTAAATATATGGATACAAATAGGTCAAAAGTAAAAGTACGGAAAACCATATATCATGTAAATGTTAAAAGTCAAACTCATAGAAACAGAGTAGAATGGTAGAATTGAAAATAAAAAGAAAACTCAAGTGGCTGGCTGTATTAATATCAAACAAAGATTTCAGAGCAAAGAATAATACCAGGGATAAAGATGATCATTTGGTAATGATAATGGGGTCAATTAGACAAGAAGAGATAACAATTCTATATATTTATGCACCTAACATCACAACTTCAAAATACATGAAGCAAAAACTGATAGAATTGCAAAGAGAAATAAAAAATTTATAATTATAGTCAAATATTTCAGTATCCATTTCTAAATAATTGATAGAACAAGTAGAGAAAATTTTAATATTTCAGTATTTACTCTCTAAATAATTGATAGTAGATAAAAATTAGTAACGACCTAAGAAAATCTGAACAACACTATTAACCTAATAGGGTTATGGTCAGTTATGACCTAATTGATATTTATAAAACATAGTATCCCTGAACAGCAGGATACACAGAATATTTACCAAAATAGACCATATTCTGGCTATAAAAACAAGTCCTAAAAAGATTTAAGTCATACCAGTATGTTTTCTGTTCTCAATAGAATTAAGTTGGAAATCATTAACAGGTCTAGAAAACCCTCAAATATTTGGAAACTAAATAACACACTTGTAAAAAAAAAATGGGTCAAATATTTATTCTTAGAAATTTTAGTTGAATGAAATGAAAATGAAATAAAATACCTCATATCAAAATGTGTGGGCTGCTGCTAGAGCAGTACTTGGAGGAAAATTTATAGTACTAAAATGTTTATAGTATAAAAGAGGAAAAGTTTCAAAGACCTCAGTTTCCATCTTAAGAATTAGCAAAAAGGAGAAAACGAAATCAAAGCAGGCAGAAGAAAGGAAAATATATTGAGTTGGCCAAAAGTTTCCTTCGGTTTTTAAGTAAAAATA
Source organism: Orcinus orca (assembly GCF_937001465.1). Lineage (NCBI taxonomy): Eukaryota > Metazoa > Chordata > Mammalia > Artiodactyla > Delphinidae > Orcinus > Orcinus orca. The sequence continues at coordinate 158,374,152 of NC_064560.1, read as the reverse complement.
AAAGACACATTTTTCATTTTCACCAGAAACTTTATTGAACAACATATTCACCATTTCGTTCCACTACATTCTGCTATTTTTCAGGCAACTTCATAAGTCCATCTTCCCAAAACTTTTTATCTTTTTGAGCAAAGAACTGTTCCAGGTGCCTTTTAGAGTCTTCTAGGGAATTGAAATTTTTTCCATTAAGAGAATTTTGTAAGGACCAAAATAAATGAAAATCTGAAGGTGCAATGTCTGGTGAATATGGCAGATGAATCAGAACTTCCCAGCCAAGCTGTCACACTTTTTGCCTGGTCATCAAAGAAACATGCGGTCTTGCGGTAATCTGTTGGAAGATTATGCATTTTCTGTTGACTACTTCTGGATGCTTTTCATCGAGTGCTGCTTTCAGTTGGTCTACTTGGGAGCAGTACTAGTTGGAATTAATTGTTTGGTTTTCTGGAAGGAGCTCATAATAGAGAACTCCCTTCCAATCCCACCATATATACAATATCACCTTCTTTGGCTGAAGACCAGCCTTTGGTGTGGTTGGTAGTGGTTCATTTCACTTGCCCCACGATCTCTTCCATTCCACATTAATGTACAGTATCCACTTTTCATCACCCATCACAATTTGTTTTAAAAATGGAACATTTTCATTACATTTAAGTAGAGAATCACGTGCAGAAATACGGTCAAGAAGGTTTTTATGGCTTAACTTACGTGGAGCGCAAACATCAAAGTGATGAACATAACCAAGCTGGTGCAAATGACTTTCAGTGCTTGATTTGGATATTTTGAGTATGTCGGCTATCTCCCACGTGGTATAACGTTGATTGTTCTCCATGTCTTGATTTGATGGCTATCAACTTCAACTGGTCTACCCGATGGTGGAGCATAGTCCAGTGAGAAATCTCCAGCATGAAACTTGGCAAACCACTTTTGACACATTCGATCAGTCACAGCACCTTTACCATACACTGCACAAATCTTTTTGTGCATTTCAGTTGTGTTTTTACCTTTCTTGAAATAATAAAGCATCATATGCGAAAATGCTGCTTTTTTTCTTCCATCTTCAGTATTAAAATGGCTACACAAAAATTCACCAGTTTTGATAAGTTTTTTAAAATGCATGTTGATACAACAGCTGTCAATACAATCTGACAAAATTGTTTTGAATGAAGTTTAAGACAACTAAACTCTACTAGAGCCATCACAAGGTAAAAAATCCGAACGAACTTTTTGGCCAACCCTATAAAAGAGCAGAAAACAATGAAATAGAAAACAGAGCAGCTGCCCAGAAATGTTCCCACCTTGAAGGGAAGTGGATTAGCAGAGAGAAGGAAGAAAGCATCCACTACATTTATCACATTTTAGCAGTCCGGTTATACAGTGTTGACCAGGCATGAATGGCATGGTAGAAAGAGCACTGGACATGGAGTCTGGCCTGGCTTCTGGGCCTAGTACTGTCTCTAATGGCCCTATGATCTTGGACAGATCAGTTAGCATCCCCAGGTCACCTGCAAAATGTAGACAATGGTATATTTTCTACTTGCCTTGCAGGGTTGTAAGGACAAATAATATGATGCATGTGAAAGTAATTTACATAAAACCGATGAAAAAATGTGAAGTATAAGGTTTGATAAGGAGAAATTTGGAATTGCTAGATAAACTGAACCTTGGTGATTATATGTGTGGATTGTATTTACACATGTCATCTTTGTGTTCTTTTTAATGAACATCTTTGTGTTCTATTTAAATTTTTAATAAAGTACCTGGGACAACATAAAATATAGGGTTATGAGCTTACATGTGCAGAGGAAATACAATTCCATTATTTTTGTTTATAATTAATCTGGTCTTCCTTAGAAACTGCACTTGCAAGGGAGTGAGAAAGAAGTTGTCAACCTCATATTAAACTGATTGGACTGTCATTTAAAATAGGCCCTTTAGGGGAAAAAAACTAAACTAAGTTGAATGTCCATTGTTAGGAGAATGGTTGAAATAAATTACGGTATAATGACAGTATGAGATGCTGTTGTCGTAGTAATGAATTATATCTAAATCATTGTCTTAGAGATATTTACATGAAGTATCCTTGGGTGAGAAAAACATGTAGAAAACTATGTAATAGATGTGATCTCATTTTTTGAAGAACAAAAAATGACAAAAACAAAACAAAAATACATAAAATAGGCCCTTTAGATCAGGCTTCCTCTCCTATTTCTGCCCCATCTCTCTGACATAGTCTCTAGGTTGGTGGAGCGGGGGCGCTCATAAGACCTTGTTGTGACAGAGTGTTGGGGTCCTCAGATCCACTCTGCACTGTCATTTAGATTTTGGTGGCAGGGGCCCCTCAGTCAGAGTGGGAGGGTCTCAGCCATCAGCCGCTGCCTGGAACCCTGACAGTGCAGCCTTGTGGCAGGCCCAGAGTGGGTTGGAGGGTGGCTGAATTAGGGTCCTCTGGAGGCCTTTCAGTCTGCCCTTGGGGGCCAAGGGAACATCTGCTTCTAATCCACAGGGCACGGGAGCCAGACTGGCCAGGAGAGCTAGATGTTGGGGCCCCTGGCCTGATCACACAGCACCAAGTTCACCTTGCTAGGCCAGGCCCCTGTGGCAAGGCTGAGTCCCTCCGCAGACTTCTGATCAGCACTGGGAGCTGAGGCCCCTCTTCCCTCTGGTTCCCCCACACTGCTTAACACGCCTCCCATCTCTGGGCTTCTGTCCAAAGGACGGAGTTGAGGAGGAATCAAGACACCCTGTGACCTTTGTTTCCCTGCATCCCCACCTCCTGCTTTCCTCCCTGACTCTTCTGCCCAGAACATGTTGACTTTTCTTTCCTGTTTCTTCCACTGCTTCTTATCTTCATTTTACCTGGAGGCCCTGAGGCCTGTGGGAGGCCTGTGTAATGCCAGCAGATGGCTTCATAATTCACCTGGCCCAGTGCAAGATGGTAATGCAGGCCTCTTCTCCAAAAAGTATTAGAATTTCAGGACAGCAACAGCAGAACACTGACCAAAAAGCATGGGGATCTGTGCGACTCCACAGGTCATATGCCTGAGAAGCTGGCCCTGAATGGGATATGGGGGCTTTTAGTCAACCCTATTCCTCAGCAAAGCCCAGAGTCTTGTTAGAGAGGTCCTAAGTGTGAGCTCTCTTCTTCCCTTGGTGATAAACCACACAGGAAGAAGGTTGCAGGGGGCCAAGATCTAAGTTAGGGACAATTAAAATGCATGGTCTAATAATTGCAAAGGGTTTTATCTCTACATAAAGAATATTTAGAGAGACTTTTCCTCTTGTCCTGGTAATTTCACTAAAACTGCGAGAGAAGGGAAATCTTCATTGTACACACTCTCAATCCACAGAGCTGCCATGAGCTGCCCTCAGTGTGGTGTGAGAGGATTATTTGGGAGGAAGTTGAAATGGTTTTCCTGAAGTTTGAGGGCCTGTGGGGAACAGAGGACTGGGTACCTGCATGTGGTCTAGAGGTTTCTGAAGGCCCAGTGGAGAAGCCCATGCCAATGGGATTTGAAGAAAACATGGCATAAGGTATCTGGGAAAAAGAAGAGGGAGAACCTTACCCGTACCCATCTCTTCAGGCCTCAGAGGATGTAGAATACCTCTACATGGTTCCCCATAAAGGCTCATGGAAGTTGGTAGAGTCAAGAATCATGGCGCTGTCCAGGGGCTGCTGGGCCAAATGTTGGGGAAACCCAACCAGGAGAAGGGGTCTGTACCACCGAGGCAGCCAAAGGAGGATGGCTGTTCCTGTAGGGGGAGTCCTCAGTGATAGCGGGAGCTTGGGTGCCACTGCACATGGTCCCAAGAAGCTTGTACACACCACCTTGCAGAGACTACCTCTTCATCAGAGGCTGCCAGTATTTATCAGAAATATTCCCAATCATACAGAGACCACAGACAGAGCCCCACCATGAACATGTGGCCCTGTCCTGTAAACAAAATCTTTTTTGGTTCCCCTGCTGCCTCAATGCTAAAGCAAAGCCCCTGGAGGGGGTCCCGAAGTCTGAAAGGAGGAGTGGAGACAGTGTTCATGGCAACGTGCAGTGCTCAGATAGAGAGAGCCCCTGGTTATACAACCACCCCTTGCCTTGGGGCTTTTACCTGCTTCCCAAGGTCATACACCCCTGCTCTCCTGCTTCTGCTGGAACCACAGCAGGATCACAGGTGTTTTCCTGAGTTATCAGTGTTTGTTAAACAAAACAGGAAATGGCTGCTTCAGATCCCAATGGGTAAATGTTATACTGGACTCCCTACAAGACATAGGACTTTCCATCTTAATGCTGAGTGTCGCCCTGGCCGGGGCTGACTGCTGGACTCCATGCGCCTGTACCTTCCTCCAAAGAACTGGATCTGGAGTGGTGGAGGGAGGGGCTTAGTAAGGGTGGGAACTCCTCTTTTGGAAGAGCAAGTTCCATTTTTAGGTAAACTCGTAAGTCAGCAAATTGTCGTGGAAAAGGGTTAGGAATCAGATCAATAAAACTAAACCATTAAAATGTAAGAAAATTTCTTAGAATCCCTCAATACCGCCACTCCCCACCCCTACAAACAACCTTAATCTCTCTTTCTAGAGCTGGCCTTCTAGGGACTGCGTTGTGTACCTTGGCTTTATCAGAAAGGTGGAAGCAATGGCAGGAGAGAGATGAAGGCTTCTGGGAGGCTGGAGTAACAGGGTCTAATTAGCAAGCTTTCTTCCCTACCCAAGTATCTGGGAAAAGTATCGGATTGTCTGGTTGCGAGGAAAAAAAAAATACACACACATCAACCCACACACAGAGGACATAATTTTAAGGGCTTATTTTTAGAATCTCAGGATTTGGATTCAGTGTTCCATATTGACTTATTAAAACTCTGATGAAGGCCAAATGTTAATATGAGATTTTCACTGTGAGCATAGAATTTTTATATATACGCTATCATTTTTGAGAACTAACATCCTTCTATTTTTATCCTTTTCCTTGTAATGTCATTCAGTTTTTTCTCTTTGTATACCACCTCATTTTACCTTCACCTGCAAGGAGCCTAAATTAAATATTAACTAAAATAAAAATACAATCCAGAAGCTGTAGGCATTAAACGAAATGAATTTTTTTTTTTTTTTTTTTTGCTGTTGCTTTTTCTGAGATATTCAACTCAAGTAAATCTCCATTTACAGAGTACAGGTAATGACTTGAAAACAGCAGAGTGGGACATTTGAGGGCAGTAGTAACAAAAGGAAAAGAAGTCTTTAAATGAGCCTTAAGAAAGTCATCACTCTGTCATGAGAAATTACTTATCTTAGTACCAGGTATCTGAGCCTTTCTGTACCTCAGTTTTCTTATCTGTAAAGTGGAGATACTTACTGCTAACTACATGTAGATGTTAATATGTTGGATATTTATTTATCTAGAGTGGTTAAGAACATAGAGCTTGAAATCACATCTTTGCCTGTCTCTTATTAGCCATGTTACCCAGAAAAAAATACCTAAACCTTCTTAAGCTTCGGTTCCTTCTTACGAAAAATGGGGATAATTATATGTGCCTTATGTAATTTTTTTTTTTTTTTTTTTGTGGTACACGGGCCTCTCACTGTTGTGGCCTCCCCCGTTGTGGAGCACAGGCTCCGGACTTGCAGGCTCAGCGGCCATGGCTCACGGGCCCAGTCGCTCCACGGCATGTGGGATCCTCCCGGACCAGGGCACGAACCCATGTCCCCTGCATCGGCAGGCGGACTCTCAACCACTGCGCCACCAGGGAAGCCCAGCCTTATGTAACTTTTATGAATAAAATGAAATAATTTATAGAAAGTCCCTTGTGCCATGTTTGACACATAAGTTTTTATGTGTCAAACATTGTAGCTGCTGTTATGAGGATGCCGATCTTCTAAATCATGTATATTAGGTAAGAGGAGATAGAAGAAAGCCAAGCAGGTGAGACAAGGGACGTCAGATTCCAGATCAAGGGCTTCTGAACTGAAAATAAAGTAAGCCGAAGGAGGGATCAGTAATAACAACAAAAGAAACTGCCTAGAAATTAACATGAGCGCTCCAATACAGATGCCACTGCAAGTCGTTTATGAGAGACCTGGGAGTGAGTTTTGAGTTCTGATTCTTCCCCTCCTAAATTCTCCAGGTAAACATGCTGAGCATAGACATTTTGTGAGGGAATGTGTCACGGACTGTCATTGGTGTTATGGCTATGGTGGTCTGGGGAAGACTTGGTGTGTCACCAAGGGAGAGAGTTTGGGGCTCTGTAAGACCTGGGCAGCTTTGGAGAGGCTGGCTGACCGTCTATGTCCACCCTGCACAATGTCCAAACAGGAAGTAAAGTGCATCTATCAACCTTTAAATTTGTCAGTTGCAAAACCCAGTGCTCTTCAAACTACCTGTAGGGAAGGACCAGTTCTTTTTTTCCTAATCCATCGCAAACCAGTACATGGTCCTGCCGCACGTGACCAGCCTGTGACTTGAGCCACACAGGATTCATCATACGAGTTTGTGTTCTGAACTGGCCTATATTGTCTTAAAGGGGTAAATCAATCGATCACCCCTTGGATGTCACAGCAATGTCGAATGGCTATGACCCTTTCTAATTGTTTACTCTCCATTTCTACACTTACTTTGTTTGATAACAGATACTTTGAGTGGTGCTGCCCTATCTTATTGTAATTTTACTTTCAAACAAAAATGATAACAGTAGCAAAATTTAATGAAGATAAGACTTCAATCACAAAATACAAAATTTAGAGTGTTCATATCAATCTAACCCAACTGCCCTCTGTTTTATATCTAAATTCTCTTGGTATTGTGGAAAGAGTTTGAATGGTGATGTCAGACATACCTGTATTTTAATCCCAGCACAGCTGCCTACCAGCTGTGTGTCTGTTGGACAAGTTATTTCTCTGAGCCTCTTATTTCTTCATCTGTAAAATGTGGACCTTGAGATCTCCAGCATGGAATTATGGTGAGGATTAAATACCTTGTGTTGATAAAGTACCTGGCACAGTGCCCAGGTGGGAACTAGCAAAGAAGATTTCTTTATATTGCATAGTTGGGAATTTACAATCTAAACTTTGCAGTTTTAGTTGACTCTAGATGCAACCATGTAAACTATACACATTGCATTTTTCCTCAAGATCCAAAAGAGCCTGCCCACTTGAGCTTGGACTAGATTCATTATATTTAGATGCAACAATTCTGATTACACCTTCGTTTAAAGTTCTGGATCTCTTCAGGCCTAGATTTAAGTAAAATATATACTATTGCCAGAATACTGAAACATGACAGAGGTTCTCAAAAGTTAGTATTAATAAAAATTCCTTGGCCAGCTTGTTAAAATGCAAATTCTCAGACCCAGGCTGCAGCATCTCTGACTCAGCTATTCTTGAGTCAGGCCCCAGAATTTACAAGCAACACCTGGCTCCCACCCCAGATGATTTTGATGCAGGTGCTTCATGAATCATGCCCTTAAAAAAAAAAAATCACTGTGTCTGTAAAAGGCTAGCATGAGGGATCCTTGTAATGAAACTGTCCTGTATCTTGACTCTTATGGTGGTCACATAAATCTACACATAAGATAAAATTGCACAGAGCTAATACACACACGCACGCACACACACAAGCTCAAGATGGTTAGAATACCAGAAAAGCAACCTCAGCATTCAGATGTATTTAGTATTTTGGGCTTCAATAGTTTATATTCCTGATTTTTCTAACCTACCAGTGAAAACCACAAGTTTTCTTTAATAAACCAACAAATTAGCCAACTGCTGGCTTGGTCAAGCTGGCTTCATTTGAGTTCTTTGATGATTTTTTGGTCAGATATAAAGTTCTACAACTTGAGCCTAAAGATAACATGCTTTTAATTTTCCATGTGCAAGCATTCCGTCACTTTAAGTGGATAGATTAAACGTACTGTTTACGTTCACTAGGGAAAGCAAATGCTCCTAAAAGTGGCTCACTTTCTTCACCGAAATAGACTTTTGTTTTTGAAGCTTATGCCAGACACTCTTTGCTAACAATAATTTAATTCCAGACAAGAATGTTTGAAGATTTTGACTCTCTACCTGTGGCAGCTGTCATTTTCATGTGGATGCTTTGACTTGTGTATAATTAACTTCTTACAATTATGTAAAAGGTAGTCACAGTTGGATATTTAACGAGGTAAATGTTTTTGCATGGCTTAGTATTGTGGTTAGGTATAAGAATAGAATTCTAATCTTTTCAAGATATATGCTGAAATATTTATGAATGAAGTGATACAGTGAAGTGGGAATTGCTTCAAAATAATCCAGGAACAGGGGAAGCCCACAGGGGTATAGATGGAGCCATGGGTTGCTAGTTGTTGAAGCTGGGTGATGGGTACCTGAGGAGTCATTACACCACTGTCTTTACTTTTGTATTCTGTTTGATATATTTCATATGTAAATGTTAAAGAAAAAAGGTAGTCAAAATTAGAAGCAGCTTTAGTGATGTGTGTAAGATGAAGTGCAGTCTTTTTGCGTACGTATTAGAACTGTGGGCTAAACCAGTAGGGACTTCATATTTTTATCCAAGGGCATGAAACACCCCAGAATTTCTGACTGAGGAAGAATGAGTCTTTTTAGCAGGTCCCTGATGGCATGGTGTCCAACACTGCCCAGTGCGGTAATCATTTATCCTCTAAAATTCTCGGCTTTACGACTGAAGTCTGTTTATTTGAGTGTATCATAACGGCAGGCCTTTGTTCTGAGATAACCTTCAAAAAAGCAGACAAATACTTTAGGGGGCATTATTGCTCACATGCTTATTTCCCTTTTGTTTTAGTCCCCAAGACTCTGAATATCCTAATAGAATGGATAATACCTTTTTTAAAAAAAAATCTCAGTTATTTAATAAAGTGAATTATCTCAAAACTTCCATGCTTAGGATTTCTTCCGTGTTCCTGTCCCTGTGGGTGGCAAGAGATGGCAAGTGGAAGGCCCAATTGGCCCATACTGAGCTGCTGCAGAGCCCTTAGAAATGAGCTTGAACTCAGACATTCCCCTACACTCTATATTGTACCTTCACCCCTTCGTAATAACCCCCCTGTATTTTTTTAAACTTTTTTTTTGTATTGGAGTATAGTTGATTAACAATGTTGTGTTGGTTTCAGGTATACAGCAAAGTGATTCAGTTATACATATACATGTATCTCTTCTTTTTCAAATTCTTTTCCCAATTAGGTTGTTATAGAATATTGAGCAGAGTTCCCTGTGCTATACAGTAGGTCCTTGTTGGGTATCCATTTAAAATATAGCAGGGTGTACATGTCAATCCCAAACTCCCTAACTATCCCTCCCCCCGCCCCATATTTTTAAAGCACATTTTTCTCTATCCATGCATTTCTGGATAATAAATGGTACTTGCATAATATCTATCCCTTGAGTCATTTTTGAGTGACACAAAGCTTTGGAAGACAAAACAACTAACCTACCCCACCCCCCAACAATACACACACACAACACCCCACAAAACAAATGAACAAAACACTAGAATCATTAAACCTTATCATTCTTCCTGCAAGCATTCCTTGTGGACCTCCAGTGGACAGAGCTTAGGCAGCTTAAAGGGTTTCAGCATATTTGGAGACAAAATATGCACGCTATTGGAAAAATAGAAAAACAACAATTAAGTAACTTACCACAGTCTTGAAACAAATGGTCCAAATTATGTCAGTAAGTACTTGGAAAATGCAGTATATGATTAGTAATCATAGTTTTAAAAAAGTCTCTTCAAAATAGAGTTCTGTGGCTTTTTATAAATTATCCCAAATAGGTGGATAGTCTCACAGAAGTCAAGTTTTCATTGTCTCACATTTTAAATGAAAAATAATGATAGCTACTGTTTGCTGAGAGTCTGCCCTGTGCTAGGTGCCCGCATGGATTATTTTTTCTTGTCACACTGAACCTATCAGGTAGGAATTATTACCTCTGATTTACAGATGAAGAAACTTAGGTTGAGGAATGCAATAAATGGTGTAGACCTGCTTCAAGCCCAGGCCTGGCCTGAGACCACACACTGTTGTCTACTGAATCTCACTCCTCAAACTCTCCCTGTTGGGCCCAGTCTGCAGTAAAAACCCACACAGATCCAGGAAGAGAGGATCTTTGGAGTCGGGCTTTTTTCTTCTAATGGCATTTAATACTACCTGTTCCAGGGTGCAGAGCCCAAAGCTCCTTATGAAAGCCATGTACTTCCCAATTAGACCCAGGAATTGTGTGGTTTAGACAATAATTCCCAAAGCAATGCTGCCTTGTTTCACTCTTAACACACAAAGAGAACTTCCCATAGTCAAAGAAAGGGAGAGAGAAATGTCATTAGCAAACTGTTAAACCTTGATGTGCTGGAGATCCTTATGCTCCCTGGGTCCCTAAGAGCCATGGGATGGAGCTTCTCAAATGCAGAACCCTCCGGTAGACAGTGGTGGGGTGTCTCATTGAGACCTTACGACACCTAGAAGTCTAAGTGATCGCATTAACACCTGGAGATCTCTGTCCCATGAGTCTGTTCCCCAGTCCTATTCTCAGAAGCCCCACCTCCCAGCAGGATGTATGAGCCTTAAATATTCCCAGGACATCTGTATAAGAAGAGATACACTGTCACACTCACAGAGCCTGGCCACCATGAGTGAACTGATTACAAAAGAAACTTTGGTTGTATTATTTTTGTAGGTTGCAAAGTGAGAGCTAAAGTCATTTCTTTGTGTCCAGTCTGAAGGAAAGCTATCCAGAACACAGCTCAAAGAATTCTCATGAATTACATCATTGACAGCAGCTTTATATATGTGAAAATTCAAACATTTATGAAACAAAGCCTGTTAATGAACTTGGAATGGTAAACCTAGTGGAATGAGGCAGATGTCCAGTGATTATGAGCAATAAATGAAAGTTAATTTGGCTGAAAAGCAGTCTAATTAAATCTGCCTGTTCACTTTTTTTCCTTAAGCATCTTTGTATGGAATAATCTATATCAGAACATAGGAAGCCATGAGGATGCCATAACAGTATGTGGCAGGATCCAGCTGGGCAGGCAGAGTCAAGCCCTGATGCTGACAAGAAGCCACACGCAACAGAGAAGGATCAATAGAGCAAGCAGCAGATGGAGGCCTCCAAGGTCCAGGTAGTCAGCGTCCAGGAAGTCCCCGAGAGTAGACAGAGACTGGGAGCCAGGTAGACTTGCCTGGAAGAAAGGCAGTCTTAGCGGTCTGAGTATTGGCCACTTCCTGGCCATGTTGCTGTGTCCAGATTTATACTTCCTGTGTTGTTGAGATGGATGTGGGCCATATAAATAGGAAGGAGGTCAACAAAAATCTCTGAAATCAATGAATGAGTGCGGTGAGATGGTACCTGCCCTTCAGGAATCAAGTAGATCTTACTATTCTCCAAGATAGGGATGTACCAGCATTACTGGAGTAGGAAATTAATGTCATAGATTACTGAACCTTCATTTGCAGACATAATTAGGAAACCTCTCAGAATTTTTTATGTGCAGATAAGTTATATATTTTTTCCTTGTTCAAAGTTTCAGCATGTTTATATCTTTGCCCTAATAGAATTTCTTTTCACCAGCCATCCTGAGTACTTGCTGAGCCTTTCCCACTTATGAATATTGTAATCTAATAAGCCTTATCTTTATTTACTTTGGAGTTGTAGATCCAATTATTTGCATTTGGAAAAGATTAATTCAGCTGCTCTGCCTTTAGAGGCAGTGAGTGCCAAGCTTCTGCTCATCTGTGGTTTTTGTTCCACTACATTTTGCTGAAGTTGATAGCATTTCATCACTCTTTGAGAAAGCCCAATGTAGCATGGCTTACAGTGATAAAATGTGCATTATGATACTAGCAGAGAGTTTAACGGGAGGATAATATATCAGAACCTGAGGTGTGAACTCGAGTATTCCAAAACCAGGACTCTTTAGCAAGTACTGCTATCTACAACTCATGCATTTAACCTCTGACAGCTAACTGGGTCACTTGGCCATTGCTGCATCCTTGCTATTAACTCCTTTCCAGTTATCTGTTCACAGTTCTGGACGTTGTAAGTGCCATATGGCTTTAGGTGTTGTAATTCACAGTCTAGAGTCAGGAGATGATGGCAGAGCTTAGATCCTTTCAAAGTAATAAAATATCTATCATCAGTTAACCCCAGAAAAGAAGGAAGAAAATAAACTGAGGAATTCGAGCAGGTGCAGAACAGGGAGTAGGTTGGAAGAAACTCGACCTACAGCTGTGATACAGCGTTCCAGAAATTCCTAATCACTGATTATAACCAATTTGGACGATCGACAGCCAGACAGTCAATAGAATCACATATTATTGGTACTTTGGATATTAGGGGGAATTGTTCCTGAAGGGGTGCCTTCCATTGCATAGATGAAAGAGATCTCCCTCCTTCCCTCCCTCTCCCTCCCTGTTTCTTCCCCCCCCATGCCTCTCTCTCTCTCTCACAGATGTCATCTTTCTGTATATTTTACTAGAGAAAAATGTGAATCTAATTCACACACTAGTAAAAACACCAAGTAAGCATCTGACACCTTGAAATATCTTCCATAAAATCTTTTAAGAAGGAAGATACTTGTCATTGATTTATAGAAAAATATCTGTATATTGTTTCTCACTATAATTTAGTATGATGACTATGGAACCAAGTTTTGGCTCTTAAAGCTCTGTAATTCATGATTATATATTTTTTCCAAATGAAATATTTGAAAACTTAGGGCACTCCAGTCTCTTAAAATGTCCCCCTGATTAGCAGTAGCCAAAATTTGGGGGAAATCATACTCTGGTATTTTACCATTTTATTTTATCAGAGACATCTAAAATGCTTTCTGCATATCCTGTGGGCAATTGGGTTACTGCCATGCACAGGGACAAACAAGAGTCAGGTTCATGGTCAGATCACAACTGGTAGCAATCAGAGACGTCAGAGCTCCAGGTTTCTAAGCACCAGTCCAGGCGTGGCACAGACACTTGCTGTTCAGTTGTCTCTTCTCTCGGGACGTGTTGATTGTGGAAGAGGCTGTTCTGTGCTCATGGCGACATCATGGGGGTGTGCTGATGGTCACCGTGCCATCCCAGTTAAGTTCTTCACCTGTGGGTCTCAAAGATTTTACTGCATGGACCCTCTGAGCATGGCAGTTACTGGTATTTTAAGTGATTGAACTTCTTTTTTCCTACATTATTCTTCTTATTTGGAACAAATTACTGTGAAAAAAAATAAACTTTTGTTTTCTTCCTCAAATTTCTACTTGCCTGTGAGGATACAAGGATTATGAATACGGACAGAGCCCTGAGAGATGTGTTGCAATTCTAAGCAAAGGCTTAGATTCTGATTCTTAGGAGATCACAGCTAGAGGTGTTGTGCTGTGCTTGGGCTTCAGAGAAGGAAGCTTAGTTCTGAGACAGACAAGACATTTAATTTGATACCATTGTGGAGAAACCTCTATGGCTACTTGTTTTCAGAGATGGGTGTAACATTCCTCCCGACTTTTCTGCAATGTGACTTTGCTGTTTCTCCCATTAAGAGGTGAGGTCTCTTCCCCCTACCCCTTGAATAATGGCAGGTCTTTTGACTTGTTTTGAGCAATAGAGTGCTATGGCAATAATGTTATACAACTTCCTAGGTCTTAAGAGGTCTTGTACTTTTTGTTGAGACCACTGAGGACAAGGACACTGCCCTGAGACAGTCATGTTAGGCAAGCCAGTCTACCCTACTGGCCTAACTAAGTTTCCTATTGAAATTCTTTGTGTAAGTAATCCATAAACTGGTTGTTTGACTTATAGCAGCATGTTACAAATGACTGTTGGTTGTTTTTTTTTTTAAGTGTTAATAATATTAACTCCTTTCATTTATCCTGAATGCTGTAGTATTAAATTAGTAGATAGAATTAGCAGTCTGGCATGATTAATTTGCTATGAATTTCTTTGTTGTGTCAGTTTTGTGTGGAGTTTTTAAAATCCAACAACCTTAAACTCTTCTGCATTTCAAAATATTTGTATATTTTAAAGTAAAATAAAGCTGATAGTTAACAGGTAAATATGAGAGGATGAGAGGCTAAGTGAAGGAGAACCCAGGCACCCTGGCCTACAACCAGTATCAACTGCTAGATGTAAGTGAGGCCATCTGGAACCTTCAGGCCCCACCAGCTCTCCAGCTGAGCACAGTGCATGAGTGAGCTCAGGTGAAACCAGCAGAGGAACTGCCCGGCTAACCAGCATTTTGTCATGAGACAAAATAAAACACTGTTCTAAGCCGACAAGTTTTAGGTTGGTTTGCTATGCAGCATAGACTAACTGAAGCACTCTCAGTAAATCATTTTAATATTTTCACTTTAAAAATAGAATAATTCTCACTTTGATGGCTGTAGGGCATTTGTGAAAAGAGGGAAAGTAGAGCACAGTATTCAAGAAGAAAAACATCTGCAACAAAGTCACCAAAGCTCTATGCATCATAAATGAGAAATCAAATCCAGAGAGATTCTCAAATGCTCCAGCATGTTGTAATGTATATGTCACAGATATCAGTACTTGTCATACAGCAGGTATTTCTAGGAAGGAGTCTTTAGAAAACCACATTGGTTCCATATAGAATAATAATGATGCCTCATGTAGCAGTTAGAAATCCACATTGAGAGTAAGTATTGGAAAACGGACAGAGTCAGCTATTCCTCAGAGAGATACTGGTTACAGGCACGAGGCTACATGAGGACTTATTTTATACTGAAGGTTCTTAGGCAATGAAACCACCTGGGAGTTGTTAATTTGAAATATTATACCATTGGAGGTGAGTATTAAGCTAGTGAGAGAAAGGGTAATTAAGAAATTATCTACTTTAGGATTTTTTTTCAGTTCCTTTTAATGGGGTTCTCATTCTTTCTATCAAAGGCTTTTCTTTTTCCAAATCTGATATTTTCACTATAGTATAAAAATATGACAAGAAAAAAATGGATTTAGTTCTTAGTGCTATAAAAATCTGGAGTGATTTGCTCTGTGTTGTCCCAGCTTAATATACTGTTATGAAAGCACTATATTCTCCAATTCTTTTTACATGTGGATTGTCTAGTGAAAAGTCTAGCCATAGAAAAAACTCTACCAATTTAATATTTCAGTGTTATTCCATAGTAAGACAGTGACTGAAAAATTATACATGTATGTGACTTCGTTAAGTCAAATACTTTTTTTTTTTTTTTTCTGTATGCGGGCCTCACTGTTGTGGCCTCTCCCGTTGCAGAGCACAGGCTCTGGACGCGCAGGCTCAGCGGCCATGGCTCATGGGCCCAGCCGCTCTGCGGCATGTGGGATCTTCCCAGACTGGGGCACGAACCCATGTCCCCTGCATCGGCAGGCGGACTCTCAACTACTGCGCCACCAGGGAAGCCCAAGTAAAATGCTTTTATATCTTTCTCTGTGTGTTTACTCTGCAATTTATTTGGGGAATAAAGGGAGGTGAAAGAAAGAGATGTCTATTAAGTATCTCCTGTGGGGCTTCCCTGGTGGCACAGTGGTTAAGAATCCACCTGCCAATGCAGGAGACATGGGTTCGAGCCCTGATCAGGGAAGATCCCACATGCCACGGAGCAACTAAGCCCGCGAGCCACAACTACTGAAGCCCGCGTGCCACGAGCCTGTGCTCTGCAACAGGAGAGACCACTGCAATGAGAAGCCTGCGCACCACAATGAGAGTAGCTCCCGCTCATCACAACTAGAGAAAGCCCATGTGTAGCAATGAAGACCCAACACAGACAAAAAAAAAAAAAAAAGTATCTCCAGTGTGCTAGACATTTTATTTATGTTACCTCACTGGATCTTAATAGCAAGTCTGTGATGGAAGTGTTGAAACTCAGAGAGGAAGCAAAACCACCTTCTCGGAAAGAATCAGGATTCAAACTCAGGTCTGTTTCTCAGGCACACAGTCTTCCCACTGTACCACGAAATTAAGCATTTAATGAATTCCAGTCTTTATCTCAACCTTTCCAGGGACAACGGGGCACCCACTGCTTCATAAGGCAGCATTCCTGGATTTTAAATGACTCTTACTGTTTCTAAAAATACTTATACTGTATGAGGATCTTGGTAAGGGGGTCTTGAATTGAGTGGGGAAATAATTGATTAGATAATGTCTACGTTCCTTTCAATCTATTTTTTGATTCTAAAAATAGCTAGTTAGGTTTAAAAGTACAGGTGGTAGCCATGGAATAGAGTGAAGCTAAAAAGTTCTTTTGGAAATGAAATTAAAAGTATTGTCCCTTAGAACTTACTGAGATTGCTGTCCACCTCCTAGGCTGTATCATGCCCAGGCCATAAACCAATAATCACTGAAGCTGGTTGAAGGGTACTTGGAAGTTCATTATACTACCCTCTTTAGTTTTGAATATGTTTGAAATTTTCTATAGTTAAAAAGTTAAAAGTGTTTAAAATTTAGTATTTGTGGTATAATATGTAAATTTCCCCCTTAATCTTATCTACACATCAATGGAAAAAGGGTTCCAGTGTTTTTAAACACATACCACTTGTGAAAAATTTTTTTTCAACAAACATATGCCTCTAAATTCAGTCTGCTTCTTTTGTGTCTGCTGGGCTGCCCCCAAAAACCTTTTCCTAGATATTTCTAAATTTATTAGTTGGTTAATATCTCTTATTTTTAGGTACATAAGCTGATTTTGTAGTCATGACCAGTTTTGTTTTTTTTTTTTTAAAGAATATTGACACTTTCTTACAGCAGAAACGTATTTTGAAAAATCCATAGTCAGATTTCTGTCTTAACTTCTGAATATGAAACTTTCATTTTCAAAGTACATTCCAGATCAGTAGGCTAAACTAGGTTTCTGACATCAGCTACACAAACCTATAACATGGCATTTGGACTGAGGCCCAAGCTAAATAGTAGCAAAGCCAAAGCAGCATAGCCCCCAATATTAGTGATTTCTGGTGATAAATTATCTATGTTCTAGGAATCTGGAGACCGTTTTTTGTTTTTTCATATTTACATACTTATAGATGAATCCATACCCTTTCTGCCAGCTTTGGTTCTAAAGCTCACTTCATATTCTTTTCTTCACAAACTTCAGCACCTTTCATACAAAAAACAAATGGCTTATTTTCAAAATGTAATATGAATTTTGAAATAAATTTTAAAATTTTCCATGTAGTCTGTGAAAATGTCTTTTATGTGTTAGAAGTTCATGTTGGCTTTTATCTGCCTGCATGAATGTTCTGATGTGTGATATTCTGGATGACTCTCTTTTGTAGGTAGGTTTTTTTCCTTCCAATTAAGATAAGAGAATTCCATTGCATTTCCATAACCCAACTTAGCTCAGTCTGGGTTTTCTTCATCTCAGCTTGTAAAACCTGTTACTCTGAAAGAAGCTCTTTAACTCTATTTGTAATGCCATCTGCCTGGTTACTACAATTGGAGGGCTCAACTTCTGTTTCCAAAGAGTTGTTGGCTCAACATATTGATTTGTAAATCTTAGGATGAAGAACATGCACATAGAGCACTATGATTGAACATTTAGCTTGTCTTAATTACCACTAATCAGAAAATTTCACTCCTGCAGCATTTTGGAACCAAAAAGCTTTTCCTATCATATGAAAAAATTTTTTTGAACATATAAATCATGACTTTACTGCCCTTCTTTATTTTCCTTTGGGGTGTAAGATCAGTCTTTCAGTGAGTTTATTGTCAAATGGAACCTGCAATTAAATTATGTCCCCACAAGGAGGCAATCATGCTTCATCATGACCATAGTAAGGCCTGAGCATAGAGATGATTTTTTGCCTGAGATATATTTTTCTTCCTCATTTTACCACTGTGTCCACCTTCTGTTATTTTTCAAAAAATAAAACTCAAAATGGGAAAATTTAATATTATGAAACTACTAAACACTGAATTTAAATAAATATAGAGGAAGATTTGAAAAGTACACATCTAGATATAGATAATTTCTTTCTCACTGATCTTAACTATTAAATCTTAAATTTTAGTCTAATCCTGGTCTTAGCTGCAGACTTGTGTATTGCTTTTTTATATCTCATCTTAATTTTTATCTTGGAATTGAAACTTTCTCTACCCTTTAGGGCTCTAGTTTCAATGATTTTAACCCCAAGATAATCCCAGCATGACATCAAAACTTCATCGGCTGTTATACCTAAATCTCAGGAGACCTGTAACTTTTCTCTGCTTTTGCAACAAGTGGGAATGTTTCCTATATTTTGCAAAGTTATAGGAAAATCCCTAGATTGAAGGCAGTGCTCCAAACACAGATTTAAGAAAGATAGGTATTAAGTCTCAGGAGCAGAACTGACTGCCTGGTGGTCTTGGCTAAGTTGGCTGCTAGAATCATTGGGCCCAACCGTATGTCTGCTCCTGGCTGCTGTAGGGTGAGAGAAAAAGTCTCTGGGAGAAGAAACTCCAGAGTCTGCTTTACCTTCCACAGTGGAAGGGCAGGTGTCTGGACTGACCCTCTGACTAAGACCTCTTCTGGTAGGAGAGAGCTGATTCCACAAAAGGAATCAGAGTACTTTAGGAAATAATGCTTGGTGGTCAAAACATGGCAGGTGTTCATGATAGCCATGGAATGTTTAATAGGAACCCCTGCTGTGTTGTCTCCAAGCATGCAGGCATGACTTGGTGCCCATTTATTAAAGAAGAGGCTGTGTAAAGTAGAAAAATGACTTTTCTCCTGGGCATTCTTATTTCCAGCTTCTCACCTGGACTCTGCTGTGGATCTTTGAACAGACCCAAAACTCTGAGTTGTCATCCTTTCCTCAGTAAAATGAAGTGGTAGCATTAAGTGATCTCTTCTGTCTTGTCAAGGTCTCCGCTTCTGGAAATCTAAGAAAGAAAGTGTTCCAAGAGTCATCTCTCACTGCTACTTTAATTTAAATATATACTTTCCCTAAGCAACTCTTCCCATAACTGTCACCACTGCCCCTAACACAAGCTGCATTCTGAAAAACTTTGTATCTTTCACAATGCAGTAGGATGTTTTAATCTGAAATTTAAAATCCTTTTATAAAAGGGTGCTGGTGTCTTATTTGTATCTGTTGGCTAAACTCATAGTTGCAACTGCAGTGTTTTTTGACAGACTTATGAGATAAATATAGATACCTACCACTGCAGAAGCATGCGGATCTAAACAGTGAAACAGAGAGAAATGAAATAATCACACTTCTATTGCTACCATTTTTCAGAGTTGCCCCTAACTCAGACAGTGATATTTTTATTAAGCTTAGATTATTCATACAGAAAAGGTCCTTGTGAGAACAATCCAAAATAAAAGTCGCCCCCCGTATTTCTATCTAGCTGGTGACCTCAGTTACAGTCTTTCCATTATCTTGGTTGATATTCAGACTGGAGATGACCTGAAGAAAAATCATGAAAACACAGTAGACAGCTAATGAGATGAGCCTCTGGAAACCTGAGCCTGAGGACCACCATCCTAACCAGCACTTGAGAAGATGGAAATATTTCCATTGGTATGGGATAGACAGGACATTTTAAGTCAAGAGACTTTTGCCATGTGCTCAAGGACATGTCTCTTACTTCCCAGTAACTGGGACAGGGAGGCACGCAGGGGATCCAGCAGGACCTGTTTCACTAGAATGGGTTTTGGGATAACCCTTTCTCCAACTCCTTTTACAGTCTTTCCCTTTTCCCCCTGAGTCAATAGGTCCAGAATTTTCCTATTGTCTTCTCTTCAACCCCACCCCAAACTATGATTTAAGGGCAGAGGAACGCAGACATTTTCAAATTATTCTAAAAATGTTGAATTTGATGAAATTCTTTCAGTGGAGTTGAAACAGATTGAGTTTCACCTTCTTTGTATCTGGTGCTGATAATTTAATTTGCAGTTCTAAAGGGTAAATATTTTGAGGCTATGTAGTATATTTTCAGGGAATCCAAAACCACTTGTGGTCAGTTATTTATTGAAGTCAGCCTCCCTACTCTACACAAATGGGGAGAGGCATGTTGGGACAAGCTACAGTTCTTCCCCAAATGACTTGGAAAAATTGCTGTTCAAGATACATATGTGGGAAATGGGAATGACTTGTTTAGAGTCACCAGTCTCTTTTTCTACTAATTGTTAAGCAATAACATAAAGTAACATAATTAAGTAGCGCTTATCCCAGAAAGATTAAAGCAGTGAATTGTCTTTGTTTCATTATAACATCCCTTCAAGGTATAAGCTAAGATATGGAAGGGAGGAGGGGAGGGAGGAAGGGAAAAGGAAAGGAGGAGGGAAGGAAATTAATTACCTGGTACCCTCAGACTTCCTATTAAGGTCGGGGTTTGGTTTCTGTACTTTTTTTGACCTCGGTAGGATTCACTTACATTGAGACAGAGCCCATGGCCTCTCATCTAACGGGATGTTTGCTGCCCTTTGCAGAGGGCATCTCACGCAATGGTGGTCACCATTCTTCTCTTCTGGGGACAGCACTTCTTCTGCAGCTTACACTGTGGCGTTCTCTTATTCTCCCATATCTCACAAACTACTGGCTTGGCCCAGACGACTATCTGATCATGACTCTTCCTCCCTCTTTTAAAAGTACATTTCTGTGTTGTGTCTCAGGCACACGGCTGCGCCATCTTGAACCTCTCTGCACTTCTGCTGGCCAACCCCCAAAGTCTGTATCACTGGGACCTGACCCATAGTGTCCATTCCCACTCTGACTCCTGCTATATCCTTGGTCATTTGTTGAACACCTACTAAGTGCTAGACACCAATCTCGGTGGCCGTGAGAATGACCCATCCAACCAATTAGCTTCATATTTCCTGGGCTATCTTGACTCTAAAGATTGTCCTCTCGGCGCCATCTCAGTCACTCACTCCCAGGACCACACCCTTTCTCTTCTCATTATCAGGACCCCTCCCTTCTTAAAGCATAACTTCTTCATTCCACTCTTTGGCCACAATACCTTATCCCTTTAACTTCATGGGGACCCGGTCCCTTATTACTTCTCCCAGGCCATCATTAAGGGACCATATAATTTACCATCCAACAGGAATCTTGTGAAAGTGGGCACTACAATAATCACACCAGGATGTTTCTTGGGCAGACAGGGATGCGTGATCACACAAGTCATCATACAATGCTGAGTACTCTTCCTTTCCTAGCCAACCCACCCTTAGCCATCTGAACTGATTCCTTGCCAGCCCCCTTCTTTCCTTTTGTATTCTCCTCTGTGTGTTTGCAAAACCCATGTATTCCTTTTTGCCTTTTCCTCCCCTACAACCCTGCAGACTGGCTTCTCTACAGATTGAGTCCCCTAACTAACCCCTCAGAGCCAATCTTCCACACTTTTCTTACCTTTAGTCACCTTCCTTTCCTGTTCCTCTCAAAAATGCTTCCACGCTTTTACTACTCTTAGAAGAGATCCCCCTACTCAGTCTTTGACTCTTTTCCCCCAATAAGTGAGCTGGAAGCCTCCACTATTGGGGGAACTGATATTAGCGGCTTTAAACTGCCTCATCTTCCCATCCCTTACATCTCACTATAAATGTACTTCTAACATGCCTATTCTGGGTCCCTTAAGTCTCAAAAATTTGGCTCTTCTGTTCAGCCACCTGTGGCCTAGATGCTCCTCTTCTGAGCTTACACCAAACTTGTACATGTCTCTACCACTAACCTCACACGTGGTTTCACAATTACCTGATTAGGTGTCATATCCCCTGCAAGTTGGGAACCTCTGGAAGGAGAGGACTGTGAGTTACTCATCTCAGTAGCCTCAGGGCCTAGCAAGGGCTGGTAGACTTTGCTGAATGAGTGAATGCACACAGGCAGGCAATATCTTTTGTATGCTTTCTTGATGGTCTTAGTTCTAAAGAGCAAGAAAAACAAACACTTCAGGTCAATTTATATCCATGGTTCATTAAACTAAACAGAGGCTGTATGCTTTTACTGGTAGGCAAAGTCAACAAATAAAATGGTTTCATTCTGTAAAGGGACTGGATTCACAGTCCCTGGTTTCCTAAGTTCAAAGTTTAATTTTAAGACACTCAGTGGGGAAACACATTTAAGCTGGTCTGGCTGAACACCTTAAAAGAGTGAATAATAAATTAAACATTACTCAGGACTGGGACTTTTGTGATGTGTTTTGTTTGCAAAACTTTTTTCATTTCTGGCTTACCTTGTGGATGCATTATCAAGTCTATGACCTGAACAATTCTGGGGAAACTCCTTCTTGTGTTATGAGTCAAAGAGTAAAGAAATTTAAAGAAAAATCTAATTTTGTTATAAAGAAATGTTGTCAAGTTGCTTTTTGACTCTGAGTAGGCATTTTTCCTCTTCAATATTAAGTTTATATCCATAAATGTCATGTATTATATATAAAGATGTGACTACTGTCCCTCTGTTTGGTACATGTGAAACATTTTTCTCTCTGGGTGATACGTTTGTGCCTAGTCATCATTTGTAGAAATATTTGTAGATTGGGAACCAGACGTTGTCTGTGGCTTTTGAACAGAGAAAAGCAGACTCACTGCGGGTGGGGGAGGTGGGGCTATGACAAATCAGTGAAGATGGGACAGCATTTTACAGTTTATATATTTAAAGGAATTTCCTATTTTCTTATAGCAGAATGATGTTCATTAATTTAACTTTTAAAAAATTAAGCAAATGCCACTTAACACCTCCTCCATCCACTCACTGAGCCCATACCATAGGTCAGATACCCGCTAGGCATTGTCAAAGGTAGAAAGAATAAGAAAACTCCCTGCCCTTCTTGTGTTCTACAAAGGAAGGCAGCCACGGAAACAGAATTACTATGTAGTATGATAAATGCCAAGATAGAGATATCTACCCAGTTTGGTGCTGGTACAAAAGAGGAAAAACTTAATTTGGCAGGGGAGATCCATATGTAGAGAGGATAAAATGTACGATGGTATAAAGTTATGAATCAGTATAGAGCATATTCAGGAACCTACAAGTAATTGGTCATGGCTGGTGTGGATGAGGAAGGAGGAATAAGGCTGGCAAGGGAAGAAAGAGCCATGAGACAGCCTTGTGCGTTGTGCTAAGGGCATTGAACTTTATAGGCAAGGGAGAGCCATCAAAGGGTTGTAATGGAAGATCTGTGTGTTTAGGAAGGTCACACTGGATACACTGTGGATTGCTTGAATGGGGGAAGTAATTCAAAGCAGAGAAGAGAGTTGGGAGGCTCTGGCAATTGCCCAGATGATAGATTTTAAAGATTAAACTGAGGTAACAACTTTGAAGATCGAGCAGAATAGAGAGATTAGATAGACACTTAAGAGGGAGAACAAACAGAATTTGGTGACTTGACTTGATTGGATCTGGGAAAAGATTAGATGAAGGGGAAGAAGGAATTCAGGATATTTTTTGGGTTCTGGCTTGGATCATCATATGAAGAAGTATATATGCCATCCCTGACAATGAGGAGGTAGTAGGAAATATAAAATTAAACCAAAACTGGGCTTCCCTGGTGGCGCAGTGGTTGAGAGTCCGCCTGCCGATGCAGGGGACACGGGTTCGTGCCCCGGTCTGGGAGGATCCCACATGGCACGGAGCGGCTGGGCCCGTGAGCCATGGCTGCTGAGCCTGCGCGTCCAGAGCCTGTGCTCCGCAACGGGAGAGGCCACAACAGTGAGAGGCCCACGTAACGCAAAAAAAAAAAAAAAAAAAAAAATTAAACCAAAACTAACAGGGTATTAAAAATCCACAAAGGTGGCGAGTTACTGCTCTAACCAGTTGCAACCAACTAGCCACAGACAAGATTATAATATTTTTTAAATCACCCAATAGTGGATTATAAATAATGTCTTCACTTTTGATAGACATTTAGAATTCCTTAAAAATTATGAAATATAAATATGCAATTGTTTTTTGAGAGAAACTAAGAAGTGTCATAGAAATTCAAAATATTCTTTTTCTACTTAAAAATCTATGTATTTGTCAAAGCAGTTCAAAACTAAAATAAGCAAAGAAGATAGTTAAATATAGGGTATAAATTCCCATCCCCTTCCCCACAGGGTTGGGGGGAATGAACAGCCAGGTACTGTTACAAGCCTGGTAATGAAACTTCACATGGGAAATATTATGTGTAATGAAACTTTACATGTATCAGGTGTGTAATCACCTTCTTAATATCAATACCTTGAAAACTTCTAGGCTAATATTAACTTGAGCTATTAGCTAATGATTAGAGTCCTTTAAAAGTATAATTTTACCTTTCGCTACTAGCATATTGCTCTGACCCCTATTTATTTTTATTTTTTTATTCAAACAGAGTCACAAAAATTATAATCATCCTCATCAGTTCACTCAGTCCCATGTAATTAATTTTTTTTATCTTGATCTTTTGTTAGCATTTTTATGAATTCATCAGCTTTCCATTAGAGTTCTGAAAATGCTTATTCATTCAGTTCAGCAGTATAGTCAGTTACCAGAAACCTGTACTTGTCAGAGTCTTTTCCATGAATTCCTTGAAGATGAAACCCTTTTATAGGAACATTTTTACAAAAGCATCAGAGTACACCCAGAACTGTCTGTAAATGACAAAATTAAAAATGACCACGGTTAAAGATTTGATGAAAGTTCATAATAATGCAATTGACAAGGAAATTTAGTTATTTCTGAGATATACATTTTAAAGTAATAACTAGAATTATGACTTATAACATTATACCAGAACATATAAGATTTTTAGAAATTTCATGTAATGTCTGAAACATTTATATTAACATTTTCCATACAAATAACCCAAAGAAAGTTTAGTATTAGTTTTTATTGTTTTTTTATACTGTAGTTTCTTATTAGTCATCAATTTTATACACATCAGTGTATACATGTCAATCCCAATTGCCCAATTCAGCACACCACCATCCTCACCCCACTGCAGTTTTCCCCCCTTGGTGTCCATACGATTGTTCTCTACATCTGTGTCTCCACTTCTGCCCTGCAAACTGGTTCATCTGTACCATTTTTCTAGGTTCCACATACATGCATTAATATACGATATTTGTTTTTCTTTTTCTGACTTACTTCACTCTGTATGACAGTCTCTAGATTCATCCATGTCTCAACAAATGACCCAGTTTCGTTCCTTTTTATGGCTGAGTAATATTCCATTGTATATATGTACCACATCTTCTTTATCCATTCGTCTGTCGATGGACATTTAGGTTGCGTCCATGACCTGGCTATTGTAAATAGTGCTGCAATGAATATTGGGGTGCATGTGTCTTTTTGAATTATGGTTTTCTCTGGATATATGCCCAGTAGTGGGATTGCTGGGTCATATGGTAGTTCTATTTTTAGTTTTTTAAGGAACCTCCATACTGTTCTCCATAGTGGCTGTATCAATTTACATTCCCACCAACAGTGCAAGAGGGTTCCCTTTTCTCCATACCCTCTCCAGCATTTGTTGTTTGTAGATTTTCTGATGATGTCCATTCCAACTGGTGTGAGGTGATACCACATTGTAGTTTTGATTTGCATCTTTCTAATAATTAGTGATGTTAAGCAGCTTTTCATGTGCTTCTTGGCCATCTGTTTGTCTTCTTTGGAGAAATGTCTATTTAGGTCTTCTGCCCATTTTTGGAGTGGGTTGTTTGTTTCTTTAATATTGAGCTGCATGAGCTGCTTATATATTTTGAAGATTAATCCTTCATCCATTGATTCCTTTGCAAATATTTTCTCCCATTCTGAGGGTTGTCTTTTCATCTTGTTTATGGTTTCCTTTACTGTGCAAAAGCTTTGAAGTTTCATTAGGTCCCATTTGTTTAATTTTGTTTTTATTTCCATTTCTCTAGGAGGTGGATCAAAAAAGAGCTCGCTGTGATTTATGTCAGAGTGTTCTTCCTATGTTTTCCTCTAAGAGTTTTATAGTGTCCAGTCTAACATTTAGGTCTCGAATCCATTTTGAGTTTATATTTGTGTATGGTGTTAGGGAGTGTTCTAATTTCATTCTTTTACATGTAGCTGTGCTCTGGCCCCTATTTAATCATGAGTAGCATCCTAACATCAGACAGAAGCAAAGAGAAGTGAATCCCTAATTTGAAGTGACCTTCAGGTTAAAGCTGTGCTCAGTGAAAAGAATCTCATATTGTGTAGACAATGGCTGCTGCCCTCTGTTACAGTTGTGATTTTGTTTCCAGATAAATAGGCTCGGAACGTTGGAATTCAACAGCCTGAGGAGGAGGCAAATGCCTCTCAGAAAGTGCAATGAGTAATGTTAGACCCTGGTAAATACTAGACCTTACTGTCCTGTATGAGGCTTTTCACATTTGAGATATAAAAAAAGAGCTGCAGCCTTTCAATATGCAAAAGAGATAATTGACAGCAATCCAAGATCTAGGATGGAACCTCCATATGCTGTGCTGTGTACCTGTTTCCCTAAGTGAATTCCAGAGTGAGAAACCTGGATTCTTGTTTAAAATTAGAAACAAACACAGTACATTTCTTGCCTGTTTTTCCCAGTATTATGGTGAATAAGTGTGAACCAGTTTTTAAGCTCTGACTTCACTGCTGGCTCTAAGTTAATTGTGTAAGTGTTTTCCAGTAGTCCTAGAATAGTTCTGGGGTACATGGATTTGTTTGATCTTAGAGTACTGTACATAGCTTAATTCTCTTCACTTGGGTTTGATGAGTCTGCATTTTCATATCCTGATTTAGCCTCAAGTGTATGTATGTGCATGTACCTCTCTGCCCCCTTTCTGTGACTCTTCTTGACTAGCACTGTGAACATCGCTGACCAAGTCTTGAAGAAAGGCACATAGAGCGCCATAATCAAACAGTGGTTTCTTAAACATTATATTAATCCTGGAAGAAAGACTTTAGTACTTAAAAGCAGCTGCTATTAGGTTGGACCAAATTAAATTTCCATTTTTGTAGGTCAAAAATAGTCTAATGCTTACTCTTTCAGATGATCCAAACTGTAGTTTAACTCAGTGGTTCTTAACAATTTTTTCTTCATCTAACTAGTTGGATGATGTTCTCATGTCCCCAGCCTTGTCTTTATGCTGCATTTCCCCATCTGAAGTGGCAACACCATCACCCATACAACTCTCAAGCCAGGTAACCTGAAGTTGTCAAAACTCCGCCTTCTCCTTCACTTCTCCACATTCCACCAGTTTCCAAGTCTTACTGATTCTTTAATACCTTTTGAATCCACTACTCTTTATTATTACCAGTCTCTTGGTTCAAGCCAGCATCACTTTTGGTCTGGAATAAAGGCACCAGTTTTCAAACCAGTCTCCCCACATCCACTGCTGCCCTCATTGATCTAGCTTTTCTACTGCAGCCAGAGAGAGCTTTTCAGGATCTAGTAATGACTCTCCACTTCAGAGTCTTTCAATAATTTCCCATTGGCCTTGAGATCAAATCCATATTCTTAACGTGGTTACAGAGTCCTGCGTTACCCAGCCTACTTCTGCAGACTCAGCTTGAACTCCTTCTCCCACAGCCACACTGGCCTCTTTCAGCCCCTTGAACATGCGATCTTTCCGATCTCTTGGTCTTTGCCCAGTCTGTTCCTTCTTTACCTTGCCCACTCATCCAGCCAATACCAATCTTTCAGGGCTCAGCTTAAATTTTGCTTCCTCAAAGAAGCTTTCCTTGATTACCCAGGGTCATTTGGGCCCCCCCCCCCATCATGTGCTCACGTGGCATCTGAATGTCTTCTTCATGACACTCCTCAAACTCACGAACTCAGTCAAAAATCATCTTTACCATCACCCTGAAGCTCCTTGAAGGTGTGTTGCTGAACTCAGGTTTGGCTGCTCGTTGCTCAAGAATCCAAAACTGAGAGACACGTGTTGGGTAAAAGGAAATATAGCTTTATTGAGGAAACTGGCAACTGGTGGAAAAGCTGGACTCATGTCCAAAAGCCAATTCCCCGTTGTTGATTGGGGGGCAAGAGTTTTTAAAGGGGGAGTTTCAGGGGTGTATGGGTGGAGGGAGGTGGCTATGTGTAGAACAGCACAGTCAGCTCTGACAGTCATCTTGAGATTGGTCATGTGTGGTCTGATCATCATCATCTTATCTTGTTTTAAGTACAGTTAATCTTCAGTTACAGGGTTGGTTTGTTCCCATTTTATTGAGGCCAGTTCTTGAAATTATGTAAGATGGAGCAGCTTATATCATGGCTACAATATGGTCATCAGGTAGTTACCTTCTTTCACCTGGTGGGGATTTCCGTATCTGTAAAACAGCTCAAAAGATATGGCTCAGATTATTATCTATAGCTCTTGAGGAGAAACTAAACGTCCTTGACTTTGTTTAATGGCTAAACTATTATTATTTTGTCTTGTTTGACTTTTTTCCCTTGTTTCCACATTTTCTCATTTCTCTGATTAAATGTATTATTTGGCCAAACGTTTTCTACAGATGAGAGGCAGGCAGAAGACATGGGTGGGTGGGGGTGTCTGTCCTGGGAAGGCCCCAGAGGGTCCTGCTCCATTACAGGTAGAGACCGTTTCCGTCTAGTTGACGGTTGTATCCTCTGTGCTTGACACAGGGCCTGCCATGTGTCAGACTTTAATAAACATGTGTATAATGAATAAATGACACTTTTATGAACATGTCCACATTTGAAATAAGACTGTTAGCTGTTTTCTCTAAAATTCCCATTGCCCTGTTTGTAATTCCACCCTTTTTTCTCTCTCACTTTAAAGAGAAGACTAAAACTCAAGGTAGGAAGTGATTTTTTTTTTTTTTTTTTTTTTTTTGCGGTACGCGGGCCTCTCACTGTTGTGGCCTCTCCCGTTGCGGAGCACAGGCTCCGGATGCACAGGCTCAGCGGCCATGGCTCACGGGCCCAGCCGCTTCGCGGCATGTGGGATCTTCCCGGACCGGGGCACGAACCCGTGTCCCCTGCATCGGCAGGCGGACTCTCAACCACTGCGCCACTAGGGAAGCCCAAGGAAGTGATATTTTTGACAAAACATGAATGTCCTAACTTTTTATATAGATAGACACAGACATAATATCTATCATGTGTATATGTAGTTACTATTAGTAACCAATTATTGTGGCAGAGTTCACAGTTGATTTAGCATTGTATTAAGGCTGACATTGCAGTTGAGAACAACTGGTTTGATCTCCCTAGAACAGCTCAGCCATGAAGCACAGACTCACTGCCACAGGCACATCAAGTTTTAGAGATGTTTAGTTAAAGGTGCTTTCCTTTGGGGGAAACATGGAGTCGAATGGAGCCTGAGGCATGTCAGCCATATTTTTGTGCCCTGAGTACATCGCTCTTTGTGTTTGAGGTGGGAGAGGAGAGTGAGGTGGGAGAGAGGAAGCATGAGAGAAGTTGAAGGCAACTCTGCTAACTTCTAGTTGGAGAGAAGAGACTGACTTTAAGGAAACCTCTAGATGAGGAAATGAGAGTGTTTCAGGTAGGGTCAGAGTGTAACTGAAGGAAAAGAACCACAGTCAAAAGGATTTAACTAAAGAGAGTGTAATAGATTATTTTTGGAGGTGTGGCCAGAGTTAAGGGGACCAGCAAGGGATGGTGAAACATCCAGTCCAGTCACAGTGGAAAACTGTTATAACCCCCTGGCCTGAAGGGGCAAAGGGAGGGAATGGTGTTACCCAAATATTGAGAGAGCTGGCATCATGGGAGTGGGGCCCTCAACAGGAGCTCAGCGGTGGAGGGATGCAGCTCCTTCCATCTCTGCTGGAGCCTCCATTGTCCAGTCCCAGTCAGGAGTCAGTGAGGGAGGGTGTCCACATGACACAGATCAGCCTTCTGGGATACTGAGTATAGCAGAGAAGGGCAGAGATTGGATCTGGGTGGAGTGGGGCCAAAAAAGAACTGCACAGATAGTATATAACTAGTGCTAGATTTCATGATGACGTTATCACACGGGGGTCCAGCTGCTTGCCGCTTACAAGATTAATTACATACTCAACAGATGTCAGTAGAAAGGAAAGGTGCCTTTAATCAGCATGCAGACAATCTGGGGAGATGGTGGACTCAGCGTCCTCCAAAAACCACCTCCGAAGATCCTGCTTGGCTGTGCAACTTTTAAGTAATCTCAGTTAAAAATTGACATAGGGGGTCAGAGCCATCACCATTCCTCACTGTGTGCAGGCTTGTCGACCCCTTGTGATCTTCCTCTAGATGTTATCTTGTTCACGCAGTTTGTTTGGGAGATTATTGAAGGGGAAGCTAGGGAAGAGATCTGGTCATCTGTTAATTACTTATTCTTCATTTCTGCTTCTTTGGTCTATGGAAAAACCCGACAAATTAGGCAAGGTATTGTGTGATTAAAAAATTTGAAAGGTGTGCTTGGGCTGGAGATGAGTAGAGCATGGGAGTGCCTAGTTAAAGTTAGCTACAATATAGCTTTGCTAAAGTGACAAGAAAAGGGGCTTCCTGCGGAGGGTGGTTTCCTGTAAAGAGCTGCTCGCAATAATAACTGAATACGCATTAAAGTCAGTATTTCTTATTGTGCTAAATAAATGAATTAAGGACTTACCATATCTTCTAGGTCCTGGCCTTGTTATCCAATTATTGAGGAAAGAACATCTTTTTGATTCCATATATACTCCTTATGTACAGTTGGGTTGAATTCCAGTAGTTTTGGCACTCATTAGTATTTTGGCACTAAGAGCTAACATTTATTAGTGCTATTTTAGTGACAGGCACTGTTCAGTCCTTTACATATATTAATTCATTTAATTCTCAGAACAGTTTTATGAGCTAGGTACAATATTGCCTAATTAGTAGGCAATGCAAAACTGTACCTTATTTTTTGTCCTTATACTTTGTGCTGCTGAGGTACTGCTGGTGACTTTCTCTTGCTACTACAGAGGCCGCTGCTATCTAGGCCTCATTGGGATGAGGCACTAGCCAAGGAGTACTTCTCACTTCTAATCTGTTGCAAGAAGCATTGTGATAATTTTGCATGGGGTCAGATGGCTGCTAGATTATCGTGGTGATCAGTTCATAATATATGCAAATGCCAAATCACTGTGTAGTAAACCTGAAACTAACATGGTATTGTATGTCAGCTACATTTCAATTGGAAAAAAAAAGCAGGCCTGCTGGGCAATTTGTTTGCAGAGTGAGTTTCCACTGGAGTATTCCTAGGGAGGAAGTGAATTCAGGATTCAGGAAGGCTTTCTCTCATGCATATAACATCAACAGTAGATGAGACATTTTGGCTGACTTTCTATGTAAAGGCACGTGGGGTCACAGAAGTGAGCTCTTTCTTTGCACAGAGGCCTACATTTATAGGTAGGGAGGGTACATCTAGCTAATGGTCTAGTTATCACTTCTCACCTTGGCCTTCTCATGCTTCTTTCTTCTTAATCCATTCTTCCTTCTCTCCTGCAACCAGAGCAGTAGAAGCAAGTGGGTGAGAAGACGTTCCTTCTTGTTAGGGAGTAAATGATACTACGTCTTGTCAGGATACATGAGAACAGTAGCTATAGAGTCCTTGCTGGGCGAGGCCCATCCAGCCCTGTAGGCCAGGGCACCCCGTGATATTTTGTGCCGATCTTTGTGACTTGGATTGTTTTTCTGGGGTGACTGTCCAGCTTCCATCAGAATCACCCATCTTGCCATTGACACTTGTTATATAAATGTAGAAGCTGAAGCCATAGACATCAAGGTCCCACATAAATGTTATCCGAACTAGGACTAGAACCAGGCCTTTTAACTCCTAGTTCAGAGGTTTTCCTACAGCAGACTTCCTTTCCACACAGGAAACCATGGGGTGGTAGTCGAGAAGTCCTGGGAAGTTAACACACTTGTTCAAGGTCACGCAATGACATTTTGGATCCCCGCATTTCTTCACATTAAAAAAAAATAGTTTTGAACTCTCTAGTTCTAAGTGTGCTATTCGTCTCCAGTTCCTGTGTGCTGGAGAAAAAGTGAGGAGAAATACTTTGGGACCATGGTCCTATTGTTTGGACCTTAGATGGCAGCAATGGAAGGTTCCAGCTGGAGCCACAAGGATCTTTGGGAATCTGTGGCTCACTGCATCATTCCCATGGCCCCTTTTCCAAAGAATAAGACACAGCCTGCCCTTTTGAAGAAGAAAATGAGCCCTTTGAGGCACCTGTTTTCAAATTGGCAAAGTATGACTTAAAGAGAGTTGGGATAGTATGAAAGTGGTTTGAAAAGATATCTTGATATTTTCAGCTTAGAGTGATTCTCTTCAGAATGAACAGCAAAGAATTTCCTGAGAAGTTTTTGAGGCTAATGCTAATAAGCAGAAAGGATTATGAGAGTAGCTTGCCTATGCTCAGGTTAACATCCATGGGAAAGAGAAGTGTTAAAGGAAAGAGTTGTGTACGATTCAACTGCTAATTATATGGGGAATAATTATCTAATATTGGATTCGTTTTTTCCGTAACAGCTCACCTCTCCCACTGGCTGCCTGTTGGCAGTTAGCCCTCTGGGCAGAGTAGGTAATGACAGGGTCAAGTGGGTTACTCACATCTGTCCGGCCACTTGTGAGCAGTTTATCTGAGGATCGCTCACATCCAACTTCGTCCTGTCTTGTGCTATTTGCCGTTTGCACTTGAAAATCTTGAAAATCATCACTTGTTCAGGGTTAAGTAGTAAAAGACATTGGTTTAACTTAATTTGCCACCTACTGTATTTTCTAATGAGATGGTGAAGGGAGAAGGAAACAGATATTTAAGCCTCTACTATGCACCATTTACTATGCTCTCACTTGCTCTGTTATCTCATTACGATGAAGCCATTAGCCCCATTTTACATATGAGAAAAATGGCACTCAGAGAAGGTTACATAGCTGGTAGGTTTGAATTGAATTGATTTGAATTGGTCTACTTGACTCAAAAGCTCTAGTTTCCTTTTACTCTGTGCCATCTGCTGCAGCAGAACAGCTGTTCTGTTGTATCTATGTGTGCAAGACCAGCATAAACTGTAGCTTGCTATAAAGAATATGTGTATATATGTGTGTATATTTTTTAAAAATAAAGACAGTGTATCCCAACAACCCATAGAAAAGGTAGGATTAGGACTCAGAAAATTACCGTCCTCCTGGGTTGTGGCACAGTCCACTGCCTTCATCTTACTGCCAACAGCAGCTTACTGTCTTCCCATGCAGCCAAATGTACTCATCCATAAAATGGGGATTAGACTGAACCAGGTCATGGAACATTGTGCAGATAAAGTGATTAATAATAGAAAAGCACTTTGGAAAGAGAAAATGTTCTGCTGGTGCTGTGCTTTGCTGGTCTAGAACAAATTAGTTTTGAAATCTCTCTTAGTCTTAAGATGTTTAAATTAGATGAGTTAACATAGTATTTTTCACTGTTTCTGTTAATGTGCACTCTTCTGAAAAAGGCACAGAGCAAACATTTTGATAAAATATAATTGCCAACTGGTAGAATGAGATTTTTTATTCAACTAAATTATAGATGCCAAAAAGTTCTATGAATTTTTCACACAAAGACCTGTCATGGGGAGGACATAAACAGTCAAAACTGGTAAGAGAATATTATTTAAAAATAGAAAAAAGTAAAATTAATGGAATGTGCTTAGGTTTGGTACCAGTGTTCTGTTAAGCACCCTGTTTCCCAAACAGACCATCCTCTAATCGAGCTCATGGACACAGTTTTATCTCTCTGGGAGGCTGATTCATATTTGATCTCCTTCACATTCCTGGAATATTGAAAATATAGTAAATTAATTAGTTATTCCATACAATTGAAACTTTAATTTTACATAAAAATTCCCACACAATCTGCAGTCAAAAGTTAACCTTGGGATATAGATTATATTTTAGAAGTCTTTATAGTTCTTTTTATTTTTTTAAATTAAATTAAATTAATTTATTTATTTTGGTTGCACCGGGTCTTAGTTGCAGCACACGGGATGTGGCGTGTGGACTCTTAGTTGCGGCATGCAGAATCTAGCTCCCCGACCTGGGATCAAACCCAGGCCCCCTGCATTGGGAGCATGGGGTCTTATCCACTGGACCACCAGGGAAGTCCCTACAGTTCTATTTAAAGGGAGATTTTTGAATAAATAAAACTTTGTATACCTCATTTTTCTAGTTCTCTATCAATTGGTTTGTTTACTGCAAGAAATAGATTTCTTCCCCCAAAATAGGGCTGCCTTTTTTGATATAGTTTTCTTGAGGTAAGATGGCTTCCCTGGAGTGATGTCTCTTTTAGCATGATTAAAATTATCCTATGGCAAATCTTGATTTGGAAGAAGAAGAAGAAGAATGCCTCAAGATATTTACCTTTAAGTCTTGATTAAGTATGAGAGAATGTCTGGCCTGGTTTCATGAGTCACACTTTTGTAGCTGAGATTAAGAGATTATTGGGTTTGGTTGTATTTACTTGCTGAACAAAATTTTCTTGAACATTTGCTGTTCATGTTTGGAGATGGGATCTAATGTGGAAGAATGTTAAGGTAAAATTTTGAAGGCCTCTTTACACCAGATTCCTCACCCTTCTAAAATCTGCCACTTAGGATTTCAGTGCTAAAACATGGAAGTAACTGTCCCCAAATCCTCCATTTTCTGTTGTTATGAACCCAATGCCCTTTTCCATCAAATTGGGGAACTAAGTATTCGTGGCTAGAAACAACATCCCTCTTTATTTATTTACATGTAGAAGAAGATGGAACACTTCTCAATTCATTATATATAGTATATAATGAATTATATATACCTTAATACATAGTATGTATATAGTTTATATATATAATATATAGCGAGATATTTATATGTATATGGAGAAATTTATGTTTCTAGATACTCAACAGGCTATTAAACATTTTCCTTAAAAAAAGGTCCATATCATCTACACCCACAGAAGATGGATTTACATCTTACTTAAAAGAACTATAAATGCCTAAAGGGCAATTTTCCTTAGTCAGTTCATTGATTTTCCAGCTTTAATTAAGACAGTTTAAATACTTGTTCAGTGGAGCAGCCCAGTCTCCTCTGTATTTTTGGTTGGCATCTGCTGTCATCCTTCTACAATTCAGTTATAAAAGTAAAATGTTCATGTTTTGAGGTCCTGGAATGAAAGCCTTTCTCTGGGTGGCTCTTTGAAACTTAATCTATTAAATTGCCTTCTAATGCTATTATCTACTTGAACCTCAACAAGAATTACATTGGAAGATTTTGGAAAATACGTTCTAAAATATTATATTTGCATACTTTTTTACATAATGGTGAGTTGGTAAATGAATTAAAAATAAAAACCTTCTCTGGGACTTAGACAAAGACATCAAAAACTTTAAACAATATACCCATCCTTTAAAATAGCAATTGTACTTCTGTGAATTCATTCTAAGGAAGAAAATAATCACAGATGTGCCCTAACAAGATCTTTAGCACAGTGAGTTTGTAATAACAAACAGTGAAAATATCCCAATGCCTGTTCCTATAGTATGAGCTAAATAAACCATTGTGCATGCTTACCCTGGAACCATGACAGGGGAAAGCAATAATAGAAAATAACAAGTGCTTATTTAGAAATATAGAAAATAGAAATAGATATAGAAAATAGAAATAAATATAGGAAATATAAATAATACTAAATAGCTAACAAGATGCCAGGTGCTGTTCTAAGTAGTTTATTTATATTAATTCAAATAATTCTCTTAAAAATCTCAATGAGGTAAATACTATTATTATCACCTCTATTTTACACGTGAAGAACTGGACACAGAGAATACAAGGACCTTTCCAAGTCACTTAGCTAATAAATGGTGAAACCTGGATTTGGACCCAAGTAGTGTGGTTTAAGAGCTTATGTCTTAACCACTAATTTATGCTGCTTTACGTACATAAAGTAGATTACAGAGTATCTGTACAGCATGATTCTACCGTTGTAAATGTGTGTGTGTATGTATATATATATATATATATATACACACATACAAACATGTGTGTATACATATGTATGTCTATATGGGAGTATAATGAAAGAAATTGAAAAATACATATCAAACTATTAACTGTGAAATGGGTTTTTAAAATGTTGTTTTTATTTGAATTTTCTAAATGTTCTATAATGACCATATTCTGGGCCATTAAACAAACCTTAACAAATATTTAAAAAATTGAAATCATGCTAAGTATGTTCTTTGAACATAAATTAATTGTTTTAAATTAACAGAATATATCTGAAAAATCCCTAAATATTTGGAATTAAACAACATACTTCTAAATGATCAATGGGTCAAAGAGAAATTCACAAGGAAATTAGAATTATTGAGTTGAATGAAAAAAAACCACAATGTATCAAAATTTGTGGTATGCATTTATAATCATGCTTAGAGGGCAATTTTATCATTAACTACTTATATTAGATAATAATATGTCTCAAGTCAATGACCTAAGTTTCTACCTTAAGAAATTTAAAAGAAGAGAGAGAAAAAGCAAATTAAAAAATGAAATTTAAAACAGTAGAGCAGTAGAGGAAATCAAAGTAACCAAAGACTGATTGTCTAAAAAGATTCATAAAACTGATAAACCTCAAGCCAAGCTGACCAATAAAACAGAAAGAAGACAAATTGTCAATATCAGGAATGGAAAAGGAGACATTGCTATAGACCCTTGAGACATTAAACAAATAGTAAGGGAATATTACAAATAGGTTTATTCCCATAAATTTGATTAGATGAAATGGACAAATTCCTAGAAAGATATAAACTATCAAAACTTACAGAAGGGGCTTCCCTGGTGGCGCAGTGGTTGAGAGTCTGCCTGCCGATGCAGGGGACGCGGGTTTGTGCCCCGGTCCAGGAGGATCCCACATGCTGCGGAGTGGCTGGGCTCATGAGCCATGGTGGCTGAGCCTGCGCATCCGGAGCCTGTGCTCCGCAATGGGAGAGGACACAACGGTGAGAGGCCTGCATACCGCAAAAAAAAAAAACACACAAAAAAACAAAAACAACTTACAGAAGAAGAAATAGAAAATGTGAGTTGTCTTATATATATTAAAGAAATTGAATTCGTAGTTAAAAACCTTCTAGTCCCAGATGACTTTGCTACTGAAACCTACCAATCATTTAAGGAATAAATACTACCAGTACACAATCTCTTCCAGAAAAGAGAAGAGGGAGGAACACTTCCCAATTCATTTTATAATTCCAGCATCATTCTGACACCATAATCAAAGATGTTAAAACTACAAACCAACATCATTAGTCATTAGGGAAATATAAATTAAAACAATGAGATAGCACTTTCTACCTTTTAGAATGGCTGAAAAAAAAAAAAAAACGGACATGCCAAGTGCTGTTGATGATGTGGAGTAACTGGAATTCTTGTACCAAAAAGCACAATACACCAAAACTTATGGTATGCAGCAAAAGCAGTACTAAGAGGGAAGTTAATAACAGTAAATGCCTACATTAAAAAAGAGGAAAGATCTCAAATAACAACTTAATTTACACCTTGAAGAATGAGAAAAAGAAGAACAAACTATGCCCAAAATTAGCAGAAGGAAAGCAATAATAAAGATTAGAACAGAAGTGAATTAGATAACACAACATTGTAAAGCAACTGTACTCCAATAAAAATTAACTTAAAAATTTTTTAAAATTTTTAAAAAGGTAAATTGAAAAGAGAATAGAAAAACAATGAAAAAATTAAGAGTTGGGGTTTTTTTGTTCAAAATAAGCAAAATCAACAAATCCTTCACTAAACAAACTAAGAAAAAAGTGAGAAGACTCAAAATCAGAAATGAAAGAGAAGACATTATGATGTATGCCTTAAAAATAAAAAGAATCATAAGGGACAATTATGAATACTTATATGCCAACAAATTAAATAACCTAGATGAAATAGATAAATTCCCCAAAACATACAACCTAACAAAATGAAATCAAGAAGAAATAGAAAGGCTGAACAGACCAATAATAAATGAGGAGATTGAACTAGTAATCTAAAACCTGCCAACAAGGAAAAGCCCAGGACCACATGGCTTCATAAATGAATTCTAGCATTTATTTAAAGAAGAATTAACACAAATTCTTAAACTTTTCCAAAAAATAGAGGAAGGAATACTTCCAAACTTATTTTATGAGGCCAGCATTACACTCATACCAAAGCCAGACAAAGACACAAGAAAAGAAAACTAGAGCCAATATTCTTGATGAACATAGATGCAAAAATACTCAAAACACTAGCAAACCAAATTCAATAGCACATTAAAAACATTATATACCATGACCAAGTGGTATTTATCCCTGGGGTGCAAAATTAGTTTAATATATGCAAATCAATGTGATACACCATATTAACAGACTAAAAGAAAAAGCTACATGGTAATCTCAATAGACACACAGAAAAAAACATTTGACAAAAATGTTTTTTGTTTATCCATTTATGATAAAACCTCTCAACAAAATAGTAATAGAAGGAACATACCTCAATATATAAAGGCCATATTTGAAAAGCCAACAGCTAACATCATAATTAATTGGAGGGGGAAAAAAAAAGGTTTCCTTCTAAAATCCAGTACAAGGCAAGGATGTCCACTCTCACTGCTTCTATTCAACATAGCACTGGAAGTCCTAGCCAGAGCAGTTAGACAAGAAAAAGAAAAGTCATCTAAATCAAAAAGGAAGAAGTAAAATTATTTTTCTTTGCAGATAACATTATGATATACATAGAAAACTCTAAAGACTCAACAAAAATATGTTAAATGAATTGAGTAAATTTACAGGGTATGAAAATATACAAAAATTATTGCATTCTATACACATACAACAAACTATAAAAAAAAATTAAGAAAACAATCCTACTCACAACAGCAACAAAATGAATAAAATACTTAGGAAAGAACTTTACCAAAGAGATCAAAGACTTGTAAATTGAAATTATGAAACATTGATGAAAGAAATTAAAGAAGATGCAGATAAATGGAAACACATTTCATGTTCATGATTTCCAAGAGTTCATATTGTTAAAACATCCATACTACCCAAAGCCATCTATAGTTTCATTGCAATCCCTATCAAAATTCCAATGGCATTTTTCACAGAAATAGAAAAAACAGTCCTAAAATTTGTATGAAGCTACAAAAGACACAAAATGGCCAAAACAATTTTGAACAAGACCAAATCTGGAGGCATCACACTTTCTGATTTCAAAATACATCACAGAGCTACAGTAGTTAAAACCATATGGTGCTGGCATAAAAACAGATACATAGACCAGTGAACAGAATAGAGAGACCAGAAATAAACCCATACTTATATAATCAACTAATATTTGACAAGGGAGCCAAGGATACTCAATGGGGAAAGAATAGTCTCTTCCATAAATGATGTTAGGGAAACTGGATATTCACATGCAAAAGATGAATTTGGACCCCTATCTCACACCACTCACAAAAATTAACTCAAAATGGATAGAAGACTTAAACAGATCTAAACCTTAAAACTCCTAGAAGAAAACACAGGGAAAAAACTCCTGGATATTGGTCTTAGAGATGAGTTTTTTGGATATGACACCAAAAGCAACAAAAGCAAAAATCAACAATTGCAGCTACATCAAACTAAAATCAACTGCAGAACAAAAGAAACAATGAAATGGCAACCTATGGAATGGGAGAAACATATTCAAACCATATATCTAATAAGGGGCTATATCCAAAATACATGAGGAACTCATACAACATAATAACAAGAAAGCAAATAATCCAATTTAAAAATGGGCAAAGGACCCAAATAGACATTTTTTGCCACAGAAAACACACAAATGGCCACCAGGTCAATGGTAAGGTGCTCAATATCACAAATCACCAGAGAAATGGAAATCAAAGCCACAATGAGATATTACCTCATACCTGTTAGAAGGTGATTATCAAAAAGACAAGAGAAAACAAATATTGGTGAGGATGTGGAGAAAGGGAACCACTGTACACTGTTGGTAGGAATGTAAATTAGTATAGCCATATGGGAAAGAGTATGGAGGTTCCTAAAAAAAAAACCTAAAAACAGAACTACCTTATGATCTAGAAATCTCACTTCTGGTTTTATATTCATAAGAAATAAAATTACTATATTAGATACCTTTACTCTTATGTTCATCGAAGCATTATTCACAATAGCCATGATATGGAAACAAACTAAATGTCTTTGACAGATGAAAAGGTACAGAAAATGTGACATGTATGAAATTAAATGTTATCCAACCTTAAGTAATAAGGAAATATTATCCAGACCTAAATAAGAAGAGACCCTGACATTTCTGACAACATGAATGAACCTAGAGAACATTATGCCAACTGAAATGAGCCAAAGAAACACAAATACTGCATGATCTCATTTATATGTGGAATCTAACATAGTTGAACTCATAGAAACAGAGTAAAATGTGTGGTTTCCAGGGATTTAACGGTGAGGAAAATGGGCATATATTGGTCAAAGGGTACAAAATTTAAGTTATACAACATGAATAAGGTCTGCAGATCTAATTACAGCATGGTGACTATAGTTAATGGTACTATATTGTGTACTTGAAAGTTGTGGATAGCCTCATCCACCAGAGGGCAGACAGCTGAAGCAGGAAGAACTACATTAGTCTGTGGAAGGAAAACCACACATTCACAGAAAGATAGACAAAACAAAAAGGCAGAGAACTTTGTACCAGATGAAGGAACAAGATAAAACCCCCAAAAAACAACTAAATGAAGTGGAGATAAGCAACCCTACAGAAAAAGAAATCAGAAAATGATAGTGAAGATGATCCAGGACCTCAGAAAAAGAATGGAGGCAAAGATTGACAAGATGCAAGAAATGTTTAACAATAACCTAGAAGAATTAAAGAACAAACACCTGGAAGAATTAAAGAACAAACAAACAGAGATGAACAATACAATAACTGAAATGAAAAATACACTAGAAGGAATAAATAGAATAACTGAGGCAGAAGAACGGATAAGTGACCTGGAAGACAGAATGGTGGAATTCATTGCCGCAGAACAGAAAAAAGAAAAAGGAATGAAAAGATATGAAGACAGGCTAAGAGACTTTTGGGACAACATTAAATGCAACAACATTCGCATTATAGGGCGTCCCAGAAGGAGAAGAGAGAGGGAAAGGACCCAAGAAAATATTTGAAGAGATTATAGTTGAAAATTTCCCTAACATGGGAAAGGAAATAGCCACCCAAGTCCAGGAAGCACAGAGAGTCCCAGGCAAGATAAACCCAAGGTGAAACACCCGAGACACATAGCAGTCAAACTGACAAAAATTAAAGGCAAAGAAAAATTATTGAAAGCAACAAGGGAAAAATGACAAATAACATACAAGGGAACTCCCATAAGGTTAACAGCTGATTTCTCAGCAGAAACTCTACAAGCCAGAAGGGAGTGGCACAATATGTTTAAAGTGATGAAAGGGAATAACATACAACCAAGATTACTCTACCCAGCAAGGGTCTCATTCAGATTTGACAGAGAAATCAAAAGCTTTACAGACAAGCAAAAGCTAAGAGAATTCAGCGCCACCAAACCAGCTCTACAACAAATGCTAAAGGAACTTCTCTAAGTGGGAAACACAAAAGAAGAAAAGGACCTACAAAAACAAACCCATAACAATTAAGAAAATGGTAATAGGAACATATATATTGAAAATTACCTTAAATGTGAATGGATTAAATGCTCCATTCAAAAGACACAAACTCGCTGAATGATTACAAAAACAAGACCCAAATATATGCTGTCTACGAGAGACCTACTTCAGACCTAGGGACACATACAGGCTGAAAGTGAGGGGATGGAAGAAGATATTCCATGCAAGTGGAAATCAAAAGAAAGCTGGAGTAGCAATACTCATATCAGATAAAAAAGACTTTAAAATAAAGACTGTTATAAGAGACAAGGAAGGACACTACATAATGATCAAGGGATCAATCCAAGAAGAAGATATAACAATTATAAATATATGTGCACCTAACATAGGAGCACCTCAATACACAAGGCAGCTGTTAACAGCTATAAAAGAGGAAATCGACAGTAACACAATAATAGTGGGGGGTAACACCTCACTTACACCAATGGACAGATCATCCAGACAGAAAGTTAATAAGGAAACACAAGCTTTAAATGACACAGTGGACCAGATAGATGTAATTGATATTTATAGACATTCCATCCAAAAACAGCAGATTATACTTTCTTCTCAAGTGCACACAGAACATTCTCCAGGATACATCACATCTTGAGTCACAAATCAAGCCTCAGTAAATTTAAGAAAATTGAAATCATATCAAGCATCTTTTCCTACCATAATGTTATGAGATTAGAAATCAGTTGCAGGGGAAAAAATGTAAAAAACACAAACACATCAAGGCTAAACAATACATTACTAAATGACCAAGATATCACTGAAGAAATCAAAGAGGAAATCAAAAAATACCTAGAGACAAATGACAATGAAAACATGATGATCCAAAACCTATGGGATGCAGCAAAAGCAGTTCTAAGAGGGAAGTTTATAGCTATACAAGCCTACCTCAAGAAACAAGAAAAATCTCAAACAATTTAACCTTACACCTAAAGGAACTAGAGACAGACGAACAAACAAAATGCAAAGTTAGTAGAAAGAAAGAAACCATAAAGATCAGAGCAGAAATAAATGAAATAGAAACAAAGAAAACAATAGCAAAGATCAATAAAACTAAAAGCTGGTTCTTTGAGAAGATAAACAAAATTGATAAACCTTTAACCAGACTCAACAAGAAAAAGAGGGAGAGGACTCCAATCAATAAAATTAGAAATGAAAAAGGAGAAGTTACAACAGACACTGCAGAAATACAAAGCATCATAAGAGTTACTACAAGCAACTCTATGCCAATAAAATGGATGACCTGGAAGAAATGGACAAATTCTTACAAAGGTATAACCTTCTAAGACTGAACCAGGAAGAAACAGAAAATATGAACAGACCATCACAAGTAATGTAATTGAAACTGTGATTAAAACTCTTCCAACAGAAGTCCAGGACCAGATGGCTTTACAGGTGAATTCTATCAAACATTTAGAGAAGAGCTAGCACCCATCCTTCTCAAACTCTTCCAAAAAATTGCAGAGGAAGGAACACTCCCAAACTCAGTTTATGAGGCCACCATCACCTTGATACCAAAACCAGACAAAGATACTACAAAAAAAGAAAATTATAGACCAATATCACTGATGAATATGGATGCAAAAATCCTGAACAAAGTGCTAGCAAACAGAATCCAACAACACATTAAAAGGATCATACACCATGATCAAGTGGGATTTTCCCCAGGGATGCAAGGATTCTTCAATATATGCAAATCAAACAATGTGATACACCATATTAACAAATGGAAGGATAAAAACCATATGATCATCTCAATAGATGCAGAAAAAGCTTTTGACAAAATTCAACACCAATTTATGATAAAAACTCTCCAGAAAGTGGGAATAGAGGGAACCTACCTCAACATACTAAAGGCCATATATGACAAACCCACAGCAAACATTATTCTCAATGATGAAAAACTGAAAGCATTTCCTCTAAGATCAGGAACAAGACAAGTATGTCCACTGTCACCACTATTATTCAACACAGTTTTGGAAGTCCTAGCCATGGCAATCAGAGAAGAAAAAGAAATAAATGGAATACAAATTAGAAAAGAAGAAGTAAAACTGTCACTGTTTGCAGATGACATGGTATTATACATAGAGAATCCTAGAGATGCCACTAGAAAACTACTAGAGCTAATCAATGAATTTGGTAAAGTTGCAAGATACAAAATTAATGTATAGAAATCTCTTGCATTCCTATACATTAACAACAAAAGATCAGAAAGAGAAATTAAGGAAACAATCCCATTCACCATTGCAACAAAAAGGATAAGATACCTAGGAATAAACCTACCTAAGGATGTAAAAGATCTGTACTCAGAAAACTATAAGACACTGATGAAAGAAATCAAAGATGACACAAACAGATGGAGAGATATACCACATTCTTGGATTGGAAGAGTCAGTATTGTGAAGATGATTATACTACCCAAAGCAATCTACAGATTCAATGCAATCCCTATCAAGTTACCAGTGACATTTTTTACAGAACTAGACAAAAAATCTTAAAATTTATATGGAGACATAAAATATCCCGAATAGCCAAAGCAGTCTTGAGGGAATAAAATGGAGCTGGAGGAATCAGACTCCCTGATTTAAGATTATAGTACAAAGCTACAGTAATCAAGACAATATGGTTCTGGCACAAAAATAGAAATACAGATCAATGGAACAGGATAGAAAGTGCAGAGATAAACCCACACACCTATGTTCAACTAATCTATGACAAAGGAGGCAAGGATATACAGTGGAGAAAAGACAGTCTTTTCAGTAAGTGGTGCTGGGAAAACTGTACTGCTACATGTAAAAGAAAGAAATTAGAACACTCCCTAGCACCATACACAAAAATCGGATTAGAGCCCTAAATGTAAGGTTGGACACTATAAAACTCTCAGAGGAGAACATAGGAAGCACACTCTGACATAAATCACAGCAAGATCTTTTTTTATCCACCTCCTAGAGTAATGGAAATAAAAACAAAAATAAACAAATGGGACCTAATGAAACTTAAAAGCATTTGCAAAGCAAAGGAAACT
Source organism: Orcinus orca (assembly GCF_937001465.1). NCBI lineage: Eukaryota > Metazoa > Chordata > Mammalia > Artiodactyla > Delphinidae > Orcinus > Orcinus orca. Next base: position 158,329,579 of record NC_064560.1, on the reverse strand, counting down.
ACAAACAAGATGAAAAGACAACTCTCAGAATGGGAGAAAATATTTGCAAACGAATCAACAGACAAAAGATTAATCTCCAAAATATATAAACAGATCATGCAGCTCAATATTAAAAAAACAAACAACCCAATCCAAAAATGGGCCAAAGACCTAAATAGACATTTCTCCAAAGAAGACATACAGATGGCCAAGAAGCACATGAAAAGCTGCTCAACATCACTAATTATTAGAAAGATGCAAATCAAAACTACAATGAAGTATCACCTCACACCAGTTAGAATGGGCATCATCAGAAAATCTACAAACAACAAATGCTGGAGAGGGTGTGGAGAAAAGGGAACCCTCTTGCACTGTTGGTGGGAATGTAAATTGATACAGCCACTATGGAGAACAGTATGCAAGTTCCTTAAAAAACTAAAAATAGAACTACCATATGACCCAGCAATCCCACTACTGGGCATATATCCAAAGAAAACCATAATTCAAACAGACAAATGTACCCCAATGTTCACAGCAGCACTATTTACAATACCCACGTCATGGAAGCAAAACAACTGCCCATCGACAGACAAATGGATAAAGAAGATGTGGTACATATATACAATAAGAACCTACTGTATAATATATAAATAAAATAAAATTCAAGAAAAAAGTTGCTATGATATGTTGCTATAGATATGCTATATCTAAAGTGTTCTCACCACACACACACACACACACACACACACACACACACACACACACACACACCACACACAAAGCTAACTATGTGAAGGGATGAGTATGTTAATTAGCTTGATTGTAGTGATCATTTCACAATGTATATGTGTATCAAAACACCAAGTTGTACACTTTAAATACCTAAAAATTTTTTTAATTTTTTTGTGATTTTTAAGGGCTACACTCAAATTACAGTTATTACAAAATATTGGCTATATTCCCTGTGTTATACAATACATTCTTGTAGCCTATCTTACACTCAATAGTTTGTACCTCCCACTCGTCCACCTCTATATTGCCCATTCTTCCTCGACTGGTAATGACTAATTTGTTCTCTATATCAGTGAGTCTGCTTCTTTTTTGTTATATTCAATAGTTTGTTGTAGTTTTTTTTTTTCCCTAGAACTACTACAGCTTCCTTTTTCATGTGTGACCACACCGTGGGAAATGTGGGATCCTTTTTTTTTTAATTTATTAATTTTTTTATACAGCATGTTCTAATTAGTTATCCATTTTATTCATATTAGTGTATACATGTCAATCCCAATCTCCCAGTTCATCATACCACCACCACCTGACCCTCGCCACTTTCCCCCCTTGGTGTCCATACGTTTGTTCTCTACATCTGTGTCTCAATTTCTGCCCTGCAAACTGGTTCATCTGTGCCATTTTTCTAGGTTCCATGTATATGTGTTAATATATGATATTTGTTTTTCTCTTTCTGACTTACTTCACTCTATATGACAGCCTCTAGATCCATTCACGTCTCTACAAATGACCCGATTTCATTCCTTTTTATGGCTAATATTCCATTGTATATGTGTACCACATCATATATACAATTTTTTAGACTCCACATATAAGTGATATCATACAGTATTTGTCTTTCTCTGACTCATTTCACTTAACATAATGCCCTCCAAGCCCATCCATATTGCTGCAAATGGCAGAATTTTGTTCTTTTTTATGGCTGAGTAGTATTCCATTGTGTGTGTGTATATATATATATATATATATGTATATATATATATACATACATATATATATATATATATATATACACACACCGCTTCTTTATCCATTCATCTGTTGACAGACATTTAGGTTGCTTCCCTATCTTGGCAATTGTAAATAATGCCACTATGAACATTGGGGTACATGTATCTTTTCAGGTTAGTTTTTTCAGATATATACCCAGGACTGGAATTGCTGGGTCATATGATAGTTCTATTTTTAGTTTTTTTGAGAAACCTCCATACTGTTTTCCACACTGGCTGCACCAATTTACATTCCTACCAAATGTGTACATGGGTTCCCTCTTCTCCACAGTCTTGCCAACGTTTGTTATTTGTGTTCGTTTTGATGATAGCCATTCTGACAGGTGTGAGGTGATATCTCATTGTGGTTTTGATTTGCATTTTCCTGATTATCAGCAATGTTGAACATCTTTTCATGTGCCTGTTGGCCATCTGCATTTCCTTTTTGGAAAAATGTGTGTTCAGTTCTGCTCATTTTTTAATCAGGTTGTAAGACCAGATACTATAAAACTCCTAGAGGAAAACATAGGCAGAGCTCTTTGACACAAATCACAGCAATATATTATTTGGATATGTCTCCTAAAGTAAAGGAAATAAAAGAAAAAATATACAAATGGGACCTCATTAAACTTAAAAGCTTTTGCACAGCAAAGGAAACCATCAACGAAACAAAAAGACAACATACTGAATGGGAGAAAATATTTGCAAATGATAGGACTGATAAGGTATTAATAGGCAATGTGTATAAACTGCTCATACAACTCAACATCAAAAGAAAATTAATTAAAATTTTTATTTGTCAAATATACCTCAATAAGCATAATACCTTCTAGGTCCATCCACATTGTTGCAAATGGCAGAATTTCATTCCTCTTTATGGCTGAGTAATATTCCAGTGTGTGCACGCGTGTGTGTGTGTGTATATAACATTTTCTTTATCCATTCATCTGTTGAAGGAAACTTAGGTTGCTTTCCTATCTTAGCTGTTATAAATATTGCTGCTATGAACATTGGGGTGCATGTATGTTTTCAAATCAGTATTTTCTTTTCTTAAGATATATATACCCAGGAGTGGGATTGCTGCATCATATGGTAGTTTTATTTTTAGTTTTTAAGGAACCTCCATACTGTTTTCCATATTGGATGCACCAGACTTACATTTCCACCAACTGTGTACTAGGGTACCCTTTTTTCCACATCCTTGCCAACATTTTTTACTTGTAAACTTTTTGAATAGAGTGAAATAAGTTAGAGAAAGACAAATACTCCATCACTTATATGTGGAATCTAGAGTATGAAACAAACCAATGACTATAAACAAAACAGAAACAGATTCACAGATATAGAAAACAAACTAGTGGTTACCAGTTGGGAGAAAGAAGAGGAGAGAGGCCAGACAGGGGTAGAGGATTAAGAGATACAAACTACTATGTATAAAACAAATAAGCAACAAGTATATATTGTACAGCAGTGGGAAATATAACCATTATTTTGCAATAACTTTAAATGTATTATAATCTATAAAAATACTGAATCACCTCAAATATAATATTGTAAATCAACTATACTTCAATTAAATGTAAATTATTTAAAATATTTTAAAAATTATACCTTAATAAAGCTGGAAATAGTAAATCAAATTGCTATCGAGATATACTTCTCTTATCTCATGTTGTCCTTAGTTGATTTTGGTATTGTGGCTACACAAGTCTCATAAAATATGTTGGATCTCTTCCCATTTTTTCTAACTTCCTAAACAACTTATATAAGAGAGCTATTATTTTAAAGGTTTGGTAAAACTTGCCAGTAAAACTCTCTATGTCTTTTATATTTTGAAAGTGTAGAAGTACTTAGAAAAGTCTTTTGACTACCAATTTAGTTTATTTGATAAAATTCAATATCCATTCATTATTTTTTTAAAACAATTACTTGTAGAAATAGGAAAATAAAGATTCATAATCTATTAAATAATATACACAAAAAGCCTGCAGCTATAGGACTGCCTGTATTTATTTCCCTTGAATGGTCTCCTCTTTGAGAAGCAAAACCAGTTCCCATATTCATTGTTGAAAAAATTTTAATAAATATAGAAGAGTCTTTGGAATAATGAAACATACAGTATTTTCTAATTTTTGTCATGTTTGGAGTACTCCAATACGTAGTTATCAAAAATTGTGTGCAGATAATGGGTCTTTCTTGAAGCATTTATCTCAAAGACTTGTCTGCATTTCCTGGAACTTCCTAGAACACCAGCTCCACCTGGAGGTGGAGATTTACACACAAATAATACAAAAAATGAGTAACTGTAGTCTACTACAGGCCATTTAATTTAGCCTTTTGGGTTATAAATGAAAGTTTTTCAGCTAGATTGTATCTCCTTGCTGGTGTTCAGGTATGAGCAAAGAGAAACTCTGATCCCTCTCTACAAGAGCAGGCCAGGGAATCTCTTGAAATGGGAAGTGAATATAATTTGACACCTCAGAGCAGGGAAATTTGTCAGAATTAAGTGGCAAACCAAAATGGATTACTGACAGACCATATTTCCAAACAATAAGTGAGAAGCTGTCTCAACATCTTTTTTGGAAGGTAAGATGATTATAGATTAAAAATTAATAAACAACCAGATACAGGCAATAAATGTGTGAGAATTTTTAAGTGTTTCTACCACCCATATATAGCACAATGGGTGACAATTTGATGTTGAGACTAGAGGGCTGGGTGGCAGCTACTTAGTGAAACTAAATGGACTTTCCATGTATGAGCTACTCCTTAGAAATTCTTCCATGTTGGAACTCTCCTATACTAGGGACTTTGATTGGGAATAAGAAAACCTTATTAGTTTTAGTGTAGAGAATTCCAAATGCAGTTCATTGAAACTCTTCTGGAAATCAAAAAGGAAGTGGACAAAATATAAACTTTTATGTGGCCATCATGATCTCATCTCAGTTCACTTTTCCATTCTTATGTCCTCTTTCACCTGTTTACATACATTACTTTTCTGTCAGACTGTACTCTTCACAGTTTCCTGTACACACACCATAGTGTCCCACATCTGAACTTTGTTCACTCTAGAATATCCTTTTATCCCACCATCTTCTTATACTTTTATTTTCTAAAAAAATTGTTTTTTCCAGGTTTATTGAGATACCCCCTTTTTTATGGTGAGAAGATTTAAGATGAACTCTCTTAGCAACTTTCAAGTACACAATACTGTGTATTGTTAACTATAGTCATCATGCTGTACACTAGATCTCGAGAACTTATTCATCCTGCATAACTGAAATTTTGTACACTTTGATTGACATCTGCCCATCTCCTCCTTCCCCCAAGTCCTGGCAACCACCACGCTACTCTGTGCACCATTCTACTGTGTGAAAGCAGAAAGTGTGATGCCTCGGGCTTCCCTGGTGGTGCAGTGGTTGAGAGTCCGCCTGCCGATGCAGGGGACGCGGGTTTGTGCCCCGGTCTGGGAAGATCCCACATGCCACGGAGCGGCTGTGCCCGTGAGCCATGGCCGCTGAGCCTGCACGTCCAGAGCCTGTGCTCCGCAACGGGAGAGGCCACAACAGTGAGAGGCCCGCGTACCGCAAAAAAAAAAAAAAGAAAGAAAGAAAGTGTGCTGCCTCCAGGTTTGTTCTTCTCAGATGCTTTGGTTATTCAGGGTCTTTTATGATTTCATATAAATATTAGGATTGTTTTTTCTATTTCTGTGAAAAATGCCATAGGAATTTTGAAAGGGATTGTGTTGGATCTATAGATGGCTTTGGTTAGTATGGACATTTTAACAATATTAACTTTTTTGATCCATGATATATTCTCATTTATTTGTGTCTTCTTTAATTTCTTTCATCAGTGTCTTATAGCTTTCAGTGTACAGATCTTTTACCTCCTTGGCTAAATTTACTCCTAAGTATTTTATTGTTTTTGATGCTAATGTAATGGGATTGTGTCTTTTTCAGATAGTTCATTGTTAATGTATAGAAATTTCACTGATTCTTGTGGGTTGATTTTGTATTCTGCAACTTTACTGAATTTGTTAATTAGTTCTAACAGGTTTTTTTTGGTAGAGTCTTCAGGATAGGCTCTGTACAAGATCATGTGATCTGAAAAGAAAGACGATATTTACTTCTCCCACCATCTTTATCTGACCAAATTCTACCACATCCTTCAAGACTAATCTTCCACAGGATCTCCTTTGTATGGCCTGCCACTCCTTAGCACTGGATCATCTCTTATAAAGAGTCTGTCACATTTGACATCATACAAGTTTTCTCCTCCCCTTTGTGTAACTGCTTAAGGGGAGGGACCTGTTCTCTGAACTTTTGCACAGCCCCTAACAGAGTCCAACTGAATGTCTTTATCATGACAGACACTAGATAAATATTAGTTGGATAAGATAATAAAGGTAGTCTTAAAAATGTAATGTTATGTGAGTGAAAATTATCATTGTGCTGTAAGATAAACATAAATGGTCAGTAGTTCACATAAATGGCTGCAATAAATATTACTTTTATATATACAACATAAGCTTTAGTTTTTATGTTGATTATTCATGCTCTAGTATTATAATCAGCACCCATGTTCTTAATTTTCCCAAATAGCATGTCCATCATTATATATGCCATGATACTAGTTCTGTATCTGACTCTATATAACATCTATAAAATCCTTTACTACCCATGAACTCCCATACTTGGCTGCAAACTGCAGTTCCCTTTGACCTTCAATGTATAAAAAGAAGTTCAGTATCAGTCCATCATAGTAGAGCATATGATCTGCTAACTTTAACATTTAGGCTTTCTGCCTCCAGTTCAGTATGTTATTGAAAAGCTGGTGTGGCAGAAACTGAGTATGAGGTTTCATCTTTTCATGTCCTTTCTTCTTTGTTCCTTTTCTCATTCTTTTTTTTATCTTGTTATTGAGGACAATAACAAGATCCACAAATGAATATTACCCAGCAGGAAGAATAGCAGGAGAACCAGGTTGCAGTTAGATAGCATACCATTTGTTACATCTAGATGGAATCTTGCCCACCTTGACATCTAAATATGGCTGCTCAGATTAAGAGGCTCATTATAAAGAAAACACACCTCGGAGATGCAGTCGTCATTAATTTCATCCTGGTCGTCTTTAAGGGCTTTTTCAATAGAAACTATAAACATGCATGATTGTATTCTGTTATTATCCCTGTCTGAGTAAGCAATATAAAGAGCCCAAAATCTCATCAAAATAACCCACTGTACCCCGTAATTTATAAAGCTGTTCATGGTGACGCCATAGTTAAAGGTAACATCCATTTTGCAATGCAACAATTTGTGTTGTTTTTCCGAGGTCTTAATATGATGCTCTTAGCTGTGATCAAACCTAATTTATTCCAAATTTTGCTTGCAAAGGAAATACTGGGTCCTGCATAGTAGTTAGGAACAAAAATAAACCAATTCCCTTTTTCCCCCCTCTCCACTTATCTCTGAATCGCTCTTGTAATCTCTCTGTCTCCTGTTCACTAACTTTTTTCTGTCTTTCTCTCTTTTCCTCTTTAATAACCCCTCCTTCAAATTCCTGATATATTTTTGAAATATCAGTGAATGGATCCTACTCCAGACCAATGAACTCAGGATGTCTGTAAGATCTATTAGAATTTTCTAAACATTCCTCAGGAAATTCACCTTAAATTGAGAACCACCTCTTTCTAGGAGCAAGACCATATGAATGATTCCATGGACTTGCATTGTGATAGTTCATCTTCTATCTTCGTAATTTTCATCTGAATTCACAGCTGTTTCAGTCTTCATATATTGTTGAAAATATTTTTTCTCAAATTAGGGTTCCGTTGTTTATGTTCTTCAGAAATTACATTTCAGTACATTGATGAATTTTTTTCTTTCTGCAAGTAAAGAAGGATTCTATCACTAATAGCTGATTAATTCCTGGTGACTAAGTTAAGGCCAATAAAGAAGATAACCCACAAGGCATTGAAAAGTAGCACCTGCCTATGCATGTGTCCCACAGGAGGGCCTCCCCTTTGTCTGGAGAAGAAAGGGATGTAGGGGATGGTGGGAGAGAGGTTAATTGACTGATACTGGGAAGGGAGAGGTTTAGTTCAACAACACAGAGACCCTAGAGGAGGAACAAAGGACACAGAACTTGGAATTCAGAACAGCTCGTTGGGCTGTGGAAGATGAGAGAGATGTTAAGAGTAAAGAGAATGTTCACGTTTGGAACAGGACAAAGAACACCTTTGTTCAAAGAGTAACTATTTCATGGGGACTAATCATGAGTGATTCCAAATTCTACACATAAGCAATATCTAAACAGGGTCAGTAAAGCAAAAAAACATTTTTAAAATGCCAACTCAAATACTGTCCTTGATACCACTGCCGCCATATACGGTTATGAGCTTTCTTGTAACTTTTTGATTTATGATGTGGAATTTTAACCAGTGAGCCTTGTATGAGTCTGCTAGGGCTGCCATAACAATGACTGGCCGTTATTTTCTCACAGTTCTGCTGGCTGGAACCCCAGGATCAAGGTGTCCGCAGGGTTGGTTCCTTCTGAGGTCTCCCTCCTTGACTTGTAGATGGCAGTTTTCTCCCTACGTATTCACATAGTCCTCCCTCTGTGTCTGTGTGCTAATCTCTTCTTATAATAACACCGGTCATATTGGATTAGGGTGCACCCTGCTGACCTCATTTTAACTTAATTACCTTTTTAAAGACCCTATCTCCAAATACAGTCACGTTCTGACATACTGGGGAGATTAAGACTTCAACATATGAATTTGGGGGTGGGGGACACAATTAAGTCCATAACAAACCTAGACAGAAAATAATTCTTAATAAATCTGAAAATATAATTGATAAAGAATTTAGTTATTTTAAATTATTGACACCCACATTTTAACACTGAAATGAGGTTATCAAAAGCCCTGAAAAATAACTGAACATCCTTGACATGGGGCAGAGCAGGTCTTGTGCCAAAATGGAACTCTCCTTTTGACTTTGGAGCCAAGACCAACATTGTCATATAACTTTGATTCTGGATAAGCTTCCGACTATATGCTTGCCTGCCTGCAGCCTGTGCCAGAAGCAATTCAGAAAAAAGGCTCTCACACTGAACCTCCATGGTGCTGAGGCAGGAAGAGCGCAGGAGAAGAGGGAGCTATTAAAATGGCAGCTGGAGCCTTCTAATGGCTTTCCGTAATCGGCCCCGCTGTACTAATTTGATTTTTTGAACTGAAAACCCCAGGATACTGCCCTGAATGACCGAGCTCATGCTGGAAATAGCGTCCTTTAAAGTGTGGGTCCAGGGACAGCCTGCATAGTATAAATAGCTTTAGGAATTAATTTCAAGATATGGGCCACGTAAGTAAGTGACTCCTTAGTAATATTAAGGCATTTTCAAAGATGTACTATTTTCACCTCTTGATAGATTTTTAATTAAAATAATGACCTAGTGATATGAGAATTAATGCGTCCTCATGATGTCTAATTTCTGTCTAGAAACTGTGGTTCAGCATTACTTATTTGGAGTTCAAAAAAGGTATCTAGTAACCTCACCCATCCTAAACAGAGCCAGAACCAAGAAGTAACCATAAATGGTCCCTGAGTAGCAAACCTTGATGTCACATGCAGGGAAGATAAAGTACTTTGTTTCCCAGAGATCTGCTCAGGCCCACTCTCATAACTTACTCTTGATTTTCATGAAGTTCAAATGCACATGGTTATCTAGTTTCCAAGCCCAAAGACCAGAAGCATCAGATTATAAGGGCTTCTAATGGACAGTATGCAGCAGCAGCAGGAAGGGTCATCTGACTGATCATAAGGAAAATTTCAGAAAAGTCTCTAAGGAACAAGCAATTGAAAAAGCAGTGAATTGGGAGGTTGTTTAGCATCTGGGGCAAAGAGCCTGCTCATGTCAAATGGCTTTTGAGTGTGTCACTATATTATATCCTAGAACACCAGTTGGGATTTGTAGTAATCACCTTAAATAATTAAGAGTGTGATGTGATCAGTTTACTCTGGATATGACTGCAAAGAAGTACATGATTTCTTGGAAGATTCAGTCCAAATAAAATAAAAGTAACTTTAGCATTGAAAAGGGTAATACTTGTCCTACTTGATAAAAGTCACCCATTTATCAATGAAGCCCGAAGCCAAAGATTTACTATAATTGTTCATTTCTAAGCGAAGGGCATTCTCTGCTCTTTTCTTTAAATCCCCTCAAAGTCACCAAAATCAATTTGTGTCTAATCTCTGGTGGTCAGGTCAGGTGAAGGCCTTAACCTTTCTCCAAGGCCACGTCTGCTTGTACTTGATTTCCTCTGTGACTTTGACTTTCTGATCAGCTGGGCAAGGCAAATCCTTATCTTTGCTCAGAATTATTCATAATACTGCTTTCTCTTACTTGCAATAAAGATATAACTAACACACCTCTTTTATAGCATTTTGAAAATCTGGTTCTTCTTGCATATATAATTTATACTCTTCCAAATTTCTGGAACAAATATACGTGTCACATGTAATAGCGAGTGGGAATTTTTGCAGTGTTCTGATTTACAATTAAGGCCTAAAGCTCAAAGCAAATGATGTTAGGTATCCCATGAGTCACCCACGACTGGAGCTGGACATCTCCCCTCCTCTTTCGTATGCCCAGCTCCCTGGGCAGCTAACTAAAGAGCTACAAAATCTGCCCACAAACCCTCCAACCCTGAGGAGACCCTTGAGAGAGAGGACAGAGGGAATGTTCTCTGCCTCAAAGCCAAATGAAGTGAGGGGACCCCTGGAGAATCACTCTTATTGACTGAGGGTGCCTTTCAGAAGGTGTGACTGGCATAGGGTTTTTACTCACACCACAGACCCATCTTAATGTCTCTGCCAGGCGAGACGCTGGGAAGGACACTTCCGGTGCCGCTGGGGGACAAGGTGAGGGGAAACATGAGCATGGAGGCTGGTGCTCGTGTCTGGTCTAGAGAGGCCCCCTGGAACAGCCTGCGCCAGAGGGGCTGTGCGGAGCTAGGAGGTGCCCAGTTTTCTGGCTATTTTTTAAATTAATTTTTATTGGAGTATATTTGCTTTACAATATTGTGTTAGCTTCTGCTGTACAGCAAAATGATATACGTATATACATATCCCCTCTTTTTTAGATTTCCTTCCCATTTAGGTCACCACAGAGCATTGAGTAGAGTTCCCTATGCCATTATGAATAAAACTGCTATGAAAATTCTTGTACAAGTTTTTATGAATATATGTTTTCATTTGGTGGAGGTAGTAGATGCCATGGAGTGCAATTGCTAGGTGATAAGGCAGGCGTATGTTTAGTTTTATTTTAAAAACTGCCACACCTTTTTGCAAACGGATTGTGCCATTTTGTATTCCTCCCGATGTGAATCAGAGGTCCAGTTGCTCTCTTACTGCCAACATTTGCTGTTGTCAATCTTTTTTATTTTGGCCATTCTGGTAGTTGTTGTAGTGGTATCTTCCTGTGGTTTAATTTGCATTTCTTTTTTTAAAAAATTACTTTATTTTTGGCTGCGTTGGGTCTTCGTTGCTGTGCACGGGCTTTCTCTAGTTGCAGCGAGTGGGGGCTACTCTTTGTTGTAGTGCATGGGCTTCTCACTGCGGTGGCTTCCCTTGTTGCATAGCACGGGCTCTAGGCTCACGGGCTTCAGTAGTTGCAGCACGCAGGCTCAGTAGTTGTGGCACAGGGGCTTAGTTGCTCCGGCATTTGGGATCTTCCCGGACCAGGGCTCGAACCCGTGTCCCCTGCATTGGCAGGTGGATTCTTAACCACTGCGCCACCAGGGAAGTCCCTTAATTTGCATTTCTCTGATGACTAATGACATTCGCACATTTGTTGAGGTTAATTGACCATTTATAGATCTCATTTTATGAAGTGTGTGTTCAGATTTTTTTCCATTTTGGGGCAAAATGTTGTTTACCAAGTTCTTTATTATTTCATTGATACTAGTCATTAGTTAGATATGTTTCTCTCAGTCTATGGCTCACCTATTAATTTTCTTAGTGGTATCCATTAATGAACCAGAAGTTCTTAATTTTGATGAAGTCTAATTATCAGATGTTTTGTTTATGATTTTTGTTTTCTGTGACCTCTCTAAGATACCTCTGACTACCTCCAGGTCACAAAGTTATTCTGTTTTCTTCTAAAAGTGCTTCTGACACCTCTTCACCCCCACCCCCAAGGCTGCATTCATTGCCCTGGACCATCCCCAGAGTAGACATTTCTTTGAGAAGGGTCAGCCCTTCAACCATTCCTCTTGGAATTAAGGGTGGAAAAGGGGAGCAGCCCTATCAGACCAGTATATATTTCTCAAGTCTCCTGGAATCCTGGTGAATAAATATTTCTCCATCCTGTTACATGTACATATCACCTTTATTCCACATCCTGATCCCATGAAAGGTATTATTAGCCCCATTTTACAGATCCGGAAAATGAGACTCACAGAGATGAAGTAATCTGCTCAAAGTCACCCAGCTTCACAACTAGAAATCAAACCTTCAAGTTCTTGATTCCAAAACTGTGCTCGTCACTACTCCCCTAAACCTGAGAGTGTACCATTTGTGGTGGCCGTCATTGCAGACCCCATAGCACTTCACTCCCATTTTATTCAGCTGTCATTCCAACTCTCTTATCCCTCCATCTGTATTGCTCATGTTTCTTAATTGGTTTGTCTTACAAAACAGAGACATATTGAAAGTAGTGTATGAAGATTAACAGGGTTCATGAGATAAGATGCTGACTCAAATTTGAAATACTTTGTTGCCTTTTCTTGAAGGGTTATTTTAGGCAAATTTAAATTTCCATTTCCTTAAAGAAAATTTTAAATTAGCACCGTGAAATTGTGAAAACTGCTTGGTGGGCGGGGGTGGTGTGCTTAAGGTTTCTGTTTCACATGAAAGGATTCAGCTTTTGCCAGGGGTCCACTTTTCTGTCTTAACTATGTTATTCTAACTGTAAGTGAAAAAAAACTTACCTTCTAGATCTTTCTTACCATGACATATAAGAATCCAAATAAGGACATCTGGTTTTCATTTATTTTTTTCTCATAGGTTTCCAACACTAAAAAGCATATATCAAGCTCTCTGAAGTAGATATTAAGCATAAATGAAAGCAATATGTAATACAGAGAAGAGCTTCACTTTTCAGGGGAGTTATTTTACAACTATATAGCATCATGTTAATTTTGTCCTGATTTAACATATTTCACAGGGGCCAATAGCTTATCTTTGTGAGCCTAATAGGGGAAAATGCCAGGGACCTGAATTTTTCCTCCATAATAAACCATTAGAGAGCACGTGGGTCATGAAGTATGTCATCATGGCCCAAGTTTTGGGTTAGAGAGTTGAGATCACTGTTATTGTAATAAATCTTGATTTTTCACTTTTAAATGTGTCAGGGCTGGGCTACAGAGCCCCCTGCCCAGGACAAGTACAATGTTTTCAGGACCTTTGTTGACAATGGCCTGGCTGAACTTGGCAGCAGCTGTGAGGTAACAGCAGAAGGTGATGGACCTTAGGAGTGAGCAACAGGTAATGGAGCACTTAGGAAGAAGCATGTGACTTCTGGGAATGGGCTGGTGCTGTGACTCAGCCCAACTCAAGAGAATGTTCTAGATATGTTCTCTGAGCAAAGTAGATCACTGAGCTCCAAAATGCAGACAAGCACCATGTGTCTGAAGCCATGGGACATTTTTCTCTTTTCTCTTAAGTTGGGTTCTCCTAGAAGCAGATCCCGAGCTACGGATTCACATCTGAGGAATTTATTAAAGAAATGCTCCCAGGAGCAAGGAAAGCAGGGTAGGGAAGGAGAAGAAACCAAGAAAGGATGTGGTTTCAAGTGATGTCTCACACTCAGCCTGATTCTCTTGGAAGCTTTAGAATGTTAACTATACCAGGGTTTGTATTGCTTCATGCTAAAGAAGCTGGGTTTGTTACCAAACCTGGACTTGGCTCCATTTGCCTGTGCATGTTAAAGCCAATCTACTGACACTGGGTTGTGATAAAGGAAAATACAGTGTTTATTGCATGACAACAAGAAAGGAGAATGGGCAGCACATCTCAAAAGACCCAAACTCCCCAATGGCTTTCAGGGAAAGGTTTTTACAGGCAGTGTGAAGGAGAGGGCTGCAGAGTGTGTAATCAGCTAGTGCCAAATTCTCAGATTGGTTGGCATCAAGGGGAAGTTTCGAACATCACCTATCTTCTGGTTTCAACTGGTCTGGAATCCACATGCCTGAGGTCAGCAGTTTTCATCTGGTGGTGGTCTGCTTCCTGTATAAATGACTTAGGAATGTGTGTCAGACCTTGATTTATATCTTTCAGGGAACTGGGAGGGACTAGGAGTCCACTCTGCTATGTGACTGGTTTATAGTCTAAATTGTTACCAGTTTCCTGGCCCAACAGGTATTCTTTGTTTCTACATCTTCACATTTATTAATCATTAACTCTTGAGCCAGCCTTTAGAGACTCAGGGGAGGCCTGGGAGACTAAAGCAAAAGCCTTTTACTTTTACTTCCTTACAAACAGAAGCACCTTTGTAAGGTGCCCTTAGTTCTGAGGCTCATTCCCTTTAACCTTTATTTATTTTATTAAAGTATAGTTAATTTACATTGTTGTGTTAATTTCTGCTGTACAGCAAAGTGATTCAGTTATATATATACATATATATGTATACACATTCTTTCTTAGATCCTTTTCTATTATGGTTTATCACAGGATATTGAATATAGTTCCCTGTGCTATACAGTCGGACTTTGTTTATCCATCGTAGCTGCATCTGCTAACCCCAAACTCCCAACCTATCCCTCCCCCACCCCCCTCCCTTCTGGCAACCACGAGTCTGTTCTTTATGTCTGTGGAGACTCATTCCCTTTAAAAACATTGGGGCAACATGCACAGATGGTCCAGTAGAAGATACCTCACCCTCTCCTTCCCTCCCTCCCCCACACTTATTCACACAAATGTGGGGGAGGGCGTGTGCATCTGTGAGTGGTCATATTATGGGCGATTTTAATGTTTTCTTTTGTCTACTCTATACTCCTTTTTCTGCCTGAGGTGTTCTCTCTTCCTGGAAGACCTATATCAAAAGTGACCCCTACCTGATGCCCTTGCCCAGGCTTCCTCCCACTGAAGAGTTCATAGCTCGCATCCTCTCCCTAGAGCACTCCAGGTGTGTGGCCATCCTCGAAGTTTCAGTATCACAGTTCTTGCTTGGAGTCTCTGTCTCCCCGGGGGCAATGTTGTGGCATCTTTGTATCCACTAGCAAGCCCAGCCTCCACTAAGCTGAGTGCTGTGCACATACTAGGTCCCTCAGAATGAAACATTCTGAATCTGCCTTGGAGTTTTCTTGACCGCTTCTTGCTTCTCTGAGTGACCACAGTCAACTGAAAAGAAAATTAGATATATTCTTTTGGTCATCATCCCTGTTTTACTGTTTCTGTATCAGTTTTGGGTTTTTATTTGTGTGTGTGTATCTGTGTGTGTGTGTGTTTTCTTTGCTGTGTAACAAATTACCACAAACTTAATGAGTTATAATACATGTATTATTTCACAGTTTTGTGGTCAGGAGTCTGGGCATGGCCTAATTCCTCTGCTTAGGGTCTCCCAAAGCTGCAATCATGGTGTCAACCGAGCAGTGTTCTTAGCTCAGCCGGGGAAGAGTTCATTTCCCAGCTCATTCAGGCTCTTGGCAGAATTCCTTTCCTCGTGGCTGTAGGACTGAGGGCCCTAGCTTTTTGCTGGCTGGAGGCTGAAGGCTGCCCTCAGGTCCTGGAAGACTGAAGGTCATTGATGGATCATCTTACCTAGATGAAGCCTGCATGATATTGTGCTGAATGAGGAAAGCAAGCCTGGGTAGAACTGGATAATGTAGAACTCTGGGAATATCCCAGTTCAAGTTCTGGGTCTCTCGTCACACTCACCTGTGAGAGGCTGTGATGTGACGAAATTGTCCGTTGTTCCTACTTTTGGTCTGTACATGCAACAAAGGGCTTTCCCATTAGCTGAGGAAATTAGCTTAGTACATTCAGTGTCACTGAGATTCTGGGAGCAGAGAAATCCCTTTTGAATCCTGGCTCTACTACTTCCTATCCGATGACCTTGAACAAGCTATTTAATATCCCTGAGCTAAAGTTTCCTCATCCTTAAAATTGAGATAATAATGGTGCTGGCCTCATAGGGGTGTCAAGAGGATTAAATGAGGAGATCTAAATAAAGTGCTGTACACATAGCTGGCCCATAATTCTATGTCTGGTGCCGTCAATATTGGCTATTGTTATTATCATTGAAAATTTACAGTTGTGGTCCATGTTAAACAGACTTTAGGAGGATGAGAAGAGTCTCGGTGGGCGGTCTGGAAGGCTTGAAATGAGAAATGGAATATTTTCTACTCTTGCAAGTGTCTTTTCCTCTATGAAACTCTGCTTGTTCTCTGTCTTTAAGGTGCAATGTATGTATGTGTGTTTGAAAGTGTGAGGAGTAGACGACAAAGGGGAGGAAAGGAGAAGGTGAAAGAAAGTCCCAGTATGGTTTGGACCCGCCCTGAAGCAGAAACATGTGTTAAATCAGCCCTTGGAGGAATTGCAGGGGGCAGGGGGGAAGCACACCCACCCCACACCTTCTTGGGAAGCCACTTTTTACTCTCACTCCTTGGTTAGGCTGTTTTCAAACCTGGAGCCTCATGTGCCACTGAGGCCTTCTGGTTAATGGCACAGGACTGGAGATCAGAAAGCTTGGTTTTCAAAGAAACACCTCCCTAGCTGTTAGGGAGGTGTTTCTTTGAAAAAGAGCTGATACATTTATTGCCATACATTAAGGGAAGCATTGTTTCCATCCTGAGTTCAGTATAATCCATGGCTGTCTGGCTTCCCACCCCCATGCTACCTGTTAAATGGATGTCTGCACTGTTCCAGTGACAAAAGAGAGGCTAACACCCTGGGACCCAGTCATTCCTTAGCAGTTTTGAAATCACAAGCAGTGTGCTTGCTGAACCTCGGGCTGACATAAATGTGTATTCTCTGCACTTCTGTCTCCAGTTGCTGTCTTGCAATCAACAGATACCTGATTATTAGTAAGTGTCTCTCGAGGTGACGAGCAAAACTAAACCACCCTCATTCTCTTATTAGTTTACAGCCATTAATACTTCCATCAAGGTTTATCAAGTATTTTATTCCACATACAGCATCGTACTGCTATGAGAGATTTATTTTTCCTAGTAAAAGCTGAAACTCCAAGTTTTTTATGAACTCTCCCAAACATTGTATGTTGGCAACCAATGGAAAAAAAATAGACTATTTGGACCGACCGAAACATGCCTGTGAGTTGCCAATTTGTGATCTCTTGCGTGTGCCTTTGCCTCATGTCCCAGGATGGTTTGTATTTTCTTGTCATGGAATAAGAAGTGATACTGACCTGTCACTCCTAACGAGGCCCTGGCAGCCTGATTTCACCAGCAGACCAATTTATGGAGATCTGCACGTTCTGTGTTTAGTTACCTGTGGTGCTTTCCATTGTCTGAACCCTGAGGAACTAAAGGGTTGACGCTTGTACCAAATGTGTCACGGACAAACTGGAGAAATCTGCGCAATCACGTTGAGACGTCAGGTGTGTGTGACTGTGTCCTGGCTCTGGGGTCCCTGTACTGTAATGACAGGTCTCTTATTTGGGATTCCCAGTAGTGCTTTCAGAGGCTGCTGGGTGAACAATAGCAAACAGTTAGGAGGCTTGGCAGCAGGAGGGCCCCTGTAGGTGAGGCTAATACTGTGCTTATCTGATCTTCCCCTGAAGCACATCAACCCGGGCTCCAGAAGTGGAAGACTGATTGGCATTTGGAGAAAAATGTGAATTCCATAATTGGGCAACAATTAGTGATTAGTTTTACCAAAGGACAAAGGACCACTGTTCTGCTGTTTGCTTTGTTGCTGCTAAATTGTCTTTCGTAATGTTGATGCTAATGAGGAATGTTCTGCATCTCGTACAGTAAAACTGAATCAGGAGGGTTCAGGTAGGGGACACAAGGCACACTCAGAACGGGTGATTGAATGGAGTGTAGTAAAGGGACTAGAAGTTTGGTCGGAGTTATGGGAAACCAACGGGAAATAGTGAAGCAGGGAGCTGCTTCTACCCACGGTCATGAAGCGACCAGGGAAACGAGTGACTTCCCTGAAAAAGAAACTGTAACTCTAGGAGGGGGCCACCAGATGTAAGTTGTGGTGCTCTTCTAAGAGCACAAGCACTGACAACCATGGCCCAGGGGAGTGACCTCTCTCTCCTGCCTCCTGTCTCCTACCAGAGCTTCACACTGGCCAGTCCCAACCAGAAACTGGAAGCCTAGGGAGACCAGTTCACTTAGTCCCCAGAAGTCTTCCTCTGGAAGCACAGCAGGGTGGGAGAGGATGGAGAGTGAGTCTGAAGGGGGAAATGTGGAATATCCAGCACACCTTGTCAACTCTTAGAAGATGTGCTAATCACAACATTTCCCTGGTGTCAATGTCAGCTCATTTCTAATAGGCATTAGTTAGTATGGTGCCCAAATTATTAATGATCTATATAACTTCCCTGAAAAATGACTAGGGAGAAAAGAGGCTCAATCCAAGTTACAGAACTCTGATTATGGTATGAATTTCTGTGCTGTTTTCAAAGGATGCATTGGGAGCTGCTGGAGTGAATGGTGGCAGCCAACACATGGGCCAGGGTCCTGCACAGTGCTTAAGATAATGCTTTTGATTTGAATGGCTTTCAAATCATGAATACAATTTTCATCTCACCACAGGCCTCACTACTCCCTAATGTTATACCTGTTCTTTATGTTCCTGCTGGCTGTTGAATGCCCTTGAGTTTGTGACCCTAAATCTAAACCTCAGAGGAGTGGTTCTCAGAGTGTGGCCAGTATTACTGGGAACCTGTTAGAAACACAGATTATCAGACTCCACTCCAGATATACTGAGTCAGGAACTTTGAGAGAGGGGCCAAGTAAACTGTTTTAACAAACCTTCAGGAACATTCTGATGCTCACCGAATTCTGAGACTCACTTCTGTAGAAGTTAGGACCCTCTTCTCCTGTCATATAGGGCACATTCACTCTGGATCCATAACCTTCATATTCCTTCCCACACAGGAGTTCCGTGTCCTGACTCAAGTCCTTCAGGAAGCTGGCCTTTCTTATCAGTAGTATTGGGATTGATTCTTACTGATTTATTATTGCTACAGTTATTTTCTGGTTTGAGATCATTGCATTGCCAATACCATGTTAAAAGGTCCATGAAAGGTGAGAGTGGAACCCAAAAACCAATAATGTTGGGTTGTATGTCTGACTTTCCTGGGTTGGGCTGGTAGAATACTGTAATAAAATAGATCCTGAAAATTCTAAAGCTTGAGAGCATGATCTGGTAGGCATGAGGGATATATAGGAATAAACCTCTGAAGATGAGAATACATACACTCTCCCTGCTATGGGGCTGCTGTCTGTCTGGTGAACCTGAGCTCTAGAAGTATTTACCTAGCCAAGCAGAAAAGAGGAAAACAAAACCTAACCTTGGTTTGGTCCCTGGTTCTTCAAACTATTTTGTCTTGGATTTCTGGAGACTGTCCTGGGAAAACAGGCAGAAATAAGACCATCAAGGATAAAAAGGCTCTTCCCACCTCCTGCTCACTGCTGCCGCCCTAGCCGTAGTCCCAGTGATTGGCTGTGAGCCCCAGAGGCTCTTGAGGGATTTGAGGTGCCAGAAAGAGCAATGACATGACAGTGACTGGGTGACCATGGACGAGTTCTTTCATTTCTGTAGACGTGGATCTGCAAAAATGAGAAGGCTGAAAGGGCTGCTCCAGTATTCTTCGATTATTTACCTGGTGACAGGATTGGTCTGCCTGATTTAATTTTCACTAAAACTATTGCCTGAGACAATTTACCGTGCAGAAGAAAATTGGCAGTACAAACTGGCATGTGTTGGCCAAGTGGATGCATTAATTCTCTATTGCTGCACAACAAATTATCCCACGATGCACAGCTTACAACAACAAATATTTATTATTTCACCCAGTTTCTGACAGTCAGGAATCTGGGAATGGCTTAATCGGCCAGTTCTGGCTCTGAGTCTCTCATGAGGTTGCAGTCAAAATGTTTGATGGCTTGATTGGGCTTGACGATCTGTTTTCAAATTTACTCATGATGGCAGGAGGCTTCAGTTTCTGGCTACATGGGCCTCTTCTCAAGGCTGCTCACATATGGCAGCTGGCTGCCCCCAGAGTGGATGATCTGGTAAGGAAAATGAGCCATCAGGACAGTGTCGTTGGTACCCTAATCTCAAAAGTGACATGCCATCAGTTCTGATGTATTCTATTGGTCATACAGGCCAAGCCTAGTTCAAAGTGGGAAGGGACTGCACAAGGGTGTGAACACCAGCAGACAGGGACCATCGGGGTCCTGTCTCGGACCCCATTTTGGAGGCTGGTTACCACCGTGGACCACGTAGCTGCTGATGGATTGCTTCACATCAGCTGTCAGAACAGCTGTGAACTGTGAATGTAGACCCAGCAGGAGGCGGTCGAGAGCCAAAATCGTTTCGCTGATTGTGATGCTTTTGAATCTATTCCAGTTACTGCTTTTGGATGTTTCGTTTACACACTACTGCAACAGCATGGGCCAGTTATATGTGCACACATGCACGCCTGAAGGTAGTGGCCTACAAGGATTCACCAGCCAAAAAGACTTTGCAAACTGTGTTTCATCTACCTTTTTGGGCCAGGCCCGTTTCCTCCAGTTGAGCTCCATTTTTCTAGGATGCTCAAACATATTTGGTAACCTCTCGCAAACTAACAAGCACCTTCTGAGCATTTTCCTGTTAGCGTAGCTGAGTAGAGACGCAGAGCTCCCCACATTTCCGGTGGACCTGAATTTTGATGATTTGGGATCAAATCAGTAGGTACTAATTTGCCTACAACTCTGCTTACAACTAAGTAGCTCACCACTTCATGCTTCTTCAGGCTTCTTGGAGTCACTTTTTAATTTTTATAGTAGGTCTGCTCCATCATGAAAGTAATTTTTTTCATGATTATTTTCCTAAAACACTTTACTCTTATTTTGAGGGGAGACGTTTATTAAGTGAAGACATTGATTGTAATTTGTCACTGAGTTGTTTATTTTTCTCACATTTAAGTGAACGATGTTAAAGCTGAGGTCCACACCCTCAGCTAAGTGCTCTTTAATTCACAGAGGAAGAACTCATGTGGTGGTTAAATGCCTAGGCTCCAGGACTACATCACTTAGGATCAAATCCTGATTCTGCCGTTTACCAGAAGTGAGACCTTGAAGGAGATGCTTAACAACTCCTCTGTGCCTCAGTCTCCTCACCTGTAAAATGGGAACACTAGTAGTACCTAGCCCATAAACAGTATCTGGCTCATAAGAAACACTATGTAAATATCAGCCACTGTTGTTATTTAATACTTGCTGCTCCCTTTGAGGTCTCTGCGTGGTACAGATGCAGCTCAATGTAGGAAGTTACATACTCCAACAGCTGAGACCCCATGGAGGCTTCCTGGCTTAGGCTATCTGCCAATGTTCTTTTTTCCCTTGCTGCAGGCTCCAGGGACTTGGCCTGCTTCCCTTCCTTTTTCTTTTTTTTTTTAACTTCTAGAATTTTTCAAAAGCCTTCATCATTGCATTTTAGTTATTTATTTTAAAATTTATTTTATTGAAGTATAGTTGATTTACAATGTGTTAATTTCTGCTGTATAGTAAAGTGATTCAGTTATACGCACACACACACACACACACACATATATATGTACATTTTTTTCATATTCTTTTCCATTATGGTTTATCACAGGATATTGAATACAGTTCCCTGTGCTATACAGTAGGACCTTCTTGTTTATCCATTCACTATATAATGGTTTGCATCTACTAATCCCAAACTCCCAACCCATCTCTCTCCCACTCTCCCTCCCCCTTTCCCTTCCTTTAGTTACTGCCCCAATCTCTTTGCCTCTTGGGATTCCTTTCTACTCATGACCAACTGGAAAGGGAGAGGCTTCCCACCCCTTTGCTGTCCTGGAAGCCAGGCACAAGGTTCCTGTGCATTTTAAGGATTTTCCTGCTAACTACTGCAGGGAAACAGCCCCACACCTGGGGAAGGTAGACAGCCAAAGAAATCTCCCTGAATTCTTATGACTCAAGATTCTCCTTCGTTGTCTCTTGGCTTCCTGCATGATGATGCCCAGGAGCCCAGCAGTCCCAT
Organism: Orcinus orca; assembly: GCF_937001465.1. Classification (NCBI taxonomy): domain Eukaryota; kingdom Metazoa; phylum Chordata; class Mammalia; order Artiodactyla; family Delphinidae; genus Orcinus; species Orcinus orca. Next base: position 158,307,570 of record NC_064560.1, on the reverse strand, counting down.
CTCCTCTCTTTCCTAAGGAGGAACGTCAGACCCTCTCGTCATCTCCTCTTCTTTCTCTCTGGGTCCTCCTGACTCCTTTCTGCTTGAAGGCTCTGCTTCTAGACCTAAAATATTCAAATGGGGAACAGTGCATAGAAGTTAAATCATTTATTTTTTAGAAATACATATTGAGTGTTATATGCTAAGCACTTTTCTAGCAGTTGTTTTCCTGTCTTCTTTGCATCTGGGGTCGGGGTGGTAGGGAAAGGTGACATCCAGATCTACAGAGCATTGCCCACTGAGTCAGGCTTCACGATCCTTAGCATTTTTCCAAAGAAACTTGGCAACCAGAATCATATCTGGCTTTATACTGATCTCAGTTTAGGAATTGGTGTTCCAACTAGGAATCAATGATGTGCCCTTAAATGTAAAAAAGAAAAAGAAAAAATATCAGGAAGCCCCTTGGAACCTGACAGATAAAGGCTCCTTTTTACCTGCTACTTATTTTTACTAAAGGAGCTTCTTTCCTCTGTAATTAATTGTTGAGCATCTCAAATATATGCAAACATACAAAGAAATTTATTGTAGACCTGACAAATACCACGGTCGCTGTGACAAGTACTGAATCAAAGTTGTTTCAACACAGATGTTCCCATTTGATAAAGAGACACTTAAAATAATGAATTGGAACATCTAGAAGCTTACATGTTTGGCATCAGTTTTATTAATGAAGTATTAGGAGAACAAATATTTTGTATTAAATCATAGCTGCTTCTCTGAAAAATAGTATAAATTTCTCCTTGCATAGAGAGGCTTTCATCTGGGATGCTTAGTGCATTTAATGGATATTAAGAAATAACACGCTCTTGTCAGATGATACTAAATGACAACTATGATCTCTACTTTGAAGAGGGAAGGATGGAGTCACCAAGGAGAAAAACAACTTGCCTGAGTTTTCATAATCATAGCATCTCTTTCTCATTGAGCATCTACCATGCATCAGGCACACCACTAACATGCTTTATGTGTGTTCCCATTTGATTCTTCAAAAACCTCCATGAATCGGTTCAATAATTGAGGCTCAGAGGGGTTAGGTAACATCCTCAAAGTGACACAGTAACTTACCCAAGCTCTACCACTGTGTTATATGTACTCAATTAGTGGCAAATGCAGAACTGAAACTTTTCTCTTTTGGCACTTAAGCCTATGTTCCTTTAGCTAATTATTTTAGCATGTTTTAAAACCTCAAATTTCCGAGAATAATGAATTATCCACCAGTATGATTATGCTAATTAAATCATAGTCAGGGCCTGATTTCTGACTGAGGGCTGCCACCTATGTGGAGAAGAACTATGCAACCCCAACTGGTAGCATGAACTTTCTGTAGCTGCACAGAATCTCCTGGGTAATGCTATCTGTGACACAGTGGAGAAAAGCAAGGGCCGGCGCAAATCCTGTATTTGGGGGAAAATGATGCATGCGTGATATTGTGATAGTCTTCCTAGCAATCCTTAGGCTGAGGTGGTAGGGTAAATTACATCACACCCCCAAACCCTACAAATACTAATGGCAATGTGTTGTTAATATAGAAAGTTCATGAATAGAAGAAATAGACCCATAGCATGAGATGGCCCTCAGTTCTGATTTACAGCTTACATTGATGTATCAGAAGGATCAGTGCTGGACAGTTGTGCTCAACACATTCTAACAGAGACAACATCCTAACAAGATCAAGCCGTGGTGGGAATCTCATGCCCCTTCTTCCCTCCCCCACAATCCTTGAAAAGTTGAAAGATAGAAAAAGACACACTTGGAAATTAACTTCTGTGGAAAAGACTTGGCAGAGAGGAAATCAAGGAAAACAGATAAAAGCCACTTGAGTCAGAGACCCAGATGATGGTTACATTTGTGCTAATTCATTGATAGCTTTGGTGTCTAGTCAAAATTGAACCCTGATTTGGCCCCTACCCTGTGTAAGTCTATGTGTTTGGTGCATTGAGGAAACCAGCATGTATATGCCTCGTGAATCATGCTATCTAATAAGCAGAGACAAGATGCACAAATAAATGGAGTCATGATAGAATGTAATCATTGTGCAAAGTCATTTATTCTAAGAATGTCACAGAAGCAAGGAAGGGAGGAGGATAAATTCTTAACGGCGGAATTAGATAGGATTTGGCACATGTTATTGAGGGCAAGAAACAGCAAGCAGAACAATAAAAATAAAGGCACAGAAATAGAAAGTTTAAGCAAAGTTTAAATGAAATCAGTGGTTCAATTTACTAGAATACAAGATGTGAATGGGGGATAAAGTAAGAAGATGAAGTTGGGAATGCACGTAGGGAAGAGATGGAACAGAGCCTGGAGTAATCTGTGCTAAGATGTGTAACATTTATTCTGGAGTCAAGGGAAGCTCTTGGAGACACTTGCACAGACGAGTGAGAGGATCAGCCCTGTGCCTTAGGAAAATGATCCCGGCAGCCATGTGGAGAAATGTCCTCTTCCTTTATTCCTCAGGGATGCTCTTCATGGATTATGGGATCAGGCGATCTCATGCATCAGGATATAAATGAGTGGGAGGAATGACACTAAAAGAGTAGCCATTCTAATCTATGAAAATGATCGTTTTTCAATGTTGGCATTTTGTTATGGGTGATAAATTAGGAGTGATGTTTCTAATAACTGGTTGTGATACTCAAGCATTAGGTTATAACTGTTGATGTAGAGGGTGAGTCTGTAGGTGTTAGCACCAAGAACTAAGAAAAGGTCATGGAAGCCTGTGGTGTGGGCATTGTCAGGAATACAGCTGCCCTTATCCTTTCAGTCTGCTATAAAAGAATACCATAGACTTGGTGGATTATAAACAACAGAAATGTATTTCTCACAGCTCTGGAGGCTGGGAAGAACAATATCAAGGCACCAGCAAATTTGGTCTCTGGTGAGAGCTCACATCCTAGTAAATAGAGGGCTGTGTTCTTGCTGTGTCTTCACATGGTAGAAGGTGCAAGGGAGCACTCTGGGATCTCTTCTATAAGGGCACTAATTTCATTCAGGAGGGCTCCACCCTCCTGACCTAATCACCTCCCAAAGGCCCCTTTGCGGGGACACAAACATTTCATCTACAGTAACAGCTTTGGATGAGGAGGTATAAGGACTGAGAATTAAGCACGAAGCCACAGTGTATGGTTGTGTTTTGGAACAAGCTTTACAGGTAACCTTTGTGAATTGCAGCCCCTAGAGTGATGTCACACACACTCTACTGCAGCCCTAAATCCTCACACCTCCTCACCACTGCAGGTTTCACAACACTTCTGGATATTGAAGCCCTAAGTTAGGTCCTTAGATCACTTGGATATAAGAAATCCCAATGACTTGTTGCTCTATTTTTCCAGTCTATCCTACCATACGCTCGATGAGGACACATACCTGTCAATCTTGTGTTCCTCCATGGCTCTTGGTACAATGCTTCCCACCTCCCCAAAGAGAGCAGGCACTCAACTATTTGTTAAATCACATACAATTCTATAGATTATTTATCATTTATTTATTTATCATTTTTTTAAAGGAAGAATAGAGAGGCAGTTCAGTGTCAGCTTACCCTTTCTGATACACACTAATATACACTGAATCGACAGGGTGACTCCAGATAGTGGAGAGAGACATTTCCAGAATGACTCAAGTTATGCACTCAAGAATCTGCTAGCTCTAAATGCCATTAATTTAGTAGTCGGGGCCACCATGGAGTACAGAATCAAGGGCCATGACAAAATCTTAAAACATCCTCTGGTTTGGAGGCATTCTGGTATCATCATCAGACCTTTAAATAAGCTAGAATGCTGGGAGCTCAGAAACCTTCCCTGCTTTACAGCTTCCTCTTATGGCTTGAGCAACATCTGCCAAGAATTCAGTGTTGAAGTCTTAACCCCCAAGACCTCAGAGTGTGGCTGTATTTGGAAATAGGGTTGTTGCAGATGTAATTAGTTAAGATGAGGCCATATTGGGTAGGGTGGGCCCCTAATCCATTATGACTCTTGTCCTTATAAAAAAGGGGAAATTTGGACACAGACACACACACAACACTCTGTGAAGATGAAGGCAGAGATCAGGGTGATACATGTACAAGCCAAAGAATACCAAAAATTGCTAGCAAACCACCAGAAGGTTGGGGAGAAGCATGGAACAGTTTCTTCATCACAACCCTCAGAAGGATCTGGTTCTTAATCTCAGGCTGCTAGCCTTCAGAACTGTAAGACAATAAATTCCTATTGTTTAAGCCACTCAGTTTGTAGTGTTTTGTTCCAGGAGACCTAGCAAGTGAATACACTAACCAAGAGTGGCCCCAGCCCTGATAAGATGGCCACCCTGGCAGGACCTCTCTTGTATACAGTGGCAGTAGACATCATCTGCTCCCTGGCATGTATTCCTTTAGAGCAACATTTGCAGGATATAACCAAGGTCTTGATTAGGAAGTCGACAAGGAAGCTAAATAAATTTGGGTTTCCAGCCATTTAAAAATTTTTTTTATTGTTTTTACATCTTTATTGGAGTATAATTGCTTTACAATTGTGTGTTAGTTTCTGCTTTATAACAAAGTGAATCAGTTATATATATACATATGTTCCCATATCTCTTCCCTCTTGCGTCTCCCTCCCTCCCACCCTCCCTATCCCACCCCTCTAGGTGGTCACAAAGCACGGAGCTGACTTCCCTGTGCTAGGCAGCTGCTTCCAACTAGCTATCTATTTTACGTTTGGTAGTGTATGTATGTCCATGCCACTCTCTCGCTTTGTCACAGCTTACCCTTCCCCCTCCCCATATCCTCAAATCCATTCTCTAGTAGGTCTGTGTCTTTATTCCTGTCTTACTCCTAGGTTCTTCATGACATTTTTTTTCTTAAATTCCATATATATGTGTTAGCATACGGTATTTGTCTTTCTCTTTCTGACTTACTTCACTCTGTATGACAGACTCTAGGTCCATCCACCTCACTACAAATAACTCAATTTCGTTTCCTTTTATGGCTGAGTAATATTCCATTGTATATATGTGCCACATCTTCTTTATCCATTCGTCTGTCGATGGACACTTAGGTTGCTTCCATGTCCTGGCTATTGTAAATAGAGCTGCAATGAACATTGTGGTACATGACTCTTTTTGAATTATGGTTTTCTCAGGGTATATGCCCAGTAGTGGGATTGCTGGGTCATATGGTAGTTCTGTTTGTAGTTTTATAAGGAACCTCCATACTGTTCTCCATAGTGGCTGTACCAATTCACATTCCCACCAAGAGTGCAAGAGTGTTCCATTTTCTCCACACCCTCTCCAGAATTTATTGTTTCTAGATTTTTTGATGACGGCCATTCTGACTGGTGTGAGATGGTATCTCATTGTAGTATTGATTTCCATTTCTCTAATGATTAATGATATTGATCATTCTTTCATGTGTTTTCTGGCAGTCTGTATATCTTCTATGGAGATATGTCTATTTAGGTCTTCTGCCCATTTTTGGATTGGGTTGTTTGCTTTTTGATATTGAGCTGCATGAGCTGCTTGTAAATTTTGGAGATTAATCCTTTGTCAGTTGCTTCATTTGCAAATATTTCCTCCCATTCTGAGGGTTGTCTTTTCGTCTTGTTTATGGTGTCCTTTGCTGTGCAAAAGCTTTGAAGTTTCATTAGGTCCCATTTGTTTATTTTTATTTCCATTTCTCTAGAAGGTGGGTCAAAAAGGATCATGCTGTGATTTATGTCATAGAGTGTTCTGCCTATGTTTTCCTCTAAGAGTTCGATAGTTTCTAGCTTTACATTTAGGTCCTTAATCCATTTTGAGCTTATTTTTGTGTATGGTGTTAGAGAGTGATCTAATCTCATATTTTTACATGTAGCTGTCCAGTTTTCCCAGCACCACTTATTGAAGAGGCCATCTTTTCTCCACTGTATATTCTTGCCTCCTTTATCAAAGATAAGGTGACCATATGTGCGTGGGTTTATCTCTGGGCTTCTATCCTGTTCCATTGATCTATCTTTCTGTATTTGTGCCAGTACCATACTATCTTGATTACTGTAGCTTTGTAGTATAGTCTGAAGTCAGGGAGCCTGATTCCTCCAGCTCCGTTTTTCATTCTCAAGATTGCTTTGGCTATTCGGGATCTTTTGTGTTGCCATACTAACTGTTAAATTTTTTGTTCTAGTTCTGTGAAAAATACCAGTGGTAGTTTGATAGGGATTGCATTGAAACTGTAGATTGCTTTGGGTAGTAGAGTCATTTTCACAATGTTGATTCTTCCAATCCAAGAACATGGTATATCTCTCCATCTATTTGTATCATCTTTAATTTCTTTCATCAGTGTCTTATAATTTTCTGCATACAGGTCTTTTGTCTCCTTAGGTAAGTTTATTCCTAGATATTTTATTCTTTTTTTTGCAGTGGTAAATGGGAGTGTTTTCTTAATTTCACTTTCAGATTTTTCATCATTAGTGTATAGGAATGGAATAGATTTCTGTGCATTAATTTTGTATCCTGCTACTTTACCAAATTCATTGACTAGATCTAGTAGTTTTCTGGTAGCATCTTTAGGATTCTCTATGTATAATATCATGTTATCTGCAAACAGTGACAGCTTTACTTCTTCTTTTCCGATTTGGATTCCTTTTATTTCTTTTTCTTCTCTGATTGTTGTGGCTAAAACTTCCACAACTGTGTTGAATAAGAGTGGTGAGAGTGGGCAACCTTGTCTTGTTCCTGATCTTATTGGAAATGGTTTCAGTTTTTCACCATTGAGGACGATGTTGGCTGTGGGTTTGTCATATATGGCCTTTATTATGTTGAGGAAAGTTCCATCTGTGCCTACCTTCTGCAGGGTTTTTATCATAAATGGGTGTTGAATTTTGTCAGAAGCTTTCTCTGCATCTTTTGAGATGATCATATGGTTTTTCTCCTTCAATTTGTTAATATGGTGTATCACACTGATTGATTTGCGTATATTGAAGAATCCTTGCATTCCTGGGATAAAACCCACTTGATCATGGTGTATGATCCTTTTAATGTGCTGTTGGATTCCGTTTGCTAGTATTTTCTTGAGGATGTTTGTATCTATGTTCATCAGTGATAATGGCCTGTAGATTTCTTTCTTTGTGACATCCTTGTCGGGTTTTGGTATCAGGGTGATGGTGGCCTCGTAAAATGAATTTGGGAGTGTCCTCCCTCTGCTATATTTTGGAAGAGTTTGAGAAGGATATGTGTTAGCTCTCCTCTAAATATTGGATAGAATTCGCCTGTGAAGCCATCTGGTCCTGGGCTTTTGTTTGTTGGAAGATTTTTAATCACAGTTTCAATTTCAGTGCTTGTGATTGGTCTGTTCATATTTTCTATTTCTTCCTGATTCAGTCTTGGCACGTTGTGCATTTCTAAGAATTTTTCCATTTCTTCCAGGTTGTCCATTTTATTGGCATAGAGTTGCTTGTAGTAATCTCTCATGATCTTTTGTATTTCTGCAGTGTCAGTTGTTACTTCTCTTTTCATTTCTAATTCTATTGATTTGAGTCTTCACCCTTTTTTTCTTGATGAGTCTGGCTAATGGTTTATCAATTTTGTTTATCTTCTCAAAGAACTAGATTTTAGTTTTATTGATCTTTGCTCTCTTTTCCTTCATTTCTTTTTCATTTTTTTCTGACCTGATCTTTATGATTGCTTTCCTTCTGCTAAGTTTGCTGGTTTTTTGTTCTTCTTTCTCTAATTGCTTTAGGTACTAGTTTAGGCTGTTTATTCGAAATGTTTCCTGTTTCTTAAGGTAGGATTGTATTGCTATAAACTTCCCTCTTAGAACTGCTTTTGCTGCATCCCATAGGTTTTGGGTCATCCTGTCTCCATTGTCATTTGTTTCTAGGTATTTTTTGATTTCCTCTTTGATTTCATCAGTGATCACTTCGTTATTAAGTAGTGTATTGTTTAGTCTCTATGTGTTTGTATTTTTTACAGATCTTTTCCTGTAATTGATATCTAGTCTCATAGCATTGTGGTCGGAAAAGATACTTGATAAAATTTCAATTTTCTTAAATTTACCAAGGCTTGATTTGTGACCCAAGGTATGGTCTATCCTGGAGAATGTTCCATGAGCACTTGAGAAGAAAGTGTATTCTGTTGTTTTTGGGTGGAATGTCCTATAAATATCAATTAAGTCCATCTTGTTTAATGTATCATTTAAAGCTTGTGTTTCCTTATTTATTTTCATTTTGGATGATCTGTCCATTGGTGAAAGTGGGGTGTTAAAGTCCCCTACTATGAATGTGTTACTGTCGATTTCCCCTTTTATGGCTGTTAGTATTTGCTTATGTATTGAGGTGTTCCTGTGCTGGGTGCAAAAATATTTACAATTGTTATATCTTCTTCTTGGATCAATTCCTTGATCATTATGTAGTGTCCTTCTTTGTCTCTTGTAATAGTCTTTATTTTAAGGTTTATTTTGTCTGATATGAGAATTGCTACTCCAGTGTTATTTTGGTTTCCATTTGCATTGAATATCTTTTTCCATCCTCTTACTTTCAGTCTGTATGTGTCCCTAGGTCTGAAGTGGGTCTCTTGTAGACAGCATATATATGGGTCTTATTTTTGTATCTATTCAGACAGCCTGTGTCTTTTAGTGGGAGCATTTAATCCATTTACATTTAAGGTAATTATTGATATATATGTTCTTATTCCCATTTTCTTAATTGTTTTGGGTTTGTTATTGTAGGCGTTTTCCTTCTTTTGTGTTTTTTTCCTATAGAAGTTCCTTTAGCGTTTGTTGTAAAGCTGGTTTGGTGGTGCTGAACTCTCTCAGCTTTTGCTTGTCTTTAGAGGTTTTAATTTCTCCATCAAATCTGAATGAGATCCTTGCTGGGTAGAATAATCTTGGTTGTAGGTTTTTCCCCTTCATCACTTTATATATGTCCTGCCACTCCCTTCTGGCTTGCAGAGTTTCTGCTGAAAGATCAGCTGTTGACCTTATGGGGATTCCCCTGTATGTTATTTGTTGTTTTTCCCTTGCTGCTTTTAATATGTTTTCTTTGTATTTAATTTTTGACAGTTTGATTAATATGTGTCTTGGCATGTTTCTCCTTGGATTTATCCTGTGTGGGACTCTCTGTGCTTCCTGGACTTGATTAACTATTTCCTTTCCCATATTAGGGAAGTTTTCAACTATAATCTCTTCAAATCTTTTCTCAGTCCCTTTCTTTTTCTCTTCATCTTTTGGAACCCCTATAGTTTGAATGTTGGTGTGTTTAATGTTGTCCCAGAGGTCTCTGAGACTGTCCTCAGTTTTTTTCATTCTTTTTTCTTTATTCTTCTCTGCAGTATTTATTTCCACTATTTTATCTTCCAGGTCACTTATCCGTTCTTCTGCCTCAGTTATTCTGCTATTGATCCCATCTAGAGTATTTTTCATTGCATTTATTGTGTTGTTCATCATTGCTTGTTTCCTCTTTAGTTCTTCTAGGTCCTTGTTAAATGTTTCTTGCATTTTGTCTATTCTATTTCCAAGATTTTGGATCATCTTTACTATCATTATTCTGATTTCTTTTTCAGGTAGACTGCCTATTTCCTCTTCATTTGTTAGTTCTGGTGGGTTTTTATCTTGCTCCTTCATCTAGTGTGTGTTTTTCTGTCTTCTCATTTTGCTTATCTTACTGTGTTTGGGGTCTCCTTTTTGCAGGCTGCAGATTCGTAGTTCCTGTTGTTTTTGGTGTCTGTCCCCAGTGGCTAAAGTTGGTTCAGTGGGTTGTGTAGGCTTCCTGGTGGAGGGGACTAGTGCCTGTGTTCTGGTGGATGAGGCTGGATCTTGTCTTTCTGGTGGGCATGTCCACGTCTGGTGGTGTGTTTTGGGGTGTCTGTGGACTTATTATGATTTTAGACAGCATCTCTGCTAATGGGTGGGGTTACGTTCCTGTCTTGCTAGTTTTTTGGCATAGGGTGTCCAGCACTGTAGCTTGCTGGTTGTTGGGTGAAGCTGGGTGCTGGTGTTAAGTTGGAGATCTCTGGGAGATTTTTGCCATTTGATATTATGTGGTGCTGGGAGGGCTCTTGTGGACCAGTGTCCTGAAGTTGGCTCTCCCACCTCAGAGGCACAGCACTGACTCCTGGCTGGAGCACCAAAAGCCTTTCATCCACACGGCTCAGAATAAAAGGGAGAAAAAGAAGAAAGAAAGAGAGAGAGAGGGAGGGAGGAAGGAAGGAAGGAAGAAAGAAAGGAAGAAAGGGAGGGAGGGAGGGAGGAAAGAAGATACAATAAAGTAAGATAAAATAAAATCAAGTTATTAAAATAATAATTATTAAGAAAAAAATTTTTAAGAAAAAAAAGGACGGCTAGAACTCTAGGACAAATGGTGAAAGCAAAGCTATACGGACAAAATTTCATACAGAAGCATACGCATACACACAAAAATAGGAAAAGGGAAAAAAATAATAAATCTTGCTCTCAAAATCCACCTCCTCAATTTGGGATGATTCGTTGTCTATTCATGTATTCTGCAGCTACAGGGTACATCAAGTTGATTGTGGAGATTTAATCCGCTGCTACTGAGGCTGCTGGGAGAGATTTCCCTTTCTCTTCTGTTTGCGCAGCTCCCGGGGCTCAGCTTTGGAATTGGCCCTGCCTCTGCGTGTAGGTCGCTGGAGGGCATCTGTTCTTCGCTCAGACAAGACTGGGTCAAAGGAGCAGCTGCTTTGGGGACTCTGGCTCACTCAGGCCGGGGGGAGGTGGGGTGCAGATGCGGGGTGAGCCTGCAGCGGCAGAGGCCAGCGGGACGTTGCACCAGCCTGAGGCGTGCCGTGCGTTCTCCCAGGGGAGTTGTCCCTGGATCCCGGGACCCTGGCCGTGGCGGGCTGCACAGGCTCCCAGAAGGGAGGTGTGGATAGTGACCTGTGCTCACACACAGGCTTCTTGGTGGCGGCAGCTGCAGCCTTAGCATCTCATGCCCGTCTCTGGGGTCTGCGCTGTTAGCTGCGACTCGCGCCCATTTCTGGAGCTCCTTTAATCAGCGCTCTTAATCCCCTCCAGGTACGTGGGGAGTTTCTTGACTTTTGGGAGGTCTGAGGTCTTCTGCCAGCTTTCAGTAGGTGATCTGTAGGAGTTGTTCCACGTGTAGATGTATTTCTGGTGTATCTGTGGGGAGGAAGGTGATCTCCGCGTCTTATTCTTCCGCCATCTTCCCCCAAAGATCTGGTTGGCACTTTAATCTTGGACTTCCTAGTCTCCAGAACTGCTAGTGTTGGAGGGTCTCCTGCAGAGGCGGGTGGTGGCTGTGGCTCACTGTGAGGACAAGGACACTGGCCGCAGAAGTTCTGGGAAGTACTCCTTGGTGTGAGCTCTCCCAGAGTCTGCCATTAGTCTCAAGGAAGACTCCAGCCATTTTATTTGGTATCTAAACCTGAGGTGATGGGAAGTAAATCAAAGTCCCAGAGCTGAACTGCTCTCACTACAAGGTTGGACACTGAGCTAACAGCTTGGGCGGTGGTCCTAGGGGGTCTCCCCTCCTGCCCACCAGCGATTCCCTCCACATTAACCTCAGGTGCAAAGTGAGCGATACCGAGGCCCCGTTCGTCCCCACTCACTCAGTTCATCAGCAGGGGAAATAGCCTTGGTTTCGCTGGGTCCTCTCTCTTTTTTTTTTTTTTTTTTTTTTTGCAGTACGCAGGCCTCTCACTGTTGTGGCCTCTCCCGTTGCGGAGCACAGGCTCCGGACGCACAGGCTCAGCGGCCATGGCTCACGGGCCCAGCCACTCCGTGGCATGTGGGAACTTCCCGGACCGGGGCACGAACCCGTGTCCCCTGCATCGGCAGGTGGACTCTCAACCACTGCGCCACTAGGGAAGCCCTGGGTCCTCTCTTTGAAATAGTCTCCCACGTGAATTTTTTCCCTAGTGAGATCTGACTGTTTCCAGTACACTGAAGTGCTCTTTCATGCTTCTTTTTTTCATTATTAACCAGGTATATTTTATATTATTTTATTTTTTAAACATCTTTCTTGGAGTATAATTGCTTTACAATGATATGTTAGTTTCTCCTTTATAACAAATTGAATCAGCTATACATATACATATATCCCCATATCTCTTTCCTCTTGCATCTCCCTCCCTCCCACCCTCCCTATCCAACCTCTCTAGGTGGTCACAAAGCACCAAGCTATGCAGCTGCTTCCCACTAGCTATCAATTTTACACTTGGTAGTGCATATAAGTCCATGCCACTCTCTCACTTTGTCCCAGCTTAGCCTCCCACTCCCCGTGTCCTCAAGTCCATCTGTACTAGGTCTGCATCCTTATTCCCATCCTGCCCCTAAGTTCTTCATGACTTTTTTTTTTTTAGATTCCATATATATGTGTTAGCGTATGGTATTTGCTTTTCTCTTTCTGACTTCCTTCAGTCTCTATGACAGACTCTAGGTCCATCCAGCTCACTACAAATAACTCAATTTCGTTTCTTTTTAAGGCTGATTAATATTCCATTGTATATATGTGCCACATCTTCTTTATCCATTCATCTGATGATGGACACTTAGGTTGCTTCCATGTCCTGGCTATTGTAAATAGAGCTGCAATGAACACTATGGTCCATGGCTCTTTTTGAATTATAGTTTTCTCAGGGTATATGCCCAGTAGTGGGATTGCTGGGTTGTATGGTAGTTTTATTTTTAGTTTTTTAAGGAACCTCCATACTGTTCTCCATAGGGGCGGTAACAATTTACATTCCCATCAACAGTGCAAGAGGGTTCCCTTTTCTCCACACCCTCTCCAGCATTTATTGTTTGTAGATTTTTTGATGATGGCCATTCTGACTGGTGTGAGGTGATTTGCATTTCTCTAATTATTAGTGATGTTGAGCATTCTTTTATGTGTTTGTTGGCAATCTATATCTTCTTTGGAGAAATGTCTGTTTAGGTCTTCTGCCTATTTTTGGATTGGGTTGTTTGTTTTCTTGATACTGAGCTGCATGAGCTGCTTGGAAATTTAGGAGATTAATCCTTTGTCAGTTGCTTCATTTGCAAATATCTTCTCCCATTCTGAGGGTTGTCTTTTGGTCTTGTTTATGGTTCCCTTTGCTGTGCAAAAGCTTTTAAGTTTCATTAGGTCCCATTTCTTTTGTTTTTATTTCCATTTTTCTAGGGTCAAAAAGGATCTTGCCGTGACTTATGTCATAGAGTGTTCTGCCTGTGTTTTCCTCTAAGAGTTTGATGGTGTCTGGCCTTACATTTAGGTCTTTAATCCATTTTGAGTTTATTTTTGTGTATGGTGTTAGGGAGTGTTCTAATTTCATTCTTTTACATGTATCTGTATAGTTTTCCCAGCACCACTTATTGAAGAGGCTTTCTTTTCTCCATTGTATATTCTTGCATCCTTCATCAAAGATAAGGTGACCATAGGTGCATGGGTTTCTCTGGGCTTTCTATCCTGTTCCATTGATCTATATTTCTATTTTTGTGCCAGTACTATACTGTCTTGATTACTGTAGCTTTGTGGTATAGTCCGAAGTCTGGGAGCCAAATTCCTCCTGCTCCGTTTTTCTTTCCCAAGATTGCTTTGGCTATTCGGGGTCTTTTGTGTTTCATACAAATTGTGAAATTTTTTGTTCTAGTTCTGTGAAAAATGCCATTGGTAGCTTGATAGGGAATGCATTGAATCTGTAGATTGCTTTGGGTAGTATAGTCATTTTCACAATGTTGATTCTCCCAATCCAAGAACATGGTATATCTCTCCATCTGTTTGTATCATCTTTAATTTCTTTCAACAGTGTCTTATAGTTTTCTGCATACAAGTCTTTTGTCTCCTTCGGTAGATTTATTCTTAGGTATTTTATTCTTTTTGTTGCAATGGTAAATGGGAATGTTTCCTTAATTTCTCTTTCAGATTTTTCATCATTAGTGTATAGTAATGCAAGAGTTTCCTGTGCATTAATTTTATATCCTGCTACTTTACCTAATTCATAGACTAGCTCTAGTAGTTTTCTGGTAGAATCTTTAGGATTCTCTATGTATAGTATCGTGTCATCTGCAAACAGTGACATCTTTATTTCTTCCTTTCCAATTTGGATCGCTTTTATTTCTTTTTCTTCTCTGATTGCTGCAGCTAAAACTTCCAAAACTATGTTGAATAATAGTGGTGAGAGTGCACAACCTTGTCCTCTTCCTGATCTTAGAGGAAATGGTTTTAGTTGTTCACCACTGAGAACAATGTTGGCTTTGGGTTTGTCATATATGGCATTTTTATGTTGAGGTAAGTTCCCTCTGTATTGGTATAAACTTCCCTCTTAAAACTGCTTTTGCTTCATCCCATAGGTTTTGGGTAGTCGTGTTTTCATTGTCATTTGTTTCTAGGTTTTTTAAATTTCCTCTTTGATTTCTTCAGTCATCTCTTGGTTATTTAGTAGTGTATTGTTTAGTCTCCATGTGTTTGTATTTTTTACAGATTTTTTTCCTGTAATTGATATCTAGTCTCATAGCATTGTGGTCAGAAAAGATACTTGATACAATTTCAGTTTTCTTCAAATTACCAAGGCTTGATTTGTGATCCAAGATATGGGTCACATATCTATCCTAGAGAATGTTCCGTGAGCACTTGAGAAGAAAGTGTATTCTGTTGTTTCTGCATGGAATGTCCTATAAATATCAATAAGTCCATATTGTTTAATGTATCATTTAAAGCTTGTGTTTCCTTATTTATTTTCATTTTGGATGGTCTGTCCATTGGTGAAAGTGCGGTATTAAAGTCCTCTACTATGATTGTTTTACTGTTGCTTTCCCCTTTTATGGCTGTTAGCACTTGCCTATGTATTGAGGTACTCCTTTGTTGGGTGCATAAATATTTATAATTGCTATATCTTCTTTTGGGATTGATCCGTTGATCATTATGTAGTGTCCGTTGTCTCTTATAATAGTCTTTATTTTAAAGTCTATTTTGTCTGATATGAGAATTGCTACTCCAGCTTTCCTTTGATTTTCATTTGCATGGAATATCTTTTTCCATCCCCTCACTTTCAGTCTGTATGTGTCCCTAGGTCTGAAGTGGGTCTCTTCTAGACAGCATATATATGGGTCTTGTTTTTGTATCCATTCAGCCAGTCTATGTCTTTTCGTGGGAGCATTTAATCCATTTACATTCAAGGTAGTTATTATATGTATGTTCTTATTACCATTTTCTTAATTATTTTGGGTTTGTTATAGTAAGTCTTTTCTTTCTCTTGTTTTTCCTGCTTAGAGAAGTTCCTTTAGCATTTGTTGTAAAGCTGGTTTGGTGGTGCTGAATTCTCTTAGCTTTTGCTTGTCTGTAAAGACTTTAATTTCTCCTTCAAATCTGAATGAGATCCTTGGTGGGTAGAGTAATCCTGGTTGTAGGTTTTTCCCTTTCATCACCTAAGTATGTCCTGCCACTCTCTTCTGGCTTGCATAGTTTCTGCTGAAAGATCAGCTGTTAACCTTATGGGGATTCCCTAGAATGTTATTTGTTGTTTCTACCTTGCTGCTTTTAATATTTTTTCTTTGTATTTAATGTTTGATAGTTTGATTAATATGTGTCTTGGTGTGTTTCTCCTTGGATTTATCCTGTATGGGACTCTCTGTGCTTCCTGGACTTGACTGATGATTTCCTTTCCTATCTTAGCGAACTTTTCAACTACAATCTTTTAAAATATCTTCTTGGTCCTTTCCTTTTCTCTTCATCTGGGATGCTTATAATTCGAATGTTGGTGCATTTAGTGTTGTCCCAGAAGTCTCTGAGACTGTCCTCAATTCTTTTCATTCTTTTTTCTTTATTCTGCTCTGTGGTAGTTATTTCCACTGTTTTATCTTCTAGGTCACTTATCTGTTCCTCTGCCTCAGTTATTCTGTTATTTATTCCTTCTAGAGAATTTTTTATTTCATTTATTGTGTTGTTCATCATTTTTTGTTTGCTCTTTAGTTCTTCTAGGTCCTTGTTAAATGTTTCTTATATTTTCTCCATTCTATTTCCAAGATTTTGGATCATCTTTACTATCATTATTCTGAATTCTTTTTCAGGTAGACTGCCTATTTCCTCTTCATTTGTTGTGTCTGGTGGATTTTTACTTTGCTCCTTCATCTGCTGTGTGTTTCTCTGCCTTCTCATTTTGCTTAACTTACTGTGTTTGGGGTCTCCTTTTTGCAGGCTGCAGGTTTGTAGTTCCCATTGTTTTTGGTGTCTGCCCCAGTGGTTAATGTTGGTTCAGTGGATTGTGTAGGGTTCCTGGTGGATGGGACTGGTGCCTGTGTTCTGGTGGATGAGGCTGGATCTTGTCTTTCTGGTGGGCAGGACTGTGCCCGGTGGTGTGTTTGGGGCTGTCTGTGACCTTATTATGATTTTAAGCAGCCTCTCTGCTAAGGGGTGGGATCGTGTTCCTGTCTTGCTAGTTTTTTGGCATAGGGTGCCCAGCACTGTAGCCTTCTGGTCATTGAGTGGAGCTGGGTCTTAGCATTGAGGTGGAGATCTCTGGGAGAGCTTTCGCCGTTCGATATTATGTGGAGCCGGGAGGTTTCTGGTGGACCAATGTCCTGAACTTGGCTCTCTCATCTCAGAGGCACAGGTCTGACAGACACCTGGCTGGAGCACCAAGACCCTTTTAGCCACATGGCTCAGAAGAAAAGGAAGGAAGGAAGGAAGCAAGCAAGGAAGGAATGAAGGAAGGAGGAAAGGAGGAAGGAAAAGAAAGTTATTAAAATCAAAAATAAAAAAATTATTAAAAATAAAAAATAATTAAAAAGTAATAAAAAAAAGAAAAAGAAAGAGGAGAGCAACCAAACCAAAAGACAAATCCACTAATTATAACCAGCACTAAAAAGTATACTAAAAAAAAAAAAACGAAACAGACCCCTAGGACAAATGGTAAAAGCAAAGCTATACAGAGAAAATCACACAAAGAAGCATACACATACACACAAAAAGATAAAAAGAAAAATATATATATATATATTAAAAAAAGAGGAAGAGAACACCAAATCAATAAACAAATCTACCAGTGATAATAAACTCTAAATACTAAACAAAGGTAAACATAAAACCAAAAACAAATTAGATGCCGAAAGCAAACCCCAAGTCTACAGTTGCTCCCAAAGTCCACTGCCTCAATTTTGGGATGATTCTTTGTCTATTCAGGTATTCCAGAGATGCAGGGTACATCAGGTTGATTGTGGAGATTTAATCCAGTGCTCCTGAGGCTGCTGAGAGAGATTTCCCTTTCTCTTCTTCGTTCACACAGCTCCTGGGGCTCAGCTTTGGATTTGGACTTGCCTCTGTGTGTAGATTGCCTGAAGGTGTCTATTCTTTGCTCAGACAGGACGGGGTTAAAGGAGCAGCTGATTTGCGGGCTCTGGCTCACTCAGGCCGGGGAGAGGGAGGGGTATGGATGCGGGGCGAGCCTGCGGTGGCAGAGGCCGGCGGGACGTTGCACCAGCCTGAGGTGCGCCGTGCGTTCTCCCGGGGGAGTTGTCCCTGGATCCCGGGACCCTGGCAGTGGCGGGCTGCACAGGCTCCCAGGAGGGGAGGTGTGGATAGTGACCTGTGCCCGCACACAGGCTTCTTGGTGGCGGCAGCAGCAGCCTTAGCGTCTCATGCCCGTCTCTGGGGTCCGCGCTGATAGCCGCGGCTCGTGCCCGTGTCTGGAGCTCCTTTAGGCGGTGCTCTGAATGCCCCGGCGGGTGAGCAGACAAGCCTCTCGGGCTGGTGAGTGCTGGTCGGCACCAATCCTCCGTGCGGGAATCTCTCCGCTTTGCCCTGTGCACCCCTGTTGCTGCGCTCTCCTCTGTGGCTCCGAAGCTTCCCCCTACCCTGCCTCCACGAGTGAAGGGGATTCCTAGTGTGTGGAAACTTTTCCTCCTTCACTGCCCTCTCCCAGCGGTGCAGGTCCTGTCCGTATTCTTTTGTCTCAGGTTTTTCTTTTTTCTTTTGCCCTACCCAGGTACGTGGGGAGTTTCTTGCCTTTGGGAGGTCTGAGGTCTTCTGCCGGCATTCAGTAGGTGTTCTGTAGGAGTTGTTCCACGTGTAGATGTATTTCTGATGTATTTGTGGGGAGGAAGGTGATCTCCACGTCTTACTCCTCCGCCATCTTGAAGGTCTCTCCAGTTATCGATTTTAAATATAGCAGTGTGTACATGTCAATCCTAAACTCCCTATCTCTTTCCCCACCCTTCCCCTCTGGTGACCATAATGAAGGAGTTTGAAAGCCAAAGAAAAGAGTCTGGGTTTAATAGCAGGGAGGCCGCTGAAAGGACTTAAGCAGGGAGTGGCATAATCTGACCCACAGTTTTAAAAGACCACACTGGCTGCTGTGAGGAGAATGCAGCATAGAAAGGAAGAAGGGCTGGAAGCAGAGAGACAGATTACTGTGGCAGCCAAGTCTCGAGATGTTGGATGTGTGAATTAGGGTGATGGGTATAGAAATGGAGGGAAATGGATGTATGTGAGGTACATTTTTGGCAGAATCAACAGAACTTGCTAATGAATTTGATGCAGGGGGTGAGGGAGAAGAATGTTAACTGGTTGGACAGTGACGTTCTTTGTTGAGATGTGGATGTTCAAGGGTAGGAATGTATTTGGGATGTTTGGGACATTCTAAGTAGAGATAATATTAGACAAATCTACATCTTATGAAATATGGTAATCAGCATTACTAGGATGATCTTTCCTATTTCAAACAACTGTAATCTTCTGGAAAAATGAAATTATCAGCTGAGCATGAGTTAATTTGTTGTTTATGTGAAGCCATCTCTGAAGGTGGGGTGTCATTTTCACGAGTACCGGGTTGTTGATGCCTACACATTTATCAGCAATGGCAGGAGTTGAGCCATTGCTAGAAAGAAAGAAATGGTGATTGCAACCAAGGTTAATTAGGAGTTTATCTCGATAAGTTTAAAAATCACCCCCCCCATTTTACCTTAAAAAGTGACCTCATTGCTATTTCATTTATTAATGGGCAACTGTGAATAAGCTAATAAAATGAAGTAAGGCAATTAAACTCTAATGAAGCTCTAAGGTCAAGTATTCTGGGTATGCAGACCCTCCAGAAATGGAGTCTGCAAGTTTGTATTAACATAATGTTTATTTGCGTTTGTAGATTAGAATTGATTGTGTAGTTCCCAATGTCATATCCAAATAAGAAAATCTTTACTCATTCCCAAATAATATTTTAGTAAAACAGAGGCTCATAAGCCTAGAAGTTCCTTACACCCACCTAAGACTGTACTGTTCCTCAGTTAATCTAGACAGGAGAGTGCTGTTTATCTTTATAAAGATTTCCATGCCCTTCATAACATCCAAAGAGGTTCATAAATTGTTGCATATTAATATGTAGTATCTCCCGTTATGTAATAACTATAGTCTTAAAATTTTGTAGGTGATTCTTTTCTTTTTTATAAATCGTGTTTTAATTGTACCACATATTGACACTTAAAAGAACCATGCAATGAATCACTTTCTCATAATTCCTAGCTTATCCATTTTGTGAGTTTGTAGTGAGTTTTCTTGAAATAGGTCATGGTTATAACTGCCTAATGACAAATCTTCAGCTAGAAATTACATTTTGTCCTTTGTCATTCTGCAGGGTGTTTTTGTTTTATGGTTGGTTTTGCTATCTTGGGTCACCCTGTCCAAAATTCTCACCTTATAGATGAGGAAACTGAGGCCCAGAGAGATTAAGTTCCCCTGGATGTTCAGGTCCCTATAGCATCTGATTCTGGGGCTGTCTCTGTTGACTTCAGCAAGATTTTCAGTGAAACTGAGAGACAGGGTTGTTTATCACCACCTTATTTTAAATATCATCTGTTTTTAAACTCAGCTTATCTATATTATCTTTCCTCTGAGTAAATACAGTATTTAAGATGTAACAGTGCTTCCAATATTGAACAGAGAGAAGATTACATTGTACAACTAACTACCTTTGTTTCCCTTCTAAGCCTAGTTAATATTTGTTTATGAGACATCTGTTTCTTTATAACACTGTATTGATTTTCACTTGTGTGATAATGCCTTCCAGCAAGAAAAAATGATTTTTTAGAAGACCAGAAAGTCATTATATTATATCCTAATGAATAACTCATTAACTAGTTAATTCACAGCATGTGTAAACTTCTATTTTCTATCACTTCATAAATTCACAGTATATTCACAGTATATCAATTGTCTGCCTTCAGTAAGTCTATGTGAGTTCCATTTTTATGTTAATATCATTTGTATAACTTCGCCTGATTTCTTTTGAGTCTCAAGTGGTTCTTTTTAAGGACTGAACATAAAAATATTTATCTTTACTAGGTACTATTTTGATAGAGATAGTCTATGTGAACCAAACTTACGGGAAATATGTTATCCAAAATGACACAGCAGTGCTTTGTGTGATTCTACTCACTGTATAATCTTAGTTGTTTTACTTTACTTCTCTGGGTCTCAATTTTTCATTCGTAAAATAGGGAGAACATCTCGCTGAATAAGGAGCAAATAAAATATCCTTTTAATGTTCTGACATAGTATTTGGCACATTTCAGAAGAAGGTGTTACTGTAATTTGTGGGGTGAGAGGGACTAGTACCCAAACAAAGCAAAAGTGTTACTGTGAGTCACAATTTAAGAGGTGGAAAATGCTTTACAGATAAGTCTGCAGTTGGTTCAAACCCCAGGTGTTCGTGTGTTTTCTTGGCTTGAAACTTTCTGATATTTCTTATCCCTTTCTAAGTTCTGGAGGCTTTTTTATTTTTATTTTATTTTTAATATTTATTTTATTTTATTAGTTAATTTATTTAGGCTGCACCAGGTCTTAGTTGCAGCACTCGGGACCTTCGTTGTGGTGTGCCGACATCTTAGTTGTGGCATGCGGACTCTTAGTTGTGGCACTTGAACTCTTAGTTGTGGCATGCATGCGGGAACTTACTTCCCTGACCAGGGATCGAACCCAGACCCCCTGCATTGGGAGCATGGAGTCTTACCCACTGGACCACCAGGGAGGTGCCTGGAGGCTTTTCTAAATTTTTGGCTTAGTACTTTTTGTGATTAGGGTTTAGATGGGCAGAGATGGATTTATTTCTCTTTCCCCTGTTCACTCAGTGGAATTCATGAAATTTGAGTTGCCAAGATGTTGGGAACACCATGAAGTCAAGATGTTGGGAACACACGGATCCATCTGGAACATTTACAGTGCATATCAGAAGATTCTCTTCTTTGACTTGTGTTTTGGTGAACAGTAAGCCGAACATAATCATAACATAACATAACATTTATAGATATAAACATAACGTTTTATAGATAAAAACTAATCTCAAACAGAAGATACTGTAGTAACGTAGGGGTGGGGAGATGGGGATTTCTCAATGAATCTCCTGTCTTGTACGTTTGTATACAGAGTTTAAAGAGGATGATAAAATGGTTTCACAAAAGAAAAATGAGAAATGGGACAGCTTGTGTCATTACTGAGGGCAGGATGCATTTGGGGCAGGAAATAGTGTGGTGATTCAGGGGCCTCTCTCATTATCTCCTGTCAGGTCAAGCTCTGTGTAATTGGCTTAATCTTCAATGTAGCTAATGAGGTTGTTTTTTTCAAATTATTTTTTAAGTGCTGGCAATAGCTGATTAGGCCAAATGTCATCAGCTTGCCTTGCTTAGGGCTATTGAAATGGTCCTGACCCCTTCATTTACAAGTGACAGATCCCTAACTCAAACTGGGTTCAGAGAAGAACAAAAACAAAACAAAATTTATTGGGTCATGAAACTGAAAATGCCAGGGGAGGTACTGGGTTCAGGTGAGGCCTGATATAAGTGCCAAAACAGTGATGCCCCTCTCTCCATTTTCCTTTGTGGCAAAGATGACCTCAACAACTCCTGGTTCCATTTTACCTACTTAAGCAATCTCAGCGATTGAAGAGTATCTTTCCCATAAGGTTGCGGCAGGAGTCCCAGGGCCAACCCTCAATGGCTTGAGTCTTGTGTGGCTGAGTTATAGAATAGACAGACTGGTCAGAACTGAATCTTGTGTCCAGCTCTGTTCTTGACTCAGGGACATGGGGAGGGGTGTCCAGCTTCACCTAAACCATGTAGACCTGTAGTGAAATGGAGGTGGTCCCTCGTGGGAAAATCATAGGCACTTATCATGAAGAAGTGGTTTGGGGCAGGCAAGAGTAACACACCTGCCTTTCTTTTCAGTAGCCTTTCTTGTACCGGAAAGTCTGCCTCTTGCGTTAGTCCCACTTGACTCTGTAAAGCACCAAACCAGCTGGCTTCATTCCTTAGTCTCCTCAGGAAATGTTGGTAATAATGCTCTGTATTAAATTCTATAAAAGCAGTGATTTTGAATATGTAAAATGGTATCGTCTAATGGTGATAATTCCTTTTAGAGGTGACTTTTAGCACCTTCATCAATTAGCTTGGAAGACCGATCTTACTTTTAGTACAGTAGTCCTGGCTGGAACCTTCCTCCCGAGGATCTCATTTTATATCTTCATATATTTGCATGTGTTTCTATATACTATGCATAAGATTGCAGACCTTTTTATAAATTAAAATTTTTATCATACCAGTTAAAGTCAGAATTTCTTTATTTCTTGTCTCTTCACTTCTTACTACCTACACACTACCTGTGACTGGATATCAGAAGTTTATAGCCAGAGACTGAACATAAGGTTCAATATTTCGAGAGCATACTTGGCATTGTTCTGTCTTCCATTATTTCTGCTATTTGTCAAATGATCTCCAGAGCCTTTGGGAAGAGGGGGTGGGGAGTATGGCCTGAATTATTCTGTTACTCGAAGTAAACGTATATATCACATCTCCTTCCTTGGTGTGTGGTGGTTCAAAATCAAGAAAAGGGAAATTGTTTTGTTCTCTATGACAGTATCAATGGTTTCTGAGAATTTTTCACCTCGTATCATATTGACCTGTCTGAATATAACCGTAAGACAATAATAGGGGTGTTTGAGGATTAAATAAAATGACTTAATAGAACCAGTAAGATTAAGATTCTGTCTTTGGAGGTAGATGTCCTCAGTTTACATTCCAGCTTCAACACCTGTATGAACTTGGGCTGGTAATTCACCTACATGTGTGCCTGAATTTCCTTATCTGTAAAATGGGCAAAGCACTGAGTTCATAGGCTTCTGATGACAATTAACAAGAGTTAATGTATATCAAGCAATTCAAAGAGTTCTAAGAAATTGCCTCTCCCACACAAACTGGCTGATTATGATGCTTCCAACCCTCAGTTGTGAGTTTCCTGTTCCCCCGCTCTTTTGGGGTTAAGTTGCCCCTCTTGGCAGCCATCTTGGGCAGGAAATCTTTTAAGACCACAGCTCCCTCGCTGGTCCCCAGCACACACTGTTTTGCCCAACCATTGGAAGAAGGGTTACTTGCTTCCAGGGCTGCTCTTTATACTGTGCTGTCCCTCGGGGACATCTCCAGCCACAGAATACCACCTTTGAACTTGTCTTGGGGAGACTCAGGCTGCAGTGCTTATGAAACCCCGATCCCAGTAGACACATGCCAGGTGCCCCGAGTGACCCCCATGTTGCCCATCCACCAAAAGTGAGGGAGAAGCACTGCCCCTCCACCACTACAGGGAAGGGAGGTGAGGGGGTCATGACACAGCACATCATCAGCTCTCTTCAGAGCATCTCTTTTACAGGTGAGCTTAGATGATGCTCCCTTTCTTTAGGGTCTGGGGAGGGTTGATATCTTTTGTATTGTTCTCTGCTTTGTGGCCTCATCCAAAACTCGAGGAAGCAAGAGCTCCATTTTAGGATTCTACCTTAGCAATTATTATTGTCATGATCATCCAAAATCCTGTAGAAAAAGAAGCACTTGACTTCTTTCCATTCATTGACTGGTTTCTGAGTGCCGTGACTAACTCTTCCCTCCCAAGCAAGTCACCTGGCTTCTCTAAGCCTTGGCGTCCTCATTTATAAATTGGGGTTGATATCACTTGCTTTGTGCAAGGTCTAATGAGATAATGCATGCAAAACTCTTTGTAAACTAAAAAGTACTTTTATATATAATTAAGAGAGAAAATTTTGCTTTGTTGTCTGGGTGTGCTGTGGCTAATAACCATCGGTCTGTGTTTTGCATTTTATTGGCAGGTATAATTTTTCTGCCGATCAAGTATTTAGAATCACTTTGTATAATGTAAAAACCTAGGTGGTTCATGAAGAGCTTCTAATGACTTATAGGATTGCCAGATTTTGCACATAAAAATACAGAACACCCAGTTAAATATTAATCAGATAAACAATGAATAATTTTTAGTATGTCTATCCCACATATTTCATGGGATTTTATCTGGTAATCGCACTATAAGTATCAGTGGACTGTGAACAGAAATTGTTACCTAATTTATTTTTATATTTCCAGATCCTAGCACAATGCCTGACACATAACAAGTGCCTTAATACACGATTCCGGAATAGAGCAATCATTAGAATATTTATTTTGAAAGCTATTCGTTATGTGAAAAATTACTTTCAGCAACTCTTCTGATCTTTGGTTCGCTCATCGGTTGAACAAAGATGAGAGTAAGTGCCATACCTATTAATGGAAGGATAACATGAAATGGGGCATGTGAGCCGCCTTTATAAATTGTTAAAGCAACCCGCATGTGCTACAAAGGTGTTTTAGACGGCGCAAGGGGTAGAGCTACTGAGAATGATGTTTTTAGTGTAGCCTCTGCAATAAAGAGTAGATAGTAAATTTTCAAAACGTTTCAGTAAGATCTACAGTCCCTCTCAGGCTGTTCTTTCTCCCACAGGGGGATGGGTTTCTGCAGGGAATTAAACTGTGCCTAACCCCTTCTGGTTCCCTTAGATCCCTACGTGCCCATCTCTACTCCCTTCATGTCTCAGGCTGTGTAATTTGGTGATTGTGAAGCCATCATTAAGGTTTGCTGTGGAAGTTCTGGATAATTTTCTTGAAGCATTTGTTAAAATCATGCAAAACCTACTTCAACAAATCAACATTAAAATCCTAAATGGAACTAAAAGCTGTTTTACTTCACCTGGTCTAGCTAGGAAGCTATGAGTTAAGGCTCAAGTTCTCCCCTGCTTGGCTAACATTTTCATATGCCACTGATACAGCGTAGTGAGTGGTGTTGAGGTGCCGTATGTGTTGGCGTAATCATATATATACTGGCATAAATTGTTTGATGCAATTTCTCAAACTTATTTAAATTTGTTCTCAGAAATGAAAATAGCTCATTAGCTTCCAAGAATACATTTGTAATTCCTGGGAAACAATTTTTTTGGCATTTCAAATGGGACATATTAAGCTATCATCCTTGAGGTCTTTCTGAATTTCAGTTCCACAGATACTTATTTATGAAGTATCTGTATCCTTTACTGGCTCCATTTAAACCTTATCTCTAAATGCTGAAGGTCTTGGGGTTCAAAACTGTTTCCTCTTGTAGCTCTCTGTGTGTGTGAGCTGATCTCACCCAAACTTACAGCAATTTAAAAAATCACTCAATGACGATTCCCATATTTCTCCAGCTCAGTGTTATCTTCTGAGCAACAGATTGTACAATCCAACAGCCTTTCTGACATTGTACCGCTCTCCACATCCTGATGGGTCCTCAGCTCTCCAATATTTGTTCTTCCTCCATTGTTCAGTAATATTCATCCAGTTGCAAAAGCCAGACTTTGGGGGGGGGTTCTTCTTAACACTTTCCCCCTCATCTCCTGCCTTGGATTGAACAATCTCTCCTCTCTCTTGGCTTGGATTAGATAATCTATCACAAAATCTTGTCAGGTCTACCTCCAAAATTGTCTCAGACCTGGCTATTTACCTTTATCCTCACTCCACCAATATAGCCAAAGCCGCTGCCACCATCTCTCACCGGAGCTCTCCACTCCATTGTAGTCCATTCTCCACACAACTACCCCAGTGATCCTTTTAAATCATAAATAAGATCAACTGACTTCCCTGTTTAAAACCACCCAATAGCTTTAAATTAACATTTGGAAAAAATTCATAAAGCTGGCCATTCCACATTTATTTCACACCTGTATCTTTCTCACTCACTACATTCTAGCCACATGGGAATTTTCTCAGTTTCTCTAATGAATCATGCTACACCCTGACACAGGACCTTTGCATAGGCTTCCCTCTCTGTGGACTAGCCATCCTGAACCCACTTCATTACTTCTTATCATTCAGATCTTTCAGCTCAAACATTATTTCTACACCCTAGAATGTTAGCAGCATAAAGATAGGGACCTTGTCTATACTCTTTACTGATGTATCCCCATCACCTTGCACAGAACTGGCATATTCTAGGCACTCAATAAATTTTGCACAATGAGTGAAAAAAATAAAAGAAGAAAGACATGAATGAATGAATGAAAACTAGCTTAGATCTGGTCCCTCATTTATACAGTCCTGTGACATCTTCCCTTTCTTTCATCCACACTTACCACAATTTACATTTTGTTAGATTATTTGTTGGATTTCATCTCCGCATCTAGACTCATGAGAGTAGGGACCAGGCATGGTTTTGCTTCCCATTTTATCTGCAGAGCCTAGCACATTCCAAGCACGTGGTGGGTGCTCACTACCTATTGGCTGCTGAATTTTCTGAACTTCTCCCACTCAGCCCTCGGCAGCCTTTGACACAGTTGAGCACACCATCCGTCTTGAAACACTCTCTTCCTCTACTTCTGGACTCCAGCTCTTCCGCTTCCCCCTCTCTGGTCTCATTTTTCTCACTCTCATATGTGGGATCCTTTCCTTCTCTCAGTTCCTTAAAAGTTAGTGTTCCAACTGGGGAGATTCATACCATGGAATACTACTCAGCAATACAAAGGGACAAACTACTGATGCACACAAAAGCCTTGGGTGATATGAAGGGCATTAGACTGTGGGAGGTTTTGGGGATGATGAAGCTGTTGTGTATCCTGACTGTGGTGGTGGTTAGACACATCTATACATGTGATAAAATAATTGATGAAGGGTTCACAGGATGTCTCTGTACAAGTTTTGCAAAGTCTATGTAAGTTAAAAATTATTTCAAAATAAAGGTTTTGGTTTTTTTTTTTAAGTATTTTCATGGCTCTGCAAGAATCTGCAGGCTCTCCCTGTGGGTTGTCAGCTGCTACTATGACTGTGGTCTCTGCACGGATGCTCCAGAGCTCCGCGCCTCTTTCCTGGGCTCCCATTTTGGACATACAAGTCATAGCAACCATACAGAGCTATCCATGCTGGTTGTGGGTAAATGGATGCATATATAGTGGTTATTTCTGTGATCACTAAATGAGAAAATTCTGTTTCTTTTCTATTTATGGAAACATTTTAATCTTGAAGGTTCTATACAAATTACTCACCTTTCATCAAAGTCAGAAAGTATACCCTTGTGTCACAGTTTTCCTGTGTGATTTGCGCAATGAACTCAACATCTTCCCATGGATTCTTTTGTATTTGCTTCCTTCTGGTTGCACCATGGGACTATTGTGTTACATTTACATTTGTATATGTGTGTGTATATGTATATATGTATAGATATATACCTAGACATTTCTATATCTTTAGAAAGGTAACGCTTCAGTTCAGCAACCTTGCTGCACTTTAAGTGGAAAGCAATCTTGATCTCCCCTTTCATTTTTCATGGTTTCCCACTGTGCCTAACAATTGATTAAGAGAAACATTTCAGTGGAGGTCAAACAATGTTTGAATGTGTGGCAACTGGTTTCCCAGGGAAACAGCACATCAGTACTTGTAGCCTTCGGCAGCATCTCCATTATGACATCCAGACAACAGCCATAGCAGAATGTTTGCTATAGAACGGGAGACTCAAAACGAACTCGGAGAAGGCCCTGTGAACAAGATGAACCATCTCAAGAGATGAAGAAGTATTCTGCAAGAGTAGTGCCCTTAGCATCCTACAGTGTTTCTGAACACAACTCGCCCCTGTCAGGTGGTAAATGCTGTTCTCCTGGGCAAGAGCCCTTCTCTGCGTGGGTTTCCATGCTCTTCGGGCTCACTGTTCCATCACTGTGTTTATTCTCTGTAGAAATCCTTAAACTCTAGCTGAAATTATCTGTTGCCTACATGGAGTTTTTGCTTACATGATTAGTAGTTTGGAGATGAAAATTACCTTAGGGAAAATTTGTTAGACTCCCCCCAAAAGAAAACTTTGAAAAGTTGCTTAGACTTGACTTATTTATGTATTAGTTTATTTGGAGCCTGAACTCTTATTACAGAGTTCTCTGTCTTTGACTTCCCTAATATTTCAGTAATTTACTTAGCTGCTGTTCTTTTAACAACATAGACAAGGAAAGAAGACAAAGGAAGACTTCTATATTAGAGTCCAGCACTTGAAAAATGAAGGAATACTGAAGGAATTGAATAAAATGTACGTTTCCCTACATGGTTCAATTGAGATCTTTTTCAGTCTAATCAACGTTCCACGTGAGCATGGGTTGAGTCTAATTCTAAAGAATGAAGGGGAAGACAACACTAATTGTTTAAGATGAAACTGTCTGTCCTTTTGATAGACAGATGTTAACTAATACGTATCTTATAGACTAATACATTGAAGTCTGGTTTGGGTTTCTTTTTTAAAGGAAAAGAATTAAAATTCTCTCTTTTTTTAAATTGAAGTATAGTTGATATACAATATTGTGTTAGTTTACGGTGTACAACAAAGTGATTCATATATATATATATATATATATATATGCTCTTTTTCATATTCTTTTCCATTATGGTTTATTACAGGATGTTGAATATAGTTCCCTGTGCTATACAATAGGACCTTTTTGTTTATCCATTCTATATATAATAGTTTGCATCTAAAATTCTCTCTTTACCAACACTACCTGTGTTAGTTTACACATCAGATTTTTAAGTTCTGAATTGGCAAGTTGATAAAATCTTAATTAAATTAGGGAATATTTTAGAATTACTATTACTGAGAACTGTTTCATAAATACTGCATTCAAGAATGAGTAATAAGGTAATTTCTGTTATATTACTCCGTGGGTTCATCTGAGAGATTGCGTATCTCACTTGTATTTCTGTGATGGATAACAATAAATGTTGAATTAATTAGGCAAAAAACTCAGCTAAACTGTAAATGTAATAGAGTAATATAAAGTTTTAACTAAAACATTCTTCTTGTTTAAAAAGCAGCTGAATTATTTCAAGTAGATACAATTTCATAAGCAATTAGCTAACCAAGTTTTGCATGGCTCTGATATAAGGAATAAACGCTATGGCTAGTTAGCATATTAACTGTTGATATTTGACAGGTAGGTGAATGCTTACAGAGGGGTCTGGCAGATTAAACATTCTTCCTCCATCTTATTTCTCTACTCCAAATGTATTCACTAGATTCTTTTTGAGACTACAAAGATTTTAAACTCCAATCTGGCCTATGTCCAATTGATCCTAAAACATAAACTACTCAAGTACCAAATAATGGAGTTTTATGTCCATCCTGAAACAAGTTACAGGGCCTGAAGTCTTCCAGTATTTCCAATTGGCGAAGCTGGGAAAGTAAACACTACTTTGCAAACTGCTGATTTTACACACAAAAAGCTGTGTTTTATAAACCATATGTTGCATTTGCCTTTGGATGGGCTTGTGATGTAATTTGTTGTAACGCAGAGGAGTAAGAAGTGGAGCATTTGCAGACTGCATTGTCACACTGTCTATTCTCTTACCTTTAGCAAGGAAGCCCCACCTTACATTTCTAGGGGATAAAAACCTTATATTTTTCTTTAAAAGATTTCAAAGAGGAGATAGTTCTACAGTCCTTTTTAGAAAAACCACTTTACTGATTATCAGTCCTTACTGTTTGGAATTCCTTCCTTAAATTGGCTTAATGTTAACTAAAATCCTTCCTGCCACATTTTAAGTTGATATTCTTGCCTAGAGAACACATTCAGTTTGTATATGAGTATGAAATTCTACCTCCATTTCACTTCTTTTTTAAAAAATTTGAAGTATAGTTGATTTACAATGTTGTGCAAATTTCTGCTGTGCAGCAAAGTGACTCAGTTATACATAAATATACATTATTTTTCATATTCTTTTCCATTATGGTTATCACAGGATAGTGAATATAGTTCCCTGTGCTATACAGTAGGGCCTTGTTTATCCATCCTATATATAATAGTTTGCATCTGCTAATCCCAAACTCCCAATCCTTCCCTCCCCCTTGGCAACTGCAAGTCTGTTCTCTATGTCTGTGGGTCTCTTTCTGTTTCATAGATATGTTCACTTGGGCCATATTTTAGAGTCCACATATAAGTGATTTCATGTGGTATTTGTCTTTCTCTTTCTTACTTGGGATGATAATCTCTGGGTCCATCCATCTTGCTGCAAATGGCATTATTTCATTCTTTTTATGGCTGAGTAATATCCCATTGTATACAGATACCACATCTTCTTTATTCATTCATCTGTCAATGGACATTTACTACCTCCATTTCTTAAACCACAAATGGAATAGTTCATGTTTGAAGATCTCTAAAGTTCCATCCAGCTATATTAGTCCTATTAGCAATCACTGCCGTCCTACAGAGTGATGGTTCTTGAACTTTTGGGAGACATAGTTTCCTTGTTAAGTAGCCAGTTACAGGCTATGGAACATCTCCCCAGTAAAATGTACATACACACAACATTTGGGGGCCTCCTAAAGTCCCCTGATGTCCCTGGACCCTGGATAAAGAGCCCCTGACAGAGCACAGACATCTTTTTAGGTGTGAATTCAGATGTGAGTTGTAAAGAATAGAGGCATTACTGAGAATTTTTGCATGACAGGATCCTTTAAATCAAATATACAAAGTCTTTTAACATTTTATTTTAAAATTTTGGTCACATGATCAATCTGTTTTACTCATGTCCTAATAATGATCTCTAAATGTCAGATAGAAACATGCAGGGCTAGTTTTAAATTTTCTCTTGGATCCCACTTGATATGATTTTATTACTGAAATACAAAAAGAAAATAAATCTCATCATAAGACAGCATCATTATTTACCCCAAGGACAAGCAGACTCTACCACATATGGATGGCATCTTCAAAGTCCTTTCTGTTGCCTACACATCAGTTAAAAGTTTATTTTCTTTTTTGGATAACAAACATTTAACTTTCAAAAAAAAACCAAACAACATTATCATGATCTGTAAGTGGCATTCAGTGTGGCCCAGGTTCCGTACCACGCTGCTTGGCGAACTCCTCCTCTTAGGGTCCTGATTGTCTCAGCCCCCAAGCCTGGTTAGATGCCTCTGCCATTGCTCTTACAGACCCAGTCTCCCTCTCCCATCACAGTGCTTATCTTTACTATTGCAACTGCCCATTTTCTCGTCTATATTCCCCCCAAATACTTTAAACTCGGTGAGGGAGCAACATTCTCACTCACAGTTATTTTCCCAGCACTTAAGATAGTGCCTAACACATTCAGGGTGTTAAGTAAATGGTCATTGAGTGAATGCGTGAACAAGTGCACAACACATTGTGTATAAAAGATATTTCTGATCCGGTGGCTCTGTCATACTTTTTAAAAGAATAAGTGCAGTTACAATGAGCTCAGATTTCCAGTATGGGATTTCCCTGCCTGGAAGTCTGACCTATAAGTCAGCATCAGAAAGCTGATAGTCAATCAATTATCTGTTTTTGTAAATCATAGAAGACCGCGTTTTCATAGTGTGCAAACAATGGCTGTGGCTCTGGTTGGGGAAGAGAGAAAGGGTAAAGGGAAAAAAGAAAAGGGACTAAGGCTAAGCCAGATATAGCCAGGAGAGGAGTGGACGAGACTGACCTACAGTGGAGCAGAATTAACCAAAAGGGATCCTTGTTCTTATCTAAGAAGAGGGTGGGGCTTCAGATGAGGGGTAGGGGGACGGGGGATATGTGGGCGAAGGAGAGGCAGGGAAGCAAGGATGGTCCAAAGCAGCAAGTAAAGGGAATGGGATTCGAGATGAACAGCAAATACCAAGAGCAGACATGAGAGGTGGAGCCCAGGGAAATGCCCAGATGCAGGGGCACACAGCAGGGTCTCTTCTGAGGAGAGGCAGCCAGCCCACTAGGTTCACCCACTTCCCTGGAAGGTTGATCTTCTGGGGATGCTTAACTCTGCCTGTCTTCTCAGAGAATACTTGGTGTTTTTAACCGAAAGGGGCGAGAATCTTCTTAGTGTGCTTTTTCACAGGAGAAGTATATACATCACAGTGTTCAAACGTTCACACATTGGAGTGTCACCCAAGGAGGCTTTTAGTCATCACACTTTGATAAGTAAGCCTGGTAGCCCACTTGACCTCAAACTAGTGGCTCTGCAGTACTTCCCCTTCATGATTCTGTAAAATAATTTTCTTGCCTCCACACTAAGAGGGTACATGGTATGAGAAGTCTCGTGGTGGATGCTCTGAGTAGATCAAGAGAAATCCTATTAAAGTAAGAGAATGGGTACAAGCTACAGTTTGGAAAGACAAAAAAGTTTTAGAGATGGATGTTAGTGATGGTTGAACAACAACATGAATGCTCTTATTGCCACTGAACTGTACAGTTAAAAAGGTAAATTTTATGTTATATCACAATGAAAAAATATAAGACAATAACAGTAAGAACTTGATCTGAGGAAATGGTAGGTGCTTCCCAGTTTTAAATATAGAAAATCAAGAGACAGTAACAAAAGGAATATTCAGGGTCAGATGCTCAGTCAGGAGTTAAACTGGCCACTAAGTGCTGGGAATCCTGGTTTCTGGTACAATGTTCTTTTCAGGCAAAACTCCAAATCCAACCCTATCCCTTCACCATGCAAAACTGAGATTCTATAAGCCTCATAATGTTCTTTCATAAAGAGGATCAATTTCACAATGTGTGCAGCAGATTTTCAAAACTACGTCCTTTGATAAGTTCATCATATATCCTATTGAATTTTCTCTTGAAAATACATTCCTTAAAGTAGCATTTAACTCTACCGATATGAGCAGTTTTTATCTTTAAAAGGAAAGTTTCTGTTTCTTGTTCTTTCAGGGATTCTCACTTAGATTTTTTACTCCAGGAAAAGTTCCAAATGCATTGATATTTCCTGAAAAATATTCTTCCATGTGTCTAGGTATAATCCTGAAAATCCCTTCCCTAGAAGAAATGTAGGGCTATTTCTCAAATGTTGTGGCGATGCTCAGGGAAGATAAGTTTTTAGAGAGCTGAGGTGAAGATCCATTTTGGGGTCATAAGCAAAGGCTATGATTTGAACTTGAACTTACCTGGAAACAGAGTGCTTCTTGTTAAGAAGTCACAAGGTCTTCATAAAATTTAAAAATTTTACACTGAAAATTTCCATAGAATGTCTAGTCCCACTTTCTCACATTTTGTAGAGAACACCCAAGTCTAGGAAGGTTGAGTGACTCGCCAACGTCCCCCCGCCTCCTCCCTTCATGCTGCTTTACAAACCCTTCTTATGCACTTGTTTACAACGGGAATCATGCTCCTGAATGGCTGAAACACCACCCGGAAAACATTATGGGGAGCTCTCTGTTCCGAAATCTTGACCATCACTCCCCTTTTCAGAGAGAGAGAGAGAGAAGAGGGAATTCAGATGGCATTTTCCTCTGCTGTGACAGCTCACCTCTTTATTAAAATGATTCCCTGAGGGAGAATTCCATGCCCACCCCACACACACACACTATTTTTTTGTGTGTGTCATTCAAGGATTTCCCCTTGGTTTATTTTATTTTTATTGGCAGATAATTGCTTGACAATGTTGTCTCATACTTTTAACTGTGTTTACTTCAATTCCTTTTTCAACTTGTTGTTAGAGTTTTTATTGCAATCCCTGTTTTTCCGCTTCTCATTCATGCTCTTTTTTCAGTTTCCTATTCCTTAGGAAATAGCCACTGTACACTTTTTTTGTATTTATTACTATTATCAACATGTTACATAGCACATATTGAGAGGTAGTCAGTGGCTACCACAAATATCTCCCAAAAATTAAGACTAATAAGAAGATAGATTTATTATTCTATTTTTTCATAGTTTTTTTTTTGTTTTTTCTGTTTTTTTTTAACATCTTTATTGGAGTATACTTGCTTTACAATGGTGTGTTAGTTTCTGCTTTATAACAAGGTGAATCAGTTTTACATATACATATGTTCCCATATCTCTTCCCTTTTGCATCTCTCTCCCTCCCACCCTCCCTATCCCACCCCTCTAGGTGGTCACAAAGCACCGAGCTGATCTCCCTGTGCTCTGCAGCTGCTTCCCACTGGCTACCTATTTTACGTTTGGTAGTGTATATATGTCCATTACACTCTCTCACTTTGTCACAGCTTACCTTTCACCCTACCCATATACTCAAGTCCATTCTCTAGTAGGTCTGTGTCTTTATTCCCATCTTACCTCTAGGTTCTTCATGATATGTTTTTATTTCTTAGATTCCATATATATGTGTTAGCATACGGTATTTGTCTTTCTCTTTCTGACTTACTTCACTCTGTATGACAGACTATAGGTCCATCCACCTTACTACAAATAACTCAATTTTGTTTCTTTTTATGGCTGAGTAATATTCTATTGTATATATGTGCCACATCCTCTTTATCCATTCATCTAATGATGGACACTTAGGTTGCTTCCATCACCTGGCTATTGTAAATAGAGCTGCAATGAACATTTTGGTACATGACTCTTTTTGAATTATGGTTTGCTCAGGGTATATGCCCAGTAGTGGCATTGCTGGGTCATATGGTAGTTCTGTTTTTAGTTTTTTAAGAAACCTCCATACTGTTCTCCATAGTGGCTGTACCAATTAACATTCCCACCAGCAGTGTAAGAGTGTTCCCTTTTCTCCACACCCTTTCCAGCATTTATTGTTTCTAGATTTTTTGATGATGGCCATTCTGACTGGTGTGAGATGATATCTCATTGTAGTTTTGATTTGCATTTCTCTAATGATTAATGATGTTGAGCATTCTTTAATGTGTTTGTTGGCAATCTGTATATATTCTTTGGAGAAATGTCTATTTAGGTCTTCTGCCCATTTTTGGATTGCGTTGTTTGTTTTTTTGTTATTGAGCTGCATGAGCTGCTTATAAATTTTGGAGATTACTCCTTTGTCAGTTGCTTCATTTGCAAATATTTCCTCCCATTCTGAGGGTTATCGTTTGGTCTTCTTTATGGTTTCCTTTGCTGCGCAAAACCTGTGAAGTTTCATTAGGTCCCATTTGTTTATTTTTGTTTTTATTTCCATTTCTCTAGGAGGTGGGTCAAAAAGGATCATGCTGTGATTTAGGTCATAGAGTGTTCTGCCTATGTTTTCCTCTAAGAGTTTGATAGTTTTTGGCCTTACATTTAGGTCTTTAATCCATTTTGAGCTTATTTTTGTGTATGGTGTTAAGGAGTATTGCAGTCTCATACTTTTACATGTAGCTGTCCAGTTTTCCCAGCACCACTTACTGAAGAGGCTGTCCTTTCTCCACCGTACATCCCTGCC
Source organism: Orcinus orca (assembly GCF_937001465.1). NCBI lineage: Eukaryota > Metazoa > Chordata > Mammalia > Artiodactyla > Delphinidae > Orcinus > Orcinus orca. The sequence continues at coordinate 158,272,157 of NC_064560.1, read as the reverse complement.
TCCTTTATCAGATATAAGGTGACCATATGTGTGTGGGTTTATCTCTGGGCTTTCTATCCTGTTCTATTGATCTATATTTCTGTTTTGTGCCAGTACCATACTGTCTTGATTACTGTGGCTTTGTACTATAGTCTGAAGTCAGGGAGCCTGATTCCTCCAGCTCTGTTTTTCATTCTTAAGATTGCTTTGGCTATTCGGGGTCTTTTGTGTTTCCATACAAATTGTGAAATTTTTTGTTCTACTTCTGTGAAAAATGCCCGTGGTAGTTTGATAGGGATTGCATTCAATCTGTAGATTGCTTTGGGTCGTAGAGTCATTTTCACAATGTTGATTCTTCCAATCCAAAAGCATGGTATATCTCTCCATCTATTTGTATCATCTTTAATTTCTTTCATCAGTGTCTTACAATTTTCTGCATACAGGTCTTTTGTCTCCTTAGGTAAGTTTATTCCTAGATATTTTATTCTTTTTGTTGCAATGGTAAATGGGAGTGTTTTCTTAATTTCACTTTCAGATTTTTCATCATTAGTGTATAGGAATGCCAGAGATTTCTGTGCATTAATTTTGTATCCTGCTACTTTACCAAATTCATTGATTAGCTCTAGCAGTTTTCTGGTAGCATCGTTAGGATTCTCTATGTATCAGATAATCTCATCTGCAAACAGTGACAGCTTTACTTCTTCTTTTCTGATTTGGATTCCTTTTATTTCCTTTTCTTCTCTGATTGCTGTGGCTAACACTCCCAAAACTATGTTGAATAAGAGTGGTGAGAGTGGGCAACGTTGTCTTGTTCCTGATCTTACTGGAAATGCTTTCAGTTTTTCACCATTGAGGATGATGTTGCCTGTGGGTTTGTCATATATGGCCTTTATTATGTTGAGGAAAGTGCCCTCTATGCCTAATCTCTGCAGAGTTTTTATCATAAATGGGTGTTGAATTTTGTTGAAATTTTTCTCTGCATCTATTGAGATGATCATATGGTTTTTCTCCTTCAATTTGTTAATATGGTGTATCATGTTGATTGATTTGCGTGTATTGAAGAATCCTTGCATTCCTGGAATAAACCCCAATTGATCATGGTGTATGATCCTTTTAATGTGCTGTTGGATTCTGTTTCCTAGTGTGTGTGTGTGTGTGTGTATATATATATATATATATATATTTTTTTTTTTTTTTTTTTTTTTTTTTTTTGCCGTACATGGGCTTCTCACCGTTGTGGCCTCTCCCATTGTGGAGCACAGGCTCCAGACGCGCAGGCTCAGCAGCCATGGCTCACGGGCCCAGCCACTCCGCAGCATGTGGGATCCTCCCAGACTGGTGCACAAACCCACGTCCACTGCATCAGCAGGCAGACTCCCAACCACTACGCCACCAGGGAAGCCCTGTTTGCTAGTATTTCGTTGAGGATTTTTGCGTCTATGTTCATCAGTGATATTGGCCTGTAGTATTCTTTCTTCATGACATCTTTGTCTGGTTTTGGTATCAGGGTGATGGTGGTCTCATAGAATGAGTTTGGGAGTGTTCCTCCCTCTGCTATATTTTGGAAGAGTTTGAGAAGGATAGGTGTTAGCTCTTCTCTAAATGTTTCATAGAATTCGCCTGTGAAGCCATCTGGTCCTGGGCTTTTGTTTGTTGGAAAATTTTTAATCACAGTTTCAATTTCAGTGCTTGTGATTGGTCTGTTCATATTTTTTATTTCTTCCTGATTCCGTCTTGGCAGGTTGTGCATTTCTAAGAATTTGTCCATTTCTTCCAGGTTGTCCATTTTATTGGCATAGAGTTGCGTGTAGTAATCTCTCATGATCTTTTGTATTTCTGCAGTGTTGGTTGTTCTCCTTTTTCATTTCTAATTCTAAGATTTGAGTCTAATCCCTTTTTTTCCTTATAAGTCTGGCTAATGGTTTATCAATTTTGTTTATCTTCTCAAAGAACCAGCTTTTACTTTATTGCTCTTTGCTATCCTTTCCTTCATTTCTTTTTCATTTATTTCTGATCTGATCTTTATGATTTCTTTCCTTCTGCTAAGTTTGGGTTTTTTTGTTCTTCTTTCTCTAATTGCTTTAGGTGCAAGTTTAGGTTGTTTATTCAAGATGTTTCCTGTTTCTTAAGGTAGGATCGTATTGCTATAAACTTCCCTCTTAGAACTGCGTTTGCTGCGTCCCATAGGTTTTGGGTCGTCGTGTCTCCATTGTCATTTGTTTCTAGGTATTTTTTGATTTCCTCTTTGTTTTTTTCAGTGATCACTTCGTTATTAAGTAGTGTATTGTTTAGCCTCCACGTGTTTGTATTTTTTACAGATCTTTTCCTGTAATTGATATGTTGTCTCATAGCGTTGTGGTCGGAAAAGATACTTGATACAATTTCAATTTTCTTAAATTTACCAAGGCTTGATTTGTGACCCAAGATATGATCTATCCTGGAGAATGTTCCATGAGCACTTAAGAAAAATGTGCATTCTGTTGTTTTTGGTTGGAATGTCCTATAAATATCAATTAAGTCCATCTTGTTTAATGTATGATTTAAAGCTTGTGTTTCCTTATTTATTTTCATTTTGGATGATCTGTCCATTGGTGAAAGTGGGGTGTTAAAGTCCCCTACAATGAATGTGTTACTGTTGATTTCCCCTTTTATGGCTGTTAGTATTTTCTGTATGTATTGAGGTGCTCCTATGTTGGGTGCATAAATATTTACAATTGTTATATCTTCTTATTGGATCAATCACTTGATAATTATGTAGTGTCCTTCTTTGTCTCTTTTAATAGTCTTTATTTTAAAATCTATTTTGTCTGATATGAGAATTGCTACTCCAGCTTTGTTTTGATTTCCATTTGCATGGAATATCTTTTTTCATCCCCTCACTTTCAGTCTGTATGTGTCCCTAGGTCTGAAGTGAATCTCTTGTAGACAGCATATATATGGGTCTTGTTTCTGTTTCCATTCAGCCAGTCTGTGCCTTTTGGTGGGAGCATTTAATCCATTTACATTTAAGGTAATTATCAATATATATGTTCCTATTCCCATTTTCTTAATTGTTTTTGGTTTTTTATTGTAGGTCTTTTCCTTCTCTTGTGTTTCTTGCCTAGAGAAGTTCCTTTAGCATTTGTTGTAAAGCTGGTTTAGTGGTGCTGAACTCTCTCAGCTTTTGCTTGTCTGTAAAGGTTTTAATTTCTCCATCAAATCTGAATGAGATCCTTGCTGGGTAAAGTAATCTTGGTTGTATCTTTTTCTCCTTCATCACTTTAAATATGTCCTGCCAGTCCCTTCTGGCTTGCAGAGTTTCTGCTGAATGATCAGCTGTTAACCTTATGGGGATTCCCTTGTGTGTTATTTGTTGTTTTTCCCTTGCTGCTTTTAATATGTTTTCTTTGTATTTAATTTTTGACAGTTTGATTAATATGTGTCTTGGCGTGTTTCTCCTTGGATTTACCCTGTATGGGACTCCCTGAGCTTCCTGGATTTGGTTAACTATTTCCTTTCCCATGTTAGGGAAGTTTTCAACTATAATCTCTTCAAATATTTTCTCAGTCCCTTTCTTTTTCTCTTCTTCTTCTGGGACCCCTATAATTCAAATGTTGTTGCGTTTAATGTTGTCCCAGAGGTGTCTGAGAGTGTCCTCAATTCTTTCCATTGTTTTTTCTTTATTCTGCTCTGCAATAGTTATTTCCACTATTTTATCTTCCAGGTCACTTACCCATTCTTCTGCCGCAGTTATTCTGCTATTCATCCCTTCTAGATTATTTTTAATTTCATTTATTGTGTTGTTCATCGTTGCTTGTTTCCTCTTTAGTTCTTCTAGGTCCTTGTTAAATGTTTCTTGCATTTTCTCTATTCTATTTCCAAGATTTTGGATCATCTTTACTCTCATTATTCTGAATTCTTTTTCAGGTAGACTGCCTATTTCCTCTTCATTTGTTAGGTCTGGTGGTTTTTTACCTTGCTCCTTCAACTGCTGTGTATTTTTCTGTCTTCTCATTTTGCTTATCTTACTGTGTTTGGGGTCTCCTTTTTGCAGGCTGCAGGTTTGTAGTTCCCGTTGTTTTTGGTGTCTGTTCCCAGTGGCTAAAGTTGGTTCAGTGGGTTGTGTAGGCTTCCTGGTGGAAGGGACTAGTGCCTGTGTTCTGGTGGATGAGGCTGGATCTTGTCTTTCTGGTGGGCAGGACCACGTCTGGTGGTGTGTTTTGGGGTGTCTGTGGCCTTATTATGATTTTAGGCAGCCTCTCTGCTAATGGGTAGGGTTGTGTTCCTGTCTTGCTAGTTTTTTGGCATAGGGTGTCCAGCACTGTAGCTTGCTGGTTGTTGAGTGAAGCTGGGTCTTGTTGAGATGGAGAACTCTGGGAGATTTTCGCTGTTTGGTATTACATGGAGCTGGGAGGTCTCTTGTGGACCAGTGTCCTGAAGGGGGCTCTCCCACGTCAGAGGCACAGCACTGACTCCTGGCTGGAGTACCAAGAACCTTTCATCCACATGGCTTAGAATAAAAGGGAGAAAGAGTAGAAAGAAAGAAAGAGGATAAAATAAAATAAAGTAAGATAAAATAAAATAAAGTTATTAAAATAAGAAATAAAAGATAACTATTAAGAAAAATAAATGTTTTTAAAGTAAAAAACAAAACAATAAAAAATGGACAGACAACCCTAGGACAATTGCTGAAAGCAAAGCTATACAGACAAAATCTCACATAGAAGCATACAGATACACACTCATAAAAAGAGAAAAAGGGGAAAAAGTAATATATCTTGCTCTCAAAGTCCACCTCCTGAATTTGGGATGATTCATTGTCTATTCATGTATTCCACAGATGCAGGGTACGTCAAGTTGATTGTGGAGCTTTAATCCGATGTTTCTGAGGCTGCTGGGAGAGATTTCCCTTTCTCTTCTTTGTTCTCACAGCTCCCAGGGTCTCAGCTTTGGATTTGGCCCCGCCTCTGCATGTAGGTCGCCTGAGGGCGTGTGTTCTTCGCTCAGACAGGACTAGGTTAAAGGAGCAGCTGATTGGGGGGCTCTGGCTCACTCAAGCCGGGGGGAGGGTGGGGTACGGAGTGCGGGGCAAGCCTGTGGTGGCAGAGGCCAGCGTGACGGTGCACCAGCCTGAGGCGTGCAGTGCGTTCTCCCGGGTAAGTTGTCCCTGGATCCCGGGACCCTGGCAGTGGCAGGCTGCACACGCTCCCTGGAAGGGAAGTGTGGAGAGTGACCTGTGCTCGCACACAGGCTTCTTGGTGGCGGCAGCAGCAGCCTTAGCGTCTCATGCTCACCTCTGGGGTCCACGCTGATAGCCGCGGCTCACGCCCTTCTCTGGAGCTCCTTTAAGCGGCGCTCTTAATCTCCTCTCCTTGCACACCGGGAAACAAAGAGGGAAGAAAAAGTCTCTTGCCTCTTCAGCAGGTGCAGACTTTTCCCCGGACTCCCTCCTGGCTAGCTGTGGTGCACTAACCCCTTCAGGGTGTGTTCACGCTGCCAACTCCGGTCCTCTCCCTGCGCTCCGACCGAAGCCCAAGCCTCAGCTCGCAGCCCCGCCCGCCCCGGCGGGTGAGCAGACAAGCCTCTCGGGCTGGTGAGTGCCATTCGGCCCTGATCCTCTGTGCGGGAATCTCCCTGCTTTGCCCTCCGCACCCCTGTTGCTGTGCTCTCCTCCGCGGCTCCGAAGCTTTCCCCCTCCGCCACCTGCAGTCTCCGCCAGCGAAGGGGCTTCTAGTGTGTGGAAACCGTTCCTCCTTCACAGCTCCCTCCCACTGGTGCAGGTCCCGTCCCTATTCTTTTGTCTGTTTTTTCTTTTGCCCTACCCAGGTACGTGGGGGGTTTCTTGCCTTTTGGGAGGTCTGAGGTCTTCTGCCAGCTTTCAGTGGGTGTTCTGTAGGAGTTGTTCCTCCTGTAGATGTATTTCTGATGTATCTGTGGGGAGGAAGATGATCTCCACGTCTTACTCTTCTGCCACCCTCCCCCTCTCCGCTGCTGTACTCTTGAAGCCCACACTTTGTGAGGTAAAAGTAGTTTGTCACCGTTGATAGGCCAGAAATTGATGCTAATTCCTTTATCAAAGAACGCAGTCCTAAGGTTTGATAGGAAATTAAGTCTTTGGGAAATACACAAACGTTTCCCTCAGGATCCCGTCTAATAATTATCTACAACTTCTTCCTCTTCCTTAAATTTAACCTACTTTTCCTCAACCACAAACTTTCAATATAAATAGTAAACCTGTTTTAGTCAATGTCTCTTGTTATGCTTAATGAGTGTGCTTCTGTACTGCAAATGTACAGTATTTTAGCAATATTATGCACTAAAAATGGAATTTGTGTACCAATCTGCGGTCAAACCACAATTTATAATTTTGTTTATATGGGTAAATGCATTTAGAGTTGGGAAAAACTGCAGTTTATGAGTCAGACTCTCTCTATAGTATATGCCTTGGGTTTAAGTAAAATTCAGTCAGTAAATACGTTCTGAGAGCCTTGGAGAGAAAAGATCACTTTTTCAAGAGCATAGCACTGGTGAGAAGCAGAGCTGATGGTCCAGCTTAGGATGTCTGATTTCCAGTCTGGGCTCTTTCCCTCGTGCTGTGTGCTGTGGTGCAGAAAATATGCACTAAGGAGACCGTGCCAAACTGGACCTTAGAAAACCCTTGGAAGCTGTGCTGTCAGCAGCTTCCAGGAAAGATAAGAGTTTGTGCTAAATATCAGGTGGGAAAAAATTCCTTCTGACTACTGCTATATTGGAAATGCTTCTCTTTTTTTAACATCTTTATTGGAGTATAATTGCTTTACAATGGTGTTAGTTTCTTCTTTATAACAAAGTGAATCAGCTATACATATACATGCATCCCCATATGTCCTCCCTCTTGCATCTCCCTCCCACCCTCCTATCCCACCCCTCTAGATGGTCACAAAGCACTGAGCTGATCTCCCTGTGCTATGTGGCTGCTTCCCACTAGCTATCTATTTTACATTTGGTAGTATATATATGTCCATGCCTCTCTCTTACTTCGTTGCAGCTTACCCTTCCCCCTCCCTGTGTCCTCAAGTCCATTCTCTACGTTGGTGTCTTTATTTCTGTCTTGCCCCTAGGTTCTTCAGAAACTTTTTTTTTTTTTTAGATTCCATATATATGTGTTAGCATACTTTGTTTTTCTCTTCCTGACTTACTTCACTCTCTATGACAGACTCTAGCTCCATCCACCACACTACAAATAACTCAATTTCCTTTCTTTCTATGGCTGAGTAATATTCCATTGTATATATGTGCCACATCTTCTTTATCCATTCATCTGTCGATGGACACTTAGGTTGCTTCCATGTCCTGGCTATTGTAAATAGAGCTGCAATGAACACTGTTGTACATGACTCTTTATAATTATGGTTATCTCAGGGTATATGCCCAGTAGTGGGATGGTTGGGTCATATGGTAGTTCTAGTTTTAGTTTTTTAAGGAACCTCCATACTGTTCTCCATTGTGGCAGTATCAATTTACATTCCCACCATCAATGCAAGAGGGTTCCCTTTTCTGCACACCGTCTCCAGCATTGTTTGTAGATTTTTTGATGATGTCCATTCTGACTGGTGTGAGGTGATACCTCATTGTAGTTTTTTTTTAAAACATCTTTATTAGAGTATAATTGCTTTACAATGGTGTGTTAGTTTCTGCTTTATAACAAAGTGAATCAGTTATACATATACATATATCCCCAAATCTCTTCCCTCTTGCATCTCCCTCCCTCGCACCCTCCCTATCCCACCCCTCTAGGTGGTCACAAAGAACCGAGCTAATCTCCCTGTGCTATGCGGCTGCTTCCCACTAGCTATCTATTTTATGTTTTGTAGTGTATATATGTCCATGCCACACTCTCACTTTGTCCCAGTTTACACTTCCCCCTCCCCGTGTCCTCAAGTCCATTCTCTAATAGGTCTGTGTCTTTTTTCCCAACTTGCCCCTAGGTTCTTCATGACCTATTTTTTTTCTTAGAGTCCATATATATGTGTTAGGATACGATATGTGTTTTTCTCTTTCTGACTTACTTCACTTTGTATGACAGACTCTAGATGCATCCACCTCACTACAAATAAGTCAATTTCGTTTCTTTTTATGGCTGAGTAATATTCCATTGTATATATGTGCCATATTTTCTTTATCCATTCATCTGTTGATGGACACTTAGGTTGTTTCCATGTCCTGGCTATTGTAAATAGAGCTGCAGTGAACATAGTGGTACCTGACTCTTTTTGAATTATGATTTTCTCTGGGTATATGCCCAGTAGTGGGATTGCTGGATCATATGGTAGTTCTATTTTTAGTTTTTTAAGGAACCTCCATACTGTTTTCCATAGTGGCTGTATCAACATACATTACCACCAACAGTGCAAGAGGGTTCCCTTTTCTCCACACCCTCTCCAGCATTTATTGTTTGTAGAGTTTTTGATGCTGGCCATTCTGACCAGTGTGAGATGATATCTCATTGTAGTTTTGATTTGCATTTCTCTAATGATTAATGATGTTCAGCGTTCCTTCATGTGTTTGTTGGCAATCTGTATATATTCTTTGGAGAAATGTCTATTTAGGTCTTCTGCCCATTTTTGGATTGGGTTGTTTGTTTTTTTGACATTGAGCTGCATGAGCTGCTTGGAAATTTTGGAGATTAATCCTTTGTCAGTTGCTTCATTTGCAAATATTTCCTCCCATTCTGAGGGTTGTCTTTTGGCCTTGTTTATGGTTTCCTTTGCTGTGCAAAACCTTTCAAGTTTAATTAGGTCCCATTTGTTTATTTTTATTTCCAATTCTTCAGGAGGTGGGTCAAAAAGGATCTTGCTGTGATTTATGTCATAGAGTGTTCTGCCTATGTTTTCCTCCAAGAATTTGATAGTGTCTGACCTTACACTTAGGTCTTTAATCCATTTTGAGTTTATTTTTGTGTATGGTGTTAGGGAGTGTTCTAATTTCATTCTTTTACATGTAGCTGTCCAGTTTTCCCAGCACCACTTATTGAAGATTTTCTCTTTTCTCCATTGTATATTTTTGCCTCCTTTATCAAAGATAAGGTGACCATATGTGCGTGGGTTTATCTCTGGGCTTTCTATCCTTTTCCATTGATCTATATTTCTGTTTTTGTGCCAGTACCATACTGTCTTGATTACTGTAGCTTTGTGGTCTAGTACGAAGTCTGGGAGCCAAATACCTCCAGCTCCGTTTTTCTTTCCCAAGATTGCTTTGGCTATTCGGGGTCTTTTGTGTTTCCATACAAATTGTAAATTTTTTGGTTGTAGTTCTGTGAAAAATGCCAGTTGTAGTTCGACAGGGATTGCATTGAATCTGTAGATTGCTTTGGGTAGTAGAGTCATTTTCACAATGTTGATTCTTCCAATCCAAAAACATGGTATATCTCTCCATCTATTTGTAACATCTTTAATTTCTTTCATCTTATAATTTTCTGCATACAGGTCTTTTGTCTCCTTAGGTAGGTTTATTCCTAGATATTTTATTCTTTTTGTTGCAGTGGTAAATGGGAGAGTTTCCTTGACTTCTCTTTCAGATTTTTCATCATTAGTGTATAGGAATGCAAGAGACGTCTGTGCATTAATTTTGTATCCTGCTACTTTACCAAATTCATTGATTAGCTTTAGCAGTTTTCTGGTAGCATCTTTAGGATCCTCTATGTATGTATCATGTCATCTGCAAACAGTGACAGCTTTACTTCTTCTTTTCTGATTTGGATTCCTTTTATTTCCTTTTCTTCTCTGATTGCTGTGGCTAACACTCCCAAAACTATGTTGAATAAGAGTGGTGAGAGTGGGCAACGTTGTCTTGTTCCTGATCTTACTGGAAATGCTTTCAGTTTTTCACCATTGAGGATGATGTTGGCTCTAGATTTGTCATATATGGCCTTTATTATGTTGAGGAAAGTGCCCTCTATGCCTACTTTCTGCAGGGTTTTTATCATAAATGGGTGTTGAATTTTGTTGGAAGCTTTCTCTGCATCTATTGAGATGATCATATGGTTTTTCTCCTTCAATTTGTTAATATGGTGTATTACGTTGATTGATTTGCGTGTATTGAAGAATCCTTGCATTCCTGGAATAAACCCCACTTGATCATGGTGTATGATCCTTGTAGTATGCTGTTGGATTCTGTTTGCTAGTGTGTGTCTCTCTATATATATAAATATATATATAAATATATATAAATATATATTTTATATATATATATATATATTTTTTTTTTTGAGGTACGCAGGCCTCTCACTGTTGTGGCCTCTCCCGTTGTGGAGCACAGGCTCTGGACATGCAGGCTCAGTGGCCATGGCTCACGGGCCCAGCCGCTCCATGACATGTGGGATCCTCCCGGACCGGTGCACGAACCCGTGTCCGCTGCATCAGCAGGCGGACTCCCAACCACTGTGCCACAAGTGAAGCCCTGTTTGCTAGTATTTTGTTGAGGATTTCTGCATCTATGTTCATCAGTGATATTGGCCTGTAGTATTCTTTCTTTGTGACATCTTTGTCTGGTTTTGGTATCAGGGTGATGGTGGCCTCGTAGAATGAGTTTTGGAGTGTTCATCCCTCTGCTATATTTTGGAAGAGTTTGAGAAGGATAGGTGTTAGCTCTTCTCTAAATGTTTCATAGAATTCTCCTGTGAAGCCGTCTGGTCCTGGGCTTTTGTTTGTTGGAAGATTTTTAATCACAGTTTCAATTTCAGTGCTTGTGATTGGTCTGTTCATATTTTCTATTTCTTCCTGATTCAGTCTTGGCAGGTTGTGCATTTTTAAGAATTTGTCCATTTCTTCCAGGTTGTCCATTTTATTGGCATAGAGTTGCGTGTAGTAATCTCTCATGATCTTTTGTATTTCTGCAGTGTTGGTTGTTCTCCTTTTTCATTTCTAATTCTAAGATTTGAGTCTAATCCCTTTTTTTCTTGATGAGTCTGGCTAATGGTTTATCAATTTTGTTTAACTTCTCAAAGAACCAGTTTTTAATTTTATTGATCTTTGCTATTGTTTCCTTCATTTCTTTTTCATTTATTTCTGATCTGATTTTTATGATTTCTTTCCTCATTCTAACTTTGGGGTTTTTTTGTTCTTCTTTCTCTAATTGCTTTAGGTGCAAGGTTAGGTTGTGTATTCGAGATGTTTCCTGTTTCTTAAGGTAGGATTGTATTGCTATAAACTTCTCTCTTAGAACTGCTTTTGCTGCAACCCATAGGTTTTGGGTCATCATGTCTCCATTGTCATTTGTTTGTAGGTATTTTTTGATTTCCTCTTTGATTTCGTCAGTGATCACTTCATTATTAAGTAGTGTATTGTTTAGCCTCCATGTGTTTGTATTTTTTACAGATCTTTTCCTGTAATTGATATCTAGTCTCATAGCGCTGTTGTCGGAAAAGATACTTGATAAAATTTCAATTTTCTTAAATTTACCAAGGCTTGATTTGTGACCCAAGATATGATCTATCCTGGAGAATGTTCCATGAGCAGTTGAGAAGAATGTGTATTCTGTTGTTTTCGGATGGAATGTCCTATAAATATCAATTAAGTCCATCTTGTTTAATGTACCATTTAAAGCTTGTGTTTATTTATTTTCATTTTGGATGATCTGTCCATTGGTGAAAATGGGGTGTTAAAGTCCCCTACTGTTATTGTATTACTGTCAATTTCTCCTTTTATGGCTGTTAGTATTTTCTGTATGTATTGAGGTGCTCCTATGTTGGGTGCATAAATATTTACAATTATTATATCTTCTTGGATTGATCCCTTGATCATTTTGTAGAGTCCTTCTTTGTCTCTTGTCATAGTCTTTATTTTAAAGTCTATTTTGTCTGATATGAGAATTGCTACTCCAGCTTTGTTTTGATTTCCATTTGCATGGAATATCTTTTTCTATTCCCTCACTTTCAGTCTGTATGTGTCCCTAGGTCTGAAGTGGGTCTCTAGTAGACAGCATATATACGGGCTTTGTTTTTGTATCCATTCAGCCAGTGTATGTCTTTTGGTTGGGGCATTTAATCCATTTACATTTAAGGTAGTTATCAATATGTATGTTCCTATTACCATTTTCTTAATTGTTTTGGTTTTGTTATTGTAGGTCTTTTCCTTCTCTGGTGTTTTCTGCCTAGAGAAGTTCCTCCAGGATTTGTTGTAAGGCTGGTTTGGTGGGTCTGAATTCTCTTAGCTTTTGCTTGTCTGTAAAGGTTTACTTTTTTTCTGTCCAATCTGAATGAGATTCTTGCTGGGTAGAGTAATCTTGGTTGTAGGTTTTTCTCCTTCATCACTTTAAATATGTCCTGCCACTCCCTTGTGGCTTTCAGAGTATCTGCTGAAAGACCAGCTGTTAACCTTATGGGGATTCCCTTGTGTGTTATTTTTCCCTTGCTGCTTTTAATATGTTTTCTTTGTATTTAATTTTTGATAATTTGATTAATATGTGTCTTGGTATGTTTCTCCTTGGATTTATCCTATATGGGACTCTCTGTGCTTTCTGGACTTGATGAACTATTTCCTTTCCCATGTTAGGGAAGTTTTCAATTATAATCTCTTCAAATATTTTCTCAGTCCCTTTCTTTTTCTCTTCTTCTTCTGGGACCCCTATATTTCGAATGTTGGTGCGTTTAATGTTGTCCCAGAGGTGTCTGAGAGTGTCCTCAATTCTTTCCATTGTTTTTTCTTTATTCTGCTCTGCAGTAGTTATTTCCACTATTTTATCTTCCAGGTCACTTATCTGTTCTTCTGCCTCAGTTATTCTGCTATTGATCCCATCTAGAGTATTTTTAATTTCATTTATTGTGTTGTTCATCGTTGCCTGTTTCCTCTTTATTTCTTCTAGGTCCTTGTTAAATGTTTCTTGCATTTTCTCTATTCTATTTCCAAGATTTTGGATCATCTTTACTATCATTATTCTGAATTCTTTTTCAGGTAGACTGCCTATATCCTCTTCATTTGTTAGGTCTGGTGGGTTTTTACCTTGCTCCTTCATCTGCTGTGTGTTTTTCTGTCTTTTCATTTTGCTTATCTTACTGTGTTTGGGGTCTCCTTTTTGCAGGCTGCAGGTTCGTAGTTCCTGTTGTTTTTGGTGTCTGTCCCCAGTGGCTAAAGTTGGTTCAGTGGGTTGTGTAGGCTTCCTGGTGGAGGGGACTAGTGCCTGTGTTCTGGTGGATGAGGCTGGATCTTGTCTTTCTGGTGGGCGTGTCCACATCTGGTGGTGTGTTTTGGGGTGTCTGTGGCCTTATTATGATTTTAGGCAGCCTCTGTGCTAATGGATGGGGTTGTGTTCCTGTCTTCCTAGTTGTTTGGCATAGGGTGTCCAGCACTGTAGCTTGCTGGTCATTGAGTGAAGCTGGGTCTTGTTGAGATGGAGATCTCTGGGAGATTTTCGCCGTTTGATATTACGTGGAGCTGGGATGTCTCTTGTGGACCAGTGTCCTGAACTTGGCTCTCCCACCTCAGAGGCACAGCCCTGACACCTGGCTGGAGCACCAAGAGCCTATCATCTACATGGCTCTGATTAAAAGGGAGGAAAAAAAGAAAGAAGGAAGGAAAGGAGAAGATAAAATAAAATGAAGTATAATAAAATTATTAAAATAAAAACTAAAAAATAATTATTAAGAAACAATTTTTTAAGTAATAAAAAAAGAAAGAAGAGAGCAACCAAACCAAATCCACCAATGATAATAAGTGGTAAAAACTATACTAAAAAACAAACGAAAAGAAAACAACGGACAGACAGAACCCTAGCACTAATGGTAAAAGCAAAGCTATACAGATAAAATCTCACACAGAAGCATACACATACACACTCACAAAAAGAGAAAAAGGGAAAAAAAAAAATTTCCTTCCTCCAAAGTCCACCTCCTCAATTTGGGATGACTCGTTGTCTATTCAGGTATTCCACAGATGCAGGGTACATCAAGTTGATTGTGGAGATTTAATCCACTGCTACTGAGGGTCCTGGGAGATTTCCCTTTCTCTTCTTGGTTCGCACAGCTCCCGGGGCTCAGCTTTGGATTTGGACCCGCCTCTGCGTGTAGGTCGCTGGAAGGCATGTCTTCTTCGCTCAGACAGGACGGGGTTAAAGGAGCCGCTGATTCGGGGGCTCTGACTCACTGAGGCCAGGGGGAGGAAGGGGCATGGAATGCGAGGCGAGCCTGCGGCGGCAGAGGCCAGTGTGACGTTTGTACCAGCCTGAGGTGGGCCCTGTGTTCCCCCAGGGGAAGTTGTCCCTGGATCACGGGACCCTGGCAGTGGCGGGCTGCACAGGTTCCCGGGAGGGGAGGTGGGGAGAGTGACCTGTACTTGCACACAGGCTTCTTGGTGGTGGCAGCAGCAGCCTTAGCGTCTCATGACCATCTCTGGGGTCCACACTGATAGCCGCGGCTCGCGCCCGTCTCTGGAGCTCCTTTAAGCGGCGCTCTGAATCCCCTCTCCTCGCGCACCAGGAAACAATGGTCTGTTGCCTCTTAGGCAGGTGCAGACTTTTTCCCGGCCTCCCTCCCGGCTATCCGTGGTGCACTAACTCCTTCAAGGCTGTGTTCACGCCGCCAACCCCAGTCCTCTCCCTGGGATCCGACCTCCGAAGCCCGAGCCTCAGCTCCCAGCCCCCACTCGCCCCGGTCTGTGAGCAGACAAGTCTCTCGGGCTGGTGAGTGTCGATCGGCACCGATCCTCTGTGCGGGAGTCTCTCCACTTTGCCCTCCGCACCCCTGTTGCTGTGCTCTCCTCCATGGCTCTGAAGCTTCCTCCCTGCCCACCACCTGTCTCTGCCAGTGAAGGGGCTTCCAGTGTGTGGAAACCTTTTCTCCTTCACAGCTCCCTCCCAGAGGCGCAGGTCCCGTCCCTATTCTTTTGTCTCTGTTTTTTCTTTTTTCTTTTGTCCTACCCAGGTACGTGGGGAGTTTCTTGCCTTTTGGGAGGTCTGAGGTCTTCTGCCAGCATTCAGTGGGTGTTCTATAGGAGCTGTTACACATGTAGATGTAATTCTGATGTATTTGTGGGGAGGAAGGTGATCTCTGCGTCTTACTCCTCTGCCATCTTGAAGTTCTCTGGAAATGCTTCTTAATGAATGCTCTTTCAAGTTACTGAGAGATCAGAAAGTATTACTGGAGCACCTAAACTCTAGGAGGACAGGGACACTCTGGGGCTTGTGACTGTGAGTGGTCCATTGGTGAGAAGAGCAGGGGATGGAGGGAGACACAAACTCCTGTCTTCTCAGGGGAGCATATGACAGACTCTCTTTTTGAGACTTTGTAAATATCAAGCCTCAGATATTTCACTTTGATCTAAACCCCTGATGGAACCAGACACACAATAAATTATATAATTACTCTATTAAGATTTGCCAAAAAGCCTGCAGAGCTGATTCTATTCCATGCACCTGCTGATCAGATCAACTCAGCATGTGTGTTAATGATCTCCATCCAGAGAACAGAAACAGGGACACAAAAACAATTCTGTCCTTGCTGCCCGGAGGTTAAATATGATAGCTCCTTAGAGACAACTGCATCTGGTGTTCATGGGAGATCTAAAGGTAATTGCCAATGTAGTTGCCATTCCATGCTCACGTTTCAAAGATGCAAATATGAGGAAACTTTTGATGCATACGGAGTTTATTGGTTTTCCTGCTAATCAACCAATTTCACAAGTATTTACACACTGAATAGTGTGTACCCAGCATCCTTTCATAGAGGCATAAGAGATTCCAAAGAAGTAGAAATTGGTTCTTGTCTTTAATGAAGGCATTTCTAATCTTGTCAATTTATGCATTTAGTCATTAAACAAATTTTTTTAAGCATGTGTGAGGATGATAAGTCACGTACACATGAAAGTCATTGAACATAGTAGAGCATAATTGGGTGCTACACGCAGTTTCTCCTCGAGGGCCAGGCAACGAAACAATACTCGTGAAAACTACTAAGTGCCAGTACTGGTGACACAGAAATGGGCAAGACAGAGCTCATATCATTAAGAAGCTGACAGCCAAGGAGAAAAATAACTAAACCAGAAATTACAACACAATATGGTATAATTAGGTAAGTGCAACAGAGGAGGGCAGATGGTCAAGGAATGCCCTTCAACTGAGTGTTGAAGCTTAAATGTAAGTTCAAAGAATGTAGGTCCAGGGTTGAATGGGGAGAAATGTCAACGGCATGGCCAGAGAAAAAGGCAAGCTTGTGACTTGTTTGCAAGGGCCTCAGAAGTCACAAGTCCCTCCTCTATGACTGTGCCACGAATTCCAGCTACTTCTGTTGCCCCAAACTTTGGTCTCTGTCTCCTCTACTGAGTGGAATCTCAGGGCTCTGCTCAGATTCAACATTCTGCACCACTGGGAGGAAACTAGAGATCCCGGGGCTGACTTTGAGGCCTTTTCTTAGCGATTGCACTCCTGCGCCACCTGTTGGCCAACGCCTGAAAACCGTTGCCTTATGTTTGTCCAGTTTCATTTAGTTTGCGTGGGAGGGAGGCTTAGTACTGTACAAGTCACTTCATATGGCTGGGACTTTCCCACGTGTCTTGAATAACCCTTCACTAGGCCCTGATGCATCTACCTTCCAGTTTCTCAAACCTCTGCCTCCATTCCTATTGCTTTCACGTCCTCCACTTCTTCCCTAGTGAAATTGCTTTCCTGAGTCACTTGTGACATCCCTATTGCCACAGTCAATGGGTATTTTTCTTCCACCTTAAGCCTCCCTGACCGCTTGTTAGTATTTGAACTGGTTAACTGGTATCTTCTTTTTGAAACTCTTTGGATTCTCAACGTTACGACTCAGCTTCTGCCTCTGACTCACTCTTCTCCGTTTTGTTTGCTGGCCTCAATGGCTCCACTGCTGGATAACAGGTGTTCCCCAGGACTGTTCCCCAGGGTGCTTGTCCTGGACCCCCTGGGCATCTGCTCTATGTTCATAGCTTTACATTGTTAATTTCTTGTCCTGCCTGCCACTGTCTCTTTTATGCTAATGATTCTAACTTTGTGTGACCAATCCTGTCTTTACACAAACTCTTGTCAGAGCTCTCCAGTTGCCTAGTAACTGGATATCCTGCCTCCAAATTGATCTGGATTCTGTCTCCTCTTTAACCTTATCTTATGCTCTTCTTTCCATTGTTTACTGTAGTCCATCTACACTGACCTGAATTTAATTCCTAAAACACACCGAACTCT
Organism: Orcinus orca; assembly: GCF_937001465.1. NCBI lineage: Eukaryota > Metazoa > Chordata > Mammalia > Artiodactyla > Delphinidae > Orcinus > Orcinus orca. The sequence goes on along the minus strand of NC_064560.1, from coordinate 158,255,033 downwards.
TTCCCACCTCAGGGTCTTTGCACATGCTGTTCCTGCTTCCTGATTCACTCTTCCCTCTGTTTTTCATGTCTATCTTTTCCTCATCCTAAGGTCTCAGTTTACCTGTAATCTCCTCAGAGAGACTTCCCTTGACAATCAACCTAGACTACTCAGGCGTACCTTGGACATATTGCGGGTTTGGTTCCAGACCACCGCAATAAAGGGAATATCACAATAAAGTGAGTGACATGAATTTTGGGTTTCCCAATGCATATAAAAGTTATGTTCACACTACTCTGTATTGTCTTAAGTGTGCAATAGCACTATGTCTAAAAAATGTGCATACTTTAAAAATATTTTATTGCTAAAAATGCTAACCATCATCTGACAATGCAGGGTTGCTACAAACCTTCAATTTGTTAAAAAAAAAAAACAAAAAACACAAAACAGTATCTCCAAAGTTCAATTAAATGAAGCACAATAATAAGCCTGTACTCTGTTATTCTCTATCACTACTCCTTCTTGCTTTCTCCATAGTGCTTAGAATTTGTAATATTTATTGATGTATTTGCTTACTCATGTTGTATTCATAGGTTTATGTGTTTGTTCGCTTACGCTAAGCTTCGCACAGTCTGAGACCATGTCTGTTTTTTCAGTTCATCTCTCCTTGGCACTCAGCATACTGCCTGGCACACAGTAGTTTCTAAGTATTTGTTGGATGCTGGAGTGAGCTCATAACTAGACTCACTATCCTTTTCTTCTCTACAAAAAGCTCCTCCATGCCAGGTCTCCTGTGCTTGGCACTGATGTTGGTAACACAAACATATAAAGTCTTCCATAATCCTACAGCATTTTGTTCATATATTAATAAAGAAAAGTAAACTTTCTGAGACAAGGTGAACACTGGGCTGAGAGAAAACGACGGGTTAGGTTCTGTAGGATGGGGCTTTGAGGAAAGGAGCTGGATACAGGGTTTTTAAAGCTGTGACCACAATTGGTCTCAAAGCTCAGATTCACTTCATTATGATGTAGCTTCACCATTGTTGAGTGCAGAGGGTACAGTTGACCCTCCAGACCACAAGCAGTCATCAGGCTGTTTTCCAGCTGGTTTTGACTAGTTTCCGAAGAAGCATTGCCCTATAAGGGTAGCTCCCTCTTCTGAGGTCTTACAGTTTCTTATACCCTCTGGACCCAGTTCCCTGCAGATCCTCATTTCCATTAAGCCCAAGATTTATCAGTATATTAGCACTTTCCATGTTGGATAATAATTCAGCTGTTTTCCAGCCTCTTCACCCCGATGTACCATGAACCGAGGCAGAGAGATTTGGTCTTCACCCTCTTTGCATCCTCTATAGCCTAGGTCAGTGTGTGGCACACAGGAGACCCTGCAGTAAAGGTTTATAAATGAATGAATGCCAAACCTCCCCTAGTCAAGACAAATAGTAGCCAGGAAAATTAGTCTCTGGGCTCTAGGTGTGTAGGTCAAGGGTTACCCAGAATTTTCTCTCTGATACCAGATAACTTCCATCCTCACATGGCAGTAACTCTGGGCAACCCTGGGGGCTGGGAGCATGTGGCAGTCAGAAAGAGCCAACGAGGGCATGGTGTTGTCCGGGGGTGGGGATGGGGCGGGTTGGAGAGGTGAGGATGGTAAGAGGAGATGGATTCAGGAATGTTTAAAAGGGGATGCCAGCAGAACCCTTTATTCTAGTGCCTGTGTAGTAAAGTTAAGTCATCTTCCAGACAGTGTGAACATCAGAAGGAGGGTCTTCCACTCCATTAGATAAATTTAGGATTGCGAGAGGAGAACGTGACTAGCAAACTGTAAGGGCTGCCTCTACAAGAGAGGTTTAAATATATTATGCTCAACTGTCAGTACCAGTGCATTAAGTGTTCTAACACTTGTGGGGCTGCTGTAATTTGCCTCACATGGGTGAGCACAGTATTCCCAGGGAATAAATTACTTTCACTTGCTTACCAAAGGAACAGAACAAATACTTTAATATGTATTCCTCCTCTTTGGCCAATAAATTACCTTTATATTGAGGATTTTGATTGAACATTTTCAGCAGCCGTGGGAGCAGGTGATTAACATGCCAAACCAGTTCCCCTGAGTTCTGGGTAGGAGAATTTCAGGGAACTTAAAGTTTCACATCTCCTATTAAATTATAAAGTTATGCATGATTTTTATGAGTTTTTTGCACTGTGAATAAAGGATTATCTATCCATCCATCCATCCATCCATCCATCCATCCATCCCTCCATCTATCCATCCATCCCTCCATCCATCCATCCATCCATCTATCTATCCATCCATCCATCCATCTATCCATCCAACCAGCCAGCCAGCCAGCTAGCAGCCAACCATCCAACTACCCACCCACCCACCCACCCATCCATCTATGCGTCCATCTACCTATCCATCCTGCAGATCCTCATTTCCATTAAGCCCAGGATTTGTCAGTATATATATATTTGTCAGTATACGTTTCCATGTTTTGTTATAATTCACCTGTTTCTCCATCCTCTTTACCCCAGTATACCATGAACCAAGGCAGAGAGACTTGGTCTTCCTCCTCCACCATGCATCGGCATATGTGTCCATCCCCATCTCCCACATGACAGATTTGGGATGGTTTGTCTACTCATTAAAAGAACATGATTTCTGTATTTTCAAAATCTCTGTGTAGAAAATTTTTTTCTTTGCATTTGTATGCTCTCTGCACTTTCTGCACACACTTTCTCACCTCCCACACCTTTCTCAATAAATGCCAACACTATTGCCCCTATGATTACAGCAATAGTATTTTTTCCAGAGTCAAAAATGACTGTCATGTCACTAAAGCCACACTTTGTGTCGTGGTTGTCTTCTCTTACTCACTCTCTGTCTTTGGCTTCCACATTGTTACATCCTTCTGGTTTTCCCACCACTTTTGGGTCTCATAGCCCTTTCGTTATTTCATAGGTTCATATCCCTTTCATTATTGGTTCCTTGCCCCTCAGTCCTACTTATCTGCAGTTCTCAATCATCTCTCTAATCTCATTCCCTCCTGTAGGAGTTTACTAGGGCTGCTGTAACAAAGTACCACAAACTTGGTGGCTTAACTAGCAGAAATGTATTGTCTCATAGTTCTGGAGGCTAGAAGTCTGAGATCAAGGTGTCAGCAGGGTTGCTTCCTTTCTGAGGCCTGTGAGAGGAAATCTATTCCATGCTTCTTGCCTAGCTCATGGTGACTTGTTGGCAATCTTTGGCATTCTTTGGCTTGTAGAAGCATCACCCCAATATCTGCCTTCATCTTCACATGGTGTTTTCACTCTGTGTGTGTGTGTGTTCAGATTTCCCTTTTTTATAAGGACACCCGTCATACGGAATTGGGCCCACCCTAATGGCCTCATTTTCATTTGATTACCTCTGTAAAGACCCCTTCTCTAAATAAGGTCACATTCTGACACACTGGGGCGTTAGGATGTCAACGTGTGAATTTGACCGCTTGTGATGGGGGGTGGACACATTTTAATCCATAACCTCTGCTATGGTTTCAATGACTTGTCCACTGATGACTCTCAAATCTGTGAATCCATCCGAAACCTGTCTCCTAAACTCTAGACCTGTGTGTCCAACTGCCCCCTGTCCATCTCCCCTTGGGTGAATTTCCTGTGCCTTAAACTCAGCATGTCTAAGACTGTATTCATCACCCACCCCCTGAACTAGGTCTTCCCCTAGCTCAGTGAGTAATGGCTTATCACTTCAACTGTCTGGACAGAAACTGATACTTATCCTTGACTCTTCCTTCACCCTCATTTCTACAACCATATCCAGTCATTTCCCAAGTTAAATCGATTCTCTCTGCAGTTGCTCTCAAATCTACCCCTTCTACTCACTGCTACCACCTCTTCAAGGTCACTACCCTCTCTCCTCCAGACCACTCCAGTGTTCTCTCTTTTTTTTTTACTTATATGTTGGATGCGTTGGGTCTTCGTTGCTGTGCACGGGTTTTTTCTTTAGTTGCAGCGAGCAGGGGCCACTCTTCATTGCGGTGCGTGGGCTTCTCGTTGTGGTGGCTTCTCTTGTTGTGGAGCATGGGCACTAGGAGCGCAGGCTTCAGTAGTTGCAGCGCACACGGGCTCAATAGTTCTGGCATGTGAGCTCTAGAGCGCTTGGGCTCAGTAGCTGTGGCGCATAGGCTTAGTTGCTCCACGGCATGTGCGATCTTCCCGGACCAGGGATAGAACCTGTGTCCCCTGCCTTGGCAGGTGGATTTTTAACCACTACACCACCAGGTAAGTCCCTCTGGTGTTCTCTTAATAAGTCATTCTATCCCTGGTTTTACTCCCTCTTAATCCACTGCAGAGCGTTCTTCTAAAAACCCAAATCTGATCATTCCATTTTCCTCCTTAAAGCCATTCTGTGGCAGTGTGGACAGTGTGGACACCATAACAATTGTGGAAATGACCCCATGTGGGTTGTTTAGCTTTCCCCGTGTCCCCTGAGGCAGAAACTTGCAGTTGTATTTAGATTGTGGCTTAAATCACAGCAGAGCTGCCTAAGCAGCTGCCTCTGCCAGTTCTTGACCTGTACTCCTCCCAAGTGACAAATGTATACACTAACTGCATTAACTGTACCCTGGCACGCTCATCTGCTCATTTATTTATTTCTGCTCATGAACAAGGCATAAGTATTTTGTGAACTGATGCATAGGCTTATGGTTTGAAAGCCAATTCCCAAATGAGAAGATACTTGCAGACCATTGGCAGTGGCAAGTCAATTGGCTCCCAGATTAAAAGTTGGCTTGCCCATCCATTTGGCATATAGCTTTCATTGTATAAATTACTGTGTACTTTGCTTTTCCTCTCCTACACCATAAGAAAAAGGGCAGGCATTGTGCCTTCTTATCTTCCTTACACTTAGCAAAGGGCTAGGCATATAGTAGGCATCAATAACTTTAATAACAGAATTAGGCCAATAGCCTCAGGTCTTCTGAATTGGCTTTTGACAGTAATGAATTATGAGGCCACCTTATTAATATTTTGTCAAGTCTGTCAATCAAGAAACTCACCGGGACCATTTGGAAGGGAATGTATTCCAAGAGATTCTACCAGGGAAGAATTTGTAAGTAGGCGTTTCTACAGTCAGTAGGGAGTATTTTGCAAGATTTTCAGAGCAATAGTGACATTGTAAGAGGGTAGCACTTATGCTGCAAGGTACCTAGGGATCTTAGTACCTTTTTGTGCACCTCTATATGCGTAAATACCCTGGTACAAATTACAAGGAAATTAAGGCTTTGGGGGAAGAAGAGACAAAAGCTCAACTAGAAGAAAGTCAATGTGAAGGCTTAAAGAAAAGCAAACGGTGATTCAAAGCAAGCTCAACATACAAAAATCCAGAATTAGAAAACAAATTAGAATCAGTTACTTATTTTAGCAAGAAGTTATTATTTCAAGCATAAACACTCCCACTGCATCTAAAATATGATTTTAAAATACCATTACATTATTTGTATGTGTTTTAAGAATAGTATATCTGCTATTATAAAAAGCAAAATAGTAGTGTGACCTTTTTTTAAATTGAAGTATAGTTGATTTACAATATTGGGTAAGTTGCAAGTATACAGCATAGTGATTATTTTTTTTTGAAGATGATATTCCGTTACAAGTTATTGAATATAATTCCCTTTGCTGAACAGTAAATCCTTGTTGCTTATCTATTTTATGTATAGTAGTTTGTTAATCCCATACTCCTAATTTGTTCCTCTACCCCCTCTCTCCCCTTTATAACCATGTTTGTTTCCTATGTCTGTGAGCCTATTTCTGTTTTATATATAGATTCATTTGTATTATTCATTAGATTCCACATATAAGTGATATCATATAGTATTTGTATTTCTCTGTCTGACTTATTCCACTAAGCATAATATTCTTTAGGTCCATCTGTGTTGCATCTGTGTGGCAGCAAATGGCAATATTTCATTCTTTTTTATGACTAATAATCCATTTGTGTGTGTGTGTGTGTGTGTATATATATATATCTTCTTTTTTAATATATATCTTTATTGTAGTATAATTGCTTTACAATGTTGTGTTTCTGCTGTACAACAAAGTGAATCAGCTATATGTATACCTGTATCCCCATATCCCCTCTCCCTTAAGCCTCCCTCCCACTCTCCCTATCCCACCCCTCTAGGTGGTCACAAAGCACTGGGCTGATCTCCCTGTGCTATGCTGCAGCTTCACACTAGCCATCCATTTTACATTTGGTAGTGTATATATGTCAGTGCTACTCTCTCAGTTCATTCCAGCTTCCCCTCCTCCACCTGTGTCCTCAAGTCTGTTCTCTACATCTGCGTCTTTATTCCTGCCCTGCCACTAGTTTCATCAGTACTGTTTTTTTATATTCCATATATGTGCACTAGCATACGGTATTTTTCTCTTTCTGACTTACTTCACTCTGTCTGACAGACTCTAGATCCATCCACCTCACTACAAATAACCCTATGGGGACCATTCAGACTCTGATCTGGGCCAATTCCAGCACGTGCTCGCCCCCAAAGTCCACAGCTGCCAGAGCTAGACCATTTTCATTTGTGGGAACACTCATTGTCTACTCAGATAGTCCATAGATGCAGGGTCTACCTAGCTCAGCAGCTTGTACAGCTGATGGAAAGATTTTTGATCTTCTTCCTTAGTTGCCCCATCCCTGGGGTTCAGCTTTGGTTTTTATCCCCATCTGTGTGTGGTCCACCCACAGGAGTCTGGTCCTGAGGCTGCCTTGGAGCTCCTGGGTCTGCCCCAGTGAGGACAGGGCATGGAGGTGGTATGACTGCTTGGATCGCAGGAGCCCCGACAGTGCCAAATGCGCAGGGAAGCTGGTGGCCACCGGCACAAGAGATATCGCCCTAGTGAGGGCCTTTTCTGGCACCCGGCAGCAGGCGCGCAAGGGCCATCCCTGAGAGGGCTTCGTTTATTGTCGTCAGCAGGCACTGGCGTGTGGGGAGAGAGAGGCTGCAAGAGTGGCTTGTCCCCCTGCGTGTTACTCAGCAGTAGTGACCTGCTTCCCTGGCAGTCCCGTCTTCCTCTGTAGGTATGCCCTGCTGCGGATTTCCTCCCTCCCGTCCCCTCAGTCTGTCTCCCCACAGCCAACAGCAATTCTCGCTCCGGGCCTGTTCTCCAGTCCCCGTGCTCCAGCACCCAGCCCCCTTGCACACCTGTGAACACATGTCCAAGTCCAGGGCATGCAGGGCCGCGGTACGGACCATCTGTGTATTTCCCATTCTGTCCTGTCTGCCACAGATCAGCCGCTTCACCCTCTTCCGACAGCCTCAAATGCTTTTCTTCTGTCCCAGTCGATTTGTCTGTTGGAGAGGAGGTTTCCCCGAATTTGGGACTCTCTCTTCTGCTTCAGCCTCCCACCCTTCCCCGGGGTGCAGGTCCCATCCAGCTTCCTCTCCTCCTCCTCCTCCCTTCTTTTTGCCATCCTACCCAGTTATGCGGGGATCTTTATAGTCCTGTCCGGTGTCCAAGGTCTTCTGCTAGTCTTCAGCTGGTGTTCTGTGAGAATTCTTGCATCTATAGATGTATTCCTGATGCATCTGTGGAGAGAGATGAACTCCACATCCTCCTTCTCCACCATCTTCTATCTCTGTGCCATGGATTGCCTCAGGGCAGGTAAACCATCACCTTCAATCCTTTTGCCCTTTGAGCCTAGCAGGATTCTTGTATGACTTTTGTCAATGGAAAAATTAATCAACAGCTGATCCTTCAGACTCCAGCAGTTTGAGGTAGCAACAAAATGACTGCAGCTCCCAACCACTCTCCTCACAATCTCTATATCATATCTTCTTAAGCCGATCATTGGTTGATGGGCACTTGGGTTGTTTCCATGTCTTGGGTACTATAAATAGTACTGCTATGAATATTGGTGTGCATTTATCTTTTCAAATTAGGGTTTTCATTTTTTCCAGATACATACCCAGGAGTAGGATTGCTGGATCATATGGTAACTCTATTTTTAGTTTTTAAAGGAATCTCCATACTGTTTTTCATAGTGGATGCACCAATTTACATTCCTACCAACTGTGTATGAGGGTTCCCATTTCTCCATACCCTCTCCAGCATGTATTATTTGTAAACTTTTTGATGATAGCCATTATGACTGGTGTGAGATGATACTTCATTGTGGTTTGATTTGCATGTCTCTAATAATTAGCAATGCTGAGCATGTTTACATGTGCCTGTTGGCTGTCGGTATGTCTTCTTTGGAGAAATGTCTATTTAGGTCTTCTGCCCATTTTTTTTTTTTTTTTTTTTTGCGGTACGCGGGCCTCTCACTGCTGCGGCCCCTCCCGTTGCGGAGCACAGGCTCCGGACACACAGGCTCAGCGGCCATGGCTCACGGGCCCAGGCGCTCCACAGCATGTGGGATCCTCCCAGACCGGGGCACGAACCCGTGTCCCCTGCATCGGCAGGTGGACTCTCAACCACTGCGCCACCAGGGAAGCCCTTCTGCCCAGTTTTTGATTGGGTTGTTTGTTCAATATTAAGTTGTATGAGCTCTTTTGGATATCAATCTCTTGTCTATTGCATCATTTGCCAATATTTTCTCCCATTGTGTCGGTTGTCTTTTCATTTTATTGATGGTTTCCTGTGCTGTGCAAAAGCTTATAAGTTTGATTAGATCCCATTTTATATTTTTGCTTTTGTTTCTTTAACCTTGGGAGACTGATCTAAGAAAATATTACTACAATTTATGTTAAAGAATGTCTTGCCTATATTTTCTTCTAGGAGTTTTATGGTGTCATGTCTTACATTTAGGTCTTTAAACCATTTTTTAAAATTGAACTATAGTTGATTTACAACATTGTGTTAGTTTCAGGTATACAGCACAGTGATTCAGTCAGATATATTATATATATATATATATACACACACACACACACACACACACACACACACCTTTTCAGATTCCTTTCTCTAATAGATTATAACAAAATATTGAGTATAGTTCCCCGTGCTATACAGGTCCCTGTTATCTATTTGATATATAGTAGAGTGTATATGTTACTCAATATTGTCAAAATGACTGTACTTCTCAAGGCAATCTACAGATTTAATGCAATCCCTATCAAATTACAATGGCATTTTTCACAGAACTAGAACAAATAATCCTAAAATTTATATGGAAACACAAAAGACCCTGAATAGCCAAAGCTATGTTGAGAAAGAAAAACAGAGCTGGAAGAATCAGTCTTCCTGACTTCAGACTATATACTACAAAGCTACAATAATCTTTAAACCATTTTGAGTTTATTTTTGTATATGGTGTGAGGGAGTGTTCTAATTTCATTGATTACATGTAGCTGTCCAGCTTGCCCGACTGCACTTGTTGAAGAGACTGTCTTTTCTCCGTTGTATATTCTTGCCTTCTTTGTCATAGATTAATTGACCATAGTTGTGTGGGTTTATTTCTAGGGTCTCTATTCTGTTCCCTTGATCTATGTGTCTGTTTTGGTGCCAATACAATGCTGTTTTGATTACTGTAGCTTTGTATTATAGTCTGAAGTCTGGAAGGGTTATACCTTAGTTTTATTCTTTTTCCTCAAGATTTCTTTGGCAATTCTGGGTCTTTTGTGGTTCCATATAAATTTTGGGATTATTTGTTCTAGTTCTGTGAAAAAAGTAATGAGTGTTTTGATAAGGATTGCATTAAATCTGTAGGTTGCTTTGAGTAGTATGGCCATTTTAACAATATTAATTCTTCTAATGCAAGAACAGGGGACATCTTTTCATTTATTTGTATCGTATTTAATTTCCTTTTTCAGTGTTTTATAGTTCTCAGAGTGTAGGTTTTTCACCTCCTTGGTTAAGTTTATTCCTAGGTATTTTATTCTTTTTTGACATGATTTTAAATGGATTTTTTCTCCTCTTTCTAACATTTCATTATTAGCGTAAAGGAACAACAGATTTCTGTATATTGATCTTGTATCCTACTATCCTGCTGAATTCATTTATCAGTTCTAATAGTTTTTGTGTGGAGACTTTAGGGTTTTCTATATAGAGTACCATGTCATTTGTAAATAGTGACAGTTTTACGCCTTCCCTTCCTATTTGGATACCTTTTATTTGTTTTTCTTATCTGAGTGCTGTTGTGGCTAAGACTTCCAATACTATGTTGAATACAAGTGATAAGAGTGGGCATCCTTGTCTTTTTCTTGAATTTAGCGGGAAGACTTTCAGCTTTTCACTGTTGAGTATTATGTTGGTTGTGAGTTTGTCATAAATGGCCTTTACTATGTTGAGATGTGTTCCCTCTGTACCCATTTTGGTGAGTGTTTTCATGAATGGATTTTGAACTTTGTAAAATGCTTTTTCTGCATCTATTGAGACAGTCATGTGGGTTTTGTCTTTCCTTTTGTTTATGTGGTATATCACATTGATTGAACCATCTTTGCAACCCTGGAATGAACCCAACTTGATCATGGTGTATGACCCTTTTAATGTATTGTTGGATTCAGATTGCTAATATTTTGTTGAGGATTTTTGCATCTATATTCATCAAAGATACTTGCCTATAATTTTTTTGGTAGTATCTTTGTCTAGTTTTGGTATCAGGGTGATAATGTCCTCATAGAATGAACTTGGGAGTATTCCCTGCTCTCATAGTTGTGTAGTATTAATGCCAGCATATTATCAACTAAGAGAAAGGGTGTGTATTCAAAGGCACAATTTCCAGAACTGCATTTAATAATCTAGAAGTAGCTGAACTATAAATTTATACCAGGCCTGTTAGCACTTTTATTTTCTTCATATAGCATAGCATTTTCTTATCTATTTTGCTTCAATTTACTGAGATGATCTCTTTGGGAAATGTTCTAAAGTGGATTCTAAATTTTTCATTTTCATGAGTTAAAGTAAATATTTCAGAACAGGCCTTTTCACTGTATGGCCAATGAATCTCAACTTGTTGGCATCAGAGTGACTGGAGTAATGGGAGAAGTGAGGTTGGTGCATCTTAAGAGATTCTCCCTCTCCACCTTCACCTGCGAGTCAGCCAACTCTCTTCCAGTGGAAAACTTGTCCCCAGGTGTTCAGCAAAGGTAACACCCTGCTATACCCCCTTAAAAATGTCTGTCATTGGGTTCTTATAGGAAAGCTGGTAAGAATTCCCAAAAATCTTCCTAAATGCTCTCAGTGGGCCCCTCCCTGAGAACCAAGATGGTCACCCATAGAGATGGCTGCAATCCAAAGAGAAATAGTGAGTGAAAACTTCAGAGATAAAGGGGGAAGGACAGGTCAGGAGGGAGCTTCGAGGTTGGGTGCATGCAAAGGTCCTGCAGAGTCGGTATCAGACACAGAATCCTCAGAAGTTGGATATGCCTGGTTAGAAAACAGGAGATTTACTGGGTGGACTTGGGAGGAAAGACTCACAGAACCTTGGAAAATGTGCAGGAACTAAGAGACCTTTACAGCCAAGCAGCTAAAACAATCTGCCATGTTGTTGCTGTTGCCATCACTACCGACACCCTAACCAGACAGCCTGCCACTGCTGCTCATGGAACTTTAGCCTTCCTGGCTTCCCTGAGATTCAGAGTTCTGGATAGGAGCATCTGATTAGCTGAAACCAAACCATGTCTGCACCCTATTGCCAGGGGCAGGGAGAGAGAGTTATCTCTTTCCTTTAGCTTCTACTCTGGGATATGAGGCACTTTTCCACCAAAGATTATGTAATGGAGAGGGTAGCTTCCCCCTAAATGAGAAGGGAGTTGGGTGCTGGGCAGTTAAAAATAGGACAGAGGGCCAAGGTATCCACATTAAAAACATACAGGGAGTTATTAACTGGGCTCAGAGATTTAAAAAAATTATTATTTGTTCTTTTGCAATGAAAAACATCTTCTATTATTTGGGAAATTTTTGAAGACCAAGACTATCACCCCCAAAATTTTAAAGGCAATTTTGTGATACTCTGCTGATTCACATCTAGGATCAGCCACATAGATTCAAAATTCTTTCTTAGGTTCCTTTGGAGTACTTTAAAATTCATTTCAGATTCCTATGAATGTTCAGCAGAAATCATCAAGATTAGCCCATAATCTAATTCTACAGATGAAAGAAGGTATAAGGAGCAACAAGCTTGCGTAGTCAGAGACTGGGTATGGGCAAGATAAGAGGTAACCCAGGTTAGGAAAACAACTTTAGACTTAATAAAATATGGGTGTGATTAGGGACACAGCTGAGGGAAGGGAATCATCCTTGGGCAGCACTGAGGAAATAAAATCTTGATACTGTAGGGAGCTGGAGGGTCAGAAATTTTGTAAATGAGCAAGTGTTAAAGATGGTATTTTATTTGGGGGAGGAGAACCAGGAGAAAGGCATCTTGACCTCAAGCTCTTCTTTAGAATACAAATCTAGAACATGTACTTGACAAGTATACGGGTTGCTTAAGAAAGAATGGAGCTCTTCTGGCAAACACAGGCCCTGGGTGAGGGGTGCTGTGGTTGCATTGCACAAGACTGAGATCATGACCAGGAAGACTAACTAAGACCAGTTTATATGTACAGATACTATTATTATTGATGTTCTTTCTATTTTTACCATGTGAATGCCTGGATCTTAGCAGGGGGAAAATGGTCTCACTGCAATACACATTATTAAAGGAGACTTCCCATTTCTCTTTAAAGAACATGTTTTTGCTTGAAAATTTTCCAAATAGGTGCATTTCCTCCAGGTTCTATCTATTCTTTGCATTCTGCCCTCTCCTGCAAGTTTTGCCTTCATGAGACTCTCCTTCCAACCCTTCATCCCTTTTCAAAATACTTCTTTTGTCCTCAACAGTTAAAAGGGCAAAATCCCCACTTGACTTTGCTGGAAGCTGCTCTGGGCTCTCTTCCAATCCAAACTCTGCCCTGCTCTAGGCTCTTTTCCAATCCAAACCCTGCCCTGCTCTAGGATCTGCTGGACTCCACCGTCCTCTATTAAGCATCCTCTAATTTTTCAGTCTGAAATTAATCTCTCCACCCTCTGAACAATAATTGTTCTTACTTTATGTACCACTGAACTATTTTCCTTTCATATTCTTAGGTATTCTTGTGAATATTTATTCTCTTATCTTCCCAACAAGATTGTTAACCTCTTGCATATAGAAAGAGCTCAACAATTCTGGTCAGCTGAAATGCGAAGGCAGCAAAGTACATTGGAAAGAATATGGGCTTTGGAACTGGACACATCTGATTTTTAATCCTTACTTGGGCTATGGAGATTTACTTTCCTCATATGTAAAATGGGGATAGTAAAATTCACCCCACAGTATTTTGGTGATGTCTGGAGATCTTATGTAAAGATCTTAGTACATATAAAGTGTTAAGTAAGTGCTAGGCATTTTTAGTTTTGCATCATAAAAATAGGAAGCAGTGATGTACCCTTTAGTTTTAAAGTTAGTTACAGACAGAGAAAAATCATATTCCAGATAGAATTAATACTGTTTTAGACATATGTATAGCAGAAATGTAACACTTATTAGTCTTTTCCTCCAAAAAATTACAGATTTTAGGTAAACAAAGACTTAGCTTTTAAAAGGTTTTTTAAAAAGTCACTTTAATATGCATTTATAAATACCCAAATATTTCAGTTTTATATCTCAAAACTCTAGTTTTTAGGTAATGGGCATTTGATAATGATTTCAAATAAAATAATTAAGTCTCAGAAAAAATTTAGTATGAAGCATATGATCCATACAAAAAATATGAATAATAACATAATGAACAGCCAGGTCATTTTATTTTTTTTAAATTTTTTTGCTGATTATTTTTAATTATCATTTTATATTGGAGTATAGTTGATTTACAGTGTGTTAGTTTCAGGTGTACAGCAAAGTGATTCAGTTATACATATCTCCATTCTTTTTCAGATTCTTTTTCCATATAGGTTATTACAGAATATTGAGTAGAGTTCCCTGTGCTATATATAGTAGGTCCATGTTGATTATCTATTTTATATTAGTGTCTATATGTTAATCCCAAATTCCTAATTTATCCCTCCCCCACTTTCTCCTTTGGTAACCGTAAGTTTGTTTTCGAAGTCTGTGAGTCTGTTTCTGTTTTGTAAATAATTTCATTTGTATAATTTTTTAGATTCCACATATATGTGATATCATATATTTGTCTTTGGCTTACTTCACTTAGTATGATAATCTCTAGGTCCATCCATTAATAATAATGCAGGGCTTCCCTGGTGGCGCAGTGGTTGAGAGTCCGCCTGCCGATGCAGGGGGCACAGGTTCATGCCCCGATCCGGGAAGATCCCACATGCCGCGGAGCGGCTGGGCCCGTGAGCCATGGCCGCTGAGCCTGTGCGTCCGGAGCCTGTGCTCCACAACGGGAGAGGCCACATCAGGAGAGGCCCGCGTACTGCAAAGATAATAATAATAATAATGGCATTATTTCATCTTTTTATGGCTGAATAGTATTCCACTGTATATGTGTACCACTTCTTTATCCATTCCTGTTGATGGACATTTAGGTTGTTTCCATGTCTTGGCTACTGTGAATACTGCTGCAATGAACATTGGGGAACATAAATCTTTTCAAAGTATGGTTTTCTCTGGATATATGCCCAGGAATGAGATTGCTGTATCATATGGTAGTTCTATTTTTAGTTTTTTAAGGAACCTCCATACTGTTCTTCATAGTGGTTGTAACAATTTACATTTTCATCAACTGTATACGAGGGTTTCCTTTTTTCCACACCCTCTCCAACATTTATTGTTTGTAGATTGTTTTGATGATGGCCATTCTGACCCGTGTGATGTGATACCTCACTGTAGTTTTGATTTGCATTTCTCTAATAATTAGCAATGTTGAGCATCTTTTCATGTGCTATTTAGCCATCTGTATGTCTTCCTTGGAGAAATGTCGATTTAGATATTGTGCCCATTTTTTGTTTGGGTTATTTGTTTTTTGATATTGAGCTGCATGAGCTGTTTGTATATTTTGGAGATTAATCCCTTGTCAGTCGCTTCATTTGCAAATATTTTCTCCCATTCTGTGGGTTGTCTTTTCGTTTTATTTATTGTTTCCTTTGCTATGCAAAACCTTTCAAGTTTAATTAGGTCCCTTTTGTTTATTCTTGTTTTTGTTTTCGTTACTCTAGGAGGTGGATCCAAAAAGATATTTCTGCAATTTATGTCAAAGAATGTTCTGCCTATGTTTTTCTCTAAGAGTTTTATAGTATCTGGCCTTACATTTAGGTCTTTGATTCATTTTCAGTTTACTTTTGTGTATACTGTTAGAGAATGTTCTAATTTCATTCTTTTACATGTGGCTGTCCAGTTTTCCCAGCACCACTTATTGAAGAGACTATCTTTTCTCCATTGTATATTCTTGCCTCCTTTGTCATAGATTAGGTGACCACAGGTGCGTGTGTTTAGCTCTGGGCTTTTTATCCTGTACCATTGACCTATATTTCTGTTTTTGTGCCAGTACCATACTGTCTTGATTACTGTAGATTTGTAGTGTAGTCTGAAGTCAGGGAGCCTGATTCCTCCAGCTCCATTTTTCTTCCTCAGGATTGCTTTAGCTATTTGGGGTCTTTTGTGTTTCCATACAAATTAAAAATTTTTTTGTTCTAGTTCTGTGAAAAAATGCCATTGATAATTTGATAGGGAATGCACTGAATCTGTAGATTTCCTTGGGTAGTATAGTCATTTTGATGATATTGATTTTTCCAATCCAAAAGTATGGTATATCTTTCCATCTGTTTGTGTCATCTTCAATTTCTTTCATCAGTGTCTTATAGTTTTCAGACTACAGGTCTCTTGTCTCCTTAGGTAGGTTTATTCCTAGGTATTTTCTTTTTTTTTTTTTTTTTCATTTTTATTGGAGTATAGTTGGTTTACAATGTTGTGTTAGTTTCAGGTGTACAGCAAAGTGAATCAGTTGTACATATACATACATCAACTCTTTTTTAGATTCTTTTTCTAGATTCTTTTCCCATATAGGTACTCAATACTCATTACAGAGTATTGAGTTAATTTCCCTGTGCTATACAGTAGGTCCTTATTAGTTATCTATTTTATATATAGTAGTGTGTATACGTCAATCCCAATCTCCCAATTAATCCCTCCCCCTGACTTTATCCCTGGCAACCATAAGTTTGTTTCTTTACATCTGTGACTCTGTTTCTGTTTTGTAAATAAGTTCATTTGTACCATTTTTTAGGTTCCACATATAAAAGATATCATATGATATTTGTCTTTCTCTGACTTACTTAACTCATTATGACAATCTCTGGGTCAATGCATGTTGTTGCAAATGGCATTATTTCATTCTTTTTTATGGCTAAGTAATATTCCATAGTATATATGTACCACATCTTCTTTATCCATTCCTCTGTCGATGGACATTTACGTTGCTTCCATGTCTCCTAGGTATTTTATTCTTTTTGATGCGATGGTAAACTTGATTGTTTCCTTAATTTCTTTTTCTGATTGTTCATTGTTAGTGTATAAAAATGCAACAGATTTCTGTGTATTAATTTCATATCCTGCAACTTTATCAAATATATTGATGAGCTCTAGTAGTTTTCTGATAGCATCGTTAGGATTTTCTACGTATAGTATCATGTCATTTGCAAACAGTGACAGTTTTACTACTTTTTCAATTTGGATTCCTTTTATTTCTTTTTCTTCTTTGATTTCTGTGGCTAGGACTTCCAAAACTATGTTGAATAATAGTGGTGAGAGTGAACATCCTTGTCTTGTTCCTGATCTTAGAGGAAATGCTTTCAGCTTTTCACCATTTAGTTTGATGTTAGCTGAATGTAGCTTTGTCATATATGGCCTTTATTATATTGAGGTAGGTTCCCTCTATGCCCACTTTCTGGAGTTTTTTTAAAGCATAAATCAGTTTTGAATTTTGTCAAAAGCTCTTTCTGCATCTATTGAGGTGATCATATGGGTTTTGTTCTTCAATTTGTTAATGTGGTGTATCACACTTATTAATTTGTAAATATTGAAAAATCCTTGCATCCCTAGGATAAATCCCACTTGATCGTGATGTAAGATCCTTTTAATGTGTTGTTGGAGTCAGTTTGGTAGTATTTTGTTGACGATTTTTGTGTCTATGCTCATCAGTGATATTGTCCTGAAATTTTTTTGTGTGATATCTTTGGTTTTGGTATCAGGGTGGTGGTGGCCTCATAGAATGAGCTTGGGAGTGTTTCTTCCTCTGCAAGTTTTTGGAATACTTTCAGAATAGGTGTTAACTCTTCTCTAAATGATAGATTTCACCTGTGAAGCCATCTGGTCCTGGGCTTGTGTTTAATCACAGTTTCAATTCCAAGGCTTGTGATTGGTCTGTTTATATTTTCTATTTCTTCCAGGTTCAGTCTTGGAAGCTTGTATCTTTCTAAGAATTTGTCCATTTCTTCTACGTTGTTCATTTCATTGGCATGTAGTTGCTTGTAGTAGTCTCTTATGATCCTTTGTATTTCTGTGGTGTCAGTTGAAACCTCTTTTTCATTTCTAATTTTATTGATTTGAGCTCTCTTCCTTTTTTTCTTGATGAGTCTGGCTAAAGGTTTATCAATTTTGTTTATCTTTTCAAAGAACCAGCTTTTAGTTTCATTGATGTTTCTATTGTTTTGTCTCTATTTCTACTCTGATCTTTATGATTTCCTTCCTTGTACTAACTTTGGGTTTTGTTTGTTTTCCATTCTCTAGTTACTTTATGTATAAAGTTAGGTTGAGATTTTTCTTGTTTCCTGAGGTAAGACTTGCTATAAACTTCCCTCTTACAAATGCCTTTGCTATGTCCCCTAGGTTTTGGATCACTGTGTGTTTGTTTTAATTTCTCTAAAGGTATTTTTTGATTTCTTCTTTGACTTCTTTAGTGATCTGTTGGTTGTTTAGTAACATATTGTTTATCCTCCACGTGTTTGTATTTTTTACAGTTTTTTTCTTGTAGTTGATTTGTAATCTCATAGTGTTGTGGCTGGAAAAGATGCTTGATATGATTGATTTCAATTTTCTTAAATCTACCAAGGCTCATTTTGTGGCATGTGATCAATCCTGGAGAATGTTCCATGTGCACTTGAGAAGAATGTGTATTTTGCTGTTTTAGATGGAACGCTCTCTCTATATTTAAGGCCTGTTTTTCCTTACTGATTTTTTTGTCTGGATGATCTGTCCATTGATGTAGGTGGGGTGTTAAAGTCCCCCATTATTATTGTGTTACTGTTGATTTCTCCTTTTGTGGGACAGCCAGGTCATTTTAAAAGATATTTCTCTTGAAATAAATCAAGAGTGTTAGAGATACAGAGAGTGAATAGTACTTGATAAGTAAAAAATGGTACTGTGCTGGGGGGGTTTCAGCCTTTAAAGAAAAAGGTGGTACAAATTGAAATGGAAAGTTTTTATATTGCTTGTGCATTAACCATCTACCATGCTGCCCCCTTTCAATAATTCTAGGGTGAAATGTTTACCTAAGAAGACTGTAACTGATAAACAAAATTGACAAACTTCTAGGCAGGCTCACCAAGAAGAAAAGAGAGAGGACCCAAATGAACAAAATAAGAAATGAAGATACCATAGAAATACACATAATCATAAGAAATTACTATGAACAGTTATATGCCAACAAATAGACAAACTAGAAGAAATGGACAAGTTTCTAGAAACATACAGCCTGCCAAGACTGAGTCAAGAAGAAATATATAATTTGAGCAGACTGATCAGTAGAAGTGAAAAACATCTATAATGATAAATTTTAAAAACCTCCTGCAAACAGAAGTCCAGGACTCTGCAAACAGAAGTCCAGGACTGGATGGCTTCACTGGGGAAGTCTACCAAACATACAAGGAAGAACTTATATCTATCCTTCTCAAACTATTCCAAAAGGCATTCTATGAAGCCACCATTACTCTGATACCAAAACCAGACAAAGACACCACAAAAGAAGGAAATTACAGGCCAATATCCTTGAAGACCATAGATGCAAAAATCCTCAAGAAAATATTAGCAAAGCAAATCCAACAACACATAAGAAGGACCACACACCATGATCAAGTGGGATTCACTCGGTCACAAGGATGGTTCCACATATGCAAGTCAATCAATGTGATACACCACATCAACAAAAGAAAAGATAAAAAAACACATAGAAAACACATTTGATAACATTCAGCCTCAATTCATAATAAAAACTCTCACCAAAATGGATATAGAGGGAACATATCTCAACATAATAAAGGCTATTTATGACAACCTACAGCCAATATAATATGCTTAATGGTGAAAAGCTGAGTTTTCCTGCTACATTCAGGAAAAAAGACAAGGATGCCCACTCTCATCACTTCTATTCAACATAGTAGTGGAAGTCCCTGTCACAGCAAACCAGAAAAATAAAAGGTATCCAAATTGGAAGGGAAGAGGTAAAATTGTCACTACATGAAGATGACATGATACTATATATAGAAAACCCCAAAGCTACTAGATCTAATAAATGAAATCAGCAAAGTAGCAGGATACAAGATTAACATTCAGAAATTGTTTCCATTTCTTTACACTAACAATGAAATATCAGAAAGGGAATGTAAAAAAACAATTCCTTTTAAAATCACACCAATAAATAAATAAATCAAATACCCAGGAATAAACCTGACCAAGGAGGTGAAAGACTTACATGCTGAGAACTATGAAAAATTAGTAAAGGAAATTCACAGAAATGGCAAGATATCCCATGCTCTTGGATTGGAAGAATTAATATTGCTAAGATGGCAATACTACCCAAAACAATCTACAGATTTAATGTGATCCCTATCAAATTATCCATAATATTTTTCACAGAACTAAAACAAATAATCTAAAAATTTATATGGAACCATAGAAGACCCAGAATTGCCAAAGCAATCCTGAGAGGGAAAATAAAAAGCAGGAGACAGGGCTCCCCTGGTGGTGCAGTGGTTGAGAGTCCACCTGCCGATGCAGGGGACATGGGTTCGTGCCCCAGTCCGGGAAGATCCCACATGCCACGGAGCGGCTGGGCCTGTGTGCCATGGCTGCTGAGCCTGTACATCCAGAGCCTGTGCTCCACAATGGGAGAGGCCACAACAGTGAGAGGCCTGCGTATCCCCCCCGCCAAAAAAAGCAGGAGACATAACTCCCACAGACTTCAGACAATACTACAAAGGTATAGTAATCAAAACAGTGTGGTACTGGTACAAAAACAGACATATAGATCAATGGAACAGAAGAGAAAGCCCAGAAATAAATCCACACACCTACAGTCGATTAATCTTCAACAAAGGATGCAAGGATATAAAATGGGAAAAAGACAATCTCTTCAGCAAGTGGTGCTGGGAAGGTTGGACAGCCCCATGTAAATCAATGAAGTTAGAACACACCCTCATACCATGCACAAAAATAAACTTAAAATGGTTTAAAGACTTAAACATAAGACATGACACCATAAAACTCCTAGAAGAGAGTATAGGCAAAACATTCTCTGACATAAGTCATACCAGTATTTTCTTAGGTCTCCCAAGGGAATAGAAATAAAAATAAACAAATGAGACCTAACCAAACTTACAAGCTCTTGCACAGTAAAGGAAATCATTAAAAAAAAAAAAAAAAAGAAAGAAAGAAAGAAAACACGAAAAGATAATCTATGCAATGGGAGAAAATATTTGCAAATGATGTGACAGATAAGGGATTAATCTCCAAAATATACAAACAGCTCACACAACAACGAAAAAAACCCAATCGAAAAATCGGCAGAAGACCTTAATAGACATATCTCCAAAGACATATATATGGTCATGTGAAAAGATGCTTAACATCACTAGTTATTAGAGAAATGCAAATCAAAACTACAATGAGGTATCACCTCACACTGGTCAGAATGGCCATCATCAAAAAATCTACAAAAAATAAATGCTGGAGAGGGTGTGGAGAAAAGGGAACCCTCTTGCACTGTTGGTGGGAATTGATACAGCTACCATGTAGAACAGTATAGAGGTTCCTTAAAAAAACTAAAAATAGAACTACCATACAATTCAGCAATCCCACACCTGGCATATACCCAGAGAAAACCATAATTCAAAAAGATACATGCACCCAAATGTTCATAGCAGCATTGTTCACAATAAGCAAGATATGGAAACAACCTAAATGTTCATCAACAGAGGAATGGATAAAGAAGATGTGGTACATATATACAATGGAATACAACTCAGCCATAAAAAAGAATGAGATAATGCCATTTGCAGCAACATGGATGCAACTAGTTTATCATACTAAGTGAAATAAGTCAGAAAGAGAAAGACAAATACCATAGGATATCACTTTCATGTGGAATCTAAAATATGGCACAAATGAACCTAACTACAAAACAGAAACAGACTCACAGACATAGAGAACAGACTTGTGGTTGTCGGGGGGGGGGGGGCTGCAGGTGGAGGGAGAGGGATAGACTGGGAGTTTGGGGTTAGTAGATGCAAACTATTACATTTAGAATGGATAAACAACAAGGTCCTACTGTATAGCACAGGGAACTATATCCAATATCCTAGGATAAACCATAATGGAAAAGAATATTAAAAAAAAGAATTATATATATGTATAACTGAGTCACTTTGCCGTACAGCAGAAATCAGCACAACATTGTAAATCAACTATACTTCAATTTAAAAAACTATTAGAACTAATAAATGAATTCAGCAAGGTAGCAGGGTACATGATCAATATACAGAAATCTACTGTATTTCTTTATACTAACCATGAAATATCAGATAGAGAAAGTAAAAAAAAAAAATCTTGTTTAAAATTGCATCAAAAAAAAAAAATACCTAGGAATAAACCTAACCAAGGATGTGAAAGACCTATATGCTGAGAACTATAAAACATTGATAAAGGAAACTGAAGATGATTCAAAGAGATGAAAAGATACCCCCTGCTCTTGGATTGGAAGAATTAATATTATTAAAATAGCCATACTACCCAAAGCAATCTACAGATTTAATGTGATCCCTACCAAATTACCCATGGTATTTTTCACAGAACTAGAACAAATAATCCTAATATTTACACAGAACCACAAAATACCCAGAATTGCTAAAGCAATCCTGAGGAAAAAGAACAAAGCTGGAGGTATAACTCTCCCAGACTTCAGACAATACCACAAAGCTACAGTAATCAAAACCGTGTGGTACTGGCACAAAAACAGATCTATAGATCATGGAACAGAATAGAGAGCTCAGAAATAAACCCACACACCTACTAATCTTCAACAAAGGAGACAAGAACATACAATGGAGAAAAGAGTCTTCAAAAGTGCTGTTGGGAAAACTTGACAGCTTCATGTAAATCAATGAAGTTAGGATGCATCCTCATACTATACACAAAAAAATTCAAAATGGCTTAAAGACCTAAATATAAGACATAGCACCATAAAACTCCATAAAACTCCTAGAAAAGAACATAGGCAAAACATTCTTTGACATAAATTGTAGCAATATTTTCTTAGATCAGTCTCCCAAGGGAAAAGAGATAAAAGTAAAAATAAACAAATGGGACCTAATAAAACTTATAAGCTTTTGCACAGCAAAGGAAACCATAAACAAATGAATAGGCAACCTATGTACTGTGAGAAAATATTTGCAAACTATATGACTGACAAAGGCTTAATTTCCAAGATATATAGACAGCTCATACAACTCAATATCAAAAAAAAAACAACCCAATCAAAAAATGGGCAGAAGACCTAAATAAACTTCTCCAAAGAAGACATCCAGATGGCCAACAGGCACATGAAAAAAAATGTTCAACATTGCTAATTATTAGAAAAATGCAAACCAAAACCACAATGAGGTATCACCTCATATCAATCATAATGGCTATCATCAAAAAGTCTACAAGTAATAAATTCTGGAGAGAGTGTGGAAAAAAGGGAACCCTGTTGGTAGGAATGTAAATTGGTGCAACCACTATGGAAAACAGTCTGGAGGCTCCTTGAAAACTAAGAATAGAGTTACCATATGATCTAGCAATCCCATTCCTGGGTATGTATCTGGAAAAGATAAAACTCTAATTCAAAAAGATACATGCACCCCAATGTTCATTGCAGTGCTATTCACAATAGCCACGACATGGAAGCAATCTAAGTGTCCATCAACAGGGACTTCCCTGGTGGTCCAGTGGTAAAGAATCCGCTTTACAATGCAGGGGATGTGGGTTCAATCCCTGGTCAGGGAACTAAGATCCCACCTGCCATGGGGCAACTAAGCCCGCTTGCCACAACTACTGAGCTTGCATGCCTCAATTAGAGCCCGTATGCTAGAAACTACAGAGCCCATGCACTCTGGAACCTGCACACCACAACTACAGAGCCCACGTGCCCTGGAGCCTGCGTGCCACAGCTAGAGAAGAGAAAACCCACACGCCACAACTAGAGAGACGCCTGTGCACCACAACGAAAGGTCCCACATGCCTCAGTGAAGATCCTGCATGCCGCAGCTAAGACCTGATGCAGCCAAAAATAAAATAAATAATAAATCTTTTTTTAAAAAGGAAATGAATATGGTAGATTTTTAAAAAAATGTCCATTAACAAATGAATGGTAAAAGAAGATGTGGTATATATATGTGTGTGTATACACACACACACACACATACACACAATGGAATATTATTCAGAAATGAAAAGAATGAAATATTGCCATTTTCAGCAACATGGATGGACCTAGAGATTATCATATTAAGTGAAGTCAGGCAGAAAGACAAATATGATATCATTTATATGTGGAATCTAAAAAAATAATAAAAATCAGCTTATTTACAAAACAGAAAGACTCACAGACATAGAAAACAAACTTATGGTTACCAACGTGGAAAAAGGAGGGAAGAGATAAATTAGGAGACTGGAATAACAGATACACACCACTATATATAAAATAGATAAACAACAAAGATTTACTGTATAGCACAGGGAACTATATTCAACATTTTGTAATAACCTATAATGGAGAAGAATCTGAAGCTGTACACCTGAAACTAACATAATATTGTAAATCAACTATAATTAAATTTTTTAAAAAAGAAGAAATTTTGGCAAATTCCATATGGTCTTCTATGGAAATCCAACCAATGCTGATGACAGTATTCCTTTACTAGAAGGAATATTTACTGCCATTGGAAGTCAATGGAATATGAGACAACAAGCTGAAATACAGCTTTTCACATAATCTTTTGTTGAATTATTGATGTTTTCTTTCTTTTTATAAGACAAAATGTCACAGTAATAATTAGGGTTTCCAACCAATTCCAAGTCAAAATTCAGGATTACATTTCTGTCTTTGATGTTTTGTCAGTGATTACAACAGCTTCACAGATATTTAAGAGAAACAAACTAATAAAAGTTTAGCTGAAAATCGTCAAAGGTAGTTTTATGTTTAAAATACAATTTGCAAGAGACTGATTGGAAGAATCATCAATTAAAGAAGCTTAATGCTAGAAGATCACGTGGTCCAACCCCTGATTTTGTGATTATAATCCTATTGTAGAAACATGGATATCAGATGCCTTCTTTGCCCCTCCTACACCTGCCTCTGGCAGTAGAACTCTAGGGACTACAAAACAGACTTTCTTGCTCTCTGGCTTCAATTTAATAACCAATGGGAGTCCCTATAGGATATCAAAGGAAGGGCGTATTATCAGGATCCCCCAGATGAGTGCCTACCTTAATGAAAAGTCATAACTCATGTCAGGCAACCCTCTCCTTCCAGATTTTCCTAATCACTCCCTCCCCTTGTCCTTTCAGGCCCAAGTGCAGTAAGAGCTGTTGCTAAACCCGGGTACTGCCCTACCCGCTCTGGTTTCTCACCCACAGTGGTTCTCAAATTTTAGCTTGCATTGGAATTGCCTGGTGGGCTCCTTAAACCCAGGTTACTAGTTACCCCCATGGCAAAGTTTCTGATTCATATGTCTGAGATGGCTGCTGATAATTTGCATTTTTAACAAGCTCCCAGGTGATGCTAGAAGCACTGCCCTATAGCCCTATATCTTGACCACCTTTTAATAAATTATCCTAATTTGAGTTTGTTATCTCTTCCTTCTGGAACCTTGACTAATATAAATGGCTAAAAAAAAAATTGGTTGAAAATAGACAAAGTTTGTTGTATGATTAAACATGATTTTCAGGTGCTTGTTTGAAAAATCTTTAAATCAAAGAAGAGAAAGCTGTAGGGATTTAGGAAATCATTTTGTCCAATTATTAAATTTCAGAGCAGAAGAAATGCAGACAAAGAGAGGTCAAGTGATTTATCAGCCACTTGGTGTCCTGCTTTTCAGGGAAGTCTTTTCAGGATACTATTCTGCTTCTTATCATATAGCAACTCTTATCCCTCTCACCCCACCTCCCTCTCCCCTCCCCTGGATTGTGTAATTGCCTTCTGTGTTTCCATTATCTCTTTAGGTTTGGGTGCCTGTGGTACATGTGGTGTTTCAGGTAATCACCATAGTTTGGGGCAACTCAGGATAAGATCTGTAGCTGTTTTCAGCATAGGGCTTAGTAGAACCAAATGTTTCATTGATGTTTTGTGCTGATGGGAAATAAGAGTCCATGGCAGGACCCTTGTTTGAATAATAGAGTCTGGTCTATCCATTATCTTTCAAGTCATCTTGCACTCAGTCACACAGAAACTCACCTGACACTTTGCTTCTCTCTCACCTACTTTCCAAAGACGTTTTCCCAATTAATCTTTATCAGCTTGGCTTTTCAAGTTGTTATCTGAGACCCGCACCCCTTGTCCTCCATCTGTTTAGGCATTTGCTTACTCAGCAGCTGTAGTTCTTCTTTGTCCTTTTTGCTTTGAAGTCTCTAAGTGGAAACCCAAGGCACTGTCTGCCCAGCTCCACCCATACTTTCCTGGGAGCTGCAGCCTGTTGCAGTGTTCTCTGGCCACAGAAATTGGACCAGGAATCAGTAAAATACAGAAGTTCTTTCTTCAAGATTTTTTGACTATGGACAGCTAGATTTTTCCCAGGAGGCTAAAGCTATGAGATTGGAAACACTGGGGCTTTGAACAACCAGGTTTTCTGCTGAGGAAGGCAGGTGGCAGCCAAGTGAGGAGAAATGAATCTGGCATCCAGCAGTGAGAAATGGGGGTGCTGTTCAGCTACACCATGCCCTGGGTTCCAGCTGCTCCTGAGGATTAGGAACATCCCTGGCCATCCTACCCTTTGATTGCTAAACTCATAAAAACTCCTCATTTTTGCTAAACCAGTTCAGTTTGGATTTCTATTTCATGAAGTCAAACATTGTGATTGATAAAATAGAACAAATGGTCATTTCTGTTTACCTGGTTATTATTAGTAATAACAGTATACATTTCTTGAGTATGTTCTATGGACCATTTAATCCATACAGCACTCCTCAGATGCGGGTAGAACAGGAGAGAAAACTGGGGCTGAGAGAGATTACATGGCCATCTTCTGTCTCAATGTTGTGCAACTATACATGGCTGAGCCAGATTCCTACCAGGTATCCCCAGATTTAAACAACCTGTGTTCTTAACCATAATGTTCTCTCTGAATCTCAATTATACCAAAGTTCCTTTTCAAGTAACAGGCAAGGATAGAAGGATGGGATTTTCAGTGCTCTTTTGTACTCAGAATTCAGGATCTTAGAGTTGAGCTTCTTACCATTAAGTTTCATAGCATACTTTCCAACTCGAGTATGTGCTCTACAATTTTCTCTGACTCAGCATAAAATTCTGCCTGGCAAAGTCCTGCTCATCCTTCAAAGCCCCATAGAACCTTTCCTACTCCAGGCTGAATAAACCACTCACTCCCTTTCTTCCTGCTCTCCTGTTCACATTATAGTTAACGGGTTACATGTCTGACTCCAATACTATGTCGAGAGTTCCATGAAGTCATGGACCATGTATTCATCATTTGTCTAACTCCTATTCCTTACACAATACCTGCCTTAGAATAGGTGCTTAATAACTACTTGTTGAGTTAAATTGATTTGGGAAGCATGCAGAGCCTAACCAGTGCAGATGAAGAAACTATATTCTTATGCCTGGACAATTATGAAAAATGGCACAAGGTGGCCCAAACACAATGGCTCAGGTGAGCAGATGTCTTTACAAGGGGCCGGGGACCATCTAGTGTGACTAATGGGAGACTGACTTCCAATCCTTCACTCCTAATGCAGTTTATCCTCAATACCTGTCAAAGTCTGAACACTGTTCACTAACTGAATTTGAAATACCCAGGCACTCACTGTGGCATATAAAATACAATATAAATATGATTTATTTATGATCCTTGACTGTATCCCAGGTGACATTCTGAATATTTTTGTCGGCGCTGGCTTTATTTTAATTGATAGTACAAGACCATATAGCATGGGCCAGTGTCTTCATTTCCAGGACCTGAGATGACTGTTTCATGGACCAAGCTCTGAACATGCCTCTGGGCCTGGCTCTGAGTTTAAATTTGCCTTTTTAGGACAACGGTTTAAATGCCTCCAGTGGCTCAGCTATTCTCGGGTCTCTTCCATGAATCAGCAAGTGGGAGGCAGCTGGCAGCTGGCAATGAGATTTGAGCTATATTGCATAAGGACCAGGAGGTAGAGAAGCCAGGACATAACACCGCAGTGAAAATGAGGAAGAAAGAGAAATCACTGGTTTGGCTTACAAATTCAACACTTGCTATCTACATGTGATTTACCAACTTTTTAGTAACTATGGCCAATATTTTATCTCAACCCCATCTCAACTTGGTACTCAAACCATTTTTGGACTTCCTCCTTTCCACCTACAACTGCTGAGTAATCACAAAATGCCACAAGAAGGCACACCTCATGTAAACATAAATTATACAAGAGACCTGAAAGATAAATTAAAAATTACTCTTGGAGTTATCTGAGTGTCACCCCTCTTGAAGAACATGAATAAATGAGAGTTCCCTGAATTTTAGACAGCCTCTTTTAATTGAATTTAAAATATTCAATTAGAAATATAACTGTGAGGCACAGGATGGCAGAGTAGAAAGACCTTGAGCTCTTCTCCTCTCACAGGCACACCAAAATCACAGTTATTAACAGAACAGCCATCAATGAAAAAAAACAGGATGTACCAGAAAAAATATTCTGCAACTAAAAATATAAAGAAGGAACCACAATGAGACAGCAGGAGGGGCAGAGTAGCAATATAGACAAATCCCATACTGCCAGGTGGGCAATCCACGAACAGGAGGATAATTACAGCTGCAGAGGTTCTCCCAAAGGAGTGAGAGGTCTGAGCCCCACTTCAGGCTCCCCAGCCCAGGGGTGCTGTACTGGGAAGACAAGCCCCCAGAGCATTTGGCTTTGAAGGCCACAGGGCTTATTTTGGGAGTCCCAGAGGGCTGGGGGAAATAGAGACTTTATTCTTAAGGGGCTCACACAAAGTCTCACATGCTCTGGAACCCAGGGTAGAAGCAGTAATTTGGTAGGACCTTGGGTCAGACCTACCTTCTGAGCTCTAGAGAGTCTCCTGGAGAGGCAGGAGATAACTCCAATTCACCCTGGGGACATAGCCTCCCGGCAGTTATTTTGGAGAGCTCCTTCTACCACATGGTAACACCATTCTGGAATCTTCCTTCTAGATTATTACCACAGCACCCAGTCCCACTGCAGCCCAACAGTCTGCAGGCACCAGTACTGAGATGCCTCAGGGCAAACAGTTAACTGGACACTGACACAACTCCACCTACCAGCAGACAAGCTGCCTTAAGACCCCCTGGGTCCACAGCCGCCTCTGGACATGGCCCTCCTCACCAGAGGGCCCAGGATCTGTCCCCACACACCAGTGCACAGGCAATAGACCCAAGACCCCCAGGGCCTCCAGCCAGAGACCATGTGGGGCCCAGGCCCCACCCACCAGGAGCCTGTCCTAGCCTCAGACCCAGCTGAACCCACCAGCAGGCAGACACCAGCCACAAAAAAAACAGCAACATCCCAGTCTATGGACTAGGCCTGCCGTGGAACTGGCTGAGCCTGGTCCCTGCCCACTAGGAGGCCAACACAAGCTTCAAGATACCAGCCCCTGCAGCCAACCATGTCAGGAACCAGCCCACCTACCAGAGATCTGACACCTGCTCTGGGACCCCTAGGCCCTGCAACCAGACCCCAGGACATGGCTCTGTCCACCAGTAGGCCGGCACAAGCCCCAGGACCTGGCTTCATTCACCAGTAGGTGGGCAACAGCCCCAGGTTCTCCTGGATCCTGACTCTGCCCACCAGTAACACAGCACTAGCCCTGGAACCTCCAGGGTTCTGCAGTCAGCTGCCTCATGATCAGACCCCACCAACCAGCAGCTGACAGCCTCTGCACAAGGCAGGTCCTGGCAACCAACCATACCAGGGCCAAATAAACCTACCAGACCACTGGTGTAGTCAGCTCACCACAACAGAAATACCCACACAGTCCTCATAGAAGGAACCCCTAGAGCACATAGCTCTGGTGACAAGAGGTGAGTGTGCTATTGGGATTCATAGGATGTCTCCTACAGAAGGCCACTTCTCCAAAGTCAGGAAATATGAACAACTTACCAGGGGGTACATAAAAATAAAAATAGCAAGTTAGGCAAAATGAGGTGACAGAGGAACATATTCCAAATGAAGGAACAAGATAAAACTCCAGAAGAAGAACTAAGTGAAGTGGAGACAGGCAATCTACCTGAGAAAGAGTTCAGGATAGTGATCATAAAGATGATCAACAAATTGGGAGAAGAATGGATGCACAGAGTGAGAAGTTAGAAGTTTTTAACAAAGAGTTAGAAAACATTAAAGAGTAAATATAAAGAGATGAAGAATACAATAACTGAAATGAAAAAATACACTAGAAGGAATCAACAGTAGACTAAATGATACAGAGGAACAGAACAACGAGCTGGAAGACAGAGTAGTGGAAATCACTTATGCTGAACAGAAAAAAGAATAAAAAGAAATGAGGACAATTTAGAGACCTCTGGGACAACATCAAGTGCACTAATGTTTGCATTATAGGTGTCCAAAAAGGAGAAGAGAGAGAGAAAGGGGTTGAGAGCATAGTTGAAGAGATAATAGCTGAAAACCTCCCTAACTTGGGAAAGGAAACAGACATTCAAATCCAGGAAGTACAGAGAGTACCATACAAGATTAGCCCAAAGAGGAACACACCAAGACATATTGTAAATAAAATGGCAAAAACTGAAGATAGAGAATATTAAAAGCTTCAAGAGAAAAGCAACATTTTATGTACAAGGGAACTCATGCAAGGTTATCAGCTGACTTTTCAGCAGAAACTCTGCAAGCCAGAAGGGTGTGGCACAATATTTTTAAAGTGATGAAAGTGAAAAACCTACAACCAAGAATACTCTACCCAGCAAGATTCTCGGTTCAGATTTGATGGAGAGATCAAAAGCTTCACAGACAAGCAAAAGCTAAAAGAGTTCACCACCAAACCAGCTTTAAAAGAAATGTTAAAGGAATTGCTCTAAGCAAAAAAGGACACAGTGAGAAACATGAAAATCATATGAGGAGAAAGCTCATCAGTAAAGGCAAATCCACAGTAAAGGTAGGAAATCATCCCCTCACAAAGCCAGTAGGAAGGTTAAAAGACAAAAGTAAAATCATCTATATTCACAATAAGCAATAATTGTGAGGGGAGGAGAGTAAAATGCAGGGTTGTTGGAATGCATTTGAAATTAAGAAATCAGCAACTTAAAACAATCATGCATATATATAGATTGCTATATAAAAACCTCATGGTAACCACAAACCAAAAATCTATAATAGATACACACACAAAAAAGAAAAAGATAACACTAAAGATAGTCATCAAATCACAAGAGATGAGAAAGAAGAATAAAGGAATTTAAAAAAAAAAAGACCTACAAAAACAACCCAGAAACAATTAACAAAATGGCAGTAAGAACATACATATAAATAATTACTTTAAATGTAAATGGACTAAATGCTCCAATCAAAAGATATAGAGAAAAGAAATGAGAAAAAAATGATTACATGGAGACTAAACAACATGCTACTAAAAAACCAATGGGTCAATGAGGAAATCAAAAAGAAAATTAAAAAATATCTTGAGACACATGACAATGTAAACAAAACCATACAAAATCTATGGGATGCAGCAAAAGCAGTTCTTAGAGGGAAGTTAATAGCAATACAGGCCTTCCTCAAAAAAAAACAAGAAAAATCTCAAATAAACAACCTAACCTACCACCTAAAAGAATCAGAAAAACAAGAACAAACAAAACCTAAATTCAGCAGAAGAAAGTTAATAATAAAGATCAGGGAGGAAATAAATAAAATAGGGATTTTTTTAAAAAATAGAAAAAAATCAATAAAACCAAGAGCTGGTTCTTTGAAAGGGTGAAGAAATTGACAAACCTGTGGCCAGGCTTACCAAGAAGAAAAGAGAGAGAACCAAAATAAGCAAAATAAGAAATGAAAAAGGAAAAGTCTCAACCGCAGAAATACAAAAAACAATAAGAGAATACTATGAACAATTATATGCCAACAAATTTGACAACCTAGAAGAAATGGACAAACTTCTAGAAACATAGAGCCCACCAAAACTGAATCAAGAAGAAATAGATAATTTGAACAGACCAATCACTAGCAGTGAAATAGAATCCGTAATAATAAAAAAAACTCCCTGCAAACAAAAGTCCAGGACCAGATGGCTTCACAGGCGAATTCTACCAAACATACAAAGAACTTATATTTACCAATTCTTCTCAAACTCTTCCGAAAGACTGAAGAGAAGGGAACATTCCCCAAAACATTCTATGAAGCCATGATCATCCTGATATCAAAAGCAGACAAAGATACCACCAAGAAAGAAAATTACAGGACAATATCTTTGATGAATACAGATGCAAAAATTCTGAACAAAATATTAGCAAACTGAATCCAAAAACACATAAAAAAAATCATACACCATGACCAAGTGGGATTTATACCAAGTTCACAAGGATGGTTCAACATACACAAATCAATCAATGTAATACACCACATTAACAAAAGAAAATTAAGAAACCACATGACCATCTCAATAGATGCAGAAAAAGCACTTGAAAAAATTCAACATCGATTCATGATAAAAACTCTTACCAAAGTGGGTATACAGGGGACATATCTCAACATAATAAAAGCTATTTATGACAAACCCACAGCCAATACACTACTCAACAGTGAAAAGCTGAAAGTCTTTGCACTAAAATCTGGAACAAGACAAGGATGCCCACTCTCACAGCTTCTGTTTAACATAGTATTGGAAGCCCTAGCCACAGCAGTCAAACAAGAAAACAAATAAAAGTATCCAGATTGGAAGGGAAGAGGTAAAATTGTCACTACATGAAGATGACATGATACTATATAAAGAAAACCCGAAGGACCCACACAAAAACTACTAGATCTGATAACTGAATTAAGCAAAGTAGCAGGATACAAGATTAACATTCAGAAATTGGTTGCATTTCTTTACACTAACAATGAAAATCAGAAAGAGAATGTAAAAAAAAAAGAACAATTCCTTTTAAAATCGCACACACAAAAAAACCTAGGAGAAAAACTGACCAAGGAGGTGAAAGACTTAAATGCTGAGAACTATGAAACATTAGCAAAGGAAATTAAAGAGGGTTCAAAGAAATGGAAAGATATCCCATACTCTTGGATTGGATGAATTAATATTATTAAAATGGCAATATTACCCAAAACAATCTACAGATTTAATGCAATCCCTATCAAATTATCCATAACATTTTTCACAGAACTAGAATAATCTGAAAATTTATATGGAACCATAAAAGACCCAGAATTGCCAAAGCAATCCTGAGGGGGAAAATAAAAAGCAGGAGGCATAACTCCCTCAGACTTCAGACAATACTACAAAGGTATAGTAATCAAAACAGTGTGGTATTGGTACAAAAACAGACATATAGATCAATGGAACAGAATAGAAATAAATCCACACACCTACGGTCAATTAATCTTCAACAAAGTAGGCAAGAATATAAAATGGGAAAAAGACAATCTCCAGCAAGTGGTTCTGGGAAAGTTGAACAGCCTCATGTAAATCAATGAAGTTAGAACACACCCTCACACCATGCACAAAAATAAACCTAAAATGGTTTAAAGACTTAAACATAAGACATGACACCATAAAACGCCTAGAAGAGAGCATAGGCAAAACATTCTCTGACATAAATTGTACCAATGTTTTGTTAGGTTAGTCTCCCAAGGCAATAGAAATAAAAATAAACAAGTGGAACCTAACCAAACTTACAAGCTCTTGCACAGTAAAGGAAATCATAAAAAAAAAAACTAAAACAAAAACAAAAACAAAACACAAAAAGATAACCTATGGAATGGAGAAAATATTTGCAAATGATGTGACAGATAAGGGATTAATCTCCAAAATATATAAACAGCTCACACAACTCAACAATAAAAAAAAATCCAATCGAAAAATCGGCAGAAGAACTTAATAGACATTTCTCCAAAGAAGACATACAGATGGCCAATAGGCACATGAAAATATGCTCAACATCACTAATTATTGGAGAAATGCAAATCAAAACTACAATGAGGTACCACCTCACACTGGTCAGAATGGCCATCATTAAAAAGTCTACAAATAACAAATGCTGGAGAGGGTGTGGAGAAAGGGGAACCCTTCTACACTGTTGGTGGGAATGTAAGTTGGTTCAGCCACTATGAAAAATGGTAGGGAGGTTCCTCAGAAAACCAAAAATAGAACTACCATATGATCCAGCAATCTCATTCCTGGGCATATAACTGGACAAAACTATAATTCAACAAGATATATTCACCTCTGTGTTTCTAGCAGCATTATTCACAATAGCCAAAACTTGGAGACAACTTAAATGTCCATCTACAGCTGAATAGATAAAGAAGAAGTGGTACATATATACAATGGGATACTACTCAGCCACAAAAAAAGAACAAAATAATGCCATTTGCAGCAACATGGACGTGACTAGAGGTTATCACACTAAGTAAAGTAAGTCAGAAAGAGAAAAAGAAATACCATATGATATCACTTATATGCAGAATCTAAAATGTGACACAAATGAACCTATCTACAAAACAGAAACAGACTCACAGGCAGAGGTCAGACTTGTGGTTGCCAAGCGGAGGGGGAGAGGGATGGACTGGGAGTTTGGAGTTGGTAGATGCAAACTATTACAGACTATTGCATTTAGAATGGACAAACTACAAGGTCCTACTGTATAGCACAGGGAACTATATCCAGTCTCCTGGGGTAAACCATAATGGAAAAGAATATTTTTAAAAAAAGAATGTATATATGTGTATAACTGAGTCACTTTGCTGTACAGCAGAGACTGGCACAAACTGTAAATCAGCAATATTTCAATTTTAAAAAGTATTATTAAAAAAAAAAAAAAGACATACAGTGGCTGAATGGATCCAAAACCAAGACCTACAAGAAACTCACTTCATATCCAAAGACATAAACAGATTGAAAGTGAGAGATGGAAAAAGGTATTCCATACCAATGGAAATCAAAAGAAAGCCAGGGTAGCAATACTTTTATCAGACAAAACAGAGTTAAAATAGAGTTAAAGTAGAGACTGTTACAAGAGACAAAAAAGGACACTACATAATGATCAAGGGATCAATCTAATAAGATATAACAATTGTAAATATACATGCACCCAACACAGGGGCACCTAAATACATAAAAACAAATATTAACAGACATAAATGGACAAATCAACAATAACATAATACTAATAGGGGACTTTAACACCCCACTTACATCAATGGACAGATCATTCAGACAGAAAATCAACAAGGAAACACTGGCCTGAAGTGACACATTAGACCAGATGAAATTAACAGATACATATAGAGAGAGAACATTCGTCCAAAAGCAGCAGAATACACATTCTTGTCAAGTGCACATGGAACATTCTCCAGGATAGATCACATGCTAGGCCACAAAATCAAGCCTTGGTATATTTAAGAAAATTAAAATTATATCACCATCTTTTCTAACAACAACACTATGAGACTCGAATTCAACTACAAGAAAAAAACTGCAAAAAACACTGACATGAAGAGGTAAACAATATGCTACTAAACAACCAATGATCACTAAAGAGATCAAATAGGAAATAAAACAATACCTGGAGACAAATGAAACAAAAACACAATGACTCAAAATCTATGGGACTCGGCAAAAGAAGTTCTAAGAAAAAAGTTTATAGCTATACAAGCTTACCTCAGGAAAAGAAAACATTTCGAATAAACGATCTAATTTTACACCTAAAGGAGCTAGAAAGCAAAGAACAAACAAAACCTGTTAGTAGAAGGAAATAAATCATAAAGACCAGAGCAGAAATAAATGAAATAAAGGCTAAAAAAACTTGAAAAGATCAATGGAACTAAGAGCTATTTCTTTGAAAAGATAAACAAAATTGATAAACCTTTAGCCAGACTCATCAAGAAAAAGAGAGGGTCCAAATCAATAAACTCAGAAATGAAAAAGGAGAAGTTACAATGGACACGGCAGAAATACAAAGGATCATAGCTGCTATGAGCAACTATATGCAAATAAAATGGAAAACCTAGAAGAAATTCATAATTATGTACAATCTCCCAAGTCTAAACCAAGAAGAAATAGAAAATATAAACAGACTAATTACCAGTAATGAAACTGAATCAGTAATAAAAAAAAATCTCCCAGTAAACAAAAGTCCAGGACCAGGTGGCTTCACAGGCGAATTCTACCAAACATTTAGAGAACGATTAACACCTATCTTTCTTAAATTATTCAAAAAAATTTGCAGAGGCAGGAACACTTCCAAACTCATTCTGTGATGTCAGCATCACCCTGATACCAAAGCCAGACAAAGATATAACAAGAAAAGAAAACTGCAGGCCAATATCACAGATGCAAAAACGTAGATGCAAAAGTCCTCAACAAAATATTAGCAAACCAAATCCAACAACACATCAAAAGGATCATACACCATGATCAAGTGGGATTTATCCCAGGGATGCAAGCGTTTTTCAATATCTGCAAATCAATCAATGTGATACACCATATTAACAAATTGAAAACCATATGATCATCTCAATAGATGCAGAAGAAGCTTCCAACAAAATTCAACACCCGTTTATGATAAAAACTCTCCAGAAAGTAGGGAACTTACCTCAACATAATAAAGGGCATATATGACAAACCCACAGATAACATCATTCTCAACAGTGAAAAAGCTGAAAGCATTCCACTCTCAGTACTTTTATTCAACATATTGGAAGTCCTAGCCAGAGCAGAGAGACACAACCAAGTTGGATTTTAGTGATCAATCTAATGGAAAAGTGTATAGTGGATTTAATAGGAGACCCTGTTGGCAGTCTTACCAGTTAGGAATTCAACAGTCAGCCTTACGAAGAAAAGGGAGGAAGCAGCGTATCATCACTTTGCTTTCCTTGAGGTAAACTACTTGACTGTGATAACAGTTCTAATTCAGAACAGATATGTCAACCCAAACACCATTTTCTAACGTTCATTTCCAGTTAATGGATTTATCTAAAAAGACCCTTTGTCTTAGGGACACAGACCTTGCCAACATAGCATTCTCTTTTTAGGACCCCCTTTTTTAAAATTAGAAATGAACTCAATGAATGTTCCATATATTTTACAGCCAAGGCATTTAAAAATCTGTTTTCCTTCAGGAAATTCTCAAACTGGTATGAACTCTTTCTTCCCAGGTACCTCCAGATCATCAGTTACTCGATGTAAACCGGGAGCCAACTGCCCCAGTTCACACAGTAGCATCAGCAGACAGCTGTCCCCTCTGTCTGTCACCGAAGAATCTTCTGCTCCTGTTCTTGAACTTCAGAGTCGAGGATCCTCTGGAGTTTGTGGACACAGAGCCGAGAGGCAGAACAGATCAGGTATGCGGGTAACCTCCTCTTAAATAACAGTACGTTTGGTAAGCTTCTAGCCAGCAATGAAAGATCTCACCCTTGGCACAGAATGTAGAGATGTTACATGGACTCTCAGGAGTGCATGTGGGGAAAGTTTATCAAGTGGGAGGAGAAGGAAGAAAGGAAATGTGCAGATATAATCCACTAATGATGTACGGTGTACAGTGTAGCAGAGAAATAATACCAAAACCTATAATTGGAGGGTTTAACATATGGTTAAACAGTGACTTCTAATGAAGTTTATAAGGAAACTAGTTTTCTCATCTTCAAGATGTGAGAAGCCAGCATCTTTTACCTCAATCCTGGGATTTAGTATTAGCACACTGTACCCATTCTGAGAAGAATAAAAGTACCAGAAAAATCACAGACTCTGCTCTTGTCTTTATCAGGACTGCCAGTCCTTGGAGCTCTTCTAGTTTTCCCAATTTTACACCTCCTTCATTTCAGTTGTCTCCCTGATCAGCATTTACTATTAAATCAAGACCTTTGGCATTTCCTCACGACTGCCTGACCACTTACCAGCTCCTGGGTTACTTGGTTACTGGAATTGCTAGATAAATTACCTTAATATATCCATGGGTTTCCCAGCAAACTTATCATTTTAAAATGCAGCTGGGTCCATTAGGCTGCTGCCCAATACTGTTACATTTTGGTGGTGGACATCGTACTGCCTTCCCCAGAGATGCTCTCAAGCTCTGAGTCCATACTCACTTGCTCTCATCATATGACCACACTTCTACTTTCCTGAAAAGACTAAAACAGTTGTGTGCTAAGAGATGCTTTCCTCTCTGCCTCAAAGTGTCTCTGTTCTCTTGTTTGCTAATTTGCTAATTACCATCATTGTGGGGACCACCTTTGATTTTTGTGTTTGCTACCATCCTGATGTTGACTCCTTCTGCATCCATGATCACCTTCTCTCCATCTCTTCCACCTACATTTTCAATCTCTCCTTCTCCATTTATTCTTCAGCTTGGCCAGCAACATATTAAAATCTCTTGCATCCTTAAAATCAATAGTGACAACGCAAAAACAACAAAATACTCTATTCAAAATTAGTGGGTAGTGAAAAAAAACCTGAAAAAAAAAACCCTCAAACTTTGAGAACACTAGCTTTAAAAAATAAACAGAAGAGAGGGCTTCCCTGGTAGCACAGTGGTTGGGAGTCCGCCTGCCAATGCAGGGGATATGGGTTCGTGCTCCGGTCCTGGAAGATCCCACATGCCGCGGAGCAGCTGAACCCGTGAGCCATGGCCGCTGAGCCTGCGCGTCCGGAGCCTGTGCTCTGCAATGGGAGAGGCCGCAAGAGTGAGAGGCCCGTGTACCGCAAAAAAAAAAAAAAAAAACAGAAGAGAAATGGTAATTCAGGGGACTCAGGTAAACAAAGGTATAGAAGAAGTGTGAAAGCCTCTTGTAGGGTCCTACTTATCTGATAAGAGGTTTTATACGAGAAAAGATTTTTTCAAAAAACGACAATATTTTAAAATGGAATCTCAGCAACTATGGACCCCAAGGCTAAAACTCTTTTTTTAAAAGTGAAGAAAATCACATCTTAAATCTTCAGAAAGTTTTAATTGGCTTTAATAAGTTACAGTAATATTCTTATCATCCCAGTTATCTTCAGAACAGTATGTTCCAGTGAACTAAATATGGTTAATAAATTTGCCCTACCTATCATATACAGATTACAAATCTTAAAAACTGTACCGTTAAAGACCACGTGGGGCATGATTTACTCTTTCTGTAATGATTCAGAAGACATTTGGGGATATTCCTAGACACCAAAAAGAAAAGAAAAAAGGAGAATAATCTGAAGAGCAGCTCACCATTCTTTCATGAACGTTATGGTACTTAACCTCAAAATGAAGCCCATGAGATACATATTATCGCCGTTTGACAGAGAACCTAAGATGGAATTAAACATATACTCAGCGCCATCCAATGGCAGGACTAGGACTTTCACTCATGTTTCCAAATTCCAGTGGCCTCTACCATCAATTTGTATGACTCCAATCAAGGTTCATAGAAGCGGATGGAATTCCTGGTAAATCAATTTTAATGATATATACAAAACAATAAATCTAAGCAGGACTCTAGAAAATCATGCTTAAAATGGTCAGAAAAATAAAAGAACTCTGGAGAGCCAATCTTTCTATGGTATCTGTAGATAGTAAAAGAATTGTCAACAATTCAATTTAGTTAGCAGAAGAAAGAATGAGTCAATACTAGGTGGGGATTTAGGTGACTGTTGGTGTCATCAAAAATATTCTCCATGCTCTGACGGTGGTACAGATGCAGTCTTCAAAGAAGGTGACCGTGAAGGCAGATATCAACTCAAAGGGATACTTAAAATCTTTGTAGAATCGTTCCTCCTTTATAAACTATTCCCTGAGAATAATGTGATCTGAAGTGTAGTAGAGTACACCTATCTCTTAATATCACTTCTATCAAACCTCATGCAAGACTGCCATTCCTGCCAGGAAACAGAACTTTTTCTCCAAACCATTTCTGAAACTTCCAGTGCTTAAACAGGGAGCTCAAGCCTGAAACCTAGACAGAATCAATATTCAGAATAAAAAGTTTAGACCTTGGAGTCATACTGTCTTAGGCTCAACCTTGAACAACCTTTAATACAACTCTCAGTTTTTTCATCTGTAAAATGGGAATAATACCTACTTAATTGGGTAGGCTCGTGTTCCCTTCCCAGCCTTCCAACACCAGAGTCTCTTATTCCACCCTCTTACACAGTTTTGTTTTTTCCCTTTACTCTCTGTGTAAGCCACATGGTCATAGAGGGAATTTGCAGAACTGTTATGAAGTATAGTCTGTACACAGCCGAGGGAGCTGGCTAACATACTTACTGACTCATCTCAATGTCACTGCATCATGGGAGCTTCTCCTAATCATTATGCCCGCCTCCTCTTAACAAGTGCTTCTCCTCTGCTTCCATGTGGCCTTGTATCTGCCATACTTGGCCCTTATCATACTGTATTAGATGTGTTCTCTGGCCTTTGTCTAGATTATGAGCTCAAGTCTTTCTTGTTTGAACCCCTGGAACCCGACTGTCTAACTCCTGGTAGTCTCCATAGGACTTTGTTGAATAAATAAATAAAAGAATACCAGTTTTCATCTTCTGGAGGCCTAGGCTCTGAGAACTCTGTTTATGAGACTTGGAAGTCATGTAGTAATTGCTGCATTCATCCTTACTTGGTTTATATTCTGCAGTGAAGAATTCACTTTCAAATCTTGCTACCCACTTTCCCCAAATAATTATATCAGGAAGCCTTAGCTGGATGAAAGCTTTACCCCAGTGGGGCAGTCCCACCTGGGTCATTAAGCAGTGCGCACACATTCAGCAGGAGAGCCAGCAGGTTCTGGAGAGGAAAAGTGAGAAACCATCCACTCTCACTTGCTATCTGTGGGCTGCACCACTTTCTTAACCCCAGGATAAGCCTTACGCTTAAAGGAGGTCCCTGGAGACACAACAGAATCTTGCAGACAATTCTGCCTCCTTTCCCCCAGGATTCTACTATCTGGGGACTCAGGGTGACCACTGCTCCCATTAAATTTCCTGACAGGTACATAAATTCATTGTGTTGAACTTGTTTTCTCTATCAGGGGAGAAGGCTTTTATGATTGTCACTTTCAGAGAGCTTTGACTATTTTAGTGTGAAAAAATGCTACTAAATTTTCTTAGTAAATGTAAAAATACAAAGCAGAACTCACCGTGCTCCCAGAAACATATTAAGTCGTAATTTGCTCCGAGATGGAAGGTAATTTTGTGCAGTCCAGACTTGCTCTGTTTTGGGGACACATCCTTTTCAACTTAATAGTCATCTTTGCTGCAGTTAAAAAAAAAAAAAAGCAACTCAGTGGAATATAACAACAAATACTTATTTCTTGTTCACATTTCATGTCAGCAGACACAGGGTTCTGTTCATTCTCCCACATAGACCCAAAGAGCAGCTTCTTTTGGGGATTCTCCATTCTAGTGGCAGAAAGGAAGAGCTAGAGAGGTAGTGGGACCCTGTGATGCCTCTTGAAGCTTCTGCTGAGAGGTGGCATACCACACATCTGTTTACGTTTGATTAGACAAAGCAGGTTACGTTTTGGCCAAGGCCAAAGCCTTTGGAGCTGAAATGTGTAATGCTCTCACCAGGAAGTGGGGAGGGTACACCCAGGAACAGAGAGCATCCACCAAGTCCATGAGCATCGTCATAGCCTGGATAGGGGTCCAGATACACACTGTACCTTACAGAGCAGAGACTCCAGATTCCAGACAGAAAATGAGCTAGAGTTATCTGTCTCTTCAAATGAGAGCAGGAGAAAAAAACAGAACACTGGTGATTCTACTGTCTGCCTTTTTGATTGCTGTTTATAACTTGATTTCCACACATTTGTATTCCTTTCCTGTTTGCAGGGGATGATGGAACACAGACTCATCCTGAGGAGAGCAGCCAGGGAAACAGAATCAAGGCTCGCTGCCTATCCTGTACGTCTATGGTTCTGAAGGCCATCTGGGGACTTTTGATCATCCTGTCAGTGTCATCGTCTTGGGTTGGAACCACACAGATTGTAAAAATTACTTATAAGAACTTCTACTGTCCATTTTTCATGACTTGGTTTTCAACAAACTGGAACATTATGTTTTTCCCAGTCTATTACTCTGGTCATCTGGCCACTGCTCAAGAAAAGCAATCTCCAATGAAAAAATTCAGGTAGGTTTCATGTTAAATGGCCAGTAGGAGATGGTTTGAAATAATTTCATGCAAATACGCGTAATTTCATCTCTTTGGAATATGAGTTGAGTTGAGGAGTGTGGAGAGGCAGGATCTAAGGTCGGTAGTAAACATATTAACATGAGGAAACAGAATCGGTACCACCCCCAAAATTATTAAGTGTCTACAACATGCCAGGCCCTGTGCTGGTGCTTTTGTGTATCTTAGCTTATTCACCATCATTGGTGGTAACAGCCACGTTTTAAGACGGTGTTAGTTATCCCCATTTTAACACAAGAGGTAATAGGTTTGGAGAGATTCAGGGACTCGTCCACGGTCACACACTTACAAATAATGGAACCCAGATTTTATTTCAGATCAGTTTATCTCTAGCCACGTTTTAAAAGAACAACCCAAGATCTCGAGTCCAGAAAAAAAAACCCAAGAAACTGTATTAATAAGATTATTACAGAAACATTTGCTCAGTATTCTGGACACAGTGGTGTTATAGCAGATGAAATGACTTGGTCTCAGGTAAAGGGAAGTTTGGCCTCGGGATAGTTTAAAAGATGCTGTTCTTTGCTGGCTAGGAGCACAGAGAGCCTTGTCTGTTGGTTCGCTAGCCATGAACTTGATAGCGCCGTGGTTCTAGTGGTTGCTCGGAGCTAAACCTGACTTCTGCAGCCCCATCTTGGGGAGATCAGGAAGCTGGCAGACATGTCATCCAGCCCTGCACAGCACTCAAGGAAGGCAAAAGCAGTGTTCAGGTCAAAGTCCTGTGCTAACAGACAGCTTCTTGAAAGGAAAAGCCAGAACTAAGGAATAACTTCCAGGACGGTCACTCTGATCGCCAAGAGAAAACAGCAGTCTTGACCTCAGCAGATGGCAGCGGGA
This sequence comes from Orcinus orca, assembly GCF_937001465.1. Taxonomy (NCBI): domain Eukaryota; kingdom Metazoa; phylum Chordata; class Mammalia; order Artiodactyla; family Delphinidae; genus Orcinus; species Orcinus orca. Next base: position 158,212,427 of record NC_064560.1, on the reverse strand, counting down.
GAGCGACAGTTTTCTTCACCCACTTACTGCTCCTCAGCAAAATGACAATAAATTTGTATTGCAGGAGCCAAAATAACCTTTCTTTCTTGCCCTTTTACCTAATGAAAGGAAGGAGTGACTGTTACCATTGATGCATTATAAGACTGTCCTTGAAAACTTAAGACACTGTGAAGGCTTTAATCTTCAACTTCCAATTTATCACCAGCTTGGAAGTGCCCGGGAGTATTGAAGTCACCCTGTGAGCTGATTTTCCACGTGTGTCTGTGAACGTTCAGCTATCATTAAAGAAACAAAAACCAATTCAAGAATGATAAATGTTTTCTGGTTTGGAGGAAAGAAAAAAGCCTTATACCTGTTCGGGATTGCTAAAAATACTTTCTATTTCTTCCCATCAAAGTAGACATGATGCTGGGGCATAAGATCTTTATTAATAACAATATTTAATACATGATTGCAAGGGACATGATTATCAGAATAAAATTCTCCCTGTTTGAAAATACCTCCATTTACCCATAGCATGTGTTCCTATGGTTTAGACACACGTGCTGATAAAAACAGCAAAAGTTTAGTCTGGGAAGTAATACCTCAGAACACCTCAAAGCAAGCCAAGTCCGTTTTATTGAAGAGAATACATTTACAAGAGGCTCCTGCTGACAGAAGTGTTGTTTGGGGAATGAGTCTCATCTTCACCGCATCTCTCATGTTGAACTAACTCTGAATTTAGTGAGACCTGTAAGTTGACAAGACACCTCCTCCTGTCAGTGCCTAGTGTGAAGTTGCGCATTTCTGAAACTGAATCAAAGAGCTTTTATTGTCGAGCAGAAAACATTATGAAAACCCCTCCACGTGAGAGGTAAACATTGCCAGAAAATGCTGAGATCCTTGATCTTTTCTCCCTGTAGACTCGTTAACACCATCTGCCAAGAAGGCACCCCCTGAAGCTCTCGTGGCAGAACAAGGGGAAAATATAGTATATAAGACTGAAAACAGGATTTGTCCCATAGCGCCAGACCCTATACCTATTTCCTCCTTTTCTCTTGAATGCTATGAAAGCATTTCCAGTCTTTTTCTTATCACTACCATCAAAAGAATTTTCAGTAAGGTATCAAATCTAGGTGGTAAGGATTGTTCATTTGGAAGTAGTTTTTGATATGTCAATCATTCCATTTATATACTATCAAGAGAATTCAGTTGCCTCAGGTGAATTTGAAATTTAAGAAGAAAAAAATTATATACCATAGTTTTGATGGTATATCAAAAGGGTATCAAAGGGTAATTTCTTAAGGGAAAAAATCTCTAGAAAGCATGAAACTAGAGCCAAAGATAAATTTGCCATGCGTCAGGAAGCTATGAAATGTGCTTAAGATGTACATACAGAAAGGGTTCCATAACTAGTAGCTGCTGGAACAATGATGAGCATAGTTACGTTATTAGTGTCCCCCGACTTCTAAGCTTCTTTCCAAGTTTTGCCTCCTGTCAATGCCTCTTGTCTAGAAATTCTGATCTCATCATCCCAAGGAGAGACCTACTATTGTTATTTCCTTCTCCATAGAAATCCATCTTTTTTAAAAAAAAAGAAAATCACATTTCCCAGCACTTACTGCCTAAATGGCAAAAGGTTTTACCCAGGTGAACCGGCGTTTGAGTGGAGAGCATTTTTATTAATTCTTGTAACAGCAGTTACAAGTGGGGAGAAGGTTGGCAGTGAGACGAGAAGGGAAGAAGAAAGGGTAACAAGGAGGAAGCCAATACCTGGGGGTCAGGATGAGCCAGGCCAAGAGCCTCTGCCGGGCAGCAGCCCTTTGCCTGGGGGACTCTCCCCATCCATGTGCCTCCACTGGCTTCCCCATGGGGCTGGGTGTTCCCTCTCCTGAATCCAAAGTCTTTGCTGGAGAGCACTCTACCCAGCATGATGGTGGGCTCTGGGAAGGAAGAACCATCACTGGCTAAGACCAGTGATAAGAAAAGAAATACTTTAATCAGAAATGGATTTGTTGTGGTTCTTAATAAACGTGTATTTTAAAGGACATTCAGCAGTTATAGATGTCAGGATAAACCCACGACTCTCCACTCCAGCTCTCCCTGGCAGACTTCCTCACAGAGCAAATCCCTTTGTAAGTACAGAACACAAAATGTGTGCCCAGTTGCTCTATGAAAACTGCTGCTTGCTCTGTGTGTAACTCTGATTTGAGTATCTCAAAGGTAGGGCTTTAGAAAGGCCATCCATTTTATAATACTGTAAATCAACTACACTTCAGTAATACAAAACAGGCCATCCATTTTATAATAATGTAAATCAACTACACGTCAATAAAACAAAACAGAGAGGCCATCCATTTACCTGTGTGTGTGAGCACGTGTAATTTCTGTTTACTTTGCAAAAGGCTTTGCCTCTGGCTTATTTAGTCCCTTCATTGATGTTTTGTCTCCTTCAAGTTAAAATTTAGCTTTGGGAATCCCATTTCCATTTTACAAAAGTCTTTCCATGTTGGTTGTCTGCCACATGAAAGTAAAGTCACCCCATGACTGTCTATGTGTTCAAAATGCATTTTTAACCTTCCCAGAATCACTGGCCTATGATTCCCTGTGCTCTCAGCTGCTTGGAAGCAACGTTTACTATGAGGCTTGATTTTGAAAGCCGTATCCCTGTGCTTGGAGCCTCACCACTTTGTCACGCCCTCCCCCCATGTGGTCCTCCTATGGGGTACATTGCTTCATACATGGGAGGCAAACACTGGCTGGAGATTACTTTGCTTTGCAATACTTTGAGGCATAATTATTTCTCTTCAGAAAGAGCTAGAAGAGAAACCAGAAACTAGTATTACATAGAGCCATTTAAATAGATTTATAAACATTATAAATGTGCAAATATGAATAACTTGTTGCTTTAAACAGAATATTTATACTACTCTTGAAAATACAACGCCTGGCACAAGATAGTTGCCCAATGAAAGCTTGAATGTTCACGTACAACTGAGTGAAAAAAATAAAGCTGAATTTTCAGAGCCTGTTTTCAGTCCATAATCAAAAAGGCACTGCTATTCTATCACTTTTGATGTTGCCTATATGTATCGCTAGCTTCAACATTTTGATTAAAACAATCCTTTGGGCTAAATAATCAATTTAGTCAGAAACCAAGCAAATCAAAGATTTAACTGAAATGACTATTTTTACACAATGAATTCAGACAATTCCTCCAGAATGGCCAGGTGTTTGAACATAAATGCAACCTGAATTTTATTTATTTATTTTACCATTTGGGGGTTATCACAGATGCTTCCTTCATTTTTTTTCTGCCTTAAAAATGCTAGAGGAAAAAGAAATTTGTCCATTGGGCAGATATGTCAGAAAAAGGCATAAAGTTTTAGGAATAATAAAATCCCAAGCTGTGCACGCCTACACGTGATACGTGAGGCTGCATGTGGTCTGTAGCCCATTCAAACAGTACAAACCATCTTGACCCTGTTGTATTCGTCCACTGGGAAAGAATCATCTGTCTCTTCGAATAGCTAGTAATTCCAGCAACCATTCATTTCTGGACTTCTCCGGGCTTCTCTGAGAATGTTTGGCAACAGCAGAATGGCTACCCCCAGGAATCTCCAGAGAACGGGTAGGAAAGGCTTAGCTCTGTGCCTGGGGAGATGTGGACTCCTCCATGGAACCCTTTGCACTCACAGCCCGTAGGTGGCAGAACTGGGTTCAGTAGGTTCCACAGATGAATGATGGGTCTTCAGGGTTTGTGCTCTTGGCTAAAAATGGCTGTCAAGAGTTAGTCTACACAAGATGTGTTAAAATTGATACCTGACTATTAACCTCTATTTCTTCTCTAGGGAATGCAGTCGAATTTTTGGTGAAGATGGTCTGACATTGAAGCTCTTTCTTAAAAGAACTGCTCCCTTTTCTATTCTATGGACTTTGACTAATTACCTGTATTTACTGGCTTTAAAGAAGCTGACAGCCACAGATGTCTCTGCTCTGTTCTGTTGTAACAAAGCCTTTGTCTTCTTGCTGTCGTGGATCGTGCTGAAAGACAGGTTCATGGGAGTGAGGGTAATGGCACACTTGATTCAATGCGTAAGGCCGCATTTAATCATAGATCCTTGGTATCAGGAGAGCTGCTTTGTTTTGTGGAGTTTCTGCAAAACTTTTCCCATTGGTTCTGAGTACAGATTGAAATTTGAAGTTGCGTTAGGACGCCCAGGCAGTTACAACATCATGAGAAGATAAAGAGATTGTTTCCATTGGAATCAGTCCGCTGATTTCAACAGGAGGCACTCAGGGAAAAGAAGTTCTTTTCTTAGAATTAATGGTGTGATCAACTCCTTCTGTCCTCGGGAAAGAAGGGTCTGAGAAAATTAGCCACAGTAAAGATTACGATTTGCTTTTTTTCCAATCAACATATGTTGGGACAACTCCCTCATGTCTTTTCCCCCCAGAGATGGATTTAATTAATATTGGTGGAAGTAGATAAGGTTACCAAACAGTAATTAAAGTCACCAGTAATGGCACGATGCTGTTAAAAGTGGCTATATATCTAGTGTGACTAACTAGATATGGAACTAAAAGCAATAACTCTTACTTTGGGGCACAAATCCTTAATTGAACTGCATTAAACTTCCACCAGCCACTTCAGTTCTGAGTTTATCCCTTTCACAGGTAACATGGATTTAAAAATAAAATTTTTTTTGTATGCCTGATCTTTGTTAGATTGATGGAAAACCACGCAGATGTAAGGAGCCAGACCTCATTCATATAATCTGGTATGCCACCATGATGAAAATATTGAGTAAACAGTTCTTTGAAAGGAAGTCCAAATGAATAGCCTTCTTCCAGAAGATAAACATCACACAATTATTGTTCTCCGAAAGAGATGTCCAAGACTGGATTTGAAACACGTTTTGCTATCAAAATATTGCTCCTGTTGCAATGATTCCAGGGTCCTTGCCCTGCTAAATGCTGAAATTCATGTTTATATTAGAGAGAGTTTGTGACAGGTATCATCCTGAAAACTTCATCTTAATAGCCAATTAGCTAATTCTGGTTGTATCTTGGGAAATGCTGCTCAGAAATTCAGAACTGAAACTTGACATGAACAAGTGAAAAGCTACAGCAGAAGACAACACAAGAAACTGAATCAGTCCATGATACCATTAAACTATACCAGATGTGGTCCCATACTCATTCTCCAAAACTAATCTTAGATTTCACACCCAAAGGGCTTAGCATCATGTTTTCACACATGAAGCATTGGTACTGTCTGTCCACCATCACGTGCCCTGACAAGTACTTGAGAACAAGAACCTTCTTTACATTGCTCACTGATCCATTCAGCTTGGGCTACATAATTTGTGGGCCCCAGTGAAAAGTGAAAATGCAGGCCTCCTGTTGAAAAAAATTGTGACTAGGGCTTCCCTGGTGGCGCAGTGGTTGAGAGTCCGCCTGCCAATGCAGGGGACACGGGTTCGTGCCCCGGTCCGGGAGGATCCCACATGCCGTGGAGCAGCTGGGCCCGTGAGCCATGGCCGCTGAGCCTGCGCGTCCGGAGCCTGTACTCCGCAATGGGAGAGGCCACAACAGTGAGAGGCCCACGTACCGCAAAAAAAAAAAAAAAAAAAAATTGTGAATAGTTTCAACATGGCAACATCAGGGAGCCCACTGCATCTGCACAGGTCATATGCCCATGAAACTAGTTCTACCTCTACCTCTAACACCTAGAATGATACAAGGGACAAAGTAGAGACTCTACATATTTAAGGATATAGTGAATGAACTCATGCTTACAAGATCTTTCTCTTGTCTATCTACTACCACGTTGGATCACCCATGAGTATTTGGAGGGCCTTGTCAGAAGAGAGGGCAAGAAAGGAGATTTAGGGGCTTTTCTGCTCTTTCAGTGTCATGTAAATACCAAAAGGAAATAGATATGTTCACTATTAGATTTACCAGTGAGCAAATCAATTGTATTAGAGTGAATGAATGCATTTAACCATGGAACTTACTTATGCAAGGGGTCATATCAAAAGAAGCTTGATGTTTATTTGAGGACTTTTAGGGGGAAAAGCTCAGCTGTGTAACATTTAAATGGCAGATTTAGGAAATCTGCCTAGAAGCTACAAAGCATTTCTATCTTAAAATTTGCATCTGTGGTGGGTTTAATGGTGGCCCCCAATAAGGTGTCCACACTCTAATCCCCAGAACCTGTGAATGTGACCTTACTTGGAAAAATAGTCTTTGCAGACATAATTAACTTAAGGATTTTGCAAAGAGGAGATCATCCTGGTTGATCTGGGTAGCTCCTAAATCCAATAACAAGTATCCTTATAAAAGACACACACAGGAAAGACACACAGAAGAGGAGAAGGCAATGTGACCACAGAGATAGAGATTGCAGTGATGCAGCCACAAGCCCAGGAAAGCCAGGGCAGCCGCCAGAACCTGGAAGAGGCAGGAATGTAATATTATGCTCTCCCAGAGTTGCTGTTGGGAGCGTGGCCCTGCCCACTTTTGAACTTCTGGCCTCCAGAACTATGAGAGAATAGATTTCTGCTGTTTTTAGTAACCAAGTTTGTGGTAATTTGTTACAGCAGCCTCAGGAAACTAATACAGCATCTGTAAGTAATAAGACCTGATAGAAAAATTGTTGAGTAGCCAATAAGTAGTGGTTAACAAGTAAATACATAAATTAAGACATCATAATGACAAAATAGTAAGTATTAATGTCAGGCATGCTGGGAGAAGTCAGGTATTTTTTTTTTAAATGACAGGAGGTGCTTTACTTCTCACTGTGGAACATTAGGAAGTGTTTAATGCCATGTTCTAGAAGAATGTCAAGGTGTAATTTTAATAATGCCCATAATCAGGCCATGGAATATAAGAAGCACTGAAACATATTCAGCATTTTGCCTTTTGACCATATCAGCAGTTCTTTTCCTTCTGAGACATATTGAGAACATGTATAATTAGGTCATTTGAGAAATTAGAGGAGGACAAATACAATACTGACAACATAAATGCAGCTCTTATTGCCTACACCCATAAATAGGACACAGCCTGTAGATGCCACCCCACTTGGACTACTCTTTTTTTTTAATAGTTAAAGGGTTGCTTTCAGTCATCAAATCAAAATGTATATTTCTGACTCATTCTAAGTCTTCAGTAGCTCAGAAAAAGATAGTTTGGGGATTATGATTCTCATTTGCATGACCCCAAGAATTATCACCCTTAAGATAAAACATATGGCCTCCCCTACTTCTTTTTTTTTTTTTTTTTTTTTTGCGGTACGCGGGCCTCTCACCGTTGCGGCCTCTCCCGTCGCCGAGCACAGGCTCCGGACGCGCAGGCCCAGTGGCCATGGCTCACGGGCCCAGCCGCTCCGCGGCATGTGGGATCTTCCCAGACCGGGGCACGAACCCGCGTACCCTGCATCGGCAGGCGGACTCTCAACCACTGCGCCACCAGGGAAGCCCCCCTACTTCTATTTTTCACGTCAAAATGACACGATGAACCGAATAAAGGATGCTTTAAATTATAATATCAGTAAATACGGGTTTATCTGGAGCACCAGTTGGCCAGCATTAGCAATGCTCCCATAAAAACTAATTATATGTTTTGAATAACTTGTTAATATTTAGTTTCCTTGGAATTTTGATTGAATCACAGATGGAACGGTAGTCTGCCATACATTTAGTTTTCTATTATGAAATTCTTTCAGCCAGTTTGCTGGTGAGTTTTGGTGTGTTAAAAAAAACTCATAAGTAGTTGCTTACAGCTGATGTATGATAATCATGTGGAAATTAGTAAACTTCTTTAAAAGACCTTTCTTTTTAATTGCAAAAATGTTGCTAAGTGAGAATCCAGCTCTTGCAGCATTGAAGATGGGTGTTTTTCCCATCTCCAAGATCCTGTTTTGTTTAGCTAGCATTCTTAAATTCATCAGAACAAGAATATCACTGAATATCAATGACATTGATATTGATCACAGAATATCAATAAAAAAAGGTTCTCCTCAAAAAAAAAAAAATGAGCCACTGCTTCAGGTTTTCTTCTCTATCACTGGCATCCATTTCACTCCAATGAAAAGTAAATGTCAGACTAGAAAAGTAACACCCTTTCTTTCAGATCTTGTCCCCCCTTATTTTTATATTATTAATTGAAAATGTTTGTTCATTTTCAAATTTCCTTGAACATGTGAAGAAAATTGGTGGGCGATGAATGGTTCAGCAGACCCCAACTTTTATAGCAGATTGAGGAAATGAATTTGTGTCCCCCCCTTCAGCTTGGTAGCCACCTATTTTCTAGGTATAATTGGGTCCTTATGTGTTTAGTTTCCCAAACTTTTGGAGACTTTCCTCCATCCGCCAAGAACTGACTGGGGTATGACAGTTAAATGGAATCTTTCATTGCTTAAACTGCTCTTCTCTGAATTCAAATTGGGCTCCAGGGCACTCTAAATCAATCAGGACCCTGGAGCTGAGCTGCTACTGGTTTGTGCCAATATTACATATTTAGATAAGATTCAAGACAATCTTGTTTCCATCTTGCCTCTGATTGGCATTTCTGCAGTTAACTCTTCATTCCTGGGAAGTGCAGACTGCTCTGTCTAGAACCTTCATGCTTCCCTCTGGAGGCAGTAGAGGATGGGTAGTGGGGCTCTTCCCCTTTCATCCTCCTCTTGGCAGGAGAATGATTCATGAATACAGGGAGGGGAAAGCTGAGTTGGGAAGGCTCTCCGATTTTATGCCCTCAAGGAACCCATAACCCCTGTCAACAAGGTGCAGTCAATAGGTCTCATCTACCTTCCACACGTACTCTGGAGTCTTTCCTTCCGGGATTTCTTTCCTTCTCTTCCATCCTGGTCTTCCTTTGGGATCATTTTCAGATGGGTTTTTTTTTATATAAAAACAGATGTGTATGTGTGTGGCAGTGGGGTGGAGGATGGGAATCTTAGTTTGAGTCTCAGGCTTGACCTGCCCCGACCCAGGGACCCACCCACCTCCCCCTCACACACACACACACACACACACACACACACAGAGTATCCGGACAGCTGTGGACTGCCCACCTCTTTCATTTCTCACACGTCAACTCTTGTCCAATTTCAGTGGCTCTGAGTAAAACAGATGGCTCTTCTTTATGGAAGCTTAAATGTAACATGTGGACAAGTTTAAGGATTCTGTGTAGCCATGGTTCCCTGAAAATGGACTCTATCCAAATACACTCAGAGGGAAGAAGGATGATCACCAGTGCAGGTCTCATTGGCCAGACTATGAATGTGTATCCCACCTTCAGCTGCTAACCTTGAGTCTTGAACTTGAGTGCAGTCTGGCCAGCAGTATAGCTTTGAGGCCCCCCCATTTCAGAGCCTGATGTAGGCTTGGGATTCAAGGTCCACTGAAAGCCGGGGAAGCTCCTACCTGCTCCATCCAGCTCCAGAAACAGGGTTAACCACACGGCAAATTAAGGAAAGATGTTTGGGTTACAGTTAGAAAGAGAAGCAGTTAAAGGTTCATCTCAATACCCTGAATCCTAGAAGAGCTGATATTGTTATGCGAATGATAGTTCTGGAAATCGTTCGTCAGTGGGAAACACAGTGACTGTAATGAGGTTCATAAACCCTCCTGGAGATCCAGAGAAGGGCTGGACCCTTTTGGGTTTTGAGGCCCTGAGTCAAAAGAGGAAAACAATGAAGATAAAAGAAAACAAAAATCAGCCAAAAGCCAGCTATTTCTCTAGGTTTTATCTATACAAACTAATTCTTTGGGATGGGAAAGAAACCTTGCTTTCAGGCAGGGCCACAGGTAGTACACATTTCAGTGAGATCACCAAATGTTTACTGTTAAAGCCCTCTTTGGGCTCTAGGAACAGGTCCCCCTCATGGTCCCCCTCTGATTGGCCCTGAGAGTTGACGCAGAGACTCTGGGAGGGAAGTGAGCCCACAGAGGAAGGTAGTTGGCTCAGGTGGTGATGTCGCTCAAGGAGCACGCAAAGATAATGGGCTAAATAAATCCTCTTCCTCAGGGTATTCACCCCAGGTGGGCACACCATGACGCGAGAGAACCCAGAGGTTTAGAAGGTTAAAAGTGAGGCATCGGCCGCTTTACGATCACTATGGTTACTAACATTTTCACCCAGGTCAGATTCAAGTAACGCTTGTGGTGGGTTTCCATCTTATTTAGACACCTCTGGTTGGTTATGGGGCTGCAACTGGAGTAGGTTGTGAGGAGAGCCATGTTTTTCTGAAGCCAAGCAGGTGGTCCCATGACGTGGCACCATCAGCAGAGGAGTCCCTCATGTGGACGCCAATGTGCTCAGAAGCATTGTGTGTTTGTCAGCACGTGGATGTCACACGTGAGCCCTTCTGACACGGTACTTAAAGCGCTGGCTTCCTGCAGGTACATTTCCAGCATCCTGAGCACAAGAAGAATCATTTTGTACTTTTTTTGTTGAGAAGACAGACTAGTAATCTTTCCTTAACGATTGATTACTTCTGAAAACGCACATGACTCAGACCTGTGCTTGGGTTACATATTCTCCAGAAATCTCAAGAATATTTACTCTGCAATTAACCAATAGTTCCAGGCAGAACCACTCTAAGATCATCCAAACAACCACTCCAAATGAGCCTGCCACCCAACACTTCCCTGCATTTTCTAGATTAGCTGAGCTCCCTTCCCTTAGTTCCAACTGTGTAGATAAGAAACATACTGAAAAAAAAATTTTAAACATGGCCATAGAGAACTTGTTCTATCAGATAGCTGTGAAATTTAAATAGAAATGTGGAAAATACTTTCTCTTTTCCCTCCAGGTAACCTATATAACCTATAAATTATTAACCTATAAATACCTGTTCATACCATAGAGAGGAATTTTTCTAACATTGGAAGTATTCAGATTTTCATGCTTTTGGAACTTAACTAACAGCACTGTCTGGCCCCCTGAAGTGAAAAATGCTTCTCTCCGTGACCGCAATTCAAAGAGACACTGGTATAATTGATATGACAATTTAAGTGGTCTGAGCTAATATTTTCACAAGCACTTAAATATAAAATGTAATGGAGACCTTTAAGACGCTCATCATGACAATAATTCTGAATTGCTATAAAATTATGTAAGCTATGTCCACGTCCAATTCCTATCTTGAGAAAACTTATAATAGAAATAAATACAGTGCATATGTATTTTTACTAATGGCTGACTCAGAAAAGAAAGTGTTCCCAACCGGGTCATATCCTGGGGATAATGGTATTAAATGTTCAACACTTTCCAGACAGTGTTTTTGGTTTTTCCCTTTTTTTAAAATTTTTTGTATGGACTGTTTGTTTTCAGAATTCCCTAAGCCAAGAATTATATATTATACACAATTGCTTAAACCCAGATATTGTATATTATAGAATAATTTTAATAATTTTAAATATTAAACAGCACATCATGTTAAAGTTTCATTAGGATTAACACTGTGTTCTATTACCCCTGTCTTGAAGAAACTACCTATTTTTTTGACTAAGAAAATACATCTGATGTTTGGTAAAAAGAAAACAAGTATTAATTCAAATTTATTATCCTACAAGTTCAGTATTTTGAGGGAAATGTATCTGTGAACATGAATGCTTTAACCTATGAACATTAATTAACACAAGAACAAGTCAGAAACTGCCAGTGTTTAACGTAACTTTTCATTTCTCTGACATCAGATTGCCCAAAGAAATGTTGCAAATCCCTGGTTGAACTATAAATCCCCAAATCAAAGAAAATGATAAGTCTCACAGAATTCCCAGGTCTAGGTAACCACTTCACCATGTTTATTTATGAGTCTATGACTTCCTGTTTGGAAAATTTCCTTGACACCTCACATTGTGTGCATTTGTATTAAATTCTATTCCCTATAGTTTGAGGCACAGTCTAACTGGAACACATGGCTAGAAGGTTTAGAGACTGTGATACTCAGTCAGCAAGAGCAATGACCCCCACACACACCAAGCAGCCTCCTGGATAACGCTTTATGAAGACAGTTTTTCACTGCTGACAAGTCGGCTTCTGTTCTCAAGTACTCCTGCTGCTTTTCATAAAAGACGCTTTAGTATGGAGCTGGCTCTGAAACCAGCTGTGCCCTTGCTTTGGGTGGTCATTAACAAAAGAAATGCTTTAACAGCATCTAAATTATATGTGCCATCGTTATCATACTTTGCACTGGCCTTCAGCAAGTCTACAGTTGCATGTTGAAGATCTACATTTTGTTGTAATGAATAATTCACTAATAATATTTCAAAGGGTCAAAAAATATCCCACATGTGAGAAATCTATCTACAGAGGAACTGATTTGCTTGCGAATACTCAGAACTGAAGCTTAACAAAATTGATCACCAGGTAGATTTAAATTTCCCACAAAGTTGCATCATGATTTTAAAGTCAGTGAGACTATTTCACAAGGAAATGACATAGTGTTTCCTATTCCAGGGTTGTCATTTTACTGTTTATTGTAGCTCTAAAATGTTTTCCAGTAGAACCAGTTCAAGGTAAATTAAAGAGATGCCAAGCAGCATTTCACAAAGGAAGTGGACTCCTGTTTGCAATATACCAAGGATCATATTAATTTACAGTCAACCATTATGATTTCAATCAAATTCTTACTATTTCACTTTATACAGCTAATGCTCTAGAATAATTGAATGAAATTATCTTTCTGTGGCTTAATTTGCATGTAAACAAAAAGAAGAACTAGCCTCCGTTTGATATTCCAAGTGACAGTGCAAACTCAGCTCGCTCCTTATAAATCACTCTGAAAGATTATTCTCTTTCCTTTTTTCACTTTGGCCTAAAAGTGTCCTCCTAGCTGCATCAATATTATGTCTCCATAATCAAGTTCTGGTTATGTGGAGATGTTCAGAAACATGCATTGATCCAAGGAGCTGATTAAAATGTATGCTAAATTGTCTGAGGAAAAAGAACAGGGTACAGATGAAAATGCTAAGAAGTGACTTCCTATTAAATTTATTTCACCACTATGGGTATTAATCTCTAGGAAGTTGATCTAAAAATTAAACTACAATTACTAGCCCTTACTTAGAATTTGAGCAGCTTCTATATTTTCTGCCTGGATGTCTCACGAGCATACGGATTTCTTGCTAATACTGACCTTTCCTACATTTAAACAGTGATGTACAAGAGGTAATTGGGTTTGAGGAAGCATGTAGCAACTCCCACGAAGCCTTCAATTGCTTCTCTGGGGTATGGAGGCATCAATTAAAAAATTTTTTCTCTTTGCATTCTACTTGATAGATAGTTGCCGCAATAATGGCAATCACTGGCATCGTCATGATGGCGTATGCAGATAATTTCCACGCTGATTCCATCATAGGAGTAGCATTTGCAGTGGGCTCGGCCTCGACATCTGCACTGTATAAGGTATTTTGTGCACTTCCTTATGTACTCAACTGTCATTTGTAACTTAGACTTTTAAGTAATAAAAGAAGGAAGGACAAAGAAAATCTTGACTAGCAAAAAAAAAAGATGGTTTAAATAATAACAAGTACCAATTATCGAGTACTTGCTACAGGCTGGGTGCTTGCTAGAAATTTTCACCTGTGTTAATAATGCACCTTTATGAGGCATAGGTACTTATCCCCACTTTCCAGATGAGGAAACTGAGACTTTGAAAGATTAAGTAACTTGTCCAAGATCATCCAGCCAGGAAGTGATAGAGCCAAGATTTAAACTCGGACTGGTCAACTCCAAAGCCCGTGGTCCATGCCCCGAACCCTCCCAAATCATCCATCAGTTATAGCAGGAGCCGAGGAAGACTTCTCCCCTATGTTTCTTTAATTAACTCCTGAGGTCATTATTTCAACTACAATGAGGTGTTAAAAATACCTTGAGAGTTTACTGTTTGTTGCATATTAACCCCGTGCCGTGTTATGAGCTAAATGAAGAGCCTCTTTTCCTCTCTGATGGATACTCTGGGTTTGTACTCACAGTTCCTTCTCCCCTGGGGTGGCCTGTCATCAGTGAAAGCTCTATTCGGAGTCACTGTCCCTGACTTCAGAAGTGAGGATTAAGAGAGCAGATCTAAAAGGTTATTCACAGAAGCTCCACTTTTCAGAGCCAACTTTCTGGATGTAGCTAAAGAACTGTTCCACTTTCACCTCTCTTGGGGTTTCAATGAGAAAATCCTCTCTGAAAGGCAGAAAATGCCCTTTGCATCCCCCCCGGATGCCTGTTCCGATTATTCATCAACTCTGCCGCTCAGAGGACATTGTGTCTATTTCCATATCGACATTTCCTCGCCCACTGATTCTGTGACAAGCTTGACAGGTGTTCACTCAATCACCATTGGTGTCTAACTTGCCTCCAACTGAGACTCCACGGAGATGTGTGATGTGACCAAATACCATGAGCACGTGCTCAAGTTCTCTTAAGTCTCTCAAGAGAAAAAAAATGATACGTTTAGTTGAAATTAAAAGCAATACCCGGACTTGCTATATGCCTGGGATGGCTCTTTTATAGAGAGAATTCTCCTGACCATGTTACAGATGTATTCATTCTGGGAGTGGTAATATTTTGCTGACATGCACAAAATCGTATGTGCACCATAGAAAAGAGATACTCTGTGCTACATTGTTTAAGGATTAATAAAGGAAGCAGAGGGGTTAAAAAGCCAAGAAATACGGACCAGAGAACTGGCTCCTCCCCAGCCTGATGTGTGATTTAGGTTAGCTATATATGTCTCCTTGCCATCTTTTTCTACACACAGATTTATAATCCAGAAAACAAAGACCATCTTTTTTTAAATCTGGAGAATACGGTACTTGTGAAAATATTTTAGGCTCAGAGAGAAAAGTGCTTATAAATCCATGGCATTGTTACTATTTCTCTCAGTAATATAATGATAGGCTCTCTCTGTCCAATTTAGTTTTCAGTACCTGTCAAAATAAGGGTAAAATGAATCCCATGCTTGAAGAGAAGAACTGACGGCACCTCAATCCTAGATGTTTCTGGGCTTGTCTGCACTCTTATTTATCATCCACGCCATAGCCATAACTGATGGTGGTGTTTTTCCCAGCGTGCAGTATCCCTGTGGCACAGAAAGTGGAATTCATTTTATGGTATTTGCTGTTTCATATGAAGGCTAGAGGGCATTTGAATTCCTTATCTCAACAGCACATTTAGTGCCATGGAGACGGTGGGATAAGAAGACATAGAGCATAAACCCTGGGCCAGTTAGTTCGTGATGTAGAAATTGCCTTTCTGATACAACAATGTCCCTGACTGTGTGGCTAATGAGTTCCTTTCTCGTTCTAGGTTTTGTTTAAGATGTTTCTCGGAAGTGCCAACTTTGGTGAAGCAGCACACTTTGTCTCCACTTTGGGTTTCTTCAACTTAATCTTCATCTCCTTCACCCCGGTCATCCTGTATCTCACCAAGGTGGAGCACTGGTCCTCGTTTGCAGCTCTGCCATGGGGCTGTCTCTGCGGGATGGCAGGGCTCTGGCTGGGTAAGTGGCCCTGGGTTTTGCCTTCCATTTCCTATGTCACTTGACCTCTCCTTGGAGAGTTAAATTGTCATAGTAAGATTATTCCTTTGGGTACCCCTGTCCTCTATTTCCCAAACTTACCTAACGTTGGTTAATGGTTGCAAAGTTCTTTGCAGATTATTGCTTGATTAGATCAGAGCTATCCAGCTAGTATGGCTCCCATGGGTTAAGTGCTGAGCTGATCACCACGGATCCTCAAGTAGCCTTGTCCATTCTCCATGATGTACTGTATGATGTTATTGTGTTCCATGTGTGGCACAGTGTGTCAGGCGGGGGGGAGAGTGGATGGGGGATGCGAGGGACTCAAAGTGGATCAAAATGGCAGGAGCACCAAGTGCAGAAGGAACTGGGGAGGAAGGAAGGAGATGTCATTCGGGAGGGCAGCAGGTCACGGAGGGCCTGGAACGCCACGTTGAGGGGATTGGCTTTCAAATCCACTTAATGATCTTTAAGCAGGGAGGTGACAGGCTTACATCCGCATTCTAAACAGTCTACTCTGGTCGTGTCTGGAGAATGAGTTTGAGATGGGAAACCCTCACCGAGAAAGAGAAGATGACAGAACAGGACGAGGTAGCCCTGCTAAGTAGGCTGTGCCTAGCAGATGACGAAGAAATAGCCACCTGGAGTGTTTCTCATGTTCTGTCTCCCAACTCCCCATGACTCTGAGGCTGTCTGCTTCACCTGAGCAGCTGGGGGGCTCCCACTTTCCAGCTGCGCTTTCATTTAATGTGAGAGGAACCTCAATATAACAAGCCCACTCTTTCCTCACCAAGCAGTTGAACAACAACAAACACCCAATGACTCAGTGTCTCTGCTCAGAATCAAACCCCTTTCGTTCTGCTCCTCTCCCCCCGTTCCACCCGGTAACAGCACCCTCTGCCTACTCCATGTTCACCTGCCATACTGGACCTGCAGGACATCTGCCGCCCCTCAGTTGACCTTATTTATCAAGGTGACATAGTCTGAAACAGCACTGCAAGTCTTAGGAGGGAAAAAGAATGCCCTTGTTTTCGTTCCCACAAAGACATTGGGTCATCTTCTTCTACTCTGGCCCAGGCCCCTAAGGGGAGCTCTTCAACTAGACAGGAAACACTCACGAGAAAGATCAAACATTAACTGTTATCCTTTAAATTCTACTTTTGAAGACCAAAAATGTGTAGTTATGACCGCTCATAACCTGTGCTAAATTGAGTAGTAGAAATCAATAGCAGTCTTTCCATAAGACCAAAACACCCTAATTAAAAGTGCCTAGATCTCTTCCTGGCCAAAAACAATCTAATTGGGAATAACCATAGCCCAAATTTCACTACCTCTTGGCCCCAGCTGTGACCCGTGATCTCCAGCTTGCTGCAAAGTAGCCCTCCACCCACGTTGATCCCTTGGCACCTCTAATACGTGCTCCTAAACAAGCCTGCTCAGGCTGGGCATCACCCATGCTAGCCGGACCCTGCAGTTCTCCACCAAGCAGCATGATCTCCACACTGCACTGGGTGTAGTGCCACCCAGCTTAGAGCTGCCCCACAGGCTCATCCCCGTGCCTGGAGCCCTCTCTGTGCCAGGGTTGCCCTGGCAAATGAGGAGACAGCCTCTCTCCTGACTGTGTTACACACCCCAGGGTTTTACAATCTTCAGTGCTTCTGCTCTTGAGTTTTTATTGCCACCTTCTCTTCTCCATAGGAATCAGATATGATCTAGTGAGAGCAGGGCTGGAGGCAGATCTGAGAGGCAAAGAGCAGGCTGAACTCTGACCCCACCCCCCATCACCTGTAACTATGGCTTCAATCTGCTTAGGTTCACCTGGCCTCATTCCTGCTCTGGCTTGGCCATAGCCCACGTGCAGATTGACATCATCCATTCACCTGACATGTCTGAGGCCCACTTAAACTCGGGCAGGGCCCCGTGCTATAGACAACATATTGAATTATGTATTCTTGTCCTGAGACTGTCAAAAGAGCTTGTAAGTGTTCCACCTAAAGCACTAAGGAAAAGCAGACACCCATTGCAGTGAAGCCACTCGGTTCTTGTTGAGTGAGAAAAGCTCAGTTCTCAACCAAATACCAATACTTCCTATCAATCTGCTAAAATATCCAGTTCAGCCACTAAAATGACAGTTGGGGAGTTTAGCAGAGTCTGTGCTGTGTTTAATAAATTCCTGATTTGTTAGAACAGGTCATATTTGACTCCCCAAACTTGAGGAGAGAGTTGAGATGCTGGAATATTCATTCCCATTGCAGCTCTGCCAAAAAGGAGTAGTTAATCAACTTAGGAAGGTCCTCTGCCTTGACTGCCACTACTATTGTATGAAAATTATGAACAAGCCCAAGTTTTGTGAAAGTCCAACCCACCGTCTCTAACTAACAAGCAGGAGTGACTCCAGACGACTAAGTTAGTGAGCTTAATTAAAGTAAGAATTATAGGTAACAGTAGAAGAATAAACACTGGATAAGAATAAACACTGAATAAAACTAACTGGAATGGTTCTAGAACCATCTTTGGTTCTACAGAGAATGGGCAACAGCGTTTTGAGTCATTTCCGTAGAGATCCTTTCTGAATTGAGGACTTTTTGTAGTTGTTAAGACTCATTTCTCTAACCCCTAAAACAAACATTAGCTTGAAATCTATTAAAATAATGCTATGTAATTTATCATTTTCTTTTCGAAAACAAGTAATTTTGATCATTTTTGTGTAGATAATTATTTTAACTAACTTTATATTTACCTAAAAATGTCAGAAGATATGTATTAAATGGTATCAAGTTATACCTACAGTTGGTTCTGTGGACCTGCCCTGGGGTTATCTGTGTACAAATCAGGATGTGGAGAAGGTGCCTGGGGTTTGGTGAATTACACTGCACACAACTTTGTTTGCTCATGTAATGCTCACCCCAAAAGAGAGGGAATAATGCAGTATAGGCCATCCTTGGACAGATCTTCTGTTAGGCAGTAACACCAGGGCCTTTTAGTTATTCAGGAATATAGCATGCTATAGTAAAGTAACAAGGGAGAAAGCCCCAATCAGTCACCAGCTTTCCACCTCTGGCTCAACTTTATAGTGCTAATGAGCAGGGTAGTGAATTGATTTATTTCACTTCTTTGCATGGCTCCCTACCCGCTTTGCCAACCAAGAGATCAGGCAGCCAGGATAGCAGAGGAGGAAAAAGGAATATGACTATTTCAGGTACAATACGTATGAGTCCATCTCCAGAATTAGAGGATTAATTGACCAATGGTACAGATAATTTAGAAGGCATGTATAGCATAGACATGGATTCTTTTATGTTAAGAAGGAAAGAGCCCAGCATAGCAATTCCCCTTTATCCTGTATATCCTCCTTTATTTTACAGCCTTCAACATCCTGGTGAATGTTGGTGTGGTGCTGACATACCCAATCCTCATCTCCATCGGAACAGTGCTCAGCGTTCCTGGAAATGCAGGTACTGTACGATTTGACGTGTGCACAGGAAGTCTCCTGCTTGTGTTTGTTTTATACCCTGAATTGTTTCTTCGAGCAATTGTGAGTTATGTCACTTGCCTGGGAAGATGTTTTTAAATATCATGAAGGTGGCAGACAACAGAATAACTATGCATCACATTTAAAATTTCCAGCTACAAACACTGTTTTAACTTGGTTGTGCTTTTAGAATTAAATACCAAATGTATCATTTGGGTTTCATGTAATCTCCCTGACAACATAATTTTGTGGTATTTTTAGAGGAAGTCCTATGGAAACAAAAGGCATCCCAGCATAGGGCTCTCAAACATCACTAATGAAAGTGTAGGAAACATACAAGGTGTTGGCACCCCATCAGACTATCCATGGGGAGCTGTGAAAGACTCTCCTGGGGGCACAGCAGACGGCCCTCTGGAACAGACATAAGAAAAAAGCAATTTGACTCACTTCAGGGACAAGAGGAGAAGCTACTTTTCCAGGAAAATCTTTCTAGGTAAACTGTCCGTGGGACAAATAATGAAAGTGGGTTATCTGGATGACTGTATAGTCCTTCTAATTTTAAAATTCTATTTTTCCAAGTCTTAGGTAGCCATCTTTCTTTACCCCCAGTACAATCAGCAAATATTTATTGAGCACTTACTATGTGATCATGACTATAGAAGAGACTGGGAAAAAAAGATATTATTGTTCCCATAAGAAACTTACACTGAATATGGAAAACAAGACCGACATATATGAAATAACTTAGAACTCTACAAAGTAATTTATCATCAAATGCCAAATTGTGTAAAAGACTCCAAGGACTATAAGATATTTAGAGGAAAGTCATATCAGGGAGGAGTGGAGTTGTCAAGGAATTCCATTCATTCATCCATGAATTCATTCATTCAATAAATAATTTCTGAGCACTTAGTATATGCTAACAACTGTGCTAACACCTGGTGATAGATCCTGAATAAGACACAGCCTCTACCCTCAGGACCATGTAGTGTAGAAAGGAGATGAAAGGAACTGAGTAATTACAATGTAGAGAGAGAATGGCTTTGATAGAGGTATGTACTGAATGCTCTGAGCGCACACAGGAGGGGCATCCAAGGAGGCTTCCTGCAAGAAGAGTAAAGGGAGGGATCTAACAGAGGGTTTAGCTGGATGAAGTGCATATGAAGAGGGAAGAGCATTCCATGCAAAGAGAACAGCATATATATGATTCCACTACTAGTTACATTCCTGCAAAACTGAAAACAGGGACTCAAAAATATCCTTGTATGTGAATGTTCATACTATTTACAACAGCCAAAGGTGGAAACACCTAAATGGCCATCCAGAGATGAATTGATAAACAAGTTGTGATACAATGGGATATTACTCAGCCATAAAAAGGAATGAAGCACTAATGCATGCTACAGTATGGTTGAACCTCGAAAACATTATGCTAAGCGAAAGAAGCCAGATACAAAAGGTCACATATTGTATGCTTCCATTTATAGGAAATATCTAGAATAGGTAAACCCACAGACACACAGCAGGCTGACAGTTGCCAGGTGAGAGTAGAGGGCTGGGGAGTAACTGCTTAATGGGTACAGGGTTTTATTTTGAAATAATGAAAATGTTTTGGAAACAGATGGAGGCGGTTGTACATTAAGCTGTACAAAACGAATGTACAAAATGCTACTAAACTCACTTTAAGCCAGTTAATTTTATTTTATATGAAATTTACCTCAATTAAAATTTTTAAAAAGACTAACATGTGCAAAGACCTAGACATTAATAAGCCTGGCTCATTTAAAAAATCTTCAGTGGTCCAGTGAAACTGGAGAAGCACGAAGGGATGCAGAGGAAAAGTATTAAGAAATAAAACTGCATGTACACACTGCTATATTTAAAGTAGGTAACCAACAAGGACCTACTGTATAGCACAGGGAACTCTGCTCAATATTCTGTAATAACCCAAATGGGAAAAGAATTTGAAAAAGAATAGATACATGTATATGTATAACTGAATCACTTTGCTGTACACCTGAAACTAACACAACATTATCAATCAACAATACTCCAATATAAAATAAAAAAAATTTTTTTTAACTGCAGAGGTTTTTCAATCAGATGGCATTTGCCTGGAAGGGTAAGTATGATTTAGAGAGAGGGAATGGAAAGCAAATGGAGAGAGCGGTATTGATAATGACGTGGAAAAAGAGAAGATGAGCTTGAGAGAACAAGAGAGACTTTTGGAAATCTCTTAGAAGTAGCACTGATGGGGTCATTTGTTTTCAGAGAAGCTTAGGAACAGTGATGGACTGACTGACTTGCCATTCCTTCCCTAGCTGTGGATCTCCTGAAGCAGGAGGTGATATTCAATGTCGTCCGCCTGGCTGCTACCATCATCATCTGCATTGGGTTTCTGCTGATGCTATTGCCGGAGGAGTGGGATGAAATTACCCTGAGATTCATCAACAGCCTGAAGGAAAAGAAGAGTGAGGAGCATGTGGATGATATCACTGATCCCAGTGTCCACCTGAGAAGCAGAAACAGGGCCATTGGGACTGTGTCCATACCACTGGCTTAGAGAGGAACACATTTTGAATGCACGTGTATGTATATTCTGTGAATATAATAAAATTTTCTCACCACCTGTACACTCAAACGACAGTATTAACTCTGAATTTGCATAAGTCATATGTGAAATAATGCTAACAATAAAAGTTTACATTTATATGCTTATCAAGGAACTGGTGTAAATAATCATAATAAATTTTTTTATTAAAACATATTCATACTTGTTCTATTTCTTCTGGGTTTTTTTTGGGAGGGGGAGATTTTCTCCTAATTCACAAAATGTTCTATTAAATTATGGGCTTGTCATTACCTTCTTCTCTCCTGGAACTGAAACCTTTTCATTCAATCAGAAAAAATTGCATAAGAGGAGAAAGTACATGAAAAGGATACACACTTTACATATATTTAAGTCCAATAAGAGCCTTCAATTTGAAAGCTGGAAAGTAATTAAGTATCAACAGAGTATCTTCCATATGCAAGACCTACACTAGGAACAATGAAGACGTGAAGATGTAAGACTCCATCTGTACTTTCAACATGCTTACAGGAGCACAGAGCATAAAAGAGGTTAGAAATATCTCTAATATGAGGTAGACATTTGGAAATGGTATAATGGTTATGGAGAGGACATCTATTTCACCAGTTTTAGAGCTGTTTACATTTGCTGTCACTTCAAGTCCCATTCACTCTTCAACCCACCTTCTGGGCACCACCTTCTGCCCACATCATTCCTCTGGTGAAGTGCATTCACCAAAGTCACCAATGACCTTTTCTTGCAAAACCATATTGACACTATTCAACCCTTACTTTATTGTCCTCTCTGTAGCATGTGCATGATGACCACTCCTTTTTCCTGCAATGTTCTCTTCACCTAGATCCCATTATGGTCTCCTGGTTCTCTTTCTCCCTTACTGGCTGCTCCTCTGGACTCCTCTTCCTAGGCTGGTCTCATTGCTGTCCGTGTTCAGTCCTTGTCCTTCTTAGTGTCTCACTCCACACTCTCTTCCTCAGAGATCTCATCTGCTTCCATGGCTTTCAATGTCATCCATGTGGTGATGGCTTCATAATACTTATCTCCAGCCCAGATTTGTCCCCCAAGCTTCAGATCTGACTATCCAAATTCCTTCTGCAGCCTCACTTGGATGCCCCATTGTTCACTTCACGTTCAAGAACATAGTTAAATCTATCATCTCTCCTCCTCAGACCTACTCCGTCCTCTCCCTTGTTCCCTGTCTAGGTTAATGGTACCATCATTCACGGGCTGCCCAAGCCAGAGATCAAACTTAACTTCTGCCTTCCTCACCCTCCACATCTAAACCATAAATCTTATTGATTACTTTCCTTAATATTTCTTGAATCCATGCACTTCTCTACTATGCTACCTATTCTATGACCCTATCATTTCCTGATGAATTAAATACTCACTTTACTGGTCTAACTCCCAGTATTGCCTCTCTCTAATCCCTTTTGTACCCTGCAGAATGACTTTTCTAATATATAAATTTGATCATTCTACTTCCCTATATAGAACACTTCAGTGACATCTAATTGTCCTCAGAGTAAGTTCCAAACACTTTTGCAGGTCATTCAAAGTTCATCACTGATTGGCTCCTGCCTACCTCTAGAGAAGCACCATACAGTAGAACTTTCTGTGATGATGGAAATATTCTATATCTGCACTGTCCAACATAGTAGCCACAACTGGCTATTGTGCTCTTTAAATATGGCTAATGCAATCGAGGGACTGCATTTCTAATTTTATTTACTTTTAATTACTTTTAAGTTAATATTAGTTAGCCACATGTGGTTCTTGGCTACCATATTGGACAGCACACCTTCTACCACACCACCCCCTGCAGCCCCCTGGAATCTCTATGCTTTAGTGACACCATCCTTCTTATAGTTCTTCAATCAAGACATGCTTTCTTTCTTGTACTTCCTTTTCCTCTCTCATCACCTGAATAACTCTTACCTAGACTTCATGACATGATTTATTCCTATTTTCGTGGAAGGTTTTTTCTCATCCCCCAAGCTAAACAATGTGACTTCCTTAGACACCTCTGCTTACTCCATTATAGCACTGGTCGCCCTCTGTGGCCATTGTCAGTCTACTCATCTGAGTTCCCAGTGGACCATGGGTTCCTTGAGAGCAGGGATTGTGTGGCATTCATCATCGTGTTTCTAGCATAGTGCCTGGCGCTTACAGACACTCAGGAAAGGAGTGAATGGGTTGCTTTACACTGGAGATATGCCCCCCTGCCCCCGAGCTGTATTAGATCAGTCTTAGTTAAGGACAGACATTCTCATAGAGGAGGTTGGTTAAAGGAAGGGCCAAAAGGGATTAAATGTACCACAGCCTTTGTTACTGAACTGATAAAAGGCACTTCTTTCCTAAGAGGCTGGTTATCTTAGGGCATCTAGCAATTTAAGATAACCTGCCCTTTCTGGCATCTGTCGTACAATTCTTTTTTAATTCAAGTGGCCCCAGAAGTGTAGGTGAGATGGTCATGGGGCAAGAAAAGGGAACTTCGGATATCACATCTGCTGGCTGGGTATCATAGTCAATAAAAACCTTACCATTTTTTCATTTCTCTGTCATTACTTGAAAAGACAATGACAGTCTCCTGGCATTGGTAGATGGCATGATATTAATTAAAACAATAATCGTGACACACTTCAAACTTCATGAAAAATGGTAGAAAATAAATGAGGTATATTATTAGTAAATATGAATTAATTCATTATCTAAGTAGAGTTGGTTTTGACCATTTAAATGTCATAATGGTACAAACATTGCTCTTGCCTTGTTTTTAAATTGCTGTTAAATCGTAGTGATCACTGACTAACCCACTCCAGCATCTTGCCATTACTTAGCATGGCATTTAAAATTACATTTTGACATCTCTAAGAAATGAGCTGTTTTGCTCTTTTTGATAATTCATTTTGAAAAATTGAGTCAGCTACCCTGGAAAGCACTAATTCAACCTCTAACTGATCACCCTAATTAGCTCAGTCTATATTAAGAAAATACTTCCGTTATGGTATTCATTCATTTATTCATTCAAAAATTACCAAGTTCTACTTCTCGCTCTGAAGTAGGGTATTATGTTAGATTGTCACCCACTGGCCTCTCCCTGCCTCTAGAGCAGCACTGATAGAACTTTCTGTGATCATAGACATGTCCTCTCTTTGCACTGTGGTGAAAGGGATACAAAATGGATAGGAAATGGTCCCTGCTTCCAGGCATTTCAACCTTTAAGTTGTTACCATGGCAATGAAAACAACAACAATCACAACTCAGACACTTGTTTAAGTCACTTTCCCTTTAACTCAGGTCAAGTATTCATAAATAAAGGTAATAATACCTTTCCTTACTACCCCCCATGGTCGCTGGGAGAGTCAGTTGAGATAGCGTGTTTCAGTCACTGAACAAACGGGGGTGGGCCTCCTATGTCCCTATGATGTGCCTTCCTTGAGCCAGGTTCAGTTGGGTTTGCAGGGTACTGACAAAGTGCCTGCCCTCGTGGTGGAAGTACCTTGTTGAGGTTCCTATTATCCTGTCTCTTTATCCAAACTTGGTTCCTCCCCAGAGTCCAAGAGGTGATGGATTCTGTGGGTGACTGAACGGGCAGCACAGTGCAGAGATTGAGGGCACCCATGTTGTAGCCCCGACTCTGTACTTCTGAGATGCGGGCTTTAGTGAATTACCAACATCTCTCAGCCCCTTGATCTCACGTTCAGTACAATGAGGATATTAATGCCTATCATTTGGGGTTGTTGAATATAGTAAATAAAAACACACTGCCAGACAGTCCAGAAGTAGCTGTTGTTAGGATTTCCTCTGTCTGTTTACCTCCCTCCAGGACTTCTTCAAACCACTTATCCACAGCACTATGCCAAGCAAAGTCACAGAGCCTGGTGCCGAGCAGGGATTTTTACCCAAAATAAATGAGGGAGAAAAAAGAAGCTTGGCATGAGGAACACTAGGAGGAGGCCAAAAAAGGGGTGTCATTCCCATTGGTCAGTTCCCCTCGGCACTTTGCATCACGGCATTCTTGCCCAGCCAGTGGAACTAATTGCATGACAAAAAGACAGACTGGTGACTTGGGCTTTGAAATTAAAATCACTTCAACCACGTCCTGATCGCTTCACAAACACATTATAGGCAAATCAATTTTGTTCACCCAGGCTTTGCACGCCTGTTAATTTTGTGCAGGTGCTTTGTCAAGATCCACCAGAGGACAAATGATTTGGAGAAGGACAATGCAAGTGATAAAAGAGTGAACAGTGTAACCAGCCAAGCATTTGAATGTTTCTGATATTTAAGTACAAACCCTCTTTCTTACTTTTCAATAAACCCTTGTCACAAAGACAAAGAACACTAGCGCAGGCAATGCTGGTTTATCTGGCAAGCTAGGACAAGAAGTCTCTATTAATTCTAATTATTTTTATTTCTCTCCCGCCACCTCCTGTAGCAACTGGAGGTAAAGTTAAGAACAGGAGGTGATGATGTGGAGGTGGTCATGCCAAGAACCCAGAGACAGAAAGAGCAGACGCCCTGGGTTTTGAAGCACTGATTAGCCAGCGTGCTCCCACACGTGTCACAAAAGCAAAAGCTGCTTTGTCATTATTTGCAGGAGGTAGGAACCCCAGATCCTTTGGGAACTTGAGGGATCTTAAGAGCGAGAAATCTAACCTGGGCTCTCTGACAGAATTTTCAAAATAGTGTGAACTTAGCTGCATTATTCTGGGGGAATCAATTCAGAGAATTTAGAGGCACTAAGTCCACAACTGTTCAGTACACTAGCCACTAGTCACATGTAGCTGTTGAACTATGGCTAGTCCAAATTGAGATGTGCTGTGTCACGTATCCTGGAGTTTAAAGACTTGGGGTGAAAAAGAGAAGGTAGGCTATTTCATTAATAGCTCTATACTCATTACATATTGAAATGAGAATATTTTGGATGTGTTAGGTTATATAAAAAATATTATAAAATTCATTTCACTCGTTTCTTTTTACTTTTTTAATGTACCTACTAGAAATCTTAAAATTATATCTAAGTCTTGCGTTTGTGACTCACGTTTTACTTCTATGAGGCAGAAATTCTCTAGAAGCTTAAGAATAACTTGGTTAGAGGGATAAAGAGGGAAATTTAGAAGAAGAAAATAGCTTTGGAAAGAAACAATTATTTGGTCAGCTTCTGTCAGTCAGGACAAAATAGACTGAGTGTTTTTCATGTCATGCAAGTTCAAACTGCCAGAAATGAGCAGAGAGAGGGAAGAAACAGAGGCAAGGACAACAATTTGAAATTGCAACTAACTGGAAAAATTTGTAAAGAACTGGAAGAATAACTGGGTTGAAACTAGCAAGGAATCTTCATTTGATATTAGAAGTGATAGAAACTGTAGAAGTGATAGAAACTGCCCTGAATTCTAGAAAGTCAGAAGATACTGATAACAGTTAGAGTGGAAAGGAAGAAGTTATTCTGGAAAAGACCACTTTGACTTTTAGATATTGTAATCAACTTGCAGAAAAGAAGCCAGATTGCATTCTTTAGAAGGCAATAATAGAGCCGCCTGCTCTTATGACATCTGTAAAGAGCAAGTAATCAAAGTGAAAATCAGGAATTCATTAAAGTAAACAGTTTCTGATATAAATCATAAGATCAGGTCATAACTCTGATCAATAATTAAAAGATGCTTTCCAAGATAGGGCGATCTCCAGGGACAGGATAGTTAGATGGCAGCAAGAAACTTCGTAAGATGGCATTTACCTAGAAGTCACCAACATTTCAGGTCTGGTCCTCTGCACTGTGGACTCAGAAACTAAGTCTTCTTCATGTCCTAAAGACAGCCCAGTCATTCGCAAATTGCGATGCTGTTACAGCACAGCAGCACACCGGAGACCTTGGTAGAAATGCACATTCTTATGCCTTATTACAGACCCAGTGAAGCAGAATCTCTGGGGGTGGGGCCCAGGAATCTAGTTTTAATAAGTCCTGCTTGAAATTAACCAAGCACATGCTCAGGTGATGCCGGTGATTCCAATGCATGCTCAAGTTTAAGAACCCCTAGACTAATGACCACAGGACTACAAACAGAAAATGTATTCATTGATAATCATAAATTGAACTGTCATATGCAACAAAACCCTCACATTAGTAAGGTTAGGACAACCTTTCCCTAAGAGGCAAATCTATCTGGGTAGCTTGTGCGTTCGTGAAAAGGTTTCTTGGTGAGCCTGAACTCAAAGCAAGGACGGTCAAATGTATGATTAAACTCTTCCCTTTTGTTTTTCATTTCCATTTCAACTCTCACTCCCTTGGGAGGATGGGGTCATCCCTGCTGGACAAGCAGATGGGTAAGGAGAGGAATGTGAGGAACTGACTGGTACAATTGCTCCCACTCTGAGCCAATTACACAGTCCACTAGAAGAATGTGTTCCACCAAATTACAGGATGAAGTTTCCTTCAGTTAATTATATTAACAAGTAGACATCTTATATTTGCAACACTTGATTTACAGATACTGGTTATGACCAAAACAGTCAATACATGTACACATGGTACACACAAGAGTCCAGCAAATAGACATTCTATCTAACAGCTTATTCTTTGCTACACAAATCTTTTCTAAACTCCTTTTCCCTCAAGGGAAAAGCTAACAGGTCTGAAGTTAATCTTTCCCTGATTACTTCCCTTATATATGGATGTTCTTGTTATAATGTAATTAGGGGTTCAATTTACTTAGGTAACTGAAAGTGATGCAATGAAGTTCAGCCTTTGCCAAGACCTCTGCTCTACTTCCATCAGTGTCCTTGGCTTATCTGACTCTTAAAGTCCCCAAAAGGCAGAAACAGGTGCTCTCCATCTTCTGTATCTTATTGGTTATATGATTTATCTGCCACAATCATCCAAATTTTCCATCCTGTTGTACTTTTATTTGCATTAATTAATCTTCACATTAAAATACTTTCAGTTTTCATCTTCTTTCTAAAAGCCTTCTATAGAATCCAGCTTTGACTTGTAATTTTTAAACTTTACCTACATTCTTATTTTTAATAATTCTATTTCTTTCAGCTAACACCAGTCCAATTCCCTCCTTTTACATAAAAGTTTCCCCTTTCCTTCAGAACACCTGCACATGATCCTGAAACACTGATCAGTGCTGAAAGGACACTGCAGTGTTTTCTGTTTCATGTTTATCACCTACTCCTGGTTGATAGGTTTCTTCTCTTAGAAATGTTAACATCATCGATTATTTTTGAACTGGACTCTGAAGCTCTTCCTATTCCTGGCCATGAAAGAGAGCTATTCAAGATATACCTGTTACCTAATTTTAATAATGGTGTTAACTTTTATCACTTAACTTTCAGTTTTCCGAGAGCCCCTCTGGCACATCTGTATCTGCTCGTCATCCTTACCTTCTCTCTTTACATCTATGGTAATATAAAAGCCCACATTCATAATATTAATCCTGAGGTCCTACAGGTTCCAAAGTGTCTTCTGAATCATCAAGAAAAACTGCTGTTAAAAAACAACAGCTTTGGAGTTGGTATATTTGAATGGACTATGATTCTTAGAGAACTGCCAGTCCATCTCTCCCAAATGAGAACCACATATTACCAGGAATATTTATCTAATGAAAACAATACATTTCTGAACCATAAAAATGACAGTTCCTGGTGTAATTACAGAATATATCATATCATGCCAAGATTCAATCACCTGTTTTGTCAAATAGTCATATCATTTCTGGTATCTGTTGATAATTAAATAATCAAAATGTTATGGAGCTAGGTACTTTAAGAAAGCATTTGTGAGCTTTTGACAACAGAGACTCTGATCTGCTCATCTATGCATACCCAGAAATAGTTCACAATAGGTACTCAGTGGGAGGAAGGAAGGAAGGAATCTCAGTCCTGCCAAGATAAAGATTTATCCAGGGCTTCCCTGGTGGCGCAGTGGTTCAGAGTCCGCTTGCCGATGCAGGGGACATGGGTTCGTGCCCCGGTCTGGGAAGATCCCACATGCCGTGGAGTGGTTGGGCCCGTGAGCCATGGCTGCTGAGCCTGTGCGTCTGGAGCCTGTGCTCTGCAGCGGGAGAGGCCACAACAGTGAGAGGCCCACGTATCGCCAAAAAAAAAAAAAAAGATTTATCCATTTAATGACAAACCCACAGCCAATGGTGCAAAGCTGAAAGCCTTCTGGATAAATTCTGAAACAAGACAAGGATGCCCACTCTCATCACTTCTATTCAGCATAATATTGGAAGTCTTAGCCACCACAGCAATCAGACAAGAGAAGCAAATAAAAGGTATCCAGATTGGAAGGGAAGAGATAAAACTGTCACTATTTGCAGATGACATGACACTCTATAGAAAACCCTAAAGGTTCTACACAAAAACTATTAGAACTAATAAATGAACTCAGCAAAGTAGCAGGATACAAGATTAATATATAGAAATCTGTTGCATTTATTTACACTAATATCAGAAAGAGAAAGTAAAAAAAATCCCTTTTATTTTTTGTTGTTTTTAAGGTTTTATTATTAAAAAGATAAGATACCTTTGTTGAACCTTCTCATTGAAAAAAAATCCCTTTTAAAATTGTGTCAAAAAAAAAAACCAAAAACCTAGGAATAAACCTAACCAAGGAGGTGAAAGATCTATACACTGAAAACTATAAAACACTGGTAAAGGAATTGAAGATGGTTCAAAGAAATGGAAAGATAGTCCATGCTCTTGGATTGGAAGAACTAATATTGTTAAAATGGCCATACTATCCAAAGTAATCTACAGATTTAATGCAATCTCTATCAAATTACCCATGACATTTTTCACAGAACTAGAACAAATAATCCTAAAATTCATATGGAACCACAAAAGATCCAGCAATTCTGAGGGAAAAAAGAGCTGGAGGCATAACTATCCCAGACTTCAGACAATACTACAAAGCTACAGTAATCAAAACAGCATGGTATTTGCACAGAAACAGACATAGATAAGTGCAACAGAATAGAAAGCCCAGAAATAAATCCACACAGTTATGCATAATTAATCTTTAACAAAGCAGGCAAGAATATACAGTGGAGGAAGACAGTCTCTTCAACAAGTGATGTATGGGAAAGCTGGACAGCCTCATGTAAATCAATGAAGTTAGAACATTCCCTAACACCATATACAAAAAAACACAAAATGGTTTAAAGACCTAAATATAACACATGACAGCATAAAACCCCTAGAAGAGAACATAGTCAAAATATTCCCTAACATAAATCATAGGAATATTTTCTTAGATCAGTCTCCCAAGGCCAAAGAAATAAAAGCAAAAATAAACAAATGAGACCTAATTAAACCTAGAAGCTTTTGCATAGCAAAGGAAACCATCAACAAAACAAAAAGACAACCCACAGAATGGGAGAAAATATTTGCAAATGATGTGACCGACAAGGGTTAATTTCCAAAATATACAAACAGCTGGTACAACTCAATATCAAAAAAAGAAACAACCTAATCAAATAATGGGCAGAAGACCTAAATAGACATTTCTCCAAAAAAGACATACAGATGGCCAACAGGCACATGAAAATGTGCTCAACATCACTAATTATTAGAGAAATACAAATCAAAAACACAATGAGGTATCACCTCACACTGGTCATAATGGCTATCATCAAAAAGTCTACAAATAATACATGCTGGAGAGGGTATGGAAAAAAGGGAACCCTCCTACACTGTTGGTGGGAATGTAAATTGGTTCAGCCACTATGGAAAACAGTATGGATGTTCCTTAAAAAAAACAACAACTAAAAATAGAGCTACCACATGATCCAGGAATCCCACTCCAGGGCATAAATCTGGAAAAGACAAAAATTATAATTCAA
This sequence comes from Orcinus orca, assembly GCF_937001465.1. Lineage (NCBI taxonomy): Eukaryota > Metazoa > Chordata > Mammalia > Artiodactyla > Delphinidae > Orcinus > Orcinus orca. The sequence goes on along the minus strand of NC_064560.1, from coordinate 158,181,012 downwards.
AAAGATATATGCACCTCAATGTTCATAGCAACACTATTTACAATAGCCAAGACATGGAAGCAACCGAAGTGCTTGGTAGCGGGTGCTCTGCAGCGGGAGAGGCCACAACAGTGAGAGGCCCACGTATCGCCAAAAAAAAAAAAAAAGATTTATCCATTTAATGACAAACCCACAGCCAATGGTGCAAAGCTGAAAGCCTTCTGGATAAATTCTGAAACAAGACAAGGATGCCCACTCTCATCACTTCTATTCAGCATAATATTGGAAGTCTTAGCCACCACAGCAATCAGACAAGAGAAGCAAATAAAAGGTATCCAGATTGGAAGGGAAGAGATAAAACTGTCACTATTTGCAGATGACATGACACTCTGTAGAAAACCCTAAAGGTTCTACACAAAAACTATTAGAACTAATAAATGGTAGCTCTATTTTTAGTTTTTTAAGGAACCTCCATACTGTTCTCCATAGTGGCTGTATCAATTTACATTCCCACCAACAGTGCAAGAGGGTTCCCTTTTCTCCACACCTTCTCCATAAGCAAGTACTTACTGATATATTTTTACAGTACTTGGGATTGCATCTCTTACTGAATTGGCAAGAATTAGTGTCACTGTGAGGGAGAGAGATTAAGGATACTGGCTAAAAAAAAATTTTTTTTTTAAATGTCAATGGTCTTATCAATGTTCTGTTTTTCCTAAAGTGTATGGCTGAGGTGCAGCCCAGGCTGGCATGGAGGACAGAGGTGTTCTGGATCTCTTTACAGACACCCAACCTGGTTTTGTACTAGAGCCAGGGAGTTGTGAACAGCTCAGACCACAGACAAAATTCTGTTTCAGATATGACATTTTATTTAGCCTCTTCAGTAAGAGTTCTGGCTAGAGGAATGAAAAGATGAGAAAGGAAAGAATCATTCATTCGGATGATAGAAAAGAGGTCTGGGCTCCTTATTGTAATTCAGATCAATGTCCAGAATCACAAAATCTCAGTTGGAAAACTCTTCATGGAACTTTCATTCCAGCCCTGTCCAATGCCCAAATCTCCTCTATGCTGTCCCAAGCGAGTGGCCATCCAGCCTTCACCTGAGCACACAGGGGAAACAAGACTCTTGTTATTGTGGGAGTTCCTCCCTGTAAGGAGCTGACATGTGCCTTTCTGAAACTACCACCTGATGATTCTAACTCTGTTTCCCACTGCCACACAAGGAAGTCAAATTTCTCTTACACAGAGGCAGGTCATACTCCTCCTGGATTTTTTCTTTAAGCTAAATAGTCATATCCCTGAGGACATCCCACTTCAATTTATAAAAATCTTTTTTTTTTAGTTAATTAACACATCTATCACCTCACATATTTACTTTTTCGGTGAGAACATTTAAATTCTACGCTCATAGCAAATTTCAATTATACAATACAGTGTCATCAGCTACAGTCACCATGTTATACGTTAGATCCTCAGACCTTATTCATCTTATAACTAAAAGTTTATACACTTTTATCAACCTCTCCCTATTTCCCCCACTCCCAAGGCAACCACTTTTCTACTCTCTGTTTCTATGAGTTTCCCTTTTTTTTTCTACATTCCACACATAAGTGATATCATGCAGTATTTTCTTTGTCTGCCCTATCTTACACCATACTAAAACATCAAGCCAAAATGGATTAAAGACATGAATATACCTGACCTGAAACTGTAAACCTCTTAGAAGAAAATATAGGGGCCAAGCTCCTTGACATTGGTCTTGGCAGTGAGTTTTTGGATGTGACACCAAAGCAAAGGCAGCAAGAGCAGAACAAACATGTGAAACTATATCAAACTAAAAGGCTTCTGCTCAGCAAAAGAAACCATTAACAAAATTAAAAGACAACTTAGGGAACAGAAGAAAATATTTGCAAACCAAATATCTGATAAGAGGTTCCTATTTAAAATATATAAGGAATTTATACAACTCAACAGCAAAAAAAAAAAAAAAAAAAAATAGCCCAATTTAAAAATGGGCAAAGGACCCGAATAGACATTTTTCGAAAGATGATATGCAAATGGCCAACAGGTACATGAAAAGGTGCTCAACATCACTAATCATCAGGGAAATGAAAATCAACACTACAGTGAGATATCATCTTACACCTGTTAGAATGGCTATTCTCAAAAAGACAAGAGATAGCAAATGCTGCAGGGGATGTGGAGAAAAGTAAACCCTTGTACTCTGTCGGTGGGAATGTAAATTGGTACTGTCACTTTGGAAAACAGCATGGAAGCTCTTTAAAAACTTACAAATAGAAATACCATATGATCCAGAAATCCCACTTCTGAGTATTTACCCAAAGGAAATAAAACCATTATCTCGAAGAGATATCTGAACTGTATGCTCAATGCACAAGAGCCAAGGTATAGAAACAACCTAAGTGCCTGTCAATGGATGAATGAATCAAGAAAATGTTTTGTTATATATTTACAATAATACAACACAAAAACATAGAAATTCTGTTGTTGCAACAACATGGGTATGCCTGGGTAGTGGTATGCTAAGTGACATAAAAATCCTTTTTAATGTGAGGTGCCCCAACCTGAACCTGATACTCATTTTATAGTTCACCAGCTTACAGTGTAGTGACAGTATCACTTCCCTTTTCATTGCCACTCTATTTCCCCTACTCTTTAATTTCATGTGTACTATTCACCTTCTTGTATTAATTACCCTCTCCAAGTCTCAATTTCCATACCTATACTATGAGAACAATAGTACCGATCCTCAAAGAATTGCCATGAGCATCGTCACATAATGCTTAGCACATAGGAAGTACTCAACAAAAGTAAGCTATTAGTATTGGCATTAAAAGTTTAGGACAAGAGGCTTCCCTGGTGGCGCAGTGGTTGAGAGTCCACCTGCCGATGCAGGGGACACGGGTTCGTGCCCTGGTCTGGGAAGATCCCACATGCTGCGGAGCGGCTGGGCCCGTGAGCCATGGCCTCTGAGCCTGCGCGTCCGGATCCTGTGCTCCACAATGAGAGAGGCCACAACAGTGAGAGGCCCGCGTACCGCAAAAAAAAAAAAAGTTGTTAAAAAAAATGTTTAGGACAAAAAAGGGTGATGTTTCCCTTTCTAACAGAACCCCCAGCCTCCAAATATACCCAATTTGAAGAAGGAGAATGAAATCTCAGTAATGGTAATGCGAGAAGCTTCCAAGATAGAAGGCAACACCTTTGATGAGTATATTAGTTAACTAATGATGCATGATAGATTACTGCAAAATTTAACAGCTTAAAACAACACTCATTTATCACATCGGAGTCTTGGAGTGTTAGGAATTCAGGTGTGGCTTGTAGGGGAACTGCCACAAGCTCACTTGCCTCGTTGTTGGCAGGACTCAGTCCCTGCTGGTTGTTGGACAGAGATATCATTTCCTTGTCACAGACCTGATCCTCTCCTAGGGCAGCTCACAACATGGCAGTGGGCTTTTCCCAGAACAAGTGAGCAAGATGGAAGCCACAGCCTTTTTGTAACCTAATCTCAGAAAAGATAGTCCATCACTTCCGCTGTTTTCTATTTGTTAGAAATGAATTCATAAGTACAGCCCACACTCAAGGCAAGGGTTGGAGGGATTGCACAAAGGCATGAAAAGAAGGAGGCCAGGATCACCAGGGACCATCGTGGGCTGCCTACCACAGTGAGGTTATGCCATCTTGTAAAGAAGAGGCTGGAAAAGATAAGCACATGCGCGCACACACACACACACTAGCTGTCTATTCCCAGACTCACAGCTTTGAGTGATGGGAGAGGGAGGGGCGTCATTGATCAGGCACTATAGAATGCAGAGAGAGAAAGGATCTTAGACCTTATCTAAGTCAGCCCCCTCACTGTATGCTCAAGAAGACCAAAACCCAGAGGAGAGAAGTAGCCTGCCCAAGATTGCATATTAACTTGTGGTAGATCTCTGGCTTGAACCCAGGCTGACTCCTGGTCCAATGCTCTTTTCACTAGACTTAACTTTCCATTTCATCCTGGGCAAGAGCATTAGTTTTCACAAAAGCAATAACGTTTGTTCTCTCTTCCCAAATCAGTGTATCCCATATGCCGCTGAATTTCAAGGCCAGTGCCTATAAAAAATGGCAAATTGGTAAGCAAATATCTTTGGATGTTTCCCCTCTAACCACTGTTTTTCTATTGTCTTTGTTCTTAGTTGGATGAGCAAGTAGAACAAGATTCTGCTTTTACAGATAAACCAGGAGAGTTTCATGTCCAGAATGTAAATAAAGCACCATTTCCCTAGAACAGCACACCACGTATAAAACTAAAATGCAGAAAATCTGAAAATTAGGCTAGAGCCCAGAACATCATTTTTAAAGTACTCATTTGCACAGTAGTAATTTATAAAAGTCTTGCAGTTTGTGAAATGAATGTTTTTCTTTGAGGTGAACGCCTTGATTCATGAAAACTTCCCATTTAATTTCATCATCAGCTATCTTTTAACCCAGGTGCATGGGTTAAAAACTTCCCATTTAATTTCATCATCAGCTATCTTTTATTTATTTAATTTTATTTATTTAATAATTTAATAAATTTATTAAATTTATAAATTTAATTATTTAATTAATAAAAATTTAATTTATTTAATTTAATTAAATAAATAAATTTAATTTTTTTATTTAATTTCATCATCAGCTATCTTTTAACCCAGGTGCATGGTTAACTGAAGGATCAATTATCAAATAATAGTTGACTGGCCAAAAAGTTGCTCTTAAATTTGGCTGATGAAGCATAACTGTTGCATTCTTTCTGCTGTGTGTCAAGTTCAACACAAATTATCGATGATATTGCTGGATATCATGCAGCAGGTTTAATAAATCATAAGAATGGCTGATATCCATGAATCCAACTTGCTGCAGTTGATGGTGGGGCTAGAAAGAAGCAAGATGACTTGATGTCAGAAGCAGTGATGAAATCGGAATCTTCTACATCTATGGATGCTTTTACTCTGACACATGACTTTTCTTTTTCTACTGTAACCTTGCCACTATGCTGTTTACTGTAAAGGGAGGGGTGGTTTAACTTAGAACAAAATAATCTTCCTGTCAGCCAGCAAAGCATGTACACACAGGTCAGCCAGTTTTTACTTCTGGTCCAGTGAAGAATTCCTAACCATGTCAAGTCCATGAGTGACATCTCTCATCTGTTCAGTATGTCTCCAGGTACTCTTTCCTTGGTACTGGGTCTTGGTCCAATCTCTTGAGCAGAACCTCCCAGCAAACCTCCCACCAGAAGATTCCCTCATGAAAAATTAGCATGAAAAGTGGTCTGGAGCTGGTGAAAACCCACTTGGCCTCTGGTGAAACTTTACTATAGAGACCATCCAACAAGAGGATACTTCCGTGACCCAGATCACACAGGCCTCCCCAGAGAACAACTATCGCTGAAGTGAAGTTCATACTCAAAAGTTACACACCACAGGAATAAGGAGGTATCAACTCAGCAAACGGGAGAATTTACAATTGAGAACTCAAAGTAAGGAAATCATTTTTGAAAGGCTCCAAATCAAAATTTTCGAAATGTTCAGAGTGTAAATCAAGGAACAGAACAGAACCAGAAGGCGGGAACAGGACAAATTGAAAAAGTGCACTTTGGGGCTTCCCTGGTGGCGCAGTGGTTGAGGGTCCGCCTGCCGATGCAGGGGACACGGGTTCGTGCCCCAGTCCGGGAGGATCCCACATGCTGCGGAGCGGCCAGGCCCGTGAGCCATGGCCGCTGAGCCTGCGCATCCGGAGCCTGTGCTCCGCAACGGGAGAGGCCACAACAGTGAGAGGCCCGCGTACCGGAAAAAGAAAAAAAAAAAAAAAAAGAGTGCACTTTGAAATCAGGAGACACGTTCAACAACAGGGCTCAGCCGAAGAAGTAGAACCAGTAGGAGATACTATATTCAGAGCTTTATTATAAGGAATTGGCTTATATAATTGTAGGGGCTAGCTAAGCAAGTTCAACATCCACAGGAAGGGCAGTTAGGGTGGGCGTGAAACGGAGCAAGACCCTAAGGTTCTTCCCCGCTGCCACCCCCATGCCCTGAGCCTGCCTTCTGTCTGTGGAAAAAATTTAGCCAAAGAATAGGTTTAATCAGAGAAGTGAGAAAATACAGAAACAGAGGAAAACAGTCAAAGGAGACCAAATAATAATAGTTTAGTCATTAAGCACAGTCAAGGACCTTTAGTTCCTCCTTAAGGGCTATAGATAATATTCTGAGCCATATCCTGTGAGCTGTCTTATAGACACTGAAACCCACGCTAGGTGGAAGAAGTTAACTACATGATGACCAGGCTGTAGCCATGACATAAGCTGCCACAATTCCAAGAACTGGACTCAAAGAAATGGAAACAAATGGACCCTGGAACTGAAGATTAACAGTACCTAAAACAATCGAGATGACACTAGTCATACCACCGATGACCAATTTCAAGTGTCAGAGCTGACTGTATTGTTTCTGCATGTAGCCCCCTCCGTCTATAAAAGCTCTTGCCCCCTGATTGTCAGTGGGGAGTCGGCTTTTGGACAGGCATCCGTCCTCCTCCCCCACTCCACCCCACCCCTCTGGTTGCCGGCATCCATAATAAAGCAAACTTTCCTTTCCGCCAACCTGGGCTCTTTATGGGCTTTTGAGCAGCGAGCAGCCAGACCTGGGTTCGGTAACAGCAAGATCAAGAGAAGACTGGAACCCACGGGCATAGGCCAAAGCGGTTGTCCACGGGTAGAATTTTCTCCCTCTCCCTCTTCCTACCTCTCTTTCTCCTTCCCCTTCCTCCCCTGCTCCCTTCACGCCCTCTCTCTCTCTGAAACCTCAGCCCCACTTTTAAGGCTTCCCAACCTTCTACCTCAATCCCACACTCTCAATATCCATTTCTACACATAGTATCCAGATTTCTGTCCATATAAATTGGAAAAAATCATGCAGTTCTTTATGTGTGAATTGCATCTCTTCATCGGAGTAGGATGGAGATAATAATTAACTTCCACTTGTAAAATACGTACTAAAATGTTGGAACATGCAAGTGAGGGGCCCTGAACTTCAGCTTTGTTCACATCACAGAAAGTCAACCTCTCTATCTCAGGAAAAAATAACAAGATTATAAGAGTGGCTGCCTCTTTGGAGGGGAACACAGGACCAGGAATTAAATTTAAGGAGACTTACATTTTCCTTGTGTCTGGCGGAAAGCAGAAGTAAGGGCAACCACTAAAAATATGAAAGTGTGCATAACTTTCAAACCAGGAAGGAGAAAGGGAGAGAAAGAATGAAGAAAATGCAATCGATTCAATCCTGTTTAAGTAGAGAAGAGAATGACTCAGCATAGGTCGCTCATTGATTCATGCATTTGCTCACTCAGCAGAAGTTTATTAAGTATCGGTTAGATGCCAGGCACTATGTCCCTGTTCACATTGAGAGCAGAATATTCAGGAAATGCCTTTAGCCCTAGTCCAGGAAAGCTTAGAAATAATTATCTCCTAGTTTATTTCTCTCGGTCTATTTTATAATCTGCTAAGTGAACAATATTTTCAATAGTTGAGCTATTCTATAAACTCACAGGCTCTTCTGACTCTCTCATTCCCCCAAACTTCCATTTGTTCCAAGATTTGGCTTTGTAACATAAAAATAGGCCACAGGGACCCACACTCAATAGCTACCATGAGGCAATACACTTCTTCAACTCAAGCAAGTATTTAGGGACTGAGCTGAGGGAGCGTCTAGATGATCCCATAGAATCCCAGGAACATGCTGGCCTAACGTGAAGAATAGCAAATACTCTTCCTTTTACTCCAGGCCAACAGCACATGCTGTATTGGAAAGTGTACTCGAAGGAAAACCAGTGGCCCAGGCTGTAGGCCTTTTTCTAACACCCAAAGTATTGATTACCCCATCTATGAACGCTACCATGGGATTGTTGATAAAAATGAAAAAAGATAATAAATTAGAAAGCAGAGGTTGGATGTTTTTTTGTTTTGCTTTGGTTAGAGAAATCAATCACCTCAATTCTTGGGCCTCGTTTCCCTTACTTGTAAATCAGGGGTGTTGGACTAGATCAAGGATGCCTCAGGGGCCTGGCAGGTAATAGAAACAAGTGAACAGGGGGCAGCCTTGGTGTAAAACAGTAGACTTTGTTGGGGCACATGGCACAATTGGGGAATGCAAACCTATGCAAAGAACACAAATCAAAAACAAGAACACCCTGTGACAGTCGGAGTGTGGTCCCCAGATGGCACTCTCTCTAATAATCCATAAAAGGAACAGCCTTGAGTCTGTACATGCAACGTATTCAAGTTGCAAATGAAGAGGACTCTCCACTAAATACCTTCCCCCCCACCCTGAAAAGTCAAGTAGCTTAAGTATAAGCATTTGGAGACCAAATAAGAGCAGGGTAGAGGGTAAGAGGTGGGGAAAAGGTACAGGGAAGATGAGGAAATAAAGCGAGAATAAGGATGGTGACAGTTTAAAACAGACAACTGGTAACAATTAATCCATTCTACCAATGCACCCCTAGAGGCCCACGGTTTTGTTAGGAATTGACGTGTACTCTAAGGAGATCCCAGATCGATAGAACACACTCAGGGATCCTGAGTCTTCTGGTCTGATGCTATTTTCCTAGATCACCAGTTCTTCCATAGTTGGTTTCCTTCTCCTTTTGCAGATTATTTCCAAGGATGGCATGCTGTGTACTCTTTTGCAAAGGGGCTTTGCCACTACTCCCATCAAGAGGTGGAGAAGTCAGGTTCCCTTTTCCTTGAATCTGGAATGGGCCTGACTTGTGTTGACCAAAAGAATATGGCAGAAGTGATGCCATATGACTTCCAAGCTAAGGTCTTGCAACTCATATTTTCACCTTCTTCAAAGCCTTGAACTGCCTTGAAAACAAGTCAGAGCTATCATGCCGGAGAGACAAGTTGAGTTGAGCTCCAGCCAATAGCCAGAACCTAGGCCCCAGTATGCAAATGAGGCCATCTTGGACACTCTATCCCCAACTAAGTGCCCAGCTGAATACGGCCACATGAATGACCCCAGAGCGAGCAGAACTGTGCAATTGAGCCCAACCAACTCATGGGGTTGTGGGAAACACTAAATCCTTGTTATTTTAAGCCATTACTCTTAGGTTACATAGAACTAGATAACTGAAACAAAAACACAACATTATGGTCATCCAGACACCACAAGGACTCTTAGACCAAATCTTTGACTTTACAAGTCAAGCCCTGATGGGGCAGTCAGAACTGGAGCTTGTTTTTTAGAAGGTCTGTCTTCCGTGGCACCTGCATGGTTTTCCCTAATAGAGTGAGATTTCCTTGAGAATTCAAAAGCTGTAAAATAACACAAATATCAAGTTCGAGCCCCTTATTTAATAGAATCTAAGGCCAGAGAGGTTAAGAAGCTGGCTCAGGGTCACACAGCCCTCTAGTGGCCAAGGTGGGACTTGAATTCAAGGCTCCTGAGTTTTAATCGACTGCTCTTTCCAATAAAATATGCTGCTTCCTGCCATTCCACTGAAAGATTTCCATCACATCAGAATTATTGATATAAACAAACTCCCAGGAAAAACAGTAGTCTCAGAAAAGAACGGTTGACAAATATTTTGCAGTCCCATAGGCAAAATGTAGTATGAAAATACAGGCTTTGGGGTCAGGATATCTGGGTCTAAGTCCTGAATCCTCCATACATTTCCTGCGTGACCTCTTTAAGCCTATTTCTCACCTGTGAAGTGCTCCCATGAAAAGTGCTTTACAGCTGTTTCCTTAGACTCCCAGGAGAATTTTCTGAGAGTTAACTTTGGAGCTGAAATTTGCCTCCACTGTGAAAATCCAACTATAGAGTACTCAGAAGCAAGCTTGAGCCTGACCACCTTGCCCAGAAACCTGAGGACTGACTGCGCTGGGAGAGGGGGACAGTCAATGAGGCCTGAGTCAGCTCCATAGCCCAGCCCACACTGGTGAGCTCATGAGGCAGTGTTGGCCCCTAATCACCCTGAGTAACAGGGGTAGACAAGATCTGAAGCATGACTCTAGGCTGTGGGGAAACAATTTCCAAGGCTTCAGAGCACGCGCTGCCTCTAGATCTTGCAAGCACACACAGAATACCTATCACACCCTTGGGTCCCTGGGTGTAAGGAAGTGTGCTTCCCATGACTTGCGTTCTGAAACCATGACTGAGCTTGCCCTGGTCCCTGGCACTGAGAAACATCAATATCTCCAGGAAAGAGTGTTTGATGTGCACCCTGATAATCGCCCTTTCTTTCCGAGGCGGAATAATATCCCAATCCTGTTGGGGGTGGGAGATAAGACCTGTTAATTTCTCCAAGGAAAATATGTGATGTCGACTTGCAGATCAGCACCCTGCCTGACCTCAGTCTATTTTCTGCAGCCGTTCTTATCTAGATTCCCCAACTGCGCACGTTCTCTCTGCCCCAGCAACCCAAAACGCTTTTTTGTCAAGTGAGATATGGTTTCACTTTGCTGACTCCGCTCGAGATTTGCCCCATGGAAAATGTAAATTTGCAAGTCAGGATCAGAAGCAGTGACTCTGCCCCGATGCTGTGTGCGTGTGAGAGAGGCGGCAGAAGGAGGAGATGTGCCAGGAATACATGAGGCTGAAAACTTAGCTTGAGAGTGTGTCACAGCCCAGAATCAAAGGGGGAGGCCTGGGGAGGCACTGGGAGTGGCTCCCACTGCAACTGCTGTGAGGGCACGGATGCTCAATTTTCAGGAAACACAAGGCTTATCGCCAGAACAGAGAGAAAGGACTCATGTCATAGGAAGGTGGGGCTCGTGCTGGGGAGCAGGGAAAGACAAGGTATGTCAGGCAAGGCTGGGCAAGACTGTGGGAGACCAAGGCCAGATGCAGAGACACCCAATGTGGGGGGATTCGGATCCCAGGTTTGTCAGTCTCCCTTTCAATAGCCCCTTCCCTTCATCTTCCAACCTCCTAGAACAACTGAATTGTTTAGTTTGTAGTCTTCCCTTATTAGAATGCAAGCTCCACAAGGCATGCATTTTCTGCCTGTTTTCTTCACATATGTATCTCCAGCTCCTGGAACAGCAGGTGAGTTAGAAACATTTGTTGAATGAACAAGTGGATTCAATAACATGTAGCAGGTTGAAGTGGGAAAAGAAAACAATGTCTTTTTGTCTAATCATAGAGTCTTTAATTTTGCTGTGGAAACAAACTGAAGAGCAACAAAATACCATCTCTTCTAGTGGCTGGATTTGGAATGCAAGACTGTTTGGGGATGATGGATATAACTTTCTGTGAAAACTGGAAAGCTATTGTCTTGGGAGACGCTCCCACCTCCAGACCTTCACTTCTGCATCTCCCTCCACAATTACGTAAGGTCAAATCCCTGTAATAAATCCCTGTCCCGCCATTCTCACAGGGACTCTATTCTCCTCCCTGAACCTTGACTTCAAAAGTTATTGACACCAGAAAGGTTTCCAGGAAAGCAGAAGGGTGAGGATGGGAATCTGCAACTGGTTCTCTGACTGGCTAGATTTAAAGACATTAATGACCATGTTTCCACTGGCAAAAGTTACACATGGCATACGGTGACCAAAAAGTTCCCTCAGGTACTGTCTGTAGTCACCTAGAGTCAAGACCCTACAGAAGTTAAAGGCTTTGGATGACCAAGTAGTCCCATATTTTAGTGGAAATATGGTACAAACTATGGGGTTGTTTGCTTGCTTCTAAGTGAGCTGGAGAGCTTAAAGGAAAAAACGGATGTGCTTAGGGCTTTGCATTTCCAGCTAAAGGTCTGCAGAAGTTATCAGAAATCTCCTATGACTACCATATGACCCAGCAATCCCACTACTGGGCATATACCCTGAGAAAACCATAATTCAAAAAGAGTCATGTACCAAAATGTTCACTGCAGCTCTATTTACAATAGCCCAGAGATGGAAACAACCTAAGTGTCCATCATCGGATGAATGGATAAAGAAGATGTGGCACATATATACAATGGAATATTACTCAGCCATAAAAAGAAACGAAATTGAGCTATTTGTAATGAGGTGGATAGACCTAGAGTCTGTCATACAGAGTGAAGTAAGTCAGAAAGAGAAAGACAAATACCGTATGCTAACACATATATATGGAATTTAAGAAAAAAAATGTCATGAAGAACCTAGGGGTAAGACAGGAATAAAGACACAGACCTACTAGAGAATGGACTTGAGGATATGGGGAGGGGGAAGGGTGAGCTGTGACAGGGCGAGAGAGTGGCATGGACATATATACACTAACAAACGTAAGGTAGATAGCTAGTGGGAAGCAGCCGCATGGCACAGGGAGATCAGCTCGGTGCTTTGTGACCGCCTGGAGGGGTGGGATAGGGAGGGTGGGAGGGAGGGAGATGCAAGAGGGAAGAGATATGGGAACATATGTATATGTATAACTGATTCACTTTGTTATAAAGCAGAAACTAACACACCATTGTAAAGCAATTATACCCCAATAAAGATGTTAAAAAAAAAAAAAAGAAAAGAAATCTCCTATGACCACTCTGAAAGAAACCATACCTCCATGGACTCAGGGTTGAGATTTCTGAAAGCCAAGCCTAGAGTCTAATTCTGCAGGTACAGTGCCTTCCTACAAGACACAGTATATGTAACAAACCCAAGGTAAATATATAGTGCTATCTCATAGCCAGAGTGCTCATGTCTGGAAAGCAAGAGATAGAACTGGGATTGGCTCTTCTCACTATTAGACTTAATAACCCACATAAGGAGTCCTGGCTCTTTATGTTGATGCTGCAACCTTGAGCTTAATGTTCTGTAAGACATCCTGTCCAAGGGAGAAATGGTTCCACCAGTAAACACAGTCAATGTTCCATTAAATTGGAAGCTGGGATTGCCCTCTAGTCAATTTGGGTTCTTTGTGCCAACGAACCAGTAGTCAGCTCTGAGAGGCTGATTTTTATTGACTCTGTCAGCTGCTCTGCCTTACCATCTTCCAGTTGAGTTTGGCCAATGGGAGGCACTGGCAGAGGATTCAAAGGATGGGAGAAGAGAATGTGAAGTATCTACTCACTTGACTCACTCCCTGCTGGGTCATGGGCTGACAGTGGCTGTATTCCTCTACCAAAAACCACAGCTTTGCCCCTTTGGCCAAGGGCTAGTATTGGCTTCCTGCTGTTGTTAGATCCTGAGTGCTTAACCCTACTCAGACCTCTATAAATAGTTCCTCCAGTCATCCCTTTTGAATATGTGGGCCATCCTGCCAGCTCCCTGACTGATAAAAGAAAGTTGCGATCTGAATCTCATTCTGGTCACCTTATTTACACTTCTCATTAGCTCTCATAATTGTTAAGTTAATTGCCTTGGTCTGTCTGAATACATAGTCATAGTATCTTCATTTGCTGAGCAAAAGAAAAGCTTTTTTTTTTTTTAAAGTAACAGAACAGTTAGGCAAAGATTTCTCAGAATACAAAAAGCAAAAACCATAAACAAATTTGAAAGATTAGACTTCATCAGAGGTTAAAAACTGTTGCTTTTCAAAAGATACTCTTAAGAAAATGGAAATGCAAATCTAGACTGGGAGAAGATATTTGCAAAACATATATCTGATAAAAAGACTTTTCTCCAGAATACATAAAGAACACTTAGAACTCAAGAAAAAGAAAATTTTCTTAGAGAAAATTTTTAAAAATTTAATGGGCAAATAAAGATTTTAAATGGGAAAAAGATAACAGATACTTCAACAATGAGGATAGATGGATGTAAAATAAGCAAATGGACACCCAAATTAAAATTACAAGGAGATACCACTACATACTCACTAGAATAGTCAAAATTTAAATGGCTGAAAATACCAGATGTTGGCAAGAATGTGGAACATCTGTAGCTGTCATCTATTGTTTTGGGGAATGTGAAATGGTGCAACCACTTTGGAAAACAAGTTGGCAGTTTCTTAAAAAGTTAAATATACATTTAACATATGACTCAGTAATTTTACTTTTATGCATTTACCCAAGAGAAATGAAACTTGGGTCCACTCAAAGCTTGTACACAAATGTTCACAGCAACTCTACGCATAATAGCCAACAACTGGAAACAACCCAAAACAATTGATCAACAGGTGAAGGGATAAACAAATTGTGGTATATTCATACAATGGAATGTCACATAACATCAAGAAGGAATAAACTGCACATAAACAACATGGATGGATTGCAAAATCGTTACACTGAGTTATAGAAGGTGGACACAAAAGAACATGTACTGGGGGCTTCCCTGGTGGCGCAGTGGTTGAGAATCTGCCTGCCGATGCAGGGGACGCGGGTTCATGCCCCGGTCCGGGAAGATCCCACATGCCGCGGAGCGGCTGGGCCCGTGAGCCATGGCCGCTGAGCTCACGCGTCAGAGCCTGTGCTCCGCAACGGAAGAGGCCACAACAGTGAGAGGCCCGCGTACAGCAAAAAAAAAAAAAAAGCAGATCAGCAGTTGCCTGAGGCTAAGGGTGTGGGGAATGGAGAGAAGAATGACTGGGATGGGGCACAAGGGAACTCTTTGGGAAGGCAGAAATATTCTGCACACTTACTGAGGCAGTAGTTACACAGGTGTATAAATCTGTCTAAACTTGTTGAAATGTACACCTAAAGTTTATGGATTTTATTGTTTGTAAACTGTTCTTCAGTAAAGCTGATCAGAAAAAAAAGAAAAAAAAAAAGCAGCAGCACAAATTGTTGTGATCCCAGCATGCTCAAACACTTCTCTTCACAAATCATTGTGGATTGCAATCACAGCTGTTCTGCGGTAGCCTCTGGAACTGGATTACAGCCAGCAAACATGCTCCCAGATGCTGGAACATCAGTCACGCTGGAGAGGTCATATTTCAGGTCTTTGTGGGATTTGATATATTCCCTGACCTTAAACAACCACTACCACCTACAATGGAATACTGCATTCTACAGATAAAGAACTGGAGACTGATCTATTATCTTACTCTCTTATACAGTTTAACATCAATACTTTTTCTCCTGTTATCAGACAAAATACAAGGCTATAGGAAAGCTATGCAAGATAAAGATTACAAATGAGGAAGTGTACCCAGATTCAAGGTGGCTGATTACCTCCAATACAAGTCATGCCAAAGAGACAATCTCCAAATTCCAGTAAAAACGGCTATAACTCAAGCTCTGTGGCTAACCGAGATTCACCAATGCACACAAGAAAAAACTTAGCAGTTCTCAAGACAAATCTGTTCCAAGGAACAAATCTGTTCCTTGCTGCACTCAGCAAACAAGCATCATCCAGAGTCAACAATTTGTCTTTGACTAAATAGGTTTTATTCTTTAGTTATTACCATTTTGTCCTCTCAAGGGTGAAGTGATGAAGCAAAAATCTTTGCTAAATAGACCATAAAGTTTGCCACTAGTTCAAGGATTAGACACATCAACAACCTAGACACCATTACCTGGGTTTTTTTTTTTTTTTTTAACTTACATGAGATCTGGCCTGGGGCCAAGAAAATGTTATTAAATCGGCACAGCATCAGGCCATGGGAGGATGGCATTTAAGAGAAGAGGGTTGGCAGAGAGGTTGATTAAATGCTTAGTGTAGGCTTACTTCCCTAGAATCCAAATACCTGAAAATTCACATAACAGAATTTTTTGCTCTATTATTCAAAGATATCTGATGTTCATACTACAAAGGCAAAGGTATCTCGAGAGAGCAAAGTGGTGTCTGAATCAAAGGAAAGCTTAGATTTGGTATAATTTAACATTGAATATATTTATTGTGCTCTAATTCTTTGAAAAAAATCATGTTTTATGATAGTAACTCTCCACAAACCAGAATATTCAACTGATTAATCTAGGAGCTCCTTACAAGCAGGAACTATATAACTCTTTATTTCATCCCTATACCTAGCACAGTGACAAGCACAAAATGTTCATTCAGTGAATTTTAATTGAAATAAAATGAAAACATGCAATATGGTTCAATCTTTTTTAAAAAGAAAAGAACTCCATATATATGTTCATATATTCATATAAACATGGAAGAAATATGGCAAGATACATGCCAAACTTTTAAGAAAAACTACCTCACGGATTTGAGGTAATAGGGAGAGAATTTAACATTTCCTTTAAAACGTAGCACAGTAGTCAAGATCATAGGCTTAGTAGTCAGACTAGGTTCAAATCCCAACCCTACCACTTTTTATGTGTGTCACTGGGCAAGTTCTTAACCTCTGTGTGCCTTGTTCCCTCAACTGTGAGTGGAGATCATAAGGCTTCCAACCTCACAGGGTTGGGATGAAGATTATCTCAATCTTCAGATAATATTAATACACTTCAGAGTGCTTCACACTTAACAACTACTTGATTAAGGTTAGCTATCATTAGTATTTTGTTTGATCCTTACAGTGATCAAGGAGTACTTCGGAAATAAAGGAAAAATATTTCACAGCAAAAGTAATTTTAAAGGAACCAAAGTATAATACGAGAAGAAGAAGGAAGAAGAGGAGGAAGGAAGCAAAGGAGGCAAATGGGGAGGAGGAGAAATACAGCCATTGGTTTCATCCTGAAGAAATTTTGCCTTGAGCCCTCCGACTTGCTCCAAGGATGGGCTGGTTGCTCCACGCTTCCCGCATAGCTATCATCTTGGATTTTGATTTCACCTTCATCTTTAGGATTTCTTTTGTCTATCACTTATGTCGAATCACATTTTCCTGGGTCCCAAGTTTTCACTTCTCTTCATACCTTCTCATTTTGGTAAGTCATATTTACCATTACCCTCTTAAGAAGGGGTGCGTGGCAGTTAAGTATTTTGAGATACAGCATGCCTGAAAAGGTCTTTATTATGCACTCATGCTAAATTATGTTTGCGTGGTTAGGTGTAAAATTCTACAGTGGAAATAATATTCCTTCAGAATTTCAAGACATTGCTCCATTGTCTTTTAGCTTCCCGCAGTCCTATAGAGAAGTTTGATACCATTTTATTGTATTCTTTGTTTCAAACTTGAGTTTTCTATCTGAAGGCTTTTAGGATCTTCTCTTTGTCCCATGTGCTCTGAAAGTTCACAGTGGTTGGACTTGGTGCTTTCATCCCTTGTGTTAGGCACTCAGTGGACCTTTTGGTCTGGCAACTCATGCCCTTCAATTCTGGGAGATTTTCATAAATTACTTCTTTGATAACTTCCTCCTTCCTCCTCTCTGTTTTTGCTACTCTTTCTTTGGAATGTTGTTTGTTTCTGTTGTTGTTCTCCATTGTTGCCTATTTTCCATCTCCTTATATTTTTCCTTTATATTTTGCAGAAATTTAAACCTTATTTTCCAAACTTTCTTTACAGTTTAAAAAAATAGCTTCTATAATATTTTGAATTTCTAAGAGCTCTTTTTTGTTCTCTGTATGTTCTTTTTTATGTGGCAACTGTAGCTTGCTTCACAGATGTAAAATATTCTCCTAGATCACTGAGAATATTAATAGAAGGTAGTTGTTTTTTCTCCAGTTTTCTTCTCCCTGTATCTTCTGTTTCCTCCAATTAATATTTTTGTTTTAGGTTCTTTCATATTAAAGGGTTTCCTCAAATGTCTGGCAATCCTTCTATGTCTGTTCACATTTAAAAGTGGGAGGGCGGAAGAGTAAGATGTGGAGATCACCTTCTTGCCCACAGATATACCAGAAATATATCTACATGTGGAACAACTCCCACAGAACACCTACTGAACGCTGGCAGAAGACCTCAGACTTCCCAAAAGTCGTGTGGATGAAAGGCTTTTGGTGCTGCAGCCAGGAGTCAGTGCTGTGCCTCTGAGGTGGGAGAGCCAACTTCAGGACACTGGGCCACAAGAGACCTCCCAGCTCCACATGATATCAAATGGCAAAAATCTCCCAGAGATCTCCATCTCAACACCAGCACCCAGCTTCACTCAATGACCAGCAAGCTACAGTGCTGGACATCCTATGCCAAACAACTAACAAGACAGGAACACAAACCCACCCACTAGCAGAGAGGCTGCCTAAAATTATAAGTCCACAGACACCCCACAACACACCACCAGACGTGGACATGCCCACCAGAAAGACAAGATCCAGCCTCATCCACCACAACACAGGCACTAGTCCCCTCCACCAGGAAGCCTACACAATCCACTGAACCAACCTTAGCCACTGGGGACAGACACCAAAAACAACGAGAACTATGAGCCTGCAGTCTGCAAAAAGGACACCCCAAACACAGTAAGAAGAGCAAAATGAGAAGACAGAAAAAAACACAGCAGATGAAGGAGCAAGATAAAAACCCACCAGACCTAAAAAATGAAGAGGAAATAGGCAGTCTACCTGAAAAACAATTCAGAATAATGAGAGTAAAGATGATCCCAAATCTTGGAAATAGAATAGACAAAATGCAAGAAACATTTAACAAGGACCTAGAAGAGCTAAAGATGAAACAAACAATGATGAACAACACAATAAATGAAATTAAAAATACTCTAGATGGGATCAATAGCAGAATAACTGAGGCAGAAGAACGGATAAGGGACCTGGAAGATAAAATAGTGGAAATAACTACTGCAGAGCAGAATAAAGAAAAAACAATGAAAACAACTGAGGACAGTCTCAGAGACATCTGGGACAACATTAAACACACCAACATTCGAATTACAGGGGTTCACAAAGAAGAAGAGAAAAAGAAAGGGACGGAGAAAATATTTGAAGAGATTATAGTTGAAAACTTCCCTCATATGGAAAAGGAAATAGTTAATCAAGTCCAGGAAGCACAGAGAGTTCCATACAGGATAAATCCAAGGAGAAATATACCTAGACAAATACCAATCAAACTGTCAAAAATTAAATACAAAGAAAACATATTAAAAGCAGCAAGGGAAAAACAACAAATAACACACAAGGGAATCCCCATAAGGTTAACAGCTGATCTTTCAGCAGAAACTCTGCAAGCCAGAAGGGACTGGCAGGATATATTAAAGTGATGAAGGAGAAAAACCTGCAACCAAGATTACTCTACCGAGCAAGTATCTCATTCAGATTTGATGGAGAAATTAAAACCTTTACAGACAAGCAAAAGTTGAGAGAGTTCAGCACCACCAAACCAGCTTAACAACAACTGCTAAAGGAACTTCCCTAGGCAAGAAACACAAAAGAAGGAAAAGACCTACAATAACATACCCAAAATAATTAAGAAAATGGCAGTAGGAACATACATATCGATAATTACTTTAAATGTAAATGGACTAAATCCTCCCACCAAAAGACACAGATTGGCTGAATGGATACAAAAACAAGACCCATATATTAGCTGTCTACAAGAGACCAACTTCAGACCCAGAGACACATACAGACTGAAAGTAAGGGGATGGAAAAAGATACTTCATGCAAATGGAAACCAAAAGAAAGCTGGAGTAGCAATTCTCATATCAGACAAAATAGACTTTAAAATAAAGACTATTACAAGAGGCAAAGAAGGACACTACATAATGATCAAGGGATCGATCCAAGAAGAAGATATAACAATTGTAAATATTTATGCACCCAACATAGGAGCACCTCAATACATAAGGCAAATACTAACAGCCATAAAAGGGGAAATCAACAGTAACACATTCATAGTAGGGGACTTTAACACCCCACTTTCACCAATGCACAGATCATCCAAAATGAAAATAAATAAGGAAACACAAGATTTAAATGATACATTAAACAAGATGGACTTAATTGATATTTATAAGACATTCCACCCAAAAACAACAGAATACACATTTTTCTCAAGTGCTCATGGAACATTCTCCAGGATAGATCATATCTTGGGTCACAAATCAAGCCTTGGTAAATTTAAGAAAATTGAAATTGTATCAAGTATCTTTTCCGACCACAAAGCTATGAGACGAGATATCAATTATAGGAAAAGATCTGTAAAAAATACAAACACATGGAGACTAAACAATACACTACTTAATAACGAAGTGATCACTGAAGAAATCAAAGAGGAAATTAAAAAATACCTAGAAACAAATGACAATGGAGACACAATGACCCAAAATCTATGGGATGCAGCAAAGGCAGTTCTAAGAGGGAAGTTTATAGCAATACAATCCTACCTTAAGAAACAGGAAACATCTCGAATAAACAACCTAAACTTGCACCTAAAGCAATTAGAGAAAGAAGAACAAAAAAAACCCAAAGTTAGCAGAAGGAAAGAAATCATAAAAATCAGATCAGAAATAAATGAAAAAGAAATGAAGGAAACAATAGCAAAGATCAATAAAACTAAAAGCTGGTTCTTTGAGAAGATAAACAAAATTGATAAACCATTAGCCAGACTCATCAAGAAAAAAAGGGAGAAGACTCAAATCAATAGAATTAGAAATGTAAAAGGAGAAGTAACAACTGACACTGCAGAAATACAAAAGATCATGAGAGATTACTACAAGCAACTCTATGCCAATAAAATGGACAACCTGGAAGAAATGGACAAATTGTTAGAAACGCACAACCTTCCAACACTGAATCAGGAAGAAATAGAAAATATGAACAGACCACTCACAAGCACTGAAATTGAAACTGTGATTAAAAATCTTCCAACAAACAAAAGCCCAGGACCAGATGGCTTCACAGGAGAATTCTATGAAACATTTAGAGAAGAGCTAACACCTATCCTTCTCAAACTCTTCCAAAATATAGCAGAGGGAGGAACACTCCCAAACTCATTCTACGAGGCCACCATCACCCTGATACCAAAACCAGACAAGGATGTCACAAAGAAAGAAAACTGCATGCCATTATCACTGATGAACATAGATGCAAAAATCCTCAACAAAATACTAGCAAACAGAACCCAGAAGCACATTAAACGGATCATACACCATGATCAAGTGGAGTTTATTCCAGGAACGCAAGGATTCTTCAATATACGCAAATCAATCAACGTGATACACCATATTAACAAACTGAAGGAGAAAAACCATATGATCATCTCAATAGATGCAGAGAAAGCTTTCGACAAAATTCAACACCGATTTATGGTAAAAACCCTGCAGAAAGTAAGCATAGAGGGAACTTTCCTTAACATAATAAAGGCCATATATGACAAACCCTCAGCCAACATCATCCTCAATGGTGAAAAACTGAAAGCATTTCCACTAAGATCAGGAACAAGACAACGTTGCCCACTCTCACCACTCTTATTCAACATAGCTTTGGAAGTTTTAGCCACAGCAATCAGAGAAGAAAAGGAAATAAAACAATCCAAATCGGAAAAGAAGAAGTAAAGCTGTCACTGTTTGCAGATGACATGATACTATACATAGAGAATCCTAAAGATGCTACCAGAAAACTACTAGAGCTAATCAATGAATTTGGTAAAGTAGCAGGATACAAAATTAATGCACAGAAATCTCTGGCATTCCTATACACTAATGATGAAAAATCTGAAAGTGAAATCAAGAAAACACTCCCAGTTACCAATGCAACACAAAGAATAAAATATCTAGGAATAAACCTACCTAAGGAGAAAAAAGACCTATATGCAGAAAATTATAAGACACTGATGAAAGAAATTAAAGATGATACAAATAGATGGAGAGATATACCATGTTCTTGGATTGGAAGAATCAACATTGTGAAAATGACTCTACTACCCAAAACAATCTACAGATTCAATGCAATCCCTATCAAACTACCACTGGCATTTTTCACAGAGGTAGAACAAAAAATTTCACAATTTGTATGGAAACACAAAAGACCCCGAATAGCCAAAGCAATCTTGAGAATGAAAAATGGAGCTGGAGGAATCCAGCTCCCTGACTTCAGACGATACTACAAAGCTACAGTAACCAAGACAGTATGGTACTGGCACAATAACAGAAATATAGATCAATGGAACAGGATAGAAAGCCCAGAGATAAACCCACGCACATATGGTCACCTTATCTTTGATAAAGGAGGCAGGAATGTACAGTGGAGAAAGGACAGCCTCTTCAATAAGTGGTGCTGGGAAAACTGGACAGGTACACGTAAAAGTATGAGATTATATCACTCCCAGCACCATACACAAAAATAAGCTCAAAATGGATTAAAGACTTAAATGTAAGGCCAGAAACTACCAAACTCTTAGAGGAAAACATAGGCAGAACACTCTATGACATAAATCACATCAAGATCCTTTTTGACCCACCTCCTCGAGAAATGGAAATAAAAACAAAAATAAACAAATGGGACCTAATGAAACTTCAAAGCTTTTGCACAGCAAAGGAAACCATAAACAAGACAAAAAGACAACCCTCAGAGTGGGAGAAAATATTTGCAAATGAAGCAACTGACAAAGGGTTAATCTCCAAAATTTATAAGCAGCTCATGCAGCTCAATAACAAAAAAACAAACAACTCAATCCAAAAATGGACAGAAGACCTAAACAGACATATGTCCAAAGAAGATATACAGACTGCCAACAAACACATGAAAGAATGCTCAACATCATTAATCATTAGAGAAATGCAAATCAAAACTACAATGAGGGCTTCCCTGGTGGCGCAGTGGTTGGGAGTCCGCCTGCCGATGCGGGGGACACGGGTTCGTGCCCTGGTCCGGGAGGATCCCACGTGCCGCGGGGCGGCTGGGCCCGTGAGCCATTGCCGCTGGGCCTGCGCGTCCGGAGCCTGTGCTCCGCGACGGGAGAGGCCCCAGCGGTGAGAGGCCCGCGTAGCGCAAAAAAAAAAAAAAAAACTACAATGAGACATCATCTCACACCACTCAGGATGGCCATCATCAAAAATCTAGAAACAATAAATGCTGGAGAGAGTGTGGAGAAAACGGAACCCTCTTGCACTGTTGGTGGGAATGTAAATTGGTACAGTCACTACGGAGAACAGTATGGAGGTTCCTTAAAAAACTATGAATAGGGACTTCCCTGGTGGCGCAGTGGTTGAGAGTCCGCCTGCCGATGCAGGGGACACGGGTTCGTGCCCCGGTCCGGGAGGATCCCACATGCCACGGAGTGGCTGGGCCCGTGAGCCAAGGCCACTGAGCCTGCGCGTCTGGAGCCTGTGCTCTGCAACAGGAGAGGCCACGACAGTGAGAGGCCCGCGTACCACATAAAAGAAAAAAGAGTCATGTACCAAAATGTTCATTGCAGCTCTATTTACAATAGCCCGGAGATGGAAGCAACCTAAGTGTCCATCATGAGATGAATGGATAAAGAAGATGTGGCACATATATACAATGGAATATTACTCAGCCATAAAAAGAAACGAAATTGAGCTCTTTGTAATGAGGTGGATAGACCTAGAGTCTGTCATACAGAGTGAAGTAAGTCAGAAAGAGAAAGACAAATACCGTATGCTAACACATATATATGGAATTTAAGAAAAAAAAATGTCATGAAGAACCTAGGGGTAAGACAGGAATAAAGACACAGACCTACTAGAGAATGGACTTGAGGATATGGGGAGGGGGAAGGGTAAGCTGTGACAAAGCGAGAGAGAGGCATGGACATATATATACACTACCAAACGTAAGGTAGATAGCTAGTGGGAAGCAGCCGCATAGCACAGGGAGATCAGCTCGGTGCTTTGTGACCGCCTGGAGGGGTGGGATAGGGAGGGTGGGAGGGAGGGAGATGCAAGAGGGAAGAGATATGGGAACATATGTGTATGTATAACTGATTCACTTTGTTATAAAGCAGAAACTAACACACCATTGTAAAGCCATTATACTCCAATAAAGATGTAAAAAATAAATAAACAAAAAATAATAAAAGTGGGGCACTAAAAAGTTGAATAGATGTGCCTGTTTATTGTGGGTTTTCCTGGAAGATGATATGGCCAGACCATGTCACTGGGGACTCACTGGTGTTAGTATCTCTAGGTCTTTTCTCTTGAGCCGGCTAGAGTTTCCAGAAAAGTACCCTCGATTTCCTGCCTCAAAGGGGGCTAGCAGGTAAAGAGAACCAACACTCTCAGCACTCAGCATACAAACTTTTAGTTGATACAGCACCAGCCTACAACAGTTACTGGTACTCCCAGGCCAGAAATTCATTGTTGCAAAGAATAAATCTCTAGTCTTTTTTGGGGCGGGGATGATCAGGAAAGACAACTAGGGTTCTAACTGCCTTAAAAAGACTTACAAATTTTCCTTCTCTTTAATCCTGCCTTCACCCACACTTTTTGATGTACCTTGTGCTTCCAAATTTCTGGGCCATTGAGTTGCTTGGAGATAAAAAAAAAATTTATACGCTCTTAGGATCTCTTTTGCTCCTGGCTTATAGTTTAGCTTTTTCAGGGATGTGCTAAATAAGTTATCATTTATCATGTACTGTCCAACTTGTAGTTTTTTCCTTTTCCTGTCTTGCATGGGGTTTTACCTTTTAAAACATACCTTGGCTGCCATTTTAGTGGCATTTCAGAAAAGAGATGAATGCATGTACCCAATCCACTTTTCATTCAGAAGTCACCCACAACGTTATTTTCAAAGGAAAAACTTCAGCAGGATTCCATGTTGGATTGTCTATAAGAGGTGAAGAAATAAAGAAATCAGATATAGGTCCAAGATTTCTAGGCTGGGTGATCAAGAAAATGTGATATCGTTTACAGAGACAGAGAAAACTGGAAAGGGAACAGATGGGGTAAAATTGGAGCAGATGATTCTGTTGGGTTTAGACATATTGAAATTGAAGTGATGGGAAACATTCAAATGGAGATGTTATGCAGACAATTGGAAATGCACTCATGGAGCATGGGGAAGGGTGAAGGCTGGATATTTATGCTTGGGAATAAACTGTATTTAAGTCTGTTAAGGTAAGTGAGAGTAGGAAAATATTGAAGAAGTAAGTGCTTAGAAAGAATAGCAGAACGAAGACCTAGCCTTGAAGGATATCAAACAACAGGGGAAAGAAAAAGAAAGGAAGTTTCTCACTGGGGAAAAAAAGAGATATGGTTAGAAATAGAAAATAATCAGTATTGTGGGGTAATGTGAAACCCAGTAACACTGTGCAAGCTTGGACAGCCACCAGGCCGGGAAGTGGCAGAGTCCAGACGGAACTTCAGGATAGAGTAGGAGGCCAAAAAAGGGGTCTTTAAGGTATTAATATCATAACTAAAGCTGAAGAATATGGACTCTAATGGGTCCTGTAGCACTAGTACCCTAGACTAAGGGGAAAGGACAGATGAGAGCAGAATCCCACAAGTCGGTCAGCGTAGAAGCCAAGAACTGATGAGTTCATCCAGGCCAGTGTGCTGGGGAGGAGAGGAGAGCAGTAACTGGTGAAGATTCCAACAGATAGGTGCTGAGTGTCTCAGAGATACAGGTACAGTGTTCAGAGACTCAGGCATAGAGGAAATCAGGGCAAGTCGCTGAGACAGAGAAGGAAACACAAAAGCAGGAGCTCAGACAATGAGTTACCATGGTCAGAGGTGGGGCAGCGGCAGAGTCAGCTTAGGTGAATCTTAAACTGCTGAAGTAGGATCTCTGAATAGCCTCCCTGCTAGGAACATGCCTTAATCCTCGATTTGAGCTGAGCTGAGCTAAAAGATGACAGCTAAAATAAAGACAACTAATTATTAAAATTTAATATCCTATAACCCAGTAAATCCATCTTGGCATTTACCCTAGAAAAATACTCACACCTCTGTCCAAAGAAGCATATTCAAGGATGATCATTAAAACATTGTTTGCAATAGCCAAGACACAGAAGCAACCTAAGTGTCCACTGACAGATGAATAGATAAAGAAGAGGTGGTCCCGTGCTGCGGGAAAACTAAGCCCACGTGCCACAACTACTGAGCTCGCGCGCTTCAATGAGAGAGCCCCTGCACCACAACTACAGAGCCCACGAACCCTGGAGCCTGTGCGCCACAACTAGTGAGAGAAAAGCACACACCACAACTAGCAAGAAGCCTGCACCGCAGCGAAGATTCCGTGTGCTGCAACTAAGACCCGACACAGCCAAAAATAAGAAAGAAAGAAGAGGTGGCCCATATATACAATGCAATATTACTCAGCCGTAAAAAAGAATGAAGTAATGCCACTTGCAGCAACATGAGTGGACCTAGAGATTATCATACTAAGTGAAGTAAGCCAACAAAGACAAATATTATATGATATCACTTATATGTGGAATCTAAAACAAAAAAAGATACAAATGAACTTATTTCCAAAACAGAAAGAGACTCACAGTCAGAGAAAACAAACCTATGGTTACCAAAGGGAAAAGGTGGGGGAGGGATAAATTAGGAGATTGGGATTAACATATACACACTACTATATATAAAATAGATAACCAACAAGGACCTACTGTATAGCACAAGGAACTACTCTACTCAATATTTTGTAATAAACTATAAGGGAAAAGAATCTGAAAAAGAAAAAACATATATATATCTATATATCTATATATATATATCTATATATATATCTGAATCACTGTGCCGTATACCCGTATACCTGAAACTAACATGACATTGTAAATCCACTATACTTCAATTTTTTTAATTAATTACTTAAAGGGAACTGGCTCTAAATTAGGGGACAAAAACAACATTGTTTGCAATCAAAGAACATGTCCATCAATAAAGGCATAATTAAATATGTGTATCCATACTGAAATAACACACAGCAATCAAAAATAATGAGGTAGTTCCTAGTGACTGACATGGGACAATTCAATACATAATGTTGAGTTGCAGGGGTAAAAAAGTGGCACAATATAATGAAATATCTGAAATTGTTCATGTTTTTGAGAGAGAGAAAGAGGTCTGACAAATGTAGAGGGTCCTTCAGGGATGACACCTGCCACTGTAGATCATTACATGTTGACATAGTCCATATGCAGAGATGCTGAGTCAGGGAAGAAATAAGAAAAGGCGAATGGGTTTGGGTAGAAGGAAGTCATCACCAACCTTCATGACAGCACTACAAGTTGAGCAGTAGAGGTGAGAAAAAGACTGCAGAGGGAGGGAGATGATGGGTGATTTGTGGGAGTGGTCTCTACACCTTCTAACTTTAAGGACAGGAGAGGAATACTGAAGCTGGCACAGACAGAAAGGTACAATGAAGAATTTTTAGACTAAGGGCAATCTGGGCATATTTGAAGTTGGAAGGGGAAAGCCCTTGGAAAGAGAGAAACTGCAGATGTTGTCGAGAGCACAGGACGAGAGGGCAGTGTGTTTGTCAAATGTTAGGGTCTGAAAGGAACCTCAGAGCCGCCTTGCCCCCTTATTTTATAGTTGAGGAAACTGGGTCTAGGGAGGTGGTGTGGGTAAGATCATGGTTTGGAATCCAAAGTCTATCTCTTAGTAGCTTAGAAACTGCTTTGAGCCACCAATTCCTTATCTTTGAAGTAGAAATAAAAGCTGCCTATTTCATAGAGTTGTAAAGCTTTATTTCCATCATCATCATCATTATTACTGTTATTATTACTTAACACATAAAGATTTACCATGCCTGTCACTCTTCTAGTGCTTCACACGTATTAACCTTAATAACACTGTGAAATAAGTAGCATTTTTATTCCCTTTTTACAACACAGAACTGAGGCATGAAGAGACATTAACTTACAGAGCTAGAAAGTGATAGAACCAGGATTCAAAGCAGGCAGCTGGCTTCTCAGTCTAAGCTCTCAATTACTCACCTCCTGCCTCTCAATCAGGTCATGTGACAAGAAGAACCGGCTGCTGTTCCCACAGAGGAAGCCAGGACCCAAATGACTCAGAATGAGAAATTCTCAAGCATAGGGGCCTCATGGCCCATAGGTCAAACCCTGTCTTAAGGGATATTCCAAGCTCTTTTGTTCTACTGGAATGGGCTGAGTCAAGTATTGCTTAATACAGGGGGATCATGATTCACCATTTGGTAGTCTTTCCAGGTATGTGGAGATTTTTTACTCAGTTTGATAGTTGTAACAATTGATTTTATATCTTCCATTATGGTACCTCATCATGAGTGTTCAAACACACGACAGAGTAGCTGCAGACCATGCTGGCTTCCAGCAGGCCGGTCTACCAACTCAGTGGCAGCTGGAAATCATCTCCATTGAAAGTAGCATTGACATATATACACTACCAAATGTAAAATAACTAGCTAGTGGGAAGCAGCCAGAGATCAATTCCATGCTTTGTGTCCACCTAGAAGGGTGGGATAGGGAAGGTGGGAGGGAGATGCAAGAGAGAGGAGATATGGGGATATATGTATATGTATAGCTGATTCACTTTGTTATACAGCAGAAACACAACAACATTGTAAAGCAATTATATTCCGATAAAGACGTTAAAAAAATAAAATAAAGGCTGCAAAGTGTACTGGAACACTCCTTCCCCTTCTAAGTGAGGAAGGCTCTCCCTCGACATAATGGGTGTCCTCATCAGCAGACTTGGTGAAAGGGCCAGAGATGGGAGTAAAGGTTGCAGCTGAGACCTGGATGCAGCGATGGACGCAGCACAGACCACACATGGGAAGGGAGTGGTCCTTCAGCTTTCTGGGTAGGGGGCATGCCCCAGTCCTTATGGTACATTCCCTCCAACACGCATCTTGGCTTTTAAAAAGCAGCTTCTGCATCCAAGATTTTCTTCAAATGGAGGGGCTCAAAATGCTTCACTGGAGTCTTCACGATGCACGTGACAATAGGGACAATTATAGATCAATAGATGCAAGACCCAAACTGGTCACTGCTGTCTACTTTGTGCCTATAATAAAGCTCATTAGGAGCTTAATGAGAATTTAAGGATTTTTTTTCTTTATGTTAATTTGAAGACCTAGCACTTATTAAAAACCCAGAATTCTTTCCCCAGAGCCTAGTGCAGAAGAGAGGGAAAGTCCGGTAATATATCCATTCTTCCAATAAACACTTACACGGGCCTGTTATATAGAAGGTTCTGGATTAAGTATGTAGACGGCGGAGGTGAGAGATGGTACAAAGATGAGGGTAGGGTAGAGTTGCTCCTCTTCATGGATTTATGATTTATTACACAATAGGAGACAGATAGAGCTAGGGTTCTAGACTAGTCACAGTGCTTGAATTCATATCCCAGTGAATCCACGCCATGGGACTCTGGATGAGTGACTTGGTCTCTCCAGGCTTCCATTTCCTCACAGGTAAAACAGGGACAGTGATGGGACCATCGTTGTCAGGTTGTTGTAAGAAATAAAATAATGCATAAAAGAAGTGTTGTAGAAAACAGAAATAGAGTTACAGATGTAGAAAATAAACTTATAGTTAGTGGGGGGTAAGTAGGGGAGGGATAAATTGGAAGATCAGGATTGACATATACACACTACTATATATAAAAGAGATAACTAATAAGGACCTACTGTACAGCACTCAATACTCTGCAATGGCCTATATGGGAAAAGAAGCTAAAAAAGAGTGGATATATATATATATATGTATAACTGATTCACTTTGCTGTATACCTGAAACTAACACAACATTGTGAATCAACTAGACACCAATGAAAATTAAAAAACAAAAAAGAAATTTAAAAAAGAAGTTTTGTAGAGTCTCTAGTACATAATTGAAGCTCATTATATGCTAGTTATTATTATTGTAAATAACAAAAAGCAGATAAGAATCACATTAATCATGATATCCATAAAGATGAAATTCAGGGTTTTGAATAGGAATATATTTTGAAGGGTTTGGTCCCCCCTACAAGATTAGAAGTTTCAGAAAACATTTGACAAGAACGAAAGCTATAAGTCCTCCCAAAATAAGGATCACCCATCTCTTCAACACTACCTAAAGTGCAGCCCGTCTCTAGATTGCTACATGTGCTAACCCCACTGTGTCTTGCAGCTGGCCACTCTCTGTTCTGGATCTGACTTTGTGGGCTTGTTTCCTAGGGCCCTGTCCCTCCAAATGGAAAAGCAGTCCTTCTGGATCTTAATCTTCTAAACACCAACTTCCCTGTTCCCCTGGCCACACGGCTGCCTATGCCAGTTTTCCACTGTTCACACTGCATCCTCATTTAGCCTTAAAATCTTTTTTTCCTCCTTAAAAACTTGCTTCTTTCATGCAAACTCTTTTCCTGCCCTCCACGAACAAAATAAGATCAGAAATGTGACCAAAAGTCTCGACAACTACTCTCCTCTCTTAAGGATCTTTCCACGTGTCTTTTGCTGACCTGGCAAGATTTTGGGGGTGAGGGAAAGTTTGTTAGGAGTCCCTTCCAGGTGGGGTAGCCCAGCACTCACATGCTCCAAACTCATGTGCTTGCCCTTTAGGGCAAACCACATTATTACTGATTGCATCTCACTTTTTCAGAGCGGAGGGGTCCCGTGAACTTTTTCCCTGGACCCAGATATCAAGCGATAGTGTGGGAAAATGAGAGGCCCTGCCAGAGGGGACTGCCTCAGGGGCCCCGGGGGGCAGCGGCAGCAACTCAGCCTTGGGCTCTCCCTGTAGAGTTCCAGCCCCCCAGGACACATCTGGTTGTAGGGCAGCTCACCAGGCCAGGCAGGGTGTTAATGAGAGCCGAGTGTGTGGGAGTGTCATCAAATCACTGGGTGCTTTGGGGTTTATTCTGGTGCTCAATCAGATCTGATTGCATCAATAGGCCCATTTAACATAATTGGAAGTGGAAGCTGACAGTTTCTTGGCTTGTTCGGGACCTGTGGTGGCTGGCATGAGAGACAGAGAGGGGCCCAGTATCATCTGGAATGAATCTGGGCAAGTGCAGGAAAGGGGGGGGCGGGGCTGCCCCTACTACTCGGCAGGCCCTGGAATGACGGCAAGAAGCACGCTGGTATCCTTGGCCCCAAGCCAGCCCCTCCTGTCCTACCTCCTGGGGCTCAACCTCTGCAGCCCTCGAGGGTCTCATTGTTATCTCCACCTGAAACCTGAAAAGATCAGGTCTAGAGAAGTGAAGAGGGGACAGCGTGCCTCTTCTCCATTTCTTTTCAAACAAAGGCCAAGGCTGTCTGAAGTCTGAGACTCCTCTGTCGGTTCAGGCTGGCACCTTGGTGGGATCAGATTTGGCATCACCGTATCTAATTTGAAACTTTGGGGTTGAGATAGTTCTATTATATTATGGTTAAGAGCACAGGCATTGAAAGTATCACCCACAGATGACTCACTGATTGTAAGCGGGGGAAGCATCTTTGCAACGGAGGGATCCACTGTCGCATCCTGAACCCACTGATCAACCTTAGCTCCCAGCCTCCCCGTGGATGCAGTATGCTGTGTACCGAACCAGCTAGAATCAGGGCCACTAAATGATAGAACCTGCGTCTAACGAGCCTTTAGACCTAACTCCCAGTTTACAGAAAATCCGGGGACTGGAGGGACAAGTTAAATGACACCAGGAAGAAACAATCAGACCCAGAATATGCACACGCCACAGGACAATTAATTTTTTCCAGCAAGTTAGTGGCATGTAAAAGGCGGGGAGATTCCTTTAGATGAAAAGATTTGACATTTTAGAGATATAACCAACCAGGAAACAAACAAAAACAACAACAACAAAAACAGAACAATACAAAGGGCTGTGGAGTCAGACCAGCAGGGCTTACTTACATCTGGTCTTTGCCACGTATAGGCAGGTGGCCTCAGACAAGTTACTGAGCTTCTCTGAGCCCTATTTCCTTACCTGCGAAAAGGGAATAATGCATTCTACTTCACAGGGCTGCTGTGAAGATTAACTGAGAAAATGCACTAAAGCCTTTAGCATGGTGCATGGGCGTACTGAGTACTCCAAAGCAGCGGCTATTAGTATCATAGCAGAGATCCACGGATGAACTGAACTGATCCTGTGGCGTCTGCGCTGCCTGCCCGATGCTACTGGGCCTCCCTACTTACCGCTTAGCAGCTGCTTTACTTAATGATGCCTGACCCACCCTACTGGAAGTATCACCTCCCAAACACAAAGCCCCCTCATATACTACCTGTTCCTGAGTTGAGGCTGGAAAAGGTGCCAGAGGGCTGCTTGTGCAGGAATATACAAGAGCCTGTGGAGCAGATGGTGCCCCACCCCAGTTCCTGGGCCTTTAGCATTTCAGGGCATGCTGCCAGCACTCATCACTCTGTCCCAGGGCTTGCTTTCTTTCTTTCCTTCTTTTTTTTCTTTTCCACCTAGGGCTTTCTGAGACTGCTAGAACTCGCCCTGACCTGAGGCGTATGGCCAGCTGGAAGTGCCAGGGAATGAACAACCCGCCCTGCCCTCCCCTCAGCAGTTCTCCATCAGAGACAGACAGGAGTGGAGGTATAGATATCCCAGCTCCCTTGTCTCTCTGCTGGGATATCTCTGAAGTATGTGTTCAACACTGTTTCCCAGAAATCCACAGCAGGGCTAAGGTGTACTCAGCGCCGTGGAACAAGCTAAATTATACAGCCCCTCTTCTTAGCTGTTTTCCCCTCCCTGAATTAGCTCCCCACACACCACCTGTGAGTTCTAGGACCACTCCCAAATAAACCGCTTATGCTGGAAGCTTTGTCTGAGGGAACCCAAACTAAGACACCACATAAATGAGTTTGGATTTTACCCTAAGGGCAGCAGGAAGCTGTTGAAATACTCGCTGAACTGCAAATATTCGTATGGTTCTAGAGATCCAAGCTCTGCCCCAGTCCTTGAATTTTCACTATCAGTGCTAGATGTTTTATCCAGTAAGACTAACAAGGGCTGTGTCCCATTCATGTGAGATACTCCCCATGTAGTGCCCGTCACAGTGGACTGCCTCCATCTTCTCCTCCTCAACAGCATGCTCCCCATTCGGCTTTGCAACAGGAGCAACAGGCACGGAAGCTGGAGAGAACCCGGGGATCTTGTTACGCAGAGCTTATGCACTGTAGACACCATGGCTGCAAACAGGCACATAGAAATTAACTGCTGCCTTCCGCTTGGAGATGTCTGAAGTTTAAGAGAAAAGTCCTGCAGAAGACATCATGCCAGTTGTAGCAAGAAACATCTGGAAGGGATGCGGGTCTGAGGAAGTATCTGGCTGCCCGGGGACCTACCTTCCCCGGGATAACAGAGAAAGCCCTGGAAAGACCCGTGGGAAACTGCACTGCTCTAATAAAGAGAATCCTAAGCCCGCTGTCCTGCTTCGACAGCAGTGCCCACAGGCATGCTGATGAGACCAGAATAAGCCATAAGCAACACGATCAGGCAGCTGGCCAGCGTCCTGTCAAGGCTTTGTATACAGCTCTTGGAACTACTTCAGAAAGAGTTTGGGTACAAGTGGATATTATGATGGAAGATCCTTGCAAAAATCTTTCCAGTGGAACCTAAGATCATCCCCCCAACACTTCTGGGTAATAATTTTTCCCTTCTTGTGAGAAGCAGATGGAATAAACAGACTAAGTTTATTGTTCCATTATTCTATTGTTGTAAGGCAAGACACTCCATGATCTGTATCTCGGCTACAAACTGGTAGCAAGGAAGTAAATTTAAGATTAGGAAATCCTTTGCCTCTATCCCTTTGTTTAGCAATCATGCCAATTTGTTTTCTGTTTATATTTTCAAAAAAGAAAGAAAGAAAAGAAAAGAGAGGCCGAAACATGCCTTACAAGAGTCCCTAAAGAGATCATAGAGTTAAGACTGGGTGGCATCATGGACATATAATTTCTGCCCCAAGGAAAGTAATAAAGGAGGTCAAGGTGGTCACTGGACTGCATTGGCAGGGGCTCAGCCCCAGGTAACAGGAAGCCCTCTGTCCTCACTGCACCACCCAGTGACCTAAGCCAGATCGGGGATCCTGGGACACCTGGACAGGTAAAGAGTCTGTCCAGAGAAGTGAGGGTGCCTCTCAGGATTGCTGGGTATCACATTTATTAAAAGTAACAAAAGGGGGAATGAGGGAAAGGGAAATCTTTAGGGAAGGTCTCTTTATTTGGTGTCCCCTAAATTTCATCTCATTGCAGTTTACAAAAAAAATCAAGGTACAGAGTTTCCCAGGACAGGGAGACATCCCTGATTTGGGCATACCCCAGAGTAAATGCACCTTAAAACATATGGCTGACAACTGAGATTTCTGAGCTGGGACACTACTCTGGCCGGGTAGCATTTAGTTTGATGATACCAGCTGAAGTGACACTTGGGACCACTTTGGTCCACCCGGAACTTCAGGACATCTGTTTCACCACGCTCCTCTCTACCCTGTTCTTATGCACCTTGAAAGATAGAAAGAATCCCACGTCTTCACCTCTGGCTCCACAATTTAAATTTCTCAAAAAAAGAGCAACTCTATAATTTGTTTTTAGTAGACATCTGCAAGAGTAGGATTTTGCCTTAAGGGGGAAAAAAATGCATGTTAATCGATTTAGGCCTATATCCTGAGTGACTCTATCTGGTTTAGACCAGATAGAGACCATGAATTAAAGGTTAAATTTCAATGTAAATTCTTGAGACAAACATCTATGGATTAACAGTTAAAATGTAATCTTATTTCAAAGAAGGTAGAAGAGAAAAAAGATTTTCTAAAGATGTCTTAAAAAGGATTATTATAACCAAAAGCTGATATTCTCCCAATGAGAGAGAAAATATACAAAAATTCTTTGACCTAAGTTAAATCCACTAGCATTTTAAGAAACTCATACACTGGCTATCTTCAGAGCAGCAGGTATGTGATGGTTTGGTTTTAGCATTTAATTCAGTGATGCACTTGCAGATTGCATTTAAAGTGTAGAGATATAAATTTGATTCAACTGATCTCATTTAACAGTTTATACAAGAAGCCTCAATTCACATTTTTTCCATTTGCTTTGCTTTAGCATTTCCAAACCAAATAGGTCTGGTTGGACTGTCACCCTCACACCAAATGTATGGATAAATATAGAGGGAAATAATCACTGGGCGGAAAACTAAGGTTTGGATCATACATCAGCTCTGCTTAGTCGGCATCCAAACACATAATTCACATGGCTGAAAAGCCTCTTGTGATTGCTTATTCATTACAGATCAATTGCAGAAAAGACTATAACTTTATTAAATGCATCATTTAGGAATCCTGTAAACATTTAGGATTTAAATCCCACTTACTGAATGGCCAACGCATAGTAATTAACCCATGTGTGAAATTAAATCCAACCCTAAGGAATATTTATATACACGTTGTTTTTAATCCTGTCGGAAACCTTTCCAAGAAAATACTACGCTGAAGGATCAAAAGGCAATTTAACCAACCTGACTCCAGATCACCACCATCCTATTCCAGGGAATATCACCTTCGCATTCACCATCTGCTTAACATAAAACATCCAAATGGATATGCCCATAGCCCATTAAAAAAAGAAATTCATTTGTCCAACATTAGGTTGTATAAATCTCAAAATTTACTACAGATTACTATAAACAGCCACTGAGCATCTGTGTGGTTTTCTATTTGTCTGTAGCTGCTTAGAGCCTATTGCTACTGCGGTCACCGCTTGCTGCTTGATTCACACAGTACCTGGTGAGCTCCCTGCGGGAAATCTACCTTTCTTCATGGCAGCCTCTTAATCTCCAAGAGGTAGGGGGACAAGAGAGTGTGGATGACCCTGGGAAGTCCATCAAAACTATGGCAAGACTATCAAATCACAATCCTGCGAACAAGGTAGGTCATGTCTCCACGCAAGAAAAAAATGCTCTAGTCTTGCTGCCTCTGAGGAGATACTGTCGTGTGAATTGGGCTGGAAAAGGTTGTAAGGAAACTTAGAGGGCACCTAACCTGCTCTCTGTTGCCCAACTCAGCCCTCTGTATTCACATGCAAAATTTTCTCTTATTAGAGAACAGAAAAATCCACCTATCTCCTATGAATGTGCATTGAGTTTCTATAGAATTTAAATTCACTAAACAAGATTACTTAACCGTTTTACTCAAGTTAAGACTGAACCAAGAAGAAAAGCAGAGATTTCTGGCTGCAGAAAGCAGCTTTGTGTTATAGCATTTGCCTCTCCTTCCTGTCTTTAGATCTAAAGGCTGAAGAGGAGGTAAGGGACAGGGTTAGTAAGTTCATGGGAACTGTGTGGTCAGGTTGCCTACGGAGCCGCCCGAAGCTGGGGCTTCCATACCTCACATGTGGAAATGGCACCCCGGCTATGGGTCCCTGCCCCTCTCCATCTCCTCTGGCACCTCACCACCTGCTCTGTTCTCTGTGCCCTCTGTCTTAATAAAGTTCTCTCCGGGCATTATCTTCAGCTTTAGAAAAGTTTAATCCCTTCTCTGCCTCATCTTAATAGATTTATATACTTATATTCTGATTTCATATTCAAGAATTCTGAGTATTACAAATAACATATTTAATCATCTTTACACACCATCTTGCATATTCATAACCAGTCTTGAACTGGGGAAGAATCATTATAAAGTATCACTGATAGTCTGAGGAGTGGGCAATGTTTTGTGATTGAGAGCTTTTTAATGTTTTCCAACTCTTGTGGTTAAGAAATTGTATCTTCGGGCTTCCCTGGTGGCACAGTGGTTGAGAGTCCGCCTGCCGATGCAGGGGACACGGGTTCGTGCCGCGGTCCGGGAAGATCCCACATGCTGCGGAGCGGCTGGGTCCGTGAGCCATGGCCGCTGGGCCTGCGCGTCCGGAGCCTGTGCTCCGCAACGGGAGAGGCCACAACAGTAAGAGGCCCGCGTACCGCAAAAAAAAAAAAAAGAAATTGTATCTTATATATAACTCCATAGGTGAGATTAACTTCTCCTTTTCCTCTTTTAATGAAATTGAAATTATTTTACTCTATCACTCTTAAAAACCCCCTTTAGCACATGATGACTTTTTAAATATTAGATCTTAAGCATTGTTTGTTTTCCCAGTTAAATAGGCCCAATTAATTTACCCTTCCCTCACTGGTCTTTTCCATACTTAGGTATAAACTCCTTTAGACAGGAATATGTCTATTTTAATGGATTATGACCAATGGGTGATAAGGACTACCCTATTACATGTAGCAGTACTTCCTCAGGAGGACAAGTGTAGTGGCTAATGTTTACTTCAAGCTTGCTGTATGTCAGGTACTATTCTAAGAGCTATAAGTGGAATTAATTGATTCATTCCTCATTAAGTATTTTTACTAACTCCATTTTACAGACGAGAAAATTCAGGCATGGAATGGTTAAGTAATCTGCACAAGTTTCAAAGCTTGGAAGTGGCTAGTGATCAATGGAAACAAATGTGGTATAAATCTTCATTTCTTTCATCGTTTCCTCAACAACTAACCAACTTCCTCTACAGAGGCTCATATTCTCTACAGATACTTCTCTTGAAATTAAATAATAATAAGGCAAAAAATGAGAACTGAATCTTTCTCACTGGTCCAGATCCATGAAGTCCACAGTTTCCAGTATAATTTCTAGTTCATTGGTCAGTTTGCAATACTTTCACCTGCCCTTAGAAATACTTAAACTAATTGTATCCAAAAATAAACCTGACTAGATATTGTTCAAGTATTTTAATCTTTATAATTAAACTAGTCTCTAGTTACCAGAGGTAGTTTTGTTTGCAGATACTATTTATATATGATTATTTCTTACAAGTCTTTCTGCCACAGAGAAAATTGTGTGTAAAATGCAAAGGGAATAAGTAGGAGAAAATTAAACTCAGGCTTCTTTTTAGAAGACCTCTATTGGCTTACAAGAATTTCCAAACCCATATTAGCATCTTAGAAAATGAATTTTACAAAAGTGAAAAATAAATTTCTTTGAACTTCTCTCTATCCCTGTATGGATATGATGAAAACATAAGCAATCTGTGGTCATGAACAATTAGAACTTGAAAGTGAGTTCTGTTTCTAAGTATCAATATGAAGAATAAAATAAAAATCACCCATAATCCCAACATTCAGAAATCATTGCTCAACATTTCAGCACATTGTTTTTCAGTCTTTTTTTTTTTTTCAATTTTTTTAAACATAGTAAATAGGCTATCTTTGAATAGGCTATCTTTGAGTTTTACTTGAACTATTTATTCAAGAATTTTGTCCCCTCATCCCCAGGAAAAAAGTGCTATTGTCTCCCTGCCCTCCTGTAATGTATTCATCTCCTTCAAAGGCAATTCAAATTATTGACAGAAAAATTATTTTAGCTACTCTGCTGTTTCCTATTTGGAAGATAAATTCTTCAATTAAGATTAAAGATTAACAAAGCCCTAGATGATTAGTTCCTGTTATTTCCCAAGGTGACTTAGCTCTTCTCAGTTGGTAATTCTTACAGATGATGTTTGAAGGTACACACAATGAAAGGGTCCAATTTAAGACCAATGAAAGGGTCAAATTTAAGACCTCTGAACCCCTGCTCTCCATCTCTGTTAATGGCCTTCCTGGTGTCAGAGATTTGTTTAATGATCAGTAGTGGTTTCTCTTCCTACCACTGAGTCTTTCAGAAAGTAGGCATAACCAAGTCAATGTTTAACTGGATTCTTTGGGTCTGAAATGGCAAAGTAGGAGTTGAAGGGCAGTCTCCATGGAAACCAGCCTCCCAGGAAGTGGCCAAAGTGTTAGTGTGTAGTGAAATAAAGCTACACAGATGTTATGAAGGAAACGACTGCTTTAGAGCTGGGTTAACTTCGGAAATCCCTTGATTAAAACAAGCTATATTAAAGACCCCAAACCACTAACCTCATGGTTTTACACTGAGTGTCTTTAATGTGAAATGGGCCTGAGCCACTCTAAGGCTCACCCAAGGGTGACCAAGGTAGCGCCTTTGCAAAACAAAGAGGAAGAGACTCCCTCAGCCGGCCCTGTGGACTTTGTATTCACTGAGAATCCAGAAGAAAAGAGCTCATATTCGTTTGCAAGACTGGAGGAACGGAATAAAGCTTTGGAAGGGCAGTTGCCACCTCTAAGAGAGACCTGGTATGGAAGATATTCTGCAGGTAAATGTAAAACCCAGCGTTAGATTTGTGGATTTGGGCCGAGGAGTGCTATTGATAGATTTACCTGACTGTCTATCTCTATAATCTCTGAAAGTTTCTAAATTACTGAAATATAAGAGAACATCCTTCAAAGGGTGACAATGTTTGTCAGTTGTAAGTATTCTGGGCACATTAGAATAGGTGTGTAAACTGTGTACTAAGGGCTTTTCACCATTCCACATGAGAAGGAAAAATCATTTTGTGTCAGCTTGGTTTATAGTGCTTTGGATGTTTATACCTAGCTTTGCCAGGCAATTAAAATTCTATAGATAAAGATGTGATAATTAGGACAATCATATGTTTCAGTTAGATTCTAAATTTAAATCATTCTCTTCAGTACTGTTTCTTGCATCAGGCTTTGTTGTTTTGCAAGCAGTACTTTAGGAGTGAATCCATTGTGATGTGAATTTGGAAACCACCCCAAACTGAATTGATTTATTGCAGTACAGATGAGCGGATGGGGCACCCTCTCCCCAGCCCCTTATTCTTCATGGTCATACGCAAAACTAAGAGAATTTTTCCTATTATGATTGGAAGCTCTGAGCCAGATGTGGCTATAAATTCTCCTGGGATATTTCATAAGACATAGAATGTTTTATGACAACCATGATGATACTTAAACAGATGATACTTAAACTGACGTTCTAACTTGGGAAGAGATACATGCATATATATATATATGTATATATTTTATATATATATACACACACACACATATATATGCATGTTGTTTTTTCTTTTCTTCACATTCTGGATTATTAACACAAATAAGTTCCCATTATTGGCCATAAAGCCATATATTCCCTTTTAGCACCTAGTAGCTCTTACCTAGAATGATTTTCATGGCTACTTTCTACAGAACTGACAACCTTTGACTGGTTCTATATGGCCTTTTTTTTTTTTTTTTAATGTTTTCAACTTCCTAAGCATGCGAGTAGGAATATTCCTCTTAGTTCATTGAATAATTCCTTTTTTACCCAAACCTTCCATCTAGAGTTTTAAGATTTTGGTAACTGACAGGTAAAAGCTGATTCTAACATGTTAAGAGTCCCAACTGGGAAATGTTCTTATTTTTGAAATTGCAAAATCTCATTAAAAATAAATAACAACGGATGGTAAGCATTCTGAACACTATTTTCAAGGGGCTGATATTCTAACCCCAGCTCCACCAAATACCAAATAGTATGACTTTGGGCAAGTTACTTCATCAATTTTCTTCACCTACAAATCAGGGGTAAAAGTAACACAGCCTATGCCATTTCAGCAGTATCAAATTAAATAACGGGGTGATATTACTCAAATCATGGCATAAAAATAAGTAGTCACATTGCTGAAAAAAATTTTGCTGGAAATACTTACATTTTTAAATGCAACATGTTTTTGGTCTTGCTCAATATACTGGCATCTCTCGAAAGAAAATAAGGACATAGAGAAGTTCTTAAGGTGATCATTCAAATGTCTTAAGGACAGAAACACATAATTACCCATGGATTTTTCCATTTAAAATGCAAAGTGGCACTATAGGATAGTCTACACGACAATCTAGAAATCAGAATGTTTCCAGATTGTTAAGAGGAAAGGACAAGAATGTCATTCATGTAGCATTGGTCACGGTAGTAGTCCCAAGGGCCCAGGATAATCAAACTGAAAAATGAAATCTATATGGATCTCTTGAGCTTCTCTGTTTCCTAATGAGGCTTAACTGTGTAGCCCTGGGTTATTTTATCAGGAAAGAATACTGATATGTTGTATTATAGTAGCAACTTGTGGGAATTCATTTCCCTAGATGGGGGGACTATTTAATTGGGAACATTCAATGCTAAACGTTGCATACTCCTCTTACACACTCAAGCTCCATTTCTTTATCATCTCTCTGTCTAATACCTATCCACCTATTTATATATTTTATCTGAAAAGAGAACTTATTTTCATTTCTTACAGCTATATGTTTTCGGATTTCCTATTTGAGGGAGATTTCATGAAATTAAAACAAATCAATAAGTTTCTATTTTCCAAGCTAAATTCTATGTCTGAATAACACTTGCACTCAATACGTTGTTAATTGTGCAGCTCTTCTTCTAAATATTAGTCTGGGGAGGAAATGATGAAAGCAGAAATTAAGTCCTGTATCTAGGCTAATATTTTATCATTTGCAGTTATGTAGGGCCCCTGCTTTATGTGTTTCATTTCCACATTCAACCTATCGGTTAGACATATAGAACTGAAGATACAAAATTGTGTTAACAAAGTCTAATAACTAATGACCAGTCTAATTTAATAGTAATTGCTTTTAATAGTTTGTTTTTGTTTCTCTCCAACCCTTCAAGGACCGAGGGCCATGTATTTTGACATCCCACTGGAACAGGGAGAAACAAGTATTATTAAAAGGCATCCACCCCGAAGACTTCAAGTAAGACGCATTTAAAAGGCTTCATAAGGAATTTCTTGGATTTAATGGTAACATTCCTTTTTAACTATAATCATAGAAGAGGGATATTGACAATGACTAAGCGAATGAGAATGACAGTGTTGTTAAAGAGAATGTTGTCAACGCAAAAGCCATATTTCTTTAGGATTTCCTTTTGTAATGATTTCACTTTTAAGACCACCACCAAAAGAAAGAAGTATAGTACTAAAGACATAAACATAATGGGGCACAGAGGACCTGAATCTTGCACTTATTAGTTGGATGACTGTAAGGAAATCACTGTAATAAATAACAACAGTAACAACCACTACTACTATTCAATTACCACCTATTACAAGTCTGATACACTCTAAGCAACAATGATCTACATCATTCATTTAATCCTCATACCCCTCTATGAGAAAGGAAGTATTATCTTTGTTTCATACATGTGCTTCAGAGATTAAGTGACTTGCCCAAGGACAACAGGGGCCACATATCAACCAGGCCTCCAAAGCCTGTGCTCTTAACCATCGGCATAGATGATCTCAACAACCCTTCTATCCCTAACTTTTCATTGTTCTAAATGTTAACTGGTTGTCTAAATTGAGGACATTGGATTTCAAGGCAGCAAAGCAAGAGCTTTAAGGTAAAATACAGTCACCTTAATAAATATTTAATGAATTCCCTGTAGAGAACTATAAATTTTAAGAACTCTCATCCTAGAAGGGGAAAGAGATCTGAGTGGGTCCTTAAAACTGAGCATCAGCTAAAAGGAAGGTCTGGGGCTCTCTTGTGAGCAGGATCTACCACTGACATTTGGAAAAGGGAATTGGAACTAAACCCCACCTGCTACACAACTCACCCAGGTGTCCGGACTAATCCCAGGGGTATTTGAGCTCCTTTGTTGGGGATTATTTCTTTTAACGTTAGTTTTTATTTACCTGTCTTCTCCAGAAGCTCACAATCATTATTTGAAGTGATTATATCTTTTGGTCACACAGAAAAAGTATCTTTTCCCAAAATATTAGAAACCTCAAAATATTGCTTAGTTACTGGAAAATAAAGTGTAATTCTATCAAATTGATATCTAATTTTTAAATTTTTGAGCATATCTCTAGCTAAAGTGGCAATTTTAAAAACCTACGTTTTATTCCTAAATCAAAGGTATCCTTTCAAAGGAGCTCATTTAATATATATTCCCGTGGAGACTCTAAGCCGAATAACTCAAATAGAAGACATCACTATAACTAGTGAAAAATATTTGTGTACCAACCTATAGTTCACAAAGTACTTTTTTATATCTATCAACCCTAAATAAGCTAGAGTCAGGCTTTGATTCTCTCAAGTCCATCAGACTCAAAAAGAGAAATTTGGTATTTCAGAGTCAAAGACTGCATTCCCCACATCCCAGGCAACCACCTTAAAAATGAAGAATCAAGATGAATTATTTGAGCATAAAAACAACATCTCATCCAGTGTTACGTATTTAGTCACTAACACTTAATATGTATCCCTCGAAAGTTTATGAATGAAGGAATGAATGAACAGATGAATGAATGAGACCCATTATCCCTGGTGGGAAAAAAAAATCAAAGTGAGCTCCCTGCTATTTCAGACCTGTAACATAACTGTATTAGAAGTCAAATGGACTAGCCAAAGCAACCAATGCGATAAATTATAAGGATATAGGAGTGTTTTAAGGAACTCAAAAGCTGGGAGGCATCTAGACTTCAGGGAAGAGGTATGTCCTGGAACCTGAAAGGCAGAAGAACTCTCTCTGTGCATTTGCTTTAATCTCTTCTTGCAGGTCGACTTTCTCTAGTCCTCAAGACCGCTTGGTGAAATATGGCCACCTTGAATTTGCATCTTATAATTCCAGCCAAACCGACTAGTCTGGCCCTCTTGGGTCTGATTCAAAATTCCTGGGAGAAAAGATGCTATTGGCTCAGTTTAGCTCATGATTCTAGCTCTGTTCCAATGAGCTATGACCAGAGAATATGCTCATGCAGTAGAAATGTGGGCAGGGGAGCCCTCCCCACCGCCACCAAATGCCACTCCCCACCAACTGCCACTCCCTATAGATTCTAGAGGCAGCTCCCAGAGAAGAGTGAAATCACTGTGAACTTGGCAGATACTCCCAAAGATATAAACTATAATTATCTTCACAAATGAGGCTCAGCACATTTTCTACCAAAAATGGGTTTTTGAGAGAATAATAACCTCTGGGTTCCCGTGACATGCTAATTAATAGCCTAACCTTTGACAAAGAAAATTCTAAAAGTATTTTTAATTATTAAACCAAATCTAATTGCATCCTAAATAATTTGAGTTTCATATTTGGCATACTCCACTTCCTGAACATCTACTCCTCAAGTAAACAGCAGGTCCTGAACTAAAGTTCTCCAACTCGGAGCGGCTAAGATCTGAGAAGCTCTGCCAGGGAACTCTGAATCAAATGTACCCGCCCCATGTTGAAGAGTTGACCATCACCGTCCCTTCTGGGTGATTCACCTTCTCATCCAACCATCTCGGGTCCAGCCTAAGGTGGAGATGGTCCCCCACTCCCACCGCACCCCACGTATAGAGTTTCCTCAGGTGATCTCCTTGGATGACTCCCTCATCTCCAAAGATTTTCTTAAAGCTCACTTTCCCTATAAGGCTTATACGACAGCCTATTGACAACTGTAGCCCTTACTCTGGCACTCCTGATCCCCTAGACCCTTCACTGTCTTTTCTCTGGGGCGCTTATTTCCATCTAACACACCAAGCAATTTGCTTATGTGTTAAGTTCATTGTGTGTTTTTCTTTTTTTTTTACTACCTGCACACTCCACCTCAATGCTAGAATATAATCTTCACAGGTGCAGGGATTTTTTTCTGTCATCTTCACTAATATCCAAGTGTCTAGAACAGTAGCTGGCACATAAAGGGTGATCACTAAGTATGTGTTAATCAGTGTTGAAAGAATGAATGGAGAGAAGAGAAAGATGAGCATAAAGACGGCTGGTGAGGGATGAGGAGAGTGATTCAGACCTGAATGATTTCATTATACTCTTTGAGGTATTAGACAATTTGTCACAAACTTATTCTCTTTCCTTACTTATTCTAATCCTTTGCCCATTTTCTATGATCTCTTTCTTTATGATCTGTGACAGTTCTTTATATATTTTAGATGTAGTCCTTTGTTAGTTATATGTGTTGCAAGTATCTTCAATCTATGGTTTGCCTTTTCATTTTGTTGTGTGTATGTGTGTGTGTGTACACAAAGACTTTAATGTTGTCAGATTTCTCAATCTTAATCTTTATGTTTTGTATCTCATATTTTGTCAAGGAAAATTTTTAATTCCCTAAGTTCATAAAGATATCCTTATTTATTTCTAAAATTTGTAATCTTTAACTTTTCACGTTTAGGTCCTCATCCATCTTAAGTTCATTTGTATGCAGGTGTGAAATTGGAAGCTAATTTTACGTTTTTTCCATTTGATTATTTTATTGCCCCAGAACTGTTTATGGAATCATCCATTGTGACCACTGATTTGAAATGTTACTTCTGTCACGTATCCATTATCCAGATCTTAATGAGTCTGCTTCTGAGCTCTCTCTTCTGTTTCACTGGCCTACTTGTGTATCCACAGGAATTCCATCCTGTCCTAATTACGTACCTTTAAGCTAAGTCTTAATATCTAGTTTGACAAGTCCCTTCACCTTATG
Organism: Orcinus orca; assembly: GCF_937001465.1. Classification (NCBI taxonomy): domain Eukaryota; kingdom Metazoa; phylum Chordata; class Mammalia; order Artiodactyla; family Delphinidae; genus Orcinus; species Orcinus orca. The sequence goes on along the minus strand of NC_064560.1, from coordinate 158,136,097 downwards.
CTTCTTCAAAATTGTCTTTGCTATTTACAGTCCTTTGCTCTTCCATGTAAAGTTTGGATCTTCTTGTCAAGTTCCACAAAAAAACCTTGTCAGTATTCTGATTAGAATGCATTCATAGATTAATTTGGGGAAAATTAACCAAGTTTACAATACTGAGTCTTTTAAACCATGAACATGATGTAAATCTCCATTTAGCCACATTTTCTTTTAGATCTTTCAATAATGTTTCATAATTTCTCCACAGGGGCCTTGTGTGGTATATTTTTAGGTTTGTTCCTTGATACCTATATCAGTCAGGGTTCAACCAGAGAAACAGAACCTATAGAAGGAGACATATATTAAGAGACATTGCAAGGAATTGGTTACATGACAGTGGAGGTGCACTGGCAAGGCAAGTTTGAAATCATAGGACAGGCCGTCAGGAAGGGCAGACTGGAACTGTAGGGCATGAGGTGAAGCTGCTGTCCACAAGAAGAATTTCCTCTTCTTCTGGAAAACCTCAGCTTTGCTCTTAAGGCCTTTCAATTGATTGAATCATGCCCACCCAGATTATCTAAAATAATCTCCCTTAAAGTCAATTGATTATTGGCTTTAATCACATCTACAAAAGAATTTCACAGCAACACCTAGGTTAGTGCTTGAATAACTGGACACTGTAGCCTAGCCAAGTTGACACATACAACTGGCCATCAAAATATCTCATTTGGTTTTTACATCCTACAATGAATGAAGTATTTTTCCTATTTAATTTTCTAAATGATCATTATTGGTGAATAAGAAAGCTAATAATTTTTGTGGGGACTTCCCTGGTGGCACTGTGGTTAAGAATCGCCTGCCAGTGCAGGGGACACGGGTTCGATCCCTGGTCTGGGAAGATCTCACGTGCCGCGGAGCAACTAAGCCTGTGTGCCACAACTACTGAGCCTGCGCTCTAGAGCCTGCGAGCCATAACTACTGAACCCACGTGTCACAACTACTGAAGCCCATGTGCCTAGAGCCTGTGCTTCACAACAAAAGAAGCCACCACAATGAGAAGCCTGCACACCTCAACGAAGAGTAGCCCCCACTCGCCGCAACTGGAGAAAGCCTGCGCACAGCAACAAAGACCCAACACAGCCAAAAAGAAAAAAAAGAAAGCTAATAATTTTTGTGTATTAAATTTTGTTTTCCACAACTTGATTGAAATACCTTGGTAATTCTAATTGTCTATAGATTCTTCCTGACTTTCTATGTAGACAATATCTTCTATAAACAGAAATAATTTCTTCTCTTTCTTCCCAATTGTTCCTTGTACTGGTTTTCTTGACTTTTGCATTGACTAAAACTTCCCTTGCAATTTTGAACACAAGCAGTAATAATGGACATCCTTGCCTTATCTGTGACATTAACGGGACTGGTTCTAAAGCGAAATACATTCGCAATAGGATTTTGATAGATGCTCGTCAGAGTCCCAAAAGGAAACAGATGGTACATTCGAATTAGGACAATTCAGGGAAGTTTTCTTTACAGGTAATTGTACCGAGGTTTGGATGGAGGGAACCAGAGTGGGTATAGCAATAACCACTAGCAGCAGTAAGAAGTAGCTATATCTAGGCCAAGGGACTTCTAGAACCTGCAAGGGAAGAGTGAGGTAGAGGGAGCTGCTCTGAGAGGAACAGTGGGACACAGCCAACCCAACATGCCTTGCAGGGAGGAGATAGAAGAAGAAATATCCTGACCTCATTCTCTTTCTCCTCTCAGATTTCCTACGAGGATTCTTTAGCAGTTGAACCCAATAGGAAGCCAGAAGGCAGGAGAAACTGCTTACTCGTTATAGGCAGAGAACAGGGTAGAGAAATGCGATAAGTGGATCTGGAGAAACAAATGGAAGATACCTATCACAATGCTGTTTACTAAATTATGGGCATTTCTCTCATTTCTCTTATTCCTGGTAGGCTAAGAGTTTTTCCCAGGACTGAGTGTTAAATTTTATTGATGTTTTCCCTCCATCTAGTAAATAATCTATTAAAATAATCTTATGGATTTTCTTTTTAACCGGTTGACCTAATATATCACACTAATAGATTTTATGATGTGAACCATGCTTGCATTCCTTATATAAATCCTACTGGGTCATGAGATACATATATAAATACACTGCTGAATTTTATATGCTTAGGATTTTTGTACCTACTGATATTTTCATAAGTGGAGTTGTTCTATAATTTCCCTATGCTGTCTTTTTCCAGTTTTTTTTCTTGAGGTCATACTAGTTTTATAAGAGGAGTTGATTACCTTTCCATTTTTTCTGTTCTCTAAAACATTTGATTTAGCATAGTTCTTATCTGTTCCTTAAAAATCTAATAAAACAGGGCTGTGAAACCATCTTTGACTACCTGGAATTTTGGGGAAAGAGAAATTTTCCTGCTTACTTAATTAGTAAAAGAATGGTTCTTAGTTGATTTAGATATCTTATAGGTATCTTATTTCTTCCCGATGCAATTATGTTAACTTATATTTCCCAGAAAATTATCCATTTACCTAAGCTTTTAAGTTTATTGTTATAAAGTATAAAGTCTTAGCTTCTTATTCAACTTTTTGATAATGCCTGTAAAACAAATCTTCCGGCTTACGTTTTGATGCAGCTCTTGGACTGGGGAAAGAGGTGAGAACAACTCAGCCCCCGAGTTTAAACTCAGACCCCTGTGAGCCTGGCTCTACTTTCCCTTCTTATATGGAGCATTTTTGAGGTCTCCTTTAGCCTACAGTAATAACTCACAGCCATCAGGAGCCCTAAATGCCTTATGAATCAGCTTCCCCCAAGTTTTCTGTTCCATTTTCTGATCCAGAGAGATATTTTTCTTGTATTAAAGCCTGACCACATCTTATTTGGTTTATGTTTTATTTTTCGTTGCTGGTTATTTGAATCAAAGAATGTTACTGAAATGTGAACTCACTGCAATGCCTTGGCCTTATAGTTTCTTGCTCCAATCTGTCTTAGACACCTTTACCTTCTTCCCAGAAACTTAAAAGACACATTCTTAAGTCATGATACCAAACAAACTTTACAGTTCTTCGAATTGCTCCTACCCACCTTTCTCTTCCTGTTAGTAAACATAACCAACCATCTCAGGTTAGTGGTTGTCACCAGGCTCTGTGCCTTACGCTTGATTTAATCTCCTTTCCTGAATCTCCTAGCTGACACGCCAACTGATTATCCTGACCATTTGTTTTCTTTGAGAAGCCAAATAATCCAGAAATCTTTAGACAAATAATCATTTTTTATATCATGAAATAAAAACAGGCATCCTTCTACCAATTCTCCAGTAATTCCTCCCATTGTATTCTCTCCGAAGATGATGAAGTGAGGCATCTTGCTTCCCAGGCAGGGAAAAGAAACACTGATATGAACCCAGAATTCTGAGGCAATTTCATTTGACTGGTTTGTTTGGAGATGCCAATTTTCCAACACTTTTTTCTGCAGTGCTTCTCAAGGCAAGTGCAGACGATTTAACCAGGGGATCCTATTTGCAATGTTAGCTACTGCCATCTAGTGCCGTTTGTGGAGGAACGGCATTCTTTAGGTTCTTATCAAAGGCCAGAAAGAAAGTCATTGCCTGGAGAGAGTACTTAAAGATACTTACTACTTAACCATTATCAGAACTGAAAATGAGGCTGAGAATAGAATCATATATATTCATACTTTCAAAGAAAAAGCTGGCTCTAGAACTTATGGATAGACTATTTTAAATAGCTGAAAATATTTAAATAGCAGGCTTCTTCAGACTCAATTTTTCAATAATGCTCCACAAACAAATCCTCCCTGGTCTATCTTGATGTAGCTCCTTTACTGAGTGGAGGGAGTCTGGAGGCCAGTGGACACCACCCTAGGAAATCTTCAGAATCCTCTGGAGAGTTTTGAAAAATACATATTCCAAAGAAACAACTGATAAGCTCGACTTCATTAAAATTAAGAACTTCTGTTCTGTAATAGACAATGTCAAGAGAATACAAAGAGAAGAAGACATACAGATGGCAAGTAATCATATGAAAAGATATTCAACATCATATGTCATTAGGGAATTGCAATTAAAACAACAATGAAATACTACTACACACCTATTAGAATGGCCAAAGTCCAGAGCACTGACAACACCAAATGCTGACACGGATGTGGAACATCAGAAACTCTCATACATTGCTGGTAGGAACGTAAAGTAGTACAGGCACTTTAGAAGACAGTTTGGCAGTCTCTTACAAAACTACACATATTCTTACCAGACAATCTAGCAATCACTTTTCTTGGTTATCTACCCAAATGAACTGAAAACTCATATCCACACAAAAATCTACACACAAATGTTTATAGCAGCTTTATTCATAATGCCAAAACTTGGAAGCAACCAATATGTCCTTTAGTAGGTGAGTGGATAAATAAACTGTGGCATATCCAGACAATGGAATATTACTCAGCAATAAAAAGAATTGAGCTATCAAGCCATGAAAACACATGGAGGAAACACAAATGCATATTGCTAAGTGAAAGAAACCAATCTGAAAAGACTACATAGTATATGATTCCAACTTGATGACATTCTGGAAAACGTAAAACTGTGTAGACAGTAAAAATATTAGTGGTTGCCAGGGGTTTGTGGAGAGAGAAAAATGAGTAGGCAGAGCACAGAGGGTTTGGGGGACAGTGAAACTGTCTATATGATGCTACAATGGTGGGTATATGTCATTATACATTTGTCCAAACCCAGAGAATGTATAACATCAAGAGTAAGCCTTAATGTAAACTATGGACTTTGAGCAATAATGATGTATCAATGTAGGCTCAATGATTGTAACAAATGTAGCGCTCTAGTGAGGGATGTTGATAGTAGGGAGGTTGTGCGTGTACGGAGATGGGGGTATGAGAACTCTGTACTTTCTGCTCAATTCTGCTGTGAACCTAAATCTCTCTAAAAAATAAATTGTATTAATCAAATATATACATGTAAATATATATAAATATTTATAATACATATAAAGATATATAATACATATAAATACATACATGTGTATATATGTTTTAACATCTTTATTGGAGTATAATTGCTTTACAATGGTGTGTTAGTTTCTGCTTTATAACAAAGTGAATCAGTTATACATATATATATGTCCACATATCTCTTCCCTCTCGCACCTCCCTCCTTCCCACTCTCCCTATCCCACCCCTCTAGGTGGTCACAAAGCACCGAGCTAATCTCCCTGTGCTATGTGGCTGCTTCCCACTAGCTATCTATTTTACGTTTGGTAGTGTATATATGTCCATGCCACTCTCTCACTTTGCCCCAACTTACTATTCTCACCCCCTGTATCCTCCAGTCCATTCTCTAGTAGGTCTGCATCTTTATTCCCGTCTTGCCCCTAGGTACTTCTGACCATATTCTTTTTTTTTTTTTTTTAGATTCCGTATATATGTGTTAGCATACGGTATTTGTTTTTCTCTTTCTGACTTAATTCACCCTGTATGACAGTCTCTAGGTCCATCCAACTCACTACAAATAAATCAGTTTCGTTACTTCTTATGGCTGAGTAATATTCCATTGTATATATGTGCCACATCTTCTTTATCCATTCATCTGTTGATGGACACTGAGGTTGCTTCCATGTCCTGGCTATTGTAAATAGAGCTGCAATGAACATTTTGGTACATGACTCTTTTTGAATTATGGTTTTCTCAGGGTATATGCCCAGTAGTGGGATTGCTGGGTCATATGGTAGTTCTATTTGTAGTTTTTTAAGGAACCTCAATACTGTTCTCCATAGTGTCTGTATCAATTTACATTCCCACCAACAGTGCAAGAGGGTTCCCCTTCCTTCACATCCTCTCCAACATTTATTGTTTGTAGATTTTTTGATGCTGGCCATTCTGACTGGTGTGAGGTGATACCTCATTGTAGCTTTGATTTACATTTCCCTAATGATTAGTCACGTTGAGCATCCTTTCATGCGTTTGTTGGCAATCTGTATATTTTCTTTAGAGAAATGTCTGTTTAGGTCTTCTGCCCATTTTTGGATTGGGTTACTTGTGTTTTTGATATTGAGCTCCATGAGCTGCTTGTATATTTTGGAGATTAACCCTTTGTCCACTGCTTCATTTGCAAATATTTTCTCCCATTCTGAGGGTTGTCTTTTGGTCTTGTTTATGGTTTCCTTTGCTGTGCAAAAGCTTTGAAATTTCATTAGGTCCCATTTGTTTATTTTTGTTTTTATTTCCATTTCTCTAGGAGGTGGGTCAAAAAGGATCTTGCTGTGATTTATGTCATAGGGTGTTCTATCTATGTTTTCCTCTGAGAGTTTTATAGTGTCTGGCCTTACATTTAGGTCTTAAATCCATTTTGAGTTTATTTTTATGTATGGTGTTAGGGAATGTTCTAATCTCATTCTTTTACATGTAGCTGTCCAGTTTTCCCTGCACCACTTATTGAAGGGGCTGTCTTTTCCCCATTGTATATCCTTGCTTCCTTTATCAAAGATAAGATGACCATATGTGCGTGGGTTTATCTCTGGGCTTTCTATCCTGTTCCATTGATCTATATTTCTGCTTTTGTGCCAGTACCATACTGTCTTGATTACTGTAGCTTTGTAATATAGTCTGAAGTCAGGAAGCCTGATTCCTCCAGCTCTGTTTATCTTTCTCAAGATTGCTTTGGCTATTCAGGGTCTTTTGTGTTTCCATACAAATTTTAAAATTTTTTTTCTAGTTCTGTGAAAAATGCCAGTGGTAGTTTGAAAGGGATTGCATTGAATCTGTAGATTGCTTTGGGTAATAGAGTCATTTTCACAATGTTGATTCTTCCAATCCAAGAACATGGCATATCTCTCCATTTGTTTAATATCATCTTTAATTTCTTTCATCAGTGTCTTATAATTTTCTGCATACAGGTCTTTTGTCTCCTTAGGTAGCTTTATTCCTAGGTATTTTATTCTTTTTGTTGCAATGGTAAATGGGAGTGTTTCCTTAATTTCTCTTTCAGATTTTTTATCATTAGTGTATAGGAATACAAGAGATTTCTGTGCATTAATTTTGTATCCTGCAACTTTACCAAATTCATTGATTAGCTCTAGTAGTTTTCTGGTAACATCTTTAGGATTCTCTATGTATAGTATCATGTCATCTGCAAACAGTGACAGCCTTACTTATTCTTTTCTGATTTGGATTCCTTTTATTTCTTTTTCTTCTCTGATTGCTGTGGCTAAAACTTCCAAAACTGTGTTGAATAATAGTGGTGAGAGTGGACAACCTTGTCTTCTTCCTGATCTTAGTGGAAATGGTTTCCGTTTTTCACCATTGAGGACGATGTTGGCTGTGGGTTTGTCATATATGGCCTTTATAATGTTGAGGTAGGTTCGCTCTATGCCTACTTTCTGGAGGGTTTTTATCGTAAATGGGTGTTGAATTTTGTCAAAAGCTTTTTCTGCATCTATTGAGACAATCATTCATAGGGTTTTTTCTCATTGAATTTGTTACTCTGGTGTATCACATTGATTAACTTCTGTATATTGAAGAATCCTTGCATTTCTGGGATAAACTCCACTTGATCATGGTGTATGATCCTTTTAACGTGCTGTTGGATTCTGTTTGCTAGTATTTTGTTGAGGATTTTTGCATCTATGTTCATCAGTGATATTGGCCTATAGTTTTCTTTTTTTTGCGACACATTTGTTTGATTTTGGTATCAGGGTGATGGTGGCCTCGTAGAATGAGTTTGGGAGTGTTCCTCCCTCTGCTACATTTTGGAAGAGTTTGAGAGGATATGTGTTAGCTCTTCTCTAAATGTTTGATAAAAATCGACTGTGAAGCCATCTTGTCCTGGACTTTTGTTTGTTGGAAGATTTTTAATCACAGTTTCAATTTCAGTGCTTGTGATTTGTGTGCTTATATTTTCTATTTCTTCCTGGTTCAGTCTCAGAAGGTTGTGCCTTTCTAAGAATTTGTCCATTTCTTCCAGGTTGTCCATTTTATTGGCATAGAGTTGCTTGTAGTAATCTCTCATGATCCTTTCTATTTCTGCAGTGTCAGTTGTTACTTCTTTCTCATTTCTAATTCTGTTGATTTGAGTCTTCTCCCTTTTTTCCCTTATGAGTCTTGCTAATGGTTTATCAATTTTGTATATCTTCTCCAAGAACCAGCTTTTAGTTTTATTGATCTTTGCTATTGTTTCCTTCATTTCTTTTTCATTTATTTTTGATCTGATCTTTATGATTTCTTTCCTTCTGCTAATTTTGGGGTTTTTTTTTTCCTTCTCTAATTGCTTTAACTGTAAGTTTAGGTTGTTTATTTGAGATTATTCTTGTTTCTAGAGGTAGGACTGTATTGCTATAAACTTCCCTCGTAGAACTGCTTTTGCTGAATCTCATAGGTTTTGAGTTGTCATGTTTTCATTGTCATTTGTTTCTAGGTATTTTTTGATTTCCTCTTTGATTTCTTCAGTCATCTCTTGGTTATTTAGTAGCATATTTTTAGCCTCCATGTGTTTGTATTTTTAACAGTTTTTTTTTTAATTACGTAAGTTATTTATTTCTGGCTGCATTGGGTCTTCATTGCTGCACGTGGACTTTTCTCTAGTTGCGGTGGGTGGGCACTACTGTTTGTTGCAGTGCATGGGCTTCTCATTGTGATGGCTTCTCTTGTTGTGGAGCATGGGTTCTAGGTGTGTGGGCTTCAGTAGTTGTGGCTTGAAGGCTCTAGAGCACAGGCTCAGTAGTTGTGGCGCACGGGCTTAGTTGTACCACAGCATGTGGGGTTTTCCCCAATCAGTGCTTGAACCCACGTCCCCTTCATTGGCAGACAGATTCTCAACCACTGTGCCACCAGGGAAGCCCGTTTTTTACAGTTTTTTTTCTGTAATTGATATCTAGTCTTATAGCGTTGTGGTCGGAAAAGATCCTTGATATGATGTCAATTTTCTTAACTTTACCACGGCTTGATTTGTGACCCAAGATATGATCGATCCTGGAGAATGTTCCATGAGCACTTGAGAAGAAAGTGTATTCTGTTGTTTTTGGATGGAATGTCCTATAAATATCAATTAAGTCCATCTTGTTTAATGTATCATTTAAAGCTTGTGTTTCCTTATTTATTTTCATTTTGGATGATCTGTCCATTGGTGAAAGTGGGGTGTTAAAAATCCCCTACTATGATTGTGTTACTGTCGATTTCCCCTTTTATGGCTGTTACCATTTGCCTTATGTATTGAGGTGCTCCTATGTTGGGTACATAAATATTCACAATTGATTTATCTTCTTCTTGGATTGATCCCTTGATCATTATGTAGTGTCCTTGTCTCTTGTAATAGTCTTTATTTTAAAGTCTATTTTGTCTGATATGAGAATTGCTACTCCAGCTTTCTTTAGATTTCCATTTGCATGGAATATCTTATTCCACCCTTCACTTTCAGTCTGTATGTGTCCCTAGGTCTGAAGTTGGTCTCTTGTAGACAGCATACATATGGATCTGGTTTTTGTATACATTCAGCCAGTCTGTGTCTTTTGGTTGGGGCATTTAATCATTTACATTCAAGGTTATTATCAATATGTATGTTCCTATTACCATTTTCTTAATTGTTTTGGGTTTGTTTTTGTGGGTCTTTTTCTTCCCTTGTGCTTCCTGCCTAGAGAAGTTCCTTTAGGATTTGTTGTAAAGCTGGTTTGGTGGTGCAGAATTCTCTTAGCTTTTGCTTGTCTGTACGGTTTTAATTTCTCCATTGAATCTGAATGAGATCCTTGCTGGGTAGAGTAATCTTGGTTGTAGGTTTTTCCCTTTCATCACTCTAAATATATCCTGCCACTCCCTCCTGGCTTGCAGAGTTTCTGCTGAAAGATCAGCTGTTAACCTTATGGGGATTTCCTTGTATGTTATTTGTTGCTTTTCCCTTACTGCTTTTAATATTTTTTCTTTGTATTTAATTTGTGAAAGTTTGATTAATATGTGTGTGGGCATGTTTCTCCTTGGATTTATCCTGTATGGGACTCTCTGTGCTTCCTGGACTTGATTGACCACTTCTTTTCCCATATTAGGTAAGTTTTCAACTATAATCTCTTCAAATATTTTCTCAGTCCCTTTCTTTTTCTCTTCTTCTTCTGGGACCCCTATAATTCAAATGTTGGTGCATTTAATGTTGTCCCAGAGGTCTCTGCGACTGTCCTCAACTCTTTTCGTTCTTTTTTCTTTATTCTGTTCTGCGGTAGTTATTTCCACTAGTTTATCTTCCAGGTCACTTACCCATTTTTCTGCCTCAGTTATTCTGCTATTGATTCCTTCTAGAGAATTTTTAATTTCATTTATTGTGTTGTTCATCATTGTTTGTTTGCTCTTTAGTTCTTCTAGGTCCTTGTTAAACATTTCTTGTATTTTCTCCATTGTGTTTCCAAGAATTTGGAACATCTTTACTATCATTACTCAGAATTCCTTTTCAGGTAGACTGTCTATTTCCTCTTCATTTGTTTGTTCTGGTGGGTTTTTACCTTGCTCCTTCATCTGCTGCGTGTTTCTCTGTCTCCTCATTTTGCTTAACGAACTGTGTTTGGGGTCTCCTTTTCGCAGGCTGCAGGTTCTTAATCCTGTTGTTATTGGTGTCTGCCCCCAGTGGGTAAGGTTGGTTCAGTGGCTTGTGTAGGCTTCCTGGTGGACTGATGCCTTTTTTCTGATGGATGAGGCTGGATTTTGTCTTTCTGGTGGGCAGGACCATGACTAGTGGTGTGGTTTGGGTTGTCTGTGAACTTAGTATGATTTTAGGCAGCATCTCTGCTAATGGGTGGGTTGTGTTCCTGTCTTGCTAGTTGTTTGGCATGGGGTGTCCAACACTGTAGCTTGCTGGTCATTTAGTGGAGCTGGGTCTTAGCGTTGAGACTGAGATAGTTCTCTAGGATAGCTCTCACTGATTGACATTACATGGAGCCAGGAGGTCTCTGGTGGTCCAGTGTCCTGAACTTGGCTCTCCCACCTCAGAGGCTCAGGCCTGACAGCAGCTGGAGCACCAAGATCCTGTCAGCCACATGGCTGCTAGTGTTGGAGGGTCTCCTGCAGAGGTGGGGGCTGGCTGTGGCTCACTGCAGGGACAAGGACACTGGCAGCAGAAGTTCTGGGAGGTACTCCTTGGCATGACCCCTCCCGGAGTCCACCATTAGCCTCAAGAAAGAGCCTATAGCTTCCAGTGCTGGATCACCTCAGGTCAAACAACCCTGTATTTTTTATATATATATATTCCCTCCTGCTGGGACATATCCCAGACCTATTGAATCTCAATCCCCAATGAATAGCCTAGGATTTTTTTTTTTAATTCCAGGAGATTCTAACAATAAACCAGGTTTAGAAACAAGTATGGAGAAAGGAACATGGGATTTGGAAGTGGACAGACCTGAGTTTGAATCCCAGAATCAGCACTTTCTAGCTCTGCAAACTTGCACAACTCATTAACCCGTGAAACAGAGAATTATACATAGAAATATACATAATTATACACAGGGTTCATGTGGGGATTGAATGACATATTGTGAGCGTGGCATGATGGACGGCAGTGGCTGCAAAGGCATATGGGCTTAATCACCGGAAAGAACCAAATCTTGAACCAAGTCCAGGGGACGGCACAAGCACTTCCTTCTTCTCTCCTCACCCCGAAATCCCCCTCAGTCATTGCTGAGTCTTCCTCCCATAGGTTCCTGCATATTCCTTCCCCTTGGTCTCCCTCCCCCTTCCTTTTCTTCTCCATTCCTTCAGGGTTCTGACTTGATTAGTGGCTGCTTCCTGTGCCAGCAGGTGTCATTTACCCTGCATCTTTAGGTTCTGCAGAGTTGAGAGACAGGACAACAAACAAACCTCTTTCTAGCTAGTATTAATTACCTCTCATTACTTCATTGCTAAGTTATTATGTTAAAAAAAAATCCCTCACTTCCTCACCTGAGGTGAGACTGGGACAGAGAACCACTTCCTTCCACAAATGCAAATGGCCTGGCACATCTAACACAGAGATGAGTTCTTCCCGCTTTGTCTCTCCTTCCCATCTCCACATCCTTTGCCTTTCTTTCCTTCCTTGCCAGCTCAGCTTTGGGCTGCTCTACCAGAAAGGGCTGCTGGCTGTTCTCCCTAGAACAGCTCAGGCCCAGCCCAGGGACGAGGAAATTGTTCTACAGGGAAGGAGCAGGAGGCCCCAGTCATGCTCCCCCTTATGAGTGCTGACACTGGTTTCTGTGGCATGGTGTCCTCCTGGTTTTCCTCCCGCTTCTGAAGCAATCATTCCTCCATCTCCTTGGCCAGCCCATCCCCATCCACCAACTCTCAGTGCTGGGGCATCCTTGATTCTGCTCTCCTCACTCTGGACCTCATTCATCCTATGGTTTCAGTTATTCTCTACCCAAGGATGATTCCCAAGCATGCATCTTCAGCACAGATCTCCCCTCTATATTCCACCCAAACATGGCCCTCTTCCAGGATTCCCCATCTCAGCAAATGACAGCACTATCCATCCCTTGTATCTGGGTGTCATTTGGACATGTCACTCTCCTTCAGTAACAATCACGAATCTTGCTTGGTCTGTTCTAAACATTTGTAGAGCTCATCAATTTCCCCCCCATGGGCCCATCATCTTTGTCTTCCTAAGTGTTCACCCACATCCATAATTGCTCTTCTTCAGTATAGTTCCCACACCGCAGCTCGAGTGATCATTTTTTTAAGCAAGTGTAGCATGTCCCTACTCAGCTTAACATGTGTCGATGGCTGCCTGCTCCTCTTAAGAAGACAACGTCTTCATGATGCCCCATCAGGCCCTTCATGAGCTGGCCCCTGCCTACCTCTCCAGTCCCATGTGAGCCACTCTTCCTCTCACTCTCAACTGCAGCCAACTGACTTCTTACAGTTCCTTCCAGAGATCATGCTCTCTCCTGCCTTGGGGCTATTGCCCATGTGATTCCCTCTGCCTGGAACTCCTCAATCCCCTGAAAACTCCCAACCTTCCAACTGCTGCTAAAAAGTACTTCCTCAGGAAACTTTCTTGGACTGCCTCCTGACCCCTCTGTCCCTTGAATTAGTTTTCTAGGGCTGTGGTAACAGAGTATAACAACTGTGTGGCTTAAAACATAGAAATGTATTGTCTCACAGTTCTAGAAGCTACAAGTCCAAAATCAAGGTGTTGGCAGGGGTGGTTCCTTCTGGGGGCTACGTGGAAGAATCTGTCCCATGCCTGTCTCTTAGCTTCTGGTGGTTTGTTGACAATCTTTGGCATTCCTGGACATGTGAAAGCATCGCCCCAATTGCTGCCTTTATCTTCACGTGGTATTCTCCCTGTGTGCATGTCTGCATCCAAACTTCTCCTTTTTATAACGATACCAGACATATTGGATTGAGGGTCCACCCTATTCCAGTATGACCTCATCTTAACTAATTATATCTGCAAGGACCCTATTTCCCAATAAGGTCGCACTCTGAGGTACTGGGGGGAGGTGGTTTAGGGCTTCAACATATGAATTTGGGGGGAACATAATCCAATTCATAAAACCCCTCATTCCCAAGGTGGAGTCCTCCAGTTATATCTTGTCATAGTCCTACCCTGCAGACTTTTTCTTCAAAGCCCCAATCGCAGTTTGTAATTATTCATCAAATAATCACACAAGCAAAAGTGTACTTGTTTCCCCATAGATCGTAAGCCCCAAGAGGGACCATGCCCATTTTTGTTGAGCATTGCAACCCAATGCCTGGCCGGTAGCAGTCATTCAATAAGTCATCACTGAGTGAACAAATAAATTCAGGTCCCTGATTGCATGTCAATGTGAAGAGACCAGCCCTTGTCTCCCAAGCCTGCTCAGTCACTTCCTAGTGCTCCAAATTAAGTCATCTAAGACAGGTAGAGCTGGCGGCAAATCACTAGTTCATCAACTGCTGCCTAGTCTCAGTGTCCGCTTGAAACTTCAGCCATCACCTCCCTGATAAACCCAAGGCCCTGCTGGAAAAATCCATGTCTAAGATTTGTTAGCACAGTACATTTTCATTGTCAATATGCCTCATAAGCACCAGTGATTATTACTGAGGAGGCTGAGGGAGCTTCTCTGGAGAGCTTAAAATAGGTTACTTCCCTAAGGACCAGAATAGTTTAGCTGGGTGGTTAAGGGATAAATAAAGTAAAGGAGCTTCCTGGCGCCTCTTTCATCTCTAATATTCTAAGACACTTGTTGCTTGATAACTGTGGACATAGTCCCTAAATGCAGACAGAAAATGATTCTTAATCCTTTAACTCTCTGACCAATACTTAGATCAGTGAGTCACTGGCAACAGTGCAAGAGAACACTGAAGAACCCAGATAGGTCAAAAAGCCTTTCACACAGATACAGCTGTAATCCTGTAGAAACTGCCTTCCCTGTGTGCTCTCATGAATACGTGCAGAGTGTTAAGATAGTTTAATATCTGGCTTTTATGTTTCATCATCTCATGGCATGAGGAATGCTGAATACTCTAAATGTTGGACTTCCAGAAGCTTGAACCCATTGACCTGCCACAAGTAATTACTTCTGAAAGGCTCCTGAGCCAGGAAGAAGCTGGGAGGACTCACAAAGCCAAGGTGAGCGGCAGCAAAACCTGGAGGGGGTGGGGAACTGGGGGGCTGGCCATCCTTTTCCTGTACTCCCCACACAGAAGACCTCAAAGGCAAAGAGAGCTATTAATTCATTCAGAGCTAGAACTTTCCAAAGCTATCCATTCTCTTCTGGGCCTGCTTCCAACTGGTGATTACTCTTGCCTCTCAGATGAACTCTGAGCCCTTCTCTGCTGCCTGGTGAAAACAGGGAGATGTAGATGAGAGAGAGGAATTTTACTTGGAAATTGGTGATTCTAGAAGTGTTCAAATTTGTGAACACTTTCCTCCCCTGATTCATTTCAGAGTCATCTACATGCTGCCATCCACAGATGACTGAGTTGATAAAAGATGTCCAGGTACTTTTAGATCCCCAAAGCCATGTTTGTGATACTGACAGTGCCCATAGAGATGGGCCCCTCCCTGACGCTCACATAGCCACCACAGTTCATGTCTACAGGCAAACAGAACAGGGGATCACTGAACACATTTGGCTACATGTCCCTTCCCCTTCCTGGCCACAGCAAGTGATGAATGAGGGTATATTCACCCCTGGCTGCCCTCATTAACTGTTCACATTGTCTCACTGGAGTTTATGATACACCAGGGGAGATCACCCAAGTCACAAATAATCAATTTTAAATCCTTCCTAAACTGCAGTGTACCAGGGCTTATAGTGGAATATGGGAATAAACCCTACAGAAATAGGTTGGCCCCCCTCTAGTTTCATAGCCAGACAATTACTCAATGACAGAAGAAGCAGGGAGAGAGAAGCAGGTCTCATCAAACAAGAACACATTTCTGGGAAGATAGTTAAAGCAGCTGTTGACATGGAAAGTGATATCTTGTCAAAATGAGATATGGAAACATATTTCCATTCAAGGTTTGCAAAACTCTACAGGAACCTTAAAAATGATATGATACACATGGCAAATTGCCACTTCATTCACTGATAGCTTCACTAAGAACTGGTTGGGAAGCTGCAACGGTCCACCTCTGACGACACAAGAGATCTCTATGGATTATGACTGATGATTAAGATCTCACTCTGTTCCAAAAAGGATTTCAAGTTGTGATTGCAGAGTCAGTAACTAATTACCCCATGCTAACGAGTGCGTCATCTTTCATAGCAGGAACTGGAAAAGAAGATGCAAACTGTAATGTATCCTTCTGGGAAAAGACAATATTTACATAAGATGCAAATGCTGGAAATGAACCGTAAAAGACAAGAGGTAAACATGAGAAGAAGAGGGTCATATTTACCAAATGTACTCTACATAATCACTGCCCTGGCACATGAATATAGTTAAGCATTCATCTCTAGTCTTTACCTAGCATTTTCAATTGGAGCCGAAGTTTCAACTACTGGGATTGAGAAGAAGCAGGAAGATCCCTTCTGCTACCAACTCTGTTGAGTCTTTCCTGTGTTTTCCATCCTCTCAAGGATGTATCCATGTCTCAAGTCTCCCTTTTTTTAACTGTTGCTTCTATGACATTCTGGCTCCAGCAGGAAAATGAGGTTAATTTTTCTTGGTTTAGTAAAAAGGAAGAGGGTGGTGAATTGGTCTGTGTTTTGATACCTAGGCATCTCTCTATAATTTAAGCCATAGAATCATTTTATAAGCAAGATCTCTTGTAACAAACCCCTTTACAGTAATGTCTCCTGTAAATGTCATAACCCAAATTCCTCACTCTAGTGAATAAGCCTGAAGTCCCTGTCTTCTGCAATTCCAAATATATCAGCTAGCCTATGGTGAAATGGTTTTACAAAGGTCCTCACTGTTTTGAGATTATAGGCATGCTCCCCTTTCTCCTAACAAACCTGCACGTGAAGAAAGTTTCCATACCTTCTAACAGGAAAAAAGAGAACCGTGTTCTATTTAGGGGACCACAGATGTCTACAGATAAGCACACAATTTGCAAAGTAGCTGATCTGTTGACCTACTCTGGTGAAAGTAGCTTGAGGGGAGAATACTAACTGTTTATAGCTGATCAATTTCAGGCCCAAGTGGAATTGAAGACAAGTCTTCACAAGGAGGCAAGAACTAATAAGCAGAAACAGAGGGACCATAAAGTCAAGAAAATCCTTCAAAGCATCCCAAGAAATGACGATGGTGACTTTCTAACCTTGTTGCCTGATGAAACCTTGAACAGAAGTCCAGGTGAGGCACACAATTTTTTTAGTAAAATATTTCAAGCATTTTAAAAACTTCATCAGATAAACTTCTGATGTGGAGTGGGGAAGGTGAAATGCAAATCTGACCATATCACTCTCCTGCTGAAAAAAAAAAAAATCCTTCAGTGAGTCTCCTTGAGCCTGAGGACAAGGTATTAACTCCTTGCCCTGATACTCTAAGCCTTCAGGATCTAGGCTCTGCCTACCTTCCTGGCTTCATCTCCTGCTATGATCACTCCCAGCCCACACACTGCAGTCAGGCCAGGTTGCTCAGGGGCCTCAGATGGCTCTGTGATTTCCAACATACATTTTGCTCATAAACTCTGTGTTGTGTTGCCCCATCAATTAGTGTCCCATTAAGTTTTCCCTGTCTGTACTCCCCCAGAGCAAACCCACCACTGCAAATGCATGGTATTGTTCACATACAGAGCTTACTGCGCTGTGGGCCAATCCCGCATTAGCAAGACTGACCACTTAGAGATCTACAGAAATGCTGGCCATGTCTCTGGAGGTCTTGAGCTTCTAAGATGCAAAGTTACCAGCTGAAAGAGACACTGCCC
Organism: Orcinus orca; assembly: GCF_937001465.1. NCBI lineage: Eukaryota > Metazoa > Chordata > Mammalia > Artiodactyla > Delphinidae > Orcinus > Orcinus orca. Next base: position 158,118,773 of record NC_064560.1, on the reverse strand, counting down.
CTGCTCAGAGGAATGAGATGCTTAATCAATAAGTTAATTAAATAAGAAAAGGCTGAATAAATGAAAAATCTACTTGGAACATCTATTTAACCTATAGTCCCACGTCCCAGAATGAAATATGCTGTGTAGTCACATAGAAAAACAACTTTTACCATTTAAAAAATATTGGCAAAACCACCAAGAAAGGTGCCTCAGTTAAAATTAGACACTTAGAGTCATTGCTTGAGATCAGGCCAAAAAAACCCCCAACATTTGGAAGATGCTCCAGATCTGGAGAGGCCAGGGGAGACTGAGGCACCTGGAGAGGGGGTTCTCCTCTGCTCTCCTGATACTTTTTAAAGCTGTTTCATTTAGTTCCAGCTAAGGTCTCGAGTGCTTACTCTAAGCCAGGCACCGTGGTCCACCCTTAACATGAATTATCGCGTTTAAGCTTCACACCTATAAGACAGGAGTTACTATTAGCCCCCATGTGACAGAGCCAGGATTCAAGGCCGGGTCTTTCTGATTCCAAAGGGTGCACTCCCACCCATCCCCTCATATAGCCTCATCAGGACTCCAGCGACTCAGAGCTGGGTCCAGGACAACCTTGGGAAAGTCAGCAAATGTAGAGGTTATGACTCCTCCAATTTCTCTCTCAAGAGAAGGCTTCCCTCTGCAAAGCCTTATAGACCTCACCACTCTGTAGGCATATGCTCAAGCAATGGGTCCTTTTTACATATTCCCAAGTAGCATCTTTGATTTCCTTCTTTGTCTTCTAAAAGCAGTTCACTTTGCTTTCTCCTAAAACTGAAACGTCGCTAAGATCATAGACTTCCATGAGCATTCTGCTAGTTGAGTTCTGGTAATTAAGGTTCCTCTGTACCCAGCTCCTCTTATTTAAGGCTCTATTTGTCCATTTTTGTTCCCTCTTTTGGAAGGTAGGATGAGAGTTTCAGCTCTCTTGTGAGATAAAAATCAATCTTTGTTTCTTGCTGCCTCTTTAAAATGAAATCACACATGCTTTACATATATTTTATAGATAGTTACATAGTAAATTACATATATCTGTGTAATACATGGTAATATATAACTTACACAAAGTGAACATTGCTCTCTTAGGTATACAATTCTATGAGTTTTAACATGTTAATGTGGCTCCTACACTTTCCAGAAGCCATATGAGTCTAGTGAGTAGAAAAAGCACTGGACTTGGAATCAAAGTCCTTTATTTGAGCCCTGATGGTACATTCACTAATTGTAAGCTCCATGGGAGCTAGTATCTTTTCTTTTTCCTAGAACAGTGCCTGGTACATAGCCGCTCAATAGTACCACTATTAGAATAGAATTAGAATAATAGAAGCCCGAATAGTACCGCTAAGAGCAGCCGCTCAATAAATATTAGCTATATATTTGTTCATATAGCTTTATTCTACAGAGAGATTATAGCTAACTTCCAGTTGTCTAACCTCTTTGAACCTCAGTTTCCACATCTATAAAATGGGAATAAAGCATTGTGTCTACCATGTAGAGTTTACATAAAATTCAAGTGATGTGTGTAAAAGCACATATAAAATGTAAAGTATCATATGGATAGGGACAAAACTGAAGAAATATGGAACTGATGTCTTATAGTGAAAATAACTACCTGCTTCAGGGGAAGTGTCACTCCACATACATCATTTGAATGTCACCTTCACAACTCTGGTCTTATCTGGCCACTTGTACAATTATTTACTTAGTATTTTCCTTTAAGGTATCTTGCTTTGTTTTATTTTTATAATTTAGCCTTGTCTGTGAATTAACTGTGACATTATGGGTTCGATATAGTGGTAATACATTTTTCTAAAGCACATATTATAAAATACATAACCATCAAACATTTTTAATGGTTGGTATGATCCTTGTACTACCTAAAATCACTCCCTATTTTTCCCACACTGGCCTCTGTTTCTTTCCTCTCTCCCCAAATTAATTGTGAAGTAGGATACACTTTCCTCTACTCTGCTCACCCAAAACACATTTAGGTTTTAAAGGTTGTGTTTTTCTTTTTTTATTTTTTCTTTAAGTCTAGCAACCATAAAGAATCAAACAGAGATTTATCAAAATGTAACAAGTAATAAGACATCTAGCTCAGAAGTTCTCAGACTTTAGTGCTTAGTATACAAAACTTTGTATATAGTGCTTTGTGAGTGACTTAAGGGATTTTCAAGGATAAAACTGAACATGTGACTTTTGCCTCACATACTAAATTTAGAGTTGAAATATCGTAACACCAAGAGCGTAGTGAGAGTCAAGCTATTGCTAATATTACATTAGATCCCACCATTAACAAATGGTCTCTTCCTGTTTCAAAGCTCCTGCCTCTAGTCTGCAGAAAATCCCTGTTCTCAATCTGAGTGATGCTTCTAATAGTTCTGGGCTCATGTGTAGAGCAGGGATGATTGACACGCCCTGGCCCCAATGAATGAAGCCCTTCCCAGGTCCCAGTTACCAATACTACCCGCCTGCCAAAATTCTCTGATGGCTCACTTGTTCATTCCTTTACTTATTTACTCTTTCAACAGATACTGAACTGAGTAGATGTGGTTCTTACACAATAGCACACACAATGAACAAAGGAAAGTCCAATGAGAGTATAACTGAGAGACCTAATAATCTGAGCAGTTGGACAGTTTCTGTAAGGAAGTGATATTTAAGTTGAGACAGGAAGTAGCTGCATGAAGGGAGCAGGTGAGCACGTGAGCATAAGGAACAGAGTCCTGGGACATCCTAAACTGTGATTGATAAGTGTGCAAAAGCCCTTGAGTGGGAAGGAGCCTGACAGATTCCAGACACCAGATGGAGAAGAGACATTGAGATAGAGAATGATTGGAGATGGCGCTGGAGGCACAGTCAGGGCCCAGGGCACACAGGGTCTCATAAATCAAATAAAGACTTTGAACTCTATCTTAAGATCAATGGGAAGCCACTGAAAGGGCAAGTAAGTGAACTATTGGGTTTATATTTTAAATATTACTCTGTCTGAACTGTGGAGCATGGATGGGAGAGGAATGCAAGAGGATGCAGGGAGACAGGTGAGAAGTACATAGCAGTAGTGCAAGAGAGAGGTAGTGTCTGGACCAGCAGAGAAGGGTGACACAGAGGAGAGAGAGAAGGAGCCAGATATAAGATATTTAGGAGAGAGAATTGGCAGAACCTGGTGATGAATTACACATGGGTACGTGGAGAGAGTGAGGTAGCCAGGAGGATTCTTGGGTTTCTCCTGAAGAACTAGGCAGATGATGGAACAAAGTCACAACCAAGTGCTGGACTAGGGTAACTGGGAGAAGAGGCAGGTTTAAGACAGAAAAAGAAGATGGAGCTGACATATTGTCAGGAGACATCAAAGAGGAGGTGTCCAGTTGTACAAAAAATGTATCAGAGCTCAGGAGACAGATTAGGGCTGCAGGATAAATTAACTATAGTTTTCTGTCGGGGCTGTGTAAATAGACAATGCTAGTAAGTACAGTAACATTCAAGGGGAGAGCAGGGTAGCCCCTCAGTGAGGGAGAAAGGGAACTCGCGAGTCACAAGGCATGAATTCTCATGTTGAAATGTTTAATATTCTTTTGTAACCATATGCAACTTCAGATATCAAGGGCTTAAATAAAATATGCCTTAAGATTTGATAAACAACAATCATGAAAACAGCATCCATAAAGTTACAGCTGATTCCACCAGACTGAGGGGAAAATCTGGACTTTGACCCAGGATGATTTTCCAAGCTTGAAAATGGTCGTTAAGATTTTGTTTTCTTAAAAGCCACCTTCCTTGCATAAAGTCTGTTGTTCTGAAGAGCATTCTAAAAGGGCACTGAGTACTACTTAAATAAAAAGCTAAAGTAAAGACATACATGCACAAAATCCCACACCAAAAAATAAATTAAATCTCTTCCAAAAAAAAAAAAGAAGGTAAAATAAGTGCCTGACCCTTTGAGCTCCCTAGTTCTGTAGATCTGGCATCTGTGTCTCTGAAAATCTCCATAGGTGATTCTGCTACAAAAGGCAGAGCTGATGTGAAGGTTAAGAAAAGTGTATAGTATGTGCCTAGCATGTAGTAGATGTTCAATAAGTAGCTCCAGGCAACATCACCTGTGCAATATTCTTGCCAAAACCACTTAACCTTAATTTAATCACAAGGAAACAATCAGAGAAGGCTGAATTTAGAGCCATTCTACCAAACAATTGACCTGGATGCTTTAAAATGTCAGTGTTAGGAAAAAAAGAAGATAATGAAGGTGGAGGAGGAAAAGAGCCAATGAGAGAGTTGGGGAGGGGGAGAGAAAGAGAGACAAAGGAGAAGAAGAAGGGGGAGATGGGAGGGGGATAGGAGAGGAGAGGAGAGGAGGGGAGGGGAGAGGAGAGGAGAGGAGAGGAGAGGAGAGGAGAGGAGGGGAAGGCGAAGAAGAGAGGGAGAGAAGGAAGGAAGAAAGGAGAAGAGAAGAGAAGAAAGAAGAAAAAGATAGGAGAGTGTTCTTGAATTAAAGGAGATTAAGAGACAAGAAAATAAAATGCAACACATATTCCTAGATTGGATCCTGGATCTAAAAAATAAAACACAAACAGACAAACAAAAAGCCGTTATAAAGGGTATTACTGGGACAACCATGGATATCTGAATACAGAACGTATATTAGAAAACAATGTTGTCTCAACATATATCTTAAGTGTAATAATTGTATTGTGGTTACATAGGAAAATTGCCCTTGTTCTTACGAGACTTGTGATGTATTTTGGGAGGAAGTGACTCTGAAACTAATTCTCAAATGGTTCAGCTGAAGCAAAGTGTGTGTGTGTGTGTGTGTGTACATATATGTATAAAACAATACTGTGACAAAATGTTGTTGATGAGTTAGGGTATACAAGTGTGTACTGTGCCATTCTTGTGACTTTCAGAAGATTAAGAAGTTTTTCAAATAGCAAGGAAAGCATTTTTAATGCTTACAGAAACACCAGTTGAAATCCTTTATATATGTGTGTGTGTGTGTGTTTATATATATATATTTTTTTTTTTTAAAGAACACCAAGTAGATTATTTTGTGTTCCTAAAAACCTAAGCACTTAAACAAATACATCATTGTCAGGGGAAAAAATAAATTAAATGAACTTCTAATTCTTTGTAGAAAATACACAGAATGCAGAATTTCTGGAACATCAAGCAAGTAATGACTATTGTCCCCAGAAAATTGGCAAATTGGAAACATGGTTCCGTGAACGAGAGGCTCGTGGACAGCTTCTCTGGGACAGTTCCAGCTCTGACTCAGATGAGTTGGGGAAAGACGAGAAGAAACCACGAGCACTGGTGAGGACCAGGACAGAGAGAATTCCACTTTCTGACGAGTTTTTTGATTGAGAATAATAATACTATTCACTAACCTAGATACTGAGTGCATTGAAAGCTTACTTTCGTTTAAAAATTCTCCAAGGTAGTATATGAACTATTTTGAGGACACCAATTCACTTTCTTTTCATTTTGAAATCCTAAGATTAAACAAGTGAGATATATTGTTAATTATACTACATAACTAACTGCCTCAAAACTTAGGGGCTTAAATAACAGCCACTTATTGTCCAACTTTTCTGTGGGTTGCTGGGCTCAGTTGGGTGGTTCTTCTGCTGGTGTCTTTTGAAGTTTTTCATGCTGTTGAAGCCAGATGGCAGCTGGAGTCCTCTGGAGGCTCGACCAGGACACTGAGACAGCTGGACCTCGCCCCCTCTCTGTATCATCCCAGAGCCTCCTCATGTGGATTCCCCAAGTGCTCTCTCCTGCAGGGTAGTGAATTTGCTTTTATGTCAGCCCAGGGTTCCCCAAAGCAAACGTTCCCAGAGGAGGAAAAGCTGCCCATCCTCTTAAGTCTAATTCATGGAACGGGCCCCAAATCACTGCCCCACAACACACACTCGATTGGTTACTACAAGTCATAGGCCAGGTCACAGGTAATGAAAAAGGGGCTACACAAGGCATCAATTCCAAAGTGTGGTCTATTGGGGTCCATCTCTGAGACATGGCACCCCACTGTTTTAAAAGCAAATTATTTCTTATAAAACAAATAGATGAGAGAGTAAATTTGATAGAAATAAAAATGACTTTTTAAAGAAAAGTCACAGTGATGCTACAGTAGACAGTAAGCTCACTTAAGTCACTTTCCTGTGAGTTAGAAACTTGTTACCTCATAACAGAGAGGCTATAGGAAAAAGGTAAAATAATGTCAAGTGTGGAACATCACTGTGAGTTGAAACTCAAAATTAAATGAAGATCCCTTAGATTATGATGTAGCTCTTAGAACTCTTCCAAAGGAAACTTAGAAATGTTCAGTCCAAAAGTGATTATATTTACAAAATTAAAATATTTTTTACCCTTCAAGCAATCTACTTTATTCAGATTTTACCAGTTACATGTACTCGTTTGTGTGTGTATTTAGTTCTGTGTAGTTTTGTCACGTGCGTAGATTCATGTGAGCAACCTCACAATCAGATACAGAGAAGTTCAATCACAAGAATCCCTTGTGCTATCTATAGGGGCCCCCAAAGTAGATTTTTAGGCAATTTTAAGAACTTCTTTTGTATAAAATTTGACTCCACTTTTAGCATAACCTAAAAATATTTTTAAGCCATCCAGAAGCTTCTAAGAATTTAGAGAATTTTAAAACAAAGTAAAACAAAAATACCTTTTAAGCCTTCTCTAGGAAACTTCCAAAAAGAAAACAATAGAAACACCCCCTGAATTTGACATTCAGTGCATTCAGATCAGTCACTAAGAAGATAAAAAGACTGCTGTGTCAAGGGATGAACATTCATGTTTCTTCCAAGGACAGAGACAATTAACTAGGTCATCCCGGGGCATTTTTACTCCCAGTTCTTTGCAAGCAGCATTCTTACTTTTTCTTTGGTAGGTAAAAAGCGTATTTCCTACAAAGGAATGCATAGATTGTTTGACCAGTTAGCCTGTTTGGAAAAGTAAGATCCTTCTTTTTTTTTAATTGAAGTACAGTTGATTTACAATGTTGTGTTAGTTTCAGGTGTACAGCACAATGATTCAGTTATATATATGTGTGTGCATATATATATATATATATATATATATATACACATGTATGTGTATACATATGTATGTGTGTATATATATATATATATTCTTTTTCTGATTTTTTTCCCTTATAGATTATTACAAAATATTGAATATAGTTTCCTGTGCTAGACAGTAGGTCCTTGTTGGTTATCTTTTGTATATATAGTAGTATGTATAGGTTAATCCCAGCCTCCTAATCTATCCCTTCCCCAGCCCTTTCCCCCTTGGTAACCATAAATTTGTTTTCTATGTCTGTGAGTCTCTGTTTTGTAAATAAGTACATTGTATCTTTTCCAAAATAAACAAATGGGACCTAATTAAACTTAAAGCTTTTGCACAGCAAAGGAGACAACCTACAGAATGGGAGAAAATATTTGCAGATGATGTGACAACTGAGAAGGGATTAATTCAAAAAAACAACCCAATCAAAAATGGGCAGAAGATCTAAATAGACATTTGGGTAAAGAAGACAAACAGATGGCCAACAGGCACATGAAAAAATGCTCAACATCACTAATTATGAGAAATTATGGCCATTCTGACCAGAGAAAGGCAAATCAAAATCTACAAACAATAAATGCTGAAGAGGGTGCGGAGAAAAAGGAAATTTTCTACGCCACAGGAGGGAATGTAAATTGGTGCAGTCACTATGGAGAACAGTATGGAGGTTCCTTAAAAACTAAAATAGAGTTGCCATATGATCCTACAATTCCACTGCTGGGCATATATCCTGAGAAAATATATTTTTAAAAGACACATGCACCCCAATGTTCACTGCAGCACTATTTACAACCGCCAAGACATGGAAGCAACCTAAATGCCCATCGACAGATGAATGGATAAAGAAGTTGTGGTATATATACACAATGGAATATATACACAATGGAATATTAAATGACCATCGACAGATAAATGGATAAAGAAGATGTGGTATATATACAATGGAATACTACTCAGCCATAAAAAAGAATGAAATTTTGCTATTTGCAGCAACATGGATAGACCTAGGGATTATCATACTGACTGAAGTAAGTCAGACAGAGAAAGACAAATATTGATATCATATGATATCACTTATATATGGAATCCAACAAAAAAAGGAAAAGTAAGATCCTTGAGAGGAGAAATGAGTTCAACCTATTCTCAACATCCTCATATTATGGTTGACCTGGAAGGTTTAAAACAAAGTGGGAGGGGCTTCCCTGGTGGCGCAGTGCAGGCCCGCGTACTACAAAAAAGAAAACAAAAAAACAAAGTGGGGTGGGCAACTCCCAGCACTGAAGACAGCAGGGCCAATGAAGGTGTTCATGGCTCTGGTCTGTGACTTGAACTTGGACGACACCTCCTTCTACACGTTCACTGGTCTCTGAGCTACATGAGGGCTCGGCGTCTCCTCCCTGTAGTATCCACACCCTACACCCACCCCCCTGCTTCCTAGCATAACATCTGGCACCGAGTTTATTATTTAATGTTTATGGAATTCATTAATTTATGTGTTAACTAGTCAATTAGCGTCAATTGCTCACTCTCACTTTCATTTCCCAAGAGTCTTAGTTGTACAAGGTTGATTATACAGTTTAAAATGAAGGGCTTCCCTGGTGGCGCAGTGGTTGAGAGTCCGCCTGTCGATGCTAAGGGACACGGGTTCGTGTCCCGGTCCAGGAAGACCCCACATGCCGCGGAGCGGCTGGGTCCGTGAGCCATGGCCGCTGAGCCTGCTCGTGAGGAGCCTGTGCGCCACAACGGTGAGAGGCCCGCGTACCGCAAAAAAAAAAGATGGGGTTTTTTTTCCCCCTAGATCTTGGAATTTATACATCTAAATGGATGGCACAAATTAGACATTGTCTTGGGATAGAGGAGCTAGACACGTATGTGTACCAATGAAGATGCCATAGCTCAAAATATTTCTTGAAATTCAGAGTGTGTCAGCTGCAAAAGAAAGTCAATCATAATGTCTTCTCTATTTTCCTGCTCCATGTGGAACTCTCCTTCACCCAATCTTAAACTCAAGAATTTGAAATTACGATCATAATAATAACGGTGATAGTAATAACTGCTAATGTGCACTGACTGCTTATGGTGTGTCAAGCACTCTCCAAATGCTTCACGTGTATAATCCACGCAACAATGTTGTGGGTCACCCCTGTTTGACAGATGAGGAATCTGAGGCACAGAGAGGTCGACTAACTTGCCAGGGTCACCCAGCAGAACTGGGTGTTTTTGAGGAGACCGCTGCTTACCAGAAGGGGCCTGATGGGAGCCGGAAGCACACGCCTCCCCTCCCTAATTTTACCTCAACTCACCAGTTGCGTTCTCACATTTCCGTTACATGTTTTTTGTTTGGGGAGCGGAATACTATTACACTGGAAATGGTGAGAGCTTTCTTTTAGCAAGAAAGAATTGCCGTGGAGCCTGAGTGCTTAAATGGGGGCGCAGGGCAGGATAAGAGCACCTGAGAAATATGTCAGGAGGGGAGTTTCCAGGGGTGGGGTGAGGGGTACAGAAAGGTAGATGAGAGACTAAAGATAAATTTAACTGTCTTCACAATTTGGCCTGCGAGCAGGATCAGTGAGCAACCCCACCAGACACCCCATCCAGGATGGAACTCAGGTGCACACCGTTTCCTGGGCCAGAGGGCGGTGGTTCTCAGAGCCACATGTTGGAATCAGCCAGCGAGTGATCAAACACCTAATAACAAGTAGGATTTGTGTTCCCGCCTTTTGATTTATTTGGGTCAGGCTAGAGTTCTGGCACTGGGTTGGTGTTTTCCTGCTTTTAGCTCCCAGGTGAATCCAACGTGCAGCTGGGGTTGAAAACCACAGCTTCAGGGCTACAAACATTCTATTATAGCAGATATACCAACTTCTATCTTTAAAAGCAACCGCTTCTGAGGTAATTTTTAAAGGTAAGGACATGAGGCCTGGAGCTCCACACACAGTAAGAGACTGTGCGTTTGGCTGGTAATTATCTGAGAACACCAATCCTTTACTTAATCTTGAATTTGTTCAGAGGCAACGCAGGGCCGTCAGTAAACACAGCTGCTGCCGCTGGTAAAAGCTATAAAATTAAGCCTCAAGGCAAAGTTGTCAATTTTCTCTAACTGAAAATCTCCTCAGCTTTGGGGATGGTGGGGAGGGGGGGAGAGTGGGGGGAGGCTTGTCTATGACCAAATACATGCTTTCTCTTGTGAAAATAACATTTTCTTTCTTGCTCTGAATTTTTCATGAGAAAAAGAAGTCTTTTTTCTGGCATACTTTTGGAAATATGCTTTTCTCGATTATTTTTCTCCAGCAAAGGGCCATTCTTCTTCATCTATCTATTTTGACGATAATTCTGAGTTACTGGGAGTTAACTGAAGATGATTCTTGCAGGAGTCACCTATGAAATAGTTTTGTAAACAAGATAATCTTTTCTGCTCACACAGAGACTTTAAAGACAGAAAACAAATACCAGCTCTTCATGCCACTTCCTTTCTTACCAGGATCATCAAATCATAATTAAAGTCAAATATTTCCTGCCTCAGATGAAAAACAAAAGCCTATTTCCACATATTACTGCAAAACCTAATTTAGAATACTGTGGGGAAAGCTTGAGAGAAAATATGCTAAGGGTAGATGAGGGAAGTTTAGACCATGAAAAATCCGAATTACATCTCCCTTTTAAAGGAATACTATTATACTATTTATGTGCAAAATAAACAAAAACATTTTAAAACAAAGTGAAGAGTTAAGGTTTATTTTCAAATGTGTACTTCATAATAAGTCTGCAGCTCACTCTCATTCATTTACTTAATCAAACATTCGGCCAATAGGTTTTAAGTGTCTACTAGAGGCCAAGCACTGTTCCAGATGCTGAAAATACAGCCACACAAGACAAAGTCCCTGGACCCATGGGTCATATTCCAGCGGTGAGACCTGGAGCAGAGAGTCAAATACATGATACAATTTCAGGTAATATTGAAGAGAATAAAGCAGGTATGAGGACACGCACAATGGAATGGACTGTTTCAGGCAGGATGCTCAGGGAGGGGCTTGTTAGGGAACCAGGTTTGTTTTGCCTGACACACAACAAGCAAAAACACTGCAGTGACAAGGTTTGCAGCAAAGAGAGGGTTTATTCTCAAGACAGACAAGACAGGAGAACAAGTTTCAGATCCGCCTCCCTGAAGCCAAGGGGCTTGGGTATTTATGAGATAAAGAATAAAGCAGCAGGGTGGTCTGAGGCATGGGGGGCGTGGGGAGTGTGGGGAAAGGTGATTGGAAAAAGGTGCAGTAATTGTCCTTCTGCGCAGGTGTAACGAAGCTACAGGCCTTGGCACATTCAAATATGTAAGTGCTTAACACAATCTGAGGGTGGAGTTTTCAGCCCTCTGACAGCTAAAGAATACTCAGGCATGCCCAGCTGGAGGGTCAGTGGTCCCATCCAGTCTTAACTGGCTCGGCTTGAACTAGACACAGCTGACTGCAAGTTCCTGGAAAGCAACTTGGGCTATGTGCTGGTTGGAGAACAGGCAAATCTTTTGTAGCAACAATGAAAATGACCTTGATTAGTAAAGCAAGGTGAAATGGATTTGACCCATGGTTTTAGAATCTCTGAGGAAGAGACTTGAATGAAGTGAGGATGGAAGCCATGAGAACACCTGTGAGAGCAAGTACAAAGGCCCTGAGTTGAGATGACTTGTAATATTCAAGGACCAACAAGAAGGCTGGAAAAGTGAAGTGAGCAAAGGGGACACTGACAGGGACGACCTCAGAAAGGTCATCAAGATACAGATGGTGAGGAGTCCAGAGGATCGTGGTGTGACAACGGGTTTTAAGTGTAACAGAATTTCAGAGACACAAGGGGCTGGTCCTAGTCTAGAATGACATCTCCAATGTGATCATGAACAGAAGCAAACAGACTATGGCCAACACTAACGTCATATGGTCATAGCTGACTGTCTAGGACTGACCCTTGACCCAACTGAGCCAGTCAGAGAGGACCTCAGTCTCTGCTGGTGGCAAGAACCTCAGTGGCTACATTCAGGATTGATGGATAGTAGCATTCTGCCCTGTGAGCCAGAGATGCAGGAACACAGACCTGCAGTAAACAGAGTCAGAGACAAGGGATGCACTGAGACCCCACAGCACATCTATCCCTCATTCCCAGCCCTCCTAAGCCCTGCTGCCTCCTTGCCCTTCCTTCTAAGACTGTATCTTTACAGCGAATTCACCTTTGACTTGGACCAGCTCCACCTGATTTCTATTTCTTGAAGCCAAAGAACCTCAACCAACAGGTACCTTACACAGCAACCACCTCCTTGCCTTATGATGTAATGCTGGAGGCTGAGGAGTGCTGGAATTGCCTAGTGTGGCCAGTTCCGGTTCCCAAGAGGAATTATGAGGACCTCTTCCCAAATCCATATTCAGTGATACCACATCAACCATGGTGAGAGTAGTTACACCACAAAAATTGGCAAATGTTGCCAATCGGGACTTTTTTTTTTTTTCAGAGAGCTGGATATTAAACATTTACCAGCACACCTGTCTAGAGGTAAAGAACAATAGGCTCTAGACTCAGAATTCACAGCCCGGCTCTGCAACTTCCTTATGACCACATAGAGGTTAAATAACTGAAAGAAATTCTGAATCAGGTATCAATAGTTAATAAAAGCTGTGTATTTTTTAATGAGTCTTCTCTGTGTATAGAATTCCTGATCCTGATTCCATGATAGACATTATCATTCTCGATTCTGAAAAGGGAAAACCAATGTTAATAAAGTGTATGAAATGTCAATGCCCACACATTTAATTGGAAAAACTGCAATTTTATTTCAAGTTTGCCTGTCTTCAAAACCTCCTCACTGTAAAATGGAAATTATAATAGTGCCTACCTCACAGTGACAGAAATAAGATCATACATTAAAGTACTTAAAACAGCACCCAACACACATACAGACTGAAAGTGAGGGGATAGAAAAAGATATTCCATGCAAATGGAAATCAAAAGAAAGCTGGAGTAGCAATACTCATATCAGATAAAATAGACTTTAAAAAAAAAGAATGTTACAAGAGACAAGGAAGGACACTACGTAATGATCAAGAGATCAATCCAAGAAGAAGATATAACAATTATAAATGTATATGCACCCAACATAGGAGCATCTCAATACATAAGGCAAATGCTAACAGCTATAAAAGAAGAAATCGACAGTAACACAATAATAGTGGGGGACTTTAATACCTCACTTATACAAATGGACAGATCATCCAGATGGAAAATAAATAAGGAAACACAAGCTTCAAATGACACAATAGACCAGATAGATTTAATTGATATTTATAAGACATTCCATCCAAAAACAGCAGATTACACTTTCTTCTCAAGTGCACAAGGAACATTCTCCAGGATAGATCACATCTTGGGTCACAAATCAAGCCTCGGTAAATTTACCAAAACTGAAATCATATCAAGCATCTTTTCCAACCACAATGCTATGAGATTAGAAATCAATTACAGGGCTTCCCTGGTGGCTCAGTGGTTGAGAATCTGCCTGCTAATGCAGGGGACACGGGTTCAAGCCCTGGTCTGGGAGGATCCCACATGCCGCGGAGCAACTAGGCCTGTGAGCCACAACTACTAAGCCTGCGCGTCTGGAGCCTGTACTCCGCAACAAGAGAGGCCGCACCAGTGAGAGGCCTGCACACCATGATGAAGAGTGGCCCCTGCTCGCCGCAATTGGAGAAAGCCCTCGCACAGAAACGAAGACCCAACACAGCAAAAATAAATAAATAAATTAATAAACTCCTATCCCCAACATCTTAAAAAAAGAAATCAATTACAGAGGAAAAAAAAAAAACGTGAAAGGGCTTCCCTGGTGGCACAGTGGTTGAGAGTCCGCCTGCCGATGCAGGGGACACGGGTTCGTGCCCCGGTCCGGGAGGGTTCCACATGCCGCAGAGCGGCTGGGCCCATGAGCCACAGCTGCTGGGCCTGCGTGTCCGGAGCCTTGCTCCGCAACGGGAGAGGCCACAACAGTGAGAGGCCCACGTACTACAAAAAAAAAAAAAAAAAAAGTGAAAAACAGAAAAATGTGGAGGCTAAACAATACGTTACTAACTAACCAAGAGATCACTGAAGAAATCAAAGAGGAAATCAAAAAATACCTAGAGACAAATGACAATGAAAACATGACGATCCAAAATCTATGGGATGCAGCAAAAGCAGTTCTAAGAGTGAACGTTATAACAATACAATCCTACCTTAAGAAACAAGAAAAATCTCAAATAAACAATCTAACCTTACACCTAAAGGAACTAGAGAAAGAAGAATAAACAAAATCCAAGGTTAGTAGAAGGAAAGAAATCATAAAGATCAGAGCAGAAATAAATGAAATAGAAACAAAGAAAACAATAGCAAAGATCAATAAAACTAAAAGCTGGTTCTTTGAGAAGATAAGCAAAATTGATAAACCGTTAGCCAGACTCATCAAGAAAAAGAGGGAGAGGACTCAAATCAACAAGATTAGGAATGAAAAAGGAGAAGTTACAACGGACACTGCAGAAATACAAAGCATCCTAAGAGACTACTACAAGTAACTCTATGCCAATAAAATGGACAACCTAGAAGAAATGGACAAATTCTTAGAAAGGTTTAACCTTCCAAGACTGAACCAGGAAGAAACAGAAAATATGAACAGGCCAATCACAAGTAATGCAATTGAAACTGTGATTAAAAATCTTCCAACAAACAAAGGTCCAGGACCAGATGGCTTCACAGGTGAATTCTATCAAACATTTAGAGAAGAGCTAACACCCATCCTTCTCAAACTCTTCCAAAGAACTTCAGAGGAAGGAACACTCCCAAACTCATTCTATGAGTCCACCATCACCCTGATACCAAAACCAGACAAAGATACTACAAAAAAAGAAAATTACAGGCCAATATCAGATGAATATAGATGCAAAAATCCTTAACAAAATACTAGCAAACAAAATCCAACAACACATTAAAAGGATCATACACTGTGATCGAGTGGGATTTATCCTAGGGATGCAAGGATTCTTCAATATATGCAAATCAATCAATGTGATACACCATGTTAACAAATTGAAGGAGAAAAACCATATGATCATCTCAATAGATGCAGAAAAAGCTTTTGACAAAATTCAACACCGATTTATGGTAAAAACTCTCCAGAAAGTGGGCATAGAGGGAACCTACCTCAACATCATAAAGGCCATATACAACAAACCTGCAGCAAACATCATTCTCAATGGTGAAAAACTGAAAGCATTTCCTCTAAGATCAGGAACAAGACAAGGATGTCCACTCTTGCCACTATTATTCAACGTAGTTTTGGAAGTCTTAGCCATTGAAAACAGAAAAGAAATAAAAGGAATAAAAATTGGAAAAGAAGAAGTAAAACTGTCACTGTTTTCAGGTGACATGGTACTATATATAGATAACCCTAAAGATGCCACCAGGAAACTACTAGAGCTAATCAATGAACTTTGTAAAGCTGCAGGATACAAAATCAATGCACACAAATCTCTTGCATTCCCATACACTAACAACAAAAGATCAGAAAGAGAAATTAAAGAAACAATCCCATTCACCATTGCAACAAAAAGAATAAAATACCTAGGAATAAACCTGCATAAGGAGGTAAAAGACCTGTACTCAGAAAACTATAAGACACTGATGAAAGAAATTAGAGATGACACAAACAGATGGAGAAATATACCATGTTTGTGGATTGGAAGAATCAATATTGTGAAAATGACTATACTACCCAAAGCAATCTACAGGTTCAACGCAATCCCTATCAAATTACCAATGGCATTTTTTACAGAACTAGAACAAAAAATCTTAAAATTTGTATGGAGACCCAAAAGACCCCAAATAGCCAAAGCTATCTGGAGGGGAATAAAACAGAGCTGGAGGAATCAGACTCCCTAACTTCAGACTATACTACAAAGCTACAGTAATCAAGACAATATGTTACTGGCACAAAAACAGAAGTACAGATCAATGGAACAGGATAGAAAGCCCAGAGATAAACCCATGCACCTATGGTCAACTAAACTATGACAAAGGAGGCAAGGATATACAATGGAGAAAAGACAGTCTCTTCAACAAGTGGTGCTGGGAAAACTGGGCAGCTACATGTAAAAGAATGAAATTAGAACACTCCCTAATACCATACACAAAAATAAACTCAAAATGGATTAAAGACCTAAGTGTAAGACTGGACACTATAAAACTCTTAGAGGAAAACATAATAACACTCTTTGACATAAATCACAAGATCTTTTTTGACCCACCTCCTAGAGTAATGGAAATAAAAAAAAATAAACAAATGGGGCCTAATGAAACTTCAAAGCTTTTGCACAGCAAAGGAAACTATACAAGATGAAATGACACCCCTCAGAATGGGAGAAAATATTTGCAAATGAATCAACAAAGGATTAATCTCCAAAATATATAAACAGCTCATGCAGGTCAATATTAAAAAAAAATCAAACAACACAATCAAAAAAATGGGCAGAAGACCTAAATAGACATTTCTCCAAAGAAGACATACAGATGGCCAAGAGGCACATAAAAAGCTGCTCAACATCACTAATTATTAGGGAAATGAAAATCAAAACCACAATGAGGTATCACCTCACACCAATTAGAATGGGAATCATCAGAAAATCTACAAACAACAAATGCTGGAGAGGGTGTGGAGAAAAGGGAACCCTCTTGCCCTGTTGGTGGCAATGTAAATTGATACAGCCACTATGGAGAACAATATGGAGGTTCCTTAAAAAACTAAAAATAGAATTACCATATGACCCAGCAATCCCACTACTGGGCATATAGCCAGAGAAAACCATAATTCAAAAAGACACATGCACCCCAATGTTCATTGCAGCACTATTTACAATAGCCAGGTCATGGAAGCAACCTAAATGCCCATCGACAGATGAATGGATAAAGAAGATGTGGTACATATATACAATGGAATATTACTCAGCCATAAAAAGGAACGAAATTGGGTCATTTGAAAAAACATGGATGGACCCAGAGACTGCCATACAGAGTAAGTCAGAAAGAGAAAAACAAATATCACATGTTAATGCATACATGTGGAATCTAGAAACATTGTACAGATGAACTGGTTTGCAAGGCAGAAATAGAGACACAGATGTAGAGAACAAACATATGGACACCAAGGGGGGAAAGTGGGGTGGTGGAGGGGAGTGGTGGGGGGATGAATTGGGAGAATGGGATTGACACATATACACTAATATGTATAAAATAGATAACTAATAAAAAAACAGCGCCCAATGCCTAATAACTGCTCTATACATGTTTGTTAACTAGTAGTTTTATTCCTGTTGAAATTAGGAATAAAATAAGAAGAAAAAATTATGTGGTTCTAGGAGTCTGGTCTGTTCAATGAGACATGAAACAAAAGCCAGAAGTACATAACTATGGAATTAAAAAGAGATTTACCATGATTCACAGACAATTTGATTATATGCCTAGACTACCCAAAAGAATCAGCTGAAAAACTTTTAGAATGCATAATGGAATTAAAAATAGGTTTCTGGATAAAAGATATATTTAAAAATCAGCAGCTTTTGCAAACCATTTCTCAGAAGTTAGCCAACAGAAATAAAAATATCAGTATGCAAAGACAAAAGTTCAAGGATGACTGGGGCTTCCCTGGTGGTGCAGTGGTTAAGAATCCGCCCGCCAATGCAGGGGACACGGGTTCTAGCCCTGGTCGGGGAAGATCCCACATGCCGCGGAGCAACCAAGCCTGTGTGCCACAACTACTGAGCCTGCACTCTAGAGCCTGTGAGCCACAACTACTGAGCCCATGCCACAACTACTGAAGCCTGCACGTCTAGATCCTGTGTTCCGCAACAAGAGAAGCCACCTCAATGAGAACCCGGCGCACCACAAGGAAGAGTAGCCCCTGCTCACTGCAACTAGAGAAAGCCCGCATGCAGCACCAAAGACCCAATGCAGCCAAAATAAATAAATAACATAAAATGAACCATAATAACTGTAGAAAAAAAAAGACTGACAAAAAGCTCCAAATATAATTTTTTAAAAGTTCATGGATGAACAGTGGGTTCACTAATCATAAGGGAAATGTCTCAGGGTATACTATCTTGAAATGCTGTTCCTCTCTCTGTAACTCTAGCTCTCAAGCTCCCATTCCCAACACTGTCCTCTCACCAGTTCAAAGTACTTCAACCACTATGGCTTAAAATGCATTCGCTTAAGATTCTCCTCCACTCCTGTTTCTCTCTCCCCAGCCAGGGTCCAAGTTTGGGGGAAGAAGCTCAGGCCTGCTTATGGCCCTGTCCTTGTGGGGTGTGAGGAATAACTCAACAGTGTTGTCCTCTGTCCTCTCTGGCCTTGACTGAAAGATATTCATCTTGATGATCTTGGGCATCTACCTCCCTCTCCTTAGCAAGAGCCCCAGCCCCATCCCCAGATATGTTACTTCTTGCCATACTCTCGGCACTTGCCATACTCTCGGCACTGGCCGAGTGTAGTGACTGCTTACAAGGAAGCCCTGCAGTTTTCTCCTGCTGTTGGGCCCCACCTCAATTTGGAGGGTGCTACTCAACCTCCAAGAATCAACTATATTTTCTATACAGTCCCTGGGGTGGGCTGTCCATCCCACATACTGTGCAAAGGAGTCCCCGAGGCCCTCAGTTCTCAGCTCCCTCGCCTGCTTCTTTGGAGGCCATGGAAACTTCCTTGCAATACCTGCAGGAGTCGAGGCTTGGGGGTGCAGGCCCTTTCTACTGAAACATATCTTGTTGCCATTATTACTCTGCTGCAGCCCCCAGATGTTGCTTTAAGGCAGGTTCATAATTTTCATTCTTTTTCATAAAGGGCACACCCCAAAATATATGTTCCTATCCACCCTGCAGATAGAGAGGTAGCTTTCCGCTTTTAAGTCAACAAATTTTCCTGAAGACGGCAGGGGATAGTCAAAACATTT
This sequence comes from Orcinus orca, assembly GCF_937001465.1. NCBI lineage: Eukaryota > Metazoa > Chordata > Mammalia > Artiodactyla > Delphinidae > Orcinus > Orcinus orca. The sequence continues at coordinate 158,099,689 of NC_064560.1, read as the reverse complement.
AACTATGCACAGAGCATGGGCAGTAGTCAGAATGGCTCCGGCAGGGTCCTCTGAACAGGACGCACTGAATGAGAATCTGCCCGGAGTCTCTACATGATCCCACCTCCCAGGTTTTCACACCAAAGGACAGGCCAGGGAGATAGCCCCACATAAGCTTCTCAGCTCTTTTACTTTCTCCTCTCAGTTTCTTCCAAAATACTTGCCTCTAAGCCAAGGAGGAATTTTCTTTCTTCTTTATGTGGTTGGCAACCTGTTCCTGAGTCATCACCTTTCAACCTCTTACCCCATGTCCAGAACACAAATGCTGCATTCTCTCTGTTCTAAGACTTATGGGATCTGGCTCTTAACATCTAAAGGGAACTTTTTAAAGTGCAAAAGCCCCCTTCTCAAGAACCTGACCTCGTTATTGAAGACAAAGATCTCAAGGTTATTGCAGCAGCATAAAATTTGAAATAATATTAATGTCTATCTATAGTGGTAATTGAAAAATTATAGTATGGAACCTCAATAAAATCAATGTAACACTACAGAGAATTTTTTTTAAGGATTGTCTTAGGCGTCCATGATATATTACTAAATGAAAAAACTAAGGCAAATTACAGGGTAATGTGTATAATGTATAACTTTTTTTCCTGTTTATGCATGTCGTAGAAGAGAAAAGTATAAGACAAACTACTCCAAATTAACAGTATTTATGGTAGGGTGGAATTGGAGCATATCTTAGGTCAGGTTCCCCAAAGCAGATCCTGAGGTGACTTGAGCACAAGTTATTTTTTAAAGAAGAGATGTCAGGAAAAATCAGTTAAGGGAGGGGGGAATCAGGACAATGAAGGGGAAGAACCCAAATAAAGGTGCAATTTCAGGCAAAATTCTGAGTAAGGTAATTTATCTCACAGGAGACCCTGGAGTATGATTGAGATATCAGAGTTGTTGAGACCGACACCAGGAAGCTCTTCATAATCCTGTAACCTCTAGTCATTGGCTAGGGATGACTGGTGGAGAGTAACTGCCTGGCCCTCCAGCCCTCTGTTCATGGGGGTAGTGAGCTCCACTAGCCCAAAGCAGTTTGCTGAAGATGAGTCTCAGGTGAGAGTCATTGAAAGTGAAAGCAATTTGCCCCAAAGGAAGGGCACACCAAATGGTAAAATATATTCGAGAGGATCTGGAGTAGCAACAGTATATGCCATGGAGTAGAAGGGGGAGATGATCCAGTGCAACTATATATTTTACATAGTTTGAATCATTGCAAAGTGTAGCAAAACAGACATTCCTGCCATATGCCAGATATATCATATACACTCAATCACTGTTATTTTGAAGTAGTGGATAGATGGATGATTGTGGCAATTTTACTTTTTCAGGAAGCAATCTAGAAGCTTCCAAGAAAGTCTTCAAAATTATTTGTTCTTTTTGACCCAGTATTCTATGTATAGGATAAATTCTTAAGGATATGAACATGTAAACAATTTTTTGAATAAAAAGACATTCAATGCAACATTACAAAAGCAAAGAACTTTAAAATAAATATATTAATTTCACAGAGATAAAACAGGCTGACAAAAACAAGTGTCTATAAATATAAACAGGTGAAAAAGACAATGTGAAATCTTGAAAATGTAAAATACAATTTAAAAAATAGCTGCTCAATAAATGAGCAGAATTGCATAATTGACATTGAAGATAATTTAGTGAGCTAAAACATTTGTTCAAGGAAATCTCCAACAATGTAGAAGAAAGGGGTAAACCATGAAAGATGGATCTAATAATTCCCCTTCCTTAGAAAAAAGACAGGACATACAGCAGAACAAAGATGGCAGTAGACTTTTCATCAAAAACTATACAATCCAGAAAACAGTAACATCTTTAAAGTACTAAAAGGAAAAAAAAACCTGTCAACCTAGAATTTTATACCCAGAGAAAATATATTTCATAAATGAAGACAAAGTGAAGACTATTTTAGACATTCAAAGCTCTAACAATTCATCATCAGCTGACTGGCATTGAAAAAAATGTCAAAGAAAGTTCTTTAGGCAGAAGGAAAATGCTATCAGAAGGAATTATGAATCACCCAAAGGAATGAAGAGCACTAGAAATGGTAAATATATGTAGGTAAATATAAAATACTTTTTTAAAATTTTCAGAACCTCTGTAAAAGTTAATTGGCTGTTTAAAGAAAAACAACAATGTATTATGAGATTTCATATATATTTATATAGTTATATATTTTAATAATATTAGTATACATTATTATATATTACATTTTATTTATATATATCTTTTTTACATATATATGTAAAACGCATGTATTGACATGTGTTGACATCAACATAAAGGCCAGGAAAGAGGATATGGAAGTATACTGTTGTAAGGCTTTTCCACTATACATGAGTGACTTAATATTACTAAAAGGCAGACTGTGATATATAAATAAGTATACTACAGCAACCACTTAAAAAAAAAAAAAGAAAGAGGAGGAATGGCTAATACGCCAGTAAGGGGAGATAAAATCAAATCATAAAAAATAATCTAAGAAAAGCAGAAGAAAGAGGAAAAGTTGGACAAAAGAGAAAATGCAAAAACTAGATCCAAAAGCCAAGGTGTCCTAATTACACCCAGCTTGTCCATAATTGTATTAAATATAAATGGTCAACAGCACAATTTAAGTGCAAAGATGGTCAGATTTGATAAAAGAGCAAGAATCAACTCTATGCTATCTTCAAGAAACAAACTTTAAATATAAAGACACAGATAGTTTAAAAGTAAAAGGATGGAACAAGGTGTACCATTCCAACATTATACGATACAGAGTCGCCATATTAGCGTTGAACAAAGTAGACTTCAGAGCATGTAACAAGCATCATCACCATTAGCAGCCAAAGTTATATATCCATCCAGTTTAGCAAGGACAGAAATAAAAGATTGTATTGAATCCCTCCCCCCCTTCCCACCTGCATGAAACTCAAATCCCTGAAAGGAATCTGACCGCCATGCTGAATCACACCCCCACTCTTTGGGAAAGCTGGTCCAGATGACTGAGAGCCTCACAGAGTCACATGAACTTGAGAAGGGTAGTTTCCCAAAGAATAGATCCAAAGACACTGAAGAAAAGCAGCAGATGTGAAGCAATTATACTCCAATAAAGAGCTATTAAAAATAATAATAATTTAAAAAATGTTTAGGGACTGTCTACTTTCCTAACACATCACACAGGTATAAAGCATAGCAATACCATGGTCCTATCCAAGAATAACTTGACAGTGGTAGAGGAGAATGAGAGGAGTTTTTAGGTGCTTATTAGTTCTGAAGACAATGCACACTAGTCTCTCCTTATCCATGGGGCATAGTTCCAAGACCCCCAGTGGATGTCTAAAACTGTGGATAATACCAAACCCTACATATCAGTATTATTTGTAATCTCAAAACCCTATACATACATATTCCCTTATACATACATATCTGAGGAACGACAGCAAAACTAGCACAAATTTCTTTTTTCATCTTCACAATTTCGTGGATAGAAAATTTGTTCTTACCATTGATCTCAGCAATCTCATTATACAACTTTTTTTTTTTTTTTTTTACTAAGTCAAGAACTTCCACCTTTTTGTATAAAGGAAGCACTTTACAGCTTCACTTTGGCATATCCGAATTGCTAGCATCACTACTGTTGTGATTTTGGGACGTTATCAAGTACAGTAAGGGTTACTTGAACACAAGCACTGTGATACCTCAACAGTCAATCGACACAGTTACTAAATGACTAACAGGTGGAATATACTGGATAAAGGGATGATTCACATCCTGGGCAGGAAGGAGCAGGACTATCACACTACTTAGAATGGCACACAATTTAAAGCTTATAAGTTGCTTATTTCTGGAATTTTCCACTTACTATTTTGAAACCACAGTTGATTACAGGTAAATGAAACCATGGAAAACAAAAACCTTGGATAAGGAGGGACCACTGTATTGCCTTTTTACCAGAAAATGACTTTCCAAGAGAATGAATGAGGAAATAATTTTGCCCCAGAATTTATCAGCATAAACTTAAAACTTTGAGAATCTCAGGAATGACAAAAAATGTTAACATTGAATCCAAGTTCTCAGTAAAGAAACAAAAGGTGATTTTACAGTCTCCTACGTTTTGTACTCCACTGGACTTACTCAGATGTTCCTGTTATCCTTCAACGTTTCCCCAAAACATTTTCCTCCAAAACTATAATCGAAATCTTATCCCACCATGTATACTTGGGAACTCTCTACATCTGCTTCCAGATCATAAAACACCGGGAGACTTACGGAGAGCAGGTAAGATTTAGGTCAAGGTAGAGCATCTCAAACCACAGATTACTGGAACTAAAGGAGAATTTAGGAACTTTCTATTCCACCCTCTCTCCCACAGGGACAGAGGTAACCACAGCACTCATAGAGGACCTTCAGGACAGGTTGGTTGACCAATTGATTTTGATACATACTGATTTAGCTTAACTGGCAAATGTCTTCATAACTATTTGAAAAGGAACTTATTTTTCCTTTAGTACGTTTTACAATGTAACACACACACAGCCCACTAACACCACCCATCCCCCCAAAAAAGAGGCACAAATCCCCAGTATTTCTCTAGGAGGGGATCTACCCGTTACGGGCCTTCTTCAGTCTAAGGGTTGTAGAAGTTTGCCACCTGCTGACCTTTCACTGAAGTACTTTGTCCTCCATGAAATGGAGATTGCTAACAACAATGTCAGCAACATACACTGGGGCTGTAGCAACTATTTCCCAATAAAATGTGAAGGGTTTTTTTTTTTTTCATTTTCTTAAAAAATAATCCAATAGGAAGGAGAATCAAAGCTCAAAGATCCCACTTGAATATTAAAGTGTTCATGTTTGTCTGAAGGCCCTCTGCTGGCCATTCTCATTATATGTATTCTTTAATGTAAAAAGAAAAAAAAGTGAAATTAATCACAAAAATTGAGGGACAGTGAAGATATTTTCCAACATGAAGCATTTCTTTTTATTGCTCACGCTCCTCACTGGAGTTTGAGACAGCTGCCAGGAATTCCTTATTACCCATTTCTGGAAAACAGGTCTAAAGATCTGACCCTGACCTTCTGTCTTGTTCTGAGCTGGCTTCAATTTTTCCATTATTCTTTGCAAAGTTCCTGTTATCTAGCTTTTGGCTTCTTTCCTGACTTAGTGTTTCAGAGGTGGTCCTAAAAATAGGCTATAATGGACATACCAAGTCTTTAAAATACTATCTAATTACTAACAGACTGGGAGCTCATAAAGGCAGACGCATTATACCATCCTCAGTTACTACACAGTGATCCCCTGCAGGCCAGGTTGTGAACGTGTCAGGACAAGACGTATCACCCACCAAATTCTGAGGGCAGAGTCTGTCCCACTATTTATCCTCCCTTCCCCAATCCCATTTTTAATTTTTCCCCATCCTTGTTTCCTCTTAAGAATCTACTGGGCTTCCCTGCCATCTCTCTCCTTTACCCTGCATGCTAGGATCATCCTTGTCGATATTGGAAAATAAAATATGTATTTATTTGTTTAGGGGTAGGATGACCAGAGGATTTTTGAAATCCCTTATGGACATCTGATTCCGTGGTGATAAATCAATCCACTGCAGAGCTGACTTACAACATATTAACACACATATAAATGAACTGAAAGTTTTTTTAGATAAATGAAAACTAGTTGATAAGAATTGGCCTATAGAAACTATGACTTGTGAAGGGATATGATTATAACCATAATAAAACTGACCATTAGCAAAAGAGCATAGAAATTCAAAAACTAGAAATAGAGAGACTGTAACAGATAGACTAGAAAATGTATTACCAGAGCCAGAAATCTTTGAATTTTGGGTGACAGTCACTGCCACAATTTCTCAATCTAAATGCTAAGACGTTAAGAGAAATCTTTGATAAGACATGGCTACATCAAACTCTGAGCAGAAACTGTTTCTGGTCAGAGATTTAAATTTAACCTAATCTTTTAAATGCTTTAAAATATTCCAGAATAAAACTACCTCTCGGCGAATACCTATTATGCTGCTTCTCTATTGCTGCCTATCAAACCACTCCACAATTCAGTAGTTTCAAATAATCATTTATTTGCTCAAATTTGGCAGTTTGGGTGGGACTTGGCCCAGCTTATCTCTGGGCCAAATGACATCAGTCTGGGGCACTTCTACTGGTCCTAGAGAATCCATTCCAAGATGGTTCACTCACATGGTTGGCAAATTGTTGTTGGCTGTCAACTGGGAACTGACAGGCCAGAGCCTCATTTCTCTTCAATATGAATCTCTCCATGTGGCTGCTTGGGCTTCGTTATGGCATGGCAACTGATTCCAAGAAGGAAATGGAAACTGCTGGTTTCTTAAAGACTGGGCTTGAAACTGGCACAGTGTCACTTTTGCCACATTCAGTTGATCAAAACCGTCAGAGGCCTAACCCAGATTCAAGAGGATGAGCTGCTATGCCTACAAACTCTTTGTCACTCTCTCCATTGAGAGGTAGGTGTGTTTCCCCATCCTTTTGAATCTTTATATAATATTACATAAAATGTTATATATTATATGTATAAATATATACAAATGACATGTATGTCTTTTAACTTCAAAACACTATGAAGTGCTAATCAGTTTTTCCACTTTTAAAATTTTCCCCTAATTTTCATATGTGTAAACTCAGCCTTGGAAATATTAAGTATCTTGACTAATATAATGTAGAGAAATAAGAAAAAAGAACTGAAGAAGTTTTCCTTTTCCTTAACTACCCAAGACCAATCGTAACTTCTGCTTCACACAGAACCCCTGAAGAAGAGAAAAGAAGCAAAGGGGTACGGGAAGAGAGGGCACCGAGGAGAACTGCAGAGACTATCAAGAGAGTTGTTTCTCCGAACGTGATGCTAACATGCAAGCTCCATGAGGGTAAAGATTTCTGTCTGGTTTGTTCCGTACTAGAGACCCAGCACTAGCCCAACACAACGGTTTCACAAATATCTATTGAATGAATGAATATGTGGTCCAAAAAAACCACTTCAGGTTTTAGTGCAGCTTAACATAATAGGAAGAGGATTTGGAATTATATAAATATTTTTCATAATTAAAAATAAACTTCAATCAAAAAAATGCAATCCCTAAATATTGAAAACAAAGGAATATAAAATTGGTGGCATAACCACACAGAGAATAATTATTTCAAGTTACTGTTCAAAATAGCATTTTGACTCCACATCTTGAGTGGGATATAAGATGAAAACCTAAAGGATAAAAGAACCGTGAAGAAAACAATTGTATCAGATACCTTTACTGATAGTGGTAATACCTGAAACTATATGTACGTTGTAAAATAAAAAAATAGATAATTATGAACCAAGATTTTCAGCATAAAAGACAGATAAATGTAAAATCAAAGTTCAGTAAAGCTCTATACTCTAAAATTTGAATTGGAAATTTCAATATGAACACATAATTTTTTTCCTTTAAATATATATATGTATATATTTCTTAGCTCTAGCCACTAAAAAGCCCTGAAAGCAATAACAGTCCAGTAGCTGTGAGTACTACCACCACCCAAACTGTGTTCTCTAAAGACTGTTTCCTGGGCTTCCCTGGTGGCGCAGTGGTTGAGAGTCCGCCTGCCGATGCAGGGGACACCAGTTCGTGCCCCAGTCTGCGAAGATCCCACATGCCGTGGAAAGGCTGTACCCGTGGGCCATGGCCGCTGAGCCTGCGCGTCCGGAGCCTGTGCTCTGCAACGGGAGAGGCCACAGCAGCGAGAGGCCCGCGTACCGCAAAAAAAAAAAAAAAAAAAAAAAAACCATTTCCTACTAGAAAGAATCAGGGCTGCTTGGAGAAACGACTGATTCCAGTAAACAGTAGGAAAGTGCAAGCTGCTCCTAGACTGTTTTATTGTGCATGAAAGCAAGAAAATTATCAAATACTATTGATATTATGCTTAAAGGTTATAGTAGCCATGTGAAGGGGTTTCACCTGGTCAATTTGAACATGCAAAAAACTGCAATGGATTAAAATATGAAATATATAAAAATCCAGTAGTTCATAATCACACTCAAAAGATGAATATACTGATCGCCTTGGAGATTTCTAGCACACTAACTCATTATTCTTAAAATTGGTAAGTAACAGGAAAGGAATAGCAATTAATCCTGCCTTTCTTATACAAATTGGATTTCAGCATAATCAAATAGTTGATGAAAGAAAATTCTTCTTTATAGAAACATTCCCACTAATATATACAAACAGAGGGTTAGCATTAGAATGACACCATGTCCATGTCACAACCCCTAATAAAATAATGGATCTAAGCAGTAAACACCAGCAGCTACTAAACCTAGGTGAAAAGCTGTTGGGAATTTTGTAATCAGGTCAGGCTGACACCACTTGAACCTACTGATGAATCTTTTTATTATTTTTTTAAAGTATGTATCAAGAACTGTGAAGGGGCTAAGATTTTATTCTATTTGCAAGCTAACAAATTAACCTGCCACAATTTCATGGAAGCTAATGGTTAATTTGGTCTGTCAACTTGACTGGGCCAGGGGGGCATTAAACATTATTTCTGGGAGTGTCTGTGAGGGTATTCCTGGACGAGATTAACATTTGAATCAGACTAAGTAAAGCAGACTGGCCTCCCCGATGTTGGTGGGCCTCATCCAATCTATCAAAGGCCTGAATAAAATAAAAGGATTCTGTCTTTGAGCTGGGACATCGGTCTTCTCCTACCTTCAGACTTAGACCAAAACTTGTAGCACTACCAGCATATTTGCTTCTCAGACCTTTGGACTTGGACTGGAACTTACACATTTTGTTCTCCTGGGTCTCTAGGTTGCTGACTGCAGATCTTGGTGGATCTGGAGAACCCACACTAATACAGAAACCAAGGATAGTCTATTACAGCAATTGCAGTAGTCAGAGTTATCATCATTTTCAAACTGGTTCCTCGAGCCTCAATTCTAACAGACTGACACAAAGAGGGTCAGATGACCCTTACATGTAGTGGACTGCATTAGAGGAAAGGAACTCCAAGCTTAGGGAAATCTAATCTTTTATCCTATACAATCAGCTTGCTTGTCTTTTGCTCTAGTGGAAGATACTAGCTCTTTCTTCCAAGACTGTTCACCATACAAACATCCTGGAAAAGATGGTGCAGACAAAGGGCTGCCGTCTAGCCTCAACTCCCTGACCCACTGCACCCACATACGTTCACGCCTACTGCCCAGGCTCTGAGGAAAGAGGAATCGCCCGAGTCAGGAGGTCTGGTTTCAGCTTCGGTTCTGACTCTCACAAGCTGAGAGACATTGGTCAATTCGAGCTTCTGCGTCATGAACTCAAGTGCTGCCATTGAGGTCTATGGGTCAAGGGGCCCTTGCCTCCTGTTAAGAGCACCTGGCTGAAACCTTGACAGGAGGAAGCTGATGGTGTTGGGAGGCATCAAAAGTAGCAGTTTACATCTGGAAGTGATGAGCCCTACAGTAATCCTTTGAAGGCAGGCTGGTCCTTTCTCCTCGTGAAATCATCCAAATGGTCTTTTTTTTGGTACAAATATAGAGAAAAGAACCTCTATGAAATATTTCCATTTGAGAAGAGGGTCTTTGCTTTAAATTTGCATGACCAAAACCTGGCAGCAGTACGTTTAATCCCTCAGTAATATTTGACATTTGATAGATCACAAAAGAGGAGTAAAGCCACTTAACAAAATATGTATCTCATGTAAATGATCAATAAAACCAGAAACTGGGCAGCAGCAAGACCCTACACGCAGAATACAGGGAAACCATACTCTGGTCACCACTTACATCCTCGTTCTAAAAGACTGCCTGCCTGTGAAAGATTCCTGCCCTCAGGCGAAACAAGCCAGTCAAATCACTCTCATTTTTCCCCCACAGCCAATTAAGCACAGACCTTGATTGTCTTCAAAATCGTCTTCCCGTTCATCACTGACCCTTATTTCTTTATTCTGCTTTAAGAATAAGTCTGCTAGTATGGAAGCACCCAATATACATGAATCCTACTGTTAGGCTTAAATTCATCCAAGACAGTGTCTCTGTTTTCCTGAAGAGCGTCCCTTGGAAAGGGAAAACAAAGTCAAAATACAAGAGGCTGGTCCACATAGTGTTTGCTGCATAAAGCGCTGGCTTTAAAGACAAAAGACAAGGGTCAAAACTCTTCATGGTCACTTACTAGCTGTGTGATTATGTGCATACTTCAGACACTCTATCTCCCTTTCTTCATCTGTGGAACAGTGATAATAAATCATCTACCCACCAGGTGATTTATGATGATTGAATACAACACTCTCTGTGAAAGCACTCAGCATAAATGATTAAATAAGTGCTGATGGACAGTTTGCTTTCTTTCTGCTGAAGAGTATCATTTTTCCAGTCATCTCTCCTTGATCCATGAGAAAAACTGGAGAAAGGAAACAAACTTGAACCAGGGATTGTGGAGCACGTGGACTCCGTCTGTCTCTAGTCCCTTCTCAGTCTTAATAAGAACGCCAGCCAGCCAAACCTGAAGGCCTGGCCTGTCGGGGTGGCGTCCTAGGGGATAGCTCATTGCAACTCTGCCAGGCAGGCCAGGGCTCTGGCTTTGATGCCACCCCTTTCAGACACACTAGCACAGCCTTGACACACGGAAGTTGATGAACAAGTTGACACATTTGTCCTGTAATTGCAGGTGTTGGCAAGCCAAGTTTCAACACACTGATTTGCTTGTCAATTATGGAAGCTCTGCTGGATACTAAAGACAAGTTCAACCTCACATATGACCAGGAATGACTGACCACAACTTCTAAGCTAGAACTTTCCTAGACCGGAGTAAAAACATGCTAATCCAGTGTTTCTCAAGGTGTGGTTCCCTGCTCCAGAACCTGCTGGGGAGCTCATTAAAATGCAGACGTTCCAGGCTTCCCTGGAGGCGCAGTGGTTGAGGGTCCTCCTGCCGATGCAGGGGACACGGGTTCGTGCCCCGGTCCGGGAAGGTCCCACATGCCGCGGAGCGGCTGGGCCCGTGAGCCATGGCCGCTGAGCCTGCGCGTCCGGAGCCTGTGCTCCGCAACGGGAGAGGCCACAACAGTGAGAGGCCTGCGTACCGCAAAAACAACAACAACAACAAAATGCAGGCGTTCCCCAGAGCTACTGAATCAGAATCTCTGGGTGTGAACCCAGGGATCAGCAACGGCACCACAGGAGTTTGCATGCTTATTAAAGTATTGTCATCAGTAAAGCCCGTAAACAATTCCAAAGGAATAAAAGTACAATTTAGGTAATAAAATAAAGTCTAACCTTTTTTTCCCCTTGTGCTTCGTCCAGTTTCTCTTGCTCTTGGGGTGTCGCGTATAGAGGCCTTGCACCCAGCACTAGGAACCAGAGTCCCTAGTGCGAAAAGGCAGCACCAACAGTTCAGCTGGAGGAACCTTCTACAGAGACGCTGCACCCAGCACTGCGATCTGGAGCCTGCGCAGCACAGCTGCGTTCACCTGGGAAGAACCCTGCCCCCTCCCTGGTAATATATAGTCCTATAAATCAGCCCCGCCCACAGCCTGCAGGGAGAGCGCCTGCTCTACAGCTGGAGCTCATACCTCTCCATTCTTTGATCAAAGAATAAAGCTTTCCTTTCCTTCTGAACCGAAGAACTTGGTCTCATTCTATTGGTGTGAGTAACATCCAGTAGAAGAACCCTTTTTGGGGCCGGACTCTGGAGGGTTGGTACCAGTTTGAGGACTGGTTAAGCAAACTCATAATTATCATTCAAACTACGAAGGCTTCAAGGGCTATATGTAATAGATAATACTTCAAACCAGAACGTTTAAATATATTGAAATGCTGAATTCCAAAGTATTTGGTTATGATTTTTTTTTTTATAAATGAGTGCAATGTGAGAAGCATAAACTGATGGGAAATCGGATTTGGGGAATTGTACCTACATGAATCAAGCACGTTGGTTGCGCTCAAATGGGCAGATCTGTCCACTATGCAATAAAATGACTTCAGTGGTTTCAGTTGGGTGTTACATCAGTCTCTGATAATAAGAATAGCACAGTAGATAGTCACTTGACAACTCAATTACTAGCTGTGATAATTGAATATGAACCTTCACTTTGGGTTTTTACATGTCTGTTTTGAACTTAGAATTGAATTCAAGTAAGAAAAACACTTTACGTTACACTGAGTAGTAGAACTTCCACTTCAGGCTTTATTAAAGAAAAAAATATACCATGTCTTCCCCTTCCATTTCCTCTACTCCAGACCAAGAATTTAGCTAATGTAGCTAGCATGGTAAATGGGGCTGGGGCCAAAGAGGCAGCCTTGTGGTTAGGATATTGGTTACACTCAGGAGAATTGACTAAGTAAGTAAATATATTGAGGCTAATGAGACCCAGGTGTTTCAGTGCTGAAGGGAGTTACAAATAGGTAAAAGAAGCAAGGATAAACCCTGTGGTGTTGGATTGGAATTAGAGGGGTCGATGTGAATTCAAGATTTTTTAACATAGAGAGATGATAGGTAGGTAGATAGATAATTGATAGATGATAAATAGATATAGGTGCATGTGTGTATATATATGAATGTGTGTATGTACATACATATTTCCTAGTCTGCTAAGAAGAACTAAAAGCAATGACACCCAATACCAATGAGTACTAAGATCGCAGTTTCTAAATTACATTCTCCCCTAAAGGAATGAGGACTCTTTAAAGAAATGACTAAGTCCAGGGCTGTGGCAGAGGAATAGCAGATGAGCCTAGAACATTGTTGTGCCAGAAAGTAAGGAAGTGCTCAAAAAATGATGGGAACATGTCAAAAGGACATAGGAACAAGCTTGAAGGTGTCTAATAAATAATAATTGTAACAGGTAAGAACACATTGAATAAAATAGAAGACTGCAAGTCCATATTTATATAAATAAATGAATGAATATATAAATTAATGAGGGGCAATTAGAGAAAGAAGAACAAAAAAACCCCAAAGTTAGCAGAAGGAAAGAAATCATAAAAATCAGATCAGAAATAAATGAAAAAGAAATGAAGGAAATGATAGCAAAGATCAATAAAACTAAAAGCTGGTTCTTTGAGAAGATAAACAAAATTGATAAACCATTAGCCAGACTCATCAAGAAAAAAGGGGAGAAGACTCAAATCAATAGAATTAGAAATGAAAAAGGAGAAGTAACAACTGACACTGAAGAAATACAAAAGATCATGAGAGATTACTATAAGCAACTCTATGCCAATAAAATGGACAACCTGGAAGAAATGGACAAATTCTTAGAAATGCACAACCTTCTGAGATTGAACCAGGAAGAAATAGAAAATATGAACAGACCAATCACAAGCACTGAAATTGAAACTGTGATTAAAAATCTTCCAACAAACAAAAGCCCAGGACCAGATGGCTTCACAGGCAAGTTCTATCAAACATTTAGAGAAGAGCTAACACCTATCCTTCTCAAACTCTTCCAAAATATAGCAGAGGGAGGAACACTCCCCAACTCATTCTACAAGGCCACCATCATCCTGATACCAAAACCAGACAAGGATGTCACAAAGAAAGAAAACTACAGGCCAATATCACTGATGAACATAGATGCAAAAATCCTCAACAAAATACTAGCAAACGGAATCCAACAGCACATTAAAAAGATCATACACCATGATCAAGTGGGGTTTATTCCAGGAATGCAAGGATTCTTCAATATATGCAAATCAATCAACGTGATACACCATATTAACAAATTGAAGGAGAAAAACCATATGATCATCTCAATAGATGCAGAGAAAGCTTTTGACAAAATTCAACACCCATTTATGATAAAAATCCTGCAGAAAGTAGGCATAGAGGGAACTTTCCTCAACATAATAAAGGCCATATATGACAAACCCACAGCCAACATCGTCCTCAATGGTGAAAAACTGAAGGCATTTCCACTAAGATCAGGAACAAGACAACGTTTCCCACTCTCACCACTCTTATTCAACATAGTTTTGGATGTTTTAGCCACAGCAATCAGAAAAGAAAAAGAAATAAAAGGAATCCAAATCGCAAAAGAAGAAGTAAAGCTGTCACTATTTGCAGATGACATGATACTATACATAGAGAATCCTAAAGATGCTACCAGAAAACTACTAGAGCTAATCAATGAATTTGGTAAAGTAGCAGGATACAAAATTAATGCACAGAAATCTCTGGCATTCCTAAACACTAAGGATGAAAAATCTGAAAGTGAAGTCAAGAAAACACTCCCATTTACCATTGCAACAAAAAGAATAAAATATCTAGGAATAAACCTACCTAAGGAGACAAAAGACCTGCATGCAGAAAATTATAAGACACTGATGAAAGAAATTAAAGATGATACAAATAGATGGAAAAATATACCATGTTCTTGGATTGGGAGAATCAACATTGTGAAAATGACTCTACTACCCAAAGCAATCTACAGATTCAATGCAATCCCTATCAAACTACCACTGGCATTTTTCACAGAAGTAGAACAAAAAATTTCACAATTTGTATGGAAACACAAAAGACCCCGAATAGCCAAAGCAGTCTTGAGAACGAAAAATGGAGCTGGAGGAATCAGGCTTCCTGACTTCAGACTATACTACAAAGCTACAGTAATCAAGACAGTATGGTACTGGCACAAAAACAGACAGATAGATCAATGGAACAGGATAGAAAGCCCAGAGATAAACCCACGCACATATGGTCACCTTATCTTTGATAAAGGAGGCAGGAATGTACAGTGGAGAAAGGAGAGCCTCTTCAATAAGTGGTGCAGGGAAAACTGGATAGCTACATGTAAAAGTATGAGATTAGATCACTCCCTAACACCATACACAAAAATAAGCTCAAAATGGATTAAAGACCTAAATGTAAAGCCAGAAACTATCAAACTCTTAGAGGAAAACATAGGCAGGACACTCTATGACATAAATCACAGCAAGGTCCTATTTGACCCACCTCCTAGAGAAATGGAAATAAAAACAAAAATAAACAAATGGGACCTAATGAAACTTAAAAGCTTTTGCGCAGCAAAGGAAACCATAAACAAGACCAAAATACACCCCTCAGAATGGGAGAAAATATTTGCAAATGAAGCAACTGACAAAGGGTTAATCTCCAAAATTTATAAGCAGCTCATGCAGCTTAATAACAAAAAAACAAACAACCCAATCCAAAAATGGGCAGAAGACCTAAATAGACATTTCTCCAAAGAAGATATACAGACTGCCAACAAACACATGAAAGAATGCTCAACATCACTAATCATTAGAGAAATGCAAATCAAAACTACAATGAGATATCATCTCACACCAGTTAGAATGGCCATCATCAAAAAATCTAGAAACAATAAATGCTGGAGAGGGTGTGGAGAAAAGGGAACCCTCTTACACTGTTGGTGGGAATGTAAATTGATACAGCCACTGTGGAGAACAGTATGGAGGTTCCTTAAAAAACTACAAATAGAACTACCATATGACCCAGCAATCCCACTACTGGGCATATACGCTGAGAAAACCATAATTCAAAAAGAGTCATGTACCAATATGTTCATTGCAGCTCTATTTACAATAGCCCAGAGATGGAAACAATCTAAGTGTCCATCATCGGATGAATGGATAAAGAAGATGTGGCACATATATACAATGGAATATTACTCAGCCATAAAAAGAAACGAAATTGAGCTATTTGTAATGAGGTGGATAGACCTAGAGTCTGTCATACAGAGTGAAGTAAGTCAGAAAGAGAGAGACAAATACCGTATGCTAACACATATATATGGAATTTAAGAAAAAAAAATGTCATGAAAAACCTAGGGGTGAAACAGGAATAAAGACACAGACCTACTAGAGAATTAACTTGAGGATATGGGGAGGGGGAAGGGTAAACTGTGACAAAGTGAGAGAGAGGCATGGACATATATACACTACCAAACGTAAGGTAGATAGCTAGTGGGAAGCAGCCGTATAGCACAGGGAGATCAGCTCGGTGCTTTGTGACCGCCTGGAGGGGTGCAATAGGGAGGGTGGGAGGGAGGGAGACGCAAGCGGGAAGAGATATGGGAACATATGTATATATATAACTGATTCATTTTGTTGTGAAGCTGAAACTAACATACCATTGTAAAGCAATTATACTCCAATAAAGATGTTAAAATAAAAAAAATAGTGAAAATAAATTAATTAATTAATGAGGGGAAATGAAAAGCTCTACCTTATAAGAAAATTTCAAATAATAAATATAAAGGAAACAATGAAATTAGAAAGTCGCCATTTGGCAAACGTCATGGTACTAACTGATTTAATCATGGATTATCAACAGATGCTAAAAGTAATAGGTGAAAATTTGATGAGAAGCATGATATTTACATATCTCAAAGCACCTCTCCATAAAATACTTATTCAATGCTTATTAATAAATAAGTACATAATAGTTACTAACTTTATAATAGACTAACCAGACAGATACCATCTTAACCCAGTGATTAAAATGAACATCAATAGCAATAGGACAAATAAATATCATGTGCCCCCTTATATGTATACACTGAGAAGAACACATCACTTCTGTAGTATTCCTGCCAGAAATGTGTAATCTGAATCTAGTCATGAGGAAATGCCAGACAAAACCAGATTAAGGAACATTTTACAGAGTAAATTTTTAAAACTGTCAATGTTATAAAAGATAAGGAAGGACTGGGGAACTCTTCTAGACTGAGAGAGACTAAAATAAAGGACAACTAACTGTAACACGTGATCTTAGACCAGATCCCAGACTTACAAAGGATATTTGGGGGTCATTATTGGATAACTGTCAAATTTTTAGTGAAGTCTATGGATTAGATGACAGTATTGTTCGACATTAATTTCTTGCTGCTACATAAGAAAGAGTCTATTTTTAGGGAATTTAAACATTAAGGGACAATGGAATGTCATGTCTATAGCCTACAAATGGTTTAGAAAAAATTAATAAAAATATAGAGAGAGAAGGAATAATAAAGGAAAAGTGGTAAAATGTTCATGTAGGGGAGAAAAAAAATTGTCCTTTATTTGCTTATGTTCCTCCCTGAGGCCTGCAAATTAAACTGACAAAAGACAGCTTAACAGGAGAAAAAGGTTTATTCATGTACACAGGGGACCCAGCAGAAGAAGTAGCTGGCTTATTAAATGGTTTAAGTTAAAGGTTTATAACCCTAACTTAGGGAAAAAGGAGAGGGGAGAAAAGGTTTTTCTGGGCAAAATAAATAGGTTTCTTTAGGAAAGACAAATGGGTTTTTAGGAGACCAATCAAGAGATAAGAAAGTTAGTGATAATGTTTGTCTGTACAGGTATGAGTGCTCTTTCTGTCTCCTTCAGGGCCATAAAACTCCTCTGGAGAAGAAATTTGGGATAGATTTTATTCACATTCTTCCATCTGGGAGTAAATCCACTCCAAATAAGGAATTTATGGCAGCCTCATTTCCCAGACATTGCTGCTTTTAGCAAGATATGGGAAGCTCCAAGAATACTTCTGCATCTGTTGATTCTCAAATATCTTGAGCTTAAAATAATCTTTACACCAAATCTGGGGTTCTGAGTGAGTCCTTACATTAACAAGTGAGAAATCTTGATGAAAGATATATAGGCTTTCCTTGTACTCTATTTTGCAAATTTTCTATAAATTTGAAATTATTTCGAAACAAAAAGTTTCAAAGGTATGTACACCCCATCCTCACAAATTGGAAATTTAATTTTAAAAATATTGCCAGCTCATCGGTTTATTAAAGAAGTGAACTCTGAAGGATGGATTGAATGTAAAAGGAAAGATTTAATTTCCATAAATAAGTGAGTAGTAAGCATGTATCCTTGAGGAAGAGGGCCGTATAAGGAACATTAGTAACTTAATCCAGGTAGAACAGGGTATTTAGAGCATCCTCAGAGCTCTTCAGTAAGAAATGCAGCCTTATCTGTCAGACAACAGATCTCAGGCTGAGTGTAGGATAACCACTCAACAGAAGGCTCTGCTGACAGCTTTCTGGGCTATAACCTATTGCAAAGATGACCTTGTGTCCACAGTTTGATTTTCTTGCCTAACTTCTTATCTTAAGAAAGTAACATAATGTTCAGATCTTCAAAGTTAAAATAAAAGATCTTTCAAAAACGAACTTATCAGGACTTCCGTGGTGGTGCGGTGGTTAAGAATCTGCCTGTCAATGCAGGGGACATGGGTTCAAGCCCTGATCCAGGAAGATCCCACGTTCCACAGAGCGGCTAAACCCTTGCGCCACAACTACTGAGCCTGCACTCTAGAGTCCGTGAGCCACAACTACTGAGCCTGAGCACCACAACTACTGAAGCCCGCGTGCCTAGAGCCCATGCTCTGCAACAAGAGAAGCCACTGAAATGAGAAGCCCACGCACCACAAGGAAGAGTAGCGCCCGCTCACCACAACTAGAGAAAGCCCGCGTGCGGCAATGAAGACCCAATGCAGCCAAAAATAAATAAATAAATATATATATATATATATATATATATATTTTTTTTTTTTTAAAGAACTTATCTACGAAACAGAAACAGACTCACAGACAGAGAGAACAGACTTGTGGTTGCCAAGGGAGAGGGGTGGGTGGGGGAGGGGTGGACTGGGAGTTTGGGATTAGCAGATGCAAATAGTATATACAGGATGGATAAACAACGAGGTCCTACCATGTAGCACAGGGAACTATATTCAATACTCTGTGATAAATCATAATGGAAAAGAATATGAAAAAGAATGTATATACATGTATAACTAAATCACTTTGCTGTACAGCAGGAATTAGCACAACATTGTAAATCAACTATACTTCAGTAAAATAAACTTAAAATAATAATCACAATAAAAAATAAAAGGTCCTTCTTTTTCTGTTTTGCAAAATGAAAGTTCTGATATTTTCCAAATAATAGTAATATAAGCAACTCACATGTTGCTTGGGGTCAGAACCTCTCCTCAGTGTGTTATGTGCATTGTTTTATTTACTCATCTCCATTTCCCTATGAAGTATGAATCACTATTGTTCTCTTTATTTTACAAATAAGGAAACAAGATGCTCTGAGCGATTCAAGTCTCCAGGATCACCAAGATCTTAAGTGGCTGTATCACAGTTTGAACCCAGGCTTTCTAATATCAAAGTCCAGGTAATTAACTGCTATATAGGATGCTATGCTATTCCTCATCATTCTGTGGCTCCCTCTAGACTCCAATTTATAGTAATAACTTAGGGTCCAATCATGTAACAGATATACCATCTCAGCCAAAAAAAAAAAAATCCTGAGGGACATAAGGAACAGACTTGTGGTTGCCAAGGGATTGGTGGGGGAAGGGATGGACTGAGAGTTTGGGGTTAGTAGATGCAAACTATTACATATGGAATGGATGGACAACAAGGTCCTACTGTATAGCACAGGGAACTATACTCAATGACCTGGGATAAACCATAATGGAAAAGAATATAAATAACATATATATATGTATAACTGAGTATAACTGAGTCACTTTGCTGTAATAGCAGAAATTAACACAACTTTGTAAATCAACTATACTTCAATTAAAAAAGAAATCCTGAGGTGCCCAAAAGGAAACCAATTTAAGGTAACCATCTCAATATAAACCCAAGAAAAAGGGCAACCGCTCTGCAAATAAGAGCTACCCTAGGTCATAGTTGACTCACATCATACTGTTTAATGCTTTTGGTGCCTCACTGCTGTGGCAAACTGATAAGCGTTCAGCTCTCTTTTGCTGCTTTGGTTAAAGGTCAGGAGGGAGAGGTTGTTTGGGAAAGATACTGAAAAATACCCATCTCTAGCTTTAATTAATTTTTCTTTATTTATTTAATTAATTTCTCTTTTCAAGGGACTCGACTCAGCCCCTCGACTCTCTCTCACACACGACTGTTAAGTATGTCAAATAGCTGCTCCTACACAGTAGCTACTAAAATAAAATGGGAGCATCGAAGAGCCAGGACGAAACTAGAAGAAAACCATAATCCCCAACTCTTTTTTTTTTTTTTTTTTTGTGGTACGCGGGCCTCTCACCGCTGTGGCCTGTCCCGTCGCGGAGCGCAGGCTCCAGACGCGCAGGCTCAGCGGCCATGGCTCACGGGCCCAGCCGCTCCGCGGCACGCGGGATCTTCCAGGACCGGGGCACGAACCTGTATCCCCTGCATCGGCAGGTGGACCCCAAACCACTGCGCCACCAGGGAAGCCCATAATCTCCAACTCTTAATTCAGTCCTAGGAATGCTCAAACTCTTTTCTGCTTCAGTACACAAGTGATGATAGTCAAATGTGTGACACACCCCCTTGCACATTTCCTGCAGGATTAACTGAAACCCTACTCAATTCTCTTTCATTCAACTCCGTAATGACCTATTTAGGAAAAGAATCTAAAAAAAGAATGGATATATGTATGTGTATATGTATAACAGATTCACTTTGCTGTACACCTGAAACAACCACAACATTGTAAATCAAGTATAATCCAAAAAAAGTTTTTTAGAAAAAGAAATCAGAATCAAGTGAGCTCAAGTGACATTATTATACAGAAGCCATCGATTCTAATTTATGAAAAAGAATACCTTTTGTAAACTTTTAAGTGCCAACTATTATTGGTAATAAGTCACAAATAGCTATGGATATGATAGGTATTATTAGTGATATGATACATATTATTATACGTATTCTAGGTTAAATTCGATTGTTGCTTCTTTCAGGACTATTGCATTTTTCCCCTCTTTTGCAAATTATTTTATTTTATCTAGATCCCTACAATAGCAGATCAGAAAGAAGGATGGCAGAGAAGTCTGTTAGAAATTGCTCTAGCCCAAGAATTTGTACTGATCAAGTCTGGACTTCTCCATCATCAGCTGAGAGATAGGGTGGTGAGGACTGTGATGTGGAGAGCAGGGCTTGAAATCTCTCTCTCTCTCTCTCACACACACACACACACACACACACACGGATTTACTGAGGTAAAACTGACAAATAAAATTGTGTATATTTAAGTTGTACAACTTGACGTTTTGATATACATATACATTGTGAAATGAACAGTGTAAGCAAGATATTTAACATCTCCATCCCCTCATATAGTTACTATTTTCTTTGTGTTATTTTGTGTGTGTGTGTGTGGTGAGCACTTAAGATCTACCCTCTTAGCAAACTTCAAGTCTACAATACAGTATTGTTAACTACAGTCACTTTGCTGTATGTTATTTCTCCAGAACTCATTCATCTTGCACAGCTGAAACTTTGTACCCCTTGACCAATATCTTCTCATTCCCCACCTCCACCCCCAGCCTCTGGCAACCACCATTCTTCTCTCTGCTTTTATGAGTTTGACTATTTTAGTTTCCACATATAAGTGAGATCATGCAGTATTTGTCTCGCTATGTCATTCCCACGTACAGGACTCCTCTGGTTGTAGAATGTTATCATCCAGGCCCTGGTGGCCTGACTTTGGTAGGCACATTTGACTCAAAGTTGACAGGATAGGGTCAAGGTCCAAAAGGATCAGAGAATGGGTTCCTCAGACCAGACGGCAGCCACTACTTGTATATTCTTATATCAGCATTTGGGTTCTGCAGGACTTCCCTGGTGGTCCAGTGCGTACGACTCCATGCTCCCAATGCAGGGGGCTGGGGTTCAATCCTTGGTCGGGGAACTAGGTGCCACATGCATGCCACAACGAAGATCCCATGTGCTGCAACTAAGACCCAGTGCAGCCAAAATAAATAAATAAAAATATTTTTAAAAAATATTTCGTTTCTACCCTTGTATTCCCAGAACCCAGAGAGCTGGACAGGTTGATGGCACAAGGGCCACCTCCAAGGTCTGCCTTTGGTGCCCCTGTGTGAAATAGGCTCCGAATACTTTAGCATTAAATAATAGCAGTAGTAGTAGTAGTAGTAGTAGCAGTGAATTTAAGTACATCATGTCACAGCATGGGCTATTTAAGAATCACAAATATATGAAGTAACTTTTATTACTCCTATTTTCTAGATGAGAAAATTGAGAGGAATTCCCTCAATTCCCAGGGGGAATTTAGGCACTGGGGTGGCCCATCAGAACTGGGGCGAAGTAGCTGGACCTTTACATGCCCACAAGAACTAGGCTTTGAATACAGACTGTTCGGGAAAGGGGTGTAACGCTGGGCAAAGCAGCTCTTTTTGGTTGAGGTACTTCCTGAAGGGGACTGACAGCTGAGGACAGTCTGCCAGCAGCACTCCCAGCCCTGGGAGAGAGTGAGGTCTTCATTCCTGAAGGGGGACAGGATTATTTCAGAGGGATTTTTGTTTTTGCTACCTCCCCCCAACACACACACATAAAATCCACGGCACTCACCAATGCCTTTTAGATTTTTTTTTAAGAGAAGGAACAGAGAGATGCTACAAAAGACTGATTATGAACTGAAAAGAGAGAATTAGACTGCTGAAAAGATCCAGCCACATTTGCATTACTTGTATTGCCCAGTTTTTTTGTTTGTTTTTGGCCATGCCCCACGGCTTGCAGGATCTCAGTTCCCAGACCAGGAACTAAACCTGGGCCACAGCAGTGAAAGCCGGGGATCCTAACCATAGGCCACCAGGGAACTCCTTTATGGCCCAGTTTTAAACTGCTTACAAAGAGGACTTCTCCCTTGCTGCCTAATTAATCCTTCAAAATTTGCCTTCCATAACTCTGACTCACCATACATCTGAATGCTTATTTGTTTCCAAGCTTCCCATTCAAATTTGGGGACTGCTGTCTGCTCCAAGAATACAGATAACTCCAGAGCCAGCAGGCTTTCAATTAGCACTTTGTTTTCCCTTCCCGAGACTTCTGCTGTCTTAGACCTCACAGGCTATTTGATGCTAAAGGAGTGGAGGTTTTCTTCCACAGTGTCAGGTGCAGTGTCTGGCACATAGTAGGTGCTCAATAAAGATTGATCAGATGACTAAAGGGTATGTTCTAGTTGGAAACTTAAAACATTCCTTCTAATGCTAGCAGCATCTCACCACTCCCTCCATGTTTGTGCCACATGGTCTCCCACTGGTTACACAAGGCATAGATCCATTTTCCAGGAGCTATGCTCTCAGACTTGGGACCAAAAGGATTAAGATTACCTCCCAGGCAGCCCTCTACCCAGGTATCCAAATACATAAACTAGTAGTTATTTTAGTTAAACCCCTGAGACTTGAAAAAAACAAACAAAGGCTCACACATAGTAAAGTAATCATTCAAAAGAGAATTCAGTAATTTGCAATTAAGTCAGAAAAATGGTTGACTCACACATACACACAAGTCAACCACTTTTCCTTGGTAAAGGCAAACTAAATTTAGTCCCAAAAGTTACCTGTTTTCAAAGTAGATGTAATGGTTTTTGCTGACATTGCACTTGGAAAAAATTATATCCTTATAATATTTTTAAAAAATTTTGTAAAAACAAAATCATTCTGGATTAAGACTCAGAAGCTTCTGTTTCAATCCACAAAATCTCTGCTGATATTCTTTCCCCTTCTTTTGTCTGTTTAAATAAGCAGACTCTTGGCCTTAGCTGGATCCCCTTTGCCTCTGTCTGTTTTTCTATGTATAAAAATGACCCTGTTTCCTGGCCTTGATTCTCCTTGCTGTCAGTAGGCTGCTTTTACTGAAAAGGTGTGTTCATGTTCTTGGCTTTACCAGTAAATTGATTTTATAGCTGAATTGGCAAGGCTCTGTGGGTGCGGAAGCCAGAAGTGGCATATCAGGTGGTCAAGGAATGTGAAAATTTAGGTTACAGATTAGAAAAACTTCAAAATGTACACTGCACATTTTAAAAGCACTGCTGGTTGTAAAGCACTGAAGTTATTCCTCATAACTGAGTGTATGTATAAATAACATTAAAACAAAATAAGTGTCCAACCACATTAGGTTAATAAAAAATGGTTTCATTTGGATAAAATATGTAAATTAGACATCTCAATTTCCATAAAATTTTCTTGTTCAGATTCCTGGGTCTAATTTACAATTCAGGATTGATTGGATTTGGATTTATGCGTCTGAGCAATTAAATGTTTGACATGATAAAAAGAAAAATCTCCTTTATATTCACAACAAATACAGTAGGCCTTTGCTTCTTTTTGAAAAATGCAGGAAAATAATACAGAAAGAAAAATATTTAGGAACTCACTGATTCTCCAGAGTTTTTGCCTTGTTAACATCTCTGGCACCATAAAAAGTAATATAGCGACCATCTCTGTATATCATAAAGAGCTTCAGGTAGGTCCGTGAGCCCCAAGAGAGCCATTTACCTGGCTTTGTCTTTTTAGTGCCTTGCACGATGCCTGGCCCAGAGCAGGTTCTCAGTAATTGTTTAATGGCTAACTGAATAGAGCTATTGCCTCATGGCAAAAAATAACCACTTATGATGTAAAGGTTAAGAACATTAGCAGAGGATGTATACTTTCACGAAAATGTAGGGAAGGAGGGAGAAAGGAAGGGAGGGAAATTCATAGAGATTGTGTGCCAGTTAACACCTTTGATAACTCTGATGATTTTAAGCCTGAAAACTTTCTGTTGTGCACCTTAAAAAGCATTCCGCATCAATTAATGCATTTATGTAATAAGCACTTATGTTATGCTTAATATGCTCTAGGTACTATTCTAGGTAGTGAATAAATACAGCCATGAACAAATTCCCTACTGTTATGGAATTACACTCCAGCGGAACCCACATCACTATCTTAAAAGGCAAGTATTTATAACCCCATTTTTATGAGTAGAGATAGTATGATTGACCTTCCTGACCTGTCCAGTGTTTGAAGAGGCATGGATTTTGCATATTAGCATCCTACTCTATTTGAAGGCAAATACAGACCAACCTCTTTAACATTGTATCACCAGCAGCTGATATTGTAATTAAAACAAGTTTTTACCACCAGGAAAGGGGTCTATGTATATGTATAAATGTATATACATTTGTACATATACACACACATTATATACACACACATACACACACATATATATACATATATACACAAAAATAATTTCCTAATGTTTGCGTTTTTGTAGGCTTAGCACTATATAGAGAATACTAATATGACCTGATTTTTTAGTGTTTTTAAGTATTTCTACATATTTTAATTAGACTTCAAACTTGATTAATAATCAG
Source organism: Orcinus orca (assembly GCF_937001465.1). Lineage (NCBI taxonomy): Eukaryota > Metazoa > Chordata > Mammalia > Artiodactyla > Delphinidae > Orcinus > Orcinus orca. The sequence goes on along the minus strand of NC_064560.1, from coordinate 158,074,504 downwards.
TATAGGTTTTTTTCTCTATGAACTCCTTTCCCTTAGAAAAGAAATTTGACTGAGTAAAAGTTTACTGGAAATATGGCAAGAGTTACATGCTGGAGCATATTATTTAGAAAATTTTAAACATAAATGAATTATATAAATAAGCGGATTCAGTTCAACTTTCATAGGGCAATATATTTTAAAAGTTCATTTTCAAAGAAGAAATCAATTTCAGTCCCCTTAAATATATTATATACCTAATTATTAGAAACCAATTAGATGTTAAAACTACTTAATCCTAAATCCTTTCATGGATTTTACAAATTAGACCTATTAAACATTTTAAGAGAGCATTTACATTTTATGCTGAATCAAACAGCTGAATTTAAATAATTTAGTAGGAGTCATTGAAGTTTTAATTTTACACAACAGAATTAAACATATTGGACTCTATCCTCTTTGGGTTTCATCAAGCACGGAGTGTGATGGGAAGAAAACCAGATCTAGGAGACTCAGGCCTGGGTTGAGGTCTTATCACTGCTTTGTGACCTTAGAGGCGTCATTTAAGCACTTTGAGTATTAATCTTTCCATCTCAAAAGATCTTTCTAAAGATTGAGTAAAAGTAGGTGAAACTGCTTTGAAAACTGTAAGAAGGCAAGCTCACTGCATGCTATTTATTATCATTACTCTACTGCCTTCCTGGCAATGAAGAAAGAACATTAATCATACGTCTCTCCACCCCAAGCTGAGGGGATCACATCCCAATAATGGCAAGCATCCCACAATCAAGCCAGAATACAGTGATCCTCTACTCAGTAGGCTGGGCAAAGATGTCCAGGTGTTCTTCTGTATCTGTAGTCAGTTGCAAAATTGGATTCCCTAGTATGAGAACCACAATTCTGTAGCTCATATTCTATATCAAACCATCTCCTGATTTTATGCATTAATGGCAACCCTAGTCAAGCCATGTGGTTTAAGGTTTCTTTATAAATTCGGATAACGGCTGTGATAAATTTATCCTGAATTATTTCTCTATTAATTCCTTTTTGAACGCAACATTGGGGTGTTAGAATATAGGGTTGTCCTTACCCTTCCCTATCTTGTTTTCTTTCAAAAGGAAAAACAAAACTGTCTTCACTTGCTTAACAATCTCTATTAAAACTTTGTGCCTATATTAGCACCTATTTTTTCTTTCTTCCTATGCTTTGCTGATTACATTTCAAAAACCCAACCCTTTTTAAAAGTCATTCCTTTGTTGCTGTTGGCAATTGCACCATATTTATCTACCCCATTTTTCCCCCAATAAACATTTGTGTCTTATTATGCTCATAGAAAAACACTAGGTATTTGGGATATGCAAGACACAGCCCCCTTTCAAACTTACCTCTACTTTCCACTAATTTTCTTTCCTATAATCATTTGTCTGTACCTCCAAACTTGTCTACTAAGGTGTCTAATGTCCTTGTAACAGAAATCTTTCCTCTTTGAAAGAGTAACCTCCTCTGTATTCTATATATTTACTTCTTATGCATCTCCATACTGCTACTAAAAACAATTTCCTAGAAATTGGAGTTTTAATACTGGTTATATGATTAAGGATTTGTGTGTGTGTCTGTGTGTATTTGTACACACAGTTTTTCTCTTCACTTGCTACAGTCTGGGCTATTCTCATAAGATCTAATATTTAGATGACTTTTACCATTTAAATGGTGCTATAAAATCCAGTACCGAAATACAAAATTACTATATACTACTATGGTATATATATTAATAATAGCTATCGTTTATTATTTACTATATACTAGGCTACTAGGTACTGTTAAGGTGAATTTACATACATTATTTCATTTATTCTTTGCACTAAGCTTATCAAGTATTTATCACTAAAGGTTTACAGAGGTTAAGAAACTTGCTCAGTATCATCTGATGGAAATAAACACCTTGAATGCTCATTAACAGTTCCAAATATGAAGAAAATAATTATTCTCACAATAACTCAAACACAATGCTCACATCCATTTTGGTGTACTTCATTTCATATTATCATAAGCTATCAAGTAGACTTGGCCAAAGACAAGGTTGAAATCAATTTACATTTACCTAGTTAAGTCAATACTTGTTGGACTTACAAATTTTATTTTATTAGCATTCACAATAAAATCAAATATAATGCTAGCTGACTGTTGAGTCACTGTTTACAGCCATGATTGTAGGGAGGGAGGTAGCAAAGTTTAAGGCAGCAGGTTTAGCTTTAAGGCAGCAACTTCAGCTCCCTTAAAATGATCAATAAACATGTACAATCACAGGCTATCTGGCCCTACAGATGTTAGTGATCACCTATGTTAGGGCATTGAACCCTGAGCAGTTCACAAACATACATAAAATTTAGCAATTACTTTATATCTTGTATCAGCTTCATACAACTGTGGATTTTAAAGCAGCACAGTTCCTTAAAATTGCCAATATTGTTTCCTACAGAACTAGTGCATTCCTAAAAACACAAGTATTTTTACAAATTTTTACTACTGGTTTTAACTAAAAAATTGAAGATATTTTCCTTTGGAAAATATTTAAATCTTAGGAAATAAAGCTTCTTAAGAACGCCTATCTAAGGGGCAAAAAATTTTTTTCAGTTCATGCAACCTGCTGACTTTTTTTAAAAGGGTGAATTTCTTTGGCATGAAAGGAAAACACAGGAGACATACAAATCTTTGCAGTTATAAATGAACAAATGAGGGTACACGCATCCTGGAACACAGATCTCGCTAAATAAGAATATGTTTACTAAAAAAAACAAAAAAACAAACCAAAAAAAAAAAAACCAAAAAAGAAAACCTCAGTCAAGGGGGCCAGAAAAGGCTGTTTTTAAGAAATTTCAAATAGATTCACTGTGTAACAAATTCAGTCACAAATGTCTTTATACAATTTCTTTAAAAGCCATGTCCTTTCTCTAGCATATGGTAAATTATTTACAAAACATACATACAGATTCTCAGGAAATTGAGGTATTAAAAAATTGAGATATATTCATACAGCAAAGAGGTAGTCATAAAAATCCATCATCAACTAAAAATGAGCTTATTTCTTAGCATTATAAAAACCTTACATTTTTAACCCTGCATTGTTTACATTTTTCTAAGTAGTAGAAGGTAGATTTCGGCACTTTGGTGATCTTTATTATTCCTAGGTCTTTTTCACATGAAGATTAAACACTGATTCATATCAATAGAACGTGTGCCTTGAGCTCTTTCCCCAGCAGTGTTAACAGGCTATACCAAGTCTGGCACTCCCTTTTGCCAGGTGTTTCCCATCTCCACGCCTGCTCTTTTGATGAATTACACTTACGAGATGTCCAGCTAGAATCAAGATTGACACATCGTGCCCAGAGAACACAGGAAAATAAATCTGGTTCTCTCAGAAACAAAAACACTTGCCCTTGTATCAACATACATAATCTTCTAGAATTTAGGAACAAAAAAAAGTGTAAAATGACACACCTCCATGTTTCAGTTTGACCACTCATAAAACGAGAAATGACCAATCTCATTTACAGGTAAAATTATTTCAAATTCATCTAAAATGACAAGTTATTAGGCTTAATGATGTAAAATATTTTAATGCTAAAAAGACAGGAGTCTCATCAGAAACCAATTTTTGGCACTTGAATCTCGGAACCTCTGCAACCCAGAGAACTACCAAATAACAAAAACTGCAAGGGCTGCTTTTCTCAGAATGGCTAATTCACGGCAAAAGCAGGGAGAGGGGTGGTGACAAATACTGTTTTAATGAAATAGGTTTTCGTCATAAATACTGTAGGTATACTCTTTTGTATAGAGTATATTGCTCAGAGGTAATTTTTAATCATGATCCTATTTCATTCTTCAATGAATTAGATAGTTTTAAAAAAAATCCTTTTCAAAAGCTGTTTTCCTCAGTTATTGCTGTCTAAATATTATCTAAAGCTATGCTATCCAATGCAGGAGCCACTAAACCACATGTGGCTGTGTAAATTTCAATTAATTAAAATTAAAAATTCAGTTCTTCAATCATACTAGCCTTTCTTCAGGGGTTCAGTAGCTACGTGACTAGTGACTATCATATTGGAGAGCACAAATTAACATTTCTATCAAAAAAAAGTGCTATGGGATGGCTCTGAATCTGAAGAAAGTGCATTGTGCTATCTGCTCATGAAATTTTTCAAACTCATTTTTAAAAAGTTGCTTAAAAGTATCACTACATCTCTAAGCTACAGGTTATTATTGATCTCTGTTCATAGGTGTGAAAGAACGGTATCAACTTTCTGGTCCTTATTAAGACAATTTATGAAGTATTTAGAATTCCATATAGGGCCCAAGTAAAACATGAACTCAGATATTTTCACTACTTGAGTATAAAAGAACAAAGTGAAGATTTGACAGGCATGATGAGAGTAATTTAGCAGTCCCAATTAAAACAGATCTCTTCTTCCACTAATATCCATAAATCCTGAAATATGAAAGAATACATAACTGCCATTTAAATCTCACAAGAATGGGACAAAAAGCCCTTTAGATATTGCTCTATTTTCCTTTGGTCTTAGCAAGGGGAAAACAAAACAAAACAAAACGTTACTTAAGTATAAACAAAAAAGAGTAAATTAAAATAAAAACTGTCTTACAAATAAATTGCTATGGGACAAGGACAGAAAAACAAGTTTTGGTTTAATGCATGAGAAAATGCTCTCATTTGTATTGATAGCTGATATATGAGCTGACTAATAACTCTGAATACTTTTAGTAAAATCAAGTTCATGTTGTTATTTTCAAATTTGTCAGAACACAAGGTGAGAGAGATAACAATTGTGTATCACTTCTTCCAAATAACTCTTAGATGCAAGGCAGGAAGTGGGGAACAAAATAGATTGCCTATTTTTTTCTTTTTTCTTCTTAGTAGGTGAAAGTAAAACAACTTGAACATAAAATGCACACAGCTGTATCTAAAAGAAAAATGCAAACACAACTTAACCATACTTTATTTGACTGCATCTTATTTAGACAGCTTGCACATTTCAAATCCCATTAAAACTCTCTCTCCAAAAGGATATGGGACAATAGAAGAAAATTATGCAGCAATATCCAGTCATCAAACAGCAGTCCAATATTTTGAGATACACATGATATTTTATAGATACTCAACTCATATCTGACGTCAATATAATTTATGGTTATATTTTTACAAACCTGAAAGCCCTATAACAATATAGCACTCATTTTAGTGATGTCATGGTGCACTGAAAAGTAACTCTGATGCACTACCAATTTGCTTTTATCTATGCTCCTGGAAAGTGATGAACTTTATGATTTTTAGACACCATAATAAATATACACATCCAGTCTTATACATGTCAGCCAATACCATAACACAGGGCAAGGTAAAGTTAAAACATGTGACAAACAAACTTCTTTACATAGATTTGTCAAGCAAATGGGGAGGGTACTTTAGGGAAGAGGCAGAAAATATTAGAACCAATTTTTTAATAGTAATTTTTTTTTTTTTTTGCTGGCTTCAGCTTCAAAACTACTGTCTGGTTTATGATCTGCGGAATTCTCTAGTTTCATCCTAATGTAAGGGAAATTATAGTCAGCCCACACATTAAAATGGTAGTATACCCGTTAGCTTCTTCAATACTAACATATATAGCTTCATGGTAGCATGTATAAAAATGTTCAGCAGTAGCAACTGCCAAACCAGTGTCAGTGGATAGTACAGTCAGTCTTAAAGAGGCAGCACCCCATTAAAAGAAAGTTGCACCAATTTTGCTCAGTTTTAGCCAAGTGAACTCACTCTATCAATTTTAAGTGGAGCTGTTTTAAGATTATATAAGAAAAATGAAAGCCCAATATCAAAAATTAAGTTAATGTTTGATGCTACTTCACCTGAAATGGAGACTTAATTTTGGTGCTGGGTTACCATGCTAGAGGATAAAATTTTAGTCCACTTAAGTAAACAATTTCTGCACACCCAATTAAAGACATAAGGTAGACACAGATATTCAACAAACACCAGCTAAACAATATGACAACCATTTGACTTTTCAGTCACACAGTTAAGTTTGTGTTTAAAACACCCAGTCAATTCAGCAAAATTTGGTCAATTCTGGGTGAAAAGGTCAGTAGTGATGGTTTCATTGACAATCTGCCAAAAAATTAATGGCTGAGCTAAAAATCTAGCATGTATTTACTTTAGAACTGTCCTCATTAGTGAGTCAAGCAAATGTACATTCATCAACAATCATTACCTATGAACCAGCAAGTCAAATATAAAGTGGTGAGATAAAATTTGATAATGAAAGTACTGAACTATTTTATTAGTTCAATTCCCTCCATATTAAGAATAACAGAATCATCATTATGATTGGTATTCCTCTAAGTGCTAGAGTCCAAATGAAGTCTGACCAAAAACGTACTCAAAATGGTCACCTGGAAAGCTGAGTATTGTGTGGTCTTCATATTTTAAATGTAACCAGTATTCTGCCCATTAAACTTTCAAGGCAATATAAAATGAAAAGAAAAAGTTTTCTTTAAAAATAAGGAACTATAAATGATCCCATCAACAGGAAGATTTTATTTTCACCAAATTTATGTATCTTTATTTAAAAAATACTTGTCACCATGTTCACTTTCAAGACACTACACTGAGCAAGGAGCAGCTTTCCCTTAAAAAAAAAAAACATAACAAAAAGGCAACAAACTTTCCTGAAAGGGGGCTTTTACCAACTGTTAATGGAGGTAGGGTTTTTAAAAATACAGTAATTATAGCCATAAAATAAAATTCAAACCAAATCCTAGAGCAGAAGTAAAGCATATCCAAATTAATGAAAAAACAATACATTCCTACAAAACATTTTTCACAGAGAATGAATCTTTTCTTTAATGGGTACCTAGGTTTTCCAGTCAAATAAATTATCCATCACAGGTTTCCTGACTCCATTGAAAGCAATCAACTTTAAAATTAATTACATTGCACAGATTGGCCAAAACACAATGTAACTAATGAACATGGTGATGGCTATTAAGAAAACCTATAGAACTCATTCCAAGAATTTTCCATTTCTCTCTTTTGTTTTTCTGGGAACTAATAAAGCAAAGCTCCCCCAAGAATTTGCACAAGTAAGTGAAAAGAAAATAAAATCAGTTTAAAACAGATACAGTGCACCTTGGAATTTATTTTCAAGACCAAGAACCAAAAGCGAAGCATTTTAAGAAATGGAAGCAATGTGAATCCAAACCAAGTGGGAAAAAAGTTCCAACTACTTTGTAAAAGCTGTTCCTCACAGCTTAGTAACAATTTTGATTAAATAAAATCATACCAATTTACATTAATTTTTCTACTCTTTTCCAAAAATTCCCTCACTCTCAAAAAAAAGTGCATCTAAAACCCAGCAATTCCCGGCTTCATCAACTTTTCTCATCCCTTTTGAGTCATTTCTCAAAGATTTTCCAAGTAGATTCAACTTCTTACTGTAAGAAAAGAAGGGACTTCTACAGTAAACCACTCTGTCACTCACCTGGAAAAAGTATCCAAATTATAAAAATCTGAAATAATTTATTACCAAATTTAGAATTTAAATAAAAACAAAAGTTTGCTTGCAAAGGCCTTAAAGAAAAGGAAAAGGTAGCATGCATTCAAAAACTATAGAGATGAAGACAAATATACTTATCTACACAGGCACTGGCAGACGCAATTTAATTGTTATCTTTACTCATTAAGACACACCCAACCCTACAGAACATTTTTTTTCATTCACTAATCACTGAGGTACCAATATTCAAGAATGGAAATTTAATATTGAAAAAATAAAACCTAAAATTGAAGCTTTTCCCCCACCCCCTCAGAAAACTATGGCAGGTTTCGTGTGAAATGTTAGTATACTCAGAGATTTTTACAATCTACATTGGCTTTTTTAAGGAACAAAAATCATGTTCCACTTCCTGGTTCTGTGATAAAATTATCACTGTGTAAATAACAATGTCAGCAGACTTTGCAAATGAACAAACAAATCTTGGCTATCAACTGGCACATCTTGTTGGTACCAAAAGAACTCTTTAAGTTTAAAACAATCTCTTTTAATTCAGAACAAATGCGCCATGCCAAAGTGCAACAAATATTGTGCGACACTCAAATGAGACACTGACAGATAAGAGCTGCATGGAAATCACTAAATCCACCTGCAAAGCAATTCTGTACAAATTGCATTGCATGCAAAGGTCGATTCTGCATCGTTGGAAAGTTGTTCCTTGATGTCAGTTTCTCAACGCAGCCACAATTTAAGTCGCAGTGCATCAACTCCATTTAAATAGTATCTGAACAGCCTCTTATCTCGAACAAAACCAAGATTTTCATAAAGTTTCAAAGCAGACTTATTCGTTATTTCTGTTTCCAAAACAACCTTCAAAAAAAGAGAGAAAACTAAGTTATAATTTTATAATATTTGAAACTAATTTATAATTTCATAATTTGACAAATCACTTATAAACAATAAGATCAAATATTTAAGAAAAAGAAACTACATTTAATTGTCTTAAAGTTGATGGTGAAAACAGTAAATATTAATGACGTACAGGAAGAACCCAGAAAAACAGTCATCAGAATTATAAAAGTCAAGGGTGGGGTGGGAACACTGGGGACATTTTCTTTTCTATTGATTTTTGTGAAATGTTTGGAATTTTTGGCAATGAGAATATATGTTTTATACTAAAACAAAGATGAATTCGTTCCCTGTATAGTGTGACAAAAAAATGAAGAAAAAAATCAACAATCAAAGATTTAAGAAAATAAACCAGTACTTGAAACTATTCAGATTGACCTCCAACTCCTGTATTTTCATTAATATGTCATCCTTTATCCTGGCGACAACTACCATATTTGTCTACAGTCAAGACCAGAGTCTGAAAACTATCGTCCTTAGACCAAATATGCCCACTGCCTGTTTTTGTAAATAAAGTTTTATTGAGACACAGCCATGTCCATTGGTCTGCATGATGTTTATTGCTGCTTTCTCAATACAAAAGCAGACCTGAGCAGTCGCACCAGAGACCTGTGGGCTGCAAAGCCTAAAATATTTACTATCAGGCTCTTTGTAGAGAAAGTTTACCAAACCTAGATCAAAGGTACCAAAACTTTAGTGTACCTGGAGGGCTTATTAAAATAGATTGCTGCACCTCCCCTCCAGAGTTTGAGTAGGTTTGGGGTGGTGCCCAAGAAGCTGCGTTTTTTAAAAATTGCCAGGTGATGTGGATCGCTGCTGGTAAGGGGACGACATTCTGAGAACTACATTCTGAGAATGTCTAGACACTATGGATATCAACACTTAACAGAGGTATTAACTTCTATCTGGGTCTTTTAAAATATTACTGAACCAGTGGCCCTGACAATGAAGAACTGATACTTTTGACTATTATGTGATGTTCTTCTACTTTACTTCTACCTTCCCCTACCAAAATATCCTCTATCCCATCCTCCCAACTTTTACATACATAGCTCTATTTGCCTTTCTATTGATTCTCTACCTACCTCACTGAGAATCAACACAGTGAGTCACAGTTAGGATGTTATAACCCCGAGGTGTTTGGAGTGGGAAAAAAGGGCAAAGTATAATTAAACAGAGGCCCAAGTAAAGCCTACGAGTCTCTTCCTGTTCTATCGCAAGCTATAAAAAAAAAAATCTGACAAGAATTCAAGCAACAGATATAAATAATAGAGAAAAGACTGTACTTCAACTCATCGGATCCAAAAAACTCATGATCAACTCCTCTACAATTCCGCACATCAGTAACAAGATCTCCATCCCATCAATGCCTCAAACCTAAAACCTAAGAGTCATCTCTGTACCTCCTTCCTCTCCACCCCGCTACATACATCCAGGCATTGAGTATTTCAATTTTCTCTCTTAAATCTCTCTTAAACTGGTCCTCTTCTTTCTATCCCCATTGACAACATTCTAGTCTAAGCTGCCATCAACTTTTATTATAAATACAAGAACCTCCTAACCCAAAGGTCTCCCACTCTAGGTACAGTGATGCTCGTTAATTCCCTGCTTACAACCATTTATTGACTCTCTTTTGTCCTCAAGAAAACGTCCACAATCTAACAGTAATCTAAAGAGACCTAAAAGGTCCGTCAAGATATGGCCTCTACCTACCTTGCTAATTGTGTTTTAGGTCTCCCCCCGTTACTCGCCACGATCAACACTAAACTTTAAGTTTCTGGAACCCACCATTATCTTTCCTACCTTAGACCTTTCACATAAGCTGTTTTTTCTGTCTGGAAGAACACTCTTCCCATCCTCCTCTTCTTGCTTTTGGCCTTAGCATGTCACTTCCAGACTGGGTAGAGTATCTCTTTCCCTTCATACTACCCCACAGCACTTGGCACTGCTCCTTGTTCAACTGCACTTTCATTCAATGTTTGATGAGTATGACATCTTTCCCAGCTGGTGAGCCCAACAAGGACAGGGATCATGGGTACCTTGTTCACAGCCATTTCCTCTGCACGTAACACACTGCTTGACACATAGAAGGCTCTTAAACATTTGTTAATTATATATGCCCTTAGTACCTTTCATTATATTACATACATTACATAAATAGGAAACAAACGAAAGTACTGCCACGCTTTTAAATGACCAGAGTACTCAAACAGAAAGTATCATCTTACAGCAATTACCTATGCAAACAACTCATGAGAGCAAATCACACACTAATCCAAACTTTAAAAAGATCTAAAACCAAGTCATTAATAGTTCAAGATCAAGGGAAAATGTTCCTATAAAAGTTATACAGCAAGCAAACTGGTTCAAGATGAAAATAAAAAGTCAACAATTTCTCTCTGCTCTTAAAAAAATGGAATTTAATGTTCAGTAATGTATGCCATCCTCCAGTTTGGAACACCCCAGTCTGGTCAATGCAATTTACCAGTTTGGAACTATTCTCTTGAGTAATTCCTAGAATTCTGTTTTATGCCAGCACCTAATTACAGCTAAAATGTTAAATCAAAACAATATGAGAAGCAATAAAGCTGCAACAACTCAAACTTAGAACTGATTTCACAGAAATAAAAAGGAGAGCGACAGTGTAAAAAAAAAAATACTCTTTGAAGGCTTACTAAGTGCTACGTAAAGCATTTCACATGCATTATCTCATATTACATGCATATGTCATAATGTTATTTTCACAAGAACCCTATGAAACAGATATATCTCTAACTTACAAGTGAATGAAACTCAAGGCCACCAGTAGAACAAGAATAAACCAGACTCCAAATGTGAACTAGAGCTTAATAGTATCCACTCTTCTGTACCTGTGATTGCACCCCAAAGTAAAACAAAGCAGTGAATGGGAGATCTAACATAATGAAGGGGATCCAGGTCCATATTCATTAATATCCAGCAATCTAAAATATTCAAAACACAGCTGAGGCTAACTATAGCTACATAAATATACACTTGACGTGTAAGTTAAGAGTTGAATTCAGGTTTGTTGGCATCCTAACAGATTAATAAAATAAAGCCCAATTTACAGAAAAACATTACACAAAGTGCTAACACCTTGGTTAAAATGAAAAGATTCTCTCAGCACACTCACATTCTCTAATCAAAGAGGTCATGTATTATTTGACACAACAGAAAACGCCACAAAAGAAGTAACTACTTTTTAACACTTAATTACGAAATTCTTTTAAACATACTAAAAGAGGATCTGGGTTTATACTGGAAACTCTCTATAAAATTATTCTTTTAGTTCACATCATGGGAATATTATATAGGAAGCCAAAGCATAATAAGGTTATTTTAATCCTAAAGAAACTTGGCTAAGTTGAATTCTACTTAACAGAAAATAAGGGTTACAGTGAAGTTCTACGGATTCTCTCAGGAACAAACCATTGTCAGGATGAGCCAAACCATTACAGTTTAGAAAACCTTTTTTAATATTACAGGCTAGGAGCTCCTGGAGGGACGGCAAGCACTATTTTATTGTCTAGCACCTCACAGGCCTTACACCGACAATCTGACTGAACAATTTTACTGCTCTTCATAACATCCCTTTAAGATCAGAACCACCATTACATTGCACAAAGAGACAGATTTAAGAAGTTAAATGACTTTCCTATAATCACACAACTATATCGACAGAAGATGGATCTAGAACCCAGGCTTATCATATCCAGATCTTTAACTAGGCCAAACTACTCAACCAAAAATCCTTACAGTTTAAATAATTCCATTTTACTCTGTTCCTTACCTAGCTGCCCTGTCTCACAGCCAAACTATATGTTTCCAATGAAACTAAAAATGTTAAACATATAATTATTAAACACAAAAAGCTTAAAAGTCATCTTGTACATTACTATAAAATGTATGTTATTTTGTTAACATGTAACAGGTTTATTATTGGTTATTTAAATAAATTTCCCACTGTTGGTGGGAATGTAAATTGCTACAGACATTATGGAAAACAGTGTGACGGTTCCTTAAAATTAAAAATAGAACTATCATATGATCCAGCAATCACACTTCTGGGTATACAACCAAAGAAAGTAAAATCAGGACCTCAAAGAGCTCCCCATGTTCATTACAGCATTATCACAGTAGCCAAGATAAGGAAACAACCTAAATGTTCATCAACAAATGGATGGATAAAGTGGTGCGTGCTGCCAGTGTGACAACACGGGTGAACCTGGAGGGCATTACCCTAAGTGAAATGCATCAAACATAGAAAACATAGAAAAACATAGAAAAACAAATACTGCGTGATCTCACTTATATACAGAAACAAAAACAGTCAAACTTAATAGAAGCCGAGTGTAGAATGGTGGCTCCAAGGGGCTGGGGATAGACGAAAATAGGAAGATGCTGGTCAACTAAAAATGTTTTAAGGTCACATACTGCACACTTAACCTCCATTAAGAAATTCTGATTCCAGTATATTTTCATCATTTATGAGTTAGTTCTGAGTATTAATATCGTAGTAACCATACCATAAATCTAAAAAAAATTTTGAAATTTAAATTTCCAGAGGTGAACATTTCAGGGACATCTACAGCTTAAAAAGTACTGTTCATCATGCTGTTCCATTCATTCTAATTTATTTCCCAAAAAAGTACATAAAAGTAAATGGCCACCATGTGGGTTCATTATTTTAGGTACACAAGAAAACTCATTCATGTTATTTGTATATATTTTTCTTACTGTCTCCCCTAATGTAAAACCCAAGCTCAAGAAGCTTCTCCTAGTAGCCACTAAATGTTTGGCAGCCAGACCACATAGAGGAGTAACCAAATTCAAGCTAGATTAGCAATACAGGTAATGCATTTCTTACTCATGAAGTAATGAATCCACCTGTTTCTTTTTCTGATGCTATAACTTTTTAGTCAGATCCAAATATACACAAAATGGAAAAGATCTTTAGCTACGCTGTTTAAACATGTCTAATTCTGATATAAAAAGTTAGGAAAGTCATAGTAAAGGCAAAATGAAAAGATCTATTAGACCAGAAGAATAATACCATTGTTACTTGGGCAAAAGCAAGATCTACATTTCAACTCTGTGAAATGTAGAGATCTACATTTCAACTAACCTCAGTTTAATTCACTCTGAATTTATCTTAAAATGACAAGTGGCAACCAAAAGCAATATAAACATGACTCAAGGTCATAAATAAATTCTGCAAACAGAACAGAAAGTAAAAATTGACTGGATGTGTACAGTAAAGCTTCATAGAGATTTCCAAATGTATCTCTCTTAATAGGCTCATAGATTCAAAAATCTCTCTAAGATTGAAAAAACAGCAGCACGACCTAAGCAGTAGAAGATGTAATTTAAAACCCTTCACAAATGTCTTTCTGATAATTTGTCAAAATTTCTTAACACTTTAAAAGAAAGGAAGATTGACCTAACTTAATGAAAGTAACATCACATGTCAGTTATTTTATAATTTGGTCATTGTATTCTTGGAGAATTATAATTTCAAAGTTTTCCTCAGAACCATGAATTATATACAAAACTATTTTTATATATAATTGCTTTATCAAAGGGTACTTTAATAACTTGGTTAACCCTGCAGATATATATTTTTTTCAGATTTTTTTTTATGTACACACACACAAAAAAAAGACGATTGCTGTTCTTAGAAGCTTAGAGAGAAAGACAAGTTAAAAACTAATTAGACTGGGAGATGGGGATTGACATATATACACTAATATGTATAAAATAGATAAATAATAACCTGCTGTATAAAAAAATAAAACTAAAAAAAGAACTAAAAAACAATTTTTTTAATGAAAAAATAGACAAATCGAAATTCAAAAGTCCACCCCCCCCCAAAAAAAGAGGCATAGATAAGATACTGTAAACACAAAACTGATCATTCAACCAATATTTATGAACCATGTACTCTATCACAAATGCTGTACTAAGTACTAAGAATACAGCGGTAAACAAGAAAAGGTATCTCTGCTCGCAGTGGCTAAGGCACAGTCTCTGAACAAGTAAATTTAAGAATTTAAGCATAGTAAGTATTACAGAAAGGGAGGTAAAGAAAACCACAGAAGGTGGTTTTCAAGGAAAACTTAAAAGGAGTTGTTGATATCTGAATTGGGTCTTAAAGACTGAGAAGCATTTTAATAAGCAGAGGAAGACCAAGAAGCTACTGGGTCTAGCAAATACAAAGTAGTTACACTGGAGTGGAGGGGAAAGAAACCAAACCAAACAGGATGAGATGGTAATATAAGGAAGTAGAACCAACAAACACACTACCATCAAAAATTAGACGGGTAAAGAGGACAGAAGAGTTTGTTGCTTATATGGTTTAAAACTCAATGAAAGGGAAAGGGAAAGCCTAATAAAGAGTAAGCAAGAGTTCTGTCCCTTTCTACAGCAAATCCTTTATCTGAACAATATGGGGCACAGATAACCAATTTTTTTAAACCATGGAAGACTTCCCTAATCAAGAGGCAGAGCTATTCAAACTGCACAAACCATCCACTTAAAACCATACAACAGAAATAAGTTCATGGAACTATACCCATTTCAGTCTAAGATTGAGTAAAACTCATTGCTTGAAAAGTAAGAAAAATGAATAGAATTTTAAGCCCACAATGAATAGTTCTACCATAAAATGTATCACTAATTTAGGCCTTAACCTTAAGACTATAACAATATAACCAAAATCTCATCATTCCTCAGAACTTTCAAAGAAAAACCAACACTATTTAAACATTTGATCAGTTAAGGTAAAGCATACTACCTGTCTCATAGGCAGTAACTAGGATAACTCAGAAAAGGCTTTCATAAGGGACATAATACTCCCTCCTTATAACATCCCTGTTCACTGGGAACCACACTACTCAGTAGAGGATCAAAACATGGTCTTATCATCCCAAAGATTTCTCCGAACTGTTAAGCAGCTTTTGTGAAGCCTGACTTCTATTCTTGATGAGCTGTCTAAGCCAATATAGCCATGGTCCATATTGGACTTACACTGATGAAAAAATTTATATTCAATTTTATACTCAAATTTTAGTTACCAATGATGTAGATAATCAGGGTATCTTTTACTTTTTTTTTTACAGATCATCACTGTACCTTTTACATTTTGAAATTAAAAGCTGTGAATATGAGATCCTTTGCCATGTGTGAATTTTCTTATTCGGGGTAAAAAAATTAAATATCCGTAAATCCCAGGATGTCTTCCCTGTGCTGCCCAATATGTCTGTAAGCCTTCTCATACAACCACGGTTTAGTGTGATCTGTCAAACTACGAACTATGAATGTGGACAAGGAGCGTGAGAATACTCTGCTGTACATCTGTACTGACATGGAATCCTGTTCATGAGTTACTGTTAAGTGGAAAAAGCAGTTATAGCAAAATAACTGTGATTTCATTTGTAAAAAAAATATGTGTAAACATCTGCATTCACATGTGCTTAGAAAATGGGAGGATGCAAACTGCAAGATTAATAGCAGCTATTAGTGGAAAGAAAGATGAAGAGTTGAAAAGCGTGAAGATGGTAAAAGAAAGGACTTTGCACCCCAAATACACACAAATAATGATGGTTAGTGACTGTGAATAAATTCTGTACCAAAAAAACCCCACTTAAAAAAAAAAAAAAAGTAACCAAAACAAGTTACTTATTGCAGTCTGAGAAAAAAATTACCTAATTTCAAGTATTTTGAGAACTCTCTAAGGCACATTTGCCCTCCAATAATAAAGACAAGTGTTAGCAGTAATGCTCATAAAATTACTAGCACAACTCTGGTCCTTCTTAGTCACCACTGTTATATTAAAGATATCTGTACTTCCCTAGTTTATACTTATCCCCTTCCACATTACATAATAGTAAATCTTAACATTCCCAACCATCACTATTATTTATTGAGCACCTACCGTATGTAAAGCACAGTGCTGCAGGATACAAAGATACTACCTGCCTTCAGGCCTTACAAACAATCTGAAGAGAGAAGACGCTTTTATGCTAATTTATAGATAGATCTACATTTAAAAAGTGGCTGTCTTTCCCTCCCTCCAGCCTTATTATTTAATGCTGAGATTTTTTTCAAATGTGAAATGTTCTTCATATGGGCTGACAGTTGGCCCACAGGAAAAAAAAAAAAAAAAAGTATTATTTAGAGAGAAACCAAGGCCAATACACAAGTAAATTACAATAAGGTTTATAATAAGAGCTACCTTAAATGATTTAACTGATAACAAATCAGAGTTCTGAATACCATTTACTAAAAATATCTAAAATTTTACCTTTACATTCTGACACAAATTTTAGCTCCCATTATCATCTTAAAATTTGTTCTAGGTCAAAGTTCATGTGTTTTTCAACGGAATGTAATTTTCAGCACGTTACATTTGTATAATAATAGCTTGCAATGAAATCTGCAGTAAATTTATTATGGGCTATTTATAAAAATACCCAGTAGAATACAGCCCAGGATAAAAGGTCTTAAACATTTAGGAAGACTTACCTCATCACAGTCTCCTTCAACCATAGCATATATAGCTTTCTTAACCAAGTTAGTACCTAGAATACAGAGCTGAGTATTAATGAAGTAAAAAATGTAATTAGTTTCTTAAAGATACCTAAATTATAATATTCATGAGAAGCAAAGAAATGTCAAATGCTGGGTTCTACCCTGAATGAGATACACAGATTATCTCAAATTAAGTGGGGAAAAAAATTTAGACTTAAAACTGAGAGCCCAATAGGACCTGTGCATAGCAATACAAGTTTCCTCTTGAAAGACCTATCTCCTGATATATATCCTTTTCTCAGGTGTAAATGCTGTTTAATTCCAAGAAAAAAGGTAAGATATGGCCAGAGCAACCCAGGAACTTCTTCAGCTGGTAAGAACTCACTCCATGACCTTTGAGCCAATCTTGCCAAAGATCACACCAGAATTGCTGTGACCCAGAGTGGGCCCAAGACACTGTGTTAGTTTCCACAAACCTTATAGTAAGCCTGGGCACACCAAATGACGTCAGTGGTGTGTCTGTATCCTAGTTTAGGGTCAGATATACTTAGCACATTAAAGGGAAAACAAATGCTAAATCTGATCTTAAGAGAAGAAATCCAAATTTTCTCTCTCAATTTTCAAACCATGAATACAAGCAAGCACACGTTACATGGGCCATACAAAATATGTCTGAGGGCCAGGATGCAATCTTCAAGGCACTGGTTTCTGCCCTCTGAAGTAGCCAGGCAATTTGCCTATCATTTTCCATAAGTCCTTACCAGCTCTTTTTAATACATCAAAGACTCAAACTTGGCTTGTATAACAAGCCCAATTCATTAAACATCTTAGTGGCAAACTGTAACACTATAAGAAAAGTTGGCTGAACCTAATGTACTAAGTAAACCTATTCATAATGACTTCTCATGATGTCTCAGATTGTGTGAAGCAGTCTTAAACTGGACACTCATAGTTTAAAAAGAAAAAACTACAAGTGACAAAACTGCTAGTAATTAAATACTGGTACAGGCATCAAACTCTTTTTTCATGAATACTTACTTAGCTTCAGTACCTCTCAGAATGTGCCATGCTCAGACAAGTGCTTATCTACCTGATCCTCCATCTTGAACAAAGAGCCAGTAGGTCTTAGACACTATGACAGCTGTTCTTAACAGGCTTACATCACAGCCACCTTCAGCCCTACTTCTAACAGGACAAATAAGATTCTCAAGGGGAGGGGCTTAAGCATTTGTTTTTAAACCACCCAGATGATTCTAATGACCATTATAAACCATGAGTATAAGATTAACTGCAAAGGCCAGGAAAGGTAGCCCAGGAAAGAGATGAGTTTGGGAATAGTAGTAAGAAACAATTCTCCTTTTTCCTGGTCCTTCCCGAATTGCTAATATGTTTGATGACTAGTACTAAATAATGGTAACAATTTCTCCATAATTTTGCCTTGATTGAGGACCATTTAACCCAAGTACACACAGCTGCTTGAGTGCTGTGATCAAGCACCCTAATAATGCTATTAAAAACTGCAGAACTTAGTATAATGCAAAGCAGTTTGGATATGATCAAAAAAATGTCTGGAGATGAAAACTGATCACCTTCTAATTGTTAGAAAGATAATCTCTCAAATAATTAAACAGTAATAAAGGAAACAATTCATTTTTAAAACATTTTGAAAATATTTTGAAATAAAAGCAATCAATTTTCTTCCCTCAGCTTCATGCTCATTTCTACATACTATTTACATTTAAGTCTTCTGCTTCAAAAAAAAAAAATGAAAATAACTTAGGCATTTTTTTGTGACATAATATTTTTCTTACCAATGCCATTTCTCCTGTATTTGGAATCCACGGCTAACATGGCTATATAACCTCTGCGGAACATCTTTTTGTGCATATCCAACTTGCAAACGATGGCACCTACACACTCCTCCCCTACCATGGCCTTAAAAATAAACAAACAGTTACAAAGAATACATTGCCATCAGGTATTGCATAATTACCCACAGAAACAGCAGCCAACCATTGGTCAGTGTTTCTGAGGGAGGAAGAAATAATGAGAATTCTAGCAAGAGAGCAGTCACAGAAGTGTCAGAAATCTAAATCCCAGAACTCCTTCAAATGTTCTAGTTTTAAAATCTTTCAACATTCTTTAGGACATGAATTTCTTAGGCTCATTATTAAAGCCTAGGGGGAAAAAAAAAGCAAATTTCCACATGGTAAACATTCAAGTACTTTATGAGGTGCTTACAATTAGTTGCAATAAAGAGCTACATGTTTAAGATCTAGGAAAGGGGAAACATGTGAAAATAATTTTTTAAGAAAGTCTTTTCATTAGATATCACAAAATATTGTGAAACTTATCAACAGAGTACTATAAATTTATATTTAATTATAATAAAGTTTTAGTGAAAGACAGATATAAGACATAATATTTACACCTGAATAATAGTTAGATTTTGATCAGGGAAAAAAATCTAAAAGAAAAAGGATTATTTTTAAGGTATTCCTTAGATCCTACCCAAGGGGTTTCTGTTATTGAAGGACTACAAAAACTAGATATACGATGGTCTCATTTTTAGGGCTCTACTGACAGTGAGTCATTGCCATAAAGCTCACAGAATATCTAGATCTCAAAATCAAAGCTTCATATTAAAGCAAAAGCTGTAATTTTTACAGAGCTTTCTATTTTAATAAAAATGTACAGCCTTCCACACAAAGATTACTTATTAAATAAAAGCTAATCAGCCTCCATTTTCATTAAAATTTCCAGTATCACCATTGAAAATATGTTTTTCAAAAATTCCATCACCAACAAAATGTTCTAGTAAATATTGTACTCTGGTAAATATAAATAGGGCAACAGTTCCAATTGTTTAATAATGTGTCAGACAGAAATACTTGTTTGCTGTAAAGAGCCCTCATAAAAAAATATGAAAGCTTCAAATCATCTCTTAATAAAATTAACTTTTCAGAAACTATTTCAACAACAAAAACCAGGAATGGGTTAAAAAAAATCAATAAGCAAAGCCCAATTTACACTTAATACCTCTCTTATCTTGAATCTGTTATGACTTTTTTTAGTTCATCATTCTGTAAATTGATTAAAAAGCTTTTTTCAACTGTGGAGAAATCTTTAGGCAAGATAATTCTAATCCATTTCACGCAAGCCTAAACTAGGTCAGGAGGGATATTAATTTTATTTACTTATTTTAATTGAAGTATAGTTGATTTACTTTGAA
This sequence comes from Orcinus orca, assembly GCF_937001465.1. Lineage (NCBI taxonomy): Eukaryota > Metazoa > Chordata > Mammalia > Artiodactyla > Delphinidae > Orcinus > Orcinus orca. Next base: position 158,054,278 of record NC_064560.1, on the reverse strand, counting down.
GGGATATTAAATTCAACAATCCACACTAATTCATTTCTGTTTTATCAACACATTCCAAAATTATTTGGGGTCAATAAACCTCTAAAATTGTTATTTCCATTTTCATTCATGATAAATCAATCTGGTTCTTTCAAAATTCTTTTGAAAAGTAAAATTTCTTTCTGTATTAAGTCCTGAAACATATACAAAAGTTGCCTGGTTGAACAGCATTTTCTGATTTGAACATAACTTATTTCAAATAGATGTGTGTGGTTGTGTGTGTGTGTGCATATATCAGAGATGAGAGGTATATTAAAAAATTTTTGACCTGACCTCATAAGCTAGGAGAAATGGAAATCTATACCAATCTATGATACAAAATTATAGGACAGCTACATTTCACAGTTAATAAACCATCCAAAAGGGGAAAAAATTAAAACCACTAGACACAATATAACTGGACAATACTTGCAAACTGGATAGGCATTTCAAACAAATCTTTGTCCTCGGACAAGAAAGTAATAAGCAAACAAAGTATTATATTAGTTCACTTAGACTAGATTGAGTTCTTACTAATCAAGAATCTATAGGAACAAAAATCAAGTTGTACACATCATTTAAAAATAAAAGCCCAATATATGATTCACTGTTATTAGTAAGATGTTTAGTGAGGAAGGCCAATTCTGTATTTTTTCTGTAAATTGCTGATGAATATACACTTACAAGAATCACTGAACTGCATGTTAAGTTTTTACAAATAAAAGCTTCTGCACATAAATTTGGAACTCATGCTATTAAAATGTGTTCTTTTTTTCAAGGATGGGAACTGAAAAATTCCAGGCAAGATTAAAATTTAACTCTACAAGGCCAAATGCTTGTCAATCTATAAAACTTGAAAAATACAAGCTGTGTGAAATACGGATTCCCAAATTCCAGAATATCACAAATAGGAAAACAGAGGAATTTGGAAATTTAAATTTAGAACAAATAACAGAAGTACTATAGTATATCACTGGTAATAAGTTTAAGAAGTTCAAAAAGGCACCAACAACTGAAAATACCATGAACTCAAAAGAGACAAATTATTTAAGTACAGAGTAAATGACAGTGCCTCCCATTTGTACAGTACCATACTTTCACATCTGTTACAATTATTAGGAAGAATCATTAGAAACTGTCACTTTTGTTAGTCAAATATGGTCAAGTATTGGCGATTTTCTAAGGTCCAACCACATATATTCCATTTGATCCTCTGCAGGTTACTCATGGAAACCAGGAACATTCTGAAGATTTCTAGTCTCTTAATATCGTTGTCTGCAAGGACAACTATTACTTGGTGAAGCATAACTTGGTGACACAAGGATCTTGGCTGAATGACTCAAGGGTATGTCATTTTTCAGCTTCTTAGTTGTTTCCATAATGACAGGCCAGGAGACCTGGGTCCTAGCTTTACATCTCTGGACCCTAAATATCTGGAGATGCGAACATTTTAAGTCACTCTAGTCTTTAATTTTTTTTCATTAAAAAAAAAAATTAAGCTGAACTAGATTATCTCTAGGATCCTTTATAGTTCTAAAATAATATGAATTGAAATAAACATACACTTATATTTGTTTTAAGTTAGTTCTCATGAGAAATTCAAATTTTTTAAACGCCAATATAAAGGCCCCAGTTCCAAATGGCCTCTGATTGTTTAACTATTGTTTTATGTTCAATACGTCTAGATCCATACTTGCATTAGTAAACCTTACAGGTCAACCACTTGCATATTATCACAATTTCTAGATATTGAGAGTTTAATGTTAAACAAACTGGCTATTAAGGGTTAAAGTTCAAATTAGCTGTTGAATTGGGAGGAGTCTATGTAAAATCAAAGTAAAGTTTACTAATATTCAGTTTATCAGAGTTTAAAATGGCAGACAAGTTGAGAGAGGTCTAGGTAATACCAGAACTCAAAAGCTGACTAATCATCACACATACACAACTATTTTCTGGAATTAACAGAAATACATACACTATTTCAATTTAAACTGTAACTAAATTGTATGCTTTTGTGAATTAACTTACAATTAAATCAATCTACAATCTTCAGCATTTATAATAGCATTTGATATGACATTTATAATAATGCTATGAAAACCATCTTCCCATATTCATTTGACACAGACGTGTCTTAGAACTTCTATTTTGATGCAATGGTTAGAATCCTGTAAGAGCAGTTTTGTAGAATATAAAATAGGTCCCAGTTTAAACAAACATACTAAACTGAAGTTTAGCAAAGTGAATGCAGAAAATAGCACAGCTACCATTATCAACAATACTGAGGTTATATTTTCAGATCACCACCAAGCTATAGAATCAAAAAGACAGATTTCTGAAGTATTGTCAAAGCATCTTACAGGGAATTAGTAAATGCAATTAAGTCAATTCTAAAACAGCAAATAATGGTAGTGGCTTTTCCCTTCACATATCGTAAAGCACTCCTTAAAAGCATGTTGTCTTTCTTCAATAAAATTCAATGGAAACAACATGCTTGTGAGTACATGATATAAAGCACATACACATGTGAACCATACACATGTGAAGCATACACATCAATATTTAAGTGAAAGGTTTCATACAGACTGAAATTGGTCAATATTATTGGGAAACTATTGGTACTACCAGTACTACGTAAGTCAAAAAAAAAAAAAAAATTCAGCTTGTTTGGTTAAGCCAAGTCTTTTTTACTCATATATTAAGCAAAAAATTTCTGTCAACTATATTACACACAAGCCAGCAATAGTACTAGAACTTAAGCATATCTATGACCAGCTTCTTTTAAAAAAAGAAAAAAAAATTAGATTAGTTAACAATTTCACACTTAGTTTCCTACACTCCCAAAAAGGGTATTTTGTTCAAGTTTCTGGAGTCTTTCAGCCACCAGAAGTGTTAGTAGCACCTTCTGCAACCGTGCACCAGAAAGTAGGCTGGCTACAACTGCTAACTGCCCTGCTGAAGTAAAAGGAAACAATCTCCATAATTATGGAATACGCTTCTAAGATTTAATTCTCCAGTGTGGCCACAGCAAGTTTACTGACAATCATGTTCACCAAAACATGTTTATGCATACACTCTTCCCTGATTATGGCTGTAATTGAGAGATTAATAAGGCCTGTATCCGAACAGAACCATGTTCAAATTAAATGACTGCAAAGTGCTTTGAGGATGAGGGAGGATAATTAAAGACGGTTAAACATGATTATAAGCTAATGTAAACAAGATACAAGACCCCCAACATGCATCACACAGGCTTATTGCATTTACATCAGTATCAAGTTAACCCGGATCATGAACCCTTACCTCCAAAGCAGTTTCATTAAATAATTAGGAGTGCATACACGCACTTTACATCACGTAACATACTATGAAATGCAGGATACATCCACTGCCACTCCTGCCCTCACACTCCCTGCCCCGCACGGCCTGGATCTCTCTGCTGGGTTCACCCTATTTTCGTTCCACCCACTTACCAAGAAGCACAGCTGTGGCCAGTTGTGGATAAAATATCTATAGGTATAAATGGAGTAGGGTTCAGACAGATCTTTGGTGATCAGTCTCATGATATCGGGCATTTGCAGCTCGGATTCATATCGGACATAACGTATAGTCCGATCCTCCCCAGGCTCAACCTCCCGGCCTGAAGGGCTTCTCAAACTGCAGCCGGCGGTCAGGGATGAAGACAGCAGCCGCACCTGCTCGTCTTCCTCCTCCTCCTGCTCCGGGCCCTCCGCCAGTCCATTGCGGGCCGCCGCGGGATCGCTCGCCGCCGCTGCCTCTGCGGGGCTGGGGAGCGCAGTTCTTGCATTATTGGGGAGGCAGGGAGGGGGGCTCTCGCCCGAGTGTACCCCGGCTCCTTTTGTTGCAGTCGCTCTGGGGCCCCCGGCGGGGGTGGCCGTGACCGTGGCCGCCTCGGCCGCGCTCAAAACCTTGCTCTTGAGGGAGGCGGCCGTCCGGAGGTGCCGCAGTTCGGGGTTGATCAATCCGTTGAGCTGCAGCTGCTCCTGCGGCGGCTGGGGGCAGCGGAGGCACGGATGCCCCTTGGCCGCCGCCGTCGCCTCGCCGCCCGCCAGGCTCCCGCCGCCGCCGCCGCCGCCGGCTTCGTGCTCCTCGTCGTCCTCCTCGTCCTCGCTGCAGCAGGCGAGGGCGGCCCCCGCCGGGAAGGGACAGCGGGGCTCGGCCGCCGCCGAGGCCGGAGGTGCTGGTGGTGGGAGGAGGCTGCTAGGCCCAGGCGGTACCTCCGCCATCCTAGAGGAGACACAGACCGAGAGGGGAAGCCATGAGACCCGGCGGACAAGCGCGGAGTAGAGGGGGCGGGGGGCGGGGGGCGGCCAGGGTTGGGGGGGAAATAAAGGCAGAAACCGTCCCTCACAGAGCTGGCGCCCCAATTCCGCGGGCCCCCCCCAACTCTTCAGCGCCGCCCAGCTGCTCAGCCGGCCACCGTCCCCGTCCGCCCGCGCCCATCCGCCAGCCCTGTCACCCGCGGCCCCTCCCCGTCCCCACCGCAGGCTCACCCCGCACAGGTCCCCGCCGCCACTGCCGCCACTCCTCTTCCTCCTCGGCCGCCGCCGCCTCCCGCACCGCCGCGGCTGCCTCCACCGCCGCCAAGCCTCACACTCAGCCGCCGTCGCCGTAAAGCGCCTCGGCTGTTACCCCGGGTAAAGTTTCCTGGGCCTGGCTTTACGACACTTCCCTGCCTGCCGGCTGCCGGGGCCGAGGGAAAGGGGCGTGGAGGGAGGTGACCTGTGGAGGGGCGGGGACGAAGGTGTCTCCTACGGGCCCCGGGGGAGACCGCGTGCTAATGGGTGGGGCTGTAGGGCGGGGAAGTTGCAGAGGGCTTTGGAGTCACCAGCTCCCAACCCACTGTCCTCGGCCTTGGGGCTCAACCGCGGATCTTGCAACGCGAGGCCCGGGAAGGATGGGCGGGACAGGCGCTCCCACGGAGCTGTCGCGAAGCCCGCCCGCTCCGGGCCTGCTGCCCCGGCCTTGGACAAGTCTCCTAAAAATGCTTTTCCTCAGCTGTACAACGTTTAACCTTAGCTCTGACCGGGGGCGGGGGGAGGGCTACCCGCGTCCCTTAAAAATGGAGCTAATCTGGAGAGAAAAATCCCTGAAAAGGAGAGGAAGTTAAAAACTTTGAACTGTGAAAAATATGGGAATGACTGATGAAACCTGGTCGTTTGCAATGTGAATTAGGTTTAGTCTTTGCTGCTTCGAAGCAAGAGAAAGTGGACAGGTAGTCCTCTTCCTCTCTCCTTATCCCTTCACCCCGCCCAGGAAAACTAGAAGTAAATGGGATTAACAGGTGCGGGGGCAGCTGCAAGCACGCCTGGGGAAGAGTTAGAGATGTTGAAAGAGAGTGACAATGGCTAAGAAGCACATTCCTAAACCTGTGACCCGAATTGTGATAGGGTGAGAAGCACCAGTCAAGAGGTGTCCTGAACCTGCTCCCCGCCTTCTCTTAACAAGTGGTCCCCCTGCGCGGATGCAGAGGGAAGAGAACTGCCGCACGCGCCTGAGCGGGAGGTTCCGCTCTTTCCGCTCTGGTCCACAGCCACGATTTTCATAAGAGAAACACAGGTAGTGTTAACTCACCAGCACACTGAGGAAGTTAAGTTTTTTAAACTGAATGTAGAACTGGGCAGGTCTGCAGCAGATAAATGTTTTCAGGGGTATAATTCTCTGACTGTTTGCAATTTTTGCCATAATCTAAAGTAAAAAGAAGAATACATCGTAGCGTAGCTGTTGGATAGCCATTAAGGTCCTTGTCACCAAAGATGTTAAGCAAGTACTATCACCTTCTATCTAGAAGGTCAACCTATAGTGATAAAAATAATATAATGTGTTACTATGTGCCAGGCACTGTCCTAAATATCTTACATGTATTTATTAACTCATTTATAGGTTTTTATAGAAATACATTTGTGCACAAATAGACATGTAGAAGCATATTTATTTCAGCCTTTTCTATAGTAGGAATAAATAATTCCAGACCACCTAAGTATCTATCAATACAGGAATGATCTTATGATACATAAATACTATAGAATATTACTGTTAATTATGTAATTGTTTAAAAGATTGAAACAGACATATATTGGCACTCCTCCCACTACTATAGCTGCATTGCAGATTACCCCACAGCATGTGGTATAAAACAACTACTTATGCTCACAGATTCTTGTGGGTCAAGAATTCATACAGAGCACAACAGGGATGACTTTCTCTGTTCCATCGTGCATAGGGCTTCAGGTGGAAGACTGGAGGCTGAGGACTGGAATCATCTAAAAACTTTTCACTCTCCTGTTGATGGTTGTTGCTGGCTGGAGACCGCAGTTTGGGAGACCGCAGTTTGATCTCACGTAGACCATGTTGTCTTTTAGTATGGGCTAGTTTGGGCTTCGTCACAGCTTAGTGGCTGGGTTCCAAGGGCAGGTGTGCTAACAGAGAGAGAGAGCCAGGTAAAAGCATATTGCCTTTTATCACTGAGCCTTAGAAATTATGCAGTGTCATTTCTGCTGCACTCTATTTGTCCAGGTTCCAGAGGAGGGAAAATAGACCCTATCTCTTGATTGGGGAGACGCAAAGTTCTTAAAGAGCACGTGGGACCAGAAGTATTGGCTGTGGCGTCTTTGGAAATTACAAGTTGCCACAGGTGCTTACATGGAAAGACCTCCTAAATACCTTAAGGGTAAATAAATGAGATGTATAATAAGTACAATGTGATCCCATTTATGGTTTTTAAAAAGTACAAAACAAAGCTATATTTCCAATTGTACATACAATGTTTAAAGATATGTCTGTTTCAAACCACAATTAAATATTTGTGTAGTTTTATTTTACGTGCCATGTGGTTCTTAATCCTACTAATCCTATCTGTTATACATAAAGCCATGAATATGAGTGTCCTTAGCTTTGTTTTATCCTAAATGAAAGAAAAGGCATATATCAAATTTGAGGGCTATAGAATTTAATCAAAGTGTGAATATTAGTATATTGTTTTACCACCTGTAATCCTGGAACACTATGAGATTCCCAGGTAAAGTGTTTTAGTTAACAGTTTGATTCTTCCCCTTGAACTTGTGGTGGGGAGGGGTGAGTGCTGACAGTCTGCTCTTTGACCCTCTTTCCCTTTGAGAACAGTGGTTGGCAATCCCCATTGTAGGCACAGATTTTGCTTGTAGAACTGAGGCCCCAGGAGAGTATGAGGAACCAGAGAGCACTATGGTCAAATGGTCCCCATTTCTAGTACTTTCAACCTCATTCTAACTTTCATAACCTGCCCAAAGACATGGACAGGCTGATTCACAAATCTCCAACTGGACTGGGGAGAATTATGTATTCCTACCTACATATTAAAGCTATCGAAAACTCTCGGTTTTCAATTTAGCTATGCTCCCAGCACAGCACTCTAGAATTATCTTACCTGTCTTCCAGGCTTGCTTCATCCAGCAGCAGCTATCGTTGACCACTACAGTGCTTGCTTCACACTCCTTCTCAGCAGATGATTCTGCCACCATTTCACTAAGAAAAATGAAGTATTCCATAGGTGCACTCCCTCAATGTTCTCCCCTCCTATAAATGCATCTATATCTGAACTTACTCTTAACCTCCTTCCCCCTAGTCTTAGTGGGAGGGAGACGGCCAGTTCTTCAAGACTAATGCCTCCCTCCACCTGTGAGCTTGATGCCATCTCTTTCAGTCTTCTTTGGGACTTGTCCCATCATTGTTTCTCTCTCCTGAATTGTCAATGGTACCTTTGCTAGCTACTGCCTCAAAGTTTATAAATGTGCTCCATCTGGAGACCTGCTACCATGGTTTCTTCCTCTTCTTTCCATCACAGTGAAACTGCTAGTCTGCAATAGATATGTCGCCACTCACTGTCTCCACTCAGGTGCAAGTTTGCTCTTTAGCCAATTGGTTGGCTTCCACCTCAGCCCTTCCACTAACACCTTTCTGGCAAAAGTCATGCTTTATGGGAATTCCCAGGTGGTCCAGTGGTTAGGACTCCGCCCTTCCACTGCAGGGGGCATGGGTTCCATCCCTTGTCGGGGAACTTAGATCCTGCAAGCTGCAGAGGTTGGCCAAAAAAAAAGAAAAAAAAAAGTCACCCGTTATAAAGGCTAGACCCAATAAACTCTTTTCCACTCTCGTGTCACTTTATTCTTCCATGGCATTTGATCCTGCTGTGCTCTACTGAAAACTCTTTGCTTGGCTTCTGTCATACCACTATCCTTTGCCCTCCTTCTCTGAACATTCCTTCTCTGTTTTTCTTGATAATAGTGGTCTACAATCATAATAGTAGTAGCTAGCGTTTATGTGGGCCTACCCCATACCAAGTATGTTATAAGCGGTAGCCCATTCAGTTCTCACAATAACCCTATGAAGTATGCAGTATGAATTGGTGGTTAGAAGCCAAACCAGAATTGAGTTGCCAGCCTATTTCTGTGTCATTACTGGAAAGGGGCTGGGCTTACTTTTATATCAATTAGGTCTATTTGAGGCTGAGAGTAAGATGAGCTTCTTCTGATTATGGCTTGGAGGGTAGGAGGGAGGCATAAAGAAATGTCTATAATAAAAGTGGCTTCAAATCCTGGCTCTGCCACTTACTAGCTATGTGGTCTTGGACAGCTTAATGTTTCTGGACTTCAGATTCCTCTTATTGAACGTGGGTAATATATTACATGCCTCATAGAATTTTGGAAGTGTTAAATGAATTAATATATGTAAAGTGTTTTAGACTAGCACAAAGCACATAGTAAGGCCTCAGTAACTTTTAGCCTGTCTCCCATCCCACCCTCCATCCTCAGCACTTCTGCCACTCCTGTCCTCATAAAATGCAAACTGATTATGTCAGTCTCCTGTTTAAATCTCTTCAGTGACTCCCCATTGCCAAATAATCAAATCTAAACTTTGGTTGGGGTACTTTGGCCACAGATAACAGAAAAAACAACTCAATCTAGTTTTTAAATAAGTGAGTGAATTAGATCATGTAAAAGAGATCAGAAGCAGGGTGAAGTTCAGGGTTAGTTGGTTCAATGATATTATTGAGAATCCAGGTTTTTTCCTCTCTTCTGCCATTCATAGAGTCAGCTCCATCCTAAAGCTGGTTTAGAACAGACACGTTGATCATTACAGGGACTGAGTCTGTGAAACTAGTCCAGGAAAGTTAAATTGTTTTGTTTGAATATTGCATTAAAACACAAACTATGTGAAATTAAATGCTTGTTTTATTACTTTTTTTCTGAATGAGGAAGTATAGAAACGATCAAGACATTGAAAATCTAGACTTAGCACGATATGAATGTAATGCTAAGAATAGTGCCTCAGGACTCACTGGGGTGGGTAAGTCTCTAGTCCTAATATATTTTGATTTGTTACTCCTTTTAATATGTGTACAAAACTGTAAAACCTAAAATGCAACCACAGTGAGGAAATAAAAAGAATATGGTGACCAAGATATTTGTAATGTTATATTTATACACTGTAATGGAAGTCTCCAAGTAATCTCACAGCTGCTTCTCAGAGTTCCCATAGGACAAACCTTTGAAGTTCAGGGAGTGGCTAATGGTCCCTTTGATCTCCTTAGTCTTTTTGCACTTCAGGGAGCTTTGGAGGAGGACAGTTTTGCTTATCACTGGGCCTATTGTTCAAGCAAAAGAAAAAGCAACTTCCTAGATCTATTGAGATAGGTGGTGCAGGTGAGGGACTTTCCCAGACTAGCTGTCTGAACTGCTGCTTATGGCCTGACTATTTCAAGAGGTAATTCTGCCCAACTTAGCCTCTCCCCTAATCCACTTCGAGTAACTATACAGTTAGTTAATTGCCTCTAACCTCTCCTTTAGTCTTGTTTTAAAATGTCATTTTATTTGTGCTTGGCATAATAATATGTGCATTAATTTACTTTCTAAGCCATTTCGCAGACTATTCTTTTTTTTTTTTTTTTTTTTTTTTTTTGCCACGCTGTGCAGCGTGTGGGATCTTAGTTCCCCAACCAGGGATCAAACCTGTGCCCCCTGCCGTGGAAGCCCGGAGTCTTAACCACTGGACCACCAGGGAAGTCCACAAAATATTCTTTAATAAAATTGTTTCCCCTTGAGAAATACGAAAAACTTTGAACATAAGGATATTTAAGTTAAATTTAAGATGATTATAGTTTTGTAGTGTCTCCTCGTAGCATCTGCATTAAAGGTCATTGCATTATTAAATCTATTCAGTATAAAATATTTTTAAGTATATCTGTGCTGCATGAAAAATATTCATGCCTATCCTTGAGTCTTAAAACAAATTTTGAAACAACTGCCTACACATAAAGGAATTCATTTTATTACAGAAATTTTTTGATAACCCTTGGTGTTTTAATGAAAGTAATACACACTCATTCTGAGAGAAATCCTGAAAAATGTAAGGAAGAAAAGCAGTTTACATGTGATGATCCTCAGAAATAATCACAATTTACTCTTCAATGCATTTCCTTTTAATTTTGTATTATGTAAATACAGTATATATTATGAAATTTCTTTTTATGTGGGAGAGATTAGCTTATTCTATGTATGTAATTTGTGTACTTTGTAAAGAAACGTAATATTATATTATTAATAATATTGTTATTTTCCCATGCATTTAAAGATAACTATTTTATGAATCGTAATTTATTTAGTCCCCTATTGTTGAATGAAGGTATCCTTTTTTTTTTAAGAATTAAAAACAACTGGCCAGGGCTTCCCTGGTGGCGCAGTGGTTGAGAGTCCGCCTGCCGATGCAGGGGACACGGGTTCGTGCCCCGGTCCGGGAAGATCCCACGTGCCGCGGAGCGGCTGGGCCCGTGAGCCATGGCCGCTGAGCCTGCGCGTCTGGAGCCTGTGCTCCGCAACGGGAGAGGCCGCAGCAGTGAGGGGCCCGCGTACCGAAAAAACAAAAACAAAAAAAACTGGCCAGTGTATCAGAGTGTTTTTTTTTTCCACTACAGGCTTGAAAAATTAATTTGAAAAATTTCTTGAACCATTTGTGCATGTACACATATATCTGTTAAGTGAGTACAAGATGCAGGACTAAAGTGCTGAGTGGAGAACTCCCAGCATCCCCAGGACCACCACCATCACAACATGTGTCCTTTTCATTTTGATATGCACTTGCATCAATTAGAGTACCTCTTTAAAGAAAGTTTGGAGAAGTTGAATATAATTAGGCTATTTCTCTTATTCATGCACTTATTCATTCATTCAGCAAATATTTATTGCTCCCTGGTCATACATTGTAGTATCAAGGTGAACGGGGGAGACTCAGCCCTGGCCCTCACTGAGCCTGCAGTCCAGATGAGAAGGACAATTAAACCAGAGAATTTAATTATATACAGAAAGGGCTTTGACAAGGGAAGCAGTGATTATAATAGGAGCACACAGCGGGTACAGCTAAGTTTTCCCGATGAAGGTGACATTTAACCAGAGGCTTGAAAAGTAAGCAGGAGTTAGCTAGATAAAGGAGACAAGAAGAGTCCAACCTGAGAGAACACCTGAGGAAAAGCCTGGTGAATGTCAGAATGCCTGGAATGTGCAGTGGAAGCTGAAGAGGAGGCTAGAGATGTAAGCCGAAGCCAGATGATAAAGGGCCTTGTCAGCCACCATAAGGAGTTTAGAGTTTATCCCCAGGGGCACTGGGAATCTTTAGAAGGTTTGCTCTTTGAAAAGATCACTCTTGCTGCAGTCTGGAAAATTGTTGCAGGACTGCATGTAGAAAGACCAGCTCTTTAGCTCCAATCTAGCTGATAAGTTCCTACATGAGGGCTGGAGGTGAAATGCTGTAGCCATCCTTCATTTCTCTCAGCCATTCATCACATTTAGCTTCTGACCCTTTTCAACCAGCCTAGCACATATTTAGCATTTAATAAATGGTTGTTGCTTTGTTTGCTCTTTTACGTGTTTGGAGAAGGAATCATCCATCACCTGACTCTTTTTCTCTTCTAAAGGATGAAGTGTTAGGAGAGAAAGTATCCATCCTAAGAACTTTCCCCACTTTTTCACTGATCTAGGGACCCCTCTACTTTTCTTCAGTGGCTCAACTGGCTACATCTGAGCTGGTTTCTGAGGTCTTAGTTTCCTTTACAAAAGCTTTCTGAGCTTGTACAGAAAGCCCGAAAAATTCCAGATCTGAAGGCAGTACCTCAATTCTGCTGATATTAGGAACATGGGGACTTCCCCCATTATAACAACAATACATTATTCAACAATAAAACATGGTAAAGTACCAACAAGTGAAATACAGAAAAAGCTACCATAGTGCTACCCCCAAATGACAACCACTATTAATATTTTAAGGCATTTTTTTTTTTAGACTTTCTTTAGTCTTGGGAGAACTGCTGTTAGAAAATCATTGTGATACACACACACGTGTTTATATCCTGAATTTTTTAAACTTAACATCATAACAAAAATTGTATTATTTTAAATATTAAATTAAAATTTTAATTGTTGCAAAAAATTCCATTGTATCATTCTATTCCGATCTAATTCAACACACAGTCATATTTAGGTTGTTACGAATGTTTGCACTTCAAATAATACTATGATTAGTAGTATGAGCATTAAGTTTTGGGGGTACTTAAGTTTGTGCTTTTGAGATAAATTCCTAGAAGCAAACCTGATAATCCTTTTTTAAGGCTTTTAACATATACTGTCAATTTGACTTACCAAATAAGGAGTGTACCAAATTTACATTTCAACATATGAGAGTACCTGTTTTAATTAGGCAACTTTTAAAACTGCTAATTTAATATACAAGGAAAAAATCGTAGAAAATAATTAAAAATGTTAACAGTGCTTTTATGTACCCATAATAACTAAGTGAGCTAAAGGGAGAAACTGACTGCAAGGGTATTAAGCCAGACCTATATTAATAGGCTAATTGGCTGCATTTTCCATAACTTGGTAAAGTGGGTAGTTAATATCAGGGTTTTAGTATTCCTTGACATAATTCTAAATTTTTCTTTATGTAATTACTTCTGCTTAACTCTGCTTTTTGTTAACTTTAGCTCATAGTATTTTATAGATTAATTCAGAGATTTAAAGAAGTAGAATGTATCACAAGCCATAGCACTAACATTAGTTTCTGATTTATATGGTTTTGAATATAAGTCTTTGAAGTTCATTTAGTACCGAGTTAATTTTAGATTGAAAAGTTACAAGCTGAATATTAAATTGATAATAATAATGATTTAGCTAGAGAAAACACAAGAGGGCAATCTTGCACAACAGTAAAATATCTTTGCATAAGATAAAAAATAATTCAACATTTTTAATCAACTGTGATTTTTTTTCAATAGACATTTAAAGTCTTATCAGTATGTATTATCTTTTTATTAAGTAATAGAAGTGTGGCTTTGCAAAAAAATTTAGTGTCAACAAACATATAATAAATTTTGCATGTATTTCAATTATATTTTTTAATCTTGGAAAGAAGTGAATCTATTTTCCATTATTGGAACCATATGGCCTGGTTTCAGTTGATAAGAAAGCAAGGAAGTAGATCTGCTGTAGAAGAGACACCAAAAGTATTTTTTTTTCTCCTGGATTCACCATAGATATATATCTCAAAATGGAGATTGTTTTATTTTTTCTGATTAGGAATATGTGATCCATAAAATCTCAAAAAAAAAGGCTATTTTTTTAAAAATAAAAATTAATGAATTGCTAAAGGCAGGGCCTGGTCTAATGATTAGATCCCAAAATTCACGTATGATCTTTTACGTACTTTAATTTTCTGACACTTAAATAGGACTGTAATTTCGGTTAACTCACTAGGCCCTAAAAATTAAGGGCATGAGAAAATGAGAGGTTTAAGACAATTGCATGTACTTTTGCAAGTGCAAATTCTGAAAGATCTTAATTTCATCTACGAAGGAAACACAGATAGTATCTGTGTGGTCTTACTTCCCATACCCCTGTGGTCTTTCTCCACTCAAACTAATTTAGAGTTTAGAATGCCAAACTGGATAAAAAAGGAATAGAAATAGGTATTTTTCTGAACGTACTGGTGGGAGCAAGCCTTAAAAATTCTGTGATCAAGTACCTGGTACTTAGAAAAGCAATATAACAATAGTTAATCACATGGAATTTGAATCCTCAGTTTCTGCCACATATTAGCTGTGTGACTTTGGGCAAGTTCTTAACCTCTCTGTGCCTTATTTTCCCTATCTGTATAATGCAGTTATAATGGTACACATCTCATGAGGTTTGTTGTGAGACTTAATATGTAAATATTTAGAGCAGTATCTGGTACAAAGTAAACTTTATATAAGTATTTGCTGTTATGCAAGGGAGCCTAGGAAAATCTCTAATGGAAGTAAGAACCCAGATATTAGAATATGAAATGTAGGCAGTAACCCAGTTGGACATACAAAAGAGGGTCCTCAAGACCAATAAGAAGAAAAATTCATATTATAACCATTTCTCAAGCTAGCCCCGGCTAAAGGTTTTCTACAGTTCCTAGGGAGAAGGAATCCAAAATTAGCAGCAGCAACTTACGGAATGGTACAAGAGTTTTGCTCATGTTAACCATGTAGAAAACCATACCTGCTTCTTCTCCCACTATGAGGAATGGTGAGTCATTCTAAAGTACTTTTCTTTAATGCTCATAAACCTCTCTATTAAAGAGTCCTCAGGGTCTAGTACTGTTATTGATAGGATCTGAACTGATGAGTATTATTTGAACGATAGAGTTAGGATATGGGTTTTCCAAGAGGGCAAATGAGATACACAGCAGCTTATAGGAGTTGCTTTAACAAAGCTTACTTCTGCCATATGCAACATGACTTGCAGTGGAAGATAGTTCACTCAGGTCACTTTCATATTCAGAAAATAGTCTTTCTTTGGGGAAAAAAAAAAAGAAAAACCCTGAAATTGGAAACCCAAGACATGCCAGTTCTATTCTTACCACTGCCATTGCTCTGTTCTGAGAACAGGCAAGGGATTCTCCATGATTCTGTTTGTTCTTTAGGTGAATTTCTCATCCCCATTATCATGGTATCTAAATTGTTTGAAAAATCTGAGTAGAAAGGTAAATGAGTCATTAAGAAAATTATTAACAATATTATACTTGTGCTTTGCATTATTCCATGTATATTTTAGTTTCCACTTTAGATAGAGTGGTTAAAATCTTACAATATCTTGGTAGGAAGAAACAATTATAGTAATTTAAGAGCTTGTGCACATTTCTACAGAGATCATTTTGGAATATCAATGAAAATTTCTATCATATCCTTGTAGTTCTTGAACAATGCTGAGTACTATTGGAGTTTGAGAGGCTCCCGGTGTGCTGGAAAGATTTTGCAGGGAAGGCTGCCTGATTGACTTTATTATAAGGTAAATTGGTGAATTGCCTAAAATCTACAGCTTTAACTTTCCAAGTTCTAGCATTTAATTTCTAGGTTCTGGTCTGAGTGGATCAGACCAACCAAATTTATAAGAGACTGATGTATAAATGTAGCAAGCACTGTGCAAAAGATAAACACAATCCCCATCCTCACTGAACTTAAGGGAGAGAAAGAGTAAACAAAGAGACATACAACTAATTATTAAATTTAAAACTCAGAGTAAAAAAGTCCTCAGAGTTATAAAGCACATGACAGAGCATGCTCATCCAGCAGCTCATGAAGAAAGACCTTTTACTTTAAGGTTTACAATTTGGCCTTTTGTTTATTTAGTTAAATATGTGTTATCATACTGTAATAATTTGCTGTGTCTGTCTCCACAATGGATGTATCTGTTCCGTAGACTTGTAATTTACAGTTTGCTTATCAAGGTTCTCCAACTTCAAATTGCATCTTCAGCTTCTGCTTTTTCTATACTTTCATACAAGCCATTTCCAATTGTTGACGCATTCTTTAAATATGGCAATACCACAGATCAAGTTAGGTAAAAGTAAGGAGTTCTTTCGGGCTCAGAGGCTTGTCTTTCACTCTGTACTAATGTTATTGGTCCGAGTCTCTGAATTTGTGGCTTCCTTAGTGCCACAGTACAAACACTCAAGGCAAAAACAAAATAAACCATTCCAAAGTTAATATATGCTCTTATCAAAATCCTGTGCCTTTGAAGTAGCAGGAGATAGCCACCCAGCTGTGGTATAAAAATTCATAGCAGCAGAATTCACAAAAGCCACAAGGTAGGAACAACCCAAATGTCTATCAACAGATGAATGGATAAACAAAGTATGGTATATATACATACAAAGAAATATTATTCAGTCTCAAAAAGGAAAAAAGTTCTGACACATGGTACAACATGAATGAATCTCAAAGACATTATGCTAAGTGAAATAAGCCAGACACAAAAGGATAAATATTGTATAATTCTAATCATATGAGGTACCTAGAATAGCCAAATTCATAGAGAGAGAAAGTAGACTAGAGGTTACCAGGTGCTGAGGGGAGAAGAGAATGGATAGTGTTTAATGAGTACAGAGCTTCTGTTTGGGATGATGAAAAAGTTCTGGAAATGGATAAAGTTGATAATTGCACAACATTGTGAATGTAGTTAATGCCACTTGTACACTTAATGGTAATTTTTATGTAATGTGTATCTTACCATAAGAAAAAAGAATACAAAAACAAAAAGCAAAACCAGAGACTGTGTGAAAGGTGGAGGGAAAATATAGTCACCTGTCCAGATGCTGTCACCATGGGATGCCTAATGTCTTGTATATCAGTACTGCTTTCTGTTATAATGCTAAAACATTTTTTAAAATCCTTTCTTAATTTTCTCTTTCAGCACTCA
The DNA here is from genome assembly GCF_937001465.1 of Orcinus orca. NCBI lineage: Eukaryota > Metazoa > Chordata > Mammalia > Artiodactyla > Delphinidae > Orcinus > Orcinus orca. The sequence continues at coordinate 158,037,494 of NC_064560.1, read as the reverse complement.
ATCTTCTCACGCCTTTTAGCTACCTTATAGTTGTTTTATTCTGTCACTCAAAGTATTTTCTGCATGTAAGCAATACTGTTGTTATCATTATCATCATTATTATTAATTCTTGGATTGCATTCATTGTTCTGGTGTCCCATTTATATTGAGGGCTTGATGTACTCACCATTAACCTGTAAAAACATGGATTACAAGGAGAGTATGATAGGATAGTGCTGATGACAGTATAGTAATTTTGTGTGATTCTATTGAGCCTTCTTTCTTAGTATGTCAACACTATCAGATAGAATTGCAGCTTTTTTTTTTTTTTTTTTTTTTTTTTTGCGGTACGCGGGCCTCTCACTGTTGTGGCCTCTCCTGTTGCGGAGCACAGGCTCCGGACGCGCAGGCTCAGCGGCCATGCCTCACGGGCCTAGCCGCTCCGCGGCATGATGGGATCTTCCCGGACCGGGGCACGAACCCGTGTCCCCTGCATCGCCAGGCGGAATCTCAACCACTGCGCCACCAGGGAAGCCCAGAATTGCAGCTTTGCATCTAGTTTGTGCTCCTTAGAAAGGACATGGGCTCCGGTTGACCTCAAGAGAAAGCCTGGAATAGGATAAAGTCCACAAAGAAACTGCAGGACTGAAGATGGTCGTTTCAGTTCGAGAAAACACTTTTTACAAAATTATTGGGAACATATGCCAAGCCTTTTTCTTCTTCTAACACCTACTTGGTCTTGTAGAAATATTTTAATCACCATAAAACATGCTTACTATGCTACACATTGGGAACAGGGCAGACCTGTTTTGATTTATTGATTTCATGAATTTCAAAATTAGTTAAATCTCTTAAAGAACTTACTTTTATGATTTAAAAGGATCATAAGAAAATATACCACTATTCTTGAAATAATGGAAATTATTTACAGATATCTTTTATTATTTAAAAGTATAAAATAATATATTTTCAAGAAAAGCAAATGTAAGACAAATAGGAAAGTTTGCAAGAAAAGCAAATGTAAAACAAATAGGGAAGTTTCCCACTCTGCCCCATTGCAGACAATACGTCTCCTCTGATATAACCAGTGTTACAGGTATATCTAATACATATACATGAAATAAATAAACAACATAATAAATAAAATTATATATGCTATGACTATAAAATAAACAAAAAGACATTCTTCTACAACTTGGTGTTTCATAATTTTTTTTCTTACTTAAACAGGAGCTTTTATTTATGTTTTCTTATTGAAGTATAGTTGCTGTACAATATTATATAAGTTACAGGTGTACAATATAGTGATTCACAATTTTTAAAGTTTATATTGCACTTATAGTTATTATAAAATATTGGCTGTATTCCCGTGTTGTGCAATATATCCTTGTAGCTTATTTTATACCTAACAGTTTGTACCTCTTAATCCCCTACACCTATGTTGCCCTCCCCCCTTCTCTCTCCCCACTGGTAACCACTAGTTTGTTCTCTATATCTGTGAGTTGGCTTCTTTTTTGTTATAGTCACTAGTTTGTTGTATTTTTTAGATTCCACATATAACTGATTTCATACAACACTTGCCTTTCTCCGTCTGACATTTCACTTAGCATAATGCCCTCCAAGTCCATCCATGTTGCTGCAAATAGCAAAATGTTATTCTTTTTTATGGCTGAGTAGTATTCCATTCTGTATATATGCCACATTTTCTTTATCCATTCATCTGTTGATGGACATTTAGATTGCTTTCATATCTTGGCAATTGTAAATAATGCAGGTATGAACATTGGGGTGCATGTATCTGTAGGAATTAGTGTTTTTGGTTTTTTTGGATATATACCCAGGAGTGGAACTGCTGGGTCATATGGTATTTCTATTTTTAGTTTTTTGAGAAGCCTCCATACTGTTCTCCACAGTGGCTGTACCAATTTACATACCCACCAACAGTGAACAAGGGTTCCCTTTTCTCCACATCCTGGTCAACATTTGTTATTTATGTTCTTTTTGATGACAGCAATTCTGACAGGTGTGAGATGATATCTCACTGTGATTTTGATTTGCATTTCCCTGATGATTAGCAATGTTGAACATCTTTTCACATGCCTGTTGGTCATCTGCATATCCTCTTTGGAAAAATGTCTATTCAGTTCTTCTGCCCATGTTTTAATCGGGTTGTTTCGTTTTTTGATGTTGAGTTGTATGAGCTGTTTATATATGTTGGTTATGAACCCCTTATCAATCATATCATTTGCAAATATTTTCTCCCATTCAGTAGGTTGTCTTTTCATTCTGTTAATGGTTTCTTTGCTGTTTAGTTTGTTCAATTTTACTTAAGTTAACATTTAATTTTAAGTTTAATTAGGTCCCATTTACTCATTTATTTCTTAAAATATTAAGGAAAAATAGATTATAACTTAGATCTGATTTGTAAATATTGCCTCTTCTTTTTTTCATCCATGAGATAAGTACAAACCATGGGAAAGTCCAAAGTAGAAAAAACGATATTGTTTACGTCTGTCTCTCCTGTTTTGCTGCAAGGCATTTCAGGCCAGGAACTGTGTCTGCCTAATCTTTGTAGCCTCAGAACCTAACACAGTGCTTGGCACAAAATAAGTGCTCAATAAATCCTTGTTGAGTATTGTTGATTCAACTGGGGAGTATTTGTCATCATTAATTGGTGTAATATGGTCCCAGGATGTGCATTATAGGCTATAATACACTGTTGATACAATATGTGAACCTGGCCTAAGACACTACTACACACCACTTGGTTAAGGCCACAGACAACTATGTGCCTTAAAAATTCGGGAATCCAAAGTATAAATCATGCACAGATAGTTTTCTTCTCCCAGGGTCCCAAATTCAGGGTAGAGGTGACATTCCTATGCATCACATTCTAAAATGCACACCATAGGCTTCAAGGGATCTCAGTACCCTAGATGATTTTCATAAACAAGAGTTTTGAAGGACCTTTTAGAATTATCTATAGCAGTCTTTCAAAATATTGAGTAGAGGAGCAATTGTATTCCTAGGACAGTGTGCTACAACAGAGGCAAAATTGCCACATGTGTCAATGCAGGTTAAACACAAAGAATAAATAGAAATTAAGCTGTACCTAATTATTTCATACTTTTGCCCCAAACTTCATTTATCCTTCAAATTTCAGTGTTTAAAACTTAATATTTTGAGCTCTACCCACCACCAGTCCCTCCCATCAAGCCTCTTAGATAGCCTCATCCACCAGAGGGCAGAGAGCAGAAGCAAGAAGAACTACAATCCTGCACCTATGGAAAAAAAACCACATTCACAGAAAGATAGACAAGATGAAAAGGCAGAGGGCTATATACCAGATGAAGGAACAAGATAAAACCCCAGAAAAACAACTAAATGAAGTGGAGATAGGCAACCTTCCAGAAAAAGAATTCAGAATAATGATAGTGAAGATGATCCAGGACCTCGGAAAATGAATGGAGGCAAAGATCAAGAAGATGCAAGAAATGTTTAACAAAGGCCTAGAAGAATTAAAAAACAAACAAGCAGAGATGAACAATACAATAACTGAAATGAAAACTACACTAGAAGGAATCAATAGCAGAATAACTGAGGCAGAAAAACGGATAAGTGACCTGGAAGACAGAATGGTGGAATTCACTGCTGCAGAACAGAATAAAGAAAAAGAATGAAAAGAAATGAAGACAGCCTAAGAGACCTCTGGGACAACATTAAACGCAACAACATTTGCATTATAGCGGTCCCAGAAGGAGAAGAGAGAGAGAAAGGACCAGAGAAAATATTTGAAGAGATTATAGTCCAAAAATTCCCTCACATGGGAAAGAAAATAGCCACCCAAGTCCAGGAAGCGTAGCGAGTACCATACAGGATAAACCCAAGGAGAAACATGCCGAGACACATAGTAATCAAATTGGCAAAAATTAAAGACAAAGAAAAATTATTGAAAGCAGCAAGGGAAAAACAACAAATAACATACAAGGGAACTCCCATAAGGTTAACAGCCAATTTCTCAGCAGAAACTCTACAAGCCAGAAGGGAGTGACATGATATATTTAAAGTGATGAAAGGGAAGAACCTATAACCAAAATTACTCTACCCCACAAGGATCTCATTCAGATTCGATGGAGAAATCAAAAGCTTTACAGACAAACAAAAACTAAGACAATTCAGCACCACCAGACAAGCTCTACAACAAATGCTAAGTGGGAAACACAAGAGAAGAAAAGGACCTACAAAAACAAACCCAAAACAATTAAGAAAATGGTCATAGGAACATACATATCGATAATTACCTTAAACATGAATGGATTAAGTGCTCCAACCAAATGACACAGGCTTGCAGAATGGATACAAAAACAAGACCCATATATATGCTGTCTACAAGAGACCGACTTCAGACCTAGGGACACATACAGACTGAAAGTGAGGGGATGGAAAAAGATATTCCATGCAAATGGAAATCAAAAGAAAGCTGGAGTAGCTATACTCATATCAGATAAAATAGACTTTAAAATAAAGACTGTTACAAGAGACAAGGAAGGACACTACATAATGATCAAGGGATCAATCCAAGAAGAAGATATAACAATTATAAATACACATGCACCCCACATAGGAGCACCTCAATACATAAAGCAAATACTAACAGCCATAAAACGGGAAAGCAACAGTAACACAATCATAGTAGAGGACTTTAACGCCTCACTTTCACCAATGGACAGATCATCCAAAATGTAAATAAATAAGGAAACAGAATCTTTAAATGATACAATGGACCAGATAGATTTAACTGATATTTATAGGACATTCCATTCAAAAACAGCAGATTACACTTTCTTCTCAAGTGCGCACGGAACATTCTCCAGGATAGATCACATCTTGGGTCACAAATCAAGCCTCAGTAAATTTATGAAAATTGAAATCATATCAAGCATCTTTTCTGACCACAATGCCATGAGATTAGAAATGAATTACAGGGGGAAAAACGTAAAAAACACAAACACATGGAAGCTAAATAATACGTTACTAAATAACCAAGAGATCACTGAAGAAATCAAAGAGGAAATCAAAAAATACCTAGAGACAAATGACAATGAAAACGTGACAATCCAAAACCTATGAGATGCAGCAAAAGCAGTTCTAAGAGGGAAGTTTATAGTTATACAAGCCTACCTCAAGAAACAAGAAAAATCTCAAGTAAAAAAAATCTAACCTTACACGTAAAGGAACTAGAGAAAGAAGAACAAACAAAACCCAAAGTTATCAGAAGGAAAGAAATCATAAAGATCAGAGCAGAAATAAATGAAATAGAAACAAAGAAAACAATAGCAAAGATCAATAAAACTGAAAGCTGGTTCTTTGAGAAGGTAAACAAAATTGATAAACTATTAGCCAGACTCATCAAGAAAAAGAGGGAGAGGACTCAAATCAATAAATTTAGAAATGAAAAAGGAGAAGTTACAACAGACACTGCAGAAATACAAAGCATCCTAAGAGACTACTACAAGCAACTCTATGCCTATATAATGGACAACCTGGAAGAAATGGACAAATTCTTAGAAAGGTATAACCTTCGAAGACTGAACCAGGAAGAAACAGAAAATAAGAACAGACCAATCACAAGTAATGAAACTGAAACTGTGATTAAAAATCTTCCAACAAACAAAAGTCCAGGACCAGATGGCTTCACAGGTGAATTCTATCAAACATTTAGAGAAGAGTTAACACCCATACTTCTCAAACCCTTCCAAAAAATTGCAGAGGAAGGAACACTCCCAAACTCATTCTATGAGGCCACCATCACCCTGATACCAAAACCAGACAAAGATAGTATAAAAAAAGAAAATTACAGACCAATATCACTGATGAATATAGAAGCAAAAATCCTCAACAAAATACTAGCAAACAGAATCCAACAACACATTAAAAGGATCATACACCATGATCAAGTGGGATTTATCCCAGAGATGCAAGGATTCTTCAATATATGCAAATCAATCAATGTGATACACCATATTAAGAAATTGAAAAATAAAAACCATATGATCGGGCTGCCCTGGTGGCACAGTGGTTGAGAGTCTGCCTGCCGATGCAGGGGACAGAGGTTAGTGCCCCAGTCTGGGAAGATCCCACATGCCACGGAGCGGCTGGGCCTGTGAGCCATGGCCACTGAGCCTGCGCGTCTGGAGACTGTGCTCTGCAATGGAAGAGGCCACAACAGTGAGAGGCCTGTGTACCGCAGGAAAAAAAAAAAAAAAAACCATATGATCATCTCAATAGATGCAGAAAAGCTTTTGACAATATTCAACACCCATTTATGATTTAAAAAAAATCTCCAGAAGGTGGGCATAGAGGGAACCTAACTCAATATAATAAAGGCCATATATGACAAACCCACAGCAAACATCATTCTCAATGGTGAAAAACTGAAAGCATTTCCTCTAAGATCAGGAACGAGACAACGATGTCCACTCTCACCATTATTATTTAACATAGTTTTGGAAGTCCTAGCCACAGCAATGAGAGAAGAAAAAGAAATAAAAGGAATACAAATTGGGAAAGAAGAAGTAAAACTGTCACTGTTTTCTATACATAGAGAATCCTAAAAATGCCACCAGAAAACTATTAGAGCTAATCAATGAATTTGGTAAAGTTGCAGGATACAAAATGAATGCACAGAAATCTCTTGCATTCCTATACACTAATGAAAAATCTGAAAGAGAATTTAAGGAAACACTCCCATTTACCATTGCAACGAAAAGAATAAAATACCTAGGAATAAACCTACCTAGGGAGACAAAAGACCTGTATGCAGAAAACTATAAGACACTGATGAAAGAAATTAAAGATGATACCAACAGATGGAGAGATATACCGTGTTCTTGGATTGGAAGAATCAATATTGTGAAAATGACTATACTACCCAAAGTAGTCTACAGATTCAATGCAATCCCTATCAAATTACCAATGGCATTTTTTACAGAGCTAGAACAAATCATCTTAAAATTTGTATGGAGATACAAAAGAACCCGAATAGCCAAAGCAGTCTTGAGGGAACAAAACGGAGCTGGAGGAATCAGACTCCCTGACTTCAGACTATACTACAAAGCTACAGTAATCAAGACAATATGTTACTGGCACAAAAACAGAAATACAGATCAATGGAACAGGATAGAAAGCCCAGAGATAAACCCATGCACCAATGGTCACCTTATCTTTGATAAAGGAGGCAGGAATGTACAGTGGAGAAAGGACAGCCTCTTCAATAAGTGGTGCTGGGAAAACTGGACAGCTACATGTAAAAGAATGAAATTAGAACACTCCCTAACACCATACACAAAAATAAACTCAAAATGGATTCGAGACCTAAATGTAAGACCAGACACTATAAAACTCTTAGAGGAAAACATAGGAAGAACACTCTTTGACTTAAATCACAGCAAGATCTTTTTTGATCCACCTGCTAGAGTAATGGAAATAAAAACAAAAATAAACAAATGGGGCCTAATGAAACTTCAAAACTTTTGCACAGCAAAGGAGACCATAAACAAGACGAAAAGGCAACTCTCAGAATGGGCGAAAATATTTGCAAACGAATCAATGGCCAAAGGATTAATTTCCAAAATATATAAACAGCTCATGCAGCTCAACACTAAAGAAACAAACAACCCAATTCAAAAATGGGCAGAAGACCTAAATAGACATTTCTCCAAAGAAGACATACAGATGGCCAAGAAGCACATGAAAAGCTGCTCAACTTCACTAATTATTAGAGAAATGCAAATCAAAACTACAATGAGGTATCACCTCACACCAGTTAGAATGGGCATCATCAGAAAATCTACAAACAACAAATGCTGGAAAGGGTGTGGGGAAAAGGAAACCCTCTTTCACTGTTGTTGGGAATGTGAATTGATACAGCCACTAAGGAGAATAGTATGGAAGTTCCTTAGAAAACTAAAAATAGAATTACCATATGATCCAGCAATCCCACTACTGGGCATATACCCAGAGAAAACCACAATTCAAAAAGACACATGAACCCCAATGTTCATTGCAGCACTATTTACAATAGCCAGGTCATGGAAGCAACCTAAATGTCCAATGACAGATGAATGGATAAATAAGTTGTGGTACATATATACAATGGAATATTACTCAGCCATAAAAAGGAACGAAGTTGAGTCATTTGTTGAGACGTGGATAGATCTAGAGGCTGTCATACAGAGTGAAGTAAGTCAGAAAGAGAAAAACAAATATCATATATTAACGCATGTATGTGGAACGTAGAAAAATGGTACAGATGCACCAGTTTGCAGGGCAGAAGTGGAGACACAGATGTAGAGAACAAATGTATGGACACCAAGGGGGGAAAACCGCGGTGGGGTGGGGATGGTGGTGTGCTGAATTGGGCGATTGGGATTGACTGATGTGTATAAAATTGATGACTAATAAGGACCTGCAGTATAAAAACAAACAAACAAACAGAAAAGAAGAACTAATACTAAACTTTCTTTGGGTTATTTGTATGGAAATATGTTAATATAAATGTTTCAGACATTACATGAAATTTCTAAAAATCTTATATGTTCTGGTATAATGTTATAAGTCATAATTCTAGTTATTACTTTAAAATGTGTATCTCAGAAATAACTAAATTTCCTTGTCAATTGCATTATTATGAACTTTCGTCAAATCTTTAACCATGGTCATTTTTAAGTCTTTTGTCATTTACAGACAGTTCTGAGTGTACTCTGCTGCTTTTGCAAAAATGTTCCTATAAAAGGGTTTCATCTTCAAGGAATTCTTGGAAAAGACTCTGACAAGTACAGGTTTCTGGTAACTGACTATACTGCTGAACTGAATGAATAAGCATTTTCAGAACTCTAATGGAAAACTGATGAATTCATAAAAGCACTTAAAAAAGATCAGGATGAAAAAAAATTAATTACATGGGACTGAGTGAATTGATGGGGATGATTATAATTTTTGTGACTTTCTGTCTGAATAAAAAAAAATCCCACAAGGACTCAGAAAAAAAAACACGTAATATTTTGAAGTATATTCCATAAACTAGTATTTAAAAACTTGCAATAATATAATATTTTAGCAAGTTCCTAACCTTGGATCTACTGCTAATTATGTAGCTTTGGTCAAGAAATCTCTTGACTCCTCATTATTGGTTTAGATTAGTCAAAAATAAACAGATCCACCTTGCACAACTTTAATCTTTTGGTTGTGGTTTTGTGTAGCACTTTGTGAGGTTGACTTTGAGGCTGTCTCAACTCTATAGGAACATGCCATGATGACTCAACAATCTGTCATGGGCATGCAAAGAAGGAGGGTGAAATGTGTGCAGTGCTGTATGTAGGTCCCATTTTTGTTTATACTGTTCTAAATTAGTTTTAAGGTTTCTTCAGCTCTAGAAGACTAATTCTATTTATAAATGTAGAAATTATGTTAATGATATATTATCAATGAAAATTATAATTATGTGTAAGTCCCTTCTGTGTATACATATTTTAGCATAGAATAAATTCTGGAAAGATACTCATTGAATTGTTACCTGATAATCTCTTGTTGGTGGAAATAATAATGTTTACTTTTGTCTTTATTTTCTATTTTTCTTTCATAATCATGTTTTGCTTTTGTAATAAAATGGTGACACATTTTTAATGTCTTATTCTAAAACAGGTACTTAAGTGAATTTCCAAATTACATATTTTAACAGGTATAAAATTAGAGTTAATTAATCATGTTAGATGAATCATTTATTTACTATAATAGGCAAAATGAGTCTGATATCACCAAATAGTATTTTATGTACATATTTAATACTAGAGTCTAAGAAAATGTTTAAAATTGAAAATAATTATACATGCTTCCAGTAAAATTTACAATAGTACAATAGTACAAAAAGAGTATAGAGTAAAAAGTAATCTTCCTCTTATCTGAGACTTCCAGTCTTTTTCCCAAAGACAAATACAATTAGTGGTTTCTTATATACCATTACAAAAATCTTCAGATGATATATAAGCATATGTATGTATTTATACATTCTTATAGAGAAATAGAAGCATCCTATATATAGCATGGTATATTTTTATTTACTTTCTCATGATAATATGTATTAGAGATCATTTCCTATTAGCACATGTAGTTCTACTCCATTCTTACTCTGGACTGCATAATATTCTGTTTTATGGATGAACCATAATTTGTTCAAATTACTCTCAAAAAAATTGTACTAATTTACATCCTCACTAATCATGTATGAGAATGCTAGTTTTGTTAAATCCATGCCAACATGATATATTATCGAACTTGGATCTTTTATTTATCTGATTGGTGGGAAATGATAACTTGTTTTAATTGGTATTGCTTGAATTATGAGTACTGTGATATCTTTCCAAATTTTTTATATTTTATTCTGAGAATTGCCTGTTGCTGTCCATTCCTCATTTTTCCATTGTATTTTTTCTAAGCTTTTTCTTCCAGAAATAGTTAATGAGTTAACAGATGATAATAAAACATTATCTAAAATTAGTTTCTTATAAGTTGTTTGTCATTTGTATCTTTAAAAACATAGATTCCGTTCCACTTAGTTCAATAAACATCTAAGGGAAACTTTCTAAATGCAGAGGTGTAGACCCTGGGGGAGACAAAAAGGTTAAGTGGATAAATGGATAAAGGGTTATCTCAGGGAACTCACAATTTAATACAGAAAATGTAAACAAAAAGACATGCTCTAAAAATAATATTATGAGGCTGTAAGAGAGCACAAGAAATTACTTTGACAGATTGAATTCAAGGAAGGTTTAATGGAGTAGGTGTCATATGAACTGTGCTTTGAAGGACAAATGTATTGGTTTCCTACAGCTGCTGTAATAATGTACTGCAAATTGGGTGCTTTAAAACAGCAATAATTTGGGACTTCCCTGGCTGTCCAGTGGTTAGGACACTGTCAAGGGCGTGGGTTCAATCCCTGGTCAGGGAACTAAGATCCTGCAAAAGCCGCATGGCCAAAAAATTAAAAACTAAAACAGCAGAAGTGTATTGTCTCACCGTTCTGGAGGCTAGACACCCAAAATTAAGGTCTTGGCAGGCCCATGCTGCCTCTAAAACCTGCGGTAGAATCCTTCCTTGCCTCTTCCTAGCTTCTGGTGGTGGCCAGCAATCCTTGGCATCCCTTGGCTCATGGCTCCAACAATCCAATATCTGCCTCTGTTGTCACCTTGCCATCTTCACATTGTCTTCCCCCTGTACCTTTCTGTGTCTGTGTCCATATTTCCTTTTTATAACGACAGCAGTCATTTTGGACTAGGACCCCCCTAATGACCTCATCTTAATTTAACTTGATCATCTGCAAAGACCCTACTTCCAAATGAAGTCACATTCACAGGCATTCTCCTCAACAGGGGAGAATAAGGGGCTGTTGGTAGGGAGTGGATATCCTAGGAGAAGAGAATAAAATGGGTAAAGACTTGTCAGTAGGAAATGCAGGGCATGTCCAGAAAACATCAAGTACTTTGTCCAGTTTTTCGAGAGCATGTTGCAAGTAAGAAAACAGTGGGAGGGCTTCCCTGGTGGCGCAGTGGTTGAGAGTCCGCCTGCCGATGCAGGGGACACGGGTTCGTGCCCTGGTCCGGGAAGATCCCACATGCCATGGAGCGGCTGGGCCCGTGAGCCATGGCCGCTGAGCCTGTGTGTCTGGAGCCTGTGCTCCGCAGCGGGAGAGGCCACAGCAGTGAGAGGCCGGCGTATCGCAAAAAAAAAAAAAAAAAAAAAAAAAGAAAACAGTGGGAGAGGATCTTGTGTGCATTTGTTCTCCAGGCAATGGACAACCACTGAAGTTTTCAATCAGAGAGTGCCCAGTTCAATCATGGGTGCCTTAAGGAGACTGCTGTAGCTGTGCAAAGAATGAATGGGATGGGGGAACTAGTGAAGTCAGGAAGACCGGAGAGGAAATGATTGCAGCTGCCCCAGAGAGGTCAGACAGCAAACAATGAACCTGTAAAGACAGTAGGTTAGGGCATCTGCACTCACCCTCAGACCCTACAGAAGGGCTGCTTGCTTGTGGTTTGAAAATACCCGCAATCCAGAGGGATCCCCTAGCCCCATCAGAAAAATTGCTTGAAATATATTTCTTCATCTGACTGGGTTGCTTTAAGAGTGACAGTATTTCACTTTGACAAAGATTACACATGTTGCTTACTCTGAAAGAGACCCCAGGGTTGTTTATGACTCTCTAGAAGGCTTTTCTTTCTGCTTTTTTCTTAGTATTTTCAGACTGACTCATCAACATCTTGGACTAGAAAATGAAATTTGAAAAACGTCTTCTCCTTTAAGTTCTTAAGAGTTTTTCTGCACCGTTAGCTCAAAAGAGCATATAAAAGTGGGTTAATGGCTGAATTAAGCTGTGACAGCCAGGCAGATATTGTCTGCATCTGAGGAGGAAGCGTCCACCCACTGTTTACCATTGTGCTTGCCTGCGATATGCTTGCAATTATGTAGGGGATCCAACAACAAAAGAAAATAAAAGTCACCAGAAACAGATGAAACGTGCCCTTGTATTCAGAAGCAGGGCCGTTGCACATTTCAAAATGCCCTGTTTTCTGCTCCATGGAGAAAAGGCACTGAGTATGTATAAAGTATCAGCCATTTTCTAAGACTAAGTAGGGCTCCTATCTGCAGTTGTTTCTCTTGAGATCCTCAAATACATTTAGAATCGTGTTGGCTCTTCTCTACAGAGAAGGCTATACTTGGTTTCACCTTTCTCAGCAATTTTTCAAAGTCATGTAGCCAGTTGGCTTGATCACTAGTTACTTCTGTTGTTCCAACATAACACGATGTGCCAACACACAGGTAGCAAACAAGAAGAACAAAACTTTATAATCCTGACACAGGTTAGCCTGAGTGCCCAGTGTGGCAAGTAGCTGGCCAGTATTCAGAAGGCCACCATCTTACAAGGAGGAAACCTTGAAAAGGAAACTTAAATTCAGATCCAAATCCCAGTGCTAATACTTGTTTTAAAGATATTCTACATTCTGTGTCAGACACTGTGCATCTATCTGTACACATTGTAGCTGATGTGTATGCTCAAGGTGTGCAGTAGACCAAAAAGCTATTGCCCAGATAGACGAAGCAAATGCATTAGGCTGAGTTCTAACTGATAGCATAGCATTTATAATTGCTCTTACCAGGTGATCCTGGTAGTAAAGCTGAATTCAAAACACAAAAACTACGCTAAAAATGTTTGTATCAAGATTAGTGACTCGATTATTATACATTCTCTTAACACAGTGTTATAAATTCTAACCTCAAATGTATTCATTGCCCTCTGGAAGAGTTAAATACCCGTTTTTCAGAGTAATTTGACTTTAATACAGAAAGGCTTTTGTAGACAGTCTATTCACGTATTCAACACTTTTAGCACCTTTCAGTGGTGGGAGCTGAAGTATCCCCTAAGCTATTCAATTGTCTTTTAGAATAAACAAATATATGAACACCTTAACAGCAAATATCAGTGTAGGAAAATCTACCCAAGCAGTACTTTTTTTAAACCCGAAATAATCATCACACTGCATTATTCTTGTATTCAAGAATATGGAGAAATAAAGATCACTTTAAAAAGCCTCTTTCCCTTAAAATACAATAACAGGAGGCTTCCCTGGTGGCGCAGTGGTTGAGAGTCCGCCTGCCGATGCAGGGGACACAGGCTCGTGCCCCGGTACAGGAAGATCCCACATGTCGCGGAGCGGCTGGGCCCGTGAGGCATGGCCGCTGAGCCTGCGCGTCCGGAGCCTGTGCTCCGCAACGGGAGAGGCCACAACAGTGAGAGGCCTGCGTACCGCAAAAAAAAAAAAAAAAATACAATAACAGGAAAGAAAAGCATTCAGAACCACTCTTTTTTAGTATTGTGTGTACTCAGGAAATAAAGACATTTATTTAGTGAAGTATAGATATTTTAAAGTAATAGCAACTACTATAGGAATATTTGCAGAGAATAATCTCTTCATGTTTACCCCCTTTTTCCTTTTTGCCTCCCTCTATTTCTTTTATCTACTTCCCTCTTTTCTTTTTCTTTCATGTTCTTCCTTGATTTTGGTCCTTTTCACTTTTACTTTCATCTTCCTTGTTAAATTTTCTTCTGTTTTCTTTTTTCCCTTTGACTTTTCTTCTCTTTCCCCATCACATTTTGTAAATATAGTTTCATATGCAATATTATTAGCTATTTCATTAAATTTTAAACTTATATTAGTTATTAAATATTTTAATAAAAAACTTCCCAAAATCCAGTCCTGTAACAAATAAAAGAATAAAACTTATGAAGAAATTGATTTTTTTCTGCCTCTTTCTTATTTTACATAATGTTTGCAAATGACTCCACCTTTCTTATTCAAATAACAGAAGGTAGAAATAAAAGGGAAATATAAAATTACTATTTAATCAAAATCCATTATAATGAGAACTTAAATCACATAGCTTCAGTGATATTGTTTCTCTTACATTTATATTACCAAAGGCAACACAACTGGCAAAATATTTGCCCATATTTGTCACCCTTGGTTCATAAGAAATATGGACATTATAGAATAAAAATACTTGGTGACAGGAAATATAACAATCACAAGAAATTTTCCTAGGAAAAATGGTGCCTACAGATCAAAGCAAAACATTTGAGATACTAGCAAAACATGGTAACTTCAAAGGTTGTTCTCTGTACAGCTGTGAATCTGCTTTAGGTATAAAACTTGCAAGAACTTGAACACACTGAAAACATTCCAGATTAACTTCCCAGTTTGACAGAAAGCAATTAAGGGCCCAGAAAGGGAGGGTAGTTTGAAACCTAAAGCCCAGAAATTCATTTTAAGATATTCCTTTCTTGGGGAATCTTCTCAGATAAAAGCATGACTGGACACTCCTAACATTTTGTTCAGGAACTGAGTTTAATTAACTACTAATGTTCAAATGAAGGAAGAAGGGCAGATGTAGATGAAGTTCAATTTGAGAATGCATTAAATACCAAAGATTATGCCAGTAATACCTGATGTTCTTTCCTTTAGGATTTGTTGCATAGATGACTCACCATCTCTCCATCGCTTTCATTACTTTTGATCAAATGGCATCAAGGCTTCTTCATTATCATCTTCCTTCTAACTGCTCATTTTCTGAGACTTCTTCAATATGCCCCAAGGACACCACCTTTGTTGCAAATAGACTAGGGTTCAGATAAAGTATTGTTCAGAATTAATATTTCAGTACAAACACAATATACTTTTGTACTAAAGTGGAATGAATGTTAATCCCCCTTTGTACATTCAATCAATTTCTCTCTTCTTTTTCCTTGTCTCAGTGATGCCATTTTTCTTCTGCAAACGTCAAAAGTTATTGCCCATGCTCTGCCCAGCATGTACCTACTAAGATTTGCAAGCTTCCTTTTCTATTTGGATCCCTTCCCTGCCAAATGTAGTCTGGTTTTACTGTACATTGGGGCTTTCTTCTTTTTTGCTCTTATATTATAATGCAACCCTCAATTGTCCAACAATAATTCATCAATGAGGTAAATTGTCCTCATGGCTTATACATGAGTGCCAAGGATCCGTTCTTGTTGCTTGTTTAGAGCTTGTTGAGACCTTCTTCTGTGCTGAGAAAACTTCAAAAGAGCAGAGCCATGTTTTGCCCACCTGGGCCTTAACGAAGAAGTGAAGCAGGGCCACTGTACGGATATGGTTCCAGCCTACTCAGCTCACCCCAGCTGAGATGATCCATCACTATGCTTAAAATTATCCCTTTCATTGTCAAGTAAATCCAGAACAGATTACATGTCCTATTTTTGTGCTAATGTTTAATCCTCACAATACCCAAGGTAGGAAAACTGAAGGTATAATCAATCAGTTTCCCCTTCCGAGGGTAAAGTGAGCCATAGGAGGAAGATGAGATTTAAGGCACTTTCCAACATTACAAATCACGATCTAAATCATCTATATTTGTGACACTAAAGTGTTTTATCGGGGAAAAAGAATTATGAATTGGATCTGGGGGATAATAATAGTACTTAACTCATAGGGTAATAAGGATTAAATGAGATAATGCTTGTAAAGCACTTAACGTAGTGCCTGGTTAGTACTCAAAGATGCTAGTAGTTACTAGTATTCACTATTAATTAATGTATTAACTAATGTATTATCCATTAAGCTACACTCCCTCATAGTTCCTTTTGTATTAAGTAATACAAATATCATATAAAGGTAGGCAGTGTTGTTAAGTGTTTAAACTAAACAAGAAGTGATTTTTAAAAAGCATGTATTTTTTTCACACCCAAATTTATTTTGGGTTTTTCTAAACACAGTTATTTGATTAAGAAAATAGGATGTCACTTTTAGGAACCTAATTTTTTATATTACATTATTCTCAATAATGTGCTATCTTGCTCTTGAGACAAAATATTGGAACTGAAAATGAACCCAAAAATCTCCACTAAAAATGTTTTCACTTTTTCCTTTTATCTCACTCCTTTAATGTGAAACTAGATAAGTATTGTCCTATTTTTCCATTCTGATAATGGCGAGGAATCTCAGAAATCAATTAAATGTCCAATAAGGCACATTTGTGATATCCGCTTGCCCTGACAACTGACAGCTGTGATATTGCTCCCTTTGGACACACATTTTTTTTCTATTAAGTACTATGGCTTAAGACTATATGTGTCTAGTTTTAAATAATTTTCTCTCATCATTTTTGTGTTCCTTTAAAAACAAGTGAGAAACACACAGTCTAATACACTGTTGGTAAGAGTATAAATTGCTACAACATATTTGGAGATCAATTTAACAATTTTTATTAAAATGTTAAATGTTCATACTCTCTATTCTTGCAATTTTACTTCTAGGGGTTTTCCTTACAGAAATATTTGCATAAGTACACAGAAACATATGTACTAGGACACTGCAAACACTGTTTACAGTGCAATAACAGTGTCCCCAACTCAAAGTCCATCAGTAAGGGGGTTTGTTAAATATAATATGATGCATTCAGACATAGAATACTATACAGTTGTTGAAAAGATGAACTAAATAGGCATGAAGACAATGGAGGAATGGATACAAAATCACTAACAGTGGTTATTTCCCTAGCAGAGGTATTATGATGGATCTTTACTTATTTTCTTCATTATATATTTTATTAATAGTGGAATGTTCAAAATAAGAATAAATTGCTTTTGTTAGCAGGAATACACACAGATTTAAATATATAATAAATACATCTAAAAACTCAAAGCAGAGTGGTTAGTTGAGATAAAGCAGGAATAACATCCCTGCTTCTGACTTCAAGTCCAAGTGCATTTTTTATAACCTCATTTATAGTCTTGCAGAAGCCACATATGGCATCAATGTGTCTATCTATGAATGAGAGAAAGCAATTAGATTTGGTAAACTTTTTGTTCTTATTAAATTTACCATTCTTTAGCCCTCTAGGGCTCCTCCTTCCTTTGCCCCTGCTGGCCTCCTTCTTAATGAGTCACCAGCCCCACCCCAGCTCCCACTGGGCACCCTTGACGACTGTACTATGGTGAATGAGTTTGTTCTCTTGAGGCAGATCCAATTGAAAATTAGTGGCTGCCTACAGTACTGTGCTGAAAAGGGTTCTGAGGACAAATATGTGACATAGGGTCATGATCAGGTAGAGATGCTGGTCACGAGAGAGGGTGTTACCACACATGCGTCTTGGATTTGCTAACTCAGACCATGAGTATCATGATGATTATCATCCCCAGAGCTACCAGGATATTCTCAGCTTTTCCCTAGGGTTAAGGATTCAGGATATGAATAAGTTTGAAACCTGGCAAAACAAAAAGCAAACCCCCAACACATTAGGGCATTGTGTTTGGAGTAGTCATTTGCATCACTATTCTATTTGATCTCCCCAGTGGCTTTGAAAAATATAGGAGGGTTATCAATTGCCCAAAATTGTCCTACTCCCTTTGAATGGTTCATTTTTCCTTGAGTATTAAGAATTCTTATAACCTATTTCCTGTATTATCACAGTGTCTTGGAGTAATAGAATCATAGATCTATTTCATTCTTTTGCCGCTGAGCATTCTTTTGCCGCTATACTCAAACTGGCCCTGTTCTTATACTTTTATCTCCAGGAGGCTCTATAGCTTTAGAATTCAGCATCGTAAACTTTCTTCGTTCATATATAGATCTACTAAATTACTCCATATTACCTTATTTTAAAGTCTATCACACATCCTATTAAAGTTATACTATTCCAAATTCAACTCTTGTATATTTTATCTTCTCAGTTGAGTAAATATCCAAAAATGTTAACAATCAATGTTGCATTGAACCAAACTAGTGATAAATATTGTCCTTTTAAAGATTCCTAAAAATGTGAATCTTATTTACCCAAGTTCATAGCCAATGGAAATGTCTTTGAAAATTGTGAATAGATGCACTAAAATATTTTTTTTTTTTTTAAGTATAGGTGGGAAGGGACCAGGGGTTATACAGCTGACTGCCGAGTCTGGGGTTCTTTCTGTATTGAACATTTTTCTAAGTGTATAGCCATTGAGCTTCAAGAGGACCACAAGTTTACAAAGAAAAGACTATAATTCAATAATAATTCAAGCATTCTTTTTCTTTCTTACCCTTTGTTTTGGGTGTATGGGAAGCTAAGAATGGAGCATCTCACTTTGAGTTCAGAATGACAAATAATTATTTTGATAGTTTATTTTCCAAAGCATAAATATCTCCTGGGAGACCTATACTTGGCTTCAAATTTCTTAATAGGAGATTCTTACAAGTCTCTTCTTTCAAGTCTGATTCCTACATGGCCTGTTTTAGGTTGAGCTAGATTAATAAAAGACAAAAGTTGCCCATAAAATTTCTGGAGTTCACTTCAACTGGTCCAAGCCAGAGCAGAAAGCTGGAAGTGCGTCACAGAGGAGAGCGCAGCAATAGGGGTGCAGAGGGCAAAGTGGAGAGGTTCCTGCACAGAGGATGGGTGCTGACCAGCACTCACCAGCCTGAGAGGCTTGTCTGCTCACCCACTGGGGCAGGTGGGGGCTGGGAGCTGAGGCTCCGGCTACGGAGGTCAGATCCCAGGGAGAGGACTGGGGTTGGCTGCATGAATGCAGCCTGAAGGGGGCTACTGTGCCACGGCTAGTCGGGAGGGAGTCTGGGAAAAAGTCTGGAACTGCCTAAGAGGCAAGAGACCATAGTTTTGTGGTGCGCGAGGAGAGGGGATTCAGAGCACCGCCTAAACAAGCTTCAGAGATGGGAGCGAGCGAAGGCTATCAGCACGGACCACAGAGACGGGCATGAAACGCTAAGGCTGCTACTGCCGCCACCAAGAAGCCTGTGTGCGAGTACAGGTCACTATCCACACCTCCCCTCCCGGGAGCCTGTGCAGCCCGCCGCTGCCAGGGTCCCGTGATCCAGGGACAACTTCTCCGGGAGAACACACGGTGCGCCTCCGCCTGGTGCAAACGTCACGGCAGCCTCTGCCGCCGCAGGCTCGCCCCGCATTCTGTACCCCTCCCTCCCCCCGGCCTGAGTGAGCCAGAGCCCCCTGCTTCTTTAACCCCGTCCTGTCTGAGCAAAGAACAAACGCCCTCAGGGGACCTACGTGCAGAGGCGGGGCCAAATCCAAAGCTGAACCCCAGGAGCTGTGCGAACAAAGAAGAGAAAGGGAAATCTCTCCCAGCAGCCTCAGGAGCAGCGGATTAAATCTCCACAATCAACTTGATGTACCCTGCATCTATGGAATACCTGAATAGACAACGAATCATCCCAAAACTGAGGTGGTGGACTTTGGGAGCAACTGCAGACTTCGGGTTTGCTTTCTGCATTTAATCTGTTTCTGGTTTTATGTTTATCTTAGTTTAGTATTTAGAGTTTATTATCATAGGTAGATTTGTTTATTAATTTGGTTGCTGTCTTCCTTTATTTTTTTAATATATAGATATATATTTTTTTCTTTTTCTCTTTTTGTGAGTGTCTATATGTATGCTTCTTTGCGTGATTTTGTCTGTATAGCTTTGCTTTTACCATTTGTCCTAGGGTTCTGTCTGTCCGTTTTTTTGTTTATTTGTTTTGTATAGTTTTCAGCTCTTGTTATCATTGGTGGATTTGTTTTTTGGTTTGGGTGCTCTCTTCTTTCTTCTTTCCTTTTCTTTTTTTTATTACTTTATAATTTTTAAAATGTTAATAATTTTTTATTTTAATAACTCTATTTTATTTTATTTATTTATTTTCTCCCTTTTCTTCTGAGCCGTGTGGCTCACAGGGTCTTGGTGCTCCGCCTGGGTGTCAGGCCTGTGACTCTGAGGTGGGAGAGCCGAGTTAAGGACATTGGTCCACCAGAGAACTCCCAGCCCTATCATATGGCAAAAGCTCTCCCAGAGATCTCCATCACAATGCTAAGACCCAGCTCCACTCAACGACCAGCAATCTACAGTGCTGGACATCCCATGCCAAACAACTAGGAAGACAGGAACACAACCCCACCCATTAGCACAGAGGCTGCCTAAAATCATAATAAGGTCACAGACACCCCAAAACACACCACCTGACGTGGTCCTGCCCACCAGAAAGACAAGATCCACCCTCATCCAACAGAACACAAGCACCAGTCCCCTCCACCAGGAAGCCTACATAAGCCACTGACCAACCTTAGCCACCGGGGGCAGACACCAAAACCAACAGGAACTACGAACCTGCAGCCTGCGAAAAGGAGACCCCAAACACAGTAAGTTAAGCAAAATAAGAAGACAGAGAAACACACAGCAGATGAAGGAGCAAGGCAAAAACCCACCAGACCAAACAAATGAAGAAGAGACAGGCAGTCTACCTGAAAAAGAATTCAGAGTAATGATAGTAAAGATGATCCAAAATCTTGGAAATAGAATGAAGAAAACACAAGAAACGTTTAACAAGGACCTAGAAGAACTAAAGAGCAAACAAACAATGATGAACCACACAGTAAATGAAATTAAAAATTCTCTAGAAGGAATTAATGGCAGAATAACTGAGGCAGAAGAACGGATAAGTGACCTGGAAGGTAAAATAGTGGAAATAACTACTGCAGAGCAGAATAAAGAAAGAGGAATGAAAAGAGTTGAGGACAGTATCAGAGACCTCTGGGACAACATTAAATGCACCACCATTCAAATTATAGGGGTCCTAGAAGAAGAAGAGAAAAAGAAAGGGCCTCAGAAAATATTTGAAGAGATTATAGTTGAAAACTTCCCTAATATGGGAAACGAAATAGTCAATCAAGTCCAGGGAGTGCAGAGAGTCCCATACAGGATAAATCCAAGGAGAAACACGCCAAGACACATATTAATCAAACTATCAAAAATTAAATACAAAGAAAAAATATTAAAAGCAGCAAGGGAAAAACAACAAATGACATGCAAGGGAATCCCGATAAGGTTAACAGCTGATCTTTCAGCAGAAACTCTGAAGCCAGAAGGGAGTGGAAGGACATATGTAAAGTGACGAACAGGAAAAACCTACAACCAAGATTACTCTACCCAGCAAGGATCTCATTCAGATTTGACAGAGGAATTAAAAGCTTTACAGACAAGCAAAAGCTAAGAGAATTCAGCACCACCAAACCAGCTTTACAACAAATGCAAAAGGAACTTCTCTAGGCAGAAAACACAAGAGAAGGAAAATACCTACAATAACAAAACCAAAACAATTAAGAAAATGGTAATAGGAGCATACATATCAATAACTACCTTAAATGTAAATGGTTTAAATGCTCCAACCAAAAGACATACACTGGCTGAATGGATACAGAAACAAGACCCATATATATGCTGTCTACAAGAGACCCACTTCAGACCTAGGGACACATACAGACTGAAAGTGAGGGGATGGAAAAAGATATTCCACACAAATGGAAATCAAAAGAAAGCTGGAGTAGCAATTCTCATATCAGACAAAATAGACTTTAAAATAAAGACTATTACAAGAGACAAAGAAGGACACTACATAATGATAAAGGGATCAATCCAAGAAAAAGATATAACAATTGTAAATATTTATGCACCCAACATAGGAGCACCTCAATACATAAGGCAAATGCTAACAGCAATAAAAGGGGAAATCTACAGTAACACAATCATAGTAGGGGATTTTAAGACCCCACTTTCACCAATGGACAGATCATCCAAAATGAAAATAAATAAGGAAACACAAGTTTTAAATGATACATTAAACAAGATGGACTTAATTGATATTTATAGGACATTCCATCCAAAAACAACAGAATGCACTTTCTTCTCAAGTGCTCATGGAACATTCTCCAGGATAGATCATATTTTGGGTCACAAATCAAGCCTTGGTAAATTTAAGAAAATTGAAATCATATCAAGTATCCTTTCTTTTTTTTTTTTTGCGGTACACGGGCCTCTCACTGTTGTGGCCTCTCCCACTGCGGAGCACAGGCTCTGGACGCGCAGGCTCAGCGGCCATGGCTCACAGGCCCAGCTGCTCCGCAGCACGTGGGATCTTCCCAGACCAGGGCACGAATCCGTGTCCCCTGCATTGGCAGGCGGACTCTGAACCACTGTGCCACCAGGGAAGCCATCTAGTATCCTTTCTGACCATAATGCTGTGAGAGAAGATATCAATTACAGGAAGAAATCTGTAAAAAATACAAACACATGGAGGCTAAACAATACACTACTAAATAACCAAGAGATCACTGAAGAAATCAAAGATGAAATCAAAAAATACCTAGAAACATATGACAATGAAAACATGATGACCCAAAACCTATGGGATGCAGCAAAAGCAGTGCTAAAAGGGAAGTGTATAGCAATGCAATCCTACCTCAAGAAACAAGAAACATCTCAAATAAACAACCTAACCTTACACCTAAAGCAATTAGAGAAAGAAGAAAAAAAATCCCAAAATTAGCTGAAGGAAAGAAATCATAAAGATCAGATCAGAAGTAAATGAAAAAGAAACAATAGAAATGAAGGAAACAATAGCAAAGATCAGTAAAACTAAAAGCTGGTTCCTTGAGAAGATAAACAAAATTGATAAGCCATTAGTCAGACTCATCAAGAAAAAAAGGGAGAAGACTCAAATCAATAGAATTAGAAATGAAAAAGAAGTAACAGCTGACACTGCAGAAATACAAAGAATCATGAGAGATTACTACAAGCAACTATATGCCAATATATTGGACAACCTGGAAGAAATGGACAAATTTTTTAAAATGCACAACCTTCTGAGACAGAACCAGGAAGAAATAGAAGATATAAAGAGACCAATCACAAGCACTGAACTTGAGACTGTGATTAAAAATCTTCCAACAAACAAAAGCCCAGGACCAGATGGCTTCACAGGTGAATTCTACCAAACATTTAGAGAAGAGCTAACACCTATCCTTCTCAAATTCTTTAAAATATAGCACAGGGAGGAACACTCCCAAACTCATTCTACGAGGCCACAATCACCCTGATATCAAAACCAGACAAGATGTCATAAAGAAAGAAAACTACAGGCCAATATCACTGATGAACATAGATGCAAAAATCCTCAACAAAATACTGGCAAACAAAATCCAACGGCACATTAAAAGTATCATACACCATGATCAAGTGGGGTTTATCCCAGGAGTGCAAGGATTCTTCAATATATGCAAACCAATCAATGTGATATACCATATTAACAAACTGAAGGAGAAAAACCATATGATCATCTCAGTAGATGCAGAAAAGCTTTTGACAAAATTCATCACCCATTTATGATAAAAACCCTTCAGAAAGTAGGCATAGAGGGAACTTACCTCAACATAATAAAGTCCATATATGACAAACCCACAGCCAACATTGTTCTCAATGGTGAAAAACTGAAACCATTTCCTCTAAGATCAGGAACAAGACAAGGTTGTCCACTCTAACCACTATTAGTCAACATAATTATGGAAGTTTTAGCCATAGCAATCAGAGAAGAAAAAGAAATAAAAGGAATCCAAACTGGAAGAGAAGAACTAAAGCTGTCACTGTTTGCAGATGACATGATACTATACATAGAGAATCCAAAAGATGCTACCAGAAAATTGCTAGAGCTAATCAATGAATTTGGTAAAGTTGCAGGATACAAAATTAATGCACAGAAGTCTCTGGCATTCCTATACACTAATGATGAAAAATCATTAGTGATGAAAGAGATGAAAAGAGAAATTAAGGAAACACTCCCATTTACCATTGCAACCAAAAGAATAAAATACCTAGGAATAAACCTACCTAGGGAGACAAAAGACCTGTATGTGAAAACTCTAAGACACTGATGAAAGAAATTAAAGATGATACCAACAGCTGGAGAGATATACCATGTTCTTGGATTGGAAGAATCAATATTGTGAAAATGACTATACTACCCAAAGCAATCTACAGATTCAATGCAATCTCTATCAAACTACCAATGGCATTTTTCACAGACCTAGAACAAAAAATTTCACAATTTGTATGGAAACACAAAAGACCCCAAATAGCCAAAGCAATCGTTTATTTTTTTAATTTTTTTTGTTTGTTTGTTTTTCAAAGCAATCTTGAGAAAGAAAAATGGAGCTGGAGTAATCAGGCGCCCAGACTTCAGACTATACTACAAAGCTACAGCAATCAAGACAGTATGGTACTGGCAGTAAAACAGAAATATAGATCAATGGAACAGGATAGAAAGCCCAGAGATAAACCCACGCACATATGGTCACCTTGATAAAGGAGGCAAGAATATACAGGGGAGAAAAGACAGCCTCTTCAATAAGTGGTGCAGGGAAAACCAGACAGCTACATGTAAAAGTATGAAATTAGAACACTTCCTAAGCTGCTCCATGGCATGTGGGATCTTCCCGTACCGGGGCATGAACCCATGTCCCCTGCATCGGCAGGCAGACTGTCAACCACTGCGCCACCAGGGAAGCCCAGCAAGATCCTTTTTGACCCACTTCCTAGAGAAATGGAAATAAAAACAAAAATAAACAAATGGGACCTAATGAAACTTAAAAGCTTTTGCACAACAAAGGAAACTATAAACAAGACAAAAGGACAACCCTCAGAATGGGAGAAAAATATTTGCAAATGAAGCAACTGACAAAGGATTCATCTCCAAAATTTATAAGCAGCTCGTGCAGCTCAATATCCAAAAAACAAACAACCCAATCCAAAAATGGGCAGAAGACCTAAATAGACATTTCTCCAAAGAAGATATACAGATGCCAACCAACACATGAAAGGATGCTCAACATCACTAATCATTGGAGAAATGCAAATCAAAACTACAATGAGGTATCATCTCACACCAGTCAGAATGGCCATCATCAAAAAATCTACAAACAACAAATGCTGGAGAGGGTGTTGAGTAAAGGGAACCCTCTTGCACTGTTTGTGGGAACATAAATTGATACAGCCACTATGGAGAACAGTATGGAGGTTCCTTAAGAAACTAAAAATAGAACTACCATATGACCCAGCAATCCCACTACTGGGCATATACCCTGAGAAAGCCATAATTCAAAAAGAGTCATGTACCACAATGTTCATTGCAGCTCTATTTACAATAGCCAGGACATGTGAGCAACCTACGTGTCCATCGACAGATGAGTGGATAAAGAAGATGTGGCACATATATACAATGGAATATTACTCAGCCATAAAAAGAAACGAAACTGAGTTATTTGCAGTGAGGTGGATGGACCTAGAGTCTCATACAGAGTGAAGTAAGTCAGAAAGAGAAAAAGAAATACTGTATGCTAACACAGATATATGGAATCTTAAAAAAAAAAATGGTTATGAAGAACCTAGGGGCTGGAGAGGAATAAAGATGCAGACGTAGAGAATGGACTTGAGGACACGGGGAGGGGCAAGGGTAAGCTGGGACAAAATGAGAGAGTGGCATGGACATATATACACTACCAAAGGTAAAATAGATAGCTAGTGGGAAGCAGCCACATAGCACAGGGAGATCAACTTGGTGCTTTGTGACCACCTAGAGGGGTGGGATAGGGAGGGTGGGAGGAAGACGCAAGAGGGAGGAGATATGGGGATATATGTATATGTATAGCTGATTCACTTTGTTTTAAAGCAGAAACTAACACACCATTTTAAAGCAATTATACTCCATTAAAGATATTTAAAAAAATAGAAAAAGTCACAAATAAACCACATCTAACAATAAGACAAAACAAAACAAAAAAACCAAAGTGTTGCTAGTTTAAAGAACTGGTAAGTTTATCAGATCGTAACCAAGCAATTCCTAGCCTTTAATTTCTAATTAATTAACCCATTCCAACCCAATTCCTCACTCCCAGGGACCAGAAAACCTTTTATAAATCAAAGATTTTATTTATTTATTTATTTATTTATGGCTGCTCCAGGCAGCATGCAGGATCTTAATTTCCCCTGTATTGGGAACTTGTAGTCTCAACCACTGGACCGCCAGGGAAGTCCGAAGTCAAAGATTACTTGATGTCTACTAATGAAGAAATGTGAAAATATCACCCCCTTTAAAATTCTTTTCACACAGGACCAGATTCTGTAAAATGCCAAATATGCTAAGAATTGGGGACATTCATCTAATTTTTGCTTAAATCTCACTGTAAGCCCAATGGGACCTGAAGATATTTGAATTCTCTCTATTGCACACACACACAAATACATACACACAATTTTTTTTTTTACTAAAACTGAAATTGCAAGGCATTTCTCATCTGACTTGAGTAAAATTATCCTTAATATTTTTACACATCTCCAAAGGAAATCCTTTTTCAAAAAGCTAATCCCATTTATTTCTGTAGGAATTGGAGTACAAAATATAAAGTACCTAGACCTGAGATGTTGTAAATCATGAGTTGCTGTTTCCAGAGAATCTAAAGCTCAAACCACAAGGTTGATACACAGTCAAATTCCTGCATTTTGCTGCCTTTCTTCAAAACTCCAAATTCAAAACTTCACTGAAATAATTTCTAAAACAAGTTGAGGAAATGTGAGGCTATGTGTGCTGTCACACTTAATGCACTGAAGCCAGTTGTGTTAGATATGTTCTGGGGTAAAGAGGAACAGGAACTGTATTCTTAAGATTTATATTAGACAGTGGTCCAGCTCACTTTAATTTAAAAAATATAATAACATATAATTCATATACCATTCAACCATTACCACTATCTAATTCTAAAACATTTTCATCCCCCTCAAAAGAAATCCCATACCATTGGCAGTCGCTCTCCCTCTCCCTCAGCCCCTGGCAACCACTAATCTGCTTTCTGTCTCTATAGATTTGCCTATTTTGGACATTTCATATAAATGGAATCATATAATATATGGCCTTTGGTATTTGGCTTATTTTACTTAGCTTAATGTTTTCAAGGTTTATCCATGTTGTAGGAATATCAGCACTGCATCACTTTTGTAGCTAAATATCATTGTATGGGTGGATATACCATATTTTGTTTACCTATTCATCAACTGATGGACATTTGGATTGTTTCCACCTCTTGGCTATGTGAATAGCGCTGCTATGAATAAAATACGAGCATTTTTTTGAGTATCTGTTTTCAGTTCTTTTGAGACTATACCTAGAAGTGGTATGGTAATTTTATGTTTAACTTTTTGAGAAACTGCTAAACTGTTTTCCACAGCAGCTGCACCATTTTACATTCATACTAGCAATGTATGGGGATTCCAAGTTCTCCGCTTTCTTGCCAACTCTTGTTAATTGTCTGTCTTTTTGATTAAAGCTCTCCTAGTTGGTGCAAAGTAATATCTCTTTGTGGTGCTGATTTTCATATTCCTGATGACTAATGATGTTGAGCATCTTTTCATGTGCTTCTTGGCCCTTTGTATATCTTCTTTGCAGAGATGTCTATCCAGATCCTTTGCCCACTTTTTACTTGGGTTACTTGTCTTTTTATTGTTATGATTTCATTTTGTGAGCTTGTCAAGAGCCAGACCCACACATCATCAATATTTAAGAATAAAAGAAACTGTTAGATTTCAATAGGGGGGAAAAAAATCCAGATTTCCTTTTCTTTCAACATAGAAAAAGATATACTTACTGGATTTCCTTTTAAACACAGTAAAATGACTTAATTTTTAATATTTGTATGAGTTAAAATATTTAGATAGTTCAATTTTATTTGTAATATGTGAACTAACAATATCTACCTTACAGGGCTGTTGTAAGAACTAAATGGAATATAAATGGAATCAATATGTGGCCTTTGGTGTCTGGCTTATTTCATTTAGTTCACCACTGTATCCCTAGAGCTTCATACAGTGTATCGTATATAATAAGCACTCAAAAACAGAACGAATTTGCAAGTACCTAGTAGAGTCCCACAAGCACATCAGTAAATATGAGTTCCTCCCCTTCCTCTTCAAGAAACTTGAAGGAGGAAAGAATAACCACACTAGAAGAGCCCCTTGAACTATCTAGATTGTGGTACAATATGAGTTGAGTCGCTTGCCACTTAAATACTATGAGATTTATGGAGCCAAGAGGTTTAAAGGATGTGAATGTGGAACTCCACCTATCTTCAATGAAAAATGAATATGTTGGAGAATGTTTGGGTTTGGAAAGTTAACAATGTCCCCATAGGCTACAGTATTCCTAACTTTGTGACATTGAGTCACTTGTCAACAAATTTCCTCACTTGATGTTCTGAGTGTCAGTGAATTTGACACTCAGTGAGGAAGTGCCCATCATCACGGCGCCTTAAATGGAAAGTGGAAAAGCTAGCATGCGAGGCCTCTTAAGACACTGAGGTGGCTTGAAGACAGAGATATTGTTTGTTTTCTGGAAGTGGTTGCAGGGGTAGTGTCATAACTGATATTTTATAATTGATATTTTGATTGATAATTGCAATTTCAGGAATCTGTCTCATTATCCCCCAGCCCCCATATAACTAGTTTTATCCTCCAGAAATATTAAGAGGATATTGCATAAATCAGGAAAATTTATTTCCCACCTTCTCATTTTATTAATGTCAATGCACACAGCCCAACACAACTAAAAAATCCTTTTTACACATCTTTATAAGCAGTATGTGACTCTGGACCTGAGAAGGGAATCTACTTATTGCAAACTGGAAATGTCATTCTCTGTGATATAAAATTGCCTGTTAGGAGCATGGCAGTTATACAGTTTAAGTCTGTACAGTTTAAATGAACACAACACGAATAGCTGAAGGCACAAATTAAAAATCATTAGTTTTTTATACTTAAAATATAAAAAAGAAATACTTTAATTTTTAAAAAGTACTCTGTTAATCAACAAACTTCATGTTGCACTTTTTAAAAGAAGATCTGATTTTGATAAAAGAAGTATTTAAAATTGCTGAATAATAATCTTTGAAACAAAAGGAAACTTACCTCTTAAAGCTACTAGACACAGGCAAGCATTGTGAATCTACAAATCTCTTTTAGTTCCAAACCTAATCTGTAGTTAATTTCTTTTCTTTGGGACACACCAGGCAGAACTGAAAGACCAAGTTATTCTGGTAAATTTGATGAGCTCCCCAAGGTCAATGATTTGGAATACACCTTCTAGCAATGACCCGAGGCTTAACATCTGCTAATTCTGTGCTACTCTAAGACAGTTCTTACCTTACTGGGTCTGAAAAGCAGAATTTCCTTTTAACCTCTGGTATTTCTTAGCAGTTTCTGCCTGTGGTATGATCACCTGATGGTGTACTTTTAGCCAGCTGTGTGTATTCTTGGGGGGTTGTCTGTCTTAAAGAACATTCAGAAAAAAGGAATGGCTAGTTACAAACAGGTGATCGTGTTAGCAGAGGTTTATGGCAGAATTAGACAAAAGCTATTGGAAAGAGGGTATACATTGTGGAGGAGAGGGTAGCATATCCAATAATGTAAAAAATCATTAGAAATAAAACTGAAAAAAAAAAGACCTAGGAAGACAGGTAAATGGCTGTTTTTACCTAGGGATCAAATTCTTAGAAATTGAAGCCACGAAAGATAATTATGTGGCTTTGCAAGCACTCTTTTACTCAGAAACAGCAGTTTTTGTCTAATAAGGCTGCAGGTGCAGAGAGGTGGTAGATGATAGCCATGGAAACATCATCCCTGGGACAACTGGGTGCAGTGAGGGGTGGCAGGGTGGCCCACACACATGGGCAGAAGCCTGCCGTTGTTTTAACATGACCAGTCATATCCACGGCTCTCGCAGTAGTTAGTTCTAAATTGAATTTTGCTTCTCGGGTATGTTTTTCACTTGGGAAATTCAAAACGAGGTCAACAAAGAAATCCATGGCATCGGCATGTTTTAGACACTAGGTGGAATGAATAAAAGAGTTCTCAGGATTCAGGCAATTAAATTGGTTCATCTGCTTTATTCCCCAATCTCTTTATTATTTTTAAAAGCCTATTCTGGATTTTCTTTCATAAAGTACTGTGTTCCTCTGAAGTTGTATGTGAATGCTACCCTTATAGGGATAAGGGTGTGGTTTCAAATACATGAGATAAAAGCTTGCCTGTTGACAAATACTACTTTTGTAAATTATATCTTTCCTCTCTTATATTAGATACTTAAGGATCTCGAAAGTTTTTCTAGGCGGCTGGCGCCTGCAGCTCTGGCTCGGGATCTGCACAGGCTCTGCGGGCGTAGGCGGGGCGTCCCGAGGAGGCGCGGGGGCCCTGGCCAGGGTCCGGACCCCGGAACCCCGGCCTCAAGCGGGAAGGGGCTCCGGAGCTGCGGGGAGGCAAGATGATTTCTCTCCCCCAAGCTTGGAACAGCTGAAGGAAACAACAGTACAAGATGAGAACAACAAAGGTCTACAAACTTGTCATCCACAAGAAGGGCTTTGGGGGCAGTGATGATGAGCTAGTCGTGAACCCCAAAGTGTTTCCTTACATCAAGCTTGGAGACATTGTGGAGATTGCTCACCCCAACGATGAGTACAGCCCTCTGCTTTTGCAGGTCAAGTCACTTAAGGAGGATTTGCAGAAAGAAACTATCAGTGTGGACCAGACGGTGACTCAAGTGTTTCGGCTAAGACCTTATCAAGATGTGTATGTGAATGTCGTAGACCCTAGGGATGTGACCCTTGACCTAGTGGAATTAACCTTTAAGGATCAATATATTGGCCGTGGGGATATGTGGCGACTGAAGAAAAGTTTGGTCAGCACATGTGCCTATATCACTCAGAAGGTAGAATTTGCTGGCATCAGGGCGCAGGCCGGGGAGCTGTGGGTCAAGAATGAGAAGGTCATGTGTGGTTATATAAGCGAAGATACCAGGGTGGGCTTCCCTGGTGGCGCAGTGGTTAAAGAATCCTCCTGCCAATGCAGGGGACACGGGTTTGAGCCCTGGTCCGGGAAGATCCCACATGCTGCAAAGCAACTAAGCCCGTGTGCCACAAGTACTGAGCCTGCACTCTGGAGCCCGCAAGCCACAACTACTAAGCCCGCGCTCTGCAACAAGAAAAGCCACCGCAAAGAGAAGCCCGAGCACCGCAACGAAGAGTAGCCCTCACTCGCCACAACTAGAGGAAGCCCGCATGCAGCAACGAAGACCCAATGCAGCCAAAAATAAATAAATTTATTAAAAAAAATAATACTGTATAAAAAAAAATAAACTCCCAGAGTTACAGTGGCAAAAAAAAAAAAAAAAAAAAAAAAAAAAAGAAAGTTTTTCTAAAAACATTTTCTTCAAAGTCATAGCATCCAACAAGGATGATTATGCTTATTATACTTACACGAGGCAGCAGTGGAAATTGTTGAAACAATTTGTCCAAATGATCTAACAAATTCACAATTGAGCTATAATGTATCCTGAATTGCTAGGGTACTATCTTAATGAATTTTGCTGCTGTTTGTTCAAATAAAATGGTATTGATTTTAAGGCAATCACAACTGAGATATAGTTCAAATTTCTAATAATTTTCTCAGCAATACAGTTTCATTTCTCACCTGGAAGTAAAAACATGTGTAAATGTGTTGAAATTGTATATTTTGGTAGTACAGTCTCTACATTTTCATAAATTAAAAAAAAATTATAAGATGGGAGCTTAGTTGGGAGTCAAAGTAAGAAAAGATATATTAATATATAAGATCCTTCTTATACTTTTAATTTCTTGATACAATGGTAAGGTGAAGAAATCATAGAGTCCCATAGAGGTAAAAAATGTATTATGATATTGAGGCTAACTTTGAAAGCAGAACAATACCTGAGTCTCTATTAAGTAAACCTAAGATGTGGGGTTTATTTAAGTGGTTGACTGAATTTTTTAAATTCTGAATTTCCAGATGACCACCTCCACCAACTAGTTCCTTTGCTTCAGCTAGAGTACCGTTCATAGGCATAGATTATTTATAGTGAACAATTACCCCATATTCACTTTCCTAAGATAAAGAACGGATATAATTAGGCTAGATAACATCCCTATAATACTATAAAAATTACCAAAATTATGGTCATTGAGTTTCATTCTTATGGAGCAAGTAAAAGCAATTTTTAAAAATGACTGATTGAGGGCTTCCCTGGTGGCGCAGTGGTTGAGAGTCCACCTGTCGATGCAGGGGACACGGGTTCGTGCCCCGGTCCGGGAAGATCCCACATGCCGCAGAGCGGCTGGGCCCGTGAGCCATGGCCGCTGGGCCTGTGCGTCCGGAGCCTGTGCTCCGCAGCAGGAGAGGCCACAGCAGTGAGAGGCCTGTGTACCGCAAAAAAAAAAAAAAAAAAAAAGACTGAAATTAATACTCCTTATGAGGGAAAACTGAAAATAAGTGCATAATTAAGCATATACAAAGAAAAACATCTTGTTCAATAATTGTAATAGAACAATTAAATTTATATTGACTTTAACATCAATGACAAACATATGTTCAAACATTATTGTCAATTACCTACAGCATCACATTGTTATTGACAATTATTAGTCATCGCAAGACAAGCATTTTCATGAATACAAAATATCATGGAAAATGTCACAGAATGCAAAATAACACTTTGCAGTTGTCTAGTTCTTTTTGTTTATCAAAGTGTTTTCACATTTGCTATATTATTTTATTCTCAATTTTTAAATAATGAATTTTTTTATACCTCACGCATTTGCACATAATTAAAAATTTCTTTCCACTGAAGAAAAACTAACCAAATATCCAAAAACTCTTCTACCAGTTTTTTTAACCTAAATTGTTTTTCAAATGTTGCTCCTTTGATTAACTCCTGTCTCACTGTCTCTGCTTTCCCTTGTTTTATCCTCTGGGAAATACACTGCTTCAGGAAAATCTTTATCCTCATGATCAGAATTCTTTCATGTTTTCTTTCCTTCTCCCATTGCAAAGGACCACTTAAAGTCTTCCTTGGTAACTATGGCATATTCTTCTTTGTATTGATACCGATCATATTGTTTTGCCACCAGATGTATTGTATCGATACTACTCAGGCTATTTCCTGTATTTCCCTAATTTGTACCTTTCACTCAGAACATAACATGGAGCAGAGACAATAAAGATTCAGTAAGGAATCAAGTTTAAAATCAATTGTGTTTGCTTTATGATAAAGGCTGTATCTATTTGTTCTGATTTCTTTTAAGACATCAGAAACACTATATTCTATACTTTCATGTTTTTATTACGACTATTCCTTGGTTGAAACAGCTGTAAAGTACATATAACAGTATATACTTAATAAATTGTTGTTAGCATAGAAATATCCTTAAGATACTGTCTGCTGAATTGTCATTAAAATGAGTCACCAGTCTACATGAAACCAGACCTACGAAGATGATTACTTGTCTTATTTTTACACTTCTTCATTTAACATTTCCTCTGCCCAAACTAA
This sequence comes from Orcinus orca, assembly GCF_937001465.1. Classification (NCBI taxonomy): domain Eukaryota; kingdom Metazoa; phylum Chordata; class Mammalia; order Artiodactyla; family Delphinidae; genus Orcinus; species Orcinus orca. The sequence goes on along the minus strand of NC_064560.1, from coordinate 158,003,679 downwards.
CATCTTATTTATTTTTGTGATGTTTTTACTGGTACAGTGGTATCAGTTACTTCTCCAGATTTATTGGTTTATAAAATCTTAGAACATCTGTGTTGAGTCTATTGGCTGGTATGACTGTACAAGTTAGAAGAACTTATAATCTCATCAGTACTATATTTGTTCAAGATTTGTGCATTCTCTATATGTTCAGTTGTTTAGTTGTACTCAGAAACCAGATTATCTACTACGTTATTCTTGATGTCATCTTGTGTGCAAATTACCCAACCATGAATTTCCATGGAAATTATTTGTGGCAAATGTTGACTTGTATCGGCCAGAGCCTTTTGCTTCCACCACTGCCATTGGTGCCCCTTGCATGTCTCACGATGACTGTTATAGTTCATGCTGAGGAAATGTGTGATTGACCACGAAAAAACACAGTGTCATTTTGACTTGTTTTATCTTTTTGAATTGGACTCTGTGAATGACTTGCTAAAACATATGTGGATTACTAGATCTACTATGAAATATCTATGCTGTTAGCCCTTTCACACTGTATTTTCTTAACAATTTGTGGGAATAGGCTATAAGGGTGGATTTTAAGAGATAGTAATTGTTGCAAGGGTGGTCGCCACAGTACTATAAACTTCTTTACTGTCTTTACATGTTATAGTCACAGGCGATATTTGAACTTAATCCAGTGCCATTTCCATCTTGTTCAAATGAGAAAATGGCTCCTGTGGGAATTCTTTGACTGTTTCCACCTGCTACAGGGTATTAGCAGATTAGACCAAACATTGGGAGGTGCCCTGTGTCATCTAAGCGAACAACAGCACATTTGTTTGCCTTTCTACCTTCAAGGATATTTGAAGGTCAACTTCTGAAGAGAGTGTTTTATGAACATAAAAACAGCCATGTTCTTGTGTAGAAATGGACAGATACTTGACCCAAAGGAGGATCTTCCAACCATATAACTACAAATAGGAAAGAAAGCCTAACATGACAGTTTTCTTTGTGTCTGCTTTTTCAGCATGCTGAGGGCTTCACCCACCCCTAGACATCTCCCGCCCGGGGAGCGCCTGTCTTAGAGATGCCCAGGATTACATTGGAGCTGTGAACAGCGGTCAGCGCTCTTACCCTACAATTGACACAGGAGAAAATCCAAAAGAAGAAGTGGTGAAAGAAGTGTTTTTTCTTTCCACAATTTTGCATTCTATAAAGGCTTGAAATGTGCAGGTTTCTCAATACTGTTTCTACACTGATAAATGACAATATAATAGCAATTAAATCATTTAATGGGTGGTATTCCTGGAATTTCTCATGTCCCCAATGCAGAAAGGATGGTAAGGATCTGCAGAAATCATGCAACTGGTCTTTATTTCCTTTTCCATAAAATGGAAAGCATAATGGGTAACTCCTTCTTATGTAATAGGATGTTTTATACACATTTAAGAAATGTTCACTGGGGACTTCCCTGGTGGCACAGTGGTTAAGAATCCGCCTGCCAATGCAGGGGACACGGGTTCAATCCCTGGTCCGGGAAGGTCCCACATGCTGCAGAGCAAACAAGTCCATGTGCCACAACTGCTGAGCCTGTGCTCCACGAGCCACAACTACTGAGCCTGCACGCCTAGAGCCCCTGCTCCGCAACGAGAAGCCACTGCAATGAGAAGCCCACGCACTGCAACGAAGAGTAGCCCATGCTCGCTGCAACTAGAGAGAGCCTGCGCCCAGCAACGAAGACCCAACGCAGCCAAAAATAAATAAATAAATAAATTTATAAAAAGAAATAAAAGAAATGGTCATTGGAGAAATGAATCCTATGGGCAGACAGCTCTTAAGATCCATAAATATCTTATTATGCTTGACATCCGTAATACTAGATGAAAGAAAATGCTTTTTCTTTTTACTTTCTTATTGAAGAAAACAATGATATTTTTAAAAAGTTGTATACCATGACAGCTGGCAGAAGACACTCAAAAGTGTGGTCTGTGAGGATTAGCATTACAGTAAACAGTAAATGGGTAATTGAAAGAGTGACTTGTTTGGGTTGTCAAAGGGTTTTGTGAGAGATGTAAGTGCTAATATTAGAGGCACATGGCTAATTCCATATGCCTCCAGAAAAAGGAGACTGCACTTGGGTTTGCTTATTGAAGAAGAAATTATTTTAAACAGTTGTGTCACGCCTCATTTTGTAGTTCATTAAAAAAAAAAAAAAGCTTAGCTTAAAATCGGTGAAGCCTGAGGAATAAAATCTCCATATGAATAAACATTCAAATATGTTTCTTGTCAAGAAACAAGAACCTTCAGTGACCAGGGTCCTGTCTTCTTGCTGTGGAGAGTTTTCCAGGTGTCCAGAGGAGGAGATGTGGCCAAGCTTCAGCTGGACGCAGGTGCAGCCACTCTTCCACGGAGAAGGAACAATGTCCGGAGTTAGCCGACACTGGTTTGTCATACCCCATGGTGACTGCCCGTCGTTTGCCGGCTTTTGTCTATTCTTTGTGTACTGCTTGACTCAGCTTGAGCCAAAGAATCAGCAGCTAAAGCTGGAGCCTACCTTTCTGCAGAGAGCGTAACGTTTGATGTTTCTGGACATTTTTGCAACACATAACCCCTACCCCGAGCTCCTGCTGCCTTACAAGCACTTCTCACATGAAAGTACAAGACTTTAAAACGGTACCTTCCACACACTATACTCCCATTTAGGAGGCAAGCGGACAGTGTTACAGTGTTTTCTGACAGCTGGCTGTCCATCTGGTGTTTGATGTGTGGCAGAAAAGCACGGTGGGGTAATAAGGGAGATGCTGTTTCTCTAGGTGACAACCTGGCGTTCCTGAGAGCAGACTCCCCTGGGCTCCCTGACCTTCTGCACAGCACGCTGCCTCTCCCCACAGGACCCTAGACTGTCTTCTTAGTGCAGTGCAGCTAAGCTCTTTCTATGTGCCTACCTGGCTTTTCATTGATTCACAATTTCTTGATGACAACAAATATTTCAACCACTTTATGATGGTGCTGTCAGCATGAATGCGTTGGTAAAGGTTTTTAACAATTCCATTCTTTTTCAATTTTTATTTATGCCTGAAATTCTCCTTTATTATCATTCGTGAACAGTTTCTGGTCTTTCCATTACATTTACGTTAGACAAAAAGCTATCACCTTGCAAACTGTGTCAGGCCAAAGATAAATTTTTTTAAACTTTGATAATTTTCAGTTTACTATGCTTGAAGTTTATAAATAGTTCAGATATATGAATATACATTGCTATATTATGCATACCCAGTTTAAGAATTGTTCAGAGAGATATCTTCAAAAACAATTACATTTAAAAAACCTGTACTTAGTGTCTACAAAATGTTTTGCCTATGGACTGAGTGGAACATTCACTGCCACGTTCTTGTAACTTTCAGCAACCTTTCTCAGAGCCACCAGCAGAGTTCCCCTTATGTCTTTTTTTTTTTTTCTTTTGATCACACTGTGCCGTATGCAGGATTCCCTGACCAGGGATCCAACCTGCGCCCCCCCTGCAGTGGAAGCTCGGAGTCTTAACTACAGGACCGCCAGGGAAGTCCTAGACTTCACCTTATGTTTTATTGGCCAAAAGAGCATTGCTTGGGCTTCCCTGGTGGCGCAGTGGTTGAGAGTCCGCCTGCCGATGTGGGGGACACGGGTTCGTGCCCCGGTCCGGGAGGATCCCACATGCCGCGGAGCGGCTGGGCCCGTGAGCCATGGCCGCTGAGCCTGCGCGTCCGGAGCCTGTGCTCCGCAACGGGAGAGGCCACAACGGTGAGAGCCCCGCATACCGCAAAAAAAAAAAAAAAAAAAAAAAAAAGAGCATTGCTTGCCCATGCCTAGGCCAAACCTGACAAAAGGATGGTGCCACGATAATTAACTTATATCAATCAAGACTCACCATCTAGGCTTGGAGCTGGTGCTGGCCCCTCCTGAAGGACATGGCTTCCCGAAAGAGGGCAGACACCTGAAAGAAGTCAGAATTCATAGGAAGGAAGAAGGGGTGTAGGAAAAGGGGGGTCCAGAGTAAAGTTGGTAGGCAAGGTCACCTGTACACCCTATGCATAGAGTATAACAGTGTCCACGTCCTTGATTATATTTTAAGTGCAACTGAAATGTTTGTCTGTGATGGCTCCTGTTATATAGTCCCATCTCTTCTCAACTACCAAAATCAATAGTGAATTTATTGTGTATTTCTGTGGGGGGAGGTGAGAGCAGGGGAATGGAACAAAGTCCAATTAAACTCAGTTACTGCTAGTAGCTCCCCCAATATGCGTTCTCTCCTCTGCCTAAGGGCTCATTTGAATTAAGTCTGAGTATTGAAATTACTAGTGTTCAGAAGTATGAATTAGACGGGCTTCCCAGGGAAACTATAACTATTCCTTACTCATGGTTGACCAGCAGGATCCCTGAAGAGTAAAAACAGAGCAAACAAATTGGCATTTAGAATTTAGGGCATTTTGATGAACCACATAGACTCTTTGCCACACATAAATTCTGGGGTGAGGAAGGAAGCCAACATATGAAAAAAGATGAAGAAAACTGGATGGAAGAAAATGGCAATGAATGAAAGGTGGAAGAGAGACAGTAACAGTGCACATATGTGAGAGGGAGGGAAGGAGCTGCGTGCTTTTGTCACTATTATGTTGCTATGGTAATGAAGCAAAATTGGGCTGATGCTGCTCTACTGGTTTTGTTTTGAATGAGAGACCAACTCTGAGCAAGCAGAACGACAAATGAAGTCTTCAGTAAGCCTAAAAGACAGTCTAACTGTATTTCATCTAAAATTTCAATGTAAACTTTATAAGAACTCCTACGTTCCTTTGAAATAATAAAATCTAAAAAGATTCTGAAGACTTACACAGTCATATTAAAGTTTCTTTTTGTGATTTAACAGTGAATGAAAACTTCTCAATTATAAAATACATGTTTGCTGCAGAAAAAAATTTAAATAAACAAAAATAGCAGATGATAAAGAAAAAAGGGCACCTGATCCTGGCTGTTAATGTTTTCATGTGTAGCTCTTCAGTCTTTTCATTTATATGTTTTTACCAATTGGGATTGTACTTTATTTTTGTATGTTGAATATTTAGGTTAATTCTAGTTTTTCACTGTCTTAGCTTGGGCTTCTATAACAAATTACCATAGGGTGGGTGGCTTATATGACAAATATTTATTATTTCTCACAGTTCTGGAGGTTAGGAAGTCCAAGATCAAAGTGTCAGCAAATTCAGTGTCTGGTGAGAGCGGGCAGTGTCTCCTTGGTTTGCAGACAGCCACCTTCTGATTGTATCCTTACGTGGCACAGAGTAGAGAGAAAGAGAGGGCAAGCTCTCTTGCCTCTTCTTATAAGGGCACTACTCCCATTCATGAGAGCCCCATTCTCCTGACCTAATCACCTCCCAAAGGCCCCACTTCCAAATGCTGGGGGTTAGGGCTTCAACATTTGAAGTTTGGAGGAGTACAGATATTATATTATATTTATGTTATAAATAATGTTTCAAGGGAAAAATTTTACATACTTTTTTGTGTATCTCCATAAATTACCTACAGCTACTTGTGGCATATTGTAGACATTCAACAAATAGGAATTATTATTTTCACTAACAACCACACCTAAGTTTAGTGTGGTCAATAATTATTTGTTGACTTATCAACTGGGGTTCCTCTTCGAATACTACAGAAGGTGCCCTGTAGGGATCTTGTTCAAGTGTATGACTGGAGGGATTAGCAAGCCTTCTGCCGGAGGGTCCCACAAGGCGGCATTTACTTCTCCATGACTTTCAAACCTGATGCTTTGCAGAATCTGCAACAACCTATGCAGTCAGCACCTGGACATGCCAACTCACATAACTAAACTCACGGTAGAGATGGCTAAATTAATACCAAAATTTTAATTGGCAACGAGAAATATAACTGCTAGGGAGATGATGCATTTCCATCTGCACAACCAGTATTTTCTCCTTTTATAGTCAAACAACAACTGCCCACCGAAAATCACAAGTTTACTAACAAACAGAATCATATGAGATGTATGTAGCCTTGTTATTCAGAGAGGTCACTCTCTTTCCTGGACATTTCATACAGCCTATCTCCAGTTTTAGTACCATATAATTCACTATATAAGTTTACCCTTTCTAAATACAATTTCCAGATCACCTTGATTGGAATTGTGGGGATTTCTAATTGTGGGGGTTTAAGTCACACACTTATAGACAAAGTCTTGGTTTACTTCTTCAGATGGCTGTTCATTTTATGTGGATATCACTAGTTAACTCTAGGTAACTGGGTAACCTTATTTTTCTTTATCACCATATTCATCAATGGTCCCTGTTGGTTGGGCACTTTGGCAGAGAGAATAAAAAGGTTTTAGTCTATTTATTAAAATGCTTACAGAATAAAAAATTTAAAGGCTATGGATATATCTTGAAATATTTGCTTGACAGATATTTACTGATTACTTAATGAAAAAGAAAATAAATGGAGTAACTCCTCAAGTCCAGGAACTGTGGATTTCTCTAATGACACAGTGAAGCTGCCATTTTATAATTGTGGTAACTTTCACTGGCACTTCCAAATTTCCTAGGAGGAGAGGATTTGGCCAAGAACTCAACCTCACTTTAAAACAACCTGGTTTGGGGCTATGCAGAGGTAGTTGTGGGCCAATAAGCTGAGCATCATCTGAACTAGGGGTTTGGGGGAGGACATATCACGGAGTATGTGAACATTCAGGTCTGAGTCCAAAAGACAATTCAGGATGGTCGTGGTCCATCCTCAAGCTGGTCAGTGTCTTCTATGAGTTTCTTGTGATCCTGTATGAACCTACAATCAGACCAAAAATGATGACCTGTGTGGTCCAGACTGGATAGGGAAGGAAGTAAAGCTGGGAGGAGGATGGTATAATGGGGAGATGGGCAGGGACTGCAGACTGGAGTCCTTGATGAACTTCAAGATTAGGTTAAGTGTGAGTATGAGACTGAGGCTGATGGAGACATGTGAGATGAGAAAAGGCAGTGATGGGAGAATGGAATTTCTGGTGTGGACGAGTTCCAGAATTATAAATTTTCAGGATGTGATCATGAGAATGAGTTCTTACCAGAAGATAATGAATGATGGAAAGAGGGGTGTTGGGGACATTTGCTGCTTTGCACAGCACTCACATTCTTTGGGAAATAATCCATCCAAGTAAATGGTCCTAGTAGAGGCTGCCAATCATGGCAACCTACTCTCTTGACCACAGGGTTGGGTGTATCATGAAAGCCCAGCAGAATTCTTCCACAGGACTTTTCAGTACTTGGTTGGGGAAGTGGATGGAAGACAGGAGAAGAGAGTTCCTCTCTGGGCACTGAGCTGTGAGGATATGATTCTGGAACAGTGCTCCAGGTGACTCCCAAATCGATATCTCTGCCTCTAATCTCTCCTTTGTCCTCTAGAATCCCTAAAAACATCTCCATCTGAATTCCTCATTAACCCAGGGCCTCGACAGAATTCTTCATTTCCCCCCACCCAAACTGATCTCCATCCTGCATTGCTGTCAGTAGCACCAGCCATCCAAGCCAGACATCTGGAAGTCATCCTCAACATCTTCCTCTTCTTCACGCCCAAATGCAAGCAATCCCCAAACCCTGCTAATTTTACTTTATAAAGATTTGCAAATTTCTTCCCTTCTCTCTCTTTCCACTGCTGTGGCCTTAGTACATATCTTTATTACAGGCTCTTAACTAGTCTTCCAGCCACCAGTTTTAACAAACCCCTGTCTATTCTGTCCTATTCCCACCCCTACTCTCATCCTGGCTAGAATGTGCTTTGTCCTTCAGTAGCTCACTCCTGCTCTCTCTGCAGCCCCTTCTCTGGCCACACCCCTGCTCTGCAGCTTGCAGTTGAACAGCTTGCAGTTCCCTGAACCTGCCACTTTCTCTCCCTGCTCCAGGATTTATCTCAAAGCCTGCTCACTTTGCCAAAAATGTCCCTTTTTCCTTCTTTCTTCGTGGCTAACTCCTGTTCATGATTTAAGGGGGGACTTGGGTGTTGCTGCTCCAGGCATCCTTTGGTGACAGTTTTCAACCTTGGCTCCTTGGTTGAGATCTTCCAGACATGCTCTTAGCCACTGTGGCATATGCGAGCAGAGGATTCGCTGCCCTGTGTTGTGAAAACAAATTTGTCTTTCTTCCCCACTAAGCTGCAAGTTCTCTGAGGGAAGAGATTGAGTCTTAGGCAAACTTGTATTCCATTTCCTGTTTGGATTCTGACACATAATAAATTTATCCTTAATAAACACCTATTGAAGAATAGATAAATGAGTGAATGCAGGGAAGATGCTCACTAATTCTAGTTCTCTGATTCTGTGGACCCATTCTCTTCTTGAACAATGATGGTTTTATGAAACATTGCTAGATCGTGTCTCGTCTGAACCCTATATCCTCATTAAAATTTCTTTTGCCATCAAAGCTGGAAAAATAGTCAAATGTCTTTGTCTTTACAGATGAGGAAACTAAGGCACAGAGAGGTTGAATGACACTCAAGGGCACACAGCTAGGGTAGGATCCTGGGCTCCTGTCCTGACTCAGTGTTTTTTTTCCCAGCTACTAGGCTGCCTCCCTCAAGCACTTGTAATTTCAAATACTTTTGATCTTGTTTCTTTGAGGAATGTGTTGAGTGCTTCTAGCCTCAGGAAGTAAACGCTTCCACCTGCAGACAGCTCCCAGGAGATACCTGACTCCTTTCTGAAATGATGTTACTCTGTATTTCAGGGAGGAGGGTTAAACAAAGTGTTTCCAATTCAGCTGCCCCTGGCCTCCTCCAAGCACTTCAAAAATTCTAAGGAAAGTCTGCTTCTTCTTTCTGACTGGAAACGTGAACATGGTCTCTGAGACAGGATCCACTTGGTTGTGTAATGCGCCCCCTGGTAGGTTTCTATAAAAACCATTTACAAGTTAGTCATGAAACTAAAGTATGTGGTGCTGGAGGTGGTGGGATGGGTGTTCAGAAAGTAAAGCAAAGCTGTGAGTTGTTTCTATGATTGCTTCCCACAGTAATTTAGGCTTCTATTCCAGCCAAGCCTAGTTTGAGTCCTTGCTTCTGTTTCCTTCTTTCTTCCATTCTATGACTCTGCCCCCATCTGTTAAAATGATCACTCCTGATTTTTCTTCAGCTTATTTCTCTGATCACTATACTTATTGCTTGTGACATTTAAACATGTTTTAGCAAGTCAGCTTGATGGAGGTTTCCTTTAGTTATGTAACATAAGCCAGTTTAAATATTTGATTTATTTGAATTGCTGAATTCAAAATACTGTTGGGCATTTCACATTAATTTTAAGAAGATGCTTTATAGATGACTAGTCTGTTTGTCAAATTATTGCCTTTTACCATTTCTTAAAAGTTTTCATATTTCTTCTTGTAAGTGTTTGTTAAGGATGGTTACTCACCCAAAGAATAATGGAAAAAAAAAAAAAGCCATAAACCTGAACAGGAAGGGCCAAGCGGATGGTGAAGACCTTCCATCTTACCCAGGCTTCTCTCGGTTCCACTTTGAACCTTAGATAACATGCTGTTTGTATATATGGGTGTGTGTATGTATGTATATGTATACAGATGTATAAATTTAGCCACCATGCATACTTGTTGGGGTGTCAGATCAAAGCACCCTCCAAAACATTCTCTACTAAGGACAGGAACAATTTTGAGCACTGTGGGGGAAATTCCAAGGAAGCCTAATTAAAGTCCTTGCCAGAGCAGATACTGCTTTTTCATGTCAGGTATTTATCACAGAATTTTAGCTTTCTTTTAAAAAAGGGCACTCTAAATATTTACTAATAAAACATTCTGAATCAATTTCTTCCTCTTTAAAAATTCTAGGTGATGAACATGAGGACTGTGATTACACAGTACTGGAGAAGAAATGACTTGGGGATTGATGCACATGAATTCCATGGCGGCTCCACCCGCCAGGTGGAGGTCTGAGCATCTTCACAAATCCATTCTCCCTACCCATCCTTCCTTGCAGCCTCCAAGAATGCCTGCCCAGGCAGCCTCAAGCTTCCGGTAGGGGTTGCTGTTGTCTAATACAAGGCCAATTGTTCTCAATAGAATTTGGTTATCGCTTCAAATCATTGCTAACCTTTGCCCTTTCCCAGGATTTAATCTGTTTAAATTAATATTGGTTATTTGCTCTTGAGTTTACTGTGAATTTAATCTTATATTACTGTTTAGTACATTAAAGTGCTACTTTGGTTGCTACCACTACACTGATTAGCATTAATTTTCCCCAGAATGTGTTCTGAATATCAGTGAACTTGTTCAGGAGAAGGAATGATAATTTTATTATTTTTAAAACAGTGAAATATTTGATTACTTTATAAAATGCATGAAGTAAATTTTGATGAGATCGGTTCTAGAATCAAACTAAGACTTTCAGAAGAATTGAAACACTCGTCTTCACATACAAGTTTTGCCTTTAAAATTTTATTTTCCTGCTGGTAGAGATGCATTATATTTGCATTTTTGAGCCTGAATAATTTTAATTCCATTTTTATTATACAAACCCAAGAGGAACATTTACTTTGTTTTCACTGATTAGTTATACAATTATTCTTTTCAGATACTACATGAACCATGAACCATAATATTATATTCCTTGCTAATACACTTTGGCAAAAGTATTTACATGAAAACACAATACGTAAATGTAATGACTTTCTCAAATGAGCACACTGTTGCCATGAAGCAATCACCTTTATTTTAATACAAGTAAAATTCATTAATTTTTCTCAGTTAGCAAGCCGACTTTTCTAAATGAACTAGTGAAGGAAAAACATTGCCTGTTTTATCCTAACCCAGCTGATTTGCCTTTTATTACCAGATGCCTATTTGGGGAGGAGAAAAAAAAAAAGAAGTCTTTAATTTTAATAAACTTGATGCAATGCTGACTCCTACGGGATTAGGTATGGTTCTGATATACTTAGTTTCTTTTTGGTTAGTTTCAAAGTAAAAGTTAGATTCAAAGCAAAAGGCTTTGAAGCCAAGATACTACCTTCAAGACTCTCAAACGTTGAAAAGAAGAACTTGGAGACCCAAATGAACAAATCCTTTGAATTGCAAAACTTAACTTACACAAAAGAATACTTTATTTTTTCCCTTTCATTAAAATGTTTAAATCCCATCATAAGTCTAATAACCAGATTATGTCATTTGACACAGACAGTTGAGCCTTGTATCTGTAAATACAAATGTAGTTTTTTGGAAAAAAATACAGTTAACTTTGCATTCACATTTATATAGTATAGATTTCAGACTAAGTTAACTGCCCCTTTCTGAAGTAATTTTTTAATTGTAGTGTTGGTTATTCACTTTATGTGTAGAGTAAAAACATATTTTTTTCCACGTTAAGATAAGTTAAAAAAAATGACACTAGCTATGCACATACTGAATAACTCAGGGTATGGGATTTATAAAATCTGTTAGCTATTCCTAATAAAAATGCAAAGACTAAGAATGCTAACGATCTTATATATTTGTGAGGCTCCTGCTCTTAAAATACTTAATATCACTTAATCTAATTCTTGGAATACCTGTTTAGCATTCTTCAGATGGATTGTAAAATGTTAGTTAAATAATATTTCTAAGGGTACAAGGTGAAGACTGAAAATTCCAATTTCTAGTACTGTTTTTCCAAGATAAGGGACAACTAATACAGTCTTTGTCTTGTAGGAAGCTGGAGTCAGATGTTAAAATAAAGTTTACATTAATCCTGAGGAAAATTCACAGTATCTTTCTCTTTCCCTGATATTTCAAATAGCTCTTAAGTTGACAGGGGGGTGGAGTCATTAAAAAAAACAGAAGAATCACAGCAGTAAACTAGGGGTATGTGACATTCTCTAATAAAAGGAACCAGGCTCCTTGGAAAAATGGCTGATTATAGGACTGAGGCAGAGAATATGCAGCATGAATCTCTGTAGTGCCAGAGAGAGAGGAAGTCCTCAAAAAACAAAAAGAAACAAACAAACAAACAAAATGAGGCATGTCAAAGGGAAATAAAAAGCAACCTGAAAAAACTACGAACAGACAAACCTGGAACAATGTGGGCAACAAAATAAATAAGGTAGTATTGGATGTATGACCCATAGTATAAAATAAATAGCCATGAATCCATAATTGAACAAAAAATGAAATATAAAAAATGAAATACTAAAATATTAATATGAAATAGCCCAATTTAAAAGTTTTAAACATTAGCAAGTAGTTAAAACTCTTTTTAAAATACTGTTCAAAGAAAACATATTTGTGAACCAAATTGAGTTGCAGGTCTCCAATTTACAATCTAAGCCACAGTCTTCTATTTGCCCTGGGTTCATTTTTCAAGATTATATAGGGTCATTCATAATTTTCACAGCAAATGTAACCCTAAAGTTTGATGTTGATCTTTGGGGAATAGTAAGCTTGTTAAGATATGAAAAAGGAAATGTGAAAAAATGGGTCTAGAAATCCTTGCCAAGGAGCTACACAGTTTTCTCATATAGAGTTGACCCAACTCCTCAAAACCAACCTGCTTTTCCAAGGTCCTTCTGATCAAAATGGATCCTGTAATATTATCTAGCCTCATAAAGGAGTGGAGAAGCTCCCTCACCATTGATAGGAAAAGATTGATAAGATACATCGTTAGGTGAAAAGCCAAGGTGGAGAACAACATGTCTAATATAACACTTTTTGTGGTAAAGTAGAGGGAAATAGAGATATATTTTTATAGTTGCTTGTATAAACATGAAATAAATCCATAGGTTATGTAAAAATTTCATAACCACTGTGAACCTATGGGGTGGGAACTGGGCAGATGGGACAATCTGAAGAGGAGGCTTTTGTTATATACCTTTTCTTTAGTTATGCTATCACCTTTCTGAAAATTTAAATTTAAAAATATATTCTATTTTAATCACAAATCCATATTCAACTAACTTAAGTTTGAAAAATGTTTTGTTGGTTTATGTACTGGAAGAGTCCAGGGGCAGAGTAAGAGATGGCTGGATAAATCAGAACTTTCTTGTTTTTGTTCTCTAACTCTCAACTCTCAGCTCCTGGGTGTTGGCTGTATTCTCTCTTGCAGCAGATGGCTGACCCTCAAAGTTCAGGAAAAATGGCCACAAGATGCATGAGTCATAGGCTTATATTATCCTGAGACCTTGCCAAAGAGGAAGAGAAAACATCTTTCCTTCTCTGACAGTTAAGTCTAGACTATCTTGGGTCACATATCCTTCTTGACCCCTGAACCAATCATTGTGGTCAGGAGGTAGAATACTCTGATTGGCCAGGCCTAGGGCATATAGGAATGGTGAGGATGCCCTCACTTGTACCACACAGAAAGGGGAGGAATATTCCCCCAAGGCTGGCATGATGGGCAGTGAACACATATCTACTATAGAGCCAAATGTACTTAAAACCAGAACAAACCAAATCCCTAGGCATTTATATCTAGACTTACTGCAGAACTCAGGGATCCACAAGATGCTAGGGACCTGGAAAATGACCATTCATCATATAAAAGTTTGCTCTCCATTTATGTGGGCGTGAAGTTGACATCCTTCTCTAAGACCCTACCTGATTAAAGTTGCTATAACAAACTGGAAAACACATCAAGCCCCTTCCCCTCACACACTGTTTATTCACTCCTGATATAAATAGTTTTAGAGTCTAAACTTAAATGATGAGACAAAGGAAGATGTTTGCCAAAAGAAAGAGTAATGCAAGAAGCTCTGATTTCAGAAATGCTGAATTAATCTTCATAACGCTGCCAAATTTTTAGAAAGTAAAAAACTCAGCTAAGCTCATTAAGAAATCATCTAACATGATGATTGAAGACAAAAGGGTGGATATTCAGTTAGTGAGTTACCCAGCTCATGCATCTTGCAGCTTTTTCAGAACCTTGGGAGAACCCACCTGCTTCAAGAGAGAAAGCTGCTACACTCAAAAATATCTACACACTATGCGTTGTGAGAGGAAGCAGGGTGAACTAAGCCTCTCAAATCCCTTTAAACGTCAGTTTCCTCATCTGCAAAATGGAGATAAATTTGTTTTGCAAAGCTGTTGGGAGTTGTATTTGTGCCCTATTGCTGCTATAACAAATTACTACAAACTTAGTGGCTTCAAACAACACAAACTTATCTATAGTTCTGGCAGTCAGAGTCCGAAATGGGTCAGCAGGGTTGTATTCTTTCTGGAGTCTCTAGAGGGATAATCCTTTTTTTTTTTTTTTTCCTTTTCTAGGTTCTAGAGGCTACCCACATTCCTTAGCTCATGGCCACATCACTCCAACTTCTGCTTCTGTGGTCATATCTTCTTTTCCAATGCTGACCCTCCTGCCTTCCTCTTACAACGATCCTTGTGATTACACTGGCCCACCCAGATAATCCAGGGTAATCTTCCCATATCATGATCCTTAACTCAGTCACATCTGTAAGGTCCTTTTTGCCATATAGGATAACATACTTATAGGATTCAGGGATTAGAACACAGACATCTTTGGAGGTCATTATTCTGCCTGCTACAGGAGTATAAAATGAAACAATATCTGTGACTATTCTTAGCATTGTGCTTGCCACATAGCAGACATTTGACCAATACCTCTTTGCAGTTTGTAAGTTTTAGCAATTCAGATATTTGACTGTGCATCCTGTCCAGCATTAAATTCTTAGATGTTCAGTATCTTTGTGGGGGCAGAATACACAATGCTATGTTCTCATGGATGCCAACCTAATTTGATACATTTATGAGCTCTGTGTACTGACCTTAGAAGATACTTTCTGTCCAAAAGTAAAGGGCAGTCCTTGAATAGAACTATTTTAAATAGTAAATGGTAAACATGCAAGTTCTCTTCAGTTACTCTTTAACCGAAGACCAAATGCCGCACACAAACTGTGGAGAATTTTCAGAGAATACTCAATGTCCTGAAGAATGTTACATCTTGTAAAAGATAGTAAAAGGGTTATTTCATCAAAGTATGTTGTAAGAGGTCAAGATGTAACAATACAGATATTGGTGCCTCAGCAGATCTCCTAATTTGTTAACAGGTTCCCGGGGCATCTCAGCCTCTCTTTTTTGGGGAGGGTCCTGCTGGCCGCAAACTGTACTCAGTGCAGCCCAGTGGCCCTGAATCAGGTTGGTGGATGCTAAATTGTGAGTTTTTCTCTAGGCCCATTATACTCCAAAGACTTCAGTGGCCAAACAAAACTCCCCATCACTTTGAAGAAGGTATGCAATGGCCTTCGAAAGGCTCCCCAAAAGACTCATGAAGCTTAGTTCACATATCTAAAGAAAGGTAAGATGAAGTCTCCACTAATTTTAGTGAAAAAACACCCATGATACCCAGAGGGGCCAATCTTTGCAGTAATGATGCAAGTATTTGGTATGCAAGTATTTGCAGTATTTGGTATGATGGGCCATCCCTAGTATGTGTTCTTTCTGGTTAACAATAGTCTTTGTTTAGTAGTCACTCTCCTATGAGGAAATGCTAATGTAATCCTCACAGTCTTCTGCTGCTGGCTGGGACCTATTATCAATAGGTCATAAATAAACGACTACCACATAGGAAAGACAGTATGATTATATACACTCCTACTACTTCCAATTACAGTTAGAGCAACTATTATAAGGTTGTACTCCTACAGCCACCCTACGGAGAAAATGAGAGGAAAATGTTCCATTAGCTTAATGAAGAGAGCACAGCAGGGGCACAAATTTTCTCACTATTAGCACCTATGGCGCTACATGAGGGAAGCTGGAGATGCAGGGTAACAATTAAACTTTCTGACAATTAGCCCCTACAAAGTGTGTTCCCTGAACCCAAAGGAGACACTTAAAGAATCACATTTACATTTTTCTCACCTCTTATCTATGAAATTTGAGTGAGTCATTTGCTTGTGGAAACAGAGGGAGTCAGGATGAAAGTTTATTTCAGAGTTGACTACAAAGTATTGTTGGCAGGCTTGCTGGAGAACACACATCAGCTGAATGGCATGGTGTGTAAAAGGGAAGGTTAAGAGAGCTTAAAGCCAAGAAATGTTTACACCAACCTAATTAGAGAAAATATGGATTTGTTCAATGTGAGTAATGTAGCTTCCTTGTTACCTCTGCTAAGAAGATGACCACAGGAGGGGAAAAAACTGCTCCACTCAACGAAGCAGAACACTGACCTCGATCACACCGGTCCACTACTGCTATTGCTTCTGATTGCCCCACAGGGTCGCTGCTGAAGAATGTCCAACAGCCCCCATCCATGTTGCAAGGAGGCCTCTCTCAGCAGGACAAAACTGATCTTAGATGAAGGCTAACTCCTCTTCCTAGGAGCTAGCTTTGACCAGAGTATGCCTTTTTCTGTTTTATACCCCACGTCCTGGTCAGCCTCAGTAACTCTGGATCAGGACTGATTCAACCTAGAGCCCTCTCTCCCCACCCTTCCCTGAATTTGACACCTCCAGGAATTGGGCAACTTCTCAGTTTAAACCCTTGAAATACCCTCAGAGGGGTTTCCTGGATTACAAATTTCCAACCTTTGACTTCCAATAATAGTGACTGAGAGAAAGCTGAAAAGAAAAATGTTAAGTTGAATAGCAGACTATGTCTTATTGAGAAACAGTATTGCCTAGGAGACAGTCTTTCAAGCATGATTATCCTTCATGTCTGTGGGGTTTGCCCGTGTTTCAGGAGATAGTCTGCGACTACAGTTAGTCTTTAGGTGTTTGGTGAAATAACCAGTTGTTTTAAAATCATTAATTCGTAACAAGATACTGAGTTGGAGAAGTAGAGTACTTCCCAATTACACCGTCACCAGTCCTTGTGACAAGCGCGGTCACCTCCCTTTCCTGAATCGTGTGGTAGCTACTTTTCACAGCACTTGCTGCTCTCTTCCTGATTACCAGAAGGCTCACTCTTGCCCCCTGCCACCTCCACCCTCAGGTTCTGTGGCCATTGTGCATTATGTTGTAGAAATTACACCACCCTCTGGACCTCTGCATCTTTCTTCCTCCCCCCGCCCTCCTTTTTTAACTCCAGAGAATTTGTCACTACTGACATACTCCATATTTTACTTATCGTTGTGACTTTGTTAACATTTATTAAGTAGCGCCCTGGGGTGTTGGATGGTGAGCCACGAGGTGTTCAACGAAAACCACCAGGGAAAGTGAAATAGAGAAACTTATTACTCATAGGTCCTGGAGGAGGTACATGACACACTAAGAGGGGCCATGAGGAGAGGTCGAGTCAGGGTGCAGGCAGAGAGAGTGTGGCAGGACCCAGGGCACATGCCTTAACAGGGTCCTCGGGTGGAATGCTTTGAGATTCCCAGCTGAAGGCTGAATTGGTCAATTCAAACCCAAAAGAGTACAGTTTTGGTGTAATCTAAGGAGTGCACAAGGAGAGGCCCTGGGAGATGGGGGAGAGTGCTTATCACAATTGGGGGAGTCATATCAGGATCTTGTGATTCTGCGGGTATGGTGTCAGTTCAAGGCCCCTGCAGGCAGTGTGGCCACATAAAATGAATGCCAAGGCAGGAATATGTGTTATAGGGTCGTCTAAACTCTCAACACTTATTTATGTCTTTATTTCCTATCTCTCCTTAATATGGTATAAGCTCCATGAGGGCAGGGGTTTGTTTTATTCATTGCTGAATTCCCAGTGCCTAATATGCCTGAACATAGTAGATGCTCAATAAATAGTTGTTGAATTAAAGAAAAAACTGTAGGCAGAATTTACCAAAGTCTTTGTATATGTGTGTGTGTTTGCGACCCAACCAAGAAAATTCTGTAAGGGAAAGATTTTTATAACTTCACAACTTGCCTTCCTAACTATGAGCCCTACCATCATTTTCATCACCATCACTCTTTCCTATTGCTAATAATTTGTGTCATCCAAATTATTTTCCCCAAATTATGTGGCTACAAACGATAATATTTGGTTTACATAAAATGTGTCTTATATGCATAATAGAAGCATAGCAGGTGACAGAGACTTAGAGATCACCCAGTCATCTTGCCTTGCTCCCACATTTTTCAGATGAGGAAACAGACAGTAAATGATGTAGTCATGATTGCATAGCTACCAGCACTGCCTGGATCTGGGGGCTTTTGTTTTAGTTTTAGGATAGAAAAGTCATGTGACTTTACAAAGGGATTTGAAAACCTGTCCTCATCAGAATAGAAGATCCCCCGTTAAACTCGCAAGCCCTAATTCCCTGTTTGGAATCTGGAGGTAATGATTTATCAGGGTGGACCACGTGAACAGGATGAGTAGGGAATGGTTGACGTGGTGTAATTTGAGAGGTAGGATGGAGGCCCTATAACTCCAAATACAGAACACCCCCAAGGTCAGAAATTGCACCATTGGCCTTTGTGCCAAGCTTTACTCACTCTGCAGTCCTATTTGAAAAGCAAATCTTCTGAATGGTGGAACACACAGGTTCCTAATACTTCAGGGGTACCGTACATCTCTGGATGTTTTCTGCAGTTGGTGTACGTGGCACAAAACAGAGCATGTTTTGCGGGTAGAGAGGAGTAGGCAGTGATGTATCGAGGGCAGGGTGGTCCTCTTCGCATGTACGCAAGAAGGGGATGCATTGTCTGTAGAGAAGCTAAACACAATAACAAAACTGATCAAAAGTTGGTCTGCTTTTTATTGCCATGTGCCAACAATTCTAAATAATGTTAGTGATGAAATAATCCTCCCCCAAACTCTTTTAGTCTAAATTCTAAACAATTGCTGTCGTTATTGTTGAGTTAAAATATATAAAATGAGCACATTTTGATAACTTATCCTTTAATAAACACTGTATCCTACATGTAGATTGATTTGGAGAATTCCCAATTATACTGTTTGCCCCACACATGGACCCGGCTACACCCATTCCTTTCCAGAGTAATAACAATTGAAGATTGTTAAAGCTTGCTTTGAAAGCAGTTTCTCTCTCTAAACTTTGGGGCACTACATAGTCCTGTGTTTAAACAGCTTTTTTTTTTTTTGAAATTAACAATTTAGCACAGTGATTGGAAAGATGAAGAAATAGAACTTGGGTTGCTTCAATTCGGTCTTTCTGGGCAGTTTTTATTATAATAGTGAAACAGTATACTAACTCTGAGGTATAATGTTTCTGTTTGGGAAGTGTAAATTTTGTTTCAAACATCTAATCTTTTACTCAATTAGAATAATACCTTCATTGTTAATCATTTGTTTTAAACTAAAAAATAACAAGAAAATAGAATGTTACATCAGTGGTATGTTTTAGTTGTCTAAATTGTACCTTTTGCATATGTTTTGGTTTTATTAAAACTCACTTATCAGTTACTGCAATGTTATTTTTTGTTACTGTAACAAACTGTTATGTAGGTATAAATTCATCCCCCTTTAAAAATACATCAATGTAATTTAAAAGTAAGTACATTTTAGTTTGTTCTGTGATATTTTATTTTGTATATTTTACTGGCATGATTATTATATATATGGCATATATATACATATATGAGATACACACATATGTACATATATATTCAATAAAAGACAATTTTTATTATCTGCACCCCTTTTCTGGCCATCATTCTTGTTCCTTTCGTATGCTGAAAATAATTTTGTCATATGGAGGTGATAGGTGTTAAAAAATAATCCACTCCATATGTCAAATACTGCAGGTATGCCACCAATATCCACACTGACACTACACTGAGATCTTCTACCAGCATCTCTAGTAGCTAGTTGTAACTTTGCAAATAATACTTTGCATGTTGGTTGTTTTTTCTAGTGATTACTAAGCCAATGGTTTGTATAACAATTTGAGTTCCATTTTTAACTCCATCAAAAGATAAGGATTCTTACTATTGTAATTACTTTGTCTTTACCCGTTAAATTAACATTCAGCTCTTGGGGTTGCTGTGCAACATACGATATGATTTTACCTACTGTTTGTTCAAAGTAGTCTTGTCACAGTAACAGCATGCTAGCTTGAAAAGCCTTATAACAAATAGGTAAATACACGTCTTTTGTGAATTAAAGGGGGTAATTATGTCAGCCTTACTGCATTTGTGGGTGAATAACTAAAAATAATTGAAGTAAAAATGTCAGGAAACATTTAACATTAAATACAAGGAATCAAAAGATTGTCATAAAAATGAGAATGACCTATAAAACACAATTTTTAGTTTTTCTTGAGAGAGTACCCACATTAGAATATGAAAACACATGCACAAATACTCTTTTATTTCCCCTTCATTTTAAGCAGTCTCACTCCTATATATTACAGGTACAATTGCTATAATTTTCCTGTCAAAATAGATCTTTGCTATAAAAGACCCCCAAATGATTATTTTAAAAATTTATCTTTATGCTTTATACAAACAGAACCCAAATAAATCTTGATATTGAAAATATTTTGGCTTGCTAGAAACATGTAGGATTATGCTATACGGGATGTGCTTATTATTGAGATTCATTTAAAAACAAACACACCAGAATTTGCAACTGAGCTTCAAAGTAGTCTTTGGTTAACTACACACTTATTCCATGATTCCGTCTTTGTACCAAATCTTTCTGGGAATTCCTTTTTCTTTGTGAATAGCCTTTAAACCATGTGGCATATTCTTCCAAATATTTGATTTCTTAAATTTAAGCCCCATGACTATAAGATGGTTGATTAAGCTAGATAAAATGGTTTTTTATTTAATACAATGAGGCAATCATAAGATTCATTTTCCTTCTGCAGCTTCTAAATTAGCTTTGAAGGCTTTTGCAAAGAGAAGTCCCCGAAATATCTTTCTTGCTATGATAGCTTCACTAGAATCACCTCTAGAGGAGATTAATCTGAAAGACAACATGTATTTGAATACCTGGAACTGGTGGGGTTGTTGATGATGTGAGTCCCATTTTTAAAAGAGAGGCAAATGGATTCTAATGGTTTTTGATGTAAAGCAGTGATGGTGGCATAACTAAGTTAGCTGTGTTTGAACAAGAGTGAAATACTTCAAGTTAGAAGTCACCAGGAAACTGACATAATCAGTTTCAGAATCATATTAAATTTTCTCTGATCTTTTTCTCTTAAATTTTGCCTAGAACATTATCAGTGGTGGATCAATGACACCCTTTTGCATATGTAATTATTCTCAACCTCATTCCAAAAATGATTTGAGGAAATTAAAAATAAAGGATATAATAGTATAATATTAATAAAGTTCAATGTAATAGGATAGAGTAGTACAATAGGATACAGTAAGATAAAAAGATAGAGAAATTGAGGCAAAGGAAAGTAAAGTTAGAATAGTAAAATGATTCAATACAAAGACGACAAAAAATATATATGAAAAACTCTGCACATCTTTAATAAAGGTCAAAATTTCAGCTCTCAGCTTCCTCGTGACCAGAGAGGAAAATGATCTGTTACAAGAATATATGTGTGTGAATGAGTTCATTCTCTTTCTCTTCTCTCTCCCCACCCTGTCCCCACCCCCGTGTGGTGTGTGTGCATGTTTAAGGAAAAGCAGTGGGGCTGGTTAGCTTAACTAGATGGAAATCTAAACCTAACTTTGCCATTAACACAAACTTTAAATTTGTCTGTCCTGCAGTAAATGTGGAGATTTAATATTTTGCTTTTCCCTATTTTGCTAGCACATTACAAAAAAGAAAATACTTGGGATGTAAATAATAGTGACCTACTTCCAGTTCATAAGTCATTAATAGAAACAGCTATCATTATTTGAGGGCGAGTCAAGGGGAATGTGTGCCATCACCCGTGTACCATTCACTTTATATGTGCTGTGTCATTTCATTCGTACACCAATCTTATGAAGATTCCTATTTTACAAATGAGGACGCTGGGTCCAAGGTTTCCTTAAACAGAGATGGCATTTGAACTGTGTCTGCCTAACCTGAAAGTCACACTATATTCTCCACTGACCACACTGCTTACTAACCCCTCCAAGGGCTTTACTGGAAAACTATGTTAAGTAGCACAATGAAGACTCATCCTGATTTCAGATTCCCTGAGCGTCAATCTTTCATTTTCAAAAAGGCTCAAGGTAACTTTTGTGTACCCATCTGAGCTTCAACTTTTCTGTTGCCAAATACTACCTGAACTATTATTTACTCTATATTTTGCTTTATATGTATTCATTTAAAATTTATCAATAGAGGAAAATTTATACTATTAAAAATGTACAAACAGCATGTTTGCTAGAAATAGAAACATAAAGAGAAATAACTATTAATAGCTGTGAGTTTATGTGGCCTCTAGGAAGCTCTCAGGCACCATCAACTGGGCATCCCAAGGGAAGCCTCTGGTGCAGGACTGGGAAGTTAGGAAGCTCCTCCCTCCCTGGGTGTGGGGAGTGGTCCTCAACACGAGTTTCCTGAGGGTCACACACAGGCCTCGATGGTTTTATCATGCCATTCACTTTTCCACTTTCAGATATCAGACAGTCTTCGCGTTGTGGTAGGGACTCAGGCCTAGAGAAGATGAAGGAATATGTCCACTGCTATTAGAAATCTGTAGCTGCAGCTCAGAGTACTTTATTCAATAGAGCTAATTTGGGCAAAAGTGCTGGTAGAATAAAAAAACAAAATGTTCCTATTCTGTTAAAAGAGAACAAATTATTTTCAACTCTTTTTAGCATTACTAAGATTTAAGTGCCCTGATCCAAAACTTCAGATTTCTAGGAAGCTAAATTTGACGATTCAAATGTTTCATTAAATCAATAAATCAAGCAATCTGCCTTTTTTTTTTTGCGGGGGGCGGGGCTCGCGGGGTTCGCGGGCCTCTCACTGCTGTGGCCTCTCTCGTTGCGGAGCACAGGCTCCGGACGCGCAGGCTCAGCGGCCATGGCTCACGGGCCCAGCCGCTCCGCGGCATGTGGGATCTTCCCAGACCGGGGCACGAACCCGTGTCCCCTGCCTTGGCAGGCGGACTCTCAACCACTGCGCCACCAGGGAAGCCCAAGCAATCTACCATTTAAAAAAATTATGTTGTCAATTAAATAACTTTTTTCTATTATTTTTAAGAAAAAAATTTCAAGAAAATTCAGGAGATAAGAGTTGGTACTTAAAGCATTTCTTTCTTTCAGATTGTAAATCCTGGGAAAGCAAGCACTTTGTTTAATCTTTACCTTTAATCTTTACATTTTTTTCCCTAGAGTCTAGTACCATATATTACATAATAAATAATGTGTCGGAATGTTCTGAATGTATTTATTTCCTTACCAGGTTTAATCAGTTGTTCATCTTATGAAGAAATGATTCCCACACGTAGCAATTAGTTATGAATGGTACAGACTTAATCTTGGACATTATAAAGAAAAGCCTTCCAGAAGTTAATTGAGCTCTGTTAATAGTTTGTGGGTTATTACTGCATTTGTTCAATGTTCCTGTGGATGAATTTTATTTTCGCTCAATCCCACTTTTGGCAGAATATGACTGTTAGGTCACCTTATGGTATGTGAGTTTTGCGTAAATGTCTTTCCATGAATAATGATGAATTGTTAAACTGTAGCAAACTTTATATAAACACTTAAACCCACTCAGTTCTACGGCCATTTTATTAACTCCCAAAGACCCATTCAAGCAATGGAGTAGGCATTCCTGCAATACAATATACAGCCGAACATTCAAAACCAAGGCCAAATGGACAATTCATAAAATTTTGATAGTCTGAAGGCATAACTAATAACTAGTTGCATGAAAAGGCCATTTTTAATCTTTGATGTAGAAGGGAATGAACACTAATCAAATACCTATGTACTTAGAACTTTGTATCATTCAATGCTCACAATACCCTATGAAGCTTGGAGGAAAGTGAAGACCACAGACATTAAGTAATTTATCCAAGACCACCCAGCTTGTAAATGGCAGAGCTGGGATTTGAAATCAGTCCTGTATGACTTCAAAGATTATATATTTGCTCTACATCATTCTGCCTTTATGATAAATGGAAATTTTCAAAATAATCACTTGGAATTCTTGGATACTGGCAACTCTACTTCATCAGTATATGGGACTCACCGAAAGCTGTGACTTTATGAGGTGAGGGGAGTCATAGCATACCACGTCATATTATATTGAACAAAACGAGGATTGACTCTGGTGAATAGTGGGGAGCTCACAAAGCCACTGTAGAGTGAGTTCCAGAAGGGAATTTCTAAGATGAGAGTGCCAAATGCTTTAGGGTTTACGGAAGCATAACTGCAAAGAATGTGTCCTATGATGGGTAACAACTGCAGGCCTCCACTGTTGCTAGTCTAACAGGTTGAGCCAAAACGCTGCACACTGTGTCTGAAGAGCAGTGTCACAGACGGTGACAAACCCTCCAAATAGTGTTAGAGATGGCAATCACAGGGTAGAAACCACCTGTGCTGAATGTGAATGGAACTACTGTTTGCCCAATGGACTTTTTATACACACATGCAAAACCATAATCTCTCGACATCATTGATTTGTCTCAGGTGGGAGGACAATCTGCTTTATTTCATATTTAACATTTCATTGTGTTAGTGAAGCACACTAACTGTTTCTAGTGGCACTGGGAATACAAAGATGCAAAGATGAATGTCATTGTCCTCAAGGAGTTCAAAATATTGGTGAGGAAGGTGGGGTAAAGTTTGCAAACTAATACGTAAGAGCAGTGCTCTAGAGCTTGCATTTTTGTTTTACTTACACACATATGCACAGTCGTGTATATATGTATGTATATATATACTCAAATGAAACAAGGTTAAGAATGTGTTCCACAGTTCTACTGGATGTGAACTAAAAAATTTAGTTTTTTAATTTATCTGTCCATTGACAGATGAATGGATAAAGAAGATGTGGCACATGGGCTTCCCTGGTGGCGCAGTGGTTGAGAGTCCGCCTGCCGATGCGGGGTACATGGATTTGTGCCCCGGTCCGGGAAGATCCCACATGCCGCAGAGCGGCTGGGCCCGTGGGCTGTGGCCGCTGAGCCTGAGCGTCCGGAGCCTGTGCTCCGCAACGGGAGAGGCCACAGTCACAGCAGTGAGAGGCCCGCGTACTGCAAAAAAAAAAAAAAAAAGATGTGGCACATATATACAATGGAATATTACTCAGCCATAAAAAGAAATAAAATTGAGTTATTTGTAGTGAGGTGGATGGACCTAGAGTCTGTCATACAGGGTGAAGTAAGTCAGAAAGAGAAAAACAAATTCTGTATGCTAACACACACACATGGAATCTAAAACAAAAAACAAAAAACAAAAAAACAATGGTACTGATGAACCTAGTGGCAGGGCAGGAATAAAGACGAAGACACAGATGGACTTGAGGACACGGCGGGAGGGGGAAGCTGGGGCGAAGTGAGAGTAGCATCAAAATATATACACTACCAAATGCAAAACAGATAGCTATTGGGAAGCAGCTGCATAGCACAGGGAGCTCAGCTCGGTGCTTTGCCAAGGACCTAGAGGGGTGGAATAAGGAGGGTGGAAGGGAGGCTCAAGAGGGAGGGGATATGGGGATAATTGTATGCATATGGCTGATTCACTTTGTTGTACAACAGAAACTAACACAGTATTATGAAGCAAGTATACTCCAATAAAGATCTATTAAAAAAATAAAAATGCTAAAAAGCTATGACTTTTTAGACCATGGCATTTTAGATTGGCATTAACTCTGCTTCATGACTTCTTGCATTATCCACTTGCAGTGGGTAATGACAAAAATACAGAAGTTATATTATAAATAAATATCTGGGTGTACTAAAAAAATTTAGTTTATCAACTGAGTACAACGTATATTAGCATATCAACAAATTATATAACAGCTCTTCACTTATATATTTTCTGTATAATCCTATTTATACATCATTACATTTTCTTCATTGATAATGCAGAGGTAAGTCTCATACGAGCACATGTGAACATTCATTCAAAATTAGCAAGGAAGGGAGGCAGAGAGGGGAGACAGAGTGTGTGAGTGTATATTTGAGTCTTTAGGAATGCGTTAGTATGTCTGTATATTAAGGTGGAAATTAAATATAGTAATTCCTTTAGAAGTTTATATTTATCTAAATATCAAACATCTGGAAGCAAAAAATATTCCCTTGCAATGTATATACTTACTATATTAGATGTTTCTGGGATTCTCTTTTTGGAGAGACAGACCTCCAGGGATATGACATTGTCCCTGGGATGCCCTTCTTTCCTTTGTCTGCCTGGTGAACTTCAACCATCACACCTCATTGGACAATTTCTGTACAAACAATATATAGAAGTAGTCTTCCATATTACAGTGCTAACACATTGCAGGAGTTATAATGTACCATTCAAAATCAGGTACTATTTTTTGTCTAGTTCTGGAATGGTATATAATAGGAGCACAGTAAAAGTTTAATATTAATTATGAGTTTTTATTGACTAAACTAAGTTCTCAATTTCAACTGGATTACTCAGCAGTTTTTAAACCCAAATCATATGTTATGTTCAACTTTGTTTAGGCCTTTAACATTAAATTAAATGACTTACTATTTTAGTATGAGGGAAATACTTTAATTATGGGCCTGAAGCCACTTATATTCACCTTAGTTAAAAAGTCCTCTTGCTGCTACCAGTTAACAAGCTGTAAGCATTATTAACCACTTCTCCCGGTGATTTCCTTAGCAAAAGTGGAGTTAGAAGCTTGGCATTTGCTTTATTTTAGATTCAAAAAAACTTTTTTAAGATTATGAACAAAGACTGAAGTTCCTTAGAAAAATGTTAAATAAGATATTCATTTTAAATATAAAATATCCAGGTTAACGCAAATGAAATATTTTTTATCAATTATTTCTATACTTTATATGATGCTCTGTAAATACTACAGAAATGGTAAATAATAAAATATCTGGCAAAGAGGTTCTCAAGAGCCTGTAGCATAGGCTAATAATGTTTGCTAAGTGTGATAGAAAGATTTTTAGGCTGAAATACAGAAGACTGACAACTGGTCATCTTGGTGAATCTAAGAAGACAATTCTTCAAAAATTACTTAATCCATAAGAGATTACAGAATACTGAATTGTATTCAGTAACACCTGCAAGGGACCAAGTAAAATATGGTATTTAAACCCCTATTAAACACTACACTTCTAAAATATAAAAGTGATTTAGATTGTTCATTTTCCACAGATGAAAGCTAAAATTCTGAATTTTTAATTATTGACTTTCCCCCAATTTTAGCAGTACATATAATACTTATTAAATTTTTAAATGTCAGATTGGTATGCCTGCTTCCAATTGCTGTCTTGTTTAATTCTCAACTTTTTCTTATGAAGTAGCTCAAGATAAATGTAGCTCAAAAAAGCTCTCATAATTATCAAGCTATTTTTCCAATGCACATATTATATATTCAATTACACACTCAAGTAATTTCACAATTGTTTTCATTTAAAAAATTATTTTCAGTTGATTATTTCTTATGCATTGTAGATTCTGGGAGGAAAGTTACATAAAGCATTTGAAAATAATTCAAAGGTGTATTCAAGTGAATGAGGTTTTTATTTTAATAGGATACTTTTCCTAGTGACAATAATCTTTAAAAGAGAAAGTATTAATACCTCAATATTTTGAAGTAAGATAGCTCAGAAACACAAGTTAAATGCTATTTATTTACTTTTCTAAAATGTACAAATGACTCATTTTTATTATCACTCATGCACTGTAATAGCTGGGAGAACAGCAGGTTGCTTGAAGATGTAACAAATATTCTTTGAACACTTCAATAAACAGAATGTAAACATTCACTTTAATAATGTTTCCTTTGTTAATGCAAAACTGAGTGCATTTTTTCCTTGTCTCTGGTTGAGTCATGACTAGCTGAGTAGCAACAGCAGAGCGCTGAAAGAATTTTTCAACAGCAATTTGCTTGTTCTAATTTACTTTTCAAGGTTGATGATCAGGATCATTATGTGGCTTGCAGAACTATTTCTATTAACTTGATCCAGTCATTCCTCTTGTTCTCATCATATTTAGTTTCCCTGGCAGCTTTAAGTGAATCAGAAGTGCCACTGGTGCTCCAGTTCTATAGTTTCATATACAAAATGAATTCCTATATCCTTTAGAAACAAATCTGTCATACTCATTGAGAAAGTATGGGTTCTTTGAAATGAGTGACTCAGATACGAAATCTTTGCCTTTTGTTCTTCAAATAGAAATACTCTTTCTGGTTAGTGGACCTATGCAACAATAATACCAAAGCATTATCTGTTCAACCTTAACTTTGTTTAAAGAAATTCTAAGTAGCCTCGTGTTTTGAGCTTGAACACAATCATCACTCATCAACAAGATTAAGAAATAAAACTCAGGTAATTTTTAAAATTTACATGATGCATACTGGAAAAGGCTTATTTTATTTCAATGTATAATATTCTAATAATGTAATGGGAAATAATCAAGTTATTCTCCACATTTTCAATAAATTTCAAAATCGCTGAATGTTTTCCCAATCTGCTTTCTGTGAGGGAATGTGTATTACTATAGTTCTAACATTTAAAGAGTGCCAGCTAAGTGATTTGGAAAATTCAATGGTATTACATTCTTCACACTAAACAAAACTATAAAACTGGCAAAGAAAAGAAACTCTTACTTCAATCACTGGCAAATTAACAAAGTTAACAATATAAATAAAATGGATCACACTTACCAGGCTTTGCTTCTAAAAGGGAAAAATCACAGGGTTTAAAAATATAGTCATTAGTTATCTCTTTATATAACCTGCAGAGGGCACTAAAGTCCCTTGAAAGAAAAAGTAAAAAATTTAAGAGGGATAACAATAATTTTTCATTTTTATTTATTAGTAGTATGTTAACTAAATAACCTTTTTTTTCCACAGAAACTATCATTTAAAGAGAAGACATTTAAAGGAAACATAGTTTGATTTTAAATGTTTAATGGAGTATTAAGATATACAAATTTTCACGTCCTACTGGAAAAACAATTTAGCAGGTGGTTTCCACCCCAGGGCATCCGTCAATATGTAAATGCTGTGCATCATATATTAACACCACACTACCATCAATTACACAGATTGGCCAGGGCCTGAGAAAAGTCAACCTGGACCTCAAAGTAACCTGCTTACAAAGCAGTAAATTAGTAATACAGATAAGGCATTGCATTGCTCCAGGCTATATACGGACGATAATGTTATCATATCCATAAAACTGTTGTTGAAAAAAAACCTAGAAGCTAGCTGAAAAGCTTTCAACTCATAAGAGTTTTAACCATTTTATAAGAGTAACCTCAAGAGTTCTTTGGTAATATTCATTTTATGCACCTCCTCATTACTACTGACTAACATTGTGTTTGCAGGGAGGACATTTGAATATTTAACTTTAAATATTCTTCTTCCTCTGACATAATGAAATATTTCATAGGGAAACCCACCAAGTTGTACACACTAACATAAAACATTATATAAATACCCACACACATACATCTATGCTTTACATAAATATATTTTCTCTGATAGCATATTTCAAGATATATTGCAACATTTTATTAACTAAAAATTTACTGCACAGAGTAAGTTAATTATTAAAAATACTAGTTTCTTAGCAACATGGCCAGGGGACCCTGCCTTCCATCTTATATTTTTTCTGATCCTCAATTTTACCATGGTTAAGTAACTTGCTATCAAAAGATATTTAGAAACATTTTGGTTACTAAATTCAAACTAGAGATGTTCATTTGGCATAAACATAAGTTAGATATGCATTTATTTGAGTCACTGTTTCAATTTAGAAATTGGATCACAAAAAGTTTGAGCCAAAAAAAAGGTATAAGAAAATTATCCAAATACATAACTTGCAAACTGATACTAGAATAATGAACAATTATAAAGCATTAAAAAATGCTGTCTATAATAATAAAACTAGTCAAGAAACACATCTTACAATTTTATTCTTCAAATATTGTGCAAAATTTCATAGAATATTTCAAACTTTAAAGTTATGGAGGAAGGGTACCCAGTTAAATGAGAAAAAGGCAGAAAAAAATAGTAAACAGTACTGTCGAAATGGTTATTTTGATAACTTAAAATAATCAGTTTGAAGTATTTTTGTAATGGTACTTTTATGAAAAAAATCTTGATTCATCATGGGAACAAAACAAGCTCTTTTTCAAGAAAGGACAAAGTTAAATAAAGCTTTGAAATCACAAGTCTTAAGATGAATAATTGTGTACTGCGACATGTTTTCCCAAATTGGATTTCTTTACCACATACCATGACATTTTTTAATGGAGGCGGATGGGGAGAAACTGTGCAGTTGAATAAAATAGAAGCATTTTCTCAGCGTAAGTTGTAGCTTTGATTTTTGGGTTATCTCAGGGCCAATAAATATACACTCTAGTATATGAAACAAAACTAGAAGATATACTTAAACTGTAGTCTTTGTTTCTTCAAAGCCTATGTTTTCTAAAATCATTGTTAGGCAAAGTAAAAAGAAATGTTTGTTCTATTACATAAGAACTAAACTTCATTTGGTATTCAATTGACTTTCTAACTTAGCAGACAGGACTTTTACATCTTCAAATACTGAAAATAAATTGCATTCTTGGCCCTTGCTTTAAAAGGTTATAGAGAATAAACGCACACCCTGGTAGTGTTCTAGTGATCTCCCTAATCTCAGTTGCACTTTGTCAGAACGAGGTAACTGGTAGTTAAGTGAAATACCCTAGATCAAAGGGGGATTAATCACCAACTGAATCCTTGCTGAATAAACCTGTCATTCAAGAAAATTATTTCCACTGAACTTAGCAGAGGATTGAAGGTATTTGCATAACAGGGACCTACGTACTTCAGCCAGGTTAAAAGGTTCAGAATTCATCCCATGTTTAGCTTTTTGCCTCCTTTTCCTTTCAGCAGCCTGGTACAATGGTTTCTAATCTGATAATACAGCTAACTATCTAAATGATGTCAGAACAGGAAAGTATTGCAAAGTTTGGATGAGGGATGGATCAATTTCACTTTCAGTAACTCCTAAATCTGATTTGTTGGAATTTAAGATGTAATCCTAAAAAAGTCCCTTAAACCTGAGAACTGTTTATTAACATCCCTTTTCTGACCTTTGTCTTAGAAACAACCATTCTGCTGTGGCAGCGGTCCCTGCAGAGACTCTGGATGATAACTCGACCTACCTTCCTCCTAGGGGTGGTGCAGGAGTCCATGAATATCTATAAAGGATTCTGAAATACTATAATAAAAACTAGAAGAAAAATACTAGTAGTTGTTCTATGTATTAAGTTGTGCTTTGAAATATCTTAAATCATACAATGTATATATAAAACCACAATTTTAACTCACTGAAAATATTGAGTTGGTGTGAAAAAATTAATTTTGTAAGACTAATGCTTAATTAAAAATTTTTTTAAAAATTTAAGAATTCCTGATAAGGCTATTTACTTCAAACCTGACATTTGAATCAATTATTTAAAAAGTAAAAGGTAAAAAATGCCCACCACTGTAAGGGGATTGTCTTACACTGTTAAGGGTACTGCTGACTTTAAAAAGTTTGAGTACATTTTCAGAAATGTAACACTTTTTGTACATTTTGGATCTACTGAAGAATAATTACCCATATGATAGACATCAGATTTCATAATCATATTTTGGCACTAAAGGGAATTTAGCAATTTTGCATCCAGCGGTCTGACACCATCCAAACCTTTAACTGGAAGTAGGTGCTCATATTCAGTGCAAACACACAGCATCTTTCAAGTTAAAAAATGCAAAGAATAGTTATCAAAGAAAATGAATAAAATCCATAGCGAGATAATATTTTAGAAAATGATTGAAGTTTTAACCCAAGAAAGGACTCTTAGAGTGTCTTATAGCTTAGAATAAGAACATGTCAATCACGATTAAGCTTCTGGAATCGGAATCCCTTTGAAATGCAGCTGTTTCTTCTTTAATTGTGGCAGCGGACTCTGAAGAAAAGAAAGGTCCAGCCTTAAAGATGAGTAAGGAATACAAAATAGCTCAGGATTAGTTGTGGAGTTCAAAGGTCGCTAATTACACTAAGGAGTTCCCAGACACAGAGAAAACATTAAACAGGTCACCTACCAAACGGGAAACAGACTTTGTCTTCAGAAATTATCCTGAAGTGACAGGTTTCTAGACAAAATCAAAGCATCACAGTGTGCCCAGCTGATCTCAACAGGATGAAAACATGAGTTAGTTTTAGTTCTGTAGCGTTATGTTAGAATGCAATGGCAACAGATGGCATCAGGTTCCCCATTGTCCCTACACTTTTCCAGTACTCCTTAGATTTTCCTCAGGTTTCTAGAAATGTCAGATCAAAGATTCATTGGTTTTTACGATTGCTTATAAAGTTTTGCCTAGGGGATTATTACACTGAATCTCAGCCTACTCACTAGATAAATGCCTCTTCCCTATTTTAGTATACTTTGCTAAACACTTATACAATCAAGATGTACAAATGGTTCCGTTAATATAAGTGAAATGTTAAGCTTTCCTTGTGTTTAAGAGAGATCAAAAAACTTAAAGGGAATGATTTTTTTCTTTTTTCAAAAGGAACGTTTTTACTACTGATTATCTATGATTAACCTAGAACAACAAGCTAAAGTCCTGGTCTGGAAGTTACTCTGTTTTCTTCATTACTTGGGATAATTTTGAACATAGAACATTATGCCATGATAATGTCTTGCAGAAAATGAGTTTATGAGTAGGATTGACCTTAATTTTAAAAAACTACATTTCAAATCCTAAATTTCTATGCAATCTCCTTTCAAACTACCATAGCTCTCTTTCAAGAAGTTAGCAGCTTTTTCTAAGCTTTTCCTTAAGAGACTCATAAAAAAAAGAAACCAAGATATAATTTAATTGACTATTAATCTGTAATGCGTATTTTTTTTATATAACTCTTCTAATTCTGTTCTGTAAAAAGAAACTTGACATGGAATAGGTTTGGAGGTTCTTGAGATTTCATCTTTTCTTGAATGGTCATTTAAAGTCCAACTTGACAATGAACTACTTTGAAAACAGAACGTGACAAATAATTGTAAAGACAGGTAGAGAATAAAGAGTATGTATGACTGGATGGTTCCTGAAGAAACCCAGAGCATGCCAATAAGGAAGCAAGGGTGACAAATTTAAAGAAAATGTGCTACATGAAACTGAAATAAGATTTAAGTGATACTCTCTACCCATAAAATAGCTTTTGATTTTTACCTGAATTCATTCATTAATGAATTATAATAAAACAGGAAAAGACCGATATTATATCTAAATTTATATTTAAAAATTTGGCTGCAGATATTCAGTAATCACAAAACACTATGCTCATCTTCTGAAGGTATCCCACTCCTCTTAATATGCTTACTAAACAAAATGTTATTGTGGCAGATTAATAAGCTTGCCTGAAAAGTAACTCCAGAACAGAGAAAAACAAAATAGAATTATGCAGATTCTTTATTAGTCAGTAGGATAGTTCTGATTAAAAACAGGTTACTATTTAAACAATTTTCTTTCATTTTCATCAGCTGTTTTCTCAAGAGATTTACAAAGTTGTTCCTAATGTGGTCTCTGGTATTCTGTAACAACACATCGTACTAGCACTTAGCACTTAGGTTTGGAAGAGCAAATAGTTTTTTATCTTGCACGTCATCTACAATCTATTGGGAGTAGCTGCCTGCAGCTCTGCACTGAGGAGCCTAAGCCCATATCCAGGAAGGCTCAGTGGAGAAAGAGGACTGTGACTGATTAGCCATGTCTGCCACAGGGGCAGGAAGAAACATGTATGGCAGGGCAACCCAAGACTAGTCTACAATAAGCTGAAAGTGAATCACTACATTTTATGCTCTGAAATCATACTTGAGTAAAATCAAAGGGTAATGAAATTGGATACATTAGTGTTTAAAATGTTCTTTCAAACTAGATCAGACTAAAAACATTGAACAAGAGCATTTTGTAATTAAATCAATGATTTTCACTCATAGGTTATATGCATACACCTTAAAAATAAAAGACTGTGATTTAATTTATGTTACTATTGTATAAATCCCATTTAAACACGAGACAATTACAGTAATAATGATCCATATGTTACTGGAGCAGGAGCTTTAGAATTCCAGATGTAATAGTCAGAAGAAATTAGTTTCCGGTCTAAAAAAAAAAATGATAAGATTATATTATCTTAAAAATTCAATGAGAAAGCAAAGTCATGATATTTAAAATTGTGGAACACAATTATTTCAAGGAAGGCAATACTTTGAGATATCCATTTCAATTCAATTTTTATCAAGGCATTATTATAACTTTCACCACTTTAAAAATATGGCTTCATTACATACATGAATAATCCATCTTTTAGCTTATACATGCCAAAATCCCTCATGCCAAATCTGCTAATTTTTTTCTCACATCTTCCCTAAATTCTTTTTATTATAGACCATTACTTCAGCTACAAAAACATTAAAAATAGTTTTATTGTTACCCTTCTGTAACCTCTTCACCACAGTTCTGATTCTGATCTTGCTATTCTTTATGCATTCAAAGTTTCAGAGATGGAAATACACACCCAACTTTCTAGTAACGTTTTAAAAAGGTTGCTTCAGTGGTTTCTTATTGTTCTGATCAAATTTAAGATTTCTGTTTTAAGAGCTTTGGACAAATGAAAACCTCTTTAAAGTTTTCTGATATGTAAAACTGAGATGATAATGCTCATTTGGAGCTAGACATGTGTATGTTCTTATTCCATACATCTCTATGTATCCAATTCTGCCTTTTATACCTTCTTCATAATGAAAAGGATAGAGGTAGGATGTATTACTTCATTGCCTTTTTGTTGTTGTTTGTTCAGTTTGAGAACCTAGTAACATTGAGAGGCAACATAGCATATTGGTTAAGACATTGAGAGGCAACATAGCATACTGGTTAAGTGGTCAGTGTCTAGAGACAGACTGCTTGGCTTTGAGTCCAGTTCTGCCATTTACTAGCTATGTGACCCTATTCTCTCTGTTCCGTCAACATCCTCATCTGTAAAATGGAGATAACAACACTTACGTAGGGTGCTGTAAGGATTAATGAGTTAGCACACATTACATACTCAGAACTGTGCCTGGCACACAGTAAGCAATAAACATCAGCTATTATTATTTAAATTAAGATTATTAGCATTATTAAACTATTTTCAGAACTAAGTTGTATATTATGAATATAGATTTTATTGTCAAGATGATGGCAAAATAAAGGTTTTTACATAGTTGCACGAAGTGATAGTTATGCTCTGAAACTAATAGAAGAAGGAAATAAAAGATTGGTCGTAATTATGCATTTAAAGTGACCTCTTTCATTCATATATTAAGAAGCAGGTGAATTACTGAAACATCCCATTCTGTATTATAATCTCTGAAAATTACTACAATATGTTTAGTTAATATTAATAAGATACAGTATTTTAAACATTATCTAAAGAGACAACATATTTCCCATAGACAACCTAAAATACTGGTCTGTTTGCATTTAGACAAAACTGCTGGTTTGTCCAAACTAACAACTGTATTGTGCCTTCATTTAAAAAAAAGAAAAAAAAAAGCATTATGAAGACTCTTCCATATACATGAATTTCTCTAAAAAGCAATGAAAAAATGATGTAGGAGAAAGCACAGGGATGTATGGAGGTAAAGAATATGGCTTATTCTGGTTATATTACAAAGAATATATTATTGCCATTCACAGGTTAATTCCTTAGAATTCAGTAGTTCTGAGTTCTGTAATTCTTTAGAAACTTTCAAGTACAAAGTCTTGTCTTATCCTTCCTAGGGACCCTAACCCTTAGTTTAAGAAATACTTACCTAAATAGCTTTATTCCCCTTAATATATGAGGCAAAAATGTTGCTGCTTACGTTTATCTAACTCTACCTCATTCTAGCTACTTTTTTGTTCTATGCCACATATCTATATTTGATCTGAATTAAATAATTTTGAATTCATCTACAAATTGCTCTGTTTCCCCTCCCTATATTTCCATTTGTACTATATGTGTGTGTGTGTGTATACACACACACACACACACACACACACATTTCTCTTACCCTCCTTTTGGTAAAACAGAGTACTAAATAATGCTCATTGACTACAACATTTGCTAAAAATATTTAAAATTTTAAGTAATAATCATACTTAACATTTATTGAATTCATCCCACATGCTAAGCATTAATGCTAAGTGCATGGTTGATATGATTTTATTTAAACCTCCTAACAACCCTGAGGTAAATAATACTACTAATTCCGTTTTATATATGAGGAAACTAAATAAGAAGTTCACTAACTTGCCCAAGAGTAAAAGAGTAAATTATAAGCAGAGCAAAGCAAATCCAACTTTAGACTAGAGCCCACCTCTATGTCAATCCTTGCTCATCCAGACCACTTTACAAACAGGAGAAGGCAGAGGGCAATGTATATAAACTGTTACACAGGATGGATTAGGCCAGAATTTTTATAAATCGGTATTATTCTCTGATCTTTTTCTGTCATATTTTAATTTTATCTTAGTTAATAATAACATAACACCACTTTAGTTACCTTAAGTTAGTTTGAATCTGTACAACTTACATGTACTTATTTTTGGTTTTCCTGATGCAAAAACTTGAACTGAATGCTGATCCGCATAACACCCAGTGAGTGTGTAATCTAAGATCCTAAAATGAAGCTAGAACAAGAAGAGAAATGTACCAAATTAAGGTGATTATTTGGTAAAAATGATGGTCACATTTTTTTCCCTTGACACAAGTTTAGGAATTTATTTCACAGAGTTCACAAAATAAAAATCACAAATAATACTGTGTGTGTTTGCATGCGAGTGCACATACTCACACATATATACTCACCTTTCCCTTCTGCATTAGGGTCGTTTCTTTGTAAGGCTGCCATTATGAAGTGCTTAACACATACCAGGCCCTTCACTAATATAAACTCTAATCTGCACTGCAAGGTATCCCTATTTTACAAATGAGGGAACTGAGGTTCAGAGATGGAAACACTAAGCGTCCCAGTAGGTAAGTAGTAGAGCTGGCATTTGAACTCAGACCTGCCTGACTACAAAAGCTGGTGCTCCTTCCCCTATGGTGTTTGGTGTTCTGTATGTTCTCTCCAATCTCTAAGGCTATGTGGCTGTGATAGATTTCAGATCATAATTCTTTTATACACCTTTTAGCAGAACACAATAAAGTAATTGCTAAAACAGAAACACCAGTTTATCTGGTGTTTGGAGGGAATGAAACGCTCTACTTAATTTTTCAGAAAACTAAAATTTAACTTTTACATAACTAACCTTTCTAAAATGTAATGAATGTAATGAATGAATGTAAGCTCCTGGATTTAATTGATAATGTGGTGATATCAGTATAAATGCCAATTAATATATTGGGCAATAATAGAGAGGGCCATTAGTACCTTCTCTGAAGGCATAGTGCTGGGCTCTCTCTGAGCCACAATGATATTCACATGAACCATGAAAGGTCTATTCTTACAGAACTCCTGCCTCCTTTTGCTGTGATTCTCATTTTTGCTGCTAAAAGCTTTTGATTTGGCAATATCCTGATAGCTTTTCTATACTTTTTTTCTTCCTTCTCCCTTCCCTGCAAATTTCTCTCTTTTCCTATCTTTCTCCTTTTGATTGCCAAACTAACTGATCACAGACACAGATGTAATTTTCAGATCTTCTCAGCAATTTCTTCCCTTTTGCAACTCAAATTATCTAATAGTAAAGGGCTTTTGCTTGCTTGTTTGGTATAATTCTGGATGCTGGAAGTTATGACAAGGTTGATTTCCACACAACTAGATATTATAAAAATAAATCTATTCATTGAACACAAATACGTACTACACGCTTTTGATGCGGCTATAAATGGTTAGGTGATGAAAATGAATAGAAGAGTCATAATCCCTACCTTTGAAAAACATATAGTATAGTGACATCTCACATTTTTTTCTGAAAAACATCTGGAAGAGGGAATTTCTATAATAATCATTGAAACAAAGCTCATGGACATAGTTGAAGCCAATACAGAAGAAATGAATATCACTAGTGTACTTCTGACTTCACTACCATTTCCCCTAGTTGCTTTTACATATAGATTTCAATCTCTCTTTGATTTCTTTGATACTACTCTATTTAGGTTTTCCTGCTACCTTTCTGATCGCATTTTCACTTTCCCTCACTGATTCTTTTGAACCTTCCTCCTATTTTCTCTTATCTTTTTCTGACCTTATTCATTTCTACTGCCTCAACTATTTCTTCTCCATGGATAACTCCTAGATCCTAAGAACAGTTGAGCTTTCTCTTGAGAATCAAGCTTTGGGTTTTAAGCCACCTACTGGACACCTATACTGGGGTAAACTGCTATTACCAGCAACATATGTGATATGAAGCCCACTCCCTCCCAAATTTCTCCACATTTCTTCTAAGATACAGAACTTTCTTCTAAGTATGTATATCCATTCATCAAATATTTATGTGCTAGGTACTGAACTAGATGTTGGGAATATAACAATGAATGAATGAGATTCACACGGTCTTTGCCCTCCTAGAGCTTCAAGTCTGGTCTAAGTCACAATTTTTTAATGACATCATCTTTGACTTAAAACTATTTCTTATCTTTCTACTTAATTAGTGAGATTAAAGGCTATATACCTTTATCACAGCTCTATTCCTTTTTCTCCCTTCCTTTCTCTTTCTGTGACACTACACTAGTTCAGCATTATTAACTTACTACCTTTCAGCTGGAATACTAATATAGCTAATAAATAGTTTCTTTGTCTCTAGTTTTTTTCTTCACTCACCTTCCTCACATCCATTTCAGATTGATCCTCATAAAGTATCACTTTCTGGAGGACCACTCCCGTACTCAAAGAAAGTATAACATTTTCTAACAAAGCAATGAAAGCCAGATTCAAATCCTCTACAATCCAGACCTAAATCACTTATTCAGACTTCTGTGTGACTACTGTTTCTAGCACTGGTTCCTAAACATGCCTTGTTATCCTTCATTCCTGTGATTAAGTCATTCAAGGCTTCATATCGATGCTTACCTGAGCCTCAGAGTTTTGCCTAAACTCCATCTCTACTACAAAGCTTTCCTTGATCACTTTGGTTGGAAGTGCTCAGTCTTTTTTTTGAAAGACCAAAAGCAGTCAGTCCTGATCAGTTACTGACATGCATCATTGAAAAATCCCTAGAGGGCAAAGACTACATCTTACATTCTTTTTATACAAATCTCAAATGTGATATCTAAGAGCTGTGTAGAACTAGGCTAAGTTGAGGTATTTAGGTTTTACATAATTCTTTCACCTTAAAAATTTTAAAGTATTAAGTGAAATAGAAAGTGATTACTAAACAAAAAGAATCTTACTAAAATCTAACAGAGGACTTAGACAAAAAGAACAGAACTCCAAAAACAAAAAAATGTTAGGAAACATTAAAAATCAATTATATGCAATTTGGAACAAAAGGAAAGGCTTCTAATGTAGTGAGCCATATAAATATATTTACCTTTAAATACGCTGTGCCTCCAATGCAAATCTGGTCAAATGGCTGCTTTTCATGGCTCTTGGCTCCAAAAGTTACAGTTCCAGAAAGACTAATTTCCATTGATTTTGGGAACTTCTGTCCTAAAAACAGAAATACATCAATCAACTATTATAAATTAAATAGATTCTACAGCAAATGAATGAAAAAAAAATAAACAAAACCTAGTTTACCAATATTCCAGATCAATAAGCTTTTCTC
Organism: Orcinus orca; assembly: GCF_937001465.1. NCBI lineage: Eukaryota > Metazoa > Chordata > Mammalia > Artiodactyla > Delphinidae > Orcinus > Orcinus orca. Next base: position 157,963,945 of record NC_064560.1, on the reverse strand, counting down.
TCGAAATACTTCAAGCTGGCCAAAACTAACTTTGTATTCCACATGTGTGACTGGACCTCTTTAAAAAAGAAATGGACAAAATGGAAAGAAAAAAATAATCATAGATATAACAGTTTAAAGAGATTTAAGTCAAATCTTGCTACTGTTACTTAATACAAGGACAACATAAAAGCAGATCTGTATTCAAGTTTGCAGAATAGAGTAGAATAAATAATGAATATTATATCTCAGAAAACACAGAAACACTATAAACATTTTTTTGGTGATGCTATACATTTCATTATTAATTCTAAAGATAACTACAAAGTCATGCAGAATGTATTAATACAGGCACATAGATTGACGTAACATTAAAACTGTGATTTTACTATATATTTATGTATCCTTTGAAAAGAACTATTCTGTAGGACAAACTTAAAAGTAGAACTGATAAGGAAGTAATCTTATGATATTAATTCACCAGGTTTTCTAGTTGGGCTTGATCTGTATGTTGAGTACAGAAAATTGTTAGAAATAAAGCCAGTAGTAAAATAAACCCTGAAGCAGCTACACTGGCTGAAGTTTATAATTTACTAGCAAGTAGTTTAACCAGAAAAATGACGATATTTAAAAATAAAGAGATTATTTTTATGACAATGTTTTGGTTAAGAATCAGCATACATTTGAATAACATAAAATTTTTAGATCTTAAAAATAAGGTAAAAACCAAGACAATTTATTATAGGGCAGTGGGAATGTACTAAAGAAGGCAGAGATCATGGCATTATGTTACTTTATTCCTACCTGTTGTAAAAAGGTATACGAGCTTCACAGAATTCAAAACTATTTTTCACACTTTCATGAAGTTTTAAATTAACTGTTATTTTTAGTTGTACTTCTTCCTCTTTTACTTGATAAAAACCCAAAATTGGTGGCACAGGGACCTGGAAACAAACATAAACACATTTTTATATAATTCTCAGGTTAATGGGTCTAAAATATCAGTGGTGATGGAGAAAAAAGGCTTGCAGTAATATAGTCATTATATACAGATATGACTTTAATGACTAATGGGTTACTCCAAGTTATTTTGATAATAGATGATGAAGCTACATTCCTTCTAAGGTCAGGGATTCTTGCATCTCTTTCTATTTCCAGAGGTGAGAAAGGTGCCTTACAGAGGTGTGTGATACATTCTTTTTCCTACTCCTGCTTGTTCAGATTCCCTTCCTCCAGGGTCTCTATAACCTGCAACACAGAACGTGCACTAGACATACTGATCACTGACACCCACCCACAGTTTCTGCTGCCCTGCTTGTAGCTTGACTCCCCAACCCTCCCAAATCAGCAGTAGTTTAATGGGTCATCAATAACTGATTGAAGCGAAACAATCTGAATCTTCTGGTAAATAACTCATGAAAAGTTCTTGTTTGGACCAAAAGTATGGATGATTTGCTTACAACAGAATTCATAAATATGAAGATTAGCAAAGTCCCAACTTCTCCAAGGTTGTTTACCTGAGAAGTGTAGTAGCATAAGTTGAATGACTCTAAAGGTGGAGTGAGTGGAAATTTGTAAGGCCCACTAAATGCAGAATCATCTGCTGCATCAATGCTACTAGAAGTCAGAATGGCAGAGTCGAGAGATGTCACACAAGGATGAACCAGAATATCCTGAAGTGGAGATCCATTGGTGGGGAGACTCAAGCTGATGGTAACATTTGGCATACTTCCTTCTAAATCACACTGCAACACAAACAAACAGATATTACCAAGATCTTTGAAGCATACATCTTTTGAATGAGGCCTTTCTTAATTTATCTGAGTCACTTTCCACAACTTAATTCACTTTTCTCTCAAGGTATTATTCTCATTGCTTTCTGTGTTCTGGTTAATGATTCTATCATGCTCTCAGACACCCAAGCCAGAGACCAGGAGAGCCTTCCTAGAGCCCTCTGCTTACATTTAAAACCCTTAAAAAGCAACTTTTCTTCATTCCTGTTACACTGGTACAGGCCCTTACAATTTCTGTCATAGCCCTCTAAGTGTATCTAGACTCACTTTCCCCTAATCAATCCATCCTTCATCAATGCTAGAGCTATCTTGAGCTATCTTAATAAAACATAATTCTAATTATATTGTATCCATGTCAAAACCTCTCAATAGTTCCCCCTCAGTTTTGTATTACTTTTAAAGCCTTTTGCTGTTTGGTTCCCATCTACCTCTTTAATCATTTTCTACCCTGCAAGTAATGCTGGAGACACATTGGGGACTGTCAGAGGATCAGAGACTTATTCTCCCAGCTCCTCTTATCCGTGAGTAAGCCCTCATTCCTATACTAAACACCTTTACTCCCATAAATCTGTAGTGGCTCTTTTTCTCACCCAGCCAGATTGATATACCTTACTTGGGTGTGTGCTGGGGGCCCGGGGGGGGGGCGGGCGGTGGGCGGTCAGGCTCTTCCTTTATAACTCAAACTTGACATTTACCTCTATTAAAGCACCCAATTACAACTGTCCAATTGAGGCATATAAGGCTTACTGATAACTTTTGTTTGGCTAGACTTGTACAATATGTTAAGAGTTGGTGGAACTCAGTAGGTATAATGCTTAGCTCCAAGTGCAAGCAGCTAGTTCCACTATCATATACATAGTCTGCATTATGCATTAACTGCCCGCTCTCTAGAGGTGAGATCAAATGTCTGTGCCCCTGTTTGTTTCCTTCTTTAAGCTTTAAGTTTTTGAAAGCAAGAATTATTATATTTTTCTTTGTATCTCTAGTGCCCAGTACATTGCTAAGTATAAGAGATACTCCAGGGACTTCCCTTGTGGTGAAGTGGTTAAGAATCCGCCTGCCAATGCAGGGGACATGAGTTCGAGCCCTGGTCTGGGAAGGTCCCACATGCCGCGGAGCAACTAAGCCCGTGTGGCACAACTACTGAGCCTGCACTCTAGAGCTCGTGAGACACAACTACTGAAGCCCACAAGCCATGACTACTGAAGCCCGCGTGCCACAACTACTGAAGCCCGCACGCCTAGAGCTCGTGCTCCACAACAACAGAAGCCACCGTGAGGAGAAGCCCACGCACCGCAACGAAGAGTAGGTCCCGCCCTCTGCAACAAGAGAAAGCCCATGTGCAGCAACAAAGACCCAACGCAGCCAGAGATACTCCAATAATGTTTGCTGAATGGATATCTTTTTATAATTATGAACCGTACCTTTGGTTCGCAATGTTAATAGGAAATGTTTTATATTTTTATCTACCACTTGACATATGTGTGAATTCATGAATATATCTGCTGTATAATGCAAGCATTTAGAGAGCAGGCAGGCATTATGAACAGTACCATGTATAATTAGTGACTTATAAAGGTCTTTCAGTGATAGTTAGAATAACGTCAATCCCATTTGATAATAAAAATGCCAAATAACTACTATGAAACTTAAGAACATTTTAGTATTTTCAACTTTAAATCATCTGCTACTTCACTCTCTATATGTGGATAGCAAGAATTAAAGAAAAAAGTTTTATTTTTTGGCAGATATTTATGGAGATAATATATGAACAAATATTAGTAGCAAATAGTATCAACATTTTAAAATATTCGGTTTATACTTATTATCCTCTAACACTCTAACATAATTAAAGGAATCAGAGAAACAGCAACCATTATGGAAATAACCAAGAAATTATCTGCTGTCTAGGCATCTGAAATACCAGAGCACTAGCCATTCACTACGGGATGAGGACATCCATTCTAGAAGAAATCTGTATACTACCTTTTAAACCAATCTGGCATATGTAGATCTGGACTTTTAATTAGGAATTATACAAACAGAAGCAACCTAGGTCCTTATCTAATTTTAAAAATGAGAAAAGAGGGCTTCCCTGGTGGCGCAGTGGTTGAGAGTCCGCCTGCTGATGCAGGGGACAGGGGTTCGTGCCCCGGTCTGGGAAGATCCCACATGCCGTGGAGTGGCTAGGCCCATGAACCATGGCCGCTGAGCCTGCGCGTCCGGAGCCTGTGCTCCGCAATGGGAGAGGCCACAACAGTGAGAGGCCCGCGTACCGCAAAAAAAAAAAAAAGAGAAAAGATTGAAAAAATTGTGTAAGTCTTCCAAAGAGACAGAGAAATTAGTGGTGGAATGAGGATTAGAACTTCAGTCCACTGGCTTTTGGTTCACCAGGTTTCCTACTAGGATTGAGATAAAATGAAGATAATTATTTCCATTTACAATAGACTTCATAATAAAACTCCTTTAAATACTTTAAAAATGGTTTGGCTAACAGTTATACTATTACATACAACCCTAAAGAAACATTTAGTTCATGAGTTTCAGTATACCCTCACTATTTTTATTTTTAGAAAAAAGTTTTTTAAAGATGAAAGTTTCCCATAATGATCATTTGTATTAGACCAAGAATAGGAGCCAATCTAAAATTCCCAGAAGCAATAAACTAGGGTCAGCCTATCAATGAGCTGAGATATTTAAATAGCATAATATTAATTAGTATTAAATTATATATAACATATTCCCTGTTCATTACTACAGAATGAAAAACAGAGACAGTGAATTTTCCTACTTGTATTTTACAGAACTTACAAGAAACGTAGATTCAACTGCTTTAAGAGGTATGAATGACATAATCTGTAAACACCTTAATTTTGGAGACATTTATGATAATTATTTCTATTAAAATTAATAACTGGAATGTATTTTTTTCTTTTTTCGGTACGCAGGCCTCTCACTGTTGTGGCCTCTCCCGTTGCGGAGCACAGGCTCTGGATGCGCAGGCTCAGCGGCCATGGCTCACGGGCCCAGCCGCTCCGCGGCATGTGGGATCTTCCCGGACCGGGGCACGAACCCGTGTCCCCTGCATCGGCAGGCGGACTCTCAACCACTGTGTCACCAAGGAAGCCCTGGAATGTATTTTTGATCGTAATAGAAGTGAGTTTAAAACAGGCACATAAATTTTTAGGTCACTTTAAGGTTAAAAAGGAAAAAAAAAGACCCAATTTGTCTGCCAGGACTCTTCTCATTCTCTGTTCTTGAAATCTACTTTTATCTATTGGATTTGCACTTAACTACTCAACATTGATATGATATATAAAAAGTTTATATTAATAAGTGCAGAAAATAAAGGAAGATAACAGAAAAACAGACACCTGAGAATATTAATATGTACTTGTAGACATTCTCTTGGAGGGGCTCTATTTTTGATCATTATTGAATGTGGCACTGATCACTGCTAACTGTATTGTTATTTTCATTGCTTTTTCCTATTACCTAACCTTAAACCACAGAACCCTATATTAACCTAGTAACTTGTTTAAATAAAACGTGAGCCCTTGAAAATGGCTTCAGATATTAAGTCAGAGATTTGTCAATTTCACCCCCTCTAGGAAAAATGGAAAGTAGGTACGGTGACTTTAAAATATTTTCACAAATTCTCTGACCCTACTCTTTTCAAAAGATGGAGCCTCATCCCACTCCCCTTGAACGTGGACCAGACAAAGTGACCTGCTTCTGATGAACAGAAAGTGGCAGAAGTGATACTATGTGACCTTTCAGCCTAGGTAATAAAAAGAATAGCTTTCACTTGTGCCTCATGTGGCTGGCTGTCTGTATGATCATTTGATCAAAGGGAAGGCAGTCACCAAGTTGTGAGAATATTCTTAAGCAGCCTGTTGAGAAGTCCACATGGAAAGAAACTGAGGTCTCCTACCAATAATCAGCACCAACTTGCCAGCCATGTGACTGAGTCACCTTGCAAGTAGAACTTCCAGCTCCAGTCATACCTTCAGGTGACTATAGCCCCAGCTGAACTCTTGACTGTGACAGACTTCCACACTAGAAGTTCCCAGCTAAGTTGCTCTTGAAGTCCTGACCTACAGAAACTACGAGTATAATAAATGTTTATTGGTTGTGGTAACAGGTCAATTCATTACACAGCAATGCAGTCGACCCTTGAACAATGCGAGGGTTAGGGGCACTGACCCTCTGTTCAGTCAAAATCCACGTATAAACTTTACAGTCAGCACTCTGTGTCCGAGGTTCCGCATCTGTGGATTTAGCCAACTGTAGATTCAGCCAACTGCAGATACTATAGTACCGAATGCAGTATGTATTTAGTGAAAAAAAGCCACGTAGAAGTAGACCCATGCAGTTCAAATCTGTATTGTTCAAGGGTCAAATGCATATAGCCAGTATAATTAGTAAGAAATGCAAAAAGATAACATTATAAAATTTCACGTGAACATAACATTTAATGACTGTTTATAAGAATCAAGAATGTCACATTCTGATGTAAAATAAGGTCGGCAAATTTTACTTTTCTCCATAAATGTTAAATGCTATGATAAAACAAGTACCAGAGAAAATCTCACCTTGCAAGTGACAACTCCAATGACTTGCCATGTATCTGCTATATCCTGTTTATCATATTGCATGGATTTTACCTTTTCAGTGATAGAAATAGAAACCTGTGGTTTTCCTTTGTATGTTCCAGCTTTCCAGGTCGGCTGTTTTTGTGGATGAGTAACAGAAGCAAAATTAATACTATCCAATGAATTCTGTAAGTTGGCATCTAACAAAGTGCCAAAGGGACAAGCCTGTAGAAGCAAGTCAGGCAACTGGCTCAATTTTGTATTTAGCTCACTGTCATTTTTTTGACCTGAGTAAAGAAAACCCTGTACCCCAAAAAGAAGTTCAAAGCCTTGTGAAATTCCACTAATGCTAATTAATGGTGGACGAGGGGATAAAGTTTGTTCAACCAGTGGAACACAAGCGTATATCATGCCATTCTTCATGAAAGCAACAACTGGCCAGAGTTCTTCACCTCCTATCGGGAGTGCATAAATGGATGTTTTATTGATGTGTGAACAGCTATCACGACTCTCCGAAAAGTCCTTATCATCACGCAATAATCTCAGTTCGAAAAGCAGTGCTTTAAGGAAGGGACCATCTTCAGGAACAGGCACATAACTTGCTCCATTGAAGACTTTGGCTCTTTTTTCAACAGTTGGATACCGTCTGTATTAATGGAAACAAAACCATAATTAATTCCTGCAAGTAAAATAAAACTGCAAGTTCAAAACCTAAAAACAAACACAAAACATAAGGCAAACACTAATAACAACAAAACACACAATAACAAATACACACACCAACAAACAAAAACCACAACCAAAAAAATATTATATTACATGTTGAATTCTTACTAAAACAACTACCTGTTGTGTACTTGATATATCTCAAATGATAAAGTATCATTATCTATTATCTAAAAAAATTCAATTTAGTTGATTTTTTAAATAGGTAGAGTAGAGTACCTGGTTCTAATTCAAAATCCTAGTCTTTGGCCGCTCAGATTCGCACTTAAGCAAGGCGTGTATACCTGTATACATTTTAGGCATCTATAAGGACTTTTTTTTCTTTCTTATCTTTTTAAAAAAATTTACTTTTTATTTCCTCCTTTCCTTTGTTTTTTAATCACAAGGAACATCTTTCTCCCCACTCAATCCTACCTCCAGGAGTAACCACTGCCAAGGGTTTACTGTTTCATCCTTCTAGAGGGTTTTCAATGCTTTTAAAGCATAAACATAAACACACTGCCATTTTAAAAAAACAGAATGATACATTTTGCAGTGAAACTTACTTTTTACACTTTCCAAGTTAGGTCACGTAAAGCTACAGCTGCACAGTATTCCATTGGGTTAAGGACCTGCAATCTATCTGGACCCCCATTGGTAGAAACATCACTTCTTTTGTTGTTACAGATAAGGCTGCAAAGAAGATTTTCTTGTCTTGTCTTTCCTTTCCCCTTCCTCCCTCTCCCCCCACCCCCACTTTATAATTGAGGTATAATTTAGATATAACATTATATCATTAGGTTGGTCAAAAAGTTCATTTGTTTTTTTCCATAAGATGGCTCTAGTAGTGCTTAGTTGTCTTTAACTTCAGTGTTCATTTAAAAAAAAATCAAAATTGGAGAATTTCTGTGTGGCCATTTTAATATTGAAAAAGAAAGAAAAAGCAACATTTTTAGCATATTATGCTTTATTATTTCAAGAAAGGTAAAAACACAATTAAAACGCAAAAAACAAGATTTGTGCAGTGTATGGAGAAGGTGCTGTGACTGATAGAATGTGTCAAAAATGGTTTGCAAAGTTTCATGCTAGAGATTTCCTGCTGGACGATGCTCCACCATTGGGTAGACCAGTTGAAGTGGATAGCAATCAAATCGAGACATTAACTGAGAACAGTCAATGTTATAGCACACTGGAGACAGCCGACATACTCAAAATATCCAAATCAAGTGTTGAAAATCATTTGTACCAGCTTGGTAATGTTAATCGCTTTGGTATTTGGGTTCCACGTAATTTAAGCGAAAAAAACCTTCTTGACCGTATTTCCGCATGCGATTCTCTACTGAAACATATCAAAAACGTTCTGTATTTGAAACAAATTGTGATGGGTGATGAAAAGTTGATACTGTACAATAGTTTTGGAATGGAAGAGATCGTGGGGCAACTGAAATGAACCACCACCAACCACACCAAAGGCCGGTCTTCATACAAAGAAGGTGATGTTATATATAGTGGGATTGGAAGGGAGTCCTCTATTATGAGCTCCTTCTGGAAAACCAAACAATTAATTCCAACAAGTACTGTTCCCAATTAGACCAACTGAAAGCAGCACTCCACAAAAAGCATCCAGAATTAGTCAACAGAAAACTAATCTTCCATCAGGATAACGCAAGACCGCGTGTTTCTTTGATGACCAGGCAAAAACTGTTATAGCTTGGCTGGGAAGTTCCGATTCATCCACTGTATTCACCAGACATTTCCAGGATTTCCATTTATTTCCGTCTTTACAAAATTCTCTTAATGGAAAAAATTTAAATTCCCTGGAAGACTGTAAAAGGCTCCTGGAACAGTTCTTTGCTCAAAAAGATAAAAAGTTTTGGGAAGATGGAATTATGAAGCTGCTTGAAAAATGGCAGAAGGTAGTGCAACAAAACAGTGAATACCTTGTTCAATAAAGTTCTTGGTGAAAATGAAAAATGTGTCTTTTATTTTTACTTAAAAACCTAAGGAACTTTTTGGCCAACCCAATAGTTTCAGGTATGTAACATAATGATTTGATATTTGTATACATTGCAAAATGATCACCACAGTACGTCTAGTTAACATCTATCACCTTACATAGTTACAAAATTTTTTGTGTGTGTGATGAAAACTTTTAAGACTTCCTGTTGGGGCTTCCTTGGTGGTGCAGTGGTCAAGAACCTGCCTGCTAATACAGGGGACACAGATTTGAGCCCTGGTCTGGGAAGATCCCACATGCCGCAGAGCAACTAAGCCCGTGTGCCAGAACTACTGAGCCTACGCTCTAGAGCCCGTGAGCCAGAACTACTGAGCCTACGCACCACAACTACTGAAGCCCGCGCGCTTACAGCCCGTGCTCCACAACAAGGGAAGCCACCACAACGAGAAGCCCGTGCACCGCTATGAAGAGTAGCCGCAATGAAGTGCGCGCAGCAACGAAGACCCAACACAGCCAAAAATAAATAAATTAAATAAATTAAAAAAAAGACTTCCTGTCTTAGCAACTTCCAAATATGCAATACAGTATAATTCAACTATAGTCACCATGCTGTATATTACATCCCTATGACTTATTTATTTTATAACTGAAAGAGTATACCTTTTGACCCTCTTCATAAATTTCTCCCACCCCACCACAGGACTTTTTTTTCTGATTCCATCTTAGTAGAGTATGATGGAAAAAAGTGGTTCAGTTTAATCCTCCACATTGTGGATTCACTAGTATCCTGAGTACACTTGGTACCCTGAGTCTTCTTGCCAACCCCTACAAAAACATGTAAGAGCATCTTAGTAATAGTGGTTTATCTCTATGGCCCTGGAAGATACTATGAGGTAACAAAAAGAATAAAATGAATAATCTTTTATGGTTTGCATGCTCTATCCTGAACAGTAAGTTACTAATTCATCCTTTTTTTGGGGAAACAGAAATTTACAAAAATGTTAGATCACATCTTCTTAATTAAAAAAGTACTTTCCCAATTCCTTATCTCTCCACTCCAAAGTCCACAACAAAGTCATTTATTTGCTATTAACTTCTGTGTAAATTGCCTAACTTCCCTAAGTCTGTCTTCTTATTTGTAAAATAAGGGAGTGGCTAAAGAACATATAAGCAATTCTCATCAAGAATCAAGAACAGACCTAGCCAAATAATGTTTTTCTACTAATTCACTAATACTACTAATAAAATATTGGTGTTTACTAATAATTCTAAAAAAGAAAAATAAGAATGTATTCAAAGTTATCCATGTATTAGTGAACCTCACTCATTTACATTCTGATGCATTTTCTTGATTGAGGAAAGGGAAGAATTACCTAGCCCTCCAGTAATGGCCTAGCAGGTGAATGCCACTTCTTTCTCTTAGTCTTTGGATAAGGATAGTTAAAAACTCTGAACTGAACTCTAGTCCAGACTATTATCCTCTAGAGGATAATTCAAGTTCTCTTAAGTGTAAGAATTTCATGATTGAAATTGTAAAAATAAGTTTGTCTGGGATCTTATTATAGAATGTCTCAATATATGTTCAATAAATACTTTGCCGGATGACTCAACCTGTCATTTCAGAGTTATTCTAGGCCTTTTCTAAAACAGGACTTGAACTTTAAATGGCCCTGCAACTATAGGGAACAATACCAACCTAAGCTAGACTTAAGCTGGTACTGTTACTATCTATCCAGACAGCAAATCTCTAAACCAGAATCTAAATCAAGTTCTGTTGTGGGGAAAAAGTAGCTAGATAGAGGAAAGATCATTTGCATTCTTAAATCTTAAGTGATGGCCATCATCCTTTGGCAAATATGTGGATAAAAGGCCAGTGCATATCTGTTTAGCTCTAACTCTGGCCCCAGGAGGTCAGAAAACAGAAAAAAAAATAAAACCTAACTAATTCGTTCAATGATACAGGATTAAATAAGTGGCAGATGAATTATCTGAACCCAAGTTGCTGCCTTCATAGAGATGTTGAAAAGTCCACCCAAACAAAAAGAATTTTTCTTTTGAAATATTCTGAGCACAGTGGGAAAGAACTCTGAAAACAAGCACAACTTCTTCAAGAAACTTATTATTGTACACAGTACAAAAATCTTACCTCTACGAAATATTAAAATAAGTTACAAAGCCACAGATATAAATACACTATGGTACTGGCAAAGAACAAAGTAATAGAACTAAGACAGACCAATGTTTATATGGGAGACATAATAAACTACTATCAACAGGCCCAGAAATCAATGAAGAAAATACATACTGTTTGGAAGATGATGTCAGGAAAACTGCCCCACAGCATAGAGAAAAACAAAATGAGAATACTACTTAACACCACATCCAGAGATGGACTACAGACGGATTAAAGGCCTAAATATAATAGAGAAAATTATAAAGTCAAGAGGAAATAATGTAGTAAGATATCTTCGGGAAATAAAGGTAGGAAAAGACTTCAACAAATTCCCCCAAAGGGCTAACTACTTTGACTGCAACAAAACTAGGGATTTCTGTTTAACCGAGGGTAATGAAAAGTTAATTGATAATGACAATAAGTTAAGATAAAATATCTATAATAGCTAAAAATGACATAGGACTAATATCAAGATTACGCAATGAACTCCCACAAGTTAACAGGAAAAAAACAGCAACTCTTGCAGAAAAAAACAGACAATGGATATATACAGGCAATTCACGTAAGAGGAAACCCAAAGGCCATTGCTACACAGAGAAATGCAAATGAAAGTAAGGTATTCTTTTTTTTTTTTTTTTTTGAAAGTAAGGTATTCTTTACACCAGTACTGGCAAAAAGTGGAGTAAGTGTTAGGAAAGAATAGATACTGCTGATGAGAGTGTAGACTGGTCAAAGTATTCTGAGGAGCTAATTATTTGGTAATATTTAGTCAAAATCATTATAGATATGCCCCCATGTAACTGTCTGAGGTTATCTACTGCAGCACCGTTTTGATAGCTGAGTCGGGGGCAATCTGGGAGATCATCACCAGGGGAAGGGGAGATGTAAAATGTGACAGATGTAAACCATGGAGTACTACAGAGCAAGTAGATTCAATGGCCTAGATCTGCACTATCCAGTATAGTAGCTGCTAGCCATACATGGCTATTTAAACTTAAAATGAAACACAATTAAAAACTGAGTTCCTCAGTTACAATAACCACATTTCAAAAACTCAACAACTACATGTGGCCAGTAGCTGCAATATTAGACAGTATAGATTTAGAACATCTCCCATTTCCATCACTGAAGAAAATTCTACTGGACAGTGTTGCCCTAGATGAACACAAAGTAACCTGGATGTTTCCTAAAAATAGTGCTGAGAAATCTGACAAGCGTAAGAAAAGGGAATGACATCTGTAGCACACTTAATTGTATAATTTGAAAAATATATACACAAACACACAAACAAAAGGATAAAGATACCAAAGGGAATATATAAGTAAAGCAGGAGTACCTAGGATGGATGGACCAATAAGGCTGATGAACCATATTGAAGATTATTAACCTCCTGAGGTACAAGAAGAACAACAAATGTAAGCCAGGTATCCCAGAGAAAATGGTAAACTCCAAGGCTCGATGCCTTCAGTAACAAAAATTGTTAAGGTAGGAAAGAGGGAATTTTTCATATCCACATTGCCTACCACTTTTCCTTAAAATTACACTCATCTTTGTCAGCCTCAATCTGGATTCAGAACTAGCTACTTCACTATAGAGCTTTTCTCAGGGAAGAACGAATGTTTGCAAGAAAGAACTGTCCACCACTGAGAACAAAAGGTGAAACAGATCACTCAATTGCCACCCATATTTTACAGTGAGTTACTGTATATTCTCTTCACAGAGCTAGTTTGATAAAACGTGGCAAATTCTAAAAGTGGAACCAGATCAGCTCACACCATTTTAAAAAAGTGAATTCAGTTTAATTTTTTGTACTTTTGCAATTTTCTTCAACAATTAGGAACTTTAAAGTAAACTATCTGAGAATTTCTGGGAATGAAAAATAATTATAAGCTGAAAGTAACAGCCTGATACTGCTCAGCAAGAACTTTCCATAAATATGAGTTAAAATGTCCTTGAATGATTTTTATTAAAGTAGAAAAATGTGAAACATGTTTATTGCTCAGGAAGTTTCCTTTCCTTTCGTCATCTCTACATCAATCTTACGTAGGTGGAGTTACCATACAGTAACATTAATATGAGAAAATACATAATACTTAAAATGTGCCAGGCATCAACTCATTTAATTCTCACAACACTATGAGGTAGTATTATTACAATCTCCACTTAACAGATGAAACAAATGTTAAGTAACTTGTCCAGGTGTCGGACCAGGGATACACAGCATCACAAAACTACGCTACACCATCCATCTGTCCGATCCATCACGCCTGAGGATTTAGATTTGCGTTTACCTGGAGAATCTGACGGTGCCACAAAGTGGACTTCCCGGTTCGTGGCTTATGAGCCACACTGCCCGCTGGGCCATGATAAGCCACTAAGGCATCAGCTCTTCGCTAAGGTGGCCACCGAAGAAGAGCGCAGACCAGCTTTCTCAGGCGTTTTCTTTTACCAGAAGCCCCGAGGCTCACGCAACTAGAGCCACATTCTGCCCCACCACAGACAGGTCGGGCTCAGCAGAGAAGCTAACTCCTTCAGGTGAAGTCACTAAAACCTCTGAGTCCGCGCTGGACAACACACGCCACAAAAAGTTCTGTGAGTCCGCCCTTAAAACCTCCGGAAATCTATTTATCCCCACCAACCCTGCTACTTTCTTCCTTTCGAGTCCACTTCCGGGACGGTAGCCCGCAAGGATCATGATGCCTCACTCGCCCGCGCGGGGAGCCTCTTCGCGGTTCGCCTGCTGCTCTCCCCCTTGCCGGCCCCTCCCAACAGCCACCCGGGCGCGCGCAGCTCCACTTCCGGCGTACGAGGCGGTGACAATGGGAGCGGCGCGGGCGGCGCCGGGAGGCAGCTGACCGGCGTCTGCGGCTTCGCTTCATGGCCGCTTTCCCGCCCTGCCTGGGCTCTGCGGGGAGCGGGGCGGCCCGCGGCGGCCGGGAGCCGGAGCTGGCGAGCCGAGCAGAGACCTGTGCGCGGCGCCGCTGAGGCGCAGCATGTGAAGAAGAGACGGCATCCAGTACGAGGCGAGCCTCTCAGCCGGCCGGGATGGCCACGACGGCCGAGCTGTTCGAGGTGGGTCTCCGCAGCTCTTCAGGGAGTGGCGGGCCCGGGGTGCGAGCAGCGAGGTGGGCGGGCAGAGGAGCGGGCGTTCGCGGCTGCGGGAGCAGCCCTGGCGAAGGAAGGTGAGAAGGGGAAGGGGTGGGGTGGTAGCTCCCTTGTCGGCGCGGGCGGAGCGTGAAAGGGGGGAGGGGTGGCTTGGGGACCGGGAGGTGGGCAGGGGAGCAATCCCGGAGTCCCAGCGGAGGAGCATTGGTTTTGTCCGCGCGGCTGGAAGGGAGCCTCGGGGTTTGGGCGTTGGAAGATGAACTCGGGATGAGAGTGGGAAGGGCTGACTTGGGGCGCGGAAAGAGGAGCCTGATCCAGGTCTGGCGAGCCCCGTCTTGTCGCCTGGATCCCCGCGTGATATTCTAGGGCCCCCCCACCCCGCCTTGAGGTTGGGACGACTAGGCGCTTTTGGTGGTTGAGTAATGACTACGTTAGCCAGTGTTGGAAGCGGCGCTCACTTGCCTACGAGTTTACCCTTCCATTTGAAAAGGCTGTAGTATTTTTTACGACGATAAAGGCCTACTAAGCCCTTTCCGACTGAAGGAAGTCAAAACTAAAATTAACATTTGTGTTCGGGTCTTGAGGAATTGAAGTGTATTATAACCCCCCTCAGCTCGGTGCTTTGTGACGACCTAGAGGGGTGGGATAGGGAGGGTGGGAGGGAGACGCAAGAGGGAGGGGATATGGGGATGTATGTATATGTATAGCTGATTCACTTTATTATACAACAGCAACTAACACACTGTTGTAAAGCAATTACACTCCAATAAAGATGTAAAAAAAAAAAGAATCCTTAACGCGTGAGACAGTGAGATTCTAATGTGTTTCTTGGACCGTTTTCAGTCTCTAAAACTTAAAATTCAGTTTAGGGGAATCCTGTGTGAGAAGCTGTGATGCTTGAGATAATAGAATAGGAAAATTTTAATTAGACCACCTAACAACGTGTAGGGGATCCTCTTTTGTGACAGAAATGAAAACTGAGATGTGAAGGAAGGGGAAGGAAGAACCTTTTTGATGTGTGCTTGTGTTTCATATTGAATAATAAAAGTGTAAGAAATAATTAAGAAGACTGCAGTTGACAATAGATAATTTCTCCATAAGTGAAAATTGGATCCTTTTTTCTGCGTGAGATTCAGCAGGTTTTGTTTGTTTTTTTTTTGGCTTAAAATTTGAATGCCACAGTTTCTATATCAACTGGGAACTTTTCATTTGTTAGCTAACTATATTTTGGGTTTCTATCAGCTTTTGGATAGATAATGCATTTATTGAGGAATAGTATATGGCATTTTTATAATAAGTTGTAATAAGATAGTAATTTATGAGTGAAGGAATATAATTGTAAGAAAGAATTGGGAAATATTAATTACATTTCCTCAGATTTAAGTGTAGGGGTATATTTTACATTAATTTCTCTAACTCCAAAATTGTGCCATCTGTTTATTGATTGACACAGGAGCAGGGAGACATTCTTTTTGCTACAAGCTTTTACTGTGTGTTCCTGAGCAAGATACTAAGTAATTCTGTAGTTCCTTGTTTTATTTTCACATTTTTGTAAAGGTAGAAAACAGTGTATGAACTTGAAGCCTTTAATATAATGAAATATGGGACGAGCCAGCTACTAATAGAAAACTGTTATTTTGTCATACAGTTCAGAAGGCATTAACCTTTGGGCTTATGGATCCTGCTTGACATTCCCAGTTGTCTTTTTTTTTCTTTGAATGTTTGATCCCATGAGTCCACATATACTTCCTTGAAAATATATTTGATTTCTGTTCCCCCTGCCCCCACCATGGGGGAAGGAGAGGAGGTAGAGAAGTATCTGTAGTATATTTAGCTTTCTAGGGTCTTGCCATTTAGTAAAGTAGTTAAACTAAATTAGGGTTTAAGTTAACTCAGTGACTCCAGTTATGATAGCAGGTAATATTCAGTTACCAGTGATGATAGAGACAGACTAGACCTGTGTCCACAGTGTTCATAGAACGACCTTGAACATGCTTATGGATCTTAACTCATGTGACTTTCTCTTTCCTGACCATATGTAGTATGTTGTTTCATCAAAATTAAAAGCGTATTACCTTAGGGACTTCCCTGGTGGTGCAGTGGTTGAGAATCTGCCTGCCAATGCAGGGGACACGGGTTCAAGCCCTGGTCCGGGAAGATCCCACATGCTGTGGAGCAACTAAGCCCGTGCGCCACAACTACTGAGCCTGCGCGTCTGGAGCCTGTGCTCCGCAACAAGAGAAGCCACCGCAGTGAGAAGCCCTTGCACTGCAACGAAGAGTAGCCCCCGCTCGCCGCAGCTAGAGAAAGCCCGCGTGCAGCAACGAAGACCCAAGGCAGCCAAAAATAAATAAATAAATAAATTTTTTTTAAAGGCATATTACTTTAATAGTTACAATTAAAGGTAAATAGTCGTGATTAAGAAGTGTATTTATCTTTTCATCCCTACAGTGGATTCTACTCTTGAATAAGTTTTCATCCCTAAGTGAAAAGTTGGTCTCTTTGCTTTAGAGGGAGAAGGAAAAAAGAAAACAAAAACCAAACTTCGTTTGTCACCGCCATTTCCTGTTGCTTTTGCCTTAGGACCTAGGTTGTAGGAAAGTCAAGAGTGCTTTTTCTCTTGCTTCCCTTTCTTAGTCACAGCTGGAGAACTGTGGAAAACAGAGGTCAGGATGTAGTCAAGGATATTTAGTTTTTGCATCCTGGCTTTAATGCACCAATAAACTGAGTTGTGTTTTAATTTTTTCACATTGAAAAACAAGTTAAATCAATACAAAATTATGTTTTGAATCCATGAAATTTCATAAGTGTTAATCCTATTTCTTTTAAAATCTTATTGGTCCTGTGAGACTTCCTTTTTAACATAAACACCTTCATACAACAAAATCAAACTACCGGATATTTCCTCAATTGACAGAAATGGTTTAAAAGTTCTGTCTGCAGTGTTTCTAAATGATCACCTCAGGTTGGACATTGTAAACAGGAATTCCTATGTGGTTTGGATTATGTCCTCTTTATAAAAAGTGGCGGGGATAAGGATAGTAAATTTTTTCTTTGTTGTCATAAGTATTCCTCTCTTTTCACTGCACTACTGAGAACATTGTACTCCCTTCTCACTTGCTATTTTTCTCTCCTGTCATTCTTCTGGAGACAATGACTATTCTTCTGCTTGGGCAAGCTACCTTTATGGGAAAGTTCTTTGTTAAGTAGGATCCGTTACCCATTCATTCAACAAATATTTGTTGAGTACCTACTAAGTTAATGAGGCTGCATGTCTCAAAGGGTGTGCTGTATACATATTAATCCTATGAGATGTGCTGCAAAAAACCCAAATGGTTCAGAGCCCAAGGAAGTTTGGGGTATGGGCATGCTTTGTTTCATTAGAGATTTACAATATACCTTAGTATGTTAAATATTCTAAGAAGTTCATTTCCCAAACTTCTTTGACCATGAGCCTGTTTTACTTTCTACTGTTAGTTTTGTGAATTCTATGGAACATACTTTGGAAAATGTTGAGTTATATATAGAACTCGCCCTTACTGTTAAATAAGGGAAGAGAAGATAGATATATAACTATATATATATGTATAAAGCAGACAAGACGATAAAAGTCCAGATATAAAGGGAGGTAACTGTAGACCCCAGAGACAAGGGAAGAGTTCATTTTAGCTGAAATATATAGCATGCATGAAGAAGAATAGTGCTATGTAAGGTAATCGGGGTTTAATTGTAGAGGTCCTAAATGCCAGGATTAGAAATTTGATTTTTTTTTCTTGTAAACGTAGATGCCTTGATAATAGTGTTTGAGGTCATGTAATTTGACTGTGGTGACAATGGCTATTTGACTTCCAGATTAGAATTTGAATAGCTAAGAACACGTTTGTGTAAAAACATATTTATGTCTCTTAGATTTACAAACTAAGTAACAAAAGCTATTTAAACAGACTTATTGAAAAAGACTTATTCTCTTGTTCAATTAACTATTTAAATATGTTTAATGAACATGAGATATACAAGTAAGGACCACTCCTTTACCTTCAGGGTGCTGAAATGCTACTTGTTTTAGACATATTAGCTATTAAACAAATGTTTGTAGAACCTCGCCACCAATTACAGTATCATGTATATGAGAAAATGTATTCATTCAGTAAACATTTAGCTTACCTTACCTTACCTACCCTAGGCCAGAAATCCTTCCAGGTACTGGAGTTAAAAGATGGTTTGAGTTAAAAATCTAGTTGGAGTCAAAGAAAAAAAAAAGAACTCTTTCTTCTCTCAACATTCTACCACTACTCTCAGTATTACTTCATTTCTGACACCAGATGTGTGGGGATTTTCTTCCACAACAATTCAGTTCAGTTTTCCAATAGACACTGACTGGGTGTCCTACAATTCACTCTAATTCTGATACTGTTTACCTGGAGTTAGCATCAGATCCCACAAGTTAAGGGCTCAGTCCCACAAAAATGCCCCCAGTTCAGATACCAGTTGCAGTCCAGGTTGTCACCTGTGTTTCTGACTGACAGCTATAAATTGGAGGGTCTCATGACCCCCTCTTAGAGATTCAGTAATTTGCTAGAACGGCTCACAGAACTCAGGAAAACAGTTTGCTAACTAGATTACTGGTTTATTATAAAAAGCTAAAACTCAGGAACAACCAGATGGAAGAGGTACATAAGACAAGATATGGGGAAGGAGTGCAGCACTTCCCTTCTCTTGGGTGCTGCCACCCTTCCAGCACCTTGATGTGTTCAGCAACCTGGAAGCTCTCTGAACCCCACACTTTAGGGATTTTTATGGAGGTCTCATCATGTAGGGATAATCATTAACTCAATCTCTAGCCCTTCTCCCCTTCCCAGAGTATAAGGGGTGAGGCTGAAAGTTCCAGGCTTCTAATCATGCTTATCTTTCTGGTGACCAGTCCCCATACAGGAGCCCACCAAGAGTTGCTTCAGTAGGACAAAAGATGCTCCTATTACCCAGGAGATTCCAAGGGATTTAGGAGTTCTGTGTAAACCACTCCTATCACCTTTGTCACTCCGGAAATTACAAGAGTCTTAGGAGGTCTGTGTGAGGAGCCAGGGTTGAAGACCACTGGAACAAAAGATGCTCCTAGTACGCTTATCACTTAGTCCCTTAGTTGTCTTGTGTGTGCTTTCTTTCTACCTTTCCATGGGTAGGATGAATCCCATTTTGCTAGTCTGAAACGAAACGAAACGTTTGTAGTGCTTTTCAAAAGAATCAATGTTCAATAAATGTAATTCATTTAAATCCACCATGAAACACATAGTCTCATGAAAATCAAATCAAATGTGGTTAAAAGGAGAGCCAAATGTGATAAAATTCATTTAGTTCCAATGCCAGAATTGCATAAAGTTCATATTTGGTTTCTGGTAGAATCTTGGATTTATAACACCATAGAATGCCTATTTTTTTTATTTCTGGAGTGGAGGGTGGTGGTCCTGCCTTTTTGGTTTTGGATCTAT
The DNA here is from genome assembly GCF_937001465.1 of Orcinus orca. Lineage (NCBI taxonomy): Eukaryota > Metazoa > Chordata > Mammalia > Artiodactyla > Delphinidae > Orcinus > Orcinus orca. The sequence continues at coordinate 157,944,152 of NC_064560.1, read as the reverse complement.
GAAGCAAGTTTTGATTTTCAAGATCCTGTGCAGGGGATTTGGCCATGGCCCCGATAACAAGTGGTTTGATTTATTGTGCATCTATGGTGTGCTCAACATTGTTCTATTGACCACAGCTGGAAAGCAAGAGAAGTGTATGACAAATCCTGACTTTGCTTTCAATTTAATTGTGGAGAAGAGAAAAACTTACAAATGTTACTATAAAACAATAAATGACAAAATGGCAGTAATATATTGTTTTGTGTTGGCATTTGAATTTTTAAGCCTCATAGGGGTTAAGAGTAAAGAAATCAGTGGAGATCATCTAGGGAAAGAACCCTTTCCCCATAAGTATCCTTGTAGGTTGAGTTACCTGGTCACAGGTAAGGAAGCAGAAGTAGCATGGGTTTGAAAAGAAGACTAGAGGAGGCTGCTGGTAGTGTACCTGTTCATTTTGGGGTGCAAAGAAATTTGGTTAGGTAGTGTAATATAAGAACTTCAAGGGCAGACTTAAGAGTGTAAACTTCATAGTTTAGGAATTGCATAGGGAAGTTTCTGACTAAAAGGGAATATAGTGTTTTAAAGATTAGTTTGGCAGTGGTCTGCACAATGAATTTAAGAAAAGCACCTTATATAGGAAGTACTTGAACCCACCTGTTAGTTGGTTTAATAGGACACAGAAATACTTCTCTCTGAAATCCTCTGAGCCTTATTTTTATTTTTATGCGGTATGCAGGCCTCTCACTGTTGTGGCCTCTCCCGTTGCGGAGCACAGGCTCCGGACGCGCAGGCTTAGCGGCTATGGCTCACGGACCCAGCCACTCTGCGGCATGTGGGATCCTCCCGGACCGGGGCACAAACCCGTGTCCCCTGCATCAGCAGGCGGACTCTCAACCACTGCGCCACCAGGGAAGCCCTGAGCCTTATTTTTTAATCTAAGCAAGCGAAAATATTATAGGTTCTTTGAGTTTGTGGGTGGCTGTAACATATTTTATTGGATCTATTTTTGGGAAAGCTACTATAAGAAAATATAAACATTTGGTTGGATTTTCTCAAGGAAACAATGTTAAATTAGGGATTTATGTTCCTGTCCAAGGGCTTGAGGTCTTAATTTTTAATAGAAATGACCACAAACTCCAAGTTTTTATTACAATTGGTAGCATTTGTAAAGAATAGGAAATCAGCTTAATAGATCAACACAGTAATCAATTATGTAAAGTTGAATTTAATATGATAGTATCTTTGTGGTACACACTTAGATTTTTGTTTTTGTTTTGGCTGTTTGCTTTTAATTACTACAGAAAAATAGAGATTAAGATATACCTTGGTCAGGTTCACGAAATTCTAAAAGATTTTTGGGGTAATAGTTTACAGGTATCTTTGAGAATCCTCTTAGGAGGACTTGGTCATTTGGAGGTCTTGGAGAATTTGTTAATTTGACTATCTTTTTCTCATTGTAAATGCCTTTGCAGCAATGCTAAGTATTAGAAAGTAAATTATTGGGATTTATTTGGTTTTATAAGCAGCAAAGGTTTTGTTTTGTTTTTTGCTTTTTTGGAACTTCCATTCCATTGGAATCAGTAGTTGATTTATCTTAAACTCTTGTTGATAATTTGATTGCTTCTGCAGATGAAACCTGAACTTTGCTTCCAGGATGCTGTTGTCTCCTAAGTTTTCCTCCTGCTTTACTGGTCCCCCTTACTTTGTCTTTTGTTGGATCCCTTTCCTCCTCCTATCTCCACATGTTGGCATGCCCTTCTTCTTCCTAGATGATCTCATCCTGTTCTGAGGTTTTAAATAACTCTAAGATTATGTCTAATGCCAGTTTCTTCCCTGTAATACAAACTTATTTTTCTGACTCTGTCTTCTGCATATTCACTTGTATATCTAATTGGCATCTTCAACATATCATATGCAGAATAGAACTCTTACATCCCTACTCCCTTTTCCATCTCTTTCCCCATTCTCACTAAATGGCACCATTTACCATTCATACAGTTGTTCAGGCTGCAGACGTCTATGAGTAATGATTCCTTTTTAAAATTTCTCCCACATCCAATTCATCAGCACTTTGTGTGAGTACAGTCTTTAAAATGTCATGAACCGGGCCACATCACAGTACCCCCTCTACTGCCACTTTCATCTGAGTCATTAGCATCTCTTGACTAGACTAGTACAGTGTTGCAGGTTTTCCCAGAGAAGCAGACTTTGAGACAGAGTTTAGTGTGCGGAATATTTATTAGAAAGTACGCTTGGGATAAACACATGTGAAAGGACAGGGTAAAGAAGCAAGATTGGGCCTTAGGAGAAGTAGCAGTACAATGCTGGCCCAGTGATAATGGTGATGATCCCTGTGGGAAGATCTGGAACTAAAATTACGTATCAGAGTTGTCCTGCTTTTTACCAAAGTGGTCAGGCCTTTATATCCCCATCTTATTTAGTCATTGGATATAGACCACATTGAGAAAAGTATGACATTGAGTGAAGTGGCTCTCTGCAGCTGAGTGGATCCCTGAAAATACTGCCAGGTGAAGGTTCTGTGCTGACAGCACTGCTAGCAGTTAGAGCAAGACCCTTCTTGAAGGGAGATCTGGATGACACGTGTCCACCTCAGACCACCCCTGTGCCACTAGGCTCTATGTCTTCACATACATTTGGGGAGTTCCTCCTCTAGACTCCAGTTGGGGTTCTTATCCTGGAGGAAAATTAGAAGGTGGTTAGTGGGATGAACTATGGCCCCTACTGTTGCATGTGGTCTCAGGTTGCAACTTGATATCACTTTCCATTTTTTACTCTCCATTCTAACTCCCTCTCACCTTCAGCTAGTATGTCTGCTGCTTTAGGTGGCTTAACTGGTTACCATACTCTTCTTAGGCCGGGGCTGCGCACATGTCCGTGTACTTTCAGGATTGGTCAAGGGAGTATCACAAGATCCTTACAAGGAGATCTGTGTGTCAAACATATTGTTCCCTGCCCCCTCTGTATAGTAGCCACCCTGCCTCCCTCTGATGATGTCAGTTGCCCTGCCAAAGATGGTCACTCCTCTTCTTGTTTTTTATTTGCTGGATAAAAGCAGCCAAATGCCCAGGCAGCACTTGCAGTTATAGTTTATTGGGACTCTTAATTATGTTCCCATACAAAAGTATTCCCCCTTTGGAGATTAAGACCTCTAACCCTGTAGACCTTAGAATTGCAGGAATAGCAAGAACAAATTGGGAGTCATGATGAGCAGGGCCACTTCTGATTTTATTCCTTGTTCCCAGGCTCATGTGTTTTTTCTGTTGGGGACACAGCATCATATAAAGGTTTTCAATTCAGAATGTATGCTGCATTTTGGCAGATAGTGCTCCATCTTTATAGAGTATTGTCTCTGAACTGGTAGTTCAGTTATACCTTCAGCAGGCTCTTTCAGTGCTCTATCAGACTGGCAGCTTCTGGGTGGTATGGTTTATGATATGACCAGTTGATTCCATGGTCACACCCTTTGCTGTTAAATGGGTCCCATGGTCTGATATGTGAGATCCTATGCCAGGAGAACAAACACTTCCTTGGAGGATAGGCAAACTCAATTTGGAATGTTTCTATTCCTGTTAGAATGAATGACTCTTCCAGCATGGAAAAAGCCCAGTGTAGTCAACTTGCTACCACATGGCTGATTAGCCTACTTGAAGGATGGGGCTGTTTTAGGAGCTCAGAGTTGGTCTCTGTCACTCTTAAGCTAGATCTTTGGCTTTGACACTAGATGGATCAGCCTTGCTTGTGGCACACAGGCTTCAGTAGTTGTGGCTCGCGGGCTCTAGATGCGGGCTTCAGTAGTTGTGGCTCAGGGCTCTAGAGCACAGGCTCAGTAGTTGTGGCGCATGGGCTTAGTTGTTCTGTGGCATACGGGATCTTCCCCGACCAGGGCTCAAACCTGTGTGCCCTGCATTGGCAGGCGGACTCTTAACCACGGCGCCACCAGGGAAGTCCTATCCTGCTTTTCTAATATCAGATATTATACATGAGCATTTTTTTCTCATTTCATTAAATTTTTTTACAACATGATTTTAATAGGAAAATAATTGTTTTATCCTGTAAGTTTACTATAATTTTTCAATAATGATTTTGTTGAATATTTGTGTAATACTTTTTCAGAGTTATATATAATACAAAAATTTTGTGTTCATATCTGCTTTTTCCCTTAGAATTTTAAAAGTAGAATTACTGGGGTTAAAGGGTATGAGCATTTGTAGTACTTTGATGTTACCAAAATGTTACCTACTGTCCTCCAAAAATACTGTGCCTTTTAACATTTCTAACAATAATGAGAGTGAATTTCAGCTTACCCTCTCTTGTATGCATATTATAATTAAGGAAAAAGAAAAACTTTGTCAGTTTGTGAGGCAAAAAGAAGAAAAAAAAGTGATAACTTGACCTTATTTGATTACTAGTGAAGCTGTATATATTTCATGTTTCTTGGCCATTTGTATTTCTTCTATAAATTGTTTGTGTCCCTTGCTCATTTTTCCTTTGGTATGTTCCTGCTCATAATACTCTTTAATATTTTAATATACTAATTTTCATTAAGTAATTTGTTTATTGAAGATTTTTTAAATTGAAAAAGCCTGTACATTTTAATAATACAGATATATTTAATTAGTAATTTAATTTTAAGTTCTCACATGGTACAAACTGTTTCATTTTTGTAAGTAGTATTAAGTCATGGCCTGTGAAACTTTTTAAAGGAACATTTATTTTGTAAACTAGGAGCCTTTTGTGGCAGATGAGTATATTGAACGTCTTGTATGGAGAACCCCAGGAGGAGGCTCTAGAGGGGGACCTGAAGCTTTTGATCCTAAAAGGTGAAGTAAAAATTTTTTTTTCATAGACCCAATCTACTACAAATTTGTATCTGGAATAGAGGTGACTGTTGGAATTCCTTTCAACATTCATGTAAAGGGAGTTAACAACTGGCCAATAAAAGGAAGAAGCATTAGAAGTTTGAGATTTATTTTTTTCCTTTTATGTTTCTTTTATTTTAGAGAAGGACTTTAAGTGATATGAAGGAAGGGATTTTATTGCATTATGAGAATTTAATATTTTCTCCAATTAGTAATAAATTAGAAATGGCTGGCTATACCTCTAAAATAAAACATGTTGAATATGTTGTTTTAAGTATCGTAAATTGGAGGAACAAAAATTCACCATACCCTGGAATGCACAGTATTATTTTTATATAGTACGATTTACCTTTTTAACTATTTCTATAAAATTGGTTTCAATTCTGGGGGTTAATGGAGATTCCATATGAGGTTTTCATTTATGTCAGAGATAATCCCTAACAGGATGCTGAAGAGAAAATTAACATGTTCATCCTTACCTCAAGGAATGCTCACTAATACTTTATTTACAATTATAAGTGAACTGGTCACTTCCTAGTGATCAGTTATAGATGGATTGATACATATTCTAATTTTCCTTTGTTAGATTATTAGAAGAATTTGTAAATCATATTCAAGAACTCCAGATAATGGATGAAAGGATTCAAAGGAAAGTAGAGAAACTAGAGCAACAGTGTCAGAAAGAAGCTAAGGAATTTGCCAGGAAGGTACAAGATCTCCAGAAAAGCAATCAGGTAAACAGTTAGTTAAATAATGAGTAGTTTATACAGGCTTTAATATCTTTATTTCCTTTCAGTTTTCAGTTTTTTAAAAAAAATCTAATGCAACAGAATTGTTGAGGTTTCTTTATACTGCTCCCATCTCATGGGATAAAATGTTAATGAATTGTTATCAGGCACTCTTGGTGCACTTGCTTGCCTACTGAGTGTTAGTTTGGGATCACAGTACTCCCTTAGGATGGGGTGGTATCCATTACAGTGTGGTCCTTGCTTTCTCTTTAACAGTGCAAACTTTTAAGAATGATAATTCAGTAGACCTGTATTTTTAGGGGATCATGATTAGCTTAGATATTTAGGTATTTATTTGCATTCTCATTTAATCATAAAGCAAAATAATAATACCAGACCAACTATTGCCTGGATGAAGTTTTTCCCTAGAGGAAACCTGGTCTGGGAAGCTTCACAAAAGTCATGAGGTATATACCCTAATGAGAATGCTGGTGTAACTGGGAAAAGCATGTGCAGAACTCTTCCTCAGTCCATTTGGGAGTAAAACTAGATCTCTAGACTGACTCTGGGGTAAGTAGGCCAAGCTTCTTAGCCATTCTTAGGCCCTAAACTTAATCTGGAACCTCTGAACCTCTTTCACAGCCTGGACCTGATGTGGAACTTGATTGCCCTTTGTAAATGTAGTTAGAAGAGCATGTTTAGCATTGCTGCCTCCCAGGGGCTCTTTGTTCTTTAGTGTTAGGGGTTAGAAAGCTGATTTCTGCTCAGATTTCATATATTTAGATTCCTTCACTTAAGCATGTATAACTGTTAGAAAATAATAAAGTCAGTAATTTACATAAGATAATGTGTTTTTAAGTAGTTAAGGTGATAGATTCCAAATACTTCTAATGCAGATTCCCCTTGGCAATAATGATAGTATTTGTAGTTAATCTGGGTTCTCTGATTGTATTTTATGCTTGTTCACATTTTTCCTAGGTTGCCTTCCAACATTTCCAGGAACTAGATGAGCACATCAGCTATGTAGCAACCAAGGTCTGTCACCTTGGAGACCAGTTGGAGGGGGTAAACACACCCAGACAACGGGCAGTAGAGGCTCAGAAATTGATGAAATACTTTAATGAGTTTCTAGATGGAGAATTGAAATCTGATGTTTTTACAAATTCTGAAAAGGTGAGCACTGTCAGAAGGATAAAAGCAAATTATAGCATTAATAACAATGCCCTAATTATGAACTGCAGTTATTACTTTCCAGAGTCAGACTTCAAATCACTGAGTAGGTGACTTATTAAAAGTCTTTATTCTGAAATGTACACTTATCTACAGATTACTGATCAACTATATATATTCAGATTTTTAGTTGGATTGCCTGGCATTTTTGTTTATGAAATTTGTATCGTTTAGAAATGTTGAGGTAACTATTTTAATAAATATTTCTTTCTCATAATTGACTTTTAATATTAACAGAATTTGATAGGCACATTCCATTGAGTGAGGGGGTGGGCTGACCTAAATCATTGACAAGCTGAAGTATCTTTCTGTGCAAGGAATTCAGAGCTTCTAGTTTTTGTTACTTGAATAAAGATCTTTTACAAAGAATTAAAGCATACTTTGGATCAAAGAGAATAGAAAAATCTGAATTAATTGTTCATGTTAATCTTTTTTATAGCACTAGTCACTTAATCCTGGTCTAAGGTTGCATGGTGTTGGCTGCTCTACAATCTTGGAAGAGGTTATTTAGCTCACTTTCTTCCCCTCGGGGGAAAAAATCAAAATGCATGAAAAAATAGACATTCTTATGGATGGTATATGCACATAGTGACATTGTCCACTAATATGTTGAATTCAGTCTTCCAGAATTTTTCTGAGTGTACTCCATGGGATAGCTCAGATAGTGAAATTTTAAAAACTAAGTAGTACTGAAGTTCACTTTGAATTAAGCAACACATTTTTTTGTGAGTAGGAACTATATAGGGGTATAGAATTTATAAGGTTTAGAGATCTTTAAAAGGAATGGTTACATATGTAGAGGTAACTCCTCTAAAGAAAAGGCAGTATTTTAAATAATGAGTTTCAGGAATTACATTTGTAATATAAAGTAGAACTGATAAGATTAACATCAAGAACATTATCATACTTAAACACTTGTAAAATACTGGCAATATCTAGCTTTTATATATTCACGTGATTTTTATGTATAATAGTGTATACACACACACACACACACACACACACACGACTTGAACACTGAACTGTTTTTCAGGATACCTTATGGAATGCTTTTATTTTATGTTTCCTAAATATAAACATACATATTTTTAATGTATTATAAAAGTACATATTTATACATATAAAAAATTTATATATATATATAAAATGGTATATAATTCAAGTCTTATACCTTGGGTTACCTTGGATTATACCTGTTGGACTGTAGCGTATATTTATGTTTTGTTATAAAGAAAATGCCGATATTTTACCCAGTGTGAGTTGGTCTGTTTATTTGATGCAGCTCAAGGCAGCCATTTAGAATCTAGAGAAAAATAAATATTTTAAAATTGAATGATTACACATATTTTTATCCTGATTTGTATTGCTTGTAATGTTTTGCATAATGAAATTATGTTTTTTACACTTTTCTTTAAACATTTTAATTATCAAGTAATTGTGTAGTTCATGGTATTACTATTGTCTCTTAATTTTTAAGATTTTGATTGAAAGAAGAAATCTTCATATTCTTGCTACTTCATTCACTTGGTCATTAGCTGTCTGTAATTTTTGAAGAGCAAGTAGAGCTAACAGTGCTTAAGCTACTTCCTCTTATTTTCTCTCCTTTGCTTCACTGTCTACCATATCCCATTTTCTTTCATCTTGTTCCTTTTTTCTTATACTCTAGTCCTCTTTTCCCAGTTGTCTTGTTTTTCTCTCATATCTCCCATAAGTTTTGGGTTACTGTTGAATCATTACTTTTGGCCTGGTACTATCACAGTTAACTACACTTAGGAACATCATATATGGTATTAGATTGCTAATTATTAGATAAACTTCTAAGTATCTCAATTTCTGCACTGTGTGCCAGCCACCTTCCCAATGGAAAGAAAAGGAAAATCACCCATGTAGTTAGGGAGGTGTGTGATTTTGGAAGGAATTAGAATGCGAAAAGATAACAACCATCTTTTTCCTTTTTCTTCCTGCTCCAAAGTCATTTTTGCTTTTTTTAAATCTTTGCTTCTCAGAATCTTCTAATTTTCTTCTCTGGGAAAAAAAACCCATTTTATGACCATAGTATATATTCCCTCTTACCTCTGTCCTTACAGAGTATGTTAGTTGTTTCTCTTCTTAGCATCACAACTTAATGTTCTTCATGTAGATAATGCCTGATGGCCCTGATTATCTTTAACCTGTTAGCATGGGTGGTCTCTCACCTTACCCTAACATCAGTAGCAGATATAAGCAAGTTATTAGATTGTGGTTTTGAAAGCTTCTGTACTTTTATAGTATATTTCAACTGATGAATGACCTTAAGAGCTACTTGTGCTTGAAACAATTTTTATAAAATAATTACCTATGGGAATTCCATAAAATCAAGTGTTATTTACTCTGCTGTACTTCTTACTATATTAAGTGAAGTTTGCAGACACTTCCATCTCTTGAAACAACAAGAACAAACTCCTGATAGGAACATAAAACATGTATGTAGGTCCTTTCTGAAGGGAGTATCGGTGAGGAGAAAAGGGTGGACATTGCTAGTACAACCAAATGGCATGGTGAAAAGAGATAATGCAGTGGTATCTGTGCCCATGTTCAGTAGAATAGAGTGAACATCTGGTAACTGAAAATGACAGTGACATGCTGACTAGGAGAGAAGAGATAACTGAAGCAGAAATGCTATCTGTATTCACTATTGTTGGGCAAAACAACAATATCGTTTGGTCCTGCTTTTGTTTTCCATAGTTGCTTGCCAGACTTCACGTGAGTACTCGGTTAGAAAGATCTTTGTTAATGTTCTCAGCTCTTCCTTCACGTTTGTATGAGTCTCTCTCTTTTTTTTTTTAGTGTAAAAGAAAGTGAATGATCATAAAATCATTTACTTAAAGGTGTGCCAAAATAAAACTCAATACTTATTTGAAATTTGTTTTAAAAAGTAAACATTATATAACTCCCCTATACATTTAGTGTGAATAAGCACAAATGTCTGCATTTTAAGAATTTTGGACCCCTTGCCTAAATCCTTCAGTTCCACAACTTGAATAAGTACAAACATTTCTTTACCATATTCCATTCTAGAAACTTCATATTAAACGTAATCTTTGCTTTTATAACAAGTTTTATAACTTGATATGTTCATTAAATGACAGGCATTTTGTTATTTTCTTCACTTAAAATGGGATTTATACAGCAGTATGATCTGAATTTTTATAAATCTTGTTTATCATTTCACAAACTCAAAAGATACTTAAACTTACTTTCAGCAATCAATGATTTGAATTTATTCGGAGTAAACTTGAACTACAGGTTTCATTGGGAAGGGATTGTTGCATTATAAAATCACAAGATTTCAGTACAATAATGACAAATATTTATGTTTTATTGATTCATTATTGGTGATACCCCAGATGTATTCCTGTTGCTCATAAGATTTTATTTGTTGTGTTTTTTAAAGAAAATTGTTTGGGTGAGGGTCTGTGGGCATACATAGAAGAATATTACTGTTTTTAAATATAAAATTATTTTTTGATATGTATAAAGGTTTTGTAAAATTATTGCTTTTGTTTTTTAATAGATAAAGGAGGCAGCAGACATCATTCAGAAGTTGCACCTAATTGCCCAAGAGTTACCTTTTGATAGGCAAGTTTATTTCTCAAGAGCTAATTTGGGTATATGGTGTAGTGTATAGAATAAAATTGTACTTTTTCCTGTATGATTTTGCTCATTAATTCAACAAGAACTTATTGAGGACTGCCTTTGTACAGGTACAGTATGTAATAGCTGATTGAAAAAAATGTGGTATCTTAACAACTAAATTTAATGATATATCTTGAAATAATTTCAATCTTATGTTTTTCTTTTGAAAAAAATTGATGGAGAATTTTGAAATTGGAGTAAGATTTTGAATTTTCTTTTTTTTTTTGGACTTTGATCAACAGACTAGAAGGGGACAGAGAAAGCTTAAACATGGGGCTCTTGAGCTCCTTTTTCTTCTGTCTACATGAGAATTGTTAAGCTTTTAGGGGTCTTGGACCCCTTTGAAAAGCTGGTGAAAGCTATGAAATTTCCTTAAAAAAATCAGATACACAGGCCGTTGTATACAATTTCATGGAGTTTTAGACCCTTTAGCCTATCTGTAGGCTCCTTCCTAGGGACTTCAGGTTAAGAAGTCCTGTTTTAGATGCAAGGCCCTGGGGCCATTGCTAAGTTAGGTATTAATGGTTTCATCCTAAAAGAACTTCACTGAGAAGGAAATTCTTTCATGATTTCCTTTAGTTCATGGAATGTCAGACTCTATAATAAAATCTTGTTAACAGTGGTTCTGCCATTTAAATATCTGGAAAAAATGTCTTCCCTTTTAACAGATAATATACGTATTTTATTCTTTTGGTAATACTTGAAAATCCTGAGGTACAGGTAGAATGTAAATGTATTGCTATACTTAAAGCTTGTCCATTATGTCCCAAACATAGAGTGAAAGTGAATTCCCTACCCCCAAATATATCTTATTTTACTCTGAACTTTGTATCATCATAAAGGATTAGCAGTAATCATCATCTATCATTTAGCTATTATTAATAATTTCATACTTGTCCAGCATTATGAGCAATGATTTTTAATGTCACCCACAAAAAACCTCTCTTTAACTTTATTTCAGAGTTAAACCATTTTCTTAAATGGGTAAAATATGTGGCTCACAATAACTGCATCATAATTGTTGGCTTCATCTGTCTCCCACCCCTACAAACACAGAGGCATATACTCATCTTCTGCTTCTCAATTACATGCTTCTCTTACAGTTTTGTTTTAGCCTATCAGGCCTTAGAATTGAATATATAGCCTAATCAAGTTTAATTTTTTCACAAAGATCAGTATGGCCTATCATACTTTGTGATCCACTGTGACTTTGATATCAATTTTGTATAGATCTTTAAATTATTAGCTTCTTCATCTGTCTTTGGCATCTCTTTTGCCAGCCACTCTCCTGTCTCTTCAAACTAATCACATAAGATCTCTCAACATTAATTTTCCATGTTGTGCATTCCCCCTGGATACTTATGATTTGAAAAAAGTTCTAGTGTATGGTAGTGTATGATATTTTAGTTTTTGAATTTGCAGAGGTTGAATGCTAGGCACATTGCTGGGTCCTTTTTATGGCTTCTATTTTATTTTTCTAGTTTTAAAATAACTCATTTGTATATGCTTATTTTATAGTTGTTTTTCTTTAAGTAACAATAGTGGAACGTCATATGAGGAAATCCCAGCTGAGGGGAAAATAGACAAATATCAAGTGAATTTAAAATGCCAGTGAATATGAGTAGGGACAGTAACCCAGTTGTTGGGGCTTTCTGGATTGTTAATGCCTCATACAGAATTCCTCCCTTTAAAAGGGAATTGGTGGGACTTCCCTGGTAGTCCAGTGGTTAAGACTTCGCCTTCTAATGCAGGGGGTGCAGGTTTGATCCCTGGTTGGAGCTAAAGATCCCACATGGCTCTGGGCCAAAAAACCAAAACATAGAAGCAATATTATAGCAAGTTCAATAAAGACTTTAAAAAAAAATGGTCCACATCAAAAAATAAATTAAAAAATTTAAAAAACGGGGTGGGGGAATTGGTTTTCAATGTGAATTTCCTCAGTGAGAACCAGAGACCCCATCTGGATTGCCCAAATTCAGTTTTGTTACATGGCATGCTTCCTACTATCAGTACTCTCTCACCTCTGGCTTTGTCTTTCCCTCCCCTCCCTCCCTCCCCCTGCTTCCTTCCTTTTTTTTCTGACAATATTTAGTATAGAGGGTTCCTATGTACCCCCCAAACCAGTTTCCCCTTTTATTAACATCTTAAATTACTATGGTACATTTGTCACAAATAATGAACCTCATCATTGGTTTTTATCTTTCAGATTTTCAGAAGTTAAATCCAAAATTGCAAGTAAGTGGGGTTCTATTTATTTAACTGTTTTGGATAGGTAATCAAACTACTTGTATAAAAAAAAGAAAATAGTAAAAGAAGAGAGTGGGAACAATGTCATCCTCCCACCCCATCCCTGAGTTTGATTCCTCTTCCTTGAAACAATTGTTATCAATTTCTTGAGTATTCTTCCAGAATATTCTATGGATATACAAGCATAAGACATAGATCATGTATATAATGTGTAGAATTTAGTTCTGCTGTCCGCATTTATTTTAAAATAATTGGTGGCATGCTATACAAATAGCTTCCATACCTTGTGTTCTTGGCATACTATACAAATAGCTTCCATACCTTGTGTTTTTAATTTAACAATGTATCTTGGGGATTGTTTCTGTATTCATACATACAGACCTAATGTAGGTTCTCTTTTTTTAAAGCTAGTTCGTAATGACCATTTCGGTACCTATTTAACTTCTTACATGATAGCTTGATTCTTGATCTTTGGATTGTATTTTAAGCAGATCATTCTGAATTTCTTTAAAAGCTGCTATATTTACAGGCTCCCGTGGTAGTCTAAGTCACTGTTTTGGGAAGTCATTGAAGTTCAGAGACCACCTGTTTTCCCAAAAGTGTACTGTAATAGCCTCAAGAATGTAGTGAATCAAATACCACATGTTGTCTTAAGGTGTACCTTGGTATTGAATCTGCCATTGTTTGTAGTAAAGGCATCTGAACTCTAGTAAAGTGTTTTATAATTCTGCTCACCCTTTCCATAAATTCAGGTTTAAGATTTTTCCTGTCTCTTGCTATCACAAATGACATCCAGAAGGCTTTTCCCAGGCAGCTGCTTTTTTTTTTTTTAACATCTGTATTGGAGTATAATTGCTTTACAATGGTGTGTTAAGTTTCTGCTTTATAACAAAGTGAATCAGCTATACATATACACATATACCCATATCTCTTGCCTATTGCGTCTCCTTCCCACCCTCCCTATCCCACCCCTCTAGGTGGTCACAGAGGACTGAACTTATCTCCCTGTGCTATGCAGCTGCTTCCCACTAGCTATCTGTTTTACATTTGGTACTGTATATATGTCAGTGTTACTCTCTCACTTCATCCCAGCTTAACCTTGCCCCTCCCCATGTCCTCAAGTCCATTCTCTATGCCTGTGTCTTTATTCCTGTCCTGACCCTAGGTTCATCAGAACCATTTTTTTTTTTTTTTTAGATTCCACAGATACGTGTTAGCATACAGTATTTGTTTTTCTCTTTCAGACTTAATTCACTCTGTATGACCGACTCTAGGTCCATCCACCTCACTACAAATAACTCAATTTCGTTTCTTTTTATGGCTGATAATATTCCATTGTATATATGTGCCACATCTTTATCCACTCATCTCTTGATGGACATTTAGGTTGCTTCCGTGTCCTGGCTATTGTAAACAGAGCTGCAATGAACACTGTGGTACATGACTCTTTGAATTATGGTTTTCTCAGGGTATATGCCCAGTAGTAGGATTGCTGGGTAGTATGGTAGTTCTATTTTTAGTTTTTTAAGGAACCTCTATACTGTTCTCCATAGTGGCTGTACCAATTCACATTCCCACCAGCAGTGCAAGAGGATTCCCTTTTCTCCACACCCTCTCCAGCATTTATTGTTTGTAGATTTTTTGATGATGGCCATTCTGACTGGTGTGAGGTGATACCTCATTGTAGTTTTGATTTGCATTTCTCCAATGATTAGTGATGTTGAGCATCCTTTCATGTGTTTGTTGGCAATCTGTATATCCTCTTTGGAGAAATGTCTATTTAGGTCTTCTACCCATTTTGGGATTGGGTTGTTTGTTTTTTTGATATTGAACTGCTTGTAAATTTTGGAGATGAATCCTTTGTCAGTTGCTTCATTTGCAAATATTTTCTCCCATTCTGAGGGTTGTCTTTTTGTCTTGTTTATGGTTTCCTTTGCTGTGCAAAAGCTTTGAAGTTTCATTAGGTCCCATTTGTTTATTTTTGGTTTTATTTCCATTTCTCTAGGAGGTGGGTCAAAAAGGATCTTGCTGTGATTTATGTCATAGAGTGTTCTGCCTATGTTTTCCTCTAAGAGTTTGATAGTGTCTGACCTTACATTTAGGTATTTAGTCCAGTTTGAGTTTATTTTTGTGTATGGTGTTAGGGAGTGTTCTAATTTCATTCTTTTACATGTAGCTGTCCAGTTTTCCCAGCACCACTTATTGAAGAGGCTGTCATTTCTCCACTCTATATTCTTGTCTCCTTTATCAAAAATAAGGTGACCATATGTGCGTGAGTTTATCTCTGGGCTTTCTATCCTGTTCCATTGATCTATATTTCTGTTTTTGTGCCAGTACCATACCGCCTTGATTACTGTAGCTTTGTAGCATAGTCTGAAGCCTGGGAGCCTGATTGCTCCAGCTCTGTTTTTCTTTCTCAAGATTGCTTTTGCTATTTGGGGTCTTTTGTGTTTCCATACAAATTGTGAAATTTTTTGTTCTAGTTCTGTGAAAAATGCCATTGGTAGTTTGATAGGGATTGCATTGAATCTGTAGATTGCTTTGGGTAGTATAGTCATTTTCACATTGTTGATTCTTCCAATCCAAGAACATGGTGTATCTCTCCAGTTGTTTGTATCATCTTTAATTTCTTTCATCAGTGTCTTATAGTTTTCTGCATACAGGTCTTTTGTCTCCCTAGGTAGGTTTATTCCTAGGTATTTTATTCTTTTTGTTGCAATGGTAAATGGGAGTGTTTCCTTAATTTCTCTTTTAGATTTTTCATCATTAGTGTATAGGAATGCGAGAGATTTCTGTACATTAATTTTGTATCCTGCTACTTTACCAAATTCATTGATTAGCTCTAGTAGTTTTCTGGTAACATCTTTAGGATTCTCTATGTATAGTATCATGTCATCTGCAAACAGTGACAGCTTTACTTCTTCTTTTCTGGTGTGGAATCCTTTTATTTCTTTTTCTTCTCTGATTGCTCTGGCTAAAACTTCCAAAACTATGTTGAATAATAGTGGTGGGTGTGGACAACCTTGTCTTGTTCCTGATCTTAGAGGAAATGGTTTCAGTTTTTCACCATTGAGAACGATTTGCCAGCCAGCTGCTTTTTTACATAGCAGTGATAAATGGCAGTCACACTGTAGGAGCTCACCTGTTTTACCAGTTGGGAAGATTTTTTGGTTTTGAAAATACATATTTATATACCACAGTATATTATCGGGTTTTGATCCACTACCTATAATCTCATATAGTTTTTGCAATTCTTTTAAACGAAAGCTAGATTCCTAGTCATTATATTTATAAAGAAACCATTTACTCATAAATAACTTGGATACTTTATCTCATTGTAGCTGAATGACTTTCTATTTTTAGGTAAATACCATGA
This sequence comes from Orcinus orca, assembly GCF_937001465.1. Lineage (NCBI taxonomy): Eukaryota > Metazoa > Chordata > Mammalia > Artiodactyla > Delphinidae > Orcinus > Orcinus orca. The sequence continues at coordinate 157,928,037 of NC_064560.1, read as the reverse complement.
CTTAGAATGCCAACTGATACAGGAGTTTACTGGTGCTCAAAGAAGAGGTGAAATCTCCAGAATGAGAGAAGTAGCAGCTGTTTTACTCCATTTTAAGGTAAATAGTAAAAGTTTAAAATGTAGATTAGTCTTAAAGAGTACAGAGGTTATATGAATTCTATATATTATAGTCTGTTTTTCCCCAGTTGTATGAGTCAGTGATAATTTTCATTATTTGGAATAATTTGAATGTACATTTGTATCTTTCTCCAGAAATGATATTAAATTTTAGGTAATATTATTTAAATAAGGATCTTATATTCAATAATATTAATATTTTATCACTGAATTTTTATGTAGTTTGACATAGAAAATCATATTGTCTGCCTTCTGGGTATTTAATGTATTTTTTTTTTTCAGTCAAACATTTGATGAAATAATTCAAAAGCAAGAAAGATTGACCTTAAGTTTGGAATATAGGAACCAGAGAGTAGCTATTACTGTTGGCCATTTATTGAGGCATAGACATAGCTTTATTACATATAATACCTCTTTTATTGACATAGTTGTTATTATTGTTATAATTGAACCAAAAGAGTGATATGTATTTCTTTCTTTTTCCTAGGGCTATTCCCATTGTGTTGATGTTTATATAAAGCAGTGCCAGGAGGTAACATAACAGTACACTTTATTGTATTTTATTTTATGCTAATTTGTATTTTTAAAAAGCATTTTAAAATTATATATTCAATGTAAATTTCCTCTGCTGTTTAGGGTGCTTACTTGAGAAATGATGTATTTGAAGACGCAGCAATACTCTGTCAACGGGTGAACAAACAAGTTGGAGATATCTTTAGTAATCCAGAAACAGTACTGGCTAAACTTATTCAAAATGTATTTGAAATCAAACTACAGGTAATTTTAAACAATGACTAAGTACTTAAGGCAATATGTGATTTTTATCCTCTGTGTTTTAAAAGTTTTTAAAATTTAGTTTGTATAATATCCTTAGGCATAGTAATCCACTTATTAAGTGTAGGAGAAAGGAATGACAGTGTCATGCTTTAAAAAAAAAAAATGTTTTGTTGTTTACTAAGAAAAAAGGTGCTAATCACTCAGTGTCATCAGAGGATGTGTTTGAAATTACATATGTATCAGGTTGTGTGGTAGGTTAGGCTCAGTTTTAATTTTTATTGGTTTCTTACCTTAACCAATAGTTGGCATTTTGAAATTGAACAGGAATTACAAGCTCAATCTGTAGAATTTTTTATAATATGGTACTAAGATTAAAAGAAAACAGGAATTTCATTTACAACCTTGACTTCCATAGCTCTGTACTTTAAGGCAACATTTCCTAAACTATGTTTACCAATGGATTGAGCAACATTAAATAAGTGTTGTCTTTACAACACAATTCAGGACTTTTAATAGCTTTAAAGATACTAATATGTATTGTGATTCTCTAGAAATGGAGATGTAATGTACAGCATTTCCCAATTTTACAGTAGTGTCTCAAAGGACACTAGTGTTACTTAGACTACAGTTTGGGAAAAGCTGCTTTAAGGAATTGACCATATTGATATAGCTTCAGGTTTTGTTTTTTGGGATTTTTTTTTTTTTCCCCAATGTACTTCATGAGGCAGGATAGGCAGATTTCAAAAGACAAGGTATTTGAGATTCTTAATGCTTATTCCCAACACTGATAAGATGTATGAGTAAATATGAGAAGCAGTAAAAATTAAAAACCTTTTTTTTTTATATTGGTCTCTTTCCTATGCATTGCCTTTTCCACTGGATTTTAAGTTAGAACAGTTCAAGAATGTGGAGTAATTCTAGAGAAAAAAATATTGACTATATAATTTAATATTTACTTAATTGACAGAATGTTGACTTTTTGTTTTAGAACTTTGTGAAAGACCAGTTAGAAGAATGTAGGAAGTCCGATGCAGAGCAGTATCTCAAAAGTCTCTACGATTTATATACAAGGTATATTTTTAATTATTAGAAAATAGTAATATCTCACATTTTCTTTTTTTGAAATAGAAAATGGGGAAGTATTCAGGTATTTTTGAATAACAGTTTGTCAGATAGCAATATACCTTTTAGCATTAAATACTCGGCTGTATAGACTAGTATTGTACAAGAGCAGCATTCTTAGCATGTTAACTTAAGGAATTGGATATTATGCTTTATATTAATGTACTTTAATGAAATATAAAAACCTTGTTTAAGACTTGAGAATTTTGTTTCTGATTTTAATTGTAAGCTAGTTCATTATTCTTTAATTCTTTTCTTTAAGAACTAGTATTATTACATTTACCTGCAGTTAAAACTTTAAAAGTTGAGAAAGGGAGTAACAAACTCTCTTTTAAATTTATTTATTTTATTTTTATTTATTTTTGGCTGTGTTGGGTCTTTGTTGCTGCGTGCAGGCTTTCTCTAGTTGCGGCGAACGGGGGCTGTTCTTTGTTGTGGTGCCCGGGCTTCTCGTTGCAGTGGCTTCTCTTGTTGTGGAGCACGGGCTCTAGAGCGCAGGCTCAGTAGTTGTAGTGCATGGGCTTATTTGCTTTGCGGCATGTGGGATCTTTCCGGACCAGGGCTCAAACGCATGTCCCCTGCATTGGCAGGTGAATTCTTAACCACTGTGCCACCAGGGAAGCCCCCAGAGTGACAAACTCTTTTTTTTTTTTTTTTTTTTTTTTGCGGTACGCGGGCCTCTCACTGTTGTGGCCTCTCCCATTGCGGAGCACAGACTCCGGACGCACAGGCCCAGCGGCCATGGCTCACGGCCCCAGCCGCTCCGCGGCATGTGGGATCTTCCCAGACCGGGGCACGAACCCGTGTCCCCTGCATTGGCAGGTGGACTCTCAACCACTGCGCCACCAGGGAAGCCCGACAAACTCTTATATGACAATTTCAGACTTAAGTCTGATGTGAAAATTTGTCTTGTGCTTTTGTAAATGGCAGTGTTATACTTTGTAGAAGCTTCATGTGGAGTTTTTTTTTCCAACTCTATTGCTTTTCTTTATTGTCATCGCTTTGAGAAGAGGGTTTTCAAAAGTAACTATAATCAGGAAGTCCATCTCAGCAACAGCACTATTGTGAGCCTATCTTCAACAGTGAGAAACAGAAAATTAGAGGAAAGTCCAGGGACAAAGACTAAAGAGAATGAACAGCGCATAGACTTCTCAATATTTTGACTTTGGTACCATGTCATGAATGGCATACTTGAAGCCATTCTGCCACTGTTGCCATTTCTAGTCTGGTTGGTTGCCTTAGTTTCCTCTCCTGAGTCATCTCTAGGAGTTTATGGTAGTTTTCAAAACCATGATGTTGTTTGTAATATTCATTCTACTTAATATATATAACCCTGTACAGTCGCTGTCTGCATCCTGAGTAACTTCCCAGGGTTTAAGAAATGGTGGTGTAACATAAGTTATTAAAAAGTCACGTTATAAAAATATGTATTTCTTAAATATTGTTACTATACCTACAATATACATTAATCTTTTTTCTCCCTTTTGCATGAAAAGAACCACAAATCTTTCCAGCAAGTTGATGGAGTTTAACTTAGGTACTGATAAACAGACTTTCTTGTCTAAGCTTATCAAGTCCATTTTCATTTCCTATTTGGAGAACTATATTGAAGTGGAGACTGGATATTTGAAAAGCAGAAGTGCTATGATCCTACAGCGCTATTATGATTCAAAAAACCATCAAAAGAGATCGATTGGCACAGGAGGGTAAGTGTTTTTGTTAAATGTTATAGTTAAAGCTAAAGATATTAAAAGCTATTATATTTGGACAAACTTGTGAAATATTGATAGTCATTAGAATTTTCTGTGAAGAATTTTTTTAATTCAGTTTGTTTACACCATTCATCAAATCCTTTCCTTCAAGCCACATGTTGAAATGTTCCTACATAACATTATTAAAATGTAAAGCAGAATACTAGTACCGTAAAGAGTTCCTCCCTCGCGCCCTTCCTGCCTGCCTTCCTTCCTTCCTTTTTTTAGACTGAGTAAATTATTCCAGGTTATTGACTAGGAAGCACATTGTTTTATTGCTGCTATTGCAGGTGTGGTTAAAAAAAAAATGCAGATCACAATTTTGTACCCTGAGCTTTTTCATGACTTGGGCATAAAATTATTTAAGTAATACATTAAATCGTGAATGTACTTACCTACTAGAATAAAATTAAATGATTTGCTGTAAGAATTGGTGGCAACTCAGTTATCTAGATCTCAACTATCTGGAATTGAGTTGATTTTTGGATGAATCAGAATGACCTCTGTGGAGCCATATAATCAGAGTTGACAGTTCACATAATGCACACCCAAATCATTTTCTTGTTTCCCAGTTTGTCATATATTAAATAATGATCATGGAGAGATTATAATTAGGAATAAGAAGTGACATCTCAAAGGCAGTAGCAAGTAAAAGAGAAAACCTAAAAAACAATCATAAGAATTTTTTGAAAAATTAGTTCACAGTCTGGAGCTATATATTCTAGGACCAAAAAATAAAGTAATTTTCTAAAGATACTATCATGTAATAAAAGTTCTTAATGACCCTCAGTCATTGAGAAAAGCTAAATTATGTTTAATAATAATGAAATGTACAATATGTTTAAAGGGTTAATATATTTAAAAATCTTTAAAATTTTAAAGTTTGTTTTAAGCAGGACCATTTAGTTATCTGGAATATTAACTTATTTGGAAAAGCCCACTTCCTAAGGAAACCAGACAAGGAGTTTTGGGCTACTGAGTCAGAATTGTAGAGTTGAAAGAGACTTTAGAGATAATAACTCCAAATCTACTCATTTTTCAGACGAACATCTTCTGTTTAGAGATTAATGCTTGCTTCACTTTACAGAACTACTTACTGAAATTAGAAGTTTTAGATTTCCTGGCTGTTGGTCTATTTTCCTTCTTCTTTCTTTTTCTTAGTTCATGTATACTAAGTTTGAGAGTATTTGAAATTGAAATCTATGTATAGTAGTGTTCTTTTTTCATTTGTTGGTATTATGCACTAGTATTCAAGATTTGAAAGAGAGAATTAGACAGCGTACCAACTTACCACTGGGACCAAGTATCGATACTCATGGAGAGACTTTCCTATCCCAAGAAGTGGTGGTTAATCTTTTACAAGAAACCAAGCAAGCCTTTGAAAGATGTCATAGGGTAAGAGTAATTGTAAATTTATTTTATTTGTATATAGTTGTGTATTTTAATTTTTCTCTGGTTAGGAACAATTGTTTATTGTAATAAAAAAGGATTTTTGCTTGGGGAACAGAATTATTTTTAAGTTATTTAGAAGTATATTTTAACATAATTTTAAAGTTGAGCGTGTCAAATTTTCTTTAGTGAGATATTAAATCGATATGAAAGGGAAAGTTAGACCTATCTTATAAAGAAATAGAGCATTAGGGAGAGAAGGATATTTAAGAACACAGATATCAAAGGAAAGGAAAAGTTGACTCCATTAAAATTTAGAATATCTGGGCTTCCCTGGTGGCGCAGTGGTTGAGAGTCCGCCTGCTGATGCAGGGGACACGGGTTCGTGTCCCAGTCCGGGAAGATCCCACATGCCGCGGAGCGGCTGGGCCTGTGAGCCATGGCCGCTGAGCCTGCGCGTCCGGAGCCTGTGCTCCGCAACGGGAGAGGCCACAACAGTGAGAGGCCCACTTACTGCAAAAAAAAAAAAAAAATTAGAATTTTTTCCACAAACATACTTTGACAAAGTAACAAGTAAGTCATAGCCTCTGAGAAGGTATTTGCAACCAATATGACTAGCAGAAGATTTTTTTTTTTTAAATGTTGAGCCTTCTTTTAATTTTTTATTTTTATTTTTGGCTGTGTTGGGTCTTCGTTTCTGTGCGAGGGCTTACTCTAGTTGTGGCAAGCGGGGGCCACTCTTCATCGCTGTGCACAGGCCTCTCACTGTCGTGGCCTCTCTTGTTGCAGAGCACAGGCTCCAGACGCGCAGGCTCAGTAGTTGTGGCTCACGGGCCTAGTTGCTCCATGGCATGTGGGATTCTCCCAGACCAGGGCAGGAACCCGTGTACCCTGCATTAGCAGGCAGATTCTCAACCACTGCACCACCAGGGAAGCCCACTAGCAGAAGATTTATAAAACAAATATTAGTGGTTAATAATTGTATACCACATACTATGTTCCAGGCACTATTCCAAGCAGTTTAGGTATGTTATTAACTCATTTAATCATTGTAACATTTCTGTGAGGTTATTATTCCTGTTTTACAGAGGAAGAAACTGAGGTACATACTTCTTAAGTATGAAGTTGAGAGTTGAGGCAGTCTTAATTTTTTATTTGTACTGATGTATATTGTCTATATACTTATATTGATAGATAGTAAATCAATATAAATTATACATATAAATATAAATCAATAGAAAACAAGTCAAAGGCTACACATAAATACAGAAAATATAAATTATCAATAAGATATTCAGTCTCACTAGTGGGGAAATGAAACTTAAAACAGGGAAAATACCGTCATTCTCAATAGGTTGGCAAAAATTAAGAAGTCTGTTGATACTAAGTATTGGTAAGGGTGTGGAGCAATAGAAGTTCTCATACACTGCCAATGGAAGTAAAAATTGGTATACTTTGGAGAGTAATTTGTTAATTCCTTAGAGAAATTTGTAGGTGCACATGACATGTCTAACATCATAAGCTATGTTGTTTGTTGTGGTGAAAAATTAGAAACAAAGTGTGCTGTAAAGAGGATTGATAAACTAACATTGTTCATATACTAGAAAACTATATACCAATTTAAATGACTAAACTAGAGTTACATGTATCATCAGCATGAATAAATCTCAAAAATGCAATGTTTAGTGAAAAGAGCAAAATGGGGAAAAGATATATTCAGTATACCACAACATAAAATTTTAAAAAGTAAAACAATACTTTATATTATTCAGGAGCATACATAAGCATGGGTGTGATAAACAACTTCAGAGTAGTGGTTGCCTTGGGAGGAATACCCAAGGGATGTTATCTATATGTATAATGTTGGACAACTCCTGCCCCCCAAAAGGAAGAAAATCTGAAGTACATTTGGAGAAATGTTAAGATATGACACATCTGGGTAGGTGATGGGTATATTTGGTACAGTAATATCTGTACTTTTCTGAATACTGGAAATATATTAAAATGTTTCTAAAGCATCAGATCATCAAACATGAAGCCTTTAACATATTTATTTGAATCACAGCAACTAGGTCTAAATCATGACCTTCTGTCTGGAAAGTCATGAGATTGAAAATCAGTTTAATTCATTGCAGTCTGATCCAACAAACATTATTTTGTGTTTACTTTGTACCATCTGCCATGTTAGGCATTGAGGTTATAAATACAAGACATTTACATTACTTTTGAATAGTGTGGAGAAAAGAGGTAGACATATAAAGAATTAGTGCGAGGTAGGTAAACACTGCTGGGACCAAAGAGGAAACAACCAGCTCTGCCTGGTTAAGGAATTGAGAAAGAGTATAAGGAAAGATTTTAAAACGGAGGAGACATTTGAGGTCTGGATCTTGAAAGCTAAATAGGATATCTTCAAGAGGATGATTCTGGCAGGCTGTTTCAGGAATAGAGAAAATTACGTACACAAAGACATACAGATATCAATCACGCAGTATGAAATGCTTGAACTAAAAAAGGATATGGGGAGAGTAATAAGTCAGGAGGTTGAAAATGTAGACAAAAACTCTTTGTATGCCATACTTAGAAATTTGGACTTGACCTTGTTAGCTGATGATGGAAACTTTAAAGGATATTAAAAAGAGCAGTGTAATGAGCAGATTGGTGTTTTTTTCCTTTCTTTTTAAAAAAACTTAGTAACTTTGAGATATAATTGACATTCAATAAGCTGCATGTATTTGAACTGTACAATTTGATAACTTTGGTAAATTATGTGTACATTTGTGAAACTGTAACGCAGTCAAGATAATGAACAGATCCATCACCTCCAAAAGTTTCCTTCTGCCCTTTTAAAATCTCCCTTTCGCCTCTATTTCTGTCCTTGGGCAACTGCTGATCTGCTTCACTGTAGATTAGTTTTCAAAAAGAAGGGGATGCTTCAGTACTGAGTCTTGAAAGCTAAATAGGATTTTTCAAGAAATTGATTAATTTTCTAGAATTTTTAATAAATGGGGTTATAGTATATTATAGTGTATACATGTGTTTCTGGATTCTTTAACTCAGCATAAATATTTTGAAATTCATTCATTTGTGTGTATTAATTAGTATGTTCTTCTATTGCTGAGTAGTATTTTATTTAATGAATATGCCACAATTTGTTTATCCATTTACCTATTGATGGCAGTTTAGATTGGCTCCAGTGTTTGACTATTACAAATGAAGTTGCTGTGAATATTCATGCATATGTCTTTATGCAGACATATGCTTTCATTTCTCCTGAGTAGCTATATGATGTGATATGGTAATTCTTTTTACGAAACTGCCAAACTGTTTTTCAAAGTTGTTTCGTTTGACATTCTTACCAGCAGTATATGAGAGAGTTGCATTTGTTCCACATGATTTCCAACATTTGGTATGATCAGTCTTTATTTTAGAGTCTAATAAGGTATGTAATGATACCTTATTATGGTTTTAGTTGGCATTTTCCTAATGACTAAAGATGAGCATCTTTTCTTGCATTTATTTGCCATTCATGTATATTATTTGGTGTATTTTGCGTGCGTTTTTTAAAATTGGGTTGTCTGTTCTCTTATTTTTTGACAGTTGTATATCTGGTTAAAATTCATTTATTCGATATATGATTTACAAATGTTTTCTTTCAGTCTGTGGCTTGTCTTTTTCATATCTAAAGAGTATTTCAAAGAATGGAAGTTATTAATTTTGATGATATCCAATTTAACACTTTTCTGTTATGGGAGGTATTTTTGGTATCATATTTAAGGAATCTTTGCCTAACCTAAGGTCACAAAGATTTCCTTTTATATTTTCTTTCTTTTGTTTATTTCCTTAAGTTTTCTTTCTTTTTAAAAAAAATACATATTTTTAAAAATTTTCAACAATTTTGAAAGGTTACTTTCCATTTACAGTTATTAGAAAATATTGGCTATATTCCCCACATTGTCAATACCTTGAGCCTATCTTACCCGAGTGGTTTCTGCCTGCCACTCCCCAACCCTTACATTGCCCCCTGCCCCCCTGCTCTGTAACCACTAGTTTGTTCTCTGCATCTGTGAGTCTGCTTCTTTTTTGTTGTATCATTAGTCCATTGCATTTTTTTAGATTCCACATATAAGTGATATCATACAGTATTTGTCTTTTTCTGTATGACTTATTTCACTTATCATAATGCCCTCCGAGTCCATCCATGTTGCTGCAAATGGCAAAATTTCATTTTTTTTAATGGCTGAGTAGTATTCCCTTGTGTATATATATACCACATCTTCTTTATCCATTCATCTGCTGATGGACACGTAGGTTGCTTCTGTATCTTGGCAGTTGTAAATAATGCTGCTCTGACTATTGGGGTGCATGTATCTTTTGGAATTAGTGTTTTTGTTTTTTTCGGATATATACCCAGGTATGGAATTGCTGGGTCATATGGTAGTTCTATTTTCAGTTTTTTGAGGAACCTCCATACTGTTTTTCATAGTGGAAAATGTTTTCAACATTTCAATGTTTCATAGTGGAATGTTTTCAACATTCCAGTAGGAATGTTTACATTCCTACTAACATTGTACAGGGTTCTTTTTCTTCACATCCTTGCCAACATTTGTTTGTAGACTTGATAGCCATTCTGTATGAGGTGTGACATGGTATCTCATTGTGATTTTGATTTGCATTTCTCTGATGATCAGTGATGTTGAGCATCTTTTCATCTGCCTGTTGGCCATCTGTTTGTCTCCTTTGGAAAAATGTCTGTTCAGATTCTCTGCCCATTTTTTAATCAGGTTTTTTTTTGGATATTGAGTTGTATGAGTTTTTTTATATATTTTGGATCTTAACCCCTTATCTTGCATATCATTTGCAAATATCTTTTCCCATTCAATATGTTGCCTTTTTGTTTTGTTGATGGTTTCCTTCCTTGTGCAAAAGCTTTTAAGTTTGATTGTGTCCTGTTTGTTTATTTTTGCTTTTGTTTCCCTTTCCTGAGGAGACAGATCCAAAAAAATATCGCTAAGACCTATGTACTGCCTATGTTTTCTTCTGGAAGTTTAATACTACACTGTTTTGATCACTGTAACTATAAATCTTGAATAAGGTAGTGTGAGTCCTCTAACATTACCATAGAAAGCATTTTCATATAAGTCTGATAATCAATTTTTCATTTTCTGGGGAAAAAAAAGTTTGGGATTTTGACTGGAATTGCTTTGAATCTATAGTTCTGTTTGTGGAGAATTGACGTCTTAGCAATATTGAGTTCTCAAATACAGTTGATTTTTATATGTTGATTTTGTACCTGCAACCTGACTAAACTCGCTTATTCTAATAGCATTTTTTGTAGATTCCACAGGATTTTCTGTATAGAATATCATGTTTTCTGCCAATAAAGTCAGTTTTACTTATTCCTTTCAATATAGATGCCTGTTGTTTTGTCTCTTGCCTTATTGCCCTGGTGAGAACCTCCAATACAATACTGACTATAAGTGGCGAGAGCATACACCTTGCATTATTCTTTTTGTTTGTTTGTTTTTTAATCTTTTTTTAAAACATCTTTATTGCAGTATAATTGCTTTACACTGGTGTGTTTGTTTCTGCCGTATAACAAAGTGAATCAGCTATACGTATACATATATCCACATATCCCCTCCCTCTTGCTTCTCCCTCCCACCCTCCCTATACCCTGCATTATTTTTGTCTTTATTATTAATATGATGCTAACTGTAGGTTTTTCTTTTTTTAAATTTTTTTTATTGACATATAGGTTTTTAAAATTAATTAATTTATTTATTTATTTATTTTTGGTTGTGTTGGGTCTTCGTTGCTGTGCACGGGCTTTCTCTAGTTGTGGCGAGCAGGGGCTACTCTTTGTTGAGGTGCACAGCCTTCTCATTGTGGTGGCTTCTCTTGTTGCGGAGCATGGGCTCTAGGCGCGCGGGCTTCAGTAGTTGTGGCTCGAGGGCTCTAGAGCCCAGGCTCAGTAGTTGTGGTGTGTGGGCTTAGTTGCTCCGTGGCATGTGGGATCTTCCCAGACCAGGGCTTGAACCCTGTCCCTTGCACTGGCAGGCAGATTCTTGACCACTACACCACCATGGAAGCCCCTATTGACATATAGTTGATTTACAATATCGTGTAACTTTCAGGTGTACAGCACAGCGATATGTATACATATATATGTATACATATAAATATGTAACCTTATAGGTTATTACTTAATATTGAATATAGTTCCCTGTGCTATACAGTAGGTCCTTGTTGGTTATCTGTTGTTTTTTTGTGTGTGTGGTATGCGGACCTCTCACTGTTGTGGCCTCTCCCGTTGCGGAGCACAGGCTCCGGACGCACAGGCTCAGCGGCCATGGCTCACGGGCCTAGCCGCTCTACAGCATGTGGGATCTTCCCGAACCGGGGCACGAACCCGTGTCCCATGCATCGGCAGGCAGACTCTCAACCACTGCGCCACCAGGGAAGCCCAGGTTATCTGTTTTATACATAGTAGTGTGTGTATGTTAATCCCAGCCTCCTAATTTATCCCTCTCGCATCCCGCTTTCCCCTTCGGTAACCATAAGCTTGTTTTCTGTGTCTGTGAGTCTCTTTCTGTTTTGGAAATAAGTTCGTTTGTGTCATTTCTTTTTCTTTTAGATTCCACATATAAGGTATATCATATGAGATTTGTCTTTCTCTGTCTGGCTTACTTCACTTACTATGATAGTCTCTAGATCCATACATGTTGCAAATGGCATTATTTCCTTCTTTTTATGGCTAAGTAGTATTCCATTGTGTGTGTGTGTATATATATATATATATATATATATATAAAAATTTATACACACACTACATCTTTATCCATTTGTCTGTCAATGGACATTTAGGTTGTTTCCATGTCTTGCTATTGTAAATAGTGCTGCTATGTACATAGGGGTGCATGTAACTTTTTGAATTATAGTTTTATCTGGATATATGCCCAATAGTGGGATTGCTGGATCATATGGTAATTCTATTTTTAGTTTTTTAAGGAACCTCCATCCTGTTCTCCATAGTGACTGCAATTTACATTTACCAATTTACATTCCCACCAACAGTGTAGGAGGGTTTCCTTTTCTCCATACCCTCTCCAGCATTTATTATGTATAGACTTTTTGATGATGGCCATCCTGACTGGTGTGAGGTGATACCTCATTGTAGTTTTGATTTGCCTTTCTCTAATAATTAACGATGTCGAGCATCTTTTCATTTGCCTCTTGGCCATCTGTATGTCTTCTTTGGAGAAATGTCTATTTAGGTCATCTGCCCATGTTTTGATTAGGTTGTTGGTTTTTTTGTTATTGAGCTTTATGAGCTGTTTGTATATTTTGGAAATTAATCCCTTGTTAGTCTCATCATTTGTAAATGTTTTCTCCCATTCTGTAGGTTGTCTTTTAGTTTTGTTTATGGTTTCCTTTGCTGTGCAAAATCTTTTAAGTTTAATTAGGTCCCATTTGTTTTTCATAGATGCTGTTTATCAGATTGATGAAATTCTTTTATTCCTAGTTTTCTGGGTGTTTTTATAAGGATTAGATGTTAGACTTTGTCAAATGCTTTTTTTGTTGTTCTGTTAATGTGGTTGGATTACATTGATTTCCAAATGTTAACCTTGCATTCCTTTGATAAACCCCATTGGTCATCACGTATTATCCTATTTATGTATGGTTGGATTAGGTTTGCTAAACTTTTGTTAAGAATTTTTGTGTTTGCCTTCAAGAGGGGTATTGATGTATACATATTTTTTTCTCGTAATGTCTTTGTGTAGTTTTGGTATCAGGGTAATGTTTGCCTCATAGAATAAGTTGGAAAGTGTTCCTTCCTCTTCAATATTCTGGAAGAGTTTATGTAAAATTGGTGTTATATTTTCCTTAAATATTTGGTAGAACTCACCAGTGAAGTCATTTGGGCCTGCAGTTTTTAACTTTGTGAGGGTTTTAAACTACAAATTAACTTCTCTAGTAGATATGGAGCTATTTTAGTTACCTGTTTCTTTTTAAGTGAGTTTTGGTAGTTTGTGTCTTTTAAGATTTGTATATTTCACACAAATTGTTGAATTTATTGGGATTAAGATGTTCATGGTATTGCCTTATTATCTTTTTTTTATGGTCAGTTGATTTTGTGTGTGTGTGTGAGATTTTTAATTGAAGTATAATTTGTTTACAGTGTTAAGTTTCTGGTGTATAGCAAAGTGATTCAGTTATAGATACATAATATATATAATATGTATATTCTTTTTCAATATAGGTTATTACAAGATATTGAATATAGTTCCCTCTGCTTTACAGTAGGACCTTGTTGTTTATTTTATATATAGTAGCTTATTATCTTTTTAACGTTTGTAGAATCTTTAGCGATGTCTCTTATTCATTTTTGATGATTGGTATTTTTGTGTGTGTGATCATTCTGGCTGGAGGTTTATCAGTTTTATTGGTTTCCCCAGAGAATCAGCTTTTGGTATCATTGACTTTTCTGTTTTCTGTTTTGTATTTCATTGATTTCCACTCTTTATTACGTCTTTTCTTTCTGCTTACTTGGGTTTCATTTCCCCTTCTTTTTCTAGTTTTTTAAGGTGGAGGTGAGACATTGATTAGAGACCTTTCTTATTTTCTAATATAGGCATTTAGTCTTATAAATTTCCCTTTAAGGTACTGCTTTAGCTGCATACCACAAATTTTAATTTGTTGTATTTATTTTCATTCAGTTCAAAATACTTTTAAATTTCCCTTTTGATTTCTTTTGGCCCAAGAGTGGCTTAGAAGTGTGTTATTTCATTTCCAGATATTAGGGGATTTTTTAGATGTCTTTCTGTTATTGATTTAAATTTGATTCCGTTGTGGTTAGAGGACATACTTTGTGTGATATGAATCCATTTTAAATTTATCAAGACTTGTTTTTTAGCCCAGAATATGATCCATCTTGGTAAGTGTTTTATGAATACTTAAAGAAAATGTATATCCTGATGTTGTTGGATAGCGTATTCTATGAATGTCAGTTAGGTCCAGTTGATTAACAGTGTTGTTTATGTCTTTTATATCCTTACACATATTCAGTCTACCTCTTCAATGAGTTATGCATGAATGTATGGATGTAGAAAGGAGGAATGTGAAAAATTAAATTTATTCTTTGTGGCTTGCTAAGGGCATTTGTTAAGCATCAGTGAGCAAAGAAGGAAGGTGAGGGTTGTAGTAGAGAGACTGATGAAGGGTAAAGGTTAGGATTGTATTAAGAAGACCAGGAAGGGAATTGAGTAATACCAAATTAGTATTTATAATCAGTAGAGATTTAGGGAATTTAAAGTGGGTTATGCACTTCAGTGCCCATTACTCTGAGAGTGGATCACAAATGGAGACTACAAATAGGCAACAATCAATTGATAAATAATATAGGAAGCAGTTATAAGAAGTTGAGAGGTAATTTTCTAACTTTTAAAGAGGGATTTAATTTTCTCAGCATAATTACTAATAATTCCTTTACTAAGTAGTTAATCAGCAGCAGCAACATCAACATCAAAATGAAAATTTATTATTGTGAACCTATTATATGCCAAACACTGAGCTAAAAATACCTTACATGCATTTTCATACTTTATTTTCACCTCAAGGCTAGGATATAAGTACTATTAATATTATTCCTACCTTACAGATGAAGAAATTGAGGCTTGGTGGGGTTAAATAACATCTCAAGGGTTCACTCAACCAGGAAGTGATGAAAGTGGGATTTGAGCCTGTCGTATTTTATAGTGTGTCTGTTATTGATTTCCCATCCCCACCCTCCAATAAAATAAAGAATCCTTTTTGTTCTGAGTTTTACTAGAATAGCATTTGTTCATTTGGTGGCTCTCAAAATTCTTTTACTGTGACTCACAATAAAAAAGGCACTTTACATGGCAGTTGAGTATACATTTATTATATGTATTTATGTGTGTGTGTATGTTATGTTTATATGTGTTTATTTCATTAAAACATATTTGGTTTTAATGTGTACTTTAGACATTATTTTCTATTGGTTCTCTCTTCTTTTCTCTCTTTCTTTCTTGTCACAGTCCACTAATGGGTTACAATCCAGGTCAGAAAAACATTGATCTAGTCTAAGCCAGGAGAGTTGTAGACAGACACGGAGCATTGTAACTGTATGTATATGAGAAAGGCATTTTGGGTGGGCAGGAAGAGTTTTAAGTTATCATTTTGATACCTGAATACTGACTATGCCTTATACAAAGTTGATTGCTAAAAAAAAAAAAAAAAAAGTATTGCCTTTTTTTAAAGGTAAACTTGAGGGATGATGTATTTGGTTTTTGTTTTTAAAGCTCTCTGATCCTTCTGATTTACCAAGGAATGCCTTTAGAATTTTTACCATTCTTGTGGAATTTTTATGTATTGAACATATTGATTATGCCTTGGAAACAGGACTTGCTGGTAAGTATATTTATTTGTGTTATACTTCGTGTTAAATTCCTTTGGTCCTATTTGGTTAAACTATGCATAATGTTGTTTTATATATATTCAACTCTATCTGTCAAAAGCAGTTCAGTGCAACAAAATGCTTTTTGAGCTTCTGTAACAAGGATTTGTCAGATGCTAGAAGCTATAGAAAGACACAGTTCTCATATTGCTTACATTGACCAGGGCTACATGAGTCACTACAGTGAATGGAAGAATGTAATACAATGCTGTAAGCTATGAAATGCCAAAGGAGCAGAAATGGAAGTGACAGCAATTCTGGTTGACACAGTTGAGTAAAGTAAGATTTAGAAAGGAAAGTAAGCCTTTTCAAAATAAGCCTGGAGAGGAATAGATTCATATAAAATTTTTTCTTTTATTTTTGGTCTTCTGGGTTTACTGGTATTAATAGGATAATAATGACTTCTTCCCTAAATTCCAGTCCCATTAATTCAGTTGCTTCCTTGACCTCTCTCACCTGTTCTGTGTGCATCTCAAATTTAATATATCCCAAATGAAACTCTTTATCTTCCACCTAAACTTCCTTTCCCCTTCTTTTCCATGTCTTTAAAAGGCATTACTATTTACTGTTTGCTCAAGGCCCAAACCCCAGAGTTATCATAATTCTTCTTTTCATCAAACCTGATAGCCAGTCTATCGGCAAATCCTGTCTGTATACTGCGAAACATAACTCAAATTCGTCTGCTTTTCTCCATTTTTGCTGATGCCACCCTGATTTAAAGATCATCATCTCTATCCATTCCTAACTGGTCTCTTTGTGTACATTCTTACCTTTCCAAATAACTGACTCCATGTAACAGTTATGTTATAAATTCAAGGGTCTTAAAATTTCTTGCTTAAGACCCTTTAGTGGTTTCCTGTTACTCTTAGGGGAAAAACAACAAAAAACTCTTTATGAAAGTATAGCTTTTGATCTGTCCTCCTCTTATATATTCATCTTCATCTCATATTGCATTTCCCCTCACTACCCCAGCCCCTTTGGCCTTCATTCATTTTCCTTACTCAGGTTCTTTGCACTTGGTATCTCCCTACCCCCCAATCCTTTTCCTTCAGCTCTTCTCATGTCTGGCTTTTCACCCTTCTGATCTTAGCTAAGGGGCTACCTTCTTAGAGAGGCCTTTGCTGATCGACCTAGCTAAAGTGACACCCCTTTCCCAGCCTAGTTACACATTATTTCATCATTGAATTAACTTTTTTCATAGCACTTGTTACAATGAAATTTTCACTTGTTAATATCTGCCTCACTCACCAGAATTCATTCATTGAACACATGCTTATTAAGTCCTTAACCTTGTACTCATGCAGCTTACATTCTTGTGGAACAGATAGACAAATGACTAGTAAGTGCAATGAATAAAAATAAAATTGAGTAAGGAATAGAGAATAGTAATGGGAGGTAGGATGGGGAATTCAGGGGCAGAGGGCTTTTTTAGAAAGGCTGGTCAGAAAAGGCCTCTCTGAGGAGATATGAACCAGAGAGCTGAATGAAGTGAAGGAGTAAATTGAATATTTGGAGAAAGAGTATTTTAAGTAGAGAGAACAGCATGTAAGTTCTCTTGAATAGTGAACTTCATGGGAATCTTAACCTGTCTTAAGAATCTTATCTGTCTTAATTGCCATTATAGGCTAGCACCTAGAAAGCACATAGCACATGCTCAAAAATGTTTGTATATAACTTCATTCCATAAAGTTTCTAAGGTTGAAGCAGAATTACCCATAATTCAGTAACCTTGTGGTTTATTCTTACCCTTTTTTTTTTTAACCTGTAGGACATAGATAAGCATTTGTAGCCTGCTTCCCCCCTACTCCACCCAATACAGCAGAAACTTGACATCAAGTATTTAACATTTGCCATTTACAAATAAGCTAATGTGGTTATTTGTATTGGGATAATAATATCCACCTCAAAGATGTGAAGATTAAAGAAGATAATAAAAAAGTAACATGAATTTGATTCTATATGGTATGAAGGAGTTGTTCTTTACCTAGTATGGAAGCCTAGCTTATTCATTTTAATAGCAGTATTCATAATTTGGAAGGGCTTAAAAAATTTCCCGGTAGGATGAGAATGTCCCTTATACTCATAAACATTTTCCATGCAGCTATTTAGTTAGTACATACTGCTGTTATTTCTAATGATTTTATAAAATTCTGTCGTGCATATATATTATAAAGTTAACCACCCCCTATTATTAGACATCTTGGATCTTTTCAGCAATTTAGTAGTATAAATAATGCTACAGTGAACAATTGTAGAGCTTAAAGTGTTTTCCTTATTTTGAATTATTTTCTTTGGATAAAATTCTGGAAGTGAAATTACCAGATCAAAGTGTATTGCAAATTTTAAAAATTTTTATACGTATAAACGATTTTCCTAAGGGGTTTTTCCCCACTAATCTATACTGCTGCTGGCATGTATGATTATTCCAGCTTTTCTGCACACCACTGAATATTCTTTAAAAACTTTAATAATTTAGTGGTTAAAAATGTACATCACTATTGCCTTTTCATGTCTTTCATTAATAGCAAGGATTAGTATTTTCTACATGTGTATTGACTTTATTTTTTTCTCTTGTAAATTTGTGTTGGAGCCTTTAATTTTCTTATCAGTTGGTGATTTTGTCGTTTATGGGAAAATAAAACACCTTTATTTTCCATTTTTAAAACTTTGAAAAAAAATCCTCCTCCTGTAAAGAACTCTAGGTATTAAACTTTTGTTTTCTCATTTTCTGTGAGTATTTTTCCTAGCCCCTTATGTCTTTGAACTTTAGCTAGAAACATAAATGTCTGTGGTTAGTAGGGACCTTAGAGTTTAACTATTACTCTCTTACAAGAGAGGAAACAAATCTGGAGAGACCAGCTGTCTGTTTTGGGGTCAGAATGTGAAGTGGCTTGAATACAGTGCTGAAAATCTGGAATTTATTATTTTGACAGTGAGGAGACTTTGAATTATTTTTGAGGAAATAGTAGAGAACATGGTGAGTGAAATATGTTAAATACATTATTATGGCAACAATATATAGCATAAAAGATAAGGAGATTTGAACCAGGATACTAATAAGAAAATTATTTTAACTGTTATCAGCGGTAAAGAGGCCTGGTTATAAGAAAAATGGTTATAAGAAAAATGATAGAAGTGTATTCATGGCTCATGAATCATTGCGCATAAGAGGGCAGAAAAGGGAGGGAGAAGGTATAGTCCAAGATGATTCATTTATTGATTGATTTATTTTTTATTTATCTCCACAAATAATGAAGACGAGTAGATAGTGAAAATTTGGATGTAAAAACTTTGGATGAATTTTATTAAATTATTAACAAGCTAATTTTACTCTTCTGTCCACAAAAATTATTGCTGATTTAATGAAACAGCAGTTACTTTTATGCACGTTGTATATATAAAACCACATCTTTTTTCTGTTGCTTACATGAATTTCTTTAATATGATTCTAACATATACATGCCTTCCAACTTTAGGAATTCCTTCTTCAGATTCTAGGAATGCAAATCTCTATTTTTTGGATGTTGTGCACCAGGCCAATACTATTTTTCATCTTTTTGACAAGCAGTTTAATGATCACCTTATGCCACTAATAAGGTTAGTCAAATTGTCTGATTTTCATTGGTGTTTCAATGAATATTATAGTATTCTACTTCTTGTTAAAATTTAAAAGTAATAGATGTTTGTTAAAACATAAACAGGAACAGGAGGGTGTGAAATAAGTAAAAGCCCTTTTCTTCTTCCTTGCCTTCCTGTTTTCCTTCTGTGGTATTAATTTTGGTTTACTGAATGTGTCATAAACCTAAATCTGATATGAAAGACAACTTCTAGCTTTTTCCCACTTATTATAATAAAAAGATGTACAATAACAATTTTATGAGATTAATAGGACAGGTTTTGATGAGGCATTAAATGAGGTTTGGTTTATATCTTCCTATCAATTTATGTGAACTTTTAAAGCATGTGAGGATTAAATAAGGTAGTGTATATGTGAACGTGATTTTTAAAATTGTATGTGTAGTACTATAATTAAAGAGGAAGAATATTCATATAGAAGATAAAATTCTAGACATTTTGTATAAGCGTTGATATGCCAAGAAATAATTAGTCTAGAAATGATCTCAAAGATAAAGATTACTTGTGATCCCTGAATCACATTTTGAAAGGAAATTTACTTTTTAAAGAGCTCTAATGTCACATAACAGAGAATTCACGTAATTATTAGGGTTGCATATTCTTTAATATTTTGGGTGTTTTTTGACATTTAGGTAATATTCAGAAGGTAAATATGGCTACCAAGTTGGTTTTGTTTTTCGTTTTTTTTAATATAGGAAAGCTAAATACAATTGAATTGGGTGTTAGTCTGCAAATTTTAATTAGTATAATTTGCTATATTCTCAAGACTTTGTGATTTTTCTTACTGAAATACCAGAAATTTAATTAAAAAGGAAAGCAAATAATTTCAGAATTTCAAAATCACATATTTATATTCTAAAGGGATGTCTCCTCACAGATGAAAGTAATAAATCTAAATCCTCCTCTTCCTTCTCTTTTAACGGGTTAATTTTTCCTAGCATGACTATTGTAATGAATTGGGCATAGTGAATACTAAATAATTACTTTACTATTTATATGCTTCTTGGATTGGGGAGCAAATTATAGTGTGTGTGTGTGTGTGTGTGTGTAGGTATATAGCTATACACATATGCCTATGAAAAACTGTTAGAATTGTAAGGCTACTAATGTGATCTTTTTCCCCCTTTAAACATTCAATAGCTCTTCTCCTAAGTTATCTGAATGCCTTCAGAAGAAAAAAGAAATAATTGAACAGATGGAGATGAAATTAGATACTGGCATTGACAGGCAAGTTGTTAGTTTTACTGTTTCTCTTGCATTTTTGTTGTTGTGTTTATTTTTTTATTTAAAAAAATTTTTAACCTCTTTATTGGAGTATAATTGCTTTACAATGTTGTGTTAGTTTCTACTGTATAACAGAGCAAATCAGTTATATGTATACGTATATCCCAATATCCTCTCCCTCTTGTACCTCCCTCCCACCCTCCCTATCCCACCCCTCTAGGTGGTCACAAAAAGCACCGAGCTGATCTCCCTGTGCTATCTCTTGCATTTTTTTTAAATTGTAAAAACACCATGAAAATGATTTTCAGAGAAGAAGAAAGTCTATTTTAATTCCACCATCCTGCTATAACGTTTGATTTTATTTTTACATATTGCTTTCATCTTTATTAGAATGTTGTTTTTATTGCCTTCCAGGTTTATTATTTATGGAAGTCAGTATGTTTAGACTTACTTTTAAAGCAGATTGTATTTAATATATTGTTTTGTAGATGCCCCCTCCTACACATACACACACACACACCCTCTCTCTCTCCCTCTCTCCAAACTCCTTAAAAATGGTATGTAACATAGAAGATTTTATTTTCAGTTAGAACTGTCAGGCTAATATCTGAAATGCTTTAAATAAATTTACTGATTTTCTAAAAGTAACTTCCATTAAGTGAATGCAGACTCTATATTCAAAAAAATTTTTGTAATGTTTATTGTTAATTGTTAATTGTTAATTAACAATTACAATAATTGTTATTGTTAATTACCTGTTCATAATATGGAGCAGTGAATCTCTGTCTTTTGAGATGATAGTGGGCATTTATTTATTGATGATGATAATAGCTACTATTTGGTTTGGCCAGAAAGTTTGTTCGGGTTTTTGTAACATGAAAAACCCGAACGAACTTTTTGGCCAACTCAATATTTATCAAGAATTTGCGGACTTCCCTGGTGGCACAGTGGTTAAGAATCTGCCTGCCAACTCAGGGGACACAGGGTTGAGCCCTGGTCCGGGAAGATCCCACATGCCGCGGAGCAATGAAGCTTGTGCGCCACAACTACTGAGCCTGCGAGCCACAACTACTGAGCCCGCGTGCCACAACTACTGAAGCCCGTGCGCCTAGATCCCGTGCTCCACAACAAGAGAAGCCACCGCAATGAGAAGCCCATGCACCACAATGAAGAGTAGCCCCTGCTCACCGCAACTAAAGAAAGCCCATGCACAGCAATGAATACCCAATGCAGCCAAAAATAAATAAATGAATAGATAAATAAATAAATTTATTAAAAAAAGAAAAGAATTTGCTATGTGCCGGGCACAGTACAAGGATCTTTACCTGTATAATTTCATTTATTAAGTAGGAAATACTATTCCCATTTTACAGGTGAGGAAATGAAAGCGTAAAGAAATGAGATAGTTTGCTCAAGATCATAATGCTGGATATTTGGGACTCAAATTCTAAAGCCCACGCTACTAGGTTTGGGCATATTTTTATTTATTGTAATTCTCCTCCTTTCTCTTCTATTCAAGAAAACATATTTGAATATAAGTTAGTTACAGGAACTCTAGCCCTTAATATCTTTGTCTTTTGCCTATCTATTATCCTTTCCCAGCTTTATTTTATTCATTGTTGTGCTTAGATTGCTTGGTCCATCTCTTTGATTACTCCCTCGTAATTACCCTAAAATTTATTTCCTTTAACCGTAATTATCTTACAGATCCTAAAATCTGGATTAATGCAGACTCTTTTATTCCCATAACCGGATGGCTGATTGCTGTTGGAGAGTGCCACATAACTCAAACATTATTCGTGCTATTACAAACACATATTCTCATTTCTCAACTGGGTCTTCAGTACCAGTTGTTCAGCCTCCTGCTTGTCCTTAGACTGTGAAACTCGGGTTCTTCTCACCTGTTCTTCTAAACTTTGGCCATTCCTCATAAGCCCCTCTATCTTACTGCCTTCCTAAGCATTCTCCAAATATAGTTGTTAAGGAAACAAATTAGTGACAGTCTTCTAAGATCTTTAAGATTTCCTTAAATAGAGTAATGGGCAAATGAATCTTTGCCCTGTCTTTTGAGCAGGAAGCTAATAAAACTAAGAGGTCTTTGATGTCAAGATCTAGAATTTACTTTTTTGAAATCTAAAGTATACCCATAGTAAAATAGTATCATGGTGACATGAAATGAAATAATTTAAATTTAATTTATTATAAATAATATAAATAAAAGTAAATATAAAGTAAATTAAATGGATCAAATACATGGTGTTCTCAATTCTCTAGGACATTAAATTGTATGATTGGACAAATGAAGCATATCTTGGCTGCAGAACAAAAGAAAACAGATTTTAAGCCAGAAGATGAAAACAATGTTTTGATTCAGTATACTAATGTGAGTAAAATGATTCAGTATGCTACTAAGAATATCTGCTTTGTTTGTACTTTTGTTAACATTTCATTGATGTATCTTATTATGCTCCACGTTTTTTTATTTTATACTTAGAGATTAATGAGAAACTATATGTATTTTCTCCTTAGCTAAGCTGATACACATTTCTATGTAATAAGTATAGAAAAAATTTTTACAGGCCTGTGTTAAAGTCTGTGCTTATGTAAGAAAACAAGTGGAGAAGATTAAAAATTCCATGGATGGGAAGAATGTGGATACAGTTTTGATGGAACTTGGAGTACGTTTTCATCGACTTATTTATGAGCATCTTCAACAATATTCCTATAGTTGTATGGGTGGCATGTTAGCAATTTGTGATGTTGCTGAATATAGGAAGTGTGCCAAAGACTTTAAGGTATGTATTCACAAATATCAAACTTGTAAATAGGTTCAAGAACATAAGTCAGATCATAAAAAATGTGTACTGACTTATAATCATCAGTGAAAAATTTATAACTTTTGTTGACATTGTAGTGAAACAGATCTAACATTTCCTAACTGAAAAAGTATTGTTGCAGTCATATTTTCAATATTAACACATTTTTGCTTTGAGCTTTATTTTAGACAAGGCCATATTTCAGTTCCATAGTCCGAATGACCTTATTAAATAACGCCCATGACTAATGCTGCATATATCAGATATCAGGAAAATATGTTCTTTCTTCATGTACATCTCTCTGAAATCAGTTTCCCTTAATGTTTAAATTATTTAAGAAACCTGCTAAATCAATGATAACTAATTCTAGTTTACAAAAGTATAAATGATTATTACTGTTTAAGAAAATTGGCATAATATGAATCTTTTCAAAAAGATTATAGTGAGTTTTATAATGTCTGAAATATTTGAGTTTTAACGCTTCAGGAACTTTAAAAAATTCTAACATTGAACTCTCCATCATTAGTTAAGTCCTGAATAACAGTACGTAAGTGAGAAGAATTTACAAACTGATTGTAAAACTAAACATTATCTTGTTTCAATGTTATTTTTTTCCTTCCCTTATCTCAATTCAGATTCCTCTGGTATTACAGCTTTTTGATACTCTGCATGCACTTTGCAATCTTCTGGTAGTAAACCCAGATAATTTAAAGCAAGTCTGCTCAGGAGAACAACTTGCTAATCTGGACAAGAACATTCTTCACTCCTTCGTACAACTTCGTGCTGACTATAGATCTGCCCGCCTTGCTCGACATTTCAGCTGAGGTTGAATTTACAAGGGCAGTGTGTTGTACTTCAGCAGGCCTTGGTTGATAGAAAGCACAGGCGGTTTCTTATGACACAGCCAACATTTTATTGATAAATGACTGTTTAGAAAAACAGCAGCCATACTTACCCTTGAGATTTTATTTGAAATTTGGACACTACTAAGCATATTTTGCTCTTTTCCCTTAAGTTGGATTTTAATTCCGTTTTTGAACTTATAAATTTCAAACTCTGTAAAGCTATATGTTATTGTTTTCATCCTGGAAAATGTTAGTGTCAGAAGGCAAATGAGATGTTACCAGTGTTCTGGTTCATGTTCTTTAACATAGTCCATTGGGAAATTTCACCATCCTGTTTTGCACTAAAGATGGGTAAACTCCAGCAAAACTACATTTATTATTTATCAATTTTCAATGACCTTTTCAGCACTGGTAATTGTGAATCAGGTTATTTTAGGTTTTCCTAGAGAACTTTTTTGCTTCTTTCAGAAGGTTAATTAACAATTGGGCATAATTTTTGTAGTTGGTTGATTGGATTTTTCTGAGGTACAACAATAATACTATTCCAAGAAAAATGTTATAAACAAAACTAAAATGATGAAATGTTTTATGTAGGTATTAGCAGTGGATCAGAATACATCTGCTTTCTGGGTAAAAAAAAAACTTAAATGTTTACAATTTCTTATTTGGTAAACAGATTTTTAAGCCAATGCTAGCAAGAAATTAATAAAATTACCTTATTTTATATTTTGCTTAAGATAAGGTGGAGGATCTTAATTAAAGGACCATATTTATTCATTATTTTAATATTACAAGGGAAGTAAAAAAATGAGGTGTGGTCTAAATGGTGCATATGAGAAGCATTGACAGTGTTTAGCAACAATGCAGTCCTTTAAGATTTCTACCTTTATGCAAAACTGGAATAAGATGGAATGGCTAAACATGCAGGTAGTCTTCTATTTTAAGAGGAATTGGGAATTGATAGTTAGCATTATATTCTAAGTCTCGAGATAAACTTTGCAAGGACTAGTTGCTTTTTAAATCTATAGTTTCTGTCATTACCTTTTTCAGGGCATTTCTGAAGCGATTCCTACTGAATGTAGTTAATTGAATTGGCTTAATATGGTGGCATAATAAATCACTTATAAAATTTTAAACATCAAGCAGAAATTTAGAAATATCTTTACTCTAGAAACTATAAACTTGCTCTGTGAGAATGCATTCTTAGCTATATGTAGTGTTTCAGCTTTCATTGTGTTTTTCATAGTCTTCAGGAACAGATAAACTTTAATGTTCAACTCATTCTTGACTTTTCTTTTTCCTTTAATGTAGGCTTTTTGGCCTAATTTTGGAAAACTAATTTTAAGAATATGTTTCTGGGGCTTCCCTGGTGGCGCAGTGGTTGAGAGTCCGCCTGCCGATGCAGGGGACACGGGTTCGTGCCCCGGTCTGGGAAGATCCCACATGCCACGGAAGCGGCTGGGCCCGTGAGCCATGGCCGCTGAGCCTGCGTGTCCGGAGCCTGTGCTCTGCAACGCGAGAGGCCACAACAGTGAGAGGCCCGCGTACCGCAAAAAAAAAAAAAAAAAGAAAGAAAAAGAAATATGTTTCTGAATGTTCATCAGCTTTACCCAAACTTCCAGGTCCAAAGCGAGCTAGCTACTGTTTAAGTTACTATTGACTGAATTTTCTTCATTTTCTATTTAGCCCAGTGTTATCAGGGTAAGCAAGAGAAATGAAGTATGCCAACTTTTGTCAAAGCATTTTAGGAAATTGTGGCAGCTTTAGAAGGCTGTCTAATTTTCTATTCCTTAGCCAAAGGAAAGCCAGAACAGGTTTTGGATACTAGAGAAAGTCATATGCTTGTACTATTGCCATTTTAGAAAGCTCTGATGTGAATTCAAATTATACCTCTGTTAATTAAAGCCAACAATTTTAAAGCAGTAGTTTTACTGGCCACTTGAACTCTTTGTACACAGTGTCAATTTGTAAAAAAATAAAAAAGGGAAAAAAATATCAAATAAAACATGAGAGAACACTTTAAGACTTCCAAATCAGAAAAGTGCTCCAAATTATTTTGTTTGGATTAACTTTTTAAATGTAAAACATATATTTGTTGCTTAGATATTTTGTTAATTATTATTTCCATGTTTGAGTTCTGTGCAATATTTTCCATTATGTCCATTGACAGGACAGTAACAAAGAAAACTCATAAGTGACTACTTAATTTAGAAGTGTTAACATTAATGCTCAATAAACAAATTCCCTGCAATTGTTTTTTTTTTTATTTCACTCCATTTTTACATTTTGAGGACATCCATACTGAATTTTATAAATTATTTTTTATTTAAATTTTTAAGATGTTTCTTATTTTTCATAGCATAGGTCTTCCTTTTTAAGCAGAAAAATACTTGACTATATAATCAAAATTAGAAACAGATTGTCTTTCTCTAAGAAAAAAAAATTTGTTATATAAAGCAGTATGCATTCTTTGTATTCATTGTATTTCATTTTGAAAGTATTTTTCATATTAATGGACACTACAAAATTCTCAAAATATATGGCTCAAAAGAGATGGTCAATAAGTAAAATGTTTTTCATATGCACATGGTAAAATTTTAGGTAGCGATAATGGAACTTTGTATATCAGTAACTTTAGTCAACATTTGAATAAG
Organism: Orcinus orca; assembly: GCF_937001465.1. Taxonomy (NCBI): domain Eukaryota; kingdom Metazoa; phylum Chordata; class Mammalia; order Artiodactyla; family Delphinidae; genus Orcinus; species Orcinus orca. Next base: position 157,901,229 of record NC_064560.1, on the reverse strand, counting down.
GAAAATCTTTATAATTTTCCGTAGTTTCACATGAGCTAACATGCAATGTTTAGATAATGTTTTGAAATTGAAAATAGACTCTTAAACACTGCGTTTTTAGAAAATGCGGAAACACTCAATAAAAAGCTTGAGTGTATTATGTTTTCATAACACAGAAAGTGAAATACAGAACACAGGTTTAAGAAGGTTTAACTTCTATAAGTTATGATATTGAAAATGACAGCTAACCAAAGTAGCTGAATACTTCTTATGAGGAATTGTTAAATAGTGGCTGGTTGCATGTTTAGACAGTTGGTTATCTGACTATTTCAAGACAGTTATTAGTAGCCTCATTTTGAATATCCCCATGTTTGCAAGTCCCTAGCACCTTTCTTGTTTTAAAAAGAGCTTCTAAGTAAGTTAATTCATGGTATATTTTAGACCATCCCTTTCCTTTCACTTTAAATATATCACTCTGAATATCAGCCTTCTCACTTACCATAAAATAATTTAATTAGCCAGTAGATCGACTCAAAGTGGAGAATTTACTGCTTCCTTAAAATGCCTTTTTCTCATCTATGATGGTGAAATATTTACATCTATCTAGATAAAGAGATTTTTGTTCTTGAAATGCCACAAAACCCATTAAGGTGGTCATGTTTGTGAAGTAGTGCTTAAGGCATGCTTGAACTGCACGTGAGAGTAAGTAAGGTTCCTTGGGTGCATAATTTGTTAGTGACTTTAAAAGCTCAGATCTGGGAGTTTAATTTTTTTTTTAATACAAAAATATTCTATGTATTACCATTTATTGCCCATTGACTCAGAAGTATGACATATTTTCTAGAAGCATAGTGATTTCTAGTGGAGAATTTGACATATGAAGCATTCTGAGCTTTCATCCAATTAGTTTAACTATATTCAGTCCCTGTAGTACTTCTCTCTGCTTGAAGAAGTCTGTCCTGAAATACGTTGTGTACTTTGGAGGAAAAGACCAGTCCATATTGTTACTGTAAATAATTCTACATAAAGTAAAAATAGCATTTAAAAAATTTTGATGCATAATAAAGTATAGCTATATTTATTGACTTTAGTCCCATGCACTGTGCTAAGCCCTTTACATATATTATCTCATTTGGTTTCAAAGGAGCCCTAGGAGTAGGGTACTGTTATCTCCATTTGACAGACCCCGTGCACAGAAAGTTTTAAGTAGATCTGCTCAAGGTCTACAGCTAAGTAAAAGACTCAGAAACCTGAATGTTTCTCACACTTTATCTTCTATACACTGTTCTCCTTATGCAACATAAAATATTGTTTGATAGGCTCATTAGTTTTGCTTAGTCTAATTTTCTTTTCATCCAATGTTTGGTTCTCGTTGTAGTGTTTAGATTATGAAGTTGAGATACAGGGCTAATATCTGATTTATTGTTAGACTTTTTCGTAATGTGTCCGGTGTGTGGTCATACTTTTATAAAGTTTGGTTTTTAAAATTTTATAAGTGGTCATGAAATTTTAATTGAATGTTAAGTGTGTACCTACTAGAAATCTTTCCATCAAAAAGTTCTTTAGTGAGTTATTTTGCATAATCATAATACTGTTTGAGTAATTTTTGCAACAGAAAGACTTCAGGTATTTTGTACCATATTTTGTAACATGGGAGTGAATGACAACTCTACCTTGAAAGATATGAAGAAATCAGTATTTCTACCTTCAAAAACAGACTATTTTAATGTCACAAGTTTGCCAATTCTGTTGTTTATTTAGTGCATTGGTAGTTTTAAATGGCTAATGCTGGAGTGAAAACATGGAGAAAAATGTACTCAATGTATTAGCAATAGAGGTCATTTTTATGTAATCAAATATTGCATATTTAATCTTTTTAAAATTGCCTTAACTCTTAACTTTTATTCTTACCACTGATCAATCTTTCTCTTTCCAAATTTAGGGGAGAAACAATCCTCAAGTGTATATAGGAGAGAAACCTGACACATTAGAGAGTAAGAATTTTAATTGGTGATTTGAAGCAGCTGGGTTGATAACCCTGGGCTTAACAAGACTGATATTTTTAAACTAGGCCCTGTATACTTTAACATTGTTATCTGGGAGGTAACACTAAACTTCAGTTCTTGTGATTAATAACACTTTTGTGGGGGAGAGACAGGTAATTAACTATACTTGCTCATTTTCTAAGTGGTTTAGAAGGTTGCAGTCTGCCTCACCATACAAAGCTAATTTAAATATGAATATATAACAGTCATACTCCAAACAGCAAACAAGCTCAGAGGAAAGTCATTTATTCAGAAGGCATAGATTTGCACTAGACAGCAGTGATGCATTACAAATATATAATTATTTTTACTAATATTTGAGCAGGTGGAATGGATTAGAACATGGTCAACATTATGCTGCTGCTAACATGTATTTTCCTATATTAATATGTACTGTGCAACATGTATTAAAATTGTCAATAATTCATTTTAGCCAAGACACTATATTACTGTGTTGAAGAGACAGTATCCAACTGAGCCACTTTTAATTTAAAAGTCTGAAACTGGAATTAAGTTTACTTTCAAAAACCACTTAAATTACTTTATAATCACTGGAAGGTCAATAAAACATAGAATTATCAGTGACTGGTCACTTAATAGGAAGAAGTATGGAGGGGTAGGAATAGGGATAAGAATCTGGAATGAGTTAATTTATACTCAGATGAGTGACTTCTTTTGTTTTCACCATTGGCAATCTTAAATGAAGGAAAATGTCTTTCTTCCAGAGTATCTTCATATTAATAAACTAAGTTTGAAGATTGGATGGAACCAACTCCAAGGAATTAATCTCCAATGGTGGACTTTCAGATTTTTTAGATTAAACTTTGAGAGGTAGGAATCCTTCTTGATGCCCCTGTAATCTTAAATAGGCAGGTGCCTTGGAATGGGGCCATCCCTTTTTACCTGCCTGTCATTTTAATCTTTATACTGTGGGTAAATTTGGTTTCTTTGAACTCTGGCATTTTGTTGTGGCAGTCTATCAAACCTGCAGCTTTTTACTATAGAGAATATTATCCAAATAGAATCTGGACAATGCTGAACTAAAGCAAACTGTGAAACTACCTCTTAAATATATTGTTTGCAAATGCTGTGTGCTAGAGGATTCACATAAAATTATATGAAAATACTTTATAACGAATAATACTAAGTGCCTCTATATTAGGATTCTTCAGAATGTATTTTCAATTTTTGCCACAAGGGGGAGAAGTTATTTTTATAGTAATACTTACAAACATTTTTGTTTGATAAAAATAGAACTCACATAGCTTCTCTCTACTGAACAGCACCTATGAACATGTCGTTATCCTAACTAACAGGAAGAGTGTGTGAGTATGTGTGTGTGTTTAAGATTCTGAAAGTCATGTGTGAGAAGAATTTCTGGGTGAATTAATGACAAAAAACTAAAACAGTTTTGAAGAACATATATGTGCACAGTGGACCCAGGAACTGGACAGACTTCATCATTAAAATTGTTTTTTTAATCATTGAATTCCTTTATCAGCTCTTTAAGAATAATAAGAATCTATTGATTCATTTTTTTGCTTTCTGCTTTTTAAAGAAAAGTTTTCGAAACAATCTCTAACTTACAGAAAGGTTGTAAATATGGTACAAATAAAATTTTTCCACTTTGAGAGTAAGTTGCTGTCATGATGCCCCATCACCCTGCAATACTTTTGTATTTCCAAAGAGAAGAAATTCTCCTATATAGCCACAATACAACCATCAAAATCAGGAAATTAACATTGCTATATTACTCCCATCTAATCCTAAGACCCCATTCAGGTTTCACCAGTTGTCCCAATAATGTTTTATAAGGATCCACTTCAAAATCATGTGTTGTCTTAGGTTGTAGTGTCTCTAGTTTCTTTCACTCTGGAATGGTTCCTCAGTCTTTCCTTGACTTTTACTACCCTTGGCACTTTTGTAGATTATAAGCCAGTTATTATGTAAAATGTCCCTAAATTTGGTTTATCTGTTTCCTCGTGAATAGATTCCAGTTGCTTTTTTGGCAGGGGTATTACAAAAGCAATTCTGTGTTCTCATTGCATCCTATGAGGTAGTGTACAATTTCAGTGCACTATTTCTGATGATACTCATTTTGATCACTTGCTTAAGGTACTACCTATCAGGCTTCTTCACTGTAAAGTTACTTCCTCCCTTTGTAAGTATTTTGTGAGGAGGTAGTTTGAAGCTATGTATATATCCTGCTCCTAATCAAAATTTCAGGTTATTAATATCTATGAATTCACGGTTTTCTAGTCAATGGATTATAATCTGTTATTTATTTTGAATCTCAAATCATTCCCCATTTGGTCAATGGGAGCCCTTTCAAGTTGGCTACTCTGTCCTTTGACAAGTTGCCATCATTTTTTAAGTACTTTCTTACATCTGGGCACACAGGTTTCTCCAAACTTACCTTGTACTTGCCTGCCCCATCTTTGGAATCAGCTGTTTCTCTGCCTTTTAGTGGAAATTGGTATTTAGAAACTACAATTTGTGCATGAGATGTGCTTATAATTGAGATATCGGTGCCACACTCCTTCTCGGTGGATGGTGCTCTAGGGCTTTATGTGTGTATATACGTGTATATGTTTTAAATTTACATACACATACACTTTACTGTGTGACACCCTTTTCACCTCATTTGAGCTCCAGTACCCCATATTGTATTTCTCTCTTCCCCCATGCAGGAGGGGGACTTCCTCACTCCACTCAGCGTCTGAGGCTTTGGCTTTAGGACAGGTTGGGGGAATGAAAACAGTCATTACAGAAAACATGTAAAGATTTTAAAAATCTAAATAAAAATTACTCATAATTTCATCATTCAGAAACAACTTTTTTTTGGTGTATTTTCTTTTATTGTAGTGATCAAATTAATAAAGCTGAATTGAGAAGGGTAAAGTGTTTATGCCAAAAACACGAGGCTTATATTTTAAGGAATTAAATTTGAAATCATATGTTTTTCTGTAATACGTGGCCTTGCTACTATGAGTAGTTGTTAATTAATGATAAAGTACATCAGAGAAACTGATTCTGAGAAAGGAAATCTGACCATTAAGGACTAAATACCAGTAGGATATTGGTACTCTATTGCTAATAAAATTCAAAGAAAAAATGATCATAAAATTGTTTTGTAGGCCAGCAAATAAAAATATATTTAAGTAAGATCAGCTTTATATGAGAAAGGAGTCTGTATCTAGACTGGATTTAATACATCTTAAACTTCGTTTGAAATAGGAGTCTATATATGGGCAAAGTACTTAATCCTCAGTTTCCTTGTTAGTGCTCTGTGATCACTGCTAAGGCTAAAATTCTGTAATTCCAAATGCAGGCATTTTGTTGAGAATGTATAGTGATGTCAGAAATGGATTAGCTTAAGAAGTCATGTCTGAGCCCACTGAGAGTATCTGAGAGCTAGATCCTCCTCCAGTGCTGCCAGCTTTCAGTGACCGTATACCACTTTGATTAAGAGCTAAGGCTCTTGAATCAGACAAATGGCAGATGTGCATCTTGGCTTTGTCACTTGCTAATTATGTGACCTTGTGCGAGTGTTGTAAAGTGGGGAGAAAAGACATTTGTGGTTTTCATCCTCACCACTTCTATCAGCTTTTTGAAGGTATTTCCAGTCCTATATGGGATCACCTCATTGGCTCATTTTTCATCTGACCAACATTTATTGAAATGTTGTCCTTTGTCCAGTAGTGTATTAGAAGTTAGGGATATTAAGATTAAGTAATAAGATCCTGCCCTCAAGAGTGTAGCCTAGTGAGAAAGTTAATGTATGCAACCAATGATAGTATTCTATAAGTGCTATAACAGTAGCATGGAACCAAGTACTGTGAGAATCCACAGGGAGCTGTTACTAAATTGTGGGCTGGTGGGGAGGGAAGATAATTAAAACTATTAAAGTTACTTTTTATTAAACACCTATTATGTGTCAGACACCTTGCTAATAATACATTTGTTATTGTGCTTAATACAGTGGGAGGTAGGTACTGTTTTTATCCCCATTTTACATATGAGGGAACTGAGGCACAGAGAAGTTAGATAACTTGACAGAGGTTAAATATCTAAGAAATAATAGAGTCAGAATTCAAACTATAACCACAGGCTTCCAGAGCCAGTGATTTAACCACTTTGTTTTGTTACCTCCAAGAAGATTTCACACTAGACTTTTACAAGTCAAGGAGCATTTCAGGAAATGGAACAGGTAGAGGGGCATTCCAGGTAGATGTGACTCACACTTGCAAAGGTGTGGTGCATGAGTCACTGGTGTATTCACTGAATGTGAGTAGAGCTTAGGGTATGTGGTCTGTCAGAAAGGCAAGTAAAGCCTGGAATATTTGGGTCAGGGTTTATTAAGAGTTTTAAATGCTATGCTAATTGTTTAGGCTTTATCATAAAAATAATAGAGAACCAACCATTAATGATTAAGTAGGTGAATGACATGAACGGCTCTTTAAAAAGGTGGCTGATAGGAATGTGTGCCGTGGGTGAGAGGGCAGAAGAGAGCAGAAGCTAGGCTACTGCATTAATCTGGATGCTGAGGGCCTGAACTGGGGAAGTAGCACAGGAATGAGGAGGAAGTGATGGACTCAGGAAACACTTGGAAGATTAAACCAATGGGACTTATCTATTGTTGATTATTGGATGTGGAGGGCAAGGAAGAGGGAATCAAATATGATTCCAAGATTCTTAGCTTACATATCTTGTTGAATACCAACATTACTTACTTACATTATATACATTAGCAAAAGTACGTTTAGGAGGAATGTCAGTGAGTGCTGGAAGAACATCTATTTTCTCACCAAGAGAACTTGGTTAAGGTCATGTAAAATTTTTTAAACTTTTTAATCATCATCTTTTCAGAAATACTAGAAATGGTGGGAGAAGAAAAACATCCCTTCTTTATGGCTTTGAAACAGAGGAATGATTTTGAAATTTTAATAATACTTTGATAATGTATAGTTGTTGAGTTTTTGTTTTTAAAGCAAAAAAGAAAGCTTTCTAGCATTTTAGTGTATGGATATAATGGGTAGACTCAAATGGAATGACTCCAGTCCTCTAGAAAATTTAAGCTGTGAAGTATGACTTCCTATAGTTGGACTGTTTATATGCTAGGAATGCTTCCCGATTCGGAACCAGAATTTTAACCTTTAACCTTGAGGATGTCAAGTATCTTCTTATGGGAAGACACTGCAGATCTATAGCACAGTTCTTAGCCATCATATTTAACTGTAATCCCAAAGAAAGCATGTTTATCTCATTAAGGTTAACAAATGACTCCTTGGCAGTAGTATGTGTAAAGTATAATTACAAATTATGGATATACCACAAATTAATTGTATTTGATGGATTTCAGACATGTTTTGAAGGCATATTTTTGGATCTTTTGGAAGTTTGACATAACTGAGTTGTCTTAAGCAGGGTAATAGTTAACCAAAGGATTAGCAAAATCCTTTAGAGGTAATTTATTTCTGAATCTGATTTTAAAAAACCCCAAAACTCACACATTGTCATCCTTTTATCAGATGCCTTTTACTCTGCTTTAGCAATTTTTTAACACAATGAAATAAAATTATTTTCATTGTGATTACTAATGGCTTTGATCAAAAGAGATCATTTACAGAATATTGAATATTTTTGTTTAAGAAAATTGTGGATACAAATTTCATTAAAATTTTGTGATTATATTTAGTAAATATTTTAATTTTAATACACATTTAACTTTCATCAGTACAGAGAAATGTGTTTTTAAAATAGATTGTAATATTTTGATTTTTCTGTAAAGGAGATTATAGAAAAGTAAATGATAGTCATACATAACCACAGAATACATATTCATTTCAAGTGCACATGGAAATTTAGAAAATGGGCTATGTGCTAGGTCTATAATGTCCTAACAATTTTCAAAAATTTGAAATTATTCAGAGTATGTTTTATGACTGTAGTGGAATAAAGTTAGAAATAAGAGTTTACTAAATTTTCATACACTTGAAAAATAAACAATTTCTAAATAACTCAGGAGTCAAAAAAATTACACTGGAAATTAGAAAATATTTGAACTGACTGGTAAAAATACAACTTATCAAAACTTGTGAGATGCAGCCAAAGCAGTGCATAGAGAAACATTTAAAGACTTAAATGTGAATGTATTTAAAAGAAGAAAAGCAGAAAACAACTATTTAAATCTATTTCAAAAAGTTAGAATAAAGCATCAAATTAAACACATAGGAAAGTAGGAAGGAAAATAACAGAAAATAAAATATAAAACAGAGGATCAACAAAAACAAAAATTGGCTTTATTGTAAAGACTAATGAAACATAAACCTCTGCAAGACTGATCAAGTAGAAAAAGAGCACGAATATTATCTCAGGAAAGAAGAGGGAAACTTCTGTACATATTCTGAAGACATTAAAAAGAAAACTGAAGCGGGACTTCCCCTGTGGTCCTGTGGTAAAGAATCCGCCTTCCAATGCAGGGGATGCGGGTTCAATCCCTGGTCGGGGAACTAAGATCCCACATGCCGCGGGGCAACTAAGCCCGCGTGCCACAACTACTGAGCTTGCACGCCACAACTAGAGAGCCCACACGCCCTGTAGCCCACATGCCACAACTAGAGAGAGAACCCTCACACCGCAACTAGAAAGAAGCCCACGCACCGTGACAAAGATCCCACGTGCAGCAACTAAGACCCAACGCAGCCAAAAAAACTTAACAAAAAAAAGAATAATACCAACTCTTTGCTAATAAACTTTAAAAAATAGATTAAGGTTATTCTTCAAAAAAATTTAAAAACACTGATACAAGATAAAATATAAAATATTAACAATTCTATATCTATTAAAAATAGCTATTCTTTAATTAAAGTCTTTCCTGTGAAGAAAGCAGGCTTAGATGACTTCCTTGATTAGTAATGGTAAAAGTTTTGAAAGCTATCTTCCTGAGATCTGTAAATGCTTGCTATCACCACTTCTGTTTAACATCATAATGGAGATCCTAGCCAATATAGTAATGCAAAAACCTTATTTCATATATATATATATATATATATGTATGTATGTATGTATAAGGCAGAAGGGAAGAAATAAAACTCATTATTGGCCGATACTGTAATTATGTACATAGAAAGTCAACGAGTACAGATAAGTTATCATAAGTGAATTTAGCAAGGTTACAAAATCTGTATACTACAGATTAACTATAGAAATTATTCTTTATACCAGTAAACAATTTGAAGATAATTTTGAAATGTTATCTGTTACAAAAACATCAAATACCTAAGAATGAAACTAGTGAAAGACATGTAAGACCTCTATGCATAAGACTCTAAAACATTATAGAGAGAAATTAAAGGGAGTGAAAGGCCATGTTTATTGATCAGAACTCAACATTATAAATCAGTTCTCCACAAAGTGATCTATAGATTTAATAAAATCTTAATCAAAATCCCAGCTCATTTGTGGAAATTGACAGAATGACTCTGAAATTCATATGGAAATGCAAAGGTCCAACAATAGCCAAATATTCTTAGAGAAAAAAAATTTGGAGAACTTTCACCACTAGATACCAACACTAAAAAGTTACAGTAATTAAGACAGTGTGATATTGACAAAAGGATAGAAAAATAGACCAATAGAGCAGAATAAAGGGTCCAGAAATAGACTGACACATACATGGATACTTGATTTATGATAAAATTGGTGCTGAGGAGTAGTATATTTATGAATCTCCATCCCTCCTCCCTGCTTAATACCATACACAAATTCTTGGTGGTTTATGCACCCAAATGTGAAAGATAAAACAACAAAGCTTCTGAAAAATAACAGGCAAATATATTTGTAATAGAATAGGAAAAACTATCTTTGCAAGTGACAGAAGTAACTCTAACTTGAATTACATATAAATTAGGAACTCCCAGTCATGCTAAGGCAGAAAATGAATAGACTTTGCAGTCAGGTGTGAGAGGGTCAGGACTAAGAGCCTCTGAATCTCTGGAGGCTAGAGATTGGGGAACTGGATTTAAAAGCATGAAGATTCTTGAAGAAATTTGTTGGTGGGAGTTAAGTTGAAAAGACCAAAGAGAGTAGGGAAAATATTTGCAATATGCATAATTGACAAAAGATTAGTGTCCAAAACATATGAATAACTTCTATAAATCATTAAGAAAAGGACATTTCAATAGAAAAATTGGCAAAAGATTTGAATCACAGTACACAAAAGAGGATATTCAGCACCCAATAAAGATTCTCAACCTTATTGGTTATCAGGGAATTGCAAATTAAAACCACAATGAGATACTATTACACATTCCACAGAATGGCAAAAATTAAGAAGCCTTGACAATTCCATGTATTGGCAAATGTGAAGCAAGTGGGATTTGTATACAATTCTGGTAGGAACAGATATATTGCTATTTGGGTAACTGCTATTTTCTACTGCATATGCATACCCAGCAATTCCACTCCCTTCCTTTGAAGGGAAGGAAAGGTAGTATCTGAGGAGGTGGCTCAAGAGCTTAGGTCCTGGGGTATTGTTTTATTTCTTGATCAGGGGACAGTTACATGATTGTGTTCACTTTGTAATAATTCATAGAAAAGTACATTTACAGTTTGTGCACTTTTCTGAATTTAAGTTATATTCTAATTAAGCGGTTATTTAAAGTAATTGAAACAGAACTACTTTGGTTTTGCATTCATAGCCATTAATGGTGCTATTAAAAATAATGTAAAATCTAGAGGCGAATTTTCTAGAACTTTCTGGCTATAATACACCTCCTGGCTTGTGCTGTTTGTTGAATAATTTATATCATATGACCTCAGAGGATAAGACGTACTAGAGTAATTCCTGTGTAGGTGGATTAAAACCCATGTGTGTATATATAATATTTTTTCTCTTTTCTCATTCTAAAGTAATATATACATGCTCTAAATACTCCAGACATTACAGAAATATACAATGCAGCATAACCAGAAATATCTAGGTAGTGTACCCCTGCTTTATTGGCTTGGTCTACAAAACGTCAGTTTTTTAAAAATACTAAAATTCTAAGAATTCCAATCCAACACCTAGAATTCCCCCAAACCTAAGGTTGTAGAGGTTAATAAAGCTTTACTGCATGCTTGGGGGATAACCAAAGAACAGCAGCAAAAGTGATTTACTCTGCCATTGGCAGTGATTTTTCTCAGGCTCATGTGCCCTGAATTCAATATCAGGGACCCCATGGACTTTCTTTCAGGCTCCCAGATGTTGAGGCTAATTTAACGCCCATCAACAAAACTCTCCAAGAACTTTCATGTGCCAAATCCAGACTCAAAGAGGCTCTGTCTGCCCCATGCCCACACTCCTGATTCCAAGGCCCGTTCATTTTTCTGCTTTAAAATGATTTGAGAGAGGGACTAGATGGTAAGTCACAGTAGAGTGGATTTCTCAAAGCCCAAGTTAGTTCATTTTAATAACACCACAGAGGAACACTGAGAGTCCTATCTAAATATACATATAGGAAAGCATTTCTCCAGTGCTTCAAGAGCCCAGCACAGCCAACACCACATCTGGTTCCTAAACAGAACTCCTCATGATGATAGCTAACACTCAATGGAACATTTACTTTATGTCAGATGTTATTTTAATGACTTTATATTCAATCTACACAAAAACTCTATGAGGTAGATACTAATATTGTCATTATTTTATGGTTAAAAGAGTGGAGGCGTGGAGAAACCTAAAGCAAGTTCACCCAGGTAGGGGAAGTTAGAACCAGTATTGAACATGGGCAGTCAGCAATTGGTACCTGTAATCCTAACCACCACCATGTTACATTTCTTGGAAAATAAGCTGCTCAGATGATAACATCTGGCTTTGGACTTCTGACGACTTCACATGCTTCTCCAAGATTAACTGATGAACTTTTACTTTCATGTAACAAGAGACAATTCTGAATAATTTTCCCCAAACAAAGGGTACATCTCAGAATATAATGGATTTATCAACTACCAGGAACCCAAACTATCCAGCAACTCCCCAAAGCCAGATCCTTTCACAAAACAAACCAGTACATTTAAAAAGTGGAAAATCCCTGTAATCCTGCTCAGTGCTCAACTCTGTTAGTAGACATGTTATGAATTTTGATTTGGGTAGCTTCTCAAACTTGTTCTTAACTCAAAGAAATCCATACCTTTCACATTTAAATATGCAGCAAGTTGAACATTGATGTGACCCTTCATAGCACAAGCAGAGGATAAAAATACCTGAACCAACATGAAGAGTTTAGGGAGTAAGCCTTTCCTTTGTTATTTAGAGCCAGTGGGTGAGAATTCATAGGCCAGTTAGTAATAATGTTGCCTAAGTGTTGGGCTAGGCCAGACCCAAAGCCTGATCCACATTCAAAGATGGGCAATAAAAACGACTTGAACTCATTTTAAGATTACTCTGATCCAATTTACAAACCTGCAAAAGAGCAGCAATACAAGTGTGTGAGTGGAGAGGCCTCAGTGTCTCCTTTGCTCTTCATGGAAGGATGCCCAAAGTTCAGAAGTCAACGTGGCATGTTTCCAGTAATGAATCACTGCACAACTCTACCTCAGAGTCTTATTAGCCTAGGATAAAGGCCCTATCAGCACTCAGGGGTTTATCATTCACTCAATTCAATATTTACTGAACACCTATGTGCTGGGCATTGGTCTAGGCACATGGGATACATCAGTGAACAAAGTCCCAGATGTTGTTGAGCTTACCTTTTAGCAGCAGAAGCGAATCAATACAATTAGTAAAGTCTGCAGTACATTAGAAAGTGATAAGTGCTTTGGGGAAAAAAAACAGATCAGGGTATAAAGAAAAAGAGTTGGGAGGGAAGAGCTTCTCTTTTCAATATGGTAGGATCAGCTTTATATGTGTGCAGTCTGTGCAGTTACACAAGGCCCATACTCAGAAGGGATTGCACTTGGTTTAATGCTCTGCTGACATCATCTTGAAATTCTTAATAATTTTGTCTTTGAACTTATGTGTTGGGTTTTTTTAATAAATTTATTTATTTGGTTTTGGCTGCATTGGATCTTCCTTGCTGCTCTTGGGCTTTCTCTATTTGCGGTGAGAGGGGGCTACTCTTTATTGCGGTATGCGGGCTTCTCGTTGCGGTGGCTTCTCTTTGTTGCAGAGCACGGGCTCTAGGCGCATGGGCTTCAGTAGTTGTGGCACGCGGGCTCAGTAGTTGTGGCTCACAGGCTCTAGAGCGCAGGCTCAGTAGTTCTGGTGCATGGGCTTAGTTTCTTCGCAGCATGTGGGATCTTGCCTGTCCAGGGCTCGAACCCGTGTCCCCTGCATTGGCAGGTGGATTCCTAACCACTGTGTCACCAGGAAAGCCCCTGAACTTATGTTTTTTAAGTGAAGTCTGATGGGACAATAGAGTATGTGTATAAGCAGAGGAGGTATGCATAATTTGCATGTCTGCCATGTCTGTTGAGATTCTAATTGAAAACTGCACTACATTGGTGTATTAATTTGGCATTTTTAGATTATTAAGTTCTTTCCATTCAAGAAGACGGTATGCTTTTCTATCTGTTTTTATGTCCTCTGGTGATATTATATAGATATTTTCTATTTAGGGCCAGCACATTTCTTTTTTATTTAAATTCTATTTTAATTTATTCCTGGACCTTTTCTGGGGAGACAGCAGTTTCGATGCAACACACATTTTTTTCATATTAAAAATCAGCATTTTGTCTTTTGACTTAAAATCATAGGAGAAGGGAGAAAGTTCCGGAGAAACACACAACTAGGAACAAAGTAGTCTTTTTGTTTCCTGGCATGTTGTATTTCTGGCCATCCTTTGCTTGCAAGTTTATTCTTCTCCTTCAGACCCATTGAAATTGGGTAAATAATCCTTTTGGGGGGAAAATACAGGGATCAGTGAGTCTCAAAGTTAGAGTAGTAGTGGATAAGACAAAGCCTGTACTGGCCATGAGAACAGACTGCTCTGTGTGGTTACTTGTTGGGATAACCATGGCTGTCAGCAAGACCAAAGAGAGGTAGACAGAGAGGTCAGTGACCCCATGGCCTCTTGGGTGGGGTCTACATATGTACCTTTGACACCACTGGCCACTGAGGACTAAATGCAAAGAGCAGCACAAGCAGGGACCACAGGGGCTGATGTGATGTGTGGCCAGGCCTGATTTGTGCAAACCAAGGAAAATGAAGCTCATCCCAGATCAAGAAGGCTGTAAATGTTATTGTAAACCTCAACGGACCCATTTAGTCAGCAGAAATATTTTCACCAGCGGTGTAGGATGTGCAAATGCATAGAGATGGAGCAGCTAGATGAAAAATAAGAGCAAAATCTTAAAAGTAGCAACAGTATCATGGCAGAAAGAGGTGAACATTCTAGACTAAAGTGGACACAGAGATGTTTTGGTATGCAGCCAGAACCCAGCAGCATACTGCTGGAGACATTGTGACTCATGGAGGGCAATCAGCCCAGCAAGGACAAGCATGGACCCAAGAGGAAATGAGGCAGAGAGAAGAGGTACCAGACTAGGTCTGAGACAGCTTCTGTTTGCTTGGGGCTATAGGAAAATACCTGGCCTTAGGATAAAGGCCATTTACAGTGGCCAAGAGAGACCTTCATTTAGGTGTTAGAACAGAAACAAGAGTCTTTTGCACCCAGCTACATTTAGAAACCAATAAGCCATGATATTGGTTTCTACCAGAACAGTTAATTGTCAGGCATCAGTTTCATCGACCACTGCTCTTTTGAGGTTCCTGGAAGGCAGAATGGGAGGCTATTATTAGGATCCAGTATGGCAACACTACTCTTGAACATTCATTTTTCAGCTGAGCATTGTGAGAACCACAGGCAGGGAAAGAGTTAAGTATGTCAAACTGCATACACAAAAAAGAGGGAGAAAGAAATGTTACCAGCATATTTTTAAACAATAGACATGAAAATGCGGGCTCTTCCCAGTATGGAAAAAAATTTCCTTTTCATACATATTGACAGCCAGAGGGGGTTATTATTGAGAACATGGGTGAAGTTACTGCCAGTTTCTACTGGTACTCATGTTTAAAAAGAAACTATGGAAACCAGAAGAAGGAATATTAATTAAGTTCAAATTTGGAATGTCTTTGCCAGGAGTAGATGAATGAATTCAATGAAGCAACCTGTTGGGTTGTAATTCAGTGTTTTGTTAGCAATTTAATAGAATGTTGAACTTTGCATAAATTAACACTTTGTTTTAATAATCTTATTAAAAGGTTGTTTCTTGATAAGGTTAGTCCTGGAATGTCATTTTGTTTTAAATTTAAAGAACCAGTATATATTTTTTCTTTTTCACAATTTTAAATAACCGCATTATTGGTTATTTATAAAAATATTTAATAAATTTCTATGTTAAAAATAAAAAGCACAAAATAGTATAGACAAGTAAATGTCTTTCCCACTTCAGACTCTGTCTCCCTGCTACCCCTAACTAAAGAAACCTGTTATTAGTTTCTTGTGTATACTTTAGAGATATTATTTGCACATCTCTTTCATACAAATTCACAAAATCTGTTGTTTGTTAGACCTATTATAACTCTTTTTAAAAGTTCCCTATTATATTTATATTCAAGGCCCTTTGATGATCACATCTTTGGGGTATTATTTTCTAAGAACACATGCCTTTTAAAAGAAAATATTTTCTAATGATGAAAGTAATATGTCTGGAGAGGATAATGCTAATGAGAAAATACAAAATGGGAAAACTTATTCACCTGAATAAACCTGGAGAGTTTACAAGTAAGGCTTCACTGGTCACTGCAGGGTTTAAAGGAAGTTTCCACTTTACAATGTGAATATGTTGTGGTCGTCTTAGTCCTTAGACTAATTTGCTTCTTTCTGGTGGGGAGGATAGCAATGTGGAGAAAACACTGACTAAACCGAAAATCAGCTCCATTTAAATGTGAAGCTGCATTCTAGACACAAGCAGACTCTGCTGAAGGACTCTGAACATTAAGCTGCATGCCTTGCTGAGTTTTATTCCAAATAGTCAACAGCAGACGGTAACAATGCACTTCTCATAGATGGTAGGAGGGAGGCAGTCTTGTTTCAAGTAATACTATTTCTGGGCGATAATCCAAAATGCGCAGTAGGCAGAAGTTAAAAGGAAGCGCTTGCTTTTAGGTTTTTAAAATATATCCCTTAATCCTGGGTGATGATTGACAATCATGATTTAGAGTATGAGGGGCCTCTCTTTAATCTGGCAAGTTTGATGTTATTTGCGTATCTAGTAGGGCTTTTATTCAACTAAAAGTAAGTGGAAGCCTATGCAATTGATGCTGCATTTCAGAATTGATTCCTGGCCTGATACTCTATTTACAGATTAGTAAGTACACAGGATCCATCCTCCTCCTCATCTTTTTGAAATTTAAAGGCTCTAAAAGACACATTTACAATTAAAATGTTTCTTGCTGTGTAAGACTATGACCAGGAGATGACGTTTTTTCCCTATAATTTAATTTCTTGAGAAAAGAAGCAGTCTATAAGATTATATTATAATCCCGATTTGATTCTTAAAAGTATAATATTAGCCATTGGTATTTCCAAATGATTAAAATGTTGTCATTTCTGGCATTGTGTGGTTTGTTATAAGTTCTTGGGAGAAATTTTAGTGAATTACCTCCAAGTCCACTGCGCCTATTACAAGGTTTCTGGGGAAGCTTTCGTAAGAAAAAGATCAGTGTTCAGCCATTGTATTCCTACTGTTTTATCATTTGTGACAATAAATTGATTTAAAAACACACATTACTAAAATATAATTAAGTAATAAATTCCAACACATGATACAGTTAAGAAAAAGAAATGAACAGAAATGAAATTTAACAGATGAATTTGACAACAGTAACAATAAATGTGGTTTTTATTGAGGCACTTAATCACTAATGTTAATGTCTCTGTCACAATTGAATTAAACAAAGCAAAATGGGCTTAAGGGAAGAGAGAGAGCTATATGTGAAGCCCAAGTGATTTAGTGTTTGACCTGTGTTCTCATTATGATGTTTTAAATTATGTAATTTAGGGGAAATTTTTAAGAAGTAAAACACATTCATTACAGAAAATTGGAAAATACAGAAAAGTATAAAAAGAAAATAAATATTACCCTCAACTCCAATTTTCAGAGACAATCACTGTCTTGTAAAGTCAGTTTTTTCCCCTTATCTTGGTTTAATCCAGATTTAAGTATAAAATGTACCTCCCAGGAGACATTCTGGCTGCTGGGAGCGTGCAGAAGTGTTCAGAAAGGGTCCCTTGCAGCTTCTGGATCCGGGGTAAGTGACACAGAGCACTACAGGTTTGGTCTGTGTTTTGTAGCTGCGCTAGCAGTGCTTTCTTCCTATAGAAACCCCAGTGATGAGAACCTTTGTGTTTAGAATATATTCTAACCTAATAAGTGAATGTTGATAATACTTCTTTCTGTTAACATTTCAAAAGCCCATTTTTGCTGCAGAATCATGTGTTTGATATTTAAAGGCTAATAAAATAAATCCAAATAATAGAAAAATAGTATGAAAATCATATTGGCATATCCATTGCAAACAGTTATTAAACCCAAATTTCCTTTTTGCCTTTGGACCTTCAGTTTCTTGCCAGTAAATGATTGAGTGATTGCAAAAATGAAAACACTACTTGCCTATAGCTTTGCTCAATTTATTCATAAGGATTGCATAGGTTAACTCATCAAATCTTAATGAGGATTTTCTGAGAAGTATAATAGGTAGACCTAAGTCTACAGGCTCAAAAATTAAATCCCAAACCCTCAGAATGCCAAATCTGGGGAAAAGTCAAGGACCTTCCTCTCCAGTCAACGATGGCCATCATCCCAGCAACCTATCCTGTCACATGGTTTTCCCTCTCCCCAGCATGCTATTCCCCTCCCTCCCTCACACCCTCACGTTACTGGCTGCACTCTTCCTTGGAGATGCTGCTCGGATGTCTCCTGTGCCATGAAACCTTTGTTTCCTGCCCCTGGCAAGGTTCCTGGCACCTCCCTCCACACTGACAGGGCCCTTCACACACACACAAACCTCCACTGCAGCTCTCATCACCTCCGGTTTCCACCATTTATTTACTATCTGTCTCCTCCTTACCTGTGAGCTCCCACAGCCTAGCACAGCATTAAAAAATGATTTGTTGATGCATTGACTTACTAAATAGATGAATAAACAAATGGATGGATGAATTTACTCATAAGATAAAGGTGTCTAGCACCCAGCCTAGCAGCACAGTTAGTATGCATAGTAGTGATAATAGTTTCTGATGCTATGACTTTTACTGAATAGTTATCAGATTTTGTGTTCAGTCCTTTAATGAATTACTCTTTTATGGTGATATTATTATCCTTATTCTACAGAGGAGGAAACTCTGAGGCTTAGAAGGAATAAATCACTTATCCAAAGGCAGACAGCCAATATCTCATGGGGAGGGGACTCAAATTCATGCTGTCTCATTCCAAAGCCTGTGTACTTACCAATATCAAATACTACCTTTTACATGTCGAATGAATCAATGAATAAATGAACGGGTATTCTCCTTACATGTGAGAAGTTTGGGTGAGAAGCATGTAAGAAGTTGAAGTGAGACTTAGCATCAGGTGTGTAGTAAGTGCTCAAGAAATGGCAGTGCCATTGGCTTTATTTTGTCATATGTTCTATGTAGCAGCAAACAACGCAAATAGCATCAGTGAAAATCTGACTTGAAATTAGGGCTGGATTGATATATGTGAACACCGTGGATGTCAAATATACTTGTTCAAGATTTGTTTAGTGGGGAGGGGTCAACACTGGCAAGAATGCTTCCTTTTCCCCCCTTTCAATTTCCTCTAAAAGCTTATGTATTTCAGTAGAAATGGGACCATGTTACATTTTGCCCTTTACGTTAGGAGGCATGTATAGAGACCCCAGTTCACTGTCAACACATTTTGTGGTATTTTTAGCACTTCTAATGTATTGGTACCACAGACATTGGTCTGGTTGGTCCACTCCATAATCTGACTCTGTGTAAAGAGAGATATTATTATGAAATGTGCCAAAAGATGTCACAAGTTCCAGGTTGATCTCCATGGCTCAGCGATTCTCAACCCTAGTTAGTTTTGAATCAACGCATTTGAAGAGTTTTAAAAGCCTTCCGATTCCTAGCACCCAATCTCAGAGTTTCTGATTAAGGAGACCCAAGGAGTTGTAGTTGACATATGTATTTTTAGGAAGCTCAGCACCGTGGATTGGGATGTGCAGCCCATGTCCAGAACTGATGAAACAAAGTATGTAAAGACTTTGACTATAAATATAAACTTTCCTTACCCTGAACCCTCCTAAGCAGGATGGCAGACAAAAAGGGAATAAGGATTTATTTCCAGCCAGGTCTGAGGAGGAAGGGGCTCTGATGTGGATGTGCTAATTGGATTAACAGATACAGTTCAGTGGTTCGCAAAGTTGACTTTTCTTTGCACTCACCCCAGGGCAGTTTTAAAAAATAACCTGAGTTCACTGGCAACACATTTCTGTGGTATTTTTAGAACTAATATATTGATGCCATGGGCTCCACCCCTAGAGGCACTGATCTAGTTTTTGACCTAGGTCTCAGGATTTGTTAAAGCTAGCAGGTGATTCTAATGTGCAGAAGTGTTTGAGAACCACTGGTCTAGTTGAGGAAACTACATCAGATGTCAGGTAATTGACTCTCTGCAATATCTTCTCAACAAGGGTATTCTCTTGGATTGATCCTTCTGCCACTCCCCAAATCTAATGCACAGAAAGCAGGTCTCTGTTTCAAAGGAAAGGAGAAGGAGAGACAGTGAGTATGGCTAAAACATAGGAATCTCTGGTTTTCTAGAGTTTCTAGGTAGGGTCTCAGGAAACATATTGTGGAGGCACTTTTTTGTTATGTACCTTTGCTCTACCTTTATTCTCAGTAAGAAAGTTCTTGACTTTAATTAAATTTCCTAAGCTAAGGTATAAGCTAGCCAACAGGAGTAGTCCCATCTGGCAATCAAAGATCTCAGTAAGAATGAATATGTTGGCGTTATGGTTTGTGTATGAGCCGCCTCATGAAGGCCTGATCATGCTCAGGTGCAATGATAAGACTGGTGCAGAGCCCACCAAGCTGAGAACCAGACCCAGCTTTCTTGATGATCCTACCAAATTGCCACCCCATGAGACTTGCGCAGAAAGAGACGTCTTTTTCATTTTAAGTCCGTCTCTTTACAGGAAGACCCAGGAAACATCCCACAGCATTTACCATGTTGAATACATTGGGGCCTCTTACTCCCTTAGCTGAGTGCTGGAAATCACGGGCAGGTATTTGACTTGGGTCTAAAAAGAAAAATAATCCGACAGCTTGGAGACAAAATAGAGATAACTGAAGGGTCTAAGTGCAGGCATGAACACCAAAGGGCAGTGTCTCCGAGAAGTAGACCATGAGACAGAAAAATCCTAAGCCAAATACACATGTTCGAAGGACCCTCCAATGTCCAGTTCCATGAAACTCGCTAGTGGAGATGAGAACCATAGGAAGCTGGGGGCAATTTCAACACAGGGCTCTTCTCTCTTTCCAATTCTCCCTCTACTCTGCATCAATCTTGTGGCCTGCCTGCAAATCTCACAATTTAGGCTTTGTTATTTGGTATAAAATACAACTATCTCCAGAAAGTGCAATAAGCCTCCCCATTAATGTCTATACAGTGATTCTTAACCCTTGCTACATGTTAGAATCACTTGGAAGGTTTTTTAGTTCTGCTTTTTAAATACTGAAGCCAGGGCTTCATTGTCAGAGATTCTGATTCAGTTGGTCTAGGGTAAGGCCTAGGCATTAGTATATGTTTTTTAAAAATGAAAGGTAATTTTAATGTGCAGTCAAAGTTGGCAATCACTGGTCTAGAGTGTGAAAAATTTGATCATATCATTTCTGGAGGGCAGATTTTGATTGGGAAGGAAAGAAAACTGAATCCTTGGGCAGAGGGAGGTAGGAAGAAGTACCTGGGGTTTTTACAGGAAGATGGGGACAATGGAGATTAGGAATGAGGAGGTGGCACTGAAAATAAACTTCTATTTGTCAATTTTGCCTAGGGCTGGCTCTGACCCAGGACATAAGAGAGATAAGAAGCGAGGAGGAGAGTGAGTTTATGAGAAAAGTGCATCTTCATGAATACATATTTAAAAACTGTCTTAACAAGCATTCTCAACATCACTGGGTTTCGGAAATTGACCACCTCTAACAAAGCACTTTTAATTCCTGTAGTACTGATTCTTCCTGGAAAATTCTAAAATAAAAACTAGCACAAAATTGAGTATTAAAATATCTATGGGAGTAGTGGTAAGTGAGGTGTTTGCTTAAGGATCCCTCAAGACAGTTTATATAAGAACCTTGAAGTGTGCCCTCAGAGAAATAAGTCATATTTTGTTATTGTAAAATCACTGTGTAAATGTCCTTTTTTAAAACACCAATCCAATTTTATCTTGCTTTAGTTTGCTTCTCCATCATTTGCCAGCCAAACAGCTTGTCCCTTGACCCATTCACTTGTCACTTTACTTGGCATGAAGAATTTTAATTAGTTTTGCTGACTTTTGTTTAGAACATTTTCCAGGGCTGCTACGTTACCTCTAATCCACAGCCTCTGAGAGGCAGTGTGGCATCATGCACTGAAGTTGTGCATCCTGGGTTTGAATCTCAAGTCTTTGACCTTGGGCAAATCTTGTTGATTTCCTTTTCCTCATCTGTAAAATGGGAACGATGCTAATACACTGGCAGAATTATGAGCATTGAGTGACAATACATGTGAAAATTGCTTTATAAACTATATAACATGCTGTGTAAAGGATTCTTTCCCCTTCCATGGCCCTCTCACAGGGAGGGCCTGTTAAAGCTCTTCAGGATAGGATGAAAGGGGATGGATTATTGGGGGATATTTTTAAGACATCTGCTCTTGGTCTATCGATCATTTCAGAACAAATGGGCTGAGATCATCCTCTGGCCTTCCTGAGGCCACGGCTCAAGAGTCATCATCACCAGCCTCTGGACACATCACTCATTGGGTGCTCTGCCCCAGAATCTGACATCAGAGAGATTTGTATGGACTGTTGGGTTGGTAGATTTGACCTCGGGTAGGGCTCTTCAGTTTGTGATAATCAGAGTGAGCCACGTGGCTTTGAAGGTACAGGACCAGAGTTTCCTCTGAAGATTATCATTTTAGCTTTGGGTCCACCAATCTCTAAGCCCTTAAAGGGCCCCTTTGTGGTCTGTAATTCCTTGGGGTTGTGAGAATCTCCTATAACATCAATCCAAGACACTCTCTTAGAACTTTATTGATAGGACTTGTGGTTGTTCATCAGTGTCGTATGGTGGAATCTGCTATGCAAATACAATTCAATAGGAAATATTGGGGCTTGTTTATCCTTTCCTGTTCTAGGCTGTCCTTGTCTTGATCTAGGACAGTGGTTCTCAATGTGTGATCCCCAGACCACCAGCAGCAGCATCACCAGGGGAACTTGTTAAAAATGCAGATAAATCATCAGCTCCACCCCAGATCTTCTGAATTAGAAACTCTGGGGGGTAAGACCCAGCAATCTGTGTTATAAGAAGCCCTCCAGGTGATTGTGATTCACTAAAGTTTGAGAACCACTGATGTAGAAGGCAGCTACCTAGGACGCTGTGACCACCTGTGTTCTCTCCTGGGTTCTACTTCATTGGAAGTAGAAATGAGGATCTTCAGGTGCTTCTCTTAGGTACCTTATTGTAGTCACCCAGTGAAGGAGCCATTATCAGTGGCCCTGTGCTCTGAAAGCAGCCTGACTGGCTGGCATTGGGTTCTCCATCCAGCTAACTGCTCTCTCAGAGCTTTGCTTCATCAACTTCCTGGATTCAGCTGCCTTTACTTTCAGGCCGAACAATTTTGGGAAGAAAAGTGTATGATTTCTCTTCCTGGGTAAATGTGCATTTTGTTATCTGACCTCAAGAAATAGCATGAAATTAACTTATTTCCCCTACCCTTGGTTAAAAGAAATGTAATTTTGTTCTGTGGCTCTTCACACATTTGGTGATATCTGACCATAAATAGTTTTAGGACTAGAGAGGGTCAAGCAAATAAAACAGCCTTGCCCATAGGCTGGGGAAAAAAAATTCTGCCCAACAAATTTAAATTGCCTTTCCTTTGATCATAACACATATTGGTGGCCTGAAGGAGGATAGTACCAGTGAGCTGAAGGCTAAAATTTCCGTTTCTATCGTTTTCTCTTTACCTACCGGAGTGGCTATCTGAGCGACTGTTGGTCATACTCACTCTCTAAGTAGGGTTTTGTGTCAGTTTCTGCTTTCAAAATGTGCTGGAGATCTGAGTAAGTTTTTTACCACTAGCCAGTGTCATATATTTTCTTGTTTTGCATATGATCACCACTATGGTTTTAATATCTGAGTAGTAACATTAGGGGGACATGGGAAAAATATTTTCCTTACCTTATTTTTGGTCTTGAGCCCTAAAAGTTTGTTTCTCAGAAGGTTCTAATTGAAAAGGCCCATTCAGGACCTACAAATTTTTTTTTTTTTTTTTTTTTTTTTTTGCGGTACGCGGGCCTCTCACTCTTGTGGCCTCTCCCATTGCGGAGCACAGGCTCAGCGGCCATGGCTCACGGGCCCAGCCGCTCCGCGGCATGTGGGATCTTCCCGGACCGGGGCACGAACCCGCGTCCCCTGCATCGGCAGGCGGACTCTCAACCACTGCACCACCAGGGAAGCCCAGGACCTACAAATTTAATGGTGGTTTCCGTTATTCAACTCTATAGGATTCACTGAGATACGTCCATATTAAATAAGATCCCCTCTTCATTTGGTCACAAATTCAAGATTCTACTGTGTAGCAATGAGCCCTTCACCAGAGCTTTACCATTAAAGCCAATATGCTAGATTCTTTCGTTTTCTCACCAAATACTTCAGGGGAGAGCCAGTGATCTTTGACTTTCACTCCCACTTTATTAAGCTAATTTTTGTCATCATTACTCATCATAAGGTGACAAATGAGGGCTGAAAAAATAAACTGGCTGAGATGTGAGTCACAGTGTTCCAAGGAAATGGCCAGGGCAAGCTTGTTCAACTAGCTGCTGGGTTCTGGGTAAAAATGAAACATCCGAATCCATCCCTTTCCCAACTTTGGTTGGCACCACCTGTGGTGATATTTCACTCTGGCTTATATATCAATGGGGATAATTCTGGGTCTTGTAGCTCTCTGGGACTAACAAGACTATGATAACAATTCCAAAAATTTTCCAGATAATTACCTTTCCTTGCATTGACCCAATGGTGGGAGATTGGGCTGGGAGGATATATGGTTATGAGGTCCCACTCTCTGCTTCCCAGCTTCCCAATGTTTTCCTCTGAAGCCTCAGCCTCTCCCCACAAAAGGTTAGAACTTTAACCAGCCCCATTTGAGAACGAGGACTGGGAGAAAACAGGAGTCAATTGCAAATCTTGATACATCCAAACTAATTGGGGCTTTCTGTATTAAGATTGTTGGCACACTTGAGGTAAGAAGATGTTCAATTTCTGTTTGATGACTTGAATTGAAAATACAGGTAGTATACCCCTGGGAGAAAAAGTTAATCTTTATTAAATCTTTAATGTTTTAAGAGTTATTCTTTATCTTCTACCTCATTTTATTCCTGCAGTTTTGCATTCTGATAGGTTGGGACTTCTTTCATGATCTACGTTTTTCAGATGAGGAACCTGAGGCACAGAGCAGGCAGGTCTAAAATCACACAGCTTTGACAGAAGTGGGGATGAGACTCAAATCAGTTCTTGCGATGCCCAGCCCAAACCCTTTTCTACCTCCCTTGAAGCAATGAGTGTTAGTGTGGCAGTTATATACCTGGGATGCTGCAAACTTTGTTCTCCTTCCCCTCAACAAAAAGAGTAATCCAAACAATAGTCTAGCATCGATAAAACAAACACCTTTTGAAAAGTGACTAAAATGAACAAAATGAGAACCGGACTCAAAAAGGACAACTGTTTTTTGGGGGTTTTTTCCTCAAAAGAGAACAGTTTTAATACATGTGCCCAAGGTTTTGGAGATGGTTTTATATATAGTCATGAATCCAGCACATACTTTATTAACTTCCCATGCTCTGCTTCTTCACCTCTGGTACAGTGTGAACTTGGGAAGCTCCCTTTACGTCCTCCTTAAGTTCACAGGTAAAAATGTGTTTATTTGGTTCATTGTGCATGTTTTACAATTATTTTTTGTGTTTAGAAGAGAGTTTAGAAGGTTAGAAACCACTAACTTACAGACCTATCTCATTATTACACAGTCAAATGCTATTTAAATAATTATTTAAATTAGTTGGAAGCAATATTTTTTTCCCTCTAACAAGAAATGAAACTTTATCACTGTTTCCCCAACTCTTTTTTCTTTACTTCCAAAGTAATGGAGATCTTATATTAACCCTATGAGTTGCGCTTTTTTCAGTTATTCTTCATTATTTAAGTCAACCAGGCAAATATGTTCTCATTCTAGTCTGAGATTGTGTGAATAAAGAATGATGATTTTATTTTATAACTTGAGTACCCCCTGGAGAAAGTAACTGGCAAAAATGTCTTGGTATTTAAGTTCAAGGTTGGATTTTTAATGATTTGAGTGTGAAGTGTATGAATTAAAAAATTAGCCATTTGGAGCCGTCTGTCCTGAATTCAGACATCAGATATGGTGTTACTGTTAGTCTTAGAGTGGACCTATCAAGAGGCTACATTTTTGTTGTTGCAGAACTATTCATATAAGCTGTCCTGTGTTATTCATCTAGGCCAGGGGGTCATCAAACTCTTTCTGTAAAGGGTCAGAAGGGTCATAAAGCATATATCTCAGGTCTTGCGGGTGTGGTATGATAAGAAATATATTTGGTCTTTGTACCAGTTCCCGGCAGAGAGCTCCTACAACCTTTGTAATTTCCTGAATGATAGGGGTGCTAGGAGCATCCTTTGTTCTAATATTTGGTCTTTGACTCAAGTTCCTGATACAAGAGCTTCTAAGATCCTTGAAATCCCTGGAGTGGTATGAGTGTCTTTTTGTATGCTAATGAGATGGCCGGTGGCCGGGGGCCTCTAGATAGCTTCAGGATGGGGGCTGATCACCAGAAAGACCAAGCCATGATTAGAAGGTTGGAACTTTCAGCCCCACCCTCCATCCTCTGGGGCTGGAAATGGAGTTAATACTCTATCACGCCTAAACGATGAAAACTCCATAAAAATCTCTAAACTACAGGGTTTGGAGAGTTTCCGTGTTGGTGAACACACCCACAAGCTGGGAGGGTGTTACACCTCAACTTCATGAGGACAGAAGCTCCTGTACTTGAGACCTTTCAGACCTCACCATATGTACCTGTTTATCTAGCTGTTCATCTGTATCCTTTATTATATAATAAACTAGTAGATCTAAGTGTTTCTCTGAGTTCTATGAGCCATTATAGCAAGTTGTCAAACCTGAGGAAGGGTTTGCAGGAACCCCCAATTTATAACCTGTTGGTCAGAAGCATAGGTAACAACCTGAGACTTGTGATTGACATCTGAAGTGATGGAAGTCTCCTGAGACCGAGCCCTTAACCCGGGGGTCTGCACTAACTCTGGGTAGTTAGTGATAGAACTGAATTGTGGTACACCCCGTTGGTGTTTGGAGAGTTGGAGAACTGGTTGGTGTGGGGAAGTGGTGTCAGAAGTGTTATTAGTAGAAAAGGGAAACAGTTTTTCCCTTAGCGGGTTGTGTAATTTCTGTCACAAGTACTTAACTCAGCCACTGTAGAGTGAAAGTAGCTGTAGACAGTATGTAAACAAATAAGTGTGGCTGTGTTCCAATAAAACTTTATTTACAAAAACAGGCAGTGGGGTAGAATTTGGCCTATGGGCTGTGGTTTGCTGACCTCTGATCTAGAGGCTTCTTGGAATAAATTTGTTATTCTGAACTGTAGAAGATTATATCAGATAAAAAATAAAAAGGTCAGTTAGTTGTAGACAAGCTTTATGATTCTGACTCCTATGATTTAGGCTCCAGAATTATACCTTTAAATGAGGGACTTCCTGTCCTCACATCAGGAATTAGGCTGCGCAATTAAGAGAATTTAATTTAATTGCTTCATGTTAAAATACAACTTTTAAATGAGGTATATTCCTCATGGAAATATATATGTGCATGTTTGCATATATATCCATATATTGCATCTATGTATCTGATATGTCTATACTTATATCTAGCATGCTGTGAAACCCTACAACACCTTTTTCAAACTTTATTTATTTATTTATTTATTTTTTACGCGGGCCTCTCACTGTTGTGGCCTCTCCCGTTGCGGAGCACAGGCTCCGGACGCGCAGGCTCAGCGGCCATGGCTCACGGGCCCAGCCGCTCCGCGGCATGTGGGATCTTCCCGGACCGGGGCACGAACCTGTGTCCCCTGCATCGGCAGGTAGACTCTCAACCACTGCGCCACCAGGGAAGCCCCAAACTTTATTTTTAGTAGCTACTTTCACAAAGAACAAGATTGGGTCCCTCCTTGTCATTCTCTAGACTCCAAGTGAAACAAGCATCCCAATCCACCATATGTCTGTTAGTAATTGCAGGGTTGGTCTGTTCCAGGTGAGAGCTGTCCATGGGGCAGTGTATGGCTCTTGGGCTGCCCTGTGCCAAAGTCGCTGTTTGCCAGGTTGTTTGATCAAGGTAAAGAGAGATGGTAATCAGAGCCCAGGTTGCAAAGACAAAGGTTGGAATTGGCAGGTTAGGTAGATAGGATAGGTTTAGAGCACTGAAAGAGATGGTGTAAAACAGGCAAGAAGGCACTTTGGAGGCAAATTCTATGAACCTGGGCATCTGCTGGGATGTCCCTTCTCAAGGGCAGCCTGGCACCTTTTGTTGGCTGGGGGCCAATTTTAACAGTGAATGAACTCTGTAGGCTACTTAGTGACCCATTCTAGGGATTTGTAGAGTTCTGAAGGGTCAGTTCATCTTGGATCCCACAGCATAAAGTCGACTAGTCAGAAAGAAGACCAGTAAGACTGTCATCAAACCGGTATTAGACACAGAATCCCCTTTCATTGTTAGTGGCATTTTCAACATGAGTTAGGGCTTTAGATATCCTTGGAGGCAGTCAAGGTTAAAAACAAGGGCTCTGAAGTTCAACTGTCAGGTTTCAACATCAGCTTCACCGCTTATTAGCTGATAATGGTGCTGTGTAAAATAACCTAATCTGTCTAAAATTGTTGACTCTGGAAGATAATCTATTTTTCTTTCTGAAATGGTGGGAGCTCCTGCCTGCTTCCTCAGCTGCCCCCCCCCCATATTTTTCTCGGGCTGCTGCAAATTGTTGGATGGAATCATATGAATTCTAAATTACTTTTTAAAATTGACATTACTTTGCTGCAAGCCAACTACTTCATAAGCTGTGTCAGCTAAAGGTCTCCCTACCAGTTAGTCTGAAGAAGTTTTTGCTGTCATATCTGTCCTGTTAATTTAAGCAGAAACTGTAATTAGATGTAAATGGTCCTGTTCCCACAGAAATGAATGGCAGCATCTGTAGAGAGACAACCGTTCCAAACCCTTTTGGCTACCAGTGCTCTACAAGTTAGCAGTGTGGAGTAAGGCCCAGATCCAGACTTCTGTCGGCCTAATTTTATATCTGTGGATACACAACACTAAATCCAATATTTCTAATGCCTTGCTGTGATGGGTGCAAAGCCAAGCACATTCCAGACTTTTGTGCTGGTGACTCCTTCCGAGAAGGACACTATGTGTGTCTGTGTTTGTGTGTTTTCTATTTTTCTTGATCACTAAGCAAAAATAGGAAAAAGTAAATAGCCATTTGATAAGTAGCTATGTGCAAAACCAGAAAAAGTAGAAAGTTGTGTTTATAACTGAACACTGGAATCCAAAGATATTTTGAATAAAGATACTTCATTCCTTTGTTTACTTCTCTAATAAAGGAATGAGCTGCTTGTATCTGGAAAGTCTGGCCAATGATAGAGTCAAGTGCCAGGGCCTCCTATGTATGTAAGGATGTATTTGCAGGAAGAGTATCTATGGTAGACAAGTAAGAAATCTATATTGAGACAGTTCATACTGTACTAAAGCTTCAGCAATGCAATAAAACTGGCAGTTGTTCAATATCTAACCCTCATCTGTACCACACTAGAACTTGTGGCGTATATAAGAGTGATAGAAAACATGATTCCTTTTCTCAGTGAGCTTGCAATTTGGCTGGGGGTTCAAATACACAAACTCAAAGATAACTGGATGATAAAATTGAGTACAATAATAAGTAGAGTAAAACTCTCTTTGTGATGAGAGAAGCGTGTTCCAACAAATTCATTTGCTTAAAACCTGGTGTCATATTGCAAGATTAATGAAATGACCAGAGTGAGGTTGCCCAACTAGCCATCTGGGAGTTACAGGGGTCTTTGCCATCTAAATCCGCCCTGGTCCTGGCCGCAGTTTGGTGCCACCTGGTGGCAGTTGTCCACTCCAGTTTAAATATACCTGGAATGATTCTGGGCCCTGTGGTTGATGGGACTTCCAGGAAAGAGGCAGCAATTCCAGGAATCTCCCAGAAAGTTGGCATCCATTTCATTAGCTCAATCCAGGGAAATTGGGGACGTGGTGACCACCTTGGCTTCCCTGCTTCCTGATGGGGTTACCTGCATAGTTCCTCTTTTCCTTCCAAGCAGCCTGTCTTCCCACCCTCCAGCATCTTTGAGAACAGGGCTGGGCAGGCAACGGCAGCCAATCATTACTTTTGTCATATTCAAATTTACCTTTTATTGTTCTTTAAAATTGTTTGTTATTTTTTTATTTCACAAACTTGGAGAGTAGTTATTCCAGTGTATGTTGTAGCAGCAAAGGTTTCTTGAAAGATGTTAGGCTTGCACCTTTTGTGGAAATGTGAAATATAGTTAGTCAAGAAAGACAAACTTTACAAGATCAAGTAAAGAATATTCTCCTAGCTGATTTTGCAGTTTTCTGGAAAACCTGTACCTGATTTAGAATGTATTTGACCAAATAAGGTACATTTTGGGAACTTTGGGATCTTTTGGGTGATAGTAAGGGACAAGAGTCTGTATTGGTACCTGATGGTGCTTGCTGTTTTCAAAATATTTGATGGCCCCTAAGCACTTTTTTTTTTTTTTTGGCCACATGCACAGCCTGTGGGATCTGAGTTCCCCACCATGGATTGAATCCGTGTCCACTGCAGTGGAAGCACGGAGTCCTAACCACTGGACTGCCAGGGAATTCCCGCCCCTAAGCACTTTTGGCACTAGAGAAAAGGGCCTTTTTTACAGATAGATATTTATCTGTACTAATGCATTACTTAAAACACCATCAACCGTGACATGTCTGAATGTAAAGATCAACACATGAGAGAGGAAGAGAGATGGAGAGAAAGAGAAAAAGTGCTCTAATGTTCACCTAAGAATTAAGTTACCCTGCATTTTTCTAATTTAAAAAATGGGCTTGCCCGTTATATAAACACAACAGCCTTGCCTGGAAATTTGATTTTAGTTAAGTCTCAATCAGGCAAACTACAGATACTCCAGGGATCAAGACAGGAAATTTAAGTTTATATCAATTGTGTAGCTCATTCTTAGCAAAGGCTTACCTTCTGGTTGGTTCACTTGCCATTACCTCTTCCCTTGGTAATTTTCCTATTCTGCCCTATGGTTAATGCTTTGCCTTTTTTATGAAGTGCATTTTAATCTTTAAAGTGCTATGCAGGCAAGAATTAATCTCTGGTAGAATTTTTCCATTTTGTAGATGGAGGAGATATAGATAGATTGTCTGGGACTTCAGAGTGGAATGTTTTCAGAGCTGGGATTTGGTGAGCAGTCCAAGCCCTAGAAATCCTGAGGCAGCTTTAAATTATCTGTTTGCCCCTGGACTGTAGATCCTCTTGAACCACATTTGTGAGTATATGTGTTTGTATGTTGATAGGGGGAGGGGGTGACGGGCGACCAATGGGAAGAGTTAAATGATACGTTTTCAACTGGTCCAATTAAATAAAAAATACATCCAAACAAGAAAACTGCTGATGGCCTTAGATATAATAGAAAGAGCTCTGGGCAATTACTTTATCCCTTTGGGGTGCAGTGCCCTCCTCTATAAAAACAGAAACAATGACAAAAATATTTACTGAGCAGCTGTACATTACCATATGCCTGAAACTGAGTTAGGTATATTCATAATGGTCACTGAATTTCCCGAAGTCCAGTTTCTTAGAAAAAGGAAAAACAGAGAGATGCAGTGTCTTGTTCAAGATTTGTCTAGTTCATTTAACTATGAACAGAAGGGTCTAGTCCCTGGACCTAGATCCAGTGCTCTTTCTGTCACATCACAGCTGCCTCAAAAGTGGGCAAGACTAGCTGGTCTTGCAGGTCCTGTATGGCTGTAATGTAACATGGTCCCATGATGATGAGAGGGTACAATTCAATGAGTCTGAGTGGAAGATAGAAATGATTCAAGAGTGATCATCATTGTGATGACTCACCGAGTCTAGAAGAGTGATTCTCAATCTTGACTTCACATCAGCATCATCTCGTGAACTTTAAAAAAACTTCTAATACTTAGGTCTATCCCCAGACACATGAAATCATGGGGAAGGGGTCCAGGCATCAGTCTTTTCAAATCTCCCCCCGTGATTACAATGTGCAGCGAAGGTAGACTACAACTGCTTTAGACTTAGGAATTCGTACCAGTGAAACTTCCTTTCTTGAAGTTGTTTGATACACTCCTGTCTCTCCTCTCTCCTGCATCTCATCTCTCTTTGCTCTTGCAAACCAGTGGAAGGAGAGCAACCTTCAGCTTCCTTGTTAGTTTCCATTTACAACAGAGTGTGATTGCTGTAGGGGAGGGGAAGAAAGAAAATTAATAACAACACCCACGAACAACAAACACTGTCAACAGGTCCGTTCCCGACAAAGACTTAGCAGTGCATAACCATGACAAGCCAAACCATTAGCAAGGAAACTACTCACGCCTGACTTGCTCAGGTGGCTTTGCCAGCAGATAACAACGGGCTCTTGGGAGTAGCTTCCACCCAGTGCAGCTCCTCACATAAAGGAGGGTGTTGTGGCTTTCCTGTAGGGGGAGAAACAAAAGTGACATGCAGCATCAAAGTATTCCCAAGGTCAAAACGACCCAACACCATATGGGATTCTATGAGCTAGAAAATAGTTGATTAAAATTTTAACCCTCTTCACAGACCAAAAGGGATTTTATCCCCAAATCTGGCATACTTAGACTGTGGCTGCTTCTAGAACTGGATTATATCCTTATGGAAAAATGGGTCTTAACAATTTCCATGGGTTCTTGTTCATTTAGGCCTGTTTTGGAATCTGACTTCAAATTCTAACAGATGGAAATCCACACTTCTTGAAATAATAAACATGGGAGAGTTATAAGCAAATATCTAGATCACCTTATTAAGGTAAAAAAATACATGCATTTCAATAGTGAAGTGACAATAATGGGGCTGGGTAGTATTTGGTAAGGATTTCCAGGATTTTCTTCAATTTAATTTTATTATATTTTAATAAAAAAATTTTTTTTTGGTCATGCGGCATGCAGGATCTTAATTCCCCGACCAGGGTGACCAGGGATCAAACCCGTCCCCCCTGCAGTGGAAGCGCAGAGTCTTAACCACAGACTGCTGGGGAAGTCCTTTTCAATTTTACATGTGTAAAGAGTAGTTTTAAAATGAGTCAGTCTTTTTCTGGTGTTCTCAACTGTGTGAGAGAGGAACAGTGAAAGTGAAAATCTAGGTGTTTCCAAATTTAAGAGTGGTTCCCCCAAGTCTCAGATTATCAAAGAGAATAAAAGTGCCCTTTCATTTTCCCCAGCATTTTGAGTTGTTTCAATTATTAGTGACCAACACAGTGGTAGGAAATGCTTTTAATAATTTTTAGCCTTTTTGTTGTGAAATACACAGACACACACACACACACACATCAGAAAACTGCAAAAATAAATAATGTTTAGCCCAATGATCCACCACCAGGCCAAGGAATAGAATGTGGCAAGCCTTCCTATAGTAAATTTTCTCAGGTAGAAAAAGGTCATCATTTTGAAATTCTATCTTTCTTCCTGGAAAAGTAAGAAACATTTGAACCTGGTATTTGAAAGATTTCTAATGGCGGAAAAAAAGGAAAGAATGTCAGTGGGAAATGTTGAGTTCATCTTTGTGCCAGCTAGAACTTTCCTTGTTGCCTGAACATATTTCTGTGCCTTTGCCCCTGCTCTTCCTTTTGTGTGGAGAGCCTTCACCCTGTGGACTGTAAAAAGGAGTTGATAATACCTTTCTAACCAGAGGCTTATAATTATGTAACTTAAATATTAACGAAGGCCAAATTAACCTAGTCTCTGTGAGGCGTTATATTCTGGGAAGCCCAGCAACCACAAGAAATTAAAAGAACTCTAATTCTTAACTAAATCACTTAAAGAGCATTTTAGGGGGTATATTTCATATCCCACAGTGACAAAAATCCCTTCTCCCCTTCTCTCTTCTTCCATACCCCACAGCAGTTCTAAAGACTCTCACTTACCAACCCTACCCCAGAAATAATTTCTAGATGCTACATACTGTGGTATTTTCTTTCTCTGTACCTCCTCCTTTCCTCTGTTCTTTATTGTGTAGACCAATTAAACTGTTCATGCTTCTTTTTAAAAAAAAATTCCTTTCTGCTTTTCCCATCCCCTAGATTTTTTACAACAAAGGACAGCAATGGAGGTGGCCCTACTAGCAAGATTCTTCCCCATTTTCCTCTTTCTTTTGGGTCCTTTTTCTGTCTACTCATTCCTCAAATTCTGTCTCTCAAAGAGCCCAAACTGGTTTGGCAAATGCCGGAATATGCTTAGAGGATGAGAGTGGGGAGAAGTGGACTACATTCTTTCAGCTGGTAGGGGTGATGTGTGTGTGTGTGTGTGCATGGGTGGGAGAGTGTGGGTGGAGACTGGGAATACTCATGTTAATAAGGCTTATCCCAGAAATGATTCATTGAGCTGAATTTTTTAAAAAACAACATAAATTGAACATGGGTAAGGGTTAGGGATGCTACATCTTAACATCAAAAAATGAGTAGGACAGCCTATTAAAGGGTTAAAAGTATTGAAAGACTGCCCCATGTAGGTCAGAGTTGCCAAAAGCACTGCTTTGACCCTGGGAGATTCCTGAAGACTTGGGTGGTGGTAGTTAGGGGTGGAATGGGGAGAGATGGATGTGAAAGGAAGGAAAAGGCTAAGTTATATGCTTGGGTGGGGGTAGTCTTCCTCATGGTTCTTTGCTGAGATCTTCTTTTTTCCTCTGCTGAAATCTGCAGGGACCATATCCAGAGCTGCCTCATGTAGGGCAAAGCTGGAGTAGACTGAGATCAATTAGACCAGCAGGACTGAAGCCGTGAAAGTAAAATGGTCAGTGTGCGGCCACCTAGCCATTGGCTGTGACCACCTGGGTGGTGGGCCAATGTGATGAGAAACAAAAAGTGACCAGTCAAGTCCTAGACCTACAGCCAAAGACGGTACTTAGTTCCTTTTTCTAAAGGGTTCAACAACCTTAGAGAAAAATGTATCTTCAATATAAAATGTAGAAACATGAAGATGAGGGCAACAGAGCCCACATAATGTAAGACAATGCACAGATGCATAGGCTACTTAAGAGAAAAAGAAGTGATTTTCAGAGTACAGTAACAAGAAAGATCTAGATGGTTTATGTAGTAAAATTTGCTTCTAAAAAGCCCCTGGTGTGATTCAGAAATTCTGAGATAATGCCCATGTTTCTGAAATTTCTATTAAAGAACTACTCTGGAATTATCCATAGTAGAAATACCTAAATCTAATTCCACCCAACAGAGCATCTGTTCATCCTAGTCATTGGCCATCAGGGGCTGCTATACTAGTGGTGTCCTGATGGGGCTGATGCCCGAGGATATCCTTCTGCTATTCCTGACTAATGGTACTGATTCTGATTTTGTAGCTCCTCAGTTTATAACTTCAAGTTGATGACTGATTGCAACTACCCAAACTCACCAGGCTTTATGACAGGACAGAAAAGATTCAGGTTATTCTCTTCAACTTCCCTCTTCTTGTCAGTGGGACCACCAGGTTCATAATCTTTTTTTTTTTAAGGTCAACATGATTAGTTAATTTTTTAATATTATTGAACAGTAGCAAGGCATGGCAAATATACTAATCATTTTAAAACATAATTTATTTTATTTTTGGCTGTGTTGGGTCTTTGTTGCTGTGCGCGGGCTTTCTTTAATTGTGGCGAGCTGGGGCTACTCTTTGCTGTGGTGAGCGGGCTTCTCATTGCGGTGGCTTCTCTTGTTGTGGAGCATGGGCTCTAGGCACGCGGGCTTCGGTAGTTGTGGCATGCGGGCTCCGTAGCTGTGGCTCACAGGCTCTAGAGCGCAGGCTCAGTAGTTGTGGCACACGGGCTTAGCTGCTGCGCAGCATGTGGGATCTACCCAGACCAGGGATCAAACCCGTGTACCCTGCATTGGCAGGCAGATTCTTAACCACTGCACCACCAGGGAAGTCCCACTAATCATTTTCTTAACCTACAGATATGGAGAAAACTACATGAAATCTACATAATACTATTCAAAGGCACTATGCATATATTCAAAATGCTACTCTCTCTAAAGAAGTTTCCAAAAGAATGAGTTTCGATTTTTTTTTTTTTTAGTTGGGGTATAGTTGTTTTACAATGTTGTGTTAGTTTCTACTGTACAGTGAAGTGGAGTTCCCTGTGCTACACAGCAGGTTGTTATCTATTTTATACATAGTAGTGTATATATGTCAATCCCAATCTCCCAACTCATCCCACCCCCCACCCCACCTCCCTCATAATCTTTTTTATTCTTATTGTCTTTATTTCCTTTGCTCCCCGTACCCTGTATCCTATAGCTCCCCCATATCTTTCTTTTCAATGTCTCTGGAATCCAGGACTGCCTCTTATCATTTGAGGGACCCAGAGCAAGAGTAAAATAATAGTGGCCCATGTACCCTGTGTCTAAATACTTGAAAGTTATAAAAAAATTGAGCTCATAAACTATTGAACAAAATGTTCTCTTTTGCCTGGACAAATAATACCTTCCTAACGACACAATAGAAAAGTGTGAGTGAAGCTATGGTTTATTTGTGACTGAAAGTTGGCAAAATGTCAAAAGCAACTGACATTGCTTTTGTGCATTAATTATAATTGCACATATCTGGGTGTATTGTTGACGGGCTGGCAATGTTTAGGTGAGTCATAAAGATACACATATTTCATAAACTATTATGTATATATTTATTAAAATTTTTGTCTTCTTTTCAGCAAAATCACCAATTATGTTGTTATAATGAAGATTTTCACGTAATTTGTTTTCTATGAACAGAGATGATCTAAAGGACTGAAAAATAAAATGCATTCAAGTGTACAAATTTTGAATGTTTTCAGCAAAAATATAACTTAAAGTAAAAATAAGCATTGAAACATTTAAGATAGTTTGAAAAATTGGAATTGTTTTAATAGGTCTTCCAAAAAGTTATTTTCTTCTAAAATATTTAAATTTATGTATTAAAGTTTAAAAGATAAAATACAAATAGTAATGAATTTCCATATTTTAAAGCAAAATTATTTAGATAAAGCTAACCTTTTAAATTTAATTTTAAAAAATGAATTCAATTTCATTAACTATGCTTGTCAAAATGAAACTATTAGCAGCAGTGAAAGATCTTTTTTACGAAGGTGTTGTATTTAGATCCTCAAATTTAAGAGTAAGTGAATTGTTGAATATAGCAAAATGTTTGTCAGCTTCCATGTGCAATTGTTTTCAATATACACTAATTTATGAGGACTCTGAAACCACAAACTGGGACACAAAGAGAAGCAAGAAAATGGATGCTCAACTCTACTAGGAAAAGATATTTCTCTATGCAAGAATCTGTGGCATTCATGCTGGGAGGAAGGCTTTGTAAGTTTTTGTCTTCTCTTGAATCTAAGCAGTCCTGCTGCTGAAGCCCTCCTGTGCTCCAAATCAGTGTCTGTCTCTAGGAGGGCGGCCTCAGCTGCACAGCCGACCACCCTCATGGTACTGGACACAGGTGCCTGAACACCACTGCATTCTGTTTTAAGGGTATGGGGCAAGAAAGGTGGAAAAGCATTTTCCTGGGGCCTAAGCGGTGTTAGTTGGCAGTGTGAATGTTTAGAGCTATGGGTTGTGCCATGCTGGTGCAGAGCATTGGATCCAGAAAGACGTGTCCATGTGCTTTTCACTAAATTTAATTTTTTTGAATTTTGTGATACGTAGAACCCTCTAAAGCTTGGAATCCCAGCCGTCTTGCCTGGGTCTAAGGATGGAACTGTCCTGATGTGTCTCTTTCCCTCCATTTCTTAGTCCTTGTTCTAGTTATCTTGTATCTTCATATTGAAGTAGCTCTAACCACCTATGAATTTTTCTCCTGCCACGTCATCTGTAAGGTGAATTTTTCTTAAATTCTGTGACCTACCGAGTGATTTCTTGCCTTAGAACTTACAGTAGTTACCTGATGCCTACTGAATCAAATCCTAAATATTAAGACTATCTCACCTCATCAATTAATTTCCTCTGTTTACTGATAAATACCCTTTGCTCTCTTATACCCCCTAAACTTGTAGTTCTCATTCTTTGTTGAGTAACTTTGCTCACAAACATCCCCACTTTTTTTATCCATATAACCTTGACTAAGGTAATAGTAAACATCTTTTGGCTTATGTACATCAGCTTCTGTTAGGTGGCCTGTGGATTTTTTCCAGCTGGATTATATTTTGTCTTTCTAAGTATTAGTTGTATAAAAGTAATTTTATTCTTCTTTGTTCTTTTAAGGCTATAGTCATATTTCAATTACGAGAATAAATATTTATGTTTTAAATAAAAATTTAGAAGTATATTAAGGAAAATGTCACTCTCTTCATCACTTCCACTCTCATTCCCCTGGAGAAAGCCCTATCAATAATTTAGTTTGTTGTTTCAGCCTTTTTCATGTATACAAATGTTTACAAACATTTTTGTATACACCTTTTGTAAAAGCAAAGAAGGTAGTAATGATCTTAAATATTCTTTTTTATGATTATCTTTATTTGCATAACACTATATCACAGATGACTTTCCATGTCAGCCCATCAGACTATCTCATTCTTTAAAAGCTGCATATAATGAATATTATATGAATATAAAATCCCAACTGTAAATGAGAATAAGAATAGTATGTATTTCAAAGAGTTATGGTGGGGATTGAAAATGTTAAGACAGTTGGGGCTTCCCTGGTGGCACAGTGGTTGAGAGTCCGCCTGCCGATGCAGGGGACACAGGTTCGTGCCCCGGTCCGGGAAGATCCCACATGCCGCTGAGCGGCTGGGCCTGTGGGCCATGGCTGCTAAGCCTGCACTTCCGGAGCCTGTGCTCCGCAACGGGAGAGGCCACAACAGTGAGAGGCCCGCGTACAGCAAAAAAAAAAAATGTTAAGACATTTGAAGTGCTCAGAACTGTGTCTAGCACATGGTAAGGATAAATACATGTAACCTGTTTAATAATAAAAACAACCATTTAATACTATTATTATTAATTTATTTTCTTATTTTTTGCTAATAGACTTTTTTTCTTTTTTTAACCCATACTATTTTTTTTAATTTAAAAATTTTTTTAACATCTTTATTGGAGTATAATTGCTTTACAATGGTATGTTAGTTTCTGCTTTATAACAAAGTGAATCAGTTATACATATACATATATCCCCATATCTCCTTCTCCTTGTGACTCACTCCCACCCTCCCTATCCCACCCTTCCTTGTGGTCACAAAGCACCGAGCTGATCTCCCTGTGCTATGCGGCTGCTTCCCACTAGCTACCTATTTTATGTTTCACAGTGTATATATGTCCATGCCACTCTCGCGCTTTGTCACAGCTTACCCTCCCCCCTCCCCATATCCTCAGTCCATTCTCTAGTAGGTCTGTGTCTTGTATTCCCATCTTGCCCCTATGTTCTTCATGACCTTTTTGGGGTTTTTTCTAAGATTCCATATATATGTGTTAGTATACGGTATTTGTTTTTCTCTTTCTGACTTACTTCACTCTGTATGACAGTCTCTAGGTCCATCCACCTCACTACAAACAACTTAATTTCGTTTCTTTTTATGGCTGAGTAATATTCCATTGTATATATGTGCCACATCTTCTTTATCCATTCATCTGTTGATGGACACTTAGATTGTTTCCATGTCCTGGCTATTGTAAATAGAGCTGCAATGAACATTTTGGTACATGACTCTTTTTGAATTATGGTTTTCAAAGGGTATATGCCCAGTAGTGGGATTACTGAGTCATATGGTAGTTCTATTTGTAGTTTTTTAAGGAAACTTCCATACTGATCTCCATAGTGGCTGTATCAATTTACATTCCCACCAACAGTGCAAGAGTGTTCCCTTTTCTCCACACCCTCTCCAGCATTTATTGTTTGTAGATTTTTTGATCATGGCCATTCTGACCGGTGTGAGATGATATCTCATTGTAGTTTAGATTTGCATTTCCTAATGATTAATGACGTTGAGCATTCTTTCATGTGTTTGTTGGCAATCTGTATATCTTCTTTGGAGAAATGTCTAAGTAGGTCTTCTGCCCAATTTTGGATTGAGTAGTTTGTTTTTTTGATATTGAGCTGCATGAGCTGCTTGTAAATTTTGGAGATTAATCCTTTGTCAGTGGCTTCATTTGCAAATATTTTCTCCCATTCTGAGGGTTGTCTTTTGGTCTTGTTCATGGTTCCTTTGCTGTGCAAAAGCTTTTAAGTTTCATTAAGTCTCATTTGTTTACTTTTGTTTTTATTTCCATTTCTCTAGGAGGTGGGTCAAAAAGGATCTTGCTGTGATTTATACCATAGAGTGTTCTGCCTATGTTTTCCTCTAAGAGTTTGATAGTGTCTGGCCTTACATTTAGGTCTTAAATCCATTTTGAGTTTATTTTTTTGTATGGTTTTAGGGAGTGTTCTAATTTCATACTTTTACATGTAGCTGTTCAGTTTTCCCAGCACCACTTATTGAAGAGGCTGTCTTTTCTCCACTGGATATTCTTGCCTCCTTTATCAAAGATAAGGAGACCATATGTGCGTGGGTTTATCTCTGGGCTTTCTATCCTGTTCTATTGATCTATGTTTCTGTTTTTGTGCCAGTACCATACTGTCTTGATTACTGTAGCTTTGTAGTATTGTCTGAAGTGAGGGAGCCTGATTCCTCCAGCTCTGTTTTGCTTTCTCAAGATTGCTTTGGCTATTCAGGGTCTTTTATGTTTCCATACAAATTGTGAAATTTGTTGTTCTAGTTCTGTGAAAAATGCCAGTGGTAGTTTGAAAGGAATTGCATTGAATCTGTAGGTTGCTTTGGGTAGTATAGTCATTTTCACAGTGTTGATTCTTCCAATCCAAGAACATGATATATCTCTCCATCTATTTGTATCATCTTTAATTTCTTTCATCAGTGTCTTATAATTTTCTGCATACAGGTCTTTTTATCTCCTTAGGTAGGTTTATTCCTAGATATTTTATTCATTTTGCTGCAATGGTAAATGGGAGTGTTTTCTTGATTTCACTTTCAGATTTTTCATCATTAGTGTATAGAAATGCTAGAGATTTCTGTGTATTAATTTTGTATCCTGCTCCTTTACCAAATTCATTGATTAGCTCTAGTAGTTTTCTGGTAGCATCTTTAGGATTCTCTATGTATAGTATCATGTCATCTGCAAACAGTGACTGCTTTACTTCTTCTTTTCCAATTTGTATTCCTTTTTTTTTTTTTTTTTTTTTAAACATCTTTATTGGAGCATAATTGCTTTACAATGGTATGTTAGTTTCAGCTTCACAACAAAATGA
Organism: Orcinus orca; assembly: GCF_937001465.1. NCBI lineage: Eukaryota > Metazoa > Chordata > Mammalia > Artiodactyla > Delphinidae > Orcinus > Orcinus orca. The sequence goes on along the minus strand of NC_064560.1, from coordinate 157,860,289 downwards.
ATCAGTTATATATATACATATGTTCCCATATCTCTTCCTGCTTGCGTCACCCTCCCTCCCACCCTCCCTATCCCACCCCTCCAGGCGGTCACAAAGCACCGAGCTGATCTCCCTGTGCTATGCGGCTGCTTCCCACTAGCTATCTACCTTACGTTTGGTAGTGTATACATGTCCATGCCTCTTTATTGCTTTGTCACCGTTTACCCTTCCCCCTCCCCATAGCCTCAAGTCCATTCTCTAGTAAGTCTGTGTCTTTATTCCTGTTTCACCCCTAGGTTTTTCATGACATTTTTTTTTCTTAAATTCCATATATATGTGTTAGCATACGGTATTTGTCTCTCTCTTTCTGACTTACTTCACTCTGTATGACAGACTCTAGGTCTATCCACCTCATTACAAATAGCTCAATTTCGTCTCTTTTTATGGCTGAGTAATATTCCATTGTATATATGTGCCACATCTTCTTTATCCATTCATCCGATGATGGACACTTAGGTTGTTTCCATCTCTGGGCTATTGTAAATAGAGCTGCAATGAACATTTTGGTACATGACTCTTTTTGAATTATGGTTTTCTCAGGGTATATGCCCAGTAGTGGGATTGCTGGGTCGTATGGTAGTTCTATTTGTAGCTTTTTAAGGAACCTCCATACTGTTCTCCACAGTGGCTGTATCAATTTACATTCCCACCAACAGTGTAAGAGGGTTCCCTTTTCTCCACACCCTCTCCAGCATTTATTGTTTCTAGATTTTTTGATGATGGCCATTCTGACTGGTGTGAGATGATATCTCATTGTAGTTTTGATTTGCATTTCTCTAATGATTAGTGATGTTGAGCATTCTTTCATGTGTTTGTTGGCACTCTGTATATCTTCTTTGGAGAAATGTCTATTTAGGTCTTCTGCCCATTTTTGGATTGGGTTGTTTGTTCTTTTGTTATTAAGCTGCATGAGCTGCTTATAAATTTTGGAGATTAATCCTTTGTCAGTTGCTTCATTTGCAAATATTTTCTCCCATTCTGAGGGTTGTCTTTTGGTCTTCTTTATGGTTTCCTTTGCTGCGCAAAAGCTTTTAAGTTTCATTAGGTCCCATTTGTTTACTTTTGTTTTTATTTCCATTTCTCTAGGAGGTGGGTCAAAAAGGATCTTGCTGTGATTTATGTCATAGAGTGTTCTGCCTATGTTTTCCTCTAAGAGTTTGATAGTTTCTGGCCTTACATTTAGGTCTTTAATCCATTTTGAGCTTATTTTTGTGTATGGTGTTAGGGAGTGATCTAATCTCATACTTTTACATGTAGCTGTCCAGTTTTCCCAGCACCACTTATTGAATAGGCTGTTCTTTCTCCACTGTACATTTCTGCCTCCTTTGTCAAAGATAAGGTGACCATATGTGCGTGGGTTTATCTCTGGGCTTTCTATCCTGTTCCATTGATCTATATTTCTGTTTTTGTGCCAGTACCATACTGTCTTGATTACTGTAGCTTTGTAGTATAGTCTGAAGTCAGGAAGCCTGATTCCTCCAGCTCCATTTTTCGTTCTCAAGATTGCTTTGGCTATTCAGGGTCTTTTATGTTTCCATACAAATTGTGAGATTTTTTGTTCTAGTTCTGTGAAAAATGCCAGTGGTAGTTTCATAGGGATTGCATTGAATCTGTAGATTGCTTTGGGTAGTAGAGTCATTTTCACAATGTTGATTCTTCCAATCCAAGAACATGGTATATCTCTCCATCTATTTGTATCATTTTTAATTTCTTTCATCAGTGTCTTATAATTTTCTGCATACAGGTCTTTTGTCTCCTTAGGTAGGTTTATTCCTAGGTATTTTATTCTTTTTGTTGCAATGGTAAATGGGAGTGTTTTCTTGATTTCACTTTCAGATTTTTCATCCTTAGTGTATAGGAATGCCAGAGATTTCTGTGCATTAATTTTGTATCCTGCTACTTTACCAAATTCATTGATTAGCTCTAGTAGTTTTCTGGTAGCATCTTTAGGATTCTGTATGTATAGTATCATGTCATCTGCAAACAGTGACAGCTTTACTTCTTCTTTTCCGATTTGGATTCCTTTTATTTCCTTTTCTTCTCTGATTGCTGTGGCTAAAACTTCCAAAACTATGTTGAATAAGAGTGGTGAGAGTGGGCAACCTTGTCTTGTTCCTGATCTTAGTGGAAATGCTTTCAGTTTTTCACCATTGAGGACAATGTTGGCTATGGGTTTGTTATGTATGGCCTTTATTATGTTGAGGAAAGTTCCCTTTATGCCTACTTTCTGCAGGGTTTTTATCATAAATGGGTGTGGAATTTTGTCAAAAGCTTTCTCTGCATCTATTGAGATGATCATATAGTTTTTCTCCTTCAATTTTTTAATATGGTGTATCACATTGATTGATTTGCATATATTGAAGAATCCTTGCCTTCCTGGGATAAACCCCACTTGATCATGGTGTATGATCCTTTGAATGTGCCATTGGATTCTGTTTGCTAGTATGTTGTTGAGGAATTTTGCATCTATGTTCATCAGTGATATTGCCCTATAGTTTTCTTTCTTGGTGACATCTTTGTCTGGTTTTGGTATCAGGGTGATGGTGGCCTCGTAGAATGAGTTTGGGAGTGTTCCTCCCTCTGCTATATTTTGGAAGAGTTTGAGAAGGATAGGTGTTAGCTCTTCTCTAAATGTTTCATAGAATTCGCCTGTTAAGCCATCTGGTCCTGGGCTTTTGTTTATTGGAAGATTTTTAATCACAGTTTCAATTTCAGTGCTTGTGATTGGTCTGTTCATATTTTCTATTTCTTCCTGGTTCAGTCTCAGAAGGTTGTGCATTTCTAAGAATTTGTCCATTTCTTCCAGGTTGTCCATTTTATTGGCATAGGGTTGCTTGTAGTAATCTCTCATGATCCTTTGTATTTCTGCAGTGTCAGTTGTTACTTCTCCTTTTTCATTTCTAATTCTATTGATTTGAGTCTTCTCCCTTTTTTTCTTGATGAGTCTGGCTAATGGTTTATCTATTTTGTTTATCTTCTCAAAGAACCAGTTTTTAGTTTTATTGATCTTTGCTATCATTTCCTTCATTTCTTTTTCCTTTATTTCTGGTCTGAGCTTTATGATTTCTTTCCTTCTGCTAACTTTGGGGGTTTTTTTGTTCTTCTTTCTCTAATTGCTTTAGGTGTAAGGTTAGGTTGTTTATTTGAGATGGTTCTTGTTTCTTAAGGTAGGATTGTATTGCTATAAACTTCCCTCTTAGAACTGCTTTTGCTACATCCCATAGGCTTTGGGTCGTCATGTTTTCACTGTCATTTGTTTCTAGGTATTTTTGACTTCCTCTTTGATTTCTTCAGTGATCTCTTGGTTATTAAGTAGTGTATTGTTTAGCCTCCATGTGTTTGTATTTTTTTTTTTTTTTTTGTGGTACACAGGCCTCTCACTGCTGTGATCTCTCCCGTTGCGGAGCACAGGCTCCAGACGCGCAGTCTCAGCGGCCATGGCTCACGGGCCCAGCCGTTCCGTGGCATGTGGGATCTTCCCGGACCAGGGCACGAACCCGTGTCTCCTGCACTGGCAGGCGGACTCTCAACCACTGTGCCACCAGGGAAGCCCTGTTTGTATTTTTTACAGATCTTTTCCTGTAATTGATATCTAGTCTCATAGCGTGTGGTCAGAAAAGATACTTGATATGATTTCAATTTTCTTAAATTTACCAAGGCATGATTTGTGACCCAAGATATTATCTATCCTGGAGAATGTTCCATAAGCACTTGAGAAGAAAGTGTATTCTGTTGTTTTTGGATGGAATATCCTATAAATATCAATTAAGTCCATCTTGTTTAATGTATCATTTAAAGCTTGTGTTTCCTTATTTATTTTCATTTTGGATGATCTGTCCATTGGTGAAAGTGGGGTGTTAAATTACCCTACTATGATTGTGTTACTGTCAGTTTCCCCTTTTATGGCTATTAGTTTTGCCTTATGTATTGAGGTGCTCCTATTTTGGTTGCATAAATATTTACAATTGTTATATCTTCTTCTTGGATCAATCCCTTGATCATTATGTAGTGTCCCTCTTTGTCTCTTGTAATACTTTTTATTTTAAAGTCTATTTTGTCTCATATGAGAATTGCTACTCCAGCTTTCTTTTGATTTCCATTTGCATGGAATATCTTTTCCATCCCCTCACTATCAGTCTGTATGTGTCCCTAGGTTTGAAGTGGGTCTCCTGTAGACAGCATATATACGGGTCTTGTTTTTGTATCCATTCAGCCAGTCTATGTTGTTTGGTTGAAGCATTTAATCCATTTACATTTAAGGTAATTATCGATATGTATATTCCTATTACCATTTTCTTAATTGTTTTGGGTTTGTTATTGTAGGTCTTTTCCTTCTCTTGTGTTTCCTGTCTAGAGAAGTTCCTTTAGCATTTGTTGTAAAACTGGTTTGGTGGTGCTGAATTCTCTCAGCTTTTGCTTGTCTGTAAAGGTTTTAATTTCTCCATCAAATTTGAATGAGATCCTTGCTGGGTAGAGTAATCTTAGTTGTAGGTTTTTCTCCTTCATCACTTTAAATATGTCCTGCCACTCCCTTCTGGCTCTGCAGAGTTTCTGCTGAAAGATCAGCTGTTAACCTTATGGGGATTACCTTGTGTGTTATTTGTTGTTTTTCCCTTGCTGCTTTTAATATTTTTTCTTTGTATTTAATTTTTGATAGTTTGATTAATATGTGTCTTGGCATGTTTCTCCTTGGATTTATCCTGTATGGGACTCTCTGTGCTTCCTGGACTTGATTAACTATCTCCTTTCCCATATTAGGGAAGGTTTCAACTATAATCTCTTCAAATATTTTCTCAGTCCCTTTCTTTTTCTCTTCTTCTTCTGGGACCCCTATAATTTGAATGTTGGTGCATTTAATGTTGTCCCAGAGGTCTCTGAGACTGTCCTCAATTCTTTTCATTCTTTTGTCTTTATTCTGCTCTGCAGTAGTTATTTCCACTATTTTATCTTCCAGGTCACGTATCCATTCTTCTGCCTCAGTTATTCTGCTACTGATCCCTTCTAGAGAATTTTTGATTTCATTTATGGTGTTGTTCATCACTGTTTGTTTTCTCTTTAGTTCTTCTAGGTCCTTGTTAAACATTTCTTGTATTTTGTTCATTCTATTTCCAAGATTTTGGATCATCTTTACTATCATTGCTCTGAATTCTTTTTCAGGTAGACTTCCGATTTCCTCTTTATTTGTTAGTTCTGGTGGATTTTTGCCTTGCTCCTTCAACTGCTGTGTGTTTTTCTGTCTTCTAATTTTGCTTAACTTACTGTGTTTGGGGCCTCCTTTTTGCAGGCTGCAGGTTCGTAGTTCCCATTTTTTTTGGTGTCTGTCCCCAGTGGCTAATGTTGGTTCAGTGGGTTGTGTAGGCTTCCTGGTGGAGGGGACTAGTGCCTGTTTTCTGGTGGATGAGGCTGGAACTTGTCTTTCTGGTGGGCAGGTCCACGTCTGGTGGTGTGCTTTGGTGTGTCTGTGGCCTTATTATGATTTTAGGCAGTCTCTCTGCTAATGGGCGGGGTTGTGTTCCTGTCTTGCTAGTTGTTTGGCATAGGGTGTCCAGCACTATAGCTTGCTGGTCATTGAGTGAAGCTGGGTCTTGGCATTGAGATGAAGATCTCTTGGAGTTTTTCGCCATTTGATATTACGTGGAGCTGGGAGGTCTCTTGTGGACCAGTGTCGTGAACTTGGCTCTCCCACCTCAGAGGCATAGCCCTGATGCCTGGCTGCAGCACCAAGAGCCTTTCATCCACACAGCTTAATCTAGTCCCCAAATCTCCACGAGGCACAGAAAACAAAATAAAATAAAACAAAAACTCTTTTACAATGCATAGGCAATGAAGTCAATCCTCCTCACATAGGTCTTCTTAAAATTAGGTCACCTAGGCTTCATTGTCACAGAAGGTCAGAAAAGCCTACCCCAGGAAAGGAAAGAAGCCATCTGCAGCCTTGCCCCTCCTCAAACTAGAAGATAGCTTGCTAATAGACTTTTGTTTTCTCTAATTTTTTACTTTTACAAATAATTCTTCAATGACCATCCTTACATATACCCTTGCACACTAAACAATACTAATTCATCTTTCCATCAATAGAGTATAAGAATCCAGTGTGGCAATTTTTAAATGTTTCTTGTATTGCTTTTTTTTTTGAATTTTTTTTGATTGTTGTAAAAGTCACGCAATATAAAAGTTAAATATGGGTAAAATAGTATGTTTTACTTTTGTTGTATTTCTGATTATAAAAGTAATACATGCTCATTGCAGAGAATTTGGAAAATATCAAAAGTGTCAAAGCCCTACCATTCAGAGATAAAATCACTTAACATTTTAATGTATTTCTTGGGAATCATTTTATTTTTATCGTATAAGTGTATGTAGTTGTTTTTCACTCAATACACATTATAGAGAAAGCACTTGCCCATGATATATAATATTCTGTCACATGAATACACCATCATTTACTTAACCGTTCTCTATTTGTTGGATATTTAAGTTATTCCTAATTTTTCACCATATGAATAAGTCTACAGTTAGCTTTTGAGCATAAGTTTTTGCCCACGTTTCAGTTTTACTTAAAACGTGAAGGATACAGACTTTTGATTGCCAAGGTGCTTTCCAGGAAGGTTCTCAGCAACATAAGAGAGTGCCTGTTCCAGGAATGGCCTTCAGAAGTCAGCCTCCACTTTTCCAATCTGGAAGCATCCACTGGATCACTGCTTCTTCACCTTTCCCAGGGCCAGATGGAGCCTGGCAATCTCAGCCACAGATAACATGCTAGATATTCTACTCTGTCATTAAGACTCTGATGGTCCGTATGCTGGATTCTTGCTCTGTATTCAGGGCTTATCTAATATCATTTCTTGCTCTTCATAATCTTTCTTTCAGATTCATTATGGCAACACTTCATCCTCTTTTTGGATATCCCTTCTGTGAACCGTAGAAGATTAGAATCTCAGCAAATCTAAATTCTATTTTCTGCTCCTGCAGGGACTAGCTGTGTGACATTAGGAAGTGATTTATCCTCTCTGTGTCTCAGTGTCCTCATCAGTAAACTAGACGTGTGTGTAATATGGTATTTATGGCATTCTTGTAGTGAATAAAATCAAAGAAAGGTAGAAATTCACATGCACACCTGACTATAATGACAACATACAGCTCATAATTTTATTGTCCTTCCAAAGGCGAGGTCCAGTGTGTTGATCAAGCTGATTTTAACATTTCTTTGGGCTCTGAAGGAGACATCTGGCACTGCCTTTACTCTATGGGGTAACCAGGTAATGAGGTAGGCAATGATAAGGGTGTGAAAGTAGAGAGGGGACCGGCAGATAATGACAAGGAGCTTGAAGCACAGTCTGCCTGTCAGGTGTGTTGATAGCTTTGGTCAAGAATTCACATACCAGGAAGTCAGGTACAAAATACCACAATTTCTTTAGCCACAGGCATAGAGTTTGTCGGCTCCTTTCTTCCTGCTTTCATCCATATGCAAGCAAGTGATAACATGTACTAAGTTAAATAATGCATGGTACTTCAACTATTCTTACTTCCTATCCTTTGGTTATTGTAATTACATGGAATTTTGTGATGGATTTTCTATTTTTTAAGAAATCGCACTTTTGTAGTTGATCCAGCTAACAGGATTTTCTTACATTACTTCATAAAGAGACCATCTTTTAAACTTCTAATGTTATTTCTTATTCATTAGTACATTTGCCTATGGGGTATGTTCATAAATGGGTTAAAGTTACAAAGTTATGCTTATAAAAGCTCATGGTAATTTGGAGTATCAGGAGGATTTATTAATTTTGAAATCTTAAAAGAGCAAAAGCTAAAATGAGATTGGATTAAGTATATTCTTACATGCAGTTATTCTAAACACCCTTAAGGACCAAAGACTAACTTACAGAGGACATTATGCAAATGTGAATATATCTCTAAGTGCCTCGTAGGCTTGCTGATATAATATTTTACATGGTTAGTTAAGTACATCAAGTAAAAGGTTTGACCTTGATAGAGTAGAAAGGTGCTTACTTCAAAAAAACTCAGTTGTTTTCCAGGCCATTGCGGAGCAATCAACATAAAGTGAATGTAATCTAGAATCTAATCATTAATATCTTAGTCAGCTAAGTATCTACTTCACAGGAAACCAAATATATGCTTTCTAGTACACCCATATCTCCTGTATTCATGTCTGTCATCTAAATACATGTGCTTGAATACGTCTTAGGGACTGTATTGTTGCAATTTGAAGAAATTGTTTGTAGACATGGCTGACACCAAGAAAGGAAGTTAAAAAAATTTTAGATCCCCAGCTGTCACGATGACTTAATTAGATTTTGGGGGGAAGGTGGCCCCAAGAATCAAGAGCTTTTAAAAAAAGTTTCCCTACATGAATCCCATGATTAGGAACAATCAGAGGCCTCCTGAACTGTAATTTGACAGCCCGATGTGGTATTTTCATATCTTTCCTTTTGCCACATTATATCTCAGTATGATAAGGAATAGATATGGTTTCCTGGGATTTATAGTTTCTATATTAATATGAGAAGAAGAAAGTTTTAATGGGGATACTATGACTTAAGCTCTAGAAACTTGGAACAAAGGGGCCATTCTGGCACACTTTGGCTCATCCATTATTAATTGTCTTCTACTGTGGTGCCCATATCTAGGGTTGGTTGAAAGTAAGGAAGGAATTTAGGGAAGAGGAGACAAGAGAATGTTACAAAGAAACCTAAACATTCATTACCTTACCTCTGCCTCAAGTGGAGTTTTTCCCAAAAAGCACTTAAATAAATACATTCATTGATCATTAATCACTAATTGATCACTAATTTATATAGGTACTTTAAAAAATTTAGTCAACAAATAGTTACTGAACATTTATAGGATATAGAGTTCTGTGCTTGCCAAAGGGTCAGTGGTTTTAGGAACTTTCCAAATATTCTCTACCCTGTTCATTAGCAATGGGCAAGGGGAAATGAGAATAAAAATCTGATTGACATATTTATGTTAGAAGAAATTATTCCAAATGTGTGTGGACCATGAGGGATGCAAATTTCTCATTTTGAGCTAATTGCATTCTTCCTCATCTTAATAAGAATGTTGTTATTTCTTTCTGATCATTTTAAGCATCACTAATGCCCCAGCAGACTGAAATGGGGACAGTTGTCAGGCGGAGAAAACGGATGATGGTAGAAGCAAAATGTAATTTCTTCCACTGTAATTCTCCACAAGTTGTGTAAACTTTCCTCAGTTAAACAAACATTTTTAAAGACAAAGATTTTACATTTCCATCTAAACACTGCTGGTAACAGCTGCTCACTTTCACTCTTTTGGAGCCTTCCCAAACAGCTAGGAGATTTGTGTTTTCTTTAATAGTCTCAGCAGTATGCTTTCTTCTAAAAAAGAGAAAAATGAAAACCTTGCATTTCTCTGAATGCTGACTAAAGTAACATGACTGTGTTCCAGGTGGTCTAGTGAATAAATATGTAATTATTATTATTTTAAAAAATTTTTATTGACTTATGCAGCAAATTTACCAAGCATTTGAACTTCACACACCACCATTTAAAATGTGTCATACGTGCATACCAACAAGACCCTGAGCTGACCATTCACTATAGTCACTGGATCACTGATCACGTTCTCAATTTGGAGTCAGTGGGGCAAATCCTACAGCTAGAGTCAGTGAAAATTTGAAAGAAGTGCACATGCATAGAATATGGATGTTTATTTTTGTGGAGGTCTGTGGATTTCTAAATTTCACACTTTTTAAAAGGGAAATAGAATCTCTAAAGAGAATAAATGTAGATATTTAATTTCTCCTTGGGAAATATCAGTCACATACCTGAAATGAAGGCCCCAAATGAGCAAAGTGCAAAGGAGAGGAATGGATTATAAGTGACAATGTGGATAATTATATCATCGCAACATGTTGGTGAGCATCAGTATGGTTCAATATGGACTTCAAATCTCAGTTCTATTATCAACTGGCTGTGTGTCTTTGGACAAGTCACTTAACAACTCTGTGCCTCATTTTCCCCATCTAAAAATAGGGATAGTATGTGAGGATAAAATAACGTGTGTACAGTGTTTAGAATAGTGCAGAACACATTGTAAATGCTCAATAAGCCCTAGTGATTAATTGCTATCATATAACCTAGCTTTATGACACATTTTCAAGAGACCACTAATATATAACCATGCCCAATTATATTATTCTGGTTGGTCTGCCCAGTTATTTAATTCCCACCCACGATTCTCACTCCCCAGAGACATTCTCCGGGTAGCGCCCCATATCTCCAGGGTAAGAACTTGCACAGCCTTGGGCTTGCCATATGGTGGTCCTCAAAGTTGATCCCGTGTGGTTCTTTTATTCCATCTGTATGTCAGCCTCTTGGGGTGGCATGAAAGCTGCCACTCTGTGGAAGTATCTGTACTCCCACAAATATCACCCTTCCTGCCCATGCCTTTTCTACTTCTACTGTTCCTTATTCCCTTAACTGGGCATCTACCAGAACATGGATACAAAGGAGCTTCCCAGTCCATACTTACTGACTGGTTAGCTGGTAAACTATGATTAAGAAAAATTAAGGCAAAATTAGCATTAGGTGAAATTTTGAGAGTAATTTTAAAGATAAAGAACAGTGAGGAATGCCTAGAAGGAGGCTAAGTGGCTCCAGAATAGTTTTTCGTTAGTATCAGATTGTGTCTGTATGTTCTTTATATATGAGTATGCCTTAGGCTACAGGTGTCCTCAGCATCAAAATTCAGACTAGACGTTGAGGCCACCCTATACAGATCTGATTATGAGGGGAGTCCTTTGTCTAGTTCACAGCACATCCTAACTCGAAGTTCTCTACTCTTTGGCATATGTTTTTGTTTTGCTGATTGGTTTTATGTCAGTGAACAATGAATAGTAATGAAACCCTCAATTTGACTCCATAGTAGCCATAATGAGCTTATTGGAACATCCAATGGCATGTTCACTCTATTTGAAGGGAAATTAAAAGTTAAAAAAAAACAGTTTAGGAAGATTAGGGGAGCAGGGGTCACACAGCAAAGGGTAATTTCTTTAAGATCACAATGACAGTCAGTGGCAGAATCTACAGAGAGTGAGCCTTCACCATGGGCTGGCACAACTATTAGAAAATAGTCAGTACTCTTGTTCTTAAAGGTAATTCCCTAAGAAGTGAGCAACTCAGGGCCCAGATATTCATAGTAGCCAGTTAAGGACTTCTGTTGGACGCCCTGTTGATGGAACTCTTCTGGGTGTGATAAAAGAGGCTATCCTATGAATACAAAATGCTGGAAATTCAGAGACCTATTACAAATGGAATTAGCATAATTTTATGTGGAGCTCATTTCTCTGGCTCTCAGCTAGAATTGACAACCTGACTTGTAGTTTCCGACTGAGAATCTCTGCCTACCGGCAAACTGCTTCTGTTCTAGGTTCCTAAAACAGGAGAACTGGATGGAGCCAGGGAGAGGACTGAAATGGACTCTTTGGTTGCAATCAACAGAACTCCAATTTCAGTTAGATTAAACACAAATGCAAATCCATTAACTCATGTTACCTGGAGGTCAGGCATTGCTGGATCCAGGACCTCAGGGATGAGGTCTGTTCTGTCTCTCTCTGTCTCTTGACTTTGTGCATTTATTTCTTCTTCTCCTTATATGATATATTCGTCTTACTCTTTCCTGCTGCAGAGAAATTCTTGCCATGTGGAGGGAAAGAAGTCTACTAGCAACCAAGTACTATCTCCTGGACCAGTCTGTCTGGTCACGGCCAAAGGATACCATAATTGGCCAAGTCTGAGTCACACATTCAGCTCTGTGGCCAAAAGCAGAGTGATTTACTGTGATCAAGAACTCTACTAAAAATCATTTGAAATCAACAAGGAAATAGGGGTGCTTTTCTGAGGAAGGAAGGAGGAGAGAAAAAAATACAGAGCAGATCGAAACAGGAGTTCCAAGAGCCACTCGGAATGTTTTGGAATAACACTTGGCAGCTTAGCGGTGGGGTGGGATGCCAAGGTCTGTGCATCTTTGACTCAGTGATCCATATTGCATCTAGTTGTAGGCATTCAATGGCACTAAACTACTGTCTTTTCTAGCCCAGCACAACTCAGTCTGTTGATTGCTTCTTCTCCCCATGCATACCGCTTTCCGTGAGCCTACTGATGAACGTTTGAGTTAGTGAGGTGAACTGCATGAGAGAAGCACAGGGCAGGCTGGCTTCCTTGTGGGCATGTATGGGAATGCCTTTGGCTGGCCATGGCACAAATTCTGTCTCTCAGAATGGAAAGTATTCTGGTCTGTGATAAGCCATAGAGTCAGCAAGCTCCCTTGCCTTTGCATAGGCTGGTTTTGACACAGGATGCCCTTTATTCATTCATTCATTCAGTAATTATTTCTTGAATTCCTACCATGTGTCTGGCATTTTGATATGAGTTGTTACATTGCTCTTGCCCCATGGAGATTACAGTCTATTAGAGAGTATAGACACTAACCAAAGAATTACCCAGTTACCCTCTCAGTTTTGTCATCGTTTCAACTCTTCCTCCCTTACCCATACTCCAAATGTAGCCAAACTGATGTTTTTTAACAGACTATATCAAATTACATAATTTCCCTGCTTAAAATCCTTCAATGACTTTTTATTTCTCTGTGAATAAAATCTTTCTTTTTTATTGTAATAATTGTTTCCAACTTTAGACATATAATTGGCATATAACATTGTATAAGTTTAAGGTGTACAAGGTGTTGACTTGATACATATATATTGTAAATTGATTACCACCATAATGGTAGTTAACACCTCCATCACACCACATAATCACCAGTTCTTTTTTGTGGTGAGAACATTTAAGACCTACTCTTTCAAGTATATAATACAGTGTTATTAGCAACAATCACCATACTGTATATTAGAACCCCAGAATTTATTCGTCTTGTACCTGGAAATGTGTACCCTTTGACCAACATCTCCCCATATCTCTCACCCTCCAGCCCCTGGTAACCACCATTCTACTTTCTGTTTCTATGGGTTCAGCTTTTTTAGATTCCACATATAAAATCACACAGTATTTATCTTCTTCTGTCTGACTTATTTCACTAAGAATAATGCCCATGTTGTTGCAAATGGCAGGATTTCCTTCTTTCTCATGGCTGAGTAATATTCCATTACACACACACACACCCCCCACATCTTCTTTATCCATTCATCTGTTAATGAACACTTTGGTGGTTTCCATATCTTGGCTATTATAAATAGTACTGCTATGAGCAATGGAGGGCAGATGTATTGTCAAGATCCTATTTTCATTTCCTTTGAATACATGTCCAGAAGTGGAATTACTGGATCATATGACAATTCTATTTTTTTTTTTAAGTTTTTTTTTTTTAATATGCTATCTGTGTTAACATGTAATGGGCTTACTATATTTCTTTTTATTTATTTATTTATTTTTATTTTTGGCTGTATTGGGTCTTCGTTTCTGTGCGAGGGCTTTCTCTAGTTGCGGCGAGCGGGGGCCACTCTTCATCGCAGTGCACGGGCCTCTCACTATCGCGGCCCCTCTTGTTGCGGAGCACAGGCTCCAGACGCGCAGGCTCAGTAGTTATGGCTCATGGGCCCAGTTGCTCCACGGCATGTGGGATCTTCCCAAACCAGGGCTCAAACCCGTGTCCTCTGCATTGGCAGGCAGACTCTCAACCACTGTGCCACAAGGGAAGCCCAACAGTTCTATTTTTAATTGTTTGAGAAATATCAAAAAGTTATCCATGAATTATCCACAGTGGCTGCACCAATTACATTCCCAACAACAGTACCCAAGGGTTCCTTTTTCTTCACATCCTCACCAAATTTTGTTACCTCTTATCTCTTTGGTGATAGCCTTCCTAACAGGTGTGATGTGATACCTCATTGTGGTTTTGATTTGCATTTCTGGGAGTAAAATCCAAACATTTGCTATGTCCTCGAAAGCTCTCTGGGACCTGGCTCCAGCTGAACTCCCCATTTTCTCTGCCTTGCTGTACTGGCAACACTGTCTCTCTGCTCCTTGCCTTCTCCAGCCCCTCTCTGGGCCTGGCACTTGCCCTCCGCTTAGCTTTGCGCATGATGAGCTCCTTGTCATCCTTCACGTGTCAACTCAAATGTCACCTCCTTAGAGAGGCCTTCTCTGACCAGCCATATAAAGGAGTTCCCTTCCTTATGTCATCTCTATCATTAGTCCCTTCACAGCACTGATCACGATTATTTGCAATGAAAAATCCTTTTTGTTCTCTTCCTTAGTGTTTGCTCCCTCCTAGCAGAATGAATTCAGGGACCATGGTGGTCTTATTCAGTGCTTTATCTCTGGTCTGAGCAATTGGTGAACTTGCATGTCTGCGAGGCGATCTCTTTAAGAGCCACCTCCTCCTCCATGAAGCCTGCCTTGGGCAGAACTGATTTCTGTCTCCACGGTGCCTCACACACACCTTGGTGACAGCACTTGCTATGCTAGGCTATATAGTTGCTTCTCTCCATGCCTGGCTTCTCTGCTAGCGTATAGCTCCGTGAGGTCAGGGACCAAGACTTATCTCTGTATATCCAAAGCTGAGCAGTGGTCCCCGGCCCATAGCAGGGGCTCTGCTGCTTAGTGATGGAATGAAAGCAACTCCAGTTAATCAGCAATCTGTATCTGCGTGTTTGTGTATTCATCAGGGAATGGAGGGGTGGAGAACTACAGAAAGGACTGCGGTTCTTTCAGCTTTATTTGCTATATTGATGGGGTAGGAGTGAAGGAAAAGCTTTATGAACTGATGATGGGAAACAAGCAAACTTGCAAAGAAAGAAAACCTATTGTCATGCATTTTAGATTCAATTAATAGCCGCTGGTGGGTTAAAGAAAGAGAAAACTACTAGGGGAGAACCAGAAGACAGGTACTTGACAGTATTCCTTTAATGCTTTGCCTGTTCCTTGATGCATCGTCTTCTTGTGGAAGTATCACTGTTGTGTGTAGACAAGGGGAAAAGCATCATCTTCAAACTGTAATGAATCTAAAATGAAAACGAGCCACACAGTTGGCCAACACTGCTTTTAAATTGCATATCAAGAACACTCCCAGTGACAAACACTTTCAAGGCAAACAAACCAAACAGAAATTAAAAAATCTCTGTGGGGTATAAATATGTAATTACACTCACGCAGGGAGCATTTTATCAGGTAAACCATCCCACTTTGTTAATTGAAATCCTCCAGCACTGGGCTTTTTTGACAAAGCATCTGAATATGTATGGGTAGGGTGTAGACATGCTGCTTCCCCGGGCTCTTCCTAGCTGGGGTTAACCGTCTCAAAGCCATTTTCCCATGCAGCTGGGAGGTCAGTTTTTAAGCCTTCCTTTTGTCTATTGCTTCTGTTTCTATCTAGCTGAATGTCACCAGGATGCAAACTGGTGTGGAATTCTTAATATCTATCCGAAACACAGCTATTTTCAAAATCAAGACTAATATTTTACTTTCATATAGCTCATTTGAAATACATAGATAACTAATCCTCTGTGGTAACTTAGAAATGTTAAGATGACCAAAAAAAGAGGTTCCAGGATTATACATTAGTATGGTGAAGAATGCTGGGCTAGAATTCCTGCTTCTGGCTTCTGCTTCAGGCTCTGCTCCAACTAGGTATATGGCCATAGGCCATCAAGACATTGCCACCTCAATTTTCTCATCAAAAATAAAGGTTAGTTTATGATTGTTAAAAATTCCTTTCCACTCCAGCAAGGCCTATCATTCATTATCTGATAGTACTGCCTTTTTTTTTAAAAGCATTATTATTTATTTATAAGTTTATTTAGTTAGTTAGTTTTGGTTGCATTGAGTCTTCATTGCTGCTCGCTGGCTTTCTCTAGTTGGCGGCGAGCGGGGGCTACTCTTCGTTGCAGTGCGCGGGCTTCTCATAGCGGTGGCTTGTCTTTGTTGTGGAGCACAGGCTCTAGGCACTTGGGTTCAGTAGTTGTGGCATGCAGGGGCTCAGTTGTTGTGGCTCGCGGCCTCTAGAGCGCAGGCTCAGTAGTTGTGGCGCATGGGCTTAGTTGCTTCACGACATGAGGGATCTTCCTGGACCAGGGCTTGAACCTGCGCCATTGACAGGTGGATTCTTAACCACTGCACCACCAGAGACGTCCCAGCACTGCCTTTTCTTGAGGTTTGTTTTGGTTTTTTGAACAGTTGGATTATTAATTCAATAAAATCTTTAAGTGTTGGAAAATTCACCCAAATGAGGCTCTGTCTCCCTCCTCTGGGGTGTCTAGTGCTCTGGCCTTTCTTTAGGCCCTGGCTTGGCCAACACTGCGCCACAAGCATCAGAGGCAGCTGCAAATTTACTGGGTGACCTCAATGCCCTCCCTATGAGCATGCTGCTGAGGTCGTCTGCAAAGGGGAGACACAGGGTGGTGTCTGGGAATGGCTGGAGTAGAAATCCAAGTCCCAACACATAGATCTTACAGTAGAGGTAGAACCGTCTCTGGATTTTCCAGTTCCCAGAAGTATTAGTTTTCCAGGAGTGCTATAACAAGTCACCACAAGCTGGTGGCATAAAACCACAGAAATTTATTCTCTCACAGTTCCGAAGGCAAGAGGTCTGAAATCGAGGGCTCTAGGGAGATTCTGCCCCTAGCCTTTTCCAGCTTCTGCTGGCCCCAAGCATCTTGCCTTACAGCTGTATCATTCCAGTCTCTGCCGCCCCCTCCCCATTACATTGCCTCCTCCTCTTCGGTCTCTCTGTGACTTCTCTTTTTTTGTCTCTTATGGGACACTTGTCATTAGATTTAAGGTCCACCCTGGTAATCCAAGATCGTTTCATCTCAACATCTTTAACTTAAGTACATCTGCACGGATCCTTTTTCCAAATAAGGTAACATTTATAGGTTCTGGGGATTTGGAAGTGAGCATACCTGTTTAGGGCCACAATTCAACCTACTACACATAAATCCCTGTTCCAAGATTTCTAAAGCAGTGGCGTAGAAAGTCTGGGTTTAATGATGAAGCATATACATAAATGATTAACATATGATTCATCCCCAAATCACCTTAGCCCATAATTTATTTATGAGGAACTGCTGGAAAGTAGCAGAAATAAGACATGAATGCTTTTGGGACTTAATCAGCATGAGAGGAGAGGACAGGCATTAAGTCTGGTATTGAGCACTTCATGATCTCTGCAAGGCACCAGGGGTGCCACAAAGGTGTACAGAGATGGCCCTACCCTTGAGCAACTCACAGTGTAGTAGAATGAAAAGACAAGAGAACCAGGGACATGGAGAAAAAGAAAAGTGAGATATAGTTCCTAATGAGATAGGCTAGCAGTTAGGTTTTGCCTCAGCGCTCAAATATTTCTTCTGAAACACACTTTGGAAATGTACTGCTTTTCACGGGTGGTGAGTGAGTAGAGAGGCAACTAGAGCTTATCTTCTCTCCTCTAAAGGTGACCTGATCCGATCCTGTCACAGTGGAGTTCCCTGGGAAGCAGAATCTGAAATGGAGATTAGCATGCAGGATGTTTATTAGGAGAGCTCTTGGGATTAACAACTGAGGAAGGGAAGGGCAAGGGTTGTGCAGAAGGAGAAGCTGAGCTGTCATACAGACTCAGTCCAGGTCTCAGTTCGCCTTCAGGGAGCTCTGGAGTGAGGATGGTCCTTCAGAGTTTCCCCTCGATGGGGCAGGGTCTTTGAACCGCACATCGGTCAGTCATTGGGTATGTGCTGCCCATGTAGAGCTCTCTTCAGCCAGGATATTCCCAGAGGATGCTGTGTCCCAGCAACTGGGGGACTCAGTTCTTCAGTCCTGAAGGAGGATGTGGGCTGGCACATCATGGCGTCCACTACAGATCCTTGCTCAGGCTTCACCATCCCCAAACTCCATGGCGCCATCCCACAAGCTTTACAATTTTTTGAAGATAAATCTTACCCGAAAAGTTGGTGCTATCCACATAAATTCTTCTGTCTGGTTACATTCATAAGTTTGTTATTGGAGAAGAGAGCAGGACCAGTGCTGTAGAACAGAGCTATGACCAGCCAAAGGGATTCAAGGGAAAAAGAGGCTTGGCCTCAGACTTCTCATTGCACACATGTGAGGCAGTGATGGCTCTGCTGTGCGAGCAGATGGGACAGTGCCTCTGGGCAGCTCCACAGTTGTACACTGCTTTCTTTGTGTGACTCTCTCTCTCTAGATAAATGGGCATATGATTGAGAAACGTCCTCAACCTGGGGAGAAGGAGGGGAATTCTAATAAGTTCTGTCTCTGTGTCACAATGTAGTGGAAGGAACATGGGGTGTGAGGTCAGGTGGATGCTCAGTAAATCTGACCTCATCCTTTTCATCCACCCCCTCTTATCTCTATATTCTGGGAACAACTTCACCGGCTCCTCCCAGCTTCCCAGTGTAATCCCTCAGGCCTTGAAGTTTTGTATTTTGCAACATAGCTGTCTTCAGAGTCTGTGCTCTTCCAGGAAAATCTTTGTCTGCCAGACTGCTTGGGTCCTGGGTCCACAGCGTCATCCTGGTTCTACCATTTATACAGTCATTGTAGGCAAATTAGCTCACTCCTCTGACAGAGATCCTTCTTGTAAAATGGTGACAATAGTACTTGTATTCTATACATGTATATATACATATATACACATACTTATAGTTACAGTATATACTTATGGATGTTAATATATTGTCAGACACTTAGCACAATTCCTGGCTCAAAGTAAGTGCACCATGTTAGCCATTATCAATGTCATTGTTTTATTTTCACAATTATCAAGTTGTCCTTAGGTGTCATCCTCTGTGAGGCTGAGGAGGTCCCTGTTCCCTTATCTTTTCTTGCCCTTTGTCGTTACCTCTTCTTGGGCTAGGTTTTCCACCCTCCTTTGTGGAGACTCCCTTGACTTCCCCAGCATACAGACCTCTTCCCCACCTCTGCACTCCGATAGGACTTCCAGAGTTGATCTCCTGTGTTCTGTCATTAGTCCTGTGCATTTTTTGTTCTCTCCTGGATCAAGGAACATGGTCATTGTCAGATTGGAAGGGAGATCAAACACTGACCATGATAAGCTGAAACCTATTATATTGAGATGACTCTAAAGAACAGGTCACTGTTTGCGGTAAAGAAGGTCTCCCAGCCTAGATTAATTATGTACCAATAGCTCTGCTCTCTGGGTCATTCTCTTTCTTGCTTTTTCCACCAGAGCACCCCGCCTCCTGGACAAAATTTCCCAGAGACCGTTTGTTTTTTCCCTCCTTCTCTTCTTCTCACTCTAGCTCCCTTTCTCCTCCAACCCTCTCCCTCTTTCCTTCATTTCTTTCTTTCACAGATATTGATTGAGCCACTTCCATGTGCAGGGCACTGGAGACCAATGGTGAGTGAGCAAGATGAGTAAGACACTTAACAGTTCAACAGGGAAGGCCAAGTGCTAGGCAGTGTGCTTTGAAAGGAGGTTTGGGAAGGCGTGGGAGCAAGTGGCTGGGACACTTGCCTGTATACAGAAGGTATACAGGTAAGGGAGAGTTTTCTCAAATACCCTTTGCCTGTATACAGAAAATAAGAAATGAGAAAAACTGGAGATATAGTGGGTGGAGATAAAAGGAACATCTCCAGGACTCTTCCTGGTTTCTGTTTTCCTATTCTTGACCTTTCTTCCATCACTCTTAACCACTTGGTACCTGCCTCTGGCTCATTCAACAAATACCCATTGAATGACTGTTGCGTGTCAGGTACTGCACTAGCAGTAGGGAATAGACCAGTGAATAAGACACAGTCGGTTTCCTGCCCTCATGTAGCTGACAGTTCTATCCTAGGCCTTAGGACCAGACCTGAATTTGGTGATTTATGGGACAGTATGCGAGCTCCAAACATTTCACATGTATTAAGTAATCTAATCCTTGAACTAGCCCTATGTGGTAAGTACCATTACTGTCCTCATTTTACAGGTAAGAAGACCAAGGCACAAAGAGGTCCAGTCACTTGCTCAAGGTCCCATAGCTAGCTTGAATCTGGACTCTGCCACTTAGAAGTTATGTGACCTTGGCCACCTTACTTAATCTTTACAACAACCTTATAAGGTAGGGATTATTATTATCATCCACATTTTATAGGTGAGGAAACTGAGGCACAAAAAGATTGTTAGTTAATCAATGTAAAACACTTAGCACGGTGCCTAGCAATGGCTGCTATGATGATTATTGAGAAAAAAGAATGGGAGAAATGGAGCAGTTACAGAGGTCTGGAGATGAGCCAATGTGACTCCAAATTTTCATAACTGTGTGATTCTACCACTGTAACCTGATGAGCTGACATAGGTACTGGGTAAGAATCTGTTACTCTTGGCTGAAAGAATTATTCATGAATCATTGAAAAGGTAGTGTTGAGCACTTTGCTCTTTCTCACATATCATTAGGTATGTTAGCCATAGCTTCACAGCAGCATATGAAGGGAGAAATGTAGAGATTTTGATTGATGGTAGGCAGTCTGTTCAGGCTGCCATATCAAAATACCACAGACTGGGTGGCTTAAATGACATTTATTTTCTCACAGTTCTGAAGGTTGGAAGTCCATAATCACGGTGCCAGCAAACTCAGTTTCTGGTGAAGCCTTTTTTCCTGGCTTGCATGTGGCCACCTTCCCATTGCATCCTCACATTGCCTTTCCTCTGTGGCATGGAGGAGGAACAAGAGAGAGGAGAGAGAGAGAGAGAGAGAGAAGTGGTCTGACTTCCTCTTCTCATAAAGACACCAATCCTATCACATTAGGGCCCAACCCCTATAACCTCATTTAACATTCATTATCTCTTCAAATATAGTCACATTGGGGGGTGAAGCCTTCAATATATGAATTTTGGAGGGACACAGTTCAGTCCATAGCATGCAACATTAGTCATCAGTGTGACATAGCTACAGGAAACACCAACCTATATATTATGTTAATAGAAGTGCCCCCAAACGATCTATTTCATCTCATTTGGTATGTGAGCCTCGCTTAAAGATGGAAAACAAACATTTATTAAGCATATACTACATTTGATACTTTAGTTAGTCCTTAGGGCAACCTTTTAAGTTGTTGCTATTATGGTTCCCACTTGAAAAAATTGATGAGCAATCTGTTACTTAAAACGACACTCATTATGGTACGGAGATCCACCAGCTAAGGGAGTGGGGAAGCTGGGGTTTGAACCCAAACGAGAGTTATGGGAATAGGGGGTCTTGAAAAGAGAAACTATGAGAAAATATTGAAGATATTGTGGATGATTATCCTGGGAAAAGCAAATTTTAATAGGCTCCTTGAATGTGATTCCAGAAGACAGTGCATAAATAAATTGGAAATTATAAGGAAAAAGGTTTGGATTTAATATATGTAAAAATAATTTTTTAAACTACAACTCTCCACAATAGAATAGGTTATCTTAGGAGCTGCTCACTATTGGAAGTGTTCTAAAGCTAGAAACTCTTGTGGGAGGCAGATGGATTGGAATGGAGAATGGGCTTTTATGTTCTCCATTATTCCAAGTTTGGTGAAATATTCTATTATCATAGAAGGAATTCCCCAAGAGCAGTTTTGAAGGTATATGAAATCCTAAATGCTTTAACCTTTGGGCAGTAAAGTAGTTCAAGAAATTTATCTGATGCACAATTGCTGCTAATTGGTTTCTAAATATTTTTATATATGAAAATGCAGTCAGTTCAATAGGAATCTATTTGAATTAAGTTATTAGAATTTAAAAAATCATGAGAATCATTTCTCTTTATGACAGCTGGTAACCATCTCCCAAGAATGCCCTTGTAATTACATTTAGAGTTGCTTATCTAGGGCACATCAAAGAATTAGATGCAAGTGGTCATTGCACTAATGAAATGCTTATCTTCCTGAGCTCATCATGCTGAAGAGCTTTTAGGAATGGCTGATATTTAGACTCTTCTTCCATTATTAATTAATTGAATGGGCATCAGGGCTCCCAAGCTCTATTAAATGAGGCAAGACCTAGATTAATGTGGTTTCTATACAATAAGTATGTTTGAATGCTAACAATTTTCAACATGATCATAAAATAGATCCAGGTTGGGATGCATCAAAGAATGGCACCCCTCCCTTCAGAGATCCTATTTTGTAAATAGTAAAAACAAAAAATGCCTTGAGACTTTGTTTTCTTAGGGAATCTGAAATTAAACTTACATCATTGCCTTTAAAATAAGTATCTTCTACAAACCTGAAACATATCTGGATTATTACAATTCTCTAGATACACCCACACCTCATATTCTAATTTTGAATGTATTTAGGACTGACAGCTCTTGGTTAAAATCTATTGCGAAGCAAAAATACTCTTGGCTGCTTTGGCTGTTCCACCCATCCAAGTGGTTCTGGCAAATAAGCTCAATGGGCAAAAGCTAATATCCCCCAAATCTCCTGGCCTGTGGAAACTTCTGCCAAAATTTTATTTGTACTTAGTATCAAAATAAGCACTGACTTTAGTAAGAAAGATCACTGCAAGCTTTCCCAATTGGAGAGCACTAGCAAATAAAACATAATTTTCAACTGAACTAGAAAATGGTTGGATCACTAAAAGACACTTGGATGGAGCAAAACTTTTAATTATTCACAGGAAACTTTGGCTTCATATGGCCTTTCAGTGTGTTTGGGACCTTGAGACCAACTTTTGTTTTCTTAGCTCTGCTTTATAATATGTCGGAAAAATTCCAGCCTCTTTTCTCAACCTGTATCTCAAGCCTCCTCTCCCTGCCCATCAGCCCATTTCTTTATGCAGAAGAAAGCTTCAAGCATCTCGTCTAGCAGAACACTGCAGGGATCGCTCTGCATGGGAAATAATTATTTTAAACCACATTTGTTTGTTGTGTTTTGCCTGCTGGGGTGAGCCTTGCTTCCCAAGCAAGTTGCCACAGGCCAACTTTCGCTTGGAACTCAAACACGTGTTGGTTCCACCATAACCCGAAAACTTAGTGAGGGGAGCATGTTTCCACGTTTAATGTTACCACCACATTGCAAACCACACATGATGTCAGGTTTTGACAGTTTCCTTTTTTTTTAAAAATGTTTTATTTATTTATTTGGCTGCATCGGGTCTTAGTTGCGGCACGCAGGATCTTCGTTGCGGCAAGTGGGAACTTTTTTTGCAGCGCACAGGCTCTTCATTGCGGTGCGCGGGCTTCTATCTAGTTACGGCGCATGGGCTCCAGGGCATGCAGGCTCAGTAGTTGCAGCATGTGAGCTCTCTAGTTGTGGCACATGGCTCTAGAGTGCGTGGGCTCAGTAGTTGCAGCATGCGGGTTCTCTAGTTGTGGCACGTGGGCTCTAGAGTGTGTGGGCTCAGTAGTCATGGCACATGGGCTTAGTTGCCCCGCGGCATGTGGGATCTTAATTCCCCGACCAGGGATCAAACCTGCATCCCCTGCATTGGAAGGCAGATTCTTAACTACTGGACCACCAGGGAAGTCCCTCAATAAATATTTTTGATTGAAGTAGTATTGTAGACCAATTTTGATATAAAGGTTAGGTAAGCTAGACAGAATTCTTAAGAGATGATTTATTTAGATATCTAAAACTGAAAGATGCTCCCTTAAAAACTCAAAATCAGTCTTTTAAAAATATCTAATTCTCTATTACAAACTTACCTAAAAATACAGATGTCTATTGCTGCATATCACCCCAAAATTTAGTCACTTAGAACAATGAACATTTATTATCACACAGGATCTGTAGGTCAGGAATCTGGGTGAGGCTAAGTGGCTCTGGCTTAAGGTCTCTCATGAGGTTTGACAGTTTCCTTTGAAGAAATTAACCTTTGACTGAACTTAGAGGGGAAAATTTATACTCAGTTGAGTAACTTGTTGCTGACTAGAGTGGTGAGAATATCGTTGACATGTGAATAATTTGAGAGATGCTAGAGGGCTCTATGTTTTACTTTCAGAAACTCTCAGGTTGGGTCAAGTGTACAGGCTGACTACTTCCTGGTCAGGAGGCAGTGAAACCTGATATACAAATACACCTGCAATTTGATAGACGCCAGGTATAATCTTTACAAGCAAATTGCTTCTTCAGAACTGTTGTGTGAAATGGCTTTTATCTACTTTTCTTTTGGGATGCTGGGCTGAGTGAGAAATCAGTAATCATGGTGTTCTGTTTGGGTAGCCTGTGGACCAAGTCTATGAAGTAAGCAGTTGTGTTGTGACTTTTGAGGGGCTCTGAAACTTCCTTTATGCTCCCAGTTCCCCCCAAACATATCCCTCGCTAATTCTGTGAGGGCCTGAAATAGTTTGACTTATGACTCTCAGGGTTGGAAGGAATCTTCTACCCTGAGAGGCAGGTAGAAGGTGATGAACTGACACTGAGGAATCTTAATGAAGGGATCTCCTCTACAACAACTTCACTCAGTTACCCAAATTTCATATCCAACGTTGCCAAATATTTAGAGCAATTGTTGCTACTGTCCCTGAATTTGCCCATGGCAAACATTATCAATCTTGATCCTCTTTCCAGCTGAACCAGACCCAGGTCTTTAGAATCCTTTCTAAGACAATTCTCTATGCAGCCACCATCCATCCTTTGGTGTTGGGGGAAAAGAAGAGACGTATTTTCCATTCTGGTTTCAGAATGAATCCTTCACCTGCATCTGTTTTTCCGCCATGCGTCTAGTGGGCCTAGAGATAAGGTTAACAGGACGTGGATTTCCCTTTCAGTATTTTTTTGACTAAAGCTTTGTTTTTCAGAGTAGAGAACAAACTTATGGTTACCCCGGGGGGGCGGGGAGGGATGGAGGGATGGGAGGGATAGATTGGGAGTTTGGGATTGACATGTACACACTGCTATATTTAGAATAGATAACCAACAAGGACTTACTGTATAGCACAGGGAACTCTGCTCCATATTCTGTAATAACCTAAATGGAAAAAGAATTTGAAAAAGAATAGATACATGCATATGTATAACTGAATCACTTTGCTGTACACCTGAAATTAACACAACATTGTTAATCAACTATACTCCAATATAAAATAAAAATTAAAAAAATAAAGTTTTGTTTCTTTTTTATATAGTCATCATCATAACATATGCACCAGTTTTTGTGTTCTATTTTTATTATGAAAAATATATTTTAATTTTATTATAAACACTCAATACATATGATGTTAAATGAATGTGTAATATTTCATATAATCTGTATTATTATTTTCATAACTATTTCCTAATGTTGGATATTAGTTTCCCTCTGGTGCTTTGCTCTTATAAATAATTGATAGGAATATGACAGAATTAATTTTTACATGTACAGATCTTGCCACATTTGGGATTATTTCCTTAGGTTTTCAGAAGTGGATTATTGGGTCATGAGCATTTTACAACATTTAAGACATTTAAGATTACCCAACTGCTTTCCAATGGATTATATCAATTTACACTCCCAAATACTATTTCACCTACCCCCTACCAATTTTGCACATATTTTAAAATTTATAGGGACTACTGTTCATAGCATTTAAGTTGCTTTTCTAGGATTCCTGGTATCTGCTTTGTGGTATGGTGTGCTCATTGCTCTGCTGCCATGCTCTGTCTTCTGCTAGGGGGCTGTCAAGATTGCCCAGGCCTCTGGGATATTAATAGCTTCACCCAAGTTCCCTGGGCATTGGCCTGTGAATTCCCCTGTTGCATCGGCCAGAGACTACAGTTCTCTTGGCAATATTTATAATTAACAGCTTGGTTCTCTGCTCCCAACCTCCTCCATTCTAACCCTTAATAGTAAGAACAACAACTACTCTGCTGTTACTGTTGCTGTTACTGAGCACTAGTTATGCACTGGGCATGAGTCTAAGCACTCCAAATGTAACACTTCATTTAGTCCTCACTGCAACCCACTGAGGTTGGTGTTATCATCCCCAATTTACACATGAGTAGTTAGTTGAAATTTAGCAAGCTCAGTAACTTCCTCAAGGACACTCAAGTGCTGAGTAGACTAGCTGAGATTTGAATGGAGGCTGTATCTTATTTCCCATTCCAGGTTTTTAACCATTCTGTATAATGCCTCTAAATCCCCTCTCCTCTCAGCTCAGTCCATCCTTTGATTCTAGAACCAATCCAATTCTGAGTCGAGGAAAATTAAGAAACTTTAGCTCAGCATTTGAAGTCACTCTTGCTGCTATGCCAGCTCTTACCCTGTACTTGATTCACACTGAATGGCCTTCTGCTTGGTGATAGAGCTGAAAAGATGTCAGGGGGACTAGGGCTAAGGAGAACATTCAGTAAAAGTGAGCCTTTGCAAACACTGAAAGAAGGTTATTTTGGGGTGATGACATATTTTAGTTGTTTCCTCCCCTGAATGGTGAAAATTTAACCACTCTTCAGCTTCTGCTTCTACCTTTTTCTTGTGACCAAATCTCTACATTGTTTGCAATTCCAGTGACTATGCTCTTGCCTCAGTTTCTCATGACTGATTCCTGGTCTTGATAAATTTCCCATTAGCTTAGCTTCTATAAGCGTTGCAAAAGAATAGTAAGTTCTCGCTAGTATGTATTGGCAGAAAAGGGGAGAATACAAGTAGAAAAGATCTTGAGGGTTTTAGAATAGGGGGTGGAATATAAGGCTAAAGTTATTGACATGGGGATTTTCATCCTGTTACTCAGGACTCAATATTATGCCAAGTACTTGCCTGTCAGCTGACTATATTCCCTGGGAGAGTCTAGAGGACACTGTGTTTTAGTAATGG
This sequence comes from Orcinus orca, assembly GCF_937001465.1. NCBI lineage: Eukaryota > Metazoa > Chordata > Mammalia > Artiodactyla > Delphinidae > Orcinus > Orcinus orca. The sequence continues at coordinate 157,833,529 of NC_064560.1, read as the reverse complement.
ATTCACAGGTGAGGGAGGCACTCTCATTTTTGATAAACTTGTTAGTGGCCATATTGTATGGCTATTGTATTCTGAGATTCAGAGAGGAGGATTCAGCCTTGGTATTGAGTTCCCTACTATCTTTGGGGATAATGGGATTGGGGAATAGCAGAGATCGGGTAGAAACTCTTAACTGTCTGTAGTGGATACAGTGGTTCTCTGCTCAGATCCCTTTTCCAAGGCCAATGTGCGCTGCTGCTGGGAATATTGGTGGTTAACAGGTCACAGATGTGTCTATAACCAGGAAATGCCTCACCCAAGGATATGACCCTTCCCCATTGGCCTCTGGCTAATAACTGAAGATGTGCAGGTACAAAGGCCTGGCCCCATTGCCTTAATCTTTGACTAGTCTCATGAGCCATCCTGGTTCTAGAGTTCTCTGTTGAATCAACTGAGGCCTTAGTGACAATTGCATTTTGGATCAGCTTCATCATTTGCCCAATCCTTTCCTTTTTGTTTCTCTCAGATGTATCTCCTAAAAGTACTCCCCAATAAACCTTCTGCAACTTTTCACTCAGAGTGTGTTTCCAGGGAGCCCAATCTAACACAGTTTGTCCCACAAGTGTCCTAGGAACCAGATTGACTCTAAAATTGGACTTTACTGCTGGATCACTCACCAACCAGCTACCAATAACTCTATCACTGAGAGTAGGTGGAATATGGTTAGCCCCTAGCATTCTGTCACAGTGCAGTTGTTGAAACTTTCACCAGTGGTAAACTGGGATGGGAGACCAGTGGAAGGGGATGCACAGTTTGGTGCGATATCTCCATTGTATAAGAGGTGTGAGAGAAATTATTCTATGAGGACAATGGAACTGTGTGGCCATTGTTGAGTGCCACTGATTACTTGAAGAGAGAAAAAGTTAGGTTCCTGTGATTAATAACCAATTCAAGGAAAAATGTGAAAGCTAGAGGACCTGCTTGGTAGCATTTAAGTATACCCTGATGTCTTGCAGCCAAAGTGCAGACAGATGAAGGACCAGACTCAGAACTTAATTGTAAAAGTAGTGGAGCTTCACGCCAACCTCAGGGTGGACCCTGTGATTTGAGATGGGGCTATCTAGGTATATGTATTTGAAAACTTTGAACTCCTAAATTTCCTGAAGCCACTGGGCCTGCAGAAGGGGGCCATTCTCCTTGTCAGAATATAATGGAACCCCTTGAAGAGCATGCCAAAGACTCAAATCATGCAAGTACTTAAAAAAAACTATGCTGTCTCTTGCCACCCTCCCTGAGCTCCATCTCCCCTCCAAGTAACCAGACCAATAACAAAGATCAAATCTCAGCATATCCTGGCTAGGGATGTGCTAGGCTGGGGAAGTAGAGGAGACTAAATACAGAAGGAGCTATGGTCAGGGGAGTATGCTTGGGACTTATACTGAGTAAAGAGGGTAGAACATGAAATTGAATAAGGGAGAGTTTATGAAATGGGATTTAATAGACTAAAAGACCCCAGAGATTGTGCTAATATAGAATGCTCCTAGTAGCTTAGAAAAAACGATGACCACACTAAGTGAAGAGAAAGTACCAGAACTGCTAATGGCAGGTGGTACAGGAAAGGATCGAAAGGCACAAAAAAGTGGGCATGATAAAATGGATGTACTACATAAGTCTAAAAACTCTTACTAACCAAGTATTCAACCTTCTGCAGGAAGGTAAGTGGCATCAACATTATCGAGAAGCTCGGTGGTAGCTGTCTTCTTCCTCAGCTCAGATCAGGAATGGTGGTGGAGATGCTGTTACAGAATTGGGCTCTCTGAGAACGAAGGGGATTGTAGTCATCAGAAGCAAGGTAGGTGCAATTACCACAATTAATGGCAAGGTCGGAGTGGTACCAGGAGAGGTCTGACTCTCAGGGAGCTGTGAGGTGGTTAATTACCAGGAGCAGGTAAGGCTGCTTCTACACAGTGGGGACAGGGAAGAATATGGTTGGTGTTCAGTATACCCACTGGTGTGTTTCTTGGTGCTTCCATGTCCAATTTCAACAATAAATGGATAAGTACAGTAGCCACGGCCTGAGAAGGGCATGGAACCAGGGACTCAAGTCCCTTTGAGATGAGAGTCTGAATCACCCCACAAGGCAAGCCACCTAGACCAGCAGAAATTGAAAATGGGTGGTAGAGGAGAAGGAGGATGTGTATTAGTTATGGCCTCCTCATTACACATGAATTGTCCACTCTGTGTGGAGGGAGAAGTGGCTTGATGGATGTATATGGTATGGTACATGGGCCCCTGGTCAATGGTAAATAATTTGACTGGTTAACGAGGGGGTCTAGAAGGAGCAGAACTGAAAGACTGATGACAAGGAAGTCAGGGGAAGGGGTATGTAGAGACCCAGTGGGAGTGGCACAAATTACGTGTACTTTTGAGTCTCATGTGAATGACCTCCTGAAGAGGTTCTTAACAAACAGGTGAAGAGTTTGACCCATCTTGTGGATGTCGGCCAGACTCTCTCCTTAGCCATCCTGATGCTTGCTTAATAACACATGAATATAGTGATCACAGTATTCGATAGAAGGGACTGAGGCTGTGCATGGACCCAATACCGTGGATCCCTCTCATTAAGTCTGAGCCAGCTCCTGCCACCACTGCCAGCAGCAAAGATGGACACTGCGCCCTCAACCTGTCAGCATTCCTCAGGGAAGCCAGCCAGCCAGAGTGGTAGGCCGACTACATCTGACTCCTTACACCTGGGAGGGGGTCGCCGTTCATCCTTACTGGATTTTGCCTTGCCTGCCTACAGCACCTCCAGTAACGCTACCATCTGTTCCATCGACATTATATCTCCCACCAATTGCCTCAGGCCAAGGGACCCATTTTATGGCAAAAAAAAAAAAAAAAAAAGCTGGACTTCCCTGGTGGTTCAGTGGTTAAGACTCCGTGGTCTCAATGCAGGGGGCCCGGGTTCGATCCCTGCTCAGGTAACTAGATCCCACATGCATGCTGCAACTAAGAGTTTGCATGCTGCAACTAAGAGCCCGCATGCCGCAAAGAAGATCCCATGTGCTACAAATAAGACCTGGCACAGCCAAATAGATAAATAAATAAATATTTTTAAAAAGCTGTGAAAATAGACTCATGACCAAAGGATTACCATGTACTTCATCACCCAGCAGTAGCCTGCTGGATTAAATGGTAAAACAGCCTATTGAAGCCTTAGCTAAGGTGTTGGTTAGCTGGGGACAACATCTTGCATGGTTGGAGCACTGTCTTCTGGGAAGTGGTACATGCATTAAGCCACTGGCTGATATGGGGTACTTTATCTCCCATATCTAGAATATGTGGGTCCATGAAGCAAAGTTGAAAGTAAGAGCATCTCTGCTGACTATCATACTCAATGACCCACTCGTGAAATCTGTGCTTTCTGTTACTATAATATGTATAGACCCTATATAATATATATGTATATGTGCATGCAGCATACACACACACAATGAATATAACGACCATGCTGTAAGCATACATTCAAGACCCTGGAGATTGCAAACATGTCTTCCATTTAAAGCAGTGTGTTACATTTATGCCGATTTAATCATTAACATAAGTAAGAGGCCAATTACACCGTTCAAGAGTAAGATGTTTTATGAGAAAATGACAAAAAGATACATGTAATCATTGCAATGCTAGTTTACCATCAGATAGGATGTGCAATAATCCCTTTAGCAAGCTTAAGCTTTTACATATTAATGGCAATATTGGAGAGCAGGAAGATGCCTTTTATAGCATCGCTGAGGTCCTGACAATAAAAAATGCCTTTGCTGCTTGGCCTGATTACTGGTATGTGCTGGGAGAATAATGCTGTTTTGTGGGCTCTTCCCTCCTCACTACTGGGGCCTGGGGTGGTTTTTTTTTTTAAAGCAATGCTGTATAATGATTAATAATGAAGAGGGAAAAATTCATTTAGACATTTGGCAACATCTTTATGGCACTCTGTATGGGTCTCATATAGAATAGATTTGCCCTGCAGAGAAACGCTGGCAAGGCGTTATTCTTAAACATACGATTAACCGGCTGCCAGAGACAATAGAACATTTAAAACTCCTATTCCAATGATCCAGTTACCATCTATAGGTCTCAGAGCTACTAAGATGAATTTTAAAATGAGCTGCAGGGCACAAAAGCATGTTTCCTGAAATGTAAAACAAAGGGTTTGAGTTAGATTATGACCTCAACGATACCATTCTGTATGACAATACTTCACGGTGTAAAGGCAAATAATGTAGCAAAGAAAAGCAACTTGTTGACTTAGGGAAGTGAAGAAGAAATTAAAGAAAATAAAGCAACAATAAGTCCAAAGGAAAATATGTTTCTTGGTTGAAAAATTAAGGCCAAGGAAAATTCTGAAGATACTCATTCTTGGGTATCTGCTGGGTGCAACAGCTGCCTTTTCTTTTGAGCTTGCAAATTATAGAGAAGACAACCCAAATGTCAATCAAGAGTGAGTAGGAGGGCTTCCCTGGTGGCTCAATGGTTGAGAGTCCGCCTGCCGATGTAGGGGACACGGGTTCGTGCCCCAGTCCGGGAAGATCAAACATGCCGCGGAGCGGCTGGGCCGGTGAGCCATGGCCGCAGAGCCTGTGAGTCCGGAGCCTGTGCTCCGCAACAGGAGAGGCCCGCATACCACCAAAAAAAAAAAAAAAAAAGAGTGAGTATGATAAGTAAATGTGGAAGTCTATTCAGCAACCCTGAATAAAGAACAACGCAGATAAATCTCACAAATACAACATTGAGCAAGAGGCAGCTGTGAAAAAATACGTACTTCGTGATTCCACTTGTTATAGTTCAGAAACAGGACAGCTGGACTCTGATGTTTAGGATACAAACATAGGTTTGTGGTAGAGTTGTAGGGGAGAAATAGGCAATGAGCACCACAGAGCTCAGGATGGAGATTCCTTCTGTAGGGGGTGGAGGGGGGATGCTGGATGGGGTTATGATTGGGGAAGGGTCCACAGAGCTGCTATAGAGCCCTTTCATTCCTTTTGTTGACCTGAATGGTGGTCACATGACTTTTGCTTAATAATGATTTTGAAACCCTGTAAATATATTTTATGTCCTTTTCTGTATATACATTGTTTTACAAAACACAAAATACAGCAGAAAATATACTTAAAAACATTATATGTTTTAAAACATTATATGCATTAACCAGAGTGATCTAATTTTAACATGTCCTTTTAAAAATTAACTAAATGGGACCCTACAGATAAAAGTGGAGTCTCCCCTGTGTACTTCTCAGTCCCACCCTCCTTCCCCCCCATTTGAAGCAACTACAACATGAATTTGGGGTGTATTCTCTCATTCCTTGTTTGCGTAATTTTAGATACATACGTTTCCATAAGTAACATATTCCTTTGTGTATTTTTGAACTTCACATCAATTCTTTGATGCATGTATTATTTTTTCAGCTTGCTTTTTACACTTGACCTTGTTTGTGAGATCCATTTATGATCATATGTGTGTATATATATATATATATATATGTGGCTCTGCTTCTCCATGCTCAGCTTCCTCATCAGCAAATATGATGATAATAATGATATCCACCACACTGGGTTGTTATGAGGTTGAAATGAGTTAATATATAGACATCATTGGACAATCCTGCAGCCTGTGGAACAAAAACCACATTCACAGAAAGATAGACAACATGAAAAGGCAGAGGGCTGTGTACCAGGTGAAGGAACAAGATAAAACCCCAGAAAAACAACTAAATGAAGTGGAGATAGGCAACCTTCCATAAAAAGAATTCAGAATAATGATAGTGAAGATGATCCAGGACCTCGGAAAAATAATGGAGGCAAAGATCTAGAGGATGCAAGAAATGTTTAACAAAGGCCTAGAAGAATTAAAAAACAAACAAGCAGAGATGAACAATACAATAACTGAAATGAAAACTACACTAGAAGGAATCAATAGCAGAATAACTGAGGCAGAAGAATGGATAAGTGACCTGGAAGACAGAATGGTGGAATTCACTGCTGCAGAACAGAATAAAGAAAAAAGAATAAAAGAAATGAAGACAGCCTAAGAGACCTCTGGGACAACATTAAATGCAAAAACATTCACATTATAGGGGTCCACAAAGGAGAAGAGAGAGAGAAAGGACCCGAGAAAATATATGAAGAGATTATAGTCGAAAACTTCCCTAATGTGGGAAAGGAAATAGTCACCCAAGTCCAGGAAGCGCAGCAAGTCCCATACAGGATAAACCGAAGGAGAAACATGCCGAGACACTTCGAAATCAAATGGGCAAAAATTAAAGAAAATTATTGAAAGCAGCAAGGGAAAAATGACAAATAACATACAAGGAACTCCCATAAGGTTAACAGCTGATTTCTCAGCAGAAAATCTACAAGCCAGAAGGGAGTGGCATGATATACTTAAAATGATGAAAGGGAAGAACCTACACCCAAGATTACTCTACCCGGCAAGGATCTCATTCAGATTCAATGGAGAAAGGAAAAGCTTTACAGACAAGCAGAAGCTAAGAGAATTCAGCACCACCAAACCATCTCTACAACAAATTCTAAAGGAACTTCTCTAAGTGGGAAACACAAGAGAAGAAAAGGACCTACAAAAACAAACCCAAAACAATTAAGGAAATGGTCATAGGAACATACATATTGATAATTACCTTAAACGTGAATGGATTAAATGCTCCAACCAAAAGACACAGACTTGCTGAATGGATACAAAAACATGACCCATATATATGCTGTCTACAAGAGACCCACTCAGACATAGGGATGCATACAGACTTAAAGTGAGGGGATGGAAAAAGATATTCCCTGTAAATGGAAATCAAAAGAAAGCTGGAGTAGCAATACTCATATCAGAAAAAATGTATTTTAAAATGAAGACTGTTACAAGAGACAAGGAAGGACACTACATAATGATCAAGGGATCAATCCAAGAAGAAGATATAACAATTATAAATATATATGCACCCAACATAGGAGCACCTCAATACATAAGGCAACTGGTAACAGCTGTAAAAGAGGAAATCGACAGTAGCACAATAATAGTGGGGGACTTTAACACCTCCCTTACACCAATGGACAGCTCATCCAAAATGAAAATAAATACGGAAACAGAAGCTTTAAATAACTCAATAGACCAGATAGATTTAATTGATATTTATAGGACATTCCATCCAAAAACAGCAGATTACACTTTCTTCTTAAGTACGCATAGAACATTCTCCAGGATAGATCACATCTTGGGTCACAAATCAAGCCTCAGTAAATTTAAGAAAATTGAAATCATATCAAGCATCTTTTCTGACCACAATGCTATGAGATTAGAAATGAATTACAGGGGAAAAAACGTAAAAAGCACAAACACATGGAGGCTAAATGCTACGTTACTAAATAACCAAGAGATCACTGAAGAAATAAAAAAGGAAATCAAAAAATATCTAGAGACAAATGACAATGAAAACACCACAATCCAAAGCCTATGGGATGCAGCAAAAGCAGTTCTAAGAGTGAAGTTTATAGCTATACAAGCTTACCTCAGGAAACAAGAAAAATCCCAAATAAATAATCTAACCTTACACCTAAAGGAACTAGAGAAAGAATAACAAACAAAACCCAAAGTTAGCAAAAGGAAAGAAATCATAAAGATCAGAGCAGGAATAAATGAAATAGAAACGAAGAAAACATAGCAAAGATCAATAAAACTGAAAGCTAGTTCTTTGAGAAGATAAACAAAATTGATAAACCGTTAGCCAAACTCATCAAGAAAGAGGGGGAGGACTCAAATCAATAGAATTAGAAATGAAAAAGGAGAAGTTATAACAGACACCGCAGAAATCAAAGCATCCTAAGAGACTACTACAAGCAACTCTATGCCAATAAAATGGACAACCTGGAAGAAATGGACAAATTCTTAGAAAGGTAAAACCTTCCAAGACTGAACCAGGAAGAAATAGAAAATATGAACAGACCAGTCACAAGTAGTGAAATTGAAACTGTGATTAAAAATCATGCAACAAACAAAAGTCCAGGACCAGATGGCTTCACAGGTGAATTCCATCAAATATTTAGAGAAGAGCTAACACCCAGCCTTCTCAAAGTCTTCCAAAAAACTGTGGAGGAAGGAACACTCCCAAACTCATTCTATGAGACCACCATCACCCTGATACCAAAACCAGACAAAGATAGTACAAAAAAAGAAAATTACAGACCAATATCACTGATGAATATAGATGCAAAAATTCTCAACAAAATACTAGCAAACAGAATCCAACAATACATTAAAAGGATCATACACCATGATCAAGTGGGATTTATCCCAGGGATGCAAGGATTCTTTAATACACGCAAATCAATCAATGTGATACACCATATTAAGAAATTGAAGAATAAAAACCATATGATCATCTCAATAGATGCAGAAAAAGCTTTTGACAAAATTCAAAACCAATTTATGATAAAAACTCTCCAGAAAGTGGGCATAGAGGGAACCTACCTCAGCGTAATAAAGGTCATATATGACAAACCCACAGCAAACATCATTCTCAATGGTGAAAAACTGAAAGCTTATTCTCTAAGATCAGGAACAAGACAAGGATGTCCACTCTCACCACTATTATTCAACATAGTTTTGGAAGTCCTAGCCTCGACAATCAGAGAAGAAAAAGAAATAAAAGAAATCCAAATCAGAAAAGAAGAAGTAAAACTGTCACTGTTTACAGATGACATGATACTATACATAGAGAATCCTAAAGATGCCACCAGAAAACTACTAGAGCTAATCAATGGATTTGGTAAAGTACAGGATACAAAGTTAATGCACAGAAATCTCTTGTATTCCTATACACTAATGATGAAAAATCTGAAAGAGAAATTAAGGAAACACTCCCATTTACCATTGCAACAAAAGAATAAAACACCTAGGAATAAACCTACCTAGGGAGACAAAATACCTGTATGCAGAAAACTATAAGACACTGATGGAAGAAATTAAAGACAATACAAACAGATAGAGAGATATACCATGTTCTTGGATTGGAAGAATCAATATTGTGAAAATGACTATACCACCCAAAGCAATCTACAGATTCAATGCAATCCCTATCAAATTACCAATGACATTTTTTACGGAACTAGAACAAAAAAATCTTAAAATTTGTATGGAGACACAAAAGACCCTGAGTAGCCAAAGCAGTCTTGAGGGAAAAAAAACAGAGCTGGAGGAATCAGACTCCCTGACTTCAGACTATACTACAAAGCTACAGTAATAATGACAATATGGTACTGGCACAAAAACAGAAACATAGATCAATGGAACAAGATACAAAGGCCAGAGATAAACCCACACACCTATTGTCAACTAATCTATGCCAAAGGAGGCAAGGATATACAATGGAGAAAAGACAGTCTCTTCAATAAGTGATGCTGGGAAAACTGGACAGCTACATGTAAAAGAATGAAATTAGAACACTCCCTAACACCATACACAAAAATAAACTCAAAATGGATTACAGACCTAAATGTAAGAGTGGACACTGTAAAACTCTTAGAGGAAAACATAGGAAGAACACTCTTTGACATAAATCACAGCAAGATCTTTTTTGATCCACCTCCTAGAGTAATGGAAATAAAAACAAAAATAAACAAATGGGACCTAATGAAACTTAAAAGCTTTTACAAAGCAAAGGAAACTACAAACAAGACACAAAGACAACCCTCAGAATGGGAGAAAATATTTGCAAATGAATCAACGGACAAAGGATTAATCTCCAAAATATATAAACAGCTCATGTGGCTCGATATTAAAAAAACCAAACAACCCAATCCAAAAATGGGCAGAAGACCTAAATAGACATTTCTCCAAAGAAGACATACAGATGGCCAAGAAGCACATAAAAAGCACTGCTCAACATCACTAATTATTAGAGGAATGCAAATCAAAACTAACATGAGGTATCACCTCACACCAGTTAGAATGGGCATCATCAGAAAATCTACAAACAACAAATGCTGGAGAGGGTGTGGAGAAAAGGGAGCCCTCTTGCACTGTTGGCGGGAATGAAAACTGATACAGCCACTATGGAGAACAGTATGGAGGTTCCTTAAAAAACTAAAAATAGAATTACCATATGACCCAGCAATCCTACTACTGGGCATATACCCAGAGAAAACCACAATTCAAAAAGACACATGCACCCCAATGTTCATTGCAGCACTATTTACAATAGCCAGGTCATGGTAGCAACCTAAATGCCCATCGACAGACGAATGGATAAAGAAGATGTGGTACATATATACAATGGAATATTACTCAGCCATAAAAAGGAACAAAATTGGGTCATTTGTAGAGACGTGGATGGATCTAGAGACTGTCATACAGAGCGAAGTAAGTTAGAAAGAGAAAAACAAATATCGTATATTAACGCATATATGTGGAACCTAGAAAAATGGTACAGATGAACCAGTTTGCAGGGCAGAAATTGAGACACAGATGCAGAGAACAAACGTATGGACACCAAGGTGGGAAAGTGGCCGGGGGGTGGTGGTGGTGGTGGGATGAATTGGGAGATTGGGATTGACACGTATACACTGATGTGTATAAAACTGATGACTAATAAGAACCTGCTGTATAAAAAATATAATAAGATACAAGGATATATTGTACAACACAGGGAATACAGCCAATGTTCTATAAAAGAAAAAGATTAAGTAAAAAACAAAAGAAATCATCGGATATATAGTAAGGACTATATGTGCTTACATAAATAATCTAGTTAATTTATTCATGACTAATCTAATTAATTAATTTTACCAGTGCCATATTTCTTCATCCATTTATTTATCTATTTCTCAGTGATGGACAGTTAGGGATTTCTAATATTTAGAATTATAAATAAGGCTGTAATAAATAACTGTATATCCCTGCCTTAAAAAAAAAAATCTATTTGGCGTCTCCCCCAGAACTTAAGGGGCCAGTATGTTTTCTGATTCTAACTTTGATAAGAATGGGAAAGAAGCCCCAGAACAGAGCAAGTCCTCACATCTTTGGAATTCAAGGGCAGTCATTAAATCCTAGGGCTTTTAAGGATGAAACTCCAGAGCAGTTGGGAGGAGGAGAATCACTAACATATAGTGTTAAATATTTCGCCTCCGTTTTCTCATTGGTATAGGCAGCAAATATTATTATCTCCATTTTTCAGGCTTGGATAGTTAAAGAACACGGTTAAGATCTCACAGCTGTAAGGAGAGGAGCTGGCATTCGAAAGGACTAATAGAAAATGGAAGGAATAAAGGTCAGGAAAAAATGGGTTAACAGTTTACCTCAGAAGGGGGAATAAAAAAGGATAATCGGATGCACACGAAAGGCCTATATCTTATAAAAATCCTATTACACTTCGGTCGAGGCCCAGGCAGAATTTTACCCTCCAGATGACCATGCGCCTTGTTCAGCATCTTTGCCTCACTCTGCCCTTCGCAAAGGCCCAAATGGTGCTGGGAGCTTTGAAGGTGGTGGCAAGGGGGGAAGAACTGGGGTGGGAGAGTAGAAAAGGATATGCTACAGAGATGATTATTGAAAGTTGACAGCTGCCAAACACACTGTGTCCCTGGCAACACCTGTTGAGCCGGCCGCTGTGGTGGAGAGTCAGATGAAGAAAGACAGCTGTATACATGCCAGCAGCAGCAGGATGCTGTGCTGGGCTCGTGCTCTGCCAGCAGAAGATGTGCCAAACTCGCTGGCCCAGATTCAGATAGCTGGGTGTCCACTCGGTTTGCCAGCAAATAAGCCCGGGGAATACATTTGCATTAACACGGCTCTGCCACCTCCCCGTGCTCCCACTTCCCCAGTGCCTCCCCACCACACAGAACATAGTTCCTCTTTCCAGAATGTCATCTTCAGGCTGCTTTTCAGAACCTGTATTTCAGTGGAACATGAGGTAAGCCAGATGCTGTCCTGAATTGCCTCGAAGGAAGCCAGCATCAGCCGTCAAGAGCAAGACAAAAACAACTCCATTTCAGGTTTTTGGCAGTTGGCTAGAAAAATATCCTGGGTAATTTTAGTTTTTTTTTCTGAGAAGAAAGAATAGATGGGGTTTTACATTTTATCTCATGCAAACATTATGCTCACCCAGACCCTTCCTTTATTTGAGCACCTTGAAATTAGGGGGGTTCTCAGCTAAGCTGAAAGAGTTTCACAACTGCAGTGGGATGTTATAGGAAAGTTTGGTTCTGCCCACGAAATTGCCTCCTAAGATGGAGAAGTGTCAGATATGTCTAATTTCTTCTTATCTTTTCTCAAGACTCCAGGGATACCCTTGAGGAATAAGTCTCAGATCTGGATGAGGGAGTTTTTCTCTGCACAGACCACTGATTGTGATTTGGAGATCTATCTATCTATCTATCTATCTATCTATTATAGCATATATCATTTCAGCCACTTCACGCCAGCATGCAGCAGAGGTGATGAGGGAGATAAAGCCTTAAGGAAGAGAGAAGCTTTGTGGATTACTGTTTCGGATAGCCTTTCTCCCAGAGGTCTTAATGAGTAACTAGACCTCGAATGATAGAAATTACCCCGTTCTTGTTTCTGACCTTCTAACATTGTGCGCGCACACACAGACACACACACAGACACACACACACACACACACACACACACACCACTCCTTAATAAAAACTTTCACTTCATTTCAATGTAGGGTTTGTAAAGGAAGAGCATTAACACTCTTGTGATTGTTAACATTCCTTTCCCTCTTAATGATGATAAATCTTTCTTGAGTAGCTTTCTGTTAAAATCATTAAGTAATGTCAGAAATTCCCAGTTAAGTAACAGGTTTTGAGTCAAAAATTTATCTTATGTATTTATCTCTAACACACACTTATATATGTACATAAAGGGTATTGAATACAGAATTGTTTCAAATAATAGCAAAAGACTGGGAAAACTCTAAAGGCCCATCTGTAGGGCACATCTCATGGATAGTACATCCTTAAAAACAGCATTATGCAACTGTTCAGAAGCGTGAATTAGCTCCGTATGTGTAGACATGGGCTAACCTTTGAGAGAAACCACAAGGGCAAAAAATGAGGTGTAGAATAATGTGTATATTTTTCCTTCATTTGTGTAAAAACAGAAAAGAAATATACACACATGCATATATATGTTTATCTATACATAGACTATGTCTGGAGGATAAACAAGAAGCACTTAACAGTGGTTACCTCTGGGAATGGGAGAGAAGTGATCTGACATTCAGATTTTACTGTGTATTGTTTTGTACTGTTTGAAGTTTTCCTATTATTTTGTACCTATGCCACGTCTTCAAAAGTATAAAAAAGTAAATTAATAAAATAAACTTATTTCTCATCAAGCTCTTGAGTACTAGATATTTAATTTCTAGGTTCTTTTTGTTTTAAGTGTGTGAGTTTGATGTCACACACAAGTACTTTGACCATTATTACAGATTAGTAACTTGATTAGTTGAATTCAACTTTCTAGTGGCTAATTAGAAAATATGAGTCAATGTAGTCAAAAGATCTATTATGAGTTTAAATTGAGACAAGGTTCTTTTTCTTCTTTAGTCACATAAATCAGCTCAGATGAATTGTTGCTCACCACGAATGAAATAAGATTGCTTTTAAGGACTTAATTGCCATAATTCTGCCCCCAGTCTTTTGTATTGCATTTTGAAAGCATTTTGATGCCTTCAGTGTTATTATTGTATATTCATAGTCACATGACTCTATTTATAATAAATAATGGGAAAAACTAGTGAAAATTTTCATGGATCCAAGAACATACTTGAAATGTTCACCTACCTTCACATCAAAATGCTCTCTCTCTCTTTCTTCTGTAGACAATATGTCAAAGAAATACATTGAAAGAGAGGGAACTTTTGCCTATAGAGTTCATAACATATCAAAATTCTGATACTGCCCTTGAATCAAAGAATGTCGAACTTTAAATCAGAGGTGAGTTTGTTCCCTTTGGGGAATTTGGATTCCGAAAAATCTGAGTTTCTGTCAAATGAGTCTCCTGCTTCTCCTAGTCTCAATACAATATAAAATGAGTGAAATGGTGCTCATCTTGTAGGACTGTTCAGAGAACCAAATGAGCTAGTGGGTAATGAAAGAGCACTTTGAAATTGTGATGCTCTAGTAGTTATTTTTATTGGATATCACATTCATTTTGGATAAAAATAAAGTGGATTTTGTTTCAAAGTTCTTTGCTGAATCTGATTTCTGTACAGTGATTGGCATGAACATTGTCAGTATTTTCAAGTTGATTTATGCCTGCCATTTCCAAGGGCAGCTTTCCCTAAGAGGACTGATGCTGTGGCAGCATCCAAACAGAGTGAACCTAAAATGAAACCCGAGGCACACATTTAAGGCAGATAACTCTGAGACCACTGGACTCAGCCCATTCTTGTGGGTTTATGTGTGTACAAGGGCAGAACCCTGGAAAGTGCAGACACATTTTATGAGCTGACTATTTTACACTTATATAATCTTAAATTCATGCAAAGAATTTTATTTAGTGCTTCCCTGGTGGCGCAGTGGTTGAGTCCACCTGCCGATGCAGGGGACACGGGTTCATGCCCCGGTCCAGGAAGATCCCACATGCCGCGGAGCAGCTGGGCCCGTGAGCCATGGCCACTGAGCCTGCGCGTCCGGAGCCTGTGCTCTGCAACGGGAGAGGCCACAACAGTGAGAGGCCCGCGTACCGCAAAAAAAAAAAAAAAAAAAAAGAATTTTATTTAGACACTTTGAGTAAGATTTAAGTGGGGTTCCTTGATCATGTTTCTCAGAAATAAGAAATAAAGAGTTTTGAAAGACTAAGTACTGCCCTTTAATTTCACTTGTTTTGAATGCATTTTATTTGATGAACTAATTCCTTCTATGTATTTCTCTTCGTTGATAGACAGTATTTCCTATTGAGAATTTGACTCTAAAGGTAGTGGTTTTAAGTTGGAAGACAGCACTAAGGCATTATATCTCATCTTTCAGAACAGTGGTTTTAGAACATATGTGTTTTTAAAGTGGCAGAACATTTTGTTCAAAAGAAGTAGTAGGCAGATTTCCAGTATGATTCAAAAAAAAAAAAGGGGGCGGGAGGTGGGCAAAGTGGAGCTGAAGTGAAAGAAAGTGTGTGTGTGTGTGTGTGTGTGTGCACGCATGTGTGTGTGTGTGTGCGTGTTAAAGGATATGGAGCCCAACTTACTGAACTGCCTCTTCTCCAATGCTCTCGTGACAATTTCCATTAGTGGCCAGTGAAATCGAATGAGTATTCCCACCATGTGGGATCCTTATGCTGAGGCTGAATTGTAATAATGAGTTAGATCATGTTCAGCTCTGTATCTTGTACAGATACAAAAAAGAGCTGAGTGGAAGTTCAGGGACAGAAATGGTTCCCCTGGGATTTCTTTTACAGGTATCTGGTCATTATGAGTCATGCCAAGATTACAGAGTTTGGGATTTGAAGACATTTATAATAGAAAATATAAGAGAACTTGTAATGACATGCTCACAGCAAAAAAGCAAGTTGTCTGGAAAAATAGTTAATTTCTGAACTTCTGTGTACAAAGGTGAAGTGAAAGTCACTCTGTATTGAAAAGCACCAGGATATGTTCAGTTTCTTCTGGAGCTAAAATAATCTCTTTTATAGCATATATTTCAATTTTATCTCTGTGGGATTGTATAGTGACATTTTCCTTATTGGCTACGAGTCATCTAACTCCTCACCTTGGCATAGTAAAATAGAATTAATAGCTATATATCCTAAAATGTATATTAAATCAAGACTTTTATGTCCATGCTCCTCTGCTCAAATAAATTCAAACGTGTATGGAATGAAAGGCAATTTATATGTGGCATTGTTAGCCTCCAATATCTAGGAAAAACATTGAAATTATTATTTCACAAAGAGAAACCAAAAGAACTATTGACAGTCTTCTTGTTAAAGGAAAAGCAGAGTTCACTTCTTAACTCTACTGATAGAGGACCACGTATGTCTCTTGGCATATTTGACATGAGAAAAAAAGCAGCAACCTTTATTTAATTTAGACTAGGTGTTGGGGATTATCTTTCATAAGCTTTTCATCCTCGGAAGGCTTCATGTAAACTCAGTTCAAAAATCGTCACTTACTAGTTATATCTTTGTTCTAATCATTTTATTCTTTGCATATCCTTAGAACGTTTGTATTTAATTATAATTTACTTCTTATCTTATTTTTTTTGCTTTTGTTAACATGTTGCTTCAAAAATTTAAGGTGTCTTATATGTGTACATTTTATCTCTACAACTAGACCATAAATTCCATGAGGGCAGGGATTTCTTCAATGTCCTCAAAGAATAACAAGTCCAGTCTTCTGCACTAGATGATCTGTGCGCTACGCACCCGCTTACTTCTCCTTAACGTGTGAACACTCCTCAACTTACTCACTTGGTTTATGCTCAGGGAAAACAAACTGATTTACTAGTCTGAATAAGCAACATTCAATAGGCAGGTAAATCTGTTGCTGCACAAATAATATAAATTGCAAATCAAAGCAAAATATAAGTGGCTTTTGTATTATCCACTCTCTGTAGTCCTTACACAGAAACCATTATCATTTGATTAACATTACATTCATTATAAAGAAGTAATATTTTCAATAGATTCTAAATACCCATGACTTTAGAACTGTTACATGGTCTTGTCTCAGGACAAATTGGCTGGTTTGGTATACCTTTATGCATTTCTGTAAAGTGCATTCATCACTCTTTTATTTGTATTCTGATAAATCCAGAGGGTTTTTCAGTGGCTAAGTGTGATTTTAGAATAGACATTATTTGTACTGTTATTTTCAATTTATGTTTTGGTATTGTTACATTTGGCCATAATATATAAAAGTTGTACTGGGGTTTAAAATCAAGAGGAAGAATTCCACCTTCCTGTGTTGAAGTTTATCAGATCTGTGACTACCACAAGTCTTATGTAGCCTCCCTCTTTGCAGCAGGTATCAACAAGGACACACAACGGATGGCACAGTCGATCTTAGTTTGGATCCTGTGCTACCCAGCTACGTGACCATGTAACCTTGGGTAAGTTTCTTAACTTCTCTGATCCTCAATTTCCTCATCTATAAAATGAAGATAATAGAGATCATCAGGGTTAAATAAGATACTTAGTATTTTATTATGTCAAATACTTAGTATAGTTGCGGGTCCACCTTAAGCATTTGATAAATATTAGCTGTTCTGATTAGCAGATGCTCCTCTAAGTTGTAATTTGATTCCCAGAAAGATCAGCTCTGCTCTTCAATTCCAGCCCATCTCTCTGGACACAGTCATGGAAAGGGTGCTTCACAGTCATATTGGTCATATTGGGTCAAGTCCCCAGTTCTCTCTCCCTTCATTTAGGTGGGATAACCCACACAGATCTGCAAATGAATGTAAGCCATTGTCAAAGTAGAATCTTTGGAAGTACTTGTAAATCTTACAGTAGATTGTGTTTGAATAGCAACAGCATTGTTCCAAGCCATGAGACTTTCTTAGAAGTCAGAACATTTTACACAGAGGGGTGTCAATGCCTATACCTCATAGGTGGTACCTGAAGTAGATTTTCTTCTCTGAACCCTACTTTCTACTCAGATTTCTCTACTAAGATCTACATGATATTTTCAGCTTGTCCCACACCTTGCTCACTTCCCAGTTTCAGAGAGGCTTTCATTTGGCTGGGGGAATCTGTCCAGTCCTTTCCCAGGGCATCAAATGAAACCATGTAAACTGAAGCACTCACAAATATTCCTTCAAATCAACAGGGTTAAGAAACTCTATCACTGCATCTTTCGTTGAAAACCCAGATCGTTGAGATGGTGGTCACACTGTCAACTGGTTAGTGTGCAGATCTGACTACTAAGAAATGAAAATATATTAACTGATTTAGAGTAGTGCAGAGAAAGAACCTAAAAATGGAGCACAGTGCTTCTGGATCCTCCTGTCTGCCTGAGGTGTTGTTTTTTATCTTGCCTTAATTTCGACGATAAATTTCAGATATTGGAAAAGTCTTCCTTAGTGTCTCAGGTCGCTGCTCATCTTTTATTTATTAAGTAAAATATTATTTATTTCTAAAATTTAAAAAATATTAAAGCACAAAGAAAAAAGTTTTTAATACATCCACCACCTAGAAATAACAACTGTTGACTTATTTTCTAATAATTTTCTGTGGCATATTTTATATCCATAATTTTAAGTAAGAAAAAAGTTTCACTATTTTAATAAAAATGAAACATACACATAGAAAAGACATTGACAAATAATGCTGAATATTTTAAAATCACCTCAAATTCAATTACCCAGAAATGATATTGTAATCATTACATTAGATGAACATATTTTCAGATATCTTTCTATGTGTACACCTACAAATACAGAGAGCAAGAGAGAGGGAGAGAGGGAAAGGGAGAGAGAGAAATGCTTTTATAAAATGGAGACCATACTCTAGAAATTATTATTATTATTATTATTATTATTTTTGCGGTACGCGGGCCTCTCACTGTTGTGGCCTCTCCCGTTGCGGAGCACAGGCTCCGGCCGCTCCGCGGCATGTGGGATCTTCCCGGACTGCGGCACGAACCCGTGTCCCCTGCATCGGCAGGCGGACTCTCAACCACTGCGCCACCAGGGAAACCCTAGAAATTATTTTTAATAAAACAAAATACATATAATTTTCTTTTGATTTAATGGGGAAAAGGAAACTTCAGGAACTGTGGAACTTAAACTAAGTGTGTTTTCATGGTAAGAATTAACATATTCCACATGATATCTCTAAATTTTTTTTTTTTTTTTTTTTGCGGTACGCGGGCCTCTCACTGTTGTGGCCTCTCCCGTTGCAGAGCACAGGCTCCAGACGCGCAAGGCTCAGCGGCCATGGCTCACGGGCCCAGCCGCTCTGCGGCATGTGGGATCTTCCCGGACCGGGGCACGAACCCATGTCCCCTGCATCGGCAGGAGGACTCACAACCACTACGCCACCAGGGAAGCCCGGTATATCTAAATTAAAAAAAAAAAGATTATAACAAGTTTGGACTGCAGTTATGTATGTTTCAATATTAGATATCACCAAGCTGGTTCCCTTTGTTATAAAGCAGAAACTAACACACCACTGTAAAGCAATTATACTCCAATAAAGATGTTAAAAATACAAGTAGATATTACCAATTAAGCTTTTCTGTGAAATAAGAGAATCTTTGTACTCTTACATACTCTCTCATCTCCTGTGCTCTCACTTCCCAGTTTTTATGTTATTATTTGTACAACGCCCATGTTTGTAATATTGAGATTCTGATCTTTAAAAATGTATTGTATTAATTCATTTAATACACTTAAATGACTATAATGCTCATTTCCAGTCCTTTTACAACAGCTTCCACTCTAAGTTATGAATTTTGATTAATCTCAGAATAAGATGAATTTAATTGTCAAGTAGTTTTTTCTAAAGAAGGATATATGCATGCTTTATTTCTAAGGGTTTTTTTCCCCTAGTTTGAGAATATCTACCTGTAGCTTTCATACAAGAATAACATTTGCCTCACTGGATAAGAGTTTCTTGGATCACATTTTCTTTTCTTCAGAACTCTGATCAGCATGTGTACATTTGTATAACCTAACCACCACCAGAATCAATATGTAGAACTATTCCATGACTTTATAGTCATACCTACTTTTCTTCTCCACCACCATTCTTTTTTTTTTTTTTTTTGGAAGTATAGTTGATTTACAATATTGTGTTAGTTTCTGGTGTGCAGCAAAGTAATTCAGTTATATATAAGTGTGTGTGTATATATATATATATAGAGAGAGAGAGAGAGAATATATATAGTATATATATATATATATATATATATATATATATATATGTTCTTTTTCATATTCTTTTCCATTATGGTTTATTACAGAATATTGACTATAGTTCCTTGTGCTATGTAGTAGGACCTTGTTGTTTATTTTATATATAGTAGTTTTATCTGCTAATCCCAAACCCCTAATTTATCCCTCCCCCACCCCCTTTCCCCTTTGGTAACCATAAGTTTGTTTTCTATGTTTGTGAGTCTGTTTCTGTTTTGTAAATAAGTTCATTTGTATCATATTTTAGATTCCACATATAAGTGAAATCGTATGATATTTGTCTTTGACTTACTTCACTTAGTATGATAATCTTTAGAACCATTCATGTTGCTGCAAATGGCATTATTTTATTCTTGTTTTGTGGCTAATATTCCATTATATATACATACCACATCTTTATCAATTCATCTGTAGATGGACATTTAGGTTGCTTCCATGTCTTGGCTATTGTAAATAGTGCTGCTACGAACATAGGGGTGCATGTATCTTTTCAATTAGAGTTTTCTCTGGATATATGCCCAGGAGATATATTCTCTGGATATATAACTCTTAGATATATTCCACCACCATTCTTACCCCCTAACAACCATTAATTTCTTCTCCATCTCTATAATTTTGTCATGCTGAGAATGTTATATAAATGGAATCATATGTGAGCCTTTAGACTGACTTTTTTCCTTTGAAATGCCTTTGAGATCCAGTTGGGATGTTCTCTTTATTGTACAGTGGCCATTCATTGATCTTCTTCCTCCTTCTTCTAATGAGAGCATGCTAATTTTCCTTTGGAGGATCACTCCTCCTCCATTTTTAGTACATTCACCCCCGTGCTCCCAACGGAGGTCACATAACCAAAACTTGTCCTCAAATTGCTCTCAGTGTGAGGGGGAAGGGGCAGAAACGGAGACAGGTATTATACTCTCTACAATACACTATGCTAAGTCTTTTAGTAGTGATGGTACAGAGAGACAGGTGAAAATAATAAAATTCTGGCATAAAATTTGGAAAGTCTTTTCAGAGGAGGAGATTTTGGGATTGAATCCTGAAGGCTGAGTAATATTTTTCTAGCAGAGAAAGTAGAGAGAGTGATAAAACATCATCATTGCCAGTGAAAGATTAAGAACAGATACACACACCCATATATTAAAAGACACATAAAAAATATGAAGATTATGTGTACCATTATCTGAAAATACCGCTGCAAGGGAGAACTCAGAAAAAATTTATGAACTAAGCATATATGCTGTTATTTAATTTAGAAAGGTAATTATTTAGCTAAGATTACCTGTTATGATTAAAGGCTATTAACAAATAAAATTGTGTTTGAATTTGAAAAGAGTATTCAAATTTCATGAAACACATGTATAAAGAAGTTAAAACTATTTTAAAATAGATATCTCATTAAAACTTTTAAAAGATTTATTTGAACAAGCTGAAGTATAAAGAGAAGGATAATTGATGAATTTACCAACTCTTTTTTTCTGACCTGTTTGGTTTTTAGACATAGTCCATCCACCACACTTCTTTCCTTCCATCAGCCTTGGTATATGAATAGAAACTCTGCAGAAAAGGTTTATAACAATCACTTGGCAAACTAATAATAGAAATCTCTCCACATATTAACTGACATTCTTCTACTCAATTGCTGAAGCATATACTTTTGATTGGCCCACTCACCATTCAACCTCTTTTTTGTGTGCTTTCCTATGCTGCAGAAGCTAAAAATCTGAAAACTACAATTCCTGGACTCCCGTGCAGACTAGATGTAGACTCAAATGTAATTTGATTTCACCAGTCAGATATGTTTACCAAAGACTGAGTTAAGAAGAATTAACAGATCTACTGCTTCAGGCAGTTCCTAGAAACTCAGCCTAGAATCTGTTTCTTTGGCCATCCCACCCATAGCATAGGCCATGCTGTACCGTGTAATAAATCCATTTCTACCTCAGTGAACCAGAGTAGATTCTGTTCTCTGTAACTGAACCTGCACTAATAGTGCCACCTTTGGTTAAAGTTTCTAGATTTGATTTTTTGAAAACAAAAAATAATAATCACTTAAGTATGAATTTATGTATTAAGGTAGAATTTGGTGCTGAGCACTCAAAAAAGTTTTTATTTTAAAATCAAATGGATTGCTTCTTTCTTTGTTCATAATGGAAACAGTTTTATAGCTTTAGTTCTGATTGTAAAATGAACTTGTGCACATATTAAGTATGTTAAGCAACAGTAAAAAGAATAAGAAAAACAGCAAAAGCTTATTTACAAACATTTTATCTGAGATAATTGCCGTTCTTTTTCTGTGCTTGGACATACATAACACACATATTTTATAAAATCAAGAACATGACTAAAAGATTGCTCTGTAATATGCTTTTCACCTGATATATTGTGAACATATTTTCATATCAAATCTACATATTAATATGAAAAACTGATATTAAATTCTTAGTAGACATTGTATATATCTTCCTTATATAAAACATACTCCTGGGCTTCCCTGGTGGTGCAGTGGTTGAGAGTCCGCCTGCTGATGCAGGGGACACGGGTTCGTGCCCTGGTCTGGGAAGATCCCACATGCCGCGGAGCGGCTGGACCCGTGAGCCATGGCCGCTGAGCCTGCGCGTCCGGAGCCTGTGCTCCGCAACGGGAGAGGCCACAACAGTGAGAGGCCCACGTACCGAAAAAAAAAATATATATATATATATATATATACCCCCTATTCTGAATATTCAACTTGTCTTTAATTTTTATGAACAAAGCCAAAATAAACATTTTAAATTTCTTTTTATCTATTTCCTCAGTGTAAATTCATAGAGGAGGAATTTCTAAGTCCATTTTAAAGATTTTTTTTAAAATTTATTCATTTTATTTATTTATTTATTTTGGCTGCGTTGGGTCTTTGTTGCTGTGCACAGGCTTTCTCTAGTTGCAGAGAGCGGGGGCTACACTTCATTGCAGTGCGTGGGCTTCTCATTGCAGTGGCTTCTCTTGTTGCGGAGCACAGGCTCTAGGTGTGCAAGCTTCAGTAGTTGTGGCACGAGAGCTCAGTAGTTGTGGCTCGCAAGCTCTAGAGCACAGGCTCAGTAGTTGTGGCGCACAGGCTTAATCGCTCCACGGCATGTGGGATCTTCCCGGACCAGGGAACGAACCTGTGTCCCCTGCATTGGCAGGTGGATTCTTAAACACTGAGCCACCAGGGAAGTCCCCATTTTAAAGATTTTTGACATGTATTGTCAGATTGCCCTCTACAAAGATTGTGTCAGTTTCCAAGGTCACCAGCAGCTATGCTAATGCCTATTATTTTGCATGCCACCAACACTAGATGTAAATGATCTGATAGTCTAATAGGGGAAAACCTAAATCTCACTTTATTGTTTTCTTCCTCTCCTTCTCATTATAAAAGCAAAAAAAACCCTATTTCTTTAGTTGTATATATATATAAATATACATATTTATATTTATATACATATTTTTCTTTTCCCTAAAGATCACTATTTTATGTTTTTGGCTTCTTTAGTTCAGGATTATTATCCAGACATCTTCTGTATTGTGATGTTAAATGTAAATATGGATTTAAAAGCTGCAGTTTTTCTTCAAGTGTTTTGAAATACTATTTCTGAAGCTGAAACTGAATCAGATGGCACAATTTCATGTACTTTCTGACTTTGTAATTTCAGTAGTATTCACTAGAGCAACACTCTAGGATGTAGCGGGGCCAGTGTCACAACTTTAAACATTTAGGCTCATGGAGGAGAGCTCCCTGGCACTCTGTATATGGTTCTGTGGTAGAAGTTATCAAAGCTAATTTGATTGCTACCTCTGGATACGCAGAGTCTCTCTTCAAACAGTCGCGGGGCTCATTGCTATTATTAATCTGTCTCTGTTGCCAGATTCACAGCTTCAGAGTAAGAAAATATTATCTGAGCAAATATTTAAGCAGAATTCTCTACACTGTTATGCTTCATTAAAGAACAGTTTTCATTCGGTTTGTTCTGGAGTAAAGTGAGTTGCTCCAAATCAATACACTCTCCAGTTTTTCCCAGCATTTTTTTTTTTCCACAATAGGAAAACAAGGACTTCTCAGGAAGAAAGGCTTTATGATGATGCACCCTCCTCTCTTATCCATGCCCCTCTACCAGAATTTGGTCTGTGGCAGGAAAACACTGTGACAGGAATGGATCAAATAAAGGGTGTTTGTGTGCATCCTTGTGCAAAGTGGCTACATATGAGTGAGTGACACTCTTCTCCCAGCTGCTGAAGCATATATGCTTTGAATTGACTCATGTACCATTCAACCTCCTTCTTCTGTGCTTTCCCATGCTGCAAAATTTTTGAGTATTTGGCTGGATTGGAAAGCATAAACGTGTCACCTGTTCAGTGTCCTGTGGTAATATGGTGCCAGCACTCCTATCCTTATACATTATAAGGTCCTTCCTTCCCTCTTCTCCTTCAGTTGTCCCCTCCTTATTCCTCAGTTGAATGTACATGCTGTAGAAAGCACCAGGGTAAAGTGACTGCAACAAAAACAAAAAGAAAAACCTCGATATTGTAATTATTGATCTGGATAACTAATGTTAGTTAAACTAGTATGATTTATCAGGGGAAAAAAAACAAGCCTGGAAAGCAGTGTTCCTAAAATATCTAATCACTAATATTTTGGGGGGTATTGGGAGCATGCCTTTCTGGTATGGTTCACATTGGCATAGGTGATTTTTGGAAATTTTCATGGTTTCTGTTCTAAGCTGTTGTTCGAAGAGCAGTGTCTTCCAGCTAGTGTTGTTCATGTCGATAACGACCTCTTATTGTTATTGTTGATAATAACCTTATGGGCGGAAGAAATACTGATGAGCTTTATGCGGAGTCTGGGAATGGCAAACCTTTCCAACTCCTTTTGATTCATCTCGGGTAAGGGAAATTTGGCTAGTAAACCAGACTCCTTTTCTCTTAAGAATTTTCTGCCTTATGTTTTTATATCCATGCTCACTGAAATATGCCTGTTGCTAGCTCCTCCCACCTTATTTTATATTAAAGCTTTTTGGAATGGAGTCCTGTTCTCAGTTTCCAGAAAGGCTACCCTTTCAGTGTCTTCAGGCAACTGAATCAGTTTTATTATTTAGTAACTTCAATAAAAGTTGTGGCATGTTTGTGTAACGAATTGCTTGAGAATCTGTTGGAGTTGGGTCATATGGAGGCTTTTTCAACACACATATGGAAGAAAACCCATAATTTATTATTTTGGATCACAGAATTGTATTTAGAATTACAGATAAAAATATCAAACTTTTATCTTATATCTTAAAATAGACATTTTATTATATTAAGAAAAAACATCTAGCTCTATCTTGTTATTTCTTTATCACAAAGAAGAGAGAAGTGAAATCCGTATTTAAAAGGCTACGGAACATTGTGCATTTAAAGTACTCAGCAAGTTATTCCCTAAAGCACTCCATATGATATGTAAATCTTTTGATCTTTCACAAAATGCATGAATACTATAAAGAATAATGAGTACAAGCTTGGAAAATACAATATTGACTGTCAGTGTTGTGCACTTAGCCACAATTATTATTTGCATGGCTTTTGCAACATAACTGGAGGGGATACTTCTGTGAATATGTTAAGTACATGCAGTGTCTGCTAAAGATTTAATTTTATAAGACAGACTTCTTTTTCCCTTTCCCCTTCCACTAGTTATTCTTGTTTCCAAACCATTTTCTCAAGATAGAAAGAATCTTTGTGAAAGTGTGGAATCGACTAGAATTTTAAAAGGAAAAAAAAAAAGAATTTAAAAAGAGAAGCTCTGCTACCCCGTTGCTATTAATTACCATATGATGGATAAAATAACTAGGCTTTGGAAAGTATCACTCTATGATACCCTGCAGAAAGAATATTTAAGTCATGGTAAGCTGTTCTTTATAGAAATCTTTATTTAAAACTTAGTTGAGCAATTGGAATAAATTTTTTCTTCAGTTTTCTTTAGAAATTACAAATTTTGTTTCAGCTTATTCAATAGGATTAACTTGAAACAAACAAGCCACAAATTTTTTAATGGATCAGTTAAAATTTTGATATTTGAATTTACTTGATTTTAGTCAAAGTAATGAGCTACTTTGTTATTGTAGTTAGTTGTGTTTATGATGTGATAGGACCTGGTTAGTTAATCCAGTCTGAAAAATGCAGAGCTGCTAACTACAAATGGCTCACTGGTAGAAGCAATGTGCCACATGATTTGGGAGTAGTTGATGTACCAATGGGAAGAAATATTGACTCTCATGATGAGGTGAGTGACCTTAAGATGTTAGTGTATCAATTAATACAGGAACATAAATGCATAAAACTCTTCTTGGATGCATGGAACTCTATTTGGATGCATGGCTATATTAAACATTTTAAACTTCAGTTTTTAAGAGTATATGAATATATTTTGATTCTAAAATTTGTATGGAAATGCAAAGAACCTAGAATATCTAATAGGAGCTTGAAAAAGAAGTACAGGTTTGGAAGACTTTGCTTTCTGATTTTATGACTTATTATGAAGCTACAGTAATCAAAACCTGTGGTATTGACACACAGACAGATAAATAGGCAATGCAACCGAATAGAGAGCCCACACTTACTGCCATTTGATTTTTGATAAAGGTACTAAAGAAATCCAATGAGGAAGGAAAGTCTTTTCAACAAATGATGCTGGAACAACTGGATAACCATATGGGAAAATGAAAAAAGAACCTTGATCTTACATCACATCACAGAGGAAAATCAATTCAAGATGGATCATACACTTAAATGTAAAAGCTAGAACTCTAAAGATTTTTAAAGTATAGGATAATATTTTTGCAGTTTGAGGGTAGGCAAATAATTCTTAGACAGGACACAGAATGCACAAACAATAAAAAGAAAAATCTGATAAATTAGACTTCAAATTTATAACTCTGCTCATCAAAAAACATCAATAAGAAAAGGAACAGGCAAATCACAGATGAGGAGAAAATATTTATGAAATATATATTTGACAAAGAATGTGCATCCAAAATGGGTAAAGAAATTATACAACTAAAAATATAAAGATAACCCAATTTAAAATTAGAAAAATGATTTGAACAGTAAAGGGAGATATATAAATGCCTGAATACACAAAAAAGGTGTTTAACATCATTATCCATAAAGGAAATGCAAATTTAAGCCACAACAAAATACCATTACAGCTGTACACCTGAAACTAACACAACATTGTATATCAACTATACTTCAGTGTAAAAAAAACCCACCATTACACACCTACCAGAACAGTTAAAATTTAAAAGACTGATATCATCAAATATTAGTGGGGAAATGGGAATGACTGAAACTCGCATACAGTGTTGGTGGGAATGTACAATGGCATAACCACTTTGGAAAACAGCCTGACGATTTCTTCTAAAACTAAATATACACCTATCTTATGTCCCAACAATTCCACTCCTGTGTAATTGCCCAAGAGAAATGAAAACATATTAAAAAAAAAAACTTTTACAGGAATAAAAGCTTTTTTTTTTTTTGCGGTATGCGGACCTCTCACTGCTGCGGCCTCTCCCCTTGCGGAGCACAGGCTCCGGACGCGCAGGCTCAGTGGCCATGGCTCACGGGCCCAGCCGCTCTGCGGCACGTGGGATCCTCCCAGACCGGGGCACGAACCCGCGTCCCCTGCATTGGCAGGCGGACCCCCAACCACTGCGCCACCAGGGAAGCCCAGGAATAAAAGCTTTTCATTCATAACAACCCAACCTGGTAAGAGCCCTGGTGTGGGGGCGGGGCGAGGGGGAGGTCCAAGAGGGAGAGGATATATATATATATATATATATATATATATATATATATATATATACACACACACACGTATAGCTGATTCACTTCACGGTACAGCAGAAACTAGCACGACATTGTAAAGCAACTATACTCCAATAATAAAAAAAAGAATCAACAAAAGAATGAATAAATGGTGGTAAATTTATTGAATGGTATGCTACTCAGCAACAAAAAGGAGCAAACTACTAAACAATGCAATACGTAAGAATTTCAAAAGCATTATGCAGAGTAAAAGAAGCCAGACACAAAAGAATATATACAGTATGATTCCACATACAGGAAGTTCTAGAACATGCAAAATTGATCTATGGTGCTCCTGGGGTGGAGGAGGTTGACACTTTTCTATATCTAGATAGTGGTTTAGGCTATACAGGTTGTCAAAACTAATTAAATGGTACACTTACGATCATTTAATTGTAAGAAAATTTTACCTCAAAAGTAAGAATTCATGAACAAATATTTAACTCTATTTGTAATATGCATGCTCTATTCTTTAGGAGTGTTGTGTAATGATGTCTGCATCTTACTTTGAAATGCATCCAAAAAATAAGATGGATTGGTGGATAGATAGGTAAGTGCTTTAAAGCAAGTAATGTAACATGTTAATAGTAGAATCTAGGTGGTGGGTATATAACTACTCACTGTGTAAGCCTTTCAACTTTTCTGTATGTTTGAAAATTTTCATAATAAAATAGGAAAAGTAAATGAGTAGCTTTCACTACTGTAGACTACACTTTATTTTGTACTCATTTAATATTTAGAAGAAAGATTATGCAGGTTGAGCCATTTTCTCATTTATCTCACTTAGCTGATGAATAACATTTGAAGTGTAATAACAAGAAAGACTGCCAATAATAACAATGTAAACTAGTAAATTTAAATGCATAGGAAAGGTTCAGACCTCTAAACCAATAGTTTCAAACTTGACCAAATTACCTGGATCACATGAGGGAATTTATGAAAATATAGATTCCATGGCCTCACTCAGATTATGGCATATCTGAGAGTGAGGACAGAATCTTGTAATGCTAGTAGCACCTGGATGATTCCGCTGCAGCTCAGGTGTTGGGAATCAGTTGTGGACAGTGGCTCAGATAATGGGCGTGTTTCACAGTGCATTTCCCTTGCAGTTTCTGGGGAAAGCAACTTCCAGGGTTCTGGAAATTATGGAAGGGGCATGTCTGCTTCTTGGTGTGGCATCCTGAACACTGCTAACGTGGCACGCTGTGAAAATCAAGCTGGAGGTCCAGCATCACAAAGCATCTGAAAAGGAAACACTTGAGAGTTCTTCCTTTATTCAGCGGTAAAGAACCAAGTGCTCAGAGAGGCTCTGAGCCAACCCAGTAAGTTCATGGATGAGCCAGGCCTGGAACCCAAGTGCACTTCCTCCAGTCAGTGCTCTTTCTATCCAGGCCTGGAACCCAAGTACACTTCCTCCAGTCAGTGCTCTTTCTATGCCACTTGATCTTCAAGGTTCACAGGAGAAATTACCAAAGCCTTTTTTTTTTTTTTTTTTTTTGCGGTACGCGGGCCTCTCACTGTTGCGGCCTCTCCCGTCGTGGAGCACAGGCTCCGGACGCGCAGGCTCAGCGGCCACGGCTCACAGGCCCAGCCGCTCCGCAGCATGTGGGGTCCTCCCGGACCGGGGCACGAACCCGCGTCCCCTGCATCGGCAGGCGGACTCTCAACCACTGAGCCACCAGGGAAGCCCCCAAAGCCATTTTTATTTCAGCCTTCTGTCCTTAGAAAAGAAATATAGTGTTTTTAAATGCACCAAATGTAAATAACTGTGCTCAGGTTACCCCATTACATCCTGAATTTTTAGCTTTTTAAAAATTGAGGAGGGGCTTCCCTGGTGGCACAGTGGTTAAGAATCCGCCTGCCAGTGCAGGGGACACAGGTTCAATGAGGTATCACCGCACACCGGTCAGAAGGCTATCATAAAAATATCTACAAACAATAAATGCTGGAGAGGGTGTGGAGAAAAGGGAACCCTCTTGCAGTGTTGGTGGAAATGTAAATTGGGACAGCCACTATGGAGAACAGTATGGAGGTTCCTTAAAAAACTAAAAACAGAACTACCATACGACCCAGCAATCCCATTACTGGCATATACCCTGAGAAAACCATAATTCAAAAAGAGTCATGTACCACAATGTTCATTGCAGCTCTATTTACAATAGTCAGGACGTGGAAGCAACCTAAGTGTCCATCAACAGATGAATGGATAAAGAAGATGTGGCACATATATACAATGGAATATTACTCAGCCATAAAATGAAACGAAATTGAGTTATTTTAGTGAGGTGGATGGACCTAGAGTCTGTCATACAGAGTGAAGTAAGGCAGAAAGAGAAAAACAAATACTGTATGCTAACACATGCATGTGGAATCTAAGGAAAAAAAAAATGGTCATGAAGAACCTAGGGGCAAGACAGGAATAAAGACGCAGACCTACTAGAGAATGGACTTGACATGGGGATGGGGAAGGGTAAGCTGGGACAAAGTGAGAGAGTGGCATGGACATATATACACTACCAAATGTAAAATCGATAGCTAGTGGGAAGCAGCCGCATAGCACAGGAAGATCAGCTCGGTGGTTTGTGACCACCTAGAGGGGTGGGATAGGGAGGGTGGGAGGGAGGGAGATGCAAGAGAGAAGAGATATGGGGATATATATATATGTATAGCTGATTCACTTTGTTATAAAGCAGAAACTAACACACCATTGTAAAGCAATTATACTCCAATAAAGATGTTAAAAAAAAAAACAGACAAATTTGAATTAACTTTGACACAAAATATTAACTTAATGAATCAGTAGTTTTGGAAATGAATACATTAATCAATAACTATAAAATGCTTAAAGCAATACCTGGTCAATATTAAGTGTGGAATAAATTATTATTAATTATAAAAAAAACTGAGGAGGGGCTTCCCTGATGGCGCAGTGGTTAAGAATCTGCCTGCCAATGCAGGGGACATGAGTTCAAGCCCTGGTCCGGGAAGATCCCACATGCTGCGGAGCAGCTAAGCCCGTGCGCCACAGCTACTGAGCCCACGTGCCACAACTACAGAAGCCCACGAGCCTAGAGCCCGTGCTCTGCAACAAGAGAAGCCATTGCAACAAGAAGCCCATGCACCGCAACAAGAAGCCCATGCACCGCAACAAAGAGTAGCCCCACTTGCTGCAACTAGAGAAAGCCCACACGCAGCAATGAAGACCCAACCCAGCCAAAAATAAATAAATAAAATAAATTTATTTTTAAAAAATTTGAGGAATGATTGACATAGAATATTATATTAGTTTCAGGTATACAACATAATGATTCCACATTTGTGTATATACTGTGAAATGATCACCACAATAAGTCTAGTTAGCTGAATTTTTAACTTTCGGTATATGTTCAATTATGAAATAACCCAGATGATTATTTTATACTAGATCACACCTTCACTTACCTACTTAAGGTCTCAATTCCTTCCTTTCTCTCCTTGGTCCCCAGATTTTTGATTCCCTCATGGATCATTCATTTCCTTCAGCATCAAATATTTCATCCATTAAAAAAAAAAATCTCTCTCTTGTTCCCACTTTTCTCCTCTTCATGGCAAAAATTCTTGAAAGAGTTGTCTATACCGTTGTCACCAATTTCTCTCCATCTCTTTGAACCGCCTCCCATTAGGTATTTTGCTCTCACCTCTCCACTAGGACTACTTCTATCCAGGTCACCAGTGACCTCCACATTGCTAGAGCCAATGGTAAATTATCTGGTTCCACCTCACTTGGCCAATCAGTGACATTATACCTTATGGATCCACCTTCCTCCTTGAAGGAAGATGGATCACTTGACTTCTAACTCTTATGGTTTTTCAGTATCTCTCTAATCCCTCTTCTTAGAATGCTCTGCCATTTCCTTATCATCTCTCAATTGCCTACATCTCCATTTGTATATCTAATAGACCCCTTAAACTTAATGTGATTAAATAGAGCTCATTCTGGTACCCTCCAAACTCATTTCTCCAGTCTTCCCATCTCTGTTAATGAGAACCACACCCTTCTGGTTGCTCAGGACTTTCTTGACTCCTTTCTTTGTCTTACGCCCCACATTTGATCTGTCAGTAAATACTGTTATCCGTACCCTAAAAAATCTATCTAGGATTCTATGGCTTCTCAACATCCTACTGTGGCCTCGTGTAAGCCATCATCATCTCTTGCCTAGATTATTGCAGTAGCAATAACTAGTCTCTCTGCTTCCACCCTTGCCCTGCTTCATCCTGAGTGATCCTATGGAAAAACAAAGTCAGACAGATCATGTTATCCCTCTACTCAAAACCTTTCTATGGGTCTCCCATCTCATTCAGAATAATGGCTGAAATTCTTACAATTACCCAAACCCCCCTGTATGATCTGACCCCTGTTATCTCTATGACTTCATCTCCTATTTCTCTCCCCCTTCTGCCCCAGCCACCCTGGAGTTCTCACTGTTTCTTGAAAACACCATGCCCTCATCAGCCTCAGTGCTTTTGCACTTGCTGTCCAATCTTCCTACAGTGTTCTCCCAGGCTATATGCTGGGCTTGCTCCTTCACCTCATTTAAGTCTCTACTCAATATCATCTTCTCAGTGAGGTATTTCTGGTCACATTACATAAAATATCAACATCCCCTACATACACACATGCACACAATTCTTTTTATTTGCTTATTTTTCTAACTTAAAACTTATCAATATTTAATATATTTTTAATTTATTTAAGTTGCTTGTTATCTGTCTTTCCCACCAGAATTTAAGCTCCTTGAAAGCAGGGAGGTTTTTTTTTTTTTTTTTTGTCTGTTTTGTTCACTGGTTAATCCCTAACACCCAGAAAAGTGCCTAGCATGTAGTAGACACTTAATAAATTGTTGGTGGATGAATAAGGTGCATGTACTTTGCTGAGAGCTTTGGGCTTTGCTCTGTTGGAAGCTCCTCAGGTTTCTTAAGTGGAGGACCATCGGAGAGAGAAAATTTCATATTAGAAAGATTACCCTGGTGGCAACATGAGAGTGAACTGAAGGTGAGAACCTGACAAATCAGGATCCAGGGAGTCCAGTTTGGAAACTTACAAGTGACTTGATGTGTGGAGATAGGGGCAGACAAGCAGTCATAAGGAGAAGGGACACAGCTGACACTTAAAAGATAGAATCAGCAAGATTTAGCTGAGGAGGAGATTCAGAGGTAGGGGCTGGCAGAGAAGGAAGCATGAAGACTACCTCCTAGGTTTCTGGTGTGGATAAGTAGTGGTACTATTCGTTAATAGGAAATAGAGGGGAAGGCAATTTTGAAGGGAACTTTGGAAGCTGAGTCTTGCTTATTCTGCATTTGAGATTTCTGGGGAGGAACAGCCAGAAATAACCAACTGACAATTCTCTTTGTAAGTTATAAGCATGAATAAAATCCCCCAGAGTGAGTATATACATTAATAAAAGATTAAAAGTCAGAGTTCTTAGAAACACCAATATTTAAGGCTCAGATAGATGGAAAGAGGTGTAGAAAATGGTCTGATTCTGGAGAAGCTGATTAGAAATGAGCAGTGCCACAGAAACAAGGGAGGCCATGCTCCAGCGACATCTGTGTTTGTGGCTGGATCCTTGGTGTATCTCTAGCCTCTTTCACTTGCTTCCCTTGAACCTAGGAGTGCATAGAAAACTTAAATATTAAGCTTCAAGTCAGGGGCCACAAGACTGGGGTTTAGTGGCTTGGCTTAGTTGCCATAATCAAGTAATTTCTGCTCTTTAAAATGTCTAATCACTGGACTTCCCTGGAGGTCCAGTGGCTGAGACTCCACACTTCCAATGCAGGGGGCGCAGTTTCGATCTTTGGTTGGGGCACTAAGATCCCACATGTTGCGGGGTGCAGCCAAAAAGTAAAAAAATAAAGAAAAAAAAAATGTCTGGTCACAAGATCCTGAAGCTGGATCTCATAAATGGGAGCACAGTGTCAGTGTTACACTCTAGACTTTTTGAGTGTTTGTGAGTTTCTTTGACAGGGATCCACTTGTGTGGTTGTACCTATGTGCCATCCTGACCCCGAAATCAGAAAGAAAGAAAGATAATATGAATGATATTTATATCAAATCGCTTGAATATTTAAAAATATAAAAATGGATCTACTGCTGCAACCTCAGCATATGGGAAAGCTTTTGTGCTGATTCATTCTGTTGTTTTAAAAAAATGCCTCATTATTGCAGCAAATGCCACATCTAAGCGTTTTCTTGTGTTAGCAAGGTGCAGAACGCTTTCGTGAAGAAATACAAAGAAATCTTGTGCATTTCTATATGTCACAATGTTTCTAGGAGTCAATTTTCTTTGAGAAATGTCTTCTTGTTTTGAATGACAACTCATATAATTACACCAACAAACACTACTATCACTGTAGCAACCAAACAGATGGATAGCCAGATACACCCACTGGAAAATCAAAAACACCAAGATACAAATTTCTCTGTGTTTTCGTTTGGGCTTTTTTTTTTTGAGTTTATTTATTATTATTATTAGCTGCTGTTGATGACTCTAAATTTGGAAATCCTCAGTAAAAGAGTACATTTTAAAAAACAAATTTTTGTGCTTGGGTAATTGATCCTATTTTTAACTTAGTCAATAGTTACAAAGTTGTTTAGAAATAATTACTTTTCTCAGATTCTAGTTTGAATGAGCAATGTTTGAAAAAAGGCCAGATGTTGGAAAGTTGAGAGTAAGAGTTATGATTTACACTCCATCGTCAGGGACAGGAAGAAGAATGTTCTGGATAAATCCATGTTTTGCTAACTCAAACACAACAATTAAGGAAAAGTGATACTTTCCTTGAGGGTAGTTATGCTTTGATCTAATCTCATCTCTTCTGATATATTTGAAAAGTTCAGCCCATTTGACAATGGTATTAGTTAGGGTAGAGGTTAAGTTGCTTTAACAAAGCAACCTTAAATACAGTGGCTTAAAGAAGATAGTTCTAGGGAGAATATATTCCACATGGTCATTCAGGAACCCATCTTGTTGTTTTGTCATCCCTTAGGGCTTCGTCCTTGTCCGAATAATCAAAGCTGGCCTTGCTTAATCAAAACATGGACGTGGTCACATCCACATCCCAGCTTTATGGGAATAGGAACGAGAAGTGCATTGGGACAAGTGGCTTGTCTTTAAAGGTGGAAGTCCCAAAAGTTGCACGCATTCCTTTGGCCTGAACTTAGTCACATAACCACATTCCCGTGCGAAGGAGGCCAAAAATGTAGTCTCTAGCTGAGCATCCACATGCTTAGTTTAAATTCTAGTGCTATGGAAAGAGGGGAGAACAGATTTTGGAGGACAATCCGCAGTTTTCCAGTTTTTGAGAGACAATCTGATAGAAACATTGTAACGCTGAGCTTGGAAGCACTAACTTCAAAAGGCAGGACTCATGGTTCAAACAATCGTTAATATGTACTAAAGATCATATTGCAGAATAATGGAATGCAATCTATTCCAAATGGATATTTTTGGGAGAAGCAGTAATGCAGAAAGACGGTAAAAGGCCCAGAGCTTAAATAAACACATTTGAATAGGAGGTGCTATGTGTCAAGGCAAATGAAAATCAGCTGATTTACCATGCCTCGGTCCAAACGAAAAAAAGATCACCCCTGATTCTGAGGAGTCCATATAAGAATTCTAATTAGGATTAAGAACATTATCTCTCTCCAAATGTCTGCAAGCATAGACGATTGGTTCTGTCTCTGGTTATACCTATAATTTCGCAATACAACTTCTTTAAAAGGAGGAGACAATTTGGTAAACTGATAACTAATTTAGATAATGCTAATTGTATTGGGTGGAAGATGATTAGGAGAGTTATAAAAGAAACCTCAAGGGTGCTCTGCAAGGGATATTATTGAAAACATGAATACGTGTAAAGCTGTTATCTGTTCCACAAAAGAGCAATGATTCCTGGATGTGTTTGTATTTCACAAAATCAGAAGAGGAAGAGCTGGGGGCAGGGGTAGATGGCATAGTGATTATGCTAATTTTGGTATACTCCAGAATCCCTCTTTAATTCCTTTCTGGGAATGGTGCATGTGCACATGGACACATGTGACCTAATTGCATAACATCCTCACCTGGCCTTCTAATTACAAACTGTACCCTGCAAGTGGATTACCAATACAAATGTACTTCCTTTTCAGTTAAATGCAGGTAGCCTTGGATATTAAGTAACCCCTCCTTATTTTAGTTATGCACACAATTTGCTGCCTCAGAACATTGTGGGACTTATAAAACCCTTCCCGTGGAATAGTTGCTATCATTGAGTCAGTTTTTGGAGACTTAGTCAAATATTTGTTTCCCATTTTAAGTAAACATAGTGTGCTAATCTCCACAAGTGTTTATATAGACCCCATTTAGTGTTATTTGGAGTAATCATATTTCTTTCTTCATATCGTGTGATAACCAACAAGAATGATATGATAACTATCCCTTGAGCACTCTATAGAGCAAAAGGTATGTCCCTTATGAGATGCAGCAAACACCCTTCCACTTCTGAAATCCAAGTCAAGCAACCCATCTGAGCTTGTTATTTTCTGTCCTTTCCCTCCCAACCTGCTGAGTGTGGCAAGATGGACCCACGGCACAAAGACCCTATCTTATATGGACTACATCTCCTGAACTCCCTTGCTGGTGGACTTAGCTTTGATCCATTTTGGGAGATCAGAGGGTGAGAGTGAAGGTTTGGGCAGTTTCTCTGGGCTCTCTCCTTCGTTCCACGCTCTATCTCAGGCACAGCTGGTTCTCTTTACGACCACAGCTCCCACTGGGTGACTGCTCTGCTCTTTCGTCTCTCATTGTGTTCCAGTAACCTGATTTCTTCTTCTTGTCCCTTCAGTTTAGAGGCGATAACAGCTTCCCGCTATAGCTAGTGCCTGGGACTTCACCATCTGTTGTTTACTCCCGCAACCCAGCCCAAACCTCCTTAAGTAATACTTTCCTGAAAGTTTCTTCATTTAAACCAACTGGGGTGAATTCCATTTCCTGTCACAACGATGACAGGGAAGGTAGCTGATACACATTTGTGTTGATATACATTCAACAGGTTCTGGAGAGAGTTAACCATACCTACTCTTCTAATTTCCTTTCTTTATTTTTCTCTTGAATTCATTCCAAGTCAATGCCCCTATCACTCTACCATTAACGTTGTCACCAACAATGTTAATAATAATAATCCTATGGTCAGTTCTTAGCCCTCATCTTAATTTCTCAGCAGCAATGGGCACAGTTGACCTTTCTCTCCTCCTTGAAATTTTCTCTTCACTTGGCTTCCTGGACATCATGCTCTACTGACTTTTCTAATGCCTAGTAAGCCTGTCTTTTTCAGCCCCCTTTCCTGGTTCCTCCTTGTGGCAGAGCCGGGGTGGCTGCTTACCAAATGTGCTTTCTGTTTCTCGTGAGCATTTCTGAATCTCCCTTGCAATTTGAAGGGTCCATGGGTACCACTTCTAAGCATGGTTCCTAAAATTTTGCCATGCACCATCCTCCACATTCCTTCCTTCCTCCTTACATGACGCAGATACTCATGATGACCTCAGAATCCATGTGTTGAAGATTGAAGAGCCACAGAATGGAAGCAGAGTCACCCACCAATCAGGACACCCATTATGGACTTTATGTGAGTGAGAAATGTACTTCTATTGAGTTTGAACCATTATTCATTTCTGGTTTTGCTGGTTAGAGCAAGTGGAAGTATCTGGACTAATTTGCTCCTTACCTGCCCGTACCCTTAACACTGAGTGCCCAGGGCTCAGTCCTTGGATTTCTTCTCTTTCTACCCTCTTTCCCTTGTGACCTCATCCAGTCTCACACCTTTCAATACCAACTCTATTTTTGTCAGCTTCATTCTCCCAGCTGCTCAGGCTAAAAACCATTCTTGAGCCCCACATTTATCAGCCAATAAATCCTAGTGGCTCTACCTTCAAAATATATCCAGTATCTTTCTCCTTCTCACCATCTCCATAGGCATCAGGCTAGTCAAAATCTGCACCTGGAATACATAATAGCCTCTTACTGGTCTTCCTGCTTCTGACCTTGCCCTTTTCAGTCTTTCCTTAACCTAGTCACTAAAATGAGTCAGGATAAAAGTTAGATCATGGCACTCCTCTGCTCAAAACCTTTATAACTTTGCATCCCACTCTCTGGAGTCTTTACAATGGCTTCCAAGATCCTGCATGAGCAGCCCCTGTTACCTCTTTGACTTCATTTCCTACAGCTTTCCGTCCTGACACCCTTGCCATGCTGGCCACCTTGCAGCTCCTCCTTGCATATTCCCACCTCAGAGCCTCTTTTCTTCCTGTCTTTTTTCCCCCCAGATGGTCCCAGGGCCTCCACCTGTCACCTTGACTCAAATAGCGTTTCGTCAGTGAAATTTCCATGACATCCATTTAAATTTCAACCCTTCCACACACACTCACTTCTCTCCTTTCCTTTTCATATTTTCTCCATAGAAGTTATCACCATCATGCATAAAATTTATTTGATTTTCTGTTTTCTTTGGTCTTCCCTCCATAGGATTTAGCTCACTGCAGGCAGGGATTTTTGTCTGTTTTGTTTCCTGCTGTATTTCAGTACCTAGAACAGGGCCTGGCACACATAGTAGTGCTCAAGAAATATTTGTGGAATGAACGAACGAATGAATGCATTCTCTGCTTTCCTTTTAAATCAGACAGGAAAAAACAAATTTTAAAATGCTTCTTAAAAAATAAACCATATGTAAGAGGAAGGAAGGAAGGAAGGAGAAGCAGAGAAAGGAAGAAGGAAAGAAAAAAAAAAGAAAAATCTGTGGCTTCACATTCTAACAAAATACACTGCACCTTTACCAGCCAGCATTTTCACAGCCCTCAAAATTGAATCCATGCCAAGAACCATGCTTACAGAGCCATTCGTGGAAGACTGAGGCCCTATGACCAGCATTCCAAGAACCCATGGCAAGCAGGCACTTGAAGCTGGTGTTGTTAGAGTGAACATAACCAATATGTTAAACCAAGTGTGTCTTTATTTTATGTAATATTACTAAGTGATTATCACTTTAACATGGTTTTAAATGTATATTTCTCTTTGTAAAAAATATTACATACACAGTATACATAATTTGGAAAATATAAAAAAGAATAAAGGAATAAACAATGAAATAGAATGAAAAAAACTGAGAAAGGAAGGAACACCCATAGTCACAAAGACATGTACAATTAACATATTGTCTCAGGACCTACATTCATTTCTTTACATTAAAAAAAATCATCTTTCAATGAGCTTAAAAAGTTAAATACATTAGCATGAACCTCAGTGCACATAACACAAATCACTTATCAAATACTGAAGCAGAGCTGCTCTTATTTCTTGCTGCATACACTTAGCAATCAGTTCCCACGATCATAATTATCCTGTCATCGGCAGCATTTAACGACAGACAGGGCCATTCAGACATTATAAACAACCAAATGTGCAGATTTGAGTAGCCCGTTTTTCTCAATGTGAAATAACAATTCCATTTATGTAGCAGTAATGAAACATTTCTTAGTGAAAAACTGTGAGAGATTAAAAATGGTTTTGGCCTTGCCTGTGAGTAATGATGTCAAATGATGTAGTGGGGTAATTATTGTGAAGACTTAATTCCTGTGTCATCATGTATTTATAGATATACAAAGCATTCTACTGATTAAACAGCATTCAAGGTGACTAAACATTAACTGTGATTGACAGTTTACAGCTCAGACAGACTAAAAAGATTAAATAACATTAGAAAGTGACAGGTGACTTCTTTCCCCTCCGGGCATTTTGCCCTGTGAGGAAACGGTTGAGACTTCTAATAATATTGCTAACAAGTAAGTTCTGAACTGTTTGCTTGCAGCAGTCATATTCTGAGAAGGAATGCAAATCCTGTTATGCATCTGTTTCATCTTGGTGAGGTTGCAATGGCTATAAAAGTTAGATATAAGGTAAAGGAAAGTATAGCTTCCCTTGAGACTTAAAATACCCCGAAACATGTCCAACTTCTAGGGGCAGATAATGTTTCAAAGCTGTTGGCCAAGATCAATTTGTTTTATATCTGATACATTCTCTCTCAGAAATAGAGCCAAGATTATCCCAAATTCAATTATTTAGAATTTTAGGTAAACAACATTACTTATCTATAAAATTTCCCCTATAGCTGAGCCTTCAGCTATATTAAATGATTCCTAATTACATACCTATGAGTGCCTTACCTCAGCCTCTATCCTTTTTTCTTTCTAGAAGTTTCAGAGATTCTTTTTTTAAGCAGTTTTTTTAAAATGTATTTTTGGCTGTGTTGGGTCTTCGTTGCTGTGCACGCGCTTTCTCTAGTTGTGGTGAGCGGGGACTACTCTTCTTTGCGGGGCACGGGCTTCTCATTGCAGTGGCTTCTCTTGTTGCAGAGCACAGGCTCTAGGCGCACGGGCTTCAATAGTTGTGACACGCGGGCTTAGTTGCTCCGCGGCATGTGGGATCTTCCTGGACCAGGGATCGAACCCGTGTCCCCTGCACTGGCAGGCAATTTTTTTTTTTTAAACCCATCATCTATATTGTAGAATTAATACTTAGAAATTAAAGAATTATAAAATTAATTGTCCAGTTTGTTTGAAGGTAAGATTTTTATAAATCTAACTTAAAACTTTTATCAACAGGGCTTCCCTGGTGGCGCGGCCTTTTATCCTGCCGATGCAGGGGACACGAGTTCGTGCCCCGGTCCGGGAAGATCCCACATGCCGGGGAGCGGCTGTGCCCGTGAGCCATGGCCGCTAAGCCTGCGCGTCCGGAACCTGTGCTCCGCAATGGGAGGGGCCACAACAGTGAGAGGCCCCCGTACCGCAAAAAAAAAAAAGAATCCGCCTGCCAATGCAGGGGACACAGGCTCAAGCCCTGGTCCTGGAAGATCCCACATGCCGCAGAGCAACCAAGCCTGTGTGCCACAACTACTGAGCCTGGCAGGCAATTCTTAACCACTGCGCCACCAGGGAAGTCCCCAGAGGAGATTTTTTACCATCTTCTCTTTAAACAGATAGTACTAATTCCTATAAAATCATAATCATCAAACCTGATATGCTTGTCGTTCTTTGAACTTTCTGAAATGTTTCTTTTTTTCCTCTTTTATCTCATGGTAATAATAATACATGTGCACAGGGTTATGACGAGAGCTAGTTGAAAGAACGCATGTTGAAGTGCTTAGCACAGTGCTGACCCATAGCATTTGCCAAATAATTGTAAACCATTTAAATGAACTAATTTACTATATCCCATCCTTACAGTAGCTTCATAAAGTAGACAGAGTTAAGCAGTATTCTTTTTGTTTCATGAGTGCCTTTGAATCCAAGGCACAAAGGTTGAATGGCTTTCCTAAAGTCAAGAAACTTTTGGGGGATCTGAATCAACATTAGAATCCATACCTCCTGCTTTCCAACCTCAAGTGTGCTGCCTAGGGTCTTCTAAACCACATCATCACTCTGGGGTGAGAGATGGCCCAAGACTTCTCCATGTGTCATCCCTTAAGGCATCATAACTATCAGTAATGCTCCCCAGCTATGCTCTCATCAGCTCCTTTAGTCCCCATCCCATGCCTCTTTTATTAAGACTGAATTTTGTGCTCGTTAAGAGCACAAGCTTTGCTCTCTGACAGATCTGTGTTTGAATCCTGATTCTGGCTCTTAAAAACTGTGTATAAAGTGCACATAGATTTGTAAAGAAAGTGAGATATTGCCCGTGTAGTACCTGGCACATGGAAAGCACTCAGTAGGTTATTTCCATTGTTATTATTATTATTCCTAGATAAACTCCAGAGCTGCACTGCTGTACCTGCTACCATAGCCACACCTCCACACCAGCTGCCTCCTTGGGCTCCAGCCAATCTACCAAACTACTGTTTTCCCTGTCAGTGAATCCTCCTGACCACTCCAGGACCTCTCCTGCTTTGGGTACTGTGGACTCCCTCCTCTCCACTGGATGCTTTTCGGTTTTGACATCAGGGCACCCACCCTCGTGGTTTTCCTCATACATGACTCCTTCCCCTTCCAATGGCGCCACTCCCCACCCTTTATCCCACCCTTCAGAGCTCTGCCTGTCCCTGCAGACAGAGTCGTCAATGTACTATTCTCCTCTTCAACTGTGCTCTGCATGGATCATGGTTTTATTTACCCCTCCATATTCACCACATTGCATTCACCATATCTGCTTCTAGACCAACTAATTGGTTTATCCTCAAATTACATAAACATACGTGTGTGTATATATATATGATATATATACATACATATATAATTTTTTCCCTAAGGGCTTGGTGGGAACAGTTGAAGGAATGTGATTAACATTGTTGGCAGGAAGCGAACTGGAAAATGCCTAAGCATCATCTGCACATTTTAACCATCCTTTACAAACCTTCAGAGGTAAGTCATGGAACCTCCGTGGGTCTCATCCCTTCAGTGAAGGCATCCAGCAGCAAGATAAGGGAGTAATTCACCCACTATCTCCTGTCCCTGCAAGGTCTTAGCAATCCTTTAAAAGATTAGAAACTTATGAATAAACAAGGCACAACTCCAGCACTGGTGTCCCATTTGGAGTCTCATTAAGGCGGCAATAAATTCAAACTTATATAAATACTCTGGCCCTGCTGGGCACCTCAGAGCAAGTGAAGCTCGGGCATCCTGTCTGAATAACCACTTCTGCTGCCACTATCTCAACGCACGGGAAATTGTTATTATAACTTGCTGTTCACAATCATATAGTGCTGAAAACCCCTCTAAAATCTCAAAAAACCCTCCCATTCTTGTCTCCTTCACCCCCATGTGCCATGGTGTATCTCATTCTACAACTGTCACTGCTCTACCATGGGTCATTGATTAGGGTGTTGTGTTGGCCCCAGGCATCCTGAACACCTTGTTACAAAGGCACAGATACAGCAAAACTATGGCCATCGACACAAAGTGCTTCTAACAAGGAAGACATTTGGGAGTAAAGGGTGGGAACACTGGAGCCTCTTTCTCCTTCTCCAGTTTGGTGCCTGGAGAGACCCCAAGTATGGTATAGACATGCATGTCAGTGCCCTTTTACATAAGAAATAGGAAATGAATTCCAAACAATACTGGAAACAGCTGACCCTTTTAGCACAATGCTTAAATATGCTAGTACTGAGCCAAGGCAGCATGTGCAGAGTAAATATTTTAATCCCTAATTAATCACTTTGGTTAGATTGGTAAAACACAAGTCTAATGAAAATAATTTGAAATTTCCTTCATGAATAATTGCCTTGTTCGGGGAATTGTGGGAAGAGTCAACTGACTGACCTTCCATTCTTACTCAGCTGTACTGCTCTGAGACTTAATTTGTGTCCTTCAACCTCTTCCAGTCACCGTCATGAGATTAGAAATACCTTTTGTGCAGTTCAGCAGCAAATATGCAATATGACAGTTAAGTCAGCAGAGAGGTAAAGAACCAAGCAACTCCTGGCTTTCTCACTGCGGAGCCATACAGGACCCTGTAGAGGGGAGGGTATCTTCACAACCCTGCACTCTTTTATTAGGTTGTGAGCATGATGGATTGCTCCAGGTTATTGAACTGTTCCTGTTCCTTTTTAATTAAAAACCTGAATAATAAGGTGCCCAGGGTTTGGACATTTACAAAGGGGAGAGAAAGAATTTTCCAGCTCTGAGTGCTGATGAATGCTATCCTGATTAGCACTGTGCCACCAGATTTAATTACTTCTTTGAGTAAATCAAATCTTTCTTACAGGGCAATGTTCCTGGGTGTGCAGAGACCAAAGGTTAAGCCACCTTACTAGTTACCTGTTCAGACATGTTGGAACCTCTTAGATGTGGGTTGTGAGTGTGCTCTATGCCATCCCTGTTCCATCCTGCTTGCCTGCCCATTCTCCTTAACTTCCTCCCGGGTGCCCCTCAACCCCCTTCCTGCAATGAATGTATTGCTTATCTGGTTGGAATGTCACTAGGAGTAATGCCTGGCAATGTGCCATATGGCTGGTGCACTCTGGCTCACACTGCAATCATTGCTAAAAATTGCCTGGTCCACCAGTCAGTTTGGCCAGTTCTATGGACTGTCAAGGTCCACCTGGTGGACCATCTGCCACCTCCCCCTGGAGGTTCCTCCTCTCTTTTGTTTTCCAGTCTGGTCCTCCTCCTAAACCTTGCTCTTTTATTTGGAAGATACAAATATTTGGGGGAATTTTGCTTTTGCTTCTCAACGTTCAGGAGGATGTGATGTTCTGGGGTTGCTGAGATGCATTGGGATAACAGCACATTAACTCTTTGTTGTTCTGCAGTTGCCTTGCACGGCGGCCAATAAATGGCTTAAGAAGCTTGGTTATAGGGTGGCAAAATACCATTCAAATGGAGAAGGATAGAGGCAGGCAACTAGTAACCCAGGTGGTAACTGAACCAAATTTTGGAGCAGATTTGGTGTCTCTATTCACAAATGAAATTAAACACATCTCATGCCAAAAGGATCACAGAAGCCCTCCCATTTTATAGGGTCAGAGGCATAGAGAATTAGAAGCCAACCCATTGTGGGTGTGTGGAAGGATAACTATGCATCCAATAGCATGATACATGGTTAAGCATAACTGGTTGATCATACTGTTGTCCTAATGATCACCTTTAAAAATAGCTCTAGGATTTCCCTGGTGGCACAGTGGTTAAGAATCTGCCTGCCAATGCAAGGGACACGGGTTCTAGCCCTGGTCTGGGAAGATCCCACATGCCGTGGAGCAACTAAGCTT
Source organism: Orcinus orca (assembly GCF_937001465.1). NCBI lineage: Eukaryota > Metazoa > Chordata > Mammalia > Artiodactyla > Delphinidae > Orcinus > Orcinus orca. The sequence continues at coordinate 157,788,998 of NC_064560.1, read as the reverse complement.
GTGTGCCACAACTACTGAGGCTGCGAGCCACAACTACTGAGCCCACGTGCCGCAGCTACTGAAGCCTGCACGCCTAGAGCCCATGCTCCGCAACAAGAGAAGCCACTGCAATGAGAAGCCCGGGCACCGCAACAAAGAGTAGCCCCCACTTGCCACAACTAGAGAAAGCCCACGCACAGCAACGAAGACCCAACGCAGCCTAAACAAACAAACAAATAAATACACTAGCTCTAAAGGATTCCTCCCCAGAGCTCCTGATGCCAGATCTCTGAATCAAAGAGTTGCCAGCAGCAAGTCTAATTCCAGGGAAGAGGGCAGCAAGAGGGCACTGGGCTGCAGAAGGCAAACATTGACTGTTTGATTATCATTGTGCCCAGGTTGGGTCCTGCTGCTGGCATCTAACGAGTGCTTGCCCTCCCTCGCCGGGGAATGTGTGCTAGAAAGGAGCAAAGTGATTGCTCATTCTTCCAGAGCTCAGCTCTGCAGTTTGACTGCCTTTGATTCCAGCCACACCAACCTGTGTGGGAGCTCTCCACAAAGCAGACCAGGAACTGGTTTTGAAATTGTCTGTCTGCACTCTTGCTTTTCCCAATTTTCCTGATATAAATAAGTCAGGTCAGAACACTCACAGACCCCATGGTATGAATACAAAAATGTCCCTTGCGGTTGTGTGACTCTGTATTTCTAGAGTCGTCAGATAGGATTTGAACTCTGGTAGTGCCCCCCTCACAACTTAACCCTACACTGGAGCGTATTCATCCATTACCTGAGAGTCTTTGTCTATAAGTGTTTCATTCATTCAATATTAACTAAGCACCCACTAGACACCAAGTGTCGTGCTGGGAACTGCCCTAATCAAATGTAGCCCCTCCCCTATTTAAGCTTTTCTCAACATTGCAATTTAATTCTGTCTTCCTGCTTCTTCAGTTGTTTTAAGATCTACCATTGAGTTACCATGCATTTGGCCATTCATACATTTTTGCCTTCCCTCCAACATTGCTTACTTTAGTCTTAAATCCCTCTTATGGCTGAACCTAGAAACACAGTAATACTGAAACTACATTGGACCATTTTGCAGAGAGATGGATATGGATATATGAATAGATGGATGGATAGGTGGTAGATAGATGGATAAACAGATATGTAGTTGATAATAGAGATATCTTTTGGTGTGAGCTGTTATGTGGCACAGAGGCATTAAATTGGAAGAAATGTAAGACATTCTGTGAGAGTCCTTTCCTCATAGAGGTTCACAGGTCTGAGTGACTTGCTTAAGGTCACAGCTAACTGTTTTACAGTTGAGACTAGAGAACTGGCTTCTGACTCTTGGTCATTACTGTTTCCAACACACAGTGATCCTTAACCCATATAATTCAGGCTCTATGCTTTGATTCTTCTGCTACCTAATCAGTGAGAAACGGGTGAAATATCAAAAAGATTCACACATTTTAATAATAATAATAATGTGTGTATGAAGCCTGCTTATTTCAGCATGCCCAAAATACATTCACAAAATGTTGGAACTTTCACCTGCTGGTTTTTGGGATAGCTATTCCAGGCAACAGCCCAGAACTTGGCTGTCATCAACAGTGGAGAGATTTCAGAACTTCCTGTGCCTTCTCCTATCCTGCTTTAATTACTTTCGTGGTGCTTCTTCATCAGCTGAGTTTCTACATTAAGGCTGAATACCTGGCCCAGCTCCAGAGCTGCCTCCTGGACGAGGTAAACTCTAGGTCTGAGTTTGGAGGTCAAGATGTGAGTCCCTCTTGTTGTCTCCTCAGCCTTTCATAATTTAGTTCCAGAAATTACATACACCCTTTTTTCCTTTGATAAAGATGCCTAGTTTCCAGAAATCAGCTCATCAAACCTCAAGCAAACTAGACTCATTTTTGGGGGCAGACATGTCATTCACAGAAGCTTCCTTTTCTTTATTCAGATCTTAAAGGCAATTTCTTATTGATTTGTTGCTTGTTTATATCACAGTGGCTAATATTTTTTAAAAATATAGCCATGAGTTCCAAAAGGAATCACATACTGAAAACCTCAAAGAGTTTGAGTCTGTGAAAGCAGGTTGCCATTAACAAAGTGAAGCGCACGGCCAAGGCACTTGAGGCTCACACTTCGCTTTTTTTTGTTTGTTTTTGTGAGTCATTGTCAGAAGCCAGGATTGGGGTAGCTGAGGTCAAGGGGTGGCTATGTTATAAAGGCCACGGAAATTTAGAGTGTAGATTGGGGAATGAAGGCAGAGCAGATGTCAGGTGGCTTGGGGAGACTGAAGACAATTCCCAGAGTTAGTTTCCCTAGCTATGTCAGTGCTGTGGAAAATGGTGGAACTTAGTGGTTTTATCCTCACAGCTGCTGCTGGTGGAGCTGGCCTCATAGGCTTTCAAATTCTGGGCCCATATGCGTCCCCTCTGGTCCATGACAGTGCTCTTGAGAATATCATTTTATTTGGAAAGTTCTGAGGAGAGGGGGAAAGCAGTGCCCTGTATCTGTCTCACCCTGAATGCAAATTGGACTTATGAGGAGGCAGGTTTTCACTCAGTATGAAGAAGAACGTTGTAACAAGTAGGGAAGATCAGTCAGCTGAGATGTACAATGAGCTCTCTGGCATTGGAAGTAAGAGGCTTAAAGACTATCTTTCAAGGATTCGGAAAGGGGGTTCCTGTTTTGGATGAAAAGTTGGATAGATGACGTTTAAGATTCATATAACCAAAAGGATTGTGATTCCCTGAATATCGTTAACATAAATCTATGTCATAGGTTTATGAATATTATTTAATTCTGTTTCCAAATTGGCTCATCAGTGTACATGAAGGCCAATAGCAAGTTCAGAATAGGCAACTGCTCCTAGGATTGGGTTTCAAGGAACTCAGGAAGGCTCCACGGATTAGAAACAGACACAATTACAGCCTCACTCTTTTACTTAAGGCTGTGTCCCCTAGCCAGTGCAACCTATCTGGGAAAAGCAATGCACTAAGTGTTACCAGTCATCTTGTCCCGGTGCACTGAGGGATAATGATTGCAGAGTCATGTGTTTAAGAGAACGAGCTTTGCAATGAGACTTCCTGGGTTGGAATCTCTGTGTGAATTTCAGCAAATCCCTAGCCTCATCTGTAAAATGGGGATGAGAATAATGCCTATCTTATAGGGATGCTGGGAGAATTAAATGAAATACACGTCAAATGCTTAGACCAATGCCTGGGAGAAAGTGAGAGATCAGGAAATACCAGCTGTTATTTACTCCTTGGTTTGAAGGGTTTGATCAGACTCTTTCTTGAGAGTAAGTTTGGCTTTGTGTAGGTGAGGGGCAAGGAGGGATTTTTGCTTTAGGGAAGGTGGTTTTCTGAACGGCTGGAGATGGGAACCAAGGGGGAGGAAGCTAAAGAAAGCAGAACACAGTGCAGGGGACAACAGCTTCTATTTTGAAATGTTGCCCAAGGAAGTCCCATCCTGCCTGGTTTCCTGAGTTTCCATTTGATGAGTAAACCCCAGATTAAAAGTCTTGAGGATTCAGCTGCCTATCAACTCATCAGACTTAAAATGCATAGGAGACCCACCAGTTTTTCAGTCTTTCAGCTCTTCCCCTCTCAAGTAAAACAAGTCGAGAGAATCGAAGCCCCCAAACAGAATGTGTTTACTATAAGGGCCTAATCAACTTCCTGGAAAATTGTCCGCAGATTTTAATTAAGTTCTAAAGACCAGTGAACCTAGAGGGCTCAACACAAAGGGGGAGAAGCAGCCTGCCAGGGGTGTGCCTTTCAGCAGCTTCTCAGAGAAGATAAGGTGAGCATTCCCAACTTTTGTCTTTCTCATGACTGGGCCCAGCTTTATCACAACGTAAAGAAAATTCATGTTATGTTATGAAGGGAGTCTTTGAAGCCTCCTCAGTAGTTGTTTTAACAACTCAGGACAGCTGCCTTGCTGTTAGTTATTCCCCCCGCCCTGCCCCACCCCACCCTCTGCTTACGTGCAGTTTAAAAATTAATTTAGAATACATGAGATCAGCGAAATAAGGGCATTAGATGGTGTCCCCCAGAAATGGACTTCTTGTACTCCGAAAATGTTCTTAGAAACACATGTGAGTTTCTTTGCTCTCAAATTAAGGAGGATTAAAGCCGCCAGACAGTTGTTGCTCAGTTCCTTCGGATCATGTGGCCAAGGCTGAAAAGCCTTAAGTTGCTGGCATGAGCCTAAGTCAGTTGCCTGATCTCCAAATTAATTTTTGAATTAAATGATTGTCCCCCCTCCCTTTTTTTCTTCTAATTGAGACTTCCATTGAAAAATGCTTAGCAAACAGATGGAAAAAGCCAGAACAAAAGACTATTGTGGAATAATGAAATGGGGGTCATTTGAAACAGTTTTAGATTAGTACTAAAGGTGCAATTAAATCTTTCTTTTAATTATATTTTTATTAACTATAAAGGTATTTAAAATAAATTATAAGCATTTATAATTATAAGCATACAGGTAGAACCTAAAGAATGACTGAAAGAGCTTAGATCATTTCATAGTTCACTTGCATGAGCTTCTTCCTGGTGACACAGAACAAAGACTTCCAGGCAGAATAGCTTCATGTTTAATTTTGAAATAACAATGACTTATCTTATAGATCTTAAGCAATGTTTAATGACCTGAACACTTGTAAAATGTTTCTATAAGATGAAATAAAAAGAGAGATAATTTTTAAATCCCTGAATAAGAAAAAGCCACATACTTAATAGTGAGGACAGACAAGTGTTTGAATAAGGAAGTGATATTCAGAAAGTAAAGGTTTATTTGAAAAAAAAAAAGACAAAATGTTAACATTAAGAATGTGCAAAAATTTCAATTGTGCTGAAGGCTTAGATTCAATATGTTCAGTAAAAAACTTCATGCTGAAAAAAATGCAGTATTGTGTAGTTATATGCATATGTCAAAATCTTAAAAAGTCAACTTCATCAATAAAAACAGTCTTAAAGCCAATAATTATTGGCTGTGAAATGAATAGTGAAATAAACAGTTTGCCCAATCAAATTTATTTCGACCAGCCACCATTTAGTCACCAGATTCATGGCAAGACTCCGTGTGTGAAGAGTGCAAGTTTTCTCAGTTTTATGAGCCTAAAGACCTCTTTGTGGATTGAAAAAAGGTAAAGGAATAGTTGTGAACAAATACTATTTCTTTTTATGTATAATCATCATATTTATTTATCACCATTATGACATTTCTGACTAACTTTTTAGCATTTATAAATTTATAGGTTCTTAGAACAAATATTATTTCTGACTTAGGTACTGGAAAGGTGTCCTGTGGCTCAATGAGTTAAAAGGAAATTCTCAGAGCTCTTAGGATATGGTTGTTACACCCACGTAGGGTTAAGTCAGAGCAACTTTATTAAAGGAGTATCATGGGTGTGTGAGGGGAAGGGACAAGTCCTTGGAGCAGCAATTAAAAATCAGAACTGCTAACTAGACCTGGATCTTTCAAGATTTTTTAACCTTGAGTTTTAAAATGTTGACTACAGACCCTTTGTGAGCAATTTGTACACAAACTCTAATAGATCCTTAATGGCTTACTTTTCTTTGTCTTGCCATGTTGAAGTTCTCTCTTTGCTGGTCCAGCTGCAGGGATGATTCTTTACCTGCTCTCCCTGCTTGCAGAAGATGACACTAACGAGAACCTGAGATGGGTGAAGAGATGATGGGAGTAGCCAGTTGCGCTAAATGAGTTTGTCAGCGGCCTGACTTTCATTCATTCACTCAAAAAATATTTATTGCATACAGGGCACTGTTCTAGAGGCTGGGAGTACATTAGTGAACAAACCAGATGAAAAACTGGCCTACTGGAATTTACATTCTCGGGGGAGTTAGAAGTACAGACAATAAGCAAATAACTATGTCAGGTGAAAAGTGCTATGGAGAAGAGTAAAGCAGAGATGGGGAGGAGGGAATGCTACAGAGAGAGATGGTGATTGCAGTTTAGAACAGGAAAGTCAGGAAGGGCTCACTGAGAAGTGAATCTTCAGCAAAGGAGTGTAGAGGGCATCCCCGTAGATATCTGGGGCACGAGTTCTCTGCTCAGAAGGAACAACAAGGGCTTTCTGGCTGGCACAGTGGTTGAGAATCTGCCTGCTAATGCAGGTGACACGAGTTCGATCCCTGGTGCGGGAAGATCCCACATGCCACGGAGCAACTAAGCCCGTGCACCACAACTACTGAGCCTGTGCTCTAGAGCCCATGAGCCACAACTTCTGAGCCTGCGTACCACAACTACTGAAGCCCGCGTGCCTAGAGCCTGTGCTCTGCAACAAGAGAAGCCCCCGCTCACCGCAACTAGAGAAAGCCCAAGCGCAACAACGAAGACCCAAATCAGCCAAAAATAAATAAATAAATGTATAAAAAAAAAAAGAGGGAACAACAAGTGCAAAGATCCTGCGGTGGGGTGTGCTTAGCTTGTCCTAGGAGTTAGTGAGAAAGAGAATCAAAATCTAAACATATTTCAGTGGACCAACCCAAACAAGATGGAATTTAACAGGCGGGAACGAGGGCAGAGGGATGGTAGATGAGGTTAGAGAAGTAAGAGGGGCCCATTTGCGAAGGGTCTTATAGGCCATTGTGGGGACATTTTAGGTCCCCCTGAGGGAAAGAGCAAAGAAGATTGATCAACCACTGTTGACTATCTAACAGATAAAATAGAAAATGGGAAAGAAGTGAAAAGGCTAAAGATGGGAAGTGTCTGGTGTTTAGAAGGTGGAAGTAGTTGGATATGGCAAATTATAGACCAGGGGTTGGCTGTTAAAGTAAAGGATCAGGGAGTTCCCTGGTGGTCTAGTGGTTAGGATTCAGCGTTTTCATGGCCCGGGTTCAATCCCTTGTTAGGGAAAAGAGATCCTACAAGCCATGCTGCGTGGCCAAAATTTTAAATAAAAGGAATAGTTAAAGTAAAGGATCACATGGTAAATGTGTGAGGTGTTGAGGGCCTCTGGTCTTTGTCACAACAACTCAACTCTGCCTTTAAGGCACGAAAGCAACCATAGAGAGTACATAAATGAACGAGCATGGCTATGTTCAGTAAAACTTTATTTACAATAACAGATGATGAGCTGGATTTGGTCTGTAGGCTGTAGTTTGCTAACTTATGCATATAGACCAATAATTTGTGAGGACTTGGTTGAGAAAGCAAGAGATCACCAAAAATAAGTTATGGCAGAATCATCTTATTTCTTCATTTAATGGGACCATCAGTGTATTAGGATAAGTCAAATGGAGTCAATATTATGGATCTGGACTTCACCGGGACGCTTAAGAAACTCTTTTTTTTTTTAATAAATTAATTTTATTTATTTATTTATTTTCGGCTGCGTTGGGTCTTCGTCACTGCACACAGGCTTTCTCTAGTTGCAGTGAGCGGGGGGCCGCTCTTCGCTGTGGTGCGCAGGCTTCTCATTGCAGTGGCTTCTCTTGTTGAGGAGCACTGGCTCTAGAGCGCAGGCTTAGGAGTTGTGGCGCACGGGCTTAGTTGCTCCGTGGCATGTGAGATCTTCCGGGACCACAGCTCGAACCCGTGTCTCCCGCATTGGCAGGTGGATTCTTTTTTTTTTTTAATTTTATTTTATTTACTTTTTTATACAGCAGGTTCTTATTAGTCATCAATTTTATACACATCAGTGTATACATGTCAATCCCAATTGCCCAATTCAGCACACTACCATCTCCACCGCCCCGCAGCTTTTCCCCCTTGATGTTCATACATTTGTTCTCTACATCTGTGTCTCAACTTCTGCCCTGCAAACCAGTTCATCTGTACCATTTTTCTAGGTTCCACATACATGTGTTAATATACGATATTTGTTTTCCTCTTTCTGACTTACTTTACTCTGTATGACAGTCTCTAGATCCATCCACGTCTCAACAAATGACTCAATTTCGTTAGCAGGCGGATTCTTAACCACTGCACCAACAGGGAAGCCCCCCAGACACTGATACTGTTTGAATATGTTTTTTTTATATAAAGTTTTCTAAAGGATAACTTTCATTGATTAGAGAAGTAGTATAAAATCACATAATTATATTTAGGATAATTCAAAAAAATATATCCTCATAGTGGTCATTAATTTAAGAGGTGCTCCTGTAGTGTATCTCTAGGGTGACTTTGGGAGAGAATAAGGGCTATTAGATAGCTTTTAGAGACTGAGCCAAACGAATCTGTTCTGTCACCCTTTCTGCTTCATAAATTTGCCTGTGTCAAGTATATGTGGCCTACACGTGGTCAGCATAAAAGAGCTGAAGTAGAAACCACTAGATGTTTGTAGTCAGGACAGAGTGTGTCTGGTGAAAGATGAAGGATCTTCATTTCCATAAGAGAAACTCTTTTCTTATTTTCTTGTGAGCAAGATGGAGAAACTGTCTTAGATTCAAGAATGCTTCTCTGCTCTGTGTCGCAGAGGCTGACCTAGCCAGCTGTGTTGCCTAAGCTTCTGCGTCAGCTGGTTCCAGCTCGGTTAGGCCAAAGGTAGGAAGGGAGGAGTGGCAAATTTTGCCTCCTGCTTCTGTGCCTTGGGTGGCAGCTCCAGCAGTGGCTGCATCTCCTCCTTGGCTCCACTTTTCACTGCTATGTAGGTTCTACTACCCCTGCCCCCATGCGTACTCCAGTCTACGACTGACAATGGCTTCCTGTTGTTGCTACTCTTGGTTGCCTAACTGTTCCTTGGTTGACTTCTCAGATCTTCTAGCGCCTGGGAAACAACTCCCATGTATTAAATCCTCTCTGTTTTAAATACTCAGGGTGGTTTCTGTTTTCCTGTTTGGACCCTGACTGATACAGGGGCTAACTTATGTCACCCAAGAGGGAGGTTTAGACCCCAGTATTGCCAGGCTCTCTTCTCTGCTCTCACCATTTTTAACAATAATTTGGATGATGATGTAGTTAGTGCATATGCTAATCACACTTGCAAATGGCAGAATCAGAATCTAAAAATATCTCAATGGGCCAAGTCTAACAGAAAGGAATGTAATAAGAAAATAATATGAACTCCTGCACTTGGGTCCAAAAATCAAGTATGGAATGGGGAAATCGTGACAACAGCACATGAGAGCTTCAGGTTTTGGGACTGACATCGCAACGTGGCCATAGTTTACCAAAAAATTAAAAAGCCACAGGGAGTACTGGTTGCACTAATCCTTTAGTACAGAGAAAAAGGGAGTTAAGTGGACTCTTCTCTATTAGTCAGACCACTCGGGGTACTACACTTAGTCTGGGGCACAACATTTAAAAATACTATTGATAAAGTAGCTTGAGACACAGGAGAATGATGGACTAGTAAAAGGCAGTGTAAGTTATTGAAAGAAACTAGAAAGAAGCACTCAGAGCAATGGGTAGGAATCACACATTTCCACGTCTAAAGGGATACCAGGCCAGCAGTGGTTGTCTAGAACGACACATTGTCTGGCGCCTCTTTTCTGAACGGGCAGAGGGTGTCCCTTCTCCCTTCTCGGCATACTCTACTTAGCTTACATTTTCACATTAGGGAAGTTGTCCTTATGTCTATCCCCAAATTTTCGCGCTCTAGTGAAAGTCCCGATGCAGTCATTGTTGACATGAGAACTCGATTTTTCATGTAATCAATGACTCAGGAATCAGACTTATTCTAATTCTAGGCACTGATCCCTTTTGTGACCCTGGATAACTAACTCACTCTTTAATTGCCTCCATTTTCTCACCAAAAAAACCTGCTCTGGATCACACTTAGCATATACTGGACTTCCAAAGCTTAGTAAAGATTTTTTTTTCCTGCTTCTTACTGTTTACATGTTTTACAGAAATCAGAAGCACCAACATCCTGGGGGTTTTATGCAAATGTGATGAAAAGAAATGAGTAAGACTGTAACTAGGACGAAATAAGGAGCGGCTGCCTTGATATTCTGTACAGCCTCATTAGAAAGGCTGTTACTGTCAGGTTGCAATACATCTATCACATGTTTTCTTCTTTTCTTGGTTGGTAAGACTTTTTTGTAAACTTAATATCTAGTCTGCATTGTGCTTTAATAGAAACCTCATGTAATTCTGCAGCCCAAGCTGTTTTTTTCTTTGCACTCTGATTCTTAACTGTGGGATGCATTCGGTCTGGCCTCTACCTGGTGACGACTTCCTTCTCTTGATTCTTTGAGATAAGAAATTGACTGACACATTTTCTGCATGTACAGAATCAACCTGCAGAACTTAGAGTCAGGAATTACTGTTTCCTTATGTTGCCTAACAATGCTAAACTCATTAGCACTTACACGGGATATCTTGGTGTGTTTATCATAGGCAGGTTAAAAGAAAAACAATTTAATAATGCTTAACCTAGTATTTTGTGCTATTTTGATGGATTTAGGAAAAACTGTGGGTGTTGCTGCTCTAATAGGTAATATGAATTACTACTAAATTTTCTTTGTGATACAGTTGTCATGCTTGACAAATTCTAAAATAATCAATGTAGCTCTACAATAGAACACTAGGTTTATATAACATATGCCATCACTAGCTTTAAGTGTTTTATAACCAGAAGTGATCTTAGTGATAATGAAATTTCTGTTACAGGTAAGGAAACTGAGGCTCAGAGAGGTGAGATGAGTCCCCTAAGTTTGCCGGTGAGAGTGAGAATTGGAGTTAGAATCCCAAGCCCTTTCCACTATACCAGCCCGAGGAAGCTCTGCTGTTTCCCTCTCCGTGATCTCACATGTAAACTGTAAAATGCAGATCGGATGTTAACTGGACTATCATGGCAATCATTTTGCAATATATACGAATATCAAGTCATTGTGTTGTACCTCTTAAACTAATATAATGTTATATGTCAATGATAGCTCAATGAAAAAAATTTAGTGCAGGTCAGGAATAGTATTATAACACCATAGAATAACACTTCTATCAGCTTAGACTTGGGACTTGTGATAATCCTATTCTGTCAGTAGAAAATGCATGTGGATTTGTAGACACCACCTATTTCGTTTGCACTAAGGTGCCCTTGGTTGTAAATTGCATAATTATGAAATTTTATTTTATATTTACTAATAGAACTCTTTAAGCCTTATTTAGATTACTCATTTCTATGAGGTCTTACTCTTGTGTATAAGTAAAAAGAAGATATAAACAAGTCTAATGATATATCTAAAACTTCCTTATATGCAGTGTTCAATTCTTCTGAATCATTTTTGGACTTGCAGTTGCTGCCACACATGTTTTTTCACCCAGTGTTCTTCGTACCATCAAGAATATCAGTGATGCAGTACTTCTGGAAAGAGTGCTCTATTAGAGTCCTGGGATTTTTTTCCCAAGCCATGGACACCAATTCTGCAAGTTTTGATGCACGTGTCCAGGTAAAGACAACTATGTCTCAACTGCCACCTGGTAACAGCAAACTTAAGATACATTCTGATTTCAGAGGTGTTAAAATGCTGAAAATTTTAAAGAGAAAAAGAAAGGAAAAAGAAGGAAGAAAGGGAAAACGGAAAGGGTCTTGGTGAAAAGTATGGCATGTCATTTTGCGTTTGTTCCTAGCATTCCTTCTCTGTTTAATGTACGACTGTATATGTGTGTATGTGCTTGGGAACTGCTGGCAGCCATCTTCCCCAGGCCCTTTGAGGAAGGACATTTGCAAAACAAGAGAATTAATGAGGCCCACATTTAGTGGAAGGCAAATCTGAGAGACAGAGAAAGTTTGGATGACATTTGCCCCTGGATTCTGCCATACTGGAAGCTAGTTTCGTACTTCTCATTTGAGTGAGCCAATCAAATACCTTTTAAGGCTTAAAGTAGCTTGATCTGGTTTTCCTTTACTAGCAACCCCAAAGAATCTTGACTAATACATGGGGCACCCCAATGCATAGTCAAAGAATATTCTATAGATTTAAACATTTACAGGTCAGTAAAAAGAAAAAAAAATTGTCTGAATGCAATGTCAGATAATTTTCTTCACGAGCATGGACCAAAAAGAATACTGAGGAAACCGAAAAAGAAAGAACCAAGACAAATGACAGAGTTTATTAAATAAAGCTGAAGTTTTGAAATTTAGTCTGTAAAGTATACTCAGAAACCAAAATCGTGTTTTCAAGTAGAACTAATCCAGAGCTGCTTCTGCAAATGCTGCTGACATTGTGGGTCGGTTGTGGCTCTCTGTGCAACTGAGCATGGGCAAAGCTCACAGTTCCACAGGATACTCCCACAGACACTGTCCTTCCTGGGACGACACACCTCCGAAACCTGTTTCCCATCCCTGGCTGACACAGGAAGGAGGCAACTAATAAATGCAAGCTTGCTTTCTATTTCTCACTCTAATCATGGCACGTGACTTAAGAGGAAAGTTTAGAATGTAGTTGTTCATCCCTTCCCTTTCACAGAAACTTATTATATGCCCTGCCAGGGTTGCTTTCCTTTTAAGGAAAGCTCCGGACTTTGGCTGATGGTAATGTATGTATGTGAGTGTGTGTGTGTGTGTGTGTGTGTGTGTGTGTGTGTGTACTTACCCAACAGCTAGGATAACTATACAATTTATCCTTTAAAATGGGACATTTTTGAGACTGAAAGGGGTCACTAGTAATAAACACTCAGGAACAAGTGCATGGACACCTGTTAATAGCACTAACTGGGATAGTGCTTTTTTATTCAACTTCATTCCCTTAGTCAAACTTGCTGTCATCTACTAAACTGTGAGCCCTGTGAGGACAAGGTGCAGATCTTCATGTTCCTAGTGCAGTAGAGCCAGGCAGGCACTCAGTGAATGTTGAGAGTCACAGAAAACAGCAGGAGCAAAGCAACAGTCATAACAAACATGCACGAAAACGATGGGCCTTTTCATTTTTTTCAGGTGGTGCATGGCCACCCATGCTTCCTGAGCAGAGCACTCAGAAGACTGGGCAGATACGCAGTTAGAGCCATAATCCAGAGCAAATGTCTTAACAAGTCATCTGACGCTTACGTGTGTGCCTAGTCGTAACTGTCCTGCCCGTTGTCAAACAGGGTCACATCCAGCAGAAGGAGGGGGAATAAAGCGGGAGTTTCTCTGAGACTTCTGCAGGGACCTACACCCAGATCCTGGTGTGGACGGGGGACGGGGGTGCCTGACACCCCGGTGTTACTAGTAGGGACAGGGAAGCGTCTAAGTTTTCAGACCAGCTGCTGCCTCCCCTCCTCCCCTTCTCTGTGAGGTGTCCTTCTTCAGGGAAGGAAAGCAGCACCTCCGAATCAGGTATCCCAGACATCACAGCCATCACACAAGGAGGAACGAGAAGCCTGGCTGACCCATCCCTATCACGTCCCTGGCAGGGAGGGACTTGGGCGCTGGAGTATCCCCTCCTCTCCCCTCTTTTCTTCAAAGTTCCTCACTTTAGTCTATGGGCCTCTGAGTTACTTTCTACTCTAGCAGGATTGACTTATTTTTATATTGTCTCCTTTTTCCTCTTGACTTCCCATCCCTAACCAGGTGAAGAGGGGAGGTAGAAAGGAGCAGGGGCAGGAAGTGTGGCGGAGGTTTTGGGGAGGACATGCCCTGACCCAACCCCGCTGCCAGAGTGCTGGTGTGGGTAGGGGCGACAGGAAGAGTGAGCCCTCGTGCACAGTGTTCACACTAAAGCGCTGCTGCCTCATTCTTGCCAGGGGTGCCTGAGCTGGAGTGTAGTGGGGAGGACTCCCCATGCCAGAAGGAGAGCATGAGAGGTGAGTGAGACCATGAGCCCTAGAAGGCCAGCCGGGGGCCAGGTGGGAGACTTGCTATCTGAGGCTCCTGGGAGACCCTGAACTGAAAGGTGAGCCCAGCAGTGCTGGCAGAGGACCAGTGAGGGGCTGGAGAGAGGGAGGGTGGACACGGACATCACGGGACCATTTCGGAGCCAGTGAAAATGGGATTGAGGCACTACCAAGAGGCAGACAGGGTTGAGGGGAGGGTCTGGGTCTTGGACCCCAGCTGCTGTGTGCTCTTTCTCCACGGGCCAGGAGGATGGCTTGGCTCGTTTTCTAGGCCAGCATTGAACAGACAGTGGTGAGAAGGACGGGAGTGGGAAGGAGAAGGAAGCCTCATTTAGAAGTGATGTTCTTGCTTGAAGCCTTCACCTCCACGGATTCAGAGATCCTTTTAGCAGGTGTCCAGGTATCCATTACCATAAGCAAAAATGCTTCCAAGTCCTACTTAGACCTGCTCAAAGCTCACCTCTCAGGCCCATCTCTCCTTCCTCCTCTTCCTTCAGTCAATGTCATGTGCAGGTGGTGAAAGTGTATTTAAGTTAGTTCGTTTACTGTTCAGTATTTTAAACTTTTTAACACCTAGCTCTCAAAATGATATTATCTGGGGCTTCCCTGGTGGCGCAGTGGTTGAGAGTCCGCCTGCCGATGCAGGGGACACGGGTTCGTGCCCCGGTCCGGGAAGATCCCACATGCCGCGGAGCGGCTGGGCCCGTGAGCCATGGCCGCTGAGCCTGCGCGTCCGGAGCCTGTGCTCCGCAACGGGAGAGGCCACAACAGTGAGAGGCCCACGTACTGCAAAAAAATTAAAAAATAAAAAAAGATATCTGAAACATAAAGGCACTTGGTACTGAAAAATATGAGTATTGGAGACCAGTGGACCTGGGTTCAAATCCCCATTCCTGCTGTATGGACCTGGGCACATTATCTAACTTCCCAGCATCTGCATCTATACACCTGGGAAACATGTCCATTTCACTCAGGATTGTATATAAACTGCTTAGCCAGTGCCTGGATGCTGAGTAGATGCTAAGTAATTATCCTTCCCTTTACTCCTTTCAAATTCCTCAAAATCATAGATCAGTATTCCCTGTTTAATGATTGGTAGGTAGTTGTTTTCATTTGGCCAGAGTCCACTGAAAGGAATGAGGTCAAGTAATCTTAAACATCAGATTAATTTTTAAAATTAGCTTATTGTCAATTCTGCTTCAGATTATATTATTTTGATTATTTGGAGTAAAGCAACAGTTAATATTTAGACTTTTACTTATAAAATGAAATATGAATATTTTATGTGTTTCTAATCATTTTAAATAGTAAAAACAGTAATTAACTATGCCTCATCATTACAAAAGGGCCATCTGGCTGCTCTGTAGCAAAAGCAACCAAGAAAATGAGGACAGAGTGGATTTTTATGACGTTATTCTTTTTTTTTTTTTTTTTTTTTTTTTTTGCGGTACGCGGGCCTCTCACTGTTGTGGCCTCTCCCGTTGCGGGGCACAGGCTCCGGACGCGCAGGCTCAGCGGCCATGGCTCACGGGCCCAGCCTCTCCGCGGCATATATGGGATTTTCCCGGATCGGGGCACGAACCCGTGTCCCCTGCATCAGCAAGCGGACGCCCAACCACTGCGCCACCAGGGAAGCCCTATGACGTTATTCTTTAGAGAAAGGAAGAAGATCATGAAGAGTTGTGGTTCACAGTTTAAGGCATTTAGAAAGTTAAAGGAAGGAATAAAAAGAGAGTTGGGTAAAGGTAGTCAAAAGGTACAAACTTCCAGTTATAATATAAATAAGTGCTAGGGATGTAATTACAACACGAAGACTACACTTACATGGCAGTATGGTATATTTGAAAGTTGCTGAGAGAGTAAACCCTAGGAGTTCTCATCACAAGGGAAAATTTTTTTTTCTTTTATTTTGTATCTATAGGAGATGGTGGATGTTAACTAAACTTACTGTGGTAATCATTTCACAATATATGTAAGTCAATTCATTAAACTTAGCGCTGTATGTCAACTATATCTCAATAAAACCAGAAAAGAGAGATTTTAAGCTATTTATTTATAAATGGAAAATCAAAAATCTTCAGGCACATGGTAGCAAACATAGGCCTATGCGATCTGAACCTACAGGCCAAGAACATCTTTCTTGAAGAGTCTGGCAGAACTTGATTTTGTTGGTGTTCTTTCTGTAAAGACTCCACATCAATAGGTGTATAAATTCATTGCAGTCATAAAAGCGGGGGTTAGTAACCATTGCCCTAGAGAATCGTTCAGTAGTTGATTTCTTTCTTTCTTTATTTTTAGTTCATATCTGAGAGGTGAGGGAATACGAGGAAAGAAAGGGTATGGAAATGGTTCTAGAAGGTTGTGAGGGAGAAGCCCTTCCTCTTGCCCTTCTGCCCGCAGCCCTCCCCAGATGAGGAGCAGAGAAAAGCCAATTCAGTGACAAGGAGATGTTTAATGAACTTCTCAGAATAGCCCACCACTGCCCGAATTAACCAAATGTGCACCAAGCTGATAATAGAAAAACTAACCGAGTTTGGCTTTGAGAGACCTTGGTTCTTGCCCCCCTCATGTAAAACTTTTCCTTTTTCCCGTAAAACAGTTTCTTTCCTGAGAATGTTTTCAGTGGGAGATACTGCACAGAAAGTGTACAATACCACTGGTTGTCAAAGAAGCGAAGCCGAAGCCGGGTCTCTTCTAGTGGGTGGTAGGTAAGAATTACTAATCCAATCTGCTTGAGTTAACTCAAAACAAGGATTAGTGTAAAGTTCCAGAATATGTTAATCTTCCTTTATAGAAGTAAACTTCAGCACTGCCACCAACCCCATGGTTTATAGTTCCTGGGAACAATGAGCCAATTAAACTTGAGAGGGAAAAGGATCTTGCCCAAGTTTACTGATTGTTACCTAATACTTTGAGTTGCTTTGATTCTTGATTATTTGGCTTTGTGTCTCAGACACAGGAAATAAAACATCATTTATTATTCATTAGAATGTCTCTAAGTACAGTATACCTCCTAATTAAACACATACTATTGTGAGCTGGTATTTTTCATCTCCTGCCTTATTAAAGAGGCTGTTTAAAATGGCTTTTGTGTATAGCTGATATTGCTTTGCCAAATACGTCCGTCAATAATAATATACTTTTTTTCAAAAACATATTTAGAGCTTACGTGATTAATGAATGGAACAAACTAAGTTATTTGTATTCAGACCTACTTGGTAGAGATTTTCAAATAGACTCTTACTTTCAGATTAAAAACATCATATGAAAGACTAGAGAAATATCACCCCTTCTCCCTGCCAATCTGGCACTGTTATGTGGGGAGAATTTTTGCATAGAACCTAAAATTGTTGACATTAACTTAATTTTAAGAAGGTTTTGATATCTGAAAACATTTTGAAGTTATTTATTTATTACTATTTTTTTGTTTTCTATCAGTAAAGATTGGCTTATTTTATTGAAATATAGGATCAGGAACAGAAGCTGTAATAGATCAATTACTTTGATCATTAGCAGTCAGATATTTATCTAGAAACTACTTCAATAACTAAGTAACAACAACCAACATTTGCTAGACAACAGCTAAGTTCAAAGCACTTTACGTATGTGTTTCCTTATTTACGTGATTTATATCAATTTTACAGTTTAAAATTACTATGGAGTTTGAACTGTACAAAAGTAACAGGAATGTACTCACGTAACATCTCAAGTGATCCTCAGTTAGAGTATGTGTTAATATACTTTTATGAGAATTAAAAAAACTTAAAACTAATTTCTTCGTTAATGAAATTTGCAAGCAGATAAATAATTTTAGAATTCTGTACCTTTCAAAAGATATCTTCATTATGAATCTAACTTTTAGGTGTCAGAATCATTTAAAACTCATTGTATTTAAACCGATTTATATTATTCAGGTTAAATAATGACTTGATATCAGTACAGGAATTTTGTTTTCTATAACCAGCTTTCTTGTTTTGTTTTGTTTTGATTTTCAGCATCAGAAAGTTGAGAAATAAAACTCGAAAAAATCCTCTAAGTTAAAAAAAAATCTTGATTCTCTTTTCTCATCAGTGCCCATGTGTGAACTCCCTACACATCAACAGCGGCAAAGTCTCCCACAAATAGGCTGACATGAATGTGTGTCCAGAACTTGGGCTTTGTGGTTCAGACAGCCAAACAATATTCTCAAAGAACTGGAAACTGTTTACATTTCAAGTACGTGAAAACGTGTGTGTGTGTGTGTATGTGTGCATTTTAAATTTTTGGATTTTATTTGCAGTATCAATATGCAAATTTATTTATTATAAATTGAATGTCATTGAAATGAAAATGAAAAGGCAATACTACTTCTTTAACATGGTTCACTAACCCTGTTCACACCGAGTACTGATGCTCAGTAGGAGTTTGCCAACAGCAGTTCTACTCAACCCTTGATGATTATGGAGGATTTAATTATAACTGAAAATGTAAAAAAAAAAAAAAAAAAAGGACAAAATCTAATCCAAAAATCAATTTTGCATAGAATTTAATAACAGATAAAAGCTCAAAATTCTATAACTAACAAATGAAAAATATCAGCACTAGGAAATAAGACTTTTGTTCCCAGCATCAATCCCACACCTGTGTAGATGCTTCCTGACCTGGCTTCTTTCAACCACTTCATGACAAAGGAATTGGTCTCACACTGAGGCATGGCAAATACATTATGAAATAAAGGCAGGCATTATAAACAATATAAACCATGTGAGATAAAGGGAAAAACAGGGCTGCAAACAGACACAGTTTCTTCCTCTCTTGCATTAAAGCAAAGATTTCCCACATCTGCAGTCTCTAGCTTTTAGATTCCTCATCTTGGGCCTGCTGTGAAATGTATGGGACATAGCCTTCAGTGGTCATCCACAAAGTTAAAATAGCTCAGTAATGGTCTATCTCTCAGTTGGTTCTTCTGTATCTGCCATCACACCAACAGAAAAATCTCAGGACAGAGTAAGTGAAGTTTCCTTGTTTGGTCTGAATGCCTGTAGGAGGGGTTCATGAGGGTGGGCCTGCTCTCTGTTTTATGCATAACATAAACCTCTTGATTCACTACAGTAAAAAGTTAGCATATATTATGTAAAGTGTGGTGTATGTTTCTATTTTCTTGATGCAATAATTCATTATCTGAGAAAGTTGATTGGTTGTTTTTAAAAAAATGGACAGTGGGAGTTTGGGATTAGCAGTTGCAAACTGGTATATATAGAATGGATAAACAAGGTCCTACTGTATAGCACAGGGAACTAGATTCAATATCCTGTGATAACCATAATGGCAAAGAATATGAAAAAGAATGCATATGTATGTATAGCTGAGTCACTTCACTGTACAGCAGAAATTCATACAACATTGAAATTCAACTTTACTTCAATTTAAAAAAAATTAAATGGACAGTGATAAAATATGGAGGTTTATGAAATGGTGTCCACTTAAAGAAAAAAGCCACTGCCAAAATTTGAAAGGAAGGATTTCCAAATTGCAGGTGTGTCCTACATATTGAACACAGTTTTCCCATTAGGACTCCATTAGGATTTTGTTGGGAAGGAACAACTTGATGGTTACCCAGCCAGGCCCCCTCACTAGGTTCTACTGTAAATAAATAAACAGCCCCCTCCCCAGTGTCCTGCTGTCCCCCCGGGAGGGGCCGGGACCCATGTGCCTGGGCAGCTGACTCATCACTTGGGGTTATACTAGTAATAATGTAACTGTATTATGGTGCTGGACTGAGGGGAGCAGCAGATCATTTGCTTGAAAACATGACCTTTTAATTTAAACAAAAGGCTTGGAAAAATAAAAGTGGGTCTTAAATGTAGTTTAATCAGTCAGGCGAGAGATGTCTAATGAAGCTGCCAGACAGATTTGTAGCCAGGCTGTCATCTCACAGCTACGGGAGTGAGATTAGCTCCGTGTGAAGGCGCAAATTTGGTCAAAATTTCTTGTGTCTGGGATGGCTGTAAATTTTAAGAATTTGACAAATTATTTTGTTGCTGTGATGACGGTTTAGAAAACCTCACATGTAAGAATTTAGTTCCTTGAGAGCTCCCTTCTTTCCACTGGACCTGCATTATATCAATGCAACAAAGGTAGCAACCTTTGTGAAAAAAATATATAGATAGATAGATAGATAGATAAAATCTCTCTATATATAGAGAATATGTGTGTGCATATATCTATATATCTATAGCTATATATACCGAAACATTGGTAAATGGATTTTCACATTTTCTTCATATGTTATTTCATCCAATACTTTCAAGGAAAAATTGCCATTTTGGCCTGTTCTTCAGCTAAAAGTTCTTTCCAAAGATTTTTCAATTGAGGAAAAAGTCTCTCGTGCCAGTGTGACCCTATCATGTCATAGTTATTAATTAGTTCATCTACAATTTGAATTTCCATTGCATTGTGACTTTTGCCATCAGGGAAGATTTGAGTATAAGTTTCGAACTATGTCTGTTGGACATATTTGCTAAATACTGGGGAATTTCAGTAAGTCAGTATTCTGCTGCACTGGTATTCTTTCTTAGCACTGTTAGACATGCCAAATCTTAATTCTCTTTTGAAATAAATCTTCACTGAGAGTTTTGAAGACATGCAATATAAACTTTTTATTATTGTTTTTCAGTGATTTTTTTAATGGAAAATTACAGGAAAGGTAATTATCACCCTGGAAAAAAATAATGGTTGAGTTTTTTAAAAATCGTTGTATTTATTTGCTGAAAACGTTGTATTTATTGTGCATAAACACTAGTATTATCCACTTTGTTTCCCGTTAATAATCTAGGGAAGCCTCAGCTTAATCTCTCACTCATTTCATGCCAAAAGCAAAAATGTATTGCTTTTGTTTTACTACATGCTTCATTCCATCTCTTGGAAGCCTAGTAAGTCAATATTTATCACATTTATAAATTATAATTGTGACTAGGGGGAAAAAACACATGGGGGAAAAACATGCGCATCATTTTTTCTTGACTGTTTTAAAGTTTTAAAGTGTTGTCTCTGTGATGTTAATTTATCTCTGTTGAGCTAAAATAATGCCACTTGCATGATTTTTCATTAAAAAAATTTTTTAACTACATGTTTTTCATTTTCCCTCAACCTCTCTATAATTTTCTTGTCATGATTATCATTTTCCTTTCACTGTTGCTTTCTATGGAAGCCCCAGGAAAGAGTTCCTAAAAATTAAATTTCATGCTTGCATGTGTTTCTGTGATCTGCAGCGTGTATGATCTCTGAGTGGAAAACTTCTCTAAAAATAAATGGATTACCCTTTTTACTACACTGTCTGATGTCTCTTCAACAGATAGCACTGCTTCCTGTGATCTCTAACCCACCACAATTGAAATGACAAGCGTTGAAATGGGAGCCTCACGGTGGCGCCCTCTACCTTTGCCGGCCTCTTCAGCAGGGAGTGAGTGGTTCACGCAGCAGAGCTCCGGTTCTCAAACTTGAATAATGCCAGGACCCCTTTTAAAAGCATAGAATTATCTTCACACACCCCACAATACATCAGCGGAGTCCACTTTGGGAAACACTGACTTAAAGATGAGGATCTTTTTCTACATCAGTGTCTTTCAATTGAGAATTATAACTGCAAAGAAAGGTTCTGTCTTTTTATAATTTATGTTAACCTTCTTATTTATTTATTTATTTATTGGCTGCGTTGGGTCTTCCTTGCAGCTTCTCTCGTTGCGGAGCATGGAGGCTAGGTGTGCAGGCTTCAGTAGTTGTGGCATGCCGGTTCAGTAGTTGTGGCTCACAGGCTCAGTAATTGTGGCTCATGGGCTTCGTTGCTCCATGGCATGTGGGATCTTCCTGGCCCAGGGCTTGAACCTGTGTCCCCTGCATTGGCAGGTGGATTCTTAACCACTGCACTGCCAGGGAAGCCCGAAAAGTTCTGTCTTGATAACTGCTAAAAGGTTGATTTTTTAAATCTTTATTCTGTTATTGAGATGCAATGATTAAAAATATTTTCAACATCCTAAAAGTCACAGATTCCTGAAAACATGTCCATGGGCCACCATTTGAAAACCTACTTTTCCTTTTACAAGGTCATGCATCACTTGCTGGCAGAAGACGGGCATTTGACCTTTTATAAACTGCTCTGTAAATATCATCACTGCTTAGTTTGTGCAAGACTAATGTGTTTCCACTAACAAAACTGTCTTTCCAGGGTTGCTGCTTCTTAGAGTAATGCTTGTTTTCCTAGTGTGCTTTCTATTGCTGGTGTTTTTTTAAAGGCAACTAAATTTGTCTAAGGGATTGCACTTTGAGGCAATCCAAGGAACTTTAATAAAGAACCAATGAGAAAGCCAAAGTACCTAATGGGGCAAAAAAAAAAAAAAGTGATAAACTAGCTTGGTCAGTATCAAAAATTTTGATACTTGGTCAGTATCAAAAAAATACTGACCAAGTAGATTTTTTGATATTTTAACTAGAGAATCAACTCTATTTGTTTCTAAAACATTTTAAAGCAAAAGTTAAAAATAAGTTAAGTATTTTTTATGGGATAACAGCTCCTATATTAAGTAATATCAACAATCAATAGTTGGCTTTTCTCTCCTCCTAGCAATCAACAAGTTGGACTTTCTTACACCAGAATAAATGATGTCACTAAAGGATCTATTCTCTCAAAAAGGGTGAATTATAAGGGAATGGTGAAGAGATGAAGATTAGAACATTGACATCCCCATAACCTAACTCATCTGTTCTTGTTTGTAACAGAGGAAGGAGACAAACCAACTAATAGTCCTACTAATAAATGAACTTTGAACCAAAGTCTTTATCTAGGAAAATTGGGCCATATTGCTGAAAGGTATTAGGGTCTCCTTGGGTCCTTTACAGTTCTTGGAATTCTAATTCACCGCAGGTGAGGCTAGCACTGTTGTCTACCTCTGAGCCAATTCAGACACCTCAAAAACAAATACATATTGTGACTCATGTGCCACCGTGGGAATGTACCATGAAACCAACAGAAAGAAAAATAATATACATGTCATACAGTAAGCACACGCTATGATGTGTAGCTTCAGGTTTTCAATAGCTGAGCTTTATTACAATAACCACAACATGAACAGCTTTGGGAAACAGAACAATAAGGTCAACATGGAGGCCAAAAGAATCCATCACTCAAATGGTCTTCTTTTCAAAACATAACTATCTGTGTGGGGCTAGAGTTAAGAACTTGGCACCGGAAGAGTGTTCATCTTAGTAGCTTCAAAGATAAAAATTACGCTATTCAGTCTGGATTGAAACTCATTTTGATAGGTCAAAGAAGTTTAGTAAGTAAATTCTTTGTTATAAATCCTAGGAAGATCATATTTTAATTAATCAGGTATTTAATCAGGCTGTATGTTATAGAGGACCACAAGTAATCTGTCATAAAAGCCTAAAACTTAGGAGCCTCATTTCCTAAAAGGCTCAATATGCCCCTTAAGTAAGAATAGGTAGTGCTTCTTTTTTATTTTATTTTTTTAAATTTTTTTTGTGCGGTACGCAGGCCTCTCACTGTTGCGGCCTCTCCCATCGCAGAGCACAGGCTCCGGACATGCAGGCCCAGCGGCGATGGCTCACAGGCCCAGCCGCTCCGCAGCATGTGGGATCTTCTCAGACCGGGGCACGAACCCGAACCCGTGTCCCCTGCATCGGCAGGCGGACTCTCAACCACTGCGTCACCAGGGAATCCCAGGTAGTGCTTCTTTTATGTGATTATTATTTGCTGTACTTAAAATACTGCATCAAAAAATATTTTAAAGTTTTTATATAAAATTACAATTATCTCTTCAATTTACCACAGTGTTATTCCTAATTTTAAATATTCAGCAATTCTCAAAAAAAAAAAAATTAACCCCTTAGCCATTTCTTTCAGTTTAAAAATATAATGCCATTGGGCTACTAGTATTTTATTAAACCAGAATGTGTTAGCTGAAGATAGATATTTTGTTTTGTCTTATCATGTATCCTCAGCACCTAGATCAGCACCTGACATATAGTAGGTGCTCCAGAAATATTTGTTGAATGAATGAGTGAATTCTATGCTAAGCTGATAAAAGGCATATATTTTCGTCGTATAATTATGTGAAGGCTATAATTATGGTTATCACAGTAAAAACAGAGCTTGCCTTTTGATGTTTGTATTCCCCTAAATATGATCAGGGAGTCCCTAGCCCTTTTTAATATTGTTGCATGTAACAGAAAAACAGATTCTTCTGTGCCTTGGAAAACTTTGTGCTTCCAAAAAGGATCTTACTGAAATGAATGGTCATCAGGGAAATGCCTATTTTTAAGTAAATCTTAAGGAATCCATTTAGTTTTTATGATTGTTGCTTTGGACCCTTCCCATAATATATATGTTTGCATGTGAAATTGGGAACATGGGTCTACCTATGATCTACAGAAATAAAGTGCTGTACGTATGTGATGTGAAAGAGCTCCAGCTTGGATGTGATGTATTATCTACATCACATTAGCCTTTAGGTATATGTGGCAGTGTGCTGGCAAAAAGTAAAGGCTCTACAAGACTTCTAGGGTAGAATCATCTTAATTCTTTTAGAAATTCATTCTATTACAAAATCTTAGCCCTCAAGTATTTCTAATTTTCCATTTTCCTGTCAAGTAGAAAAGCACATAAACTAGGGGCAAAAGAATTATTGTCAGTGCTTAAAATATTTGACAGTGCAGTCCAGGCAGAGGAGAGATACTTCACTGACAACTATTTTTAGGCGTCCACTGTGCCCAGACCTGTGCAAGCACTTTGGGAATTCAAAACAGAGGAAAATAAAGGATCTGACTTAAGGGACCTGTAGTCAATTGAAGAAGTGAAGCACACGTGCATGTGTGTGTGCACGCACAGACACACACACAAATTAATAAGAGAATAATTAAAAACAACACATGAATAATAATAATTGCAAGATGGCAAGATTAAAAGCTTATATAGAAATCCATGAGTACAAAGTGCCTTCTGAGAGTGGGATTCGTCAGGAAAAGCCCTCTGAAGTAGTGGGATTTGAGCAGAGCTTGTTAAATGAAGTATTTTATGTTGCCTTTTATTCAACAAACGTTTGTGAAGTAAGTGTCTCTGTGGGCTGGGTCCTGGGTCTGTGAACATCTTGGATGGCAGGATGAATGAGACAAGGTCATATTCCCAAGGCTTAATGTTCATTCTGACCTCACTTCGTACCATGTTCTATACCATATTAGAATTTTTTCTTGACGGTTTCTAGATCTAGGGACTGATGTTGACTTTCTGGTCACTGCAAGAGCAGGGAGAATTAAAAAAGTAATAAAGTCTGTTACCTAAGGTGTATCATCAGAGCTAATGTAGAAAGGACACCCCAAAATTCTGTACCAAAAGGAGCACAATGAATGTCTCAAGCCCATGTGGACTTCTTAAAATCATCCAGCAGTTTGGCCTGTTCTGTCGAAAAGTATTCAGGTTAGCTGTTTGCCATTTTGCTTACAAAAGAGTTGCTTTATTGAACTTTTCATTTAGCAGGGTTGTTACTATAGAGACACAAATTTAAAGGTTCCCTTCAAATTTCCACTGATGTTTTCAATCTCTTATACTTATGATACTGTCTTAAAAGATTAAAATTTTTCTTTTTCATGGAGGAAGGTTTCTTACAGCTTTTCTAACTGCCACATGTTTAAAATGAAAATTTTAAAATGAAAATTGACTATGAAACTGGCCTCTCCGCCTTTGTGAATCCCTGTGTTCTAGCTGCCACACCGTCTCTGAGCCTCCCTCTCTATGTTTTCTGGCTCCTTTCCCCCACACCCTCCCTAACTGCTGCCCCCTCACCCTTCTGGTCTTTATTGACTCCAAATTTTGAGTCCAAATGTTGAGTCCAAATGTTGCCATCTCCTAAAGGTCTTTGCCTAGTTCTCCTGGTACATCTATCTTGTATTTCCAAAAACCCACACTTCGTCGTTCCACATCTCAAAATCAGCATAGCCAGTGTGCAATTTATCATCTTCTCTCCCGAACGTGGTTCCTTTCCTACTCATCCCATCTTTGTCAGTGTTCTCTTTCCCAACCTCCCAGCAGAAGGGCACCACACTTTCCTGGTTTTACTCCCGCTTTTCCGACACTTCTTTCTCAGTCTCTTTTGTGGCTTCCCTTCTGCCACTTACTCCCTGAACATGAGTGTTTGCCAGGGTTCTGTCCGGTTTCTCCTCCCTTGTCACACCACAGTGTTTCCCTCAATGAGCTCTACCAAACCTATATCTCCAGCCCAGACCCACAACTCAAAGTGTGCAGAATTATATCCATCACTTCCCCCCAGTGCAACCCTCTCCTCACACACCACACGTACCTTCTGTGTTCAGTGAGTGTGACCCCACCCACCTGGCCGTCCATGACTGAAATCTGGGGCTCACCCTTGACTCTTTCCACACTCAGTCAATCCTCTTCATTCGACCTCCTTAACATCTCAGGAGCATTTCCCCTTATTTCCACCCCTATTTTACCTTCTTGCAGACCTTCATCAGTTCTCATCTGGATTTCTAACATACCATCTTAGTTAATACTCATAACATTCCCCTTTTCCAGAAGAAAAAACTGAAGCTTAATTATATTAAGTAACTGGTGCTTGTGATGACAACTGTTGGTACCAGGATTTGAACCACAAATTATATTTTGCTACTCAAAGTGTAGTCTATTCTCTTGCTACCCAAAGTGTGGTCCAGAGAACCACAGCATTGCATCACCTGGGACCTTGCTAGAATGCCAAATCTCAGAGCCAAAGATTCTGCATCAGAATCCGCATTTAACTACATGCCTGGGTGATCCATGGAAGCCCTGCTTATGAAGCCCTACTGGAGGCCAGCTTCTGAGAGTGATGTGTAGGTGCGGATAATTAAACCCAATGCTTGCCTTCACGTCCCTATTCTATAATTCCCTCTCAAATGGACTTATCTGTTGTTTGAGGCGAGAATTTTTCTTTTAAGACAGAAGCACTTCTAACCAATGCCAATGCATCTTTCCAACACAGCTCAAGAAGATTTGGGGACACATGAAAAGAGAAGTGGGGACCTGGCGTCACAGCTGTGTGACCTGGAGAATATCTGCTCACTCTAGGATGCCAGCTCCATGCCTGGCACAGTCTTCTACATATTTGAATAGGAAAAGGTATGCATCAAGGTATCTCTGAGAGCCTCACTAATGTGGAGGGAAAATATTGTCCCTCCCGTCGTTTTTTTGCACTCCCTGATAGCTGAGTCATACTCATTTATAGTCATGAAAAACAGAGGTGGAGAATAACGAAAGCTCCAGTGCGCAGAGAGTAGATGTAATCACAAGACCCAAGAATTCCTAGCTCTTATTCCCTGGCTCTAGCAATGGGACCACACACGTGAAATCATCTTTTGTACTGATTATTGAGTCCTCCTTTACAAAAACCTTGCCCTGGGAACCCTTGTCTCCATTTCTGAGGCTGTGCACATGGAAGTCATGAATGCCACCTCGTCTGCTCGTGGAGGGGAGATTTGCTTTCTGTATTTGCACTGACATCTATAGCCTGTGTTACTCTTCTTTGATGCCTCGGAACTATATCCAAAGACGGCTATTGTCTTACTGCTTATATAAGAAAATCCTTATCTTGGCTTTAGAATCAACACAGAGTGCTAAATGGCAATATTGATGAGTCTGGGGAGAGAACCAGAGTCTGGGGAAAATGTGAATGAATTTCTTTTTTTAAAAGGCAGACTTAGTGGAAATTTATAGCACTGAATCCAATCCCATTAAAACGGGTTGTAAAAAAAATAAAGTTTCCATGCTGCTAAGCTACTTTTATGTGGCAGTGGCATCTCGGCAGGCAGCGTATCTGTTTGTGATGCTTCGGTTCCAAATCAAGCTGGTGCAAAGGTAGTCCTCAGATCTGCTGTCTTCACTTAGGAGTCTTCCGAGAGAAACACCCGCCAACTCAATCTCTCTCTGACTAAGAGACACTGGAGCCCTCAGATGGGGAAAAAGGAAAAGTTTAATCAAGCACAGTTTCATAAATACCTGTGACTCATTGTGAGCCCACATTGCAGAAAACTGACGGCAGAAACACATGATGCTGACCTAGTTTGCCAGAACAAAGACAGGATTTACTTTTTTGGTTGTTGTGAATTTCTCTTCTTTATTAAGGGAGAGGAATTTAATAGACATTAGCTCTTAAGGAAACCAGAGGCAGATAAGGGAGGGATGAGCTGGGTCTCCTTTATCCTCTGTCTTCCTTGCCTGGCCCGGCCACCAGGCCTCAGCCGCAACCTTCAGAACCCTTCTCTGTCCACTGAAGTGGCAGACTTCTTTAACCTTTGACCTAAATTGTGTTTGAACCTTCATCTTGAGGAAGCAAAGATTTGAACATTAAGCCACTGAAGACTTCAAAAGCCCCTGGATTTATGTCCTGTTCTTTAGCAAGAATCCCAATACCCTTGTCTCTGACCAGCAAATAAGGTGGAACCTGCTCATCCCGGTTCTAGTAGTGATATGCTTGGTGAAGAATTATCATCAGGAGGGGGTATTTATTTTCCTTCTTTGTTCGTTTGGTTTCTAATTTCTGGTCACAGAATAAATGTGAACTTAGCTTAAGCAAGACTTTCATTTCTGCCTCCCTGAAAGAACCGATAGGCACTTAAACATTGTCGTGTTAGTATTTTAGGATCCAGATTTAGAAAGTCCAGAAGTTAAAATATTACACAGTCTCTTTAGAACAGGTTGCATTTAAAATGACAATGGCTGTTTTAATGGACTGCCCTCTGTATTCCCCACGAAATTCATGGGAGATTTGCACTTAAACATAAGCCCACCCAGATGAAGATATGTCTCTAACAGAATATGAGAAGGGCAAAGTAAGTCTGAGAGGATTAACAGCAGAATAAAACCCAGATTAAATCAAATAACCAAAGAAAAATTAGTAGAAGAACAAGAAAAGTTTTAACGTTTGTAACAGGGAAATGCCAACCTCAGTGCGTTGAAAAAGGAGGGATATCCAGCTGACTTAAACCAAAGTCCAAAACTAACTCTGATTTATATTTGTAACTCTTCTGACTTGCTCTTTAAAAAAATAATTTACATTAGTTTTATTTGTCCTGTCAGTTAAAGTAACTGAGGCTGCCAAAACACTGTCATTTCTTATAACTGATTACTCCCCCCTTCCCGTGGCTGTCATATGTGTCTCAAGTGCATTTGTCTTTGGAATGTTGTTCCTTTATTGCCTTTTGTGGGACCTGTCTTACTTTGGCATTTTTACTGTGGTAGACACATTGCTATATTACAGTAGGCCAAAGGTCATCTACACAGCCATCAATTCTAAGAATGATTTTTTGGTTAATAAAACTAATTTTCTTAGCTGAGGGCCACTTGCTGTGAGAAGGATTTATATCTGCCAGATCATATTTTGTAGAAAGTGGTAGAATGCCAATCATTAAACTATTATTTATGATGTTCTAATAGTTTGTCAAAAACCAAATTTTCTTTTTTCTAAGATGTGGATTTTAAGTACAATTTGAAATTTGAGGTTATGTGTGAAGTGACATGATGAAGCAAATATGTGCTCTGGAAGAATGTTTAACAAGTATTGTTTTCCTTCTGGCTCAGAAAGTACCTAGGCACAGAGAACAGAGGTGAAGTGCTAATTAAGAAAGAACCAGGATTTGGAGCCACAGAAATGTAGAATAGAAAACTGTCTTAGCCATAGGCACTGATCTTAGACAAGTTAATTAACTTCTCTCAGCCGAGGTGTTTTCATCTGTAAAATGGGCATGACAATAGTACCTACCTCCTAAATTTATTAAGAGGATGAAATAGAATATGCGCAAAAAGTGCTTGACCCTGTAAATTGTATCAGTCCAGCTAGGCTGCTTATACTGCATAACAAACAGCCCCATGTTCTCATGGGCTTGAAACAACTAAGTTTTTCTAATTTATGCTACATGCCCACTGTTGGTTGGCAAGGTGGGGGCTCTGCTCATGATAGCCATTCAGGGGTCCAGGTGATGGAGCAGCCACCATCTTGGACTTTGCTGGTCACATGCAGAGGGCAAAAGAGCTCTAAGGGTTTCATGGCAGCATTAAAAGACTCAGTCTAGAAGTGAGACACCTCTCATCAAATTCCTTGGTCAGTATCAGTCATATGACCTCACCTTCTCACAAAGGGGCCAGGAAGGAATATGCTCAGGAGGCAGAGAGCTGGAAATATTTGGAGAACAGCACTAATGGCTACCACAAAATGTTTTACATACATACGCACACATATGTGTGTACACAAAAGTATATATGTATTGTGTTTGTGTGTGTGTGTGTGTGCATGTGTGTAGAGAGAGAGTGAGCACCCAATTCTCTTTTTCTACAGGTGAAGCAGGGAGAGTTACTCCAGGAGATCAGTATCCAATTAAGGCACCATAATCATATCCGGGGTCACCAGACAAGCCACAGGTGAGAGGGTCCACCCTACGGAACACGCCAGGCAATCTAAGGAAAGGAGTGGGATCAAAAGGGCACAATGCATCTGGGCCCATTTTCAAGGAGAGTTTCCCTAATTCTACAGAGAAGATGCCCTTCCACCATTTCTGCTAGATATTTGGAGGAAGAGTTTTATGTGAAACAATCGTTTCTCTCAGTAAGTCTATGCGGCACCCATAAAATAACTGGCAAGAAAGAGAAGAATTTATATGGGTGACCTTATCCATCGGCCAAAAGGCCCCTACCATGGCAGCTGTTGGGTAATGGGACACTCAACTGCAGTCAGGGGGCTGAGGCAAAACCCCCTTGCCTGGTGTGACACTGGGCAAGTCACTTCAGCTCTTAGATCCTCTGCGTCCTCACATGAGAAGCAAGGATAAGTCCTGCTCAGCAGGAAGTTAGAGTCATAGAGCACAGATGAGCTGACAGTGAGAACTTTGGAAGCGCATTGTAGAGCCACAGACACACAGGAGACATCAATGGTCTTCCTCCATTCATTCATTCATTCGTTCATTCAACTTATCCCTCAGGGATCCCAGATCCTTCCTCTCTGTGCTCTTTAGAAAATAAACATTCCTCTCAGTTCTATTCATAAAATCATTTTCAGAAGCAGAGTTTCACAAATGAGCTCTGCCCTGGTTGGTGGTGATATGCACAGTGGGGCAAAATGCCAAGGGCCTCACCAGCAGGCTCTGGGGAGAAGCTATCCGAGTATTCCTGGGCTCTTCCCCATGGGTCAGAGTTGCATTCCTGACACGGCCGGTGGGACAGAACCTGTCAGGGAGGCCTTGGCTAAGTGGCAAGTCTCCAACCTAAGAACCTGCTGCACTGCCCTTCCTGGGTCTGAGCCGCTCCCAGCACAGCCACTTCCCCCCTGAGGCCCATGGGCCTCCTAGAACTGGGCACTTGGCAGAAAGAACCTTGGGCTGGCAGTTGGCAAGACCTGGGTTCTGGTCCTGCCTCGGCTGCTGAGAGGCCTTGTTCAACCCACTTAACCTCCCTGGCCCTCAGTTTCTTTTTGCGCAAAATGTGGGATCTGTATTCTGTTGGTGGTATTCAAATTTGTTTCCCTCATCTTCAGAGCCAAGGGAAATTCTGTAGTCCTCAAGATAAAGCAAATATCAGCAGAGCTGCTCCTTCTGACTTTATACATGTTCTCACTCTTCAAACCTTCCTCAGCTCCCTGTGTCCTTCCCATTGGCTTCTGGTGCCTGAAAGCCTGAGAACACCCCCCTCTTTTTTTTGCGGTACGCGGGCCTCTCACTGTTGTGGCTTCTCCCGTTGCAGAGCGCAGGATCCGGACGCGCAGGCTCAGCGGCCATGGCTCACGGGCCCAGCCGCTCCGCGGCATGTGGGATCCTCCCGGACCGGGGCACGAACCCACGTCCCCTGCATCGGCAGGCGGACTCTCAACCACTGCGCCACCAGGGAAGCCTCGCCCACCTCTTTATGTCGAGACTTATGAGCCTTTATTAGGATGTGAGAGGGCTCACACATTAATCCATTGTTCCTTTTTTGGGAATTAATCAGTCAGCTTGCCTTCAGTCACCTCTGTAGAACTTGGGAACAGAATATAGACAGAAAAGATCAGATTAGGGAGAAACAATTGCCCCCGGCTGCTCGTTGGAGATCCGGTTCAGGGTCAGAATGAGAAGAGACTCCCCCAGAGTCTCAATGTGTCAGGATCATGTGAAGAAGGCCTCAAGGACCAGAGAGTTATGAGAGGGGAGGCCCCCGGTGATGTCCACTCACCACAATTTTACCTGAAGCCAAACCTTCCCTCACCAATAGCCCTACAGCAGTTATTTTAGGTCCCTAAATATAACTCCTAATAAGGTAGGAGGAAAGCAAAAGAAATGTTGCCTAATTTGTGGCAGGGAGCAGGTGGCATCAGTAAATACCAAATGTGGGGTCTTCTGAGCAGGAACTGTTACCTCCTCTCCCTGCTGCAATGTCCCTTCTTTGCTTTCCTCCGGAAAGCAGCCTCTGGAGGTGACACGCAGATAGGAGCCACACGGAACAGCTGATGTTCTTGAACCCTTACTATGGACAGCCCTGTGCTTGGCAATTGGCACACATTATTTTAGTTAAACATTAGCAACCCTCTGAGCAGGCGACTGGCTGTTACTCTTTCCTCAGCCTAACATCTCTAGACCAGGACACAGAAATGATGAATTGAGACAGTTAGAAATGATGAATTAAGACAGTTCACACAGAGCCAATATTGAAACCTCATATATGTCCGACTCTATTTCCTGTACTTTAAAAAAAAAAAATCATTATCCTCTTTTCTTTCCCTTTCGCCCTCTGTCTATCTTTCCAATTTAATCACTGTTAGGGAAAAAATTAACTTAAGGAAAAGAGCATAGAGAAAAATACGGAATCTCTGCTTTATCACCGGTTTGCCATATATACCTGCTTGCATGTTTTCTCTACTTAAACCCATCTTTGGCTTTCTAATGCCTGTAGAGAAAAATCCAACCTCCTTAGTCTCATTTTTCAAGATCTTTACAGTCTGATGCCACATCCTTTCCAGACTTATTTGACCTCCACCACATCATCAAGTGCAGTACCAGCTAATCTAACTTCTTGCTATTTCCCAAACATGACAGGTACCATCATGCCTCTGTGCCTTTGCTCCTACTGTTCCTTTTGCCTGGAATTCCCTTCCCTCATTCATTCGTTTGTTGATCCCACATATATTGAGCTCCTACTATGTGCCAGGCTCTGGGGCTATAAAGGTGAATAAATCCAGGTCTCTAACCTCAACTGGCTAACAGTCTGGTGGGACACACAGAGAGATGACAGGAAATTATAATACAGTGGGGCGGGCACATTACAGCAGTTCTCGGGGGGGAGATCTGACCCAGGTTTTGAGGCTGGGGAGGGAGGTGCAGGGAATGATTCATGTCAAGGGGTTTCTCAAAGGAAGTGATGCGTAAGTTAGGACTTGAAGAATGGCAGAAGGAGGAGATAAGCAGGAAGGAATGAGAGAACAAGTGAATATACGAAACTGACTTAAATCTTGCAAAAGTGGATTAAGTGAGAACAGGTGGGAAGAATGACAGATGAGGCTGGGAGGGGCTATGGGGTGACATAGAAGAGTTCAGACTTTTACCTTGAGAAAATGGAAAGCTAATGAAGGATTTCTCTACTTAGTAGGGAAATGACCTAATCATATTAGCAATTTTGGTTAAATCAATTTGGAAATAGTTTAGGGAAGACATCACAAACTTAAATATTTACAAATCTTTGAGCAAAGCTGGTCAAAGGTAAGAAAACACATAGGAAAATTCTTCACATCCTTAAAGAAATGTATTTCTGGGACTTGCAGTGGTCCTAACCAGTGGTTAGGACTCCGCACTTCCACTGCACGGGGCATGGGTTGGATCCCTGGCTGGAGAGCTAAGATCCTGCATGCTACAAGGCACGGCCAAATATATATATATATCTATTTCCTCTCATTTTCTTGGAGACATGTAGCCCTATTAAACTGCCTTTAATTTTTCCATTTTTAGTAGATACAATAAATGAATAAAAGAAACATTTACTTTTCTCTTAGCTATAAGAGTTACTAACAGTAAATACTTGGACGTGTGACAATGCTTTGACTACTCCACTGAGCACGTGGGGTGAGGGCTGCAGTGAACTCTGGTGAGCAGATCAGGCCCCATCTAAAGGGTGAGATCCCCACTCATCTCCAGGAGATTGTTCCCAGGCAAGCATGTAGGCCAGATTGAGACCTCTGCTTTTCCAAAGAAATCTTAAGATTTCAAATGTTAACATAAAAATATGTTGATTTTAAATACTGACAAAAAAAAAAAGCAAGCAGGTCAAACTAGAATTGCCAGAGTTAGCAAATAAAAGTACAGGATACCTGGTTAAATTTGAATTTCAGATAAGCAATGAATAATTTTTAGTACAAGTATAACCCAAATATTGCATGAGGCATACTTATATTAAAATATGACGTGTTGTTTATCTGAAATCAAATTTAACTAGGAGTCAAACAGACACACACATGGATCACATCAGGAGTGTGAGCTATCAGATGGTGCCCTGTGGTCCAGATCACAGAGGTTCTAGACTCTCTGGGGAGTGCCACCCTTTTGTAGCAGATAGTTCATGTCATCATGCTTATTGTGCTAAAACAAACTTCATAGATGATACAACCTATCACACGTAATGTATTTTTAATTAACATAAGGCCTTAATTATAAGATTAAGAGGAAATAAAAAGAAAATTATTTCAATAGGCAATTGCTTTGGTAGCACTAGTGACTGTCTGGTGAGACGTTTGAGAGTTGTATGGGACATGTGGCTGCCCATGTATTGCGGGGTGTCTAGCTTCCTTGTGTGACTGCCCCACAATCTTTGTAACAACAAAAATACCCCCTCCACATTTCTAAAATGCCCCTTGGTGGGATGCTGCCCCAAGAGATAAACACAAGTTAGAGACAGGATTGGCAGTAGGAGAGGGAAAGGCAGAGAAAGGCATATGAAGTTGGGAGGCTGATTAGGAAGTGACTGCTTTCATCTCAGGGATGAATGTCTGGGGAACCAGCAGGAAGCGGGGGAAAGGAAAGGAGGAAGTAAGTGGGACCATTCAAATAGGCAGGGAGTACGGGGTAGGAGTTTACTGTGGAATTAATGAATTCCATTTATTGAGGTTAAGATTTCTGTGGGAGGCCTAAGAGGAGCTGTCTTCTAGGTTGTAGAATCTGTGAGTGTGGTACCCAGAGGTCTGGGCTGGAGGTAGAAATGTAGGAATGAGCAGCGCAGCATCTATGCGTTCTGAAAGCCTTGGGACTGTATGAGATCCCTCACAGGCAGACTGTAGAATAAGAGGTTATGTGGTCCGTAGACACCGCCCTGGAGGGCACTAACCTTTAGGAGATGTCCAGCCTCCACTGTGGAGGTATGAAGGAGTTTCCAGAAGGAAAGTGGGCAATCCAGGAGAAAATGGCATAATAGAGGCCATGGGAGGAGAAGTAAGAGGGGCCAACTCTGCAGAGAAAAGACTAATTCTATAGAGAGAAGTTCTACAGAGGGACAAACAAGATAAGAGTTGAACAATATCCAATTAGCAGATCCCTGGTGACCTGAGTGACATGCAGTTTCAGGCAGTGCTAGGTGTGGAAGCCTATTTAGAGGTGATAAGGAAATGCAGATAAGACATGCAGACCACTCTTGTAAGCGTCAAGGTTATGAAAGAGTATGAGAGCCTATTCAGCTTTTAAGGCCCTTCTCATTTGAGGTCTCTGAAGTTTCCCTTACCTTCTGCAGGCCTTAGGATGCTTTTGCTGGTAAATAATAGAAAACCGAACTCAAACTTGCTTAAAATGTAAAATCCAATGGTGGCTTTAGGCTACTGAAAAAATTCCAGTGTGGACTTTAGGCATGGTTCAATCAGGGCTTTGGGTCCAATTCTCTGAGTTCTTTCCTGGGAGTTGGATTTGCCCTCAGACTGATTTCCTTATTTTATTTATTTATTTAACAAATATTTATTGGGCACCTGCTGCACGCTAGACACTGTCCTAGGCTATTGGAATAGTAAACAAAACTGATAAAATATTCCTGCCCTTGTGGGGCATACATTCAAATGGGGGAAGACACATTTAAAAAATATATATATATATATTATATATATATATGCACATACACAGTTATAAATGTGTGTGTATATATATATATATAAACACATATGCAGATCGTATAGCATGTTAAATGATGATGAAGTCTATGGAAAAAGAGGATCTCTCCAGCAGCTGCATTGAAAGTAGATTGCAAGGGAGCGAAAGTGGAGTCTGGAAAACCAGTGAGGGCCTCTTCTAGTAATCCAGGCAGATGACAGTGGTTGGACCAGGGTAGTGGCGAAGGTAATGAGACATAGTAGGATTCTGGAGAGAGAATGAATGTAGGGATAAAAGAATTTCCTGACAGATTGGATGTGGGAGTTGATAGAATAGTCAAGAATGACTCCCAGGTTTTTGTTGTAAGCCATTATCTGAGGTGGGAAAGGCTGTGGGCAGAACAGGTATGGGGAGGAAGATCCAGTCTTGAGTTTTGGACATGTTGAATTTTAGAAGTCCACCAACATTCAGGTGTATATGTTGAGTAGGCAGAGGGATCTGAGTCTGCATTTGGGAGAGGAGTCTAGACTGGTGAGACGTCTTTCAGCACTTGTCAGCACACAGATAATATTTAAAGCCATAAGACTGGATGAATCACCAAGGAAGCAAGAGAAGGTAGAGAAGAGAAGACCAAGGACTGAACCATGGGGTCCTCAAAACCAAGAAGACTGGGAGAAGAGGGGAACGAGTGAAGGAGACTGAAGAGACTCATGATAGAAAGAAAATGGGAGGAAGGGTGGACTCGGAATGGACCAGTTTAGGTTCCTTGAACCAGTCTCTACCGCCAATGAAGATAATAGCATCCATTTTTGAGCTAAACACTTGAAAAGGGTCTCAGATTGTGCTGAGTGGCTGGACACTTATGAAGACTCACCCCTGGAACCTAAGTGGGGGTCAATCACTTACAGTCCCACCCAAAGGGAAAATTGAATATTGGGAAGCAACCAGTAAAGTGAATTTACCATCTTTCCACACATCCTCCAGGGGAAATTAATAATTTCTTCTCATATGCCCTCAGAGACTTTCCTTCAGATGGATAGTTTTACACTTACTATTTCGTGACACAGCTGGCTGTCTATTCACTGATTTCTTCTCAGATTGTTAGCTCCTTGAAGAGGGGCTGTTACTCATCTTTGAACCCCAGGACCTAGTCCCAGGGAATATTTGTTGAAGTGAGTTAAATGTGAACATGTGAAAGTGTGTCAATTTTTGGTTTTTCTATGGAGCCTCCTGGGTCATCTGAAGTCTTAAATTTAAAAGGAAAAAATTTAAAAGCCTTAGAATAGGGGGCTTCCCTGGTGGCGCAGTGGTTGAGAGTCCGCCTGCCGATGCAGGGGACGCGGGTTCGTGCCCCGGTCCGGGAGGATCCCACATGCTGCGGAGCGGCTGGGCCCGTGAGCCATGACCGCTGGGCCTGCGCGTCCGGAGCCTGTGCTCTGCAACGGGAGAGGCCACAACAGTGAGAGGCCCGCGTACAGAAAAAAAAAAAAAAAAAAAAAAAAAAGCCTTAGAATAGTTTGATCCATCTGTTATATAAACACATAGACTGTCTTCTGGTTAAAAATTGCTTTTATGAAGTTATTTCTTAATAATTGTGGCTGCAAGAACAGTTAGTTCTTCAATAGCTTTGAGACAGAGAAATCTGAAAGATCTCCTTGGTAACTGAACACACAGCTAATGGTTGCGAGTTCATGAAAGGTGCCTAAAGGACCTGTAAGGACCTATAAATTCATTTTATCTATATCTATATCTATATCTATATCTATATCTATATCTATATTATAAAATACTGGGACTTCCCTGGTGGCGCACTGGTTAAGAATCTGCTTGCCAATGCAGGGGACACAGGTTCAATCCCTGGTCCAGGAAGATCCCCCATGCCACAGAGCAACTAAGCCCATGTGCCACAGCTACTGAGCCCATGTGCCTAGAGCCCATGCTCCACAACAAGAGAAGCCACCGCAATGAGAAGCCTGTGCACCACAACTAGAGAAAGCCCATGCACAGCAACAAAGACCCAATGCTGCCAAAAATAAATGAATTTATAATAAATAAATAAAATACTGTGTGTATATATATATATAAAGTTTATGAGTGTTGATTAAAACTCAAATGATAGTATAGTTGACCAAAACAGTCTAGTGCATCATGAAAGCAAAAGCCTTAGGAGGAAACCAAATAGACAGGCATATGCTCTGCAGTTTAAGGTTTTTTCTCTATATGGTAATGATTTTTTTTGTTGGACATGATTTGTCTCACAGCATCTCTCAGTCTATACCGTGAAGGGTATTAGTACAAAGGTCTAGCTAATTCTGTGCTTGGCCACAAGTAAAGTAACCTGGAGTTTCTTAGAAGAGAATAGAAAAGCCAAAATATTTTTCTGTCCAGTTTATGAGTGAAAAAAAAAGAATACCAAAATGTAAACATCCAAAATATTATAAAGTGTATTATACCCGTGCACTCTATTATTGACTGTATACTTTTCGGAAATATTTTCCATTGTTACCTCCTTCCATAGACATATTAGGATATATTTGTCCACATGGGTATTTTCAGAAATTGAAGCACTAATATAACTTCTTTAAATTACAAAAGATTCCAAAGATTTATTTGTTTGCTTGTTTGATTTTACAAGATGATGGGAGGACCACTGAAACAGTCCTTTCGAATATTTGAAAACATTTGATAAAATAAACATTTGATCCAAAAAAACATTTGATGCTTATCAAATAAACTGTCAGCATTTAAAATTTCCTTTTGAAGACAAATTCTTTCAGTTCTTATAAAAAGCATTGATTGTAAGAATGAAGAAACCAGTCACTGCCATGGAAGCTGCCAACTTAACCTGCACAGGGTGCTTGACAGTTCTTGGATTATTAAGCAAGTCACTGATTTTGTTAGACTAGACTCTCTTAGCAGTGAAATTAAAAAGACAACACAACTGAAAAACCAGAAAATATAATGAATAAGACATTTGGTAAATAAGAGCAATTAAAAATCAAAAACAGTGGGACTTCCCTGGTGGCGCAGTGGTTAAGAATCTGCCTGCCAATGCAGGGGACGCAGGTTCGAGCCCTGGTCTGGGAAGATCCCACATGCCGCTGAGCAGCTAAGCCCGTGCACCACAACTACTGAGCCTGCGCTCTAGAGCCCACGAGCCACAACTACTGAAGCCCACATGCCACAACTGCTGAAGCCCACGTGCCACAACTACTGAAGCCTGTGCACCTAGAGATCGTGCTCCACAACAAGAGAAGCCACTGCAATGAGAAGCCTGCCCACCACAACGAAGAGCA
The DNA here is from genome assembly GCF_937001465.1 of Orcinus orca. Taxonomy (NCBI): domain Eukaryota; kingdom Metazoa; phylum Chordata; class Mammalia; order Artiodactyla; family Delphinidae; genus Orcinus; species Orcinus orca. Next base: position 157,749,879 of record NC_064560.1, on the reverse strand, counting down.
GCCCCCGCTCACCACAACTAGAGAAAGCCCGCCCACAGCAACGAAGACCCAATGCGGCCATAAATATATGTATATATATATATATAAATAATTTAAAAAAAAATCAAAAACAGCACACATCTGAAAAAGCAGATAATAGAGCAGGTAAGAAAGTTAGTAAATATGACCAAATAACGATGTTGTAAAATCTCAACCTGAATCAGTTTTCCAGTGATACGATTCTACATCAAGTGATTTTTTCCCCCCTTTACTAGGTCTATCTAGATTTTTGAAAAATCAAGATAAACTCCAAAGGTCACAAAGAAGTTGTTCTCTTGACTGGGGTGAGGCTAGAAATGCAATGAGATGAGCATGCAGGTACTTTAAGAGGAGAGAGTTTGTGTTAAGGAGACATGGACCTTTCCTTAGCACAGCTTCCTCCTCCATTGCTGAGGTGGGGACCCAGTGAAGTAGGAATGGGAAAGCAGAGTTTCAGTGGAGAATGCGCAGGGCAGGGGCAATGCAGGGCATGAGTTCTCCCATGAAGTGTTTTCCCGGTTTGGTGGTAGTGATGGTTTTATGTTGTTATTCTCTGTTCACTTGCAGAGCTCTCATATCTCTTTGCTTGTGCCCTTGAAAATGACGTTAAATGATTCTGTAGGTGTGCATTTGAGAAAGCCAATGCAATGTCCTATTAATCCGCTGAGCTACTTCAGCAACTTGAAAATGATCAGAGCGTGGTTGATGACCGCGTTGGCCAGTTTGCGAAAGCTTTACAGAAGGGCCGCGAAAGTCACTCCATTTAAGGGATCTTCTCTTCTGTGGTCACCCAAACCTCTTCTGCTCAACAACTTAGCAGCCTCCCTGTGGCCATTGTAGCCATCCTTCCAGGACACAGGGTCACTTTGGGTGGTGATCGTTGCCTTCTTCTCCCTACAGGGAGCAACTTCTCTTCATAAGGATTCTTTTTCCCAGCAAGCAAAGATGACCTGGAAATTTGATAGTGCCAAAGTTACAAACTATACTTTCTCAAGAGAGAAATATTATCTTACAGAAACTAGCTTTTATCCTGCTGAGAAACTGTACTATGCTGTAGGGATTGTCTCTTATTAGAGCCATGAGAGCTGAGGGAAACATGTAGAGCTATCTTCCCCACACCAAAAAGGCTGCTGGAATCGTGTATGACCCTGAAAAGAAACTGCAGTATTATTTAAGGGGGGAGCTGGGGGAGACAGAAATGTCAACATAAGCCAGACCATTCCTCGTGCAGAGTGAGCTTGAATACTCTTAAACACACCAGGAGAAAAGTTCTCAAGGTTTTGAAACTCCTAGGTGATGGTGGAATTCTTGGCTAACTTCCTAGAGCATTATTAGGCATTATAAATGTCCTTTGAATCCATGCAGTCTCATAAGAACAAAAAAATTGTTGTGGGGATTTTAGTATTTAATCTTCAGGGGTTCTAAAGTCTTTATTTTGCCATTTCTCAATAAAAACAAGCCCTTATCATATAGAATAGTGTAGAGAAGACTGGGAAGTAATTTTATAACAAAAAAGATAATCAACTCATTAAATAATATTCACTGAGCACTTCTGTGTACCAGGCACCGTAGAGGGAATGGGGTTATGCAGTGACTCTGCAGGCATGGTCCCTGCCCTCATGACTCTTACACTCTAGTGGGCAGGACAGGTACAGAGCAAGTGTGACAAGCTAGTCATGCCTAACAAAAGATGAGGTTAGGATTGACAGTCTCCCAACTCAGAGAGAACTAAAGGCATCTCCTTGTAGGATTTGGACATCCAGTCTACTAGAGAGAATGCAACCTTAAAAATGCTCATGATTCCTTTCTTTTTCTTCTTCACTAAGCTGTCCTTTGGACATGCAGAACCATGTCCATGGAGGACCCTTATTCTTTCTTAGAGACTCTGAAGGTCTCAGTTATTCTTATGCTACACCTTACAAAGAACACGTGCTGTGTCTTATAGGGGTTGTTATGTTTTCTTTTTTAGCTTTTCAGATATATTTTCTCTCACAGCACCTTCTCACAATCTGTTTTACTCTGTGATTTTCCTTACCATTTTCAAAACTCTATGTACATCTATGTTAAACTAAGGTTAAACTAAGAATTCCCAAATATCTATTTGTCCCAGTCAGAGATATAAGATCTTAATTTCTAAAGAATAAAGATGCTCACATTTGCAAACAATGTCCATTCATACCAAACTTTGAGCAGAAATATTTTTTCTTCACCTGAAAGTCTGTGCTAATAATTTTAGCATTTTATTTTCTAATTTTAATGATGGATATTTTCAAATATACACCAAAGTGAAGAGGATAATCTATTGAACCCCAGTGTACTCCTCATTTAAGCTTCAAAAATTTTGTAAATTTTACTTTATCAATATAGCTTCCCCCATCACACACAGATTTCTTTTTTAAAAACTTCTGGAGTATTTAAAATCAAATTTCAGACATTATATAATGTCACTCACAAATACCTCAGTATTCCTATCTAACAGATAAGGATTTTTTTTTTTTTTTTGCAGTACTCGGGCCTCTCACTGTTGTGGCCTCTCCCGTTGCAGAGCACAGGCTCCGGACGCGCAGGATCAGCGGCCATGGCTCACGGGCCCAGCTGCTCCGCGGCATGTGGGATCTTCCCGGACCGGGGCACGAAGCCGTGTCCCCTGCATCGGCAGGCGGACTCTCAACCACTGCGCCACCAGGGAAGTCCCTAGATAAGGATATTTTAAATATAACACACCATTACTGCAACTAAGAAACTTAATAAAAATTCTTTGGTATCATGTAACATGGCCTATAATCCAGTCCCCCAACTAATCTAAAAAATGACTTTTTATTGTTTGTTCAAATCACGATCCAAAAAAGAACCATATGTCATACTTAGTTATTATATTTCTCAAATTTCTTTTAATCTATGATGCATCCCCTTCCCTTTTATTCTTACCATTTAGGTTTGAAAGGACCAGGTTGTTTAACTTGTTGACTTTCCCACATTCTGAATTTGGCTATTAGCCTCCCTGTGGCATTGCTCAGCTTATTCTTCCATCCCCTGTATTTTCTGTAAACTGGTAGGTTTATAAGTGTGATTAGATTTAGGTTCTTCCTCCCCACCATCCCTCTGTCCTCCCTCCCTTCTTTCCATCTTTTCTTTCTTTCTGGCAAGAATATTCATGGGTTGCTTCACATCACAAGACACTTAATGTCTAGTGGTCCCTCTTTCATGATGCTGAGGTTAATCTGAGGGCGCAGGTTTTGTCAGATTGATACATCCATTAGAAAGTTCCCATCAACTTTTCAGCTAACTGTTTTACATTCATTGATGATCTTTGCATAGATCCATTATTTTCTAATGAATGAATTTCAATTATAATATTAAATTTTATCAACCATAATTTTCAATCTCAAATGATGTTAACAAACTTTTGTAATAGAAATATCCTAAATTGTACTGTATTGCATTTTCAATTTAAATGTTTTTAAATTAAGAAATATATTGATTACAGAAAAACTGGAAAATATAAAGTATAAGTTTGAAAATTAAATCACACAAAATCTTTTAGCCAAGAGACAATCATATTTATGGCTTGATGTATTTCTTTTTGATCTTTCTTTTAGACAGCATATTTAAACAAAATTGGGACCACAGTATATTCTATTTTATAACTTATTTTTTGCTCTTATTAATCTGTTTTGGATATCTTTTCATATTAAAAATGCAGATTAACATTTTTACCTTTAATGCATATGTAAATTTTCTTAAAATATATTCTATAAATAGAATCTTTGAAATAAAAGATATTTTAAAAAATAAACTTTTTATATATATTTCCAAAACTCCAGCTAGAATTTTCCTACTTACAGTGTATCATGAGCACTGATTTCTTTTCATCTTTAATAACACTGAATACGATAATTTTTTAGATTTTTTGCTAATTTTACACAAAAAATATCTGCTCAGTTATGTCTTTGATTAATTACTAAAGAGATTGAAAATTATTCATTTTTCTATTTTTAAAATTTTTCTTCCATAAATTTTGTTCATCTCTCTCTTCTATCAATGCTTCTGTTAACATGTTTGTACTTTTCCTAATAAATTATAATGATATCAGATTAATATTTTATCTGTAATATTTTCAATTATATCTTAGTTTGCTATTTTCTTTTTTATTTTGTTCATGACTTTTTAATGTTCAGAAGTTTAAAATGTTTAGGTTGCCAAATGAATCTATTTCTTTTCCTTTGTGATTTCTTCCAAGGCCTTAATCTTTAGTAAATCCCCATCTCAAGAGCTTTTAAAATATTTGCCCATATTTTCTTTGACAGCTTTTTTTTTTGTTTTCATATTTTACTTTCAACATTTTAACCTATCTTCAATTTATTTTGGTTATAATGTTAGGTAAAGCTCTAATTGAATTCTCCTTCCTACCCAAATTCTTAACCATTTTCCCCAACTCCATTGTTTGTTTGAATAATTTACTCCTTCCCCATGTGCATTGATATGCATTAATTTCTGTTACTGGATTATAGTTTTTTTCTGTACTGTTGTTCTGTCAGCTCCTTCCCCCACCGTTATCACTTTTTCTTAACTATCTTTATCAGGCTTTAATACTAAAGTTATATTAGCATCATAAAGCAAATTGGAGGGCTTCTCATCTTCTGCTATGATCTGAAAGAGTGTGAATGATATTGGAGTTACCTCTGCTTTAAAGGTTAAGTTGAACTCAGCTGTAAAATCATCTGATGGTTTTTTGAAAATGGGTAGATCTTCAGTCACTTTCATAATCTTTCACACGTTGATTACTCTTTTCAAAATTTTAATGTCTTCTTGGGTCAATTTTGTTATTTATGTTAGTAAATCATCTGTTTCTTCTAGGTTATATCAAATTGTTGCCATAGGATTTCACATGATACATTTATAATTACCTTCATCTCTTTTCTGTGACTATGTAAATTCATTCTTAATCTCGCATATTTTCTCTCTAGTTCTTTCCTCTATTCAGTCTAATAGCAATTTATTTATTGTTTTCATAACATCATTTTTTGGGTTTTTCTTTCCTTCTTTCATTTTTGTGTTTCCTATTTTATTAACTCTATCTTTTGTCTTTGTTAATTCCCACTGTATACCCTCTTCAATTTATTTTATGATTTTTTACTAATTCTTAAGATGGGTGTATTAATTTGCTAGGACTGCCATAACAAACTACTGTAGAGTGGGTGACTTAAACAACAGAAATTTCTTTTTTTTTTAATAAATTTATTTAATTTATTTATCTTTGGTTTCATTGGGTCTTCGTTGCTGCCTGCAGGCTTTCTCTAGTTGCGGCGAGCAGGGGCGACTCTTTGTTGCAGTGCGTGGGCTTCTCCTTGAAGTGGCTTCACTTGTTGCGGAGCACGGGCTCTAGGCACACGGGCTTCAGTAGTTGTGGCTCGCGGGCTTAGTTGCTCCGAGGTATGTGTGATCTTCCCGGACCAGGGCTCGAACCTGTGTCCCCTGCATTGGCAGGTGGATTCTTAACCACTGTGCCACCAGGAAGCCCCAGAAATTTATTTCGCACAGTTCTGAAGGCTGGAAGTCCAAGATCAAAGTGTCAGCAGATTTGGTTTCTTCTGAGGCCTCCCTCCTTGGCTTGCAGATGGCTGTCTTCTCCCTGTGTCCTCACACGGTTGTCCCTTGGTCTGTGTGTTGTCTGTGTCCTAATCTCTTCTTATAAGGACACCAGTCATATTGAATCAGAGCCCACCTCCATAATCTCATTTTACCCAAATTAACTCTTTGAAGGCCCTATATCCAAATACAATCACTTCTGGAGGTTCTAGGGGTCAGGATTTCAACATACGAATTTTAGATAGACATAATTCAGCCAGTAACAGTGAGTCTAAATTACTTTATTTTCAAATTTCTTCAAGCATGAAGGAATTTGAGTCTATGCATTGTTCCCTGAATATAAACTCAGTTGGTTTAATATAAAGTATTAAATGTGAAGTATTCTCCTTTCCACGCTTTTAGATAGTATGTAATTTTAGATAGTATGTAATTTCTAGTCAAAATTTCTCTCTGGGGCTTCCCTGGTGGCGCAGTGGTTGAGAGTCCGCCTGCCAATGCAGGGGACGCGGGTTCGTGCCCCAGTCCAGGAAGATCCCACATGCCGCAGAGCGGCTAGGCCCGTGAGCCATGGCTGCTGAGCCTGCGCGTCCGGAGCCTGTGCTCCACAACGGGAGAGGCCACAACAGTGAGAGGCCCACGTACCGCAAAAAAAAAAAAAAAAATTTCTCTCTGATTCAGAGGTTATTTATGAGAGTGTTCCTTAACTTCCAAAATGTTAAGATTTTTTTATTGTTAAGATGTTTTTAGTCATTAGTTTTTATTTACTTCTAATTTTGTGTGTTCTATGAGTAGTCTACCTTTCAAAAAGTTTTAAAAAGTTTTCTTTGTAGTCAAATACACCATCAATTCCTCCATGTTTTATAGTCATGCAAAAATGCACACTCTGAATTGGTAGGAAACAAAGTACATATAATGTTTTTAAATAAATTTATTTATTTATTTTATTTTTGGCTGCATTGGGTCTTCGTTGCTGCGCGCAGGCCTTCTCTAGTTGCGGTGAGTGGGGGCTACTCTTCGTTGTGGTGCGCGGGCTTCTCATTGTGGTGGCTTCTCTTGTTGCGGAGCACGGGCTCTAGGCGCACAGGCTTCAGTAGTTGCGGTGTGTGGGCTCAGTAGTTGTGGCTCATGGGCTCTAGAGCACAGGCTTAGTAGTTGTGGTGCATGGGCTTAGTTGCTCCGTGGCATGTGGGATCTTCCTGGACCAGGGCTCAAACCCATGTCCCCTGCATTGTCAGGCGGATTCTTAACCACTGCGCCACCAGGGAAGTCCCCATATAATTTTATTACATCTACTTTATTGCTCTTATTAGTCAATTTCTCTATGTCCTTATTCTTTTGTGTACTGAATCTTTTTGCTTCAAAAGATATATTTTTTAAATTGCAACTGTAACAATGGAATATTATTCAATCTTAAAAAGAAGGAAATTCTGACACAAGCTACAGCATGGATGAACCATGAAGTCATTATACTGAATGAAATTAGTCAACCAAAAAAGACATTGTATGATCCCACTTATATGAGGTACCTAGAACAAATTCATAAAAAAGGAATGTAGAATTGTAGAGGAGGAGGGAATGGAGAATTATTTTTTAATAGTATAGTATTTTAGTTTTGTAAGATGAATAGAATTCTGGAAATTATTTGTATACCAATGTGAATGTACTTAACACCACTTAACTATATACTTTAAAATGGTTAAAATAGTAAATTTTATGTTATGTGTATTTTACTACAATTTTTAAAATGTTTTAATTAAAAATAAAATAATGGCATGGGGAAAAATAACAAATATATTGGATGTATAATAAAAATAATTATAATAATGACCAACTTGGGAATTATAAATTTGAATGAGAATATATACCATAATAACTTGTGAGACTGTTAGATATAATTAGAGTTAAAATTTACCAGGTCCTATATTGTAAAGAAAAAGGATACAGGTCTTTGATTGACTAACTACAGTGTTCTAGTCAATTATACATATTAAAAACTTTAAGAGTAACCATTAAAATACTACAGATCAGGGACTCTCCTGGCACTCCAGTGGTTAAGACTCTGTGCTTCCACTGCAGGGGGCATGGATTTGATCCCTGGTCAGGGAACTAAGATCCCACGTGCTGCAAGGTGCACTCCCCCCAAAAAAAAAGATTAAAAAAAAAAATTACAGATCAAATGTGTATCATCCAGAACACTAAAGGAAAGGAGAGAGTACAGAGAAATTAATTAGTTTAAATAATCAGGAAAGAGAAAGATCAAAGAAGGACTAGTATGTTAAATATTAGATGTATTCCTCATGGATCTCTCTTGTTTTTGCATCTTGTAAGCAGAGGCACTGGATCCCTTTGTTCCAAATACCTTTTCAAGGGTTTTTGTACAGCAAACAGCCTTGGAAGATAGAGATTGTGTCTCTTTCCAGAGCAAAGAGTAGGTTTGTTGACTATCCAATATAATAAAGATAATGTCTCTCTTTGGGGCAAAGGTCAGGCAAGCTTACTACCCAGTATAAAAGAATTGGGCTCCGTAGGATCAGGGCTCCTCTCCTATAGACAGCCAATTGCATGAGCAGGCATCATCTAGCCCTCTTCTTGATGCTCTGTGAAAACTGAGCATTGATGCAGATGATGGTACTCTGGCATCTGCTATTGCTATGAGTAATAAAGTTCTTTGTCACTGATAAAAAACTGCTACTGCAATTTTATTAGGTTCTTGCATTTGTAAAAGTGTTTGTTTTATATATTCAGTTGTAAGGTTATTTGATGTACATGGGTTTGTGACTATTATATCTTTTCGTAACCTCTTATTTTTATTTTAATCAGCTTCTGTAATGCCATGGTCTCCTAGTTTTCTACTCATGTTTTCACCATTGCTTAACTGCACATATTCCTCTGTACTCTGTTTTTCTTCTCCTACTCCTCTAAATATGTATAAATCTACACCTCTTATCAAGATCTCTTTTATGAGCTCAAGACTCATGCAGCTAATTTCTGCCTGGATATCTCTACTTGGTTGTTGCCACACACAGCTTAAAAAGCAACATTTCCCTCCCTCAACTCTAAATCTTCCTTTTTTTTCTTTTAAGCTTTATTGCATTTTGTTTTTCCGCCATATCAAACGTGACATAATCCAAGCAACTTGCCTAATGCAGTGCCTGATACATTTTGGGTTATCAGAAAAGTTAGGTACTATTATTAATAGAGTCCAAGTGTATAGCTCCATTGTGAATTTCAACTGTATACAGTCGGGGGTACTTTTTTGCCTCACTAGCACCTTAGGGTTAGATCCTTGATCTTTTATGAAACTCTAATCAAACAGCACGAGAAAGAGATAAATGAAATCTCAACACTTATTGAGGGGTAAAACATGTCTTGTTCACTGCCAGAGTCAGATGCTATAATGGGAATCAAGGTACTGTTCTGTCCAGTGTTTCTTTTTAATGGCCCAAGAATTTACTTGACTCCATAAGTTGCATTCTTGATTTCCAATGAAGTGAACAATTTATAATAGGTTTTGAATGAATTGAATTAAAGTTTGATGAATAGCCTAGATATTTTTTTGTTTTCTCTTTTGAACCCTATTTAGTGGCAGAGAGAATGTTTACTTGCCTATTGAGCAATGGGTTTGACCATTAATTAAGAATCAGCTCCAGGAATTTGATTTTGCAGAAACCTTCAGTACTCTGGCTGCCTTAGGCAAGTTGAACCCTCACCAAAGCACAGGCATGAAAGCACTAGCACATAGTACATGGTCCAATTAAAATAAGATACAATAGAAACAGGTAACATGAAGACTTCTCTCTAATATTCAAGCTCTCCCTTCTCTCCCCATCACCACTCACTCATGCACCCTTTCCAACATGGAACACAACTTTTGTGTCTGCATAGAAACTTCACTTCTTTTAATTGACTAACATTCAAAGAAACTTGTCATTGATAAGCTTAAAATTTTTCTCCCTTTTCTCTCATCTTCTGCCCTTTGTCTCATATATCTTTCTTTTCTGTCACAGGCATGCAGGACTTGGATAAAAAGGTCTTTATCTGCTCACACAAAAGAAAATTAAAAGAAGAAGGAGGAGAAAGAAGAAGGAAATGGGTAAGGAAAAGGTGAAAAAAGGAGAAGGAGGAGGGGGGAGGAGGAGAAAGCTTTATCATCAAGTTTATTATTCCCATAATGGTAAGCTTTTTATTTAAGGGAACATGCCCAAATTTCAGAACTAGTTTATGCTCTAAATAACATAGGTGATTATTTGCCTTTGTGTTTATTTGTGTGTCTGGCTATGACTTTAGATAGATAAAGGGGTGGAATGCACACATGATGAAGGCCAATATGAAGGCCATTATTAAAGGGTCAAAGAGAGCGGTCTAGATTTTTTTTTTTCTCTTTAAAAATCACAGCTTTTGCTTAAGTAACTAAACTTTCTACATGGGAGCCTAAATAAAATCTTGAATTTTTTTTAAACTTAGGGCTTTAAAATAACTGTAAAAATATTCATTTTCCCATTTCTGGGAAAATTATATTATCAAAAATTATTTGGGAAGACTCACACTTTGTGCAATTTTAATGTAATGAATAGAAAATTAAATATAATTTTGCACTGCAACTGACTTTGACAATGAATAAGATATATTTTACCTCAATATGAGTGTTGAGTTTTTATTTCTGCTTCTTGTACTGATTGAATAATCTTTTTTATTTTGAGGGAGTCTAATATTTAAAGGAATATGTGGATATCCTCTAGTTTTACATTTAGATTATATTCCATGAAAAAATAACTACAGTAGAATTTAGAAATCCAGAGGGGTGAATGCCAGCAGACAGGCTAATTTTAATTCATATGCTTATTGATGTTATGCAGTTCCTAAGATTTTGGGAAAGCTTAAAGTAAGCCAACATTAAGAAATAGATGTCAGTATGCCAACAGTTGGGATTGGACTGTGCACCATAAGAATATGTACTGCCTGGCATACTAGGAAACGTTTTGCTACTGGTGTCATGTTTAAATGAGCAAAACATTTATTTCAGCAAAAATTTAGATCAAGGTTCTGCAAACTTTTCTGTAAAAAGCAAAACAGTATGTATTTTAGACTTTGTAAGCCATATGGTCTCTGCTGCAACTAGTCATCTCTGTCACTGTGGTGGAAAAGCAGCCATAGACAATATGTAAATAAATGAGCATCGTTGTATTCCAATAAAACTTTACAAAAATTTTAATAAATAAAACAGTTTAAATAAGTAAAAATTTACAAAACACGAGGCAGGACAGATTTGGCCCACAGGCCATAGTTTGCTGATACCTGGCTTAGATGATCGTTTGTCAATTTCCAAAATTGAAGAAGGCTTTTTTTTTTTTTTGTATCTCCTCCTCATGAAAATTTTAACAACCCTTGTAATCCATCTCTTCTTCAATTTAATACCTTTAATTTTATGTCTATGAATAATTTAGACTCATTTCAGCAGCCCTGTAAAAATGTACTAGCTTGGGTATTGTAATGTTTGGAAATGTATATAAAAGTTTTACTCTAGCTCATTAGAAATCTTCCAAATGCTGACACAGCACTAGGCAAGCAGTGCTCCTTTCTCAAGGCTGAATTTCATCTCCAAAAACCCCACCTTTAAGCTTCTAAGTTTTATTAATTCCCACCTCTTCCTTTTGTTTCCCCAGCCCTCCTAGCAGTAGTGGTAGCTGCTTCCTGCAGTTGCTAGGTCTGTGAGAGCAGGCAGTTATCTTGTTTTACACTGTTTAGTTACCAAGTTGATAATTTTGTACAGCTAAATTTAAATTTTGTATAACTTTGAATTAAATTCTCTCTGTTCAAATACTGATGTGGTTTTGTCTCCTGAGTGGACCCTAACTGATACATATCCTGAAATGAAACGCAATTCAGTTATTGGAAAATTATTAAATATTTTTGGAACAACTTGGGTATGTGAATCTACTTTTTCTTTTTTTTTTTGTCTTTGTTGGGTCTTAGTTGCCTTGCGGCACGTGGGATCTTCCTTGAGGCACGTAGGATCTTTCGTTGCGGTGCACAGGCTCTTCGTTGCAGCGTGCTGGCTTCTATCTAGTTGCGGCGCACAGGCTCCAGGGCACGTGGGCTCTAGTTTGTGGAACACGGGCTCTCTAGTTGAAGCGCTCGGGCTCAGTAGTTGTGGTGCGCTGGCTTAGCTGCCCTGAGGCATGTGGAATCTTAATTCCCCGACCAGGGATGGAAGCTGCCTCCCCTGCATTGGAAGGTGGATTCTTTACCACTGGACCACTGGGGAAGTCCCTGAATCTACTTTTTTTTTTTTTTTTTTTTTAATTTATTTTTGGCTGCATTGGGTCTTCATTGCTGCGCGCGGGCTTTCTCTAGTTGCGGCGAGCAGGGGCCACTCCTCACTGCGGTGCGCGGGCTTCTCACTGCGGTGGCCTCTCCTGCTGCGGAGCACAGGCTCCAAGCGCGTGGGCTTCAGTAGTTGTGGCGTGAGGGCTCAGTAGTTGTGGCTCACGGGCTCCAGAGCACAGGCTCAGCAGCTGTGGCGCACGGGCCTAGTTGCTCCGCGGCATGCGGGATCCTCCCGGACCAGGCCTCGAACCCGTGTCCCCTGCATTGGCAGGCGGACTCCCAACCACTGTGCCACCAGGGAAGCCCTGAATCTAATTTTTTAACTGTAAATTTTGTAAAATCTAAATACAGATCAAATATTTCCAATTAAATTAGTGTCAAATTGAGATGTACTGTAAGTATAAAAAGAATGTAAAATATCTCATTAATTTTTAATAATGATTACATGTCAAAGTAATAAAATTTTGAATATATTAGGTTAAATAAAGTATACTGTTAAAATTACTTTCACCTGTTTCTTTTTACGTTTCTAAATGTGCCTATTAGAAAATTCTAAATTACATATTTGGCTCTTATGATATTGCAATTGGACAGTGCTGTTCCATGTTTGTTTGTTTTTTTTGCGGTACGCGGGCCTCTCACTGCTGTGGCCTCTCCCATTGCGGAGCACAGGCTCCGGACGCGCACGCTCAGCGGCCATGGCTCACGGGCCCAGCAGCTCCACGGCATGTGGGATCTTCCCGGACCGGGGCACGAACTCGCGTCCCCTGCATCGGCAGGCGGACTCTCAACCACTGCGCCACCAGGGAAGCCCATGTTCCACGTTTTTTTCTACATTTTTATCACGTTTTACATGAGGATGAGAATCCAAGGGTGGGCAAAAGGACTGCCAGAAGACTGAGGGAGGACAAAAGGGAAAATTTTAATCTTCATTTTTAAATATACCTCAAGGTCACAATGCTTGAGCTTGGTTTCAAGACTAAATTACATTTCAACATATTGTAGGGGGCCATCCAAATTTTCCTTTTGTACAATAATTTAATTCTGTTCTATATTGTCTGTAACATCTGGTCCATTGACTAGAGTCACCTTAAATATTTTTCAATTAAATAGATTGATTTCTCCAACAGGATTTGACTGTATAAGCCTTTTTTAAAAATATTTATTTATTTATTTATTTATCTTTGGCTGCACTGGGTCTTCCTTGCCGCACATGGCTTTCTCTAGTTGCGGTGAGTGGGGGCTACTCTTCATTGCAGTTCGCGGGGTTCTCATTGCGGTGGCTTCTCTTGCTGCGGAGCACGGGCTCCAGGCGCGCGGGCTTCAGTAGTTGTGGCACGTGGTCTCTAGAGCTCAGGCTCAGTAGTTGTGGAGCACGGGCTTAGTTGCTCCACGGCATGTGGGATTTTCCCGGACCAGGGCTCGAACCCGTGTCCCCTGCATTGGCAGGCGGAATCTTAACCATTGTGCCACCAGGGAAGTCCCTGTATAAACCTTTGGCAAAATATATTTTTTGGTTCAACAGTTTTAGAAAGTATCTCCTGGTTTGTTAAAAAAATAAATAAATAACTAGCCTTTTTGTTCCATTTAAAACTAAAATGTTACATTGAACTTTTAACATAACAAACCCAAATGCATAAATGGCAATAAGTATTGTGACTTTGTTGGATTCATTAATATTCATTTAACAAGAGAAGCGAATTTAAAGTTTTAAGTAGAATTTCAATAGCTTTCAGACATGTACATCAGTCGTGGCAATAGATTTAGAGCGTCAAGTGCTAACTCACAAGTGAAGGATTTGGCCTTGAAAATGGGGCTATAACTAAAACTCAGCATTTTCTCGGAGAACTTGGGACTGAGATCTAGTCTTTGGGGGCCAAACCAATAGGACTGAACTCTATCTTTAGGAAGTATTAGCCCACAACCTTCGTTCTTTTGGGAACTGCTCCTTCTCGCTCCTGTATGGTTCTGGTGGCAGGCCTGCCAGATAAAATACAGAACACCCAGCTAAGTTTGCATTTCAGAAAAACAATAAATACATGGGCCAACTCTATCTGCCAATCAGAATGTCCATCTACTTCTGGTTTCATAGGAGGGCATGTGACCCAGGACTGGCTGGTCACAGTATCCCTATCCTACCCTGTTCACATTGACTGGTCTAACACATAAATATTGTCCCAAGTAGGGCCAATCAGAGCCTTTCCATGTGATTTGATATAAGGGGTCTTGGAGAGAGATGGTCTCTTTTCCTTTTGAACTGCAGGCTACAAGGATTTGAGCTGGGTGGGCAGCAGCCATTTTTTTCCTGCCATTTGGAGAGAGCCTGTGTATGGTAGATGAAAAGAATGCTAAATACAAAGAGCCAGGGAATGAAGACAGAGGGAAAGTCCTCTGACCATTTCTTCTGTTTGGGGGTATGCCCCATGTTTTGTGCCTAGGTTTAGTAGTGATTAAGTGCTCTTCCCCTAGCAATATAGATAAACCCGATTGCCAGTTCTTACCCTACAACACGCATGAAATAAAGCCAACATCTTGGCCATAACGCCACTATAAAACATGTATTTTCTTATGTGTTTGGCATCATTTCTCTACAGTTTTACTGGGCAGGGTGGAGTTGTCTGGGTGTGATATATCTCAGGGCATTTATTCTTTGATAATAAATCTATGGTATCGCTACCATGAACACTTAGAAGGCAGAGACTGCGAGTTTCCCTTCCTTCAAAGAGCACTTATAAGAATGCAGTTTAAATGCATAGTTTTTAAATTTCCTACTCTAACTCAATTACCATTCCATTAATTTTCTAAGACAGTCCTGTCATAGGTAGTACTTGCAAACATTAATCTGTGGGCTTCTATTTCTAGAATCCCGAAGGCACGATGCTACTAATGCTGCCCTCAGAGAAAGGAGTGGCCCCCTAACTCCAGCTTGAATTCCGCAATCCATGGAAGTGCAGTGCAACAAGGGGAGGACTGGCTGCTTAATCGCTGGAACCAAATGCAAAAAAGGTGTGTGTGTGTGTGTGTGTGTGTGTGTGTGTGTATAATGCTTAAGAACTTCCAGATGGCAACAGCAGAGCAATAAACCAAGCTTGGGGCCTGTCTAAGCATGAGGTCCTGTGTAATTGCACAGGTCACAGACCCTGAAGCCAGCCCTACCTGAGAGTCATAGTTAATCTCTTGACGCCTTAAGTTCCTTATCTGTAGAATGAGAGGCAATACTGGCTTTTTAGCGTAACAAATATTAACTGAGTTATTTGTGAAATTTGTGACGCTGCAGACACACAGTGGGTTCTTGGTAAACAGGGTAACCACCACCTGACTGCACTGTACGTGGTAGCCAGGAGTGAGAGGTCTGGAGTCAGCCAGACATGGACTGAAAGCCTGCCTCTGCCACTTTTGGGGCCAATTACCTAATGTCTCTAAAGCTCCAATTCCTCTCCTATAAAGAGTAGTCAACGCATGTACTCCTGAAAGATTATTTTGAGGACTAGAGGAAATACTACATTCAAGGCACTTAGCACAATTCCTGGCACATGGGGCCACTGAATGCTAGCTACTTGGCCATGTGCCAGGCCCGGTGCTAAGTGTTTTACATCTACTGGCTCACTGAATCCTTAAAACACCTGGAAATTCAGATGTCATTACTTTCAGTAAATTGAAACTAGGGAGGTTAAATGCCTTTCCGACTGTCACATTGTTACTATGTAGTGGGGCCATAACTGAGACCCCAGGTCTCTCTGATTCCAAAACCTCTGCCTCAACCCCTGTGCAGATTGTCTTTAGCTGTACAGTTTTCCCTTTCCCCATTCATTCCCGAATCCTAATGTCCGTCTGCCTCCCTGTAACTGCCAGTGGTGAGGGATGACGTAGCACACATAAGGAAGTTTTTAAAAATCAATATATTTGAATGGAAATTGGAAGATTCCTCTCCATGCATCTGTCTGTCTGTCCTAGTATCTGCCTATCTATCTTATGTAAAGCAAAGGAGTGCTGGCCACAAAAGCAGTGACAGATTTAATGAGACCTGAACTCTTAAAGACTGGTTTGAGATTTAAAGATGTTTATCAAACTTCAGCCAGAGCTGGGTTTGTTTACCCTAATTATATGTCCTTCATTTGGCTGTTTCTGAAACAGTACTCTGAAGGGCCTTTTATGTTGTTTTTCTTTTTCTCTGAGCAATTATCATTTTTCTTTTGAATGGATGCTGCTAGTTTCTTATGCAAGACAGAGGTAACACTACTCACACCCCTCTGTCAGCCGCAGCACAAAAGCAGTTAAAATTGCACTAAAGCTAGGATCAGTCTCTGCTTGTTCAGTCTTTGTTTTCTAACTATCAGGGTGTTGTTGTTTTATTTTGCTTTCCTCCTGGTGCTGGAATTTGACCTTAAGTTCTAAGCCTTAAGAAAGTAGGGTGGTGGGAGGATCCTTTGGCTTTGCCATCTCTGGAACACTGAAAGTGCTTCTGTAGCCCTGAAAATGAACTCTAAGGCTGCTTGGAAATATTTGATCATCTACAGACGATCAGTACTTTCCAGGACTTTTTCTAGATCAGAGTTTTTCTCTTGCTGTGAAACAGGTTAAAATATAAGGTGACAACATGTCACCTTTAATATTTTTAATTAATTAAAGAGCAGGCCTTTTCATTAAATGCCTGCTGTAAGCCTGCACTGTACTAGGATTGGAGACAAGCCTATGACAAAATGTATCATTGCTAAATTAAACAGATTTTAAACTACGCAGTGTTACCTTTGTCCATTTCACTCTTTTCCCTTTCAGCGCTTCTTGCTTCCTTCCTCTCTTATACAGCTTTTCTTCCTCCTGACATCCTCCAAAGCATCAATTCTGAGAGATGTTGACAGGTGATTGCGTTTAATAGCCACAGTTCAGAAGGTTTAGAAAAAGCTATGTTAATAGTTTTTATTGAGTGCTTCTAGGTACTGGTCAGGTGTTAGGTGCTTTATATTCTTCATTTAATACCTCATTTAATTCTCTCAATAAATCTATAAGATAGGAGCTACTATTATCCTAGTATTATTATTGTCTAAGTCACACAACAGGTAGGAGGCAGAGTCATTATGCTAAACCAGACAGCTTCCTTAATGGGTATGCCTTACCTCCACCAAACACAGCATAATTAGATTTCTTTACTGCACAACTTCTCAGAGGTTTTAGTATGCTGCAGTACCCTGTCAATCTCCAAGATGAGAATATAGTTCACTGTGACTCCCTATTTATTTGTCTCCCTCTCCTTTTTTTTTTTTTTATGGGGGATAATGAGAGGTCAGAATTCTGCAGAACACAGTTTGGGAAATATTGGCCCAAACATTTATATTTTAATTAAGAACTTGGAAAGCCAAAACGAATTCAGGGACAATTCTAATAGTATTTTAGAGATCCACAAAATAAGGAGGAGAGATGAGTGACTATGAGGTCTTTTAGTTGCCCCTCAAATAACTATGTTTGCATGCTCAAAAGTTCTTACTTATAAGACCGGTTTTTTGAATGCTGTCATTCTGTTGTTAAAGATAATAAACATAACAAGGTTACTCTTAAATGAGTTAAGTTGGATGGTAAAAACATTTAAAACGTTTGAAAGTGAAAACTGGTCAGTCATAGTCATGAATTTCAACCAAGTTGCTTAGTCCCTACTCTGTCAAACACTGTGTTGTTCTGGGCCATCTCTAGAGTCAAATTAAGATACTGAGCTGCCCTCAAGCCGAGAAAGAGATGCTGTTCTCAAAGCACTTTTGTTTGCAGGAAACATAAGCCCACTCAAGCCAGTACAAATAAAGGGCTGTCTATTGTAAAGATCCAGTTCTCACAGAATCCAAGGATAGGAAATAAAACTGAGTTTTATTTAAAAATAAAAAATGATTTGCAAAAAAAGCAGTATTTTAACTCCTGAAAGGACCTCAGGAATGAAGTCTTTTCTGTCTCTCCTGGGGCGCAGGACCTCTTGCCTTTATTTCTCTTTGGCATCTTCTCCATTTGCCTGCTCCTCCCTATTGATTCACTGGCAGTGTTTATTCATCTCACATGTGGCAAAACATGGCCACCATGCCCATGTCCGCATGGCTTTCCAGTGCTGACAGTTACTCTTTTCAGCTCTTGATTCAAATTCACAAGATTAAAAATTTGACTGGCTCCCCTTGGTTAGATGTCTTACCCTGGTCATGAGTTGTGGCCATGGGGTGGGCTCATGTAACTTGTGGCCTCTCCAAGCAGGCACCATACCAGGAGAAGTAATGATACACCTATCTTCTACAAGTACTTATAGAATCAAACAGTAAGACTGAGAATTTTTGAACAATAAGTCTAGTCTTTTTTTTCTCATTTCATTATCTTTTTATGGGTCTTCATAGGACCATTTTAGTACATCTAGAGTACATTTAAAAGAATAGTACAGGGGCTTCCCTGGTGGCGCAGTGGTTGAGAGTCCACCTGCCGATGCAGGGGACACAGGTTCGTGCCCCGGTCCGGGAGGATCCCACATGCCGCGGAGCGGCTGGGCCCGTGAGCCATGGCCGCTGAGCCTGCGCGTCCGGAGCCTGTGCTCCGCAACGGGAGAGGCCACAACAGTGAGAGGTCCGCGTACCGCAAAAAAAAAAAAAAAAAAAGAATAGTACATCTATTCTTTTAAAAGAAAGATTAAGAGTTCATAAAATTAGCATTTACTTATCACTCTGGGGCCTTCAAGGCAATCCTTCTCCCGAGATTCAAAGTTTGTTTAGGATATATATATATATATATATATATATATATATATATATATATATATATATATATATATATATATATATATATATATATATATACTGTGGAGTTGAGTCCAATCCCTAACTAGATCATGGATGAGTCTCTTTGGAGTCCTCCACTAAAGGCTTAGAAATCTAGAGTATTGGAAGGAACTTAAGAAATGTCAGACTGAATCATTCTTCTAAGAGCCATATCTTTAAGGATGGTTGTATGACAAGGTGTTTTCCAGAAGTTGTTGGTAAAGGTTCAGGGAGGTCAAAAGGACTAGACAGCCCGGGACTGCCTAAAAGGCTCCCAGAATGGGAGGGGTGAGAGCAGCAACCTAAGCCTAGTTGTACCCAACTAGTCTACCCCATATTCCTATGTGATATGAGGGGAGTAGAGGCTGAGTGAATTAATTTTTGATAAATTTTGGTTGTCTTTCTTTTTCACTAATGTAATACAAATCACTATTAGCAAATCGTTAGTAGAGAAATAGGTAGCATTTTACTGCTGAATAACATCTTTGATCCTAGTTCTTTTGCGATATCCAGGGCATCACTCTGAAGTGGAAAATGGACAAACCACAGTAAGACTTTGTTTTAGCTTTCTGGAGGGGAGAGTGATCTTCATAATAGTTCTATTTGAAATGGACTTAAAAACTTTCCTCCATTGGGAAAGAATTCATTCCTTCTCAGCCTTGGGTGGAGTTGATAAGCTAAGAGAAAGAAGCCTGGCATTATATGGAATATGTAGGGCAAAGGGACAGTGGAAGCATAGAAAGAGCAGCAGTAACAGAGGATATTTTTTGCTGTTAAGGCAGCAAACTTCTGTACTATAACTGGACATGGCACAGTTCACAGAGGGAGTCAGTGAAGCCCTGTGACCTCTAGACAACTACAGGATGTACCTCAGCTGAAGATGTCCACTGCTCACCTAGGACAGCATGGGACCTTAGAAGAGGACAACTCAGGTCAGGACAGAAAAGGACAAAGCAGAAAAGAGCAGAAAAACATTGGAACAGGACATAGTTATCTGTGGCTATAGATCCACTCTCTAGGAAAGGAGAATTTGTATTGAAATAAGACCATTGTACATCTAAGTTGTGAATAATTCTGAATATATAAATCCCTCTAAGGTATAATTCAGCTATTTTCCAAAAGTGTATTTGTAAAAGAGCGTCATTCAGATTTTGTTGCAGTATGACATCTGGACTGGGGAAAACCTTAATTGTGCCCACTCAGGCACAGCTTAAATAGGGCATCCTATCAGAAATGAAATTATAATGCAAACTACTCTGCCCAGGACTGATTTGTGAATATTGCACTTTATCTTCTTAATGTTGATAAATGTTATAAACTCATTTTTGTTAATTAAACCTCTTAATATTAAAAAATGCAAACTACTATCCTGATTAGAGGAGGGGCTCTAGAGTTATAGAGCACACTGCTATACAGATATCAAATCCTTACTACCAAAAGATGACAAGGTGACAGGATGCTACCAAAAAAAAAAAGGAAAATAACAGATCAAGATCCTGCTTAATCATAAAGGATGATTCTTAATACAATATTAGTAAATAATATTCAACAATATTTAAAAAAAATTAATACATTATGACCAAGGAGGGTTTATCCTAGAACTAACTACAAGGTAGTTTTAATATATAAAATCAATCATATAAGCATAATCAATATATTAATACAATAAAAAAAAACCATATAATAACTTCTATGGAGTCAGAAAAACTTTTGACATGATTTAACATCAATTTATAATTTAAAAAAAAACTTATCAAAATAAGAAAAAGATTGGAAACATTGCACAGATGCTTGCTCTCACCACTCTATTCAATGTTGTACTGGGGTTGGGATTCTAGCCATTGTAACAAGGCAAGACAAATAAATAAAAGTCATAAATATTGGCTAGAGAAAAATAAAATCATTTGTTTCTGAAGACATGACTATAGAGAAAATCCTAAAGAATCTAAAATACAATTACTAGAACTAATAAGTAAATTTAGTAAGATCATAAGATACAAGGTTAGTATAACAAAATCAATTATATATTTATGTACCAGCCACAAGCAATTGGAAAATTAAATTTAAAAAATAAATTCCATTTACAGTAGTGTCCAAAAATAAAAACTACTCACAAATAAAATCATCGGAAGATGTGTGCAAGACCTCTACACTAAAAACTGCTGAACATTACCAGGAAAAAAAATTTTAAGTCCTAAATAAATGGAAACATTCTATTGTCATGAATTGAAAGGCTTAGTATTCTTAGGATGTCAGTTATCCACAAATTGATTAATAGACTGAAAACTGAAAATACTGACCAAAATCTCAGTAGGCAATCATAGAAATTGGCAAGCTGCTGTTGAAATGTATAACAAAATGCAAGTGTCTTGGAATAACCAGTGCAATTTAAAAAAAAAAAACAAAATGAGAAGATATCACTACCTGATTTCAACTTACTATAAAATTATAAAAATTAATTCAGTGTTGATGAAAGGATACATACATAGATCAACAGAGCAGAGAGTCAGAAATAGACCCACACACATATATAACTAATTGATGTTTCAACAAAGGTGCCAGGAAAATTCAACAGGGAAAGGAAAAGTCTTTTTCAACAAATGGTGCTGGAATAATTGGATATCTTATGGGGGAAAAAACACAGACTTTTATCTTACATCATATACTAAAATTAACCCAAAATGGGTCACAGACTTAAAGGCAAAAACATAAAACTTCTAAGACAAGGTACAAAAGAAAAAAATATTTGAAAACTTGGAGTAGGCAAATATTCCTTAGATAGGCACAAAAAGGCACACTCCATAAAACAGAAATTGATAAATTGAACTTTATCAAAATTAAAACCTTTTGTTCAAAGTACACAATTAAATAAACAAAAAGGCAAGTCACCGAATGGGAGAAAATATTTGATAGATAGATGAATATTGATAGATGATAGATAGATAGATCTGTCAAAAGATTGTATCCAGCATACACAAAGAACTCTTCCAAGTCAATAAAAAAAGAATTTTTTTTAAATGAGCAAAAATTTGAACAAACACATCACAAAACAAGATATAAGAATGGTAAATATGCATATCATTCATCACAAGGAAATGCAAGTTAAAACCACAAATGAGATACTACTACATATTCATTAGAGCAGCTAAAATTAAAAAGACTGATTATATCAAGTGTTGAAGAGGATATGAGACAACTGGAACTCTCATACACTACTGGTGGGAGCGAAAATTGTACAATCACTTTGGAAAACTTTGGGGCAGTTTTTTTAAAAGTTAAGCATACACCTACCAAACGACCAAGCGATTCCACTACTAGGTATTTACCCAAAAGTAATGAAAACGTATGTCCATACAAAAACTTTTATGTGGATGTTCATTGCATCTTTATTCACAATAGCCAAAAACTGGAAACAATCCAAATGTCCATTAATTGGGGAACAGGAAAACAAAATGTGGTCTATCTAGAGGACTCTACCTCAGTAATAAAAAGAAATGAGCTACTGACAAGCATGGCAAGGTGGATGAATCTCAAAATTCTTATGCTGAGTCAAAAAAGCCAGATCCAAAAATGTTTATAAGGTATGATTCCATTTAAATAAAATTCCAGAAAATGCAAAGTATGTTCTAGTGACACAAATCACATCAGTAGTTGTGTCCAGTAGTTGCCCAGGGCCAGGGGTGGAGGGAGGGATCATTTGCAAATGGCCACGAGGAAACACTTGAGATGTATATATATATATATATATATATATATATATATATATATATATATATATATATATACACACACACACACACACATGTCAAAACTCATTGATTTGTACACTTTAAATGAATGCAGTGTATTTTCTGTAAATTATTCCTCAATAAATTTGAAAAATAAATAAAAGTACTACCTGGTTCTTTTTCAAACCTGCCTTATTTTTCTTTAATTAATTATTTATTTTTGGCTGCATCAGGTCTTAGTTGTGGCACACGGGCTTCTCTCTAGTTGTGGCACACAAGCTCCAGAGCACACTGGCTCAGTAGTTGTAGCCCACAGGCTCTCTAGTTGTGGTGTGCAGGCTCAGTAGTTGGCCGGCAGCATGTGGGAGTCTTAGTTCCCAGACCAGGAATCGAACCAACATCCCCTGCATTGCTAGACAGATTCTTAACCACTGGACCACCGAACCTGCCTTATTTTTGAAGTCTCTTATTGTTGACTCACTTTAGTGATTCCAACTTTGATGTTTAGAAACATATACCTGGGGCTTCCCAGGTGGTGCAGTGGTTAAGAGTCCGCCTGCCGATGCAGGGGACACGGGTTCGTGCCCCAGTCTGGGAAGATCCCACATGCCGCGGAGCAGCTGGGCCCGTGAGCCATGACAGCTGAGCCTGCGCGTCCGGAGCCTGTGCTCCGCAACGGGAGAGGCCACAACAGTGAGAGGCCCGCGTACCACAAAATAAATAAATAACTAAATAAATAAAAACATATACCTGTTTATTTTGCATTCTATATCCGATAAATTCTGATCATTTAGTCCTAGAAGATCTAAGGCTGTTGATTGTTTCCACTGACTCTCACTTATAGAGGATTACTTTCTTGTATCATTGGTGATTTTAGATTGGAAGTTTATATTTCATTAATCTTAATCCCTTGAAAACCTGGGGTGGGGGGTGTCTAACCTGATGGTGTTTTACTCCAGACAGGATTTGGGTTTGCTTTTACAGGGAGCCATGAGCACTGCTGGGCTGAGGGCACACCAGGTTCGTTCCAGGTTTTCCAGCTTAACGGTGGGACTCAGGTCCAGCAGCCTCCCTTGTCTCCAGTCCAGAGTTGAGTCCATGACAGCCCTGCCGTCAGAGAAACCTCACGTGCTCTTTCTACTCAAAGTCTCCTCTTCCAATTCATGGATTTCTCTCCTCTCCACCACCCAGAGGTTTCCCTTACTCTCTGCAAGCTCAGCTACATATTATAAAGTATGGTACTTGCGGAATTTGTTTTACAGCAAAAGGAACCCTCAGTGAATCTGTTATACTACTAGAAGGGCATGGCACGTTTGCTCTCCTCTTTTTGAGTCTCAGAGAACAGGGAAATGAGCCTTAAACAATAAAATGATAGCCTTGCCTTACAAGAGTTTTGAGAAACTATCCATCATAGTTTGGAGGGGCTATCCATCATAGCCCCAAACCCAGGATCTTTCTCTAAATCTGATTATGGGCAGCCAAGCTAAGTGCTACTTATATATAGCTTTTCATTTTGTGCTGAGATCTAGGAGAGAAATGTCTGGGGCAAAGATAACAAAACAACTCTACAGAGAGCGTCAGAGAGAACAATTGAGTGTAAAAATCTGGAGTATCATATCAAACCTAACAAAAGTAACTTAGAAACGGGACGACTATGGCCTTTCCCAATTGTCAACACTTTTTTTTTCCCTCTGAATTTTTACCCAGAGTATATTTTAGTTACCCTTAGGAATTAAATTATAGTAATTTTAATTATTTGGATCTTGAATATTCACTCTATTTTGAATGTAATCTACTACTTAAAGTGACTAGCTCCCCGACAGGGGTTTTGAGGTTGATAGTGGTGGATAGCTGTGTCTAATTCAAGATTCCAGCTCCCGTCTCTCTTTACATAAGAAATGGTGTAAAAAGTTCATTGAATGTTTTAATTAGCATGCAAGCTGAGTCTTACATCCAAAGGAGAGCCTAATATTACTTTTAATCGCATCCAACACAAGGTGATAAAAGAATACAATTTCAGAGTAGTACAGGGTAAGAGAGTTTTATTATTGTTATTTGCAATAATAATATAATCATTTATTAGAAACCCATCATGTGCCAGGAGCTGAAGGAACGTTTTCTTTTTCCTGATTAACACACTGCCACAGTGGAGGCTTGTAGCAGTTTATTGTTCTGGTTTATGATCTTGGTCTGAATTCAGATAAAGCGGCAACGTGCCAGCTTCAGACCCTCATATACTTTCTTTGCAACCTGGATGGTTAGCAGGGATGTAAGTCCTTTTTTTTTTTTTTTTTTCGTTACTTTGAAATATGTAGCTAACCTGCTCAAAAACGCTGATTTGGTTAGCCAATCAGGAAACAGAAATTAAGAGAATGCCTCATCCTGCTCTATTTTACTGAATGAACTTGACTGAATCACTTTGAGACCAAATTCTTCCTGGTTACTGTCTGCATCACATACAAATATTATCTGGTGGGTTTCCTTGGCTGGGGAGCCAGGGACGGCTAATGACGAGAGGCATATCCAAATCCCAGCAAGCCTCCTCAGGCGTTGAACTAAACTTTGGGACGTGACAGGACCTGGCAAAAATGGAAATACCTCCCCTGACATTTTTGCTCATGTTTTCTAAATTTACTTTCAGATAAGGGCAGTGGGTTTGCTAGAGTGGGAAGTGCTGACAGACAAAGTGTAGTCTACTACAAAATTCTTCCTGGCACTCTAATTATCCTTTCCTTCTCTACTTCAGTATCACATGTAGCCATGTGTAGAATCATAAAATAATTATGCAGTGTACAAGCTTTCTGGGAGCATGTACCACTGTTTTCCTAATTCTTTATCTCTCCCATTGATCGTGGCGTGTGTGCATTGATCCAAGTCGGCCATCTGGTTAGGCAAGATAAGCGTGCTAGTGTCTTTGCATTGCACTGTCACTAGGGGAGGGGGCACATTTTGGCTGTAGGGAATTACAGGGGCAGGATTAGCCCTCTTCCTATGAGGAAACTGAATTTTAAATGCAATGTTGCAGCTGCATGGACCATGTTGCTAACTTCTGTTTTTGCCATGAACTGGGTAGATTTTTCTTCTTGTTCATATTGTCTCCAAAGGTATAGCAATGCCTTGTATTAAATGAGGGTGGGGGGCAGGATTGGAGAGAAGATTCATTTTTAGCACATGTTAGACTTGTAAGTAACTGATATGTTATAGGATTTGTAAATGGTAAAACTGCTTTCAAATGACTACAAAAGACTGCTGGATAAAAAGTGTTTTAAACCAAGACTCGTTGGGTTCCCCCCCCCCCACAAACAAAATTATTTTAGAAAGGGAAGAAATATTTGTATGAGTCTTTGCAAAAGAAAAATACAAAGGAAATTGAAAAAATTATGCGTGTATCATAGCAGAAGGAACTGCTGCTTGAAGGAAGGGCTGTGGGATATCCTCTCCGTTTGTTTACCTCTCTCTTTCACGTATTGAAATTAATGTTTGCCCCAAGTTTATGACCACTGGGACTGACTGAATGTGCTATTTAACTCAAAGAGACTTTTTTCCAGTCCTGTTGGCCACTGTTGTTTTTAAAATTTGATCGCCGCCATTGTTGTCCCATATTCTGCAAATGTGTGGAAGACTCAAAAGCTTTTCCTCTAAAATTGAACAATTCTGTCAAAAAAGATTAGTTCTATTTTGTCTGCTGGGTGCTGACTATTCATGAATGTAAAGAGAGAGGGCTTGGGTGTCATACTAAGTTGCTAAGGTGGCTGGATTTCGGCTATTGACTTAAGGATACCAAACTGCAGTCTACAAAAGAGCAGCCAGAAGGAGAGGGGAGAGCCGGCCTGCCATGTGTTTGAGCTATACCTTCTTTAGCTGCCCATTTATTTCTTTTGTTGCCAGAACTTTTATTGTCATACAGTTGAAAAAAAATGTTAGACACAAGCTTTAGGCAGCACCAAGCAGAAAAAGGGATTAGCATATCACTAGGATCATCTTACACTGAACCAAATTCTTTTCAGGATGTATAATTAGCGAATACAGTCTTTTTTTTTTTTGGTGGTGGGGGGAAACCTATGGACAGAAAAAATGAGCTCAGACCTTTGGCTAGAATATTAGAGGAAATAAAAGACAGTTGCCAATTTCAGAGAGATATATACATATTAACTGTTTCTTTGCAGAACCTTTGCAATTCCCTCAAGAAATGTCTGGTTGAATGGGAAAACTTACTATGAATTCCTGCCATTGTCTCAGGTTTTCTAAAAGGGAGATACTGTGTCATTGAACACACGTTCAAAATTTTAGACTGATGAAATCAGATTCAGGATTAAATGAATGTAGAAGAACTTTTCCGAACAGGGGAAACTACAAGGAAATGTGTGGTTTTCACGAGATGATATTTTACTCTGCAGAAGGTACTTTGTAATTAAAAATGTAATTGAGAAATTGAAGGCAGTAAAACGTACATTCTGGGTCTATTAGTGAATAATTCTGTGTGGCTGGCTTAAAGCCATCTAAAACTTCCCTTATAATTGTGGGCATTGAATATGTTTATCTGAGAGTAAGAAAATGGAAGCCTGGGATCGTTCTCTTTTATCTTCTCTCTTAGAGTTGTACATTTAAGCAGTTTACACCCAGCATATAGCAAAAAGCAGATTTGTCTAATTAACTCACATTTCACTGGGTGGGTATCTATTTATATTTCCACATATGCAAGTTTTTAGAGAAGAACACATGGAGTGGAGGTGGATAAGAACCTTTTTTTCCTAAAGTATATTTTTAAGAATTAACAGAAATTAAAAGTAAAAGTACTCATCTGCATGTATCTCAGTTTAAATTTCTTGGGAGAGCTGATGTTTTTGTTTAACAGATGAGGTGTTATGTTGATTTGGGTTCTTCTAGATTCTTGGTTTTGAATAGTGGATACTTCATATTTTTCCCCCTTCTGTGGATTGTATCACTTTGTCCCACTGCTTTCGCTCAAGTAAAACACCCACAAGATGCACCCACCAGTCTTGATTCTGGTTCAAGTTTATTCCATATTTTCTGAGGACGCTCTTAGCTCATCTTTATGGTAATAATTTTAGAAATTGGTTCCTTTTAACTTAAGAGGCAATGGACACTTAGATCCATAGACAGCAGTTATTTCAAGTTCTACAGCGCTTAAGGTACTGGGGGAAGTGTCCTTTGAGCTTTTCCTTGGAATTAGGAATTTTTGCGGTACGCAGGCTTCTCACTGTTGTGGCCTCTCCCGTTGCGGGGCACAGGCTCCGGACGCGCAGGCTCAGTGGCCATGGCTCACGGGCCCAGCCACTCCGCGGCACGTGGGATCCTCCCGGACCCGGGCACGAACCCACGTCTCCCACATCGGCAGGCGGACCCTCAACCACTGCGCCACCAGGGAAGTCCTGGCTCTTTATTTTTATATTCCTTCTGGCTTGGAATTTTTGGTCAAATGTCTCTCTCTTGGCTAGAAGTAAACCATGGAGTGAGGACTCAATTGTGTTGTCTTCGTTTAAAGAAAATCATTTTAGTTTGCATGGCTTATGTCTCCATGGAAGACTACGTGTGAATTAGCAACATGACAAGGAAGAGAGAATAAAAATTGCCGTTAAAAATATGTGAATTAGAGATATCATTCTTCAATTATTTTCTTCACTTACCATAATGATACTTTTTAAAAAACATTCTTTGCTATTTCACTATTTGTAATTTTTTATAATATCCATATTTTTCTCTGCCATTTATTTGTGGTCAGAAATATCAGTGCCTACAAAAAACTAGCTATATATACAGTTGCTCCTGATTTAAGAGAGTCTTAAGTCACTAACACTTTCGATAATTTTTTAAAGACATGGGTTTAATCAAACTTGTGATATGCTGTCTTCAAATCATTGGCTATCTAATTATTCACAGAAACTTCTTGGTCTTCCACCAGCTTAGGGCACACACCTAGGATCTTCTCATGCACACACAATTATACCCTCACAGATCGGAGACTTAGACATCCTTTCAGGAGACCAGCCTCAGAAACACGGCTCCTGGTCATCTAGACAATAAGAGAATGATGTTTAAATCTAAAGTTCAAATTGCTGAATTCAGAGAAATGTAATGTCAAACAAACACAGAATATCCACTGCTGGGTAACCTAAAAGTGAGTTCAAGGTTTTTTTAAGAACTTGAAACCAAAGGCATTGAGTTGTGAAGGGTTTCAATTAAAGCAACATTTGGGTTACTCAGACCCTGGAGTGACACGAGCAGTGGGCAGAGAAAAGAAGACTGTGACTCACAGTTAAAACTCAGTACAATACAGAGAATTCACAAAGGTAATGAAGAGAAGGGAAAGGCAGGTGATGATAAACTGTCTATTTTAGGTTTTGTGAACACCAAAAACAGAGAAATGACCAGAATATCTTTCTAAATACCAGGTTTGAGCTTTAAAAAAAAAAGTAATTTGCAATTAATCAAAATATATTGATTGCTAATCTTAATAGGATCTTTAATATTTTTTAGCTCAGTGTATCACTAGCAATGTGATATTTTTATACAGAATATTGCATATACTTTTACATTGTGTACGTAGTGTTAGCATGTTATTCAGATGAACCTACTTGACCTTTCTATGACATACCAATAATGTCCCTTCTAAAGTTTAACATCCTTAATGGCAGGAGCCATTTAACATAACATGCCACCAAGTCAGCATCACACATTCATTAAATACCATTAGCTAAATAATTTCGGATTACTATGATCAGGTAGGCTTTCGAAGACATAAATAAGATTCTCCAAAATATAGGTATGTTGAATATGACTCTAGCCTAACAAATCTCATGCCTCCTCTTAGAGAAGACCAGAGTCTTAGCATTTTAAACTTACAATAATGCCACACTTCCCATTTTTAAAAAATTTGTATATATATATATAACTAGGGTATTTTAAATTGATTTTGAAGCTAGACCCAGTATAAATTATTTTTCATTTTTCTAAATGGATCATTTACTCTATGCAGCTAAATCAACTGGCTTTTTTGACACTGTGTGTGTACACGTCTATCAAGAGGAGAATTTCCACTCTTACAAGTAGAAATTATTATGCTAAAGTTAAGCACATGCAAATTTTTTATGATATGATAAAAGCACAGTTCCCTATCAGGCATAGCTCTAAAGGCAGGTGTTATAGCTAATGTTTGGGGAAAAAAGGATAATATTATGAGCGATGTGTGTCCAACATGTTCTTGTATGTTTTAATGATTGATCTAGAATCTGAAAAGAAGAGGCGATTCCATTTTAATGGTTAGTACTTGTTGAGTCCTAATCAAGGTCTAGGGACTGTTCTGAGATCTTTATAATGACCTTGTAACCATATGAAATGCTATTATTGTTTATACCCTTTTTATAGATGAGGAAACTGAGATTCAGGGAGGTCAAGTAACATGCTCAAGGTCATGCAGCTGGTAAGGGGTGAAGCTGGATTCAAAACCAGATAATCTGTCTCAAATTTGTTTTAACCACTCTACACTAGCCTTCTACACATTCAATAGAGTTGAAAATATCAAGTTACCCCTAGGCTTACAGGGTTATTCCAGTGGGAAGCATCTGCCCAGGGAAACAGAGGAAATATAGAGTCAATAGGACCAGCAATAGTCAGCAATTGTCATAAGACACTAAACTCCTGGTTAGGAGTTTTAATCTAGACAGGCAGATGCATAGGATGTGAGACTTAGAGAGGAGTTAATAGTTCACCAAATCTAATCCTTTTATTTTACAAATCAGGGAACTGAGGCCCAGACACGTGAAATGACTTACACTGTCAGAGACAAAACAAGAACGAGAACTCCCAGTTCTCTCAAGTCCCAAACTAGAGCTCTTCCCAGCGTTCAGAGTTAATAGGCTACCTCAGGATTCTTTGGGAAAGAGCAAAATAGGCAGAGAGATATGGATGAAGATGATGCCTGCTTCTGCTGGTAGGCATAGGAATTGCTGGATATGAAGATATGAAAGGAAGTGCCTATCGGATTGAACTACTAACAATTGATATGAACAATAGAGGGGGAAAAAAGTCTTAAAATTCAGTTTTAAGGCAATGGTGAAATTGGGAAAGGAGACAAGGACAGAAAATAAAATTTTATATAGTAACATACTTGCTTTTTTTTTTTTTTTTTGCGGTACGCGGGCCTCTCACTGTTGTGGCCTCTCCTGTTGCAGAGCACAGGCTCCGGATGCGCAGGCTCAGTGGCCATGGCTCACAGGCCCAGCTGCTCCGCGGGATATGGGATCTTCCTGGATCGGGGCACAAACCCGTGTCCCCTGCATCGGCAGGCGGACTCTCAACCACTGCGCCACCAGGGAAGCCCAACATACTTGCTTTTAATTGGAAACGGATCCCCAAGTGGAGATGCCCCATTGCCATTAAGCAGTCAGGAAATGGAAAGGGAAAAAAAGATCTGGACCAGAGATGCAGAGCTGAAAATCAGTGGGACACAAGAATTGGCATCAGGAGGTCCAACAAATCTTCACATACACACACAGGCACACACACACTAACACACACAAACACAACCAGGTCTTCACTTTTTTTTCTTTTTTCACTTCTTGCTGAAAGACATCTTTTAGGGATGGGAAATATCACCTTTGTTCTAAGTGAGGTTCCCAGTCACACTCATAAGAGTAAATCTGGTCTGGAAAAATCTTCATAACTCTCCCACTAGAACAGATAAAAAAATGGTACACGGTGTGACAAAGCAGAAGGCAAGCTTTGGAGACGAGTCATACATTTTCTTTTTCCATTTTATAAGTTCTCATCGCCATTTTTCAAGGTCATATTTTTGGGTTAATGAGTGTTGCAAGATATTTATTTAAGCAATGTTCTGGACTGGCATTCACAGAACCTTTAACTCTAAATCTGCTGCCACTAAATTAGATCTTGTTCAAATAAAGAAGGTTAATTCCAGTACACACTTGTTCCCCGTGTTGTTTGTTTTAATTATTACAAAGCTTGTCAAGACAGACAACTGTGTGGCATTTTTTGTAAAAGGTATACCTGAAATATAAAATGGTTAGATCAGGCCTGCATCCACATGTAGACGGCTTCCTATCCCCACCATTCCCATATTAGTTTAGTGACAAAAGTTAGCGTTTTCAGAGGAGGAAAGTGTGTTGGTCACCAAAAAAGGAGTTCTGTTTTTACTCTGGGGAGAATGTAGTCTTAATTAGGTAAACAAAGAGGTTTTTCATTACATTGTAAACACATTTCACAAAAAGACTCATTTAAGTTTCTTTTTAAAGAAACTGGAAAATATTAAGAAAGTTAATTGGAGGGCACTCAAATGACAATGAACGAACAGGCACAATTATCTTCTAACTAGTGTGTGGCTTAGGGATGTTTTTATTTTTACTTATGGCACTGTTTTAAAATGTGGGAATGTCAACCCAAGTAGAGGCAGGCACAGTATTAAATGACACATTTCTCTATTTATATTTAAATAACCATCTGCATGAAATTATGCACAAATCATAGAATAATTCCAAGCAGAAATTACAGTTTAGAAAAAAAAAAAAAATCTGAGACATGGTGTGCTTTTCATATTAAATTGCCCATTTCCAGAACATCACATACATTTGCACAATGTAAAGATGCTGCCGTGCGGGCCAATACAAATTGCTCACAATGTTAATGAAGATGGATGGGGAAGGCTGAAAACATTCATTTACACGAAAGGGAGGAGAAGAGAGCAGCAGTGTTCACAATCTCTTCCTTAATTTTTTTGCCTTGATAATATCCAACCGAATGATGGTAACTTTAATAATAGAGCTCTTGGAAATGTTTTGTGATAAATTTTCATTTTCAGAGTTGAATATGGCCTATTTTTTCCCATTCAGGGTGAAAATTGTGTGTGTGAAGTTTGGAGGCTTACTGCTAAGCTAGGAAAAGTAATCTTACTCTTTGAAGAATGATGAACAGGGTAGACTGACTACACAATTTAAATAAACTTTGAAATTGAAAAGAACAAAATAAAACGCTTCCTCATCCTGAAATGACTTTCTTTCCAACTGAAAAAGAGCCAGGCCTCCCCATCCCCCAGCCCAGATAAACCATCCATCCTTCTCGAAGCTCCTTGGCCACAGGGCACCTATGGTTGAGTCTATGAAGAGTAGGACATGCTCTAGGATAGGAAATCTATTCTAGGACTACAGTACCAGGACTTCCCTCAGCCCATCACCTTTGCCTAAACTGTTAGAGGCTGGGGAATGGACACCCATGGAGTATCAGGAGGGGTGGGGTGCCCTTTACCAATCAGCGAAGGAAGATGACCTGGGGAGGGTTTGAGTCTCACCATGGCTGCATCTCCACCATCCCCACCAACTCCCTCCCACCAACCCGTATCTGGCATCCTGCCTCAGTCATCCAAGACTCCTTGACATCTCTGGCCCACTCTCCGATAGCCCTTTGCTTTGAAGGTCGTATCTGCACTTTGCAATGTATCTCAGGAGGGTGAAATAAAGGCACAGAGCCACTCAATCAAACATACTAAAAGGTTGCCATCCCTCAGGCTCCTTCTCCTTGAATCCTCCTATTCAAGAACCCATTTTGCTAATTTGTTTATTCATTTGTTCGATAGATATTTATTGAGGTCAATCCTATGCTAAATACTGGGAATACCACTGTGGACAAGAGAAGTACGATCCCTGCCATCCCAAATCTGACGGACCAACGATCGACACATGGCATTAAAGGTGAACATACGAGGGACTTGTAACCCAGACTAAGGAGGACTCCCTGGCAGAACGAACATCTAAGCTGAGATGTGAATTGATTGAGCACCTATTTTGTGTAAGATCCTGTACTACACCCTGAGGTGTGAAAAGAGCTACCAGTTAGTCTACCAGCTGGTAGGAAGCGTGCAGATGATTACAAGCAGATATCATGAATGCCACCAAGGAGAAACAAGACGCTCTCAGGGGGAGGCATCAACTCCAATTTGGAGGGTAGAGAAAACTTTGCAAACAAAATGGCATTTAAGGTTAAGTCTCACAGAATGACTGGACATCAATTCAGAGGTAGAATCAAAAGTCAGGAAGTCAAGGCAAAAGGATCTGAGCAAAGCAGCAGAGGTGAGAAATCCTGAGATACGTCGGAGGAACAGAAGTGGTTGTGCCTGGCTGGGCTGTGGGAGGGGCGAGAGAGCACACGCTGAAGGACCTCGGAGAAATGGACCATGTCCTTTGGAGGACTGGCTGAAGGAGACGATGGCAGGCACTTCCCTCTGGGTGGCGCTCCACTAGTCCTCCCTGCCTGGTGCCCCTGGAAGGGGAGCCCATGGGGCTTTGGCCCCTCTACCCCTGCAACTGAGGAGCAGCTGAGGGCTGGACCTCTTGGGCCCTTCCCAAATCCTCTGCCCAGGAACCAAGGTTCCTCATAGCCCTGAGGCACGTGCTTAATTAGATCTCATTGCAGAAGAGCTTCAACGTGCATTGGGCACCCACTCTGTTCTAGCCTTTGTACAGAGAAGAATAGATACACATAGACCTAGATTTATAGGCTCCTTTAAATTAAGAGTTAGGACCGTTGTTACTCTAGCCATACCAAGATGCTTACAGTTTCCAAATACTACACTGTATCTTGGGCTTTCACATGTGTTGTTACTGTTATCCTGGGATGCCCCTTTCCACATCATACCTTGCACCCCTGAAGCTCCCATCCTCGTTTTGCTCCCCACAATTCAACACCCATCTAAATCACCCTCTCCTTTGAGCAGCCTTCATCCTTAACCCCCAGCCTAACCACTCCCAGATTAGTTAGGTGCTTCTCCTCTGGGTTTTCCTTCTGTCCCAAAGCACCTTAATACTCCAGGTAGAAATGATTGATTTTTCTGGTCTGCTTCCCTTCGAGACTATGGATAGGTTAATACATCTTGCATTGCCATATCCGCAGCACTTAGTACATACAATACACAGTGTATGATATAAGGTAGGCATTTGCCAAATATCGTTGAAAGGTTGAAGAAGTACATCACTCCCTCACCTTCCTTGCTCTCTTTCTGCCTCTTAATTTGTATACTTTTTAATTTAATAAAGATTGAGAAAGGGGTTTCAAAATTCCCTACTGGCTACGTCAACTTCTCTACTTACAGCCTTTCTCCTCACTCCTTTGTTTACAAGTCCAGCCTCAGTCGGCCAGAATACCACACTCCTAATGCAACCCCATTCTATTCAGCAATGCGGGACAGCACGCCTGAGAGAGTCTGAATATCACGTGTGTGATATTTCAGGGGGGAGTGGTAGGTTCAGGGAAAGAATTGGTGTTTATTGTTTGCCAAGTAGAAGATTTGAGCTCACATTTAAAAGATCACTAGGTGAAAAAGCCCCCAACGTGGAGCCTGGATCCCTTGGGGAATCTCTTTAATCCTGGAATCAGATGGAGATCCTGAGGCAAAGAATACTCTCCTTTGTTATTGTTTGTAAGTCGTGGGTGGGCAGTCGGGGTGCTGGAGAGAGAGCAAATGGATGGAGAAGAAGAAGCAAGTTGTTGGCTATTTCTTGTAGCGTAAGTGAGAAATATAGAAATACTAGCTAGGGAGATTATAGGACAGGATATATCTATTGATTAAAACACCTAAAAAGCCTTCAAAGTAAAGTTAGGTATTTCAAGAGCAGAATTAACCACTTCTGGTGAATATGCTTTGACGATCCTTGTGGAATCGTTTCTGTTGGTGAGGAGGTCCATTCATGCACATTCTACTGTGTTTTCTGCTCTCCAAGCACCACAGACAATACTAGAGGTCAGGACATCCCTGCTCTTACCCAAAGGACATGTCCCACAGGAGACTGAGTGGGGTCCTCCAGAAAGAAATCCAGTGTGGACAAACACCATTTTCCAGTTTTACCAAAGCTTGATCTTCTAAAAAATAATAATGAGTGGTTGATCTTCGCGATCACGTGGGTCCTCAGTGGCCAATCAGAGGAGAGTGAAGTCAGCACGGCAAATCTAATCAGCACATCC
The DNA here is from genome assembly GCF_937001465.1 of Orcinus orca. NCBI lineage: Eukaryota > Metazoa > Chordata > Mammalia > Artiodactyla > Delphinidae > Orcinus > Orcinus orca. The sequence continues at coordinate 157,714,454 of NC_064560.1, read as the reverse complement.
CAGGACAGTGGGAGGGAGATGCATTTGAAGTAGAAGTGGGGCTGCAGAAAAGAGGCAACTCTGGCCTGGACCAGTTTCACGGCATCTGAAGACAAAATGGCTTGAGGCTTAGTCATTGTTTAAAAGCCATTCCTCAAATTCCTTGTTTACTGTCAGCACAGTGAGTTGTGGACTCTGTGACTTTAGCTGTTAATGGGACTAAACACTTATGCCAACAGATTAAGCCTTGCTGAAACATTAAGAAAATTGGCCCAGAGTTTGGATAGGTTGTTGTTTAGTGGCTGTTTCTCTTTTTCAGGGGGGGCGGGGGTGACTGTCCCAAGACAATGGCTTTTTGATACCTGTGAAACAGTGGCAATTGGCGAGAGCCACTGGGTAGATTTTCTGCTACAGGAAAGAGATTGTTAAAAAAAAAGCAAACATTTAATTTCAATCATTTGGACTGACTGCACAGAATATAAATGAGATTTTCTGAAACTAAAACTGACAAATACTTTGAGGCCCACCAAATGTCTTAAAAAAGGTGTGTTTTTTTCCTTTTTAAGTTATAATCAATTTCTAGGAGAAATGAAAAAAATCACTATTTCTTTCATTGCAAAAGGATCCTCCAGGCAGCTGGATGATATTGAAGGTGGGAAAACTTTTCTTTGTTACACTTGAACATTTTAAGATTTGTCAAACCTATTTCTTGTCGTGCAGAAGAGGAGCAGTGCTTGCACAGTAAATGTATTAAACTTCAAAAATAGTTTTTCAAATCTTTCAGACACCAAACCCCCTTCATGTAAATTCATATCTTTACTTGACATGTCTTCTTAAGCAAGGATTTTTTTTAAGGTGGCTTTTATAAATCTTCTTCCAAGAAAGAAGCGAGAACAATTAAATGTTCCATTTAGATTCCAGCTCTTAAACTTACAGTTTGGAAAGGACTTGACATTCAGAATTAGAACATTGTTCCATTCTTGCTGTAATCAGAAAAATATGTATATTAAAATCTTTCAGATTAAGACTTCAAGGGTCAAAATTGAATGCAAAGTTGATTTCGAGTTTGGAAATTAAAAGTTCATACCCTGTAACAATTATTCTTTGTGTATATACATCATGAAAATACACTACATTTGTTTTCTAGGAAGCCGTAGACCAAATGATGAATGACTACGTTATTCATCTCTCTAACACTTCCTTACATATTCTTTCATGGCCAAGTTGTTTATTCCATATTTACTATCATGAGTCACAAATTTCTTTTTGCTAGTAACTTTTTCAATAGTCCTTAAAAGAGAGAAAATAAGGAAGAGAGAGAGGGAGAGAGAAGGGAAAGAAAAGGGAAAAGAAAAGAGAAGAAAAGGAATCTTCAGTGCTTTCTCTTCATTGCTCATATTCAGAGAGGTGCTGAGATGTCTGTGATTCCGATGTCTTTGGAAACTTCAAACTTGACTTTGATTAACCATGCTAATAACCAGGGTGCTTCTTTTTAGTTTTACTCCTGATGTCACTTACCAGAGCTGTAAAGACATCCTCATAATATTTGCTTTTCATCTGAATGAAGAAGGCATCGCTAAGCAAAAAAAGTATTTAGCAGTGCATATAAGATTGAAGCGATGATAATCAGGGACCCTGGTAATTGAAGCTTCTGGGGAGGGGAAGAGAACCTTTCTTCTGGATCTTTCAGTCTGTTTAATAGGATAAAACTAGCTTGAGTGGTTGGTGTTTGAAGAGGATATGATGTAATTGGAAGTGCCTCCTGGGTTTGCTGCTGGACAAAGCAATCAGGTGGAGACACGGGAGGGCATGGGAAGCTCTGAGGTACGAATCTTGGCTTCTGCCATCCTAATTAGCCTAAATTAGCTATGCCAGTTTTCTGCTTGCTTTTGAATTTCCCTGCTAATGCTTCTTTCAGGGCTGAGAGAAAAATATGAAATGCCCACCAAGTTCCTATCTAGCAGTCGAATGACTGAATCTAAAACTGGAGGGTCAGGCTTTATTGTTAAGGCCTTAAAGAGTGAGCCACTCCCAGGGAATACAAATGGGCGATGGGCACAAACCATAGGGACAGGCGGATGCTGCCGCTTGTTCTGTATAATGAAGAAGTTTATAAGGCATCTGTAGGAAATTATTTCTAGAATTTTCCACATGTCACTTAAGAGGCCTCACCTGAGAGCACTCCCGTTGACTATTTAAGTTGAGGTGAACTAGGTAGGCCTTCTCACAGCAGACTCGTTTCTTCTCAGATTGAATTTCAAAGTGCAGACGCCAGAAGTGTTTTTGTGTGTGTGTGCATGCAAGCTACTACCGGTTAAAATTTTTCACTTCTGACCCCAATTAGTCAACTTTGTGCAAAGAGCTTTGCAGCACACTCAAAGTAGTTTGTACAAATCTATTTTAATTGAAGTTAGTATTTGGGTAGAAATGATATCTCAATCTTAAAGTCACAGATTTTAATTTGGCCAATGAATAAAACAAAATATAATGGTATATATGCTAAATAATAAAAACAAATAGGAAATTATTTTATTAGCCATTGTCCATAGTCATCCAACAAAAGCACAGGGCTCTCCCTCAGTCCCTTATCTTTGGTCCTCATAGATAAGCTTTCAGTTACTCCTACACAGGTCTTTGGGGTAAAATGCCATTTTCTTTTCCATTTTTTGGTAAACTCTGACTATCTAGAGCCAAATATTTAAGAGCACACACCGTGTGCTTTGTTTAATTTATTTAATTTGCTATATCAAATACATACTGAGCCCTGCAGTGTGGAAGTTTCTATGCTAGGCCCTTCCGAGGTGCCAAAAACCTCACTGGTATCTGTCAGTGTTTCTCTGTAGAAGATGGCTAATAAAAGCATTTTCAAAAATTTTGGAGAAGGGCAAGAGAAAACAGAGGCTGGGTGGATTCAGGTTTGGGAGGGCCTGAAACATATACAATTTGGGAACCTCTTTAGGAAAACGAATATGCAATTACGAAACATTGTTCCCTCCTCCCTCTGCCCTTGGAAGGCACCCATGGGTGTTCTAAAGCTCCACCTTCATTAGCTTCAGGGCAAATCTGCTCTGGCTAGGACAGCTGCCTTCAGATGTGTCTTTTCTGTCCTCTTTTCATACTCAGGAGCCCATCCAATTCCTTCCTCTGCTTCCTTTACAGGAATTTTGACCATTTATTAAAACAGTCTGTGAGAAAAAAAAAAAAAAAAATTAAAAAAAAAAAACAGTCTGTGAGGATGAACTTATTTGCAAAGCAGAAAGAGAGACACGGACATATGGATACCAGGGGGAGATGGGGGGGGGATGAATTGGGAGACTGGCCTTGACATATATACACTACTATGTATAAAATAGATAATTAACGAGAACCTACTGTACAGCACAGGGAACTCTACTCAATGCTCTGTGGTGACCTATATGGAAAAAAAATCCAAAAAAGAGGGCATATATGCATATATATAGCTGATTCACTTTGTTGTACAGCAGAAACTAATACAACATTGTAAAGCAACTATACTCCAATAAAAATTAATTAAAAAAAAAAAACACTCTGTGAGAACTTCAGAGACACAAGCTTCGTGATTTCAAAATATTCACATTATGCAACTTGGCTTGGTAACTCAGAGAGTGACCAGGAACAATTGCAGACTACACAATAGACATGATTTCGTTTGTGTTTGCAATATTGGCAAACAGTTCATAGGAAATTGTGCAGTGCCCAGATGGGCAGCTATGAGAGATGTAGCGGTGTGCTTTGCAGTTCTCCATGGTGAAACGCTGCCCACACGTCCTGTCTGCTGGAGCTCCTCAGCCATTTCCAGGACCCCATCCATCCAGGCACTGGCTCTCAGCATAGGGAAAGGAATCGTTGAAAGGTTTCAGTTGTGAAATTGTGTGTTTATACAACGCACAGAAGCCGCGTGTTAAGATCACACATTGTTTGGAATGACTCAGTAGTTTTCAGGCTTCAGTTTAAGAGATGAAATTTTGTCCTCCCTATGGTTATAAATGGAAAGTTGGGCAGTGCTGTGACTTTCTTACCAACCCATCTTGACTCAGTAGTTGGCACTTTAGGACTTGGGTTTCTGTGACATAGCTCCTCCCAATAGTGCAATATTTTCGTCCCATGCATTCTTTATACAAAGCAACCGTAGTGCTGGGCAGCTTCAAAAGGGAGCAGTGTGCAGTTTTCCATGCAGGCTTTGTGAAAATTTTTTATTGATTCACTTTGAATTCCAATTCTAATTACTGAGGTTGATGTATATCTTTTATGACACATCTTTTCATTTAAATTGTGTTCGGTCTTCACTTTTAGAAGTCCTAAGATAATGGTGTCCATTGGTTCAAGGATTTTTCTGATGCCTGATACAAGTAACTGTGGACTTGTTATCTAGTTCATGTGCTGTTGTTTAAGCACCGATCTTAGGACAAACAAATTAACAGCGATAGTCACGTAGAGCTTCAAGGAGAACATCCGTGCATTCACCTATTCAACAGAATGCCTACATGTGTCAGGAACAGTTTTGGATGCTGGAAAATATAGAAGTGAACATACTAGAAATGGCCCTGCCTTCATGGGTTTCCAGACTAGCAAACCAAGTGAAGAAAAAATAAATAAACAAGTCCATTTTATATAATGTTAAAGACCATGAAAAAAAATCAGGTAAAATCACAATGAGCTACTATTCACACCTATTAGGATGGCTATAATTTTTTTTAAAGCAAGATTTATTATTCCTTTTTTTTTTTGGCTGCCCCACATGGCTTGTGGGATCTTAGTTCCCTGACCAGGGATCGAACCTAGGCCCTCAGCAGTGAAAGTGAGGTGTCCTAACCACTGGACCACCAGGGAATTCCCTGGATGGCTATACTTTGTAAAAAATGGAAAGTAACAAGTGTTGGCAAGGATATGGAGAAATTATAACCCTCAGACATTACTGGTGAGAATACAAAATGGTGCAGCTGCAGTAGAAAACAATTTGGTGGTTTCCCAAAGAGTTAAACATAAAACTAGCATATGATCCAGCAATTCCACACCTAGGTTTATACCCAACAGTCTTAAATAAATAATTGTACACCAATGTTCACAGCAACATTACTCACAATATCCACACGATGGAGACAACTCAAATCAGATGAATGGATAAACTAGATATGGTATATGCCTACAATGAAATATTATTCGGCCATGAAAAGAGAATGACACTTTGATATATGCTACAACATGAATGGACCTAGAAAACATCATGCTTAGTAAAGTAAGCCAGATACAGAGGGGCAAACATTACATGCCTCCACTTATATGAGGTACCTACAATAGGGGAATTCATAGAGACACAAGGTAAAATAGAGGTTACCCGGAACTGGGGGGATAGAAGAGTAGAGGGACTTATTGTAATGGGTACAGAGTTTATGTTGCTAAAAAAGTTTTGGGTATAGAGAGCACTGATGGCTGCACAACATTGTGACTATATTTAATGCCACCAAACTGTACACTTACAAATCGTTAAATGATCAATAGTATGCTATGTATATTTTACCACAATTTAAAAAATTAATCAGAGGGTTGTGGCAGAGAACGAGTGGAGGGGGGTGGAGGGGCACTTGCCACGCTATAGGTAGGGGCAAGGTTTTGAGGAAGAGAGCAGGGGTGGGTGCCTGGAGCAGGGTGTAGGAGGGACCAAGTAGCCAGCAAAGTGTACCATTTAGTGCTCCTCACTTGCACAAGCCCCTTCGAGGACGCAGTACCTAATTTTATATTTGCAATTTTAATTCTTCTTAAAGAAGGAACTTTCAATTGTACTAACTTCAGGCTCCACAAAACCTGGATCTGCTCTTGGGAATAAATGATGTAAAAATGAGACCTGAACGTTAACATTAGTAGATGCTGGGTATCGTCATTTATATATTTTTGCTTGGGAAATTAAATTTATGTGTTTATTCACATACTCACTCATTACGTTATTCATTCACTTATGTGAGAAACATTTAAGAGGCTCCTAACATGCCTACCTGGTGCCAAGCTGCAGAGAAGATGCAAAGACTACGACCACAGCCCCCAGGTTCAAGATCTGGTGGAGAAAAAACACACCAAAACAATTACAATATAAGGTTTAAAAACATTTCTAAATATTGAGTCTGTTTCTTCACCCCAGTGGATTGTAAGTTCTTGGAAGACAGGACATCATATTTTATAGCTACAAGGGACTTAAAAGGTCATTAAGTGGAATGTCTCAATTTATATCCAATAAACTCTGGCTCAGAGAAACTAGATAAGCTGTCTAAGGCCAAGGAAATAACGTGTAAGACCCAAGACTAGAAGGCAGATGTGCCTGACCATTAGGGCTGGTCTTGTCCCACCATTCCACACTGCCATCCTTCCTTGGGTTCCTTCCATGTCTCCTTCATCCCTTTCATCATGTAAGCGTCTGAATCTAGTGTTTCAAACATGATGGGCATTGGATAAATGGGAATTTGATGATAACAGTGATGTGTATATATCGTGAGAGCTCCAGACCGTCTACGTGGACAGCCTTCAGGATTGCAATCAGCATTAACTTAGCAACCACACTGCCCTGACTTGGATAAGATGTTTATTTTGAGTGGCTTGGAGGAGGCAGTTATGATAAGTTAAAGACTCCCAAGGTCGCCTGATCTCATTGCCAACACTGGACATACAACAGTTACTGACTCGTCTGTTAGTTGACTACTGTGCTTCTTGAACCCTTGGTTTTCTCATAACTAATGTGGATGTTGTCATGAGAATTTTGTGAGATAATATAGGGTAAGCTCTTAGCACAGTACTAGGCACACAGGGCACAATCGTCGTGAGGTTTTGTTATTAGTGTCATTATCATTAATGCTGACAAATTCTTATGAGTTTTTTTTTTTGTTGTTGTTGTTTTTGCAGTACGCGGGCCTCTCACTGTTGTGGCCTCTCGCGTTGCGGAGCACAAGCTCCGGACGCGCACGCTCAGTGGCCATGGCTCACGGCCCCAGCCGCTCCACGGCATGTGGGATCTTCCCGGACCGGGGCACGAACCCGTGTCCCCTGCATCGGCAGGCGGACTCTCAACCACTGCGCCACCAGGGAAGCCCCGTCTTATGAGTTTTTAAAGGATGTTTGTATTACAGTCAATTTTCTAAACCTAAGAAATCGAGTTTGGGAATTTATTTCTCTCAAATTTAAAAAGTATGTACAAACTGAAATATCATGCCACCTAATTAAGAAAACTTACAATAAATATTGACTATCACCCTACCACCACTACCATTTAAAATCCACTCAAAATCATCACCTGTTAGTCACCCAAAAAGTAAAGTAATTGAAAACCACATTCTCTAGCCCTCCTTGTGTAAATTGCTATTTGCCCCAGGCTGTTTTCAAGGCTGTAAACAGATGTTAAAGAACATTGACAAGAGACAGGATAATCAAAAAGGCTTGAAAATGATTAAGGTGTTGCAGTCAAGATAAGAATTTTGAGCAGTTTGCAATTCTATCTTCAACACCGACAAACTGGTTCATTTCCTTTTATGTGGACAAACAGTTATAACATTGCGAACTTCACTAATTTAAACTCTTACTCAAAGAAAACCAAATATTTCTTGTCATACATGTATTTTTCCCCTGAGAAATAATAGCTTTAGGTGTACAGAAGTTCTAAGATGGTGAACTTTATGGGAACATAAGGAAATGCTTGGCTTTATTTCTTGTTGAGAGGAGGAAAGTTATGCTGAATCATATTACCTTCGTCCTGTTTTTACAACTGTTTGCTCTGCAAGTCAGTGTTTGCCCCTGGAGTAGAAGTGAAACTTGAGAAACATCACTGTCTCCATGCATTGGAGAAAAAGTTTGTGGAAATATTAACTGCATCTTGACTGGGCTTGAGGAGACAATTACAGGCACTATGCAAATCTACCTGACATATCTGTAGCTTTTCTTCTCTAAATATTTTCAGGCTTTTCCTTTATTCATTTAAAACCTGAGGTTCAATTTGCAGCACAGCATCAATCTGGATGAATCTCTTTTGCAAAATTTGCAGGTATCTTCTTTTTAAACGTAAGAGTAAGGTGTGAGTTAACCTGAACAATTACCAAATTTATACGACCCAAGCTTATTAAGTAAGTAATTGAGTAGAACCAGCCAATAAATGAAAATCAGGAGGCAGGAACAGCAAGGTAATGAAACGCAAATTTCTTTTTCATAAATTTCATTTTTCACTGTTCTTAGATGATTTACATCTAATTTGGAAATTGCTTCTGAAGATGACATGTAACTTAGGGTCCATGGAGGTTTCCAACACATAAGATATAAATTCATGGTGATCCTTATTACATCATCCTGTTTCATATCCTTTTACAGCACTTAACACCATCTGATTCCTTTTGGTTTATTTGTTGGTTGGTTAGTCGGTTGGTTTATTGTCTGTCTCCTCACACTAGAAAGGAAGTACCATGAAAAACAAGAGCCTTGCCTATCTTCCTCACCCTTATGTCGCCTTGAGCACCTGGCTCACGGTGGGCCCTCCACAACGGTTTGCTGAGAGAATCACTGCCTGTGCTCAGTAGAGCCACGTATCTCAAATTATGCTCAAGAGGACCAGAGCTTGGGGATTCTAGAAGTAGAGCGAGGTGTGTTTCTTTGCTACAGTTGAAGAGTGAAGTTCTTCCTGCTTCTCCATTTCCAGAAAAACAAGATAGTTAATGTATAATGTTTCACGATTTAGAATTGTCTCCTTTAAATTTCTCATGCCTTAACCTTTTGCTATCTCTTATCTCTTTGCAATCAACATAATGATAAGCAATTAGCAAGCCAATATTTTCAGAAAAATTTGGGAATAGACAATAGCACTAAATTCAACAGGTTCTTAATATATTTGTGTATATATTTTACCACAATTTAAAAAATGGTTAAAATAAATATATATATGTGTGTATATATATACATATATAATTTTTTTAAAGCTCCAGAGATAGACGATGGCGATAGTTGCATAGCAATATAAATGTACTTAACGACACTGAACTATACACTTAAAAATTGTAAATTTTTTAATGCATATTCTACCACAATTGAAAAATGGTTTTAAAAATATACAGCCAGTGACTAATGAGTACTCGAAATGTGGCTAGTGCAACTGAGGGACTGAATTTTTTATTTAATTTATTTTGAATTTATTTTTATTTAAATTTAAAGAGTCACATATGCCTACTGGCTACTGTATTAGACAGAACAGGGCTAAACACCTGGACCACTTCACTTAAATATGCCATTAGAGAGCTAATTTTTAAAGTTATCATTTGGATGGGTTTTTCCCTTGTTTTCGGACATTTTATTTTAAATTGTCAAACTTACACAAAGGTAGGGAGAATAGTATAATGCATATCAATATGCTCATCACCTAGATTTAACAATTGTTAATATTTTACCGTATTTGCCCCAAAGGTACTTGAGATTCAGCTATGCTGATGAGTTGAGATCAAAGCTATGGAACTGAGAAGGGCTCAGTCATACAAACATCTCTCTGGAGCCAAAACCAATTCCATTAGCCTGTCCTTCCCTTTTGCTAGCTGGTTACACTTTTTTCTCCACAGTTTCTAGAGTAATTGTGCCAGAAATTACAAGAATGTAATGACAGTTATTTGTGAATATGATAATATTTATAACTTCTAAGTTGTCTCGGATTTGAGCTAGGATTGCTTTGCTATTAGATTGTGACTTCTTGTGGTACTCAGATATTAATAGTAAAAAGTCACCAGCCACTGAGTGTGTGACACCTCCAAGGAGACATAGGTGTCATTCAGCAAGTGTGGCCAAGATGACAGGTTAATTGGTTTTCCAAAATTTATACTCACTTTTAATTGGGCTGGGAGGATGGCTATGAAATGATGATACCTGTAAGCCACTCTGACCAGTGCTTTCCATCATGATGATGCTGTGGTTATAAGTGTTCGTGTGATCATCAAGAGTAATGGGCTTCTGGCTTTTTTCTCCTTTTTTGGAGTTGTTCATTGTTGGCATGGTTAGAAAGCTGGCTAATCACAAGTCAACACTTGCCAAATTATTTACAGGAGGTAAGCCATAGAACATTAAAAGTGGTTTCGAGAAAAAGAAAAAAACTTGCTAAACTAAAACGGGGCAGAAAAAAACCCCCAATATTTTAATAAGGCATCTTGAAAATGCAACTCCAGAACCATAGGCAAACACACGGCTTGACCCAAGTATCTACAATGAGTCCTGACGTTTTTTATATGGTGACTATGGTCCCACTCAAAGAAGGTAGATATAGTAGCATGAATAAACATGGGACTCTAGCACCAAACTTCTTAGTTTCAAATCCTGGCTTTGCCACTTCCTGATTGTAGGCCTTGGCCAAATTACATAAACTTTTATACCTCAGTTTTCTCATTAGTAAAATGGAATTGATAGTAGAATTAAATGAGATACTTAGCATAGTGTGTTGCACAAAATGTGTGTTCCATGTTAAATTATGCAGCAAAACATGATAATATTCACATTTAAAGATAATAGCTCTTAAGGTACAGAAGCAACCCTAGTGTCCATTCCATCAACACATGAATGGATAAAGAAGATGTGGTACATATACACACACACACACACACACACACACACACACACGGAATACTACCCAGCTGTAAAGAAGAATGAAATTTTACCATTTGCACGAACATGGATGGACTTGGAGGGCATTATGCTAAGTGAAATAAATCCAACAGAGAAAGACAAATACTGTGTGATATCACTTACATGTGGAATCTAAAAACTACAACAAACTAGTGAATAAAACAAAAAAGAAGCAGACTCACAGATATAGAGAACAAACTAGTGGTTACCAGTGGGGAGAGGAAAGAGCGGAGGGAGAAGATGGGGAGGGAAGATGTTTATTATGGGATTATATAAAATCATGTGTGTGAAACTTTTGAAAACTGTAAAGCACTATAGAATTTAAAGAATATTTCATTCAATAAAAAAAATTTTAAAAGAAGTCAATATGTGAAAAAAATAAATGAGATACAAAGAAAAAGATAATAGCCCTTTGAGGAAAGTAATAAATAAGGGCAGTTGAGATTGTCTTTATAACCACCGTCCTCATGGTCTAAGGAAGCATCACATTCCAGGCGGCTGGATGTAGGAAGGAACAGGGAAAGGATAGAGGATATTTGTCAACTGTTTCTACAGTTTTCTAGAAGTTACGACATAATATGTAATTCTGAAATCCAGAAAGATCTGAAAAATAAAACTTTTTTTATACGTTTTCAACAAAAACTCATGTGAGGGTAAAACTTGACCTGAGTTGACATAAGACCACGATCTTTGATCTTTATTTATCCCACTTAGAGTAAACATTATGCTTTGCTGCGGTTGACAGTGAAGTGCTGCCCCCGACTCCAATGGACATATTCCATAATAAGCAGTACATGAATCGTATCACCTTCAAAATCTGGAAAAATCTGAATTCCAAACCGTGTCTGGCCCCAGGAATTTGGGATAAGGAATTTTGGACCACTACTCTTATATTCCATTGGCCAGAACTTAGTGATGGGTCCGCTATTAGCTGCAAGGGTGCCTGGCAAATGTAGCCTTTATTCCGGGCAGCCATGCGCCCAACGAAAATTCGATTACTATGGAATAGAGAAGGTTGGACATCAGCACCCAGCCAGTAGTCTCTGACCCCATTTCATGTTTTCCCTAAAGTTTTATCCTAAAGCACCCCCCAGAACCTCCTGAATAAGATCAGAATAAATAGGAATTATCCCTTCTTTGTAAGTAGCCTGGATTGACTTCAGATGACCCAGTTCTGTTTTCAAAATCTCCAGACATGGCTGTGGCTACTCATATTGCTACAGAATGCTACCTTGACTTCTTAGGCAAATCTACAGTTCATAATTCTCCCTCTTATAGGACTACCTCAATCTCACAGATGTTTCCCAGTCTTCTGGTAAATTCAGGACAAGACTGTTGGTTCCGACTGGCCAGGGTCTCTACGAGTTGGGACCCTCGTATGGATTAACTGCCAATGTCTCTCCAACCTTTCCTGGTGGAAGAGGTGGGACATTTCCATAAGAATGTTCAAGAAACAACTTTCAATAACGAATATCCAGATTCAAACATTCTCTGTTTGAAGTCATCAAACTCCATCAAATGCAAATTCTTCTCTCAAAAAAAAAATTATTCAAATTCAACAAATTCAGCTCTGGCATAGAGATAGCATTGTGTTCCAGGAAACATGGAGAATAAAAGATGGGTATTTTTATCTGCTTATTGCAACTGGACACAAAAGGAGGAATTTGGGGTAAGTGTTGAAAGAAGAAAAACAATTTAAAATTAGATTTTATTTTCAACTCAGAGGCTAAAGAACATATTTTAAGAAAATGGATGTGGACAGTGTTTGGTAATAACCCAAACCTAGTCATTGGTAAAATCTAATTTTTCCTCTAGTATACATGAAATGCAAGACGAGCAAGGAAGAGATAGTCACAAACAATAACAAAACAAGATTCTGCCTCTGGCTTGGGTGCAGTAAACTGTAAATAGATCAATGAGAGGCCTCTGGAATCCTACTTTATTTTATGCGTTCCTTGTTGATTCCTACAAAAATGCGCTTTTGAATGTCCAATAGTTAAATCATCAAATGGAGATGCCAAACTCCAAGAATTCTTAAGTATTCCTTAAGTTCTTTTTCAACTTTTCAAATGGCAGTTTGTACAACTGTTCCAGGTAAGTTTAAATAGATAAGTGTTCTGGGGAGTGTCAGTATTATTCAGCCTAGAAGCCAAGTGTAACATAAATGGAAAAATAGACTTATTTTGTGCATTTCATACATTTTAATGGCCAGGTACTATTGATTGCTGTGCTTTTTTGCAAGTAAGGGAAAATTCTCACATCGCATTGTGTATTTCCTCACCGTGGAAACTTCTTGTGATCACACCTTACAAATGATCCATACTGATATTAAGTTTACAGTCTTGGGAGGAGGAGGAAAGAGTGAACTTAATTTGAATTTAGAAAGTCTCTAAATGATAATTGAATCACAAGTCTGGATTATAATTCTAGGAGCAACACTTGACTTGGTCAAAATCACTGTTATGAAGAGATGCAATTTTTACACAGTACTTCACGTTGATTAAGTAATGTGTGAAAATGGAAAAAAAAAGTATTTGAATCTTAATCACAGTCATTTGCATGAAATAAAAGTCTGTGTCAGGGGAATGCACATTATAATAACTCCTGGGTGTTTTGGTTGCATCAGTGAGCAAAGAAGTTGTATGCATTTTTTTTCGTGCTGATATACAGGAATTCCTTTTATATTTATTGTATCTTTGATTGTACGAAAATTCAGCAATATAGGATTTTGGCTGGTGAGAGACGACAACTGATTAACTACCTTAACAATGGCTGTAATTAAAACAGATGTTTGATAATGCATGCGCCCGAATTAAACTGGGAACATTCAAAGAGGGAAAAGAGAAATAGGAATTTGATATGAACCTCATTCTCAGTCAGGCTCTCCATTAGATGGAAAGGTAGTAAATGGGAAATGAACTTCAGAAAAATTCTTACAGTCTCTCTCCTAAATATGCCCTCCCCACCCCACTGCTGTAAGCTTGGGGAGCTCAAAATGCAGAAAACCGAGGCTCTTGCTTGTGTGCTTCCCCTTCCCCCATCCTACCTGAGGCTGGGCTACAAATCTTTAGATTCTACTTTTCTGCACTGGTGCATACTGTATTAATACTTCCAACTTCACTGCCCTGATGAGAATCTTCAGAGACCGAAATGCCTCCAAATCTGGAGCTAGACCCTCTCCTGCCTACTTCAGACCCCGAATAATCGATATCATCTTTTAACAACCTAAAATCTCCTGCTCAGTTGATATGCATTTCCTACAATGTTCTTTTTTTTTTTTTCTTATTTTGATTGTCTACTTCTAGTTTGAAGGCAATATGACTTAGGAATAGAGATTTTAACTTCTGAACATTTCCGCCTCCCCTGGTTTGTGGAGGAGAAGGAGAACACTCAATAAAACAAGAGTTTTGATTCCTGAAGATGTTGAAATTTCCAAAAGACAATAATAATTTTTTGCAAAATGTATAATTCTAATTGTTCAACCCAGGTCAGAAGAAGAAAATTGCTAGGAAAATATCTACCGGTTATGGCCCGTGGTAAGGGATAAATGTGGAGCAGAGATGGGATGGTAATGGATGCAGCAGTGTCTTTAATTAGAACTGAATAATAGTAAAAATAATAATTATAATAACATTAATAATGATAAACACATGTATATATATTTCACTAACTAAAACTGAGTAAAAAATACAAAAACAGTAAAAAAAAAGAAACAAAAAGATATCATTTCAGTGATAACAGAAAACAACTGTGAGCTCAATCTCACCTTAAAGGCAGAAACAAACACTCTGAGCATGTGACGGCATCCGTAAAATCTCAAAATAAATGTGCTGAGACAGGTGCACTGAAGTTATTATACATTCAAAACTTAACAGTGCTCCAAAATGCAAGCTTTCCTTCTCAACAGCAGCACTGTTTCAACCTCAGCGTCTTGGAGTTTGCTTTGATGCTTTCCTCTTTATCTTATGGTAGATTGCAGGCACTCCACAATATCTACTGAAAGAAACAATCCCTCTTTCCAATCTCACAAAACCCACTTCTTCTTTTAAAAATACACGTTTAAGAAAGCACTCCTTCCTTCATATACCCTCTACCACCGGCCTAGTCAGGGCCCTGCATTTCCAAAGATTATCTGCCCCCTCCTCTTCACCTCTCCAAAATCCTCCTTTCTCTAGGGCCAATTCAGATTCCATCTACTTCAAGGCTTCTGTGATCACTCCAGTCCACAATGGTTTCTTCCTCCTCTGCACTCCTATTGCATCCAGGGAAAACACTCCCTAGTTCAGCACATAATCTTTCATTACATTAATTTGTAGTGTTTCTCCCTCCCCAGTTGTAAGCTCCTCCGTGATGGGAATAATACCTTATATTCCCTTCTTCCTTCCCACCTTCCTTCCTTCTTTTCTTCAACAAATACATAGTATTTAGTACCTACGCTGGGCCAAGCAGAGCACTTCCTGGGTTCCTCCCCCTGCATTTGGCAGTATTTACCATGCAGTAAAGCAAGCATGAATTACATATGCAGAGTGTTTGAAGAAGTTTATTCAACAGCTCTCTATCGCCCTGGTTGCTTTCACTTAACTCATCTGCTGCGTTCTCCCAGCATATATTCAACCCATACTTTCTGACACAGAAAAACCTTCAGTATCACCACTTAGCCTACTTGGTACCTTCTGATAGAGGGAAGCAGAGAGGTTTATGCCAGAACAGCAAAAGCCTCTTCGCGAAACCTGTTTCTGTACCCGGTTCCCCCCAACTTCATATGTACGATTGCTCAAATTCCTTGACTTCCTTGTGCCATCATGTCCCTTCTAGAAAAGAAAGATGATAACATATTGTATGCCACCCCCAACACTCCCTAGGGTGAGGGTTAATAGGATAATGGCTGTAAAACACTTTAAGCTCATCCAAAGAAAGGTGCCACACTGTATAAAACTGTAAAGAGTTATTATGTAACTAATCAGATTCAAAGCACACGTTGCAAATGGACCTGTGGAGTGTTGAAATGAAGCCTCAAGGAGGGATGCTTATGCTTAACTTGCCCCGCAGGCCCACGCAGTGCTTCCGGAAATTTCTCTTATATAAATTAACTTCAGAAAATACATTTCAAATCCATTTTTTTAAAGAGAGGGAGGTTTATGACTTCAGAAAAGAGATGAACTTGTACAGCCGGAATTCAGATCCCCATACTTGCTCCCATATGAAGAGGTGTCACATTTGATTTTACATACAAACCATAAAAATGCAAATTCTCTATACAGATGGGAGGATGAAGAGCAATTCCATCTTCTAGCCTCAAAGCTCTGTGAGGGCAGGAACTGATTTCTTCTTTTTAAATTAATTAACTTATTTATTTATTTTTGGCTGCATTGGGTCTTCTTTGCTGTGCACGAGCTTTCTCTAGTTGTGGTGAGGAGACCACCAGGCCCAACACTCATTTATTTAAAGAAGGTGCTAAGAAAGTATATCGGCCACTAGGCTGATTGTGTGACAGCCACGTTATATGGGCATTGCCACAGGCTGCTGTCAGCCCACGGGGCTAGGTGGGTGCAGGAGCAAAGACCATTTTAATCCCACATTTTGCTGGAATGTGCAATTTTGGGCATGCCAGATGTAAATAGGAAACACACTAATCTCATTTGTGAATAAGACGTAAAATACCAAGTAAAAAATTAACACATTTTACTATATAAGTAGTAGAATGAAGTAAGAACATATTATAGCCAATTAGGGGTAATTCCAGACTTCCAAAGATAGTTCAATAATATAAAATCTATTAAGAGACCTTATTGTATAAATAGATCAGAGAATTAAAACCACGTGATTCAACAACAAGGACTACAGTATAGCACAGGGAACTATATTCAATATCTTATAATAATCTATAATGGAAAAGAATCTGAAAAGAGTAGATACATAAATGTATATGTATAATTGAATCACTTTGCAGTACACCTGAAACATTGTAAATCAACTATACTTCAATAAAAAAAAAAATTTTAATTAAAAAAAAACTGGGCTTCCCTGGTGGCGCAGTGGTTGAGAGTCCGCCTGCCGATGCAGGGGACACGGGTTCGTGCCCCGGTCCGGGAAGATCCCACATGCCGCGGAGCGGCTGGGCCCGTGAGCCATGGCCGCTGAGCCTGCGCGTCCGGAGCCTGTGCTCCGCAACGGGAGAGGCCACAACAGTGAGAGGGCCGCGTACTGAAAAAAAACAAACAAACAAAAAAAAAACCTCACATGACTAGTTCAATATTTGCTGTCCCCCCCAAAAAATGGCTTTTTAAAAGATCTTAATATTGTGATAATAGAACAAAACTTTTTAAGTCATATATTTAAAAAGATATTTCATATATATCTTGTGTGTCACAAAGTAACAGCCAGTGTAATACTTACTGGTGGAAACCTAGAAGTAGTCTCATTAGAGCCAGATACAAGACAAGAGTACTCGTTATCACCACAATTATTTAATGATTGTTCTTGAAGTGCTCACCAATGTAATTAGACGAGAGAATAGATAAGAAGCATAAATATTGGGTAGGAAGAGACAGAAGTTCATTATTTGCAGATTATAAAGATTACAGTCTTGAAAAACCCAAGTGAATCATCTGAAAAACTATTAGAAACATGAGCAAATTCAGTAGATTATCTGGTTTAAAATACAAATATACAAAGTAATAACTTTCTTAGTTGCCTGCAATAACTAGTTAGAAAGTAAAACAGATAAAGTAGTTACCCATTCACAAAAGAAAAAAATAACAAGAAATGAGTATGGTTTGTATTAAGGAAATTATAAAACTTTACAGAAGGACATTATAAACATGGAAAGAAAAACAATATTTTAAAATGTTATTATAGACTAAGCTATAAATACAATACAAAAACAATCAAATTCCTAGCAGGTCTTTTTTTGACAAACTTGATAAAAGTGATTCTAAAATTTATTTGTAGAATAAGCATGTGAGAATAACCAAAACAGAGCTGAAAATGAGTAGAAAATTAATTTTTATTATATATTGATAATTTTCTTTATAATATATTACATAATATATAACTTGATAATACATTTATAATTTTAATTTTTAGGAATTAAAAGAGTGTGGTACTGATCAAAGAAACAGAACAGAAAACCCAGAAATAAATCCACATTTACAAGGGAAGTCAGTACATGAGAAAGACACTTTTCTCCTGATAGGCAAAAAGACAGATTGTTTAACAAGTTATATTGAGGTATCTGGCTCAGGCTAAACACCTTGGTGTCGTTCTGATTGGTCTCTTTCCCTCCCTACCATCCCTTCCATCTATTGTGAGTCCTACTTGCTCTTCTTTCAAAACACACCTGAATCTGGTCACTTCTCACTACCTCCACAAACAGCTACCAGCTCCCTCATCTCTTACCTGGATTTCTATAGCTTCCTAGTTGACCTTCTGGTTTCTTTCTTGCCTTCCAACAATCTTGCCCACATTGTAGTCAGGGTTGTCTTTCAAAAATGTAAGTCAAATGATGTCACTCCCTTCCTCAAGACCTTGAATATCTTCCCATCGTACTTAAGAAAAGTCTCAACTTCTTGCAAGTGGTAGACGTCCCCTGCATACCTGGCCCCTGACTGGCTCTCAACTTCATCGTTCCTCTCTCACTCACTCCACTCCAGACACATTAGCCTTCTAGGACACTCTAAACTTTTTCCCACCTCAGATCTTTGCACTTTCTTTTCTCTCTGCCAGAGTAGCTCTTCCCCTAGATCTTCAGATAGCTCACCCTTCACATCCTTTAAGTTTTCCTGCACAAATGTCCACTCCACAAACAGGCCGTGCTTTACCATCCTATCCAACATACTCCCTTCCCTTAACCCTCTGCTTCATCTTTGTTGCATTTATCAGTCACCCGAAATTGATACATAAGATAACTTTGTTTATTATGTCTCTCCTGCTACATTATAGGCTCCACGAGGGCAGAGACTGTTTTGCTCACCACTGTAACCCCAGTGCATAGAGCACAGTGCCTGGAGCATGGTAGCTGCTTAATAAGTATTTGTTCAATCAATGAATTGCAGAGGGAATAGAGAAAAGGGGATGGAACTGAGTTATTTAGCAGGTGGAACCGATTGGACTTTGAGATTTATTCAACGGATGAATTCAATGGAGGAATCCTAAGGGACTTAGGATGATTCTAAATTTCTGGACCAGAGAATTGAAGAGATATGGCACCATTTGTATGTTAAGGATTTGAGGATAAGAAACTGCATTCCTAGGGAATATGTTGAGTTCAGTTTAGGGTCTGAAGTGTCTATGAGACCCTCATATAGGATCTCCAGAGGGCGACTGGTAATACTGGTTCACAGTTCAGGAAATTAGAAATAGTTTAGGGTTCATCATTTTTTTTTTTAATGTATTGAACTTTTTAAGAGAGTAAAAGTAGAGAAAGAAAAGACTTAAAAAAACAAAAACAAAACAAAACACTGGGTAAAGATATCACCAGGAAAGGAATTCTCAAGTTACTTGCACTATTTTGACACAGAGGCAAATTTTCTTCTGCCATGGATAACTGAAATGACCCGCCAACTGTAAATAAGATGAATTCTTTTAACTACGAATAGACCAATGAACGTGTCTCAATAAAGAGATGAGATGCCAAACGTTAGAACTCCAGATTTAATGATAAAGGATATAGTTCAGTTGAGTGATCAAAGAGCATCTGTTGAATAACTAATGAATGCTGTTTTTCTCTCTTTAAGTAGCAAATACGAGGTACCCACTGAAGGCTGATCACCTCTGTAAGTGCCTATGGTAGATGCAAACTAGCGAATGTGAGCCCTGCTCTTCATGAAGCTGACCATCCAATGGGGGAGACAGGTTAAGATGTTATTTTGACCATTTTACCTGTTTAGTCATTAGAGGTATTGTAAACGACTAATTCTTTACCAGTTTGATGAAGCGCATGGTGCATGAAGCATAGTTTTAGTAAAAGACCCTAACTGCTCCTGGTAAAGGAGAAGTATTGCAGACGAGGTATGTACTCAACTCTAGGTTTGAGACCAGAACAGCTGCTTCTTCAATCCTCCATTGGCCTCCGAATGGGAACCCAGACATTCTGCCTCAGCTGCTCACCAGATTATCTGTTTATGTTTTTGTTTTTCACTTGTATCATACAGGTAATACTCTGTAGAAAAAAATTTAACTACAGATAAATATTTTAAATTTATCTGAATATATTCAGAGGTCATCATTATTAACATTTTGGCAAATACACTTCCAGGCAATTATATCCACATATAATATGTACATTTACAGAACAATCAAAATTTACATACTGTTTTATTGCTTAACAATATACCACAAGCATCTCCCTATGTCAGTAAACATACATTTACATTATTGTTTTAAATTGCTATAGCACACAATTGATAGATGTCCCAAAATTGATTGAACTAATCCTCTATTATTGGATGTTAAATTACTTCATATAATTTGCTATTAGGTTTGCTGTGGTGTGATTTGCTGTGGTAAATTTCCTTTTTTTTTTTTTTTTTTTTAGCGGTACGCGGGCTTCTCACTGTTGTGGCCTCTCCCATTGCGGAGCACAGGCTCCGGACGCGCAGGCGCAGCGGCCATGGCTCACGGGCCCAGCCGTTCCGCGGCATGTGGGATCTTCCTGGACCGGGGCACGAACCCGTGTCCCCTGCATCGGCAGGCGGACTCTCAACCACTGCGCCACCAGGGAAGCCCCGGTAAATTTCCTTTTACATTGAGTTTTGCCCACTTATACAAATATATTTTCAGAGAGAATTATTAGGTGTGAAAGTGTGAGTTAAAGAAGACACACATTCTAAGGCTTTTACCCTGAGTTGCCACGGTACCGTGTACTGAGCTCTTGATTACTCTTCCTGATCTTGGTTCCATCAGGCACATCTGTGGGCTTCACTCTAGTTTCTCTACCAAGGGTATAGATCACCTAAAAACAATAGATATGGATGCATCTTAGGGCAACCAATATAATGCCTAGAAGTTAATCAGCAAAGGTTTTCTTTTTAAAGA
Organism: Orcinus orca; assembly: GCF_937001465.1. NCBI lineage: Eukaryota > Metazoa > Chordata > Mammalia > Artiodactyla > Delphinidae > Orcinus > Orcinus orca. Next base: position 157,693,796 of record NC_064560.1, on the reverse strand, counting down.
TCTTTTAGGAAATGGAAGGATAATGTCAGTATCAACCTTCCAAGTTTTCATTTTTTTTCTCCTAGAGACTTAGAAATTTCTCTCATTTCCCCAATGTCCCATCTCCTACTTGAAGAACTAAATGTTATTTAACCAGAGTATTGTATTTCTCCAGCTACCTCTAAATTCCAGTGGCTGCTTACTAGTCTACTATTTTCCATGTCATACCATCGTTGCTACTCCCACTGCTAATCCAGTGAATGCTATCTGCTTAGCACGGGCTTCAAAAGTCACTTGCAGGTGGTCCTGTCCAAAGAAAACTGTCCCCTAAACCAAAACATTCTCATCAGAGCAAAAACCTCAGCAAGTCTCCAAAAATTTCTGAAGACTAAAGATAATGGTTAAGGTAGAGAAGAAGGTAGAAGGATCTCAAAGGGTGACAGGCTGTAAGACACAAATTCAAGAACAAATCTTTCCTGTCCCTTGTAGTTTTAGAAATATGCTACATCGAAAGTGCCCGTATCACAGGTACCACAATGTTCACTGCAGCACTATTTACAATAGCCAGGACAGGGAAGCAACCTAAATGTCCATCGACAGATGAATGGATAAAGAAGATGTGGCACATATATAAAATGGAATATTACTCAGCCATAAAAAGGAACGAAAGTGAGTTATTTGTAATGAGGTGGATGGACCTAGAGTCTGCCATACAGAGTGCAGTAAGTCAGAAAGAGAAAAACAAATACAGCATGCTAACGCATATATATGGAATCTAAAAAAGTGGTACTGATGAACCTAGTGGCAAGGCAGGAATAAAGATGCAGTTGTAGAGAACGGACTTGAGGACACGGGGGGAAGGGGAAGCTGGGACGAAGTGAGAGAGTAGCATTGACACATATACACTATCAAATGTAAAATGGATGGCTAGTGGGAAGCTGCTGCATAGCACAGGGAGATCAGCTCGGTGCTTTGTGAGGACCTAGAGGGATGGGATAGGGAAGGTGGGAGGGAGGCTCAAGAGGGAGGGGATATGGAGATATATGTATACATATAGCTGATTCACTTTGTTGTACAGCAGGAACTAACACAACATTGTAAAGCAATTATACTCCAATAAATATATATTTTATAATAAAATAAAAAGGCATTAAAATTACATTAAAACCACATTGTAATAATGAAATAGATAATCCAGAATAAACATTTGACTGTCATAAAAAATAAAGTGCCTGTATCATTCATTATGATTGTTCTATCAATAATAATAACTACTAATATTTATTGTCTACTTTGAGATAGGCATTATTCTAAGCATTTTAATGTAATGACTCTTTATCTTCACTTAAACAAACAAACAAACCCTTACTATTATTGTTCCCAGGTAGGAAAAAAGTTATAGACAGTTTCAATAATTTTCCCTAGAACCCACAGCTAGTAAGTAACAGAGCTAGACTGAAAATGAAGGTACTAACGTGATCCTTGCGGCCATTTACCCCCCCCAAAAGTTACATAATTTCAAATCATATTTGCAAAGTTTGGGTGAAGTATTTAGGAAAGAGACAAGATCAATATTTTATCTATTTGAAGTTTTTAAAATAAGTATTTTTTTCATTTATTTAAAAGCATTTAAGGACCACATATTAAGTTGGAACTATCATACCTAAGACTGTAAGAAATGCAAAAGGGAACTCATTTAATTCATTTAACAGATATCTATGGGGCAATTTCTATCTTCCCTGCACTCTGATGGGCCCAGGGGATACATCTGTGATCTCCTCCCTTGAAGAGTTTACAGAGAAGTTCAAGGACAAGTAAATATTGTAGGGTGTGAAGTGCTCCCACAAGGGGACAGTTTATAATTCCACATTAAGAAATGGGATCACTTAGTGAATTATAATCACTATCATGGGAGGGGAAAAAATGAGTGTTATTATTCAAAGAAGGATGAGATAGACTTATATATAGACTTCAGTGTAAATAGTTCATACCAGGTCAGATTTGGGGCTCTAAATTAGAGCTATTGATGAGTACTCTATTTCTTCATGGGACAGTCATATTTTAGGAGCTGAGGGAACAAATGAGAATGATCTTGGATCTGGAAAAGCACAAATTCAATCAAGTTTTAGGAGGGCTAGCCTTGCAGTAGTGTACAGAATGGACTCAGTGGAAGGCTAGGGATTGAGGGGGCCTAGGGTGACAAACCAGACATGAGCCAGAGGTAGGGAAAGTGGCAGTATGTACGGAGGGAAGGGGAGATGAAAAGAACATTGAGAAAGAAGACATAACACTTCTCAGAGAAATGCAGTGGGAAAGCAGAGGGTTTGGAATCAACGAGAATCTGATGAGCCACTTACTATTTATGTGACCTTGGGTGAGTCCCTCTGCCTTTTGTCAATAAATAGGTATAACAGTATGAGCATCACAGGTATTACAGTAAGTCCCCTACATATGAACCTTCAAGTTGCGAACTTTCAAAGATGTGAACGTGCATCTGGTTCCAGCAAGGAACCTGAACCTGTGCCATCAGCGTCAGGCGTGAGTGAAACTGCAGCTCGCCCTCCATCTCCTATCGCTGACGATCCTTCAGCTCTACCATCTCCCACCTCCTCTCCCTCCTCCAGTCAGTAACTCTTCTTGCCTGTTCACTCGATGCCAGCCCCTGTATGCCAGCTGTTGTACTGTACCGCTGTACTTTCCAAGGTACTGTACTGTAAGCCTAAAAATGTTTTATTTTTGTGTTTGTTTTTTATGGATTATTCGTGTGAAAAGTGTTATAAACCCATTAAGTACAGCACTATATAGCTGATTGTGTTAGTTGGGTACCTAGGCTATCTTTGTTGGACTTGCAAACAAACTGGACTTACGAACGCACTCTTGGAATGGAACTTGTTCGTATGTAGGGGACTTACTGTACTTCCATAAGAATTCAACGAGGCAATAGTAGTTATAATCATTATTGATGACTCTCCTCAAAACTGTCACCCTCTATCTCCTTACTCCATCTCTTGTCAAAGTTCAAGGCGTCCTTGGGGAAAAAGCCATAAATAAGGACACTTGTAAAGGAATAAAGGTAGTCTCTGGTTTCCCATGAATTGGGTTTGATGAGCACCCCAAAAATATCACTTTCCTTCTCCTTATTAATTCTGAACCAACTAGAAATAGATAAAATATAATAGTAAAGCAGACATAGACCAAAATGCCACCTTTATCGCTGGCAAAGCTGATATTGGAGAGTGTGGCTTTTATCAGCGGACCATATTTTCTAGTACCGAACACAGAGATGAGCAGACCTCTACCTGCCCCCACCCACAGGTACAGGCTGCGCTGGATGGCCAGAGGCCTTCTGCCTGGGACAGGCCTCCTGTGACATGTACCGCAGAGAGAAGGATGGGAGAGTGCTGTGTCTGGCGGCTCACTCCTAAGAGAAGAGGAGAGGAAGGGGATGAGTTTCACAGATTTCAGCAATCAACCCTCACTGTTGGCATGAGTGAGAGCCCAGGAGACCCACAGGGTTACACCAGTGTGGGTTCTTCCTCGTAGAAGGAAACAGCTGGCTTAGCTTAGGGATAGTGACTCCTACCAGCATCCAGCCCCGTGCTGCTCCCTCTTTCATCTTCTTTCCCTCTGCCTCTCACCTTCTCACTTGGCTTTCGGTGCCTTATTCACAGTAAGGCAGAACTGCTTTCTCCCCACAGGGGGTTGGACCCTTAACAGGTATTCAAATCCCTTAAATGAGAGGAATGAAGGTCCCATGGGGAGTTTTGGTGGTAATTTGTGCAGTCAATAAATCCTTTGCAGGGGTTCTGAAAACAATACTCCTTCAGATGGTAATCTGCCGGTCAACGCTACCAAGATATTTCACTTTGTCAACCCGGGGCCCAGGGTATAGAGTATTTGTCTTCCCTGAAGCAACTTTTCTGGCAGAGCAGAGCTCTCACTTTTAGGGAGATGTATGTATGACTCTGCTGGGGTAGCTCTTCTACAAGCATACATTTTGTACAATGAAAATACAGCAGGACAACTTAGAAGGAAAATGAGACATGTGGTTTGACTGACCAAGTGCCTCACTTTATACTATTACTTGCCGCCCACCCCAGTTTTTTCCTAATCCTCCTCAAGCATCTGTCACGGAGGAGGAAAGCCCTAGCCTTGGACCAGAGGTTCTGGCTCTGCCTCTTTCTAGCTTTGGAAACTCAGACACATGATAACTTTTCTGAGTTTCCATTCCCACATTTAAAAAACTGGGGCTTTACAGCCAAGATGTCCTTCAATGGGTGAATGGATAAACATGCCCATACAATGGAATATTATTCTGTGATAAAAATAAATGAGCTATCAAGTTTTGAAAAGACATGGAGAACCTGAGATGCACATTGCTAAGTGAAGGAAGCCAGTCTGAAAAGGCTACCTACGGTATGATTCCAACTATATGACGTTCTGGAAAAGGCAAAACTATAGAGACAGTAAAAAAAAACCCAAACGGTTGACAAAGGGAAGGGAGAAAGAGAAGAATAAATGGCTAGACCACAGGGGGTTTTTTAGGGCATGAAACCATTCTGTATGATACTGTATTACTAGATACGTGACACTATGCATTTGTCAAGGCTCGCAGAACTGTGCAACACAAAGAGTGAGCCCTAATGTAAATGGTGGGCTTTAGTTAATAATAGCATATCACATCCACTCCTGAATTGTAACAAAGGTACCGTGCTAATGTAAGATGTTAATAATAAGGGAAACTGGGGGCAGGGGGGTATATGGGAACTATGGGAATTCTATACTATCTGAACAACTTTTCTGTACACCGAAAACTTCCAGGGCTTTGACATCTACCTCCCAGTGTTGTCAAGGGGACTAAAGATGATGCTCCGGGCACCTAGAGAGTTCCGGGCACCTAGCAACTACGCTGTAGCGTTCAGCCTGTCAGATGCCTGTGGCTCCAGCTGTCCCCGCTTCTCTTTCCTAATCACTTAAGGGGCGTTACTTTCCTGGTAGTGATCACACCTAGAAATATTCACTTTCAGTGTCTGGCCATGATGATCAGTTCCCCCATAAATCTAGCTGCTTTTCAAAATGCTCACGTTCCAGTTGTTGTTTTTTCCCAGTATGCCAATCTTATTTTATCTTTCTGTTAGCCAGCGCATCTTCTGACCTTAGGAATCCTGGCAGCTGCTGTATAGCAGTGAAGGGCATGGGTGTCAGAGCCAGACTGCACTTATATCCCAGCTGCACCATCTACCAAGGGACCAGGCAACCTTGTACAAGTTGTTGGACCTTCCTCTGCCTCTGCTTCCTCATCTGTTAATTAGTGATAAAAAAAAAAAATTCTGTTAGAGTGATAAAAATAATACCTCCTGCACATTTTTTGAGATGATTAAATGAGATGACCCATGGAAAGCAATTAGAATAGTGACTAGCATATAATAAAAAATTAATATTATTTTCCTAAATGAGCATTTACATGTCAAAGATTTTGTCTTTATGGCCATTGGTTCTCTCCATATGGCTTTGCCCACAGTCACATCTGTGCCATTGGGAAAGAGAAGGTATGTTCTTCCATCCACTTCCTGGGTAAACCTTGGAATTTTGTCAAGCAGACAGTGAAGAATTTGGTGTGGGAGTTTTTCAGATCCATGTTAGACTGACCCAATGGCCAGATTCACCGTTAGGATAAGATCTGGATGAGGAAAACATGAGAACAACTTGGAGCTCTAGAACTCCTAGTTTAATAAATGATTATCTATCTATGCTAAAATAAAACATCTGTATATTCAATTGGTAAGTATATGTTGAGTACATATGTAGGGGACAGCCATCCCCTAGCCAGTTCTGCATTTGCAGCATCTTATTCAGCAATGCAACACCCTTCTGCGTTTTGGAAATGTGCTCTGTTTTCTCTCTTTCAGGAAGGAAACAAAGATCTTTCAGATGAACCGTGAGGTCCCTTCTCCCTGTCCCCCTTCCTTCTCCACACCTTGTCCGCAGCCCCTGAGCTCTGCTGAATTGAATAGCGCTGGCATCCTCAAGAAACGAGCTCCACGAGGAAACATGTGCTCTTTATATTTACATTCAGCACGTCTAGATCAGCCGCTTCATCTGGGACTTAGACCCACAATGTTGATGATGCAGAGAGCCAGATATTTAGTCACATCAAAGCAATTTGCTAATTGCAGATGCTTCCTTTCTGTTTAATGTTTCATGTGCAAGATTAGGTGGTTGATTGAACTGGTTCATAGTGCCTGTTTTATCTCATTAGCTATCTTTAAAGGAAATCAAATCATGTCACATATAGACAGAGGACATTAATTATCTGGAAAACATAATAGTATAACCTGTATATGAGTGTATGAGAGACATGATTTAAGTCACTGTTAATTTTCTAGCATCTTAAATATATGAGAACTCATACAGAGGTAAACATGTTAACCTACAAGAGGGTCTCATATATGAATTAGGTATCTGTGCATGTCAGTTACAGTATATGCACTCAACATATAATCATCAGTTAAATATACACAAGCTTCATTTTAGTACAGATAGATAATCATTTATAAGTTAAACTAGGAGTTCTAGAGCTCCAGGTTATTCTGATGTTTTCCTTATCTCTTTTATCTTTAGTACATTTTCAACCATAATTCTAGCAAAACGTGCAGATAGCTTTAATGTTGCTCCCACCATCTTTTGCTCCAACTATGTTCCTGGTCTAAGCTTTATTTTCATAGACTCTAACTCACCTTTAATTTAGTCTAAGTATGCAGCTAAAACATTTCAACCTGAGACAAAGCAGCATTATCATATTTGAGAGAAAAAAGAAAGTCATAAAATTTCCAGAGGAAAAAGAATCCACAAAATCTGTACTTTAGACATTCCTCTGGTAGGGGATGTCAATAGTCGCGGAGGCTGTGCATATGTGGGGAAGGGGGTCTATGAGAACTCTCTGTACTTCCTGTTCAATTTTGCTGTGAACCTAAAACTGGTCTAAAAAATAGTCTCAAAGAAAAAATTCTGTGATATTAGTATCAAAAAACAAATGTGCTCAGTGTAGTAAACCAGGATCACGCATGGGTTTGGCCTGTAATAAGGACTGATGCTTGTACTATTTATACTGCCATGCCACCAGCATAGAGATATCACGATAGCCAATAACGACTCCTTAGGGGATGTTTATCATGTCACTGAGCTTTGAATTCACAGAGCTTTACCAAGCACATCAGCCACTAAGGATTATCAAGGAAGGAATTCTTCATTTAAATGCTCCCCACTATTTTACATGATAGAGTACAGCAATCTTTATATCGTATTGATTTTTTTTTTTAGTCCCTGAAAATAAATGAAGACAAGTACAGACAAGAGCACCACGAGACTCTGCTCTCCCTTTACGTCTCCCACTCCTACCACTAAAGGAGTGATTTACTTCTACAAACTCTCAGGACCTGGTGTTCTAATCCCAGGGCTTGTATGTGGATGCAAGGGGACCACTCATGTTTCCCAGTCTTTATCTAATCAATGGGCTCAGCTCTATATGGGCATTAGTGATGCTCTGGTCCAACTGGATAGACTTTGTCTACTTTGGTTCATGTTCTTGCCACAAGGGTTAAGGCAGATTGCAAAGACATTGATATTTTAAATCAGTTCCTTAAGAAGTAAGAGAGACTAGTATAAATTTTTTAATGTTTATATCTTACAATAAATTTTTTAATGCAACTAAATAAGTTCCTTTTCAGAGATCAATGTACCCTCGGAAGTCATTCTTTGACAAGGCCAAGATGCTTATAGTATAAAGCAGTATAAAGCAAGTGATGCTCCAGCTCACTTCATTATAGAATATATTGAAGTAAAAAATGATAACTAGTAATTTTTTTCAATCAGAAAAAATATGCTTCCCAGAGTACAAAGGTAATGAGTATACTGCAAAGCTGATTTTTTTTTTTTTTTTTTTTTTTGCGGTACGCGGGCCTCTCACTGTTGTGGCCTCTCCCGTTGCGGAGCACAGGCTCCGGACGCGCAGGCTCAGCGGCCATGGCTCACGGGCCCAGCCGCTCCACGGCATGTGGGATCTTCCCGGACCAGGGCACGAACCCGCGTCCCTTGCATCGGCAGGCGGACTCTCAACCACTGCGCCACCAGGGAAGCCCCCAAAACTGTCTTTTGAACGGAATTTTACTTTCCACCCAAAGAACGGTGCATTAGTTCGCATGAACATCCTCCAAGCAATCACAGTGTCTTTAATCACCTTTTGCTTGGGCCCCACATAATGTAAGGATTCCCATTGCACCGTGCTTGGCAGAGCAGATTTTGAAGACCTGACCGCTTTTAAGAGGAAAATGATTTCTTCAATGCACTGCAGCTACATAACTCTCCCAGCCATTTTCTGCACAACAATTTTTCTCATTTTGCTTCCTTTGTGTTCCATTCAAGGTTTTCCTGCACTGAGACAATCTTTTACATTTTGTTCTTCTTCTGCCCGCATCAAAGTTAGGACTTTGTTAGAGATGCTTTGCTATCGGCATCTGTTACCTCTTTTTCTTAGGGGCTAAGGAGGAGGCTGCTGTGTGGCTGAAAAAGACTCTCATTCAGTTTGGAATTGCCTCCCTTTGCTTTCCTGTCAGTCTGTCAAGCTCAATCAGAACGCCATGAAAGTGATACAGAGGCGAGGCTTTGCTGGCGAGACTTAGAACAAAGACAGCTCCGTAGCCGAGTACAGATTTCACATCCAATTTAACTCTTTGGAAAAGGATTTCAGGAAATACATAGTCAAGAGTTGAAAAAATGGAGTTGGGTCTACTATAAAGGCTAAAAGTATTATCCTGGCTTAGATAAGCTACAAAGATAGGTTGATACTATTTTCTAGCATAAACCACATTAGCCGGCATTACACATTGAGCTTTCTTTACTCGTTAAGTTGCAAGGAGATTTGAGAGGAATTTAACAGCTACATAAAATGACTCTTTCATGATTCTAGCTTTACCAGTCATTTTAGTTGTACAAGGTGCATGAATAGCAAGGACCTAAATCATGTTGTTTAACAAATCTGGTATTAGAGGGTTAGTCTCAGTTTACTTATTAAGAATTTAGTTGAGTAAAGGATTTTAGGACTCAGTTCTTTGTGTAGATGACAATGAACAGGCCAATACTTGTATTTTTGGGGGGAAACATACATCAGCTACACATGTTTTCAACAGTGCTGTTGGGCCCATAACTAATGTTTTGCATTCAATATATTTTTCCACGGGGAACTAACTGTAAAGAAGAAAATTCATTGAGAAGGACATAGGTCAACGGTGACCTTAGTGGACTCTACCATGACTTCCTTTCTGAAGCCTACTTTCCACTTTTCTTTATCTTAAAAGAGACTTGGTTTAATTCTCTGAATTTTTCAAATTTAGGTCATGACAAGAAAGAAGTGTTGTTAGATTAGTGATTTGATTTTAAGGAATTATCGTCCTCATTTTTTCTCGATGGACTTGAAAAATGCTGAAAACTGGTTCATATAACACACACCAGTGGTAAATCTTAAACATTCTATACAGTAGCAATAATGCTAATGCAATAGTGAGGAGAACCTCCAATAGTTTAAATGAACTACTTTTATAAACTATTCTTTAAAACGGTTATGGTCATAGATATCATTGTCAAAATGCCAGTGTTTGTTATTTAGGCAATGATAGGTATTTTTTGCATGTCTATGTACTTTTATCTTATTGAAAGTACAAATTTTTAAATAACTTTATATATACATGTTTCTATACACTCATAGAGAGAGAGACATTGAAATTATTTTACAGACACAATTGCATTTAAGAGGAAAACATTCATATAGCTGGTACCACATCATCATATTAAAGAAGATATCTCTGGAAAATTCTCCATGAACAAGAGATGATTAGAAGCAAGCATATGATAGACACCAACATTTCATCTCTGCAGGCAATTATGATACAAATTAGAAATGCTATCATGTTGGTGCTCCATAATTAAGTAAGCAATTAAAAACAAAACTAGTTCATTAACAAATTGTCATAGCTAGGCCGACAAGTGCCCAATGAGGTCACGGTCACGGCAATTGCACAAGATGATGACTTCCTGAGAGCAAAAATCCCAATGAACAGCAATGGTTCCATTTCTAATTCATGTGTTATATAAATAGCAACTTTGTGGTGGAAAAATGGAAATAAGTATTGTAGACAAGTGTGGGGAAGAGAAGAGCTCTTCGTGGTAAGTTATCTTTGCCATTTGTTAGAATATGGTTAGACTCTAAGATGAAACGTTAGGTTTATTCAAAACTGAAAATAAAATCTCCTTTGATACTTGATATGGCTATGGTTTTTTTCTCATAATTCTCTGGCCAGTTGGTTCATTCAGTCTCTTTGCTTTTGGGGAATCTATGCTTCTATCTTAATGAAGATGGTGACTAGAAATGAGCAGTTTCTGGTGGAAGCTGTGAGATCCAGATATTTGTATGTATTTTTTAAGTGGCCATCAGTTCATAAGTATTTCATTACAAAAAAAAAAAGGTTTCCCATTATTTCCGGTGAAACCAGATAGTGTCACAGAAAGAAATTATGTCAACAATGAACACGTTTAATAAATAAGAATTTTAAAAAAGTAAAATGCTTAATCCCTGTACTAATTATTTGCCCCATTTTTGTTAATACAAATTAAATGTTTCACTTGGTTAATGACAAGTTTGATCAAACAGTTCATAAACTGATGGACTGACTTTGAAATGAATTCAGGGGAAAAAAATGACATGATGTGGAGCTGGCAAAGGGCCGCCTCTAGTGGGAACAGATGCCCAACAAATTTGGCGAGTAGTTTTGTTCTCTTCTATCTGTTGCAGTTCACAATCCTAATGAATGTTATGTTTAAATAACATGAATAAAGATAAAGTGAAAATGAATTCAACTCCAGTTTGAGCAGCAGAATAAAAATGAGCAAACTGTATTATCTTCTGCCACCTAATCTGGGTTGAATTTCCTCTGTATCTTTTTTGTTTGTTGAAGAATCCTTTTCTTGAGTCTCCTTGGCCATTGACAAGGTCTTTTGAGATGAATATGAAAAGATAGATTTAAAGGTTAAGGCCAGGGTCAGATGGTTGCAGATGTTTTGTGAGAGATTGTTCGGTTCAGTTTGTGGTACTTCTCCTGACTAAGGTATTTCAAACAGGCAGACTCATGGCCAGCAACTGTCAATGAATGTTGTTTGCCTCACAATTGATCCATGCAAACACAAACACACAGTAGAAGGAGTGTTTGTTTTTTCTTAGGCAGATAATTTTCCCCCAGCCCAAAGATATTGTCAAAAGCCAGAGAAGAAGATGCAGTTTTTATTTCTAGAAAGTAGGATATTTTAGGTTTGGCTCTTCAGATGATCATCTGAGACCATTTTTCAGGGGATGAATAAAGGCACCATGTGACAGAAATTGATTAAACAGTAAAAGGTTGCAAAATTTTTGAAAAGGAAGAAAAAGGAAGTAGTGCTTAGACATAAAAAAAAAAGATAAATGAACTAATCTTATCTCTTGACTTCAAATTCTAATTAACAGACAATGTGAAAATAAAGGGACAGGAATTCATGGAGGTCATACTGATTACCATTGGGATATTTCATTATTTAATTGATTTAGATCAAACTCTGTCTCCTCATAAGGAAGGTTAGAATAAATAAAGGTGTATATATATATAGGTATATATACACACACACATATAATGTGTAAATATATATAATATAGTTACTATTTGCTCAAGTTTATAAACATGATTAAAACATCCCCATGGGCCATTTCCCACCCCTCCCTTGAGTATTTTAACATTAGGTATGAACATTGAGATCCTATAGTTAATTGACTAAGGCCAATGGGATGGTTCCTTTCTACAACGTGCAATTCAGAATCCACAAGATTGGGATAGTTCCTTTCTTAGATCTTGTAAAAAAAGGCTTTTGATTAAAGTATATTTTGGAAAATTCTATGTAAATATCTAGGATTTTGAAAGATACAAAAAGCTATGAATTTTTCAATCAACATACTGATAGGAAGCATTTATAGCTCTTACTTTCCTATCATCTATTCAACATTAGTCTCTCTTTACATTTACATTCTTCTGAATTTTATCCTGCCTAATGCTACTGGGAAGACGGTGTTTATTATTCTGACTTGATTCTTTGTGAAATAGGTTCTTGATAAGGATTATTTTTAAAAGACCAAAAGCCCCTCAAGTGATTACCCTCTCAAACTTCTTGTAAAGGAGGACAGATAGTGATTCTCATCATCACCGAAGGCAAATCTGGAATTTTCCAATGTTTTACATACTTGCATATCACACAATATAATCAAAGGGTTTTTGTTGTTGTTGTTTTGTTTTGTTTTTTTTGCTAAGGTGAAAAACTAGACTTTTTTTTTCTTCCTGACGCCTGTTGCCTCTGTTGAACATTTAGTCACATTTCAAAAGCATAGTGAATATTCCGGTCATTCCTAAATATTTGAACCACTTGAGAATGCTATAGGTTTGCAAAAAATATGAACAAAATCATTCTCATGCTTCTTCCTGTAATAATGAAAGCATTTGGAGATATAAATGGAAATTTAAGTTTCAAATCTACTTCATGCCATCAACACATGCATAAAAGATATGAAACATTCTCTTTACAAGGATTCACCAATGTCAGTTTCACTCTTTTAGACTGTAAAGTGAAATTATTATCTTTTTACACAATATTATCGATTTTGCAACCTCATCCAACTAAACCATTTCATTGCAGGACACGAGGTTTTTAAGATCGTGATTTTGGTAAAGAGGGTGTTAGCCGTACAACTTTCCTAAGTACGTGGAATGCTATTTGAAATACACGTTTCACTTTTTGTTTTTTGGCTTTTCTGAAGGCAAAAGAAAAAACATTCAAGGAGCAGAAAAGAAAATTCCACAATAAAAACAAAGAAACCTATATAACAGTTATGGTTTTTGCAAGTGCTGGCTTTAAAAGTTTTATGATAAACAGGAATCAATATAATTTATTCATATCACAATTTTCTAAAGCATGTTTACAAGTTTTTTTCCTAATACACACTCTGCCATCATTCTGTTTTTATATATGTTCATTTAAAAATATTTGCCGAACATAAATAAGAACAATTACAGAATTACAGAGTAGGATTACTTCTGAAAAAAAAATTATCATCAGTTGTATTCTCATCAGCCATCCTATTTGACTTCAACATTAAGAAAAGTATTCAGGATGTCTAGTGGGTGAAGAGAGCAGAAGTATGTTTTCATTTTGATATGATAGCTGTATTCAAGTTATTCTCTTTACAATAGATTTTACCTAGCTTTATCTTCATAGGAAGCTGCTTTCAGTTGAAAAGCAGAAGTGAATAGAAGTGTCATGACATGGGATTAACAGTACAACCGGTTAGTAAATCAAATGTTGGAGGTGAAGAAAGTAGAATGTGACATGCATCAGCAGGATGGACTGGCAGGGTTTTATGGAGGCAAGTGAAAAGAAAAATTTGAATCATTGGTCGATGCTCCTGGTGTCTGTACTATTTTGAAAGCACGTGGTCCATTTAACCAGTCAGTCACTGTAACGAATCTGAGTGCAGAGAGACAATCTCAGCAATGTTAGTTCATGTTGAAGTGATAACCATAGAAGAAACTAGCCGAAGTTCTGTTTCCAACTACTAAAAAAAGAAAAAGAAAAATGTTCCTGAGGCTGAAAAACTGGCCAGTATGGTTCACTTTTGAGATGCCAAACCTCGCTGTGGGATCATGTCATAACATCCAAGTTATTCACTAAAGAATTAACTTATTCCAAAAACCCTTCAAGCTGACACTTACATAGATTTTATAAACTACTCAGAGTTAAGATGGGAAAAATTTGGGAGTGTTCACCTCAAGTTTTAAACAGATAATAAGCAATCTATTGGGAGCACTTCAAAATGCGTGTTTAAGCACATCCATGGATTTCTTTCCTCCTTCCGGTAAGTATCCGCAGAAATATGTAAAAACTTAAATTGAAATTGGTAATGCTTAAAGATTTATCTGAGTAGCCTTGGAGATTATCTAAGAGGTTAATTTAAAGGCTTAATAAGAGATACTTCATGTCATCATCTGTGTCTTCACATGGAAGACTCAAAATTCCACCTAATTTGCCATTTGCTCCATAACTCCGTATTTTTCAGTCTCCATTTTTTACACAACAAGTTTCCCTAAGAATAGGGTTAAAACTGTTACATGCCTGATTTTTACTTAAAACTGTGTTTTTTTAAAAAAAGCTGAATTCACACACCAAAAAAAAAGCCCATTAAATACCCACACATTAATATATGTTCCTCAGAAACAAATGTACAGTTAGATAACACATAAAGAATTATGAATGACTAATTATATTTTGCATATTTACAGCAAAGACAATTAGCAAATAGCTTTTATATGCAAAATAATGAAAAAGTAATTAAGATGCAGTAACCAGAGCAGCAATATCAAGTCTGTTGTCTTGTGATTCACTCCTAACAAACATAATAATTATGCATTCATTGTCATATAATTAAAACAGCTCTGTCCTTTAGAAAAATGGTTATTTACTGTATAATAACATGAAGAGTGGCAGAAGTTCCTCATAATGGTGAGCAGGATAATTAAATATTTCTTCTTAGGAAATGCTCACCCAGTTTAGTTTATTATCATAAATTTCTACTGGCAGGCAGCTGTCCCTCAGGAATGCCAAGTGTTCTCTCTGAGGTCTGGGAAAGTTGTTTTCTGTTTTGCTCGTACGCTCCCATCTTCACCTTTCTGTTGAATTGAGCAAGGATGCTTCTGAGCCACTTTTCACCTTCCTAAGCCTGGTGCCCCTGGAGGCCATCCGGAGTTCCAGAGGGCTTCGGGAAACAACTTCGAGGCCCTCCTCTCTCTGCGGCTAGGTCTGCGTTTGGTGATATACAAATGTGTTATGACTGCTTCTCTGACCGCATATATTCTCTTTCTGAAGATATTCCAGGACTTGTAGTCTTTAATCACTAAAATAGGCCTAAATGTTAACATGAGACTTCAGACAATGTATTAATTAATTAATTATTAACATCCAGTATATCTTGTCAGATAAACCACCTGCTTTTTAGAAATACAGGAACACATTTCAAGATGGTTAATGTATTTGGTATTTAGTCTAATTAATATGATACAGACTGTCCTCTGTATCCTCCACAAATAGATTGTGGGAACCATTTTGCTTCCCCAAAGCTGAGAACATCTTTATGTTGTATTACTGACAATTGTTCACCCTTCATGTAAGTACAGTACCTATGTAATGCAATCAGAAATCATTTAAGCAGGAGATATAAATTATTTTGTGACTTTGGTGTGTTATTTTTATATACTGATGCTATTATGTTGTCATGAATGTATAGTCAATAAAATTAACATTTTATATAATAAAATCATGGTCCAGGGAGAGTGGAGAGTGTAGGTGTATTTGGGGAGAGCAGTATCTGTTTATTATCAGTTAATGATTTTTAGAAAACATAATAGCAACTTTGAAATTTATTGTTTATAACATCTTTGGTATTAGAGAAAAATAAATCTTAAGTAGGAAAAAAATGTATTGAATTATTAAACTTTTATTATTTAAAATATCCTTTTTATTATACTTATTACATAATTTTAATAATATTAAATGTAAACATCAACCTTAGAGGGTAAGAAAATAAATGGTTTTGGTTAAGCTTTGTGATTTAACTTTATTAATATATTTGAAACTAATTATTTCAGCAATCACTGAGCTATCATTCATTTATTCATTGAGTTCAAGAAACAGAGAAACAGATAGCAAACAGTAAGCATAACATTTTGTTTTGTTTAATTTAAGTAAAGAGCCATGACTTTATTTCGAACACTCTATCCTGAAGTATTTAGAAATTTTCTAAATATTCTACACTATCAGCTCATTTGGCTTGTGATAAAATGGATACATGGACAAAGGAGATAATATATGCTCCTTGTTCCTGTGTTACATTTAGGATAACTTAACCATAGCTTAGAATGCTAAAAAGGAATAATTGCCCTGAAGTGAAACTTGTTAAGTATGTTGTTAGAGCTCCTGTATGCTACCAACAGAATCTGGGAGTAGAAGGAAAATAGAATCATAACAGGGCATTCTGATAGCTACT
Organism: Orcinus orca; assembly: GCF_937001465.1. Taxonomy (NCBI): domain Eukaryota; kingdom Metazoa; phylum Chordata; class Mammalia; order Artiodactyla; family Delphinidae; genus Orcinus; species Orcinus orca. The sequence continues at coordinate 157,677,655 of NC_064560.1, read as the reverse complement.
TTATCAGTAAAAGGTAGAAAAGAAAAACAGTGTGGTCACATCTCAAACTCTAATGCAAAAACAGTTCAGGATTACCATTACCAATATACCAGAGGCACCAGGAAAAGTAAAAAATATATATATTTTAGATTTTGTAGTTCATTTTTTAAGGAAAACCAGTAATCTCAAAATAATTCTAAGTAGTCATCATGGGGGAAAAAATCATATCTTTATTCCTTCTTACATTTGTTTTTTGCTTGGTATCGGTTTTAAATTTTAGCTACTTGGGCTACAGAAGAGGCAAGGAACACCATAATTTTTTCAATTCTTAGGGCTTATTAAAGGTGTTCATGTACTTATATATACATATGTATTTCATCTAACTTAAATTCCTACTTCAGTATGTCAGTAATCTATCTTGCAGTTTTAAAGAATAGTGGGATAATAAGAATAGCAGTTTTTGTATCTGCTATAACAGACAGTAAAAATGATCAAATGTTAATTCTTAGTAATGACCTTGCTTCTCCTTTCAAGGAACAAAGTTTATAAGGGTGGGAGATAAGAAGGGACAAAGGTGAATTCATGCACCTGTTCATGCACCTCTTGCTATCTTCCTCCCCAGAGCACACATTTCTCAGCAAAATGGGAGATAGCAAGTCCAAGCCCCAACTTTCAGAGCACATCACAAAAACTGTAATTGTTCAAAATTTACAGTTCACCTTGAAGTTGTTATCTGTACCTTTCAATGAAGCCCCATCAACCACCATGAGTTAACTGCTTTATGTGTACATATCACAGGCATGCAGCCAGACTATGGAATGGAAAATCCTGGGAGACAGGGACAATGTCCTTTCTTGTGTAAGTACATGAGATGGTGCATGAGACGTGGCAGTTGCTTGATAGACACTACTGAATGAATACTTCCATCATACTCAACGGACATACACCAAGGGTCTTTACCCCTTTTCAAAATAATGTTGAAGAAGACCTCTGTTTCTGTCTTCATATTATTCATCCCCAACCCACTCCTTGCTTTCCTCTGCTATATGTAGTCTCAGTTCCCATATACCTTACATAAATACACACAACCACAGCTCTATCTGTTGTCATCTGTATGATATATATGCAGTAGAACCTCAGTCAATAGTCATTGAATGACCAATTGACAGGCTAAATAAATGAAAGAAAAAAAGGAATGAATAAGTAATACAAATATTAATTGAATGTGTCACGGAGATGTGGAAGCATCTTCTCAACAAACGTAAATATCTTTTCTCTGTCTCATCTTTGGCCAGGATGAAATTTGTGATGTGGCCATCTCTGTCATGGCAGCTTGAACTCTCATGCATAAAGTCCATGAAATCTTTCTAGGTGTGTATTTTGGAAATAAATACTCTGTATTTAGGAATGGAAGACAATCAAAAAGGGAGATAAGAATAATAATTGTTTCTGCTGCAGACACAGACCTTCCATTTGAAACTCCCTTTTGGCTCTTGGGCCAGTCCCTGCTGGGGACTGATTGTTGACCTAGAGGGTTCCATGTGCTCCCAGAGGGTTTATGTAGAGCTACACTATGCACTTTGAATCACCACTAGTCCCTTGTGTGCAGCCCAAACAATTATACTGCAGAAATTTTTGCTAAGAAGAGTTCAAACTAAATGGGACTTTTTTGAATTGATGGTCTTATTGTAAAAATTTCTTTATAAAGAATTTCCTAGGTACTTTATTAAAATTTGATGTAAAAATACTTGTAAGTCTAATGTTTACTCATAAGTCTAACAGACTAGGGCAAAAAGAAAGACTTTTATAAGGCTTGTATTCAAAAGCAGAACAGAAAGAAAGATCTTAGGTATAGATAATGAAATATCAACTCAAAATACATTCTCCAACTCACCTAAGGCTTAATAAAATGGATGGTCCTCAAGAACATAAAAATAAGACTTTTTATTACTTGCAACATTCATTTCTGACTATTGGTTTCCATTGACTTAATGGATCTCCTAAGGAATAAATATTAGCAGGTGCAAAGTAAAAGGAAGTTTATTTATAGACTCGAAATGATGCCGTGAGATAGAAAATTGGGTTAGAACCAAACTGGCCTAGAATGTTTGAATGTAAGATAGGTGAGTCCAAGAGAGCACATATAAAGTTTTCATGGCCCTTTTTGCCCAGTAAATCAGCAAGTATTTTCTGAACTCCCCAATTCTGTGCCTTAAGACTCTCCTGTAACTTTGGTTTAATTTGAAAAATAGTATAGTCAAGTAAACCCTAGAAAAATTATTGTATAAATATACACAAAAAAATATCAAAGTAGAATGCTGTGGTGAAATCCACGGTTAATATGTAGAAATTAAACACAGACCTTTTCATTTTTTTAAATTTTAAATGTGTGCTTGTTAGTTTTAGCATGACAGAATCATGATAATCATTCTCAAATACAATTGGCGAATAACCCACAGGGAGGGCAGGCTAGTCTGACTTTACCATTGCACATGCTATGGGCCCGTTGAGACTTAATACGGGCTCCATGCTGAGTACTTCCAAACCCCTTAAACTCCTGGGCTTTGGGATTGGCACTCCTTGTTCCTCATTTATGTCCCAGAAAGAACCAATCACCCACAAATGAGGCTGGTTATTTCATCATGAGGAAGTAACACATCAGGACTATTTCAGGCAAGGGAAAGAGCAGTGATAGGACAAGACATGTCTGTGGTGAGTGCTGCAAGCATGTTCAAGAAAACCCCTTTTCTGCCAGCCAAAGGCCCCCCAATGTAGGAAGAATCAAATTCCACCAGCTTGAATCCGGCTGTATTATATTTGGATAATAATCCTGAAATGCACATTGATGCTGAAGAAGTTGCTTCTTCAAAACTTTCAGGCAACAATTAAGTATTCCTTTGTCATGGCTCAATTAAATGGTTTGGCCTGAGAAAATTAGGGATTGTAAAGTGAGGATGGAATGTGCTTTGATCCTCTTTCCAGGGTTATTGTTTCATTAATAAATGAACATGTCATTTGTCTCACCAGAGGGAGCTCATGCCCTCCAGGCTTTTTTCCTTTTTTTGTTCAGGTTTTATAAAGATGAATTTCCAGTGCTCTGAAATACCATGGATTAGTAGTTAAGCCTGACAGCACTTCGGGGAGTAGCGAGCTTAAAGTGCCTCACACAGGTCTCCAAAGCACTTGTTTACTAATAGAGGAAATCAGCGACCGTCTGCAGCTGCTGATATCGTATTACCATTTGGAGAGACAGTAGCTGAGATAACAAATCACACAGTTTTAATAATTACTCTTGCATTCCCGTTTTTTGTTTCCTGCATAACAGTAAAAACTGGATTTCTTCCAAATAAACAGATAAAAACAGTATGGAACTTTTATCTTTTAATGATAATGACAACACATCATGTTTCACTAAAAGTTTCCTGCTGAATTTTTTCTGATTTCTAGAGTTTCAGTAAAATGTAATTATACTTTATAATTCCACTCTTTTAATCTTCACTTCAAAAACTATTCACAGTGAGCAAGTGTGCCAGGCACCCAGAGTAGGGGACAATCTGCCTGGACTCACCCATGTGGACCCGTTCCTGCATTCTGTCTTGGGGTAAACCTGTCATTGAAACTGCATCCTGTACATTGAGCTGCTTTGCATTCAAATTAATAGCTAGTTTAATTTGAATGTAAAACAGCTCCATTTACGCCATCATTTGAAAAAAAAAGAAGTAAGGCATTTGGCAATGAATGGATGTTTAAGATATGATACATTTGCAATATATTTTTCATCCTAAATTGAACCTATATTAGGATGGGGACATTTTAATATCAATAGATAAGTCATAAAAGGAGCCCTTTTAAAAATCTGCATAGTAAATATGTACTTTAGGGGTCAAAACTACTCCATTGTACAGATACAGTACAGGGTTTAGTTCATATGGTCGGCGCTGGGCATTTTCTGGCAAATCTGTGTATTGTTACATTTCTATAGTCCAAGAATGGCAATTGATTTTTAAAACACATGCTGCAACTTTATTTGCTCAGTAATTACATGGACTTTATCTGGAGGTCAGTGAAAGAACAACTAAACAGGAAAATGAAGCCTTCCTCCCTTGTGCAATGAAATCATCAAAGTTGGCAGACAGAAAGGAATGCTAAACTTTTTCCCAGAGCTCTGAGTTTGGTTTCCACTGGTCCATGTTCCATTGGGTGATTAGAGAAAGCTTTTTTAAAGCCTTACTTCAGAATGATCTTAATTGGTGCAAGGTTGAGCCCTTTCTAGGAGGGGAGGGAAAAGGTTGAATAGCCTTTTCAAGTCACATGAAAGTTTCCAGGATGAATGTACGATAATTAGATTAATAAGTAGCTTAATTTATCACAGCTGAGGATTTCAACAGCCACACATTAGAGCAAGAAAAAAAGATTAGTGTGATTCTAGTTTGTAAAAAAAAATTGTACTGAAACTTGATTAACCTTAAACACAAAGTGCCTTTCTTCCTCAGTCTAAATGTCTGAAGCGGGGAGGGTGTGTGGAGTGGGGAAGTGGGATAGAGGACCTGAAATAATCAGAAAAGTCCTAATTTATTCCTTTCTGTCTCCCAGTTAATGAGCGGTATCAGGATTGCTTGAACCAACTTTTCCCTTTACTGTTTCTGATCCTTAAAATAATGGGCTAGGCATAAGCCTATAAAATCTTAAATTATGTCGCCCAACCACATCATAGAGATATGTCTTTTCTGATGTGCAATTTGTCATAAGCAGATTCTCCCATCTCTGCTGAAAAGAGAAAGAAGTAATGTGGTTGGGAGAAGAATGGGATTTGGAGGAGATCATAATTCCGGTTAGGGTGTGGTGGGAACATCGAGGTTTAGATTGTTGGATATTTCCAAGAGTTATCTCAGGGCTTTAAAACCTGAAGTTAGTCTCATACCTTCAAAAATCATAGGTTACTACACAAAAGGCAGCAATGAATTAAGATAAGCAGTATTCGTTGCTAAAATATGCTGAATCAAGACAATTAGTATGAAAGCAAGAATAATTGACTCAAACAGTATTAAAAAATCAGACAGGAACTGACACAAAAAATATGCATCAAATCAAATTATTGTCCATTGGGAGTCTTTTTCTCCATCTCCTCCACATAGACACCATAAAATATTTTGACAAAAGGTGGAATCTGCTGGACCATCTGATGGTCATATCCAACAGGGGTGGGCCAACATCAGATCTGATTAACCTTCAACTTCCTGACTCCTGTCTAGCTACAAAAGAAACTTTGGCGCTGTGTGGAACAAAGCCGCTGGCATCAGCGTCGGATTCGCGGTGGAAGACCCTGGAGCGTGAATCTATGGTACCTGTCAACACTCAACAGTCATCGTGATGGGGAGGCCAGCTAATGCGAGCCCAGCGGTGGATTGGTGCATGGGGCACTGCCCCTGTGGCTGCTTGAGAAGGTGTGTGGCTGCATGTGGGCAAGCAGGGGCGACACCCGCCAACGGGAAGGAAAAAATACAAAGCTAAAATACCAGCGGACCTCATGACAGCACTACCTCTAACACCACAAAAGTCACTGTGCCTCCGAAACTTACACAGAGTTCTGACGGAGGTGCGGGTGTGGTCCCAGTGAAAACGTCGGAATGTTACTGTAGCCCAGCCTGATCAACAAGGGCAATGCCAAGTGCACTCATGCACCAGTCTGTGTGAGAAGTTCAGAAACGGGAGCCAGAGCCCAAGGTGTATCCATTTCCACTGTGGAAGTCTTCTCAGAGCACGGCTTCTCTTCTGCTGGGATGAAAGAGATTTAAATTTTAAAAAAAATCATATAATGAAAAACATCACATTATTTCAAAATACTGAAATTTAAAACATTACTGTAATTACGGACTCTGAGTAAACTTGGAAAACTAAAGCACAGTTAAGCCACCTGCTAGAACCTGAGTGTGTTTTCATCTAAAATGGATATCTCATTACTGGTTAACAGTATTTAGTTAGGAGGAGATATGACCTCTAATTTGCCTTTAAAAGACTAATTTGGTGTTTAAATAAGTGTCTTTTATTTAATAATGTTTTCTTCAACCAATTCACTTATGTCAATAAACTCTGTTTAACCTTCTTAAAGGAAACATTTTCTCTGCTCAGAGGCAATTAATGAGCTATCAAATAAATAGTTACAGGAAAATGAACTAAAATTAAGGGCTGCCCAGGACAGCAAATGTGCTTTAGTCTATGAAGTGGGGACTGTATGTTACTGTCCACTACGCCATAGGAAGTGTATCTGTTCTGTCATCCTGCCATCCACCTCCTTTCTGTCAGAGTTCATGGCAGAAACAACTCACCCAGGAAAAACCTGCTGACATGGGAACATCCCATACACAGTCAGAGGCATTTTCTCTTGACTGCTGTTTCTTTAAGTTTGGTGAAAAGAATTATAAATCTTCAGTGTGGGGTTGAGTTGTCATTTTTAATGGGAAATTAAGGGAAAATGAAAATATATGCCATATTAATATAAAAATTAATATCAATAATATCAATTTTTATTGAAAGATAGTTGATTTACAATGTTGGGTTAGTTTCTGGTGTACAGCAAAGTGATTCAGTTAAACATATATACATATTCTTTTTTATATTCTTTTCTGTTATGATTTATTATAGGATATTGAAGACAGCTCCCTGTGCTATACAGCAGGACGTTGCTGGTTATCCTTTTTTTTTTTTTTTTTGCGGTACACAGGCCTCTCACCGCTGTGGCCTCTCCCGTTGCGGAGCACAGGCTACGGGCCCAGCCGCTCTGCGGCATGTGGGATCTTCCCGGAACAGGGTTCAAACCCATGTCCCCTGCATTGGCAGGCGGATTCTCAACCACTGCACTACCAGGGAAGTCCCAGGTAACATTTTAAAATACAGTTTTTCTAGATAGTTATCTATGGGATTCAAATGCATTTTGCTTTTTGGGGTATTAATAGAGTTCAAAGCTGTCAAATTTTGTTTAGCTTTCTATAGTATGTGACAAGCAATTTTTTAAAAAACTTGACCAGTAGTAACAATCATCATTATTTTTATCTTATTTTATTTTTTTAATACATTTTTGGCCGCACTACACGGCATGTGGGATCTTAGTTCCCCGAAAAGGAATCGAACCCGAGGGAAGTCCCCCAACATTATTTTTAAATTCAGAGATCTTTCTAATAGGAGTGGATGAGTCACCAAAATCTCTCCTTCTCAGAAGAGAAGCACACTGAGTATGGCAGAGACTGCTGGCCATCCCCTAATAATTATGCCCCTTTTTCCATAGTTATGGATTTTTGCCATAGAGCACACAGCCAACAAAAAATACAGATGACATTTACAATCCTCCTTGTAACTGCTCGCTGCAGTCATAAGACTCAGTTCTGGCCAAGTTGAGGTGAGTGGAAGTGATGTGGGCAACGAACGTCCGGGTTATGTCCTTAAAGGGCACATCTTCCTTTTCCTCTTCCCCTCTTCAAATCAAAATAAAAAGAGCCTTTAACGGCTTCCTGGAATAGAGTTGGCATCTCAGCTCAACTTCTACGTGAGAGAGAAATAAGCTTCTGTCTTATTTAAAGTCCTGTGTTTTCAGCTAAACCTACATCTTAACTAATACACTGACTAAAAATAGACATAAAATAAATTCAAACTTATGTACTGCCTGTGCCACATTAAACTATCCAATAAGTCTCTCTCTCTCTCTCTCTCACTCTCTCTCTCTCACTCTCTCTCTGTTTTAAATTACTCTTTAAAAAAAAAAAATTACTCTTCCCTAAATACACTTTTGATTGAGAATCCTGCTAAACCTTTTGGCTGGCTCCCCATCGCCTTCTGAATTCAGGACGATCCCTCACCAGACATTCAACACTCCATGCCTTTTCCAACCTCCGCTACTCACATACATTCTGCACGCATGTCCCTACCTTCTCTGATCATGCTAGAGAGTTGCACTTTGGGAGCCATGCCTGTCCTTCCTCTCTGCCAGTGCAAGTCTTATCCACCATGTTACCAAAGTGAGAAAGAGTTATATCAATTGAGGGTTTTGGCATCAAATGGACCCCGTTGGAAGCCATGGGGTTCTTACACAACACCCTCTGACTTTCCCTCATAGCACTTCTCACATCTTGTTACTGCATATTTGGCTGCTGTCTGCCTCCCTGCTAGACCATAAGCTCCACATGGGCAAGGATGATGTCTAATTGTCTCAACATCTTATCTCCAGGAGTAGCATGGTGCCTGGCAATTGACAGATAATAAACATTTGTGGAGTGGATGGTTAAACATCTCAATCTGTTTTCTCACCTATTAAGTGAGGCTAATAATATCTAATTCACAGAGTGGTTGCTAGAAATAAATGAGAAAATAAAATGAGGTAATGTGTGTCAAAGGACTGTCCCACAGTACATACTCAATAAATGAGAAGCAATATTGTGCAGTGATTCACAGCATGGACTTTGGAATTAAACCTAACTGGGTATGGCTTTAGCCATGTATGTGTTGGATGACATTGGACATGTTATTTATTTGTTCTAGACTTCCATTTCTTCCTTAAAGCTGATAGGAAATTTTCCCGGTATTATAGTTGAATGTATTAAATTTGACCACCTATGTGCTTTACCACAACATGTGTTACCTAATAGGCATCCACAAATGGTATCTATTGTTACCCATCACTCATCTAATCATTCATTTATTTGTTCAACAGATTTTTTTATTGACTGAATACTATATACCAGGCCCTGGGCTTTGTACTGGGAATACAATGGGGAACAAAGGCAGAGTGGTCCATTGGGCTCACCACTTGAAATCTACAGCTTGGTGAGGTAGACCATTAAATACATAAACATATATATAAATACATATATATAAGTATTGGTTGTGAGTAACTGCTAAGGAAGAAAAGGACAGGGTGCTTTGAGAAAGACCCTGGATTTACAGAAACAGGGACTCTTCGTGAGCCAGTTCAAATGGCAGCAGCTCCATAAAACCTGCCTTATCCCTCCCCATCCTCTCCTTATATGGTCTTTCTCCTTCATTCAAACCATATATCATATTATTCTTTTATTGTGACATTTGGTTTGTTCTTTTACTTGTTTATTTTTACTCCTAAGAATAGCTAATGATGACAGCTGTTATCAGGGATTCTTAAAAAGGTCTAATTTAAGCCCTTGTAATCTGGACCTCTCACGGGTAAAGTCTATGTCTTACTCACCTTTATTGTACCTGTAGATCTAGCAGGGTTCCTGGCACAAATTAAGGGCTCCAGGAATATTCGTGGAATTGAAATAAATTGTACTATCTCCTTTGGCTTCCAAATATGAAAGATTGCCTCTAATTCAAATGACTCTCTCTAATCTTTATATGTTAGGCTATTTCTTTAGTTAGTCATTGTGATCCCTCAATTTCTTTAACGTATTATAGATGGTAAATAAATCAAAAGTGCATTACAATAGTCAGAGTGTTCATCGTGAAAAAGCTTTAACATCCCATGGCAAGAAGGGTATTCTTGGAAGAATCCCAGACTGAAATCCCTTGACCAACATCTAAAGACATTCTGTTTTCTACAGCATTTGGAAATGCCTTCCCAATATAAAATTCTGCTGCTGTTTGTCCCATGAGCTTGACAAAAAGAACAGTCATCATTACTTACAACAGAAAGCACCCTAATGGCTGTTTCTGGCAGCATAATCCCTTTACAGAAATGGAAACGTTCACGTTATACCCAGGTTGAAAGGAAATAATACAGTAAAGAATATTTATCAGTTCACATAACTGAAAAATCCAGGGGTAGGGATGTTTTAGATGAGGCTGGATCCAATGCCTTAAGGATATCCAAAAGACCTGGCTTCTTTCCATCTTTCTGTGTCAGCTTCATGCTAAGGCTGGCTCCATTCCTAGTCCCAAGATGGCTGCTTACAGCTTTGGGGGCCATATGCTTTCGTTCTGTGTCAAAGAGAGCAATTTTGTTTCAGCATTCCCAGAAAACCCCCTATAAACACTGTGTGGTCTGCTCAGTTCACACATCGACCGTTGCTTCAATCACTTCAGTTAAGAGGATGGGATGGGATGATTGGCTTGGTCCATTCTACCCCTGACTGGGAGGCAGTGAGGTCAGGTTCCACAAAATCACATAGATCCCAGAAGGAAACTGGGGACTGCTGGGAAGGGGGAATGGACGTTGGCAAAACATTTAACACATGTTGACTACATAAGGTCTCGGTCAGCCTTGGTCTATGAAGCCTGCCTATTCAGGAGGATAGGGCCATTCATTCATATCAGAAAGAAGAAAAGGAAAAGGCATGGACTTCTCTCCCTTCTGAAAAATGGCATCATATTCGGGGGGTGGGGGGGAATGAGCTTTGCTTTTGTATTGGCTCTGTTCAGGGACAGTCCTATGGTTTAATAGAGTCAGCACTTTTAAATAAAATTATTCCTATTCTAAATTTTTAAAATCATGATGGACAAGTGAAGGCCAAGTAACAATATATACTCTGTCTTAAGTTATTAAATTTTCTAGTAGAAAGGTTGACATTTTGCCTCATTTTCAAGGAAAAATAACTTGAGAGAACTTTAGACAGAAGCCATTCATTTGTCTCCACTTATCTTGATCAAGTGAAAGCCTCTAGAGAATTCACTGGATAGCGCCTGTTATCTTTTTCTCACTTTCTTTCGTCTTCCTCTATCTCTCCCCAACCCCCGACCCATCTACCCACATCACCCCCCCTACACACTTCTTTCTTCTCTGTGCTTTCTCTCCATCTCCTCTCCCTCTACCCCCTTTCATTTTTCCTTCCCTCCCAGGAATTCTTTTTACTCTCTGTCTTCTCTCTCTTTTCACTCATGTTTTTCTCTCATCCTCTCCCTTCAAATGGGTCCCAATAGGTGGATTAATTTAGTAGGAGAAACCCAGTTCCCTTTTTCTTCACAATATCATGGAAACAAGTGTGAAAGTGGTGGCAATGATTTAGGGCTGTCGGGGAGAGCTACTCCCACTTCTCTGTGGCCTCCAAACTGCATCAGAGGACAGAGTCTCAGCCATCTGGTAAGAAATATGCTGGTTTCACCGAAATGTTCTGCATTAGACATTAAAGAAGAGAAACTCCAATATGTTTAATACTGAGATCTATGGTTTAACTTTTATCTCCCCAATTCTCACACCACCCTTGAGAGATAAGAAGGCAGCTTAAGGCTTCCCTGGTGGCGCAGTGGTTGAGAGTCCGCCTGCCGATGCAGGGGACGCGGATTCGTGCCCTGGTCTGGGAAGATCCCGCATGCCGCGGAGCGGCTGGGCCCGTGAGCCAAGGCCGCTGAGCCTGCGCGTCCGGAGCCTGTGCTCCGCAACGGAGAGGCCACAACGGTGAGAGGCCCGCGTACCGCAAAAAAAAAAAAAAAAAAAGGGAGTATAATTGACTAATACAACTCAAAAATCAAAGGTTAGCTCTCTCAAGCACCCGACATGAATGTATCTTGAACCATAGATTATCATTTTGAAAAGTTAAGATGCTGAAGAAACAGTAAGATAAAATTATTGCTTCAAGGTATAGAACATTCAGGGGAAAAAAATGTGGAGAGAAATTCTTGAACATGTTTTAAAACCAGGGAATTTTGAAGAGCAATTTGGCTGTATCTAGATAGATAAAATTTTAAGTCTATTTCCTACAACCCAGCAATTCCAACTCTGGTTAAGCACTCCTGATAAAATCTCAGACATGGGCACAAGAAGACTGGCACAGGCATACATACCTCGCTTTACTGCACTTCGCTTCATTGCTCTTTGCAGATACAGCACTGTTTACAGATTGAAGGTTTGTGGCTACCCTGCATCGAGCAAGTCTATGATGTCATTTTCTCCAACACCATTTGCTTGTTTCCTGTCTGTGTCACATTTTGGTAACTTGCCATATTTCAAACTTTTTCATTATTATCATATTCGTTAGGGTGATCTGTGATCAGTGATTCTTGATGTTACTATTGTAATCGTTTGGTGGTGCCACAAACCGCAGCCATATAAGACAATGAACTTAATCAATAAGAATTGTGTGTGCTGTGACTGGTCCACCTACGGTGGCTCCCCCCTCTCTCTCCCTCTGCACGAGCCTCCCTATTCCCTGAGACACAACAATATTGAAATTAGGGCAACTAATAACCCTATAATGGCCTCTAACTATTCAAGTTAAAGTGTCAAACATCCCTCACTTGAAATCAAAAGCTAAAAATGATTAAGTTTAGTGAGGAGCCCATGTTGAAAGCCAAGATAGGCCAAACAGGCCTCTTGCACCGAACAGACAAGTTGTGAATGCAAAAGAAAAGTTTTTGGAGAAAGTTCCAAGTGCTACTCCAGTGAACACATGAATGAGAAGAAAGTGAAACAGCCTTCTTGCTGATTGGAAGAAAGTTTGAGTGATCTGAGTAGAAGATCAAGAAGCCACAACATTCCTTTAAGACAAAGCCGGATCCAGAGAAAGGCCCTAACTCTGTTCAGTTCTATGAAGGCCGAGAGAGGTGAGGAAGTTGCAGAAGAAAAGTTTGAAACTAAAGAGGTTGGTTCATGAGGTTTAAGGAAAGAAGCCGCCTCCATAACACAGAAGCGCAAGGGAAGAAGCAAGTGCTCCTGTAGAAGCTGCAGCAAGTTATCCAGAAGATCTAGCTGAGATCGTCCATAAATGATGGTACACGTTAGATTTTCAGTGTAGACAGAACAGACTTCTATTGAAAGAAGATGCCATCTAGAGCTTTCAGAGCTAGAGAGGATAAGTCAATGCCCGGCTTCAGAGCTTCAAAGGACAGTCTAACTCTCGTGTTAGGGGCTAATGCAGCTGGTTCATTAAGTTGAAGCCAATGTTCATTTACCCTTCCAAAAATCCTAGGGCCCTTAAGAATGATGCTAAATCTACTCTGCCTGTGCTCTATAAATGGAACGACAGAGCCTGGATGACAGTATATCTGTTTACAACATGGCTTAGTGAATATTTTAAGCCCACTCTTGTGAACTACTGCTCAGGAAAGAAAAAAGAAAAAGTACTTTCAAAATATTACTGCTCATTGACAATGCACCTGGTCTTACAAGGTAGCTTATATGAAGAAAAATAGAAAAGATTGAGGAAAGAAATAATAAGTTGCAGGAGATTTACAGATGGCCTTGAACTTCTCAGTAAGGCAGGGGGCAAGAGCATCTTCTGGTATCAAGGGGAAGGGAAGATCAAACAGTGAGTTCCAAAATATGAAAAAGTTTTTAAACAACCAGTGTAGGACATTCACTACTGAATCTCCAAGAGATTAATAAAAAGAGTACAGAGCAGCAATGAGAACCAGGTGAGGCTCGATAGCATGAATTTTCAGTGAATTGAATCTGAATGGTTTCATGTTTTTCTCTAGAAAAAAACTGGCAGCCTAGGAATAAAGAGAGAAATTAACTGATAGTGTTGAATACAATTTAGGGAATGATTGTGTGAATACTTGGTGAAAACTTAAGGAGGGGATGAAGTATACTAGAATGATAATTAAAGCACCCTTTACAGCTCTCAACTTGGGGCTCAGACTGGACAGAAAAAAATGGATCTGGGAAAAGCTTTGGCTTTCTCAGATTTGGGTTTGGCAAGGGCAGGGCACACGTGCCAACTATTCTGTCCCTGAGCCATTGGCAGATCACTCATTGATCCTGGCATCCTTTCTTACCAAACCTAGACATGAGCCCAGAACACTCCTCAATTCAGTATTCCAGGGATGCACTCCCAATTGCTTAGAGTGGACACACATTGTGAAACCAGTGTGCTGGACATGCCTGCACCAGACAGCAAGCTTCCTCCAGGCAGTAAGCATGTCCTCTTTGAACCTCCAAAGGCTGTACCTGACACATAATAAGCTCTTACTCGATAAGTAATTGTGGGGAATTCCCTGGTGGTCCAGTGGTTAGAACTTGGCATTTTTTCACTTCCCGGGACCCAGTTCAATCTCCGGTCGGTGAACTAAGATCCTACAAGCTGCGTGGCATGGCCAAATTTTAAAAATAAGATAAAATGAATGTATCTTTAAAAAAATAATAAGTAATTGTGGAAAGAAGGAATGAAGGGAGAAAAGGAGAGAGAGAATGGAGTCCCTGATGAAAAACAAAGAACAGGTTCAGGAGAAATGAAAGAAAAGAGAAAGTAAAAGAAGGTCAGATTGGGGTCAGAACAGGGAGCTCAAAACTGGTGACCTTGGGACTTCCCTGGAGGTCATTAAGGTGGAACCGTTTCAAGTAGTGAAAAAAGTTAAAGGTCTGCCTCTTGTAATGAATTAAAAAAAAAAAAAAAATGAGAGGGTTGTTATGCCCTTACTCTAAATTTTCTTCTGTGAATTCTTATTCTTCTCCTGCAAAGAGTTTCTCTTACAAGGTAGCTTATAAAAGGTGACATACTTAAATAAACTTTTGCCATCTAAACATTTAGAAATGAAGAGTTCAGTAATATTTTGTTTTGTTTACATACTATGCATTTTTATGAGGAAAAAATACTTTCTGTCACATTGCTATAGAACCATAGAATTTTCAATTGACAAAAGTATGTGATTTTTGTATTGATGTTTTCCATAAAAATCGCAGAAAACTTTAGCTAGAATCTACTACAATATGGAATACAGGGGAAATATACGTCATTCTGCTGATCCTTAATTTAAAGAGAAAATTCAGGATACTTGGTTGCCTGAATTTTTTAACCATTAAAAATTCAGTAATGAATTATGGATGCAAATGTTTTTAGCAATGCTGTCTTAACATTTACCTGAAAATAAAATTAACTGCTTTTCTCTCCAGGTCATGAATAAAATTAGTCTAATGTGGTTGTCCCCTAAGTGGGTCTTTTATGGAAATATTGGGTGTTTTCCTTTGTTTTTTTTTGGTCCAAACTGCCTATGCTAAACTTTCATGGGGCAAAACTCGCCAGTCCTTCTTATTAACCCGCTCACCTGAGGCAGGACCAGAGTTTTGTTTCTAGATATCAACTCAACAAGACTTGAGTATGGAGGTAAATCTTTAGGTATGTGAAAAGTATTTAAAATAAAAGTACCTTCATGGTATGTACGTACAATGGAATATTATTCAGCCTTAAAAAGGAAGGAAATTCTGACACATGCAACAACATGGATGAAGCTTGAAGACATGAGGCTAAGTGAAATAAACTAGACACAAAAGGCCATATAGTGTATGATTCCACTTATACGAGATACTTAAAGTGGTCAAATCCATAGTGACAGAAGGAGGAAGGGTAGTTAACAGGGGCTGCGGAGAGGGGGATGGGGAGTAATTGTTTAATAAACACAATTTCAGTTTGGGAAGATGAAAAAGTTCTGAAGCTGGATTGTGGTGATTCACAGCAATGTGAAAGTATTAACGCCACCGAATTATACACCTAAAAATGGTTAAAATGCTAAGTTTTATGTTATATATGTTGTACCACAACAAAAATAAAATAAATTTTAACTATATTTTCAAAAGCAAAGGAAACTGTGGCTGATTTTGATTCACTGTAATATAAAGTAACTAGAAGATTTTTTTCCCCATGGAAACATTGTAAACATCAAAATAAATACTTTTATCTTAAATGGTCATTATCATCTTGGCCAAAAATTTATTCTATAAAAAGAAAACTGGACAAGACATTTAACAAGGAAATGTCATTTGAGTGTGAGATGAAAAGGAAAAATGAAGACATATACTCCACATCTTCAACAATGTTTCCCTCTGTGGCCTGGGAAACCTTGCATGAATTAGACTGAAATTAGATTGGAACTATATTATCTTTTGTTCGAGAAGACTTTTTTTTTTAATGAATAACTTAAAATGTTCATTTTGGCCATTAGGAAAAATCAAAAGTAGAAACACTGAAAAGGAGAATTTTTAATGTGAAGATGGTTAAAATGTGTCAGTATCACATATTTAGGCAAGGAGAGAAAAGTAAATTACATTTGTGTGTTTGTCTTCCCAAACTGTTTTCTTGGCCTAAAATTACTCAACATGTAAAAAGATTCCCAGTAATGTCAATGACTACATAGGAAATTGATAACTGCTAAACCTCCCACTCTCCTTGCCACCCGACAAGAAAATAAAATCAAATCTGAGCCCCTGGCTGCACAGTGCCCTCAGTTGCTTTGTTACCCTGGGAAATGCAGAGGGTCGGTGGAAATTATCCTATAATGATCAATCCATCTGGCTGCACCTAAAAATGGAATAAAAATGCCACCCTTGACTTTTCCATGGTAGTAAATTAAAGCCTAATGTATAGTTCTAATTACTAACATTTTCTCTCTAATGGTTCAGTTTGGCTAGGATTTCCGACAATCCCCTTGTTCCCCTAAAGCAAACACCAGAGAATGTTCTAACCCCACTGG
The DNA here is from genome assembly GCF_937001465.1 of Orcinus orca. Taxonomy (NCBI): domain Eukaryota; kingdom Metazoa; phylum Chordata; class Mammalia; order Artiodactyla; family Delphinidae; genus Orcinus; species Orcinus orca. The sequence goes on along the minus strand of NC_064560.1, from coordinate 157,661,317 downwards.
TGGCATTTATTAATAACCCCCTTGACAGATGAAAAAAAATCATTATTCTATATTAGACAGGAAAGGATTTTCTCAGCAAAAGCTAATTGATTTAAAAAAAATTCAGACGCTATAGAGGAATTAATTTCAGAGAGGGGGAAAATACAACAGCGTCAAATAAAAACAGATTCTTGTATAGTATGATGTTGCCTGGGCACTGTTTGGGGTACCAGCTAGGGGAAAAAAAACCCTGATAAATGTATGAAAAAATATCCATGCCTCCTTATATACTGGGATGAAGAGATGAGAGGAAGAGGGCTCTCTTGTGAAGAATTCTTACTTTGTGCCTCCATGAAAGAGATAAGATATGATAAGTTGGTTTCTATGGATGGCAAATACAAACACATACAAAAAAAATTGTTGGAAATGTTTCCACATTCTTCTATTTAATCTCTTTCATTCTTATTTTTAAAAGACGTTATTCTTTTTAAACTAATGTACAAATACATGCTAAATACAAATCAGTATTAAACTATAGGTCTAGTTCTCGTCAAACAGTATACAGCTTTCTGAGTGACAATTAATAATTTAGAAATACTAAACAAAAATAAGATTTGTGATATACTGAGAGGAGGCATGGTAGAAAAAGAAATATGCTGAAATGAATATTTTTGTAAGCTACACTCCAAAGTATGCCAGTAGTAAATAGAAATACAACTTTATAAAGCAAAGCAGTGGTGGACCCATGCAGGTGGGGTCGGGGTGTCAGGGAAACAGTGGCTTCTGGTACAAGCACTAAAGCAGTGTCTACAGAGAGTGGAAACCCAATATGAAAACCAACTAAAATCCAATCTACCTTTTAGTATCATCATGCACTGACCATTCTAAACAGTGAGGAATAAAATACTTTTCTCTACAAAAATACTGTTTGTCTAAATTCTAAACAATTTCTGTGGTTACCGTTAAATTTTGATAATGTAAGTGTACACTTCAAGTTAGCACATTTTTATTACTTAGGGTTTGTAAACATTGTATTCTACATAAAAGTTAATTTGAAAACTGCCAGATGCACTGTCCTGGACCCCCATGAATTCAGCTACACACATTCATTACTACAACAGAAAAATATGTAGATATACTATTTCCCCTTATGTCAAAAATGCATTAATGTATTTTAAAACTATTAATCATTTTTTAATTTTTGTACTGTAATCTCTATTTTATTTATAATTATTTTACTTGCAAACTATAAATACAAAGTGCAATAAAAAATATATTCAGTGTATTTCTTTTCTGGACATTTTTTTTAAAGATTTATTTATTTATTTATTTTTAATTTTGGTGTGCCAGGTCTTAGTTGCAGTACACGGGATCTTCGTTGTGGCACGTGGACTCTTAGTTGCAGCATGCCTGCGGGATCTAGTTCCCTGACCAAGGATCAAACCTAGGCTCCCTGCATGGGGACCGCGGAGGCTTACCCACTGGACCACCAGGGAAGTCCCTGAACATTATTATTATATTTCATTTCATGATTTTTTACAGAAAATAATTTTGTTGTATAAAACATGGGAAATGTTAAAAAGAAAAAGAAAAAGGACCTGCTTCGGTTATTGAATACACTATGTTCTCTACTAAGGCAAAGAAAATAAATTACATTATCTGAATGACTGGAGGATAAGGTCTTCAGCTTAATCAAATAATCTAGCAAAACGGTTTTATAATAGATGGTCAATTATTATAAAGTGATGATTAAAAGCAAAAATAAGATAAAATTAGATACTGTGCAAATGAATTTTTCTTTGACAATTGAAAAGGTCTTTCACTGACTCAAAATTATCATTGTTGTATAAGTATGCAGAAATACTCATTAGTGGAAGCATTAGGTAATGCAGTGATAGCTAATAGAACATTAAAAGTTAAAATGAAGGCTTATGTTGAATTCTGTTTAATTCACACCCCCATTTCACAAAGAATGTAAAAGTCATCTGCAATTTACTGTGTTGAATCTCAAATAAAATTTCTATAGGCCTGAAATATAATTTTTTTTTTTTTTTTTGTCCGAGCCTCACAGCTTGTAGGATCTTGGTTCGCCAACCAGGGATTGAACCCTGGGCCCTGAGAAAGTGGAGTCCTAACCACTGAACCACCAGGGAATTCCCCTGAAATATAATTTTAAAGTGTACTTTTATTGTGAAAAAAGAGTTGTCACATTTATCATTATTCTGAAATTTATATGTTTCAATGAGCTAAATAATATTTTAGGACTTTTGTAATCAAAAGACTTGGTTCCGGGCTTCCCTGGTGGCGCAGTGGTTGAGAGTCCGCCTGCCGATGCAGGGGACACGGGTTCGTGCCCCGGTACGGGAATATCCCACATCTCGCGGAGCGGCTGGGCCCGTGAGCCATGGCCGCTGAGCCTGTGCGTCCGGAGCCTGTGCTCCGCAACGGGAGAGGCCACAACAGTGAGAGGCCCGAGTACCGCAAAAAAAAAAAAGACTTGGTTCCTCCAAATCAACTGATTAGATTAGTTCTTTGTTACTCAACTCTTTGTTGATCCATGCCCTGGTGAAGATTCCTGAAACACTCGTGGGCAAGTCTATGAGGCAAAATAATAGCAACATGAAGTTCCAGACTATTTGATGGAAAGATACCAGTGCTCTGCCACTCAGATCTCTTTGAATTTACCCTTCAGTTGTTGCTGAAAACCAATTACTATATAAGTTAAGGGTGGGTTGTGGACCTTGGTCAGGTTTTCATGCGAAGGGCTTCTATTTTCTACTCCAACAGCCTGAGGCACAAATAGGCACCTACAGATTCATTTGGGCATCAATGGAATGGCAGAAAGCTCAATATTCATGCCGAAGCTCCATTAGCTACACAAATCTGACATCCTGTCAACACATTGACCCAAATTTGTATATGCAAAGGTTTGCCTTGGCAACCTCAGCAGCTATCTAAGGGGATCTCCTCTGAAAGGAAGCCTGCCCTTTGGGGGAGGAGATGCTTCCTTAAAGCCTAGTTTTTTATCAGTTTCCCACTTAAAGAGACACTGCATTTCATCAAGAAGTAAAAATCTGAATGAATTGCAACTCATAAGTTTCCATAAATTATAAAAATTTACATGGTTTTTACTGCAACTTGTGCTGGCTATGAAGAAAACAACAGCTTAAGACAAAATTAAAATAATCATTCAGCAATTACTGAGTCACAACTATGGCAGTCCCCAAACTAAGTATTGTGGCTCTAGGAAACAGCACATGGTAGGTACTCAAGAAGACAGGTTCCTGTGAATAAACATATATACCTAGCTGGTGAGATTACACGAATGTATGCATACAAAATGAAACTATCATGAAAAGCCTATGTGTGACAAGTTCCAAGTGAGTGGTACAGAAAGTAAGTGCTAGATGTGTTTATAAAAGAAAGAACTCTCTGTAGATTCTGGGAACAGGTGAGCAAGTCTACATGTTCTAAAATGAGTCTTGGATTAAACTGAACATTAAACTGGCCAGTGCACTGTATGAACTATGAAAGCTTTATGAAAAGTAAAACTTTTGATTTGGACAATAGCAATAACTCCTTACTAAGTCAAGATAAAATATCTTTCTATTTAATGGTAATAGTTCTATGTTAAATTATATTCAGTTCCTGGTCCTGTACGATTGCCAAGTCATTTTCCTCTATTCTGCAGATCTTCTGTTATAGAGCTCATTATTCTGCATTTTCCACTCTAATTGTGAGCAGTTACTCCACCATCTTACCTTGACACAAAGGTACCAGGGGAGTAAATTTTTTGCCTTCCACAAGTGGAGAACGCCTGTACATCTATCACCTTGAAGAGAAGGTGATGTTCCTAACCCACTTTTTATTCAACCCCTGTCAGTATCCCACAACTTCAAACTTGTGAAGTCTGTGCCATTTTGATTGCCACCCTTTCTTTCCCCTGTTGTCACTGCCACTGACCACCCTCCAGCCCTTTGTTCCAAGTATCTATCTCTCCATCCCACCCCCTGCCATTCCTTAGTGACTCAGGGAGCCTAATGATCTCTTCAACCTCAGTGAGTTTTACTGTTACTCCTTTTTAAAAAAATTCATGTAATGAGTCCTAGTGGTCAGGATGTTTATAATCTTTATCTTATCAAGAAAATACAACTGGAAGGCCTTTGCCATCACCCATTGTAGGACTAAATATCCAAGAGGAGAGGGGAGATAATGAGTGTAACAATGATAAGTACGATCACCAAGTACATCTCTTTTGATGTGTGAAATAAATATATACTGTACAACATTCCTGAACAAATGACTATTCAGTCTTTGTGAAAGTTACCAGTGAAAATTTTGTTATTGTCATATTCTTCTAAGGTAAATGCTTGGGGACTGTCCCCCTACAAATTTAGAACTTCTGTGTAAATTTTTATTAGTAACAACTAAATAACCATTAAAATGAAATTTGTGAATATTAAAATAGAATTATTAATTGCCCCTACTAATACAGTGGTTTTATTAGTGACTACTAAAATAGAATTTCTTTTCTGTATGTCTAAAGCCATAAATTGAGGTCTCTGGCTACATTTAAGCTGCAGCACATTGCACAGGAGGAGCGGGAGGGGAAAAAGAGATGGAAGTTGGACTCAGAACATCTAAGTTTAATTCCCAGGACTGCCAGACTGCCACTTAATGGCACTGTGATCTTTGACAAATCACTTCATTTCTCAGTTTTCCCATCTGTAAAGTAGGGATAATGATTATATTAGCTCAGGATCATTGAATGTTATCCAAGGAGGAAATACGTGAAAATATTTCATATATTTTAGAAGCACATAGCAAATGCTAACTGTTGTTACTTCACAATATTTCACTGAATAAAATTTAACAAAGTGGCTAAGACTGTGGTCTCCAGACCAGACTGCCTGGATTTAAATCCCACCTCCCCCAGCACTAGATATGAAAGTCCTTGAACTTTTTCAAGCCTGATTCCTCCTCTGTAAAGAGGGACAGTACCTATTTAATAGTGTGTTGTGAGGCTTAAATGAGCTAAGTCATGCAAAGCACTTATAGCACGATCTGGAAAATCATGAAATACTAATAAATGTTCGTTCATTTCATTTATTCAACAAATGTTTATTGAGAGCATACTCTATGCCAGACTTATTCTAGGACTGGGAATATAGTACAGAATACAAGACCAAAAAAGTCCTCACTCCCATGTGGCATATAACTTAGTTGGGGCAGAGAAGATTTTATTATGATTGCAAATAATAATATATATGAGAAATATATTTGGAGGTGATACATGCTATGAAGAAAATAAAACAGGACAATATGTTACAGAATGACACAGTACCTCTACTCTTACTAGACAGAAGTTAAGTTATTACTACACTACTATTACTACCACAACTCTGCCTTCCAAATCTACACTGTTGAGGCACTTCCTTGCCATGCGTGTGCTCCACTTTGGCTGAGAGATGAAAATGCTTTTAAAGCATTTTCCCTCCCAGTGACACGTAAGAACAATAGCATCCCCAAACAACATCGGAAATCCAAGCATCATGTGATGCAGTCACACCTTATAGACATAGAAATGGACAGAGAACTTGACTTTAACCTATCTAGGATTTTGAAAGTCAATCTTTTATGTATAGGATTCCAATATTTTTCAAATCAACACATGTTTATGAAAGTCTCTACAGGAGACATAAAGTGATGTAAGAAAAAAATTTCTGTTGTCAAGAAATTAATAATCAAGTTAGGGGAGAAAAGATAGTAATATATTTAAAGTGAAATAACCTAAATTATTTAAATGACATTTCAAAATAACAACAAAAATCACTAATTACCAAATAAATTATTTGAATATGTTAGTTCAAAAGGAAGTTCAAAAGAGAGAATAACATATTCAACTTGGGTAGGCAGGAAAATTGACGTATGAAAAACTGGGAAGAAGAGAGTATTTCAACTGGAGAGAATAATTTAAACAAATACCTGTTGAGAGTTGAGGGTAAAGGCATTTCGAGAAGAGTGAGTAAAATGATTTGCCTTTAGAAGAATTGAGAAGGGGTAGAAATATGGCTATGAGACAGATGGCTTCAGAATATAAAGAAAAAGAATATATATGCAGTTAAAAGAAAACCTGTATGCAGTAAACATCTGCACTTAGAGAATACTTATTTTGTCTATCTATGGTGAAAATTTTAAAAGGAAGTAAAAAGAAAAAGCAAGTAAAGAGGAAGGAAAGGAAAGGAAAAATATATTAGGAAATTACTGTACATCATAAGGTAGAAGACTGTGAGGAGATGGGTTCAAGATGACGGAGTAGAAGGACATGCACTCACTCCCTCTTGTGAGAGCACCAGAATCACAATTAACTGCTGAACAATCATCAACAGGAAGACACTGGAACTCACCAGAAAAGATACCCTACATCCAAAGACAAAGGAGAAGCCACAATGAAACAGTAAGAGGGGCATAATCACAATAAAATCAAGTCCCATAACTGCTGGGTGGGTGACTCACAGACTGGAGAACAGTTATACCATAGAAGTCCACCCACTGGGGCTTCCCTGGTGGCACAGTGGTTGAGAGTCCGTCTGTCGATGCAGGGGACATGGGTTCGTGCACCGGTCCGGGAAGATCACACATGCCGTGGAGCGGCTAAGCCCGTGAGCCATGGCCATTGAGCCTGAGCGTCCGGAGCCTGTGCTCCACAATGGGAGAGGCCACAACAGTGAGAGGCCTGCGTACCTGTGCATCAGGGAAGGAGTAGTGACCCCATAGGAAACTGAACCAGACCTACCTGCTAGTGTTGGAGGGTCTCCTGCAGAGGCGGGGAGAGGCTGCGGCTCACCGTGGGGACAAAGACACTGGCAGTAGAAGATCTGGGATGTACTCCTTAGTGTGAGCCCTCCCAGAGCCCCCATAAGCCCCACCAAAGAGCTGGGTAGGCTCCAGTGTTGGGTCGCCTCAGGCCAAACAACCAACAGGGAGGGAACCCAGCCCCACCCTTCAGCAGACAAGCAGATTAAAGTTTTACTGAGCTCTGCCCACCAGAGCAACTCTCAGCTCAGCCCACCACCAGTCCCTCCATCAGGAAGCTTGCACAACCCACTTAGATAGCCTCATCCACCAGAGGGCAGACAGCAGAAGCAAGAAGAACTACAATCCTGCAGCCTGTGAAAGGAAAACCACATTCACAGAAAGAGAGACAAAATGAAAAGGCAGAGTACTTTGTACCAGATGAAGGAACAAGATAAAACCCAGAAAAAAAAACTAAATGAAGTGGAGATAGGCAACCTTCCAGAAAAAGAATTCAGAATAATGATAGTGAAGATGATCCAGGACCTCAGAAAAAGAATGGAGGCAAAGATAGAGAAGATGCAAGAAATGTTTAACAACGACCTAGAAGGATTAAAGAACAAACACCTAGAACAATTAAAGAACAAACAAACAGAGATGACAATACATAACCGAAATGAAAAATACACTAGAGGAAATCAATAGCAGAATAACTGAGGCAGAAGTACAGATAAGTGACCTGGAAGACAGAATGGTAGAAATCAGTGCCACAGAACAGAATAAAGAAAAAAGAATGAAAAGACATGAAGACAGCCTAAGAGACCTCTGAGACAACATTAAATGCAACAACATTCACATTATAGGGGTCTCAGAAGGAGAAGAGAGAGAGAAAGGACCCAAGAAAATATTTGAAGAGATTATAGTCGAAAAGTTCTGTAACATGGGAGAGGAAATAGCCACCCAAGTCCAGGAAGCACAGAGAGTCCGAGGCAGGATAAACCCAAGGAGAAACATGCCAAGACACATAGTAATCAAACTGACAAAAATTAAAGACAAAGAAAAATTATTGAAAACAACAAGGGAAAAATGACAAATAACATACAGGGAAACTCCTATAAGGTTAACAGCTGATTTCTCAGCAGAAACTTTAAGCCAGAAGGGAGTGGCATGACATGTTTAAAATCATGAAAGAGAAGAACCTACAAGCAAGATTACCCTACCCGGCAAGGATCTCATTCAGATTCAATGGAGAAATAAAAAAAAAAGCTTTACAGACAAGCAAAAGCTAAGAGAATTCAGCACCACGAAACCAGCTTTACAACAAATACTAAAGGAACTTCTCTAAGTGAGAAACACAAGAGAAGAAAAGGACCTACAAAAACAAACCCAAAACAATTAAGAAAATGGTCATAGGAACATACATATCGATTATTACCTTAAACATGAATGATTAAATGCTCCAACCAAAAGACACAGGCTCGCTGAATGGATACAAAAACAATGCCCATATATAATCTATCTATGAGAGACCCACTTCAGACCTAGGGACACATACAGACTGAAAGCGAGGGGATGGAAAAAGATATTCCATGCAAATGGAAATCGAAAGAAAGCTGGAGTAGCAATATGCATATCAGATAAAATAGACTTTAAAGACTGTTACAAGAGACAAGGAAGGACACTACATAATGATCAAGGGATCAATCCAAGAAGATGATATAACAATTATAAATATATATGCACCCAACATAGGAGCACCTCAATACATAAGGAAACTGCTAACAGCTATAAAAGAGGAAATTGACAGTAACACAATAATAGTGGGGGAATTTAACACCTCACTTACACTGGTGGACAGATCATCTAAACAAAAAATTAATAAGGAAACACAAGCTTTAAATGATACAATAGACCACATAGATTTAATTAATATTTATAGGACATTCCATTCAAAAACAGCAGATTACACTTTCTTCTCAAATGCACATGGAACATTTCCAGGATAGATCAGATCTTGGGTCACAAATCAAGCCTCAGTAAATTTAAGAAAATTGAAGTCATATCAAGCATCTTATCTGACCACAATGCTATGAGATTAGAAATCAATTACAGGGAAAAAAAATTTAAAAATACAAACACCTGGACGCTAAACAGTACATTACTAAATAACCAAGAGATCACTGAAGAAATCAAAGAGGAAATCAAAAAATACCTAGACACAAATTACAAACAAAACATGATGATCCAAAACCTATGGGATGCAGCAAAAGCAGTTCTAAGAGGGAAGTTTATAGCAAAGAAGCCTACCTCAAGAAAGAGAAAAATATCAAATAAACAATATAACCTTACACCTAAAGGAACTAGAGAAAGGAGAACAAACAAAACTCAAAGGGTCCGGGAAGGTCCCACATGCCGCGGAGCGGCTGGGCCCATGAGCCATGGCCACTGAGCCTGCGCGTCCGGAGCCTGTGCTCCGCAACAGGAGAGGCCACAACAGTGAGAGGCCCAGGTACCACAAAAAAATAATAATAAAATTAAAAAATTAAAAAAATAAAATTAGAAATGAAAAAGGAGAAGTCACAATGGACACCGCAGGAATACAAAGCATCATAAGAGACTAGTATAAGCAATTCTATGCCAATAAAATGGACAACCTGGAAAAAATGAACAAATTCTTAGAAAGGTTTAACCTTCCAAGACTGAACCAGGAAGAAATGGAAAATATGAACAGACCAATCACAAGTAGTGAAATGGAAACTGTGATTAAAAATCTTCCAACCCCCAATCCAAAAATGGGCAGAAGACCTAAATAGACATTTCTCCAAAGAAGATATACAGACTGCCAACAAACACATGAAAGAATGCTCAACATCATTAATCATTAGAGAAATGCAAATCAAAACTACAATGAGATATCATCTCACACCAGTCAGAATGGCCATCATCAAAAAATCTAGAAACAATAAATGCTGGAGAGGATGTGGAGAAAAGGGAACACTCTTGCACTGCTGGTGGGAATGTGAATTGGTTCAGCCACTATGGAGAACAGTATGGAGGTTCCTTAAAAAACTACAAATAGAACTACCATATGACCCAGCAATCCCACTACTGGGCATATACCCTGAGAAAACCAAAATTCAAAAAGAGTCATGTACCAAAATGTTCATTGCAGCTCTATTTACAATAGCCCGGAGATGGAAACAACCTAAGTGCCCGTCATCGGATGAATGGATAAAGAAGATGTGGCACATATATACAATGGAATATTACTCAGCCATAAAAAGAAACGAAATTGAGCTATTTGTAATGAGGTGGATAGACCTAGAGTCTGTCATACAGAGTGAAGTAAGTCAGAAAGAAAAAGACAAATACCGTATGCTAACACATATATATGGAATTTAAGAAAAAAATGTCATGAAGAACCTAGGGGTAAAGCAGGAATAAAGACGCAGACCTCTTAGAGAACAGACTTGAGGTTATGGGGAGGGGGAAGGGTGAGCTGTGACAGGGCGAGAGAGAGTCATGGGCATATACACACTAACAAACGCAGTAAGGTAGATAGCTAGTGGGAAGCAGCCGCATGGCACAGGGATATTGGTTCGGTGCTTTGTGATAGCCTGGAGGGGTGGGATGGGGAGGGTGGGAGGGAGGGAGACGCAACAGGGAAGACATATGGGAACATATGTTTATGTATGACTGATTCACTTTGTTATAAAGCAGAAACTAACACACCATTGTAAAGCAATTATACCCCAATAAAGATGTTAAAAAAAAAAAAAAAAAAAAATCTTCCAACCAACAAAAGTCCAGGACCAGATGGCTTCACAGGTGAATTCTATCAAACATTTAGAAAAGAGCTAACACCCATCCTTCTCAAACTCTTCCAAAAAATTGCAGAGGAAGGAACACTCCCAAACTCATTCTATGAGGCCACAATCACCCTGATACCAAAACCAGACAAAGATACTACAAAAAAGAAAATTACAGACCAATATCACTGATGAATATAGATGCAAAAATCCTCAACAAAATACTAGCAAACAGTATCCAACAACACATTAAAAGGATCATACACCATGATCAAATGGGACTTATCCCAGGGATGAAAGGATTCTTCAATATACGCAAATCAATCAGTGTGATACCCCATATTAACAAATTGAAGAGTAAAAACCATATGATCGGGGCTTCCCTGGTGGCGCAGTGGTTGAGAGTCTGCCTGCCGATGCAGGGGACATGGGTTCGTGCCTCGGTCCGGGAAGATCCCACATGCCACGGAGCTGCTGGGCCCGTGAGCCTGTGCTCTGCAACGGGAGAGGCCACAACAGTGAGAGGCCCGTGTACCACAAAAAAAACAAACAAACAAACAAACAAAAACCCATATGATCATCTCAATAGATGCAGAAAAAGCTTCTGACAAAATTCAACACTGATTTATGATAAAAACTCTCCAGATAGAGGGAACCTATCTCAACATCATAAAGGCCATATACGGCAAACCCACAGCAAATGTGATTCTCAAAGGTGAACAACTGAAAGCATTTCCTCTAAGATCAGGAACAAGACAAAGATGTCCACTCTCGCCACTATTATTCAACATAGTTTTGGAAGTCCTAGCCATGGCAATCAGAAAAGAAAAAGAAATAAAAAGAATCCAAATTGGAAAAGAAGAAGTAAAACTGTCACTGTTTACAGATGACATGATACTACACATAGAGAATCCTAAAGATGCCACCAGAAAACTACTAGAACTAATCAATGAATTTAGTAAAGTTGCAGGATACAAAATTAATGTACAAAAATCTCTTGCATTCCTATACACTGATGATGAAAAATGTGAAACAGAAATTAAGGAAACACTCCCATTTACCATTGCAACAAAAAGAATAAAATACCTAGGAATAAACCTACCTACGGAGACAAAAGACCTGTATGCAGAAAATTATAAGACACTGATGAAAGAAATTAAAGACAATACAAACAGATGGAGAGATATACCATGTTCTTGGATTGGAAGAATCAATAGTTTGAAAATGACTATACTACCCAAAACAATCTACAGATTCAATGCAATCCCTATCAAATTACCAATGGCATTTTTTTTTTTTTTTTTTTTTTTTTTTTTTTGCAGCATGCGGGCCTCTCACTGTTGTGGCCTCTCCCGTTGCAGAGCACAGGCTCCGGACGCGCAGGCTCAATGGCCATGGCTCACGGGCCCAGCCGCTCCGCAGCATGTAGGATCTTCCCGGATTGGGGCACAAACCCGTGTCCCCTGCATCGGCAGGTGGACTCTCAACCACTGTGCCAACAGGGAAGCCCCCAATGGCATTTTTTACAGAACTAGAAAAAAAAATCTTAACATTTGTATGGAAACACAAAAGACCCCGAATAGCCATAGCAGTCTTGAGGGAAGAAAATGGAGCTGGAAGAATCAGACTCCCTGACTTAGGACTATACTACAGAGCTACAGTGATCAAGACAATATGGTAGTGGCACAAAAACAGAAATATAGATCAATGGAACATGATAGAAAGCCCAGAGTTAAACCCACACACCTGTGGTCAACTTATCTATGACAAAGGAGGCAAGGATATACAATGGAGAAAAGACAGTCTCTTCAATAAGTGGTGCTGGGAAAACTGGACAGCTACATGTAAAAGAATGAAATTAGAACACTCCCTAACACCATACACAAAAATAAACTCAAAATGGATTACAGACCTAAATGTAAGAGTGGACACTGTAAAACTCTTAGAGGAAAACATAGGAAGAACACTCTTTGACATAAGTCACAGCAAGATATTTTTTGATCCACCTCCTAGAGTAATGGAAATAAAAACAAAAATAAACAAATGGGACCTAATGAAACTTAAAAGCTTTTACAAAGCAAAGAAAACTACAAACAAGACAAAAAGACAACCCTCAGAATGGGAGAAAATATTTGCAAACGAATCAACGGACAAAGGATTAATCTCCAAAATATATAAACAGCTCATGCAGCTCAATATTAAAAAAACAAACAACCCAATCCAAAAATGGGCAGAAGACCTAAATAGACATTTCTCCAAAGAAGACATACAGATGGCCAAGAAGCACATGAAAAGCTGCTCAACACTAATTATTAGAGAAATGTAAATCAAAACTACAATGAGAGCTTCCCTGGTGGCACAGTGGTTGAGAGTCCGCCTGCCGATGCAGGGGACACGAGTTCATGCCCCAGTCCGGGAAGATCCCGCATGCCGCGGAGAAGCTAGGCCCTTGAGCCATGGCCACTGAGCCTGCACGTCTGTAGCCTGTGCTCCGCAACAGGAGAGGCCACAACAGTGAGAGGCCCGCATTCAGCAAAAAAAAAAAAACTACAATGAGGTATCACCTCATACAATTTAGAATGGGCATCATCATAAAATCTACAAACAACAAACACTGGAGAGGGTGTAGAGAAAAGGGAACCCTCTCGCACTGTTGGTGGGAATGTAAATTGATACAGCCACTATGGAGAACAGTATGGAGGTTCCTTAAAAAACTAAAAATAGAATTACCATGTGACCCAGCAATCCCACTACTGGTCATATACCCAGAGAAAACATAATTCAAAAAGACACATGCACCCCAATGTTCATTGCAGCGCTATTTACAATAGCCAGGTTATGGAAGCAACCTAAATGCCCATCGACAGACGAATGGATGAAGAAGATGAGGTACATATATACAATGGAATATTACTCAGCCATAAAAAGGAATGAAATTGGGTCATTTGTAGAGACGTGGATGGATCTAGAGACTGTCATACAGAGTGAAGTAAGTCAGAAAGAGAAAAACAAATGTCGTATATTAACGCATCTATGTGGAACCTAGAAAAATGGTACAGATGAGCCAGTTTGCTGGGCAGAAATAGTGACACAGATGTAGAGAACCAATATATGGACACCAAGGGGGGAAAGTGGGGGTGGGGGGGTGGGGATGGTGGTGTGATGAATTGGGAGATTGGGATTGACATGTATACACTAATATGTATAAGACAGATGACTAATAAGAACCTGCTGTATAAAAAAATAAATGAAATAAAATTGAAAAAAAAAAAGGTAGAAGACTGTGTTGCCATGAAATGACCATTATGCAGACTTTGCAGAAACCTTGGGTAATGTTTGTGATGTATCTATGGTTCTCGACTATCAATTAGAGCTAGATCTGTATGCATGTTAATGAAGACACTACTTACAAAGTCTACTAACAAAGAGTTAAGGGAAGCTGACAAGGGACGGTGAGGTACCACTGGGCTAGTAACAGTGAAAAGCCAAAACCACTGTAGACTTGAAGGGACAAAGGGAGCGGGTGATTATGGTAACCTGGAAAGAGCTCTAGTGTAGGAGGGGCTCACCAACAGAAGCTGTGGCCTTAGGTAGAGTAGCACAGCTCCTGCCTACCAACAGGCAGCAGGGAGGGGGCCAGGAGAGTAACTATCCTGACTTCTTCCTTTTCTGGCCCTCTGATCTCCTGCTGATGCCTCTTACTGACTGTCCCCAAAGAGAAGCCACCCCACAAGGAAGCCTGAACAATTCAGTCCTCAGAGGTCAGCCTCTATGTCCCACCCAGGCATGGAATGAATAACTGAAGAAAAGTGAAGTGAATATGGAAGGGCAAATGTGTGTGTGTGTGTGTGTGTGTGTGTGTGTGTGTGTATGTGTTTATATTGTTTTGTGGGTGGAGTTAGGGCATGGATAATATGAAGGTAAGAGAATCAATTAGCAAGAGACTACAGCCAGGCCAGGTTATGACATTCGTGGGCCCTAGGCACTTTTTTCTTTGTGGGACTATTCATCTATTTTTAAAAAATGTTTAAAATTCTACTTTACAATTGCATCAATATAAAGAGAAATGCTACTTCCTTGGTGGCGCAGCAGTTAAGAATCCACCTGCCAACGCAGGGAACACAGGTTCGAGCCCTGGTCCGGAAAGATCTCACATGCCGCGGAGCAACTAAGCCCGTACACCTCGACTACTGAGCCTGCACTCTAGAGCCGGCGAGCCACAGCTACTGAGCTCGTGCACCTAGAGCCCATGCTCCACAGCAAGAGAAGCCACTGCAATGAGAAGCACACGCACCGCACCGCAGCTAGAGAAAGCCCCTGTGGTAACAAAGACCCAACACAGCCAAAAATAAATGAATTAATTAATTTAAAAAAAAAAAGAGAGAGAGAAATGCAATCTAGGTTGGATTATGTCAAGTTTTTCTTCTGATTTTAAAAGAAATTGAAACATTTTCAGGGGCCCCTAAGTATCATGGTACTAGGCACATGCCCACTTTTGCCTAATGGAGAAGGGGGTCCTGGACTGCACAAGACCGGATGTGAAATGGTAAGATCTCAACCAAGTAGTGGAATTAAATGGTATATGTGTATCATGTGGGGTTCTGATAGAAAACAGAAAGGACACTCAAGATAATTCATGGAGAGTTTATTCATAAAGGAACAATTTGGAATCTGCAGGTTGGGTGGGGATGGGATAGGGGCACCTACCAAGTTTGTGCAGTAACCTAGGGCTAGGAACAACACAGACCCCTGCCATGCACAGGCCTGAGGGGAGCAGGAGAGGGGCCATTACCAGAGGCTGCAAAAAGCGTTGTGAGGAGAAGTTGTCCGTAGGAGGAACAGTGGCTTTGACTTGAGGGACACGGTCAGCCTGGGGTAAACTTGCAGGGAGGAATCCAGGATTATAAATACCCTGTCGTCCTCCCTCCTCCATTGCTTGAGCCCAACAGGAAGTCGAGGGCATGAGACCACTGATGCTGTGCACGCATGTTCATTTGGAAGAGAGCTCTTGGAAGGGTGGAACTACAGGACCAGTCGGAAGCTATGTGACGCATGTAGCCTTTCGAGCATGGGCTTGGACTAGACTCAGCAGTGGAGCTCAGCATAGAATCACCTGGAGGGCTTGTTAACCATGATTGCTAGTCTCTCCCCCTAGAGTTTCTCATTCAGTGGGTCTGGGGTGGGGTCCAAGAATTTGCATTCCTGGGCTTCCCTGGTGGCGCAGTGGTTGAGAGTCTGCCTGCCGATGCAGGGGACACGGGTTCGTGCCCCGGTCTGGGAAGATCCCACATGCCGCGGAGCGGCTGGGCCCATGAGCCACGGCCACTGAGCCTGCGCGTCCGGAGCCTGTGCTCCGCGACGGGAGAGCCCACAACAGTGAGAGGCCCGTGTACCGCAAAAAAAAAAAAAAAAAGAATTTTCATTCCTAACAAGTTCCCAGGTGATGCTGATACTGTTGATCTGAGGAGCACACTTTGAGAGTCACTGTCTAGAGTGTTCTCCATGGACCTTTCTGCCCTAAATATTATGATTTGATCACTGTATCTGCAAACATCTAGAACAGGGCTCAGTAACATACAGTTGACTCCTGAAGGACACAGTGTGAATTGCACAGTGGGTCTAATTATACATGGATTTTTAAAATAAATACTACAGTACTACACGATCCACAACTGGTTGAATCCCAGGATGCAGAACTGTGGATGGGGGGAATCACATATTTGAAGGGCAAACTATAAGAAATACTCAGATTTTCACCTGCGGAGGGTTGGTGACCCTAAACCTCATGTTGTTCAAGATTCAACTGTAGTTGGTACTGAATAAACCTCTGATGAATTAATAATTAACCTAAATAAAACCTTAACTAAAGCAAATTCTCCTTGACTCAGTTTAATCATCTATAAAGCACTCAACCATCAATGACACACATTGAAGCGGTGGCCCAACGAACACAACAGATCTGAGATTCTGGCAGATATCTTCTAAGCAGGGGCTCTGTTCTAGGCAACTTCAAATCTTCTCACATGTCACAGATGCCTATTTGCTTTTTTAACATGATGGTTCAAATGTTTTATTCAGTGTGAACAGCATAGTGAATGACTCCATCATTGGTATTTCCAATATATTATATATAATCATTCATCCATCAAATATTAAGTTACAGAGTTGAGGACCATTCACGATGTTAGCCCCTGGGGAAACAAAGATGAAGTACTTCTGCCCTCAGAGCTCACAGTCTACTGGGGAAAACAGACACGTACACAGAAAAATTGGTGAATATTATCTTAGAGATAGAACCTACTATCGGTAGGTCAAGAACAAGGACCTACTGTATGGCACAGGGAACTATAGTCAATATCCTGTAATAACCTATAATGGAAAAGAATCTGAAAAAGAATAGATATATAACTGAATCACTCTGCTGTACACCTGAAACATTGTAAATTAACTACTTCAATTTAAAAAAAAGAAGTACATCATGGTAAATATAGAAGTACGAATGGTCGGCTAGGAACTGGAAGGAGGAAAGCAACTCTGCCAAAGAGTTTCAGGGAAAGCTTCACAGGAGTGAGTTTTGGGGTGGGTGTTAAAGGATGCATAGAGGTTTTCCAGATTTGTAAACGGGAAAGGAGCATCCAGACTGAAAGTCTCACTCGTGTAAACACACAGTGTTTGAAAATGAGTGAGAGTTGAGTGTGAATTATTGCATAGGAAATCCAGGAGCGTAGATGGTGACTAACGAGGGATAAAGCTAGAAAGGTAGATTATATAGGGAGCCAGGTTGTACATAGTCCCTGAATGACAGACTCAAAAGAGCAACCCACTGATATTCTCCTCCAGGAAGTTTCCATAACCCCGAAGGTGGGATGAACCACCCCTGCCCCAGGCTCTTAGAGCGCCCTCCACATACTTTTATCACTGCAGTTACTTCATTAGATTGAAATTATCTGTTCATGTTTTCAACCTTCCTACTAGACCATAGGCTCATCAAGGGCAGAAACCCTTATTCACTGTTGCAGTGGCACATGGTCTGGCATACAGTAGCAATGAATAAATGTTTGCTGAACTGAGGGAACCTGAGGAGGTCTTTCTATTACAGAGTGGTAGTGAGAGAGTTCTCCAGCTGGTTCAACCCTCCAGGACAGGTGTTGGGCTTTTTTTCTCCCCCTCTCTTTCTTCTTCTCCATCATTCCACTATATATCCGGGGTCCCACTTGCCATCCTGAAGGCTCTGAGTATCCCAAGACTTTGAAAGAGGGGGTTTGTCCACAGGAGATAAATTGAAGGGAATAGCTGTTGTTCTCCCATTTCTTTGGGATTTTGATGTATCAAAAATTAGGAAGCAGGAAATCTCAGTGCTTCTCTAGTGGGTAGCTGAGAGGCAGGAAAATATTAAAGACCTGAGTAATATAGAGTTTGAGTGATAGATAGGATTTGAGAAGCTAATGAAAAGGAAGAAAGGCATTCACAGTCCTGGATAATTGCAATCATGCATTTTCTCTGTTCTTCATCCTGGGTTATTAGGGGATGCTAAAAACATGTCCATAATTGTGCTGATTCCTCATTGTAACTCCACATGTAGAATGATGCCGGACACATTTAAACACCGCTTTTTTTTTTTTTTTTGCAGTACGCGGGCCTCTCACCGCTGTGGCCTCTCCCGTTGTGGAGCACAGGCTCCGGACGCGCAGGCCCAGCGGCCATGGCTCACGGGGCCAGCCGCTCCGCGGCATGTGGGATCTTCCCGGACCAGGACACGAACCCGTGTCCCCTGCATCGGCAGGCGGACTCTCAACCACTGCACCACCAGGGAAGTCCAATGGTAACCCTTTTTATCCATCTTCAGTTACATTCCTCTTCTAGTCCTCTCAGCAGCAATTCCAAACCATTTTTTCTCCTTGAATCCCCCAGGCTAAAAATAAACACACACACACACACACACACACACACACACACACACACACACACACACACACACACACACAAAGAAGCCAACAGTCCAGAACCATCTCATCTTCCCATTCTGGATCATTCCAATATGGCCCTATCCATGGTCATTTCCCAACTCAGACATAAGCACACAAAACTGCTCTCATATCCTCCAGTCCTCAAGCTACTGCCCTCTCTCTGTCCCTCAAAACCAAGCTTCTCAAAGTAGCCCAGAGTCAATATCTCTCCTTCCTTACTTCCCATTAACTCCTTGCCTATGGAGACTGTGCTCTGACTCAAGCCTTCTGCACCCACCAATCACCACTAGGGTACCAGTGTTCCCAAATTGCCCTAATCTTACTAGACCTCCTGAGTATTAGTCATTCTGTCTTCCCTTGACTCCTATGGCCACTCTCCCCTCATTCTTCTTTTCCTCTGACTTTTTCTTTTCAGCCTCCTTTGCTGACTCTCCCCTCTGTCCACCCAATCATACTGGTATTACCCAAGGTCTTGTCCTCAACCCTGTTCTGTTCTTATTCTACATGAAATAAGTAGAAACGGAATCTCATCCACTTCTATGTTTTAGCAACCGTATGTATTGTGACAACTCCTAAATATCTCTAGTATGTAAGTTTCAGACATTATCTATCTGTCTATCTAGAAAGAGAGATATATTTAATTGTCTAGTTCACATCTGCACCTGGATATCCTACAGCACTTCAAACTCAACATGTCCTAAATTAAACTCATTACCTAATATCCCTATCCCACCCCCAACCTGTGTTCTTTCTTCTTTATTTCTGTTTTGACTAATTACCTCACCATCTAACCAGGTGCTCCCAAACCAGAAAACTTTAAGTCATCTTAATGTTCCTGTCCTGTGCTGGCTGTGCCCTTTACACTCCTATTCTTAAATGCCATTCTCTCACTCCACTGCCAGACCATCAGTCCCTTAAAGTAGGATTTATCCTACTCACTTCTGTATATCCAGGGATAGTAAAGTTACCAAAAGGGATGGGGGAGGAGGAAGATTATATCCTTTTGATAATCAGGTTTTGTTTTTTGGGGTTTTTTTGGCTGCACTGGGTCTTGGATGAAGCAAGTGGATCTTCATTGTGGCACGTGGGATCTTTAGTTGTGGCATGCGGGATCTTTAGTTGTGGCATGTGGGATCTTTTTAGTTGCAGCATGAGGGATGTAGCTCTCTGACAAGGGATGGAACCCAGGCCCCCTGCCCCATGCATTGGGAGCACGGAGTCTTGACCACTGGACCACCAGGGAAGTTCCTTGATAATCAGCTCTTAAAGATATCCATTCATTCAAAAAAAATGTATTGGGACTTCCCTGGTGGCACAGTGGTTAAGAATCCACCTGCCAATGCAGGGGATACGGGTTCGAGCCCTGGGCCGGGAAGATCCCACATGCCACAGAGCAACTAAGCCCGTGTTGCCACAACTACTGAAGCCCACGCACCTAGAGCCCGTGCTCCGCAACAAGAGAAGCCACCGCAACGAGAAGCCCGCACACCGCAACGAAGAGTAGCCCCCGTTCGCCGCAACTAGAGAAAGCCCAGGCACAGCAACAAAGACCCAACGCAGCCAAAAATAAATAAATAAATTTTTAAAAATTGAAATCCATAGTTAACATAAACCTCTTTTTAAAAAAAATTATTTAGCACTTAATATATATGAGAAATACTCATGATTTACTTAAATTATCACCTCTTTTGTAAATGCATATTCTTCATCTTAATGACTGCCCGTGGCAACCACTTGTAATAGTCTGTAAACATCTAACTCAGGGCCTTCCAACATAATTGCTACTAACAAACACTACTGTTACCATTTTACAGTGAGGGTAGGGACACAGCCAGCAATCAGAAACCATTCATGGAACGTTCAGCAAAAATCCTGACTATACGACTTGCACATTGTATTGTTTAATTAGAAAGGAGATCTTGAAATATACCTGATCCTGCAAAGTAATTCTGTCCACAAAATGGGCAAGAGGAGAGATTTCCCATTTTGTTTACCCACCCGTAATTTGGTAGGAGGGGTTTGGGCTATTTTAATTAATTATTGCAAATTAAATATTTAAACAACTTGAAGTGAGTCCTTAAAAGAATGAAAAAATATACACAGCTCCCCTCTGCTAAGACTGCAGTTGATGATAGAATTCCTACTGTCTAATCTATAAAAATAAAACCCGAGTTTTCAGCTAATTTCGTTTCCTCAAACAGAAAAAAACAGTGCCACCCCAGTTAGGTGCTTTAACATGCAAGTTGATTTCCACTCACAGCTGTGGCAATTAGAAAGTGTACTTAATGGAGTGTCATGTTAATTGTTTTCAGAGTTAACCAATTTCTCCATTTAATTGTCAATTGATTAACCTATTGAAATGTTAAGTGACTCAGTTTCCTTCCAGAGTAAACAGCAGCAGCATATGGTAGCTTCATCAGCCGAAGGCAGCACTCATTTGCTTGCATTCAATGTGCTGGTATTTTTCTACACCTCCCTGAGCTTTTAATTAGATGAGGCAATGTTACATGTATTTGTCTGCTGGAAAGGTTATCAGTGCCACCGCTGACCTGCAGAGGCAAGGTTGAGTCTAGCAGCTTTAACAGAAACAGTTTTCAGCTATGATTGTTGTACTTGATTGCATTGTGATGGTAATTAACTCAAGACTGCTTTCCTCAGCGTGTGTGTGTGTGTGTGTGTGTGTGTGTGTGTGTGTGTTTTCCTGTAGCTCTAACTATGCAGAGATGTTTCCTGTCATATATATGCACTTATTAAGCACTCATTGGATTCTAATAGGCAGGCAAATAGTCAAGAGTTTCTTTAGGCTAATATCATACTACTCAGACTGTGATGCCATTAAATAAGTACGATGTTCATTGCCTGCAGCACATTTTCAGAGAAAAAGCCAGCTCCCTGGTAGAATTTTGCTCCTTTATTTTCATGGTGTCTCGTTCCAGCAGATCTTTACAACTATAAAGTAAAAATGATTTTACGGTTTTCAATTTAAGCACGTATGAGGCCACATAGGGTTGAAGGAGAGACAGACTTGGATTTGGAAGCATATTTCCAATGTTCCCGTTAAAGATTACTGAGTTTAAGTGACCAAATTAATATAAGGTCCTGGTAGTGAGCCATTAATTCAGTCTTCTCATCTCTTGCACACTGTTTTCTGACTCTGGGTGCACATTGCTTGCGTGTGTGTTTTTACTGTACTGTACCGCACTATTGTTTAATTACAAGAAAACCAATCCACAACTGAGCCAGCATTATCATCCTTGATAATGTTGGTAGCAGGCAACGGAGACAAAATGATTACAAACCTATGTTGTGTTCAATAGTTCTTTAGAGGATTTCTCTCTTAATAGTTCTGGTTCATTCATGTTTGATTCAGCACATTTGTTCTTTAAAAAAGGCATAGCTTAGAAGAGTTTCAGGGTGGGTTAATAACTCAACTGAAAATGGCTGCTCGCATTGTAAAAGCTTGTTCCTGCGGTTGCTTGGGGCTTTCTTCAGTTTTGCCGCTCTGCAGCTTCGGCCCAGTTGGTAAACAGCTTAAGTCCAGACATCTTTTCATTCTCTGAGCAGCGGATTGAAATAAAAATGCATATAAGTGGCGACTGACTGGCGCTGGCCTAACAATAGCCTGTAACATTATGCAAGGGTATTTACATAGGAATAAGGCCTTACTGAAGGAGATGGGGCAATTAATGGTGTGGGCCACACATATAAGGAAAGTTTGTCCAATCCTTTCCTCAATAAAGATCTTTTGTGAAGTGCTATGGAAACTCATGGAGGCCCCAAAGAGATTAAGGGGAGGACTTTTCTGGAATTTTAAATATATTTGTATATATTTTTTGAAACTTTCTATTTACATCTATATTTATGTAAATGGAAAGTTTTAAAAAACCAAATTATATTAAACAAATGCACAGAAAAGAATATGAATTCTTTGTTTTGTTTTAATCATTTTGGGTAGTTTCTCCAACCCTGGAAAAGAAGGCACGCATTTTTTTCATTTCTCCTCCCTTCTTTTTCTTCTTTTTTTTTTTTTTTTTGGTGATATTTATTAAGCAGAAAGTTGTTCTGAGATAGACAAGTTCCTTAGTTATCTTGTTTCTCTGTGTGTTTGAATTTGAAGCCATCATCTTTAAAATATTTTAAAAGTTTTGCCTTACTTCTTATTTCCAGTAATGTTTAAGCAAAGGGAGGAAAAATTGCCCAGTGGCCAGGCCTAAGGGGAAAATCCTCAAGGCTTTCAGGAGTGTCAGGCAGCTTGGCAGGCACAAAGAAAGTGAACAGCCACAAAAACTGGGAGGAACCCGAAAGAAAATGCAAGGGGTGTGTCATAGGAGGAGGTGAAAACCTTAATTCAAACCTCGCCCTTTCTTAGGATATGTCATAAGAGAATAAATATCTTGTCAGTCCAGATAAAAATGAAAAAGTCAAATGCTTAAATTATTTTCGTCCCACTACTGTCCCAGTATATTGTCATTGATTTTTCTTTTTCTTTTTTTTTTGGAAGTGGGAAATCCTCACCCCGACGCCTACCCCTAGCTCACCAATCCCAGCAGTAAAAGCCAAATCTGGGGTAGCTCTGTCACGTGTTTTCATTCTTATCAGAGGCTCACCATCTGCTTCTGCCCTTGGCCAGATAGCATTACTGTTATTATTACTTTGGATCAAAATACTTTTTTTTTCTTTTTTTCTTCTTTTTTTTATTTTCCAGAATACTTCTAATAAAGTATTATCAGCATTCTAAAAGTTAAGAGACAGAAAAAGAACCCAAGGCCTCTTTGCAGGTTTTAGGACCAGTTAAGCATTTACTATCTATTTTAAGCAAAGTACATTAGTTTCTTTTTTCCGTTTTTCTCTTTTAATGTTTCATCTCATTCGAGGGACATTTTCTAAGAAAGCAGAACTTTGGCAGAGAGTGCTCAAGCTCTGTTCGCACTTGCTAGTCAACCTGTTCCTACTTCCAAAGTTGCTTTTTTTAATCCCATTTTCTCATTTATAGCTGGTTCATGAAATTCGTGCCCATATAGGATGAGACAAACAAAATCTTAACGTGATAACACGTAAGCTTTAGGTGCCTGCGTGTGTGTGGCATACAGAGAAAGCGATTTCAGCTGCAGCCCTGTCACGCAGGCAGAAATCAATGCCTCATTCAGAACTATTGATCAGTACTAAATTAATTAGACTGCAAGGCTTATGGCAGTTGATAAGACAACTTGTTAATTTAGTCAACGATAGTGTTTTCCCTAAAGCAGCAAATACCCTCTTCTTTAGAAAAGGCATTTCTAATACTTGCTGCCAGTTCTTTATTTTTTTTTTTTTTTACTGTTTTCATCTTTCTTTTCTTTTTCTGGGAAGGGGCTCTATAGGGGTATGAGTGGGGGAGGGGGAGATCTATAGGCAAAGGAGTGCTGTAAAAATGTATATGCTGAGGAGGCAGTCTGGAATATTCAGTAACCCACTGCCACGTCTGTTCCTAGCCTAATGCTGTAATTTCAGGATGAAAAGAGTGCAGCCAGATTATAACCGGAGACCTGGCTTTCCTATGGGGGTTTGGCCACGTAAGGCCACTCCAGCCCCACGAGGATGTTCATTTGGAAGGGGGCTGCTCCCTAAACCTGCATTTAGAATTGACTGATACAGATCGCTTTTGCTTTTCCCTTAAACCTGCAACAGTGATGGTCATAGTCAATAACAAAGACTTGGGCCCTGTCGGTTATGCAAACTGTGAATGGAATGAAGGTATCCCAGAATGCCCTGAACATGGGGCAGTACTTCCTGCTGGCTTGGAAGGACAAAAGGACAAAGCCCAGGAGTGTAGGGGTCCCACCAACAGCTCTTGGAGGCAACAGCCTGCTATCAACGGCACTCCAACCCTCTGAGAATGCTAATAAGCTAGTGAAGAGCTCAGCTTTCTTGCCATAATTCTATAGTGTGGTTGAGGACCACATAGTGCTCACTAAATAAAGACAACTAATTGAGAATTTTTTGCACATTTTGCCCAGGGGACTTGTTGTTCGTTCGATTCTTTGGGGAGAATGTACCCCTACTGACAAGAGGAACTGATTGTTTTGGCAGCCTCATGTTACTCTTCCCCAGGTCTAAGACTGACTTTCGAAGTATGACAAAAATGTTTAATTTTGATTTTTTTTAATTATGTTGCTGGGAATTATTTTAGATCTCAAAGAATAGGCGTTCCAGTGTTCATCTAAAAAAAAAAAATCCTGGCAGAGTTTTTTGAATTAAAGCCCTGGTTTTTCTTTCTTTCTTTTTATTTTTTTCTCTTAAATTGTATTTTCTGTGGTGAGGCCTACATTTTTGTGTCTGCAGGTGACACGTTGATTGAAACTAAAATTAATAAATCAGCTGAAAAGCTCACACCTACAGCTCACAGCAGGGCCTGCAAAACACGCTTATAAAGGGAGCTTTATGCCCTCATATAAAGAAGGAATAAATTACAGAAGCA
Organism: Orcinus orca; assembly: GCF_937001465.1. Taxonomy (NCBI): domain Eukaryota; kingdom Metazoa; phylum Chordata; class Mammalia; order Artiodactyla; family Delphinidae; genus Orcinus; species Orcinus orca. The sequence continues at coordinate 157,636,310 of NC_064560.1, read as the reverse complement.
CTTGTTGCCCTGGGACTTGATTTTGCTTTGCAATCTGGTATCTTATTTTTGGAGGCTTATTGTTAATCAACAGGTTCCTGGTTGCTTTAACAGGTGACTTTGCTATTAATCTCTTACTTATCATTATAGTATATTAATGAGGACGCTTCTAGATGTGGCTCTATCTTCTGACCAAGGAATTAGTTTAAAAGGTACACTTTTTCCTCAATGGCTTACAGTCAGCCACGTTGAGGGCCAAATGCAAAGTAGCATTTTCTACAGGTTGTGTAGTATTAAGGAGTGTTTTACTAACATATGTGTCTTACTGTGCTTTTCTTCTCTCCTACACTTATTCCTTCACCATGGAGGGCAATTATGGAACTTACTAGTCTCTGTTCATTTTTTTTAACAAAATAAAATTATATATAAATAACAAAATGATATCCCTTCTTATTAATGTGCACCCTTATTTTAATTAAACAATGTCAATGTTTTTTGGAGGTGTGTTCCGAATTAAAATATGTGATTTGGGAAGGCAAGAGGTTCAACATTTCTCACCAGAACTAGATTAATAAATGTCATTACAAGTGCAGGAATTTAACCATCACATTTCCCTTTAGAGTCTGAGGTAATTGGAAATGTTTAAGCTTGACAAAAGAAGGAAGTAAATATACCTAAGGGGGTAGTTTAGACATATAAAGAAGAGCTGAGGATTTAAGTCCTCAAGTCTTACGTTTGTGATTACAAGGATTTCCAAAGCACATAATGGTGCAAAACAGCCCAGACAACCCCACATATGGGAAGAATCGCTTTGTTGCAATCTATAGATATTTCAAAGGACATCCTCTGGCACAGCATTATTCTTATTATTGTTCATTTCCTTTCAAATCTTTAGGACAATCCAGTCCACACCTCAAGGATGCATGCTGTCTTTTTTTTTTTTTTTTTTAAACCTAAGAAATATCAAGCTTGTGCTTTTCTTATTTTTAGCATTTTTAAATGACTGGTTTGGGTCAGTTGAGGCACATTTGATGTCGCTCTCTACCTCACCCTTTCAGACTAAGTCTTGAGTTATCTCCATTCTGTAGGTTAAAGGCAACATCATCACTGTTTCAGTAAGGTATTTTCTGATTAGGTTTTAGAAGAGGAGGAGGTGAGTTAGAGGTATTAGTAGAAAAGTTGAAAGCCAATCGCAGGAATACATGAGAGTGAACATTAACAGAGCCATCAGATTTGACACTATTTCTGAAATGTTTGTCTATAAAAATGCATAGTAGCAAGAAAGTCATCAGAGATATTCTACTGCTGTAATATTAGGCTACTCCCATGGATGGGAGACAATTGGAAATAATGCTATCCTCTTAAAAGTGGTACCCAAGTCACCAGCTTAACAGTCCATTGGAATGATACTACCTAGCTGACCATTTTCTAGGAAGCAGGGGAATTTCATCTGCTCCAGGTCACTATTGTTACCTGGAATTTGAATCCTCATTATAGAGTTTTTTGTTCAGGCCGGTTAGCTAGGGAGAACTTCCGTACGGATGACCCCAACCTGCTCCCAACAGCCCAAAGATTCAAAAAAATACTTGCCTCTGGCTTGTTTATCTTCTAAAACCCAGGAAGAAAAAATTCTGTTATACACTAGATAGAAACAAATCTTAGACCCCAGTGACCCAAAATCAACTGCTTGAGGTTCTCACGTACCTTGTAATAGATGTCTGGGGTGGGGGTGAGGGGAAGGGTTTTTTAAGTGAGGAGTAGAAGGAAATGGAGGACACGGAGGTCAGCTCGGTGCTTTGTGACCACCTAGAGGGGTGGGATAGGGAGGGTGGGAGGGAGACGCAAGAGGGAGGAGATATGGGGACATATGTACACGTATCGCTGATTCACTTTGTTATAAAGCAGAAACTAACACACTATTGTAAAGCAATTATACTCCCATAAAGATGTTAAAAAATAAAAAAAGAAGGAAATGGAGGAAATGAAACTCATAGTAAAAGAAATGAAGGAAGTGGCTGGTGTATTCTAGGACGGTCAGGATAATTTGACAATGGTAGTACAAATTTCTAGAAAATGAAGTTCCATATATGTCCCCAAGTGCTGCAGACTGGCTGGTCTAGGGTGTGTTTACAAAGAAGGACAGTTACTATTAGAGAACTTTCCGCTCCTCCAGTTCTCCCTCAAGTACTTCCAGCTAGGGGGGAGTTTCAGCCCTTTTTGTCTTTTTACAATTTAGCAAGATCAGACACATTTCTGCAATGCATATGCAGATTTCACCTCTTGTTACTTTCTCTAATGAGCGTTCACTTAATCAATTTGACAGTAGCCTTTATCCCCCTCCCCCCTTTTCCCCCTTCACTTCCACTAAGAAAGTTTTCAGAAAAAAAAGTGTTAGCAGATTCAAGGGGGCATTAGCAATGTGAAAGGGTAGCTGGCCAAACTGGGGTGGATGGCGGGGCTTTTCAATGGCCCTACTCTCCTGCCACCCTCTCTGTCCAGTTCCTGAAAACAGGAAGCAGGTCTGCCAGCCTCATAAGGAAGCATGTATCTTAATAGCCGACAGGAAATGATTTTCCTTTTCTCTTCAAGAATTGAAAACATTTAATTGTTATTTAACAAAACATTTAAGCATAGTACTTTCTCATAGCCCCATGCCCCCATCCTGCCCAAAGCACCTTAGAAAAGGTTTATGCAAGAGACAAGAGAAACCAATCCACGTTGGCACTCTCCCATCAAATTTCCCAACAGGGCACCTGAATCTCATGACCCGACCTAGGAGAGGGGAGCGCAGGGGCAAAGACCAGGTAGGTTTCAATCTACCCAGAGAATGGGAGATGAGACCTAAACCCCAGGAGTTTCCAATCATATTCTCAACCTCAACCTGAATCTGCTACTGGGCGATGGATGTAACACACGACAACACATGGCCTAGCTGTTGGGATGTAGCAGGTCCTCGAAGTAAATAAATAAATAAAGTGAGTTCTAGCTCCTCCCTTGCCTACAGGCAGCCAAAGCCCTGGTGCAGTATCTGAGAAGCCTGCTTTACCTCTCATTTGGCCATTTTTTCCTTCTTCCAATTCCCTCTTCCTCCCTCCAGCAGAATCAGGTCCTTAATCTCGGACAGTTTTGTAACTCACCCACTTGACTCCCTTTCACTTTACCAGGGTCAGAAAAATCACACTAAAGAGAAGAGAGGGGAGGGGAGGGGAAGGGAAGCCCACCAACCCTTCCCCCACCGGTTCCCTGCTTGGTAGATCTAGTTTTGCCTTTCCTGCTAACTCACGGTACCTTTCTCCCCGACACCTATCCATTAAGTCCTACTAACAGCCAACTGTTCACCTTTTACATTCAAATTGAATAGGAAATTTGGTCTGGTCTCTATCTAGAGGGCTTGTTAGGTCACTGACAAATCTTTCTTCTCCTGACCTTTTTGATTAAAGGTGGGAATGTATACAAGCGGCTGCCTACCTTCTCTAACTTGAGTGCCTGTTTTACTCAGCAGGCTGAATCTGTTCTAACCAAGGAGAGTCTGCAGCTGGGAGTCCTCTGAGGTCTGAGAGTGAGCAAAACTTCGAAGCCTGGCTTCAACTAGTATATCTTGAATTCTAAGGGCTGCACTGACATTTTCAAGAAGTCGAACTGAGTCGATCCACAGCTGAAGAGGCTGCATTATGTCCTCTGAACTCTGCTTCTGGTTAGAAAAGCAGAATGGCAGGCCCCATCCCAAGACCTATTAGACCAGAATCTGCATTTTAACAAGATCTCCAGGTGATTCATATGCACATTTCTTTAATCACCTGAGGATCTTTGAGAAAGTAGAGGTATAGAGTACCCTTGTGGGTTCTTCCTATTTGTTTTCTGTCTTCTAATCACAGTCCCTAGTGAGTCAGGGAGGATGTGGAGTTTGGGTTCGAAGGGAGAGAGAGGAACAGTGGCAATCAGCAGTTATTATTTTATTATTGTTAACCTGGTTTTCTAATACACTGATTTTTAAAATCATCTCGGCACATACACAATTAAAACATATGCTGTTAGGTTCCTATTCCTTCTGGAAATAATTTGGAATTTTATCTAACCCTTCTCTCCTTCATTTTACGGAAGCACCCTGAAATGCCTTCTACTGTGTGAATGTTTTCTGTTTCGTGAACTAGTAGTTTAACCCTGATTTTAGTTTCACTTAAACTTGGTTTCTGTGCAAGCTTCATTCTAGAAAATGTTATGGTTTTCCCGAGCTTCTAGAGGAACTCCTGGAGAGGTGTTCCCAGGCCTGCGACAGAGGATACCCCCTTGCAAAGGTTTAGCCGTTCTTTGCTCCGACACCTGAGTGTGCTGCCAGCCCCGGGGCAGAAGTGTGGTGAGCGAGGGCAGTAAGTAGAAGAGCAAGGCCCCAAGGACAGAGACTGGGATTTACTCAGCTGGTTCTGCCATAAAGGATACTGCAACCTTTGGCAAGTGATTTAGCATTTCTCAGGCTCCAGATCCTGCTCTGTGAAAGGAGATGATAACTGGAAGGGTTGTTGTGTTGATAAAAGAGGTAAAATTTCAAAAGAGCCTTCAACAAAGTGGGAGGTTGATAAATGGGGTAGGGGGGTGTCCCTTCCTCTTAGGCTTTCTTGGCGAGGCCTCTGAAGAGCTAGTCAACAAGGAGACTGGTTGCCTCACCCCCAAAGCAAAGGTCCTCCAACTTGGAAATGAGGCATTTCAAGGTAGGTGAGAATCCACGCTCCTTGGCTTGATTATAAACAATCCCCACTTCCTGCACACCTACGATGTGACTGTGACATCTGGCAATGCGGGAACCTTCCTGAACCATTCACTCTGCTCTGTGAAATGAAGATTATAACGCCTAATAGGATCGTTGAATTTGGTAAAAGAGGTTGCTTCTAGGTCCATTATCTCACTGAATCTTCCCAATGACAGTGGAATAGGCCTATTTAGCCCCATTTTACAACTGAGGACACAGGTTCAGAGATGCCAAGTAATTCACTGAGGCTCATACAGCTGATATGTGAGAGCCAGGTTGTAAGCCTGGATCTCTCTCATCCAAAATTTATGTGCTCTCCATTGTACTTCCTATGCCTTAGGGAGACCGATAAGTAAAAGGGAAAGCAGATAATGGTAAATACTTCAGTATTTCGGATCTCTAATAACATTTCAGTTCACATTCCAGGAAGGGAGTGATTTTCAAACTTCTTAATTTATCTTTTTTAATCTGCAAAAAAAATCAGCAACTGTCCAAGAGAGGAGAAATTTCCCCCCTACATGGTGTCAATCTTGGCACATCACAAAGCAATTCTTATCAAGTTGGACGTGCCAGACCTGAGAAGCAGCAAGATTTGGTTCCTTACTCTGCCTCTGAATAGAGCCAGAGCTTCAGGCTTCAGGGAGGGACAATCTCTATCAAACATCGTCATGTCTGGGAGCAGATGGTGCTCAGAATTATGGGGATGTTATGAACGAAGGTGAATTGACTCCAAACGTATACCCTCATTCATCTGGTGAGTCACCCTAATTCAGAAAGAAGGGGCTTGAGGAATGATGAGAAATCAAAGTACATCACTTGGGGATCAGTTGAGGAAGAGAGAGGCAGAGAAAATGGGTGGGGAGAAAAAAGGTCGTACCCTTTTGGTACCCTTAAAAAAAGCACAGATCATCGAACTCAGGCTTCGATGCTGAACCTGCATTATGCATTTGCATGGGCAGCATTTGATCCCGACAGGTGGAAAGTGGATTTCCTGTGCAGTCTGTTAAACACAGGGTGGGTAGCTGTGGCACATGAAGACGCTGTGTCTACAAATACTGTGCTCACACACAGAAAAATTCTTGACAATCTAAAACGGAGTTAGACTTGTTAGACTTGTTAATGAGTGCACCACGGGTGAAAGTATGTCTTCTCCGTTGCATTAGGGCCAGCCTCGTGGGTAAAATGACCTCAATCTAGTTAGACTGACCCTTCAGAAGCTCAGCCTCTATTTCCCAGACCTCAGAAGCAGGGGTGTGCCTGTAAAATAATGTCAATTAAGAACAGTCTTCAAAATAGATAAGGATCATTATTTGCTTTGAATCAGTGCTATCGAAGTGCCACGTTTTACATAAAATGCAAGAGAAGTATTTTAATTTGATTAGCCTATAATGTAATAGTGTTATGGCTGACAGTAAGATGAGCATTTTAGTGATGTTTGATTTAAAAAAATTTTTGTTAAGATAAGCAACTTCCTTCTCCCTTACATGGAACTTTCTTCTTTTTAACCATGTATTTCTTGCTCAGCAAAAGTGACGTAGCCACCAGATATTTTCTTTCTTAATAAAGGTAGATATAGTTTGAGTGATTGATGAAACCCAGATAGCTTTCCAATTCAAATGGTTTGAAATTCTAATGTCTGATATTTATAGTGAAATATGAGCATCCTCTTATTTTTACAGGCAAAAGAAATTCAAACATCCTTTCCTAATAAAATTCTAAGCATAGCAAACTCTAAGCTCCAGGTGAATCAGCAAAGCATTTCTGTGTTGAGGTTCTCAGCGCTTAAGGAACAATTTCCAGAAAAGTTCAACCTCTTGGAAGCTGAACCCTGAAAACAAGGACACCCCAAATATTTCTGTTGGGTATTGTGTGTTATTATTGTTGGGTTTTTTTCCCCTTCAGATTTTCTTTCTATGTGCCTGTGTCCTTGTCCCAGGAAGCCCCCTGGACTGGTAACTCTCTAATCTGTCTGCATCCTGGTTTTATTAGGTGGAAGTCACCAAGTGATAATGTACGACCTTTTTTTTTTTTTTTTTTAAACATGTACAGGTTTGTTTTTGTAACTGTCAGCAATGTTTTGGCTATTTTGAGAATGTAGGACAGGGTTAAGGATTAGTACCAGCATTCTCTTTTCTGTGTATCAGAGCCGCTTAGCAGTAATTAATCAGGACATTAGGTTTTGTGCCTTTGGTTCAGGTCATTTGCCTATGAGCTGCTCCAGCCTTATACAAAGGCATACTGCATATGTTTCTGGGTACCTTTTTGAGAGAAGATTTAAATTGGCCAGATGAATAATACTTTGTTACAAGTGTTTTGCCCTAGGCAAAAAGGTTTTCCTCATATTATCATAGCCTGAAGCTGCAATCCTCAAGCTTGATGTGACTGGTGTTATACTGTCACATGGCAATGATGTAAGAACAGGCCTCTCTGTGTCAGACAAATCTGGATTTAGGGGAATTATAGCAGATGTTGCAAAATGGCAACAGTTTAGCAAGTTCCTTTTATCCTACTGTTGGGAGGCAGGACTACTAAGTGTACCAGACAGAAAAGAATGTTTTCTTTGATCCTTTACACTCTGGGGTAGGGACTTCCCCAGTTAGAGAACATCATTAATGATATAGTTATACAGTCACTGATGGATCAGAATACAGAATTAAGGGTTGGCTTTTTTTTTTTTAGTATTTGTTTTGATTAAGCTTCGTATTTGTGGTCATTTGCATTACATTATAAGGCTCAGAAACCCTCTAAGATTTTATTCTTATTAAAGAAAGCCTAATTCAGTGGAAGAAACTGAAGAACAATAACAAAAACTAACCTGCACACAAAATGTTTTAACTTTGGCAACCCTATCCACTCAAAGCTGTTATGCAAAGCTAAATTACGTGAATTCCGAGAAAGAGAAAAATAGGAAATATAGTATTTAAATTTTCACATTCTGATAGGTATTAATAAGTAATATTCAACGACGTTGAATAACAAGGTACCCCGCATTGTCAGTGTTCACGCAAGTCTTAGTTTCTTAAAAGAAAAGCTGTTTTCAAAAGCTTTGGATTCCTCTGATCGGGATTCTTTCCCATTCCATTCTACTAAAATTAATTCATACACATGATCAAGGTGTGTAGGTAGATGACAGTGACGTGGGGACAAAAACGAACACAAAAGCCATTCCCTGATAGAAGTGATGCCAGGTTTGATTTATGGGAACTGCGTCTAGCTGTGGTTTGTGTGTGTTTCTAGAACCTTCTTTTGGAAATGTAGTATTAAATATCACTACAGCATGTTGTCCACGGCACTTCATAACATGCCTGCAGAAGTCAGCCTGTGCATGAAGGACAATAAGAAATAATTTCCTACTAGGCAAAGATTTCCAGTGACTTAAAACCCACACGCATAATGAGTTTGCTCTTTTTATGCAAATGTTTATTGATCATTTCCATTGGAGCATTAGACAGTGAAATGTGTGCAAATATTTAGAAAATTTCTTTAAAAGGTTTCTATCTTTATGAAGAGTATTTTTTAAATTCTTAAAGTATTTTTATTTGCCAATTGTGATCATCGTTGGGAACCGCCGAAATAATTAGTGTATCCTCTTTTTCAGACAGTTTTCAATGAAAACAGAGAAAAAAAAATGAACATAAGGTATGTTTAAAGAGCATCAATATAGGGAGCTATATTTTGTATATATATATATAATTTTTTATTGGAGTATAGTTGATTTACAATGTTGTGTTACTTTCAGGTGTACAGCAAAGTGAATCAGTTATACATATACATATATCCACTCTTTTTTTTTTTTTTAGATTCCTTTCCCATATAGGCCATTACAGAGTATTGAGTAGAGTTCCCTGTGCTATACAGCAGGTTCTTATTAGTTTATATTTTGCATATGTTTTTAAAGATATCAAAGGTAAAGACAATCACAAAAGCAGGCTGATAGAAGACTGTCAATAATGCTGCATCATTCTTTATAAAATACTATCTGTAGTTGTATTTGATTATCTTTGTACATTTCACTTATTTTACCACCGTTTGACCTAGAGAAAGGATTTACCTATGCAGTGCAAAGAGAGAGAATGTTGAGGAAGATACTGGGTTTGTCTTTTGAGTAATAGATTATATAGAAATGGACTATAATTACATATATTGCTGCCCCTTTAACCAGGTAAACATGTGTTCTCAAAAGAAATGTGCTGGAAATCAATTTACATTTTAAAATTCTAAAATCAAATTTTATTTAAATATAAAACTAGGTACATTTGTCCTACGAAGATCTTTAAAAATGGGAACTTCCTTAAAAGTGGCTTTGCTCTAACTTTGAATTTAAGGTTATATGATAAAATGCACACATTTATTGAACATCATTCATCCAAACTCCTGACTGAATCCTCTCCTATGATTTAAATCAACCTCTCTGTCATCCAAAGCCAGATCAGCAACACATTTGATGTTTGGTTACAAAGACAACCATAATGGTTGGGTTAAGTATGGTACTGCATTTATTGGTACTTCTGTAGACTTTCGAAGGAGGAAAAATTAAAGTGGCTTTGTGAAACCTGCTGTGTTAAGGTCAGAGGGACTGCTAAAAATGTTTCCAATAAAAGGTTTTTGGTTTTGTTTCCTTTTTTTTTTCTGAAATGTCTGTACCAGATATATCAAAATGCAGAAAATGCATAGCTTTTTCAGAAATCCCAACACAGCTCTCAAACATCCTGGCACCAGACAGTAATTCCCACACATACGTAGCTCAATCTAAGAACAATTTGGAAGAGTCTGCAGCACGGTAGTAGCATCTGTTGTTTCACTGTTCAATAATTCACAGTTAGCCGAAGTAGGAAATGCAAACAATCCTTTTTCATATTTGCATACTTGGAATTTGGCTTTTTGATTCATGATTATTCCCATTAGCTTTGAAAATTCACGTTTCTGTCTAGTTGCATGTTTTGCTTGAGTGAGCTCAAATTATGCTCTTGACTCAAATATTATTACAAGTGTAAATACTTTGGAGATATAAGTGTCTGCCACTGATTTGGGGGTGTTTGTTTTATTGATTTTCATCTGGCAAGTTTAAAATATAAGTAAACTTTTCATGGAGGGTTTGGGGCATTTGTTTGAACACTCCTGGAGTAATTGGAAATGCAACAATTGTTTAAAAAGTGGCATTGTCCATGAAAAGATTTAGTGAGGGATGAAGAAATTTCTTGAACCTAAAGACCTAATCTGGTGATCCAATTCTCCCCACTGTGTCCATTCCCGTGAAACTCCATTTACTTGCCCCTATCCATCACCAGCTCCCCGCATCCTACCTAGCCAATCCTCTAGGTTTCCCACATTGTCTCCTCTTTTGTCTTTTCAGTCTAAACAGAAGAACAACAGATAGGGTTCTGAAGGGCAGGGAGCATCAGGAGAATGGCTGAGATGAGGGTCAGAGTCCTGCCCCTACTGCCAACAGTTACTAGGGTTTGTGCTGCCCGGCTGAACAGTGTTCAAAGGCTTTGCTGGGCTTTGTTCCACTGTGTAGGGATTAGGCCTGGCGGTCTGAGAATTTGCCTTCTAATTAAAAAGGATAAAAGATAGAAGTAGCATTAGACTAAAACAGAGCAGTGATACTTCACAGGCTGATTTTTTTTTTAAGTCACAAGACGACGCTAGAAGTTGTCAGGATATTTTTATTTCTTTAGTATTCCAGTCAAATTTAAAAAAAAAAGAAAGAAAAAAGAAAGAAAGAAAGAAAACTTTGGAAACTCTTCCCAGCTGTTGTGCATGGTGCATGGAAGTCTAATTGCATCTAAAATATCTGATATTTACAGTGAGACTGCTATGGTGGAGGATTTGCCGTCAGCATTGGAGAATGAAAGCTGCTTCCAGAGCCTCCTTCCTCTTTCTCAAATGCTGGCAAGAAATTAATTCTACCCAAAGTGAATTCTGCTTTTCACTGCACCCCAGTGTGCCTTGCTCTCAAGGCTTCCAGTGCCTACCCTACCTATTCTCTTTTCAAGGATCAATCATTCCTTTCATCTCCTTGCAGCTGTAGACACTATCTCAACCAGGTGTGAAATGCAATTAAGAAATAATTCTGACCTCACGGTCTTTTTTTTTTTTTTTTTTCTTAATAGCAACCCGATGGAGGGCGGTTTTTAAACTTTCCCATCAGCACTGTTAATGTTTTGTGACAGTAAATGTGATTCTGCGTCTACATTTTGTTAAGAACGAAGCCATCCGCAGATCCAGGGGCAGACTGGCAGCGTCCAAATAGATGATGCACCCTCTTAAACGCACTTGCCTGCCCTCCAGTGCGGCCCTTCTTGCCGTGTATAAAGAACTCTATGCTGACAGCAGAAGCGCAAGTGACACTTGTTGAATTTAACCAGCGGCTGGGAGTGTTTTGCCAAGTACTCCAGAGACAGGTTCTACCCTCTGTATCACAGGAAGGCATTTGAGGTGAGAATTTCTGTTAGAAATGCTGTTGGGATTATACAAGTTAGTTGAGGTGGGTTGTTTTATTTTTTCTTTTAAGGGAGAAAAAAGGAGGAAAGAGTTTTGTGGAGGACTTCAGAGCTTTCAAAGCCACTGAGCTCTCAGATTGCAGACAAGTATAAAGGAATGCTCCCTCGTTCCCACAGAGCTCATGTTACGTCATGAAGCCAAAGGCTGAATTTCTTATTTTCCACTTTTCTTATTTTTTTCAATTTGCCCAGAATAAAGAAATAAAACTCCCTTAGTAAAGGGATTTTTTTAAGTATGAGATTATAATGAGACTAACCTCTATATTTCAGAGACACTAAATATGCTTTTGTTCATTTTTTTGAAAAATCCATTTTTTTTTTTTTTGCTTACTTTTATTGAATTGAGCAAGTTACCAGTGGACTACATTAGGCATAACTGGAAACTTGGAAACCAGGGAAAGCACACAGAGCCATCTCACTACCTAGCATACAATTTGGGGGGCTAAGTCTATGAATAATGTGCATGTTGTTTTCGTCATAAGACTGAATTCAGTATTTCTAATTTCCTAAAGTTTAGCCTTTTTTCTTTTAATGCCTAAACAGAATGAATAGGTCAGTGGCTGTATTTTTTTTTAATAAATGCATTACATTATGCACCTTTACAAAATATTTAAGAAATAATGCTTGCAAAAGAATCCATATTGATTTTCATGGTCAGCTTTGTGAAAAAGAATAAAAAGATTCTCCCCAGTTCTGAGTTCAGGGACAGCCATTGTAATTTATGTTAAATTTCAGTCCCTTCTTTTATTTTTGTCTTTTTGAGATAACCATTCCCCCTGCTGATTTTCCAAATGTAGCAAAGCTGGGTCTGCTAGTTCCACTCTAAAGAAAACAAAGATAATAATCTGATTTAGATGTTGAAGAATATCAGTATGAATGACAACAGTAGTAGGTAACAGTGAGTCAACATTTCTCTTTCCAATCCCAGTTTCTCTTTAGCATTTAAAATATGTCAGCCAGTAGTACAAAGCCAAACCATGTTAAGAATGTAATTCACAATATTTTGTCTTCTCTTTTTTACTAGCTTTTGAGTAATAAACTGTACAGAAAGAGGTCTTTGTTGTGTTTATAATACATGTATAACCTGGTGGGAAGTGGAATAAAAAATGTATATTATTTGCATTACTTGAACTAAAGAACCTAGTGCATTATTGGGTTTGAATGTCTTAAATTTAAGTGAGCTGGCTTAAGAGTAATATTACTCTATTACTCTTTTGTAATTCATATAAAGAAATCATACGGCTAAAAAAAATGTAAGGTTTTAACAATGATATGTGGGACCTGATTTTTGAACTCCTTTTTAATGAAAACAGTAATTTATAAACCGGCACATTGCGCCCCTTTTTGTTTGCTGACAATAAAAGGCTGTAGCATTTGTATCCTTTCATCTGCTCTCCCCTCCGTGCATGGAGGAGAAGCCCATTTAGCCTAATGGTGCAGGCACCAAGGACTAACATCTCCTGGAATATGGAGAACTCTGCTTCCCAGACACAACCATTGGAATGTCTGGATCCCGTGCACCTTTCTGTGAACTGACAACCACGCCACAGCAACCTGCATTTCCTTCAAGTCTACCATGTGAGCCTTTTGAGTAAGTTGGGTGAGACTGAAGCTCCAAGGCTCCCAGAGCTTGTACCACACATAGAAAGTGAGAACAGACTCCACTTCACATGGGTGGTGCTAGTCATCTTTAAATCCCATGGGTGAGGGATTTTTCCTTTAGTGGAAACATAGACCCATAGCAATGCACCATCCCCCCACCTCAAAAATGTGCTTTTGCTTTTAAAATAGCTGAAGTTACTTAATATTTGTATATAGGGAACAGAATCTTAAATGCTTTTTTTTAATTTTTAAAAAATATTTATTTAATTATTTGGCTGCACCTGGTCTTAATTGCGGCACGCAGGATCTTCGTTGCGGTGCGCGGGATCTAGTTCCCTGACCAGGGATCGAACCCGGGCCCCCTGCATTGGGAGTGCAGAGTCTTAACTGCTGGACCACCAGGGAAGTCCCTTAAATGCTTCTAATTGTACTATCACAGAAGTTCATGTTGTTTACCTGGCTGAGTGTTCTACCTTACCGCTAAAGAGAAATTATTCTTGTCTATATAGCCCCTATTTCAATAGGCGATATGGTATAAAGCCAGATGTTGGAATTCTCCCTTCTTGCTGTGCCAAGCAAATAAGATTATTATATATAAACTATTTTACTCCAAAATTACTAACATATTTCTTGAAAGGACGTAGGAATGACTAAATTAGTAAACTAATAGAATGAAAAATAAAGGAAGTGATCAAATGTACAGAAGCAAATAGAAATTGTTTAAAATAAGATATTACGCATTTGGGGTATATACTCATTTCTTACCAAATAAATTCAAATATCAAATACAAATGACATTGTCTTTTATTAATTTGATTAAATTTTTTTTTTTTAAATTTTAAAACTGCTCATATGGGGCAGGAAAGTTTTTCACTTAGAGTACTTTACCCTATAGTAAATGGAGTGGGTCTCCTTCCTGAAAATACAATGCTACAGGCATAATTATAGTAACAGTCAACTCTATCATCTAAATGACTATGTTGAGGATGTAATAACTAATTATTTTTTATCTTAATTTTAAAACGCAAAATCTGAAACAGACAGCTCAGTTGGAATCACCCTTTCAAAATGTTAAAACCATCACACTGGTTCTACAAAGGGCATCCTAAAGATCCTTCCAGTTGACTTTCTGCTTTTTGTCTCTGGAAGGAGAGGGGTGGGGGAAGGGAGAGTTTAGAGAGGAGGTATTGGCTTGAAAAATAGACTTGGATGAGTTGCAAGCTCTGAAAACAGATTTCTTTATCTGAAAGCCAGGTTGGACCCCAGACTGCTATTCTGAGCCACCTGGTCCAGTTGAGAAGACTGCCATCTCTAGGATGGCATATGAGCTGGGTGCCTTTTCACTTCCTTGTCTCTGGACTTTTTACAGCCTTAAGTCTCTCCTAAGCAGGAAAATTCCACTTTTGCCAATCTGTATTTTGGAGATATGGACTACCATCTACCTGTGTGGGGCTGAGATCATAAAAGTCCTTTCCCTGGCAATACAATTTGGATCGGAACCAAGGTCATAAGGTAAATAGACAGTGCTTTATCCTCTCAGCCAAGCCCTTGATAAGGGGCGCTCTTTGATGTTCAGAATGATTAGTTGGCTTTTTCAGAACTTATATCCAAAACTGTAATCCATAATGCATTTGCTTCCATCATAGAGCTGCTGATACATGGTTGAAGGTCAATTTAAAGATTACTTAATGACAAGAGCTACTTTAAATCAATCAAATGCTTCAGAAAGCAAAAATGATCTTCAACTAACAAAAAATAAAAATTGCAAGCAAATATACCTACAGTTTTCAACTTCTTCCCAATAACTCATTATATTTCTTCTTTTAATAAAAGCCAGCTGCTGGCTCATTGAATCCCTCACTAATGGCACCTCTTTCTCCATGGCTTCATCATGGTTAAATTATTTGCAGTAAAGTGTCCCTTCAACAAGGTGTAAAGACTTCCATGATGCATAGAATGGTCATATCTACTATATTAGTAATAAATGGCTTCCACCTGGTGCCTAATTGCAATGAAAACCTGTTCATTTTTTCCACATCCTTTGGTTCTGAAAATTGTCTCTTATTTGCTCACCGGAGCAATATAAATGTGGAGCACATAACATAGGTTGCGTTAGATGCTTTAGGCAAATGCTACACACAGAACCCTTGACTTCTGCAGTTTTTCCTTGATAAAAATCATTGCTTCATTTGGACATCCTAGTAACCTATTTCTTTCTTGTCTCTCCTATGACATCTGGTTTTGTTGAGCCTCGCCTTGACTGGATTTCAGAAGATGTTAGAAAGAAAACTAACATAAAAATGGGGAAGAAGGAACAAAGCAACACAGATCTGAAGGCTAAAGTTAATAGTAAGTGGTAAGTTACATCAAAATGGATGCCAGATTGATACCAAAATCAGAGGTTGGAAAAAAAAAGTTTCCTCTTTAAAAAAGAAGGTATCCACATTATTTAACTTTCTTCTGATTTTTTCCTTATTGAAAAAAACGCTGTGAAAATGAATTAGGTTTTATTGGCCTCTATAAACCCAATGTTTTTCTGATCCATTCTATTTTTATACCTTTTTATTTATCTATTCATAAATAGTAAAAGAACTAATAAAAACAACTACCCTTAATAAGTGCTTGCTGTGTGCCAACTCATTTAATCTTCACATTATCCCCATCTTACTAAGCAGAAAACTGAGGCAGAGAGAGGTTAAGTACCTTGCTCAAGGTCACACAGCTGGAGTTGGAGCAGCTATGATTTCAACCTAGTAGTTGGCTCAAAAGCCTGCCTTTTTAAGCACTATGTTAAGAGCAACCCAACACCATCCTATGGAAAGGAAGGTCCCAGAATGGCACATCCTCTCTGTTTGTTAAATATGAATGTTTACAAGCACAGACTGTAGAGCTTGACTGCCTGAGTTGAAGTCTTTTACTAGTTATATCATGTGGGGCAACTTATTTAATCTTTCTGTGACTGTTCCCTCACCTGAAAAATGAGAACAATAATAGTCCCTCTCTCAAAGTGGTATTGGTAGGATTAGATGAGCTGGGCTATTAAAAACTCAGAATAGCACCTGGTTTGATATGGTCATCGCTTAATAGGTGTCTTATTTTCTTTTGTTGGTGTTAAGTATCCCAGTGTTGATTTCCTCTGCCGGGATATGTCAGGATATGTGTCTGCTGTCACCATATAGCCTGGTGAGCAAATAGCTCTTCTATGAGCCACCTGAAAAAGAATGCCAGGGTCTCCTTTCCTTTATCAGGGCTCTTAGCCAAAAGTTTTATATATATATATATATATATATATATAAATCTATATGTTCCTGGGGAGGAATAAAATGTTTGGCTTTAAGAGAGTATTGATTATAACATAGTATACTTTTAAAATCAAAGTGCAAAACTCAGAAGCATTTTTAAAGTAGCTCAGAAATTTTTTTGAACAATTGAAGTATGCTATCAACATCATTGAATACAAAATCAAAGTCTCACAACTTATAACCTGGAACATTCAATAACTTGTTAACATGCTTAGTGCTGGAGTACACAGCCAGTTGCAGTACCTGCATACATTCTCTGGACTTTACTCTGCGTTTCTCACTGTGATGTTAATGGTTCCTTTGAAGAGGTTAAAAGCATATTGAGAGCAGCAATCGATGCAACTGTATTTATATTTCGTAATTTTCTCAAATCTGAGGATACACCTTAATCAGAAATGCATTCAACAGATTACAAGATAAAGGACACGCGTCACACTAATGAATATTGCTTATTGTCTTTGTACCCTGACAATGATATTTTAGCATAACACACATCAAGATTATCTTAATATTCCAATGCTAAATAACCATGTGTTCATAAAAGCCTTTTAGAAATTTGAGCAAAATTTTCAGAAATTCTTATCCTAAATTGTTGCTTATTTAAATTGGGCCCATTTTTATTTCAATGTTTTTTTTGGCCACACTGAAGTCATGACCAGTTGCCCTGGGAAGTCAACAGAAATTTGGCAGGTGCTTTGCAGGGCAGAGAACAAGAGGAGAGGTAAGCTCAGAAGGTAATTGTACGATTTCGGATACCTTTCTTCAGCTTTCATCATTCAAACCCAAAATAGTACTCAGGGGAAGGTGGAAGTTGGGAGAATTTTGAATCGGGAGTCGGCTGATTTGGTAGCTCTCTTCTGGCTAAGATCTAGAAACATGGGGAGAGAACCTCTACCAATGAAGTAAGGAGGGACCCACACACTAAGCAGACCTCACCTGAGAGGGGGGGCATGCCCACCACCACCATGACCCACTGACACCAGATTTCTCTGAGGGTGTCCGCAGGCCTTTAAAAGCAACGGCCAAGCCCACAAAGAACAATCTAACGTGTGGACTAAGGAGAAACTGAAGCACGAGGTGGATTTTCTTTTCTTTACATTTCTTTGTGTTGATCATACTGTTAGTGTTCTCTATCAAAATGCCTTTCTCCAGTTTCCTCAGCCCAGGGGTTCGAAAGTTTACATGAAGTAGACACATATCACTACATATGAACAGCGAAATGTATTTGAAAATAAATGTTTTAATTAAAATTGACATTTCTAAGCCTACTGCTGAGGGCAGCTGTTTTTTCTCTAAAATTACTTTGTCCATCTCCATAGGAGTTCAATATAAGAGGAGTTCCCATCCCACTTTAATACTAATTTAATATCAAACAAACAGCGTTACTGTGTATACACAAATTTTCTACTTTGGGTTGTTAAACCAGTTCTAAAAGACTACGAACGGGTTTTGCACTCTCAAAGCATTCACCTATTTTGCCTATTTTCCCCAAACGTATGCGTTTCACAAGTTGACTGCCCAAGACAAGTGGACTAGAAGCTCTCTCACTCAGGGTTTATGGATGGAGGGGGTCAAGGAGTAGACATCTGTGCCTGCATTTACCCCTGTGCCCTCAACCTTGCTGGAACTGGCACTGTTGGGGAGGTGTGTGTCATCAACAAAGCGTCAGATGTTTGGGAAGCAACCGTAGCTCCCAGGCTGGATTGAGCCCTTAACTATGCGGTGGGCATCATTCATTCCCTCAACAAATGCAGCAGTATTCCAGTCCCCACTAGCTTACGTTCTAGTGAGAGGAGGAAGAAAATAAAATTATGTAGCATATTAGCATTTGGGAGTTGTGATGGGGAAACACAAAGCATAGAAGGAAGAAGGGGAGTTCGGGGAGTGAGGGTGTTTGCTATTCAGAAAAGAGTGATGACATTTGAATGAAGAGTCAAAGGAGGTGAGGGAGCAAGACATGCTGAGATTCTGGAGAAGAGTGCTCTGGACAGAAGGAAAGCAAATATCCTGAGGCAGGAGCGTGCCCGGTGAGTTTAAGGAGGCAGCAAGGAGGCTGGGTCGCTTGGGCAAGGTGAGCAGAGCGAGGAGATCAGGTCGGGGACATAAGGCATGGTAAGAACTTTGGCTTTACTCTGAGCCATTGTTGGGTTTTCTTTTAGTGGGCTAACATGATTTGACCTATTTTTTAACAGATCGTAGCCCTTTCTAAACACATATATCATTGTCTCACAACGACCCCCTAAAGGGGTGTTAGTGTTACTATCTCCATTTTATAGATGAGTTAACTGAAGCACAAAGTTGCGTGACTTGCCCAAGGTTACACCTAGAAAGTAGGAGAGATGGGTTTTCAAACCCAAGCTGCCTGTCTACAAGCCCTGGCTTCTAACTGCCATGTTCTCCTGCCTCTTTGCAAATTGAATCGAAAGTGAGACATCCTGCCACAAGAGGGGCTTGCTTTTAATTGGGCAGCCAGACAAATGCATATACAGATGTAATAATATTGCACTGAGTATATTAAATATGCCATCAACTCCCATACTTCAATAACCACCTAAAAACCAATGACTTAGGTCTCTTTCTCTAAACTAGGTCTCTCAGCATGTCTCCTGAATTCAATAGTCTAATTCAGTTCAGTGAGTTCAACACCCTTATTAATAGCCTATCATGGGCTGGGATCAACACTAAGCAGTAGCGTTATCTTTGCCCTTAAGGAATTTATATCATAGAGAAACTGACATATAAGTATTGTTCAGTTTAATGTCTCCCAAATATCTCCACCTGGAGGTCTTGTGGATACTTCACAGCAGCAGGAATCTTCCCAAATCAAAAAATCTTCCTGCCCTGGTGCCCCTCTTGTATTTCGTTTGTTTGATAATGATACTCCCTTATGCAGAGTTTTTGGATTCATCCTTGACATCACCTGTTTTCCCATTCCCGTCCTCCTTCTGGCCAGTGTCCTGTGAGCTCTGCCTCCTAAGGATTTTCAGGATGACCCTCTACACATCCCCTCTACTACCTTTCCCTCCTACAGGGCACCACCAGCTTTAAGCAGAGCAGAGAGTGGCTACATTTTCTATAAAGGGCCACATATAGTCTCTGTCAAATATTCTTCTTTGTTTTGTTTGTTTTACAACCCTTTAAAAATGTAAAAACCATTCTTGGCTCCCAGATAGCAGCAACGGCCCCCAGCAGGTCCGTCTATTTCCAGGGCTTTTTTCCACACTGGCCTCCCCCGCTACTCCCACCCACCTTTCTTTTTTTTTTTTTTTTTTTTTTGCGGTACGCGGGCCTCTCACTATTGTGGCCTCTCCCGTTGCGGAGCACAGGCTCCGGATGCGCAGGCTCAGTGGCCATGGCTCACGGGCCCAGCCGCTCCGCGGCATGTGGGATCTTCCCAGACCGGGGCACAAACCCGTGTCCCCTGCATCGGCAGGCGGACTCTCAACCACTGCGCCACCAGGGAAGCCCTTTTTTTTCTTTTTTAATTTAATTTTATACATTAGGTTCTTATTAGTCATCTATTTTATACACATCAGTGTATACATGTCAATCCCAATCTCCCAGTTCATCCCACCACCACCACCACCCCCAGCCGCTTTCCCCCCTTGGTGTCCATAGGTTTGTTCTCTACATCTGTGTCTCAATTTCTGCCCTGCAAACCGGTTCACCTGTACCACTTCAGAAAGCACTTTCTGCCTCCCCTGTGGCTGCTGGTAGCAGTAGAGAGGAGGGACTTCCTTCCTTGGGAGCAGAAAGGCCAAAGACCACAGTGATGGAGACTCAGTTCTTGAATCCACAGCCTGAGTTTACAACCCAGTTCCACCACTTACTAGATTTCCAGCCTCAGGTATATTACTTAACTTCTCTGGGCCTCATTTCCCACCTGTGTAAGTAAGAATAATAATAGTGTTGACTTTATAGGGTTTTTTGAGAATTAAATGACTTACACATTTAAAGCATTTAGTGTCTGTGTACAGAGTACACACTCAGTAAGTATCAGACACCATTATGATTGTCAGTATCATTCTCTTAGGGTTTAGGACTATGTCAGGACATAGCCATGCTTCTAATCCTGGATTCAGTCCCATTGAGTTAGGTCACCACATATTTTATTTTTTGAGGTCATCCCCTCTCACCCAAGGCACGGGTGAAGTATGGACACTCTTCATGGGGATATTAAGTATGCCAATATTTTCCCGCCATGCATGAGAAAGAGATACATTCAGATATTGCAGGCGTCAAGGAATAGAGGCTTTTGATTAAACTGACCTAAACAATGAAGAAATTACCATCGCATTAATGGTAAGAAGGTCAGAGGTAGGTGGTGCTGTAGCTGATTAAATCAAGGACTCAGATTCTTTTCATCCTTCTGCTCGGCCCGCCTTCGGTGTGTCTGCTGGACGTTAGGCCAGGACTGTCATGCTTACAAGGCAGCTGCAATAACTAGAGTCTGGGAGTCATATTCAGATACAGCAACATTCAGTGGACGCATAGGAATGTCTCTTCTCATGTGCTGTTTTGAGAAGGAAAATACCTCTTGCGTAGAGCCCCCAAGCAGACTTCCCTTCACAATCTTTTTTTTTTTTTGCGGTATGCGGGCCTCTCACTGTTGTGGCCTCTCCCGTTGCGGAACACAGGCTCTGGGCGCACAGGCCTAGCGGCCATGGCTCACTGGCCCAGCCGCTCCGCGGCACGTGGGATCTTCCCGGACCGGGGCACGAACTCGTGTCCCCTGCATCGGCAGGCGGACTCTCAACCACTGTGCCACCAGGGAAGCCCCTTTCACAATCTTTAATGGTTAGATTGGGTCACATGCCCATGCCTGAACCAAGGACTGTCAAGGGGATCACCGTGATTGATTTACACAAATCAGGATTTACCCTAAAATTAGGAATAAGGGTATATTCTGGAACAAGACCAGGTGTTCTGTGAGCAAGGAATAAAGGGAAAGCAGCTGCTGGGTAGGCAAACAGCAGGGTTTGCAACAGAGGATTTTTGGTGTTTTTATATTTCAGTACCACGTGGTTTATTTTGGAGGGAGTAGAGCAGAAGACAGTCTCATCTGGACTAATCAAAGTTTTTCAGTGGGGTTGTGAACTCCCTGTTTTGTGTTTTATATATATAAATATATTTTAATATTAACACATCTGAGATTCTAGTTTTAAAATTCTGGGCAGCGCAGGCAATGAAATTTAACTGTCTGGTGTAACTGGTATACAGTTGAAAAAGGGCTTTGCCTAGGAACCTGGGGAGAGCCTTTATTTTAAAAAGCTATCTTCATGTCCATGAAAGCTGAGGAGTCAGCCTTAGGCAGGGATTCATATCTGAGAGGCTTTCATCCTGCCTTGAAACAAACAAAATAGAAGATCCTAAAGAGCAGTGTGCTCTGACCATCTACCAGGCTCAAACATTCACCTTAATTATATCTGTCTCTGTCCCTGCTTCACCTAAAACTAGACAAGAGCCTTCAGCAAGCATCAGATTTCTGAAAGGGCACCAACACTGTCCACCATCGTTTAGAGAACTGGAATTTACAACTGGAATCATTGCTCCTTACAGTTCAGAAGTACATCTTCTGCTCAGTGTTGTCATTTTGTAAGCTTTCAGCTAGCACCAAGAAGTATGGAAAATTCATAATGAAGTCAATATTCATAATAAAATCTTGTATTGGTATCTTTTGGCCAACTCAAGTTTTATATTTATATAGGCCCAGAATAAAAGATCCTAGACACTAAAACTAAAAACACTCTAGGTAAATTTAAAGAGGAGTTTCTATTATAAATGTTGTCTATACTTTGAAGGCAGAGAATCCTTATAATTCTTTATTTTTTAATTTTTTTTGCGGTACGCGGGCCTCTCACTGTTGTGGCCTCTCCCGTTGCAGAGCACAGACTCCGGACGCGCAGGCTCGGTGGTCATGGCTCACGGGCGGCACGTGGGATCTTCCCGGACCGGGGCACGAACCCGTGTCCCCTGCATAGGCAGGCGGACTCTCAACCACTGCGCCACCAGGGAAGCCCCCTTATAATTTTGAAGTGAAAATCTTTAAGATCCCTCACTGAATTTCCGGCATTTTATAGACGAGGAAACCAATTCTCAGAGCAAGTGCTGGATGGGCCTTAAGTTCCCAGCGCTCAGGAGCTGCAGAATTGGGATTAAGATCCATGTCCCCGGACTTCCCTGGTGGCGCAGTGGTTAAGAATCCACCTGCCAATGCAGGGGACACGGGTTCAAGCCCTGGTCTGGGAAGATCCCACATGCCGCGGAGCAACTAAGCCCGTGTGCCACAACTACTGAGCCTGCATGCCACAACTACTGAAGCCCGCGCGCCTAGAGCCCGTGTTCTGCAATGAGAAGCCACCGCAATGAGAAGCCCGTGCAGGCTTCCCTGGTGGTGCAGTGGTTGGGGTTCCGCCTCCCGATGCAGGGCACACGGGTTCGTGCCCCGGTCCGGGAGGATCCCACATGCCGCGGAGCGGCTAGGCCCGTGAGCCATGGCCGCTGAGCCTGCGCGTCCGGAGCCTGTGCTCCGCAATGGGAGAGGCCACAACAGTGAGAGGCCCGCGTACCGCAAAAAAAAAAGAAAAAGTAGCCCCAGCTCGCAACTAGAGAAAGCCCGCGCACAGCAACAAAAATAATAAATAAAATTTGAAAAAAAAGATCCACGTCCTCTGTGATACATTACAGGCGGCCACAAACTTTTTGAGCTCCTGCCCTTGAAAGGTGGAGTCTAATTCTCTTCGCCTTGGATCTGGCCTGAACTTATTGACCTGCTTGATTGATAGAATGTGACTAAAGTGATGTTCTGGGGCTTAGGGGGCTAGGTCAGAAGGCTTGCGGCTTCTGCATAGGCCCTCTTAGAATGCTTGCTCTGGGGAAGCCGGCAGTAACAAGTCTGACCCCCATGGGACTGTCACATCGTGAAAAAGTCCAAGCCAGCCAGTGGAAAGACAGCATAAAGAGAAAGAAGCCTGCCAAGCCCTCAGCCATTCCAGATACCCTCCAGCCAAGATCCCCAATAGAGGAGTGAAGAAGCCTTCCGATGACCCTAGTCCCAGCCACCACTTGACTGCAAGCACATAGGAGACCCCAAGCTGGAACCATCTAGTTAAGCCCAGCTGATCCACACAACTGTAAGAGGTAATAATAAAATTTGTTTTAAGCCACTAAATTTTGGGACAGTTTGTTATGCAACAATAACTAGGGCATCCTCTGACTTGATACCTTTACTCACATCATTAATAAAAATACAGAAAACAGGAAACTAAAATCCTAGAGGAAACAAAGATTCTTCAGGCTGTTGGGGAGTTACAACCTTGCTTTGCTCACGTGTTCTGTAAAGCACAGTGTCATTTGAAGTCCATCTAGATTATAATCCTTAAAATGCTTTAACAGTCCACATCACATGACAAAAGTGAGCTTTATTATTCATGTGACAGTGTAGCTTAGGCATTGAGGCACGTTCAGGGAATCAGGGCAACATACTTCTGGATTCTACGGTATTTACACCAATGTTCATAAATGACTGAACGCGACTTGGAAGAAAGAGATCTTCCACGATCGTTTTAAAGGTCCTTTCAAGGATTATCGAGATTCAAATACATTCTTCAATATTAAACTATTGCATAGCTGATATCATTTGAAAGTATTATTGGTCCATGTTTGGTTTTACTCCACAACATTCTCTTGTGAAGAAACTCGTTTATTACCGCTAAGGAACCTTTGATTCCTTGCTACTGAAAATCAGAACATTGATTCTATCACAGCAGCCTTCCGTGGGAAGTTGTCCACAAATATCTCAAAGATTTATAGCTTCCAGAGGGGTACCAATATTGTCCTCTATGGATCTATTGTATCAATTCACTTATATCTTTAAAGAATTTTGGAAACATTATGGTAAGTGGAACAAGCCAGACGTGAAAGAATAAACTGTATGATTCCACTTATGTGAGGGGCCTAGAGTAGTTGAATTCATAGAGACAGAAAGTAGGATGGTGGTTACCAGGAGTTGGGGG
The DNA here is from genome assembly GCF_937001465.1 of Orcinus orca. Taxonomy (NCBI): domain Eukaryota; kingdom Metazoa; phylum Chordata; class Mammalia; order Artiodactyla; family Delphinidae; genus Orcinus; species Orcinus orca. Next base: position 157,612,165 of record NC_064560.1, on the reverse strand, counting down.
CAGGGGGAGAATGGGAAATTATTTAATGGTCAGAGTTTTGGTTTGGCATGATGAAAAAATTCTGGAGGTCGATGATGGTGTCAGTTGCATTAATGTTGTGAATATACTTAATACCACTGAATTGTGCACCTAAAAATGGTTAAATTGATAAATTTTGTTATGTATACTTTACCATGATAAAAAAAAAAATCTTTTACTTTAAGAAAAAAAATACAAATAAAAAGAATTGAGGTGTTTTATCAGTCAGCTTCCCCGCAGGAAACAGATGGCACACTCAAATTAGGACAATTTGAAGAGAGTTTAATAAAAGGGACTCTTTACAAAGGTTTGGGCAGAGCATAAGGAAATTGCAAGGGAGAGAAGAGAACCCCAGAGCTAGGATGGAAGGAGCAGATAACCAGAGCCAAAGCTGTGTGGAGAGGGCCTTCGAGAGAAATAAGACTTTCAATGCGGGCAGAGCCAGCCTGTAAGAAACCTGCAGGAGGGACTAGGGAGGAGAGCATGGAGAGTGGACAGGAAGGGCAGAGGAAGACAGCCACCATGGTGTTCTGGCTAACATGGGGTCCTCCCCATTAGCCATAACAAACACACAGCCACTGAGTCTACCCCTGCATTGGGTCCCAAAGTATAGCATCAACTAGGCCAAAACACCTACTTTGTGAAAACACAGGGAAACAAAAAGGAATTATGCGTGAAACATGGATATACAGTTTCATCTCCCTGGCTCAAAGATGTGATCTGCTGCAGCTCCCCATGAGCCTGTATTATCTCCACACCACTTCCTGGGGGCTGACACCCTCACTCATCAGAGACTGAAACCCAAGAGAATGAGGCCCAGAAGGAGAGAGAAAAGAAATTACCAGTCCTTTTCTATTCATCTACAGCCAGCCCTGCAAGTTCCAGCCTCCAGTGCAAGGGCCCATCTCTTTCCTGACCATCCTCTTCAAGGGGTCTAGACTTTTCGCATAGACTCAGCAAAATGAAAATATCAGAATGAATAGCGATGAACCCCATATATTTGTGGTTCTGCTGAGTTCCAGTTCTTGTCTGGTAGAGGAGTTTTCAATAAGAATAATTTTGATTTAGCAAAGGGATGTTCTAAGAAATCCTCTTTATTCTTTACAGTTTAGGTGTGCAAACAGTTAATGCACCCACCACATTAGTAGACACTCAAGTGTCATGATCTGAGGGTCATTTTTGCCTCTCACCCCCTCCTGCCTGCCTCAACCCAGCTGTCCCTCCTACCTGACTTAAAAATCTCACTCCATTAACATCAATCCTCCAGGTTAGACCACTACAGCCAGGTCACGCTCTCTAGAAGATCACTGCTGCTATGCACATATGTTACCTGGCAGGAGAAGAAGGGCCCCGGATTAGGAGGTAGGGGAAGGACAGCCATCTTCTGTAGGACTCTTTCATTAGCACATTAGCATGAATGAGCTTATCAGATTAGCTAATTGTCACCTGGACACTTTGGACGGTGCAGAGATACTCGTGAGGCACATTTCCACAAAAAGCCGGGGGAAAAGCACAGCAATGACAAGTCCCAGAAGAAGCCTGGAGCATCCTGGAAAGACAGGGCACAATGAGGAAAGACAAATGAGGTGCTACAGAGGACAGGAGAGTTAGGAGAGAAAGCTCTGCATGAGAAGGTGCTAAAGATGAATTTCACCATTTTCAAGTTTTGCCTGGGAGCCTTCCTGTTCCCTGCTTGAGGAATGGCAGATGTACAGAGCACCTCAGGAGCAAGCAGATAACTTGACTTCTGTTTCTTGAAATAGTAATGTGGGCACCAACTACTCTGGTAAGATGTAAAACTAGATTAACTTGCAATCCCTCCCCCTACAAACACCTTAAAATGCTACATAAAATACACAAATATTTTAAATATGTAGATAAGTGGCTAAGAAAGAAAGGGAGAGTGCAGGTCTTTGTAACACAAAGACTTGGCTTTTAACACCCAAACAGGAACTAAAGACAAGACTTCGGGCTAGCATGAAGTAAGGAGTTGAAATTTAGACCCTGGCATAAAACCAGGACTGTGATCTTCAGTGAAAGGAAGGACCAGGGGAAAAAATCTACCCAATGACACTGAGAGATAATAAGGAAATTTATCTGAATCTTCCTCAGCTCTAGGTGGGAAAATAACCTCCTTTGGAATTCATACCACAAGGCCAGGGAACCCCAAAATGTAGAAACCAACTTAAAAAGTGGTTTCAGCTAGTGGTAGCCAGCCTTTGAAATAGCCCTCTACGATCCAGTGACACCTCTTAGCCCCTGGGCAGAAGCACCTGCTCTCAGGAGACGTACCTCAACCCAACCATACCTCACTGAGATGAACTCAAAGTTCGTCATAAACAATACTATATTCTCAAGTCAAGCAGACACGAGAGAGAAACAGAAAACAAAAACCCACAGCATTTGACCCCCATGAAATTCAGATAATAGAACTGGCAGTGATATAAGTATATTTTAAATCATATGAGAAAGAACTGAAATCACAAAAAGAGGGTACTATGAAAAATAAAGTATAGATAAAGTTGAGAAAAAAAAAAACTAGAAATAAAATTTTCACCTACTTGTTAAAAAAATTCAATGAATTTGTTAAATAGTAGACTAGACCCAGAAGAAGTGAGAATCAGTGAGCTAGAAGAATAAATCTGAGGGAAATCTCAGAATGAACCACAAATAGATGAATGTTAGGCCTTCTTATGATCCTCTCAACATTTCTTTACTTCTCATATTTCCCACATTTTTATTGTTAGGAGTTCCAGAAGGACAGACAAGAGAGAATGAGGGAGATACAGTATTTGAACAGAGAAGGGCTGAGAATTTTCAAAATTAGTAAAAGACATGAATCCTCAAATTCAAGAACCACAATGAGTCTCAAGTAAGATTAGTAAAAATAAATCCATACCTGAGCATATCGTAATGAAAATGCAGAACACCAGAGAGAGAGAGAAACAGAGAGAGAGAGAGAGAGACAGAGAGATCCTAAAAGGCTTTACATAGAAAAGAAGGATTGCCTTAAAAAAAAAAAAAAAAAAGATAGCTAACCTTAGAATACTCAGTAGCAACAATGGAGACAAGAAGAAAATGGAATAATGTCTCTGTAGTACTAAGATAAAATAACTATCAACCTAGAATTCTATATACAACTAAACAATAATTTGGGAATAGAAGCAAGAAGATAAAGGCTATAAGTATTTACCACTCATAGACTCTCACTGAAAGGACTTTTCAGGGAAAGTACAGGAGAAGAAAAGGAAAATCAGTCCAGAAGGAAATATAATGCAAGAAACAAAGGCAAACAAATTAATTGCTAACTATGGAGGGCAAATCAAAACAAACATTGATAAACATGCATACACATGTGCACACACACATGCAATAAAAGCAACAATAATAATGAAAAGAATAGGTGATCATAATGAAAGTGTTCTAAGATCCATGTATTGTTCAAGATGTCATAGTGACATTAATTAACTTCAGACTTTGTTAAATCGAGCATGCTTGTTAAAATTTTTAAGGTAATTGTTATCACTAGCTTTCAAGATGGCCCCCAATAAACGGCACCTCCGTGTATTCATGTCTCCCTTCCCAACTGGTCTAATTGGTGACTAATAAAATATGGTGAAAGACATGGCATGTGACACACAATGCTAGCTCATAAAAGGCATTAGCTTGTGCCTTACTCTTTCTTGGATCACTTACTCAGAGGAAAACCAGTCACCATGTTGTGAGGACACTCAAGCAGCCCTAGGAAGTGGTCTGTGTGGCAAGGAACTGAGACCTTCCTCCAACAGTCAACACCAACTTACCAGATACGCAGGTGAGTCATTTTTGCAAGCAGATCCTGCAGCTCCAGTCAAGCAATCAAATGATTGCAGCCCCAGCTAAATTTTCACTGTGTCCTCATGAGACCCCAAGCCAGAACCACCCAGTTAAGCCACTCCCAAATTCCTGACCCACCAAAACTGTGTGAGGTAATAAATGTTCATTGCTGTTTTAATCTGCCTAGTTTTAGGATAATTTGTTACATAGCAATACATAAATAATACCATAATTATGAAAAGAATAAAATTAGGTCATATAATTTCCAAACCATTAAAGAGAGGAAAGATTTTTAAAACACTCAATTCCAATAGAAAACTGGAAGTGAAAGAGGGTGTGTAAAGAGGACTAGTGAAAGCAAGTACAAAATAATATGGTATCATGAAAAATGTAAATAGGCCAAACTTGTCACTTAAAGGAATAATCCTAGATGAGATTTTAAAAAAGAATGCAGCTACATGTTATTTTTCAAATGGAACAGAAAGCCATAAGCATTAGAAGTTAAAGATTAGGAAAGATATATCAGACAAATAATAACTAAAAGAAGGCTGGCATATGTATATTAATATTACATAAAATAGACCTTTAAGCAAAAAGAATAAAGGAAGTTAAGAATAGAAGCTAGGGACTTCCCTGGTGGCACCATGGTTAAGAATCTGCTTGCCAATGCACAGGACATGGGTTCGAGCCCTGGCCCGGGAAAATCCCACATGCTGTGGAGCAACTAAGCCCATACGCCACAACTACTGAGCCTGCACGCAGCAACAAAGACCTAACACAGCCAAAAGTAAATAAATTAATTAATTTTTTAAAAAAACTTAAAAAAAAAAGAATAGATGATAAAAGTAAAAAATTACCGAGATAACAATTATAAGTTGTACCCAGTAATATACCCTCCAAATAAAGCAAAAATTTAGAATAGCAAGAAGAATTTGATCAATTCATAATCACAGAAGATTTAAACACTCATCTTTCCATAATTATCAAGCAAACTAAAAATTTAGACAGATCATTTATGATTTGAATGGCATCATTAATAATGATTTAATAAACACGTAGAGAATTATGCCCCAACAATTAAAGAACACACTTTCTTTACAAGCCCACATGGAACATTTATGTAAATTGACCATGTATTAGGCCATAAAAAAAGATCAAAAAATCAATATCTCACTGACCATGTTTTCTGACCACAATCAAATAAAATTTAAAAATAATAACAGAAAAACTCCCTGGGATCTTTAAATTTAAAAGCACACTTTGTGGTAACCCATGAGTTAAAGAAGAAATCACAATGGAATTAGAATGTGTTTAGAAGTGGATCACAATTAAAAAAAAAAAAAACTCGCATAATGCAACTAAATCATCCTTAATAAATATAAGAGTAGAAATTAAGAAATTCGCAATGATAAAAAAGTAGATGATCAAGAAAAATAAAAGCTATCTTTTGAAAAGACTGTACAAGGCAAATGTCTCTAAGTAAAACTAAGAAGTCATAAAAAAACACAACCTAATAAGAAAAAGAATATAAGTACAGATAAATAAGAGATTTTATAAATCATGAGAGAATACTGTGAGTAGTTTCATGCCAACAAATTTGGAAACATAAATAAAATGGAATTTTTATTCTGAAAACAAAAACCTATCAAAGCTAATATAAGAAGAAATAGAAAGCTAAAGACCATAACACTAAAAAAAAAAAAAAAAAAAAAATTAATTGGTGCTTAACTGGTGGCGCAGTGGTTGAGAGTCCGCCTGCCGATGCAGGGGATATGGGTTCGTGCCCCGGTCCAGGAAGATCCCACATGCCGCAGAGCGGCTGGGCCCATGAGCCATGGCCGCTGAGCCTGCGCGTTCGGAGCCTGTGCTCCGCAACGGGAGAGGCCACAACAGTGAGAGGCCCGCGTACCAAAAAAAAAAAAACTGGATCAGTTGTGAAAAATCTATCCACAAAACAAGAAAACAGAAATACCAGGCTCAGACACTTTTACAAAATCCTATCAAGCCTTCAAAACATAAACTCTATCTTATAAAAACTGATCTAGGGCGGAGATGGCGAAGAGGCCTGCGGCTGCAGGGAGCGGGGAGAGGGCGCCAAAGCCGAGCCGAGCCGAGCCGAGCCGAGCCGGAGCAGGCGGCGCAGGCCGGCGCAGCGAGCAGCAACCATGTCGGTGTTCGCGAAGCTGTTCGGGGCTGGAGCGGGTAAGGCCGGCAAGGGCGGCCCGACCCCCCAGAGGGCCATCCAGAGGCTTCCGGACACGGAAGAGATGCTAAGTAAGAAGCAGGAATTCCTGGAGAAGAAGATCGAGCAGGAGCTGACAGCCGCCAAGAAGCACAGCACCAGAAACAGCGCGCTGCCCGCCAGGCACTGAAGCGCAAGAAGAGGTATGAAAAGCAGCTAGCACAGATCGACGGCACACTGTCAACCATCGAATTCCAGCGAGAGGCCCTGGAGAATGCTAACACCAACACCGAGGTGCTCAAGAACATGGACTATGCCTCCAAAGCCATGAAGGCTGCCCACGACAACATGGACATCGATAAAGTTGATGAGTTAATGCAGGACTTTGCTGACCAGCAGGAACTTGCAGAAGAGATTTCAGCAGCTATTTCAAAACCTGTAGGGTTTGGAGAAGAGTTTGACGAGGATGAGCTCATGGCAGAATTAGAAGAACTAGAACAGGAGGAACTAGACAAGAATTTGCTGGAAATCAGTGGACCGGAAACAGTCCCTCTACCAAATGTTCCCTCTATATCCCTACCATCAAAACCCACCAAGAAGAAGAAAGAGGAAGACGATGACATGAAGGAACTGGAGACCTGGGCTGGATCCATTTAACTGGTCCAGTGCAGGCTGCGCCCAGACAGAGTCTGGTGGCCTGCAAGGCGGGCAGGCGCGTGCGTGTGTGGGGCAGGCAGGCCGTGGTGCAGGCAGGTTCCATCGCTCTCGAATCTCCCTCCAAAGCAATACAGCTGCATCACTGCTCACTCTGCATAGCATGGTCTGCACCCAGAGGTACGGGTTGCGGGGAGGGGGGTAGGGGGCTGGGAAGTGCCTGCTGTTTATAATGTTGAATTTCTGTAAAATAAACTGTATTTGCAAATCCAAAAAAAAAAAACTGATCTAAAAAAAAAGGAAGAGGAGAAACTCCCCGACTTGTTTTGTGAAGCTGGTACTTCCTTCACTTTTGACACCAAAAGCAGGCAAATGTAATATGATAAAAAGAAAAGCATAGATTAAAGGATTAAAAAAAAAATCATACAACGGTCCCACTAGATGTACAAAAAATATTTGATAAAATTCAACCCCCATTAGTTAATTGCAAAACAAAGTAAACAAAACCAAAAACTCTTAACAAACCAGAAAGATCAGCAAACTTAACCTCATGTACCTACAGCAAACATCATATTCAATGATGAAACATTGTAAGCATTCCTTTAAAATCAGGAATACCGCAAACATGTTCACCATCACTATTTCTATTCAACATTGTAAAGATGGCTCTAGCTAGCGGTAAGACAAGGAGAAGAAAATGAAAGGTATAAGAATTGGAAAGAAAAAAATGAAGCTGTCATTATTGAAAGACAATAAGATTGGTTCAAAAAAACTAAGACAAATATAAAAGTTCAACAAGGTTGCTAAATATAGATCAATATACCCAAACTAATTGCATTTCTATACAATAACAACAAACTATTGTAAATGTCATTAAAGTTTTCCATTTATGGGGCTTCCCTGGTGGCACAGTGGTTGAGAATCCTCCTGCCAATGCAGAGGACATGGGTTCAAGCCCTGATCCGGGAAGATCCCACATGCCACAGAGCAACTAAGCCCGTGTGCCACATCTACTGAGCCTGTGCTCTAGAGCCCACGAGCCACAACTACTGAGCCTGCGTGCCACAATTACTGAAGCCCGCATGCCTAGACCCCGTGCTCCACAACAAGAGAAGCCACCACAATGAGAAACCTGCGCACCACAACAGAGTAGCCCCTGCTCACCAACTAGAGAAAGCCCACGTGCAGCAACAAAGACCCAAGGCAGCCAAAAATAAACAAATTTATTTTTTTTTAAAAGTTTTTCATTTACAATAGCCTCATGAAGTATAAGGAACTTAGGGAAAATGTGCAATAAAAACAAAAAAACCTCATGCAAAAAATATGAAACTTTATTGGATAGAATAATAGAACTAAAACAAAGAGAGGTATATCAAGTTAACAGATGAAAAGACTCAATATAGTAAAGATAGCTATTTAGTAAAGACTCAATATAGTAAAGATCTCTCCAAATTAATCTAAAAATTATATGCAGTGTCAATCAAAATCTCAACATGATTTTTCAGACTGTGACAACCCCTATCATATGGGAGAGTAGAGAACTGAGGAGGAGAAAGCAGGAATGAAAAGAGGAGGCTTACCCTCAACAGAGTAGCAATAGAGCAGCAATAGACAAATAGATCATAGGACAGAATAGAGTCCAGAAACAGATTCTCATTTATATGGGTGCTTGATATATAACAGAGATGACATTACAAATCCATAGGGAAAGAATGTATCATTCAACCAATGGCACTAAGACAACTGGAAATTCATATGAAAAAAAGATAAAATTTAATCCATATCCCTTATTGCATACCATAAACAAAAATTAATTCTAGAACGACTAAAAAACTAAATGTAAAAAAACAAAACTATAAAACTTTTAGAAGAAAATGTAGGAGAATACCTTTATGGTAAAGAAGAGTATCTTGAACAAAACATGAAAAGCACAAACTTTGAGAGAAAATATGAATAGATTTTAGTACTCTAAATTTAAATATTTGATATGATGTTCATAAACAAAATAAAATACAAGACAGATTAGAAGAAAATATTTGCAAATGATATAACAGTGGATTATGTGTCCAAGCCGTATTAAAACTCCTAAAAACAAGTGAAAAAAATTTTTAAAGCAAAAATTATGAATAAGTAATTGACAAAACAAGAAACTGGTACGGCAAATAAACGTATGAAAAATTTGCTGAACTCCATTAACAATTAGTGACATATAAGTTAAATCAATGACTATTTCACACTCATCAGACTGGCAAACATTACTCTCTGATAATACCAAGTGTTATTACTCTCTGATAATATCAAGTGTTATTAAAGACATGGGGCAATTATTACACATTTCTGGTGGAAGTATACATTGGCATCATCACTCTGAAAAGCAATTTCAAAACCTAGGAAACTGAAAGTTTCTATATTTTCCAACCAGTAAATTATACTTCCAGGTGTACTCTCTAAAAAAATTCTTGAACATGTGTACATAGAGACACCAATTGCTCCACTGTTTGTATTAGAGAAAAATGTGCAAACATTCTAAATGTCTCTTTGTATGGGAATGGATACATTCATTCAATGGAATCCTGTACAGCAGTTAAAATGAATGCATTATATCTGCATGCATAAACGTGAATAAATATCAGAAACATAATAAGTGAAAACAGCAAATTCCAAAGGATGTGTTTTTAAAAAAACACAAAACAATAGTTTATGTATCTATACATGTATTATAAAGGTAGTTTATGTATCCATACATGTATTATAAAAGCATCCATGAGAATGGCACAACAATTTCAGGGTAATGGTTACCCCTGAGAAAGGAGGAAAGTGAAGAAGGGATGGAGATGGGTCCTTAACATATTTCCTTTAAAAAATAGAAAATTATTTGGCTTCCCTGGTGGCGCAGCGGTTGAGAGTTCGCCTGCCGATGCAGGGGATATGGGTTCTTCCCCCGGTCCGGGAGGATCCCACATGCCGCGGAGCGGCTGGGCCCGTGAGCCGTGGCTGCTGGGCTTGCGCATCCGGAGCCTGTGCTCCGCGGCGGGAGAGGCCACAACAGTGAGAGGCCCATGTACGGCAAAAAAAAAAAAAAAAAAGGGATAAAAAATAAAATAAATAATAGAAAATTATTTTAAAAATAAAACTGTAAATCAAATAATAATAATAAGAGTAAAATATATTTAATGTTGGTGGGGATAGACAGAAATCTGATATTGTTTTCTGATCTTTTGGTGGTATATAAAATATGTCATTATTAACAAATTTAAAGAGGAATTCAGAGATGTGAGATTGTGGTTTCTTTTCATCATTCATCTTACCTGTTTTCTTAACCTCTCTACAATGGTTATGCATTGCTTTTATAATAAGAAAAGAATATGGAAAAATGTACAGATAACCCTTGACAATCTCTTAGGCCACCTTAATCCTACATACAGACTTTCTGAATCAATCATTTAAAATCAGTTTCTAAAGTCTGGTAAACTGGTTGCCAAGCGAGCATTCACCATAAAACTAGGTTTTAGCACAATGGACTGGGTCATTTCAGTCATCTTAGTCACCAGTGCAACACCTGCACCATTGATCCAAACATGGTTATCAGGGTCATTCATTACTGACGGCTAACTGATCAGATCTGTTACACATAAATATGTGAGAATTTTCTGATTGCATCCATGGTTCACTGTCCCTTATTTATGTGTGTATAGTAATGTGTGTACATGTATCCCTTTTTATATATGCATGTAATTTTTTAATCCCATGAAATGCCTTGCAGAGATGAGCAGTTGAGGTGATTCTGGACCTTGGGAAATTCTGCTTGTTAAACGAAGCAGAGATTCTTTTACTTCTGAGTCATTGTTTTGCCTCCAAATAGGAAGATGTCAACAGTTGCCCAGTGACCTCTGTGAAATGTTTGTGGTCTTGTGTCAGTTCCTAACAACGAGTTGTCCACATAATAGAAGTACTTTATTTATTCTATATTCTCCTTTGATGTCCGTCAAGTTTTTATGTTCTCTTTTCTTTTTATCTGCTTTACCACTGTTGATATTGTCCCATTATTGTCTTCCTACATTGAAAGGACCATGTTCACGTAACTTGGCATGGCAACCACTGCAATTCTGATGAGTGTGTGGGTGCGTCATAAACTGTGCTGCTATTGATGGCACCAAAACTGTGCTGACAATTGTGCCTTAAAGTCATCATCTGATCTCTCTATTCATATCATGAGATGAAGACTCCGGTGTCTATTGCCCAGGCAGAGTGCTAGAATTAGCAAATAAAAATACAAGATGGCATAAATAATTTTTTTCAGTATAAGCACGTCCCAATTGTCATATGGGACATATTTATACTGAAAAAAATGATATGTTGTTTATCTGAAATTAAAATTTAACTAGGAATCCAGAATTGTATCTCGCAGCCCTATCCAGACATCCTTCGTTAAGGTCACCAAAACATTTGGGAGTAACCACCCGCAACGGGAGAGTTGAGAACTTTCTTAAGAGAAACTCTATCAATATTCATTTGGATGGGAAACCAAGAAAATAACGGCGCTTTTAAATCTGCCTCATGGTTGTGCAGGTGTTGATCTCAGTGCCCTAACTTCACGACTGAATTATTGTGAGCTCTCTCTGGACAAAAGAAAGAAGGTTGAATGTCAAATGGCTATTTTCTGAGTCACCAAAACTCTCCATCCTCCCCCCAGTGGCCACTGGCGTCTTCTATGAGCACTCGCTAAATGGCAGAACTAGAACAGATCCAAGGGAATGTAAAGTAATGGCAGAAAATACATCTGGGAGTTATTTTCCAAAATAATTTTCAACCCCTCCCCATCTGCTGTCTCCTCTTCTACTACCACCCATCTTTGCCTCCAAAGCATTCAGGGTTAGGGTGGTCTCTGAGAAAGTTGCACTCTGAGGGGTCGACAAATACGCCAGAACACTAGGACAGGAGAAACTACAAAATTCACCTAGTTTCCTGGTTGAGATCAATCCACGGAAAAGAAAAAAGGAACCTAATGCTACTTACTGATTTAGTATTGGAGTGTGGGGAGAAATGTGAATGTCACCTATCGGGGGATTTGTAATAAGGCAACTTGGGGGAAATCCCTTTTATAACAGAGCATCATAACTACTGACATGAAGAATGTTCCCACTTAGTTACTTGCTGCTTAAATCACTGGCAGGAATATCCCAAGAACTGGCTTCTACGAGGCCTTCTGTGCCTTTCCAGATTGCCTCCTATCCCAGGTTTACACCTTCAAACGCCCTCCTAAAATAAACTGGGTCACTCTCTGTACTGTATCCTTACATCCTAGCCCTGTGCCTGACACACAGAAAGTACTCAAAACTATTTATTAATGAATAAAGAAAGAAAACTTCAGTCACCCATTTGAAAAATATTTTAAATTAATTTTTCATTTTAAGAACTGATCATTTTAGGATAGAGCCCAACAGCTGGGGAATATAGCATTGCCATTGTTACAATTTTTTACACTTTTTCTTAGTATTAACTGCATGACAGAGTTTTATTTTTAAATTAAATAAACCAAAAAGCAATAGAAGTGAGTGTGAAGTAAATTATGTATGTTTTGCCTTTTAAGTTTTTCCTTATACTATGTGGTCTGAAAGATTCAAATCCATAAAGCAAAATGGGAAATCCAATGTTTTTCAAATAAAATTTATTTTTGCTAAGTGTGTTTTAACAAATGAGTGGTTAGATATTTGAGCTTAGAGTTACTACAGGAATAAATCACAAAGTTTACCTGACATCCTGGGCTCCTAAGGTTTACTTTATAACATGGAATCTCTGTTCTATGGTAACACGTTAAAATAGATCTAAGGTGATTATTCTGGAAGTAGCACATTGATAAGCACATTTACTCAAACAAACCAGTTGTTTTAGTTTTTTCATTAGGAAACATTCTTGAATAGAGAATTTTGACAAGCTATAGTATGTCTGGGTTAGCTGTATGTCTGTCCTTAAATATACACCTTCAGGAAGGAAAGAAGCTATGACTGTAAGCCTGGATTGGCACTGAATATTTTTCTGTCCAACAGTGTTGCAAATTAAATGTGAATCATCCAACAATTACTCCTTGTCTAAAATTAATTTGATACTTTATTTCCAGGAAATAAAGAATATAGACTGAGAGTCATACATATCATTAAAAAAAAAATAGACTCCTGGCTTTGTGCTATGCAACTGTGCATTAGGTAAGCTTCCTTTGAGGGTCATGCATATATCTGTGACTATCCTTAGCGAATATCCACAACTTAGTGTCAACACATCCAGCTGAAAACTGAAACCCACAAGTCATGCAATGTGCATGATGTCTGGCCATTGCAAAGCATCTGATAATTGACTAAAAGTTTTCACTTTTCATTGAAATAGTTGTTATGCAAACATCACCATGGATCACAACAGAAAGAAATGAACATCACACGTGTTTTGCCTTGACCAGAGTCACAGACAAATTAAAATCCCAGCCTGCTGAGTCGATGCCATAGTAAACTTTAGCAGAAAAACTTCGGTAACATACCACTGCCTCCTCCTGTCCATTTTCTGGCAAAACATTAAGGTTGAAGATACCAACAACAATTAGAATGTAAACCTCTTCTCTGCTTAGTAACAAAGGCTCTCCAGCCCTATCTAGCCAGAAACAACCTGCCTGATTATTCCTATTTTCATGTACTCTCCTCTCAAATTAACCTTGGTTGTGTTCCAACTTCTGAATAATTTTATTGATCCTGAGTTCAGATGCCTAGACAGTATAGAACTTGGTGTACAAGAGGTGTTAGTGAATTCACATTTTGAAATCTAGCATAAAAATTCTGTTCTGATAGAAGATAAGTATTAAAACATAAAAAGACTTCATTAAAGGACATTTAGAAAATAAGATTAAAAAGAAATATAATTTAGTACACTACATATTATGAGTATTTTATTGCAAACAGCATGTAATCAGTAATCACACCATCCTACCTGAGAAAGAAAAAGAGCTTGTTCATTCTATTTGGAGAACTAAGGTGATAAGATGCGACAGATTTGCTTAAGGTGATATGCTTCAACCAGAGTAGGAACCTGTCTTTTGTCTTGCTGCTTCAATAAACAAAATGATTAAAAAAAAAAAAAAACCACCCAAAACACTCTGTTTTGAACATTTTTAGAGGGTAAATAACTTTATAATGCTGTACCAGTAGCCCCTGAGAGTTCTGACATTTTGCTTATAGCATGAATAGCATATAGGGTAGACTACCTAGCTCCTGTAGACTAGGTACTTTAGGGTAAGAATTGGGTTCTGCAGAGTAATGATGCAGGTTTTTCCTAGAAAATTTTTATCTATAGGTCTCGCTCTTCAATGGCTTTAATTCTTTCTATTGCTCTTAGAATAAAGTCCCAACCCCCTACCATGGCCTTCAAGGCCAAGACAACTCTCTAGCCTCACCTCACATCATTTCCCCAGCCCTCAACTGCTAGGTCACTAGGCTGAAGACACATGGAACAGAAAAAGTACAGGGCTCTGTGTTTCCTTTTCTACTTGCTGAAATGCTCTTTCCCTAGCTCTGTGCATGACCCCGCCTCTTTATCATCCATCAAGTGTCGGTTTACACACCTCCTCCTCAGAAGGGCTTTCCCTGGCCACTCAATCTGAAGTAGCTCTCCTAAGATCTCCCCAGCCTCCTGCAGTTCTCTCATCACATCATCCTCTTTATCGTCTTTGTAGCACTTATCACAATCAATAATTATCACCCAACTATAAGCTCTGAGCTATCACCACTGTATCTCTGGTGGCTAGTATAGCGCCTGGCACGTAGATGGTACTTGATATTTGTCAAATTAATTATCGAATACATGAGTGAATAATTAAGCTAATAATATACATTACCCTCCTCTTTTCTTTTTTTATTCTTATGTATAGTGTCTAGCACCATGCAACATACTAGCTGGGAGTAATATAATACAACACTATTTTTGAGAAATTTTAATAATAAAGAAGAATACTAAGAGACAGATGTTTATAAACATTGCTAGACATGTGCTAAAATAAGTCTGTCTTTAAGAAATATCACTGGTGTAACTGTTGGACAGATTGCCTAGAATTTTTTTCCTTCCTTCTTCTCTTTCTGTCTCTCTTTTTTTCTCTCTCCCTTCCCCCTACTCTCTCTCTCTCTCTCTCCCTTCTTCTCTCTCTCTCTTACCCTCCCTCCCTTCCTCTCTCTCCCCACCCCCTCTCTCTCCCCCTGTTTGTAAGTTATATATGACATTGGTGATTAACATCTCAGCCGCCTAGTTCTTCACCTTAAAGCCTTTCCCTCAACTCTTCCTCAACTTCGTGAGTTGATGTGCGACATGAATCAGGAAAGAGTTGTACTACAGTTACACAGTCCCCTGAAAGTCAGTCTTTCAGGGACCACAATGACAAAGAAACCTAGAGTACAAAGTATCACTTTTATATTTGGAAGAAGCATGTTAGAGAAAAAAAGACATTCGAGTCAAGAGATGGGGATTCTAGTTGTTTTGCCACTATGGAAATGATGGAAAGACAATTCACTACTCTGTGCCCCAATTTTCTCATCTATAAAATTGAAATAATGTCTCTTATCTTGTCTTATTTCACAGGTAGGAAAGGATCCACCAAGGTGACTATGTGAAAGCACTCTGCAAAATATTATGTAAAAATGAAAGGTATTATGATAAAGAGAAGCACTATTTTCTAGTTTGCTAGAAAAAGGATCAACAACAATCATATCTGGGGTGAAATGGGTATAGTGACAATATTTTCAAAACCCAAATCAGGACGTATCTTTTGGCTTATGATCTGACACACGGTCTGACCACATGACAGAATATTTGAAATCAAAATGTCCTGAAAAACCCAGGACATGTGGTTGCCATGGCAATGAGGAGCCATAGGGAGGCTGTGGGCAATGAAAAAACAGGGTAGAATTGGCAAGCATGGAAAACTATTTTGCCAGTGATGTACAGGACAGTTTGGAATCAATCGATGTGGAAGACTGAAAAGGCAAGAAGAAAGAAATTTTACTAATCTGAGTGTGAGGTGTAAATTGCAATCCTGAGTCATCCTCATTCTGGGAAAAATTTCCCTACTTACTTGGGGGAATCCAAGGTAGTCTCTGGTTCACATGAATGTAGAGCAGGAAGAGGTGTTTTAGATAAGACTTTTGTTGGAGCGGACCAAACCCCCATGGTGATCCCATGCCTACTCTCAATATCGCAAGGGCACCTCTCCACTGGGAATTAGCACATGGTAGCCCAGTTCTCCAGACCAAGGGAGACTCTAGAAGTACAGCCGTGCAGACCCAAATCTGCCTCCATCTGGATGGGAAGTTCTGGGAACTCTTCAGCTCTCAGAATTCTGCTCTTCATCGACTGCATTCTGCTTCCACCTTTCTCCATGCAAAATCAAAGCAATCCTTTCCTCTGTGCAACTAACTGCTCAGTAAATACACTTTGTGATTTACACAGCCCCTGTGTCATATGAATTCTACTGATGATTTTCAGGACAGATTTTTTTTTTTTATGGACAGTAAAAGGAAGGTACAGAAAAATCTCAAGAAGAGGTAATGACTGGACCCAGAAGGGGAGGGCTCGTCAGAAGTTCAATCTCTTTTTGCGTTTTTCAGATTCTTATTAAAATGAATAAATCTCAGATTTCTAAGGGGCAAGCATTGTTTCATGGGGCAGATTTTCCCCCATTCAGCTCTTATTCCTTCCCAGCCCTTGAAGACTCCAAGACCTCCGAATCCACTGCCTATCACATGCTATTGAGTTGGCATGTTTGCAAATTGCATGCAGTGAGATCCTTCCATACCAACAGCCTTGTCTCAGATTCTCCAGCATCACAGCCAAACTAGTATTGCCTGCACATTTTCTTCATCTTTTCATTGAGTTCAGTGTGGCAGCAGCACATTCCTTAGCACAGGCTCCAGTCGGCATGGTAACTAGTTAGAGACTGCAAGCTTCTGAGAGTGCTTTGGGGGTGGGGGGCGGGGGGGGGGGAAGGAGGGAATGGTGTTGGAGGAAGTAGTGAAAAGGAGGTGGAGAAGAATTGATTGGGTTGGGATGGGGGAGGGGGGATGGGCAGGAGAATTACTTAAACTCGCTTTTTAAAAGAGTTATCTGGTCCACCCATGGTGTTGGTGTTAAATTGCCTGGGCAGAAAAAAAGTCCTAATTGGGGTGGGGAGGCAGTGACAAAGCAAAGCTTGTTCAAGCCTAGCAATCTGCACTGTTGATAGTGCAGGTACCTCAGGGCAGTTGGGAGTGATTGCTGTGTTGACTTTGTCTAATTGTAGGGGAGGAGTTATGTGAGCTGTGACGGGCAGTGTTACACCCAGTGGGGTGGTGGACAAAAAGTGGCATAACTACGCAGGGCTAAATAAACCGACTGACAAAGGTCTTGGCCTATTATTAAAAATCTGGCAAAATGTTCATCTCTTGACAAAAATGTAGAGAGACTAGTAATGCATAACTTTATCCCATGTTGGATTTTAAAATGGCTAATGCCAAGTTGTCTGTCAAAATTAATAGGGCATTGCTTCTTCTTATAGAACAAAAAAAGAAATTCTCATACATTTTATTCATTTATTCATTGCTAAAAAATCATGTATCTGCCAAAAATTTCATTTATGAAAAAGGTTTGGAGGTGGTTAACCTTGATTTTAAGGGGCTGTGAATTTAAAAGCTACTTTCTTCATGTTTGTTATAATAAAAACCATACCTTCATTAAATTGTAACACATTTTGTTCTTTGAGAATAAATTAAAACTCTGCAACCAAGCTTATATTAAGAGAGACATTAAAACTCCAATTATTGATTATATCATTACATACGTTTGGGTTTGTGACTTTTTTTAAAACTTCCTTTATATCAAGAAAAATGTTAAATGGTTAATTGACTGTTGAGTAGATACTCTGCATCTTCATAGGAATTAATCAATATATTGACTTTTTAACTCTTCTACTCACTTATTTCATGTGTTAATTGAACTGTTTCTCCTTCTTTCTTTGCTTTCCACAAAGCTTTATGCATCCTTTTCTATACAAACTACTTTCTCTTCTAAGTTTTATACACATAGGGCACCTTTCTGTTCTAGAATCTGAGTGCATTTTGTGAGTACTCAGGCCTCAAAAAGGAAGAGTAAATAATACTCTACCTTGTCATATGCATATTGTACCTGCGGGTAGCTATGTTTTTTCTTATTTTTCACATTCTAAAGCTTTGTAATTAAATGGAAATGAAAAAAGACTCCCCAACATGTAAAACAACCTTCTATAATATATTTTAATTCCTAGTTTGCTTTATTGAACAATAAACTTTTTTGTTTATAAGTTTAAAATTTCTGTTAACTTAAAACAAAAATTCCCAAATGGCATTTCTCTCAAAAATCTGACGTTTTTGCTAATTCTGATTTTTTTTTTTTAGGCCTTCAAATAAACTAGAAAGTCAGTGTGGCTGGTGGGGACACTTTGCTCTTAAGCCCTAATAATAGTTAATTTGGTTTGGTGGTTTTTCTCTTCTTTTACTTCTTAAAGCAGCTCTCTACAGAAGAGTCTATAAGCTCTGTTTGAAAACTAAGGCACTTGAAGCATAAACACTGGTACGCTTCCAGGTAAAAGGGAAACGTACAAATGTTCCTTAAACTGCTGAAGGAACAAACATGTAAATAAGAGATGGGCTGATTCCCTACTGTTCATGTTTGCTCACTGCGAACATTTGGTTCACTTGGCTTGGCTCATTATTTCAGCTGGGAAAGTCACTATATGAATTAATAGCAGATTTCCCAGCTGAAAATAAATGTTTACCAGGTTAGGGGGCTGGGGTTTTTTGGCAAAGACCTGGCTTTTTGTCTGACTGGCTCCTTTTTTGGCGTGCACATCCCTGAGGTGTGTAATTAAAGCAAGGGAATTTGCACATAGTGCTTTAGGGCTTTAATGAATAGAAAACACAGGATATTTCAGCAATTTGGTGCCTAATGTCAGACTGTGCATTTCCTGTGTGAGGTATCACAATAACAGGGCTCTGTGACAATAAAAGCGCCTGCAATGCCATGCAAAGAAAAATGGGAGTGACAGCGTTTGTTCCTAAATTCCAATACAAAATACATATAAAAGAGCAATTTACATTTAAAACAGAAGGACTTTGAACTTGAGCATACCCTCAGAATTAATGGCTATTAAATCAGCCCCACTTTGCTGAATAATGAAATTCCCTTTAGGACAAAGATCTTGGCTGTTGATATCAGGTTACATTACAAAATTGAATACACAGTATCAAATGGTTTTAATCATAACCATTCTCGCCTTGCTGTTGAAATTTTTGAGCAGCTCAAAATCTGAAAAAATATTTTTAAACCTCAGGAACCTTGAGGGGAAGAGTAGAAAAATTAACATTGATTGAGCACCTGTTTTATGCCAGATACTTTTACATGAAATCAAATTTAATATTTTATAAAAATACCAGGCAAAAAAAAAAGCATTAGAATTCTTTTATTTTTGTCTGAAGATTTAAAAAGTTCAAATAAATTAGGTAATTTGCCCAAGATCCCATTGCTAGTAATCTGTAGCATCAGGATATGAGGAGGACATTGCCCAGCACAGAGGAATCAGTCAATACATACTGCTTTCATTATTGTCAGAATCCAAAACCCAAGCTCTTTCAATATATTTTGCTATTATTATTTTTATATCTCTTACATAAAATGTATTCTAAAGAGAGATGAAATCCTTGTTCCCTCCTTATCCCCAGTCCCTGATCATTCTTGTGAATAAGGTTTACACCCAATTTGCAAAAAAATAAAACGAAACAAAATCCCAAACCTCTTGTTCCATCCTCTGCATAACAGCGCAGAAGTAGCAAGCTTGTGCTTCCTGGGTCATGGGCGGGGGCGGGTATCTCAATCTGAGGGCAAATGGTCCTTTTTTTCTTTTTTCCCCCGGTACGCGGGCCTCTCACTGCTGTGGCCTCTCCCGTTGCGGAGCACAGGCTCCAGACGCACAGGCTCAGCGGCCATGGCTCACGAGCCCAGCCGCTCCGCGGCATGTGGGATCTTCCCGGACCGGGGCACGAACCCATGTCCCCTGCATCGGCAGGCGGACTCTCAACCACTGCGCCACCAGAGAAGCCCCCAAATGGTACTTTTAATACAGGACAAGTGCATCCATGACAAGGAACAATTCCCCAACAGAAGCATGGAAGTAGGCGATACTTTCATCACAGCCAGAGGCCAGAATATGGTTTCCACATCCCTGCAGAATAGGAGAACCCAGATTTCACCTCGCTGGGTCTCAGTTCCAACGTCTATAAAAATGAAAGGATTGCTCTGGATGATCTAAAAGACCCATTTCTGATTTAAAAGTGCAAACTACCAAGAGAGACCAGAGGGCAGGGGACAGGAAACTGATATAATCCATACATAGGAGAATTCCCAAAGGATAAGCCTCAGGTAACGACTTATCTTGTGGTCACTACGCAAAGACATCTGTCAGCATTTTTATAGCCATATTTCCTAATGAAATGATTATCCGTTTCCTACCACATATTTTCCACAATGACATATCTTCATATCATTCATAAACTAAATTCTTTTTTTTTGTTTTTTAAATGTTAATTCTTTTTAAAAAAATTTTTTTTTGGCTGCATTGGGTCTTCGTTGCTGCGCGCGGGCTTTCTCTAGTTGCGGTGAGCGGGGGGCTACTCTTCCTTGTGGTGCATGGGCTTCTCATTGCGGTGGCTTCTCTTGTTGTGGAGCACGTGCTCTAGGCATGCGGGCTTCAGTAGCTGTGGCACACGGGCTCAGTAGTTGTGTCTCACGGGCTCTAGAATGCAGGCTCAGTAGTTGTGGCGCACAGACTCAATTGCTCCGCGGCATGTGGGGTCTTCCCAGACCAGGGCTCAAACCCATGTCCCCTGCATTGGCAGGCAGATTCTTAACCACTGCGCCGCCAGGGAAGTCCCCATAAACTAAATTCTAAGGTAAAACATTATCTTTAAAAGCCTCTTCCTCCTCTGCCTTTTCACCTTATCTTGGCCTCTCTCTGGGCTTCCTCTTATCCTCCAAAAACCTTTGAAGGCTCATTGCCAGACCATACACCTGGAATGGGGCACTATCCTGATTCCTGGTAAAGAAGAAAAATGCACATGTGGGGCATGTGTGTGTGTCACTTGGCGGCTGTATACCTCCTCTTACACCTCTTCCTAAAATCCTAGGGATATAAAACTCAAGCGATTAGAGACTCTGAGACCTGCTCCCCAACGCCAGTCATTTTCCTCCTTGATGAAGAACCAACACTCTCCCTCTCCTCTGTCTTGTCAACAGCCACTGATCCTGGCAGCTCCCTAGCAATAACTGCTCCAACAGAGAAGCCCCAACCCCACAAAAAAACTAAAGATGCTGTTATCTCCATCGACATTTAAAGAAATGTGAACGTCAAGAGTTTGAGAGACTTATTAGGGTAAAGGTCACACATGCCATTTGGAGCACAGGTTTTTTCCACTCCATTGGGACCTACAATCTGTTGATCTTACCACCTTGTCACCGTCCTCACCCTCTTGTGTCCTCACTTCCTCCTCCTTATCCTGTTTAAATTCCCTGATCCATCACCGTTACTATTCTTCTTACAAGCACTCTTATCCTCCTTGCTCCTGTATCACTGCATTGTACTGGTAAATTCGCTCCCCTGATTAAATCCGACTTTCTGCCTACTCTGGGCCAGCATACCTGCAACAAAATGTGCTAGAGAAAAAAAACACCACCATGCTGGCCAATCTCATTCTAAATTCCCAGTCATTATAACCTCCTATGGACCAATAATGCTGCCCAGGTATCATTCCTGTCCTAGTCTGTTTCCTCTCCCATTCTCCTCAACAGCTCCTTCATCCCTCTCTCTCCTCAGTCCTCCACAACCTGCTCACTCAACATGATTCGCTTGCTTCCTTCTTCACCAAGAAATAAAAACATCCAGAAAAATCTACATGTTCCACCACCACATCTCCCTACCTGCAAGTACCAGTGTCCGTATATCCTGCCTTTCTTTCTGTGACTCTGAATAGATTACTGGGCTCCCAGCCAAGGCCAGTCCCCACACTTGTGCACTAGATTCCATCCCATCCTAATGCTACAAGGATACTTCTCTAGCAATTCTTCCCCTCTCTTCTGCATCCAAAATTTCCCTCCCTTTTCCAAGACCATTGCCATACATAGAAACATTCTCTTGTTTCTTTCATTAAAAATAAATACAAAAATCTTTTGACACCACATCTCCACCCAACTACTGCTCCATTTTTTCTGTACCTCTTGACAACAAAACTCCTCAGAGTTGTTTATACTCACTGGTAATTTCTCTCTTCCCATTTTCTCCTGAATCCAATTCAATCATCCATCCACCCCACTCTCAACCCTGCAAACATCCAAATTGCTCCTGTTAAGGTCACCAAGGAACTCCACATTGGCAAATCCACCAGTCAGTTCTGAAGCCTCATCTTACTGGTACCTTAAATGATGCAGCGCCACCAGGGAAGCCCATCTTACTGGTACTTTAAATGATGCAGCTGATCACATTCTCCCCATTGAAACACTTTTAACTTGACTTTCACAACACAATGCTCTACTGAGTTTCTTCCCACTTCTTCACCTACTTCTTTGTCAGTCTCCTCTGCTGGTTTCTCTCCATCCCTTGTCTCTAAGAGTTGGAGTGCCTCAGGGCTTAGGGTTCTAACATCTTCTTTTCTCTAACTATATTCAATTCCTAAAGGATCTCATCAGTTACCGGGCTTTAAATACCATCTCTACACTGTTGTCCAGATTTATATCTCCTGCCTGAGTGGCTCTTACCCTGGGCCCTTATTGTGAAACCAAGACCCAGGTTCCATCTTGCTCCCCAGTTATGCTAAGTGGGTTTAAGGCCTGAGACCCTACACTGTTCTGGTTGGCTCCCATCAAAGGGCTCTGAACCTGACACCTGCTGACAGACCTTCCTGCCTACCTGCCTCGGTTTTCTGAATGTCCTGGAAGGAGGAGGAGGAAAGTTGTGGCTGTATTACACAGCCCAGTGATGTTGAGTGTTGTGGGATGTCAGCTGCCACCCTTGAGAAGGCAGCAGGCTCCCTCCTGAGCCGCCAAGGGCAAAGCCATGACGTTGGCAAATTTACTGTGGTCTAGACAAAGTTTGATCCTTAGCATTGCAAATCAGAAACTTCATATTTTTTAGAAAGTAAATGAATCTTTCTAAGGCAGGCTGCCTAACCTCTCATTAGTCTGACGTATTAAACCAGGGTACCATTTTATTCATTTACATTGAGAAATAATAGTTGTAGGAACTAGAATACTTAAAACCACATGAGCACCATATTCTCTCCCTACCGTCAAGAATTTTGAAAAGCCATATCATGTTGAAAAGCTAGCATGTTATTTTACAGTAAGAAATGGCTATCTTGGTGAACAAAATTCCTGAAGTTCACATGATCTGTGCATTCCCTCTTTCTCTGACGACTTACACAGGAAGAAAAACATAATGAGATTTTAGAAAAATGGTAGCTAATCACATTACAACCCTACTGATTTTTTTCGAAGCACACGTATGACAAGGTCACTCCTCTAAAACTAGATATTGTTCTTAGGAGATGACAAAATCCTCAAGCTACTAGCCCTACATGGTCTGACTACTTCAGACCCGGTCTTCAGTGTAAGAACTGGTTAGGAATGTGGGTTCTGCAACCATACTTCCATGGTTCAAATTCCTGCAACCACACCTCCATGGTTCAAATCTACTGCCAAGCTCAGGTGATTTACTTATATTACACCATAGTTTCCCCTTAAGTAAAATAGGAATAAAGATAGTGTTTATTTCATAGAATTGTGATGAAAATTAGAAGAATAAACTGCTTTCAACAGTGTCTGGTACTTGTAAGCCCTCAATAAATATTATTTATTATCTAAAACCACTCTGGGTTCCAGCCACACCGGCCAGCCTTCCCTCCATCCCTTAAACAGGCTGCAAGCCAAGAGCTTTCCAGCCTGGAGCCCAGAGCAAATGCTGCTCCTGTTTGAAGTACTGTCCTTATACCTCCTTCCACTGTTTATTTACTATGTCCTTTGCCTCTCCCGAGCCACAGTTACGTCCTCAGGGACGGAGAGTCGACAGTCTTCAGTTTCCTTCCTTATGTTAACGTGCTCTCCTTCCAGACTGTACCTGCCTTGAGCAGTCTCCTTACTCAGCACTTTCTCCCAAAACTTGACATATACCTGACATGTTACAGGCACTCCATACCGATTGTCTGAGTTTGTGTTTAGCTGATGCTTACCTCAGTCTGAAAAGGCTTTGGCTCGCCGGCCGGGTCTTCCAGGGGCAAAGCTTGGATGGGCGCTACTAATTTTTGCCTCAGGGGCTCTCTTTTTTTACTCAGGGCTGACCAACCCCCTTCTGCTTAATACGTTCTTTCTTTGCATGTGTTAATGCCTTTGCTCAGGTTTCTTAGGACACTTCTAGGGCATAAGAAAACTTTACATATCTATGCTCTATTTTAGTTCACATTGTTTTTGAAGTTTTGCTCTCCGGGGGCATCTTATTTACCTCCTTTCCAAGTTCTGGCAGGGGTGGGGTTCCAGAGGGTTATCTCTTTGTATCTCTGTACTGCAAACAACACACCTGGACAGGATTCTATCTACCGGTGGGGGCACCCTGGTGTTTTGTATTAGATAGGAGTGTATGCTCAGTTTCCCGTAGGAGCATTGAACTTCTCCTAAAGCCTGAGCTGGGTCTGCCCTGCCCCCATGAGCGTCTTTCAGTCTACTCACCTTCCCGGCAGGGTTCTTAGGTAGAGCCCAGAAGATATGCTCTATGGGAGATACACCAGATAGCTATACAACTCCACTTAATTAATGGAGGTAGGTGTCAAGTGTGTTTTTCGAAAAATGAAGAATACAGCACTGCTCTGGGGATTAATTATTCTGTCTTAAATGGAAATACTAAAATTGACCCAAGGATGAGAGTAATAAACACAGAAGTTATTTTTACCACCACATATTTGCACTGTACAATGAGACAAATGCAAATTTTCAACTGACGACTAGGCAAAAGTGACTACAGTTGTAAAGATTCCATCCAGTTAAAGCCTCTGTTAAAAAGACTCAATTCTATGTTAGCAAAAATAATTGGTTTACAATACATCCTGAAAACCTAGAATCTGAAAAGCATTGCTCATGCTATTTCCACGATGTTGAGATCTGGTTTAGGCCAGAGATGTATATGAAAATGGTATAAAAAAAGGACTGGTCCAATCCAATGCAGAATTTAGCAGAAGGTAAGAAAGAACACAAAACTCAGGTTGAAGAAAGCCTCTCCCTGGGGTATTTCTCATCCTTTATTTTTACCCCCATCCAAGACTTGTGGTTAATTCAGATAAGCACTTGACCTTTGTGGGTGCTTATCCAAAGTCAACCTTCCCGTGTCTGAGGGTCACCTGTAACTCATTAATCGCAGTCCATTATTGTTTTGCAGGAATGTCTGTTCCATTTAAGATATAAAACTCCTATACAGATAACATGGTAGGTTAATGCACTCACTTTTCATTCCCTGATTGCTGGGTTCACACCAAACTCAATTCTGTTATGAGTAAGGATTACTTTTTGATATGTTCCCTGTCCCCAGGAGCCATTTGTCTATAGGTCTTCACATCCTAAAAGGATGTTGCAGGCATCAGCATACTCTTTGGGGCCCTATACAGGAGATTCCAGGGAATAGAATGGCCCAGAGGTTACTGGGTCAGGACTGGAGAGGAAAGAACTATTTAGGGAATCTTGCTGAGTGCATGCTTCTGGGGTGCTATCAGTCTTTTCCACTTTTAACTCTTAAGACGAAAACAAGGCCATTATCACTTTTCAAAAAATCATAAATTGCTTAATATAGAATCTAGTACTGTTATGCTATATTTCTTTCCCTACAGCAAGAAATGTGCTAGCAGGAAGTCAGGAAAAAGGCACAAACTCTTTTCAGTGTTTTGAACATCATGCTTTTCAAGCATCCTCTTGTTTATGATTTAACTTAATTAAAGGAATTCCCTCTTCCATTAGGAAATGCAAATCCATGCCCACCACCCATACCAAAAACTGAGATGTAAATCTAGAGGAAAATAACAACCAGAGGTTCAACTATCTATAAGGCAGTATAGCACGGTGTATGGTGTGCCAACTTTGGAGTCAGACTGCCAAGCATAGAACCCTGGACCTGCCACTTAAAAGCCTTAACCCCTCCTAGCCTCAGTTTCATAGCTGTTAAATGGAAATAATTAGAGCATCTATCACAGAGTTTTTGAAGGAATCAAATCAAATAATGATACATAAAGCACTTAGAATACCGTCTGACATATATCAGGGGCTCAGTAAGTGATAGCTGTTATCGGAACTTAATTCCTCTGTTTTATGCTATAGAAACTAAAGGGATTTATTGCTTTTTTTCTTTTTTAATCTGTGGCTTCCTCTCAAACCACCTGACAGGTAACTAAACCCCAAATGAATGCTTCTCATTTTTTCTACTTTGCAAAGCCACACCAAGTCTTCCCCTCCCCTCCTCCATGCCCCTTGAATTCCAACCAGTTAAAGTACAAGGGAGTGGCCAAGGACTGAAGACGCTACAGCCTAAACTGCCTGGTTTAATGAATTTCCGCCAATTCCTGCTGCTGGCCGCGCTGCCACCACACCACCTCAATTCCCCTCGGTGCTAACAACGGAAAGGGGCACACAGTGGCTGTCACTCCAGTGAGAAAAGGAAAAGTGTACTGTCGATACATAAAATTTGTCAATGTAAATGCTTTCAGGAGCCCTTCGCTGTTTCTTTTCATGTTCTTTGAGCCTAAGAACCATTTAGAGAAGCCCTGCTGTTCTAGCACCCTAAGGACACGAAGAGGATGCGCATGGGCAGCTGAGAAACAGAGCTTCTATTTTTGTGGAGCACGGCAGGCCTAGATCTTCGATGCACAGTAAGCAGAATATGTTAATCACAAGCATTCTGAAGTCGTGCCAGGTGGAGTGCCTAGTGTCTGTCTGCTTGCTTTTCTTTCTTTTTAAAAGATACAACTTGGGAAAGACTCTGATACAGGCAGGTAGGCTCTTATTTCAGGATCCGTTATTATCTTCCCATTGGGAGGTTGGGAAAGAATTGGCACCTAAATATTCATCCAAATACGTCTATACCAGGAGTGGTTTAGAATTTCCAGAAAGGACAGGGGCAAGGATGGCAACTTTCTGGTAAAAGGAGCTAGTGGGCTTCCCCAGAGAAACTACATTTGCATAGTAAACAGGCTGTTGTTTGGAGTCCATATTGACTGGGGCTGGATTGGTAAGGCTGACGGAGGTTTGGAAGGGCTCCTCACTTTGTATTCCCCAAGCTTTCAGGAGCCCTTGCTACATGTTTTAAGGCAATGTCTTCAACAGAGGTAACATGCTAGAATAAAGTTGTTAGTAGTGTAGGAAGTGAGGGTTTTATCTGCCTAGAAAGATGCCTGGTACAAGAGGTGCTCAGAAATATTTGTTGAATGAATTTATGATTTTATGGAAGCTATTAAAGTAAAAGCCCTGGAAAAGAAGTCACCATCCTGAAAAACAAAACAAAAAACAAACAAACAAAAAACAACAAAGAAACAAAAGAAGAAGTCACCATCAGAATAACTGGTTTCTATTTTTTAGTTTAAGTTAATTATTAAAAATATTTAGAATGACTCCCTTCCCCTGACTGAAGCAATAAAGTGATATGTGTAAAAAATCCAGGGAATAGTTTTTGGTAATAAGCAAATATGCAAATACATATGCAAGAACACTTGACAGAGGCTTCCTGCTATCTTTCAATGTTTCTACAATTCTCCCATCTTCCTGTAAGAATAGGACTCCCAATTTTAGCTGGATACATGGCTTCCCAGATAAATATGATATTTCTCAACTCCCGCCCTGCCTGCAGCTAGCTTTAGGTATGTCACTAAGGTCTGATGGATGGGATGTGAATACATGTGACTTCCAGGTCATGCACTTAAAGTTAAGAGTGCAGCCTTCTTCTTTTCCTTTTCCCCGTATCACTGTGTGGGATGCAAATATGATGATAGGAGCTGGAGCAGCTATCTTAGACTGTGAGTTGAAAGCTGTATGTTGAGGATGATAGAGCAAAAGATAGAAGCAGCCTATACCTCTGACACCATCAAGCCTCCCTTAGACCGCCTGTACTCAAACACTTGAGAGGGAGACTTCCCAACCCTTTTTTAAAATATTTATTTACTATTTATTTGACTGCACCGGGTCTTAGTTGCAGCACACAGAATCTTCACTGCGGTGTGCGGGATCTTCTTAGTTGCAGCATGTGGGATCTAGTTCCTTGACCAGGGATTGAACCTGGACCCCCTGCATTGGGAACGTGGAGTCTTAACCACTGGACCACCAGGGAAGTCTTCCAACCATTGTTTTTTGGAATGCCTCTGTTGCTTTAGCCGAATCTGTATTCAAACAAATGTTAACACCATGCTACTTTAGGGAAGAAAGCTGAAAGGAAAACTCCATTCACTTGAAACAAAATCAAGTAGAGCGGAATCAATTATTGAGATGTTCATTGGTTCTCATAATTTTCCCCTTCTGATTCAACAACTGTTTTTCAGAATGAGTTCATATTGTTGTTGACTCAGGAAGGAAATGTTGGTTCTGATTTCTAAAGCTGTGGTCGTAGCCATTGACACTATTAGCAAGTATGAACTCCAATATACTGCCTGTTTTTTAATGGCCTGAGAACAAAGAATGGTTTTTACATTTTTAAATGATAGAGAAAAATCAAAAGAAAGCTTTATGATATGTGGAAATGATATGAAATTCAAATTTCAGTATCTGTAAGTAACGTCGTATTGGAGTACAGACACATTCATTCATTTAAATATTGTTTGTACCTGCTTTCTTACAGAGTTGAGTAGTTACAATAGCAACTGTACGCTTCACAAAGCTGAAAATGTTTACTGTATGACCTTTTCCAAAAGACAGTTTGCTGCTCCTTCATTATAGTATCTTTCCTGTTGTTTTTAGTGGAAGGTGGACACATATTATTTGAATTAATTTCCTTCACTTTGAAGTTTCAAGCTACAGTATCATATTTATACATTTAGGGATTTTCTCAAATAGCTTGATTTTAATCATGAAGAATCTCTGATTAACTGATAAAGAACTTGAAAAGTAACAGTGGCTAAATTGCACTGTTAGTATTGGGTTTGTCAAAAAGTTCATTAGGGTTTTTCTGTAACACCTTTCGGAAAAATCCCGAATGAACTTTTTGGCCAACCCAATATCTCTGTGAACAATATTTCACAGATTTTGACGGCTGAATCTTCAGTCCCACATTTAGCTTCATTTCCTTTGGTATTGGTGAGAACAGGCCCTGTCGTTAAATACCACCCTTACTATATTTCTTGTGCTATCTCCTCAATGCCATTCCCACAGCTATTATACTACTTCCGTTCCTTAATAATTCTAGACCATACTTTTGCAATAATGCTCTTACTGCTTTTCTTGCATCCAATCTCTTCTCCCATACATTTCCTTTCACCACAGGGACTTTCCTTTAAAAGAAAAAAATGTACACTTGACCCTTGAACAACATGGTTTAACTGTGCAGGTCCACTTATATGAGGATTTTGTTCAGTAGTAAATACTACACGATCCATGGTTGGTTGAACCTGCAGATACAGAACTGTGGATACGGAGGAACCTTGAATAAGGCGGGCGGGCCAACTATAAGTTATACTCAGATTTTCAGCTCCAGGGAGGGTTGGTGCCCCGTTTTGTTCAAGGGTCAATTGCACATAGCGAATTCCAATATCTAATCACATAGCTGCATGTCCCATCTAAAACATTTCAGTCCATCCATAACAAGTTCCTTAGGCTGGCATTCATGATTCTTCGTGATATGTTCTTACTCTACACTTTATCCAAATGGAACCATTCTCTTTTCCTAATATACCTCTGTAGGATAGGCCCTGTTCTCTGGTCCATCCTCTGTGCCTCTGTTCATAGAATGATCTCTTACCTCCAAACCTAACCCTTCTCTCCATCCTTACATATTCAAATTCTGTTTGTTTTTTAGGGCCTAATTCCAATGCCAACTCTTTCAAGAAAACTTCTTCAACTCTCCTATTCCACGCTCAGTAAGTATCATAGACACCTATGGCTTTTTTCTGGCATGGCATCATTCATTCACCATTCTTCCAGAAGGACTACATGAATTTTACTTTGGGGATGTGAGTAAACTTGATGGGATTATAACTCAAAATGCTGCACGCTTCCTGGAGGGGAAACGGACATGTGACACTCACTAGGCCAAGCAGAAACACTCCCTCTCCATCTTGTTCTTGTTCTCCTTCTAGCCCTATCTCTTCACAGTTTGATTCTTGAGTGATGCAAGCATGGAAAACGCCTGGAGCTCATTCATGTCCGGAAGAACTCATCCATTATTTCTGCTCCCAGATCCCTACTGCTCCTCTGCTCCATTCCTTGTGAGTGCGGGTTTCTTTGCCTTGTGATTTTATGAAGAACTCCATTCCCTTCCAGTGAACTCTTTTGTAAATTAGGCACTGCTGGTTTCTATTGTTTGCAACCAAAGACACCAACTGATAGAAGTTGTGATCATTCCTTCTTCTGAACCCTCAAAATACTTTACCTATACATTTCTTAGGGTCCCTAATGCTTCCTACCTTGTATAATAATTATCCACGTTATTGTTTTCTTTATCTTACACAATGTCAGTTCCAGAATTCTATATAGGAGGAGCAATTAGGGGTTGAAGAAGGAAAGTATAAGGGACTTATCATGAATCCTTATTGGAGTCAATAACTGTTTTCTTTTTATTTAGACTGTATTTTTTAAATCTGTAAAAAGGCAACATTTTCTAAAGACGCTTTTATTTATACTTTATGTAAAATTAATAAAAGAACATCCATTTTCCTTTTCAGAGAATTTTTATTTGAAGGAAATATGGCATTGGCGCTTACGGTGGGGTGAAATTCCTCCTCCCCTTCCAAGGCCCCTTTGCGTACAGATGCTGACTTTTAAAGACTGTGAGCTATATGTCACCTCTGTGATCCCTAGTATAGGTCTTTACACAAAATCAGTGCCCAGTACAGTTGTTGCATCAGTCAGTCAATCAATGGTCACTGTACCATCTTGCCTCATTTTTCTTTTGCCTCTTTTCCAATGAAAATTAAGGCGTATGTTTTCCCACTTGGAATTTATTTGGCTTACTAATTTTTTTTCCAATAATCATTAGATGCCCACCACTATATTGGACACTGTTCTAAGTGCTAGGAATACATCAGTGATCAGGCAAGATTTCTGCCACCACAGAGCTTGCATTCTAGTGGAAATATATGTCTACTCAGAGATAATTACTATGTCATTTAATTCCTAACTTACTATAACTGTAGCACCAAATATGTTTATCATTCTCTTGTGTCACTTTGTGTTTCTGCCTCTTCTTTACTGTTGCCCCCATCTATAACACAGTTTACTTTAAAAACTTAACATGAGCCCAGGGCTTTCTCTTATTGGTACTATTGTTTTTATTTTTCTCATTACTTTTTTTTTCTGTGCCTTCTGATATTTGAACTAATCTTCAAAAATAACAACACATTATTATTGAATCTTCTGTCCAAAGTTCCTAAAGCTTAGGTATATTAGTCACATACAGCCAATGTCTGTGAGTCATAGAGCCATAGAATCTTGATAACATAAAAGAGAAAGCTTCCCCCAAACTAGTATTTAATTAATTTTGCTTTTTAAACCCAGAAATCAGGCACCCCTCATGTATCACCAGCATCTAACAGAAACTGAAGTCCTAGAGTGAAATTAAGCCAGAAGTTAATATGTTTTTCTGTTTCTAACAGACCCAAATTCTTATGTTGCTCATGGAAAGGAAGTAGAATGGAAGTAGAAGAAGAATCTGACAAAAAGAATAATAATAAGTAGTCTACATCCTGAAAAAATGTATATAAGTGCCTATTCACAGCATCTTACCCACAATTTCGGGAGTGTCACCATTACTTGAAGTAGTAGCAAAATAGGAAGTATCATGATTATCCTATTGCACACCTGGAAGGTATTATACACATACTCAATTCAGCAAATATTCATTGAGGGCCTACTACGCATCACACCCTCTGCTAGGCTGGGAGGGTGCTAGACTGTGGCAGAGGCTACTGGCTATTCAACAGAATCTATATCCCCTCTTTCGTAGGCACAGAGCTGGTCTCCATTTGCAGTTAGGTAGCCATGTGCCTGAGTGCCAGCCAGTGGAATGGAAACAGAGACCTGTGTGCTACTTCCAGGCCTAGCCCACGCTGCCCTCCTACTCTCACTCCTCTGCACTCCCTTCCAGTGGCTGCCATAGAGAGAACCATGGTGAGGATAGAAGCCACAGTTTGAGCAGGGCAGAGCCTCTGTCAGCATGGTGCCCTGACTGAGTGCGTAGAGGAGAGCCTCTGACCAATCTGTTCATCCTCCCAGGGCTCTGACACGAGCAAGAAATAAACTGCCATTGTGTTGAGCCATTACTTGTTCCAGTCTATTTATCACTGCAGCCTTGCCTATCCTAAACATACATAGAATTAGTCATGAGTTTTGAAGCAATGAATTATTTAAAAATTTTTATTTCAGCTTGTTATATACTAGTAATTATAAAGGTTGAAATCATATGATCAAGTCAACATTTTTCCTCTTCATTCCTTCCTTCTTTTTCTTTCTTTCTTTATTTATTTTATGAATTTTATTTTTTATACCACAGGTTCTAATTAGTTATCCATTTTATACACATCAGTGTATACATGTCAATTCCAATCTCCCAATTCATCACACCCCCACCACCACCCCCCACCGCTTTCCCCCCTTGGTGTCCATACATTTGTTCTCTACATCTGTGTCTCTATTTCTGCCTTGCAAACTGGATCATCTGTACCATTTTTCTAGTTTTCACATATATATGCATTAATATACGATATTTGTTTTTCTCTTTCTGGCTTACTTCACTCTGTATGACAATCTCTAGGCCCACCCAAGGCTCTACGAATGACCCCATTTTGTTCCTTTTTATGGCTGAGTAATATTCCATTGTATATATGTACCACATTTTCTTTACTCATTTGTCTGTCGATGGGCATTTAGGTTGCTTCCATGACCTGGCTATTGTAAATAGTGCTGCAATGAACATTGGGGTGCATGTGTCTTTTTGAATTATGCTTTTCTCTGTGTATATGCCCAGTAGTGGGATTGCTGGGTCATATGGTAATTCTATTTTTAGTTTTTTAAGGAACCTCCATACTATTCTCCATAGTGGCTGTATCAATTTACATTCCCACCAACAGTGCAAGAGGGTTCCCTTTTCTCCACATCCTCTCCAGCATTTGTTATTTGTAGATTTTCTGATGATGCCCATTCTAACCAGTGTGAGGTGATACCTCATTGTAGTATTGATTTGCATTTCTCTAATAATTAGTGATGCTGAACAGCTTTTTATATGCCTCTTGGCCATCTGTATGTCTTCTTTGGAGAAAAGTCTATTTAGCTCTTCTGCCTGTTTTTTGATTGGGTTGTTTGTTTTTTTAATATTGAGCTGCATGAGCTGTTTCTATATTTTGGAGATTAATCCTTTGTCTGTTGATTCGTTTGCAAATATTTCCTCCCATTCTGAGGGTTGTCTTTTCGTCTTGCTTGTAGTTTCCTTTGCTTTGTAAAAGCTTTTAAGTTTCATTAGGTCTCATTTGTTTATTTTTGTTTTTATTTCCATTACTCTGGGAGGTGGGTCAAAAAAGATCTTGCTGTGATTTATGTCAAAGAGTGTTCTTCCTATGTTTTCCTCTAAGAGTTTTATAGTCTCTGGTCTAACATTTAGGTCTTTACCCATTTTGAGTTTATTTTTGTGTATGCTGTTAGGGAGTGTTCTAATTTCATTCTTTTACATGTAGCTGTCCAGTTTTCCCAGCACCACTTATTGAAGAGACTGTCTTTTCTCCATTGTATATCCTTGCCTCCTTTGTCATAGATTAGTTGACCATAGGTGCGTGGGTTTATCTCTGGGCTTTCTATTCTGTTGCATTGATCTATATTTCTGTTTTTGTGCCAGTACAATACTGTCTTGATCACTGTAGCTCTGTAGTATAGTCTGAAGTCAGGGAGTCTGATTCCTCCAGCTCTGTTTTTTTTCCTCAAGATTGCTTTGGCTATTCGGGGCCTTTTGTGTCTCCATACAAATTTTAAGATTTTTGTTCTAGTTCTGTAAAAAATGCCATTGGTAATTTGATAGGGATTGCATTGAATCTGTAGATTGCTTTGGGTAGTATAGTCATTTTCACAATATTGATTCTTCCAATCCAAGAACATGGTATAACTCTCCATCTGTTTGTATCATCTTTGATTTCTTTCATCAGTGTCATATACTTTTCTGAGTACAGGTTTTTTAGCTCCTTAGGTATGTTTATTCCTAGGTATTTTATTCTTTTTGTTGCAATGGTAAATGGGATTGTTTCCTTAATTTCTCTTTCTGATCTTTCATTGTTAATGTATAGGAATGCAAGAGATTTCTGTGCATTAATTTTGTATCCTGCAACTTTACCAAATTCATTGATTAGCTCTAGTAGTTTTCCGGTGGAATTTTTAGGATTCTGTATGTATAGTATCATGTCATCTGCAAACAGTGACAGTTTTACTTCTTCTTTTCCAGTTTGGATTCCTTTTATTTCTTTTTCTTCCTGATTGCCATGGCTAGGACTTCCAAAACTATGTTGAATAATAGTGGCGAGAGTGTCTTGTCTTGTATCCTGATCTTAGAGGAAATGTTTTCAGTTTTTCACCGTTCAGAAAGATGTTTGCTGTGGGTTTGTCGTATATGGCCTTTATGATGTTGAGATAGGTTCCCTCTATCTGGAGAGTTTTTATCATAAATCAGTGCTGAATTTTGTCAGAAGCTTTTTCTGCATCTACTGAGATGATCATATGTTTTTTTATGCTTCAATTTGTTAATATGGTGTATCACATTGATTGATTTGCATATATTGAAGAATCCTTGCATCCCTGGGATAAATCCCACTTGATCATGGTGTATGATCCTTTTAATGTGTTGTTGGATTCTGTTGCTAGTATTTTGTTGAGAATTTTTGCATGTATATTCATCAGTGATATTGGTCTGTAATTTTCTTTTTTTTGTATTATCTTTGTCTGGTTTTGGTATCAGGGTGATGGTGGTCTCGTAGAATGAGTTTGGGAGTGTTCCTTTCTCTGCAATTTTTTGGAAGAGTTTGAGAAGGATAGGTGTTAGCTCTTCTCTAAATGTTTGATCGAATTCACCTGTGAAGCCATATGGTCCTGGACTTTTGTTTGTTGGAAGATTTTTAATCACAGTTTCAATTTCATTACTTGCGATTGGTCTGTCCATATTTTCTATTTCTTCCTCGTTCAGTCTTGGAAGGTTATACCTTTCTATGAATTTGTCCATTTCTTCTATGTTGTCCATTTTATTGGCATAGAGTTGCTTGTAGTAGTCTCTTACGATGTTTTGTATTTCTTCAGTGTCCATTGTAACTTCTCTTTTTCATTTCTAATTTTATTGATTTGAGTCCTCTCCCTCTTTTTCTTGATGAGTCTGGCTAAAGGTTTATCAAGTTTGTTTATTTTCTCAAAGAACCAGCTTTTAGTTTTATTGATCTTTGCTATTGTTTTGTTTCTATTTCATTTATTTCTGCTCTGCTATTTATGATTTCTTTCCTTCTACTAACTTTGGGTTTTGTTTGTTCTTCTTTCTCTACTTCCTTTAGGTGTAAGGTTAGATTGTTTATTTGAGATTTTTCTTGTTTCTTCAGGTAAGATTGTACTGCTATGAACTTCCCTCTTAGAACTGCTTTTGCTTCATCACATAGGTTTTGGATCATCATGTTTTGTTGTCATTTGTCTCTAGGTATTTTTTGATTTCCTCTTTGATGTCTTCAGTGATCTCTTGGTTATTTAGTAACATATTGTTTAGCCTCCATATGTTTGTGTTGTTTATGTTTTTTTCCCTGTAATTGATTTGTAATCGCATAGTGGTGTGGTCAGAAAAGATGCTTGATATGATTTCAATTTTCTTAAATTTACTGAGGCTTGATTTGTGACCCAAAATGTAATCTATCCTGGAGAATGTTCCATGTGCACTTGAGAAGAAAGTGTAATCTGCTGTTTTCACATGGAATGTCTTATGAATTAAATCTATCTGGTCTATTGTGTCATTTAAAGCTTGTGTTTCCTTATTAATATTCTGTCTGGATGATCTGTCCATTGGTGTAAGTGAGGTGTTAAAGTTCCCCACTATTATTGTATTACTGTTGATTTCCTCTCTTATAGCTCTTAACATTTGCCTTATGTATTGAGGTGCTCCTATGTTGCGTGCAAATATTTTTATAATTGTTATATCTTCTTCTTGGATTGATCCCTTGATCATTATGTAGTGTCCTTCCTTGCTATTTCAGCTTTCTTTTGATTTCCATTTGCATGGAATATCTTTTTCCATCCCCTCACTTTCAGTCTGTATGTGTCCCCAGGTCTGAAGTGGATCTCTTGTAGACAGCATATATATGGGTCTTGTTTTTGTATCCATTCAGCGAGCCTGTGTCTTTTGGTTGGAGCATTTAATCCATTCATGTTTAAGGTAATTATCAATGTGTATGTTCCTATTACCATTTTCTTAATTGTTTTGGGTTTGTTTTTGTAGGTCCTTTTCTTCTCTTGTTTTTCCTACTTAGAGAAGTTCCTTTAGTATTTGTTGTAGAGCTGGTTTGATGGTGCTGAATTCTCTTAGCTTTGGCTTCTCTGTAAAGCTTTTGATTTCTCCATTGAATCTAAATGACATCCTTGCCGGGTAGAGTAATCTTGATTGTACGTTCTTCTCTTTCATCACTTTAAATATATCATGCAACTCCCTTCTGGCTTGTAGAGTTTCTGCTGAGAAATCAGCTGTTAACCTTACGGGAGTTCCCTTGTATGTTATTTGTCATTTTTCCCTTCTTGCTTTTAATAATTTTTCTTTGTCTTTAATTTTTGTCAGTTTGATTACTATGTGTCCTGGCATGTTTCTCCTTGGGTTTATCCTGCCTGGGACTCTCTGTGGTTCCTGGACTTGGGTGGCTCTTTCCTTTCCCATGTTAGGGAACTTTTCAACTATAATCTCTTCAAATATTTTCTTGGGTCCTTTCTCTCTCTCTTCTCCTTCTGGGACCCCTATAATGCGAATGTTGGTGCATTTAATGTTGTCCCAGAGTTTTCTTAGGCTGTCTTCATGTCTTTTCATTCTTTTTTCTTTATTCTGTTCTGTGGCAGTGAATTCTACCATTCCATCTTCCAGGTCACTTATCCATCCTTTTGCCTCAGTTATTCTGCTATTGATTCCTTCTAGTGTATTTTTCATTTCAGTTATTGTATTGTTCATCTCTGTTTGTTTGTTGTTTCATTCTTCTATGTCTTTGTTAAACATTTCTTGCATCTTCTTGATCTTTGCCTCCATTCTTTTTCTGAGGTCCTGGATCATCTTCACTATCATTATTCTGAATTCTTTTTCTGGAAAGTTGCCCATCTCCACTTCATTTAGTTTTTTTTCTGGCGTTTTATCTTGTTCCTTCAACTGGTACATAGTCCTCTGCCTTTTCTTCTTTTCTATCTTTCTGTGAATGTGGTTTTCGTTCCACAGGCTGCAGGATTGTAATTTTTCTTGCTTCTGCTGTCTGCCCTCTGGTGGATGAGGCTATCTAAGAGGCTTGTGCAAGCTTCCTGATGGGAAGGACTGGTGGTGGGTAGAGCTTAGTGTTGCTCTGGTGGGCAGAGCTCAGTAAAACTTTAATCTGCTTGTCTGCTGATGGGTGGGGCTGGGTTCCCTCCCTGTTGGTTGTTTGGCCTGAGGTGACCCAGCACTGGAGGCTACAGGCTCTTTGGTAGAGCTAATGGCGGACTCTGGGAGGGCTCATGCCAAGGCATATTTCCCAGAACTTCTGCTGCCAGTGTCTTTGTCCCCCCGGTGATCCACAGGCCCCCCAACCCCACCTCTGCAGGAGACCCTCCAACACTAGCAGGTAGGTCTGGTTCAGTCTCCTATGGGGTCACTGCTCCTTTCCCTGGGTCCTGATGCACACACTACTTTGTGTGTGCCCTCCAAGAGTGGAGTCTCTGTTTCCCCCAGTTCTGTCAAAGTCCTGCAATCAAATCCTGCTAGCCTTCAAAGTCTGATTCTCTGGGAATTCCTCCTCCTGTTGCTGGACCCCCAGGTTCGGAAGCCTGATGTGGGACTCAGAACCTTCACTCCAGTGGGTGGACTTCTGTGGTGTAACTGTTCTCCAGTTTGTGAGTCACCCACCCACTGGTTATGGGATTTGATTTTATTATGATTGAGCCCCTCCTACCGTCTCATTGGGCTTTTCCTTTGTCTTTGGATGTGGGGTATCTTTTTGGTGAGCTCCAGTGTCTTCCAGTCAATGATTGCTCAGCAGTTAGTTGTGATTCCAGTGCTGTCACAAGAGGGATTGAGTGCATGCCTTTCTTTCATTTCTTATTTGCTAAAATTCTTAGGGCTTACCCAATCGTCTAGAAAGTCAACCATCTTTGTTTCTTACTTATTGATAAAGGTGGTGATAAGTAACAAAAAATCTAATTAATTTTACTATTTATTAATTGTAATCTCTTGAGGTTCAAAAGACATTTTTTAAATGCTTAGATAATTCCAAATTATACTTCTCAACTGAGATTCCATGTCTCATACTTCAGCCCAAAGCACGTTTTTTTTCATATCTGTACAAACCTTCAAAAGAAAAAGTGTTTTTCCCACCAATTAGAATACTACGATGGTATCAACTATGTTCAAGACATTCACTGGTTATACTACTCAAAGCAGTCTACAGATTTAATTCAATCCCTATCAAATTACCTATGACGTTTTTACAGAATTAGAACAAATAATCCTAACATTTATATGGAACCATAAAAGACCCAAAATTGCCGAAGAAATCCTGAGGAAAAAGAACAAAGCCAGAGGCAAAACCCTCCCAGACTTCAGACAATACTGCAAGGCTACAGTAATCAAAACAGCCTGGCATTGGTACAAAAACAGACATGGCTCAGTAGAACAGAATAGAGAGCCCAGAAATAAACCCACAAACCTATATCAATTAATCTTTTACAAATGAGGCAAGAATATACAAAGCAGAAAAGACGGTCTCTTCTGCAAGCGGTGTTGGGAAAGCTGAGCAGTCGCATGTAAATCAAAGAAGTTAGAACACACCCCTGGGACTTCCCTGGTGGTCCAGTGGCTAAGACTCCACGCTCCCAATGCAGGGGGCCCGGATTTGATCCCTGGCCAGGGAACTAGTTCCCACAAGCCACAACTAAGCATTCACATGCAGCAACTGAAGATCTTGCATGCTGAAACTAAGACCCGGTACAGCCAAATAAATATTAAAAAAAAAAAAAAGAGCACACCCTCACATCATACACAAAAAATAAACTCAAATGGCTTAAAGACTTAACTGTAAGACATGACAGAATAAAACTCCTAGAAGAGAACATAGGCAAAACATTCTCTGACATAAATTGTACCAATGTTTTCTTAGGTCACTCTCCCAAGGCAATAGAAATAAAAGCAAAAATAAACAATTGGGACCTAAATACAAACTTATAAACTTTTTTTTTTAATTAATTAATTTATTTTTGGCTGTGTTGGGTCTTCGTCTCTGTGTGAGCGCTTTTTCTCTAGTTGCGGCAAGCAGGGGCCACTCTTCATCGTGGTGCGCGGGCCTCTCACTATCGTGGCCTCTCTTGTTGCGGAGCACAGGCTCCAGATGCGCAGGCCCAGTAGCTGTGGCTCATGGGCCTAGTTGCTCTGCAGCATGTGGTATCTTCCCAGACCAGGGCTCGAAACCGTGTCCCCTGCATTGGCAGGCAGATTCTCAACCACTGTGCCACCAGGAAAGCCCAACTTATAAACTTTTGCACAGGAAAGGAAACCATAAACAAAATGAAAAGACATCCTATAGACTGGGAGAAAATATTTGCAAACCATGTGACTGACCAGGGTTTAATTTCCAAAATATACAAACAGCTCATGCAACTCAGTAACAGAAAAAAAAAAAAACAAGCAAAACAAAACAAGATAAAAAAAAAAAATCAAAAAATGGGCAAAAGACCTAAATAGACATTCCTCCAAGGAAGACATACAGATGGCCAATAGGCACATGAAAAGATACTCAGCATCACTAATTATTAGAGAAATGCAAATCAAAACTACAGTGAGATATTACCTCACACTGGTCAGAATGGCCATCATTAAAATGTCTACAAATAACAAATGCTGGAGAGGGTGTGGAGAAAAGTTAACCCTCCTACAGTGTTGGTGGAAATGTAAATTGGTGCAGCCACTGTGGAAAACAGTATGGATACTTCTTTAAAAACTAAAAATAGAGTTGCCATATGATCTAGCAATCCCACTCCTGGGCATATATCCAGAGAAAACTCTAATTCAAAAAGATACATGTACCCCAATATTCATAGCAGCACTATTTACAATAGCCAAGACATGGAAGCAACCTAAATGTCCATTGACAGATGAATGGATAAATAAGATGTGGTACATATACACAATGGAATATAAAAGAATGAAATAATGCCATTTGCAGCAACATGAATGGACCTAGAGATTACCATACTAAGTAAATCAGAAAAAGAAAGACAAATTACCGTATGATATGACTTACATGTGGAATCTAAAATATGACACAGATGAACTTATTTACGAAACAGTAACAGACTCACAGACATAGAAAACAAAGTTATGATTACCAAAGGGGGAAGGCAGTGGGAGAAGGATAATTTAGGAATTTAGGATTAGCAGATACAAACTACTATGTATAAAATACATAAATAACAAGGTTCTACTGTATAGCACAGGGAACTATACTCAATACCCTGTAATAAGCCATAGTGGAGAAGAATATAAAAAAGAATGTGTGTGTGTGTGTGTGTGTGTGTGTGTGTGTATAACTGAATCACTTTGCTGTACATCAGAAACTAACACAACACTATAAATCAACTATACTTCAATGTTTAAAA
This sequence comes from Orcinus orca, assembly GCF_937001465.1. Lineage (NCBI taxonomy): Eukaryota > Metazoa > Chordata > Mammalia > Artiodactyla > Delphinidae > Orcinus > Orcinus orca. Next base: position 157,571,364 of record NC_064560.1, on the reverse strand, counting down.
ATTTGCTTTTATTTTTATATAGCATCCACAGTAATCATTATGGGGGAAAATTAATGGGCCAGATTAATTTCATAATCTGCAGTAAAAAAACGTGCTTAGAATATTACATATACAATTAGAAGCTGAATGTTGGCAGAGACATCTACATGTTAGTATCTAGGTATATTTAGCAGGGAGAAGATCTTTAAAACAAGAAAAGAATTTCACAAGTTGGAACAAATACTCAGAACTGAAAGTGGCATATGCATAATTCCATTCCTAGCACACATATTTAAAACATTTTTGAATCCATGTGTTTCAGACTTCCTTTACCTCTTTTATATTTCAATCTGTCAGAATATATGGGTTAATGTTTTCATCATAAATAATCTTTTGTTCAAGTGAAAGGAATTGGTCTGATCTCAGCCACAAGGTTCTGAAAAAGCCCTCATGACAAATTCTGTCTTCAGGTCAGCAGGGTGCCATCAGTCCTAACAATCATTTTCTATTTCTTTCTAAATATAAACACAAGGATTTGGTGCACAGAGCACCTCACCCACAATTGGATTGCAGTGGGTATTTCCAGATCTTAGGGACACCTGAAAGCCTCGGCTCTTCCATCTCACCCTCACAGACACAGGAATTGTTAAACTGAAAGCGGACTAGAAGAGAAATCTAGTTGTATAAATGTAATTCACTCTACAAGGAGGCCCGCTCGCTTTAAAGTTAAAATTACCACACATCCATCATCATCTGACGATATTAATCTTACCTGATTTTCAGTTTCTATAAGGCATAAAATCAGTGTGAACTTAGATCTCTATTTGTGTCCAATGGCAAATAAAAAATGCAATGTTTAAAAGTCAGTAAATAGAAATTTACCCTGATAATTAATAAGCCAGTGGGGTTAAAGCTACCCTGGGGGAGGGGGAGTCACACTCCTTGCTCGGTAAATGGGGCATGGGGGGAGGGTGCACACCCCAATACTCTCGTCTCTCAAATGAATGTCCCTCAGGTTACAAATTAAAATAATAACCTACTCCACACAGGTAGATAATTTGTCTCACAGCTATACTTCTCATTTGGTGTTTATGGGAAGCACTTCAGAATGACTTAATATGATTTTAACGGCAGCAGGAAAAGAAGTTAGAGCTCTTAAAGCAGGGAACAAAGGTAAATGTGCAAGTGGCACTGAGGCCGACCACAGGTATACACACCTAGGCCCTGGTCGGAGACAGAAGCCCTGCATCTTCATGGGTTGCCCTGATGTGTTGCCTTTCAGAAGTGATGCAGGACATGATTTTCCCCCTTTATATTTAGAGCTATTTAAACAACTGCTCATCTGGGACTCACAAGGAATTAAAGTGAGGAAAAGTTAAGAAGAACTTACAAGAAGTACTCATTAAAAATCTGAAGGACTACTTAATGTGCTGTAATGGTAACAACATCTCCCTACGGGATCTCCCCAAGGGATGCCACCATCCCAAGCAAACTTACTGTAAAAATACATAATTCGAGTATGCATTCATTTGTTAACTTATCCCAGCATTTATTCAGTGGATAGGGATTGTGCTCTAGCTCTGGGCTGGGCTCTTTGCTAGGAGCTGAGATTACTTTGGTAAACAAGACAGGCCAGTGGGTCTTCAGAGTAGGTCTGCACTATGATTCATTTTGTAAATCAGTATAAATGACCATCGTATGCCCTGTTTCAAAATATTGTAGAAATTTATAACACTTAATTTTAATTACTTTTCTCATTCATTTGGTCAACAAATATTTAATGAGTACCTGTTGTGGATTAGGGTACATTTTGGAAGAGTATACATCATTTAGTTTTTGTCTAAACTAGGCAAGGTTCAATGTGAGCCAAACTGTCAATCATTGGCTTTGGGATCTGGATCACCGCCCCCCCCCAAAAAAAAACCTCTATTTGTAATGCTAATGTCTGGCACATGCAAGATTCTTCAAATATGTTTTTTGAACAAATTTTTTTAAATGAGTGAACACACTTGAGGAATTACACATTCTAGACCACTCCTTTTTTGAATTCTAAGTACTATTCACTGTGGTTGTCTGTTTTGTGGTTAACTAGTTCACTGTTTCATGTGAATAGCAAGTGAAAGTGAAAGGGTCCTGTGGCCAGCTATCCTATCTTCAATGCCTTCTTCTGTACAAAAATTTTGCAGAGTACAAAATAAGGGAAAATTTTATACATGGCAATTCTCACATTCTCACAGAAGGTCTCTGGCATTTTCATTATGGCATATATCTATTCTGTGCTTCAGCAAGTTGGACATAGTCTCTTTAATCAATTGTACCATATTTATTCTTATCTCCATGCCTTTGTTCCCTCTGTTGCCCCCCAACTAGACTATCCACCCTCCATATTAGTCTGTCCTGACCTAATCCTAGCCCATTCTTAAAGGCCCAGCCGTAGATGTATTCCTTTTCTTTCTAGGATTCTTCCCTGAGTTATACCACACCCCCCAAGCAGGGCATACTGTCGTATCACGTGTCATTTATCTTGTAACACCTTGCATACTGTTTCCTTTTTTTGTGTTTAACTTTCTTCACATGTATCTCACGGTCAGTGTGCTGGACCCCTAGAACCGTCCTCTACCCTTCTCTGCTCTGCTCTGCGTATATTGGGATGCTGACCTTCATGGATGATGTCAATGGGCTCCCTTGTTCTCTGGTTTTCTGGTTTGGGGTTGAGTTTAACCACTGACGGTCAACAGGAGGAAATCAGAGGGTGGGAGGAGAGAGTGCGTGGTGTTTGTGACTCAGTCCCCTCCCTGCTGGGACATGGCATGTCAGCATTCCTCTCCTGGACACCACAGTTCCTGTTAGGTGGCTCTCTCCTATAGCTAAAACCACAACCACAGCTACAGTCTGCCCTGGGTTCCAGTAACTTCTCCTTCCCCTTATCCCTTCAGGATTAGGGGTGGCAATGGCTCTCCAATGTTGCTGGTCCCATGGTGCTTCACCATCCCTCATGGGTTCCCTATCCCCACCAACACATTTGTAAATAGTCCCTTCATTCACCTATCCTCAATTACCATGCTTGAGCGCACCATCTATTCCTTGCCAGGACCCTGACTGATAGAGGCAGCAACTGTGGTTTTTGCCCCTATGTATTCCCATGGATTATACCTCTACACAGCCCCCAAAGCTTCTAGCTCACTGTAGGGGCTTAATAAGCATTTGCTGAAGGAAGGAATAAAACCAAGCATGAACTGCCATACTGGAATTAACATTTTATGATTCACAGAAGAAAAAAAATCTTTATGAACTATGGTTCCTCAGTCAACAAGAAGATTCACTTTCAGCTAGCATTTACACAGAACTAAGCAAAGTGTTCACCATTTATTTTGTTTTCAGAGTGTTTTGGGCTTCCATTGAATTTATATTCACAATATTAATTAGTCTGTATTAAATATAGTTCACATATTTAAACCTACTTATTCTTCTGGGGAAACAATGTTAGGTTAGGTGAATTGAAATTTCCATTTTTCCTTCCTTTTCTCTTTTTCATTTATTTTTGTAGTAGTCCCTTTACTGATGATCCAGTCATACCAGGTTCTGCTTCTCTCCCCTCCCAGGCTTTTTTCTGAACATGGTTTTTTTTTGGTTTTTTTTTTTTGTGATATGCGGGCCTCTCACTGTTGTGGCCTCTCCCGTTGCGGAGCACAGGCTCCGGACACGCAGGCCCAGTGGCCATGGCTCACTGGCCCAGCCGCTCCGCGGCATGTGGGATCTTCCCGGACCAGGGCTCGAACCCGTGTCCCCTGCATTGGCAGGCGGACTCTCAACCACTGTGCCACCAGGGAAGCCCTGAACATGTTTTTGAATACCTCAATCTGATGGGTGAAAATCAAATTCATCTGATAAATAGACAAGCTGTCAACCTCTTTAGAAAGTCCCAGTTTTTTCACCAGCTTATCTACTCCCTGTTCTACTGAATGTCCAAGGTGCCACCTGACATATACCTATAACACGTGGGTGAGAAAAGAAGTGTGTTAGCTCTATGAAGTGAAGATTAAAAGATAGGTGGACACAGATAACCTCAAGAACAGGTGAGATGCCTCCCTGAGCAGTGATCTTTCTAAAGGGTGGAGGCTGGCACCTCTCACGAGTTAACTCAGATAGATGCTACCTGGTCTTCCTTCTTCAGTGGTCTTCCTTAATAAACATTTATGTTCTGTATTGTCTTTTGGAGTCAGAGGATGGCCCACGACCATGAAATACATGCTGCTTGAACCATGCTTGTTTGAGTAGCACTGGTATCTGATTAGTATCCTGTCAGCGTAACTATTATTGTTCACCAAGAATGTTGCAATTAGTGAGTTTCTAGCTAATATAGTCCAGAACTTCTATCTGGTAGTTTGCTAGGGCAATGAGGAGCAATGCAGGTTGATTGTGGTGGGTATGCCAGGGTCCTACTGTCCAAAACTTTAACAATGGTGTAGCCAGATTGAGAGTTACAGCCATCAACCTTGAGGAATTAAAAAAAAAAAAGGCAAAATAATAGCAGCCAAATGATTCATCGTTTCAGTCTCTGTAGAATCAAACCTAGGAGGGAGATTTTTGGCATCTGTTGTTTCCATTCCTAAAAATTCAGAGAGAAAGTTAAAAAAAAAAAAAAGTATCACACACTAACTCCAAATTTGTATTTAATAAGAGAAAAAAATGATTCATGATTAGTTAGCGGCAAAAAACTACGTACGGACTCTCTTCGGATAATGTATCCAATACCATTTCTACTTTTTCCCAGGGTGAAATTGTGGGGTAAAGCTGGATGGGTTTTCGAAAGGTAAATATAACAAGGGGTTTAATCCTCTCTAGCTTCTGACCTTTATTACATTTTGAGTGTATTTGGAGTTCAGACTGTACTAGCCTACCCACCCTCTAGAGATAATAAGTAAATAATCAAATGACCCAAATAAGACTTACCCCAGAAATAAGGGGGTGGGAGGCAGTGAGCAGTAAGAAGCAGTGGCACTGGTGGCACAGAATTTGAGCTTTAACATCATGGCTTTCTTCATGGGTAGAGAGCGGACATTTTCCCCTACAAGATGCTCATTTCTTCTTGACACTTATTCAAATGACATCTACCTATAATTCCTATGGTCATTTTCATGGATTAAAAAAACCTGAAACCATTTCTTCATAAGTAAAACAGTCTTAAAAGATAAAATAGGTAAAGAAACACTTTACAATCCAAGCAACCAGAAACAGCTCAGTTTAACATCAGAAATAGGGAAGTATCAGGACAATTTTGCAGCTTTGAAGGAAGTCTTTGAGTTGAACAGTTGAATTAGAGAGAGCTAGCATAACTTTATGAAAGCGATACCTTGTACCTTACTAGTTGGAGTGCTTTAAAGGGCATTTACTGCCATAGAAAGACAATGGAACACAATGGATGTCATATAATTGTTTAAAAGCCATTGGATGTTGTTAACAATGAAGATTATTGGCTAAGACCACATCCATTGTGTAAGGTAAAATAGCTTGTTGGATTAAAAAATTGTTCAAAGCCTGCAAAAAGTGATTGAATGTTAATGGTGATTTTTTTTAACTGAAGAGAGGTTATCTGTAAGGGTGAAATAATAGCTTTGAAAGGAAATGACAAATTGGAAGAATACACACAATCCAACCTCATTACATGTGACTATTGTGGTATCATCTCTGACACCATGTACTAAATTTCCAGGTATTTTTAACAGTATTATGTTTACTGTCTCATAATAACTTCCCTTTCTGAAAAGAGATGGAAAGAAGAGGCATGTTTAACAGGATTCTATTCAGTGTGTTGACTGCGATTAGTTGAGCACAAATCCTTGACTTTTTCAACTTTATCTAAAAATTACAAACACATATTTTCATCTATCAGTAGAAACAACATAGTCAAAACACAGTGATGTTCTACCTATATTATTGTTTTTCTGTGTATATACAAACTGGGTTTATAGAAAAATATTATCTTATGTGTGTATATCTACAAACAGGTAGGCAAATTTGACATTGCTAAAAGAGCTGACTCATCATGCCTCTAAAAATGACTCTGGGGACTTCCCTGGTAGCGCAGTGGTTAAGAATTCTCCTGCCAATGCAGGGGACACAGGTTCGATCCCTGGTCCGGGAAGATCCCACATGCTGCGGAGCAACTAAGCCCGTGCGCCACAGCTACTGAGCCTGTGCTCTAGAGCCCGTGAGCCACAACTACACCCGTGTGCTGCGACTACTGAAGCCCACACGCCTAGAGTCTGTGCTCTGCAGTAAGAGAAGCCACCACAAAAAGAAGCCCATGCAGCGCAAGGAAGAGTAGCCCCCGCTGGCAGCAACGAAGATCTAATGCAGCCAAAAATAAATAAAATTTAAAAAGTAAAAAATAAAAATAAAAAGGACTCTGCGTGTAGCATCAGTTCCTCTTAGGAAATTTACATAAGTCAGAATAACCAAAACTTTGTTGTATCCAATTCAACCATAAAAATATGAATAGAATCTTCGAATCCATTTCTCTCATCCTGAGGGTGGTATTTTTAAGATATACAAATCTGGCATGGAAAAAAGTTTGTTCTGTTTTGATGACTTATGGTAGAAGTCATATTTTCTGCAATCTGTTCTAAGCAACTTTTAAAGAAAGAATGCAATAAAAATCTAATCAGGGTAGATTCTACACCAGGTGAGTAAAAACGCTCTAAATTATAATCTGACTCTAAGTTCATGTCATAGTTTAAATTAGATTTTAAATATAAAAAACCTTGTGAGACACAATGAAGTCTTCAAAACTATGGGAAATTGGTATTCATATTGACATGTATATGTGCATATATTATTGTCTGTTAGTGGTGACAACTGTTGCAATAACAAGAAATTGTATAAAATTAATTTGGACACAATGGGTCTGATTCAGCAACCTGAATGTTTTAAGAATATCTTGAGTAAAGCACTTCATTTATTATGGGTAAACACTTATCACTTTACATTTTTCCAGTAAATATAATTCCCTATGTGTTTTACTGGATATAAAGTCATTGAACAGTTACATTAGAGAATGGATTTCAGTAGCATAGTGTCTGACGTTGAAAAAGTTCAGGGTATCCTGATTGTGGTGGTTACAGGACTCTATACATATGTTAAAAAAATTCACAGAATTGTATACCAAAAAAAGTCAACTTTATGGGCTTCCCTGGTGGCGCAGTGGTTGAGAGTCCGCCTGCCGATGCAGGGGATACGGGTTCGTGCACCGGTCCGGGAAGATCCCACATGCCGCGGAGCAGCTGGGCCCGTGCGTCTGGAGCCTGTGCTCCGCAACAGGAGAGGCCACAACAGTGAGAGGCCCACGTACCGCAAAAAAAAAAAAAAGAATACCAAAAAAAAAAAAAAGTCAACTTTATGACAATTCAAACGATAAAGTTAACGTCTAAGAAACAGTTCAGGATACAACAAATGGTTTAGATTTTTTTCATGTTTGTGTTGGCCTTGGAAGGATAAAATATAATGTATGGCATGTAATAAAAATTTGTAACTAAGTAGTAAATAATGCTAAGACTATAAGGAACAAGGAAAGGTGTTTTAAAGTACATACCAAAAATATGCAAGAACTATGAGCTTCCTATTTTTTTTAAATTTATTTGGTTGCGTCGGGTCTTAGTTGCAGCAGGTGGGCTCCTTAGTTGCAGCTCGTGGGCTCCTCAGTTGTGGCTTGCCAGCTTCTGAGTTGCGTCAAGTGGGCTCCTTAGTTGCAGCTTGCAGACTCCTTAGCTGCGGCTCACCGTCTCCTTAGTTGTGGCATGTGAACTCTTAGTTGCAGCATGCATGTGGGATCTAGTTCCTGGACCAGGGATCGAACCCAGGCCCTCTGCATTGGGAGCATGGAGTTGTAACCACTGCACCACCAGGGAAGTCCTCTATGAGCTCTCTTAAGAGAGAATTCCAAGGCTAGTAAATCTTTTCATAACACGAACTTCTTAAATCCTCAAAACATGAGAAGACCCTCCTAGAATTTACTAGTTGGGAGTAAATATAAAAATAATTTTAAAATTATGTTTACATCATAGAATAAGAACTGGAAGGAAGCTTAAGAAATCATTTGATTACCTTCAGGCAGGTGTAAATAAAGCTATTTAACCAAAGCTTTCAAATCTCTTCCCAGAGATCTCCAAACACAGAGAATCTACAGTGGCCACCAGTAAACATATTCCTGTGTTTTGCCACTGGGTTGGGTAAGCTGGGGATATGAATCTGTGTGTTCAGCTGAAAGCTCCTATGTTAAGTTCTTTCATCATCTCTGATCTTATCAAGAAGGCATGGAGAGCTTCCTTCAAAATCCGTCTTCCAGAAATTATCTATGCATTTCATGACATTAACTGGGTCATCATTTTAGCCATTCTTCTTCAGGTTAAATGAACTTACCCTTTAACTATGTGCTATACTCATCCGAGAAGTGCCCTTGAGATATTTCCATCCTAACAGCTCTTTCAGTTCACTTGGGGTTCCACACTTCCTTTGTATTTTAAAGAACAGTGTCGAAATTAAGTCCTGCATTCTTGTTAATACTCACCCCCAGTCCCAAGGGTTGAGTGCCTCCTAGGCCGTGCATGCTCTGTTCCATTTTTTTCTTTTTTTAAACAGTCTGGGAAGAAGTTAGATGTATATACAAACCGCTTACAAATGGGCATCATGTAAGTGCAAAACCCCGATAGAGAAATAAGCGCATGGCTCCTTAGTTTGTTTTTTAGCTAATGATGAAAATGCAGGTAAGAATATGACAAGAAGTACCCTTAAGGACATGTAAGTGATGGAAAGAGAAGGAAAACTCCTCTAGGTAGTGCCCAAAGGAGTTACCATTTTCTTCCTATCAACATTGGGTGGATGTATAGGTCCCTTCCTCGATAGCAGCAGGACAAAATAAAATAAGTGTTATAACTGACAAAGAAACTTACAGACACCTACAGAATCAAATAAGCAGCCCATTCTAAAATTTTGCAAGTATAAATAGAAAGAGAAATAACTAGAGGTGTAGAAATATTTGAAAAAGACACTCAACATTAAATTCTAAACTTCAAGTTTGAAACACCCAGAGATTGGGATTTCTCCATAACTCATAAATCAGCCCTAATTCAAAGAAACGGCCAGGATGGCAAGGGCAAGCAACTTTAGATCTGGCCAGGACAGGACCTGGGGAGGCCCAGCAGAGACCCATCATCTGTTGATAAGGAAGAAGACCCAAAACAGAACCAGGACAAATAATGCTGTAGTCTTACTGTCAAAAGTGTCCATCCATTCTTTATTGCGGAAAGGATCCATACTTCAGTTGTATCTTTGTATTATTTTTTGCCGCTTGACATGTGATTCATTCCACAGTTATATTTCATTTCTCCTCAAATGATTCTTTTGCAACCTTTAGAAAGCCCCTCACTATGTTCCTTTTTATTTGTCTGAACTTGGTGGATGCAAGAGGGTGGGCTTCTCCTAAATCATGTTGCTCAGAGTATGTTAAAAAAAAAAGGTAGCACCCTAGACAGGTGTGTTACTGTTTGAATGTGCCACCTGTTACACACCCAGGAATGAGACCTGCTTTGCTAAGAAGGAAAGAAGTTCTGCTCTAGAAACTGTTCATTGAAGCTCTTGTTTTATATTGAGGCGGGTTCCATTAAACAGCCATTATCAACTGCATAAGACAAAGCTTGTGTTAGTTCGAGGGCTAGCCCCTGTTTTAAAATCCTAGAAAAGATAAATCCTGAAGGTTATGGGCCATTTCCACTTTCTCCACTGTTTCCCTGACAAGAGGTAATGTGGGTCTGAGGAGGAAACCAAAGATTAAGGGCTTAAATAAAGCAGAAAGTCGTGTGTACCTGCCCAAATGCTAATACACACTCATTGTTGCTCAATTTGTTATTTAAAGTCTGTGCTTTATTCTATTAACTTTGATTTGTCCTTTTTGCTTCTGTAATTTTTCCATACTGGACCATCCTGGCAATCCTCCCTACCTTTCTCTCTGGGTTTCATTCCCTGACAGGGGCTCTGTGCCTGGGTCTACCTGCCAGGACCCAAAAGGCCCATTTGTAACTAACTACCATCATAATCTTGTCCAATGGTGATAGCTTCACCCAAAGATTTAACGGAGACAAAACTGAACAACAACTTATAATAAACATCTGAGTTAAGAAAAAATTATCAGGACAAACCATACATAAGGTTAGATTAAAACAGATAAGGCAGGATGACAGTGTGGTCCAAGCAAGTTTTTCTATGTGGAGATGCCTTCTATTTAGTATAAATGAACACATTACTTAAAACAAACATACAAAAAACCCACACACACAAAAAAAACCAAATAAATTCACACTCAAAAAAGGGGATAAAAACTAGTATTGAGAACAATTATGAAAATGATCAGAAATGGCACTTTTCATCTGCTGCACAGGGGAGTTAATATCATGAAAACTTAATCATAATGAAATATTTTGTCAAACAGTATCTGTTCCTGTATTAAGAAATTAATGCGGGACTTCCCTGGTGGCTCAGTGGTTAAGAATCCGCCTGCCAATGCAGGGTATACGGGTTCGAGCCCTGGTCCAGGAAGATACCACATGCTGCGGAGCAACTAAGCCGGTGCGCCACAACTACAGAGCCTGCACTCTAGAGCCTTCAAGCCACAACTACTGAGCCCGCATGCTGTAGCTACTGAAGCCCGTGCGCCTAGAGCCCATGCTCCGCCACAAGAGAAGCCACCACAATGAGAAGCCCGCGCACCGCAACGAAGAGTAGCCCCCGCTCGCCACAACTAGAGAAAGCCTGCGAGCAGCAACAAAGACCCAACGCAGACAAATTAAAAAATAAAAATATTTATTAAAAAAGAAATTAATGTCCATATGCATAACTTTGAGTTCACAGAAACTAAACACTTAAGGTGGTAGAATTAAGGATTTCATTTTCCTCTTTATAGTTTCATGTATTTTCCACATTTTTTGGAAAGAAGTTTTAGAAATAGAAATAAAGATTAAAAACTAAAAACTGTTTAACATAGTTTTTCCTTCTGAATTAGTATCCTGTTCATGAAACATGAGCATAATAACTCAGTTACTATTGACTTCATCGAGATATGGCTAGTTATATGCTTAACTAATAATTGAAGCGAGGATGAGAAATAAATTTTGCAGAAAGTAAGAATAATATTATGCCTTGTCTATATGAACCCAAACCTGAAGATATTTGAAAATATTTGAGTAACTGAGTTTACTTTTCATCTGCATTAGTGACACTACACGGCTATTTATATTTTGGTTATCACCAAAAAATCTTAGATATCAGCATTAGTATACATGTTATCTATTTTTCTACATCAGAATTTCTCAAGTTTGGCACCTGCTGACATTTTAGGCCAGACAGTTCTTTGTTGTTGGGGGCTGCCCTCTGCATTATAGGATATTTAGCAGGATTTCTGGTCTCAGCCCACTAGATAACAGTTGTGGCAACCAAAAATGTCTCCAGACATTGCCAAATGTCCCCTGGGGGGAGAAATCACCCCTGGTTGAGAACCACTGCTCCATAGTAAGTTATCACTCTCCAAATATTTTGATTATCTTTTTAACAGTTACCTATTACCACGGCCACGTTAATCATGCCATGATTCACATTGATCACAATCATCAAAGAAATTACAGATTTACCCCGGCACTCAGGGTTACTATTAGGCTATTAGACGAAGCCTGGGAATATTCAAGGAAAAAAATTCCTATAATTAGAAAAATAAAAGATTACACAGAAAGAGTAAAGATTTTGGTTGTACATGGGAATCAAATTACATTCATTTGTTGAAGTGGTCTGAATGACTCAAAAACATGCAGCAGCTATCATTCGCTCAGCAACAACACAACAGATACATTAACACACATTTTGAAAAGGAGGGATGTTGCTTCATAGGACAATACTGCTAATATTTAAGAAGAGATGTTGGTGAATCATCAGATAGTCAGGCATGATTTTTTTCCCCTTAAATGTTTCCTATCATTTTTCTTACTGCTTTTTTTACTTAAACACAGGTTCACTGGCACTCACAGTCAAAATTCTGTTCCAAAACTAATCTTAAAAAAAAAAAGACTAATCTTAAAATTAAATATCTTACTTTTATTTCATGTAAATAAATTATAAATGATCACAGTTAATAATATAAATAATAAATACTATCTGCATCACCATTCTTTTAGATTGTAGTGATTCTTATGTCATCACTATGAATAGGGGATGGTCTTTTGTGTCTTCTAAATGTCCCAGTCCTCATGGGATAATTAAATATGACCTAAAAGCAAAATAAAGTTTAAGAGGATTTTTTTTTTCAGATATGCAGCCTTGATTTGTACTGTTGTCCTCCAATTTCCTTTTTAAATTTTCAAAAATAACATGTGAGTTTTAAAACTTATTTAATTTAAAATGACTCTGTTTTTAAAAAAGAATACACTGCAGTGGGATGCCGGGACTGCATTCATCCCAGCATGCCCCACCACTGTTCTTTGGATGGCAATCACAGGACCCAGACATCAAGCTGTGGAGGAGATTCTTCCAAGCAACAGCATCTGGCTCTTTGGCAAACTGAACAGGCAGTTGCCCTGGTGGCTTTGGAGTTGCCTCTGGGTCTGTCACAGGGTAAGGCTGCTGATGGAGTGTCTGGATTTTCATCTCCTTTTCGTTTCACCATCATTCTCACATACCTTTTTGGCATCAAGAGATCCAAGAACATCCATAAAGCAAATACTGCCCTCCTTAAGTCTAATGAATTTCTACATAAACACTGTCGTATTCAATAAGTATCCCTTTCCATTGCCCACATCCCTTACGAAAGTGTAAAAATAGGCAAGCATTCTGGCAGCAGCAACAGTAGCATTCTATTTCACACCCCACCTGCCGAGAGAATCATAAATTAAATGTTCTATTTTCAGTCCTGGGTATTTTAGGTCTGCATTTTCACCTTCTTTACTTGTAATAGATCTCTTTGCCAGTTAAATTTAATAAAGTCATATTTATAATATGAATAGCTACCTAATCTCATGGAAACTTTTTTTTTCATTCTCAAGATTTCAATCTAAGCTGGCAAGGTGGTATAAAGACTATAGGGGCTTAGTTAGAAGAATTTAGGGCACTTTAAAATCACAAGTGCAGTCCCTGGAACAAACAAACACCTGAACGCAAGAATTGGCAGCTCTAGAACAAAGGGGCTCTCATATCCTCTTAGCTGTACAGGAAATTAAAAAGGCCAAATTTGGAAAGTAAAGAATGCATTTTTGGATGTTTTTCGGATATTTGAAAAAAAAACAACCCTCTAAATACTTTGTACCAAAGGTAGTAATGAACATGGCCTCTCTACAGACCACAGGCTATGCATGGGTGCCATGACCCTCAAATCATACCCAAAAGATAAAATAACTCCTGGTGAAGAGATGGCTCAAAGGCTCTAGTGAGACCAGACAGACATAGATCAGTAAGATTGCTTTATAAGAGGTAGCATTTAATTCCTCCTGCTAGAGTTCATCAGAAAAAGGGAGGCTTTATGCACTGACCTCTTCTATAGAGACTCAGTTCTAATGTATTATCATTTGATCACATTCAATAACTCCATCAATGACCAATGGAAAAATCCATGGTAATGTCTGTTTTATGGATGGAGAACAAACTAAAAAGAAGGGGGAGAAAGTCTTTATAGGAAAGACTATATTTGAGTGTAAGTTGTTACTTTGGAAATCCTAAATTCGCAGGGAAATAAAACTCATCACAAGTAGTTGAAGCTAAAATGGCCAAAAACAAACTAATAAATATATAATAACTATGTCTAGTCCAGAAAAAGAGACTGAAAAAGTAACTGGTATTTATAACCATTTTGAACACTTTTTGCTGCATTCTCTTACAAATAAGATAAAAATGTAATGATGCCACGCACACATACAGTCTATCTTTCAGATATCGGCTAAAAGAATATGCAGTTAAATCTCAAGGTTGTGTTTATTCCTATCTAAAAAATTATCTTCTCCTGGAGAGCACATAATCTAAACATATAATAAAATGTACACTCAGTGGCCTTTTGATTTTATTTTTTAGAAACAAATCAAATTTGAACATTAAGCGTCATCAACTTTTGTCAGTTAATGCAAACAACTCCTACAGCTTTCCCTAGTACCACTGCTGTGGATGATCAACACAAGTACTTACACCTTAGAGCAACTGACAACTCTCTCCATGCTTAATTTTTGTCTTCAATAATCTTCTATACTCTAGAAACTGGAAAAATCAAGATGACTTCTGCCCTCAGGGTTGGGATGGTGAATTTTCCAGAAGAGGGTAGATAATGTAAAGTTTTAGATCAAATGCTTATTAGAACTATTTGCTTTTGCTTTAAATGAGAAAAAGAATTAACTTAGTTTATGGTCCTGAGCATGAATCTCTAGGCATAACTTCTGACAACTGCATAATACATAGTAGGCCCCCGAATATGTTTGTTGAATGAATGAACAAATAAATGAACGTGAGTTCATGTTGCAATCAACTTTTTAAAAATACTTATGCTCTGGAGACTTCTTGGGTTGATAATCATACATCTTTAGAGAAATAAGAGATTTCAATGGAAAATTTTGCACGTGAAAAATGTTTATCCATCCTGCCATGTGTGAATAAATTGGTTGATAGACCAAACTGATCCAAATGTGCAACTGGATTTAAGACTATATGGTCTAATGCAAAATGTTTTTTGCTTTTACTGGAATGTAGTTGACTGAGGTTGTATCTACCCAATGTCAACTACCAGGGCATTTAAAAATATCCCTTAATGATAATGGAATTATTTGGTTTCTCTCCAAGTGTTTTAACATAAACACAGGCTTACTCAAGGTGACCTATTCCTTGGTGAATACCTAGTGTCTACAGAATACCTCCTTGTTAGAAAAAGGCTTCACCCAGCCCTTTGCTACTTCTGTTGTTTTACTGAAACAGTAGGGAAAGGTCAGGGTAAATTAAGGGCCATGATTCTATTGATACTCAATATCTATGAATCATGCCTGTTTCGTCTGTGTTTCTTTGACCTATTTTGTGCATCAAATACAAGAGAGCACAACCAGAAGGAAACTGCTTTTCAAAAAGTAACTCAGAACATACCATCTACTTTCAGCATGGTCTGTATGTCTCTTAAGTGGTGACTCTGTCATATTCAGAAGCTAAGTATTGGATGCAATTATATCTTTCACTTTTTGCTTGTCCATTAGTTGAATAAGCTGCCAGAAAACTGCCATTTAGGCTAAGAGCTACTATCTGTTGCTGAACTAGCTTAAATGGTATTCAATAAATGATTAGGAATGTCATTATTGAGTTGCTATCCAAAGTCACACACATGCTAATAAAGATGCCTCCAGCATCCATAGGTCAAATGCCAAGAAACAGATCCACAAATACAAGTTAGTCTGTTGTTACTCTTATGTTATTGGGCAAGTATGACATATAAGGTTCAAGCTATCCCAAGAAGAGAACCACTTCCTGCTGGTCTTGTGACCTGGTCATTCCCTTGATGCCCAGCTGACACACATGGCCTCACCACCAGTAGAAACCAAGGCTTGTCTGATAAATAGTAACTGGAGTACTTCAACGTTTGCAGTCTGAAAAAGGCAGTCCAAAGGAACAGGAAAAGCTCTAGATACATCATATAGACTGAGGTGGGGGAGGAGGGGAGAAGGTTCCCAGACCATGACAAATGGCTGATAGCTGGCTTCCATCAAAGGAAGGTTACGACGCTCTAGAGCAGGGGTGCCCAACCCCCAGGCCACGGACTGGTAGTGGTCTGCAGCCTGTTAGGAACCCGGCCACACGGCAGGAAGTGAGCTGTGGGTGAGCCAGCAAAGCTTCATCTGCCGCTCCCCAACGCTCGCATTACCGCCTGAGCCATCCCCCCCACCAACACTCCGTGGAGAAATTGTCTTCCATGAAGCCGGTCCCTGGTGGAGAAAAGGCTGGGGACCACTGCTCTAGAGGTCCACCTCTCCTGAGGGAGAGAAAGGAGGAGGCTGGGGTTTTAGGGGAAACTCCATGTCTGCTTGTCTTCAGAAGCTTTGAGAGGCTCCCTGACCCGTGGGCAGAATCACGAAAATGGCAAGTCTGCAGGAAGTCTGTAGATGAATAGATGGAAACAGGAGGGAAAGTGGGGTATGATTGAGGGATAACAAGGCTGGCCCAGGGACACTGAGAACTGCAGATGGAAGTGTGCATTTGTGGGAGGAACTTTCCTGTGAGGCTATCGTTCAAGGGAAAGGCATGTGTCCAGTTGGGCCTTGAAGGATGGGCTCCTTCCTCCTCGGAATTTGTGTGTGAGTGTTCTCAGGGCAGCCTTGGAAGCCTGACTACCAGCTCCCCTCTGCTCTCCCAAGCACCTCACACGGGCCCAGACCCCAGCAGTGTATCTCTCCCCGGCGCTATGTGTGGCTGGCCAGTGCGAGAAGCCTCCAGAATTCTCCGAAGGAGCTCGGCCCCCTGCCCCCACTAATCCTTTGGTGAAGGGAAGAGATCTGGTCTGAGTGTGCCTGTTAGCCTGCGGCCGCCTGCCCCACCTTAAGAGAGAGAGTGATACTGATGGAGGGGCGCCACCCCCCGCCCCCAGTTGCCTGAGCTTCGGGCTGGGAGACGGCGCTGGGGAAGAGACCGGGGCAGAGCGGGTTCCGAGGGCTGTAAGACTCCAAGCAGCAGGCGTCAAGCCTCTCGCGGGCGCCGAAGCACCTCGTAAAAACCTAAATCGAGATCACCCCTTCCCCAACCTGTAGTCGTCCCCGGGGCTTGGCGACCGCTAGGGCCGCCCTCCGGTCCCCGCGCCCCGGAGCGCCAAGCTCGGCCGTCCGCAGGGCCACGCCTGGCACTAGGCGCCGCCGGTCGCTCCGCGCCCAGGCTTTGGGGTCTCCCCTTCGCGCGCTGGCTCTGGCAGCTAGCCGCTCCGGGTTCGAGGCGGCCAGCGCGAGGCCTGAGTTGGCCGCCCTCGCCGGGGAAAGGAAAAGCCAGAGGTGGCCGCCGCCTCCTCCCCATTGCCCAGCCTGGCGTGCTCGAAACTAGGAAAGGTTGGGATCCCCCGCGTTCAACACATACGCACGCGCGAGCACACACGCACACACTGAGAGAGAGAAGCGCGTGCACACGCACGCTTTGCTCTCCTGGCCAGAGTTGGAGAGGGGGCGCTTTGGCAAACTTGGTCAACCCGCCGGATGACCACTTGCGCACAGAGGCCCCCCTCCCTTAAACTCAGTTTTAGAAGATTCTTTTTCCCCCACGACTTTTCCGTAAGTGAATCAAAGCAGAATCCAGTCTCCGAGGCAGCCGCGTCCCTTTAGGTAAACTTCTCAAAATGCACCAGGTGGCCCTGGGTCTCCAAACCTTCCTGCGCTCGGGCGCCGCGGCCGCCCTCGCCCGGCTCCGCTCGCAGGCTGGAGAGCGCCAGGTTTGCGCGCAGACACCCGCGGTTGGGGCGCCTCCGGCCGGGCGGCGCTGCCCAGGACCACGCGACCCGCGGGAAGGGGCGCCCGGCCCCGCGCCGCACTTGCCCAAAACTAAACCGCCTGATGACAGCCGCTCCTGGCGCTTACACATTAAGAAACCCAAATTAAGAAGTGGGTGAACTGGGGAAGGAGGGAGCCAGGGGAGTTTGCACCCTGTATCTCAGGTATGAGCACTTTTCACTGACATTGATGCAACTGCATTAGAGTTAATGGCAGCAGCCTGCTTCTCATTATTAATTGTCTTTGTGTTTGGATAAAGTATGTAATCTTCTCAGCCACACCATTAAAATAGGTTGCCTTTTCAATTAAGAACTGTCGTGAGCACAGCAGTCAATTTTCCTAATGAAGATGCATTATATTTTAACATTTTTTTTAAATAAAGGAAAATCCCAGGTTTTTATTAGACACGATTATGGAGAAATACAAGAGAGTTTCTCTAAAATGTATGCGACCATGTAGTGCATTAAACTCCAGGCTTTTAAATAAATTGAAATTTCTGCAGATAAAAGGAAAGCATGAGTATCAAATATGTTCAAACCCGCTTCATTCAGATTTCAAAAAGCAAATACGATGAGTTCATTTTTTTCAAGTGCACTTAACAGATATAACAATAAAAACAAGTCAGTGACTGAAAATATGCCTGTAAACTTTCGGGGGATCCCTTCTAGTTTAGAGATAATTTGCAGATCTTAAACTAAAGCAGTGATGTTTGTTGAAAATGCACTACGCACATTTAGATAATGTGCAGTCTTTGAACAAATACCTCAGCTTGATCATTAAGGGGCAAAAAATGTTGGGGCTGTGCACTTACAATTAGTTTTTGTTTATCTGTTTTCTTCCTTGCTTTCACATTTCGTCTTTAAAAAGAGAAAAATTGAAAGCTAATGACTCTAGCAGAACTGCTTAAAATTCTACACCTTTGTGATAAGCAACTTTTCAATTATTGTAAAAAATTAAAATCGCAAAATTCTAATGTCGAAGTTTAAAAACTGGTCAGAAAGTTGATGCTTGGATATGAAAGTGGAAAGTTTGCATCCGTGAACAAAAATGAAAAGTGTGCGCTATTCATTTTCTAATCTTGGGAATATGGGTGCCTGTAGTAAAAAGGATCTGTCAAGATCTATGTTTTCTTTGTTAATAAAAAAAATTTAAGTTACTGTATTTTGCATATGAAATACTATTTTAGACAAACAATTCCTCTTTTTTCTTTCCCCATTCAACGTGAATACTCTCAGAGGAGCCACATTACAGAATAGTGTTGGAGGGAAAAAAAAATAAGTCAAATTCTTCTAAATAGAAGAAAAAAGTTCCCAACAACAGCCAGGCTTTTTTTTTTTTTTTTCTTTGTAAGGCGACATCAGTTGGTTATTTTGCAGACATGATCTTTTCCAGGTTTTAGGTGTTATGTCTTTTAAAAACTGAACTCTTTTTAAATCAACCAGCCCTTAAAATGATCTGCAAAGAGTGGGAAATTAGATTTTCGATTAAAACCTTATCCCATCTCGAAGGATTACTTTATATTGATTCTTAAATATGGCTACAATTGATGGGCTCTAATTAAAAATCCAAAGGAAAAGTCTGCCGTGCCCATATAAAAGAAGCTTTTCATATACGGGAAGTAAAGCTTGTAAAAGGTTACAAATAAAAGATTAGAGATTTATCCAAACTAGTTTAAAGCTTCACTGTGGTTTTCTTTTCTTCTTTTTTTCCTTTCTTACAAAACCATTCCCGAGTCTTTTTTCCCCCAGTTTTAAATGAAGTTTGCAAACAGGCAAGATATTGGACTGTAATGGTTGTTTTATATCAGCTCTGTAAGCTCAAGGCTGCTGCCTGCAGTAGAATTGATTTCAAGGAAACTTCAGGACCAAGAGATGAAAATTACATAAACTGACAGCTACCACCCTTCAACAGTCCATCCACATTCCCGTCCACACTCTCCTGACACCCAAACCCACACTCCCACCCCTCACATTGCTCTCTGTCTCTCACAGTCACACATGCCCTTCCTATCCCTCACCCTAACCCTGCTCTGCACACACCCTTGGTCCTCACACGCTTAGGGACAGGCGCATAGCTTCCAGCTCACACTCAGCTCATAAATGTCTCACAGCCCCACATCTCGCACTTGTCACACAATCTTAATCCGTTTCATTCCGGAACAACATGGTCCTCTTTTCCTCTTTTTTTTTTTTGCATTTGGAATTTGCCTCCGACTCTTTTATCAGGACAGCACAATCCTATCTTTGAAGTCATTTCTTTCCCCCTTACCCTCTTTTTTCTGAAGCACCAGCAATGCAGGGAATAAGCGACCCAAGCTTAATTCATAAGTGATCTGTGGCCTTCTTTTTTCCCCCAATTCTGCCAGCATCGCCGATCTTTAGCTCTTGTTAAAAAATTAATTAAAGTTAATCTTGTCAAAGTTTTTAATAAAGACGTATTTTAAAACCTAATGAAAAATGACTTCTTTCTAAATATCGTGGCAGTTCTAAGGCAAGATGTGGTCCCCCACTGTCCACTGAATCACTGAAAGGATTGGAAATTAATCTTCATATTTCTGAAGTAAGTGTTCAGGGAGTCTAACTGGCTCCTTCCCCCCTGAGAGGCTGTGTTCTCACGGAATATGGGTTTTGTTCTTCATCTTCTTTTTTAATTAGCCGGAAAGAATCCTGAGATCTCTCTCCTTCCTCGTCCCACTCCTCCACTCCCCCACTCCCCCACACCACCATACTTAATAAACTTGGAGGAAAGTTTGGAATATTTTAAACTGGCCTGGCATGTGGGGTGGAGAATGTAAGCCCAGCTAGCACCAGACGTGCATCTAGATTTCGAAATATGAATATCAGCCATATTTTGGAAACTGCATGCAAGCTCTGACAAATAATTTGATTCCCCGTGTACTGGTTTTCTGAATTTACCTTCTGAATGCTTACGTCCCATATTTATAGCAAGATAATTGTACTCACGGCAATTAAAAACCATCCACTTGTTAATGAAAATTACTTAAAAACATAAAGCATGCTACCAGAAGTCAGATTCATAGGAAAAAATTTAAAGACAGAGGACACAGGAAAAAAAAATGTTAAACATGAACAGAGAAAATAAAATGACCACATAGTAAGTGTACTGGAAGTTCAAGGACTTACAGAAAATCGAGTTAGACTTTTCATACAAGGAGTCTTTTTCTCCCACCAGGTGTCTAAGGTTTTCAGTACAACAGCCAGCAACCCCCACCCCCACCCCAAAGCTAGTGGCTTTTGTCCTGAACTAGAGTAGGGTTTGTGGGGACTGTACCTGAGCCCGGCTGTCTGCAATTTCCAAATTGGCAAGAAGAGACTGGAAGATAAAGAGCATGATCTTACAGGTGAAGAGCAATTTTGCAACTTTTCCAGGAGACACCCAGGAGAAAGCTTGCTTGCTACCAACTGCTGCAGAGTCTGGGCAGAATTCCTCTAGAAAGAAAAAGAAAGTCTTTTCCCACCCCCACCCACCCCCCCGCATGCCTCTCTCTGTCTTGTTCTCTTTCTCCTCTCTGTCTCTCTCTCTCTCTCTCTGTCTCTCTCTCTCTCTCTCTCTCTCAGATCCAATCTTTTAAGAGCTTCAGCACATTGCTAAGCTAAAGGGAAATTCTCTTTGATAAAGCGGTGTTTCCAGCTTCTGGGTTTTAAAACCTAGATCTATATTCAAATCTGGCTGAAGGTGTGTTCTGGGATTTATGAAAGCCTCTTAAAGGGGTAAATTTACCAAACCGTGACAAAATCATCACAATCTTACTTTAGACATCTGAAGTGGATGAGAATTTTAAAGAGACCCTTGTTTATTTAACACTGTCCATTTCCAACTCGTGGTTTATTGGCCCCGAATTTCTGCGAAGTTACTAGACGAGAGGGCAAAGGAGAAGAGAGAGCTGTCTGCTCCCGGCCGCTGGAAGGGGAAAAGCCCTCCCACGTCCCCAAGGCGCCGAAATCTGCCCGTCTAACAGAACGGGGGAATTTTCAGGGCGATTCAGCTGCCCCTGCCATCTGAGAAGACGTCAGGCTGGAAGGGTTTCCCACGACTCCGGACCCCACTGCAGATAGGTCTCCCGGTCTACAATTTTTCACTCACTTTGTGGAGATCACAAGCGCGCGTTCTGATATTTCTCCACCTCACCCCGCCCCCACTGCCCCCAAGCCCTCCCTCCCGCCCTTTCCCTCCGCCAGCTGCACAACGTCCATTTTTCCCTTTCGTTCTTTGATGCTTTAAACATCACTGTGGTACAACTGGGGGGAAACACTGTACTGTCTTGGGGTAGCAAGGAGGCTCTGGCTCGTGGGATCGGGGTGGATTTGCCCTTCCTTCATCGAAAGCATGGTGACTGGCCCAGAGCTCCCTACCTACGCCGCACGGGCCAGACCTCCTGGGGCATTTCTACCCCCCCTCCCCAATTAAAGGCCTCAGGGCAGTTGTCAAGCATTTTAGTACAGTGGGGGTGGGGTGAGAAAAAGGGTCCGTACTCACCCTCCCCCCAGCCCGGGCCCCCTGAGAGAGTCTTGACTCCTGGGAACGCGACAGCCAACGGGTCTCTTCGGATTGGAGCGCTCGCGGAGGGCCCGGGAGGAGATGGGCAGACCCCGGGCCGCTCGAGGTCTCGCGGGGACCCGGGGCCCAGAGCTCTAGAGACACCTGCGAGGCTGGCCGCGGCCGCCGAGTGTCCAGCCTCAGGCCGAGCCGCAGACAGAGCCCAGCCGGGCTGCCGAGCGCTGCCTGCCTCGTGCGCACTCCCGTAATTCGTTAATTGCTGGAAATCCCAAGGACGGCCACTTTTGATTACACACACAGTATAAGAACCGACAACAAAGCGACGAATTAATTAACCAACTTCATTAACATAGGTCCCCAAATTAAAAGCGGCGAGCTGTTTCTTTGGCCCACTTGCCGTGGCGGCGTGGTTGGAGGGGGGAGGGTGTTCAGGAAGAGATTTTATATTTCTTTTCCGGCTTTGGGAGTTGTGAGGCAGGAACTGCTTTCTGCTCTCCGCCCCCCATTCCCCGCGCACCCCCCCCCCGGCCATTCACACACCCTCAGCCTGTCCACTGGGGCCTGCACCCCACCCCGCCCAATCCGTCTCGGCTTTTCTGGGGACTCAGGTCTGTCGGGCCCCGCTCTCTGTGCCAGGCGGAAAAGTTGGGCTGGGGTTCGCTCTCTCCGGCTCGGTCCCCGGGTGCCGACCCTCTCCAGCCGCTGGGCTCCCAGCCCCCGGCTCGGGCCGCGCGGGCTCGGTTAGTTCCAGGCCCCGCCGCGGCTGGCGTTGGGGTGGCGTTTGTTTTAACGCAGAAACTCTGATTATTTCCAGCGTGGGCCTCCCACGTCCCCTCCCTCCCCGGGTATCCTGCCGACCCCACTCTTACAGCCCCGAATCCTGACCTGGCTCCTGCTGTCTCCCCAACTGGCCCTGGGGTTAGATTCCGGGATTCGTGTTCTTTGCAGGCTGCCTTGGGCTTCTTAAAACTCTAAAAACCCTGCGCGAAAACCAGGAGCCCGGGTCTCTTGCTTGGGGGCCGGGAGACGTTTATAGGGACATAAAGAATGATAGAGACACTGAGTTTTTGAAAATAGTTTGTTCTTGGACTTGGGTATCTGCATCTCTCTTGCCTACACGCCTACGCTTCACTCCCAGGCCTCCTTTCTCTACCCTTCCCGGTCCCCTCAGCGTGGTCTGACCCTGTTTGAGACCGCAGAGTCGTGTTTTTAACCTTCAGTCTCACTAGCTTTCTGTGTCTGTTCTACACACTTACTGCTAGCGTGGAATGTGATAACCAGCTATCTCCCACGCTCACTCTTCTCCAACCTTGACTTAAATATTTTTATCTTCCCATATTAAGGTGTATGGGTTTCCTTTCTCTCCTTCCCTAAAACAAAAGCAAAAACAAAAGACGGGGTGGGGGGAGAAGAGAGGAAAGGAAGAACAGGAGAAGGAAAGGAGAGGCCTCCCTGTCCATCATTTTAATTATACAATAAGTTCACATGCTCCGGCCCATAATGTATATTTTAAGCACAGCCCAGTGTCTTTCAAGAACATTCTGGTAATGTCGGAGGCCTGGATTTGTTGCCTGCTCGTCCCCCCGTGCAGCAGCGGCCTGTTTTCCTCCCCCTGTTGTGTGTTTTTATTATTTTCCCTCTGGCTTAGATGTGTCAATCATTCTCTCCCTGCCATTGGTTGGAGAGTTTGCGTCAAAAAGTTGCCAGAGAGGCGCTTTCTCAGCAAATCTCCCTGAGAGCGGAACCGACCTCAGCTCCAACTCAGCCTCCACTGTTATTAAAAATAAAAATCGCTAGAGAAGCCCTCCTCACGTCTACTTTGTATGTATCACAGAGGGGCCCACGCGCGTTTCGAACTCGAGTGACTTTCCTTATTTTCTGTTCTTTAGAAAAATATTTTTTGTTGTGTTTGACTTTTCATGGAAGGGTGAAGATTGCGAGGGTTCTAACCCAATACTCTTGATTTCTTTTAGGATAGCTGGCTATTTGGAATTTTGAAGGATAATTTGATTTTTCCCCCCCAACCTCCCATGTGGCTCTAAGGTAAGTGTCTGTCTGTCTTGTCTGTCTGTCTATATCCATATCTACGTGTCCCTCTGTCTACCATCATCCCAGTGCCTCTAATAGACCCACTGATGCACCTTTGAGAACGTGGAGCTCTTCTGAAGGCTGATGTATTTTTTTTCCCTTGCAAATTTTTGAGGTGTAATAACGATCACTGCGAAAAATTTGTGATCTGGAGATAAGGGCGAGTGGGAGAAAGGGAGGGAGCGCGCTCCTGGGGTCGGTGCTTTCGCAAAACGTCGTGGAAACCCTCTGAGTCCGATGTGGGGTATTTTGAAGGGGTGTTGTTTGTGGTTTTGTTTTATGTCAACGCCCATTCTGGGCTTCTCCCTGCTATCTTTGCGCTTTGGACATCACATGTGGTTGGGGTCATTTGGATTGATCCCAAGGACGTTTTCAGAGTCCGAGACAAAAAGATGCAGATGTAGCTAGATAGATGGATGGATGGATGGTGATGATAATGATGATGTTGTTGTTAATAATAATAATAATTTGGGCGCCTCCGCGCGCCCAAAGCCCGGCTTGCCGGCGGGTCGGCGGCCGCCGGCGGCCGCCGCTCAAGCTCCTGCCTGTCCCTAATGAACGTGAGAGGAAACCCGAGAGGATAACCGAGGAGGCGGGGAGCGCCGGCATCTCCTCCGCCCCGGCGCTCGCCGCTCGCTCTCTTCGGCCCCCTCTCCCCCAGCCAAGAGCAGCTCACCAAGGTTCTCGGCCTCTTCCAGAGGGCCTTCAAATCTCCTTTTTCCTTTTGAGCACCACTTCCCCCCACCCAGGGGGGAGAAATCCCGGGAGTGCCATATCCGCCCCCCCCCAATGGCTGTTGTGTGTTGTGGTCCTAGACCGAGCGAGCGTGGAAGAGTCGTTTTCCAACGTGACTGCCGGGGACGGTTCCGGGCCCGCCCCTCGCAGCCCTCGGCGCGCACCTGGGGCGGGCAGAAGTGGCGGTGAGTGGCCCCAGCTCCGCCCGAGGCCGCACGGAGCCGGGGACTGGAATCCTTCCGGTGGGAAGGCAGCCGCTCGGTTGTTCTCGGACAGGGGCCGCGGTCCGGCCTGCTTGCGCGTTCGCGCGCTCTGCTCCCAGGCTCGGGGACACCCGGGCGGCGCGGGCCGGGTCGCGCCGGGGCAAGCGGGGCGCTGAGGCCCAGCCTCCAATCTCGGTCGGCCCGGGGGAGAACCAGCAGAAGGTCTCAGCCGGCAGGCACCCAGCCTCCGCAATGAGTCGCGCCTCAAACTCCGAAGAAGTCTTCGTGTTGAAGCGTTCAAGTGACTCTTGAGGCCACAGTCTGGTTTCAGGACACACTTTTTGAAACCCAAGTCCCCGTCAGAATCCCGCCGAGTCGGCTTTTTCCTCCTTTACAGACCGAAATGGTGTGCGGGGACAGAAGGCCGAGCCGCGTTGCCCCTTGAGTGGTGGATTGCTTGGGGAGGGGACGGGGAGGTCACTCCTGGAAATTCTCCCTGCATCCCAGAGCTTCGGGGGTCAGGATTTTTCGTGCTCTCCTCAGGACTTCTTCCCGTCACCAAAGTTATTAGCACAAGAGAGGAGTTGAAGAGGAAACTCCTCCCCCCCAAAGGCAGGTAGATACCCAGACCTCTGCTCTCAGAGCTAACACCAGGGCTTTCTCCTCGCCATAATTAATAGTCAAGGCCAACCCTTTTGGCACGTTTCTTCCTCCCTCCCTCATGAGTGGCAGCGTTGTTTGATTCCCTGAGGCCAGAAACTTTCACTCGAGTTCGCCGGAGGGAGGCCCGCGCCGGCTGTTTTCTGCGCTGCCCGCATATCTCCTTTTTCTTTCTCTCTCCTCTTCCTTTTCGTTGTCTTCCGAGCCGCAGGCAGGTCGCCAGTCCGCGTAGTTTTGTTTCCTTTCCATCATGCAGAAAATTAATCAGCCCGGACGAGAAGCAGAGCTGAGCACGGCGTCCTGTAATTAAGGGACGTGTGCCCTTCGGATTATCTCGTTAGTTTATCAAGAAAACATTTATTATAATTAATTCTCGGACGAGGTAATTATTATTGAGCGAGGACACAGCAACTGGTAGATGGGCTCCTTGGAAGATGAAAAAAAAAAAAAAAAAAAACAAGGGGGAAGGGAGGAGGGGGGAGGGGAGCGACAGATTGCACGAATTGACCGTTAGATATAAGGCAGCGCGGCCCGGGGCGGGCAAGCGGAGCAGGACCTCGGGCGCCGGGGCTGCGAGGCTGCAGGGCTGCCGGGCAGGGACGCCGGACCAAGTCACTCGCGCCCGGAGGTGTAGGCGCCAAGCGGCTGCGCGGACTCGCCGTGAGACCGCCGCCCGCTCCTTCTAGGTAGGAGTTCTCCAGGGGCCACCTCCTGAGCAGTTGTTTTGAGGCTTGTATTTTTGAAAAGGGATTTCTTTTTCCCCTTCTGGGCTCTGCTTAGAGAGGAAGGGAGAAAGGCTTCCTGGCAGGGCTTTGAAAGTTAGATGGAATTGTCTAAGGCCTCTTCTTTGGAGAGCGCATACCTAGGCTAGCTGTGGCGAACACGTCGTAGTTTTGTTTTGTTCCTTTTTCTTTTAAAGATGTATCCGGTAGTAAATGGAAAACAGTCTATGCCGGGAATTTTGGTCATTTTTCGATGGTAGAGCAAAGGAGCTCCAAGAAGGATCTCTGTCCTGTTGTTTTCTGTTTGTAACTGCTTTTTATGCTGGAATGTGCTACTTTAATGTGTGATGTGTCAGGCATTTCTAATTGGGTGAGAGCTATACATGTAAGAACACTTCCATATTTCTCATGTGCACATCCGATATGATTTCAGTTGTTTCTATAGTAGTTCAGAACTTTCCGACATAGTAAGTTTGCATTAAACGAGAAAGAACTCCAGCTTAGAGGCTATTAAAACCAATACATGACTGTATTTTAAAGCAATATTATTTTCACAGCCTCCAAATAACTATCTTGAAAGGAAAAGATAAAACATCAAGTCTTTGTTGTAGGAGCAACTAAATTAGTTCTACTGGTGAGATAATACAAACTCCGACAAGGGCATTTATAAAATTACATTAAATTAGATCTAAGGGTGGAAAAGCATGATTTTTGTGCTATGAATTTAAATCAGGAAGAAGTTGCAGTAACTGGGTTCCATCTGTGGAGTTTTGTGTCTTGATCTCTTAAGCAATGTAAATATGAAAATCCAGAGTCCTTAAAACTCAGTAGGACCTCTGTAAAAGTAAGAGGGAACTTCTCCTAATCTTGTGTCCGCCATTTTGAAGCAATCTCTCATAGTGTCAAAGTTGCAAAGTAGAGATCCATGCAGGAGAAGTGCCACCTTTTAGGAAAATAAAAGCCAAAATTGCAAGCAGCCAGTCTATAAACATCAATTTTGGATCCCTTTGCTTGGGGGAGTGAGAAATACTCAACAGAATAAAGTAAATAACTTTTCTTTTTCTTCCTTCCTTTTCCCTCTCTGAGCTCTTTTTCTTATAGGATTTTAGGACTCTTGAAGGGTAGGGAGAAATTCTATTAGTTTCACAACTTTGGGGGTTTGTGTATCTACTTTCTTCAAAACTAGAATGTGCAGAAAGGCGCAGAGGAAACTCTGCTGTAGCTGCTGAGCACCCAAATGCCCGAAAATTTGCCTCCTGCAGGATCAGCAGCCTCTACACATCAAAATCAACATGGAAGCAGCTTGCGCTACAAATGTGCACCCTTTCTACTTGCAAATGTGGGAGCCTGTCATTATCTGATTGGTGGGATTCTAACTTTACTTCAGAATTCCTAGCCCACCCTGTGCCAAACTTGAAGACTTTTTTTTTGCACTGCGTTTAAATATTTGATGGGTGTCGATAAAAAGTTAAATACTTGTTTGTTTAGCTTTAGTTCTTTAGACACATATAATCAAGTTCTCCAAAACCCTAATAAATCTGTTACTTACCTCGAAATCTAATTACCCAGACTACTAATTAGGTGAAAATGATTACTGGAAATGACTTCAAATGTGGAATAATAGTGGTTGAGAAGTTTTCTCAAGTTTGCTGTTTCGCAAGTTGGTATTTTAGATGTTAAGTGCACTGACATTTTAGGTTCGCAGCAGTTGAAAGTGGTAAAAAGCTAAGATAATTAAAATCTGCCTTGGAAAGGCAACAGTCTGGGGAGAGGTAGATGTCTTGAATTGTTTCTTTGTTTCTCACCAATGGCCTTTGTTATCTGCATTATTTATTTAGCCAAAGAGTTCTTTGTCTCTGCAAATGGCCCCAATCAAGTTTTGTTTGAGACAATTAGCTAGTGCCAGCCAAGGAGTCCTATGCAAATGTAGGGATAGGAATGCAATGTGTGCATTTGGAGGCGTGGGGTTTTGTTGGGGCGGGGGGAGCGGGAGGCAGATTGTATTGCTTTCTTCGGGTCTTTTTTTTTTTTTTTTAAAGTTTTGGCTGGGGGTGGGGAGGACAGGTTTATCTGGTCTCTCTGCATCTCCTCTAGTTCTGAGAAGCTGGGGAGGGGAGCGGGGTAGTGGGGGAGGCTTTGCAAGTCCTTTAAAAGCCTCTGCTGTGCATAGCCCGGGCTCTTCTTAAGTTAGTGGTGGAACGTGGAAGAGCTGCGTCCTCCGAAGCGGTAAACCAGCACCTCTGTTTGTTTGTTTGCTTTGCCTTAGCTCCACCACTCCAAACCCACCCACCAGGACTCTGAATCTGTCCACCCCGGGAGAAGCGAGACCTTCCGGCTGGGTCCCCCGGATTTGGGCCGACTTTGCGCCTCCAAACAACCTTAGCATGATGTCTTATCTTAAGCAACCGCCTTACGCAGTCAATGGGCTGAGTCTGACCACTTCGGGCATGGACTTGCTGCACCCCTCGGTGGGCTACCCGGGTAAGTGAGCCCCGCGGCACTGCTGCCCTGCCCTTCCCCACGCCCGGTCCGCGGGGCTGTGACACTCTTTCCCCCGAGCACCGGGGTTGGCGGTGGCGTCGCCCCCGCCCCAGCTCCAGGCGAGGTCTCCACTGGGTTTTCCTTCCGAGAAGCAGCTCAAAGCCACAGGGCATTTACCGGCCGAGGAGAGGACAGGGGCTGGGGGAAAGGGAGTAGGTGGATCTACAACGTAGGAGTGGGGCGAGAAGGCTACTGCCCTTGCCATTTGGGCGAGGGGACCCTGCCTGTACCTCGAAGTCCAATTCCTCGGAAGTGCCCTCTTGGCGAAGTCGGGTTTCTCATCATAAATTCTCCCCGCCAAGCCTGGGGCTTCCCCTCTGACCTCCAGGCCCTTAGCCTCTAATCCTTAGAGGTGTGATTTACCCCGGGTGTGAGTGCTTTCCTTTCCGATAAGATCTGTTTTTTAAAATCCTCCTAGAACAAGAAGTATGAAATATGCCCCCATTTGAAAGATGGAGGAACAAAGGCCCCTGGAGTCCTAAAAAGCCTAGATCTCGGGCAGAATCGAGATTTGCCCCATCAGTTCGAGCTGCCGGTCCTCAGGGATCCTTTGACTTCACAGAGTGGGGTTTTTGTGTTGATGGTTTAGGGGTTGATTTTGGAGGGTTCTTGTTTTTTGTCCTCCATTTTTTTTTTTTTTTTTTGGTTAGCTTTCGAAGAGACCCTCTGTCCGGAGCCATCTCCGACGTCAGGCGGAGTGGGGCATTCCCTGGAAGGGGCAGTGTCTGCCGGAGGAGCCGAGGCCGGGAGGGGGTGGGGAGGACACGGGTAGGGTCCGGGTTGAGCTGCTGCGAGGACCAGGGGAGTGCTGAGTGTGGGCGTGGCGGGAGTCGGACACCCGCAGAGACCCCTGTGACTGAGAAGCTGCTCCCGCACCCTAAAGGGCCCTGGGCTTCTTGTCCCGCAGCCACCCCTCGGAAACAGCGGCGGGAGAGGACGACGTTCACCCGGGCGCAGCTAGACGTGCTGGAAGCGTTATTTGCGAAGACCCGATACCCAGATATCTTCATGCGGGAGGAGGTGGCGCTGAAAATCAACTTGCCCGAGTCCAGGGTGCAGGTAGGGCAGATGTAGGTAGACACAGCCATCCTTCCTGACCGTGTCACCCCTCTCCCCAGCACTGTATTTGTTGAGGACCCAGGAGAGTTCCAGGTCTTGGAGAGGACCAAAGGAAGGTTTTAAACTAAACGCTCGGCTCCATCGGAAGCCAGTAAACTTTTCTCTTAGGGCCCCTTGAGTGTCTGATTTCTCCTCGTGCCCCTTTTTGTCCCTCCACCCCCACCCAGTCCTATAACCAAGGTTCTTCCGGTCCAGTTGGCAAGGTAAGACTGGTGATTTAGATGCAGTGATAAAGCACAGTCCTAGAACCCTTGGACCCCTGGTGGACAGAAGCCCAGCCTTGGCAGATTTCAAGGATAGTCACATAATATTTTAGTTCTTCCCTTCCCCCGTTGGAAATCCCCCCTCCCATTCTCATCTACTTTTAGGGATAAAAGAAGCTTAGCTCCTGCATAGTTCCAGTATTTTTACAGATGAAGAAATAGAGTAAATGACTTGCTCAAGGTCACATGTCAGTTTGGTGGTAGAAGAAGAAATTACACAGTAAGAGTGTTTTCTTTGACTTCTTAGGGATGGAACAGAACTTGCTAGATCTGAGCCATTCAGCAGATAAAATATCAACATGGTATCCCAATGATACCTTCCCCCCTCCCCTTACTCCCCCTTAACTTGACCTTAAGCTGGAGAGGAAAGTAAACTCCCAACTCTTCTGGAATGCAAGTCCCATACAGATTTCTCTGGAAAGAATGTTTAGCACCTAAACCACATGTACACCTGGGACTCCCCTTTAGCTAGGACACATCAGCACGAACTGCAGATCAAAAAGAGCCTTTTTCAAAGTCAGAAGAAATTTTAGCACTTGTGAGGCTTGAACTGAAGTCTTAACTGAAAGAAAACAAATGGCTCTGCATGGTTGGAGGTTTGTGCTCAGCCTTCACGGCATCATTTTTACCACAGTTAAGACACCCATATGGAGAGCTCATTCAAGAGGACAACTAAGGACTTTTGCCCAGAAAATGCCAGTAGCTTCCCTGACAAGCCCCCCCTCACACACCAAACACAGCACCTTCATTGCAGAACATGAAGAAGGCTGGTAAAGAGAATTTTCAAAGTCACACACAGAGGCAAAGTTGACAAGCCAATGAACATAATACAGTAAACAATCTGTGTGTCAAGTGGCACTACCCTGAAGGCTCAGACTTGAGCCTAGGAGAGAAGTCTGTCTTTGAGCTCAAAGCAGAGTATATACGAGTCACTCCACTTACCATAAAGAAGGTTTTGGCAAATAGTAGCTTTCAGACCTTCTTCCTCAACAGGATCATTTCTCCTGGGGGCTTTCTTCTGTGAGTCTTTCTAGAAGAGACAAAAAGTAGAGTGATGGAACCAACCTACATATTAGTAGTTGCTACCTGGAAGATGGACTGTAAACTGTTTGAATTTAGGCTGTTCTTGCTGGCATATAACAACAGATCGTTTTCCCTCATTTCTCGTATGTTCCCATCCAAAAGACATAGAATAGATATGTTCTATTCCATTGTGAGAGTGTTCCAAAATGCAGCTGGGTCTTATGTGTATGTGTGTATTTGGGGTGAAATGAGAGATAGGAAAGTGAGGGGGAGAATTTTTAGTCATGATTTGGGCGATTATCTTAAATTTTATTGTTCTGAGCTGGGAGTAAAGCAGGGTCAAAAGCTTTTAGATAGAGCCTCCCCAACTTTCTTATAATTCCAGGAACATATATGAGAGTTTCACTGGCAGGAGAGATTGTCTGCTCAGCTCATCTGTCCATCTAGGACAGATTTATAATCTGGGAGCCACTCTTTTCCTTAAGGAGTCACTGAAACCATGTTAAAGAAGTTTCTTTCCCTTTCAAGGTGTGGTTTAAGAATCGAAGAGCTAAGTGCCGCCAACAGCAGCAGCAACAGCAGAATGGAGGTCAAAACAAAGTGAGACCTGCCAAAAAGAAGACGTCTCCTGCTCGGGAAGTGAGTTCAGAGA
The DNA here is from genome assembly GCF_937001465.1 of Orcinus orca. Classification (NCBI taxonomy): domain Eukaryota; kingdom Metazoa; phylum Chordata; class Mammalia; order Artiodactyla; family Delphinidae; genus Orcinus; species Orcinus orca. The sequence continues at coordinate 157,539,342 of NC_064560.1, read as the reverse complement.
GTGGAACAAGTGGCCAATTCACTCCCCCCTCTAGCACCTCAGTCCCAGCCATTTCCAGCAGCAGTGCTCCTGTGTCTATCTGGAGCCCAGCTTCCATCTCCCCACTGTCAGATCCCTTGTCCACCTCCTCTTCCTGCATGCAGAGGTCCTATCCCATGACCTATACTCAGGCTTCAGGTTATAGTCAAGGATATGCTGGCTCAACTTCCTACTTTGGGGGCATGGACTGTGGATCTTATTTGACCCCTATGCATCACCAGCTTCCTGGACCAGGGACCACACTCAGTCCCATGGGTACCAATGCAGTCACCAGCCATCTCAATCAGTCCCCAGCTTCTCTTTCCACCCAGGGATATGGAGCTTCAAGCTTGGGTTTTAACTCGACCACTGATTGCTTGGATTATAAGGACCAAACTGCCTCCTGGAAGCTTAACTTCAATGCTGACTGCTTGGATTATAAAGATCAGACATCTTCGTGGAAATTCCAGGTTTTGTGAGGACCTGCAGAACCTCTTTTTGTGGGTGATTTTTAAATATACTGAGCTGGACATTCCAGTTTTAGCCAGGCATTGGTTAAAAGAGTTAGATGGTATGATGCTCAGACTCATCTTCTGATCAATGTCCCGAGAGGCATAGGAGGAGAAATGAAAGGCCTTAGAGGGGCCTGCCAACCAGCTACCTGAAATGGACAAACCATCTGATACTTAAGATCCTATCATAGTTTTAGATCATTGGTTTTACTGATTTGCAAAGTGATCGAAAGCATTCTAGCCACGTGCAACCAAATACCACCAAAAATAAACAAACAAAACTAAATTGTGAGGGAAAGGAGGGAAGGACATAGCCTTCTTAAGCAGAGGTGTTCCAATGTCGTAGCCAATTCTTGGTTGAATCTTAGGAATGGACAGTGTCTCGAGCTCACTCACGTTTCATGACCAACTGGTAGTTGGCACTGAAAAACTTTTCAGGGCTGTGTGAATTGTGCGACTGATTGTCCTAGATGCACTACTTTATTTAAAAAATAATGTTCATAAGGAGTCAATATGTAGTTTAAGAGACAATCAGTGTGTGTCTTATATAAATGGTACATCTGTGGTTTTTAATCTGTGCTAGACTTCAAAACTGTGATCTCCTGTTATTGTATGCAAACTTGAACTCCACCTCTGCAGGGGTTCTTCTGTGATTAAATAGGTTATAATTATAAGTAAATTCAGAGCAACTGAGTACTTATCTAAAAAGGTTACCTTTGGCTGGAGGTGAGCTGCACTGAAACTTTACAACAAAATGTCTCTGGACAAGGAGAGTGAGAGAAGAGAAACAAAAGGACACTAACTCATCTGTAATTTGCTGTTGGTAAGCCTAGCGATAAAGAGACATTGGTCAATTGCTCTGACCCTGATGAATTTATAAACTGAGATCATCGTTGTTTATGCTTGCAGATGTTAACTGGAAAAGTTATATACGCAGAAACCTTTCTTCCTGGATTTGGCAAATATGTATAATTATATTAAAATGGTTCTAGCACAGCGTTGGGTCCAGTTTAATTTTATACCACCATTTATGAACGAGAAGCCCACATTCAGCCACTCCTTCCCAAAACGTGTTTTTCTTCGGTCAGAGAGGGAATTAGCAAACTTTATTTTTAAAAAGTGTTGAGGGGGGCCTCATCTATGAATGAACAAGATATGAATGACCGGTATGTCAACTTTTTCTGACTTTCATTAGTACTGCTCCGAAATTGAGTATAGAGAGCCTAATAATCAAAAGCTCTCCTTGCTTTTCCCTCCCTACCAGATAACCCTAACAATTTCTTAGGCACTTTACTAGCATGTCTTAACACAGATCAATTTTTTAAGCGAGAAGGGGCGAACTGTAGTACCTCAGAGAAAATGTGAATGACAAGAATTCCTTGTTTCTATTCTCTTATTTGATTAAGGGTTTTTTTTTTAAACTTCCAAAAATATATGAGGTAAACATGAGAGGGAATGTAATCAGAATCTGAAAGCAATTCAGGCAGAAATGATTTCTGAACAAAAGAGTTTCAGAAAAGTTTTAAAACCTATAATTTCAGTAGTTGAACATAAGGCACCCTGGTCAGGTTTTTTTTGTTGTTTTTTTGTTTTTTTTAGAAAGTGCTGAGGGGAAAAAAAAATAGGTCTCTTCTCAGTTGTACCTGCATTTTGTAAACCAATCACCAGAAAAGGGCCAATGGGACAAAATGGGCCAATGATTATGGTGCTTCTCAGGTAAAAGCAATATTTAATTTCATTTTAAACTCCTTATGCTCTTAAGTCTGACCAAAATTAAGCGATTCTTGATTGTAACTTTTGAAATGAATGTTAGCAGTTGCAACCATTTTGTCTTCTGGCTGATTTCCCCCTCCCTGGCTGCTGCACAGGCTGTCTTGAGCCCTACATGAGATCTTGTCTAATAATTGTTTTTGTTTTGCTGCTAAAGGAAATGAGGAAATGGAATAGTTTACAGTCAACAACTGAGGCACAACTTGATGGCAAGATTTTCTAGTACCTACTGATAATATTCACCCTACCGTAGTTTACAACTGGAATGAGATTGGGGCTGGGGGTGGAGGGTTTAGAGAGAGTTAAAGAAGGAACGTACATGAATCTTTGCTTTATAGCTGTCCAGATACTGGGTCTCATGCAAGGAAAACAGATCCTCAATAATTTCTCACACGGCCTTCAGTTTTCAGGATGCCCCACAAAGGAACAGGAAAGATTACCCTCTCTGTAAAAACAATAACAACAACCACAAACAGCGGACTACTCAGCAAATCGCGCGGTTAGGTTTCTCTCCCCGTACTTTAAAAAAGGAGGACGTCAGAAAAAGGCGCCAAGCCCCCTCTGAAACTAATTTTTCCACCCCCTTTGCACAACTTCGTGTAACAGACCACGGAGTTGAATCCCTTTGAATTGACGGCGAAGTAGAAATGAATTCCCCCTGACCGCAGGCAACGGAGGGAGGGCAAGGGAGGCGGGAAGCTAGCGCGGGCTCCCACGTCCAGAGAGTTCCGGTCACCGCGCCCTGCCAAGACCCGGCTTTATGAAGTTTAGTCCAATAATCGTCATTACTTGGTACTGAAATGACGCCACCCTCCAAAGGCGTCGGGGAGCGATTTCAACTGCTTGCTGGCGATCAACAAAGACTTGAATGTTGATGTAACCTTCGTTTTGAGGGGTGCAGGTGAGGGTTGGGTAGTTTGCTTTACAGAGCTCTGTTGTCCCAAACCTTTATCTTTCCCACAAAGATTCTGGGCCCTTTGTATTTCACCTCGGGAGTGTTTCGTCCCTTCACAGATAAGAAGAGAAATCCAATCAAGTCAATTAAGTTCCGGCTTTCGAAACCTCGGAGTTTGAGATCATGGTCAGTTTCCTCAACTCCTCTCCCACTCGCTTCCCTCTAATCTCACCCTTCCTGCGGCTCTCCACTCCCTCAGCCCCGGAGGCCCCGGGCGGCACTGCGAGGACGTGGCGCCCGGGAACAGCCTGTGCTCCCCGCCGAATCCACGGCGGGCTTTCAGAGCTGTGTTTTCTAAATCTCGACTGCCCGATCGGAGCTAGCCGGGAACGGCACTCCCATCTCTGCCCCGGGGGGCCCGAGGCCCAAGTGGCTCTCTAGCTGGCGCCTCCTTCTGGGCTCCACTCGGCCCTGCGGGCCGGGAAGGGGCGGCCTTGAGGCGCTCGTCCGCCAGCTTCCCCTCTCTCTGGTCCGGCTCCGGCTCTGGTCGGAACCTCGGCTGAGCCGCAGCCCCCATCACGGCCCAGTCCTCAGTCTCCCTCGCGGGCTCCGGGCGCTGTGGGCCCCGGCGAGGCCCGCGCGCCGCCAGCCCAGGGAGGAGCACGGCCTCCTCGAGCCCTGAAGTCAGGCTTCGGCGTCAGCCGTGGTCCTGGGCACCCGTGGCCGGGTGACTTCACGGCCTGGCCGAGTTCGGGGGCCGGGCTGGCTCCAGGTGCGCGTGCGTGGCCCGGCCAGGAGGCGAACGCCCTGAGCTGGAGGGAAGGGAAGCCGAGACCGAAGGAGAGGATGGCGACGTGGCCCTGCCGGGCCCGGGAGAGGGGGCCGGGGGAGAGATGCGGGCCCGACGGGGCCCGCGGCCTCTTGCCTTCCTCTCTCCCCGGGAGGAAGCGCCGCAGACGGCTGGGTGTCCTACTGGCGGTAAAGGGCGAGGCCGCCACCGCCGCCACAGCGGGAACTCCCGCCGCGCCTTTGGCCTCCGGTGTCCGGCGAAGACGTGGCGCCGACGAGGGGGTCCAGCTGGGCCTGCCTTGGGCCCCAGGAATCCTCCAGGGAAGTCTGGGGCTTCTGCTAGTGGGGCTGGGGGAGTTGTGCTCGGTGTTCTGCCCTCCCTGGGGCTCCTGGGCTCTGAGCTGAGCCTTTCAGGGGGGGAGCCTGCGGGACTCTGTTTCCCTTGGCTCATCCCTTTTCTCCGACGCCTCTAGATTTCGTCTTTAAACTGGATGCCCTGAATTTTCCTTTTCAGAACCGGCGCAGCACTCAACCGCCCTGAAGGCCAGAGGCCAGTTCTGGAAGGGGAAAGCCGTGCCTTTGGCGTCCCGGACAGCGCCGGGCGGCCCGTTCCGGTTACCTGCAGGGCAGGGCCGCAGTCCTGCGCCCGCCTCCACTTAACCGGAGGGCGCTCGGGCGGCCAGTCCCGGCGCGCTCACCACATGTTTGAACCCGCGTCTAACACCCGCTGAAAACCTCGCTGTTGTTACCCGGACAAAGCTGTAACCCAAAACCAGGAGTGCCAGTGTGAGGTGGTGGTTTATTGATACACAGACGTCTTTTAATCATACAAAAGAGAAACACAAAGGAGTCGGGCAGGAGACAGGCGCATCCCACACAAACGGAAGCTGACGTCTTAGAAAACGACCAAAATGCGAAGATGCAGGGTCGGGTTCTGCCATGACCTCTGCCTTCTTCAAGCCTTCCTTCAAAACCTTATCTCTTTCCCTTTCGTACCACAAAAGGGTTCACGCCCCATTTACGCATCTGCATGCCCAGATCTGCGACCAGTGTCTTGAACACTTCTTTTCCTCTTCTCAACGGCCAGAACCCTGTAAGCGCAGCGTGCCCTGATAAAACCTGATCCCCCAGTCGCTCTATTTCTGCCCTTGGGTTAGCATGATACAAAAAACGGGGAGCCCCTGGCACTTTCCCCTGGGATGGAGAGAGCAAAATCCCAAACAAAACCCACCCCGATGTTTTTCCGTATTAGGCTCTGAAACTGCACAGATTATGGGATTTGTCTCGGACAGAATTAACATTACATGTGAACGGTAGTGCTTCGGTATATTGAGACACATTGTATACGATTGCTTGGAGCATCTCTTCTAAACTGCCTGTTAATAGCAACATGAGACCTTAAAATAATAAGTGGTTTTTCGGTTTTAACCTGATTAAAACGAAATTTAGACTCTGTAAAGGGCAGTTTTTCTGGTGGAAGCAGTTCGAAGGAAAGGGAACCCATCACGGGGGCTGGAGGAAGCTTTTGTATGGAGAAATGGCTGGAGAGGAGAAGTAAGCAGGCATGCGTTTGAAAGGCCTTCTACTATGCAGCAGTCCCCACAAGCACGGGAGGTGCCCCCAGCTCTAAAGAGAATTAGCCAGACTTCCTCTCTTGCAAGCAGTGTGTTTTATATTTAAAAACCAACCTGCTGTCGACTGTAAAAAACAATAAGCAAATTCAAATAAAGGAGCCCTACCAAGTCCAACCCATTTGGTCAAAGATAACTGCAGGTACCAGAGAGGTCAGGCTATCACTAGGGGGAGGGTCGGCTTCGAATTTTGTTTTTCTCCTAAAGGGAAAGTTGAACAGCGTGAGGTCTGTGACTCACTTTTATTCCTTAATCTTCCCCATCCTTTACCTTCAATTATCAGAGGAAGGAAACATGGTATTGGGGGGCTGGGGGGGGGGAACACAACAACAAAGGGGGAAAAAAAAAAAGAATCCCGTAGCAAATATAATGGTAAGTGGCCAAAGTTTGAATTGACTTCTGTTTCAGCACCACAGGGGGGAAAAAAAAGCTATCCAAGAATCAGATGGAATCCTGTCACCCTCTCCAGTGTCCTAGACATAGTTTGCCTACTTCGGAGTGGGAAAATGACCTTTTTGGATGAAAGGCTGCTTAGTCTACTTGACATCACTAGAAGACACTTCCAGCAGAGGACTTTAAAAATAAGATGCCAGATTTTAGCAGCTATACTAGTGCCTTTTTCTTTTTTCCCCTTGAACTGCCCATGATGGGACCACCAAATCCCAAATGGTATATCCTGCACCCTGCAGGTCTGCTCACCCTCCAACCCAGGTTCCCGCGGTAAAGGCCATAAAACTCCCGTAGAGACAGCTTTTGGGTGGACTGAAGCCTCTCCTTAGGCCCTGCCTCCAATTGCCCAACTGGAATCTCCAGAGGCCTTAGGCTACACTGAAACCTAAAAATCACTTATAGCAGCCTCCAGTTGTGTTAAAATCTGTTCCTAGAACCAACAGTCACATTTTAGGCTCCTGGGATATTAATAAAAATCGCCTTAACATTCAATGCGTTGATAGAGGATTACTGGGGCCTAATGGACGTCGTGTGTGATAACATGGCCCCTGAGCAGCGACGTTCTGGAGTGGGTGTCCGACCACAGCTACCTGATTATCAGCTTACAGTCAAACCTCTTTAGCTGCGATGCTCTTAAGAGGCGTTCTTCCGGACAGCAGAGCGGGAGTCTTCTGTGTTCTTCATTTAACCGTATTTAACTATCGCGTACTGTTCTGGAAAGGGGAGGGGAAAACTTGCCTATAGGCGTAAGGTCACCCCCAGACGTAAGAGGGGCGGGTCGCCGGTCACTGCCCCTCCCCTCCCCTCTTTTAATGGAGCGGTGCCCGAAAGGCGGTGGCTAGGGCACATCTAGGCCCCTGCCTGGGGTGTCGGTTTCCCCTAAGTCTGGGGCTTCCCCGCGGTACTCCCGAGCCTCTCGGCCTCTGGCCGCCTCGGAGCGAAGCCTGTGAAGAGGCTGCTTGGCTTGCCCCGACAAGACCTGCCACGTCCGGAACACTCGTGGAGCTCTCCCGCTGCCCGCGAGGAAGCCTTCTGGACAGGGTGCGCGCAGTCGTCGACGCTAAGGACGCCCTGGCAGCGGCCGCGGCGCAAGGGAGGGAGTGGGTTCCCGGCTTTCAACGAAAAATGTGGCAAGTGCACCGTGTTCCCATTCTCCACCCCCACCTTTCACCCAGCGAACTAAGCGGAAGACTCCGAACGCTGGGCCTTCGGAGGCTGCAAAGTACACCCGGGCATCGCCCCAGGGGCCTCCCCTGCCAGCGCGGCGTCCCGGGCTAACGTCATTTGTCGAGTCCGGAGAAAGTAACAGGCGAGGCCGGGAGTTACTGGAGTGGCTGAGAGGCAGCTTACGCACCAGCTGCGTGGGACATTGAGATCAGACCCCCCCACCCCCAACCCATTCAGCGCACGGGCACCAGCCCCGGAAGTGGGCCTCGAACCCACAGCGCCCCGAGCCATGCTCCAGGCCGCACATGGCGCCGCCGGTTCCCCTGCGGAGCGGTAGGCTGTGGGTCGCGCCCACCCGGCAGAGGCGAGGCTGGGTCCATAGGGCGCTGTGCCTCCTCGCGGAAGCGGGGGCACCCGGGAGCCCGCGATCCGCGTGCTCTTCCTTTTCCAATCGCACCCATGGTCTTTACGAGGATCTGATGGGGGTGTGAGTGAAAGGACGCCGCGAGGCAATGATTACCCTCGGTCAAGGGCGACGTGGGCGCTCTTCTCACCGCATGCCCGGACCGCAGCCCCACGCTGGGCGGGCTGCAAAGTCCAGACTTCCTCCCTCAAGCTTCTTGTGGTGAAAGACGCGGGAACTGAAACAGGCTTGTCCTTAGAGCTTGCGACCTGGCATAACCCCTGCCTACCGCGCCAGGCCTGGGCTAAGACCCCGGAACCAAGTGTGCCGGTCCCGCGAGGAATAGCCGGCACCGTCCCAGTGTCCTTGCGGAAGTGCACCCACCCGGGCCCGAGGGCTTGGGCGGCCGGCTGGCAGCGGCTTCCGGTTCCAACTCGAGGCCTTGCCAGCTGGCGTGTGGAGCGGCGAGATTGCTTCGTGCCAGGGTACGTTTTGACTACTGGCTGACGAAGTCGTCTAAACTGAATTTTGAGATAGTTTTGAACACTAAGGATGCACATGTAAAGCTTTCCCCTGAGTCCTTCTTGGCCACTAATCTAAACAAATTTGATAACTTCTGAGTTGTATTTGGGAATTTCAGCCATAGTTTCAGTGGTAAGGATTTTTTTTTTTAATGGGAGGCAGATATTTTGGACAATTATATATATTTATATGTGTAATATAGAAAGTACACATATATACATGTGTACATTATATGTATGTGTACATATATATTAGACATATATGTCTAAAGTGAAATTAGGTAATTTTGGAAAAAAGAATCACATTAATTTTTAAATTTTAAATTGATCCAAGTCTCTAACTGAAATTTAGTTTTCAGTAGCTCTTGCTGATTAAGTTGACTCTATTTTTAATTTTCGTCTGAGTTGACCACTTGAAGCTCTAGAAGGCTAACAAAACCTCAGTCTATTTGTTAATTATCTTTTGCCAAAATCATAAAGGATATGTTTGGTCTTAAAATTGATCATACTCTAAGGCCCTCTAATTTTGAGGTGGAGAAGTGGTACAAACATGTATTCACCATTTTCAAGGACAAATAATTGGGTTGATTAAACCAATAATATATATTTTTTAAATTTTATTTATTTGTTTTGGCTGCATTGGATCCTCTTTGCTGCCCACGGGCTTTCTAGAGTTGCGGGAGCAGGGGCTTCTCACTGCCGTGGCTTCTCTTGTTGTGGAGCACGGGCTCTAGGCACGCCGGCTCAGTAGTTGTGGCTCACGGGCTTATGTGGGATCTTCCCGGATCAGGGCTTGAACCCTTGTCCCCTGCATTGGCAGACGGATTCTTAACCACTGCGCCACCAGGGAAGCCCTAAACCAATAATCTTGATTTCTGCCCATTTTAAGAGGGCATATTGCTTTCTTTCCTTTTTCTCTTTTCTTCATATGTATTGATAAAGATGTGGAGTATGTACTCTTACTAGAAATTTCTTGAGCTGATATCTTTTTCAGGAATTCTTAACCTGTGATTCAAGTATCCTTTTGGGAATGGTTGTCTGTGGATTGATTTTAGAGGATGGGTAAATTGACTCAATTGTATGAAAATTTCTTTGGTTTGTATGTTAAGTGTATTTTTTCTGGGCAGAATATCCATAGCTTTCACCAGATTCACAAAAGGGTTTGTAACCACCCCAAATTATGAACCGTTGGTTTTTATGATGCATAGGTTGTGAATGAAGGGTGAACTTGGAGATGGAAACTTTTGTAATTCTTGGTAACAATTGGACAAGATGGCAGCCCTGTAAAATTTAAATCTACCCTTAACTTTTAGCAACCTTTAATTTTCTTTAAACAAAATAATCTTAAAAGTCCCTTTTATTTCTAAATTCTACCTAAATTTGAATTATTGTCCATGAGTCTGTTTATGTATGACACATTAAATTAATGAATGAAGTAGACAAGATTTATTCTAATGGTATTTTGCATGAAATGTCAAGTAGAAAATTTAAGCAAATATTTTAATGATTCAGATCCAAAAGGCTTTTTAATCAAAACAAAACAATCAACAATAACAACAATAATAAAAAGATATTCTCCAACCCTAATTAAATATTTCAGAAAATTTAATGTGAATTGGTTCTCTCTCTTTCTGTCTCTGCACATACATAAATGTGTGTGCACATACCAACCATGCGTAGGTTCCCCAATTTTTCTGTTGAAAAGTTTTTCCTTTTAAAGCTTGATGACTGTCAAAGGTGGAGGAAACAATAGATAAGGGAGGTGGGACCTTCTGACTGAGTGAGAAGGAGGGCAAGACTATGTCATCCAGGAGAGGAATTCAAGATCAGGTGGTATAATCTGTAGGGGACCCGGCATAGAATTTAAATTAAATACTTAGAGGACTTTCGTCTTGAATAGCAGATTTTGCCCACTTCCCCCACTTAGATCTCCCCAGCTTACTTCCAACCTTGTCTGAGAGGATATCTTCCATTAACGCAAGAAGAGGTATAATCTGTGGTTTATTTAGCATTTGATCTTTGCACAGAGGCTTCCATTTAGAGTAACCATTGCAGCTAAGATTTGGATCTGGTCCCTCAAATAGCCTGAACCAGGCGACCTCAGGCAAGTAGACACAAGATACTAGCAATTTATTTCATATCAGCTCCCAAGCCATCACCAGATGATAACAACCCTTGGACACCGTTAATCTCTGCTTGACTCAAACTGGTGACCGCAGGGTGAAAGGCAGGGCATTATCTCTGAGCAATTTGTGTGGCCTTCCACAGATTGCCAGTTGGGCCAATACAACTAAAGCCTCTTCTCCAGTGGTTACTTTAAAAAATTCATATCCAAAGTCTTTGGTCTTTGTTGGACTGGAAGGTAGGAGGGCTTTGTCAACGAAAATGCCTGAGGGCCAAGATGTAGGAGCTTAGAATCCAATAAAAATTAGAAAGGTTGAAAAGGTAACCTTGTGTGTTCCCTGCCCAATAAACTTTGAACAACATCACTGTAACTATGACTAGAAAAAGCCTCTGGAAATGAATGTTTTTGCCAAAGAGTAAAGGGAAAATTCACCTTAAATAAAAGGCAAAGTCCTATTTAGAATTGGTTTTATTGTTTTGAAAATGGCTTTTATTTTGCCATCTCTAAGGTCAGTACAGATCACCATATACTCATTTGGTGTAAAGTTCAGGGCTAGAAGGGATGGCAGAAGTGGTGGGCAGTGGAGAATAAAGGAAAGGGGTGTACTGAAAAACAAAGCTGTCCTATGTGTCGGTGCCCAGAGAGGGCTGGCCAAGTGACCTGCAGGGAAACTACTACTATTCACATTTTCAAATATGTAGAGGGAAGAGTTTTAGTCTCATGTCCCAGCATACTCAGTTCTAGCCTGAAGTCATAGAAACCTGCCATTACTACTCGGTGGAATTATTCTGCCCCTGCTACTCCAATATACTAGTTGTAATGATTCAGTTTGATTTTGCTAGATGGCTCTAGAGAGAATCGACAGAGTTTTTAAAAATGGAGAGGTTTTAAAAATACTGCAGCTATTTTAATATATTTTTTAACGTCCATGTGTTGGAAGTGGATCATTGATGGTAAAACCAAATTGTTTTAGGTATTTTTAGCAAAAAGTTCCTTTGGGCAGGATCAAAGATCAGCTTCACTTACACAGAACTTCAGTTGTTAGCAGTGTCACAGAACCATGTCACTATGTTTCTCCATAACTTCATTCCTAGTCTATTTGTTTGCTGCCCTAGCTTTTTAATTAACTGGTATTTACAAACCCTGTTCCATCGTTTAGTATCTTCTCCCCAAAATGATACACTAAATAAACCTAAGCTATAATTACTAATCATAGGATGGGGGCATTGTATACATTGGTAAAGGAACACCCCTTATGACAAAAAGTCACTGATGGGTAAAGTGGTGCATTTTGTAACATTGGGCAGTTGCCTAAGTGACTGTGGGGAAGTAAGACATGGGGTAAACAATGAAGGCATTTTACCGCTTAAGACTGGCCTTGGCTCTAGTGTTTTGATGATATAATGTTCAGAAAGCATAAAGAGAGTCACAACATTTTCCCGGTCAGCCAAGAGGCAAACACACATGTTTAGAGTATTTGTAAGGGCTTACAATTTCAGGACTGTCTTTCTTTAGTATCTCTCTGCTTCATGAGAGGGTCTGGATAGAGTCCAGAACCTTAAAGGGGAAGAGTCTAGGCTTTTGTTTCCTTGGTTAGAGCTGCCACTTCTTCAAGATGATGATGGTGAAGACGGGATCAGTCCCCCATATTGAAATGATTTGCATATGTCTTAAATCAAACAGAGCATTGGACTAGGTGATTTACTCAGCCTTTCAAAGATCTATCCAAGCTGGCAAATTTACTACTTTCCAGAGGTCAGTTTTTATTGTAGGTCTTGAACTTTTACATTTGTGTCCTTCATTGATAACTTGAGTGGATTTGGTGTCAAGGGACATCAGTAGCTTCCCTTGTGCACGTGCAGCTTCTGCTCATCCTGCTTATCTTTGCTGAATATTTTGAACTTCTCCTGAGCTTTGGTTAATTTTACCCCAACTTCATATACAAATTGTGTTGTGGTTTTTTGTCTATATTTCTAGCTCTCCTGACATTGTAGAAACCCTCACACAACATTATTTAATAAGGAGATGTAACTTCCAGGTGCCTTAGAAAATGTAAGTCAGTATATGTTTTTCATTTTTTGAGAAATTAGCCCCAGTTTCACTAGGGGTGTAGTTAAGGATAGTAGTGAAGCATTCAGGCTTTAGAGTTGGATTGTTTGGGTTTGAATCCAAGCTCCTCTATAATAATATTTGTAGATACTTGTCCTTATGAAGATTATTTAACCCCTCTGTGCCTTAGTGTCCTCATCTGTAAAACAGGAAAAATAATAGTTTCTATTCCCCCAATTGTTGTGGGTATTAAAGCACTTGGCTTAATAAATGCTCAGTCCATGTTCTCTGTTATTATTATCACCATTATTGTCATCATCATTGTAGTCAACCACTGGCCAGCAAAACTGAGTAAGAGTCAGAAGCCATGATGAACTAATGTTGACTGTGCTCATTCTACTAAAAGGACAGGAACACAGATGTAACAGGAAGAATGGAAGAAGAGTGATTATATAATATTGTATAATATATATCAAACTATATGTGTTACATAACTGCATGGTTAAATTTATTTTGTATTGTGTTTGTCTTTGTCATGAAGAGTCTGTATTTTTTTTGTTCAACATTGGTAGAAACCATATGGATTTTGAAATCTGCAAATATATTTGGAAAGAAGGAAGTAAGAGCAAAGACAGATTTTATAAGGGGGTTAAGATGTAACAAGACAAACCACTCTATTTATTTATTTATTTGGCTGAGCAGTATGTGGGATCTTATTTCCCCTACCAGGGATCGAACCCATGCCCCCTGCAGTGGAAGCACAGAGTCCTAACCACTGGGATGCCGGGGAGTTTTCCAGCCCTACTATCATTATTTTTTTTTAAATTTTTTTTCCTACTATCTTTAAATCATACCTCTAGTCCTCTCCATGTTAAGAGTTAAAATATTTATCCATCACTGCAAGTAGTTTTCTCCCAGCTCCAAGCACTCTGAACACCAACCTGCTCTCACTTTAGTTAAGAATGATACTGGCATCTTTATTCCCACATAATGTGGGTTAGTTCATTCTGTGGACAATGTTTATTGCCCCCACCCCATCTCTAAAAACACTGTCAAAACATGGTTTTAATTTCCTTTTAAATGTGGCTCAAACAGGGCTGCCATTGCATTTCACATTTTCTCCCTTATACACTGGCATTTAACAAGAAGAGTGAGGTAAAGTAATCTAGTAATAAAGTAATAAAGACCTTGTAAATGGGCTCTTGGTTTAAAAAAAGAAGTAAGAGAATAATTGGGAATAAAAAAGGCTTTATGCAAATCAACTAGTATGGATGATGGCAGAAGGAGAAGAGAACAGGGTAATGAATTTGTTCAAATGAATTTACTGAAGATGGCAATTCAGCTCTCTAAGGAATTACAGGGAAAACAAATAAGTGGCTAGAGGGACTGATGTCTCAAGAAAGCCTGAATAGGCAAAATGGACTATGTTTGCAAAGAGTGAAGTTTTAGTCATCAGCTTCCACAGTGCTTCAGCACACACTGTGCAAGCAATTTGTTTAAGGTTGCAAAATCAAAACATGTCTCTGAGCGCACGGACAAGGAGGCAAGACCTTTGCGATGTCTGCAGTGGAGCAAGGACCTGACAACCACCTGCCAGTGCCTGAAAAGGCATCACCCATCAGGCAGGCAGAAGAATTGTCCAAGACTAATTTGGAGTAAAGTGATGGAAACAAGAAATATGTCAGTGATGACCTCTCACTAGCTATGGAAAAGTTCTTCCAGGGAAGTGGCACAATCTCCAGTTCGGAACATTTAAAGCTAGAGAAGGAAGAACTCTTGGACTTAAGTCTCAGGAACTGTCCAGCATTAGTGGAGGGCTGGAATTGCTGCTAAATGACCTGTTAGGTGTGAGTTTCCATCTACGATGTATCTAACTGTATGCTTATTGAATACCAAATGTAGTTTTCAGTTCTTTTTTTTTTGGCCACACCATGTAGTATGTGGGATCTTAGTTCCCTGACAAGGGGTCGAACCCTTGCCCCCTGCAGTGGATGCACAGAATCTTAACCACTGAACTGCCAGGAAAGTCCCTTTTTTTTTTTTTTCAGTTCTTTTGACAGTTCTGACACTAATATTGTTACTGCCAAAGAGATTTCTGTAGGTTAATATAGATTTGCATTTGTTCCACAAGGAAATGTAATTATTTAATGAGTCAGTATTTGCCTTGAAGGCACTTCAGCTATGACCTCCTCAGGAATTTCAAAGAATAACCAAGCTCATTGCAGCTTCTCATGCCTGCTGTAAATTGCTCCAAACAGCAGACACTAACCGCATTACTAACGAATTACATGAATAATAAAATCATAATGTTTTTCTGGTTTTAGAGAGATTAAAATGGATGTTAGAATGGCTATAGGAAAGGATTCTTAAGTGTCAAACTTTTGTAAAATTAAGTTTCCACTTAAACTTTCATTAGGATTTAGGAAAACTAGGACCATTATAAAGATGTATCTGTTCATTCAGTGAATATTTGAGGGTTTTCTCTGTACCAGGCATTCTCCTGGGTTTGGGACACAGAAGGTTTCACCTCCTGTGGAGCTCACATTCGTGTTTATGGGAGAACACACTGATGGGTGGTCATTACAGGAGACAGAAACTTCGGAGTCAAAAGGGAAACACCGCTGGGTTTAAAGATGTGTGGAAGTGTAATTGGCATTAGAAGCTTAATGTTTGTCAGCACTTTCATGAATGAAGACAATGAACGGAAGTACAGTGTGTGATGCTCCATTCTCAAGTCCCTCTGGGTGATCTGGGCATGTGGAGGGCGGTTGGAGCGCTTAAGGTGCTTCTCAGAACATACATGGGTCCCAGGGTCCGTAGCTGCTGAAGCTCCATGTGGTATCCCGTGTCCTGGCCTTGTTGTGTGACAGTTGCTGCTAACAAGCTTGGCTTTGGCTTGACCATCTTTGAAACTACCCCCTCCCTCACCCCTTCCAATTGCCTCAATCAAACCAACTCCTTACAAAAACAGTGCTGTTAAAGAAATGGCCACAGTGTCACCAGAATAGGCAAAGGGAATTACTTAGTGTTTTCTATAGACATACTGATTGTAAATTTTAAAAAGGCCTTTTTGGAAAAGACAGTCCATTAAGAGACCACTTAATGTTTAATTACATGCGGTTGGAAACTCCACAGAATAGCAGCCAGCCAAACAGGGCATCAAAATCTAAGACATGGTGGCTGGTGCAGAGTTTCCTTTTGAGTTCCAGGTACAAAAATTCAAATCCAGAGTGGTGTATTCTCACACTCTGGCGCTACCATAATACTTAATTATTACTGTCCCCGTGGTGTAATATGATCTTGGAAAATGTCACACAAGAATTCCACCAAATTGTTTGTTTTATTACTTTTCCTCCCCCTCCCTGGTTTCCGTTTCTTGGCTCTGTTCTTTTCTGTAGTTGCCTTTATCTCTCTCTCTCCTCCTTCCAAATGGCATTGTGAGGTTGAGTTCACCAGGTGTGCAAACTTCCTCCCGCATCTGACACTTCTTTGGCAGAAAGCGCAGGTAGCACAGCAGGTATTGTCAGGGTCAAGTTAAAAAATAACAAAACCTGCCAATGCAGATTTCCTTCTCGTGGTGCCTGGCATCAATGGGCTCTCAAAAAGACTGCTGTGGCTTTAATATTTACCTTTTACAACTGGCATGAACTTGGCAGTCCCTCCACAGCTCACCTCCTTTCTCCTCTTCTGTCTTTGTCAGGACCAGAGGATAGCTGGTGTTTCCCCTGGTCTCAAGGCAGGGAGGGTAGGGACAGGAGCAGAACGGTGAACAGCATTATTCTATTTAGAAAAAGTTAATTGGGGCTTCCCTGGTGGCGCAGTGGTTGAGAATCTGCCTGCCAATGCAGGAACATGGGTTCGGACCCTGGTCTGGGAAGATCCCAGATGCCGCGGAGCAACTAAGTCTGTGCGCCACAACTACTGAGCCTGCGCGTCTGGAGCTTGTGCTCCGCAACAAGAGAGGCCGCGACAGTGAGAGGCCCGCGCACCGCGATGAAGAGTGGCCGCCGCTCGCCGCAACTAGAGAAAGCCCTCGCACAGCAACGAAGACCCAACACAGCCAAAAATAAAATATATTAAAAAAAAAAAGTTAATTGGAGCAAGTACTGTTGTTAGATCCTAATTTAAACTTTAGTGGTCACTGTTAGGTCCTTGATCTATCAGAAGTGAACCGACTTGGTAAAATATTGGAGATGTTTGATCTCTGTGGTGATCTTTTAAAATTTAAACTTCTTTTTCTTCTTTTTTTAAAAATATTTATTTATTTGGCTGTGCTGGGTCTTAGTTGTGTCATGCAAACTCTTAGTTGCAGCATATGGGATCTAGTTCCCTGACCAGGGATCAAACCTGGGCCCCCTGCATTGGGAGTGCACAGTCTTAGCCACTGGACCACCAGGGAAGTCCCCTTTTAAAATTTAAAACCAGAAGGAAATGTGGTACTGTAAGTAGTGAGTTATGTGCCAGGTAAATGCCAAAGTCTTACCTGCTAACTAAACTAGAAACTAGTTGATTGTGACAGAAATAGTACCAGGGTTTTTGTTTGTTTGTTTGTTTTATTTTTCATTGTGTAGTATTAATCCTAGTAAGGAAAAATAAAGTCTTAAATAAATACATGTCTTAAAAACCAGACATGCTGCTGGCATTAGAAAGCTTTGTCTCCAGTACGTCTAGCTTCCATGGCCCTTGCTGAGAGGGAGTGCCCAGACTGTTCCCAGACTTTTCTCAGAATTATGGGATCTGCAGTGACGTTCCTGAACTTCATCAACAGCCGGTGCTCCTAACACGCTCCTTAACACGCTCTTTAACAACAAAGTGGGTTTATATATTTGTTGCTTTCCTTAATTTAATGTGCAAGTCTTTATTTCTTCTGTGTTCACTATGGGGCCAACCTTTTTCACAGTTGACTCCAGTGAAGAAATTCCTGAAGAAAGGAGATGTGTGTGTGTGTGTGTGTGTGTTTGTGTGTTTGTGTGTGTATGTGTGTGAGTGGTGGTGACGGTATCTTTATTTATTTATTTATTTTTTTAAACATCTTTATTGGAGCATAATTGCTTTACAATGGTATGTTAGTTTCAGCTTCACAACAAAATGAATCAGTTATATATATACATATGTTCCCATATCTCTTCCTGCTTGCGTCACCCTCCCTCCCACCCTCCCTATCCCACCCCTCCAGGCGGTCACAAAGCACCGAGCTGATCTCCCTGTGCTATGCGGCTGCTTCCCACTAGCTATCTACCTTACGTTTGGTAGTGTATACATGTCCATGCCTCTTTATTGCTTTGTCACCGTTTACCCTTCCCCCTCCCCATAGCCTCAAGTCCATTCTCTAGTAAGTCTGTGTCTTTATTCCTGTTTCACCCCTAGGTTTTTCATGACATTTTTTTTTTCTTAAATTCCATATATATGTGTTAGCATACGGTATTTGTCTCTCTCTTTCTGACTTACTTCACTCTGTATGACAGACTCTAGGTCTATCCACCTCATTACAAATAGCTCAATTTCGTCTCTTTTTATGGCTGAGTAATATTCCATTGTATATATGTGCCACATCTTCTTTATCCATTCATCCGATGATGGACACTTAGGTTGTTTCCATCTCTGGGCTATTGTAAATAGAGCTGCAATGAACATTTTGGTACATGACTCTTTTTGAATTATGGTTTTCTCAGGGTATATGCCCAGTAGTGGGATTGCTGGGTCATATGGTAGTTCTATTTGTAGCTTTTTAAGGAACCTCCATACTGTTCTCCACAGTGGCTGTATCAATTTACATTCCCACCAACAGTGTAAGAGGGTTCCCTTTTCTCCACACCCTCTCCAGCATTTATTGTTTCTAGATTTTTTGATGATGGCCATTCTGACTGGTGTGAGATGATATCTCATTGTAGTTTTGATTTGCATTTCTCTAATGATTAGTGATGTTGAGCATTCTTTCATGTGTTTGTTGGCACTCTGTATATCTTCTTTGGAGAAATGTCTATTTAGGTCTTCTGCCCATTTTTGGATTGGGTTGTTTGTTCTTTTGTTATTAAGCTGCATGAGCTGCTTATAAATTTTGGAGATTAATCCTTTGTCAGTTGCTTCATTTGCAAATATTTTCTCCCATTCTGAGGGTTGTCTTTTGGTCTTCTTTATGGTTTCCTTTGCTGCGCAAAAGCTTTTAAGTTTCATTAGGTCCCACTTGTTTACTTTTGTTTTTATTTCCATTCCTCTAGGAGGTGGGTCAAAAAGGACCTTGCTGTGATTTATGTCATAGAGTGTTCTGCCTATGTTTTCCTCTAAGAGTTTGATAGTTTCTGGCCTTACATTTAGGTCTTTAATCCATTTTGAGCTTATTTTTGTGTATGGTGTTAGGGAGTGATCTAATCTCATACTTTTACATGTAGCTGTCCAGTTTTCCCAGCACCACTTATTGAATAGGCTGTCCTTTCTCCACTGTACATTTCTGCCTCCTTTGTCAAAGATAAGGTGACCATATGTGCGTGGGTTTATCTCTGGGCTTTCTATCCTGTTCCATTGATCTATATTTCTGTTTTTGTGCCAGTACCATACTGTCTTGATTACTGTAGCTTTGTAGTATAGTCTGAAGTCAGGAAGCCTGATTCCTCCAGCTCCATTTTTCGTTCTCAAGATTGCTTTGGCTATTCGGGGTCTTTTGTGTTTCCATACAAATTGTGAAATTTTTTGTTCTAGTTCTGTGAAAAATGCCAGTGGTAGTTTGATAGGGATTGCATTGAATCTGTAGATTGCTTTGGGTAGTAGAGTCATTTTCACAATGTTGATTCTTCCAATCCAAGAACATGGTATATCTCTCCATCTATTTGTATCATCTTTAATTTCTTTCATCAGTGTCTTATAATTTTCTGCATACAGGTCTTTTGTCTCCTTAGGTAGGTTTATTCCTAGATATTTTATTCTTTTTGTTGCATTGGTAAATGAGAGTGTTTTCTTAATTTCACCTTCAGATTTTTCATCATTAGTGATAGGTATTATTTATTTATTAAATTCTTACTATGTACGAGGCATTGTGCTAATCACTTACATATAAAATTTCATTTAAATTTCACAACTTATATTTTAGATAAGGGCATACCCACATAGTTTAGAGGCTGCAGCCCCAGGGAATGATAGAGTTTGGATTTGAAACCTGACTCTCAGATCCAGCCCATGCTCTTAGCCATTTTTCTGATGCTGGAAGAACAGTCTTGCTCTAGGGCTCTGCTAAGTGTGTCTTCCTGCCTAGGATATTCACCAATTATATGTACTCTAAATGCAGCAGGGTCTCCCTCCAGGGGAGGGACCCTAATCTCTTTCTGTGCTTTAGACTCCTTTAGCAGTCTCATGATGCTTATAGATTCTTCTGAATAAGATTTTTGAATGCATTAAAAAACAAAATTACAAAGGAAACCAATTTTATTGAAATACAGCTATCAAAATAAGGAAAAAACCCAAAGCTATGACATAGTAATATGTGCCTTTCTTTATTAATGCCTTAAATAATAAGATCTAGCAGTGAGTCTAATAATGACTTTTTTTTTTGGCCATGCCACACGGCTTGCAGGTTCTTAGTTCCCTGACCAGGGATTGAACCTGGGCCCATGGCAGGGAAAGCACCGAGTCCTAACCATTGGACTGCCAGGGAATTCCCAATCTAATAATGACTTTAATTTTGAATTATCTATGGGGCTAAACAATACTTTGAGATATCTGCAACTGAAATAAGATGAAAATATCCTTGATTTCTCACTATTCAAGACAAAATCACAGGTGTTGTTTCAGATAATGTAGTTTGTTGCCTATATTTACAATAGAAGAAAATTCTAACTTTTAAAAAATATTTATTTGTTTTATTGAAGTATAGTTGATTTACAGTGTTGTGTTAATTTCTGCTGTACAGCAAAGTGATTCATTTATATATACATATATATTCTTTTTCATATTCTTTTCCATTATGGTTTATCACAGCATATTGAATATAGTTCCCTGTGCTATACAGTAGGATCTTGTTGTTTACCCACTCTATATATAATAGTTTGCATCAACTAATCCCAAACTCCCAATCCATCCCTCCTCTTGACAACCACAAGTCTGTTTTCTATGTCTGTGAGTCTTTCTGTTTTGTAAATAAGTTCATTTGTGTCATAAGAAAATGCTAACTTTCAATAAGAGGTTAGTGCAATTAAAGATGTGGTTTTTTTCTTTCCCAATCATGGACCTCCAGAATTCTATGCACAGACACCTTGGATATGTATGTGTGGGTCCAGGTTAAGAACCCATGTTCTAGGGAAAAGGGATGCTCTACCTTTTTGAAGAGGTTGAGGTGCTCATACGTAGAAGTTATTCAGGTGTAAAAAAGTATCATGTACATAGAAATGCCACAAAGTCAGTGCCAAGAGGTATGTAGTCATGTAATAGATGGGAGGAGAAGGAAGAAGAACCTGGCAGAGTTAGAGCCCTGCAACAGGTAAGAAGCTCTGCCTTTGGGGGTGAACCCAGAGATTTTCAGAAGAGGATGCAGAAAGCATACTTGGAGGAAAGTTAAAGTGTACATAAAAGTCTTAGGAATTGGGAGAAATTCTGTAATTTCTCTTTCCCCAGGAGAGACATATTGTGATAATTCTGTACTGAGGCACACAAAGGGACCTGTACCTGGAGTCATCATGTGATGGCAAAGTGGGCACTGTCCCCGTCTTCCTGTATTATATATACACTGATGTATGTATGGCAAGGGTCATCAAGTCCACTAACCTCTACCTACTTTGACTGAGTCAAATGACAGTGTAAACCCAAACCTAGTGTATATCTTTATTGACTTTGAAGAGATAGGCAATTCAAAGTTTGGAGGCACAGATGGTGTTTTGATCACCCATAGTTGAAAATTTGTCATTCTAATGGCATCAAATGCCTCCATTTGGCATTCAAGTACACTAAGATAGGATCCCTTTTTTCTTTTAGGACCTTAGCTCCCTTTTCTCGTGCACTTTATGTTCTTGGCAATTGAACCTATTAAAATTCTTTGCCCACTCTCACTTTATTCTCCTTTGTAAATCCCAACACCAGTAATACCCTTTCTTCTTATCCCAGTCTTCTGGCCTATCCATCCTTTAAGCCTCAACTCAAATTCTGCCTCTTCCATGAAGATTTTCCCGGAACTACCTCTGTCTGTCACAGCCTCCACGCTGGAAGCAATCTTTTCCTCTCTGGAACTCCCATAGCACTTTATCTATATTTCTTTTATGATATATAACTTCAGTGTTACTGTAAACAACAACAGTTGTGGCCTTTGAAGAAAACTCAGACTAGAAAAAGTGCCCAATTATGGGAGGAAAAGCAGAGAAGAGAGTAAAAAACAATATTTATGGCCCTCAATAGTTCTATGTCAATATACAGAATATGAGTAATAACGTGAACTTGGAGTATTAACCAAGGTTGTAAATGTAATTGTACAAGTATCACACAAATGGTATAATAGGATTATGAATAGAATAAGGCAAGTAAAAATATATATTTTTGGTTAAGAAATTTAAAATTTTCCATTAGAGGTGGAGGGGAAGTTTAAGAAGATACACAGTATATACCAGCTTGGAATGACATGATCAGAGCCCTCCTTATGAAGATTACTGTGGTGGCAGCTGAAGGATGGATTAGAGCAGAGAGAGATTTAAGGCAGAAAGACCAGTTGGCAGCCATTTAAATAGTCCAAGTAAGATATAATAGATATCTACTTAGGACTTCAAGATTTCGGGTCTAGGTGCCTGGGAATACGATGATGTTTTTAAGAAGAGTATGTAGTAAAAGGATTTGGGGGGTACTTGCAGGATAAGAGTGGTTTGAGTTCTAAAAGCTCTTGGGGGACAGGAAAACTGAAAGCCTTCTAATCAAGGAATTAAATGCAACTGTAGACTGAATTACTACAAATACAATGTCCCAGTCATAACTGCAGAATTGCAAGCAGGTCTGGGTTCACACTTTATGAAACACTTTGTTAAATATGGTAACTTGCAAATTCTCTCATTTGAAGAACATTGGAAGAAACTTGGAATGTTTAATCTGAAGAGATAAATAGGGGGGATATAATCACTGTCTTCACATATGTGAGACATAGAAGAAGTAAAGAGGGAATTAATTACATTCTGGAGTAGAAGGTGGTGGGGTGGTGGTAAATGGAGTTACCAGGAGAAAATGTTTGGCTTATCCTAAGAAATAGTTTAATACCAATGAGAGCTGCCAAATAGTGGGAAGAACTGACTTCCAGAGCAGTGAGCTCTTCATCTGTGAAGCAGTGAAACAGGAACAGGGTGAAACTTTGGTTGTCTGTTTTGTAGAAGGAATTTCTATAGTCTGTAGAAGGGAGGTTGAATTACAGGATGTTTAAGATACCTTGCTACTCTAAAATCCTCAGCTTCTCTTCTACAAGGAAACCTTTCGTATTTCCTCCTGCCCTGGTGGAAGTGAGTCCCCTTCTCTTGCTCATGAAGCACCCTGGGGCTACCATTGTCATACTGGTATCACCCATTGTGGTTAACAGCTTGTCTGTCTTCCTCCAGACTGCCATCTCTTTGAGGCTAGGCATTGTCTTTTATCTCTACATGTCTATTGTCTAGTGTGGTTTTCAGATAGAGTGATAGCATTCAGTAAATGATTTTCGAATGATGTATAAATAAATGAATGGAGGGGATTTAGGTTCGACTGCTATAAAATGTGGGATAAAGAGATTGAGAGCTGGGAGGTTTCAGTTGGCAAAGTTACCTTCATGGGAAAGTCTCATTCTCATAAATCATGTGATTTCTTTCCCTCTTCTCCCCTAGTGCAGACTCGGTTATCCGAAATATGAGGGAGTTTGATTATAATAAAATGAAATCATCTTATCTGAAAAGTCAAAATCATTTGTGCTTTCAGAGTAGCAAAAAATCAAGAGACTTCAAAGTTGCGTTTGATTTTTATGTAATTAATTAAAATTTAAAAGCACAAAAACACCAGTAACTATTAAAAGTTCAATAGCTAGAAACACCAAGCATATGGAAAAGAACAGTATAGAGTCAACTTACACAGCTTGTGAACAGTAGAGCATCATGTGATCACATACATTCTTGGGAATAATCTGACGTCGAAGGTAGTTCTCCCAAAGGATCCAGTTTCTTACCTTGCCTTTGATATTATTTGCACACTGATTATAATGCCCGCAGTTGTCAGTCTGTGTTAATGTAGACTGTTGCTGCAGTTGACATGAAGCTGAACTATATGGTTCCCTTGGTGGGGAATGGTCTAAACATAGCTAGTGCCTGGAGTGCATGGAGATGTTCCTTTCTACTAGTTTGCCTTCAAAACTGTGTAAGAGCTGCAAATCAGATCCCAGAACATGTTCTCTGTGCAGCCGTCATCCAG
Source organism: Orcinus orca (assembly GCF_937001465.1). Classification (NCBI taxonomy): domain Eukaryota; kingdom Metazoa; phylum Chordata; class Mammalia; order Artiodactyla; family Delphinidae; genus Orcinus; species Orcinus orca. The sequence continues at coordinate 157,515,624 of NC_064560.1, read as the reverse complement.
ATTTGGAATTTATAAGGCTACATTCTCTTTTTAGATTTATGCTGGAGCCAATGAGAAATTGCATTTGTTTACAGAGGAAAAAGAGGCAAAAGTCTTCCTTATGGGGAGAGGAGGCAATACGTTGCTTTCTAAGGACATTTTGGGTGGCAGACTGTCTGCTGTCCCCCTGACCGCCAAGCAGCTTTGGACACTTCTTGGTGCCTAGTGCACACTCAGGTCAGGGTGGTGCATGTTAATAAATGTTGTCTTAAAGATTACACGGCTGCAAAGAGAATTATTCCATTAGAGGTGTGTAGTTGTGACTGTAATGGGAATGATTATAAAGGAAGTAAATGAGGTACCTATTGCAGATATAAAGGTTTCTTAACAACATAATAATCGTAACCATGATAAACATATCCTGACATTAACATTAACACTTTCACCAGCCTGAATGGAAACATATTCAGCTGTCATTTGATTAATTTTCGTTAATAATAAAAGAAAAATCTTACCTGTCTAAAATCCCCTACTATATTTGCATTATCAGTGTTGACATTACAGAGGACCAATCTGCTCATTTGTATAATTTACCTTAAATTGCTCTATCATAAGAGACTGAAGAAAGGATTTCTGTGAAACACAACACTATATATATATGTGTCTGTGCTTGTATGTGTGTGCATGTGTGTTTATGTTTGAGGGCTGCTGTTAACTATATGAGGCATGATCTTTAAAGCTCAAATTTCAATGTGCTAAGGGTTGCATAAACTGAGAAGTGTAAATACTATAGTAGAAACTAAAGCCTTAGCACACCTGTACTTAGTAGTTTCCACCTGAATATGCAAAACAAGAAGTGCCTTTTGAACATACTTATGGATCTCCTTCTACTCATGTCTTTATTCCTACCCCACCAGCAATCCTATTTACTTTGAAGCAAAGTGTATTCAGATGATGAAAGGGAGAACTTGATCTAGTAAAGGATTTTTTCCCCTCATGCATGTTGTCTTACACTTTAGGGAGTTTAGAAAGCAGGGGCAAAATTTCTTATTGGCCATCAGAGATGGACAATTCAGTGAACTGATAATGGTGAATTCTATGAAGAGATTTAATTCATAAGGCCAAGGGGTTTCAGCACAATGGGCTTCTTTCTCAGACAAAATTCCCAAGATAGTCAATGACGTTCAGATTTGACCTCTAATTAATTTTAAGTTCATTGAAAATTTGGCCTGAGGGGATGCCATAGAGGGGACCCAAGGGCTCTTCCCACTTAGCTACGTGTTGACCTGAGGAAACTGTGAAGCTGCTGGCTTTACCTATGAGGTGAGGAAAGAGTGCAGTGGACAGTAGACAGAAGCCAATTTAAAGAGTGTTCCAGAAGGTATTTATGTTAGGCAGTTGTAATTCTCTGGCTATGTCCTACTGGTCTAAGATAAACACACTCCAGGTCAGTTTGCAGATCGCCAGAGGGCTAAAAGAGCTACCATGAACACTCCTTTATGAGTAAGGATATTGTAGAAACGACTAGCTTAAACATAAGCTAACTATGAGGGATCATAATTTTTAAAATTTGTTGGCAGAGGTTTTAAATCAACACTCAAGAACTTAGAAGTGATGAAAAAGAAGATCTACCCTGATGATCTCAAAAGCAGAGATAAGCAGAAGGAACGATGATGATGAAGATTACCTTGCTGGGATTCGGGCTGATATTCAAGAGGCCTGGAAGGGGATTAGGACTCTACACTAGATGGTCACAACCTTAATCTCAGGAGTTGCCCCACTCATGGCAAATTGTCTAAAAGAGCAGGGGACAGGAAGGAAGAAGGAAAGACAACTGTTCGTAATTTTCCCAAGCAACATTTTTGTCTATCAAAAGACCAAAGCTAAGCTGAACTTTAGAGTCAAGGTTTCCCTTATTGGAAACAGAGCAGGCCAGTAACACCTTTAAACACCTACCTGTTTTTCAAGCCACCGAGGGGGGCAAAACCTGCAGAGAGCATGGCGAGGGCAGCACTAGGAAGGCCCTGCAGAGGTGCTTCATTAACCCGATTAAGCAGGTGGATGGAGAGGGCCTCACTGATAATTTACACCTTGCTAATGAAGCGTGTGACTCTTAATCTCCTCCAAACAAGATACACTCATGAAACTCTGGTGCAAGGAAAGGGGAAATTAATTAGGTGAAAAAACTATGAGATTATAGCAGAAGGATTCCTGCAAGGCAACTGTAACCTGGGTGGTTTTTCATTTTAGCCTTTCTGAAATTAATGGCTGAGCTGTCAAGTAAACAAGTTGTACCTTTTGGGCTTAGAAGAGGTTCAAAAGCAGTGCATCACTATGTATAATTTTATGTTTCTCGTGATGCCTTAGAAAATCACTCTGATGGAAATGGTTGCTCTGATTTCTTGTAATTTTAATATATTTGACTACAGTACAGCTGTTTATAGTAAGATTATATAAAGAAGATCCACTTATATATTGCCTATAATTTAAAAATGCCAGCCTACAAATAATTCTTATATTTAATGCAAGATGTGAGAGAATTTTGTGTCCTGAAGTGAAACATTTTATTTTTTTTATTTTTTGGTCACGCCGCGCAGTGTGCGGGATCCTAGTTCCCCGACCAGGGATCAGACCCGCGCCCCCTGCAGTGGAAGCTCCAAGTCTTAACCACTGGACTGCCAGGGAAGTCCCCTGAAGAGAAACATTTTATTTCATATTTATTTAATTTTATTTTCCAGCTTTATTGATGTATAATTTACATATAACATTGTATAAATTTAAGGTGTACAATGGTGTTGATTTGTTACAATTATACATTGCAAAATGATTACCACCTTAGCATTAGCTAACACCTGCATCATGTCACATAATTACCATTTTCTTTTTTTTTGATGAGAATATTTAAGATCCACTCTCTTACGAACTTTCAAATATATGATGTAGTATTATTAACTATGGTCACTGTGGTGTACATTAGAGTCCCAGAACTTATTCATAGAAGTTTGTGTCCTTTGACTAATATCCCCCCATTTCTCCAACCCCCCAGCCCCTGGTAACCACCATTCTAGTCTCTGTTTTGGAAGAGAAACATTTTAAATGATTAATTAGAATTATTACATGAATGGTATTATCAGTTTAGTAAAAGAAATGTAATGACAGTAGCTAATATTTGTCAAGTATTTGTATGTATCAAATGCTAGCTAAATACTTTTTTTTTTTTTGCGGTATGCAGGCCTCTCACTGTTGTGGCCTCTCCCGTTGCAGAACACAGGCTCCGGACGCGCAGGCTCTGCGGCCATGGCTCACGGGCCCAGCCGCCCCGCGGCATGTGGGATCTTCGCAGACCGGGGCATGAACCCGTGTCCCCTGCATCGGCAGGTGGACTCTCAACCACTGTGCCACCAGGGAAGCCCACTAGCTAAATACTTTAACTTTACTAACTCGAGTCCACATAACGGCTGTATGAGGTAGGTAATCATTATTAGTCTATTCGTTTATAGTTGAGTAAACTGAGGCCAAAGAAGTTACGTGAATTGTTTATATCATGCCATGTGTTTTCATGCTTACTTGTAAATGAAATAAACCAGACCTTAAAGCCAGAAATTAATTTAAATCATGTTTATTTCAGAGGATTTCTCATATTTTTTGATCAAGTAGGAACTGGATTTAAATTTACTGTCATTTACTGTGATCTTGGGTAAGTTACCTCTCTAAGTTTCAGTTCCTTCGTCTCTAAAATGGGTGTAATGATTCCTGCCTCATCAGATTGAAATGAGTCTTACCTGAGATATGGCATGTGCTGTACCATGACACAGTCAGGGTTCATACATGTTGCCCTCTCCACAATTCCCTTTTCTTGGGGTCTACATGGGACTTCATGACAGACTCTCAGTCTAACTCATAGCTGTAATTACATAAAGACCTGCAAACCATTGTTTTAAAACAGCTTCTATTCCCTGCCATATCTAAACCAAACTTCATGTTCTCGAGGCTCCACAGGCTGTCTTCTGTCCTAACTCCCATCCTTTGTTCTAAGTCAGGTAGCGTTTTCACTGTGCCCATTCCTACTTCCATCCCTACACTCTTTACTTTCTCCTTGTTTGTGATGTCTTCCTCTTTTCTTTCTGCCAATCCAGATCTATTAATCCCATGAGACCCAGCTTAGTTCCTAAGTTCATTCATCCATCCACCTATCCACCTAGTCAAGGAACTGGGTATCAAGCACTGGACTAAGTCATGAGGATCCAAATGAGACAAGGTCCTGGGCCTCTAGGAGTACACTGTTTAGAAGGGGCAGCAGACACATACGGAACCATTTATTCCACGCCAGGGGAAGAACACACTGGCAGTGGTACAGTGGCGAGGGCATGCTTAATTCTGCCTGGTGTTAGGGTGACATGAGAGGAGCTGTCTCTCAATGTGGATGAGGTTGGGAAAATGACTTCAGGCAGAAGGAACTCAAAGACATGGAGTTGTGAAATGTCAAAAGATATTAGGGGAACATCAGTTGCTCTAGTCCTGCTGAGTTGGGGTCTGTGTTGGGAGCTAAGGTTTCTGTGCTCTTTTCTCTAGGCAGTGGAAATCCCATAGATCCTGGGAGTTTACATTCTAAATGTAAATGGTGGATTATAGGAGAGCAAGACTAGAGGCAGGGAGATGAAATAGAAGTCCATTGCTAAAGTTCAGCTGAGAGGAGATGAGGTCGGCTCTAGGGCTGTAGCTTTGAAGGTGACCAGAGATCAGCCAGCCAATTAGAGAGCGATTTAGGAGGTACAAAATAGGAAGCAATCACTAAAACAGTGTGATACATAGTACATGCTCAATAAATAGTTGTTGAGTAAATGAATGAATGTATGTGCTTTTTTGGTTATTTTTCTCCTATGGTTGCAATTTCTTCGCAGCCCTCTGAAGATGTTAATTATAGTTGTTTTGGAAGTCTTCCCCCTGCCTCTACCCGCCGCCCCAGTCCCCTGCCTTGTGTCCTCCAAGTCCTGTATTTCTGTTGTTAGTTTGGTCTCCATCTTTAATGGCAGAGGTCTTCCTCAAAAGTGGAATGAGTCTGGCATGTCAGTTCATATTTAAACATGAGGTACTAAAAGCTGATTGGAAGCTGTGTGTGCATGGGCAGAATTTTGTTGACTATTGGGGTTCACCATAGGATGGTTAGGCATGACCTGATGTTTATATTTGGGGACCCTAAATTTTCAATATTTTTCACCAGAGAAATATTCAGTTTCACCAGAGAAGAATTTTTAATTTTCTTCCCTGAGGGTATGAACAGGTGTGATATTCAGCTGGTACACACTAATGCAGCCATACTGGTTGTTAAAATATTGAAACTATTATTACTGGTGTCATAAAGCCACTGCCCTGAGCCACGCTGACCCTTCTGAGCCTCATATTCCCTACAACTAGCAATTAAAGGGTCAGAGCCTGCAGGGCCTTGCCTCAATGCTAAGGCCAGTGTCCATTCCAGCTGATCGGTGTCCGTGCTGTACTGGCTGTAATAACATATTAAGAATAAGGCACACACCTGGCATTCTGGGGAGCAGGAAAGGGGGCTGGGTGGACCTGATTTGCATGAAATCTTTCAATCATCTCCTGCACCTTTCAGGGCAGCATTTCACCCCTGCCCTCCTCCTTGCCTTGTAAGCTCATGTCCATGGCCAGAGGTTGCCTGGTTCACTTTCTTCAGAGAGACACCCTCCTATCTCTTGCTGGTGTGAAGGTCACTTGGCTCCTTGATGAACAGCCATATGGGGGACTGTATTCTTCAGTATAAAAGCCTTACCCCTAACTCACTCTTTTTAATAATATCTGGAGCCTCTGAATCCTGACCCCTTCTTGCGTTCTGTGGCACAAATCCACTTGCTTTTGTTTTGTTTTCTTTTGTTTTTGGTCTTTCCCCTCTGCGGGGGCTGACAATTGCAATTTCTCTGCTTTGCTGAGTCGGTTACTGCCTGACCATCTGCTTTCCATCTTCCAAACTCTTGTGGACATCTTTGCACTAGCTTCTCATGGATACTGATGATTCCTGGGACTCTCTTTCAGTCACCTTGAGCTACTTAGAAGAAAAATGTTAGTCAAGACTCAGTGGCTTCATGGAAAAGAAACCAAGTCAAACTGGTTTAAGCAAGAGTGGGAAGATTGTTTCAGGATGCAAGGGTTTTCTTTCAGACTCAAGGGCGTGGATGCAAGAGGCATCCTGAATCTGAAGTGCAAAGCCTCTGGGTCTTCTATGTTTCTTTTCTTTTCCGGGTATTTTTACTTAATTCCCTTCCTGCTTCCTTTCTCTCTGACCAGTTCTCTCTGCCGCTGTGGTCCGAGTGGTGGAATATAGCATACCTAGTGATTCCAAGGACTAGTGGAATTTAGCTTGGTGCCCCTCTGACCCAGTTCCAAAATCTGAGGAAGGAATTAAATGGCCCAGCTTACGACAGGTGACCCCTCCCCGCCACGCCCACCAACCCAGTCAGTGAAGATCCTGGTGGGGCACAAGGTGCAGGCTATGTTACCATTTGATAGACAGGGTAAGAGAATGGTTTCCAGGACTGAGGGAGCCATTGCGAGCCAGGCAGACACACCAAAATGTGTTGACTACAACAGAGGCAGAGTCAATTTTTTACCCACCTAATTTCTTTAGGCTTCCATTCCTCCAACTTTTTTTGGAGGGAGGGGAAGATAGAACATGGGAGGCTGTTTTGGAAAGTTGCTGCCATTGCAGTCGGAGACTAGGCCTGGTGCTCAGGCAGCCACAGCAGTGGCTAGATTGGCCTAGGCCCTTTGGTGCCCACTGTTTTCGGAGAGGAGCAGCCTGATCTCTGGTGTCCCTCCCCAGGGGGGCTCTGGTCTGTTGCCCAGGAGGCCTGGGTCAGCTGCTCTTCACAGCCTGGGGCCAAGACCTCACATAATTCGTCTTTTTTTACTTCCCCTATTTGAAAAGGGAAATATCGACCAAGATCTGCTGGGGGAATTTTTTCACATAAATATGGCAGTACACACACTGTGGACTATATATCAGGTTCCTCTGAATATTACATGCCAAGTAAGAAGTTTAAGAGTTAGAGCTCCCTCTCCCAATAGACAGAATTCATTTTTCTAATGAAATGTTTATTGAATAGGGCAAAGGAAAGCTAGCACATGTGGTAGTTATGCTAATCAGCATTTGATAAGTAGAATGCAATTTTCTCTTTAATCAACCTAGTGCCCATCATGTTCAATTAGTAATGCACTGGTGACAGTCCACGCAGGGCTGGAAGGAGAGAAGCAGCAAATGCTGTTCAGGGATCTACAACCCACCAGTTCAACACCACCCAACACCATGCCAATGCCGTTAGAGTTAATTAAAAAGGTCAGAGCTCACAGGCCTGTATTTCCAGTCCCTTCTGTAGATATAGGGGCCGTACTGCATGTGTCATGAAATTCCTTTGGAAGTGAAGTTCTTTTGAAATGAAGTTATAAATATTGTGCTTATAGATTGAGCAGCTTTATGATAATAGCTGTGAATCACTGAGATAGAAAGTACTTTTCAAATGAAGCTTCATTTAAACATTGTATATATGCTAATAGCAAAATTAGAAATAAAGTGAATAGACAGATACACTTATTTTTTATTCTAATATTTTAGGCTTTTAGAATTGTCCTTGGTGCAAATATGCTGATCCCCTAGAGTGTGTGCTGTGAGTACAGTGAATGGCACTTTAGTCACTTCCCTAGTTTGTTATTGTCACTGTCCTAGTGGTTTTCACTGAAACTAGCCATGAAGAACAGACATACATTTTTCTTCTGGCTGTTAATAAAGTGTTTCATGCGTTGTTTTAGAGATGCAAAGTCCCCCTTATACCCGTTCTATAACAGACTCTGTAAGGTAATACTTAACATTTAGAATTGCTCCCTGGATGAGGCTGAACTTATGAGGCTGTAGGGACTGTCTATCCTTGAGAAAGTTAGTTTCTAGATAAAGTTCAAAGTGACCATTTTATTTCCTTTTTACAGTGTGCCTTTCCTTGTTGTTGGTCTTAGCAGATTAAAAAAATAATGTTCCTTAAACTTTTCCACTAGAGGGATTTCATTTTTAACCTCAGGTCCAGACAGTTGAGTTAATCATGCTTCTTAGTTTATATCACACCATCATCTCCCTCAAGCTCATCCCCATTTGCCCTCCCATTTCCATAGGTACATTCTCTAATGCAGATCACATTTTTCCTTGGATATGTATGTATCCTTGGAAGATATGCAGTGTGGGGCTTTTGTTTGTTTATTTATGTATGATTTTCTGTTTATGTGTTTTAATATAAATAAGTGATGTCATACTGTGGATCTCATTCCAGTGCTAATTTTTCCCTCAACACAGTTTTTAAGATCTGTCCTTGTTGCTGTATATACATGTAGTTCTTTGCTTTCAAACACTACATAATATGATGTCACCTGCATCTACCTTGTTTGAAGTCTCCATTATAATGAAAATGTGCCATGAATATCCTTATACATGATCATTTTGGAACTTGTGTGGGAATTTCTCTCAGGTACATACTGTTAATCGTATCAGATTATATTGTAGCATAACTGTACTTTGGTCTGCACTCCCATCAGCAATGTACGAGGCTTCATAATTCCCCAAATAGTCTCCAGCACTTGACACTATCTGACTTTCCAATTTTGTACCAATCTGGTGGACCTAAATTTTTTTTTTAAATTTATGTATCTCTGGTTATTAATGTTGTTGCCTATCTTCCCATGTACTTGTTAGCTCTTTCCATTTCCTTTACTGTGAATTGCATATTTATATCTTTGGATCGTTTTTCTCTTGGAGTTCAAGAATTTTTGTGTTTTGGTTTTTTTTTACTGATCTGCAGGAGTTCTTTGTGTAATCTAACATCTCGTTAGTTTTACTCAAGACAAATATCTTTTCCTTATATGTCATTAATTTGTCAACTTTGTGTAAAAGTTGACAAATTTGAATAAAAATTACTTTGAATAAAAATTAAATTAGAATAAAAATTAAATTAAAAAATTAAATTAAAAAATTAAATAAAAAATTAAATTTGAATAAAAATTACTTTGAATAAAAATTACTAATATTATTTTTTGTGAAGTCCAACAAACTTTCCTCTTTCAGTTTATGCCTTTAAATGGAAAAAAAATTCTTCCTCACCATAAGTTCACAAAGATAGTCAACATTTTTCCTATATTAGCTTTTTAATTTTATCTTTCACATTGACATCTCTAATTCTCTCTGAAGTTCATTGTTTTTAGTTAGAGATTCTTTATACGTGAATCAGTTTTACAACTGATTCAGTTGTAAAACTGAATCAGTTTTACGAATCAGTTTTACAACACTGATTCGTAGTCCGAATAACCCATCTTTACTTCACTGATTTTTTTTTTTTGCTGTTTAAGTGTATCAATAAATGTACCTTTATGTTCTTTTTTAGTTTTATTTTGTTTATTGAATGAAAGATTCTTTAAATTTTATAGTGCTTTACAAGTTTCACACACGTGATTTCATGTAATCCCATAGTAACCTTCTTTTTTCCCCCACCCCTATGTTGACCCTCCCCTCCCCCCCATTGGCAACCACTAGTTTGTTCTCTTTATCTGTGAATCGGCTTCTTTTTAATTTTATTCACTAGTTTGTTGTATTTTTACATTCCACATATAAGTGATATCATACAGTATATGTCTTTCTCTGTGAGACTTGTTTCACTTAGCATAATGCCCTCCAAGTCCATCCATGTTGCTGCAAATGCCAGATTTCATTCTTTTTTATGGCTGAGTAGTATTCCATTGTGTATATGTACCACATCTTCTTTATCCATTCATCTGTTAATGGACACTTAGTTTGCTTCCATAACTTGGCAATTGTAAATAATGCTGCTGTGAACATTGGGCATGTACCTTTTCAAATGAGTGGTTTTGTTTTTTTTAGATGTATACCCAGGAGTGGAATTGCTGGGTCATATGATAGTTCTATTTTTAGTTTTTTGAGAAACCTCCATACTGTTTTCCACAGTGGCTGCACCAATTTATATTCCCACCAACGGTGTGTGAGGATTCCCTTTTCTCCACACCCTCACCAACATTTGTTATTTGTGTTCTTTTTTTTCTTTCTTTTTGGTATGCGGGCCTCTCACTGTTGTGGCCTCTCCCGCTGCGGAGCACAGGCTCCAGACGCGCAGGCTCAGCGATCATGGCTCACGGGCCTAGCCGCTCCACGGCATGTGGGATCCTCCCAGACCGGGGCACGAACCCATGTCCCCTGCATCGGCAGGCGGACTCTCAACCACTGTGCCACCAGGGAAGCCCTATTTGTGTTCTTTTTGATAATAGCCATTCTGACAGGTGTGAGGTGATATCTCATTGTGGTTTTGATTTGCATTTCTCTGATGATTAGCGACATTGAGCACCTTTTCATGTGCCTGTTGGCCTCTTTGGAAAAATGTCTCTTCAGCTTTTCTGCACATTTTTTAATCAGGCTGTTTGTTTTTTGATGTTGAGTTGTATGAGCTGTTTATATATGTTGGATATTAACCCCTTATCAGTCATATCATTTGCAAATGTTTTCTTCCAGTCAGTTTTCATTTTGTCGACGGTTTCCTTTGATGTGCAAAAGATTTTAAGTTTAATTAGGCCCCCTTTGTTTATTTTTGCTTTTATTCCTTTGCTTTGGGAGGCAGGTCCAAAAAGTATTGCTTCGATTTATGTCAAAGAGTGTTCTACCTATGTTTTCCTCTAGGAGTTTTATAGTATCTGGTCTTACATTTAGGTCTTTAATCCATTTTGAGTTTATTTTTGTATATAGTGGTAGAATATGGTCTAATTTCATTCTTTCACATGTAGCTGTCCAATTTTCCCAGCACCACTTATTGAAGAGATTGTCTTTTCTACATTGTATATTTTTGCCTCCTTTGTCATAGATTAATTGACCATAAGTGTGTGGGTTTATTTCTGGGTTCTCTATTCTGTTTCATTGAGCTATATGTCTGTTTTTGTGCCAGTACCATACTGTTTTGATTCCTGTAGTCTGAAGTCAGGGAACGTCTTCTTCACTGATTTTTGATGACACTTTCCTTATATACAAAGTTCTTAGTGTACAAGAGAAATGTCATATATTTATATATAATTATATTACATATTTATTTATTTTTAGACTCTCTAGTCTGAATCATTGGTCTTTTCCTGTATCTATACAACTTTTTAAAAAAATTATTATTATTGGGACTTCCCTGGTGGCGCAGTGGTTGGGAGTCCGCCTGCCAGTGCAGGGGACACGGGTTCGAGCCCTGGTCCGGGAAGATCCCACATGCCACAGAGCAACTAAACCCGTAAGCCACAACTACTGAGCTTGCGCTCTAGAGCCCATGAGCCACAACTACCAAGCCCGCATGCCACAACTACTGAAGCCTGCGTGCCCTAGAGCCCGCACACCGCAACTACTGAGCCCGTGTGCTGCAACTACTGAAGCCTGCATGCCTAGAGCCCATGCTCCGCCACAAGAGAAGCCACCGCAATGAGAAGCCCGTGCAACGCAATGAAGAGTAGCCCCCACTCACCGCAGCTAGAGAAAGCCCGCGCACAGCAACAAAGACAAAACGTAGCCAAAAAATAAAAATTAAAAAAAATTATTATTATCAAGGCTTTATTGCATGTCTGACCGTCTGGTAGAGTGAATCTTGCTCCTCCCTCTTTACTCTTAAGTGTTGATATCTTAGCCATTCATAGCTCTTTATTCTCCACATTCAAGTTAGAATATGTTTGCCTTTTTTTTTTTTAAAAAGTCCTTTTGGAATTTTGATTAGAATTTTAAAAAACATACAGATTATGTTATCATCCCCTTACAACAACTGGGCATAAAGACTGTCCTCATATTACTAGGCTTCCTCCTAGAGATGGGCCGGCACTGATATTTTTCTGCCCTGGGGAGTGCGGGCCCGTGCACAGGGCCTCCCGAGGCACTGCGGGGGAGAAAAAGTGCACAGCAGGAAGGGGCTCCCCTCTAAGCTGGTTGCATATCTGGGACACTTGACCATGCCTGCTTCCCCTTCCCTCTGTTCCCTGTGCTGATCTAGGGTTTATAGGTTCTGGATTCATCAGTCCCCCTCTCAGTTTAGTGGCACCTCCAGGGTTTGCGGTTTAATGCTGGATGCCAGTATCCTGAATTTGTTGCCGTCTTGTCAGGAACCAAATGTCTTTCACTATACATTTCAAATATATTTTCTAATGCCCTAAAAAAAAAAAAAAAAAAGCTCTTTATAGGTTTTAAAGTAATTTCCTGTATCATAACTCTGTGAGATATAAGGCAGGTTATCATCCTGGGCTTTAGAGAAGTTTGGTGACTTCCCTAAAACTACAGTGTCAGGAAGAAGTTAAGATGGGACTAGAACGTCACACTTCTACATCCTGTTCCAGAAGAAAGTAGCTGTAATGAAGTAGAAGGCACTGGACCTGGAATCAGCAGTCTGGCTGTAATCTCCTTGCTGCCTTCATGTCACACTGTGTCCTTGGGAGTCGCATGGAGTCCTAAGCCTCAGTTTCCTCACGTCTGGGATGGACAAAGTGATCCATAAAGCCCTTTGCATTTCCCAAATCATGAGATTCTGCATACACAGAGGAGGAACCAAGGCTATTTTATGGGAATTCCAAACTTCTGGTTACTCTTGTTCTTTTTCTGCTGAAAACTAATGAAAAGTGAAATGGCCAAGAAGCCCACAGACTGGAGGGTTGCTGTGGAGCTGTGTAATTAACAGGCTGCACATACGGCTTCTGGATAAACTGAGTGGGTTTTATTGTGATAGGTGCTCTTTAGCAACTGAAGGGCGACGATGCTCCTGACGTTTGAGTTTCTGTTTCTAGAAATTATGCACTGCTCTTGGGGAAAGTGTGCTAAGAATTATTGATGAACTTGAGAAAACAAAACAAAGCCCAGAGGACTGATTTGCTGTTCCTGGTGCCAGTGCTGAAGAGAGGACAGAAAGGGAGAGGGGTCCCTATTCCATAGACAAAGAAAAGAATACTGCCTTTATGCGAAAGCAATATTTGCCACAAGAAAAAATATGTTTTAAAAAGGGGGGCTGGGGACTGAGTAAAAGAAGAGAGAATATAGGGTAAGAAGGTAATTCATTTAAAATCCTGAATATATATCCATTCCTAAGATATAGTCAACAATGGGAGACAAGATCCCAGACCTCAGAAAGAACTGGAAGAGCTCAGGAAAGGCCTCAAAGAATCAATGAAGTGTGAAGAGTCAATACGTGGGAGGCTATTTTGAGAAACGGCAAAATTTCGTGCTGAATACCGTCTTGTACATCAGTGATGTCCATAGTTAATTAGGCTAAGAAAAACACAGATGTTTTCTTTAGTGATGTTTGAGTCTAGTAGTCAGCACATCCTATCTATGGTGCTCCCTCGCATTGCCTTTCATAACGTCCACTTTCCAATGACACACAAAACGATTCCTTACGTAATTGTGTATCTACAACTAGTTCAATCCTTTTGTCCACATTGGCAAAAGGATTCAATCTCACAAGTTTGGCTGATTTGGGGTTTTTTTTAGGAATTAGCTGTTTTTAGTAGAATAGTATCTCAGTGCTGGTCTTTAACTTAATAAAAAAATCTCTTGGGTAGTTTAATGGGAAAAATTCTGAACTCTGATAGCATCAGCATTTTATCTGTAAAAGACTAAACTCCTTTTGAATATAAGCCAGTTATAAAAAGGGTTTATTCATCTTCATGTTAGTGAAGTCCCTAACTCAGAGACTAACCTGCACACGAGGAGAACACTTTGGTTACAACTTTGAATTTCTTAGACGGTTAAGCCTTTAAAGTGTGGTGTAAACTGCAAAACCGGAGTTGGATGTGTGAACAGCTGATTCTAAACCCTAGTTCTACATTATCTGTGAGTATTTTGGGGTAGTTAGATCTTTGAGAGTTTCTGAAGTGAGATCCTCTACTCTTATTTGTTCACAATGCAACTGAAATATTTCGGGGAAAAGAAGCCTCTGGGTCTCTATGATTATACAAGACCACCCTAGAGTTGGACCCCTGCCTGCCTCTGTCATTTCTTCTAGCAATGGGGACCACCTCACTCCCACCCTTCCAATCACCTTCCTTCTCTTAGTTCCTTACAAGGAACTGACCTCACCCACCTCAGGACCTTTGCCCATGTGTGCCTTCCACTTTTCCTCCTTGGCTACCGCCAGCTAATTCCTACTCTTCCTTAAGATTTCAGCCCAAATGACACTTCGTCAAGGAAGCTTTCTCCAGTCCCAGAAATGATCTGGCCTCCTTACTCTTTTGCACCCCTCTCTCTGAAGGCAGGAACCCCACTGGTTTTGCACATCATTGTACCCTCAGCCCCAGTGAGATGCCCAGTGTGTCATCGGTATCCCAGAAGTTCTCAACTGACTCCACGAACAAGTTACCCAAGACACAATCTGCCTGCTTCAGTAAAGCATCATTAGATTTTGAAAAATAGGACTGGAAAGGATCTCAAGAAATCATTTGACCCCTTCTGCAGTCTTTAGAAGCAGGTGATGAACAGGTAAAAGAATACATTGCTGAAACAATGAGGTGGTTCAAGCATCTTATTATGTGAGCGAGTTTGCACAAGCGATTGTGACCAGGAACTCCACTTTAGGTTGCATGTTGCAGGGAGCACAGGTAGGTACGTGGTTAGTTTCACTGTGGCTGCTCTGTTGTCTTTGGACAGAAACTGTGATTCTCTTTATCCTCAGTGAGGCAGAGTATCCTGCACACGTGCAGCCTGTGTCCTGGAAGTTCCGCTTTGTGAAGCTGGGAAGCCACTGACTGATGGAACCACAGCTCCTGCTTGGTCCATTAGTCTGCCTAGGCTGTTGTTTTGTTTATTTGTTTAACAATTGCAGAGGCAGAGGTGTGTGGCTCTTTCAATTGTTCTGAGAGGAAGAAGTAGAAAGCATTTAGAAATGGCATTTCTTGAATGCATGATGTTCTACTAAACTGCCCTAAGAATGGAGGCTGTTTTATCATTAATATTCTAATTTCAAATGGGTGTCACGAAAGACCCGTGTATGTCAGCTCTGGTTACTCTCTAACCTTGAAAGGCCTATTTTCTCCTCTTGCCAACTTCTCCATGCAGCTTATCAGGAAGAGAGGATTGCTGTTGCTGTCTAGTGCCCATAATTAATCCCAGAGACAGTGAGGATTTAGGACCACTGATTGTGGCTGACTTCAAATTAAAAAGCCACTTTTAGCATGTGAAACAGACACCATATGTTATAAATGAACCCTTTGCATGATGAGAACGGCAAGATAATTTATATGTAAACACAGGTTGCACTTAGAGTAGGTGTTTTCACACATGCCCCTTCACACTTTTCAAAGATGTTACGAACACACAAACGTGGAAGAACACAGTGTTTTCCCTTCCCAGAAAATTTGTATGATTTTAAACATGAATGTAGTGCCAACCTCAGATTACTGGTTATGAAAGTTGTCTTTCTCTTTACCATCAATGTGGCGAGTACAAACAAAGGCAGACACTGGTCCGATTGGTTAGTATAATCCAATTGCCGAGTTGAGCTTCTTTTCTTGTTCCTGCCATGACTAATTTGTGGTTTCGCAAAGTGTTTCTGAATGTCAGACACATCAATTATAAGAGATGGGCAAGATGCATAAGGAGAACCTTAAGCGGGAGGGGTACTTTAAAAATGTTTATGAGGAACTAAAGTAGTGATTGTAGGCAAAAGTCTTCCTGTGTGTTTGCAAGAACAATTCTCTTATTTAAGAAGGCATCTGGATTATTTTTCAAGTAAAGAACAAACTATCTGTCCACTTCCAATAGGAACTATTGGCTACGCAGTTGGTGTTCCTATTTTTACTAATTGGTCCTCTCCTTTCCTTCAGCTGGTTTCTGAGATAAACACAACAATGGCACCTTCACTCTGTAGACATTGGTGCTTTAAGGGAAGGCTGGGCTAGGTGTTCATAAACAGATTCTCTAAAGGTGTTTATTTTCGATGGCTATAGTGATTTTTTCCCCCTACTGAAATTCTATTATATACCCTTTTGTTGTCACTGGCTGAAGCCTGTTGTTTCTGCAAAAACAACAATAGGCCTGAAGATTAGGGTTGCATTTTATGGGCCTAGCAGCCCAGCAGGGCATCGTATTTGTATCAATCCTATAAATTCCTGGCATCAGGCCTCTTTACTCCTAGTAATTAATCTTTTTCATAAATGCTGCCACGTTCAGAGCCGTTTTATTAAGTTTCTGGGCTCTAAATTTCTATACGCCACTCCTTTACCTCATCAGTGTCAGAAATGAAAATAGAAACACAGCCACCACAAAGCAGCCAGATGGGTAGATCTTTACAGCTTTCTTTTCTTACTGAGGACGGTCAGGCAATCTAGATGCAAGGACCATTTTTTTCCTCTTTATGAGTACTGACCATCATCTCCAAGCTTTGGGCATGGTTTGCTGTGGTTTGTTCATGCTCCTTGTTTGTGTGGACACTTGTCAGGTGTAAGAAGCTTAAGAATCAGGAAGAGGACTTGCTTCTTTTAGTCTCACTCCCTTGTCAAAATGCAATAGCTAGGAGAGGAAGACTTGTTTACTGCCATTGGGCTGGCCTTTCTCATGCAGGGAATATTGCTGAATCCTGTCCTTTTTGCCTCTTTTGGGATTGCAATTGCATTGGTGTGTGTGAGCAGCATTTTTCTTTGGCCCACTGACCTAATTGCAATAGGGGAGGTAAAATATTTTCATTACCCTCTCCCCCAGAATATAGGAATCTTCAAAGGGAACCCGGGAGGGAGGTTAGCCTCTTAACCCTAATTTCCCTGCCACCACCTCAGCTTGGCTGTGCATCGCAAAATTAGCCTTTAGTCACTGAACATAGTGGCACCGGGATTGTTGTCGGTTTTGCTTTTAAAAATCATTTCATATTGTAAACCCAGCGATTATTTCGTGCTGCTTAAACTATATTTGTAGTCTTTGATCATGCACAAGTAGACTCAAGTTAACTGCTGATAGAATGATGATATTGTTCTCCGTGTTTCTTTTTCTTCTCTGTCTTTAAGGACCCTGTGCCTAAGAGTTGGCATCCAGAAACTTCCATTACTACATTACAACATGCCTTTGTTTTTTAATTGGTTCAGGATTACCTATTTGCATAACAAGAAACATAATTCAGCCAGAAAAATCTGTTGTTTGTATGGTATGCGTACTATATATTTATTGCATTTTATAAATTACTGATTATTAAAAATTTTGAAAGACACTGGATTGGCAAAGAATGCCAAAGAGAAGGGGAGAGTAGTCATCACTGCTGATTATTGTTATTTTAACATAGGCTGGTTTCTTCTCTCCTTCCTCCCCTCCATTTTTCTTCAGGAGTTCCTTTC
Organism: Orcinus orca; assembly: GCF_937001465.1. Lineage (NCBI taxonomy): Eukaryota > Metazoa > Chordata > Mammalia > Artiodactyla > Delphinidae > Orcinus > Orcinus orca. The sequence continues at coordinate 157,498,266 of NC_064560.1, read as the reverse complement.
TGTCAGCCACCCTTCTGGCACCTTACTTCCCAGTGGGAAGATACTGTACCTCCACGAGTCTGGGCTGAAAATGGGGCAAAATAGGTTTTGAATAGCTGTGTCAAATAAATTCAAGTGCCTTTCTAAATATATTTCAAGATTAAGTAATTAAGGATTGTAAAGCACTTGGAAAGAATAAAGTGCCATGTAAGTGCTAAGTAATAAAGAGTCATCATAACAGTAATGAAAGGGTGAACTGCTAAATCTTTCTTCCTTCTTTTCCTCTAAGGATTTTCATCATTTCAGATTTGGCTCCTGAGTACAACTCTTTTATTTCTAATGAAGAACAAGGGCTGGAAATATTAATTCATAACGGGGAAGGCTTTTTTTAAAAAGGTTTATTTAGTGACTTCGGGAGTTCATCCTCTACCCTGCCTTTTCCCCCCGACAGCTGCTCACCCAGGAAAGTTTTAAGCTTCATCCTCATGGGTGGGCTGCAGAGGAACTCAAACACAGAACCCCCTTCAGAGGACACCGTTGTGGCAGGCGCAGCTACTTCATCAACCCAGTAATCAACCTAATGATTTTTATTATTATTTTTTGGTGTTTTTATGATTTGTGTCCGTTTTCAATAAACTTGAGACCACCTGCGGTGGCCATTATCGGTTCCCATTCTAGATAGGGCATTTCATCCCATTGGACCACTTTTATCACAACCTGACTACACTTGACTTCTGAATGCTCTCTCTGTGTGACCCTATTTATCAAAAATGTATGTGTGGGGCTTCCCTGGTGGCGCAGTGGTTGAGAGTCCGCCTGCCGATGCAGGGGACGCGGGTTCGTGCCCCGGTCTGGGAAGATCCCACATGCCCGTGAGCCATGGCCGCTGAGCCTGCGCGTACGGAGCCTGAGCTCCGCAACGGGAGACGCCACAACAGTGAGAGGCCCGCGTACCGGGGGAAAAAAAAAATGTATGTGTGTAATTTTTTTTTAAATAGGGCATACATATGTTTCTATCAGTGTTTATTTTCCACTCCCTCCAGCCTTTGGCAGAAAAGCATCCTTTCCTTTATCTTGTGCACATCTTTATCGCTGTCTGTCTGGAGAGCCCAAAACCTTGCACAGGTGGGACTGTGATCCCCATGGTTTTTGTGCTCACAGGTACGCAGACCACGTGTGTGATTTGGAGAACCAGGAATCTAATTTGAATACTTGGTCCTGGAGGTGTCAGGTTTTCAGCCTGTTTTTTGGATATACTAAATAAAGCCTTAGCGATACAGATTCAAAATTGTCATTTGCTTTTTTGCTTTTCACTTTCTTTCGAACAAGGGCCTCTGCTGCCTTACATTAAATGTAGAATGTCATAGAATTTGTGTTTTCTGTACTTCTTCTGTGCAATATCACCACATAGGATATATGACCAATATGGAAACCTGTTTGATTGCTTTTCTGGGGATGGGACAGAGAACTGGGATTCAGCAGAAACTTTGGTTAAATAGCAGTAACAACTAAATAATAAAACAAAACAGTTGCTTATGAAAGGTTTGGTTTGCTTGTTTGTTGTCATTTTAAGAATGGCTCTAGGAAATCTCTTTAATTGAGGCACATAATAATTTGTGTGTATACTCAGTAGAACCTGACCTCAAGGGAAATTTCATGTCATACAGAAATCAAAGAGGAAATGTTCCAAGATTCTTCAGTTGGAAACAGGAGGTAATTTTATTACTACCTCAGGAGAATTTGAAATTCTTCAATAAATCTTATATTCAAAACACCATCAGCATTGATAGGTAAGATTCGTTCTTAGGAAAATGCAGTTCTTGCAAGTTTTTAGGCGTGATTCCCAAAACATCCAGAAGTCAGGCTTCTGTACTCATTTTAAACACATTTCGGCCTTTACTCATAAACACACTCCCACTGATTCTGAGGTTTCCTTCATGTTTAGTAACGTGGGAGACACAGGTGATTTAAAGCACAGGATCAGCCCCAAAAGGAGGGATAGGAATTTAAAATTAGGCGTGGAAGTTTGGGGTCTATAGTAATATTCTAAAAGGCAAAGTAAGAAGTTCTTTGTTTGAAGGTTAACTCCACTGATGATTTTTTTGCATATGACTGATCAAATTGCTTATCTCTGTTAGTGTTTTGTTGCATTAGTCAGCTGTAGTGTTCAAAGAGGTGCTGTGAGGATTAACAATAATTACTTATAAATAATTAATTTTGGTATAATGTTCTAATAATTTAAAATAGTCTTTTAAAGAACCTCTTTAACTTAAACTTCATAAATTATTTTATATATTAAAATATAGTTTTTAAACATACACTTAAATTTCCCCAAATGTATAACACCTTTATAAGGTTTCATAGGGAAACATAATTTGAGAAATTTCTCTATCATGGTAAATTACCTAAATAAATATTCAGACGAATGTAAGAACATTTGTAATTTATGGCAGAGGACACAGACACTGAAACAATAGAAATTACATTCAAATTAGGGTTCTCAAGTGTAGGCTTTCACATTTTTACAAAAACGTGTATCATTTGTCAGTAATAAAATCAGCACGTTACAGATCGAAATGAAGGAGCATAGACAGTTTGATTTACTCCAGGCCCAATACACTTAACTTCCTACTGTTGTGTTGGTCCTTTTTTCCCTCCTTCAAATACTCAAAACCCTCAGTCAGTTTTAATTAGGCCAATTGGAAACGTCATTAAACTTTGCCATCAGCATGTGTGAGAACCTTAGCACCTTCATTTGCCTTAGGGGCCTTTTGAATTACACCTTTGCCCAAGAGACGAGCCCTTCCTGGCTAGGACCAATTCCTGGGTGCCTTTTGAAAGGCACCCTGAATTGAGGGCACAGCAGCAGAGTCTGTGAGGGGTCCCGAACAGATTGTGTAACTGTTGCACAACCAATGTGTACACGTGTGTCACTAATTTAATTTTAATTTTACTGTATGCGTTTGTATAAGATCCTGCAGCTGTCATGTGCTCATCATCTGTCACTGAACTATCACTAAGCCATGCCGGGCTAAGACAGGATTATAAACGATGAACTGCCATGTGCTCTAAATCTTCTTATTTGCCTAGCCTGGAAGGTATGCCCTGTAAAATTTGATTGGCAGTGTGCTCTATGCTGGCCATTGACTTTTGAAGGCCTTTTTGATTGGTTCTTTGAGCTGCTCTCAGTAGATGTATTGACCATCACCTGCTGATTCCTGCACGTGCCTGACCTCCAATCTTCACCTCTCATCTTTTCCTCACTTGTTTGGTTACCAGCTCAGAGGCTGCAAAACAGGCCCTGTCGCTCTGGTGGCACGTGCACTATATAGGGCATATGGCTGACTGGTTGTATGCAGAAGAGGATAACTGAAGCCAAGCAGCCCCAGCACTGTTATTACGGCAGATGGGGGAAGCGTGGCATTCAATATTTAGACAGATGCCACCTCCTTATTCCACCTGTCTGGAAGTTGGACATTGTACAGAATGAACTGTCTGCCTAATGATGAAGGAAACAAAGGGCACATTAATGAAGCTTAGCAGAGCAGAGTATTTACTGAGCATGTACAATGTAATTGTTGACCATAACAATAAACGTAAACTGCTACTGGTCAGAGCGGCTGGTAGATGCATGCAATTACAGTAGGAGCAGGGAGTTGCTACTTTTTACCAGCTGTTTTGGTTTCTTTAATTTTGGTGACTGGGGGCAATAGATAGGACTCAAAATTTGTGATGAATGCCTGATAGAATCAGATTTTCTCAAATGATAGTCTATGCCCCTTTCTTGTTAAAATCCTCAGAACAAGTGTCCTTTCCTCTCTGTTTTGCATGGTTCTTCCAAATTCAGTCCTTAATTTTCTGGTCTATGAATGAATGGTTTCTAACCAAGCAGAAAATGAAGAAGTTATCTTTGTAACTGCTACTATTTTGATGTGTTTGGCTTCAAAGTGAATATGTATTTTTCCTTTAAATTCAAAATACTGACATTGCTGAACCATAGTGATTTATAGATTTAGTTAGAAATGAAAAATAAGTGTACATTCTTTGAGGGTGTCGATTTTTCCTGGTAGATCATTCAGGGTGGTCTTTTGTATATTTTAATTTGTAAATTGTTTTATCCCTTTCTTACAGATTTTTTTGTCAGTACTAGTCTTTATTTATGTGTAAGACCGCCTCACATTTATCAGTGATCAGCAAGTGAGAATAAGTATGTACAGTTTATGAATTTCCTGTAGACTTCTCGCAAGAGTAGAAGTTGATTAGCTTGTTAAGAATCGAAATACTCCTTGATTTAATGCATCTAGTATTTATTTATTATTATAACTATAGGCATAGATGGAAGGTTTCTTTCATACGGAAACAGTAAATAGAATCCTCCTAGCCAAGAAAGTTGAAGGCAATAATTTAGAGTAGTCAATGATTGAACTTTTTCAGAAGCACAGAACATCATTTCTGTTTTAGAACTGGCCTGTGTGTTAAGACAAAACCTTATATTAAAAGATTCCTCCATATCTGTTATCAGGAGCATTGCTGATCTGAAAAACCCAGAATTATTATTTTTAGCGGAAGCCACCAATTAACGACCTTAGCTGAATGAATAACTAAGAAGCACTTGAAGACAGGGAACTTTTTCATCCTGGTCTAATTTTTTTCGAAGCATTCTTTTTTGGTTCATTTTTCTTCAGTGATTATTTTACATTCAAGCCCCATCTGAGGAAAGGCATACGGAAGGGAAGGGAGGTCATTCCTAATTGAACAACCTAGGACTTGTGAGGTTAATTACAGATATTAACGCTGCAGTTCTTCAGCTTCTTGCCCTCAAGAAGCCTCTAGCTTCCAAATGACCTGGCTCCAACAAAGAGACTCTTCTTTAGCCCATTAACTAATTGATAAAAATGTGAGTGTTTAGAATGAGTCTAATTAAATCACCCAGCCTTACAATTACTAGTCCATTTGGTAGCTGTTGGGAGATGGGTAACCTCAGCTGGCATTGTAGAGGAATAAAAGATAAAAATAAAAGGGAGCTTAACCAAGATCATTTTGAAAGCTGTTCATTTGAAGACAAAGTACACATTTGCCTGAAACGTCTACATTTCCTACTTCAAATGCATTCCCTTTCTAGGGTAGCACAATCTCTGAAAAAGAAAATAATGTCTTTTTTTCTTCTTTTTTAAGAGCGGGCATGCTCCACTTTGTCTAATAAAGTTACATGAGTGGCTGGGGAATTTTTTCTGCATTAGCATTAAGCTAAATTCCTTTAGAGCTTGGAACATTGAAGTTTGTCCATTGAGCTTTGTTTAAGGGCCGGTAAATGTCTTGAATAATAGAGATTTTAAAACCCAGAGTGGGCTCTGGGACATCTTACTTTGTCTGGAGTCTGTTTCAAACTCACTGTTACTGCAGCAGCCCTGATTCATGGCCTTTCTTGAGGGCTGCAAGGCTGGAGGCTGCCTGGGCCCTGGGTGGGGGATAAGAACCACTGACTCAACAGTGGCAGGTACAGCACTGCACGTACAGCGAACCAGCCATGCAGCTCAGATGGTGACTTTTTGTCCCCAGTTGAGAGACGTTTGGAGACTCCTTAGTGGGGGATAACACAAGGATAATGTGATACTTCTCACCAAAGTTTTTAAAGCAATCTGCTAATCCAAGAGTCAAAGGATTTAAAAGGGGGAAACATAATCTCTAAAGATCTACTGAATATTTTTCTCTATTATTAAAAAAATACTTTATAGTTAAAAAGCTGACTTTTCCTGATGTATCAGCTAACCTAGGCAGACTCTGTCGAAACAGGTAATATAATGGACAGGAGAGAAACTAGATGAGGGTCCTCTATCTTTTCCAGTGCCTTTGTAGTAGGTGGTCATAAAAATAAAATTGTGGCTTCTTGAGTAAGAATGAATACTCCTATACTTAATCAGGTGTTCATGTCTTCACTATTAGCTCTGAGAGGTGGTTACTTGTTACTGTTGGAAGCATTCAGATAGTGACTAAGCAACAGTTATTTTCAAAGTTTTTGTGATGTCGAATGGATGGAGATACGTACCGGCATAAGTCAATTCTCCTTAGGCACATTCATTGCCAGAGACGTTAATATTGATGAACAGTAGGCTGGCTCATCCTTACACTCTACATTAATATAAACCCAAGCAAAAAGTGTTAAAAGGACATTTCACTTTTTAATCATTTACTCCTAGTCTCCAAGAGGAAGTATTTCCTTTCTGATTATCCTATCATTCAACTCATGCTAATTAATGAGTGTAACAGAACTTTAGCAGACAGTTTGGTTGCAGGTGTATTCAGACCAAGGGAGATTTAATTACTGGCTAATTGCCTGGTGTCCAAGGTAACATAATATTATAGTTGCAAATGCTGTGGTATTAATCCATCTTAAAGAAGTGCAGTGTGGCTCAGTCTCTGCATTCAGAGACTCCTGGAGGATGCAGCTGGCATTGCTACACGTGTATCGAGGATAAGGGATCTTGTCTTTTGTATTTGTGACTAAATACCCAGTGTCTGGCCTAGGGCAGGACACATAGTAGACACTCAGTAAGCATTTACTGAGTGAGTGAATGTGAATGAAAGTAAGCCAACAAAAAAGTGCACTATGAATTATCTGAGCACAGGAAGGAAGGCTGTAACTTAGGACGTTAAAAACAAAACAGAAAAAAAAAAGAAACTAACATTTTCTAAGTACCTTCTGCAGGCCAAGTACTCTAATTTACCTACATTGTCTCATTTTATCTTAGCAGGTTAATGTAATAATTAAGACTATGAACCTTGGATGAGAAAGCTCTGGGTTCAAATCACAGTTCTACCTCTTACTAGTTCTAGGTCCTTGGCCAGTTCATCTAAAAGCCTCAGTTTTCTCATCTATAAAATAGAGGGTGTGGGAATAATGTTTAACTCAAGGAATAGTTGTAAGGGTTAAACAAGATATATAAAATGTTTAGCATATATATTTGCCATCTTACAGAATGGATAATTGAGACTCAGAGAGGCTAAATAATTTGCCCAAATTGACAGAACTGGCAAGGGGCAAACAGAGCAGCCTGACTCCAGATCCCATGCTTTTTCCATTGCATCCGACTACTCAAAGGAGATCTGTTATCTGAGTACTTGTGGCTTGATGTCACTGATTCTATGGCGAATCAGACCCTAAAACAAGCCCCTAAAAGTAAGCTGGGTAGTTCTGAAAGCCAGCATGTAGCATGGCAATGGTGAATCTCCACCTATGTTATGGACTGTGGTTTACCAGCATTGAAATGCTGCTTTCTGTCTCACCCTGATCCTGGGGTTGACACATGGAAAGACTGGGTAATAAAACCATCAGGAAAGTGCTGCACAGTTACCTAAAATCAAGTAGCCCAAAATCAGATCAACAAAAGAAAAAAAATGTAAGAGCACACTGAACTACAAATCAAACTTTTGAGCTTATATTAGGTGAATGGGAGATTGCACCTTCTAAGAGGCCATCTTAAGCAGTGAACTGGGTTTTTTGGCCAAAAGTTATCAAGTATTTTGGGCCCAACTTCAGGTCAGTCTGTGTTTGTTGCAAAGAAAATACATAAGTGTTGACTTGTTAATCTGATCGGCCATACCCAGAAGCTTCTGATGCCATCTTTGATTAAAGGGCAATGGCTTCTTTAGCTTGTAGGATGAATGCTTGGGAGTCAAAACATCTGGATTTTTCTAGTTGCTATTTCTGACTCTGGCTTTGCATAGCACCATGAACTGAAATTGATCACATTCACCTGTCCTTTCAGAGCTAACTGTGCAAGGAAGTCAATTTTGCGAGCTTCTCAATGTCTGTGGCTGAGGTTCATAGTTCCCTGGCCACGGATTTTGGCCCCTCCCCTTCCAGCCACATTCAGACCATGTGAAAGGCTCAGGGTGACTCATCCTACTAGAAAGTCATCTTAAAGAGCATGATGGACGATCAGGTATATAGCCTTGTCCCTCACCCTCACCACCATCCAGGATGTTGCTCTTTTACCTTCCTCCTAGTATTTTCCAGTCCCCTTGCACTTTCCTTCCTAACAAAACTTGATGCCAGTCACTAACATTAATAACCGATGTTTACTTTTCCCAGGGATCTCTGCCTTGTAAGCCGTGGGGCAGAGACTGCCCGCTGTTCACTAAATATTTGTTTCATCTTCTTTCGGGGTACCCAGCTAGTCTACATTTCCTAGATTTCCTTGCAGTTCTGTGTGACAGTGTGACTGAGGTCTAGACCATGTGGATGACATGGTCCTCCATGCTCCTCCTTGCTTCTACCCCATTCTGGCTGATTGGGATGGAGAATGATCAAGTTAACTTTGGAAGTCATGTGTAAAGATGATAGAACCTCTGTCAGCCTGGGTACCTGCATGGCCATGTAGAATAGCTCTATCTCTGACCTAACATATGCCTGGAGTGTCTCTAGAAAAAGAAGGAAATTTGGCGCCTGCTTGTTACAGGGGCAAGTAATACTCTAACTACTACAGCCTGGGTCTCTAGTGTGGAATAAAGGGCATGAGCCAGTGTAAAAGGAATACCAGGTACCACCAAACAGATGGTGGGAATACTGAGGGCTAGGATTGTCTTCCATTCTGCCTTTCCTACCGTAGAGGTGACATCCGTCCCTACACAGGTCCGTGGATCTTGATGATATTTGGGAGCAATTAAAATAATGCTGTTCCCCCAGAGCCTGTTAATTTGTGAGGTCGGCTTCATTTGTGGAAGGACCCACCCGATGGAGGGTCTCAATGCTAAGTCAAGCCACTGGACTAAAGGACACTGCTGTCTCCAGTTCAGGTAGCAATGTGGGACAGTTTTAGGAAAGTCATTAAGCATCCTGATTTTTCTGCCTTTGGGTTTTTTTTGTCATCTAGATGTAATGTGGTCACCCTTTTCTCTATGCTCAAGCCACAGAAGAAGGCCACCCACATTATCTGTCAGAAGAGGAATATTTCTCAGCAGGGCTCACTAGTCTGCTCATTCCTAACACATTGTCACCAGTTAGCCATTTGGGGAGGGAGGGCTTGGTTTTAATTTTGTCAGAATCAATAGGATGCTTATCCTACGGATTCGTTGTTGAGAAATTTATGTGAGTCCATGAATTACCTCGAAGGACAATGAACCAATGAATTTTGACTTGGGAAAGTGTCACATAAACAGCTTGTTTGTAAAGGCAGATGTTTTTAGATTATAGAGCCCATTCTTACATCAGCTACTGTAAATTTCAGGATTTGCATTTCGCTCCTCAAAGGGACAAATCCATATATTTCCTTTCTCAGTCTTATGCAAGCTCCGTTCTCAGACTCTGCAGTGTTATCAAGGAACTCAACTTTGGTGTGATTAATATTTCTCATCACGCTTTTTGAGAAGGGTTAGAGGCTTTCAATCCTTATCAAAGGCAATGAGAGAGCATCAGTGTGAGGGAAACAAAAAGCCAAAGGCAGCTATTGGATCAGAATCTGAAAGTCTAACAAATGCCTCAGACTTGAGTAAATCCCCACTAATAAGCACATTCTGTATCACAGCAAAGTTGAGGAGCATAATCTGAAACCATAAAGGGAAGCATCAGGCAATTGGGAAGTATAGGAAGATAATTATCAGCCTAAACCCCCAGCCATCGTCTGTGCGCCAAGGCGTACCATATGCACTATACATTGATTATGATAGTAAAGGGATTACAATTCATCTTGGGCATTTTGTAAATTACTCAAATCCAACAGATGGGAAATTGGCAGGTCCCATCAAATAGAAAATTCAACGTTAACTCAAGTGGGCTGATAAAAATAATCATAAACCATTTAGAATATCCTTCAATCACAAAGCTCAGTGATTAAAATCAAATACCTCTCAGCTCCCATCCAGTGGTCATTTCATGGTATGCTATGTCTATAGGATGTCTTGCCCCTAAAGTTCAGAGGTTATAACTTCAATTTACATAGACTGAGGCTGTGACACTGTATAGGATTAAAAAGCCTTTTGAAGTCTGTCCCTAAAGAACATTTAGCCAGGCAACATCTCAATAGGACAAGTATTTTTCAAAATGATTGACTTCACACTGCTTGAGGGCTGGTAGATTAGATCAGTCAACAGAACTAACTATATGACTGCATGGCTAGATGGATAGAAAGATGACAATGTCTATACATTAGGTTGGAGGCTTTCCAAAAGGAGGTGCCAATGACTGACACTTGCTCTTTTGTTGCTGAGAGATGGGGAGAAGATTGGATGTGAATAGGTACCTTCTTAAAGGTGAAGATGGCAGATGAATAGCAAGTTTCTTCAGAGCAGGGCAATGCCTGGGAAAATGGGTAGGATAGTATCAGGGTGATGAGCAAGCAGTGCACCCCGAGAGCTGGTGGTAGAACCCCAAAGTTGTGATTTTTATAGACCTGACCATATGATTGCAGTATGAGTCTGAAATGGCCCAACTGCATTACTTCAAGGGCACTACTCTGGGGGCGGGGAGGTTCTGTGGGGCCAGTGGTCTACTCTGGAGCATTTGCACTACTTAAGTGGTCCATGAACTGGGGGAGAAAAAAACAAGAAAGGAAACCTTCTAATTGGGTTATTATTTAATATTCGGTCCTGTTCCCTCTTATACTAAACTTGCTGACTCAGAGACATGATTACAAAGTTTTGTGAAGATACAATACCATTCTGTCACTTGGAGTTTTATTTTTAATTAAAGTAAATTAAAACAACTTTTAGAAATTCTTGAGATGATCATGGGCATTACCAAAATCTGAGTCAAGAATGATGGCTTCAGGGACTTACCCTCTCCAAGTATGCTTAGCCCTTCCAAAGAGTTCAGTTTATCTTTTCATCTTTCGCTGGACATTTCTGCCCAGCGAAAAGGAACTTAACAATGAAAAAAAGCGCAGCTGAGAGTCACATTTTTCACTTGTACTGGAAACTCAGAGACATCTCTGTGCATCTCTCTTTTGAAATTGGGGTGCTTATTGTTTGTGGGAAGTTTCTGAGGCCTACCTATGTCACCAGAATATTCAGTCAAGATGGAACCAAGTTTTCTCATGGAAGATATTTTAGAGCATTTTTGTTTCCATGTGTTCAGCTGGACCTGTGCCTTTCTCTCACCCCAAATTGCTTCCTGGAGTAACTTGAGCATTGGGGAAGAATAGGAACTAAAAATTATATGCTGTGAACCTCTCCCAGGAGGAAACATCATGCTGATTTTATACAGACCAAAAGCTCAGGTGTATTTATGTGGATTTTCTCAATTGGTGACTTCAACCTTTTTGCATTTGGCACTTATTAGGGGCTCTCCAGGGGCCTCCTGCTTCACGGAACCTCCTCCCTCCAAGATATTGCAGTTGAGTCAGAAGGCAAAACAGACACACAAAGTAAGCAATTAGAGAACAGGGAAGTGTCAAATTGTGCAGAGCCGCTGCTGGAAGTAAAATACTGTTGTTTGGAAGAGGAAATACTTTCCTGGGGTGTGTGTGTGAGGGGGGTATTATTAATGGACTTATCTGAGGACATGTTGAATCTAAGGAGATGAGGCTTTTTCCAGGTACAGACATCTGGAAAGAGCTGTTAATCTAGAATCAGAAACTGGGTGAGTGTTCAGGAATGGAGAAATATATAAGTTTCCAATTTTTGTGTAGGATGATATGAAGAAACTAAGAATAAATAAGTTCTAAAGGATTTAAATTTAGAAAGACACAAGTAGAGGATTAAGGAGTATCCTCAGTCAGAGCGCCAGGAGGAGAAAGAACTAGGGAAAGTCATATTACAGAAACCAAAGTCGTGTTTGAAGGAGAGAGAAGTCTTCAGTGTCATCAGCCACAGAGAGGTGAAACAAGGTAGGGAAACGGCAGCTGACGTTCTCTAGGGCAGGGGTCTGGACATGGTTCAGTGATTCTGAGTTACTCATAGGTAAGAGGACTGGCCACATGGGAAATCTTGTAACTTCACAGACTCAGTGTACCTACCTTAAAAACTTAGACACACCCTGCCTGGGATCCAGAGGAGTCTAAACTAATGAATTTGTACAGATCCCAAGATGTCAGGCATTGAATGGAATGAGGGAGTCTTCTTCTTCTTCTTTAATAACTTTATTTATGTATTTATTTATTTATTTATTTTGACTGCCTTGGGCCTTCGTTGCTGTGCGCGGGCTTTCTCTAGTTGTGGCGAGCGGGGGCTACTCTTCGTTGTGGTGCACAGGCTTCTCATTGCGGTGGCTTCTCTTGTTGCGGAGCACGGGCTCTAGGCACGCGGGCTTCAGTAGTTGTGGCACGCGGGCTTAGTTGCTCTGCGGCATGTGGGATCTTCCCGGCCCAGGGCTCGAACCCGTGTCCCCTGCATTGGCAGGCGGATTCTTAACCACTGCACCACGAGGGAAGTCCGAGGGAGTCTTCTTATAAACAACAAGCCTATACTGCAAATTTGAATATGTTATGCACTCTCATTTTGCAAGGATTTTAAATGTTCATCGGTAGTCCTCGGGGATATAAGGATGCTCAGAGGCGAAGTAAGAAGTGAGTGCCACGCTTCAGAGGCTGGCCTTCTAACCCAGGCAGGGTCAATTGGCAAAGCCACACAACCATTCAGAAAAATAATTATGTCATCTGCAAAGTACTGTAGGTATAATATCTATGAGCATTTTGAAAGAGCTGAAATATTGATGAGTGTATTAGAAATAATTAAAAGCTTCTGAACCAAAGCACTTTTTAAAATTCCTTAAAATTTTAATTCACTCTGAAAAATAGAAGAGTATTAGGGTAGGTGGCAGGCAAACACTTTGCCAAAGCTCATATTAGAATCTTAAAGTATTTTATCCAAATTTTCTTACTTATCTATGCTTTAGGACAGGAGAAGGATGACATATAACATGCACCAGATATGGCCCAGAGAGGTTGATATGGCTTTCAAAGTAACACAGCGACAGTGAGCTGAGGATCTAACTCACCCTGTGTTCTTCCAACTCTGGTATACACACCACCTTAATTACAGTCCTGACGAACATACCTCATCCTGTGCCTGATCCCTTAACAAATATTTGCTTATATAATGAATAGGAGCCCCAAATTGAAATGGCCCAACCGTGGAAATAAATACAAAACAGCCGTCAGAGCTGCTGGTATAAATTCCAAAGGGTGGTCCCTCTTCAGGGTATATCTTCCAGAAGCCTCAGGGAAGGGGTGTTTTGGAAGTCTAAATGTAAAACATTGACATTTTAGCATATTTTCCTCTCTAACTGCCTGAGAAGAACAAGAAGGGGCAAGTTGTAGACTTAACTAATTAAAACATCGTCAGGATCAGCAAAGATCTGAAATGGGGTCCATGCTAATTAGGCACTGGGGCTTTGCCCTGACGGAGAGTACTCTGAAAACAGCCCCTGCTCTTCAAACGGGCTTTGCCCTGACCAAGAGCATGCAGTGGGCATCACGCAGTTGCTCGGCGAATTCTTCGACTAGCCTTGACTTGATTGTGCCTTACAGATTTCTGTCACTAATAACAGCAAGTTGCTTAACATGACTGCTGCCTCTATTTCTTTATTTGAAAATTATAACTGACTACTTGTCCCTCCCACCTTCAAAATTGTTTATGAAGAATTTTATGAAGAGTTCTTAAGTTTAAGTAAAAGAATCAGCAAGCAATTATTAACTGTCACTTGTAGGATATACAAAAGGGAAAGATATGGATTTTACTCTTCAGGAATGTACAATTTATTTGGTAGGACAAAATGTGTACACAGATGATCCCCGACTTACGATGGTTTGATTTACAGTTTTTTGACATTACGATGGTGTGAAAGTGATACACATTCAGCAGAAATTGTAGTTCAAATTTTGAACTTTGATCTTTTCCCGGCCTAGTAAAATGTGGTCCAATCCTCTTTTGTGATGCTGGGCAGTAGCAGCCCCCAGTCAGCCACACGATCACAAGGGAAAACAACCAATACACTTAAAACCATTCTGGACTCAAACAACCGTTCTGTTTTTCACTTTCAGTACAGTATTCAATAAACTACTTGAGGCCTTCTCTGGTGGCGCAGTGGTTGAGAGTCTGCCTGCCGATGCAGGGGACACGGGTTCGTGCCCTCGTCTGGGAAGATCCCACATGCCGCGGAGCGGCTGGGCCCGTGAGCCATGGTCGCTGAGCCTGCGTGTCCAGAGCCTGTGCTCCACAACGGGAGAGGCCACAACAGTGAGAGGCCAGTGTACCGCAAAAAAAAAAAAAAAAACAACGCAAAAAAATAAATAAATAAAATAAACTACTTGAGATAGTCGACACTTTGTTATAAAATAGGCTTTTGTTAGACGATTTTGCCCAATGTAAGTGTTCTGAGCACGTTTAAAGTGGGCAAGGCTAAGCTAGGTAGGTTAGGCGTATTAAATGCATTTTTGACTTAACATTTATTGGGTTTATCAGGATGTAGCCCCATTGTAAGTCAAGGAAGATCCGTACTCAAAAAACTTAGCAGAAAATGGTTGGCACAGTTTGATCAGGAGCTAGGCATTTTGGTTCTTGCTATAAATGTAATGGGGATTCAGAAAATGGTGGGACTAGCTAACATTCATTGAGCTTTGATTACTTGTAAAGTTGTACATGCAGTTAACTCCCAAAGCCACCCTGTGAGGTAGGTGCTATTTTATTGAGAGGAAAGTGGAATCTCTGAGAGGTTAAGTGTCTGGCTGGTAAAGAACAGACCCAGAGTTTCAGCCCAAGTCTCCTGGGCTTCAGGACTCCTTGCTCTTGATCATGGCACGGTATTGGGACCTCCATTCAGGGATCCAGGATTCAATTATCTCCACATTTGCCCTCCTCACTTCCCAGCCATTTGATTTCTGGATTGAGAAATACTTTCCTCACTGTATTTTTTGTTCCTGGCAGAAGGCAGTGGCAGCTTGAGGGTGGCTTAAGGAAATCTTAAGATACAGAGTGATTGGTCTTACCACCCCTCTTTTCAAAGCATCTCACGAAATTCAGCATTGTATGATGTTTATCAGTGACTATGACGAGGCAGCTTTTTCAGGTGAGAGAATTTCTGCACCCTGATGAATCTGTGCTTCATTACGGTGCTGAGAAGTACAGGATGCTTTGGAAGCCAAGGGAAAAGAGAACACGGCAACCTAATTGGTCACTACCATGAATCTATACTCAGGGGACAGATAGCACGACCAGAGGTAATAGCTTACACACGTATTCTTGAGCTGTGCAATAGATGGAAAAGGGTCCCAGATGGATTGGGCAGGGGCTTAGTTCCAGGATTATGATGAGACAGTGGGTAATTATTGAGTGGCAGGGCCTCAGCCCTGATTAGTATCTGCAAGCTTGTTCCCCTCCTTCAGAGGAAAGCATTGATAAAGATAAACCATGCTGCTCCGTGTCCTTCCTGCAGCACAAAACAACACATTTCAATCTAACAGGATCAGGTCTCCACTTTGATCACAATCTGTTACCTAGATGTCTTTGCAAATTAATCAGTCCTGCTTGTTTAGCTCCAGTCAGTTTGTACTGCTAAATTAATAAATGTACCAGGAGTAACAGAACACATAATTAAATTCTACAGTTTAATCTCCACATAATAATTTTGATCTTAGTCTGGGGCCTCTGTTCTAGCCAGTAGAATGCAGAACAAGCACAACCTTCCCTGGGTGGTTTATACTAACAGCCCCCCTACAGATGGACCCTATGACTGACAATCAGAGAAGTCCTGCTAGAAAAATGCAGAAAACCAACAAAAAACCGTGCTGGGCTTCAAGGCGGAAAAGGCAGGTGAACTAAGCAGCTGGGCTTCTGGGCTGTCTTTAAAATCTAAAGCCTCCTTTTGGTAAAATTATACAGACTTTCTTGTTTCAAAAACAAAGGATGTATGTATGTCAAATGCAATGCCCTGGGAGACTGCAAACCAGCACCTCACTCCAGGGTGGGAGCTCTTCTGGAGAGAACTTGGAACCTTAGTGTGGGCTCTTTCCTATTGGTCTGATGTAATGGATTTGCTTTACTTGAAGGTCATCAAACTGATAACCCAGCTTGTGTGCTTTGACACCGAGGCAGATGTGAAGCTCATACAACATCTTGGGCCTGAGTTTTCCTGTAGGTCTTAAAGTTTTTTGTAGGTTTTTCATTGGGTGCCTATTAGGAATGTGAAAATGTTTTTCGTTTATTTTGTAAAAACTCATGTGTACTTTTTTTTTTTTAAATAGGGTCTCTCTAGCCCTTTCTCACTTCCAGATTATATAACTTACTGGATGTCATGCTCATGTGTACTATTAAAAGCTGGTCATTTTAATGTTAGTCGAACATGTGCAGAGAAAATTATTTGATACTCAGCTGAGGTGAATTGCTGCATTTGATTTGAGTTCCTGATCTTGGGTAGCATTATGCTGTCTTCATTTAAAGTTTATTGTGCTGGCTACATGCTGGCATCATTTCCTTGATTTCAAAAGCAATGGAGTCAGGGCAAGACAGTATCCGTTGCAAGAATACTGAGCTGGGAAATGTGAGTTCATGATTGGACTCTGCCACCACTGACTAATGACCTGGGCAGGGCACTTGACCTCTGTGGGTCTCAATTTTCTCATCTGAAAAATAAGGGGGTTGGACTAGATAATCTCCAAGAGACAAATTCTATGTGTCTGTGATTCCACTCACACTGAGTCAAATGGGAATTAAGGCAATTATGGGGATAATGCAAACTGAAGGGACACTTCTTTATTTTTTCCTCTCCATGATTGGGGTATTTCAGGCAAAACTGGTTGTTGAGTTTAGTTTTTAACCTGAATTATATAGATAATTGCCTTAGTTCTGCCACTTAATTGTGTGTCTGTCAGCATAGGCTTGATGTTTCTACCAGATAACCAATGATTAAAGTATTTGGTTAAATATTCAGCAGTGTGGAATTTTCATTCAGCCTTGCTTAAAAAAAGGGGGTGAGGGTGTGTGTGTGAGTGTGTGTGTTTGTGTGTGTATAGCCCAGGGGGTAGGGAAGGGATTATGCATCATTTGAAAGTGTGTAATATTTGGGTCACCAATGTTTTACCTAAAATGAATTGATTTCATTTCAAAAATAAGTTGGTCTTGTCACAAAAGATCTCCAGCATAAATTAAACATGAGGAATGCAGCTGTGCAGTAAGATGTTAAAATACAGATGGTTTCTGGAAAAATAAAATGAGAAAGGCTTAAAGGAAAGGTTTTAACCTGAAATTAATTCAAGTATTATTTGCTTAAATACTCTGGCATGCATTTGTGTAAATGCACCATCTATTTTTATAAAAATGACTTTATTTTGGCATTCTGAATTATAGATTAGAAATGTCTGGTGAAGGGAGGAAGGACTAGTTTATACACCTTCTGGCTTTCATCTGAAAGATTGAGGGATTAAAACAATTAACTTCATTTTTATAATAAAATAACTCGTTGCTACTTACACAAATGGATCATATTGTGGTTCCCCTTTAAATCTTTTCTAAAAGCACCATCAATATCATTTAATATGTGGAATTCCCTGAGGAAAAACTATTAAAGTGTCCGTATGTCACCCATGTGAATAACAAATGAATTAATTATGACTGGTGCAATTACAAGGAATAGTTAATGAAGCCATAATGACCAGACTCTGGTGGTTAATTTTCAAAGCACAGTGAGAGGGAAATGTGGCAAAAGGTCCCCAAAGAAAACAATAAGCTTTGTGTACTCACCTTGGAGTCAGGGTCTTTGAGTGTGCCATGAAACAGGGCTTGTGGAGAATACTTACTATTCAGATGGAGCCTTCCTGCAGTCCATAACCAGCTCCCCATGGGTTCAGATGTCCTAGCCAGAGCTCGACCAAGCCAGCAGCACCAACTAGTCAATCCCGTTGACCAAAAACATCAGTATCTTACTTTAAGTACCTAGCAAGAGAGAAGGATGGTGGAAGTTTCAACGGTGATGGGGTTTTTATTGAATCTGCTCCTTTACATTTCACCACTTCTAGAAATAATCTAGGCAGTTTACAAAAATACATGCAGTTAAGCAAGATAAATTAAACATAGGTGAGAAAAGTGAGGTAAAGAAGGTATCTGACTATTTGCCTAGAAATTCACCTTCTTAAACACACACACACACACACACACACACACACACACACAAATATTAGGTCTTTAAAGACATATTTTTAAGTTCAAGTATGCAAAACTATATTGTTATGTTATTAGCAGTTAAGAGGTCTATTTGTCAGTTTTTTTAAAATATGAGGCCTGGGAGCTTGAGTCCTTACCACAGTGAGGAAAGCCGTGGCTAGATCCATCGGGTGCTCGTGCCAAGCGCCTTCCTGAGGTCACGCTCTTCCTGATAGGAGCCAGGGCTGGACGACAGTCAAGGAAGAAGGGAAGGTCATGATAGCAAGTTAGCCCTGCAGAAACCCAGAGGATCAGGTTCTAATGTCCCCACCCCCTTTCACCTCCATGAATGTATTTATTCACCTCTGTGAATGGGAATTAGCTAATATCTGTCAAAATAACAACTAGCAGGATCCAAAATACACAGAGGACTAAGTACTTACTACCTAGGGGATTTTTATAGTGGTTTATCTGTATAATCTACATTCACTTTTTTTTCAAGGAATAAAATCCATGTCAAGGTCTATCGTAGCTGTCTATCTCTGATTGGCTTACTATTTTTTAATGTCAAGAGGCATTCCAATAGGAAACTCTCTTCAGAAACATCTGTGAGGGCTTCCCTGGTGGCGCAGTGGTTGAGAGTCCGCCTGCCGATGCAGGGGACACGGATTCGTGCCCCGATCCGGGAAGATCCCACATGCCGCGGAGCGGCTGGGCCCGTGAGCCATGGCCGCTGAGCCTGCGCGTCCGGAGCCTGTGCTTTGCAACGGGAGAGGCCACAACAGTGAGAGGCCCGCGTACCGCAAAAAAAAAAAAAATCTGTGAGTGGGACTTCCCTGGTGGTCCAGTGGCTAAGACTCCGAGCTCCCAATGCAGGGGTCCTGGGTTAGATCCCTGGTCAGGGAACTAGATCCCACATGCTGCAACTAAAGATCCAGCACACTGCAGCGAAGATTCCTCAGCGGCAAGGAAGATCCCCCATGCCGCAACTAAGTCCCGGCACAGCCAAATATATATATATATATATATATATATATATATATATATATATATATATATATATATATAAAAGAAAAAAATCTATGAGCACTGCCTCAAAGGAGCAGGTTCTTATGCATTCAGTCTTATGAAAATATTGCTGAAATACTGGGTGCCAAGCACTTGACTAGGTGCTGGGGATGCAGTGATAAACTGACTAAATACCTATCCTTGTGAAACCTGTAATATTGCGGGATGCCAGACAAGGAAACAGACACTTGTACATGTGTAGCATGGTCTACATGGGGATTGGCAAGGGGCTAGGGAAGCACCAAAGGAATGGTACCTAGTCTTGGCTGGGGCTAAGGGGGGTGTTCAGAGAAGACTTCTTGGAAGAAGTTGACTTTTAAGTCAAGATCTAAAGGGTGAGGGAAAGGCAAAAGGGCATGTATAGAAAGTGAATGCTGTAGGTATAGGGAACAGCAAGGGCAAAATCCTGGAGTTTACATAACAATGGTAGCTAACATGTACTGAGTGCTTACTCTGTATGGCACTCTTCTAAGCACTATATATACATATATTTCCCCCCTCACAATAACTCTATGAAGCATAGCATTCTCATTTTGTAAATGGAGAACTGAGCGATAGAAAGTTTAAGAAACTTGCCCACGGTCGTTGAGCCAGTAATTGGAAGATCTAGGATTCAAGTCCACATCATCTATTCCAGAGCCACCATGTTTAATGACAAAAGCTATATGAATTCTCATGATGCTTTAGGGGAATTGAAGTGGTCAGTGTGGTTGGAGTGTGGCAGAGCGAGGATAGATGATGCTGCAGAGGTTAGCAGAAGCCCAATCATGAAGGTTCTTTGAGAAGCAGAGCCCCTTTCCCCTGAAAATAAACATGAGGGTAGAAAGATGGGGAAGGATAGTCCTATATGGCTTTGGATACAATTTGTAGGAGCTGAAGTTATTATTTTTTTGGTCCCTTTTTTCAGCTTGTCTGCACTAAATATAGGAAAGAATAACGATATAAATTAAGCAAAATATGACTTATTGGACTTTATCAGTAAAGTACAATAAGGTAATATAATAATGACGGTGATCATAACAGTAGCAGTAGTAACCAGTTGACATCTACTGTGGTGGCCTTGCAGACATTTTTCATCCTGGGCTTCTCAAGGGCTAGAACATCCTAACTTCCATCTGTGACCCCAGTAGGTTGGGCGTCAATTCAGAAGTCCTCTCAGAAGTTGTTCGCTTCCAAGACCGTAGATAGGAAAGCCTGTTCTCACTGCTGTAGGGGAGGTCTGGGATCCCACACAGCACCCCCTGCTCCTCAGCAACTCTGATCATCTGATCTCATTTCATAAAATAGTGAGGATACAATAAAGTGGAAAAAAATGATAAGGGTACTTTTTCTTCATGTCTTAGAAGTATGCATGAAAAGGGGGAGAATCTAATACAAGGTGGAACGAGAAATGTAATGGGTGGATGTGAACACAATGAGAAAGAATAAATATACTCAACCTTAATACTTTTCTAAGAACAGAAGAACTATGCTTTAAAGAAAGTAAGAATTCAGGTTATTTAAACCTTTCTTGGGGATCTCAGTATACCTTTTATAACCTGGGGCTAATATCTGTACAAGGGCTAGATCTAAACTAGGATCTACCCCACCTAGGATGGGGATCTTTTGAGTCCTCATCTCTAAAATCTCCATTCGCTGAGCACAAATGCCACGGGCAAAGAACTGGTTAAAAAAGAGGCAGCCTTGTTGTCACTTATAATTAAGTTAAGGAGACAAAGCAAGGAGCTTAAGTGATGACAAAGACGGTAGCCACCATTTATGGAGAGCTCACTATACGCCAGGCACTGCACGAAGCATTCAGTGTGAATGATCTCACTTCATATGCACAATGCTTCAATGTGTTAGGACTATTCCATCCTACAGATGAGGAATCAGGGTTTGGAGGGATTAAGTAATTTGCTCGAGGTAACATAGACTAGTAAATGTGGCCCTGGGATCTGAACCTAGCCTTCTTCATTCTAAGGCCATGAGAAATAGTGTTCAATATAAACATGTACTATGGGGCTACCTAATAAAATATAAACGAAATTCATAAAAATCACATAGGGGATGAAGAGGGTGATTCATGAAATGGTTTCAAAGGGGAGAGAGATGTGAAAGTAAACTTTATTTATACTTTAAATATACTATCTTTTGGTATTTGGTTATCATCTATTAGATCAAATGTTAAGAGATGTATGTCTGATTCCAGGCACCTTAAATTCATCTCTATGTCCATCTTATTTTTAATTTTCTTAAAGAATTAAGAAATTAGAATATTGCTGTATTGAGAAGCATCATTTCACCAATTTTAAACTCCTTGTCAATCCTATACCTGAAACTACTTCAGAAGTGCAATACGGTATCTCTTTGCAGTAAAACTATAAAAATTGTGAATATGATGCATTACAGCAAGTAGACCAACCAAATCTTGGTGCCTAGAGTGAAAGCATTTAGAAGGTACAAAATAACCACTTAAACCACTTTATTTTTTGTTTGTTTCTTTGTTTTAATCTAATTGCACAGAATGCAGAACTCAAAAGTTATCAAAAAGGCATGTAGAGAAGTATCCCTTCTACAGCTACCCAATTCCTTTCACCAAAGTCAAACACTTCATGTTGTTTGTTTATCACTCCAGGGACATTTTATGTATATTCAAATTTACTTGTATGTCTTTGTGCAATCTATCACCCCCATTTAAGAATTGAGGTAGCATACTGCATACACTGTTCTCCCCCTTTTTTTTTCTAACTTAGCAATATATTTTGGCAGATCACTTCATATAGGTACATAAAAAGCTTTCTCACTTTTTATGGCTGCACTAATAGTTCATGTAACCTCCTTCCTATGATACACTGAAATGATTCCATATACAAACTAATATGCCTGTAGGAAAAATTCCTAGAAGTGGGATTGCTGGGTCAAAGTGTAAGTGCATTTGTGAACTTGATAGCCCCAAACTGCTTTCCAAAGAGGCTGCACTAATTTAAATGCCCCCAGCAGTCTACGGCAGTGCCCATTTCCCCACTGTCTCACCAACACAGCACCATGCACTTTTGATCTGTGCTAATCTGATAGGTGAAAACAGGTATCTCAGTATAGTTTCACCTTGCATTTCTCTTCCTATGAGTGATGTTGTGCCAGAGACGACAATTTACAGTGATTTTCCTCTTCTTGCTGTCTCTCGTGATGCAAAGCACATAGGATGACTAATTGCACACTCTGTGAAGGATTATCGAGGGAATGACATAGGAATACTAACATAGTCTGAATTGTCAGGTCTTAAAAAAAGAAAAGAATCAAAAGTAAAACTCATCGTTCACTGAAGGAACTATACAAATCAACAGCAGAGAAAGTAATTTGCAAAAGGTGAGGCCTCAAGTTGTCAAAATTATGTTTCCCTGACTTGCTACTTAGATTTTTCTAGATTGGAGGAAAGCCCTTCAAAGAGCAGAGGTTCCATCGGGAGAGGCTTGAGGATTAGCTGCCAGGCTGCCACCCTTAGACAAATCTTTGACAAATTCCTGCCTGGAGGATCCTGGGAAAAGACCTCACTTTCCTTCAAAAGGGTCTCAGGATCACTTTAAAGTCGGCAGTAAATCCCAATTGCTCCTAATTAGGCCTCTGTTTGGTTAATTGCTCTGGGAACTCCCTGGGAGACAGCAGAAAGCCCGGGACCTGCAGTGGCTTGGCTCTAAGTGTGTGCGACGGCCCGTTGAGAGCAGGACCTACGGAGCTGCTCCAAGCAGCCGGGCTCGGAGCTGCTCCAAGCAGCGGGGCTCGGAGCTGCTTGGTGACGCCTGGAGAGACAGAGGTAGGGAGCCAGTGGGGCCTGGGAACAGTAAATGTAGGAGCAGCAGGCCCTGCTTACTCCTTCCTGAAAAAGGAATCAGGAAAAGCTTGCCTTCTAGTCACAGCTCTGTAAAATATTCTTTGCAAAGCCCAGGAGGTTACTGGGCTTTAGCACAGGTGCTGAAGAGATACAAAGTGCCCAACCCTTAAAAAAAAAAGTCTGAATATGAGCTTTTCCACCTTCCTTTTCATCCATACTGCCCTTTAATTTCTAACAAAGGCACTGCTCTGTAGTTGTTGAAGTGAAATCAGATAGCAACTTGGAAGGCACACTAGAGTTTCTAAGGCATTTCCATATATGTTAATATATATTAGCACATGTGCTCCTACCCCTCGTAGGGAGAGCTGGTATTACTGTTAGTTCCATTCTATCCAGGAGGACCCCGAAGCTCAGGGAGATTAGGAGACTTGCCCAAGGGACACACAGACACAAAGCGGAGAGCTAAAACTGAAACCCGTTTCATCGTGTTAGCCCCTTAATACCATTCTGAGGTCATAAATCTCACGTGTTTAAAATATATTAATTAATTCCATAAATATTTATTAACTTCTACTATGTGTCAGCACCAGTTAAGGATGCTAACGATATAGCACTGAACAAAACACACAGGTCTCATCTGTCACAGAGCCAACATTCTAGTGGGTGAGGTAAACAACAAACAAAAAATATGTCAGGTGATGATTTACCATGTAATTTTTATTTTCCAAATCCCTTCCCTTTTGAGTGTGAGAAGGGGAGTTTTTTTATAATTACTCTAAGACAACAGGTATAAAATAGGACTGTCCTATGCAAAAGTGGACATCTGGTCTCAGGGAGCTATGAAGAAAAACAAAGCTAATAATGTCACAGAGTATGGTGACACGTAAGCAAGAACCAGGAGACCTGGATTCTTGGTCTGAATTGTCCTCGGAATTCCCGTGTTACCTCTGGTTAGTCACCTCAGTTTCTGTGGGCCAGTTTTCTCCAACCATGAAATAGTTATCAGTAGTCTGCCTCCTGTGTCATCTGGGGGGAATTCAAGGAGTTCTATCTATAAAGTACATTGTCTCTATAGAGGAATGATACACAGTCTAGAAACCTGGATTCCACACCAGGTTTCCACAAAATCTCTTCGAGAAAGTAGCTGTGTGTGCCTGTTGGCTGAGTTTTATTCTTTCCATCCTTCACCCTTTTATTCAACCATTTACTATGTGCTCTCAAGAGGAATGTGTTTCCTTATTTTATATAATGGAACTGATAATACCTCACCTACCTGCCTTGTCCATTTAGTAGTGGTGTAAATCATAGCCCCTAAAACTGAAGGATCCTGCAAGATATTTGATCCAGATTGGGGTTTTTGGGCAGTGTGGAGGAGTTAAAATAGCATTCCTTGAATTTTACAAATGAGGTCAGAGGCCCAAGGTCATACGGCCTGTGGGCAAGAGAGGGCACACACCTCTGGTTGTCAGGGCTGAGCTCTGTCAGCTACTCCACGCGGCTTTCAAAATGGGATATAGTTGGAAGAATGTGGTCATAAGTGAAGAACATCTCTCAAATGAAGTCTCCCAGAGCTGATGGTTGCTTTGACTTTCCAAATTGGAGAAGACTGATATAGTTGTCAAACTTTAAATGTAATAATCTCTGATAATCGGGGAAGATGTTTTTGTCTCCCTTTATGTCCACTGCTTACCTCTTTTTTTTTTTTTTTTTTTTTCCCTGGTACGCGGGCCTCTCACTGTTGTGGCCTCACCCGTTGCGGAGCACAGGCTCCGGACACACAGTCTCAGCGGCCATGGCTCACGGGGCCCAGCCGCTCCGAGGCATGTGGGATCCTCCCGGACCGGGGCACAAACCCGCATCCCCTGCATCGGCAGGTGGACTCTCAACCACTGCGCCACCAGGGAAGCCCTGCTTACCTCTTTTTTAAAACATGAAAACCCCACCTGTTCCATCTTCTGGTTTATCTATATAATTCTACCTAATAGCTACATCAATTCCAAAGGCACCTGGATTCCCACAAAGTAAATGCAGAAGCAGAAAGGCATTTTCACAGCAGGAACCAGCTATGTGCAAATGAACGTGTGACAAGGAGGTGAATCCTGGAGTGTGTGTGTGTCCGTGGTCTGCCCTCCAGGCTGAGGGCAAGCTGGCTGACCCAGCATTCCCCTGAGGTCCTGTTTACCCAACAGGTTGATATTTTTCTCAGTTATTGGGAGGTGATAATGTGTTCCACATATGAAATTCATATCATTTGTGTTTGGCCTCCTTTGCCATGCTAAGGGTTGCGAGGGGCACCATTTTAAAATTAATTTGCTGGGTGTTCTGTCTATCTGTGAGAAACAGGAGGAAGCAAGCCTGGTCCGAGTATTTATCAGACACATGCCGCCCATCTGCCAGAGCTAGGTCGAGGAGGATTTGCTGTTAATCCTTCAGACCCATCTGTAGGGGGTTCAAAATGCTGACCAGGAAGCTAGACAAGATGAGGTTTATTTAATTAGAAAAATGGCTCTGGAGGTTACTGGAAATCACTCTGAAGAAGGAAGGGCTTTCGATGGCATCACTCCTGCAGGGGTGGGAGTGGGCTCAAAGTGGAGAGAGTGCCGAGATTGTTTTGTGTTGGGCTTGGGGGGTGTGTTTTGATCTGACAGTGGTGTGGCCTGGACAGGGGGGAAAGCTTCCTCCCTGGTGAGGCATGAGCCAGGACCAGCCTGAGTTGGGATGATATCACAGGAAGTTCATGTGTGGGGCGCAGCGCTGAGCCACGAAGACCAGCATTTGCTTTGCAAGTTTGTGTACAGACTGACGAAGGCCAAGGAGCTGGGTGAGGCCAGAGCAGGATAAGGTGGCAGCTGAATTCCCAGCACTGAAGCCAGCCTGTTAGAGGCTGAAAGCAGCTTGGGGCAAAAACTGTTACCTACACTTTAGTCCTCGAAATGTGCTAGAAGCTTCTTGTAACTGGGGCCTACTGCCATTTGAGATCTATTTTTGGAGGGAAGGGAAACAACAAAATTGCATTAAAATTTTCCGCAATGGAAAAAATGACATCCGTTCAAAACAAAATAACCAGCAATCGCATGTTTCCTTTTTAGTATGAAAATATTATTAGCATAATTGGTTTCTGCAGGGCTGCCATTTGGGACAACTGGGCAGGGGAAATTGCGTGCCTTCCCCCAGCTTCTGATTGTTATTTCATGGCAATATAAAGCATGACAATTTTCACTGAGGTGGGTCGAGATAAGCGGTCCCCTCTCTGCCTCGGGCTTTTTGAAATGGTATTCCTGTTGCTAGCCAGATTCCTGGACACTGGTCTCCCAAGGATCACATTTTTTGAGGCTGAGTTTTTAAGGGTTATCATCCAGGGACCAGGGGCCAGAAACTCACCTGGGAGTAGGTGTCCAATAGAAGCAATTTTTTGCCAGAAAGAACAAAACCTTTATTTTAGGAATTGTCAACCACTCAGAGGAGCATGAAGTTCTGGGCTGCTCTCTGCACACCCTCTGCCTGTCCCTCACACTGGAGGATGCATGGTTTGAAGCAGCAGGGTTGCCCCAGGGCATCAGTCTTTTCTTTTTCTTTGTTTTTCTTTTTTTTTTTTTAACATCTTTATTGGAGTATAATTGCTTTACAATGTTGTGTTAGTTTCTGCTGTATAACAAAGATATATGTATACATACATCCCCATATCCCCTTCCTCTAGAGTCTCCCTCCCACCCTCCCTATCCCACCCCTCTAGGTGGTCACAGAGCACCGAGCTGATCTCCCTATGCTGCTTCCCACTAGCTATCGATTTTACATTTGGTAGTGTAAGCTGGGACGAAGTGAGAGAGTTGCATCAGTCTTTTCAATTCACCTTCTACCTTAGAATTTCCCAGGAATTCTTTCTTCTACTTTCGAAACTGGCTGATAGGAGATACCAGGAATCCTGGGAAAGTTAGGAGGCAGCCACGCTCCAGCTATCCAAACTCAACCATATAAAGATGTCTAGAGCGTGACTGTGAGGAAAGAGAGAGCTGGGTAGTACTCACTGGAGAGGGAGTTTCAGAGAACATTCCTCTTCTAAACAGAGCTATCAGATTCACACTGCACCGACAGCACTTCAGCATTTTGACAGGGTGGACTAACCAGTCATTTCAGTGGAAAAACAGCCAGTCAAATTCTCAGGGTCATGTAAAACACATGGGAACTTAATGGGTTACATTTCCCACTTCCCACCATCCAACTGGAATGTTCCACCAGAATGTTTTTTTAAAAAAAAGCGGGGGAGGCAGCAAAACCCAACGGCTCTTTTGGTTGTTGAAAATAAAATTGAATTTTACTGTAAAAGAGAAACTGTTTAGTTGCAGCCTTTCTCCTTTCTCTATCAAAATATACTTCTTTTCAGACCTAGAGGAAGGGATACTATATTGAATTTTTAAAACGAACGTTTTTTCTGTAATTATTGATGACTTATTTTGTCTTTTCAGTAAGAGCCCCAAAAGCTTTTGAGCAGCTGGTTATAAGAAATATGATATTCAGCATCAGTTTGGAAACATTATGACTTAAACTTAATTTTTTAGGTTAAGTATCTATCTTCTTTCATATAAGTTAAGCAAAGCAGTAGCTGAGTGTGTGAAATATTTAGTGTGGGCAGTTCCTTGCAGCAGAGACTGTAGAAGATGGATTATAATTTTTTCAACCAGAATTTTTCACTAATTTTCCTCTGCATAGATTTTTTTTAATTGAATATTGGGCAGTTCTATTTTATTTTAAATTGAATATTGGGCAGTGTTCCTATTTTCTGGAGTTGTTTTAAAATTTGCCTATGATTGTAATTGTTTTGAAGATTTCACCAGTAACCTGAGTGAACTCAGGCACTTCCTTTGCTGCTGGCTTTAAAGATCATTAAATGGTGTTCTTTTTAAAATGCCAAATTAATCAGCAGCCTTGCAAAATCACCATCTTGCCACCAAAGAACGCTGTCCCTAAGGGAACTTCCCTTTTTGTTTCCAGATCTGCAGGGCTTTACACTCAGTTCTCTTTACCTTATGAAAACCTGGGACTTAAGGAAAACATGTTCTAATGCACCTGAAGAAAATGTGATTTTCAAGCCAGGACTATAGAAGGGGAGGCTTCCTCCTTTCCCCCGGAGACTCGGGGGCCTTGTCTCACTGCAGTGGAGTCTGGCTTTCAGCGACTTGTGCATTGGCAGGAGGGCTCCTCTTGGCATTATTTCCCTTGGATATTAACTAGTGAGCTTGATGGCTACTGCAAGGTTTCAGAAGATTGAATTTAGACCAGGAGCATTCCTAACCTGGGCCCATGATGGACTTCAGAAGACCTGAGATCCCCTAGAAAAGTTAACACTCGTGCATGCATGTACGCATATGTGTGTGTTTCTTAAAAGAAGGATCATGGTTTTCATCAGAGTCTCAAAACAATCTCCCAAAATTAAAACAATGATTTTTACAGTGAGAGGTGTTGCAGTGCTCCATCCCCTCATTCAAAGGAGCACTTGAGGGGCTTCCCTGGTGGCGCAGTGGTTAAGAGTCTGCCTGCCAATGCAGGGGACACGGGTTCGTGCCCCGGTCCGGGAAGATCCCACATGCCGCAGAGCGGCTGGGCCCGTCTCCCACGTACCACAAAAAAAAAAACAAAGGAGCACTTGAGAAACCCAGGTGTGGTCTTCCCAGCAGAGGCAGCAGACCTTATTTTATCTCACTTCCAGGCCATTATCACTTAGTGTCTGTATTCCCATATTTGCTTCTAAGTTCTTTGTCTTCCTTATCTTGCCCTTGAAGAACCCTTTTTTTTTTAAAACCAAGGTAATACCTTTGTATTTCCCCGCCCTTGGTTATTTCTGATTCTTGTTGTTGATAACACTCCCATCTTTTTTTAACTGGTTGATCTTTCACTCATTTATTCTTTCTTTCTAGGTTCTGGGAACGAGCTTTGGAATTAGGCCATTGGTATTCAAATTTAGATCTGCCACTTACTGCCTGTGTGCCCTTTGGTAAGTTAACTTTCCGAAGCCTCATCTGAAAAGCAAAGATGGTAATAGTACTTAGTTTATTGTGAGGCTTAAGTATAATCATGCATGAAAGTATTTAATTCAGTGCTGAGAATATTGTATGTTATCATAAGAGGTAAAAAAAAAAAATTCATTCCACGAATACTTAAGGACCCAGTGGTGCCAGGCACTGGGCAGGTTGAAATCAATGCTGACTGAATAACAGATTGAGCTCTCTGTTCTCCTCCGCTCATGATCTTCCCAGTAAAAGCCTGTTATCCTTGGCAAGACACTACAAAGTCCATTTGCAGCATTTAATTAGCACTTCTTTGCCACCATCCTGGCCATTCCTCCTACCAATGATAGTAATATAACAACAGCCACAAAAATGGCATCAAGTACATAGGTAGTGTTACTACATGCCAGGTACAATTCCAAGCACTTTCCACATATGACTGGTTTAATCTTCACAATATCCCTTTGAGGTAGGTTCTGTTTATTCTCTTCATTTTATGGATGAGGAAATTGAGGCACAGAGAGGGTAAGTAACTTGTCCAGAATCACACAGCTGGTAAGTGGCTAAGCCAGGTTTAAATCCTGCAACGTGACTCCAGAGATGGTGCCCCAGACTGACTTATACTTAATAATAATCCTGAATAAAAATATTAAATAAGAATGTGCCCCCTCTCTCCTTTCAACCATACTTCCTTTAAAACCTGTCTCAAAACCCCCTTCCCCCATAAAGCTTTATTTAATATTATTACTACAATGATTTTGCAACTCCTGACCCCTGAATTATTCTTTGTACAGCCCTTACTTGTCCCCTCAGTATGTTGTTTGCCAGTGTTCAACTGTTTTTCCCTAGCTAGACTCAAGTTCCTCAGAAGCAAGGATTGTTATCATTTGCTTATCTGGATACCTTCATGGTGCCTAGTTGAAGACTATTCCCTTGGGGGACAATCCACACATCCTTGGTGACATATAGTTATTTATTCAGTGAGTGTTTGTGGATCATCTATACCAGCGCAGTGTCCCCAGCACTATGCATATAGCAGTGGAAAGAGGCAAGCATGGTGCTCAGGATGCCTGTGACATGGGGTGGGGCGGTGGGGAGAGAAACATGTAAACAGCTCTGGGCAAGGGCTAAGAGAAGGGCACAGTTTGAGGATGGTCTATATAGAATGGGGTTTGACTCAGTCGAGGAGGTCAGGGAAGGCTTCCTGGAGAAAGGGATGCTTTAGCTGAGACCTGAAGGATGAGTAGCCCTTACCCAGGTAAAGGAGCAACGGGGAGCATTGGCAGCAAAGGATCTGTGGTAGGAGGGAGAAGCTGGCTGTGAGGAGCGGACGGTCAGAGGGTACCAGGGGAGCCACATAAAATGAGGTGGCAGCAGTCAGCAGGACCAGGCAGGGCCTTGTTGACCATGTCAGAGTTTGTGTTCACCCAAAGAGCAGCAGAAACTGTTGAAGGATTTTAAGCCAGGGGGAGATGATGGTAGCTTGGACCAAGACAGCGTTGTTGAAAGGAAAGAATTGGGTGTATTTGGTGGCTATTTAGAGGTAAAATGGAAAAGGATTTGGTGATTTTATAGGGAGTTGGGAAGAACCATTTTTTATTGAACACTTTTATGTTCCTGGCACTATTCTAGGTGCTTTACAGGTCGTAATTCATTTAATGCACACAACAATCCTATGTGGTAAATGTATTGTCCCCAGTTTAAGAAAACAGAGGTGTAAGCCAGTAAATGGCAGGGCTGGGAGTTGGGCCAGGCATTTGGGGTCCAAGCCCTTACTCTTGATCACTATCCTGGAGTGCCCTCTTGCTGGCTCCACAGATGAATGGTGAGGCCATTCAGTGAGATGGAAACAGCAGTAGAGTGCTTGCTGCAAGAGGTGGGCCAGAAAACTTGGGGGTCAGATTCAGACATGTTGAATTTTTTTTTTAACTATTTTATTTATTTATTTAACTTGGTTGCATTGGGTCTTATTTGTGGCAGGCGGGCTCTTTAGTTGTGGCATGCAAACTTAGTTGCGGCATGCATGTGGAATCTAGTTCCCTGACCAGGGATCGAACCCAGGCCCCCTGCATTGGGAGCTTGCAGTTTAACCACTGCACCACCAGGGAAGTCCCTAGACATGTTGAATTTGAGTTCAGATACATCATGAAAACCAAATTCATCTGATAGTCATGCTCAACCTTTCTCATCTTCTTAGGCAAGTCTTTGCAAGAAGATGTTACCTTCTCAAGGAGGTTTACCTTGACCATTCTGTTTATACCTATTCTGCCCTGTCTGCTACCCCTTGTGCCCCCAACTCCTCTTGTCCTTGCTTTTTCTTCCCCACAACATTTATCACTTCTAATGTATTACATATTTTACTTATTTGTCAAGTATATTGTCACTATCTGTCGCTCCTTTGAGGGTGTAAGCGACTCCAGGGTGGGAATCTTTGTTTTCTTCACTGATGTATCCCAAGGACCTA
The DNA here is from genome assembly GCF_937001465.1 of Orcinus orca. Taxonomy (NCBI): domain Eukaryota; kingdom Metazoa; phylum Chordata; class Mammalia; order Artiodactyla; family Delphinidae; genus Orcinus; species Orcinus orca. The sequence continues at coordinate 157,466,873 of NC_064560.1, read as the reverse complement.
AAACAGTGCCTGGCACATGGTGGACACTAATAACTATTTGTTAGATGGATGAATAAAAATGATTTTTCAGCAAGACTGTTTAGAGACTCCCAAATTTGTCTAGAAGACTAGAATTCATGCTTACATGTCAAAATCATGGTAATGATTAACTAGAATAACTCCATGAACAACTTTTACTGATTTATATGTTATCTTAGTGGCCACTATTAAATTAGCTGATTAGTTCTATTTTGATGCTTTGCCCTGTAGTTTTATAAGGGATGGCTACTGTTTCATGATAGGTGGTATTTGTTGAGCTGAAATATTATGCTTGTGTTTTCTCTTTGCTTCCTAATTTTTTCTTTACTCATATTGATGTGCTAACATCTTTGATATATTCAGCTAAGTAAGTAAGGCATAGCTGCGTCAGTGGTATGTTTCTTTAATGCCCTCATATCTGATGGCTAAAGCACGTGGCTCTCAGATCAACTACTACCCTCAAATATCATCATGATTTGCACTTATTGGAGATTTCTGTCATGAATTGACAGTGATTCAATACCAGCCAGAGAATTTTAACAGGATAGCAAAAGGACATGTTCATTAACCATTTTTCTAGATCCTCCAAGATCTCTCCCTTTATTAAGTAAAATCAGGAGAAAGCAAAATACTTAGTACTACATTATCTCAGCTGCTGCTCCCTTCCCACGGAGGCATAATTTAGCTATGAGCTTTCTGACCACACAGTGTATAGAGGTGAGTGGAAGAGTCCTCTTTGAATATTTAAAGCCATTAAACAGAAAGCATTATTCTGTTATCCAACATACCGTACTCAAGAAACCACATCATAAATTTCTCCTGGAAATTATTTCCCAGAAAAGAATTTTTCTTTAGTCAAGTGTGCATGTGCGTGTGTGCATGCATGTGCGTGTGTGCGTGTATGTGTGTATGCGGGCGCACGAGTGTGCTTGGTGAGGAAGGGCACCATGTAACCCAACATACTTTCCTCTTTGCCTTAGTTACCTAGAGACTGAAAACCAAAATCAATCTTCAGCAACACTAATTAACTCCTCTTAGAGAGTTCCTGGAAGACCTGCTTCCCTGCTTCCCCAGATGGTCTCTGTTCTGTTTCTATCTTTAATTGTCCTGTTTGATATGATTTTTCATCTTGTAAGTCAGCTGAAATCCTTTTGTGGAAGATGTGAGATATAATCTGAATTGTGGTCAGTTCCTTTGGTCTAGGCTGTCATTTCTTGGGTGGGAATTTGAGAATCTCTGGAAGTAATAATAACAGTAAAGATGGACTTTTCACTTCCAGGCTCCGGAAAGTAAAGTGTTAAACGTTCAATTCTCCAAAATGTTCTTCACATAAATTTCTGCTCTCAGCAAGTAAGTGGCAAATTCAGGATTCTAACTGCAAACTGCCAGATTCTGAAGCCTGTGTATCTTAGGATGGGACAACGGAGAAGAAAGAAGCACCATCCATGTTTTCCTGGCTGTACTGACTCAAGAAGGGGAGATTCCCAGGCTCTGGGCCTCACTGGGCCCTTCAGAGCATCTTCCCCTGTCCCCTAGCAACTCTGCCTCCCTGCCCGATACCCAAGAGTAGACAAGGTGACGCAAGCTATAAGGCAAGGGCTTGACGGGACGTCCTCCACTGGACCCCTACTCTCGGTCTTCCCCCACCATGTCCCTACAAAAGGAAATGGAAAACAACCCTCCCTCTCCAGGTTAGGGATGCCCCAACGACAAGTACCCCGCAGGCTCAGGGGCCGGCATGGGGATTCTCCCCCTTGTCTCTCCAGCTTTGCTGGATCCTAGGGAAGATGAGAGCTACTATAATCGTGGCTCTTGAGGGTAGGGTTGGGGTTTCACTTTGAGATCTCTATCCCCCAACTCTACATGCTGTCCTAGTCCTTTGTGAATTACAAACAGCAGATTTCCAGTAGAACAGGCCTTGGTACTGGCCTCCAGCCTCCTCCTGCCCTGAACTTCCTCTCTGCCAAGCATCCCCTCTCCCGACTTGGTTTGAATTTTCCCTTCACTGGATTATTTTATTTTATTTTATTTTTTTGCGGTACGCGGGCCTCTCACTGCTGTGGCCTCTCCCGTTGCGGAGCACAGGCTCCGGACGCGCAGGCTCAGTGGCCATGGCTCACGGGCCCAGCCACTCCGCGGCATGTGGGATCTTCCCGGACCGGGGCACGAACCCGTGTCCCCTGCATCGGCAAGCGGACTCTCAACCACTGCGCCACCAGGGAAGCCCCCTTCACTGGATTTTAAATCTCAAACTCCAGCACCTCCACCCCAACCTCCCTTCATTTTTCTGTTGTTCTTTCTACTTCCCCGAATAGCATGGTATCATGCCAAGCCTTGCATCCCATACTTCAGCTATTAAGTTGTTGGCTAATATTACACAGTGGATTTTGATTCGGATCAGTTAGAGCTAATAGCAATTTTCGGTAAAATATTAACCAAACACACACAAAAGTCGCTCGTGTGGCTCCATCCTCTCCTTCAATAGGATTAATCGAGTTAGCTATTTACTCTTCCCACTACTCCAGTGTTTTCCCACCTTCCACTCCAAACAAGAAATTGACACTAAATTCATTTAATACAAATTTATATTATTGTCTGAGGCATTTTAAGCAATGCTTAATTTAATTTCCTTGTTTGGAGTGTGATATTGGAGAACAAGACCACAGAGTAATGTAAAAAAGGGATTCGCTAGTCCACCAGGCACCCAGCTATATTCTCCAGTGAGTCACGAGAGCTCTGTTTACATTCAATTGCAATTCAAATGTGCCAAATCATCTCTCTGTGTGCAGTAAAAAGAGAAGTCGGCCTCTGAAAGCAGATCATTCCACCCCAGGCTGACAAACCCTGAGGGTTTGACCTTCAGGTTGTGGTACAAGTCCTTTTATTTGATTAGACTTCTGACAGGTCAAACATGTTGACTGTTCACATTCTCTTGGACTAGTAATCAGTGAGCTAGAGTTCTAGTCCCTTCTGCTTGGGGAGATGGAAATAACCTTTTCTGAGCATCTACAATGTGCCAGGCATTAAAAAAAAAAACAAAAACCCACCTAACAGTGTCTCATTTTTAAGTGCCTCAAAAATCCCATGGGTAAATGGGGTAAAAATCCCCATTTTACTTCTAAAAACCATGAGAAGCAGAGAGGATATGTAACTTGTCCAAGGCCACATAGCCAGTAAGTGTGCGTACGACCACGTACCCCCGTAGTGCTGGCATTTTGCACAATCTCTCAGGCCTAAGCGCACAGGGTCTCGCCAGTGTGGGGCAGAGTTTCTTAAGGCATTAAGAATGGTGAGCTTCAGACAGGCCACTAAGTCCCTGAACTGGTATACAGAACTTGTATGTATGTACATCTTTTTGAGGAGGGAGTCCATAGCTTTCTTCAGTTCTGAAAAGGCTCCATGATTTAAAAACTAATAAGCACTACTGCCCTGAGCTTTGCATGAGGACCAGTGACTGAGGGCTTTGGGGCACTCAACACACATTGCTTCTCATTCTGCACTTGGATTTGGCCAGATACTTTAGTAACAATCATACATCAACAACTACGATTTGTTGAGGACCTACTAGGTGCCGGCTCTGCTGAGTGCTCTCATTGATTGGCTGGGGCAGGGGTGGGGGAAGGGTACTGGCATTCCTTTTTAACATCTATTAATTAATTTATTTATTTAGGCCACACCACTCCGCGTGTGGGATCTTTTTTTTTTTCATGTAATGCACTTTTTTTTTTTTACATCTTTATTAGAGTATAATTGCTTTACAATGGTGTGTTAGTTTCTGCTTTATAACAAAGTGAATCAGTTATACATATACATATGTTCCCATATCTCTTCCCTCTTGCGTCTCCCTCCCTCCCACCCTCCCTATCCCACCCCTCCAGGCGGTCCCTAAGCACCGAGCTGCGGGATCTTAGTTCCACGATCAGGAAACCAGGGATCAAACCTGTGCCCTCTGCGGTGGAAACTTGAAGTCTTAACCACTGGACCGCCAGGGAAGTCCCAGCATTCCTTTTAGAGCCCTCAGTCTTACCTGGTAGTAATAAGAACAGAGAGCCCCATACCTGCTGAGCATAGAATGTGTCTAGGAATGTTTCTGGCCCCTTGACTGGAATAACCCCATCCAAGCAGGGCAGGGAGAAAAAGAAAGGTTGATGTGAGAGCAAGCTGGACGTCTGGCTCCTTTTCTGCCATCAACTCCAAATGGCTTTAGGCAGAATCCTCTTGTTACTCTAATAGGCCTATCTCTAAAATAAAAATACCTAGCTCCCACTCCCCCTCTTAGTAAACCAACAAAACAAAACACAAAACAAACTTTAAAAATACGTGGCTATTACTTAAGATTGTGAAACTAATGATCTCCCAGTCATCTAATGCAACTCAATTCATTTCACTGACATCTTGGAATGCTTGTTTCCAGACATGCTGTGGGGATAAAATAATGAAGGCACAACCCCTGGCCTCCAGGGGATTAAAATCTAGTATGTATAGGGCTTCCCTGGTGGCGCAGTGGTTGAGAGTCCGCCTGCCAATGCAGGGGACACGGGTTCGTGCCCCGGTCCGGGAAGATCCCACATGCTGCGGAGCGGCTGGGCCCGTGAGCCATGGCCGCTGAGCCTGCGCGTCTGGAGCCTGTGCTCTGCAACGGGAGAGGCCACAGCAGCGAGAGGCCCACGTACCGCCAAAAAAAAAAAAAAAAATCTAGTGTGTATAGCAAAGCAAGTATGTAAAATAGCTGTAGCACAGGTAGAATAAACATTATATGAAAGCTATCAGTTTCTTGCTGTGGGGGGGGGCCAGAAGAGGGAAAAATATCTCCCTTGGGGAATGAAATCAGGGAAGGCATTGGTAGGAGGTGGCATTTGAAGACGTGAAAGGATTTCATCAGGCAGAGGACGTTTTTGAAGGTTGCGTAAGGGTGCTGCGTAAGGGCATGAAAGCTGCGTAAGGGCATGAGAAATCTGGGGCATAGTTAGGCCATCAGGAACAGCCAAGAATGCCTGGACAGTGTGGGCCTGGTAAGCCTGCTGTGGAAGGCGGACTGCTAGGCTAGAGCGAGGGCCCGATGAATTTATATATTACCCCAGAGAGTCTGATTTTTTTTTTTTTTTTGGCCACGCTGCGAGGCTTGTGGGATCTTAATTCCCCCGCCAGGGATTGAACCCCAGGCCCAGGGCAGTGAAAACGCTGAGTCCTAACCACTGGACCACCAGGGAATTCCCTAGAGAGTCTGATTTAAAGGGCTCTATTGAAGATTGCCCTTTGGAATTTTTAAAATCCCCTTGGGTGATTCTAGTTTTGCAGACAAGGTTGAGAACCCCTGAGCTAGGTGGTCTTCAAGGTCTCCTCCAGCCTCTGAGAGAATTGTGCCCTTTTTGAGAAAAGGGACTCTGTTTGAAAATGTGGGTGGCTGGTTGTAATTGCCAAAAAGCTGATTTAAAGTCCTTTGCCCTCAGGCAATGGGTTCCTGAATAACCCTGGAGGGTTGTTCTAAGAGTGAGCGTCCAAAGCCCAGATACATCCATAATGTCAGTGAGTTAAGTGGGCCTGGTAGGGACTGGCAATCTAGTAATCCTGCCCCATCCAAAGGGGGCAGCCTCTACTTAGCTCCAGCTGAGTACTGCTAAATAGGAACGTGGACCTGGGGTTGCCAAGGCTTGTGACTTTTCAAGAGAAGCCAGGAATCTGGCAAAAGATCCTGATTTTACTATGTTAGTAAAAAATACAAAATTTTGATAAAACACTATGCAAGCCAAGCAAAACATAACAGCAAGCCAGATTCAATCAGCAGGTCTTTGGGTTGATGCCTCTGACTTAGAGTTTTTATTATTAAAAAGAACTGGCTTTCTTTTCTATTAAGTGATTGCTACCTGACAAATGATCTTTAGAGAGACAACACTTGTGTTGACTTCATGCGCTTTACTTTTTTTTTTTTAATATAATATCTGGCTGAGGAGACATTAAAATCTCCCATGTGCATTTATCAACTAATGGTCAATATTGTTTTAACTGTACTCACTTCGTCCCATATTATTTTCAAGCAACCCTCAGATATCATATTATCTTATCCATAAATATTTAAACATAACCATAATATGGTTATCACCCCTAAAAACAAACATTTCTTAAAAATATCCAGTGTTCAATTTCCAATCTCAAAATGTCATAATTTTTTTAAAAATTCAGTTTGTTTGAATCAGAATACACATAAAGTCCACACGTTACAGTTGATTGACATGCTCATGTTCGCTTTTGATACATTTTTGAACATTGATCCTGCTGAATTGGCTATTATTAATGTGTTTGTATGTAACCTTCCACTAAAGGATTTGTAAAAATGTAATGAAGGTTTACAAGGCCAATCTCTGTGATTATGTTAGAAGTAAGTTTGATATAGTAAGTCTTATAAACAGCTAAATTCTGTCAAAGAAAAATCCATTTTTAATGCATGATTGAATATTGATAATTAATAGGAACTATGAGGAAGTCATATGCAAAGATTAATTACCAGCTGAGCTCTGAGAACATTTTTCTTCCTTTGTAATCTTACCGCCTGAGAGAAATAGTCTATATTGGTCCTAGAGTGAATTGACAGATATGTCCAGAAAGAAAAGCCACAGACTTTAATCTTTATTGGTCATGCTTAATTGGAGGTACTATTATTTTTTATTTGCAGAGACAATATTTTTCAGTTAATTCTTTCTGCAATGCTGGAATGGGAAGGTGGGATCCTGAGGCCTTTCTCAGTGTACTGGATGTAGGCGGGTAGGGGTACTGGGGTTCCGATTATTTCTCCTTATTAGAAATGTTTGAAATCAACTCCTTCTGATGGAAAATCTGATTGTCTGAATCAAGGCCATCCTCTACAGGCCAACTCTTTTCACTGCTGACGCTAAACTCTGACAAAAAGCGATGCCCTGAGCTTCTTGCTTCAGAAAGTAACTTGAGTGAAACTGACCCCTGAAATCCAAGTTCATTAAAATGAGGAAAAATACTGTGAGTCCATCAAATAAAAGGCCAGACAGTCTGTTTGCCCCTACCGGCACATACCGCATTTGCACATCCACCTAGGCTTCTGTTAAGAGGCATCCGCCGGGCCAGTCTGTGACTGGCAGCAGCTCAGATTCAGTTTGCAAAGGTGGCTGGTGGCCGGTGGCTAATTACATGTTTGATGAACTTGTTGTTAAGACAATGCCGCATGTGTCCTCCCCTGGCTGCAAATTGCCAGGTTACTGGAGAGTTTCCTGTATGGATACTAATTATGCCTAATTTGGTCCTGAGATTTCCTCATGTGTCTTTCTGTCACAAAGTTTGTGATTACAAATCGCTCATGTTGATTGGGAGTGAGGCTAAATTTCTGCATAAAGCCATTCATGAAACCAGCAGTGTTCCGTCGTCTTTCTAGTGCATAGAACATCCACGGTTATTTGCATCCCTGAGAAAAGTTTGCTTTCTGTAGGTGTTTGTTTTCACAAAGAATTCATTACCTGTAAAACATAAACAAATCTTCCAAATGTGACACTGTGTGGAAAGGACAGCCATGTGCTACCTGGGAAGGGACAGCCGTTATGTTCCTGAGGGGCGTGCATTTAACCCCCATAGGCGGGGGTGGGGGGGAATTGCTCCCCAAGGCAAGTGGGGACAGATGTCATCCTATGGTTCTCTCCATGTCACGCCTGCCTGGGAGGCCCTGGAGAAGAGAGAGGGCTTACCTTGAATACCGGAAGTAGCAGGCAGCCCCCTGATGGCAGTTTCACTAACCAGGGGTTCTTGGGAGCCAAGAGCCCCACTGCCGGCCGGGTTTCTGTCTGTGGGTAGTGGGGACACAGGCGAGAGCTAAGGCCTTCAGGATGGGATTGGGGGCCCTCTTGCCCCTCTTCACATTTGCCTAACGATTGCACAGGCTCGGGACGCGCAGGTTCAGCGGCCACGGCTCACGGGCCCAGCTGCTCCGTGGCATGTGGGATCTTCCCGGACCGGGGCACGAACCCGTGTCCCCTGCATCAGCAGGCGGACTCTCAACCACTGTGCCACCAGGGAAGCCCTGCCTAACGATGTTTTCAAGGAGCCTGATTAAGACACCAACTCTCAAATATTTTTCTAAGACATCTCTGATACTTCCACTTCCAAGAAAAAAGCCTCGGGAGTACCCCTGGTTCCAACCCTGAGACTAAGGATGGCGCGTGGTGAAGAAGGTGAGGGAGGAAGGTAAGGAAGCACAGAGAGAGGGCAGAGGTGAAGATGGATGTGGATATGGTGAGGCCCTGGGGACAGGGGACAGAGGCAGGAACTGAGGGGAGAGGGTCCTTCCAGAGCTGACCTGGCTGCAGGGAGTGTGATTGAGCATATTGGGCTGGTACTGCAAGGCCTAACCCACCCAGGGAGAAAGTGGTCAGTGGAGGCCTGCTCCAATCCAGGTCCAGTGGCCAGGTCTGTCTCCTTATCCTTGGTCTCTGAGCTGGGCCTCATATTTGCCATCTCTATCCATCTTTAATGAACTACAAGTATTTGGAAACTGAGCGATGACTGGAGATCTATTTTTGAGAAGAGGCTTGTGCACTTCCTGTCAACTAGATCCCTAGATGTCTTGTGACATATTTTGAGTCAGTAAAGTACTAACTGTTAACTTGTTCTGATCTGATTTTATTTGCATTTATCACCCAGGATATGGAGGCTACCTTTACTGCTGAGTCCCAAAGGCCTTCTATGTGACCACAAAAATCAGAAATCAGAGGGGTCTGAGGTTTCCCCAGCTGCCCACATTAGCATAACTGGAAAAAGACCGTTCATTTGTTCTATACAGGCAGTCTCTTTTGTAATAGGTGGTCATAGATTGATACAGAGCAACTGGAAACATCCATGTTACCCCAGAAATGAGAAAACCAATCCTGTTAAAAACTGATAACCCAGATAAGGTCAACATCCCTGGCCACCAAGATTAGCCAAATGGCCACTCACAAGGTCATGGGAAAAAGCTCAGACAGCCTTGTTTTCCCTTAAGAATGGCAAGGGCCAAGTGACCTTAATGTCTGAAATTGTGTCCCTCTCAGGTCCTTAGCTGACTCCACTAGAGTGAAACAGTCTGGGGGCAAACATCACAGCCTTCCTTCATGCATCAATTCCTTTTATTTTTTTCTGTGCCCAGAATTTCCCTGGGCACTAGTGAGAATCTTGCAAGTAGAGAGAAACACCTTCTGAACAGTATAGGATGTACAAAAAAAGGACAAGGGAGGATGAGGGGTGTTTGAAGTGCTTAAATCCCACACATAATTACTAAGAAGTTAGCATTTTTGCTGGGAAAATTAAAGAAATCAGACTCAAATATAATTTTTTTCAATGCAGAAGTGTAAATTTTGCACTTTACCATTTGATCAAAGGAAAGCCCACTGACAAAATGAGAGCTCTTAAATATGCAGTGTGGGGGCTTCCCTGGTGGCGCAGTGGTTGAGAGTCCGCCTGCTGGTGCAGGGGACACGGGTTCGTGCCCCGGTCCGGGAAGATCCCACATGCCGCGGAGCGGCTGGGCCCGTGAGCCATGGCCACTGAGCCTGCGCTCTGCAACGGGAGAGGCCACAACAAAAATGCAGTGTGGGTTACTTTCATTAAAATGAAATTTATTGATAATCTAGAGTGAGACTTAATAAAGTCTTTACTTTTAAGTTAAATTTAAATTGATCTCACTGTTTATTTATTCATCAAATATTACCAAATGTCTAATTTGTGCCAAGTTCTCATTTAGAAAATGTTATATGGTTCTTTTCTGAGAAACCTTGTTAATCATGTTGTTTTACATTATTAAACTTTTTTAGAATGCAGTTCTTACCGTGAAAGTTCATTCTCTGACACTTAAAACTTTTTCCTTCATAGGAAGCTATGATGCTAGAGAGAACCCACGTGCAGAAGCTAGTTGCCATCACTAAGGTCAGTGTTGGAACTCTCTGCCTTGACTCTCTTAGGACCAAAGTGGAGGGCATGTAGGGAGAAAACTTTTCTTGTGTACCTACTATAGACCAGATGCTTTACAAAAATAATCCCATTCAATTTTAATTCTCACAACACACAGATAGGTAAGATTTCCATTTATTTTTAATCTTTTATTTATTTTCGGCTGCGTTGGGTCTTCATTGCTGCGTGCGGGCTTTCTTTAGTTGCAGCGAGCAGGGGCTACTCTTCATTGTGGTGCATGGGCTTCTCATTGCAGTGGCTTCTCTTGTTGTGGAGCGCGGGCTCTAGGCACACGGGCTTCAGTAGTTGCAGCACACGGGCTCAGTAGTTGCGGCGCCTGGGCCCTAGGGCGCAGGCTTAGTAGTTGTGGCATATGGGCTTAGTTGCTCCATGGCATGTGGGATCTTCCCAGACCAGGGATCGAACCCGTGTCGCCTGCATTGGCAGGCGGATTCTTAACCACTGTGCCACCAGGGAAGTCCCAAGATTTCCATATTATAGTTCAAAAAACTGAGGCTAGGAGGGATGATGAAACTTGTATGAAGTCAAGTAACTAGGAGGTACTGGCATTGCTGACCCTCACTGCCTTTCAGCACATCATCCATTTAATCAATACAGAACTTCCTTGAGCACCTACTATGTGCTAGGCACAGTTCCTGGCACTAAGGATACAGTGGGGACAAAACAAAGTCTCTTCCTCATGAAGTCTCTAACCTGATGGTTGAGAAGGCAGTAAACAGACACGTGATGTGATGTTGGGCAGTGGCAAGGAGTTGAAGAAACATGAAGCAGGGGGAGGGGATGGAGAATGAAAGCAGGGGGTGGCTCTTGAACGCCTGTCCATTCAGCGTCAGGCGTGTCTCCAGCAGAGTGCATTGTGTTGCCAGTCTCTTTCCTGGACGAGAAGAGAACATGTGGGGGTGCGTGTGGGCACACGAATGGGCACCTGCACTGCATGGAATGCTGGGAGTGAGGGCAGTGAAACAGAGAGAGAGGAGGAACAAGGAGACCAAGCAAAACTTCCAAAGAAGGCTTGTTCCTTGGGCATCAGCCTATTTGTCTGTTTATGTTCTCTTTCAACACTCCCAGCACACCCACTCTTCCTCACCTGCACTGTGACCCTTGCTACATCCTCTTCTTCCTGGGCAATTCTGCTCTGAAGATGGTAGATATCACCACCGTCCCTTCCAGCCCCTTAGATATCACCATTTCCTTGTGACCTTGCCTTGTCTCCTTTATAATACACATCCTGTGGTTCAATCCTCCAGGGTCCATTACGTGACCAGATGGTTAATTTTTTCTATACAAAGTTAGCTGGTTATGCATTTGTATTACACTTTGATAGGCTACAAATTTGCCTGAGGTTGAAGTGTCTCAGGACTTTTTCTTGCCTTTACATTCACCTCTTTGGTGATCTCATCCGGTTTCAAGGCTTTTAAATGCATCTATAAATAGATAAGTAGGTAACTCAAATTTATATTCCATGTAGATCACCCTCTCTGCCTATCTGACTTTTCCACTGGGAAGTCTAATAAACATCTTAAGATGACCACTGTATGCCCAGATCCTGGTTTCCATCTGCAGCCTTCTCCATCTAAGTAAATGGCAACTTCATTTGCCCAGCTGCTCAGGACAACAAATTTGGGGTCATCTTTTACTCTTCCTTTATTCTAACACCCTGAAAGCATTGGTTCTCCTCCAAATAAATCCAGAATCTTTTCCTACCATTTCCTCTGCTACGACTCTGGTCTAAGCCATCATCATGTCTTGCTTTGGCTATTCCAACAGCCTTCTACTCTTTCTTCCCTTGGTCTACTCTTAACTCAGCAGCCCGAGTGATCTTGTTAAAAAAGCAACTCAGATCAGCTGGTTCCTTGGATTACACCCTCCACTGGCTTCTTCCTCACCCTGAGGAGTCAAGCTGGAAGCTGCTCTCTTCACCGCTGCTTTCTGGAAAAAAAGCAAAAAAAAAAACAAGGCTTGCCTGTTCTAGGCAACACCGTTTTGTTCTCCCTCGCTCTCTTGTGAGAGCGTCAGGGCTGCTGATGTTTTCAGGGCCACACCCTGCTTCCAGTTATCCTCACATGCTAATCAGCTGGTTATTTTAAAGTTGGTCAAGGTTAGATTTGCTAAGAAATGTCTACCCCAGATCCGGGAACTCCCCCTCCCAGCCCTGGAAGATAAGACCTTCTAGTGGCTTTATCTAAGGAGAGATTGTCCCCTTTGTCCCCACCCAGATAGGAATCAGCACATTGTCATCATGCGACAGCTCAGAACCCACACCTATAGGAAACACCTGTTTGTTTCAAGCAACATTTAACCCAGCAGCTTTCTTGTACTTCAACTACTTTTTCCTCTTTTTTCTTCCCTTTAAGAAAACTAAGTCTGTTTTAATTTTATGGGCTTGACAGAACTAGGACAATAGGACAATGTTTGCTCGGATCAAATTTTTTTGTGCGAATTTTTTTGGCAGAATCAGTGTTTGCAAGAAGCAGATAAAACTTGACTGTTGAAGAACCTTGCCGTAGCAAGCAGCTGCCTGCTAGCAAATCTCCAGTTAACAACAGAGCTGGAGTCATTGTTAGCCAGGTGGGAGAGATGGTGGGGAAGAGAAAGCCCCAGAGCTTCCTTGTTAGGCTCTAAATGAACTGGTTGTTTAGCAATTACTGTTAGACAGCAGATCTGAGTACACGAGCTTTCTAAAGATAACATCTCAACTCGGTTCGCCCTCCTTACACAACACGGGTGCATATGCATCAAGGAAGCCCCACAGCCCCGAGATATTTTATTCACCTCACACTCGGAGGAGTTCACTGACTGGAATTCAATAGAAGCTGTTCTCTGTGTGAAAGTAATTTCAGAAAGTAATCTAGTTTATGGAAATGAAAGGCATCAAAACACAAAAAAACACTGTTTCTCTACGAGTACTTTGCCTCAAATATTTGACATGGAAATTTGTATAATCCCTCTGGGGGCACGTGGGTTTCACCAGTGTTAACATCTTTTGAAATGAATTTCACAAATGTTTATTTGCTGTGCCAGGCTGATAAATAATTTAGAATATCGAGGCATCTTACCAGAATCAAACTGAATGATATGTATCTCAGATGATTGTGGAGGTTAAAGGGTGTGAATTTTAATTGGGTATTGGGGGTGACGTCACTTTCAAATACCGCCCCGGGGAGCAAAGGTGTCACTTAGCTGCTCTGGGTCCCCAAATCTCCTTGCTATATAATGCACCTCAGAATTGACAACAGATGGTCCATTGCCACATTCTGCTTTTATTTCTCACACAGGGAACAAGTCTATGGCACCTGCCTGGAGGGAGAGGGAAGGGAAGGTGCTGAAGCAATGGGCAGGCTCAGGTCTGATGTGGGCATCTAGTGGAACAGGGAGAGCTGCGTCTCGCCAGTCCTGAAGAAAAGAGCAGGTGCAAGATGAGCAGAAGACAGGCTTAGGTTAGAACAGAATCAAGGAGGAGAGAGAGAGGGAAGCTTATGTTGTCCATCGTCTGAACCTGAGTGTCCATGGAAACCCCCTTTTCTTCCTTTGGGGGAGCAGTGGCTTGTCATCTTAGAGAACCCCCCACGGTTCTGTGAGAACCCTTGCCCCTCATGCAGGAGGACCCTCATAATGAGGGTCCCTCCCTGGAGCCGTGGTCCCCAGTCCAGTTTAGCTTTGCACAATCTTCATGGCACATCCAGTGGTTCAACACTGCTGTTTTACAGAAGGTCAGCTGCTTGGCTGCGTCTGCATGGTGGGTGAAGAGCAGAGTTTGTTGCAGACCAAGGTTGCTGCTCTTTGGCCCAGAATCCTCCCTGCCCCCAAATCACCTTTCTCAGGCTAGATGGTCTCTAAATGCTGATGACTGTCCCCAGGCCAGAGGGGGGGTCTACTAGAGCCGGGAGCCATGAGCCTTATATAAGACCTAAAGCAGGGGTACACAGACCCTGAAGAGTGGTGGAAAGCATAAACGGGAGAGTGGGCTTCTGGCTTTACAACACCTCCACCCCATGGCCTCTTTTCTGAGTGTGTCCTGACTTCCATCCTACTGCTGGTGAGATACCTCCATCTGGAGGCCTTATGAGCACCTCAAACTCTATAGCTTCCACCGAAGCCTGTTCTTCTTCCTGAATTTCCAACTCTTTATGATACCAGTCATCAAATCTAGAACCTCAGCATGGTCATTGACTCCTGTCTCCCTCTTTGCTCCACCTTCATTCAATCACTTGCTGATTTCTATTGACTCTACCCCATGCAGAGTCTTCTATCTACCAGTATTATTCAACAGGGCGTGGTGGGTAGAATACTTCTTCATTTTGTGGGACTGTCCTATGCATTGCAGATCATTTAGCATTCTTGATCCCTGCACACCAAATGCCAGTAATGCCCTCCAGCCACTGTGACAATCAGAAACAGATCTCGACTTTCCCAAATATCCCCCAGGCTCAATGTCATCCCAGTTGAGACACACAGGAAGTGTCACTGCCCTGGATTCTAGCAATTTACTTTCATCGGGGATGTTGGATTTTGCATATGCTCTAATTGGCCTTCTCACTCCTAATCTCTCCTTTCTCCAATCCATTTTTCACAAAGCTGTTAAGTAATGTCTCTAAAGCACACCTCTGATTAAATTACTCCCTGTTCAAAACACTGAGTAGCTCTGTACGGCCTCTGTAATAAAATCTAACTCCTTAGCCTTGCATTCAAGACTGTATAAACTGGCCTTCACATTCCTTACTCTCTACTGTTTCCTTTTCAATTGACTAATGCTGCATCATAAACTACTCAAATCATAGTATCTTCAACCAATTTTATTATAAACCCTTGGGTCAGGAATTTGGGCAGGGTTCTGCTGGGCAATTCTTTTGTTCCATGTGGTGTCAATGGGGGTGTTTGGTGGTATCAGCTGGGAGCTGGTCTGGTCAGGAGGATCGAAGATGGCTTCCCTTTGCATGTCCTGTCATCTCAGTGTAGACAGTGGGCAGGCTAGGCTCAACTGGTTTCCTCTCCTCTATGTGGTCTCCACTCCCCGGAGAGGGAATGGAACTTTTTCCATAATGGCTCAGGGCACGAGAGGAAGGCAGCAGAGACTTCCAGTCCTCCTAAAGGCTGTTCCCAGGGCTGGTGGAGCAGTCGTGTGTGTGTGTGTGTGTGTGTGTGTGTGTGTGTGTGTGTGTGTGTGTGTGAGAGAGAGAGAGAGAGAGAGAGAGAGAGAGAGAGAGAGAGAGAGAGAGAGGGAGAGACACAGACCCAGCTCCTGATGGGAGGTGTCTTAAGTATTTGCAGTTGACTCGAATCCTCCATGACAGGGTAGATTAACTGTATGGGTGATATTATAGCACAGATGTCAAGCTGCAGCTTCCACCTTTACAATTCAACAAGTTTCTTTCAGACCCTGTTGTCAGCATAGCCCTGAAGTGGAAAAAAAATCTTCACTTCTCCCCTTATTTTACCTCTGCCCTTTATCTAGTCTCCCTTAATTGACCTACTCTTATCTTCTCCTTTGGCAAAGCTTGAATCAATGAGACATCATGGCCAGACCCAGGACACCACTGGACAATGGAGTCTAGAGCAGCTCTGTCTAATAGAAATATAATGCAAGCCACATGAGTTACTTTAAGTTTTCTAGTAGCTACATTAAAAAGTAAAAAAGAAACAAGTGAAATTATTTTACTTGACGCAATATATGAAGAAATTATTTCAACATATACAGGCACGTCTAACTTTCTTGTGCTTTGCAGCTATTGTATTTTTTACAAATTGAAGGTTTGTGGCAACCCGGCATTGAGAAAGTCTATTGGTGCCATTTTTCCAACACCACTGGCTCACTTCGTGTCTCTGTGTCCCATTTGGTAATTCTCACAGTATTTCAAACTTTTTAGTTATATTTATTATGGTAATCTGTGATCAGTGATCTTTGATGTTACTACTAAGACTCACTGAAGGCTGAGATGATAGTTAGCATTTTTTAGCAGTAAACTATTTTTAATTAAGTTATGTACATTGTTTTTAAAGATATAATGTAATTGCACACTTCATAGACTACACTACAGTATAAACATAATTTTCATATACCCTGGGAAACCCCAAAAATTCATGTGATTTGCTTTATAGCCATATTTGCTTTATTGTGTGGTCTGGAACCAAACTCCAAGGTATGCCTGTAATCAATCAATAAAATTATTGAGATATTTTGACATTCTTTTTTTATATGAAATCTTCAAAACCTAGTGTGTATTTTACACATACAGCCTGTTTCAATTCAATCCAGCTCTCAAGTGCTAGTGGCTAGCAGCTACTGTATTGGACAGTGCAGGTCTAAAGCCCTGTCACTGGTATTTGCCCCACCCCGTCCCCCAAAAGAAAAAATGCTCTTAAAGTGGACTTATGCTAGAATAAACACTTAGGCATCCTTGAAGGAGGCAAGCCACCCAAGGATGTACAGATGAAGGAGAATCCCCCCTTGTTGCTTAGGTGGGAGTGGGATAGATTGAAGCCTATTGGTGCATTTTTCTACAAGCTGCAATCACCTTCTTCCTCAGTGGTTGTCTTTCCAAGTCGGACCCTCAGTCTCTCTGTCTTAGCTAAGGAGCTAAGATATTCATTTCAATTTAAATAAGAGTCTGCTTTACCAAAGGATTCGCTTCAGAATTGCTTAAGCCTGAGCATTTCTCTTGTGTATTTCAAATACATCCATTTATTTTTAAAAGATTTAATCACATTTCACCAACATCTGTTGAATGAAATAAATTGTCCCTACATGTGAAGCCTTCCTAAAAGTTGAATTGGGGCTGAACATGAGCACAAGAGGAAATACTCATAGAGTGTTAGGGCTGTAAGAAAACTTGGAGCTCACAGAATCTAGTCCAGGGATGGCAAATGCAGTCACCTGGGCCATCACTTTTCTTAGCAGACGTGCAGGATGGCCTGCCCTCGTGACAGTCCCATGTAGCCCCAGGCATCTACGCCTCCCCGTAGGCAGCTGCTACCAACAGATCCCCAGTAGTGTTGAGATAAAATCTGTTATCTCTGTTCTGACAATTTGTAGGGAAGCTGTGGGATTATCTGTTGGGCTTCCACCAGTATTCTGAAATTCACCTGGGCCCTCCACCCAGGGTTGATTGATCTAGTGTGGGCGCCTGACCTAAGGTGAGCCAGAGTGGCCCTAACCAAGATTCGGCATTTAGACCAAGAGCACATCCTGGTGGCTGAAACTGTGAGAAGGAAAACTCATGAGCTGTCTGGGCTCTGCTTTATCATCAGGGTAGGATGGAGCTGTTACTCTGAGGAGAGCAGAGATGAGAGAACAGAGCCCCAGAGGTGTCCCTTGGGCCCCTTAGTTGTTCAGCTCTCCCTTGGTCCCACGATACCACAGTAAACATCCACTAAATTATCTTTACCTTTAGAATGAGTATGACTTGGCTTCTCTCATTTGTAAATCTAGACTCATAACTAGTATAGAGGGCTGGCTTCATGAATGTGAGACCTGGGCATTTGCACAGGTCCCCATGCTTAGGAAGGCACTGATCTTGGTTTTAGGTTCTTTCTTGGTTTTGGGCTCTTTAGAATTTCATCTTGAAATTCTTGATTTTTGAATAAGGGGCCCTGCATTTTCACCTTGTATGGGGCCCCCTAAATTATGTAGCTGATCCTGCAAATATACCTTAATTTCACAGAGGTAGTAATTGAGACTGAGATGAAGTCAGTGATTCATTTAAAGTTGCAGAGCTGGTTACAGAATCCATTTTCAGTCCATTGGAGTCCAGACTGGGAGTGAGAAGCTGATACAAACCGGTGACGCAGACATGCCCTAATCCCAAATCTTAAGGGCCATTGTTTTGCTGCTCAATTTTCCTATAAATAAGAAGGAGAAAGGATAGGTAGAAAAAGGTTGGCTGGTGTCACAGAGCCATCGTTCTGAGAGAAGGAAACGTTTGCCATGTTGCCAAAGCCAACCTCATTTCCCAATTTCCCAAAGACCCAATTTCCCCAGCTGCTTTGTTGACATAGCAACAGTGAATTCTGAAAGAGCTGTTATAATATTAATATGTATTTCATGGTGGCCTTGCCCTGTGTTCTTCTCTAACCTTGTGATCCAGGTCTGAAAAGAAGTGCTTTTGGCAGCTGGCCACTGAAAACAAGAAACCCAGAGCCCAGTTCTCCCGGTGGGATGAGAAGTATGGAGCAGGTGCCTCTGTCAGCACATTTAGATAAGTGGTGGAAAGGTGGGGTACCCCAGTCCCTCAGGCTTCTCAACTTTCCCCAGAGTGAAGAGGCTGACTATGTAGATATATTAAGTGAAAGCTGCACCTTGGGATACATTTCCATCCTCCTACTACTCAGGGTGTTAAACGTAGCACCTGTGAGCCATTGTGTAGAAAATCAATTATACCTTGAGCCCAGTGATAAGAATTCATCCCCCGTGAGCTCAATTTTCAAATGGCTTCAAAAGGCCTCCCACCTCTTTCCCTTTTTCCAATGCAAATGAGCAACACTGGAAATTTGCATGCCAAATTCCAACAAGGGTTTCAAGCGAGTAAATGGTCATATTTATTAGTAATAGCAGTAGTAGATGAGTAAGAGGTATTTAATAAATGTATGTTGAATGTGTAGCATTTCTATAGCACTTAACAGTTTTCAAAACTTTTTTTTTTACCCCCTGTACATCATCTATTTGATTCTTAAACAAGTAAACAAACCCAAAAGCCCTGTGATGAGGACAGAGGGGAATTATTATCCTCATTTTACTGATGAAGAAAATAAGGCTCAAGAAAGATTTTATCTTGCCCAATGTCACACAGCTGAGTCATAAGTGTCAGAGTTATGATAAGAACTTGAGTTTGACTCCGAGCTAGCACTGCCTTACTGCTGTGCCACGTTGCCTCATGGTATTTCAGAAGGGACAGGGGGGACAAAACAGAAGTTGTATTAAGTGATTGCAGGAAAGTTCAATCAATAATAGCTAAAATGTATTACTAGGCTTACCAGGTGTCTGTCGTGGATATTAAGTCATTTAATAATTTTAAACTTTTTAGTTTGGGGTAGCTGTAGATGCACACGCAATTGTGGGAAATAAGAAGAGGCTCTGGGCTTCCCTGGTGGCGCAGTGGTTGGGGGTCCGCCTGCCGACGCAGGGGACGCGGATTCATGCCCCGGTCCGGGAGGATCCCACATGCCACGGAGCGGCTGGGCCTGTGGGCCATGGCCGCTGAGCCTGCGCGTCCGGAGCCTGTGCTCCACAGTGGGAGAGGCCACAGCAGTGAGAGGCCCGCGTACCGCAAAACAAAAAAAAAAAAAAAGAAGAGGGTCTTTTCCAGTGGTGATGTCTTGCAGAACTACAGAACAATGTCAGAACCAGGATGTTGACATGGACACAGTCGAGATATACAATATTTCCATCACCCCAGGGTTCCTCATGTTGTCCTTTTATTCACACCTACTTCACTCTCCTTAACGCTTGACAGCCACTAATCTGATTTCCATTTCTATAAATTTGTTATTTCAAGATTATTACATGATGGAATTATACAGCATGTACTCTTTTGTGGTTTTTACTCCCCCACTCAGCGTAGTTGTCTAGAGATTCATCTGGGTTGTCTCATGCATCAGAAGTTCATTCCTCTTTATTGCTGAGTTGTATTCCATGGTACGATGCTCCAAGTTTGTTTAACCATTCACCTCTTGAAGGACAATCTGGGTTGTTTCCAGTTTGGGGCTAATATGGAGAAAGTTATTATGAACATTTGTGTATAAGTTTGTGTGTCTTCATTTCTCTGGGGAAAATACCCAGGGTTGCAATTATTGGGTTGTATGATAGTTACATGTTTAGTTTCTTAGGCAATTGCCAAGCTGTTTTACATTCCTACCAGCAATACATGAGCAATCCAGTTTTTCCACGCCTTTACCAGCGTTTGGTGTTGTCACTATTTTAATTTATTTTTCATATTATTTATTTACTTATTTGTTTTTATTTTGACTGTGTCAGGTCTTAGTTGTGGCACATGGGATCTTCGTTGCGCCATGCGGGATCTTTCGTTGTGGCGTGGTCTCTTCGCTGCAGCACGCGGGCTTCTCTCTAGTTGTGGTGTGCGGGTTTTTCTTTCTCTACTTGTGGCACACGGGCTCCAGGGCGTGTGGGCTCTCTAGTTGAGGCACACAGGCTCAGTAGTTGTGGCGCCCGGGCTTAGTTTCCCTGTGGCATGTGGGATCTTAGTTCCCTGACCAGGGATCGAACCTGTGTCCCCTGCATTGGAAGGCGGATTCTTTACCACTGGACCACCAGGGAAGTCCCTCACTCTTTTTATTTTAGTCTTTCTGATAGGTGTGTACTGATATTTCATTGTATGTTTTTTTTGCATTTCCCCAATGCTGTTGAACGTCTTTTCATGTGCTCATTTATTTGTATATCATCTTTGCTAAAGTATCTCTTCATGTCTTTTGCCCATTTTCTATTGGATTGTTGTTCGTTTTATTTTATTCTTTTTTACTGTTGAGGTTTGTGTTTTTGAGTTTTAGATGTTCCAGATACTGGTCCTTTATTGGATATATGATTTGCAATATTTTCTTCCACTCTGTAGCTTGTTTTTATTTTTATTTTTTTTGCGGTACGCGGGCCTCTCACTGTTGTGGCCTCTCCCGTTGCAGAGCACAGGCTCCGGACCCGCAGGCTCAGCGGCCATGGCTCACGGGCCCAGCCGCTCCGCGGCATGTGGGATCTTCCCGGACCAGGGCACGAACCCGTGTCCTCTGCATCGGCAAGCGGACTCTCAACCACTGTGCCACCAGTGAAGCCCTGTAGCTTGTGGTTTTTTTTTCATCTTCTTAGCAGGGTCTTTTGCAGAACAGACTTTTAAATTTTGATGAAGTCCAATTGATTAATTTTTCCTTTTATGGATCATGCTTTTGGTGTCAAGTATAAGAATTCCTTGCCTAGCCCTAGATCTTCTCCTATGTTTGTTTCTAAAAGTTTTATAGTTTCCATTTTACGTTTAAGACGATGATCCATTTTGAGTTCATTTTTATACAAGATGTGACACTGAAGTCTTTCTTCCCCCTCATTCCCTATGGACATCCAATTCCTCTAGCACCAGCAACCTTGAAAAGACTATTTTCCTGTATTGAATTTCTTTTTAACCTTTGTCAAAATTCAGTTGGGTATATTTGTGTGAGTCTGTTTCTAGGTTCTCTGTTCTGTTTTGCTTAATTTTTAACAACCCTTTGCAATAGATGCTATTGCTATCTCTACTTTACAGATGAAGAAACTAAGGTACAAAGTTGGAAGCAAGGTTTCTGTCATCCACTTTTCTACTGTAAGGGGCAAGCAATGAACACTTTCGAACACTTCTGCTTATAATGAGAGAAAGCTATATTAAAGGTGGGCTCCATTACATTACAATTCATTCTATAAAGAGTCAAATCAGAAAGAAACGTCTGTGCTTCCTTTGGAGACATCCTCATCCAGCTCATCAGAAAAGCGTTAAGAAACAAAAGACCTAAACTTGGACCCAATAAAGTGACTGCCAACTGGATTTATCATTCTATTTAGCTCAATAAACATTACTTTGTTGCCCTAATACAGTAAAGAGAACCATGATTTGTTAAATAAACTAACCAAGTGAAGAAAAAAACTGTCAATAGGGAGCTCTTTACCTGCTGACAGGCAGCTGTGATGTGAGACCTGGCAGCACATCCCGATTACTTGAGAGCCTTTTAAAAACTGCAGATTCCCAGGCCACTACAGCTCCTCTAGCTGAATCTCCAGACTCGAGCTGCTTCTGTTTATACTTATTTATCTGCTTTTACCTGTTTGTGCATGGTTTTACAATTCTCTGGGAATTTTTACGCAGCTGGTCATTGGATGGGCGAGAGGACTAAAAGAATTTCTAAAGAAGTGGCAGATGCTGTTAGAGAGGAGTCCAAGGCCCATTTTGAGAAACTGAGACGACATGAAGAACCGTTTCATAGTGTCCTCTGTTTGGTATTATAGGAAAAAAGAGCTTCCAAAAGTTGCCCACCAGCTTCCTACTGATATCCAGGATTGAGTGTGATTGCTAGAGATTTAATTGAGTTTTAATTTAATAGAGATAGCTCTGCAGGATCAAAAAGCATGGTATGGGCCGTCAAATATTCTATTGTGGTGTGCAAATGAATCCTGATGTAAAAAACATCTGTATCTCCAAATTCAAGTTGTTTAGGTAGTGGTGTGTTTAGGTAAGATTCTAACACGTGAAACTGGAATTGTCATTCTTCTCCTTTTCTCTGATGATCAAATCAATGACTGGGTAATCAATACATGAGCAATCCGGAAAGAACTGCTCTCTGATCTCTGTGTCATCGTCCAAGAATCTAAAAGGCTTATGTTTGTTGTCTTCTTAATCTTCAAATTACCTGGAGTAGCTTTGTAATTTACTCCCAACATCCATCCCACCTTAGATTAGCCTAATCTTATTCCACTGCTCTACTCCCACCAGTTTTGCAAGCAGTTGGCCAGGACTGGGTACAGTGGTGGAGGCTTTCCGGCGCCCTCCATATCTGTTTCTACTTTCCTTCCCTAGGACGTAAGAAGATCACACTTCTCATCCACTTGTGTCTGGATGGGGCCATATGACTAGTGGGCCATGAATGAAAGTGGCAAGTATCGCTCCAGGATTCAGCATTGGGTTATTGCACAAGACCTTCTACCACTCTATTCCTCTGCCACAATGAGTGTGGAAGAATATTTGGGGATGCAGATGCTACAAGATTTCTGAGCCAACTCATAGAGATCTCCACCCTGGAAAGTCTCTGGACTCACAGCAGACTTTTCATGAAGAAAGAAATAAACTGCTGTGTGAGACCACTGAGGTTTGGGGATTATTTCTTACTAGAGCATAATTTAGCTTACGCTGTGATCCTATTCTAGATATGAGATGTGAGATAAAGTCTGATGGGGTACTTTAAGGAAATGTTTCCTCTCTTCTAAATACACACACACACACACACACACACACACACACACACACACTCGCACACGAAGAGGTAATTTCTCTCTTTCCTCTGGATTTTGGGTCTGGGTGTGAAGCCTGGGGCGGACTGCTACAGCTATCTCACTCACAGCACAAAGGTGGGGCTAACACTTAAGATGGCAGAGTAGAGAGAACTTGGGTGCTAGATGACATCTTTAAGCTGCAGTCTTTTTTTTGAATGCACCACGCAGCGTATGGGATCTTAGTTCCCCTACCAGGGATGGAACCCGGACCCCCAGCAGTCCTAACCACTGGACCACCAGGGAATTCCCAGAATCAACCAGTCTTGGAACTCACCATATCACTTTTCTTCCCCGTTATATGAGATAATAAATCTCCTTATTGTTCAGATTGGTTTGATTTGGACTTTCTGTTACTTGCAACCAAAAACATCGTAACTGATAAATCATGGCTATTAGCAAGGCAAGATTAAACTTACTTCAGTTCACTGCAACTACTACTCTTATAGGAAAAACACTGCTAAAAGCTCAATTTCTCATTTAGTGGGAAACTAAATTTAAAGTAAGATGATGTCCAGACCTGCAGTTGTTCCAAATGCTTTATTGTAATTAAGTCTTAAACTCCGCTTAAGCCAGTGAGAGAATATGTCTATCTACCAGCTGTGGGGATGGCACAGAGATGCTGAGTCTTACTGGCCACAGAGGGGTGCTCAACCCTGGAGATATATTCTCCCATAGAGATCCTGCTTCCCGACCTGCTAGTTCAGCATCTCCCCAAATGGAACATATGGGTTTCAGAGAAAAATCTCACAGTTGCACAGGATGTTTCAGATGGAAGGTAAGGGAATCTCAGCAGAGCTTGTCTGCGCTCTGGAATGCCTTGTAAGATGAATTTCTCTTCTCGTACCAACTTCCCAAGACGGCTTTGTCTTTTATTGTGGGAAGTCCAGGTAAAATATGTGTGTTGTCACTCCAGTTGTGAGTGTTCTTAAAGCCTCATAGAAAGGACCTGATAGTCTTTTCTTTTTTTTTTTCCTGGCAAAACACTAAATATATTTATAAGTCATCTTTGTCTGGGACCAAATGAGGAAAAAACGGGTGCAGAGGGGAAAGAAGGAGGGGAGGTGAGGGAAGTGAGGTTTAAAACTTCCAATCATTCACAAAAGATAAAAGACATCTGATAGCAGCATGGAAGCAGTCAGCTGTGCTGAGTAGACCATCCAGGGTCGACTGCAGACCAACTGTGTCCCAACGGGAGTCTTAAAACCCTGCTCCAAGGCTGGTCCGGGGAAAGTGAGTGGTAGTTTGATTGTTACTGTTGTTCCTAATCCTGGTATTGGCAGATACACTAAATACCACAACTTTAACGGGTGCTGGGCAAGTCGGAGGTCAGTGTATGATTACTTATCTCGAGATACAGGTGTATGTTCGAGAAGGAGGGCAGCGGGTGTTCGGCTTGGGCAGCTGGATCATTTAGGAAGTCCCCGATGAGGATTGTGTCATCATGTGAACTACTGACAATCTGGAATTCATCGGACTGGAGCTGGAAAACTCTTCCAGAATGTTCCACAAGGGCCTGTAGACAGAGAGTTCCTGCAGGAGCACAGGGGAAAGACCTGATATTCTTGAGAGAAGACTCTCTTACAGATCCCCTCAAGGAATCTCTGAAGGTAAATCTATGCAGATCCAAATTATACCTAAAGGATCACCCAGGAAGGCAGAAGAAAGGGACCGAAATGGGACTGGCTTGTCAGTAGCAAGAGCAAGAAGTGACAACAGAGGGACGCCATTGAAGGGGTGTGTGCAATGACAGAAGTGTTCTTTTGTGTGGGAGGGATTACATGAGAGTTTATATTTCTTTTTTCTTCCCCTAAAATTTAATTTAATTCTGTTCTATTATTTTTATATTGTACTATATTTGTAGGAGGATGTAGATAGGGTTTATGTAAATAGTTAACTACCAGGTGTGATATGGGACAGCCGTGGTTCTCTTGCATTCACTCATTCATTCATTCATTCATCCATCTATCAAACATATGTTTATTACGTATCTACCGCATGCCAGTTACTCGGCTAGGCACATGGGTACAGAAAGAAGAGACACTGTCCCTAAATTCGGTATACTGGGGAGGGAAACAAACAGGTCGTGATAATCTAACATGACAAAAGCTATAGGAGATTATGCCTTGGTAGCTCTGGGGGCTCCAGGGAAGAGCACTTCCCGAACATATATCCCACAGAACAGAAATTCCACTATGGAGATGTATTGTCTTAGGTTAAGGGAGCGAGGCTTCTTGAGAAGTTCTCTATTAGAAGGGATGTCTTACCTTGTGTTCTCCGAAAAAGGAGAGTCTGAGATAAGGGCTTATGTGCAGGTTGTTTATTTTGAGATGTGAACTTAGGAATTTGGAGTGGAGGAAAGTCAATCCAGGGTTGCATTAGGGGGCTGGTTACCACTGTGGGTAAGTGAGATCAGCCCCCCGGGGGAGTTTCGGAAGAACCACGTGGAGGACAGGGGAGAGGGGAGTTTTACCCACTGGCTCTTATCTCCATTGGTCAAAATTTGCTCTGGGGAGTGCCAGCGCCCTCACACTCCAGATCTGTGCGTGGTTGTATTAGAGTGGCCAAGCTGGTCCCCACAGGCAGGGAGGGAGAGGAGACCTGGGCAGAAAGTGGGAGAAAGGAGGCACAGCTGAGGAAAGGGACTGTCGGGCAGCAGCTGGGTGCAGGTGTGCCACAGTAACCACTGGAGCGAAAAGGTGCCCTTAGTCTATATGAGAAAGGGCACAAAAGCTGTCTGGCAAAAAGGAAATGTTATCTGAGGGGAAATAAGTCATTATTACTTTAGGTTAGTGCCAGTCGCTGAATACATGTATTCAACTATGATCAAGCATTTATCAAGAGCGCCGGGTTGCTCATTCAGGGTCCTGAGGAAACAGAGTAGAGGGCAGTAGATTTTGATAAGTCAGTGGGAGGAGAACAGTTTGATGATGGAGAGGGAAGACCCAGGAGGCCAACTCAGGTCACCTGAGGAGAGCATGGAGAGAAGCCTGGGGTCTCTTGTGAAAAGGAAGAGAAAAGCACCCAAAGCAAATCTCTGCCACTTTACTCAGGACTCAGGGACTTCAAGAAGAGGTAGGCTGACAAGTCTTCGAGAGGTCTGAGAAGCTTGCATCCTCAGCGTATTTTTTGAACTAATGCCACATTGCAAACCCAGGCCATTGCACATACTTGAAACATAAGACATGTTTCCCCAGAAGGCGAGGCCAGTTTCTACAAAGATTGGTCGTAATGAATAGCTTTCTCATTGCTTCATCAAACTTGGGTTTCATTGGAATTGAGTTACACTGTTGCTGCTTTGAACATACAATATTCCTCAGCTGGGAGCTAACAAGCCAGCTCTGTGGCTGGAACCCTGCGCTATAATACAATAACTGTCAGAACCACTAGGCATCGGTTCTGACTCTTCTTTCCTTATTGTCGTTGGAAAATACCATAGTTGTGTTTAAGAATAAATGCCCAGGCTTCCCTGGTGGCACAGTGGTTAAGAATCCACCTGCCAATGCAGGGGACACGGGTTCGAGCCCTGGTCTGGGAAGACCCCACATGCCACGGAGCAACTAAGCCCGTGCGCCACAACTACTGAGCCTGCGCTCTAGAGCCCGCGAGCCACAACTACTGAGCCCGCGTGCCACAACTACTGAAGCCCACGTGCCTAGACCCCGTGATCCGCAACAAGAGAAGCCACTGCAATGAGAAGCCCGTGCACCACAACGAAGAGTAGCCCCCGCTTGCCGCAACTACAGAAAGCCCACGCGCAGCAATGAAGACCCAACAGAGTCAAAAATAAATAAATTATATAGCACAGGGAACTCTTCTCAATACTCTGTAATGACCTATATGGGAATAGAATCTAACAAAAGTGGATATATGTATATGTATAACTGATTCACTTTGCTGTACAGCAGAAACTAACACAACATTGTAAATCAACTATATTCCAATAAAAAAATCAAAAAATAAAAAACTGCAAGTAAAAATAAATGCCCAAGTGTTTTATCCCAGAAGGCCAAATATAGCCTGGAATTCTTCAAGCAGCCTGGGCCTCCACAGTATCCCACGTGGTTTATTTTTCGCATGTGCAAACCTACAGAGATCCATATGCATGGGTTGTAATTCCTAAACCAGAAGAGGATAAAAGAGAGAAAATCATCCACAAGAAGGAGTTTCAAATCTCCAGTCATAGATTTATTAATTAGAGCTGCCGTTTCTTGCATGCTTGCACTGTGTGCCAGGCCCCACATAACATGCATCTCCTTGTTTAATCCTCACCACAACAGCATGAAGTAGGTGTCCATTTCCCCATTTTTTTTAAATTGAAGTATAGTTAATTTACAATGTTGTGTTAGTTTCTGGTATACAGCAAAGTGATTCAGTTATACATATATATATTCTTTTTCATAGTCTTTTCCATTATACATAGTTTATTACTGGATATTGAATATAGTTCCCTGTGCTATACAGTAGGTCCTTGTTGTTTATCTATTTTATGTATAGTAGTTTGTATCTGCTAATCCCAGACTCCTAATTTATCCTTCCCCATTTCCCAATTTTATAATCAAGAGAGCTTGACAAAGTGACTTGCCCAAGATCACACGGCTTGAAGGGGAAGATCCAGGACTCACACTTAGGTCTGATTCTGAAGCCCAGGCTTTGGACATTGAATTGGGAAAAAATGATTTTTATAAACAAGAATAAAAATATCCCCCATGAAAACACCTTCTCTCCAAAAGGCTAAGAAGAGTTGAGACGTTTCTAGTATTTTGTCATAATTGCTTCGGATTCTCAGCCTCACGAGCAGAGATGCTACCTTTTCTCTTTCTTGATTGTTCTACAAAACCAGGCCACCTAGCCACCACCCCCCACCCCTCCCCCAAACCACAACCAATTAGCCCTACACACTCCGGCTAATTATGCTGAGTTATTTAGGTCCTTTTAAATGCAGAGGGAGTGGTGGGGCCAGTCGGCCATGAAATATCTTCCTTCCATGAATATTCCTCTCTGGGGCTGAAGACTATTCTTGGCTGCCTAGTGCTGGGAACACAGTCTACCCTGAGCTGGGTGGAGACTTTTTCTTCCTTCTGACTCCAAAGGATGTTTGATTGCATCATCCCGTGGTGCTGAAAGGAGAAGGTACTGGGTAGATTAGTTGTGAGTTTTGACTGTAGTCTATGGTTAGGCCATGGCATGATTGATTTGCCTCTCTTCATTACAAGAGTTCCTCTTTCACATACGTGGATGCCTACCGAACCCTCCAGAGGCCACTTGTCAAGTAAAACGAGACACTTGAAAACAACTGAATGAACAACCCCTCTTTTAAAAATTTTAATCGGTTCTTTCATTTTGCCCTTGCTCTTGGTGGGTGACTTAGCATTTTAAATGTACACCTTTTCTCCATTATGCCCTCTTACCTACTCATGGTGCCTTTCACCTCCTTCTTGTGGAGCACAATCGATATTCTGTTATTCTCTGTCATTTGGATGTTACTTTGTGCAAACAGTAGTTTATAACGTCAGGAGCTCTGCTGTCTACACAAATCAACAACGATGAGAAACAAGAAGTGGATTACTACCCAAATCCTTTTTGTTCTAAATTGTAATCAACTATATTGGATGTGAGGTTTGTCCATTTTAAAAATTTAATAATGGGTTTTGGTCCTCTTGGTTCTATAAAAAGGGCATTTATAAATATTAATATGGAACACCAGGGAAAGAACAATACATAACAATAATGAGAATCACAAAAATCCCATCACATTTGACACTGTCATATCACCAGCTTAAGGATTAGCAGGTTAACCTCAGAGTTAAAAATATTGCTTCGTGATTAAAAAAAAAAAAATCTCAGAATAAAAAAAGCTCCTTGTTGCATTATATATTCCTTTCGGCTTCCTTATTTTTCTTCAGGTTATGGGATCACTGCTTCGATTAACATTTGGGGGGAGAGTAGGCTGATGGGGAAGGTGGTGGGTTGACTTATCTGCATTCTTTCCTGCCCAAGTCGTGCTGAGCTTGGCTTTTGTCTAATTCTAACCTCTGACACTGCTTGAGTCAAAGGCCTGGCGACTAATACCCACATCTTAGCTGGTTTTTTTTTAATCTACCCGAAGCTCCATTTTAAATGATAAAGTTACCCAAGGTGTCAGTTTTCACCAGTATTTCTAAATACATCTAGTAAAAATGCTGCAATTTCATAGAAAATCCAAGCTATTGAGATCTAATCACTGCTTAAGCTGTGGCTTTATTCAAATCTGGATCACCAATATGGCTTAAGATGTAAATGAAGTGCAGAGAGAAATAAAGCAAGAAAATCTCCGATGGCCTTTCTCTCTGCTGTTTGATGCCCGGGCCCTTATCAGTCAATTAATGCCGCTAAACTTCAGTGGCGGCATCAGTGTAACAGCCCCAGTAGCTGCTGAACTCCTCCAGCCTTAGCCAAACAAAACACACTTTGAGTAGCCCTAATATGGAACGGAAAAAAGGTCAAAATAGACGGGCTTTGCCAATTAAATCCTGAAGATCCATTCTAATTTCCACCCGTGGATCTTTTAAGTCGTCCTGGATGCTCTTTATGATACGTTGATCCACATTTAGTTTCATTAAAACTTTGTGACTTGGTGTTTTTCAACCTGATAGCTTCACTAAAAACTAGTTCTCAGAGTGTTCACTAAGCCGCTATGCATAGAACTACTTTGCTATCATGGTGGCTTCTAATATCACCTAAACGCAGGCAGCCGCCGTCCTGGAAATGAACCTGATCTACATGCATTCCATCTGAGCTTGGGAATTAACTTTGCTTTTGCTTTTACTGGATGTCTTATGAGGAAGAGGGGGTGTCCTCTGCAGCCCCTACGCTAAGCCCTCTTGAAACCAAATGCTAAATTATCTACCACCCCGTATTTGTTCTGGAAGCAATCTACACAGAACACGACTTTTATCTGCTAAGGTTTCCAACTGGGATTAACAGATGCTAAAACATTTGGGGAGGAGGGAAAGAAGGAGGGGCCCACAGAAGAGAAGAGAATTAAAATTGAGGTCTCTTTCAATAATGGCGTGGCCGATACAGGGGAGATTCAGACTAAGCTGAAAAAGCAAGTTTCTCAGAGGGGTGCGCCAGGAACCTGACGCTGCTGACATGGGTTTAAAACGGTAAAAGAAGAAGAAAAGGAAAGGGAAGGAAAAAAACCCACCACTCTGGGCTCTTGGCTAGCCTGAAAATTACTTCCAAGCTGGCCAGGTCTCCCTTGCTGATTAGTGCCCCCTTGGCTTCCCTCCGCCCTGAGATCTGACAGAAGCCTTTATTTCTTTATCAATTGCTGTGCTCAGCGTACATACCTGCAGTTAACAGAACTATTGGTAAAGGGCTTCAAAAGAGGTGGAGATTAGTTTTCTAGGGAAAAACGGGATTAAATGTAAAATAAATCAACAAGGCAGAATAACCAATTCCCAGCCTCAGCTGAGTCTGCAGTTGTCATGTTTTCAGGTAACATGGTGGCCCCCAAAGTTCTTCCCAACACGACAGGTGGACATGGCTCATCATCCACTCGGGGTGCAGGGTGGGAAACCAGTCCTCACTTTAGCCAACCTTGCCTTCCCCCGTGAGCTTTGTCTCAGGGTGTGAGAGGTATAGGCTGAGATCTGACACCAGGCCTGCATTTATATTCATAAACTACCCGGCTTTGCAAGGAAATCAACCTGGACTGGAAACTTCACTCTTTTGTCAACTGGCTGTGTGACCTTGGGTACCTTCTCTGAGTCTCAATTTCTTCATCTATAAATGAAGTGATAATAACTCCCTCTGCTTGAGTTGGTTAAATGAGGTAATTTATGTGAAGCAGCTAGCCTAGTGCCTGGCACATGATTGATTCTTAATACGTGAGTTAATGCAATGAAACTTATTATTGTTGTATTATGACTCTGCAAGTACTGGGGACCGGGCTGAGCGTGCCTGTGCACTGGGTCTGTTAAACAAAACAAAACACATCCTGAAGCATAAACCTCCGCTTTTCTAGTGTCGTTGAAAGACTCTCACTGTAACCAAACTGCGCCTGGATGCCCCCCAGGACTTGGGAATCAAGAATGTTTAATTCTCCACTCACGACCCCTTCACCAGGTTGTGTGTGGTAGAAAGATATGACAACCCTGGGGAGGCTTGAGTCCCCACGAATGTTGGGAAAAAGTGAAAAATCCCTTTGGAGAACTCTTAGAAAAGCATAGTGGGCTCTGCTAGGGGACTTTAACTCCACCTGCCGTATCCTCTTTCCTTTCGCCACGGCATCTTTCAGCATGGCTGCAGGTGTTCTGCTTTTGGGCCCCAGCGGGCCAACAGGGATGACGCATGCTCAGTTCTGCTTTCCTAGTTGATCTGTAACCTCTGGGAACCTGGTTCAGAAAAGTGAAGTCTTGTGATGAGAAAGGGATGGGTATAAAAGCCAGAGGGGTGGAAGAGAAATCAGCCACAGGAGATGTTTCCTGTAATCCCGAAGAATCGGTTTTGAGGTGTGGCTTCAGGCTTCCAGAGAAGTGTGTTGATCACCTTTACTGATTCATGAGAAATGAGTAAGTCATCTCCTTGTCAATAGCATTGAAAAGTTTCTGACAGCTTGGGGTGCTGGAAGAGGCCTCCTTCAAAGAGGAATAGGTGGAAAGAGCATTGGGCGGAGAGGTCAGGGGCCCCTGTTCCTGCTTTGCCACAGAATCACTGACTTCACCTCTCTGGACCCTCGTGTCCACATCTGGAAAATGAGGTTGTTGACACCTTTGACAGGGTGTGAGATTGCAGGGAGAGCTTTCCCTCCCCACTTTGAACACCTCTCTCGTTTAAGAAAATTCTTTCTAACAACACACTTGTATTATTTCTACAATAGAAACTTTTCATTGAAAATGAAACTAAAGTAAGGGGATAGGACTGGTGGGTATGGATTACAGAGGTGGCCAGGTAAAGACAATTTGGGCAACCGAGGAAGTCTTTGAGCTCTTGTAATGACCAAGACAAGATAGTTTCTGGAATATGATCATAACGTAATCAGATGAAATTGGGCCTATAAAACCTAGATTCTACTGAGACCTGCTTCTCACTCGGATAAACATATGACCAACTCAGCTCCCTCCCCTAAGATGCTGGTCCTCTAGAACTTTTCCTGGCACCATGAAATGGGATTCTTGGGGGAAGGGGAGCCATGGGGCCGAAGCTGCCCCCAGTCCTTTCACCAAAAGGACATGGGCATGAGTCAGTAGTTCGACATTTCAGACCTGGCTGCATATCAGAAGCACCTGGGTAGTGAGTTAATAAGAGTCCTGATTCCTATCCCAGGAGGTTCTTCAGTAGGTCTGAGTGGGGCCCAGATGTCAGCCTTAACTACGAAGCACTGATGCCACCAGGCCAGTACAGTGAGATCCACTGTGACACATTACCAGATGATTTCTTTAGGGCTTCCCAGACCTGAAAACACAGCTACCCAGGGACAAAGCATCCAAACAGGTGAACCTAAACACTAACCGCAACCTCCCACCACACCATCCACACGTGGGGATTGGTGATGGGGCCTGTACATGGGCCACGGGTGTTTTGGCAATCCCGCCCCAGACACAGTGCTCTGTTTCCCCACCGGCCTCTCCCCTCCACCCAATGGCAAGCTAACACACAGATGGAACAAACCTCCAAAGAACAAGAACAGCTCTGCAGGAAGCACGTTTCGCTTCGGGAGAATTCAGTCCAATTTGCCACCAATATCAAGGCTAGCTTTTGATTATGTTGATGATAAAGACTGTAAACAAAACAGCCTTTCTCTACTAATTAATTCCCTTCAAAGAACTCTAAAGATCTTTAATTACACAGTTTGAAAAGCAGCGGTTACCCAGTCAGGCTGATGGGCCTGTGCACTCCTCTGTCTGCCCACCCGAACGAAATATTTTCTTGTTTTCTCTGCTTCACACACCTAGGATGGGCTTGCAGTAAATCCTGTCAACTAAACGCCTGACAAAAGTGCTCTGATGTCAGGTATAAAGAATGCCACCTACAGCTTAATGTCTGAAAAAAAATTCCGAGGGCTGCAAACAATGAAGGTTTTTGTCTTCTTAATGCCCAGTATGCAATCGAGTGGAAATGCTACTTCCATCCATAATCTACAAATGAAATTAAAGTTGTTGAAAGACACAGGGTAAACCAGAAGCCTTTGTTTCTTTGCAGAACAGGAAAAATTTAAACCACTAAATGTTTTAGCAGATTTACTAAATTTCCAATTAAATCACAGAATGTATTATTGCAGAGCTCGGAGAGGGCTCTCTCTCGCTCTCTCTCTCTCTCTCTCTCTCTCTCTCTGACTCAACATAGATATCACAAATCAAACTATGTCCTCCCATATTTCGCTTCATTCTGTTCCACCTGTGGGGAGATTGGAGCGCAGAGAGGGGCACACAAGCTTGCAGGGGAATTAGGCCAGCTCAGCAGTGTTTGGGGGCATGGCCTAGGCCAGTCTTTGGAAAGAAAAACAGCAATTTGCCCCACGTGAGGGTTCCAGGGCCTCCAGCTGGTGGAGACAGCCTGGCTGGAGCGGGAAGGCATCGGGAGCTCATCGGTGGGGAGGGATTCAGATCTGCTATACAAGAGCACCCTCTGCCAGTTGGCACAGAGGGCTGGCTGGAGAGACCTGAGGTCCAGAGTCGGGGGAGGGGGTGCGCGGGGAAGGGGAAGGGCACGGGACTCTGCATACAAAGCCAGCGAGGCTGGGGGCCAGGCAGGAAAGAGATTCTATCTCCAAAACTAGACAGAACACTCACCTCTGGAACAATAGCTGGTTTAGGCAGGGGCGATGCTGATTTTTCCAAGGGCTCTCCACGTTAATCCGCCCCACCAAATCCAGCCACTAGGAGACTGAATGGTCCTCCAGACACCCATTCACTAGAAAATGACGGGTGATTTTTGCCCTTGTCTCGGGAGATCTCCGGTGAGCACCGCTGCTCTGGCTGACATGTGTTTGTAAAGATAAAGCACCAGGCTACTTTGGGGGCCCTTCCAGGCTATTACAAAGAGCAAGTGGTGCCAACTCAGGCTCTGCATGGCTTTTTAGAATTGAGTTGTTAATTTTTTTTTTAAATACGCACCTCTTTCTGAAAAGGATTTGAAGCAACTTACAATAAAGGCAAACACAATAAGGTCATTCAACTAAAATTAGAAAAGCAGAGCCATGGAAAGGAAGAAGAAGCAAGCATTGACTGTGAAGTGTAATAGAGTTACTGTGATTTAGCATCAGATTAGGCTTTGAGCTTCCTGGCAGCCAGGGTGAAAAAGGACATTCAATTAGATCATCCATACAACCTACTGGAAGGAAGTAGAACAATTCTCCAAGAGAGATATGCTTTTTTTCTGGCATTAATTTTCTTGTAGAAGACTTTGTATAGGAACTCTGAAAACATCATACATGTGTGTTGGACTGTCTTTTCATATAGCAAACGCAGAGGCTATTCTGATATAGCTATTTCTTGCTATAATCTTTGTCACTTGTCAAAGGCATACAACATTCACAACTCAATAATCGTAAGTTTTTGGGGTTTTTTTTGCAGTATGTGGGCCTCTCACTGTTGTGGCCTCTCCCGTTGCAGAGCACAGGCTCCGGACGCGCAGGCTCAGCGGCCATGGCTCACGGACCCAGCCGCTCCGCAGCATGTGGGATCTTCCCGGACTGGGGCACGAACCCGTGTCCCCTGTATCAGCAGGCGGACTCTCAACCACTGCGCCACCAGGGAAGCCCAATAATGGTAAGTTTTAATGGGAGAAAACAGAGTGTGGGGTGGGGAGTAGCCAAACAAATGTGATTCAAATTTTAGCTCTTCAGTGTCTCATTCATTCACTGATATATTAGATGTTTATTAAGTGCCTACTAAATGTCAGGTTCTAGATGTGGAGAGTAGAGCAGTAAACAAGCAGGCAAAGTCCTTACTCTAGGGGTATGACCTAACCTGGCACTAGAAAAGAACTTAGCATCCTCAGAGGGGTGGGTGGGTAGCAGGTGAGCTTTCTTTAGCTTAGCTGCTGAATAAGGTCAGGTGTAACAGAGAGGATGCTTTCAGATGCAAGTCTCAGAAATCCCAACTTATACTGGCTCAACCAATAAAGAAATGTGCTTTCTTTGATTCAGCAGCTCAACAGTGCTTTCCCTGTGCTACACCACCTTCACTGTTGGCTCCACTCTCAGGCTGATAGCAATTTGGATACAGTAGCTCTAGGAGTCACAAATTCAGGACAACCTCCAGAGCAAGGTAGGAGACCATTTCTTCCTGCGGCTTTCACTTAGGATGGAGGAAAATTATTTTATTGCTGCTGTCCCCACCCCATTCAGCAGACAGCTCTTTTTGTCCCACTGGCCAGAATTGGCCCACTTGCCCATTTCTGGTTCAGTCCTGGCAAGGGGGATAGGGGCACCCATAGACCAAGCAGGCCAACCCTGTAGTTCTTGGCCAGGTGGGGAAGGAGGATTCCTGAGCAAAACTGGGATTGTGTTAGGCAGGAAAAAGGGCAGGGGATTAATGGATGCTGGAGTAGACAGCTAACACTGCCATTTTTGGTCTTTAAATACCACTTCCCTGGGCAGACTGGTGTAGGTGAATAGTCGTCAAGGCTGTTGCAACATCTGTCTGCTTGGCTTTCTCAGAGAAAGAGCATCCTTATTATTCGCCTTATTTCTTGAGTCAGATTTAACATTTCCTATACCTTCTGCCTTTACTTACTTCTCTTAGGTCTTTGCTTCCACTTGTACACACTGAAAAATAATTCTCCTGACTGGTCTTCTTACCTCTAATTTTACTTAAATATAATCCATCTTTCACACTGTTAGTAGAACAATCTCCTTAAAAATTAATGTACATTGTTACTCCTCTGTTTAGCCACTTCTTTGACTTCCTATTGCCTACAACATAACATTAACAATCTTTGCATTAGCACATAAAAATGAAATATTTAGGTATACGTTTAACAAACGTGTGCAAGATCTATATGAGGAAAACAAAAAACTCTGATGAAAGAAATCACAGAAGATCTAAGTAAATTGAGAGGTATTCAGTGCTCATGGCTAGGAAGACTCAATATTGTTAAGAAGTCAATTCTTCCCAACTTGATCTATATAGATTTAATGTAATTCCTATCAAAATCCCAGCAAGAGGGCTTCCCTGGTGGCGCAGTGGTTGAGAGTCCGCCTGCCGATACAGGGGACACGGGTTCGTGCCCCGGTCCGGGAAGATCCCACATGCCGCGGAGCGGCTGGGTCCGTGAGCCATGGCCGCTGAGCCTGCGCGTCCGGAGCCTGTGCTCCGCAATGGGAGAGGCCACAACAGTGAGAGGCCCGCGTACCGCAAAAAAAAAAAAAAAAAAAAAAATCCCAGCAAGTGAATATTAGCAAGCTGATTAGAAACTTTATATAGAAAGGCAAAAGACCCGGAAGAGTCAACACAATATTCAAGAAGAATGAAGTTTGAGGACTGATACTACCTATGTGCCAGACCTATCAAAGTCCCTATCTTAGAGAAGCCTACAGTCTGTTGGAGAGACAACAATTCAAACAACCATTATAAATATTTTACTAAAGACTTTGGGTTCATTCAGTCTTGCTGATTGTACTCCACAGAGTCAGAACTCTCCTTGTAGTTATAGGATGGCTTCTGGTAGCTTCCCTGTTTCTCCAGATGGTAACATTGCCACTACCTAATGGTAGAGGGATGAAATGGATATTGTAGTATTAACTCCCGTGTGTATTTCCAATGTATAAGTTCCATGTAAGTAGTGTGCCCATTCTACAGGGTAGCAAAAGAAGCTCAGGGAAGTTCAGGAATTTGGGTAAGATTGTTCAACCAGAAGATGGCAGAGTTGGTATTCAAACTTAGGGCTTTGGAAGAACAGAATTCCTACCACCTGCTGGTGGCTTCAACTCAGACAGAGACCCCCATAGCTGGTAAATGAGAAGGGAGGGTAGCATCACAAGTCCCCTGGGCTCAGAGCTCACACTCTTGACCACATGCCACACGCCAGGTCCTCACCCAGGGCTAGCCCTCCTGGACGAAGTGCCTAGAGACGCAAACTGGAGGCTGGAGCCGGCAGGCCCCGCTCCGTCCTCATAACCAGGGAGATGCGCAGTCATCTCAAGAAAG
Organism: Orcinus orca; assembly: GCF_937001465.1. Classification (NCBI taxonomy): domain Eukaryota; kingdom Metazoa; phylum Chordata; class Mammalia; order Artiodactyla; family Delphinidae; genus Orcinus; species Orcinus orca. The sequence continues at coordinate 157,429,751 of NC_064560.1, read as the reverse complement.
CAAACAGGTTGTGGCGGTAAGATGTAAAGGTGTGTTGGGCAAAAGACTTAGTGAGGAATGTTCGAAGGCTCAGTGTGGTTCACTGACCTCCTCTAGAAACATCTCAGGTTACAATAAAATTACACATGTCATTCTGAATGTGTAGGTAGAGAGCTATGTGGGAAGCTTTCTGCCAGTCTCTGAAGGCAAAGAAAGGGGCTGTAGCCAGAAAGCAGTATTGAGTGGGGCATTCCTAAGTGGGGACCATGGAACTGTGGATGCTGGGGAGGTCCTGCTTCTGTCTCTGGCAGATGAGAGGAAGGCAATGTCCACCTTATCAAGCACAGGGCCAGGGCATGAAGGGCCTGGGGGCAGTGGGACAACGTTGTGAATGAACCATGCACACCTGCATGGAACGATCAGAGGAAGGGTGACAGCATACGAATGAGTTAACAAAGGAAACAGCGTTGTGATGCTGGTATTTATCAAACTCCAGAACACACAGAGCCAGGTTGAGAGATGACCCTCTGATGGGGACTTCCAGTTGCCGCCAGCCTCGGAGGGCACCAGTTTCCAAAGGGATCTTTCCGCCAAGCAGCCGAGGCGCCTATGGACGGTGCCTGAAAACACTTTTAAAAGATGGAGGGGATGAAATACTTTTCCCTGCCTCTAAATTAGGGATAAATTAGAGATCAAGCCTACGTTAACAGGTCCTAAAAGGACAGCCCACTCCCTGGCTGCCACGGGCAGGAGTGAAGAGGGCCGTGCAGGTGTTGATGCAGCCCTACCCCAGAATGGGGACCCACTGCTCATCATCCTAGGAGGTGGGTAGGACAGAGGATCTGGGGACTGTCTGGCAATGGGAAACTGCTAAATCATCTCAAAGATCCCCCTTTTAATTTAGGGCTGAGACATGCTAAGAGGGGAAGCAGGCTCCAGGATGGCACGGGGCTCTCGCTGTATGTTCAATCCCTTGGCTGCCGTTTGGAGGGCAAATACTGCCATGTGTAACCCTGAGAAGAAACATAAAGGGGAGGCCCGTCCACCCCGTATGTTTCTCTGGCCTCGTCTCGTCCCCACTCCCCGATAAAGTTCAAATTCCTGCGGGTGGCACACAAAATCCTTCAGCAGATGGCCTCAACCCACCATTCCATGCCATCTCCCTGTTACTCTAGCCCTCGCTCCTACTTAGGAATCACACAGACCTTATTCCCTAAACACACTGCCTTCCTTCAAGCCTCCATGCCTTTACCAGCGCCGTCCTCTCAGCCTGGACCACCTTACCCTCTCTTAGACTTAGTTAGCCCCTGACCATCCAGATCTATCTCACCTTCCTCTGGAAAGCCTCCCATTTCCTCTAACTTGGAATAGTGCCCTCCTACGGACTCTCCATGCTCCCCCCCAGGGTAGCATTTATTGCATTGCAAGTACCCGTTGCCCTGTTTTTGTACTCCACTGGAGACTCCTGAGGGGCAGGGCCCTGCCAGGTTTCCAATAAGCATTCAGCTCCTGGTAGGAGGCCAATCACAATATTAGTTGGCTGACAAATGGAGTCTGAAAAGAGCAACTATTTGTTTAGCAAATATGTAAACAAAACATATTCATAATTTAAGTCACTATATTTAAGTTCCTATATAATTAAGTTTTAAAAGGGTAGTAAAAACTCAGTTGACGTTTACTTATAGGAGTTCAGAAGAGGGGCTGGAGGAGTTTGGGATGAATTCATGGAAGCTAGACCTTGGATAAGGAAACTTTAGATAAGTGGTGAAGTGGTTAAGAAATGAAGTGTTTGGGGGAGGGTGAGTAGTATTAAACTGGCACAAGCGGAGCGTACATCTTGGAGAGTGAAGGGAATACACTGCACAAGTTGGGTTGAGAGGCTTTGGATACCTTGCCAAGGACTTTGGACTTTATCTTATAGGCAGGGTTTGGAAAGAGGAGTGACACCATGATAATGGCATGTGAGAAGGATGAATCTGATGCCTTAAAGGATTAATCAGAAGTGGGGAGGCTGGTTGGGAGCTACAGCAATTGTACCACATACAGCCTAGATGAGGTGATACTCATTAAAATGATAATATCGGGAATTCCCTGGTGGTCCAGTGGTTAGGGCTCTGTGCTTTCACTGCTAAGGGTGTGGGTTCAGTCCCTGGTCGGGGAACTAAGATCCTGCAAGCTGTGTGGCCAAAATATAAAAAATAAAAATAAATAAAAATGATACTATCATCCTCAATTCTTCACCCGCCCCCACCCCCATAATAGAATTACACATTCACAGCCTTGCCATGGCCTCAAGCTGGCAAAATATCCTTTCCCCAACTCTAGATTTTGAGCTTGGCCAAGTGACTTTCCTTCACTGCTGGGATGATAGCATATGGAATGTCAGCACAGGCTAGAGATGTGTTTGTATGGCTGGGTTTTCTCCACTGGCTTCTGCCATTGCAATAAGAACATGCTCTGCTGGTCCCAGAAAATGAGAGATTCTTTGAACAGCCTGGAGCCAAGGGCCAGCTCCAACTTAGATCGGCCGATCTCCAATCTAATTACAGACTGTGAGCGAGAAACAAATTCTTGCCATTGTAAGCGACTGCCCCACCTTTCTTCGACCCCTCCTTCACAGGACTTGTCCCTTTTCTTTACCTGTTGTACAGCCCATTCTCACTGCTGTAGAACAGGCACTTCAGGCTCTCAGCTACGTCCACCAACTGTTCTTTTTGCTTATTCCTTCTCATCAGCATTGAAGCTGGCTCTACTCTCTCCAGTCATTAAATGAAAACCTCCATATTGACCCCAGTAATCATCCAGTCTCTTCTCAGTCTGATTTCTTGGAGATTTGTCCATACCAGCTGCTAAACTTCCTGTCTGCATATCCTCCCTCCAACTCATTCCTCCACACTGAAAGTGGATCGTCACCTCTACCATCTCATGAAGCTGCCATTCTTTGTCTGCTTCCTCCCAGTCGTACGTGACTGTGGATCACTCCCTCTATGAAATGCTCTCTAGCCTTGGTTGTTTGATACCACACCGGCTGTTGCCTCCTAGTCTCCTTTGAGGATACCACTTTCTCTACCCTTCTCTTAAAGGTTCATGTTTCTTGGGGCTTGGTCCTAACCCACTTTCTCTTCCACTTTATGTCCTGCCCAAGGGAGATCACATCCACTGCGGGAGCTTTCTCTACCTACCTATCTATCTACCCATCTAATCTATCATCTGTCAACGGCTTTCAATCCTCATCTTCAGCCCAGAATTCACTCCTTGAGTGCCAGACCCATAACCCAGAGTCCTAACGGAATCCTATTGCTTTATCCAACATTTTATTGGGTACCTCCTACCTGCCAGACATTGTTGTAGGTACTGGATATATGTAGTGAACAAAACAGACAGAAAGCCCTGCCCTCATGGAACAAATATCTTGCTAGAGTCAGAGAAGTTGGAGAATGAATAAACCAGTAAAATAAATAGTGAGAGCCACTGGAAGGTGGTAAGCAGAGCAGGGATGTCATCTGTTCGTGTTTTTAAAGGCTCCCCTGGCCTGCTGTGTTACAGACAGGCTGGGGGAGGTGGGAAGGCAGAAACAGAGATGCCAGTTAGTTGACCTCTACTTTTGAATGACCCACAGACACCTCAGACTCAAAACTCCAAAACCGAACTCAGTACCTTTCCCCAAACTTGCTCTTCCTCCCATGCTCTGCAGTTCAGTGAAAGGCAGCTGAATCCACCAAGGACTTGAGTGGGATACCTGGAATCCCTGACCACTCCAGCCCCCTTCCTTTCCATCTAACCAGTCATGAATCCTGTCCACTCCAACTTCTAAGTACCTCATTGCTTCCTTCCTTTATTTATTATTTCACTCATTTACCAACTATCTACTGAATACTTACCAGGTTTTAGGCCAGTACTAGAGACGTAAACAATCAGATGTGATCCCTGCCCTCTTGGAGCTTAGAGTTTAGTGTGGGAAATAGATAATATAGACAAAAATAAGCCAATACACATATGACATCCTCTCATGATAAAGACTATAAAGAAAATGAACTTGTTTCAGCAAAGAAGAAAAATATGAGAGAAACTCTTAGATAAGGTGGCCAGGGAAGAGCCCCCTAGGGAAGGCACAGGGCTAAGAAGGGATGGGTCATGTGAGAATGGCGCCATAGCGAAGGGCCACAAATTGGGAGGCTGCAAACAACAGAGTTTTATCCCTCACAGGTCTCGGGGCTAGAGGTCAGAAACCAAGGTATCAGCAGGGCCATGCTCCCTCCAAAGGCTCTAGGGAAGGATTTTTTGTCGCCCCTTCCTGGTTGCTATGGTTACCCACAGTCCTTGGCTTGTAGACACACCGCTCCAACGTCTGCCTCCATCTTCACATGGTCCCCTTCCCTCTGTGTCTGTATCTTTATATGTCCTCTCCTCTTCTTATAAGAATACCAGTCATTGGATTTAGGGCCCACTTTTACCCAGTATGACTTAATCTTAATTAATTGTATCTACGAAGGTCCTATTTCCAAATAAGTTCACATCCTGAAATTCTAGGTGGACATGAATTTTGGGGGAGACACGATTCAACCCAGTACAAATGGCAAGATCCTTTCCAAGTAGGTGGAGCGGCTTTTATACAGGCCCTTCAGGTAGGAAGGAGCTTGGGGTGTTTGGAGCCAGTGTGGCTCAAGTGTAGGTATAAGGAAGCTTGCAGAGAGAGGCAAAGCCAGATCGTGGAGGAAAGAGGGAGAGGGAGAGGGAAGGAATGAGGTACGAATGATGTGGAAGATAAGAAGTCCGAAGGATCAGAGTCCTTGAGAAGGTGGCCATCGTAGGATGTCACGGTTGGGACAGGGTTGGCTTGTGATAGGAGGAGGGTTCAAAAGCAGAGAAGGGGAAGATGGGCACAGGAGCAGGTAGGTGTGATGGTGAGGAAAAGAGAAATGCTTTCTAATGGCTTCTATTTTTTCAATTAAATGGGAGATAGCTAAGAGGAAAGGAGGAAAGGAGCTGGAGTTTAGAGGAGAGAAGAAACTTGTGATAATTGTCTTGGAGAGAGAGAGATCAAGCTTACCAGGATTGCTAGGAGAGTTAAGAGCCCTTTCCAGGTTTGTGGTTCTCTAGAATATGCCCATTTTTCTGCCTTTCACTGTCACCCCAGCTCAGGCCACATTATCACCTCTATGTGACTGCAGCCACATCTGATGGGTTCCTCTTTCTCAACCTTGCCCCTACTCCAGTCTATTCTGTACACTGCTGTCGCTCTGATCATCCTAAATTCACGTGGCATCACACTCCAGCGTAGAACTCTTCCAATAGTTTCCCATCACCATAACATACAACCCAAGCTCTTTCATGTGAGTCTTCAGGTCCTTTATGGGCTGGTCCATGCTCACTTCACAGCCTCATTTCTTGCCACTACTACTTCAAATTCCACATTTCAAACATCCAGGATTACTATAAATTCTTGAATGTGCTCCACTCTCTCTCCACTCTAAGGCTTTTCACTCACTATTCCTTCTTCCTGAAATACTTTCTCCTCCTGCTCTAGCCCCCTCCGCTGTCTGCCTGGTTGACTCTCCTTCTCCCCTCTCAGTGTCTCCTCCCCAGGCAGCTTTCTCTGCCATTCCCTCACTCCGAGTTTGGGTGGGTTTCCTGCATAACCCTCTGTGCTCTCCTTCAGTTACCACATTACAATGTAATTGCTTTTTCATTTCTATTTGGCCCTCATAAAGCAATAACCCCCCTAAAGTACCATACCTATGTTTTTCATATTACTTTACACATAGTGGATACTTAAAAAAAATCTATTAAAAAAGTAAATAAATGAAAAGACTAAGACAAGTTAATGTCTATGCTGAAGGTCGTCAGTAACGCAAAGCTTTAGAGCAGTTGACTCTGCTTCCCCTCAAGGCACGATGCGATTGAACTTTATGCTGTGACATCAGGGAACTTCACTCTGCATGGCCATCGCAACTCAGCTACCTGTTTCACGCTCTGGTTCTCAGTTGGACTCCTGACTTTCCATCATAAATTGCGCGAGGCTTTGTAAGGGTTCCCCACAGGATAATCTCTGCTGTCTTTTTGCTCTATCCACCTCCTTCCACAATCTGTGGCCTCTGTTATTTGGTTATAGGTTATGCTTTTCTTTATAAGTGGTCTTCCAGCTTCTGTAAGTCTTGGGGCAGTGTGTGTATTGTAGTCTCTTGGGTCATTGCATTTTGAGTTCTCAGAAATTCTTTTTTTAAGCTGCTTTTTTCCTGCAGCAAAAACAACTTTGTCCTAGTTCCGACTCTTGAGTGGTACTTCCTGCTCTGCCTTCCAGCAGTGGCCCAGGGAGATACTCCCACTCATGCCCAAGTTGTCCTCAGATGGCTTCTCAAGTGACAATGGAAAAGAAATACAGCACGTATTTCTCTCCTATCAGCAGGCCCTCTGATCTTGTTGGAGGCATGTTGATTCCACTACTCCTGTATGCAGACCCAATTCCCACTGTGACCACTTTACATCTTTAACCCGTTCTATTGGTGATGTAATAGTTTCCTTTCTCAGTTCTAGCCTTCACAACAGGTGAGTCCACACCAGTTCCTGTGCCATTACTAGGTGAAATCAGCTGCTACTTGCCCTTCTGCTCCATCTTCTAATAATGTACTGTTTACCATGCTCCAGATATCACATAAACAGTTACAGTATATTGGCCTTTGCTGATTTCTCTATTACTAGGATAGAGGAAATGAAAGAATTCCCATCCCCAGCTTCTTTGTGTGTTGACCTCAATACCTATAAATTCTGGTTGGGACAATCCCACTTTACGAATTTGTCCATTTCATAATGCACATTTATTTTTGGTTCAAAAGAAACTATTTTCTCTTATTTGTAAATAAGCTTTTTCCAAAAAACCATGTTTTCAGCACTGTAACTCTTTGAAGTGTAGCAGATACAGTGTACTGATGCTTGACATTTATTCCAACCGCCTTCTAGAATGCCTTCCATACTGCAGAGGCTGGGAAATGAAAACTGCATTTCTCAGACACCAACCTTGCAGCTGGGTTTCTGGAAGTGAGCTCCGTCCAGCCATTCAGATGCATGGGGTTTGGAAGGCAGGAGTGAGACACAGCCCTTGCTTCTGTTCTTTTCGCAGGAGGTGTGGTCATGCACATTTAGTTTCGCTGTGTCTGATCACTGGCTCTGTGTGTTGAAAGCTATGGCAGGTCAGCTGTTTCCTGGTGTGGGTTCTAGTGTCCACTCGGGTGGTTCAGGCTGTAGCAGATGCAGGGGCTTCCTGACCACGGTGGCTTCCCGAGGGCAGCAGGGGTGTTGTGGTTCTGGAGTAGCTTCCTGCTTTGGCAGAGAGCTTCCTGGTGGTGGAAGCCACAGTTCTGCTGGTGACCCAGCTCTGCAGAGCAGTGTTGAGCTCATCCTGGAAAGGACCAACCTAGAGCCTGTCTCTGCTAATTTGTGAGCCATTTAATGCCATGTACTAAGGCCCTTTCTGCTGACACTAGCTGGAATGGATTCCGGATTTTGCAAGGGGGACCCTGACCGATAAACCATGGGAGTAGTTATTTGCAATATTAAATATAGCTTCTGCTTAGAAAGATTTTAAGGCAAGAGAAGCAGCTATCTAAGAAGAGAGGCAAGATTCAGGCTTGTTTTGTTTTTTGCTGTACGCGGGCCTCTCACTGTTGTGGCCTCTCCCGTTGCGGAGCACAGGCTCCGGACGCGCAGGCTCAGCGGCCATGGCTCACGGGCCCAGCCGCTCCGCGGCATGTGGGATCTTCCCGGACCGGGGCACGAACCCGTGTCCCCTGCATCAGCAGGCAGACTCTCAACCACTGCACCACTAGGGAAGCCCGATTCAGGCTTTTTATTGGCAGCTGCAACTATGTAGGAACCAAATCGAGGCTCTTGCCATTTTGGGTGTATATATAACTTTCTGTGCCAATACGGGTTTGAGTGATGGATGGGAGGCAGAGCTCTGGAGGCCCTAACTTTCACATTAACTTGAATTTATCCTAAAACTCAACCCTAAGTTTATAAGCTTTCAGGTCGCATTCTCCTGCTCCAACTTTTCCAATGATGAGCAGCCCCTCCCCATTCTCTCCCTGTCATCTCTCTGGTTCCTTCCCTCCCCTCCTACAGGGGTCCTTCACCACCTCTAGTCACCCATCACAGACACACACACAGACACACACACTCACAGACACACACAGACACACACACACACACACAAGGGAGGAGTCCATTTGTAAAGAAACAGAGTGCTATAAACAACAAATTAAAGTTTCCAGGGAGAAATAACAAGATCTGCAGTAGAGTCTGTCCCGGGGAGAAAGGCTCATTGTTTCTTTATGAAAAGCACAAGGGGAGAAAATGTGGCAAGGAGACAGTAAACAAGAGCAGGTCCAAGTAGACAAGAGCAGGTCCGAGAACGGGCAAGTCTCTCTTCATCTCTCTTAGGTTCAGGTTCTGTTTCTCTACACTTTTAAGACTAGGCAATACTTGCTCATGGTACAAAAACGGGCACACAGCAAGTCTCCTGCCACCCTGGAGCCCACACTCCTTGTCCCTGACTCAGAAGCCAGAACTGTGGTGAGTTTCTTCCCCAGCTCGTTTTCCCAGAGGGGCACTTCTGACCTGGGGATTGCGTGGAAGCCTCCGAAATGGTGGGGAAGAGCTCTGGGGGTAAAGGTGGAGGAAGGGGCGTCCGTGGTGGTGGCGGAGGAGGTGACGGCCAGGACTCCAGCCCAGCCGGCTGGTGCCTGGCCGAGATCCGATCCCGCAGCGTGGACAGGACACCTGTGCTTTCCGCCTCCCAGCCGCTTGATCCTCAGGAAATAGCCGGTTCCCTGGCAGGAGGCAGGCCTGTGCTGTTTTCCTTTTAAGGTTATTGTCTGCTAGGTTTTATTATGTTGTGGTTTATTCCCACAGCTTTCCCTTCAGCTGCAAATTAGAGTGCTTATGGATGAATGTTTGTTTATATATGTCATGTTGCTGTCCTTTCAGGTCCAAATACATGCATCTGAGGCGGGAGGCCGTGTTTGTTTTTTAAACTAAGTGGAACTGCCACACACCCTCTGCCCAGATCATGGAAAGTTGCCCTATTAGGAGTTTACGGAAGAAAAATCGGTGCCAGTTATAGCAGGTATTGAGAGAGGAGGAGGGAGGGAGAGCCAGAGCCAGAGACTGACACAGAGACAGAAAACCTGAATAATCCTCTGGCAGTTCTGAGTGTGACACAAGATTCTCTTCCTTCTTAGCAGTTCCGTGCCTCGTTCCTGATAATTTTAGCGTCTGCTATGTCTCTTGCTATGAGAATTAGCATCAGCAGCTTTCAAAATGACTTACCAGTTAACCCCTCCAGAAATCTTAAGACATTATTCTTTTCTTCTCCAAATTTCCCATCTCTAAGCCTTCTAATTCTCCTTCAAATTTCCATCTGTAAAGTTAATACAATCCAATAAGAAAATAATGTGCTCTTGAGACATTGACATGCTCAGAGCCATTTTATCCTGCCCTAAAGCCTGGAAAGTTTGAATTTTCCTTAGGATAAAAAAGTAAGAAATAATAGAATAATTCACTGTACTGTAACAATTAAATCCAGCGATTTAACATTACGCATTGGTAAATATAATGCTCACGACGACCCAAAGTCTCCCGTGTGCTGACAGACAAAAACAAAGTTATAAATCTAAACCTCCTATTCCGAACCACATTCCTAAATGTAAATAAGCAACCAAGCATGCTGCCACATATCTTTACAGAAGCAATTACAAACAAGCCTTATCAGTCGCTAAGTCACCAACACGCACAACGCTTATCTGCTATGCCCTCTACTGGATAGAGTACACAAGACAAGTCGCATTATTTCCAATTCATTTTTGGCATCATCCCTCTGCATCTGCTTTAAGAATGCAAGGCGTGAAATTTATAGTAGCAGGTTTAATATTCCATCCAGCCAAAATTATTTTGCTACAAGGACTTACCTTTGGTGGAATATTTTGGGTTGGCCTTTTTTTTTTTTTTTTTTAATACATAGATTGCTTCTCCCCTTCGTGCAACCCACTGTCCCAACTCTCAAGCTGTCACCAAACTCTGTACATGGCAGGAATAATTTCATGCTGAGTAAAATGTGTTTAATTTCACATCCTGTAAGAATAATTACTTAGCATAATGCCACTTAAAATGTATTTCTATCTGCAAATGCTAATGGAGCTGCAAAAACCTGAATCATCTTTGGAAAGAATTAGGGAATTAAGGGTGCTTTGCCTTCACTCCCTCTTCTCCTGGAGAAGGACTGCCTGAAGAGAGAAACCCAGACCACAGGAGTAATCCAAGGCGAGATCCTGCTGTCTTCAAACTGGGTGTGAGTCCAGTGGCTTTTCGGGGAAGTTAATCCCACAGACCTCTCCTGAGCCTCCGCCAAGATGCTGCAACAGAGCCTCAGGCTCCCTGGAGATGCCCAATCCTCACCCAGGTCCCACTGGACAGCCACTAGGAGGGGACTCAGGCCCAGGGCCAGTGAGGACCACCTACCCGAATGGCAGGGCTGTGGCCTTTGGCCTTAGGGATCTTGTCTCTTTGATCATTGGTGCGCCCAGGTAGTAAAGACCACTGTGCTAGCTATTGCTCATCTTGAGGCTTAAAGCTTTCAATAAAGAACGACAAGGACTAAGAGAGAAAAGAAGTGCTTTGCCTTAAAAAAAATTCCTTAAACCGCTTTATTTTGAAATCATCTTAGAATTATAGAAAAGTTGCAAAAATAACTCAGAGAGTTCCTGTATACCCGTCCCCCGATTCCACCTAATTTAATAGCTTACGTGACTACAGTACAATGATCAAAACCAAGAAACTGACATGAGTGCAACATTATTAACTATTAACTACACAGCAGAGTTGGATTCGGTTTCACTAGCGTTTCCACTAATATTTCTTCCGTTCTAGAATCTAATCCGGGATCCCTTATTGCATTTAGTTGTCCCAACTCCTCAGTCCCCTTCAATCTGTGTCACACTCTTTGTCTTTCCTTGTCGTTCACAACTTTGACACTTTTGAAGAGTACTGGTCAGGTATTTTGCAGAGTGTCCCTTCATTTGGGTTTGGGTGCTATTTTCTTGTGACTACATTGAGGTTATACCTTTTTGGCAAGAATGTTACAGAAGTGCTGATTCTTTCTCATTGCTTTGCGGAAGAGGGGCCTGTTCTCTTCCAGCAACAGAGTGAAGCAACAGCATGTGCTGAGGGCCTGAGGGAGCCACTGCACCTCTTAGAACCTGGGTGGTGGGTCCCAGAGAGTCAGGCACTGAGCCTGAGAGCACTCAGCACACTTTTCTTACCTGTCTCTTCCCTTCTCCGTTACCATGGTGGCAATGGAGAAGTGAGAAGTTTTCTTCTCTGTAGGCAGATAGCACTAGTATTTTCTTAATCCGGTGCAGAAGGACAAGGTGTAGCCGAGGAAAGCAGAGTATTATGGATGCTGGGGGGAGAAGAGGTGTGGGGAGAGGAGGACCACGATGGAAGTGTGGGGAAAGGAACTGCTCTGTGATCCAGTGCAGCCGTTTGTGGATTCAGCAGGGCTCTCTATGACCTAGGAGTGAGATGAGGACGTCTCCGTGGGTGGGAACCGTGTTAATTTGTGTTGAGGCAGTGGTGGTAAACATTTCTCAATCAGCATTTGTAACAATGAGACGGCAGGTTTGATTTCCTCAGTGGGGTTAAATGTAGTGGTGGTACAAAAGGACCCTCGGGTAGATTTTAAATGCTTGCATTTTGGTTTTCTCCTTCTCTAGATTGGAAGTTCCCTAGGGAACAGGCCCTAGTCTGTCTGGTTCCCCTCCCCCTCTGAAAACCTAGTACCCGGGGCCTGGAACACTGTAGAGCTCAAAAAGTGTTTATTGATTAAATGAATTTTTAAAAATGAGTTGTTTTTTTTTTTATTTCCTGGTGTTTTTTAAACTTTTTTTTTTTTTTTGATGTTGGGGGTAGGAGTTTATTTATTTATTTATTTATTTTTGCTGTGTTGGATCTTCGTTTCTGTGCGAGGGCTTTCTCTAGTTGTGGCAAGCGGGGGCCACTCCTCATCGCGGTGCGCGGGCCTTTCACTGTCGCAGCCTCTTTTGTTGCGGAGCACAGGCTCCAGACGCTCGGGCTCAGTAGTTGTGGCTCACGGGCCTAGTTGCTCCGCGGCATGTGGGATCCTCCCAGACCAGGGCTCGAACCTGTGTCCCCTGCATTAGCAGGCAGATTCTCAACCACTGCGCCACCAGGGAAGCCCTAAAAATGAGTTTTAAAAAATTGAGTGGATGAGATACTCATTTACAAAACACACTGACGGGCACTCCACTCATTCTTTATTGCAAGTCTGTGGCCCCGCCCCCAGCATGGTTTTGGAAGCCCAGTGGTGGCTGTGAGTTCAGGGCTCCAAGCTTTCTGACCCATATCTGTCCTCAAAGTGCCTGGCGAAGCTGTGTTGTGGGGAGGCTGTTCTTTGAGAGGTCCTGGGAATCTACAACGGAATCTACACTCTTTGGGGGAAAGTGGAATCAGATCAAATGTGTAGATGGCAAAATCTCGTTTTGGGAAGAGGCAAATAGTAGTAATGTTGGAGCTTCCTACCTCGTGGACCATGGTTTGGGGAAGCCAGTAAAGAAGGGAAGACAGTGATGGTAGTGGGGTTGCGTGGAATGGATTTTACTCGTGTGTGTGTGCGTGTGTGTGCGCACGCGCGCGCACACACGCACACACGTACTCGCAGGTTGAGTCGTGTTTCCCTTACTGATGGGACTGCCTTCATTTCTTCACGTGTTCAGTTCTTGGTTATGCTCTTATAATTGCCAGTATAATTTAAATAACACATTATTTATAATTATCATTGTAATTTAAATTGAATTGTTTTTCAGATGTATATTTAGTGAGAACTTGTTAAACGTTCAAGAGAGAAGCAAAGCAGCAGGAGGCTTTGAAGACCTAGTGTACTCAGGTGTGGAGAGTGGAGCACTGGTGTTCTGGCGCATTAGTAACAGTCAGCACCCTGAACAGTGGCTATGCGCCGGGTACGCTTCCGTGCACGCTGTCTGCGTCAGCCCATTTCGTCCTTACAGACACACCGTGAGGTAAGTCTGCTATAACTCCCTTCTCCAGATGAGGAGGTTAAGGCACACAGACACGTGCACCACGTCATCCAGCTACCAAGTGGCAGAGCCCTTGTCCAGCCCTAACCACTGTACTATACAGTGTTCTAGTGCAGTCTAGAAAAGGCCTGTGCTTTCTGGAACAGCTTGGCAGCTGGAAATGTGAATGGAAGAGTTGGGAAGGACTAGGATTCTGCTGTTTCAGGGACACAATGACCCCGCCAGGCACACATCCCTGTGTGTGTGTGTGTGTGTGTGTGTGTGTGTGTGTGTGTACTGCTTCACGCAGGCAACAAGATCTCGAGTTGTCCTTCCCTCCATGGGAGGTGACAGTGAGTTCCTGCAGGAGACTGCACACTGCTGGGGGAGCTTTCAGATGAGATGAAGGTGTTTGTTAAAGTATTTCTTTAATCCAGCAGCACTATAATAAAAAAGGAACATAAAAGGTCTATCTTACAAAATTTCAAGCAGGTCATATGTTTCACATGACAATTATAAGCACAACTATTAAGAAATCTTACGGCATTGACTTAAAATAAGGTTCTAGTTTTGTTTGATTCTTGCGTGGGCTCCCACACTTATCTTGTACAGATTAGCTCGTAGTACTCAACACGTTTAGGCTCTGTAGCTCAACTATTTAATTGTTCACAAGGGGACATGTGAAAGGAGAAAAGTATCGTCACATAAACGCATGCAGCATGGCTTGTGTGGTCACATCAGAAGGAGTCTTTGTCGCACGAATGACACTAAATTTATTTCCTCCCAAAGATGAAAAGCCAAACTACTTCCAGCTCTGACAGTAAATGCAGGAATGAAGCCATTCAATGGATATTAAATGGAATTAGTTGTTATAACAATCATTGTTATTATTGTTGTTATACATTTTTTCAAATCATAGTTATGACTTCAGAACCAAATTTGGAAGAAATCATTATCATCTAAACACTGAATTGGTAAGGCTCACAATTAGGAAAACAGATATTTAGTTCTTCACAGAGGCCTCTGACCTTCTGGACACTGTCAGAAATTTTTAATAGAGTGGCTGAACCAAACAGAACAATCATGAACACTGGCTCTAGGTGGTTTTGGTTTCTGGGAGGAAAAGTCTAATTCCCAACTCAATGAACATTCCAGTGGAGCTGGGACATATTTCCTTCTGCAAAACATAGAAATACTATTATGTTCTGAACCCTGCATAGGAGGGGGAAGGAGAATATAAACTAGAGTGACATTTTTCAAATGGAGCTTTCAGTAGCTGATTCAGCTGGAATGTAATTTATGCTAATAAGTTCCTGGATTTCAAAGTGACTTTTTCTTATCACATTAAAACCTTTAATCTGGATATATATTCCTAAGTCCAGAATGGGTAGGAAAATTCTCTATCAAAAGCCAGTGATACAACTGGCCCTGTGTAGAAAGGAAGAAAGAAAAAGAAATTATATTCCAGAGGTTTGGAGGAGGGCAAGAACGAAGTTCAGTGTATGGCTTTTAAACAATTTCCTAAGACATAGTTCTTGATTTCACACACCTTTTACAGCTAGAAGAGTTTATCATAATTTTAACATGACTGCATAATTTGGGTCAATGTGACACAGAGTTGATAGTAGAATGTAACTGGTTTCATTTAACTGTGATGGAAGACGGGAAAGTATACCAGATTGAGCCAAGAACCTTGTTTCTAGTCCCTAACTAGATTAGTTGTGTTAGTTATACTAGATGATCCCTTAGCCAACCTTTTTTGGCATTAATATTCAATAAACTTGGATAAATTCTCCTAGGCCAGCGGCTTTCAAATTTATTCTTTACTGTGATGCACAGTAAGAAGTACATTTTATATTATGACCTTGTTCACATACATTTATAGATTTATATGTAAATGTTGTATCTGTATCTATATATCATAGTATGATATATGTGCTGTACATAAACCACACACACATATATGTGAAATGAAACAAAATTTCGTGAAACAATAGCCACCCTTGTTACCTCTGATGCATTATATTTTTTATTCTATTTCATTATGAAAAAGCTGGTCAATTTCCACTAAATTGACGTTATGACCCAGCCTCACTATTACTGTAAGTAGGCACAGTCCTGCACTTTGGGGAGCTGCCTCCAGATGAATGCAGGTTACTGCACAGGTTGTTAACACTCTGATCGCCGAAAGAAAAATATAAAAACTGTGTGGATACCAGTCCACATGTTGAAGGAATATGCTCTAATTTTAGTGAAAAATTATGACACACTAAGTAGAAACAACCACTAAGTACAAGTACTCTCTATCAGTGAACTTACCCATTTTAAACTCTGCATAATTGAACTTTGGTTTTTCATTCTTCTATAAGCAAATCTATTTTTGAAACTTCCTCTCACCTGGTAGACTGGCTTTTAAGTCTTCAAGCAAAGGAACCTAGAGTTTTGATAAATGAATCATCTTCTATTTATAAACCACCCCTTTTAAAGCTTCTGTGGCTTTTGCTGGAGTATTTTAAAAGAGCCCTTGATTTTTTTTAATATTAACTTTTAAAAGCACTGTTAATAATAAAACAATTTTAGGGAATTTCCTGGTGGTCCAGTGGTTAGGATATCCGTGCTTCCACTGCAGGGGACCCAGGTTTGATCCCTGGTCAGGGAGCTAAAGTCCCGCAAACCGCATGGTGCAGGCAAAAAAAATTTTTTTAAATAAATAAAACAATTATATAATGTTTTCCTTCCACTTTCAAAACCCATTTTTTGGGGAGACACTGTAACAAGATTCTAGTCCTTGCATCTTTTACCCTGTCCTCAAATCCTCTGTGGCAGTTTTTGAGTAAAAGTCTTGGCATGCCAGATATTACAGGGATTTCTTGTGTCTCAGATGGTACTCGAGGATGTGCGGTAATAAGTGATTCATTTAGGTTCCATCACACTATAATCCAAGGAAGAGAAAATTGGGTCTGACTTCACAAGCATTGTTCCCTTGTGGCTTTAATCACACATACTTTTGCATATAAGTGACAACCACAGGTATTAAGGGTATTTCCAATGGTTCAACCATTAGGGAATATCTTATTTATATGAGAGAAATCTCCAAAGATTTTCTTTAAAAGGTTATATTATAAAATAACTCCTCAGACAACATTTCTTTTTTTAAAATATTTATTTACTTTTTATTTTTGGCTGCATTGGGTCTTAGCTGCAACGCAGCTAAGTACGCGGGATCTTCGTTGCGGCGCATGGGCTCTTCATTGTGGCACGGGTTTCTCTCTAGTTGTGGTGCGCGGCCTTTTCTCTAGTTGTGTCACATGGGCTTCTCTCTAGCTGTGACTCATGTGCTCAGTAGTTAAGGCTTAAGGGCTTAGTTGCCCTGTGGCATGTGGGATCTTAGTTCCCTGACCAGGGATCAAACCTGCATCCCCTGCATTGGAAGGCGGATTCTTAACCAGTGGACTACCAGGGAAGTCCCCAGATAACATTTCTAAAATAGAAGATGGTTATGGTTTGTTTGCATATTTTAAAAAACAGGATGTAATCTTCATTTATTAGTTTATAATATATAATGAATTTACCAATATAAAAATTATAATTCACCTATGTTACCCCCCCCATACTACTTGTACAGATTTATAACAGATTCTGAACAATTAACGTTCTGAATGGGTTAAAACTTCGATTGGGCTTATTTCTATTTATCTTTTATTAGACATATATTTAACATTAACCTCATCTAATGGCAATTATGTACAAAAAGACTTGCAACTACTTAGGTGCTCTGTGAAGTTGGATCACGTGGATGGGAACATGGTCCAATTATTTGTCTTTGTATTCGATCTGTATCTTGAAACTTTCTCAACCTTATCAACTTTTAAAAATCATCACAATATCTGTGCTATTGAAAATTAACCCTCACCAATAACACCTGGGATCGGTGGAAAAGATCCAGATAACTCTATTTACAGGGCAATAATTTCAGGCTCTGTGTTTACAGTTTTGTAACCTCTACCTGTCTCTCCCATCTTTTTCTTTTTGCGATATGACATAAGCTAATCTTTCCAGGATATACAAATATGTTACATTGTTGAAGAGCAATCAGATTTTTTTTTCAGAAAAATCCCTTCCTCAAGATATATTCCTACTCGTTTACCTTCCGATATCCAGGTAAGCACATCGTGCTATTCCTGAGGCTTGTTTTGTACCGTCCACGCTGATCCAAGTCAAACAGACCTTTAGAGGGTACTGACAATGACGTCTTCATTGAATATGATCGCGCTAAAGCTTTAGCTCCGTTTGCTCTGTAATGCTGTGCCAAGATCTTGGCCTTTAGATGTTTCCAGAATCCCTGGAAACATTACTTATTTGTTTGTGAGTATAAGCCTTAGAATGGGTTTGCATTCACAGCAAAATATGAGGGTGAACAAAGCAGTGTGAATCTCTTACTGAGTTTGAGGTTTTTCTTTACCGAACCATAGGGCTTGGAGCCAGTTAGAAGAACAGAATTGTAAGTAATACTCTACATTGGTGCTTTTATAAAATATACCAGAATTAAAACAGAGTAAAAGGATTTGCTGTAATAGGATCCACTTTTTAAAAAAATCTTTGGTGTTAACTTTTTGTCCTGAATATTAAAAGTATTAACATTTCTAAATTCTGAGGGATATTGGTAGGAACTATGAAAAAGGACTCACACTGTTTAACTTTCAAAATATAAATTAAAAAACTACTCTTCATATCCTAATCTGATGACTTAAAGAAATCAGCAGGGTATCATACAATAATCCTAACACTCAAAATGGCTTTATTTAAGTATAATAAAAAGGCTAAACATCATGGTTCTGTCATTAGAAAGGACTACGAATATAGGCAGAAATAACATTTCACAATTTCTATTAGAAGACTTCAAAATAGGACACTAGTCATTGACTCACTTCTATTTTGGCTATATTTTGAGTCATAGAACAAAAGCATTAAAAAAAAAAGGATCCTTTGAAAAAACAAAGAGAAGAGGAAAGTCAACAGCAAGAAGCAAGCATACATACCTCCATCAGCGGGAACAGGGCTGGGGAGGTTTGTTAGGGAACGTGGAAGCCACAGTCTCCCTCTCCACTCACTCACTGGTGTGTGCCAGCCTCGGTGCCGGGCAGGAGGGCACCACAGCATGTGGAGAGGCAGACAGTTTTGCTGGCTCCCACTTGCTCCTCAGGCCAAAGTCCAGGCAGAACTTGGCCTTGCAGGGTTCCTGTCATCCTGCCAACCCTTGGCACTCCAGGGACACTGCTAGGAGAATGCCAGCCAAAAGCTGCAGAAGTCACCTCCTTCACGTCCTCTTCCATGTCGGGGGTTAGACTAAAGGATACCCCTTCTGTCAGATTTTATGGTGTTTGTGTACTAGCCAAGGAGAAGTAAGAGAAAGGAAAAGAAAGCAACTTGTTTAACCTCACACAGTAGAAAGGAAAGAATTCTTCAAAAAGTAGTTGATCTGGGAATGAAGCCCAACATCCCAAAAATCTCAGCTCAGTTTGCTCTTTTTTCATTCACTGCTGGTTTTTGGAAATTTAAATGATTATGATCCTGTCTACTGTGGGCCATCATATCATTGCTTTCTCAAACAGAGAGTGGTCCAAAGCCACTGATGCACAAATACAGAATAATCTATGTACCATCAGACAACAGTCAATATGCAAAGCATATTCAGGCATATATGTAGTACCACATTATAGACACATTTAAAATGCAGATATTTTCAAAAAGAGGCCCTCATTTTCCATTCTTAAGGCCATAAATAGGAAATATTACTCCAACACCAGATGTGTATATAGATGCTGTAATAATATTTACATATTATTCCATATACAATATGTAGGTGTTCAAAACCAATATGATCATCTCACATACGCATGCAATCTCTTTTCTGAAATAATAAAGACAATGCATTTCCAGGGAATGCATATATGAACTTTATTGTACTCTTTTTAAAGAAAAGTGGAAATCATCATCTTATATAATTCTTTCAAATGGATCAACTTAGACAATTTATCAATGCTTCCTTAAATTTTTACACCACACTGCACTCCAACAGGTTTTTGTTTCAAGGTAAACCAGGTTTTTGGTTCTTCCCTGTGGAGAAGTTACTTTCAAGTCAGTGAAAGTTCTTGGCCCATGATTAAAAGTCTTTGCCAATTAGTACTCAACAACTTCAATTCATTTTTTTCTGGTTCAAGATGAGTAGGAGCCTAATAAGGCTGTGATAAAAGGGCAAAAGGCACCGAGAGCCAAAAGCGGATTAATGAGCTCCTCCATTTATTTGTCTTCCTAACAGCTGAACTGTTACAACTATTGACACTCTTCAAAAGGTTCCGCTCTGAACCCCGTCCAGGCACTGCAGGCTCCAATGGACATCTTCAAATCCAGAGAATGGAGGGGCAAGAGCTTCCCCTGTGTGATGCCAAAACCAACAAAGCCCCATGGATCAGGTAATGAAACTTCAGCTTTTCCCCCTTTGAGATTTATTTACTGGCAGCTGACAAGGGGCAAATTCAGCTCGAATTGTGCAGTCAAGGCCCTGTCAAGCTTTTAGAGGCACCCTTGTCTTGAAGCACCTTCATGACTGGCATTTCACTCAAAAGCCCTCGGCACTGGTCCTTAACAGCTTATGACATCACAAAGGACACTCCAGACAGATGCCTACATGGCATCCTGCAGCATTTTAAAAGAGAATTAGTGGTTTTAATTATGGTCGTAGTATGAAAGGGAACCATGCAAGCTCCACAGGAGACCTTTGATCAGACCCTTTTGCTAGTACAATGCCACGGAACTGTGACTATTCCTGGTAAGGGGCCTTTTCTTGCTGAATGACTCACCAGTGATCTTTGAATGCAGACAAGCTTCTAGCCCTCCCTCTTCATTAGTGAGCATTTCTATACAGGGGCCTATATAGTTCTTGGAGTCTAGGAGCTATACAATTGGGGGGAAAAGAATCCCTACAGATTCAGGCCTCTACTTAGGAAGTGCTGAAGGACTCTGAGTGACTTTATTCATTAAAACAGGTTGCTATTAATTAACTGTCATAATAAAATAAAGAACTATTATTTGCATTTCTTACTATGTTCTCTTTAGTAATATGTATAAAAGATGCTTGTAACAGAAATGAATTTACTGAACCACTTCCCCACACCCCCCGAGCCCCTGCCCTTTTTTTTTTTTTTTTTTGGCATTTTGGCAGCAGGACTAATTATTGGGCCCAGATTTATGAGCCCAAATGGAAGTAAAACATGAATATAAAATTAATTAACGAAAGACAAAATCCTTTTTACTTGCCAATCAGTTTAAGCAACTGAAAAAAAAGCAAACAACAATTAGCTTAATTTTTTAGTGATTTCAGAGAATGATCTAAGACAATAAAACCCCAACCTTTTCAAAATACCATTTGGTTGGTATTTAGTTTGAAGTGTGAGATTATGTAACAACCACAGCTACTCAAAAAAACAAAAAAAAAAACCCAACAGTATTCTAACTTGAAGCATAACAAGATTCATTCTTAAAAAAAATGATTTCACTTCTCGAAAACAAAGAATGTTTTTGGTATGGTATTAATGTTTGAAGAATTTAACTTCAATCCCAATCCCAATAAGCAGGGCCCTTAAGATTCATGGTCAATATGTTAAGTATATGAAAACAGTTCATTCTCTTCTAGAATCTAATCAAGCAACTCATTTGGTGAAAGACTGTGGAAGTAGGAAGATTTTTCAAAATATTCTCGCTGAAATGCTAATTCAGTAACACGGGCTAAATAGAATTTGCATAAATAGCACATCTCGGTCTCTAACCGCCCCCCCCCCCCCCCTGCAAACAGTACGGCTGCACCATGTACTTATATCTGGGAGATGACTTAGGCCCCCATTTTTTTATGCTGTTTCTTTTCTTGGATGAAAAACTTTTAGATTTTGGAAGCCAAACGCCAAGCAGGTTTTTCACAGTTTGCTGTCTCAGCCATTTTTCATATTTCTCAGACTTTGCAGTTCTTTTCTTAGGTGTTTTAGAGCAACTGAAATATCGGCCCGCTGTGGATCATTCTGGGCCTTCTGAGTGTAGAGACGGAAGTGTCTGATGGTTTCAGATAACAAGACTTCAGGGTCTGCACCTCTTTCCCGAAGGCGCAGCATCCGTTCACAGGCGATGGCATAGTTCTTATGCCAGTTCACTGGATGTTCCTTTCGTAAATAGACAATCTCCTTATAAAGCTGGAAGACAGCAAAAATGTTGGTATTCCATTGTTATCCCTTGACTTTTTTCAAAAAAACCCACAGAAAACACAGAGAAATTAGCACAAGAAAAAAAAAATCCAACCAGCCTACAGTAAAAATCTAATTGTTGCTAGGCCATGCAGAAAATGCAAGGATGTTACTATAATTATTACAGTAGCAGGAGGCACATGTGCTTCATCTAAAACTGCTTCTGGGGTTTTTTGGATGTTGCAGAGGGAACCTAAGACACACTGTGTCAGGACAAAATGCTGTTCCTCCAGAAAGATGTTCTGAGAAAGGGATTTAGTTCTAATGCATGGAAAGCTATTTACTCAACAGGCAGAAAGGATGAAACTCTAAATTTAGCTATAGGAGAAAAAGATAGCTTTCTTTAGAAAACTGCACGGAAAAAGAACTTGAAGAAATTTAAATTTTGTCCCTCAGTTTTACATAAATTTCTCTCTATATTATAAACAACAGTAATAACAATAGCGACAATAAAACACATCAAACAAATCCAGCATCAAACAGACTGGGCATAATAGAATTTAAGAGACATCCTTAAAGTGAGATATTGAAAATCTTCACAGTGTCCTAAAATTACAATTTTCATAGTTAAAACTTTGCCCACAGGAATTCAGAGTTTTGTTTTTCAATATCAGAGATAGTATTAATTGGATGGGGTTAGAATCTTTAATATTGATTTTTCCAGAGGAAAAACATCAAAATTTAACAAATAAACCAAAAAGTAGATGCAAATCTACAAAACAGAATATTATCCTTGCATATTTGGGAATTTCACAGCCTTCCTGGGGATTATCAAATTGGAGTCAGATCCACAGGCTCTTGAGTTAACCAGTAGCCTCCATGAGAGCACAGGACAAGCAATGATGCTTTCTCCAGGGACAAGGGCTTTCTGAATTAGAACTATACTCATTACATCATCCAGTTGAAAGGGACCCAATTATATTATCTATTTCCCCAACCCCTACTCCAGAGCAGACAAATGCCTACCTAATCTGTTTCAAAACAACATCCCCATGAAAAAGTCCCCAATCCGTATGTGATATGTCATTTTGATATTTAATAACCCTCAGGCCTCAAGCTGCCTTTTAAAGCTATTTTCCCCTTAGTTCTCTTCACTCCATAAAATAGGAGAGTCACCTTGCACTTTCATAGACATCAAAGCTATTAAGTCAGCCTCCTACCCGTTTATTTTCTTGGTAAAATATTCAAAGCTTCTCTACCTTTCCTCATAGTTTTTGGCTTTTTTTTTTCCCTATCCGTTGCTCCTCTTCCCAAGCCTCCCTCTGATGAGGGACATCTGTAAACTGCGTGGCAGGCTGCCCGGAACAAAGTAGGTGCTCAGGAACTGCTCAGGTTCTTTTCTTCCCCAAGTTTTCAAAATCCTGATAAGGTTCTGGAGTGCAAGACAGATGCTAGCACTTCATTTCCCAATGGCTCAAGAGAATAAGAGGCAGCTCATGACCTCCCTGCTTCAGTCTGCAGACATCAGAACAACTACGCTACCCTTTTCTAGAACATCAACTCATTCTGGATGGCCCATTAGGCCACATGTGCTGTATCTTAAGAAGCTAAGAGTCATTTCTCATCATGTGGAATTACATTTCCCCCTCTAGGCGTGTATCACTGTGACATTAGTGTTAGTGGAACGTATTCTGTCTTGGGGGGAAATCTTCAATGTATCAGATGTATTCCTAAAGATAACAAAGATCATTCTTGCTCTCCCACTATACCTGAACTTAATGTCCTGTATAAGCTATTGAGCAGGATAATTTAATAATAACAAAAATATCTTTTATAGCTAACAAGACTGTTCTTGAAAAACCTGTACTAGGGGCTGATTTGTGTTGACCCATGGAGTACTTGGCCTCATTTGTCTTGCAAATGGTGTCACACATCTGGAGACATATGTGAAGGAGATACCTATAGACTGCTACAGACTTGTGTTCACTGAACAGAGTAATGCTTACAGGCCCAAAGGGACAATAAATCCATGAATTAGCTTCAGTGGTGGCCTAACAACTGACCATGGAACAGATCACTGATGAGAATATAAAATATTAGTTAAGTCTCAGATTTCTCCCAACTAAATACTACTTGTTTTTCACAGAATTATACAGGGTATTAGAGATGAACCGGATATGACCAGGATATGAGAGATAATCTATAAAGTTTACAGTCCACTTTTTTTTTTAAAGAAAAAATAGAGGTCTGGAAAGGTTAACTGGCTCACAGTTGACAGTGAATGGTGGAGCAGGCCTTGAACCTGGACCTCCTGACTGCCAGACAGAACTCCAGCATGCCGCTTCCTATAACTAGTCCCTGGCTGTCCTTGAGTGGGCACCTAGGAGGTTTCCACCTTTGTCCCTGTGGTTCCGTCGTTACGGACTGTCCGCCCTCCCCCACTTTCTCGCTACCCTGCCCCACATCTGCCTGGCCAGTTCCTTCTGATCTTTCAGGATGACACTGCGGTGACATCTCCTCTAAAAGCCTTCCCTCCCTTCCTCACCAGCCCCTCCCCAGAAGGCTGTACTCATGTGCTGCTCTCTGCTCCCACTGCACCTCTGCAAACCTCTCGTAACTCTCACGACTGAATTAACTGAGGACCTTATCTTCCACCTCTCTCTCTAGCTTGTGCCTCTTTGACAGCAGGGAATATTCCTGATTGTCTCCATCACAGTATTTGGTACAGACTGGGTGCTCCATAAATGCTCCATGAGTGAATGAATAAATGAATAAACAATGGACCAATGAGCACAAAATTGAGGAGTAAAATCTGTCATACTAATTGGACATCATGCAATTTTGAGCACCAAACAAATGCCCTGGCTGAGTAGATCTACAGCAGCCCAGAGACAGCAGAAATACCTCCTCACTTGCTTAGACATACAGCTCCTGGGCTCTGTTCTTATTGGCCTTCGCCAGGATGTCTATTTCCTACACAGCAGGCTCCAAGACTATCTCTGAAGGTGATGAACAGCCCAGTGCTATAAATCTCAGAAAAGCAGGGACTTGTTAACATAGTGCTACAGCAAAGCAAGCCTCTGCTCTGGACTCCCCTTGCCATCACAGAGGACCAGCTAAGCAAGAGCCTCAGTGTGGCTGGATGTGAAGGCTGTTTGGTTTCCTGGGGCCACATCAGAAGACAGAGCCACTCTCCATGACCCTTTATCTCACTCATAAAATCCCAACCAGGGCTTCCCTGGTGGCACAGTGGTTAAGAATCCGCCTGCCAATGCAGGGGACACGGGTTCAAGCCCTGGTTCAGGAAGATCCCACATGCCCCGGAGCAACTAAGCCCGTGTATCACAACTACTAAGCCTGCGCTCTAGAGCCCGCAAGCCACAACCACTGAGCCTGAGTGCCACAGCTACTGAAGCTCGCGCGCCTTAGAGCCCGTGCTCCACAAGAGAAGCCACCACAATGAGAAGCCTGTGCACTGCAACGAAGAGTAGCCCCCGCTCGCCGCAACTAGAGAAAGCCTGTGCACAGCAACGAAGACCCAACGCAGCCAAAAATAAATAAATAAAAATAAATAAATAAAAATTAATTAATTAATTAATTAAAAAAAAAAGAAATCCCAATCAGCCACGGCCCGATCATTTCAAGTGCAGCCAGGGTCATGATTTTGCGTAGAGGGCAACCCATCAGAACTTGTTTCTTTTTTTAAATAAAGCCATCGTATTAGTTTCCTATTGCAGTTGTAACTAATCACCACAAATGTAGTGGCTTAAAACAATATAAATGTATTATCGAATACTTCTAGGGGTCAAAAGTCATAAAAATGAAGGTTTTTGTAAAATCAGCAGGGCTGTGTTCCTTCTGGAGGCTCTGGAATCTATTTCTTTGCCCTTTCCAGCTTCCAGAGGCTGCCTGCACTCCCAAACTTGTGGCCCCTTCCTCTATTTTCCAGGCCGTACGTGTGGCAATCTTTTAAGTCTTTCTCTCTGACCTCTGCTTGCAATGCCACATCTCCTTCTCTGACTCTGACCTTCCTGCCTCCTTCTTCTAAGGACCCTTGTGATTACGTTGGGCCCACCCGGATAATCCAGGATAATCTCCCCACCGCAAGATCCTTAATCACATCTGCAAAGTGCCCTTTGCCATGTAAGGCCATATACTCATAGGTTCTGGAGATTAGGACATGAACTTCTTTCATTAATCTGTGGACCACAGCCATTTACTTTAGATATTATTTGTGATACACATGACTATTTTTCCATTTATACTGCTTTATAATGCCAAATAAAGCTGGAAACAAAAAAGTAAAAACTCTACTGTGATACACCCTTTCTCCATCCCAAACAGCCACCACCCTCCCACCAAATAAATTTATATATGTAAAAGTACAACATACGTCATACGCTTGAGTGTAGAGCTGAGCTTTCACGTTTGAAGGCAAACTTGAAGTTTCTGCCAGGTTAAAGATGAAGAACGCTGTTTTCATCCTGGGAGGGGGAGGGTGTTCATGTCAATTTTACATTCAAAGCTAAATCTGCCAGACTTTTCCATTGATAAGGAACATACAAAACCATTTATTGTATTCTTTTCACTTCTCTCGTATTAATAGTTTACTCTGAACCAACGGTAATCCTCCCCCGCCATCCCAAGACACTGCATTCACACCTAGTGCCAAATCTTAGAAAGAAGCTTATGTTCATCATCCCTACTGTACATCATCTTCCCTCCAGATGTACATTTCATTATGCAAGAGCAGCTAGGAGGCGGAGACTTGCTGAGTTTGTCAGCATATCCCTGAAGGTACCCATCGCGACAGTTCATGCCACGTGTGACCACTTCTTCAAAGATGGCTGGACTCTTTGACCACATGAACTCATCCAAATTGTAGTCAGCACACCAATTAAATCAATACCTGCCTGAATAATGACCTGCTTTCTTCTTTTATGTGATTTCTCCCCCAGCTTTCCCGCATTCAGTCACAGTGAGGAATTGTGGAGACATTCGGTGTATCTTTGATTAGTTCTTCAAAGCAACTATTTGTTCCTATAACTGGGCTGATAACTTGCAATATGCAATTTGCTGACTTTTTCAAAAACACTACTGCAAAAACTGTACGTTTTTTGTAATTGTTTTTTTGTCAAGAACCATTTCTTAGCAATTTTTTTTTTAATGTGGACCACTTTCAAAGTCTTTATTGCATCTGTCACAACTTTGCCCCTGCTTTATGCTTTGGCCCTTTGGCCACGAGGCATGCGGGATCCCAGCTCCCCAAACCAGGGATCGAACCCGCACCCCCCGCACCAGAAGGCAAAGCCCCAGCCACTGGACCGCCAGGGAAGTCCCTCTTGACAATTTTTAAAAAAAACTTCTTTAAATGTATGTAAGCCCTTTACACCCTAACTCAATTCTTGGTGCGAAGCACAGTCCCTGGCCCAGAGTGGGCATCAATGCATTTTTACTGGAGGAAGCACTTCATACTTGGTACCCCTGTCTGCATCACTTAAGACTTTTACATTAATATTTAGGCCAAAGTCTGTTAGTGTTATATGTTTTGAATATTTTAAAGAGTGACAGGAACCCAGAGAGTCAAGAGCGTCACCATGAAGTGTTTGTTCCACACAGGAACAACAGGAAAGTACAGTATCAAGCACATGAATAGTCAGATCTCTTTGAACATGTCTGTCTGTTCCATTAGACTGAGCTCCGTGAGAGTAGGAACTGTGTCATATTCATATGTGTAGCTTCCATGCCTAGCACAGTGCTTGGTCTCTAGAAAGTTTTCAATAAGTGCTTAAATAATTAACTAGCACATTACACATGGAGACAGGGTTGTAATTATCAACTTCTCCTCAATCAATTACACTCACTTTGGTTTAGTTGAGATAGGAGAGCTTAGGAATTAGGAATGTTCCAGAGTCAGACAGATGTGAGTTTTGGACTCTATTGGTAGAACTATGTGGCCTTGGACAAGTAACCTCTCTACCTCCGGTTTGTTCTTTTGTAAAACGGGGATAATAATAACTTCTTCACAGGTTATCGTGAGGATGAAATGAGATTATGCATGGGTAATGATTAGTACAATGCCTCAAACAAAATAATTGCTCATAAGTATTATTTTTATGATCCCCACGCACCACTACTCCCCAGGTGAAAAGCACCAGAGGCTCTTCTGCTGCATTACAGACTGCAAACACACACGTGTACGTTATTCACCTGGCTTGCCACATCTCTTCATTGGCCACAGATTCCCAGGAAGATGGAGCAAACCTGCAGTTACAAGAAAATGGTAACATGTTTCTGCTAGCTACCTTTAGTGCTGTGGACATGTAATTCTTGTTTTATAATCTTACGTAAGGGCAAATAAAATAGGCTGCATCCTGAAGTACTGATAGAGACCAAAATAACAAACTTATTCTCCTAGAAAAATTTGATCATTAGGAATGTGAGGTTTGGGTAAATGTATTCTTAATCTGCATAATGAGCCCCAGTGCCTCATGGGGGCAAACTAAAGATTAGTGGGAAGAGGCTGGAGGCATTTGGGGAGCCAGCTGTTCCTAAGAACTGTCAGGTGGGCGATGGGGCAGGGCTGAGGCCTGGGTCACTCTATGGACACAGCTAAGAGCCACTGAGCTGTAAAGAGAGGGGACTCCCGGCTTGGGTAAATCATTGCTGGAGCTAGGATGCTGCTCCCAAAACACTGGCTGAACCATTTGCTGATTTTTTTTCACTTAATTAAAATTTCTTTTATTATGTATCTATTTTGACAGAATGGAGGTAATGAGTGATGCCATGTACCGGTACTGTTGTTAGCTGTTTGGAGAATAGGTGATTTTCTAACTTTTCCTCACAATGGTCACAGAGTAATTTTTTTTTGGCCGCACCGTGCAGCTTGTAGGATCTTAGTTCTCTAACCAGGGATTGAACCTGGGCCACGGCAGTGAAAGCGCTGAGTCCTAACCACTTGACTGCCAGGGAATTCCTGTCACAGAGTACTCTGAGGTAGAACTACTTATCCAGCTCTCGCTGGTGCACAGCAATGTGGTCTATTTGCTCATATTGACTCAAAAAACTTTGGTACCATTTGTTCATATGATCTTGACTGTTGTTCTTAAATTATAAGCAATAATTATCTAATCTTTGAATAATTCATAATTTAAAAAATAGGCAATGGAGACACCTATCTTCAGATGGTGACTCATCTTCCATATGGGAGAGAGTCAAGTCTAGGTAGAAATGCTTCCAGGAAGACTAATCATGCCCAAAACGACAGACCAAGGCTGATGACAAACAACTGAAGAAAAAGTTACTCAAATCCCAGGCTTCCCTACAGAGAAGTGATCTGCCATTCTTGAAGGAAAAAAAATACGAGTTTATGCAGGTGGAAACTATCATGGGCAACAGCGTGAGTGCCTTTTAAAGCTCTGTTGCAGTTAATAAATCTCTTCCACTTTTAGGGTCTAAGCTACAGGATGGCGGACCGTGTAGCATTACAACAGCTGGAGGTGGACGGTGGCACATGTTTAACTACTGTGGTGCCCAATCAACCACCACCGCCCTTCCTCCATCTCCAAGCCTGAGGACAAGAAATATATGTTCTCTTTCTCTATTACAATACTCTGTGGGCAGCAAATAACAATATTAACTAGTAATAAAAAAACACAAAGTACATCAAATAACTAAAAGGCATCTCTAAGTTTCTTAGGCACACAAAATGGCTACACACTGATGAAAAGCATAACTGCTCTCCATACCTTCCATAGTCTTCAGTCCAGTTATAGATGTTTCTCGTAAGTTTAATCCACTCCTCAGGGTCGAATACAATCTCCGAAGAAACTAATTTGTCACAAGAACCCCATGGCCAAAGTGAATAGTTCTTTTTCCACGTTGGGTCGCCTTCATGAATTCCTATGCAAACAAATGTTTCTTTTCTATTGAAAACAGAAAAATATGCATTTTTAACTTAAAGTTCTAAATGTTAAAGTATAACTCATGAAGGGTCATTTCTGACTCTTTAAACCTTGGTTACCAATAAACCATTTGTGAACACTTTGGTTTATTTAAATCTCTCCCAAATAGATTGTTTTAAATTTACATTGAGGGACTTCCCTGGTGGTGCAGTGGTTGGGAATCCACCTGCCAATGTAGGGAACACAGGTTCGATCCCTAGTCCGGGAAGATCCCACATGCCGCAGAGCAACTAAGCCCGTGCACCACCACTACTGAGCCTGCGCTCTAGAGCCCGTGAGCCATAACTACTGAGCTCGCATGCCACAACTACTGAAGCCCACGCACCTAGAGCACGTGCTCTGCAACAAGAGAAGCCACCACAATGAGAAGCCCGTGCACCGCAACGAAGAGTAGCCCCCGCTCGCTGCAACTAGAGAAAGCCCGTGCACAGCAACAAAGACCCAATACAGCCAAAAATAAATAAATAAATTTTAAAAGTAAATAAATTTACATTGATATTAGTGTAAAAAATGCTATTTGGGAGGTTGAGGCGAAGCACACAGACATAAATGATAAAACTACCTGTTTGTGACATTGTAAGAAATCACTTGGGGATAAGCACTGTTACAAGGAACGCTTCTGTAGTTCTGTGTCATGTGTAAATATACATATTATTTGATACCTTTAAAATTTTATAGGTGGAAATATGTCTTCATAGTAGTAGTAGTAGTAGTAGTAGTAGTACTACTACTACTACTACTAATCTGTCCTTCCTCAAATTTCCATTGCATTTTATTTTTAATCTCCTTTAACATTATTTTATTGAACTTGTTATCTTCATTTATAAATCTTTCTGGGAAGCCCAGAAGCATCCTGAGGATAGGCTCTCTATCTCTGAATTAATTCGAAATCCCACATAGCACGATGCATAGCTAATACAGAATATTTGCTGAATAAAATTAATTAGATTTGACTAACTATTAGCATCTTCAAATCCTGCAAAAATTCATAATAGAAATGGTTTAAATAAGCTTGGCTCAAAAACATTATAATTGACTGGTTCTATTCCAATTTTTGGTGTATACCTTAACAGCTATTACCAAGCAGAAAAATAAAGGAGCATATTAGGAGCAATTCCTTGAAAGTAAAAACTTCATGAACTTTGAAACAAGACACTTCTGGCTTAAATTTTGGACTTTTTCCACCATGTATTACCTCTATGATTTTGGGGAAATCACTTAATTACCTGTGGCTGGTCTCCTCATCAGTGAAATTGGTATGAACTATCTTTCACAGCTGTTTAAGATTAAATGAGATATCTGACATAAAGTAAAACATAATAGAGTTCTGGTTCTAGGGAAGATGGAGTCATCAATATTCTATTCTGTCTCTCTCACTGCACGCAACTATAATTTCTGAACAAAAGACCTGGAACAACTCTCTGAAGACTCTGAAAAGTAAATGGTAGAAAGAAGATTGAAGGAAGAAAGCAGAGTTCTAAGTTCCACCAAATCCACAGTGAGTTTATCCCTTTTCCCCTTCCAGGATTACCTGGCCTGGACTCAAAGGAAGCCTGAAACCCAAAAGTACATACCAAGTAAGGACAGAAAGAACTCCAAGAAAAGCCCGGCCCCCTCCCTTTTTCCTAGTCCAAAGGGCAGGAAAAGGAACTTGTACGGACTGAGGAGAGCTGAGGAAATCCCCAGGATGTTTTCCCTTCTTTCCTTCCCTGGGCACCGGGCAATACTGTGCCAGCAGCAGCACAGTTACAGCAGTGGCAGCTGGGCAGGTCCCTATAGCTCTGAGGAAGGGGAACACTTCTCACTAATCAGAGGAGCTGTGGTTCCAAAGGTTGGGAGCAAATTCCTATTACTCCTCGACTGGGTGAACTTGAAGACAGATCAAGAGAAATTATACAATTTAAACAAAGAGAAAAAATATTGAGAAAAATGTACAGAGTTTAGGCACCTGTGGGACATTATCAAAAGGTCTAACATTGGTGTCATCAGAATCCCAGAAGGAGAAGAGAAAGAAGGTGGGGCAGAAAAACTACTTAAAGAAATAATGTCAGGAAGCTTCCAAATTTTGTGAAAGACATAATCTTTCAGATTCGAGATACTCAGTAAATCCCAAGGAGGTTAAACTCAAAGAAAGTCATGCCCAGATACATCATAATCGAACTGCTGAAAACTAAAGACAAATAAAAAATCTTGAAAGCAGCCAGAGAAAAACAACACATTTCACACAAGGGAAACAATGATTTGAATAACTGCAGATTTCTCATCAGAAACCATGCATGTCAAAAGGATATAAAATAACATTGTTAAAGTGGTGGGGAAAGAAAAGAACTATCAAGCCAGAATTCCATATCCAGAAATATCCTTCAAAAATGAAGGTGAAATAAAGACATTTTCAGATACAGGAAAACTAAGAGAATTCACTGCTAACAGTCTTGCTCTAAAAGAAATGCTAAAGGACTAATTTCAGATGAAGAGAAATGATACAAGAGGGCAGCTTGGAATATGAGGATTGCAGGAAGAGCAACAGATCTGGTAAATATGTGGACAAATATTTTAGATTATCTTTTCTCTTAGATTTTAAAATATATGTATGAGGGTTGAAAACAAAAATTATCACACGTCTAATATATTTGACAACTCAATCAAAAGTGGGGAGGTTAAAGGCACTTATATGCCACTAAGGTTTCTACAGTTCACCTGAAGTAGTAAGTAGATTGTAAAAAGTTAAGTATGTCTGTATACTGTAATTCCAAGAGCAACCACTGAAAAAATTTACCAAGAGACATAGTAAAAATAATTTAACATGAAATACTAGAAAAAATCAAAGTATCCCAAGAAAGCAGGAAGGGAAACAGTGGAATGAAAAACAGAGAAACAAACAGAAAACAAATAGTAAAATGATAGATGTACATCTAAAACATATCAATATTTACATTAAATGCAAATGATCTGAATACACAATGAAAACATAGACACTGTCAGAATGGATAATAAAACAAGAGCCAAATATGTACTGTCTACAAGAAACCCACTTTAAACGTGACACAGGTGGTTAAAAGCAAAAGGATAAAAAGAGAAATACCATGAAAACACTAATGAAATTAAAACCAACCAAAAACCCAGAAGGATTTTTTTGTAAATATAGAAAAAGGTGCAAATGCAATTCAATGAAGAAAGAATAATGTTTTCAACAAATGATATTCATATGCAAAAAAAGGCCTTTGTTCTAAGCAATACCCTTGCAAAGTTAACTCAAAAGGGGCCATTGATCTGAAATGTAAAACATAAAACTATAAAACGCTTAGAAGAAAACATGAGAGAATCTTTGTGACCTGGTATTAGGCAAAGAGTTCTTAGGTATGAGATCAAAAAGTATGATCTATAAACTAAAAAAATGATAGTTGGATTTCATCAAAATAAAGAAACTTTTATCTGCAAAAGACACTTTGAAGAGAACAAAAAGACTGGGAGAAAATATTTATGAATCACGTATTTGACAAAGGATTTGAATCTAGAATATACACAGAACTCTCACAACTCAATAGTAAAAAAACAAACAATCCAGTAATCCCACTCCTAGGTATGAAAACATATTTACACACAAACATGTACATGAATGTTTATAGCAGCTCTATTCACAAATGCCCCAAACTGGAAACAACCCAAATGTCCTTCAACAGGTGGATGGATAAACTGTAGTACATCCATACAATGGAATACTACTCAGTAACGAAAAGGAATAAACTATTGATATACAACAATAACGTGTATGGATCTCCAAGGCATTATGCTAAGTGAAATATGCTGATGTCAAAAAGTCACATACTTTATGAGTCCATTTATATGACATTCTGGAAAAGTTAAAACTATAGGAACAGAGACTAGATCAGTGGTTGTGAGGGTTAGGGCTTTGGGGACAGTATGATGACACAGGACAGCGAAAGGGAGTTTCTGGGGTCATGGATGTGTTCTGTATCCTAATTGTTCCTACCCACTTGGCAAATTCTTACTTAGCCTTTAAGTCTCCAACATTTTATCCATACCACTATTATCATGCTTGCCAGCTGATACTATAACTTATCAGTTTCATGTTTAAGGTACCACTTGACACCTCTCTGAAAGACTGCGACAGCAGGGATTCACACCCATGCATCTGCAGCTAGTATAGGTCTTGGGACATTTTGAATACCCAATATTTATTAAATAAATACTGCATGAATGCCCCTGGGAAGAATTAATTGCTTCCTCATCCATGCTCCCAGAACACTTGGCTTATACTGTCAATTAAATCATCTATTTAGTAAACACACATTGAACATTTACTGTGTCTCACACTTTACAAGGCTTTGTTAGTATAGAGCTTATGCCATCATATTATGGCCAATTGTATTCATATCTGTGTGTAGATACAACTAGATTGTAGTCTTACTTAAATCTGGAACTGTCTCACTTTATTGCCTAATACAAACTGGTACATAGTAGGTTCAATTAATGTTTATAAGGTTGAATTAAATAAAATTCATCAAAAATGCTGATTTGGAGATGTTAATTGTTAACATTTTATTCCACAATAGAACAATTAAATATTACTCTCACAGCACATTTATACCTATCACCTTCATATTACTTCATGAGCCAGAGTAAACTTCAGGCTCTGAACACCAGAAGTACCACATCATTAGGTTCTTGGTAAGGAATAGTTCAACTTTTACAAAGAATTTCTGAAGTCCCCTTTATAAGAGAATAGAAATTATGAAATAAGTTTTCTTCTTCACGCTCTGGACAATCCCAAGCATTTCACGGACAGGAAAAATGTTCAACACTCTACCACTGAAGGAGTTATTTATTCTTGACCTTAACTATGAATAATTTTATGTTCTCAAGTATAGAATTCACAATTCTCATATGTTATCTCAGCCAACATAACTGTAGGTGTTTTTCTTATTTATAAAAATGGCTTATCCTTTAGAAAAAAATCCTTAAGCTATTTTTATATAGTGATTATTCCTGGAAAACGTTTGCATTAAACTTAAAAGGGGGCCATGGTGTTGATCAGGGGGAAACTATAATTGCTTGCGATCTACCTGCAATGATTTCAAGTAGGCAGGCACATCTCCAATTTCTCTGAATTGTACTAAGATCTTATTTGCTATTCTTGCTAATCTGTCTTTATTTTTCTTTTACCCAGAACAATAACATTTATATCTGCCTGGCCTCATTTATGCACAGATATTCAATTTAATTACAGAGATAATCTCACCGGTGACAGGGAAATAGGTGTAGAAAATTGGTCTTTTGGATGAAGCACAGCTGCTACATAAACAATTTTAGAAAAGCTTAAGATTTTAGAAAAGCTATTATATGAAAAGAGTGCTTACAGTTTATTTACTTCAAGAAAATGATAAAGATTAAATGTGACCATTCCACTAGGTAATATTCCTTCCACAGGATTCCACCGGTTCCCAGGAAATTTGACGCCTGGTAAATGCTTTGCCATCTTGGGTAAATACCACTCATAAGTCATCATCTGCCAGAAAGATAAAATATGGTATCATGCTTTTAATATGTTTCTTTAAAAAGAATCAAGTTTATCAAGGACAATGAAAAGGTTCTAAAATGTGGAGGTACTCATTAAATATAAACATAATTGAAAAGTACATACAAATGCAACTGAGGTATGTGGCACTGACTCTTCTTCTAATGCCTTAGACCTTAGGTTTCATGCCTTCAATTATAACTATCAGCCATCAATAAAAGCAGCACCTAGTTTCACTTACCTCCATGCATTTGCCAGACTACCCAGAATGACCTCCCGCTCTCATGCCTAGAGAGTGTACTGAGCTTTCGGAACCAGCTTAAACACCACTGCTTCTCAGATGCCCTCCCCAGGTCCCATGCTCTTATAGCACTTTGTACCTACCTCAGTTATAGCTCTTAGCCTATTCCTCACTAGACTGCAAGCTCCTACATGAAAAGGGCTGTTTTCATCTCACTGCCTCTGCGCCTATCACATTGCCTGGCACAGAATACTTCCCAAACTATGTTTGCTGGACCTGAAAAGTCTTTCTGATGGCCAGACTAGACAACCTAGGCAAAATACAGAGACGTGTCATTACTCTGTTCTTTCATTCGTTCATTCATTCAAAAAACAAGTATTGCTCACCTATAATGAAGAAGATATCAATCCCTGCCCTTGAGAAGCTCAATTATATGATAACCTAGGCCTCAAAATTAAAAACCCTTTGGCTAAATTATCTGAATTTATTAGTAGCTCCAAATTAATTACATAGTCTTTTGATTAAAATAAATCATTAGTATCAAAATTTTTTTCTTAATTCTATACTTAATATATACTTCATTCTATACTTTTATATGTACAGATTTCTTTTTTTTTTAAAGAAAAGACTCCTATTTACACCTTCAAAGCTTCATTAAGTTTGGATATCATCGTTTGAGCAATTATGCTTATGTTTTACTTGTCTATACAAACCATTTAACTAGAAGTGACAAATTAATTTTAATCTAAGTGTACATTGTAAATACTCAAAAAATACTTATTGAATTAGTTTATTACCCAATAGTTTCAGTTCTTGGGTATAGTAACATTAACTACCCACTGTGTGCTATGGCCTTACTCTTTCTAATTTAATTCTCATAATAACCTTATTATGTGAGAATAATTAAGTTATATCAGACACTGTTGATTGCCCACTCAACAGCCAATCCTTTCCAACTAACACAATCCTGGTTTTAATCAGGTAGTTCTAGTCATTCTCCTTAGCTAGTGAGTAGTTTAGGAGTGGTCAAGTGACCCAATACTGGTTAGTGGGGCCCAAGTAGAGGTCTGCTGGGGGCATCTGGGGTACATGTTACTCCCAATACAGAGAGAGAGAGAGACCCCAGGAGATGCACTTTGCATGTGATGTTTGGAACCAGGCATCCATCAGTTCAAGAGACCTGCAGAAAAGCTGCCCCAGAACACTGTCATCATGGAACTGCTTGTATTATCAATCCTAAAACCTCCTCTCTCCAGACTACTTGTCTTATGAGATTAAAAACTCCATAGTTTCAGCTGCTCTTTAGTCAGGGATTTTGTTCCTTACATTCAGAAGCATCCTAACTTACTTATCTAATGATCATTTCCATTTTATAGATAAGGAAACAGAAGCTCTGAGAGGAAAAATCAATAGACCCAAGTCACACATCCAAGGAAGTGAGAGGATGAGGACTTGAATTTGGGTGTAATTAACTTTGAAATCCAAGCTTCTCAATCATAGCAGCTGTCATCCCAAATAGTATTTAAAATCATATTATGATACCATATTTTCAACAAATGATCTAGCTTTGGTCAGACGCTAGACTGAAGATCAAATTAATCATTTGTGTACATGATATAAATGCAAACTCCTTCTAAAAATATGTGTAATTTTCAAATTTCCCTATATTTTCAAATCTGTTTATAGTGTTCTCAAAAAATTTTAATTATTCATTAATTGAATGAAATTTATTAAGTAAGTATTGTGCCTAATAGTTTGCTCAAACTAAATGTATTTTTTCAAGGTTAAGAATTTCTCTTTTCCTGACAACCATTCTAAAAACACCAGAGAAAGATTTGTTCCCTTTAACTATTTATGGCTTAAACAATAAACCCTATAGTTTACATGTATTTTTTTCAGTTCAAGAAGATTGTTTTAATAGACCTTGAAATTTTCACAAGTCCTCTCCAAAAATACTTTTGTCTTAAGATCAACAAAATTTACAAATAAATTCTATAGCAGAATTGTGGTTAATAATTTCTATTTTGCATGAAATGTATACCAACCTGCAGTATGACTTATTTTATAGTCAGCCTAATTTAATTTAATCCCTGGATCACTGGGAAGTGTTAATTTGAATGGCTGAGTTAGCTGGATGTAAAAGAACAATTTAAAAATAAATTTACAACACAACATTGTCATGGTCTGTCACGTGAACTACAGACCTAGGATGCTGTTTGAATCTAATATGAAACACATTAATTCTTAGAACATTCAGTTTAAAAAGGAAAGAAGCAACTCATGACTTTTCCTATTAGTTAAAATAAATAAAAGAATGTGATATATATTTTACCTAAGAGTGATCATAGAAACTGTACCCAATGTTTAAAAAAAATAGTTTTTTAAAAAACATATGTTTTAAAATGATGGCTACTACTATATTCTAAGTGTATCTTTCATATACTTACTTCCTGATCCACTAATGAAATATCTGGCCTCAGTCCCTCACAATAATGCATGTAACGGAGAGAATTCCCTGGCAGATCTCCTCTGAGTAAGATAATTGCATCATGAGGCATAGAGGCTAGAAGATTCTTTGCAAACTTATCGATCACATAGTTGGTCCTTTGGTCACAAATGCTAAATAAAAGGATTACAAAATATTAAAATAGCAACACATTATTTTAGTTTTAATAAGACTGGGCTTATTTCCTGCTCCATTCCTTTCCCATCACACAATCTACATTTAGTGCTTTAAAATATTCTAACATATCTTCTAAGACGATGCATATATTTGAAAAGGGAACACTATTAACTGGGGAAAAAAAAGAAGGAACTAATTGTGCAATTGAGAAAAATCAGCATACTGCTTTAATTCTGGAATTCATTATCATTTCCATAAAAAAGGGAATCAGTTAGTGGTCAATAATAAGTACTTTTTTTCTAAAAGCATATCCAATTTCACTAAAAAGAAGTAAGGTTTCTGATTCCACTTGGAGTTTAAGGTAATTTCATGTTAATTCCATTTAGCTCAAAGGAATTTTCAGAAATGCAAAAGGAAATCTGCCAGTTTCTGGCATAAATTTGCACGTTTGTCTGACTCTCTTGCACATAGAGGTTGATCCTTTCCACCACTTCCCTGGACCAAAGACTCCCTGTGTTCCTCTCTCCCTTCCAGACTGAGAAATCACTAGAGAATGAGACCAATGAGAAAGAAGGGAAGGAATAATTTGTTGAGATGTTTCCTTCTCTCCAGGCATAATCTGCCATTGCCAACAACAGCAGTACAACTCTTTTCAGGGATGAAGTGGACTTTCTAACTTCAAAGAAAAAACTGGCATGAATTCTGAGAGCTTTCCGTGAAAAAAGAAAAAGAATACAAGAAAGGAAATGCATCGAAAAACAGAAGAAGCAATGTCCTTCCTGTTATTATCAGGTCCATTACATGTAATGGTACTGAAAAACACAGCCTAAAGCTGAATCACTGGGTTAGCATCACAAAGCAAATGAATACTTCCGGGAACAAAATATTATCCTTGCCTTTGTAACTGATGCAACCATTTTCTACTGTGATTCCCTACATTGCAGGGTGATGTCTCACATTTTGCCACCCAGGAAAGTTGCTGTCTATTCCATTCACCTGGGGTAAAAAAAGAATCAAAACCAAACCAAACCACCCAGTCTGTGCAGGCATCCCTGGTGTGGAACTGGAATTGCCCTAAAGACCTGAGCCACGAGAAGACTGGGATAAAAAAGGGTGAGTGGAACTTCCCTGGTGGCACAATGGTTAAGAATCCACCTGCTAATGCAGGGGACACGGGTTCGAGCCCTGCTCCAGGAAGATCCCACATGCCGTGGAGCAACTAAGCCCATGTACCACAACTACTGAAGCCTGCGCGCCTAGAGCCCGCGAGCCACAGCTACTGACCCTGCGCTCTAGAGCCCGTGAGCCACAGCCACTGACCCTGCGCGCCTAGAGCCGGTGCTCCACAAGAGAAGGCACCGCAATGAGAAGCCCTCGCACCGCAATGAAGAGGAGCCCCCGCTCGCCATAACTAGAGAAAGCCCGTGCACAGCAACGAAGACCCAGTGCAGCCAAAAAAACAAATAAATAGTTAAGGTTTTTTTTTTTTTAAAAAGGGTGGGAAACACACTATGGGCTTGGCAAACCCTTCTTGAACTTGGAGTTGTATCTGGGACCTGCATCCCCTTTTCCACAAGGCCTCCTGGTGACACAGCCTTCCTAACACCGGCTCTTCCTCAGTATTATAAAGAACATCAGTTTTTCAAGTTAAGTTGAAAGGGGGAGTGTAACCTTTTAAAGTACCAATCAAATCTCAGTGTAACAAAACTCCAATGGACTCTTCCACTTCTGTAATGTTTACTCAATACTGCCGCAAATAAATGAACTATCATCTAAACTTTTACATCTTTTATGTTAGACTGAAGTTTTCATTATAATGGTTATTAAGCAGATTTTGAAAAACACATATAATACTAATAATGCATCAGGACTAAGAAACTTCTAGAACTTTGATTATTTAAAATACTTAATATACACTACTACAGAGAATACGAGATAAGAGCCAAGGATTACTCAAAAGATGAAATCTTTGAAGCATAAAGTGAATTATTTTAGGGCATACAAAAAAACCCCAAATGTCTTTAGTCTCCATCTAAGTGGTATTTCAGATCATGGAATTTTAGGTACACTCCAGATTCTACAAAGTATCTCTAGGATTCCTTAGTGGAAAATATACAGAGTGTTTACATGCACCAGCCAAAACCTTGTTTGCAATGGCCTGAAACTACACATCACTCATGCTGAGATTCTTGTTCAAAAGTTTAAGAACCACTGCATTCAGACCAAGCTGTCTCACTTTGAAAACTAGTGGAGGGTAAAAATAAGACAAACCCCTAGAATCTAAATATCCAAACGCCTCTGGCTTGAATGCTACTTTTCATAAAAATAACCATGTGTTACCTATAATTAGAATATATTTGGTAAATTACAAAAAGAGTTGCTGAAAGCCATTCCAGACACTGAAGCCCATTGGTGTTCAGTACTCGGTTACTCTCAGAAACAAGTGCAGCCAAACCAATGCCAGCGAGGACAGCCACCACTGCATTGCTCTGCATCCAGAACCGTTCCACCTGTGAAAGAGGCATGCAAACAGTGCGTCCAGTTGATTGGTTCATGCAATCAATCAGGTATTTATATATTTTTAAAATATATTGCATGTATCTAGCTGCTTATGCCTGTGTCATTTAGGTATTCCTAACTGACTTCTCCAACCTAACTCCATGTCACTTTATTTTTCAATTTTCAAGCATTCCTCCTTCCCTGTTTGACGTGTGGATCTTCCTTTTTGGATCCACACATTCTTTTCTATACTACAAACTTCATCTTGAACTCTTTATTCTAACATTCAAAGCAGAAGAGGTGGAGAGATGCTTTTGCTTAACTCCTGATGTTTCCTTCCATGTAGAGAAGCTCCACTAGTATAACACTCCTGGTCTCTCTCTACCCTCACTTATTTCTTCCTGAAGGATTGTAGGGACTGAGCTGACTGGGGAGTTTGGGAGCTGGGACTGGGCCTGCATAGCCCTCCTCTTTCCTCTCTTTTCCTCTTGGAAGTGAGCCGCCCACAGGAAGTACTTGTCCAGGGGAAGACTCTGGGGTGAGGTGAGCTGGGGAGGGAAGAGGCCTGCCCTGTGCAGCACTGCCTGTGACTAGTCCATTCAGGGATGCAGGATGAGGAGACTCCCTTCCCCACAGATATTAACCACATTCTCCAATCTCAGCATTATGGGTAACAAAGGTGATTCTCCCACCCAATGTACTGGTTTATCGTGTTCTCAACTGATTCAGAACTCAGGTTCTCAAGTAAGGTATTATCATCAGGCCTCTTGAACACACACACACACACACACAAACACACACACACACTGTTTCAGCTGTTCAAAAACGAGCTATCTACATTTATATAGTTTCTTCTGTAAGGAGAAGAAATACTCTAATCTCAGATATGGTAGTCAGGGAAAAACAGAAATATACTTGCTCTTTTGCACAGGCTTGGACTGGTGAGGTAAGAAATAAGGGAATGTGTTGGTAGAGCCCCTAATTACAACCCATATTTCTTTGCTATTTTTAAAAGAAAATCCCAGGAGAAATGCAGTAGTACCTGTATCTGCAAGCACACATATAAAATGACTCACTGAAATCTACCTTACATTTATTTTTCTATTTAACTATTGTGTTAACTAAACAATGCTTCCCGCCCCCCTCCCCCCACCCCCCCAAAAAAGAAGGCTTAGCCTTACTGGTTCAATAATTTAAATTTTGATTTATAATAATGTATATACAATTTTAACTATTTCTGAGATAACTTGCTCTTCTACAAGATTCATGAAAGACAAATTTGTACATTCTTCACTAACTTTCTGGTCAAAGGATATATCTAAGTAAAACTTACCACACCCATGAAAAGTGGTTTTGAAATATCTAAATTTGCCCTCCAAGCAAAGAACAATGAATAAATGCAAAACATTCCAGTAAAAAGCCATACTAATGATGAGTTCTGTCTGTCCCTATAAAAAAAATTAAAATATGTCCAAAATTATTTATGTGACATGAATATCAATAATAATATTACACAGTTTTAAACTATGAAAAAAAATTTGGAACTAAAAAACTTTCCATTTTTAAGTAGGAAAAAAGAAAGATCTTAGGTTTAAAAATATGAGTTGGAATAGATAACCAAAGCATAGTAATAAACCATACACTGCACTACATGTTGTCGACAGCATAATTTGGAACTATGCAGCAGAAGATACGAAGTTAAAATCTGCAGAAGAAATATAAATGATGTAATTAAACATAGATGTAATTAAACATATGCAAAACAAAAGATGTAATTTCATCTTTTTTAAGATGTAATTAAACATATGCAAAACAAAAGAGTAATTTCATGCATCAAAATAATAAAGATTTAAAAATGACAAATCTCAGTGCTGGTGAGAATGCAGTTGTATGAGAATATATGTTAGTACAATGTTCAAGAAAAGTTAATTTGATAATATATATCAAGAGCCTTAAAGAAAATATTCACATTCATTGACCCAGTAATTTGACATGTGGGCATAAATTTTTAAGCAAGAACCAGAAGTGTGGATAAGAATTAATCCACAACAATGCTTTGGTATTACTTATAATAGTGGAAAAAGTGGAAGCAATCTAAGACCCTCAAATACGAGAACATTTAAATTAATTGTCCTAGGTTATAGTATGGAATATTATACAGAAATTTAAATGATTCTAAGTATCTCTTATGGGAAAAAGCTCAAAATATAATGTTAAGGAAATAAAACTATAAATGTATATACAAATATATATTTACATAAAATACACTCAAAAGGCTAGAAAGTAAATGAACAAGAAAATAATGGAGGTAAATAGTGCTATATTTTTTTAGGTTTCCTTTTATCATTGGAGGTTACTTTTTTCTTCAGGGGAGTTCAAATAATTGTTTGCCTCTTTTGCAAAGCAACAATAGTTGGCTATGTATGGGATAGTAAGAGATCAAACCAGAAGTTTAAGATATCAGATGGCCCAATTAGTTAGATTATAATATACTGTTCAATGTTCCAAAGTCATTAATTTATAATTAGAAAAAAAACCTAGCAAAAAAGAAATACATATTTGCCTTAATACAACTGGTTAGAGTCATTTATTTGGAATATAAAATACTACTGGCAATGTTCTATAATGACATTGAATATATTAATTCAATTAATGATCATGGGAAAAATAATGGAAAAAGGAATTACTTTACTCACTTTCTTACTAAACATATATTTGCCCAAACTGCAAGGGCTTGAATGTTGAATGAGAGTTGGGTCCTCATATTTGTCACCTGAGAACTGTAAAAGACAATCTAATTTATTGTTGGCAAAAACCAAATTTGTTAGTTCCAAATAAAGCATTCTTTATAGACTATATCTGATTATGCAATGAATAATTTTAAGGCTTTGAGTCAGATTTTAAAATTTTGTATTCTTTTAAATTGGGGAGAAAAAGTACCACAAGAAAGAGTTAAACAGTCTAAGATATTTTCCAGTTGTAACATTTGGTTAACAACTTACACAATTTGACCTGAGATAAGAACAAATAATTATTCGGTATTTTTGATATTGGTATACTATACTGATATTATAAACCAATTTGTATCCTAGATTAGTTTGATAAGAAGTCATATGAAACTGAAAATAAAACAATTCAAATAATTTTCTGGAGATCCAATCATGAAGAAAAAAGGAAAGAGAAGTGATCTCTAACCATCCTTTTCTAGGTTATCTTCTTCCGTAAAAGGCTTCCTTGTTTTCTATACTATTTGGTTCAAAAAATGTTTAAGCAATCTCCAAGAAATGTATTTTTCCCCTACAATTAATCTAAATTCTTTCATTAACTAATAAGCATTTTCTAAGTGTTACCTGAGTTCTCAAATAGCTCTAGCAGTCTCCAATTTTTAAAAAAGAAATGACTCTATACACTATCTCAAAGAACTTTCTTCTCCCTACTGGCAGTTTTACTGGAAAAAATGTGATGCCATAATTATGGAAACTACACAATGTGTATTTTACTAATAGAAACTTATCTACTATGAGAAGATATCCTTACTCATTTTCAAATACACTTGAAAAATTGATTCCAGCATGAGGCCCATTTCAAACCATTCTTCAAAAGGAATGAAGTCAGTCTCAAAATTTATTCTTGGAGATCTGTTGCTTAAATGTAAGCTCTAAAACATGGTCACTGCCTAGGGTTAGATTCAATAATTTCCAGAATGCAATTCAACAGGATTGCGATTTAAAGATATGCATGGAGAAAGAATGTAATTTGCTTGACTGGAAAAGAGAAGATGATTAGGTTCCATCATGTTGAAGGATTTTCTAGTAAGTTAATTATGAGTTGCCTTTCTCAATACTCTTGTCCACCTGAAACAAAGACTAGAAATTCTCTCACTCATTCAGAGAGTGCTAGGATTATGCCCCCATACCGTATTACGATTTCGTTTGAGCAACAGTGTCGGTGTGAGTGGTCATCGCTCTTGTCAAGTCTTTTTTTCTAAGTATATGACCTAACTGCTATTATTTCAATGTAAAGGAGGCCTTTAAGTTCCCCAATAAATGACTTTTATGTGCTACTAATGAGAGTTAGATGTATGGTCTAGGATTAGTCTTGAGGCTTCTCTGGAGTTCATGTGGGATTGTTAAGACAAAATATACTAGTGATCTTGAATGTGACAACTTTGGAAGGCAGGTAGAAAAGAGCCCGCAGGGAGTCTTGGCATGGAGAAAAGCAGAACAAAGGAGAAGCCCCAGAGACACTGATAAAGTTGTCTTT
Source organism: Orcinus orca (assembly GCF_937001465.1). NCBI lineage: Eukaryota > Metazoa > Chordata > Mammalia > Artiodactyla > Delphinidae > Orcinus > Orcinus orca. The sequence continues at coordinate 157,385,330 of NC_064560.1, read as the reverse complement.
ATCTTTAAAAGGGGAACTGAGCTTCTTACTACCTTCTTCCCAACAGAAAAGAAAAAGGAGCCACAAAAGTCTCTGTCAGACATAAAAAGAAATATTTAAAGTCAATTGTAAGAACCTCAAAAGGTTATATAAGAATAACTGGTGGCAGGGAAATATTTTCAAGATATAGTATTAAATGAAAAACAGCAGGCTAACAAAACAGAGTATACATTATGATTATATTTTCAAAAACAAGCAAAAATATTAAAAATATTGGAAGGATATAGACAAAAATGTTAATGGATTAAGAACAGTGGTTATCTCTGCATGTTGGAATTATAGTAATTTTAATTTCTTGGTTTGCTTGCCTGTATTTGCTAAATTTTCTGTAATAATTATGTATCATTTCTTGGAGTAAAAAGAAAGTAATTTAAAAAGAAAAGAAGGAAGTATGGAAGGAAGCAAGCAAGCTAGCAAATGAACAAGACAGAAATTGTGAGAACCTGTGAACTACCTCACATATAGATTTGAAATATTTTCCCCATATTTTAAAAATAGTTTTCAAGTAGTCCTGTGAATTCCATATTAATAGTTAGGAGATCACTTTAGTGTTAGAGAAACCTATTCATCCCTAATTTTATATTGAAAATATTTTAAGAATATTACAGAACTGGTATGTATATTTTTCAAGTTGCCTTAATCTGTATAGGTTTTTTTTTTAACATCTTTACTGGAGTATAATTGCTTTACAATGGTGTGCTAGTTTCTGCTTTTTAACAAAGTGAATCAGCTATACATATACATATATCCCCATGTCCCCTCCCTCTTGCATCTCCCTCCCACCCTCCCTATCCCACCCCTCTAGGTGGTCACAAAGCACCGAGCTGATCTCCCTGTGCTATGCAGCTGCTTCCCACTAGCTATCTATTTTACGTTTGGTAGTGTATATATGTCAGTGTTACTCTCTCACTTCATCCCAGCTTTGTATAGGTTTTAAAGCAAATATTAACCCATTTTTCAAAGAACTCTAATAGATAATATAGATGAAAATATATTTGCTTAAGCTGGTTCTAATAAGGCTGGATGTTTAAACATATGCAAGTCAAAAATAGAGCTTACAGACAGCTTAAAGGAACTCTTAAAAAACATTAAATAAATTAATGTTTGAAGAATTAAATGAATATAGCTCAAACCAAAATAACAAGAAAATAATTGTTCAAATTGTGTTAAATACAATGTTCTAAAATGTCTCCAAAAGAAAGAAGATATAAACAAAGAAAAAGTTATTTCTAAAGCAACAATACATTGGGTAATTTTGTATACAACTGAAAGTTGAAACATTTTCATTTTATATATTCTATTTAGTCTCCTAATAGTCTTATTTACTGTTTTATTTATTACTCATTTTAAGCTTTATCTTATTGAAGGAAATGCTGGAATATTTGTCATTATACACAGAAACTGTTAACCACAGAGGTGAAAACTACATCTCAGACGTACTGCTTCACAAAGAGATAAACTCAGAAATCCCTAAAATCGTTTAAAGGAACTAATAAAGAATTCATTTAAAAATAGTTTAAGATATTTCATACTCACAGCAATATTTCAGACATACTGGATCCTATTTCAGATTTGGCCTAAACATAAAAAAGTTTATTTGCATAAGCATTAAACTGAAGCTTTGGTAGACTATTGTGTTTTAATTACCCTGATTTAAAAGATACATGTTTAAATATACAATGCAACTTGTCTCTTCATTCAAAGTGTTTACTTCAGAGCCTTATTGGATTTTTTAGGAGAAGTCAGTGAAAACTAAACACAGATATCCCTTAGGAATAATTTCAGAGACAATAATTGGCTAAAAATCAGTTAAACTCTTCCAGCAGGAATGATTAACACATTAATGAACTAACAGATTTTACACTTTCATTACAAAGTCTCTTTAAGCTCTTTTTTTGGGCACTTTGGTTAAAGCTCATTATCGCCTGCCTGTAATTTCACAATTATGTGTGAATTATACACATTTCAAATCTGGAATGGCCCTCAAGCAATATTTCAATGGAATAACCAATGTAAGTAAACCAGAGTATAAATTTAAAGTACCAAACTTTCTAAGTCAAAAAATAATAATTATCCTTTTATTAAATGACTTTATTATGAAATACCTCCTACATACAAAAAACATATATAATATATATTTAGGGAATAAAGAGTTTTAAAAAATCTATAGACTCACCACTCACTGAAGAAACAGAACTGCACGAATACCATAAGTTATCTCACAAAGCTCTCAAAGGGGCTTTCTTGTCCCCCAGTGGTAACTGTATATATATATACAGTTTTACTATATAGTTTTACTACTTTTTATGTATCCTTCAGCAATAGACTGTTTAGTTTTTGCATGGCTTAGAATTTTGTATAAATGGTATCATATAATATTGTAGTCTTCTGAGATTTGCCTTCTTAAGACACAGAAAGTGCAAACCATGAAAGAAAAATCAGATACAACTGTCTTTCTTAAAATAAAAACCCATCTATTTATCCTTTCACTTTTCAGATAGCCATTACCTACAACCACATTTAGTGTTTTCCCTTAATTTATGTCTTAGGGAAAGAAAGGCCTTTTGAAATTCTTTAGAACATAGAGTTTCCATTAAGTGAGATCATATTTTATGAAGCATTTACATATTTAGATCCCCCACTGAATACTAACATGAACACTGTTCATCAAATATGTTTTAAAAAAAGAAACAAATATACTCATTAAGGTATATTAAAATTTTTGAGATTTTTTTCCCTTTAATCATTTCCAAATATTTTTAATCACAGACCAAGAGCCCAAGTGATACCCAATGCTAACAAGACTGAAATGCTTCAACTGTGGGCAGCAGTCTTTTTACTGCTTGTTATCCTGAAAAACACATTCAGGATATACAACAGGATGATGTCGGATTAAATGATTCATTTTTTTTTCTAACATATGTGAAAGGCTACATTCCAAGGGGCAAGTCTGCTATACAAATAACAAATGAAAATTCCAGGTACTGTCATTGATACAAAAACACTGATTTTTTTTTTCCACTCAAGGTCCAGGCAGAACACTGAAGTTTTGCCACTTATTTCCTTAAAAGGGCTTGAAATATAAATTTACCAGACTGAATGTTCCATATTCTTCCCTGAGAAAATGTGTCAAAAATCCTAGCAATGTTGTCTGGTCTCCCCAGGTCCAACGGGCTTGATGGCGGTAGGATGAGATAGGAAGGTAGACATAGGGCAGCAAACCAGCAGAGAGGTACAGACCCAACTTCAACAAAGAGCCCAGGGAGAGTTCCTGCATCAGAGCACACGGTGTCACATGTATAATAATGTTTATTTTAGTCAGATTCATCCTGGAACTTCAAGAACACATCAAGGAAAACATCAAATATGTTTACTCAGAGCTGATCTCTCAATTTATATTAAGTCACCACAGAATACGATGTTAAACTTTCTGATTACTGTGGATTACTAGAAAATTGCATCAGTCTGAATTCCTTTGCATGGCAGGTGAAATCTGAGTGAAGCAAATAATATTAGCAAAGACTCACGAGTATCATGTCTATTGCATCTTTTACATTTAAAACCATGTCATGACATGCAGCATTGCACAGCTGAGATAACCCACTTGGAAGTGATTACGGTGTCTGGCCGTTTTTGAAAATGCCCAAAATATTGTTCTAATACTGATTCACTTCATTCCCATCATCAGGAGCAGACTTCAACTATATACTTTATTATGATTGTACACTGACAATATGTTCTTTCTACAAGTGTTTTGGACATTTAATGAAAATACGTGGCACAAATGAAGCTAGCTTTTAAGTAACATCCCAGTTCACCCAAATGTTCTTTTTTCTCAATTTACATAGGAAGGAAGGAAACTTGTTGTATGCAACAGTCTTGCCTCAAGGAGAATATATTTCTCATCTTCACATTTCTAAAACAAAGGACAACACTGCCAAATTTTTATAAAGATTAAGTCCAGAAGAATTCTGGTATACTAGAAAGATTCAAATAGTGGTTGCTTTAGTAACTGGGAAAAGGGTCTCTTACAAATATTGTGATTGGAAATTGCCCATTTTTCCTTTACAAAAAAGGAAAATTCATAGGTGACAGTGAATATGAGTACCAAAATTTGCATTCACCAGAAGTAGAAAAGCAGTTGACTTACATCAGCATTTTCAAATAAACATTCTTAATTGAAAATGGAGTGTTTTTATTATAGTACTAATTTTGTTTGACATTTCTAAAGTGGTAATGAGATTCATAAAAATGATGGGATGAAAAAAGTATAAGAAATAACTAATTGAAAAATATGCCTTTGCTATTCTTAAAAGTACCTTTAAAGAAAGTAAATGTTTAGATTTTGGTAGTTTCTGCATATTATAAGGTTCAGTTTAGAATGGCAAGATGCAGTTGCTGCAGAATTTTCCTTTTGTATGGGAAATAAAAAGGGAAACAATCACATGAGATCTATTTCAGAGAGTACAGGAGAGAGGTTCTGAGTCCCAGCTGCATGTATACTGGAATCACCTGGGGAACTTTTTAAAAATATTAATATCTGGGCCTTACCCCAAATCAATTAAATCAGAATTATTTTAGGGTGGTGGGATCACACACACACACACAGATACACACAGCCACACAGCCACACACACATGCACACTCTCTCTTACTTACTTTCTTAAAGCTTCCCAGATAATTTAAGTGAGCAGTCAGGGTTGCAACCAACTGACTCAGGACCTCCAGCTCTGCCTTAGATCACCTGACCAGTGAGATCCAACTCCCTGTCACTTCACTGGTAGATCTTATTTTCTAGCCTCTGCTCTTTAAATAAGGAAAATAAAAGGTCCTTTGAAGAGTCATACTTTCCCAAATTTCATCATTCATCAGTAGCTGAGTACAGAGTAAACAGGCTCTCAGACCAGGCTCCTAACTTGTCAGCTATTGAGTCTTGCATGTTTTATATAAGAATACAGCTCTCCCTTCAAAGAACTAACACAAAAGATTTGCTTTTTAAGTTCATGCCAGAGAATGTACCTCTCTGATATCTAAATGCACCTCCTGTGATATCAGAAGACTGGCTAAGACTGACACCATCAAGATGGCAACATAAATCATTCCCAACTTCAGTCCTCACAAAACACCATCAGCAACTATCCATAGACATGGCCCCACTGTGAAAATCCCAGAAACTGGGGTTGAGGCTAAAGCATATTCCTGGACCACAGAGACTGAGAAAGACCACTTTCGAAGTGTCAGGGGGCACCCTGACCACGTCACCCCTCCCCTAGGCCAGCACAGCACTGCACCAAGAGGACTCCCCTAGGACTACAGTTTTTCCAGTGGGAAAAGAGAGCCCAAGGTGGATATCCCACTCCCCCAGCGTTGCAGGATGCTTCCCAGGAGGCTCACTCAGTTCTCACCTCGCAGGGACTACTGGGGGGATCTTCAGGGCTCAACCATTGGAGATCAGATAGAGACGGAGAAGGGGAGCAAGGCTTCCAGCAACCAGTCTCCCATCTTGGCAGACCACGTTCCTGCTTGCAGCAGTGGCAGAGCAGAGATCTTAGCCAGCAGTTGTGCACATCTGCAGAGCCGAGCCAGTGGCTGATCCCAATCTAAAATAATTCTGATTTAATGGATGTGGGTCATACATTAACGTAATAAAAGCCATATATGACAAACCCACAGCTAACATCATACTCAGTGGTGACAGACTGAAAGCTTCTCCTTTAAGATCAGGAACAAGACAAGGGTGCCCACTCACCAGTCTTACCACTCATGTTCAACATAGTACTGAAGTCCTACTCAGAGTAATCAGGCAAGAAAAAGAAATAAAAGGAATCCAAATTAGAAAGGAAGAAGTGGGAATTCCCTGGCAGTCCAGTGGTTAGGAATCCACGCTTCCACTGCAGGTGGCAGGGGTTCGATCCCTGGTGGGAGAACTAAGATCCCATATGCGGCTCAGCAGAGCCAAAAGAAAAAAAAAAAAAGAAGAAATAAAATTGTCTCTGTTTGCAGATGACATGATCTTATACAGAAAATCCTAAAGATTCCATCAAAAAGCTGTTAGAACTAATAAACAAATTCAGGAAAGTTGAAGGATACAAAATCAACACACAAAAATTAGTTGTGTTTCTATAAAATAACAATGAACTATCTGGAAAAAAATAAACTATCTCATTTACAATAACATCAAAAAGATAAAATGCTTAGGAATAAATTTAACCAAGGAGGTGAAATATCTGTGTACTGAAAACTATAAGACATTGATGAAAGAAACTGAAGAAGACACAAATGAAAAGATATATCATGTTCATGGATTAAAATAATTAATATTGTTAAAATGTTCATACTACCCAACGCCATCTATAGATTCAATGATATTCCTATCAAGCTTTATATGAAATAAATAAATAAATAAAGCAAGCCCCATGTTTTCTGATTCCCTAAATGTCATAGTGGGCATAAATAAAATATTATGAATTTTCATTTTTACTCAAAAACTTACCTTTGGGGCTTCCCTGGTGGGGCAGTGGTTGAGAGTCTGCCTGCCGATGCAGGGGACATAGGTTCGTGCCCCGGTCTGGGAAGATCCCAAATGCCATGGAGCGGCTGGGCCCGTGAGCCATGGCCGCTGAGCCTGCGCGTCCGGAGCCTGCGCTCCACAACGGGAGAGGCCATGGCAGTGAGAGGCCCGCATACCGCAAAAAAAAAAAAGAAAAACTTACCTTCTCTTTTAAAAGTCGAAAAAGAATCCATGGTATTATGCACAAAACATAGACTACTACTGTGTGCTGATTACATAAGCTAAGGCCACAGCAGAAAGCACCAATTTTAGCTATCTGAAAAGAAAAAAAATCCAAGTTAAAAATTCACCAAAAACAGCACAATAGTAAAAAGCTATTCTTTTTATTAAAGCTAAGCATTTGTACGATAAGTCTGGCTAAAATCAACATCTTAGATGCAAACAGTCATGCTTTAACATGCACTAATGTTTATCACCATTATTTTTTATTATTATTTTTCATTCTCATCAAATCATTGCAGAGTGTGACCTTAAATTACTGTCTTCAAACTAAGTTTTACTAAGTCCTATACGATGACATGTCCTAACAGTAACAGGATATTGTGTAATTCTCATTCAAGTGAAATCTAGAACTGAAGTTCAACAATTCTGTTTTACTTTTTCTCCTATTGAATTAAATAAATTGAATATAACACTTTTATTTAGAAATCTGGTTCTCTATGGGTGGTCTTTCTGCTATTTTTTTTTTTTTTTTGGCGGTACACGGGCCTCTCACTGTTGTGGCCTCTCCTGTTGCGGAGCACAGGCTCCGGACGCACAGGCTCAGCGGCCATGGCTCACGGGCCCAGCCGCTCCGCGGCATGTGGGATCTTCCCGGACCGGGGCACGAACCCGTGTCCCCTGCATCGGCAGGCGGACTCTCAACCACTGCGCCACCAGGGAAGCCCTCTGCTATTTTTGAACATCTGTTATTTTCATAATCAGAAAAAAGTTTATTTTAAATAAAAAATAAACTCTAGGGGCTTCCCTGGTGGCGCAGCGGTTCAGAGTCTGCCTGCCGATGCAGGGGACACGGGTTCGTGCCCCGGTCTGGGAAGATCCCCCATGCCACGGAGCGGCTGGGCCCGTGAGCCATGGCCACTGAGCCTGCGCGTCCGGAGCCTGTGCTCTGCAATGGGAGAGGCCACAACAGTGAGAGGCCCGCGTACCACAGAATAAATAAATAAATAAATAAACTCTAATAGCACCACAGGTTTGTTTATGGAAACCACAGATAAACTTTTATATTCTTTTGTTTCTATAATCTTTAATGACACAGGCTGTGCATATACTAAGATGATCTGGCACTCTTCAATGTATAGACGGTAAGCCCTTAGAAGACAGGGTTCCTCCACATTTCAAATTATTTTGATGATAGTGTTGGCCTTAGAAGTCACTGTAATCTCTTTGGGACTACTTCATTTTACAGTTGATCCTCTCCTTTTAGTTAAAAAAAAAAGTGCAAATTTGATTTTTTTTGCAATTAGAGAATAAGTCAATGTGCCATAATGGTAAATAATTTAAGGTAGTCAACTGAGGACTTGGCATCTTAAGATCACACACACACACACACACACGCGATGGTGGATTAACCAACAAGTCTATCTTTCTCATAGGACTCAAAAGGGATTTCAGAATACCCTCATTCTTCAAAAACCTTCTGAACTCTGAAAGAAAAAAAAAATTGCATGTTTTATAAAGGCTCTCATCGTTCATAGTAAAAGAATTGAGAATATTTTCTCTCTCAACATGCCTAGATTACCTTGACAGTAATCAGAATAGATAAACAATATCTAAACCAAAGTTAAAAAGAAACAGAGCATCTGTCTAAAAATTAAAACAAAAAGTGATTTCACTTTGATCAAAATAGGTTACCTTTGATCTTTCTTGTGCAGTTGTTGCCTCCTCAAAATGTACAGTAAGAGCCATAAGCAGCCCCACAAACAGATTGTTTAAGCTAAAAACCTCTGCTGCAATGGACCACTGCCATGTTAGACGAGAAAATGAAAACACCCCCGCAGCAAGGATTCCTCCAGCATATGAGCCAGAAAGCCTGCAAATACAGATAACATGAAATCTTCTTTCCCAACCAAAAGGACCGACTTTCCTTTCCTTTTTGTGAACTGTAGCAGCAGCAATTATGACAGTCGCCCAGCACTATCCCAACACATTAGATGGTTAATACATTACTTCATGTAATAATTCCTTTCAACAGATTTTAATTATGAAGTCCATATATTAACCTATTAACAAACAAATGAACAAACCTGCTTGGTATCCTATGGATTGGATGAGGTTTAGTTCTCAGATGTAACCTTTAGGATTCAAGCCAGTTCAGAAAGCCTGAAGAGACAGTAGCTAGAGAGATAACAAACCTGTGTCATTTTTCTTGCTATATCTAAGAAGAAGAATGATAACGACTGGTTAAGACTGAAATGCGTTTAATTGTAAAAATTAATGAAACGGCAGAATATCTGTTCAGGAACATTCACTTATTGTGGAATGTTTGGATCTAGGTACTTCCTACATTTATCTCCCAACATTTGGCAAAATATGTCTTGGTCACAATATTTGGTGCTTTTAAGATCTTGTAAGCTAGATTCATTAGTTTCTGATGATTTCTTCTTTACACAACGTCAAAGTTAAAAATGATACATCTTTTAAAGAGAAGGATGGGAATGTGAATTTTAGAAACCCAGAAGAATCAAATGCTACACTTGGAAACAAATTCCTCGCCCCCAAATGCCAACAAGAGCCCCACATTTCAAATCAGTCAAGGAAACTGGATCTCAATTCAGAGATAAGATTTGAGACTGGTAATGTGGCATATCAAACCAGAACAACTTCCTATTTCACTATAAACCTAAAGCTATGAAAATCAAAGCGATTACTGAAAATCTATTGCTTACAAGCATTATTCAGCAAACATCTCTGTGTCTAATAATTATGATATTATATGGTCCCAGGGCATTACTTTTTAGCTGTATTGCTTTGTATAAAAAGTATGGAGTAACTGCATGGCTTTTAATCAATCTTAATAGAAAAAAAAAAAAGCTAAAAAATTTCAGTATCACCAAACTTGTTTTTCTTTGAGTTTCTCTTTACAATTTTTCTGTTTTCTTTCCCTTATAAAAATCATCAATTTCCTATTTCTTGCAGAGTACCCCATTCTCCCAGTTATCCTGATTCAGTACCCTAAAGTTATTTCTTCCTTCCAAATTCCTTCCCAGATTCCTTTCGATTTGTATTCCTATTGCCTTAGACTCAATTATTTTAATAGTTTCCTAACTTGTCTGTTTTTCCAACCCTTCTGCAATATAACATCAGATTAAACTTTCTGAAACATACTCTTTGTGAATACTCTTCATCCCTATAGGATAAATAAGAAATGAGTTAGGCTGGAATCCAGGCTCCCAATAAACCAGACACCCCTAGCCACTAATTACCAACATGATCTCCCACCAACTAGTCAAGCTCCTCAAAATTCCCTAATAAGACAGGACTATTCCTAGCTCTGCACCTTTGCTCATGCTGTAGTGCTGAACTGAATATCTTCGCTGCTCCTTTATTAAAACTCTGCTCTTTTCCCAATTTTCTCTTCAATTCCCTGGTTTCTAGCCCATCTCTGCATATTGATAGCATTTAACTGTCTGTAACAATTATTTTGACATTGTTTTTGAAATATGAACTGGAGTTAAACTTCACTTAGATTGGAAGCATCTGGCCCCAAGCACAGAAAGGAAACTTAGCAAATGAGAGAATGAATTAATCTTCAAGTATTAGCAACATTTTAAAGGAACTAAGTTTCAGCTCTCAATATGACTCTGGACAGTCAGCATAAGATGCAAGATTCCTTCCTCTACTTAAAAGAAAGGAAGTGCTCAAACGGAGGCATGACAAAAGGATATAGGAGCCAGCTTACAGGGCTCTCATGGCCAAACTGGGCATAACTTGATCATCAAGATAATTATAGTAATAGACTGTAACCCAATGAATAAATAAGAATCTATGAATCTATAGTGATACAAAAATTGGGTGAGAAGAGAAAGTCCATGGAAAGTCAACTAATAACTAATAACTGCAGAAGAAATGATGGAATTAAAATCACCATTTGGCAACTGTCATAACAATAATCAATGGATACCAAAATAGTTGGTAAGAGGTTTGCAGTAACAGAAATATGTACATAGTCTAAAGGTATCATCCTGTAAACAGATTAATTACAAAGGGAGAAATGGTAACTTTACAGTGGCAAACTGGACAGACACAATCTTAACCACATGATCAAAGTTGACAGCCCAGTAATGGGACAAACAAACATCATATGCTTCCTTATCTATTGCAATAAAAAGAATACAGCATCATTTCTATGGCATTCCTGCCAAAAATGCATTACCTGAATTCAAGCAAGAGGAAAGACAAACTCAAACTGAAGGACACTACAAAATAACTGGCCCGTATGTATCAAAAAATGTCAAGGTCTTGACAAAAAGCAAAAAAAAATCTTGAGGAACAGTTTCAGATTAAAGAGGAATACACAACAGAATAAAAGACATGATCTAGGATTTTCTTCTACTATAAGAACACTATCTGAGAAAATTGGAAAAATTGAATCAAGTCTGAAGGTTAGGTACCAGTGTTGTATCACTGATAATTTCTTTGAGACCTCCACTGTGGATATACAAGAAAATGTTTTTAAGGAACATATCTTGAAGCATTTAAGGGTAAAAGGATACTATAACTGCAGCTTATTCTTAAATGGTTAAAAAACAAAACAAAACAATACATGCATACTCACTGAGTCAAGCATAAAGCGAATGTGGTAAAATACTAACATCTGGGGAACCTGGGTAAAGGGTAGACAGAGTTGGGCTCTTCTTGCCACTTTTCTATAAATCTGAAATTACGGCAAAAGAAGAAGTTAAAAAAACAAATCAGGGGCTTCCCTGGTGGCGCAGTGGTTGAGTCCGCCTGCCGATGCAGGGGACACGGGTTCGTGCCCCGGTCTGGGAGGATCCCACATGCTGCCGAGTAGCTGGGTCCGTGAGCCATGGCCGCTGCTCCTGCGTGTCCGGAGCCTGTGCTCCGCTGCGGAAGAGGCCACAACAGTGAGAGGCCCGCGTACCGCCAAAAAAAAAAAAAAAAAATCAGCAAATTTCCAAGATAATTTGCTAACATTTATTGAGTTTCTTGCTAGCTGTGTTTCAGGTATTGCTCTAAGTGCCTTCTTTATATTAATTCATTTAATATGCACAATAACCCTATGAGTAGACGTGATTTGTCTCCTTTTTTCAAATGAAGAAACTGAGGCTCAGGGAGGCCAAGTAATTTTTCCAAGTCCTATGGTAGGTAATTAAGTGGCAGAACCAGGATTGAAATTGTTAGTCTAGCTATTTAGGACCATGACATTATGGGGTAAAAGATGGTTATTTTAGTTTTAATGCCAAATAATTTATTCCAGACTAACGATACATTGTACTTTTACTTGGTTAACTATGCACTCCTTGAGTAAATAGAACAGAACAAAAGTTTTGTCCATTATTAGAATCGTGTTTATGTCTGTTTTATCAACACAACATACTACCAACTTGAATTGTACACACCTGTCAAGATTGATTTTAACCTTTTTTTTTTTGAAAGGGCAATTAAAGTTTAAAACCACCAAACAGTTAATTAAAGAGAACTGATATGTACAAATCCTCAGGAAGAAAACTCATGACTCACTAATCTACAATGATTTTTAACACATTATTATACTCAGGAAGACATCCTAGTGTTTGAATTGTTGACATTAATTATTGGAATTATGAACTATGTTAACTGCCTTTTCAAATATTTCATAAGGTTTTAGAAACTGAAGAGTAAAGGTAAAATTATCAACTTCAGTGATAAAATTTATCCAGTCACCTTAGACTATTACAGATAGTTATGTACATTAGCGTTTTATTGAAGACTTATCCTACAACAGCAAGGTCTTTATAATCTGAATTTTCCCCACCTGATTTCTGTCCCACACCACCCTCCTGCCAAGGTCAGGATGGTTTTACAACAAATAATCCGTATACTCTTTCATTAGATTTTTCTTGGTATCAGAGAAATAATTTGTGAGACTGCTGAGTAAGGTGATAGAAGAGAAGATAACTGATTATAAAACCAGTAATGGAAATCAAACCTATAATCATGATCTTTTTAGCATCTCAAATGAGCTTGCTTAGAAATCAACTCAGTCTATAGGAATTTGGGTTGTCCTAATATAAATTAATTGATAATATAAATTGAAGACAAAAGGGTAGTGGACCTTTTCTTTTCTTTTGGTTTTGCTGCTTAACATCTAAAATCCTCTCCTATGCTTGAGGGATATGAGTTTATGAGGCAAGGCCCCTCCTATTATACACACTGAAAATACGAGATACTTTTCCAATCCCCCTTGCAGCTAGAGCATTGGTGTATGACCTGGGCTCTGTCTGTCAGAATCACCTGCTCCATTCTTTGAACTGGAAAATCGTGAGGCCAAGAAGCAGGGATGGAGACAGAATCAGACATGGCTGGTGGGATTTGTGCATCATTTTCACAGACAACGATGGCAGCACTTGGAAGGGCAGTGCTCAGAATCCAGGTCAGTGTTGGTGGTGTAAGCTGGGGTGTCTGGGCCCAGAGATGGCAGCAGTGGTGGTTTCACTAGCATATACCTGCCTAGGACTCTGAATATTTTGGGCTCTGAGCCTGGTAATCCATCCCTCCTAGAAATTCTGCAAGCTGTGCAACTTCCTTCTTTTTTTTCCAGTACTAGATTTGAATGTTTCCTTTTGTAAAAAGCTTTATTGAGACATAATTCATATACTGTACATTCACCCATGTAAAGTGTACAATTAAATATTTTTAGTATATTTACAGATATATGCAACGATCACTACAGTCAATTTTATAACATTTTCATCACCTCAGAAAGAAACTCTCTCTCCTTTAACTATCTCCCCCCATCCCCACCCGCCATCTCACTGCCAGGCTTAAGCAACCACTAATCTACTTTCTGTCTGTGAATTTCCCTCTTCTGGGCTTTCTTATAAATGGAATCATAGAATATGTGGACTTCTGTGACCGGCTTCTTTCACTTAGCACAACGTGTTCGAGGTTCATCCAACTTGTAGTATCAGTATCTCATTTCTTTTTATGGCTGAATTAATATTCCACTGTATAGATATACCAAATTTTGCTTATTCATTCTTCCATTGATGGACATTTGGATTGTTTCCACCTTTTGCCTACTATGAATAGTGCGCCTATACACATTTGTGTACAAGTTTTTGTGTGGACATATGCTTTCATTTCTCTAGGGTATGTAACTAGGAGTGGAATTGCTGGAGCCTATGGCAACCCATTTAATCATCTGAGGAACTGCTAGACTGTTTTCCAAAGTCACTACATAATTTTACATTCCCACTAGCAATGGATGAGGGTTCTGATTTTTCCACAACCTAGTGAACACCTGTTATCTGATTTTTTGATTCTAGCCATCCTAGTGGGTGTGAAGTGGTATCTCCCTGAGATTTTTTTTTTAAAGCATTTTTTAAAAAAACATTTATTTGGTTGCGCTGGGTCTTAGTTGTGGCAGGCAGGCTCCTTAGTCATGGCAGCCGGGCTCCTTAGTTGCAGTTCTCCAGCTCCTTAGTTGAGGCATGCGACCTCTTAGTTGCAGCATGCATGTGGGATCTAGTTCCTTGAGTAGGGATCGAATCCGGGCCCCCTGCATTGGGAGCGCAGAGTCTTAACCACTGCGCCACTAGGGCAGTCCCTCACATTGAGATTTTGATTTGCATTTCCCTAATGGCTAATGATGTTGCACAACTTTTTAAGCACTTATTGGCCATTTGTACATCTTCCCTGGAGAAATGTCTATTCAGATCTTTTGCCCATTTTTAAAATTGTGTTGTCTTTTTATTATTGAGTTGTAGCATTCTTCCCAACTTCCTTTCAATATGTTTCTTTTTTGCTAAACACAGCCAGAGTCAATTGCTTGCAATCAAGAATCCTGACTAAAACAACCTGCCTTCCCTGTTTATTATTTCTATTAAGTCTTCAAGAAAAACTGTGAGGAAATTCTGAAAATAAATGCTTAAGTCGTCAGAGCTTTGTGGGACACAGAAGAGACGGCAGTATGCTTAAGAGCAGAAAGTTACGCGTGCATCCATAAAGAGAATATACTAAGACATTTTGGAGGCCTCGTCATTTTACTATTTATGTTTTCCATAAAATAAGGTATATAGGCTAAGCCTGTGAGAAGTTCTTTGATTCCAACAGCCTTTTATAAGTCAAACTGTGAACGTCTCTTCAAACACACACGTTTGAACACACTGCCTTTAAAAGGCAGTGTGTTACTTCATACTAAGATTCAGAATCAACCAACATTTACTGACCACGTAACATGTACAAATTAATGGATTAAGAAAAGTAGAGATAATTTGAAACATCTGTTGTGAGAAAACTCCACAGGCTGAGGAGGGCTACATAACAAGGACTTGTAGGTAGCAAATAACACGTAATAATAAACGCTCAGCTGAGGCTGGAGACCGCAGGGGCTATGGATATGCGGCAGTATAGCCTCGGTCCGCATGGCTGTGGAAAGGTCTGCAGCAGCCTGAGCTGGGCCTGGGCAGGCTGGACGGAGCTGGGGTTAGGGGCTTTACTAGGTAAGCAGGACAGAAGGACAAGAGGGAAAGGTGTTAAAGTATGAACCACAGGGTCTACATTGGATGGGGATGGAAGCAGAGCCAGCAGGGGGCTGATGGAGGGATCAAAAAGATGAGCAAAGGGATCTAGGTCTCAATTAAATGGAAGACAAGTGTAGGGGCATCGAGGAAATGAGGGAGCTGAAAGCTCAAGTCAGGCAGGGAGTGGGAAGTGGGTTGGGAAAGGGAAAATTGCTGAAGGATGGAACAGGCCTGTAAAGTAAGACGACTCTACTGTTGAAAGGAGCCTGTGATGGAAGAGTTTAATAAAGCTGTTCTCAAAATCGTATGATATTCATTAAAATTAAGCATTTTTCTCAAAAGACAAGCAGTACATCATACATTAATAAGTCTGCAGGGTGAGCCCGGTGTAGGAAGACAGGTGTGTGGCCCAGTGCCACATCACACGCAGGCTAACGAGGAGATGTGCCCCCCCACGTGAGTACACAGCAAGCTGGGTCTGTGACTGGCTAACCCGTCAAAGGATAATGTCAGCAATGGTGAGGATGAGGGGGTTCTGAAGACTTCAGAGGTCTCCAGTTCATTCACTGACTCTGTAGGCAGGCAGTCTCATTATACTGTTCACGGTATACACATTATCTGCGCATGCTTCGTTTCACCTTATTGAGATGGAGATAAATGACTAAAGAGCAAGCTGATGTCGAGGATGCTTTTCTGAAGGCAAGTTTCAGGGTCACGGTGAGGCTCAGGATTGGCTTCACACTGTCCACATCTGCAGCCTCCACCCTCTGTTCTCACCCTGGTTCTCTACTAAAATTGTTCTCACTGGGGTCCCCAATGACCATCTAACTGCCAAATACAACAGGCTCTGGGGACCCCTCTGCTGCCCTGGGTCACTCCCACAGCCACACTCATTGAGTTGACATCTGGACCTCACATCCTCTGGGTTTCCTTCTATGGCTCTGGATCTTCCTTATGTGTTTTCTCCAAATGGCTCCTCTTCTTGCATTTAACTCCTTTAAAGCCAGCGTTTCCCAAGATTTCTTTCTCAGGACATTGTTCTCACTCTGCTCTGCCTGGGTGACTTTATTCACCATCTTGATTTCACCTGCCAGCTACAAACTAAAGGAACCAAATGTCTCCAGAAATGCCTCTCCCTTAGTTTTGAACTTCCCTTATCCCCAACTTACTGTTGTACCGTCACCACAAAGCCACCCCAACTCTGGACATTCCATAGAACCTCAGTGTCCGTACATGCAAAACTGATTTCTCATCCCCCTCCCTGAAATAATTCCTGCTCCCGTGTTCTCTATCTTAGTAAATTTCATTATCTTCCTCGTTTAGTTATCTAAGTTAGAAGACCTAGGAGTCATCATCAGAGCTCCTCTCCCCTTCTCCCTGCAAAACATATCACATCCTGCCAACTGTACTTCATCAACATTTTAAAAACTCACGCTCTTCTCTCCACCCACATCACCACTGCCCTAGTTCAGCTCATCTGAATCCACACCTCAGGTTCACACCAATACTGCAGCTTTGCGTGCTGCCTGCTTCCAGTGCTAGGCCCACCACTGCCACCAGAGTGAGGGACCTCAAGCATATCTGATCTTGAACTTTTCTGCCTCCAACCCTTTAAGGATTCCTCTCTGACTATCAAGCATATTCCAAGCTCCCCATGACAACAGACAAGGATTTTCGTGATCTGGTCTCAGTCCACCTGTAGCTTCATTTTTGACATAACCCATTTCGAGCTGTGCTCCAGCAACACTGAGTGACTTGTTAAGTCCTTGTGCTCACAGGCTCTTTCTCCTCCACCTCTGGGTTTCTCTGCATAGGAGGTTCTCTGTATCTGGAACATGGTTCTGCCTTCACTTGGCCACTGCCACTCATTGTGTACAACTCAATACGGGCATCACCTTTCCAAGTTTTCCCGAAAGTACTTTCACCAAGACTAGGGTAGTTGCTCCATCTCCCGATTCTCATGAAACATAATAAATGGGTACTGAATGGGTAGATTTTTCTGTATTTCTGAGGAACAGAATATTTTAACTGTAACCTAATCAAAACATAGGAAGGAAACCAGATGTGAGGAACTTAAAACTCTCCAAGAGAATTATTTTTGGATTACTGATACCACTAGATAGCCATGTCAGCATTTTAGCACTTTTTAAAAGGTAAAAGTATATTGCACTTTACATATATGTGTATTTGTGTATCCCATATAGAAAAGCTATATGATTTTTTGAAAACTAAATGTTTATATATATATAATTTCAGATATACTTTATCTTCAGTTTTTAATGCTCTTCAAATATCCAAATAGCAATGGTTTCTAATTACCGCAACCTAAGTCCAACCATCTCTAGTAATGCTTTATAAAATAACTTATGCCATTACTTAGAAATTATTCTTTTTTAATTGTAAAAAATTGAAAGAAAAGATGTTTTAGTAGTAGAGTAGATTTTGTTTCTTTTAAGGACCATGTCCTTTATCACTGCTGTCCTTTACTGTTATAAAAGTGATGTTTTAGTAACAAATGCGATTAAGGGAAAAAAACTAAAAGATTCATTGTATTTTGTTATGTTGATTTTTTAAAAATAAAGTGAGGTCCATATGGATATATCTTTCAGAAACTAGGGAATAATCATTGCATCATTCTGTACTTTAATTCAAGTGTTTAAATATTCTTTTGGTAACAGTATAGAAATAATAATTTACTTTAAAAGTTTTTTTCATATTACTTGATTTATTCCTTGTCTGTAACACAAATATTTCAAAATAAATAAATATGGAAGGTTCACAGTTACTCATATTGCCTTTCACACTGATGTGTAAAGAAGATCCCTTACAGTTTCTCAAACTTCTGTGAAATTTCAAACGAAATACCTCAAAGTTTCCATTTTATGTCTTTTTGAGCCAAATATCAATGAACCATTCATATCAATAAGCCACTGCGAATTTGAGATAGAAAAAGACATTAAATGTGCAGAAGACTTATCTAAGTGATGCTGCAAAAATCACATTGACAAATATGTCTGTAGGTGAATCTGGTCTTAAACTTTTTAAGCAAATAAGATGACTTAGCGGGACTTCCCTGGTGATCCAGTGGTTAAGAATCCACCTTCCAATGCAGGGGACACAGGTTCAATCCCTGGTCAGGGAACTAAGATCCCACATGCCACAGGGCAACTAAGCGCATGCTCTGCAACTACTGAGCCCATGCGCTCTGGAGCCCATGTGCCACAACTAGAGAGCCCACGTGCCACAACTACTGAGGCTGCGTGCTCTGAAGCCTGTGCACCACAACAAAGAGCCCGCGCGCTGCAACGAAAGATCCCGCATACCGGAACTAAGACCCGATGCAGCCAAATAAGTAATAAATAAATAAATTAAAAAGAAAAGATGACTTAGCAAGCACTGTTTTAAATCTGTTTATCAGTTTTTTTAAAAATGGCATGAATTCTATGAATCTACTGAATCCTTTTTTTTAAAAACATCTTTATTAGAGCATAATTGCTTTACAATGGTGTGTTAGTTTCTACTTTATAACAAAGTGAATCAGTTATACATATGTCCCCATATCTCTTCCCTCTTGCGTCTCCCTCCCTCCCACCCTCCCTATCCCACCCCTCTAGGTGGTCACAAACCACCGAGCTGATCTCCCTGTGCTATGCGGCTGCTTCCCACTAGCTATCTATTTTATGTTTGGTAGTGTATATATGTCCATGCCATTCTCTCACTTTGTCCCAGCTTACCCTTCCCCCTCCCCGTATCCTCAAATCCATTCTCTAGTAGGTCTGTGTGTTTATTCCCGTCTTGCCCCTAGGTTCTTTGTGACCATTTTTTTTTTTTAGATTCCATATATATATATATATATATATATATATATATATATATATATGTTAGCATACGGTATTTGTTTTTCTCTTTCTGACTAACTTCACTTTGTATGACAGACTCTAGGTCCATCCACCTCACTACAAACGACTCAATTTCGTTTCTTTTTATGGCTGAGTAATATTCTATTGTATATATGTGCCACATCTTCTTTATCCATTCATCTGTTGATGGACACTTAGGTTGCTTCCATGTCCTGGCTATTGTAAATAGAGCTGCAATGAACATTTTGGTACATGACTCTTTTTGAATTATGGTTTTCTCAGGGTATATGCCCAGTTAATGGGATTGCTGGGTCGTATGGTAGTTCTGTTTTTAGTTTTTTAAGGAACCTCCATAGTGTTCTCCACAGTGGCTGTATCAATTCACATTCCCACCAACAGTGCAAGAGGGTTTCCTTTTCTCCACACCCTCTCCAGCATTTATTGTTTGTAGATTTTTTGATGATGGCCATTTTGACCGGTGTGAGATGATATCTCATTGTAGTTTTGATTTGCATTTCTCTAATGATTAATGATGTTGAGCATTCTTTCATGTGTTTGTTGGCTACTGAATTCTTAAAGCCTCTAATTAATCCATCATCTGTTTTGATTGCTGGAGCCTTTGTTATGAGTTGGACCAATTATGAGCCTTCTCGATGAAGGGTTCCCCAAAATGGGTGATTAAACAAATTAGTTGTAATCTAACTCTTTTGGGCAATAATTCTAACCAGAACACACATTCTGCATTTTTTTTCCCCTGAAAAGGCTACAACATATATTTGTAATTTTTTGGCAGAGTTAGATTATATAAGTAGAGTGAAACACTATGCATAAATAATGGTACATGAATTGGTAGTCCAAATTTCTGGCTAAGCAATATTTCTTTCAAACATATATGAAAGGAATATCTAATCTGATATTGTTATTTAAACATGAGTTTTAAATGAAACTGTTGTTCTAAGCCCACAAAACGAGCTGTTTGGTATCGTCCATAAAGTCAAATGTACAGATGGAGTATAAATATAAGTACCTCCCAAACAAGACAAAACAATTGTCATCTATCTGTAGACTAAGTATGAAGGGTTTTTTTCCCAAAGAAAACTGGCATAATCAAAAACACCATTGTGTTTTCACTTAGCAGTCAAGGAGGCCTACTTTCAATTTTCATTTCATTCTTTTAAATAAATATGCTTAAGTAATTATTTTTTTTTTAAAAAGCAACTAAGGAATTAATGAATTTATTTACCCTTAATATGCTAAAGTGACATCTTAAAATTAGCTCATTAAAATTAAAAGACGTACATTTTTCTACTGAAATTGATGAACCTACTTCAACCACACTAATAGGAAGCTGGAGGGAAAAAAAGGGGAAATTCAAGTGAGGTTGTGAATAAAATGAGAACTGTTTTCAGCAGAACTCACTAATAAATGGCAAAATAATCTAAACTGTTTTCCACTTGAACTAAAGAACACCTCATGATAAGTTATATATAATATGAGAAAAAACTGTTTTCTATTCCCAATCTAGAGGCTCATGAAGGATATCAAGGGAGATACTTCTTCAAGTGAAATACATATTCTCAGAATCTAACCTGACTTACAGAAAGATAACATCTTACAAGGCTATATGAAGAACACACACTTCAAACATTACTGTGAAATTTTACTAAAACAACCATTGTATTTTAAAAGACAGTCACATGCCAACAATCAAAATCAAGCTTTTACACTATTAGAGAGGCATGCTTAATTTTCAAGGTCTCACATTAACAGAGTAAGGTAATGATATGGATGATTCAAAATAACAAATAATCTAAAAGTCATTGAAGTATGTTTTATATAAATAAATATCTTACAAATATGTTATATATAAAACATATTTTGCAGTATATTGGCAGTAAATACATTTTCCTAATTATTTTTAACTTGGGCTAACACTAAAACCATGTAGTTCACATTCCAGGAGATCACAGTGGTCAGTCACTGAGAAAACATATACCAAGAGTATGACAGATAGTATGGGAAAGGTGGTTAAGTATTTAAAATTTCCCCCAGAAAATGCAAATGACAGAAATTCTCCACTAGGGTAAGGAATATGTGATGCTTTTAAGAGCACCCTAACAAATGTGAGGCTCAGAATTCTGTAAGGCCTACATGAGATTCCTAAGAAAGGTACTGACTGTGCAGCAGTTTTCTCACTTATGGAATACTATTCATCTGTTGACACAATGGATAAATCAGGAGGTTACAATTTACACCATTGACACAGGTTTGCTATTGATGATAAGGTATATTTTTCTTTCCGCTACACAGTATTTGATTTTCATGTGTAGTCACATGTTTGTCTAACCCTCAATCAAAAGGCAAATAACAGAAACCTGAAATTCTTTCAGAACACACATTTGACGTGCCTTATAAAATTCATGAATGTATTTGTCTTCAGTGTTACCTGTGTGCAAAGAACCCAACATGGAGGGTACACTACTTTCCTTCAACACTGAAAACTCCTACTTGAAGTACGTAGAATCGAGTAGGAACGCCACAATGCAGCATCTGAGCATTACTGTTAAATAAATTATTATTAGTGTCAACTCATATTCACAACTTTAAAAAAATGCAGTGGATTACAGGGAAGACATATGGTAAAGCAGGGTACAATTAGTAACAAATCTACTGCCCCTGTCCTCCCAGGTTCTTATCTTTCTGGGTCTTGTTCATGAAGATCATACAAATGTTATCTCTGGCTCCCATTCACAAAGTCAACACCCATATATTTCTCTCTTCAATGTACCCAGAGATGGTCAAACTGGGAAGCTAAGCTACTGACAAGAAAGGTTTTCAGTTTCAGCTGAACCTTTCTCATTGAGTGGCAGTTCACTCAAGACCCTTTCAACAAATACGTATTGAGTATCTAACATGTTCCAGGTGGGCAAATTATAGTCAGTGGGCATTTGGAGAGCAGTAGAATCTAAATTTTTTCTTGTCATTTTCAAGTTTAGACCTAATAAACATAAATCAATAATTGAGGACATGGTATATTAAAGTTCTACCTCTGAAGCCACCATCACTGCACCTAAAAAATAATGTAAAACATTTCCATCTTTAGTAAATTTGCAAGTAATCCCATTTTCCTATATTTTATAAAAATTTACTTTCACTCCAGGTAAAATCCTACCAAGGTTTATTCTGTTCCATGCGATTCTATCAAAAGGAAGAAAACTGTTCTACCCTGAATTTTCAGCTACGTAAATATCAACTACCAGTACACTGAAAGGAAAAATACAAAGTATTATTCCTGATTTAAAACCACTAAATAAACTTGGGAAAAAAATGGAAAAGGCTTCGAAAAGGAAAAAGGCACAAGTGAAATGGAAGGAACAAGATTATGAATAGCTTCCATAAATAAAATGTAATTACACAATTTCCATTAGAATTAAAATTTGTTCACTAACCAATAAATGATGAAACTAGTCAAGGCTTAGAACAATTCACTTTATTAGAGCTCATCAACCTTATACCCAAATATCTAAAAGGAAAACAATGAACTGAGCTTTATAGGAATCACCATCATTTACTTTACATTTTACCAAGTTTCCATAGTATGCCAAATGACTTGCACTATGGGAGGCAATATCTTAAGGTACAGCCTAGCTTAAAATAACTCCCAAATTACAGATTTTCATCAATTTTGTTTGAAATTTTTAAAAACACAGAAGGCCTTAGGCTTCCCTGGTGGCAGAGTGGTTAAGAATCTGCCTGGCAATGCAGGGGACACGGGTTTGAGCCCTGGTCCAGGAAGATCCCACATGCCCTGGAGCAACTAAGCCCATGCATCACAACTACTGAAGCCTGCACGCCTAGAGACCGTGCTCCACAACAAGAGAAGCCACCGCAGCGAGAAGCCCGCACACCACAACGAAGAGTAGCCCCGCTCGCCGCAACTAGAGAAAGCCCAAAGCCCGTGCACAGCAACAAAGACCCAACACAGCCAAAAATAAACAAATAAACTAATTTAAAAAAGAAAAGAAAAAAGCACGCACACAAAGCCTCAAGATTAGCTTATTACTCAATCTTGACAGTGTATTTTGTATTCAGTAGCAAAACTGAAATTGGTTAAAAGTATAGTCCAGCATATTATTCTCAAAGTCCTTTTTAACTGAAAACTTAGAAAATGCTGCATAATTTTTAAAATGTTATATACTAAAGGTATATGAAGTAAACGTAAAAGATCCAAATAACTAAGATCAACAGAATGAGGGTATTAAACTACTTTCATCAGCAACACTAACTTACTAAACAACAGAGATTTAATATAAAGTAGTCTTATCATGCGAAGTTATTAAGTATATTGTAATATTTCAATTCATTAAGACTGTTTTCTACTTTTTATGGCTTTGAAAAGCAGCAAATCTATATGAGTTATGGTTTATAATTTTATTTGTAACTTTAAGAAATATATGCATTTATTATTATAGCCATAATGACTGATGACTAGTTCCAGTGGCAAAATCTCGGCAGGAAACAGATTTAGCAATTTAAATGTTTTATAAGTTTCTGTAATTGAGGAAACTTTTCATAATCTGACGTTTGTTAAAACCACTTATTAGAAATTATGCAGCACAGTAGCTGTGGAAATATGAGCTAGCTTCACAATTATAAAGTCAGCCTATGTAGCCCTTTCCTATTGTATATAGTGGCATAAACCCCACGGCGGCCTATCAGCTAACTGGCAGGCAGGGGGCTGCTCTATTCAAAGTGAGAGATACAAGCTGCAGGGCAAAAACCTGGCAGCTCCCATCTGACCCCACAATCCCCTACTGGTGACAGCTCCAAGCTCCATGGCAAATTAGGCCTTCTCATATTACAATTGGAGAAGACAGATTCCATTAGCAGTATCTGAAATTGAGTGGAGAGCTGCACTGTTATCAGACTTGACTCATAAGCACTGCTATTAATCAGAGCTATGATAGCATTTATATATTTCAAGCTATCTGCTGCCGCTGTGATATTCTGCTACAAAGGGTTGATGGGACTTAGGAAAGTGAACAATAGAGCTTTCTGGGAAAAGCAGAGTAAATCAAGAAAGTCTATGACTTCCGCACATTCTGAAGGGATTGTGGTTTACATAAATTTTCTCCCAATTGGAGATTGAGCTCTTCCTCATCTTACACATGGGATTTAGTTGTCACTCAATGGTAACAGCTGTGAAAAGGTGAAGCGGCCCACCGCTCAGAATATTGCCTTCGCTTTTAAAGCAATTAACCCATGAACAGGAGGATACCTGGTGATATCAAAGGGATTAGGCCAGGCAATGCATTATTAACATTTCCTTGAACTAATTCTAACTCTGACTAGCTGTCAGAAGAGACTCTACAGTCTTAAAAAAGAGTTTTTGCCCTGCTTTTTTCCCTTCAAAATGAAATGCTATTTGAGCCTAATATGTCCCTCTACTTATAAGAAAATGCAAATGAACCAAGCTCTTAATATGCTTAGCCAGTCTGAGTCAATGCAATTTTAATACAAGTATGAGAGAAATATATGATCAATTAACCAGGGATCAAGACAGATATTCTCCTGAATAGAAATTAATACTCCAGTACTTTCCATTCTTCTTCAACTACAAAAACTTGGTGACTATTTGTTACTTATGCATAGTTACCTCTGAAATTAGGAAGAGCTTCACATTATTCTCTATGGCAATAATCTAAAATACTCTTTGAGCTGGAAAATCCAAATGTCTCTTAAGCAGGAGATTCTACGTTCTCTAAGGTATGGCATTTTAATTTTCGATTTTTATTGAATGGAATCTTAGCTGAAGCTATAAGAACAGCAGACACAGTGCTCAGAATCAAGTGTTCCTGTTCCAAAAGTTTAATAAAATTAATTTTTAGCAGCGGCACAACGTTTAGGAATACATAACTTATAAAAAATAAAATATGCATAAATAAAATACTGGCACAAAACAGTTTTCCAGGAGATATTTAAATATCACTGAAATTGGTTGTAAGTTCTTTGTAGTAAGCAGGCATAGTTTCAAGATACCTTTAATTATAATTAATATTCATATATTCTAGGGAACCTGCTTGACATTAAGAGATCTGATTTCTTACTGTACAATGTTAATGGTGTTAGAA
Source organism: Orcinus orca (assembly GCF_937001465.1). Classification (NCBI taxonomy): domain Eukaryota; kingdom Metazoa; phylum Chordata; class Mammalia; order Artiodactyla; family Delphinidae; genus Orcinus; species Orcinus orca. The sequence continues at coordinate 157,360,042 of NC_064560.1, read as the reverse complement.
AGTTTTTTTATGCAAGTTTCCTGAAACAGTGCCTTTTAGAAAAACTGTTTATTGAATAGTAACTTTGTCTTACTTTCTTTAAAATAAGCACTGAATTCTGATTATAAAAACTAAAGGAATTTTACTTTCGATTCATATGAGTGTGTAACAAATATTGTTCAATGAATTCTTCTATAGTTCCATCTGGCCCATACTAGCTTGAAAAGGATATGCTGACTCTCAAGCCTGCTGAAAATATATTCCCTGCCCTGTAACTATCAAAATACACGATACAAGACATGCCCTCACCTGAGATCATAAGCAATTTAAATCTTCCCTCAAGTAAAGAATTTTTATATGATACTATCAACAGACTCCATTCTATTTCAGTGTTACCAGAACATATGAAATGTAAGCATGTTGATATTAATTACAGTGATTTCAGTACTCCTTCCTTACTAAGTATATAGGATCTAGTTTGAGGTTTCTTAGAAAACAATTTTGAAATTCAAGTACTAAGGAAAGCTAAATGATGTTCCTATTAGTGATTTACATACCTATAACTTTTAAAATTTTATATTAATAGGATTTGTGAATTTCAAATATGACATTTTAAATATCATACTAAAAAATCATTTACTTCATTGGCCTTAAAAGAGAAAATCCCAGTTTCTCTAAATCACTAATTGTAGTACAGTCAAATGCACAGATGTACATATTAATAAAATGAATACTCTTTCCTATAAATGAAATAGATTAAACTCCCTTAACATAGTGCATGCTTTAAAATACCCCTGAAGGGGACAATACATAAATAAATACATGCAGAAACAACTGCCACAATCTTACTATTTTTAATTCAATAAACTACAGTGACACAGCTTTCAATGTACTGTTTTACTCATATGCTTTCTACATCAGGGCAAAGCAAATATAAAAGAGCTCTTGCCAACCATTAGGAAAGATTGACAAAATATGCAGTGTTAATGACATCTTAAAGGCTTTTAAAAGCAAGATGTAAGAAAAGCAAAAATTACAAAGTAATTGGAAACAACGAATAAATTGTTCTTTCAATCTAAGTCATGTTTACTGAAAAAATGGAGCTTTTTACACCAACATATTTAAACAGAAATTTGCTTTTGAAATACAATCTTTGTTTAAAAGGTACAGAAGGTCTTTATACCCACCCCAAGAGCTAAATATAGTGAATGCTATGTGAACAATTACCTGAAAAAAACCTAAAACTGTTAAAAGAATTAATTTCCTGCACACCAGTCAGCACTAATCCTACATGTACAGTAATGTTCTCTTAAGTGATGGGGGAAAGAAAGAATACAGCTGTCTCCTGGATCAAAACCCTTCAATATTCAACAACAAAATGGAATGATGACTTGGTCGGCAAATGAATAAAGTAGTGAAATGTCTCCTGAATGAGTTCTGGTGAAGGAGTCAACCTGTGAAGGAATACATTTACTGTACACTGGGACAGGAAAAAAGCCGTCACTGTAATGGCTGCACAAAAACCGCGTCCTGCTCTTGGGCTTATATTCACAGAAGGAAGGTTTTAAAGGCTAGGTTCAGGTCATACGACAAATGAAATTGTAACAAGCCAGCTGACATTGTATAATGTCTTCTTCCACTGGATCAATAGGCTACTGTTAGTCCTATTACCATAGAGATGGCTTGCTCTTTCCTGAAGGGTGGCTATTGTTTGACAAAACAGATTTGCCACTTGAACTAGGTTGTTCCCAAAGGACGTGTACCTTGTCAATTATTTGTATTCAAAATAATGAAGTATTTTCATATTAAAAGTATGTAAGAGATAATGTTGTCAGGTCCCTTTTCAGAAAGAAAGCAACTTTTCCAAAGTACTAGATTACTAAAAGCATGCAAATATCCAATTTATTCTATGAAGAGTTTTTGATTTAAAACATATGTCAGCAAGTATACAAATTTATCATTAAGACTGTATATTAAAAGAAAAGGGTCACAGGCTTGTGTGCTAATCTAAAACCCATTATAATCAAGCATAATAACTAATCAAAGCTATTTTAAAATGTGGACAACTCAAAGGAAAATTATTGTCGCAAACTATTCGGATTCTGGAAAGATAAAGATTTTTATATATGATTTTTACAGTGGTTTTTATGTGGAAGGGCATTGACAATTAATATAGTGGAAAACATGGAAAAGTTTTAGAAAACGAATCACTTTACTTGCTTAAGAGCTGGCTACAGCATTTAAATATATGTATATGTTGTAGAAATAATCTAAAATACAGATGAACTAACAAAACAAATACAAGTATTAGTTTTCTTTAAAATGTCTTTGTCTTAAATGTCTTGCGAAAACTCATACATTTAATAAAAGACAGGTAAGTTCTAAATTTCAACCTAGATATTTAAAAATAAAAAGTTTTTCTCTCAGCGAAAATGACAGTCTTAATTATAAAGGATCAGAAGGAACAATTCTAATAATGATTATTCTAATCATTTAAAAAGAGAAAGTATTCATAACACTAATTAATCCAAGCAGAAATGTTATTTTAAACATTTCATAAAGATATGGCTATCACTGAAAACCTGTAAGACCGAAATAGAAACAAATTAAATAATACAGATTAAAGTTTAGTAAATGATCAACAATTACAACTTTAAATCTGAAAGCTTTCCACAAATAGATTTAATAGTAAGCTTTAGCCATAATTATTGTAACTTTTACCTTTCTACAAATAATCAAAAGGGAATTTACAAAGAATTTAGTCAAAGGGCAGTGATATGACAAATGTAAATAAAAACATTAGTCTCCAAAACTGACATTTGAAATTGTCTATTCAAATTATACTCTATTTACATACAAAAATTATTTGTTTTTATAATAAAATCTGCAATACTTTTTGAAAGAAATGTTTTAACTTGGTTTCCCCTTTGCAGGAAAAATAATTTGTATTTTTGACTATAATCCTTTTAGGCATAAGTTAGGCTGAGTTAATACCGAAGGAGAGAGAAACAGCAAAGGCAAATGTGTTTAGCAATATCCTAAACTAATGACCTGTTTTTTTAAAAGCAGCATAGCCTTCCAAACTAAGAAAGCCTTCCATCATGAAGTAAGTGGTGTCTAATTCGCCTATCTTCCCTACAGCAATAATGGAACAAAGTGAAACCTTACTAAAACCACAACCCAAATTGATTTCCTTAGTTAACAGCCTCATTTCAAAAAGTATACATGTGCATATTTAAAATACAATATAATTAGGTATTAGCTCTGGACCTGATAGGCAGCTGCCCATCAGCAATACTATGAGTAATTAAGTGATATTTACCATTTACCAAAAGATGAACTTTATATTGTTGAATTAAACTGGCCCATCTGCATCTTCCTGAAATGACAAACCTTATTAGTTCTGCCTAACCAGAGAACTGTGATAATGAACTGGTGACACCTTCTCTCCGTTGTATGAAGCAGAACCAACTGTGTAATCATTTAAGCAGTCAAACGCATATGAAATTACTGTAAATTGAGAAAGTGAAATCACATGAGTGATTAGGAAAAACCATTCAAGCAACAAAAGATTTTTTTTTTGTAATGTATGTACATAGGCCATCTCCAATTAGTCAAAATTAACTAATCAACTACTTTACCTGAAAACGGTGAAAAAAAGTAATGCTGCAGCTACTGCTCCAAATAAGCCACACAGAAGATTGACTCGGTAGGCAACCGAACCAAAAGGAAATAGTATAATTGCCAGTTTAGCCACCAGAGTGAACAAAGGATAGCCAGGAGGATGGGCAACCTAAGGGAAAATTAGCAACAGTCAGAAGGTTTTCATCTAGTAAAGGAAGAGTCACACTGGCTTTAATTGAAAAGCAGCGCTTTTCTCAGGCAAGTATAAAGATTAAGAGACAATGACTAAATGTTTGAATAGTGGTTTTCTATTGTAATCCTCTTGTGCCAATACAAATAAATATTTTCTTTAGTGGATTTGGCAGGGTCTATCACATGGTGTGTCACCTAGAGAAAGGGTGACATATTTCATTGTCAGTTCTTAAGCAGTTTGTTCTCTGGGTTCACAGTACATTAGGGTCATTTAAAAGGCTATTGAAAAAAAACAGGTTCTGAAATATCGTATTGGTTAGTAAGTTGAAAGACCACACTGCTATCGGATTACCACCATGCTGACAGTCCTAAGGTCTTGCCTAAAGGGATCATGCACCACAATAAAGTTTATTAAATAATAAACTTATTAAAACTGTTAACCCGATTTATTTTATTCTCCATAGCTTATACAAAATTTGGGGTGATAATAAGCCAGCTACTGTATATATAGTAAAGGCTTTGCTTTATGATTTAGTTTAATTGGATTTAAAACTTAAAGTAAATTGTCATGTACTGTACTTATAAGTTACTAAAAACTGGGGTTTGAAAATAAATTAATCTACTTTACTCCATGCTTAATTAAACTTTCTTAATTCCTAAAACTGTTAATGAGAGCATTGATTAAACAATAAAACTAATACTTACTCCAAGCTCATGTGCGGCTGTGATCAGTTCCCCTGTGAAAAAATAATGGAAAACCAATAATTACTATTAGAAAATGACACTCCTCCAAAGTTTTCAAAATCCAAATGCTTGCATTGGGGTTTTGCATTAATTTGACTGGATAAAACTGTAAATCTGTGGAGATTTAACAGCATGAAATAGTCTCAGAATATGTTCTCCCTTAGGTATTACTGAACAAACTATCTTTGTTAGTTTTTAATAACTGGTCAGTGTAAATATATGTGAATTCTAGTTTCTAAAAATGCTTATTTTAAGCAACAAGGTCCTATAGCATAGGGAACCATGTTCAATATCTTGTAATAACCTATAATGAAGAATATGTAATATGTATAACTGAATCACTTTGCTGTACCCCAGAAACTAACACAACATTGTAGATCAACTATCCTTCAATTTAAAAAATATGCCTACTTTCCCTCCTGAAAGTTGTCTTCCCTTGCAAATATAAAAAAACTCTTACAGAGCATTAGTGTAAAATGCTGTATTATCCCTCAAGAATTTAGTACAAAACTGTCGGTAAAGATGCAACCTTATGATATGTAAAATGTGCAGACACTGGAGATTTGAACAGTCTATAAAATGTGCCATTCTGCCCTAAACTGACATTTGGACACATTCTCTACATTAATTATGTTGGATATCTTTAAACAATTGCCAAATTCTTATTAACTCCAGGTTATTTTGGTAAGCTTTGACTACCAAAGTACATTTTTTTCAAACCAGTAAATCATAATGTTTACATAGTTCTTCGTAATTCCTCACCATTAGTAATTACTTCTAAAATTATGATGTAGTAATTCAGTGCTTATTTGTTAATACTTTAAGTATCCAGAGCACAGGGACTATTTCTGATTATCCCTATACACTTAATACAGTACAGTGTAAGAAATCAATCAATATTAATTGATGATTTATGAAAGTACTATTATCTATTGGGAAATATATTAATGTCCATTTTCTATCCTTCAGTGGATATCAGTACTCTTCATTTCTACTGCCCTGACCGTATTTTAGACCCTTCCTCTCTCTGGCCTGGGCTACAGCGATAGCTTTGACCAATGTTTTACTCCAATTCATCTTCATAGTGAAATCACTAATTACTGCCATCCCCACTCCCCAGAGGTCAGATTGTTTCCTTAGACTAAAACTGCTCAATGGCTGCTCTCTGTGTACTGAATGAAGTCGATTCCTCAGTGTGACATGCAAGCCCTCTATGGCTTCCAGGTCCCCTTCCAAGGCTTATGTCCATGAAACCTATGCTCACCTTTGTCAGATCTGACTACCCACTGTTCCTCTGAATGGTCCTCTTTTGCACCTCTTACCACTCATTTTCTCATCCAGCATTCTCTCCTAAATCCATCAAGGCCTAGTTCAGTTGCTACCTTCTCAGTGACACCTTTCCTTACACATACCCTTCCCCAGCTTCACCCATCAGAATGAATCACTTCCTCCTCCTCCATAGAACCTGCTGGAACCTCTCTATTTAGCACTTAGATTGCCTTTTATTCTGGTTAGTTGTTCTCATTTGTCTTTTCCACTAAGTTGAAAATATCCTATCCATTTCAGGGTTCAGTCAAGACATCAGCACCTCTCCCTCCTCGTGCCACACAGAAAAGCCCCGCACCTAGAGACTGACAAAAAGACCTATCACGTTGTCATCCTTGCTACTCAAGACACCCCCATCTCAGGTTGAACGACTGCTCACTTCACAGAAATCCCGAGGGCACCAAAGACAGATACTGCTCACTTAAGTCATTTACTTAAGGACATCTTTGACGTTTACTGGAGATATTCAAGAGCATCTTACAAGTCAAAGGCCCTTCTTGTATCTTATATAAATAAATTGTTTATGGTTTTAAAATATTTAAAATAACTCCTCCCTTTGTAGCTGTTACCAGTATTTTATAGTATTTCATAGTTTTACTCTAGAATGGGTTTGCTCTTTATGTCTTCAGTCCCAAATGGTTTTAATCAATTTTTGGTTTTTATATTTCTGTAGGTGCTATGAAGCACAGTTCAGTTCAGATTTCCAAGGTTGCTATTCATTCTCCTCCATTTAAAATGTACTTAGAATTACATTTAGCATTAAGAAAAATAGCCTATTTTCTCTAATTTCCTTTTACCATTGAAAAGTCAATATGCTGTTATTCTTTGCTGGAGTTGTTGGTAAAAAGATGAATCTGGAATATGACTAACCTCCATCACCAACTCTTATCAAATGTGAAACTAAAATATAAATAGAAAAGATGCTACTATTCAAAGTCTATGAATGCACCCTTGATAAAAAGCTAAACACGACTCTTAAAATTGAATATGATACAAAAGAGAAAGTAAATATGATAAAAGGGTGCTTGCTTTCCCTCAGCCCTTTACACTAGGGTTGCCTCAAATGTTAAGTCCTACTACAACCTGCAACAGAATTACCCAGATGCCTTTTAAAAATGAAGATTTCTTGACCATAACCCAAATCTACCTACACTAAACCCTCTGGCATTGGGGCCCAAGTTTCCCAGGCAATTCTCCAGTACATTCAAGTTTGAGAACCACAGCTTTTTCATCTGGGACACAAATGGGTGGCAAGCTCAGAGTTGTTAGCAGAAGCTTCACCTTTACAAAACCCAGCTCCCTCCGTATTATACTTTTTATATTAATTATAAAATTATATTGTCATATATCAAGTGTGTTAAAGACAGTATCTTAAAAACATACAAACACATATATAAGCTAATTTATTTTTCCCAAGGATAACAAATGGAAGTGAAGGCTAGATTCCTACCCTTTCCTCTACAGGACCAGGAGTGCTCCTGCCCAAAAATCAACTATGTGTATCAAGCAGTGCAAAAACTAAACTTTGGCAAGGCCACACAATGCGATGGATTCATGGAGTGTAATTTAAGACTTATCAGGAAGAAGAATACATGCTTTATGTTGGTTTTGAGATGTGTTCTGTTTATTGGTAAAAAAATTTTTCATAAACACAAAATTCAAAGAGAACAGTACATTCAACATATAAACAAAATCATCAGACATGATTATACAAATTTTACTGGCAACACTTGGAAAACAGTTTATCACTCCCCAAAATGAACATAGAAATATTAGAAGCAACCACTATTCAGCGTCAAACTAAACAAGTCACAATGCCTAAAAAGTCTGATAACTCAAAGTGAATAGATAACTTTATTCTTTTGGGGAAAAAATACAGTATTAATAAAAACAAGGCAACAGCTGTAATAGGGGCGGGACAGGTGTGAGCTATAGCAGCCCCGCTCAGCCATTGGCTGGCACTGCAGTGGGCCCCGCCTCCTCCCCATCTGTATAAAAGGAGCTCAAATTTGGATTGAGGGAAGATGTTTTTTGAGACACTAGTCAGCCATCTTCTCGGTCTGCTAGCTTTCCGATTCAAGTGGTTATTCCTTGCTCTAACAACACATCTCTCGATTTATTGGCCTGTCATGTGGTGAGCAGACCACGCTTGGGCTCCGTAACACAACTGTACATTTTAAATAGACTTTATCACTAAATACGTGATGACAGATTTAACAAAGAATTTAGAGCACAGGCTGGTTAAGAGAGCATGTTCTAAAGTCAGTCTACTTGGTTTCTTTCCTTGACGGCCTCTACTTTCTAGCTGTGTGATTCTGGGCACAGCTTAACCGTTTTGTCGTCTATAAAATAAAGAAATTGATAGTACCTACCTCACAGGGTAGTAGCTGGGAGGATTAAAATAATTCACGTAAAGCACTTGGAACAGCACTGGCACGTAGTAAGTACTCAATTAAGTGTTATTATTATTCATCCTAATCCCGTCCTTCAGGCTCAAACAACCATGGTAAAGAACTGTCAATGTTTTTTTGAAAGTTACAGAACTCCTCAACCTCTGAGTAATGCTCTCCAATGTCAAAACTCTCACAACTATAAAGCTATTTCTATTATTTAGTATAACCCTTAGAAATACAGTAACTCCGTTCCCCACTATACTAATGAAACATTGCTCCTATTTGTTCAATAGGACATGAAAGAAAGAGTCAAGGTAATGACGTGTAAAAGGAACATCAAGGATCTCCAATGTGGTAGGCAGCCTTGAAGACGGCCTCCAAAGCTTGCCAACTCCAGTATTCTCACTGTGTAATCCTCTCGCCCTTGAGTGTGGGCTGACATATTGACTCACTTCCAAGAAGAAAACAGGGCAGTGGTCTGTCACTTCCAAGATTAGGTTACGAAATGACAGAGCTGTCAGGCAGAGGTGCCATCTCTTCCTCTTGACAAAAGTCAGCTTACAGAGAAACCCGTTTGGCAAAGAGCTGGATGGGGTTTAGAAGTTAATCCTCGCTAAGCTGAACCCTGAGAGGACTGCAGCCCTACCCCATACCACGACAGCATCCTTGTCCTAAAAGCACCCACTTAAACTGCACCCAGATTCCTGATCAACAGAAAATGTGAAATAGTAACCGTTTTTTGTTTTAAGCCACTCAATTTGGGGGTATTTTGTTATGCAGGAACTAGGGCACTCAGTTTTTTTTCAGTCTATACATTCATGACCCAAATTTACAGCACCATTCTAACAAAATTACGGATCATTATTAGGCATTATTAGATGGTCAATTTGGCAGGAAAACAAAGCCTGCATCTTGTCTCTCATCCCAAATACATAACGATTATTCATGTGATTTAAATGGCCCACGGGTCACGCTTTTCAATAGAAGCAGCTTTAAGCCGCAACTGGCTTCCACCCTTTCAGGCGTTCTCCCGCAAATAGTCTGCAAGGCTGGTTCCTTTTCAACATTCAGGTTTCAACTAAAATATCACCTCCTCAGAGGCCTTTCCCAACTAGCCATTCTGATGGAGCCACTGCCTACCCCACTGTCAATCACATTTCCCTCTTTCTGTCTCCACTAAATTCTCCCCACCTAATATGTTGCTGGCTATTCAGTAGTATTGTCTCTGCCCGCATTACAACAGTCTCCAAGATACTTGTACACCACTCCTGTTAGTCTTTTTGTCTGGAACACGATAAGCACTCAGTAAGTAATGTTTGTGAACTAAAAAGGAATGGAAAGCAAAAACTCAGGTCCAGGAAAATGATCGGAGAAGTGGAGAGAGAGGTCGGTAAGTCCCATCAGGCGAAACCAACCAGCCCCGTCTCGAAAGCCTGAGAACTAAAGAGACCAGAATTACAGAAAAATTACACGAATGGAAACACAGGTTGGTTCTGGAACGCAAAACCCTGCGGGGGCCCCGGCGAGTGGATGGAGGGGTCGAGCTGACCACACCTCGTGGGGACAGAGCGGACCAGAGAGGGGGGGCAGGAGGCACGACCCTGAGAGTACGTTACCCGAGTCGCCCCCCGGCACCGAGGGGGGCAGCGTGAGGGTGAACACGGCAGCCACAGCGGCGAAAACGGCGACGCCACCGCGGAGGCCCCCAGAGCGCCGCGGCCCCGCTCGGGCTGCCCGCCCCCCGGCCGGGCCCCCGCCGTCGCTATGGAGACCCATGGGCCAGAGGGGACCGAGGAAGGAGGACACGGAAGGCCCCAGGACTCGGGACAGCCGGGTATCCCCAGGCCGACGGGCGAGCGCGGCGCGCGGCGGCTTCCGGGTCGGGCCGGGCGGACGGGACCGCACCTTCTGCGCCGGCGCGGGGGGAGAAAATGCGGGGTCTCGCTGGAGCCAGGCCCAGGCAGCCTTCTGGCGCCGTAGCGCGCGCCAGGGTTTACAGAATTATAATATGCTTTCCACTAGCGCATCACAAGCGACAGTCTTCTTTTAAGAAAGGAAGCATGGGCCCAGGGCGTCCGTCTCTATGGCCTCCCCAACTTCCTAGAGACTTGGTCGGGTCTGACAGAGACAGGAGCCGGATTGCCAAGCGGGCGTGAGGAAGGGCCGCGACTGCCCCCTGCGGTGTGGGGTGGAACTACACGAGGGGCCCCAGACCGCCAGCCCGAGGGGACGTGTGCGCACAGTAAGTGCCGAGTAAGCCAATACATACATTAATCGCATGTTTACTACGAGTAATTATAAGCTCGTGTGCTAATTGTTAAATCGCTGAGTTATTTTCAGAGAGATTAAAATAAGCTAGTTTGTCTATTTTGTTTCTTATAGCATGAGGAAAACTTGGGAGATGAGTTGAGAAACTTGAGTTTCTGTAGTAATACAAATAACTTACACCGTGATAAAGTTGTCTCCTACTTTAATGAAGAGAAGTATTTAGATGAAGATTTGACCACATGATGGAAAATGAACTGAAGATACTGCATTTTCCAACTAGCTGTGATGCAAAAAAGAATGGGGACTCTTGGGTCACCACATAGCATGGCTCTTGGCGAGATCTTTAAGCTTACATTTTACATTATTATAGCAATTATTCTGGAGTGGGAGGAGAGGAGGGCAACCTCCCTGGAATGCATCTCAAAATACACTGAAGATCAGTGACAATCTAAAACGTGTTACAAGCAATCTGACAGGAACATAGTCTCAAATGTAGAGTGACTAACACACTTGCATAGATAGGCAGCCATTGTGTCAGCATCTCAGGTACTACATAGTGCTTTCTCTGCTATATTGTAAGCCCTGGAGAGTAGGTAGGCAGCTTCTAAATGGACCCCCCAGTAATCCCTGACTCCCGGTATTCACTCCCTTGTGTAATCCTCTCCCCTTGTGTGTGGGAAGGATCTAGTGACTCACTTCTGTCTGTAATAGCATAAGGAAAAAGTGATGGATGTCACTTTGGAGATTAGGTTATAAAAGACCGACTTTTCATCTTGCCTGCCCTCCCCTTGGCGGGTGCTACCTCTCTTGCCCTTCCACCTGTTCACTCTGATGAAGCCACCTACCATGTTGTGAGGTGCTTTATGGAGAGGTCCACATGGCAAGGAACTGAGCGTCACCTCCAGCCAAACAGCCAGCGAGGCGCTGAGGCCCTCAGTCCAACAACCTGCAAGGAACTGAATCCCACTAATACCTCAAGAGGGAGCTAGGGAGCCGAGCCTTCCCCACATGAGCCATGAGATAATGACTAACTAACTCCCTCCAAGACCTTGACTGCAGCCTTGACTACAGACCCTAATGCAGAGGACCCAGCTAAGTCTCACCCAGATTACTGTCCTGCAAAAACTGAAATAATAAATGTTGTTGTTTTAGTCCACTAAATTTGGGGTAATTTGTTGCTCAGCAATAGATTACTAAGTAAGCCTGCCTTCAATTTCTTTTCTGAAAGAGCATGCCAGTGATGAATACTGACTGAGCCAAGCATATGCTTCTTTCCTTTTTTATCCATTTCATCTTTTGCTCATGAGCTTTATAAAAAAATAAGTTTTTATCATGGCAATTACTTTCAAAAGAGCATAGTTATGGGGCTTCCCCGGGGGTGCAGTGGTTAAGAATCCACTTGCCAATGCAGGGGACAGGGGTTCGAGCCCTGGTCCGGGAAGATCCCACATGCCGCGGAGCAACTAAGCCCATGAGCCACAACTACTGAGCTTGTGCTCTAGAGCCCTCGAGCCACGACTACTGAGCTTGTGTGCTGCAACTACTGAAGCTTGTGTGCCTAGAGTCCGTGCTCCGCAACAAGAGGAGCCACCGCAATGAGAAGTCCGCGCACCACAACGAAGAACAGCCCCCGCTTGCCACAACTAGAGAAAACCCACGCGCAGCAATGAAGACCCAACATAGCCTAAAATAAATAAATCTATTTTTAAAAATTTTTTAAAAAGAAGGGCTCCAAGTGATCCCTTAAAAAAAGAAGCACATAATTATTTGCCCATGTTTGAGAGGTAGAGCTCAGTGCTGGAAGTTTGAATTTGGGAGTTGTCATGTAAGGATGAGATGAATTAATAAGTTCACAGAGGCATTATGTAGGGAGAACAAGGTTGAGGTCAAATGTTAGACAACATCTTCATTTAGGGAATGGCAGGAGAAGAGGAGAGAACAGTGGAAGAGAGGGATGCACCACAGGGACCTAAGGATGAAATGATATCAGTGATGTATATGTGGTCAGGTTGTCACAGAGAGGAGAAGGATGGTGAGGAGAGCCACATCTAAGTTTATGGGGCTTAAGTTTATACAATTTGGAGAATCGTGTAAGCAAAAGAATACAAAACTGCAGATACAAAATTAGGTATGGTCATTGGAAGGAGCTTGTGCTAGTGACGGGCTGTGAAAATTTTTTTTAATTGAAGTGTAGTTGATTTACAATGTTGTATTAGTTTCAGATTCTTTTCCATTATAGGTTATTACGATATAGTTCCCTGTGCTATAAGTAGGTTCTTGTTTATCTATTTTATGTACAGTAGTGTATATCTGTTAATCCCCAACTCCTAATTTATCCCTTCCTTCCCCTTCCCTCCCCTTCCCCTTTCGTAACCATAAGATTTGGGCTGTGAAATTTAAGCTTTGTTAGCTTCATGGCTAATCTCCTTTGAGGATGGAGTTTCGGTAGAGTAGTACATATGGAAACAAGGTAATAGTGGGTAAGAAGTGAGGAAATGGAAGAAGGGAAAATAGAATACATTTGCAAGAAGTTTGGCAGTGAGGGGAAAGAGAGAAGTAGTGTGGGAAGTCACAGGGATTGAAGTGTCAAATGGGTTTTTGGTAATCCAACGGAGTATTTGGAGAGAAATAGTGAGGAGATAAAGATGTACTGGAGCATGGAGGGGATGGAACCAAGGAGGGAAGAAGAGAAGAGATGAAAACAGAAAATGTTAGAGTTGTAGTTGTATAAGAAAGAGGGAAACACATGACAGTTGGACCTTATCCTTGGGCAGACTAGCAAAATATGCAAAGAGTATTATTTATCTGTTATGTATGCTCTGTTTCACTCCACAGTGGGTTAGAGACAGCTACTATAATACATAGAGTGTGGCTTCCCTGGTGGCGCAGTGGTTAAGAGTCCGCCTGCCAATGCAGGAGACACAGGTTTGAGCCGTGGTCCGGGAAGATCCCACATGCCGTGGAGCAACTAAGCCCACACGCCACAACTACTGAGCCCGTGTGCCACAACTCCTGAGCTTGCGCGCACCTAGAGCCCTGGCTCTGCAACAAGGGAAGCCACCGCAATGGGAAGCCCATGCACCTCGACGAAGAGTAGCCCCCGCTCATCGCAACTAGAGAAAGCCAGCATGCAGCAACGAAGACCCAACACAGCCAAAGATAAAAAAAAAAAAAGAAAGAAACATACTGTACAACAGAAAAATATGTGGATCGTTTAGGATCCAACCAGAGAAACAGAACTAGTGGGAGATACATATTAGGAGATTTATTGCAAGGAATTGTCTCATGTGATTGTGGGGCTGACTAGGCCAGTGTGAAATCCACAGGGAAAGCCAACATCTACGGACAGTCTAGGGCTCCGCATTACAGCCAGGCAGAGGTGGGTGTCCCAGCTCCCCACCAGGCCTCCACTGATAGATACCTCCCTCAAATGGGAAAGGGGTAAGAGTGCCCGGGACTGCTCCCCCGTAGCCCCCGCCGACACGACACCATGGTGAGGAGAAGGCAGAGCGGGGAAGTGCCCTCCTTTTTCTGGGCACAAGTCCTGACTCTCCTCTAGGACCCCTCTAACACCACCACAGCAGGGAGAAGACAGGCAGCTCATTACTGCTGGGTGGGTGGGAGTGTGTGCTCCCCACGTGGACTCCACTGATGCCATGGATGAAAGGTCTGGCTCCCTGTTCAGCCTTCTTTGCCATCAGCCTGGTGGGTGTGCTGGGGCGCCTGGAGAGGGTGGAGGTCAAGGTTCCCCACTCAGCTTTTGCTGGAGTGGGGGTGGATGGCCACAGTTTTCTCTTTGGTTTCTGGCTACAGTAGAGAGTTATTTTCTAAATGTGTCTATCTTGCCTTTTCCTCGTCCTCTGACCAGGGAGAGCAGGCTTTTTTTTTTTTTTTGTCTGTGCTGTTGGTGTCTCTGGGTTGCTCACTTCTCTGGCACACGGTCTGGGCAGCACGAAGCAAAAAGAAATCCAGGGATCTCACCACCGTGTTGTTCTTCAGGTTTCAAGGCTCCTGTCTGGTCTACCTTACTCTCTCCACCTTTCCGTCTTGTTACGTTTGTCTTATATATAATATCCAGGGTGTTTAGTTGTACTTAGCAAGAGGAATAGGGGAAACTATGGCCACTCCATCTCTCTGGAAGCAGAAGTCCCTCCCCTTTGTTTTATTCTTTCTGAGCATTCAGAGCAGCTTCACAGATATTAATGCACTGAAATTCACCTGAAAATTTTGTCATTATCCCCCAAAACCCCACTTGAAATAAAGTCAAATGCATCTTAATCTTACAAATACCTGTGAAATTTTAGATTAGAAACCATAGAAATTAGATACATGGAATACTATCCAATAAGCCATCTACAATAGGACAATACAAGAAGATGCAAACATCCCTGTTAAGTGCCTTAGAAAAATAACTTTAAACATTCAAATATACTAGTAACCAAAGGAATTTAAAATAAAAGAAAGAAAAGCTATTTTCACCTTTCTAATTATCAAAGATTTTTAAAAATTGAAGTGTAGCTGATACACAATATTGTGTTACTTTCAGGTATACAGCAAAGTGATTCAGCTATATATGTGTGTGTGTGTGTGTATATATGTATATATGTATATATATATATACACGTACATGTATATATATATTCTTTTTCAGATCCTTTTTCATTGTAGGTTATTACAAGACATTGACTATAGTTCCCTGTGCTATACAGTAGGTCCTTGTTGTTTACCTATTTTGTATATAGTGGTATGTTTCTGTTAATCCTAAATGCCTAATTTACCCCCCTTCCATTTTGGTAACCATAAGATTGTTTTCTGTGTCTGTGAGTCTGTTTCTGTTTTGTAAATAAGTTCATTTGTATCATTTTTTTTAGATTCCACATATAAGTGATATCATATGGTATTTGTCTTTGTCTGACTTACTTCACTTTGTTTGATAATCTCTGGGTCCATCTGTATTGCTCCAAATGGCATTATTTCATCCTTTATTATGGCTGAGTAATAGTCCATTGTATATATGTATTTTTTATATATATATATATATATAAAAAATACATATATATACACACACACACACATCTTCTTCATTCATTGTCAGTGGACACTTAGGTTGCTTCCACATATTGACTATTGTAAATAGTGCTGCCATGAACATTGGGGTGCATATATCTTTTAAATTAGAGTTTTTATCTTTTCCAGATATATGCCCAGGAGTGGGATTGCTGGATCATATGGAAACCCTATTTTTAGTTTACTGTTTTCCACAGTGGCTGCACCAATTTACATTCCTACCAACAATGTAGGAGGGTCCCTTTTTTCCCCACCCTCTCCAACATTTACTATTTGTAGACATTTTGATGATGGCCATTCCAAAGATATTTAATATCTCTAGAGTACTGGTGATAAAGGAATTTGGTATAACATTTTATAGGGCAATATACCTATGTGTATCAACAATCTGTAAGATACTCATATAATTTGACCTAGAATTGTGAGTAAATATATGAAAATGTGTTCAACTTTATTAGTAAGCAGAGAAATGCAAATTAAAACCACAATGGGATACTACACACTTACCAGATTAGCAAAAATGAAAGTCTAACTGTATATAAAGTCAGCAAGCATGTAGAACAATGGAAATGTTAGCAGGAGAGCAAAATGGTACAACCACTTTGGAAAACAAACTTTTTTTTCTAGTAAAGCCGAAGATATGCAGAGCCTACAACTCAGCAGTTCTACTCTATGTTTGTGCCTAGAGAAGCCAGGAGACAGATACAAAATGTTTATGGCAATATTGTTCCTAAGAGCCCCCAAATAGGAATGACCTCAGACACTCATCAACGCTGGAATAGAGAAATAAATCCTAGCATATTTATACAATGAAATACTGTATAACAATGAACAAACTACAGCTAGCTACCATGGAATATTATAGAGGACTCCCACAAAAAATAGTGAGCAAAAGGAACAAGTGATAAAACAATATACACAGAATGATTCTAGTTATTTAAAGTTGAAAGATAAATAGTTTAGAGATATATTCATAGAGTTTTAAACTATAAAGAAAATAAAAAATCATCATCTCAGATGTTGAGACAGTGGTAGTTACCTCTAGAGATGAGTGGGCGCTTTGATGGGAAGGGGTACATTTGGGCTTTATGTGCTATTCTGTTCTTCAGTGTTTCTATTCTTGACTTGAGTGGTGGCTACATGGGTATTTCCTTTATAATTATTCTTTTTTGATTTTTTTTTGGTTTAAAACAAATTGCAGTCTTTAATAAATCAAAATCACAATACCAGCCTAACTAGTAATCCAAAAAATGGTATTCTAATGATGACAGACATGGGAAGTTCCACTGTCCTATAATTATTCTTTAAACTATTTATAAATATATACTTTCCTATCTATATGATATATCTCATGATTAAAAACAGTAGGCAGGAGGGAAGGAAGATTGCAGAGCTGTTACCTAATGGATAGTTTTGTAATGAATGCTAGCAAGAATATTACCCTGAGTTAGCATGCAATAACTCATGAATATTTCTGCATTTGTTTAGTTCCCTGTAATATAAGTGGTTATATGGAAGTGTTTTATACTTAAGGAAAATAACTTTCAGCATGAAAGTAAATTCTCTTCCAAAATCCCTTCTGGTGATATAATATAATAGAGTACTAAACTCTCTCATGAAACCAATTTACTTTTTAAACATAAATTTTGTGAATTGTGCTTCAATTTGGCAAAAATCTTTGGCAAAAATAAATACTTGGTTTCATAGTCTGGTATCTGTGAGTATTCCTCAAAGTTTTAATGAACCAATTTTTTTTCTGACAAAACTCTAAGATATCACACAAAAAAGGAATATTGTTTAAAGGCACAAAAGTAAACAATTAAAAAAGCTAAACCTACAACTATCAAAGTTAGAAGTGGAGGTGAGGATTGTAGCAATGAGCCACATCCTCATTGTGTCTGGGGACTAATAGATAATCTCTTAAAGTGATACATCAACAGATCTTCTAGAGGCCTATTACTTAGGGAGGTAATCATGGGAAGAACCAAAATCAGAAAAGGTTAAAAGTGGTTGCCTCTAAGACAGGAGATGGGGAGGGGAGAAGTAGGATGGGAGATATAGGTTTTGTTACAGTTGTTCTGCACTACTATATATTTTGCCATCTGCATTGTATTATTTTGATTAAAAAAATAGGAAAATATTTGTAAAGGAACAAATGAGAATGAAAAAAAAAAAGCCAAAACCATAGCTTTTTTTGAATTAGAGATTGTAATATATGTGAAGAGCCTGAAACATAGTAGGAGATATGTAAATATTTGCCCTAAAGCAATTGTTTCCTGTTTGAATTACATGTTATTTATTTATTTTTCTTCCAGTTTTATTGAGATATAATTGACGTACAGCACTGGATAAGTTTAAGGTGTACAGCATAATGATTTACATACACCATGAAGTGATTATCACAATAAGTCTACTGAACATGCATCATCTCATATAGATACAAAATTAAAGAAATAGGAAAAACGTTTCTTTCTCATGATGAGAACTCTCAGGATTTTCTCTAAGAGCTTTCATATATAGAATACAACAGTGTTAATTGTATTTATCATGTTGTACGTTACATCACTAGTATTTATTTACCTTGTAACTGGAAGTTTGTAGTACCTTTTGACTACCTTTATCCAGTTCCTCCTGTCCCAATCCCCCATATCTGGTAGCCACAAATCTGATCTCTTTTTCCATGTTTGTTTATTTATTTTTTGTTTGTTTTTGAAGTAAAATTGACCTACAAGATTATATCATTTCTTGTTATACGGCATAGGGCTTCGATATTTCTATACATTTTCAAACTGATCACCACCATAAGTCTAGTTGCAATATGTCACCATATGAAGATGTTACATAGTTATTGACTATATTCCCCACACTGTACATTTCATACCCTCGACTCATTTATTTTGAAACTGGAAGTTTATCCCTCTTAATTAGTTACATTTGAAAAATTCTCTGATTTAGCCATTCTATTTCAATTTGCAAATAGTTTTATCCATATTAGACAAATTCATAAAGTATTTTGAAAATCTTGATTCTAATTATCTGTTTTCATGTTTAAAAACTACCCCAAAACTTAGTGGCATATAACAACAACCATTCATTATATCTCACAATTTTGCGAGTCAGAAATGTGGACAGGGCTCAGCTAGAAGATTCTTCTGCATTGTTTGGCATTGACTGAGGTCACTTTGTGGTATGCAGCTGGCAGATGGTCTGTAAGGTCCAAGATGCCTTCATTACATGTCTGATGCTTTGGTGGGAATGGTGGGAATGCTGGGCTTGGCTGAAACTTTTGATCTGAGTGGTCACATGTTGCAGTCTCAGGGTACTGGAACTTATTACCTGTTCAAGTTTGTTTACCAGAGACTTATAAGAGGCAAGGGTGGAAGCTGCAAGGTTTCTCTGTGTGTGTTTGTTTTGTCGTTATTGTTGTTTTAATGACTTAGCCTCAGAAAGCCCAGAATTTTCCTTCTACTGTATTCCATGGGTCAGACAAGTCACTAAAACCGGCCCAGATTCAAGGGAAGGGGAATTGGACTCCACCTATCAAAGGAAGTAGGAAAGAATTTACAGCCATCTTTTTTTTTTTTTTGCAGTACGCGGGCGTCTCACTGTTGTGGCCTCTCCCGTTGCGGAGCACAGGCTCCGGATGCGCAGGCTCAGCGGCCATGGCTCACGGGCCCAGCCGCTCCGCGGCATGTGGGATCTTCCCGGACCGGGGCACGAACCCGTGTCCCCTGCATCAGCAAATGGACTCTCAACCACTGCGCCACCAGGGAAGCCCTACGGCCATCTTTAACACATCCTCCAGTAAGACCTCTTACAAAAATAAAATATATGGGACAAACATTATTTTTTTTCTGCCTGAGCAAAAGAAAACACATTTGAGGCACATGTCTGGAAAATTCAAACCATTAACCCAATACGTATTTAGGAAAAGAAATGTCTGGCCCCAACACAGAAGAGTCTTAAATATTATGGTACAACTGTTCCAAAATCTGGTGAGCTTATACTTTAATTCAACTAGAGTTTTTGATGGTTTGAGCTATTTTCAAAACCTTTTTGTTCTAATTCAGTTCAAATCATGACTTTTTTACATTCAGTAAAGAAGATGATATTTAAAAGTTATCTATCAGATTGAAAATGAACATTGAATACTAGGACTGTGGATTTACCCCCGTGCCTATCATAGTACTTAGAACATAATATGTACTCAAAAGTATTTGATGATTGACAGTAGAAAAGCTGTAGAGGGGATATCTAACTTTGCCAACTGTTTTCAGAAAAGATTATATCTAAACCACCCACCCTAAGGAAGGTCTCTCCTAAATCAGACCTGCGATAAATTAAATGACAAAGGAAATTTAAGAGGCATATAACTATACAGGGGTAATTTAGAAAGTAATTATGGAACTTATATTAAGCATTTTCATAATAGTTCAGGGAGCACCTGTGTTAAGTCTTGGTTCTACTAATTATCTTTGTGATCTTGAACAAGTCTCTTAACTTCTCTGGCCCTCGGATGGCTCATCTGAAAAATGAGCTTGCTCATTTTGTGAGCCACAATAAATATTCGCTATCATTATTATTATCTAAATTTAGAAGAAATACTCGAGGATATGATTTTTAAATAGGACAAGTAAAACTCATACTTTTCTACTTCATTTAAAACTTAATTCACTAGAAATGAAAATATATGAGAGAAACGAACTATCCATTTGCAGCCTAGGTGTGATCTGAAAAGCTCCTTGCTCCCTACAGATTTAGTCTAACTTGGGTAAAATGCCCAACCCAAAGCCCTTTCCAATATGTCCGGGGTGGGAAATCTTGCTGTAAATGTCCCACACTGTCTGTAGCTCTTTAATCATGCTGCATTAGCCCAAACTCAGCCCTTTCTCCAGTTTCCACAGAGATCCACTCATGCCAAACAAGCTTGAGTTCTAGTGAAATGGGAAGAAGTGTTCAAACAACAACCCCCGCTTCCTGCTCACTCTCTTCCTCATCCCCTTACGTCTCAAAATTGCCTTTGCAAACTCTGAGTTCTTCCCCCACTTATGCACAGCACGTGTACTTGCTCAAACTAGCATACCACAGTCACCAAAGGCATTTAGTTAGTAAAATATAGGACCTTCCATGTGACAGGAGTTACAAGCTCTGAATCACAGGCATAGTTAATGATCTAGGACCTGACTCCCAGTCTGGTACACTTTCTTCTCTCTCAGGTTTCCTGCATTGATGCTTTCAACATCAGAAGAAAAATTACCAAAGGATAGATGTGTAATATCTTGATGAGTTTAACGTAGTTGATAAGATGAACTAAATATTTTCACATATATGCATACAAGTAGTGATTCCACATATAATTAAAGTCTACCTTCCATAGACGATGCAGTGGTCTCTCTGGGTATAGGCAACGGAGTCCCTGGATGGTGCTTTTTGAGGGTCAATAACCCAAGACCCCGGTGGCCAGTTGGGCTGTAATCCTGTTCTTTACCTTCTCCCTGACCCGAAATTCTATGGTTTGTCATTCAGCCACGTGAAACAACAAAGTTGAGAATATTGTCTCCAGACGTGTCAGTTTGCTTGTGATGATCTAATCCTGGAAGTTGGAGAAGAAGAAAAGTAAAATCACTGATTTTCTGAAACTGATTCTTTTCTTCCCCTTTAGAAATTAGCCACACACTAATAACTGGGGTTTAGAAGAAGGCAAATAGTGTCTCAAAATGTTGACAGTCAAAGGACAACTTAGTGTTTCCCAACCCACAGCACATCCCAAGAGTGTTAAATTTGTCCTGCTGAGTGAGAGAAGATGGATCATCTTTCTTCTGCCTGAGCCTTAGGAGTGAGGGAGAAGCCCCTTACTTCCCAGGTAATAGAGCCCAGTGGGAAACTGGCTTTTCTCTGAAGGATGGGAGCTTGAGTAGAGTAGGGAGAGAGGACCCTTCTGGGGGCCTGAGCCCTACACACTCCAAGGCTTCTGGGGCTGGCATTACATCCTGTAAGAGGATGCCCCAGATTCAGCCCTCCTACTCGTTTCCAGATGGAAAAGGTGAGGATGCTGACAGTTGAGTCTTCATTTTAGAAGGACGTTAACAGCAGGTCCCTGTGAAGCCAAAGATAAGCCGAGATGAAGAATGCCTGAACACACTAGACTTCTGTCACGGGGTCAGGAGAAGGAGTATGGCAGACTAGGCAACTAGTGCCATTCCTAGTGGGATTTTTCCCCCAACAAACCCAATAAAAGGGCTTTGCTCCCCTGTGGGAACGCACCATGTGAAGTGCATCATTTAGTTCAATCACGAGTTTGGGCTCAGGACATTGGGAATAAGCTGCCGGTAAATCAGTGGAGTTAATTGAGGGAGCATTCATCAAGTGTTATTATTAAAATTCAAATATGCAACCTGAGGGGCAAATGAGACCTTCCTCCCCTGTGCACATGAAAGAAGATGGGGTTACTACGTTCTAGAGTGTTCACCTTGGAAGGCAACGTCCTGGACATGAGGGTAGCACA
The DNA here is from genome assembly GCF_937001465.1 of Orcinus orca. Lineage (NCBI taxonomy): Eukaryota > Metazoa > Chordata > Mammalia > Artiodactyla > Delphinidae > Orcinus > Orcinus orca. The sequence continues at coordinate 157,337,944 of NC_064560.1, read as the reverse complement.
CACAGCATGTATGTTCGTAGAAATAAAGGAAGGTTGCAAGAGCAGCAGGTGGGGAGCGAGGAGTGAACAGAGAGTATGCACGGAGTGCAGGAAGTGGTCATGAACCGTGAGGTGGGCCTCTCAGCAGAGTGGTAGTCTCGCTAGAGCCCAGGGAGATGGTGGTACCTGGCCTACCAGGAGCTGTGCTCCTTTCAGGGCAGTGTTTAAGTCCATGGGCTGTAGAATTAGGCTACCTGAGTTCAAATCCCACCTCCATCACTTACGAGCTGAGCAAGTTTCTTAACTTCTCTTACCTTATTTTTCCCGTGTATAAAATGGTGATATTGTCAGAATTAAATAATCTAGGTTAAGTGCTTAGCAGCCAGCCTGGCACAGGGTAAGCCAGAACAGCAGTGTTTGTTGTTCTATTATTATTCACTTCAAAAATTTCAGCTGGGGGCTTCCCTGGTGGCGCAGTGGTTGAGAGTCCGCCTGCTGATAAAGGGGACACGGGTTCGTGCCCCGGTCCGGGAAGATCCCACATGCCGCGGAGCGGCTGGGCCTGTGAGCCATGGCTGCTGAGCCTGCGCGTCCGGAGCCTGTGCTCCGCAGCGGGAGAGGCCACAACAGTGAGAGGCCCGCGTACCGGAAAAAAAAAAAAAAAAAAAATTTCAGCTGGGTATCCGTGTGCCAGGCTTTGTGCACTGTGTAAACAGTTATAAGTATGGCAGGCATTATTTCTCCATCCCACTTGGTGGTCAGGAAATTCACCCAGTCATTATTGGGGCTCCTTTCCATCCCACCCAGGTCACATGAGAGTCTTGGGGCTTATACAGCCACCACACTCTGGGCTTGATCTACATGGTGGCCTCTGGTGATGTGCTCATTGTTCAAGTCCACCTGGTGTCTTGAAGGCAGGTGTCATCTACGCCAACGCCAAGTTCGGGCCAGCAGAGATTTTCCCACCTGGATACCAAAGAGATGTCTCTCTGTGTATGTACCCCACACTTGTTCCCCTCACTCCACTCCATCAGTCCTTAGTCTCAGGTGGTGCTAACAGGTGAAGCTGGATCTCCACTTGCTTGAAAACCTTTGAGAATCTGGTCTCTCTGGAAATCTCTGTCACCTGTCTAGTTTGGCTACTTCTGTTTCTTAAATCCTCAGCTCTTGTGCCCTTCCTCCCCCTCTATAGGACAAGCCAACATCCATGAGTCCAAATGTCACAAACAAAGGCCAGCCCTGGAGTCGTCTGGACAGATTTTCTTTAACTTAATATTATTGAACTCCTACTGTGTGCCAGACACTTTAGCAAGTGTGTTATGTGAGTTATGGAGGCCGTGGAGTCTGAGCCTACCCGCGTCCACCGGTGACATGTGTCAATACTCATACAATGCTTAGAATGCTGCCTGCTGCGCAGTAAGCACCTAAAACAAAGTTAGCTGTGTCACATGATCTCATTTTACATTACAGCAACCCTGTGAGCTAGAAACCATTTTTATTCCTGTTTCACAGAGGAGGGAAGGGAGCTACGGAGAGGTTAGTTAACTTGCCAGTTAGTGGTGGAGCCACGTATTTCCTCTCAGGGCCCACACGTTAACCACGATGGGCAACTGTCTCGTCTGTACCCCTTGCTTTGACACCACGTCCTTGAATGAGCATTTGAAGTGACTTTGTCTTGGGCTAGCCTTCGCCCCAGAGCCTGAGTATGTGGATATGTGGGTGGTACGAATGTGCTCGAGGGACTGTGTTCATCCTATCAGTGGCTTCAGCTGCGGCGGGTAGTGAGCCGTCGGGGCAGGAATCCAAGCAGTGGGAACAGTGACGGGGCTCTCAGTGGAGGAGGGACCTGAGGACATAGGAGGAGCAGAGACGTCTGTGGCCACAGGTGCAAAGGAGCACATCATGAAACCCCTCAGCAAGGAGTGGCAAAGTGATGGAAGAGACTGGGATGAATTTGAGAGAGATTTCTTTAAGCAGGGTGAGAAAACAGGTGTGTTAAAGAAAGACCAAGGGTGGCCAGTTTTCTAAGGTGGTATTTCTTAGACCTGGCTGATCACCAGAAACACTGGGCAACGCTTTTAAAAAATGTAAATGCCTACTAATTAGTAGTTCCAGGTAGATCTTGGGTGTCCTCACGTTTTCAAAGCTTCCCAGGTGAACCTGTTGACTAGCTTGGTTTGGGGCCCACCGATCTAAAGTTACAACCCTTCATTTTATAGATAAGGAAGCAGATGCCAGGGAGGTTAAGCGTCTCCCCTGAGCCACACAGCTGGTTGATGGCAGAAGTGGAACTGGGCTTTAGTCCAATGCTCTTTCCACAACATTCTACCTTCCTGTCACTATATTGAATGGGTCCAATGCTTTCGGGGGAAAAACACCCCAATATAAGTGCATTTGTGTTTTGGTATGCCATTATCATATAGTATTCATCATCATAAACTGGGAGTAACGATAATTATGCACAATATACATTCTATGTAAGTCTCTCTTCACAAGTTCAAGGTGTGTGGTTCTGCCCTCAAGTGGGATGTGAGCAGCTCAGAAGCTGGAACCATATTATTTTTTTCACTTTTATGTCGCCAATTTCTCCCATGTTAAATAACTGCAATGACTTCTAAAAAGGCAACATACGTTCAGTAGGAAAACATTTATTTTTGGGCAAATCTCAAAATTCTTTTCTCTTTTTAAGTCTGTCAAAACTTTGTTGCTTTTGAAATTACAGCTTGTTTGGTAAATAATATAAACCCTAGAAGGACTAATTATCTTCTTTTTTTAAGGCACTTTTGACAAATGGGGTTGCAGAAACCATCCTGTAGATTGAAGAATCCTGAGTTAACAGCGCTGATTTTCACTTTTGGTTCTCACATGACCTCTCTTTTACAAAGAAGGAAACTGAGGCCGAGAAAGTTTGAGTAAACCTCGATCACACAACCGACAAGCTGAGAAATTTGGGGCCTGCACTTTCTATACCTAGCATCACGCTGCTGGGTTTGTGTTAGTTTTTTCTGCCCAAAGTCACAGGAGCACAAGGCTGAAGGAACTTTGAGAGTGAGAGAAAAGGCAGGACCAGCGTGGGAGCTTTGCTGTCACACAAACCATCCTTATGGGTGTTCTCAGAAGCCAACGAGGTGCCCGAACCGTGGTATTTGAGGGGCTTCTGGTCCTGATACAATCTCGGGGTCAGGAGTGGGACAGATGGTGCTCATTTGCTCCTGGAGACCTGGAGTCCACAGAGGCTAGCTCCCCTGGGTTTCTAGAAGGGGAGTCAGAAAGACCGACTGTTCAGGAGCCGCAGTGGAAGTAAGACGGCTCCTGGGTCCACATGGATGGGGCTCTGCTTGGAAGCCAGAGAAGCTGCTCCTCGCGTGACTTGGCTTAAAACTGTACTGACGTAGCGAGTGTGCTGCCTTTCTTTAGATTCTGCTTTTATTTGGGGTGGCTTTGAAAGGGCCTGGGTGCAGGTTATGAAACAGCACCTAAGACACTGACCAGCTTAAACTGGGTTTGCCTCCTTCAATAGGTCGTTGATTAATCAAATTGAAACAGCACCAGCTTAAACTGGGTTTGCCTCCTTCAATAGGTAGTTGATTGATCAAACCTTGCGTTATTTTACAGCACATGGGCCAGCCCGGGACCCTTGCCTCCAGAATGACCCCAGAACCAAGAATCTTCCGTCTTCCGAGCTCAAAGAATAGAAATGATGCCCCTGGTGCCCTTTACGAAGTGAGAAGACCTTCAATAAGGAAAACCTGGCTTCGAGCAGCCGGAGTAGCTTATATGGACTGATTCAAGGCTAGCCAATCAGCTTCTGAGTTTAAAATTCCCCTAACTCCTTGAATTTTGCAGGGAACCCTGGATCTAGGAGATAGGTTTGAGAGTCTTGCCGCCTGTCTCTTTGTCAGTCAGCCTTGCAATACTCTTTCTTTTCTCAAAAAGTGCCATGTTACTGGCTTCTGTGCATTTCGGGCAGCGAGCCCTTGCTCGGTAACTATTACTGCAGGGAGGAGGGGGGCCTGAAATCTTCCAAGCTACCTCTTTGTGGCTCCACTGTGCAAGAGAAACTTTGAACTAAAGAGCGTTCACCACCACCTCCCAGCTGAAAAGAGGGTGGAATGCTGTCTGTTCTAAATCTGAGGTTCCTAGGAAGAGGGGGCACAAGTCACACAGGGGTGGTTAGGCACCTATGGGGGGGAGTCTCTCCAGGGGCAAAGGAAGCCTGGCACACTGAACCACCTCAGCACCCTGGGCTGTGGTCCCTTTAGGGCCAGTCTGCTTCAGGGTGGCCTCCAGAGTGGGACCTGGGCTGGGTCTCCATCTGTCTAGGCAGGACCCAGCCACCCAGCTGGGCTATCCTCTGGTTAGAAGGAGAATGTAAGCCCCAGAGGTGGTGGTCGCTGAACCCTGGGCAGTGAGCCTTAGACATCCAGGCAGACAAGGGGTCCCAGCTACAAGGATGGTGTTGCAGACTTTGCTGGAGCAACTATACTGAGGCCTAATAGAAGGAAGTTATACTGGGTCTCAAGCTGTTTAAAGGCCCAAGAGCAAAAGAGTGGGTCAGTGGAGGTATGAGGGGCCACTTTCTCTTGGGGAAGAGTGAAGATGAAAGGCAGTACTCTGTTCCAGTGGTGGGACTGAAGGAGGAGGAGGTGATGCTAAAACGTTCTAGTGTCACACTGATGAGTGCGGTGCTGTCCTCCAGCATGACAGGCCCCCAGTGTGGAGACTGAGATTGTGCTCTCATCACCATCAGGGTGTCCAAGACTGGGGGAGGGGTCTTCTGCCAGGAACTTGAGACAAGGGCAAGGGACACTCAAGGAATGAATTCTTTCCAAGTCATGTCACTATACATCCATGCACTGGGCCATGGTGATGGTTATTTTCTAAATCAAGACTTGCTGCCTGAAAACATAGCGTGTAGATGGAGAGGGAAATATTTCTTACCATTGGAGCTAAACGAGGCAAAGTCCAAATACAAAAAATGAACTCAGTCAAAACAGTATACATTAATATTGAAGGTAAAGTCTCTGGTTCCACTTTAATCATATCCACGAACATAATCCAGCCTTACGAAGACACTTAAAGGGACACTTGTGAAATTAGATGCAAAAGATTTTTTTCCTAGGCATTTCATGTGTCTACCTTGCCAACTTCCTAAAGAAAACATTCTGAATCTTATGGCACTAGAGCACACTCTAGTGGTGGTGAAGCAAAGCAAATACTTCCAAACTGCTAAATTTATCCACCGCAAGGGAGCGCTAGATAAATATTCCTTGTTTGGGCAAAAGGTTAGGTAGGCTTGCCTCAAAACAGCTAAGGGAATTAGTAGAACATTTATGATGACTCCAAGCCTTATAATTCTCCTCTAAGAATAAGGCAAGTTCTGTTTTATCCAATGTTCAATGCCGAAGGCAAACAAGAATTATTCAAAATTGTAAAACAATCTAAAATAACACCCTACCCAGTGAGGATTTAGGAAAGCTTTTGTTTTTTCTTTTCTTCTTAAATCCAAGCCACATTCAGACTTTCTCCTTGGAGATTCTGTTTATAGAAAGGAGAGGAAGCAGATAATAGATATAATACCTAAAACAAACTCCCTTCAGCCATGACGGTGTTATTACAAACTTGAGTGAGTACCATTATTGCAGATAAATAAAAACAATGGACCAGAACCAATTTTACATAAGGAAATATCATTCAATTTTTTGCACGCCTTGGTTTAGACTTTTCTCTGGTCTATCAAGTGATGGTTAATATAAATAAGAACATCTGTCTTTGCTTACAGATAGCACTCTTAGAAAAGCACCCGTATCCACTTAACCAAGTAACAATGTTACCATCTTTTGTGTGTTACTCTTGACCCAAGTAAATAGATTTGCTAGGTTTGAAAGGTAAATTATACTCTTAAAATCAAACAAACACAAACTGGAAGAAAAAAATCCAACAACACACATATAAAAAAATAAAAACTTTTTTTAAAAGCCAGAAGCTTTGTGTTCTATTGTGTTTAGACTTAAAATATGGAACTATTTACAAGGAATTAAAGAAATTATGTTTATTTGATGTCAAGTTATCTCAGCAAGGAACACATTTTTCCTACCTCTTTGGAAGAACAGCAGGTCAAATGACACATTTGTGAGTGCCTGCTTGAAATATTGCAGCCACGCTGCAGGGTCCACCTAACCTGAGCACCATAGATTGAGGGAACAAAGGCTCATGTTTTAAATGTTCCTTTAAGAGGCTTCCTGGGGAGTCAAGGGAAAGTGGGAAGCTGTCACAGGCCTTGCTTTTTATTTTTATCCCATGACACTAATCAGTTTATATTTCTAACCCATGACTTAGGATCATAATTAACTTTCCCAAATGCGAACATCATATAGCATAATTCTGCAACTTTGCAAGAATAATACAGTACTTTCAGTCACCCACATCCTTAAACTCCAAAGAGTTTCCCAATATGTGCAGATTCATTCCTTGCGTTGAGTAGGTTTTTCTTGTGAATCAGTTCAATAACAAAGGTAGGTCTTTATTCTCAATGCTAAAACAAGGAGCAGAACAGGTTTATGAAAGAGGAGATCTGGGATCTGAGAAAGCCACTCACTTTATTACTCGACTAAATGCAAATCATAGCTTCATGTAAGGTTCAGGGGGACTGCGGTTCCCTTATTAAATGTAACAATTAATATTACAAGTGTCTGAAGATCACGCTTGGGAGGACTTCACTGAACATTTCCGAGAGTAATCGTTCCAAACACAGAGCAGCACACAACCCCTGTTTAGGGTGTAACTCAATATAAGGACTTGTGAGTCAAATGTTGAGTCCTTAGAACTACAAACCTTTGTGTGTGGCCTTAAGAAGAAATCCTCCCATCTCCATTTAAAGGGATAGATCGCCAAGGTCTAAATAAAACGCTAGAACCTAAATCGAAAATGGTTTGACCTCAGTACCACACCTGGTACTTCCAATGCTGATTTCCTCCAAGCTCCCCTTTCTTCACCTCCTTTGCCCCAGGCTTTCATAAGCCAGGGAGAGAAAAATGAATTTCACTTCCCAAATGCTAGAATTGCTGGTGCAGAACGTAACTAAATATCAGCAGCTGTGCCAGGGCACCTGGGGCCATAAAAGGAAACCTGACAAAAGACTTAGTTATGAACAAGATCCCAGTTCTCTACTCATCGTGGTTTCATGTACTTTAAGAAGGGCAGGGAGAATTGGGAGAATTGCAGCTATGCTCTTTAAAAAAAAAAAAAAAAACATGTATGAGAGAAATTCTTAGGAAAAAGCGTAAAACAGATGTTCCTAAAGCAACAAAGTGGGACAGAAGTAATGCCAGTATTTCTCCTGACCACTCCTTCCAACTTTAATGTGTAAATATATCACCCGGGGATTGTGTAAGATGTAGATTGTGAACCAGCAGATCTGGGGTAGGGCCTGAGACTCTGCATTTCTGACAGGCTCCCAGAGGATGTCGGTGCAGCTGGTCTGAGGACCACATTTTAATTAGGGGCGGGGCTTCCCTGGTGGCGCAGTGGTTGAGAGTCCGCCTGCCGATGCAGGGGACACGGGTTCGGGCCCCGGTCCGGGAAGGTCCCACATGCCGCGGAGCGGCTGGGCCCGTGAGCCATGGCTACTGAGCCTGTGCGTCCGGAGCCTGTGCTCCACAACGGGAGAGGCCACAACAGTGAGAGGCCCGCGTACCGCAAAAAAAAAAAATAATAATAATAATAATAATAATAATTAGGGGCTAGAGCAATTACTGGTTTTTCAAATAATCATCCCCCCCCCCCCAGTATTATTTCAAAGTAGTTTCATTTAAGAATTGCTATTCAACTCAACAAGAGATCTCCCGAAGACAAGCACTGCGTATTCTAGCTCCTTGGTATACCCCTTAGCACATAGCCTAGCGCCATCATCAGAGGAAGAAAGATGAAGTAACTAACAGTTTCAGAGGCAAACCCTTTCAGAGGTGATGGCAGCACAGCTGTGAGGAAGGACCCTTAGGTTCAAGGACAATGCGTGATATTGGCAGAAAAGGTGTCAGAGAGCCTCTCTTCGTGTCTTTATAGTCTCTCATGAAGAATGTTTGAGAAGAGCATCTCTGGTCCCTTTCTACTTGTCTTTCCAGTGTTTGAAATGATGGTACTGTCCTTCCAGGGGAGCAGCAGTTAGAGCAGGAAAGGGTTAGGTTTGAGGGCAGGCAGATGGGACAGACTCTCTGTGACCCTGATTTAGCCTTAAGGCTTAGTGTATTCACTTCTCAAAACGGGATGAGCATACTTACCTGCAAGTTGATTTTAAGGATTGGAAAGGATCCATGTAAAGTGCCCAGCGCAGTGCCTGGGGATAGTAGTTGCTCAATAAATATCAGATACAATTAACTCCATCAGGACTTGCTCTAATCCAGGGGTTTTCAAACTTGGCACCTCGGCAGCTGCACAAAAGAATCACCTGGAGGAGTTCAGAAAAAACCAATTCTGCCCTCCTTCCCCCTCCACCACACTACAGCCCAATTAAAAGATAATCCCTGAGGGGGTGAGTGTGGGTGGGGGCTATTCTAAAGCCCCAGGCGCTTCAAATGTTCAGCCTAGATTGAGAACCACTGGTCTACCTGTAACTAAGGAGCCTAGTAATGGGCACTAGCTAATTAGCCTGCCCCAGGAGTGGTGGGGAGGAAAAGGGGAGGGGGAGAGGCTGCCCACCCACCTCTCATGCACACCCCCAAGGCTTGTCTTTCTTCTTTTCCAACTTGCCAGAACAGCAATCTGCCAGCCATCAGTGCTAATCAGTTTCTTCCTAGTTACATCTCTGCCCCGGGGACATCAGCACTGCACAGCTCCTTCTCTCCCGATATTTGAGCTAGGACTACTTTATTTCTGATTTGTGGTAATCTACCTTCTCCTTAACCCAGTATGATTATTTTATTCTCCAACCCATGCAATCCAATGGGGTTTGATTAAAATAGCAGAAAACCCCCAATATTTAGCCTCTGGAGAGCTCACCCCACAAGTGTCTGTTTCTTGGGGTTGGGGCAGTGGGCTCACGTGTGTTCTTGAACGAATCCAGTCTGTTACCTTCCTTGTTCTGTTGCACCATATCTGAGACCTCACACTACCTCAGAGGATTGTGAATAGTAAATAAATAACGTACGTGATGTACGTTAGCCTAGTGTTTGGAACAAGGCATGTTTTCAGTAAATGTTAGGGGTTTTTACCACTGATAGGTGACACCTGCCGGGCTCAGCCACCCTGCCAGGAACCACGCCGTTTGCCAGGCCCTGCTGTCCCTTCCCGACGCTGCTGCTTTTTCCACATCACACTGCTCCCTCACGATGCTCCTACCATTGTCTGGAGACCGCACAGGGGCTCGTAGCAAAGATGAGCAGAGTCCCAGCCTTCTGTGAGACATTTTGTTACGCAGGTTCCCGGGGCAGGACTGCTTGGGCCCCAAAGTCTCACTAAGCTTTTACTTGCTTCCTTTTCTCCCTCTGACACAGGCATAAGCCCCTGCCTTGTACTCAGAAACATATTCTTCCCTTTGTTCCTTAACTGTTGCTACCAGGTTGTGCTTAACGGCCTGACTCCCTCTGTGCCCCACCTGCACCGGGTCATTAGACATTGCTGGGCACACAGAGCTGAATCTCTGCAGAGAGCACAGCTTGGGCCAGGCTGGGACACTGATGTGCTTCCCCTCCATGAGAGGAGGAGGGCCTTTGGGGGGGTGCTGGTCTGCACATCGCCATCCGCACCCGCTTCCACTACCAACTGATGAACAATTACTGTGCACCTGTTAGGTCATTCAGCAGGTGACGGATGCCGGACCCAGTCCTATCCTTGTTATGTGCTTTTTGAGGAGGTACACGATGTACAGGAAGGGGTAATTAACATTTAAATTTATGTTTGGATAAGGGCTAATGAAGATGGACAGAGTATAATGGCTATACAAGATCTTAGAAGAAACAAGTACTAGGAGTCAGCTTGACATGGGCTGGTCATAAGGATGTTATAGGGCTTCCCTGGTGGCGCAGTGGTTGAGAGTCCGCCTGCCAGTGCAGGGGACGCGGGTTCGTGCCCCGGTCCGGGAAGATCCCACATGCCGCGGAGCGGCTGGGCCCATGAGCCATGGTCGCTGAGGCTGCGCGTCCGAAGCCTGTGCTCCGAAAAAAGATGTTATAGATGAGATTAACCTAAGAAAATGTTTGAAGGAAGAGCAGTGGTGTACCAAGGGGCGGAGGGCCAGAGTCATAAGAGTGGTTACCCCCGGGTGCAGGCAAAAGGAAGGTGTTCTCTGGAGAGAATCTAAAAACAATAAAACCAACTAAAAGTCAGTCCACTTTTTATTATCATTGTGAACCAGCAATTCTAGATAATAAAAGATTATCCTGGTAGTAGTCCTTTATTGCCCTAGTAATTCTTACAAAACACTATGAGCTGGGTGCTTCATATTTACTCTCAGAGAAATCAGTGTCTTTCTGGCTCAAGTATTTGACCTCCCCATTCCTTCTGTCAAATAAGTTAAGCTTTCTATTTTCAATCTCTCACCTCACCTTTCTGGAAAGTCCAGTATTTGGTAAAAGTCAGATCATGATTCCAATTTAGAATGAAAAAGGGACATCAGTGAAAGGATTAGGTACGTAAACAACATTCAGGGAATAGGCAATGGGTCTAAAATCCTAGAATTTTGCCTTCAGCCTTTACTTTCGACTCCCCATGTAAACCTGTCGTCTCATCCAAAATCAGTTAGCCCATGGTGCTGCGGACAGCTGGAATGTAGGCCCCATGCGGGCTGGGGTCCTTTCCTTGTAGTGTTCACTTGTGTCCCCAAAGCACCAAGATTAGTGCTTGGCCAGAGGAGATGCTCAATAAATATTTGTTGTGTTGGAGGGAAAAAGAAATAGTTCAAGTGATTCAAACAGAGGTTAAAGCCTTTCTTCAGCTGATACAAATCTGGCTCTGAAGACCCAGAAACTTTCCAAGAGGAAGCAGTATCGGTGTCTCATAAATTGAGAAGTGAGGAGCATGTGACCCTGTGGTCTGGCCCAAGTTGCAATTTTCTTGATCTCTAACTGCTGCAAAATTTGCGTTGCAGCAAATGGTTGGAGATTGCTCTGGGTGTTCATGATTCTTGCTGGAGATCACTGGAGCAATCTCACCCCAGCAACCGTCAGAATCGTTCTTTCCAGAGCTGTTTGTGTAAGCTTGGGGGTTGCCTGTTAATCAAGGTCATGGACAAGGGAGGTAGCCAAAAAAGGGATAACGTGGAGAAAAAGGGAAAAAGAAAAAGAAAGGAGGCAAGGTTTGAAGCAAGGAAAATGAGGTCTGTTCTAATCCTTTTAGAACCAAATGAATGAATTGCCTCTTTACCCCCTCAGCCATGCATTTGCACTTGGAAAGTTGCTAGAAATACTTAATTTTTTTGCATCCACACATATAGCCAAAGCAGCTGCTGCAGAATATTCTCCTACCAGTTCTGATCTCACATAGGAGATTTGCTACTCCTTTAGTTTCCAAAGCCTCTGTTTTAGCAGTCACATTGAATTAAAATCAGATTCACTAGAGGCATTTTAACATTTCCTTAGTGATGGGATCAGGACTTGGGGTCCGCACCGAACACTTCAAATGTACAGCTAAGAGAGAGCAAATCAGCCAGGTTCTACCAAGTTTTATGTCCAGTCTAATTCTGCGCTGGTGTGTAACTCTGATCTGTTTTAGGAACACAGCCTGAACTTCTAATCTGGGCCGATGGTCCTGCCCATAAGAGATGCTGAGAAAGAAGGGGTAAATACATAGGGCAAGACCACCACCACCCCTGGGAAAAGCACCTCAAGGGCATTGCTGGTGCTAGGTCAGCACTGCCACCTTTAATAGGAAAGATCCTTCTGGAGTTTTCAAAAGTATTCCACTTCTAATGAGGACTGTGCTTGAATTGGGGATTGATGAGGGAAAAGAGATAAGGCAAATGCTAGTTACTTCTTAGGAAGACCTCAGACAACACCATCTTTTCTTTTTTTCAAAACACTTGTTGAACTGAATGAATCTTCGTCACTTGTAGGTGTATTCAGTGGTGTTGGTAATCGGCTTGCACTGGCTCACAAGAGCCAGTTATGAACAGTTCTCCCCACGTCGTCACGTTCAGTGAGATCAGGTTGGTAGCTTTCAATCAGCGATGGTGGGAGTGTTTATGGAAATAGCGGATGCCACAGCTCAGGCTCCCCCAGCCCACCAGCACACCCCTGCTCCTATCCATCTTTCATGAACCAGCTTAATACTCATTTCCTCATAAAACTTCAACTCCAACGCAGTGATCTCCTGCTTGCCACAGCTTGAGGGCACATATACGATCTATTCCACTTATTTGACACGTAAGCAGTATATTGTGGCTTAGGATGTGTTCAGAGTTATTTTCTTAACATGCCACCATTTAACCTTTAATGATTCTTCATGTGGATTTTAAGCTCCATGAGAGCAGGAACAATGTGATGTGCATCTATATACCCCATGGGGTTTGTCAGCATGAAAATGAATGGCAGGTGCTCAAAATAAAATATGTTAAAGAAATGAGTTACTTAGTCATAATTAGGCACTGGAAAAATGTAGGCAGTTGAATGGAAAATGAGGTACATTTTGAAATACGTAAAATCGTATTTTCAGAAGATGATTTAAGTTAACCATACAAATAGCTGTTGCAATGCCACTTGCAATTTGTTGATAATAGAGCTGGTTTTTGGAGACTTGGACCTGCCTTTCGTGCTTGTTCAAACATTGTTTGGTTGTGAAAGCTGAACATTGACTCGCTGGTTGAACATGGCAGATGTCCTTCACTGCAATCAGACACATTCAAAGGCAGGGAAGCAAAATATGTCACAAGGTACCGTCTTTTTAATCCGCTGTCTCACTAATCAGTTATAAATGGCCATAAAATCTTTGCTCTGCTACTAACTGAAAAAGTGATGTAAGTCACAATCTGTATTCCCTACCCAACTTCACATATAGCCATGATTTCTACTCAATGTTTTTGGGGTCAGGATATGTCTTAATACCAAGAAATAAAGCCCCACACATAGTGTACCAGTAATGGATACACGTGTTTTTAAACATGTTTTAATACTAATGTCAGATGATTTAAGGTCTAATCCATTCTGTTGATTGGACCTAGTATCAGTGGAAGGATAAAGATTTCTAGCCCTACATTAATACATTTTATGGGTTGCAAAGCCACTTTTTCTCCACTAAAACATAAGGTCGTGAACTAATAGAATCCTCACTTTCTGAGGGTTTCAGTTGGCTTTAGAAAAACAGTTTTAGAAAAGATTAATCTGTAGGATAGGCCTGGAGAAGAACTGGGTAAATAAGCCATCTGAGTTTTAGGAAATGTTGCTCTCAAAGTAATGTCTGCTCCTCAAAATATTTACGTTAAATGGAGTAGAAGTAAACGTTAAGAGCACTCTGCTCAAAGCTCTTTATGTAAATGTGCTGTCACAGATGAAAATTAAGTGACTTGAGGCAATCTCCCCCAAACAAAACAAGACTAAAAGGAAAGACTGGATTTTTCCATAACCTTTTTCCTTCTACATGGCTACAATTTCTATCTTACGGCCATTAACGGTTGTAATACTAAATGATTTATTGTACTTATGTCATTGTTCTTTTTACTTTCCCCTCTGTCACGTGCGTCTTCTCCATGCATCTGCTTTTACATCAGTAAACGACAATTTTATGGATAAAAAAAGTCGGGCAACAATATAATTAGCACTCCTTTTTAAAATTTAATTTAATTTAAATTTTTTATACAGCAGGTTCTTATTAGTTCTCTATTTTATACATAGTAGTGTATACATGTCGATCCCAATTCAACACCCCTCCACCTTCCCCCCTTGGTGTCCATATGTTTGTTCTCTACATCTGAAGCACTCTAAGATGGTCTCCTCTCCTTTATGCTCAGTTACTACCAATCTCCTGCCTGACATTAAAGAAAATTTTCTTTCTTTTCTCCCTCTTTTTCTTCCTTCCTAATTTCCAGGGTTCTGCTGCATTCTACTAATCTCTTGTTCCTCCAGAATGGCCCATTTACTCTTTTCCTTGGGGACGAGGAGCTGGGCGACCCGACTCTCTTTTTTTTTTTTTTTAGTGGTAACATTTTATTTATTTAACATCTTTTTTTTTTTTTAACATCTTTATTGGGGTATAATTGCTTTACAATGGTGTGTTAGTTTCTGCTTTATAACAAAGTGAATCAGTCATACATAAACATATGTTCCCATATGTCTTCCCTCTTGCCCACTCTCTTTTATCACCAGCCTTTTCTATCTGCTGCTCAGGCTCCTGGCAGCTGATTCAGGACTCACAGTCTTGGACGAAGAGAGTCCATCTCCCAAGAAAACCTGGAATCAGCAGTCTCTGTGCTTGGTCTATTTGCTCTAAATTGTACCAGGATGAATAGATTACAAACTTTTTGCATCCGAAATAAGAAAATGCTACTGTAGGGCCATTACCATAGCTGAAACAAGTTTCAGGTGCCTGAGAATTTATATTTTCCCTGCAGGAACTTAATAAGCACCGGGTTTTAGTTTTCAAAGAAAAGGAAACCCTTTACAATTTTCCCCCCAAAGTAGTTTTCCCCAACGAAACAATGGAGATAAAGAGACATCCTGTGATTTGTCCCAGTAAGTTTACATTGTTATTTCTCTCTGAATTGTTATGTAGCACAAGTTTTCTCTTCTCTGCTCTTAAAGCATCTGTTAGCAGTGCTTTCCTTTCCATCCCCATTCCCAGGGCATTTTCTTTCCTCTGCTCCTGTTGCGCCATCTGTATCTAGTCTTGCCACATACAGAAACGTTATTATGTTATTCCACTTTTAAAAACTCTCCAACATGTATAGCAAGGGAGTGGTTGCTTGAGAGAGTAAAAAGCATCTGGGGCAGCCAGGCTGTGATGCTCCCAACTGAACATAAGCTGTGCTCACAGAACAGTGATCAGACACCTTCTCTCCATGACCATGTCTGAAACAGACAAGGAGGCTCCGCAACCACAAAAATGAGTAAATATCCCCTCTTCCCAACTAACATGGAAGACTCTACCACGACAGTGCTAACCCCGCTTTAATCCTTCCATCTCCTAGATTCAATTAAATACGCAACTACTGAATAGCCCGTTCTGGATGGGACTCAATCCAGAACAGGCCTGCACTTGCTTACAGCCTCCTTAAAACTACTCAGCAGAAGCCCGAATGAGCCCCTCTCAACTTCCTATTACCTTCGCTGATCATTCTCTCCTGCTACAACAAGCTAAATAAATTTATCCTTTTTGCCCAGGTGTAGGTTCTTGATGGTTTTGGTCCATGGGCTTTAACACATCTCTCCCCTCCACAGCGGATGCTCTGGTCACAGCAAGCCCACATGCAGTTTCCCAAACATGGCAGCTCCCTTGGCTTCCAGGATATTTTTCCTCCCTTTCTCCACATAGAAAACTCTATCTTAATTTTCAAAATCCAACTCCCATGTCAAGTCATGTGTGAACACTTCCAAGAACCGACACACTTTCTTGGGTCAAGTTCCCATTGTTTTGTGTTAACGCTCAGCCAGAGCCTCTGACGTAGAGGCTCAACCTCTGTGGACATTGAAATCAGAGAAGACCAGATTCAAGTTCTGGTTTTTGCAATGTATGACCTTGAGACGCCTACTTTCTACTCAAATTAGGGCTGAACTAGCAAATGCTATTCCCCCAATGAATTCTATTTAATCGTTACCACCCTCTTTCTCACTTAAGAAACAACCCTGAAACCAACTGCACACCTATTAATAGTCCCGGGGCTGAGAACAATATATCTTTTTCCTATTTGGAGCTTAATAAGACAATGCCCAAGATGGGTAAATAAATCATGTTCATTTCCTTTGCTTCGCGAGTTTGTAAACTGGGAATTATCAATTTGATTTATTCTAGAGCATGGTTGTGAAACATATATAAAGAACTGGCTCTTAAGAGACAGTGATAGAGGGTCTGAGGATTACAGCCAGGTCTCAATCCTCAGATTCTGTCCTGACCACTTGACCAAGCCAGAGGGTCCTCATCTGAAAATTTGTGATAATACCATCTTCCTCTGAGGGTTAATGGATGGGCTGTATGAACTTTCTAAATCAGTGGTTCTCGACCTGTGACGTACATTAGAAGGAGCTTTTGAAACATACCCATGCCTGGGTCTACCCTCTGAATTCCGGAGGGCTGCCTGGGCATGAATAATCTTTTTAAAGTTTTGTAGGTCTAATTCATAGTCAGGGCTGAGCATCACTGATCTAGATTTAGGCAGGAAAGTTCCTCTAAAAACATAAAGCATTTCCTAGGACTGGCGAATGGATAATAAAACAAGCATGGAAATCTATATCGAATAAGTGATCGATAAATTATCAAATTTTATGAAGACCCCAGGCACACCTTCATAAGGACAGTACTCCTCCAAACTAAAAGGAAAGAAATGATGGATAGATTCACAATGAAATTCAGGTGGTAGAAATTTAAGACATTAACAAATTTGGAAATGTACACTGTTGCATATTTCAGGGAATGCTGAAATGAGATGGAGCCAGAAGCTAATTATATGGAAATATTTCTATTTGCACATTTCTCCAGAAGGCAAAGTAGAGATTGCAACCAGTGTATCTATACAAGTGACACGAATATTAAGTTTTCTGTCTTTCCCCCAGTACACTACCTTTCTCAGCATGTATTCTGTCCTAGTTCTTGTCAAGGTGAGAATAATATCAAACTCATTAATTGTCTACATTTTAGATATGATAAGACTTTAGTGGATGGTGTTAATTAAGCTACAAAACAACTCTTGCTGTGGTGTGCATTCCAAGTTAGAGCAATTAATTCACTCACTTAAATTGATCAAGATTTAATTACCATCACTCCGTGCAATTACTCCATAATTAAAGTAATTTGCTTCATTCCACTTGCTGACAGTCATTGAACAGCAATTCACAGGACCAAAAGAAGTGATAATTAACTTAAAGAATAGCTCAGGGCAGTTTTACTCAGACAAGTTCACTGTTAGTTATTCCTAAAATACTTAGAATGAGGTGAAGTATGGAGAGAAAATCCTGCAAGAAGTTTAAAACAAGAATAATGATAAAAATAAACAATACTTTAGGGTTTTCTCCTCCCTTAAATAAGGTCCCCAGCAATTTAAATAGCCATTGTTATAACCTAACCGTAAATTAGTGTCATGGGCAAAACACACAGACCTTGAAAAAAAAATTAAGCACTTAAATATTGGTTAGGGCTAGTCACCGTGGGGGATTGGTGCCTACTTGGAGGTTAGTAGGTTTGGTACAAAATACACTGGTACAAAAAGAACACCCAGAATCTTTAGAGAAGCGCCAAAAAGCTGTTTAAGAATGGCAAAACTCGGGCTTCCCTGGTGGCGCAGTGGTTGAGAGTCAGCCTGCCGATGCAGGGGACACGAGTTCGTGCCCCGGTCCAGGAGGATTCCGCATGCTGCGGAGTGGCTGGGCCTGTGAGCCATGGCCGCTGAGCCTGCGCGTCCAGAGCCTGTGCTCCGCAACGGGAGAGGCCACAACAGTGAGAGGCCCGCGTACCGCAAAAAGAAAAAAAAAAAAAAGAATGGCAAAACTCAAGTTTGAAAGTAGCTTTAGGACACACATACACAAAAAGATCATGAAGATGAACAGTTGTCTCTACTTATATAAAGAAACGTTGTTTTATGTGGTTAATTGACTAGTTCTCCAACCAGGAAAAAATGGAGAGATTAGTTTAGGAATTCTGATGGAGCATTACTGGGAAATGCTAGAACAGATTATAGGGCATGTGATTTGCCCAACATCATGGGACTAGAGAATGGGAGAACTAGGACTGGGACGCTGCTCCTTAGAAGGTGTACTCAGAGGCAAATTACACTGAACTGAACAGAATGGAATTAAATTGAATTTCTGGGAAAGACCAGATGAAATGTAAAGTAACCTCCCTTGTAAAGGGCCAAATGAATTTAAATATTCAGGTAATGGTGGTTCTGCTGGGTTTTAGGGAGTAGTTTCTGAAAGCCCTGCTTCTAAGGGAAATAGTCATAAGAGGCAATAACCTGCCATTACACTTCAAGGAAAACATTAGCTTTTGAAGGGTGACCCTTTAGAGTCTAGCTATTGGGCGTGACCCCTGGGCAGCTTCTCCTGGATCCTGTGCTTGGGGTTGGAGAGAGGATGAGGGAGACCATGTCCTCTTGCCCTTTTCTCAACATGATTTCAATGCAAGTTTGAAATTTTCACCTTTAACGATATATCCCACGGAGCCTGTAAAAGATGCCAAGAGTGCAATTACCTCGGGTGGTCCACACTAGGGGAGCGGCCCCAGAAACGAGCCCTTTCAGGAGGCCCTGCCCACGTCTTCACCATTATACTGGTAAGGAAATTGGTTGTACTAAACAACTCTCTTCAAACGCTGAAAACTAGGGCTTCCCTGGTGGCGCAGTGGTTGAGAGTCCGCCTACCAATGCAAGGGACACGGGTTCGTGCCCCGGTCCGGGAAGATCCCACATGCCGCAGAGCGGCTGGGCCCGTGAGCCATGGCCGCTGAGCCTGCGCATCCGGAGCCTGTGCTCCGCAACGGCTGCAAAAAAAAAAACAAACAATAAAAACCCCCAAAACACTGAGAGCTAGGGGGTAAGAGGACTTGTCCGAGATCCCAAGTCTAGCTGGTGCCAGAGCTGGGGCTATAGTTCCTGTCTCCTGTCTGCCTAGACCATGCTCTTTTCACTGACAGTGATTAATACAAACTATGGCAAAAATGACTCTCTATTAATCAAAGCACTGTGTATTTCCCCACTCATGACAGTTCCATGTACCCTTAGAAAATTTAGCTTAATGCATTGCTCAACCTTGTCTCAGAAAAGTTCCTTCTGAAATCCTTTTCTAATCCCATTTGAAAATATTAGAAGGGCATGATATTAAAATATCATTCAAAGGATAAAATATATACCCTCAGAGTTTTACTCACAAATTAGTTGTCACCTATGTATTATTAAGGGTATCTCCTGAATATAATGAAAAAGATTATAGTAAGAATCCATGTAATGATAAAACTAAGTTTTAAATAGGATAATCTCAGAATGAGTGATTAGGATCATAGAACTTGATAGCTAGATGTGATTGTTGGAAGTAAACTAACAACATAATCTGTATATAAGGAAATGGTTGCCTAGAGTGGCTGTGTGACTTGCCAAAGGGCAGGTGGGTAAATAGTGGCAGAGCTGGGACCAAATCAAGTCTACTCACTCTCACCCAGGAAGCAGTGGAGAAAGTCAGATATTTGAATTAAACATAAAACTTCAAGTTTTCTGAGGAAACATGCCCAGGCTTCTGTGTACTAAGGGCACAAGCTCTTTAGCCAGACCACCTGGGCTAGACCCCAGACCCACCATTTCCTGACCTCTGTGTCCCTCAGTTTTGCCACATGTAAAAAGGGGGTATCGACAGCACCTCCTCATAGAATTAGTGTCGGATTAAATGAGTTATCTCCAGGGACTTCCCTGGTGGCCCAGTGGTTAAGACTCCCTGCTTCCACTGCAGGGGGCACCGGTTTGATCCCTGGTTGGGGAACAAACATGCTGCATGCGGTGCGATGCGACTTAAAAAACAAAAAACGAAAGAAAAAAAGAGTTAACTCTAGGAAAAGGCTTAGAAGAGTGCCTGGCCATGGCAACCAGTAAATGTTGGCTACTGTTCTCACTCCACCTTGGCAAAGACAGGCTGTCTCAGCAGCTGTGTGTCTCCTCTGTGCTGGGACCTCCAGCTCACTCCAGCATTGCTATTTTCTAACATAGATCCCCGAGCTTCTCAAGGTTCTGATACTCTGGGTTGGAACACAGTATACTAGGAGAATGTGCCAAACAGAAACCTCAGATCTCAGATCAGCTTACTCATTAAATCATTAACCCAGATGCGCAGGTTCAGCCACAACTCCAGGCAGGTTTGTCCATTGCTATTGAAAAACCACCCGCTGCTTCAGACTTCTCACCACCAAACTTAATTGCACCTCCTAGCTAATGAATTCTCTTCATATAACTGATGGACTTTCTATCATGATTTGAGTTCCAAAAATATCTCCTGCTGGGTACAAAAGCAAAATTCTCATTGAAGTAGGTTGCTTTCATTTTTAAAAAGTGCGAGCGTGTGAGCATCCCAGTGTGGTGCTGTACACATGTGGTACAGGGTGCAAGAGCACTGACGTAGGAATTGGAGGACTTGGTTTCTGACCCTGATCCGTCCCCAAATGGCTGTGTGACCTTGAGCAAATCACTAATCTCTCCAGTCTTTAGCTGATTCTGCTCTAAAATGAGGGAGGTTGGATGAAAAGCTTTCTGTATTAGGGTTCTCCAGAGAAATAGAACCAATAGGATATTTATTTATTTATTTATTTATTTATTATAAGGAATTGGCTTGTGTGATTTAAGGAGGCTGGCGAGTCCCAAGATCTGCAGGGTGAGTCAGCAGGTTGGAGACCTAGGAGCGTTGATGGTATGGTTCCCGTCTGGAGGCCAGCAGATGTGAAACCCAGGAAGACTTGATGTTTCAGTTTGAGTTGGAAGGCAGAAAAAAGCTGATGTCTCAGTTCAAAGGCCTTCAGACAGGAAGAATACTCTCACTTGGGGAAGGTCAGTCTTTTGTTCTATTCAGACCTTCAACTGATTGGATGAGGCTCACCCACATTATGGAGGGCAATTCCATTTACTCAAGCTGCTGATTTAAATGTTAATCGTATCCCAAAATTCCCTCACAGAAACATCAAGTCATGTTTGACCAAATATCTGGGTACCTCATGGCCCAGTCAAGTTGACACATAAAATTTACCTTCCCACCTTCTGAAGCCTCTTCCAGTTTATACCTCTGTGATACAAAACCATATTTATCACTAGTACATAGGCAAAAATCTCTCCTGTAAGCAGAATCAGTGCTCTCTGTCTCCCTAGCCACTTCCTAAGTGCAGAAGGCCTAATAATTACTGTAAGGCAGGTGCATACAAAGCATGATGGGGAGAGAAAAGTAGGAGTTCTGAGTAGGCTCTCTTTACCAAACAGGTAAGTGGCTCAAAAGTAGGGAGTATTTCCTTCAGTTTTTATAGTAGGCACTAAATAATATATACTTATTAAATTGAAAGATATAAAATGAGTAGAAATTTGATAACTGAGGGAAGGAAACACTTCAAAACATTGAACATGATATGAAATTATCTGGTCAATAGGATAAGTTAGACTGGGAAAAAGGAAGTCTGGCCACTAATGGCTATTGTGAATTGAGATGTGCTGTCGTATATGACACACACTGGAAAAAAAGACTTAATATGAAAAAGAGAAAGTAAAATATCTCAAAATTTTATACTGATTCTGTGTTGAAATAAAATAATATTGAATATATTGATTAAACATAACACTAAAATTAACTTCATCTGTTTCTCTTGTTAAATGTGGCCACCAATAAATTAAAAACTATGTGTGTGGCTTGAATTATATTTTCATTGGATAGCACTTCTATAGAATGTCAGCAAAAGGCTTTAATGAAATGGAAAATGGTGGAAATTTTAAATGAAGAGATATAGGTATCCAGGAGGGGAATCATAGGTCACTTGAGTACATATATGTACATTCTAGGAAAAAGTCTGTAGAAGTTATTAAAGATACAAGTGTATAGAACAGCTTTATGTTAAATACCCATTAATAACATATAGATTGAATATATCTCATGAATGCAATACATGGTTATTGAGTACCAGGCACTGCACTTGACATTGGAGTTAAAAAGCTTTATCCTTCTTATTACATCTCACTGACCAGAATCACCACAAAGGATAATGAGATTACCATAGACCTGGTAGGAAGAGTCTACCTTTCTTAAAATCAAGAAATCTCTGCCTATTATCTGAAGAAAATCTGAGGTTTTTAAAGCAGGGAATAAAGGTGACAATTGCTGTATGCCACAATCAACGTATGCACTGGTGTCCTGGTTAAAAAATGAGCAGGTTCACAGCATTCAACATTATGACCCCTTAAATTAATAATTAAAAATACTATTACAAAAATCATTTGGGGTCATTCACATTTGATCATCATCTCTCCAAAAACTTCAACCATGGGCATGAAATTTAGTTTTGCTGACATACAACTCTAACAATATGTGTTTCACTTAGACTTAGGTTAGAAAAAAATTGGTTTCAAATTGAAAAAGATACACAGAAGCATATGGCCCTATTTTCCTTCCTTCCCTCCCTCCCTCCTTCCCACATTCCTTCCCTGTGGAGGAAATGTATATATCTTAGCACTGATTTTTTTTTTTTTTAATTGGAAGGGAAAAGGGCAGGAGGGGAGACTTGAAGCTTTTCTAGAGGATAGGATTTCCCTGGATGGAGCATACCTGTGATTACATTTGTAAGGACATATAATAAACTACCACAAAATCTTATCTTCCTCTGTTGACTGACTCAGTTATACAGCCCCTTATAGCATGGACTGAAGTACAGATTTATATCAGTAAACTCTTGTCCATAGGTATACTAGTCCATTTTTTAAAGCTTCAAATAAAGTAATTAGAAAACAGAAAAGAGAGAGGATTCCACTGAATTGATTCAATAAGCTTTCATACACAAGAATGAGGCACATCTAGTAATAGGTGGATGTGGACATAAATCATACTAACCTTGCACATTTAATACCATTAATTTGTCAAAACTAATAATATTAATTCATTCAAAAATGAGATTAAACCCAGGCACCCCTTGCAGCCGTAATCCGTGACTGATGGCTCTTCGACACGGGCAGCACAGCACCTCCAGCAAAGCGAGCGGCGCACGTGTGGCAGATTGCAATGGGAAACCATCGAGTACCTCCTGTCTTCAGCTAAAGCATCTTTAAAAAAAAAAATAAAAAGCCTCTGCACTCCTTGAATGTTGTATTTTAGCAGCCAAACCAACGATTTATATTTAATGCCAACAGGGCAGAGTCACACAATTATTTTTCTAAACAGCGTTTAATGGAAATCAGCAGGTATGAAGACCAGACTCACCAAATGATGGTCGCTGCAGTTGACTTTATTTCCGACCATGCAAATCAGGTATGGGCGTCATTAAATGTAGCCGACCAAGGATGGTGCAGCGTGTCCCATGGTGTCACTCTGAATTATGAAGGAAACCCACTTGTCTCATTCCCTCGCTTGCTCCTTTGCAGTATGTTAACACACCATACTACTTTTCTCCAGTCTATTCTCTACTATTATTCTTTCTATAAACATTTACTGAGCACCTACTCTGAGCGAGGGACTCCACTAGAACTGGGCATGTGAAGATTAATAAGAAAGGGCAGTCTTTCCCACGGAGATCTTTGCCTATTGAGAGGTACTGAGGTGGGTGGAAAAGAGCATACACGTGTACTAGAGTCAGACGGCTCCAGCTTCTCCGTTCCAGATGCTGGAATTAGAATAACTAGCTGTGTGACCTTGGATAAGTTACTTAGCCTTTCTGTGTAAAATGGAGGTAACTACTTATCTGCTTTATAACATTGTCATGAGGATGAACTGAAAAAAATAGATGTAAGACAATTAGTACAATACTTAGCAAATACTTATTTTTTAAATGATAGCTAAGTTGTTGTTTTAATTATTATCTAAAGTATCCAGCAAAACACACGTGTGAGGTAGACACTCAATAAATATTCACTCCCTTCTTCCTTGTTATTTAAGATGATAATTTGCTCAGCACCAGCCTTAGGGAGGGATGAAGGGGGAGAAATTTGTTTGGGGCACATTCCCTCACCTTATGCTTCTTTCCCTCCCTGGTGAGTCTCTATGCTCCTGTGTCTTCTGTTTAAAGCACCTATTTTCAGGAAGAAAACGGAAATTTCTCCAAGCTGAAAAATGTAGGTAAATAACTGTCAAGGGGAAAGAAACTCTAACAGAAGCCTAGTCACCAGCCTATAGATAAGGGAGGCTTCTGCTTTTATTAGATGCCAGTCACCGGAGATAGCAAAATACCGCTCCCCTCTGATTCTAATCACTGGTGGGGTTGTCATAAATAGTGCATTCTTGTGATATGGAAAAACAAGCCAAAAAAAAGGACTTTTGTGGTCCCATATTCTATAGTGGGCATTTATTAAAGTATTTTTTTCCAATCAGAGAGTTTTCTTTCTAAGACAGATTCCTGTGATAGTTGTTAGAATTAAAAATAAGTATGTGGGGACTGCCCTGGTGGCGCAGTGGTTAAGAATCTGCCTGCCAATGCAGGGGACACGGGTTCGTAGCCCTGGTCCGGGAAGATCCCACATGACATGGAGCAACTAAGCCCATGTGCCACAATTACTGAGCCTGTGCTCTAGAGCCCTCAAGCCACAACTACTGAGCCCCCGTGCCACAACTACTGAAGCCCATGCACCTAGAGCCCATGCTCTGCAACAAAAGAAGCCACCACAATGAGAAGCCCGCACACCGCAACAAAGAGTAGCCCCCGCTCGCCGCAACTAGAGAAAGCCCACGTGCAGCAACGAAGACCCAACGCAGCCAAAAATAAATAAATATTTTTAAAAAAGCATGCGACATACAGTAATAGTACCATTTATATGTTCTGTGTAAGTACATAATGTGGATCTTCTCATTACATCCTTCAAAAGTTCTAGGAGGTAGGCAACTTATCATGTGCATTTTACAGATGAGAAAACTGAGGCCAGAGAAGTAAAACATCTCTACTGATTGATAAAGCTAGGATTTCCAGTCCCTTCTGAATGAACACAGAAATGGTGTTCTTTACACTGTCCTAGGAGTGGTTCTCACAAAGCTGAGCCTCAATAGACTATATGAAGTGAAATCCAATTTTTATTTTATCGTATGTTTATAGATGAAATTTTTCCTTACAGCTACTTTTACTGATAAAGCAAATCACCCACATAAATCTGTTGGGAGCAGCTGATGACTCAAAGCTACCTGTTATGTCTAGCATCGCTGATGGAGGGCATTATTCATGGTCCTAGAGGGAGAACTCAGGTGCTTCCTCGTGGACAATGTCCTATGTTGCAATGTGTGGGTTTTTTTTTTAATAGGTTAAATTCAATCTATCATTTCTTTTAGGTAGGAATTAGGGACAGAAGATGCAACAAGATAATACAGAACCAACACAGAACGACCTACAAATCTGAGCTAAAAGACGAGGCAATACCAAAAATGTTAACAAAGTAAGAAAATATATGACAAAGGTACCACTAAACTTTTTCAGACAATGTACATCACAGACAATGTGCTATAAATGCAAAAGTTGGAAAACTAAGAGATGAGTCCAAATTCTTCCAGATATTTTGAAAAATTGACTCTAAAACTCCTTAAAAGCATAGACTCATGCTATTGTTTTGCTCATCTTTTAACCTCGTGGGTGCGAGAGAGAGTCTTGCCCTAAGGTTCCAGGGAAAACTAAATAAGTGACACTGGACACAACAGGTGAGATTGACAGCAGTTTATTGGTCCCATGTACTCACAGCCTGGGGGAGGACACCACATACCATGCAGAGCCACATGCAGGTCGTAAAGTGAAGCAGCAGGGACTGTAGGAGACAAGCTCTGTAGTAGTAAGAGGGTGGGATGATGTCTGGTTCCCACAGGAGGATGTGATTTTCTTGTCTGAATAATGCCACAGGCTTGCAGAGGGGTGAAACTCATTAGATGGAGGACCAGGTAGGGAGCAGCTGGTCTGGCTGCTAGGGGAACTAGCTGGCTAGGGAGCCTTTCCTCCCTAGTGGGGGAGGCATATCTGGCAAGAGCAGGAAAGCTCAGAGTTAGGACTTGGCCCTGTGAGGCTCAAAGATATCAAGGCAGCACATGAAATTTTAGGCCTTACAATCTAGTATGTTAGCCACTGGCCACATGTGGCTATTAAACACCTGAAATGTGACTAGTCTGCACTGGGATATGCTGTAAGTGTAAAATACACACCAGAGTTTAAGGATTTAATACAACAACAACAAAAAAGGTAAAACTATCTCATTAACTTTTTTGATTGCATGTTGGAATGATAATATTTTGGATATATTTTGGGGTAAAATATATTATTGAAATTAGTTTTACCTGTGTCTTTTTACTTTTTTTAAAAAAGTGATTACTAAAAACCTTAAAATTACATAGGTGACTGGCATTTGTGGTTCACATTACGTTTCTGCTGGACAGTGTTAGCATACACCTGCCTCTAGGAAACTGAGAAACTCAAAATACCTTGGAAAAGTTGACTGGAATTTTTGTAGTGTGGAAAACTCCTGCTTTACTGACGGAGAGACTCATTATAGCTATGTGCTCCAGTTATCATTCCTCAAACAGGCCCCTTAGCAAATAGGTGCTCTTTTTTCTGGCCTGGACCAAATCTCACCCTTCATTGACTAGCATTCCAAATTTAGCTTAGCTGAAGTTCAGAAAAAGAGGTGTTACTGTTAAGTTATTGGGCTGAGTTGTAGCAAAGTAACAGAAGGGGTAGGGCAGTAACGCCCAGCGCCTTGCTGCTGTGATGTACATGGCCAGGGATGCTCTAAATCACGACGTATGATTTATTTTTAAGCCCCTTGTATTGATTGTGCTGGACCCCAAATATCAATAGCCTTCTCCTAAAACTAATTAATACAAGGTGAAAAAGCAACAACTGATCATTTTGTCCCCAAAATTGAAACCAGGAGGCCAAAAGCATATCACACTAAATAAAGCAGAGTTAACGGCAATTCCACATAGTCAAGAAAAAAAAAAAAGAAAGAAAAAAAAGAAGTGCTATCTTTGGAGGCAAAATTCTGTGGTCCAAATAATGTTTCTCTGGTTTTTAATTGAAATGCCCTATTAGATGCTAATTTTGCAGTTTGCTGCTATTACTGCTCAGGAATGAAATACAGCCAAGGAATTCAGCTTCACTATAAACAAGGCAACAGCTTACTCTCTAAGTGTTAGAAACAGCTAGTGTGCATTAGCAATAAGCCAGAAAAATCTCCTAAAGTAAGAACAGAAGGATGCAGTTTTTGGATAGTGACTATTTATAGACCATCCTACTTAGGTAAGGCTTCCACCCCAGTATGACCTCAGCACCTTGCCCAGAAGAGTCCCCATCTCAGGGAAAGCTGGGCTCTGCTGCTTTAAGTTTCCTGAAAGAAAAAGAAATACTCATTTCAATCTTACCAATAAATAATAATAATAGCCTCCAATTATTACCGTGAGTCAGGTATTGGGCTAGGAATTATACATGTACGAACCAGGTTTTACAGCAAATCTTCAAAGTTGATAAAGATTAGATCTCCATTTTGTAGATAAGGAAATGAAGCTCAGAGACATTGATTTATCATTCAGAAATGGCTTGGTTGCAAATAATAGAACACCTGACAACTGGTGGCTTAATGCAAGTTGGAGTTTACTTGGTCTATGCAAAAAGTTGGTGAAGGGAGGCCACTTCAACAACTAGGGTTGCTGCATTGGCTCAAAGACCCAGCTCTTTGTGTCTTTCCACTCCACCATTCAGAGTGTGTTGGCTTTTGTCCTTGGGTTCGTCATTGCCATGTGGCTGCTAGACCTCTAGCAGGAAGAGGGGAGGAGGATTGAGAGGCAAAGGACCCTGCCAGCTGCGGCTGCCCTTCTTAATTAAAAAGTTTCCCCAGAATCATATCCGGCATCTCATTGGCCAGAGCATGTTTCATGGCTACCTCTGTCTGCCTGGAAAGCCAGGAAACAGTATCAGTATTTTTATCTGAACAATGCACTGTAAAGCTGGATTCTTTTAGCAAAGAATAAGAAGAGACTGATTAGACAAGTAATTTTAGCATCTATCACTTTGGGGTTGGATTCCAGGGTTATCTGATTCCAAAACCCATGCTCATGTCTTAAGTGCTTTGCAGCCTCCTGAGGACCTTATCTTATTTATCACATCCCCACACTCGATGGGCACAAGTAGGCACACAGGTTTTTTGACTTAAGGCACCATGTTGAAATCCCACCAGAGAAGGTTTAGTATCCCACCTTCCTTATAACCCTCCTTGGATGTTGGTGATTGCAGCACAATTGGCTGCAGTTCAGTTGTGCAATATTAAAATAGTCTCTGTTTAGAAAAATTTTCTTTTAAAGACAGAATGCTAAGTGATTTTTTTTTTTTTTTAAGGTTTGGAGACCACCTACATGAAAAGATTCTCCCAACAGCTAGATACAGAAAACAATTCCAAAACTAATTATTTTCCCTATTCTATCTAAGCTTTTACTAATGTGTTTTTAGTCCCAAAGAGCTGCCTCAAATCCTTTGCCTTTGGGTAGCAAGTTATTGGAACTAAGCTTCACGTTTTTGGTAAAAGAACATTTTCTTCTTAGCAGACATGGGATGCTGTAGATAAAATGAGGACTATTTTAGTAACTGGAAAACAAGGGGGTGACATGTGTGAGGCTGTGTATACAAACACGTAGACACAAAAGCTGTGGAGGAAAGATTTTTCAGGGACAGAAGATGATGAGTTAGACTCTGGATTGCAGAGCTCCAGTTATCATTCCTCAAACAGGCCCCTTAGCAAATAAGTGCTCTTTTTTCTGGCCTGGACCAGGAACGGGAGAAGCCATCATAAACATGACTTTCTTCTAGGCCAGCAACAGAATCCATTATAGGGAAACTCACAGATTTGTCAGACCTTCTGGGGCAGTCCCAATTTTAAACATTCTGTCCTGTTGCAGGTCAGATATTTGATGGTGCGTCCTGATCAGCCGGTCATGTGTGAAATATGGCCCCTTAGCTACTGGTGAGCATTGGGACATTTTCAATTAAAATGATCCCGAACCTCTTTAAGCTGTCTGTGAGGGATTCAAAGTTTGGCCATTCCCTCTTCTTTGTTCTTTACTCTTTTCCTTTTGTTGTAATAAGTTGCCAAGGGTAAAAGTCAAATTTTCATGCCAGGGCAATTCTGCCGGTCAGACCACAGAGTTTGCTGTGGCCACAGTGCCAGTCAGTCTTTTTATTTTTAAACATGTATTTATTTATAAATTTATTTATTTACTTTTGTTTGCGTTGGGTTTTTGTTGCTGCACATGGCGGGCTTTCTCTAGTTGTGGCGAGCGGGTGCTGCTCTTCGTTGCAGTGCACGGGCTTCTCATTGTGGTGGCTTCTCTTGTTGCAGAGCATGGACTCTAGGAGTGAGGGCTTCAGTAGCTGCGGTACGTGGGCTCAGTAGTTGTGGTGCACGGGCTTAGTTGCTCCGTGGCATGTGGGATCTTCCCCCATTCAAGGCTGGACCAGGGCTTGAACCCGTGTGCCCTACATTAGCAGGCGGATTCTTAACCACTGCGCCACCAGGGAAGTCCCAAGCAATCTTTTTAAATGGAGGCTCTTTTTGGCGTTCCTAATGATCAGCAAACAAACTCACAAAATCCATTTCCTCTGAAGTCATTGCACCTGGTTACAGATATGCTGATCAAATGGATGTAGTCATAGCTTCTCCCACAAATAAAATAAGCAAAAAATAAATAAAAGAATTATTTTACTTTTTATGTGTTAACACTTGATGAAATGTTTGAATTTTATCACATAAATGTCATACGTTTAATGCAAATCTATGGGCTACGTGGCTATTAACTAG
Organism: Orcinus orca; assembly: GCF_937001465.1. Taxonomy (NCBI): domain Eukaryota; kingdom Metazoa; phylum Chordata; class Mammalia; order Artiodactyla; family Delphinidae; genus Orcinus; species Orcinus orca. The sequence continues at coordinate 157,308,363 of NC_064560.1, read as the reverse complement.
AAGTGTTACCACCATTCTAAGACTTTAATTATTATACTAATTTATGCTCACAGGTCAACTATATTCATTGGAGATTTGCTTCTGATTTCATGCACACTATGGTATTTTATATTGACAAATGCCCACATGATCTTCATATAGGGCATGGGGAATGCCATTTTACTTATTTTATGATAAGACAATAAAATTTTATTCCAGTTTTTTGTTTTACTTTGTTTTGTTTCATTTTTCCCTTCCCCGCTCTCCCAGAGACCCCCAAATCTCTAACATTCTGGAACTTTGATATTTTAACATGCACATTTTAAAAGGTACTACGGTGATCGAGGCTTTCTTTCCAAGGGTCTGCTGAAAATTACAACGGACAAGCCTAAAAACAGCAATTAATCAGCGCTTTGTCTCATCTTCTGGCTCATCAGTTCCAAATTTTCAGTCCAACTAATAGCGGTTTGGGATGTTTCTTTAAGGTGGCATATAGCTAACGGTTTCTGGAGACTCTCTCTCTAGTCAGAACGACACCATCTCAGCACACCCTCATCCATAATCCGAGGGTGGGCTCAAATGGGGCTAGACTGTGAAATGCTTTCATTTCCTATTGACTGGTTGTATACTTCCCTTGTGTTAATCCCTTGTTAATGGACACTTTCTTTGAGCCAGCTGAGATCGGGGTTGTGTTGTCTTTGTGATTCCAGCAGATTTTATTACTTGGATATCTTTGTTTTCATTATTTTTGAGATTTTGGGATTTTGTCTGTTTCATTGATATTGATTCTCTCAGTTAGAGATGGCCCGGCCTCCTACTGTTTCTGTTTGTGTTTGATCTACAAACAGTGGGAGGGAATCCTTAGGCTGCAAATGCTTTAGTTCTGTGCTTCCGCTGGGAAAGATGTGGTAAGAGCCATTAGCAGATTTCTCAACTGAAAACAGATGAATGTGGCTTTATACCTAGAAGGGGGACTTATATTTTGTCATTTAAATGACCTCAGGTCATTGTTCTGGGGCACTCATTTTAGAGGACAATGTGCAATTTTGAAGAGCTCTGACAATCACTTTCTGAGAAATCCAAAGAAAAATACATATGATTCCTTTATTTATTTGCTCTGCCTCTTCCTAGCTGTGTGACTTTGGGCAAGTCATTTTACTCCTCTGGGCCTCAGTTTCTTATCTTTAAAATGAAGGTACTAGACCAGATGATCTTTAAGTTCTTTCTCTCCTTGATTAATAGATGGAGAAGAAGTAACATTTCTTGAGCTGTTACTTAATGCTCAGGTATTTAAATATCTTATTTCAATGATGTACAGTTATTTCACTTTGTAACAACCCAGTGTGTAAGTATCATGATTTTGCAGATGAAATAATGGAGTTAAAATGTAGGTACATGATCTATCATCACCTATCTATGCTGAGATAGAGTTGGCTTCATGACTGCTTAGTATGGAAAAACGTACATTCTCTCCCCATTAAGATTATAAGGTGTTAGAGAGAGAGACCACACCTGCCGAACACTTACTTCAGGGCTTGGTTTCAAATACGTGGCTGTTAAATTAGGTTACTTAGTAGTTTATATGCAAGCTAATGGGTCATGACATTGAAAATGCACTAGCTGTATAGTTGCAACCATGTTGACTTCAGATGACAGTTGCACGATCTCTGATTCCCCTCCACTGGGGAGTCTAGCTGTTTATCACCTTATCATCCAACCAATAGCCAGAAAGATGCCATTTTCTGCTCAGGATCCCTTTTCAGGCAACCTATCCTTTCACTTATGTGCCTGTTAAGAAAGATTAAGAATTGACTTAAAAAAGAAGTAAAATCTTTACCAAAAATGCTTATTAAGTACCAACGTTAGTAAGGATTTCTTAAAAAATGGAAACATGTTGGCTAATGTATTTTATAATTGCACAATTAAAAGTAATCTAAATTGGCTAGAGATTTTACAATAGTTGTAATAAAAATGCTATCTCAGAAAGAAGTATGCTTTGAGCTTCCCCCTTCATTGTCAATAGCAGTCTGGATTGGACATCACTGTCTTTGCAGAGGCAGGACCTGGACCAGAGCCTTTTTCCAAGGAGGTAGAGGGAATGATGGACAGGTACAGACTAAGACAAGAGAACTTAATAACTTGGATCCCTTTCAAAGTGATATTCTTTACATTTTTGTTCAAAATGCAGAAACGCCAAAGGCTTTACGTGAGAAGGTTGGAGAACACCAACTGCTGGTATCAACAATTCAGCTCTGGCCCCAAATTTCTAATTCCCACCCAGTAAAGCAAAACCCATATGGTTAATGGAGCTCATTCTTCTTATAAGGCAGTTTGGAAACCATCGATTGCCCCTTATAACGTGCCTTTTGGGAGATTCATCATTTTATACATCAAGCTATTTATCTAAGAATTCCTTCCAACCTGTTGCAATTCTTCACCTCCTTCTGTTTCTAGAGATGTGTTAGATGGTTGTGAGCATGTTTTGCTGAGCTTCCCTTTATCCAGCTCGTGGGCCCAGTGAGGGGTTTTTTTGCCCTTGTGCTCCCAACTATCCTTCCATGGACTGACTTGTTAGGAGGCTTAAAGAATCTACCACTGGAATTTCTCACATGATGGTGTCTCTACAGCAGTCATGCTCAACCCACAACAGAATCCCCTTCAGGAACTTAAAATAATCCCCAATGCCTAGGCTTCACCCCCAGACCAGTAGCTCAGAATCTCTGGACTTGAGACCTGGCAGGAGTACTTTTTAAAGCTCCCCAGGTGATTCCAATGTGCAGCCAAGGTTGAAAACCAGGGCTTTGGAAGGACGGTGCTCTTACCTGGAATTTGCAATATATTCATTTGGATATATTTATCAGGAATTTGTGATATATAGTTGACTGTTGAACAACATGGGAGTTAGGGGTGTTGACCCTCCCCACAGGCTAAAATCTGCGTGTAACTTTACAGGTGGTCCTCAGTGTACACAGATTCAACCACCTTTGTACTGTAAGAAGTATTTCTTTAAAAAAAATTTTTTTTGGCCACGACGGGAGACCTGAGGGATCTTAGTTCCCCGACCAGGAATAGAACCTGGGCCCCCTGCAGTGGAAGCGTGGAGTCCCAACCACTGGACTGCCAGGGAAGTCCTTGTAAGAAGTATTTATTGAAAAAGATCCACATGTAAGTGGATCCCTACAGTTCAAACCCGTGTTATTCAATGGTCAACCATATTCATCTTGTTATCACCTGTTGAAAATTTTGTCTGATTCATCTGCTGGTCTGCAGAGGTCTGAAGAAATAGATTTTTCCCTTTTTGAAAAGAGGAGTGGGGTGGAGCCTGAGAAACCAGGGTGTCACTAACCACAGCAAACCTTGTGCTTGTAGTGATGCTCTCTCTGTGCTCACTGAAGCTACAAAGATAACTATTTGTCTAACCCTGCCCTGGAGAAGAAATTAGGGGAAAGGTGCCTTGTGGAGAGCAAGGTCTGGGAAAGGAGATGTGGGCACGGGCAGAAGAGGGCTCTGAGTCAAGGATTCCACCTAGATGCTGTCTTGGAAAGAAGACTCAGATTGGCCCACACCACATCCACCCACCCCTACCCCAGGACCTCAAGCTTCCGTGTGTGTGTGTGTGTGTGTGTGTGTGTGTGTGTGTGTATTTATTTAACATATATAATACATATAGAAATGCATATTTATGAGATAATCATGTAAATTTGAACCCTGAAAAATTTAAGAGTAATTGTTAATTAAAAAAATTTTTTTTTTTTTTTGCGGTACGCGGGCCTTTCACTGTTGTGGCCTCTCCCATTGCGGAGCACAGGCTCCGGATACACAGGCTCAGCGGCCATGGCTCACAGGCCCAGCCGCTCTGCGGCATGTGGGATCCTCCCAGACCAGGGCATGAACCCGTGTCCCCTGCATTGGCAGGCGGACTCTCATCCACTGTGCCACCAGGAAAGCCCCCCAATTTTTATTTTATATCAGCGTAGTTTATTAACAATGTTAGTTTCAGGTGTACAGAAAAGCGATTCAGTTATACATATACATGTATCTATTCCTTTTCAAATTATTTTCCAATTTAGGTTATTACAGAATACTGAGCAGAGTTCCCTGTGCTATACAGTAGGTCCTTGTTGGTTATATATTTTAAAGACAGTAGTGTGTACATTGTCAGTCCTAAACTCCCAATCTATCCCTCCCACCCACACTTCCCCCCGGTAACCCTGAATTCATTCTCTAAGTCTGTGAGTCTATTTCTGTTTTGTAAATTCTGTTTTGTAAGTTCATTTGCATCATTTTTTTTTAGATTCTGCATATAAGTGATATCATGATATTTGTCTTTCTCTGTCTGACTTACTTCATTTAGTAGGATAATCTCCAGGTCCATCCACGTTGCTGCAAATGGCATTATTTCATTCTTCTTAATGATTGAGTAATATTCGATTGTATATATGTATCACATCCTCTTTATCTATTCATCTGTCGATGGACACTTAGGTTGTCAAGCTTCCTTTTCATGGAAATAACTGCCCATTATCCTATTCCGGGACTTTTCCATTCCTCTGCCCTACTTGGTCTGGATCACATTCCACCCTTAGATAGCCACTTAGTCTATCATTTATTAAATACTGAGTATGTACTCTACTGGGCCCTACTGGGCAGTGGTTTCCTTACTACAGTATCAGAATTCCTGGTGGAATATGTTTTAAAATATATATTTCTACTCTAGCCCTTTTCTTGATTAAAAATGAAGATTTCTGTCACTCACCCCAGTATATTTGATTCAGTAGAGCTGGATAGGGGATGGAAACCTGCATTTTTAAACATGCTCCCATGTGATTCTGTTGTAGGTGCTATGAGAAATCCAGTTTGAGATGCTGTCACAGAAGATATAGAGAGAAGAGTCACGTGTAGTCCCTAACCTTGAGGAGAACGACAGCAACAGATGGGAGCCAGAGCTCAGGACCAAAGCACAGGGCTCCCAGCCCAGGAGCAGTAGGGGTGGTCCATCCTGTGCTCAACTCACCACGCTTGAACTCTGTCCTCTTACCTAGGAAAGTGTCATGTGGACGAGCCAGTCTTGCCAGAGGGTTGACCTAAGACCAGGGCAAGATCCATAGAACATGACTTACTATTCCCCAAACTAGTCACATTCTAGGCACCTTGGTGCTTGGTTTCTCCTGTCTAACCCTTTTTTGCTTGTCTGGAGAATCCCATCAATTCTTCAGCATTCAATTAGTAAGTCATCCTCTGGGTAAAGTCTTTCCTCATCCTTCCAAAGCCCAGTTGGTACATCCTGTTGGCTCTTCTGGTGTTTTGTGCTTGCCTCTGTGTGTTTGTCTCTGTGTCTCATTATGTCACACTGTGTCTCACTGTGGCCTCCAGAACATGTGGTGCTTGTCAGTCTCAGTATTAGCAGCGCTTCAGCAGGGACTGGCACATGGCAGGTACTCAAGAAATCTTTATCGAGTGGAGTCCTGAGGGCAGGAACAGGCAACCACTGGACCCCTCCATACAATGGGAGTGAACCTCCTGAGCAGTGAGAGTGAGATGAGAAGACACTCTCCCACCTCCAGTATAAGTGCTCATAATCCTACCCCCAGCTCCAGGAATGGTGAGGAGCCACGGGATGTGAGCATCCCACTATAAGGACCCCTGCATCCACCGTGCTGATGGACGCAGCTCCGCCAGAGCTCACAGTTCCAACAAGCAAAGAATGCGTGTGTAACAGATAGGAATAGCTAACACATAGTGCTTCCTGTGTGCCTGGCCCGCCTCTAAGCACTTACACTAGTAATTCACACACGGGCCCTACTTAACAGGTGAGACCAAGGCACAGAGTGCTTAGTTAACTTGCCCAAGGGCATATAGCTTGAAGTGGCAGAACTGCGATTCAAACTCATGCGACCTGAATCCAGAGTCTATGTTTTAACCACCACGCTCTAGTGGTTCTCTCTAAATACTAGTAAGTGTTCATTTTATGGCAGAAGAATTGGGGGGAGAAGCTCATCACTTGTGGGGGACTCAGGGTTTCCATTTTATTACACTTTCATATCACTGGAAATCATTTAATCCCATTTGTTAATCCATTTGTGGCAAACACTCTTCATCGTCTTCAGGTATTTAACGCCACTCCCAAATCTATATTAATTCACTAAGTTGAGAGTTTCAGAATTCAACATTTTTGCTTAACCTCTTTAGCTGGTACGTAGGAAAGCAAATTAACCATGCAGAATCCTTTCCAGTACTTCATATGATTTATAGAATAAATTATTTTAGTTATTTAAGCTTAAATAATTTTCAATGGTAATTGCCTAATGCTCTCCACTGAGCTTGCTTTTTTACTCTTTTCATTGCTTCAAGGTATTCACTAAAAAGGATTTAAAATTTTTGCTTAGAATGCTCTTTCCCTCGACCAAGAGTACAGGGCATTCTACATTCAATACCCTGTTAACTCACCTTTTCCATTTAACTTTTCAGAAAAGTTACCCCATGCTTAATATTTGCAAGCGGTTAAATAAAGAAAAAAACCTGAGATGTTGATGATTTTTAGGAATCAATGCAAGTGAGCTCAGATAGAACTGGCAGGGGCACAACTCAGTGGGAAAAAAAACCCTTCAGAAAGGCAGAAAAGAGATGCTCTCTCTGAAGCACCCTTGGTTGGCAGTGGGCTAGGGGCAGAGGCATCGGAGGACGCCTGGATGGGAGACCTGGTGCCAGAGCCTGCAGCAGACAGCTGTCTCCTGCTGCCCCAAGCAGGGGAACTCTTCTTCCTCAGCAATCACAGAATCAGAGGTTTAGAGCTTTTGCATTTGTCAGGAATTGTACACCGACTCTGAATCTTTTGTAATGAATTAAGGAAGGAAAGGAGGGAGGAAGGAAGGGAAGGAGGAAAGAATTAAGGAAGGTGGGGGAATATCCCCGCCAAAAAACCAAATATATACACTCACAGATGGCGGAAAGAAAGGGCAACCCTCCTAAATTCTACATATTATCCATAAAAACTGTACTTAACTTTTTCAATAAATAGAAATTTGCATTACTAGGTCTTCTTTCCTTTTTTTAGTGTAAACAGATAAGGCATAATCGATTCTTGGTCTAGAAATTTTCTGAGGATGGGGTAGGAGGACAGGGATGGTTTGGGACTCCCCTAAGAAGCAAAATAAAACAAAAATTGTCAAAGTGTTCTGAATTTGCCTCCTTGAAACATTTCACATCTGGTGGGGAGGTGATGGTGGCGAGAGCAGCTTTAGTGCTCTATAAACAAAATTCTAGCAAAGAAACTCAGACTGCACCCCTCCAAGGATCCATCCACCTCAATATGTATGTATTCTTATAGTATCAACAAGGGAATTTTGAAGGTAAGTACAAAAGTTACCTTCTCTAAAATTATCCTCACAGATTATGGTTGCTCCTTTGAGGGCAAGAATGTTATTTACCTGCAATATTTGTTCTCTTTCTTTCTCTTCTTTAAAAAAAAATTTTTAAAGACATTTTTTTAGGTTTACAACAAAATTGAGAGGAAGGCACAGAGACTTTTCCTATGCTCCCTGCCACTACATATGCAAAGTGTACCTCATCATCAACATCACCCTTTCCTTGACTTGTTTTATGAGAGAAAGAAAGACACCTCTATCTCAATTAAGCCTCTGTTTGGTTTCTTGTTTGGGTTTTTTTGGTCATGCTCTTATATGTAGCCAAAGCTAATCTGAAAAGATATAGCTGCTTTTTTTTGCGGTACACGGGCCTCTCACTGTTGTGGCCTCTCCTGTTGTGGAGCACAGGCTCTGGACGCGCAGGCTCAGCGGCCATGGCTCACTGGCCCAGCCGCTCCACGGCATGTGGGATCCTCCCGGACCGGGGCACAAACCCGCGTCCCCTGCATCGGCAGGCGGACTCTCAACCACTGAGCCACCAGGGAAGCCCTGCGATATTTTTTTAGAGCCCAACTTTATCAAGTTTTACTAAGGCATTCAATCTGGTTTTCATAGAAACAACTTTCTTTGTGAGCTCACATTTCATCTTACATAATATCTAATTAAACTGTATAATTAAAATAACCTGGTGTAAACAGGTTTGGGGACAATCCTAACCGAATCTTAGGAGGCATTCAACAAACCGGTGGAAGCAGAATGCACAAGCATATGTAGTGGTGAGGCGCATCAGCTTTTCCTGAGCCTTGGTCAGTAGATCCTACAGATGCAGCAGATGGCGTTGGCTAATCCTCTGAGTCAGTTAAGCAGAGGTCAGTTAGAGACCCCACTGTCAAACAGCAGCCCTAACTCTCACTATAGATGACACTAGGGCATGTTTTCCTTTTTGTGTGTGTGTTTTCTTTAAAAAAGGAAACAAGTTAGCTTTGAATATCCTCATTACTTACTTTTGGGGGGGTTGGGAGCAAATAATTTTTAATGGGATGGGTTTTTTTTAAACAAAAACACTGGAGAATCATACAATGCTGCCAGCATTGGACACAATTAGGCCACAAGTCTGCGCACACCTTTGCAACTGGCCCTATGATGGCAGAGCCTCTCCTCTTGCCTTTACTGTTTCCTATGACCTCCACATGATACCAAAATAAAGGAACATCTTTCTCCAGGATGACTTCCGTTGTTGAATTACCACTGCTGCATGTATCTTCCTTCTGAGCTCCAGTTTGCCTTTCTCGACTGTGGCCATCGCCATGTCACCTGCATCAGCAGCAGGAATCTGTTCAACCGTCCCTCGATCCACTTCACAGAGATAGTACACAGAATTATGGCTCCCGTGCTGTCAGCATAGCTCATCATGGTTCCTACCAGAAGACCCCAGAAATGCAGAATTTTGCATGGGAGGAACCACCACATCCTTGCTTCCACATCTCGAACATGAAAAAAGGCTGTATTGCTTTTTTTTATTGTGGTAAAATATATATAACATAAAATTTACCCTTTTAAGCCTTTTTGAGTGTATAATTCTGTGGCATTCAGTCAGTCTCATCTTGTGCAGTCATCACCACTATCTTCAGAACTTTGTTTTTATCACTACTAACAAACTCTGTACCCATTAAACACTAAGGTTTCCCCATTCCACGTTCCCCTCAGCCACTGGCAAACACCATTTTACTTTCTGTCTCTATGCAGTTGACTATTCTAGGCGCCTCATATAGGTGAAATCTACAATATCTGTCCTTCTTTGTCTGGCTTATTTCCCTTAGCATAATGTCTTCAAGCTTCACCCATGCTGTCTCATTGCTTTTGAAATGGTTTTCCCACTCAGACCACATCATCGTAGCCTAGAGTCTTCTGTACACCCCCATTTTGAGGTTGCCTTTCTTGCTCCAGCCTCCTGCAAAGTGGTGGTCTCCTGCCCCTACCACCCCGAAGTGTGAGTGCCTTTGAGGGAGACCACCCCACAGTCCGCCAGACTTGGTTGCTGGGTTCTATTTGTCCTTTCCAAGGTTCTGCTAAATCTTCTGTAACAATCAATTCAAATACACAAGTTTGGCGATTCAAATTACTTTTTCCAAAAGTACTTTAAAATGCATTCAGTTATTAATTGCCTGGTGGCCCTTTAATCAAATGGGAAAATTGACACAGCCAGAGGCATGTATTTTTGTGGAAAGAAAATTTATTTAAGAAGAAACAGCAGCTCTCACTGCTTAATTTAAACTGAGAAAACTGTGGAAAATCCACTACTAAGGAAAATTAATAAAACATTGCCGGCTGCAAACAGTGACTAATTGTGCCAGATGAAGACTGCCCGGAATTAATAACGTGCAGTCTTCTGTGTGAAGAACCCCCTACCACTTCAATTGACTGGGAGATTAAATTACTTCTAAGTTTGCCATATTAAAACAGAGCAGGAATAAAACGTTAGTGAAGGTACGTCTATTATTTACTGTCTGTGATATGGATATAATTATTTCCAAACAACTACAATGTGACGTGACCAGTAATATTTAAATGACTCTTTTAGCAAAAGGATCTACGGCAACATTTTTTACCCGAAGGGGAAAAAATATATCCTTCTCTTACTTTGAAAGTGATAAAATGATGCCTAGTGGACTTCTGCAGAGGGTAGGTCCCTGCCCCAATGGACAGAAATGTGCTTGCTGTCCGAGTTTGTACATTTCCCTCTCTGCATCAGATAGTGCTCTGGGGCAGTATGTGAAGCAGAAAACCTTAGCAATTCATTTCATGAGCTCTGATCTTAAGCGGAAGTGATCCAGAGGAAACCAGTGTAGATGCTTCAAGGCTTCTCCTGGTGCCTGATGTGACCATGAGCACACGTCTAACAGGATGGGTTCCTTCATGGGAGGCAGGAGGGAAGGGCAGAGCGATTTCCTGGGAAAAGGGGGTTCACTCATAAGGGACGTCCATTCGCACAGGCCCCGTCAACAGCACGGACACATCCTCCAAGCTTGATCGTGACACTGTACTACCTGGTAGGCCTTGGTTTCCTCCACGATAAAATGAGGATTAAATGACATAAACCAATGCTGCCCCTTTTCTTGCCCTGTTGTCAGGATTGGATTAATTTTCTTGCCCCAGAGGGTCGCCAGGAGGTTCTGTCAGTTTTCCTAGTGCATCCAAACTCTGATCCTGTGAAACAGGATACAGCACGAAGATGCCATTCAATGACCAGGAGAGATCTGTTCAAGTGAGGGGGATAAAGAAGAGAAATTCAGAAAACTAAGAGCTCTATTTGTATGAAGTGATGGGATGTTTGGGGGTGTGTTTCGTTTTTTGGTTTGTTTTTCAAATTTTAGAGATTAGCAAATAACTCAAGGAACCAAGGGACCGAATGAAGCCAACTGGACATGTGTGTTGAGGAAACGTCTCAAAGATGGAGATGTCCTCGGCCGAGAGGCGCTGTCTTCCTCGCCTGCTTATCCTTTAATGCTCACACAGAGGGTACATTCAGCCTCTTGCTATTTGATACTGCTGGCAGGAAGGTCTGAGTATTGGCCTGGAGAGAATAAAGGCATGTTGTTTAGAAATGCAGAGGCTTAACCCGAAGCGTAACTGGTTTGCGGTTTACCACAGAAATTATCTGGACATATCGTTTGATTTCCAGGTTTTTAATGTTATTCTAAACAAGATCTGGCTGCACAGCCCTCCGCTGTATGACAGACAGAGACTTTATCTGCCACCAAATGACATTCAGGCTTAATGCTGCAGCAGGGAATTGTATAAATTGGGGCATCCTTTGAGACCCTAGAGCATTATGGCCTCTCAGAGGGGGAGAGATGAGACCTGCTTCCTTCTCCCTGTTGCTCAGGCAAGACACTTTTTAGGCTGTTTCTCTCTATTTGGGTCATTTTGGTTTCCCTTTTTAAGAAACACTTAAGACAGGTTGTAGCAGGCCCACCCTTATCTACATGCTGGGTGTCCAGGTGCATTTATCACTGGATTTGAGGAGTCATGGGGAAGGTTCACGACCTGGCAAAGCTTCCTCTCCCTGCTGGCAAATACCCCCAAGAGAGGCAACGAACTGATTTGCACTTTTGCCAGTAACTGCTATCAAGCAGGATGTGAAAGGGTGGACCTCCAGATCCTGAAGGGGAAGCAGCCCTAGGAAAGGCACCAGAAAGGGAGAAACGGGACACAGGACCCAGAGTCAGACTGCCTGGGCCTGGGTGGTTTCTGCCTTTTAGAAGTGGCAGACTGACCCGCCCTGTTGCCTTCACACATCATTTCACGTATAGAGTCTGCCCCAACCTTGAGTGAAACCAGGACATTTAGAAAACATAAATTTGCCCTAAAGAGTTGTCTCAACTCAGTATCTCCAACTCCCCTCATTTTCCTTGAACTCACTTCAGTCAGACTCTCATCCCGGCTGCTCCTTCGGAACTGCCTTTGTCCAGGTCATCATGGCCTTTACGTTGCCACATCCAGTGGACACTCCTGATCCTTAAGTTATTTGACTATGAGGAATATCTGATCTAGTTGATCTTTCCTCCTGAACACTTCCGTACTTTGAAATTTGGACACACAAAGAAACATCATAGGGGCATGCACACGGAAGACCTTGTGAGGACACAGCAAGAAGGCAGCCATACGCGAGCCAAGGAGAGAGGCCTCGGAAGAAGGCAAACCTGCAACACCTTGATCTTGGACTCCCAGCCTCCAGAATTAGGAGAAAATACATTTCTGTTGTTTAAGGCATCCAGTCTGTGGTATTTTGTTATGGCAGCCCTAACAAACTAATACTCTTGTCAAGATGCTAACCATCGATTAATCAAGTGTTCATCAACTAGTTGTCTCTGAAAATTATACTCGGACAAAAAGTAGAAGACAGAGACTTTGGCCTCAAGAAGCTTGCCATGTGTTGCACGTGCAGAGCTACTTGCATGTTAGGGATGGTTCTGGTTATTCTCCATTTCCCTCTCTAGCCCCACTCTCCCCGCCATGATGCTCTGCTCGGTGCTTGGGGATGCTGATCCAGGGGCTCTCTGATCCTGGGCTCTCTGATCCTGCTGACCCTGGGCTCTCTGATCCTTCTGATCCTGGGCTCTCTGATCCTGCTGATCCTGGGCTCTCTTGCCCTCTGGCTTCCAACTGGGTTTGGCTAATGGAAATTAATACCAGGGGATTGGAGGTGGAAGAGAGAGGTAAGTTAGTTATTGCAACCCCTCTCCTTAAAGGGCCAGGTTGTGTCAATGCCTGGGTTTCTTCCCAGCCAGAGCTTTCTCTAGATTCTGTCATCTCCATTCCCTCTCCTTGTCCCTGTAGGCCTATAGGTGGTCATGGCTTCCCATCACCCCTAATCCCCAGGTGCTCTCTCCTCTGTTGGCTCCCTTAAACACTACCGACACCTCTATAAAGAATCCTAACTTAATTAAGCTCTTTTTAATTAGACCTCTTTGAGTATGCTATTTGTTTTCCATCAGAACGCTGACTCATATGGAGAGGTAGAGTAGTATGGTGAGCAAAACCATCACTTTGGTGTCAGACAGCCCTGAGTTTGTTTTTTTTTCAAATTGAAGTATAGTTGATGTACAATATTATATAAGTTACATGAGTACAATATAGTGATTCACAATATGTAATGGTAATACTCCATTTATAGTTATTATAAAATATTGGTTGTATTCCCTGTGTTATACAATATATCCTTGTAGATTATTTTATACATAATAATATGTATAATTATTAATCCCCTATCTATAGGGGGATTAATCTCCTATAATCTCTTAATCGCCTATCCCTAAATTGCTCCTTCTCCCTCCTCTCTCCCCACTCGTAACCACTAGTTTTTTCTCTATATCTGTGAGTCTGTTTCTTTTTTGTTATATTCACTAGTTTATTGTAGTTTTTAGATTCCACATGTAAGTGATATCATATAGTATTTATCCTTCTTTGTCTGACATTTCACTTAGCATAAAACCCTCCAAATTCATCCATGTTGTTGCAAATTTTATTCTTTTTTATGGCTGAGTAGCATTCCGTTGTATGTGTGTATATATATATATATATATATATACATATATATACATACCACATCTTCTTTAACCATTCATCTGCTGATGGACACTTAGGTTGCTTCCATATCTTGGCAATTGTAAATAATGCTGCTATGAACATTGGGCATGTATTCTTTGGAATTAGTGTTTTTGTTTTTTTCTGATATATACCCAGGAGTGGAATTGCTGGAAGGTGTGATTAGACAGCCCTGAATTTGAATACCAGCCCATCAGTAAACAATTGCACAATTGCACGATTCTGTTGCAAGTTTCTTTATCTCTTGGATCCTCAGTCTCCCCTGAGGATATATAAAGTGGGCACAATAACACTTTTCTTATAAGGTTGCTAAGAAAGTTAGATAAGATAATATACAGTGCTTGGCAAATAGCAAGTGCTCAACAATGGTATTACAGAAGTAGATGAAGTAGTTGGTTTTATTTTACAGACATTCTTAGAAATACTTAAGCCCAAAGAAATGCCTTCCTCATGAGAAAGTTGCAGGTGCCAGAGCAATTTTAAAGAAGAGATCGAAGTCCTGACAGGTCCCCCGTGCTGGGCAGAACTGATGGTCCCAAGCCATGGGGGACACACCCCTTCTCCCAGTTATTCAATCCAATACTAAAGTAGGTATTATTTTGAAGGGATTTTGTAATTAAGGTTCCACATCAGTTGACCTTAAGATAGGTAGATTACCTAATCCCATGAGCCCTTTAGAAACAGAGACTTTTCTCTGACTGGTCCCAGAAGGAGGAGGCAGAGAAACACACTCCAGCTGGCCTGGAGGAAAGAAAAACATCCAGGTTGTGAACTGCCTACAGGGGCCACATGGCAAAGAACTGCAGACAGCCTCTGGGAGCCGAGAGAGGTCCCCAGCCAACTTCTAGCAGGAAAACAGAAAAACAAAGACCTCAGTCCTACAACCACAGGAAATGGATTCTGTCCACAAAATGACCTCGGGCCCCAGGTGAGAACTGTGGCCTCAGCTGACACTTTGATTTCATCCCAGTGCATCTTGCCCTACGGAAACTATGAGAAATAAATTTCTGCTGTTTTAAATCACCAAGTTTGTGGTCATTTGTTTCACAGTAAATATTAGCAACCACACATCGAACTTCTGCCCCTGATGGGAAACAAAATTGTCTATGTAGCTATTGGCCAAAGGGATAAACAAGTGAGGAGAAACAACACAGAAAAATAGCTTCTGACTTCAAGAGACGTTTTTAGTAGGCTCATTAATTTCAAAAATGGTAATGGAAGACTTTGGAAAATTCCACAGTTCAAGATAGGAAAAGGAAGGCTTACCAAAAGGCAAACACCTTAGTTCCTGTCTGCACGCTGTTTCTTTAGGCTACTAAGCTCTCTCTTTCTCAGGGGGCCATAGTGCAAACAACTAAAATCTTAAAGAAACAATCAAGTAAAATAAAGCATATAGGAAACTTTGTTTATGTAGTAAAGGTGTTCCAACAAAGAAAAATGGAATTTAAATAATTACCTTGGTAAAGCAGAGCACATATTAGCTCTAGGAATCAAGTCTACTGTTTAAGGAACTTTTTGCAGTCTGTATTTATAAGTGATTAATAGCTATAAAGGAAGAATCTTACTTTGGCACATGTTAATCCACTTCATTATCTATGATATATATTTGATTGTTTTTTTTTTTTCCATATTTGAAAATGTGTGCTTCAGGTAGATTTTCATGATTTTGATAGATTTTTTAAACTTTCCTTATGAGCATTTAAGGGAATCTAAATTATTTTCTGAATCCTCATTGTTTCTCTGTTGTTCTCTGGAATAATGCGCAGAACTGAGTTTTGCAACACAGTGCTAAGGTCTTTGTTTTATTGTGGGGCTAATTATTACCATAGGTCATTATAAGATAAGAAGCCACAAATATGTTAGTAATGACAAAGATCTAAGCAGCTAAAAGAGCATACATGCTTGGATGAGGATATATTCTTGCAAAGATATCTTTACATTTCAGTAATTAAGCATGTCATATTAATTGCATGGCCCTTTCATAAAACCTTGCAAAAAAAAAAAACACATCAAGAACTTTTCCTCTTGATATCAGATTAGAACTGATTGCATAATTCCATTACCTGGATAATTAAATACAAATTTAGTAGCTTCAGAACTGTACAATGTTGTGGTTTCATTTTCTAATAGAATTACCCTGCCTTTGGTGTAGAATCCTTGCTAAGCAATGGAGATCTAATTACTTAGTGACATGACATTAACTCCTCAGGGACCTTTCCTCGGAGAAAAGGCTCAGATTAAAAATGATTCAGGGAGCTTCTTTCTCATTTCATTACTGGGATCTAAATCACAGGAATTAGAGATGTGAGAGATCTATTAGGTTTTCTTCTCTCTTATTCAGGGAGCACGGGAAGAGTGTTCATCAGATATTGTTCTTCTGGGTTTGCTTAGGTCCAATTTACATAAAAAAAGAACAATTTCTGGATGTAACATATTGTTGGGATGAGTCCCTCCTCCAGCCCCTGAAAGACACATCATTTCTGTCACTTCACAGATTCTCTAATGATAATCTCAGGACACACTTGTTTGCCAAGGTGCAGGGTGATAACATGGCTGTGTTCCTGACAGAATGATTACCTCACGTTGAAAATGATTTTAGGCAGAACTAAACAGGAATATCCTCATGTGAAGGATACCTTTCAGTAACTCTGAAAATAACTCTGTGTAGGATTTGAAGGCCTTCATCGTTTGGTTTGATAACAGACCTTGAAGCCACTTCTGTAGGTCAGAGTCCAATTATTTTCACAGTAGTTTAAACTTATACCAGCTCTGATTCCCTGAAAGTTTTTAAATCAGGGTGTTCAAAGAAACATCATCCATCACCTCTACCAGTGGGAATGACGGGGTAGAGCAGGTGTTTTCCATGTTTGCCATCTGTGTCAGTTTGTGTTGTAGGTCCTGCATCTGTGGCCATCTTGAGGTCATCTCAGTAGTCCTGCTGACCTTGGTTGGGCTTGTCCACTGGGGTGACTTAGCTCTTGTCCTGTATTGGGCTAGCCTCAGCTTGTCCCCTGCTGATGGCAGAAGTTCGAGGGTGAGCAAACCCAATGCACAAGCCCATATCAAGCCTCTGCTTGCCGCCTATCTTTTCACATTGCACTGAACAAAGAAAGACACACAGTGAGCTCAGTGTCAGGTACAGGGTTCTACCATCAGGCTATCCTGCCCATGGAGGAGGGCAAAGGGACATGACACAGGGTATGGATACAGGGAGGGATGAAAAATTGGGGCCATTATGGTTATTTACCACACAGTTCCATCAGCAACTGTGGGACTGCTCTTTTATATAATCTGGAAAAAATGTCTTTATTAGTAAACTGTCTCTTAGATGATTTTCAACCCTGGAGTAGGTTTAGAAATGAGCCATTAAATGAGATGTTGTAGAAGAAAGTATGTAGTGTCTTGATTATCTTTGAGTCCTTTAGTCATTATGGAAATTGCTAATTAGAAAGATAATCTTGGATGCAATTGATATCTTTTCTATCTTTATTAATCAGAAACACTATTCCTTAGGTATAACTGTCTTAGTCTGCTCAGGCTGCTATAACAATATGCCATAGACTGGGTGGCTTAAACAACAGGAATTTATCTGTCATGGTTCTGGAGGCTGGGAAGTCCAAGATCAAGGTGGCAGACAACTGAGTTCCAACAGTGAGGGCTCTTTTCTGGCTTTTAGATAGCTACCAGCTTACTGTGTCCTCACGTGGGAGGGAGGGAGGGAAGGAAAGAGAGAGAGGAAGAGGGAAGAAAGGAGGCTGGGAGGGAAAGGGGGAGAGAGAGAGAGTTTGTTTCTGGTGTCTCTTCTTATAAGGACACTAATCCCATCATGAGAGGCCCCACCCTCATGACCTCATCTAACTCTAATTACCTCCCAAAGGCCCTATTTCCAAATACCTTCACATTGGAGGTTAGGGCTTCAACATAGAATTTGGGGTGGGGGGGAGACATAATTCAGTCCACAGCAATAGCTATTACCCAAATAGATTCTTCAATATGTGAGGGAGCTCCATGAGAGCAGTGTCTCTATTGCTAAAAGTGAGATGTGGATTGTAATGGAAATGGGTGAGGGTTGAACTGGGAGGGCATTGTGAATAATGTAGGAAGGAGAGAGGTTGGGGTGTATCACTTTGAGAACTTATTCCTGTGACCTGGGCTTCAGACTTCACATTATCCATTCCATGATAAGCACCCATCCAGAAGTCAGTCACATTGTCTAAGATTTGGCAAGACAAACACTACACTTCCCTGATGACCCCAGTGAGACCATGCTAGTGGTAGTTATTTTACAACTGCATCAGAAAAATGAAACATAGTTTACACTACAATTGCAAAGATGATTAAGATAATATATTTTCACTTGGAATGATACAGTGAAAGAAGAAGCATTTTTATTTTATAAATTGTGGGTCTTTTTTTTACGTGCAGAAGATACTCTTCAGAAGATAACTTTAGTTTTAAAACAATAATACTTGATATGCTAAATTACAAATAAAAAAACCTAGCTCTTCCATAAGCTTTTAGGTTTGACTTAAAATTTTTATTATTCTATTTATTAGCCTAGCAAATTTAACAATTACTTTTTTTTTTTTTTTGCGGTATGTGGTGGGCCTCTCCCGTTGCGGAGCACAGGCTCCGGACGCACAGGCTCAGTGGCCACGGCTCACGGGCCCAGCTGCTCCGCGGCATGTGGGGTCCTCCCGGACCGGAGCATGAACCCGTGTCCCCTGCATTGGCAGGTGGACTCTCAACAACTGCGCCACCAGGGAAACCCTAACAATTACTTTTTAAACTGGCCTTTGAATACACTTGTTTAATTTAATTAATAAATTTAAATATCTTAAAATAATTTCAATTACATTTACTAATTAATGTATTTGATTTCCTTTTAAAATCTTTTGTTTGATAGACCAACCTTCTCAAATACTCAACTTGTTCTTATAATTCCAATAATTGAAATTTGTATATGGTGATTCTTAAGCTCTCTTAGACAATCCAGTAATATTTATAACCTTAGTTAGATTTCAACTTAAAATCTAAATCAATTACTGGCTCATACATCTTAATACTGGAATTACAAGGCTGATCAGTTACTCTAACAGGACAGATTCTCTTAAATAGTACAAGTAGTATTATATACCAAATATGCAGATTTCTTTCCACTCAAACATATTGAGCCTCTTAACACTTCTACATTTCATTCTGAAAGATTTGAATTATCTCAAGCCATGTTAAGGATTGAGGTCGCTTAATGACCAGTTTCCAAGTAGGACCAAGGCTGGATTCTTGTCAGCAATCCTGATAGAATATGCTGCTGCTTCTTCATAGTCATTATATTTAAACCCCCACTGCCAAATGGGTGATCCCAGATAGACCTGTGCCCTGAGTTCGAGTTTTGTCTTACCTAATTCTTCTGTAATCCGAGTCTGAACACCTCCAAATGAAATCACTAGATTACATTTGACATATTTTTGGCTCTTTTTGTATGTAAATTTCTCTTCTCCCTAATTCTAAAGATCTTTGAACTTCCCAGAAGTGTGCATTCTTTCCATATACTTTTAATCTCTTATGACCATACAACTTTTTCAGATATAAAATAATACCCAATTTGATTGCGGAGATTTCTCACGGCTTTGAGTATTTTGGTCACAACTTTCAAGGTCATTTTAATGACACAGGTATTTTTCAGAAAGACAAAGTCTAAATGCGATCAGATTTCTTCATTTCAAACCACTGATGGCATCTCCCAGATGGTGCGTTTCTCACTGCACAGCAAGATCACAGTATGATTTGAAGTTTTTTGAAGTATTCAAATGTAAATGACAAGTAATGTTTCCATAGCTTACTTTAAACCTTGTGAGTTGACCGAGAAATGCTGATTCCTCATTAGCAAATTTTGAATACATTTAAATATGGAAATCTTTATATGTTTATGTCTTGTCTCCTGAAGTAGATTGTAAGCTCCTTAAGGGATAACACCCAGTCTTACATTTATTAGCTGGAGAACAGTAATTGGCTAGATAATGAAGACTAGTTATTTGATCAGGACTTGGACTCTTGCCTCATAGCAAAGAAGGGATATTTTTGTTCTTTAAATCAGATGCTCAGTCCTGTGGCAAGAAAATAAATTCTGGGGACAAAGACACTGCTTAACTTGTAACATTTATTTAGAATCCTTAAATCCAGGACCAAGTACATATTCTCAGGGGACATTGCACTCTCTCTAAAAAGTCATTGACTTTATGTAAAAGACAATCTTTTAAAAATGTAATATAATCATATTCTGGACCATCTGGATGACAAATATAATGGAGTCCTGCCATGTAATTTCAGCACCAAGTCTGTGATTGTAGTATTATTGGAGTCCAGTAGTACTTTCACAGTTTCAGACTAATGAGTGGAGAACACCACAAACTCAATCTGTAAAATCACATATTAGGTTTTTACAACTGCATCAGAAAAATGAAGGAGAATATATATTGCAGTTAAAGATCATTATGATAACAATTACTCAAGGAAGTAATGCTTTGACCAATAAGTAATAAGGATCAAATGATGTCAACATATTCAGTTTGAAAAACACTTCCCAGGAATTCAGATAGTTGCATTGGCATGCCCAACTCAACAGAACAAGGGAGGGGCAGACAGCCCTGTAGTCATGTTGTAAGTGGTAGTTCAATTTCAGGAAAACATTATGTATCTGTCTCATTAATTTAATGTTAATTTGAATTTTACTGGGTTTGCAATTTGTTTGTAATTAGTGCACAGACTTTGGTTTTATAATTGAATAAGAACTGCAATAGGAGTTCATCACTAGTTTTATGTTCATACATGTTTAAGTAATATTATTATAAACATAATTGAAGTCAACATCTGGGCTTCAATGAGAATTTATTTTTTTTCTTTTAGATTGATTTTACAGTACTCACATTGAGAAACTTTGGTGCAACATTTATATGCTAGTATGATTTCCATTTTCATCACAGAGAACTTAAGTATTTTAAGGGCAATTTGAGTATAATAATTGATTAAAAAAAGAGTACATATCCATGTGTATGTGAGTGTATACATGTATACATCTTACCAAAAACTACAAAATGCTTTGAAATCCCAGAAGATAAATTATATTTACATATGTACGATTACAATAAAAATCATTATAACATTGCATCAGGAGATCTGAAAATAAAGCACAGCATGGCTAATCCTGACCCAGGACTATAAGTCTATGCAGTGAGGTATGTTAATTCCTCTCATGGAGTAGAGTTATATTAACCCATTAGGACACCCTGTTGCTTGTTTGCATTTCTCTTTCTGGGATTTTCATGCCAAATGCAAGCACCAGAATGGAGAGTTCAGTCTGCTCTGCTGGAGGGATGTAAACAGCACTCCCTAGTTCACCTGTTTATTGTCACTGTGACACCATCTGAGTGATGGGGCCCTGGGAGGTGCCTGAACCTGAGAATCATTTGATTGGGGAGATGCCTGGGGCCTGGTCTTTAAAAACAAACCCCAAAAAAGCGTTTTCAATCTGATTCTCTTAACCTGGGGTTCTTACTCTGGGTAGGACCCTGGGAACTGGGGGGAAAAAAAAGAAGGGGAAAAAACCTCCCCATACAGAGAAGAGCAAATTGAAAGTCACAGAGGGGTGTGCCTCAAGGCAGTGTGTAAATCCACTTCCTTTGTCATAACAAGGACAAATCTTATCTTTGAAGTTTCTCCTTCCTGTTACAAGGAGAATGTCTTTTGTTTAATCCATTTTAGCCCTTAATACCTGACCGGGATCAATCCCATTGGCTAGATTACACAGCATTCACACTGATTTTAAACTGGCCTGGGGTGGGGGTCGGCGGACAGGGGGTGCCAGGTACTGCCTCATTGGTGTGAGAATCTCAAAAACAATCAACATCTCTGTCCAGATCACCTTGATTTTGACAAACAAGCCGTCCTTTTACACTTAAATGCATAATCATATTGACCATTGTTAAACAGATTTTGGTGTGTTCTATAAACGGTATATTTTCAGTGGTCCTTTAAAAACATTCTTATTCACTCATTCACAGTGGCATAGGAGACTGTGAGGTTCATCACATAGAACATAATGCCTTCAATTAGAATTCAAGGGCCACCTTCTTCCCCAGTCCCCATATCAACTGTGGGTGCCAGTTTGAGCAATAGGGGACACTGAGCTTCTCAGTCCCTAGCCTCAATGTCATATCTCTTTCACAGGGATCTGATTATTGAGTAAGAAAAAGAAAATAAGAAAGAAAGGCTTTTAATAAAATGCAGTCCTATTTTTTTCAATCTCTAAGAAAGCTTTCAGCGCCTTTTCTTACAAGAATTCTCAAACCCAGTGACAAGCAAAGGTGAGGCGCCTTCAGAACAGACTTCAAAAAGGGCCATTTACGGGCTTCCCTGGTGGCGCAGTGGTTGAGAGTCCGCCTGTCGATGCAGGGGACACGGGTTCGTGCCCCGGTCCGGGAAGATCCCACGTGCCGCGGAGCGGTTGGGCCTGTGAACCGTGGCCGCTGAGCTTGCGCGTCCGGAGCCTGTGCTCTGCAACAGGAGAGGCCCGTGTACCGCAAAAAAAAAAAAGGGCCATTTGCTAATTAGGTATTTTTCTAGGCACGTGGCTATTAACTGGTTCTTAACCAATACACATTGTCTCTCAAATCACTTCAGGTTGCCTGAGTGCTGAGAAACTATCCCAGAAAACCAAACAGCAGAGCGGGGAGGAAGGAAGGAGGTAATGAAGCAGGCTGCATTACCAGTGGGACTTTCACTTACTCTCTTATCCAGAAGGAGACCAAAACTTCACAACTACTTCTCACCACCCTGTTGTGTCTTTGAAAAACTTAATCACATAGGACTGACTAGAAAATAGCACAGTCGGTGGGGACAGGGAATGCACATTTGATGCTTGCGTCAAAGGCGAGACAGATTGGCTCCTGGTTTCTTCATTTTGGCTGGTTAGGTTTGCTCTGACAGTCACCCCGAGCTTCCCAAGGGTAGAAAACATGCTATTCATCTCTCCAGCCACAGGTCACTTCACAAGGGCTTGGGGCTTCATGAAGTCTCAAAAAGAGGTTTATGGGTAACCAAATGAATTGATTTTGAGAGTACACTGTGTGCCCCCCTCCAGAAGAAGGTGAACATATCATTTGTCACCAATAACCATATCAAGAAACAAATGTGAAACATGCTAGTATTTTTTTTTCTCTCTTTAACAGTCAGGAGACAGAAGTACTGTTTGAGAACTGAAATTGTTTATTGGATGTCACGTTAATTCATTTATTCTTGTGATGCTTTTTTCATCTCCATCCTTCACACTGGCAGCTGGAATGCACTTTTGCTTGCACAAGGTAGGAAAAACTGACAAAGTAGAGCACCTTGAGTTACATGGATTAGATTTTAAAGTTTCTAATTTATCAATGTAGCTTAATATAAAAATGATTGGGGGTACAGAAATTGACAAGCTGATCCCAAAATGCACATGGAAATGCAAAGTACCCAGAAGAGCCAACACAATCTTGAAAAGGAAGAACAAAGTTAGAAGACTCACACTTCCTGATTCCAAAATGTATCACTAAGCTGCAGTAATCAAGACCGCAAGGTGCTGGCATGTAGAGGGACATTTAGATGGTGATGGTCAGTTTCATGTGTCAAGTTTGCTGAGCTACAGTCTCCTGTTATTTGATCAAACTCTAATCTAGGTGCTGCTGTGGAGGTATTTTGTAAATGTGACTAAAGTCTATAATCAGTTTACTTTAAGGAAGATTATCCCAGATAATCTGGGTGGGCCTGATTCAATCAGTTGAAAGGCCTCAAGAGCAGAGCTGAGGCTTCCCTGAGGAAGAAATTCTGCCTGTGGATAGCAGCTTCAGCCTGTGCCTGAGATGTTCAGCCTGCCCTTCCTCACCGCCTGCCCTATGGATTTCAGATTGCCACAGTTGCAAAGTCAATTCTTTACAATGAATCCCTCTTTCTCTCTCTCTCTCTGTATGTATGTATGTGTAGGTGTATATATATACAGATGTGTGTATATACATCTCTCTATGTATGTATATGTGTGTGTGCAAATATGTAAATAAAGGCATACCTTATTTTACTGGGCTTTGCTTTACTGCACTTCACAGATACTGCGTTTTTTTACAAATTGAAGTTTTGTGGCAACCCTATGTTGAGCAAGTCTACTGGCACCATTTTTCCAATGGCATTTACTCATTTTGCGTCACTGTGTCACATTTTGGTAATTCTTGCAATATTTCAAACTTTTTCATTAATTTCATATTTGTTATGGTTGTTAGTGAACTGAACTTGGGTCCCCTCACCTGCCCTACAGCAAAGCCAATCTGCTGACACTGGATTGTGGTGAAGGAACGTACAATGTTTATCGCAGGGCACCAGGCAATGAGAACGGGCAGCTCATACTGAAACGATCCAAACTCCCTGATGGCTTTCAGGGAAGGGTTTTCAAAGGCAGTATTTGGGTGAGGGTTGAAGCTCATGGAGTTTCTTCTGACTGCTTGGTGAAGTTTCAGGAATCTTAATCATCAACCTTCTGGTTCAAGCCAGTCTGGGGTTTATGTTTTTGTGGTCGGCATGTACTCACCATCCTCCACCTAGGTGGTGGTCTTAGTTTCTGCAGAACAACTCAAAGATACGCATCAGATTGTGATGTATATCCCTTGAGGAGAACTAGGACTCTGTTTTATTGCTGAACTATTTGCTTTCCTTTTGTTTCTGCATTCCCTCACTTCCCTAATGAGTAATGGCTTGAGTCTGCTCTTTGGAACTCAGGGAAGGCCTAGGAGACTAAAGCCTTTTTCTACAAACAAGAAATGGGATACAGGGAGGAGCTTCTGTACCTGGGAGAGCCCTGCAGGGTCCTGCTCAGTTTCAAATCCCCCCTTTTCTTTGATACTCCCCAATTCTGAGGGGAACAGGGGTGGGACAAGAAAGGGGATAAAGTTTTAGATAGAGAGGTTAATCATAAACTCGGCGGGGAAACTCAGTTTTAGGGGGATTCCGTTTCATGGTGATTGGTGATTTGTGATCGGTGATCTTCGATGTTACTCTCGTAAATGTTTTGGGAGCCACAAACCACAACAATGTAAGACATCAAACTTAATTGATAAATGTTGTGTGTATTCTGACTGCTCTACCAACTGGCTGTTCCCCATCTCTCCCCCATCCTCAGGCCTCCCTATTCCCTAAGACACTACAGTGTTGAAATTAGGCCAGTTAATAACCTTACAATGGCCTCCAGGTGTTCCAGTGAAATGAAGAGTCACATGTGTCTCACTTTAAGTCAAAAGCTAGAAATGATTAAACTTAGTGAGGAAGGCATGTCAAAAGTGAAGACAGGCTGAAAGCTAGGCCTCTTGCACCAAACAACCAAGTTGTGAATGCAAAGGAAGAGCTCTTGAAGAAAATTAAAAGTGCTACTCTGGGGGTCGGGGGAAGATATAAATTAGGAGTTGGGGATTAACAGATACACACTGCTATCTATAAAACAGATAAACAACAAGGACCTACTGTATAGCACAGGGAACTATATTCAATATCTTGTAATAACCTGTAATGAAAAAGAATCCGAAAAAGAATATATATATAAAACTGAATCACTTTACTGCACACCTGAGACTAATACAACATTGTAAATTAACTATACTTCAATTAAAAAATGGTTTTAAATAAAATGCTACTCCAGTGAGCACACAATTGATAACAAAGTGAAACAGGCTTATTGCTGATATGGAGAAAGTTTGAGTGGTCTGCATAGAAGATCAAATCAGCCACAACATTCCCTTAAACCAAAGCCTAATCCAGAGCAAGACCCTAACTCTCTTCAGTTCTATGAAGGCTGAGAGAGTTGAGGAAGCTGTAGAAGAAAAGTCTGAAGCTAGCAGAGGTTGGCTCATGAAGTTTGAGGAAAGAAGCCGTCTCCATAACACAGAAGTGCAAGGTGAAGCAGCAAGTGCTCATGTAGAAGCTGCAGCAAGTTATCCAGAAGATCCGGCTGAGATCATTAATGAAGGTGGCTACACAAACAACAGATTTTCAGTGTAGATAAAACAGCCTTATACTGGAAGAAGATGCCATCTAGAACTTTCATAGCTAGAGAGGAGAAGTCAATGCCTGGCTTCAAAACTTCAAAGGACAGGCTGACTCTCTTGTTAGGGGCTAACGCAGCTGGCAACTTTAAGTTGAGCTCTCATTTACCATCCTGAAAATCCTAGGGCCCTTAAGAATTATACTATATCTACTCTGCTTGTGCTCTATAAATGGAACAACAGAGCCTAGATGACAGCATATCTGTTTGTAACATGGTTTACTGACTATTTTAAGCCCACTGTTGAGATCTACCGCTCAGAAAAAAAGATTCTTTTCAAAATATTACTGCTCATTGACAATGCGCCTGGCCTTCCAAGAGCTCTGATGGAGATGTACAAAGAGATTCATGTTTTTTCATGCCTGCCAACACAACATCCATTCTGCAGCCCATGGATCAAAGAGTAATTTCTACTTTCAAGTCTTCTAATTTAAGAAATACATTTCATAAGACTATAACTGCCTTACGTAATGATTCCTCTGATGGATCTGGACAAAGTAAATGGAAAACCTTCTGGAAAGGATTTACCATTCTAAATGCCATTAAGAACATTTGTGATTCATGGAAGAGGTCAAAATATCAGTATTAACAGGAGTTTAGAAAAAGTTGATTCCAGCTCTCATGGATGACATTATTCAAAAGAATGAAATTGTACCCTTACCTCATAACCTTTGGAAAAATTATCTCAAAATAGATCAAAGACCTAAATGTAAGGGCTAAAGCTATAAAATTCATAGAAACAGAGGTGTGCATTTTGTGATCTTGCATTAAGCAATGGATTCTTAGATATGACACCAAGAATACAAGCAACAACAACAAAAATAGATAAACTGGCCTTTATCAAAATTAAAAATTTTGGGGACTTCCCTCATGGCACAGTGTTTAAGAATCCGCCTGCCAATGCAGGGGACACGGGTTCGAACCCTGATCCGGGAAGATCCCACATGCCACAGAACAAATAAGCCCGCGTGCCACAACTATTGAGCGTGCATGCCACAACTACTGAAGCCTGTGTGCCTAGAGCCCGTGCTCTGCAACAGAGAAACCACCACAATGAGAAGCCCACGCACCACAATGAAGAGTAGCCCCCACTTGCCACACTAGAGAAAGCCCACACACAGCAACAAAGACCCAATGCAGCCATAAATAAATAAGTAAATAAATAAATAATTTAAAAGTTTGTATTTCAAAGGACATTATGAAGAAAGTGAAAAGATAACCCATAGAATGGGAGGGAAAATTTGCAAATCATATATCTAATAAAGGTCTAGTACCCGGAATATATAAAGAATGATTGCAACTCAACAACAAAGACAAATGGCCCAATTAAAAAATGGGCAACTGATTTGAATAGACATTTCTCCAAAAAAAAAAAAAAATTCAAGTGGATATGAAACACATGAAAAGGTACTCAATATTATTAGTCTTTAGGAAAATGCAAGTCAATGAAATACCACTTCATACTATTAGAATGGCTAAAATTAAAAAAACAGACAAAAATAAGTGTTGATAAGGATGTGGAGAAATTGGAACCCTTAGACATTGCTGGTGAAAATGTAACAGCCACTTTGAAAACAGTTAGCAGTTCTTCAAAAGTTTAAACATAAAGTTAGCACGCAATCCAGCAGTTCCACCCCTAGGCATATACCCAAGAGAAATGAAAACATATGACCACATAAAAACTTGCACACAAATGTTCATAGTAGTGTTACTCATAATCATCCAAAAGTGGAAGCAACACAAATAGTTATCAAATGATGAATGGATAAACAAAATGTGGCATATCTCCATAATGAATATAGTTTATTCAGCCATAAAAGGGAATGAAATACTGAAACATGCTACAACATGAATGAACCTTAAAATGATTATGCCAAGTGAAGAAGCCAGACACAAAGATCACATATTATGGGATTCCATTGATATGAACTATCTAGGATAGGTAAATCCATAGGAATAGGAAGGAGATTAGTGCTTTCCAGTGACTGGGTGAGGGATGGGTGAGAGTACGGAAGTGACAGCTAATGTAGATGGGGATTTCTTTTTGCAGTGAAGAGAATATTCTGGAGTTAGACTATGACAATGGTTGCACAACTCAGAACATACCAAAATCCACTGGATGGTATACTTTAAAGGGCAAATTTTATGGTATGTGAATTATATCTCAATGAAAGAATGAATGAGGGATAATTATAAATTCTTTGATACTTATATAGAATACATATGACCTTACTATAAGTAAGTCTTCATGCTTACATAATATCGATATGTAAAACACGCAGCAGTTCCTATGGAGATATTCTGTGACATTTCCTTGAAACTGGGGCTATAATTATCACCAGGTTTGTTTTTTTTCTAATATAGAGGTGTCTAGATACATAAATGATATGGAGCTAAGAAATTTCTCAGCTTCATTGTGTGATACAGAACTTTTTGGCTCTAGGGCAGTGAAATAATCTGCAAATGAGAGAACTTTGACCTGACAAAAGTATGTTATTGACGATCCAAGATTCTTTCACTAATAATAATAATATTTTGAGTATCTACCATGTGCTGAGCATTTTACATATGCTATGTCATTTAATACTTATAATAACCCTCTGAGGCTATTATTCATATTCTATTATATCACATTCTACCAATAAGCAAACTGAAGATCAATGAGGTTAGCTAACAGGCTAACTCGTATTGCTTTCTAGTAAAATTCGATAATGGCTGAGCCAAGAATCAAACCTCCGAAGCTCAGACTCTTTTCCCAGTGAAACACTGCCTTCCCAGAGATGGCCCATGTATGAGGGCAATCTCACTCCACCATGTACATTTGGGGAGTAGGCGTAGGTAAAGGGATGGTACCAGAGTGCAGCAGACAAAGGTAGAAAAGTCATCCAGGATCAGCTTCTCTTTGAGACAGAGCACCTCTTCCTTGAAAGGGGTGCTCTTTTCTAACTGCAAATAATGAACACTTCTGTATATGCTTTACCCAGAAATGCCATTTCTTAAGGAATTACAGCATGTAGCAAAACGTTTTGGAGCTCTCATTTATTCAGTTAGTATGTGCCAGGCTTTGTGCTCAGTCTTGGGAATATGAATATGATATATATGAATAAGATTCCGCAAGAAGCCCAATCTGGGGGTGAACAAAGATATGGAAAGAGACAGCTGCAACTCAGTGTGATACATGCCAGGGTAGAGTTGGTTGTGGGAGCAGAGGCATGGACATGCGTAACACTGGGATGTGAGGCCAGGAAAGGGCTCATGAAGATGATTTCAGTAGGATCTTAAGGATGAGAAGAAATTTGCTTGTAATCTACCTGTGCGTATAAGAAGAAAAGGTTAGTTCAGAAGAGGGAGGGAAGGGAAGGAGAAGAAGGTATTCAAGGCAAAGAGTGATGAAGTCCGTTGTATTTCCATCCCACAACAGCTAAAAACCATTGGGTCTGACATGGCAAGGGATTGTGACAGACACTGTTAGTTGTCTACCCAATAACCCTTCTTGTTTCTTGCTACTGGAATCCCAATTTTGTTTGTGATAACAAATGGCCTGGCTCTTGGAGATGATTTATGGCCGGTTTAAACCAGTCATGACAATCCTCTTCTTCTTAGACAGACATTCATTTCTCCAGCCTCCATTAGAGCTTGGGGTGACCACATGAGCCAGTTCTGGCCATAATATGTAGAGGGAAAGTCTTCTCCTTTCCTGATAGAAGAGGCAGAAATGGTTGGTGTTATATGAAGGGATAAGCAAAACCTAAAATGCCAACATGCTAAGAATGAGGGGCAGAAAAGAGAGAAAAACTACCCATATAGGACTTCTTGGTATGCAATAAAATAATAAGCCATCGATATTGGGTTTGCTGTAAAGTAGCAATCAAAAGCATTTCCATACGATATAGAGTACTTCCAACTAAAAACAAAGAAGCAAAGTTTTCTCCCCACCCTTTCTTTAAAATCCACCCATAAACAGCTTTCCTTAATATGGTACATGGAATTCATCTCTGATTAACCACCAACAACATAGGCTGAGCTCTGTGTGTGTCCTTCCCAATGTCCATTTCCAGCTCCATTTGCTCTGGGAAGGTACGAGAAGAACACGGCCTTGGCAATTTCATGATAATGCAGCAGCCACGGGGGCCATCATATAGTATGAGGCCCTTGGAGCCGCTACAGATAGTAAATGGTTATGGTAGCAATGGCCCGTGACCCTGGGGCCATGCACATGTCAGGTTGCCATTACCAGAAAGATTTAGCTTTTGCTCCTGGCAGAGGACCTTGTTTATCTTTGTCACTGGCACTATTGCTTCCATCACTGGGCCAAAAGCTTATTAGCCACTGGAAGTTGGCAGAGGTACACAAACCAGAGCAACCCCCTGTGACACTAAGAACCAAGATTCTTTCAGACTTAACAGGACATCTTCCCATTGGTCAAATCTGTGACCTTAACTGGCTAGATTTACTTATCTGTGTCAAATTCATCTCCAGCCCAAAAGACAGAAGTAAGTTAACACTAGACTTGGATGGATTCTGCCAGTTTTTTTTTTCTTTCATGCCCAAAGTGAGAAAAACCCACAAGAAAAGCAGTCCCAAATGACTTCTGCCCCTGAACTGAAGCCACCTCAGTTTTATTCATCCAGAAAGCTCTGAGAAATGACAGAAATTTGGAGATACATGTATTCTTTTCTGTGAATACCAGAGACTTGATTATGTATGATCTTCTTCAGGAAATTGTAAGCTCATCAAGGGCAGAATCAGGGTCCTTATCTTAGCACCTCCCCATAATTCAGGGCCTTTTCCTATAACTTCAATTTGTACTGACTCTTTTCCTCTTTTCTTTGCCTGTGCTCTATATATCCAACTCGCTTTGAGTTATCTCACCTTCATATGTTTGCTTACTCTGTCCATTTGGTGTGGGATACCCTTTCTTTCATCACCCAATTCTATCAACCTAAACTTGATTTCCTCACACTGGAAGCTTTAAGTGTTTGTCCTTTGAATTCTCAATAACATTTTTCTGATACCTCTCATAACTTAATTCTCCATTTCCATTTGTCTCCTTGAGTGTAGTAACTATTTTGTGGGTGCTCAGCAAAAGATCATTTGCCAAATGAGTACATGAATGTATCTATTTTTTTTTTTTGCGGTACGCGGGCCTCTCACTGTTGTGGGCTCTCCCATTGCGGAGCACAGGCTCCGGACGCGCAGGCTCAGCAGCCATGGCTCACGGGCCCAGCCGCTCCGCGGCATGTGGGATCTTCCCGGACCGGGGCACGAATCCGTGTCCCCTGCATCGGCAGGCGGACTCCCAACCACTGCGCCACCAGGGAAGCCCTGAATGTATCTTTTGTGGTGGAAAATTGAGAACATGGGGGTGAAAGATAATGTTCTCTTTCCTTAGTGAAGGAGGCCACAGGGGGCTCATTCTCATGCTTTTTGCATCCTTTTACTGAGTTACTGGCAATATATTATAATAGGTCTGAGGATTCAATAGATCCTGCCCTACTCAAAAGAATTGAAAGAAGCAAGCAAGTTGATCTTTATTATTGCCTCCCACCACACACATGGTGAGTGCCCTGAACCACTCTCATTGTTCCTAAGTGCCGAGAAAAGCTTAGGCCGCTCTCCTCCTCCAGTGCATCCCTGGAAATGGGTCCCTGACAGTCCCAGCCTCATCTGACCCACCCCTGCTCCCACAGCCGTCAGCACTCACATTTTGGGAAGACTTTCTGCCATAGTAAGTCACATGAGCAGATTATTTTACATGAGGAAAAAAATGTTTTCCCGCCTAGGGTCAAACTTTTCTTCTATAAGTCATTTCTCACCCCTAGAGACAGAGCAACAAGAATCTCATGGAGTCCAGTACAGCCTTCCAGTTGTCGTGGTGACTGACCCAATGTGGTTTTGGAAACTGTGCTTACAGCCCACCAACCATTACAGGAATCCTTCACTGAATAGTTTCCTCAGCGGGTAAATTCATTTCAAGTATTTCTACACTGCCACCTGGAGGTCACTGGGAACGCTGTGTGCTTCTCTTGTCGCCGAGCAGACCGAGCTGTGTGACGGCACATTCTCTGTGCCTGCAATGACAGGCGCTGCTGCGGGGTCAAGAAACAGAAACCTCGTCCTTATCGCTGGACATTAGTCACTCGGGCTATTCTGGCCACGAGGCAGACCTGTCAATGGAACAGTGGAGGCCTTATTGCTCTCTGACATTTCTTGAACATAACCAGGTTGCTGTCTTTAAAATAAAAGCTTAGAAGTAAAAAAGCTCAGAATGAAATGGAATTACAAAAATAGAAAAAAGAAAATCCCTTTCAGTATCTCTACTCCTATGAGACTGACCGGGACTCACTTTTTACAAGCAAAAATCAGAACAGTGACCAAAGAATACATATTTTTTTGTGTGTATGTGTAGAAGATGGAGAAAATACAATGTTGCTCAATTTCCCTCTGACTTCCCAAACAATTCCATAGCGCTGAAGTTAACACTTTCTCATTTTATATGATGAGGTTTTTTTTTTAACCTGAATAATATCTTTAAACAGAAAGTACATTTAAAATTATTTCACTATTTGAAACCCTGGAGTAAACTTTTTCTCCTGGGCTTATACCAGGTGACTGGTTTGAAAATCTAAAAGATCTTTTTTTTCTCTCTCCACTCCTTTTTTTTTTTTGAGTTGGAGTGTTTTTCTTAAATAAATGTCTGTTACATTAATGATTAAAATCAATTAAGTTCACCTTGGAAGGTGGTATAAAAGGACACACCAATTTGCTCATTTCATTTAGGTGATGTATTGCCCTCTAGTGGTATGAGATGCTAAATATTGATGTAAAGTGAAGGCAATGAATTTGAAATGACTCAGTTCTTTATTGAACAGCTGCTCTGTGCCATGCACAGTTCTAGGCTCTGCGGTTAGAATTATGCTGTGGGCAGCAGCAAAAAAGATAATTCAGGGGCTTCCCTAGTGGCGCAGTGGTTGAGAGTCCGCCTGCCGATGCAGGGGACGTGGGTTCGTGCCCCGGTCCAGGAAGATCCCACATGCCGCGGAGCAGCTGGGCCCGTGAGCCATGGCTGCTGAGCCTGCGCGTCCGGAGCCTGTGCTCCGCAATGGGAGAGGCCACAACAGTGAGAGGCCCGCGTACCGCAAAAAAAAAAAAAAAAAAGACAAGTCAGGATTCTAACTTCAAGGACCATACACTTTAATGGGAGAGACAGAAAATTACAGTTTAAACAAGAAAAATCTTAGATAGTGATACTCTGCAGAGAATTAAAATAGGGTGATGTGGTTGAAAGTGACTGAGTGGATCATTTAGACTTGGGGTAATAAGAATAGTCTCCCTAAGAAGGTGATATATGCCTTTAGATCTGAATGCCAAGACAGTCAGCTACATGAAGATCAGGAGAGAGACAGAGCATTCCAGGCAGAGGAAACAGTTAGTGCAAGAAGCTTAAGACAGAAGTGAGCTTGGGGTGTTCAAGGAACTGAACGATGATCAGAGTGGCTGGAGCATGGTAGGTGGAGAGAATGGTTTAAGATGAATATGGAAAGACAGGTAATGGCCAGAACATGTAGGGCCTTGAAAAGCCAAAGAAAAAGTTGAAGGACAACAAGCAGGGGAATAACATAATTTGGTTCACAGTCTCTAAAAGCTCACTCTGGGTACGATGTGGAGAATCAGCTGTAGGTGAGCACAGGAGGAAGCTGTGAGACCGGTTGGGAGGCTGCTATAGTGATCCTGTGTCAGAAATGATGGTGGCTTGCTCCAGTATAGCAGGGGTAGAAATGGAGAGAGCCGACATATCTGGATATGTTTTAATGGTAGAATCAACAGGACTTGTTGTCCTGGCTTGGATGTAGGTGGTGAGGGAAAGCAAGGACATAAGAGTGAGATCTTGATTTTTTTAATTGATGAACTGAGTGGAAGGAAATGGTATATACCAAGATGAGGAAGATGGCCTGAGGATTAGGTCTGGGAAACAAATCAGATCATGGCCTTCATGGCTTTGATACAAAATATAGTACAAAGAGGCTTCCCTGGTGGCGCAGTGGTTGAGAGTCCGCCTGCCGATGCAGGGGACACGGGTTCGTGCCCCGGTCCGGGAAGATCCCACATGCCGCGGAGCGGCTGGGCCCGTGAGCCATGGCCGCTGAGCCTGTGCGTCCGGAGCCTGTGCTCCGCAACGGGAGAGGCCACAACAGTGAGAGGCCCGTGTACCGCAAAAAAAAAAAAAAAAAAAATATATATATATATATAGTACAAAGGATTAAAGAATGTGTTGTCATGCAATAAGACCAGACCAATACATGTAAATGTTAAGATTTCAAGAGGTACAGGAGAGCTACAGAGTTTGCCAAAGGAAATTAGGAAGAACAGCTCCCAGATTGCAGTGTGAGTCATCCTAAGCAGGTAGGGAAAGATAATTTAGTGCCAGGGGGCTGAGAGCCAAGGGCTTTGAGACCTTCTATGACCAGCATTTGTGGCACTCCTGAAATATACCAGATACTATATGAAGAACTTCACATACCTTACCTCATCAATTCTTTGAACAATCTTGCAAAGTATTGGGTCGGCCAAAAATTTGTTCAGGTTTTCTGGTAAGATGTCACGGATTGATCAGCTGAACAACTCCGGTGTGAAATCGCTAAGGGCTTGAGATGTGGAAGAGGAAGAAACATGTGTGAAGCATGGCCCTTATTCTTCTGAATCTGGTCCACTAACTTAAAATAGAGCAAAGCTTTTTATTACTTTTTTTTTTTAAGAGTCTAAAACTAGATATGCCTTGGCTATTGTTTACTGCTCTGGTGAAAATCATGGAGCCAATAGAGGGAGCTAAAGCAGCACAAATGGGACTTCTGGATACAGAGACTCATTGCAAAGAAATTCCCACATACTTGGAGAGGGGCTTAAAGTAACTTTATTTCAGGGAATTTGGGATGGATGCAGTGGAAAAGACGCAAAAGGCCAATAAAAACATTGCTAACAAGATTCTGTGAATAAGTGGTGATTACTCCAATACCTAAATATTTAATTAGAATGAGTATCATGAATGAAAGAAAAACTTCTTGGCTATCATGCTGGTGACTAGGGTACAAAAAATTGTGCCCTTTTCTCTATTTTAATTGGTCATGCTAAATGGGATTCTCTGGGTTTATCAAATCTCTGGATTTACAAAAACTGTGATAAATTTTAAATAGTTCAGGCTTTCTGGAAACAATAGGAAATAGAACTTTTAACTAAAGAAACAGTGAATGTATGGGTATTAATAGACACTAATTTTTTCCACATTCACCCACTTTGGCCATGAAAACGTTAGGCAGGACCTATTCATTTACTCTGGAATGAGCTCCATAATTGTAGTAAAGAAAGTAACCTGAAGAAGAATGGGATGTTCAGTATCAATGATTGAACCTGACATTGTCTTAATAACACCTTCTTCTCCACCCTAAGAGAGAGAGGTCAAGCAGGGACCATTTGCTTTTACATGGACCAGAATGCAGTATACTTTTACTATACTATCTTAGGGATACGCTAATTCTTCTATTTATGGTAATAAGTAAGAAGAAATCTGACCATGATAACCACAGTCTTTTTTTTTTTTTTTTTTTTGCGGTATGCAAACCTCTCACCGTTGTGGCCTCTCCCATTGCGGAGCACAGGCTCTGGACGCACAGGCTCAGCGGCCATGGCTCACGGGCCTAGTCTCTCCGCGGCATGTGGGATCTTCCTGGACTGGGGCACGAACCCATGTCCCCTGCATTGGCAGGCGGACTCAACCACTGCGCCACCAGGGAAGCTTCCCCACAGTCTTTTTTTTTTTTTTTGCGGTACGCGAGCCTCTCACCGTTGTGGCCTCTCCCATTGCGGAGCACAGGCTCCGGACGCGCAGGCTCAGCGGCCATGGCTCACGGGCCTAGCCGCTCCGTGGCATGTGGGATCTTCCTGGACTGGGGCATGAACCCGTGTCCCCTGCATCGGCAGGCGGACTCAACCACTGCACCACCAGGGAAGCTTCCCCACAGTCTTTTTTTTTAAATGATAACTTTTAATTTATTTGGAATAGTTTAACCATATTTTTAAAAATTAATTCTCACAAATTTTAAGAGAACATTCTTATTTGTACAAGATGATAGAAAATATGACATTTTGTTGGCTGGTGAATATACCTAAGTATAAAGACTGGTAAAAATCATAAGCATATCTTAAGCCTACCCTTGACTAGAATAATAAGCTGAGCATATTTCTAATTCCACCCTAAGACGGAAACAGATGTGCTGATAGAATTATTTGGATATTGGACAAGCCATTCCATACCTGGGTGTATTTTGGAGCTCTGTTTGCCACATTTCACATGAAAAGACTGATTTTTAAGTGAGGAGAAATATAGCACATGCCACTGCGTCCTTATGAGCTTATTGACCCTATAATATTTCTAGTGTCCATAAGAGAGACCTATGGAGATTGGAGACTGGCAGAAACAAGGAGTGTTAGCGTGGGACTTAAGGATTTGATGATTACCTAATGCAGTTACCCGTTGCTCCCTTTTTGAAAGACAATTGTCTGCTACTGATCACTGGTTAAGATCGCATCTCCTATGAAAGGAAACCGAAATAATTCTAATACCAGGAACGCCCAAACTGTCTTGGGTAATATTTGAAAGATATTTGGATATTAGTGGGGAAGCACGAAAAAGCTTACTGATTAGATAGAAATGAATTGATAGTGGCCCGTAGGATCCACAATGGCAGCAACAGTCCTGGAGCCCAAACTCTCCCCACAACAACTCAGGTGAGGAAATGAATGCCATCTGGACTCTTTCCTCATACTTTGTCCCTGCTTCTCTGAGTGACAGCGGCACTCTCCCCTTCCACAAATGAGTTTTCTCCTTGGGGCCAGAACCGAGGCGTCTGACAGTTCCTGAGCTCACATCTGCCTAAGTTTGCCATTCAGGAAGAAAAGGGCCCAGCTTCAAGAATCCTAGAGAAGGACTCTGACTGGCCCAGCTGTCATGCGCCAGCATCTTGATGCAAACTCCATGACCAAGGGGAAGGAGAATTGTGATCGACAGCTCCCACTGGAGCCACCTATAGGGCTGTGGGCAGGGGGATGGCGTGCGGGGAGAAAGCAGTTCCCCCGGAGGAGGATGGCCTGCTTCACAGGTACCGCATTTGACGTGCATTGCAAAGAACTGAAAGAAGACATAAGACAGGTAAAATTTGTCCCAGCCTCCTCTCCGTTCTTTGCTTCTCCCACCCTCAGCAGAGTCCTAATGTTTCCCCTGCAGCCCACCCCCACCCAAAGGTCAGAAACACTTTGCTTCTCCCTGGTAGCACATGCTCACCTTCCTCAATCCCCCTCCTAAAGATGCATCTTCTCCTAGAAATGTTACTCATGGGGTTTTCATGTTGTGAAATGACAGGAGCTACTCAGAGAAAGTAAGACCCAGCTCTTTATTAGGGACCTTCTGGATACAGTGCCCACCAGGAGACATTTTAATGGGCAATATAGGCAGAGCTTGCAGCATCCCATATTCAGTCAGCCACTCCTGCCTGCACATCTTCTACCAGGAACAAACGAACCACAGGCTCCAATATTTCCTTGCAGGGACGATGAGCTAGCAGTGAAAACTTTGAGGAGTTCTGAGGCATAACTTGCTGGACATCCCAGAAGACAGAGTGGGATCATTCGTTGGCTCCTAAACGTGGAAATTAATACTGTGTATTTGTGTGTGTGCGTGTGTGTGTGTGTATGAAGACCTTGGGGCATCTATGAGAGCATTCACCTGGCGCAGGACAGATTTTCAGTCCTGCTTTCTCACTTGGGAACCTGTTACACTGTCAGCAGAAAGCGATGCCTTTCAGTAAAATGCAGGTGGAGCCCCTAGGACCTCAACCAAATTCTTCTGGAGACAAGACTGTCAAGTAAGAGCTCAGGCACTCTTCCGGAGCTCTCCGCATAGAGGAGTAAGGTACCCCCTTCCACCAGCAAGAGCAGGAGAAACTGCAGGGTGCCCAGGGAGGTCAGAGCAGGCTCCTGGCAGAGAAGGGGTCTACGAGATGCACGATTCATTGTATTTTGTGTGAATGGTGCCCCCGAGGCATGGAAAGGAACAACTATGGCATAGCCCTGGCAGGAGAAGTCAGAGAGTGGTGACAACGGACACTGCAATAACCAGGAAATTTTAACTGGTCCCCAAGCAAGCGCATGAGGTCCTGGATCTCTGGAAAGGAATAGAGGAATAGTCAAGACGTGGTGCATTTGGAGACCTAGTAGTGATCTTACTGGAAGCAGAAAGATGGATGGGGTCAATGTCAATTACAATCGGTAGCCATGTGCTTATTTGCTGTCCCCCACAGGCTGGTGTGGTCAGGGGAACTGAAGGTTACATCTCTCTTCTGAGTCCTTAGGAATAGAAATCCTAAGATCAGTGAAGAGGACCAAGCTTGGAGGTGACAGAGGAGAAAAAGAGAGCTAAAAATTTCAGTGTGTGAGGTTGACATTATTTACAGCTACAGCTAAGAACAAAGGAAGCATTTTATAACCACACGCAGCCTTCACAAACAAAACAAATGGAAAAGCAGTAGACAGATCATAAATTTCCCGGTGCAGCCAGTGTTTTTATTATTATTTTAATTTTAATTAGCATCTTCCTTTATTCGGTTTTAGGACTGTCATTAGATGATATACCAAGGTCAAACTGAGTGCCAGTGGGCAGACAGCAGCCCTGTGTCAGCCAACTATTTTGGTGATTAACGTTCTTCTTGGCTCAGAGAAAACAACATCCTCTCTCCAAATTCAGAGGGTTTTTTTGGCATAAAATTTTGGAAGCTTGGCCTAAAATTCTCCATGATGACCATCTTGTCTATTCTCAGCCTAGTCATAAGATTCATATTTGTAAAACCAAGGAGAAATTGTAGAGGTCATCTACTCCAACCCTTATATACTTCCTCCCTCCCTTCCTTCCTTTCTTCCTTCCTTCTTTTTCTTCTTTCTTTCTGAGAATTCATTAATACATTTAATTTTAGATTGCATTTTATCTGACTATAAAACATACATTAAGATTTTTAAAACCCTGGAAACAGAAAATTTAAAGTAAAAGCCTCAAAATCTTCTACCCAGGGAATAACACTGTAAACTTTTTTTGGTAATCGTTATAAGACTTTAATTCACTACCTCCTTTTGCTCTTTTTCTAAATCTCAGGCCTTTTCCTTGGGACAGTGGGCCCTAAATTTTTGATTAGACAGAGGCAGCTATCCGCTAGGGGGAGCCATGAAGAACCAGCCTGGGATCTTGGGAACTTGAAGACCTGTCAGAATATACCAGCCTCACCTCATTTTCAAATTAGCTAAAAGTCAGTGGCTCTGTTAGGACTCCTCCAATGTAGGTGATAATTACTTCAAAATTCACTGTGCTCCATTTCAAATGTGAAGGCCAGGAGATGGACAGAATATGTCATGTGATAGGATGCCAGAAAAACCTCCAATTTTCTCTTTTGAAGTTATGGCTCTTCAAAGTGTAAGAACAAAGTGCCAAAAAGGAACATTTCTTAGGTTAGATGAAAATGGGTAACAATTTTATATCAATAAAAATACAGCAAATTCTGTCTTCTATAAAATGAATAAGTTGGTAGGTAAATACGGTTTAAGGTGTGCCTACTGATATTAGTAATGTCCAGTTTAGTTGAAATATGTAAAAATGTCTTTGAGGAAAGGATTTTTATGACTGTCAATGACCTTTAAGATGTCATATGTACTTTGGATGTCCAATAGAGATTAACTCTGTATGTGGAAGTGGTGGTAGATTTCATTATTAAATGAAACAGTGATCAAAAATAAATAAACATATGGGAATGGAGGTAAATGCTCTCAAAGTCCAAACCAATGCCATGTAAATATCCTATTATCTACTTTTAATTTTAGATTGTAGGCCATTTATTGAAAGTGTATATGAGTTAGTAACAGAAAGTATTCTGAAGCCATCACACACAGTCTCTCCCTAATCCGCTCTCCATGTGTGAAGCTGACATCTGGGCTGCTGTTTTTATCAAGGGTGGTGATAGCTTTGTGCTGACACAGGTGACCCTTCCATCAGAAGTACAAGGTGAGGCACTGGATGGTTCGCTGATGTAATGTGCTACCCCAAAGAGCCTCACTTGGCTTTTGCCTTCTTATCAGGCTGGGTTAGCTCCTACCAGACACTGGTCCAAATCATAGAGTCATAGGATTTAATACTAAATGCAATACTGAAAATCCTCCAGCCTGAACCCTTCAAACGGCAGAGATTGCTAAGTGTTCCCCACTATATATTCTCCCCTTCTTTGTTTTAGTCGTAGAACTCCCCAAGATTGAACTGAGCACATGACCACCCCAAAATAGAGTGCATATCATGTGCTCCTTTGCAGCTTTGGGATGCAAAGCTTAGGGATGGCCATGAGACTAAGTCTGAATCGATAAGATGTCAGCAGAAGAGATGCATGCAACTTCCAGTCAGTTCTGTAGTAAAGTAGCTGTTTGTTCTCAAGCTTCTTTTATCCCACTGGACGGGAGGCAGCAACAACTGCTGTAGATACCTTGGGCCCAAGAGATGCAAGTCACATATTGAGAACATAGAGCTGACTAGCCGTCCTGGGTCAGTCATGGTTTTGTGTAGTCGACCTGCCCAGCTATTTCAGAGTGCCTGTTCAGCTTTGGATGTGGAAGAGAAACCAAACTTTGCCTTTTCTAACCCACTGAAGCCACCATGATTTTGAGTCTCTTTTTTTATGGCAGCTTCAGCTTCTGTGACCTGATTAATAACTTCATAAATTAGGAACTGAGGCCCAGAACAATTATGATTTACAGTGAAAATACCACCTATAAATGTAAAAACAAATCTGTGGAAATTATTTTTTAAAATTTAAAAAACATGTACTCAATTTTATAATGAAAACATTTTTTAAAGATTCCAGACCAAGAGTGGTAGAACATTTGGCTTTCCTGACTAAACTCTTTGGCTTTGTGGTTTCATCTTAATTACCCTTGAAGGAGAAATCCATGCTTGTTTATCACACAGTGGTTCCTTGGATGAATGAATAAATGAGTGAGAGGATAAAGCAAACTCTGTTTTTACTAAACCAACAGGTATTTTATATTTGCTTGGCCCTTGCCTATTCTAAAGAATGTAACCTTAAGGTACATCTTAGTTTGACTTCTTGGTCAATTTACCACAAGGAAATGCAGTGGCAGCCAATAAAGGTTTCAAATAGGCATATCTTTTATAGTTTTAAGAGTTTTTAATTATAGTTGATTTGTGGGAGGCGGTTGTAGATCTGTGTGTTTGCTGCAGGTTAGGACTACAGCTCAGCACTACTTTTTCCTGTTTGTTTTATGACTGTGCCTTAATAGTCAGTAAACCAAAGTCATAAAGACAATTGATGGTGTCAGGGCATATTATCTACATGAGCACGGCTTATTGGTGCCAGAGTTCAGTCATTTTTTAATTCAAGGTAGTCTTTGGCTGGTACCAACTTCTAAACAGGTTTTTCTAGAATCATATTTCGACTAACATAAGTGAAATTGTCTCCTGCTATACAAAGATAAAGACTCGCGCCCAGTGGCCCAGTCATATTTATTAAGTTAATTTAAATATTAATTATTAATTAATTAATCAAACCATTAGGTTATAAAAATAGAAAATTTGACTATATGAGCCAATTATGGAAACAAGAAAATAACAAAGCACCGGTCACCCCAGATTGTCTTCAAGCACAGGTAACCCATTGTAGGGTTGTCCCCTGAGGCAAAGTCTGAAAGAGTTGCATGCATAGGGATGTGAACAATATGTAGACTTGTTTTATCTTTCTGTTTGTTAAAAATTGTCCATCACTGACACAATGGACAAGATATCATCTACCTTAGGGTGTGTTTATAATATTGACAAGAACTCCATAAATTCAACATAAAGTTGTCTAAAGCTGTTAAAAATGAAAAAAAATTTAATGTAAGCAAAATTATTTAAAATGTTTTAAGTTCATGATAAAAATTCTATAAACAATTCACATCTCTAGTTTGTTTTAGTTTTCGTTGCGTTAATAAATCATATTGCCAAATCCATCCAAGTCTCTTTCTGCTTACGCTGGCCTTCTCAATCTTGGTTGCCTATTAAAATCGCTTGGAGAGCTTAAAAAAATCCCGAAGCCCGGGCCAAAACCAAGAAATGATATCAGGCTCTCTTGGGGTGGGACCTCAGTACTTTCACCTTCATTTAGATGTAGGGAGAGGTTTGGCTGGGTCAACAGGTGTAATCTATTAACCTACTAGACAGATGTTCATTCAAGATAAAGGGACACCAGATGTTCACCGGGCATTCCATTCCAAGAGACATTATTTTCCATCTGAAACACATTTGCCTTCATCAGTTATTTCACGTCTCTTTTACCGAAGTCACCAAGAGGATTTAGTGCTTTCAAAATAGAGGGGCCTTCTATTTAGAGGCTCTTCTGAAAAGTTACACCTGAGAGAAATGAATAGTTCCTTGTCCTCTGCATAGAATTCCCATTTAGCCCATTGAACTACAGAAAGGTTTTTAAATAACCAGTGATGTCTTGGGCAGGTGCCTTGTAGTCAGCATTAGTCCTCCCAAATGACCAGCCTGGTCCAGCCAGTTCTCCCATTTCCCCTCCGGCTCAGAGGCTTCATTCCTAATCTGTCAGCACAGGAAATTGCTGGCAGGTATCTTCTTTCATGCACGAGGCAGGGAACACAAAGAGGTTATACTGCTCAGTGCTTTGACTGTGTTCAGCTGAGACCGGAAAAATGTCCCCAGAACAAAGCCGTTCCGTTTCTGATGAACCAGCCCACCACACATAAAGGACCAAAGACAGCATCCAATTCTCAGAATGCTTCTGGGCAAAAATGAAAATGAGCAACGTTTTAAATAAAATTAGTAAAAAGCACATGTAACGTAGCCACTAAATATAAAATCATTCAAATTTCTGTTCACAGACTTCATTTAGTTTTCTCAATCATTTGGCAACCTGCATTTCAAAACATAGTTCTTCTGGACATACCTGTTCTAAATCAATTGTTTAAAACTGAACATTTAAAGTTGGATGTTTATAGAAAACAAACTTACGGTTGCCAAAGCGGAAGGGGGGTGGGGGAGGGATAAATTAAGAGTCTGGGATTAACAGATGCAAACTACTATATATAAAATAGATAAACAACAAGGTCCTACTGCATAGCACAGGGAATTATATTCAGTATCCTGTCATAAACCATAATGGAGAAGAATATAAAACAGAGTATATCTATATATTGAAATATATAGTGAATCACTTCACTGTACGCCAGAAACTAACACAACATTGTAAATCAACTATACTTCAATAAAAATTTTTTTTAAAGTTGGATGTTTAGAATCATTAAATTAGCATGAACTGAAGTGTAGTGAAGAGTAAAGAAAGATGAGAATTTGGCTAGTCAAGGTCCCCTTGAATTCAATAGATCTTTGTTGACAACCTAATATGTACAAAGCAGGTACGTGGAATGAAATGGGTTCTCCTCCAGCTGCAGCATTTCCCAGTCGTGCTCAGAGGGCTAATCTCCAGCTGACGATGAGCCTCTTAGTTTCATGGTTTTGTTTTCTTGGCTTATCCAATAACTTCACTTATCTGAAACCAATATTGGTATAGACATTCTTCAGAGACTCCAAGGAATATCTGTTCTTTTAACGAGTCTGTATATTGCTCAAATGGTTATGTGTGGAATCCTTCCAGACTTTTCCTCAGGGGGCAATCCAATTTTTTTTTTCATCTCTCTGGCTTGCTTTATTTAAAGAAGTTAACTTTGCCATGATTCTTGGTTCTTATTTTTTTTTCTCCAGCTTCAAATATACAAAGACTCCCTGGCATTACAGCTATTTCAAAGAAGACAGATTTTAAATTTGTGAAATTTCCA
This sequence comes from Orcinus orca, assembly GCF_937001465.1. Classification (NCBI taxonomy): domain Eukaryota; kingdom Metazoa; phylum Chordata; class Mammalia; order Artiodactyla; family Delphinidae; genus Orcinus; species Orcinus orca. Next base: position 157,264,869 of record NC_064560.1, on the reverse strand, counting down.
AAGGAACATAATTTTCAAATATTTACTTTAAATATACAGCTAGTTTTCTATCATACACTTCTTACCCCAGTCTTCACGAAAAATATATCTGAGCAAAATAAAACATTTCTTCGTGTCTTTCATTTCAGAGAAGAGCTTATAGTACAGTCCAGGGGAGTTTATTGCATATTGTGGGAGATCCTAAGTTTAAAATACAATTCCTTTGTAACTAGGCATTTATAATTTTATTGGAAATATATAAAATATAATGTAAAATATAAATCACTATATATATACATATATATGTGTATATATATGTGTGTGTGTGTATATATATATATATGTTTAAAGGGTTGAGATAGCAACAAAAGGTAGTTTTAACAGGCTTTCTAGAAGAGAGCCAGAGAGAGAATGGGGAAGAGGAAATATAGAAAACTTTTATTGAGTTTGGGATGGCTGTCCTCACACATGGAAGAACTCACTGCAGAAGTCTTATCTAACTCATCTGCTTTGCAAGGGAAGGCTCTTGATAATAATGATAAAGTTAATAATAACAGTAATAGCTAATATCTATTGAGTGTCTGTGCTCTACAAATTCTGATATACAACAATTATTCATTCACTGTTCACATAAATGTTCACATAAAAATTTTATTAAGCATTTACCATGGTGCTAGGGAAGGAAGAAGGAGGGTAAGAGAGCTATGCAAACAAACAAATTAAAAAAAAAACTATAATAGAGGAAGGCACTGGGTGGGGCCATGCATTTCCTCTTAACTGGCAACACATTCTTGCATTTTTAGGCAAAGATAGAACACAGTGGTGGGACTTTTCAGTGATAACTGAGAACTTGAAATATGGTGGGATGGAGCCTTCATCGCTGTGGTATTAACTTTGCTCAAAAGATGGCAGCAAAGTTCAGCTAATTCTTCAGAAGCCACTTAAACGCTAGGGGAGGAGGGAATGGCTGTTCACATCCTTTAAAGGTTAATGGGTTAAAAAAAAAGGTTAAGGGGTAAGTTGAAGAAAGACTATCTTGGTGGTTTTACAAATGGACTTTATTTTCTGATCATTTATCACAATATTTATTAACTATTAAAAATATCACAAGTTTAATGTAAGCCAAGTCACAATATTAAAATTACATTTATTCATTCATTTGTTAATTTACAAATGTGAAGAGCCATTAGTTCCCCAAACGTTTGAGTATCTGCTGGGAGCTAGCACTGTACTGAGGGCTGATGATACTTGACAGAAAAACAGACACAATCCCAGCTCTCATTGGACATAGGGCCCAGTGCAGGACAGACATTAAAAAGGTAAGCACTGAAATGAATTTATAGTTACCCATATAATGTAAGCCAATTTAGAGCAGGGAGTTTTGTCTGTTTAGTTCCCCAACGGATCTCAAGAGCCTAGAACTGTGCTTGGCACAAAGCAGGTGCTCAGGAAAGGATGGTTGACCGAATGAAGGAGTATGATTACAAGTCTGAGCTCTGTGTATCCAGGGCGTCACTCTCTGTGCACGTTGAACAAAGGAACAGAGCCTGGGGTTGAGGAAATGATGCTTGGGCAAGGCCTGCAGGATAAGCAGGAGGATGCAAGGTGGTTGTGTGTATGTATGTGCACTGAGAGTGGGACAGAAAAGACCATGGGTGAAGGCCCTGTGATAGTAGCTGGGGAGGAGGGGGCCAAGGCAGTCAGCTTGGCGGCAGCATAGCGAGGGAAGGGTGGTGCAGGGAAGCACCATAGAAGCAGATGAGTGATGTGCAGAGCCTTTGGTGTAAAGAGGAGTAAGAGAGGAACAAGAGTGGATTTGAGGAGAAATGCAGGCTATTTATTGCAAGTCCAGATGAGCGAAGATGGTAACTTAGGTCGGGGAGATGCAGGTGGAGTGGGGGGAAGTTGTCACTGTCACCAGATACTCAGCCGGCAAAACCAGCAGACTTGGTCATGCATAGGCTCCAGAGGGGAAGGGAGAGAGGAGTTCCCAGGACTTTGCAATGGGATGTGTGGTAGATAGGAAATCAATCCTGCAGGAAAACCAGTTTGGGGGAAGAGGGAAGATCCTGAGTTCTGTCTGGGATGTGTTGAGAATTTGAGAAATCCTAGTAGACACAGTAAATCCCTAGTTGGATTTAAGGGCCGAAGCTCAGAAAGGATTGGGGTAAAAATGGTTTGGGAGTTAATGGCATGTAGGTGACATCTGAAGGAGAGGGCAAGGTTGAACCCAGTTCGGTAGTGAGTATAGCAGAGGAAAGAGGGGCCTAAGACTCACCTGGAGGAACTCCCATGTTTAGCAGCCAGGTGGAGAACGATGGGCCTGCAAACAAGGCAGAAGGAGTGGCCCGGGAAGAAAGGAGGAAACCCAGAGAAGACAGGGGAGAGAGCTCTCCAGGAGCAGGAAGACCTTTCCCCAAGTCCTGAGAAAGGCAGGCCAGCGTCTCCATCCTCCACGACTGTCCTTCCCTTCAGTAGGTTCATTCATTCATTCATCCATGCAACAGGGGCCCCTACCAGGCCCAACACAAATATCCTTGGCTCCAGGTAGAACCAGGCCCTGGGAAGCTAAAAATTTTAGAGCCATAGGTAAAGGCAAACAGGAGTAAGTAATAATGGCATGGACAGCAACTCCTGTTAATTAGTGAAAGAAATTAATGGGGGAATTTATTTACAGATTCAAAAGGAAAGCCCCCTGGACTACGGGTCAGGAATCCTGAGAGCCAATCCAAGTTCCCCCACTGGCTGCCATACCAGCTTGGGGATCTCTCCCTAGGCTTGATTTCAGTGTTATCATCATTAAATTTCAAGGCAGAGGATTGCTGGGGAGTGAGCAGGTAGGTGGGGAAAGAGAGGAGAGAAAGGGAAAAATAATACTCACTTTGCATACTTCATGGGGTTCTTAGAGAAGATCTTATGAAATCAAGTGTCTAAATGTGCTTTTGAAAGCATATAGCAACAGATATGTTTCTATATGGCTGAAGGAATTTTTTTATTAGTCTTATAAAAATAGAAATATATAATTTCTAAATCTGGAGTGTTGCCAGGTATTTATTCCTAAAAAGCTATGTGACTGCCTTTTATCCCTTTCTAGCCTGCTGTGAGCACCATATCTTTTTCCAACTAAAAATAAAACACAAAACAAAAAAGAGAAAACATCTAAAACCTATCACTGATGCAAGGAAAAAGATAAAGAATTTTAACAAAATAGATTCAGGACCACCCAAGTTAATGGATTTCAGGCCAAACAGTGAAAACAAAAGGATTACCACTAGAACCTCAAATCTATTTTAAAAGCTGAGGAGAAGTGAGAGGCCTCATCCAACATTACCTAGAAAACCCTACCTATCTGTGAGGGCTATTTTGACCTTTCTTTCCGAGGGCCACCTGCGCTGCCAGTCCTGACGAGGCAAAGCCCTTTCTTATTTGCAGCAAAGTATCTCTAGAGCAGCACCACATTAGCTGATATAATCACTGCCCTGGAATAAGAAACAGGTGGTTCCAGCACCTTCTGTCATACACCCTTGTGTTTGAACTGCTCTGAAAGGACTCAAGCTTTCCTTTTCTAAATATAATCTTGACTTGAGAGGTTAGATATGTCATTCATTTCCTTAAACGCTGCTTTAAAAATAACCTCGAATTTAGAGACTGATGTACCACATTGCAAATACCACATTGCATTCGGGGCTCTTAGATTGAGAGGTCCCTGCTCAGGCCCATACCTTGTTTTATTTGAGTAATTTGGTGTTCTTTTTCTTAAAGGGTCAGCTCCCCCAGACCTGCTTTGACCCTGCTCTGAACCAGCAAGAAGATGCCTAGACTTGCGAACTACCCAGACAGTAATCGGGTTGGAGATAATGGCTTCAATCCACTTTCCATGGTCCATTTCACTCCAGATTTTTAAGGTATATTTATGTAACCGGGATTCTCCAGCTCTCTAGGATTCTGGGATCATTCTATCTTTTAATTAAGAAAAATGAATTGAACCCTCCTTTCATATAAATGTAGGGAATCCAGCATGCTTTCCGCATTTCTAAGGTTTCTTGGGAGCTGGGCAGAGGCGGGGTGACCTCCTGTGACTTCTCAGGCCAAATGCCTCCTCCTGGCCACCTCAGCTCTTGTGGCTACTGTCCCCTCCTCTCCACACTTCTCCTGCCTGAGCTTGGCCCCCTCCTCCTTCATTCCCCAAAGCATCTGCTTAAGGTGACAGATTTCGACTGAAAGGCTGAGGGGACTGAGTACAATCATAGAGCAGCAGGAAAAAATTCAAAATCAAGTACTGGGCATGATTTTTGTTCAAGATTTTTCTCTCTGTGGAAGGATCTGCCTCTGCAGCCTTGGGGCCTGCTCTCTCATGGAAACTTCTCTCTTCGCCTCACTTTCTCCACATCCCTCAGGGACCACACACTTCCTCCCTCTAAAGAAGCTTCCAGAAAACTCTTTTACTTTATTACCGAGGCCAATTTCTCTCTCTTCATTTTAATCATCTCCTCTCTGTTCAGGTCCAGAAAGAGCCATTCACTAATGAACCTCATCATGACCCTTTAAGGAGGAAGGAGTATTGATCATTTCCCTCCCCCCCGTTTAAATATAAACACTTCCTTTTTGTTCTATTTGAGGTTGAATTATTAATAGGAATCCAGTATTTGAGATTATACAGCATAGCTGATGCCTTTTTGGGTTTGTGTTTAGAGCTCTTAGGTAGCAGACTGGTCCGTCCTATTCTGGATTGCTTAGTAATTCTGGACAGAATGATCTTTTCACTTTGTTCTCCCTGCTTCTGCCCACTCAATCCTCTCCTGCCCACTCGACCACTGTGATAGTGAATTTGGAAGGTCTCAGTTCAATGCTGAGGCAAGTTGCTGGTAACTCAAAACCCATCTGGACTTTGGGCATGCTGTAAAACAAGCAACACTGATGTTTCATGGAAACTCATTTTTTGGTCTTTGAGAACACTGGCTTCTACCCAGCATTATCAATGACTATTGGTTACTTGCCTTCTTAGGCTTTGAGAAGTACATCAGTGTCAAAGTATAATTTTCATAAGGTTACAAACATAACTGTTGTACAAAAGTAAAGTAAGAACACACAAATGGTCTGCTTATCTCTTCATGAAAGACCAAAACTGGTTCTAAGGAATATAGGAGAAACATCATCTGTAGTCACTTAAAAAAAGTACTTGAATAAACGACTAAATTACACACAAAAGTGGTTAATATCATACAGGGCAATAAAACTTAGACCTTTGGGTTGTAATCTTTTTTTCAGGCACAAACAATTTCTCTGTGGACAAAATTCATTTGTATTGCCACCAGACAAGAATCATTTGCATTGCTTAAATTTACTACAGGTTAACATATACAAATCAGTAGGAAATAAAGTCAAACAAAGGTATATATCATACCCTAGAGAATTAGGTAATCCTTATGTGGCCCATTGGACATTTCTCCAGTGTGATGTAGAAAGGATATGCAGTCACCTTTTTCTCTATTTCCAAGTTTTGGATATGTTTTTTTCCCTAAATATAAGAAAACAATTGTATTTTCCTCAACTTCTCTAAGCTATACCAATCATTTAAAAGTTCTTTGCTCAACAATGGCTTCTATGATAGTTATTTTAGAAAACAATATAGTTAATATACTTCTGAGTTTTAAGCCTTCCCTACCTTCTCCCCCTGCAATGCTCTCTTATTTATTTAGAATAATCTATGAATGGGTTAGTGTGTTTACCTTAACCTCTAGAACAAAATATTTATACACATGCAGAAAAATGAATAGTATTGACTATGGTTTCTGTAACATGACACCTAGTGTGATCGGACACTGGGCTAAAGGTACCACGATTATGCTTTCATCGGATATAAAGACAGTAATTTATTTCCTCTCCATTGACTTTGACATACTAAAGTAAAGTTATAGAACCTTAAGAAGAAATGAAACGATAGATTCTTCTGGGTGATAGGCATGATTTTAAATATATTAAAGGGAGGAAAGTGTAAAATGTATTGATATTCTGACTGCTTCTCTTCCGATGGTCATCATAACTATAGAGCAAATATACAGTTTTTTGTTGTTGTTGTTCTTTTGTGGTACGCCGGCCTCTCACTGCTGTGGCCTCTCCCGTTGCGGACCACAGGCTCCGGACACGCAGGCTCAGCGGCCATGGCTCTCGGGCCTAGTCACTCCGCGGCATGTGGGATCTTCGCGGACCGGGAATCGAACCTGTGTCCCCTGCATCAGCAGGCGGACTCTCAACCACTGCGCCACTAGGGAAGCCCAAAATGTACTCTTTTGAGAGAGCAGATGACTGCTATAGCTGAGCATGTGAGCTGTGCTTACTTCAGTGACTGCCTGTTTCCCAGCAGATGTCCGGAGGATACTGCTGTATGATAAGCAAGGGATGTTTCCAGCAGTTCCTGCTTATTAGTACTAGAGGAAGGCGACTATTCAGAGATAAGCAAACATAGGCAAGAGTTAGCTGTGGTTTGGAAATATGACGTTAACAAATAGCCTAAGTGTCCATCTGCAGCATCCCAGCCTCTGGGCCTGAGCTTCAAATTCCAGCTCTAATCCTACAGAATTCCCACCGCTCCCCTTGGGCTGAGCTATTGCGGAAATTCTTTTTGCAGCTGTTGGGGAGACTGGTTGCCATCAGAGGAGAGTAGCAATGACGGCACGAGCTACTGCACATCCAAAACATAATACCCTCAACCGTGAAGGAGAAATGGGGTGAGAAATTTTGAAATCTACTGATAATCTCTACACTTAAATATTGATTAGACTGTGATAAACCCCATGTTGCAAGAGGACCATGGATTAGACCAAAAATCAGCAGTATTTATAAGGTTAAACTTCCTCTCCCTTTATTTCCCTTGTTGAAGAACAATATAGGACAAAAGGCCAAAGGATGACTGAGGGGGGAGGTGGCAGTAAATATCTCTGAGTTTTACAAAATTGCATAATGTGCCTATTTATATAATTTGGAATGCACTGGCGTCACACAGGAAACACTGTTTTTTTGGTATTTTTGTTATTGTGGTAAAATATACATAAGATAAAATTTACCATTTAAACCATTTTTAGGAGTATAATTTGGTGACATTAGGTACATTCACGACGATGTGCAGCCGTTACCACCATCCTTTTTCAGAATTTTTCATCATCCCGAACAGAAACTCTGATCCAATGAACAATGACTCCTCGTTCCCTCTTCCCCCTGCCCCTGGCAACAATTTGCTTTCTGCCTCTAGGAATTTGACTACTCTAGGTCCCTCATATAAGTGGAATCACAATATTTGTCCTTTTGAGTCAGGCTTATTTCATTTGGCATAATGTTTTCAAAGTTCAACAGTGCTTTGCTTTTAAACAAATTTACTTTCAATACTTTATTGGTGAGTCTCTTATAGAGACAATACCTTAGTATGTAGTATCTTGTGATGTGATTTAATATGTCTCAAACTCAAAAGCCTCAGTTTTGCATTACAAAAGAGCTAGCAGTTGGGCTCTGATTATTTTTTTTTTTAAAGCCAGGTATTGGCTGTGTAAAATATGAACAGGGAAAAAAGAACAGTAAGAATCTTCACCAAGTGATTAATTTTGGCTGCAAGCATAACTTGCAATTCAGTAATAAAATGAAATCTTCCCCTTGTACCTAGATTGAAAAAAATCAACAACAATATGTTCTCTGCCCTGCTCCTTCCTGTGAGCCAGGGAGAGATGGGACCATGACTGATGTCACTTGTTAGTTGATAATGAAATGCAATTCGTGTCCAGCAGACCCAGCAGAAATAATCCCAGGCACAAGAGAAATATACCCAGATGGTATTCTCCATTTTTCAAACTAAAAAAGCCAGTCGCCTCTCCATTACGCAATGTATCCTTACGTGTCCAGGATACTACCTTTTCTAGATAGAGGCTCGAGCATTGATTTTCATGCCCAATGAACCAGTGTTCCTATTAACTAGCCAATCCAAGCTTCTTTCATGCCTTGAATACTGAATTGGGGAGTGGGAGGGTATGAACTGAGAGAACAATATAATGTGAAAATAAGATCAAATATAATCACGTAGAAACCCCCAAACTAGTTCATCCCACCTGTACTCCTACTGCGATCAGTAGCTTCCAGGTGTACCTCAAAACAGCCGTAACAGAGAAGTAAATTCTTCTTCAGGATTAGCTTCCCATGAGCGGTTCCAGTTGTATCCAAATTCATGCCATCAAATGAAAGCCTCAAATTATGTGAAGCTTAAAACACAAACACACGCAAATACACATGCAAGACCAAAATGAGATACAGTGAAGGGAATAAATTAGCACCAGCTGCAGGCCAGTCAAGCAAAGTCTTCCACAAGGGAAAGCTTACTTATAATTTACCTAAACAAACCCCTTCCTTTTGGTTGCAATTTGCTGCTTATTAATTTTTCTTATTCAAATGACTGCAAAGAGGAACAAGGAAAATTGTTATCGCATCGGGAAAAAACCCCCAGTTCTTCCAAATCAAAAGAATGCTTTGAAATGGTCTTTTTAGTCAAAGGTTTGTGTTTGTAACATTTAAAAAATATTTAAAATTTAAAAAATCAAATTACATATGCACATATTTAAAAGGGTCAAAGCTTATGATGAAAAAACCAGTAATTTCCAGCTCCATCCCTTCTTACCTCCTCAGAGCCCACAACTTTCAAATCTTTTAGCCATTTCTTCTAGAATTTGTCTCTGTATTTCCAGATAGTATGCTTCCATTGTGATTTCTGGATTTATGAATTTTTACTTTATCTGTTAATTTCCTTCATGATGAAGATTCTGCTGGTTTTCATCATGAGTCCTACTGCTACCAACCTCTCATCTCTCCTCCAAACTCCCAATATTGAAGGGAGGAGGGAGAAAAGGGTGAAGAAAGTCTGAGGTCTTGTTCTACTGCATATTGTGAGGTGCGCATATGTGGGCAAAGAAGAAAATAAAATCACAGCCAGCTCTTACAGTTCTAAGCATGTTACAGATATCCATTTACCCCTCACAACGATCCTACAAAGTAGGTACTAGGATTTTCCTCATTTTACAGATGAGAAAACTAAGGCACAGAGAGTTTAAGTAACTAGGAGATGCTATAAGTCATCCATAGTCTCTACACTAGATGCAAGGTAATAGATGTGACTGCTCTTTCAAAGTCAGAAGCAAAACATGCTTGCAAAGGAGATAATGATCTTGTGGATGATGACAATGTTGGGGATGCCTGGCCAGTACTGGACACACACATGCAGCTGGGTATCAGCAAGAAGACGTACAAAAGCTGGGCCAGGTTTTGTGGGGGAATGATGTGTATGCAATTTAAAGGTCCCTCTTTAAGAAAAAGAGTATGAAATTGCTACCAAATGAATATTTATTTAGAGTGAAAAAGAAATAAGAGCAAATTAGAAATCTAAAATAGTGACCAATGACACAAACATTACAACACCTGCATAAACAACATCATATATTCATTAACAGTCTGACATACCTCTCTAATTTCCCTATTTTAGCTGCCTGCTCTTTGAGTGCCTTTTTATATATCAACAATTTTTTTTTTTTTTTTTTTGCGGTACGCGGGCCTCTCACTGCTGTGGCCTCTCCCGTTGCGGAGCACAGGCTCCGGACGCGCAGGCTCAGCGGCCATGGCTCACGGGCCCAGCTGCTCCACGGCATGTGAGATCCTCCCGGACCGGGGCACGAACCCACGTCCCCTGCATCGGCAGGTGGACTCTCAACCACTGTGCCACGAGGGAAGCCCCTCAACCATCTTTTAAGATATAATTTTCTAAAGAGAACCTAGAAAGCAAATTCATTCTTTGTTCTGCCATGATTGATAAAAATGTGTTTTTAATATTAATGGTTTAGCACTTTATTTCAGTTTTACAGTTTGTTATTGGAAATATATGAATTTTAAGATGTTGTCTAATTTGAGGACATCTCTAGTATATAGATCTTTCATAATGAGCTGACAATTTCAGGGCATCTCCAGTTTTATTGTGTTATGTCTGTCTTGCCTACTCTTTGAGTTGATGACATTCATAAACCAGAGACTGGAAAGGGACCCAAAGTGTGGAGCCCTTCAGCTCACCACTCAAGGCCTTAAGCTCCCAACCTCTAATGAATGCCCAGGCTGATATGGCCCTCACCTTACAGTTCTGATGTTGCAGCTCAGTTCTAAGAGACAGAGTCTGTTGTTTCTTCAGGAATCTGGCATCCTGCCCCCAAGTGCCAATCAGGTTTCATCTCCCAGGTTGGAGACTGAAGTGCGTCGGCAATGATGGCTGTGTGATTCAGGTCATGCTGGCTGCGCTGGCAGCAGCATCGAGGGGCAGGAGGCTCAGGCAGCCCCTGGAGTTCAAGCCGTGACTCATTCCAGGAAGGAGGCCAGGGCTTGATGGTTAAAGACTGAGCCGAAAATGCTAATGAGAAGACTTACCAGACTGTGCGTGAGCTGAAAGGCAACTATGCATTTCATCATTCAAATCAAACCCTTGAGACATTCCACCAAAATAAAGAGATACATCTTCATTTGAACAACTTTCATCATAAAGCCATGGAAAGAGCAGAGTGGGGTTTGCGGAGACCTGAGTTTTGCTGCGTGTTCTAGGCTGCAGTGAATAAGCCATTCACCCCAGCCTCCAATTCCTCACTGTAAATGGGAATGCTGGAACAGCCTACCAACTCAGTCCCTTTCAGGACTCTGGACCAGCTAGACAAGAGAGTGAATGGGAATCCCGACCCCTCACATCCCAAACCAAACCAAACAGGCAGTTACAGCTGAGTGGAAAGCTGGTCCTTGCCACATTTCCTAGATTGACCTTGGAGCAGCCAAGGTCACGCACCAGCCTGGGATTTTAAAAGGAAATGCAAGAGAGGCACCATTAACCATTTTATAAGAGCAGAATAGTTTCCATTGTCATCCAGGAGTTTTAGAAATTGTACAAATTCACAAAAACCTTGGTGCTTGAAAAGTTAAACAGAAAAGAGGGAGTGTGAAAAAACTTCAAGCATCTTCTTTTAGCTAAAGGCTTGCAGAGTGTACTTCTAACGATGGAGATAAAGAGAAATATCATTTCCTGAATACAACTTCCAAATGCTCTTTTTTTTTTTTAGGTGAATGGGATTTACTTTATTTATTTTTTTACATCTTTATTGCTGTATAATTGCTTTACAATGGTGTGTTAGTTTCTGCTTTATAACAAAGTGAGTCAGTTATACATATACATATGTTCCCATATCTCTTCCCTCTTGCATCTCCTTCCCTCCCACCCTCCCTATCCCACCCTTCCAGGCGGTCACAAAGCACTGAGCTGATCTCCCTGTACTATGCGGCTGCTTCCCATTAGCTATCTACCTTACGTTTCGTAGTGTATATATGTCCATGCCTCTCTCTCGCTTTGTCACAGCTCACCCTTCCCCCTCCCCATATCCTCAAGTCTGTTCTCTAGTAGGTCTGTGTCTTTATTCCTGTCTTACCCCTAGGTTCTTCATGATATTTCATTTTTTCTTAAATTCCATATATATGTGTTAGCATATGGTATTTGTCCTTCTCTTTCTGACTTACTTCACTCTGTATGACAGACTCTAGGTCTATCCACCTCATTACAAATAGCTCAATTTCGTTTCTTTCTATGGCTGAGTAATATTCCATTGTATATATGTGCCACACCTTCTTTATCCATTCATCTGTTGATGGACACTTAGGTTGCTTCCATGTCTTGGCTATTGTAAATAGAGCTGCAATGAACATTTTGGTACATGACTCTTTTTGAATTATGGTTTTCTCAGGGTATATGCCCAGTAGTGGGATTGCTGGCGCATATGGTAGTTCTATTTGTAGTTTTTTAAGGAACTTCCATACTGTTCTCCATAGTGGCTGTACCATTTCACATTCCCACCAGCAGTGCAAGAGTGTTCCCTTTTCTCCACACCCTCTCCAGCATTTATTGTTTCTAGATTTTTTGATGATGGCCATTCTGACTGGTGTGAGATGATATCTCATTGTAGTTTTGATTTGCATTTCTCTAATGATTAAGGATGTTGAGCATTCTTGCATGTGTTTGTTGGCAGTCTGTATATCTTCTTTGGAGAAATGTCTATTTACGTCTTCTGCTCATTTTTGGATTGGGTTGTTTGCTTTTTTGTTATTGAGCTGCATGAGCTGCTTGTATATTTTGGAAATTAATCTTTTGTCAGTTGCTTCATTTGCAAATATTTTCTCCCATTCTGAGAGTTGTCTTTTGAGCTTGTTTATGGTTTCCTTTGCTGTGCAAAAGCTTTGAACTTTCATTAGGTCCCATTTATTTTTGTTTCCATTTCTCTAGAAGGTGGGTCAAAAAGGATCTTGCTGTGATTTATGTCATAGAGTGTTCTGCCTATGTTTTCCTCTAAGAGTTTGATAGTTTCTGGCCTTACATTTAGGTCTTTAATCCATTTTGAGCTTATTGTTGTGTATGGTGTTAGAAAGTGATCTAATCTCATACTTTTACATGTACCTGTCCAGTTTTCCCACCACTTATTGAAGAGGCTGTCCTTTCTCCACTGTACATTCCTGCCTCCTTTATCAGAGATAAGGTGACCATATGTGCGTGGGTTTATCTCTGGGCTTTCTATCCTGTTCCATTGATCTATCTTTCTGTTTTTGTGCCAGTACGATACTGTCTTGATTACTGTAACTTTGTAGTATAGTCCGAAGTCAGGGAGCCTGATTCCTCCATCTCCGTTTTCATTGACAAGATTGCTTTGGCTATTCGGGGGCTTTTGTGTTTCCATACAAATTGTGAAATTTTTTGTTCTAGTTCTGTGAAAAATGCCAGTGGTACCTTGATAGGGATTGCATTGAATCACTAGATTGCTTTGGGTAGTAGAGTCATTTTCACAATGTTGATTCTTCCAATCCAAGAACATGGTATATCTCTCCATCTATTTGTATCATCTTTAATTCCTTTCATCAGTGTCTTATAAGTTTCTGCATACAGGTCTTTTGTCTCCTTAGGTATGTTTATTCCTAGATATTGTATTCCTTTTGTTGCAGTGGTAAATGGGAATGTTTTCTTGATTTCACTTTCAGATTTTTCATCATTAGTGTATAGGAATGCCAGAGATCTCTGTGCATTAATTTTGTATCCTGCCACTTTACCAAATTCATTGATTAGCTCTAGTAGTTTTCTGGTAGCATCTTTAGGATTCTCTATGTATAATATCATGTCATCTGCAAACAGTGACAGCTTTACTTCTTCTTTTCCGATTTGGATTCCTTTTATTTCCTTTTTTTTCTCTGATTGCTGTGGCTAAAACTTCCAAAACTATGTTGAATAAGAGTGGTGAGAGTGGGCAACTTTGTCTTGTTCCTGATCTTAGTGGAAATGCTTCCACTTTTTCAACATTGAGGATGATGTTGGCTGTGGGTTTGTCATATATGGCCTTTAGTATGTTGAGGAAAGTTCCCTCTATGCCTACTTTCTGCAGGGTTTTTATCATAAATGGGTGTTGAATTTTGTCAAAAGCTTTCTCTGCATCTATTGAGATGACCATATGGTTTTTCTCCTTCAATTTGTTAATATGGTGTATCACGTTGATTGATTTGCGTATATTGAAGAATCCTTGCATTCCTGGAATAAACCCCACTTGATCATGGTGTATGATCCTTTTAATGTGCTGTTGGATTCTGTTTGCTAGTATTTTGTTGAGGAGTTTTGCATCTGTGTTCATCAGTGATATTGGCCCGTAGTTTTCTTTCTTTGTGACATCCTTGTCTGGTTTTGGTATCAGGGTGATGGTGGCCTTGTAGAATGAATTTGGGAGTGTTCCTCCCTCTGTTATATTTTAGAAGAGTTTGAGAAGGATAGGTGTTAGCTCTTCTCTAAATTTTTGATAGAATTCGCCTGTGAAGCCATCTGGTCCTGGGCTTTCGTTTGTTGGAAGATTTTTAATCACAGTTTCAATTTCAGTGCTTGTGATTGGTCTCTTCATATTTTCTATTTCTTCCTGATTCAGTCTTGGCAGTTTGTGCATTTCTAGGAATTTGTCCATTTCTTCCAGGTTGTCCATTTTATTGGCATAGAGTTCCTTGTAGTAATCTCTCATGACCTTTTGTATTTCTGCAGTGTCAGTTGTTACTTCTCCTTTTCAATTTCTAATGCTATTGATTTGAGTCTTCTCCCTTTTTTTCTTGATGAGTCTGGCTAGTGGTTTATCTATTTTGTTTATCTTCTCAAAGAAGCAGCTTTTAGTTTTATTGATCTTTGCTATCGTTTCCTTCATTTCTTTTTCATTTATTTCTGATCTGATTTTTATGAATTTTTTCCTTCTGCTAACTTTGGGGTTTTTTTGTTCTTCTTTCTCTAATTGCTTTAGGTGCAAGGTTAGGTTGTGTATTCGAGATGTTTCCTGTTTCTTAAGGTAGGATTGTATTGCTATAAACTTCCCTCTTAGAACTGCTTTTGCTGCATCCCATAGGTTTTGGGTCATCATGTCTCCATTGTCATTTGTTTCTAGGTATTTTTCGATTTCCTCTTTGATTTCTTCAGTGATCACTTCGTTATTAAGTAGTGTATTGTTTAGCCTCCATGTGTTTGTATTTTTTACAGATCTTTTCCTGTAATTGATATCTAGTCTCATGGCGTTGTTGTTGGAAAAGATACTTGATACAATTTCAATTTTCTTAAATTTACCAAGGCTTGATTTGTGACCCAAGATATGATCTATCCTGGAGAACATTCCATGAGCACTTGAGAAAAAAGTGTATTCTGTTGTTTTTGGATGGAGTGTCCTATAAATATCAATTAGGTCCGTCTTGTTTAACGTATCATTTAAGGCTTGTGTTTCCTTATTTATTTTCATTTTGGATGATCTGTCTATCGGTGAAAGTGGGGTGTTAAAGTCCCCTACTATGAATGTGTTACTGTTGATTCCCCCTTTTATGGCTGTTAGTATTTGCCTTATGTACTGAGGTGCTCCTAGGTTGGGTGCATAAATATTTACAATTGTTATATCTTCTTCTTGGATCGATCCCTTGATCATTATGTAATGTCCTTCTTTGTCGCTTGTAATAGTCTTTATTTTAAAGTCTATTTTTTCTGATATGAGAATTGCTACTCCAGCTTTCTTTTGGTTTCCATTTGCATGGAATATCTTTTTCCATCCCCTTACTCTCAGTCTGTATGTTTCTCTAGGTCTGAAGTGGGTCTCTTCTAGATAGGACGTATATGGGTCTTGTTTTTGTATCCATTCAGCCAATCTGTGTCTTTTGGTGGGAGCATTTAATCCATTTACATTTAAGGTAATTATTGATATGTATGTTCCTATTCCCATTTTCTAAATTGTTTTGGGTTCGTTATTGTAGGTCTTTTCCTTCTCTTGTGTTTCTTGCCTAGAGAAGTTCCTTTAGCATTTTTTGGAAAGCTGGTTTGGTGGTGCTGAACTCTCTCAGCTTTTGCCTGTCTGTAAAGGTTTTAATTTCTCCATCAAATCTGAATGAGATCCTTGCTGGGTGGAGTAATCTTGGCTGTAGGTTTTTCTCCTTCATCACTTTAAATGTGTCCTTCCACTCCCTTCTGGCTTGTAGGGTTTCTGCTGAAAGATCAGCTGTTAACCTTATGGGGATTCCCTTGTGTGTTATTTGTTGTTTTTCCCTTGCTGCTTTTAATATGCTTTCTTTGTATTTAATTTTTGACAGTTTGATTAATATGTGTCTTGGCATATTTCTCCTTGGATTTATCCTGTATGGGACTCTCTGTGCTTCTTGGACTTAATTAACTATTTCCTTTCCCATATTAGGGAAGTTTTCAACTATAATCTCTTCAAATATTTTCTCAGTCCCTTTCTTTTTCTCTTCTTCTTCTGAAACCCCTACAATTCGAATGTTGGTGCATTTAATGTTGTCCCAGAGGTCTCTGAGACTGTCCTCAGTTCTTTTCATTCTTTTCTCTTTTTTCTGCTCTGCAGCGGTTATTTCCACTATTTTATCTTCCAGGTCACTTATCCCTTCTTCTGCCTCAGTTATTCTGCTATTGATCCCATCTAGAGTATTTTTCATTTCATTTATTGTGTTGTTCATTGTTGCTTGTTTCATCTTTAGTTCTTCTAGGTCCTCATTAAATGTTTCTTGCATTTTGTCTATTCTATTTCCAAGATTTTGGATCATCTTTACTATCATTATTCTGAATTCTTTTTCAGGTAGACTGCCTATTTCCTCTTCATTTGTTAGGTCTGGTGGGTTATTTTCTTGCTCCTTCATCTGCAGTGTGTTTTTCTGTCTTTTCATTTTGCTTATCTTACTGGGTTTGGGGTCTCCTTTTTGCAGGCTGCAGGTTCGTAGTTCCCATTGTTTTTGGTGTCTGTCCCCAGTGGCTACGTTTGGTTCAGTGGCTTGTGTAGGCTTTCTGGTGGAGGAGGCTAGTGCCTGTGTTCTGGTGGATGAGGCTGGATCTTGTCTCTTTGGTGGGCAGGTTCACATCTGCTGGTGTGTTTTGGGGTGTCTGTGGACTTATTATGATTTTTGGCAGCCTCTCTGCTGATGGGTGGGGTTGTGTTCCTGTTCTTCTAGTTGTTTGGCATAGGGTGTCTAGCTCTGTAGCTTGCTGGTCATTGAGTGAAGCTGGGTGCTGGTGTTGAGATGGAGATCTCTGGGAGATATTCACCATTTGATATTATGTGGAGCTAGGAGGTCTCTTGTGGACCAGTGTCCTGAAGTTGGCTCTCCCACATCAGAGGCAGAGCCCTGACTCCTGGCTGCAGCACCAAGAGCCTTTCATCCACACGGCTCAGAATAAAAAGGAGAAAAAGTAGAGAGAAAGAATTAGTAGAAGTAGGAAGAAAGAAAGAAAGAAAGACAGAAAGAAAGAAGGAAAGAAAGGAGGGAGGGAGGGACAGTGGGAGGAACGAAGAAAGCAAGGAAGGAGGGAAGGAAGGAAAAAAGAAAGAAAGAAAGAAGATAAATTAAAATAAAATAAAGTAAAATATAATAAAGTTTTTAAATTAAAAATAATTATCAAGAAAAAAATTTTTAAAAAAATGGACAGATAGAACCTTAGGACAAATGGTGGAAACAAAGCTATACAGACAAAATCTCACACAGATTCATACACATACACACTCACAAAAAGAGGAAAAGGGGAAAAAATCATAAATCTTGCTCTCAAAGTCCACCTCCTCAATTTGGGATGATTCGTTCTCTATTCAGGTATTCCACAGATGCAGGTACATCAAGTTGATTGTGGAGATTTAATCCGCTGCTCCTGAGGCTGCTGGGAGAGATTTCCCTTTCTCTTCTTTGTTCGCACAGCTGGCGGGGTTCAGCTTTGGATTTGGCCCCGCCTCTGCGTGTAGGTTGCCGGAGGGCGTCTGTTCTTCGCTCAGACAGGACTAGGTTAAAGGAGCAGCTGATTCGGGGGTTCTCGCTCACTCAGGCTGGGCGGAGGGAGGGGTACGGATGTGGGGCGAGCCTGCACAGCAGAGGCCGGCGTGACATTGCAGCAGCCTGAGGCACGCCGTGCGTTCTCCCGGGTAAGTTGTCCCTGGGTCACGGGACCCTGGCAGTGGCGGGCTGCACAGGCTCCCAGGAGGGGAGGTGTGAATAGTGACCTGTGCTCGCACACAGGCTTCTTGGTGGCGGCAGCAGCAGCCTTAGCGTCTCTTGCCCGCCTCTGGGGTCCGCGCTTTTAGCCGCAGCTCACGCCCATCTCTGGAGCTCCTTTACGCAGGGTTCTTAATCCCCTCTCCTCACGCACCAGGAAACAAAGAGGGAAGAAAAAGTCTCTTGCCTCTTCGGCAGGTCCAGACTTTTCCCCGCACTCCCTCCCAGCTAGACGTGGTGCACTAACCCTCTGCAGGCTGTGTTCACACAGCCAACCCCAGTCCTCTCCCTGTGCTCCGATCGAAGCCCGAGCCGCAGCTCCCAGATCCGCCCGCCCCGGCCGGGGAGCAGACAAGCCTCTCGGGCTGGTGAATGCTGGTCGGCCCTGATCCTCTATGCGGGAATCTCGCCGCTTTGCACTCCGCATCCCTGTTGCTGTGCTCTCCTCCGCGGCGCCGAAGCTTCCCCCTCCGCCACCCGCAGTCTCCGCCCGCGAAGGGGCTTCTAGTATGTGGAAACCTTTCCTTCTTCACAGCTCCCTCCCACTGGTGCAGGTCCCGTCCCTATTCTTTTGTCTGTGTTTATTCTTTTTTCTTTTGCCCTACCCAGGTACGTGGGGGAGTTTCTTGCCTTTTGGGAGGTCTGAGGTCTTCTGCCAGTGTTCAGTAGGTGTTCTGTAGGAGTTGTTCCACGTGTAGATGTATTTCTGATGTATCTGTGGGGAGGAAGGTGATCTCCGCGTCTTACTCTTCCGCCATCTTCCCCTCGTCCCCCCGCCAAATGCTTTTCTTCTTCCCCTTTCTCTCTTCCTCCTTCTCCTCCTATTCTCATTAATGTATAATATAGGAAGGCTTGTCACTTTCCAAATTGTGTTCATGTAAGCATCTCAAGACAACTTGTGGACTTTTCTAGTTAAAATCATAGGAAATAACCTATTAAGCTACTGCTTCTCCAATCGATGGAAAAATACGTTTTGGTGATGCACTGTGTCATTCCAAGACAAATTAGAATATAATTTGAAGCAGTAAAGAAACTTCCCTTCCCAAAACTTAGTCACTGGTGTGCAAATCTGGTCAGAGGAGCAGACTAATTTTTAACAGTAACTTCACAAGCTTCTTGATGTCAGTTGCCTTTAAGAATGAGTGTGCAGCAGTTTTTTTCTGATCAATATTTTTTCTTATTTTAAAAATCATTATTGTTATCTCTGATAATAAAAGTAACACATGACTATAATAAAAATTACAAAGTGTATGCTATAAAACAGCAGAAGTCCCTATAACCCCAGAGACAAACACTGCTTGGTTTATACTTGTCCAGCTGTCTTTTTAGTGCATGCTATTATAGATCTTTATAGTATATATAAATTGATATAAGAACATACATAATGCTTTTTCACTTTTTCTTTTTTAAAAACCTTGGCTCTTAATTCTGGACATCTTTCTATGTCAAAACATATAGAGCTGCTTCTCTTTATGCCACCATAGTATCCCATTCTACAGAAGTATCACGATTGTTTAATCTGCTATTGACATGCACTTGGGTTGTTTCCAATCTTCCGAAATAGGAACAGTAATGAATAAAATTCTTGTACAATAATCTTTGTGCACATCTGCAAGTGTTTCTGCAAAAGGAATTCTAGAAGGGGAATTGCTGCATCAGGGACGATGCACATCTTACTTTGAACAGATACTGCCAAACTGTCTTCTAAAAGAATTGAGCTAACTTATACCCACCACCACTACTACATAAATGAGCCTGCCTTTTCCTCTCACACTTTTGCTAACACTTGTACTCCCAAACTTTCTTTTTTTACAATCTAATATCCATAACTGTGTATTAAGTTTCTGCTGAAACACAACATTTTTCTCTTTAGAATCACCCTCATTTCTACCAGAGACAGCCAAATTAAGACTAATTTATTTGCAAAATAAGTTTAGTCTCATTAAACTTGGCCTGATTATTTACATAAGTCCAGCAAGAATAGCAATTGACAATATAGGCTCTTGTGAATCTGCTTTGCTGGAACTTTTCATAAGGAAACTCCAGATCAAATATTTAAATGCCTCTCAGGGCCAGGAAGCCACGCCAAGAACTTGCCATCAGAGTTGCCTGTAAAAACCTATAGATTTGGGTGAATTCCTCTTTTCTTAAGGTTCCCCAAATATCCCGAGGTTGCTGCATCTGCCAGGAAGTAGTGTCCCTTACTCACCTGGTAAGGCTGCTGGAAACCCTGGCTGCAGGGTACCAGGCTCTTTTTCCAAGGGGCTTTTTGGCTCCATAAAGTCGATCTTAGTTCCTTAAAGCTGTCTGGTCATATCTGATTGTATACATATTCTCAAATATGACATTCCAGTCAAAGCCATGGTAATATTTATAACCAGTGTTGCCAATTGTGTCCTGTTACAATGAGAACAGATTCTTAGTGAACTTATGCAAATAACTATATTGGCATGAAAGTAAGAATACTTACTAAGAGTTTCTAAATTCTGGAGGGATTAGGTAGGGAGGAAAAAATAAATGTTTCAATTCTTCCTACAAAGGTATAGTTCACCAAATTGCTGTAAGTCATAGTATAAGAGGAAAGGTTTCCTTATATCTGGAAAACAAAGATTTGTAAAAGCCAGCAATATTTCAGGCAAAAGTTTTAAAATTTATAATCATATTCATCAGTTCATTCAGTTCTGTGTAACTAATTCTTGTTGAACTTGATCTTCTGTTAACAGTTTTATGAAGCCATCAGGTTTTCCATTAGAGTTCTGTGATTTCTTACCCAGTTCCGTGATATAATCTGAACATTATCAGAAACCTGTATTTGTCAAAAAGTCCTTTTTATGAATCTTCTTGAAGCTGAAGCATTTTTGCAAAAGCATTAGATTAAAACAATAACCATCTACAAATCACAAAAGAATTAAAATGACATGGTTGAATATCTGATTACAATGCAATTGACAAGGAAATTTGGTTATTTCTGTAACATGCAGCATTTTAAGATAATATCTAGAATATAACTGATAACATACTAGGACATATTCAAGTTTTAGGAATTTCATACAATTTTTAGAACACATATTAATAACATTTACCTATATAACCTAAGAAGGTTTATCATCTTTATTTGATAACACTTCCCATGTAATTTAGCATATAAAGCCCAATTAGTTTAATATCTCCTTTTATAAGGAGAGAAAAGAAATTTCTTGAGGTGTTCCAGGGGCTCTCTGGAAAACCTCCAAGTTATTTCCAGGTCAATAACACTTCATTTAGAATTTGATTTGGGGGAAGTTTATTGAAAATATCAAAAAGGTTTTAAAACACTTCGTCAAAAAGACCATAGGTCACTGTGAAATAAATAATTATCCACTTAACCAAAGTGACAATAAAAAATTTCAAAAGCAAATACAGAAAGTTACAACGGATTACTTAAAAGGTAAGGAAATTTTTACAATCTGTTTTCAAAAACAGATCAATAGTCCAAGAAAACTTTGTTCTCTCTCTAGAAAACCAGATTGTAGTTTTGCACAGCTTACCTTTGACGTTAAAATTCAATTACTTTCATTCCAATCTGAGCCAGTTTACCATATATAACTCTTTTCTCAAGGTTCCCTTTCTAAAAACCTTCTGTAACTCCCTTTCTTACATTCAGAGTGTCTTGTGCTCCCCCTAACCCCACCCCCACTCCTTTTTTAAATCCTCACTTTAGGACAAAAGTACTTTCTTTCCTCTTAACAAAATGCATTTCCATTCCTTATACTTTTTCCCCTTCCATATGAAGATGTTGTCCTTATTAACTGTAGTAGTTTTAATTAAATGTGTTAGTTAGAATTCTTAACCTTAGAAACATTAATTTCTAGTGAAAACTAAGAAGAAAGCCATTGTAAACTGTTTATCATACCAGTATTTTTTTGATTGCAAACTTATGAATACATATCATAATTTCTAAAAACATACATTTCCTCATAGCATAATTTTTTTTCAATGTGGTATAAGACATGTTTCTAACAAACCCCCCAAATCTTTAGTTTTTCTGCAATAAGAAGACAAAAGTAGGTAAGCTTAGACTTTAGCAATTAATGTTTCAGTATTTTATCTTATTTGGAAATGATCTATATGTTTAATGAATTTCCATCATGTAACTTAGCTTAGCAAAACTCTAAAGTTTTAAATCACTGAAATATTTGGAGAAACTTTTTTAAGTAGACATATGATAAAACATCATTATTCTTAAAGAGTTCACCTAAAAACTCTTATCCCTTTTACATTTATTTAATTTACTTATTCCCAACAGTTATGTTTAGATTACCCATGAAAACTTCATGAAACATTAGACAAAGTCAGCCATCATCCCAAGCTACTTTTCTTGCTGTCAAATTTTGTAACACAGATAACATGATCTTATTTGACTTTCAGTAAACCTAGGTACAATATTATTACACTTAATGTTGATAACTCTAAAGACATGTCTGTATTAAACCAACAAATTTAAACTAGCTTTAATACCAAATATTTTCCCAGATCACATGAAGCTGAAATTCATTTGGGTTAGTTCCTATTATATTTCTGAGAATTTAATTACACACTTAATTTTCTTTAAGCAACTAAATAGAGCTCTTTTACAAATTAATTTTGACAATACCATCCAAAGGTAGAAAATACCACACATATATAACACATGTATATAGACATGTACAAACACACAAACAGAATCAAACAGAGACTCCATAGTCCCATACTAAAATTTCAGCCATGAATCAGGTACAATAATATAAAACACACCAGTTACAAAAGAGGTTGGATTCAAATTGGGTTTCTGGCAGATTGAACAAGTCAATGTCACCTGTTTAGATGGCTAAACCCTTTTTACTAATATTTATGAAGACGCTTAAGATTTGCATTTGTCCGTGAAGAGTCAAGTTCCAAATGTCCTTTCCCCGTTTTGTTCTTTCTTTTGATAAGATTTACCGACCTGAAATTTGTATTTTAAAGAGATGGTCTAGACCAGGTAGAACATTTACATCTCAAAAGCACAGGGAGAGAAATGCAGGTTCCTCCTAGGAGGACTTTTGTTCCCTTAAGGCCAGAATTATTTTTTGCAATATTTATAAGCCTCTTAAGATAAATAGGGGAGGTTTGGGGAGTGGTAAAAAGGATTGGTGGGCTTTGAATTATGTCTGGAGCCACACCTCTGATCCTGTGAAGACTAGATTTGCAAAACAAGGACAGCTGTTTTTAATTCCTCGAAGAATTGGGTGAGGGCTTCCCTGGTGGCGCAGTGGTTGAGAGTCCACCTGCCGATGCGGGGGACACGGGTTCGTGCCCCGGTCCGGGGAGATCCCACATGCCGCGGAGCGGCTGGACCCGTGAGCCATGGCCGCTGAGCCTGTGCGTCCGGAGCCTGTGCTCCGCAACGGGAGAGGCCACAGCAGTGAGAGGCCCTAGTACCACAAAAAAAAAAAAAAAAAAAAAAAAAAAGAATTGGGTGGCCACCTAAATGATATCAAAGGACTGACATACCCATCCACCTATGTTAGAATGTTTTTCTTTCCCTCTGGGTACATTTAGCTTAGGAAGGCCCAAAAAATTCCTATCAGGCTCTGAATATAAGCTCTGGTCACCGGTAGCCTCCCATTTACAAAAATCCATTTACAAAAACTTTTGAGGATCTTCCCTGGGTTTAAGAAATTCTTTAACTATGGCCCTCAGTTTGGTCTTTGACCTGAAGATGATTGCCTATAACCTCAGATGGTCCCATTTCTGAAGGTAATTGTTTAACAGTCTCTCCAGAGTAGAAAGGCAATTTAAAGAGAGAATGAGTACTCAAAGGAGGATAGTACTCAAAGCAGTATTTATATCAGTCTTATAGTTTTAGGTACCTTTTGTATATTTAATATTTCATTAGCCTTTGACAACAAATCATTCAATAAAGCTATTTTGGAATTTTGAAGGCTTTGGGGGCTTTGCATACCAAATAGGTACAATTGTTTGGGGTAAAATCTCTCTAAAAATTTACCAATTTAGAATTTTTTCTAATTCAAAGGGTACATCGTCTGGCCATTGACGCATAGGAGCTTAATAGTGACTCAAACAAATAAGATACAACAGGCATGCCTACAAGAGAGTGCAAAGGATGCAGCTCTTGCAAGATCCAGAAAGTCCACTCCCCAAAATAGTCTAAGAAAACAAAGACCTTTGTGGCATCATTAACAAAGCAACAAAGGTTGAGATGCCAAAGGCCCCTTATGAACTGGGACCCCTTATAACAAATTTCCCTGAGAGCTGACAAAGAGATGCTTAGAATCCCAGTCTGTCTGACTGGCTGCCAATTGCACACCATTTGGGGTACCTTCAGGATGGCAGAGATCAGAAACAGTTTTCTCAATGGTCAGTAAGCCAAGCTATATACGGAACAAGATGAAAGAAAAACCTAATCAGACCAATGGTTTTCCTCCTTTATGACAAACGACACAAAGGGCAAAGACAACAAAAGAGACCATATGTGGGAGGAAACAGATCCACAAACAAAGAGCCCTCTGACAAACTTTAAACCAAGAGTCACCGAGTGCAAGAAATTAGCCCTACAAATATTTTCTCCAGCTAAATCTAATTTTTTTTAAAAAGAGAAAAGCTCTTACCACTTTCATTTCCAGTAGACCCTGTAGACAGACTGACATATGTAGTAAGAATTCTCACCTCCTGCTGGCTTTTGTCGGGTGTCCCAACGTCTCTTAGCTGCAGCAGCATTGGGGTAAGTAGGGTCCAGCCAGTAAAGTTGCATCCCATCCTGTTACCAACTGTTCAGGGAGGAAAAAAGTTTCTTCTACCCTTCTAGGCATTTCTGGCAAGCCTAAGAATTAAATTGACGTACACAGATTAACAGGAGAAAGTCAACCAGAAATTTAGTAACATGTATACATGGGAGAGACCCAGGAAAACTGAGTAACTCCTTCCCAAATGTTAAAGCTTTACCAATCTGATAAACATGTCTTGTTTAAATTTCTCACACTTGGATTTATTGCCATATAACATAAAAAATATTACGTATGGAATCACTAATAATAAATCATTAAATAATAAACTTATAAATAAATAAAGCAGTAATGAAAAAAATTTAGCGTAGTACTTTATTATGCTTCCTCTGATTTCCTAAGCTTTCTCTAAGTTTCTTAGGCTTTCTCTAAGCTTAGGCACAAAAATTAAATCATTAAGTGAAAGTACAGATGGCTAAAGTGGCAGTTACATATTGGAAGCAGCATGAGCCCACTTCAGTTTCCCAAACTTAGGAGCTTCCAGAATTGAGGCTGTGCTCTGGGTCCTGCCACCTTCTGAGCACCCACTCACACCCACGAGCCCACACATCTGGATACCATCTACAGCCGGAGGACCACACACAGAGAGGAAGGCTGGGCAAGGTGGCTAACAGCACATCTCAACAAGAGCGTGAAGGGAAAATGTCTCCATGATTCCTTCCTTCAAATTCAAACAGAACCCCAAGTTCTATATCTGTTCTTTCTATCAGTGGACATGGCTGATCTTTAAAATGTGATTGGCTAGAAATGTTGCCAAAATCTAGGCTCTCTGTGCACCAATGCCAAACAGAAATACGGAGACAGAGTTATGGAGGAGGAAAAAAGAGTGGCTTTATTTCTTTGCCAGGCAAAGAGAACACAGTAGGCTAGCTCCTCAAGAACTGTACCCCACTCCCTGGGGAATAGGGAGAGGTTATATAGTCAGGACTTGTTGTCAGAGTTATGTGATATAAGGATCAAAGTTTCTTCTTCTGCAAAGTTTCAAAAGGGTGGGGTTGCTGACAAGATTAGGGTGCGTGCAGGGTCACAGGTGGGTGGGTCTCCTAACTGATGAGCTTCTCTGGTCCCTTTAATCTCGCCTCAGATGGTTTTGTGGCTGCTCCTCCCTTGATTAGCAACTGTTCGAATCTGCCCTTTGGAACTCAGGGAAGGTCATGGAGGTTGGAGTCTTGCCTACAAGAAGTGGGGGACAAAAAGGCCTCTGTGCCCAGGAGCCCCACAGGACCCTGCTTGGCATCAGAAGGGCAAATGAAAAAAGATTCTCTCCTCTACAGAACCAATGCTGCTTATTCTTGGTTGGCAGCATCGTTGCCTTGGAAATGGGGGTTCCCTCTGAAAGGGGTCTATGTGTTTGTTCTCTAGTGTTTTTCCCTAATTGAGAAAGAAGTGCATGAACAAGGTAAAATAAAATCAAACAGTATGAGAAGACCTGTTGGAAAGTAAGCTTCTCTCTTGGTCCAGCCCTCCAGTCTTGCTACACCTGCTAATGATTTCCGGTGTATCCTTCTAGCAATTTTCCCTGCACACACACCTGTCAATTTTGGACATAAATGAAAGCATACCATGCACACTGTTGTGACCCTTGCTTTTTTTTTTCCAGCTAACTTATTGTGTGGATTGTTCCAAATCTTCATGTAGGATGTACCTCATTCTTCTTAATATCTGCACAGTGTCCTGTGGTAGCTCTGCTATGGTTTATTTCGCCAGTGCTCTGCTGAAGGGGACTGAGGTTGAATCCATCGCTGGATATGATATGACACATAGCCCTTTGTACACACATGCTAGTATATGCACAGGATCTACTCCTAAAATGGAATTGCTATGTCATAGGATTTTTCCATTTTTAACTTAGCTAGATATTCCCAAATTGCTTTCCAAAGAAGTTTTCCCATTTCATGCTTCTCCCAACAGCGTGTAGAGGGGCTTTTCTTCATTCTCTCAAAAGAAGTTCTTTAAAGATTAGCAATCCCACATATAGTACACAAAATAAAACCATCCTAAGGAAATGGATTTCTTAATGAAAGATCCAAATTACACGAATTGGAAATTGTCAGGACCCCTTGAAGGGGTCAAATCGGGTCCATTGATATGTCTCCCTTTGTGATGACATTATTTGTCTCCATTTACTCTGAGCTCTTTGGGAACCACACCAGTTCTACAATTTTACACAGAAAATTTCACTGAAAAGTCTGCAAATTTATCACTGTCTCTGAAGGAGGTGACTGTCCCCAACACCTCTTAAGTGTATCCTGAAACAACTTTTGGACACATTCTCCCATTCCGAAGCTGGAGCTTGTCCCCTAACCCCCAAGTTACTATCAGAATCATTCTCTATTGACCCTAAATGTCCTCTGCTCTAACTGAGCCACTGACTGCCCAAGGAGAAAATGACCACATTCACTGTCGTTCATAATAATGCTGCCTTCAGATTATGTGGACCTTCTCCACCGAAGTGCTCATAACATTTAAATATATGCTATCTTGTTTATGTCCACATTCTGTCACCGGGGTGGGGGAAGGTACTGCTGAAACTCTGCGGAGGTGCGAGAGAGGTTATCTTGTTCTCCTCTGCAGCAGCTGTGAAAATGAGATCCTGGGCCAAGGTCCCAGGATAAATCAAGGTGGATCCAAGGAAACTAGGTGACAGAACTTAAATCCATTAAGTGATATTTATTTCTTTAGTTTTGGATTTCCTCAGAATCTGTGGGTGACTTTTAAAACTGCAGAGTCAGGGGAGAAGTGGGGCACTGAGATGCCAGACCTCCTTCCATTGGGCATGAATGTGTTGGCAGATGATCCCATGCTTCCATCTGGCCCGCCGGAGGGGACAGGTGCCAGGACTCTTTTAACCTATGGATAAAAGGATAAGAAAGTGCTGTGAGGATAGTTAGGGAAGAAGAACAGGTGGAAATGGGAAGAACCAATTTGGCAGTTTCAAGCCTGCTGCCAGCTGAGCAGGTACATGATTGCAGTGTGTTAATCTTCAGAGGTAAATTTACATTAAGATTCGTCAGCGTTTACAAAGGTCAGTTTGAGTAGTGAGTGGCTGTTGGGATGAAAGAAACCCCACAGGTCTAAGAGGGACTGTGAATCTCGTCCAGGACCTAATTTGTTTGGGAAAGTAATATATACAGTGGGAGGCTTGGTTTTGAATTCTAGAGAGTACCAGGAAGGGACCTGCTGGCCGCTCTGAGCTCTCCAGCCCAGGAAACTGCAGACATCACTTGTCTTTTGGAAGGCCTCCACCAGCTCACCTGGATGTCCCAGGGCTGAGCCCAACCAGAGAATCCTCAGAGTCCCACTGTGTCCCCAAGGCCACCATCACCGAGTAGAACCCACCCTTGGCAGAAAGAAGAGACTCAGCCTGAAACAGCATGACATCTTCAGTACCACTCAAGGTGTTCTTTGAACTTCCCCGGGGCTTCCAGGAGAGGGCCAGAGACAGGGAAAGGGAGGAGGGAGGGAGTTAACAGTTATTACACCTACATTCCGTGCCTAGAAGCTGTGCTAGAAGCACACTTAGTATTCGTCAGTTCCCTAGTGGCAGGTACTAGTACAGACATTCTAAAAGGGGAAACTCGAGGATCAGAGAGGTTCAGCAGCTTGCCTGGAGTCACAGAGCCCTTCAGTGTCTATGTGGACATCTGTTGATTTGGCCTGCCCTGCATCCCTTCCTCCTTAAGCAAAAGCACCATCTCTCCTAGGTTCAGATGGGACCAATCTCCCAACCCTCCCACCCAGGGGTGTACATATGACTCAGCCCTGGCCAATTAGCAACCTCATCGAGACCTTTGTTGAACCCCTTGGCAAAGACTCTCTTTCTTGTGCTAAGGATCAGGTGCGTGTAGAATTGCTGAGGAAGATTCTCCTTAGTGTGAGGCCAGTGGAGAGACCATCAGAGCCAGAAGGGAGAAAGAGACAGATTTCCAATGACATCTTTTGAGTACTTGGATGTTAACTGTGCCTGAAAGCAAAACATCCCCCTGGACTTTTCAGTTACTTGAGCCAATGAAGCCCTTGCTTATACTATTTTGATTAATGCAGTAAAAAGCTGGAATTTGATCCTAGTTTTGACTGACTCCAAAGCCACTACACAGAGCAGTTTCCCCCAAAGGCAGCACTTGCTGAGTCAGCATTTTCTTAAGGCCCTTTAGCATTCTTCAGGGTGGAGTACAAGTCCAGCGCAGCTGTGAGCTTCAGGAAACTTCTGATACTGGTCCATTGTTAAAGTCACCGCCCCCCGCAACAGACACACACTCACATGCACATATTCCTCTGGGGGGTGGTGGCTAGAAAATCTTCCCCTGGTATCTGTCACCAGTCATACTCTGTGGCCTTCGGTTTGCTACAAGCAACCCAAGCTGTGATGGTGTGGGCCCCTTGGAGGTGCCAGTTGAGATCTTGCTGGGACCCCAAGTGCTCTGGGGGGAAGGGAACACCAGCAATTGTCACAGTGTTCTTGGGAAAACATTGCTGGGAGATTGTCTTCATCTGTTTGGGCTGCCATAACAAAATATCATAGACCACACAGCTTAAACAACAGAAATTTATTTTCTCCCAGTTCTGGAGGCTGGGAAGTCCAAGATCAAGGTGCTGGCAAGGTAGGTTTCATTCTGAGGCCTCTTTTCTTGGCTTGTACGTGATGCCATCTCACTGTGTGCTCATATGGTCTTGTCTTGCGTGTTCGGGGCATGGGGATGTGCATGCACGGCAGAGAGGGGAGTGTAGCTGGGGTGAGAGGAGTGGAGAGAGTGGTTTCTGATGGTGTATTTTCTTACAAGGACACTAATCCTATTGGATCAGGGCCCTACCCTTATGACCTCATTTGACTTTAATTACTTATGTAAATTATTTCCAAATATAGTCATGTTGGGGTTAAGGCTTCCGCCTATGAGTTTGCGGGGAAGACAAAAACATTCAGTCTATAACAAAGGTGTACTGGAGGCTTTCAGGCCAAGGAGATGTGGAGAAAATGCAGAACAGAATATTCAGGAGAATTTGCAGGCAGGCAGTTGGTGTCACTTCCCAGGGCCCAGACTTGGGCACTTGGCAATGCTCAGGATGGGTACCTTCTGGATCTGAGCTTCTCTGCTGTCTCATTACAGGACAGAATGTTGGCTTTTCTTTTCTCGTTTTGGTGGCAATACATGTCGGGGCTTGCTGGTTTCAAGATAAATCCACATCTTAAGGTTGTGGTATCCCACCTGGGAAAACTAAATTAGTTAACTGAAAATGAAAAATAGGAAAATTAAACCGGCAAATTCTCCAAACATATTGGGCCAATTTAAAACCCAGGTTAACACTGATTTATTGTTTTAATAAGATTCCTGTGTAAGGAAAAATGACTGGTCTACAACATAACTAAGTACAGGGGCATGTGTTCATTTGTCTGCAATATACAGGAGCAACAGGGCAAATGACTCCTCAAGCTTTATGCATTTTTAAAAAATTTTTAAAACCACTGGGCCATAAAGCATTTTTAACCTAAGACTAATGTCCACAGAATAATGTATATGACAGTGAATATTCTGAGTTTGCTCTTCACTGAAACTGATGGGGGTCTGGGAAAGCACTGGCCCACAGCTCTCCAGCCAGGACAGTCCCATGGCCGAAAGAGAAGACGCCAAGTGGAGAGACAGCTGGACCTGCCCACACCCTCAATGCTAGCGCAAGCCAAGGCCATCCTGCTGTCACAAAGCTGTCACTGTAGCACTGAGGCTTCAGGAGACAGTGGCACTCATTCCTCTTCAATGAGTCAAGTCCACCGCATGGTCCATCTCAGGTTCAGAGAGCTTGACCAGCTCACCTTGGTCTCCCTGGCCGCCCATAATGCAGTGCTACGGTCGAGGGCTCTGGGCCCTCTCACTGTACTCAGGAAGAGGCGGTCGCAGGAAGCTGTGTGCACTTCCATCTGACAACATGTCCAGAGGGCAAGTGCCCAAAAGTCACAGCCACGGTCCAGACGTTCCATGGCTAACCCACAGCCTCGAAAATCACATGGTCATCTCTGACTCTACCACAAAGGCCAGAGACATAAGGACCATTTCCAGGGCCTTGCAAAGGTGGGCAGAGCCAAGCATCCAGGTCCCTGGTTGCTCAGGAAATAACCTCTTAGGAAGTAACAGTCTCTATCAAGAAGCCATGGAGCATAAAATGGATTTAACTGTGTTCCCAGTGTTTCATTTCTTGAGCTGATCAGTGGATACCTGGGCATTTCTTGTATTTTTCCTCATCCTCTTTTTTTTTTTTTTAACATCTTAAATATTGTAGAATACGTTTAAAAAATAAAATTATATTAAGAAAAGAAGGCATTGAGGCAAGAAGTAGGAATATTTTTTGAAACTCAATATGTTTAAGGAATTTGAGGGGTAACTAAAGAATTGTGTTTCGTAAGAAGTTCGGATAAGATACGTCCCATCTAGCGCCAACAATGTTTTAAATCTTTGCCCGGGGAAAAGAAATAAAGTACATCAGCTATTGAGTCAAACCTTAAAATATTAGCCATAGACTATTCTGCTCCTTGTTTGGACCCAACAGAATGGAAAAATGACAACTTCCATCATTTTACATGCATTTCATCCTTACAAAGCTCATTTTTCATTTATGTAGTTCCACACACAGCCCCAGAAAGTAGATGATGGCCTTTTGTCTTTTCACTATGGAGGATGAAATTTGGACACATCACACGAGGAGGCTGAGCACACCCTGGGAAGGAGAAAGAGGGCTGGACTCAGAAACAAAGGTCGTTTGCTCCATAACCCCTCAGTCCTCACCAAAGGCATTTTATTCCATAAACCTTCAATCAAGCTCGAAGGCTTTACTCTCGCCCCACCATTTAGCAATCTAGTGTGTATCAGGTGTTAGATAACGTTAATTGGAAACACATTTATCATTACTGATTTATATTTGATGAGTATTTATAACACTGCATTAACAACAAACAGTAGCAGACAAAAAGGCTGAGGAGTAACGGGGGTTGGAAAGGTTTCATGAAAGGACGGAATCTCTGTCATGAGGCTCTCTATCACTGGCTCATACTAACAAGTCCATGAAATTGATTTCCATGGAAAAAGTTTAGCTGAAAACCCAAGGAATTATTTCAGAATTACTGCAACTGTTATCTTTCGGGGAATGTCTGTGCGTATGTATGTGCCTACACATACCTATGTATGTGTTTGTTTATTTTTGGTTATGTCGCGTCTTAGTTGTGGCACGCGGGATCTTTGTTGTGGCACACGGGCTTCTCTCTAGTTGTGGTGTGCGGGTTTCTCTCGCTCGTTGTGGCGCGAGGACTCCAGAGCGAGTGGGCTCTGTAGTTTGTGTCACACGGGCTTGTTAGATGTGGCAAGTGGGCTTAGTTCCCCCGACGGCATGTGGGGTCTTTGTTCCCCAACCAGGGATCGAACTCACGTGTCCTGCATTGGAAGGAGGATTCTTTACCATTGGACCACCAGGGAAGTCCCATATGTATGTGTTTTTAACTGAACTGTTTCTTGCTTTTGATAATAAGGAGGCCTAAGTAAAAAAGGCTTTGCTATATGCAGTAAGCACGTAATTCAAATAAGTTAAATGGGGCTTCGTTCATTGCTCCATTAAAAGTGATAACTTCAGTGTGATTAGGCTGATTAATGAATTACTGGTTGAGTTGATCAATGGCAATAAAACGAATACGGTTATATAAGAGGAATTGGCTGGGGGTGGGGTGGTTAAAAAGAATACAGTAGGGGCTTCCCTGGTGGCGCAGTGGTTGAGAGTCTGCCTGCCAATGCAGGGGACACGGGTTCAAGCCCTGGTCTGGGAGGATCCCACATGCCGCGGAGCAACTAGGCCCGTGAGCCACAACTGCTGAGCCTGCGCGTCTGGAGCCTGTGCTCCGCAACGAGAGAGGCCGCGACAGTGAGAGGCCTGCGCACTGTGATGAAGAGTGGCCCCCGCTCACCGCAACTAGAGAAAGCCCTCGCACAGAAACGAAGACCCAACACAGCCAAAAACAAACAAACAAACAAATAAATAAATAAAAGAATACAGTGGACCTATCTGATAAAATGTACAGGCCTAACGCCCACCTGGAGAACGGTATCCCCAAACAGTTTACAAGAAAACCTTCAAAGCCGTAGTGTGATGTGGTGGGAAGGAAGGCAGTCAGCTGAGGCATCAGGTCGGTTTGGGTGGAATTTGGATCTCCGTTTTACTAGATGTGTGGCCTTGGGCGCCAAGCTCCTCCTCTGAAAATGGGAATAATAACTCCCCACCTGGGTAGTGGTTGTGAGGGGAAGTGAAACGACGGGTGGAAAACTCCAAGCCCAGGGGCTGGCACATAGCAGGCCCTCAACACAGAGTGATTTCCCTCTCCGCCTCAGGAAAAGATGCTTGTATCTAGAAGAATGAGTCTAGGTTTGAATTCCCTGTAGGTACAATGAGCGAGAACGAAGAAATGGGATTCTATCAATCGTTTCTCTCCACGGCTTCAAAACCCTTACGAGAGTTGTTTATTACTGACTTAAACAGCCGATATGCGGGGTACAGCCTTTTCAGGAGTGAAGTATGGAAAGGCTTTCTCACCAGTTACGGAGCTGCCTCTGAATCAAGTCCCTGCACAGCCGTCCCAACCACCTTGGAAAGCGTGACCTTCCCTTGATCCAGCAACCAAAGGGTTAATGCCTGCTCATTAGGGTGGGAGGTGAGAGGGGGCTGCTTTGCTGCTTCAGAACCTTCTGGGGGATCTTAATTCCCCGAACCCGTGGCCTTGCAGTGGAAGCGCACAAAGTCTCAACCGCTGGCCTGCCAGGGAAGTCCCAGAACCTTCTTTTTTTTTTTTTTTTTTGCGGTACGCGGGCCTCTCACTGTTGTGGCCTCTCCCGTTGCGGAGCACAGGCTCCGGACGCGCAGGCTCAGCGGCCATGGCTCACGGGCCCAGCCGGTCCGCGGCATCGGCAGGCGGACTCTCAACCACTGCGCCACCGGGAAAGCCCCCAGAACCTTCTTAACATCTCGGCTTCGTTGTCCATTCTGATACACCAGAATGTCTCACCACGTCCTACTGGTTTCTAAATATTTTTTCGCTCTGGTTTCTAACCAGTTCTCTCTTCATTCGCCTCTTCTTTGGTTCCCAACATATTTGCAGGATAACAGAGAACTGGCAGTCACTCTGCCCTGGGGAGGTCCCTTTTGTGGACTAGAGCTGGCTGTCCTGGCTGCTGTCTCATCTACTTGGATAGTTTCTCTTCTTAGCTCCAGCTGCTGCGGAGGTCACTTTTCCTTGTAAGATTTGTAATATAAACCGAAACGGTGTAACTGGAGTCCGAGCCTACGGGGTAGCTTTGTCTGAAGGATTCTGAACCGTGAAAGGAGGGATCTCAACAATGTGGTTTCCTGTGGGTGGGCCTGCTCTGAACTGCCATCTCGCCGGCCATCCCCCTTGCTCCACTCCCCCAGGGCACATACATCCTTGGAGAGAGCTGACTGGGGCAGCTCCCAGACCCGGCCCCCCCACACACAAACTGGGCAAGTCTGGTCCCATTTCGCTCCAGTGGGGCCGCCTCCTGGGAGCCACCCTCTCTCTAGGGAGCCGAGTTATTGTCAAGATCCCATGTATCCACATTCACAAGGAGCACCATCTTTATTCTTTCCATTAATATTAAAGAGCACATGCTTTTTGTACTGGCTGCTGCCGCAGACTCTGCCCTGGCTGGGTTTTAAATGTTATTAGATACTGTTGTGATTAATAAAACACACATTTATCCAAAACTTACTGCACTCAGATGCTTTCGGTGACATATTTTAAAGAGCAACTGTTACTAAAAGTACAACTACGGTACTATCCTGTGGGAAGGCTGTAAAATTTGACATTAACAAGAGGTTCTCATCCTAGAAAAGTTGAACAGTATTGTCGTAGCTCATTATGGAGATGAGAGGAAGGTAGAGAAGTTAATGATTAGCCTATTAGTAAAGAGACGTAAGAATGTCAACTCACCGCTCTCCTGCCTGGGAGGCCACCGTTCTAGCCAGTGGGGTCTTCCTTGTTCTCCGTAACTGCAGAATCAAGAGGAAGATTAGGGTAATTCCAGAAACTCAAACCTCAGGAAAGCGTGCCCACATCTAAATGGGACTTTTACAAGCAAGACCAGTGGTGGCTGCTGAATACATGTATGTCATCACCTCTGGGAGCGGGGAGATCTAAGGCAGCTGCGGCCAACGTGGTTAGATCTGCATCTTCTCTTCCCTCCCTCCTCAGTCCCCTGACCCCCTGTTCCTCCCTCCTCTGGCTGGTCTTCAGAAGAGTGTTGGCAGGTAGCACTAAGCTGGGACGGCTGCCAGGTTTCTAGATGGAGGAGCTGAGCTGCAGTTGTGTTGGCAGAGAAAGGCATGGAAGAGCCAAGGTAAATGAATTAAGTCCTGATTCTCCACACGAGCTCCAGGACATTTCTAACACACGGGGGCAGCTGCTGGCCACACTGCATCAGCTGGTACCAGCACAGTGCTGCAGACAGATGGAAACACTGCAACGGTGACCAAAATGAAAAAGAATCACCATGCTAGAGCAATGCAGGGAGGGGTAGACCTTGTTTTAAACACAACCTCAACACAAATGATTTTTTAAAATAATCTCCTTTTTCTTATTATTTGCTGACGATGGTGTAGTACATCTTCAGTTAAGCGACACTAGTTCAAGCAACCGTCTCACACTCTCTCTCCTCTAAGCCCAGACTGGCAGTATTTTTAGGGAGTGGCCAGTTTCCAAGGGCAATATGCCAGGTCTCTACAGAATTAAATAAAATAGAGAAGGGAAGACGACCAACGTAGGTAGTCATCTCTGCGTCTCAGATCCAAAAACACATTACTCTTTCCTCAAGAAATTAGATGAGCCATGACTAAGCAATGGAGTGGTGGAGGGTCGTCTAGAATAACCTTAGCCAACCTTTAAAACTTCCCTCAGGAGTTAATTTCTGACATAAAGTGGATGAAAATATTTAACAAAGAATATGTTAAATGGTTTAGGCTTCAATACCTTGTGGCAACAGAATGAGGCCCTACCACCACCAAAATGTCCCCGTCCTACAACCCAGAACCTGTACATGTGTTGCCTTACCTGGCAAAAGTGTCTTTGTGATTAGGGATCTCGAGATGGGAAGATGATCCTGGATCATCGGGGTGGGCCTGATCGAATCACAAAGTGCTTGTATGTGAAAAAGTGAGACAGGACAGTCAGGGTCAGTGATAGGATGTGGGAAAGACTGGACTGGCCATTGCTGGCTTTGAAGATGGAAGGGGGTCATAAGCCAAGGAATACAGGCAATTTCTAGAATCTGGAAAAGGCAAGAAAACAGATTCTCTTCTAGAGTCTCCAAAAAGGAACACAGCCTTACTGATACCTTGACTTTGGCCCCGTGAGAGTGAAAGATAAATAAATGTGTTATAAATAATAATAAACGTATATTGTTTTAAGCCACTAAGCTTGTGGTCATTTGTTACAGCAGCAATAAGAATCTAATACAATCACAATCAAATAACGTTAGAGACTAGATAAAAAGTTCTGTATTTCATTTAGAATAAAAGACAGTCTATTCCATTTAGAATAGATCCTCTGGCGATATTTAGTTACTAAAGAAATCTATATGAAATATCTCAACTTTCATAAGATGCTATTTTCTTAGTTCCTCTTCTCAACAGGAGGTATCAAACTTTAATTACATTTTTAGCTGGGTAATATGGAAAAAGGGATTTTCACAAAACCTAAGGCACACAAAAAGTAGATCACAGAAACGGACCCTGAGGTCTCACATGGGTCACTGCTGGGAGAGTTTAACTCCTCTGCCTCACTAGTTTTGGAAATAAGCAAATGTTTAGATAAAACTTATTTTCTACACCCCCAAATTCGGAAATACATTAGAGATTCAGCCTTCAGAAGTGGTTAGTACATCAGTTAAGATCCAAAATTTTACTGGCAGAAGATGACGGCATGAAACTTCTCCAAATTTATAGCTTTCACGAGAGGAAAAGGATTAAAGACGCCGCTTACTTGAATTGTTCAGGTTAAGCTACTGTGTCCCAACGTGCATTTCAGTGACCTTTTTTCGGGCCAGGTGTGCATTTCATGCAAAGTGATCTCTGATTTCGAAAGGTTTTGGAGTGGGCAAACAATGTATCTGTTATTGGCCTCACGTCCTAACAACCCAATCTGTGCCTAACTATGGGAAGATACCAACCTGAGTCAGATCGCAGGGGAGCATGTTTTCCTAGTTCTATCCCTATTCTAATGCCTTAGCAAGTCAATGTGGTCAGCTGCAAGTAATCCCAGGCCCCCAGTGGTGCCCTGCAATGGTTGGAGGAGTAAAAATATGCTGGAATTGGTAGGGGTCAGGACCAGGGGAATGATACAGCTATAACGCTGGCCTCAGGAAGAGAATCAGCCACCTAAATGTAATGAGCTGGGGACATGGGAAGCTTCCCGCCTCTGCCCACCCCACCCCCACAAGGATGGTATTGCTATTCAAGTATTCTAACCAGTGGACAATGTCTCTGGATGGACAGAATATCCAGTAGAACATGGGTAATAGCAGTGCCTTCTAAGAAGTGATGGAGTCCCTGTGGATGGGAGCAGAGCAACTTCAAGCTGGGGTGGAAGGGAGGTGGGTGTGTGAAAAAACAGTATATACAGCTCTGCAGGGAGGAAGCATTCAGCAGACAGCCATGGAGTTGAACTAAGGGGCTGGTTTGTGGCAGCTCCTGGCTACGGAGGAAAGAGATGTTCACAAAGCAGGGCGAGAGCTCCTTGCTACACAGAATACGCACAAAGGGAGTTACTTCCGAACATTGCAGCAACTCCTCGAGAAGCAACTACCAAGCTTAAGAACCTAATTCTAAATCTTGTGCATGATGGGTGTGGGACCCTGAATAAACCTCCCAGCTTATACAGATTAGCTTAGCAACTGGTTCTGGCTGGAACTTCCTGTTGAAAATCCTCAGACCTTTCAGCTGGGCAGAGCTGGGGGTGGGGTGGGAGGGGCCTTTCTCACAATGTTGGCTTCGTCCAAGTGGATCATTACATTTTTTCAGTAGGAAGCTGCAAGAATTCGAATCTCACATCCCTTCTCCAATCTTAAAGCCCCTGAGTTCCCGTGACATGGACATTTCACTTTGCAATTCAATTAAGTGAGCCAGGAATGAAAAATGGAAAACGTTAAATACAAGTGACTGCCACAATTTAATTCTCAGGTTTGGCCCTGCATTTGCTTAGCTCGAAAACAGAGTCAGACAGCTCAAGAGAGATGCATCTGAGGAGACGGGAGTGAGGAAGGGAGGGCACAAAGGGAACTCTTTGAACTGAATCAGAGCAAATGAGTCGAAGTGCAGGAGTAAGAAAGGTCCAACAGAGAGGATGGAGCGTCGCTGTTCAGGGCTCTCTGAAGATGCCTAAGGAAACCAGCACACAGAGGGGGCCAGTAGTGACCCAAACACGAGGCCATGAAATATCCCAGCTCTTCTGAGACCTCAGGCAGCTGAGCCTCCTGGGAACAGCATGCGCTTCTGCAGACAAGGAGGGCAGGAGAGCAGGCGGAGAGCGAAGCGATCCACGCTGGGCGTTATGAGGGTGGAGAGAAGAGGTTTTGGTTCACCGGAGAGACTTTTAGGTTT
This sequence comes from Orcinus orca, assembly GCF_937001465.1. Classification (NCBI taxonomy): domain Eukaryota; kingdom Metazoa; phylum Chordata; class Mammalia; order Artiodactyla; family Delphinidae; genus Orcinus; species Orcinus orca. The sequence goes on along the minus strand of NC_064560.1, from coordinate 157,226,872 downwards.
CAGACCTGACACCTTCCTAAACACAAGGGTGGCTGATTGTACACTTTAGTGGGGCAGAAGTCCACCCCAGGGTTTCCCCGGGAGTCCCATTCCGTGCGGGCTCGTGGAAGGAGAACAGAAGAACATTTGCACAGAGCCTGGAAGTACTTCATGGCTGATACGGCCGATCAGCAATCTTCTTGTTAACCTCAGATTGCTGCAGTTTCTTCAATTCTCTTTTCTCTTCCGTCTCATCACCCCTTAAGACAACCTTGACGTGCCAGGGGTGGAGAGTGGGGCAGAAGAAAGGGGGAGGTGGGTGCAGAGAAGACTCAGTGATCCCCTTTGTCGAGACTGCGAGTGGCCCTTGGGGCGCCCTTGGGCAAACGCTGATTGTAAACTTCAGGGCTAGAAAGGTCCCGTGCCTCACACAAGATTGGGCCACTGAATTATGAGGCGACAGGCTAAATATTAGCTCCTTTCTTTTTTTTTTCAGGTTCCCTACTGGCTTAGCGTACGCTAGCCTGCCTGTCAGACTAAGAGCCGTACGGAGCTTTGTAAATGAAAATGGCAGTCACGGAAACGCGTCTGGCAATCGTCTCAGGTGGGGTCTCCAGGAAACAGAATTGGAGGTGGAGAGTGAATGCAGGCGATTTATTGGGAAGTACCATCCGTGGAGGAGCACAGAGGGCAGGATTGGTCAGTGGAAGAAGTTTGGCGACGTAGTCATCTTAAAAGCCTCAGCTAATCCCACTCTGAGTTTTGGGGCTGGATGGCGCTGCAGAGTTGTCCTGAAATGGGGTGAGCAGGCCAGACTTTGATACTTCTGCATTGCCATTTAATGGTTGTGGATTCAGGGTCCGCCCTGCTTCCTGGAGGATGGTACCACCCATCCTCACTGGGTATCCTCTCCCCCAGCTGGTCCCTCTTCCTCAGAGCTCCTTGTTCTCAATTTTCTTTATCTTTGTCCTTCCAGGCCCCTGACCAACCAGCCAAGCATTCACCACTGTCTGAGTCTATACATATGCTAACCTCAGATCGCTTCTTTCTACACAAAGCCGATAGGCAGGTGAATCACACAAAGCTCTGCCCCTTGTGAGGGTTTCCAGCTTAAGCCTTCATGCTGAGCTGATCAGTCCATGAAGCAAACTTGACTTTTCCTCTCCACTGTCAGGTGCTCATGGAGCTGAGGGAGAGGTCCCAGTATATGAGTGGATGACATGGGGACCTGGGCTACTTCCTTATGCAGCGTACCTCTGACCTCTGGCCCTGTTTGTGCCCCTTTCCAAATGCACCATTTCTACCTTTTTTTATTTTGGCCACACCACGTGGCTTGTGGGATCTTAGTTCTCTGACCAGGGATTGAACCTGGGCCCTTAGCAGTGAAAGCATGAAGTCCTAACCGCTGGACTACCAGAGAATTCCCCCATTTCTACCTCATTTATGGCAGAGAGTGGAAGAGTTCACATAGTTCTGGGAAAAGACCATAAATGCATTTTCTTGTCTGTCCAAAGTGACTGTCCACTATTTCTGATCTTCCTTTCTGATCAAAATTTAAAAAAAAACACTCATTCATATTAGTAGCCACAGACCACATACCAAGGCCATGTTAGTTTGTTGTAGCAAAAATGGTACATGTGGCATAACATCTGCAATTGGGGCTACTATTTGGTTAAGTTTGCAGCAGTTCACTCTCACTCTTCAAGATCTGTCTGGCTTTTGTAGGGGACAGACTGGTTAATTAACGGGGATATGATGGGGACCCCTCCCCATCCCCTGTATCCTTTAGGTCTTTAAGGATGGCACTAATCTTTGTCATTCCCGCTTGGTTGTGAAGTTGTTTTTTATGTACTATCTTGGCCAGTGGGGAAAGGGGACTGTTTCTGTTTGGCCTTCCTCCCAGTGATTGCCCTTACCTCACAGCTAAGAAGCTAACGTGGGTGTCTGCCAACTACCGATGATTCCTGTTCCAATTCCACATTCCGGGTCTGGGGAAGAGACCGCCTAGTGTGTCTGTGCACCCAGTGGACTCACTGAGAATTGGACCTGACCGGGACCTCATTTATCACCCAGACTCCATGTCTACCCTCGAACAGGGGGCCTAGAGGACACCTCCATTCCCTAGGGCATCCATATCAGCTTGGACCCTGTGTCCAACAGTGTCTGCAATGTTGGGGGTCTTCCCTTTTGCCCAGTGTGTGAGTACCCAAGCTCTGGAGGCGGCATATTCCGAGAACTTTCTGGCCTTACAGAGAATATCCACTCCAGTGTGCCTGCTTCTCTGAGTCCTTGGTCCTGCCTTCTGCCATCTTCCATGGCACGTCTGGCATTTCCTTCATATAGTGTGAGCCGTTGATTCCTCCGAGCTCCAAGAGCCATCCTAGAAGCATGTTAGACTGTTTCCCTGGGGTCCTTGTCAAGGTATTACACTCTCTGCCCACCGGCAGTGTTCCCATATCCATAACCTCTCCCTTGTCCAACTTTATTTTCTGCCCCCATGGACCCAGTATCTCAGGATCCGGTGCTATCAGCAGTGTCCCGACTCTTTTCCAGTCTATGTCAGCTAGGTACTGCAGCTCCTTCAGAGGAGAGCCCTTTTCTTTTTTAGCGACTCGGCACTTCCCCAGCCAAATTATGGTGTGACTCAACCCTCGTCATTTGTCTGTTGGTCAAGAGGAGAGCTGTGAATGGAGTTTGGGGAGAAGGAGTCTGTTGTCTTGCAAAGCAGAGAGCTCTGCACCATCTTCGGGCAGGGGAGGTGCAACTAGTCTTTAACATGCAGGAACGGGCCACATCTGTGAACCCAGAGGGTTCAGAAGAATCTGGGAATTCACAGTTTTTAGATACACCTATCCCATGTCTCAAGAAATTAGCACAGCAGACCTGTTGGGGCCAAGAACCCAACCTTCTCTGAAGCTCTGCTACTTTCATACCTAAGCCCTGGGCCTGTTCCTCAGCTTTTCTTCCCTCCAACTGCAGAGGCATCTCTATATGCTCTCACAGAGGCCCTCTGGCTTTCATACTTGAGTTCATAATTTTTCACTCTCAGTACCAATTGTTGCAAGTCTGGTTCTCAGGGAAGCCAAGTCTAAGACAGAGATTTGCCCATGGAAACTAGGAAGTGGAAGAGCTCTCAGGATCAACCTTTGTTGGGGGAAGAAAGGAACCAGAGGGAGAAGATGCACAGAGACCACGTCGCAACAAATACCTCAGCTGATCGGAGCTCTGGACCTGGCATGGCTCTGCAGGGTGGTCCCAAATTGGGATGAGGGCCCAGGCCTTTATGCCCTGCATCAAACAGTCACCCAGTACGGGCTGTCCCTGGGAAGGAAGCAAGGTGACCTTGAGCAGGGTCTTCAGCCCAAAGCAAGTCCCAGAAAAGGACTTAGCTGAGAGTAGGACTTACCCTCTGGCATGGAGGGTAGATGGGGGAACGAATGTTTGAGTCCTCCAGGGAGATCTGGGTGAGAATCGTGACTCCACCATACCAACCTACCTACTAACATAAAGTTTTAGAAATCTTAACTATACAACAAGCAATGACTTTCAGATCCTCAGGTAAAGCTTAGTGGTGAAATATGCCTCTGTCAATTACAGAGCACTTAGGTTTTCCAGGGGTCCCAAGTTTCAAAACAAACCAAGGTTCTTTTTTCTTTTTAACCTAGACAACAAAAAGGAGTGCCTCTGACATTTGGAGTAGACAACCACATTGATGGTTCTGCCACTGGTTCTAGAATTTCAATCCTCTTTTCTACCCTCTCTTCTCTGCTGCTTGGAGCTAAAAGCCACACCCACTCTCTAAGCAACTCAAAAGGTTAACAGCCTCATGGAATATATACATGTGTTCCGGGGCCATGCTGAGCCATGCCTTGTGGTCCTGAGCTTCCCAGAGCATACACTATTTGCACTGTGCCTGCAGAGAGCACACTGACGCCCCCCTGTCCAAAGAAGCAGTGTAACACGCATGGCCCATTCCTTAGCAAGGAAAAGCAGTTAAATTCTGTGCGCTGAAGACACATTGGCCATAAACTCTGCAAGCCACGGAGGTTATTTCAGTTAGTAAATGATTAAAGTCCCTAATCTCTGGAGCGGTGATAAAGAACACCAGAGAAGAGGGCTGGGTTTTTGATATTTGAGGAAGGTATAGAACGTCTCTCTTGAGACCATGCCAGAGGAAGCCCACCCCATCAAAGAACCACAGATAAGTAAGACATCATTAATAAATCAATGACAGGAAAATGAAAACGGAAGCAGATGAATCAGCTAGTGGATCAGGTCGGAGATGAAAAACAGCACATCTGTTGCTACCATCGGTGCATTAACAAATAAGTCTGCTGGATCAGATAGCCTTTCGGACTAATACTTGGAATAATGAAGCTTCAAGAGCGATTAAGGCATAAATCAATTTTTAAATGTATCTTGTACCTCCCACAAACAACAGGAGGCATATTTTTTCCTTGCTTTGAATTCTTTCTGGCAGGCATTGGGGAGGTGCAGGGATAAAAAACGCTGCCTCGTTTTGGCTCTGCTGTGATGTACAGCACACAGCAAATTTAGTGTTTAGCCTCACACTTTGATTCTTACCAGCTGAAGGCGCTGAGCTGTGCTTAATCAATACGTTAAATCCAAGCCAATGCATTTCAGCTCCAGCAAGATCCTCCAGCCCCCTTGTCCAGGACAGCTTGGTTCTCGTTCCTTTCCCTCTTCATGCAGATATTGATTTACATTTTATTTTGTTTTTATTGAAGACTTCAGCAAAATTAACAATTGAGGTGGTGACGCGTTTTTCTCCTTTGAAGCATAATTTTTCCTTCATATCCAATGAAAACTGTTGCTTCTCCATGGTGGTAAAATCGTCAGGTTTTAGGACGTTAAGGATACACATGAGCAATTACTTTGATGAATTGTACGTCCACGTCCAAAGCGGGGAGAAGTACTCTCCACATAATAATCTTTGATTCAGAGATGTTGGGATAAGGTGAGGCTGAAGGGAGATGGCTTAGGTTGGGAAACCGGGAAGGTCCAGAAAGGACACAGGGCAACACAATCAAGAAAGGCAACTAAATTTATGTCCAAAACTTCCCTGAAAAGCAGAAAGCTGGCTAATAAATGAGTTTTTATTGAAGAATACAAATGGGGAGGGCACAGGAAGAAAGAAGGACAAAGAAAGAAAAGGTAAGAAATAAGATGATTAGAAATAGTGGGGGAGAACCCCAGATGAGGGAGAGGAAAACCAGGCCATGTTTCTTTTCAGAGCATGACCTTCACTCACATTACACCCCCAAATCAGCCAGAGGACAACAGGACCCCAAGGAAGTAAACTATCTTCCCTTCTTGCTCTTCCCCTGGAAACACAACAGTTCTTTCAGAAAACAAAGAGAAGCCAGGGGAGATACTGTTTTGTTCATCTTGACTGCCCTCAGGTCAGCAGATACGGTATTTTGAGTTCAGTTAGGACAGCCACCAGTACTCACGTTTCCTAAGAAGACTCCAAAATATTGTAGCAAGTGTAAACTTTTATACTGATTGAGCGGCAAGCAAACATAGCATCAAAGTTCATACAAATATTTCCAGATGTAAAGCACTAAGTTAGAAAGAGACCGTTTGAGCTTTTGAGCATAGGATCTGGCAGTATAAACTTTTCGTATTAGGTATTATCGACATATGATTAGAATCCAAACCAGCTGAAAAATTCCACAGCCACCTGATAACTTCAAATGAGGGTATCTGGAAAGTTTAGGGACCAGTGATGTCCTGTAAACCAATTTCTCAAACTTTTGTGTGCCTACAAATACCTGGGGATCTTGCAAAATTGCGGCTATGTGGCTGCTTCTCACTGCCTCACAGAGTTGTTATAAGAATTAAATGAGATAGAACACATGCCAGTCCCTGGGACATGGTTCTAGTAATCTTTACTGATTGCTTACTCTGTGCCAGGTACTATGCCAAGCAGTTTACAAAAGTTAGGTCACTATTCCTATAGCCATGGCAGATAATCCGCCATGGTTTGCACCCTGGTTTGCACTTACAAGTTTTTATAGCCAGTGTCTATCCCCATTGGCCCAGCATCCATTCTGGTTGGTTGGTGTCTGTGATCATAGTGGTTAGCGTCACCACTGCTCTGAAGGCTCTGTGTGGTCGGGAGTGTTTTTCAAATGAGGAAACTGAGGCACAGACATACTGAGGACACTGCCCAAGTCCACACAGCTTGTAAGTAGACTAACTATTAATGTCATAACCTCTAGTAAAGGGCAGAGACTCTAAAAGTGAGATCTTTTAACTTGAAGTTTAATGTTTTATCCTTCAGGCCCCCAGGATCCTTCATCACCAAGGAGTTAATAATTGAGTGAGGGTGATAAATTACATATAAACCTGGTTACCTGTCTACTGTACAAGGTCATGTTCCCAACTTTACCTGCCAAACACATGCACCTAAGGTGCTTATAGTTGCCCTTTCAGGTCTCCAGGACTTCAAGTTTTCCCTCATCTGAAGGCTGTTCCCTAGTTCCCAGTCTTCATCACTCTCTAATTCCTCTCTAATTCCTTTTCTTTCAAGGCTCAACTGAGGTGCCTCATCCCTCTAGAAGCCCCTCCTCTGAGCATTCTGAGTATCTTGTGCATAGCTCTATCACAGCATTTCTCACGTAAATTCTAATTGCTGGCTTTCTGGTCTGCCTTCCTTTAGGCCTGAGAAATCTTTGATGGGCAAAGATGATATATTGCTCATCTGGGTGTACCCAACACTTAGGAAAGTGCACCTGACACATAACTGCTATTCAGTAAGTGAGGGATGCAAACATGGTGCTATTTTCCGGGGAACACCAAGTCTTTCTGTTTGTTCAAAGGAGAGAGAGGTGAACGCAACTGATGGATGGAAGCTTCATGGAGGAGGTGGTCTGCATGTTAGGTCTTGAAGGATGGGGGAGACTGAAATAAGTAGAATTAGGGATAGAGGCAGGAAATCAGTCTAGACAGAAGGAACAGCTTGAGCAAAAGTGGGAATACAGAAAGGTTGAAGACAAAGATTGTTTAGAGAACAGCAGGTAGACCATTTGGCCTGGAACTAGGGATTTTCACTGAGCAATGAATCCCAAATTCAAATGTTTCTTGGAACCAGGCTTGTAGCACAAGAACTAAATAAATAAATCATGGCCCCATGCAGACAATAGGGAGGGGAAGGGACTGTGGCAAACTAGAAAACATGCCCTACTTAAAGGCAGGCGGCTGCTGTTCCACACCAAATGGTCATATGTAGACGTTTCAATTTTCCCAGATACCATGGAAATTCAGATGGTGTGTATGTGTGAAATACCCTGGGGATTTTTTTTTTTTACTTTTTATTTAAAAATAATTTTAGACTTACAGAAAAGCTGAAAAAATAGTACAGAGAGTTCACGTATACCCTTCACCCAGCTTTCCCTAATATTAATGACTTACAGACACATAATGATTTAAAACTAAAAAATTAAGATTTCTATCAGAGTACTAATTAAACTATAGTGCTTATTCAAATTTTACCAGTTTTTCTCCTAATGCCCTTTTTCTTTTTCTGTCCCAGAACCCAATGTTGCTTCTAGCGGTTGCATTTCTTTGGTCTCCTCTGACCTGGGACAGTTCCTCAGCTTTTCCTTGTCTTTCATTATCTTGACAGTTTGGATGATTACTGGCCAGTTATTTTGTAGAGTTTCTGTCAATTTGTGTTTGATGTTTTTTCATGGTTAAGGTGAGATGATGCATTTTTGGCCAAATACTACAGAAGCAATGCTGTGCCTTTTTTCAGTGCATCATAACAAGTGTACATGATGTCGATATGTCTCATTACTGGTGAGGTACACTTTGATCATTTGGTAAAGGTGGTGTCTGCCTGTGTTTTTCCACGGGAAAGTTACCATCTTTTCCTCTTTCAGTGATAAATATTTGGGAGAGATACTCTGGGGGCTACATAAATGTCCCATTTCTTCTCAAACCTTTCTCCACTGATTTTAACATCCATCGGTGGATACTGCCTACAACAATGATTACTGTCATGTTTGCCTAATGGCGATTTTGTGTTTCCCTCATTCATTCTACTTTTATTAGTTAGAATATTTTTTAACATCTTTATTGGAGTATAATTGCTTTACAAAGGTGTGTTAGTTTCTGCTTTGTAACAAAGTGAATCTGTTATACGTATACATATGTTCCCATTATCTCTTCCCTCTTGTTTCTCCCTCCCTCCCACCCTTCCTATCCCACACCTCTAGGTGGTCACAAAACACCGAGCTGATCTCCCTGTGCTATGTGGCTGCTTCCCACTAGCTATCTATTTTACGTTTGGTAGTGTATATATGTCCATGCCACTCTCTCACTTTGTCACAGCTTACCCTTCCCCCTCCCCATATCCTCAAGTCCATGCTCTAGTAGGTCTGTGTCTTTATTCCCGTCTTACCCCAGGTGCTTCATGACCTTTTTTCCCCCCTTAGATTCCATATATATGTGTTAGCATACGGTATTTGTTTTTCTCTTTCTGACTTACTTCACTCTGTATGACAGACTCTAGGTCCATCCACCTAACTACAAATAACTCAATTTCGTTTCTTTTTATGGCTGAGTAATATTCCATTGTACATATGTGTCACATCTTTTCTATCCATTCATCTGTTGATGGACATTTAGGTTGCTTCCATTTCCTGGCGATTGTAAATAGAGCTGCAATGAACATTTTGGTACATGACTCTTTTTGAATTATGGTTTTCTCAGGGTATATGCCCAGTAGTGGGATTGCTGGGTCGTATGGTAGTTCTATTTGTAGTTTTTTAAGGAACCTCCATACTGTTCTCCATACTGACTGTAGCAATTTACATTCCCACAAACAGTGCAAGAGTGTTCCCTTTTCACCACACCCTCTCCAGCATTTATTGTTTCTAGATGTTTTAATGATGGCCATTCTGACTGGTGTGAGATGATATCTCATTGTAGTTTTGGTTTGCATTTCTTTAATGATTAATGATGTTGAGCATTCTTTCATGTGTTTGTTGGCAATCTGTATATCTTCTTTGGAGAAATGTCTATTTAGGTCTACTGCCCATTTTTGGATTGGGTTGTTTGTTTTTTTGTTATTGAGCTGCATGAGCTGCTTGTAAATTTTGGAGATTAAACCTTTGTCAGCTGCTTCATTTGCAAATATTTTCTCCCATTCTAAGGGCTGTCTTTTGGTCTTGTTCATGGTTTCTTTTGCTGTGCAAAAGCTTTTAAGTTTCATTAGGCCCCATTTGTTTATTTTTGTTTTTATTTCCATTTCTCTAGGAGGTGGGTCAAAAAGGACCTTGTTGTGATTTATGTCATAGAGTGTTCTGCCGCTATGTTCTGCCTTAGTGTTTCCTCTAAGAGTTTGATAGTATCAGGCCTTATATTTAGGTCTTTAATCCATTTTGAGTTTATTTTTGTATATGGTGTTAGGGAGTGCTCTAATTTCATACTTTTACATGTAGCTGTCCAGTTTTCCCAGCACCACTTATTGAAGAGGCTGTCTTTTCTCCACTGTATATTCTTGCCTCCTTTGTCAAAGATAAGGTGACCATATATGCGTGGGTTTATCTCTGGGATTTCTATCCTGTTCCACTGATCTATATTTCTGTTTTTGTGCCAGTACCATACTGTCTTGATTACTGTAGCTTTGTAGTATAGTCTGAAGTCAGGGAGTCTGATTCCTCCAGCTCCATTTTTTGTTCTCAATATTGCTTTTGCTATTCGGGGTCTTTTGTGTTTCCATACAAATTGTGAAATTTTTTCCTCTAGTTCTGTGAAAACTGCCAGTGGTAGTTTGATAGGGATTGCATTGAATCTGTAGATTGCTTTGGGTAGTAGAGTCATTTTCACAATGTTGATTCTTCCAATGCAAGAACATGGTATATCTCTCCATCTATTTGTATCATCTTTAATTTCTTTCATCAGTATCTTATAATTTTCTGCATACAGGTCTTTTGTCTCCTTAGGTAGGTTTATTCCCAGATATTTTATTCTTTTTGTTGCAATGGAAATGGGAGTGTTTTCTTAATTTCATTTTCAGATTTTTCATCATTAGTGTATAAGAATGCCAGAGATTTCTGTGCATTAATTTTGTATCATGCAACTTTACCAAATTCATTGATTAGCTCTAGTAGTTTTCTGGTAGCATCTTTAGGATTCTCTATGTATAGTATCATGTCATCTGCAAACAGTGACAGCTTTACTACTTCTTTTCTGATTTGGATTCCTTTTATTTCTTTCTTCTCTGATTGATGTGGCTAGAACTTCCAAAACTATGTTGAATAAGAGTGGTGAGAGTGGGAAACCTTGTCTTGTTCCAGATCTTAGTGGAAATGGTTTCAGTTTTTCACCATTGAGGATGATGTTGGCTGTGGATTTGTCATATATAGCCTTTATTATGTTGAGGAAAGTTCCCTCTATGCCTACTTCCTGGAGGGTTTTTATCATAAATGGGTGTTGAATTTTGTCGAAAGCTTTCTCTGCATCTATTGAGATGATCATATGGTTTTTCTCCTTCAATTTGTTAATATCACATTGATAGATTTGTGTATATTGAAGAATCCTTGCATTCCTGGAATAAACCCCACTTGATCATGGTGTATGATCCTTTCAATGTGCTGTTGGATTCTGTTTGCTGGTATTTTGTTGAGGATTTTTGCATCTATGTTCATCAGTGATATTGGCCTGTAGTTTTCTTTCTTCGTGACATCCTTGTCTGGTTTTCGTATCAAGGTGATGGTGGCCTCGTGGAAGGAATTTGGGAGTGTTCCTCCCTCTGCTATATTTTGGAAGAGTTTGAGAAGGATAGGTGCTTAGCTCTTCTCTAAATGTTTGATAGAATTCACCTGTGAAGCCATGTGGTCCTGGGCTTTTGTTTGTTGGAAGATTTTTAATCACAGTTTCAATTTCAGTGCTTGTGATTGGTCTCTTCATATTTTCTATTTCTTCCTGATTCAGTCTTGGCAGGTGGTGCATTTCTAAGAATTTGTCCATTTCTTCCAGGTTGTCCATTTTATTGGCATAGAGTTTCTTGTAGTAATCTCTCATGATCTTTTGTATTTCTGCAGTGTCAGTTGTTACTTCTCCTTTTTCATTTCTAATTCTGTTGATTTGAGTCTTCTCCCTTTTTTTCTTGATGAGTTTGGCTAATGGTTTATCAATTTTGTTTATCTTCTCAAAGAAGCAGCTTTTAGCTTTATTAATCTTTGCTATCGTTTCCTTCATTTCTTTTTCATTTATTTCTAATCTGATCTTTATTATTTCTTTCCTTCTGCTAACTTTGGTTTTTTTTTTTTGTTCTTCTTTCTCTAATTGCTTTAGGTGCAAGGTTAGCTTGTTTATTTGAGATGTTTCCTGTTTTTTAAGGTAGGATTGTATTGCTATAAACTTCCCTCTTAGAACTGCTTTTGCTGCATCCCATAGGTTTTGGGTCATCATGTCTCCATTGTCATTTGTTTCTAGGTATTTTTCGATTTCCTCTTTGATTTCTTCAGTGATCACTTCGTTATTAAGTAGTGTATTGTTTAGCCTCCATGTGTTTGTATTTTTTACAGATCTTTTCCTGTAATTGATATCTAGTCTCATAGCGTTGTAGTTGGAAAAGATACTTGATATGATTTCAATTTTCTTAAATTTACGAAGGGTAGATTTGTGACCCAAGATATGATCTATCCTGGAGAATGTTCCATGAGCACTTGAGAAAAATGTGTATTCTGTTGTTTTGATGGAATGTCCTATAAATATCAATTAAGGCCATCTTCTTTAATGTATCATTTAAAGCTGTGTTTCCTTATTTATTTTCATTTTGGATGATCTGTCCATTGGTGAAAGTGGGGTGTTAAAGTCCCCTACTATGATTGTGTAACTGTCGATTTCCCCTTTTATGGCTGTTAGTATTTGCCTTATGTATTGAGGTGCTCCTATGTTGGATGCATAAATATTTAGAATTGTTATATCTTCTTCTTGGATCGATCCCTTGATCACTATGTAGTGTCCTTCCTTGTCTCTTGTAATAGTCTTTATTTTAAAGTCTATTTTGTCTCATATGAGAATTGCTACTCCATCTTTCTTTTATTTTCATTTGCATGGAATATCTTTTTCCATCCCCTCACTTTCAGTCTGTATGTGTCCCTAGGTCTGAAGTGAGTCTCTTGTAGACAGCATGTATTCGGGTCTTGTTTTTTCTTTTTTGTGGTATGTGGGCCTCTCACTGTTGTGGCCTCTCCCGTTGCAGTGCACAGGCTCCAGACGTGCAGGCTCAATGGCCAAGGCTCACGGGCCCAGCCGCTCCGTGGCATGTGGGATCGTCCCAGACCATGGCACGAACCTGTGTCCCCTGCATCGGCAGGCGGACTCTCAACCACTGTGCTTCCAGGGAAGCCCGGGTCTTGTTTTTGTATCCATTCAGCCAGTCTGTGTCTTTTGGTGGGAGCATTTAATCCATTTACATTTAAGGTAATTATCAATATGTATGTTCCTATTCCCATTTTCTTAATTGCTTTGGGTTTGTTATTGTAGGTCTTTTCCTTCTCTTGTGTTTCTTGCCTAGAGAAGTTCCTTTAGCATTTGTTGGAAAGCTGGTTTGGTGGTGCTGAACTCTCTCAGCTTTTGCTTGTCTGTAAAGGTTTTAATTTCTCCATCAAATCTGAATGAGTTCCTTGCTGGGTATAGTAATGTTGGTTGTAAGTGTTTTTCCTTCATCACTTTAAATGTGTCCTGCCACTCTCTTATGGCTTGCAGAGTTTCTGCTGAAAGATCAGCTGTTAACCTTATGGGGATTCCCTTGTGTGTTATTTTTTGTTTTTCCCTTGCTGCTTTTAATATGTTTCCTTTGTATTTAACTTTTGACAGTTTGATTAATATGTGTCTTGGCATGTTTCTCCTTGGATTTATCCTGTGTGGGACTCTCTGTGCTTCCTGGAGTTGATTAACTATTTCCTTTCCCATATTAGGGAAGTTTTCAACTATAATCTCTTCAAATATTTTCTCAGTCTCTTTCCTTTTCTCTTCTTTTTCTGGAACCCCTATAATTCGAATGTTGGTGCATTTAATGTTGTCCCAGAGGTCTCTGAGACTGTCCTCAGTTCTTTTCATTCTGTTTTCTTTATTCTGCTCTGCAGTAGTTATTTCCACTATTTTATCTTCCAGGTCAGTTATCCGTTCTTCTGCCTCAGTTATTCTGCTATTGATCCCTTCTAGAGAATTTTTCATTTCATTTATTGTGTTGTTCATCATTGCTTGTTTCCTCTTTAGTTCTTCTAGGTCATTGTTAAATGTTTCTTGCATTTTCTCTATTCTATTTCCAAGATTTTGGGTCATCTTTACTATCATTATTCTGAATTCTTTTTCAGGTAGACTGCCTATTTCCTCTTCATTTGTTAGGTCTGGTGGGTTTTTACCTTGCTCCTTCATCTGCTGTGTGTTTTTCTGTCTTTTCATTTTGCTTATCTTACTGTGTTTGGGGTCTCCTTTTTGCAGGCTGCAGGTTCGTAGTTCCCATTCTGTTGGTGTCTGTCCCAGTGGCTAAGGTTGGTTCAGTGGGTTGTGTAGGTTTCCTGGTGGAGGGGACTAGTGCCTGTGTTCTGGTGGATGAGGCTGGATCTTGTCTTTCTGGTGGGCAGGTCCATGTGTGGTGGTGTGTTTTCGGGTGTCTGTGGACTTATTATGATTTTAGGCAGCCTCTCTGCTAATGAATGGGGTTGTGTTCCTGTCTTGCTAGTTGTTTGGCATAGGGTGTCCAGCACTGTAGCTTGCTGGTCATTAAGTGAACCTGGGTCTTGGTATTTAGATGGAGATCTCTTGGAGATTTTCACCATTTGACATTACGTGGAGCTGGGAGGTCTATTGTGGACCAGTGTACTGAAGTTGGCTCTCCCACCTCAGTGGCAAAGCCCTGATGCCTGGCTGGAGCACCAAGAGACTGTCCTCCACACGGCTCACAATAAAAGGTAGAAAGAAAGAAAGAGGATAAAATAAAATAAAGTAAGATAAAATAAAATAATTAAAATAAAAAATAATTATTAAGAAAAAACAAATTTTTAAAGTAAAAACAGAAAAAAAACCTGGATGGTCAGAACCCTAGGACAAATTGTGAAAGCAAAGCTAAACAGACAAAATCTCGCACAGAAGCATACACATACACACTCACAAAAAGAGGAAAAGGGAAAAAGATAATCTATCTTGCTCCCAAAGTCCACCTCCTCAATTTGGGATGATTCGTTCTCTATTCAGGTATTCCACAGATGCAGAGGTCATCAAGTTGATTGTGGAGATTTAATCCGCTCCTTCTGAGGCTGCTGGGAGAGATTTCCCTTTCTCTTCTTTGTTCGCACAGCTGGCGGTGCTCAGCTTTGGATTTGGCCCCGCCTCTGCGTGTAGGTCGCTGGAGGGCGTCTGTTCTTCGCTCAGACAGGACGGGGTTAAAGGAGCTGCTGGTTCGGAGCCTCTGGCTCCCTCAGGACAGCGGGGAGGGAGGGGTGCGGATGTGGGGCGAGCCTGAACAGCAGAGGCCGGCGTGACATTGCACCAGCCTGAGGCGCGCCGTGCGTTCTCCCGGGTAAGTTGTCCCTGGGTCACGGGACCCTGGCAGTGGCGGCCTGCACAGGCTCCCGGGAGGGGCGGTGTGGGTTGTGACCTGTGCTCGCACACAGGCTTCTTGGTGGCGGCAGCAGCAGCCTTAGCGTCTCATTCCCGCCTCTGGGGTCCGCGCTCTTAGCCGCGGCTTGCGCCCGTCTCTGGGGCTCCTTTAAGCAGCGCTCTTAATCCCCTGTCCTCGCGCACCGGGAAACAAAGAGGGAAGAAAAAGTCTCTTGCCTCTTCAGCAGGTCCAGACTTTTCCCCGGACTCCCTCCCGGCTGGCCGTGGCGCACTAACCCCCTGCTGGCTGTGTTCACGCCGCCAACCCCAGTCCTCTCCCTGCACTCCAACCGAAGCCAGAGCCTCAGCTCCCAGCCCCCTCCCGCCCCGGCCGGGGAGCAGACAAGCCTCTCGGGCTGGTAAGTGCCGGTTGGCCCTGATCCTCTGTGCGGGAATCTCCCCGCTTTGACCTCCGCACCCCTGTTGCTGTGCTCTCCTCCGCGGCTTCGAAGCTCCCCCCTCCGCCTCCCGCAGTCTCCGCCCGCGAAGGGGCTTCCTAGTGTGTGGAAACATTTCCTCCTTCACAGCTCCCTCCCACTGGTGCAGGTCCCATCCCTATTCTTTTGTCTCTGTTTTCTTTTTTCTTTTGTCTACCGAGGTATGTGGGGGGTTTCTTGCCTTTTGGGAGGTCTGAGGTCTTGTGCCAGCGTTCAGTGGGTGTTTTATAGGAGCTGTTCCGCGTGTAGATGTATTTCTGATGTATCTGTGGGGAGGAAGGTGATCTCTGCGTCTTACTCTTCCGCCATCTTCTACAGAATCTCCT
The DNA here is from genome assembly GCF_937001465.1 of Orcinus orca. Lineage (NCBI taxonomy): Eukaryota > Metazoa > Chordata > Mammalia > Artiodactyla > Delphinidae > Orcinus > Orcinus orca. The sequence goes on along the minus strand of NC_064560.1, from coordinate 157,211,487 downwards.
CGAATTTTTCTGTCAGTAAAAGCTGTCCCTCTTCCCCCATTTACTTATTTATTTAATTATCACATTTATATTAGTACGGACTAATGGGTATGATTTTATTTCATGGTATAATAGTATAATCCAGTACTATCATTATTATTTTGTTGCTCAAATTGCCCAGATTTGGACACTGGGATCTCCTTCCCATTGACTTCTATATCTTTTTGACTCACCCCTATCCTTTTTTGAGCACGTCCTTATTTTCTGACACTATACAATCTTCCAGGCTCATCTGTATTTTCCTTCCCCCAGCCCTGGAATCAACCACTTCTTCAAAGAGCCCTGGTTTGTTTTCATTGGAGAATAAATATCTTGGCTTTAAAATGTAGAAGATGAATTCAAACATCTAAAAAACATTGTGGATGCATATTTTGTCCATTGTCTTTGTGTGAAAGACTATGTGTGTGTCAGAAGATCTCAAAGCAGGAGAGAAAGGTTGGGGTCAGGGTAATGAAAGTCTTGAATATCCAATGAAGTGTTTGGATTTCATGCATCCAGGCCATGAAGTGCTCTGGACCGGTTTTGAGTAGAAATGTGATATGCTTAAAGATATATTTTGGGGAGATAAGCGGGAAGACTTACACAGAGAAGTTTCTAGAAGCAAGAAGTTGATTCAATGGAATATTTAGAAGTAAAGTGATAAAAGTCTAAATTAGGGGCTGATGTCTGATGTTCCCTCATGCTGGGGACACTTTCTCCTGTTTTCCTCCACCTCAAATCCACCTTACCTGTCAAGGACTCCTTTTCCAGAAAGTCTTTCCTGACTCCCTCCCAGAATTTACCCTTCTTCCCCGTGTATCCATGGCCCAGGTTGGCTGGTACCTCCTTTGTACACACATTCAATTCTGGCCTGTCTGCTGGGGCTTTGAATGCTTGCCTCGCTCACTTGGTTACTAACTTCTTGTAGACGGGGAAGGCCTTAGTCATCTTTATCCCTTCCCAGGGCCTAGCATAGTTCTTCTCATCCAGGAGAGATGCTCAACTCAGAACTGAACTGGTTATAGGGACCATTTATAATTCATTTTGGGATTCTGGAACAATAGAAGCAAAATGCAAGGATGTGTAAATTTCTCTGAAGTCATACAATTTTTCAGTTGAAATTGAACTGCCTGCCAAATTACTCCAGCCTAATGTGTGAGGCAGCACACGTGATTGAGAGCACAACAGTAACAGCATTAAAGACACACACACACACCACACACACATACACATAACACACACACCACACCCCACACACACCCCACACCGCACACACACCACACACACACACACACCACACACCACTCACACACACAGAATTTCTGAGCCCACAGACTAAGTCTGTTCTTAAAAGGAATACTAGTCAGATCTGCATTTAATATTGAGGGAGTTTAATAGTAAAAGGATTTTCCTTATGGAGGAGACAAGGGCTGTCTTGAAAGGTCCATTGGAAGGTACCTCTTAGGACTACACTAAGCTTTATGAAAGCATGGTAGGGATAACCTTCCCTTTTTTTTTTTTTTTTTTGCGGTACGTGTGCCTCTCACTGCCGTGGCCTCTCCCGTTGCGGAGCACAGGCCCCGGACGCGCAGGCTCAGCGGCCATGGCTCACGGGCCCAGCCGCTCCGCGGCATGCGGGATCCTCCCGGACCGGGGCATGAACCTGCGTCCCCTGCATCGGCAGGTGGACCCTCAACCACTGCGCCACCAGGGAAGCCCCTAACCTTCCCTTTTTGAAGGAGAACATTTCTAAAGGCCTTGATAGGAGTGAACTCTGATAATCATGTCTCCTCTTTAGAGTCGTGTTGTTACAGAGATAGCTTTGCCCTCAAAGCATGATTAAAAGCTATGCTTCAAGTGCAGAAAACATTTAAAACTCAAATTTCACCCTAAAAAATTTAAGGAAGAGAACTGACAATAGTCAATAAGGCAGTTGCTCTGCAGAAAACAGGGTTCTGTGATGTTTATCAAGGAGAGAGCGTGAAGGTTTATGGCCTGTGCCAGCCTCCTGCTGGATTTGCCAGTCACTTCTGGCAGCAGCTCCCTGTGTGACAGTTGACAGCTTGAGTCAAGAAGGAAGAAAGGCAAAGAAAAAAGGAGGGAGAAGTGAGGGAGAAGGAAGGCTCCAAAGACAGCAGCTATTGACTGTTTCCTTTTCTACCAGGCAGCACCCACCGGCCAGCATAGCATCAGGAGGAGAGGCAGGATTATAGAGATGAGCAGGTCAAAGGAATGCAGAGCAAGGAAAATGCCAGAGAATAAGAGGACAGACATGATGTCTGTGAAGAAAGTAGAGCTCAGCAACGCGGGGACTGGGAGAGCAGAGGAAATGACTCGTGTGTGCAAAGGAAGCATCCCACCCTGGAGATTGAAGCGGGGTCGCATTTTTGTCAAGCTAACCACGGTCCCCTTATCCTGCTCCTGACTGCAATGACTTCCCCTCTCCACTGCCTCCTATGTCAGCTGCATTCATTTGCATCAGGAGCGCCATTCATTGGCCCTGGAGAAGGGAAAGAATGGGGGAAGAACAAGGAAGTTGACTCTCCGCTTTTGAATTCCTAAAAACATATTCTAAACTTATATCAGACACTGTAGCTTTGAGGTACTGGCCTCAGTTACCCAGAGCCAAGGTCCTGGGTAATTTTTAAGAATATGGTACTCAAAGATAGTCAAGGTGGCATGGTGCAGGAGCAATACAGAAGGAAAGTAAAAACAAAAGAGGATTTTTCACAGCCCTCTGATTCTCCTGCACACATACAGGAGGAAGTTCGCCTTGCTCGTAGGAGTGTCAAAGGGGTGATGGACACGGGGGTGGGGGCAGTGGATCCAAAGGGGCTTTCAGCTGGGATGAGGGCTACAGAGTACGTGAGCATGATAATCTGATGCCAGAGAGCAACCGAGGACACTGAGCTATAACCAGAGGCCATCTGGTGTGATGTCCAAAGACCAGATGGTACATGCTACATCTCAGCGATCAGTGAACACCAAGCCACTCCTTCTCACTGCTTAGTGGCCCCAGCCTTCCCCCAACTTAGAATGTCTGTGGAGAACAGGGACCTTGATACACTAAGTCTGTAAAGTTATAGAAACATAAAGTGAGTTATGTTTTAGCACACTTGATAACTTGGATTTCAAAAATCTTACCTGCTACATATTTATGAAGCTAAATTAATGCTAACATATTAAACATATACTTAGGAGGTTAATTTTATGTCTAAGTTTACACTTCTGGAGCGTAAATGGCAGTAGAGTTCTCTTGAAGGGTAGGGAAACCTTCTCTTTTTACTCCTTGTGTGTGTGAGGATGTGTGTGTGTGTGTGTGTGTGTGTGTGTGTGTGTGTGTGTATTCTAACCAGGAAAGGCTCCCCACCCCTCACTCCGGGTTATCTTATTTCATGTAGTTTGTTCCGATGTGTTGGGTCATGACTAATTAGATAAGAACATTTCCTTTAGCCTCATGTATTTAGAAGTCCACATGATCTAAGGTCAAACCTCAAATGAAAGGTACATAGAAGTGATGCGGTTATACTGATTTCAGAGCAGATGGCTGTTTTCTGGAGGGTAATGGTGCATAAAACAGACAAACAATGAAAGACTTGAGAGAGAAATTCTCCATGGCAATCGGGGCTGTGAAATCAACATAAAGCGACTAGTTCACAGAATTGGTGCACCGTTGAAAAGCATTAGCGAAAACAAGGGATACCGGCGCCCTCATGGGGCATCCTGCCTGGACTTGGAGGAGGAAGGACATGGGACGGGGTGCAGGAACGCATCTTTCTATAAGTAGTACGTGCAAATCTCAGATCACAAACCCAGTTGTGGACAAAGTCAGTTCATTTTTCTGTACAGGAAGTTAATACTTAGAATAACCCCCCTTTCTTCCAGGCAGTAGAAACTTAACTTCAGTCCTTCCAGCGTTCCTGCCCTTTCTTTGTGATGGCCTCTAAATTTGGGCTTATATCACGCCCATGAATGAAGGTTAGTGGCGGGAGGGCATCGCACCTGAGCTGGCATCACTCTGCACTAATACAGCTGCTTAGGTGAGATGTGGACACTTGCTGGTCACTGCTGAGTCATCCCTTGGACGGGTCATATCACAGCAACTTTGGGCCTGCCTCTGGGTCAGCTAACTCTCAGGACCCTCTCGGGCACACAGCATAATCCTGATGCTTCCATGCCATTCTGGGACCACACCCACACATTCACAGCCATCTGTCATTTCCATGGCACTCTTGAGTACAAAAGAATCATTCCACCTCCCCAGCACGGCCCCCGGCCCCTTCCACTCACAGCTCTACCCTGGGGCTTTTTCAAACTCATCTGCCAGGACACAGTAGACAGCCATATTTCCTTCAGTTCTTAACCTCCTTCCAAGAGTCTCCCTGTACTACTGTTCCCAAATGTATCTGAAGTTTCTGCTGTGGGCCATTCTCTCTGCTTCATCCCAGGAAAGGATCAGAGTGCAGACCTTTTTCATCAAGGACTCATCACCATCTAGTTAGTCTACTCTCTTCTCATAACTTCCTGTGTTTTCCTGGTTGGTGGAAGGGGGTGGGGCGGGGGCGTTTTAGCCTAGAGGATGCGGAGCAGTGTGGCTTGGGAAAGCTTCTTTGTTATTACTCAGCACTTGTCCTCCCACATCTATTGTACATGCTTCAGTTCTTTCTGTTCTCTTGAAGCCAAGACGTCAAAAACTAAAAAGCTAACAATTGACTCCTTTTGTGGCATTTGCTTTCTGCAGAGTCATTCCTTGCCTGAGGTAGTGATGCTGACTAATTCATCGGAAGAGGGATTACAAGGTTAAAGGAGAGGTGAAAATCTGTTTGTAGCATCACTTGGTATCCAGTGGGGACTGGTTCCAGGACCCCCACAGATACCAAAATCTGCGGATGCTCAAGGCCCTTATATAAAATGGCCCTTATATAGTATTTGCAATAACCTATGCACATCCTCCTGTATACTTTGTCATCTCCAGGATACTTATAATACCTAACACAATGTAAATGCTAAGTAGATAGTTGCCAGCATGTGGAAAATTCAAATGTTGCTTTTTGGAACTTTCTGGAAGTTTTTTCAAATATTTTTGGTGCTGGGTTGAATTCGCATATATGGAACTCATGGATAGGGAGGGCTGTCTGTAGTTCTCTATTCCAGCCACACATGTAACTACTTTGCCCAGACCTAAGATTAGTTACAATCCATAAGGCACGCTGGGAAGAAATCGGAATGTGATGTAAGGACTTAGCAGCTGGATTAACTGTGGGCTCAGCTTAGGTGATCTCACCTTAGATACTTTGGTTCGTTCTCTGGTTTTCTTCTCGCAGAGGCTCTAGTTAGTGTATTTTAAAGACTGTGACTTCATCCATCAGAGGTCATCCGAAAATTAGTTCAGTCTTTCTCTTGTCTCCTCCCACTTTGCTTCTTCTCCTTCCCCTCTTTTTCTTCCCACCTCTCTACTTTTCTCAGTCCACTCTGCTCTGACTATCTTCCCTCCCCAGTGGCAAGTCCAAAGGACACGACTCCAGGATCCTTGCAGGAGACGATCGTTTGCCTCATTACTAAAATGACTGTGTGTCCCAGTAGAGAGTGAGAGGAGATTCAAATCACACTTTGCCCAGCTCTTAAAGGGCCCCCTCTTCTGTGTTGGGTAAACTTTGAGAAGTTGTCTTCCACGAGAACAAGAATCTGTTATGTAGCTTAAATAATTCCTGGATTAAGAATCACTTTCTCGGGCTTCCCTGGTGACGCAGTGGTTGAGAATCTGCCTGCTAATGCAGGGGACACGGGTTCGAGCCCTGGTCTGGGAGGATCCCACATGCCACGGAGCAACTAGGCCCGTGAGCCACAACTACTGAGCCTGCGCATCTGAAGCCTGTGCTCTGCAACAAGAGAGGCTGCAATAGTGAGAGGCCCTCGCACCACGGTGCAGAGTGGCCCCCGCTTGCCACAACTAGAGAAAGCCCTTGCACAGAAACGAAGACCCAACACAGCAAAAATAAATAAATAAATTAATAAACTCCTACCCCCAACATCTTCTTTAAAAAAAAAAGAATCACTTTCTAATCATCGTATGTTATTATCTTCATGAAAGAGGGAGAATAACAACAAAAACATGTGCTCATTTCAGCAGCACATATACTAAAGTTAGAAAATTTTTAAATAATTTAAAATTAAAAGATAGAGATATGTATAAAAAGCTGGATCTTTCATTCAACACTTGTGAACAATGATTACAATCAGTAGCCCTTAATTGAAAACCATAGATCTGAACCAAAATTATAGCAAAATCTGGAATCCTTGCTTATATAGCAGATGTATCTTTCCAGTCATGTTTAGCTTAAACTAATTGGGAGATGGCAATCTGGCAGGGCTCTGAGTGCTGGAGACTTTGAGCTTGGAATAAAAACTTTAGAAAATCCACAAAGTGAATAATCAGGAATTTGCTAAGTTCATTATCCTTCGGGTTAAGGGCTCTGCATAGAATATACAAAAGAAATTAATAGTACTAAAGCCACTAAAGAAATTTTCATAGTTTTATTAAAAGCAGAGACTTGATCAGTATATGGGAAGCTTGTTTTGTCTTGTGACATCATTTCTTCTCTTGGCCCAGTGACACATCTTTTTTTTTTTTTTTTTTTGCGGTACGCGGGCCCCTCGCTGCTGTGGCCTCTCCCGTTGCGGAGCACAGGCTCCGGACGCGCAGGCCCAGCGGCCACGGCTTACGGGCCCAACCGCTCCGCGGCACGTGGGATCCTCCCGGACCTGGGCTCGAACCCGCGTCCCCTGCATCGGCAGGCGGACCCTCAACCACTGCGCCACCAGGGAAGCCCAGTGACACATCTTTTGAAGAACGGAATAAGGAGTACTTGGTACACGCAGCCCACAACCAACAGTCACTGTGGAACTGATCAGGGAGCCTCTGTTGGGGGATCCAATTTGGATTAGCCAAGACCCAAACCGAGTCATAGTCAGATGGCCAGTTAGAGACTGTATGTCACTAAATAATCAATGCTTCTAGAATCTGGTCGAAACACTCTTCTTTTTATAAAGTAGATTTTTGTTTGTTTGTTTGTTTTGTTTTTTAAACACAGAGATGATCCTAGCTAGAAATGTAAAAAAAAAAAAAAGAAAAAAATTATGAGATTGCAGTTTTTAAACATTGAGCATAAGAATCAGAGCCCTTGTAAACATGTACAGTCCTGGGTCCTACTTGCAGAGATTCTCATTCAGTTGGTCTGCCATAGGCCCTGGGAATCTGGGTCTGATGTAGGTGCTATACTGACTGTGGATTGGATGCCAAATGCAAACTCCTATGGTTTGGGGCTGGAGGGGAGAGAAGAGGCTGTTGAAACCTCAGGCCTTATGAGCCGATACTGCCAAAGTCAGGCAGCCAGACTGGTCAGGGCTGAAGCAACATTGTCAGTCTTAAAAAACAAAAAGACCCACAGACATAGAGAACAAAAGAGTCGTTACCAGTGGGGAGAGGGAAGAGGGGAGGGACGAGATAGGGGATTAAGAGGTACAAACTACTATGTATAAAATAAGCTACAAAGATATATTGTGCAGCACAGGGAAGATAGCCAATATTTTATAATAACTATGAATGGAGTATAACCTTTAAAAATTGGGAATCACTATGTTGTATACCTGAAACTTATATAATATGGTAACTCAACCATACTTCAGTTTGAAAAAAAATAGCTAACTGTATATAAAAAAGAAAAAGACTCAACAGTTTTTGTAGCTAAATGGGCAGCGGCAGTGATATTGTCCACCCAGAGCTTTATCAGGGAAGGAAAAGAAAAGCTCATGGCCGCGAGTGTGCGGGCCGCATTTCCAGACATCACCCCAGAACTGAGAAATCACCCTCCCCGACAAACATCAGCACGCTCAGCTGAATCTGAGCCCTTCATTAAAGTCAGTCTTGCCTCCTCCTAGATCCTTCCCATGTGAGCCCAATTCATCACCTAGTTCCTTTAAACCAGAGCCTTGGGCTTCCCTGGTGGCGCAGTGGTTAAGAATCCGCCTGCCAATGCAGGGGACACAGCTTTGAGTCCTGGCCTAGGAAGATCCCACATGCCACAGAACAACTAAGTCCGTGTGCCACAACTACTAAGCCTGCGCTCTAGAGCCGGCGCTCCGCAGCAAGGGAGGCCACGGCAATAAGAAGCCAGGGCACCGGAGCAAAGAGTAGCCCCCGCTCGCCTCAACTACAGAAAAGCCCGGGTGCAGCAACAGAGACCCAGTGCAGCCAAAAAAAAGAAAGCAGAGCCTTTTACAATTCATTGCTGAGTGCAAGATCTCTTTGGGCTAGCAAAGAAAGTACTATTTTTGGATCTTGTTTATTTTATAATTTTGCATATAAAGAGCAGGCAGCCAGAAGCTCAAATGATCTATTTTTTTCTCTATTCTCTTCCCTCCAGCAGAATTCACATGAAAGCTAGAGCAATATTGTTTTGAAAATCACCAAGTACCGGGCACAGCATACGGGCAACTTAAAGTGGCAAAAATACCCCCACCAATACATACACAGGCCACATGGCACGTACACATCACACCACACATTCTCAAACTGCCCTATATTGCTTTTAAAAATACTCTCTTTTTGTTCTTTTCTCACATACATTCTCATGTTCTCTTGCTCCCAGCTTTGGTATGGAGTCCACTTTTTGATGTGGTCAGGATCTTAAGGATCCTACCTACCACAGCTGATCAGATCTAATCCTACGAGATGCTGCTGATGCAGGAACTCGGGCAATAAAAGGTCTCAACACAAGCAAAAGAGAGTCAGCTGTGGATCAGTGAGCCACACTCTGCTTACAGTTTTTGTGGGCTTAAGGGAAGGAGGTTCAGGCTGAGGACTTTGGGATGTACAAATTGGCCGAACAAACATCAGTTTGTCTACCAAAGTGCCTCTGAATTACAAATGAGTAAAATGGAGTTGTCTTGGGATCTGAGTTATTTGGCTTTAAACTTGCCTGGCAGTACCATTAACTATTGATCTGTTAATTTATCATGGTTTAGAATAAGACTTTGATGGAAGCTACTAGACCCTTGACCAGAAAGTCAATAAGTCTTTTATAAAACAACCTTACCCATGTATTATACATGTCCTCGTTGGCAAGACTTCATCGAGGGTATTTCTCAGTCGAGCTTGGATTCACCGACTATTCATAATATTGAAAACCTCTTATTAAACCCAGGCCATTTAAATTTCTAATTATCTGACCATTAGACATTACCTTAATACTGATGACTCAGTACTCTGTAAATCTCTAACGTGCTAATAAAACGAGAGTGTGAATCATTTTCATATGTTCCCTTTTTTGGGAGATGAATCAGACGCTCTCGCTCCAATGTTTGTGTTCAAAGGTTATTTCAAAACTGGAGTAATTGAAAACATTTCTCTATATGGAAAATCTAATGAAAATCTTCTTAAGCTAGAGCAGACACATGCATAAGCCTAATGGGGCAAGTGATGGGGGACCAGAGCGGCTTGAAACTGGGAAAGTCACAAGCAAGCAGGGAGAAATGCTATCTGAGCTCCTGTACGGTGGGTCCTTAGTGCATGTCTGTCCTCGCTCAACCTTTCCTTCACTTTCACGTGTCTTATTTTCCTTTTACCCACCAGACTGCCTGTCTCCACATTGAGAGACAGTCCTCCCCAAGGTCTAGTTTTCTACAAACAAACAGTCCTGAAAGATCGACTTCTATCATTACCATATTTTGGATAGGAGCCCATCTCAGTGAGCTCAAGACACTTTGTAAGTTGGAGGCATATTTGTATGAAAACGAGTGGCAGAGCTCCTTCCCAGAGTGACTTTAACTGTTCCGTTGATGCCTCACCTTGCTCAGTCCGCCTGCAAATGACCCTCTTCTGCAGACCATGGATCTCTGAAAAATCTTTCCAGATAAATTAGGAAAAAACACGCAAATTATTAATAAACTTATGAACAATAAACATGTAATCTCATCAGTAATTAAAGAACAGCAAATTCCAACAAAATTAAGTTGCTATTTTTGTGTGTGAATTAATTTGCAAAAGGTTTTTTAGTAATTATAATGCTGGCATTCCCATTAAAATGCTTTTAGGTGACAATAACAAAACAAACAAATCAAACTTCTTAAATAACATGTATATGATTTCAAGTGAAAATAAGTCCCAAGGAAGGGGTTCCTGGGTTGATTAATTCTGGACTTCCATGACATCATCAAGCCCCCATCCTTCACTGGTTTTGTCCCTAAGCTGGCATGCAGACATGACACTGTCCAGTGAAGGAAAGGAGACTGTTTTTCCCTTCTCTCTCTCTCTCTTTCTCTTTTTTCTTTTTTGATAATGGATTATATTAAGAAGAACTGAAGAAGATGAATCATTTTGAGGCAACTCTCTGTGTATCTAAGGACATTATGCTTTTTTTTTTATTATTGAAGTATAGTTGATTTACAATGTTGTATTAGTTTCAGGTATACAGCAAAGTGATTTAGTTATATATATACATATAGGTATATATACATATATATATTCTTTTTCATATTCTTTTCCATTATAGTTTGTAACAAGATACTGAAAATAGTTCCCTATGCTATACAGTAGGTCCTTGTGTCTATTTTATATATAGTAGTGTATATCTATTAATCCCAAACTTCTAATTTATCCCTCCCCCTCCTTTTCCCTTTGGTAACCGTAAGTTTGTCTTCTATGTCTGTGAGTCTATTTCTGTTTTATAAATAAGTTTATTTGTATCATTTTTTTAGATTCCCCATATAAGTGATATCATATGATGTTTGTCTTTCTCTGTCTGACTTACTTCACTTAGCATGATAATATCTAGGTCCATCCATGTTGCTGCAAATAGAAATGAAAAATATATACCCAGTAAACCTCACATCTCACCTCCTTAGCCAGGACTGGGTCATATGCTCACCTCTAGCCCAATCACTGGCAAGAGAAATGAGATGACCAAGGTTGGTTTAGACTAATCCAGGTTTATTCCCAGAGGAAGTATGGTCACCTGGACCAACCAAATCTCTATCAACAGGGAAAAAGGGAAAATAATGCTCCTTGGCCAGACAACCCGTGGTGTCTGCTCTGGCTGCCAAGGGTCCAGTGAGACAGGCCACACACGTGGCTCATAGGAGTTGTGGAAAGAAATTGGGCATTCTATACCAAGACTCTTAAAAGTGTCCTTAAGCTTTGGCATAGTAATTCCACTTCTAGGAACAAAGCCCATGGAAAGTGTGCCTAAATAAAGATAAAGCTTTATGCTCAAAGATGTTCACTGTAGCACCCTTTATAACAGAAAAAAGAAAGAACAACAACAACAAAACCAAACTTCACGGTCCAAAAATAAAGAAAAAATTATGTAATTATAGTACATCCATATGATGTGCTGCTCTGTAGCACTTAAAAGTGATGTTTACAAAAAATTTTGAAAAACATGGGAAGATGCTCATATTATAGTGTTACATGGGGAAAAACAGATATCAGATTGTATATATAACTCTATGTTAGATATTAACAGCAACTATCTCCTCAACATCTATTATGAGCTAGTAACCTACACACGATCTCTAATCCTAACAACAACCTTGAAATGTAGGGGTTCTTATGCCCATTTGGCAACCCAGGCAACCAAGGCTCAGAGATGTTCAGCAGGTTTTCCAGAATCACTCAGCTAGTAAAAGGCAGGACAGGGATTTGAGTCTAGGTCTTTCTGGTTGTTTGAATCATGGCTTCACAGTTTAGGAGCAATTCTCTTTCTTCCCCCTTTTTTGCTGTTCTCTTTTCTCCACAGTAGATGGATAAGATATTAATGAGTTTAGCTGCATGAATGAGCCAAGCTTCAGAGGTATAAACACACCTATTGGGACTTTCCTCATCTGTAAAATGGGGAGGATAGATAGGGTCAGCGTTTCTAAATTATGTTCTGTGAGGTGAATGGAATTACCAGGTGTGCAATTTGAGAACCAGGGCCACTCCTCAAAGGGTAGAGGCCAGAGGAAATCCCCCCAGTATTTCTATCCCTGTGGGATCTGTTAAAAATGATCACTGAGGGCTGTCTTGACAACACACAGGGTTAAGAGACACATACAGAGAAAGGAGGAAAGGCTGGAAGCCAGGGAGGAAAGGCTTTATGACCTTGAAAGCAGTCCTTCCCACCTTCCTCAGTCTGCCAAAAAGAAGCCTGGCATTGCTATTCCAATTTCCATCTCTCCACTCTTGTCCCTGACGAGCATTTATCTTTGCCAGACAAGTTCTTCTGGCATTTTGATGTTAGGTCAGAAATAATAGGGAAAGCCCAGAGAGGTAGAACTGATGTTAGCCATGTCACTTGCATCTCTGGGCCTTGATTTCCTCATCTGTAAAATGGGGGGGATAGATAGGATCAGCGTTTCTAAATTATGTTCTGTAGGAACTTAATAAAAATTATCAAGGAAAAAAAGTATCATAAGTCAGACATATTTTGGAAACAATGGGTTAAAACATATTTAGACCAGCTTATTATCTCAACGGCTTCTGAGAGCCTTTGAAATTTAGCCAATATGACTTGGGAATTTCACATTAACGTTCCCCAAAGTTGTTTGATTGTTGTTATAAGCTGAATTTTGTCTTTCTTCAAATTCATGTGTTGAAATCCTAACCCCTAGTACCACAGAATGTGACTGTATTTTTTTTTTAAGTTGTTTATTTATTTATTTTTGGCTGCGTTGGGCCTTCGTTGCTGCACGCTGGCTTTCTCTAGTTGTGGCGAGCGGGGTCTGCTCTTTGTTGCGGTGCACGGGCTTCTCATTGTGGTGGCTTCTCTTGTTGCAGAGCATGGGCTCTAGGTGCACGGGCTTCAGTAGTTGTGGCTCGTAGGCTCAGTAGTTGTGGCTCACGGGCTCTAGAGCACAGGCTCAGTAGTTGTGGCACACAGGCTTAGTTGCTCCGCGGCATGTGGGATCTTCCTACACCAGGGCTCGAACCCGTGTCCCCTGCAATGGCAGGCGGATTCCTAACCACTGCAACACCAGGGAAGCCCTGGAATGTGACTGTATTTTGAGATAAGTTCTTTAAAGAGTTTAAATTGAGGTCATTAGGGTGGGTCCTAATCCGATTTGTCTAGTACCTTTAAAAGAAGAGGCAATTAGTATTTGTCTTCCTCTGTATGATTTCATTTACGTGTGAAATCTGAAAAACAAAACAAATGAGCAAGCATAAAACAGAAACAGAGTTGTAGATACAGAGAACAAACAGGTCGTCAGAGGGTGGGGGGCCTGGGGGAAAGGAAAGAAATAGGTGAGGGAGATCAAGAGGTACAAACTTGCAGTTGCAAAATAAATGAGTCATGGGTATGAAGTGTACAGTGTGGGGAATATTGTCAATATACATGTACTATCTTTATATGGTGACAGATTGTAACTAGACGTATTGTGGTGATCATTTTGAAATACATAGAAAAATCGAATCACTATGTTGTGTAACAGGAACTAACATAGTGTTGTAGGTCAATTATACTTTAGAAACAAACAAACAAACTCAGAAAAGGAGATCCGATTTGTGGTTACCAGAGATGGGGGTGGAGGGAGGGGGAATTGGATGAAGGTGGGCAAAAGGTACAAACTTCCAGTTACAGGATAAGTAAGAACTAGGGATGTAATGTACAACGTGATGAATATAATTAGCCCTGCTGTGTGTTATACATGAAAGTTGTTAAGAGAGTAAACCCTAAGAGTTCTTATCACAAGGAAAACATTATCTTCTTTTTCTTTAATTTTGTATCTATAAGAGATAATATAAATTCATTAAATTTATTGTTATTATCATTTCATGATGTATGTAAGTCAGATCATTATGTACATATTAAACTTGTACAGTGCTGTGTGTCGATTATATCTCAATAAAACTGGAAGAAAATAAAAGAAGAAAAAGAAGAGGCAATTAGGACACAGACATATACTTCGAGGGAAGACAATGTGAAGACGTGGGGTAAAGATGGGCATCTGCAAGTCAAGGAGAGAGGCCCCCTTGACACAAGAAACCAACCCTGCTGACACCTTAGTCTTGAACTTCTAGTCTCTAGCTCTTTAAGAAAATAAATGTTTATTGTTTAAGGCACCCAGTCTGTGGTACTTTGTTATAGCAGCCCTAGGAAACTAATAATCCTTTCTCCATAATACCTCTCTTCTAAACAGGGTTTCTTAGGTTATACTTTGGGTAAATCCTGAACTAGATGTCCTTTAAGGTGTTGTTTTTTTCACCTAGCTCTAAAATGCCATGATTTAATGAAAAATCATGTCAATCGATGTAAGACATCATATAATTGATCCGTTAAGAAAATATATTTCCTGGGCTTCCCTGGTGGCACAGTGGTTGAGAGTCCGCCTGCCGATGCGGGGGACACGGGTTCGTGCCCCGGTCCGGGAAGATCCCACATGTTGCGGAGCGGCTGGGCCCGTGAACCATGGCCTCTGAACCTGCGCGTCCGGAGCCTGTGCTCTGCAACAGGAGAGGCCACAACAGTGAGAGGCCCACGTACCGCAAAAAAAAAAAGAAAATATATTTGCTGAGAGGTCAGAAAAGTTAGGGATTGGTGTTGACTGAGTTGGTAGTTGGGCTTCATGAAGATGGCAGAGAGAAGGACTTGGAAGGAAAGGTGGGCAGGGAGGGCTACAGGGGACCCTGGCAGGAGTCAGTCATTCTCCCAGAGATGTTGAATTCACTTGCCTCTGGAGTGGCCAGAATGCTCATATGCATTTTTTTTTTTTTTAAATCCTAGTTGTAAGCACCAGGGATCTATATGTCTTCTTGGGACAGTGGCTGTCAGGTAAAGGACGACTGTATCTTATAGTCTCTGGAGTTTTGCCACCAAGACCTTCATCAACAGGTGAGCAATGAATAAGCATCATTTCAGATGCTGCAAAAGCAGCACAGAAGGTTGAAATTTCTTAAAAAGAGAGAGAGAGAGAGAGACTTGAATTCTCATACCTTCTCTCTGTGGGCAGCTGTGGACCCTTTCTTCATTCTTTGAAAATTTACTGCAGGAATAAGGGAGACTTGGGAACATTGGAATTTCTAGGTCCAGAGTCAAACCTTCACAGGATGACTGACGTAAATGGATTGTAGTGACATCTATTTCCTGTGGTACATCACAGCTTCCTTCATATTGGCAGATCTAAAGACCTGGAATTATACAAGAAAACAACACCAAATCAGGGTGGACGTTGACATGTGCTGCTTGATGCCCTTCCTACTGGTATTTCTTTCCCTTTTTAGGGGTTGATTAAAGGCCACCCAAAAGAAAAGATAAGCCAGGTCCTAGACGACTATCACAGAGTGGTTTTCACTTACTGAGATAACTTTTTATCAAAAGTAATTTTTTTTTAAAGCATGTATTACATAGTTTCTCAGTTGGAAAAATCTGGCCAGATAACCGGACAGAATTACTCCCTTCATTTGCTGTGTGGAAAGGTCTCATTTCCAGCGTGCTGAGGGCCTCACAAAGCCTAACAGTACATCAGATACTCCACCACCCTCCTATGTTGGCTTTCAAACACATGCCCTTAAAGGAGGACAGCAATTCCATAACAACATTAAAACAGCAACTGGGAGCAAAGCCCTGTGGCCAAGACTCACCCAACCAGATTGCACTGCTATTTTTATCCCCCGAGCTGAGCGTATTGACAGAATACAGAATTACTTTTGTGATCAAACGTGGCCAAAAACCTTGCAAGTGTTAATCTCTGGAAATCTGTTACAAATTGGATGGCAAGCACCAGCAAACTGCTATTTGTTAAGTCTAAAAATAATTCTTGGTGCTCTTGTGTGTAAGTAATGCAGCAGGAAGAAAAGAAATTTTAATTTAATTGGGTTGAGCGGTTCAGTTTTTAGCAGTCAATTCCTAAATACAATGGGTATGGTTCTCTGAAAGCCCCCAAGTGGAGAGAGGGTCAGATGCCCAGGGGATAAACAGAGGCCTCAGCGGTTCTTTGCATTTACACATCTTGGTCGCTCTGGCCCAGAGAGCATGGCTCTGTAATCTCAAGTACCCCAGTTCCACTGTTTTTGAGAATTATGTGATTATGATGGGAGTAGGATCAGATGTGGGCAAAAAGGTGATGGAGGATTCACTGACCGTGTACGACCGTTCGAACTAGTGGTGAATGTATTGGCTATATGAAGCCAGCATTGGCTCCAATTCCTTTGGATACGTTGGAAATCAGGTCCTTTTAGTTCTGTCACAGAAGGTTATGGAGTTTTCAATTAGGGTTTATGTGGAGTGGCTGGTGCCAAACCAACTAAGGCAGAGTCATCTCCAGACCCAGGCGGAACAGCACAATCCTTCAACCACCCAAACCCAGGCCCTTCAAACACCTTTCAGAACACTCGCTCCAGGTCAGTCCCACACTCATTCTTCATTCGCCATCCCCTTCAAGAAGCCCAGCCACACGTGGGCTCAGTCTCTTTCTTGCTTGGGTCAAGACTCTAGACAGTCTCAGGCCCATTGATGTTCTTCTTCCTCCCTCTTTCAGGTGCCAGGTCCATATCCCTGGGTCTCTGTTCTATTTCCCCATCGTACTCCTGTTCTGTGCCTGCATCAGCCTCCCAGCTTGGGGCCAGAAAATCTGCCTGAATTTTGCCAGTCTTTTCTCCCTAAAGCTTGGCCCAATCTTTTTATTCCATCTTCCAGGAATCCTGGAATTCCAACAGGAGTCCTGATCAATCTGGATAGACTGTCTTGGGATCTAAGGATGAGGACCTCCACTGCTAGAACCTTCTGATTCCTATCAGATTACACCCGTAGGAAAGCAATATCTTTCCAGGATAGCACGGCAGTAAAAGTCCTGGGCTTTACAGCTATCCTGCCTTTCCTGTATTAAATGTATTTTAGGGATTCTAACTGGTTGACAAGGGCAAGTTTTTCTTTATAGAGTTCCAGCTAATAAATGCATAAAGAATAGTGGAATTAGAAAATTACCCTTTGGAGCAGCCAGTGAAAAAAAAATGGGTCTATTCTAGGCAATGATCAATGACTGCTCAAAGCATCAGGTAAATATTGATGGGGAGTTTTATAATGGATGGATCAAGTTGACGGTACCTGATTTGACTGATCAATCTTAAAGGCATTAATGGAAAGACAGCCAGACACTATAAGCCTTCCAATGGGAAGTTCATAGCCCCACCTATGAGGTATCCTTTA
This sequence comes from Orcinus orca, assembly GCF_937001465.1. Taxonomy (NCBI): domain Eukaryota; kingdom Metazoa; phylum Chordata; class Mammalia; order Artiodactyla; family Delphinidae; genus Orcinus; species Orcinus orca. Next base: position 157,194,289 of record NC_064560.1, on the reverse strand, counting down.
AGAAAACTGAACCTGAATCTAATCAAGCCTTTTTATGTAAATACCAGTTTACAAAATTATGGGGAAGAGAAGAATATGTTAAATGCTATCATGTGGACTAATCAGCCAGATCTAGATTGTGGGATTCCACCACACAGTGAATGACCCAGTTTCTTAAAAAAAACAAAAAAATAAAGGAAACAAAACAAAACCAAGTGTTACTTGTTATAGATTTAAAATGACTTAAGACCGTATCAACCAAATGGAACATATGGGTGAAAGTGCTTTGTAAATGGCCAAGTTGTTAAACATTAGGTATTATTATTATGACTTTTGTCCTACCTCTCAGTTCCAGATCCTTAAGTCTGGGAAATCCATCATTAAAATGAACTTCAAAAACTATATACTTTATTTTCCAAAGCTTGTGTCTGGAGTATTTGACGAATCTCCAACAGACGAAGAAAACACAATTTCCTAACGGGCCAAGGGAAGCCATGATACGCAGGTGATGTAATACCTAGCTTGACTCATTAAGCAATGGCAAAACTGAATGTCTAATCAGATTGTAAGATCTAAACCTTCCCATATTTTTGAAAACCTTCTGGCCACAGAAAGATTTGGCTTGAGCACGTATATATACCCATATGTACTCACTTTAAACAGTATAACAATGTTATATCCTTATATACGTACACACATATGTCGACAAAATTTACTAACATATGTTCATATATACACATACCTTGTAGCAGTGAATAGATAACAAACCTTTTCGTTTTTCTCTTTCCCAACTAAAATCTCACATAGTAAAACACTGGCTTGGGGACACTCATGAGAAATAAATTCATCCGGATACGTGAGGAGGCTCAAACAAGTCAAGAATTTATCTCTTCAGTTGCCAAGTTTAGTTTTGGTCTTTCTAAACAGTAACCTTTCTAAAATATGCTTCACTCTTCCCTGCATCTTGAAAAGAGAACTCCAGATACCTCCTTGGTACCTTCGGGCTGTCATTAGGACCATGATTATACTAGGAAATAATATACACACTTGGAGTTTATTCGAGGAATTTTCCAATATGTGATATGACCTCATCCCACTGGGCTCTTTGAATTATTATTTCTACATTTATAGCATTTATTTCTATTCCTATATTTCAACATGTATCTGTAGTAGCTACCTTCTCATCCCTTCTAATTGCTGCTTCCAATCTGTTTTATAACCAGATAATCAAGTATATTGATTTGTGGGCAAAACATGAGTGAAGAGGCTCTGCTGAGCACCTAAGAGATTCTTTTGTAGGTAAAGTGCATGCCCTTGAGCACCTGGACTTTGTGAACATTATTTTACTGCTAAGAGGCCTTTTTTTTTGTTGCCTATCAATTTCTTAGCTCTGTTTCACATGAGTGAAAGAGTCTGCCAGGAAAGTGATTGCTCAGAAACGCAAGATAAAAATGTATCCTTGGAGTGTACTCGAGTTGGAGGTTTCCATTAACTCCTTTTAGGAAAAATATGACTTATTCCCATGGAAAAGTGAGTATTGCTTTTCATAAATTCACAACGAACCTCTATAACAGCATTATGCTGAGACCCCAAACTCAGATTGCAAATTACCCTTTTAAAGCAAGGACAGATTTATCTTCCTGAGATCTTAATAAATTGTAAACACCAAGACCCCTGACAAATGGAAGTTTACAGTGACTATATTTAGAACTGTTTCATATACAAATACCTGGCAGTCATATGAACATTTAATACTCTTGAATGATTTTCTGATTAAAGAGAATTTTCTGGGCCCAGTTGGACTGATGCTCAGATGTAGTTACGGTAGGCCTGTGAAATTTATTTTTATGAAGTACCAGGCTGAAGTGTATTATTCTAGCCCTCTCACCCTGTATGAATCTCACTCTCTCCTTCTCTCCCTCCTACAATGTATGAATCAACCCAGGTCCCCAGTATGCTACCACATAATGTCCCCAATCCCAAACACTTCCAACTAGATCTTGGGTGCCCTCCGTTCATCCAGACTAGATAAATAGTTTAAGTGCTTGGAAATAACAACCAGAACTCTTCAGGTCCTCTCCATAATATGCACAAGTGATTTCTGCTACATCAGACTTCAGTGCTCATCCCAATTACAACGGGCTTACCTTGCTCCTTGCAAACTGAAGTGGAGTGTCTGTGATTTTAGCGTGTGCATAGAGCAATGGATGTATGGCTTAAGAGCACAAGCTAGGTAATCCCTAGGCTTTTCTGAGCTCTGCAGCTCAAATGCACACAGAATCATGAGTGCATTACGGCAGAAACAAAGCAGTTCTATCTAAAATAAGATGCCCATTAGCACATCCTTATAGTACTCTTTCCTCTCCACAAGACTGGAGATATCTCAAGAGGAAGCTCAGCTGATTTCCATGAGACCAATATCCCTTTTTAAAACAAAAAAATATTTTTAATTGAAGTATAGTTGATTTACAATATTTTGGGTGTGCAGCAAACTGATTCAGATATATCTATATATAGATATATATGTATTCTTTTTCAGATTCTTTTCCATTATAGGTTATTACAAGATATTGAATATAGTTCCCTGTGCTATATAGTAGGTCCTAGTTTATATATTTTTTGTATAGAAGTGTGTATCTGTTAATTCCAAATTCGCAATTTATCCCCCTCCCCACAAAATCCCTTTTAGTTATGGTGAATAATCTAGCTGCTATTAGTATTTGAGTCAAACAGATGTATAATAGCCACCATTCACAAGTTGTTTTTCTTAAAAGAACAAATATCTTTATAGCAACAAACTGTTTCTCACCAGGGAAAACAGGAATTCTCAAAACATATCTTCTGCATCATTTGCTTGCCTCTAGGATATTCTGCTTTTACCTACATTTTTTTTTAACACCTTTATTGGAGTATAATCGCTTTACAATGGTGTGTTAGTTTCTGCTTTACAACAAACTGAATCAGTTATACATATACATATGTTCCCATATCTCTTCCCTCTTGCATCTCACTCCCTCCCACCCTCCCTATCCCACCCCCTAGGTGGTCACAAAGCACCGAGCTGATCTCCCTGTGCTATGTGGCTGCTTCCCACTATCTATCTATTTTACGTTTGGTAGTGTATATATGTCCATGCCACTCTCTCACTTTGTCACAGCTTACCCTTCCCCCTCCACATATCCTCAAGTCCATTCTCTAGTAGGTCGGCAACTTTATTCCCGTCTTGCCCCTAGGTTCTTCATGACATTTTTTTTTCTTAGATTCCATATATATGTGTTAGCGTATGGTATTTGTCTTTCTCTTTCTGACTTACTTCACTCTGTGTGACAGACTCTAGGTCCATCCACCTCACTACAAATAACCCAATTTCATTTCTTTTTATGGCTGAGTAATATTCCAATGTATATATGTGCCACATCTTCTTTATCCATCCATCTGTTGATGGACACTTAGGTTGTTTCCAACTCCTGGCAATTGTATGTAGAGCTGCAATGAACATTTTTGTACATGACTCTTTGAATTATGGTTTTCTCAGGGTATATGCCCAGTAGTGGGATTGCTGGGTCATATGGTAGTTCTATTTGTAGTTTTTTAAGGAACCTCCATACTGTTCTCCATAGTGGCTGTAGCAATTTACATTCCCACCAGCAGTACAAGAGTGTTCCCTTTACTCCACACCCTCTCCAGCATTTATTGTTTCTAGATTTTTTGATGATGGCCATTCTGATTGGTGTGAGATGATATCTCATTGTAGTTTTGGTTTGCATTTCTCTAATGATTAATGATGTTGAGCATCCTTTCATGTGTTTGTTGGCAGTCTGTATATCTTCTCTGGAGAAATGTCTATTTAGGTCTTCTGCCCATTTTTGGATTGGGTTGTTTGTTTTTTTGTTATTGAGCTGCATGAGCTGCTTGTAAATTTTGGAGATTAATCCTTTGTCAGTTGCTTCATTTGCAAATATTTTCTCCCATTCTGAGGGTTGTCTTTTGGTCTTGTTTATGGTTTCCTTTGCTGTGCAAAAGCTTTGACGTTTCATTAGGTCCCATTTGTTTATTTTTGTTTTTATTTCCATTTCCATTTCCATTTCCATTTCCATTTCCATTTCCATTTCCATTTATTTCCATTTGGGTCAAACAGGATCTTGCTGTGATTTATGTCATAGAGTGTTCTGTCTATGTTTTCCTCTAAGAGTTTGATAGTTTCTGGCCTTACGTTTAGGTCTTTAATCCATTTTGAGCTTATTTTTGTGTATGGTGTTAGGGAGTGATCTAATCTCATACTTTTACATGTACCTGTCCAGTTTTCCCAACACCACTTATTGAAGAGGCTGTCCTTTCTCCACTGTACATTCCTGCTTCCTTTATCAGAGATAAGATGACCATATGTGCGTGGGTTTATCTCTGGGCTTTCTATCCTGTTCCATTGATCTATCTTTCTGTTTTTGTGCCAGTACCATACTGTCTTGATTATTGTAGCTTTGTAGTATAGTCTGAAGTCAGGGAGCCTGATTCCTCCAGCTCCATTTTTCGTTCTCAAGATTGCTTTGGCTTTTCGGGGTCTTTTGTGTTCCCATACAAATTGTGAAATTTTTTGTTCTGCTTCTGTGAAAAATGCCAGTGGTAGTTTGATACAGATTGTATTGAATCTGTAGATTGCTTTCGGTAGTAGAGTAATTTTAACAATGTTGATTCTTACAATCCAAGAACATGGTATATCTCCCCATCTATTTGTATCATCTTTAATTCCTTTCATCAGTGTCTTATAATTTGCTGCATACAGTTCTTTTGTCTCCTTAGGTAGGTTTATTCCCAGATATTTTATTCTTTTTGTTGCAATGGTAAATGGGAGTGTTTTCTTGATTTCACCTTCAGATTTTTCATCATTATTGTATAGGAATGCCAGAGATTTCTGTGCATTAATTTTGTATCCTGCTACTTACCAAATTCATTGATTAGCTCTAATAGTTTTCTGGTAGCATCTTTAGGATTCTCTATGTATAGTATCATGTCATCTGCAAACAGTGACAACTTTACTTCTTCTTTTCCGATTTGGATTCCTTTTATTTCCTTTTTTTTTCTGATTGCTGTGGCTAAAACACCCAAAACTATGTTGAATAAGAGTGGTGAGAGTGGGCAACCTTGTCTTCTTCCTGATCTTAGTCGAAATGCTTTCAGTTTTTCACCATTGAGGACGATGTTGGCTGTGGGTTTGTCATATATGGCCTTTATTATGTTGAGGAAAGTTCCCTCTATGACTACTTTCTGCAGGGTTTTTATCATAAATGGATGTTGAATTTTGTCAAAAGCTTTCTCTGCATCTATTGAGATGATCATATGGTTTTTCTCCTTCAATTTGTTAATATGGTTTATCACATTGATTGATTTGCGTATATTGAAGAATGCTCACATTCCTGGAATAAACCCCACTTGATCATGGTGTATGATCCTTTTAATGTGCTGTTGGATTCTGTTTGCTAGTATTTTGTTGAGGATTTTTGCATCTATGTTCATCAGTCATGTTGGCCTGTAGTTTTCTTTCTTTGTGACATCCTTGTCTGGTTTTGGTATCAGGGTGATGGTGGCCTTGTAGAATGAGTTTGGGAGTGTTCCTCCCTGTGCTATATTTTAGAAGAGTTTGAGAAGGATAGGTATTAGCTCTTCTCTAAATGTTTGATAGAATTCGCCTGTGAAGCCATGTGGTCCTGGGCTTTTGTTTGTTGGAAGATTTTTAATCACAGTGTCAATTTCAGTGCTTGCGGTTGGTCTGTTCATATTTTCTATTTCTTCCTCATTTAGTCTTGGCAGGTGGTGCATTTCTAAGAATTTGACCATTTCTTCCAGGTTGTCCATTTTATTGGCATAGAGTTGCTTGTAGTAATCTCTCATGATCTTTTGTATTTCTGCAGTGTCAGTTGTTACTTTTCCTTTCTAATTCTATTGATTTGAGTCTTCTCCCTTCTTTTCTTGATGAATGTGGCTAATGGTTTATCAATTTTGTTTTTCTTGTCAAAGAACCAGCTTTTAGTGTTATTTATCTTTGCTGTCGTTTCCTTCATTTCTTTTTCATTTATTTCTAGTCTGATCTTTATGATTTCTTTCCTTCGGCTAACTTTGGGGTTTTTTTGTTCTTCTTTCTCTAATTGCTTTAGGTGCCAGATTAGGTTGTTTATTCGAGATGTTTCCTGTTTCTTAAGGTGGGCTTGTATTGCTATAAACTTCCATCTTAGAACTGCTTTTGCTGCATCCCATAGGTTTTGGGTCGTCATGTCTCCATTGTCATTTGTTTCTAGGTATTTTTTGATTTCCTCTTTGATTTCTTCAGTGATCATTTAGTTATTAAGTAGTGTATTGTTTAGCCTCCATGTGTTTGTATTTTTTACAGATCTTTTCCTGTAATTGATATCTAGTCTCATAGCATTGTGGTTGGAAAAGATGCTTGATACAGTTTCAGTTTTCTTAAATTTACGAAGGGTAGATTTGTGACCCAAGATATGATCTATCCTGGAGAATATTCCACGAGCACTTGCGAAAATGTGTATTTTGTTGTTTTGGGATGGAATGTCCTATAAATATCAATTAAGTCCATCTTGTTTAATGTATGATTTAAAGCTTGTGTTTCCTCATTTATTTTCATTTTGGATGATCTGTCCATTGGTATAAGTGGGGTGTTAAAGTCCCCTGCTATGAATGTGTTACTGTCGATTTCCCCTTTTATGACTGTTAGTATTTGCCTTATGTATTGAGGTGCTCCTATGTTGGGTGCATAAATATTTACAATTGTTATATCTTCTTCTTGGATTGATGCCTTTATCACTATGTAGTGTCCTTCTTTGTCTCTTGTAATAGTCTTTATTTTAAAGTCTATTTTGTCTGATATGAGAATTGCTACTCTAGCTTTCTTTTGGTTTCCATTTGCATGGAATATCTTTTTCCATCCCCTCACTTTCAGTCTGTATGTGTCTCTAGGTCTGAAGTGGGTCTCTTGTAGACAGCATATATACGGGTCTTGTTTTTGTATCCATTCAGCCAGTGTGTGTCTTTTGGTTGGAGCATTTAGTCAATTTACATTTAAAGTAATTATCGATATGTACGTTCCTATTCCCATTTTCTTAATTGTTTTGGGTTCGTTATTGTAGGTCTTTTCCTTCTCTTGTGTTTCTTGCCTAGAGAAGTTCCTTTAGCAGTTGCTATAAGGCTGGTTTGGTGGTGCTGAACTCTCTCAGCTTTTGATTGTCTGTAAAGAGTTTAATTTCTCCATCAAATCTGAATGAGATCCTTGCTGGATAGAGTAATCTTGGTTGTAGGTTTTTCTCCTTCATCACTTTAAATATGTCCTGCCACTCCCTTCTGGCTTGCAGAGTTTCTGCTGAAAGATCAGCTGTTAACCTTATGGAAATTCCCTTGTGTGTTATTTGTTGTTTTTCCCTTGCTGCTTTTAATATGTTTTCTTTGTATTTAGTTTTTGACAGCTTGATTAATATGTGTCTTGGCGTGTTTCTCCTTGGATTTATCCTGTATGGGACTCTCTCTGCTTCCTGGACTTGATTAACTATTTCCTTTCCCATATTAGGGAAGTTTTCAACTATAATCTCATCAAATATTTTCTCAGTCCCTTTCTTTTTCTCTTCTTCTTCTGGAACCCCTATAATTCGAATGTTGGTTTGTTTAATGTTGTCCCAGAGGTCTCTGAGACTGTCCTCAGTTCTTTTCATTCTTTTTTCTTTATTCTGCTCTGCAGTAGTTATTTCCACTATTTTATCTTCCAGGTCACTTATCCGTTCTTCTGCCTCAGTTATTCTGCTATTGATACCTTCTAGTGTATTTTTCATTTCATTTATTGTGTTGTTCATCATTGTTTGTTTCATCTTTAGTTCTTGTAGGTCCTTGTTAAATGTTTCTTGCATTTTCTCTATTCTATTTCCAAGATTTTGGGTCATCTTTACTATCATTATTCTGAATTCTTTTTCAGGTAGACTGCTTATTTCCTCTTCATTTTTTAGGTCTTGGGGGTTTTTATCTTGCTCCTTCATCTGCTGTGTGTTTTTCTGTCTTTTCATTTTGCTTATCTTACTGTGTTTGGGGTCTCCTTTTCTCAGGCTGAAGGTTCGTAGTTCCCATTGTTTATTGTGCCTGTCCCCAGAGGCTAAGGTTTGTTCAGTGGGTTGTGTAGGGTTCCTGGTGGAGGGGAATAGTGGCTGTGTCCTGGTGGATGAGGCTGGATCTTGTCTCTCTGGTGGGCAGGTCCACGTCTGGTGGTGTGTTTTGGGGTGTCTGTGGACTTATTATGATTTTAGGCAGCCTCTCTGCTAATGGGTGGGGCTGTGTTCCTGTCTTGCTAGTTGTTTGGCATAGGGTGTCCAGCACTGTAGCTTTCTGGTCGTTGAGTGAAGCTGGGTCTTGGTGTTGAGATGGAGATCTGTGGGAGATTTTCGCCGTTTGATATTACGTGGAGCTGGGGGGTCTCTTGTGGACCAGTGTCCTGAAGTTGGCTGTCCCACCTCAGAGGCACAGCACTGACTCCTTGCTGCAGCACCAAGAGCCTTTCATCCACACGGCTCAGAATAAAAGGGAGAAAAAGAAGAAAGACAAGAAAAGAAAAGAAAGAAAGAAAGAAAGAAATTATGAAAGAAAGAAGATTAAAGAAAATAAAATAAAGTAAGATAAAATAAAATGAAGTTATTAAAGTAAAAAATAATTATTAAGAGAAAAACATTTTTTTAAGTAAAAAACAAAAAAACGGACAGATAGAACCCTAGGACAAATGGTGAAAGCAAAGCTATAGGGACAAAATCTCACACAGAAGCATACACATACACACTAACAAAAAGAGGAAAAGGGAAAAAAATAATAAATCTTGCTCTCAAAGTCCACCTCCTCAATTTGGGATGATTCGTTGTCTATTCAGGTATTCCACAGATGCAGGTACATCAAGTTGATTGTGGAGATTTAATCCGCTGCTCCTGAGGCTGCTGGGAGAGATTTCTCTTTCTCTTCTTTGTTCGTACAGCTGGTGGGGATCAGCTTTGGATTTGGCCCCGCCTTTGCATGTAGGTCACCTGAGGGAGTCTGTTCTTCGCTCAGACAGAACGGGGTTAAAGGAGCAGCTGATTCGGGGGCTCTGGCTCACTCAGGCCGGGGGGAGGGAGGGGTGCGGATGTGGGGCGAGCCTGCGGCGGCAGAGGCCAGCGTGATGTTGCACCAGCCTGAGGCGTGCTGTGCGTTCTCCCGGGTAAGTTGTCCCTGGATCACGGGACCCTGACAGTGACGGGCTGCACAGGCTCCCCGGAGGGGAGGTGTGGATAGTGACCTGTGCTCGCACACAGGCTTCTTGGTGGCAGCAGCAGCAGCCTTAGCGTCTCATGCCCTTCTCTGGGGTCCGCGCTTTTAGCCGCGGCTCGCGCCCGTCTCTGGAGCTCCTTTAAGCAGCGTTCTTAATCCCCTCTCCTCGTGCACCAGGAAACAAAGAGGGAAGAAAAAGTCTCTTACTCTTCGGCAGGTCCAGACTTCTCCCCGGACCCCCTCCCGGCTAGCCGTGGTGCACTAACCCCCTGCAGAGTGTGTTCACGCCGCCAACCCCAGTCCTCTCCCTGTGCTCCGACGGAAGCCCGAGCCTCAGCTCCTAGCCCCGCCTGCCCCGGTGGGGGAGCAGACAAGCCTCTCGGGCTGGTGAGTGCCGGTCGGCACCGATCCTCTGTGCGGCAATCTCTCCACTTTGCCCTCTGCACCCCTGTTGTTGCGCTCTCCTCCGTGACTCCAAAGCTCCCCCCCTCCGCCACCCGCCATCTCTGCCCGTGAAGGGGCTTCCTAGTGTTTGGAAACCTTTCCTCCTTCACAGCTCCCTCCCACTGGTGCAGGTCCCGTCCATAGTCTTTTGTCTCTGTTTTTTCTTTTGCCCTACCCAGGTATGTGGGGAGTTTCTTGCCTTTTGGGAGGTCTGAGGTCTTCTGCCTGCGTTCAGTAGGTGTTCTGTAGGAGTTGTTCCACGTGTAGATGTACTTCTGATGTATCTGTGGCGAGGAAGGTGAACTCTTCGTCTAACTCTTCCTCCATCTTCCTGGCTATTCTCTTACCTACATTTTAATGAAGTATCAGTGGGGGTAGGTTATGGGAATATGAAAATCGCAAAAGTATCCTGTTTTCAGGTTCAAGAGTATTCTCATTATTTTGATTTCAAAAAGAAGTTGTAGGCTCCCACCTACCTGTCTACATATATCCTACAAAGTTAATTGAATTTACTTTTTAAGATCCATAGAAAACTCAGATCTGGTAGAGTGATTTGGGAGGTTTGGGTTACCTCATTCAGAGCACCTTGCTTAATGAAATCAAGGCAAAAGTTGACCTCAGTGGAACCTATAGGCATAGTCCTGACCCACTCATCCTGAAAGCATATATTCTTTTGCTGGTGGACTAGTCTTAGGACTACCCTTGAATATTAAGGACTGAACAGTCTATATTAGTATGAGCCAATTTCAGAAAGAAAACAAGAAAGTGTAGTGGTTAAGTGCAGAGGTCTTAGAGTCTGATATACCAAGGTTCAAATCCAGCTCCGCCATTTAATGTTGAGTGACCTTTGGTGTGATACTTAACCCCTTTGAGTGTCATTTGCTTCACCTATAAAATGAAGATGATAAACAGTGTACATGAGTTTAATGCAGAGAAAACACTCCAGGTATTTCAAGAAGAAACGGATCTAATACAGGGAAATCATGCTCACAAAATTGTAGGATGGACTGGAGCAGTGGAAATCACGGGAACCACCAATGGAACATAGACTTCCAGAGCGTGACACCATTGCTGAGTTCCAGAGTCCACGAAGCTGTTGTTGCTGGCCACCACTGCTTCTCACCCCCACAAAGCTGGTGACCAGACACTGAAATGTGGAATTCTCTGTGGCAAACACTCACAGCCATCCAACTTTACTTGCTAACACTAACAATAGCAAGCAAATCGTTACCACCTCACTTTCACCTTCCAAACCTGGGGCCATTGTCTCTCACAGGTTCTTGTATCCAGAACCCTAGCTTCAAGGGAATCTGGGAAATGTAGTTTTTAGATTTCCCAAACCAGCAGTAGAGGAAGGTACCTAGAAAGAAATTTAATATGCTAAATGGCAATAGACCACATCCAGCACAGGACACCGACCTCCTTGGGTTGTTATAAGGATTTTATGAGACCATATGGGTAAAGCACTTAGCACAGTGTCTGCAACATAGTAAGTACACACTATTTATATGGCTGTTTATATTTATGTCATTATTACATTATTGAAATTGAGATATCAGCTGAGCATTTAATGCCCCTTACTTCACAGTTCTTCCCTACTAGCAGGATCTCTCCTTTCTTAGACAACTTTTCCAACTCAATTCCTAGATGTCCAAGGCTCTGTCTCAAAGCTGTCTCATTCTCTCCTGGCCCCATCCTTCGCCAGGCTTTTCTCAAGTCCCAGTTTTCCCCTATCTTTATCTCTCAACATACCCTCACCTGAAAATGTATTTTCTTATTCTTTACCAATAGGGTCCAAATTATTAGCAACCAGCCAACCAAAAAAACCAATGAAAAGTGATCCTCCTTTCTTCCAGGCAGAGAGAGTTTAATCTTCAAACATTTCCAGGATAAGAGGAAATATTTTCCTTCCATCTGTCTAATGAAGGAAAGAAGAGGGAGAAAAATAAAATAGTTACTTATCTGTATTGAAGAAGGCAGAAAGATCACGTCCTGTCAAATTTCAAATGGTTAAGTGTTTCTAAGTTTCCAAAATCAGAATTTTAACCATGTTTTCTCTCCTAAGATTAAAAAGCCCTGAGATCATCAAGAGTTCAGGTGATATCTCCCAATTCAAGATGGTAAATTGATCATATATGACTTCCTTCTTGCTCTCTCAAGATTTGATTGGAATGGCAAAAGTGAACAGAAAACCAACCAACCAAACAAAAACTATGGTAGTACTGAAAGCAGTAAGAGTATCATTAGCAGATCAGAGATTTTTTTTTTTTTCTTTTTTGCGGTACACGGGCCTCTCACTGCTGTGGCCTCTCCCGTTGCGGAGCACAGGCTCCGGACGTGCAGGCTCAGTGGCCATGGCTCATGGGCCCAGCCGCTCCGCGGCATGTGGGATTTTCCCGGACCGGGGCACGAACCCCTGTCTCCTGCATGAGCAGGCACTGTGCCACCAGGGAAGCCCCGGGATCAGAGATTTTTCAAATAAGTTTCCTGAAGAGAAAGTAAACAGGGATTGTATGGATGGATAAACTGGAGTAGCAGAAAAGAAACCTGGAATATGTATAGAAGAAGGCTTGCCAGGGAGGAGAGTCGTTCTTCTGGCAGAGAAGGGAGCTGTTTTGTTTTTTTGTTTTGTTTTGTTTTTTGTTTGTTTTTGGCAGAACCAGGCTCCAAGTTGGGGCAACTGAGGCAGCAGATGTTCCTTCTACTGCTTGGCATTTGCCCCCCTCCTCCTGCCCATCTGGCCAAAACAGAGACCTGTAGGAAGAAACGGTAAACAGAATGGGAGGTCTTCTTGGAAAGGGTCATGGCAAAAGGGAGAAGGACCCTGAGGGAACTCCAGATCTCCATAACAGAGGAAGAAAGAGATGACAGCTCTATCTAGAGGGGAATACACAGAACTTCTCATACCTCCAACACAAGTGTAAAGTCTGCTTTATTTTGGTAATTGTGGAGGCATTCTCTACCCATGCTCCCTAAATGGAGGTGATTTGTTGACATGATGTCTCCACTTTCATGGAACCCATAGTCAGCCCAACCAGTGGGTGAGAAGCCAGAGAATGGGCAAACAAAGGATCCCTGCATACTAACATGGCCCTTCAAAGGTCATCAGACATTTGAGGAAAACCAATAGCATGGATTAAGAGGAAATATTAAGATTAAAAATTAAAAAAGGAGGAGAAGGAGAAGGAAATGGAGAAGGAGGGGAAGGGGAAGGGGAAAGAGATGAAGACCCATTCTGGAGAAAATAGACACTAAACAAGAATAGGCTGCTATGAAAAAGGAGCAATGCAGACATAATTTTAGAAATGAACCATATTACTACTAAAATAAAATAATTTATTAGAAAGTTTGGAAGGATATCACCTTCCAAATGCACAAAGAATTCTAAAATATGAGAGAAAACCATAAACATGGCAGATTAATCTAGGAGCTCCAACATTCTACTAATAAGAATTTAAAGAAGATATTACAGAAAATTAGGTGGATAATTATTTTTGAAAATAATACAAGAAAATTTCCCAGAGTTGAAGGTTTTGGAGAATTTTATTCCATCAGAAACACTGCCAGCTTGGACTGACGGAGACAGAGAGAGGATGAAATGAAGGTTGTCTGACTCCCATATTGTACCCTTCAGTACGTTGTGAATTTATTTTATAATGCTATTATTTCTGTGATAACCAGTTAAATACAGGTTTTATATTTTTGCTTTTTTAACTTAAATTTAAATAAGACAGTGTAGATAAACCCAATGGTGTGAGTTTTATTCCTGGGACCCTGAAGGGCACCTACCTTTCTAAGGGGTCCCATTGACTCAAAGGATGGCTCCCCAAGGGCCGACATCACCTTGTCTCCTCCACAGTTTACACACCAATCACCTGTGTCTGCTCCATGGTTTACTTGTTTCCCTAGTTGGAGGAAGGGCCCTCTTCACATGTACACCCATCTACCTCTAAGTAAAACCAGCTCTTGCCTTCAAACTTGGGTGGCCCAACTTGTTACCAATTCCCAGTCTTTCTAGATCTTCCAAAGGTAGACTTGTCCTTTTGGCGTTACTGTGTCCCTTCAGAGAAGTAGTGCAGGGATTAGACTGAGAGATAGCTGAGAAAAAGCCCCCTGCATCTCAGTTGCTTCTGAACTCCTGTTCTATCACAGGATTCAGGCACTTTAATCCCTCTACTAAATTATAAATTTCCTGCCAACTGGGTTGCTTGATTAACCCTCACTTACTCCCAACCCCCAACTTCAAGAAAAATAAATTAAGCCCCAGAGATGCTGGATGAGTATCCAAAATGCAGAGCAAATTTCCAAACAAATAAAAATAAAGCCAGCCCAGCAATGCTGACTCCCAGCCCACATTCTTCTTAATGGCTGTTAGGAGTCTTGGCACTTCAGGAAGACTGGGTGCTGGGTTTTTGGCCACCTGAGCTTCACACTTACTGCTACCTGCAGTTAAGGCATCACATTCATTCAAGTCTCAGCCTTGAATAATCTGTTTGAAATCAAAATGTAAAGGATTACATTGGGAGAGACTGAGATCCTGAACTGTAATACCGATGGCCAGGAGGATGCCACGGCCAACACCACTTGCTCAGCATGGCACACTGGCTAAAGGCTTAGACTCTGCGCAGACAGCCCTGAGTTTAAATTCTTGCCTGCCATTTTCAAGTTGTGAGATTTGGGATGAGTCACATAGCTCCTGTGAGCCTCATTTTCCCCATCTGTAAAATGGAAACTAGTAATAGCATCTATTTCATAAATTTTTAAAATGAGGATTAAATGGAATGATGTTTCTATATGCACATAAAGTAGTTGGCATATATTCATTGAATGTCAGCTCTTAATATCAAAATGTTATTTTTGTTGTTATTACAAGTGACATACTGATTAATCAGATTGACTAAATCACCCAGGAAAGAGAAGTGAATGCATACGCTACTATTAGAAACAGGGAGAGTTAAGTCCAAAAATTGACCCCTTCAAGGAGGAAAGCACCTCAATGCAGATGGTTTGGAAAGAGCACTTTGTCATTTGGATCACACCCAACTTTCCTTTCCATAATCACAGCGACTTTGCATGGGTCATAACAAGGAGAGCCCAAATCAAAACTGAAAAAAAAACAACTCCAGCAAAAGCCAGGGGAGATAACTCATTGTGCTGAATGCCCTCTCAGGGCTTAACCACCCTGGGGGCAGAGCAAACAGTGCAGCGGCTTCCCAAGAAGCTATTTTTTGTTTTGTGTTTTGAGCATCTGACTCAAGCTGAGTAAAAGGGTTCATTTTCTCACTTGGAAAGTTTTCAAAACACCAAAAGGATTAGGTAAAGAGGGAGATAATACCCAGCCCGGCCAAATCTTTTTCAGTGGTCAAAAAAAAAAAGCCAGCAAAAAATTAATCACAAATCTGCTTCAGACAATATATGGACCCATTCAGAGGAAGCTGTCATTTGTTTATCAGTAGCGAGCAGCAGCTTCCTGCAACCAGCAGCAGCTGTCACCCTGCAAAAGGACATCTTTCCATTTTCATGAAGAGTAATGAAAATTTTAAGGCAAAGCAAATGACAAAATATTTGACAGTATTTATCTGCCTTTTTGGCTATTTTTACCCCTGTGCCATGCACACGCCTTCCAGACCTCCCTGACAACATCTTACTTTTTATCCAAGTCTTGCTTTGCAGCCAAGGCACAAGTCTTGTCACTTACACCTTACAGATGGAGAAGCTGAGACCTTGAACCTTAAGAAATGTGAACAGAGTAGGGCCAGGCAGAGCTGCATCACGGGTGGCTTACAACCACTCCAAGTCCCATGAGAGAGACAATGGCCATCAGGTAAACGGGAAAGCATACTAATTCAATGGATGCCAACTTGGGGCAGGACAAAGTGGTAAATGTGGTGACCTGGAAAAATATAGCGCCTAATTGGTGCTTTCTTCCCCAATGAAGACCTTGATATATAACGCTCACAGCGTCATCTGTTTGCCATGTATGGATTTTGTTTTCTCAGCTAAAAATAAAGTATGAGAGCCCGTGTTTATTGGTACAGTTTACTCCCCATAATTCCTTTTTACATATTCATAATCTTGGTAATATTTTCTACATACTTCTGCCAGGATAGGGAGGTCTTTTCCCCATCCGGAATTACCATAATTATTTTGCTAAGGTACCTGAGCCCATTCATTAATTCATTGATCTTATACTGAGTTCCTGCTACAGGGCACAGGGCTGGGAACCTGGGGACACTGATGAATGAGTCTTAGTTCCTGCCATCAAGGGGTTCAGAGTCTATAAGGGGGAAACTGACATGGGAACAAGTAGGTAGATTTGTAAAGAAATACCCTGGGAGCTGTGGACCAGGAAAGGCTTTCCACTCTCTTGGGCACCCTTGGTTGTCCCACTTTGCCCTCTCCTCTCTGCCCTGCCCACTCTGCCCAGGTCCCCTTTGGTACTGATATTTCCTTTTAGATCTCCCCACTGCACTTCAGAGGAGACCTCCAACATCCGTTAAAGATATTATTCCAGGCCACAGAAGACAGGTTTGTGCATATAATACAGATTTTTCCAGATGTATTGCTTATAAGCAGTCCTTTCATAGAGCAAATCAAGGCTAATTCTTTAAAGTGAAGCAACATTAAAGTTTTTTTATTTTTCCTGGAGCACATTCCAAAGATTATGATCTACAAAAAATACCAAAATAAGAAAGGATCCCTGGGTTTGGTATGTTGCTAATTTTTTATTGTCTGATTTATAGAGTTGATAGACAAGCCATGTCCTCCTCATCTCTGGATTGAGGATGTGCTGACAGCTCCATCCATCAGGCAAGCTGTCAGAGCACAATGCTTCATAGAGGTTGTTAAACAGAGGTCCAGTTGGCTAACACTTCCAGGATATGAGAAAGAAGAAAGTTAATCTTAGTGCCCACAGAAAAGTATTTCACTCCTCCAGCAGAGAAATAGCAATAAAGTCTTTAGCCACAGGTATTAGAATTTAAAGACAAATTTCAAACATATGTCTGTATTTCTTCTTCCTTTATGATCCTGGAATCAATCCCTGCTTGAAACACTTTGATAAGTAATCAGCCAGCAATGGCAATCTCACTGAAATGTGGATCCATCTTCATTAGCAAATTTAAGGACCATTTGTGTCTATAAATTCAGGGCAGAGCAGATAGAGGAGATGTCATTCTAAGTCCACAGTTATACTGGTCCACTGAGGAGCTGGACTGCAGCTGGATGCTTTTAATTATTAGGGGTACAAGGGAAAGACAGTGGCCATTGACACAATCACATTAATAGTTTGATTGGTGATCATTTTACGGTGGCTTGAAGAATTTTAAGCACACGTGAAACATCAAAGGGACATATTTTATCTGCTAGGTTTTCTGTCTTTCAACACCTTCAACACCTTTGCATAGTTTTAGACCTTTCTGACTTTTGGATCATGGCAGTTCCTCAAGGATAAACAGAAGTTCCATAAGGGCGTGAGAGAGACTCACAAAACAACCTCTTTGAAGTCTAGTTCAAGGAGACAGCCTCCCTGAGCAGCCTCCTTTGTTTGGTCTCCAAACGGTCTTAGAGATCCTGGCCCAGAGAATAACTTGTAGAACGGAGCCAACGTGAGAATAATACTAAAGGGTCCCCAGCCAGCAGGTGGCACTGCAATCGTTGGCAATCTGAGCTTTGTGGGTGTTCTCTAACGATGACCTTTGTTGATTGTTCTAACCCAAATATTGTAATTCCCTTTGTCTTCTCTGCCCTCCCTTGACTTTGCTGAGTCACTTCATGCTGTGTCATGGAACTCTGTGCTGCAGTGGGAGACTCAAAAGAAGCTCTAAACACGTTGTAGCTGGCTGCCAGGTTAACTCATCTGGGGGCAGGCTGTCATGCCCAAGAACCATGGTGGGAGTGGTGGGGGGAAGATCTGTTGTCTGTTCATGGGGCTAGTCCAAAGCTGAGGGTGATGTAGCTAAGGGTGGACTCAGCTTCTCAAAGCATTTGAGGACTCTGAAGTATATCCCCTGACCTCTCGTGGGCAAGAAAGGCCCTAGGTGTCCATATTGCATCTGCAAGTGCATCCTCCTCCCCAGAAAAGACTCCAAGGGTCCATACTATATCTCCAAGTGCACCGCCGCCCACTCTCCCAGGAAAGGCTCCATGTGTTCACATTGTATTTCCAAGGGCATCTCCTCCCCTACCTCCCCAAAGCTCCAGGTGTCCTTGTTGCATCAAAGTGGCAATGGTGACACAAGAACCCATCTGTGATCAACCTGCTAGAGCTCAGAAAGAGAAGGTGACTCTCCATCTCACATCTGTGTCTGGGCTAGCCTTGCATAGAGAAGGAAGAAGCTCCCAAAAGGATGAACCATACTCTCCCCAAAGGCAAACATCCTCTTCTAAAGAGAACCTCTACTGGAGTTTATGTCAGGGTGAGGTGGGGGTTGAAGAAGGGATATATTTTTATAATTCCCTCCTGCTAAAGAGGAAGGATCCCAGAGAGAACACCTTAGGTGCTGAGGGAAGATGGGGGCATTGGATTGATTCAAGTGGGAGGATACTAATGGGGGTGGGTTTAAATTATTCTATACAATAATAGGAAGGCAGAGACTAAGAAAAAGCTGGTGGAGGGGCGGGGCGGACACAGGAGAGAAGGAGATGACTAAGGTGGATATTTGGATTAAACTTTGCTGTGCAGTGTGTGGTGTAATCTCTTCTCCATCTTCCCATAAAATACCTGTAAAATCAACGTTGCCGAATAATGCCTTTGCGTTCTACTGAAGGGGGAGGAATGGAATATACAGATGTGCTCAGTCCTTGAGAAAGTGCCTGGGAGTGATCCAGGACCACCTAACAGGCTCAGCCTGAAATGGACAGAATAATACAATTAGCAAAGGGTGAGGGATAGCACTCCACTTGGGTCCCTTGTTGCGATGGCCAATGGCCAAGGTAATTTTCATGTGACAGGGACACTCTCCAGATGAGAGAGAGACACCACAAAGATCCTGGAGAAATGTCATCTCTCAGCCACCTCTGCTACTCTGCCAGTGATCTGAGAACAGAAGGCCCTCTCAGGCTTGAAGCAACATTTCACGGGAAATGTTTGTCTTAATGTTTTAAGGCCACTGGATATTTAGTTTGATGGTGCCACGTGGCTCTAAGTGTGACTCAGCTTAGGTATTTGCTTAGTGGTTCTCTGAGTGCAGACCCTGGACCATAAACATCAGAATCACTAGGGAATTTGATAGACATCCCAATTCTTAGGCCTCACCCAGACCTACTGAATCAGACACTTGGGAGGTAGGGCCCATTGATTTGGTTACATGGGTCTTCTGGGTGATCCCAGGACCCCTGATATTTGAGAATAACTCCTTTCGCAATGATTCTCAATGTTTGGTGGCACCTGAACCCCCAGTAGAGCTTGTCAAATACAGAATCACAGAATTCCTGGCACAGACACCAAGGATTTAACTGTGTAGGTCTGGGGTGAGCCTGACGCCCTGTGTTTAACAAGTTGTGCTGATGGCTTGGGTGCCCATCCAAGTTTGCGAACCACTAGCACAACGGGCTAAGAAGAAATTGGGTCCTATAGTCTGAAAGTATGAGCCAATGTTGCTGGCAAATTAAACAGCTTATTGAAACAATTGAGGCCCCCAGGTTAGGTGAAGGAGCTTAATTAATGTTCCTTATCAATACAGGATGTCCTACAGCCTGTGGAGAGGAACATTTGGAGATCATACGTGGGGAAGAGTTCTTCATCCACAAGCCCAAAGCTCCACCCAAGAGAACTCAAATAGCTATGGAATGAGTGGGGCCCCCAGGAGCGACCCAGAGACTCATTCGTGTTTCTCAGGGCAAGAGCTGTAGTCCAGCTGTCCCATGGGACAAGACACTGTGTTTCTCCAGGCAGGATCCAGAGTTCAGTTGCTCAAAGAGCTGTCCTCAGAATCACCTTGGAGCTTTCACCAGTGCAGATTCAGATTTGTGGACCCCACCCAGACCTGCTGAATTGATTTGTGGAATTGGGGACCAAGAATCTCAATTCTTAGTGAGTACTTTGGGTGTCTCTCATGCACATTCAAGTTTGAGAACCACTGATCTAGAAAAATGGGTGTAACAAGGCGGGTTAGCATCATTTACATTTTAGTGAAAGTTCTAGGATCCAAAGTTGTGTGGCCTGGCTGGAGTAGCAAAGTGGATTCTTGTTTCACATTCCCACCTTGGGAAGCACAAAGGGTCATTGCTCTGGGTGAGGTCACTTATGAATTGTTGGTTTCCATGTGTAGACCGTGCACTTAAAAGTCTGAGATATGTCTATGCAGTATTCTAAGTATATTCAACTTAATATAGCTCTGTGGTGAGAGTGCTTGTCTGGTATTTAAAATATTCCCAAGAGTGCTGGGAATGGAAGAAAATGCCTAGCCAGCAATATACCATAAAATTTCGAGGGGAAATTACTCTGATACAGCTATAAATATAAGATTTCCCATAATATTAATTTCCTCATTTCTTGTTCTTTTTGTTAATCCCATTTTTCCTTGTGGTGTCCAGTTGAAAAATTCCTTAAGTAATTAAAAAGAAGTGAATGAGTGCATGTTTTGGAGATGGCAAAGAAGGGGTACAGTTGGGGGAGCTGGAAAGTCTGCCTTCCATTCTGCAGTGGGTAAGGAGTCAGGAAGGCGAGCCCATCCCAGGGGCCCCCAGGAGTGGCTATTGGGAGAAACTGATGAAGTATCCTCCTGCTATTCCCATAGGGTCCTTCCTAAAAATTGTGCTGGCCGATCCACAATTTAAATTTCTGTCATGAGTTACACTATTCTAACAGTGGCTGTTGGAATACATATGCCTGTCTGTATCCAAGGTTTTAGAAGTGACCATACACCTTACATATTTCTTCCCCTAAATATTCGCATGTCTTCTTCTACAGTATAGACCTGTAATGTCTTTTTAAAAACCTACTCCCACAAGTGCAACTTCATTAGAAGTCAGCTGGCCTTCTGACCAGCGTTTCAGACTCTGATTATTAGACCAAAATCCATTAAACACATAAAATCTCCTATTGGAGCCTCCAATTTAACCTCAGGTCTCATAAAAGAGAATGGAGTAATTATAAGAAAGTGTTCTAATACTGTGCAAAGTGTGGGAATAATAATATGGGGGATTTATGCAGTGCCTTTTGTCTAAGGAACTAAGAGAATATCCTAACCTCTGTCTAGTGGAGTAGGTTTCGATTTCTTTTTTGTTGATTAGTTGACCTTGCATATGTCCAAGTTTCCCTACCTATAAAATGGGGATAAGGATAATTGCCTAACCTAACACCCAGAGATAATGGACGTAAAGGTTTTACGAAGTGTCAAGGGACAGTCGTTGTTGCCCCAGTAGAAATCAAGGTATGGCTGTTTCTTCCTCTTTAGGCATCTAGATCTTGTGCATGTTCAGGGGAACCGTTCAAGCCTAATAGTGTATTGGTCAGTGTCCGTGCCCAGTAGGACAGTGGTTCTCACACTTAACTGTGCCTAAGAACCACCTGGAGATCCTGTTAAAATGCAGATTCTTGGGGCCTGCCTCCAGAGATTTTAATTCGATGATTTTAGATTGGACTGAAGAAATGAATTCATCCAGCAGTTATGTGTGCTGGACACAGTTACAGACACTAGGGGAATGCAAATGAACAAACAGACAAAAATCCACTCATGGTTTACCTGCATTTATAGTGGGCCTCCAGGTGATGCTGAGACTGACAGCCACTCTCCCAAAGGCCACACCTTGAGGACCAGAGCAGCAGCATATGTCAACTAGCGACAAATGTCGTCTCTGCCATACTGATGGCCATACTGATGGAAACTTAAAACATTTCCAAACTCTAATTATTCTTCTTCTCCACTGGGACCTACTCCTTGGTCATAATCTTCTAGAATCTTTTTATTCAAGAACAATGGGTCCTTTCAGACCTTCTAAGCAAGATTGTTTGCTCTAAGTTTGTTGCTTTTTCATTCCAGTATCACACATCATTTGCACTGATTTCTCAAAGGATCTCCCTAGTATCAAAGTCTTTAAAGAGAATCAAGAAACATATGACTGTTCCGGGGACTTTGGCAACAGGAATGATCGCAAATATGTCTGGATTTGACCTCCAAGTGTCGGAAGACAATTGATTTGTCTAGTTCCAACCTAACCTAAGGGTTTACCTTGAATGGAAATTAGTCTTGGACTGGACTTACTCCAAGTCATTTCATTTTCATTTTCCTTTCTATGTTATAACATTTTGAATGGGGAAAATTAGCTTTTATTAATGACCCGCACTTCCTCTGGAATGAAGGCTCCGGTCTGGAATGCAGTTGATTAATTTCTCTAAGTCCTTTGATGCATCAATGCTAAAGATATATTGGCATCTTAGCTGACCCAGACCAACAGAGTAAATGAAACCCAGATGCACAATGGCATTGCACTTTAAAAAAATACTCTTTTTATGTGCAAATCTACCTTTAAAAATACATATTAAGAAGCAGAGCTGAAGTATAAAAAATTCATTTCACTCTAGCAAACCTCGAGTGCCCAAAGCTGACAACAAATGATTCAGTGAGTAAACTAAAGGTAGAACAAATCAACAAGGGCAAATAAGACTTTAAGTTAGTGAAGAAAATGAAGAACTAAAAGATAACTAATAGATTTCAGGCTCATTGAAAAATGTATCTAGGGAGATTTCTTAAGTTATATTTCATTTAGTCCATATTTTATTTGTTAGTTATGTCCTGCTTTCTTCCTCAAAGGATTTGGGCTGCCCTATTTTTCCCTTTACCTGGTGTGAGAGAACACTGAAAAGGAAAAGATCTTCCTTTCATCTTCATCTTCTCCCTTCCCTCAAGTTCTACAACCACTTAGGAATTTCAAACAGGGTAAGGAAAGCACATTACTTATCTTATAATAAGTTTTCCAACATCCACTATAATCTCTGTCATTTTAATAGCTTTTTTTTTTATCAATCTTAGAGGCCTTCGCAGCTCCCCAAAACTGTGAGTCTATAGGTATGTATTATGTTTGTAACTGATGGCACGGGTAAACATCTTGCTTTATTTCCATTTTTTAAAAGGACCTGCAAAATTTTAAAAAAGAGGTCTGCAATTTTTGGAACCGACTTTTCTTTTCCGAGTCCTTGAGGACCTCTTCCTCCTGCTTACATATTTTAAACGCATGCATGTGCATCTAGTATGTAACTGTTTCACTCATTATTATAAACATTTTCCCAAATTGTTACACACTTTAACCTTTAAAAGTTACCTTTTTTTTTTTATTATTATTTTTTGCGGTACGCGGACCCCTCACTGTTGTGGCGTCTCCCGTTGCGGAGCACAGGCTCCGGACGCGCAGGCTCAGCGGCCATGGCTCACGGGCCCAGCTGCTCCGCGGCATGTGGGATCCTCCCGGACCGGGACACGAACCCGCGTTCCCTGCATCTGCAGGTGGATTCTCAACCACTGCCCCACCAGGGAAGCCCGAAAGTTACCATTTTTAATGGCTATGTAATAGTCCAGAGAGTTGATGTGTCATTAGAACACAGGAAAAGGAAGGGAAATATTTGAGCAGATAGCCATGACACAGTCTGCAAAATGAGCTACACCACTGTTATTTATAGCATGTTGGAGCATTAATATTCCAGGGAGAGAAGTCTCGTACCAAAGAGCTTATTACTGGGAGGGCTTATTTATCAGACATGCAGAAGATGAGAGCTATCTTGGTCTCAATTTTGTTTTGAAACCCCTCTTTATTCATTTCCTGTATTAATATCCTTCGAGGGACAACGAGTTCTGCAAAAAGCAGAGAGAACAGTGGAAATGAAACAACTCACCTTGCCTTCTGCACAGTGGCTGGGAGGTGAGCGTTGGGTGCCCTCTGGCACCCTAACACCCACACATGCACCCCACTTCAGTGGAGTCACGGTGCAGAGGGAATACAGTATACGAGGCAGTAGAGTGTAGCGGCAGACAAGCAAGTCCTCTGGAGCCAGACTTTGCCCTTGCATTCATGGATCTTAACCATTTTCATCGGTAAAAATGAGGACGTAATAATAGCACTTACTCCCTAGGGTTGTTGTGGAGATTATATAAAGAGCAGGACTGGGCGTATGGTAAACATCATATAAGGTTCATTATTATCATTACTTTTCCACTCACTTTTGAAGGAGAGCACAGCAGAGATCAAAGTGCCAGGTCACCGACTGGGCAGCCACCCTATCAATAATAGTAAAAGGCAGACTAGCCAGTGCCATCCTGGCCCCTTTTTCTTGTATCCACTTGTTTTACACGAATTTTAACCCAGCGGTAATACCTGAGACCTCACGCCTGTGTCTTAAGCCAAGAACTAAAGAAAAGTTCCTGGAAGTTTAAGCCTTAGTTTCAACTTCACACACACACAGCCTGTCTGAATGAAGATGGCATTTGGTCGGTCCAAGACGCTCCCATCACCACTACTAGCTGCCGTTTATTCATTGCCTACTACATGCAGGACCCTATCAGGTACTTCATATAACTATACCCAGTGTTCCCAACAATCTTACAGGGTAGGTGTTGTTGATATTGTTGTTATTATTATATGTTCCATTTTACAGATGTTGGAACTTGTGGCCAGAAAGATAAAGTGATTTGCTTAAAGCCAGTGGACTCAGAATTTGGAATTTAAATTCGGTTCTGTATAATTCCCAAGTCTATTCTTTTCCCACTGCACCCACTCCTGTGCATTGTGGTGTATGCACAGAGATGACGAGTCCTGGGGCCCGGTGTTGCTGATTAAGTAAACTGATTAATGCGCACAGCTGCTTTGCTGAACTGTTTAGTGCTTCCTCCACGTCCCAGGCTCAATGCCAACCCTACAAATTCCCCTCCACCTCCCAACACCCACACCTGCATTTCAGACTCAGCATCTATGCTCCTGACCCTGGCCTGCAATAGATCCTCCACCCGGCTCATGAAAAGAGTTATGCATAGTTGACATAGAGACAAGCAGGTCAAGCCTTCCGGCTCTGGTCCTACCTATCACCTCTCCCTCTCATCTCATGTCTGGTGACCTTCTGTCTCACCTTCATCTCCACAGCCCACTCTTCACCTTCTTCTTCTTGCTGAAGAGCAGGCTTTGTGGTGGCAAAAGAACACCATGGAGACCCCTCCTCTCATTTCCCCTTAATCCCCAGCTGGCACTGGGCACACGAATCCCTGATTACACTCCTGGAAGTGAGGGTACACACACCAGCCTTGGGATGGAAGCTGGGAGAAGGTGAAATGAGAGATTTGCAGATGATTCATACTGAGCTGCTTTCTGGAACCTCAGGCGTAAGAGGTTCTCACTCACTCAAGGCCCAGACCAAGATCACAGGGTCAGCGTGAACTGCCATTAGGGGCTGAATTGTGTCCCCTCAAAATTCATGTGTTGAAGTCCTAACTCCCAGTCCCTAAGAATGTGACCTTATTTGGAAACAGGGTCGTCACAGATGTAATTAGTTAAGAGGAGGTCGGACAGGAGTGGCCTAATTCGATGACTGGTGTCCTTATGAAAAGGGGAATTTGGACACAAACATATGCTCACAGAGAAAACGTCATGCGAAGATGACAGCAGAGATCAGGGTGAGGCTTCTACGAGTCGGAGACCAAAGGTTGCCAGCAAACCACCGGAAGCTAGGAGAGGCCTGGCATCAGGTCCCCTCACAGCCCTGAGAAGGAACCAACCCTGCCAACAGCTTGATTTGGACTTCTAGCCTCCAGGACTGTGTGTAAGTCCCCCAGTTTGTGGTACTTGTTATGGCAGCCCTAGGAAACTGGAGAGATACACAAAGGAGTCCTCTGAAAGCTACTGCAAAACCTGTTCGTGGATCAGGCGGTTGCAAGTGCAGTCAAGGCTGTGGGCCTGCTTCCTGGATGGGCTACCGGTGCAGTTCACAGACAGCCCCAATCCTTCCCTGAAGTTCTTTGGAGACACTTCTAGACTACGACTAAGTCAGCCTTGCCAAATGCCACAGACCATCTTTGGTACCGGCCTGCAGAGATGGAATAAGTTAGTTTTTAATGAAGCCCTGTGTTACCTCCACCATAGGTACACTTTATGACTTTCATGGGCCTCTGGCACTTTGGTTTTTGTGGGCTCCTTCCTCCATTAAAAAAGAAAAAAGGGCTTCCCTGGTGGCGCAGTGGTTGGGAGTCCACCTGCTGGTGCAGGGGACACGGGTTTGTGCCCCGGTCCGGGGGGATCCCACATGCTGCGGAGCGTCTGGGCCCATGAGCCATGGCCGCTGAGCCTGCGCGTCTGCAGCCTGAGCTCCGCAATGGGAGAGGCCACAGCAGTGAGAGGCCCGGGTACTGCAAAAAAAAAAAAAAAAAGATAAAGAAACACGTTAAAAATATTTGACATAGGAGTGTGTTTCGTGTTTGGTAATTGCAATCATAGTTGCTTTTGTTGTGGTCATCCATTTACAATGCTTGGTGTCAGTCTATTTATCTCTTGTAAACATAGAATACAGTGTGTGTGTCTGAAAAAAAAATATTTGACAACATCAGTGGGGTAAAGACAAGTATAATCTATGCTGGATCCATCATTCTTTATTCCTTAATATAATTATATTATAATATAATATATTATTTTTATAATATATATATATTATATATATTTATATATAATATTACATTATAATTATATTAATTTTCCTTCATATTTTAAAAGAAATTAAAACATTTCTGGGGTCCCCTAAAAGCATTAGGGGCCCCCGACACTTTGTCCCTCTTTGGTTAAGTCAGCCCTGCCTACAGATAAAATGAGTGAGCCCTTGGGGAATCAAGAAACCTCCCTCCACTGGGTGATGTTGCCACCAAGAAATGAGCCTTGGAGAGATCTGTGGACCAGTGTGTTGGGTCTAAGCAGTTTCTCTAGCCTTTGAAAGTTATGCAGTTGCTGCCCGGGTTGCATTTCTTGTGTCCAAAAGTCCATAGTTTGCCTTACACTCTTCCTTTTCCTCAGGATGAACCCAAAAAGAAATACTCCCAGGTATAGAGGGAGAGCCATGCTACATATTAGCTGCCACCACCTGCAGGTGTGGGACCATAAATCGACACCCCTTCCCACCGAGGCAGCCTTTGCAGGCTGTCAGAACCATACATAAAACACACTCCTCTGCACTGTTGTATCGGCCTTCCTGATTTACTGTGTATACAGTCTCCAAGTTAAATACCAACAGAAGCACCCGAAAATATATTGTCTTGCAGCCCCTGTCTGAAAACCACAGTGTCCAAATAATGTCTTCCCATTCATCATTTACTTCCTAATACCTGAGTGTCATCCTGGGAGCTAGATCCCTACAGCAGTGCCCCATGAAACACATGAGCACAGAGAAGGGGAAACAGAGTCTCCAGAGGGAAGTCCCAGGCGTTTTAAAAGTGAGTGTGTTTCAAAAATGAGACTAAGCAGTTGGAACAGTAGGTATCTGGCTCCCCTTTAGTGGGGCTTTTACTGGCTTCCTTTAATGTTATATTTGAATCTATCTTCCTTTAACGCGTGCCTCCTAGCAATAGGAGCAGTGATAACAAATTGAATAAATAAACCCACACTAAATGATCCTCCCTGGAAACCATTAGGAAATGTCTGTGTTTACGCAGAATTCCAATTACTCTCTGCAGAGGATCCAGGAGCATTGGTTTCTAGTCAGTGACAAGCCACTGGAGCACAAGTATCAGAAGGCAGAAAGCGATCCCCAGATACAGGTTGTCAGTATGAGAATGGGAGGGCCAGAGAGGAAGCGCCTCTGGGTTTGAATATCAGCTTTGCAACAACTACAGGATGGTACCTTGGAGTGCCCGATTCCTCGTTACAAAATGAAGATAATGCCAATGGTGGACAGTGTTGACTGGGAATTCAGTCTCCATCCCCTCCCCCTGATTTTGTTTAGGTAACTACCTATTCAGGGTTAGCTTCATGGATGTGTGACCTGTGCGGTCACGTGGGGCCTCACGCTCCAAGGCCTCCATGCTTGGTTACATGCCGTGCAATGACCATCTTGAAATTCTTAATGTTTGTATCTTTGAACTTGTGATTTGTAAGTAAAGTCTGATGGGACAGTGGAAAGTGGAGTGTGCACGTGAGCAGAGGAGATACAACATCATATGCCACCTTGTTCACGGCTTCTGTGATCAAGGAGAATTCTATTCTCCTCACTGGTGAGTGGTTCACTCAAATCAGATCAATGAGAAGATTTCTAGGGGCTTCTGGAAAAGTTCTGTCTCCTACTTCCAGAACTGACTCTCTCTATTCCATCCTTCTGCAAGAATAAGGATGAAGCCAATGTACAGAGCAGGGCAGAATCAAGAGAATCACAGAAAACCAGAGCTAGAGCTTCTGGGCTAAGCAACCAAAGTGTTGGCCCTCCCTGTGGACTTTCAGGAATGTGAACCAACCATTTTATTGTTGCTAAATCCAGTTTCAGATGGATTTCCTGTAACTTGATGCTGAAAGCATACCAATAATTATCTGTTGACTGAGTGGGCACATGTGTACAGCAATGAAAAGCCAGAAGTCACCCTGGCACTGGACCAGCCAGTGAATACCTCATGGGTCTTAAAGGAGGGGGAGAGCTGATGGGTGAAGCGCAAGGAAGAGGCAGCCCTGGAAGGAAGGGGCACCATGGCGTGTTCAAGGGCATGAGGCAGACGAACATAAGGGGGCTGAGAGGGACACAGTCTGAAGATGCAATGGTTCATGCAGGGAAAGTGGGTACCATGGAGAAACTGCCCTGGCTTTTGGAGGGTCCAGGGTTTTCTTGAGGTTATGCAGACCCTGTGCTAGGGCATAGCTCAGAAGTGCCTGCGTGGTGAAGAGATCTGTGGTCACGCAGTCATGGTATGATCTTTGGAGCTAGTTTCTTCTCACCTCGTTCAAGCAAAGGCACTTTACCAAAATATTAATAGCTCAGTTTTGGTGTCCAACCACATGGGTTTGAAACCTCACTAATAGTATATCCTAGGCAAGTTATTCTATCATTCATCCTGTGTGAAATGAAGGCAGAATGAAGGTACTAGTTGTATCTATTTCTCCCTTTCTTATGAGGATTATGAGGTCATCCAGTGTTTGGCACTTGGCAAGCGTTCTTTGGATGATCATTATTGTTATTAACAGTCTTTTAATTGCCCTACATGGTTCCTTGCAGGGGGAGATCACTCTGGGGTCCCACTGCCCCACAGTCTCCTATCCCCTCCCCTCATCTTTAAATGTTTGGAGCCCTCCGTCAGAGATCGCAAACCCCTCTTTCACCTTCCTGGTACCTTCTGCAGCGGCCCCCAAGCTGCAGGATGAATGCCTTCTGGGCACCAAGCTGAGTGTGCCTGTTTCTGCCTCCCTGCCATTTAGGCTGGAGGAGGATGCTGCAGAGGCTCTTTGGGTTGAATTCAACAACCGCCAGGCAACCTCTCGGGCTACACCCAATCATCATGGCAATGCCCTGAGTGACTTGAGTCCTGGCCCACTTAGAATTTATAGAAGAAAAGTTAAAACTCATACAAGAAATACTTATGTGGCTGATTTCACTTGATTTATAAGAATTTCTCAAGTGAAAAAAACATATTTTCACCATATTGTACAGTGCTGTCTGCTTCCCAAGGCCATATCTGGCCACATTTTGTGGGTTTTTTTTTCACAGACCCCTGCATCACTTGGCCACAGGAATCAGATATGACCCTGTTAGGTACTGCATATTTTCTTAGTTTATCCATTTTCAGATATTTATTCAATACCTATTACATGCCAGGTACAATTCAGTGAACTGTCTTGTATAGTTATCTGCGTTCTATATATTATGTATAAGTGATGATGTTACACGTATCACATATATACTTTTGCATTTCCAAATACTTAGAATAAAACTTCAGAGAAAATATGCAATTTAAACCACAAACTACCCTTAAAAACTTTCCTTCAAAACTTCAACCAAGAATAGTATAGTTAGAAATTCAACTGGTTTCTGGCCTCTGGTTTAGTATAATCCTTCTGAGGTTGACGTCGGAATGTAGTTCCACTCAGCACATCATTACCACTAATATTTACAGCTTGCTTTTAAAAAGTAAACAAATTAGGAGAAACCAGAAAAATTTTAAGCCACCATGCCCCAAACTTTCCATGAATCTTTATTATCATGATGTGATAAAAACAAATAAAAATTCTTGGATATAGTTCCATATCAGAAGATGATTCTGCATCTGCAGAACATCTGACATATACAACGTTTTAAAATTTCTTTTTTAATGAAGATGCAGAATAAAGCATGCTCTATGTCTGGGCACAAAATTCCTGTGTGTTATCAATTATTTGAAACACACAGTACACGTGGCCAACAAACACATAGAACCGGCCAATGTTGTTGGTAAGATTATGGGGATGGGGAGAGATTGCTTGCAGCTGTTATGTTAATTAAGGGACAGAATGACTCATCTGCCACACCATCTCTCAGTTGGGCTACCAGGCCTTTCTCTGCTTGGCTCTGAGATGATACGGACTTAGGAAGCTGATGCCTAGACTCTGGCTCCAGCTGGTTCCCACGGGGAGCAGATCTTGAAGAGGACATTCTGGCAGGCTGAGTTGCAGCTTCTCATCTGGCTAATTCTCCATCGCACGTAGGCTTGGGATGGGGTTGATACGGGATTGCCTTCCCCCATGTGGATGTGGCTAAGGTTGGGGGCAAGGACCAGGCTGGGCTGGGGCCTATAGAAGCAATCTATTAACAAGAGTGGGAGGCTAAACAGAGAGGCAGAGCTGGGGTGGCATTTTGAGCCTCCCTTTGCAGTTGTTTTGCTTTGTTCTTCTGCATAATTTGCAGGTAGCATTAGCTCCATACAGGACACAACATAGGCACCAATACCGTCAGGTGGCTTGCAAGATCCGAGAACAGTGCAGTTTGGGGTAAGTGTCTCCTTGTAAGTTTCCAAGGGCCAAAATCGTACATGATGAATAAACACTTTCTCGTAACTTCTGAGACATAGATCATAGCACAGATTAAACATATGTTATAAAAAATGATGTTTCTCATGCATCCAGTCTTTATGAGGAAGTGACACCTCTGTCACTTTTCTATGGGCTCATGTTCCCTAACGGTGGTGACAGTCATTCTATCAACTGATGCAAGTCAAAGATGAGGATGAACACAAGAATAGAAAACACTTAAAATGCATGATGTTTATTTCCACAATTTAACCACTAATGTGCATCAAAAGTCTTTGATAAAATAAATATCCTACTGTTTTTAAAAGTCAGTGAAAATCACGTTATCCTTCTTTTCGTTTTTTCCTATTCCACTTTCTGGATGTGCTAAAAAGCAATCAGATGCCAGGAAGGTAGTTAAACTTCAAGAGGGAAGATTTATCAAGTACCTGTTGGTTGTGGGCATAGTTCTCTAACCAGAGTGTCCCACTGTTCACAAATCTTTCCTCCTTCCCGACACTGGAGGCCAGTAGAGTTATTTTTCCTTCTAGCCCTGGTGATGGGATGAATTAACAATCACCTTCTTGCATCCTTCCACTGCCCCCTCCACCATGACTACTCCAAGGGGATACAACAGTTTACTCTCAAGTGGTACATTAGAGTAAGCTCCACCCACCCAGGAACGGAAAAGAAGACAACCATGGACAGCTAAGTAGTTTATCTAAAGAGGCAGCAGAGCTAAGGGGCAAAAGAGGGTCACGTGGTGGGGCCTGTTCTATCAGAAGGGAAAGACCATGGTCATAGCCATGGCAGATACATTCTTTGAGATGAAATTAGGCTGCTCCGTTTAAGAAGAAAGTTGCGTACCTGTTTACATTAGCTGCAGCTCCCTTAGGTGGAGAGCCTGGTCTGGGATTGGAGCTCCCCCATTCATCAATGTCTGGGGCCCATCACTATCTTCCTCCAGATCTTGCAACACCCAAGAAGAGGAAACACTGACAAAGACCACTGAACCGCCAAGGCATTACTCAAGTTGCAAGTCAGAGGAAGGGGCTGAGAATCCACTCCTCTTTCAGAGGAGGGGGTGGAGATTTCTGGGGCAAGATGATAGGCTGCATAGCGGGTGTCGGGGTAGAGGACTCTACCCCAGAAAACCACAAGTCATGGGGGTCTTTGTTTAGGTGGGTCTTCCCATTTGTGGCACAAGAGGACACTGAGTGAGTTGCCATTGTTGGTTGTGTCTGCTTCCACCAAGGCATCGCTTACCCTCCAGTTATTACCATCCTAAACCATTCTTGGGACAGATGCCAGCATCCTGGAGGTCACTAGGAAAAAAACTCCAGGAGCTAAAGACGTGATGATGCAACTTCTTATTTCTGCAGGTTAGTGAAGATTCCTCTAACAGTGACTTATATAACCGAAGTTATATTCGCCTTAACCACCAAATAAGATGGCAATCCAAAATGTTATGAAAGTCTTCTTCCTAAATTTCTTTGAAAGAAAATCTTTTAAAAACTGTCCAAACTTAAAGGTGAGAGGGCACATGGAACGTTTGAATCAAGAGCTCACAGCAGAGAAATTCAAGGGTAAGACGTAACAGTATGGTGAGAGCACACAAGCCCAGCATGGTAAGGAGGCCAAGATGCTCAAGCCTTTTATGCTAGAATCGTCATAAACATGCAAACAATGATGATGAGAATTCATTGAGTGCTTACAAAGTGCCAGGCACTCTCTTAAGTGCTTTTTGTGTAATAACTTGTTTAACAAGCAAATGTTTGGCAATCAAGTGCAAACAGAAAAACCCCTAATGTTTCCCTCAAAAGCCGTATTAAAATTCAAATGCTCTTCTTTCTTGATACAGTTCATTATTCACTAATCGTTGATAGCATCCTTAGACAACAAGCAAGCAGACACCAATGTGGCAAGGCCAACTCTACTAGATTTTCCTAATGATGAGTTTCCCATCAGAGGTCCCTGGTGTTGCAGCCTGTTATGGAAGTGGGTACCAGTCTTTTCATGGTAAGGATTTAGGTTGAAATAAGACCCAGTTGTTTGAGCAACATAAATTGAAGGAGCATTATCTAAATAAGTAAATTATCTTTTAATCAAAACTAATTAACTGTCTTTCTGTTTATAATTCATTAGTTTTTAAAATGTGTTATTATACAAAACATACAAGTCATTAATTAAAATGCCTACAATTAAATTAGGATCTGTGGGTCTGGAAGCTTTAACAGATAACGTATAGGGGTCGGCATGGCAACTCAGCAAGTTGTAATTCTGTACGTTTCTGGGCAAAGACGTAGAAAGAAGACAATATTGGGGAGATACCAGCACCAGAAATCAAGTTAATCTGTGACTCAAGCCCTCTGTAATTTTGTTTGCTAGCCATTCACCATGTGGAGGAAAAACAGATAGTAAGAAGGCATAAAAGATCTCATTTCAAAGCTCCCTAAAACTGTCAATTCCACTCCCTCAAATTGCCATTTCGTCAGCAGAGCAGGAAATGGGAAGAGAATGCAGGGAGATGATGGTGTCATAAAACAATGAGCTTGAAGGAGAAAGTGGAATCTTTGCTTCCGAATGGCAGGTGCTTCCCCCAGGGGAAGGATTCTGTGTAATCCTTGGAGTAGAGCCCACCCTCAAATCAGCGTTACGGGCCAGTTACCAACCTGGAACAACGCGGAGGCCCTGGCACCAAACTCACAACCTGCAGGCACACTCTCCCTTTCCAGTACATGCAAGACTGGAATTTACCAGGCACTGAGTTCTTACCACCTTCCAGGGTAGCTGATTATATATATATTGGAGATTGTATGGGTGACCATCGACTCTCATCCCCCCACCCATTTTGTGAAGCAGGGCACAATCGATGAAAACTTTTCAGCCTTTTTGTGTAATTCTTCACTTCCTCTTTCGCCTTATTCAGACTTCACTGAATCGGGGTTCTCTGAGACAGTCTCCTGCCCCCCTACCACATCAGTCCCAATTTCTCCGCTTAACATACTTATATGAAAACTGTTGGATTATAAGATCTAGTTACTGGGCAGATAACTTGCCAAATGCGGACAGGAAAGGTAAACAATAACCATAAGAACCTCGAGGACATTACTAACGGCAGGGATGTAAATTACTTCGCTTTTTAAATTCCAAAAGGTTAGCAACAATGGAATCAGTGGCATGGCTGTCGTCAATAGCGCTGGTCCCCGTGTTATGTTATTTGCAGTGAAGGCAACTTCTCGCCTGCCTGGGGACACAGGGGGAGGGGCTCATCCAAAGTCAGTGATTTTAGAATTGGGACAAGTGTGGGGATCAGAGAAGGGTTCTCTTCTTAGATGATGCTAAGTGTGATGAATGTGTCTAGAAGGCATTCACAGATAACATTAGCAAATAAAGTAAATGATTTCTTAGTTACCAAGACAATTCCACTTTTTTTTGGGGGGGGGTTTACACTGAAGACAATTTCATTTATTAGGAGTTGATTCACAAGAGGAATTTATTCAACTTCCTAACTTTGTAATGGGACATTATTTATGAAACAATTCATGGGGGCTAGGGAGGGACTCACTGCTAAGTTAGCTGGCCACACTTGAACCCAGGGGTTTGGGACAGTCTACTTTTCAACACAAACCAGCAGCCACGTGCTAGCAAACCACAGTGGTAATGAAAGCTGTGCTGTTGCATAAATGGCCTTTGTCAGCTGCTACAATGTGGCATGAAAAGGACACCCGGGCAACTTTGCGTGTAATGGATCCCTTTCTATCCTGGTTCCCCCAGAACTACCTCTAGTCCTTTCTTGACCACATTCACCAGAGGAGAACACTTGACTGAAATGAGCTTGATAATGTGTGATGGTTACACAACTTTGTGAACGTGCTTAATGCCACTAAATTTTACACTTAAAAATGGCTAAAATGGTAAACTTCATGTTATAGATATTTTACAACAATAAAAATGAGATTATCAAGTTTTCTTTTTTTAAAAAGTGATACATATATATGCTGTATAAGATGTATACGTATATATGTGTGTGTGTGATAGAGAGAGAGAATGAGTTACACAGTGTGGTGGTGGAATTTCCTAAGCAGACAAGAATGTGATAAGTTGGGTAGCACTTGCGGTGTTAGGCCTTAGCAGCTGAAACCCCCTCTACTCTGGAGGGATCTCAAGACGAAAGCTGAAGGCTAGCAGGTGTTCTCCTCACCTGCTCTCTGGTAGTCGGGGCATAGACCAACTGGAAAGTATTCAGTAGAATGTTCACACCCAGGACTTTAAATCTTGAGGGAGGGACCCAAAGATGCAGGTTCTGCCAGATCTACCATGGAGTTGAGTGGAGGGGCGGTGAGTGACAGGGTGGCACTGCTGGGGCTGCATCCCAAACCAAATGAGGACAGCTTGGTTGTGTCTTGCCTCCTTTAGTTCCTGCCCCTTTTCCTGGTTTCTCCAGCCCTCCTGTTAATTCTGCAATAAAATCCTTCTAGTAAATTATTTTTCTGCTTAAGTTACCCTGTGTTAATCTCTGTAGTTTGCAATTTTAGTGATAGACAAAAAGAAAAGATTCCGTTTCTCTCATATTGTAAAGTAATACTTGAAGTTGAAGTCAAATAGGAATTCAATTTTTTTAACCAAGTGAGTGAGAATCTTTTTAAAATTTATTTCAGCTTTATTGAGGTATAATTGACATATAAAATTGTAAGATAGTTAAAGTGTACGTCCATCATGAATATGATATACATGTTCATTTTGAAAGGATTTCCCCCCATCAAGTTAATTAACACATCCATACCTCAAATATTTATCTTTGTATTTTTCTATTTTTTGGTGAGAAGGTTCTAATCTCTTAACAAATTTCAGTGATACAATAGTGTTATCAACTGTAGTCACCATGTTTCACATTAGATCCTCAGACCTTATGCATCTTGCAGCTGAAAGTTTGTACCCTTTTACCTCTCCCTAGTCCCCCTGCCCCCAGCCCCTGACAACCACTCTTCTACTCTGCTTTTATGAGTTTGACTTTTTATTTTTTAGATTCCACATATAAGCAATACCATGTGGTATTCACCTTTCTCTGTATGTCTTATTTCACTTAGCACAACACTGTTGAAGTCCATCGATGTCACAAATGGCAGGATTTCTTTCTTTCTCATGGCTGAATAATATTCCATTATATACATATATATATATATATATACACACACGTATATATATAGATGTATATATGTGTATATATGTATATGTGTGTATAGCTATACCTATACACAAATATGATATATATACATATATATAAACAAAGATATAGACATATCACATCTTCTTTATCCATTCATCTGTTGATGGACACTTAGGTTGTTTCCATGTCTTGGCTATTGTAAATAATGCTGCAATGAACATGCGAGTGCAGGTATTGATTCTAGATCCTGACTTTGATTATTTGGATATATACCCAGAAATGAAATTGCTGGATCATATAGTAGTTCTACTTTAATTTTTTTTTTAGGAATTTTCGTACTGTTTTCCATAGTGGCTGCATCAATTTACATTCCCACCAATAGTGCACAAGGGTATGTTTTCTTCACATTCTCATCAACACTTGGTGAGCCAAGTGTCTTTTTGATAATAGTCATTCTAACAGGCGTGAGGCGATATCTCATTGATAATAGTCATTCTAACAGACGTGAGGTGATATCTCATTGTGGTTTCGATTTGCATTTCTCTAATGATTAATGATGTTGAGCATCTTTTTATGTGTCTATTGGCCATCTGTATTGTCTTCTTTGGAAAAATGTCTATTCAGGTCCTCTGCCCATTTTCAAATCAGATTGGTTTTTGGCTTTTGAGTTGTATGCATTCTCTATATATTTTGAATATTAACCCCTTATCAGATATATGATTTGCAAATAAATTCTCCCATTCTGTAGGTTGCCTTTTCATTTTGTTGATGGTTTCAAGTGAGAATCTTAACTAAATCTATAGCCACAAGTCTTCTTCTGTTGTCACAAAACCATTCCAGCCTGCCCATTTTCAGTCAATCAGGGGCTCAAATGATTAAGAAATAGTTTTCTTTTCCGTCACAAGACGCAATTCCCTGGAAGATCAGAAGGACTGATTTCATGTGCTCTGGTCAATGACAATTTTATGGGCTTTGCAGAAATTAAATGACAGTAAAAATAATTCCATGAATGCCTTCACAGACGTGTTGGGGTTGTTTGATATTCTTGTAATATTTTAGGTCCTTTGCATAATCGGATTAAGCCACATGAACAGGTAACTCTAGAGCTAAAGGCCACTGTCATTCCAGGAAAGAGACCAGCATTAGCACACAAATTAATTCCTGGGTAAACCAGAGACAAAGAAGTTAAGGCTTTGATCCAAGACGTATGATTTTCAAATCATCTCCCAGTTAAAGAGATAGCCTCTGAAGCAAATCACTGGAAACTGGGGTAGATGTTGTGCCCCCTTCATGACCACCAAGTGTCCCACAGAAGAAAACATGCTCTTGAAGTTGCTGACCTGCCACGTGAGAAAAAGTGCCTTGTGGAGAGTGTGGGGAGAATTGACACTCACTGTGAAAGAGGTTGCCATTTTCTCCCCTTCGTGCCCTTGGGTGAATGACTTCAGCACTTTTGAGCAGGGTGTTGCCTTTCCTGCACTGAAAAAACGGCTGTTATGTTTATCGATCACGCAGAGGTGCCACGAGGCTCAATTTATTAGTTAATGTTTGTGTTACACTCTGCAGCTCTGAGATGGAAGGTGTTATAGGAATGCAAAGCAGCAACATATTATCTAAACATCTGCCTCCTCAAATAGTTCTCTAGAAAGTCTTCATTGCTTCAGCACAAATGATTCCTCCAAAAATGGATAATTCTGTCCAGGTCTTTCTTGGTCTATAAATCCTTTCTCCCTCCTTTCAGTACACAGCATCTCTGTGCAGAGTACACTCCGGTGGCTGTGCTTTCCATCTTGTCTTTGCAATGGTCACTGCGGATGCTACTCCCTTGTGTGTGTGCACTGCAGTTTCTTCCAGGTCCACCTTTTCCTTCCACATCTGCCCTCTTCATCCTTTATTCCAAAAAGCCATTATAATTTGGCTTTTCCTTTGATGTTTAATTTTACGCATGGGCATGTTACCTCTAACCCAGGGGCTTGGTGTTTTAAAATTTTGGCAGTAAAATCAAGGAAAATTACTTAAAAGTTTCTTGAAAATAAAAGAAAATGCAAAAAAAAGAGAAAAATTTGGTCCAAGTTGAACATGTTTTGATGAGATTAAATTAACTGCTGGATTGCTAAAGATTATATTGGAGATAATTTCTGCTAAAGTTAATTCTGTCCATAATTTCATTAAAACTCTGGCAAGTCCCCCACAGCAAATGGATATTTATTTCTATAGCAATTTCGTAGTTCCAATATGTATATACTTAGATGTAGTAGCTTCTTTTCAAATGCAACTAGAGAAAGAAAATGAATAATAAATGATATTAACATATGGTGTTCAAAGGTTTTCCTCTTCCCACATTTTTACTACCACTTCAATTTTGAGAGTATTTTTTTCTTTCACATATTATTCTTCAACCCTATTGTTTGTGGTTATGGGAGTGTCCTAAAATGTACCTTGGATTTGTTTAATCAGGTATAAAAAGATGACAGAGACAACTGACTTGAAAGAAGAGTTTATTACTTACAGTTCCCAAGAGGAAGGGGCATGCTGTGCCAGGCAGGGCCACATGGGGAAGCACCCAAGTCATTCAGGAAGCAGGAGTGACGGAAAAGCATGGCCCAGGGCCTCTACTGTGGTTTCTGCAGGAAGGAATGGGCGAGGCAGGGTAGGCAAATTTGATCAAGCTTAGGATTGGACAGTTTGAGTAATTTGGGCAGGCTCTGGGCTATGAGGGTCGTCTCTAGTTGTCCAGTCCCTGTCCCAGGGGTGATTCAGGGCAGGGAAAATATTGGCTTGGTATGTGAGCATTTGATAAAGGAGGTGGCTGGGACATGGACTTTGGATTTGTTGGTTTGTACATGAAAGTTGTGCTCACAAACAAGGTGTTTGTTATCTCTAAGAATTAGCTAACTCTGGGAGGGCAGTCTCTCCCCAGGTTCACAAGGCCCCCAGTATGTCAAAATACCATAGAATACAGAAAATAAAAAACATGGTAATACAGGAAGATCTTCTCTGAAATCTTCTGAGAAAATCTTTAAAATAAGAGTTTGGCCACACAGATCTCTCACTCTTTATTTAGTGATAAAATATATGCTTTAAAAGGAAGAAAAGTTGTGAAAATAATCATGAAAATAGCTATGACTGATGAACGCTTACTGTGACTAGTGAAGTACTACATATGCTGTCTCATTTGAAGTATTCAACTATAAGAATGTTAAAATGAGGAACAAAAGGTTAAGTTACCTTCTTGTCCTTATTTATTTGTTGTGTTACAGTAAAGCATCTCAAGACAAGGGTTGTGAGATGCTGCTCTAGGGGGCTTTGAAAGAGGTAAATCGGCATTTTCTTCCTTCTTAACGGAGATGAGTCAGCCTTCCAACACTCATTTGTGGTGTTGTAAAGCTGCTCACTTAAGTGCCTAACCTGCCATGCTGGGTGTTAATGGCCATTTGAATTAATTCTAGCATTGTTTGGAAGCTCTAACTGAAAAATCTCTCCATCTATAATGTCCTCAGTTTGTGGATAAGGGTTCTTAGACTGGCATCATACAGGCAGTTATCACCTGTCATATGGACCACTACTCCCCAGACCATACCCATGACTGGTATTGTTTTGTCTGAGCAAGGATGCAACCTCGGAATCTCTCAACACAGCATTCTAGGAATTCATCACCTATTTTCCTAGGTTGCATGAGATATAAAACCTGTTTAATGTATTTGCCATCACTATATAAAAAGAATGAAGATCTTATCTCTATCCATGGTTAAAAGATAACCATGATTAAAAGATAATCAATAAATTATTTATTGATTAAAAATTAAAGATGTAATTTGATCTTATATGTTTATAATGGATCTTTGTCTTATGAAATGTGCAAGGTAGGCTCCTGTTAACCCAGCCCATTTCCCAGGTAGCTTCAGATGGGCATCTATTACTCTCGACTGCATATCAGTCCCTGGGGCCACTTCTCTCTGATAGCAGGACAACTCTTTCGCACAGGGGATCGATTCCTTGGGTGTGGTAAGGTTTGGTTGGAGCTGTTGCTGCCAGTCTTGCCTTCCTTGTCCCCCAACCTCAACCTCCCTACGCCTCACCACTAGCTTTACAGGGGAAGGCACTTGATTCTGGCGGGATAACACCATCCCTGCCTCCATAGTGACTGGTTGTAGGCTGAACCAATCACAGTCCTTCCTGGGACTAATGCTTGAGCATCAGGGGAGACTGTTTCTGCTGGAGATGATAGGCCAGGAGGGTGTATGTAAGGGGCTAGTGGTGGCCAACTTCCTATCATGTGGAAAACATCATGTGAGCTCAGCCTAGAGGTGGAGAGAGACAGAGACCTTGGATCCAACCATTTCTGATGCCATATATACTGCTTAAACTTCCTAGGTACAAGAGCCAATCAATTAATCTTTTGTCCCCTTAGGCTGGTTTAAGTTGAACTTGCAACCAACAGAGCTCACAAATACAAAAATATTTTTAAAATATCAAGGAGATATTTTAGTTGATAGTGTTATTTTCTAGTGTTCCAACTGTTGAACAAGTGCTTAATATTGAAGAGGTACATGACTTATATAATAAGATAACTTTTACTGAGCTTACTATGTGCTAGGTGTACACTTTCTGTGTAGTGAATCATTTAATTCTCATAAAATCATTTGCTAGCATTATTACACAAATGCAGAAACTGGGACACTGAATGGTTAAGAAACTTGTCGAAGGTCACAGAGCCTAGAAGTGGTAGAGTTGGGATTTGAACCAGGCAGACTGGCTCGAGTCTGTGCTTTTAGCCACTACACTGAACTTAGAGCCTGGTTCTGTCCTCTGGGAAAGTTTTTCATAGTTATTTCTAATAACAAAAGAGAACAAGGCACAGTATCCCTTCTCCTTTCAATGCCTCATACGCCTCCCTGGTCCCTGGGTGTTATTCTAACCTTCAAAGGTGAGCAAGAAAGCCTAGTTACCCTTTGTATGAGAATCATTGCCCTTTAGACTTCAGAATATTTCAGAAGAAATGCTACTCTTGAGCTTCAGTCTAAATCAGCCCAATACTCCTCCCTGAAAATGCCCATCTTATCATAAGTATATAAGTCTACTGAAAGATGGTATTAAACCAATGATGAATTTAACTCAAAATGCACAGGTGAACCTCAGTATATAATATAGGATAAATAGATCTAAGAAAGTCAAATATTATGAGATGAGAAAAGATATACCTACTGTTCAGGGATTGGAATCAAGAGCAGGAAAGTCCGCTGCGCTTATGTGGGTAAAGTCACAGGATTACATTTTCATGGATAACTAGGGAGAATTCTCCTTGAAGCTCAAGTTCTTGATGCCCTCTGTCCCAGTCCCTGGTAGAATTGTCAAATCCCTCTTTCGGCTCCTAGTTACTTGATTACCTGCTAAAGTCCCGCAATTGCCACAGCTGTTGCTCTTTTAGCTCCTTGAGTTTATGAGCACCAGTGCATCTCCCTTGCATCTGCTTTAGCTGTTGCTTTTGAAATGAGCAGTAGCACGGGAGGTCTTGGGGGTGCAGCCCAAACAGCTCTGTGGGGCTGAGGGCAGCTAAGAAAAGGAGCAAATCTTTACTTGGGGATTGGAATAGTAGCAACATTAAATGTGTATATATTTTTCTGGGGAATGCCAAGTATTTTTAAAAAGAGAATCCTGACTCATCATGCAGAAGCAGAAGGACACACACTAAAAATAGCGGCGTGACTCTGCAGCGAGGTGACAGTGGGTTTTGCTTTTCAAATCGAGGGGTAATATATGGAGAGAGGACAATTTTCTTTTCTCTAATGGACCCTGTCAGCTCAGGAGGGTCTTCCTTTCGGATGATTGCTAGGTGAACAGAGGAGGTGGAGGGCAGGGAGGGAGCAGGGTGTGGATCTGGAGGGAGGTGGTAGCATTTCTGTAAGCATTTCTCCTCACTTTTCTTAATGGAAATCAACATACACTCTGGTTTCCTCAAGGTCTAGATCAAATTGATCTTTAGCCAACGAGCAAGCCCATCAGACGTCTTTACAAGTCCTCAATTCTATCTGGGCTTTGATTTGGGGAAAGCTATTTTTCACATCTGCCTGGCTTTGCCTAACCTAGTGTTGCCATGACCTCAGAGGAAGGCCAATTGCCGAGAAGGTTCACTAAGGACGATAAGATACCTTCTGCAGAGTCAGATGTTTGGGATCCTGACATGCCCCGCAGCTGGGCTCACTGGCTCTTAATGCACAAGTGGCCAGAGTTACCAGCTGAAGCCCCTCAGAATGAAACTGCATCTCTCCTGGCCTGAGCTGCAAAGACTGGACGTCTCTGTTTCTACTCAGAGTGGCTCCTTCGGAAGACAGACGGAGAGGATGCATCTCTCCACCAAAATGAATTCTGGTCAACTCCAAGTGAATCTACACACCCCATTAAAATCAAGTGGATTTAACAAATCATTGCTGAATGGTACATTTAAAGCAGAATCATTAAATGTTATGTTTTAACATTTTTGCAAGACATTATCTGAAGGTAAAAGGAGGGAAAGAAAGATTAATTTGGGTCTGTGTTGGTCAAATCTTGAGGAGCACTAACTTTCTGAGCAGAAAAGAACTTTTTAGAGTCCTGAAATGGAAACTGGATACACAAAAGCTACGTGGTTGAACACAGCTCCTGCCCTGGGGTTTCAAATCCAGGTGTGGGACTTCGGCCCCTGTGTAAGATGTTGTGCAGCAGACTAATGCTCTCACTGAGAATGACTAGAAATGCCATACAAATTATAATCAATTTAAAAATTCTGTTAAAATGCCTAAGAGAGCTGCTGATGCCCATGCATCACAACTAGAAGAGGGTAGAAGCACTGAGAGGAGAGCTGTTGATCAGCAGCTTCTGTTAATCTGGGACATTTGCAGATTCTGGATGTAGAGTAAGAGCCTGAGAATCTGGTCTTTGGATAGAGAACTGCTAGTCGGAGGTGAGAAACCAGCCGAGCTCTTGACAGTCTTGTAGGGTTGGAAAGACAATGTTAGTAGACGGTAGGAGGTTACCAGCTGTGAGTATGAACATGCTATGGGCATCCATTACTATGTTTCATAGAAGGAATGGATAACAGAGGTCAATCCTGGAAGAAGATCAGATAAGAGCTTCTCCAGAAAGGGTTGTTCAGGATGAGGAACAGCTTTCATTAGCAAAGCCAGAGTATTCCAGAGAATTTAAATAAGTGATACTTTAACAACGAGACAAGTTAAACTAGTGAAGCTGTGTGTTATCATGAGTCAAATCCATTTCACCTGACTTCACTAATCAAGGTTTTTAAGACTTGCATGTCCTCCAAGCTGCTTGTAGCCTAAACAATAAGATATTCGCCTGGGTTGTCTTCCAGGAACTTGGCCGTCAGCTGTGTCTAGTTAGAGCTCAGCCGGTTAAGACTGGATGGGACTCTCAAACCCTCCACTGGGCATGCGCAAGTGTCCTCTCTGTGACCCTTTTGATTCCAGAGGGCCGAAAACTCCACCCCCAGATGATGGTAAGCACTTCCACGTTTGAACGGACAGAGGCCTGTAGCTAGTTACGGCTGCGCAGAACCACGATTACCGCCCCTTTCTCCAATCACCTTTCCCCACGCCCCTCCCGCTTACACACCTCAGACCGCCCTGCTGCTTGATCGCATAAATACCCCTGGCCAGTCGCCTTCAGGAAGGCGGGTCAGAAACTTGTTCCTCTGTCTTCTTGCTTGGCTGCCTTGCAAATTAAAACCCTTTTGGCATTTTGACTTCAGGCATGGGGCAAGACGAACCTGGTCCAGGAACACTACCTTAAGGTATTGATTAAAATTTTATTGTAAAGAATGAAAATGTAATATATATATCACCAGTACATGTACATATATAGTAATATATCTACAGTCGTAATTCCTTTTTAATTAATATATTTAACATAAATGATATTTCTACCGTGCTCAAAACAGGCTTTTTGAAGTTTAAAGTTTCCCTTTGCTATCCTCATTCACTAGTTTAGGAGGAAAAGAAAGGGTTTGATAGGCAGAATCTGATCCTGTTTGGATTATCAGCGGCTCCAGATTAATGCATTGCAAATTGTCCTGTACTGTGTGGCAGGTTAGGCCACTTTTAGACTCTAGGTTCCTGAAGAATGGAACTAATACAGTGCATCTGATGTACGTAGGACGCCACCAATGTTAGTTCTCATGAATATGTTTTTTTTTTTCTTTTAAATTCAGGCCTGGAACAAGAATGCAGCTCAGGACTATCCAGTTGGTGTCTGTCTACACTTATGTTTTGCAAGGTACCATACTATAAATGTTTTTGTATTCTATTAGGTGATTTTTGTCTGACATGAATATTTGTAAGAATGGATACCATTGTTAGATGTTGTTAGTGATTTAACTTTGAAAAGATTTTCTATTTCTTTTTCATGCTTCTGGTTTGTATTGACGAGTATTAAGATTGAAGGTGAGGGCTTCCCTGGTGGCGCAGTGGTTGAGAGTCCGCCTGCCGATGCAGGGTACGCGGGGTCGTGCCCTGGTCCGGGCAGATCCCACATGCCGCGGAGCGGCTGGGCCCGTGAGCCATGGCCGCTGAGCCTGGGCGTCCGGAGCCTGTGCTCCGCAACGGGAGAGGCCACAACAGTGAGAGGCCCGTGTACCGCAAAAAAAAAAAAAAAAAAAAAAAAGATTGAAGGTGAGCTGTGAATCTTTTTTTCCCCAACCAAACACAAAATAACTGATAAGACTGATATAAGATTATAACTATATTCAATAATCCTAGATTGCAAATTTTTTCTTATTGGAATAATTTTATCAATTTAGGCTAACAAAATGTATACCACTAAAATATTGCTTTTTTGTGGAGATTTTCTTCAGCAAGTGGTATTGGGAAAGCTGACAGCCTCATGTAAATCAATGAAGTTAAAACGCACCCTCACATATTACACACACAAAAACCCCTCAAAATGGCTTAAATAATTAAATATAAGACAGGACACCATAAAACTCCTAGAAGAGAACATAGGCAAAGCATAAATCTCTGACATAAAT
Organism: Orcinus orca; assembly: GCF_937001465.1. Taxonomy (NCBI): domain Eukaryota; kingdom Metazoa; phylum Chordata; class Mammalia; order Artiodactyla; family Delphinidae; genus Orcinus; species Orcinus orca. The sequence goes on along the minus strand of NC_064560.1, from coordinate 157,149,473 downwards.
CATACCAATGTTTTCCTAGGTCAGTCTCCCAAGGCAATAGAAATAAAAGCAAAAATAAACAAATGGGACCTAATCAAACTTATCAGCTTTTGCACAGCAAAGGAAACCATAAGAAAAATGAAAAGACAACCTACAGACTGGGAGAAAATATTTGCAAATGATGCGACTGACAAGGGATTAATTTCCAAAATATACAAACAGCTCATACAACTCAGTAACAACAACCACAACAAAAAATCAAAAAATGGGCAGACCTAAATAGACATTTCTCCAAAGAAGACATACACATGGCCAACAGGCACATGAAAAATGCTCAACACCTCTAATTGTTAGAGAAATGTAAATCAATGAGGTACCACCTCACAGTGGTCAGAATGGCCATCATTAAAAAGTCTACAGATAAATGCTGGAGAGCGTGTGGAGAAAAGGGAACCCTCCTCCACGGTTGGTAGGAATATACATTGGTGCAGCCACTATGGAAAACAGTATGGAGGTTCCTTAAAAAATTAAAAGAGATACCATATGATCCAGCAATCCCACTCCTGGGCATATATCTGGAAAAAAACTCTAATTTGAAAAGATACATGCACCCCAGTGTTTCTAGCAGCACTATTTACTATAGCCAAGACGTGGAAGGAACCTAAATGCCCATCAACAGATGAATGGATAATAAAAGATATGGTATATATACACAATGGAATACCATTCAGCCTTAAAAAGATGAAATAATGCCATTCGCAGCAACATGGATGGACTTAAAGGTTATTATACTAAGTGAAGTAAGTTAGAAAGAGAAAGGCAGCGTATGATATCACTTATATGTGGAATCTAAAATATGACACAAATGAACTTATTTATAAAACAGAAATAGACTCACAGACGTAGAAAACAAACTTATGGTTACCAAAGGGGAAAGGAGGTGGGGGAGGGATAAATGAGAAGTTTAGGATTAGCAGATACAAACTACGATATATAAAACAAACTGTATATAGCACAGGGGACTATATTCAATATCCTCTAAGAAACCATAATGGAAAAGAAAAAAACCCTGCTTTTATCTACATACGTATTAGGAATCTGCATGAGATTTTGATTTTTTTGAAAAGTATTGTACACATAGACTACATAAATAGTTTTCAAATTGTCTAAGCTAAAAATATATGATAAGGATACTTGATCTATCTTCTTAAATGTAAGTGCAATATTGTGGACTAGAGGTACAATGTTCTACAGATCTCTTGAGCTTGTTCATCTTATTTAACTGAAATGTCATGCCTGTTAACTAATAACACCTCATCTCCCCCCCATCCTCTAGAAACCACCATTCTAGTCTTTGATTTTTATGAATTTGAACTATTTTAGATACTTCATATAAGTGGAATCATGCAGTGCTTGTCTTTCTGTGTTGGGCTTATTTCACTTAGACTAATGTCCTCAAGGTCCGTCCATGTTGTCACATATTGCAGAATTTCCTTCAGTTTTAAGGCTGAATAATATTTCATTGTATGTATATACCACGTTTTCTTTATCCAGTCATCTGTCAACAGAAATTTGGGTTGTTTCTGCACTTAGCTATTGGGAATAGTGCTGCAATGAACATGGGACTACTAATATCTCTTCAAGATCCTGATTTCAATTCTTTTGGATATATATCCAGAAGTGAGATTGCTGGATAATATAATAGTTCTATTTTTAATGTTTTTGAGCAACTTTCATACTGCTTTCTATAGAGGCTGCACCATTTTGCATTCCCACCAACAGTGTGCAAGTGCCCCTATTTGTACACATCCATGCTAACACCTGTCTTTGTTTTTTTTATAATAGCCACCGTAACAAGTAAGAAGTGATATCTCATTTTTTTTTTAACATCTTTATTGGGGTATAATTGCTTTACAATGGTGTGTTAGTTTCTGCTTTATAACAAAGTGAATCAGTTATACATATACATATGTTCCCATATCTCTTCCCTCTTGCGTCACCCTCCCTCCCACCCTCCATATTCCACCCCTCCAGGCAGTTACAAAGCACTGAGCCGATATCCCTGTGCCATGTGGCTGCTTCCCACTAGCTATCTACCTTACGTTTGTTAGTGTATATATGTCCATGCCTCTCTCTCGCCCTGTCACAGCTCACCCTTCCCCCTCCCCATATCCTCAAGTCCGTTCTCCAGTAGGTCAGTGTCTTTATTCCTGTCTTACCCCTAGGTTCTTCGTGACATTTTTTTCCTTAAATTCCATATATATGTGTTAGCATATGGTATTTGTCTTTCTCTTTCTGACTTACTTCACTCTGTATGACAGACTCTAGGTCTATCCACCTCATTACAAATAGCTCAATTTCATTTCTTTTTATGGCTGAGTAATATTCCATTGTATATATGTGCCACATCTTCTTTATCCATTCATCCGATGATGGGCACTTAGGTTGTTTCCATCTCCGGGCTATTGTAAAGAGAGCTGCAATGAACATTTTGGTACGTGACTCTTTGAATTTTGGTTTTCTCAGGGTATATGCCCAGTAGTGGGATTGCTGGGTCATATGGTAGTTCTATTTGTAGTTTTTTAAGGAACCTCCATACTGTTCTCCATAGTGGCTGAACCAATTCACATTCCCACCAGCAGTGCAAGAGTGTTCCCTTTTCTCCACACCCTCTCCAGCATTTATTCTTTCTAGATTTTTTGATGATGGCCATTCTGACTGGTGTGAGATGATATCTCATTGTAGTTTTGATTTGCATTTCTCTAATGATTAATGATGTTGAGCATTCTTTCATGTGTTTGTTGGCAGTCTGTATATCTTCTCTGGAGAAATGTCTATTTAGGTCTTCTGCCCATTTTTGGATTGGGTTGTTTGTTTTTTTGTTATTGAGCTGCATGAGCTGCTTGTAAATTTTGGAAATTACTCCTTTGTCAGTTGCTTCATTTGCAAATATTTTCTCCCATTCTGAGGGTTGTCTTTTGGTCTTGTTTATGGTTTCCTTTGCTGCGCAAAAGCTTTGAAGTTTCATTAGGTCCCATTTGTTTATTTTTGTTTTTATTTCCATTTCTCTAGGAGGTGAGTCAAAAAGGATCTTGCTGTGAATTATGTCATAGAGTGTTCTGCCTATGTTTTCCTCTAAGAGTTTGATAGTTTCTGGCCTTACATTTAGGTCTTCAATCCATTTTGAGCTTATTTTAGTGTATGGTGTTAGGGAGTGATCTAATCTCATACTTTTACATGTACCTGTCCAGTTTTCCCAGCACCACTTATTGAAGAGGCTGTCCTTTCTCCACTATACATTCCTGCCTCCTTTATCAGAGATAAGGTGACCATATGTGCGTGGGTTTATCTCTGGGCTTTCTATCCTGTACCATTAATCTATCTTTCTGTTTTTGTGTCAGTACCATACTGTCTTGATTACTGTAGCTTTGTAGTATAGTCGGAAGTCAGGGAGCCTGATTCCTCCAGCTCCGTTTTTTGTTCTCAAGATTGCTTTGGCTATTCGGGGTCTTTTGTGTTTCCATACAAATTGTGAAATTTTTTGTTCTAGTTCTGTGAAAAATGCCAGTGGTAGCTTGATAGGGATTGCATTGAATCTGTAGATTGCTTTGGGTAGTAGAGTCATTTTCACAATGTTGATTCTTCCAATCCAAGAACATGGTATATCTCTCTATTTGTATCATCTTTAATTTCTTTCATCAGTGTCTTATAATTTGCTGAATACAAGTCTTTTGTCTCCTTAGGTAGGTTTATTCCTAGATATTTTATTCTTTATGTTGCAATGGTAAATGGGAGTGTTTTCTTGATTTTACTTTCAGATTTTTCATCATTAGTATATAGGAATGCCAGAGATTTCTGTGCATTAATTTTGTATCCTGCTACTTTACCAAATTCATTGATTATCTCTAGTAGTTTTCTGGTAGCATCTTTAGGATTCTCTATGTATAGTATCATGTCATCTGCAAACAGTGACAGCTTTACTTCTTTTCCGATTTGGATTCCTTTTGTTTCCTTTTCTTCTCTGATTGCTGTGGCTAAAACTTCCAAAACTATGATGAATAAGAGTGGTGAGAGTGGGCAACCTTGTCTTGTTCCTGATCTTAGTGGCAATGCTTTCAGTTTTTCACCATTGAGGATGATGTTGGCTGTGGGCTTGTCATATATGGCCTTAATATGTTGAGGAAAGTTCCCTCTATGCCTACTTTCTGGAGGGGTTTTATCATAAATGGGTGTTGAATTTTGTCAAAAGCTTTCTCTGCATCTATTGAGATGATCATATGGTTTTTCTCCTTCAATTTGTTAATATGGTGTATCACATTGATAGATTTGTGTATATTGAAGAATCCTTGCATTCCTGGAATAAACCCCACTTGATCATGTTGTATGATCCTTTTAATGTGCTGTTGGATTCTGTTTGCTGGTATTTTGTTGAGGATTTTTGCATCTATGTTCATCAGTGATATTGGCCTGTAGTTTTCTTTCTTTGTGACATCCTTGTCTGGTTTTGGTATCAAGGTGATAGTGGCCTCGTAGAAGGAATTTGGGAGTGTTCCTCCCTCTGCTATATTTTGGAAGAGTTTGAGAAGGATAGGTGTTAGCTCTTCTCTAAATGTTTGATAGAATTCGCCTGTGAAGCCATGTGGTCCTGGGCTTTTGTTTGTTGGAAGATTTTTAATCACAGTTTCAATTTCAGTGCTTGTGATTGGTCTGTTCATATTTTGTATTTCTTCCTGATTAAGTCTTGGCAGGTTGTGCATTTCTAAGAATTTGTCCATTTCTTCCAGGTTGTCCATTTTATTGGCATAGAGTTCCTTGTAGTAATCTCTCATGATGTTTTTTATTTCTGCAGTGTCAGTTGTTACTTCTCCTTTTTCATTTCTAATTCTATTGATTTGAGTCTTCTCCCTTTTTTTCTTGATGAGTCTGGCTAGTGGTTTAACTATTTTGTTTATCTTCTCAAGGAATCAGCTTTTAGTTTTATTGATCTTTGCTATTGTTTCCTTCATTTCTTTTTCATTTATTTCTGATCTGATTTTTATGATTTCTTTCCTTCTGCTAGCTTTGGGGTTTTTTTGTTCTTCTTTCTCTAATTGCTTGAGGTGCAAGGTTAGGTTGTTTATTCGAGATGTTTCCTGCTTCTTAAGGTGAGCTTGTATTGCTATAAACTTCCCCCTTAGAACTGCTTTTGCTGCATCCCATAGGTTTTGGGTCGTTGTGTCTCCATTGTCATTTGTTTCTGGGTTTTTATTTATTTCCTGTTTGATCTCTTCAGTGATCATTATTAAGTAGTGTATTGTTTAGCCTCCAGGTGTTAGTATGTTTTACAGATCTTTTCCTGTAATTGATATCTAGTCTCATGGCATTGTGGTGGGAAAAGATACTTGATACAATTTCAATTTTCTTAAATTTACCAAGGCTTGATTTGTGACCCAAGATATGATCTATCCTGTAGAATGTTCCACGAGCACTTGAGAAAAATGTGTATTCTGTTGTTTTTGGATGGAATGTCCTATAAATATCAATTAAGTCCATCTTGTTTAATGTATCATTTAAAGCTTGTGTTTCCTTATTTATTTTCATTTTGGATGATCTCTCCATTGGTGAAAGTGGGGTGTTAAAGTCCCCTACTATGAATGTGTTACTGTCGATTTCCCCTTTTATGGCTGTTAGTATTTGCCTTATGTATTGAGGTGCTCCTATTTTGGGTGCATAAATATTTACAATTGTTATATCTTCTTCTTGGATTGATCCCTTGATCATTATGTAGTGTCCTTCTTTGTCTCTTCTAATAGTCCTTATTTTAAAGTCTATTTTGTCTGATATGAGAATTGCTACTCCAGCTTTCTTTTGGTTTCCATTTGCATGGAATATCTTTTTCCATCCCCTTACTTTCAGTCTGTATGTGTCTCTAGGTCTGAAGTGGGTCTCTTGTAGACAGCATATATAAGGGTCTTGTTTTTGTATCCATTCACCCAGTCTGTGTCTTTTGGTGGGAGCATTTAGTCCATTTACATTTAAGGTAATTATCGATATGTATGTTCCTATTCCCATTTTCTAAATTGTTTTGGGTTCGTTATTATAGGTCTTTTCCTTCTCTTGTTTTTCTTGTCTAGAGAAGTTCCTTTAGCATTTGTTGTAAAGCTGGTTTGGTAGTGCTGAACTCTCTCAGCTTTTGCTTGTCTGTAAAGGTTTTAATTTCTCCATCAGATCTGAATGAGATCCTTGGTGGGAAGAGTAGTCCTGGTTGCAGGTTTTTCTCCTTCATCACTTTCAGTATGTCCTGCCACTCCCTTCTGGCTTGTAGGGTTTCTGCTGAGAGATCAGCTGTCAACCTTATGGGGATTCCCTTATGTGTTATTTGTTGTTTTTCCCTTGCTGCTTTTAATATGCTTTCTTTGTGTTTAATTTTTGACAGTTTGATTAATATGTGTCTTGGCGTATTTCTCCTTGGATTTATCCTGTATGGGACTCTCTGTGCTTCCTGGACTTGATTAACTATTTCCTTTCCCATATTAGGGAAGTTTTCAAGTATAATCTCTTCAAATATTTTCTCAGTCCCTTTCTTTTTCTCTTCTTCTGGAACCTCTATAATTCGAATGTTGGTGCGTTTAATGTTGTCCCAGAGGTCTCTGAGACTGTCCTCAGTTCTTTTCATTCTTTTTTCTTTATTCTGCTCTGCAGTAATTATTTCCACTATTTTATCTTCCAGGTCACTTATCCATTCTTCTGCCTCAGTTATTCTGCTTTTGATCCTATTGAGTACTTTTAATATCATTTATTGTGTTGTTTATCATTTCTTTTTTCACCTTTATTTCTTCTAGGTCCTTGTTAACTGTTTCTTGCATTTTGTCCATTCTGTTTCCAAGATTTTGGATCATCCTTACTATCATTATTCTGAATTCTTTTTCAGGTAGCCTGCCTATTTCCTCTTCATTTGTTAGGCCTGGTGCATTTTTATCTTCCTCCTTTATCTCCTGTGTTTTTCTGTCTTCTCATTTTGCTTATCTTACTGTGTTTGGGGTCTCCTTTTTGCAGGCTGCAGGTTCGTAGTTCCCGCTGTTTTTGTTGTCTGTCTCCAGTGGCTAAGGTTGGTTCAGTGGGTTCTGTAGGCTTCCTGGTGGAGGGGACTAGTGCCTGTGTTGTGGTGGATGAGACTGGATCTTGTCTCTCTAGTGGGCAGGATCACATCTGGTGGTGTGTTTTGGGGTGTCTGTGGACTTATTATGATTTTAGGCAGCCTCTCTGCTAACGGGTGGGGTTGTGTTCCTGTTTTTCTAGTTGTTTGGCATAGGTTGTCCAGCACTGTAGCTTGCTGGTCGTTGAGTGAAGCTGGGTGCTGGTGTTGAGATGGAGGTCTCTGGGAGATTTTCGCCATTTGATATTTTGTGGAGCTGGGAGGTCTCTTGTTGACCAGTGTCCTGAATTTGGCTCTCCCACCTCAGAGGCAGAGCCCTGACTCCTGGCTGGAGCACCAAGAGCCTTTCATCCACACGTCTCCTCAATTTGGGATGATTGGTTGTCTATTCATGTATTCCACAGATGCAGGGTACATCAAGTTGATTGTGGAGCTTTAATCCGCTGCTTCTGAGGCTGCTGGGAGAGATTTCCCTTTCTCTTCTTTGTTCTCACAGCTCACAGGGGCTCAGCTTTGGATTTGGCCCCGCCTCTGCGTGTAGGTCGCTGGAGGGCGTCTGTTTTTTGCTCAGACAGGACGGGGTTAAAGGAGCCACTGATTCGGGGACTCTGGCGCACTCAGGACGGGGGGAGGGAGGGGCACTGCGTGTGGGGCGGGCCTGCGGCGGCAGAGGCCGGCGTGACATTGCACCATCCTGAGGCCCACCGTGCTTTCTCCCGGGGAAGTTGTCCCTGGATCCCGGGAGCCTGGCGGGCTGCACAGGCTCCGCAGAAGAGGGGGTGGATAGTGACCTGTGCTCGCACACAGGCCCCATGGTGGCGGCAGCAGCAGCCTTAGCGTCTCCCACCCGTCCCTGGGGTCCGTGCTTTTAGCCGCGGCTCGCGCCCGTCTCTGGAGCTCCTTTAAGCAGCGCTCTTAAACCCCTCTCTTCGCGCACCAGGAAACAAAGAGGGAAGAAAAAGTCTCTTGCCTCTTCGGTAGGTGCAGACTTTTCCCTGGACTCCCTCCCGGCTAGCCGTGGTGCACTAACCCCTTCAGGCTATGTTCACGCCGCCAACCCCAGTCCTCTCCCTGTGTTCCAACCGAAACCCGAGCCTCAGTTCGCAGCCCTGCCCGCCCCCGCGGGTGAGCAGACAAGCCTCTCGGGCTGGTGAGTGCCGGTCGGCACCGATCGTCTGTGCGGGAATCTCTCCATTTTGCCCTCCGCACCCCTGTTGCTGTGCACTCCTCCGCGGCTCCAAAGCTCCCCCCTCCGCCTCCCGCAGTCTCCGCCCGCGAAGGGGCCTCTTAGTGTGTCGAAACCTTTCCTTCTTCACAGCTCCCTCCCACTGGTGCAGGTGCCGTCCCTATTCTTTTGTCTCTGTTTTTTCTTTTGCCCTACCCAGGTACGTGGGGAGTTTCTTGCCTTTTGGGAGGTCTGAGGTCTTCTGCTAGCCTTCAGTAGGTGTTCTGTAGGAGTTGTTCCACGTGTAGATGTATTTCTGGTGTATCTGTGGGGAGGAAGATGATCTCGGCATCTTACTCTTCCGCCATCTTCAAGGTCGCCCTGTGATCCTTTTAATGTGTTGTTGGATTCTGTTTGCTAGTATTTTTTTGAGGATTTTTGCATCTATATTCATCAGTGATATTGGTCTATAATTTTCTTTTTCTTGTAGTATCTTTGTCTGGTTTTGGTATCAGGGTGATGGTGGCCTCACGGGATGCGTTTGGGGTGTTCCTTCCTCTGCAATTTTTTGGAAGAGTTTGAGAAGGATGGGCGTTAGCTCTTCTCTAAAAGTTTGATACAATTCACCTGTGAAGTCATCTATCTGGTCCTGGACTTTTGTTTGTTGGAAGATTTTTTGTGTGTGTGGTATGTGGGCCTCTCACTGTTGTGGCCTCTCCCATTGGGGAGCACAGGCTCCAGACGCTCAGGCTCAGCTGCCATTGCTCACAGGCCTGGCCGCTCCACGGCATGTGGGATCTTCCTGGACCGGGGCACGAACCCATGTCCCCTGCATTGTCAGGCGGGCTCTCAACCACTGCATCACCAGGGAAGCCCAGTTGGAAGATTTTTTATCACAGTTTCAATTTTATTACTTGTGATTGGTCTCTTCATATTTTCTATATCTTCCTGGTTCAGTCTTGGAAGTTTATACCTGTCTAAGAATTTGTCTATTTCTTCCAGGTTGTCCATTTTATTGGCATAGAGTTGCTTGTAGTAGTCTCTTAGGATGCTTTGTATTTCTGCGGTGTCTGTTGTAACTTCTCCTTTTTCATTTCTAATTTTATTGATTTGAGTCCTCTCCCTCTTTTTGTTGTTGAGTCTGGCTAATGGTTTATCAATTTTGTTTATCTTCTCACAGAACAAGCTTTTAGTTTTACTGATCTTTGCTACTGTTTTCTTTGTTTCTATTTCATTTATTTCTGCTCTGATCTTTATGATTTCTTTCCTTCTACTAACTTTGGGTTTTGTTTGTTCTTCTTTCTCTAGCTTCTTTAGGTGTAATGTTAGATTGTTTATTTGAGATTTTTCTTGTTTCTTGAGGTAGGCTTGTATTGCTATAAACTTCCCTCATAGAACTGCTTTTGCTTCATCCCATAGGTTTTGGGTCATCGTGTTTTTGTTTTCATTTGTCTCTAGGTATTTTTCATTTCCTCTTTGATTTCTTCAGTGATCTCTTGGTTATTTAGTAACGTATTGTTTAGCGTCCATGTGTTTGTGCTTTTTACGTTTTTTCCCCTGTAATTCATTTCTAATCTCATAGCGTTGTGCTCAGAAAAGATGCTTGATATGATTTCAATTTTTTAAAATTTACTGAGGCTTGATTTGTGACTCAAGATGTGAGCTATCCTGGAGAATGTTCTATGTGCACTTGAGAAGAAAGTGTAATCTGCTGTTTTTGGATGGAATGTCCTATAAATATCAGTTAAATCTATCTGGTCTATTGTGTCATTTAAAGCTTGTGTTTCCTTATTAATTTTCTGTTTGGATGATCTGTCCATTGGTGTAAGTGAGGTGTTAAAGTCCCCCCTATTATTGTGTTACTGTCTATTTCCTCTTTGATGGGTTTTAGCAGTTGCCTTATGTATTGAGGTGCTCCTCTGTTGGGTGCATATATAAGTGTTATATCTTCTTCTTGGACTGATCCCTTGATCATTATGTAGTGTCCTTCCTTGTCTCTTGTAACATTCTTTATTTTAAAGTCTATTTTATCTGAGTATTGCTACTCCAGCTTTTTTTTTTCAAATTTCCATTTGCGTGGAATATATTTTTCCATCCCCTCACTTTCAATCTGTATGTGTCCCTAGGTCTGAAGTGGGTCTCTTGTAGACAGCATATATATGGGTCTTGTTTTTGTGTCCATTCAGTGAGCCTGTGTCTTTTGGTTGGAGCATTTAATCCATTCACGTTTAAGGTAATTATTGATATATATGTTCCTATTACCATTTTCTTAATTGTTATGGATTTGTTTTTGTAGGTCCTTTTCTTCTCTTGTGTTTCCCACTTAGAGAAGTTCCTTTAGCATTTGCTGTAGAGCTGGTTCGGTGGTGCTGAATTCTCTTAGCTTTTGCTTGTCTGTAAAGTTTTGATTTCTGTGTTGAATGTGAATGAGATACTTGCCAGGTAGAGTAATCTTGGTTGTAGTTTCTTCCCTTTCATCAGTTTAAACATGTCATGCCACTCCCTTCTGGGTTGTAGGGTTTCTGCTGAGAAATCAGCTGTTAACCTTATGGGAGTTCCCTTGTATGTTATTTGTCGTTTTTCCCTTGTTGCTTTCAATAATTTTTCTTGGTCTTTAAACTTTGTCAATTTGATTACTGTATGTCTTAGTGTGTTTTTCCTTGGGTTTATCCTGCCTGGGACTTTCTGTGCTTCCTGGACTTGGGTGGCTATTTCCTTTCCCGTGTTAGGGAAGTTTTTGACTATAATCTCTTCAAATATTTTCTTGGGTCCTCTCTCCGTCTTCTCCTTCTGGGACCCCTGTAATGCAAATGTTGTTGCATTTAATGTTGTCCCAGAGGGCTCTTAGGCTGTCTTCATTTCTTTTCATTCTTTTCTGTGGCAGAGAATTCACCATTCTGTCTTACAGGTCACTTAACCGTTCTTCTCCCTCAGTTATTCTGCTATTGATTCCTTCTAGTGTATCTTTCATTTCAGTTATTGTATTGTTCATCTCTGTTTGTTCTTTTATTGTTCTAGGTGTTTGTTCTTAATTCTTCTAGGTCTTTGTTAAACAATTCTTGCATCTTCTTGATCTTTGCCTCCATTCTTTTTCTGAGGTCCTGGATCATCTTCAGTATCATTTTTCTGAATTCTTTTTCTGGAAAGTTGCCTATCTCCACTTCATTTAGTTGGTTTTTTTCTGGGGTTTTATCTTGTTCCTTCATCTGGTACATAGCCCTCTGCCTTTTCATTTTGTCTCTCTTTCTGTGAATGTGGTTTTCGTTCCACAGGCTGCAGGATTGTAGTTCTTCTTGCTTCTGCTGTCTGCCCTCTGGTGGATGAGGCTATCTGAGAGGCTTGTGCAAGCTTCCTGATGGGAGGGACTGGTGCTGGGTGTAGCTGGGTGTTGCTCTTGTGGGCAGAGCTCAATAAAACTTTAATCTGTTGTCTGCTGATGGGTGGGGCTGGGTTCCCTCCCTGTTGGTGTTTGGCCTAAGGCAACCCAACACTGGAGCCTACCTGGGCTCTTTGGTGGGGCTAATGGTGGACTCTGGGAGGGTTCATGCCAAGGAGTACTTCCTAGAACTTCTGCTGCCATTGTCCTTGTCCTCACAGTGAGCCACAGCCACCCCCCACCTCTGCAGGAGCCCCTCCCCACTACCAGGTGGTTCTGGTTCAGTCTCCTATGGGGTCACTGCTCCTTCCCCTGTGTCCTGATAAGCACACTACTTTGTGTGTGCCCTCCGAGAGTGGAGTCTCTGTTTCCCCCAGTCCTGTTGAAGTCCTGCAATCAAATCCCACTAGCCTTCAAAGTCTGATTCTTTAGGAATTCCTCCTCCCATTGCCAGACCCACAGGTCAGGAAGCCTGATGTGGGGCTCAGAACCTTCACTCCAGTGGGTGGACTTCTGTGGTATAAGTGTTCTCCTGTTTGTGAGTCACCCACCCAGTGGTTATGGGATTTGATTTTATTGTGATTGCGCACCGCCCCCTCCACCGTCTCATTATAGCTTCTCCTTTGTTTTTGGATGTGGGGATTCTTTTCTTGTGAGTTCTAGTGTCTATCTGTAGATGACTGTTCAGCAGTTAGTTGTGATTCTGGTGCTCTCACAAGAGAGAGTGAGAGCACGTCCTTCTACTCTGCCATCTTGAACCAATCCCTCTCCATTTTTAAAATTGGGTTATTAAATTTTTTGTTTATTGAGTTGTATGAGTTATTTACCTACTTTGGAGATTAACAACTCATCAGATATGCGGTTTAGAAGTATTTTGTCTCATTCTGTAGGTTGTCTTTTCCCTCTGTAGATTGTTGCTTTTGCTGTGCAGAAACATTTTAGTTTGATGCAGTCCCACTTATTTATTTTTGTTTTTGTTCCATGTGCTTTTGGTGTCATATCTATGAAATCATTACCAATACCAAGGTCATAAAGATTTTCCTCTGTTTTCTTCTAGGACTTTTACATTTTCAGGTTTTTTGTTTAAGTCTTTAACCTACTTAGAGTTGATTTTTATGTATGGTGTAAGATACAGGTCCAACTTCATTCTGTTATAAGTGGCTCTCCAGTTTTCCCACCACCAAGTAGTTGAAGAGACTATCCTTTCCCTATTGTGTATTTTTTGTACACTTGCTGAAAATTGGTTGACCATATATGCATGGATTTATTTGTGGGCTCCCTATTCTGTTCCATTTGGTTTATATGTCTTTTTATGCCAGTACCACAGTTTTTAAAATTGCAGTATTGTTGATTGTACCAGACTGTGTTGATTACTGTATCTTTGTAAGATGTCTTGAAATTAAAGTGTGATACCTCCTAGTTTTGTTCTTTCTTAGACTTGATTTGTGTATTTGTGGTCTTCTTTTGTCGTTTCATATGAATTGTAGAATTGCTTTTTCTATTTTTGTAAAAAAAAAAAAAAAGTCTTTGGAATTTTGATAGGGATTGCCTAGAATCTGTAGATTGCTTTGGGGAGTATAAACATTTTAACAATATTAAGTCTTCCAGTTCATGAAAATGGGATGTTTTTCCATTTGTTTATTTCTAAATTTCTGTCATCAGTATTTTAGTTTTTTGTATATAAATATTTTACCTCCTTAGTTTATCCCTAAGTATTTTCTTCTTTGGTACTACTGTAAATGGGGTTGTGTTCCTAATTTCCTTTTCAGATAGTTCAGTGTTAGTAAATAGAAATGCAACTGATTTTTGTATGTTGACTTTTGTATCCTGCAACTTTACTGAATTCATTCATTATAATTATTTTTAATGGAATCTTGGACTTTTCTACATACAAGACCATATTGTGTGTAAACAGGGATAATTTTACTTCTTCCTTTCCCATTTGGATGCTTTTTATATCTTGTCTAATTACTCTGGCTAGAACTTCCAGTACCATGTTAAGTAGAAGTGGTGAGAGTGGACATCCTTGCCTTGTTCTGATTTTTAGAGAAAAAAACTTGTAGTTATTCACAATAGAGTATGTTATCTGTGTGCTTTTCATTTATGGCCTTTATAATACTGAGGTATTTACCTTCTATTCTTAGTTTATTGAACGTTTTTATCATGAATGAATGCTGAATTTGATGAAATGGGTTTTTTTTGCATCTATTTAGACAATCATGCAATTTTGAAAAAAATTTTAAATTGAAGCATAGTTAATTTACAGAGTTGTTTCAAGTGTACAGCAAAGCAATTCAGTGTTAGTTTCATGTGTACAGCAAAGTGATTCAGTTATATATATGACATATATATATATATATTCTTTTTCTGATTCTTTTCCATTATAAGTTTTTACAAGATACCAAATATAGTTCTCTGTGCTATATAGTAGGTCCTTGTGGTTTACCTATTTTATTACAGTAGAATGTTTATGTTAATCTTAAACTCAATTTATCTACCCCCCATCCCCTTTGGTGACAATAAGTTTGTTTTCTATGTTTGTGAGTCCCTTTCTGTTTTGTAAAGAAGTTCATTTGTATCGTTTTTTTAGATTGCACATATAAGTGATATCATATATCTGTCTTCCTCTCTCTGACTTCACTTAATATGATAATCTCTAGGTCTATCCATGTTGGTGCAAATAGCATTATTTCATTCTTTTTTATGGCTGATTAATATTCCATTGTATATATGTACCACATCTTTATCCATTCATCTGTCAATGGACGTTTGTGTTGCTTCTATGTCTTAGCTATAGGAAATAGTGCTGCTATGAACATTGGGGTGCATGTATCTTTTTGAACTATAGTTTTGTATGGATATATGCCCAGGAGTGGGATTGCTGGATCATAAGGCAACTCTCTTTTTAGCTTTTAAGGAACCTCCATACTGTTCTCCATAGTGGCTGCATCAATTTATGTGCCTACCAACAGCGTAGGAGGGTTCCTTTTTCTCCACACCCTCTTCAACATTTATTGTTTGTAGACTTTTAAATGATGGCATTCTGACCAGTGTGAGGTAATACCTCATTGTAGTTTTGATTTGCATTTCTCTAATAATTAGCAATGTTGAGCATCCTAACACGTGCCTGTTGGCTATATGTATGTCTTCTTTAGAGAAATGTCTATTTAGGTCTTCTGCCCGAAAAAAACCATTTTTTGATGGGGTTGTTTGTTTTTTAATATTATGCTGTATGAGCTGTTGGTATATTTTGGAAATTGATCCTCTATTGGTAGGATTGTTTGCAAATATTTGCTCTCACTCTGTGGGTTTTCTTTTCATTTTATTTATGTTCTTTGCTGTGCAAAAGCTTTTGAGCTTAATTAGGTCCCATTTGTTTATTTTTGTTTTTATTTCCATTACGCTAGGAGACAGACCCAAAAAAATATTAGGGCAATTTATGTCAATGAGTGCTCTGCCTATGTTTTCCTCTAGGAGTTTTATAGCATCTGGCCTTATATTTAGGTCTGTAATCCATTTTGAGTTTGTGTGTGTGTGTGTGTGTGTGTGTGTGTGTGTGTGTGTGTGTGTATGGTGTTAGCAAACGGTCTAATTTCATTCTTTTACATGTAGCTGTCCAGTGTCCCAGCACCACTTATTGAAGAGACTGTCTTTTCTCCATTGTATATATATATATATGTATATATATATATTTTTAATTTTTCTTGTTTTATTAAATTCTTTTTTATCTTTATTGGAGTATAATTGCTTTACAATGCACTGTTAGTTTCTGCTTTATAACAAAGTGAATCAGTTATACATATACATATGTTCCCATATCTCCTCCCTCTTGGCATCTCCCAGCCTCCAACCCTCCCTATCCCACCCACCCAGGTGGTCACAAAGCACCAAGCTGATCTCCCTGTGCTATGTGGCTGCTTCCCACTAGCTATCTATTTTATGTTTGATAGTGTATATATGTACATGCCACTCTCTCACTTTGTCACAGCTTACCCTTCCCCCTCCCCATAACCTCAAGTCCATTCTCTAGTAGGTCTGTATCTTTATTCCCGTCTTACCCCTAGGTTCTTCATGACATTTTTTTCCTTAAATTCCATATATATGTGTTAGCATATGGTATTTGTCTTTCTCTTTCTGGCTTACTTCACTCTGTATGACAGACTCTAGGTCCATCCACCTCACTACAAATAACTCAATTTCGTTTCTTTTTATGACTGAGTAATATTCCAATGTGTATATGTGCCACATCTTCTTTATCCACTCATCTGATGATGGACACTTAGGTTGTTTCCATCTCCTGGCATTGTAAATAGAGCTGCAGTGAACATTTTGGTACATGACTCTTTTTGAATTATGGTTTTCTCAGGGTATATGCCCAGGAGTGGGATTGCTGGGTCATATGGTAGTTCTATTTGTAGTTTTTTAAGGAACCTCCATACCGTTCTCCATGGTGGCTGTACCAATTCACATTCTCACCTGCAGTGCAAGAGTGTTCCCTTTTCTCCACACCCTCTCCAGCATTTATTGTTTCTAGATTTTTTGATGATGGCCATTCTGACTGGTGTGAGATAATATCTCATTGTAGTTTTGATTTGCATTTCTCTAATGATTAATTATGTTGAGCATTCTTTCATGTGTTTGTTGGCAATCTTCTTTGGAGAAATGTCTGTTTAGGTCTTCTGCCCATTTTTGGATTGGGTTGTTTGTTTTTTTTGTTCTTCAGCTGCATGAGCTGCTTGTAAATTTTGGAGATTAATCCTTTGTCAGTTGCTTCATTTGCAAATATTTTTTCCCATTCTGAGGGTTGCCTTTTGGTCTTGTTTAAAGTTTCCTTTGCTGTGCAAAAGATTTGAAGTTTCATTAGGTCCCATTTGTTTATTTTTGTTTTTATTTCCATTTCTCTAGGAGGTGGGTCAGAAAGGATCTTGCTATGATTTATGTCATAGAGTGTTCTGCCTATGTTTTCCTCTAAGAGTTTGATAGTTTCTGACCTTACATTTAGGTCGTTAATCCATTTTGAGCTTATTTTTGTGTATGGTGTTAGGGAGAGTTCTAATCTCATACTTTTACATGTACCTGTCCAGATGTACCAGCTCCATTTATTGAAGAGGCTGTCCTTTCTCCACTGTACATCGCTGCCTCCTTTGTCAAAGAAAAGTTGACCATATGTGCATGGGTTTGTCTGTGGGCTTTCTATCCTGTTCCATTTATCTATATTTCTGTTTTTGTGCCAGTACTATACTGTCTTGATTACTGTAGCTTTGTAGTATAGTCTGAAGCCAGGGAACCTGATTCCGCCAGCTCCGTTTTTTGTTCTCAAGATTGCTTTGGCTATTCAGGGTCTTTTGTGTTTCCATACAAATTGTGAAATTTTTGGCCTAGTTCTGTGAAAAATGCCAGCGGTAGTTCGATAGGGATTGCACTGAATCTGTAGATTGCTTTAGGTAGTAGAGTCATTTTCAAAATGTTGATTCTTTTAATCCAAGAACATGGTATATCTCTCCATCTATTTGTATCATCTTTAATTTCTTTCATCAGTATCTTATAATTTTCTGCATACAGGTGTTGTGTCTCCTTAGGTAGCTTTATTCCTAGATATTTTATTCTTTTTGTTGCAATGGTAAATGGGAATGTTTTCTTGATTTCATTATCAGATTTTTCATCCTTAGTGTATAGGAATGCCAGAGATTTCTGTGCATTAATTTTGTATCCTGTTACTTTACCAAACTCATTGATTAGCTCTAGTAGTTTTCTGGTAGCATCTCTAGGATTCTCTATGTATAGTATCATGTCATCTACAAACAGTGACAGCTTTACTTCTTCTCTTCCAATTTGGATAACTTTTATTTCCTTTTCTTCTCTGATTGCTGTGGCTAAAACTTCCAAAACTATGTTGAATAAGAGTGGTGAGGGTGGGCAACCTTGTCTTGTTCCTGATCTTAGTGGAAATGCTTTCAGTTTTTCACCATTGAGGACAATGTTGGCTGTGGGTTTGTCATATATGGGTTTTTTATCATAAATGGGTGTTGAATTTTGTCAAAAGCTTTCTCAGCATCTATTGAGATAATCATATGCTTTTCCTCCTTCAATTTGTTAATATGGTGTATCATGTTTATTGTTTTGCATATATTGAAAAATCCTTGCATTCCTGGAATAAACCCCACTTGATCATGGTGTATGATCCTTTTAATGTGCTGTTGGATTCTGTTTGCTAGTATTTTGTTGAGGAGTTTTGCATCTATGTTCATCAGTGATATTGGCCTGTAGTTTTCTTTCTTTGTGACATCCTTGTCTGGTTTTGGTATCAGGGTGATGGTGGCCTCGTAGAATGAGTTTGGGAGTGTTCCTCCCTCTGGTATATTTTGGAAGAGTTTGAGAAGGATAGGTGTTAGCTCTTCTCTAAATGTTTGATAGAATTCGCCTGTGAAGCCATCTGGTCCTGGGCTTTTGTTTGTTGGAAGATTTTTAATCACAGTTTCAATTTCAGTGCTTGTGATTGGTCTCTTCATATTTTCTATTTCTTCCTGGTTCAGTCTCGGCAGTTGTGCATTTCTAAGAATTTGTCCATTTCTTCCAGGTTGTCCATTTTATTGGCATAGAGTTCCTTGTAGTAATCTCTCATGATGTTTTTTATTTCTGCAGTGTCAGTTGTTACTTCTCCTTTTCATTTCTAATTCTATTGATTTGAGTCTTCTCCATTTTTTCTTGATGAGTCTGGCTAATGGTTTATCAATTTGGTTTATCTTCTCAAAGAACCAGCTTTTGGATTTATTGATCTTTGCTATCGTTTCCTTCATTTCTTTTTCATTTATTTCTGATCTGATTTTTATGATTTCTTTCCTTCTGCTAGCTTTGGGGTTTTTTTGTTCTTCTTTCTCTAATTGCTTTAGGTGCAATGTTAGGTTGTTTATTCGAGATGTTTCCTGTTTCTTAAGGTAGTATTTTATTGCTATAAACTTCCCTCTTAGAACTGCCTTTGCTGTATCCCATAGGTTTTGGGTCGTCGTGTCTCCATTGTCATTTTTTTCTAGGTATTTTTTGATTTCCTCTTTGATTTCTTCAGTGATCACTTCGTTATTAAGTAGTGTATTGTTTAGCCTCCAGGTGTTTGTGTTTTTTACAGATCTTATCCTGTAATTGGTATCTAGTCTCATAGTGTTGTGGTTGGAAAAGATACTTGATACAATTTCAATTTTCTTAAATTTACCAAAGGTAGATTTGTGACCCAAGGTATGATCTTTCCTGGAGAATGTTCCATGAGCACTTGAGAAAAATGTGTATTCTGTTGTTTTTGGATGGAATGTCCTATAAATATCAATTAAGTCCATCTTGTTTAATGTATCATTTAAAGCTTGTGTTTCCTTATTTATTTTCATTTTGGATGATCTCTCCATTGGTGAAAGTGGGGTGTTAAAGTCCCCTATTATGAATGTGTTACTGTCGATTTCCCCTTTTATGGTTGTTAGTGTTTGCCTTATGTATTGAGGTGCCCCTATGTTGGGTGCATAAATATTTACAATTGTTATATCTTCTTCTTGGATCGATCCCTTGATCATTATGTAGTGTCCTTCTTTGTCTCTCCTAATAGTCTTTATTTTAAAGTCTATTTTGTCTGATATGAGAATTGCTACTCCAGCTTTCTTTTGGTTTCCATTTGCATGGAATAACTTTTTCCATTCCCTCACTTTCAGTCTGTATGTGTCTCCAAGTCTGAGTTGGTCTCTTGTAGACAGCATATATATGGGTCTCATTTTTGAATCCATTCACCCAGTCTGTGTCTTTTGGTGGGAGCATTTAGTCCATTTACATTTAAGGTAATTATCGATATTTATTCCCATTTTCTAAATTGTTTTGGGTTTGTTATTGTAGGTCTTTTCCTTCTCATGTGTTTCTTGCCTAGGGAAGTTCATTTAGCATTTGTTGTAAAGCTGGTTTGGTGGTGCTGAACTCTCTCAGCTTTTGCTTGTCTGTAAAGGTTTTAATTTCTCCATCAAATCTGAATGAGATCCTTGCTGATTAGAGTAATCTTCGTTGTAGGTTTTTCTCCTTCATCACTTTAAATATGTCCTGCCAGTCACTTCTGGCTTGCAGAATTTCTGCTGAAATATCAGCTGTCAACCTTATGGGGATTCCTTTGTGTGTTATTTGTTGTTTTTACCTTGCTGCTTTTAATATGTTTTCTTTGTATTTAATTTTTGACAGTTTGATTAATATGTGTCTTGGCGTGTTTCTCCTTGGATTCATCCTGTATGGGATTCTCTTTGCTTCCTGGACTTGAGTAACTATTTCCTTTCCCATATTAGGGAAGTTTTCACCTATAATCTCTTCAAATATTTTGTCAGTCCCTTTCTTTTTCTCTTCTTCTTCTGGAACCCCTTTAATTCGATTGTTGGTGTGTTTAATGTTGTCCCAGAGGTCTCTGAGACTGTCCTCAGTTCTTTTCATTCCTTTTTCTTTATTCTTCTCTGCAGCAGTTATTTCCACTATTTTGTCTTCCAGGTCACTTATCCATTCTTCTGCCTCAGTTATTCTGCTATTGATCCCATCTAGAGTATTTTTCATTTCATTTATTGTGTTGTTCATCATTGCTTGTTTCATCTTTATTTCTTCTAGGTCCTTGTTAAATGTTTCTTGCATTTTGTCTATTCTATTTCCAAGATTTTGGATCATCTTTACTATCATTGTTCTGAATTCTTTTTCAGGTAGACTGCTTATTTCCTCTTCATTTGTTAGGTCTGGTGGGTTTTAATCTTGGTCCTTCATCTGCTGTGTCTTTTTCTGTCTTCTCATTTTGCTTATCTTACTGTGTTTGGGGTCTCCTTTTTGCAAGCTTCACGTTCGTAGTTCCCATTGTTTTTGGTGTCTGTCCCCAGTGGCTAAAGGTGGTTCAGTGGGTTGTGTAGGCTTTCTGGTGGAGGGGACTAGTGGCTGCGTTCTGGTGGATGAGGCTGGATCTTGTCTTTCTGGTGGGCAGGTCCATGTCTGGTGGTGTGTTTTGGGGTGTCTGTGGCCTTATTATGATTTTAGGCAGTCTGTCTGCTAATGGATGGGTTTGTGTTCCTTTCTTGCTAGTTGTTTGGTATAGGATGTTCAGCACTGTAGCTTGCTAGTGTTTGAGTGAAGCTGGGTCTTGGCGTTGAGATGGAGATCTCTGGGAGATTTTCACTGTTTGATATTATGTGCACCTGGGAGGTCTCTTGTGGATCAGTGTCCTGAATTTGGCTCTCCCACCTCAGAGGCACAGCACTTAATACTGGCTGCAGCACCAAGATCCTTTCATCCACACGGCTCAGAATTAAAGGGAGAAGAAGTAGAAAGAAAGAGAGTAAAATAAAATAACATAAAATAAGATAAATTAAAATAAAGTTATTCAAATAAAAAGTAATTATTAAGAAAAAAAATTTTTTTAAGTAAAAAAAAATGGAGGGATAGAACTGTAGGACAAATGGTGAAAGCAAAGCTATAGGGACAAAATCTCACACAGAAGCATACACATACACACTAACAAAAAGAGGAAAAGCGGAAAAAAAAATAAATCTTCCTCTCAAAGTCCACCTCCTCAATTTGGGATGAATTATTGTCTATTCATGTATTCCACATATGTAGGGCACATCTAGTTGATTGTGGAGATTTAATCCGCTGCTCCTGAGGCTGCTGGGAGAGATTTCTCTTTCTCTTCTTTGTTCGCACAGCTCCCGGGGTTCAGCTTGGATTTGGCCCCGCCTCTGCATGTAGGTTGCCAGAGGGTGTCTGTTCGTCACTCACAGGACGGGTTTAAAGGAGCAACTGACTCAGGGGCTCTGGCTCATTCAGGCTGGGCGGAGGGAGGGGTGCGGATGCGGGGCAAGCCTGCAGCAGCTATGGCCAGTGTGACGTTGCACCAGCCTGAGACGCACTGTGCGTTCTCCTCGGGAATTTGTCCCTGGATCCTGGCACCCTGGCAGTGGCGGGCTGCACTGGCTCTCCAGAAGGGAGGTGTGGATAGTGACTTGTGCTCGCACACTGGTTTCTTGGTGGCGGCAGCAGCAGCCTTAGCGTCTCATGCCCGTATCTGTGGTCCGTGCTGTTAGCCACGGCTCACGCCTGTCTCTGTCCATTGTATATTCTTGTCTCCTTTGTCATAGATTAATTGACCATAAGTAGGTGGGTTTATTTCTGGGCTCTCTGTTTTTCTTACTGAATTTTTGTAATGTAGTCTGAATTCCAGGAGCATTATTCCTCCAGCTCCGTTCTTCTTTCTCAAGATTGTTTTAGCTATTCAGGTCCTTTTGTGTTTTCATACAAATATAAAAATTTTTGTTCTAGTTCTGTGAAAAATGCCATTGGCAATTTGATAGGGATTGCATTGAATCTGTAGATTGCCTTTGGTAGTATGGTCATTTTAACAATATTGATTCTTCCAGTCCAACAACATGGTATATCATTCCATATATTTGTGTCATCTTCACTTTCTTTCATCAGTATCTTGTAGTTTTGGGAGTACAGGTTTTTGCCTCCTTAGGTAAGTTTATTCCTATGTATTTTATTCTTTTTGATATGATGGTAAATGGGATTGTTTCTTTAATTTCTCTTTTTCTTCTTTCATTGTTAGTGTATAGGAATGCAACAGATTTCTGTGTGTTAATTTTGTATCCTACAACATTACCAAATTCATTGTTGAGTTCTAGTAGTTTTCTGGTAGCATCTTTAGGATTTTCTATGTATAGCATCATGTTATCTGCAAACTGACAGTTTTTCTTCTTTTCCAGTTTGGATTTCTTTCCTTTTTCTTCTCTGATTGCCATGGCTAGGACTGCCAAAACTATGCTGAATGAAAGTGGCAAGAGTGGACATCCCTGTCTTGTTCATGATCTTAGAGGAAATGCTTTCAGCTTTTTGCTGTTGAGTTTGATGTTAGCTGTGGTTTTGTCATACATCACCTTTATTATATTGATGTAGGTTCCTTTTCTGCCCACTTTCTGAAGAGTGTTTATCCAAAGTGGATGCTGAATTTTATCAAAATCTTTTTATGCATCTTTTGAGATGATCATAAGGCTTTTATCCTTCAATTTGTTGATGTGGTATATCACACTGATTGATTTGAAGATATTGAAAAATCCTTGCATCCCTGGGATAAATCCCACTTATTCATAGTGTATGATCCTTTTAATGTATTGTTGGAGTGGGTTTGCTAGTGTTTTGTTGAGGATTTTTGCATCTATGTTTATGAGTGATATTGGCCTGTAATTTTCCTTTTTTGTGTGTGATATCTTTGTCTGGTTCTGTATCAGGGTGATGGTGGCATCAAAGAATGAGTTCAGAGGTGTTCCTTCCTCTGCAATTTTTTGGAGTAGTTTCAGAAGGATATGTGTTAACTCTTCCCTAATTGTTTGATAGAATTCACCTATGAAGCTATCTAGTCCTGGATTTCTGCTTGTTGTAAGTTTTTAAATTACTAATTCAATTTAAGCACTGGTAATTTTTGTGTTCATATTTTCTATTTCTTCCTGGTTTAGTCTTGGGAGATTGTACCATTCTAAGAATTTGTCCATTTCTTTTAGGTTGTCCATTTTGTTGGCATATAGTTGCTTGTAGTAGTCTTTTATGATCCTTTGTGTTTCTGTGGTGTTGGCTGTAACTTCTCCGTTTTCATTTCTAATTTTATTGATTTGGGCCCTCTCCCTTTTTTTCTTGATGAGTTTGGCTAAAGGTTTATCAATTCTGTTTATCTTCTCAAAGAACCAGCTTTTAGTTTCATTGATCTTTGCTATTGTTTCTTTGTCTCTATTTCATTTATTTTTGCTCTGATCTTTATGATTTCTTTCATCCTACTAACTTTGGGTTTTGTTTGTTCTTTTTTCTCTAGCTGCTTTAGGTATAAGGTCAGGTTTATTTGAGATTTTTCTTGTTTCCTGAGGTAAGATTGTATTGCTATAAACTTCCCTCTTAGAACTGCTTTTGTTGCATACCATAGGTTTTGGATCATCACGCTTTCATTTTCATTTGTCTCTAGGTATTTTGAAATTTTCTCTTTGCTTTCTTCAGTGATCCATTGGCTGTTTAGTAGCATCTTGTTTAGCCTCCACATGTTTGCTTTTTATAGTTTTTTTTCTTGTGGTTGATTTCTAATCTCATAGAAAAGGTGGCTGGAAAAGGTGCTTGATATGATTTCAATTTTCTTAAATTTACCAAGCCTCACTTTATGGCCCAGCATGTGATCAATCCTGGAGAGTGTTCTGTGTGTACTTCAACGTGCATTCTGCTGCTTTTGGGTGGAATGCTCTATAAATGTCTATTTAGTCCATCTGGTCTAATATGTCATTTAAGGCCAGGGTTTCCTTATTGATTTTCTGTCTGGATGATCTATCCATTGGTAAAAGTGGGGTGTTAAAGTCCCCCACTATTATTGTGTTTACTGTGGATTTCTCATTTTATGAATGTTAGTTTTTGACATATATATTAAGGTGCTTCTATGGTGGGGATATATATATTTACAATTGTTATATCTTTATCTTGGATTAACCCCTTGATCATTGTGTAGTGTCCTTCTTTGTCTCTGTAACCATCTTTATTTTAAAGTCTATTTTGTCTGATATGAGTATTGCTACTCTAGCTTTCTTTTGATTTCTGTTTACATGGAATACCTTTTGCCACCCCCCTCACTTTCAGTCTGTATGTGTCCCTAGATCTGAAGTGGGTCTCTTACAGCCAGTATATACACAGGTCTTATTTTTTGATTCCATTTGGGCAGTGTATGTATTTTGGTTGAAGCATTTAATCTGTTTACATTTAAGGTAATTATTGATATATATGTTCTTATTTCCATTTTGTTAATTGTTTTGTATTTGTTTTTGTAGGTCTTTTTTCTTCCCTTCCTCTTCTCTTGTCACTTGATAACTTATTTTAGTGTTGTGTTTGGATTCCTTTTTCTTTTGCGTGTGCGTATCTATTGTAGGTTTTTGATTTGTGGTTACTATGAGGTTTTGATATGGTAGTCTATATATAAACAAGACTAATTTAAGTTGCTGGTCTTTTAATTTCAAAAGCATTTCCAATATCCTGCATTTGTACTCTCCTCATGATTGCTAGTTTTAATATCATATTTGTGTGTGGATGATTTCTTACCTTTACTGGCAAGCTTTTCCATTCATAATTTTCTTGTTTCTACTTGTGGCCTTTTATTTTTTTCTGCCTAGAGAAGTTCCTTTAGCATTTGTTGCAAAACTGGTCTGGTGATGCTGAATTCCCTTAGCTTCTGCTTGTCTGTAAGCTTCTGATTTCTCCATTTAATCTTAATGAGAGCTCTGCTGGGTAGAGTATTCTTGGTTGTAGGTTCTTCCCTTTTATCAGTTTAAATATATCATGCCACTCCCTTCCGGCCTGTAGAGTTTCTGCTGAAAAATCAGATGATAACCTTATGGCAAATCCCTTGTATGTTATTTGTTGCTTTTCCCTTGTTGCTTTCAATACTTTGTCTTTAACTTTTGTCAGTTTGATTACTATGTATCTTGGCATGTTCCTCCTTGGCTTTATCCTGCCTGGAACTCTCTGCACTTCCTGGACTTGGGTGTCTGTTTCCTTTCCCATGTTAGGGAAGTTTTCAGCTATTATCTCTTCAAATATTTTCCCAGGTCCTTTCTCTCTCTTCTCCATCTGGGACCCTTATAATGTGAATGTTAGTGTGTTTAATTTCATCCCAGAGGCCTCTTAGACTGCCCTCATTTCTTTTCATTCTATTCCATGGCAGTGATTTCCATCATGCTGCCTTACAGTTCACTTATCTGTTCTTCTGCCTCATTTATTCTGCTATTGATTCCGTCTAGTATATTTTTCAGTTCTGTTATTGTATTGCTCACTTCTTTCTGTTTGTTCTTTAGTTTGTCTAGGTCTTTGTTAAACACTTCTTGTATCTTCTTGTGTGTGACTCCATTCTTTTTCTGAGATCTTGGATCATCCTTACTATCATTACTCTGAATTCTATTTTGGGTAGATTGCCTATCTCCACTTCATTTAGTTGTTCTTCTTGGGTTTCTTCTTGTTCCTTTGTCTGGGACGTATTCCTCTGGCATCTCATTCTGTGTAATGTTTTTGTGATTGTGGTTTCCATCCTGCAGGCTGCAGGGTTGTAATTCTTCTTGCTTCTGCTGTCTGCCTCCTGGTGGATGAGGCTGGCCTAAGAGGCTTGTGCAGGCTTCCTGGTGGTAGAGACTGGTCCCTGCCCACTGGTGTGTGGAGCTGGGTCTTGTCCCTCTGGTCGGCAGGACCATGTCAAGAGGTGGGTTTAGTGGGAAGCTTTGGGCTCAGGAAGACTTTCAGCAGCCTGTTTGCTGATGGGTTGGGCTGTGTTCCTGCCCTGTTGGTTATTTGGCCTGAGGCATCCCAGCACTGGAGCCTACAGGCTATTGGGTGGGGCCAGGTCTTGGTGAGAAAATGGCGGCCTCCAGGAGGGCTCACACCAATGCTACTCCTCAGAACTACCACTGCCAGTGTCTTTGTCCCCGCAGTGAGCCACAGCCACCCTGCGCCTCCACAGGAGACTCTCCAATACCAACAGTTAAGTCTGGCCCTGTCTCCTATGAGGTCACTGCTCTTTACCCTGGGTGCTTGTGTGCACAAGACGTTGTATGCACCCTCCAAGAGGGGAATTTCTGTTTCCCTCAGTCCTGTGGAATTCCTGAGAACAAAGCCTGCAGCTCTTCAAAACCAGATGCTCTGGGGGCTCCTCCTCCCATTGCCAGACCTCCAGGCTGGGGAGCCTGACATGGGGCTCAAAACTTTCACTCCTGTGGGAGAACCTCTGTGATATAATTATATCCAGTTTGTGGGTTGCCCACCTGGCAGGTATGGGATTTGTTTTTATCACTATTGCACCCCTCCTGTCTCACTGTGGCTTCTTCTTTGTCTTTGGATGTAGGCTATCTTTTTGGGTAGGTTCCAGTGGTTTTTTTTTTTTTTTTCAGCAGTTAGTTGTGATTTTGTTGTTTTTGTGAGAAGAGGTGAGCTCACGTCCTTCTACTCCATCATCTTGTCTCCACCCTCTTTGTTTTGAATTTGTTTTTGTAGGTCTCTTTTTCACCTTTCTTCTTTTGCTCTGTCTCTCTTGTGATTTGATGACTATCTTTAGTGTTATGTTTGGATTCTTTTTCTTTTTAGTGTGTATATCTATTATAGATTTTCATTTTGCAGTTACCATGAGGTTTTTGTTTAGGAGTCTGTATTTATACATGCTTGTTTTCAGTTGCTTTTCTCTTACTTTCAAGTATATTTTATAGACTCTGCATTTGTGCTCTCCTCCCCTCACAATTACTGTTTTTGATATTACATTTTACATCTAATTGTTTTATGTATCCCTTAACTGCTAATTGTGGATACAAATGATTTTACTCCTTTTGTCTTTTAACCTCCCTATTAGCTGTGCATGGCTGATTTCCCACCTTTATTGTGTGTTTGCCTTTACCAGTGAGCTCTTCCATTTTGTAATTTTCTTGTTTCCAGTTGTGGCCTTTCCTTTTCCACCTAGAGAAGTTCTTTTAGCATTTGTTGTAAAGCTGGTTTGGTGGTGCTGAAATCTTCTAGCTTTTGCTTGTCTATAAAGTTTTTGATTTCTCCATCAAATCTGAATGAGAGCCTTGCTGGGTAGATATTCTTGGTTGTAGGTTTTTCTCTTTCATCATTTTAAGTACATCACGCCATTCCCTTCTGGCTTGCAGAGTTTCTGCTGAAAAATCAGCTGATGGCCTTAGGGAAATTCCCTAAGGAATATTATTTGTTGCTTTTCCCTTGTTGCTTTTAATATTCTCTTTATCTTTTTTTTTTTTTTTTTTTTTTTTTTTTGCAGTACGGGGGCCTCTCACTGCTGTGGCCTCTCCCGTTGCGGAGCACAGGCTCCGGACGCACAGGCTCAGCGGCCATGGCTCACGGGCCCAGCCGCTCCGCGGCATGTGGGATCCTCCCGGACCGGGGCACGAACCCGCGTCCCCTGCATCGGCAGGCGGACTCTCAACCACGGCGCCACCAGGGAAGCCCTCTTTATCTTTTTAAAATTTTTTTATTGGAGTATAGTTGACTTACAATGTGTTAGTTTCAGGTGTATAGCAAAGTGAATCAGGTGTGTGTGTTTGTGTGTGTGTGTGTATATATATGTGTGTGTGTGTGTATATATATATATAATCTCCATTCTTTTTCAGATTCTTTTCCCATATAGGTTATTACAGAATATTGAATAGAGTTCCCTGTTCTGTACAGTAGGGCCTTATTAGTTATCTATTTTATATATAGTACTGTGTATATGTTAATCCCAAGCTCCTAATTTATCACTTCCCCACATGTTTCTCCTATGGTAACCATAAGTTTAATTTTGAGATCTGTGAGTCTGTTTCTGTTTTGTAAATAAGTTCATCTGTATCATTGTTTATTAGATTCCACATATAAGTGATATCTTATGATGTTTGTCCTTCTCTGACTTATTTCACTTAGTATGATAATCTCCATGTCCACACATTTTGCTGCAAATGGCATTATTTTGTCCTTTTTTCTGGCTGAGTAGTACTCCATTGTATATATATACCACATCTTCTTTATCCATTCCTCTGTCAATGGACATTTAGGTTGCTTCCATGTTTTGGCTATTGTAAATAGTGCTATAATAAACATTGGGACTCATGTATCTTTTTCTAATTTGTTTTCATCTTTTCTGGATGTATGCCTAGGATTGGGATTGTTGGATCATGTGGTAACTCTATTTTTAGTTTCTTAAGGAACCTCCATACTGTTCTCCATAGTAGTTGCACCAATTTATTATTCCCACCAACAATGTAGGAGGGTTCCCTTTGCTCCACACCCTTTATCTTTAACTTTTGACATTTTGATTACAATGTGTTGTGGTGTATTCTTCTGTGGCTTAATTCTGCATTGAACTGTCTGTGCTTCCTGGACGTGGGTGACTATTTCCTTCCCCAGGTTAGGGAAATTTTCAGCTATTTTTCAGCTATTATCTCTTCAAATATTTTCTCAGGCCCTTTCTGTCTCTCTTCTTCTGGGACTCCTATAATGCAAATATTGGCATACTTGATGTTGTCCCAGTAGTCTCTTAAACTCTCATTTATTTTCATTCCTTTTTTTTTCTGTTTGGCAGCAGTGATGTCCACTACTCTGTCTTCCAGTTAATGATCCTTTCTTCTGCCTCCCTTAGTCTACTATTGATTCCTTCTAGTGTATTTTTCATTTCAGTTATTCTTTGTTTGGTTGTTCTTTATATTTTTAAATTCTTTGATTAAAAAGTTCTCATTTCTAGCTCTGTGCATCCATTCTCCTCCCGTGTTCTTTGATCGTCTTTACAGTCATTACTCTGAAGTCTTTCTCAGGTAGATTGCCTGTCTCTACGTCACTTAGTTCTTCTGGGGTTTCATCTTGTTCCTTCGTGTGATACATAGTCCTCTGTTGCCTCATTTTGTCTAAATTGCTATTTGTATTTTTATGTATGTGGTAGACTGGTTACATTTCTTGACCTTGGAGAAGTGGCCCTCTGTAGGAGATGTCCTATGTGTCCCAGCAGTGCACTCCCCTCTTGTCACCCAAGGACCAGGGGCCAGCTGGTCCCTGGGTGGTATCTGGCCTGCATTTGCAGACTTGATCTGCAGGCTGAGGCACTGTAGTTTTCTTGCTTCTGGTGCCTGCCCCCCTGGTGGGTGAGGCTTGTCTAGAGGTTTGTGCAGGCTTCCTGATGGGAGGGGCCGGTGCCTGCTCCCCTGGTGGGTAGAGCTGAATCTCGGTTCTCTGGTGTGCAGGGCCATGTCTAGGGGCATGTCTAGTGGTGGCTGTGAGCTCAGGAAATCTTTAGGCAGCCTGTCTGCTGATGGGTGGGTCTCTGTCCCTGCTCAGTTTGTTGTTTGGCCTGAGGCATCCCAGCACTGCAGTCTACAGGTTGTTGGGTGGGACCAGGTCTTGGTGCCAAAATGTCAGCCTCCAGGACAGACCATGTAGATGAATGCTCAATGATATATCCGCCACCAGTGTCTATGTCCCCAGAGTGGGCGACACCTGCTCTTTGCCTCCCCAGGAGACGCTCCAAGACCAGCAGGTAGGTCTGGCCCAGCTGCCTACCAAATTACTGCTTTTGTCCTTGGTCAGCGTGCATGAGATTTTGTGTGCTCCCTTTAAGAGTGAAGCCTCTATTTCCCCTAATCCTGTGACCTCCTGCAATCAAGCCCTGCTGGCCTTCGAAGCCAAATGCTCTGCTGGGCCCCTGGGCTAGGGCACCTGACGTGGGGCTCAGAACTCTCACTCCTGTGGGAAAACCTCTGTCATAAAACTATTTTCCGGTTTGTGGTTTGCCCACCCTGGGGGTTATGGGATTTGATTCTATCACAAGTCTACCTCTCCTACCAGTTTCGTTATGGTTCTGTCTTTATGTGTTTAGTTGTAGAGGATCTTTTCTGGTAGGTTTCAGTCTTTTTCAATGATGGTTGTTGTGCAGATTGTTATTTTGGTGTGCTCATGAGAGGAGGTGAGCTTAGGGTCCTCTACTCTGCCATCTTGGCCACTCCCAATCATGCAATTTTTATCCTTTATTCTTATGATGTGATATATCACATTAATTTAGATCTTCATATATTGAATCATCCTTGCAACTCACAGATAAATCCCACTTGGTTATGGTGTAAGATCCTTTTAATGTGCTGTTGGATTAACTTTGCTAGTATTTTGTTGAGGATTTTTGCATCTATATTCACCAGAGATATAGGCCTATAGTTTTCATTTCTTAAAAAGTTTTCATCTAGCTTTGTTATTAGGGTAATGCTGGCCTCATAAGATGAATTTGGAAGGGTTCTCCCCTTTCTGATTTTTGGGAGGAGTTTGAGATGATTGGCACTAATTCCTCTTCACATGTTTGGTAGAATTTACCAGGGAAGCCGTCTGATCCTGGGCTTTCTTTGGGAGATTTTCTATTACTGAGTCAGTCTCCTTAGTAGTTATGGGTCTGTTTAGGCTTTATTTCTTCATGATTAATTTTGCTAGGTCCTATATTACTAGGAATTTATTCATTTCTTCTAGGTTATCCAGTTTGCTGGTGGATAATTGTTCATAGTAGTCTCTTGTGATCCTTTTTATTTCTGTGTCATCAGTTATAATGTCTCTTCTTTCATTTCTGATTTTATTTGAATTTTATTTCTTTCTTAGTCCAGCTTAAGAGTTTGTAAATTTTTTCATCTTTTCAAAAAACCAACTCATTTGTTTCCTATTTTTAAAAATTTTCTATTTTATTTCTGTTCTTTACTTCTTCCTTCCTTCTAATTTTGAGCTCAATTCGTTCTCTTTCTAACTCTTTGAGGTGTAAAATTAGGTTGTTTGAGATCTTTCTTTTTCTTAATGTATGCACTTAACATTATGAATTTCTTAGTATATAAATTTTGATATGTTGTAATTTCATTTTTATTTGCCTCGAGGTATTGTCTAATTTCCTTTTTAATTTCCCCTTTGACCCAGTGGTTGCTCAAGAGTGTGCTGTTGAAGTTCCACATTTTTTTGGTGAAATTTCCAGTTCCCCTTATGTTGTTATTTCCTAGTTTTATTCCATTATGGCAGGAAAAGATACTTAGCATAATATCAGTCTCTTAAATATCTTGAGACTTGTTTTGTGACATGACATATGATCAATTTTTAATCTAATTTCATCATCTCCCATGGGAAAAATAGTCAGAGAGATGAAGCCACTTGCCTGAGCTCACACAATTAATTAGAGGTCACACAATTACCAGAAAGTAACACCTAACTCAATGCTCTTCCCACTGACCACACTGGCTTTGTTTTTTAATTTCAGTCATGCTGATTCAGACTCAATTCATCATTGAAACCTTCATTTCCTAAAGCAGATTTCATCCTAAAGATTTAGAAATATAAGCAAACTACCATAAAAAAAATCAAACTACAATCAATTGGTTCAGATAAATAAGGAGTTCTCATTCAATGGAAATGTTGATGGGCTGCAGGGACTTGAAATTTGGGTAGTTTATTGGATTTAATAGTATAGATTGTAGTGTTTAAAATGAATTTTTACTCTTACTCTACAAGAAACTAACAGGAGAACCAATCAAAGATCCTAATGTAACATAGGGTGGTAATCCAGCTTGCTGTCCATCAAATTCATGAGGTTCAATGTTCCAAGTGAATAAACTAATTCTAATAAACAGAATGGGACTTTGAGACTATCAAAAATAAATGCATTTAATATTAAGAAACATCTACCAACTGAAAGAGTGATGCATAATTGTCAATAGTCATATTCTCAAATATATAGTCACAAGTATATTTGCTATTCTTTTCATAAAATAATATCATTACATGGTCACCAGCATAAAACCTATTAAAATGTTGTAAGTCAGACCTGTGCATAAGCAAAAACAGTACATTTATTTAAAGATTAGGGTTTAGAACTACATGAATAACAATGGCCAATATTGGGCTTATGCTCGTTTGTTTCATTGAAAATAAGTAATCTTGAGAATGTGGGGCAATAGGTCCATAATGGCTAAAGCCTAACAATTAAAGCTCTCCTCAAGAATTTAAAATACACTATATGAGAAAAAAAGGGGCTCTGTTGTCAAATAAATATGGGATGTACTAGATTATTTCTCAAGGTTATAAGACCTTCCTTTTTTAATTTTTTTACATCTTTATTGGAGTATAATTGCTTTACAATGGTGTGTTACTTTCTGCTGTATAACAAAGTGAATCAGTTATACATATGTTCCCATATCTCTTCCCTCTTGCGTCACCCTCCCTCCCACCCTCCCTATCCCATGCCTCTAGGTGGTCCAAAAGCACTGAGCTGATCTCCCTGTGCTATGAGGCTGCTTCCCACTAGCTATCTATTTTACGTTTGGTAGTGTATATATGTCCATGCCACTCTCTGACTTTGTCCCACCTTACCCTTCCCCCTCCCCATATCCTCAAGTCCATTCTCTAATAGGTCTGTGTCTTTATTACCATCTTAGCCCTAGGTTCTTCATGACATTTTTTTTTTCTTAACTTCCATATATATGTGTTAGCATGCGGTATTTGTCTTTCTCTTTCTGACTTACTTCACTCTGCATGACAGACTCTAGGTCCATCCACCTCATTACAAATAGCTCAATTTTGTTTCTTTTTATGGCTGAGTAATATTCGATTGTATATATGTGCCACATCTTCTTTATCCATTCATCTGATGATGGACACTTAGGTTGTTCCCATCTCCTGGCTATTGTAAATAGAGCTGCAATGAACATTTTGGTACACAACTCTTTTTGAATTATGGTTTTCTCAGGGTATATGCCCAGTAGTGGGATTGCTGGGTCATATGGTAGTTCTATTTGTAGTTTTTTAAGGAACCTCCATACCGTTCTCCATAGTGGCTGTACCAATTCACATTCCCACCAGCAGTGCAAGAGTGTTGCCTTTTCTCCACACCCTCTCCAGCATTTATTGTTTCTAGATTTTTTAATGATGGCCATTCTGACTGGTGTGAGATGATATCTCATTGTAGTTTTGATTTGCATTTCTCTAATGATTAATGATGTTGAGCATTCTTTCATGTGTTTGTTGGCAGTCTGTATATCTACTTTGGAGAAATGTCTATTTAGGTCTTCTGCCCATTTTTGGATTGGGTTGTTTGTTTTTTTGTTATTCAGCTGCATGAGCTGCTTGTAAATTTTGGAGATTAATCCTTTGTCAGTTGCTTCATTTGCAAATATTTTCTCCCATTCTGAGGGTTGTCTTTTGATCTTGTTTATGGTTTCCTTTGCTGTGCAAAAGGTTTGAAGTTTCATTAGGTCTCATTTGTTTATTTTTGTTTTTATTTCCATTTCTCTAGCAGGTGGGTCAAAAAGGATCTTGCTGTGAATTATGTCATAGAGTGTTCTGCCCATGTTTTCCTCTAAGAGTTTGATAGTTCCTGGCCTTACATTTAGGTCTTCAATCCATTTTGAGCTTATTTTTGTGTATGGTGTTAGGGAGTGATCTAATCTCATACTTTTACATGTACCTGTCCGGTTTTCCCAGCACCACTTATTGAAGAGGCTGTCCTTTCTCCACTATACATTCCTGCCTCCTTTATCAGAGATAAGGTGACCATATGTGCGTGGGTTTATCTCTGGGCTTTCTATCCTGTTCCATTGATCTATCTTTCTGTTTTTGTGCCAGTACCATACTGTCTTGATGACTGTAGCTTTGAAGTATAGTCTGAAGTCAGGGAGCCTGATTCCTCCAGTTCCATTTTTCGTTCTCAAGATTGCTTTGGCTATTCGGGGTCTTTTGTGTTTCCATACAAATTGTGAAATTTTTTGTTCTAGTTCTGTGGAAAATGCCAGTGGTAGTTTGAAAGGGATTGCATTGAATCTGTAGATTGCTTTGGGTAGTAGAGTCATTTTCACAATGTTGATTCTTTTAATCCAAGAACATGGTATATCTCTCTATCTATTTGTATCATCTTTAATTTCTTTCATCAGTGTCTTATAATTTTCTGCATACAGGTCTTTTGTCTCCTTGGGTAGCTTTATTCCTAGATATTTTATTCTTTTTGTTGCAGTGGTAAATGGGAGTGTTTTCTTGATTTCACTTTCAGATTTTTCATCATTAATGTATAGGAATGCCAGAGATTTATGTGCATTAATTTTGTATCCTTCTACTTTACCAAATTCATTGATTAGCTGTAGTAGTTTTCTAGTAGCATCTTTAAGATTCTCTATGTATAGTATCATGTCATCTGCAAAAAGTGACAGCTTTACTTCTTTTCTGATTTGGATTCCTTTTATTTCCTTTTCTTCTCTGATTGCTGTGGCTAAAACTTCCAAATCTATGTTGAATAAGAGTGATGAGAGTGGGCAACCCTGTCTTCTTCCTGATCTTAGTGGAAATGCTTCCAGTTGTTCACCATTGAGGACGATGTTGGCTGTGGGTTTGTCATATATGGCATTTATTATGTTGAGGAAAGTTCCTTCTATGCCTACTTTCTGGAGGGTTTTTATCATAAATGGATGTTGAATTTTGTCGAAAGCTTTCTCTGCATCTATTGAGATGACCGTATGGTTTTTCTCCTTCAATTTGTTAATATGGTGTATCACATTGATTGATTTGCCTGTATTGAAGAATCATTGCATTCCTGGAATAAACCCCACTTGATCATGTTGTATGATCCTTTTAATGTGCTGTTGGATTCTGTTTGCTAGTATCTTGTTGAGGATTTTTGCATCTATGTTCATCAGTGATATTGGCATGTAGTTTTTTTTCTTTGCGACATCCTTGTCTGGTTTGGTATCAGGGTGATGGTGGCTTCGTAGAATGAGTTTGGCGGTGTTCCTCCCTCTGATATATTTTGGAAGAATTTGAGAAGGATAGGTGTTAGCTCTTCTCTAATTGTTTGATAGAATTCGCCTGTGAAGCCATCTGGTCCTGGGCTTTTGTTTGTTGGAAGATTTTTAATCACAGTTTCAATTTCAGTGCTTGTGATTGGTCTGCTCATATTTTCTATTTCTCCCTGGTTCAGTCTTGGCAGGTTGTGCTTTTCTAAGAATTTGTCCATTTCTTCCAGGTTGTCCATTTTATTGGCGTAGAGTTGCTTATAGTAATCTCTCATGATCTTTGTTATTTCTGCAGTGTCAGTTGTTACTTCTCCTTTTTCATTTCTAATTCTATTGATTTGAGTCTTCTCCCTTTTTTTCTTGATGAGTCTGGCTAATGGTTTATCAATTTTGTTTATCCTTTCAGAGAACCAGCTTTTAGTTTTATTGATCTTTGCTATCATTTCCTTCATTTCTTTTTCATTTATTTCTGATCTGATTTTTATGATTTCTTTCCTTCTGCTAACTTTGGGGTTTTTTTGTTGTTTTTTCTCTAATTGCTTTAGGTGCAAGGTTAGGTTGTTTATTCGAGATGTTTCCTGTTTCTTAAGGTAAGATTGTATTGCTATAAACTTCCCTCTTAGAACTGCTTTTGCTGCATCCCATAGATTTTGAGTTGTTGTGTCTCCATTGTCATTTGTTTCTAGGTATTTTTTGATTTCCTCTTTGATTTCTTCAGTGATCACTTCGTTATTAAGTAGTGTATTGTTTAGCCTCCATGTGTTTGTATTTTTTACAGATCTTTTCCTGTAATTGATATCTAGTCTCATAGCGTTGTGGTCGGAAAAGATACTTGATACAATTTCAATTTTCTTAAATTTACCAAGGCTTGATTTGTGACCCAAGATATGATCTATCCTGGAGAATGTTCCATGACCACTTGAGAAAAATGTGTATTCTGTTGTTTTTGGATGGAATGTCCTATAAATATCAATTAAGTCCATCTTGTTTAATGTATCATTTAAAGCTTGTGTTTCCTTATTTATTTTCATTTTGGATGATCTGTCCATTGGTGAAAGTGGGGTGTTAAAGTGCCCTACTATAAATGTGTTACTGTTGATTTCCCCTTTTATGGCTGTCAGTATTTGCCTTATGTATTGAGGTGCCCCTATGTTGGGTGCATAAATATTTACAATTGTTATATCTTCTTCTTGGATCGATCCCTTGATCATTATGTAGTGTCCTTCTTTGTCTCTTCTAATAGTCTTTGTTTTAAAGTCTATTTTGTCTGATATGAGAATTGCTACTCCAGCTTTCTTTTGGTTTCCATTTGCATGAAATAACTTTTTCCATCCCCTTACTTTCAGTCTGTATGTGTCTCTAGGCCTGAAGTGGGTCTCTTGTAGACAGCAAATATATGCGTCTTGTTTTTGTATCCATTCAGCCAATCTGTGTCTTTTGGTGGGAGCATTTAGTCCATTTACATTTAAGGTAAATATCGATATGTGTGTTCCCATTCCCATTTTCTTAATTGTTTTGGGTTCGTTATTGTAGGTCTTTTCCCTCTTTTGTGTTTCTTGCCTAGAGAAGTTCCTTTAGCAGTTGTTGTAGAGCTGGTTTTGTGGTGCTGAACTCTCTCAGCTTTTGCTTGTCTGTAAAGGTTTTAATTTCTCCATCAAATCTGAATGAGATCCTTGCTGGGTAGAGTAATCTTGGTTGCAGGTTTTTCTCCTTCAACACTTTCAATATGTCCTGCCACTCCCTTCTGGCTTGCAGAGTTTCTGCTGAAAGATCAGCTATTAATCTTATGGGGATTCCCTTATATGTTATTTGTTGTTTTTCCCTTGCTGCTTTTAATATGTTTTCTTTGTATTTAATTTTTGACAGTTTGATTAATATGTGTCTTGGCGTATTTCTTCTTGGATTTATCCTGTATGGGACTCTCTGTGCTTCCTGGACTTGATTAACTATTTCCTTTCCCATATTAGGGAAGTTTTCAAGTATAATCTCTTCAAATATTTTCTCAGTCCCTTTCTTTTTCTCTTCTTCTTCTGGAACCCCTATAATTCGAATGTTGGTTTGTTTAATGTTGTCCCAGAGGTCTCTGAGACTGTCCTCAGTTCTTTTCATTCTTTTTTCTTTATTCTGCTCTGCAGTAGTTATTTCCACTATTTTATCTTCCAGGTCAGTTATCCATTCTTCTGCCTCAGTTATTCTGCTATTGATCCCATCTAGAGTATTTTTCATTTCATTTTTTGTGTTGTTCATCATTGTTTGTTTCATGTTTAGTTCTTCTAGGTCCTTGTTAACTGATTCTTGCATTTTGTCTATTCTATTTCCAAGATTTTGGATCATCTTTACTATCATTATTCTGAATTCTTTTTCAGGTAGACTGCCTATTTCCTCTTCATTTGTTAGGTCTGGTGGGTTTTTATCTTGCTCCTTCATCTGTGTGTGTTTTTCTGTCTTTTCATTTTGCTTATCTTACTGTGTTTGGGGTCTCCTTTTTGCTGGCTGAAGGTTCGTAGTTCCTGTTGTTTTTTGTGTCTGTCCCCAGTGGCTAAGGTTGGTTCAGTGGGTTTTGTAGGTTTCCTGGTGGAGGGGACTAGGGCCTGTGTTCTGGCGGATGAGGCTGGATCTTGTGTTTCTGGTGGGCAGTTCCACGTCTGGTGGTGTGTTTCGGGGTGTCTGTGGCCTTATTATGATCTTGGGCAGCCTCTCTGCTAATGGATGGGGCTGTGTTCTTGTTTTGCTAGTTGTTTCGCATAGGGTGTCCAGCACTATAGCTTGCTGGTCGTTGAGTGAAGCTGGGTGTTGGGGTTGAGATGGAGATCTCTGGGAGATTTTTGCCATTTGATATTATGTGCAGCTGGGAGGCCTCTTGTGGACCAGTGTCCTGAAGTTGGTTCTCCCACCTCAGAGGCACAGCACTAACTCCTGGCTGCAGCACCAAGAGCCTTTTATCCACACCGCTCCTTAATTTGGGATGATTCGTTGTCTATTCATGTATTCCACAGATGCAGGGTACATTAAATTGATTGAAGAGCTTTAATCCGCTGCTTCTGAGGCTGCTGGGAGAGATTTCCCTTTCTCTTCTTTGTTCTCACAGCTCCCAGGGGCTCAGCTTTGGATTTGGCCCCGCCTGTGCGTGTAGGTTGCCGGAGGGCGTCTGTTTTTTGCTCAGACAGGACGGGGTTAAAGGAGCTGCTGATTCGGAGGCTCTGGCTCACTCAGGCCGGGGGGGTTGGGAGGGTCACGGAGTGCGGGGCGGGCCTGCGGCGGCAGAAGCCGGCGTGACGTTGCTAGCCTGAGGCGCGCCGTGTGTTCTCCCGGGGGAGTTGTCCCTGGATCCCGGGACCCTGGCAGTGGCGGGGTGCACAGGTTCCCCAGAAGGGGGTGTGGATAGGACCTGTGTTCACACACAGGCTTCTTGGTGGTGGCAGCAGCGGCCTTAGCGTCTCATGTCTGTCTCTGGGCTCCGCACTTTTAGCCGCGGCTCGCGCCCGTCTCTGGAGCTCTCTTAAGCAGCGTTCTTAATCCCCTCTCCTCGTGCACCAGGAAACAAAGAGGGAAGAAAAAGTCTCTTGGCTCTTCGGGAGGTCCAGACTTTTCCCCGGACTCCCTCCCGGCTAGCCGCGGTGCACTAACGTCCTGCAGGCTGTGTTCACGCCGCCAACCTCAGTCCTCTCCCGGCTCTCTCCGCTTTGTCCTCCGCACCCCTGTTGCTGTGCTCTCCTCCGCGGCTCCGAAGCTCCCCCACTCCGCCACCCACAGTCTCCGCCCGCGAAAGGGCTTCCAAGTGTGTGGACACTTTTCCTCCTTCACAGCTTCCTCCCGCTGGTGCAGGACCCGTCCCTATCCTTTTGTCTCTGTTTATTTTTTTCTTTTGCCCTTCCCAGGTAAGTGGGGGGTTTCTTGCCTTTAGGAGGTCTGAGGTCTTCTGCCAGCATTCAGTAGGTGTTCTGTAGGAGTTGTTCCATGCGTAGATGTATTTCTGGTGTATCTCCCGTTTTTCATTTCTAATTCTATTGATTTGAGTCTTCTCCCTTTTTTTCTTGATGAGTTTGGCTAATGGTTTATCAATTTTGTTTATCTTCTTCAAGAACCAGCTTTTAGTTTTATTGAACTTTGCTATCGTTTCCTTCGTTTCTTTTTCATTTATTTCTGATCTGATCTTTATGATTTCTTTCCTTCTGCTAACTTTGGAGTTTTTTTGTTCTTCTTTCTCTAATGGCATTACGTGCAAGTGTGGTTGTTTATTTGAGATGTTTCCTGTTTTTTAAGGTAAGATTGTGTAGCTGTAAACTTCCCTCTTAGAACTGCTTTTGCACCCATGGGTTTTGGGTCATCGTGTCTCCATTGTCATTTGTTTCTAGGTATTTTTTGATTTCCTCTTTGATTTCTTCAGTGATCAATTCGTTATTAAGTAGTGTATTGTTTAGCCTCCATGTGTTTGTATTTTTTACAGATATTTTCCTATAATTGATATCTAGTCTCATATCATTGTGGTTGGCAAAGATACTTGATACAATTTCAGTTTTCTTAAATTTACCAAGGCTTGACTTGTGACCCAAGATATGATCTATCCTGGAGAATGTTCCACGAGCACTTGAGAAAAATGTGTATTCTGTTGTTTTTGGATGGAATGTCCTATAAATATCAATTAAGTCCATTTTGTTTAATATGTCATTTAAAGCTTGTGTTTCCTTATTTATTTTCATTTTGGATGATCTGTCCATTGGTGAAAGTGGGGTGTTAAAGTGCCCTACTATGAATGTGTTACTGTCAATTTCCCCTTTTATGGCTGTTAGTATTTGCCTTATTTATTGGGGTGCTCCTATGTTGGGTGCATAAATGTTTTCAATTGTTATATCTTCTTGGATTGATCCCTTGATCATTATGTAGTGTCCTTCTTTGTTTCTAATAGCCTTTACTTTAAAGTCTATTTTGTCTGATATGAGAATTGCTACTCCAGCTTTCTTTTGGTTTCCTTTTGCATGGAATATTTTTTTCCATCCCCTCACTTTCAGTCTGTGTGTGTCTCTAGTTCTGAAGTGGGTCTCTTGTAGACAGCATATATACGGGTCTTGTTTTTGTATCCATTCAGCCAGTCTGTGTCTTTTGGTGGGAGCATTTAATCCATTTACATTTAAGGTAATTATCAATATGTATGTTCCTATTCCCATTTTCTTAATTGTTTTTGGTTTGTTATTGTAGCATTGGTTTTAAAGCATTGGTTGTAAAGCTGGTTTGGTGGTGCTGAACTCTCTCAGCTTTTGCATATCTGTAAAGGTTTTAATTTCTCCATCAAATATGAATGAGATCCTTGCTGGATAGAGTAATCTTGGTTGTAGGTTTTTCTCCTTCATCACTTTAAATATGTCCTGCCAGTCCTTTCTGGCTTGCAGAATTTCTGCTGAAAGATCAGCTGTTAACCTTATGGGGATTCCCTTGTATGTTATTTGTTGTTTTTCCCTTGGTGGTTTTAACATGTTTTCTTTGTATTTAATTTTTGACAGTTTGATTAATATGTGTCTTGGCGTGTTTCTCCTTGAATTTATCCTGTATGCGATTCTCTGTACTTCCTGGACTTGATTAACTATTTCCTTTCCCATATTAGGGAAGTTTTCAACTATAATCTCTTCAAATATTTTCTCAGTCCCTTTCTTTTGCTCTTCTTCTTCTGGGACCCCTGTAATTCAAATGTTGGTTTGTTTAATGTTGTCCCAGAGGTCTCTGAGACTGTCCTCAGTTCTTTTCATTCTTTTTTCTTTATTCTGCTCTGCAGTAGTTATTTCCAGTATTTTACCTTCCAGGTCACTTATCCGTTCTTCTGCCTCATTTATTCTGCTATTGGTCCCTTCTAGAGTATTTTTAATTTCATTTATTGTATTGTTCATTGTTGCTCGTTTCATCTTTAGTTCTTCTAGGTCCTTGTTAAATGTTTCTTGCATTTTCTCTATTCTATTTCCAAGATTACCTATGTCCTCTTCATTTTTTAGGTCTGGGTTTTTTTAATCTTGCTCCTTCATCTGCTGTGTCTTCTCATTTTGCTTATCTTACTGTTTTTGGGGTCTCCTTTTTGCAGGCTGCAGGTTCGTAGTTCCCGTTGTTTTTGGTGTCTGTCCCCAGTGGCTAAGGTTGGTTCAGTGGGTTGTGTAGGCTTCCTGGTGGAGGGGACTAGTGCCTGTGTTCTGGTGGATGAGGCTGGATCTTGTCTTTCTGGTGGGCAGGTCCACGTCTGGTGGTGTGTTTTG
This sequence comes from Orcinus orca, assembly GCF_937001465.1. Taxonomy (NCBI): domain Eukaryota; kingdom Metazoa; phylum Chordata; class Mammalia; order Artiodactyla; family Delphinidae; genus Orcinus; species Orcinus orca. The sequence goes on along the minus strand of NC_064560.1, from coordinate 157,108,267 downwards.
GGGTGTCTGTGGACTTATTATGATTTTAGGCAGCCTCTCTGCTAATGGGTGGGGTTGTGTTCCTGTCTTGCTAGTTGTTTGGCATAGGTTGTCCAGCACTGTAGCTTGCTGGTCGTTGAGTGAAGCTGGGTGTTGGTGTTGAGATGGAGATCTCTGGGAGATTTTTGCCGTTTGATATTACGTGGAGCTGGGAGGTCTCTTGTGGACCAGTGTCGTGAAGTTGGCTGTCCCACCTCAGAGGCACAGCACTGACTCCTGGCTGCAGCACCAAGAGCATTTCATCCACTCGGCTCAGAATAGAAGGGAGAAAAAGTAGGAAGGAAGGAAGGAAGGATGAAAGAAAGAAAGGAAGGAAGAGGATAAAATAAAATAAAGTAAAATAAAATAAAGTTATTAAAATAAAAAATAATTATGAAGAAAAAAACTTTTTATAAAGTAAGGAAAAAAACCAAAAAACGGACGGATAGAACCCTAGAACAAATGGTGAAATCAAAGCTATACAGACAAAATCTCACACAGAAGCATACACATACACACTCACAAAAAGTGGAAAAGTGGAAAAAATAATAAATCTTGCTCTCAAAGTCCCCCTCCTCTATTTGGGATGATTCGTTGTCTATTCATGTATTCCACAGATGCAGGGCACATCAAGTTGATTGTGGAGATTTAATCCACTGCTCCTGAGGCTGCTGGGAGAGATTTCCCTTTCTCTTCTTTGTTCGCACAGCTCCCAGGGGCTCAGCTTTGGATTTGGCCCCGTCTCTGCGTGTAGGTCGCCGGAGTGCGTGTGTTCTTTGCTGAGACAGGACGGGGTAAAAGGAGCAGTTGATTCGGGGGCTCTGGCTCACTCAGGCTGGGGGGAGGGAGGGGCTTGGAGTGCGGGGCGGGCCTGTGGCGGCAGAGGTCGGCGTGATGTTGCAGCAGCCTGAGGCGCGCCGTGCGTTCTCCCCGGGGAGTTGTCCCTGAATCACGGGACCCTGGCAGTGGCGGGGTGCACAGGCTCCCCGGAAGGGGGGTGTGGATAGTGACCTGTGCTCGCACACAGGCTTCTTGGTGGTGGCAGCAGCAGCCTTACTGTCTCATGCCTGTCTCTGGGGTCTGTGCTATTAGCCACGGCTCGCGCCTGTCTCTGGAGCTCCTTTAAGCAGCGCTCTTAATCCCCTCTCTTTGCACACTAGGAAACAAAAAGGGAAGAAAAAGTCTTTTGCCTCTTCGGTAGGTCCAGTCTTTTCCCCGGACTCCCTCCCGGCTAGCCGTGGTGCACTAACCCCCTGCAGGCTGTGTTCACGCCGCCAACCCCAGTCCTCTCCCGGCATCTGACTGAAGCCTGAGCCTCAGCTCCCAGCTCCGCCTGCCCCGGCGGGTGAGCAGAGAAGCCTCTCGGGCTGGTGAGTGCCGGTCGGCCCTGTTCCTGTGTGCGGGAGTCTCTCTGCTTTGCCCTCCGCACCCCTGTTGCTGTGCTCTCCCCTGCGTCTCTGAAGCTTCCCCCTCCGCCACCCGCAGTCTCCGCCCGCGAAGGGGCTTCTAGTGTGTGGAAATCTTTCCTCCTTCACAGCTCCCTCCCACTGGTGCAGGTCCCGTCCCTATCCTTTTGTCTCTGTTTATTCTTTTGCCCTACCCAGGTACGTGGGGGGATTTCTTGCCTTTTGGGAGGTCTGAGGTCTTCTGCCAGCGTTCAGTAGATGTTCTGTAGGAGTTGTTCCACGTGTAGATGTATTTCTGATGTATCTGTGGGGAGGAAGGTGATCTCTGCATCTTACTCTTCCGCCATCTTCCCCGTCTCTCCTATAAGGACTTCTTTTGCAGAACATTATCTGTTGCAGAACATTTTCTGAGACTTAAGTTCTAAAGATGACACTTTGGGAAGTATCTTATATTACCAAACTCAGGTTTGGCTGCTCACTGCTGGAAAGCCAGTACTTGAGAAACAAGTGTTGGTTGGAAAGGAAAGGTTGCTTTATTCAGGAGGTTGGCACCCTGGGGAGAAGGTGGACTTGTGTCCAAAAACCAGCTCCAAAGATTCTGTTTGACCATCAGAGTCTTAAAAGGAGAAAAGGGAAGTTAATTGCCATTAACCATTTAGGGAGGGGATCAGAGTCTTTGTTATCTTTCACTGTGTACAGACTTTCCTCTGATTGGTTGGTGGTGAGGTAACTGGGTGGTGTTCAAGGAATCTTGTGCTCAGCCTGAAGTTATCATCCTCCACCTGGGTGGGGGGCCTTAGTTCCTACAGAAGAACTCAAAGATGTTGTTATGTATAGTTTTTGAGGAGGAACCAGGACGCTGCCCCATCGCTGCACTATTGTTCCTTTTTTAAAATTTTTTTTTAATTTAGGACTTCCCTGGCAGTCCAGTTGTTAAGACTCTGTGCTTCCAATGCAGGGGGTGTGGGTTTGATCCCTGGTTGGGGAACTAAGATCCCACATGCCTGCCACGGGGCATGGCCAAATTTTATTTTATTTTATTGAAGTATAGTTGGTTTACAATATTGTGTTAATTTCTGCTGTACAGCAAAGTGATCCAGTTATACATATATATATATATATATATATATATATAATATAAATTCTGTTTCATATTATTTTCCATTATGGTTTATCCCAGGATATTGAATATAGTTCCCTGTGCCATACAGTAGGACCTTGTTGTTTATCCATTCTACCTGCAATAGTTTGCGTCTGCTAATTGCAAACTCCCAATCCATCCCTTCCCCACCACCCTCCCACTTGGCAACCACAAGTCTGTTCTCTGTGAATCTGTTTTTGTTTCATGGATAAGTTCATTTGTGTCATTTTAGATTCCACATATAAGTGATATCATATGGTATTTGTCTTTCTTTTTCTGACTTACTTCACTTACTATGATAATCTCTAGTTGCATCCATGTATTACTGTTTCTTGATTGTCACTCCTTTGATTCTGCATTCTCTCACTTCCCTGATTAGCAACTGTTTGAATCTGCCTTTTAGAACTCAAGGAAGGTCAAGGAGGCTGAATGAAGCCTATTTCCTACAAAAAAGAAAGAGAGGACATGGAAAATATTTGTACCTGGGAGGGCCCCACAGGGTCCTGCTTAGTTTCACTTGCAAGGGAACACTATATAAACCACTATTGTTTATTGAGCAATTATGTACCATAGTTCCTATGTTACCTTCACATCTCTAAGGAATTGAAGCATTATTACCACTCTGTTTTAAAGATAAGGAAATACCTGCCCATCCATTTAACCCAATGGATCTAAATAGCAGAACATTTCCAGAATGTATGCAGAAATCAAACCCTGGGATTAAAAAATGTTCCCTTCCAAGTTTTCTCAGAAATATATAACTATATAATAGGAACCCCAAATCTGTGAACTGTGCTGTGATGATACCCAGTTTACTGATCTATAGCAAGTTTCCATCATGTTAAATAACAATTTTGAGAACTCAGCAAGTTCCCAGAATTATGTATAAATCTCATCTTTAACCCTGAACTCCCTCAAACTAATCTGAGAATTTTTGGAGATATTTTTTCCCTGTAAGGTGGAAATGGTTAAAGGTATGTACTAAAGAAATCAACCCTAAAGGATAGGGAATGGACGATTAGAAAAGATGCAGTGGAGTCGAGTCAGGTCTAGTCACAGAAGAGAAGATGGAAGCTAGAATCACAGGGCAGAAAGAACACGTGAGTGGTTAGGCCATCCATTCCCATCTCCATGTGGGGCCATATACCTCAAGTTCCAAGGGAACTATGTTGGGAGAACCAAAACCAATGAGCACAATGTGGAATTAGTTACTTGAGTGGTTAGGCCATCCGTTCCCATCTCCATGTGGGGCCATATACCTCAAGTTCCAAGGGAACTATGTTGGGAGAACCAAAACCAATGAGCACAATGTGGAATTAGTTACTTGTACCACAGAGGCATACAATCAATACAATCATTTAGTTGAAGGATTTCTCAAAGCATGGAACATGGATCACCTGCAGAGTCATCTAGGTTGTCCATCAAGTGTAAATTCCTGGAGAGACCTAGAACTAGAACATCAGCCTCTGTTGATGTGACTAAGGAATCTGCATGATAAGCAAACACCTCAGGGCACTCTGATGTTAGCTCAAGTTTGAACCTGGAATTAGGCAAAAATGTCCATTATACTTCTTTAATAAGAATAGCCTTGATATTCAACTAGAGCCTGTTTAGAAGATAAAAGAAGGAAGCAATGCTTAAGAATAGTCCCTTTGGGCATTCCAACACATGTCCCACAATTGGCAATGGGCATTCAAGGGGCCACAGCAGGTTGAACATAATTTTCTTAGGCTTACAGCTTTGGCAGCCATAACCACTGTGGTCTCATTTTGCCACCCTTGGGCACATTTTGTGTCTCTGGGAGAGAAAACTTGCTTCTGCAGCTGTTTACTGAGAAACCCACTACAGATATACAAGTCGTCATTTTTCCCTCTGTTCCCAAAGCCACATTTCCTAATTTACATTAAAAAGTCCTTGTAATTAAATAACTAAAAGTAAGACCTGAATGAAATTGAAGTCATGGTTAAAAACTCATTTAAGCTTGGAAAAGATAAACCTCCAAATGTTAAGTGTTTCTTTCTGGGTGGTGGGATTATGAATTTCTTACTTACCAAGTTTTAAGTTTTTTACAATGGACTTCTACTGGCTTTTATTTTGGTTATAAAAGTTTTTGTTTTCAAAAATACTTTTTAAAGCAAGTAGATTTTGAGATCTTATAATAGCATTCTATTCTTTAAAATAGCATTCTATGCTTTCAGAAAGTGTATTCTATTTTTTCATCCTCATAGCAAAAATAGACAATCCTTAAGAATATCATGCTGTCTTGTAATCTTTTTAGTACGCTTATGTGTATGTTCTCTTTATCTAATGACAAGGGGAAGTGTGATTGAAAGAAATGACCTATGTTGTAAGACTTTGGAAAACATCTCAAGGTAGGCAAAAATTTGAGGATCCTGATTTTTATCTCAGTGACTAAGAAAATGTATAGTACTGTATTTTTCATTTTATTTTAGTGAGGTATAGTTGACTTACAGTATTGTATTAATTACTGCTGTATAGCAAAGTGATTCAGATATATATATACACACATTCTTTTTCATATTCTTTTCCATTATGGTTTATCACAGGATATTGTATATAGTTCCCTGTGCTATACAGTAGGACCTCCTTGTTTATCTATTCTATATATAATAGTTTGCATCTGCTAATCTCAAATTCCCAGTCCATCCCTCCCCCATCCCGTCCCCCTTGACAACCACAAGTCTGTTCTCTATGTCTGTGAGTCTGTTTTGTTTCATAGATAAGTTCATTTGTGTCATATTTTAGATTCTACATATGAGTGATATCATATATTTGTCTTTCTCTATCTGACTTACTTCACTTAGTATGATAATCTCTAGGTCCATCCATGTTGCTGCAAATGGTGTTCTTTTTTTTCAGATATGGCTGAGCCATATTCCATTGTATATATGTACTATGTCTTCTTTATCCATTCATCTGTCAATGGACATTTAGGTTGTTTCCATGTCTTGGCTATTGTGAATAGTACTGCTAGGAACATAGGGGTGCATGCATCTTTTTGAATTAGAGTTTGGTCTGGGTATATGCCCAAGAGTGGGATTGCTGGGTCATATGGCAACTCTATTTTTAGTTTTCTTGAGGAACCTCTATACTGTCCTCCATAGTGGCTGCACCAATCTACATCCCCACCAACAGTGTAGGAAGGTTCCCTTTTCTCTACACCCTCTCCAGCATTTATTTGTAGATTTAAAAATTATGGCCATTTTGACCCATGTGAGGTGGTATTTCATCATAGTTTTCATTTGTAGTTCTCTGATAATTAGTGATGTTGAACATCTTTTCATGTGTCTGTTGGCCATCTGTATGTCTTCTTTGGAGAAATGTCTATTTAGGTCTTCTGCCCATTTTTCAGTTAGGTTGTTTGTTTTTTGTTGTTGAGTTGTATGAGCTGTTTGTATATTTTGGAAATTAATCCCTTTTCAGTCGCATCATTTGTAAATATTTTCTCCTAGTCTGTAGGTTGTCTTTACGTTTTGTTTACAGTTTCCTTTGCTGTATGGTACTGTAGTTCAATTCTAGGAATCACATTTTTCATAATCTAACATCTCTGAATTTAGTATGTATCTTTTAAAAATTAGTTTTGACATATAATTCACATACCATAAAAGTCACCCCTTCAAAGTATAAAACTCAGTTGCTTTTAGCACATTCAGAGTCGTGCAACCATTACTACTGTTACCGCAGGTCCGTGTGCCCGATGCACAGTGAGCGCAAACAAACCAAAGCGTTGGAGTTTGGAGCAGAGAAAGGTTTATTGCAGGGTCAAGCAAGAACGGTGGCTCATGCTCAGAAAAACCTGAATTCCCTGATGGTTTTCAGGGACATGTTTTTATAGGCAAAATTTGGGATGAGGGCTGCAGGGTGTGTGACTTTCTTCTGATTGGTTGGTGGTAAGGTAACAGGGTGGTGCTCCAGGAACCTTGCACTCAGCCTGAAGTTACCATCCTCCATCTGGCTGGGGCCTTAGTTCCTGCAGAAGTCAAAGATATATGGTTACTTATAGTCCTTGAGGAGGAACCAGGATACTGCCCTGTTGCTACACTTTTGTTTCTTGACTGCTTCTCCTTTGTTTCTGCATTCTCTCCCTTTCCTGATTTGCAGCTGTTTGAATCTGCCCTTTGGAACTCAGGGCAGGCTGAATGAAGCCTATTTGCTACAAACTAGAAGCTCAGTCTCACAACCCTCTTTGGTATATAGCTGGGAGTGAAAATGCTGGCTCATGTGGTAACTGTATATTTTATATTTTGAGGAGTTGTAAACTGCTGCTCCGAAGTGGTTGCACCGTTTTACAGTTCTACCAACAGTGTATGAGGGTTCCAGTTTTTCAACACATTCTCAACACTTGTTACTGTCTTTTTGATTTTAACTATCACAGTGGGTATAAAGTGGTATTCTGTGGTTTTTAACTTGCATTTCTGTGATGCCTAATGATGTTGGGAATCTTTATGTGCTTATTGGTCATTTGTGTATCTTCTTTGGAAAAGTATTCAAATCTTTTGACCCTTTTTTAACTGGGTTACCTATCCTTTTCTTGATGAGTTATGAGTTCTCCATGTATTCTGGAAACAACTGCCTTATTAGTTATATGATCTCCAAATATCTTCTCCCATTGTATGGGTTGTCTTTTTACCTTTTTTTTTTTTTTTTTTTTACTTTTGAGAGTGTCTTTTGATGCACAAAATATTTTAATTTTGAAGTCCAGTTTATCTTCTTTCTTATGTTTGTGTTTTTTGGTGTTTAAGAAATCACTGACTAATCCAGGGTCACAAAGGTTTTACTCTGTTCTATAGTTTTTGCTCTCTGTCCATTTTGAGTTAATTTTTGTATATTGTGTCAGGTAGGGGTCTAACTTCATTCTTTTGCATGTGGATATCTAGTTATCCCAGCTCCATTTGTTAAATACTCTTCTTTCCCCATTGAATAGTTTGGGCACCCTTGTAAAACCGAGTGCATCCCACAGTTGTAACTGGCTATGTTTTTCTATAATAACGCATCTTACAAATCATGGCATCTTAGATTTGTTAAAGTGTTAGAATACTTAATCCTGAAATAAAAGCCTATATAAATGTATATTTGGGGGGGGGATGAAAAATCTATTTCCCTCAACAATACTAAGACTCCTTAAATATCAATGTGATGAGAAAAAAACTGTCAAATACCTTTTCTTATGAAAGACATACTAGTTTAAGGCTTGGAGGCTTACATATAATGCTATGTTGTTAAAAGTGAATGAAGATTGTCACAAAGGTAGCAATATGACTATAATGGCCATGCAGAAAATCCATTAATTCTACAAGCCAGGTTAAATTCTCCTAGAAGTGAGATTTATTTGACAGTGATGTAATGTCACAAATATAAACACCAATGGAATTTTTCAGATAAAAAAATTGAGGGCTTCCCTGGTGGCGCAGTGGTTGAGAGTCCGCCTGCCGATGCAGGGGACACGGGTTCGTGCCCCGGTCCGGGAAGATCCCACATGCCGCAGAGCGGCTGGGCCCGTGAGCCATGGCTGCTGAGCCTGCGCGTCCGGAGCCTGTGCTCCGCAACGGGAGAGGCCACAACAGTGAGAGGCCCGTGTACCGCAAAAAAAAAAAAAAAAAATTGTGATTTTTCAGAATCTTGGTTTAAATAGGTATTGTGCAGAATATAAAACAATGATCAGCTCAACTGTCTGAGATCGAATTATAAGTTTGAAAAATGCAAAAGTCAAGTCTACTTTTACATCCTCTTCCTATCTAATGTCCTGATGAAGACAACGACTCACAAACATACTGAGATCCGTTTAATAGTTTCTGAAGATTTTTCCTGTAAAATGGCTTGTATTTCCACAGATATAACAGTGAAGAAATAAACTTTTCAATTTGACATGAAATATAAAAGAAGTTTTACAAATATATCCATAAAATTTAACTGCTCATAACACTATACATGGTAAATATGACCAACCTCTTAGCTTCTAGACTATTTAAAACAGAGAAACAATATGTCATCTCAGCTAAAAAGAAACAACTTCCCTTTCATCGAGTTTATTTTTGTTTAGAAACAGTTAAGTAGAACTGGAAAAATACTTGCTTTTCCTTATCCTCCTCTAGGGATTCTGCATGAGGGTGAAAACTTGAGAGGATATTAGTTTTACTAAGAAGAAATACTGAACCTTCTTCTGTTTTACTGATTCAGTAATGCTTACATTCTTTTAAAAAGATCCTGGAGTTGTCTCATTGGTCTTCGACTGGGTCATAAAGAAATGATGACAGAGCTGTGCTCTCCTTCTAGCATTAAAGGAGGAACTTCATACCCTCAGCCTATGAAGGTTAAACTCTGGGGTTGTAAGAGCTACAGCCAAAAGAACAGCGCTAGATCCAGCTTAAAATCAAGGTTCTGTGGTTTGTCTATTAGAAATTCCACTGTTACAAGGCAGGATTGCATGAAGGTAAGTTTTTTAGCCAGCATTGACAATGTTGTGATCATATATCCTTTCATGCAAATCCAAAGAACAGAATGGCTTTAAAAAGAAAAGATCAAAATCATAGAACTGCAGGTAACACTTCTATAATCTATGTGAGACTTAAATTAAGAAAGAGAAAACATGCTCCTTTTTAAACTCTCAAAAAGTGCCCAAATAACAATACTGAGCTCCCAAATGACAGGGGTTTGAATTTTTTTTTTTATTTTTTTTATGTAAGCAAAAATAAAGCATGGAAGCTTTATGAAGAAAAGAGTTCTCCTCAACTTTGCTAATATAGTAGATGTAATAACTTAAAATAATTTCCCTACTGCTACTGGAAATAAATTCTACTACAATCATGTGTATGCCAATTCCTGGCATATTTCTGCATCCAGATTCATTCGTCTCCTTAAAGGAGCCCATCATTTTTCCAATGGCTTTCTCCTTTCTTTAAACCCTAACCCTGAAATTCTATAACCAGTTATGTCACGTGGCTTCCCTGAGGCACAAAGGTACCAAACTCTATAATTAACTATCGAGGAATGATAAATATGCTCTCTATTTATATTAAAAGATTTTAATTCTTTTGGGCTACAGTTAGGGAAAAAACCCCAGAAAGCTTAATACTCTGCAGTGTGAACTGTAGCCCTTCTTGCAAAAAGCGAAACCAAATAAGGGAAATGTGTTGCAGCATGCATGACCTGGCAGCACCGATTAGTAATAATAAAAACAATTCCAGACTAGAAAAATATTCAGAGTTGTATCCCATTCACTCTAAATCTTTTTTTTTTTTTTTTTCTTTTTGTAATAAACTGGCGTAAACAACTGGAAAAAAAAACCTATGGGAATACATCATTGGAGCTCTTCTGGAAACCTAGTCACAAAAGGCATTTCAGTCAGGCTGAGATCAGGATAACTGGTCTGCAATTTCCTATGTGTACACCTGGGGAGTGGAATTTGCCCTTGAATGTATGTCAAGCAAGACATAAAAACAGACATAACCTCTGAGAAGTTACCTTTTCTGAACTGTATTACTGTAGTCTGAGCTAGAGTCCTTTATTCTCATTTTTTCCAGAGGAAAAAAAAGTCTCATTAACCAAAGTTAGCAGATTTTACTAGCAGTGGCCAAGATGAGCCTGGCTTCCTTCTGCAAACGGGCCACCTTGCTGTGGGGTTCTTTAGACAGGGGACAGGGGACCTCACTTGGAAGTCAAAGGAAAAGGTGTGGTGCTAACAGAGGCGTGGGGGTCACTGTTGCCCCTTCCAAGAGCTTGGAATTTCTACCCAAATTTACTAAAAAGTCAAACTTCTCAGGTTGGAAGATAACTATTTTGGGGTATATGTTGCATGTGGAACTACCAGACCTTGAACTACTATAGTCCTTGAAATAGAAAGTTATATCAGATGGTAACTTTCTGGAAAAAAAAAAGTTTCTGATAGGTAAAATCCAGTCTTTCTAGATGCAAGACTATTTATTTACCTTACAAGATGCTTTTTAGGGTTATCAAGACTCCTCAAACCACTTTCAAACCACATCGCAAGAAAAGGGACCGTGTGCTTCCTGTATCATTTTGTGGAGCCTAAGGCGGCACAGACTGAAAAGACATATTCCATCAGTAAAAGCTAATCGTGGGAGACTCTGGCTACACCAAAAGGCATTGGATATATTCTGGGCAATTTCATTGTCCTCTTTCATTCTCTGTCTGCAGGTCAAGCAAGCTATACAGAATTGAGTAAGCTATCAATGAGAGCACTGTGGTTGGATTTTCACAGCACTTAAAAATCACCAAAACAAAAACACCTCATAAACAATAATCTCCAGTGAAAAGTAAAGCTATTTGAAAACTGAGAGGATGAAATTTTTATATATTAAGTCAATTTAAGCAGCAGCAATCAAGACTGATAGATCTTATCACGTTAAGGAAAAGGGCTTTCAAAATGGGTTAGGACAATTGAAAATAGGCAAAATATTTGCTAGTAGGCAAACCATGGAAAAACCAATTCAAACAGGAATGCAGTAGATTAGAATCATATATCTTTACAAAGGTTAAAAAAATGCAGCATGAATCTGCAATGGTCAATTTAAGAGGATATTAATTTAAACATACTTGCTCCATGTGGCAGGAATCTATTTCATCCCAGCCAGCTCTGGTAGGCGCATGTCCTAAAGGATCTTTACATCACGGGAACAGTGATACACTGGTACTGAGCACAGAGGATGAACATCCAAGAAGTGTTATTCAAAATGAGATGAAACTAACAGAGAGGGCTGGTGGAGCTCATATGAAATTCTGATTTAATTATTCCTCAGTAAACACTCATTTGCTCTCTTGAAATCAGTAATTTCAAATGCTCTCTGCAGATGTACCACTTGGTGGTGTGTATATCTAATGATCACATTTAAATTTAGTTTGATTTGCAAACATTTTCAAAACTTATAGGGCTCTGTAAGCTGCAAGGGAAGGTGACAGATGGCAGAAAGAGGGTGAACAAAACTGACTGTATTGTTGTAATATGTTGCTTTTTAAGTTCACGGAATTTTGGCTTTCTTAAGAAAAACTTAGGAAATTCCAACGAGTAGTTTTAAAAAGTAAAATCTTATTTTTAATCACTCTTAAATTATTCAGTGAGCAAGTAAACTTGATATTATATTACCTGGGCCATGTTTTCTGCTGCAATAATCACTCTCAGTTAATGAATTTTTAAGAGCAGCTACATTTTAATCAACCGAACAGTTCTGGCTATGCATGATGAGAATCAGGGATAGGCCATGTCAGACCAAAGATAACAAAAGGCAGACTAAAAAGTTATGGGAAACTCTTTGTTTGAAATGCCAAGGTATTTGATGAATGTGTGTATAAAGTAATTAAATTCCACTGAAGTTAAAAAAAAAAAAAAACATGACAACATATGAATATTCCCTCCCCTCAAAAGAAAAATCAGAGAAAAGCCCCAGATTTCAAAACAATCACCTGTGCCTAAGGTCTCCTGTCCCCCAACATCATCTTATAGAGCTGCCCCTTTGGTATCTGGTCAGATTCTAACCTGTATCAAGTATTTCCAGATACGGCATGTCTAACACCTATACCACACAGCACTGGTTTGCAGTTAAGAGCCAACAACTTTTGAGTAAATTTCTTCTACAGTTTTAAAATGGGATTTAAAGTCCTGTCCAAATTTAACAAAGAAAACTTGTTTTAAAAACCCCAAGGTTAAAACGAAAGTATGGCATTTTAAATCCAATTGTTACAAAGATATTATGGTTTAATTAAGCGGACTTCAATGAGGATGCTGCTATTTTGAGCATGCAACACACCACTGTTACCGTTGATGCCTGGCATGTTTCATCACCACGCCCTTCTTTTTTCCCAGCCTCAGGACGCCCCCCTCCCCTTAATGAACGGTATTATAAAAAGGTAAAATCTAGAGTTAGTGGCAAAATCTTCACAGTAACTTGTTAATAAAGTCGTCGTCGATGGCTGTAAAGGGCATCAGTCAACTGGACCTTGGAAAATCAATTTGATGCAGTTCTGTTCCCCAAGCAGCTGCGTGGCACAGAAAGGGCAGGCAGCATGAAATGCGTGAGTCCCGTGAGGCAGCGGGATCTGAGACCAATATTTCGCAGACTTCTCTGAGCACACGTGTCCACACGGGGTGAAAGCATAAGTGGGTGGTCCCGCGTCTACATAAAAGCCCGCCTCGCAGCCGAGCCAGAGCGGCACGTAGGGGCCCACAGTCCTGCACATGGGACACTCCCTCTCGTTGGCCTCCGTGTCGCTCCGATGGCCCCAGTTGTGGTAGCCGTGCACGTGGCCACAGCTGAGGTACGCCCAGGGCTGCTTCTCCTCCACCACCTCTTTCCTGTTGATGCTGGGGAAGGCCAAGGTGTTGAGCCCCACGGGGCACTGTGGCCGGGCAGCGTTGATCTCCTGCCGCAGGGCTTCAATGTGCTTCTGGGTTGGGGTGTGAAAGAGGCCATCTGCTGTCCTCCAGAGCAGGGTGGCCCCGCACAGGTCGATGAGGGAGCCGTCCTGCAGGACGTTGGTCTCGCTTTCCACCTACAAGTTTGACAGACATGCCTTTTAAAAGCAAAATTTGACAAACCACGCTAACGTTTTTGTCCTCTTAAAGATCATCTCCGTAGTCAACACAGGGGGGCAGTTTATCCCATGGCCTTCCTGCAAAACAGGACTAGGTGGGTAACTCACCCTCCCTGAGCTTCCCTTTCCTCATCTGAACACTGGATGTAAATCACGTATGTGAAACACACAAAGCCCTGAGCGCGGATACATTTACTTTACGTGTTCAATTAATGTAGTGGTTATTTTAACAAACGTCACAAATCTCCTTAGATTTTTAGTTTTCCTCCTCAAGTCAACAACACAACTCCTCCTTGGTCTCATAAGGGACAGGAGATGTCCAGCCAGTCCATCTGGTGAAGACTCATGCTCATTTAGACCAGAGCCAATCCAGAAGACCCCTAGGGGGGCCCTGCAGTAAATACTATAGTGGTGCCAACGACTCTTGACCTTTGGCTTCATGCAATCTATCATCTATCCTGCATTCCTAAGGTCTGGAGTAGAAGCGCTCACTGTGAGCTTTGGAACATCATTTAATCCCAGCTTACCCTTCCCCCTCCCTGTGTCCTCAAGGCTGTTCTCTACATCTGCGTCTTTATTTCTGTCCTGCCCCTAGAGACTGGCTGTGCTACGTACCAAGTGCTCACAAGATTGATTAACAGCTGACAAGCAGCACAGTTAGACATGATCCGCAGGAGCCTGACCCCTGTCTCCGTGGGCCACCTGTGCTCTGTGGAGGCACTTAGGTGCACTGCCCTCTGGCACGTGCCACGAGTGACCTCTGTCGAGAATTCTCTATCCCGGCTCACCCCACCCCTAGTCTACCCCTGGGCCTGGCAAACTCCCACTCATCCTTCAGGGCTCACGTGGACGGCACTTTGCCTGGAAGTTGTCCTTTAATGACAACAGCGGTCCTTCCCCAAAAAAGTATCCATACTGGTAGTTAGAAAAAGCTAAAATCCCAACAAAATGATAAATCTCAATACTTTACAGGAAAAACACGGTGACTGCTTTTTGAATAGCCTTTAAGTCGCTGAAGCTCTCTCCTCGCCCCACTCCCACCCTGAACACCTCCTAGTCTCCTCCCTTCTCGCTGGGTATCAGGAGCCTCCCTTCTCTTCCCGACCACTGGTAATTCTCGGGAGGTCTCATCTCTGCATAAACTTTGTAAGAAGAAGGACACTGCTGTGGTAATAAGCTGGAGTTTAGGCTATGTTTTTCTTTATGATTATTTTTATTCATTGCTTTTTCTTTATAAATATATTTTATTAAAATATACACAGGGCTTCCCTGGTGGCACAGTGGTTGAGAGTCCGCCTGCTGATGCAGGGGACACGGGTTCGTGCCCCGGTCCGGGAGGATCCCACAGGCCGCGGAGCGGCTGGGCCCGTGAGCCATGGCTGCTGAGCCTGTGCTCTGCAATGGGAGAGGCCACAACACTAAGAGGCCCACGTACCACCAAAAAAAAAAAAAAAAAAAGTATATATATATATATATACACACACACAGATGCTGTTTTTATCTTATTCATGACTACTAGATTGATTATATCATGGTCAGAGAATATAGTTCATATGATTTCAGTCTTCTGAAATTTATTTTTGAATTTTTATTTTCTGTTGGAGTATAGTTGATTAACAATGTTATGTTTGTTTCAGGTGTATGGCAGAGTGATTCAGTTATACATATATATGTATATATTCTTTTTCAAGTTCTTTTCCCATTTAGGTTATTACAGAATATTGAGCAGAGTTCCCTATGCTATACAGTAGGTCCTTGTTGGTTATCTATTTTAAATATAATAGTGTGTATATGTCAATCCCAAACTCCCAATTTTTTCCCTCTCTCTCACCTTTCCCCTTTGGTGACCATAAGTTTGTTTTCTAAGTCTGTGAGTCTGTTTCTGTTTTGGAAATACGTTCGTTTGTATTATTATTATTTTTTAGATTCTTCACATAAGTGATATCATATGATATTTGTCTTTCTCTGACTTACTTCACTCAGTGTGATAATCTCCAGGTCCATCCATGTTGCTGAATAAGGCATTATTTCATTCTTTTTAATGGGTGAGTACTATTCCATTGTATATATGCACCACATCTTCTTTATCCATTCATCTGTCGAAGGACATGAGCTGTTTGTAACTTTTGGGGATTAATCCCTTGTGGGTCGCATTGTTTGCAAATATTTTTTTCCCATTCTGTGGGTTGTCTTATCATTTTGTTTATGGTTTCCTTTGCTGTGCAAAAGCTTTTGAGTTTAATTAGGTCCTGTTTGTTTATTTTTGTTTTTCATTACTCTAGGAGATGGGTCAAAAAAGATATTGCTGCGATTTATGTCAAAGAGTGTTCTACCTACGTTTTCCTCTAAGAGTTTTATACTATCAGGTCTTACATTTAGGTCTTTAATCCATTTTGAGTTTATTTTTGTGTATGGTGTTAAAGAATGTTCTAATTTCATTATTATACATGCAGCTCTCCAGTTTTCCCAACACCATTTATTGAAGAGACTGTCTTTCCTCCATTGTATAGTTTTGTCTTCTTTGTCATAGATTGACCGTAGGTGCGTGGGATTATTTCTGGGCTTTCTATCCTCTTCCATTGATCTATACTTGTTTTTGTGCCAGTACCACACAGTTCTGAGGACTGTAGCTTTGTAGTATAGTCTGAAGTCAGGAAGCCTGAATCCTTGAGCTCCATTTTTCTTTATCAAGATTGCTTTGGTTTTCGGTGTCTTTTGTGTCTCCATACAATTAAGAATTTTTTGTTCTAATTCTGTGAAAAATGCCATTGGTAATTTGCTAGGGATTGCACTGAATCTGTAGATTGCCTTGGGTAGTATAGTCATTTTCACAATATTGATTCTTCCAATCCAAGAACACGGTATATTTTTCCATCTGTTTGTGTCATCTTTGTTTTCTTTCATCAGAGTCTTACAGTTTTTTGAGTAAAGGTCTTTTGCTTCCTAGGTAAGTTTATTCCTAGGTATTTTATTTTTTGTTGTGATGGTACATGGGATTGTTTCTGTAATTTCTCTTTCTGATCTTTCATCGTTAGTGTATAGAAATGCAACAGATTTCTGTGTTCTAATTTTGTATCCAGCAACTTCACCAAATTCACTGATGACTTCTAGTAGTTTTCTGGTAGCATCTTTAGGATTTTCCATGTACAGCATCATGTCATTTGCAAACAATGACAGTTTTACTACTTCTTTTCCAATTTGGATTCCTTCTATTTTTTTTTTCCTCTGATTGCCATGGCTATGAGTGCCAAAACTATGTTGAATAAAAGTGGCAAGAGTGGACATCGTGGACATCCCTGTCTTTTTCATGATCTTAGAGGAAATGCTTTCAGCTTTCACCACTAAGTATGTTAGCTGTAGCTTTGTCACATATCACCTTTATTTTGTTGAGGTACGTTCCTTCTGTGCCCACTCTCTAAAGAGGAGTTTTTATCTGAAATGGATGTTGAATTTTATCAAAAGTTTTTTCTGCATATATTGATATCATCATGTGGTTTTTATTCTCCAATTTGTTGATGTGGTGCATCACACTGATTGATTTGCAGATACTGAAAAATCCTTGCACCCCTGGGATAAATCCCACTTGATCATTGTTGTATGATCCTTTTAGCATATTGTTGGAGTGGGTCTGCTAGTATTTTGTTGAGGATTTTTGCATCTAAGTTGATGAGTGATATTGGTCTATAATTTTCTTTCTTTGTGTGTGATATCTTTGTCTGGTTCTGTATCAGGGTGATGCTGGCCTCAGAGAATGACTTTGGGAGTGTTCCTTACTCTGCAATTTTTTGGAATAGTTTCAGAAGGATAGGTGTTAACTCTTCCCTAAATTGTTTTGTAGAATTCATCTGTGAAGCCATCTGGTCCTGGAATTTTGCTTATTGTAATTTCTAAATGACTGACTCAATTTCAGCACTGGTAATTTGGTCTGTTCATATTTTCTATTTCTTCCTGGTTCAGTCTTGGGAGAGTATACCTTTCTAAGAATTTGTCCATTTCTTCTAGGTTGTCCATTTGGTTGGCGTATAGTTGCTTATAGTAGTCTCTTACGATCCTTGTGTTTCTGTGGTGTTAGCTGTAACTTCTCCATTTTCATTTCTAATTTTACTGATTTGGGCCCTCTCCCTTTTTTTCTCGATGAGTTTGTCTAAAAAAGTTTATCGGTTTTGTTTATCTTCTCCAAGAACCAGCTTTTAGTTTCACTGCTCTTTTCTATTGTTTACGTCATCTCTATTTCATTTATTTCTGCTCTGATCTTTATTTCTTTCATTCTACTAACTTTGGGTTTTGTTTGTTTTTCTTTCTCTACTTGCTTTAGGTGTGAGGTTCGGTTATTTGAGAATTTTCTTGTTTCCTGAGGCAAGAGTGTATTGCTATGAACTTCCCTCTTAGAACTGCTTTTGCTGCATCCCATAGGTTTTGGGTTGTGGTGCTTTCATTTTCATTTGTCTCCAGGTATTTTTTGATTTCCTCTTTGATTTCTTTAGTGATCCATTGTCTGTTTAGTAGCATATTGTTTAAGCTCCATGTGTTTGTGTGGTTTTTTTTTTACAGGTTTTTTTTTTTTCTTCTTTTAGATGATTTCTAATCTCATAGTGTCATGGTCAGAAAAGATGCTTGATATGATTTCAATTTTCTTAAATTTACCGAGGCTCACTTTGTGGTCCAGCATGTGTCATTCCTGGAGAATGTTCCATGTGCACTTGAAAAGAATGTGTATTCTGCTGCTTTTGGATGGAATGCTCTATAAATATCAATTTAGTCCATCTGGTCTAATGTGTCATTTAAGGCCTGTGTTTCCTTATTGATTTTCTGTCTGGATGATCTGTCCATTGGTGAAAGTGGGGTGTTAAAAGTCCCCCACTATTATTGTGTTACTGTCCATTTCTCCTTTTATGGCTATTAGTGTTTGCCTTATATATTGATGTGCTCCTATGTTGGGTGCATGTATATTTACAGGTGTTATATCTTCTTCTTGGATTGATCCCTTGATCATTATGTAGTGTCCTTCTTTGCCTCTTGTAACAGTCTTTATTTTAAAGTCTATTTTATCTGATATGAGTGTTGCCACTATAGCTTTCTTTTGATTTCCATTTGCATGGAATACCTTTTTCCGTTCCCTCACTTTCAGTCTGTATGTGTCCCTAGATCGGAAGTGGTTCTCTTGTAGACAGCATATATACGGGTCTTGTTTTTTGTATCCATTCAGCCAGTCTATGTCTTTTGGTTGAAGCATTTAATCTGTTTATGTTTAAGGTAATTATTGATATGTATGTTCCTACTGCCATTTTGTTAATTGCTTTGGATTTGTTTTTGTAGGTCTTTTTTCTCCCCTTCCTCTTTTGTACTCTTGTGATTTGATGACTAACTTTATTACTGTGTTTGGATTCCTTTTTCTTTTTCATGTATCTATTGTAGATTTTTGGTTTGCGGTTACCATGATGGCAGTCTATAAACAAGAGTGTTTTTAATTTCAAATACAGCTTATATATAAATAAGATTCTTTTACTTTCAAATGCATTTCCAGTGTCCTGCATTTGTACACTTCTCACGATTGCTGGTTTTGATATCATATTTGTGTGTGGAGGATTTCCTACCTTTACCAGTGAGCTTTTCCATTCATAATTTTCTTGTTTCTACTTGTGGCCTTTTATTTTTTTCTGCCTAGAGAAGTTCCTTTAGCATTTGTTGCAAAGCTGGTCTGGTGATGCTGAATTCTCTTAGCTTCTGCTTGTCTGTAAATCTGATTTCTCCATTTAATCTTAATGAGAGCTCTGCTGGGTAGAGTATTCTTTGTTGTAGGTTCTTCCCTTTCATCAGTTTAAATATATCATGCCACTCCCTTCTGGCCTGTAGAGTTTCTGCTGAAAAATCAGATGATAACCTTATGGCAAATCCCTTGTATGTTATTTGTTGCTTTTCCCTTGTTGCTTTCAATACTTTGTCTATAACTCTTGTCAGTTTGATTACTATGTGTCTTGGCATGTTCCTCCTTGGCTTTATCCTGCCTGGGACTCTCTGCACTTCCTGGACTTGGGTGTCTGTTTCCTTTCCCATGTTAGAGAAGTTTTCAGCTATTATCTCTTCAAATATCTTTTCAGGTCCTTTCTCTCTCTTCTCCATCTGGGATCCTTGTAATGTGAATGTTGGTGTGTTTAATTTCGTCCCAGAGGCCTCTTAGACTATCCTCATTTCTTTTCATTCTATTCCATGGCAGTCATTTCCGCCATGTTGTCTTCCAGTTCACTTATCTGTTCTTCTGCCTCATTTATTCTGCTGTTGATTCCGTCTAGTATATTTTTCAGTTCTGTTATTGTATTGCTCACTTCTTTCTGTTTGTTCTTTAGTTTGTTTAGGTCTTTGTTAAACACTTCTTGTATCTTCTCGGTGTGTGCCTCCATTCTTTTTCTGAGATCTTGGATCATCTTTACTATCATTACTCTGAATTCTATTTTGGGTAGATTGCCTATCTCCACTTCATTTAGTTGTTCTTCTTGGGTTTCTTCTTGTTCCTTTGTCTGGGACGTATTCCTCTGGCATCTCATTCTGTGTAATTTTTTTGTAATTGCGGTTTCCATTCTGCAGGCTGCAGGGTTGCAATTCTCCTTCTGCTGTCTGCCTCCTGGTGGATGAGGCTGGCCTAAGAGGCTTGTGCAGGCTTCCTGGTGGTAGGGACTGGTTCCTGCCCACTGATGGATGGAGCTGGGTCTTGTACATCTGGTGGGCAGGGCTGTGTCAGGGGGTGTGTTTAGCACACAGCTGTGTGCTCAGGAAGACTTTCAGCAGCCTGTTTGCTGATGGCTGGGGCTGTGTTCCTGCTCTATTGGTTGTTTGGCCTGAGGCATTACAAGGCTGTTGGGTGGGGCCAGGTCTTGGTGAGAAAATGGTGGCCTCCAGGAGGGCTCACGCTAATGAGTACTCCTCAGGACTACCACTGCCAGTGTCTGTCACTGCAGTGAGCCACAGCCACCCCTGCCTACACAGGAAATCCTCCAATACCAGCAGGTAGGTCTGGTTCTCTTATGAGGTCACTGCTTTTTCCCCTGGTTCCTGGTGTGCACGAGAACTTGTGTGTGCCCTCCAAGAGTGAAGTTTCTGTTTCCCCCAGTCCTTTGGAAGTCCTGAAATCAAACCCCTTCAAAACCAGATGCTCTGGGGGCTCCTCTTCCCATTTCCAGAACCCCAGGCTGGGGCTCAGAACTTTCACTCCCATGGGAGAACCTCTGCAATGTAATTATTTTCTAGTTTGTGGGTCACCCATATGGTGGGTATGGGATTTGATTTTATCGTTATTGCTCCCCTCCTACCATCCCACTGTGGCTTCTTCTTTGTCTTTGGATGTAGGATATCTTTTTTGGTAGGTTCCAGTGATTTTTTTGTTGATGGTTGTTCAACAGTTAGTTGTGATTTTTGTGTTTTCATAAGAAGAGGTGAGCTCACATTCTTCTACTCTGCCATCTTATCTCTGCCCCCGGGCCACGTTGTTAAACAACCTTCCTTTTCCTTCCTGTAGGGCAGTTCTTGGTAAACAACATCTTACAAATTTTCAGTCTGTGGTCTTCTATATTCCACACACTCTTGACTCCCATGTCTAGGACAGGTGTCCCTCTGAGGGACTCCTGTGCCTTTCAGTACTTTCTTTATGACTGTGCTTATCACACAATATCCTAATGATTTGAGGTCTTGCCTGTAACCTTTTCCAGACTCCACAATTCGAGGGCAGAGCTCTGGACATCCTGGTCACTGCCAGTTTTCCAGTTCCTAGCTCCTGCTTAATCATGGCAACCAATTATGGACTGTTCCTGGGTACAGCACTGCTCCAATCTTACTCGTTCTCACAGTAATCCTAAAGGATATATACTAGCATTATTCCGGTTACCTGGATGTGAGGCCAGGTACAGAGAGGTCAAGTCACTGACTCAAGACTGCAGATCTACTAAGTGGTAGACCAGGACTTGGACCTATGGCCTGACCTCAGAACCACTAATACACAGTGGCTGCTCAAACAGTAGCCTGTTTTCCCTCTTAGGTGTTATTTTGATGTGCTCTTTCTATCTGTGAACAAAATACATGAACCAGAGTAGACAAGAAACTCATCCTGTGATGTGCTGTCCAGGACCCAGTGTATGCTTTCTATCTGCCCAGGGAGGCAATGCTCTCGTGATGGTGAGAGCCAGGTGTGACTCCCCACATGATGGTACTGAGTAGAAGCCAGGAGTTCAGGCTTTAAAGCAGGAGGACCTGTGTTTCAATCCCATCTGCTGTTACCTTCTAACTCTGTGACTGGGCATTATTTAACCTCTCTATGCTACACCTTCTTTAACCTCTCTATGCTACACCTTCCTCATCCATAAGATGGGGATAATTCCACTTCTCTGACAAGGCTGATGTGCAGATTAAATGAGCTAATGTCTCTGAAATGTTAATGCAGTGTCTGCACTCAGCAAACATACACCGACTTCTTACTATTGCTGTTATAATGATGCCCTACTTAGGGCAACCTAGCTCAGTTTTGTGATGATCAGAAACACAAAGTTATTTGGAAAAACAGCCTTCACATTCTCTTCCCTATTTACAATCTCTTGCAAAGTGTTTAAACAAAGTTTATTCAATTTGTTTGGCTTTCTTAGAAAATGCTTTTCATATTTACTCAGCCATGATGCTCAAGATTGGGCCTTATCATAAAAGGCAGAAGCTATACCTGCAACTGAATAATGGTGTAAACTAGGAATAAAAATAACAATTCCTGAAAAACAAACATCCAGTAGAGAATAGCAAACCAAGTTAGTAAAATAGTCCCCCACCTTCGTTTTCCATCTTAGGAATATTCGGTTATCATGCTGCTCTCTGAAAAAATGCTAGATCACATCTTGTATTCCCTATATTTTTTCTCTGGTGGTTTGGAAGAAATTATTTGTTCTCTCTTGTTCTAGCTTCTACCTAACAATTAATAAAATTTCCACTCCAGTACTTTTAATTAAGAACCTTTTAGTGCTGTGCCCCATGCTTACGGCAAGATCAGAAAGCCAAAGCCTCCTAGTTTTCTTTTTTTTAAATCTTTATTGGAGTATAATTACTTTACAATGTTGTGTTAGTTTCTGCTGTATAACGAAGTGAATCAGCTATACCTATACTTATATCCCCATATCTCTTCCCTCTTGCGTCTCCCTCCCACCTTCCCTATCCCACCCCTCTAGGTGGTCACAAAGCACTGAGCTGATCTCCCTGTTTAATGCACCTGCTTCCCACTAGCTAGCTATTTTACATTGGATAGTGTATATATGTCAATGCTACTCTCTCACTTCATCCCAGCTTACCCCTTTCCCCTCCCCATGCCCTCAAGTCCATTCTCTCCTTCTGTGTGTTTATTCCTGTCCTGTCCCTAGGTTCGTCAGAACCATTTTTTTTAGATTCCATATATCTGTGTTAGCATACAGTATTTGTTTTTCTCTTTCTGACTTACTTCACTCTGTATGACAGACTCTAGGTCCATCCACCCCACTACAAATAACTCAATAACGTTTCTTTTTATGGCTGAGTAATATTCCATTGTATATATGTGCCACATCTTCTTTATCCATTCATCTGTCGATGGACACTTAGGTTGCAAAGTCTCCTATTTAAGTTATTAAAATTATTCTCGGGGCGGAGGGGAAGATGGCAGAAGAGTAAGACGCGGAGATCACCTTCCTCCCCACAGATACACAAGAAATACATCTACACGTGGAGCAACTCCTACAGAACACCTACTGAACGCTGGCAGAAGACCTCAGACCTCCCAAAAGGCAAGAAACTCCCCACGTACCTGGGTAGGGTAAAAGAAAAAAAGAAAAAACAGAGACAAAAGAATAGGGACAGGACCTGCACCAGTGGGAGGGAGCTGTGAAGGAGGAAAGGTTTCCACAAACTAGGAAGGCCCTTCGCGGGCGGAGACTAAGGGAGGCAGAGGGGGGAGCTTCGGTGCCGCAGAGGAGAGCACAGCAACAGGGGTGCAGAGGGCAAAACGGGGAGATTCCCGCACAGAGGATCGGTGCCGACTGGCACTCACCAGCCCGAGAGGCTTGTCTGCTCACCCGCCCGGGTGGGCGGGGCTGCAAGCTGAGGCTCGGGCTTCGGTTGGAGCGCAGGGAGAGGACTGGGGTTGGCGGCATGAACACAGCCTGCAGGGGGTTAGTGCACCACGGCTAGCCGGGAGGGAGTCCGGGAAAAGGTCTGGAGCTGCCGAAGAGGCAAGAGACTTTTTCTTACCTCTTTGTTTCCTGGTGTGCGAGGACAGGGGTTTAAGAGCGCTGCTTAAAGGAACTCCAGAGGTGGGCGCGAGCCGCGGCTAAAAGCGTGGACCCCAGAGATGGGCGGGAGATGCTAAGGCTGCTGCTGCCGCCACCAAGAAGCCTGTGTGCGAGCACAGGTCACTATCCACACCCCTCTTCCAGGGAGCCTGTGCAGCCCGCCACTGCCAGGTTCCTGGGATCCAGGGACAACGCCCCCCAGGAGAACACACGAGGCGCCTCAGGCTGGTGCAACATCACGCCAGCCTCTGCCACCTCAGGCTCGCCCCCACACTCCTCCCTCCCCCTGGCCTGAGTGAGCCAGAGCCCCCGAATCAGCGGCTCGTTTAACCCCGTCCTGTCTGAGCAAAAAACAGACGGCTCCAGCGACCTACACGCAGAGGCAGGGCCAAATCCAAAGCTAAGCCCCTGGAAGCTGTGAGAACAAAGAAGAGAAAGGGAAATCTCTCCCAGCAGCCTCAGAAGCAGCGGATTAAAGCTTCACAATCAACTTGATGTACCCTGCATCTGTAGAATACATGAATAGACAACGAATCATCCCAAATCGAGGAGGTGGACTTTGAGAGCAAGATTTATTTTTCCCCTTTTCCTCTTTTTGTGAGTGTGTATATTTCTGTGTGAGATTTTGTCTGTATAGCTTTGCTTCCACCATTTGTCCTAGGGTTCTATCTGTCCGTGTTTTTTTGTTTTTTAATTTTTTTCTTAATAATTAATTTTAATAACTTTATTATACTTTACATTCTTTCTTCCTTCCCTTCCTTCCCTCGCTCCCTCCTTTAGACAACGAATCATCCCAAATTGAGGAGGTAGACTTTGAGAGCAAGATTTATGATTTTTCCCCCTTTACCTCTTTTTGTGAGGGTGTATGTGTATGCTTCTGTGTAAGATTTTGTCTGTATAGCTTTGCTTCCATCATTTTTCCTAAGGTTCTATACATCCCTTTTTTTTCTAAATAATTATTTTCTAATTTAATAACTTTATTATATTTTACTTTATTTTATTTTACTGTATCTTCTTTCTTTCTTCCTTTCCCTCCTTTCTTTCCCTCCTTTCTTTCCTTTCTTTCCTTCCTTTCTTCCTTCCCTCCTTTCTTTCTACTTTTTCTCCCTTTTATTCTAAGCCGGGTGGATGAAAGGCTCTTGGTGCTGCATCCAGGAGTCAGTGCTGTGCCTCCGAGGTGGGAGAGCCAACCTCAGGACACTGGTCCACAAGAGGCCTCCCAGCTGCACATAATATCAAACAGCGAAAATCTCTCACAGATCTCCATCTCAACACCAGCACCCAGCTTCACTCAATGACCAACAAGCTACAGTGCTGGACAACCTATGCCAAACAACTAGCAAAACAGGAACACAACCCCACCCATTAGCAGAGAGGCTGCCTAAAATCATAATAAGTCCACAGACACCACAAAACACACCACCAGACGTGGACCTGCCCACCAGAAAGGCAAGATCCAGCCTCATCCACCAGAAAGGCAAGATCCAGCCTCATCCACCAGAACACAGGCACTATTCCCCTCCACCAGGAAACCTACACAACCCACTGAACCAACCTTAGCCACTGGGGACAGACACCAAAAACAACGGGAACTATGAACCTGCAGCCTGCAAAAAGGAGACCCCAAACACAGTAAGATAAGCAAAATGAGAAGACAGAGAAACACACAGCAGATGAAGGAGCAAGGTAAAAACCCACCAGACCTAACAAATGAAGAGGAAATAGGAAATCTACCTGAAAAAGAATTCAGAATAATGATAGTAAAGATGATCCAAAATCTTGGAAATAGAATGGACAAAATGCAAGAAACATTTAACAAGGACCTAGAAGAACTAAAGATGAAACAAACAATGATGAACAACACAATAAATGAAATTAAAAATACTCTAGATGGGATCAAGAGCAGAATAACTTAGGCAGAAGAACGAATAAGTGACCTGGAAGATAAAATAGTGGAAATAACTACTGCAGAGCAGAATAAAGAATGAAAAGAACTGAGGACAGTCTCAGAGACCTCTGGGACAACTTTAAACGCACCAACATTCGAATTATAGGGGTCCCAGAAGAAGAAGAGAAAAAGAAAGGGACTGAGAAAATATTTGAAGAGATTATAGTTGAAAACTTCCCTAATATGGGAAAGAAAATAGTTAATCAAGTCCAGGAAGCACAGAGAGTCCCATACAGGATAAATCCAAGGAGAAATATGCCAAGACACATATTAATCAAACTGTCAAAAATTAAATACAAAGAAAGCATATTAAAAGCAGCAAAGGAAAAACAACAAATAACACACAAGGGAATCCCCATAAGGTTAACAGCTGATCGTTCAGCACAAACTCTGCAAGCCAGAAGGGACTGGCAGGACATACTGAAAGTGATGAAGGAGAAAAACCTACAACCAAGATTACTCTACCCAGCAAGGATCTCATTCAGATTTGATGGAGAAATTAAAACCTTTACAGACAAGCATAAGCTGAGAGAGTTCAGCACCACCAAACCAGCTTTCCAACAAATGCTAAAGGAACTTCTCTAGGCAAGAAACACAAGAGATGGAAAAGACCTATAATAACGAACCCAAAACAATTTAGAAAATGGTAATAGGAACATACATATCAATAATTACCTTAAATGTAAATGGACTAAGTGCTCCCACCAAAAGACACAGACTGGGTGAATGGATACAAAAACAAGACCCATATATATGCTGTCTACAAGAGACCCACTTCAGGCCTAGAGACACATACAGACTGAAAGTAAGGGAATGGAAAAAGATATTCCATGCAAATGGAAACCAAAAGAAAGCTGGAGTTGCAATTCTCATATCAGACAAACTAGACTTTAAAATAAAGACTACTGAAGCGACAAAGAAGGACACTACAAAGGGATCAATCCAAGAAGAAGATATAACAATTGTAAATATTTATGCACCCAACATAGGGGCACCTCAATACATAAGGCAAATACTAACAGCCATAAAAGGGGAAATCGACAGTAACACATTCATAGTAGGGGACTTTAACACCCCACTTTCACCAATGGAGAGATCATCCAAAATGAAAATAAATAAGGAAACACAAGCTTTAAATGATACATTAAACAAGATGGACTTAATTGATATTTATAGGACACTCCATCCAAAAACAAGAGAATACACATTTTCTCAAGTGCTCATGGAACAGTCTCCAGGACAGATCATATCTTGGGTCACAAATCAAGCCTTGGTAAATTTAAGAAAATTGAAATCGTATTAAGTATCTTTTCCAACCAGAACGCCATGAGACTAGCTATCAATTAACAGGAAAAGATCTGTAAAAAAATACAAACACATGGAGGCTAAACAATACACTACTTAATAACGACGTGATCACTGAAGAAATCAAAGAGGAAATCAAAAAATACCTAGAAACAAATGACAATGGAGACACGACGACCCAAAACCTATGGGATGCAGCGATGCAGCAAAAGCAGTTTTAAGAGGGAAGTTTATAGCAATACAATCCTACCTTAAGAAACAGGAAACATCTCAAATACACAACCTAACCTTGCACCTAAAGCAATTAGAGAAAGAAGAACGAAAAAACCCCAAAGTTAGCAGAAGGAAAGAATTCATAAAAATCAGATCAGAAAGAAATGAAAAAGAAATGAAGGAAACAATAGCAAAGATCAATAAAACTAAAAGCTGGTTCCTTGAGAAGATAAACAAAATAGATAAACCATTAGCTAGACTCATCAAGAAAAAAAGGGAGAAGACTCAAATCAACAGAATTAGAAATGAATAAGGAGAAGTAACAACTGACACTGCAGAAATAAAAAAGATCATGAGAGGTTACTACAAGCAACTCTATGCCAATAAAATGGACAACCTGGAAGAAATGGACAAATTCTTAGAAATGCACAACCTGCCAAGACTGAGGAAGAAATAGAAAATATGAACAGACCAATCACCAGCACTGAAATTGAAACTGTGATTAAAACTCTTCCAACAAACAAAAGCCCAGGACCAGATGGCTTCACAGGCGAATTCTATCAAACATTTAGAGAAGAGCTAACACCTATCCTTCGCAAACTCTTCCAAAATACAGCAGAGGGAGGAACACTCCCAAATTCCTTCCACGAGGTCACCATCACCTTGATACGAAAACCAGACAAGGATGTCACAAAGAAAGAAAACTACGGGCCAATATCACTGATGAACATAGATGCAAAAATCCTCAACAAAATAGTAACAAACAAACAGAATCCAACAGCACATTAAAAGGATCATACACCATGATCAAGTGGGGTTTATTCCAGGAATGCAAGGATTCTTCAATATATGCAAATCAATCAATGTGATACACCATATTAACAAACTGAAGGAGAAAAACCATATGATCATCTCAGTAGATGCAGAGAAAGCTTTTGACAAAATTCAACACCCATTTACGATAAAAACCCTGCAGAAAGTAGGCATAGAGGGAACTTTCCTCAACATAATAAAGGACATATATGAGAAGCCCACAGCCAACATCATCCTGAATGGTGAAAAACTGAAAGCATTTCCACTAAGATCAGGAACAAGACAAGGTTGCCCACTCTCACCACTCTTATTCAACATAGTTTTGGAAGTTTTAGCCACAGCAATCAGAGAAGAAAAGGAAATAAAAGGAATCCAAATCGGAAAAGAAGAAGTAAAGCTGTCACTGTTTGCAGATGACATGATACTATACATAGAGAATCCTAAAGATGCTACCAGAAAACTACTAGAGCTAATCAATGAATTTGGTAAAGTTGCAGAATACAAAATTAATGCACAGAAATCTCTTGCATTCCTATACACTAATGATGAAAAATCTGAAAGTGAAATCAAGAAAACACTCCCATTTACCATTGCAACAAAAGGAATACAATATCTAGGAATAAACATACCTAAGGAGACAAAAGACCTGTATGCAGAAAATTATAAGACACTGATGAAAGAAATTAAAGATGACACAAACAGATGGAGAGATATACCATGTTCTTGGATTGGAAGAATCAACATTGTGAAAATGACTCTACTACCCAAAGCAATCTACAGATTCAATGCAATCCCTATCAAACTACCACTGGCATTTTTCACAGAACCAGAACAAAAAATTTTACAATTTGTATGGAAACACAAAAGACCCCGAATAGCCAAAGCAATCTTGAGAACAAAAAACGGAGCTGGAGGAATCAGGCTCCCTGACTTCAGACTATACTACAAAGCTACAGTAATGAAGACAGTAGGGTAGTGGCACAAAAACAGAAATATAGATCAATGGAACAGGATAGAAAGCCCAGAGATAAACCCATGCACATACGGTCACCTTATCTTTGATAAAGGAGGCAGGAATGTACAGTGGAGAAAGGACAGCCTCTTCAATAAGTGGTGCTGGGAAAACTGGACAGCTACATGTAAAAGTATGAGATTAGATCACTCCCTAACACCATACACAAAAATAAGCTCAAAATGGATTAAAGACCTAAATGTAAGGCCAGAAACTATCAAACTCATAGAGGAAAACATAGGCAGAACACTCTATGACATAAGTCACAGCAAGATCCTTTTTGACCCACCTCCTAGAGAAATGGAAATAAAAACAAAAATAAACAAATGGGACCTAATGAAACTTCAAAGCTTTTGCACAGCAAAGGAAATCATAAACAAGACCAAAAGACAACCCTCAGAATGGGAGAAAATATTTGCAAATGAAACAATGGACAAAGGATTAATTTCCAAAATTTACAAGCAGCTCATGCAGCTCAATAACAAAAAAACAAACAACCCAATCCAAAAATGGGCAGAAGACCTAAATAGTCATTTCTCCAAAAAAGATATACAGACTGCCAACAAACACATGAAAGAATGCTCAATATCATTAATCATTGGAGAAATGCAAATCAAAACTACAATGAGATATCATCTCACACCAGTCAGAATGGCCATCATCAAAAAATCTAGAAAGAATAAATGCTGGAGAGGGTGTGGAGAAAAGGGAACACTCTTGCACTGCTGGTGGGAATGTGAATTGGTTCAGCCAGTATGGAGAACAGTATGGAGGTTCCTTAAAAAACTACAAATAGAACTACCATATGACCCAGCAATCCCACTACTGGGCATATACCCTGAGAAAACCAAAATTCAAAAAGAGTCACGTACCAAAATGTTCATTGCAGCTCTCTTTACAATAGCCCGGAGATGGAAACAACCTAAGTGCCCATCATCGGATGAATGGATAAAGAAGATGTGGCACATATATACAATGGAATATTACTCAGCCATCAAAAGAAACGAAATTGAGCTATTTGTAATGAGGTGGATAGACTTAGAGTCTGTCATACAGAGTGAAGTAAGTCAGAAAGAGAAAGAGAAATAACGTATGCTAACACATATATATGGAATTTAAGAAAAAAAAATGTCATGAAGAGCCTCGGGGTAAGACAGGAATAAAGACACAGACCTACTGGAGTACGGACTTGAGGATATGGGGAGGGGGAAGGGTGAACTGTGACAAAGCGAGAGAGAGGCATGGACATATATACACTAACAAACGTAAGGTAGATAGCTAGTGGGAAGAAGCCGCATAGCACAGGGATATCAGCTCGGTGCTTTGTGACCGCCTGGAGGGGTGGGATAGGGAGGGTGGGAGGGAGGGAGATGCAAGAGGGAAGAGATATGGGAACATATGTATATGTATAACTGATTCACTTTGTTATAGAGCAGAAACTAACATACCATTGTAAAGCAATTATACTCCAATAAAGATGTTTTAAAAAAAATTATTCTCCATTGAAGAAAGGGTTAAAAACCCAACCGCTTTAGGGCATTTGGGATAAGTAGTAATATTTATAGAAAAAATACAAACATGCCAAGTCAACGTACTATACGAACTATTTCAAGTAAAAAGCTGTAACTGTGACTTTGGTGAATCATATAGGGAATTATATATTAATTTCTTACTATTAACTCAAGGGAAAAGAAAAAAAAGCTAACTTAATTATCTTTTAGTCCCAGAAAGTGTAGTAAATAATTCTCTAATTCAAAATTTTTACTAATTAGTCTTAGACTGCTCAGGAGTTTTCCAAATTAGTAAAGTTTTACACTAAAAATAAGTTTATTCTTCTTAAAGTGAATTTAAGCAGAAACCTGTGGTGAAGTATATTAATAAGATTGTGCTCTTAAGGTAGTTAGGAGCAAAAGGTAATTTTCTTCCACTATTGGAAAAGCTTAATCATGAAAGGGAAGAAGGCTAGTTCCCTCTTACTTTTGGAGGCTCAGAAAATTCTTGTTCTCCTGGGTCAATGGTACACAGCCCTAAGACCTGTACAAAGATTTTGAATTTCAGGGGAGGAAAATGATAGCTTTCGAGTTAGGTGTCTGTAGTTTCATGCCTTATTTGCATGAAGTCCACTCACCAGCTTTCCCCTTTGCTGCGCAGACCTGGTCTCTCGCAAGGTGTACACGTCTCCACAGACAGAGATCTCGCGCCAGACCCCAGGCTGGGACTCCTCAGTGAAGCCCCCTCTCGGATGCATCACCAGGACACCATTGGTCGTGAGCCCATCCATGTGGCCATCGGGGTTTTTCCACTTTGCTGCCTTTTCCTGGAGAGCATACCACAGAAAAGATTATGTTCAACACAAAAAGATTCTAGAATCTCTTTAAACTATTGGGTTAAGGGCAGAGGGGAGGAAAGTGAGGAATTTTCATTTTCTACTTAAAGCTAATAATCAGAAGGATAAAAAATGCAGTTAGTCCGACAAAATGAAAGAAGTGCAAAAATAGATGAATGATTTATCGCTGGAGACATATTTACCTTGGGCACTTAAACAAAACCTGATGCCTGAACCTCTCCCTCACAGATTCTTGTTCAAACCACCCCCTGCCCCCAGGTGATTCCAGGAATACAGTATGTATTCTTCGATTCTATTTGTGCAGTGCTTTCATCCTGTTATCTAAAAATGCTTTGTATGAACTCATTATCAGGGAAGTACTAGAAGGAAGAGAAGAAGTTTTTTATTAAACAAACAAAATTTCAAAATATATTAAGCCAACGAGTTGTGGCCACTCTGTTCTGTTTTCATACGAATCAGTGTTACATCATCAAGGATGGAAGGCACAAGCGGCTGGATGTAACGGCAGGACAGATGCTCGTGGACGCCTGGCCACAGAGCCAGATATTGCTCACATGACTTGGGTAAATCTGATGAGGATAAATAAGCCAGTTATGACTGGTTTAGGGGTGGGCATGTGACTGAGTTCTGGCCAGTGAGGCCTGAGTGAGTCCTTCTGGGAAGCTTCCTGGAAAGGTTTCTTGGTTCTTTAAAAGAGACGAGGAAGAAACAGTGCCTTTGCTGCCCTTCTTCAGCGGGAAGCTGTCATGCTGTGGGGGCTGGTGGAAGTGCAGGAGCCATCCCACCGCCGCCAGGACCTCGCCTGAGGAAGCTGATGTGCCCAGAGGCAGAGGGCAAGATGGAATGAACCTGGCTCCCCGGATGTCACAGAACACTGCACCAACCAAGCCTGCAGCTGGCCTTCCTGGGCGCTTCTTGCAACGTGATACATTTTTATTACCATTTAGGCCATTTTAAAGTGAGGTTTTTCTCCACCCCCCCGCAAAAATATCCTGATTCAAAAAGGGGACTATATTAAAACTGGATATTCACTAAAACTGTGGGGTTTTATTTACACGGACATTCTATGAAGGGAGATATTTTTAGTCTGTTTTGTTCTTTGTGATATCACATCTGTTACACCCAATATGGAACAAAGCAAACACTACGTAACAATTTTTTGAATGAATAAAGGAATAACATTTTCTTTTGCACCCCGATTATCTAGATCTGACCATTTTCCTTCTGAAATACATTATGTATGTTAATACACATACTTTACAAAAGTTAATTACTGTACCTATTATACTTAATATAGCAAATGTAACAAATAACAAGTAACGACAATTATGTTCAGATTTTTAATGATAGCTTTTCAAGCTGGTTGTATGAAAACTACAATCTCACCAGAAGCATTGTGCAAGGCAAATGTTTTGGCCACAATTAAATGTTATATATGATGATAATGGGTGTTTTTCTAGAAACAACGTACCGATTAATAGTACTTACGCCAAGAAATATGTTTTTGGAAGAGTCGAATCCGGCTGCGAATATGCGTGCTGTGTACGGCTCGTTCCTGTCACAGACTACCCTGCAGGCAAACCTGGATATGGTGCTCTGTGTAATCTGCGCTTCGTCGTTGTTCTGACTGCCAGAAATTGTGTCTGTAACGACGAAGTCAATAGGGCTTTCTGTTGATCTGCCCACCTAAATAAATCAAATTATACTCAGGATCTACTTGCAAAATAGGATGTCACCACATTCATCACACGAAATGAGTGTTCAGGATCCTTTAACATTCATTATCTCTACTATGAAGGTCAGAATTTAATGAAAAAATCTTCAGTCTGCTCCTTTTCTTGTTTAAGGGAGATGTTATGGTAACCAACCATAAGATTTTAAATGTTAAGAATAACCCAATTTTCTATTCTAGAGGAAAATAGATCTCAATCCAAACAGGTTTCTGATCAGGTAGAAACATTACTTATTACTTTCATAGAAAATCATTCTTTTTTTTTTTTTTCTTGTATTTCCAGGTGGGAAAAACCCCAAGATTTTAAAGGAAGCCAGCCAACAAAAGCCCTATTTCCCCCACTCTTGCCCAGCTCCAAGGACTGGTTTTCCACACTAAGTGAATCCACCAGTGACTCATGGCACAGAGGGAGAACAAGCCCTACCTCAGACATGAGACCCCAATGCCTATTTCTGTCACTCAGCGTAAATGAGAGTGATGTAAAGGGCTATACAGGTCAGCTCAAAGTTTGAGATGCAGTCATATGAAAGATTTAAAAAGCTGATCCTAACATTTCAATTTTGGATTTTAAAAAAAACTGTCCTGGGACAGTCTAAAAAGTGGCCAATAATATTTTATTGGCTTACTTTCCTTGGTAAGATTTAAATGCTGCCAGAAAGAATATATTTCATTAGCATGATCTTAGAGTTCTAACAAAGCTTTTCATATTCACTAAATCCAAATAAGACAGGTACTGCTGTGTCCTGTGAACTGGGAAGTATTTGTTTACAGGTAAGGAAATCCTCACGACAAAACATTAAACCGTCTATGTAATGATGTTCTATGAATCTCTAAGTAGGAAACAGTGATAAATGTTATATATGCCAAAGATACGTCTTAAACTAAAATAATTTATATGTAAACAAATCATTTCTTGTTAAATATGATATTAATGTTCTCTCCTAACAAGTGACTTTGATTCTGAAATTGTCAATGGAAGGAACAGACAGAACCCCCGGTGTGTACGTATAAGGCCTCCAAAGTCAATTTCCCAGGTATCTTTATCCTGATCTCAAAATTCCATCTAAAACATAAGCAGTGTAGTACTTTTTTGTCCAAATGAATAAAGGTGAAATAAATATAACAAAATGTATATATCTTGCATCATTTAGGTCTGTTTGCTTTGGAACAATATTAAATTTATTTTGTAAATCTCACATACACATTTGCATGCACAGACTATCTCTGTTAAACCAACAGACAACAGACATCTATTGCTTTTGTTTTTTACAACCCTTAATTTCTTGTCGTATTGAAATGTGCCTGGAATAAACTAAACCATGGGGTTCACTGAAACTTATCACCTTGAATAGATGCCTATTGCCTGAACATACAGGTTTAGAAAACATGTAACTTGTTGAAAAATGCAACATAAAACTTGAATTAGAGAGATTATAAAATCATATCATACGGTTTATCTTTCTAAAGTTGCAGAACCTTCCCTCTGCTAGATTCATTGAAAAGCTGGATGTGTAACTCAGAAGCGCTACTGATTCAGACTGCTGAATGTTTTTAAACCTTTTTTTAAAGCTACTCTCTTTTTCAAGTATATAATACAGTATTATTAACTGCAATCGCCATGCTGTATATTACATCGGAGAACTTACTCATCTTACAGCCAGAAGTTTGTACTGTTCGACTAATATCTCCCCAATTCCATGTGCCCCCCTACCCGCTCCAGCCCCTGGTAACTACTCTCTGTTTTTATGATTTTTATTTTTTTTTTTTAGATTCTACATGTGAGTGATATTACACATCTGTCTTTTTCTGTTTATTTCACTTTAGGTTTTTTTTTTTTTTTTAATTAGAAAAGTAAGATACTCTGCAAAATATTTCACAAATATAGGAAAGTATACAGGAGACTACTCCAAACTCAGGAACAAATCTGTCCTGAACCTCGATTCCAATGAAGGCTTAGGAGTAAAATGTGAGAAGTTCTAAAATTGCCTGGTCACCACACAAAACCCAGAGCTCTCACAAAGACACAGGCTATGATCTAATTTCTGTCACCTCCGTGGAAGAGGGCGAAGACTTTTCAAACTCTGTTCAAAGCTCAAAGCTCAAACCATGCTCCAGCAGAATGTCACACAACCACTCCTTGTCTATAGAGATTACTCTCTTCAAGAAAGGCCATTCTGATTTCATCCCAATGTTATTAAATTAATGTCTTGATGAATCAACTGAAATTGCCTGTAAAACATGACATTTTTATTCCAACTGGAACATACTGCTAAGGTCAATTATTTCAAGACATGATACTTAACCTGACTGGTCATTTAATATTTGTTTATCAAGTCACTTCCACTTAAATCTAACCTGTAGAGTGTTAGCATATTTCTATACTTTAGGACACAAACCTCATGTTGCTTTTGCCAAGAAAAAAAAAATCTAAGCCACTTTCCTAATGAAAACTCACCCAATGTGGAAGACTTGGAGCCTGTCCTTTCTTTTGACTATTGGATCAACTCTACGTTATTTTAAGGGTAGTCATGTGGACCAGCCATGATGTATCTGAATTTCATCTGATGTTCACATAGTAGCCACGGGGAGAATTTTACTCCCTGCTGCTGACGGATATGCACATATACAGCATCACTGGGCACTTTCAGTTGCGTACATATATGAGAAAAGTTTGGGTTTACCTGGTTGTCAATCAAAGTCAGCACAGGTAAAATGGTGTGAAAGCACCCAAAAGGTCCTCCTTCACCTTTCCTGGACCAATCCTACCCTCGTCCCTGCATCTGTAACCTTATTTTCTCACTTCCCTGCTATGACAAGGATGAGTTATCGCTGCTCCTATCCATGACCAATCTCTCCACGCGTGCTTCGCATCCCACTCTTCTCCCCTTTCCAAGGATTTTACTCCTGAAATGATCAATTTCTCTCTATGACTGGATCACACTGTCAGCTATCAAACATTTTTTTGGTTAGTTTTTAAAATTTCAACTTGTCACTTAATAGCTTTTAAAAATATAACAAAAATGAGTATTAGAAAAATGATCATCTGCATGGATGTTTCAGGAATGCCAAACTGCTATTACAAGGTTCCAAACGCGTTCCTTCTCGATTTGCTTACTTGTCTCATCCTGCACCGTTAACAGACGTTTCACCGCTTGGCTGGGCAGTTTGAATAGCACCGTTCTAGACTCGTCTCTCATCTCTGAAAATGTTTTCCTTTGCTTGAGAGCACCTCTCGAACTATAGCCCCATTTCTCGGATTCATTTAATGGCAATACTTCCGGAAAAACCTGCCACCAGTTACTACCCCCTGCTTCCTTACTCATCCCCGTGACCCATTCTGAAGCCACCCCAACTCTCAGCACGGCTCTACTGAAACCCCGCTTGCTGAGGTTTCCAGGGCTTACATGTCCTGGTATATCTGTACCTGGTATTAAGTTAATGAAACCTTTCCAGGCTAGTTGGCCAACAGCCCCTTTCCCTTCCCCTTCTGTTCTCTCCCCCAGGTAACCTCACCAAATCCCATTTTAGCCCCAAAGCCCTGATCTCTCCCTGAGCTTCAGATTAGCAGACCCAATCTCCACGTGGATCTCTAATAAGCATCTCACATGTACCATGTTTCAAATGTTACACTGGATCCTCTTCAACCCCTAGGTTCCCTATGTCAGTGACTGGCACCCAATTTGCTCAAGCTAAAAGATCAATACCCAAGAATCACCCTGGATTTTTCCTCCACACCCACATTTAACCTCGTGTAAATTCTATCAACTCTTCCTCCAAAATGCATCTTCGGTCCCTGCGCGTTTCCCCACCTTAGTTCTAGCTGCCCTCAGCTCTTACTTGGCTTGCTCTGCCTTAGACTCCAAACTGGTGTCCCTGTTTTCACACTTGCCTCCTACGTTTTTCTCTAGACAGTAGTTGGAGATATCGTAACAAAATATAAATTGGATTTTCTCTCTCCCTTGCTTAAATTCCTCCAACAAACTCCTAGAATAAAACCCAAAGTCTTTACTTGGCCTAAAGGCCCCTTACTCTCCCGGCTTCTGCCTACCTCTCCGAGTTCATCTCATGTCACCTCCATCTTCCTTCGCTCTGCTCCCGCCTTGGGGCCCTGGCACTGCTGGCTTATCTGTGGTCTCTTTGCCTCGTCTAGAATATATGCTCCATGAGAGGGGAGCTGTCTACCTCCAGTGACTAGATGAGCATCTGACACAGTAGGTGCTCAAGAAATGAAACTGATGAATGGAGGATTATGACAGTGAGCTTGAACCCTGTGAGACACACAAACACACACGAGTACAATGTTTTAGGAAATAATTATTAAAATATTCTTTAACATTTTTCTCAACTAAATAGATGCTAATGAAATGTTACCATCTAGAACTACTATAAACTAACTAAAAAAAAAAACAAAAAAAACCCAAACCATAAAAACCAAACATAAGGCATTGCAGCACTTAGGTCTGAAGTATATGAAACTGAGAAACCAGAGGGGGAAATGACCGCTAACTCTGGTTTCAGGACCTGCTCAGTTTCCTTAACGCCCCCAAGATCAGAATCGTCTTTGCCTTTGATTCCTTTTCTAAACTATATTCTTCTTTATATTTTACTTTCTCAATACCTATGCTCTTTTCTCTTTATTTACCCCTATTCTAGAAAATAATTACTAAGATCTTATTCTGGCTATACTAACTCAGATGTTGTTAATCTTAACCCATCTCCTAAATTTAGATCTAGGTTTGACCTTCTCAGGCACTAGTACTTCCGCGTTCTGAGCCTATTATCTGATTCCACTGTGGGAAATGCAGCACAAGGCCCTGTTTTTGGTTCATTCTGATGTTCTGCTTTTAAATGCTCAATTAACCTACAAATCGTTTTAATGGGTAATGGCTAAAATGAACAGCCCTCAACACCAAGGTCCATACTTGAGAAGTATGAAGCTGCAGTGCTGTTGCTCAGTGATTTTTGTCAGTGGTAGGTTTTAGACACGTAAACTTGTTAAAAGGAGGAAAAAATTAAAACAAGCTTGATTTTTCAGGGCCTTCTAAGAGTTGCTTAATTCTACTCTGCTTAGAGTGATCTGACATTAATCCTCCAATATGTCCAGTTAGTCTGCAAAAGGAATCAGATTATTTTAGTAAAAATAACAAATGGGTTATGTTTTCTTCATACGTCTATAAATTCCTTTTGAACGATCGTGCCTTATTTAAAGTTACTGAGTGGGTACTATGTACAGAATGGAGAACTCAGGAGACCTAAACCTTTAGTTCTGCACTAATGCCATCTTTGCCCTTAGGTTAAGTTACCTTTTCTTTCAAAGACACAGATTTCTCAGTTATTAAATTAAGAGGTCAGTATAGTAAAAACTGCTATATTTCTCAGTGTGGTCCATGAACCTCTGAGGGTCCTTGAGGCCTTTTTAAGGGGCCAGGTCCATGAAGCCATGGTTTCATAATATGAACCATAATATGATGGTTTCATAATAAATATGAAGATGCTGACATTTGCTCTGATGGTGATAAAACAATGATGTGCCTTAGCGGGAATCAAAGCAGTGGCACCGAGCTGTACTGATGGTCACCGTGTTCCTCACCGCCCTGCATTTGCAGTTAAAGAAAATGCTGATTTCATAGGGGGTAAGGGTGGGGGAGGGATATGCATGCTTTGATGAAGCAGTAAAAAATTATTAATTTTATTAAATCTTGAGTCTTTTAATATTCTGTGTGATGAAATGGGAGGTATGCATAAAGCATTTAGAAGTTCAAATCAGTAATGGAGCTTCCTCAAAAAAATAATTAAAAATAAAACTACCATGTGACCCAGCAAACCTACTTCAGGGTATTTATCCAAAAGAACTGAAATCAAGATCTCGAAGCAGTATCTGCTGCCCATGTTCATTGCAGCATTATTCACAATAGCCAAGATATGGAAGCAACCGAGGTGCCTATTAATGGGTGAGTGGAGAAAGAGAAAGCGGCATATACATACAATGGAATACTCTTCAGCCTTAAAAAGAAGGAAATCCTGTCACATGCGATAATATGGATGAATTTAGAGGACATTACGCTAGGTGAAATAAGCCAATCACAGAAGGCCGAATCCAACTACATGAGGTGTCTAAAATAGTCAGACTCACAGAAACAGAGTGTAGAATGGTGGTTGCCAGGGGCTGCGGGGACAGGGAAATGGGAGATGTTGTTCAATAGGCATAAAGTTTCAGTTACACAAGATGTTCGGGTAAGTTCTAGAGATGTGTTGTACAACAGTTAAAATAGTTAAATACTGTATCATGCACTTAAAAATTTGTCAAGAGGATAGATCTCATGTTAAGTGTTCTTACCACAATAAGTGGGAAGAAAAAAGAACTAACAGGAAGCTGAAAAAATCCAGCTAAATCTTTAATTCATTCTGCATTAGGTGAGAAGGAAGAGAGTGAACAATTTGAGTAGAATGTGACTGCACAATAGTGAAGAACACACCATTTCTGTCTCAACATGTCACTGAAGAATAGCAATGAAACAAACTTGCAACCACAGTAACTTGTTGATTTTAAGTGGTAAAAAAATGTCCTACCAACAACTGTAAAATTTTCTGGATTTATGTTTTTAGTACTGAGAATCTTCTACCCATGTAACACATTAGTAAAAAATCTTATATATTCAAGATGTATAACTTTGGAAAGTATTAAAGAAATTATTACAGAGTTCCATAAAAATATCAACAAGGAAGCATATGCAGATGTTTATCTAGGGAGAGCTTTTTCTTTGGGAGAATGAGAAGGAAAAAAACATTTAGAATATTATAAAATGGAATGGCATGAAGAGTAAAACCACTGTTAATAATGTGTCTAAATACCACACATGTTACTTTTGATGTACTGGCACTTAAGTAACTATGCCTGTATCTCTGACTGCGACTCACCTTACCCATCTATGTATCTATCCATCTATGTATCTATATAGGATTGTTCAGGTTTTTTAAATAGCTAACACATTCACAAGGTTCAAAGATAAAAAAGCATGGAATACCTCCCTGGATACCACCCTGCCCAGTTCTCTTCCCCACAAAAACCACTGCTCTATTAGTAACGTCTTGTTTATCCTTTTGGAGACTTTTCAAGCATATAAGCATATCTAAATCATTTAACTGTACTAATTTGCTATCTAATAATTAATATGCTATTTAATATGTTTAATAACATTAATTTATTAACATTAAGTAACCTTAGTTGAATATAATACTATCAAAGCCTCAATATATTAATCATTAATTTTAATTCATTAAATATGTTTGGAGCTCTTTTTGTGACTGTATGAGGCTGTGTGAGCTTTTCCTAGTTCTGCTGTACAGCCTTGGAGGCCTCCACTGCATGGCTGTACCTGAGTTTACTTAACTGGTCCTCTATTAAGAGACATTTAGGTTGTTTGCAATCTTATACCATGAAACCACGCTACAAGCAATAAGTTGGTAAAAATGTCATTTTGGATGTATGCAGGAGTATCTCGGGGGTAAATCTCTAGAAAGAGGAGAGCTTTAGAAAGAAAAGCTGAGTCAGAGTGCAAGCACTGTGTATTTTTCATAGGTATTTCCAAGTCACTGCCCCATAGAGGTCAGACTAATTTATAGGATGTAGGAGAGCATCTGCTTCCGCACACCTCTGACAAAACCTTTTGGATTTCTGCCAATCTGGTAAGTAAAAAATGGTACCTCTGTGTGATCTGAATTCACATTTCTGTTTTTATAAGCGAGGCTGAGCAGGTTTTCTTATTTTTCAGAACTATTTATCGCCCCCCCCACCTTTTTCTGCCCCCACCACATGGCTGGCGGGATCTTATTTCCCCGACCAGGGATTGAACCTGGGCCCCAGCAGTGAAAGCGCCAAGTCCTAACCACTGGATCGCCAGGGAGTTCCCTATTTCCCCTTTTTGATGTATCTACGATACTTTTTTGACATTTGTTTCAACATCATTTAATAATTTAACTCTCCATATAGAAATGCAAAGCCTCCTGGTTGAATCTGTGTTTGCTTTTTCCCTTTATTAGCCTTAATTTTAATTTCCTGTTGTTTCAAAGTACCAAACCTTGAACAGACTCACAGACATAGAAAACAAACTTGTTACCAAAGGGGAAAGCAGGGGGAGGGATAAAATAGGAGTTTGGAATTAACATATATACGCTACTATATATCAAACAGATAACCAACAAAGACCTACTGTATAGCACAGGGAACTATACTCAATACCTTGTAATAACTTATAATGGAAAAGAATCTGAAAAAAGAATATATTTCTGTGTGTATATACATGTATAACGGAATCACTTTGCTGTATGCCTGAACCTAACACAACACTGTAAATCAACTATACTTCAATTAAAAAAAAAAGTACCAAATCTTGGATATATTATTAATTCCCTTCTTTTTAAATTAATTGATAATTTTTTCCTGTATTATTTCCTTCCTTCTGCTTGCTTTTGATGTGTTTCTGGACTTTCAATTATATACCACTAAAACTATTCTTGAGCCTGTCCTTTCTTTTTTTAAAATTTTTATTGGAGTACAGTTTATTTCTATAGGACATTCCATCTGAAAGCAGCAGAATACACTTTCTTCTCAAGTGCACATGGACATTCTCCAGGATAGATCACATCTTGGGTCACAAATCAAGCCTCAGTAAATTTAAGAAAATTGAAATCACATCAGGCATCTTTTCTAATCACAACACTATGAGATTAGAAATAAATTACAGGAAAAAAAACTGTAAAAAACACTAACACATGGAGGCTAAACAACATGTTACTAAACAGCCAATGGATAAATGAAGAAATCAAAGAGGAAATCAAAAAAAATAGCTAAAGACAAATGACAATGAAAACACAACAATCTAAAACCTATGGGATGCAGCAAAAGCAGTTCTAAGCGGGAAGTTTACAGCAATACTATCTTACCTCAGGAAACAAGAAAAATCTCAAATAAACAACCTGACCTTACACCTAAAGCAACTAGAGAACAAACAAAACCTAAAGTTAGTAGAAGGAAAGAAATCATAAAGATCAGAGCAGAAATAAATGAAATAGAAACAAAGAAAACAATAGCAAAGATCAATGAAACTAAAAGGTGGTTCTTTGAGAAGATAAACAAAATTGATAAGCCTTTAGCCACACTCATCAAGAAAAAAAGGGAGAGGGCTCAAATCAGTAAAATTAGAAATGAAGAAGAAGAAGTTAAAACGGATACCACAGAAATACAGAGGATCATAAAAGACTACTACAAGCAACTCTATGCCAATAAAATGGACAACCTGGAAGAAATGGACAAATCCTTAGAAAGGTACAACCTTCGAAGACTGAGCCAGGAAGAAACAGAAAGTATGAACAGACTAATCACAAGTACTGAAATTGAAACTGATTAAAAAGCTCCCAACAAACAAAAGTCCAGGACCAGATGGCTTCACAGGGGAAATCTATCAAACGTTTAGAGAAGAGTGAACACCTATCCTTCTCAAACTGTCCTCTACTTTCTTACTGTCATTTTTTAAAAGGAACTTTTTCTGATCAATGTTTAGTTCCTTGAGTTTCTTCCTTCCTTCCAAATAATAAAAGCACTTAAAGGTTTTTACATTTTCTTCCGAATACAACATCAGTCACATCTCATGAGTTATGCTATTAAATGTTTCCACAGTTATTTTTTAAAAGGCCTATAATTGTAGTTTTGATGTCCTCTTTGGTTCAAGTGTTATTCAGGAAGTATTTTGAACATGTTAACTTTTAAAAGTAGCTGGCTCTAAAAATGTTTGTTCTTGTTTTTAGAGTCTCTTTTTTATTGCACTGAGACCTGAGAATGTAGTCTTTATAATTTCTTTCTGCATTTTTAGAATTAAGTGTTTTCTTAGTCTTTTGAAAACCAAATAGGAACAATTTAAATATTATCCTCACCTTTTTCCCCTTGGACATCACCAAACACTACTGTGCTAGAAGTTCTGACTACATATCAAAATAGAGAATCGAAGGAAAAATGTGCTAAAAGTTTCCATGGAAAAAAGAAAGATGTTACCTGAAACATATCCGTATCTTTATCATGTGTGTACTCGACCACCACAGTCTGATTCCTTGACAGAGTGTACGATATGCTGTGTTGACCTTTGCAGCTGATAGCCTAATAATGAAATAAAAAATATAAAAATTTGTTAGAATTTCATTTCAACAACTTAACCACAATTCTGTTTGTAGTTAAGAGACATCACTCTACCAGCAAAACCCCAACACAAGCCAGCATTTTCCTAATGGTCAGAGCCTGTCCCTGCTGTGCCCTGAATTACAGAGGAGCCAGCAGTCATAATACTGGGTTTATCAAATATTCATCCTTAATATGAACAATATTTTACTTAAGCCAAATCAAAGTTAACTCACTAGTTTCCAAGACCTGATTTAATCATAGTCCTAGAAAAACATATACTTTCTCCATGTTACCTTAACTCAGTGACAGAATTTTCAGACCAATATGATTTAAAATTTCTTATTTCACACTGAAACGGATAAGTCAGCAACATTTTGTAATAGTATTTTTCCTACATGATGGAGATTATGAGTAAACGAATCATTGAAAAAAAGTAAAATTCTATAAAAACTTCCATATAATAATGCACTATTTTAGCCAATGATAATCATACTTATACTCTGTTCTACATCTTATTGAAAACTTGTATAAGCACTTGCTTAACCCAGATATTTATTGAGTTAATAAATAAGGTAGCTAAGTTAGTTTTATCGGCTCTATTTTTAGACTAGACTAAAGCTAATAGTCTTTTTCAAAGAATCCAGAAACCAATAATATGATGATGTTCTTATTTCCTCCATAGTGATATATTTCAACCCATTTTATGTTGTGGTCACATACTTTAAAATTTCCAAATTAACGAAGAAGTTTATTTAAATTATACTCCAAATTATTTCAATTACCTTGTCCGTTCAACTTTAACCTACCTTCATTTCCATTCTTTTACATTACGTATAATAAATAAAACTTTAATAAGCCTATCTATTAAACATTTATTGAACAATCACACTGTATGAAGACCAAGAAAGACTAAGACAGCATTTGGAAGTAGCTGGACATACATACAGCACCTAATGAAAATGTACTCTGAACATTTATATTTGACTAATATAATTGCTTAGAGTAATAAATAGTACAACATTCCAAATCAGCTTTGAAGTTAGCCTGGTTAATCTCATGGTTCTTCAATCATCTGCCCTCAGGAACTTCATGGTTGAAATGA
The DNA here is from genome assembly GCF_937001465.1 of Orcinus orca. Classification (NCBI taxonomy): domain Eukaryota; kingdom Metazoa; phylum Chordata; class Mammalia; order Artiodactyla; family Delphinidae; genus Orcinus; species Orcinus orca. Next base: position 157,064,207 of record NC_064560.1, on the reverse strand, counting down.
TGCTTTATTGTACATGCTTCATTAAGATAATGCAAGTATTAGAAATGATAATTATTTATACATTTAATATGATTAGGAAGCTAAAAAAGTACTTCTTAGACTACTCAACTCCAGTAACAAATATAATCTGAAATTTTCATTGGTCTGAGTCACATAAATTCAGTGGTACTGATACAAGTGACATTTTTTGAAAGTCGAATTAATAAAGAATTATTTCCAGTTTAAGGTAAGTGGATGCTTGTTTATCTTCATAGTTAAGTAAAAAATCCCAATTAAAATAATTTTATTAAACTCAAACTTACAAAACTGATAACTAGGGGGGTGATTATTTGTACAATAACTTATTTTACAGTTCCTTAAAAAGTATCTGTTGCACTTAAGAGTTTTCCATTTACAAGTGCACCAACTCAAACACAACTTTCTTGGCACACACACTATACAAAATAAGAATGTCTGTAGTTTGCCAATTATCTGCAAAAGAAGGAGTTAACAAGTGTCAGAACAGAACACCTTTAAAAAAGTTAGACATTTTTGTATGATGGTATCCTCTTTTTTTTTTTTTTTTTTTTGCGGTACGCGGGCCTCTCACTGCTGTGGCCTCTCCCGTTGCGGAGCACAGGCTCCAGACGCGCAGGCTCAGCGGCCATGGCTCACGGGCCCAGCCGCTCCGCGGCATGTGGGATCCTCCCAGATCGGGGCACGAACCCGTGTCCCCTGCATCGGCAGGCGGACTCTCAACCACTGCACCACCAGGGAAGCCCGGTACCCTCTTAAGTACTGTGTTTCTCAAATTTCCACCAAGGTTGCCTTAACTGGAAGAGAGTTATGTGAGCCCTTAGACATGTCTGGGAGAGCAATCTAGAAGTGAAGCTTGAAACATCTTACCTTGAAATTAGTCTAAATTTTGTATTCTACTCCTTAACATGCCTGTAGTTTTAACATTTAAACATTTTCAATATTTAAACAAGTTTGCTGGGAAATCAATGCCCCAGGAAGGTCTGCTGTGCTCACCCCACGACCTAGTGCAGCTTCCGTGCCACTCTGGGAAGCCCCAGAAATATGCATTTTACAGGCCCTAAGTTGCCCAATTCTTCTTGAGTGTTTTATTCTAAAATTACTCTTGTGGCCCAGACTATCATAAGCATGAATAAGACTATTTATAGGGAGAGCGAGCCCAGTGCCATACCTGGGAACCGCCCAGAGCCAAGGGAGCACAAAGACCTTGGCCAGCCCCTGTCCGGCCGCCCTCAACAGGGAAGAAAGCGTGGGGACCCCGAGGCCTTGAACGCCGGATCCAGGTGACCTTGAATGTTGAGCCCATTTAAAGACAAATTACAATTTCAAACTTCCGCCAGTTTTTGAAACGTGGTTTAAACGTGGATCGGCAGAGTTAGGAAAGGTGAACCCTTTGAAGGATAAGAAAACACATTTTCTGAGACTTTTTGAATAGGAACATCTTAACTATGCGCTACATTTTAGAAACCTCTGGATTTGGGGAAGATGGAGAAGTGGGAACAGAGATCCTACAGGGAGAAACAAGTCCCAGAAGATGGAGGGGGCTCTGAGCAGCAGGTGATGAACTCCCCTGTGGCAGGACGGCTGAGGAACTTCAGAATCGGTGTGACCTACCAAAGTCACTTCCAGTCCGGCGGTGGTCTCCCTCTGTGAGTGCTAAGCTGGGAGGGGAGGCCCTCCTGCAAAGAGGCCAACAGTCTGCACCCACAGGGGGGAGAAGCATGGAGATGAGCTGGCCCCAGAAGACTGGGATTTAAGCCAGGACTGGGGTTTGGAGCAAAAGGGGGCAGTTGAAACCCAGGCCACCTCCGGGCTCCTCAGAAATATTTGGAGAGGCGCCCACTTCCCTTTGATGCCATGAATTAGGGCTCACATGATCTTGTTTGTGCATTAAAGTCTACAGTTGGGCCAGATTTGGGGGATTTGGAGGAAGGTAAGAGGAGAGTTTAAGCTTGACCTCAATTTTTGCTTTCCATCTGGCAAGTATATGAGGCATTAAGCTTCTTTGGGGTTAGAAGTATCAATTTTTCAGCAATAATATTTAAAATATGGCTCTTGGAAATACAGCTTCTAGTAAATTACAGATTCACTGACTTGAGTCGATCATTTCAGGTTATTTTGGAAATAAACATCTCCCCAAGGCACCAAGTTGCTTTGAAATCTATTTCTGAAATATCAGAAAGGAGAGTAGGTAAGGCCTTCTCTTGGCACTCACTGGAGTTCAGTACCAACACAACTACTGTAACATAGTGAGATTTCACTACACTAGTTCGAATATGGAGACCGAGCGCTTTAAAACGGTAAGGAGAGCTAGCCCAACCAACTTGCCTAGCAGACAATACTGATTGGCCATATTTGCTTTCCTACTGTGATGAGAAGCCAGGGTTGCTGACTCCCTCTTATGTCGCTACCATGCTCAAAGGCAGGTCTGGTCTTCGGTGGTCTCCACCCCCGGCAGTGAGGGCGTGGCAGGCTTTCAAGGAAAGTCAGATGAGTGAATGGACTGCAACGGATTCAAGATGAGACCTGGAGCTTCTTTCCTCGGGTCTTCTCAACCTCTCCCTTACCTTTCACCAGCAACGGTACCAACACTGACACCCTCAGCTCAAATTTATTACGTGTGAATTTTATGGGGTTAAAAATATCACGATTGGACAATTACAAATTAGACACAATTACAGATCCAGAGAAGGAAAGATTCCAACTTTATCCGGTTTAGGAAGTTCAGCACTGCCCCACCCAGGTGCCCAAACCAGGCCCTTTCTGAGTCTTCCCAGTTGAAGATGCTTTCTTAGGGTTACTCTACTTGTGCCACAGGCGCGGCTCAGCTGAGCCATTCTCTGTCATTCAGGGGAACAGCTAGAACTGGTTGTCCTTGTTCAACTTCAACTAACTGACAGAGTCCTCCAAGCCTCCAGACTTTAAAACAAACATGGTTCACAAGGTCTGCAGCATTTTCTTCCTCTTATAAACCCCTATGTACATACACAAGGCACTTAAGAAGATATATAATACGTAATGATACCAGAAAGGCAATCCTGCAAGATGCATAATGGGATAGGTACATGTATTCATGGAAGTCAAAGAGCTTTCAATCAATTATTAAAAGTATAAGTAAAATACTCTAATCTTCTATTAAGAAGCTGTGGGGTTAGTGTTCAATCACAAAGTAAAAAAGGGAGAAAGCCCGATCAGAAACTAACTGGCTTCTAGAAAATACTAACTTATTACAGTTATGAGTTAGCTCATTTAATTCAAGCTCCATAAGGCTGCTAAGTGAGCCTTTATCAACTGTGTAGGGAGAGAAAATGGAATTCATCACCAAGGCAGACATCGTTGGTTGCCTACCTAATGCCCTTCACCCTGCTAGCTGAGCTGGCTGCCCATGACAATGCCTGAAAAGGAAAAGAGCAGCTCTCCCAGCCTCCTCTGAAGTGAGCATGTGGAAAGGTGACCCAATCCTGACCGGCGGGACTTTGGAGAAATCTGGTGTGGAGCTCCTGGAATGGGCGACATCAAGAAAGATACTTTCCTTTCTCTGTTAATAGAAGAAATGAATGATGATTAAGGGGTATCTGGAGCTGAGGTGGCCATCAGGCAACAGTAAAGGAAGGTCAAAAGACTCTCAGAGAAGCAAACTGGGCCCCAACATCTTTGAGCTGAACCAAATCGGAAACTGTCTGCCCCTGACTACTTCTGTGAGAAAAATGAGGGGTTTTAGGGTGCTTTGGGTTGGGTATTTTGCTACTTGCAGTGTAAAGCATCATGACATTGTTCAGTCCAAACTTTTTCTCCTCCTGGGTTTCCTCTTTTAGTCAATAGTGTAACCATATTCCAATCACTCATACTTAAAACCTCCGTGTCATCTCTCGGCCCTCTCTTGCCACTGTTGTCCAGATACAGTTAATTATTACCGTCATACTTAAAATCTAACCATGAGTCAAAGCCAAGCTCACCGATTTTACTGCCTTAAGGCACAAATCAAATACAAAGTAGAATAAACAATGTGCAACATTTCACTTTTTCTCCTCAAATACAAAGTAGTTGTTGGGCAACCAGTAATTACAAAGCTGATTTATTCCCCAAAGGAGTTTTACAACCAGCTCCTTTATAGCCCATAACTTTCTACTTTGGAGATTATTAGGTGTAATCTAATTCATCTTCCCTTGACCCTGGGCTGCCCTCAGTAACTTGCTTGACCAACAGAATGCAGCAGAAGTGACAGACGGGACTTGGAGGCTTGCAGCTTCCCCTTGCTGCCCTCAAACACTTGCTCTTGGAGTTCTGAGCCGCCATATAAGACACCTAACTACTTGGAAGCCACCACACTACAAGAAGCCCAAGCTACGAGAAGGGCCTTGGAGACTGAAATGCCACGTGGGGAGAGGGAGGCCACGGAGAAGCAAGACCCAGACATGTGAGCGAAGGAGCCACCTTGGAAATGGACCCTCCAGTGCCAGCTGCCCCAGCATTTGCCACGTGGACCAGAGACACTGCCATGGGAGCTCTTCCCAAATTCCTGACCCACAAAATTATCAACAAAATCAAATGTTTTTTGCTAAGCCACTAAGTGTTGCAGTAGTTAGCTACACAACTAAGACAACTGGACCAATCCGTTTTCAAGGCCTATTGGTGCCAGAGCCTCTTTTCTGTCTTATGTGACTTATCACGTAAGTCATCACGGTGATTTGTGTGTTCACCTTCCCTGTGCCCCAGGGCACGGTACAGGTATAGGTAGCACGGTGCCTTCACAGAGAGCAGGGGCTGTGCTTCTGATGGCACTCTCATGAGGTCCTGAACGCATATGAAGAGGCTGTCTGTGGTTAGAGCAAGTATATATTTTTACTATGATAATCTTCGGTTGTCGGATGACTGAGAAGAAAATTTTGTATTAGTATTTAAAATTAATATTTATAGATCAACAGATAAAAGGCACCTGTAAAGCATTCAAAGCCTTTCAGAGAAGACAAAGCATGTCACATGGACAATTTTTAGTCCTTACACATTCAGAGCAGGAATAGAAGAGATACTAGGAAGACAGGAGAAGAAAACAACCAGATGTGTTGGAAGCTATGATGTAAAACTTTGACAAACCACACACAGCATGTACGTTAATGGGGCATGCCTTACTAAACGAGAGCCAGCCTCATTTAAGGGGATGTAATATGTGTGTGTGTGTGTGTGTGTGTGTGTGTGTGTGTGAATCTGAGTTTCCAATGAAATGAAATTTCTTTTCTCCAAATCCACACCATATTTTCTATTACTATATCTTAGAACCAAATCACTCAAGAGTTTGACAATCGCCCTTGTCTAGCTGTCCAGGATGCTGACTGTTACAGAACCACAGTTACTCTTCCTGTGCCACACAGCACTGGACTAAATCTAAGGAATGTGTTTTTGAAAACAGCAGCACCCTCTGTAGTTTCTCTCCTTGGGAGTAGACGGAATTAATGTTCTTTCTGCCTCTCAAAAGAGAGTGCCAGGGCTTCCCTGGTGGCGCAGTGGTTGAGAGTCCGCCTGCCGATGCAGGGGACACAGGTTCGTGCCCCGGTCCGGGAAGATCCCACATGCCGCGGAGCGGCTGGGCCCGTGAGCCATGGCCGCTGAGCCTGTGCGTCTGGAGCCTGTGCTCCGCTACGGGAGAGGCCACGGCAGCGAGAGGCCCGCGTACCGCAAAAAAAACCCCCCAAAAAACTGAGTGCCAGACACCTGGCACTCTTACATGCTTACATGTTCAAGGAAACTTTTCCAGATAAATCTCAAGTTTTCACAGAGCTACTCTGAAGAGTTTTGCATCATGTGTCTGAATATGGTGGCATTCTCTGATGCTGCTCACCGCATCCCATCTTTCAGTTTCCAAGGAAACATCTCAGGAAGAAGTCAAAGATGCTCTCACAGCCCATCAGATAGGGACAATCCTAGGAAAAGTCCTGCACAGTCTACTCATGGAGCCAGAGACCCCTTTGTCTTTTGGGCTCCACCAAGAAACATAATATGAGCTTGCGTTCTCAATAGCCTTCTAAACGATGTCCATAACCCGGCACTCTTTAATAAGGCACAGTAGATTAAGTACAGGCTCCCCAGCCAATTATTCTGCATGTTTTAGGCAAGTTTATTTTCAGCCACTTTAACTGTTAATTCTAATTTGTAAGTTAATATTTCAGCCCATCGTACAACTTAAATAAATAAATATGCAAAACTATTACCACAGAAAGGACCTGATAAAATGGAAAACAACTACATTGATCTCTGGCAGCCATTCTGGTTATAAATACAAGCCTATGACAGGGTGGATTGCTATAGGGACAACATTGTTAATTAGTATGGAAAAACTTAATAACGGAATCTGTTTTGGGTTAGGACTGAAAAGGGCCAAGGAACGGAAACTTCTTCGTTCAAAAACACCTCCGGTATTTATGTTTAGAGCAGAAATGTGCGCACCTATGAGCAGATAAACGGGTTTGCTGTGAATTCTGTAGCATATTGGAAATACCTGATGAATAATTTTACTACCCAGAGCCCCGTGTCCACTGTGATGCTGGGGCAGTGTGGGTGGGGCTGGGAACTAGAGGGTATCAGCACATACGGGCGCTTGGCAGCTGGCCTGTGAGGTCTCTGGCGTTGCTTCGGCTTGCTGCAATATCCACTGACGATCCAGCACATGTCTGGACACAGGGCAAAAGGGAATATTCACGACATATGGTTTATCAAGACGACTACCCAGTGTATCCTGCTGAGCTTCAAGTTTACAGGTACTCTAGCAAAGGAGAATAAGACCATGTGTGGACATCGCAGAGATCAATGGCCAGTGGATTCTGATGTTGGGAAAAACCACACACTGGACCCCGGGTTTGGATCCTAGTTCAGTCACTCACCCACTGTCACCATGTCACTGGAGTCTTTGGTTATCACCTTTATAATTTATCAACAGAAGGACTCCATGTCAGTAACACTGATTTCATTGTATGCAAAGCAGAGGGAACAATGTATAACACAGCATTGTCTCTCCTCAAATATAAACCTGCACTTAAAGCACTGCTTCCTGACCCAAGGGGTTACCATCACTTCCTTGTGGTCCGTAACACAGGCTTCAGAGATGACTATTCTGTTTAGCTTTAAATATATGTTAAATATTGAGTGTATTAATTAAAGATAATCCTGGTATGAAAAACATGTTTTTCCAGAACTAATGACTTTTATGTCAGGCTGACAAGTGTAATTAGGCAGTAAATCCTCAACCAGTCTGGTTCAAATTGCTACAAGGAAGATGAGATCTCTGCCATCCTTGTCAATTTAGGTATAAAATACGTACGAGTGCTATTTCTAAAGAGAGGAGGTGGCTAAAGGAATTCATAATTTATTTTGCATAAACCTACTCTTTAAAATACTCTCTTTTCAAGGAGCCATATTTCAAATGGGTGCCTGAACCATTAGAAAAATGGTTAGAAAAATGCTAACTTGGATTTCATCAAAATCAACGGTGTTTCGTACAATAAATAAATCAAAGTGGTAAGCCTATTCGTTAGAAGCAATGGCTTTGAACTTAGCGGTGGGCCACTCCCACGCCCGTCTGGGATCGGCTCACTGAGCTATTCGACAAACGTTGGCAGAGAACCTGGTGCATGCACAGTGCCGGGGCAGCCGCGGTCAATCAATCCAGCAAACAAAGATGCCAGAGAGGGTGAGAATGTTTGAGGAGAACGTGTTCCTAACTTGGAGTCACTCCTAATTACACTGAAGCTGGATTTGGTCATTGGTACCAGTCACAAGAGATGACCTATATAGTTTGGAGAATAAGACACACCGAAGGCTTGTGGCTGGAGAGCTGGGCAGGAACACGTCCACAGGCCTTGCAGAAATCTGGCCCCAGGAATTCTTACCACTTTACACTGATGGAATGACAAGCTCCTTGAGGGCAGGAACTCCTGTCTTTTTAAACCTGCCTTCGATTCAGGCAGTATATTGCATGGCTAACAGTACAGTTCAGGCTGGATTCCCACTCCACTGATGACCAGCTGCGGGACTCTGGGCAAGTTACTTCAATGCTCTGTGCCTCAGTTTTGTCATCTTACAAGTGCTGGTCCTGGGTCCAGGAAGGTCAGTGCTGGCTGAGGACAAAGATGCTTTAGCTACTTCTATATCCACCCAGTTTATCACAAAGTGCTGAACAAGTGACAGGTTCAGATCCAAGTCTGTACAGATTATGTCACTGTACTTTTTAAACCTAACCTAAGCTAACTAACCTAATGTGCAATCTCCTCTTTCCGTTATTTTGTCTCCTGTCTTTTGGAAAATAGGGATGATGTACTGTTTTCCCACAGAGCGATGCTGTGACTAGGACACACATCTAGACACTTGAACAGGTTACGTTACCAATCACATGTGTGCACTGGTCACTATCAATGACGGTCTATTTCAAATGGTGACTCTGAAAGTGCACCCTTTTCAAACACATCTCCCCACAGTGACTGCATGGCAGCTCCCCCAAAGCAGGAGAGGACAAGGAAGGGGTACCGCCCTGTTAGTGCAAGGTGGCACTCTGGCACTCCATCCATCTCAGTGCCCACACATGTCCAATGTCCGAAGTGGCGACTACCTTGGGGTCTAACCCTGTGGCAAGGACCACCATGGTCACCTGGGGAAGGATGCGGGGTCACGCTCGTCTGGTAGGAGATAAAGAAACTGACCTCCAACAAATTCATTCATCAAAACGGCAATGCATTTGCTTCGGAACATTTTACGGTTCTAGATGTGAGCAAGAAGGGGCATAGGAAGAACGGAAAAAAGACGCAATGTATTTGTGAAACGCTAAGTATTGCAGTGAAAATTAAACCAATGATGAGATTACCTCTTTGTTGTACACAAACAAGACTAGGGAAGAGAGAGAGAGAGAAACCTAATTGTGGTCTCCTGTAACAGGAATTGGTAAACTTTAAGAGGAGATATTTAGTCAGTCAATGGACAATGCTTTAAGGGATGGGTGTGAATCTGTCTGCTGCAACATCTAACATTTACTTATCTGAATATTTAAGTATCTGCATACATATGATCTACTTGCCACAAGAGACAAAGCCAATTGAAAGAATGAACCCTAATAAATATGAATTAAAAATGAAAATGAACTATCTTACAAAATGACTATGTTGAAAAAGTAAAATCAGTTCAGTAATTCCATTTATATACTTTTATAAATAATATACTTTATATAAGTCATGCATTTACTGGGTAAAAAAAAGTATATTTTGTTTCTAAAGAGCACTGGAGAGAAAATACATAGGTATCTACCGTGAACTATGCGTTACAGTGAGCCAACGGTAAATGCAAGCCTTAATTTGTTGCCACGAGCAGGCAAACTTCCAGATACTATAAACTGAATATGACACAAATCGATTTTATACCAAGATATCCAAAGACCCGCCATATAATTATTTTAATATGTGGGCCAGTTTATCAGCTGTCAAAACGATCCCTTGAGTAATGAAGAATAAAAAGACTAAAATTTACCCTGGTTCAAAATAAAATGAAATACAAAACCTTACTGATTACCTATAGTGAAAAAACTCTCATTTAAAAGACGTTAAAAAGAAAAAAAAACGGGAAGGGGGGAGGCTCAATTTTTCCCCTCATTTTACTTGGATTTTTATTTTTTGCGGTACGCGGGCCTCTCACTGTTGTGGCCTCTCCCGTTGCGGAGCACAGGCTCCGGACGCGCAGGCTCAGTGGCCATGGCTCACGGGCCCAGCCGCTCCGCGGCATGTGGGATCTTCCCGGACCGGGGCACGAACCCGTGTTCCCTGCATCGGCAGGCGAACTCTCAACCACTGCGCCACCAGGGAAGCCCTGGATTTTTATTTTTAAGGCTTGGCCTTGATATAAAATTTGCCCGTCTGCTGCAGGCTCTCATTTTCGTTATGGAGTAAAACCAGTTGGATAAGGCCACGTCGTAGTTATGTAGAGACATGGAGATATTTACTCTCAAAAGACAACATTTATCTTGGCAGTTGGCATTTTCAAGATGTTAGGCCGGCTAGAATCATGCAGGTTCCAATCCTAATATACAAAACTTTGAGTAAGACAATGGCTGAAGTACAAGGAAAAACATATATGTACCTAACATGTGTGCCTGCCCCTGCTCCCCCAAGCGTTCATACGCGCTTTTGGAAGAAGTTTGGATATACATTTGAATGTTCCTCCTCAAGCCTCATTCACTGAACTTCTTAAAAGGGCCCTTGTTATCTGTGTCCTTGGGTCGTATTCTGAAACTGTTTCTTAACCTGTAAAGTGAAACACTTGCCTTGAAGAGCTGTTGAAAAAACTCAGATGATGTTTGTAAAGGAACCAGAGTCCAGTGCCCAGCACATAATAATTACTATTACAGCCAGCTATTTTTATGACTAAAACATAATCTCTATCAGATAATTTAATACTTAATTTTACAGAGGCCTCCAGATTCTTGATTTGGAAGGCAGAGAATATTGTTAATTGGGTAATATGTGCACAGAGTACCAAACATTACCAGTGAATAGTATGCTCCTTCCAATGTAGCCCTCGGTCACAGAGAGCGCCTCTAGTACTAGTTCTATGTATATCTTTTCAGGGAATATCGGTGTCTGTGCTAACGTAGCACAGGTGGTAGAAATGAGAGCACACTATCCACAGAGGTCTGTCCCCTGCTTCTCTCACTTTACAGTACAACTTGTACAATGGTCTGCATCACCTGCCTATTTGTGCCTCCTCGTTCTTTTCGATGTGTAGATATAGCCTGATTTTTCCATCTTTTAAACTTATTTAACAAAAAAGTTAAGAAATAAATTTTCTATTTTACAAGCAATGTTGCAATGAATATCCATGTATTCAATTTGCATACAGGGGAATATATCTATAGGATAAATTCCTAGAGATACAATTGCTGGATCAAATGATATGTGCATTTTTAATATTGATAGTTATTGTCGAACTACTTTTCGTAGAAGTGATATCAATTTAGATTCTCACCAGATGTATATGAGAGGGTGTTTCCCCTACCCTCACCAACATAGAGAGTTATTAAGTGTTATGGTATGTATTGTATGATATGTGAAAATGGTATCACTGTGCTTTAAGCATTTCTATTATTATTACTGAAGCTGAATGGGTCTTAAAGTGCTTGAAAGTCACCTTTTTTCTTTACTGTGAACTGTTTATATCTTTGTCCATTACTCTTTAGGTCTTTTTCATACTTATTTGTAGGTATTCTTTATATATTACCCCCATTGTCTGTGATATGAGCTGCAAATTCCCACCACTCATTTGGCTTTTGACTTTATTTAATGTGTTTGTGCCATACAGATTATTTTTAGAAGTTTATATAGTGAAACATCAGTATTTTTTTCTCATTTCCAGATTTTACCTCATAATTAGAAAGGCTTTCCTCAATCCCAAATAAAGTGAACAATTTTCCATTCTTTAGTACATTTATGATTTTACTTTTTATGTTTAAAAATATTACTTGCACACTTATCTGAATAGTCATGAGTGCGTATAAAGACAAGTTTCTATTTTCAGCATGTAAAAGTCGTATTACAAGCATACAACGCAAGACTTTTCTTTTTCCTTGTTGTTTCCTATACATTTTGCTTAGAGAAAGTGATGCTGTTATTTGATACATAATGATCACAACTCTTACGTCTTCATTGGGTTGTATCCCTTTTCATTATAAATAAACTTTCTTTGACTTAATACCTTTTTTTTAAACCATGAATTCAATCTTCCTTAATGTTAAGACTGTAACTTTGACTCTTTTTGTTTGTTTGCATTTCTTTGGTATGCTCCATAAGTTTACCCCCAATCTAGATCATTTTGTTTTAGATGTGTTTTATATACAGCCTATAATTGTATTTTTCTACGTGATCCAATTCTTTTAATATGTAAGTTTAGAACATTCACATTTATTGATAGGTACAAGATATATCTATACTCTCTGCCTGTATTGCTATTATTGCCTTTTATTATAGAAACAACTTTACTAAGGTCTAAGTAAGACACAATAAACTGCATCTATTTAAAATGTACAATTTGATAAGTTTCAACATGTTTATGTACCTATAAAACCATCATCATAATAAAATTATGCACATATCTATAACCCACAGAAGTTTCCTCACCATGCCCCTTTGTAATTCATACTTCCCTTCCAGCTGCTTCTTCATGTCCAGGCAGCCAATGATTTGTTTTCTATCACTATAGATATTATATTGCACTTTCTGTCATTATATAGGAATGAAATCTTACACTATGTACTATTTTATAATTCTGGCTTTTTTTATTTAGCATCATTATTTTTAGATTGATCCATTTAGTTGCACATATCAATAGTTCATTACTTTTATGCTGGGCAGTATTCCCTTGTAGGAATAAACTAAAATTTGTTTATCAATTCATCTGTTGATGGATATCAGGTTACTCGTTTTTGGCTACTGCAAATAAAGCTGTTATGAACATTTATGTCCAAGTGTTTGTATAAACATATGTTTTCATTTCTCTTGATCAAATACCTAGAAGTGGAATAGCTGGACATATGGTAGGTGTACGATAAACTTTTAAAGAAACTGCCAGATTGTTTTCCAAATTGGTTGTACCATTTGGTATTCCCATCAGCAATGAACGTGAGTTCCAATTGCTCCACATCCTGTCAACCCTTGGTATTGTCATCTTTTCATTTCAGCCATCCTTACGAGTATGTAGTGGTATCTCATTGTGGGTTTAATTTGTATTTCTTTAATGAGTAATGACATTGAGAATCTCTTTATGTGCTAATTTGCCGTCTATATATCTTCTTTGGTGAAATGTCTGTTCAAATCTTTGCCTATTAAAAAAATTAGGTTATTTTCTTATTATTGAGTTCTGAGAACTCTTTATATATTCTGAATACAAATCCTTTACCATATATATGACTTGCAAATTTTTTTCACAGTCTGGCATAGCTTTTCATTCTCTGAACAATTTCTTTCAAAGAGCAGAAGTTCTTATTTTTTATGTTTGTCAATTTGTTCTTTTACAAATCAAGTTTGCTTTTGTATCTAAGAAATTTTTGTCTAATCCAAAATCACAAAGATGTTTTTCCCTATGTTTCCTTTTAGAAGTTTTATATTTAGGTCTATGATCCATCCTAAGCTAATTTTTGTACACAGTAAAAGGAATGGATCAAAGTTCATATTTCTGCATATGGATACCCAAATGGTCCAGCACCACCAGTTTAAAAGGCTAAACTTTTCAACTAAGTTGCCTTTGCACCTTTGTTGAAAATCAGTTGTCCACGTATGTGCAGGCCTATTTTTTGACCCTATTCTATTGATCTATATTTATATCTTTACGTCAGTACCACACTGTCTTAATTATTGTAGTTTCAAAAATGTCTTGAAGTCAGTGTATTTCAGTTCTGTTCTTTTTCAAAACTGTTTTGGCTTTTTTAGGTTTTTGCATTTTCAAGTAAACATTATTTCTTTTTTAAAAAGCCTGCTGGAATTTTGATAGGGAGTGTGTTGAACTTACAAATCAATTTGGGAAGAATTGATACCAATACTGAGTTTCCTGATCTACGAACATGGACTATCTCTTCATATATTTGGAGATGTGGTACAACTCTCAGCAAAGTCTTGTAGTGTTTAGCGTGCAGGTCTTGCACATCTTTTGTTAGCTTCATCCTTAAGTACAGTTGATTCTTGTTATTCACCATAGTTATGTTCTATAAAGTTGCTGCAAACAGTGAATTCATGAATACCTCGGAGAAATACAGGGTAAGGTTCCTGTGAGTCGTGGGTCACAACATTTTTATCAGCTGATCAATACATAACCTTGTTTTATATGTGTTTCTTACAAAAATTAATTATTCTTACAAATAATTAATTGTCAAACAGGCAGAGTGTCATTTTGTTCAACCTCAAGTGGCAACTCAAATTTTTCACCATATGCTGCTCACCCCCACAAATGGCTGTGAATGTGCTGTAAGTATGGGTTTTGGGGACACCAATAAATTTTAGTAAGTAGGTGAATGTGCAAATATGGCATCTGAAAATAATGAAGATCGTATTTCACATTTTTGATGCTACTGTAAGTGGTAGTTGTTTAAAATTAATTTCTGAGCTTCTGTAGTATCCTTTTAAAAAATCTTTCACATTATGGTCTGCGCTTTCTTTGCCTTATGTTCTGTATTTCATATGATTACTTAGAAGGCTTATATTTCTATTTTTGTGGTTACTTTTACATATAAAACTATATAAATCTGGTTACACTCATTAACTCTCTAATAAGGGCAATGATAAATGAGAATATTTTCATTTCCTCTCTACCATCCTCCTACACACATTTTTAATTGATTTTACAATGTTTACTGCTGTTTGCTTTTTAAAAAACCATTAAAGATACTTATATCTTTCTGTTTTAAATGATAGTTATCTCCCAGCTATAAAATCTGAGGACATTAGCATGCATACAGCACTTTTCACCTTTTCTCCTCTTCCTCTCTGACCTTTTATTTCATTATTTGTTATTTCTACCTTGCAAAATTTAAAACATTTATATTCTACTTTGTGACAATCACTTTTACTTTGTTTTTAGTCCTACAGAGAGTGCTTAATTCAACATCTAGATGCCAGTCTCTTTGCCAACAATTCTTCATTCACCTCCTATTTGGCTGAAATTTGTCTTCTGGTAATTTCTTCAGTAAAGGATCATAAAAATTCTACATCCTAAGTGCTTGCATGTTTATCAATATTTGTCTGTTAGCTGTATGTGTAAAAGAAATTTGGAGGAAGTAAAGAAATCTTGGGTCACTAGATTATGAAGTCCTTGGGCAAAAAAATCTAAGCATCTAGCATAGTGCAATAATCTTTTGAACAACCACCAGATGAAATGAGTCACTAACAAAGATGGATGAAAGGTCTTGCACACAAAAATATTTTCCTCTGTGCATATTCTATCTTAAGACTTTTACAATCTGGCTATATTTGGTGAGAATATCATCCAAAGAAATCAGGGATATTATATAACAAGAATCAAGTGGGGTCAATGACAGCACTGGGACATAATGTGACAATGGAAAGAATGTCAGGTCAGGAGCAAGACACTTATTAGCTTGAGGCTCAGCCCCAAGACCAACTAACCACGTCCTTCTGTGTGTTACTAAAACCTTACAAATCTGGTAAAAGAGGAAAGCAGTGGCACAGATTTCAAATGCCACTTTTCACTGTAAGAATACATTCTACGTAGGGAGAAGAATTATCATTATCACCCCTTCCCAACCTCAGCTATTATTAAAATTGTTTACATTCCTTGAGAAATTAAGGGCTGAAGGACAAGAAGAGGGGGTAAGGGATATCTCAGAAAAAAGTGTGACATGAAAAATCTGTAGATAATCCATTTACACATAATCAAAAAATCAATGAGAGAGTAAAATGGCTTGATACTGAGTGCACTGGGAATTCAGATCTGACTTGGTTATTAAGTCAATAAGATTATTATTATTGATGAAAAGATCTATCCATGAAGTAGATAACACAATGTGTATTCCTTAGGTGATGCTGAGGAACAAAACTCTGAGAACTGCAGCTAAAAATGACCAGGGTCAATGCTCTGTTATTATACTTGCGTCTAGCTAAAGGAAGACAAATGAAGGGACAGATCTGCCTTAGGACTCTGCCTGAAGACTGCTGCTTAAAATAAACCAGCCCTGCCTCTAATGGTTTTGGGGAAGAGACAATATAAATACATTCAACAAACAAATGTGTTGCTATCTAGTGGATGAAGCCTATGCTGAATGGGAAACCCTGTGGATGCCACCTATCAAAGCAACTTTTCAGGAATAAACCTGTGTGACCAGAGCAAGTGTGTCTCATTTATGGTACTAGGAAAGTCAGCACCCTTCAGCCATATATTTATATATTAAGTTTAATTAGGTTAGCAATCTAAATGCATAAAATCCTCTGCTTGGATACCACTCTAAAAATAAGAAACTCAAAACAGATTTATAAAATAAGATAAACATCTGCACCTTAATAACCAAATCAGTAATGATTTCTGCATCTATAGTGCTTGTTCAAGGTAGAGCATTCTCATGTATATTATTTTACTTGATCATCTGGCACACACAACCACTACAATGTGGATACAATTATCCCCGTTTTGTAAAATAAGGAAACTGACTTGGAGAGGGTAAGTCATTTCCTTAGTGAATGGGTAAGTCTACACTGCGCTGAAAACTCTCTTCATTATACTTCATTGCTTTTTTACAAAACAATTTCCAACTCTGGGAGAGGGCATTTATACAAACTTTCATAATCATATATAACTTTTTCTACAAAGAAAAAGCAATCTGGGATTTTGATTGAAACTGCTGAATCTATAGACCGATTTTTGGGAAAACTGGCATCTCAATAATATCACACCTTCCAATCCATGGATATGGCAGGAGACATGGAGAAATATACGACCAATTTTTGAATAATGAACCAACTCTAAATTCCTGGGATAAACAATGCAAAAATCATACAATTCCCCCCTCCTGCCCTTGATGTTACTGTCATATATTTGACTTCTGTATATATTATAAACCCTGTAATTATTATTAATTTTGCTTTAACCAGTTAATTATCTTTTAAAGAGATTTTTAAAATGTCTTTTGTATTTACCCTTATTCTTACCATGTCCAGAGTACTCTGTGTAAATCCAAATTTCCCTCTGGTATCTTTTTTCTTCTGCCAAAAAAACTAACATTTCTTGTTGTACCATTTGCCATTGATAACTATTTTCAGTTTTGTTTGTTTGAAATAGGTCTTTCCTTTCATTTCTGAAAGATATTTTTGCTAAATATAGAATTCTAGATTGAGAGTCTCCCTTTTTTTCTTTCTCCTTCTTCCTCCCTTCCAGTACTTTAAAGATGTCAATCCATTGTCTTTCGGTTTTGCAACATTTCTGGTAAGTTGTTTTTGGTTTGTTTTTTCATTCTTATTTTTGTTCAGGGGAACTGCCTCTTCTTTCTCTGGGTGCCTTCAAGATTTTATTAACAGTTTTCAGCAATTTGATTGTGATAGGTCTTACCTGTAGTATTCCTTATGTTTCTTCTCTTTGGGGTTCATTGAGCATTTTAGATCTTGGATTTATCATTTTCATCGAATTTGGAAAAACTCTGGCTTTTTAAAAATTTTTTTTATTGGAGTATAGTTGATTTACAATGTTGTGTTAGTTTCAGGTGTACAGCAAAGTGAATCAGTTATACATATACATATATCCACTCTATTTTAGATTCTTTTCCCATATAGGCCATTACAGAGTATTGAGTAGAGTTCCCTCTGCTATACACTAGGTCCTTATTAGTTATCTTTTATATAGAGTAATGTGTATGGCCATTCTTTTCTTTCTTTTCCTACTCCAATTTTTCTAAAACACCAATTATACATGTTTGAGTCCACTTGATATTTTTCTACATTTTACTGTGGCTCTCTTCACATTTTTTTTTTTTTTTTTTTTTCCTGTACGTGGGCCTCTCACTGTTGTGGTCTCTCCTGTTGTGGAGCACAGGCTCCGGACGCGCAGGCTCAGCGGCCATGGCTCACGGGCCCAGCTGCTCCGTGGCATGTGGGATCTTCCCGGACCGGGGCATGAGCCCGTGTCCCCTGCATCGGCAGGTGGACTCTCAACCACTGCGCCACCAGGGAAGCCCTCTCGTCACTTTTTTTCAGCCATTTTCCTCTCTCTGCCTTATACTGAATACTTTATATTGCTATGTTTTCCAGTTCACTGATCTTTTCTTCTTCAGTTTCTAAACTGCTGTTACCTCAACCAGTGTGTTTTTCACTTTAGACACTTCATTTTTCACTTTGGAAGTTTCAGTTGGGTCCTTCTTTTGCTTCCATTCCTCTCCTCAACATGTTCATGTTTTCCTCTACACTCTTGATCACAGGAAATATAACTACTGCAGTTGTTTTACCCTTTTTGTCTATTAATTCCATCTGTAATTTCTGGGTTTGTTTCTACTGGTTGATTCTCACCACGCTTGCCTCAGTATAGGTCATAATTTTACTGCTTTTCTGCCTTTCTGGTAATTTTGGATTGGATGCTGGACACTGTGAGTTTTATATTTTGGGGTGCTGGATTTTGTTAAAGGTGTTGAACTTGTTCTGGCAGGCAGTTATGCTACTTTGGATCAGTTTTCTCTCTCAAGCCTTGCTTATAAGCTTTGTTAGGGCGAGTCCAGGGCAGACTTTGACCTAGGGATAATTTAGCCTCGTTATCTATTTCTCTTCTATAGACTCTATCCTATTTCCCTTGTATCAGGAAGTCTTTCTACTCTGCAAGTGGGAACATGGACTAAGCCCCAGCCCTTTGTGAGCTGCGGAAATGGTTCAACTCACTGCTTTCCAGTGGTTCTTTGCCCACAATGTGGAGTTTTACCCCACACATGAGCAACGCAGTGCTTACCCAAGGGCTCAGGGGCATCGTCCTCTGCAGCTATCAGGAGCTCTTCCTCCTTATGAAGCTCCCATCTCTGCTACTGTCCCTCACAAATTCTAGCTGCCTTAACTGTAATCTCTGGCCCTTCAACACAGGGCTGTGTTGTTCCCCATCTGCTTGGGCCTGGAAACTGCCTTCAGGCCATTTAGGATGGGGGTGGGGGTTGCCTCATTCATTTCCCTTCTCTTAGGGAATCACAGCCCTGAGCTGCCTGTGGTCCAATGCCTGCAAACAGTTATTTAATATATTTTGTCCAGTGTTTCGCTGTGTACAGCAAGGGGAGAGAGAAAGTTTCTGTAGGAGATAATTCTTGATGGGTAGGCAGAGAACTCTGTTTTGCATACATTCAGAAAATCTAGGGGGTGGGGGTAGAGTCTAGTACACTTGAAGTGATGACAATTTTAAACTTAATTCAACTTCTTGAATTATAACACTCCTAGTAACATTAACTATTAGTAGTATTCCAATCCACTTCTTGCTAATCTTATTTTTTTTTCCTGAACACTTAACAGCTGATATTTGTTTATTTTATTTATATACCGTCTTCCTCCTAGCTCACATTACAAAGTAATTTCTAAACGGTTAAGAACTTTTTCTATGCTGTTCATTGATTTATCTCTAGTACCTAGAGTACACAAATACTTTATAAGTACACATTGTCTTATAAAGTAGTTGTGTATTGTGTGTATTCCTGGCACGCACAGTACACAACTACTTTACAGGACAATGTGTGCATCTGTTCTTTAACTTGGTAGGTATCTCTGTTATAGAAGAAAACACATATTTGTTATAAAGCTAATTTTGGTTAAATCACATCCTATTTGCCCTTGATGTTCACCATATATTATTAAAATAGGGCTCTATGTATATCCAGGCAAATATTTAAAAAGAAATACTCAAATTCATATTTTGAAAGGAAAAGCAACACTGTATACCTTAATGTTTGTCAAAGTAAACAATACGTAAGAATGCAGAGCACCCTATGGAAATATTCAAGCATCTGGCACCTTCTAGCAGCATACACTAGTATGAATCTGAAGATGAAGGTTACATATACTCAAAACGTGCACTTTAAAAGGTATGGCCTAGATTAATCGGAGCATATGAGATGAAGGAGGGGAGACCTATCTGAAATCTGCCTGAGATAAAATCTTTTGTTATTTAAGAGCTTATAGGCTAGGTTAACTAGTGATTTCATTTATTCTATATATTAGTTACTTCACAAGAAGTTCTGAAGTGTTGTGCTTTCTAATTACAATTTGTGTTGAACAAAAAAAGGAGTCAGCCTCAACATAAAATCTTTGCTTAAAAGATACAGGGACAAATTGAAGTTTATATAGTTTTTCAATCAGATCTCAGTAAATGTTTTCTGGATACCCCCTTTCTCCAGAACCACACCTGGCTTCTGACATTTCTGATTAATTTTCATTCTGTAGTGAATGATGTTTTTTGTCTTGCCTAACCCAAACTGACTCTGCCATGACAACCCATACACATAACATGTGACATGTTAGATGTGTTTTCACAGGAATAATGTTACCATCATATTTTCTAAGACTTCTTTCAAAGCTTGTTGACTTGGCAAGTGATGGGACTGGGTTACAGTACTTTAGGTCCAATAGATGTTCCAATAAAGATTTGGCCGTGTTAATGAACACAGTGTAGGAACATCTTCCCTTTGGGAAATCTTACTTTAAGACAGGGCTATGTGACTATTAACTATGAAACTAATTCTAAAGGCCTAAACATCGTTTTTTTCAAGTCTGGCTACTTGACTTCGCCTGTGCTATGGTGACGAGTTACTTGTCTATACACTGTCAGCTCCTTACTGTCTAGCTGCATGATGTCTGGCACAGACAGTACTCAGTGTTTGCCAAACGAGTAAATTCTTGAGCCAGAGTACCCTATCCTCTCTAAGCATTTCTCTGTCTGAGTAAGTCAGACAGAGAAAGACAAATATCATATGATATTGCTTATATGTGGAATCTAAAAAAAGGGTACAAGTGAACTTATCTACAAAACAGAAATAGAGTTACAGATGTAGAAAATAAATTTATCGTTACCGGGGGTAAGAGGGTAGGGGAGGGATAAACTGGGAGATATTGGGACTGACATAGACACACTGCTCTATATATAAATAGATAACTAATAAAGACCTACTGTATAGCACAGGGAACTCTACTCAATACTCTGTAATGACCTATATGGGAAAAGAATCTAAAATAGAGTGGGTATATGTATATGCATAACTGATTCACTTTGCTGTACACCTGAAACTAACACGACATTGTAAATCAACTATACCCCGATAAAAATTAAAAAATAAAATAAAATAGTTAAAAAGAAAAAAAAGTGAGGCAACTACGTGGTCCCACGCTTCAGTGCTCCCCGTGGGACCAACCTGAGGCTAGACTTCGGCTAACATTTTCTCAGCTGCTTCTCTGGCTCTCTCCTGCTCCCCTCAATTCCTTACTGTTTACTTCTGACAGCAGTTCCTCAGTAAACCACTTACCCAGGCTTTGCGTTTAAAGAACCAAATCTAAGAAACCACTAATATCTTCCAGTATCAAGTTGCCTGGCAGTGTTTCAGCAGAGTTTCCAGGAAGGCCCAGGCTTTCCTTAGGGCCTACAGCACATCAGGACAGCACTCCCCAAGTCCAGCCAAGGTTGGTGGCTACTGGAAACAAGCCAGAAGCCAAAGTCTGGGCAGAGCACGTGGTGTTACAGCTGGGATGGGATACACCCCTGCTTAGAGCATCCTTAGAAAGGAAGACAGGATGTTCCAAAACCTACAGGTGAAGGGGACTTCCGTCTCTCGGAGAATATGAGAGAGACCTACCCCAGCCCGTGTGAGACACCCCTCTAATCCAGGCTGTTCACAGAAGTCAAATAAATCTCCCAGAAATGCTTTCCCCACCTCAGAAGCATCTGAGTGACATCAAGGTTCGCATAACCACAGGGCCCAGAACAGCTGTTGACCACAGCAGGCAGCAGTGCCTGAACGAGTCATTGCACACACTCTAATGGGTAGAGCAGTGGAGACACGCTCTCTGCCGCTGTTTCCAGTCTCCACCCTCTGAATGCCCACAGAACTGAGGCCGCAGGCCACGTGTGCTGCCCCAAGTGCTGCTGTGTGTTTTTGGTGTGTGTCTACGTATTGCCTCCTCAAGGGAACGTGAGTCCCTTACTTCCTTGTGAGACATCCTTGGAGCCCCGGCTATGTGTCTAGCACCATGCTCAGTACTGAGGTTATAAAGACTGAGTTAGGCACAGTTCTTGTCCCCAAGTTAAGCGCACCAGACCTTGCGCATGACAGATTGCTCCAGAAGGACTTGTTGAATTAAACTGACTGTGGCTGGGCAGAGTTGGATAAGGATTCTAGGAGGAGGTGGTCCCTGACTGGGATGCTGAGGTAGCAGGATTTAGGCAGAACGAGGGAAAAGGTATGTTGGAGAGGGGACGGCACGCACAGTGATTGAGACAAGACTTGAAAATGAGAAAAACCAACCACTGCGATAGACCAATGTATAATAACCCAAGTAAATGACACCAAACAGATGGGAACAATTAACTGCCCAGGGGTCTTGGCCTTACTTCTCTTTCTCCCCACACCCCTTGGGTGCCTGGAACAGAGTAAAGCTCAATATTGCTTGAATTTTACTAGATGTTAATGCCTTAAGCTTAGAACTCTCTATGTGAATTTCTGGGAAGTAAGATACCCATATCAATCTTTTGAAACTCATAAACACTTCTGAGCGCCAAATAATCCATCTCCCACGGCCAAGTCACAGAACTACCACAGGGATGAACTGATGAAAAAGTACTCAAACCTTCCTGTGAACGGTCCAATAAAGCATAACACCGATGTCAGGGCAACAACTGGGAGAGAAAACTGAGCATTTCATTTTTGAATAGCAATTAGCCATGCTTAGGAGGTATTCCCTCAGAGGAAAACCCTCTTACAAAGTGGTTTGGTGAACACAGACAACCAGCAGTGACTGGCCCTCCTGTGGGCACCTAACGAACAGTTGTGAGTTTCAAACAACTAAGCCTCGGAACAGTAAGTAGCAGCAACAGCCTCTCAGGCCTCCACTCTGTTTCCGGCCTCTCTTCCTTTCAGTCAGCTTCCCACTGTGAGGGACGCACTTCTAAATGCCTGAGCCTGGCATTCAGGACTGTCTAGGATTTGGCCTCACATCACCCTTTTGGGCCAACCTCCCGGTAGGTGCCAGCCACCTGCCTTCCCTCTACCTTCCAGACCCTCCTGCCTCTTCCATGCCTCCCCGCCTTGGCCCGCTGCTCAGCCCGGACGCCCCTTTTCACAATCACTCCTGAATAAAGTGGTAAGCCCTGGTTAAAGGCCATCTCTTGTGGGAAGGTTTCCACGTCTCTCCTGATGATCAGAATGAACCGCTCCTTCTCCAAGGCAGTGATTTTATTTCTTTGTGCTTCAATTCCTTCCACTAAAAAATAGGAATAATGATCTGTATTCTGTCACTTCAGAGTCTTTGAAAGATTCAAATGAGGTGCTGTATGCAGTTCTAATCTCTAAAATCTTAAAAGAGCTGAAGAATGAATAAAAAATGTGCACAGAACTTCATGTTTTCATTGTTTACTATGTTCAACGCAGCTTCATTTTTAGTTGGCTTGTATGACGTTTGCTGCATACTAATAGTTAGCATAGAAGATACTGAAAGTTATTTTTGTACTCTATTTCACATTCATGCAACCAATTTTAATGGTCTAAACCAACCCAATATTCTGAAAATACATCTTAACTGATTATATTAAATTTGATCTTGCTAAAAAATTTCCAAATGGAACATCAACACTGATGTCAGTTACGTGGCAGCTAGCCTAACGGAATCAAAACAGCCTTCATACTTTCTGTGTGTGTGCAATAAAACTGTGGGCATTTTTAGACATTTTTCAGACATTTCCCAAACTACAGACATCTGTTGTTTATATTTCAAGTTTCCCCAAATAGACAGTAAAGTATCATCCTTCCAGACTGGGTAGCAAAGACTACTCCATAATTGACTACTTTCTTAACAAGATTCCATAACGGCATCTGACAAGGTCTGTAATGACATTTTTGTACATACGATGAAGAAATAAGTTAGAAAATATACCTGGGTGAATGAGTATACCTAAAAGATCAGTTTCAACCTAACAGGAGACCTCTGGTGGCAACTGTAGAATTCTGCCCTAAACTTTGCTGAATTCAATCTTTTTTAATCCAAGATTTTCAAGATGTCAAGGAGAAGCACTTGATCACAATGAACAGAAATGAAATAAAACCAGTCAGTGAATCCACTGGAAGACAGGATCAAAATCTATCCAATGACAAGACATTATAAAAACAGGCCAAATCTAACAATATAAAATATTCTGAAAGAGACAAATGTAAATTTCTTATGTGTAGGTTAAGACAATCAAGTCTCATGAATAAGGATATGTGTACCAACTGCTCCAGACACCATTATTTGTAATAACAAGAAGACAACATAAATATCCATCAACGAGGGAATAGCTAAATATATTAACTGAATGTAGTATACTTTGCAGCTATAAAAAGAAAAAAAAAACTACAGGAGGCTGAAATATAATGATATGGAAGAATGTCTGATAAATTTGGGGTGATAAAAGCAGGTTGAGGGCATTATACACAGACTCTCCCCATTCTTGTTTGTTTTGTTTTTAAGGAATTCCACACGTTTTTTCTTTTGTTTTCTTTTTTTAATTTGGAACATCTAGACCATAGCATTTAATTCATTATAGTTACTTATATATAGCTGTGGTTTATTATTCTTCTTACTCCTTGCATTCCATTTGTCCTAACCTGTGGTATATTCCTGTTTTAAGTAGCTTTTGAAGCTTTATTTTGGATTAAGCAGTTTTTAAAATTATCCTATGATTTCCTTTTATTCTAGATATTTTATTTTGTCTATTTTTCATCATACTGATTCTCTCTCACCTGTCTCTAAACTATTGTTAAGCTCATCCATTGAGTTTTGTGGGCTTTAAAAAAAAAAGGAAAAATTTTATTAGTCTAATGTGGGGAAGACCTTTCTCTTTCCCCTCAGTTTAACTGAGATATAATTGACATATAACATTGTGTGAGTTTACGCTATACAATGTGTTGATCTGATACATGTATACAATGTATTGTGAAATGCTTACCACAATAAGGTTAGTTAACATATCCATCACCTAACTACTATTTTTTTTTTAGCGAGATCTACTCTTAAGCAACTTTCAAGTATAATACAGTATTTTTAACTACAGTCACATGCTCTATATTAGATCCTCGGAACTGATTCATCTTATAACTGGAAATCTGTACCCTTTGACCAACAACTTCTGATTTCCCCCACCTCCAAGAAACCACCATTGTACTGCTTCTATGAGTTTGGCTTTTTGTTTTTTGGCTGCACCACTCGGCTTGTGGGATCTTAGTTCCCCGATCACCTGACTAGGGACTGAATCCGGCCCCAGCAGTGAAAGCACTGAGTCCTAACCTCTGGACCACCAGGGAATTCCCAGCTTTTTTTTTTTTTCTTTAAGATTGCATACGTAAGTGGTATCATGTAGCATTTGTCTTTCTCTGATTTATTTCACTGCGTAACACCCTCAGGATCCATCCAGGTTGTTTCATACTTCTTTTTTATGGCTGAATAAATATTCCCTTGCGTATATATACCATATTTTCTTTACCCATTCTTCCATCGATGGACACCTAGGCTGTTTCCATGTCTTAGTTATTGTAAACTATGCTGCAGTGAACATGGGGGTGCAGATTTCTCTTCCGGAAAGTGATTTCATTACCTTTGGATAAATACCCAGAAGCTGGGATTGCTAAGTCATATGGTAGTTCTATTTTTAATTTTTTGAGGATCTTCCATACTGTTCTCCACAGCAGCTGCACCAATTTACATTCCCACCAACAGTGCACAAGGGTTCTTTTTTCCACATCCTCACCCACACTTGTTATCTCTTGTCTTCTTTTTTTTTTTGCAGTACGCGGGCCTCTCACTGATGTGACCTCTCCCGTTGCGGAGCACAGGCTCCGGACACGCGCAGGCCTAGCGGCCATAGCTCACGGGCCCAGCCGCCCCGTGGCATGTGGGATTTTCCCGGACCGGGGCACGAACCCACGTCCCCTGCATCGGCAGGCGGACTCTCAACCACTGCGCCACCAGGGAAGCCCATCTCTTGTCTTCTTGATGACAGCCATTTAAACAGGTCTGAGGTGATATCTCTTTGTGGTTTTGACCTGCTGATGATTAGTGATGTTGAGCATCTGTTCACGTACTTGTTAGCCATTTGTATGTCTTCTTTGGAAAAATGTCTATTCAGGTTGTCTGCCTATTTTTTAATTGGATTATTAGTCTTTTTGCTTTTGAGTTGTATGAATTCCTTATATATTTTTGAGATTAACCCCTTCTCTGGTGTATGGTTGGCAAATATTCCCCTCCCCCCATTCTGCAGGTTGCCTCTTCATTCTGCTGATTGTTTCTCTTGCTGTGCACAAGCTTTTTAGTTTGATGCAGTCCCACCTGTTTGCTCTTGTTGCTTGTGCTTTTGGTGTCATATTAAAAAAATTGTTGCCATGACAATGTTAATGAGCTTTTCTCTTATGTTTTCTCCTAGGAATTTAATGGTTTCAGGTCTTATATTTAAGTCTTTAATCCATTTTGACTTAATTTTTGTGAGTGGTTATGATTGAGTCCAGTTTCTTTTCTTTCTTTTTGGCATGTGGCTATCCAGTTTTCCCAACACCTTTTATTTCAAAGACTATCTTTTTCCCATTAAGTATTCTTGGCTCCCCTGTCAAACATTAGTTGACATGTATATATGTTTATTTTCATATACAAGAGTTTGCATGAGTTTGTGTCTTTGTATATTTAAGATCAACTAATACTTGAGCTCTAACTATGCTCCAGACACTATTCTATATGTCCTTTACATATATATTCTGTTGTTCAATCCTTATAATGAAACATGTACATAGTCACATCTCTATTTTATTTAGGTACAGAAGTTAAGTGGTGGAGGAAGAATGTAAAAAGGCAATCACATTTCACACTACCAGCAGAATTCCTGGGGTGGGAAAAAATTTCCTTCATACATTTGTGTATAGTTTAAAGGTTTTCAGAAAGCATGTAATACCTCTTTAATTAAAAAAAAGGCATGTGGCTGAGGCACCAAGTATGAGAAAGGTTGTGTAATATGAGTAATGGTGCAATGAAATAATAAAAGGGAATAGGAGACACAGCTCTGCCACTTCCTGGGTAAGTTACCTTGAGCAATTTACTTAACATCTGAGTCTTAAGTTTCTTATCAGTGTACTGTTGATAACCAAGCCTACTTGCAAAGTTTTATGGGTTAAGTAACACAGGACCATGCCAAGCCCACACTTCCGGCACACAGTTGGCCTGCCTCAGTAAACACTGCATAACACAGAAACCATTCTAACCAATGCAGGTAGACCACGATTGTCCTAAAGAGCACTCAAATGCAAAGACACAGAAGGGCCAAAGCAGAGAACGAAATGGGAAATGGACAGCAAGAAGGGTTCAAAGAACTGGAGCAACTTGCCCTAGAAGTGATGTCTTAGTGGAGGAGTAATAGCTGACTTTAAATAATTAATGGGCTATACAATTAAAAGAAAAATTTGACTTTTTCTGTTTGGCTCTGATGGACAGAACCAAAACCAATATATAAAGTTATAGGAGACAGGAATCAGATTCAGGTACAGAAAGATAAACCTTGCAAGAGTTACAGCTATTGAAAATGGAACCCAGTTGTATAGCACTGGGCCTGCCACCCTTCCCAGGTCATAACAAGCTTCACGTCCTCTGCTCGTCCCACAGGGGAAAGTTCACAGAATGTGTCAGGTGTGCCGCAAAGGAGATTTGTGCCTATTGAGGAAGGATGGACTAGATATAGTCTTAAAATCTCCTGATTCACTTTGTTATACAGCAGAAACTAACACACCATTGTAAAGCAATTATACTCCAATAGACATGTTAAAAATAAATAAATAAATAAGTAAAATGCAAAAAAAAAAATCTCTCCGTCTGAAGCAAAGGTTTTCAATGAAAAGTCATTGGACCCTTCTCCCTGGTATGTGTTATCAGACGTGTTATTATGACTCATACCCTGCACATTAGTGATTTCAACAAACTATGAAGTAAAATATTCATTCCCACACACGTGACTGCTCTCCCACACTGCATACCACTGATATTATGTGACAGGCAACAGCAGCATTTGATAAAGATATTTCGCCAAAAGCTTGTTCCTCTTTCCATTTGAGTATGTTTGCCATCAGCTTTGAGGCTGATTTTACGAACTTCTTAGCAAATCTGCCTTTGCTGTGACGGATGGAATTCTGAACCATGCCTCTGAGGTTCTGTTCTATTCTGGGCCCTCAGCAACAACATTCATCAATTTCACCCTGGAAAACATTATTTTGTACTTGATCTGGGAAGACACAACTGGTTCACTAGAAAGGCCACTTGTACTTTGCCTGCAAATGACTCAGAAGTGTTGAGGGTTTCATGCCACTCATGACAAAGTTTCATAACAGAGGAAGCACGGGAGACTCGGGACAAATCAATCACCTGCCAAGGAAAATCCAATTCACAGTCATGATGGTACTTTCTGTTTACAATTTTTCTTTTTCTGTCACTTGAGTGAAACTATCAACCTGGCAGGTTCTCTGGTTTCTGGACATCAAGATTCACATTCTAGAGGCGGAGTCAAGATGGCTGACTAGGAGGACGCAGAATTTGCGTCTCTTCACAACTAGGGCACCTACCAGGCACTGCTGGGGGACCACAGACACCGAAGGGGACAGGAAGAACCCCCAGCAACTGGGTATGACATGAGGGGGAATGAGGGGGGAGGAGAAGTGGAGGCGGGGGTGGACTGGAGCCCCTGAGGGGCGGCTGGGGGAGGGGAAGGGATCCCATACCAGAAGGGGGAAACTGTGGGACCATCGGGAGGGCAGAGGATCAAAAGGGAGTGTGGCCAGGTTTCCCCTGCCCACTTGGGCCCCTGGGAACCTGCTGAGATCCTGGGCCTGATCCTCTGCCCACCAAGGACCCTTCCAGCCACGTGGGTGCTGAGTGGGAGGGAGGGAAGGGGAGCAAAAGTAAAGGCCAGACCAACAGGACCAGCACCCCTGAGGGGCCGCTGGGGGAGGGGAGGAGTTCCTACACCCAGCAGGACCCACCCACGGTTAGGGGTCCAGCAGGATGGGGGAGGCTCTGGGGGAGATGGCAGGGGAGGGGCACGGAGGAACGGAAGGGAATGGGGCCAGAGCTTTCCCTGTCCACTTAGGCACCAGGGAGGCTGTTGGGCTCCCAGGCCTAATCCTCTACCCTCGGAGCCTCCCTCCTGCTGCGCAGAGCCCAAGCCCCGCCCCTCCTCCCCCACCCAGGGCCCCACCTCTACACTCGGAGACCCCCTCCAATGAGCGGGGCCTAAACCCCACCCACACGCCCTCACTCAGGGCCCTACCTCCAAACTCCAGAACTCCACGCACCAGAGGCCCTCCTTTCCACATGCTGCCTCTCCCCTTCCCTGCAGGTCCCAAGCAGAGGCCACAGCCCCATGCCTGAACGTTGCCCCCCACCCAGCTAGGTCCTGCCCCACCCTAAACCCAGCCCCTGCCGAAGTTCCACCTCTGCCTAAACTCTGCCCCCATAGCCAAGGCTTTTTTTTTTCCCCCTTTTAGATTGGGGTTCTGTTTTACCTTGTTGATTCACTGTTGTTGATTCTTTTATATTTTTGTTTTTCCTAATAAATCTTTTATTTTTCTAATTTTATTCTATTCTTTATAGTTTGTTATTGTTCTCTCCTTTTGGCTTGTTCCCTACTGCTTTTTTTTTTTTCTTTCTTTTTTCTGTTGTGGTTTTATTTTAACTTGTTGCAGTTGTTTCAATTATAGTTTTATTTTTCCTAATATATTTTTTATCTTTCTAATTTTATTTTGTTTTGTATTTGATATTGTACTGCTTTTTTCTTCTTCTTCTTTTTTTTAACCACATCACCAAGCTTGTGGGATTGTGGTTCCCAGGCCAGAGGTCGGGCCCAAGTTCCTGTGATGTAAGCTCCGAGGCCAAACTGCTGGACTAACAGAGAACGTCAGACCCCAGGGAGTATTAATTGGAGTGAGGCCTCCCAGAGGTCCTCATCTCAGCACAAAGACCCGTCTCTATCCAATTGCCTGCAAACTCCAGTGATGGACGTCTGAGGTCAAAGAAACAGTAAGACAGGAATACAGCACCACCCATCAAAAAAAAAAAAAAAAAAAAAAGATGAAACGACAAAAAAACATGTTACAGACAAAGGAGCAAGGTAAAAACCTACAAGACCAAATGAATGAAGAAGAAATAGGCAACCTACCTGAAAAGAATTCAGAGTAATGAGAGTAAAGATGATCCAAAATCTCGGGAAACGGAATGGAGAAAATACAAGAAACATTTAACAAGGGTCTAGAAGAACTAAAGAGCAAATAGTGATGAACAACAAAATTACTGAAATTAAAAATACTCTAGAAGGAATCAATAGCAGAATAACTGAGGCAGAAGAAGAGATAAGTGAGCTGGAAGATAAAATGGTAGAAGTAACTACTGCAGAGCAGAATAAACAAAAACGAATGAAAAGAATTGAGGACAGTCTCAGAGACCTCTGGGACAACATTAAATGCACCAACGTTCGAATTATAGGGGTCCCAGAAGAAGAAGAGAAAAAGAAAGGGTCTGAGAAAATATTTGAAGAGATTATAGTTGAAAACTTCCCTAACATGGGAAAGGAAATAGTCAATCAAGTCCAGGAAGCACAGCGAGTACCATACAGGATAAACCCAAAGAGAAACACGCCGAGACAGATAGTAATCAAACTGACAAAAATTAAATACAAAGAAAAAAATACTAAAACCATCAAGGGAAAAACAACAAATAACATACAAGGGAATCCCCATAAGGTTAAGAGCTGATCTTTTAGCAGAAACTCTGCAAGCCAGAAGGGAGTGGCAGGACATATTGAAAGTGATAAAAGGGAAAAACCTGCAACCAAGATTACTCTACCCAGCAAGGATCTCACTCAGACTCAATGGAGAAATTAAAACCTTTACAGACAAGCAAAAGTTAAGAGAATTATTCTCAGCACCACCAAACCAGCTTTACAACAAATGCTAAAGGAACTTCTCTAGGCAGGAAACACAAGAGAAGGAAAAGACCTACAATAACAAACCCGAAACAATTAAGAAAATGATAATAAGAACATACATATTGATAACTACCTTAAATGTAAATGGAGTAAACGCTCCAACCAAAAGAGAGAGACTGGCTGAATGGATACAAAAACAGTATGCATACTGTAGACAGTATATATGCTGTCTACAAGAGACCCACTTGAGACCTAAGGACACATACAGACTGAAAGTGAGGGGATGGAAAAAGGTATTCCATGAAAATGGAAATGAAAAGAAAGCCAGAGTAGCAATACTCATATCGCATAAAATAGACTTTAAAATAGACTATTACAAGAGACAAAGAAGGACACTACATAATGATCAAGAGAACAATCCAAGAAGAAGATATAACAATTGTAAATATGTATGCACCCAACGTAGAAGTACCTCAATACATAAAGCAAATGCTCACAGCCATAAAAACGGAAATCGACAGTAACACAATCATAGTAGGGGACTTTAACACCCCACTTTCACCAATGGACAGATCATCCAAAATGAAAATAAATAAGGAAACACAAGCTTTAAATGACACATTAAACAAGATAGACTTAATTGATACTTATAGGACATTCCATCCAAAAACAACAGAATACACTTTCTTCTCAAGTGCTCATGGAACATTCTCCAGGATAGACCATAACTTGGGCCACAAATCAAGCCTTGGTAAATTTAAGAAAACTGAAACCATATCAAGTATCTTTTCCAACCACAATGCTATGAGTGAAGATACCAATTACAGGAGAAAAAACTGTAAAAAATACAAACACATGGAGTCTAAACAATACACTACTAAATAACCAAGAGATCACTGAAGAAATCAAAGAGGAAATCAAAAAATACCTAGAAACAAATGACAATGAAAACACAATGACCCAAAACCTATGGGATACAGCAAAAGCAGTTCTAAGAGGGAAGTTTATAGTAATACAATCCTACCTCAAGAAACAAGAAACATCACAAATAAACAACCTAACCTTACACCTAAAGCAATTAGAGAAAGAAGAACAAAAAAAAACCCAAAGCTAGCAGAAGGAAAGAAATTATAAAGATCAGGTCAGAAATAAATGAAAAAGAAATAAAGAAAACAATAGCAAGGATCAATAAAACTAAAAGCTGCTTCTTTGAGAAGATAAACAAAATTGATAAACCCTTAGCCAGACTCATCAAGAAAAAAAGGGAGAAGACTCAAATCAATAGAATTAGAAATGAAATAGGAGAAGTAACAAGTGACACTGTAGAAATACAAAAGATCATGAGAGATTACTACAAGCAACTCTATGCCAATAAAAAGGACAACCTGGAAGAAATGGACAAATTCTTAGAAAAGCACAACCTTCTGAAACTGAACCAGGAAGAAATAGGAAATATAAACCGAGCAACCACAAGCACTGATGTTGAAACTGTGATTAAAAATCTTCCAACAGGGTTTCCCTGGTGGCGCAGTGGTTGAGAGTCCGCCTGCCGATGCAGGGGACGCGGGTTTGTGCCCCGGTCCGGGAAGATCCCACATGCCGCGGAGCGGCTGGGCCCATGAGCCATGGCCGCTGAGCCTGCGCGTCCGGAGACTGTGCTCCGCAACGGGAGAGGCCACAACAGTGAGAGGCCTGTGTACCGCAAAAAAAAAAAAAAAAAAAAAAAAAAAAATCTTCAAACAAACAAAAGCCCAGGACCAGATGGCTTCACAGGCGAATTCTATCAAACATTTAGAGAAGAGCTAACACCTATCCTTCTCAAAGTCTTCCAAAATATAGCAGAGGAAGGAACACTCCCAAACTCATTCTACGAGGCCACTGTCACCCTGATACCAAAATCAGACAAAGATGTCACAAAAAAAGAAAATTACAGGCCAATATCTCTGATGAACATAGATGCAAAAATCCTCAACAAAATACTAGCAAACAGAATCCAACAGCACATTAAAAGGATCATACACCATGATCAAGTGGGGTTTATCCCAGGAATGCAAGGATTCTTCAATATACGTAAATCAATCAATATGATACACCATATTAACAAACTGAAAGATAAAAACCATATGATCATCTCAATAAATGCAGACAAAGCTTTCAACAAAATTCAACACCCATTTATGATCAAAACTCTTCAGAAAGTAGGCATAGAGGGAACCTACCTCAACATAATAAAGGCCATATATGGCAAACACACAGCCAACCTCATTCTCAATGGTGAAAAACTGAAACCATTTCCTCTAAGATCAGGAACAAGACAAGGTTGTCCACTCTCACCACTATTATTCAACATAGTTTTGGAATTTTTAGCCACAGCAATCAGAGAAGAAAAAGAAATAAAAAGAATCCAAATTGGAAAAGAAAAAGTAAAGTTATCACTGTTTGCAGATGACATGATACTATACATAGAGAATCCTAAAGATGCTACCAGAAAACTCGAGCTAATCAATGAATTTGGTAGAGTAGCAGGATACAAAATTAATGTACAGAAATCTCTTGCATTCCTATACACTAATGATGAAAAATCTGAAAGAGAAATTAAGGAAGCACTCCCATTTACTACTGCAACAAAAAGAATAAAATACCTAGGAATAAACCTACCTAAGGAGACAAAGGACCTGTTTGCAGAAAACTATAAGACGCTGATGAAAGAAATTAAAGATGATACAAACAGATGGAGCAATATACCATGTTCCTGGATTGGAAGAATCAACATTGTGAAAATGACTATACTACCCAAAGCAGTCTACCGATTCAATGCAATCCCTATCAAATCACCAAGGTCATTTTTCACAGAACTAGCATGAAAAATTTCACAATTTATGGAAACACAAAAGACCCCAAATAGCCAAAGCAATCTTGAGAAGGAAAAATGGAGCTGGAGGAATCAGGCTTCCGGACTTCAGACTATACTACAAAGTAATCAAGACAGTATGGTATTGGCACAAAAACAGAAATATAGATCAATGGAACAGGATAGAAAGCCCGAAGATAATCCCATGCACATATGGTCACCGTATCTTTGATAAAGGAGGCAAGAGTATACAGTGGAGAACAAACAGCCTCTTCAATAAGTGGTGCTCGGAAATCTGGACAGCTACATGTAAAAGAATGATATTAGAACACTCCTTAACACCATACACAAAAATAAGCTCAAAATGGATTAAAGACCTAAATGTAAGCCCAGACACTATAAAACTCTTAGAGGAAAACATAGGCAGAACACTCTATGACATAAATCACAGCAAGATCCTTTTTGACCCACCTCCTATGGAAATGGAAATAAAAACAAACAAATGGGACCTAATGAAACTTAAAAGCTTTTGCACAGCAAAGGAAACTACAAACAAGACGAAAAGACAACCCTCAGAATGGGAGAAAATATTTGCAAACGAAGCAACTGACAAAGGAGTAATCTCCAAAATATACAAGCAGCTCTGCAGCTTAGTATCAAAAAAAGAAACAACCCAATCCAAAAATGGGCAGAAGACCTAAATAGACATTTCTCCAAAGAAGATATACAGATTGCCAACAAACACATGAAAGGATGCTCAACATCACGAATCATCAGAGAAATACAAATCAAAACTACAATGAGGTATCACCTCACACCAGTCAGAATGGCTATCATCAAAAAGTCTACAAACAATAAGTGCTGGAGAGGGTGTGGAGAAAAGGGAACCCTCTTACACTGTTGGTGGGAATGTAAATTGATACAGCCACTATGGAGAACAGTATGGAGGTTCCTTAAGAAACTAAAAATAGAACTACCATATGACCCAGCAATCCCACTACTGGGCATATACCCTGAGAAAACCATAATTCAAAAAGAGTCATGTACCAAAATGTTCATTGCAGCACTATTTACACTAGCCAGGACATGGACGCAACTTAAGTGTTCATCAACAGATGAATGGATAAAGAAGTTGTGGCACATATATACAATGGAATACTACTCAGACATAAAAAGAAATGAAACTGAGTTATTTGTAGTGAGGTGGGTTGACCCAGAGTCTTTCATACAGAGTGAAGTAAGTCAGAAAGAGAAAAACAAATACCATATGCTAACACATATATATGGAATCTAAAAAAAAAAAAAAAAAAATGGTTCTGACAAACCTAGGGTAAGGACAGGACTAAAGATGTAGAAGTACAGAATGGACCTGAGGGCATGGGGGCGGGGGGGGGAAGGGTAAGCTGAGACGATGTGAGAGAGCAGCACTGACATATATATACTACCAAAGGTAAAACAGATAGCTAGTAGGAAGCAGCCGCATAGCACAGGGAGATCAGCTCGGTGTTTTGTTACCAGCTAGAGGGGTGGGATAGGGAGGGTGGGAGGGAGATGCAAGAGGGAGGGGGATATGGGCATATACATATAGCCTAGTCACTTTGTTA
Source organism: Orcinus orca (assembly GCF_937001465.1). Lineage (NCBI taxonomy): Eukaryota > Metazoa > Chordata > Mammalia > Artiodactyla > Delphinidae > Orcinus > Orcinus orca. Next base: position 157,029,068 of record NC_064560.1, on the reverse strand, counting down.
TACAGTAGAAACTAACACAACATTGTAAAGCAATTATACTCCAATAAAGATGTTAAAAAAAAAGATTCACATTCTGTAATTACTCTGGGTTTCTGTTCGCTATTGATGTTTATGCTGTTATTCTGAACTGTGGTATTATATTCCTATTTTTGTCAGTCCTTTTACACATCAGTGAACCACTTCTGAATTACTGATCCATTTTTGTGAACTGAATAAAGAAAACAACACAAGTGTAATAGCAAAAAAATGAAAGTTAACAAAATAAAAAATTATAATGTACAACTGTATGCTACGTGCCATGCACTAGTTGAAAGATTTTACATATATTAACTGATTTACTCTTTACAACCACCTTAGGAAGGAGGTAGTATTATTATCCATATTTTACAGGCGGGGAAACAGAGGTGTGACTTCACTTGCCCAAGGTCACAAAGAACCAGGCTTTGGGACCAGGCAGTCTGGCTCGAGAGCCTGTATTCTTCCCATACAACATATGTTCCTTCTCAAATAGGAGAAAAACATACTAGGAGAAATCAGGGCTTATTAGGTAAAATAAATGCACTGATGCAGTCCTTGTAACCCAATGGTATTCCTTAGAAAGGGTATGTTAAACAAGCTTGCCCCAAGAAGCCTGAATAGCTCCTTCAGGAACCTCACTGTGATAAAGCCATCCACCTCCCTCAGAGATGGAATCTGTTTATAGAAGTCATCAGCCAAAGGGTTGAAAGATCGCTTTCCATCCTGTCTTAAGTCACAGCAGGGTGGACTTAAACGAACTTGGCAAGTTCGTTTAGTGTGACACGACCTACCTACCACGTTACTCTCTCTTGGTTTTCAGTTACAAGTTAGTGTTGACTTCCTATTTTGCAAGGTGAGCCTTTAACTTTCTCAGGCAGACTCCCCTCCCTCATCTTGCTAACCTAATTTTCTATTAAATAGATATTCACTGTTGTCATGGTTATGACATGGTTATGACTATCTACATAATGTTCACAGCTGAGTCTATACCAAGAGTATCTTTCTTTTCTTAATAACTTTGTCTCTCCTGGAATTAATTACTTTGTTTACGTTCGCTTCGTTTTCTATTTTCCCATCACTAACTTGTCCCCAAACCTGACACGACTATTAAACTCCTCCCTATGGAATCCCACCAGGGAATCTCTCAGCCGTTCCTCCTGACCCCACTCCCCTCACACAGAGGGGTTCCTTCCAGAGGCCTCCACGCATCAGGGTTGGCTGACCTGGGGGACACAGCTGTGTTCCCTTCTCACCATCCTGCCAATTTCCTTACCTTTCTTCTTGTGTTGGAGCTCTTGTTTCCTGGATCACGTGTCTTCCTCTTCATTTTCCTTCCTCATTTCTGTGGAGTACATCCCGCGCAGGTCAATTTTTTAGTCCTCGCATATCTAAAAATGTCTTGGCTCTGCTCCCACTGGATGGTTTGGCTGGGTGCAGAACCACAGGCTGGAACTCATTTCCCCTCCTAAGTAGCACGTTGCTATGTTGTTGAGAAGTTCATTGCTACTTGAGTCCTGATCTTTTCAATATAACCTGGTTTCCTCCTCTCTGGAAATGTTTACCATCGTCCCTTTATCCCCGGTGTTCTGAAATTTCATAATGAAGTGCCTTGGTGTGAATAATTTTTTAATTTTTAGTGTAATTCCAACAGAAGGAATGTGCCTCTCCCACACTTCTGTACCTCCAGTGCATTTAACGGTGCCCGTCATAGAGCAGTGCTCAATAAATCTAGCTAGAATGAAAGAACAAGCCTTGTCTGTACTTGCTGGGCCCGTTTAATCTGGAGGCACATGCATTTTCCCGAACTACTGCTTTATAATTTTTCTCCCCACCACTTCTTCTGGAACTCACGTTAGTTAGGGGTTAGACTCATGAGTTGATCAATTCCCAAATATTCTTTTCCCCCGCTCACTGTTCTCCCTTCTGGGAGATTTCTTTCACCTTTATCTTCCTATCACCGAAAGCTGCTTTAACCTCTGGTTACCAAATATTTAGTTTTTAGTTCGTTCTTTCTTGCATGCCTAGCTCTGAGTAGTCAAGAGTCCCATCTGTTTCACTGAAGGGGGACAGAATTCCAAAACTTGGCATCTGTAAGGTTTTCTTCTCTAGGTCTGGTTGGTTACCTCAGAGAAGAATCCTTAGCTCTCCTGGCTGACGTTATTGGTCTCACTTCCAGTGTTTCAGGGGAACAAGAGAAGGAAGATAGTGAAAGAGCTCACTATTCAGCACATGGGTGTTCACTTGATCCCCGATTTTCAATAAGATACCATTTTTCTGTCTCAGCAAACACTCCTGAAAGAGAACATGGGCCTGCCCTCGAGCCAGATTTATTCCTCCTCATAATGACTAGGGGCCTTGGTCACTACCCAAGCATACCCTGACAATGAATGGGCCGTGGTCACTATCACATCCGGACATACTTCCGTGACTTTGAGTTTCAGGGGGCAAGGGATGGCCTTAGTCCCTCCTTTCCCAAGAGGCCTCTGGACTCTCTACAAGCAGCCCTTCTCCAGCAACTTTCAACTCCAAATAATCAGTATTTCCTCCCACTCAGCCTCACCTGACACTTTGAGACAGCTGGATGTACACATACCATAGCCCAAATCGCATGCCTGGAAATGGCTCACTCTGCCATGGGATGGAAGATTTCTTGCCTCCCCGCTCTGTCCTGCTATAGAGATTTTTCCTCCTGGTACAGAATATGCATATGTTCTGCATTACTTTTAAAAATTTTAAAAAGTATAAATATATGGCTTTAAGAAAGAGAACTACGGGGAATTCCCTGGTGGTCCAGTGGTTAGGACTCCACGCTTCCACTGCAAGGGTCCCAGTTTTGATCCCTGGTCGGGGAACTAAGATCCCGCAAGCCATGTGGGCTTGGCCAAAAAATAAATAAAGAGGACTTAAAAAAAAAACAAACTACAAAGCCATCTAATAAGTAGAATATGTTACAATCTTGAGGAGTATTTCATAGGGCAGCTGCACAGTACAAATGATGCTACTATACATGTTGAGACAGATCACCCACAGGACGCCCTAAGAGGGCACAGTTCCCAACCACAAAGATCAGTAATGAAAATGTGCATGGCACGCCACAATACAGACTGGTTATTTGAAAAATATTTATTTAAATTAGTAGTGGCTTTGAAAAAATCCTCACTGGTTTCTACTTTCTTGTTATTTTTAAGAAATATGTATTGAGTTAAAGATAGTTATAGATCAATGGAACAGGATAGAAAGCCCACAGATAAACCCACGCACCTATGGTCAACTAATCTATGACAACGGAGGCAATGATATACAATGGAGAAAAGACAGTCTCTTCAATAAGTGGTGCTGGGAAAACTGGACAGCTACATGTAAAAGAATGAAATTAGAACACTCCCTAACAGCATACACAAAAATAAACTCAAAATGGATTAAAGCCTATATGTAAGGCCAGACGCTATAAAAGTCTTAGAGGAAAACATAGGCAGAACACTCTTTGACATAAATCACAGCAAGATCTTTTTTGATCCACTTCCTAGAGTAATGGAAATAAAAACAAAAATAAACAAATGGGACCTAATGAAACTTAAAAGGTTTTGCACAGCAAAGGAAACTACAAACAAGATGAAAAGACAACCCTCAGAATGGGAGAAAATATTTGCAAATGAATCAATGGACAAAGGATTAATCTTCAAAATATATAAACAGCTCATGCAGCTCAATATTAAAAAAGCAAAACAACCCAATCCAAAAATGGGCAGAAGACCTAAATAGACATTTCTCCAAAGAAGACATACAGATGGCCAAGAAGCACATGAAAAGCACTGCTCAATATCACTAATTATTAGAGAAATGCAAATCAAAACTACAGTGAGGTATCACCTCACACCAGTTAGAATGGGCATCATCAGAAAATCTACAAACAACAAATGCTGGAAAGGGTGCGGAGAAAAGGGAGCCCTCTTGCACTGTTGGTAGGAATGTAAATTGATACAGGAACATGGAGAACAGTATGGAGGTTCCTTAAAAAACTAAAAATAGAACTACCATATGACCCGGCAATCTACTACTGGGCATATACCCAGAGGAAACCATAATTCAAAAAGACACATGCACTGCAATGTTCATTACAGCACTATTTACAATAGCCAGGTCATGGAAGCAACCTAAATGCCCATCGACAGATGAATGCATAAAGAAGATGTGGTACATATATACAATGGAATATTACTCAGCCATAAAAAGGAATGAAATTGGGTCATTTGTAGAGACGTGGATGGATCTAGAGACTGTCATACAGAGTGAAGTCAGAAAGAGAAAAACAAATATCGTATATTAACGCATATATGTGGAACTTAGAAAAATGGTACAGATGAACAGGTTTACAGGGCAGAAATGACACAGATGCAGAGAACAAACATATGGACACCAAGAGGGGAAAGTGGCGGGTGGTGGTGGTGGTGATGTGATGAATTGGGAGATTGGGGTTGACATGTGTACACTAATACGTATAAAATGTATAACTAATAAGAACCTGCTGTATATTAAAAAAACTGTGGGTAACAGCAGAATACAGAGAAGAATAAGAAATAATCATTATTATTAATAACAGTAATAATAGTAAGTGTCTTACTGTTGGCAGACTTTAGAACTTGGCATCTACCCATAAGTACACTGCCTCAGAGATGCAAGTCCATCCAAGGCCAGCCATTCTGCTTGAACTTCGGACCCTTCCTTTCCTGAGTATCACAATCTCTTTGCCCACTAATTCCCTCTTCCGTAGCTTTTCCCTTTTTCCTTTACTGCCTTTTTAGGTTGGCATTCAAACATGCTTAGGACTTGCCTTTCTTAAAAACTTCCTCTTGACTCTCATCTCCCCCCACCTGTCACTCTACACTGTCTAACATCTTGAAAGCCAACCATAAAGAGTAGTCTTCTTGCACTCTCTCCACTTCATTAACCCCTCGCTCATCAGTTCTCTAAAATGTGGCATCCACTCCCATAATTCCAATGAAACTGTTCTTGCCAACATCACTAACAAGCTTGTCCACACTTTCAGCATCATCCTTGTCTCTAACCTCTCCCCTACCCGCCACGTCCGGTCATTTACTGAGCTGGTCAATTTCCCCTCCTTCACACCACTGGAATCCATGCACTTTTCTCCATCATTTCACAGCTGGGTTACTTGAACAGATCTCCCAAACTCAAGTCCTGCCCTCCGCACGGTACCCAGAATGATGTTCCTAAAACAAATCCGATCATGTCACATCTCTGCTTAAACTACTTCTGTGGCATCTCACTGCCCTCGAAATTACTTTCCAAATCCTGAATATAACTTATAAGGCCTTCACAAGCTGGCCCAAAGTTCTTACAGAATAAGAAACTGGTCGTTCAGAGGGTCAGGAGACTTGCTGCCACTGCCGATTCACCAGCCCAGGGAGCAGAGCCTGAATCCAGGTCCTCATCTCTAAACCCCACCTCTTTCTACTACTGGTGGATTATTTCTTTCTTTCTTTCTTTTTTTTTTTTGCGGTACGCGGGCCTCTCACTGCTGTGGCCTCTCCCGTTGAGGAGCACAGGCTCCGGACGCGCAGGCTCAGCGGCCATGGCTCACGGGCCCAGCCGCCCCGCGGCATGTGGGATCTTCCCGGATCGGGGCGCGGACCCGTGTCCCCTGCATTGGCAGGCGGACTCAACCACTGTGCCACCAGGGAAGCCCGGATGATTTCCTTTATTGTCTATTCTACATGATCCATCCTCCTTGTCATTTCTATTAAGAAATGGGACCAAGAGTTGATGATAGATGGAGCTGGGGAACTTGCTGAAGGTCACACCCAGTTGCTCAGGGGCCCAGCATGACTCACCCTGAGCTCTGTGCTTCAACTGCTTTTCTAGAGGGCTTCCCAAATCACAGGTGCTGAGCAGGGTAGTTTCTCTCCACAGGTACAGAGTTGGGCGGAGGGTTGCATCTACAGAGCACTGAACTCAGAATTAGACGACCTGGGCTCTAGTCTACTAACTGTAGAACTATTCAAGTCTTTCACTTGGTTGAGTTTTGGTTTCTTCATTTGTTAAATGGAGCTGCAATACTGCCGCGTGTGCGTGTGTTGTGTGTGTGTACACACGTACACCGGATAAACATAATGCTTATTCTGCCTCTCAGGGCTCTTGTGGAAATCAAGTGAGAAGAGAAACAGGAAAGGACTCTACAAATATGTTATTAGTACTGACAAAGGAAGGTTTAAAAGTAAAAGTCTAGAGCACGCTTAACCGAAGAGGGCATAACAGCATTCCCGTTTACTCTTTATGAAGTCAGTTCTTATCTGTCAGGTAAGACTACCAAACTCAAAGGAGTTAGAGGTTAAGTCAGGCTACCTCCTGTAAAGTCGATCAAGAAATCTAAACAAGCAGATATTCTAAGATATTCTCTTCTTGAAGATTATTTCCCTATTCTCAATTCCAAGGAAAGAACACATAAATATTCTTTATCTTTCTAGATTATCTAAAACTGATTAAGGCAACTAACTGTTTTGCAACTTTGAACCCATATAGACCAAGGTGAGCCATAACTATCATTTGTGGTTTAATAACTGATGTTTCCATTATTTTAGCCCTGTTATTAAGATGAATTATACTTTCATTACAATTATATCTTCAGGTCACTAACAAATATTAGCATAAAAAGTCCCCTTCGAAAAATAGGTGATAAGATTTACAGTTAATTCATGCTTCCAATCAAAAATCAATGAAAAAACATTTTCCACCATTAACAAGAAATCTTGCTTAATTTACTGCTTGAGTTGCTTTAATCACCTCAAGGAAGTTTTCAGCTACCTTCCTAACTAATTGCTTTTCTACTCTCATCTCTAGGCAAGAATTTTTTCTTCCTAGTTCACTAAGCAAATCCTTTCATGTGAACCTTAAAATAACTTCAACCCACAAATCCTCCTGGTTAACATCTTTGTCAAACATATTCACAGGCACTGAAACTGCCACTCAGCGGTTTTTAGACACATGCTTTACGTCCCTGTACAATTAGTTTCATGAATCATCTGAATAATTGATTAATTAGACACCAAATTCATTGTCTGAAATTTAGAATATATCTTGTCAGAAATTTAACCACAGTAAATCTACACAAAACTGGTGAGCCCCGTAGTCAGAAGTCGAGAAATCACAACAGGAAAGAGAGGGACCAAGGTTTTATTTTGAGAAGAGCGAAATAATTGTGGAGATGAATTAAGAACACTAGAATACCTTTAACAGCCACTACCACTGCTGGAACAGCCTTCTAAAAGTATTTATGACAAGAATCTAAAGTATAACTAAGAGATTTTTTTGATATATTATGTACTAGAAGACTGAATTCAGCAGGAAATCTATTTAATGCAATCACTATAAAACAGGAATTGACATCACATGTTGGATAAAATGAAATTTTAAGAACTTTACTCTCTTCCCTTAAATTAAAGACAGTAAATGAAACACCTCTGTAAAATATCTTTTAAGAGTCACTATAATTGCAAGAGGCATATTATTAATTCAACAGATTTAGTTATTAATTATAAATGAATAACTTCTGCAGGCAGAACTGACTGGCAGCGTATCAAGTCAAAGTGTTAGGTTTCTAAACCAACAATTGAGGAGTTCGTGAGATCCCAGATTATTTTACATTCAAGGAAATTACTCTTAAGATAAATAAAACCATATCAGGGTTTAATGTGCCCATTCCAAAAGGAACCAGACATCAGCCCATCATTTACCTTTTAAAATGTATATTATTCATAATTTCAGGATGAATAAGATCTGGTTTACAACAGTTTACATGAAAAAGGTCAGCGTGGGTGGGGTAGGAGGAATAGAGAGTGGGGAGAGAAGAACTGATTATTAGCTCAGTGAATTGGAATGAACCTGGTGACAGATCTACTATAGAAAGCCACAGAGAGCACGGCCAGAAGTGTCTAGGGAGTCCACACACTATGACATGGTCGGGCCATATTGGGAATATCTGATGCAGTTCTGAATATGCAATGCCTGGGGGGCTGACAAACTAGATTCCAAGTAGAGGGGAATCATCTATAATCCTGATGTTTGGGGATGGAGATCTCAAATCATGCCACACGGGAAAGGGAGATTTACCTTGTGTTGCTTCAAGGAGCAGAATACTAAACAACGGGAGAAATTAAAGAGAGCTAGAATTTAGTTCCGTGGAAGAAAAAGGAATCTAAAAATCAGAGTTGTCTGAATGGAATGGGATTCTGAACAAGTAGTGAGCACTGACTATTATAGTGGGGTCTGGATGCCTGTCTGACATGAATTCTATAAAACAGATGCCAGGTCCTGCAGTGGCAGGTGCACAGGCGAAATCGAGAAAGGTTCAAAGCAGTATTAAGAATTAACTGAGGACTTCTATCAGTTTCTGGAGTTTTGTCCAAGTTGGTACTCTGACTGATCCTCACACTGAAACCTACAGATGTTGGGTAAAGCATTAAAAATAGATAGTTGGAGGGCTTCCCTGGTGGCGCAGTGGTTGAGAGTCCGCCTGCCGATGCAGGGGACAGGGGTTCGTGCCCCGGTCCGGGAAGATCCCACATGCCACAGAGCGGCTGGGCGTGTGAGCCATGGCCGCTGAGCCTGCGCGTCCGGAGCCTGTGCTCTGCCACGGGAGAGGACACAACAGTGAGAGGCCCGCGTACCGCAAAAAAAAAAAAAAAAAGATAGTTGGACATGACCTGGCTGGTTAGTAAGGAATATTAGAAGCCAAAGATTAACTGAAAGCAGGAAATTGAAAGAGGTAAGCAACAGACTAAAAGTGGTTTCAGTCTTGGGGGCATTTGCTGGTCTGGGTGGACTTTACTGTTGTTTTCACAGCCTCATAGTGGTGCTATAGGCAGGAAAAAAAAAAATCAACTCCCAAAGAGGAGCATCTATTAGGACATACTAGGGGACCACACCCTCAGTGTTTGGGAGACTGACACTTCAGGACTACAAAGACAACTGCCTGCCTCAAATCTTGGTGCTAAGTGAAAGGGGGAGATTCCTGAACCTCCAAGAATTCAGAACCACAAGCCAGGCCTTATACAAGTTTGTGGCCAGAAATAACTTGAGATCCAAAAAAACCTCAAGTTGAGAGCTGAGTTTCCAGTGGTTCTGGGGGTTGGGAGTGACTCCATTCATCTGAGAGAAGCAAAGGCAATTTCTCTCTAGGGAAATCCACCCTCAATTCTGGTGGCAGAAAATTCCCACAGATAAAATCTAAGAAATATGAATTCATGGTAAAAACTAAACAATAAACCAAACAACCCCCCTACACACACAAAAGCAAGGCACCATGAGTAAGAGCCAGCAAAAACAACACAGCGAGAATCAGAATTATAAAAGCTTTAGCTACTGCATTTATCAAAAAACAGAATTGAGACAGAAAATATGTATAAGCATGCATCACACACAGGATACTCAAAGCTGGCTAGGATTCTGCATATGCTGAAATCTCATTCATTCTTCAAAAGCATCTTACTATCAGAGTTGCTGTAAAAGTTAACACATAAAGCATAATTAAAACCTGAGATAAAAGTCTCTTCCTGGTATTCATTAGACTACAGCTTATTTCTGTACAAAGAGCTATAGCCAGAACAAGGCTATGTAAATTCTTATCTATACGTGCCTATGTACATGTATTTTAAATCAACACCAAGTATGCTTATTTTGAAACATACTAGCATAGGTAAAAGTGGTCATATTTATAAACTCTAAAAATTTAATTCTATCAAACTCACAGAAGAGTTGACTAAAAAAAAAATTACAACAAACACAAAACGTGTTAGAGTGATACCTGAATTCTGCAGCAGATATTGCCACTTGGAAACTGTAATCCTCACTCTAAACCCACTTGCCACTTTCACTGCTAAAAGCAATCGAGGAAGAAGTGGGAAATGGTCCTACTGGTACGGATTCCAAGTCAGAGTCTTCAGCTAACTGAACGTGGGACCGAAACAAAATTAAACATTGGGAAATTTCACTATATAACGGAGAGGCTAACCAAAGTTTAGAGTGGACTGTACAACATCCAATGCTCTTTCCTTAGCTCCACACTTTAGCGCTAATGTGCATTTACATAACACATGTCCGACAGACTCATCCAAGGGCAGCAGCATTCTCATTCCACTGGTTTCAATGACCTCAAAAAAGATACCTGATGCTGCTAGAAGTTCAGGACCCTGGGGTTGCCTCATATGTTTCCTTCTCCGGAAAGGTTTGCCATGGTCCAAACAATACTAACCCTCAAAAGCTGATGGTGATGAATCGGAGGGATGAATAGAAGTAGGTTTATTCGACTGTTTGATGCAGTACACCTGAGAACAAACGTTAAACTAGAGCTTTAAATCTGTCAAAATGTTCAATCGAGTTTAGAAGAAGGTTAGGCAGCTACAGCTCCTAATGCAACCTCTTACAATATCCCACCAAATATCTAGATAAATGCAGAAAAAGAGGTGTGAGGGGGTGGAATCCCACTAGCACCAAAACAGAAGCAAAAGCAAATTCCAAGGATTCCTGTAATCATAAAGCTAATGCAACTGAATTAAAACCAACACACACACACACACACACACACACACACACACACACACACACACACACACGAGACCTAAGCTAGCATCCAAAAACAGGATATGCCTTTGCACCTAAAGTATGCAGAAATGCCTCTCCCTTCAGTGTCTCCTCCTTGGTTTAAAAGCAGGCATGGGATGAGCCAACAAAAAAGCTGGCCAGACAGCTCTTGTCCGCAGGGGAGATGCTCATGCATGAGAAATGCCATAACGCAATGAAAACATTCATCTTCCACCCTTTCGTAAAACTGCAAGATTTAGATCTGCCATGAACAGGATGCTCCACGAACAGGTCCCGCTGCCTGCTCCCCAGGCAGTGAGGCTCAGGCGGCACGACTCTGGCAGGGCCGGGCCCTGTGCACGGGTGACCACAGCAGGGCTGGCAGTCAGAGTCTAGGGCATTAAGTCCACAGGCTAGCCAGTGGCTCTAGGCCTGGCTCTAAAAAGGCACCTACGTGACACACAGACATACCACCCCTCAACGTAGAGAGAAGATGAAAACTGGCAAGTGAACCAGGGTTTCACATTAGATGGGCCACCCCTAGGCTGAAGGCACAAGAGTGGAGAACCTACAAAGCAGAGAGACAGAGGGAGAAATGAGACCACAGCAGATTCACAAAGACAAGCAGCAAGAACGAGAGAGAGGCCCAACTGCCCCCGAACTCTCCCCAGAACTCTCAGTGGTGACTGTACAGCTCCTTGCCCGGGGTCAACCCCACCTGACCTAGCTCTAGGGCGTTTCTTCTGGCATCAAAAGAATCCCAACCACAACACAGCAACTATCCCTGGAATCTTGACCTGTCACGTTGGCCATCACAAAGGCCAAGATCCTCAACTGATACACTGCTGCTGTACAGAGGATTCTGTTCAAGGGAGGAGAGAGAAGGGTCAGAATCAACACTTGCAAGAACCCTCTAATATTTCATTCGGGGAACACAGGAAATGATCAACTGCTGGGGAACAAAAGCAAATATTCATGTTATCTTTCAGCTAAGACAGGATGGTTTATTTCGGGAAAAGGCCCCTTAGAACACAGGAGACGACTGTGTAACAAATCCTAAAGCAGTAAAGCCTTGTCAAAGTTACCACAGCACCACTGAGGGGAGCTGACCGTGTACACTGATAGATCACAATAAGGTTTCTCTCTCCCTCTAAGGATAATATGCGTTTTTAAGGATTTCTGTGAAAGTACCCAAACATTTGAGAGATATATTCTGATACTATATTTATCACGCTAGTATTTTTTCTTAAGGTCTTGGTCTTACTAACTGCTTCTGCAGCAGGTAACAACTCATTCGCTACCACATCAGCTTTCTGTCAAGAGGTGATACGAAAGGAATATTAACTACCCAACATTGAGGTAGAGCCTACCCCTGTTTTCCTAATGTATTTTCCTAAGCCTTGCCTAACTCTCTTAGATGGGAAACAAACAAGTCACCCTCAGGAAAGGAAGTAAAGTGATGGGAAGGAAAACACATACGTTCTAACCTCTGCTGGGAAAATCACCCTTCCTAGTCCCTGCTCTCCAATCCAGGCAATGAAAGACCCCCGCAAACACTCCACAGCCAGGCCCCCCAGATGGACCCCTGCTCAGTTCACACGCTCTGCACACCCCAAAGCAGCCCCACTGCCCAGTGCCTTCCTCCCTGCCCCTTCCGGCTTCCCTGGTGGAGGAAAGCACACTGCCAGGCCTGACCAGGTTTTACTTTCTAAATCTAAATTCAATGTACACTTAGCAAACTCATCTTTTTTAAATCCAGTTCTTCAAAATTTAAGTTTATAATTCTGCTTTTTCCTACATTTTATAAAGTTATTGCGTGTTTTTTGTTTTGTTTTGTTTTGGGTTCTTTTGCGGTACACGGGCCTCTCACTGTTGTGGCCTCTCCCGTTGCGGAGCACAGGCTCGGGACGCGCAGGCTCAGCGGCCATGGCTCACGGGCCCAGCCGCTCCGCGGCATGTGGGATCTTCCCGGACCGGGGCACGAACCCGTGTCCCCTGCAAGGGCAGGCGGACTCTCAACCACTGCACCACCAGGGAAGCCCTATTGAGTGTTTTAGTTAATTAAAAAAGCAGGATTAACTGTGAATGAAATAAAAATGAGTAAAGGGATATTATAGTTAGGCAGGCTTGGAAAAAAATGTGGATTTTTTTTAGACATACAGAATAGAAGTCTACTTTTTCAGTTTCTTTAAATTAGCCTTTTCCCTGCCCACGTTTGTGACTCTCCTCATCGGTTCCGAGAGCGGCATTAAGAAGTGGCTACGTGACGCGAAGCAGGGAGAGCACGGACCACGGTGAGATCAGTCACTGTGACTGACAAGCATAAAACAATGTCCCTGTCACAGACTGGTAATATTTAGATACCAATTTTAAATAAAAATGTATTTTACACACAACTACTGTTTTCTCTATCATTTCTTGAAGTGAAACAGTTTTACAGGATGAGGGAGTGCTTCAAATTCAGGTCAAACTATTAAAACACTGCACTATAGCTATTAGGAGTGATCAATTATTTTGGACCCCTAGAAGCAGTGTGAGGTAACACCCCAGTTTTTAGTTACATTCCTAGCCATCGCACAGATTCACTTCACAGTCTGGACCTGCAGTTCTTTGGGGGAACTTATTTAATTTGATGCTCATACTGTCCAGATATACCAACCTGGCTTCCGAGTTCCTCTGACATGTCTTCATCATTTTTGAGCACTTCCTTATTTTTTCACACAACAGAATGTTCAGGCCTGTACCTCCCCTCCCCCGGCCCCAAACTTGGATTTCTCCAAATGGCCCTGGCTCCTTTCAGAGAAGAATGGTATTTAGCAACTAAGATCTGCATCCTAGGTGTGCTCACTGCCATTGGAGTGTTGATGCCCTCAGGCTGTCAGTGAACATAGCAGGGGACCACACCTAGGTAGAGAGATATAGCCATATGTGTTCCTGTATGTCTAAGTTTATAGAAATCCATGAATTCATGCTGATATCTCCAATTTCCACCTGACACCACAGCATTCATTCTACTTTTCTCCCTTTGCATAATTGTAATTCCCTTCTTAGAAGTGAGAAATCTGGTTCCCATTTTCCTTGATATACTCATGTATTTGGTCAATCTCCCTACGTGTATGTAATCTCTCACTGCTGACACTGATCCCAGTGGAGAACCCTCCTCATTCTACTCGGGCTTCAATACTGAGAGTCAGGCTAATACTGCCACACCCCACACCGCCCAGGTCCCATCTCGCCCCTCAGGATCTGACATCCAACACCAGGCTTCCCTCCTCATCCCAAACTAGGCCACAGCCGTGCTCCCCCTCCGCCCATGTGGCTGCCCTCCTTAGGCTCTGACAGCTGTGCAGGGCCGTCCTCCTAAGATGACACCCTCCTCACCCCAGCTGGACCACCATGGTCCACGCCCACCTCATCCCTGCATGGACAGCTACCTTGTCTGGTCCCACCTAGTGGCTTCTGAGCTGAACTGCTGCAGAAGTGGAAGAGGAAGAACTTGGTAATAATCTCAACATAAAAGATGAATGGTATACGAAAAATGCCAGATTGGTACATCTCTGAAATCTCTGCAGGTAAAATTAACAAATAAAATATAGCTAATGACAGGTGGTATATTTTCATTTTATATAATAGTCCTGAAACTTCCACAGACATTTAAGTTTTTATACAGCAAACACATTTTCGAGCCCTGGGGGCCTTCTACTTAACAATGTGGCGCATTATTTCACAACAACTAATAGCAAAAAACCATTTTGTAGTGTGAATAATCCCTCCTAATGTGTCTGTTCTGCAAAAAGTTGATTTTCACCAAACATGGTCGTTTCAAGTGCTGGTACTTAAAGATATAAAGTTCACTAAATACTAGTCAACGTACCCTAGAATTTCATAACTTATGCCTAAGCAAGCAAAGCAGAACACCATTCCACTGTAACACAGAAGCCCCAGAGCATAATTTTTTTCCCCAGTAAAATGAATTAAAGGGCCCATTCAGGAAGTTTTTAATAGCTCACAAATAGCTGTCATCTAAACCCAAGTGTCAATGCATCTAAGTCTGGAAGGGGGAAATTAAACTAGGAATTCAAGTAACTTTGATGCAAGCATGTGCAATCAATGGAACTGTAGGGATATTTAATTATCTGTCTACTTATTTAGAAATTTGGTCTGAAATCCATCCAAGTGGGTTAGAAAAAAGGCACAATCAGGAAAGAACGGAGCGCCTCTTTGCCCCCGATGAATCTGGGAGGCTGGTGGATGGCAGGGACCCATCGCACAGGTGGAGGGCAGCAATCCTGGGCTGCAGGCCAGGCTGGCACGCGGTGAGTGAGCGAGGATGGGAAGGAAAGACGGAGCGGAAAACAAGCCGTCAGTCCTCGTGGGGCAGGAAGGTGCTGGGAGAGAGGCAGGGGAAGAAGAGACAGAGGGTCAAATCGACACCAGACCAGCAAAGGAACTGTGGGCGACTGGAATACCTTAGGAGTTAGTTCTGCTCCCCTGACCTTCCGTTTTCAGCAGAGGCAGCTTTTTTAACCTGTGTGCTGACTGCTCCTGCAGCCCTGACTGGGGCAGTCGGCTCCTACACTGGCAAAGGGAGTGAAGGTTAGCGTGAAGAGCACAGACCCCGAAGCCAGACTGAGTTCAAATCCAGGCTGCACGCCAAATTAGCTGAACGACTTTGGGCAAGGTTCATCACCTCCACATGACACATGGATGCTAAACACCGGAATGGCAGAGGGCGAGGCAGGGGAGACCGCAGAGCAAGGAGCCCCCACCTCACCCTGGGGAAGTGGGGGACCGTGGAAGGGCAGCTGTGGCGAAGTGGTTTTGGGGGCTGCCTCAAGTCAGAAGTCTTCTCTAGCCCAATGCCCCTCCTTGCTAGCTTCTGCTGCTCTAGGACAAGACAGATAGAATGGAGAAGCCCCAAAGCAGCCTGCGAAGGGAATACTGATGGCTGGGCCCATGGCCCCGCCCCTCCTCCTTCACGGCAGCTCCCCTGTGTGTTCGCAGGGGCACAGCCCAGGCCTCCACGCGTGCGCATCACACACCAGCACAGGCCTCCACCAGAAAGCACGCCCAGTTCAGGCCAATGACGGGTCCTTCCCCCACCACTCAGGGAGCTCCAGGAAGGGCTCAGCACGTGAAGGCCTAAGGCAGGGGCTCCTTCTCATCTCCAGCTGCTCCTACAGCCCTTGGAGCCTTGGGGTCACTGTCACTTCTGGTCGTTTTACCTCCTTCCACACTGTGCTTAGTTTGAAGCTCTCAGACACCCGGATTTCTGGAGAAGCCAGCCCCTCTGCCTTGCTTCAAAACTGTTCTCCTAACGGCGGCCCGATGCCCAGCTCAGCCTGGATCTCCAGAGCCCAAGTTCATCCAGCTGCTCGGAATCCCTGGACGGGCTTTATCCTTTCCCTGTCTCCCAGGGTCAGGCTCTGTTCTCTTGGTCATCTTTACCAAACACTGATACATGTATTTATTCACTTGCTGTGTACTAAGCATCCTGCATCATGGTAGGCTCTGGGGGCACATACACCGAAGACACACAGATATCTGCACTTCCCGAGACCTCCAAATTAGGCAGAGCACCAAGGGAGAAAACAACTGGCAGATCGGCAGGGCGGCTGCTGCTGGGACAGGATTGTGTACAGAGCGCGAGGGGACCCAGAGAAGGCAGCGGAGGCAGACAGTGGAATGCGTGTGGGACCAGATCTTTACATTTTGATTCAACTATACCTTCTTTACGTATTCACATTTTCATGAGTCTCCCAAGTCCAATGAAGAAAAGATTACCTTCTTAAAATACAATTCAGCAAGCCCTGCACAAATGTAGCAAAACCTCTATTACACATAAAAAATATTATGGAAATTGTGAGTTGCCTTTGAGGGTTAATAATGAAAACAAAATTCTGACAAACGAGAGTGCGTGTAACTTGTCTGTGAGCTCAGCTTCGAAGAGGAAAGACACAAAACACATTATATTCTGCTGTAGGAATTCTATCCTTACTGAACTTTGAACAGATGACCCTTTTCTCAAGAGCATCAATTTTACCAGCTAAGTTTCAGAGTGAACTATTAAGGAGGTTTTAAAAAGCCACTAGAGGGCAAGATAGCAGTGGACTTTCCAAGTTAGGAAATCCCAACTTCACAAATATTGCAGAGCACACCAAGCCATAGCCACCCCTTGCTGGGATATGAGATTTGGGACAGATTAAGTAAATGGATGCCGGAGCAGACAATATGCTTTTCCCTGGGTCTAAATCACAAGTCTCCACATTTTTTTTTTTGCGGTACGCGGGCCTCTCACTGCTGTGGCCTCTCCCGTTGCGGAGCACAGGCTCCGGACGCGCAGGCTCAGCGGCCATGGCTCACGGGCCCAGCCGCTCCGCGGCATGTGGGATCTTCCCGGACCGGGGCACGAACCCATGTGCCCTGCATCGGCAGGCGGACTCTCAACCGCTGCATCACCAGGGAAGCCCAAGTCTCCACACTTGAGAGCAATATTAAATCACTTACTTTACCAAGGCGAGTAGTATTCCTACAACTGAACATGGACATGGAGCCCTGTGCTTGAAACCAGTCCATTCAAATGAATACCTAAACCATCCAGGTATTGTTCTGGATACTTCTGAACCTGTCATGAGTTCTAAACCAGAACTTTTAAAGTGCAGACACACATTCCTCAGTCCTCTTTCTTTTCTCCTTTTAAAAGCCATGTCCATCCATATTCCCACTTAAGACCAATTTATATTGCCCCATTATTTTGCAGACTATGAAATCATTTTTTTTCTCAGAAATACACTGTAAAGTACATTGATCTCACCATCCTCATTCATTTCCATTTGCCAAAATGGGGGATGGGAGGAGGAAAACAGGTATTACATGATACAAACACAAATTAATCCTCTTCTAGAATCGTAGCAAACAGCATTAATTCTTGTGAAATTTGAGTGAACGATTTTTGAACATGAAAAAAGAATAAAAACCTTACTGTGATTTCTTGCACCCTCCTGCAACTTTAGAAAGTTACTACATGTGGTACTGAAATCTGCC
Organism: Orcinus orca; assembly: GCF_937001465.1. Lineage (NCBI taxonomy): Eukaryota > Metazoa > Chordata > Mammalia > Artiodactyla > Delphinidae > Orcinus > Orcinus orca. Next base: position 157,011,410 of record NC_064560.1, on the reverse strand, counting down.
TCTGGCCCTCAGTGAAGCTTAATGAATGATCAAATATTTTCTAGTATGAAAAGAAATAATCAAGGTGTGTATCCTCTTATAAAAAGGCTCTTTTACAATGAGATTTTCCCTTCTCCACATCCAATCCATATCTGCTTCCATATTTTGCTTTCCTACTATCAGCACAGCATCCAACCCACAATTTTGGCCTTTCTCTGAACATCTGCAATCCACACGGGAACAGAATGATATGGGGGGAGAGACCAGGCTGTTCTTCAAAGACCAAGAGCCAGCTCTCACTACCTCTGGGCTGAGGAAAACTCAGTAGCAGGGAGTCAGTTGGTTCTAGAGAACCCCACCTACGACCAAGGGGGAGAATGTCAAAGGGCTACCACATTTCATACCACCCCTCCAGTGTCTCTAATTCTGTGCCTCCCCAAAAGCCTTGGGAGCCTAGGAATAGGTCCCACTCCTTAAGCATAAGCCCCTCCCCTCAAGAATAAGCTCGGCTCCCTAAGACTAAGCTCTGTGTTTAAGCCCTGCAGTTAGAGAAATTAAGACCAGGGAAAGAAGTTAAGGATACAGAACTAAAAATTGTCCTGGTGGCAGAGGTTGGTAAGACTAGCCTGACTTGGGATTTGCAGAGCCCTCCTGTGGGTTTTGGCCACAGGCTCCAGAGACGGATGAGGCCACAGCGTCAAGGGTCACTTCAAGGACCAAACTGCCTCACATGCCTTGAGCAGAGGTGGGCCATTCTTCCCTGCACCTATTCTGAAATAAGTCCTCTGACTGTGAACCAGTATACAATGTATCATTTTGCCCTGTACCTGTTCTCCTCTCCTACATTCACCCTCTGCCCTTTTCTCCGTCAACATCTTTGCTGCCTCCCCACCTCCCGGGCTGCCCTGTAGAGTTAGGCCAAGCTGTATAACACATAAGGGGCCGAAAGCCGGCCTGCAATCGGTTCCCTGCCCGCACACCCTGGTGATGGACTGTGTCCACCAGAGAAAGGGAGGCCTTTTTCTATTTTGCACAGAAGCACCATCCATTCACCAAGCCTTGTGGCCCAGGGGCCATATCTGCCCAGAGAGGACATCATTTTCTCCTTTGTAGGGCTAAGGCTAGCTCCGTTCCCTGCCCCTTTATGTCAGCATTATGAACTAAAAAGACCATTCTTCCCTCAAAACAAATTCGTTTCGAATTCTCTTTGATAAAAGTATTTTTCATTTTAAGGCATAATATTACGTTAGTATATCTTTTCCCGTGGACAGTTCCTCTTTAAGTCAAATAGAGCTGTTTTAATGGGAATAAATGAATAAATAAAGGGTTTTGAACAGTGCTTGGCACATGGTAAGCTCCAACTAAACATATGAGATGTTGTTACTCTTACCTTTTAAAGTGTCATTCAATGCTGGCTTTACCTAGCATTTCCAATACTTTTAATAGTGATGTGAGAGAGGTCTACCTTAGATGAACTGAGAGAACGAAGTCTTTGCTGCCTCCGAGCCATATCAGGCAAAATGATTGCTGGAACTGGAAAAACGTATCACAGCTGCAAAATGTATTTAATTTTAAGCCACACATAGGAAAACCGATGAAAAGGACATCTTGATGTGAAAATTAAATGAGGTGATATAGATAAAAGCTCCTAGCATAATACAGCAGGAGCTCAGTTAACCATTTTACAAAGTTAAGGGAAGGAGGCAGAAAAATTCAAAAGCAGTGCGCATCTAAAAAAGGATAGCAGCCGAGGGCCATTATGCCTAGAGGGAAGATACCCTAACACAAATCATTGTTACCGCAGCCAATGACTTCTCCATCCCTGTTCTGTTTGTGGGAGGGATGAAGCAGGGAGCTAAACTTCTCGGAGTTGGCAGCCACGCACTATCAGGATGTGTATGCTGAGCTCGTCACAACTCTACTTGCTGAGCACTGGTACCCTTCTTTCACAAAACGGGAAATAAGAACCACGTCTTGAGGGAGAACATACCCACCCAAGAGAAGATTAAAATAAAATGCGAACGCTTACACCACCAACTACTTATAAAACTCATCTATACAGAATCACTCGTCACTGATGTTTCAATCACCGAAGGTGTCCTTGAGGAACATTTTCCTTTGCTCATCGACACAAAAGCAAAAGGAGGGAGAACTCTCAATGCCGGTATCTCTGGCACCCCTGGATTTGTATTTCAGTGTCACCAAAGGCTGTGAGAACTTGCTATCCTGGCAGCGAGAGACATTGTAGAGAAGGCACCAATCCCGGTTTAGGATCCGGCAAACAGGAGGTTTCTGCAGGTTGTTTTATAAAATGAAATGATTCTTCCTGAGTGCTGTGGGTAGGGGGAGACTGGGATATTGAAGAAAAGTGTGCTTGTTCTGATGTTTGCTCATCCCAACCTGCTCCGGCACTCCTTAACCTGTTCGCTTGAGCTGCTCCTTTCAGAATCTCAGGGGCTGAGCGATGCTTCCCAGGCCCAGACTCCTCCTGGGGAGGCTCCCCTCTCCTCCTCAGCTGCCTAAACGAAGTCTCCCTCATGGTGTGTGTTCACTTTAGGGGTGGAGATTACCATTCTCAGGTGTAGTCTACAAAACGTCACTCAGCTCCCGGAAAGCACGGCCAGCGGTGAGGGCGGTCTCTGTCTGGGTCTGCTCTGTTGTCCATGTCACAGAACCGCAGGGGCCTGACTGTCCGTCTGTCTCATCAACTAGGTGACGTGTGCCTCACTGCCTTCACAGCACTCTTACAGGGGCAGGAGCGTGTGTTTCTAAAAAGTGTGAATAAGTGTAATATCTGCATAAGTTCAACGATGCAGTTGTATTTTCCAGAAATCCTTATAGGATTCTGGGTCTCAGTCACCGAGGTTGGCACTATTTGGGGATGTTTCCACCCTCCTATTCCCCATTTCACGCCCCTCCATACCTTGGAGGTGGCTCTCTACCAACTATTCATGCAGAGAGCTGGATTTTCAAGGTAACACCCTCACCAAGCTATGACTGTCCCCTTCAATCACAGGACAGGTTTCGCCCTCCATCCCTACTTTACACTGAGATACTCTTAAAATTTTCAAACCAAAAGAGCAAACATACCAATTGTTTCGTCTCACGGTTTTGGCGCAATTAACGAGCCATATTGGAATCGCTTTATACGGTACTGTCCTTCGATACAAACTGTTACACAAATGCCAAAACACAGGGAGGGCACTGCTTGGTTTCTGGGTGTTTCTTCCATGGTGAAAATTTTGACTTTTTTTCAGAAGAAAACTATAGATACATGCTGTGTCTTATAACTACGTTGCTTCAAAACTATCATTTTGTTTTCAGCTGTTTTTCCCCCAACTGCTAGCTTCCAGCCAGACTGTCATCTGTGTGTCAAACAGTAAAGCACTCCCCTGCCCGTGTGCTGGTGCACAAATGCAATTAATCTGATTTTCAAGCTGCAGGGAGTGAAACCATCATTGCCGTGATGCGGCCCACTTCCATCGCCCTGGTGATGGTGACTGTGCTCCAAGACAGGGAGTCAGCATCGGGGACACGTCTGTGGGGCGCCCCTTGTCCGGTGCCTTAAGAAGAGAGCGGATACAAGGAGCACGCGACCACTGAATGTCTGCAGCCTGCAGACAAGAAACATGTTTGGTGAAATAGGAAAGTTCTCAGTGTCTGTGTTGGCTCACTGTTTACCTGGACTGCTTGCAATAGGATTCCCACAGCAGGCATTAATGGAGCAGTAGAAAGTGTCAGCAGAACCCCAATGTTCACTGCAGCTCTATTTACAACAGCCAGGTCATGGAAGCAGCCTAAAAGCCCACTGACAGACGAATGCATAAAGAAGATGTGGTGCATATATACAATGGAATATTACTCAGCCATAAAAAGGCACGAAATTGGGTCATTTGTAGAGACATGGATGGATCTAGACACAGTCATACAGAGTGAAGTAAGTCAGGAAGAGAAAAACAAATATCATATATTAATGCATATATGTGGAACCTAGAAAAATGGCACAGATGAACCGGTTTGCAGGGCAGAAAGTGAGACAGAGATGCACAGAACAAACGTATGGACACCAAGGGGGGGAAAGAGGCGGGGGGTGGGGGTGGGTGTGTGATGAACTGGAAGATTGGGATTGACATGTATACACTGATGTGTATAAAATGGATGACTAATAAGAACCTGCTGTATAAAAATTAAATAAAATAAAATTCAAAAAAAAGAAAGAAAGAAAGTGTTAGCAGAACACTTAAGTTATCTGTTGTGTGGCAGGAGTTTTTTCAACCTGAGCTTCTTTAAGGAGCCTGTATCCCTTAAAGACACAGCAAGGGACACTTTCTGTAAGGACATCAGCAGCCGCCAATCTGTTGCGGAACGGGGCAGGGTACGAGCACGTAGAAATAAACAAATGAAACTAGCTGAATAAAATGAAGGTATATGGTGTCACTTTCTGGTTTACCAACCGAAGTATAATTTTCCCCATCTAACTTTCGGCTTTTAAACTGGCAACAGAAATGGAAACGGAATAATCAATCAGTTAAGAATAATCTAGAAACAACAAATGAGCCCTGGGAGTAGGGCTAAGGAGCCCCTTGTGAGCACCTGGCAGCTCAGGGACCCCTGAGTGACTTCCTTGCTGATCCTGACTGTTCCAACCTGCTCCAGATTGATGAAGAGGTGGCTGCAGAAGGTGAGATACGACTGTAAGAGCTGAGCGCTAAGGGGCAAAACAAATCATCTTGTAGTTACTGGGAGAGGAAAAGAATGGTAAAAGAGTAGGGGCCCGAACATTAAAAACAACTAGAATGTTGAACTGGAGTTGGAAGCAGTTTTTAACTTTAGGCAAAGTCAACATTAATGAAAAAAGTCTATGCAGAATTAAGAGACAAGGATACCCCCAATGGCTCGTGCCTAAAGATACCTTCACTTCTTAGGAATCTGCTTACCATTAGTAAAGAAGGGAAAGGGAAGGAAGGAGTAATCCACCCGGTCATGCCCAAGAAAGTGGAAGGACCAGGCGTCTTCTAAGGTCCAGGCAGAAGCAGCACAAGAACGCTGCCCAACGTGTTCTAACATGCACACAGCGTCACAGGACCACCCTCTGCATATTCATCGTCTTTGAGAACTAAACTCTCTTCACATTTAATTTTTTTTTCCCCATAACAACAACGTTATTTATCTATTTTTCTTTGTGTGAATCATACTGCACACGACAGACACGGATTCAGACCAAGAGCTTTTTGTAGCTTAGTCTGTAATCTTGGCAAATCAAGTCCTCTCTGTCTCCCTCTCTCCCTGCTCTCCCATCCTTTCTTCCTCCCCTTCTTCCTCCCTTCCCCCCTCCTTCTTTTTTCTTCCTGCCCCCTCCTCTCTCTCTTTCTCCGCCCACCTTCCAACACACATGCACAGTCTTGGCTCTGATTTTTTTAAACCTATTACCCACAAAGACAAAGCAGAATAACATTTCCGTCTCTGGGGAAAAATAAAGGAGAACTTCTGGGAGGTCCAAGAGTAGACAGCAATAAATTAGCCTTAAACTTTGGCACAAAACATTAACTTCTATACAACAGAAGGTTTCTACCTAGTCCTCAAGTATGTCCAAATGTGCAACAATTAAAGAAGTAGCAATGTGGGTTTCAATACCAATCGTTTTTGTTGTCACAAGATCCACCTGGAAAACTTCTCTGCTCTACAACCGTAAAGGTATAAATAAGAAGAAAATGAAATTCTTGGCTTAAATTTTAAACACTAGGCTAATTTTGCATGATTGACCATCAGAATAGAAAAAAAAAATCAGTGCAAAATCAGCTGGCTATTAAAACAGCAACAAAAAAACCCAAGTGCAAAATCAGCTAGCTATTTAAACAAACAAACAAACACCCCAGATTATATTCTATGAAAGGAGATGTCCCAGAAAATAATGAGAGCGCACAGCTGCTGAACAGGCAGGGACAGTGCCAGGCTGTTCATGTATCGGACCACTGGCTATGGCGGCAGACAAAACAGGCGGATCCCACCTTTGTCACTTATCAGCAGCTGTGTGATGCTGAGCAGGTGTCTTCACGACACTCACTTTTTTCAGCTACAAAATAGGGGTGGGCTATTTTGAACACCAAGAACACCAAGTGATGGGGTGGCTGGCAGGAATGATATGGGATGCCATGTGAGACCTGCTCAGCAAAGTGCTTGCCGGAAAAATGACCCTTAATAAGCAGGAGCTCTTTACTAGCTGGTTGAGCAAGGGCTTGAGAAGACAACACTGTTCCCTGAAAGACCTGCAAGACAGGGATGTAAAAGGGCATGCCGAAGGGAGAGAGGCAAGCCTACCAAGGAGAAATGCCACCACATCGGACCAAACCAGCGACAGCAGAAGAGAACGGCGATGGCTAACAGAATGTTCAAGTCTCGAAGGTTAGGCGATGATAAAATACATAAATTGCCTTTTTTCTATTACATGCCTTTTGTTTTGTTTTTCCTGTAACGAAATATATGTCTAGCTTTCAGCGTGGAGCTGAATAAAAGGGTATCAAGTGTTTTCTTTAACACAAACGTCAAAAATGGCACGTGTGAAAGGCTTCCCAAGGCACTGCGGGTGGGAGGGGCGGGGAAGAACGATCTGGGCCTCGGCTGTCGCTCAAGAAGTGGCAGCAGCCGGTGGAGCCCTGGTCAGGCTGGATGCCCTCCCTCCAAAGCCAGGAGTCCTCCCGCTCCCATGACAACACAGCCCTCGTCTTATCTGATCAGTTCACTGGCGCAAAAGGACTAGCTGGGTTGCAGGCCGATCTGCAACACTTATAAGCTGTGTGGTCTGGGCAAACCCATTACCTTCTCCAGACCTCAGTTTCCTCATCTGTGAAAAGGGGACATATGCCTGCTAATATTTCTGCCTCACAGACTGTTGTTACCATCAAGTAAGGTGTGTCTGAAACTATAAAGCAGCAAAAGCATGGAAGGAATTCTATTATTAGAAACAACCACCTATTTGGAAACAATGTATTAACACGCTATTACGCCTACAGCAGATGCTTAAGAAATAAACTTCTAGGACCGAAATGAAATGCTGACAAAGGACTGAATAACTTAGGACATGTTTGGAAATGATTAAAACTTCAATTATTCTATAGGTAAGCAAAATGATTCTTCGGGACATTGTAACACTGCATGCTAATCAACCTGAGGAGAAGCAGTAACTTCCAGCAGCTCATGGCAAAGAGCCAACTGTCTGCTGGGTGAGTCGGTGCCTAAAGAAACTGAATTAGCTTTTCAGAGGAGCCAGAAAACTGAGCCCTGATGCCGTGAATCCTGATAGCAGTGGAGCTCTGAACACGGCCCCTCCCTGTAGAGTTCTGTTGCTTTCTTCCCTCTGAATTAGATGCAAATGAATGCAGTTACAACTGGTTTACAACTGCCTAACAGTACTTGTTGAAAAACTATCATCAAATGTATGAAAACTCAGATACTGCAACTAAGACAGAGAATTATACATTTGACAAAAATGATACAAATTTTGTGAAATATCTGCATTTGGGAGCTACCATGTTTTTGTGGCATGAAACAGCCTATATGCCTTGTTGGGTATGAACATGTGCATTTTATAAAATAACAGTCCTGCCTGAATAGCCAACTATGCTAGCTCACCCTCTGCTGAACAAGTAGTTTAATATACTGTTATAATAAACTTGGGGGACTTCCCTGGTGGTGCAGTGGTTAAGAATCCGCCTGCCAATGCAGGGGACATGGATTCGAGTCCTGGTCCAGGAAGATCCCACATGCTGTGGAGCACCTAAGCCCATGCACTACAACTACTGAGCCTGAGCTCTCGAGCCCGCGAGCCACAACTACTGAAGCCCGCGCACCTAGAGCCCATGTGCCACAACTACTGAAGCCCGCGCGCATAGAGCCGATGCTCCACAGCAAGAGAAGCCACCATAGTGAGAAGCCTGCGCACCACAACAAAGAGCAGCCCCCGCTCGCCGCAGCTAAAGAGAAAGCCTGTGCGTAGCAACAAAGACCCAATGCAGCCAAAAACAAATAAATTAATTAAAAAATAAAATAAAATAAAATAAAAAAATAAACTTGGAAACGAATGGAGAGAAAATTGAGCACAGGGTAACTCCACAACTGGCTTAGAAAGCAGAAAACAAAGCAGAACAGAAAAGAACCTTAACAAATACCACCACAAGCAAACAAAAGCAGTTCAGTGACTCCAAAACCTTCAACAGCCCCCAGCCACCGCACCGCACCCGCACACGTAATCCAAACCAAATAAAAGATCAATTATTTCACGGGGACATAAAACACAAATGCATCAGCAGCTGTATCCAAGGTTTTTGCTTGTTTGCTTGGTTTTAATTTTTCTATAATGCCGTTAAATAACAAGGCAAAATTCAATGCTATCTTGGAAGCTTAGAGGTGACCTCTTTGCAAAACATAAGCCAGATTAAGCAAGCTCCTGAGTAGTGTTGACATGTATTTCCCATATAAAAATAAAATTATAGGGCTTCCCTGGTGGTGCAGTGGTTGAGAGTCCGCCTGCCGATGCAGGGGACATGGGTTCGTGCCCCAGTCCAGTAAGATCCCACATGCCGCGGAGTGGCTGGGCCCGTGAGCCATGGCCGCTGAGCCTGCGCGTCCGGAGCCTGTGCTCCGCAACGGGAGAGGCCACAGCAGTGAGAGGCCCGTGTACCACAAAATAAATAAATAAATTAATTAATTAAAATAAATAAAATTATAACATTAGGACAAATGTGACATATAATCAACAACGTGAAATGTGAGTACAAAATAAAACTGCATGATTTCTATAAACCACTGCAGTGCTGTTACTTTGCCGTCATACTATGCATGCTTTAAGCTACTGACTGAAGCTTAGTAACGCTGGGTACCTAAATTCCACACTGGTGACAGTGACCAGACCTGACAGGTATAATTAAACAACTGTGAATTCAATTAGAAATTGTATTTGCAAAACTGGGCTACATTTGTGTGTGTGTGTGTGTGTGTGCGGTACGCGGGCCTCTCACCACTGTGGCCTCTCCTGCTGCGGAGCACAGGCTCCGGACGCGCAGGCTCAGCGGCCATGGCTCACGGGCCCAGCCACTCCGCGGTATGTGGGATCCTCCCGGACCGGGGCACGAACCCATGTCCCCTGCATCGGCAGGCGGACTCCCAACCACTGAGCCACCAGGGAAGCCCCTGGGTTACATTTTAAGACTGATTATTAAGACCCAATTAATTTTGAAAATAAAGCACTCCTTAACTCCTGTGTTCTGTTACCAAAATGTAGACTTCTTTTCAAATAGTAGTATAGGTTAATGCCTAACGTGAACTTTCAACCACTGATTTATTTTCTTTCTGATCAAATCATTTAGTCTTGGTTCATGAACTAATAATGCTTTTAAAAAGCTCTAAATAAGTCTTAAATCTAGAAAACAAGTATCGTTTCCTTCTGCCTGCCTATTTGAGGAAACCCCAAATTGTGTGAGAACAGCACCAAAGTAAACTCACTCACAGTGCAATCATCATCTCCCTTCAGCTGGTTTTCTGTGCGCTGCTTTGCTTCAGCAACAGTATGGGAGGATATCTATCCCCAAACACCCTCTCCCGAAACCCTTGGTGCTCCATGAAAAGGGTTTAGCCTGCAAGCCACGTTAGTCTATCACTACAGAATTGTTTCCTATTGAGCAAATACACTTCTCAGGATGAGAAAGAGAACAATTTCAATTGCTGAGTCTTAAAATAAATCAAACTGATAAAGATCTATCTTGCCATCATCTGTATTACAAAGTGAGACTGTTCCATTGATGGTCACAAGCGTGAGATTCATGAATGAGCTGTGCCAGCAGCTTCAAGTTAAGCAAAAGGCAGATATTAATTACTGATGGATCCTCTTCTCAGGTTACTGATCAACCGTGTGTGTGACAATCACTCCAAAATGTGCAAAATACTGCTTTAAGTGAAACAAGTTAATAAGACCCCCAGCATCTCTTAATTTAAAAAAAATCAGAAAAAAGAAGCTGTTCAGGTAAACTACCAACCCCACGCAGCCAACTCCATCCATGAGCGCCTCTATCAAAGCGGGGAGAGAACACAGTGCTGCACTGTTTATCTCCTTGGCCACTTCTCCCCCGGCTGTGAAATCCCTGAGGGTAAGACCCGTCTTAGCCTAGCTATCCCCCAGCATTGGGCCCAGCGCCCTGATACTCCACACGTGGGAGGAGATATCTGAAAGGACACCCTCTGTGTGGCATTCAACACATTCTCAATGTCTCCCCTGATAGTCTACCCTTCCAACCAAGCTCCTCTCCTGCTAATCAAGCACAGTACTTCAAATGTTCCACTTAAAAAAAAAAACAGGGGCTTCCCAGGTGGCGCAGTGGTTGAGAGTCCGCCTGCTGATGCAGGGGACACGGGTTCGTGCCCCGGTCCGGGAGGATCCCACATGCCGCGGAGCGGCTGGGCCCGTGAGCCATGGCCGCTGAGCCTGCGCGTCCGGAGCCTGTGCTCCGTAACGGGAGAGGCCACAACAGTGAGAGGCCCGCGTACCGCAAAAAAAAAGAAACAGAAACGGTGAATATCCATCTCCTAAACTCCAGAGGTTGCCATGCCCACCAGCGCCCTCCAAGGCTACCCTTGATACAGCTGACTCCAAGTTCAGTTCCCTCTAGGACATGTGGGTCTGAATCCTCTTCCTACCAAGGGAACAAACCAAGAAGAAACTGACAAAATTCATCTCACTGAACACACTCAGGAGGAGGACTGGAAGGAGGAAGAGAGACTAAAAATGAGGATATTCTACAAAAGCAATGACCACAGGCATGTCATCATCTGTGGAGATTGCAAACACTCCTCAAACCCAATCAGTCTAAGTGGTAAATGCCATTAACATCCAAACACGAATTCAGGGGAAAACCAGCATCATCTTCAAACACCAACTCACCCTGGCACCTGGCAAAGCTGCAGGATTCAGCTCACTGCCTCCTAGCCCCTCTCACCCCACGCCCCCGACCCCCAAGTTCCGTGCCTCACACTGGCAGATTCCCATCTCTGCTGGCTTCCCTGGCCCCGGAGCCCGGGTCAGAGAGCGAGACAAGACTTTCTGGCTCTGCATCCCAATTAATTTAAGACTATACATCCCTGTGGATCCCAATTTGGGATCTACAAGTTTTACTCATGGTGACATTAGGACAAGCCTTGTAAATGAATCCTTAAAAACTACCACTGCACAGGGCCCCTATTTGCTGTTCAGAAAATTGATATCTCCCTAAGCTTTTTGCTGGCATCTTCCTACCCGTTATCAATAATGCTCACCCCGAGCCCCACTCTTGCTACGCGGACCCTGTCCCCGCCAATGCTACTGGCTTATTAACCTCACCCACAAACTCATTTATTGCCCCCTCCATCCTAAAACCACCACCAGCATCACCATCATTCTTCCCTTCATCATCAAACCGCCAAACTCTCAGGGATGACAGTTTACCCACTGCTTCAATCCCGGCTCTTTTTAAACTTATTCTCTGCGATCTGGCCTTTGCCTCTCGCGCTCTGGGAACTGCGCTAAACTGCCTGGTGGGCCTGCCTCTGCCTTCCCCGGCTAAGCCTGACCTTGCTTTCTATGCCCTTGAAGTATGCGCCTCCCTGGACTTCCAACGGGCTAATTCCTTTCCGGATCTCCTTCTGCCTCTACAGTATAAAACTCTGGCCTGGGCCCAAAAGGTGGGATGCAAAGCAGATACAAAACGAACTCATAGTGATATAAACTGTAACTTCATCCCCACATGTTGGAGGAGAAAAGATATCATTATCCGGGTGGGTTCTCTACTTCCCGAGGAAGTGATAAGGATGTCTCCCAAGGCCTAAGTTCGCGTTCTTTATCATTTGATACTCCAAGTGTCTGCCTAGACAGTCACTTTCTAGTTTTAGAGTCCATAAGATTTGTGAAGGGCTGCAGGTCTAGGCAGAGGCCCTCACCACTCCCTTCCAAGCCGGGGCTCCCAAAGGGGCACACTCAGCATGTGCAGACAAGACCCGGACCCCTGTCTTCTACCCCCAGCACCTCTGGTGCCTCTGGCCACCGGCCTCAACTTGATTTCTGAGCCATGGCTCACGCCTCCCCTGCACGGTACACGCCCAGACTGACCACTGGAATGTGTGTGTCCCCATCCTGTTCCAGCCTCCACAACACTTGCAAGAAAAGAGGTGCTGCTGGAAGACAGAATGATGGTGAGACTTACTGCTTTCCATAACAGCCTCAGACATTTACTGCATGAGCCTGGCCGTGGAGCTCCCACCGGCGTGACTGTGACAGAACCCCTCCAAGTCAGAACCCTCTTCCTCCAAAAGCAGATCCACAAGGCAGCAGGGAGGAGCTTCAGATGTCCTCAGAAAGCCCGTCACCTGTACCCGTCCCCCCTTCCTCACCTCATATATCGTGTCTTCCAACTCCCCTGCAGGAGCTCAGCTAAACCCACGTGGGTCAGGGTCCCAGGACAGAGCCTCACCCCGGGGAGCCAGGGCCGGTCTGCCAGGGGCAAGCAGTGTCCAGGGCAGGGTTTCTTTTTTTTTTTACTTCTTTATTGGAGTATAATTGCTTTACAATGGTGTGTTAGTTTCTGCTTTATAACAAAGTGAATCAGTTATACATATACATATGTTCCCATATCTCTTCCCTCTTGCGTCTCCCTCCCTCCCACCCTCCCTATCCCAGCCCAGGGCAGGGTTTCTTAAGGAGCGGAGACTCAGTGTCTGTGACCTACTGAAAGTTGGTCCTGGCAAGAGTTCAGGGGGAAATAGTGAGGATTTTTTCAGTGAAAAAATAAAAGTACAGCACAGTAATACCTATGAAAGGCAAAGCAATGTCAAACTTGAAAAATCCGTTCTGCTCAGGACCTGCTGAGATGTGAGAGAATGGATTGTTTCGTGGACTTCAGAGACAGGCCCCCCGTTTGTTTTGGACACATACTTAACGTTCAAACAAACTGTCCTCCAGCTGATTTTACTGCCTTGCTCTTTTCTGGTGACATCTACAGCTGGTTCTCTGTTAGGTTTTTTTGTTTCTGTTCTTTTTTTGTCCCGAACAGTGACCGCCAGAGCTGTTCCTAGCACGTAACAGGCTCTTCTGAATACATTGCTGCTGACTAAATTACGGTGTTAGTCAGCTATTTGACTCTGGGTTTTTGATTTCAATGCTCCACAGAATTACACTTGTTCTCCCACGGGAAAGCCAACATGTATGCATTTGCATGGATTCTGAGTTTTGAAAACATGGATTTTTTTTTTTCCTCTTAAAAAAAGGAAAAGAAGCAACTTAGCTAGATGTATGAAAAAGAAAAAAAAAAAAAAAAAACCTGAAGTTCCTTTTTAATAGTATCCCCATACCGCCTCCAACTTGGAATTCTTGGAATCTGGCAACCTTATCAGCTGGAAATAACAAATACAAAAATAACACATTTAATACTTTTATAATGAAATTTCTCTAAAACTTTGATATAAGTCGAATGCCTATCTTATTTATATTCACCCATCCGTCCACCCAAAAATGTGTATTTTTTCACTAGATGCTGAGGACTATAGTTAGAGCAGATGACATAGAAATCAATAAAATGCGTTCTCTACCCTCACAAGGCTGAAAAACAATACAAAACGCGAGCTGCTATATAAGACGTGCACATGAAGTACTATTCCAGCATTTAACCCTGTGGAATTCAGGGGAGGAGAGGTGGCAACTTGAGGACAGCCTTCACAGGAGGTGACAGGCCACAACAATGATGTGGCATCTGAACTCAGAGGCCCACCTACCAACCAAAAAAACTCCATCAACTTATGACTCTGTGCTGACCTTCCCGGTGGCCAGACCCAGCCGGCCAGCAACTAGAGACTTGGCAGCACTTAAAGTGACCAGTGAGATCTCCTTCAGGGCTGGGAGCTGCCTTCTCCATCAACGGGAAGGAGAAGAGAACTCAGCAGGGGCGATGGAGCAAATGCCCAAAGATCTGAGATTTTTATCCTCCTTTATGGTGGCTTCTCAGTTGGGTGTGTTGCAGGATACAGAATCATAGACAGGCTTGGGCTTCCCTGGTGGCGCAGTGGTTGAGAATCTGCCTGCCAATGCAGGGGACGTGGGTTCGAGCCCTGGTCTGGGAGGATCCCACATGCCGCGGAGCAACTGGGCCCATGAGCCACAATTACTGAGCCTGCGCGTCTGGAGCCTGTGCTCCGCAACAAGAGAGGCCGCGACAGTGAGAGGCCCGGGCAGCGCGATGAAGAGCGGCCCCCGCTTGCCGCAACTAGAGAAAGCCCTCGCACAGAAACGAAGACCCAACACAGCCAAAAATAAATAAATAAATTTATTTTAAAAAAAAGAATCACAGACAGGCTTAAACAGCTTAGAAATCTTGCACACACAATATGCTCAGAAAGTGTGAGCCACACCAAACACTCTTGGTAGTTACTTAGGACCAAGGAAATGAGCAATACCTACCACCAAAAGCAACAACAGTTTACTCAAATTACTTTTAATTATTTAGAAATAAACATTCATTTTTCATTCACGTAAAGGGAAAACCCTGTACATGTCTAGCCATAGGTCAGACAGAAATAGCTGAGTCCTACCACCTCTACCTACTGACCATGGGGCTCCAGACTGAAGACTTTGACCCCAGGCGCTGTCCGCCTGGCACCCCAAATCCTGTCATTATTGTGGGCAACTTCAACACACCTGGCAGCCAGATGGAACCTTAGCCTTTCAATCCTCTGACCTCATTAATCGTAAAGATTTTCACTCCATTCACCACTCCCAAGGCCATTCTCTAGGTCTCATCACTTCTTTATGCCTGGAAATCTTAAATTTGAACTAATCTTATCACAAACTCCTGTTTTGTTTAAGAAACACACATACATAGTCTAAAACACACAAAAATCAAGTCATTCTGCAAGGCTTAAAATGAAACACAGAAACCTCAGCTCCGTCACCTCTTCAAAAGTAACTTCCCATCCCAGTGAAAAGTACTGTCTACTGTTGTGAATTTCACAATGATATGCCTTGATGTGGCTCTTTTCTTCCATCACTGGGTTGGGCACTTAGGATGCATTTTCAATCTGGAGATTCATTTAATCAGTTCTGGGATATTTTAATCCCATTCTATTCCATTATTCCTTGGTTAACTCCTTTCCTTCCAGTTTGCTTTCTAAGATTCATACTTATTCAATGCTAGACTTCCTAGACTGAACCTTTTTTTCCCTCCTTAGTTTCCATCACTTTTATTTTTCTGTTTTACATTCTAGGAGATATTTTTATTTTCCAAACCTTTGATAGATTTATTTTTTTCCTGGCTGTTGTATTCTTCCTCAACATTTTATTTTTGAAAAAACTTCAAAACTACATAAGAAGTTTTAAAAAATAGTACTATGTTTAAAACAAGGTTTTAAAAATAGTACGACGAAAATCTCTCTGTATACCCTTTACCTAAATTTACCAATGATTAACATTATACCACATGTGCCCTCTCATTTTATGTATACTTTTTTTTCTTTTGCTAAACCATTTGAAATGTGACATTTCACCCCCATCTACTTTAGAATGCTTTTATATACGAACAGGGACATTCATCCTACACAACCACAATACTATTATCACACTCTTGTGACACAGCACCAAAACTGGACAACTGGTCACTTTTTAAAGATTTGTTGCAATGTGGCATCTGAAATCACATCAATGAGCCTTTCTTACTGTGTTACATTAAAATCCATTGGTCTATTCAATGGGGAAAATATAGTCTTTTCAACCAATGGTGTGGGGACACCTGGCTATCTACCTAAAAAGAATGAAGTTGGACCCTTACTTTACACCATATACAAAAATTAGACCAAAATGCATTAAGGACCTAAATATAAGAGTGAAAACTATAAAATTCTTAGAAGAAAACATAGGGGAAAAGCTTCATGACACTGGATTTGGCAATAATTTTTTGGACATGACACCAAAAGCACAAGAAACAAAAGTGAAAATAGATAAATTGGATTATATCAAAATTTAAAACTTCTGTGCATCAAAGGACACAATCAACAGAGTGAAAAGGTAACCTATGTAATGGGAGAAAATATTAGCAAATCATATATCTGATAAGGGGTTAAAATCCAGAATATGCTAAAAACTCCTATAACTCAACAACAAAAACCAAACGACCTGATGAAAAAATGGGCAAATGACTTGAATAGACATTTCTCCAAAGAAGACATACAAATGGGCAACAAACACATGAAAAGATGCCCAACGTCATTAATCATTAGGGAAATGCGAGCCAAAACGACAATAAGCTACCGCCTCACACCCATTAGGATTTTTATAATCAAAAACACAGAAAATATATTTTGACAAGGATGTAGAGAAACTGGTACCTTTGTGCACTGTTGGCGGGAATGTAAAATGGTGCAGCCATTATGGTTGGCAGTATGTATGTATATATATATTGAGTCCTCAAAACATTAAAAATAGAATTATATGAAAAAAATTCACTGATCTAAATAATACTTTGAATAGATCTTTTAGCTATGTGTATACATATACATATATACTATATATAACATGAGTTATGTATGTAACATCATGCTTTGGTCATTTGGGAAATATTAGTTCACTGAGTTATGTAGCTCTTCCAAATGTTGACACATTTCGTTACATATATCAAAATTCACATTTATTAATATCGCCCCTAAGCATCAGAAAAGTCTTAAGTATTAGGAACTTTCAAGACTTGGCAGCAGACACAGGTTTTCTCAAATCCTAATTTTTGCTTGGAAGCTTGAATTTTAACATAGGCAACAAAACCTCTCCACGGCTTTCCTTTAGAATATAGGTGCCAAATACCCAAATCTGAATAACCATGTATATATATGTCATTCTTTTTTTTTTTTTCCGGTACGCGGACCTCTCACTGTTGTGGCCTCTCCCCTTGCGGAGCACAGGCTCCGGACGCGCAGGCTCAGCGGCCATGGCTCACGGGCCCAGCCGCTCCGCGGCATGTGGGATCTTCCCGGACCGGGGCACGAACCCGTGTCCCCTGCATCGGCAGGCGGACCCCCAACCACTGCGCCACCAGGGAAGCCCTATATATGTCATTCTTTTAAGTGAAAGTGGCGTTCCCTTAGAGTGGCTAGGCCAGCATGCAAATACACACTGTGCACCAGTGCTTTTCCTAGAGACGAGTATCATCCTTCAGTAGGTGACAGAAGTTCTTTATCTGTACTTCCCATTTCCTCACGTATAATACGAAGATGATACCTGTGCATAATACGTGCTTATTCATTATTTTAATAAAAATAACGTTCACTGCTTCAACAAGGGAAATTGTATTTTTTTAAAAACTGTAGGTGCTTTGTGGCCATGAATAAAATGACCAGTTTGGAGCCAGTGCCTTAATTCATGCTAAGGTGCCAGCAGTTCTACCCACCACTGCTTCTGCCCTGTAAGTGCAAATGTCAACATGGAGACAAAAGCAAATGCAACAGTTTGCTAACCATCTCCTCTCTCTCTACCCCTTCCAGTCAAATGGAAATACTTCTGATTCTTGGAGCAGGTTTTGCTGTGCTTACCTCAACTGTCATTTCCCCATCTCCCCCCAGTTTATTGTTCAGGTCTGGAGCCGTGTCCTCTAGAACAGGTCAGGTTGCCCTGCTCGGCGCTCCCACAGCGCCTGTCCGCTATGGTCAGGGAGTTTAGGAAGGAGCTGCTGAGAACCCCCTCCCCACTGGTGCCTGCCTCTATCCTGGCAGGCACTCAACAGTGATTCTTTCTTTGCTCATCAGACTGACTCTTCCTTTAAATTTATTTATTTATTTATTCTTTTCTTTTTTTTTTTTGGCTTCGTTGGGTCTTCGCTGCTGCGCGTGGGCTTTCTCTCTAGTTGCAGTGAGCAGGGGCTACTCTTTGTTGCAGTGCGTGGGCTTCTCATTGCAGTGGCTTCTCTTTGTTGTGGAGCACAGGCTCTAGGTGCACAGGCTTCAGTAGTTGTGGCTCGCGGGCTCTAGAGCGCAGGCTCAGTAGTTGTGGCGCATAGGCTTATTTGCTCCACAGCATGTGGGATCCTCCTGGGCCAGGGCTCGAACCTGTGTCCCCTGCATTGGCAGGCGGATTCTTAACCACTGCACCACGAGGGAAGTCCCCAGACTGACTCTTAAACCTAAATTAAAGCTCTCTCTATAAAGCTGGCTGATACAACATGATAACACAGACAGCACTCTGAACGCAGGCACTAAGGCCAGGCATGACATGCAAGAGGAGTCTGGCTTTATCGCCTCTAAGTCTGAAAAAGATGAGAGTTTTAGGTCTGCTGTGTGAGTCCCAGTCCTGTACTCCTGACAACCCCAATGTGCCTGTCATCTAGATAAGGGTCCAGACTCCTTCCAGAGACAAAGCATGACAGCCATCTCCCCAGGACAGCAAAGGCAACAGGGTCCACTCCTGGGCGGGCCACTGCCCTGTACCAGCAGACCCTGCCAACGTAGGCACCCTCCACTCTGGCCAGACAAGAAAGGCCTCAGCGCTCCTGACAGCTGCCCCCGCTTCAGCCGTCAGCTGGTGCTGAGGGCCCACGGGAGCGATGCCATGCTAGCCCTTACCAACCCTCCTTTGCTACCAGTCCTCCCCATCCCTTTCTTCCCACTGGGTCTAGGTGACAATAAAGCTTCATCGTGCTTTATCCACACCGTGTGAGATTATGTTTCTATGGAAATACAGTCTGGGGAAGGAAAATGAACCTGCTAGAAAATCAGTCCCTGTTCCTAACGCAACTCAGCCATATCATGTTTAGTGGGACTTCCGATTTTCTTGCAAGGACCTCCTACTAAACTATAAATTCCTGGAGGTTATCAAGCCTAATATCCCCAGTGCTTACCTGGAATATAGCAGATGCTCAAAAAATATCTGCGGAGGCAATTTCATGAGATAGTGTGTGTAAAGTTCTTAGCACCGTGACTGTGACACAGTCAGGAGCCAACCGTGAACGCTGTTCTGATTGTGATATGGTGACAATGACGACAATATTAGGGTTTACACATATTATTCAGTAATTTTTTGCTCTACTGGCCTCGCTGGCAATGGGCAAAGAATATTATTTATTAGGATCTCGTCATCTTAGCGTGTGTCTAAGTGCCATGAGGAACGAGGCACTTCTGGAATCTTAAAACCCCATGTTCCCTCTGCTCTTGGGGTGGTAATTCTCGTTATTAATTTCCGCTGTCTTCCCAGGATTTCGCTGCAGACTCACAATCCAATAGCCATGTAATCACTGAAAACCAAGGGCCCTTATTTGATAACTGGTCGAGCACATCTTGATTAGGCACAGGCAACCTGCTTTCGGGCATGGCCCGCCATCCTCACAGCGCACGCAGCAAACACCTCTGAGGATAGCGCCGACAACTTCAATAAAAGGAGTAGCAGTGATCTTGGAATTTCAGAAAACATTTGACAGGGTTACACATCACATCAAAGGTTAACAGCCAGTCTCTGAGACCCATACGAGAGTCTGTTTTGGAAATAAGTTCATTTGCATATTTTTTTTTAAGGTTCCACATATAAGCGGTATCATATGATTTCTGTCTTTGTCTGACCTACTTCACTTAGTATGATAATCTCTAGGTCCATCCATGTTGCTGCAAATGGCATTATTTCATTCTTTTTTTATGGCTGAGCAATGTTCCACTGTATGTACATACATCCTCTTTATTCATTCCGAAATGATGGACATTTAGGTTACTTCCTAATGTCCAACATCATTAATTATGAGAGAAATGCAAATCAAAACAATGAGGTAACACCTCAGACCAGTTAGAATGGGCATCATCAGAAAGTCTACAAATAACAAATGCTGGAGAGGGTCTGGAGAAAAGGGAACCCTCTTACACTGTTGGTGGGAATGTAAATTGGTGTAGCCACTATGGAGAACAGTATGGAGGTTCCTTAAAAATGAAAACCAGAGCTACCACATGATTCAGCTATCCCAGTCCTGGGCATATATCCGGAGAAAACTGTAATTTGAAAAGATACATGCACTGCAACGTCCATAGCAGCACTATTTACAATAGCCAAGACATGGAAGCAACCTGGAATAGCCTTGTATTTCAACTGCATTTAATTAACTGCTCCCTTTCCTCTCCCAACTCCTTCTTAACCCTGAGATTCAGCACCAGGGGTTTCCCGGGGCACCAATGTCCCCCAACAGCCATCAGAGGTCCCTGCTGTACTCGACAGAGGCATCTGCCTTATCTTTGGCTCTGCATGAACAGTATTTGAAGGTACAAAATTTTATTTACTTTCCAAACCACTGAATGGCTTTACTTTTTAAATATTCATTTTACTCTTCCACTGAGTCATTACCTTTATCTCTGCTTCCAAGCTTTCCTCCTTCCTCCTGCTTTAATGGACGAGGATATTACGCTAGCTCAGGCCCCTCCTGCCTCCTCTAGGAGCTTGTCCAATTAACTACCCACCTTTCCGGGGCTTCCCTGGTGGCGCAGTGGTAAGGAATCTGCCTGCCAATGCAGGGGAGACGGGTTTGAGCCCTGGTCCGGGAAGATCCCACGCACTGCGGAGCAGCTAAGCCTGTGCGTCACAACTACTGAGCCTGTGCTCTAGACCCTGTGAGCCACAACTACTGAGGCCTCGTGCTGCATCTACTGAAGCCCGCGCACCTAGAGCCCGTGCTCCACCACAAGAGAAGCCGCCGCAATGAGAAGCCCGCGCATCGCAGCGAAGAGTAGCCCCCGCTCGCCACAACTAGAGAAAGGCCGCACGCAGCAACGAAGGCCCAACACAGTCAAAAATAAATAAAATTAATTGAAAATATGGGGAAAGGTAGGTAATTTTTTTTAATCTCCCCTTCCCCACAGGCTCATGACTCTTAGCATTTAAGCATGTTCAAGACTCTTCCATATTAAAAAATATGAATAAACCCTCCCTTGACTCCATTCCCCCGCCAATACCACACTCTCGTCTCCTGTTCAGTCAAATTGCACGGGTTTGCTATGCTCGCTCCTCACCACCTGAGGCTCCATTTGACCTAGTCTACACCACACCGCCCCCAGCTCTCCAACATCCGTCAGGTCCCCTGTGACCCTCACACACGTACACCTCGTGGGGCTTTTTCAGTCCACCCTGCTTGACCTCTTCGCAGCCTCAGAGCCTGCTGCCCACTCCCTCCCTGGTCTTGGAGCCCCCTCCAAGTTCTCTTCCCACCCTCTGGATCCTTCTGCATAGGCTCCTCCCTTTCCAATAGGCCCTCCGGATACAACCAGTCTTCTTATCAGTCTAAAAGTTCTCCCCAGGGGCATGTGTCCTCCCCAAAACCATCTTTCTGTCAACTCCCTCATCATGCCCCAACCTCACTTCTGAGCCCCAGACCCATTCATTTTAGAGCTTTCGGAAAACTAGCACTTGTCAGTCTCACAAACGCCTCAAATTTAGCATATCCAAAACAGAAATCATCTCTTCCTATCCTCCTGGCCCTTCTCCAGGATTCGCACCATCCCTCCACGTCCGCAAGTCTTCTTCTGCTCAGAAGTCATCCCAGCCTTTTTGCTCTGTCTTCACCTGCCACATCCAACCAATTGAAGGATTGCTTAATCTACTACAGGCATATCACTCTGATCTGTCCACTTCTCTCTATTCCCATTGTCACTGACTCAGTCTAAAACATCACGTCCTCTTACCTGGGCTGCTACAACAGCTCCCAGGTGACCTCCAGGTATTCACCAACCTTTGAAATCTTTGATCATTTCTGCAATGCAACAAGATCACTAGCGTGACTGTTCTAAAATGGGACTTTGATCCCACGGGTTCCCTTTTGAAAGCCCTCTAATGCCTGCCCGATACTGGGGTTGACAAGTCCTTTGGGGAGCTCGGCCTTGCTTACAGCTCAGGTCTCTGTACCCATCCCCTCCCAAAGGCAGGAAGCCCTATCATCCTCCCCAGCCACAAGGCCTTTGCGCTGGCTTTTTCTTCTTCATTCTACACTTTCTCTCCATCCTTCTATCCAGCTCTCCATTTAACATAGTTAATTCCTCATCTTTCTTCAGAAGACTCAGCTGAAAAGTCACTTTCTGTAGCAGCTGATTCTCTCTACCTTTAAGGGTAGGGTGGGAGCTCCTGTTGTATATATATGAGATGGGGGTTAAAGGGGGCATGATGTCTTTCAGAAACATCATCCATAATTACTCATAGGATCTTGCACCAGGCTGCAAGTTCAACGAGGATGAGGGCTAGACCTTTCACAAGCAGCTGGCACAGTACAGGCTCCCTTAACAGGTGCCCAATAAGTTTTTGTTAAATAAATTATAAAGAAAGTGTCCTCATAAACATCATGTTTTAACTGGTTTCACTGAATTCTGAATCATTTCTTTGTCCTTCATTGTCCAACTCTGGCAAATAAACATTAGTGTTTTACAACAAAGCAAATAATTCCCAGAAGTTTACAGATATGGAGGATATCGACATACATACATCGCACACACACACGATACATCACATATACATACATATATCATATAAGTATACAGATATGTATTATACATACACACATCAAAACATTAAAGACCAGCTATCTGAAACCCTCTCAGCATGCCCATTTTCCCTCAATTAGAAGAAAAAAAAAAAAGCTCTCATCGTTCCCTTGATCCTCAGCCTAATTCCAGAACCCCCGTTAGCCCCCATCTCATTATCCAGAAAAATCAGATTATCTGTTCACTGGAATGACCCACAACTCAAAAGAAAGCCAAATCAGAACTACTGAAATGCCCACCAAAAACTGATACCAAAGGTTTCAATTTAACGACAGGACTCCCTCAGTTACAAATGGATGTACGAAATGACGTTCAATCAACAATTTTAGCTTAATGATAATTTTCACAACAAAAATTGGACTAAGTCCGATAATCATCAAGTCATCGTTAATCAACAAATGTCACTCATTATTTTACAGTTAAAAGTTGCAGAAATCTGAAATCAACACGTCATTCATTTACTCCTTCATCAGCACTCTGCTGAGCGCCTTCTGTGCACGAGGCCCTGCTATCAGGATTCCTTCCGCATTATAGGAGGAGTAAAACACACACCACTCCCATCCTCAGGTTCTGTTATGTCCAGAAATCAGGTCTTCCGCTAAATACTATATTCCAAATCTAAGAACACTGTTTACTGAAAGGCATATCACAATTCAACGTGCCGCTAAGATACAAATTTTCAAAATGCTGCTACAACACAATACTAAGATGTGAAGTTTTGTAAAATCATATTCTAATTTCAGTTACTATAATGTGAAAAAATATTTCTTAGAATCAATAAAATCCCATCTTCTAATCTCAAACTCTAACTCTTCTACATTTTAAACAGCAAGTTGTGTTTTGATTTCCTTTGTAAATGTGTTTTGCCACAAAGTTAGAGAAAGTTTTAATCTCAGAATTGTCCTTGAGGGGAAGAGCCATATGACTCAACATAACAAATATGCTAAGCTGACTCTCCACTCCAACTTCATTCTTACATATTCGAAACTACAGAAAACTTTGGATATTCTTCATTTGGATTCAAAATTGCTAACATTTTTGCTACATTTGCTCATGCACACCCATTCTCTCGATAGATAGATAGATAGATAGTGTAGTGTCTATATATAGAGAGAGCTATAGATATAGTGTGTATGCTTTGAGCTATAGATATAGTGTGTATGTTTTGTGTGGACAGAAAAAGAGGTACATATACACAAATATACATTTTCTTTGGCTGAACTACTTCAGAGTAAGTTGCAGACATTATGATACTTCACCCCTAGATATTTTAGCAGTTTCCCACATATTCATCATACCATTACCACACCCAAGCAATTAACCTTCATACAGTGATTATCTACTCCATCCCATATTCAAACTTCCCCAAGTATTTAAAAACTGCACTTTAATAGCATTTTTTTAAACAAATCCAGGATCCAAGGAATGATCACGCACTACATTCAGTTTCATGCCTCTTTAATCTCTTTTAATAAAGAACCACTCCCCTGCCATTCATTTTTTAAAAGTTTTTGGTCTTCCACAATAGACATTTTTGAAGAGTCCAAGTATTTTGTAAAATGCCCCCTGATCTGGACTTGTCTGGCTGTGTCTCAATGGTGAGATTCAGGTTAAAGATGTTGTCAAGAGCACGTCCCAGGTGGTACGTTGTATATTCCTCATTGCGTCACACCTGGAGACACATCCCCCAGAAGACAGGGCCCTGTCCTGACTCCATCGACTGCAGTGCAGCTCCAAACCCCAGGAGTCCGCGCCTTCCCCATGCCCAGATCCCAGCCTCACGTGAGAACAGACAGTCAGGTACCATCAGACATTTAGGGAAGCCTCCAGAGACAGCAAGCAGGCTGCTGGCAGGGAGTGAGCAGACCTGGAGAGTAACAAATTCTAAGTGAAGTGAATGAGTGGAGGTTCCAGGAGGCCTGTCCCCACTAAGAAAAACAGAGCTGACAGGTAACTGATGAGTCAGACGATCTAGGAGATTTGCACTTCTACAGGAGAGAGGCAGTAGGTAGCCATTCTAGAAAAACCAAAAACTAAGCAAAAAAAAAAAAAAAGTAATTATTAACTACAGGGTTATTTTTACATTTCAGGCAAACTTTCCTAAAATAATTTGCTAAAGGGATGATTTCTATTTACTTTTCCCTTCCATTTTTACAATCATCCTCCTTGTTATTCGGTGACAATAAGAGTATTTCTTTATGAAAATACCTCACATGGTTCCAGTTGGGTAATTTTAAGTTGGTTAAGAGTTTGGGTTTGGAGACCTGGCACTGTTACCTACCAGCTGTGTGACCCTGGCAAGCTACCCCGTGTGTGTCTCTGTACCTCAGTTTCTTCATCTATGAAACAGGGGTAGTAAACATCACTGGATTGTGAAAATGAGATGAGTTAACACGTCAAAGGTGTAGAATAATACCTAGTACATAATGAACGTTAAATATGTTTTTGCAGTCATAGTGAATATTATTCGTATTGTAAGGCTAAGAAGCCTGTTTGAACTTTAAAACGACTCAGCAGTGAAAATTCAGCTTTTATAGAAAAAGAATATGTACTGACTGACCGTGGGTTCATGAGATTATTGTCAGTACTTAGCTAGCCGAATTCTTGGTAAACATTCCTAACTGCATCTTAGTAAACCACAGTGCCACTGAGCCACCCACTGAAAGAGCAGAGACGTGCAGCAGCTCAAAGGCATCACTTCACTTCACAGTACCCTGAAATTTACATGGATGAGAGCCTATGAGAACAGAATGGTTTCAGGTGGAGTCTGACAATACAATTCAACCAAATTATACAGGGAGAAGTATATTTTTCTTAAAAAAAAGAAAAAAATCTGGGCTCCCCTGGTGGCGCAGTGGTTTAGAATCTGCCTGCTATGCAGGGACACGGGTTCGAGCCCTGGTCTGGGAAGATCCCACATGGCACGGAGCAACCAGGCCCGTGAGCCCCAACTACTGAGCCTGCGCGTCTGGAGCCTGTGCTCCGCAACAAGAGAGGCCGCGATAGGGAGAGGCCCGCGCACCGCGATGAAGAGTGGCCCTCGCTTGCCACAACTAGAGAAAGCCCTCGCACAGAAACGAAGACGCAACACAGCAAAAATAAATTAATTAATTAATAAACTCCTACCCGCAACATCTTCTTAAAAAAAAAAACTATATGGTAGGCCCTTAGTAATTGTTGGTTAAATGCACGTAAAATTTACCGTACACAGTGGTCCTGTTATACTTTTTAAAATCCCTAACCCATTCCTGGATAACTGTCACCACTGGATACGTTATTGTCCAAAACCCCAGGATGAAAGGCTATCTTACATTAAGTAGAAGGCACCTTGCAAGCCTACTTAAAGAGAAATGAAAAACATCTGTCATGGGTTCCAGCTTATCTTTCTCTATATTTTCTACATTCCTCCTAAGTAACATCTTCATGAAAAAACAGCCAGCAAACCCAGAATCATCCCTTGATGGAATAATGAAATGTGAGCAACTGCAGGAAACAGGACTTATTTACAGTTTCACTTCACAGCTTCCTCACTGTGGCTCAGAGAGTGAATCACGTATCTGGAGTCCCAAGCAGGGAGCAAGTTCCACAGCTGTAAGTTCAGAGGCCAGTGCTCTGCCTTGGGTGTACATTTAAAGACCGAAGCTTACTGCTCTTTTATTTGGTGTTTATGCCTAGATTAGATGTATTTTAATACTGAAGATGACCACATGTGCCTTTTTGATGTGAAAAAGAAGTCCTGGGAAATCCAAACATACTTGTGGGATCCTTTGACAACTTCATTTACTAACGATCACTAATGGCCTCAAGACCAGGCGAAATCTGTGAGCCAAAGGATCAGAACGTTTGAAATGCAAACGCAAGAGAATTAATAAAAATGCCAATAGTTCTTCTGCTAAATCCTGCTTTGATAGTAAAAACTAGTCTGACAGGAACTTTAATACGGAAACCTGAGTCAGGAACTCAGTTACTCTTTTTCTTTTTAAGAAACATCTTTGCTTGGACTGGACGCTGCTCACTTACAGTCATCAACATTCCAGAAATCTAATATCCAAGGTTTTAACACACAGGATTGTATTCTTGGTTGAATGGTAGTTATATTGATTATTTCGCCATCTTTTAATAAGATTTCTTTCCTTCTTAGGCATGATTGTACCCCAAGACAGGAACAACACAGAGTACGGTCGTTATGAAAGCAGGCTTGGGCATCAGACAGACCAGGTGTGAGTCTGCACCCCACTTCTCACCAGCTGTGTGGTCGTGGGGAGGTTATTTAATCACTCTGTGCCTCAGATTCCTCAACCTAAAAATGGAGATGATCAAGTCCTACCTCATAAGACCGCTGAGAGGGAAAATAAGGAAATACGTGAAAAGCCCTCAGCACCATATCTGGCACACAGTGAGCAGCCTATCCTTGAGCTCTCACTATGGTTATGGCACTGTGGTATGGGAAAAGCAAAGGAAAGCAGCTAGAAGTACATTCTGTTTTCCTCCAGTAACAAAAACAACAACAACAAATATTTGGAAAATGAATTACAAACTAGATTGCAAAGAGTATAAACATTTATTTCAAGGCCTTGAATTCTGGCTTTAAATCACTGTTCCCTGTTTTGTACAAATTCTTCAATTAATCACTTAAACTGCTGACTGCCAAGACACCTAGACTTGATACAGACCAGCTGTCTACAAGGTGAATACACCAAGTGCTGCCACACGTGTAGGGTGGCTTCTACAGGGAAGGTAAACTGCAGGTACACTCCATCAAACCAGGTCAGGCAAGATCTATGGAGCACCACCTGTGTACATGGCATGACCATACACAGAACCTGCAGTGGAGCAGAATGCAATCCTGGATCCCAGGAAACTGAGTGCAAATTATACGTCAATACAGTTCGAAGAAATAGCAGAGAGGCTGGTTTATCATGTATGTTCACATACTTTAGTTTACCAAAACAACTTTTTTCTGTCTATGTAACCAGTAGGGTTTGGGGTTAATCAGAATAAATATGTCAAAAATGTTGTAAACCATTAAATCTAATTGTTTATAATAGGGTTTTCACTCAAACCTGCAAGTTATAAACCTTGGTTCATTGCTAACCAAACCCTGAGAAATCAACAGGAAGAACCATGAAGCACTGGATAGATTTAATTAGAGTATTATTTTAAATATAATCTTCCATTTTTTAATTGAATTTTATTTTTTTATACAGCAGGTTCTTATTAGTTATCCATTTTATACATATTGGTGTATATACGTCAATCCCAATCTCCCAATTCATCACATCACCACCACCACCCCTGCCACTTTCCCCCCTTGGTGTCCATACATTTGTTCTCTGCATCTCTGTCACTATTTCTGCCCTGCAAACCAGTTCATCTGTACCATTTTTCTAGGTTCCACATATATGTGTTAATATATGTATTTGTTTTTCTCTTTCTGACTTCACTCTGTATGACCGTCTCTAGATCCATCCATGTCTCTACAAATGACCCAATTTCATTCCTTTTTATGGCCGAGTAATATTCCATTGTATGTATGTACCACATCTTCTTTATCCATTCGTCTGTCGATGGGCATTTAGGTTGCTTCCATGTCCTGGCTATTGTAAATAGTGCTGCAATGAACATTGGGGTGCATGTGTCTTTTTGAATTATGCTTTTCTCTGTGTATATGCCCAGCAGTGGGATTGCTGGGGCATATGGTAGTTCTATTTTTAGTTTTCTAAGGAACCTCCATACTCTTCTCCATAGTGGCTGTATCAATTTACATTCCCACCAACAGTGCAAGAGGGTTCCCTTTTCCCCACACCCTCTCCAGCATTTGTTGTTTGTAGATTTTCTGATGATGCCCATTCTAACTGGTCTGAGGTGATACATCATTGTAGTTTTGATTTGCATTTCTTTAATAATTAGTGATGTTGAGCAGTGCTTTTCATGTGCTTCTTGGCCATCTGTATGTCTTCTTTGGAGAAATGTCTATTTAGGTGTTCTGCCCATTTTTGGATTGGGCTGTTTGTTTTTTTAATATTGAGCTGCATGAGCTGTTTATCTAATATCGCTGATAATAAAGAATGGTTTTAAATTAAGTTTGGGAATTTGCCATCTTGGGTGATCAGTTGGACACCGTCATTCTCCAAGTTCTTAGTTCTTTAACTGGCTTCCACCTCAGCAGCAACATGAGAAGAAATGACCCAGACTAAACACAGTATAAACACACAAATGGAACAGAATTAAATGGCTCCTATTAGAGCCCATGCAGGACTGAGACATTCAGTTTCCAGACATGGATATGTGGGAACATTTAGGACAGTCACTAAAGATGATTCAGAAACATCGTGTGATCATTCTCACGTGACAGGCCTTGAGCAGCAAGATAGAAACTTCTGGCTCACACATGACAGTAATAAAATTGTTTTTGTTTACAGAATTACTCTGTAAGAAAAGATATGAGCTAAAACTAATGAAATTTAAGAAAATAAGAGTAGAAAATATAAGTGAAGTAAGAATCTGAAAATATGAGTAAAAGATACTTAAGCCAAAAAAAAGAGAAAAAATAAACAAAAATATATGA
Source organism: Orcinus orca (assembly GCF_937001465.1). NCBI lineage: Eukaryota > Metazoa > Chordata > Mammalia > Artiodactyla > Delphinidae > Orcinus > Orcinus orca. Next base: position 156,982,318 of record NC_064560.1, on the reverse strand, counting down.
CATTAGGAACAGAAAACGATATAATTACAGATATGAATGATTAAAAGAAATATAAGTGTATATTATGGATAACTTTGTCAATAATTCCAGAGCAAAGGCATGATATTCAAAAGAAAATATAAAATTGATTAAAGAATAAGTAGAAAACAGGAGCTAAAATCTATATGCATGGATATATAAAAATCAACAGCACTCCATTTTTCAAACAAACATAATTTAAAAAATAGATATATTTATGATAGCAATTACAACCAAAAGTTACATAGGACCAAATTTTTAAAAAGATAAAATCTCTATGGAAATAAACTTTATTGAAAATCATAGAAAGTAACCTAAACAAAGAGAAATCATGTTAATGCACAGGAATATTCAATATTGCACAACTTTTATCCCAAATTGATCTAGAAACTACATGCAATTCCCATCAAAACTCTAACATGCCTTTTGACAGGACCTGGCAATTTGATCCTAGAATTCATCTGGAAGACATAAAAGCCAAGAACAGTCGAGGCACTCCTGAAGAACAAGGTGGGTGGGACCTATCTTACCAAAAACATGAAGATTTATCATAAGGTCCAGTAATTAAAATAGCGTGGTGTTAGTACATACCTTGTTTTATTTCGCTTTGCAGATACTGCATTTTTTCTTTAATTGAAGGTCTGTGGCAGCCCTGCATTGAGCAAGTCAACTGGCGCCATTTCTCCAACAGCGTTTGCTCACTTTGTGTCTCTGTGTTAGATTTTGATAACTCCTGCAATATTTCAACCTTTTTCAAATTATTATATCTGTTACGGTGATCTATGATCAGTGATCCTTGATGTTACTATTGCGAAGACTACAACTCGATGAAGGCTTAGTGATGGTTAGCATTTCTTTTTAGCAATAAAGCATTTTTAAATTAAGGTATTTATTTTAGACATAATGCTACTGCATGCTTAACAGACTACAGGATAATGTAAGCATAAATTTTACATGCAGTAGGAAACCAATAAATTTGTATGACTTGCTTTATTTCGATACTCGCTTTATTGTGGAGGTCTGGAATCGAATCCACAATATCTCCGAGGTATGCTAGTACAGGGATAAACAGACCAATGGAAGAGAACAGAGAGCTATATACGTGGGTCCACATGTTTATGTAGGAATTTAGTATACGACTGAGAAAGTTAATGGGGGAAAGGGCAGAGAAAATTGGTTGTCAACATGGAAAAACAAAATTGGATCTTTACTTAGCTTACAACTTACATAAAATCAATTCCAGATGGTTTAAAGTCCTAATTATAAAAAGCAAAACTTTAAAACATATTAAAAGACAGTATCAGAAACAATGTCTATGGCATCAGCACAGGGAAAGATTTATTTAAATAAGAGACACAGAAGCGAAAGTCACAAAAAGTGGGGGGAGGAGAAACAGATTTATCTGACTACATTAAAACCTAAAGCCTTATGACCGCCGACTTCCAGCATGATGGAGTGAGACGGTCAACAAAATCCCCTCCCCAAAATGCAAGTCTGATAACATCAAGTATTTGTAAGTATGTGGAGAAGTAGAAACTTGCATCTTGTTGGTAGGAGTGTAAAACAGCTACAAACATCTTGCAGACAATTTAGCAATAGCTAATGGCAGAGGATGAACTTAACCTCTTACCAAGAAACTCCATTCCAGGTGGTGGGTCTGAATAAATACTACACATGGGCCTGAAGGAAGCTACTCTGCCCCACAGTAAAGGACTGTGTGCCCACAGAGCAAGAGGCAGAGAGATCCAGGGAACAGAATAGAACAGAGAGGCAAAGAGGGCTCCAGTATTACATGGAAAGTTCATATATGGCAATAGTGGCAAGTAAAGTCAGTGAAAAAAGGCTGGACTGCTCAATAAAGGATTGGGACACCCTGCTTCTCCTGAAAATAATGCAGCTGTTATTATTTGCCTCACACCATACATATAAAACTTCTCATCAAATCCCTTCACCACAGTTCTTAGATGTCTCTTAATTATCCATTTAGTGCCCTTTTCATCAAACTGAAATTATATTCATCACTTTAATCTCTCCTGTAAAAACCTCTCTCTCTGTGCTGCTTGTCGGACTCTAACCCAATTTTCTTCTTTTTCCATAGCCACAGCCCAGCGGCAAACTATTTACACTGGAAAAACACAGATAGTGTCACTTTAAATCACTCTCAAGCGGGCTCTCAACGCTACCCAGCAATTGTTTATTGAATTAACTTTCTTCCCACTCTACCTTACCTCTTTCTTCAAGCTGCCTTCCGACTACCCCATTCCTTTTTAATAGGGAAAACTGATCACAAGGGAGCTCCTTTATCCTCACCCCCCCCTCCCATCCTCACCCTCATCCCCCCTACCCCCCCCCCACGCGTATGCACACCTGCCTGCAGCTGGGCCCTTTCCTTCCCTCCCTTCCTATCACATGACTCCTATCCGTCTGTGCTCAGAGACGCATCTTTCCTTTTCCCAGGGACCTGTTCCTTCAGTTACACACCCTCTCTCTCCTTCTCATCCATCTTCCACTTTACTGAATCAACTCCATCAGCATGTGAACATGCCCTCCTATCATCCATCAATAAAAAGGAAAAAAATACCTCTCTTGACCCCCTGAACCCTCAATTACTGGTCTCTTGGTGTGGCTGTTCCCCGTCACCGCACATCTTCGCCAAAGAGCGGCCACAGGTGTGCTCTTCATACTGCAACTCCCGTTCACTCCACAGGCCGCTCCTTCCTCCGCTGTGCTCTAGCCCGCGTAACCGCTGATCTGCAAGTTGTCGAATCTAACAGTTGCCCCTCCTTAATCTTCATTTTGTCCCGCTCAGCAGCATCTGACACTGTCAGAGTCTCCCTTTTGCTCAAGAGACACTCCTCTCTTGTCTTCCAGGACGCCACGCTCTCTTCGTTCTCCTCCTAGTTTTCTGGTCGCTCCTTGTCAGTCTCTCCCTAAAGGCTGGGTTCTCCAGTGCTCAGTCCTAAATCTTCTGCCCCTCTCTACACTGCTGAGTTCCAGAATCACATCCCCAATTTGTACCCTCAACCTTTCCACTCATACCTCATTGGCACCTCAAACTAAACAGGTCCCAAACCAAACTCTTGAATTTCTTCCTGTACTGGCTTCTCTCTACTGCCTTCACTTCAGTGAATGGCATCGCCATCTGTTCAACTACGATTTATTCTTCCTAGTGAGTCCTATTGTTTCTTCCTCAAAAATATGTTCACGTCTCTGTATTTCCACTGCTACTACCTCTGTTGTATTAGTCAGAATTATCCAGAGAAACAGAACCAATGTGTGTGTGTATACAGAGGGTTTTTGTTTGTCTGGCTCATGTGATTACAGAGGCTGCCAAGTCCAAAATCTGTGGGGTGGGCCGATGCTACGGTTCAAGTCTGAAGGCTGTCTGCTGCAGAATTCCTTCTTGCTTGGGGAGGTCAGTCTTTTGCTCTGTTAAGGCCTTCAATCTATTTAGATGAGGCCCACCAGCATTATAAAGGGCAATCTGTTCTTCAGAGTCCACTGATTAAATTTTAATCTCATCCAAAAACACCCTCAAAGAAACATCCAGAATAATGTTTGACCATATATCTGGGCCCCGCAGCCAAGTTAACATGTAAAATCAACCACCGCTCTAGTCTAAGCCACCTCCTCTCTGGTTTAACCTATTATAGTAGCCTCATAACTTCTCTGCTTCCATCCTTACCCTCCATACCAAAGCCAAAAACCTCCTTCGCAGATCTCTCCCTAACCCCCCGAACAGCTTCCTACTGCACCTAGATTAACACCAAGGCCCCTTACCAAGACCTGAAAGTCATTATTTCTGGACCTTCCTCTCATCCCCATCTCCAACTCTCTGCTAACCAACCCTCAAATCTGCCTCAGGATCTTGGAAGCTGCTGCCGATTACACTTTTCCCCCCTCTCTTTGCAAAGCTAATGTCCATGTATTCCTCCATAACATACAGAACTTAAGGGTTGTGCCCCCGGACCGCACAGTATTCTCCATCACGGTTTCCTTGACGGCACCGAGCAGGATGAAAGTCGTGTATTTATTTGTTCGGTTACTTATTTACTGCCTGCCTCTGCCGTTCTAACCTCCACGAGTGCAGGGACCATGTTTGTTTAACTCATCACTGCAGAGCCCAGGGCCTGGCACAGAGGAGACGCTCAATCAATATTAATTTTAAAATAGCAGAAAATTCAAACAGAAGAAAACTCTAAATATAAAAAACAAAATATAAAAAAATCTAAATATAAAAAACAGTATTTGGGAAAAAAGAAGATATGTAAACCTTGAGACAGAGAACTTCTTAAACAAAACAGGAAACTTATAAACCATAACTGGAAAAAAAATCCACATATGATTATGCTAAGGTTGAAAACCTCAAATATGTGATAGATGCCATGAACAAAGTTAAAAGACAAATAAAATATATGCAATATATATAACAAAGAGGTCTTATAAATTAAAAAATGTCAAACAATACAATTCAAAAATAGGCAAGGAATTTAAACATTAGATATTTAATAAACACCAGGAAATTAGCAGAAATTCCAGTCTTAACCCATCAGATTGGCAAAAATTAACTGACATTGAACAAATAAAAATACAAAATAGGGTTTCCCTGGTGGCGCGGTGGTTGGGAATCCGCCTGCCGGTGTAGGGGACACAGGTTTGAGCCCTGGTCCGGGAGGATCCCACATGCCGCGGAGCAGCTGAGCCCGTGTGCCGCAACTGGTGAACCTGCGTGCCACGGCTGCTGAGGCCTGCACGCCTGAAGCCTATGCTCCACGGCGGGAGAGGCCACGGCAGTGAGAAGCCCACACAAGGGAGAGTAGCCCCCGAAAAAAAAACAAAAAACAAAATACTTCTTCAAGATTTAAGATAATGATTTAAAACTGGTTCTCTTGGCCACTTTTCAAGTGGGCAGTTGTGTACAATCTCAATGTTGTGGGCTAGACAGCTTCGGCAAGAGAAGGGAATGTGGGAAAGCAGGGGGCTGAAGATCGTTTCCTTACAGCCACATCTGCAATGAATCCACAGAGTTTGTTTGAACTAGGGGATTACACATTTCCCAAAGCAAAGATCACCAACCCAGAGACAGTGACATAATTACAGTCTCATCACCAGATAGCAAAAATTCAAGGACTAAAATTTTGCTGTGGCTTGAATTCATCAGTAAACACAGACTCAGAAAGACCTTCTTCAGAAATGAATGCCAAACACAGTAGTTTCAGAATTCACAACGTGCATCCCCCGGCTCCCAAAAAAATGCTTTCGAAGGAAACAGATACAGTTATTTTAAGGAGGGAAATTACTCCTAAGGAATCTCTTGCTTTGCTCTAGCTTTTAGATTCACTTGGTATCAATTCTGTTCATTTAATACAACCTCCAACAATCTTGGAAATTATGTTTAAAAATCACAGCTACTATTTTAAGCATTTTTGTATTCTATTTTACGCATCTCTTAAGATGAGTAAATGCCCAATTCTATCAGAATCTCCCCATATCCCCACCCTGGTATTCATAAATTAACATTTTGGAATCAAATGAAAACTACATCCTGCCAACTGGGAATACACTCTCAGAAATGGTGCTCTGCTGTCAGAGCACCATTCACATTCTGCCTGACAACTACACGTGCAAACTGCAGCTTGCGACGGTCCTCAGCCTCTGAGAATGGTGTCCAAAACTGCCAGCTGGACAGATTAAGCTTTTTGACAACTGATTCACATTTTTTCCCCAGCTTTATTGAGCTATGACTGACATATGACATTGTGTAAGTTTAAGGTGTGCAACCTGTTGATTTGATACACATATATTACAAAATGATTATGATGACAACTATAGCTAACACCTCCATCATGTCAAATCATTATCATCTCTTGTTTGTGATGGGAATATTTAAGATTTACTCTCTTAGCAAAACTTTCAAGTATATAATACAGGATTATTTCCTATAATCACCATGGTGTACACTAGATCCCCAGAGCTTAAAACTGAAAATGTGTACCTTTGGCCAACATCTCCCCATTTCCTCCACGTTCCAGCCCTTGGTGACCACCACTCTATCGTGGACATACCTCAGAGATATTGCATGTTCAGATCTAGATCTCTACAATAAAGCGAGTTTCACAACAGAGTCACACAAAATTTTTGGCTTCCTAGTGCATATAAAAGTTATGCTTACACTATACTGTAGTCTATTCAGTGTGTAATAGCATTGTATCTAAAAAAAAGCCAACGACGCACATTCCTTAGTTAAAAAATACTTTATTGCTAAAAAATGCTAACCGTCATCTGAGTCTTCAGGGCATCATGGTAGTAACATCAAAGAGCACTGATCACAGATCACCATAACAAATATAATAGTAACAAAAAATTTTTAAATGTTCCAAGAATTATGGAAATGTGACACAGAGACATGAAGTGAGCAAGTGCTGTTGGGATAATGATGCCAATAGACTTGCTGGATGCTAGGCTGCCACAAACTTCCAATTTGTAAAAAAAATAAAACACAGAATCTGCAAAGCACAATAAAGAAAAGTGCAATAAAACAAGGTATGTCTATATCTTTTTCTATGAGTTTAGCTTTTTTAGATTCCACATATAAGTGATATACATTATTTGTCTCTCTGTATGACTTATTTCAATTAGTGTAATGCCCTCAAGGTCCATCCATGTTGATGCCAATGGCAGGATAGCCTTCTTCTTCATAGCTGAATATTACTCATACACACATATTCATACAAATATACACACACACACACACACACACACACACACACCCATCTTCTTTACTGACTCATCCACTTACAAACACTTCCATTGTTTCCACATCTTGGCTATTGTGAATAATGCAATAGCAACAAACATGAGGGTGCAGATATCTCTTGGAGACCCTGTTTTCATTTTCTTTGGCTGTATACCCAGAAATGGGATTGCTGGGTCATGTGGTAGTTCTACTTTTAGTTTTCTGAGAAACCTCTATACTATTTTCTATAGTGGCTGTAGCAGTTTACATTTCCACCAACAGTGCATAAGAATTCCCTTTTCTCCACACCCTTGCCAACACTGATCTCTTGTGTTCTTGATGGTACCCATTCTAACAGGTATGAGGTGCAACCTTATGTGGTTTTGATTTGCATTTCCCAAATGATTAGTGATGTTGAACATTTTTCCATGTACCTGTTGGCCATCTGGATGCCTTCTTCGGAAAGATGTCCATGCAGTTCTTCTGCCCTCTTTTTTTTTTTTTAAATTTGCGGTACGCGGGCCTCTCACTGTTGTGGCCTCTCCCATTGCGGAGCACAGGCTCCAGATGCGCAGGCTCAGCGGCCATGGCTCACGGGCCCAGCCGCTCTGCGGCATACGGGATCTTCCCATATTGGGGCAGGAGCCCGCGTCCCCTGCATCGGCAGGCGGACTCTCAACCACTGCGCCACCAGGGAAGCCCTCTGCCCATTTTTAAATCAAATTGTTTTCTGCTATTGAGTTGTATTCCTTATGCATTCTGGATATTAATCCCCTAGAATATATATGATTTGTAAATATTTTATCTCATTCCATAGGTTGCTTCTTCATTTTGTTGATGGGTTTCCTTGGCTGTGCAGAAGCTTTTTAGTTTGATATAGTCCCACTTGCTTCTGCTTTTGTTGCCTTTGCTTTTGGTGTCAAATCCAAGAAATCATCAAGACCGATGTCAAGAAGCTCAACCCCTATGTATTCTTGGGGGTTGTATGGAGTTGTATACAAACCATACATAGAAGTTGTATGGTTTCTGGTCTTACATTAAAATTTTTTAATCCACTTTGAGTTGATTTTTGTTATGGTGTAAGATAGGGGACCAGTTTCATTCTTTTGCATGTAGCTGTTCAGTTTTCCTAACACCATTTACTGAAGAGACTATCCTTTCCCCATTGTATATTTTTGGCTCCTTTGTTGTAAAGTAACCATATATATGTGGGTTTATTTCTGGGCTCTCTAGTCTGTTCTATCAGTCTATGTGTCTGTTTTTATGCCAATACCATACCATTTTAATTACTATAGCTTTGTAATATAGTTTGAAATCAGGAAACATGGTACCTCCAGTTTTTTCTTTTTCAAGACTGCCTTGTTTATTGGGATCTCTACCATTCCATATGAATTTTAGGATTTTTTTTTCTATCTGTGAAAAATGCCATTGGAATTTTGATAGGGATTATACTAAATCTGCAGTTTGCTTTGGGCCTGATTCACATTTAAACAACCAAAAGATTTCTGTGGTACCACTCCAAAACCTAAGAAATGGTTTAATAATAAAAACTAAAACAGCAAAGGAGGGGAAGTTTCTTCCGCTGTGTGGTCTTCAGGATTTTAATACAGAAAGTGGTGGCATTTAGAGGAAAGGTATCCCCACTTGTTTCATTAGTGCCAATTTTCTTAAGTGAAAATATGTCCACTGCCTCTAAAGCCTTTAGCTAAATTGCTGAAAGGTCTCTCACAGAGTAATTCTGTTTTATGGCCATTAAAATGCCCAACTAGCTTCAGAACTGCCTTAGCGAACAGATGCTGTTGAAAACAGCTTCAGCCTCAAACCAGCCGTGAGGTGAGAATGGATGATGCCACGGGAGCACCACCTTAAAAAGAGCAAGGGCACCTCAGGAGGGGGCTGTGTGTGGGAGGGTGAAGCACAGCTCTGTCCCGGGATGGGCAGTGTTTGTCTCTCCACATCCTACTAGAAAACCAGGTGATGGTCAAATGGTAAGAAGCAAACATAAAGACACAACATTACAAGTAAACAGTGTGAATGCTGAGCCACAGTAGATTTTTAGAAATATGGAGCTTTTTATTGGGGGTGGGGTGGGGCTTTTACAGGGCTGGTTACAGGGAATACCAAACAGGAATTACGTTCATTTCTAGACTACTGACCTCTGGCTTGCATTTATTCTTCTGTGTGCATAAAAGCCTGAGAATGCTTTTATGGAAAGCTGTAGAAACATGTATCAAGGAAAAACGATAAATTAATGAGCACCCAGTTTACAGCTTCAGATTTAATTCTCATCAGCGGGACGTGAATGCTCCTTCATTCATTAAAGTCATCACCATACACTGTGAGTGCAGGGACATCTGAGTTTTACACGGCTGGCCCTTGAACTCTAATAAACAGGACCAACACTCGGTTCTTATTTTTACATATGTAAAGGACAAGATCTTAAATGTAATGACCCCTTACGACTCCCCACTGACTGAATTATGAAAGAGAGAAAAGGAGGTCGGATAGGTACGGCGGGGGCCATTCTGTGAAAGACTTTCCATGCCATTCTCTGGATGTGGGGCCTTATCTTGTGTGTGACGGAGAAGGATTCATGGTTTCAACTGGGAGAAGTGACGTCACTGAGCAGACCCAGAGGTATGAAGGAGAGCTTCACGTGACCTTAAAAGCGTTTTAGCACCTCAGTGGCACCTAATAAGTACGAAGGGACTATGGCCTGGGGAGAAGGTAAAACTATTAGGGCTTCATCCATCCGTCCATTCAAGAACCACTGCAAATGTCAACACCAGGGATCAGCAATGGAGATGGGGAGGAGGGGAGCTCGGGGTCGGTGCAGACATCGGTTCTGCAGGATCTGGGGGCTCACTGGTGGGGGGTGGTGCCAGGGTTATTAGGGGAAAGAAAAGGTTAAGCACGATACCAAGGTTCTCACTTAGACTATGAGGTAGGTGGTGATGGGACTCTAACCAAAGACAGGAAGTTCCGAAGAGTCGGAGGGAGAGAAGCGTGTTTAGGAGCAGATGCTAGGACAGGAACAGCAGGACAGCCACAGGAAGGGAGGCAGAGACACACTGGGAGCTCAAGGTCTGTGCTCCACATCGTGCAATAAGGAACAGCTTACACTCAGCTGTGTTTTCCTAGGTGCTGTTTACCACAAAAGAGTCCACAGAGTCAGAAACAATGACTACTTTAATAAAAAAGAACAAAATAGTAAAAGACATTTATCGCCTTCTCAAAAACCCAATTAAGAATGTAACAACAAAACACCTAATAGGATTAAACGCCTTAGGCTCAAGCTCGTCAAGCAATCCTGGAAAGGTCCTGTAACTCCAGGCCTCAGTTTTCATGATGGGAAAAGTGACCAGAAGGAACCCAAATCTTCCTAACGTAATACTACAGAAAAATGGTATCATAACCAGGGACAAATTATACACTCCTTTATTCTGACAAAAAAGGAAGCTAGCTTACCTTTTAAAATCTCATATTTCCTTAAAATATTTTTGGAAACTGAAAATTCCTATTCTTTATCAAAAGTGTGTTTTAAGAGTCAGAAACCCAATAAAATGTTAAAAGAATCCCTGTCATGAACATACTTGGGGTTAACTCATATGGATTTTTTTTAACCTATAAAGCGCGTGCAATTCAACGGCACGAATCAGCAGAGGAGGCACTGCTGGTTTAAATGGTTTCAAGGCTCTTCTGGTATGTATGACTGCATACTTGTCTCCAACCCTTCCTCCTCTTCCTTTTCCATTCTCAGATTTTAGAGACTTGTTTTCCCTTCTGAAAAATCTCTGCTGCTTCTCCTCCATTTCCCCCCAATCCAAGCTCCTGCCTCACCGCCCAACATCCCCAATGCTGCTTATTTTATTCTATGAAATTAACAACCACAGCCGTAATCGAGGCTCTGGCAAAATGAATCTGTCCTTGTCAGATTAGATAACGGATGCAATTCAAGAAAGATGGGGCTTCAACTGACCGGGGTAACAAAGAAAACAGTGTTCCTTCCACCCCATACTCCCATCCGGAATTCCTTCTTAATCCAGGCCAGAGACAGATTACCCTCATATTGAAAGTCAACTTGTAAAGCATCCCCCTCTGTCTCCACAAAGCCTAATTTCGAGCAAGGGTTTCTGCCAAGGGGCCCACAGTCGCTGAAGAGGAATCTGATTTCAGTTCACCGTGCCACACTGCCTGCCGGAGCACACGGCAACACAGCTTTTACAAATGAAGATTAATTTGCTGAAAAACCTTCTCGATTATGATTTCTCCTTAGGTCTCCATTCTGTGACACGGTGAAAATAAGCAGCAATGGAAGGAAGGAAAGAGGTGATAATGATACCCAATATTCTTATAAGCAGAAATAATCATCATGGCTAACGTTTATCGAGCATTTAAAATGTGCCAGATGCCACTCTAAAAGCTAAGAAATTTACATGTATTGGCTCACTTATTCCAACCTATGAGCTGAGTAATATTAGTATTTTCTGTCACTTGGGAGATGAGTAAACTGAGGTTCAGAGCGGTTATCACTTGGCCAAAGAAGAGCTGGGGTTTCAACCTGGGGAATGTGACCCCAGAGCGTACACTCTGAACTAAACTCCATACTGACCTAATCAGAGTCTAATCAGTGGTCCTCAAATAGGGTCATTCTGCACCCACAGGGGACATTCAGCAATGTCTGGAGATAGTTTGGGTCATCACAACTGGGGGCGACGACTGGCATCGAGTAGCGAGTGGCCAGGGATGCTGCTAAACTTCCTACAACGTACAGCACTGCCTCAAACTGGTCCAGCCAGACTGTCAATAGTGCCGAGGCTGAGAAACCCTGACCTAAATACTCCTAGTCTTCTTAATAATCCTTCCCTCCTTTACCGCTGCTCCATATGACTCAGTGTAGGGGATAATGAAGAATGAGAAACATACAACACTAGAAATACTGCATCAGTGTACAAAAAGACTAAGTGGAAGAAAAGTCAGTAAATTGGCACTAAAAGCTTTATTCAGTTAAAACCAAAACAAAAACAGCTCCCCATTAAGAAAAATAAGTGTTATATTCTAAAAAAACAAAACAAAAGATAGCAACCGGAGTCAAAACTTCTTTGAAAAACTGATTTTGTATCACAGCGCAAGTAGAAAAGTTCTCAAATTACAGTCTGGGTCGCCAAATTCTGATGAGTATAATAGAGTAAGGACTCCACTGGAGGAATTCACGTTGTCCCTGTCTAATCTCACAGGCACAGAAGGGGGACAAGGCAGAGAGGGGCCCTTCACGGGTACCAGCGACACCCCTCAGGTAGGGGTCCTCTACCGACTGGCCGCAGACAACCTATCTAGACGTTGGCAGCTGAGGACTTCTGCTGCTTTCCTCACTGCACGCCTACCGAGTCAGCACTTCTACTGCAGAGGTTGGCCTTGTTGCTGGAGCCCGCTCCCCTGCCCCCCCCACCATGTGGACTCACTGCTGCCAGCAGCCATACTTCATTTTCCCACTTAAGGATTCTATTTGGGTGTCAGCTACAGATTACTTTTTTACAAATAAGAAAACACTTCAACCAGTGCAACTATCTAGACTGCTAAAAATATGTGTTTTCTGAGAAAAGCTTTCATCCGTCTCTAGGCAAAAGTTACCAAACTCCTCGGCACTTTCAGGAAACCATGTAAATTAACTGAGAAGCGATGAATTCTAAAAATCCGGGATGACTCCTGTTCATTTCATCAGCAACTGCACATTCTCCGTGGGCGCCCTGCCTATAAAGGTAGGGCCTGATCTCGGGGAGCTTACAGTCTGCAGGGAACAGAGACTCGCTGGGGCAGGTCTAACGCAAGGTGGGGCGAGTGACTCCAGAACACAGATTTCACACGGAGGAGCATCTGGGGGCAGGCACTCAACTGTCAGAATTAAGTTTCAAAGATGCTTTTTTTTTTTTTTTTTGGTGTGCAATTAAGTGAGGAATTAAATATTAAAGATGGGTTTACATTTTTAAACACTGAAATCCATCTACACAGTGAGAATGAGCACCCATGGCACTCGAGGAGGGAATCATTCTAAAAGTCTTTTCAAGTCGCTGATTACGTTAAGTTGGTGGTTCAGCTCATGCTGAGCAAAACCTGCCATACTGGAGGGGTACTGGAGGGGTACACAGTGGCTTTCAAAGGACCAAATGATTCCATCACATCTTTACAACTTCCATGCTCAGTAACTAAAAGAACAGCTACTAACTCCCCGGGAGCCTACCTGGCCAGGAGGTGTGTGCACTGGCCATTCTGTGGAACCCTCACAGCAACTCTGAAAGCAACTGTTACACCCAGGGGGGGCTCTGTGGCTTGCCCTGGCCACATGGCTAGCAAAGAGAAGAGCCAAGACTCCCTTAGATTCATTTTACATTGAAGTCTGTGTTCTTCCTGCCGTCTACATCAGGCCGCCTGTCTACTGCACATATGTGAAAAGTGAGGAGAACTTGGTATGCAGGCCCCTAGCTGTAACACAGTAGTCAGTTTTTCAGGAGAAGAAAACAACACACCATAAAATTCAGAGTTTTCTATAAAATTAGAGTTCTTCCCCCAGATATTCAATTCTGTAAAATCATTACTGTTTTAGTAAGCTAACCAGTTTTCTAAGTGAGGATACGTTTCTCACTTGTGCAGCAAGTAGCTAGGTTTTAAACTGCTGCAGGCTATGTATGTGGAAGGCTGGTGGCTATGACTGACTTCCATTTATTTTGATCAGAAATAAAAATGTGCTTACTATTATACATAGATCCAATTTATATAAAGTACAAAAACAGGACAACCAGTCTATGGCGTTAGGTCACGATGGTGGTTACCTGGTTCCTGCTTGGGGTCGGGGATGGGGGGAGTGACTGGGACGGAGAGCCTGGAGGTCTTCTGGGGTGCTGGCAATGCGGTTCCTTGATCTCAGTACTACTTAAACGGGTGTGTTCGCCTTATGAAAATCCATCAAACTCTACACTTACGGTTTGTATACTTTAAAGAACATATTAAAAATAGAAAAATGCTCGGTGAGATGTGTTGACCAGAATTCCCATTTTTCTGCATTTTACAGGAACCAAATTTCATTACATTAGTTATACCTAGCTCATAAAACATGTGTATCAACGGTATTTAGAAGTTTAAAAAAATAATATTCTTGGAATTATGATACTTAGTTGCAGAGTAAAATAATAAAAATGACTTTTTTAAATGCTGGATGGGGTGATGGGGGGAAGTCACTGATATTCATGTTAAAAATTTCAACCAGGCACTATGGAAAGACAAAGTGTTATGACTTACCTTCTCATGTGAAACAGAGGTTTAATTCTACACTGACAAAAATACAGAACTACTCCTTTGTTCGAAAAGCAAGGAATGAAACTAATGTTGGCAGTTTGCAGAACCCATGAGGCACCAAAACGACTTAGGCCAGAAGCATTTTCACGTAAGAATGAATGCCTTACCAAAATGTTCTAATTGGTAAGTACATCTTCCAATGAGGCAATACCCTGATTTTCTAAGTTAGTGGGTTCAATAATTCAGAAACTATTCATTACTAAACCTTCGTTGCCATGACCTAAAGAAAATGATAAATTTAACTCCTATATCTTCAAACCATGAAGCTGCAGTTTTAATTTTTAACCTGTCAGTATATTTTAAATAAAAGTTTTTAATATAACCAAACTGCCAATAATTAAGTATGGACGCTAGGTTTCATTGTATCCTGAGCCCATTTATAACTTCTTATAACAGATAATTAATACTTTCCAGAGAAACCAATCACTAATAACATTAGCTTCCATTAATCAATGGCTACCATATACTAGGCACACGATATATTCCAAGTGTTTCCCTTCATGAGTCACTACCTGGAGGCAGACTGCACTAACATTTGCAAATATTTAATACCTCTCCCTACAAAATGATTATGTATCTCCAACCTTTGATCTCAGCCAGGATACTTGCTTTAGCCAGTGAAATGCAAGTATGTCACTTCCAGACAGAAGCTCTAAGAGCTATGTTCTCTCTCCTTCCTCCCTCCATGATCTCTGGAATGTAAGTCAAGATGTACCTTCCAATGGGGTCCCTGAATGTCCACAATGAACACAGCACCCATGCTAATCCATGAGGGACATGTAGCGTGAGTAATCAATATGCTGTGTTGTTATAACCCCACTGAGGTTTGGGAGTTGTTTGTTACTGCAGGATAATCTGGCCTGTACTGACTGAGACAAAGCTCTGTTTCATGAAAGTGGAAAGTGAGCCACAGAAAAGTATTTTGCCCAAGAGTTGACAGCTAGTAAATGGAGGAAACAAAGAATTCAGGAAGTCAAAACACCAAAGCCCACACTTGTCATTCAATTCTCATTTTCAAATTTTACAAAACTTAACTATTTCTTCTTAAAACTCTCAATAACCAATACATGATTCCTGAGATCAGAAGGAAAAAAGATCAGAGATGGACACAAGTTTTTGTACAAAGCTGCTCATCATGATGTTATTTATAATAGAGAAAACTTGGAAACAATAGGAAAAGGATTATTTTAATTGACCAAACGTGCCTGAAATACCAACTGACCTGTGCAGGTGCCTGTGGGTCTGCAGAATCCCAACACGTTAGTCACTGACCCATTAGAACAACCAGCTGTCCAGCACATGCCCAGGGCAGGTCACGCCATCTGGTTACTTACCCCACAAACTGTGCTGGGCAGCAGGAACACAGACAGGAAAGAGCGCCCCTGCCTTCAAGGAGCTTACGGCAGCAAGCCAACAACTTTAACACAGTGCCAGAGCACTTGTGGAGCCTTACACACGTTTTTTGAACTTTAGGAGTTCACAGAGGGACTTCTCACTAAGGCTGGGAGTGAGGGGCGTCAGGGAGAGTTTCTAGGGGGAAATGACATCTGAGCTGTGTTTTAAAGGAGAGGGTCGGGGTACAGGTTAGTATACGACGCTGGAGCACGTTCTCAAAAATGAGAACGTGGAAGATGAGGAGGAGCCTGGGAATTTAACTTGAACATCAGGCTGAAACGCGGAGAAGAGAGGGATGGTCCTGCACGGCTCACCTGATGGCAGGATAAGGATATATGGCAAAGCAGGGATGAGCAGGAGTTATCCACCTGAGAGCTCCTGCACCCAGGCTCCTCCGAGTTCCCGTTAACTCTAACTCTGGTGGGGCAAAACCAAAGGTTCCCGAAGCCACTCATTCACCCATGACAGGGGTGTGATCAATAATTAGCTTGTAAGTAGGTATCCTGTGAATCTGTCAGCAGCACAGGATTTCAAACAGGCTGAAGCACTTTCTCACAAAAGATAAGGTCAACCATGCACTTCAGTGTGAAAGGCAGAGTTGTAACAAAACAGGCCACAGCAAGTTCAAGTCAGTCAACGATACCTCCGTGCCTCTCCCTCGGAGGCTGTGACTTCTGTTCAGCCGCACAGAAGTCATTTTGATGTACCTTTTACCACTTGCTGCCGTAATAACCGCTGCAAACAAACCAGCTACTTAAATTCAAGTCGCCGTCACTGTTCCTTCTGTAAGAAAGGCTTTCTCTGCAAAGCACCTGATTTCTGACTGGACAGCTTATCCTAACAATGCTAATGATCCTTAAGTCGACAGAGTAACTTCCATTTCTACTAACAAATAGCACATTCACTTATTTGATCATTAGAGCAGTCTTAGTTTGGAAATAAATGGATTTTCCAAGTCACACTCCTGGAAGGTGGGAGGCTCAGAGCAGAACCCAGCTTGGTTCTTTCCTTCACGGCACTTTCCACCTGCTACCTGCAGCTACAGACCATTACTTCTGGGCCCTGGGTAACACACCTGGCCTAGTGATCTGAGACTGCTTAATGGGCTTCTCTGAACTTCAAGTCCCTCATGTGTAAAATCAGTCAGTCTGAATACAGTTCCTTCCAACTCTCATGTTCCATGTTTTTATTAAAGGAAGTTACAGCAAGAGATTCTTTTCCTCCATGAAAAGACAGGACAGGTGTAGTGCCTGAATCAGAGCCATAATTTAAATAAGTTTGAGCAAAGGCTTAATTATAAATATAAATACAAGTATTCTCCCACACTGACATGTTAAAAGCAACTCCTTAATAAAACTGTGCTTTCAGGACAACACAAATTAAATACGATTTTTCCAACTAATACATGAACTGAGTCAACAGTATAATTATTATATATCAGTAATGCAGCCAATTACACTGATAATTAAGTTACTATGTGTTAGAGTCAAGCTCTCCTGCTCCAATACTCTGGATCTGAAAGAAAAGAACCAAAAACCTCCCTCCCTGCCTCCTAATTCTTTGATGGCCTCCCCATCCTTTTGTTTCCCACAACACAAGCTTAAGAGCTGCTCAGCATTTCGAGATGCTCTGTATTTCATGTCCCATAAAATAGCATATGTAAGTTTTCTCTTACTGCTGTAAAAAATAACGTAGCAGCTACAAACACCACAAATGTATCATCTCACAGGTCTGTTGGTCTATAGCCTTGGCTGGTTTCTCTGCCCAAGTCTCACAAGGCAGAAATCAAGGGGTCAGGAGGGCTGCGTTCCTTTATGAGGCTCTAGGGAGGAATCTGCTTCCAGGGACATTCAGGTTGTTGGCAGAATTGAGTTCCCTGTGACTAAGGGGCTGAGGTCCCCGTTTCCATGCTGCTGTCTGCCACAGCTGCACTCAGCTTCTAGAGGCTGCCTGCATTCCTAGGCTCATAGCCCCCTTCCGCCATCTTCAAATCCAGGCACAGCAAGTTGAGTCCTGCTCATGCTTCTCTGTTTTTTTGTTTGTTTGTTTGTTTTGCAGTAGGCGGGCCTCTCACTGCTGTGGCCTCTCTCGTTGCGGAGCACAGGCTCCGGACGCGCAGGCTCAGCGGCCATGGCTCACGGGCCCAGCCGCTCCGTGAAGCATGTGGGATCTTCCCGGACCGGGGCACGAACCCGTGTCCCCTGCATCGGCAGGCGGACTCTCAACCACTGCGCCACCAGGGAAGCCCCTGCTCATGCTTCAAACTCTCCAATTCCTTCTTCCCTCACATCTGAGTCTTCTACCTCTCTCTTCCACGTTTAAAGACCCTTGTGAGTGCACTGGGCCCACCCCAATAATCCGAGATAATCTCCCTATTTTAAGTTCCACGACCTTAATTCTATCTGCAAAGTCCCTTCTGCCATGTAAGATATTCACAGGTTCCAAAGACCAAGGCATGGACATCTTGGGGAGTGGAGGGGGGCACTAGTCTGCCGACCACATCCTAAAGAAGACAAAAACGTCTCTTTTGCTAGAAACCAATGAATAATTCTGCCCACAGCACACAGCAAAGCAGAAGTTTTGATTAAATATCAATGAACAGAAGGGAAGGCAGCAATGACCTTGTAATTATACTGCACACACAAAAAAAACCCGAGTCGTTACAGTGTTTGAGACGAGGAAACTATATATGCTGGAAGAAGGGTTAGAGAAAACAAAAATGTCAGTGCCAAACTATATTAATTGCAGAAACTAAGAAAAATGTAATAGTCTTCAACTTCATGGAATTATTCTCAGTAGGCAGTGAATCACACTTCAAACTTTAATTTTAAAAGTACTATAAAATATCTTAGAACCTACCTTAAAGGCACTCACACAAATCTGAATGGGAAAATGGTGCTAATTATGCTAAGTCAAGTACAAGTACCAGTACAAGTCAAGCGGCCTCGCTTAAACACGGCAGTAAGAAAATCTCAACACTTTATTTAGGTGATTTGAAAGAAAAGGTACTTAAACAAGAAGCCTACTGTTGTTTACTTTGTGAACAACAAAACTAAACCAAAAAAACAAGAAGGGAGAGAGACTCACAAGTTGCTACACTTAACACTATTTGCAATAACAACTATCAAAAACTTTAGAAAAACATCATTAAAAGTACTGAGTCAAAATTTACAGAAATGTACTACGTAGTTAATAATAACCAATTACTGATGTTAAAACTCACACCATGTAAAACATAAAATGAGATAATCACCTAATCACAGATGTATTAAAAAAATTATTCATGTCCGGAGTGACAATATTTAACAATCAGAATTATAACAAAAACTATTAAGCATATAAATCAAAACATTTTTAACATTCCCATTTATTCTCTAAATATGAACTACACGTAGTATAAAACTGTAAGTTAGAGCACCAACCATTCATCAAATCATGCTAATAATTTCTAACTCATCTGTTAATTGTTAGAAAATACTGGTGTGATCCTTTATTTGATGTATATCTGTCACAGCTAAGTAATGTCTGAGCTATGATTCAATATAACAAACCAAACTCTTCCAGTAACATCCCCTATTTAACTGACAGAAGATGAGTCTTGATATATAGATTTTCCCCATAAGATTGTTCTTGGTAAATCTTATATTACACCTCATGCTGAACTAAAGTCAATTAAATTAGATTTTTTTCTAGCCTTAATAATATTCACTATTTCTATCACCATCATGAAAATCACTTATTGAACTGTCATATTCAATTATCTAGCTTACTTTTACAAAATTTTGTTCACCTTCAATCTGTGGTGCTTTGAAAACAATCAACTGGCCAAATTCTAAGAACCAATAAATTAAAAAGAAGTTATTAAAAGTTAATTATACTCTTCAGATCTGTCATCAAATAAGGGTATTTTCATGTAACTTGTTGGATAATTTAATAATTTTTCTCTTGGAATATTTTACTTTATTTCAAATTTGCTTGTTTCTCTAATATTCTCTGCTTTTCTACCACAGCTTCCTGTATTTTGTTTTATATGTTCTATTATCTATTACTTGTCAAAGAAATCTATCCATTTTAATAATCAGAAATTTTCTTTCTTATAAAACCAAAGAAATAAGAATGGTTAGAATAGTATGTAATGAAGCTAAATCTCTAAAAAATGTAATTATTCAAATGCTATCTCACAATTTCTATTAAAGTCAATATGCAAGTCTTTATAGGATTTCCAAACTGAATTTGCATCAATAGTACCCAGGCTGTCCATCCAAAGGCTAATACAGTTGACCCTTGAACATCATGGGGATTAGGGGAACAGACCTTCCATGCAGTCAAAAATCTGAGTATCTTATTGTCAGCCCTCCATATACATGACTTCTCTGCATCCAGGGATTCAACCAACTGTGGATTGTGCATTACTGCAGTACTGACTATTGAAAAAACAAAATCCACGTATAAGTGGACCTGTGTTGTCCAAGGATCAACCGTATTTCGTTATTTCAATTCCAAGTTCTTAGGTATATCAAATAAATACCAGTTATTAAATAACATAAGCTCACAAATATAAAAATATCAAGAAAAACTGTTAAGTGGTTTATTTGGTTTCTATCTTTTTATGCCATAATCCAGAGATAACTAAAGTAACAAATAAAACCTCAAATAAAAATATCCAGAAGTTTTTCTAGAATTTCAGACTTTTTTCTCCTTAGCACTATACTTGCACCACCTGTACAAAACTCATAAAGTTTTCATGTAAATATTTATCATTGAGACCATTTTTCTTGAGTATGACAATAAAGTTTAATATATTTCAGATGTTGTTCCTTTTAGCTCCATGAAATCAACAAAAACCATCACCTATCTTCAAAGTCCTGAATACTGCATTTTAAGTAAATTATTAAACCACTTCTATGTGAAATGGTTGGAGCTTTGTCAATGGCTAAAATTTTACTGCCCTGATTTATAAGTTTTCCAAAAAGTTGTTCTCTCATCTCGATAGATATGTTTTACAACAATCAGAACCATAACTCTAACTGCCATGATACATTTGTATAAAAACTATTTTTTGAAGTCTTAATAAATACTTCAAGTCAGAAAGTTACTTTAAACTATACAGTATATTGTGTTGGTATTTCATAAATACTTTTTCCTTTGCTTTAGAAATACTCTGATAAAATATTTGGGGAAGTTATTTTCTTAATTTTTTTTGAAAACTGATTTATGTTTATTTTTTCCAGCTTTAATGAGATATGTTTGATGTATAACACTGTGTAAGTTTAAGGTATACAACATATTGATCTGATATTTTATATATTGTAAAATTATAACCACCATGCCCTTAGACCTGACACTTCCATCATGTCACAAAATTATCACTTCTTTTTTGTGGTGAGAACATTTGAGATCTACTCTCTTAGCAATTTTCAAGTATATAAAACAGCATAATTAACTATAATCACCATGCTGTACATCAGATCCCCAGAACTTATTCAAATTGTAACTGGGGGTTTGTACACTGACTAACATCTCCCCATTTCCCCCATCCCTTGGTAACCACCATTCTAGTCTCTGTTTCTATGAGTTCAGCTCTTTAAATTCCATATGTAAGTGATATACAGTATCTGTCTTTCTCTATCTGACTTATTTCACTTAGCATAATGCCCTTAAGATCCCACCATGTTGTCACAAATGGCCAGATGTCCTTCTTTCTCATGGCTGAACAATATTCCACTGTATATACATATATGCCACATCTTTATCCATTCAACTGTTGATGAACACTTAGGTTGTTCCCATATCTTGGCTAATGTGAACAATGCTGCAATGAACATGGGAGTGCAGACATTTCTTCAAGATTTTGTTTTCATTTCCTTTCCATACACAGCAGAGGAGTTAGATTGCTGGATCATATGGTAATTGTAGTTTTAGTTATTTGAAAAATCTCCATACTGTTTTCCACAGTGGCTACACCATTTTGCAATCCCACCAACAGGTACAAGGGCTCCCTTCTCTCTACACCCTCAAATACTTGTTATTTCTTGTCTCTATGATAATATCCATTCTAACAGGCACGAGGTGATATCACTCTGGTTTTGACATGCATTTCACTGATGATTAGTGATGCTGAGCACCTTTTCATGTACCTATTGCCCATTTGGATACCTTCTTTGGAAAAATGTCTTTTAAAATGTTTTGCCCATTTTTTAATCATATTGTTTGGGTTTGTTTTGCTATTGAGTTATATGAGTTCTTTATATACTTTGGACATTAATCCCTTATCAGACACATGATTTACAAATATTTTCTCCCACTCAGTAGGTTGCCTTTTCATTTCGTTGATAGTTTCCTTTGCTGTGCAAAAGTCTTAAAGTTTGGTATAAACCCACTTGTTTATTTTTGCTTTTATTGCCTTTGTTTTTGGTGTCAAATGCAAGAAATTATCACCAAGACTAATGTCAAAAAGCTGTCTTCTTCTAGGAGTTTTATGGTTTCAGGTCTTATATTCAAATCTTTAATCCATTGGGTTGATTTTTGTGTATGTGGTCTGGTTTCATTCTTTTTCATGTGAATGTCCAATTTTTCCAACACCATTTACTGAAGAGACCATCTTTTCCCCATGCAGTATTCTTGGCTCCTTCGTCATAAATTGATCATATATGTGTGGGTTTATTTCTGGGTTCTCTATTCTGTTACATTGATCTATGTATCTGTTTTTATGCCAATACCAAACTGTTTTGATTACTATGTAATTACTTTGTAATATAGTCTGAAATCAGGGAATGGGATACCTCCAGTTTTGTTGTTCTTTCTTACGGTTGCTTTGGCTATTTGGGGTCTTGTGCAATTCCATATAAATTTTAGGATAGTTTGTTCTGTATTTGTGAAAAATGCTACTGAAATTTTCATAGAGATTGCATTGAATCTGTAGATTGCTTTGGGTAGTATGAATATTTTAACAGTATTGATTCTTCCAATCCATGAGCACAGAATATCTTTCTATTTTATTTGTGTCTTTTTCAATTTCTTTCATCAATGACTTTTGTTTTTAGCGTATAGATTTTTCACCTCCTTGGTTAAATTTATTCTGAGGTATTTTATTCTTTTTGATGCAACTGTAAATGAGATTTTTTTCTTCATTACTCTGATAATTCATTACTGAATTTCGTACCTTGACTTTTGTACCCTACAACTTTACTGAATTCATTTATTAGTTCTAAAAGTTTTCTGGTGGAATCTCTAGGGTTTTCTATATGCAATTTCAAGTCATCTGCAAATAGAGACAATTTTACTTCTTCCTTTCCAGTTTGGATGCCCTTTCTTTCTTTTCTTTTCTTTCTTTCCTCCCTCCCTCTTCCTTCCTTTCTTCCTTCTTTCCTCCTTCCCTCCCTTCCTTCCTTTCTTTCTTTTTCTTTTTTTCCCCCTAACTGCTCTGGCTAGGACTTCACTTCCAGTACTATATTGAATAAAATTGGCCAGAGTGGGCATCCTTGTCTTGCTCCTGATCTTACAGAACAAGCTATGGGCTCATTGTATATGGTCTTTATTATGTTGAGGTACATTCCCTCTGTACTCAGTTTGTTGGGTTTTTTTTAAAAATCATAAATGGATGTTGTATTTTTTGTCAAATGCTTTTTTTTGAGATTTTTTTTTGAGTTTTTTTATTGAGATGAACATATGGTTTTTATCCTTCATATTGTTAATGTGGTGTGTCACACTGACTGATCTGCAGGTGTTGAACCATCCTTGCATCCTTGGAATAAATCTCTCTTGATCATGGTGTATGATCCTCTTAATGTACTGTTAAATTTGGTTTGTTAAAATTTTGTTGACTTTTTATATTGGAGTATAGTTGATCAACAATGTTGTGTTAGTTTCAGGTGTATAGCAAAGTGATTCAGTTATACATATACATGCATCTATTCTTTTTCAAATTCTTCTCCCATTTAGGTTGTTACATGATATTGAGTAGAGTTCCCTGTGCTATACAGTACGTCCTTGTTGGTTATCCCTTTTAAATATAGCAGTGTGTACATGTCAATCTCAAACTCCCTAACTATCCCTCCTGCTACCCTTCCACTCCAATATAAGATAAAAAGTTAAAAAAAAGAGAAGACTTGATATATGATAAAGATCACACACAAAAAAAGCACCTTTTGATGTGTTCAGAACCAACTGAGATAGCGTTTCCAATAGAACTGCAACAGATGCTGTAATGGGTTTCAACTCAGGGATGTTAGCAGCTTCTAATCCTTAGGTATCACTCCTTCTTCCTCTATACTCCTCCAGGACCTCTACTTCTTCTTCTGCACCTCTGGCAAATGTACAGTCAGTTCTCTATATGAAATTCCCTTTATTAAAAAAAAATTTTCTTGAGGATTTTTGCTTCTATGTTAATCAGGAATATTGGCATGTATTTTCCTTTTCTTGTAGTGTCCTTGTCTGGTTTCAGTATTTGGGTAATGCTGGCCTCATAGAATGAGTTTGAAAGTGTCCCCCCCTCTTCAATTTTTGGAAGAATTTGAGAAGGACTGGTATTAATTCATCTTTAAACATGTGGTGGAATTCACCATAAGTCATCTGGTCCTGGACTTTTGTTTGTTGGGAGGTTTTTGATTACTGATCCATTCTCCTTACTAGTAATTGGTCTGTTCAGATTTTCTATTTCTCCATGATTCAGGCTTGGTAGGTTTTATGTTTTTAGGAATTTATTTCTTCTAGGTTGACCAATTTGCTGGTGTATGGTCGTTCATACGAGTCTCTTGTGATCCTTTTACTTCTGTGGTATCAGGTGTAACATCTCTTTCATTTCTAATTTTGAGTCCCCTCTCTTTTTCTTGTTGAATCTAGCTAAAGATTTGTCTATTTTGTTTACATTTCAAAAAAACAGCTCTTAGTTTCATTAATCTTTTCTATTGTCTATTTTGTCTTGTTCATTTATTTCTGCTCTGATCTTTATTATTTCCTTTTTCTACTAACTTCGGGCTTAGTTTGTTCTTTTGCTAGTCTCTTGAGTTATACAGATAGGTTGTTCATTTGCTGTACAGCAGTAATGAACACAAGACGGTAATTCAACTTAATTCAGTAAAAAATAAATTTAAAAGAAGATAAGTTGTTCATATTTATATTTTTTGTCAAAATAATCAAACTGTGGTTCATCCTAAAAATACAAATTATCTGTCTTAGGTTTGTATTCCTGTATAGTATCAAGAGATATTCTGGACTTCAACTTTCTAATATTCCTTTTTTATCTTCTCTGACAGATTCAGAATATTCACGTTTATGATATCTAAAAGAATAAAACTTTGCTGCCTCTTCATTTATAATAAAATAATAAAATTAATTCTTGTACTTATAAATATCAAAACACCAGGCACTACTACTCAAGAATTGTAGTGTAGTAACAATGAAAGAAGCCAAAATAAAAACTATTTAAAAGCCGTAGCAGGAGAGGAGCTTCGAGACGGTGGAAGAGTAAGACGAGGAGATCACCTTCCTCCCCACAAATAAATCAGAAATACATCTACATGAGGAACAACTCTTACAGAACACCTACTGAATGCCAGCAGAAGACCTCAGACTTCCCAAAAGGCAAGAAACTCCCCACGTACCTAGGTAGGGCAAAAGAAAAAACAAAAAACAGAGACAAAAGAATAGGGAAGGGACCTGCACCTCTGGGAGGGAGCTGTGAAGGAGGAAAGGTTTCCACACACTAGAAGCCCTTTCGCGGGCAGAGACTGCGGGGGGCGGGGGCGGGGGGAAGCTTCGGAGCCACAGAGGAAAGCGCAGCAACAGGGGTGCGGAGGGCAAAGCAGAGAGACTCCCGCACAGAGGATCGGTGCCGACCGGCACTCACCAGCACGAGAGGCTTGTCTGCTCACCCGCCAGGATGGGCTGGGGCTGCGAGCTGAGGCTCGGGCTTCTGTCGGAGCACCGGGAGAGGACTGGGGTTGGCGGCGTGAACACAACCTGAAGGGGGCTAGTGCGCCACGGCTAGCCGGGAGGGAGTCTGGGAAAATGTCTGGACCTGCCGAAGAGGCAAGAGACTTTTTCTTGCCTCTTTGTTTCCTGGTGCGCGAGGAGAGGGGATTAAGAGCGCTGCTTAAAGGAGCTACAGAGACAGGCGCCAGCCGCGGCTATCAGCACGGACCCCAGAGACGGGCATGAGACGCTAAGGCTGCTGCTGCCGCCACCAAGAAGCCTGTGTGCGACCACAGGTCACTATCCACACCTCCCCTCCTGGGAGCCTGTGCAGGTTGCCACTGCGAGGGTCCCGTGATCCAGGGACAACTTCCCCGGGAGAACGATGCTGGCCTCTGCTGCCGCAGGCTTGCCCCGCATCCGTACCCCTCCCTCCCGCCGGCCTGAGTGAGCCAGAGCCTCAGAAACAGCTGCTCCTTTAACCCCATCCTGTCTGAGCGAAGAACAGATGCCCTCAGGCGACCTACATGCAGAGGCGGGTCCAAATCCAAAGCTGAACCCCGGGAGCTGTGCGAATAAAGAAGAGAAAGGGAAATCTCTCCCAGGAGCCTCAAGAGCAGCGGATTAAATCTCCACAATCAACTTGATGTACCCTGCATCTGTGGAATACATGAATAGACAACGAATCATCCCAAATTGAGAAGGTGGACTTTGGGAGCAAAAATATATATATATTTTTTCCCTTATTCTCTTCTTGTGAGTGTGTATGTGTAAGCTAATGTGTGTAATTTTGTCTGTATAGCTTTGCTTTTACAATTTGTCCTAGCATTCTGTCTGTTCTATTTTTTTTATTACTTAAAAAATTTTTTTCTTTATAATCTTTATTTTAATAACTTCTATGTTTTATTTTATTTTATTTTATCTTCTTCTTTTTTCTTTTTCCCTCCCTTTTATTCTGAGCCGTGTGGAGGACTGGCTCTTGGTGTTCCACCCAGGTGTCAGGGCTGTGCCTCTGAGGTGGGAGAGCCAACTTCAGGACACTGGTCCACAAGAGACCTCCCAGCTCCATGAAATAGCAAACAGCGAAAATCTCCCAGAGATCTCCATCTCAACACCAAGATCCAGCTCCACTCAACGACCAGCAAGCTACAGTGCTATGCCAAAGAACTAGCAAGACAGGAACAAAACCCCATCCATTGGCGCAGAGGCTGCCTAAAATCGTACTAAGGCCACAGACACCGCAAAACACACCACCAGACATGGACCTGCCCACCAGAAAGACAAGATCCAGCCTTATCCACGAGAACACAGGCACTAGTCGCCTCCACCAGGAAGACTACACAACCCATTGAACCAACCTTAGGCACTGGGAACAGACACCAAAAACAACAGGAACTACGAACCTGCAGCCAGCGAAAAGGAGACCCCAAACACAGTAAGATAAGCAAAATGAGAAGACAGAAAAACACACAGCAGATGAAGGAGCAAGGCAAAAACCCACCAGACATAACAAATGAAGCGGAAATACGTGGTCTACCTGAAAAAGAATTCAGAATAATGATAGTAGAGATGATCCAAAATCTTGGAAATAGAATGGAGAAAATACAATAAACGTTTAAGAAGGAACTAGAAGAACTAAAGAGCAAACAAACAGGGATAGACAACACAATAAATGAAATTAGAAATTCTCTAGAAGGGATCCATAGCAGAATAACAGAGGCAGAAGAATGGATAAGTGACCTGGAAGAAAAAATAGTGGAAATAACTACTGCAGAGCAGAATGAAGAAAAAAGAATGAAAAGAATTGAGGATGGTCTCAGAGACCTCTGGGACAACATTAAACGCACCAACATTCGAATTATAGGGATCCCAGAAGAAGAAGAGAAAAAGAAAGGAACTGAGAAAATATTTGAAGAGATTATAGTTGAAAACTTCCCTAATATGGGAAAGGAAATAGTTAATCAAGTCCAGGAAGCACAGCAAGTCCAATACAGGATAAATCCAAGGAAAAACATGCCAACACACATATTAATCAAACTCTCAAAAATTAAATACAAAGAACAAATATTAAAAGCAGCAAGGGGTGGGCTTCCCTAGTGGCGCAGTGGTTGAGAGTCTGCCTGCCGATGCAGGGGACACGGGTTCGTGCCCCGGTCTGGGAAGATCTCACATGCCGCAAAGCGGTTGGGCCCATGAGCCATGGCCGCTAAGCCTGCACGTCCGAAGCCTGTGCTCTGCAACGGGAGAGGCCACAACAGTGAGAGGCCCACGTACCGCAAAAAATAAATAAATAAATAAAAGCAGCAAGGGAAACACAAAAAATAACACATAAAGGAATCCTCATAAGGTTAACAGCTGAACTTTCAGCAGAAACTCTGCAAGCCACAGGGAGTGGCAGGACATACTTAAAGTGATGAAGGAGGAAAACCTACAACCAAGATTGCTACCCAGCAAGGATCTCATTCAGATTTGACGGAGAAATTAAGACCTTTACAGACAAGCAAAAGCTGAGAGAATTCAGCACCACCAAACCAGCTTTACAACAAATGCTAAAGGAACTTCTATAGGCAGGAAACACAAGAGAAGGAAAAGACCTACAATAATAAACCCAAAACAATTAAGAAAATGGTAATAGGAACATACTTATCGATAATTACCTTAAATGTAAATGGATTAAATGCTCCAACCAATAGACTGGCTGAATGGATAAAAAAACAAGACCCGTATATATGCTGTCTACAACAGAGCCACTTCAGACCTAGGGACACATACACACTGAAAGTGTGGGGATGGAAAAACATATTCCATGCAAATGGAAATCAAAAGAAAACTGGAGTAGCAATTCTCATATCAGACAAAATACACTTTATAACAAAGACTATTACAAGAGACAGAGAAGGACACTACATAATGATTAAGGGATCAATCCAAGAAGAAGATCTAACGACTGTAAATATTTATGCACCCAATATAGGAGCACCTCAATACATAAGGCAAATACTAAAAGCCATAAAAGGGGAAATCGACAGTAACACAATCATAGTAGGGGACTTTAACACCCCACTTTCACCAATGGACAGATCATCCAAAATGAAAATAAATATGGAGGTCGGAGCGCCGGGAGAGGACTGAGGTTGGCGGCGTGAACACAGCCAGCAGGGCGTTAGTGCACCGCGGCTGGCCGGGAGAGAGTCCGGGGAGAAGTCTGGACCTGCCGAAGAGGCAAGAGACTTTTACGTCCCTCTTTGTTTCCTGGTGCACGAGGAGAGGGGATTAAGAACGCTGCTTGAGAGAGCTCCAGGGACGGGCGCGAGCCGCGGCTAAAAGTGCGGAGCCCAGAGACAGACATGAGACGCTAGGGCCGCTGCTGCCGCCACCGGGAGGCCTGTGTGCGAACACAGGTCACTAGCCACACGCCCTTCCGGGGAGCCTGTGCAGCCCGCCACTGCCAGGGTCCCGGGATCCAGGGACAACTCCCCCGGGAGAACGCACAGGCGCGCCTTAGGCTGCAACGTCTGGCCGGCCTCTGCCGCCGCAGGCCCGCCCCACACTCCGTGACCCTCCCTACCCCCGGGCCTGAGTGAGCCAGAGCCTCCGAATCAGCGGCTCCTTTAACCCCGTCCTGTCTGAGCAAAGAACAGACGCCCTCTGGCGACCTACACGCACAGGCGAGGCTAAATCCAAAGCTGAGCCCCTGGGAACTGTGAGAACAAAGAAGAGAAAGGGAAATCTCTCCCAGCAGCCTCAGAAGCAGCGGATTAAAGCTCCACAATCAACTTGATATACCCTGCATCTGTGGAATACCTGAATAGACAACGAATCATCCCAAATTAAGGAGCCCTGTGGATGAAAGGCTCTTGGTGCTGCAGCCAGGAGTCAGTGCTGTGCCTCTGAGGTGGGAGAGCCAACTTCAGGACACTGATCCACAAGAGACCTCCCGGCTGCACATAATATCAAACAGCAAAAATCTCCGAGATATCTCCATCTCAACGCCAGCACCCAGCTTCACTCAACGACCAGCAAGCTACAGTGCTGGACATCCTATGCCAAACAACTAGCAAGACAGGAACACAATCCCACCCATTAGCAGAGAGGCGGCCCAAAATCATAATAAGTCTACAGACACCCCAAAACACACCACCAGACGTGGACCTGCCCACCAGAAAGACAAGATCTAGCCTCATCCACTAGAACACAGGCACTAGTACCCTCCACCAGGAAGCCTACACAACCCACTGAACCAACCTTAGCCACTGGGGACAGACACAAAAAACAACAGGAACTACGAACCTTCAGCCTGCAAAAAAGGAGACCCCAAACACAGTAAGATAAGCAAAATGAAAAGACAGAAAAACACACCGCAGATGAAGGAGCAAGATAAAAACCCATCAGACCTAACAAATGAAGAGGAAATAGGCAGTCTACCTGAAAAAGAATTCAGAGTAATGATAGTAAGGTTGATCCGAAATCTTGGAGATAGAATGGACAATAGAATGGACAAAATGCAAGAATCAGTTAACAAGGACCTAGAAGAACTAAAGATGAAACAAGCAACGATGAACAACACAATAAATGAAATTAAAAGTACTCTAGATGGGATCAATAGCAGAATAACTGAGGCAGAAGAACGGATAAGTGACCTGGAAGATAAAATAGTGGAAATAACTACTGCAGAGCAGAATAAAGAAAAAAGAATGAAAAGAACTGAGGACAGTCTCAGAGACCTCTGGGACAACATTAAACGTACCAACATTCGAATTATAGGGGTTCCAGAAGAAGAAGAGAAAAAGAAAGGGACTGAGAAAATATTTGAAGAGATTATAGTTGAAAACTTCCCTAATATGGGAAAGGAAATAGTTAATGAAGTCCAGGAAGCACAGAGAGTCCCATACAGGATAAATCCAAGGAGAAATACGCCAAGACACATATTAATCAAACTGTCAAAAATTAAATACAAAGAAAACATATTAAAAGCAGCAAGGGAAAAACAACAAATAACACACAAAGGAATCCCCATAAGGTTAACAGCTGATCTTTCAGCAGAAACTCTGCAAGCCAGAAGGGAGTGGCAGGACATATTGAAAGTGTTGAAGGAGAAAAACCTGCAACCAAGATTACTCTACCCAGCAAGGATCTCATTCAGATTTGATGGAGAAATTAAAACCTTTACAGACAAGCAAAAGCTGAGAGAGTTCAGCACTACCAAACCAGCTCTACAACAACTGCTAAAGGAACTTCTCTAGGAAGGAAACACAAGAGAAGGAAAAGACCTACAATAACAAACCCAAAACAATTAAGAAAATGGGAATGGGAACACACATATCGATAATTACCTTAAATGTAAATGGACTAAATGCTCCCACCAAAAGACACAGATTGGCTGAATGGATACAAAAACAAGACCCATATATTTGCTGTCTACAAGAGACCCACTTCAGACCTAGAGACACATACAGACTGAAAGTAAGGGGATGGAAAAAGGTATTTCATGCAAATGGAAACCAAAAGAAAGCTGGAGTAGCAATTCTCATATCAGACAAAATAGACTTTAAAACAAAGACTATTAGAAGAGACAAAGAAGGACACTACATAATGATCAAGGGATCGATCCAAGAGGAAGATATAACAATTGTAAATATTTATGCACCCAACATAGGTGCACCTCAATACATAAGGCAAATACTGACAACCATAAAAGGGGAAATCGACAGTAACACATTCATAGTAGGGGACTTTAACACCCCACTTTCACCAATGGACAGATCATCCAAAATGAAAATAAATAAGGAAACACAAGCTTTAAATGATACATTAAATGAGATGGAGTTAATGGATATTTATAGGACATTCCATCCAAAAACAACAGAATACACATTTTTCTCAAGTGCTCATGGAACATTCTCCAGGATAGATCATATCTTGGGTCACAAATCAAGCCTTGGTAAATTTAAGAAAATTGAAATTGTATCAAGTATCTTTTCCGACCACAACGCTATGAGACTCGATATCAATCACAGGAGAAGATCTGTAAAAAATACAAACACATGGAGGCTAAACAATACACTACTTAATAACGAAGTGATCACTGAAGAAATCAAAGGGGAAATCAAAAAATACCTAGAAACAAATGACAATGGAGACACGACGACTCAAAATCTATGGGATGCAGCAAAAGCAGTTCTAAGAGGGAAGTTTATAGCAATACAATCTTACCTTAAGAAACAGGAAACATCTCGAATAAACAACCTAACCTTGCACCTAAAGCAATTAGAGAAAGAAGAACAAAAAAACCCCAAAGTTAGCAGGAGGAAAGAAATCATAAAAATCAGATCAGAAATAAATGAAAAAGAAATGAAGGAAACGATAGCAAAGATCAATAAAACTAAAAGCTGGTTCTTTGAAAGGATAAACAAAATTGATAAACCATTAGCCAGACTCATCAAGAAAAAAAGGGAGAAGACTCAAATCAATAGAATTAGAAATGAAAAAGGAGAAGTAACAACTGACACTGCAGAAATACAAAAGATCATGAGAGATTACTACAGGCAACTCTATGCCAATAAAATGGACAACCTGGAAGAAATGGACAAATTCTTAGAAAGGCACAACCTGCCAAGACTGAATCAGGAAGAAATAGAAAATATGAACAGACCAATCACAAGCACTGAAATTGAAACTGTGATTAAAAATCTTCCAACAAGCAAAAGCCCAGGACCAGATGGCTTCACAGGCGAATTCTATCATTTAGAGAAGAGCTATCACCTATCCTTCTCAGACTCTTCCAAAATATAGCAGAGGGAGGAACACTCCCCAACTCATTCTACGAGGCCACCATCACCCTGATACCAAAACCAGACAAGGATGTCACAAAGAAAGAAAACTACAGGCCAATATCACTGATGAACATAGATGCAAAGATCCTCAACAAAATACTAGCAAACAGAATCCAACAGCACATTAAACGGATCATACACCATGATCAAGTGGGGTTTATTCCAGGAATGCAAGGATTCTTCAATATACGCAAATCAATCAACGTGATACACCATATTAACAAATTGAAGGAGAAAAACCATATGATCATCTCAATAGATGCAGAGAAAGCTTTTGACAAAATTCAACACCCATTTATGATAAAAACCCTGCAGAAAGTAGGCATAGAGGGAACTTTCCTCAACATAATAAAGGCCATATATGACAAACCCACAGCCAACATCGTCCTCAATGGTGAAAAACTGAAAGCATTTCCACTAAGATCAGGAACAAGACAAGGTTGCCCACTCTCACCACTCTTATTCAACATAGTTTTGGAAGTTTTAGCCACAGCAATCAGAGAAGAAAAGGAAATAAAAGGAATCCAAATCGGAAAAGAAGAAGTAAAGCTGTCACTGTTTGCAGATGACATGATACTATACATAGAGAATCCTAAAGATGCTACCAGAAAACTACTAGAGCTAATCAATGAATTTGGTAAAGTAGCAGGATACAAAATTAATGCACAGAAGTCTCTGGCATTCCTATACACTAAGGATGAAAAATCTGAAAGTGAAATCAAGAAAACACTCCCATTTACCATTGCAACAAAAAGAATAAAATACCTAGGAATAAACCTACCTAAGGAGACAAAAGACCTGTATGCAGAAAATTATAAGACACTGATGAAAGAAATTAAAAATGATACAAATAGATGGAGAGATATACCATGTTCTTGGATTGGAAGAATCAACATTGTGAAAATGACTCTACTACCCAAAGCAATCTACAGATTCAATGCAATCCCTATGAAACTACCACTGGCATTTTTCACAGAACTAGAACAAAAAATCTCACAATTTGTATGGAAACACAAAAGACCCCGAATAGCCAAAGCAATCTTGAGAACGAAAAATGGAGCTGGAGGAATCAGGCTTCCTGACTTCAGACTATACTACAAAGCTACAGTAATCAAGACAGTATGGTACTGGCACAAAAACAGAAATATAGATCAATGGAACAGGATAGAAAGCCCAGAGATAAACCCACGCACATATGGTCACCTTATCTTTGACAAAGGAGGCAGAAATGTACAGTGGAGAAAGGACAGCCTATTCAATAAGTGGTGCTGGGAAAACTGGACAGCTACATGTAAAAGTATGAGATTAGATCACTCCCTAACACCATACACAAAAATAAGCTCAAAATGGATTAAAGACCTAAATGTAAGGCCAGAAACTATCAAACTCTTAGAGGAAAACATAGGCAGAACACTCTATGACATAAATCACAGCAAGATCCTTTTTGACCCACCTCCTAGAGAAATGGAAATAAAAACAAAAGTAAACAAATGGGACCTAATGAAACTTAAAAGCTTTTGCACAGCAAAGGAAACCATAAAGAAGACCAAAAGACAACCCTCAGAATGGGAGAAAATATTTGCAAATGAAGCAACTGACAAAGGATTAATCTCCAAAATTTATAAGCAGCTCATGCAGCTTAATAACAAAAGAACAAACAACCCAATCCAAAAATGGGCAGAAGACCTAAATAGACATTTCTCCAAAGAAGATATACAGAGTGCCAACAAACACATGAAAGAATGCTCAACATCACTAATCATTAGAGAAATGCAAATCAAAACTACAATGAGATATCATCTCACACCAGTCAGAATGGCCATCATCAAAAAATCTAGAAACAATAAATGCTGGAGAGGGTGTGGAGAAAAGGGAACCCTCTTACACTGTTGGTGGGAATGTAAATTGATACAGCCACTGTGGAGAACAGTATGGAGGTTCCTTAAAAAGCTACAAATAGAACTACCATATGACCCAGCAATCCCACTACTGGGCATATACCCTGAGAAAACCATAATTCAAAAAGAGTCATGTACCAAAATGTTCATTGCAGCTCTATTTACAATAGCCCAGAGATGGAAACAACCTAAGTGTCCATCATCGGATGAATGGATAAAGAAGATGTGGCACATATATACAATGGAATATTACTCAGCCATAAAAAGAGATGAAATTGAGCTATTTGTAATGAGGTGGATAGACCTAGAGTCTGTCATACAGAGTGAAGTAAGTCAGAAAGAGAGAGACAAATACCGTATGCTAACACATATATATGGAATTTAAGAAAAAAAAATGTCATGAAAAACCTAGGGGTGAAACAGGAATAAAGACACAGACTTACTAGAGAATGGACTTGAGGCTATGGGGAGGGGGAAGGGTAAACGGTGACAAAGCAATAAAGAGGCATGGACATGTATACACTACCAAACGTAAGGTAGATAGCTAGTGGGAAGCAGCCGCATAGCACAGGGAGATCAGCTCGGTGCTTTGTGACCGCCTGGAGGGGTGGGATAGGGAGGGTGGGAGGGAGGGTGACGCAAGCAGGAAGAGATATGGGAACATATGTATATATATAACTGATTCATTTTGTTGTGAAGCTGAAACTAACATACCATTGTAAAGCAATTATGCTCCAATAAAGATGTTTAAAAAAAAATAAAAAAAAAAAAATAAAAAAAAAAAAAAGAAGATATGGTATATATACACTATGGAGTACTAAAAAAAAAAAAAAAAAAAAAGAAAATAAATATGGAAATAGAAGCTTTAAATGATACATTAAACAACATGGACTTAATTGATATTTATAGGACATTCCATCCAAAAACAACAGAATACACATTTTTCTCAAGTGCTCATGGAACATTCTCCAGGATAGATCATATCTTGGGTCACAAATCAAGCCTTGGTCAATTTAAGAAAATTGAAATCGTACCAAGTATCTTTTCCAACCACAACGCTATGATTCTAGGTATCAATTACAGGAAAAATCTGTAAGAAATACAAACACATGGAGGATAAACAACACACTACTTAATAACCAAGAAATCACTGAAGAAATCAAAGAGGAAATCAAAAATTACCTAGAAACAAATGACAATGAAAACACGATGACCCAAAACCTATGGGATGCAGCAAAAGCAGTTCTAAGAGGGAAGTTTATAGCAATACAATCCTACCCTAAGAAGCAAGAAACATATCAAATAAACAACCTATCCTTACACCTACAGCAATCAGAGAAAGAACAATAAAACCCAAAGTTAGCAGAAAGAAAGAAAACATAAAGATCAGAAATAAATGAAAAAGAAATGAAGGAAACGATAGCAAAGATCAATAAAACTAAAAGCTGGTTCTTTGAGAAGATAAACAAAATTGATAAACCATTAGCCAGATTCATTAAGAAAAAAAAGGGAGAAGACTCAAATCAATAGAATTAGAAATGAAAAAGGAGAAGTATCAACTGACACTGCAGAAATACAAAGGATCATGAGAGATTACTACAGGCAACTCTATGCCAATAAAATGGACAACCTGGAAGAAATGGACAAATTCCTAGAAATGCACAAACTTCCAAGACTGAACCGGAAGATACAGAAGATATGAACAGACCAATCACAAGCACTGAAATTGAAACTGTGATTAAAAATCTTCCAACAAACAAAAGTCCAGGATCAGATGGCTTCACAGGCGAATTCTATCAGACATTGAGAGAAGAGCTAACACCTATCCTTCTCAAAGTCCTCCAAAATATAGCAGAGGGAGGAAGACTCCCAAACTCATTCTATGAGGCCACCATCACTCTGATACCAAAACCAGACAAAGATGTCACAAAGAAAGAAAACTACAGGCCAATATCACTGATGAACATAGATGCAAAAATCCTCAACAAAATACTAGCAAAGAGAATCCAACAGCATATTAAAAGGATCATACACTATGATCAAGTGGGGTTTATCCCAGAAATGCAAGGATTCTTCAATATTCACAAATCAACATCATACACCATGTTAAGAAACTGAAGGAGAAAAACCATATGATCATCTCAATAGAGGCAGAGAAAGCTTTTGACAAAATTCAACACCCATTTATGATAAAAACCCTCCAGAAAGTAGGCATAGAGGGAACTTTCCTCAATATAATAAAGACCATATAAGACAAACCCACAGCCAACATCGTCCTCAATGGTAAACAACTGAAACCATCCACCAAGATTAGGAACAAGACAAGGTGGCCCACTCTCTCCACTATTACTCAACATAGTTTTAGAAGTTTTAGCCACAGCAATCAGAGAAGAAAAAGAAATAAGAGGAATCCAAATCGGAAAAGAAGAAGTAAAGCTGTCACTGTTTGCAGATGACATGATACTATACATAGAGAATCCTAAAGATGCTACCAGGAAACTACTAGAGATAATCAATAAATTTGGTAACGTACCAGGATACAAAATGAATGCACAGAAATCTCTTGCATTCCTATACACTAATGACGAAAATCTGAAAGTGAAATTAAGAAAACACTCCCATTTACCATTGCAACAAAAAGAATAAAATGCCTAGGAATAAACCTACCTAAGGAGACAAAAGACCTGTATGCAGAAAGTTATAAGACACTGATGAAAGATATTAAAGATGACACAAATAGATGGAGAGACATACCATGTTCTTGGATTGGAAGAATCAACATTGTGAAAATGCCTATACTACCCAAAGCGATCTACAGATTCAATGCAATCCCTATCAAACTACCACTGGCATTTTTCACAGACTAGAACAAAAAATCTCACAATTTGTATGGAAACACAAAAGACCCCGAATAGCCAAAGAAATCTTGAGAAAGAAAAATGGAGCTGGAGGAATCAGGCTCCCGGACATCAGACTATACTACAAAGCTACAGTAATCAAGACAGTATGGTACTGGCACAGAAACAGAAATATAGATCAGTGGAACAGGATAGAAAGCCCAGAGATAAACCCACACACATACGGTCACCTTATCTTTGATAAAGGAGGCTAGAATATACAGTGGAGAAAAGACAGCCCCTTCAATAAGTGGTGCTGGGAAAACTGGACAGCTACATGTAGAAGAATGAAATTAGAACATTCCCTAACACCATACACAAAAATAAACTCAAAATGAATTAAAGA
Organism: Orcinus orca; assembly: GCF_937001465.1. Classification (NCBI taxonomy): domain Eukaryota; kingdom Metazoa; phylum Chordata; class Mammalia; order Artiodactyla; family Delphinidae; genus Orcinus; species Orcinus orca. Next base: position 156,944,933 of record NC_064560.1, on the reverse strand, counting down.
CCTAAATGTAAGGCCAGACACCCATCAAACTCTTAGAGGACAACATAGGCAGAACACTCTATGACATAAATTAGAGCAAGATCCTTTTTGACCCAACTCCTAGAGAAATGGAAATAAAAATAAACAAATGGGACCTAACGGAACTTCAAAGTTTTGCACAGCAAAGGAAACCATAAACAAGATGAAAAGACAACCCTCCGAATGGGAGAAAATATTTGCTAATGAAGCAAGTGACAAGGATTAATCTCCAAAATTTACAAACAGCTCATGCAGCTTAATATTACAAAAACGAACAACCCAATCCAAAAATGCACAGAAGACCTAAACAGACATTTCTCCAAAGAAGATATACAGATTGCCAACAGACACATGAAAGAATGCTCAACATCATTAATCATTAGAGAAATGCAAATCAAAACTACAATGAGGGCTTCCCTGGTGGCGCAGTGGTTGAGAGTCTGCCTGCCAATGCAGGGGACGCGGGTTCATGCCCCGGTCCGGGAAGATCCCACATGCCGCAGAGCGGCTGGGCCTGTGAGCCATGGCCGCTGAGCCTGCGTGTCCGGAGCCTGTGCTCTGCAATGGAAGAGGCCACAACAGTGAGAGGCCCGCGTACGGCAAAAAAAAAAAAAAAAAACTACAATGAGATATCATCTCACACCAATTAGAATGGCCACCATCAAAAAATGTACAAACAATAAATGCTGGAGAGGGTGTGGAGAAAAGGAAACCCTTTTGCATTGTTGGTGGGAATGTAAATTGATACAGGCACTATGGAGAACAGTATGGACGTTCCTTAAAAAAGTAAAAATAGAACTACCATACAACCCAGCAATCCCACTACTGGGCATATACCCTGAGAAAACCATTATTCAAAACGAGTCATGCACCAAAATGTTCATTGCAGGTCTATTTACAATAGCCAGGACACGGAAGCAACCGAAGTGTCCATCAACAGATGAACGGATAAAGAAGATGTGGCACATATATACAATGGAATATTACTCAGCCATAAAAAGGAACGAAACTGAGTTATTTGTATTGAGGTGGATGGACCTAGAGACTGTCATACAGAGTGAAGTAAGTCAGAAAGAGAAAAACAAATACCGTATGTGAACACATATATATGGTATCTAAAGAACAAAATCAAAAGTTCTGAAGAACCCAGGGGCAGGACAGCAATAAAGACGCAGACATAGAGAATGGCCTTGAGGACACGGGGAGGGGGAAGGGTAAGCTGCAACAAAGTGAGAGAGTGGCATGGACATATATACACTACCAAATGTAAAATAGCTAGTGGGAAGCAGTCGCATAGCACAGGGAGTTCAGCTCGGTGCTTTGTGACCACCTAGAGGGGTGGGATAGGGAGGGTGGGAGGGAGGGAGCTGCAAGAGGGAAGAGGTATGGGGACATATGTATATGTATAACTGATTCACTTTGTTATACAGCAGAAAGTAACTCACCATTGTAAAGCAATTATACTCCAATAAAGATGTTAAAAAAGAAAAAAAAAGCTGTAGCAATTTTAAAATCGAGGATAATGATAAACAGATGATTCTTTGCAAGAACAGAAGGCTCCAGCTTCACAATGAATGTGCAGTGGAGATATGCCACCATTGTGTCTAAGAGCCAGGCTGGACAGACAGACAGTGAGTGCTGCAAAAAGACCCCACTAAAGTCTACAAAATTAGCTTGAACTAATGAGTTCACACTGAAATTTGTATTATTAGTTTTTACCACTTCTCCCAGTTACTGTTACATTATTCACTGCCTGATAAGGAAGAGTTTTAATATCTCATCAAGCAGTAGAGCCATCCCAGTGGGAACAGCTTAAGAGCAGTCCTGGTTGTAACAACTACATTAAATAGCCCCAATTCTTCTCTGAACTGTCACTCCTAGACCACTGATATTTTCCATTCTGAAATAATGCCAACTGGAACAAAGTGATATTCAATTACTTCTTAAAAGTAAAAACACCCAAAAAAGGAGATTTCAATAAAGCACAATCTAAGAAGGGAAAACCATGATGAAGAGTTTTCCACAGTAATGTTGCTAAATTTAAACCACGTTACCAGCAAAATATTTACTTATCAGGCAGCATCACCATCCCCACCACAACCATCTACTGTTTACTGATTAAATAAGAGCAAAATCGTTGCCCCACATCATTAAAAAGTAAATGAACGAGCATAAATCGACTTAAATTCTCAGTCATATTCTGCCACTCCCTCTGCTAAACACCCTTCAATGTTTCCCCTTGGAAAAAAATCCAAATTCTCCAAGCAGGACCCCAAGAGCTCTAGACCTCCCTGCTCGCCTGGCTAACTCCTCTTTACCGTTCAGCTCGCAGCTCACAGGCCACTTCCTCAGAGATCCTCCCCCTTCCACCCAGACTGAACTCTGTGCCTCCTCTTCTCACAGTGCTGCATTCTTTTTCCGCTCCATGCTTTTCAAAATATTCAGATAAATGTGTGTCCACGTGATTACTTATTGTTTGCCTACACACGAGACAATTAGCTCCACGCGGACATGTTTTGGTCCCTGTAGTACATCCAATACCTAGATGATGGCTGGCCACAGAAAAGGACTAGATAAATATACGTGGATGAATAAATTGCTAAATGCCCTATATCTATGTAATAGACCTGCTAAAAGTAAAACAGGGCTTCAGGTTTTTCTTTTAACACCTTACATAACAGAAGAAATATCTTTGAGTATTACTATTTCAAGAGCAAATATGTACACAAATGAAGATTACACAAATCGTGATTACACAAATAGCAATTACACAACAGTGGCACATACTTGCCACCCTCATCTGACTTAGCTTGGACACGGGGACGCATGGAAGACTAAGAGGGCCCATTTCCCAGCTGCCACTGCCATCAGCAAAGGGGTCTCCCTGGTCTGCCCCCAGACTGTGGGGCAAAAGGAATGACTGGGGCAGAGGGAAGAAAAAGCATAGTCAGAGGCCAAGCACTCCAATTCTAACAATGGTAACCACGCCACCCTTCCAGAGCTCACTTGCACACCTCCAGTGAAAGATGACCCTTTCATTACCAATACTGCAGAATCACCAATTTCACAGGAAAGCACTGCTGGTTCCGATCAAACAGCCTCTGCCACGTACTACCACACACCCTGGCCTTCTGATGGGAAATAGGGTGAGAGAGAAGGAAGATGAGAAAAACAATCCGGCAGGGCCTGGGAAGGGCCCAGAGCCAGGGATGCACAAAGAAGGGTGAGAAAGGGAATCTGGGGTGAAGTTAACACATAACTGGAAGAGCCAAGTGGGCCAACAACCGTGGCAAATAAGGACAGGCTAAAGGGCTGGATGCTCTGATGAAATCTGATAAGGAGAGTATATGTGTACACGAGTAGAATGAACTGGAGGTTATGGTAACTTACAAGTGACAATGGGCTATAAGGTCCACTGTATCTGTGGGAAATGTGGAACAGAAGTGACAGTCCTTGAAATTGAAAGAGTTACAGCAGTATGCACCGCGGATGCTCATGTTCGGTTGAATACAGCCTGGGGAGTCACAGAGACTAAGGTGGGGACGGAGTCAGCGAAACATGCAGAAGGGTGATCTATAGGTCAGTGAGGGCAGGAGGCAGGGGAAGAGACAGCTTAGATGAATAATGTAGGGTTACAAAAGAAGAGACTGAAATGGAAACAAAATGAAATCATTTCTAATGCCATGAACTGGAAAAGATGGAAAAAGGACATATTACTGAAAAACCAGGATTCAGTTAAGGTGAGGTAGTAGAAGGAGCATTTGAAGAAAAGGTTAAATATCTAAGAGACTTTGTCTAGGGGGCCAGCAGAGCAGGTGGCAGCAGGAGCGTCCGGGCAACACGGTCCGGGGATGGAAGCTTGAGGCGGAACAGGAGGAGGGAGGGATTTGTGACTAAGGTGCTAGGTTCAGGTAGGATGACATACTATGCACAAGGCCCCCAACATACAGGTACCAAGATAAATAAGAGAAAGGCGATATGGGGTAAGTGATCAGCTCACAATAAATATGCCTGGTCCATTCATCTCCCTTGGACATGGTTGACTGACCCTGTACGGGCCTATCAGATTCTCTTTCCTGAAAATTAAAAACCTTTCAAAGTGACTGAAGGTAGTTGGAGCCACTTTATAACACCCTGGAAAGAACATCTATGTTAACTCCTGTGGATACTCTGGTTCTCTTCTCTCACAAAACCTGGTTACTCAGATTTTCCCCCGATTCTGAGAGCTGTGCCTACCCTAACCTTTAATAATGTCTCCATGTTTGCTTTGTTTCAGCCAGAATCATTTCTGTTGCTTATAACCAAAGTATCTTTCCTGATTTAACATGGCTTCTGCCCATAGCTAACTCATTTTATAAATGAGGAAACGGAGGCCCTGAGAATGTATTTTTTTTTTTACAGGGTATAAGACCAAAACCTGGGACTTCCCTGGTGGCACAGTGGTTAAGAATCCGCCTGCCAGTGCAGGGGAAATGGGTTCGAGCCCTGGTCCGGGAAGATCCCACATGCCACAGAGCAGCTCAGCCCGTGCACCACAGCTACTGAGCCTGTGCTCTAGAGCCCACGAGCCACAACTACTGAAGCCTGCACGCCTCGAGCCCGTGCTCCGCAACAAGAGAAGTCACTGCAGCGAGAAGCCCGCGCACCACGACGAAGAGCAGCCCCCGTTCGCTACAACTAGAGAAAGCCCGCGCACAGCAGCCAAGACCCAACACAGCCAAAAATAAACAAATAAACTTATTTTTTTAAAAAGCCCAAAACCCAATTGTCCCTACTATACTACTCTCAGCGATGTTTCTTAAAACAGATTTAGACAGACAGCTTCCAAAAGACTTATAATCCAAATAACGTCAGCTAAAATCTAGGTATAAAGGTAAAACAGAAAAAGCTAAAACTGGAGATGGAGGTGGCTAATGAGTCTGGAAGAGCCACGATCTTCTAATAGTAGCTAGCGGAGGATATAGTTCATATTCTATTGTAACATGAAGCCTGTGTAACGGAAGATGTCTATAAATTTTTTTTAAATATCTGAAGCCATTGTATTAATATAAAATTTGGATTAAAAAAAAAGTAAATGTAAAAAGGCACAGAGCCAGAGAAAGGAAAGATAAATATCAACATATAGACAAAATTATAAAGACCGTGTCTATAATATCAGAATATTTTTGGCATCATCACATGCTTAAAAACATTTGTCTTGGTATCCTTCCCCTCCAAATATTTTGGGACTATAAAACATTTCTCATACTTCCTTGACCTTCCAAGATTCTGTGGCCATTTCACTTCCTCCTTTTCTCAGAATCTTTGTAAGGCTGATTTCCTTTGTTTACCCTGTCAAGTGTCCTTTCCTTCCTAAAACTTTCACTTTATTTCCCTTTTTCTAGCCTAAAACGTGGCCACTATGTATTATTCTTTCCTGTTTCCCTGGTGTTTGATATTTTCTCGTCTAACCATTCCCTCCCTAATACAGGACAATCTGAATTGGCACATTCTCACAAACTTTTGCCGTGGCGCTGCCTCAGAAAGAACAACAGGAACTTTTTATAACAATGTTAACAGAGGTGATCTGTTGCTAAGACTGAGTATAAATACCACATACGCTTCCATGAAGCTGTTCATTTCTCTTTGAACCATGGGTTTTCAGTAAAAAATGGGAAGCAAGTCTCTTATTTATTCCACATGGTCCAAACCTATTATGATAAACAAACATGCAGAGCCAGTGCTCCATATGAAATACCTCAGGTAAATATAATTATTTTATAAAAAGGAAACTATGGGCTTCCCTGGTGGCACAGTGGTTGAGAGTCCACCTGCCGATGCAGGGGACACGGGTTCGTGCCCCGGTCCGGGAGGATCCCACATGCTGCGGAGCGGCTGGGCCCATGAGCCATGGCCGCTGAGCCTGCGCGTCCGGAGCCTGTGCTCCGCAACGGGAGAGGCCACAACAGTGAGAGGCCCACATACCGCAAAAAAAAAAATTTTTTTAATAAATAAATAAATAAAAAGGAAACTATATTACACATTAAGTAATGTATTTAATTAAAAGATAATCTAATAGACTATATCAGCCAGAATGGAAATTCAGGGTTCCCCTCCACTTATATATCAAAAAACAAATGAAATAATCATAAAAAAATGAACATTTTATATACTTCAAACTTACAAGAGGACTATGTATCATAGACTTCTTATAGCACTTAGCTCTGTTTACTTCCAATCTTTCTAATAATTACACAAATTCAATTCCATGTACATGTAGATTATGTGAAAACACTCCTTAAGTAACAGAAGGGAAACAGCAAATCTTAGGTTTATATCAAAATTTAACATAAAAACTCTCTTCAGGATAAAGAACATCACTTATCTTTCAACCATAACTATTCTAAATTGATAATATGCTGATTCCACTATATCCTAAATCAGTGGTTCATTATGGGGTGAGGACTGGGGGACAGACGGGAGGGGTGGGGAGGGGTGGGAGGGGAGGGAGGGGAGGGGTGGGAGGGGAGGGGACATGTGGCAAGCCCTGGAGCTACTTTTGGTTGTCTCCATGGTGGTGGCAGTTGGGGGCTGGGGGGCTGAGGTGCTACTGGCATCTAGTGGGCAGAGGCCAGGGATGCTGCGAAACATACAATGCACAGGACAGCCCTTCACAACAAAGATTATCCAGCTCAAATGGCTGAGAAACTGTCCCACAGAGAAATGAGACCCCAAGGGAAGAGCAGCTGATCAGGAATAACCATGAGTCACCGCCAGCCCTCTCGGCTCCAAGGAGCCCCTACCTTGGATGCCTGCGGCGTGGATATCACATGGACCGTGCTGGGTTTGACTCCGTTAGCCTTCGGCCGCTTGTAGAGAGCAAATCTGCTTTTCCTCCGGCCTCTGTCTCCATTAGGTAAAGCACCATTGTACCTATAAACAGGGATGAGAGGGTTCATTTATTTGTAGATTTTCAAGGCATTAAGAATAAAAGTTCGATGGCCTAAGGGAAAAGACAGGAATGCCCACAAAGACTTGCCCACTAACCGCCCCACAAAAGGGACACGGAACAGACGGTTCACAGACGTCAGCTATGATGAAGTTCAAATCCCTTCCGGAAACTTAATTGAAGAGTGATGTACAAAGTAATTACAGGTTTCCTATTCTATAAAGTCAGACTCTTCAAATCTTTTCAGAAGAGACCGAGTATAAAATAAGCAAATGAAAATTCTGCAGAGGCCGTATTAGTGCTGGCTCAACTCAGCAAGCGCAGTCCTAATGGGCCCCAGAGAAACACTCGAGAAATATTTTTAAATGAACTAGTTAGAAACTAGCATTCTAATTAAACCTCATCTCTCACTCGCAAATCATGTTAATGTCTGTAGGATCTTTATTTGTAAGACCCAATTTAGTTACTTGCATTCTTAAAAGTTCGAAATTCTCCACCTTCATTCCCATTGCTATTTGAACCCTATACTGTCAGGTTAGCAAAAACTAGCCTGCAAAATTAAACATAAAGTATGACTCTACAAGAATGTTGACCATTAAAAAGCCCAAAGGTAAATAAAAAAGATGAGTTTTAGTCCACAAACTAACAAATATCTCTAAAAGTCACCTGGAAAACACTACTGTCCTTAGCAGATTTCCTGAATTAATACCTTAAGCCGGTACCAGTGTTTAAAAGAAATGCAGGATTGCAGGAGGGTTTCCGTTTTCACCTGTATTTTCTAACTCTGGATTAAGGGTCCCTGTACGTTCTGACCGCTTCTCATGCTGCCACACTGCCATGTCTATTCTCCAACTCCCTCTTGGCAGAAGTTCTTTTCAAGAAGAGAACCGAAAGAAGGAAGGGAATTGTTTCAAATCTGTGTGGATAAACATAACAGCTCCAAAGCTCCCTCGGAGCACCAAAGTCAGGGGCAGTGCCTGTGGTGTAGCGGCTCCACCCTCTCCTGGAAGTCTTGCCTTTGCCACTTGTCCGTCAATCCCAGAGATCATGGTGGCCATGATCTCTGGGTGGGACACAAGGCCCACTGAGAACAGTGAAAGTCAGAACAAGGGGTTTGTGGTGTTTGTTTTACAATTCAGTAGCTATAGTATGACAATGGATTTAAATTATCACCAGAAATTATTCCTGCTGTGTTTTTAATGTCTCCATTTCCATCACAAAGGAACGTCAGCAACAAGAAAATGCCTCTAGAATACAAAAATAATTTGTTTCAAGTTTTATTCCTCTCCTTTTTCTGAGGCAAGATCAGAATAATGTGCATTGTTTTCTTATACATATCTGTGATCACTACTACAAAGAACGTATCCATGAGTAAACAACCATTATAAACTCACTTTGTCCTAATATATTTCCGTGTCACTTAAACCACGCTGAGCATCCTGTATTAAGAGAAACATACGTGAATCAATCAAAGGCAGGGCTGTAAACAGTTAAGGGACATTTTCACCACTGTGGCCTAGAGGCAATTGGTACAAGATCTGGCAAGGTTCCTTGTGACCCTCACACTTGCCCAGCTCTCCGCTGCATCTTTCTCTCAACTATATACTGCTGGTCAAGGATAGCGAACCTAGTAAGAGCACGGCAGGTACTTTTGAAGAGATCTGCTCACCATGACATCCCTTCTCAGGAATCCAGCCCTGAACTCCCTAAGGGGAGCCCTGGCATCATGTCTGAATGAAACGGCCAGGCCAGCATCCTCCCCACCACCCTGGAGCTGAATAGCTGGAGGAAGACATCCGGCCCGAGCTGGCCAATGACATTCTCATCCCGGAAAACGCAAAGCTGGACGAGAGACAACCGCCAGTCTGCGTGGGTGGCCAGAGCTGCAAACTGGAAGCACGGGAGCTGTGGGGATGTCACAGTCTGTTCCGTGATGAAGCAGCAGAGAAGTGAGGAGTGAAACAGATGAACAGAGACAAGCAACAAAAAGAGATGGAAAGAGGGTCCTTAAGGGCTTCTATTGGCCCAGATGTACTCTGACCCTTGTTGGTGAAATTCTTTTTAGTTTCAGCTAACTCAGGTTGGTTTCTGCTACTTGCAACCCCAAAGCCATATCTAATATAAAGGTGAAAACACCAAAACCAGAAATGTCAACCTTAACATATGCAAAAGCATTTTCATTTCAACTGCCTGAGCAGAGATGCACAGCTATTTCAGGTTAAGCAAATATGCCAGTCCACTTAATATGCCTGCTTACTTAATACATCTACATGACACCCAGTGAAAAACCGTGCTGGAAATAATTAAGGTTAAGAGTGGAGAAAACAGTGTCACGATGAGAAAAGTTTCGAATCAGGTTAAGCTACATGGTCATTCGTTCAATATTTATAATGCCAAGTACTAGAGCTGCAACGATGAATATCAACCAACCCGTGTTCAGAGCTCTCCACTTAAAAGCAGAGAAAGACATAAAAACAAGCATGAAAAAACACTTGTGCAACAAGATGTACTAGTCATTCAAAACACGTGGGAAGAGCCATGTCAGAAGCCCTCACAGAGCAGACAGTGTGAACTTTCTTGGAATCTGAACAAGATGACTAAATGGGGAATGCAGGGCAATCGTATGTACAAAGGCAAGGAGTGGTTCAGTGCTGTGGGAGCGTAGAGTTCAAGAGGACAGACGCAGAGGGCTAGGAGGGTAAAAGGTGGGCAGGGCCCAGATTACAACCCCCTGATGCTCCATGACGAGGGGCATGGCCTTTCACCCTAAGAAGAATGGGAGCTGGTAAGATGTAAGCAAAGGACTAACATGATTGCATATGAAGTAATCACGAGGGCAGCAGCATGCAAGATGCACATCCGGATTAGAGTCAGGATGACTGGATGGGAGAACTGTCCTAACCTGAGGAGGAAGGTAGTGGGTGGCCCTCAGAAAGACAGGTCCATGTCCCAGAACCTGTGAAGGGGACCTTACTTGGAAAAAGAGTCTCTGCAGACGTAGTTGGGGATCTGGAGATGAGATCATCCTGGATTCCTGGGGCCCTAAATCCAGTGACTAATGTCTTTAGGAGACACACACAGGGAAAGAGAGGAGACGACCAGGTGAAGATGGAGGCAGAGACTGGAGTTAGACGATCACAGGCCAAGGAACGTCTGGAGCCACCACAAGCAGGAAGAGGCAAAGGAGAACCCTCCCCCGAGGCCTTCAGAGGCAGCACGGCCTTGCGGACACCTTGATTCCAAGACGTGAGGCCTCCGGAACTGTGGGAGAACAAATTCTGCTGAGAGTTGTTTTCAATGCTAGATGAACATGAGAATTACCAGGGAAGCTTCATAAAAATACGCGTGCCTAAGTCTCAAGAGATGCTGATTCAGTAGCTCTGGGACGGAACTTTTAAAAGTTCCACAGGTGATCCTTACTTGCAGCTACAGTTGAGGACCCTGGTTTTAAAGGCAAAAAATCAATAGTAATTGGTGACCTATGATGTGGCCGCACCAAGTGAGGGACAGAGAAAGGGAATATCACATAGGCTCCCGGCCAAGGCCAAGGCGACGGCACTATTAGAAATAGGAATTACAGGGACATCCGGGGAAGACGTGTATGAGGCAAGAGAAGTTATAAACTTGGGTGCCTGCACCATACAGGTGTGGAAGTTAAAATCATGAGAGCAAATGAGATTACTCAAGGAAATGTACAGAATAAAGTAAAGAAGGCAAGGACAGACCCTGGGAAAGATGACCATTTAAAGAAATAAACCGTAATTCACAGAACTATTCGTCAAAAAAGTGACTTTCAACATATGTAAATTTCAAACAAAATAAATACCTTTTATATCTTCAAAAAAATAAAGAAATAAACCCTTCTTAGTCATAGGTAGAAGGACCAGGACCAGTAGAAAGTTGCATTACCAAAGACAGGAGAAGAGAGAATTTTAACAGTGTTTAATCAGTTAAGAGGCCAGTCAGAAATGCACAAGTATGATTTGGAAAAGAACAGGTCATTGGTGACATCACCCACCTTCAGAGCAAACCAGCAACGCAAAAACAAGCAAAGCCCTCCAGCGCCGAGCCTCACTGTGAGCCTACCCTCTCCTTCCCAGCTTCTCACGGCCAAGAACCTCAAAAGAGGGCTCCACACCCACCGTCCCAATTCCCTACCTGTTGACTCTTCAGCCCACCGTTGTTTGCCTCCAAATCTAAAGGTACATTTGCTCATAAAGGCAAAAAAGTACTATTCCATGAAAGAGGGTCAGAATGCTGTCTGGCCCTGCAAGCTTTTCAGCCAGCAAGTTTGCAGAAATAAGATTTCCAAGTGCTGCGGCCATACCTGTCTCACCTGCTAAACAAGGGTATTTTGATTCAAACCCACAAGTTGCCTTTCAAGCTTCAAATTAAAAAAAAAATTCTGGAGACTAAAAAAATCCACTTATTTAGTAAATGTGTGATGAAAATGTAGCTCTTCATATACGCAGGGCAAATAGGTGGTCAAGGTATTTGGAAGCTTCAGAGGACAATGAAAAACCCTCGTAAGAAACCTCACAAGGTAAGAAATGGTGTTTCTTGGTTTCAAATTCAGAGTTCACACATTAATTCTTTTAAATAGCATTTGCTGTGCATTTACTATGTGCCAAGAAACCTTGTAAGGGAGGCTCCTCGTGGGCAGATAAGAGGCTTGAATGACTGGAACACGCATAAATTGCACGGCTGGGAAGGGGCAGATGGGACTCAAGTCTACATCTGGTTTTGTCTGACTCCATATTTCATACTCTTTCCAGTAGCCAACACTGACAATTTTTAAATTCAAGGCATTTCCTGGCAAACACCACAAAGATACATTCTTGAGAAGATGCCTGCCACCTAAAAAATGCATTTGTCAAAAAGAATTTTCTATAGGAAATAACAGCAAGAGAGGGCGTGCCAGGGGCTCCCAGCCACACTTCGGAGGCATCACATTTGATCTTAACCAGTCTGAACTCACGGAGCAGCACCTGTGTGGGCTACAGAAGTGAAGCGTCATCAGCATCAAACGGCCACATTCCAGAGGCAGCCCAGCTTCCCATTATAGACTGAAGCCTCTGCCCTCCCTCGAAAGCAATATCTCTGTCACCTGCACATATAAATCACAAGCAACTACTGTAGCTAAGACAGACTGTACACTGCAGATGAACAGGCCGGGGACACTAGAGACAAGAGATGTGAAGGGCACTGGAGTCTGATAAACCCCTGCACCGTGGCCCCCCGGTCTCAAGGAGTGCACATCAATTCACCACGATAGTGAATGCACTAACACACTGCCGCAACCGTGCATATGAAGATGCACGTAAACCAGTAAGTGCCTGACACTGGCTTTATATCATTACAGCCCGAACTCCTCATTATTTAAGCTATCAGATGCATCTGGACTTGCACTGCCCGACTGAACTCCATACATAAAGCCCAGGGACACAACAATATCTATTTTCCTGTGCCTAACAAATGCTGCGTATTGTACGGTTTCATAAAATAAATAGTAGACTTTCATTTCCAGCCAGAGAGCTAACTGTGGCAGCACCATTACAGTCTACTCCCTCTGGGGATAACCTGCTGCAGCTTTTTAAACATCAATTCATTCAGAAAATCTTCCTGGGCTTGGCCTCCGAATGAAAATTCTCAATGCCCCATTTCTGGTTGGAAATGGTCTCTGCTCCAAGTAGCTACTTCAGAGCTATTGAATATGAAAATATATTTACATATAAAATATGTAGATGCATATATTCATTCAAGATAGCATCAAGCGAAGTACATGGGGTGAGCCAGGCCCACGGCTGTGTGCTGAGGGGCTAACGATACGAGACACCCTGTCTCTTAACAGACTCAGTCAGGTGGAGAAGACAGATCAGGTGACAGATAGTTATAAAACAATACTGATAAGTACCAATGAAAGTGAGTTAGAAAACACAATGGAAAAAAAAAATCAGAACAGTAACTTTGGGATTACTTTAGGACACGGTCATAAGTCTTGGCATGCCCTACATGTGTGATTCAAGTCATGGAACCTTACTAATAGTCTTCACCAACCCTGTGTGACACCACCAGTCAATCTCCCATTTATCTCACACCATTTGGACTGGATGCTCTTTGAGGAGTTTCCTATTTCTTTGTGTACCCTCCCTTCACCTCTACGTGGTACCTTAAAACCAAGGAGGGGATCGATGAAACAGTCGCCACATTAATATGGAAATAATGATAGTGGTGTAAGGGATAAAGAGAGGAGTTCTAGCTCCAACTCTTTTCCTAGCTGGTGCTGTGAACTTACCTAAGATGGGACTGCTTCCTCAGCTACAAAGACAGCAACACAAAATAACAAGTTCAATTTTAAAAAGAGATTCCCAAACCTCTTTCAAACATTTCAATCTGATATGGACAGAGAAGGCATTTCATCCAACTCAAGTACCAGGATCCTGTCTAAGAAGGGTGAAGGTTGTGGCTATCGTTTTAACAACTGGCTTTGATCTGCTGCTACACTTCCAAAGACCCCTCAAATCTTTATGGCAGTTGAGGTGTGGCAGTTACAGCTACAGGTTGAGGTTTGCCTTATCTTGAGGTTTTTTAGCTTCCCTAGACCAAAACAGTTCCCAAGGCAAAACATTAAAACGTTCTTTCTATCAGGAACGCAGTACTGCTCCCACACGCAGCTTTTCAGCCGTTCTTCCAGGATTTATACACCCACACACTCTCATCCAGCCCCACTACAGCAAAAGGTACAGCATGAAGGCCAGAGGGAGACCCCATCCTGGCTCTGCGTCCCATCCCATATTTGCACAAGTCTCTGAACATCTCAGAACCTCACTTTCCCTCCCCATAAAGTAGGAAGAAGGCCTAACATTCTACCACTTGGATTCTGGAGCAGCGTGGTGGTGGGAGATGAGGGCAAAGCTATCCGGAAAGGCCCTGACCCCAGCCTCATCAGCACCGCATCTGCAATGACCAGGGCAGGGACTCTGTTCTCTCCTGCATTCATGCAACTCCTATGACTCTGAAGGCCACACTTCCCTACTTGCTTCTTCCTCCAACCAGCCCATACGAAAGAAAAGAGCATGGAAAGCAAATCCAGTCCACCTAAAACAGAGGAACTGTTTATGAAAAGAAAAATATTTCTTATCTAATACTTAGCCATCTGGTTCTTTGAGGTCATTCTCCTCCCTTTGTCATCTCAAATTGGTACTGTCACTAAAAAACACAAGATAAAGTTTTTTTACTGTATTGAACCTCTGATTTTTGAGCATTGCTGGGAGGCCAACAGTAGAGCGTTTTTGCTGAATACCGGAAGGTACGCAAAACGTCAGGAATAGAAAAGGCTATTTATGTTACTCTTAAAACACTGACGACTAACGTCTTTTATTCTGCCGTTGGTGCCAACAGTCCAAAATATCTCTGATTAAATACATATTAATATAATATTAGTCATCTATGTCAAAGAATCTTTTTTACCCTATGGGTGAAAAATATTTTTCAAGTATTACCCTGCAGTAATTTTTGATTCCTAAAAGAGAAAATATCACACAAAGGGAAAAAGCCAAAGTATAGCAAGAAATGAATCTGATATAGTACAAGATTTGTACAATTCACGAATCAGGTAAAGACATCATTTTATCCTATTCCTGAATTAGTACCATCTTTTTCTTGGGCGGGGGGTGGTCTGAGTCATAGCTCTGCCATTAGTAGCTATGTGTTTTACCTGTTTTGTAAATTGAAGTATAGTTACTTTACAATGTTGTGTTAGTTTCAGATGTACAGCAAAGTGATTCAGTTACACACACACACACACACGCACACACCTGTTCTTTTTCAGATTCTTTTCCATTACAGGTTACTATAAAATATTCAATATAGTTCCCAGTAGGTCTTTGTTGTTTATTTTATATATAGTAGTGTGTATCTGTTAATCCCAAACTCCTAATTTATCTCCCCCCCAATTCCATAACCATAACCATAAGTTTGTTTCCTATGTCTGTGAGTCTATTTCTGTTTTGTAAATAAGTTCATTTGTATCATTTTTTTAGATTCCACATATAAGTAATATCATATGATACTTATCTTTCTGTCTGACTTACTTCACTTAATATGATAATCTCTAGAATTAGTACCACTTTACACTCCAGACTGCTTTACATAGTTCACCAATTAATAATTTTGAAAACCAAATTAAATCCCACACATTCCTTTTTTAATCACTCCAACATTTGCTTATTTTAGCCTCTCATCACCTAAATGAAGACAGGTATATAAATTGTATGTGGTAGACTGAAATACTGGTCACAGTTCTTCACTCCTCCCTGAAGATATGCCCTTTGACATGACTTTATACCTCCAGTTAACTTCCTTGCCCTGGACTTTGGGTTGGACCATGTGACTTGCTTTAGCCAATGGGATTTTTTTTTAAGTCCTACAGGATGAGTATACTTTTTTTAAAAATTTACTTATTTTATTTATTTTTTTGGCTGTGTTATGTCTTCTTTGCTGCACACGGGCTTTCTCTAGTTGCGGCAAGTGGGGGCTACTCTTCGTTGTGGCACGCGGGCTTCTCATTGTGGTGGCTTCTCTTGTTGCAGAGCACAGGCTCTAGGCACGCAGGCTTCAGTAGTTGTAGCTCGCGGGCTCTAGAGCACAGGCTCAGCAGTTGTAGCACGTGGGCTCAGCAGTTGTGGCTCACGGGCTCTAGAGCGCAGGCTCAGTAGTTGTGGTGCACGGGCTTAGTTGCTCTGCGGCATGTGGGATCTTCCCGGACCAGAGATCGAACCCGTGTCCCCTGCATTGGCAGGCAGATTCTTAACCACAGTGCCACCAGGGGAAAAAAAAAAAACAAATGGGACACAAGCAGGGGCGTGCACTGTGGTTGGCGGTTGGGATTATCCTCTGTCATGGCCATAGGAAGAGTATGTCCCAGCCAACCTGCCGAGGAGGACGAGTGACACTGGGAGGAGACCCAAGCCGCATACATGCGATGTAAGCAAAGCCACTCCATCACAGCCTAGTGCAGAGCCACCTCAACAACCCACAGTCATGAGAACAAATGACTGTGGTTTCAAGTCTCTGAGTTTGGGGATGATTGGTCACACAGCATTATACGGCAAAAAGTAAATGAATTTCAAAAGCAAATTAACTTAAGTAGCTTCTTCAGTAGTCAAAAACTTTGGTGGACTAAAACCACAAAAATACAAAATATATACCCATTGAAAATTTTATATAAAGAATACTCTTTCAATATGAAGGAGAAAGTCTAAAATTAGAGATAATTCCAAATGTGTCGCTTTTTAAATTGGCTATAAAGAATGAGATTTTTAAAAAACGCATACTTCGGGCTTCCCTGGTGGCGCAGTGGTTGAGAGTCCGCCTGCTGATGCAGGGGACACGGGTTCGTGCCCTGGTCTGGGAAGATCCCACATGCCGCGGAGCGGCTGGGCCCGTGAGCCATGGCCGCTGAGCCTGCGCATCCGGAGCCTGTGCTCCGCAACGGGAGAGGCCACAACAGTGAGAGGCCCGCGTACCGCAAAAAAAAAAAGAAAAGAAAAGAAAAAAAAAGTATACTTCTTCAAGAGGGAGACAAAATACCAAATTGGATGTCCTTTCTTTTTTCTTCAGTAAATCATTATGTCAACTAAAATCGGTGGTCCCCCAAATAAGCTACATGATGTGTATGTGAAAAGGACTTCCTCTCTAAGAGTCAAATTTAGACATAAAAGAATTAGGATAAAACTACTAATTATTTGGCAAAGCACTGATTTTTTTCAAACTGTTTACACACAACTTCTACTATAATAAGAGGCCTCTAAAAAGTGAGCATCTCAAAGGACGCTCGAAAAGGAAGCATCTTAAACTAGCATTGGGCCCATCGTCTAATATGTACTAAACTACAGGCATTTCAAATAAAGAACTTGATGGTACAAAGAAATCTGATTTCTCGCCTTAGTACTTATGTAAGTATTAAAGCTAGAAGTAGAAACTAGCAGAGGAATCTCTTCTTAATTTATAACTTATATACTTATAACTTATTATAACTATTCCTAACTACTAAAATAATTCCTTCCAATCTTTTTCTTTTTTTAAATTTCATGGCATGCTTCTCTTACTACTCCTAAAAAGAATCACACTAATGTATGTCTTATTTTTACTAATGTGTATTTACTTTAAACTTTGAGTATGCACAGTGAATTTTTAGAAATTCCTAGAAATACAGACAAGCTAGAGCAAGCAAATCCAACTTTTGAACATTACTGGGCAAGGCCCTGACAATTCCTTACTAAAGAGATATGTAATTGATATTGTATGTAAATTCAGTTCTCAAGACAATTTGTTATAAAATATATTAGCTTTATTCAATTACCCATGGCAGAATGGGGGGGTGATTTTATATCAAACATATAAATGCTTTTTAATGAACTACAAAGCATAAAGCCATTTGTGGCTTTATATCATGTACACTGATGCTACATAGATTCACTCCCTTTCGTACAACTTTTCTAAAGAAGACTGTTTTATTTCTAGAACATTTACACATAACTAATAGCTGAAACACGATTAGAAAATATTAGAAATAAAAATGTGCACAAAAATCAAGTTTATTTCAAGAAATGGAAGCCTTCTCTAAAACCTCATTTTATAACAGCCCAGTAGTAGGTGAATCAGGTCAATCACACAAAAGGGCTTCTGAGCCTCTCTGTAGGAAATGACTTTCGTACAACCAACCCCTCCCTCAGTGCTACAGAAGCTTATTATCTAGAAGTTAATTTGGGTCTGGAGCATTAACCCAACAGCTGCAAAAGAAAAAAAAATTCATATTGAAAATATATTAACTTGTCAATTATCACAAATAATACCTGATTTTTAATGGATACCAGCAGGCAGTGAACAGCCATGGGTATCACCTGGAGTCAGGGAGTATCTCATCAAGAATTCAAGAACTGGAACACACCAGAGGTTCCCCCAACCCACGCAACTTTCCCAATTTACCAATTCTTGAATTATGAGAAGATTCTTAGGAAATTTCTAGCCATATTCGGAAAAGCACAGTTTGAGAGTTACAAATGACCTTAGATATATACTGGTGCACTGCATAGATCTGCACGGTCCAATATGGTAACCACTAGCTATATGAGGCTATTCAAATTTTAACTACAATTAAATAAAATTAAAAACTGTTCACACCAGCCACATTACAAGTGTCTGACAGCCACATGTGGCCAGTGGCTACCATACGGAACAGCAGAGCTATAGAACATTTCCATCATCACAGAAAGTTCGACTGCACAGTGCGGGCATAGATTTCAAGCAAGTCAAATCAAGAGCATCTTCAAGATACCCAGCCAATACCTAGTTCAATTCTGTCTTCAGGATTTCTAGAATTTGACAGTTTGGGGACACTGTGTTTCTAAAAGAGTTCCTTGGAATAATGCCAGGGTCTAGAAGGCACTGTCAAACTCCATCTCTCCGCTTGAAGATGTTTGTCTATCAGGTAGTTAAGAAAATGTCCTGGGCTTCCCTGGTGGCGCAGTGGTTGAGAGTCCGCCTGCCGATGCAGGGGACACGGGTTCGTGCCCCGGTCCGGGAAGATCCCACATGCCGCGGAGCGGCTGGGCCCGTGAGCCATGGCCGCTGAGCCTGCGCGTCCGGAGCCTGTGCTCCGCAACGGGAGAGGCCACAACGGTGAGAGGCCCGCGTACCGCAAAAAAAAAAAAAAAAAACAAAGAAAATGCCCTACTGCCTTTTGAGGGGGAAAAAAAAAGGTGGTATCAAAAAATTTATTTTGTTTGAAGCTGAAACATTTTCTCTAGGGACACATTTTGCAATGTGCAATGTAAGTTCTGGCAAAGCGTGATTCACATATAAAAATTCACTTTATAAACAACTTCTAAATTCAGATTTAATTCATATATTGAAAAGGCATTTGATAGAAGTCTCCATCCATTTCAGATTAATGTTTCTAAGAGTTGAAAATAAAAGAATATTTCCTTCCCATTAAAGGCAAAAGAGTAAAATAAAAGCATTTACATTAAAAATCAGGAGCAAAACAAGATGCTTACTATTACCATTTTTATTAAACACTCCTCTAAAAAAATCCTAGTCTAACTAAAAACACTGAATTAGAAATAAGGGGTATTAACTGTAGGAAAAGAAGATATTAAGGTAGTATTATTGCTGTAATAATTAAAACAATGTATTACTTGAGAACAAAAACCACAAACCAATGGAGAAGAAATGTCCCAGAAATAGACCCTTGACTACGTAAGAAAGTAATATAAGATGAAGAAAGGGCCACCAGTCAATGGGAAAGAAATTGGATTATTCAATTGTGTACAGAAACCAACTATCTACTTTGACAGAAAAAAATTGCTTAGATCTGCATGTTACATTCTACCACAAAACAAATTCTAAAATACTAAAAAGATAAATATGAAAAATAGTCATAAAACCAAAGAAAACAAAGTTGATTATTTATCATATCCTTGAGTCAGTAATAATGTTCTAAACTCAGTTAAAAAAAAAATAAACTGCAAAGAAAAAGATTGGTACACTTAAATATGTAAAAATCTGAAACTTCTGCATGTCAAGAATTGTAAAATTACATGTCCAACAAAACTAGAAAAAACATTGGCAATAATGACAAAAGCTTAATATCGTTAATAGGTCAATGTTTTTACAAGTAAAAGATAAAACACACATCCCCAAAGATATGCAATAGAAAAATAAGCAAAGAACATGAATAGAAAATTCACAGAGAAAAAACAATGGCTAATGAACATATTTTTTTTTAATGTTCAATCTCATCAGTAATCAAAAAATACAAATTAAAGCAAGATTTCATTATTTGCCAATAAAATTACAAAACTGTTGAAATGATGCAGTTACTCTAATATACCAGTGGTGAGAATGTGAATTGGTACAATCTCTCCGTAAAATAATTTACCAATATGTATCAACACCCTTAATAAAAGTACTCATGTTCTTTGACCTAGTAATTCTAATCTGAGGGAATCTATCCCCACGACATAATTTTGAAACACAGTATATAGTTGTATGCACAAAGATGTTAACTATGTCATTATTTATAATGGCAAAAGACTGGGAATAACCTAAATGTTCAGTAATAATGGATTAAGTAGATAATGTAATTCTAGATGATGAAATTACATTTACTACAAATTCTTAATAGCAATGAAAAAGGATTTTGAAAACCAGAGAATACAAAATGTGCAAATGGTATCATGTCTAATATGTTCAAAATATTTAATATTCATAGGGAAACTGAAATAAAAAACAAAACATTAATAGTGATTATTGTTAGAAAGCATCATTATGTGATTTAATTCTTATTTATATTTTTCGATATCTTCTAAACATCTATATCGAGTATTTTTTTAAATCAGAATTAAACATTTTAAAAAGCATATATTTCATTAAATAAAGGTGGACTCATTGTTTTAATTTCTAATACAGTATTAATCAATTTAGATCTGAAACAAGACCCAGAAATAAAATCAACCCTGAGGATGGGAAGAGGATTAAATTTATATTCAAAAGAAGGCCACAATGTGTCTAAATTGTTAAATGGACACATTGAAAACACCATTCATGCACAGATATCTCTGGCACACAAGTAGAACTTGGTCTTTCACAGCTGGGGAAGCTGTTACTTTACAAAAAACTCTTCGCACCTATCATTCTTAAACTTTTAAAACTTTTAAAAATTCCCAAGTTTTCTACTTCTACTAGAGATATTCATAACATATATATACTTATTTATTTTATGTATAATCTTAGTCAAACTTCTAACTCATGTAATTTATCATTAGATTATGAAAATAGTGTCTAGGGCTTAAAGACAGAAACTTTTGAAAAATTTAAATCTGAAACTTCTGTTACCAGATTAATTCCTAAAAGAGAGAATTCTCAGCACCACTCATCAGGCAATGTCAAACTTGCATGTCTTTCTGATGGTTTCTCTCCAGATGAATAGGGTATTAGGCCTTATATTCACACCTTGACTCTGATTCAATTAAGAGCAGGAATTGCAGGCAACTCATACAATTAGCAGCATGATCTGCATTAAACTCTGAGGCAGATCAGGATCTTTCATACTGCCCAAACTAGTACATACAGAGCTCCGTTTTCCAGAAATAGTTATAGCATCACTAATCAAATCAATAAATCCAAAAAATTCAATTTTCAAGTCAGTCTGTCAAGTGAATTAAAGAAAATTAAGCAGGTTTTTCTGCTCACACCCTTCACAGCTTTTAAGATGCTAATGTGCCCTATGAATCGCCAAGCAGAAGACAGGGCAGGCAGTACTTCCCACTGACTTGGTCTAACATCCCACTCTCACGGCACACGCAGAGCCAACCATTTCCTGGAATAGTGCTCTAAGCGGTCAAGTTTGGGAACTGCCAAGGTAGCTGTGCATATAAACCATGCGGCCCACTGTTACTACAAACACATGGGATAATGTATTGGAGAAAAAGCAGGAGTTAGAAACAACTGGATTGTATATTGCCTTTCCCATTTATAAACATTTTCTAATTAACATCAACTGCAAATGGACTTCACTTTACAGTCATCTTTTTAGTGCTACAACTACTCTAAGGAAGAAAGAATGTTATAAATTAATATAGTTATAAATAGAATGTTTAATTTACTTCCTTGGTATATTAATGACAAGCCACAGTGAAGGAAGAGCTAGAAATGAGAAACTGAGAGGCCAAAGCCATAAACACAGCTCATAAACCTTTCTCGTACTGACTCAAGGGAGGCCTAAACAAGACCTGTGCAAGGCAGGAGCCTAAAAGTTCCTGGGACCCACAGTGATTTACAATAAAGCTGTGGCTACCCAGAAACCTCGGCTAATGAGGCAGGCTGAGAGCCCCAGCCTCTGGTTTTCCTTCCATGCAAGAGACTGCTCACTGACCCCCAATACTCATACTCCCTTCTACCTTTTAGAAAAATAATCACGATTGCTGACATGTATATAATGCTTCCTTTGTGCCAGCCACTGCCCTGAATGCTTTCCACATATTAACTTAATGGAATGAATCCTCACCGTAGCTCTATGAGGCAGGTGTTTCTACTACCCCCATTTCAAAGACAAGAAAACAGGCACAGAGAGGTGAAGCAACTTCCCCAAAGTCTCACAGCCATTCAGTGGCAGAGCTGGGACTCTAACCAGTCCATCCCAAGCTTCCCTTGCAGCTAGGTGTGGTCATGTGACTGAGACAATGCAGCGGGGCCATAAATGATGTATACAAGTTCTGATTCCTCTCCTTAAGGTTGAAACCACTTTCCCTAACTGAGGCTGGAGCACAGATGGGAGACAGGACCGCTTGTACTCTGAGAGACCAGCTTCCCAAGAGTAACATGAATGCATCTGGGATTCTGAATGACCCTGTGGACTACAGCAACCATGGACTGCTCCATGTTGGGCTTTTTCATGAGAGAGGAAACATCTATTACATTTCAGCTATATTATTTAGGTGTATTTTGTATTTAGGTGTATTTTGTACACCTATATTATTTAAAGATAATCTCTTTATTAAGAGATACTTAACCTCATTTTGTTTTAGCTCAAAACATACTTTGTTTTCTTACATAAACTCTATTAATAATTTGTTTCTTAACAACTTGGTTCTCAGCTTTGGTCCAGATAATAACTATAACTTATTAAATGCTTACTTGACACTGTTCTAAGCACACGTATTAACTCCTCTAATCTTCTTAACAAATCTATATTGCGGGGGCGGGGACTGTTAATATCCTCACCCAACAGATGAGGAACTGAGGCCCTGGTAAGCAACCTGTCTACCGTCACAGAGCTGGGGTGAAAACCCAAATACTCTGAATAAGTCCTAGCAGAACAGGTATGTTCCAGTGGTTGAGGTATTATCAAGTTCATGGTTAGCAAGTTCAGTCCCCTGAAGAACATACATCACTTACAATACAGTGTTGCTCTAAAATGGGTCTGGGTAAAGTGCAAAGGGAGCACCAAGGATGGAGCACCTGTGCCAGTCAACTATGGGCTAAATAGACACGGGGTCGAGAGAGAGGTCACAGCGGAGGAAGCTGTAGAGCAGCGCACCGGATGGAAAGTAAAAATTCACCAGGTGGATGGGGGCAGGGGGCAGGAAAAAGCAGGAGGGACTCTATGCAGAAGCCATGTGGCATTAAACCCCTAAAATTGCTCCCAGAGCTACCAAGAAGCTGCAAAGAGGCGACACGGTACCGTGGGTGGGTGTGGGCAGATGTCACTGCCAGAAACTGGTCAGCACCCAATTTACCCTCAATCTCATTTTCATCTCTTCTTCCTAAGCTCCAGCTATAAACATGACAAAGGTCCTTGAAGCTCTTGTTTCCTTAAGTTTTTAACATCCAAAAGGTAAAATCATTTAATCTCCTAAGACTTCAGTCTTCTTATATATAAAGTTCTGCCAGATTTCTCAGGATCTAGGGTTGAAGGAACCTTGGGCATCACCTGGTCCAGCCTTCCCACTGCCACCAACAGCCCGTTCTGCTGTGCCTGAGACAGAAAACCACCCAGTCGTCCACTACTGGGACACGGCCACAAGGGAGGCCAGTCTGTGGTGGAGCCCATAAAAGTCTTCCCTACGTTACATTAAATTTGGCCCCTTTATCGAGTTTTCCATATCTCATAGTCTCTTCAAGCAACACAACTGAGTCTGCCCCCTTTTCTACCAGCTAGCCTTTCAAATATTTAGAACCGTAGAAACAAAAGGTTGTAAGGTATCTTCCAAGGTATCACAAACACTTCAAAAAATATGTAAACAAATATTTAAACATTCTTATTTATGTAAAGCATCCACTCCCAAAATTCATTAATAAATAAATATTCTACCACTTAGTATTGCGTCAGATCTACAGACTAAGCTGAAAAAACTACTTCGTGACTACTCAATGTATTTATTCAAAATGGTAAAAGAAAAAAAAAGGAACTGAACATAAAATAGTAAAAGAAAAAAAAAGAACTAAACATAAGCAACAGATAATAGAATCAACTGTAAGATTATACTGGATCAATCAACATGCATGGCATTTATTAAAATACATCTTCATTCTTAAACACTGTTTAAATGAATTTCTTTACTTTAGCTACACGTGGGGAAATGGTTTCCTTCAAGTTGGCATTTTGGCAGTTAACACTGGATCTTAATGTTAACCACCAAACACACTTGACAGCTACACAGTGCTTTTTGCCAGGGACATAATCCCCATAATAATTCCTCCTCAAACTGTTTTGCTTTTGAGGGGATCAAAGCAAAATACCTTATTTATTCTTACACCTGCCTCGAGAAGGAAGGTAACAAGCATAATTTTAGAGGTCTAAGTTATTCAAGTTTCTTCTTAACAATATTGGTCATGTCTAATGCCATGGATTTCTAGAAAAGCCATCAGTCATGTCCATATGTAGCTGGGGCCAGCACAGAAAGTTATAGGGAAGCAGGAGCTGTTAATTCTCCCCCCATCACCAAAAAATGTAAGAAGGCAGGAAAAATGTATGTTCTGTACATGAAAGACATTAAATTTCACTTAAAAATAATAAAAGTAAAACACAAAATATTTGCATTATCCCCTGAAAGATACTTAAGTTCTTAAACCAAGAGCAAAAATATAAAGCATATGCTATATTAAATAGACATCTGCACACCTCACTCACAGATGCTTCAAAGGTATGAGAAGTGTTATAACCTGGAAATGAAGTGAGGCAATACAACTCCTGAAGGTCAGGTAAAAATTTATTTAGTAGAATGACAAAAAGATTCTTCATAACTGTGATATAGCTTAAAACGACAAAAGAGTAAAAAGTGGGCTCCAATCTCCAAGGAAACTGTAACTATTGAAACCAAATGGAGAACTACTTGGTGATGAGATAGATTCTCCTTCCATTTCCTCCCTCATAGCATTGTCCTTGCAGATTCCCATGCTCCTACAGGCAGGCGCTGTTTTTATAAAACATAATTCCACGTGTGATTACACTGGGCACGTTGTAGAAATAAAAAAGGAACAAGAATGAACTGCTGCATCCAGAATTTCTAACCAGAATAAAGCAGAACTGTGCGTAAAGAGAAAGTTAACGGGAAAAAGCACATTGTATGCAAAACCCTACGGATATACATGGTTTAAAGCCTACCTAATAAGCTCACACATTTTGGCATCTAACTCACAACTCTCGTTTCAGTTTTATGAATTATTACAACACTGGTTTAAACGTTTTGTTTACTTTCACAGAGGGATCCATATAAATTAAGTCCCCTACACACGAACCTTCAAGTTACGAACTTTCAAAGATGCGAACGTGCATTCCATCAACATCAGGCGTGAGTGAAATTGCAGCTTGCCCTCCGATTGTGTTAGTTGGGTATCTAGGCTGACTTTGCTGGACTTCTGAACAAATTGGACTTACGAATGCACTCTCAGAACAGAATTTGTTCGTATGTAGGGGACGTACTGTATACTAAGGCTGAAAATAAAGGCTTAAGCCCTAGTATAAACGATTTGGGTAAAATATGTCTCCATTTTCTGAGAATGAGGGCTTTGATTACTGAAACAATATAAGGAGGGGGCACCTCTCATGAAGCTCTTTCAGCCAGTGGGTGGGTCTGGGTCTAAAGCTGCAAGAAGATGCAGTGACCCAGCACACCCTCTCGCACGCTCATAACAGCCTCTCACTTCCCACAAGTAGCTGCCGCTCCCCCCAGCTTAAGCCCAGGCTCCTCGGCTCTCGAATCTGCAGAGCCTTACCTAATGCACACCTGATGTCACGCGCTGCACTAGGTGCCGAGGTCATACATGTATAATAAAAGCCCTGCTAGCAAGGGGTACACGGCCCAGCGGGCGACAGAGCAGCCCAAGGTGACAGTACTCTGAAACAAAGTCAAATACACAGCAAGGTCTGTGAAAGCGCTGTGAGGCAAGAGGACGAGAGGGCAGGGGCGGGAACGTGTCTGGGAAGGTTTCGGGCAGCCTGGGCGCCAAAGCCAAGTCTGGGAAGATTGAACTTCTGTGTTTAGAACGGACACGGGCGGGGAAGGACGGCCTCCCAGACACCAGAGCAGGACCTGCACTGGGTGGAAGCCCCAGACAGGCAGGGACATCCGAGCAGCCAGCAGCAGGTCCACAAGGCTGCAGGCTGTGCACGGGGATCAGAGGCAGCCAGGGCAGGCAAAGCATGCACAGGTTACACTTTATCCTATAGTCAACCACACACGCACACACTGTTACATAAATCCTAACAGGGTCACATAAATTGCTTTCCATGGCTAACAGACCTCTCCAGTAGATCGGTGAAGGATGAACTGGAACGGGGAGAAGATGAAAAGCAATTAGGAGGCAACAGACACTGTGGGGATGGGAAAGAGGAAGCAGGTTGGATATAAGGAAGAGAATTTTTTAAAACTTAGTGACTCATACAATGTGGGAGGTGAGGCAAGGAGCTAGGCTGACTTCCAGGTTCTGGTTTGCATAGCTTATGGTGCCAATGACACAGAGAGGGAATCCAGGGGAAGGAGGCAGATTTAAGGGGGAAGAGAGACAGTGATCTGAGTGCTGAACTTCGTATTGTGACCAAAAAAGTAAGAAGTAATCTGTACTTCCCATCTCATGCTCTTAAAACTTTAAACGTCAACCTGTCTGGGACTGACAAACAGAATATTCAGTCTCCTACCAAATCTGATTCAGAGACAACTTGCCACACTAATGATGCCGTGGTCAACATACAGCACGGGTAATGACGTAAGGATACTCTAGCTTTCCTTCTCAACACACACCCAAACCACACACTTAAAAATATCCACTCACACTCCTACACGTCTCTGGCTTTTTCCTAACTTCCTAGAAGCTGGGCCAGAGTGGTCTATTGAAAGATAGACAGTTATGAGGGTGCTGTTTTATTTAACCCAGTTGGAGATTACTATTGGGGTATTTTTCCAGATTCCAGTGTCTGACAAATAGTTCACAAAAAAAACAGAGCTCGTAAAGGGAAAAAAATAATTAAGGTCAAACAGAAAGAAAGCAGTATCCTCAGAATGCCATCCTGCACAATTTGGTGCTGCTATAGGAATTCGGGACATCAAGTGGGAGACAAAGCAACCCAGCCCACCGCAGTGACTTTCACATCCTCTCCTTCCCTCTGCCCCCAATACATAATGACGTGTTGCCAGTAAGACTATACAGTCAGGAAGATGGTGTAGCATCTTCGGAAAACAATGTGGCAGTTTCTTAAAAAGTTAAACATACACTTATCACGAGACCCAGTAATTCTACACCTAGGTATCTACCAAAGAAAAACTAAAACGTATGTCCACACAAGGAGTTGCCAGCAAATGTCTACAACAGCATTATCCAGAAATTGGAAACAATCCAAGTGTCTGTCCATCATCTGGACAAACGAGATGTGGTACATCCTTATAACGGAATAGCATTTGGTCATAAAAAGGAATGATGTACCGATACATGCTACAACATGGATGAAGCTCAAAAACATTATGCTGAATGAAATAAGCCAGACACAAGAGACTACATACGGTATGATCCAAGGAAATTTCTAGAAAAAGGCAAAATTATAGGGACAGAAGGCAGATCAGTGGTTGCTTAGAGCTAGGGATGGGAGGAGGAATTCACTACAAACTGGCATGAGGGAACACTGTGGGGTGATGAAGGTTTTCTAAAACTAGACTGCGGTGATGAATTTATAAATGAATATATAAATCTACTGCACCATTGAACTGCACACTGAAATAGGTAAATGGAATGGTATATAAATTATACCTCAATAAAGCTGTGAAAAAGGAAAACAGACTACTCATCAACAGAAAAAAATGAAGACTGAGTGTTATAACACAAGCAGAACTTATGTCGGCATGTAAGCACCAGAATTCCACTGTGTTACAATGCTACCATCAACTTCAAAAGTTCTCCCTTGTAGTATGTATACTCCAACAGTACTGAACTACCCATGCTACCAGGTCCCATGACCTTCTACATGCTGTCAGTTCTCTAACTCCTTCTTATCCTTCAAGTTTTCCCCTGAATCACTAACATCTTTACCTACCATCCCAGTGCACCTTACACATGACTCCAGTACAGCACTGTGTTCATATGGGAACTATATTTGTACATCTGTCTCTTTAGAGAACCAGTGTTTTCCCAGTGGGGATTCATGGACATATCCTTGGGGGGTCCGTAATATATCAAGAAGCATATCTGCTCTTCTTTTTCAGTGTCCCAGTTTGTTCTGCATTTAGAATCAAGCTGGTGCAAAGTATTCCCATTTTCATGGTTTAGCTCTAATAAGAAACCAACGGAGGCAGACCTACTATGCAGATGATGGTGCACCTGGGTCAAGCAGAGGCCCAGTGAAATCACACTGCACTGAACAAGAGCAAAGACTTCAGTAGTTCCAAAAGGAAATTGCTGGTGGGAAGCAGAAGCACACAGAGCTCCAAAACCTCAGCCCTTATGAGTCAATGCAATATTTTGTATCAGAAATGGTGCTCTTTGTTTTAGCAAAACATCATCTGTCACATTAATTTAATACAGTTAATATGGATTTAAGTGACCCTGTAGTTTTATATTTCACTGCAGATTGGCTTTGGCTTCTAGCGGTAAAAGAGATATAAGCATAATGTGTTTATTCCTAGTTACATGGTTTTATGTACCTAAGTAACATCATTACAAAAGTAATATAAGTCAACACTGGGGATGCCAAATAACTTTTTTCCCTTTGAAATAGAACTATATATTACCAAAGTTAGAAAAACAGTGCTGGGACTTCCCTGGCAGTCCAGTGGTTAAGACTCCGCACTCCCAATGCAGGGGACACGAGTTCGATCCCTGGTAGGGAACTGAGATCCCGCATGCCACACAGTATAGCCAAAAAAAGAAAAAGAAAAACAATGCACTAGAACATATACACATTAATAGCAAAGTCCATATCTTTTCCTCTCTGTAGCCCAAATGCACAGCATAGGAGAAACACTCATAAAATATGGTTGAATAAATGACAGTCTGCAGGCTTCCCTGGTGGCGCAGTGGTTGAGAGTCCGCCTGCCGATGCAGGGGACACGGGTTTGTGCCCCGGTCTGGGAAGATCCCACATGCCGTGGAGCGGCAGGGCCCGTGAGCCATGGCCGCTGAGCCTGCGCGTCCAGAGCCTGTGCTCTGCAACAGGAGAGGCCCCAGCAGTGAGAGGCCCACGTACCGCAAAAAAAAAAAAAAAAAAAGAAATATTAGGATGGATGGTCTTACTCATTTTTTTCATTCACACCCAGCCACTGTGCCAGGCACCATACCCAGTCTTGGGGATACGGGGCAAAAATGAATAGGGGTCCAGTGAGGAAGACAAACAATAAACAATATTATAAATAACAGGGATAACTGGAGATTATGACAAATGCTATTCTATATTCACCATTGTGTCTATAAATTTTACACAGAAAACAGAGTGCTTAAAAACCAAGCGATGCCGTATCCGTTTCTCATAGAAGTATGGGTTAGCAATTCTGTCACTACTTCATTCACATATAAGGTGTAATGGTCAGTTTTATAAGTCAATTTGGCTAGACTACAGTTCCCACCTACTCAAACAAACACTACTCTAGGAGTTGCTGTGAAGGTATCCAGTAGATGTGATTAAAGTCCATAATCAGGTGATTTTAAAAAGGAAGGTTATCCCAGATAATCTGCATGGGACTGATTCAATTAGTTGAAAGGCCTTAAGAGCAAAGCTAAGGCTTCCCTACAGAAGAAATTCTGCCTGTGGATAGCAGCTTCAGCTCACACCCAAGAGTGCGAGCCTGCCCTTCCTGATGGACTGCTCTATGGATTTAGGACTCACCTAGCCAGGCTCCACAATCACATAAGACAATTCCTTGCAATAAAACTTTTACCAGATCTTCTACTAGTTCGGATTCTCTAGCTTGAAACCTCAATGACACAACAGGACTGAACAAAAAGCTAAATATACTGTAGACCATGAGAACCAGGCTTCTTGCTGCCTAAGAAAGAAGTTAGAAATAACGAAGATTAGAATGACCATGTGGTGCTGGACTGGAATCAGAGGGATCAAAATAGACTAATGGCTCTTAATATATACATTTATACAGATAGATAAAGAAATAAATATAGATCTCCATGCAAAATTGATGCTGAGAGCTCAGCTTCTCTGTACACTGGTGCTGAATCGAAATCTCGGAGATAGAATTTTGGGTGAAGTAGAAAAGGATAGCTTTATTACTTTGCCAGGCAAAGGGGGACAGTGCAGGCTCCTGCCTCGAAAAACTGTGTCTCCCAACTTGGAGCGAACAGTGAGAAGTTTTATAGTAATGGTTCAAAGAGGGTGTGATCAGCTCGTGGACATTGTTCTGATGGGTTGATGGTGAGGTAAGTAGGAGTCAGCATCATCAACCTTCAGGTTCCAACTGGTCTGGGGGTCTACAGGCTTGTAGGCAGCATACCATCGTTAATCGTTCACTTCTGCCACCTGGAGGGGGCTTCAGTATCTGCAAAACAGCTCAAAGATACTGTTGTGTGTATCCGTGGATGGGGAAACAGGACCTTGCCCCAAGGTCACACTACTGTTTCTCTTGACGGCTTGTTTCTCCCTGGTCTCCCATCCCCTCCCTTCCCTAATAACTGCTTGAATATGCCCACTGGAACTCAGGGAAGGTCACGGAGACTGAATGAAGGCTATTTCCTATAATCAAAGAATTGGGGGACACAGAAAAGCTTTGTGCCCAGGAGCCCCACAGGGCCCTGCTTAGTATCAAGCATAGGTTAGTAATATAGATGTGTTTTCTCCTAGTTCTGTCCACTGAGAGGGCACAAAAGCAACGACACCCCAGTAGCAATGAGCTCACTGAACACTAAAACCAACACTAAACTTGGTTTCTAAGTATCATTCTCCAATAAAAGGAACCAAGGCTCTTTGGAAAAGTGGTTGATTCCAGGGCTGAGGCAGGAAAAATACAAGATAAACCTGAAACATCTTGTGGTGCCAGAAAACAAGGAAGTGCTCGACAAAGGTTAAGGTATGACAGAAGGACACAGGAGCCACCCTGAAGGAGCTCCCAGTGGTCAAAGCTGGAACAGCAGGAGCAATAAAATAAACAGTAACACTTTTGGATTATAACCCATAAAATACAATAAATATCCATTACTTCATTTTGATATGAATAATACATAAATGGAGAAGAAGAGACAACTCTTCTTTACAGAAGAATTCCGATTAAAAAATGTAAACAGAATGACGAGAACACAAAATCACCATCAGGCAGACGTCACAGTACCAACTGCTGCAGGCAAGATGGATGTTAACGGAAAACATGAAAAGGAGTCTCAGTGTCTCCCCCGAGATACTGATCAATTACAAAGGAAAAATAATAACTGTACAGAGGATAAATTATGCAGCTATCACCTTAGCCAAGTGGTAAAGGTAAGACATTTCATCTTCTCATACTCCTGACAGGCAACACTGAGTAGAGCATGTTACTTCTGATGAAACTGCATAGCCTCAATCCACACATGAGAACACATCAGACCAACCCAAACTGGGAGACAATCTGCAAAACAACTGACCGGTACTCATCAAAAGAGTCATGGTCGTGAAACATCGAGGAACTGTCAACAGATTGGAGTGGACTAAGGAGATATGACAGCTTATGCAATGTGACCCTGGACTGGCCCCCATAACCGAAAATAGACATTAGGGGGCAATCGAGTGAAATGCATAATATATAAGGTTTGTAGTTTAGCTTCTAGAATTGTACCAGTGTTAATTTCCTGGTTTCAATAATTGTTCTATGGTTATAAAAGTTGACAATATTAGAGGAAGCAGGGTGAAGGGTGTTCACGAACTCTCCATATTACTTTTACGATTTTTATGTAAAATTAAAATTATTCAAAAGAAAAAGAAAAAAAAGAGCTATAGGTCAAAAAAAAGAGATCTAAGTCTAGCCTAAATTTTTTTTTCTTGGACTTTCATTTTTTTTATTTTTTAACATCCTTTTTGGAGTATAATTGCTTTACAATGGTGTGTTAGTTTCTGCTTTATAACAAGGTTTATCAGCTATACATATACATACATCCCCATATCTCCTCCCTCTTGCGTCTCCCTCCCACCCTTCCTATCCCACCCTTTTAGGTGGTCACAAAGCACGGAGCTGATCTCCCTGTGCTATGCAGCTGCTTCCCACTAGCTATCTATTTTACATTTGGTAGTGTATATATGTCCATGCCACTCTGTCACTTCGTCCCAGCTTACCCTTCCCCCTCCCTGTGTCCTCAAGTCCATTCTCTACGTCTGCGTCTTTATTCCTCTTTTTAATTTAAAATAGAAAGACAGTATGCTCCTATTTTTACTAAAAACATCATATCAATCTTTAGTGCCTTTTTTTTTTTTTCTTTTTGCGGTACGCGGGCTTCTCACTGTTGTGGCCTCTCCCGTTGCGGAACACAGGCTCCGGACGCACAGGCTCAGCGGCCATGGCTCATGGGCCCAGCCGCTCCGCGGCATGTGGGATCTTCCCAGACTGGGGCACGAACCCGCGTCCCCTGCATCGGCAGGCGGACTCTCAACCACTGTGCCACCAGGAAAGCCCAAGTGCCTTTTTTTTAAAATAAGT
Organism: Orcinus orca; assembly: GCF_937001465.1. Classification (NCBI taxonomy): domain Eukaryota; kingdom Metazoa; phylum Chordata; class Mammalia; order Artiodactyla; family Delphinidae; genus Orcinus; species Orcinus orca. The sequence continues at coordinate 156,912,329 of NC_064560.1, read as the reverse complement.
ATGCCATTGTAATCCCATCCTCTTCACTTAGAAAGAAAAGAAATTGTACTAATCTGGAAAAAAAAAACCAAACAGAATTTTGTAATGGACAAATGTATATGTAATTATGTATACATGAGTGTGCAAAGAAGAGGACCTGAAAGATTCACTCATTGCAAAATACATCCCTAAGCCCCCACGATATTCCAGGCACTTGCCAGCCCTAGGGATGCTATGGTGACTCGGACCTCATGCTTTGCAGAGCTCACATTCCACTGTGAGAGACAAAACCCAAGTAAACAAACAAAAAATACAAAACAAACTAGGATATGGCCCATAAATATGGTCTATAAAGGGCATGAGATGCTGTGACAGAAACTGAGGGGGAAGGAGAGGAGAACACATAAGCATATGCTGGATCACCAGAGCCTTGGGAGTCACTGAACAGTGTAAGCAGACACATGACATGATCCAATTCACATCGGTTCTCCACCTGCTGAGTGTGCCCGGCAGAGGAGCAGAAAGGGACCTGGGGAAGGTCAGGGGAACACTGTCTCCTTCACGTGGTGGGACCTGAGTACTTTATTTCCCCCTTCATACATTTCTGTATTTTCCACATCTTCAACAATGAACACATTACAGCTTCGTTAAGAAAAGGCAATTATTTGTAAAAAGAGATGAGGAGGTACCTCAATTTGCCACTGCTGTGACTGCAGGTTTCTAGTAACCTTGAGATTTCCCACTGCAACCCCTTCTTCTAGGAATGGCGTTCGGGGAAATGACAGGACAGAAAATGATTTCATTTTCATATTTGGGAAGAAATGGCTCTAAATGAAACATACTCCAAAAGTTTCTAAAGTCTAATATCTCTTGGCTAAGAAACTCAGAGTTAGTGGAAAAGCTATCACATCTACCTAAGCATTACGTTCCTAACTCTCTGAAACTCTGGCTGTGAGACACTGGAGGACAGTCACTGGTAAACGGGAGCAACCTCCTGGCCAAAGCGCCACATGGTCTCAGCTCAGTGGAGGGAACAAAGCCACCGTTAGAGGGTTATCGCATTCAAGACGCAGCACGTCCCAATTCTGCACCACGGGTTTATAAGTGGATAATATAGTTATTGCTTATTGACTTCAAGAAAACTTGCGTTTAAAGGGCGGGCAGAAATGTAAAAGGCAGAACAGAGACCACTGCCAATATGTGAAGTTCTGCCCTTGAGCACACAGCTACCGTTTACTTCAAAGGCCGCTAAAGAGGGGTGGGCGATTTCAAGCCACGGTAAATTAGAGATCAATGCTGAAGAAAGAACTCTCTAGAACTGGCAGAGATCAGAACACGCTGATGCTGCATCAGATGGCTGCACACAATACACCTCACGTTTGTTTAAGCCGATGCCTTTGTACAGTGCAACGAGGCACTTGCCTCTGAATACAATACCTCAAATTCATGACTATGGCCCATGAAACAAATTACCTCCTAAGAACCGTGAGGCGAATTCCACCTCAGAAAAGTCTTAGCAGACAAAAGAAGAACAGGTGTTTATTTGCCAGCTGGTCCTACGCATATACTCCTGAAGCAAGAGCGCTGAAGGCGCGTGCAAGGTTCTGGTCAAACAACACCTATGTACATTTAGATCCTATGCTACACACAGGAGACCTAATAATACCTGAAAAGTGTTAAACATTTTAGTTTTTGAATCATATTATCACTTTGTCTTAAACTGATTAAAAACAAGTTACACTTTTCTATAAATGATGGGTGGTAACTAAACCCACTGCGGTCATCATTTTGCAAGGTATATAAGTCAAGCGACTATGCTGTACACCTTGAACATACACAGTGCTGTACGCCATCTCAATAAAACTGAAAGAAAATAAACAACAACAAAAAACAAATTATACTTTTATCTCATCCATGGGAACCCCAGATGACAAGGAAACAGTTCAGGACTATGCACTGGCCATCTCAGCCTGATGGTCCAAGCTTTGCCACCAAAGCTTGCATTCCAACCAAACCAGACAAGACTACTGTTCTTTTATGACTGAACTAACACTCTCTTCGGTTGATAAAACAACTAGACAAAGTACAAGGGGAATGAGGATAGAAATAAACACTCGGCCGCTGTGTCAACTTCCACACGCTCTGGCCAGCAAACTTCCAAGCTCCATGCATCTGCCCGTTCTCTTGGCCTTCCCTCCCTCACCTACGGAACTGGCATCTCCCGATAACAAGTCAACCCCCGACCTGTCCACAGACCCCATCGGCTCTAGCACTTGCATCATCAGTTTTTCCGTCTTGTGGTTGAACCAAAATTTCAAACTGAAAACACTACTGAGTCCTTGGTATCAAGTTCAAAACTAAAAATAATTTTAAGCCTTGAACATTCTCTTTTCCTGCTGTCATTCCATGAGAAGGGCTTGACAAAGACCCTCCTAAAGAGGGCTGGGATCTTGCGGAGGGCTGTGCTGCCTCAGCACATGACCCTTTAAGTAACAGTCTTTACCTAGAAACTTTCAAAAGCAACTTCTTTCCAAAGCAGTCATTTTCAAACATTTGTTTAAAGTTAATGTCTTTTTCTTTGTAGCCCTCACTGTAAAGGTAAAATACAAATTAAGGATCCATTACTGTTGTATGTACCCTTGCTTTTGCTGCTTTCAGTAAGTTAGATTAATTTGTACCTAACAAGAATGTATTCAAATCATTCACTTAAAGCAACCACTAGTAGTACCTTTTTAAAATCATTTAAAATAGATACCCGGGATTGGAAGGAGTTTGTTTGTACTTGGAGGAAAAAGGGTTGTTATTAACTGTTCTTTACAAGTCCTAAAGACATTAATGGGAAAGATGCATCAGTTCTGTAAAATTACAGACTTTTCAGATATACATATACTCATATCTGAGACACCCTGCTCTGAATTACACACTTGAGGCATGATGCATGATTTAGCCATAACCAACAGGGCTGCATCTTCGTTTCACTCAGATGTGCACGAAGATGTCAACAAGGGAGGAGCGAGAGAAGGCGGGAGGAGGAAAGGCCCTTTTTCAGACAAGTACTCATTTCTGATGAAAGCCAATTTAAGCAGCAGTGACATGCTTGACCAATAACAAACCTCAAATCCTAAGATCCCACCTCCCCTTTTCAATAAGGCAGCTGGTTGGTACCACCCGTTCTGGGGGGAAAAAAAAAAAAAGCCTGATCTTACCAACTGGAAAGCTTGCTAACTAAATGGGAAGAGCGTGTGATGTGATTATTGTCAGGACTTCTGGCCTGAGCTTTTCTGTTTTCCATCTGTGCTAGGGGAGTCTCCCTGGTTACCAGAATTACATTTTTAGAAACTTAACTTTATTTTTAATTTTATTTATTTATATTTGGCTGTGCTGGGTCTTTGTTGCTGTGCACGGGCTTTCTCTAGTTGTGGCTAGCGGGTTTGTTGCGGTGCGTGGGCCTCTCATTGTGGTGGCCTCTCTTGTTGCGGAGCACGGGCTCTAGGAGCAGGGGCTTCAGCAGTTGTGGCTCGTGGGCTCTAGGCGCACAGGCTTCAGTAGTTGTGGCGTGCGGGCCTAGCTGCTCTGCGGCATGTAGGGTACTCCTGGACCAGGGATCGAACCCATGTCCCTTGCATTGGCAGGCGGATTCCCAGCCACTGCGCCACCAGGGAAGTCCCAGAAACTTAACTTTAAAAAACAAATTTGCAACATGGAAGAACAACAACAACAAAAGGGCAAGCAGAAACACAAAAGCAAGCATAAAAAAAAAGGCCCTCAGGCACTTGACTCAAAAGTAAATCTAAGATTTACAAAAATAAACGAAAATACAAAGGTACCCAAAGAATAGGAAAGAAGGAAAGGTAAACAATGGGAAGAGGAGGAACAGAGAGGGGAAAAAGGAGTTGGTTCAAGAAGAAACTAACTTTAATGCAGCGATAACCAAAAAACTACAGGGTACTTTGCTTAACTCTGCTTAGTAAATAAGCAATTGCACACAAAATACAGATATACTAATTTTCATTATAGTTTCATAATCAGTATAAGACAAATAAATCTTCAAACTACCAAATACAAAGAAAACTCAATATTTTTCAATCCCACTCTGTTCAGCAGCCCCACAAGCCTCTCTCCTCTCGCCTCTCCACTACCGGTCCACCTGCCCTGCCCGTCTGTCTCCCTTTCCTCCCTCCCTCCATCGCTCCCCCTGCCAGCACCACACCAAGGCAAATTTGGGTATGTAATGCCCTATCATGCAGGGCACCCGAGAAGCCAGGCCTGCGGTTAGACAATTAAGGATTCTGTGGCTTATCCAATGAGTCCATCTCTACCCAGCTGTCCCTGCAACTCTGTCGCCTACATCCTGAAGATCCCTCCAGCACCCTGTCAGCCGGACCAGCTTGAATCACTTGTAACTCCCATTCTTTCCCACAGCCTCCCCACAGGTTCATCAATTTTGTCAGCAGGAAAGAAGTGAAAGCCAGGCTGGGAAAAGGCACCTGAGAAAACAAACACACCGACAGCACAGGAGAAATAATTGTTTCAACGTGAACTAAGTATTCCATAATCATGCTATTGAGAATTCAAACAAGTTGGATGAATGAACAATAGACGTTACTAGACTGACAAGATATTGAAAACAATTTGCTCAGCGTAGCTTTCAGTTATGCCACAAATCAAGCACAGCTGGAAATAAAATGAATGCTATTTTAACCTGGTGGATCAAACCTTTACAATTTTAATAATCCATCCTTGGGCACACATCTCTAACAATAAGACCCCACTTTTTCTTAAATGTGCCGAATTACTTTACGAAGTTTCCAAGGTCAGGGCTTTACAAATTCAAATTTGTAAATACCCTATTATACAATATTCCTGTTAAGCAGTTGCCATTTCAGTCTTTTTCTGTAGAGAAATAATAATTCATGAATATTTTTCAGTTACTGAAAGACAAAAAAAAAAACCCCTCAGAATCACCTGTACTTTGATTCGATTTAAAAGTTATAGGGGATTCCAAAGAGAGGAAATGCTCAAATCCTGAAAAATGCTTTGCTAATTCCACGGTAGGACTAAAACTCTAAACCTAAGGTGCTCTGTGTCAAAACCTACGTAAAAATACACGATCTGTTTGGGGATTCGGCACTTTCTGCTAACTACATGTACAGTTTTCAGAGAACGCTCCTGAACTGACTTCTACCTCCTCGTGAAAAATGACTAAACAAAAACAGCCAGTTCGTGGTGAAAGCAATTTTCTGAGCATTGTGATGCTCTGCTGAGCACAGAACAGACACAGGCTGCTGGGCGAGAGGGGCGGGCCGGGGCACATCCAAACCCTTGAGAGCAGGGTACACAGAGCAGCCTCCCCCAGCGGATGCGGGAAGCACGCATTCTAGGGCCTCCCAGAAACCACGGAGGTAAGGAAGTGATGGTCAGAGTGCAACTGCATCCCAGAACAGATCAGCTGGTCCTCACTTCAAACTGAAATGTCTGCAATCGTGTAACATTCCGTGAGAATGATCTAAGCATCCCTCTTACAGGTTTCTGAACTTTTCTGCAAAAATGAACCCGTGTTTACTTCCCTAAATAAAGCACACTGGCAGCTTAAATGAACTCAGAACGGTTTCAGATCTTAAATTCAAACCACCAGCCTCAAATGTGATCACACAGACAATCCTGACTTTGAAACAGCTGATGATGAAGTTAGAGATCACACGCGAACGTGAGTAGTCGTTTTCCTTACCCTAACTATCCTGCTAAATACCCTAGAAGGGGAGCAAGCACAAACCACCTTTACTACACGTGTACTTCATCTTCAGCAGAAGAATCAACCCTAACACATGCAGATCACAGTAGTCTGGAGGTGACAAGGAGCCAGGGTACCTGACAGGGGACCTGGGAAATAGTCTGCTATCTTGGCCACAGAACAGGATCCAATGGCTCCCTACAGCTTAGGTTTATCATGCTTTTCCTCCACCTTAATCCAGATACAAAGCAATTACTTGTTACATGGCTCAAACAGCTCTTTTTTTTCCTCTTCTTACCCAGTCCAATGACTGAAATTTCTCAAATTTCACCTGAGCAAACCATCTTTCTACGCGCAGTCAACAGCCTCTCCCAAGGAAAGAAAAGTTACTGCGGGATTCTTAGGCTAATGAAAGCCATAAACCACTTTCTGGAAGACGTTATAGACCCCATCTTAGGCTCCTGGCTATAAACTTGATGCCCTCACCAATACTGCAGTAAGCAGCAGATGAAGACTAGTTTCCACTGGGTGGGGGAAATTCACTTTGTTATGCTGCTACCCAACCAAACCTTCCCAGCTGACGTAGGACCAGCCCCACACGACCATCACCTCCATCCGGAGGGCAGGGAAGAGCGACGGGGCTTTTCAAGGGGGAGATGGAACACAGACTAACTACACTGGCTGGCTCTCCACAGGAGATTCCTAGAGGAAGCTGCCAAAGGCAAACTGCCACGGTCTCCCTGGAAAGGAATGACCTCAGAGCGCACACCTACGAAAAGAAGGAGGGGAAGAGGGAGGGGATGAAAAGAAAGAGGAGTAGAAGAAAGACACGCATTCAACTTCTGAGTGAGACCATTGGCAGGTGTCCCATATAAATCCCATGCTTTATCCATCAATTAAAAACACTTGGCACTCAATAAATTACATCAGAGGATGTCACAATTACCAAGGTCAGTGAGCTGGAGTACTCGATTATTATTTTTATTCTCGTTCAAACAAAGGCATCCCTCTAACTGAAGGGCCCTGGAGAATGATATATCACGTATGACGCCTCTAGCTTTCCTTTCTGGTCCCAGTTCTCCTCAGCTGAAACCCTGATTTAATCTTGTTTTCAACAGCCCAATGCATTAAGCAAAAACACCAGTTTAAAAGGTTAAAAATATAATCTGGCAGCTAGCAGTGATGCTTCTAAATTATACGCTCCACGGAAGCAAATATTTTGTTGCCACACTATCTAAATCCAGAGCCTCGGGGCGTGATCCAAGAAGCTGTGGACCTCAACACTCCACCCCACCCTCTGGGAGATACTGGAAAACCCAAATATGCTGAACGTAAGGGCACCAGTGGAGCCCTCCGCCAACAGAAATGCCTTCCCTACAGTCGGCTCTTATAGAGAGCTCAGTCACCTCTAAGGTGATTTTTATTTTAAAAATCTTACTTATAGGAATAAAATGTTTGAGAAGCGTTGACAGAGGGTTCCCTTGAGTCCCAGTTTTCTGCCTTTTAAATTTACAGTGTTATTCAATGATTGCTAAGGTTAAGAAGAATCAATAAGGCAAGCCTAACCCATCAGAGACAGACTCAAGCAGATTCCATATACTGTATCCGGAAAAACATCATCATGAACTGTAATTTGTTTTTAATCTACAAATCTTAAACGTTCTCATCACAAGAAAAACTGTAACTATGGATAGCAATGAATATGAACTAGATTTCCTACAGTGATCATTTCACAATACACACAAATATTAAATCATTGTGTTGTACAGCTGAAACTACTATGTTATATATGTCAAATTGTATCTCACTTAAAAAAAATACTCTAGAGAGACTTCTGCTTAATCATCAGTTAACATAAAACTTCCATGTTCCATAAGTATGCCATTCCCGAAGCATTCTGAGGTCTGTACTATAAAAGCTGAGGTTATTAACTACGTAGCTAAGTTTTCTTGATAAGCAGAAAATGCAGCACATTGTTAGTCTTCTTTTACCCAGTTACTTCTGGTACAGAAGTGACAAGAGTTCTAGCTTTCAAAATGTATCCTACGAGAAAAATAAAGGCTGTTTTCAATTTAGTAATAGTCACCATGTATAGCTAATATATTTATAACAGAAAGCCAAAAATGTCAGCTCTCGGAGAAACCTCACTTTAGACCGATCTTCAGTAATACATTGACTCATCAACCACCAACATTCCACCAAAATCACTGAGCTACCATCCCAAAACATTATTTCCCATTTTGAGAAAATATCTGCAATTTCTAGATCCTACTTTTATTGAGAGCAGGTGCCCAATAATACACCAGAAAGAAAACCTACAAGGCAAAAACAATCAGCCAAATACCATAAAACATTCTCTTATTATAACCCAATCAAATGAACAAATTCATTAAGCCATTTTATAAAACCACAATCCACAAATCATATGGACTGCAGCTTACTCCCAAAGATCGCGCACACACTGAGAAGCAGACCATTTCCTTTCTCCTTGTTGGTAAGTCATAAGTCAGCACTCTGTTCACAGAACCAGGTTTGTGTATGTTTGATACTTAGAATACAGCTTTGGAGTTGCAGAGACACCACAAAGAAGGACCTTAATTCAAAATAATGTATAACCGCCACGCTGCTCTCCAATGTGTAGGTGATTTTTTAAAAATATCACCGCATTTGCCTTTTTTATTTGTTATAAATCCCATGAATAACTTGAATTTTAGACATTTCATTATCTATTATGGTCCCTCTAAGAACTGGAGTTGGAATGGAGAAAGGAGACAAATATTCATTGGAGAATTCTGACTTCTAAACTGAAGGCAGGGTGGGGAATTGGATTGGGAGGGGGAGGGAGGCAGAAAAAAGGAAAACCAGGGAAGAAAGATGGCTTATATTCCCCTGCTCTACACAACTCTCTCCGGCAAAAGAAATAAGAGTTTAATGACAAGATTTCTGGTTCCTCGTGATAACGACTTTTTAAAAAATAAACAAAGAAAAGGAACGAAAAAATAAACTCAAGTTGGCTTCCAGAGCACCCCAGCTGTCTTGCTTCAAATGTATAACGAGTTGTACTCAACATGGTAGAATGGAGGAAAAGTCAACAAACAGCAAGGATGTTTGCAGGGACATGAAAAAAGAACACATCACGAAACTGGCTGAACAGCAAACATCATATATACATTATAAGCAGAAGGCTCTCTAAAAATCAAAGGAAAGGAGTTGGAAAGTAGAAGATGCAGAGTGAGAAAGTACACAAACCCCGCCAGCATGCAAACACAAAAGCCAGCTGTGATAAATATCAGGAAAAAATAATGGAAAGAATATTTATCTGTGGCTTCAGAGTGGAAAGATAAGAAACCAGAGCAACTAATTTTGAGTAAAAATAAAGATTTATCACTGTCAAAGTGTGTTTGGATTTGTTGACTTTTCTAGGGAGATTTTTAATACTACATTTAAAGCTGAAAGCTGAAATTCCTGTCAGCTTCAGAACACATCCCTGTACTCAGCCACTTTAACCCCTCCTCTTTAAGTTTAAAAGGAAAATTTTAAATTCACCACCATCGCATCTCAGGGCCAAAGAGTCAACTGTCAACAAGTGCTCATCGCGTTCATGTACCGAAGAGCTCTGCAATTTACCTTGGAAGATGCAAACAGGAGAATACTTTTAGGAAGCTCATTAAAGAAATATAAATACACAAAATACTTACTGAAAAGTAAATAATCCCTTCTTAAAAGTCAGAGCAGGGAGCAAAGAAAAGGGGGAACAGGCCGTCCACGTTAGAATGCTCATATTTCCAGGGCGGCATTTCCTCATCCTCATCCTTGACCTGCCACCAAGTGTCAGGTTCCAGCAAGGCGCCGGGACAGAGTGCAGGTGAGGGAGCCCCAGGCCCTGCCCGGACCGGGGTCCTAAAGGAATAAACATTTACAAGGCACAGAGAGCTCACTAGAAATAACTGCTTCTGGCGGGAGGGAAAGGGAGGAGGAGTCAGGAAGGGCATCTTGCTGGAGATGACACCTGAGCTCAACCTTAGCAGGTGAGCGGGATAAAGCAAGCAGAGAGAACCACGGGCATGAAAGCAATTGAGAAAAGAGAGAGAAAGTTCTACGAACTCATAACGGGGGGTGGGGGGGCTTGGGGGCGCATAATGGAGGGGGCCAGAAAGTAGGCCCCAAGGGCAACGAAGTATGTTATCCTGGGCCTGACTGTGCATTTCACATGCAGAATTTGGTATCCTTCAAAGCGTCCTTTTCTCTAAGTACCTAAGAAACTTGTTTTCAGAAGTCACGCCCTTAGCATACATACTAGCCTTTTAGAGATCTTTTAAAGTCTTCAAACAATGGCTAGAATAACCCTGTATTTCTCCTCCTCCGATGTATCCTGTTAGAACAGAGACCTCAGAAATCACATGGCAATTCTAATACTGCAAACCCACCTCAAAAAAAAAAAGAAAAAAAAAAAGCAGAATTTGTGTTAGATTATCTATTCACACATATCTACTCTGATAAGAAAAATATGTTTGGCTTACTTTAAATGTTTTCCTGATGTTAATTAAATTCTCTTAAAATGAAGGTCAGTTAGTTAACACTTTAAAAAGCAGCACATATACTACATATAAATGAAGTATATAAAATATTTTTCAGCAGAGACGATATTAGAAGTGAATGTTCAAAAAATGAAAATAACAGCATAATTAGCATTTTTCTTCCTTTTTCCAAAATTTTCATTAATATTCTCTATATATCATTTTCTCAGCATACAGCTTTTTAAATTAATTCCATATTACGTGAATATAAATGGTCTGCCTTTTAAAAATTCCATTTACAAATTTATCAGTGGAGGAAAGCTAAATGATTAGTGTCAATGATTAGTGCTAACCTCTAAAAGTTACAAGAATCTGACACACAACTTAAAACTGGTTTAGGACTTGAGGACACGGGGAAGGGGAAGGGTAAGCTGCAACGAAGTAAGAGAGTGGCATGGACTTATATACACTACCAAATGTGAAATAGATAGCTAGTGGGAAGCAGCCACATAGCACAGGGAGATCAGCTCGGTGCCTTGTGACCACCTAGAGGGCTGGGATAGGGAGGGTGCGAGGTAGACGCAAGAGGGAGGAGATATGGGGATGTATGTATATGTATAGCTGATTCACTTTCTTGTACAGCAGAAACTAACACAACATTGTAAAGCAATTATACTCCAATAAAGATGTTAAAAAAAAATAAAACTGGTTTAAATCTAAAAGAAATTGGGGTGAAATAATTACACAAGAAAAATGGAAGAGTACGTGATTTATGGTAACTAACATGGGTGAGGATTCAGGTGTATAAAAGAAAACCCAATTAGATCAGAGAAAGATTCATTTCAACTGAGAGTTAAGGGCTATGGAGAGCCCTTCTCCTGAGGGAGTGCAGCTCTATTGTCTGAATCTAATCTGAATGAAGGCAACAGGAAAAACAGGGGCAGGCATCCTCTGACCCTTCCCGTGGCCCTGAAGGAGAGGAACATAAAGGGAAGTGTAAGAGGACAAGCCATCAAGCAGTGAGAAAGGGTCAGATCCCCGCGGGGCTGTCGCCTACACCATTGTGTACCCCAGCCTGGCTGGTCCAGAGGGGAATCACCAGCCTTTCTATTGTTATAATCCCAACTTCAGAATCTAATGCCAAACATTAAGCGTTCTACCCTTCAGAACGCTATCAAAAGGCATTACTGATAACGACGTAAGATGTATAGGCTCTGAGAAGTCCAATATGCATAAGCTTTAGAATCTGAGAGACCTGGATTCAAATTTCCTGAGCTTGCAAATCCTTTACTAACTGTGCAGGCTCCTAGGCGAAGCTCAATCTCCAGGCATCTCCGCTTCCCCATTTCTCCAAGGACGGTGACATCACCTCCTCTGAGGCCTGAGGAAATTGAACACCTGGCAGGGGCGGGACGCCCTGGCAGGCGTCCCACACCCTGCAAGGGACCCGGAGTTCTTACTGCCTCCTGCAGTCAGTAGATGGTACAGCAGCTGGGAGAAGGCACGGAGGGGAAAGCCCTGCTGCGACCTCCCCACTACCAACAGAAGAAGCCGCCCCTGAAGAATGGGTGAAGGGGAGAACGTCTTCTCTTCCAGGGGGTCCCCTGGGAGCTAAGGAAGGCTGCAGGCTCACCACCCCGGCTAAACTGTACTCCTCGGCACACGCGAGGAGCAGTGGTATTTCTTATCCAACACAGAGTCTGTATGCTTAAGTATCAGGGACAGGATTTCCAACTAATAAACCCAAAACATGAGCTCTGACAGTCAAGGGAAGTGCGGCTGCAGGGTGGGAGGAGGGCACACAAATTATTAAGGTGATGAAGCTTTCTGTCTTTTCTCTCCATCTGGGGAAAAGATGAGTTGTGCTATTTTTTAATGTTTAAAACAGTAGCACATGAGCAGACAACTGTTATAAGACAATAATTCAATTGAAGGGCATTCTAGTGTGTAAACCACTCAAGTTTCACCCTTGTGTAGTTTATTACATTATCAGAACCTCCTGATTGAATTACTTCCCTGCAGAGCTTCCAAGGCTCTGCTTTTCCCCCCATATAACATCTAATATTGCTTATCAAGAGGCTATATTTGTCCTTTGCTATTTTACCATCTGATATCTAAGGACACCTCTTTGTTAAGGACCTTTTTTTAGAAACCCTGGGTCGTGTGCATCTCACCACATCTGTAACCGAAAAGGCTTAACTGCCCTCACAGGAAGGTCGAAACTGTACAACATAAAGTTACACCAGCTTCCAGAAGGGTCTAAGTCAACAGTTTCATCAAAGCCTTAATTGGCATATGGTCTAAGTTAACACTCAGAATAAGCAAATAAAAGGCACTTTTCCTGGCCTGCTGTTGGCCTCTGGTTTTCGGATTAACTAAACCAGTGCCACTGCTGCGACAGGTTGTACTAAGGACTGTCAGGGAGGAGATGGAAGGAGTGGGGAAGGTCTTTCCCTTTAGTCGACACTAACAGCAAGATCAAGAGACAAGAAAGGAAAAAGTCAACACACAGGGACGTGAGAACCCAGGCAAAGGCAGACCTTCACTCGAGAAGAGAAGGGCTTGCAGCTCCTCTTCCAAGCTGTAAACAAAATACAAGCTCGAGCCTAAATCATCACAGACAATGGCAAAAGAAAAAAGATTTCAGGGGTGCATGCCACAACTAACGAGATTCAAGATTAGAAAAATAACTCATTGAATTGGCTTTGAAACTAGAGAAAATGAACTTTGAATTATTTTGGATTTACAAAAGCAGCTCTTCCTTGCAGCATTAATTTAACTGTAATATATTCAGGTACAAGAAGGCAGATATGAGGAGGATTCGTGTTTTTATTCTCTGGAGATCATATATTTGATTTTTTTGAAAATATGTAAGTAGGCGCAATGCCTAAGTGGGCAAAGCACATATGTAGGCAATTTCCACCCCGCCTCAAAAGTTCATGTAAGTTGGAAACATTTAAAACAAAATTCAACCTCATTGGTAACTACATAAACGAGTCAAGTTTTGTGTCACTGTGTTTAAAGAGAATACCCAGTATGGAAAGGGTTTGGCTAAAAAATAAATGTAAAGGTACAAAACTGCTCAGACATACAGTAGAGGCAGGACCTAAGGACAAGGGTGCGGGAGTCAGAAAGGCATGGGTTCGAATCAGAGCTCTGCCACATAATACAGTCCAGCGACCCTGCGCGAGCTTCTCAACCCCATGCGTGGCTCAAGTTCCTCATCTATAACACGGTGAGGGATGGTACCCACCTCCCCCGGTCAGAGCGGCTCTGCACAGGACCTGGCTAAGAGCAAGACACCATCACTGCCACCCATGCGCCAGCCCTGGGTGCGCCTCCCCCAAAAAGAGAAAGAAACCAGCTGTTAAGCAGCAGCAGCCTAGCTGGAATTTCCTCATCCTTGCAGAAAAAAAAGATAAAAAGCTCAGATCCCGATGCTCCCTCTTTAAGGATGATTTTAAACTGCAGGCGTCTGACCAGGGACCTCCACTTCAATTCAAAAGGAGGGAAGGCACTGAGGACAAGGTAAAAGTTGAGATGGGAGCCAGGAGCGAGCAGGGCAGTGATCAGAGACCCCGAAGAAACTGCCAACCTCGCAAGAATACAAGTCTACTCTGCTCTGCTCTCCGAGCAACCAGAGACACTGGTCTGTGGGCAATGTGGTCCCGTGCCCACACTTCTGCTGCTGGTCCAGCTCAGCCAGAGACAGTCAAGACCCTGGGCTTCACTAACAGCCAGGAGAAGCACCTGGTATTCCCCCCTAAGGGTGAGTCACTGGATGGTTTACACACTCAGCTTCCTCGGAGCAGGGGAAGGAGGGCTGTGGGGCTGCAGGTCCTCTCTGCCCAGGGGACAATGCATGTGGGATGCCATCTATTGGGCATCTGGGGAAAGCGAGGCTCTAGAGGATAGCTGGCTAAGTGTGTAAAGGTTCTTTGATCCCTGACTGCCCTCCTGGGTGGGGTCTGACCCCAAAATACCCATCGGTTCCAGCACAAGTTTCCAAAATATGCTACTGAGTGAACGAGTGATGGCTTTATCCCACCACGGCCATCTCTCAGGAGAGGGCTCCTCCCAGCACAAGCCACTGTCCCTTGGTGGGGAAGGGAGACAAAGGTAGGGGGGAAATAAACTACGAAAGAGGAAACGCAGACCCATTTGGAGATTTCAAAGAAGATCCAACCTGTGGATCAGAAAGCTGAAATGTGCCTGCTATCTCCATATGGAATAACTCCTCGAAATGCTGTCAAGGCTTCCCAATCCTGGCGGCCTATATCATTACAGGGTCCACGCTGCCTTCCCTTCCAAGTCTCTCTCATTACACTGGCCCTCCAACCCCACGATTTCCAAACTCACTGATGTCTCTCAGCACCTCGGCTTCTATGCACACTGCTCTTTCCCTCGTGACCCTCAGCTGATTCCTACTCAGCCCTTCCATCTCAGCTTAAATGGGATCCTTCCCCCTGCACAAAAACAGTTCCGACGCCTACAGTATACCCCCATAAAGCCCTGTACCTCGTGGCAGCACCTGGCCAGCTTAATCTGCTTACAGTCCCTCTTTCCTGATGGACGATAAGCTCCAGGAAGGCAGGGACCACTGTGTCATTACCCTCTGTATCCCCAGTGCAAGTAGATGCCAACCAGCTGATGATACTCCAACTTCATCTCCTTCCCCAAGCACTTCAGCCTCCAGCCAAATCCTTCAAAGTTCCTAAACCCCACAGCTTTCCTACTACTGCTCTATAAAAATTCAGGCCACCTTTTAAAACTCTGCTCAAGGGCTGCCTTCTCCAGGATATCTTCCCAGTCTCCTAGCAATACACATGCCTTTGACCTTCACCCTGGTGGAAAGACTCAGGCTTCACAGCAATACAAACCTACCTTCCAATCAGGCCCTGCCACTGACAAGATGAGTTACCTGAACTGAGGCCTCATGTCCCAAATAATGAAATCTAACTCCTGGGACTGATTAAGAAAAAGAGAAAAGAACCTGGCACGCAGTGCACCTGAAATAACGGCTCCCTCCATCCACCCCTCCTCAACACCATGTATGATTTGTTGCTTAGTTATTTGTCTTGCCCTTAGATGTAGGGCCCCTGGAGGGCATTTTCTTATGTGGGTTCCTAAATGTGAGATCACTGGCGTCACCGAAACAGCAACCATAACAGCAATCACCTCACACGTACTGAGTGGTTCAAAGTTTACTGCATGTTTAGATACTGCCTAATTTCTAGTATGTACAGTGAATCCCACATTTAATTAAATATGTCCATACAGAATACATGTGCAGTAACATATAGCTACCTATATATTTGGTATCCCAAAGATTCTAGTGTAGTTTTAAGCTTTAAAATCTCCAAAATTATAAAAGCTACAAACTTACAAAATACACCATTTGGGAGTGTATTTAAGTTTCTTTTACACGTAGTTTACAAATTTTGAATGCAGAAGTTTTCATTTTACATGTTTCAGTCCTTCTGATTAAAAATGTCAAATGTTAAAACTTCCCAAACAGGATTTGGGGAATTTTAAGACATTCCATTCATTTCAGCTACTACAGGAATCCTTTTTTCGGCAAGATGCTCAGTTTGAAGGCAGTCGCTGGCAGAATCTACAGCTGTAGTTCTTTCTCTGCACCCCGAGGACCATGCACGTGGCTGGCAGCTCGGCTGTTGTCACAACTGTCTCCTTCTGGAAGGAAAACACTGGCCCAGCCCAGACTCCACCACGCCACAGCCACCTTCTGCCTTTGCTCGCTTCCTACCCAGCACATCACTTGGCTCCACGGGGTCGATGAGACCTGGGAAGTATTTCAGGAACTGCACCTCCTTCCTACCGCTGATAGTCGCAGACAGGTACAACCCACACAAATGAGCTCTTCATCGCCCTGTACTTGCAGGATGCTAGTACAGATGACCTCCCCTCCTCAAACCTCTGTTAGTACTATTATTTCATGTTGGATGGCCTCTAAAAGGCTGAAGACCGGCATCATGCACTAGCTGTCCTGGCTCAAAGCTGCTTATGCTACCGTCTTCCAGAAGCACGCTTCTCAGCTCAGCCGGGCCATTCTTCAACTGCCTGCTCTCAATGAATTTCAGGAGATAATACTGATTATGGAGATTAATGAACGCAAAGAGATCACAGATGACTTACACATGATAAAGTTATTCCACAACTGTTTTTGTTAGCTACGGTTTTCAGGCCGTACAGTACTTAATGTTTGGAATAACTCATCTAAAAGGCTGAAATTGTGCTTATTAAAATAATCAATAACCTGAAAGAAACAAAAACTCAGTGAATTATTTCCTGTTAGTCTGTCAGATCTGACAACCGAACCACATGCAAATGTAATATTGTGGTGTTTCAGTTGTCTACTGCTGTGTAACAAACCACCCCCAAACATAATGGCTTCAAAGGACAACTGGCAATTAGAATTCATTAATTCAGCAGAACTAGAAGGAAAGGGCTCATCTCTGCTCCATGCAGTGTGGCCTGGGGAAGCTTGATGGACCAAGAAGCCAGCATGGCTTCACTCACAGGTCAGCTGCCTCAGCTGGGTGGCTGGAATGGCGGGGGGATGACCAGGCCTCCGCTCCTTTTGTAATCTCTCACCCACCAGGGCCACCCTCTCCAGCAGGGTAGTCAGACGTCTTTATACGGCAGCTGCCTTCTAAGAAGATGTTGAGGACTGGATTTATATGTTGAAGTCCTAACCCTCAGTACACTTCAGAATGTGAATGTATTTGGAGACAGGGTCTTGAAAGAGGTAGTTAAGGTTAAATTAGGTCACATGGGTGGGCCCTAATCCAATATGATTGGTGTCCTTATAAGAAAAGGAAGGACCACCAGGGATGGGCACTCACACAGAAAAAGCCATGTGAGGACACAGCGAGAGACAGCCATCTGCAAGCCAAGGAGAGAGGCCTCAGGAGAAACCCAACATGCCAACACCTCGATCTTGGACTTCCAGCCTCCAAAACTATGAGAAAATAAGTTTCTGTTGTTTAAGCCACCTAGCCTGTGGTATTTTGTCATGGCAGCCCCAGCAGACTAATATAGAGAACAAAAACAGAAGCTACAACACCCCTTAAGGCAACATCCAAAAGTCACAGACCTCTGTCACAAAGACTGGTCAGAGCAAATCACAAAACTAGCTCAGATGCACGGGGAGGGGATCCACCTCCTGAGAGAGGTCCAGCACGCTGGCTGTATTTGAAGATGACAGAGGAAGAATGTGGGACTAAGTTAAAACCCTGAGTTCTCTTATCTGATCTCCAACTGCCTGCAAACCCTGTTGGGAAAGTTGGGTAATGTCCACCTCAATACATGGCCTTTAGATATAACTCTTTCATTGAATGGTTTACAGAGTCAAACAACTGAATGCTTATTATGTGAAAATAGTTCAAGAATGTGAAAATAGTTCTCAAGCAGTTTATGTTGAGAAGCATAAACTGCTGACACACATAGTACAGTTACCTGTTCGCTCCAATAGCTCTCCTGCATACCCTACACAAATAGCCATAGAGCAAAACTACAGACTCCATTCTGAATTCTACCCAAGAGCATGTAAAAACAAAAGCACCCAAACCCTAATGCAGTCTCAAGTAGCACAGCAGGGACCCAGTCTGTAAGTTCTGGGATCTGGCAAGAAGCACACTTCTTTGCGTTTGTGGTCCTTGTGCAAAGAGGGCCTTTCCTCAAGGTCATCGATTCAACAGTCGAGCGCTCCAGAAAACTCTCATTGCTCACCCATCACAAGTTCTGATTACGATTAGAGCGCTCCACAACTGCGTAGCAGGAAGCACGAGAAGGCCAGGTATGGACCGGAAAGGAGGAGGGGCCTCGGGGGCTCCTCGAAGGGACTTGGTAATAGTAAACAGCTGTTTCATACCAACAGCCTGGAAGCCAAACACACAACTGCCTGCTCTGGTTGGATTCTGCTAAACCAGTACTAATTAGAATGGGAGCACGGAGCTTGAAATAATGATTC
Organism: Orcinus orca; assembly: GCF_937001465.1. Taxonomy (NCBI): domain Eukaryota; kingdom Metazoa; phylum Chordata; class Mammalia; order Artiodactyla; family Delphinidae; genus Orcinus; species Orcinus orca. Next base: position 156,894,109 of record NC_064560.1, on the reverse strand, counting down.
TCATCCTAAATACAGAGCAAGAAAAGCAGGGTACGAACGGAGTTAAGTGTTTGCAAGTGAGAAGTATTATGTGGACGGCTGGAAATAAAACCTCAATCGAGAATGACTTGCAGTAGTCTTAAACCTGCTGCCGAAAACACCCCTAATGCATATTTATTAGGTCTGTCATCCAAGAGGCTTGTACCCCCCAGCCGTCGTTAGTCATTAGTAGGCACTAATGACCGCGGCCTTGCAGCACCACCCTAGCGCGCTGCAACGCAGCTCTGAGCAGCTGGTGGAATGGGAACAGACGGCCTGCTTCCCTTCAAGGCAGAACTTTCTGCAGGTGACAAAATGACTGTTAGGTGACTGACAAAAAGAAAAACAAAAGTTGAAACAGGAATATCTGACGTCAGTAAAGTACATGTTTAGTATCACAGGGAGCCTTTAACTTGGGCCCTTAAGGTTGAGAGGACTGTTTACAAAACTGCAGCTGTGCTACAGAACCAGAATCTGCAATCCTTCCAAATCGAGAAACAGTCACCAAACCCCAGAGACACCTCTGAGCTGAGCAGGGCGCTGCAGTGTGCCAGAGAAACCCAACCTCCCATGCACCTGAAAAGGCATACCTCGCACTCCAAGAGGGGTAGAAGTCACCCCTTGTCCTCAAAGGGTCAACTCTTCTTGGAGGGAGGAGCAGATCTTCTCAATGAGCCCTAGTGGAACGCAATTACCACTCTGGGCACGTGGCGAGCAGCGCAGCGGACTGAACCCTGCGTGTGTCTAGGGACGTTAAATGTATGTCCTTCTACTTGTTTGCTCTTCTATTTTACCTTTAGTAAATGGTTTACATACTTTGCCTCCTTAACTAACAGGATACTCGGAACCCTTTGGCGTAAGAGTGAAACCCACTCAGGGTGGCTTAAACCGGAAAAAAGTAAATAAAAACTGAAAAAGATGGGGGACTCTCAGAGGATACAGGGTTACTTTCTCAGAAAAGTTTCCCCTGACTTTCCTGTCTACAAGGGCCCCCACTACCTTATCTCCAGCACTTGACCTGGCTAGTTCCCCCCAACACACAACAAGCACTCTCCTCCCCTTATCCTGCTTCATCTTCCTCCTGACACTCTCTGAAATTAGATGCCACGTCTACCTGCATGCCGACTCATTTGCACCACCCATCTCCCCCACTCACAGGTGAGCTCCCTGCAGGCGGGGCCATCTGTCTCACTCCTACTGTATGCAGCCCGGTGTCTGGGGCAGTGCTGGCCCTCAGTCAGTATTTTTGAGTCACTGAATGAGTGGCTGGTCACTTGCAACCCTGGACAGTGGGTGCAACTGGATCTCATGAGGGACAGGAACCAGAAACTGGAACCCAGACAGCAGCTGGCTCCCATACGCCCCGGTCCCTCTCTGCCTGGGCTTCTCCTTCCACCGGCGCTGCTGCAGCCCTCTTTGCAGAAGTGCTTTCTCCACTCCAAGTTTCAGAGCTGAAAATCCAGCTACAGTCTCCCACGCCTTTAGGATAAAGTCCCGAATCCTGCTGGACCTGCCCTCCCACCCTCATCTCTCACATTATGTATTCCAACCACTCTCTTCTAGTCATTCGGGGCTTTTCTCCATTCCTCAAAGGAGCATGTGTGCTCACCTCTGGGTCTTAGAATACTCCTCCTCCTAGAGCAATCTTTCCCTCTACCTCCACCTGGCTAACCCCTTCTCATCCTGGCACATGGTTAGGTGACCCTGTTAATGTACCCCCCGTCACAGCTTATACTCTAAACTGCTTTCTATGCAGGATCCACAGCGGCAGAGATGGTACCTGTCTTGTTCACCACTACATCCCTTAGTGCCAAGGACAGCATCCGACACGTAGCAGATGCTCAAATATTTGTGGAATAAATAAATGAACTGTGTATTTGTACTAGCTGTTCCCTAAAGGGCTGTGACAAGAATAAGACAGCAATTCACGTGTCTGCCTTGTCTTGCTGTATCCCCCATGCCTGGAAGAGCACAATCCCAATAAATATTTGCTGAATGAATAAATCCCTGGCTTGCCTGATGTAACTCCACCCCTTTCTCTCCCAGTTGGGAAAACATAGCAGATGCGAGTGTGTAAAATCACGTTATTAAAGGGACATTTTGGAATCATTGAAAAGATCCATACTTTATTACGTGTCATACATTACCGGCCATGCACCTCAAAACTGATCATCACGTACTAAGGCGGCTGAGAACAGCTGATTTAGACAAAGCTAACAAATGTGAAGCACTTTCTGCTCTCGTTATTTTTATTTTCCAGAAGATAAAAGTGACAGTAAGCTCAATAAGAACCATTAACAGAATCATTCTTACCCTCGACTGACTTTCTTCTTATAGACTCTGCTCACGCCAGGGGAAACCCTTAGTTAAATCAAAAGATGTCAGAAATTCCTTTTCAGTTATTTTTCTCCCATACCAAGGAGCTCCATCAAGAGCTACTGTCTCCATTCCAAAGACAATCTATGGCCCCACCTTGCTGATCCCCACATAACAGACACAAAACCACTGCCTCAATGTGACAATACTGGTCTCCCTCAAATACAGCAACTGGCATGGTTTTGGTTTTTGGTCTTTTCTGTGTACATGTTTTATCCTTTTGATAAAATATGTTTTGGTAAAGGTGCTGGAACCTCTATCAACCTGGTTTTACTTTTGTTTACCGAAAGCATACCCAAACATTAATCATATGATGAAATACAACTGAAAACGAAAAGTCCTAATGAAGGTTTCAGGCTTGGTGTGTTAAAGAGAGAAACAAATAAATCTGAGAGAGCCAGACAAGAAACCACACAGACAGCCACATACTCCAAACAAGGCTAAAGTTAGTAAAGGAAAATATAGCAACCCGAAGCCAGTCACATCATGACCCTTAATAGCCTACAGAAGTAGACACTCCATCCACACAAACAGAGCCGAGCTCTGCAGATGACCCTACATGCTGAGCGACAGCAAAGGTTTTGTTTTGTATCTTTTTTTTTAAGTTCAAAGACCTTTTAGTCTATAAAGGACACGAGTGTTTGATGTCTGGGCCCAAATTAGAGAGGACGATGAGAAAAGGAAAAGTGTTAGGATGTATTTTAAGGTTTCTTATTACTACCAAGGGGAGGGGTCAAGGCAAAATGCCAAGGTTAAGACAAAAATGGGCATCTAGAAATCGGAGCTGCTTGTTTCAAAGAATAAAGACCATAAACTCTTCCAGCAACAGTCCTCTTTGTCTGTTACCTGATAAAATGCTACACAATCCAAAGGGAAATAGGCACGTACCCCTGACCTTTAGCCGTTTGTAGATCTTGGTCAGTTTCAATTACAATATTTTTGAGTCATATCTGTAGAAATTCTTAACCCTTTTTTGTGCGAAGGATCCTTTTGGCAGTCTAGTAAAGTATACTGAGCCCTTTTCAGAAAAAAAATTTTTTAATAAATTTATTTATTTTTTTTGGCTGCGTCGGATCCTCATTGCCGCGCGTGGGCTTTCTCTAGTTGCGGCAAGCAGGGGCTGCTCTTCGTTGCGGTGCGCAGGCTTCTCATTGTGGTGGCTTCTCTTGTTGTGGAGCATGGGCTCTAGGCACGTGGGCTTCAGTAGCTGTGGTTCGTGGGCTCAGTTGTGGCTCGCGGGCTCTAGAGCACAGGCTCAGTAGTTGTGGCACACGGGCTTAGTTGCTCTGCGGCATGTGGGATCTTCCCGGACCAGGGCTCAAACTAGTGTCCCCTGCATTGGCAGGAGGATTCTTAACCACCACGCCACCAAGGAAGTCCAGAAAAATATTTTTAAATGCATAAAATACAATACAAAGGATTAAAAATGGAATCAATTATACTTGGTTATCAAGATAGTTTTAAGTTGTGATACAATAACGTATGTACTTCTGGATTAATGTATTAACGAATCTAGCAGCAGGTCTATCTGTTGCCTATACACATAATGGAGTGAAATGCTAAATCTCAGTTTGAATACAGTAAAACTAAAGATGATTTTCCCCCATCTAAGTTCAAGGGCTCCCTGGATTCCATCTGTGGACCCTAGGTTAAAAACCTCTGGATGAGAGAGCCAATAAAAATACATTCTGTGAAGCACCAAATGAAAAAGAAAGTCTTGCAAAATGCATTATCCATTCAACTGTGAGGTGAGGGGAACTAAGAATAAGCAATATTTTTCCAGAAACCATGATGGGCCATTAGTCAGCAAGAGAGCTGCATGCTTTAAATTGAATCCAGAAAGAGATTCAGCTCCCCTCATAAAAGTTACAAGAAAAATTGAAGCTTTGAGGAACTGACTGGACTCTGCTAACAGCACTGCTGGACTCTGCCCTGAAGTGGGGAAACAGTGACCCGGCAGTGTAGTGATCCAGCTCAACTATGAACTTGAACAAATCCCCTTCCTTCCGGGAGCCTCAGTTGCTTCATCAGTAAAATTAAAGAGCTGAACATGTACCATGACCTCTTAGGGCCCTTTCAGTTCTAAAATTTCAGCATCAGATTATCTCTTCCTTATGTTGATTATTTCAGCCCACTGAGCTTAATTTCAAAACATCACTGCCTTCCTTAAACTTGGAACAGAAAGTTTTACCAAATTTTGAACACCCTCATGTACAACCTAACACCAATGTACCAAATATACGTATACCATTACAACTTTTAAAAATGCCTGTTTTGCACATCTCTACTTCCAAAAAAGTAATCACAGCATCAATCTTTTCTGCTATTAAAACACAGTTCCCATTTGAATTCTAACACCTTCACCTTAAGAATATACAAAATCAACACATGCTGGGCTACCTAGACTATGTTAACTATATGTTTTCAACATTTCAGCCAATGAACAATATGACAGGGTATAAACCAGAACGGTCCTTGACAACTACCTAATCCAATCATATTTCATTATTTCTAAAGAAACAGAGAAAGGGTAAGGGCCTAAGTCACTAATCACAAAGCCAGTGGGCAAGAAAGGAATTCAATCCAGGTCTCCTGACTGCTGGTTCATCCTCTCCTCACGAACTATACCGAACTGCCTCTCAAATCCTGACACACTTCCCCAACTTCAACATTTTAGCCTGGTTTAAAATTAACAGCAAAAAAGACCAAACAGGTAGACCAGTCCTTTTCTCTATCTTCCATTACATAATGGACACAACAATGAGTTGTGGCTACGATGCATTCACTGGTTGAAATCAAGAAATAATTAAATTCTACCAATCTGCCAAGAAAATGATGACCCTACTAAAATCCTGACTAGCTGGCAATTCTCTTAATATCGTGTAAAGCACGAAAAGACGCAGAAGCATCTATATATGGATATAGACATATACATATATAGCTCCTCAGTCTGCTCTCCAGGACCTCTTAGCAACATTTCACTATGAAATTTAGAAGCAAACAAAAAGGACTACCACACAACCGTTTTTTATTTTTTAAATGAAAAACACACTGTATTTTACAAGCAAAAAGCTTCTATCAATATCAATATTGGGCATTTTTAGATCTCAAGGTTAATTTTATCAGTGAGAAAACCTACTAGAATTGTCTGCCATTATTTATGTTCTAGATGATCAGACATGCAAATCTGATAATAATTTTTATTTGATTGTTACTGCTGTTTTAAAAGGGAGAGCCCTGTCTCAAGTCCTAAGGGTAGGATAATGATTAATAAGGGTCTCTTTAAAGTCTCCCTACCTTTTCACCCTTTCCCCCCGCACTCTTCAAATGTGTTCAATATCGCTAGAGAGTCAGAAAACTACTCTCAGAAACAGAAAAAGGCCACAATTCTTCTGAAGTATTCAAAATCCAGACGAGCATCTGCTCAGAACCTGGTCTCAACTCACCTTTCGCTTCCTCAGAGAGACCTTCCCTGACCTCCCAGCTAAAGAAGCAAGACCTGCCTACAACAGACATTTCCCAAGCTGACCCACTTCTGCTGAGAACTTGGCAGCACCCAAAATTGCCATCTACTATTCCTTTGTTTACATGTTTCCTCCTGTTTATACCTGCCACTCCACACTAAAATGAAACCTCCTTGTTCACTGCTGGAGCCGGTATGCCTAAACAGTGCTGGCACATAGTAGGTGCACAAATAACTGCTGAGTGGCCCAAAGTATTGATGTAAGTGCCAACTCTGTCATATGAAGTGTCTCCTGGAAAAGCATTCTTAAAGGACAGAGCACATGCAATTGGCAACGCATTTACACAGCCTACTTTAGAGTAAGCCTGTGATACTAGGACAATCCAGGGTATAAATCCCTTTCAGGGCTTTGGAATGCCCAGCACTTCCAGCTGTGAACACAAAACCCTCTCCAGGCCCATTCACACACTGCTTTCATGAAACATCTCAACAACGATTTCCTCAAAAGGAAATAATGAAATAAAGCCCTGGCCTAAGTTAATCTTTCGTGTCAGGTTCACAATGTTAAACATACTTTGAAGCCAGCCGCACAAACAAAACCAAACTGCACAATATTAGGCTGGGCTGAGATTACATAAAACAAGCTAAACTCTGGCTTTTTTCCTCCCATTCCTCTCTCCTTCCAGTGAACCCTGATATCTGTCTTTTAAGTGCAATTAGATGCAGGTGAGAAAAATGCTTATCTGCAAACAGCTTCCAAATAGGTAATGAGATTTCCAATGATATTCCACCTAATACTGTAGCAACAAGGTAAGTTGGACTGGACAACTTAGAGCTGAGCTGTGTCTGGAAGCTCCTCTTAAAAATTCTTCTTTTTAAAATTATGTTTAAGTCGGCACTTACTTCAAAGTATTCAGTTATCAAAACACATTTTTCAGAGTGCCCTGAGTTTTTCCATACCCATGACTCTTCGCGTGTGTGCTAAGCCTACCTTTCAGCACCCATAATGTTAAGAATACAGGTCTTTCAAGAGAGAAGCACAAAAGCGCGGGTTCTCAGGAGTGACAGATCCAAAGGGAAAAATAATCCTTTCTCTTCCAATACTAAACCCAAGTTGCTGCTTCTCCGGAGTTTCCCCGCACTTTCCCCTCCCACTCCGCTCCCCTTTCACTGCCCACTTTACCCTGCTTTAATCCTGGCGAAGCCTTTCTCTTGTCTTATTAAGGGTAAACAATAGAAATGTCACAAGGAAACTCAGGAAGAAAATGAAGTCTCTAATTGCTGCCGTTTAACGACTGTAGATAATTACTATCTTCAAAATGTGGTTTTCACAAGAGGAGAGGGAGTCGAGGCGGGTGAGGCTGGCGAGCTCCCCGCCGCTGGGAGGACATCTGCGAGGCCGAATCCCAGGACCGAGGGACGAAAGGGATGCGGTCCCGTGCCGGGGAGCCCGGGGTGGGGGGCAGCGGCGTTCCTGCCCACTCCGGGACACTCCCGGCCGAGTCACAGACAGTTCAGTGCCCTCGGGCTGCGGCTACCCGTGGCGGTCACCATAACAATATGCAAAGCGCTGCCCGTGGACGCCCCCCGCGCGGATCCCACCGCCCGCTGCGGCCGAGCCGGCGGTGCCGCGCCTGGAGTTCCGGGCCCCGGGCTCACAGTAAGCTGGGTCAGAGGGCCCCCGGGGGCCTCTCAGCTTCGCCAAGGTGGTGGTGGTGGGGGGTGTCCTCGGACACCGCGTGGTGCCTGCGACGGCGGTGCCTCAGCCCTGGCCACTACCCCCGCTACCCGGCCCGGGGCGCGCAGGGAAGTCGAACCCCTATCCCTGCGGTACCGCCGACGACTTGGTCCCCGAACGCTGAGCCCCGCGGGGCGCGGGGTCGCCCCAGTCCCCGCCACTTCCTTCGCCACCGTCCTCGGCGCGGATAGCGCATCCCGGTGCCCGCCGCAGCGCCCCGCGCGCGCCTCCCCGCCCCCGCCCCCGCCGTCCCAGCCCTCCGAGCCGCTCGCGCCGACCCAAGCGCCCGGGCGATCCCCACAGAGCCCCCGAGCCACCCCGCTGGCCCTGCTCGGGGATGCGGGCGCGCTGCTGCCACCCAGCCCGGAGCGCTCGCCGCCCGCCCCAAAGCTCCCCGGGTCGGGGACCCCCAGACTTACCCCAGAACCACCAGCTCCCCGTATTTCACCGGCTCCTTGTTGAGGGCGCAGTGCTCCTCCTGGCCGGGGGAAAACATGGAGCCCTGCTCGGCCGCCGCCGTCGCCTCCGCCGCGACCCCCGCCGAGTCCGCGCCGCCGCTACAATCCCATCCCGAGAAGGGAGTGAGCGCGCCAGGGAAGGGCACGGCGGCGAAGGGGGCGCGGGGCGGCCAATCCCGCGGCTGCTCCGTCGTGGCTGCGCGGCTGCCCTGCCGGGCTCTCCGGAGCTCCGCGCAGCGCAGCTGCCCCGAGCCGGACTCGGCAACAAATGGAACCAGGCAGCAGGGGGACCTACCCGCGCCGAGCGCCTGAGCCGCCGCCGCCGCCGCCGCCGAAGCCCCGCGGGAGGGAGGAAGGGAAAGAGCGAGAAAGCTAGGGAGGGGCGGGGGCAGCGGGCGGGGGAAGGGCGGGGGAAGGGCGGGGGAGGGGGAGGGGCGGGGGCCGGACCGCTGAGCCGCCCCGCGGGCGCGCGGGCAGGTGGGAGCCGCCCGGCCCTCCGCGAGACGCCCGCAGCCCCCCCGCCCACCCGGCGCCCCCTCCCCCGGCGCGTGGGGCCGCCCACGTCCCCTCCCCGCCCCCCTCGGGCCCTGCGGTGGATCGCCCGGGTGTTATGTAAACATAGAGTAAAAGGGAAAAGAAGTTCTTAAAGGAGCAGCTCTATTTTTTTTTTTTTTCTCGCTTCCTTTCCCAAACTTAACAGCGCGGGGTCCACAGCCCTGGTCGCCGAGTTCTCCAGCGGCTGAAGGCTGCGCAGGATCCCGGAAGCACAGCGGTCAAGGTTCCCAAGCCTAGCCTAGTTTCCCCAGGTTAGTTAGCTGTAAATAAAGAACTTGCTCTCGGGGTATTAGAGCATTTGCTTTCCCGGTGTCACTGTGTCGCGGCACACATCCGGAGGTGTCGCACAGGCGCACCTGGGTGCCTCCTCTTCCAAAACCAAGTCCTTAAGAGCTTGAAGACGTCTAGAAATTTGGAGGGGCTCGCCAATTGGCACTGGATTAGAGGGAGTCTTGAAGGCACTTGGAGCACACTGCCGTGGTGCAGGATGTAACAACTCGGTTTGTCGTCAGCAGAGTTCCACATGGTTCCAAAAAAATGTTTTGCTGTTGTTGGGGGTTTTTTTGTTTTTTTTTAATCCAGACCCTGTCCGCTTTCCCATACCTTCTCTCAATCCCCTAAGGAATTTATGAGGAAATTATTTGGGTAAACATTTTAATGGATATAAAAGTTCCTTTATTATAATTTAGCCGATGCATTGTTTGCTTTTTATGCTTTTCTAAATAGTCACTACTATGGCTTTAAAATATTTTAGAGTATAACAGCTTTACTGACTGCTGTTTCTCCTCATACAGGATTTTACTGTTTTCCCATTTATTAAGCACTCATACTGGAAACTCTGCATATTATTGTCAGTCACTGCCTCTCAAGACTGTTAAATAATTTTCAAAGAAATAAATACTGCAAAGCCACCCTATGTATAAACACTGACTGGTGGGCTATGACCCTAAGTAAAGGGCTAGGAAAAAGAAATAATTGCATCAGTAACATTCCATTGCACCGTTCAGCACACTTTGTCTAACATTCTCTGACAGGTTATTACTATAGTGACAAGATGCTGCAGGAAATGTTACTTCAGTTAGTAACGAATTTGTTTTTAATTGGGAAATAAATTATTTTGGGAAATAAATTATTTGGGAAATAAATTATTTCAAAGTAACTAAAGCCACACCATTGGTTAGTCAAACACACAAAAACTTTTTAAACAACATACTTCACCTAAGTATAAAATTTCTATACTTCATCTGAACACCGTTATTCAGCATATTTTACATACTCTCTGTAATATGTGTGTGTGTATAGTTAGTTTTAACCAACAATCCTTCACTAAAGGGTTGAATGCTTTCTCATCACTAGGGTCTTGGTGTGAATTTCTGTCTGAATTTCTGCCTAATTAATGTTGTCTTCATTTATCTACTCCATGCTCCTACTTACCTTATAGATGTGTGGCTAGCAAAGGTCTATCAGAATCATGCCTTGGTTATGAAGTCCCCAGTTATTATAGTACCTGGATCTGTCATTCTAACTTCTCCAGGCTTGTTCTGTTGCTGCTACTGCTCTCCAGGCTGCGATTACCCCCTCCCTCCTTCTCCCTTGGCATGCTGTGCTTTTGTGCATTGCATTACACTATTCTGGCTCCATTTCCTCCTTGCTGTGCTCTGCATCTGCTCTTAGGAAGATGGAAACAAACATTTATTAACCTCCTACTAAGTTCCAAACACTAGGCTGAGAGTTTCCCATAAGATGTCTCAGTCTTTGCAGGACCTCCATTCTAGCTGTTTGCCCAGGACGCCTCTGACTTCCAGAGGGCCATCTCTCTCTTTCTGCTCTCCCTGCATGTCTTTCAGCTTGTTTAAAGTTCTTCATCAGGTCTGTCTTTATCAGTTACTTACAGGAAGTGTTGCTTTGAATTAAGTTTTTGTAGCAGTGGAGGCTTTTTATCTTAGGCAACGCAGGGCTCACAGACCAGTTCGGGGAATCATTCTGACACCTGAAAACCTCAGGAATGCATACAGGCACCAGGAATGGAAATCCAAATGAGCAAAAGGGCCAAGTGAGGACTGTGGCAAATTGGTGAGACTGTGCCATCTCAGAGGCGCATCAGACACTGCTCTCCAGCTAATTGTCGCCATGTGACAATGACAGCTTACTGTTGCTAAATTTAATTTTTTTTTAAGTGCAAATCCTGTGTTTTATGCCAAATCCAACTTGTAACTATAGGCAACTCATTCCAGTTCTGTTTTGTTTTGTTTTAAACACAGAATGGGCCCACCAAAACCATGTCTGTTTTCTAGATTGGGCCCAAGTTCCCCAAATTTGCTTTGTCTGGTTTCAAGGAAATATATAAGCGAAGGTAAAAAAAGAACCAAAAAACACTTCTCAAGTGGAATCAAATGGCAGGGCTGGGAGGGGAACAGAATAGTGGGGCATAAACTTGATTTTCTCAGAGAGTCCATGGCTTGTATCCCTATAAAAGCCAGCTTGCACCTTTCTCTGTTCATCCCTCATTAGAGTTTTCTGTTCACAACTTAAGCCAGTTAGAACATTACCCCCACCATCCCCTGCTAATATTAGGAATCTGATTGTAGCATGAATTTATCTCGTCTTGAATGTAATTGTTTTAGTTAGTAGCTCCAGGCTGGTGGGACAATCTGGCTGTGCCATCTGCCAACCCACTGAAAGCCAGGGTGGGTTTGACTGACCTGGCTGCCAGGGCAGACCACCACCCTCCCTCCCTGCTTGCCATTCCATTTGTGTCTCTCCGAAACCACTCTCCTGAAGAGGATGAACCACCCACAGCATCCCAGAGGGAGTTGATGCTACTTCTTGGGCTACCTAAGGCCATATGTTAACTTCACAAATAAATAATGTAAGGCTTTCTCTTGATTTCTACCCCCCAGTTAGGTCTATCTCTTTTAAGTTAGAATGAAAAGATTTAGTGAAGAAGCTTATGTTTGTCTTAAATAAAATCAATCAAATGCCTTCCAGTATTTCTAGAATAAAGAGTCTAATTTTTAGTAACTCTCCAGTCTACCTTACATGTTTATGTTTGCAAAGACTAAAGAGTAAGAAGATCCTTTCAAAAAATATATGTTTGGGGCTTCCCTGGTGGCGCAGTGGTTAAGAGTCTGCCTGACAATACAGGGGGCACAGGCTCGACCCCTGGTCCGGGAAGATCCCACATGCCGCGGAGCAACTAAGCCCGTGCACCACAGCTACCGAGCCTGCTCTCTAGAGCCCGCAAGCCACAACTACTGAGCCTCTGTGCCACAACTACTGAAGCCCAGGCACCTAGAGCCCGTGCTCCGCAACAAGAGAAGCCACCACAATGAGAAGCCCACGCACCGCAACGAAGAGTAGCCCCCGCTCCCCACGACTAGAGAAAGCCCGCATGCAGCAACGAAGACCCAAAGCAGACAAAAATAAATATATAAATGTATTTATTTTTAAAAAATATGTTTGGATAAACTAGTCATTTTTTTCATGAAAACTTAGATCACATTTTATTTTTAGATTTTCTGTATACATACGTATATATATCTATATATACACATATATATACACATATATAGATATATATATATATTCCTGATTGGGAAAGTTATATGAGCTCCTTGTCAGAAGTTTGGAAAACATGAAAAAAGGGATTTTTAAAAATTTTATTTTATTTAAATCATCCATAGTCTCATTACCCAGAAACAACCCTGTATAACATTTTTTATCTATTTCCTTCATCTTTTTTATTTTTAATTTTTCTACATAGTGAGATAATACTGTGTATAATCACCTTTCACACAGTTTGTTATCTCCCCTTTTTTCACTTAATGTTACAATTGTGAGCAGTTTTCTCTTGTCGCTAAAACTTCATTTTTGTTGTTCCATCGTGTGTATCAATATCTATGAACCATCCTCCCTCTTATAAAACATTGGGAAGATTTCTAATTTTTGGTCTTCTAAACAATGAACATATTTATATTCATTATTACTGCATGAGAACAATTTCCTACATGGGAAATTATTACATCAAATGATATAAACATTTTTAAGACCCTTCCATGCATATTTCCAAACTGTTTTTCAAAATGATTATAGCTGCCAAGTTATACTGCAACCATCAGTAAATGAGAAAGAGCCTGCCTCAGGGAACTCTCAGTAGCATTTTTAAACCCTCACTAATGTGACAGGTGATAATTTTTATTTGCATTTCTTTGATTGCTATTGTGAGGTGCACTCACATTTTTTAAAAATTGTGGTAGAAAGTACATAACATGAGATCTACCCTCAACAAAACTTTCAGACTCCAGTAGACTTTTGTTAACTGTAAGCACAATGTTGTACAACAGATCTCTAGAGCTTTTTCATCTTGTATGACTGAAACTTTATACCCATTGAACAGCAACTCCCGTTTCTCCCTCCCCGCAGCTCTGAGAAATTGCACTTTTTACTTGCATAAGTCTGGCAACTTTTGATATCTCATATAAGTAGAATCATGCAGTATTGTCCTTCTGTGACAGGCTTATTTTTTAGTAAATTGTCCTCAAGGTCCATCCATGACATATCATATAACAGGATTCCCTTCTTTTTATGGCTGAATAATATTCCACTGTAGGTATGTACTACATAATCGAGTTATCCATCTATGGGTATTTAGGTGTTTTCACCTCTTGGCTATTGTGAACAATGCTGCAATGAACACGGGAGTGCAAATCTCTTCAAGATCCTGATTCCAGTTCTTTTGAATAAATACCCAGAAGTAGGTTGCTGGATCATATGGTAGTTCTATTTTTAATTTTTTGAGGAAGCTCCATTCTGTTTTACCATTTTACATCTCCATCAACATGGCACATGGGTTCCAATGTTTCTACATCCTCGTCAACATTTGCTATTTTCTGGTTTTTTTTGATAATGAACATCTTAACAGATGTGAGGTGGTATCTCGTGATTTTGGTTTACATTTCCCTGATGATAGTGATGTTCAACATCTCTTCATATATCTGTTGTATTTGCTTATCTTCTTTGGAGAATTGTCTATTCATTACCTCTGCCCATTTTTAAGTTGGGTTATTTGGTTTTTTGCTATTGAGTTATATGAGTTTCTTATATATTTTGGATATTAACCCCTTATCAGATATATGGTTTGCAAATATTTTCCCCCATTCTGTAGGTTACCTGTTTCCTTTGTTGTGCAGAAGCTTTTTAATTTAATGTAGTCCCACTTGTCTATTTTTGCTTTTGTTGCTGGTGCTTTTTGGTATCATACCCAAGAAACCATTGCCAAGATCAGTATCACAAAGATTTCCCCCTTGGCTTTCTTCTAAGAGTTTACAGTTTCAGGTCTTCTGTTGAAGTCTTTAATCCATTTTGAGTTGATTTTTGTGTATGATGTAAGATAAGGGTCCATTTTCATTCTTTTGCATGTGGATACCCACATGCAAAATTTTCCCCCCACCATGTATTGAAGAGACTCTCCTTTCCCATTGTGTATTCTTAGCATCCTTGTTGAAGATCAGTTGTCTGTATATGCATGGGTTTGTTTCTGGGCTCTATATTCTGTTCCATTTGTCTATATGTCTATTTTTATGCCAGTAGCATACTGTTTAGATTACTATAGTTTAGTGATATGTTTAAAATCAGGAAGTGTGAGACCTTCAGCTTTGTTCTTTATAAGATTGTTTTGGCTATTCAGGGTCCTTTGTGGTTCCATATGAATTTTAAGATTATTTTTCTATTTCTGTAAAAGATGTCATTGGGATTTTGCTAAAGATTGCTTTAAATCTATAGGTTGCTCTGGGTAGTATGGACGTTTTAACAATATTAAGTCTTCCAATCTATGAACACAGGATGTCTTTCTATTCACTTGTGTCCTCTCTCATGTCTTTCATTAATATTTTGTAGTTTTCAGTGTCCACGTCTTTTGCCTCCTTGGTTAAGTTTATTCCTTTGTATTTTATTCTTTATGAAGTTATTGTAAATGGTGCTCTTTTCTTATTATCTTTTTCAGATAGTTCATTGTTAATGTATAGAAACACAACAAATTTTTACATATTGATTTTTGTGTCTTTGAGCTTCACTGAATTTATTAGTTCTAACAATGTTTTTGTGGAAGTTTTAGAATTTTCTACATATAAGATCATGTAATCTGTGAACAGAGATTTTTAATTCTTTTCAGATTTGGATGCCTTTTACTTCTTTTCCTTGCCTAATAGCTCTGGCTTGAACTTCCAGTTGAATAGAAATGTTGAATAGAAGTGGCAAGAGTGAGCATCCCTGTCTTTTATTCCTGATCTTAGAGGAAAATGTTTCAGTTTTTCATTGAGTATAATGTTAGCTGTGGGATTTACGGCCTTTATTACTTTGAGATAATTTCCTTTTATTCCTAGTTTGTTGAGTCTTTTTTTTCCATCAAGAAAGGTGTTGGGTTTTGTCTACTGCTTTTTCTGCATCTATTGAGATCATCATAAGAGTTTTATCCTTTGTTCTGTTAATATGCTGTCTCACATTGGTTGATTTTCATATGTTGAAACATCCTTGCATCCCAGGGATAAGTTCCACTTGTTCATGGAATATGAGACTTCTAATGTGTGTCTGGATTCAGTTTTCTAGTATTTTGTGGAGGATTTTTTCACCTATATTCATCAGGAATATTGGCCTGTAGTTTTCTTTTCTTGTAACATCTTCTTCTGGCTTTGGAATCAGGGTGATACTGACCTCATAAAATGAGTTTAGAAAAGTTTTCTCCTCTTCAATTTTTTGGAAGAGTTTGAAAAGGATTGGTATTAATTCTTCTTTAACTGTTTAGTAGAATTCACCAGTGAAGACATCTAGTCCTGGAATTTTCTTTGTTGAGAGGTGTTTGTTTGTTTGTTTTACTGATTCAATCTCCTTACTAGTAATTGGTCTGTTCAAATTTTCTGTTTCTCCATGATTCAATCTTGTAAGTTATATGTTTCTAGGAATTTATCCATTTCTTTTAAGTTATGCAATTTGTTAGTGTGCAATTATTCATAGTACTCTTGTAATCTTTTTAATTCCTGCAGAGGTCGTAATAATGTCCCCTTTCATTTCTGATTTTGAGTCTTTCTCTTTTTTTTCTTAGTTAGTCTAAAGATGTCAATTTTGTCGATCTTTTTCTTTTTATAAAATTAATTAATTAGTTTATTTTTATTTGGTTGAGCCTGGTCTTAGTTGCGGCAGGCGGGCTCCTTAGTTGTGTCATGTGAACTCTTAGTTGCGGCATGCATGTGGGATCTAGTTCCCTGTCCAGGGATTGAACCTGGGCCCCCTGCATTGGGAGCATGGAGACTTAACCACTGCACCACCAGGCAAGTCCCTGTTGATCTTCTCAGAAAAGCAACTCAGTTTCATTGATTTTATCTATTGTTTTTCTATTTTCTATTTTGTTTATTTCTGTTCTAATCTTTATTGCATTCCTTCTGCTAGCTTTGGGCTTATGTTCTTCTTTTTCTAATTCCTTGATGTATAGAAATAGGTTTTATATTTGAGATTCTACTTCTTTTTTAAGGTAGGCATTTATCACTATAAAGTTGCCTCTTAGTACTGCTTTTGCTGCATCTCATAAGTTTTGGTATTTGTATTTTTGCTTTCATTTGTCTCAAGATATTTTTTAATTTCCGTTTTGATTTCTTCTTTGATCCATTTATGTTCAAGAGTGTGTTGTTTAATTTCCAAATATTTGGGAATTTTCCAATTCTCTTTGCTATTGATTTCTAGTTTCAGTCCATTGTGGTAAAAAAAGATACTAGATATAAATTCAATCACCTTAAATTTGTTAAGACTTGTTTGGTTCTCTAATATGTCATCTATACTGGAGAATGTTCCATGTGCACTTAAGAAGAATATGTATTCTGCTGCTGTTGGGAGGAGGCATTCAGTCTTCTAACAGCCCTATGGTTGGGTCCTATTGAGCTTGTGGTCAATAGAATTTTAGGTTTCTGTCAGATGAACTGCTTTGAAGAAGAATCCATCTCACCAAGACCTGTATACTTGAATTATTGAATCTAAGTGAAATATTAAATATTTATTCCTGTTTTATTTCCAATTTGTTAGGTTTAGACAATCCAATGGGCTCTTTTTTCTCATTCTTTTAAAGAGGTTTTATTATTTCAAAAAGTAGTAGATACAGATAGTAAACAATTCAAATAATAAAAAGAGTGAAAAATGTTTTAATCCTACTTTCACCCAGCAGTTCTCCTCCCTAGTGGAAACCAGTTTTCAATTTTTTGTGTATCTTCCCAGCACTTTTCTCTGCATATGTTTGTGTAAATATTCTTTTAAAAACACACAGAAATGGCAGCACACTATGTACACTCTTCTGTACCTAGCTTTTTTCACTTAACAAGGAGACCAGGAAAGACTTCGTCAAGGAGGCTTTTGAGCAGTTGACTGAATGATGAAACAGAATCACCTGGGCAAGATCTCAGGGAATAATATTCCACCCAGAAGGTGCAGCAAGTGCAAATGCCCTAAGGTAGTACTGAGCTTGGCATATGTTAGGAACAGAAAGAACTTCATGTTGCCAGAGCTTACCGCATGAACAGGAGAGGGGTATGAGATAAAGCTGGAGAAGTAGGTAGGAGCCAGGTCATACAGGGCATCAGGGTAATGATTGCTTCTCTTTGATATTGGAAATCACTGGAGAGTTGGGTAGGGTTGTTGAAGCAATAAATAACAAAATCTTGTAATAATTTTACCTACATAGACATCATGAGACTATAAAATGCAAAATCAATATACACATTCTGGAAGCTACATGATAAGTGACTTTGGAATAAAGTATTCATTTTTATGTTCTTTGCCCCAGACCAGAGTTACTGCAAACAACGAAGGGTATTTGTAACAATGAGATTGTTCTGGAAGAGGGCCTCCCTACTCTCATTCACCACTGAGACAGGGACTCTTCCGGGAAAGAGGCTGAACTGAAGCAAGAGAAAAGCATCCTCAAAGAGCAGAAAACAGGCTAGTTAACGAGACAGAGACCTCAGTTCTACACCACTTAATGTCTTTATGCCTTCCTTAGTTAGCCCATCTGTGAAATAGGAATAATAATTTCCTGCCTATATAGCTCATAAGGTTTTTGAGAAAATCAAATGAGATAATGCATGTGACAGTAAATTATGTACTGCAAAGTATTAAAACATACACAGTATTGTCATTTTTAAATACAACTACAGGAGAATATTGCGGGATGGGGATGTGGAAATATTAAATAATAATGAATCAATAAATACGTGCTGAAAGGTTCCTGTGCTGGCTTTGTACAGCCCTGTAATAAGATAATTTGATAAATGTTTACTTAGGGCCTATTATGTTAAGGCACCATGATAGATACGGCAAGTGCCATAGCTGCAAGTGAGACAGCAGGAAATCTGGAGTCCCACAGGCCCCCACTTTGGAGGTACGATCCTGATCTCAGATGAGGTACAGTGAGGGAGCTTGTGGGACTCCAGTCAGCAGAATCCCCACAATCTGTGGCTTTCTTGCTAGTTGTGAAATGTTCCGGTTGTAGCAGCTAGAAAATTGGAATCTAAATAAGAAATGGACCCAAATGAGAATGCTTTCCAAACCGTAAGGTGCTATATAATAGCAGGACTATGAGGGAGTGCTAAAAGATCAGCTGATATCAGGAAGCTCAGTCTAACATCTTGAGCTCATGTTTCATCCATCTCCAACATGCTTATGAATGTCCATTTGACCTTAAGTTATTCTGAATGCATTTGTTTTCTTTTTACCTCTTCCTAATCTTTTAAATTCAGCCATTACAATCACACGTGTGAAGTAACTGGGTGTGTTTAGCTGCAAAATCAACACATGAAGCAGAGCGACCTAATCTCCATTACCACGTGCCAGTTCACACACAAAAAGCCAAGGGCACGCTGACACACAAGCTCAGCACAGATGGAACAGACTCCCATGGTCAACAGCTGCAGTAGGAACAAAGCACCTGATAACACGTAGAAGTTATCACTGCTCCCCTAAGCTAAATAATAAGACAAAATATTTTTCATACCTTTCGAAAAACTTTAAACCGTGGTGGCAACTTAATCACAGTAATGGGGGAATTAAACACTTTAAGACCCACAAAATCAAAAGTGTTAAGTCATAAAACATCCACCTGCCTGGTCAATTTAAGTTCCTATTAACCTTGCTCTTTGCTTGCATACTGGTCACATATACGAGGGGTCTTTCCCCTCTTGAGCTCAATCCCTGTGTTGTCATTGGCTAAAGTCAATATGACAGAAAGATGGGCAGTTGACTAAAAACAAGCCATAAATACACAACAGGAATGTAAAGAATCTTAACCAAACAAACCAAATTTATTTCTTCTATGAAATTATAAACATTTTATTAACTATATCCTCTTCTATGACCAGGCCAGCAGATGCTGAAAGCTAGAAAAAAACTTCTTAAAAAATCAGATCCCTTGCCCTCTCCCTCCTCCTCTAGGCATTTAAAAAATCATAATCTTCCTGGCATTTATCACAGACTTACCATATGTTTTATACTATACATCATATTCAGTAGAGAAGTTTCTTGTACTCTATAATTTTTTATAATAAAATCATACGACTATTAAGTCGAAATGACTATAGCTCTAAAGCATATTTTTTAACTCACAATTAGAGATTTTATGAAGCAACTTTTGAGAACAATGATGTATCACTTATCTTTTTTTTTGAAATTAATTAATTTATTTTTGGCTGTGTTGGGTCTTTGCTGCTGTGCGCGGGCTTTCTCTAGTTGTGGTGAGCGGGGGCTACTCTTCGTTGCTGTGCACAGGCTTCTCATTTCAGTGGCTTCTCTTGTTGTGGAGCACGGGCTCTAGGCGCGCGGACTTCAGTAGTTGTGGCACACAGGCTCAGTAATTGTGGCTCACGGGCTCTAGAGCGCAGGCTCAATAGTTGTGGCGCACGGGCTTAGTTGCTCCATGGCATGTGGGATCTTCCCGGACCAGGGCTCGAACCCGTGTCCCTTGCACTGGCAGGTGGATTCTTAACCACTGCACCACCAGGGAAGTCCTGAATCCCTTATCTTTTACTGCAAAACAAAACACTTCAAAACTTAGTGCCTTAAAAGAAAAACAAAAACCACCCTTGGGCAGTTAAGGGTTAACGGTTAGGGTCATGAAGTTCAAACATAGCTGCTATGGGAGCAAGTTTTAGAGAAGACAGGAGGCGGGCTGGGAAAGCGCCTCTAAACTGTCTACTACAACTATAATTCCAATGGGGAGAAAGCAGCAAAATTTGAGTGTAAACAAAATGTTAAAGTATAGAAGGAGTTATATTTAGTACCACGTGGGTGATAAAAATGAGTAAGAAGAACAGAGCAAAAGAAGATATATTAACTGAAGTAATCAGGGAGCAGTAAAAGGGGCCAACTAGATAAAAGGACATAAGGAAGAGGTGAGATCCCTGAAAGATTTGAAATATAGGATGAATAATTTAAACTTGAAAAAGAGCAGTCTTGTTGAAGATTTTTTGCGGAGCACAGGCTGCAGACGCGCAGGCCTAGCGGCCATGGCTCACGGGCCAAGCCGCTCCGCGGCATGTGGGATCTTCCCGGACCGGGGCACGAACCCGTGTCCCCTATATCGGCAGGCAGACTCTCAACCACTGCGACACCAGGGAAGCCCTTTATTGAAGATTTCGAGACAGGAGGTGATGAGGTTAAAATGGCAGGAGAGAAATTGACAGTCACTTAAAGTAAGTGAATAGACCGTGAACGTCTGCTACGTGCCAGCCCCTGTGCTGAGCACTGGGATTGTTTTCATTGTGTGGTTCTAGGGCATCTTAAGGGTAAACACTGCTGGAAGGCTGCCAAGGGACGCTACTCCTGTGTGTCATTGCAGAAAGAATGACAGCGAAGTCATAACAACTCAGTCACAAATTTTGTTTTTTAAAAAATCAAATTAGAGAGGGACATCACCTTTAGTGTAAAATTTCACTTTCCATTCTTCAGTCTTCTTCATCTATAATTGAGGATAAAGTATGGGTAACATTTGGTTTTCTTTTAGTGTTAAAGAACCAGTGTCAAACAGGAACTTTGTTTTGATCATCATGGCTTTCAATAAGTCTCTCTCTATGGCTTATTCTTGAAGTGCAGTAGATAATAATCAACAACATTAACTGAATGTTTATTATGTGCCAGGCACTGTTGTAAAGGCTTTATACAAGTAAGCATTTAGTCTTCAAGATAACCAAATGAGGTAGGTGCTATGGTCATCATCCCCACTACATAGATGAAGAAATTGAGGTATAGAGAATTTAAGTGCTTTGACCAAGGTTAAACAGGTAGAAAGCAGTGGAACCGGGCTTTAGATCCAAAATATCTGGGTCCAGAATCCACGCATATGCTATGGTGCCTCTTAACTGTTTAAATTTTTAAAAAATTAATTTATACCTATTGGCAGTTTAGGCTGAATGTCCTTTAACATGTCAATTAGCGGCAGCAGTTTTTATCATGTATCCGTATCCATTTAACTAACTGTGGAAGTACTTCCTCATCCCCAAGTGACTAAAAGCGCAGGGCCAGAGGTGCCTATTCACAATATACCGTGTGGAGGAACCATAACTATCCTGGTGGACCCTCTAGTAAGAGCTTGAAGCTCTTGAGGCCATCTGAGGCGCCCACCACTCTCCCTGAGCACATAAAAGAACCGTTTCTCTCCTAGAGAATACCAGTGATTAGAGGATTAGAGGCTCATTCTTCCTTACTGCTCTACTGCCTTGACACCACAGACACATACACTCCACTCAGGAGTGGACTGTATTCTTTTTGTT
Source organism: Orcinus orca (assembly GCF_937001465.1). Lineage (NCBI taxonomy): Eukaryota > Metazoa > Chordata > Mammalia > Artiodactyla > Delphinidae > Orcinus > Orcinus orca. The sequence goes on along the minus strand of NC_064560.1, from coordinate 156,872,704 downwards.
TTGTTTTGTTTTTTAAAGAAGATATTGGGGGTAGGAGTTTATGAATTTATTTATTTTTGCTGCGTTGGGTCTTCGTTTCTGTGCGAGGGCTTTCTCTAGTTGTGGCAAGCGGGGGCCGCTCTTCGTCATGGCGCGCGGGCCTCTCACTATTGTGGCCTCTCTTGTTGCGGAGCACAGGCTCCAGACGCGCAGGCTCAGTAGTTGTGGCTCACGGGCCTAGTTGCTCCGCGGCATGTGGGATCCTCCCAGACCAGGGCTCAAACCTGTGTCCCCTGCATTAGCAGGCAGATTCTCAACCACTGCGCCACCAGGGAAGCCCTTGGACTGTATTCTTAAAGAGGGACTGGCACATCTAGCTTTACCCTGATCGCTTCTGCCCAAGCTACCAGAGTGACTACTGTACACAGGGTGACAGTGTACAGTACAGCTTGCTTCAACTTCAGTGCCCTTCTGACCCCTCACACCGAGGACAGGAGTTCATGGCTTTGCCTAGGAACTGCCCTGCTTGTTCAGGAACTGGAAAGGTATCCCGTTCATCCCCGAATCTGCACTCAATAGACCCTGGACTGGAATGGTCCCGTCAGCTCTGAACAACACAAGTTTGTCATCTCTCTGTTGGTGGGTGTATCATCTGTAGCTGAGTCCTAAGCCAGCTGCTAAGGTTGTCTACATCGGCCTGGGTGAGGGGGAGGTCCAAGCTCATTGCTCTGGGAAAGCAGGCCAACATGCAAATGCTTTGCTTTGCTGCTAACCCCAAATTTTCTCAAATTTCATTGATAAAAGGATCGATGTCAGTATCATGAACATCATTATCAAGTGTCATTGTCTAAGGTAAGTTGGCAGCCCTTGGCCTTTTTTATGAACCCAGGATAAGATGGTGCTGAAGTGAGACTTTCTGAGTTGCAGGAGATAGAGAGCCACTCATGATACTTTAAGAAAGGGGAGGTTTTTCTGCAAGTCTCCACATGGATTAAAAATGGCACTGGGGCAGCTCTAGGGACCAGGGAGCTGTCCATCCCTTAGAAGATACCTGATTCCTGATGTGTTGCTGTTTTCCTCTTTCTCTCTCTAGGTGGGTTTCCTCTGCTGAGTCATATTTCCTTCCCTCTGACTTTGCAGTGCACGTTGAAAATCAAGTCTCTCTATGTTATAATGATTCAATCTCTGCTCCTAATACTTCCTGAATTCCTTCACTTGGCAGTTCTTAGTTCACATTCTTGAGAGAGGGAATATGATTGGCTCAACACGTTTTCTGAATACCAGGTCAGGGGTTACAGGTCAGGTTTAGGCTGGGTCGTCTTTCCTGGTCCAGTCAGCTGTGGTGGTAAGACAAGTCAAAAGGTAGGAAACATGGCTGCCAATGCTTTCTCTCTCTCTCTGTTTTTTTTTTTTTTTTAACATCTTTATTGGAGTATAATTGGTTTACAATGGTGTGTTAGTTTCTGCTTTATAACAAAGTGAATCAGTTATACATATGTTCCCATATCTCTTCCCTCTTGAGTCTCCCTCCCTCCCACCCTCCCTATCCCACCCCTCCAGGCATTCATAAAGCACCGAGCTGATCTCCCTGTGCTATGTGGCTGCCTCCCACTAGCTATCTATTTTACGTTTGGTAGTGTATGTATGTCCACGCCGCTCTCTCACTTTGTCACAGCTTACCTGTAAGCTGAAAGGCTGGTAGGTGCTGTAAACATGTCTAGCGTAGATAGGCTATTTGGGGCTGAATTGAAGCAAGCTCTTGGTAACAGGGTATTAACATTATACATTTTATACAAGTAAATTAAAATAACACCATTTAAAGATTTTTTAAATGTTCAAATTTACAGACATTTCTAGATAGTCTTTATTTTAATCTTTAAGATGCAAGATTATCCATAGCTTCCAAAGTTAGTTCTTCAATAAAATCATGTGTTATTTTTGAAAAGAGCAGGTTTTTTAAATGAGTAAATTATCAAAGAAAGGTTCAAGACTACTTACAATCTCTTTCATCTTCTTAAGCTTCAAAAAGTATCCCCAGCTTTTTCAGTCTTTTCCCTGGAGTTTGATTTCCACTATCTTCAACCTCACTTTAATTTAGGCCAAGTGATCATTACAAATGAAACTGCCAGAAGCAGCGAGAAATGTTTGAAGAATTTATCCTTGTTATTTGGCTTCTAACTTAGGGCCTACAAGACAAGAGTTCACAAAATTATCCTCTCAAGATAATTTGTGGAAGAGAAATAGCAGATTCAGAGATGAAGATGTATTTTAGCAATAAAAAATGAAGTGGTATCAGGTACAAAGAATGAGAATGAATTTTTATCATTTTTATTTTATATGTTCTCATGACAATTAATATAATCAAAAGTATCTCCTTCTTCCAAAACCAGATTTTTTGAAGCTTCATATTCTCGATATATCCACCACTTCCACTTGCCCACATCACCTTTACCACCTTTTCCACCTTTGTGGAGAACATTTTTGCTAAGCAGCCCTAAAGGCATATGACTCGTCCCCTTGGTAATTAGACTAAGAGTGGGCAAGTGACTCAGGCAAAGCCATTCAAATTCTCCTAGAAACTTTGGAAATTGAAAGATAGAGACTGAATTAATTGACACTTTAGTCTCCAGAGCAATAAGGTCATACAGAATTAGTAATGGAATCGGCTTTATGGCCAAAATTAAAACGTAGCTAAATGCAAAGTTAGATACAGCTGAAGTTATGGGGAAGCAGACCCTAAAAGGCCTGTAGAAGAAACTGGTTTCCACAGGAAAGATGAAGCTGACACGCAAAGAGAAGAAAAGGCAGTGTTCTGAGAAAGACCAAGAGAAATGACCTGCCTGAAGATGTTAGGGTTCCCATAAGTCACCCAGCTATACTATTAGATTCATAGGATTTCTTCAGACCCTTAAAATAAATTCCTCTTTATTTCAACTAGCTTGAGTATTTCTTTTTCTTGTGATGAGATTAAGATAATTATGTTTCTTATGTGCATATTTTTAATCTGGATAAACTGTATTTAGTATGCCTCAAAAGACAGAAGTGGGGGGCTTCCCTGGTGGCGCAGTGGTTGAGAGTCCGCCTGCCGATGCAGGGGACATGGGTTCGTGCCCCGGTCCGGGAAAATCCCACATGCCGCGGAGCAGCTGGGCCCGTGAGCCATGGTCGCTGAGCCTGCGCGTCCGGAGCCTGTGCTCCGCAACGGGAGAGGCCACAACAGTGAGAGGCCCGCATACCGCAAAAAAAAAGACAGAAGGGTACAGTCTCCACTGCGTCCAGTGCTCCCTAAAGAAAATAGAAGGCAAACACCAATGTGTGCATATCTTAAATATTTGCAAAGAACAGCTGTTTCATCCAGAATGGACCTTGATGAGTAACTTCTGTGACAAAAATGGAACTTAATAGAAAAGCTTTTCTTAATAAAATGGATGATTCAGGCATTGCAATCATTCAGCAAATTGTATTCAGTGTCCACTATATGTGCTAAGTACTGTGAACAGTCCTGGAGCCCTCAAGGTAATTAGGTGAGCTATAAATAAAGTTTCCAGTGGGACTATAAGTAAATCACAGTTATTATATAATGTGCCTTAGCCCATTGAATTCTGAGGAGGATTTCAAATGGAGAGCCCTGGGCTGGAGAGTTGGGGGATTTGAGCCACATATAAAAAATTCAGCCCTTCCTCGCCTGAGTTTCTTTGACAAGGGATTCCAAGTTTAAACAAAGTCCTGTGAGCAAGTTTCTGAGATAATTCTGAAAAATTCAATAGACCTCTCATTAAAATGCGCTAAGTGCTGGGCACCAAACATACACTAAGATGAAAAGGGTTCCTTGTCAAGGAGTTTTTGAACTAGAAAGTGAACTAAGCTAAACACATGCAAATGGCTTTTATATCCTGATAAGAAATATCATTCACATACTAGATTCCTCTTTGTACTGATGCCTGAGTGTTGCGTTGGTGGGTTCTGTAACTGTTTCAGACCTCTGTGACTTCTCCTTCATCTCCTGTCATTAGTTTAAATTCTATCCCATTAAGAACAGATATGATTCTAAATAATGTCATTATAACTTGATAAGAGCATTAATAACTGAAAACCCTCAACTTGCTTTGTGAATTAACTCTAGGCAAGTCCGCTAAGTCCTTGCCAAGGAAAGCATGGTGTCAGTCTTTAAGCAATGATATATTTGATGTCATTTTTGTTGTTGAAGAAAAGGGCAAACAGCATAACCCTCTGAATCCACAGATCATGAGTGAGTTAAAACATCAGTTGTCAGCACAGGAAACAAGTCAAAAGAGCAATCTGGCACAAGGACTGAAGCCGTCAGTCACATTAATGGAATAAAGAAGAGTATACAAATATCTCTGGATGCTAAAATCAAATTGCCTCTTTCCCCCATGACAGCTCAGGGAACTCTTTTAGAATCAGCTAAGGGCCCCAGCACAGTTGGAACTGGAGACTTAGAGGGAGAAGCACAAGAGGAGAAAATATTTAGAAAGCATCTTGTAGATAGCATCCTCCCTAAGTGCTTCATAATCATAATGTTATGGTTGAGTGCCTATCACATTATAGCTGAAGACCAAGCAAAACACAGACCTTCCAGAGCAGTTACTGCTCACTTAATGGTCTGATAGGGCAAAGGATAAATTCTTGAAAATGTCGGGTATTCAATAAGGCATTTTCTTAGAGAGAGAAAAAAAATCCTCCCAGAATTCGGGCTTATTACCTAAGATAAAAGTCATGGGTCATGGCCAGCAGGAATTTACAAAGACAAGCACAAATGTTGCGATATTAGTCCCCAAAACTCCATAATCAAACCAAGGGATTTTAGCTGCTCTGTATCATTCAGTTACATTCCCCAAATGCCATGCTACTGGGACGCAAAAGACTCCATAGTGAATTATTTTGAACGGGCTCTTACACAAAAACCCTTGAGAGTAGGTAGACTGTAGCTATGGAAAGATGGAAAGAACAGATAAGTTGAACAAATAAATTGATAAATCTGGTTTTCAATCCCACGGCCACCATTCGCCAGCTCTGTGACTTTGGGAAAGTTACTTAACACCTCTGAACCTCAATTCTCTCTTTTGAGAGATGGCAGTAATAACACCTACCTCATGGGGTCATTGTAAGAATTAAGAGAGGAAACATGTAGAGCATAATACCTGGCATGTGTTGGGTAATCAAAAAAGATCAGTCCCCATTCCCTAGTCTAGCCTAGAAGTAAACGTCAGTTTATAGTTTGCTTTTAATTATACTTCACCTGTTTTTCCCATTGGACTGGAGAGGCGATACAGGGGAGTGGTTAACGCACACAGCAAGTGGAGCTGAACTGCCAGGGCTCAAAGCTTGGTTGCATTGATTGCTAGCTGTATAACTCTGGGCTCATTACTTAACAACTTTGTAACCCGTTTTCCACAGAGGATGAACTGAATTCATATAGACACTTGGAACAGTGTCTGGCACATACTGAACACTGTAAGATTTCATTACTATCATTATCACTATTGCTGTTGTCTGTAACCTGGATAAAATACATATCCCTTCAAGGAGCTTATTTCGATTCAGATTTTCCTGCCAGTTATCAACTCATGTCTTGGACAATGCACATTTTGAATCACTTTGGCATTTTTTCTTCTTGCGGCAGATTGTATTTTTCCAAAGACAACTGCAACAATAACTCCCATCTCACATGGTCCTCTGCAAAGTGACCTGCCCCTTCTCCATCGACAGGTGGTATCTCCCTCCCCTTGAATCTGTGTGGGCTTTCGATTGCTTTAGCCAGTGGAGTGTGGTGGGAGTGATGTTATGGGTCAGAACAGGTAATTCAGCGTCTGCCTTGTCTGCTGGAATGCTTGCATTTAGAGCCCTGGGGCCGCCATGCCGTGAGGAAGGCAAACCACATGGACTGGCCCCACGTAGGTGCTCCGGTCAGCGGTCCCGCTTTCAAGTCATCTTAGCCCAGGTGCCAATTATGGGGGTGAAGCAGCCTCCAGAGGATGCCAGCCTTCGGTCTTTGAATCATCCTCAATTTTTAAGCCTTCTTAGCTGAGCTCTCCGACACTGTGGAGCAGAATCAATGCATCCCTTTTGTGCCCCATCCAAATTGCTGACCCACAGAATCCAAAAGCATATTAAAAGTGACTGGTATTTTAAGCTGCTATATTTTGAGGTAATTTATTATGTAGCAATAGTGACTGGAGCACTTTCTTTCAAAGAAAAGTTTCCATGATTTTAAAGTTTTCTGGAGTTAACATGTGAAAAAAATTATTTTTTGGTTAACAGAAAATATTGCCCTCTTTATAATAATCCATGGGAGTAACCTGAAAAATAGACATTTTAAACTATATTTTTCTTTTATGTGTTGATGGGCAGGGCATGGGACTGCTGTTTATATATTACATGTCAGAAAGGTTTGCATGGTTTTCCTCCTCCAACACATATACAATTATTTTTCTAGAACTAGAGTTCCCAAGAAGAAATACTTTTTTGTAGCTGGAGCAACAAAAGTCTCTCTGGTGTGCCTAACTCTGAACTAGAAATCATTTAGAAATGTTCAAACAGCTGTATTCAATTATCGCTGCACATTTTAAATAACTAGTGGTCTCAGATTCAGAATGATTCACAGCAACTTGTGAAAGTGGTGAAAGGGTCTCTATCAACTAGCATTTATACATGTATTTGAATTCCTCTTAGCCAGCTGTGCTGCTCTCTTCCCAGCATCACTGTGGAGCGGCCAGCCTTATATTTTAAAAGTTGTAATACTTGTAGCCAGGGAGAGACCCAAGACACCCAAAGAAAGGATTTGCTCTGTGTTAAACAAGGACACAGAATCCCATTTCTTTAAACGAAGCTTTCCTGATAACAACCATCTGTCCTGTTCTGTTTTGTTTTTTTCCAGGCTATCCTCATTTCAAAGCAGAAATTCTAGTAAGGGCTGACCTGAAACATTTCCATACTGTCAGCTTGCACCACCTTCTCGAAGGCAGCTCCACTATGTCCCGTCAGTGTTCCAGGGAGGCTGTGTGCTGACAGCGGGGGACATAGGCGGCAGGGTGCTGAGCCATCACAGAACTGAACCCGCCACATAGTCTGAAAATTTGGTTTCACTTCTTAGGTCTTTGAGCGCTTCTTCCTTGTGAGAAACTTCCTTTTGTCTGCACGCCTCCCCAGTTCCTTCTACTGTGCAAACTGCTGCCCCAGGGACCCACCTCCCCTCCCAGGGCTGCGGCTTACAGCAAGGGCCTTGCTGTTAGAGGCATTTGGATTTGATTTCTGGAGCCTCCACCTACCAGCTGTATGACTTTGGGCAAGTTAACGAAATTCTCTGGCCATCAGTTTCTTAACCTTAAAAGTGGAGACAATAATATATCCACCTTACAAGATTCTTGTAAGAACTGAAAAAAAAAAAGGCATCATAACCACCTAGAACAGTGCTTACAATGTAACTGAATGTTCACTGCATATTAACTATGATTTAGAATAAATGAATGTATATCACAGATATTAGAACAAGGAAGAGCTTTAGAGTCCAGATCGCTCTTCCTAAGCTGCCCCCTGGAATTCAAAATTATTCCAGGAGTGCTAGGAATAGGCAGAGCTGTTGAAGTCAGTAAAAAAATACCCCCAGAGATCACCTAAGGCCCTACTGGCAGACTTTGCCAAGGTGAGGTCCCTAACGAGGTCAAGAATTACTAGTTTAAGACAAAACTATAATTCGGGGGCTTCCCTGGTGGCGCAGTGGTTGAGAATCTGCCTGCCAATGCAGGGGACATGGGTTCAAGCCCTGGTCTGGGAAGATCCCACATGCCGCGGAGCAACTAGGCCCGTGAGCCACAACTACTGAGCCTGCGCGTGTGGAGCCTGTGCTCCGCAACAAGAGAGGCCGCGATAGTGAGAGGCCCGTGCACCGCGATGAAGAGTGGCCCCCACTCGCACAGAAACGAAGACACAACACAGCCAAAAATAAATAAATAAATAAATATGGGAGTCCATGTATTTAAAAAAAAAAAACAAAAAACCCTATAATTTGAAAAGATATGTGCACCCTTATATTCATAGCAGCACTATTTATAATAGCCAGGACATGGAAACAACCTAAATGTCCATCAACAGATGAATGGATAAAGAAGATGTGGTACACATATACAATGGAATACTCCTCAGTCATAAAAAAGAATAAAATAATGCCATTTGCATCAATATTGATGGACCCAGAGATCATCATCCTAAGTGAGGTAAGTCAGAGGGAGAAAGACAAATACCTTATGATATCACTTATATGTGGAATCTAAAATACGACACAAATGAACCTATCTATGAAACGGAAACAGACTCCAGACATAGAGAACAGACTGGTGGTCACCAAGGGGGAGGTGGGAGGGAGGGAGGGAAGGGCTGGGAGCTTGGGATTCTAAGATGCAAACTACTGTATACAGGATGGATAAACAAGGTCCTACAGTATAACACAGGTTATCCTGTGATAAACCATAATGGAAAAACTATGAAAAAGAATATATATATAACTGAATCATTTTGCTGTACAGCAGAAATTAACACACCACTGTAAATCAACTATACTTCAATAATTTTTTTTTAAGAAAGGAATTACTGGTTTAAGAGATGCTATGTGTTCGCTGCAGCTCCCAGCAGGATTAGACAGTGGGTGTGAGGGGCTAACAGAGAGCATCCTCCCACAGGCTGGAATCCAGATCCACCCTTGCTTTCTGCTCATCACAATGAGGAACTCCCTTGAGAGTTTATTAATGTACGTGCACCATCATTCCAGCTGCCACAGGGGTTGGCTACCTGATTCAAAGGCACACTTGTTCTTTAGGGAGACCAAGGTATCTCACTTCACGTTTATGTAACAGGCCAGACCTAAGATCCAAGTGGCAGAGGTGTTCCAGAGCAGCACAGAAGCAACCACCAGGGCCCTAGGAAGGAAGGTAAGGAGGGTGATGTTTGTCTTTAACTTCCCATCCCCTTTGCTCCCGCTATGCCCCTCCCTCAATGCCAGGACAGTGTCCCTGACTCTATCACCAGCACCACCAGTGCAACCCCACTCTCGTCTTCCCTCTTCCAAAATGACCCTGGTTCCAAAACAGCTCTCCTTCAATTCTCAACAGAGCAACACTCTTATCACTCTTTACATACAGTTGTTATTTGGTTTGTCTAATTCACAGTGAGCTATGAATGACCAACAAGTCTTCGGACTTGGAAATCCAGTGCAGTGGGTTGAATTGTGGCCCCCCCAAAAGATATGTCCAAGTCCTAACCCCCAGTACCTCTGCATGTGACCTTATTTGGAAAAAGGGTCTTTGCAGATGTAATTAAGTGAAAGATCTTGAGATGAAATCATCCTGGATTAACTGAGTGAGCCCTGAAGCAAATGCTAAGTGTCCTTACGAGAAGAGGAGAAGACAGAAACACAAAAGAGCATAACATGGGAAGACAGATTGCAGCAATGCAGCCAAGCCACATGGCTAGAGCCATCAGAAGCTGGAAGAGGCGAGGAAGGATTCTCCCCCAGGGCCTTTGGAGGAGACTGGCCTGCTGACACGTCCATTTTGGATTTCTGGCCTCCAGAACTGTGAGAAAATAAATGTCTGTTTTTGAAGCCACCCAGTTTGTGATCATTTTTTATGGCAGCCCCAGGAAATGAGACTACCCAGTAGACCCAGCCACCACAATCCCAGGGGCCCGCTGAGCATGGAGTACCTTCCCAGCCCTTATTCCAGTGAACCTTCCCAAGGAGGGGAGAGTAGATGCCTGATCTCGCCCTGATTGACGAAGAGCCTACAGTTCAGAACGGTTCAGTTCCTTGCCCCGGTCACAGAGCCGGGACCCAGACGGTTACTTCTGTGCCTTTCCACTCTGCCACTTTCCCTAAGGAATGATTGTTGTTGGTTTTAAGAGGAGCCTACGGTTCCAAATGCATATTTGATTAGTAAAAACTCTTCACTCCTTCCTTCTACTTCTTCTCTCTGCTACTTTGTCTCCAGAGCTCAAGACCTCTAAGTCCCAGCTTTCAAACCGTGACTGACTCAGAGGGAAAAAGGAAGGTGGCAAGGCTGAAGTACCATAAGATATAAAAACACATTTTTTTGTGTGGTTTTGCTACTTCCCTTTCCATGTTCCTTTGTCCAGGCTTAACCGATACCCCATCCTAGCCCTTCTTTAATTTGTGAACAAACATTTTAGCGGTGCTATTGATAGTCATCTGTGCATATTTTAATATTTTTGAACTAAATGATATTATCAAATTTTGGTCACGGTTCTTCATCCTTTAATTTTCAATAGCAGTTATGCTTCCAGCTACATATTTTAATATGTCTCAGAAATGTTCTATTTCTGGTGGATTCACTGGAATCCCCCTTAAATTTTCCATAGCAATCAGTAGCTGATATCAGCTCACGCTCTTGTAACTTACAGAGGCTCCAGGCAGCTAAGATATCAGCAACAGCCTATCACTTTTGCCTTCTCGTGCTCATCATTCTCACCTACCTCCCTTTGGATCTTCTTAAACGTTCCAGCATCTTTGTAAGGCTGAGAGGTGCTGCAGTTGGCACACATTTAAAGAGTTGCTCCCTGTATATAGCACTGTACTCCAGTTGCTATAGAAATAAGTCAGAAAATCCAACTTGAGATTCTTATGTCTCACATATTCAGATTTAGATGAACTGTGACGTGACTGCAAAAAAAATTATGCCATCTTCCATGAGATGGAAATGCAAACCTGCAGTTTCATCTGGCTCTTGTAACCGATAAAGCTATCAAATAAAGACTGAAGAACTCATTTGTCTGTTCTATTTTATTTTCTCTGGACTTGAGGGAGCTTCATTTATAGTGAACACTTAGTCCTGGGTATTCTAGCTGCCCTGAAACTTAATGGACTGGGGGAGAAGTACAGAAAAGAGAGGGTTACAGTCGAGTGACATGGCACACGTTTCTAGTGCTTGAAATGACAAATGACTTTTGTTTTTCTGATGTTATATCGCATAAATAGAATTCACCTGGAGACTGGCCACGACTGAGACTGCTAAGTCCAAGGGGTAGTACAGGTGAGACTAGAGTCCAAAACAAGTCTTAAGATTCACAGAGCGATAAGATAAAGCACCCAAACCAAGCACTGAGTGTTGAGAGAGAAATAGGCAGAATGTTCTATTCTGATTGCCCTTATTTTGAGCCAAGCTTTCTTAGTTTTTCTTGAAAAGAAATTGAAAATCAATCCAGTACAAACACCACTCTTTAGCTTTTGTCACTGAAAAGCACGTGTTCAATTTAAACGTGGTATTGCTGAGAATAGAGCCATTGAGAAATGCTAAATGGGGTGGGGCGTGGGGAGAGAAGAGAAGAGAAACAGGAGAGCATAAAAAGTTTTAGATCTCACAGAGGTAAGTCTTCAAAATAGCATTTTTCCCTTTAACTCATGACGACTAGGAGAAACTGTACTTGAGAAAACACTTGAATTACAAGTTGAATTACAAATCCCGTGTTGTAATATTTGAAGGGGAAATTGATTTACATGAGAACAGTAAGTGATTTACTTCTTACTTCTACACACATTACTTTGCAGCGATCTGCACCTTAGCATTTACAGTCACTTGGTTGAGGGCACAGGTTACATACCTCGACCAGGAAGGTGCCCAAATGTTTCAACGGGAAGGGTGTCGTTGAGAGTTGGATGGGAGCTTGGGGATGCCAACTAAGGAAGTATAGAGGCCATAAAACTTATCTTTCCTTCTATTTTCTACGAAGAAGGTAGAGAACCCCATTGTTTGAGCTTCTAATTGCACAGGGGAAGGAAATGACAGCTAAGAGTTTGAAAGGACAGCATAAGGAATTTAAGTTGGTTGTTAAAGAGTTTCTCACAAGAAGCTGGAGATGTTATTTAAAAGACCTTCAAGTGACTAAAGCTTTGGTCATAGCAGCCATCTTGGCTACCCCTTCCCGGTCACGTGACCCTACACAATAGAGCAGCAGTGTTCTATCAAGAGGCAGTAAAAGACAGTGACTGAGTGCTTTTACTTTGGAATCAAATAGATGGAGGTTCAACTCTTACGTCCATTACTTGACAGCGGATTAAACCAAGCAAGTTACTTAGCCTTCTTAAGTTTTAGTTTCTTCCATTGTAAAATGTGGGCAATAATAACAGCGCGTACCACCCAAGGTTCTGGTGAGAACTAAATAAAATAATGTGTACTAAATGCTAAGCCTCGTGCCTGGAACATAGCAAACACTCAATAAATATTAGCTAGTATTATGGTCACCATTATTATTACTTCAATAGAAGCAAGATAATAACCTCAACTACTTCCTTCTTTTCATTCGTATCTCATGCCAGTAGGACGTAATAACTGATCACTGTAACTAGTCTAATCATATGGTCACTGTCCTGTCACTGGTTCTTTAGGAGTTGCAAATGACTGTCTCCTCAGGCTGCCCACACGTTTCATGTCCAGGTTGACCTCTGACCTAGTACGACAATATTAACCTAAACTGCTGCATTCTGCAACACTTCACTGGACCAATATCAGCCTGGGCTTCACATCTCCAGAAACATGCTACCTTTGCACTGTTAATATGCAGTTTCTCTCAGGTCTTAGGGCTTTCAAAATTGGATATGGTCAATTTCATTGCTAGTGGTCTGCGAGTCCATTTTAAAATCATTAATCTTTGTAAACTCAAAGGTACATCCATCAGCAAAGGTTCTTGCAGAGTTTTCATTGTGCTGGGCTACATAGTGGATGGATGTGCAAGCAAAATGCTTCTCAGAGCAATAAGACCAAAACAACATAATTAACCAAGAGATAGTTACTTGCTGCAAGTGGTACAAGACTCTTGCATTCTTACTGGATTTTTCATTTTTAATGTTGCTGAAAATGAGTTGCTGGACATTATCAGGAGCTCTCAGCTAATGAGAATTATGCATGAAAGCTCCAAGAAAAGCCAGAAAGAGACTAGGTGACACAAGAATAATCAAAACTATATACATACACACATAACGGGATCGGATACTTCTCTGCTCAGTCTTTTAGGAAAAGGGAGGAAAAATGAAAAACATCATGCTGTATAGTAGAAATGAACAAAACATTATAAATCAACTATAAAGATCAGTGCCTTTGCTTTACTCAGTTATTTTTTGGAATCCATACATGGGATCTGAGAAAAGTTGCACGCTGTTGTTTTGTGTGTGTTTGTTTTCCTATTTACTTTTTTCTGTTTTTTAATCCCAGATAACTGTGATTAAACGGGAAAAGGTGAGCAATTGCTGCCTGACTAAAAAATAAATGAACACATACACACAGGAACAAGAGGAAATGAGTTCCCATGTCAGAAACCACTGTAGGAATAGGGAGGGTCTCCCGACATTTTCTCTAAGAAAAGTCAGTTCCCAATAAATCGGCTTTTGGAGGCATGGCTCCTGTACAGCAGTAAAAGATGAACAGAGGCAGATGGAATACAGGGAAGCTACTGGACGCTGCAGGGCTAAGTGTAAATCTCCTTTTCTAAAATATTTTCCGCAGATTTAGGTTTTGAGGGAGAATCAGCTTAACAAAGAAAATGGAGACCTCTCCTCAAATCGGTGGGCTTTTTAACCAGCCCCAAGACAAAAACATCATGGAGGAACATCCCCTGTACATTAAAACAAAAAAATAGTTGCAACGACGAGAATAAAAATCTTCGTAGTTCGTTTTCCAGTGAAAGACCAAATAGGGGTTCCCTGCGAAAGAAAAGCATTTGCGTCAAATTTGTTCATCATTATTTTCAGAGCAGATGGGGCCAGAGTCAGCTCAAGATTCTCACAGGCAGACACCAGCCAAATTTGCCACTAATTAGCAATGCCCCACACTGTTACATGGCCTGCTCCTTCCATTTGCAGGCCATAGCCTCCGTGACCCTCAATGCACCACCTGAGACCAGGACTCCCCCATCACTGCCCAGCACTCGTCCCGCCTTGGCCACCCTATCAGCTGCTGTGAATGCGCAGGGTAAAAAAGGAAGGCAGAGGAGGCTTTCGTTTTTACTTACTTTCCGTTTTAACTCTTTTCCCCAAATTCCAATTACTCAAAGCTCATTGGCCAAGGAAATAAAAGTTTGTTTTATCTCACCACCTATTTTCCCTACTTAATATTACTGAAGTATCTGTCTCACAAAAAGGAAAGGGGAAGGATATTTTTCTCTTAAAATAAGGGCAAGGGGAATCTTATTTTTTTTCTGTGTCCGCAGGATAATTTTCAAGAGTGCATGTATGCATTTGTAATTTCTTTTACATCATTTGGAGGAGAGGATATCTGGTCAGCCTGTTAGCCAGGCAAAATGGACTTGTGTGGCCAGCCCCAGCTGCTCGGCACTCCTTCTCCATCAGCTGCAGGCCCTGCCTGATGCTCCCCAGGCACTAGGTCCTTCATCTCAAGAAGGCTCATCTCAGCCACGGCCCTTCCCTGTGTCCCCAGCATATGACTGGCTCTCGCCAAGTCCATGAAGACAAAGCTGTATGTTTTTAAAACCCCCTTTCAGATGGACCACCATCAAGAGAAACATTTCAGCAAATCCAGAAGTAGCACAAAGAGGTAGCTGTTCTGGTCAGAGAGAAAATTCAGTTCTTCAGATTGTGTGTGTGTGTGTGTGTGTGTGTGTGTGTGTGTGTGTGATGATTCGGAAATTTTTACACTTATACTTTATCTTCACAGCAGTGTCCAATACTTTTTAGAAGTTTTTTTCTGCAACAGTATATTCAAAGTAAAAGTAAACAACTGTTGTGTTCCATTAGGGTAATCCTAGAACAAGCCTTATGTTACCTCCTAAATTAAAATCCCACACTACATCTAACGGCTCTTGGGATTAAAACCTTGGATTTCTAATATTTTATATTTTAAAGAAGAACAGATTGGTTATCTTCATCTCTGAAAACATGGAGGCAAGTATCTTCCAATGTTATTATAGTTTTTTGCTGTCTTTACAGTTTTCAACTCATAAGAGCAAAAGGAAATATTTAAGATAAATTGAGTAATAATAGTTAACATTTAGTGAGCATTTGAGCCTGAAACTATGCTAAAATCTTTATGCCCACTACCTTATTTAATTCTCAAGACAATGCTGTGTTAGATACTCGTATTATCCTCATGTTAGAGATGATAAAACTGGAGATCAGAGACTTAGTAACTTGCATAAAGTCACACAGCTTAGGTAGATCTATCTGATCCCAGCCTCTGAACACTCAGCCACGACACTCACCCGCCTGTCTTTGACAAATGGCAAATGACTGTACCCCTGGAACTTTCCAAGGAAAAGCTTGCTTTGGATGTGTTTGCCAGTCCCATTATAAATAAATAAAGGGTTACACTGGCATGCTTCAGCCAATCGCTTCCCACGAGTCTTGTATACAGGAATAGAGACATGGCCAGAGACAAGTCTCTTATGGAGAACAGCTGGTTCTTGCTGTTGAAAACATTGGAGTTAGCTGGAGCAGCTGCTTTTGAGACTTCTTCGTTAGTCAAATTTTCCTGTGGTGGTTCTGGTGATCAATGTGCTGGGATAAAATTTAGCAATCTCACGAACCAAAAACAACAAAATTTTTAGGCAGGCAAACAGTTTGCAAGGAAAATAATGTGAACTTCCTACCTTAGGATTTTTCATTCTTTTCTATTCTTTGATCTTCACACGAGGGATGGTGCAGTGTCATATTAAATCAAGAGGCATCACAATGAAGGGAGGAAAAAGACAAAGGTTTTTTTTTGACAGTACAGACTTTGATTTCTATTTCCAATAAAAATTATTGTGAGAAAGACCCTGATTTGGCTAACAAGACCTCACTTACTTATTTTAACAGATGTGGGTTCCCCGCTCCCGAATGTTTAAAACAACTATTTTACTGTTCTCTCCTCAATGTTCAGAAAAATTAAGTTCCTGGGCTTCCCTGGTGGCGCAGTGGTTGAGAGTCCGCCTGCCGATGTAGGGGACACGGGTTCGTGCCCCGGTCCGGGAGGATCCCACATGCTGCGGAGCGGCTGGGCCCATGGCTGCTGAGCCTGCGCGTCCGGAGCCTGTGCTCCGCAACGAGAGAGGCCACAATAGTGAGAGGCCCGGGTACCGCAAAAAAGAAAAAAAAAGAAAAATTAAGTTCCTGAAATGAATAAAGGTCAGCCACCAACATAGACTCAGAAATCTCTTTCCTATCTCCCTTTAGGCAGTGAAAATTCTTCTTCTTTATTGAAATGTGCTCAGTAGAGGTATAAACAAATTGTAAGAGATCATTTATTTAACTGTCTGACAGCTTAACCAAATCTCCTTGTAGCAGGGCTTCCATTATAAGATTCCATTCTCATATGCCACAGAGGGAAATTCATATTCATAGGAGAGTGGAATCTCATGTGAAAACCTGTCACGTTGATGGTACATCCTCCGCAGTTAAACTGTTTACAGGGTTTGTAGCGGCTCAGCTACATTACCATATTCATGCTGAGTATCAACTGTCTCCTTCATCTTGGGAATCTTAGAGTTGAATAAAATAATAGAGCTGAGCCTTTATGCAAATACTACCCGTGACTATGGACCACTTAGCGGAGATGCCTTTTCTTGCCATAAGGAGCATTAGTATTGGAAACCCTGCTTGCAGCCAAGAACTCCGGAGTCATCCTGTCATGAACTATTAATTCAGGGATCAGTCTTCTCGTTGGCAGCTAACCACCAAATCCACAAAGTTGTGTTTAATTTGCTCTAGGAAGATAGACTGAGTTCTCCCCCTTGAACTGTGCAAGAGGGACGCCGGAGCCCCGGAAAACGTCCACACCGAAACTTGTGAACGATACAGCACTTTTTATGGCTGTTAGTGGCTTGGCCTATCTGTTCCAGGCAGCTTTACCTGAAAGCGAGGACAAGATAAACACAGCTGACTGCACAGGTTCTTGAAGGAGACTTGGTTCTACTCGGCAAACTCAGAGCTTTCTATTAACAAAAGTTAACATGATCTCCCTACAGCCTGCTCGTTGGCTCAGTAAAAGGATGTGCTGCTCTCTTGGCAACTGGAGAGAGGGTACAGCAGCAATGGCAAGACGTGATGCCTATATTTTTCTTAGGAAATGTCTACACATGGCCTGCCTCCTCAGCAATGACCCTCTGTTCCTGGGTCAATGGGCCAGTTTTGGTTGGGGGATCTACTTCTACTCTCTTCTGGTCCAGAAGGACTAAACAGAGCTCCACTCCTGGCCTTAGGATAGAGCTTACATCCAGGCCTAAATCAATCAACATTCTGTTTTTCTCCTGATCACAGAAATTGGTTCAGGATGTTTATGTGTGAAACACTGGATACCTTCTAATACAGGATGTACAAAGGCTTTGCTATTTCCTGTTGAATTAAAACTTGGAAGGATGAAGCCTTGGGAACTGCTGGAAGACACTTTATGACTATGTAAGGCTTGAGATTAGACCTGGTATGGCGGAAGATGATGTGAAAAAAGGTTAGTAATCAGTCTATAGTGACATCATGTAAGCCTGATCAAGCCACACCTGAAGCTGATAGTCCTCAGACTCTCCACTTTTCATTCAAGTTTTTACATGGACTGATTTGAGTTATGTCATCTGTCACATACAACCAAAATAATCATAACTGATATTGCTTTTAAAAAAATTACTTTCCTTTCAAAGAACTCAAAGGACAATTATCCAAGTACTTTATGTATTAACATAGTCAAATTCGCTCTTCACTAGTTTTCTCTTTTCCTAAAAATATTTTGGGGACAATAACATTCTGAACACAGCTTATCAAACTAATAGGGAATAGTAATAATAGTAATAATAAAAGCTCTACACGGCCAAAGTGTTTTAGTTTACCAAGTGCTTTCAGAAATATTATCTCATTTGATCCTCATAAGCAAATGATGAACTATAGAGGACAAATCTTGTCTTATTTAATAGGAAAAAGGGTTAGATGATATCATGTCCAAGGAGTAGAAATTGACCTTAATGACCATACCTTATGCAGATACCATAGTTCCCAAAAGCCAAGATACTTACCTAACATCCCAAGCTAGTTATTTAATGAATATTTTCAAGAAAAAACTTTTTGAATTTCTTTGTAACTTCAGTTGCTACATCATATTTATTATCCATAAATCTCTCGTATCTGGTTCTTGAAGTCAGCTTCAAGATAACGTGGATAACGTGGTGAAAAAAACAGAGAAATCTCTGCTCCTGTGGGACATACAATTTTGGGAGTCATCAGCACAGAGATGGTACTTAAAGCTATAAAACCGGAAACATTTACCAAGAGAGTAAATGTAATTAAAAAGTGCTGAGTTCTGGGGAAGTCCAATATTTAGTTTGGAGAGATGAAGAAGACCCTGACCAGTAAGGTAGGAGGAACACCCGGAGAATCTGGAAGCCAGGAGAAGAAAGTGTTTCCGGGAGGAAAGGGGCATTGCCTTGGTCAAAGGCTGCTTGTAGGTCAATCAAGATGAGGTCTGAGAGATTACATTAGATTTAGCAATCCTGTAGCTAATTGGTGGCCTTGAGCAATGTCAGGGGAGGGATGGGGCTCAAACCTGCCTTGAGTGGGTTTAGGCGAGAGGGAGAGAGAAGCAACTGGAGTTTGCAAGAACAGATACCAGTCTCCAGGGTCTTTTCTCTAAAGGGATGGAGAAATATAGTATATAACTAGAAGAGGAAGTGGGTTATTTTTTTAAGATGGCCGGCTTAATAGCATGTTTGTATGTTGGAGGGAATGATTCTGTAGAGAGGGGAGACTTGAAGGTGCAGGGGATGGGGGGGAATTGCTGGAGAAAACATCCTTAGGTAGGGCTGAGGGGACGGGATAGTGCCCAGATGGAGACACAGGCCACGGGCAGGAGCAAGGCCACGTCATGACAGCCACAGGAGAGAAGGAGGTGGGTTGGTAGGTGTAAGGTTGTGCCTTGGGACAGGTCTCTGATCGCTTCCATTTTCTTGCCGAAATAGTGTGCGCTTCTAGCAAAGAGGTTACTTCTCAACATTTTTGTGAAGCTAAGGAGTGTTGAGAATTTTGTGGCTGGGACACCTGACAAGGGTTGTGCTGCTATTCTTAGTTTTGTGCCTAACTTATCACACTCTGAAGAAGAGGGCTCCACTATCCTAAGTCTAGGCCTGTCTTTCTGGAAACATATGCCTGACAAGCAGATCAGATGGTTCCGAGGAAGTCTCACACACCTGATTCTGTCCCTCCCGGGGGCGGGGCCGGGGGGTGGGGAAGAGACACGAAACCTTGATTTTCTGAGGACCTGCCTCTTCTCTTCTCCGCGGCTCCCCCGCTCTGCCAAATCTCTTTTCAGATGTTTAGGGGAGCATGCTCTGGAGACGGCAGTGGCGATAGTGGAGCAAGAGGAGACCCCAGGGGAATTCCAGCCAGGTGCCTGCACCTTCGCAGTTTTCCTAGGTTTTCACTGGACCTGATCATTTCTTTCTCTGCTTAGCAAAAATAAAATATTTTCTTCCATTTAAAAAAGAGAGCTGCTTAAATCTCTGAGAGAGAGGACTCTATAGAACTATGATGGATGTAATAAATACACCCTTTTCCACAACTTAGAATTTGAGATTTTCCAGGCAGGTAGGGAAAGGAGCAGAAACAGGATGGGGGACCTTATCCCATCCTGACAGCTCTGGGTGGTAGGTGTTCTTATCTCCACTGTATAGATGGGTTTCAGAGAGAGTACGTAACTTGCCCAAGGCCACGCACTGGTTAAGTAGAGGACTCAGACTTGAACCCTGGGCTCTCAGAGCTCCGGGCCATGCTCTTCTCACTATACTTTGCTCTACAGTCCGTTAGGAAAGGAATATGCTGTGTCGGTATGTGAGAAAGGATTTCCCTGCTCTGTCCCTGCGCTGGCTCTCCAGGCAATTCAGAAACTCCTACTTCAAACCTCCGTTCTGTGTGATTTATGCTACAAAGGACCTTTTGTTACACCACCAGCATTCAGAACCTCGCTTTCTGCCAAGGTGACTTTTAATTTATCAGAGGTCCCTCTGGTATATAGGTGCCCAAACTATTCGGTTACTGTTTTCCTAGCCAAAAAACCAGTAAGAGCAGAAGTCTAGGCACTCAACTGGAATGGGAATCTGCTTTTTTTTTTCTTTCTTTCTTTCTTTTTGGTCTTTGGGATTCCTTACTTTCAAAAACAACTTCCATCTTACCCCATGGCGGTGATGTTTGCCTGCTCTGCCTTCTCTGTCCCAAATAGACTCCTTAGTTATTCCAAGTGGACATTTATGACTTCTTACAGGTCAGCTTTTCCGAGCACACGGTCTACAGCGGCCACTCTATTCTCTATTTGCAGAGTTCCCGGCCCGTTTCATCAGCACCATCGCGAGATGGAGTCATCCTCGGCCAACTTCCTCAGTTCCCCCACCCTGGGCACAAGATCTGCTCAACACTCACCCTGTCCTCCTTTCTCTTATCTCGGAGGCAGGAGGCAGTGTCCCTCATGGTTTCCACGATAACCTTTTTCAATGTGTCCTTTATCCCACTTCCTCTCATTTCCTTGGGAACCTCCTCTCACATTTTCAAGTTCATATTCAAGCTAATGTCTAAATAGCTCCCATTAAAAAAAACACAAGAGGGAAGAGATATGGGGATATATGTATATGTATAACTGATTCACTTCGTTATAAAGCAGAAACTAACACACCATTGTAAAGCAATTATACTCCAATAAAGATGTAAAAAAAAAAAAAAACTTCCTATTTCCCTAAGTTACTGCCCCATTTCTAAAGTTTCATTGCCAAGCTTTTGCGAAGAAATGCTAAATTTAACACCTTTACTTCCTTCTATAGCAACCTGTCCTGACCCTTCTACTGCAATCTCCCCATCACGACCGTTAACGGCGGGCTCTACGTCTCCATTCTGTTCAGCATCTGCAGAGTTAAGAGTGTTGGTATCAGTCAGGCCCGGGTACAAGTCCTAACTCAAGCTTTCATACAATTCCTGGCACATGGTAAAGAGTCCACAAATGTTAGCTGTTATTCACTTCATAATTATTATTAGCCAACCCTTCTTTTAGAAATTCTTTCATCCCTTAGCTTCCCTGCCACTGAACTCTTGATTCTCCTTCAGTCTCTGATGGTTTTCCCTAAGCCCCCTCAACGGCCTCTCTTTCTTAAATGTTGGCAGTCTCCAAGCTTCTGCCTTTCACTTTTTCCCTCTCCCATTGTTTTCTTTCCCTCAGAGATCTGACTCTCCCACAGCCCTCCCTCTGCCCTGGGTGATGGGTACATCTCCAGCCCCTGGCCCTGTTCTGATTGGCTGAAGGTCTCCCTGCTCCCACCCCCTCTAGTGGAGGCCCATCCTTAACGCCACTTCCTCCATGAAGCCTTCCAGTCTTATCCATCCTTGGTCAGAATTCAGCTTTTCCTTGGGACACCTCTCTTCTATAAAGATTCCCATTTCTGCCCTTATTATTATATGTATTATTACTTTGAACTATGGTTGGGTGTGTGTATTTCTAACTCCCTCATTAGACTGTAAGCTCTGTAGGGCAGGCACCATATTTTAATCACCCTTTTACCCCCAACCTGCTGAATGTGGGGTATTTCTCATGGTAGACTGGATCCATTTGAACTGACAGGAAAGGCAAGTGGGGTCCGCTGAGTATTCAGAGACTCAAGCGCCTCCCAAATTTGACTCCAACTTATGGGATGGCAGGAAACATGAGTGAGGAGAGTCAGCGAGAAGGCAGGGGTGCAGGTAACAGAAAAGAGGGGAATCCTAGCTCCTGTCCCATGGCTTTGAGCCTTTGCTTCTCTCATGTAATTTTCATGGCCCAGGGAGAATAAAACAAATTTCATGACAATACTTGGAAGGTTATTATTTATATAGATTTGGAAGATCTTCAAACATGACGTATAAGAAAGAGAGGGATTTTGTTCTTTCATATGTAGTCTTTAAATATTAAAGTGAGACGAATGTCTTTAAATGCAACTAGAAAATATGTAAGATTCTCCTTTAGTTTTCCTGATGAAACATTGTGTAAATAGGATACACTGACCACATTGACTGTAAACATCTATTGAATAAACTTTTAAATGACCAGATGAGAAACAGTGATAAATTATGTATAGTTACATATTTGGACCTTTTTGCTTTACTTATCCTTTTACCAAAGTGGCGGGGGTGGGGGGAGCAATACATTACATTACATTCATTTTTAATATCAGTTTTCCTCACTTTTCCCCATTCCTCTTTGCATGAATAGTGTATATTATAGTTAATTAAGCTGAAATCCCAGAGGCTGCTTTCCTAATGTGATCGTTTAAACACAGACCAGATGCGAACACAAACACTACTTGGACAAGACCTTCTCCACTCTTCAGAGTCCTCCTAGAACATTCCATGGACAGTTTTAGAATTTTTATTTTTGAAAACTGGCATACAAGACATTTTCCACAACAGAAAAGAACCAACAACATCCTATTTGCAGCAGAAGAAAACACCACGGAGATGATGTCTTAAAAACACATTTGGGTGATGGCAGATCACAAGACACTTGGCTCTGGAGTCAAGGTATCGGGTTTCAATAAAAAATATATAGACTGGATATGAAAAAACCCTCCTGAAAGCTCATGCTTCTCTTCTGGCTGGGGATTCAGATGGGGGATCAGTAACACCTGCAGATGACTCCAGAGAAACAAGGATCCCATCTGCAGACAGATGAGAAGATGGGGGAATTTTCCTTGGGTGCTTTGCTTGAGACATGTTAGAAACAAAATAGTCTATCACATCTCTCTCACAACATCGGCTGGTACTCTCTTGCCAACAACTCAGTTGGTTTAGAATGTTAAACTTGGAGAGTTGCATTATCCTGCTCAGAAGTCTGCAGGCTCACTCCTGCCTAACTAGTGGGAAAATGAAGACTTGAAATTCAGCAGTATCCTAGCATCAGCGGCCCAGGCTGTTTTGCTTTGTCTTCGCACCCCCATACAGAAGACAGCACAATCGGATAGCTATAAATGGCAACATGTTTTCAATCTGTCCTCAGTCAGATATATTCCATCCTCCCATCTAGATCTACTTTCTACTCTGCTCCGTTCCACACCACGCAACAAAGGGCTGACCAGTACAGACTGTACCAACTGGGCCTGATTAATGGAGCACGCTGGCAGGAGACTGGAGGGGGTGAGAAGAGGGAAGCCTGAGTATTTATTTCCCCAGTCCCCACCCCCTGCCAGATTGCAAAGGCTTGGCTTCTTCACCACCAAAGGCCACAGCTCCTGTCAAACACCCATTCCACACAGCCACTCCTTCTGGATTCTTCAAACCAATTGTTCCCTCCAGGCCTAGGAGTGGCAAAGGTTAGCAAGCGTCCCTGTATTAACCACCTCTAAAGTCACCATTTGAGTGTACCATCCATGTTGACCATGTGTTGGTCCATAGTGATAGATGATTGGTGGCTTCCCCCATCGAAGACTGGCATACAGATCACAATAGCAAGTGCTGTCATTCTTTGTTGTTGTTGACCTTGGGCATGGGAGGAAGGGAAAAACCAGCAAAAATTCCATATGTTTCCTATTCCTGCCATAGATCTTTATCACAGTAGGTCAAGACTGGGCCATGAGTAACTTCATTCTAGAGTCAAGTCTTTGATTTTATAATTTAGTTGAGGCTTATTGATGGTTTTCATTTTCATGTTGCGGACATTCAGATGTTAATGACAATATCAAGAAAGGGAATTATTTGTAAGTACGATGATATTTTAAACATGAAGTTCATGTTGTCCTATAGAACTTACAACTGGCAGATATTTTGAAAAAACCTTCCAGTTTGATTCAATATTTGTTCCTCAGTCCGTCCTTGCTTTTGTGTTTTTTTCCTTAAGTCTTCCCATTTATATAACAACAAGATTCTTATTTCTTTAGTAATCAGTTCTCTTCCCACTTGAAGTCATTTAATCCTCGTTAAGAGGGCAAGTGTGTCCTAGAAACTAGAGCAAGGAATACAGCACACTGATCAAATTCTTTTCCTTTAAGTCAAACTTGACTTTTTTTGTGTGCCTAAATTTGTCTTTTGGCAAAATGAATGATAATGAGAGTTACTGCCTCTGCACGTTAATAGACTGAATCACAAATAGCTGACAATGCCTCTGGGTTCCTGGTGATCCCAGGTTTACTACAAAAAGATTTCATTGTTATATCATGCAGCACCATGCCTTCTAACACACAGATGCGGCAGAAGAGTCTCAAAAATAATTATTTAATCTTAGAATATATTTGATTATAAATGAAATAAATGGAAATGCATTCATCTGGACATGAGATGTAAATACAGATCTTTTTTCTTAAGGAAAATGTGTTCTTGAGCTGTCAGCATCTTTCAGCCAATTGTTAGATGAGCTTATGGCCTTAACTGTCAAGACTCTGCCTAGATGATTTATTATTATTACTTTTAACACTGAAATAAAACTTTTACTGTCTGTAAGGCAGAACAGGGGTTTGGATCACTGAAAAAAAAGACCAGGACTGCAGAGCTTGGTGGGTGTGATCATATGCCTTTCCTCTTCACTATACACCTAGAATGCGTTATTCATTCGGAAACATTTATGAATAAACAGCTAACTATAACACAGTGTAAGTATTATTACTAAGGTTTGGGCCATAAACTGTGGGAACACAGATAATGTGACAGTTAGTTCTAGAGCTGGGAGTAGGTAATGAGGGGACATTCACGCTTATGTTGGGCACTGAAAGACGAGTAAGAGTTCACCAGTCAGACAGGTGGGTGAGGAAGGCATTCTAGGCAGAAAGAACAGAATGTGAAGGCCCAGAAGTGTGAGAACTTCTGATGTGACCAGGGGATGGAGATTGGGCTGATGGTCTAAGGCCTTGTGTACCTTGCTAAGGAGTCTGGACTTCATACTAGGGGCAATGGCGGGTTGGGGGGTGGGCACTGAGCTTTAAACAAGTTTGACCCAGAGAAAGGGCATAATCACAGTTTATTTTTTAAAGGTTATGTTGTCTGAAATTTGGATGGATGGGAGGAGGCTTGGAAACCATATAGGTCACTGTAAAAGTCAAGGTAAGAGATAGTGTGGGTTTGATTTAGGACAATGACACTGGAAGGGAGAAAGGGGGATCTATTGACTGATACTTTAGAGACACAAATCAATAGGGCTTGGGCTTGCTGACCAGGTGTGTGTGGGGTGAGGGTGTGTGGGAGAGTGAAATGAGTCAGAGATGATTTTGAAGTTTCTAACTAGTGAACCAGAGAGAGAATGAATTCAATTATGGGTTTGCCCAGTTTGTAGTTCCTGGGCCATCCAGATGGAGATATCCAACCAACAGATGAAATACAAGACTGGAGCTCAGAAGCCAGGTCAGGGTTGAAGTCGTAGATTTTGGAGATCATTATTTCATCAGCATCGATGCCATGGGGATGGATGAGATCACACAGAAGGAGAAGAGGAAAGGAGAGAGAAAAAGCCAGAGTCCTGTGGGCATGTGCTATTCCCCACTGCCTTCCTGCTTCTGATAAAGCGTGTGTTTAAGCTGCCTTGGCTGCATCAAAAACAAAACATTTCTGCAAGTTAAAAACTTTCTGGATTCCTTGCCTTGTCTCTGAGCTTGCTTTTGAAATACTATTTACCCAGAGAAATGTGTGCTTTGTGATTCCAAAAAAAGAAAAAGGGGAGACCTCGCTAAGAATAGCTAGCTCTTGTAGGAGATGCTTTGTTTTTTCTTGTTTTTGTTTGTTTTTGTTTTTGAAGAAGCTGCAACTAAATGTCTATGTATTCCAACAGCATTTAGCAAAAGCTGTCTCCTCTCCTTAAAAGCATGAAAAGCACTGAACGAGAAGTCTCTCACAGGGCAGGTGACAATGAAAGGCTTTGGGCTTTTGGAACTGGAGACTGGATTATGTATAGATTCCTCTGGGCAGAAGCAGAAAGCCCAGTCAAGTGACTCCAGGCAATCCCCTGACTCTGGACTTGAAGGGGTCGGCATGGGCATGTGTACCATTTTAACTGAGCAAGCACCAAAGCTTTCCATCTCATCCTAAGGGATGGCAAGGGTCACTGTCTCCCTTGTGTGATGAATGACTGTAGCAACACTGCATTTGTCTTTTAACTGGCAGCAATTCTCCTGTTAGTGATAATGAGGGTCTTCCGAACAAGGAAGTCAAATGCTCTAGTGATTTAGTTGAAGGCCACTGCTTCTGCCCACCTACTTCACATACAGTTTTCAGCCAAGGAGAATCCTGCTGGCTGGAGGTACACAGTAACAGGATATTAATGCAATAATGTTTTCAAAGATAGCAGTTCCTAAATAATGATTATAAAAACTCACAAACATCTTCTTTTCTTTTCTTTTTTTTTTTTTTTTTGCGGTACGCGGGCCTCTCACTGTTGTGGCCTCTCCCGTTGCAGAGCACAGGCTCCGGATGCGCAGGCTCAGCGGCCATGGCTCACGGGCCTAGCCGCTCCGCAGCATGTGGGATCCTCCCAGACTGGGGCACGAACCCGTGTCCCCTGCATCGGCAGGCGGACTCTCAACCACTGCGCCACCAGGGAAGCCCTCTTCTTTTCTTTATTAACCCATAGAATAATATTATACCGAGCACAGAGCCGAACAAAGCGAAAAGGTCATATTTGCTTCCTCATTTAAAGAAGAAATACAGGTTTCGAGAGTGAGGGAGCAGGTCATTAAGGAAGAATGTCAGGCATTTGGTCCCTGAAGATAGTAAGCATAGACCTAATAGAGTGGAAAGCCAAAATGATGGTTTTGTTCTATGAGACATCATGAGACTTTTACTCAATGACCTCCAAACCTGGAATTTATTTCAAATAGGAATCAGAATTTCCACTCCCTGGCGGGAAAACACGAGTTCCTGGGACCAGCAATGCCTATACTTCTCAGAACATATTTCCTAGCAAGTCAGCAGCTTGACCAAAGATGGCGTCCTGGATTCTCTCCACCAAACCTCAGATGCGAAGCAGAATAAGAGGCCCCCTCCGTCCCTCAGTTCCTTCGTCTCTGAGGAGCATGCACAACAGAAGGGCTGAAGAATAAATGAGATGCCAGGGGTTCTGTGTTTTTAGCCCCACTGTATTCTTTATCATGAGTCAGTGCTACAACTGACACCTTATTTAAATGCAAGAAACTACAAGTGCATTTTTTTCTTCTCATTAATTAATTCCTTTGCTCTTTGGTTATTTATCTCTTAAAAAGTCCATGCATTTATTAAGCATATTATACACGCTACATACTATGCTCAATGTAAAAGAATCAAAGAGGAAACGAACAAAAACAAAAGCCTGATACCAGCCCTTGAAGCACCCTTCCTATCAGAAAAAGATACATGAAAATAAAAAGAGCCAAATAAGATCTTGCAGTTGCTATTAATGGAAGTATTTACTGGAAGTGGTGAAGAAGCCAAGGAGAAAACAGTGTATCAATTGTGTGTATATGTGTGTGCGCACCTAGGCCAGGGGTGGTGTGGGACAGGTGATGCACGTTGATGAGATGAGTTGGCACAGACCAGGAGGCCCAGGGTGGAGAAGGGCGTTTCAAGGAGGGGTCCCTGGAGGTGCAAAGCATCCTGGGACGTGAGAGAGAGGACTGTAAGGTCCCTTGAGGTGCAGACCTGGAGTGTTGGTGACGGAATTAGAGACAGGGATGGAAAAGCAGCGGGGGCCAGACTGCAGAAGGCCTTCTGTGCTGCGCTAAGGAGCTTGGACTCTATCCTACAGCCACGTAAGGGTTAAGCATATTCAGACTGTGAACACACTGGTGTTCTGGAACAGTCACTCCCTCAGCTGTGTGGAGGACACACTGAAGGGCAGGAGGCTGAGGCAGGCAGACAATTGCAAGGGACCCTCCAGGTGAGACCCCACTAAGGGAACAGGGGCAGAGGGGAGAAAAGGAGCCGCATACAAGGAACGCCAAGGAGGAGAGTGAGAGTGTGAGGAAGAAGCAGCTCAGGTTACTACTCTCAGGTTTGGGGCTTGGGTGAGGGATGCTGTGTCTATGGAGAGAGGGAGGGAGTGTGGGTGGAGAGGAAGAGGACCAGTTCCCTCCACTTTTTGAAATAGCATTGCCTGTGGGACACGAGGGTGAGAGGTCCAGCAGGCAAGAGGTTATATGGGTCTAGAGCGGGGGTTCTTACACAGCAGACTTTAGGGTCTGTGTACTTGGGTGGGAAAAAAAATCATATCTTTATTCTCACTGACCTCAGACTCAAATTCTGTATTTCCTTTATGCGTCTAGGCAACAAACTACAGCGGTAGGTATTAGCAAGTACTTCTGCCTTTGTCACCGAGAGAGGTCACAGATATATTCATATCATTTTTCAGTTATTGCGGACATCTTAAAATATTGTTCACACATTTCTTCAAAATGATAGTAGTTATTCAACATGCTAGAAAAGATTACTATTTAATATTAACAAAAAGCATACACATTATATAACATTTTTCATAATTTTTTCTTATACTGAATGTTCTTATTAGTCATCAATTTTATACACATCAGTGTATACATGTCAATCCCAATCGCCCAATTCAGCACACCACCATCCCCACCCTACCGTGGTTTTCCCCCCTTGGTGTCCATACGTTTGTTCTGTACATCTGTGTCTCAACTTCTGTCCTGCAAACCGGTTAATCTGTACCATTTTTCTAGGTTCCACATACATGCGTTAATATACGATATTTCTTTTACTCTTTCTGACTTACTTCACTCTGTATGACAGTCTCTATATCCACCCACGTCTCAACAAATGACTCAATTTCGTTGTTTTTTATGGCTCAGTAATATTCCATTGTATATATGTACCACATCTTCTTTATCCATTCATTTGTCGATGGGCATTTAGGTTGCTTCCATGACCTGGCTATGGTAAATAGTGCTGCAGTGAACATTGGGGTGCATGTGTCTTTTTGAATTATGGTTTTCTCTCGGTATATGCCCAGTAGTGGGATTGCTGGATCATATGGTAATTCTATTTTTAGTTTTCTAAGGAACCTCCATACTGTTCTCCATAGTCGCTGTATCAATTTACATTCCCACCAACAGTGCGAGAGGGTTCCCTTTTCTCCACACCCTCTCCAGCATTTGTTGTTTGTAGATTTTCTGATGATGCCCATTCTAACTGGTGTGAGGTGATAACTTATTGTAGTTTTGATTTTCATTTCTCTAATAATTAGTGATGCTGAGCAGCTTTTCATGTGCTTCTTGGCCATCTGTATGTCTTCTTTGGAGAAATGTCTATTTAGGTCTTCTGCCTATTTTTGGATTGGGTTGTATGTTTCTTTAATATTGAGCTGCATGAGCTGTTTATATATTTTAGAGATTAATCCTTTGTCTGTTGATTTGTTTGCGAATAATTTCTCCCATTCTGAGGGCTATCTTTTCATCTTGTTTATGGTATCCTTTGCTGTGCAAAAGCTTTGAAGTTTCATTAGCTCCCATTTGTTTATTTTTGTTTTTATTTCCATTACTCTAGGAGGTGGGTCAAAAAAGATCTTGCTGTGATTTATGTCAAAGAGTGTTCTTCCTATGTTTTCCTCTAAGAGTTTTATAGTGTCCGGTCTTACATTTATGTCTAGAATCCATTTTGAGTTTATTTTTGTGTACGGTGTTAGGGAGTGTTCTAATTTCATTCTTTTACATGTAGCTGTCCAGTTTCCCCAGCACCATTATTGAAGAGGCTGTCTTTTCTCCATTGTACATCCTCGCCTCCTTTGTCATAAATTAGTTGACCATATGTGTGTGGGTTTATCTCTGGGCTTTCTGTCTTGTTCCATTGAACTATGCTTCTGTTTTTGTGCCATTACCATATTGTCTTGATTACTGTAGCTTTGTAGTATAGTCTGAAGTCAGGGAGTCTGATTCCTCCAGCTCCGTTTTTTTCCCTCAAGACTGCTTTGGCTATTCAGGGTCTTTTGTATCTCCATGCAAATTTTAACATGATTTGTTCTAGTTCCATAAAAAATGCCATTGGTAATTTGATAGGGATTGCATTGAATCTGTAGATTGATTTGGGTAGTATAGTCATTTTCACAATATTGATTCTTCCAATCCAAGAACATGGTATATCTCTCCATCTGTTGGTATCATCTTTAATTTCTTTCATCAGCGTCTTATAGTTTTCTGCATACAGGTCTTTTGTTTCCCTAGGTAGCTTTATTCCTAGGTATTTTATTCTTTTTGTTGCAATGGTAAATGGGAGTGTTTCCATAATTTCTCTTTAGATTTTTCATCATTAGTGCATAGGAATGCAAGAGATTTCTGTGCATTAATTTTGTATCCTGCAACTTTACCAAATTCATTGATTAATTCTAGTAGTTTCCTGGTGGCATTTTTAGGATTCTCTATGTATAGTATCATGTCATCTGCAAACACTGACAGTTTTACTTCTTCTTTTCTGATTAGGATTCCTTTTATTTCTTTTTCTTCTCTGATTGCCATGGCTAGGACTTTCAAAACTGTGTTGAATAATAGTGGTGAGAGTGGACATCCTTGTCTCGTTCCTGATCTTAGAGGAAATGCTTTCAGTTTTTCACCATTGGGAATGATGTTTGCTGTGGGTTTGTCATATATGGCCTTTATTATGTTGAGGTAGGTTCCCTCTATGCCCACTTTCTGGAGAGTTTTTATCATCAATGGGTGTTGAATTTTGTCAAAAGCTTTTTCTGCATCTGTTGAGATGATCATATGGCTTTTCTCCTTCAATTTGTTAATATGGCATATCACATTGATTGATTTGTGTATATTGAAGAATCCTTGCATCCCTGGGATAAATCCCACTTGATCATGGTGTATGATCCTTTTAATGTGTTGTTGGATTCTGTTTGCTAGTATTTTGTTGAGGATTTTTGCATCTATATTCATCAGCGATAGTGGTCTGTAATTTTCCTTTTTTGTAGTGTCTTTGTCTGGTTTTGGTATCAGGGTGATGGTGGCCTCATAGAATGAGTTTGGGAGTGTTCCTCCCTCTGCAATTTTTTGGAAGAGTTTCAGAAGGATGGGTGTTTGTTAGCTCTTCTCTAAATGTTTGATAGAATTCACCTGTGAAGACATCTGGTCCTGGACTTTTCTTTGTTGGAAGATTTTTAATCACAGTTTCAATTTCATTACTTGTGATTGATCTGTTCATATTTTCTGTTTCTTCCTGGTTCAGTCTTGGAGGTTACGCTTTTCTAAGAATTTGTCCATTTCTTCCAGGTTGTCCATTTTATTGGCATAGAGTTGCTTGTAGTAGTTTCTTAGGATGCTTTGATTTCTGTGGTGTCTGTTGTAACTTCTCCTTTTTCATTTCTAATTTTACTGATTTGAGTCTTCTCCCTCTTTTTCTTGATGACTCTGGTTAATGGTTTATCAATTTCGTTTATCTTCTCAAAGAACCAGCTTTTAGTTTTATTGATCTTTGCTATTGTTCTCTTTGTTTATATTTCATTTATTTCTGCTCGGATCTTTATGATTTCTTTCCTTCTGCTAACTTTGGGTACTGTTTGTTCTTTCTCTAGTTCCTTTAGGTGTAAGGTTAGATTGTTTACTTGAGATTTTTCTTGTTTCTTGAGGTAGGCTTGTATAGCTATAAACTTCCCTCTTAGAACTGCTTTTGCTGCATCCCATAGCTTTTGGATCATCCTGTTTTCATTGTCATTTGTCTCTAGGTATATTTTGATTTCCTCTTTGATTTCTTCAGTGATCTCTTGGTTATTTAGTAGCATATTGTTTAGCCTCCATGTGTTTGTGTTTTTTATGTTTTTTTCCCTGTAATTCATTTCTAATCTCATAGTGTTATGGTCAGAAAAGATGCTTGATATGATTTCAATTTTCTTAAATTTACTGAGGCTTGATTTGTGACCCAAGATGTGGTCTATCCTGGAGAATGTTCCATGTGCACTTGAGAAGAAAGTGTAATCTGCTGTTTTTGGATGAAATGTCCTATAAATCTCAATTAAATCTATCTGGTCTATTGTGTCATTTAAAGCTTCTGTTTCCTTATTTATTTTCATTTTGGATGATCTGTCCATTGGTGTAAGGGAGGTGTTAAAGTTCCCCACTATTATTGTGTTACTGTCAATTTCCTCTTTTACAGCTGTTAACAGTTGCCTTACGTATTGAGGTGCTCCTATGTTGGGTGCATATATATTTATAATTGTCATATCTTCTTCTTGGATTGATCCCTTGATCATTATGTAGTGTCCTTCCTTGTCTCTTGTAACATTCTTTATTTTAAAGTCTATTTTATCTGATATGAGTATAGCTACTCCAGCTTTCTTCTGATTTCCATTTGCATGGAATATCTTTTTCCATCCTCTCACTTTCAGACTGTATGTGTCCCTAGGTCTGAAGTGGGTCTCTTGTAGACAGCATAT
This sequence comes from Orcinus orca, assembly GCF_937001465.1. Classification (NCBI taxonomy): domain Eukaryota; kingdom Metazoa; phylum Chordata; class Mammalia; order Artiodactyla; family Delphinidae; genus Orcinus; species Orcinus orca. Next base: position 156,840,386 of record NC_064560.1, on the reverse strand, counting down.
AGATGGGTCTTGTTTTTGTATCCATTCAGCAAGCCTGTGTCTTTTGGGTGGAGCTTTTAATCCATTCACGTTTAAGGTAATTATTGATATGTATGTTCCTATGACCATTTTCTTAATTGTTTTGGTTTGTTTTTGTAGATCCTTTTCTTCTCTAGTGTTTCCCACTTAGAGAAATTCCTTTAGCATTTGTTGTAGAGCTGGTTTGGTGGTGCTGAATTCTCTTAGCTTTTGCTTGTCTGTAAAGCTTTGGATTTCTCCATCGAATCTGAATGAGATCCTTGCCGGGTAGAGTAATCTTGGTTGTAGGTTCTTCCCTTTCATCACTTTAAGTATATCATGCCACTCCCTTCTGGCTTGTAGAGTTTCTGCTGAGAAATCAGCTGTTAACCTTATGGGAGTTCCCTTGTATGTTATTTGTCATTTTTCCCTTACTGCTTTCGATAATTTTTCTTTGTCTTTAATTTTTGCCAATTTGATTACTATGTGTCTCAGAGTGTTTCTCCTTGGGTTTATCCTGTATGGTACTTGCTGCACTTCCTGGACTTGGGTGGCTATTTCCTTTCCCTTGTTAGGGAAGTTTTCGACTATAATCTCTTCAAATATTTTCTCTGGTCCTTTCTCTCTCTCTTCTCCATCTGGGACCCCTATAATGCAAATGTTGTTGCATTTAATGTTGTCACAGAGGTCTCTTAGGCTGTCTTCATTTCTTTTCATTCTTTTTTCTTTATTCTGTTCTACAGCAGTGAATTCCACCATTCTGTCTTCCAGGTCTCTTATCCGTTCTTCTGCCTCAGTTATGCTGCTACTGATTCCTTCCAGTGTAGTTTTCATTTCAGTTATTGTATTGTTCATCTCTGTTTGTTTGTTCTTTAATTCTTCTAGGTCTTTGTTAAACATTTCTTGCATCTTCTCCTTCTTTGCCTCCATTGTTTTTCCGAGCTCCTGGATCATCTTCACTATCATTATTCTGAATTATGTTTCTGGAAGGTTGCTATCTCCAGTTCATTTAGTTGTTTTTCTGAGGTTTTATCTTGTTCCTTTATCTGGTACATAGCCCTCTGCGTTTTCATCTTTTCTATCTTTCTGTGAATGTGGTTTTTGTTCCACAGGCTGCAGGATTGTAGTTCTTCTTGCTTCTCCATTTTTCATAATTTTAATAACTGTCTTTCAACATGACTTGTTTCAGTTGTAGTCTCATGTATTTTATGTAAAGTATTTTAAAACATGGAAGAAGGAGTTTATGGGCTTCAGCAAACTGCCAAATACAGACAGACCAAAAAAAGGTCAAGAATCTCCAGTCCAGAGTTTGAAGGCTTTAGGACTGGTTGATAATTCCTGGACTTCTGCTGAGCAATGCTACACTGAGGAGGATGTGACCTATTCCAGGGGCTCCATCAATAGATTGGGACCAAAATGAAATTGTTCACTGCATAAGGAAACAAGTTCATGCTTGCTGTGGCCTCCTCCCTGATGTGCTTGGCCTTTAGAGATCCAGCCTCTCATTCAGAATGCGCTCTGAGCTGGTTTCATTTACTGCTCTTGAGGAAATTGTGCACGAGAACCATGATTCAAGGTGATGGTGTAGACACTCTTAAAATGAACATCACTCAGCAGAGTTTGAATTGTCTGTAAAAATCAGTCCTGGTGAATGGAATGTCAAGCAAATGACAGACCGCAGAATTGTCCCTGGGAAGGTCTTCTTTCCTGAATCCCAGTCCTAATGTTCGTAAGCCATAAAGAACAATGTGTGCAGTTGGGTGGAGAAGAAACCCAGGGGTGATCAGTTTAGCTGGCCACAGACCAGATGTGACCACAGGCCTTGTTCTTCCACTGGAGTCGCCGGGCCTTGCTCTGGTCATGGACCATCCCCTTTCTCAGCCTCCTAAGGCTCAAAAGGACAAGAGGGTGAAATGGACACTTGAACTTCATGCCTATGCACTCTCATTCTTTAGTTCTGCGTCTGGTAGTGGCTCCTGGGAGGCAAAACAACAAAAACTGCCATGCGACTTGCAATCCTTAAAGTACGTAGAAGTCCACTTCAGAAGGTCAAAACCCTGAAGATTCACTTCTGGAAATCTATCCCACCAAAATCTCACTCATGTGCACAAGATTGTTGATTGTATTCTGTTTATGATTCTGAAAATTGGGAAGAACCTTAAAGCCTATCAAGAGGCAACTGGTTAATTAATGACGGTTCATCCGTATTTCTGGAGCACTTCAAAGTGGTTGAAAAGAATACACCAGTATGGGGGCTTCCCTGGTGGCGCAGTGGTTGAGAGTCTGCCTGCCGATGCAGGGGACACGGGTTCGTGCCCCGGTCTGGGAAGATCCCACATGCCGCGGAGCGGCTGGGCCCGTGAGCCATGGCCGCTGAGCCTGTGCGTCCGGAGCCTGTGCTCCGCAATGGGAGAGGCTGCAACAGTGAGAGGCCCGTGTACCGCAAAAAAAAAAAAAGTATACACCAGTATGGACAGATATTCATTCTACATTCACTACAGTGAAAAAAACTGCCAAATAATATCCGCAGTAGAACCACTTTTTTCAAAGGTTTATGTAAAATCCTCACGGATGTCTGTAAATGTCCAGCTAAGATCGACCTAAAAAGACCATCCCGAACCTAATGCTACTTATTTTGGAGACGGTGGAATTCGGTGGTCGGAGGAGGAGGAAGATGAGAGTTTCAAAGAGGAATTTTCCCACTTTACTGAAATGTCTCCATATTGTCTGAAGTACAGAATTGCTTTGAGATTTAAAATATATTGAAAGATCACATCAGCTCTCATCATATGTAATGCAAATCATCTGGTAATTGGGTTTCAAATTTTAATTTGTTAAGAAAACCATGCTGTATTAGAAAAAATTCCGCCTCAGAATTAGGTTTAACTGTGAATGACAGATACCCAAAATAACAGTGTTTCAGACAAGCGAGGGCTGTATTTCTTTGGAGGCAGACAATCCAGGGCTAAGTTGGCAGCTGTTTCTCTGCAGCTCTTCCCTCTGGAGTGCAAGGCTTCATTTTGTGGTCTAAGACGGGTCCTAGAGCAATAATTGTCTCACCGCTGTCCTCAGAAACGGGGTGGAGGAAGAGACAAAGAAGGCAGACTCAGATCCATTCTGCAATATGTGTGTGTTCACCACGTGTGAGAGTGTGATACACACATGAAATCTTGAGACACCCCCTCCCACACTGACTCTAGACAAGGCGTGAGCGTCTGAAGCCCTCTTCTCAGGGACTTCTCCTCTTCTTCTTCCTTCACTCCACCTCCCTCTTCTCCTTCTGCATCCCCTGCCCTCATGCTCACACCCATGCACCGCACCACGCTGCAGGTGGCCCAGCAGTCCCGGCTCAGCCCTGAAGGGTTTGCTGCTGCTGATGGCGCTGGAGGTTGCTAGACCCCACAGCAGGATGGCAGGGGTCTCAAGTGAAGCCTTCTGTTTCTGAGCAGCCTTTGTAGAATTAACTCTCAGAGTGTGAGAAAGATACAAAGAAGAAAAGACCCAGCCGTTCTGCCAAATGTGGGTTCTACTACTGGGTGCAGAAACAGCTAATCTCGGGTGTGTGTGTGTGTGTGTGTGTGTGTGTGTGTGTGTGCTGTTTATGTGAAAATTTAGCTACTTGGTCTCTCAACATATCTCATTCAAACCCCCGAAATGTTTTACCAACACCTTTCTCATGACATTTTACTTTCTCTTTTTTTCCCCGATTTTATCGAGATAGAATTGTGATAAAACATTGCATTAGTTTAAGGTATACAACATAATGAGTTGATATATGTATATACAGTTGACCTTTGAACAATGCAGGAGTTGGGGCACCAACACCCTGGACAGCTGAAAATCCACGTACAACTTTACGGTTGGCTCTCCCTATGCTGGGTTTCGCATTCACCCATCTGCGGATCATGTAGCACTGTAGCACATATTTAGCTGAAAAAATCCACGTGTACGTGGACTCATAGAGTTCAAACCCATGTTATGGGTCAACTGTATTGCAAAATGATCACCGCAGTAAGTTAACATCCATCACCTCACATAGTAATAATTCTTTTCTTGTGATGGGAACTTTTAAGATGTACTCTCTGAGCACCGCTCCAATATACAATAATGTTAACTATAGTCACCGTGCTGGACATTACATCCCCAGAACTGGAAGCCTGTATCTTTTGACTACTCATTTCCCTCATCCTCCACCTTCCACCCTCTATCCCTGGCAACTGTCAACCTGTTCTTTGTACTTACGAGTTTGTTTTTTCTAGATCCCACGTATAAGTGAGAGCATACGGTATTTGTCTTTCTCTGTCTGACCTACTTCACTTAGCACAGTATCCTCAAGGTCCATTCATGTCATCACAAATGGCAGAATTTCCTTCTTTTCTTAATGGCTGGATAATATTCCATTGTGTATATGCCACATTTTCTTTGTCCATTTATCGGTTGATGAACAGTTAGGCTGTTTCCATGTCTTGGCTATTGTAAATAAGGATACAGTGAACATGGGGGTGCAGATATCTCTTCAACACAGTGATTTCGTTTCCTTTAGCTACATACCCCAAAGTGGAATTGCTGAATTTTACTTTCTCTTTTGTTGTTGTTTGTGCATATATATGTCATCTCTCCTACTAGACCATAAACTCCTCGAGGGCAGAGATTATTTTGCTCATGCGTCTGTGTATCTTTGGCATCTGGAAGAGTGTCTGGCATGAGGCCGAAGCTTAATGTCCATTGACAGAATGAGTGCACCAAATGTTATTGAAATCCGAAACAAGGTATGGCTTGCTAATCTCCCCCTGAAAGGCAGGTTACAGCTGCACAAAAATATTATGAGTCCCTTTCGAATATAAAATAAGGGAGGGGCTTTAAATAGGAGGAAAATGTGAAGAAATAAGGTCACATTGTGGCACGTGCTTCCACCTCTCCCCTGGAGGCTCCCTTCATTACTAGGATTGACACTTTTCTCTCCCTGCCCTAGGCTCCTATTACAGGGACAGTCTGTCCCAGGGCAACACTGCACACGCACTCTCTTACTGGGTCAGTGTTCACTGTGACTTCCAACTACATTGCCAACTCTCTCTGGCTGTGGACCTTGCCTTATACTTCTGTATCTCTAACATAGTGCTGGGTACCTAGTAAATGCTCAATAAATAATTTTCTCTTTAACTGATGATTAAATCACCTCTGGATAGATTAAGTAGAAATATGTTTAGAAGAAGATAAATAGGAACACATAAATGAACCCAGCCTTTAAAGTTATCTTCCCTTCCCAGTTTTATTTTTCTATAACACTTACCACCTTCTAACATACTGTATAATTAGACATTGCATTTTGATGCCATCCCTCTTCCCTTTGGCATCTAGAGTCTCATACACTGCTGGTGGATGTAGAAGTTGTGACAACCGGTTTGGAAAACTATTTGGCAGTGTGTACCAAGGTTATTAACTCTCACAGTACTAACAGTTCCACTTCTAAATATCTACACACACAAGACCAACATTCTTAATGGAAGGTGTGGGTTGGATGCCCACAGGCTTTGCTTATTTGTGTCTTCTGCTCTCAGGATCTAGAAGCTGCAGTTAGGAAAGAACACAAGTTCGAAGGAATTCTCCTTGCTATATCATTTCTCCCCATCCCTCACATTTAACTCTTCATCAATTCCTATCAAGTACGGACACTCTCCCAAATGCATTTTGAATCCCCACTTCTCTCTACACCCACTTCCATCACCTAGTCTACACCAACATTTCTCACTTACATGACTGCAGTATTTTCCAAGCGTTCTCTCTGTCCACTCTTGCCCTCCCATTCCACCCCAGATCCACACAGCCACCAGTGTGCTGACTTCTCTTGAACCCAAAGTAAAAACCAACTTTGTTACCAGGCCCACAGACCCCAAGTGCTATGATCCTGCCTGAGATGTTCTGACCTCGTCTCACTCACTCTCCGCCACTCTTGCTCCTTAGGCTCCAAATATTCAGGTGGTTGTTTCCTTAAACCAGCTTAACTGAGTTGTAATTCACCTATCAAACAATTCACCCATTTAACGTGTACAATTTAATGGCTTTCAATATATTCACAGAGTTGTGCAACCATCACCACAATCAATATTAGGACATTTTATCACTTCCCCCCAGAATCCTCTGCCCATTAGCAACCACTCCCCATTTTCCCCCAGCTTCCCAGGCCAAGAAAACACTAATCTACTTTCTATCATTATAGATGTGTCTGGTCTTATTTCTAGCTCTTGAATCCACCACACTCTTTCCTGCATTAGGTCCGTGCACGAACTATTTTCTCTGCCTGGAGGTCTCCTCAGTCTGCACTCCAGGGCTCCCCGCGCCCTTCGCCCCAAACATTGTGTGGCTGCTTCCTCTTCCTTCATGCTGAGATTAAAATATAATCTACTCAGGGCTTTCCTGAATACCTTATCTAAGACTAGATTCCCAATGTTTTCCTTTATCATATAGCTCCTTCTTTGTTTTCTTCTTATACCTCCACAGTTGGTAACCAACAGCTTACTGACTTTTTATTGCCCGATTCTTGCCAGTTTATTTTAAACATAACTCTCTAGTTCTCTGTTGTAGCTCTGGTTCTCACTGCAGGGCCTGGCGCTGAGAATACCCTCAATAAACCTTTGACAAACGAATGAGTGAATATATAGCTCAGTTATCTGGTGCTGCCTGGAAACAACACTTCTTGCTGATTTCAAAGCAGCAGGTATTACAAGGCATCATCATTTAACCAGCTAGATTTTCTGCTGATTCAAGACAGCCGTTTTGGAGCAAGCTTCTTCAAATCATCTTGAACAGCTGGCCTGAAGTGTGTTTTCCCCCCAAAACAAGGTTAGTTGGCCCAAAGAAGATTAAACAGAACAATCAATTGCAATATGGTATCAGAATGCTTCTGTATGAGTGGTGGGATGATATTTGGGCAGTTTCACCTTTCCTCTTAAGATGATGATATTGATTGCTTCTCTTTTCCCTTAAACTAACAGCAAGACAATCACGTGTTAATGATTATCTGATCATTACACAAGACAGTAACCCTGTGCACCAAGTCTTCATACAGCTATAAAGGATTCATTTAGTGCTTCCTTAGTGTAAAAAGCTGCGTAGGGATCCTTCTCCATCACCAACAACACTGTCCAAGATTCACTGGTCAGCTCTGGGCAACACCAGATTGTAAACCAGTTGAAGGAAAGGATCTACTCTATTCCCAACTGTATGGACAGCTATCATATCCACAACCAAACACGTGTCCAAGAAGCTCACAAATAATAGCTACTTCTAAACATGTACTGACTACCTGGGCTCTTTGCGGGGGCTGATGGCAGACTCTGAGAGGACTCATGCCAAGAAGTACTTCCCAGAACTACTGCTGCCAGTGCCCTTATCCTCACAGTGAGCCACAGCCGCCCCCTGCCTCAGCAGGAGACCCCCCCAACACTAGCAGCTGTGTGGAAGACAGGCTCTTGGTGCTCCAGCCAGTCGTCAGGGCTGTGCCACTGAGATGGGAGAGCCAAGTTCAGGACACTGGTCCACAAGAGACCTCTCAGCTCCACGTAATATCAAGCGGCGAAAATCTCCCAGAGATCTCCATCTCAACACCAACACCCAGCTTCACTCAATGACCAGCAAGCTACAGTGCAGGACACCCTATGCCAAACAACTAGCAAGACAGGAACACAACCCCATCCATTAGCACAGAGACTGCCTAAAATCATAATAAGGCCACAGACACCCCCAAACCCGCCACTGATGCGGTAATGCCCACCAGAAAGACAAGATCCAGCTTCAGCCACCAGAACACAGGCACTAGTCCCCCCCACAAGGAAGCCTACACAACCCACTGAACCACCCTTAGAACTGGGGACAGACAGCAAAAACAACGGGAACTACGATCCTGCAATCTGTGAAAAGGAGACCCTAAACACAGTAAGTTAAGCAAAATGAGAAGACAGAGAAACACAGAGCAGATGAAGGAGCAAGGCAGAAACCCACCAGATGTAACAAATGAAGAGGAAATATGCAGTCTACCTGAAAAAGAATTCAGAATAATGATAGTAAAGATAATACAAAATCTTGGAAATAGAATGGAGAAAATACAAGAAACGTTTAACAAGGACCTAGAAGAACTAAAGAGCAAACAAACAGAGATGAACAGCACAATAAATGAAATTAAAAATTCTCTAGAAGGGATCAATAGCAGAATAACTGAGGCAGAAGAACGGATAAGTGACCTGGAAGATAAAATAGTGGAAATAACTACTGCAGAGCAGAATAAAGAAAAAAGAATGAAAAGAATTGAGGACAGTCTCAGAGACCTCTGGGTCAACATTAAATGCACCAACATTCGAATTATAGGGGTCCCAGAAGAAGTAGAGAAAAAGAAAGGGACTGAGAAAATATTTGAAGAGATTATAGTTGAAAACTTCCCTAACATGGGAAAGGAAATAGATAATCAAGTTCCAGGAAGCACAGAGAGTCCCATACAGGATAAATCGAAGGTGAAACATGCCAAGGCACATATTAATCAAACTATCAAAAATTAAATATAAAGAACAAATATTAAAAGCAGCAAGGGAAAAACAACAAGTAACACATAAGGGAATTGCCATAAGGTAAACAGCTGATCTTTCAGCAGAAACTCTGCAAGCCAGAAGGGAGTGGCAGAACATATTTAAAGTGATGAAAGAGAAAAACCTACAACCAAGATTACTCTACCCAGCAAGCAGCTCATTCATATTTGATGGAGAAATTAAAAGCTTTACAGACAAGCAAAAGCTGAGAGAGTTCAGCACCACCAAACCAGCTTTACAAAAAATGCTAAAGTAACTTCTATAGGCAGGAAACACAAGAGAAGGAAAAGACCTACAATAATAAACCCAAAACAATTAAGAAAATGGTAATAGGAACATACATTTTGATAATTACCTTAAATGTAAATGGATTAAATGCTCCAACCAAAAGACATAGACAGGCTGAATGGATACAAAAACAAGACCCGTATATATGCTGTCTACAAGAGACCCGCTTCAGACTGAGGGACACATACAGACTGAAAGTGAGGGGATGGAAAAAGATATTCCATGCAAATGGAAATCAAAAGAAAGCTGGAGTAGCAATTCTCATATCAGACAAAATAGACTTTAAAATAAAGATTATTAGAAGAGACAAAGAAGGATACTACATAATGATCAAGGGACTGATCCAAGAAGATATAACAATCATAAATATTTATGCGCCCAACATAGGAGCACCTCAATACATAAGGCAAATACTAACAGCCATAAAAGGGGAAATCAGCAGCAACACAATCATAGTAGGGGACTTTAACACCCCACTTGCACCAATGGACAGATAATTAAAAATAAATAAGGAAACACAAGCTTTAAATGATACATTAAACAAGATGGACTTAATTGATATTTATAGGACATTCCATCCAAAAACAACAGAATATACATTCTTCTCAAGTGCTCATGGAACATTCTCCAGGATAGATCATACCTTGGGTCACAAATCAAGCCCTGGTCAATTTAAGAAAATTGAAATCGTATCAAGTATCTTTTCCAACCACAACGCTATGAGACTAGATATCAATTACAGGAAAAAATCTGTAAGAAATACAAACACATGGAGGCTAAACAACACACTACTTAATAACCAAGAGATCACTGAAAAAATCAAAGAGAAAATCAGAAAATATCTAGAGACAAATGACAATGAAAACACAATGACCCAAAACATATGTGATGCAGCAAAAGCAGTTCTAAGAGGGAAGTTTATAGCTATACAAGCCTACTTTAAGAAACAAGAAACATCACAAATAAACAACCTAACCTTACACCTAAAGCAATTAGAGAGAGAAGAACAAAATATCCCCAATGTTAGCAGAGGGAAAGAAATCATAAAGATCAGATCAGAAATAAATGAAAAAGAATTGAAGGAAATGATAGCAAAGATCAATAAAACTAAAAGCTGGTTCTTTGAGAAGATAAACAAACTTGATAAACCACTAGCCAGACTTATTAAGAAAAAAAGGGAGAAGACTCATATCAATAGAATTAGAAATGAAATAGGAGAAGTAACAACTGACACTGCAGAAATAAAAAAGATCATGAGAGATTACTACAAGCAACCCTATGCCAATAGAATGGACAACCTTGAAGAAATGGACAAATTCTTAGAAATGCACAACCTTCCTAAACTAAACCAGGAAGAAATAGAAAATATGAACAGACCAATCACAAGCACTGAAATTGAAACTGTGATTAAAAATTTTCCAACAAACAAAAACCCAGGACCAAATGGCTTCACAGGCGAATTCTAACAAACATTTACAGAAGAGATAACACCTATCCTTCTCAAACTCTTCCAAAATATAGCAGAGGGAGGAACACTCCCAAATTCATTCTACAAGGCCATCACCCTAATACCAAAACCGGACAAAGATGTCAGAAAAAAAGAAAACTACAGGCCAATATCTCTGATGAACATAGATGCAAAAATCCTCAGCAAAACACTAGAAAACAGAATCCAACAGCACGTTAAACGGATCATACACTATGATCAAGTGGGGTTTATCCCAGGAATGCAAAGATTCTTCAATATTCACAAATGAATCAACGTCATACACCATATTAACAAATTGAAGGAGAAAAACCATATGATCAGCTCAATAGATGCAGAGAAAGCTTTTGACAAAATTCAACACCCATTTATGATAAAAACCCTCCAGAAAGTAAGCATAGAGGGAACTTTCCTCAACATAATAAAGGCCATATATGACAAACCCACAGCCACCATCATCCTCCATGGTAAAAAACTGAAACCATTTCCACTAAGATCAGGAACAAGATAAAGTTGCCCACTCTCACCACTATTATCCAACATAGTTTTGGAAGTTTTAGCCACAGCAATCAGAGAAGAAAAAGAAATAAAAGGAATCCCAATCAGAAAAGAAGGAGTAAAGCTGTCACTGTTTGCAGATGACATGATACTATACATAGAGAATCCTAAAGATGCTACCAGAAAACTACTAGAGCTAATCAATGAATTTGGTAAAGTAGCAGGATACAAAATTAATGCACAGAAATCTCTTGCATTCCTATACACTAATGATGAAAAATCTGAAAGTGAAATTAAGAAAACACTCCCACTTACCATTGCAACAAAAAGAATAAAATATCTAGGAATAAACCTACCTAAGGAGACAAAAGACCTGTATGCAGAAAATTATAAGACACTGATGGAAGAAATTAAAGATGATACAAACAGATGGAGAGATATACCATGTTCTTGGATTGGAGGAATCAACATTGTGAAAATGACTCTATAATCCAAAGCAATCTACAGATTCAATGCAATCCCTATCAAACTACCACTGACATTTTTCACAGAACTAGAACAAAAAATTTCACAATTTGTATGGAAACACAAAAGACCCCGAATAGCCAACGCCATCTTGAGAACGAAAAACGGAGCTGGAAGAATCAGGCTCCCTGACTTCAGACTATACTACAAAGCTACAGTAATCAAGACAGTATGGTACGGGCACAGAAAACAGAAATATAGATCAATGGAACAGGATAGAAAGCCCAGAGATAAACCCACACACATATGGTCACCTTATCTTTGATAAAGGAGGCAAGAATATACAGTGGAGAAAGGACAGCCTCTTCAATAAGTGGTGCTGGGAAAACTGGACAGCTACGTGTAAAAGAATGAAATGAGAACACTCCCTCACACCATACACAAAAAGAAACTCAAAATGGATTGAAAACCTAAATGTAAGGCCAGACACTATCAAACTCTTAGAGGAAAACAGGCAGAACACTCTATGACATAAATCACAGCAAGATCCTTTTTGACCCACCTCCTAGAGGAATGGAAATTAAAACAAAAATAAACAAATGGGACCCAATGAAACTTAAAATCTTTTGCACAACAAAGGAAATCATAAACAAGACGAAAAGTGAACCCTCAGAATGGGAGAAAATATTTGCAAATGAAGCAACTGACAAAGGATTAATCTCCAAAATTTACAAGCAGCTCATGCAGCTCAATATCAAAAAACAAACAACCCAATCCAAAAATGGGCAGAAGACGTAAATACTCATTTCTCAAGAGAAGATATACAGATTGCCAAAAAACACATGAAAGGATGCTCAACATCACTAATCATTAGAGAAATGCAAATCAAAACTACAATGAGGTATTACCTCACACCAGTCAGAATGGCCATCATCAAAAAATCTACAAACAGTAAATGCTGGAGAGGTTGTGGAGAAAACGGAACCCTCTTGCAGTGTTGATGGGAATGTAAATTGATACAGCGACTATGGAGAACAGTATGGAGGTTCCTTAAAAAATTAAAAATAGAACTACCATATGACCCAGCAATCCCACTACTGGGCCTATACCCTGAGAAAACCATAATTCAAAAAGAGTCACGTACCACAATATTCATTACAGCTCTATTTTCAATTGCCAGGATATGGAAGCAACTAAGTGTCCATCAGCAGATGAACAGATAAAGAAGATGTGGCACATATATACAATGGAATATTACTCAGCCATAAAAAGAAAGAAATTGAGTTATTTGTAGTGAGGTGGATGGACTTACAGACTGTCATAGAGAGTGAAGTAAGTCAGAAAGAGAAAAAAAAATACCGTATGCTAACACATATATATGGAATCTGAAAAAAAAAAAAGAAAAGAAAATGGTCAGAAGAACCTAGGGGCAAGAAGGGAATAAAGTTGCCGACCTACTATAGAATGGACTTGAGGATACGGGGAGGGGGAAGGGTAAGCTGGGACAAAGTGAGAGAGTGGGATGGACATATATACACTACCAAACGTAAGGTAGATAGCTAGTGGGAAGCAGCCGCATAGCACAGGGAGATTAGCTCGGCGCTTTGTGACCACCTAGAGGGGTGGGATAGGGAGGGTGGGAGGGAGGCAGATGCAAGAGGGAACAGATATGGGGACATATATATATGTATAACTGATTCACCTTGTTATAAAGCAGAAACTGACAACATTGTAAAGCAATTATACTCTAATAAAGATGTTAAAAAAGAAAAAAAACCCCATGTATTGAATGAGTGACAACTGATCAGGTCGTATCTCCCATCTTTCTTACCTGCTTTCATTTGCTTACCCCACCATTTGCTTACCCCACCCACCCCCATCAAGCCTCAACTTTTAGGCTGCTCAGATGTCTCAGTCACAGGGAAAGTCAATCTGATTGATTAATCCTCACTATTTTGTTTTATGGACCTAAGCAGTGGTGTGCTGGAGCAGCTTACAATGGTGTATAAAAGTCAATTGTGTGTATCTCTTTTTAATTCTTCACTCAGTGACAGCAGGTTGGTAGCTTGAAATCAGCCAAAGTGGGAATATTTATATCAGAGGAATTGGCAAATGCTACAAATCAGGGCCTTTTTCTGTTCTTAAGGGCCATTTGTTAAACCTTTACCAGTACACCAATGGCAATAGTATGTATTAACATTATACCTTACCTGTCCCACCCACCCTCTGTTCTAAGAGAATTCTAGACCAGGCTTAATTCAAAGAATGGCGTACCAAGAAAGATTTAGAGGCCATACATTTATAAAGCAAATACTTCTTCCCACTCTCCTGTTCAGGCTCTTTCACAGCTTTCACTGGTAAGTGCTTTCAAACCTTACCTCTACTCTTAACAATGCACTTCATAGTTTGCCAGCCAAAAGAGACTAGAGTCAAATTAGAATATTTTAGGGATTTTCGCTCACTTCTCTATGTCAGATTAGAGAGAATGAGAAGACTGCCTCATGCAGAAGCAGCTCCAAGTTCTCAATCTGGACTAGATTTTGTGCTTAAAATTGATATCACCGCACATATACATATGAACAGATATATCGGTATGTGTATGTACACACTTTTTTCATTCAACCTTCTGTACTTCTGGCTTCTGAGACCAAAACTACCATAAAATTCCATAGGAAATTACTTGTTTCCTGGCCTAGTGATTCTGTAGCACAGACTCTTAGAATTTTAGGTCTATCAGAAAAATGAGAGATTATCTGATAGGGTGCACTAGTCCTCAACCTGGTTATACATTAGCATCATTGGGGAACTTGAAAAAGAAATGACTCTCTTGACCCCTCCCCAGACAAATTCAGTCAGAAACTCCTGGATTGGAATCAGGCATTTCTAGTTTTAGAAGCTTCCCAGGTGATTCTAAGGTGTCATCAGAGAAAATCACTGATCTTATCACCCCTCAGTTTTCAGATGAGAGACCCAAGCTCCAGGGCAAATGAGTGAAGGGAGAACTCTCTAAGACTCGGGTCTGTTCAACTCCCAGACCACAGAGCTTTCACAATCATGCTCCAGACCTCAGGACTTCCCCGTTTCTGTTTCATAAGCCCCCAGATATGAGTCACAGAAACAATGAAAGGTTTTGCTATGGCAGGAATCTCATAAGGGGCAGGAGTCTTATAAGGCCTGACTTCATTCTTAAATCTAATTGATCCTTGATCTTGAGCAAATGATTTCCTTACATCTTCCCACTATTCAGTATTTTCTAAAATAAAGGGAGAATACTTGTGATAAGATATGGTAATGTAAATTATATAAAGACAGGAACCACTGTGTCTAATCTCTACTGTGTCGAGCAGTGGGCCTGATCAGGGGCCACATGCCCATTAATCCACCTATAAATGCTGGATGTGTTCAATGCTTTGTCTAGATGATTGGTCATTTGATGATATGGTGAAGGTGTGGACAGTGAAGTCCTATCTCCTGGGTTCAAATCCTGGCTCCACTATTGACCAGCCTGAGACCTTAAGTAAGTTATTTAACCACTCTGTGCCTCATTTTTAAAGAATTAAAGCATTTTTACAGTTGCTGTGCAAATTAAAGAGATAGCGTATAGAGTGCTTAGCACATTGGCTGGTCCAAAACCACTCAACAAATACTAGTTATTATTGTTTTGTTGTATCAGCCTGTCTCGTCTCTTGAAGCCTGCTGGGAGAAGAGAGGAGAGATATGAGTGATGAAGGGCCAGGAAGTGGCAGCCTTTAAGCATCTTGACCTGGACTCTCTGCCGTGGCCTGGAGGGTCACTGGTAGCTAAGAGGAAGAAGCTACACTGCACCCCCAGGGGTAGCCCCAAGGGCAACACACCAGAGGAGGCCTGGAGCAGTGGACTCTGGGCTGGGCCCTTCTTCCTTCCTCAGTGAATGACATTGATTCTTTTTTGTTTTTTAATCAGGCTATTTTATTAGCATTGAATTACTTTAAAATAAACCAGTAGATGATTCTAACAGAGTTAATCATTAGAAAATTTGTTAGCTTATAAAAATGCAATCTATAGAAAACCTTTCAGGAACACTAATATTACCTGCAATACTTTTTCAAAATTGAGATACAATTGACATATAACATTATATTATCAATAGTTTCAGCTGTACAACATAATGATGTAATATTTGTATATATTGTGAAATGATCCATCACCACACAATTATACAATTTTTTTCTTGTGATGAGAACTTTTAAGAACTACTCTCTTCGCAACTTTCCAATAAACAATACAGTATTACTGACCATGCTGTATGTTAGACACTGATTCTGGGGGCAGCAGCCCCACTAACCCTTCTCTTGTCCCTCTAACTGGGCGCTGGGCTGCAGGGCGGAGCTGGGAACCTGAGCAGTGCTGGTACAACCCCAGCTCAGCAGCTGATCGCCATCTCCTGCTCCCTGAAGGGCTGCTTCTCAGCTAGAGTTTGTGTTTCACCCAGCATCCCAGTTCAGCCTCTCCCAGACTGACAGGAGATGCTAATCAGAAACCTGTCCCCATGCATAACACTGTCATTGCTTCTGCTCTTCAGATCAGTCTTTAATGAAAACTCCCATGAGATCAAAGCAGAGCCGAGGAGGGAACAGAGAATGATAAATGTCCTAAAGCAAAATGCGATACAGTTCCGAGATGGCTGGGCCGCAGTTGCTCTTTTAGACATTTTATGAATGACATTGGCAAAAGTGTCAACAGCCTTTGTCTGAGTTTCAAATATTAGCACAGGATATTTTCTTCTGGTCATTATCAGAGGTAGAAATGCATTCCTACTTAGGGCCTCTTGTGGAGTCTAGTCTTCAACTAGAGCATCTTTCTAAAACTGGCTTTAAGGTTGTGGGATGAGGAATTTGATGCAAAGAAGCATGCAGAGAGATCAAAATGTAGTTGGACGGGGCTTTCAGAATCTCATTAGTTGAAAGTCTGAATTTACAACATACTTTAATATGCAGCTATTCACTTTTCCAAAGGACTCACTATCCACCCAGGCAGGGCAGAATGCATGTGTGTACATATGTATGTAAATATTTTCTTGTCTTATTTTCCCCACCAGTTGGCCCTGTAACAGCCTTTTCAGTTCTCCTTAATAGATGCCCTCCCACAACCCATCCCCGTTCTCAGCAATTTATCCAAGCTTGAATTTCCCAAAACCTGATAACCTAAGAAAATCAGGAAATATTCAAACATTTCAAAATAAGCATTCTCTCTCAGCTCAGAATAATGTTTGCCTATCCTGATAATAGGCTTGAACTGGTGAGATGGTATCTTACCTTCACCCACTATCAAGTATTTACTATAGGATTTTTCTCAGAGGCACACTTTAATATTATTTAATTCACAAAAAAATCTATTTGCACAAAACATTTCAGAACCACGAAATTTGGAGCAGACATTCCTAAGGTATGAGCCAGCCCCAAATCTTCACTTTAGAAATGAAGAAATCAAGCACAAGATGAAGAGAATCCTTCCAAGGTCACAAGAAAATTCTTCCATGGTTAGAAGCAAGGTTAGAATTAGAACCCAGGACCCTGATTCATGATTGCTTATTAAAAAAATATGCATACATACACAAGATAGTTATTAAACAATTACTATATGCCAAACACTGCGCAATATACTAGAACAAACAAACCAAAAAGATATACTCCTACTCTCATGTGCAGTAGGAAAACAGATCTACAAGTACAAACTCAAATGGTATGAAATGATAACAGGGTACTTGACCTGGTCTGGGGGCGGAGTGGCAGTCAGGGATGACTTCCCTGATGAAATGGCATTTGAGCTGAAATCTAAGAGATGGATGAGTAGGAGTTACTACGATGAAGAGGTGTGGCCCAGGGGAGTAGGAGAAGTTTCCAGGTAGAAGAGACCACAAACGCAAAGATCCTAAGTGTTTTCCAGTATACAACTGACTTTTGAACAATGCGGGGGAAGGAGGGAATGGGGCACGGACTCCCGCTCTGTGCAGTCAAAAATCTGAGTATAACTTTATAGTCAGCCCTCCATACCTGAGGATCCACATTCTCCATGGATTAAACCAACTTTGGATCATGTAGTGCTATAGTATGTACTTATTGAAAAAAATCTGTATAAGTGGACCCGTGCGGTGCAAACCCACGCTGTTCAAAGGTCAACTGTATATCACTGCTTCTTGACAACTGAATCACGTAAAATGCAGTTTTTTTCAGCCATCTTGTTTTTATCTTTCCTTTGATTTAGGTAGGTCTAATTTACGAATATAATGTCCAGTCACCAATCCCTGTTGGTGACAAGAATCAGCAAGCACTAGCTAGCTTAAGAGGAAGGTAAAACTGGATTCTGGAGTGACATGTTTGGTATGATTTTTAAAATTATGAACATAAAGAATTATTGGAATTCATTCTAAACTCATCAAAGCACTGGTTTTCAGTCTCCTTCCATATTATTCCCAAACTGAAAAAGATTCACCTCACCCCAAGTCTCTTGATTTTCACCTAATTCCCATTAAATTCAATTCCTTATTTATACTTTCCCACTTTCTTTTCCTGAAATAAAAGGAAAAGTGCATAACTTTGGAAGCATAGAGATCATGATGCCAGATGGGAAATATGAGCTTTAGACTTACTAGGAAGACTTCAATATATTGCTTTCATCTTGAAAGCAAGGAAACCTGAACCACGTAAATGAGCTCTGCGTACGGAAGGAGGTGGGAAAGAGTAATGAGGAAAGGGGGCATCAGGGAAGTAATGCCGTTAGGACTGTGAGTGGTCTTCAGTCATTCTTCTAGATGTGACCTGCTGCAAATTGATTTGAGTGCCTCTCTTCTCTGGTCTTTTCATCTTCTCTTAACAACTCAACCCACTGCACATTCTAAACTGCAAGGTCTAGAGCAGTTAGGAGTTGTAGTGAGACATATGATACAAATGAGAAAGTTTGCACATCAACTTGATCCATGGATATGGAGTTGTAGTTGTAATCACAAATGGGGAGAATAAAGGGCCTTGGAGCTGTGACAGATAGTTGACAACTTGTCTTGGGAGGGGCAAGAATGGGCAGTCAATGGTAGTATCCCGTGTTTTTCTGTGCTTCTGTGTTTGCCTCATACATATGCTCTTGAGTCTTTTAACATGCTGAATCTGCATGGCATATTATGATTCATGTGGGTGTTAAGTGTTACAGCTGCAAAAGATATAAAGCATTCTTTAGGGATCTTTCTGGTCTGAGTGTTCAAAATGCATGTAGCAATAAATTTTGAAAGGGTGTAGGATGTAGGCTACAAGGCTACACAGAAGCATTAGTTTAGGAAATACTGAACCCACAAGAATATTAAACCACAAGGAACAATCTATAGAAGAGTCACACACAAGACAGTGATGTAATTATGCAATTCGTCTATAGGGATGATCTTAAAGAATGAGTCTAGCCGAAGAAGTTCTATAACTCCAAGATTCTCAGCCACTAACTCCAAAAATGATTAAGCCATATGGCCCATTAATATGACTTCACCAACGTCCTTGAGAATGTTTTCTCTTCTCTCAGTTCTTATATCTGTCTGCAGTGCCAATCTCTCATCTCCTCCAGCACAGATGCCTGGAGTTAGCTTTTTCCATTCCCCAACATCAATCATCTGTACACAATCCATCAGCAAATCTATGTGTTTCTTCCATCACTAATCTTTTGCTTTAGTTCTTTGAGGTTCTTTCTTTCCAACCCCATGCCCTCATCACCTCAGCTGGAATAATGCAATCATCTAGCTAGTCCCTGACTAACCAACTCCTCTTCTGTGTTTAGAGAGTTCTCCAGTGTGTGAATCTCAATGGGAGGCTGTGATATTGTGATTTATACTAAGAAATATATATTTGGTCTTTGTCCCCATTTCTAGCATAGAGCTTCTAAAACCCTTGGAATTTCTTAAGTGATGAGAGCAAATAAAGGTGTCTTTTGTTATGTTAATGAGGCGACTTGTGGAAAACCCTAGGTAACCGAAGATGAGGCCTGGTTGCTAAGGAACCCAACCGTGTGATTAGAAGGTGGGAACTTTCATTTCCTCTCTAGCTCCCCACCTCTGCACTCCCCACAACCCCTCTGTCCTCTAGGGAGGGAAGAAGAGCTGGAGGTTAAATCAATTGCCAATGGCCAACAATTTAATCAACTGTGCCTATGTACTGAAGCCTCCATAAAAACCCCGGAGCGGCGGGTGCGGGGGCTGGTTCCGAATGCTTCTAGGTTGGCGAAGTGATGTGGGGAGAGTGGCATGCTCAGAGAGGGTGTGGAAGCTCCACGCCATCTCCCCATACCTTACCCTAGGCATCTCTTCCATCTGGCTGTTACTAAGTTATATCCTTTTACAATAAACTGGTATTGTAGTAAGTAAAATGTTTCTCTGAGTTCTGTGAGCAGCTCTAGCAAATTAATTGAACCCAAGGAAGCTGTTGTGCGAACCTCTGCTCCATAGCCAGCTGGTCAGAAGCACCGGTGATAACTTGGGCTTTCCACTGGCATCCAAAATGGAGGGCAGTCTTGTGGGACTGAGCCCTTAACCTGTGGAATCTGATGCTATCTCCGGGTAGATAGTGTCAGAATTGAGTAGACACCCAGCTGGTGTGGAGAATTGCTTGGTGATGTGTGGGAACTCCTCACTCCCTCAACCCCACACCCACCCATTGGAATTGGGTTCAGAATCATTAGAGGCAGAGACCGTTTCCTTCTGTAGAAACCAAAAAGGGCAGATGAGTTGTCTCTCAGCCTCTCTTGCAGCTAGAGATCTGGTGCCTGCACCTGAGCTTGGCCAATCAGAAGTACCCATCCCAGACACTAAATCTGGCACTGTAATCTACAGGGGTGGAAACAGTTGAGAATTCCCTTGCTGCAGTGGCAGTGGGTGTCTTCAGTGCCACACAGGAGCCCTTAGCATGCTGGGTCAGCCAAGCCACAGTGCCCAGTGTTCAGCTACTACGCTAGCAGTGTCCTCCCCAGACCAGCTCGGCGGGGGTGGTTTAGCTCTTGCTGTGTAGCTCCCTTCAGTTCTGCTCAGTTCCTCAACCTGGTTCTCTAAATTTCCCAGCATTTTTGTGAGTTATACAATAATCCATTTGAAAAATTCCTTGCATGCTTAAGATAGCAAGAATTTGTCTCTGTTCTGAGACTCTTCAATGATTGTCCAGTCTCTGTATCTGCCCCTGCCCCCAAGCTGTCACCCATACACTGCCAAACTCTTTTAAAAGCTTCACCTTGATCATGTCATTTCTTAAAATATGCTTAAGAAGGTAAAATGGACTCTACGTGGTTAAGAAAGTACAAAGAATTCTACATGAAGTCTAGCTCCCCAGCTTGATGGTCAACATTCAGAATAACCCAGCCTCTCAGTCTAAAGGAGCTGCCATTTTCTCTGCTGTCTGTCTATCCAGTAGTTTTCCCAAAAAATTTTATGAGATCCATAGAGATAAATAAATTTTAAGAACGAATAACACGACACAATTGAAGCAAATACTTCATGAAAAAAATACTATAGGCAATAAACTGATATTTTCTATTCCTCTCTCCTTTTTTTTTTCACTTAAAAAAAATGCTGGTTGACACTCATCAAATTGATTTGGAAAACACAGGCTTAGCCTTACTTGTGGTTTTCTGGCCACCCACACTCTGTTACCAGTTTATGACATGGGCAGGAACTACATAAAGGAATTCACTTAAAATCTTCCCTTAATCCCACTTGTCCTATTAGGGTTTCTTATATTTACACAAACCTTGCAGGAAAAAAAAAAAAAAAGCCAAAATTGACATCATGACGACGAAGGGCTGTAAAATATTATTCTCAGGGCTAACTGAAGAATACTGTGCTTGAATACGCAATTAAATCAAGGATAAAAAACTTGTCTTTCCAATCTTTTATATGATTTTGCATATTACCACGGAAGAAGAGTTTTATTCCACACTCACAAAGGCATTTTTTGCTTAGGGTTGGTCTCTTGGAAAAAGTCCTGCTTTGGTTCAAGGGTTAGGGCACTGGCTACCCTGATTTATTTGACCCAGGATGTTTCTCTGCAGAAACTCTAACCAAATATGTGTGTAACAAATCATTGCTGACATTCTTCAGATGAATGAGGTAGACTTAGATCAGTGAAATGATTAGAACAAAATGATTAGAAAAAGTCAAGTCTACAAGGGTGGGCATGACGGGTTTCAATGAACTGTTAAAACTGCAAATGTCTCTTGATAAAAATTGGACTGAGGATGGGGGTTGGAGTCTAGAAACAGAGATAGGTGAAAACTGGCAAAGACTGAACAGCTCAGGGCTGGTAGAGGCACATCTGAGTTCCTGCCCCAGGGACATCCTCTCACCAGCTGCTGCCCTTTCACAGCTTACCACTCCCTTCCACGAGGTTTCTGGTGTCAGTGTATCTACTCCTTATGGTTGGATGGCCTGTAGCCTTTGTGCTTTGCAGCCCATTATAACAATCTGTTAACCTTTGTGAATACCTAATACGTAGCAGAATGTGCTCCCTTGAGGTTAGAACTACACACTGAAGTAAGAAAGGAAAGATTTTTTTTTTTCTTTCATTTAATTCCACAGTGGTTCATCTTCCGACACAGCATTGTATTCATCCATCTTTGTGGGCTGGAAAGCTAGCCATTTGGAGTCAGACACACAGAGCAGATTCTCCCCCGCAAGAGCTTGGGGGAGCATAAATAATGACCTCTCTCCCTTCCTCCTGTTAGCCGAAATCTCTTAGTCTCCTGGCTATTTCCAATCACTTTGGAGTCTTCTGCAGCTCTCTGCTTCACAGCTTCCTTTCTCTGCAGTAAAAGCAGCACAGAAGAGTTGCCAACATAAAACCAAATCAGAAATCCCTTGGTAAACAGGAAAATGCGTCCCGATTCCTGCATCCTGATGGTCTCATTTCTGCCCCTTCTGCCTACGCCTCCCAGTCTATCCTCACAGTACCCTTCAGAGATTCAGGCTTTTGTCACAGTGAAAAGCTGCCGGTATTGGGGAGACTGGCATTTATTTACTTTGTCTAATCCACGGGGACATCCTTGCCTTTCTCTGCACTAGCATTTGAGGGTAGCGGTAAAGTAAGGGAAGTTGTCTAATGGATCATGGAAATGAACTCTGGAAATTGGAAACAATCAATGACAAGTATTCCTAATGCTGCCCTCCTCCTGTACAGAGGAAGTAATACAGAATAGGGGTTAAGAACCTGTAGTCAGATGACTTAGGTTTAAATCCCGCTCTGCCTCTAACTCCTTAACTGAGCTTGAGACATTACTTAACCTCTCAAAGCCTGGGTTTCCTTCTTTGCACTCTATTCTATTATCCCCTGCAGGGACAAAGGTGTGTGCTCTACCCTCCAGGAACTTGCACTGAAACGGAAAGAGTACTCAGCCACATGTTTACATCATTGTTATTCTGGTGTTTCACCAACCGTGGATGCTGTGACCATCAAGTGCCTGGTAAGAATGTGAGAACGTGGGTCAAGTGCTTTCCTTAACATGACTTAGGAGCTAGAGCTCACCTTTCCCTCCATGGTTCATTTAGTCTTTAAAGACAAATGACACCCTTGGCCTTCCAGGTTCGTTGATTTCCTGGTGATACGACACTAACCTGAGGTTTCAAAGCAGAGTCTTTCCTTGTCAAGAGCATGTATGCCACAACGCTAGCATCCTATTCAGAAGGAGTGACCCAAGCGCTGAAAATTGATGCTTCTGGTGGCAAATGAATGGGTTTCATTCTGCAGCAAAATTTCTCTTTTCAAGATGAGAGGAGCCTTCCTTCCTTCCTTCCTTCCTTCCTTCCTTCCTTCCTTCCTTCCTTCCTTCCTCCCTCCCTCCCTCCCTCCCTTCCTTCTCTTTGCCTATTTGCTACCAGAAATCATGGAATTATTTGGGACACGTTTCTTTACTTCTAAGTAAGGGTTGTTGACATCAGCTGGATATTACGGAGTCCTACCAAATATCTAGTGTGTTCAATTAGATCATGGTATTGTTGACAACTCATAAGTCCAATTTTTTTCTTCTTCTTTTGTTTTTTTTAAACTAATCTGGAGGACATCAGAATGGACTAAAACATTTTCCCCATCTGCAAAAGATTTCCCAGACAAACAGTACTTAAGCTGAGAAATCCCTCGATATATTTGTCAGTAGACCAATTCTCCTCATTGGTAGAGGGAGGTTTATAACTGGAATCCTTTGTGCATTGTGGAAGACAAACACACATGCATTTTACATGAGCAAATTCTAAACCAGCCAGCCATGATTTTTTTCAATTACACTTTCTTCAAAATAACCTCCTTTAGAACCAGTTCTCAAAGGTTTTCTCCCCATTATTGTAAGTTGCTCTTGGAGCTCTGGCAAGGGTGCAGAGAGAAAACTGAGAGTCAAAGGTTTCCATGTAACGACAGTTATTTTTTGCTTTGGAAGCTGCCTATTTTTGTTCTCTCTAGAGAGAGAACTGCAGAAGACTTTTACGTCTGTCTCAAAATTCATTGTGTTTTTAGGTTTACCGAGTTCAGACTTTAAAAAAAACTCTCAACAAAAGAAACACAAAAGTAACACTTATCCTTTCTGTGCATGTCAGGGAGTCTGTTCAGCACCTGTGCCTGCTTGGAGTAACATCGCACATTGCATGTTGGCATTTACTGTGAAACACTACAAACTTAAAAGTAGCAACAGGAGGATACCGTGGGGACAGCTGTGTTCTTTATGTGAATTGATTCAAGGCTCTCATTCATAAATTAGCTAAACCTTTGGGTTAGTTTTTTGTTTCTTTGTTTGTTTTTTAGGTGGTAACTCAGTAAACACTGGATCCAAGCCACTCCCAATGCTACCATTTAAACAAATTATTCGAAGTCTGGATTTCATACTTGTCGGGGTAAAAAAAAGCTTAATATTTCAAAACCAATCTTAGCTTTTATTCTTGCATAATTAGTGGTCCTTTTGGGAAGGGGAGAAATGCTTAACATAAAATAATGCGAAGGCAATAAAGGCAGAAAATTCATAAAGAAGTAGAAACTAAGAGGGAGGCAGTACAGAGGAGATGGGAAAAAAAGGAGGGAGGAGGAGAAGAAAAAGGAGAGAGAGAGATTACATTGGTTGTATGAGCCTTTACAAAGGGCAGGGAAAAAAGAGAATTTAATGAGCGGACTTAATGTCATCACTGGATGGTGTTGGTGAGTACAGCAAAACAGACACTGAGAGTTTATCCAAAAAAATCCTTCAGGCTCTGATACAAAGTTTTCAAATGCTTATCTAAACCCAGCAAGCCCTATAGGAATGGCTTGAGTAAAGCTTAATATAACCCACATGGTAGCTGGGATCCCCCTACCCTTTTGAGATCTAGACAAGTTTGGCTTGCGCCCTTGATCTGCGTCTCATAGAGGCCCAGATCTCTTTTGATAAAGTCAGATTTATCAGTTTTTCTTTTGTGGGTCATACATTTTAAGTCCTATCTTACAAATCTTTGCCCTCAAAAGGAGGTATTTTGAATATAAGATTTCAAGCAATTTTAAATTGAACATTTGACATCCCTGCCAGCCTCCCCTCCACCAAGATTTCACACTGACCACTCCATGCAGAGATGCTTCAGACTAACACCATCCCCTGGCCCCTCACCCCCATACACTCCAGATTCTCCCCAACTCTAAGGCCTAAACTCCAAATCCTTCTCCCTCTAACATACAGCTATTTGAACTTCTAAAGCTCCAGGGTTAGCTTTGTGTAAATAAAACCTACAAGCTGCCCAGCAGGTCAAAAGAATTTCCCAGAACACAGTTGTGACTGTAATAGCAGTTTTCCTCTTCTTTACATTATTGAACTGACTCAAACTTCTGGCCCAAGTTTCCCATCAACATTTTGGGATTTTAAAAATTAAACTCTTTTATTGAAATAATATCCCAAACCTTTAACACCTAGAGACTTCAGACACTTGTTCTCTTTTCACTCATTGCATTCATACTTCTGAGTATGATGTGACGTGGCTGAATAAGAAATGAATAAGCTACCTCTCTCCATGGTAACACCCTTGTCTTCTGGTCTTGATGACATTCAACGTAATCATCTCACAGGCCAGTGACTACTCCTCTTATTTCCAATTCCTGAAACCATTTTGCCCACGTCTACCAATGGAAAATCCCAGGCATTGCAGGGTTACTCTATAACATAGGACTCGACCTTAAATTGCTCTTCTCAAGAGTTGAACTTCAACTTTAGGATTCATAGAATCTTTAACAATTTAGCTTTAGCGGGATTTCAAACTGTCCTGCCACCTTAAGTTCAACATGTCCCAGAGAGAATTTGTCTTTCCTTCCAAAATGGCTCACTCTCCTTTTCAACTGTCCCATCTCTAGCAGTGTTCAAACCACATTGGACTCTTACATCCTCCTTAGCCTCTGTCTGTTACTATGAAATGGCTAAGATTTGTCCTTTTTTCTCCATTCCCACCTTATACCAGATCTTCCTTGCTTGAGTTACTGCTATAACTTCTATTCTCCCTCCATTCTTTCTCTCTTCAACTCTCCTGACTCTGTCATCAACCCCACATCATTTCTGTACTAGGCAGACCTTTCCATATTTGCTCAATGACCTACACTGAATCCCTCTGGCCTACCACACCTCCTGACTTTGAGGACTCCTGAAGACAGGCTTCACCCCACCTATCTGAGATATCTCCCAACATGAGCTCCATTCCAGGAGGCTGGTCTCCTGGCTCTCCCCATGTGTACCAAGTTCATTCTGCCTTTGAGTCCTTTGCTTGGACTACTGACTCTCCCTAAAGACTCACAACTTAAAATGCTCCCCTTTCATGGTCACGTTTTAAATCCTTCTCTTTCAAAACTTGGTCACCTTACCTTCTCCAACAAATTTTACTTTTCCCTAAACTATTGCTTCTCTTATAATTCACTGAGCCTAGTTTGAAATATCTGGATAATATCATCCAGGCCACAGAGTTCGTGATAATCATATGGAAACAGATTTTTTAAAAAGTCAATATGCTTATAATACAGAGGCTCCATTAGACAGGAACTGAGCCCCGAGGCCCTGGTAAGTAGATTTGGACTCTGTTCCTCCCCTTGACATTTCCTTACATAGCGCTCATTTACAGGGGGACTGAAAGCGTCCTGGGGAAAACAAAAGACGTGAATGCTGCTCACCGATGGGATCACACCACACAGCCATGTCTGATGGACTGGGTTGGCCCCAACAGGAGCCGGAAGGACAACAGAGTCTTTAGAGAGAAGTTGTCACTGGGAAGGCAGAATCTGGCCCAGTGATCCAGACTGGAGAGGTGATTTCAGGAATGGCCCAACAGCTGATACCAGAATCTTCCTGGCCTAGTCCAGGTGAGAGCACTTGTCATTGTAGAAAAAGGGCTCAGTTGTGTGAAACTGAACGAGCTGTGTATTAAGCACTGTAGCACTTCGGGGCTCAATAAACCTCACTGACAACCCTTTCTTCTATTTCCTCAGCCTCCTGCCAGCGCTGACTACACACGAGCATTCTTTCCTCTTTGCCAGAATGGTGACAAGATCTCTGGCCTCAGGGTATAGTGGCATTATTCCAATTTCCCAAACAATGGGTGCAGTGGAGTCCCACCTCCACAGGTGGCTAGAGGGAAAGGGAGCCAAGTTCCACTCCTAGAGGGGCACCTCTATAGACCTGCCAGGGCCCAGGGCTGCAGATTCCCGGCTCAGCTTGACACCGATCACAGTGGCCTGTGAGTGAGTGAAAGGCTGGATCACACTTTGAGGCCCACTCATCATTGCTGTGCTTGCACCCAATTAAACCTCTCAGGATGGTTAAGGTCCATTTTCTAGTCCTGGACAGAAAGTGCAATCTTTTTCCTCTAGACGAAAGAAGAGATTCAGGGTACAGACCGAAAACAAGCGCACTTTAACGCGACCTGCTGTCTTTCCATGACCAAAAAGAAGAGGATTCATATTAAATAAAAGGGCTACATGTTCTCACCAGCGCAGGCAGGGCTGGGTGCAACCTGCCAGTGAAGGGGAAGTTGATCTGATGGCCTGTGGGTTCCTGGGAAGATGGGTCCTTCTTAATTCACTTGGGAGAAGAAATAGCCCGAGTGTTGAGGTCTCAGAAGCTGCGACAGCAGTAGGATAGACCAAGTGACTGTCCTAACCCTCACGTGGCTCTGGGGCCCTTCATTTCAGGGGCCATTTAATGTGGGACTGTCTCTAAAGGAGAGCAGCCAGTCATGAAGCCCGGACTGTCGTGTCACATCATAAGTGACTGGAGGATGATAACTCGCCCTTTGAAATCATGGCTACAACCATTCCCATACTTACATTTCAAGTATGTATTACCACCAGTATTCAAATGACACATTATAACCAAGTTCATCAGCCATATACACATACATCCCATCAACTTCTTACACTAGGGCACAATCTGGTGTCCAAAGGAAAAAAATCTTATTGCGAAGTGGCATTTGCTTAGGGAGACTAAGACCACTAAGAGGGGAGAGTACAAGGTCTCTACCAAGATACTACGTTTAACCAAAAGGAGACACTATCTTATTCTGTGAGGCATTAGTGAGGCTCTGGCTTCAAGACCCAGTGGCAACATAGTCATTTCAGCTTTGGATGTGTTGATTTCTAGCACTATTATTATGGAAGTTGAACTATGAAATAGGTTATATTTGGGTATTAATTTTCTTCTGTATTTGTTTTTATAACCTTAAAATACATCAAAGTTCTCAGAATTCTATAAAACATTTGTGTACACATCTAACAAGGCACAAATGTTTAGATTTTACTTCCAGGTTTTTTGAAAAACAAACAAAATAAAATATTATGGTTACAGTGGAGGCTCTTGTTTCCCTCTCCAGCACTATTTGTTCTTTCCTCCCCTCCTACAATCAACTTTTCCTGTTGCTTATCCTCCACGTCTACAGTTTTAAATCTTTAAAAAAAAATCTTATGATCATTCATACCCACAGATAACATATAGTATGGCTTTGAGTTTTTAAACTTTTACACCAAAGCTATCATACTGTACAAATCTTTCAGTAACTTGCTTTTTTTACTATTTTTTTAGACCTACCCATGTTGATACATTTACCTCTGTCTGTTCATGCTGTATTGTCTTGTTACACGAAATACCATGGCCCAGAAGTAGCAGCATCACTGGGCAGAACCCCAGGCCCCACCCCAGAACTAAAGATTCCCCAGATAGTTTTCACATGAAAGTCAGGAAAAAACCCTGTTGTATTGCATTTCATTATACGAACATCGCCACAACTTACTTATACTATATAATATACAAATACATTATAATATATGTGTAAATATATTTATTGTTCCCCTATTGATGGACATTCAAGTTGTTTCCATTTCTTTTTCTATCAGAAACAATGCTGCAATGAATATACTTATATGCGTCTTAAAGTGCACATGTGTAAGAGTTTTGCTGGGTAATTACTTGAAAGTAGAAATGCAAAGTTGAAAGTATGTTCATCTGTTCATCTTCAACATGATATTGCCAAATTGCTTTCCAAAGAGGCTGTGCAAATTTTATACTCCCTTCTGCAGTGTACAATCAGATCCTTGACAACACTTGATATTGTTAAAATCTTTTTGAATTTTGCAAGTCTGATGAGAGTGAAATTATATCTCATGTGATTTTTTTCTTCTTTTTACTGCTTTATTGAAGTATAACTGACATACATCAAGTTGTACAAAAAGTGTGCAATTTGGTGTCTTGACATATTTACACTCCTGTGAAACTATCACCATAGTCAAGATAATGAATATGTCTGTTGCCCTCCGAATTTTCTCATGTCTTTCCATAATCTCTCCCTCCTGCTCCTCCCCTGCCCCAGGCACCACGGATTTGCTTTCTGTCACCATAGATAGTTATCACTTTCTAGAATTTTATGTAAGTGGAATCATATATACTCTTTTTTTGTATGGCTTCTTTTCTTCAGCATATTTATTCCAAGATCCATCCATGATGTTTCTTATATCAATAGCTCTTTTTCGTTTTTTAATTTATTTATTTTTGGCTGCACTGGGTCCCCACTGCTGCGCGCAGGCTGTCTCCAGACACGGCGCGTGGGCTTCCCATTGCAGCGGTCCCCCCACCCTCAGCGGAGCACAGGCTCTAGGCATGCGGGGCCCAGCAGCTGCGGCACACGTGCTCAGTAGCTGTGGCCCACAGGCTCTAGAGCACAGGCCCAGCAGCCGTGGCCCATGGGCCCAGTTGCTCCGCGGCATGCGGGATCCTCCCGGACCAGGGCCCGAACCCTTGTCCCCCGCACCGGCACGCGGACTCCCAACCACTGCGCCACCAGGGAAGTCCTAGCTCATTTGTTTTTCTTTGCGGTACACGGGCCTCTCGCTGTTATGGCCTCTTCCGTTGCGGAGCAACAGGCTCCGGACACGCAGGCTCAGCGGCCATGGCTCACGGGCCCAGCCGCTCCGCGGCATGTGGGATCCTCCCGGACCGGGGCACGAAGCCGTGTCCCCTGCATCGGCAGGCGGACTCTCAACCACTGTGCCACCGGGAAGCCCTCATTTGTTTTTAATGCTGGAAAGTATTCATTACATTAATATACCACAATTCGTTTATCATTCACCTGTTGGTGGACATTTGGGTTCTTTTACATTTGTATTACAAATAAACCTGCTATGAATATTCGGTCCAAGTTTTTGTGTGGTCATATGCTTTCATTTCTCTTGGGTCAATACTTAGGAGTAGAATGGCTGGATTGTGTGGTAGGTGTATGTTAAGCTTCTTAAGAAATTGTCAAATTGTTTTCCAAAAGTGGTTGTATCATTTTACATTCCCACCAGCAGTAGATGAGAGTTTTAGTTGTTCCACATCCTTGCCAACAATTGGCATTATGTCTTTTTAATTTTAGCCATTTTAATAGGTGTGCAGTAGTATCACATGGTGCTTTTAATTTTCATTTCCCTATTGACTCATGATGTTGAGTCCTTTCATGCATTTATTTACCATTCTTTTTATCTTTGATGAAGTGGCTATTCAAATATTTTGGCCATTTTAAAACTTGGGCTGCTGGAGTTCTTAATTTTGCTCTTGAGTGTTTTTTTTAATATATTCTAGATACAAGTCTTTTATCAAATATGTGATTTTCATACATTTTCTCTCAGTCCATGAATTGTCTTTTCATTCTCTTATGTTGTCTTTCAAAAAAACAGAAGTTTTAAATTTTGATGAAGTCCAGGTTATCAACATTTTCTCTTATATTTAGGTCTTGTTTAATGTCTTTCAGCAATGTTTTTTAGTTCCAGTGTACAGGTCCTGCATCTTTTGTCAAATTTATTCCCAAGTATTTCATATTTACTGTCATACATATTATAAATAGTATTATTTTCAATTTCTAATTGTTCACTGCTAATATGAAGAAATACAATTATTTTTTAACTACTTACCTTGTATCATGCAACCTTAGGGGTTTGTTGATTTGGTAGGATTTTCTCCATACACAATCATGTCTACAAATACAGTTTTACTTCTTCCTTTCCAGTTTTTATTTATTTTATTCATTTAGTTAGTTAGATTTGCTGGATTATTTCGTTTGTGTTATTTTAGTGATTTCTTTAGGGATTATAATATATATCTTTAATTAGTCACAGTTCAACTTCAAGTGACGGTATACCTCTTCACATATAGCATAAGAACCTTATACCAATATATTCCCATTTTCCCCCTCCAGGCCTTTGTGTGTTGTTTGTTCTCATGCAGTTTACTTCTACATATGTTATAAATCTAACAACACATTGTTATGATTCTGGTTTTAGATGCTCAGTTATCTTTTAAAATGATTAAAAATAAGAAGAAAATTTGTTGTATTTGCAGGTGAGCCTCATACCTTTGTGTAAATTCAGATTTCCATCTGGTTTTGGTTTCCTTCTGCTGGAAGCACTTCCTTTAACATTTCCAGAAATACTGGCTTGTGGTGGAATTCTCAGCTTTTCTAGGTTCAAAAGTCTCTGTTTTACCTTTTTGATAAATATTTTTGTTGGCTGTAGAATTCTAGATTTCCTGGTTTTACTTGTAGTACTTCAAAGATGGTGCTCCATTGTTTCCTGGCTTGCACTGTTTCTGGTGATTAAATCTGCTGTAATTTTTAGTCTTTGGTTTTCTGAAAATAATATGTCTTTTTGCTCTAGCTACTTTTAAGATTTTCTTTTTATCACTAATTTTAAGCAACTTGATTATGATGTCCTCAGTGTAGTTTTCTTCAGTGTGTGTGTGTGTGTGTGTGTGTGTGTGTGTGTGTGTGTGTGTGTGTGTGTTTGGGGTTTATTGAGCTTCTTGAAACTGTAGGATTATAAGTTACACCAAATTTAGAAAAAAAAATTTTTTCGTCTTTGCTTGAGTGTAGTTTTTATCTCTAGACATTATAGTTTCCACCTCTAGAAATTTTATTTATAGAATAAATAAAAATTTTAAAAAATCTGCTCATCTCTTAACATGCTTCATCTTTCTTCTACATCCTAGATCACACAGTATGTAATTATAATAACTATTTTAATGACCTTAGTTACTACTTCTATTATCTCTCTCATTTCTGGGTAGGTTTTAATTGATTGGTTTTTCTCCTCATTATGGGTCATATTTTCACGTTTCCCTGCCTGCCTGGGAATTTTTTCTTGGGCCTTAAACGTTATGAATTTTACCTTATTGAGTGCCAATATTTTTGTATTCCTGCAAATATTCTTGAACTTGTGCTGGGACACAGTTAATTTAATTGGAAGGAGTTTGATCCTTTCAATACTTGCTTTTAAGCTTTATTGGGCATGCTCAGAGCAGTCTTTTGCCTAAGGATAATTTTCCTCCTACTGAGGCAGTAGCTTTGTGAGGACGCTACCTAATGTTCCGTGAGTTATGTGAGTTTATAAGGCTTTTCCTCTCTGGCTGGCAAAACATCAAACTATTCCCAGAGCTACATGAGCCCTGAGATTGTTTTCTCTAACCCTTTCTGGTGGTTCTTCCTCCAGCCTTGGGGAGTTTCCGCACACACATTCACTAATCAGTTCTCTGGTGAAGATTTGAGAGGACCCTTTTCCGATCTTCAGAGCTCTCTCTCCGACTCTCTCCTCTCTGGAGTCTTCCCTGCAAACTTTAGCTGCCTTGGCCTCCCCCAAACACGCAGCTCTGTTTCCTCAACTCAGGGAGACTGTCAGTTTCCACCTGGGCTCTCTCCCTGGAAGCCCAGAAGCTCTCCAGGAAGGAAGCTAGGTCAACCATAGGGTTCACGCCCACCTCTCAGGAATCACTCTGCCTTAGGTCCAATGTCCAGTAACACTTTATGTATTCTGGATACTCATCCTTTTTAGGACAGATGTACTGCCAATATCTTCTTCCATGTTGTGCCTTTTATCTTCCCTTAGTTTATGATTTCTTTTGTCGTGCCAAGGTTTTTCATTTTGGTGACCAATTTGCCATTTTTTTTTCCTTTATAAGCTGTGCTTTTTCGTGTCTATATGAGAGATCTACTCCATTGCTGGGATCATATACATATTTTTTCCTATATCTTCTAATAGTTTTGAAGTTTTGTTTTATACTGTCATATTTTGGATACCCAAATATCAAGCTATTACATCTGTACTCATTGGCTTGGAACCTAGAGATACTTGAATTACAAATATATTAACACTATTATCACAATCTCACAAAATTTAGTATTATAACTATCTCTAAATTTTTTTTTGTTTGCTCATTTGGACCAAACTACTAAATAGTGAGATTAGTTAGTATAAAATAAATAATGGAAACATATATTTTAATAATCACCTCTGGCATTTCTTTAGCATACTGATGTCTGTACTCCATCCAGCTCTTCTGGGTCAGAATATCTAGCAATGATGCTCACTCAGACAGATAGTTTTAAAAATCTCCACGAGGGCTTCTCTGGTGGCACAGTGGTTGAGAGTCCTCCTGCCGATGCAGGGAACACGGGTTCGTGCCCCGGTCCGGGAAGATCCCACATGCCACGGAGCCCCTGGGCCCGTGAGCCATGGCCGCTGAGCCTGCGCGTCCGGAGCCTGTGCTCCGCAATGGGAGAGGCCACAACAGTGAGAGGACCGCGTACCGCAAAAACAAACAAACAAACAAACAAACAAAAACTCCACGGGTGATTCTGATCTACAACTTGCTGAGGGCAATTTCACTCATAATTATATGCTTACAAATATTTCCTTTCACTTAGTAGCCATTAATTGAGCAACTATTATGTGCTAAATACTGTGTTAGGTGGTAGAAAATGGATATAATTAAGGCATAAAGCTTGTCCACAAGGAACTCACAGTTTAGTAGAGGATGCTGACGCAAACCCAGAAAATTTTATATAAATATACATGCATGTCACAAGCACAGTGATGGAGATTCGCACAGGGGCCGTGACAGAACAAAAGAGGCACCTAACGCTAAGTCGGTGTGGGGAGGGTCAGGAAAACACCCTGCTAGAAGTGAGACCTGTCCCAGAAAGAATGAGCATTAGGTGTCTGATGAGAGGAGGAAAGATATTTCAGCAGAGAGGGCAATGAGCACAGGCATGGAGAATAAAGCCCAGGAAACTCAACGTTGTTTAATGATCCTGCATCTTAAAGTCCAGGGGCAAAATGGAGACCATTAATGCTGGAGACATATGGTGAGTGCCACATAAAAGAAGACCTCAAAGACCTTAAGGACACCAGATTTTGACCTATAGGTCAGTGCTTCTTAAACTTCAGTGAGCACATGAATCACCTGGGGATCTTGTTAAAAAGTTGACTGATTCAGAAGGTCTGGAGTTTGGCCAGAAATTCTGCATTCCCTAACAAGCTTTCAGATGCTGCTGTCTGTACCGCTGGTCTGCAGACCACATTTTGGGCAGCAAGGCCATGTAAGTTGTCTACCGTGTTACAAGAGCAGCTAGTCTGAGATCAGAGTGCTGAAGAGGAGCACGGAGGCATTCTGGCTGATGGGGCCAGATCTCGCCATTCTGACTTTAGAGAAGACATCTCAGGTCCTCCAGACCAGCCAATCTGTCATCTAAATACCAACCAATAACCCCAGCTGATGTACAGAAGAAGACTGCCTAGGCGAGCCCACTCTGAATTCATGATCCATGAAATTGTGAGATATGAAAAAATGGTGGTGGTAATAAGCCAACAAGTTTTTGGGCAACTAAGTTTTGGTGTGTAGCAAACAGATAACTAGCACAGAATTTAGTCTAATAGGCACTAGCTGCATATTTAAATAAATTAGGGAGCTTTATAAAAAATAGCGATTCCCAAACCCTATCTATCTCCAGAGTTTCTGATCAATTGGTCTGAAGTAGGGCTCAGACACTGATAGTTTTAAAAGCCCCCAAGATATGCCTATAGAGATTTTAATGTGCAAGCAGAGTTTAAGGCTATTGCAATAGGTGATGATGCAAAACCATCAAAGAAGTTTAAGCAGGGAGCTGATGTGCTCATGTCTCTGTTTAAGGCTCATGTCTCAAATCTGTTGGAGAACAGATTTGAGAGGTTGAAGGCTGGAGCTGGCAAAATCAATTAGGAAGTTGTTGTCGGAATCCAGGTGAGAAATGAGGGAAGCTTCAATGAGAACAATGGTAGGAGGGCTGGAGAGGACAGGATGAATGAGAAAGGTTCAGAAGACAGACAGTTCTAGGAAACTGGATAAGGGAGATGATGCAAAGGAAGGAGCCCAGCATATAGTTTAGGAATGCAGCTTGGGTGACTGGGTGGGTGATGGTGACATTCACAGCAATTAGAGGCATAAGAGGAGAGGCAAGCATAGCAAGTGAGATGAGTTCATTTGGGGGATGCGTTGACTTGGCATTACTACCTGGAATATCTAGGTAGGGCTATCTGGTAGGCAGTTAGATGTGTAAATTTGAAGCTCAGGGGAGAGGCGTTAACTACAGATGTTGATCTGAGTGGCATCATCGTTTAGATAGTAGTTGAAATCAAGAGAATGGATGTGACTGCTTTCCCAGGGATGTCTGTCAGGGATACTAAGATTGTCTAGCTCCAGCCCCATCCACCCTCCTCTTACGGTCTTCCGATTCTGCAAAGACGAAAAGACCTTAGAAGACATGTGTTTGAGATTTGGAAAGCCATCCTCTTTCAGTTCTTTCTGCTGGCAAGTAAGGTGATGTATTCTGGAGTGGAGAGGCAACTGCAGGACCAGACGCAGATGGCCAGAGGATGGCTTCTTGGCTCCTGTGCCCCCAAACTCCATCCCACCCTTTTATACCCAAACCTATTTTTCTCATGGCCTCACATACTGTGAGGACCCTCCATTTTCTCGCTACAACTCTGTACCCATATCCATAAAGTTAAATATTTTTTTTTGCTTGTCAATAGTTCTCAACACATTAAAATCACCTAAACTGCTTGAGAAATTGATGCAAAATTCCCAAGCTCAGATAGTCTGATCTAACTGTTCTCAGGTGTGATCTAGGAATAATTGTGGGTTTTGAAAACATTCCAGGTGATTCTAATACACAGCCAGGCTTAAAATATTGACTTCTGCTGGCATGTATATAATCTTGATCATTTGTTGCAAATCATAAAATCTTGCTTGTCTGTTGCATTGTTGCATCTTCACTGTACGGATCATGATATGTGTTGGTTATCCAGTTTTCAGAGAAAAAGTTAAAGGACAGTTATTTACCTTGATTTATACTCTAGTTGAAGTAAAACTTAGGCTGAGGCTTCTTGAAGTCAACAGCAGTATTATTCATGTTTATATACCTATGAGCAACTTTCTTACACCAAACAGATGCACAATAAATAATTGTAGAATGAACATTACTGACTTCAGTATTTTGTAGAAGACTGGTGTCTAAATCTATTAAATCTCCATAAAGCATAAGTATCCATTTTTTCTGTAAAATATTCATTGACAAGGTAGATTTGTGTTTGATCTGGACTTAGGGTGTGAACATAGCACACAAATGAGATGAACAAGGAGTCGAATCTTTTTTTCCCTGCCAACAGCATTTAATCAGGCTAGAGTCCTTCAAGTCAGTATTCTGATTAAATGCCTCAATTACCAGTTAATTGCTAGAGAATAGATGCAACTGACTCATTTCTCTTAAAAATTCCAAGTTGGAAGCCTCAAATGAACAAGAATAATTCTAGCTCCAGAGTTTGTTAAATGTCAGGCTGAACCTGGCCAATGTCACCGTAAAATATGCCCTGAGGCATCACAACTTCGCATGTAGCACCAAAGAGATTTAACATTAATAGGGTGTTTTGAAAGAGTGCAATCACAGCGGAGAGCTAAAATCCAACAGCGCAAACGACACGGATCCACACTTTGCAAGATAAATACCTCTCATGACTCCTTAATTAAAGTCATTAATGATAATTAACCTCAGGGGAGAAACGACTCAGCCGATTGGTAAAAATACACTTGGTTTCATTTTGGCCTATTGTCTTCTTTCTAAGGTTACAGATGGACTGCCTTTCCTTGTACACGTGTGTACTCACCTGACAAGTAAGAAGTCAGAAAAGTGTGGACGGCCTTTCTGTTGATTTTCGAAAGAATCAGAGTAAAAATCTGACGCTGTATCGTGATCTCTCCCAAATAAGCCTACTGTTTTCCCGGAGGAGACATGGAAAGCACACCAGTGCTGGTGACTTAAACGTCACATTGGATGACCAGTGATAAATAATGCAAGGTTTACTCACGTTATTGGCTTGCTCAGAAAAGTCAATTCAGGGACTCGAATTTACTGTCCACTGAAATGCATGGATCAATTAATATGCATGGTTTACTCCTGGGTTTCAATCAGATTTGAAACAAATGCACTGTATTATGACACCATGAGGAAGTTAGATGTGCACAAGTTCCCAGCACAGAGGTGGAACCCTTCCATTTTCTCATTTTTAGTATAGATCGGATGGCAAGGAAGACTATCCCATGAGTTTCATTGTCCCTATAATTGACACCATCACCGCCCACACCCCTTTCTTGCCCATGGAGAATCAAGGCAAATTCAACAGGTAAGGGATGGGTAAGCTGTGCTTTTGGCACTGAAGCGGGGGTGGGGTGGGGGAGAATCACAAAGGTTTGGGAGCCTGTTTACTTAAAGCAGCATAAGCCTGATAAGGGGCTATACGTGAATATTCTTTTAAAAACAGATCTAGGTGACTCTTTTCTTCCAAGATCCATCCTGGCCACTCATAGTATCTCCAATTTCCACATAAGAACCCTGAGTAATAAATTCCCAGGTAACTTGTTCAGCACTGAAATTAGGATCCACTAGCAGGGTTTATGTCACCTTCTTCACAAACCTGAACTTTAAAATCAAGTCATATGAATGGTTGTGTCTTTTGTGTGGCATAGCAAGTCACTTTCAGGATCTTGGATACTCGTTCCCTCAGTTTCCTAGGCTGTTGGCTGATGAAGGCCCACAGCTCAGTTACTCTCTAGGAATTGACAGCAGCTGAAGGGAGCTACATTACACAGAGTTATGCCCCTTCCTTCCCCAGGCTGATTGCTATCAAAAGACCACGTGGGCCTAGACAAGGAGCATCTCAGTATTACCCAGTGAGGACAAAAGACAGATTATGTTAAATTTGTAAGACTTCTGGTGCCTTTGAGTAATGGGGTGGGTGAAAAATTCCAATATGAACTGGGATTGATTTTTTGTGTGTCTTCCTGGCCAGTGGAATTCAAAGTCATTTAATCTAATATAAAAAATACAGTGATGCCCAATCCAAAAAATGGGCAGAAGACCTAAATAGACATTTCTCCAAAGAAGACATACAGATGGCTAACAGACACATGAAAAGATGCTCGACATCACTAATTATTAGGGAAATGCAAATCAAAACCACAATGAGGTATCACCTCACACCAGTTACAGTGGTCATCATCAAAAAATCTACAAACAATAAATGCTGGAGAGGGTGTGGAGAAAAGGGAACCCTCTTGCACTGTTGGTGGGAATGTAAATTGGTGCAGCCACTATGTAAAACAGTATGGAGGTTCCTTAAAAACTAAAAATAGAACTACCATATGATCCAGCAATCCCACTACTGGGTATATATCAGAAAAAATGAAAACATTAATTTGAAAAGATACATGCACCCCTATGTTCATAGAAGCACTATTTACAATAGTGACAACATGGACAAGTCTATGTCCATCAACAGATGATTGGATTAAGAAGCTGTGGTATATATATGGAAACAAAAAAAAAATGGTTCTGAAGAACCTAGGGGCAGGACAGGAATAAAGATGCAGATGTAGAGAATGGACTTGAGGACATGGGGAGGGGGAAGGGTAAGCCAGGACGAAGTGAGAGAGTGGCATGGACATATATACACTACCAAATGTAAAACAGATAGCTAGTGGGAAGCTGCTGCATAGCACAGCTATCAGCTCGCTGCTTTGTGACCACCTAGACGGGTGGGATAGGGAGGGTGGGAGGGAGACGCAAGAGGGAGGGGATATGGGGATATATGTATTTGTATAGCTGATTCACTTTGTTATACAGCAGCAACTAACACAACAATGTAAAGCAATTATACTCCAATAAAGATGTCCAAAAAATATTTTAAAAAAAGATGTGGTATATGTATAAAATGGAATATTACTCAGCCATAAAAAGAATGAAATATTGCCAATACAGCAATGTACTGTAGAGAATATTATACTTAGTGAAATAAGCCAGACAGCAAAAGCCAATACTATATGGTATTACTTATATGTGGAATCTAAAAAATAATAGTAATAAAAAGAATCTATATAAGAAACAGACTCACATAGAAAAACCTATGGTTACCAAAAGTGGGGGAGGGACAAATGAGGAATACGGGATTAACACATACAAACTACTGTACATAAAATAGATAAGTAACAAGGATTTACTGTATAGCACAAGGAATTATACACAATATCTTGTAATAACCTACAGTGGAATGTAATCTGCAAAAAAAAAAAAGAATCACTATGCTATACACCTGAAACTAACACAATACTGTAAATCAACTATACATCACTTAAAAACATACAGTGATGCCATCCTAGCATTAGGATGAATTCATTACTCAGTGATATTTTTTTCAATCCAGTATGGTGGTGGAGCAAAATTCATACCAGCTAAGCGCAATATAAGCACTAAGTTTTACATCCAATTCATCACTGCCTGGGAATGTCAAGAAATTTCATGGCAGAAGATGAAATTTAATAGAATCCTTAAAGACTGAATAAAAATGAGAAAAGTGAAAGGAGGGAGTGGGCAACATTCCAATTAACCATGGTGCGAAAACATAAAGCTGGGACGTACCTTTCATTCCTAGGGGACGGGATCCTTTAGGTACTTCTCAAAAAGCACCAAAGGCGGGCTTCCGTGGTGGTGCAGTGGTTGAGAGTCCGCCTGCCGATGCAGAGGATACGGGTTCGTGCCCCGGTCCGGGAAGATCCCACATGCCGCGGAGCGGCTGGGCCCGTGAGCCATGGCCGCTGAGCCTGCGCGTCCGGAGCCTGTGCTTCGCTGCGGGAGAGGCCACAAGAGTGAGAGGCCACAACAGTGAGAGGCCCGCGTACCGCAATAAAAAAAAAAAAAAAAAAGCACTAAAGGCACAATGTTAACAGCCGTATCTTTGAGATGGCGCTTGAAGCTCTCAGCAAGAACTGTCCATATCTGCTTCTAAAGAGTCTCCAACGCTTCTCAACAGGTACTGGCGTCATTTAAGCTGGAGCAGCAGGTTTACCTTATCATCATGCATCAACCCTCACCCCCTGAGATGTTCTCTTCGAGTGTCAGTGATGGAAAAAGCAGCTGCTCCTCCTCCGTTTCCACACCTTACTTTGCCACATTCTTCAGAAGGAATCAGGGTGAGCACGGGCTCCTCCAGTATTCCTCTGCGTCTCTCGTGGGCCACCATGGTTAAAACCAGAAAACACGCACCCACGTCAGAAATGAACTGTGCACGCAGCCTCTAGGAACAACTCTGGACTGCAGCCCCTCTTCAGGCATGGATTCTTTTTGCTATTCGAAGTTAAACAATGTTTCCTTCTCACCAATTAGTGGAAAATGCTGAAACTGCTCTTTTCCAAACCATCCTCTGTTTCCATTAGGAAGCTGTTAACCTCTATCAGCTGGGTGCATACCTGGCCAAACCCAAATTTTTCTATGTAAAGTATTCTTTGCTTGATAACGGATAAAGAACCATGGACCTATAATCTACATAAATGCTATTTTAAAATACCATTAAGTCTAGTATTTAGCTATAGGAATTGGTGACTATTTGGAAAAGCCCCGGTATTTAGTTTTATCTGTGCATATTCAATCAGGAGAAAATATATGCAGACACTTAATGTCCTCTACTTCTTTTTCTCTGTGTCTCCGAACTTTGCTAACATCCATTTTTTATCTCCTTCTTCTCCTCCCTCACTCCTCCCCACCCCTTCCTCTGTCTGATTACATGTCTGCGCTCTAGTCCGTAGTTTCAAGAGAACCAGGAAAGCAGGCTCTCTAGCTCCTTACAGCATCTTTCCTGGGCACTTTAATGACAATGAATTTGCTTCCTTGCCCTACATTTCTCTCTCGTCTCTTCCCCTTGCTCTTTGTTTCTAATGACAATTGACATTATTTTCTTCACAGTTCATTTAATGTATCACAGAGCCGAGTCCCTGACTTGGCTGAGTAGAAAAACTCTTCCACTCTGATAAATTCCACATGATAAATACATAGGGAGATATATAGAAGAGGGAGAAATGATTTTTGACAATGAACAGGTAAGCTCTAAAGTAGTGTCCTAAGATGTTCATCCTTGCTCCTGACAGGTGCTAAGTTTAAAGCTACAGATTTCAGAATGGGGGCAGAATATCCACAGGACAGGTGAGGTGTTTCTTAATTTAAAAAGTCCATCGGAAATGATCTAGAAATAATCAAAGAATGATTTTTCTATAGACTTCTTGAAACATCATCAACAATTACAGAGGGAACACTAGTCTAGCAAGTTTCCTGATTTGGGGAGAGATGTCAAATGTCCATAAATGGCATGAACAGCAAACTCCAACTTGAATCCAGTGGTAACTGAATGTTGCAATTACAACTATTTCTGTTCCTCTAGAAGTTACCATAGTACGCAGGGTTGATGGGGGTGGGTGGGCACACTGTACATAAACAAGCAGGGAGAGCATATAGCCCAATTCTAGTCACCAGAAGAGTCAGGGAGCCCCCACAAACTAATATTTAAATCAAATAAACTTTAAGATATTTATGCAGAATCCCAGAGTCCTGGCCCACAGACTGTTCTCACAAGGGATTGAGACAACAGACATCATACTACTGACTTGTCTCTGTAGATGCCAGACAGAGAGCCAGTTTGAGCGTGAGACTGACCTGGACCCTCTTAACTCCTTTCCTTGACTGGAGCCCAAGTAAAGCCCCAGAGTCAGGTGGTCGTCCCGCCACAGGGAGTGTGCAGCCTGGCTTGGACTACTTGCCACAAGGAAGCAGAGTGGAGAAAAGACGAGGCTGGGTCTGAGGGCTCGAGAGTCTCAGAGAGAGCAAGACACACTTCTGTGTGTCTGGGCCATGTACAATCAGTGATCTGATGAGCCGCTCTCACAGGAGGGGAGAGAGGCACAGGATTCCTCCAAGCAGTCCTGGCCTGGAGAGCGAGGTACAGGGCCTGTCTCTCTTAGGGGCCTCAAAATCCCCAACTAGAAACCCCCAAAGAGCACTGGGTATGGTTTCTTTCTGTGTTAGTCTGCTAAAGCGGCTGTAAAACAAAGCACCACCAACTGGGGGGAACGAAACAACAGAAATGTATCATCTCACAGTTCTGGAGGCCAGAGTCCCAAATCAAGGTGTTGGCAAGGTTGGTCCTGCCTGGGGGCCATGAGGGAAGGAGCTGTTCCAGGCCTCTCTCTTCGGCGTGTAGACGGCCGTCTTCTCCCCGTTTCTTCACATTGACTTCCTCTACACGTGTCTCTGTGCCCAAATTTCTCCCTTTTATAAGGATACCAATCATATTGGATGAGGACCCATGCTAATGACCTCATTTGAGCCTGATTACTTCTGTGAAGACCCTTTCTCCAAATAAGGCCACACTGGGCATGGTTTCTTGCTTGAATCAAGTGTTCCAGGAAAAGCTGGCTTAACAAGTATGGAGTTTATCAACTTATACAGCACTAGCCAGACAGCAAAATGCCTTACTCCAAGGTACGTGTGCACTTTCGGAGCACATAGCTCATGCTGGAGAGCCCAGCCACAATCCTCCAATCGCTGTATATTCTGAAGAAGACTTCTGAATTACATGGCTTCATGAACGCTTTGGGGTCCCACATCTTACACAGAGTCCCTGTCAGGAACATGAATAACCCACTCCTTTGCACATGTTCCCTGTCAGAATTGTTCAGCGATCCAGAGCTCCCATCTCTAAATATTTACAAAGTACTATTTATCAGTATGAAAGAGAATGTTTCTGCTCCACTATGTCTGGCATATGGTAGCAGCATGAGATAGAAGATAAATCGTGCTGGGTGATTCCAACTGGATTTAATGCCAGCAATAATTATTTTTAATCACATGGAAAGTTCCCTCCTGATACCAGCCCATCTAACATTAGAAAATAATTTTGTCAGTTCTCATTGTCTGCTGCTGTTTCTATAAATAATCTCCTAGGTCCTTTTGAAGTCTAACTTTATATCTTTCCTTTTCTCTTTTCTCGTCCATTCTTTCTATGGTAATGTTCTATCTATTCTCTAAATCCTGGCTTTTGATTACAGGATGCCTTCACAAAATCCTATCAAGCATTTGGGGCTTAAGCAAATCCTGTCACAACTACATGGAATTTCAACAAATTTCTTGATTCTCGGTGCACTTCTTCCCTGTTCCCCATACCCCTCCCCTCCAAGAGGGCGACTAAATATAACAGCCTGAGAGCAACCCAGATCAGGTGATACAGAATTTGCATTTGGTGTGTGTTATTGGTGTGAGGTTGGAAGGAGGTTAGATATGTTACTGGGGTAATAAGACCCCAAAAGGGCACCTGACTGCATGCACTGTGTGTACGCAGCCTACAGCGACCCACACCTCATGAAAGCACAGACAAATTTCCTGGCAAACTCTGATCTGGAATTTTAAACATAACTGAACATTTAAAAACTAACTGGCTGTTTAACTGCATTCACTTGTAGGTGTAAAAATACGTGTCGGGGTACAGCTAAAACATCCTATTTCCAAGCAATACAAAGAGGAGATTCATGTCGATGACAATTTTCCATCAGTGGGGCATGGGGGAAAGCCACATCTCTGCCACAAACGCACCAATCGGTCCAGGCTGATGATGCCTCTGCCGCAGAGGGCATTTTCCTTCTGGGCTTCACGCAGCTCCGGAAGGCGACACCAGACCAGAGGGCCTCACCAGGAGAGCGTCGGCCAATGTCAGGTTTGCTCACCCCAGCTTTGGAAGTTTGCTGCCTACCATGGCACTTTGTCCTGTGAGCCCAGGACTTGGCCAAGCCCCTAGCCTTAGAGCAAGCAGAAGTGTTTTTGCTAACACGCAAAAACTCACTTCCTACTGTGAGAAGAAGAGTCAGGAGAACAATCCCCTTAAAAGGCAGCAGCGGGGGCCTTTGCACCTGGCTTAGGAGTCAATTCTGTGCGCCTCCCGCTTCCGGACCCCTTTGTTCATCTATCTTCCTGGGTCTGGGGAAAGTGGCTTCTTGTTTTGGCTCTTCCTGCTCCAAACTGGAGGCCAGACTGTTGGTATATAAACTCTCCAGGCCACTGAGAAATTAGTTTACTCCTACTTTTACGTGGGGTAGACTGACCTGGGTCCCAGGCTGCTGCCACCAGCGGGCCTCCAAGAGGACAGCCTGACACTGCGAGTCACAAGACCGTCCAAGGCACACGCCAAGAGAGTTCTCTGGGCCTAGCTTGAAGATCTTTGACTTTGAGGTGAACTCTTACTTATAACTGATTTTGGGAACTTGCCTTCAGACAAATAATCCATTTCACAATCTGCCTTTGCCCCTGGAGCAAGGAGAGGCCTTATCACTTTTCCATGTAGAGCTTTACTGTGATGCTCCAGGGGTATAAAAACTTCAGGGTCGCCAATCAAAGAAAAGTTAGAGACATTAGTGCAGGCACTGAAAAAGTACATGATTCTGATGACTGGGTCACAATTCCTTCCTTAAGTCAGCTGGTTTCCAGTTCTTTGCTTTCAACAGAAACGAAGGAGGAATTGTCACCTCATATATCATTAAAAATAATTTTGGATAATAGATCATCATGGGATGGTGGGGGGACCAGGGAGGAAACTAGCTCCAAGGAATGAACATAACTGGTGACTACGCTCTAGCAAAATTCTTTCTGTTCCATCTACTAAT
The DNA here is from genome assembly GCF_937001465.1 of Orcinus orca. Lineage (NCBI taxonomy): Eukaryota > Metazoa > Chordata > Mammalia > Artiodactyla > Delphinidae > Orcinus > Orcinus orca. The sequence continues at coordinate 156,795,734 of NC_064560.1, read as the reverse complement.
TTAGTGCTTTGCTCAAATACTTCAAGAGAAATTTACTGTATGCCAGGGACTAGTTTATGAACTTTACATGCATTAACCTGTTCAAACCTCACAACAACCCTGTAAGGTAAGTTGTACTATTACTCCTAATTTACATTTGAAAAAGAAAACTCGAGAAGTCGACTACTTGTCCAAGGTCACAGAGCTAATGAGTGACAGAACTGGGACTTGAATTGGTAGACTGGCCCCAGAGTCTGTCTGGATAATGGCTGTACTGTATTTAATATTACTTCTGAGCTTATAGCAATAAAAGCAATAATGGCAATAGAATTGATGCTGAACCCTAACTTATTTTAGCCATAGGTATACCCATCCACTGATACATGAATGAGTTGAAAATTTTAAAATCGCTATCCAAGCTAGTGGGAAGCAGCCGCATAGCACAGGGAGATAAGCTCGGTGCTTTGTGACCACCTAGAGGGGTGGGATAGGGAGGGTGGGAGGGAGGGAGACACAAGAGGGAAGAGATATGGGAACATACGTATATGTATAACTGATTCACTTTGTTATAAAGCAGAAACTAGCACACCATTGTAAAGCAATTACACTCCAATAAAGATGTAAAAAAAAACCCACTATCCATATTGAGATAAATTTCCAATAAAATTTTACTCTTTAATTATCAAAATTTGTAACACATTCTGGTTAATTTTTATTAACTTGATATTGCTAATATTGATAATGATAACCAATCCAGAAGATATTTTATCATTTAAAGATTTGGACAGGGCTTCCCTGGTGGCGCAGTGGTTGAGAGTCCGCCTGCCGCTGCAGGGGACACAGGTTCGTGCCCCGGTCCGGGAAGATCCCACATGCCGCAGAGCGGCTGGGCCCGTGAGCCATGGCCGCTGAGCCTGCGCGTCCGGAGCCTGTGCTCCGCAACGGGAGAGGCCACAGCAGTGAGAGGCCCGCGTACCGCAAAAAAAAAAAAAAAAAAAAAGATTTGGACACAGGGAATTACAAAATTAAATTTCTATATATATGCATTTTTGTTGCAAAGTATAATAGAGTAAGAAATATAAGATTTTTAAGCAAAAATACTACATTAAGATAAATTTCTGTGGAGGCAAAGTTGAAAGAGAAAAAGGAATGATATAAATTTTCCAATTTTTAAAGCTGGGCTTATGTGTTTTTCTCATTTTTATATTTATCTTTGCTGTATCTTTGATACAATAAATTTTTTTCTTATGCATAACACATCCTGTATTTTTTAAAGTGGATAACTCTTGGTATCAGATTACCATAATGCTTAGATTCCTTTGGAGTTTTTAAAACCTCTTTATTCAGATATGATTGACATAGAAAAATCTGTGTATATTTAATGTACACAACTTGATGAGTTTGGAGATAAGCATACACTCTTAAGACCATCACCACAATCTATGCCACACATATATCCATCACCTCCAAAAGTTTTCCTTTGGATATTGTTTTTAAAAGCAATGCAAAGGTTTATTTTATTTATTTATCTATTTATTTATTTATTTTTGGCTGCATTGGGTCTTTGTTGCTGCACGCGGGCTTTCTCTAGTGGGCAGTGAGTGGGGGCTGCCCTTTGTTGCGGTGTGCAGCCTTCTCATTGCAGTGGCTTCTCTTGTTGTTGAGCACGGGCTCTAGGCATGCGGGCTCAGTAGTTGTGGCTCACAGGCTCTACAACACAGGCTCAGTAGTTGTGGCGCACGGGCTTAGTTGCTCCGCAGCATGTGGGATCTTCTCGGACCAGGGCTTGAACCCGTGTCTCCTGCATTGGCAGGCAGATTCTTAACCACTGCGCCACCAGGGAAGCCCAAGGGTTATTTTTAAATGTCAACATATTTACAATATCCTGGCAATTATACCTTTTGCAACTGTTTATACTTACATTTTTTTGAATGTCAATCTAAAAATGAGCAAGGAGTTACATCGTTTTTCAAAATTATTTTTGGTGTTATGTGAACAAAAATGTTCAAAGACCACTGCTCTAGTCTGTGGGCCTCTCCCCTCCATTCCCTGTGTGTTTTAGTTTTCTCACTCTTAGCACACACTAATTTAATATACTATTTAATCAATATTTATTAAGTGCCACTGCGTGCCAGAAAGGGTATCAACATACCAATGAACAGGACAGAAACATTAATGATTTTATGAAATAGTGAGACGCTAATTCCTTCTGTGGAATTTTTTTCTTGCTACCCTTCTCTGTAGCTTCTGAGTCTCTTTATTTTCATGTATTATTTTTGGTTGGGGCCCAGTTCCCCTGAGTATAAAAACCATTAAAAATTATTTAAATTATGATATATCTCAAACATAGAGTAGTATAAGCAACAGTAAACTGTATACTTGTCTTCTTACCACCCAAGTTTAATAAATCTTACCATTTTGCTCAAACTGCTTCATATTAAACAACAAAACAAAATAAGTAAATATTACATACACAAATGAAGCCACCTAAGTACCCTTCCCTAAATCCATATGCTTTCCTCACTCTTCAGATATAAACTCTGTCCTGATTTGTGTTTCTAATTCTTAAGAAATATTTATACTTTTGCTACATATAAGCAGCTTAGAGGTGCATTGATTTGTGTGTTTTCAAACTGGATAAAAATAGTATCATTTTGTACATACGTTGCAACTTGTTTTTGGTACTCAATATTTTTTTTTTGAGATTTATACAGTTTATACATGTAGTTTTAGTCAAGTCCATTCATTTTTCTTTGGTGCATAATATTCCACCATAGGAATAAGACATATTTAACCGTTCTTCTTTGATGGAGATTTAGGTTGCTTCTCACTTCTCACATCATGATGTGGCAATGAACCTTCTTGCACATGCCTTCTGCACACGTTTTTGAGTTTCTCTGGGGTCTACATGAAGAAGTGGAATTACTGTGTTATAGTTTGTGCAGGTTCAACTTTATTAAGTATTGCTAACTTGATTTTTTAAATTGTTGCTCAACCTTACACTCCAGCACAACATGAGCATTACTCTTTCTATTCTTTTGGTGGATACCTTGGAATTTTTAAAAATGTAAACCTATGTTAATATTTCTCTTCTACTTCTGACATAAGGAACTTAGCAAGTTTGAATTATCCATTAATACTCCCCCCACATCATCTTATTTTTCCCTGAAGTTTTAGTTTTACTTTATTTTAAAAGCATAAAAATTAATTACTTTTAAAATAAGTAATTAATCTTTGATTCAATTTTCAATTTTTCATTCTGTTCCCCTGGGTTCATGTTTCTTTTTGTTGAAGTACATCCTCTAATTGTTCTTTTAGTGAGTATCTGTAGGTGACATATCCCATTAGTCTTTGTTCAAAAATGTCTTAGTCTTTTTCCTGAATGATAGTTTAGATAGGTATAGACTTATATTTTGACAGTACTTTTCCACCCTTGATACTTTGAAATTATATCTCCAGGGTGTTCTGGTTATTGTTTCTGAAGAGTTTAATGTTTCTGAAGACAAGTCTTCTGTTAGTTTAAGTTTTATTCCTTTGGTTTGGTAGCTTTCTGTTTATCCTAGACATTCTGCTATTTTGTCATAACATGTCTAGGAATGGATTTATTTTTATTGATCCTATTGAGTACTTGGAGTATATGTCTTCTGAAAGTATGAAATATTCTCAGCTACTGACTGTCTTTGTTTTTTTAAGTTCAATTTTTACCTAACTAAAAAAAATACATGTACATAATTTTAAAAGCAAAATACTTGTGTAAGACTTATAATGAAAACCAGCAATTTCCTGCATCACATCTCTCCAATCCTGGCATTTTTAATCCTTGGAAGCAGCTACTTTCCACTTTAAAATATTTTACCTGTTTCTTTTAGAATTTACTTCTATTATTGAAAATAACATTCATATACTATGATTTATTGATTTTTTGTTTTAGATTTATTAACTTTCTAACATGAAAGGTAAGAATTTACCCCTCTTAAACCCTCACCCTCAAACACATATTTTGCAATATCTCTCTTTCCAATGTAGTTTTATTATATTCATTGTTAAACCATTCAGAGAATTTACCCAATTATAACTTTTAAAATATTATTCAGAACTGAGCCATGTGTTATGCTGTGATTACACTTTTTCTTTTAAAAGTTTTTATTTTCCCTATTTGAGTATTGCTTTGTTCTTTAATTCATTTAGATTTTTATGTATTTAGAATTATCCTACTGTAAAGCATCATTAAATATGATCAGATACATCAGGTAGTCTGTAGTTTCATTTATTTCTTACAGATATCTCTCCTAGAGCCCTTCAATCTCCTCTTCTGGGCTGAACTGGTTGCTTCCCAGCTTGGCAGCTGTCACCCAGGAATCTCCCCTAATCATCCTGCAGATTCCCTTTTCCTCTTTTCTAATTGAATCTCCTGTTTCCTGGATCCTATGCCTTCTTCCTTTTTGGTTTATGCTCTGATGTTGATGTAGCATATCCTCAAATAGCTTTCTGAGGAATGGTACAAGGAAGTAAATTTTCTGAGACCTTGCATGTTTTAAATTCAAGGTCTTTATCCCTCTCCCACACTTTGTTGATAGTTTGACTGGGTATATAATTCTAAACTGGAAATCATTTTCTTAGAATTTGCTGTTGAGCAGTTTAAAGCTTCTTATTCCTGATACTTTATACTTCAATTTTTAAAAATTGTGTTTGAATTATATTAGAATCTCAATCTCCAGGGCGCAGAAATTTGAAAGTAGCACACATTGACATGGGCCTTTTTCTTTTGGTGGGGAGGTGAAATTTAGTGGATTTTTTTCAATCTAGAAACATTTTTTATTTAGTACTTGGAATTGTACTTGAACTATTTCATCTGTGCCTCTTTCCTTTGATTACAGAATCTCTCAGTAAATGTCTTCAAAAAGAAAAACTCCACTCTTCTTCTAGGGAGTGAGGAGAGGTGGTAACCTGGCTGTACCTAGTGAGAGAGGGATCTTCTTATGAAGACTTTCAACCAATTCTCCTTTTAGAGTTAACCAATCCTCAAATTTCTGAACCATTCTTTTATTTTGAGGTGCAAATTAGCTTGGTTATTGTTGACTTCTCCCTTTTGAGATTACTCCCATCTTCCAGCAGTTATAATTTATTTATTTACTTTTCAACTTCTGAAATTTTGTCTTTTTCTTTTCTCCTATCTATAACTTTGCAGATTTACATCCTTTTAATGCTTTACTGTCATTTTAGTAAAGTCTTAACAAGAAGCAGCAGTAAATGCATTTTTAACTGGAAGTCAAAGTTACTATCTTTTTAAACAATTACTCTCCATTATTCTTTCTCTTTTCTTTTTCTAGAACTTCTATTAAATGTATGCTGGAGAATTTCAGTTTATCCTATAGTCTTTAACTGTTTGTCACAACTTCTGTCTCTAATGTGCTGTGTTCTGGATGAATTGCTAGTGCATTGTTTCTTCAGTTTTTCCAATCTATAGTAAACTGCATTGCATCTGTTAAGTTTTTGTTTCAATGACTATTTTTTTAATTTTGAAATTTTCTGATAATTTCTTTTCCCATTCTTATTTAATTTATCCTTTGTTTTGTTTCATGGTTTGAAGTCTTCAATCAAACTTTTATTTAAAAAATCAATTTCCTCTAGAATAAATTCATATTAAAGATTTAAAGTTGGCTATCTCTGTTAGCATTAAATTTCTTTTTGTATTTTGGAATTTGACTTTGAAGTCAATTTTTAGTCATCGTCTTTCCCTTTCTCCTTCTGTGCTCAGTTTTCCTTGTGCAGTGGTTTTGTGGATATCATTACTCAGCTCCCAGATCTGGTCATATGATAACAATTCAGTTTTCTTGCCCTGACGTGATATTGACAATATGCAGATTTACTTAGCCAGCCAGTGGCTTAGTTCGGCTCTAGGTTGGGAGACTGTCTCTAGGTCTTCCTATCTTCTTAGACCTGTAGCTTATCAGGAGCCATTGCCCTAATCAGCAATTGAAAGTAGCTTTTTTCAGACCACTCTCAGGATCAAGGTAGCTCCGCTAATTCAAGGAGTGAGCTTTAGGGATCATGCTTGGAGAACTTTAAATCCCCATTACCCCACAAGAGCCAAACTTTTATATGCCACTGTATGAGTCCAGGAACCCATATAGCCTAGCGATTTCAGCCCCTTTTATTACTCTGTGATTCTTTTCCAAATCTGGTCTTAAGCTATGTTTATCTTATTTTTGATCTTGGCTTATGTCATTCGGATTTTCTCTCTCTCTTTTTATATTATTTGACCATATGAAATTGCCAGTTTATTGGCAAAATGGGCAAATATTAGCAATTTTATATAGTTCATATTAATAAATCCATTTTTGCTACATGTTTTACACTCGGATGCATCAAAGCATGAACCTCTTTTGACATCTTGACTGGAGGTCTTTATAAGTCTTTGATCTTTCTTTCTCTTCCCAAGCAGTCAGCCAGTCAAACAGCCAAATACCAGAATCAACTCACAGCTCCACACAGAGAATTTTTCCTCCCATAAAGTGCCTTTCAGACTTTGGAAGGCTGTAGAGAGGGAGGGAAGTGGTAGTGGGAGGTTGATAAACAATGAATGATTGAGAAAAAACTTTGTCTACCTCCTCCAAATGGCATTATTCCTTTCTGCCATCATCCAAAAGTTTAAGCCAAATTAAACTGCATTGAGTCTAAGAGCTATGGTTGGTATTTTTCATTTGGCAAAGGGGGAAAAACTAGAAAATATGCATAGTAAGGGAGGAAATAACATATTTATATTTTATTTTTATCCTTAAAATCTTGAATTATACCCATTATCAGCAAACATATGAATAGCCTTGCTTATACAATGAATAAAAAGCCATGGGTCCTGAGGAATGTCAGAACGAGGCAGAAGGCATCAGAGCCCCTGGATGAGTTCATGGAATAGAGCCACTCACCCACTCTGAATCACCTGCCCACCTCCAGAAAGTGATGTGAAAGAGAAATCTGTGCCTCTTTGAAGGTACAGAGGAAAAAACAAGTGAAGACACACCGAAAAATACTAAGAGCCTTCAGAGTGAGCATGGCCCTTCCAACACCTTGATCAGAAGGCCCAGGTGGAAGAGCAATGGCACAGGGGCATGCTTTTCTCCTGGTGCAGAAAGGAGCACAGGAAGCCGTGTGGCTGACAGGGTCTTGGTGCTCCGGCTGGGCGTCAGGCCTGAGCCTCTGAGGTGGGAGAGCCGAGTTCAGGGCACTGGTCCATCAGAGACCTCCCAGCCCCACGTAATATCAATCGATGAGAGCTCTCCCAGAGATCTCTGTCTCAATGCTAACATGCAACTCCACTCAATACCAGCAAGCTCCAGTGCTGGACACCCCATGCCAAACAACTAGCAAGACAGGAGCACAAGCCCACCCACTAGCACAGAGGCTGCCTAAAATCATACTAAGTTCACAGACACCCCCAAACCCACCACTGATGTGGTAATGCCCACCAGAAAGACAAGATCCAGCCTCATTCACCAGAACACAGGAACCAGTCTCCTCCACCCGGAAGCCTACACAACTCACTGAACCAACCTTAAGCAAAGGGGCAGACACCAAAAACAATGGGAACTACGAACCTGCAGCCTGAGAAAAGGAGATCCCCCAAACAGTAAGTGAAGCAAAATGAGAAGACAGAGAAATATGCAGCAGATGAAGGAGCAAGGCAAAACCCCACCAGACCAAACAAATGAAGAGAAAATAGGCAGTCTACCTGAAAAAGAATTTACAGTAATGATAGTAAAGATGATCCAAAATCTTGGAAATAGAATGGAGAAAATACAAGAAACGTTTAACAAGGACCTAGAAGAATTAAAGACCAAACAAACAATGATGAACAACACAATAAATGAAATTAAGAATTCTCTGGAAGGAATCAATAACAGAAAAACTGAGTCAGAAGAACGGATAAGTGACCTGGAAGATAAAATAGTGGAAATAACTACCGCAGAGCAAAATAAAGAAAAAGAATGAAAAGAATTGAGGACAGACTCAGAGACCTCTGGGACAACATTAAATGCACCAACATTCGAATTGTAGGGGTCCCAGAAAAAGGGAAAAAGAAAGGGTCTGAGAAAATATTTGAAGAGATTATAGTTGAAAAATTCCTTAAGATGGGAAAGGAAATCATCAATCAAGTCCAGGAAGCACAGAGAGTGCCATACAGGATAAATCCAAGGAGAATCATGCCAAGACATATATTAATCAAACTATCAAAAATTAAATACAAAGAAAAAATATTAAAAGCAACAAGGGAAATGCAACAAATAATACACAAGGGAATCCCCATATGGTTAACAGCTGACCTTTCAGCAGAAATTCTGCAGACCAGAAGGGATTGGCAGGACACCCTGAAAGTGATGAAAGGGAAGAACCTACAACCAAGATTTCTCTACCCAGCAAGTATCTCATTCAGATTTGAAGGAGAAATTAAAACCTTTACAGACAAGCAAAAGTTAAGAGAATTCAGCACCACCAAACCAGCTTTACAACAAATGCTAAAGGAATTCTCTAGGCAGGAAACACAAGAGAAGGAAAAGACCTATAAAAACAAACCTAAAACAATTAAGAAAATGGTAATAAGAACATACATATCGATAATTACCTTAAATGTAAATGGATTAAATTCTCCAACCAAAAGACATAGACTGGCTGAATGGATACAGAAACAAGACCCATATATATGCTGTCTACAAGAGACCCACTTCAGACCTAGAGACACATACAGACTGAAAGTGAGGGGATGGAAAAAGATATTCCATGCAAATGAAAATAAAAGAAAGCTGGAGTAGCAATTTTCATATCAGACAAAATAGACTTTAAAATAAAGACTATTAGAAGAGACAAAGAAGGACACTACATAATGATCAAGGGATCAATCCAAGAAGAAGATATAACAATTGTAAATATTCATGCACCCAACATAGGAGCACCTCAATACATAAGGCAAATGCTAACAGCCATAAAAGGGGAAATCGACAGTAACACAATCATAGTAGGGGACTTTAACACCCCACTTGCACCAATGGACAGATCATCCAAAATGAAAATAAATAAGGAAACACAAGCTTTAAATGACACATTAAATAAGATGGACTTAATTGATATTTAGAGGACATTCCATGCAAAAACAACAGAGTACACTTTCTTCTCAAGGGCTCATGGAACATTCCCCAGGATAGATCATATCTTGGGTCACAAATCAAGCCTTGGTCAATTTAAGAAAACTAACATCGTATCACGTATCATTTCTGACCACAACACTATGAGACTAGATATCAATTACAGGAAAAAAAATCTGTAAAGAATACAAACACATGCAGGCTAAACAATACACTATTAATAACCAAGAGATTACTGAAGAAATCAAAGAGGAAATCAAAAAATACCTAGAGAAAAAACAATGAAAACATGATGACCCAAAACCTATGGGATGCAACAAAAGCAGTTCTAAGAGGGAAGTTTAGAGCAATACAATCCTACCTCAAGAAACAAGAAACATGTCAAATAAACAACCTAACCTTACACCTAAAGCAATTAGAGAAAGAAGAACAAAACCCCCCCAAAGTTAGAAGAAGGAAATAAACCATAATGATCAGATCAGAAATAAATGAAGAAGAAATGAAGGAAATGATAGCAAAGATCAATAAAACTAAAAGCTTGTTCTTTAAGAAGATAAACAAAATTGATAAACCATTAGCCAGACTCATCAAGAAAAAAAGGGAGAAGACTCAAATCAATAGAATTAGAAATGAAATAGGAGAAGTAACAAGTGACACTGTAGAAATACAAAGGTTCATGAGAGATTACTACAAGCAACTATATGCCAGTAAAATGGACAACCTGGAAGAAATGGACAAATTCTTAGAAAAGCACAACCTTCTGAGACTGAACCAGGGAGAAATAGAAAATATAAACAGGCCAATCTCAAGCACTGAAATTGAAACTGTGATTAAAAATCTTCCAACAAACAAAAGCCCAGGACCAGATGGCTTCACAGGGGAATTCTATCAAACATTTAGAGAACAGATAACACCTATCCTCCTCAAACCTTCCAAAATGTAGCAGAGGAAGGAACACTCCCAAACTCATTCTACGAGGCCACTGTCACCCTGATACCAAAATCAGACAAAGATGTCACAAAAAAAGAAAACTACAGGCCAATATCACTGATGAACATAGATGCAAAAATCCTCAACAAAATACTAGCACAAAGAATCCAACAGCACATTAAATAGGTCATACACCATGATCAAGTGGGGTTTATCCCAGGAATGCAAGGATTCTTCAATGTATTCAAATCAATCAATGTGATAAACCATATTAACAGACTGAAGGACAAAAATCTCAACAGATGCAGAAAAAGCTTTTCACAAAATACAACACCCATTTATGATAAAAACCCTCCAGAAAGTAGGCACAGAGGGAACTTACCTCAATATAATAAAGGGCCGTATATTACAAACCCACAGCCAACATCATCCTCAATGGTGAAAAACTGAAACCATCCACTAAGATCAGGAATAAGACAAGGTTGCCCACTCTCACCACTCTTATTCAACATAGTTTTGGAAGTTTTAGCCACAGCAATCACAGAAGAAAAAGAAATAAAAGAATCCAGATCGGAAAAGAAGAAGTTGCTGTCACTGTTTGTGGATGACATGATATTATACATAGAGAATCCTAAAGATACTACCAGAAAACGACTAGAGCTAATGACTGAATTTGGTAAAGTTGGAGGATACAAAATTAATGCACAGAAAACTCTTGCATTCCTATACACTAATGATGAAAAATCTGAAAGAGAAATTAAGGAAACACTCCCACTTACCTTTGCAACAAAAAGAATAAAATACCTAGGAATAAATCTACCTAAGGAGACAAAAGACCTGTATGCAGAAAACTGTAAGACACTGATGAAAGAAATTAAAGATGATACAAACAGATGGAGAGATATACCATGTTCTTGGATTGGAAGAAGAACCATTGTGAAAATGACTATACTACCCAAAGCAATCTACAGATTAAATTCAATCCCTATCAAACTACCACTGGCATTTTTCACAGAACTAGAACAAAAAACTTCACAATTTGTGTGGAAACACAAGAGACCCCGAATAGCCAAAGCAATCTTGCAAAAGAAAACCGGAGCTGGAGTAATCAGGCTCGCTGACTTCACACTATAATACCAAGCTACTGTAATCAAGACAGTATGTTACTGGTACAAAAACAGAAATATAGATCAATGGAACAGAGATAAAGCCACGCACATATGGTCACCTTATCTTTGCTAAAGGAGGCAAGAATATACAGTGGAGAAAAGATAGCCTCTTCAATAAGTGGTGCTGGGAAAACTGGACAGCTACATGTAAAAGAATGAAATTAGAACACTCCCTCACACCATACAAAAAAATAAACTCAAAATGGATTAAAGACCTAAATGTAAGGCCAGACACTATCAAACTCTTTGAGGAAAACATAGGCAGAACACTCTATGACATAAATCACAGCAAGATCCTTTTTGACCCACCTCCTAGAGTAATGGAAATAAAAACAAAAATAAACAAATGGGACCCAATGAAACTTAAAATCTTTTGCACAACAAAGGAAGCCATTAAAAAGACAACCCTCAGAATGGGAGAAAATATTTGCAAATGAAGCAACTGACAAAGGATTAATCTCCAAAATTTACAAGCAGCTCATGCAGCTCAATATCAAAAAACAAACAACCCAATCCAAAAATGGGCAGAAGACCTAAATAGTCATTTCTCCAGAGAAGATATGCAGATTGCCAGCAAACACATGAAAGGATGCTCAACATCACTAATCATTAGAGAAATGCAAATCAAAACTACAATGAGGTATCACCTCACACCAGTCAGAATGGCCATCATCAAAAAATCTACAAACAGTAAATGCTGGAGAGGTTGTGGAGAAAACGGAACCCTTTTGCAGTGATGGTGGGAATGTAAATTGATGCAGCCACTATGGAGAACAGTATGGAGGTTCCTTAAAAAATTAAAAATAGAACTACCATATGACACAGCAATCCCACTACTGGGCATATACCCCGAGAAAACCATAGTTCAAAAAGAGTCACGTACCACAATATTCATTACAGCTGTATTTACAATTGCCAGGATATGGAAGCAACCTAAGTGTCCATCAACAGATGAATGGATAAAGAAGATGTGGCACATATACACAATGGCATATTACTCAGCCATAAAAAGAAAGAAATCGAGTTATTTGTAGTGAGGTGGATGGACCTAGAGACTGTCATACAGTGTGAAGTTAAGTCAGAAAGAGAAAAACAACTACCATATGCTAATACATATACATATATATGGAATCTAAAAAAAAAAAAAAGGTTCTGAAGAACCTAGGGGCAGGACAGGAATAGAGACGCAGACATAGAGAAGGGACCTGAGGACAGGGGAGGGGGAAGGGTAAGCTGGGATGAAGTGAGAGAGTGGCATGGACATATATACACTACCAAATGTAAAATAGATAGCTAGTGGGAAGCAGCCGCATAGCACAGGGAGATCACCTCAGTTTTTTGTGTCCACCTAGAGGGGTGAGATTAGGGAGGGTGGGAGGGAGACGCAAGAGGGAGGAGATATGGGGACATATGTATACGTATAGCTGATTCACTTTGTTATACAGCAGAAACTAACACAACATTGTAAAGCAATAATACTCCAATAGCGATGCTAAAAAAAAAAAAAAGCCATGGGTAACGGAACCATGTCTAGTTTGTGTGTGTGCATTTTGAGGACTTGATTTTTGTGAAAAACAAGACAGAGAAAAGTGAAACATGAAGTTTTTCAAAGAAGAGCCCAAATATCCATCATTGTGAACTATTCAATAGCTTCCTTTCAAACATATTGAATTTAAGAAGCATTGACATCTTTTAGCCTTAAAAGATTCAGTATCTCTGAATTCCTGCCCTACCCTGTCACAGGCTCCTCCCCACAAATATCCATTCACCCCTCTTCTAACATAATCCCCGCTCTGCATCTGGGCAGATTGCCACCCAATTGAAAGACTACCTTCACCAGGCTACACAAGTAGTAGAGACACCATGTGACCAAATTTTGGCCATAGAATCACATTTGACTTCTGCGAAGTATCGTTAAGGGAGAGGTATGATCTTTGTCTCTGCATTCATGTGGCTGCCTGCAGCAACGATTTGATGGCTGGAGTTCAAAAGCTATCTTAGAGCATGAGGGCGGGCAGAGCAGAGAGCCGGGGTTGGGGGCCCTGGGTCTCTACTGACTTAGTGGAGCCCCCAGAGAAGCTCCGGTTCTTTTATTTAAAACAGACATAAGCTCTTGTCCTGTTCAAGCCACTGTTATTTTTCTTTTTTTTTTTTAAATTGGGGTATAGTTGCTTTACAATGTTGTGTTAGTTTCTGCTGTACAATGAAGTGAATCAGCTATATGTATACATATATCCCCTCCCTCTTGGATCTCCCTCCCACCCCGCTCCCGCCCATTCCACACATGTAGGTCAACACAGAGCACCGAACTGAGCTTGTGCTATATAGCAGGTTCCCACTAGCTATCTGTTTTACACATGGTAGTGTATGTATGTCAATCCTGAGCTCCCAATTCATCCTACTCCTCTTTTCCCCCCACCCCGTGTCCATACGTTCATTCTCTATGTCTGAGTCTGTATCCCTGTCCTGCAGAAAAGTTCATCTATACCATTTTTCTAGATTCCACATACATGCATTCATATACAATATTTGTTTTTCTCTTTCTGACTTACTTCACTCTGTATGACAGACTCTAGGTCCATCCATGTCTCTACAAATGACCCAATTTCGTTCCTTTTTATGGATGAGTAATATTCCATTGTATGCATGTACTTCTTCTTTATCCATTCTTCTGTAGATGGCTTCCATGTCCTGGCTATTGTAAATAGTGCTGCAATGAACATTGGGATGCATGTGTCTTTTTTTTTATGTATTTATTTTATTTTATTTTTGGCCACACTGGGTCTTAACTGCTGCACAGGCATCCTCTAGTTGTGGCAAGCAGGGGCTACTCTTCCTTGCGGTGCACAGGCTTCTCATTGCAGTGGCTTCTCTTGTTGCGGAGCACAGGCTCTAGGTGCGCGGGCTTCAGTAGTTGTGGCTCGCAGGCTCTAGAGCGCAGGCTCAGTAGTTGTGGTGCACAGGGTTAGTTGCTCCGTGGCATGTGGGATCTTCCTGGACCAGGGCTTGAAACTGTGTCCCCTGCACTGGCAGGTAGATTCTTAACCACTGCGCCACCAAGGAAGCCCGATGTGTCTTTTTGAATTATGGTTTTCTCTGAGTATATGCCCAGTAGTGGGGTTGCTGGGTCATATTGTAGTTCTATTTTTAGTTTTTTAAGGAACCTCCATACTGTTCTCCATAGTGGCTGTATCAATTTATATTCCCACCAACAGCACAAGAGGGCTCCCTTTTCTCCACACCCTCTCCAGCATTTATTGTTTGTAGATTTTTTGATGATGGCCCTTCTGACCACTGTGAGGTGATAACTCATTGTAGTTTTGATCTGTATTTCTCTAATAATTAGTGATGTTGAGTATCTTTTCATGTGCTTCTTGGCCATCTGTATGTCTTCTTTGGAGAAATGTCTATTTAGGTCTTCTGCCCATTTTTGGATTGGATTGTTTGTCTTTTTGATATTGAGCTGTGTGAGCTGTTTGTATATTTTGGAGATTAATCCCATGTCAGTTTCTTCATTTGCAAATATTTTCTCCCATTCTGAGGGTTGTCTCTTCATCTAATTTATGGTTTTCTTTACTGTGAAAAAGCTTTTAATTAGGTCCCATTTGTTTATTTTTGTTTTTGTTACTCTAGCAGGTGGGTCAAAAAAGATCTTGCTGTGATTTATGTCATAGAATGTTCTGCCTATGTTTTCCTCTAAGGGTTTTATAGTGTCCAGTCTTACATTTAGGTCTTTAATCCATTTGAGTTTATTTTTGTGTATGGTGTTAGGGAGTGTTCTAATTTCATTCTTTTACATGTAGCTGTCCAATTTTCCTAGCACCACTTATTGAAGAGGCTGTCTTTTCTCCATTGCATATTCTTGCCTCCTTTGTCATAAATTAGGTGACCATAGGTGTCTGGGTTTATATGTGGGCTTTCTATCCTGTTCCATTGATCTATATTTCTGTTTTTGTGCCAGTACCATACTGTCTTGAGGACTGTAGCTTTGTAGTATAGTCTGAAGTCAGGGAGCCTGATTCCTCCAGCTCTGTTTTTCTTTCTCAAGATTGCTTTGGCTATCAGGGTGTTTTGTGTCTCTACACAAATTTTAAGTGTTTTTATTCTAGTTTTGTGAAAAATACCATTGGTAATTTGATAGGGATTGCATTGAATCTGTAGGTTGCTTGGGGTAGTATAGTCATTTTCACAATGTTGATTCTTCCAATCTAAGAATGTGATATATCTCTCCATCTGTTTGTGTCACCTTTGATTTCTTTCATCAGTGTCTTATAGTTTTCGGAGTACAGGTCTTTTACCTCCTTAGGTAGGTTTATTCCTAGGTATTTTATTCTTTTTGTTGCTATGGTAAATGGGATTGTTTCCTTAATTTCTCTTTCTGATCTTTTGTTATTAGTGTATAGCAATGAAAGAGATTTCTGTGCAATAATGTTATCCTGCAACTTTACCATATTCATTGATTAGCTGTAGTAGTTTTCTGGTGGCATCTTTAGCATTTTCTGTATACTTTTCTTTTTCTGTTCTGTGTAACCAATTCATAGTGCCTGCAAAATATTCCATTGCTAAAGTAAATTTTGTATCATGACACGTTCATTTTGATGATAAGGCTCAGCACTTAGTATTTTCATGACAAAGTGAAAGGGCAGAGAGATTTGTCATTTGATTCATTCCACTTTAGTTCCAAATGCTTGAAAAACAGTTGGGTTTCCCTCAAGTTTGCTTGATCATGCAGCGCTTTCCAATGACTTTAGCCAACATGTTTGAAAACTGTGTTTTTCATGTCATAACTATCTGGTCCTCTACAGTAAAATCTTTTCATTTTCAAATGTCAAGCTCCCTATGAAAGAGAAGAAATGCTTTTGAAAGCTAGACCCCGTTAATTGCTGTGAAATTGCCTTAGATGTTCCTCACTACAAGTGTGTTCTTCATTTATTGGCTATATTAACACCCACCACTTGATTCCTTCCTAATTTTCGCTGTGTCCTAGGCTAAGTTCTCATCATCCTAAAGATAAGGCAGATACTTGTCAGAAATTTTTTGATTTAAAATGAGAGAAATTTCATTCGAGCTGGCTTAATGAAAGCATAATTTATTTGTTCATACCACTGAATAGTCCATGGAACATAAGTCTTCTGGCTTCTGGCATGGCTGGGTCAATTGGTGTCATCAGGAATCTATTTCATTATATTCTAAGGCCTTGCTCTCCTCTGTGCAGGATGTCTCTGCATGGTGGACAAAATCATTCCCAGCAATTAAATGTTCCCATAGTCTTTTTTTTCCCCCATAATCTTTAATATTAGCATTACTACCCCAAAATGGGCTGCCTCTCATTTGTCTGGCTTAAGACATGTGCTCACCCTAGTCTAATCCCATAGCTGGGGGTGCAGTCTTCTGATTAGCAAGACCAGTCCACATGGACCCTTGTAGCCAGAGGTGCTGCATGAGCAGAGCATGAGAATAGAATGAAAAAAAAGAAGAGGAATTTTATCCACATAAAAGAGCATAGTTAGGGGCTTCCCTGGTGGCGCAGTGGTTGAGAGTCCGCCTGCCGATGCAGGGGACACGGGTTCGTGCCCCAGTCCGGGAAGATCCCATATGCCATGGAGCGGCTGGGCCCATGAGCCACGGCCGCTGGGCCTGTGCGTCCGGAGCCTGTGCTCCGCAACAGGAGAGGACACAACAGTGAGAGGCCCGCGTACCATAAAAAAACAAACAAACAAACAAAAAGGAGCATAGATAGCAAGAAAAGACTGCAGATGTGCACCACAGGGCAATTCAATAACTTTAAAAATAAGGATAAATCATGTGTTACTTTCAACATCTTTGAATGCTCTCTAGGTCTCATCCTTTTCATCTTACTATATTTTACATCTCATTATATTTTACCGCTAACTCACTTGTAGTTCAGCTAATACTTACTGTTCATACAGGTTTCTCACTCCTCTATCTTCCCTTCTAAACTTCTGGGATTTCAACCTAGAGGTACATGATTAAGAAGAACAAGGCTGTGTAGAAATGGGGACTTAAAATTCTTTTCCTTAAACAGATGGAATGGTTGGGTTTAAGCATTTGGAGGGATAGTCAGTTAGAGGGTGAAAGAACCCTCATTTTGGAAGCTCTTTGAGAGATCATGATACTGGGTGCTAACTACATGGGAAAGGAATAGTACTGACAACTGGCATAAATAGGATGGTGGAGTTTGTCTATCACAGATTTTTATTTCTCGGGGATTTCAGCTCCAATTCATGTAGGGACCTCAGTGTAAGCCAGGGAGAGTGAGAAGGCCAGGACATAATAGAACCAAGGGTGGATCAAGAAGGATTGTTGGCCAGTCATCCAAATGCAAATGGTGTCCTTGGCTTTGACCAAATGGCATCAAGAGCCACGTGATCCTCAGGTGGTAAGTGGCATAAGGCAGCAGACAATATGCAAGTCAAGGGGTGAACATGTCAAGTCCTGAGGGCTGAGTGGAGCCCTGAGTACAGGGTTCCACTCAGCAATGCTGGTTACTGAGAGATCTGTATTCCTCCCTCAAGAATACATACTGGCAAAAGCTAGCCAAAACTTCACATCCCGCAGGGAACCTCAGGTATCAATCAAGAAACAAAGGTAATCAGAGCACACTCATGAGGACCGGGGTGCTGGCTTTGATCTGGGGCTCGCCATTGCCAGACAAATCCCAGATTACAACCTCTGGAGGGTCTGTAGCTGCTAATACCTTGCTGACTTGAATCACAATGGCTGAGAACTCGAGGCTGAGTTTTCCAGTTAAAGTTATCAGCTGAGAGCCTTCCGATGAAGAGGAAAAAGATAAATTTGAGGAAATTCTCAACTAGTTCATAACTTACACTTATTTTTATATCTTGAAGCTTCTACTAAAATGCTGGGCATTGTACTCAATACAGACTTACTGAATTAAAGGAGGAATGACATAAACACACACTCATCATCCCAATGTGACCATACATAAAACTAGGGGTGACAAGTATAGCCACAGATGGGAAGAATGCTGGCTGGGCCGTCTGGCTATATGAACTTAGTCTGCTTATTGCAGTGTTCTAACCACACAAGCCGAACAGCTTCGAGCCCACACCTCCAGAGTCCACCAAAACTCTTGTTAATATCAACCTGCCCTTTTAGTTCCCAGGAGTAGATGTGAGTTCCTAGGTCTACACTTCATTGAACCTTGAAGTTTTGGGAGAGAGTAGTGCAAGCCATTGGAAGTAGAAACATGGGAGTTGTCACTCCCAGAATAATGACATCTCCAGGCCCAGTACTATCTAAGAAGGGAATTCTGTCCTTCTTAAACTTTTATACTGGGGTGATTTGAGGGCATTCTCACCCATTGTATCTTTCTGGCTCCACTATAAGAAAAACCCTTCTTGCCTCTCTGTGCTTATTTCCCTCTCAAACAACATGTAAAGTTTACAGAGGCAATCCTTCATGGCTTCTATGGCCACTAGTTATATGAGACTGCTAAACAGTTTTTGGAATGTCTTAGGAATCAGAAAAAGGAGGTGTTGCCAGATTATCTTGGCCATCATTGGGCTGACAGATGTCTCATCCAGGTTGTCCTCATGCCCAAGTGATTATTGGGAGCCAGGCCAGAGCTCCAAGCTGGTGGTCCAAGGGCACAAGCAGCCAAAGTGGGCAGCGGGTAAGAGGCATAGTTGAATCTGAGCTATACTTGGGTCAAGGCAGGCAGCTAGCCTGAGAGGTAATCAAAGTTACACAAGGCAAGGTTCCCTGTGGGGGTAGAAACAGTTTGTATCTTTTATAGCAGAGAACATTCAGGTGGGGGGAAAAAGGAAAAAAATACATTGAAGAGCTCTGTGTGCCCATGAGTGCCCTTGACCTTAGGGAGAGCTTGGTTAGAGGACATCATGAAGTTCTACTGTCACAGTCTGAGACGCTCTTGGTTGGTGACTACCTCCTTCATTCTTGGAGCTCTGTTTGTGAAAGGGACTCTGTTCCTGTTATGTGGAGCTTAGTTTCTAAGGAATCACCTTCAAAGTGTCCCTCTTATACCCCTAGGAGCTCTAAGCCTTAGTCTTATGGGAGGCTTGGGTCTTATTTGAATTAGGGCTGTGGGTGGGGTCAGGGACCACATCTTTAGGAAGGTGATGGTGCTGGGGAGGAGGCCTGCCTTGTCCACCAGACCATTCTTCCCCCAGCGGCCTCTGTTTCCTGGGGCCGGGCAGCGCAGCACTCTGCTGTGTTCTGGTGAGACCTACAGCTGTGTGCTGGGCAAATGTTCAGGGTGAGCACCACTGATTACACCCTTGACGGTGGTCCAGTTGGCCTTGACATTTGTAGACAAGGTCCCTGGGCCTCTGCATCATGCAGAAGCAGTTGGGAGAAGGTGGCAGTCCTGGACAGACATTCTCTGCTCACCCACAAAATCCTCAGAGGGTTTCCCTCTGTGGGTTTATAAAAGCCCATTATCTAATTCATGACTCAGAGAATTGAGCTTGCTGGCAAGAGGCTTTTTAAGCCACATTTTGAATAATTTCTCAGCAATTCATTACATGGGAAAACAGGTCCTTTTTGTTCTAATACTTAGCCTACGAATGCAGCTCCCCTCTGCCAAAATTCATTAACAAAACCTGTGTATAGGGGCCCAGCAACTCTGGCCAGTTTCTTAAATGCACTCAAACTTGCTGATCGTTGAAATGTAAATTTTTACCTTTGGCTGGAAATGACTCATGGGTCTCAGCTTGTAGGAAACAGCAATGTCGCTTTCAAACACCCGGGATAGCTCCAGACCAAGTGCCCATTGTGAGATGAGGCTTAACGTGTGGCAACCAAGAGACGGCCGCGTGTCATCTTTCCGATTGGCAGTAGAGGGAGGGCTGGTAATGAACATGCTAACAGCTTGAGGGGGACAAAGCTCCCCTTGTTGGCAATATGGTGACCCAGAGCTCAGCAGAGCCCCACGACAGGACCAGGCTGTTCAGGCTCTGCTCACACCAACCATCATCCCTGTGAGAACAGTTTGGGCTTGCCACCCCAGGCTGGCCTGTGCAGAGTGGTGGGCTGGGCTCTCTACAGAAAGGAAGAGAGAGGGGTGGCCAACGGAGCTCAGACCAATGAAGCTGGTGCAATGGGTGAGGCATAAATAGCCAGCTCAAACTTTGCTTGATACAAAGCTGGATATGCTTATTTCTAAATCTATATTTTTTATTTATATTATATGTAACATAAGGTATATTTAAACTATATTACCTTATATATTTAAATTAATATGTTTAAAATAAAATATTAAATATATTAAAACATATATCTTTTTAGTTTTTTTTATTGTGTTAAAATACACATGACATAAAATTTATCATCTTAACCATTTTTAAGTGTGCAGTTCAGTGGTATGAAGTACATCTATATTGTTGTGTAACCATCACCACCACCCATTTCCAGAAGTCTTTTCATCTTGCAAACAAAAACTCTGTACCAATTAAACAATAACTCCCTATTCCCCTTTCTCCCCAGCCCAGGGAAACTACCATTTTACTTTCTGTCTTAATGATTTTGACTACTCTAGGTATCTCATAAGTGGTATCTTCTTATAATGATGTCTCTTCTTATAAGGGCACTAATCCTATCATGAGGGCCCCACTCTCATGACCTAATCTAACCATAATTATTTCCCTTGAGATCATCATACTAAGTGAAGTCAGTCAGACAGAGAAAGACAAATATCATATGATATCACTTATATGCAGAATCTAAAAAAAATGATACAAATGGACTTATTTACAAAACAGAAATAGACTTAGAGAATGAACTAATGGTTACCAGGGGGGAAGGGTCGGGGGGGGAGGAATAAGTTGGGAGTTTGGGATTGACATGTACACACTGCTATATTTAAAATAGATAACCAACAAGGACCTACTGTATAGCACAGGGAACTCTGTTCAGTATTCTATAATAACCTAAATGGGAAAAGAATTTGAAAAAGAATAGATACATGTATATGTATAACTGAATCACTTTGCTGTACACTTGAAATTAACACAACATTGTTAATCAACTATACTCCAATATAAAATAAAAATTTTTTAAAAACTTAATTATTTCCCAAAGGCCTCATCTCTAAATGCCATCTTATTGGGGGTTAGGGCTTCAGTATATAAATTTTGAGGGGACATAATTCAGTACATAGCACTATACAAATACCTCTTCAAGACCCTGCTTTCAATTATTCTGGGTATATACCCAGAAGTGGAATTTCTGGTCATATGGTAATTCTATTTTTAATTTTTTGAGGAACTGCCATTCTGTTTTTCACAGTGGGCTTCCCATTTTACATCCCTACCAACAGTGCATAAATTTTCCAATTTCCCCATATCCTCGTCAACACTTGTGATTTTCTGTTTTTTTGATAGTAGTCATACTAATGTGTGTGAGGTGGTATCTCATTGTGATTTTGATTTGCATTTCCCTAATGATTAGTGATGCTGAGCATCTTTTCATGTGCTTACTGGCCATTCAAAAACATATAATATACACTTTTAATATATACTTTATATATTTTAAAAGTACATGCTAATATAGATGCTTGGGGAAAAAACTGAAAAAATCATAAATTCAAGGTTACTGATTCTGCTGGCAAGATGAAGGGTAAATTTTTGGTTTCTTTCTTATATTTTTCTATACATTCTAAGTTTTTTAATAAGAAGGCTTTTCTCTTATAATTGTTATTGTCATTATCATCATCTAACATTTATCATTTATCCTGGCACTGCACTAAGCACTTTACATGAATTCTTTCAAATAAGTCTTATAATCACCATAGGTAACTGGCACCACAATTATTTGTAAATATGCTATTTCGTTTTTTTAAAAAAGTTCAAGAATCTCAGGGCTGTCAAGGTGACTTACCACCAAGTTCATTAGAAATCCCTCTGTGGTCACTTCCATAGCTCATTCTGCCCCTGAGCACTAAGTTAAGCAGGTTGCTCAGTAATAAGACAAGCTTCTTTGTGCTAGTGTTCTCAGAAGCACTCTGTGGAGGTGGATAATTATACCTTCCATTTGTTTAAACAATGTAACAGATAATTATGGAGCACCTACTATGCACTAGACACTCAGACACTGGGCTCAGAAGGGATGCTACGAGAAAAGACAGTCTCCACCTTAAGAGTTTGGCAGAATTAGACACGTGAACAAGCTTCTGTAGCATCCTATAGATGCTCTCCAGGGGAGCCATGACAGTGGTACAAAGAAGGACGGGCTCTGCCCCAAGGATTTCTATATCTGGTGGCACATCAGAATTATCTGGAGTGCTCTGTAAAGTTACAGACTCTGGAACACCACCCCAGACTTTCGGAATCAGAATCTCTGAATGAATCCCTGGGAATCTGTATTTTAAAACAGTTGCCCAGGTGATTCTGATTTGCAGCCAGGATGAGGAATCACCGGTAGATCCAACTTCTTGACTTGCATGGTATGTTGTAATGCTATTGTTGACTGATCGAGTAATCTCTTTTCAGATAAAAGAGGGAGGGAGGAGTTCTATAGAATAATAATATAGAAATAAGATGGGTGGGGAAGAATGCTTATGAAGCCTGTGTTTTATTCCCTCATTCAAGCTCAGTCCTATGGGTAATATATCTTGCAGAAGTGTTAAAGAAGACATTTCTCCTTGGTATAATCATTTCGGAAAACAGTATGGTGGTTCCTCAAAAAATTAAAAGTAGAACTACCATATGATCCAGCAATTCCACTCCTGGGTAAATATCTGAAGGAAACAAAATCAGTATCTCAAAGGAATATCTACACTCCCATGTTCATTGCAGCATTATTCACAACAGCCAAGATATGGAAACAATCTAAATGTCTTTCAATGGATGAATGGATAAAGAAAATTTATATGTTAGAATATCATTCAGACTTAAAAAAGAAAATCCTGCCAATTGCAACAACACGGATGGATCTTGAGGGCACTGTACTATATGAAATAAGTCAGAGAAAGAAAAATACTGTGTGGTAGCATTTACATATAGTATTTTTTTTAAGCCAATTTCATAGAAACAGAGAATAGAATGGTGTTTGCTAGAAGTTGGTGGGGAGAGGGAAATGGGAGATGTAGGTACATTATATTTTCATTATATGAAGAATAAGCTCTGAGGATTTAATGCACAACATGGTGACTATAGCTAATAATATGGTATTATATACTTAAAAGTTGCTGAGAGTAGCTCTTAAACATTCTCACCACACACCAAAAAGAGTTAACTATGTGAAATGCTGCATATGTTAATAATCTCGATCGTAGTAATTACTCTACAATGTAGATGTATATCAGATCATCACATTGTACACTTTAAATATATACAATTATATTTGTAAATTATTTCTAAATAAGTTTGGGAAACAAAAACAAAATTCTTCAAATGTTTCTTGTCACTCTTAAAATCTAAACTCCTTGAACAAAAACAGAAGACATATTTCCCTAGTAATTTTTTTCTCAACCTAAAACTATTGAATACATCAAAGATTGTTTTATACAGTACTTGTGTAAATATTTCTACCACCCAGCATCCAATTCAATCCCTATTCATCAAACAATTCAACTCGATAAATATCTCTTCTTGGACCAAATATCACTCTTAGACCAAATAAGAAAGCAAATAAGAAATGACCCCTGATCTTAAGGAGAGCAAAGGGCTTTCTAGATAGATAATATAAGGAGAAAGAGAGAAGAGTAGTAGGTAATAAATGCATATACACTGAGGAGAGTTTGATCAGCCCACAAACAACTTCAGTTCACGTGAACCTTGAGGCTGGATTCATATCTTCCCACACTACTGAATTGCTGGCTGTAAATTTAGAAAGTAACTTCTAGTTTCCTATCCCAAATCCACCCTCACCCTCTTTTCCCAGTTACTGGAGACAAAAAAGTACCCAGTGGGGGAAAAAACTTAAAATTTCCAGCCTCCTTTATATTTAAGTGTGGCTGATGTGATGTTAGCAGAAGTCATTGGCTGAGGCTTTCAATAAAACCCTTGTTTCCCCTTCTGCCCTTTCTACTGTCTGAGGTTCAGAAGTGATGACTGGAGCTCCAGCAAGCCAAGCAAATCACAGAGACCTTAGCTCTGACATCTCTGTGCCACTGAACTAAGGACGGTCTCTACTTACCTCCAGACTTTTTAATACATGGGAGAAATAACTTTCTGCACGGCAACTGTGTGTTTAAGCCTCTTTAGCCAGGTTTCTGTTCCTACTAACTACCACCTAATAGAAAATGTGCAACATCTATCTCCCAGAGCCTAGATATTATACATAGAGAAAACCACAAACGTGCTTCAATGTACTTGCATGTGTGGCTTGCAAATTGGATTCCTAAACACCATCAAAGAACTAATAAACACTCGACTGAGGGATCCTCTATTTCACTCCTCTCAGGAATGGCAGTTAGTTTTCTTGGCAAAGGTCTTGCAGGTATATGGTCAAGTTTGAGACCAAACCCACAGGTTTATATCCGCCTGTGCTTTGTATTTCTACTGCTGTGTGACATCACTGAGCCATCCCACGAGGCTCCTGGCCTCCCCAGTTAGTCAAGGATTAGAAAGGCAGTGTTGACATTTATAAATTCTGTTTCATCATTGGTCATGTCAAAAAGAGACTGCTTTGTTGCCAAATTTGTGGGATTTGGGGAAAGATTCCGCTGTTATGGAAGACTGGGTAGAAAGACAGGCGCCCCTTTCACTCTTAACAGAAAATCTACTCCTGCCCCAAAGCTGGCGATTACATTTCCTTTGCTTTGATAAACTACAAGTGGTTTTAAATTGAGTCATAAATTTCTCCAGGCCTTTTAGAGACCAACCCCCTGCCTTTGATTCCCTCACCTCCCGTGGCAGTGAAATCTGCTGGAGACCCACTCATACACTTTGTGCACGTTTAGGCTGGGAGTTTGAAATTTACAGGCCAAGCCTTGCAGACTGACCTCGACTTTTTAATAGCTTGAGAAGGAACCAGAGAGACTGCAAGTGGGGATTCATCCGGGCTGCAGGTCTTCGAGACAGACAAAGCTGCCTCTAGAGAAGACCCTCACACCAAATGCTAGAAGTGAACAATTCATTGGTGGCTCCAATAAACTCCTTGAGGTGACTATGTGGACAACTGGCTTTGGAGTCATGGTCTAAAATTAGTCTTTCTTTTTAAAATAATGATTTGTAACATATATACTTTGCCTTGATTGGTAACATATATACCAAGCTTCAGGAACTGAATAACTTTATGTGTAAAGCTGCTACGTTCAGTGAGAAATCGTTAGCAAACTCCATCTCCCCACTAAGTCCTCGTACATCCCCTTGGCAGGTCATGTGCAGAAGACCCTGGGTGGGTTCGTGGATACCCTCATCTGTCCCTGATTTTCTAGAATCAATGTATCAGGTGAGGGACAGCAAAGTGAATGGGGAGCTTCTCCCTAAGCGGGGGGGTGCTCGCGGCCCGGAAACAGGAGCAGCAATTTCCTCTTACCCACTTCTGCAGGCTGTATTCTTCCAGGTGGCTCAGAGCATGCTGGGCAGGGCTTCACACTTCCCAGTCGTGGCCAACTCCAGTCTGTTCTCTGAGTTCATCTGACCTTAAGCAAAAGAAAATTCCACCTCTGAGGTTTTGCCTGAGGTCAAACCTATCCCTAGCAATATGTATGTATATATGTAAATATGTGTATGTATAAAATAACTAGTTAATTCTCTGTAATTAGCAGCTGTGAGGTAGGTACTATTACTAGCCTCATACTATGGATGAGGAGACTGAGGTATAAAATGTTAAAAATAACTTCCCTAAATGCACACAACTAGAGAGTGTTATAAGGATTGAGTTACTGGGTAAAGTGCTTGGAACAAAACCTTGTACACAGTACAATATAAGTGTTAATTATGATTATGATAATTATTATTACTCTAACATTCCAGGCACTATACTAGCACTAGAGATACAATGATCAAAAAGATACAGCCTCTGTCCTTTAACAACTCACTGTGTGGTGGGAAAAATTGTTATGCAAATTGATAATTATGCTATAGGTAAATATCTGAGGTCTGAATAAGGGACCGTAAGAGCACACAGAGGAAGCACTTGGGTTCAGCCTGGAGTTCTTACAGAGCAGCACTGTCCAGAAAAAATAGAGTACAAGCCAGATACTCAATTTTAGAGTTTCTTGAAGCCAAATTTAAGAAGTGAAAAATATGGAGAAATCAATTTCATAATATACCAAAATATTATCATTTCAATGTATAACATATTTTAAAAATCATTACCATAAAAATATTTTACATTCTTTTTTTTGTACTAAGTCTTTGAAATCTGGTGTGTATTTTATACTTAGAACACATCTCAGTTCAGACTAGCCACATTTCAAGTGCCCCATAGGTCTAGTATCTCCTATATTGATCAGCAGATACAGAAAGCTTCCTGGAGGAAGTGACATTTGAGCTAAAGGAGGAGGTTGGGCCCTATTTCTAATTACTCCTGAGAAGGATGAGATTGTGATTCACTGGTGACTTTGATCCCAGGCTCTACTTCTCTAGGATAATACCCTGTGTGGTCGGCAGAACAATGACCCCCAAAGATGTCCACTTCCTGATCTCCAGAACTTGTGAATATGTCACTTCACCTGACAAGGGGGAATTAAGGTTGTAGATGGAATTAAGATTGCTAATCAGCTCACCTTGAAATGGAGAGCTTATGCTGGTTTATCCAGGTGGGCCTAATTTAACTACAAAAAGTCCTTACAAGTGAAAGAGAGAGGCTGGAGAGTCAGTGTCAGAGAGATGCCACATGAGAAAGACTCCACCAGCCATTGCTGGTTTTGCAGATGGAAAGGGAGGTTGTGAGCCAAGGAACGTGAGTGGCCTCTAGAAAATAGGAAAGGTAAGGACCCAGACTCTCCCTTAGAGCCTCCAGAAGGAACACAGCTCTGTTGACACTTTAATTTTTGTCCAGTGAGACCCATTTAAGACTTCTGACATTAAGAGCAGTAAGATAATAAATTTGTCTTGTTTTAAGTTACCAAGTTTGTGGTGATTGTTGTAGTTGTAGCAGCCAAAGGAAACAGCCTCATTTCCTTCTTCTTTCCTGGTAGCCCCAACTTGATCCCCACTCCTTGAATGCATTCCGCGGATGTGGGTTGGGTCACTGAGAACACCAGCTGGGGGATTTCCCAGCTGCTGCCACCGTCACCTCCACCACTAGACTACACTCCTGTTCCGAGGTCCTATGTCCACAATCAGCAATCATGTGACACCCCTGTTTCCTGAACAGTCTGTTAAATGAGACACTGTAGGTGAAAGTCCTTCCTCCTCACAAAAATTATCATTGTCTGGTACTGCTGTTCATAATGTTAATTAAAAGGAAAGGTTATTAATAATAGGGAAACTGGGGGAGTGAGGGAGTATATGGGAACTCTGTACTTTCTGCTCATTTTTCTATAAACTGAAAGCTGTTCTAAAAATAAAATCAATTAATTTTTAAAACAGTAATTTACAAATAAATCAAGTAATTTACAAATAAAAAAAGTAGAGGGAAAATGGCTCACAACCCAATACCTGCAAATATGTGGAAGGCCTTGTTAGCAAGATGTAAAGGAGAGATAGGATTAGAAGAGTAATAAGGATGCTTTTCAAAGCACAGAAGGAAGACTGTACTATGTGAAGCAATAAGGGATCAGGAAAAGAAGGCTCAATTCCATGAGTCCACGGAAAAATAGGCGTGACTGTACTTTTGTTCTTCAGGGATGCAGGACCTTTGGTGTCCCATTCCTTTACGATGGGTATATAATGAAAGGAAAATGGGCCAAGTAATTTAAATAATGATTTCTGTCCACCACACCTAGTCTCGCCCCACTGAGAACCATCTGAGTGTATTCTTAACCTTTCCTCATGTTCCTCTCCTGTGAAAGGAGAGCGCAGGTTGTCCTTCACCCCTGCCGGGCAGCAAGGCTGCTTTTCTTACCAAGACTCCTGGGAAAAGTGAGAGACAGACTGGACCCCGTTCTCATGTGAATAGTATTCTCCTTACTGGCTCGCGGGAGGAGGCTTGGAGAAGACACTGAGTAGTGTGGAGAGGGACACACACCTCGGTTAATATTCCTCATTTGTTTCCAAGAGTTTAGGATGAAAGACAAGCCTCATATCAGCAGGCTTCACCTCCTGCGTCTAACCAGCCAGGTAAAGACAACTTTTTTTTTTCTTGTTTTCCTATTTTTTAAAAACGGTGCATTATAAGAGTGTTTAAGTTGTAAGAGAGCAGTGAATTCAAGGCCCCTTGAGGAAAAGAGCAGGAAGAAAGGATGCCCAGAGAACATCAGTGCTCTCTCTGCACTGAAAGCCCTCCATGCAAATGGACAGGGAGATTTATTACTCACTGCAGGTTAGAGAGCAGATGCTTGCTACTCCAGAGATTTGGCACTCTGGGATTTATAGACTTAATATAGTTTATGCTTTTGTGGACTCATTGGTTGGGAAAGTATAAGATTCCTTGGCAATAAAACTTAAAGCAAGGATAATAAACCACATCCTACAGGGTTTGAGAATCTCCCTGCACAGGTCCCACCAAACCCTCTGCCTGGATAAGACAGTTCCAGGCAGTTCCTACCCCAGCCCCGCTCCTCCCTCAGTGATGCGGCCAGTGTCTCAAGAAGGGAAACTCAAGAGAGTGAAACTGGGTGAAGATGAGCAACTTCATGCCCGACCAGACGGGACGCCTAGGGCTCCTTGAAAATGCGAAAGGGAAAGAGGCAGCTTTGTTGTAGGTATCTACGTTGATATGTTATCTTGCTGCCAATTGAAACAGTAGCAAAGAAGAACAAACGTGTTTCAGCATATGGACACTGCCTCACACAAATATGGAAAAGAATATGGCAAATAATTGGTTATTTGAAATCAGTGTTTTCCTTTTCTTGATCACATCCTAAAGTACTTATTACCTGGCAAGAAAATGATGCAGTTCAGCTGGAAGCTTAAGGTGCCCAGAGATGGATTTAATTCAATAGCATCATCGAAGTGCAACTTTTAAGCACCTAGTTATTAGGGAAGGAAGGGGAATATGTCTGTGAGTCAGAGGCTGGGAGCATTCCTAAGAAAATATAAGTTTTATTACCTTTGTGGTATCTCAGGGCAGAGGCAGGCAGGCCTGGGAGATGGTAGATGAGAACCCAGGGATGCATGGTTCCCAGACCTGCCCCAGCCATCAGAAGACTCCCTCAATACAAAGCACAGTCAAGGACAAAACAAAGGGAATAGCCCAGAAGATGAGGCTGCAACTCTGCTATTTTTAAACTGCCAATTAGAATGTCTAAAATTACGTGGCTGGAACTACCACATCCGCTTCAAGATAATCATACTCTTCTGAGCTGAAGTCTTAAACCTTCTGTTTTCCAAGCCCCTGATCAGAATATTTTAAAAGATCATTTCTTGGCTGCATTAGGCCCAAAGCCAACGTGTGCTTCAGTATGTTTTCTCCTGGGAATGACTTTTCTTGGTTATAGTTCTCAAAACCTGTCTTTTGAATATTTTTGTTTGTTTCTGGGGGGGGGGGGAATAAAGAAAAAAATAGAGATTAAAAAACAAAAGAAACAGAAAGAAAAATATCAGGAAAAAAAACTTGTATGAAGATTAAAAAAAAAAAGTGACAGGGTTCTGTGAGTCTGTTTGATCGATCAAATTAAAGTGATTAACGTAGGCCTGTTCACTACTCACCCTTGGCCTCCTGTTAGCCCTTCTTTCCCTCCAGGTTTCACTATCCAAGCAGGAAGAATATGATGTTTTGCTTAAGGCAAATGAATCCAGTTTCCTCCACGGACATCGGACCCCAGAGAGTTCAGTTCAGATGAAATGAGAAACAGTGCATATTAAAATCCTCATCAAGCCCACTTCCAAGACCTGATACAGAGTCTAGGCTTCACGAAGCCTGCATGAACCAAAAAAGTGTGTCGAATCCCCAGTAATTCCTGCACCACCCACACTGCACACTACCCACCTTGGCTGTCTATGCAACATGTGGCTCGTGTGTAGCCTCTTGAAGCTACCTGATATAAGAGGACAACTCTGAAACACGATAAGGACTGAAATAAAAAGATGCCAAAAAAAAAATCTATCTGTATATGCCATATATGTGTATATATATAGGCAGTGTTTAAGTAAAATTAATTTTATTTATTGGATTATTAGGTTTTAGTTCATGCCTCTGTATGGTTCGGGGTGGGGTGGGCGTTGAAGTATACTTGATTTACAATGTGTTAGTTTCCGGTGTACAGCAAGGTGATTCAGTCATATATATATTACTTTTCATATTCTTTTTCATTATAGGTTATAAGATATTTAATATAGTTCCCTGTGCTATACAGTAGGACCTTGTTGTTTATTTTATATACAGTAGTTTATATCTGCTAATCCCGAACTTCTAATTTCTCTCTCCCTGCCCCTTTCCCCTTTGGTAACCATGTTTGTTCTCTCTGTGAGTCTATCTCTGTTTTGTAAATAAGTTCGCTTGTATCATATTTTAGATTCCACACATAAGTGATATCATGTAGTATTTGTCTTTCTCTGACTTACCTCACTTAGTATGATAATCTCTAGGTCCATCCATGTTGCTGCAAATGGCATTATTTCATTCTTTTTTATGGCTGAGTAATATTCCACTGTATATATGTACCACATCTTCTTTATCCATTCCTCTGTGGATGGACACTTAGGTTGCTTCCATGTCTTGGCTATTAT
This sequence comes from Orcinus orca, assembly GCF_937001465.1. Lineage (NCBI taxonomy): Eukaryota > Metazoa > Chordata > Mammalia > Artiodactyla > Delphinidae > Orcinus > Orcinus orca. The sequence goes on along the minus strand of NC_064560.1, from coordinate 156,764,792 downwards.
AAACAGTGCTGCTATGAACACAGGGGTGCATGTATCTTTTTAGATTATAATTTTCTCTGAATATATGCCCAGGAGTGGGACTGCTAGATCATACAATAACTCTATTTTTTTTTTTTTTTTGCGGTACGCAGGCCTCTCACTGTTGTGCCCTCTCCCGTTGCAGAGCACAGGCTCCGGACGCGCAGGCTCAGCGGCCATGGCTCACGGGCCCAGCCACTCCGTGGCATGTGGGATCTTCCCGGACCAGGACACGAACCCGTGTCCCCTGCATCGGCAGGCGGACTCTCAACCACTGCGCCACCAGGGAAGCCCGATAACTCTATTTTTAAAGGAGCCTCCATACTGTTCTCCACAGTGGCTGCACCAATTTATAACCCCACCAACAGTGAAGGAGGGTTCCCTTTTCCCCACATGGTCAGCATTTATTGTTTGTGGACTTCTTAATGACGTATGCCTCTGTATGTTGTGAGGAAAGCACATTCTATGTGGTCATTTGGAAGTTGTATCCTACTTCCCGTGATTGTGTATTTATTCTTTAAATTCTGTCAGTCAGGAGGAGAGTTTTAATTTGTTTTTCTCAGAAAAGAATATGAAAGATTCTTGAGGACAAATAGAACAAGTGTTTTCCATGCCTTGGGAGAGGGCATGTGTGTCCACCATGTGCACACTTGTTCCAAGTGACGGGGCTGGTGAGAAGGCCGGCTGTCCCCTGGCGGCCTCTTGCCCCTGTGCAGCTCAGCCCTGGGAAGCTCCTTCCCAAGAGGCGACCAAAAGAAGCTGGAAATGATGTGAAGGAAGGACTGTTGCCACCTTCAGCATCTCTGTCTGGATCAGTCTTCAATGTATTTTCCAATTATTACATTTCCCAGAACAACATTTATCCCCTATAACCTCACATTTAACAAAAGGCTGCTTATACCATAAAAAAAGGCAAACGGTGGTGAACACAAAATTACTTTTTAAATGTGTGCTTATGGCTTCTAAGCATTTACAAATATATCTGTGTACACAGTGCAACCAGCACCATGGCACACATCTTGCAGCTGAAGCCACTTTAAAATGAGGTTCTATTGGCCTTTCAGTAACTACAACCCCTTGGATGAATGCAAGATGAGGCAGAGAGCTCTGCCCCAGGTTCCAGGGCAGTATCGTTAAGAGATCTTAAAAGATACAAATAGCAGTGGTTCTATGTTATTGTGGGGAAACTGAGTTACACTCTAATTAAATAATTGTTCCAAAATTAAACTGAAAAAAAGAAATCAGGAATGGAGTTCAAGTGGAATCCTGGTCTCCTAGCCCTTATCATCTAGCCCTTTTCTCATTTAAATACTACAGTATATCTTCTTTCTGCCACAATAAATAGTATAAGCTCTCTTCTCTCCTGAAAAGAGTTCATTCTGGGGACCAGACAGGGTGCCTATTTCTTTTTAATACTGCCCCTCAGTCCTGTGAGCTCTGATTAAATGATTTCACATGCTGAGTTCAATAATTGGAGTTGCCTAGTTCCCGACCATTTGTTTGCCAGCCATAATAAGTGTCACTGTTTTAAGGGAATGACTGATATAGTGGAGAAGCGAGAAAGGGGCTGGGAGGACTAGCAAACAAGGAATCCTATTCAGAAGAAGTGAGGCGCTAAAGGTCACCGCTGCCCAGCTTCCCAGGCACGCCCCCATCCCCCCACCCTCCCTACACCTACTCTCTCATAAATTACAAATCCACATTCAGCGCTCAATACTTTAACCTTGCAAACTGGATCAAAAACTCAAATTCTGGTAATACCAAGGCCTTGTTTCCGGCCCTTCTTCTGTTTTTGTCATTGACCAGCGTCCTCAGGTCAGCTGCTTTATCTTTATAAAGCTGTACTTTCCTCACCTGTCAAAAAAAAGAGACCTATCAGGGCCTCGGTAACATTCTGTGGCCCATATTAGGCAAGTTGGTTAGAGATACTCTAAAGAAAGCCCACCATGGTCACCTTGAGGCCCCAGAGGAGAACCCACGAGCCTCAGAATGTTATTTTATGTATTTGGAAGGAAGTCTACTACAAAATAGACTATGTCTGCACTTATAAACTTAAAATTTAATAGTAGCAATAACACATGAAACCAGGAAAAGGAAACCAATAAAAGAGTGTACATACGATACCTACAGTTTTAGAAAGTATATAAAGAGGGGTCTTGACATTTGAGAATTCATTAAAATGTCCACAGAGCATCCACCATGTGCTCCACACTGCAGCGGGTGCTTGAACGAGGACAAGACACAACCCTCAAGGTACTCCGCGTTTGCCAGGACGCACGGAGTGCTGGGAACCCAGAGGGGGTCTGTGAATTCTGCCTGCAGGTATGTGGTTCAAGATGACACGGAGCTGAAATGCTGGCGGAGCCTTAGAAACAAGCAGGAGTTAGCCAGAGAGAAAGGAGATTAAGAATCCAAAGCTGAGGCAATGCAACAGGCCAAGGAGCAGAGCCTGGAAAGAGCAGCTGTCAACGGTTTGGAGGGGCCAGAACACAAGTTATTGGAGGTGAGAAAGGGCAGTGGAGGAAACTGACAAGGAGAGCAGAGAGGGGTCCTGAGGAGCAGAGGCAGCCAGGCCCCAGAGGTTGGGATGTACGCCAGGGCACAGCTCTGGGCACCTGGAAGCGACTATTGAGCAGGGGGAGGTCACAGTCCATCGTGTTTACATTGTAAGAGCAGAAATGCAGGACTAGGTGAGTGTGTACGTGGTGGAGGAGGGACATGAAATAGGGGATGTAGGTAGGAGAAAGTTGTGGTGACCATAATTATTACCAAAAGAAAGAGCTTTTGTTCATACATTATGAGGAGACAGCCTAAGGTAGGGATGAGCAAACTGCAGCCCATGGGCCAAATCCTGGCCCTTACCTGGTTTTGTACAGCCCCGAGCTAACAATAATCTTTACCTTTTTTTAAATGATTGAAAAAAGTCAAAAGAAGCATAATACTGAGGACTTCCCTGGTGGTCCAGCTGTTAAGACATCGTGCTTCAACTGCAGGATCCCTGGTTGGGGAACTAAGATCCCGCATGCGGTACAGCCAAAAAAAAAAAAAAGAATATTTAATGGCACATGAAAATTACATGGAATTCAAATTGTTGTGTTCATAAATAAAGTTTTATTGTTGCACAGTCATGCCTGTTTATTTGCTATTGTCTATGGCTGCTTTACCATCACAGTGGAAGAGCTGAATAGTTGCAACAGACCACATGGCTCCCAAAGCCAAAACTTTTTACCATCTGGCCTTTTATCGGCAAAGTTTGCAGAGCCCCGGCCTAAGGCTTGAAGATGAGGAGAGGGTATAGGCTTCTTGAGGGCAGACATGGTGTTTTCCCCTCTCCATACACCCAGCTCATGCCTGCCTCATAATAAATGCTCCAAGAGTGCTCGGTGGAGGAACAAGTGAGGACCAGGTGGAAACAGTCATAATAAACTTGAATGGTGACAAACTTGCCCCAGAGGTTGACAAAGTAGCAGTTTATCTCGGCAGGGTGATCTTCAGATCTGGGAAGGACCCAGTGCCCCCTGGCCCCAATATATTCCACCACCTTTAGTGGGGCAGGAGAGGAGGGGGAAAGACACCAGAGAGCAAGATATGAGTGACGCAGAAAGACTCATTTTTTTCATTCTCTTATTTAAAAATAATTATGAGGCACCTACAATGAGTTGGAACTGGGCAGATCCCCAGGATACATTTGGGGTATAACACTGGTCTTCTAACTAGTGTCTCTGTCTCTTTCCCTCCCCTCCAATTTCTTTCCTGTGCAGATACTAGGGTAATTTTTCTCCAACACAGTAGAAGAGAGTACTCCATGCACCATATTTCAGCCTCCCCTAGAAAAAAGTCCAAACACTTAGCCATGCATAAAGGCCCTGTGTGGTCTGGTTCTTCTTTAGCCATCACTCCCCAAGTCCTCCTTTCAGTGCCACACTCTAAGGACACCTAACAACCTTCAGTTTCCCAAATGGGACAGGCTATTTCATGCCTCTAAGTCTTTGTTCTTGCTGGTCCCTCTGCCTGCCATGTGAGCCCTACCACCCTGCAGCATCTACTCATGCAATACAATTCAGTTCCAGGGTCACTAGTTTTGTAGCTGGCAGATGTGAGGATAGCACATAGCACTGGGTAGAGAGGTGGGAAGCCTGGATATGGAAAAGATCGAGACCCAGGATCCTGTTTATTAGGGGCAAGCATAGGGGTAAGACAGCATTGGCAGGCTCAGAGCTGAGGTTGGGACTCAGGGCTTGAGCTGTTTTCAGGCTGTCAGAAGCTATTGATTTTATAAGAGCTGGAGTTCTCAAACTTTGGTGTGCATCAGAATCACCTAGGTGATTTTTTAAAACACTGGTATCCAATTAGAGTGGCTGAAATTAAAAAGACTGACAATACCAAGTGTTGGTGAGGACATGGAATAACTACAACTCTCAAACAGTGCTGGTGAGAATCTAAAAATGGTCCAGCTGTTACCAAATCAGGGTTATTTTGCCCCAGGCACAGCAAGCCAAAACTCTGAGACCTTGAGGTTTGCAGCAAAGATAAGGTATGTGTGCAAGGCAGCCAAGAGAGCTGGGAGTGGAAGGGGTGGAATCTCAGATCCAGAATCCAGATCTGCCTCCCTAAGGCAAGGGGCTCGGGGTATTTATGGAATAAGGAATAAAGCAGCAGGGCGTCTGAGGTGTGGAGGGAGTGGGCAGTGTGGAGAAATGTGATTGGTAAAAGATGTGGTAATGGTAATCTTTCTGCACAGGTGTAACTAAGATACAGGGCCTCTGCACTCAAATGTGCAGGCACTTGGCAGGATCAGAGGGTGGAGTTTTCAGCCCTCTGATGTCTAAAGGTCACAGAGAGGTCACTCACACATGTCCAGTTGGAGGGTCAGTGGTCCTATCCAGTCTTAACCAGCTCAGCTCCAACTAGACACAGCTGACTCCAAGTTCCTGAAAACAACTCAGGCAAGCATCTTACCGTTTAAGCTACATGCTGCCTGGAGAACCTGCAAGTCGTAAAACCACCTTGATTAGGGAAGGCAGGAGAAAGGGATTTGACTAAGAATTACTCAGGGTTTCACAGCCATTTTGGAGAACAATTTGGCAGTTTCTTATAAAATTGAACATAAACTTGTCATGTGGCCGGCAGTTCCACACAGACTTCTACATGATTGTTCATAGAGTTTTATCCTCAATATTAAAACTCTGTAACAACCCAAATATCTATCGAAAAGTGGATGGATAAACAAACTGTGGTATAGCCACACAAAGGAATACTCTATACCAATTAAAAGGAATGATTCAAAGATATATGCAGCAAAATAGATCAATCTTAAAATATTATGCTCAGAGAAATAAGCCAGATACAAAATAATACATACTGCATGCTTCTACTTTTATGAAATTCTAGAAAAGACATTAATTATAGTGACAGCACATCAATGGGTGCCTGGGGCCAGGAGTTTGGGGGGTAGGGGCATTGAGTGCAAAGGGCATGAGGAAACGTTTTTGGGTGATGGAAATGTAGATCTTGATTGTGGTGGTGGTTACAGGGGTGTATGCTTTCATCAGAACTGACTGAACTTTGGGCTTAAAATGAGTCCACTTTATTGTTTGTAAATTATATCTCAATAAGGTTGACAAAAAAAAAAAACGGTTCCAGGGCCTGTGACAAAATTCCTGAATCAAAGTCTCTGTAGGCTGGGCCCAGGGCATCAGTGTGTTTAACAGGCCCAACAGGGGATTCTGATTTTCACTAAGTTTGCAAATCATCTGATTACCATTTTACTGAGCTGGCTGAGAATACTGCAGCCATGGCTCCCTTCAGTGCTCTCTGTATCAACCTTGGCTTTTGGAGTGAGTGGTGGTGTCACAGTCTCTCAGTAGAGACTCCATTAAACTAGAAGAAACCGTGTAAGGCCACACAGGCCAATCCCAGGTATAAATCTGCTCCCTGGGTTCTGCCTAGTCTTAGTGCATGCAGTAGAAAGTTCCAGATACTCCTTGAAAAAGGCTCCCGAGTGGGCTTCCGACTCACAGTCCTCGACAGGGGACATTTCCAAATGGCAGCTCAAAGCCAAATCTCCCCAAAGTGAGCAAACGAGCTCCCCTTCCCCAAAGCTCCCACATGAGCCAAGCAATACTGCAGTCGAGTCTGTATTCCAAAAGCAGTGCAGTTTCTGAAGTTAGGTTATTTACTTTCCTTCTCACTTCTCTATGGAAATTAAGACAGTTGTGCACTGCATAGACTTACATGCAACTGTGCCTGATTAAAAAAAAGTCTCAACTTCAGGTTGTAGAAAATTACAATTTCCAACTAAAATAAATATGCCACTTTAAGGAAAGGATGAGTAATTCTGTGTCTGTGATGTTTCTTGGGATGGGTTCAGGGGTTTAGAGTGTAATGCAGTACAGGACTCTACCTGTGGTAAAGTGTTTCTCTACATCAGTAACGAGCACTCCAGGGTTTCTTCAGCCTGTTTGATTGTGTAAGGTAGCTTACTAGATGTTTAGCATACTGTAATTTGGAATGCAATGCATTATGGGTTAAATTACCACCCAAACACTACAAATAAATTACAGCCAGAGGTAGAAATGGATATTATATTGTCTTTGGCAGTAGAAATTTTACCTTCCTGGAGGCTGACGGCCTTGTCTTGATCAGGACTGCTGCTCCTCTGGCATCTGCATTAATAGAACAGATCACTGGTAAAACAGAGCTAGAGTCACAAAGGACTGCTGTTACAGAACAGCTTGAATTACATTGTCTCCCGACAATGTCAAAGAAAATTCAATACCCGAGTCAGAGGGACTTTTACAGGATTATTGGGAAGATGATTTTTATCATTGATGCTCTTATTTTTGTTCATGTGTTTAAAATTTTTGTTCAGTTTTAAAGCAGCCTGATTCTATAGAAAAATTCTTGATCTAGGTCTTTTCATTAAGTAAACCTGGAGTAGAGAAGCTCAACATCCCTAAATAATGTAAGACAAAATTACATGCACTCCACAACTCTCAGAAAAATAAATGATGGAACGAAATCTCCTTATTTCAGTGCATCTTGGATATATCTAGCATTAGAACAAAAAGGGAAAGGCTTTGGTGCTTCAAGAAAGCAGGTGAGAATATCTGTCACATCCTAGCAGCAGTGTCTGGGACTGGAAATGTTACTCTGGAGTAACAGGGGTGGTAGCATTTGTAGTGGACATTACGGTAACGACTACTTACAGAGCACTATCTGTTGTGATGGTATACGTCCCAAAGAGTTGTGAAGATGATCAAAACGATGTACAGGAAGCACTTAGTACAGTTCCCAGGGCATTGTGAGTGCTCAACACAGGGTGTAATTACCATCATCTTTGCCATCATTAACCCTATTTTAGAAATAGAGAAATTGAGGATCACAGAGACTCAGTAGCTTGTGTAGTGTCATAAAGTAGTGAGTGTCCTAACAGGAATCTAACTCGTGTCTGACTGACCCTAAATCCATGGTTTTAACCAATCTCTGCACCTTCTTGGTTTGTAGCTGCATGAGCCTGCTGAGAAAATTATTTCCCCAAACACCAAATTACTCTCTTGACCCAGGTAAATAACTGAGATTTTGGAAACAACTCAGAGGTCTATATTTACCTATTACTGGGTCTCTAGTTAGAGGACCTGAGCCGAGTGAAGGGGGCTCACAGGCTGATGAGTGAGGGGGGGACAGGGCAAAGCTGTGTCAGGCTAAGGGAGTGGCTTTGCGTACATCGCTATTGGAAGTACCCAGGCTCCTGTACCTTCTCCACACCTCCTGTTCTGAATCAGAGGTAGCATTCACAGGTATGCAGGGCACACTGACATCTGGGTTGCTGGGATTTGTCCTGCAGATTTGGTGAATTTAGGATACACATTAAGCTGTCTTAATGACTTCACAGTTTCTCCCAAGAAAACACATAAGGTGTCTAAAGCCAAGTATATTTAATAAGTGATTTTTTTTCATAAGGAAAGGCATTTCAGCCCTAAGTGATGAAAATCACTTAGGTCGCCTGCAGTTGAGGACACAAATCCATCTGTACTCGGAAAGTATCGCAGAAACCAGAAACTGAAAATGTTCATGGGCAGTCCAGAGAAGGGCTCTGTTGCTAGGATGCCCACTGATGCATAAATAGATAAGGACTCCACAAAATCTTATTAATAAAGTTGATGTGGCTTTGGTTGACTGGCCAACTATGGCTGCCTTCAAAGTCATTAACCCTCAGACCAGGCTCAAGATTTATTAAGAGATCTTGCTGCCTGATAGTCTGTAGGGATATTCTTATAGCAGTTGTTACTATCATGTTCAGCCACTGGGTAAATTCCCAGCAACCAAGGTTTCAAGAGAAACTGAAATCAAGTTTAACATAATTCAACCACAACAAGAACACAATAGGAAACAAAACAGAAAATTCCAGAGACCAATGATTTCCTCATAGATAATTTTACATAGACATTAAATAAGAATTGTTTTAGGAATCCAGGGAAGAAAATTTTTGCTTTACATGAAAACACTATTGATTCATCATCATCATCATCATATTTATTCACCACTCACCACATATAAAGAATTGTGCTAAGTACTTCATCTCATTTAGTCCTCGCAACAGCTCCATAAAATAGAGATGTATCCGTCCTAGAGTATCCACCCTCAATCCTAACTGAGACACACAGAGGGATGTCTAATATTATCTCAAGATATCTCAAGAGACATAGAATATTTTCTCCAAAAATGTCTAAGCAAATTAACCTCAAGGTATTTATTTTTTTAAGAAACAAATGTATGCTATCCATCACTTTTAGTTAGAAGAGGCATTCAATAAAATCAAACTAAATAAAATGGAATGTCTAAATCCCCCAATAGTGGGGACTATGCCTCTAAAGCTACAGGAAGGCACCAAAACCTTACACCTGGCCTGTGAATACAAAAATTGATTACACCAGCTCCTTGGGGAAACTTAGTAGAACCAATGCTTGAGGATTAGAGCTTCAGAAAGTCAGCTCCTTGGGAATACAAAAAGGTGCTGTGTTACCTTCCATCGCAAGAGCCTTTTGAAATATTGTGAAACAAGAAGCGTCATCTTATCTCTGAGTTGAACGCACAAAATGAGGGAAGGACTGAATTACACTGCAAGACCAAGAAGGAATGCTCCTTTTGCGTTTTCTGACCCCTCCTCCCTTCATCCAGAGGCTTTAGGGTACACCCGTCTTCCTTAACCCTCTAGAGATAGGTCTAAGGGCCAACAGGCGCTGCTCTCAAGGTGTGGCAAATGACATTTAAAGACTTCTTTTTTAACTTCACCTCCAGCTCTTACATTGAAAACATTCACCTTTATAAACATCTCTTTTCACATTTTTGTCCTCTTCCCTCTAGGAGAGTCAAGGCAGAATTCCTATAGTGCTCCCTTTCTAGACAGAATGTTCAAGGGCTCTAAATACGTCCCTCTAAACTAGTGTCTTAGCTTGGATCCCTCCCAAAAGAGGTCCTGAGACAAAAACTTGAGTACAAGCAGTTTTCTTGGTGATAATCCTTGGGAGCAGACTTGAAGCAGCGGGAACATAAGGGAGGGGGAAAACCAATAACTCATGCATCAATGAGGAGGTTACGACTGAGGGCACCTGAGGAGCCTGGGACCCTCTGAGAAGCCATGTGGAACACACCTCAGAATCATCCCACTGGGCATTATCTACCAACTCCCATTCCCCACTGGTAGAGGGTGGCCCAGGGACATGAGCTCCTCTTCACTTCCTGTTGACACCAGTGTACTCATGGAGGGTGTGCAATGAGGAGAAAGTCCTCCAGCAGAGAAGTGAGCTGCAGGGCCTTGAGGGGGAAAGCAGCTGGTGTGCCTTCCCCGGCAGCTGCAGGTAGATTCAGGTTGGCTGGGGGATATGGGGCAGGGCAACTGCTTTTCACATGCCCCTACCTCTCTCTTCTCAAATATGCTTCAGGAGTTCTTGACCAAGTTGCCTTGGGGAAGAATTGACCTCTGTCCCTTACAAGTTATGTAACCAGAGGCTGACTTAACCTCTCCAGGTCTCAAATCCTTTAACATGGAGATGGTGATAGCACTCACTTCTTATGGCCTTGTGGAGACTTAAATATGTAAATACATGTGAAGCTGTTAGCACAATGAACAACAAGGCATGCAATAAAATGTTGGCCATCTTTATCACTTTTGTTTGTCTTACCTTTTATGTTTTTAAGAAGAAATAGCACGGGACTAAGAATTCTGAGACCCTGGTTTCAGCCCTAGCTCTGCTGCTAGCTAGTTGTGTGATCTTGAGAAAGTCACTTAATGTTTCTGAACTTGAGCTCCCTCATCTGTTAAATAAAGGGGTTTAAATAAATGAGTCTTTGAGGGGGAGGGTTTTAGTCAAGGAATCTTGAATTCAAACCCAAACACCTAAAATGTCAAGATGTGGAAACTGGAAATCCAAAGAGATGGGGCCCTGGCAGTTCAATCAGGTTTCTTTGTTTGTTTTCTAAAAATCAATGGACTTGATACTGAGTTCCTTAAATCTCTTTCAGTCACAAGTAATGAAACATCAAACATGAACTGGGTTAAACGGAAAAGGGGGATATATTGACTTGGAAAATGGAAATTAAAATCCCCATCTAGATTACCTTCAATTGTGGCTGGGTCTAGGGGCCAAGTGATACCATCAGGACCACGTTTCTCTGCACCCCTCAGCTCCATGTCTTTCTCTGCTGCCTTCATCTCAGAAAGGCCTGCCCTCCTGGTGGCAAGAAGGCTGCCAGCAGCTCTCCATCTCACTCCTATCTTAGGACCACAGGAGAAAAATTTCCCCCCAAGAGGTATTTAGTCCTGTGATTGACTGTTATTGGCACAAATAAGGGTGAGACATGCTCATATCTGAACCAATCACAGCAACAGGACAGGAAATATGCTCATTCATTGGCTTGGACCACAGGCCGACTTCTGATTGAGAATATCTAGGGGGGCAGGTGGGGTAGGTGGGAGCAGTGCTATTGCCAACAGAAGGAAGGATGGCTATCATGTGCCAAAAACAACCAATGCCCACTGTGAATCTATTCAACTCCAACCTCTAAAATGTCTCCTTGCTGACTCCTTCTTGTCTTCTGGGGTTTATGAAAACCTCTGAATTTCACCATCCAAGTTGCCTCATCCCTTTGCCACATTTCCTTGCTGTTGCATCCACATCCCTTAACTGAATAACGAATGGGTCAGTAAGTATGTATGAAACACTCTGAATTCTGTGGGGAAAATAAGACATCTCTGAGACTAGACCTTCCTTTATCCTCAAAGAGTTTATAATCTAGCTGGGTAAAAAAACCCCAGAATTATTCTGCTTATGTAGGTTCATACACAGTACAAGTTCATAAAGGGGGAGATCAATAATATGAACAGTTCCAGGCAGACTGAAATGATGGTCAAATCTAGCCAGATGAAAGTCAATAAGGATAAATATAAACTCCCACGCTAAGATCCAGGGGCCCTAGGGAGCCACTGAAGGTTTTTAACCAGCATAGTGATAGAGTCAATAGTGGTTTAGGAAGAATTATTCAGCAATACGTATGGATGAGTCAGAGTAGGAAAAGACGGGAAGGTGGGAGCCAGTTTAGAGTCTACCCCAATAGTATTTGTATAGAATGAGGTTACAAACCCTAGACCTGAGGTATTCGTGGAAATGAAAAGAAAATGTGTATGGAAATGCACTGGTTGAGGAAGGCAGAGAAGAATGAGTTAAGGAAGAAAATTGTCCATGAAGATTTGAGGCTGGAAGACTGAGGAAAGGTGCCATTAGAAGTAAGAAGGTGGGAGGAAGGAACGCTGACTGGGAGTGAGGGGCAGGATGGAGAGTGGAGCAGGAAATAAGCTGTTTTAGATGTGCCACGTTCGTGATGCTGGAGAGACATGCAGGTGGAAGTCTTCAAAGGGCCATTGGAAGTTCGGTTCAGAGTCAGGGGAGAGAAGACAGCAGTTAGGGAATCAACTTCCTGGAAGTAGGAGTAGATGAGATGAGATTAATGTCACTTACCTGTCAAAACAATAGAGAGTCAGAGAAGAAACCCAGACCTTTCGGCTCCTCCCCCTGCTGCCCGAGTGACCTTGGCCTCAGCCTCCTCACTCATACACTGGAGTTAAGCAATAGCAAAAGCAGCACTGACTATGGGCATAGAGTCCACACTTGGCTCTCTTCTCTTGCACATCCTATAAGGACATGCAGTTTCCTGATCAGTCATTCTGAGTTACACCACTGCCTGGAAACGAGTTTGTCCCATCAGCTACCTGGCCCCAAGTGCACCTCAGTCTCTCCACGGAGCATGCCCAGGGCTCTACATGTTGACACCCATGTTTATTTCAGCTAGACCACAGTAAATATGACTTGTGCACGACATAATTCACATATTATGTTAATGTCGTTTGATAATTCCAACACCCACACGCTCCGCATTGCTGACTACCCCTGCCTCAGGGTGGAAACATGTCAAAAAGACTTTCTTCTCCCACCTGGTCAAGCTTCTACTGAATTTATCTTTGACCCGACTTTAAGTTTTCTAAATATTTTATTCTCCAGCTATCTAACTTAAAATCCTTGAAATGCATGTCTTATCCAATGTTTCTGCCCATAAGATGGACCATGAGCACCGACTGTCCCCTTTATCATCAAGACAGAGCATCTACTTGACAGTCCTTTCTCACATTAGAATTTGAAACCAAGATGAGTTATTTGGACAGAAACGTTTCCCCTGCTGCATTGCAATGGGCTGGCATCCAAGCAGGGCGTAAGGACACCTCTCCAAGTGGCAGATGGCAAATAACTGGCTTTGTATAAGTAACTCAACCTGATGATTACATCTAATAATTCCAGGCCTGATCCTGGAGACTCTGACAGTGCAGAGAGCGCTCCCACTGCCATTTCCAATGATGAAGCATCCTCAACAGGAAGTATGCTTTCACTAAAAAAATTATATTTGTGTGTATGTGTGTGTGTGTGTGTGTGTGTACAGGTTAAGGTGTACTGTACCATCCCACACAAGCTGGCATTAACTCTTGCTGGTTCATCAGTATTGCTTTTGCTAAGTCATTATTGCTATATTTAGGGATCTCCAGCCTCTGAGCCAAACTATAATCCTTAGAAGTGGCCCCTACTTATGTACAGCAACATCACGATATATTTACTATTTACTGAGCAATTATTATATGGTAGGTACTGAAATTACTCTCTTAATTTTCACAGAAATCCCATGAGGGGTGTATCATGAACTCACATTACAGGTGAAGAAAGTTAAGTAACATGCTTAATGCTCTACGGTTAGCAAAGGTGGGCTGGAACTCAAACTCAGATTTGAATTTGAATTTGTCTTTTCTACCTTGACTACTATTAGGAGTCAGTGTTAATGAGTGCATGAATGAGGGACTCTAAAACTCACACCTTTAACCTCTATGTTATATTGGACCAATTTATAGCCACAATAATAAACCCAAAGCCCTTGGACTTCCATATGTTCCCTAGATGTAGATGGTTAACAATGACATAAAATTGAGTCGTCTTCAAAAAATGTAACACCAGAATGGGTAAACTGTAGTACACTCAGATAGTGGAATACTATTCAGCAAAATGAAATGAGCTATCAAGCCATGAAAAGGAAAAGACATGAAAGAATCTTAAATACATATTACTAAGTGAAATAGGCCAATCTGAAAAGGCTACATACTGTACGATTCCAACTACACATATGACGTTCTGGAAAAAGCTAAACTGTGGAGACAAGTAAAAAGATCAGTGGTTACCAGGGGTTGGGGGTGGAGAGAGATGAACAGGCAACAGGCAGAACACAGAGGGTTTTTAGGGCAGTGGAAACACCGTTTATGATACTATAATGATGGATACGTGTCATTATACACTTGTCCAAACACACATAATGTACAACACCAAGAGTGAACCTTGAAGTAAACTATGGACTTTGAGTGATAATGATGTGTTAATATAGGTTCATCAGTTGTAACAAATGTACTATGACGCTGAGGGACGCTGATAATAGGGGAGGCTATGAATGTTTGGGGACAGGGAGTATATGGGAAATCTCTGTACCTTCCTCTCTATTTTACTGTGAACTTATAATTGCTCTAAATAAACAGTCTTTAAAAAGGGAAACAAAATAGACGAAGGTGATTCACACGTGGAGAAAACCTGAACTGAACTCTGGTCATCTTTATCACTGCCATTGACCACCACCATTCCTCAGGTCAAAACCTGGACTTAGGCCACACTTGCCAAGGAGTGGCTAAAAGATATGGATCGGCCTGGCTTTGGACCATTAATTTCACACATTAGGATTATGACCTCGGGGAATTAAATTTGCAGAGGATTTACTGTGAGCAAGGCTTGGTGCTAGGTCCTAGGGTTGAGTTCCAACTTCCCCACCCACAGTCTAGGTCTGGGAGTGCATTCCTACAGTATCTGGGGTGCATCACTGCTATTCTCCTTCCCTGGGATCTTACTGATGGCCCAATAGGCTGATAAACACACAATATCCACGCCCCATGTGCCTTGACATTATACAGCTACAGAAGCAGCATATTGTTCGTATTTGGCTAGTGCCTCTTGCTTTCTGCTACCCAAATGTGTGCCAACATTTCCCCATAGTTAATGACTCTAAGGAATGAAAGTCCATGCACATTTGGTTCATCCCCATCTTTTCTAAAAAAGTCACCTCTTTTTAACTCATCTCTCCTTGTAACAAGTGGATTTTTCTTTCTATTAGAGGTTATCTCTTAAGTTCACTGTCGAGTCCATTTTAATTCTTGCATTCCATTATGAGGTAGTCATTCAAAAAGAATTGCTATCCTGTCAGTTACATAGCTCTGCTCCCGGCATGGGAATTGTATTTCTTTAATGGCTTTATTCCTCTAAACATATTCTTTTTCGAGGTCTCCATTATCCCCCCAGTCCTCGGAGGGAACCACTGGCAATTGTAGAGTAGGGCTCTCTGCTGCCTAGAGGCTTGAGAAACAAATCTGAAATATTTTAAAACTAAAAGAGCTCCTGAACTGATGTGTGTCCTGGATTGACTGTTACTGGGCACGAGCACCAGACACAGCACAGAACGGCAATTATTCTTCCTGGCAGTCACGGTGCCAAATGACTTTTTTCTGTGTTTAAAAATGGACAGAGGTTTGCAGTAATTGGATGAAATAATGTAGAATAATTTAAAATATTGTTCATTCAGAGAGAGATTAGGCTTTAATTAAATGGTGTCATTTAATATACCATCCAGCAGATACTATAATTGGTTTCTTTAGCAGAGAACACAGTAATATCTAGGCTTACTGAAGTGATAATGGTACTAATTTAGCCCAGTGGATACATCAACAGCTTGGCTGTTTCTGACACCCCCGGTGAGCAAGAAGTAAGCTTTGATCATGATATCTGCCTAACTCTTAATCAGTCATTTCTTTCTGAAATAAAATTACTAATCACGCAGACTAAACAAACTCTGTTTGTATTAAACAGGTACAATATCTGGGATTTTCAGGGGTATTAAGCTCTTCGTTTCTATGGATAAAAAAAAGGCAGGGTTATCTTCAAAGCAGTTATGAAATTATATTTCATTTGAACAGGGAGAACGGCATTTATTATTTTTAAAACCTGGTATAAATGCAAACCAGCGCTCCCAGTTCGTTCAGAGAGGGCAGACAATTTTCTGGCATGACAACAGTTGTGTATTTTAACTCCTGTTTTCTGTTGGTCATTTACAAGGACGTTCTCATTTCCAGGCTTGGCTCCTGTTTCCTCATGGCTCATTCCTGAAATGTGATACAATAAGGTCCTATTCTCTTCAAACTATTCTGCTTGATAATTCTGAACAAAGCTAGAAGGGGGAGGGGGTAGGGTGTAGAATTCAACTGAATCTAAAAGAAAAAAAAATTGCCTTCTAAGGTCTAGTGCCCCAGACAAATTACAAAGTAACCAGAGATTAGATTAAAAGCCTTTGCTAAATTCTTCATTTTCAAAACTACATGCACGGCACCTAGGGATGGAAAACTTTCATTCCTCTGTTTGCAAATGACCATCAACATGTTTATTTTGGAAAAGAATGGAAACATTGATTATGGCAAAGAGCTAGCTGGGTCACAGTGTCAGAAAAACAGGCTGGCTCTGTCACTGGGTGGGGAAACAGAACTGGCAATTACAGGATAGGATCCCTGGAGTGTAACTCCACCTTTACAGACTTTCCAGTGGATTTTCAGGGATTTGGTGCAACACGTCAGAACTCCTCCCTGACCCATTAGAACTCAGGGAAGGTGTTCCCCACTTCATCCTCAGAAGATGCAAAATGTAACTGAGGACACAGGAATTATTTGCAAATGGCATCCTGAAAACTATAAAGTCGGGATATTCCCTGCAAATTCAAGAGAGCTGGCAACCCAAGCGGAGCTGAATAAAGGCTGCCTTGGAGTCAGCCTGGGTCCTCACAGTTAAAGGACAAACCTCACGCCAACGCAACTGCACATCAAATACAATTCTCAGGGACCATTACAGTCGCTGAAGCCCGCTGGGATTCCTTTATCCTTGGGATGTCTTCCTTACAAAGCAAACCACACTCGCTGGACTGAACAACCACTAAAAAGTGACTGTGCTCTGGACAATTAGAGCCTCTGCTTTGCTCTCCTGTAAATTACTCTTTAAACCAGGGCCAACCAGTTGCACCCAGAGCACCGTTCTGGAAGGTCCTCACTGACCTCCTAATAGCTACATCCAGTGGCCTGTATTCAGTTACTGTGCTTCTTGACCTCTCTGGGGCAGACAGTACCCACCTCCCTGGCCTTTCTCCTCCACTGGCTACAGCAGCCTTATGTTAGATTCTTCCTCCTTTCTCTCTGACTGCTAGAGGACTTGTTCTAGAATGTGGACATGCTCAAGTTTCCCTGTTTAAATCTTTGACTTCCAGTTCCTACCGGCTAAAAACTCAACGGTATGTCATGCAAAAGCCTTCGAAGATGGCTTCAAACATCCTTACTTTTCCAGCCTCGTTTCTTGAAACTTTCTAATATCGATCTATTCCTCCCTCACCCGCTGACACACACACATTCTTATAATTATCTCAGTACTGCATGCTTTTCCAGGTTTCCGTGTCTTTGCTCATTTCCTCTCCTTTTCTCTTTTTCTTTCTTCTTCACCCAATGAGACCCAACTCATCTCTCAAAATCCTTCCTGGCCCACTAGACTGGAAACTGCATGCAGGCAAGACCACTCCTGTCTTGCCCTTCACTGGGACCTAGCACAGAGCATGGCACAGCACAAGCATGCAGTATGTGTTTGCTGCAATGAGTTAAGTTGATGTCCCCGATTATTTAGTCACACTGTCCTTCACATTCTCCTCTCACTGGATTCTCACCATATCTTAAGCATCACAATTTTTATTTTGTGCCTTAATTATCTGGATGGGAATCACACCTACCAAAACTGAGTTTTTCCAGGTCAGAGACTTATCTTAGCCACATGCTTGGCACACAGTAGGCACGCAAGAACTGTTTGCTGAATGAAGGAGGAGAATGTGAGAAGTGGCCAGGTGAGCGTCAAGAGGTGGGTTTCCGTCGAACACCTGTGCCCTTCCCCCTTCCTCGGGGTGGGGGGGGGCGGGTGCAGAATTCCATAACTTTACCACCTCCAGCCAGGGTTTTTTTTAAACTCCTGCCTCCTGGATGCCTGCTGTGACGCCAGAGTCACAAAGCAGGCAAGGACTGATTTGGCACTTTACCCACAGCCCAACTCACAGCCTCCCTCAGGGATAAAGAAGCCTGTTCTAACCTAATCAAAGAGCTGCTTCATAAGGCTTCATTTGCGTGGATTCTCTGCATTCTCCTGCCTACTCCCTTAGACACCCACCAGGGAATAGCAGCAACCTCCCAAGCCTGCAAAATAAACCCACCGGGATTACAGCCATTCCCCATAATTGAGCACACCGCCTCTCAAAATGCCCATACATTTTGCATTAAACACAGTGTATCAAATTAAAAATGAAACTCAAGTTGTGTGCTTAATGGTTTTCCCAGACCTGAGGTTGAGACCAGACCACTGGTCCATCTCTTCATGAATGTCGGCTGGTTTTGCTGCTTTTTCCACAGACACCTTTTAGCTATTATGGGGCACGTGAGGCACTTTTATTCATTCTTAAACCTAATGTCCAACTAACTGAGAAAGGGGATTCATTAAATAATTTAAACTAGATCTAAATTAAAGGGCAGTTTTCTCAGTCGTATTTGCAAAGAAGTTCAATTTGACTGAAAGAAGTAATCATGTAAGCCATGTTGGTTTGGGATTACCTGTAATGGGGGTAATTTTGAATCAGCTCCATTTATATCTTCTTTCAATAAGTAGCATAGGGAAATCTTGCCTGTGACATCTGTACAGCATTTCCTCCTAGACAATGTGTTTAAACTTAATTCTCTGAAAAATTATGTTTAAAAGTTTTGGTCACAATCATACATTGAGCTTTTACTGAGGACCTGTTAGACAAGACGATGAGTCACATTCATTTCCAAGATGCTAAAAAAAATCCCCGGGTACCTTCCGGAAAATCAGTTGGTTGTAGACATCATTCGTGTCAGTTTATTCTTAAAAGAGCCGGGAATAGAACTCAGAATATTTGACTTGTACTCCAGTGCCTTCCTACCTCACCTGCTTAATATTGTGCCAGGGAGACCTACAGTCCAGAGTTGAGTCATAGGAGAAGCAGTGTAGGGGATTCCGGCTAATTCACCAAGTATTTGCAGAGTGTGTTCCTGTGCTAGGGAATGCAGTAGGAGCAGACTGATCTGTTCCTGAAAGTTGGCTTCTCTAAACTGGCATGCAGTTAATGTCAACAGGAAACAAGTCAAGGTTACAGAAATCCTGCAAGTCCTTCTCTCAAGTCCAGGGCTTGATCCAGTCCACCAGGGCCTCTAGAACAACTTCTACCTGGGCCGTTCTACTATTCCTTTTTCCAAACAGTGGATCCAAAGAGGAGTTCATAAAAACAATCCTTTCAGTGGGCTTCCTCAGAAGGCCAAGTCCCAAGTTCACTCTCACAGCCACCAGCCAAACTCTCAACTCCCTGAGCCAGAGGAGCTCTTCTTACAGGCAGTCCTCTTTCCAGGTGCGATTTTGTAAACAGACTTTCTGGGCCTTGAATTTGGTCTTTTACTCTCTTCAATCAATGTGATAATAATAATTATTATAATAGTTATATTATCATTCACATCAAAACACTTATTTCCAGTTGCCCGCTTCGTAATGAGCTTAGTACATTCCCCCCTCTCTTCACGGTAAATCAGACTGGGGAAACAGCATAGGCCAGAGGCCTTCAAGCAGTCAGGTCCCCTCTTCATGATGTTCCATGCTGCTCCCATGCTGGTTTCCAGCTGCTCTTCCTCAAAGGAGTTGCTGGCAGTGTGTTGCCAGCTGTTCCTAGTTGGGATCTCCCGTCAGCAGCAGTCCCTTCCACCTTTCCTGTCCCCTACCCCAGTTTATCACCTGGGAAATTTCCAGCTGCTCTGGCCAGTGGCCTCTCTTGCCTCTGAGAGCAGGTCTGTAACTTCCCAGTAGCTTGAAAACTTCATTTATAGTCTCAACACCACCCTTAGAGAATGGCTCCTCAGAGGGTTCACTTGGAGTCTTCTAGAAGTAGCTACAAAGCTGAACAGCCCTTGAACAAACATTAAGAGAAAAAAAAGACCATAATGACATTTATAAAGAGGTATATGGCTACACAGCATTTCTACATGCATTATTTATTTTCATTTTCACAAAACTCATAGGAAGTAGATACTGTTATTTTATGCATGAAGATTGTGGCAAAAGGCCCCCGATTCTTCTTGTGTTCCTCTGCCCTCACTTTCACTTTTGTAAGGCATAAGAAAACCTAAATACTCTGCTGTTGTCAGTTCTGTGCCCATCTATGATTCCCCATTGTCTGCAGAATAAAATCCTAATTCCTTAACCTAGGGCACAAGGCCACGATTAAAGCCTATGCACTATGATTAACGACTTCTTTTCCCATTTTGTCTCTTGTGTGCATGCTGTGATGCAGCCGAAATGAATTGCTGAGTGCCTCACACTCACCCATCTACGAGAGATACCTTGTTGCTGTAAGAAAAGCACTAGATTTAGATACAGATTTTTTTCAGATTCCCAAGTCTACCATTAGCCAGCTATTTGAATTTGAGAAAGGAACTGAGCCTCAGTTTTTTCTGTTGTTGTTGTTTGTTTGTTTGGCCATGCTGCGCTGCTTGTGGGATCGTAGTTCCCCAACCAGGGATTGAACCTGGGCCCCAGCAGCAAAAGTGCCAAGTCCTAACCACTGGACTGCCAGGGAATTCCCATGAGCCTGTCTTTAAAAATCACTGTATCCACTTGAAATACATTTATTGGTGAGCAAACAGACATGGTCCTTTCGATTCTAGAGCCCACACTGTGGCAGGAATGGGAGGTGGGAACTCAACTTTGGTGCAGTTAAGTGGGCGGGCAGTCAAAAAGGAGGTGCAGAAGAGGGAACTGAAAGACATTTGGAGTGACTGGAGGATGGATGTGTAGGATGGAAGAGTGTTCCAAGATGAAGCTGAGGAAGGAAGCAGAGGCTAGCTTGTGAAGGCTCTTTAAGCTTTGTTCAGGAATCCTTTCGTCTAAGAAAAATGAAGAACATTCACAGGGTTATAGTCAAGGGAAGAATGTGACCAAATATGCATTTCACAGTGATCCGTCTGGATGCAATGGGGAGAATGGACTGAAAGAGGATTCGAGGGGTGGGTAGAGGGAAGACTGGAAGCAGCAAGATCAACTGGTGGAAGGTGGGTGCGATGGTGCCTGAGAGATGGTGATAGCCTGGAGCAAGGCAGTGGCAGCTAGAGTCCAGAAAAGTTGGGGGATTCCAGAGATGTTCAGAGGGTGGAATGAACAGGTGTTGATGAGGCTGAGGGGCAGAGGGGGAGGGGCAGAGGGGGAGGAGTCAAGGATTCTGAGCAGGAGCCAGGCACAGGGAATAGAATGGACAGTGATGTCATTTACATGCAGGAGATGAGGGAGCTGGATGGGCGGAGGGAGAACGAAGTGTTGAGTTCAGCTTGAAAATTTTGTGTTTTATGTGCTTATGGAACAGACAATACCACCCAATAGAGTTCTTTAAGAGTTAGATGAAATGACATATACAAAGTTCCTGGTACCCAGTGGATACCCACTGTTATGGACTGCATGTTTGGGTCCTCCCCAAATTCATATGTTAAAACCCTAATTCCCAATATGATGGTATTTGGAGGTGGAGCCTTTGGGAGGTGATTAGGTTTAGATTAGGTCATGAGAGTGTTGCTCGTGTGATGGGATCAGTGTCCTTATATGATGAAGAAGAGATACCAGAGTTTTCTGTCTCTGCTCGCTTGCACTGAGGAAATGCTCTGTGAGCACACAGTGAGAAGGTGGCTGTCTACAAGCCAGGAGTCGCACCAAGATCAGAATCTGCTAGCACCTAGACCCCGGACTTCCCAGCCTCCAGAACTGTGAAAAATGCCTGTTGTTTAAGCTACCCAGTCTGTGATATTCTGCTACAGCAGCCTGAATAGGCTTAGACACCAACTGAAGTGTGGTTTTCTTTTCTATTTGTTAAACCATTCCCTTTGCCTGGAATGCCCTCTCCCTCATTTCCGTAAGTTCAGATCCAAGCCATATTGTAAAGCCCATCTTAAAAACTCACCTTCTCCCAGAAGCCTTCTCTGATTTTCCCAGGTAGAGACTTTCTGTGCATATGTTTTTACCTTATATTGTAGTCATGTATACCAATATCATATTGCTCCTAGAGCTAGAGACATTTCATTAACAACAGGACCCATGCCTGATTGACCCCTGACGCTCAAATAAGCACCTGATAATAATTATTTACCTATTAATAAGCAATAAAATTATTATAATTTATGTAATTTATATATCATCTCTGTATAATGTATAATATAGTAAAATTACAATAGTAACAGTATTTATATAATAATTCAGGGAGCCAATGCATTCGTTACTGAATGAAGATGCATATTTTCATCCTTGTCCTTATCTTGGCCCATTTCTCTCCTGAAAGAAGCAAAGAGAGACAGGCGAAAGAGCATAGGTTTCTGTATTAAACTTACTTGAGAAAATAGTTTTTTCAATTCCTGTGTGATTATAATAAGTCACTTAATATCTCTGAATCTGTTTTTATATCTGGAAAGTGATAATAAAAATACCTGGCTCTTGAAGTAATCATGAAAATAGACAAAATATAGGAAGTAACGTGCCCAGCACAGTACCCGGCACTTGATCAATAAATTCAGGCTCCTTCCCATTCCCAGTGTTGGCATTCACCACAGATCAAGGAGGAATGGAGAACCAGAAACAACAATAAGACAATATTTATATATGTCAAGTTTTTCAGATATCATAGCCATTTGGTATTCTCATTTATAATATAAATTTCCAGTATGCCTGTTGTTATTAAGGCTGTAGTGTTTTACTCCTTGTTTTCATTTCCCGTTACATTGTATGCCTTGCTTCCTCTTACTCTGCCCTCTCTGCAAATCTGTATATTATAGTACAAACAGTAAACAAGAGCTTTGCTTTGATCAGAGTCGGATAGAAATCACTGGTAAAAAGCTGAACTGCCCATTATTTAAAGAACTTTCTGAGAATAGGAGATAGTGAAGTAGAAATCAGTAAAAATATTCACTGAATACAACCACAGAACTCAGAATGCCATTGTGCCTAATCAGGGCTTAAAAGAAACAGCAAAATGTTTAAAATCAGCAGTTTAAAGATGCAAAAGTTCAGAGATGAAGAGTAATTTTTGAAAATGTTTGCATTTGCAGATAAAAGGGTTCAGCTTCCTGTCATTAATATCCAATTTGGCTTTATATTTTTCAGGACCAAGCACACAATTAAAAGCATATCTGGTAACAGATGATAGCACAAAAGCATTTGTTTATATTACACCATATTAAGAGGTGTTAAAAAAAAGCTCAAAATAAAAACAAGAATTATGACCATGAAAGAAAAGCAGACACATCATTTATGAGTTTTTCCTCTGTGTGCTCTGAAAAGGCAGGATAATTTATTTTCCATGTAAAACAACCTTGAGATTGAAAAGAAAGTTACTTCTAGCATTTTCTGAATCTTCTCTGGGTAATCAATCAAGATGTAAAATTTGGAACTAGGCAGCTCCCTCCCCAGTAGACCAACCCTTGTCTATATCTGCTCTTGTCAAAACAGATCTAATACTAAACCACAAGGCAAGTTCATAGGCACTCTTCCAGAGAGTGGAGTTACATTGTGAGCAGAGTGGAGTTCTTTTTTTTTTTTGGCTGCGTTGGGTCTTTGTTGCTGCGTGTGGCTTTCTGTAGTTCCGGCGAGCAGGGGCTACTCTTCATTGCGGTGCATGGGCTTCCCATTGCTGTAGCTTCTCTTGTTGCAGAGCACGGGCTCTAGGTGTGTGGGCTGCAGTAGTTGTGGTGTGCAGGCTCAGTAGTTGTGGTTCGCGGGCTCTAGAGCACAGGCTCAGTAGTTGCGGCACATGGGCTTAGTTACTCTGCGACATGGGGGATCTTCCTGGACCAGGGCTCAAACCCATGTCCCCTGCACTGGCAGGTGGATTCTTAATCACTGTGCCACCAGGGAAGTCCCCAGAGTGAAGTTCTGTGCACTGAAGTTTGATCCTCAACTCTGCCCTTACTGTGTAAAATGGAGAGAATACAATCTCTTCTCTACTTGTGTGGATTACACAGACTAATACATGGCCCAGAGTTCTCACACAAATGGCAGCTTTTACAGATTGAGAGAGTATAACTTTAAAATTGCTGAAACAATCAGGCAACCCTACCTGAAGAGAAAAGCCCTAGAATCTGTCTTTACCCCTGGGTCACCCTGTTCCAGGTTCACTCCTTACTCTGTCTGCTCCCCTTTGAGGTCCCAGCATGCCTTGGGGCTGAGCCCACATGGGTCATGATTCTGCAAAATGTTTTCTGAAGAGGGTCCAGAGTTTCCATGCTGTTACTTTCTTCTAAGGCAACGTTAGAACAATATTTTAATGAAATACTGCTCATTAGCTTTCTTTCCTAGTTGGTGTTTTCCTTTGGGATTTTTATGGCCTTAGATAGCAGGGTCTATGTCCATTTCACTCACCATGCACTCATCATTGCTAGGTAATAAAGACAATAATTTAACAACTCCTGCTCGTTCTTAGGTTCTTTAAGATTCATTTTCAGGAATTTGGAAGGAAGGGTATCTGAGGTTCTATTGGCAATCATTTTTTATAGCCTCAGTGGGTGGCAAAGGTGGCTAGAGAGCTGTTGGGAATAGGGGAGCTTCTGTCACTCACTGTGGCCATCTTCCCTTCAGTGGATCAGCTGACCTTCAGCCCTACCCAAGCCACAACTCCCAGTAGCAGAGAGTAGTAGCAAGCCTGGGGCTCAGGCTTGTAAGCATATGCGGGCAAAGGGAGAGTGAGATGAGCAGGTGAGCACCTCTACTTTGGATATTGTCATCTGGGGGAGGCCAATCTAAACCCAGGGGGCTCTTGGACAGTCCATCCTGTTGCCAATTCAATTTTGAATCTAAAGACACATGCTGTCATTTTACAGACATCTTTAAGCCCGGCCAGGAAGGAATCACAGGTTTGGAAACGAGCATCAGGGGATTCACGGCCTGATCATCACCTTCCACATCTCTTCCTAGACAATTAAGTATCTACCTACCCTACGGTCAGAGACTGAGAGAGCAGATGTTTTCACAGGAACCCAGCAGCGTCAAAGTCCTTTATTCAATAACTGTTTATTGAGCACCTACTATGAGCTCAGGAAATAACCAAAAAATGTTACTCTTACTATCTGTCTAGAATTTTTCATGAAGGAACCTCAGTTACTTGTTCTAGGTTAGCATAATAGTATTTCTAAAGTAGAGAGAGCCTAGAATTTGAATTTAAACCCTTTTTTAGGCGTGAGGAAAAACAGTCCAGGATCCTAAGTGACTTTCCCAATGTTAAAAAAATAGACATGACAGAGGTGAGTCCAAGTTCAGGTTTCCTGGATCACCGTCCAGTGCTCGTGCCTGCTACATCGACCTTCTTGCAGAGTAGCATGAACATAATTGAGTTCTCAGAGAGATACACTGAAGCATCCAAACATTATTTTTCAATTAATCAATAAGCGTTTATGGCGTGCCCACTTAGGAATGCATTGTGACTTTCATGGGGGTCCCAAGCACTTCTGTCTTTGTGGGCCTACTCCTTCATAAAAAAATTATTTAAAAATTATATTTAACAACTGTGTTGGTATAAATATGAATATATTAATATTATATATTAAAACATTTTCTTTGACCCAAAAGTTCATTTTTTTCTTCTGATTTCAAAGAAATCAAAATATTTTCAAGGGCCCTAAAAGTCTTGTGGGCCCATAAGTCAGTCCTGCGTGTGGCAGATTCAAGGCATGGAAGGCAATCATGGAAAGGACACGAAAAACTGTGAAGATATTCTCACCCTTAGCCAACACACAGAATAGTTGAAGAGGGAGCGCAGAGAATGCACTTTGTTCTCTGAGTAGTGAACCCTCTTTAGACACAGTAAAGATGAGCATTTACTAAAATAAAAACTGTGTTAGTCACAGATCATTTCCTACAACCATGTCTCTCCACTAAAGAAACCCAGACACAAGCATTTTGGTTGAGTCAAGCCAGTCAATTCTCCCGCCCTCTTTTGCCCAACCATTTCTAACAACAGTCAACCATTCCAGGGATGGAGATAATGAGCCCATCTTCATCGGGGTAATATCTTTTCTCACTCCATCATTAGCCGGATGATTGGTGTCATCTTTCTTAATAAAAAGCCATTGCTAGAAGCTATCTCCACTAAATACTCTTGACATCACTTCCTTTAATAGAGCTTAAAAGTTATAAAATATTTAAGCAGCAAGGCGTGACAGAGCATTTATTGCTCTGGGCCACTCACTCAGCTCTCTCTGCGGGTGTGAGACAGGACACTGAAGGCCAGTCCATTCCCTGCTTCCCCCAGAGCTGAGTGTGGATGCTGAATACTGCCTCATCGGGAAAACGATTTTGTTACCAATGTTGGTTTTAAAAATAACTAGATGGAAAAGCATCAGCACAGATGATTACCATGAAAGTAAACGGACAGCGCTAAGTCTCCGGCTCTCCATCCTCTGATTATTCTGTAACGTCGTTGTCTCTCTGTACCAGTGGACAACTAACTTACTGGAGTGAGGCCTTCTTAAGCAGGACAAAAATGTGTGCTGGACACCAACACCACGTATCCCTACTTTTCAGTAGAGAAAGAACTGGATGATCACACGAATTGGAGAGCAACTAAACAGAAACCAAAAAACTAATTGTGCAGTATTACACACACACACAAATAAGCTTTTAACAGAAGTAAGAGCTACAGATAAAAGTTGATTACTACTAGAATGGCAATGGAAAGCCATGACCCTCCCAAAGCAACACTCACTCTGTACTGATAAAGATGTATTCTTTCTCAAAATTTACGATAATTCTAATCATCTATAGGGTATATGCTCAATAAAAACTTTTTAAAATCAAGACAGTAGAATATCTATTATGCCTAGTCAGGTTTCTTAATGTGTCTATTTATAAATATCAAATTTCAATAAGCCTTAATAATTTGTTTTATAGAATGCTAGACAGTGGTCATTAGTTACAAGTAAAAATGAAAATATAAATGTATGCATCATTCCCATGTACGATCCAAAGGAAACAGTTGTAATTTTGAACTGGTTTTCAACTCACCCTTAAGAACTCAGAGAAGCATTGCTCTGCTGAGACATATTTACACATAGTAGGTGCTGAAGAAAACGTAAAAGCTTGATCCTAGTTGTTCCCACTATTCCCCCCAAGCCCCTTCTCTTTGTAGGATGATAAATCACTACCTCTCTAAGACACAGTGGCTTTGACAGGATGTAGACTCAAAGAGCCAGGAGATGGAGTCCACGTTCCTTGCACTCGAAAAATGTCTCCCAGAAACACCCACAACTCTTTAGTAGGTCAGATAACATTAATTTTTAAAAAATAAATTCAAAAACTGAGTGTTTGAAGGCTTTGAGAAATCAACCCAAATTGCGGAAATGCTGAGTATAATGTGAGTGGGTAATTAGGTGGCAGCTCATGTCCTGACAGATAATTCCAGAGAAAAAGCCAAACAAAGCCTGCCATATGTTCAGCTCTCTGTGTAAATCACTACAGCCAGAGAGAGCTTTACGGAATATTCTATAGCATATGTCTAGTCAGTATGTTTGTTCCATCTTACTTACTGCCAAGTTCCAAATGCTTAAAATAATTAACCTTTCCCACCTCTTTGGAAAGCTTTGCAATATATTCCAAAGGGAATACTTTGCCGTCATCCTTTGAGGCAGTCAGTACCCCACCAAAATTTACCAATGAAGTAGGTTTATTCCCCTTTGGAATTCAATTCTGGCATGGATATTAAGAAACCTCTCTTCTCCAGAATACTACTCAGGTGGTCATACAAACAAATGCCAAACACTGGTTTTCAACCACCAAGAAATACGTATAAGAAATAATATTAATGAAACAAGCATTCTACTGTGTTAAGTTGTTAGGTGCAAGAATATATTTTTATTACTTATTTTATTGAACATTGATTAAGTACCTTCCACTTAAGCTAGGTGCTTCAGATACGAATATAAATAAGACCTGTTACTTGCTCAAAAGAATTTAGACGCTGATGGTGGAAACATATCTGAAAAAAAACATTACTCTAATAAAAGGAAGATATGGGGGTGTAATGGATTCATAGTGTGTCAGATAAGTTTTGCTGGATACACGTTTCTCAGAATTCCCTTCACTCTAAAGCTCCAGGTTAGGGACCATGAAAGCTATTTTATGGGAAATTTGGAAGACAGAAAAATGAAATAGCCTTATTCTTATTACACTCTGAGGTTTGGAGCAGATGGGGCTGCTTATTGCTGGCTTACCTGGTCGGGGAAGGGGGACAGGCAGCGGCTGGGCTCACAGCAGCTCCAACTCCTGCTACATCCTCCTTCAGCATCTCTGACTCCTGGCTCAGCACATATCAAGTATCACAACAAAGTGCAGTGGCTTCTCCTGCAGCGGACACCTACAGCATCAAAGTTGGAGGTCTCAAGATGGCAAAAGACCAACACCACAGGTTCCAATTCACCCTCATAGGTCCCATTGAGGTTCCAATCTGTCCTTCTTCCCCATTTCCCCTTCCAACTGCCTGCCCTGAAGGCAGACATGACAACCACCCATAGGCTGTTTTACCAGTCAACTGGTTTCCACAATTGTTTAAAGTCAAATTCCTATAAAAAGGCATATCCTAATGGTTCTGCCAGGGTTATCAAGAAATGAGCCTTGGGCTTCCCTGGTGGCGCAGTGGTTGAGAGTCCGCCTGCCGATGCAGGGGACACAGGTTCGTGCCCCGGTCCGGGAAGATCCCACATGCCACGGAGCGGCTAGGCCCGTGAGCCATGGCCGCTGAGCCTGCGCGTCCAGAGCCTGTGCTCCGCAATGGGAGAGGCCACAACAGTGAGAGGCCCGCGTACCGCAAAAAAAAAAAAAAAAAAAAGAAAGAAATGAGCCTTAATCAGATGATATTTGACTTGAGGGTCTTCAAAGATAAGGAAAAGTTCCCCAATACAGCGAACAGGAGAACGACCTTGAAGGCGTGGAAAATAGCACATGCAAAGGCTTGAAGACATTCAAGAGCATCATATATTCATAATATAGTGACCA
The DNA here is from genome assembly GCF_937001465.1 of Orcinus orca. NCBI lineage: Eukaryota > Metazoa > Chordata > Mammalia > Artiodactyla > Delphinidae > Orcinus > Orcinus orca. The sequence continues at coordinate 156,735,996 of NC_064560.1, read as the reverse complement.
TCAAGTTTGTGAGAGAGGGTGCTAGGAGACAAAACTGAAAAGGGAGACTGAATAGGTCTTAAGGACCACGTGGGCCATGCTAAGACGTTTGAATGAAATCCAGTAGGCAATCAGGAACTACAGAAAGATTTTAAGCAGATAATGCATGGATGTGAGTGCCTGTGAATGTGTAAAACGATCAGATTTGTATTTTAAAGATAGCTCTGGCAGCTGTGTGAAGGATGGATTAGAAGGGACAGGACAAGCCTGGAGCCAGAGAATTTGGTTAGGCACCTGTTGCAAAACCAATTAGCAAAAGATAAAGGACGGTGGAAGTTGGGGAGAGTCACCTGTCCTGTTTAGTCTATAATTTCACTTTGTATATACAATTATATGGGGAATAAATTCAATCAGCATGGGGATGCTGAAGATTCTCCCTTTAAAACTGTCCTTCTTGGGCTTCCCTGGTGGCGCAGTGGTTGAGAGTCCGCCTGCCGATGCAGGGGACACGGGTTCGTGCCCTGGTCTGGGAAGATCCCACATGCCGCGGAGCGGCTGGGCCCGTAAGCCACAGCCGCTGAGCCTGCATGTCCGGAGCCTGTGCTCCGCAACGGGAGAGGCCACAACAGTGAGAGGCCCGCGTACCGCAAAAAAAAAACTGTCCTTCTTCACACAGAGTTAAATCACACTGACTGAGTACCAGTTAGGAACTCTCAAGGTGGAAAAAAAAAAAAAATCAAGAAACCTAACTCTATGGGAAAAGAATCTAAAAAGAGTGGATATATGTATAACTGATTCACTTTGCTGTACATCTGAAAACTAACACAACATTGTAAGTAACTGTACTCCAATTAAAAATAAATAAATAAATAAATAACAAAACCTAACTCTAACTGGTTAGAGAGTTTGGAAGGGCTTTAAGACTGGTATGACCCAGGGAATCAACCACGCCACCACTAAAATTCAGTGATTCTTTTTCGTCTCTCTGCTCTACCTTCCATGAAAATTAACACAAGTACAGCAACAACAATAGACAGATAACATGTTAAGCATTTACTTTGCACCATTTAAACCAGGAACTGTTTAAAGTGCTTTAAATGTGTTTACTAAGTTTCATCCAGAGGCACACTAAAAGCAATTAGAACTGCACAATCCCTTGACCACAGGCAGCAGGAAATAAAAGCATTTTCCCTGCCACCGCCAGGCAGTAGTCACCTCAACACCATTGCTGTGGCAACGGCAATGAGATTATACTCACTGACTAATCAAATCTCATTCTGAATCTGGGAATGGTGTCGATGCCATCTGACCAAAAAATGTGGCATTTCATTAGAAGTACAAAGGAATGACTGGGAAGTCAACTCAATATCCATTACACCCTGCTTTACTTTTAGCCTAGGATCCAGGTCCTAGATCTGTGTTCTTCCCTTGTGTGTTCTGTTGGTACCTGCTGTCACCTTCACAGAAGTGGCTGTTTAGTATCAATGCATCAATGTGGCTATTTTGTACCATGTATCAATACTAAGGGAACAGAAGACAAAGTCTTATTTTCCTATTTCTAAAACTTCCTATTCTTCCATTGTATTCTAAACACAAGTTTCATGTCCCAGTAAGATTGTAAACTCATTGAAGATACGGACCTTGTCATATTATTCTGTATTCCCTAAAGCCAATATATAGTAAGCATTAATATAAATGTTATTAATATAAATGTTTTCTAACCTGAATTGTAAACTTGGAGTCTGAAACATATCTACGTAATGCTATAATGCTACGTAGAGCCATTTATCCATTTAATTCTGTCCCTTTTCTGCCTCACGTATTTTGAAGCTCTATTATTTGGCGTATACACATTTATGACTGTGTTTTCCTGATGAACTGATCCTTTTATCATTTGGAAATGTCCCTTTTTATCTATTTTTTCTGATATGAATATAGCCACTCCAGTCTTCTTATGCTTCCTATTTGCCTGGTGTATCTGTTATCCAGTCTTTTACTCTCAACCTATCCACGTCTGTTTTTTTAATATATTTATTTATTTTATTATATTATTTTCTTCTTCCCCCCCCCTTTTTTTTTTTGGCTGCATTGGGTCTTAGTTGCCGCACACAGGATATTCATTGAGGCATGCTGGATCTTCTGATCCAGCGCACAGACTCTTCTGGTCTCTTCTTTGTGGCGCTTGGGCTTCTCTCTTGTCGTGGCATGCGGATTTTCTCTTTCTAGTTGTGGTGCACGGGCTCCAGGGTGAGTGGGCTCTGCAGTTTGCAGCACGCGGGGTCTCTCGTTGACGTGTGAGAGCTCAGTAGTTGTGGCACGCGCAGGCTTAGTTGCCCCGTGGCATGTGGGATCTTAGTTCCCCGACGAGGGATCGAACCCATGTCCCCTGTATTGGAAGGATTCTTTACCACTGGCCCACCAGGGAAGTCCCTCCATGTCTATTTTTAAAGTTTAACTCTTACAGACAGCATTTTTAAATCCATAATTTTAAAGTATGGTCTTGTTTTTTAAAATCCATATTGATAACCTTTGCCTTGGAACTGAACTGTTTAATTCATTACTATGTAACATAGTTATTCATATGTTTTGATTTAGGCTTGCCATTTTCATGATTTGTTTCTTGTTTGCCCCCTCTGTTTGTTTTGTTTTTGTTTTGGTTTGTTTTGTTTTTTGTTCTGCTCTCTCTCTCTCTCCTGACTTCTTTGGAATTATCTTAACATGTTTTAGAATTCCATTTTAGCTTTATTTATTGGCACTTTAGCTGTACTCTTTTGCATTGCTTGTTAATGTTTGCTCCAGTGATTAAGATATCCATCTCTAAGTTTTCATTCTAGTTAGAGTTATTATTATACCACTTTACATAAAATATAAGAATCTTGCAATTCTCGTAGTTCTATTTATTCAACTACAGTAGTCTCCCTGCCCACCCCTTCCACTCCCCCATTATCCACAGTTTCGCTCTCCATGGTTTCCATTACCCAAGGTCAATCACGGTCCAAAAACATTAAATGGAAAATTCCAGAAACACAGGCATACCTCATTTTATTGTGCTTTGCTTTATTGCATTTCGCAGATATTGCATTTTTTACAAAATGAAGGTCTGTGGCAACCCTACATTGAGCAAGTCTATTGGCACCATTTTTCCAATAGCATTTGCTCATTTCGTGTCACTGTGTCACATTTTGGTAATCCTTGCAATATTTCAAACTTTTTCATTATTATTACATTTGTTATGGTGATCTGTGATCAGTGATCTTTGATGTTACTATTGCAAAATGATTATGACTTGCTTAAGTCTCAGATGATGGTTAGCATTTTTTAGCAAAAAAAAGTATTTTTTAATTAAGATGTGTACTTTTTCAAGACATAATGCTATTGCACACTTAATAGACTATAGTATAGTGTAAACATAACTTTTGTATGTACTGGGAAACCAAAAAATTCATGTGACTCACTTTATTGTGATTATTGTGGTGGTCTGGAACCAAACCCACAATTCTCTGAGGTATGCCTGTAAACAATTCATAAGTTTTCAATTGCACACCATTCTGAGTAGCAAGAGCCATCCTGCTCCATCCCACCTGGGACATGAATCGTCTTTTTGTCTAGAATATCCATGCTGTATATGCTACCTACCTGCCCATTAGTCACTTAGTAAGCTCTCTCAGCTATCAGATCTGCTGTCGTGGTATTGCCCTGCTTGTATTCAAGTAACCCTTATTTTACTTAATAATGGCCTCCAAGAACAAGAGTAGTGACGCTGGCAATTCACATATGCCAAATAGAAGCCATAAAGTGCTTGCTTTAAGTGAAAAGGTGAAGAGCCTAATGCTATGTCATAATGCTTGTGTCATTCACCTCACTTCATCTCATCATGTAGGCACTGTATCATCTCACATCTCCCAAGAAGAAAGGTGACTACAGTACAATAAGATATTCTGAGAGAGAGAAAGACCACATTCACATAATTTTTATTACAGTATATTGTTCTATTTTATTATTAGTTGTTAATCCCTTAGTGTCTAATTTATAAATTAAACTTTATCATAGGTATGTATGTATAGGAAAAAAACACAGTATGTATAGGGTTAGGTACAATCTTCAATTTCAGGCATCCACTGGAGATCTTGGAACATATTCCCCCAACAGTTTTCCTTTATTCTATACTCTATTCCTTTATTCTATAGTTGTCATGTGAATTTCATCTATATATATATATATATATATATATATATATATATATATATATATATATATCATAAACTCTACAGTAAACATTATGGGTTTTGTTTTAAACAGTTCTGTTTTAAGGAAATTAAGAGGTAAATTAGTCTTTTATATTTACCAATATATTTACTACCTTAAGCATGCTTCACTCCTTCCTGAAGATTCAAGTTCCCTCCAGTTTCAAGTTTCTCTCCAGTATCATTTCCTTTTATCTCAGGGAGAACTTCCTTCATCATTTCTTTAGTGCAGGACTGCTGATGATGAATTCTCTTGGCTTTCTTTTATCCCAAAATATCTTTAATGTATATTCATTCTAGAAGAATATTTTTGCTGGATGTAAAATTCAGGGTTGACAGGTTTTTTCTTTATTTTTTAAGCATGGCAAGGATGTTGTTCTGCTATCTTCTGACCTTTGTAGTCTGCAGTTATTTAAATTAGTGTTCCCTTGTATATAATATATCAGTTTTCCCTGGCTGCCTTGTTTAATATGTGTCTAATCATGATTTTCTTATATATCCTGCTTGGGGATCATTGAGTTTCTTGGACCTGTAAATTTATGTTTTTTTAACCAATTCTGAGAAGTTTTTGGCTATTATTTCTTCAAACATTTTTTTCTGCCTTATTTTTTCTCTCCTCTCCTTCTGAGACTCCAATTATACATATATTAGACCCTTTGCTATTAATTCACGTCTCTGAGGCTCTGTTTGTTCTTTCAATCTTTTTTCTCTCTCTTCATCTATCTTCAAGTTCATTGACCCTTCTCCATTGTGTCTATTCTGCTCTTAAATCCATCCAGTATTTGTTTTGTTTTGTTTTAGCTATCATAATATTCAATTCTAGAATTTTCGTTTGATTTTTTAAAATATTTTATTTTTCTTTGCTGAGCTTTCCTATCTCATTTATTACAAGCATATTTTCCATTACCTTATAGTGCATAGCTATAATAGCTCCTTGTCTGAGAATTCCAACATCTAGGCCATCTTCCATTGATTGCCTTTTTACTTGAGACTGGATCACACTTTATATGTCAAATAATTTTAGATGGTATTCTGAACATTGTAAATGTTATGTTATGGAGGTTTCAGGTTCTTTTGTTAAACTTATTCTTGCTATTTCTGATGTCATTTTGAATGGAATTATTTCTTTAATTCCATTTTCAGATTTTTCAATGAGAGTATATGAAAATACATGGGTATTTTTGTGTTAATTTCATATCCTGCAAACTTCCTAAGCTTTCTTATTAGCTCCAGTAGTTGTTTTATAGATTTTTTAGAAGCTTCTGTATACATGATCATTTGTCTGTAAAAAAAGACAGTTTTACTTCTTTTCCAATTTGTTTACCTTTAATTCCTTTTTCTTATTGCACTGACTACAACCTCCAGTATGATCTTGAATGAAAGTGGTGAAGGTGGACATCCTTGCCTTGTTCCTGCTCTGAAGGGAAAGCATTCAGTCTTTCACTATTAAGTAATGTTTATAGATATTTTTGTAGATTCCCTTTATCAGATTGAGAATGTTAATAACTCCTTACGTTCAGGCATCAGGAAAGAGCCAGGTCAAAACACAAAACAAAGTGGGATCTGTAAGGAATCTAGAATATCATCTCTGGTAGAAGCTGTCAGAGACAGCGGCCAATGACCCTATGTGGTAAAATGAGGTATTGCTCACTTCTTTCCCTTCTATATCTGAGTAGGAAAGAGCTGTCACAAAGCCCCCACCCTGAAAGCCCCCTTCTGGGCCAGTCTCCAGTGCTGCTAGTGCTGGTGGCATCATCTGATGACTCCAGGAAGTAGATGAATGAGATGCATGAAGGAAGGAATCAACAGAGAAGAGGGCTGGCTTATCAAGGGGTAAGTCTTCAGGACTAGTAAATGGAATTCCTGTGGAATACAGGCTTGAGTTTGACAATAACACCATCCACTCAGATGTCACCACAGTCACTGCTTGGCTAATGCAATGTGTCCTTAACTTATTTTTTATATCCTTCTCCATCCCTTTACTAAGAAGAGCCAAAGAATCTTACTGTTCTATGAAATCTCCCTCTGGAATCAGGCAAAATTTTGGAAAAATGGCCTGACACTAGGGGAATTCAAGGAGTCTAATATCATGGGGCATTTGGAATAGTATGCTGGCACCTGAGGTTTTTTAACTCCCTGAGTTGTGGTTTAAACAACCCAATTCAGAGTTAGACATCACACTAGAAATTAGTAATACATTGGATAGAAAAAGTCTTACTACTATTAGGTAGCAACTTGATTTCAAAAAGTGATTCCAGATCCCATCCCAGGCTTTTTGAAAAAAAGATTCTTTTCTACATGGTTTATATTAGTAATACAATTATGATAAAATTATTTCCTAAAGACTTAGGGTTTGGCTCATCAATGAAAAACCGAGACCCTTTTCCAATTTGGTATCAAGTTAGAGCCTTCTAAAGTAATTTCTTCTCAAATGTAAATCACCCTTGACAACAGGTTTCTGGATCCAGAGATGGAAACTATATGATCAGGTTTCCTTAATTGTCCCAGATTATATGTGAGTTGAGAGAGTTTAGAAAGATTAAATGATACACAACTTCATAAATTACAGACATGGAGGAGCCCTCTGTCTCCCAAATTTCAGTATTACTGGATCTTGGTTGTTCACAGGTCTACATCAGAGAGGAAGAGAGTATTAGAAAGAACATGGATTTTGGAGTTAGGGATTCCTAGGGATTCCACCTCCATCACTTATGAACTATCGCTAGCTTTGGGGCAAGTTGCTTTATCTTTATGAATCTCACTTTTCTCATCAGGATTCTAGTGACAATTTAAAAAGATGATGTTTGTAAAGCATCTGGCACACAGCAGGGCTTCTCTTTATCATCCTCTCCATCAGGAGCTCTGTCATCTTTTAAATGTCACCCATATGGTAGCATCTGATGGTTCCAATGGAGAATAATTAGACTCTGATCACGAGGTCCATGCTTGGACACAAATCAGTGAAATGGTGCTTTGGGGACTCTTGGGTAACCTCTGTCTGCTGGACACTTGTCTTTGACCTTTGTTTTCTTCTACAATTTGAAACTACTGTAAGTCGCATTTTTGATGCCCTTCTCCTCTTCCTACCGCTCTCTCCTCCTATTCCACTGTCTGTCCCCAGTGCATCCATATGGTATGCTCTTAAAAATATTAGATTTAGTCCCCACAATCTACCAATTTACTTGATGGTTTTAAATTCTTTTTTAAAAGCTATGCTTTAACAAGAGACAAGTCTAGAAAATTTAATTCAGTACATCTTCCAAAGCACATGCAAAATTACTTTAAATGTCTTGCCTATAATCTTTTAGGAACAAAGCAGGGTATAAATAAATAAAAAATAAGTACATATGGCTCTAAATAGGTCAAGAAAGTCATACAGAAGGATCATCACTGTTCTAAAGACATCTATTGGGACTCATCTATTGGATTAGTGTGCCCCAGATTAAAACTTACTGGAGCTATTGGTGGGGTGCAAAATACTTCTACCACTAAACCACTGAGTCATAGGACCCAAGAGTTTGGAGAAATCTTGAGATCACTTAGTTCAATATCCTACCCAAACCTACTATTACATCCTTTATAGATAAGTAATAACAGTGATAATAACGTCAAACACTTATGTGGAGTTTAATATGTGTTTTCTAATATTAATTTATTTAATCTTCATAGTAACCTTGTGAGATAAGTAGTAGTATAGTCCTATTTTACATATGAGGAAAACTATAAAGACAGAGCGAGGCACAGATGACCATCCAACCTCTGCTTGAACTTTTTTTTTTTTTTTGCGGTACGCGGGCCTCTCACTGTTGTGGCCTCTCCTGCTGCGGAGCACAGGCTCCGGATGCGCAGGCTCAGCGGCCATGGCTCACGGGCCTAGTCGCTCCGCAGCACATGGGATCTTCCTGGACCAGGGCACGAACCCATGTCCTCTGCATCGGCAGGCGGACTCTCAACCACTGCGCCACCAGGGAAGCCCTCTGCTTGAACTTTTACTGTCTGACAGTTCCATTATGGAAGGGCTGTACTTGCAGAAATTTAAAGTTCTCCTTATAAAAGTTAATCTCGAAGATCTTCTTTGCTAACAACTCCAACTCATTTTCATTCAATCTGAGCTATTTCTTCTTCCTCCCAGATGATAAGAATTCCCAACTCAAACTCAGCACACACTTTTAGTCTATTGCCCTCTCTACATGACAGCAGTGTTTTCCAGAAAGCATCCCTTGGCATCACTCTAAAGGTTATTGCCTGAATTACAAATTTACCTTTGTCCTTTGCTTCGTGGAAGGCCCCAGTTACCACACTGCTTCTTCCTAAGGTCCTAGAGCTCCAGGCAGGCAATAATTCAGGTCTCTTTAACAAGCAGGCAGTGGTTCTGCTGTCCAGGGACAGCAGTCCATAAACATGCTGTGCCTCCAACCTCCCCAGCCTCCACTAACCTCTGAAACTAATTACCTTGCTAACTGCAGAGGCTGTACAGCCATGCTAATGAGCTGCTGGACGATGGCATTTTTTTGCTCTCACAGCAAAAGCCACAGTGCGCCAGCAGGGATGGGAGCCTCCTCGGGTCAGCTCTCCTCTGAGACTCAGCTCCAGAAATTCTCAGAATACCACTTAGCAGGGATATGGACTTGGACGCGAAATCCCCTGGTGCCGAACACGTCCGTTAATTAGCATTCAGAGAGATAAAGAAAAATGAAGATTTAAAGGTCACTGCATTAGCATTTCACCCCATTTCTCAATAGCTATTTGTGTACACTAATTTTCCACTCATTTCTCCTATTAATCACTGTCTCTATGGAGAACTTGGCCAAACACATTAGCAGATATGCTTCCTGGTGGCCATATTCTTCTCTGTAAATAATAATAAAAGAAATCACTGTTTATTTGCTCAACTTTAACATTTTTATGTGAAAGAGAATTATGTAGGTGGTTAAACATTTCAGCTCCCACTGAAAAGAATGCAGACAGAATTTCTTGTTTCTCAGCAAACCAGGATCAGTGTCAGTGTCAGGCTATTTTTTTAAAAAAAAACACCAAAATCTGGCCAGTTAACGAATTCTCTCTCTAGAAGAATCTTTTTACAAAAGACCCAGTAGTGATAGACTCTTTTCCTGTGTGAGCTGAGGAGAAGTCATCAAAATGTTCCAGTTGCAAAGAACACAATATGTTATTTAGATTTTAAGTTTGTCAGAGTCCCTGAGAAAGTTCTGGCAGCAGGTTGGAATTCAGTAGCTTCTGGTTACCATACCTGCACTACCCCCACCATCTGCAATAACCTGAAAGCTCTTACCTCGAAAGAGTTCCTTTCCTGTGAACATTTAGCACTGTTTTGGTTCTACCCTCACTGCCCTGCTCTCCTAGAACCAAAGGGTCAACATCCCTGGATGGATGGGAGGAGGACAAGTTCCCTAGCGGAACTTGTTCCCCCAATTCCCAAGAGCTCAGAGAAGAGAGAGCAACCACACGTTCCTTTCAGGAGGTCTTCAAATGCACTGCTTCTTCAACTCCTGCCCTTCATGGAAAACATTTTACTCCTTATTATGGAAAAACATCGTCAGAGAAAATCTTCCCCAGGTGCTTTCTTTGCAGGGATATCTCTCAGAGTCTGAGGAGTTAGGAAATAGGAAACTGCTCCTCAATCATTATGACCAGTGACAGCAGCCTTGAGCTGTGACAGCCAGCAAAGTGTATTACTTTTTCCTGCATATTCACACTGTATTTCTTCAGTATTACACACTCCCATACATCAAGTACAGAATGTTCCTAAAGCTGCTGGGAAGAGGAGCTAATGTCCTGACAATTCATCTCTGAAATTTTTTTTTTTTCCCATCAAGCAGCCAAAAGTCATATCAAACTAGCAGCTGTAAAGGTCACATGGGAAATCTGTCACCATCTTTGAATAACTTCTTTTTTTTTTTTGCGGTACGCGGGCCTCTCACTGTTGTGGCCTCTCCCGTTGCAGAGCACAGGCTCCAGACGCGCAGGCTCAGCGGCCATGGCTCACGGGCCCAGCTGCTCCGCGGCATGTGGGATCTTCCCGGACCAGGGCACGAACCCGTGTCCCCTGCATCGGCAGGCGGACTCTCAACCACTGCGCCACCAGGGAAGCCCTGAATAACTTCTTACATGCAAGTGGAGAATACATTGGAACAAGGGAAAGGAACTGATGCTTCTTCATAGATGTCAAGCTGAAAGGCATGATGAGTCCTTCCTGTGCATGGTGACAGTACCTCCTCCTTCCCTGCCTCTCCACCCACCTGTTGGCATCACCCATTTAATGCCAATGTTTATAATAATAAGAGCATTATTGATGCATTGGCTTTCATAGAGCAGAGTGATACCCAATGAACTCTGTTATCACAAATATAATAAGCAAGAAACTTGGAAGAAAAAAGACAGGGGCATTTAAGGTCACCAGAATGTAGTCAACCCAACAGCAGAATAAAGTGGAAGTGGCTGTGCCTCAGTTTCCTTGGTCAAAAAGACAAGCTTACAGTAAGAAGTGTATCCAGGGCAGGCTGGCACTTAACCGAACCATACCTACAAATGCATAGGATTAACAGAGAGTCGGAGCACAAGAATTATGATGGACAATGTGATGCTTCTGATCCTCGGTTGGCACTCTAAGCTTTACATGGCAGAAGAATCCATCACCAGATGCAAGCATTGGGTTCTCTGAGTCCTTATGTGACCTTACCTTCCCCATCCCAACCCACCTCTGGGTAGAGCTGGGGTCACAGAAATAGTGATGCTTCACGTGTCACAGGCTATTCTCTACTCCCCTGCAGAGAGCTTCCAAGTACCACCGGGAGTCCCCAGGAATGCCTGTTCTGTGCCCATGAACAAGCTCCCTTCTGCTGGCCCTGCACTTGCTCTGCTTAGAGCTGGACTCCACGGAGCCTGCTGCCACCACTCACTGCACCACCACCAGCACCCCGACCTTCCACGACGCCTGTGTGTTGGGTGGTTTATGGCAAATTGAACTGGACAACTTCCCTCCCACTTCAGGAACATTTGCTAAAGCCACACTTTCTGACATCTGAATAGTTATAGTTTTAATATAACAGTTCTAGTTCTTACCAACAATTCCCTCTCTGCTTAGGTTCTGAGGGTATCAGAATCCAGCAACACACAATAAATACCGTGTCCTTGGAGTCACTGCACTCCCCAATTGGTCATGTTACTGGCTCATGTCAGCATGCCTGGCTCCCTCTTCCCTTTGGATAAGTTCTCTGCAAAGAGGCTCGCTAGCTCACATGCACAGAGCTTCTGCCTTGTCATCCTGCACGAAGCCAGTCATTCCCAGACAAATCAGAGCACTGGCAGTGGGCAGATATCAGGCTGGATCAGGCTCCCTCTTACATTCATATAGGAAAGCGCTTCCATATGCTCAAAGAGGATGTTGCATGAGGCTCCGGGGCAGGGACCCAACACACAACATAGGACCATCTCTCTCATATTTATTTGCTTTCTCTGACCTGTCACATCTTTGGCCATCAGAGAAGTGCTGATGGAAGCAATATATTTCTAATTCCAGAAAGGTCGCGCACAGTTTTGAATTGAAAATTTAAAAGCTTCCTTAACACTCCTAAAGGCAAGGATCAAACCAGGGTTTGGTCAATGGAATGCTGGGGAACAATTTCCACCTTTCCTGTCCTTCTATTACCGCTCAGGCCCAACTGCTCACAGGAACCACTCAGGAAACATTTGCTTCTCAAACGGATTTCTATTTTATTGCCCCATGGAAGAGAGAAAGGGATAGGGAGAGAGGTAGGAAGTATCCTTGTTTCCTTTATCCCAGCTCAAGTCCTGAATCAAATCCACCATTCTCATATCTACTAAACAGAAGAGGAACATTTCCACTGGAGCAGGTCTTTACATCCTCCTTAACACTGGAAGGGTGAATGCACAGAACAGCTCCAGGCCTCTCAACGGATTGAATCCAGCCCGTCTGATCATCTAGGATAATCTTACTCAGTTAAAGTTAACTGACTGTGGACTTTAATCACAGCTACAAAGTACCTTCACAACACCACCTAGATCAGTGCTTGACTGAGTAACTGGGGACTGTAGCCAAGCCAAGTTCACACATAAAACTGACCGCGACACTAGCAATAAGACAACACATCAAATCCACTAGTCTTAATTTCCTCAACCCATTCACTGTACTCTTTACTTCAGTCCCTCAGACTTAACGGCTATACAGTGTTGATGGAACACATCACTATTGGCAACTGTTCAAATTTTAACAGTTGTAAAATGTACCACTGTAAATATGAAATGCCTACCCCTCGCTTCAGCTGAGCATGTTCTCCATGTCCATCATGTCCCAACCCTGGGCCCTAGTCCCCCAAATACACATTCAGCCTGGATCACTCTCCACCTGGCCACTGGTGCTCTGGTAGCACAGGCATCTTCTCTCTGACACTTCCTCCCGACAGCTGACTTTTCAATCCCCGCTGCTGCAAATACTCACTGTTTCTTTCCCTCTCTCTCTCTCTCTCTCTCTCTCACCAGTGATTCTCCTTCATTGCACATTCACAGCTCACATGCACCTACATCTTTCAAACTGGGTATTCTTACCCCGAGACTTCACCATGATGCAGTAGGAGGATGTGAAGACATAGGATAACCAGGGTGCACGAAACTGGAGAAAATACATGGAGAATGCAAAACTGGCTATGACGTTTAATATGAAACCATAAATCTTTCAAGAAACAGCCACACCTTCCAGATCCCAGACGTGTGCCATTCGCTGTCCTCTGCCACCGGGGGTGCTTTAATGGAAACACTTTAGAATCACTGGACACATTATCTCATTTGACCGTTATGGCAAACATATTATCAGAGTGATAGAGTTATTAACTGGTTTTGCAGGCAAGAAAACTTAGGGTAGGGTAAGTTTTGATTAACTTGTGGTTTCAGTTATCTAGTGCTGTATAACAAACCACTTCAAACTTAGTGGTATGAAACAACCAATTTATTATTTCAAACAGTTATGTGCGTGGATGGGGGCTCAGCTGGACAGCTTTTTTTTTTTTTGGTCTCTCTTGGGATTTCTCATGAAGCTGCATCCGATGGGGGCTGGAACGTCTTAGATGGCTTGCTTGCATGTCTGGCACCTGGCTGGGGACAGTTAAAAGGCTGGCCTCAGCTGGGATGCTGAAATAGCTGGGTCTCTCTCTCTCCCCATGTAGTCTCAGGGCTACTCTCTCTATGGGTTCTCCAGAAGGGTAACTGGATTTCTTATATGGTGGCTCAGAGCACCCCTGAGAACAAAAGCCTTCTTAAGGTTTAAGTCCGGAACTGGCACAGTATGACTTCCACCATATTCCATTGGTTAGAGCAGTCACAGAGCCAGGCCATGCTCAAGGGGAAGGGAAGTGAGGCTCACTGGGGACCACCAGTGTAACCAGCCACTGCATTTGTCTAGCCGATGATGCTGGGACTGGGACCTGTTCTTTAACTCTAAGTTTAGTGAACCTTGTTTTCGTTCTACTGTCCTTCCTTGTTGTTATTCTTACCCCTAGCTGAAGTTCTGTCCTCTGCCTCTTTCTCTCCACTCTTCTTTGGTAACCTCATTCCATTTCAGGAACTCAGCAGTTCACTCCATGGGAATGGGTGTCATGCCTTCTCTGTTTGACTTCTCTCATTTCCAATTGTCTGTGGATTAAGACGTCTGACCTCAGACTGAACACACCTGAGATAGGTTCCATGCTCTTCCCTTCTGTACTTGCTGATTCCTGTGTTCCCTATTTTGGATCCTGGAATCAGCTTCTCCTAATCACCCAAGATTGAAGTCACTAAATACCTTTGATACCGCCCTCTCCCACAGCCCACACATAATCAAGGTGGCAAAAGCTCGCTATCTGACTTCCTCCTCACCTTTTAATCCATGCCTTTCTTGTTATTCCCACTCCATTCCCAAGCCTTATAAACCCTTGCCTAGACTGTTTTCAAATTATAATTTTAAGCACGAGTGGTTTAAAACTAGAGGATAAAATCATAATCCCCAAACCCCAATACCCTCACACAATTACAATCTTAATTTGGTTTATTTTTAATGTATTTTTAAAAGAATTATTATTATATTATACATATCATTGACTGCTTTCTTCACTCATAATATTTTTCAATTTTGCTACATACTGTTCATAATGATAACATTTTGATGACTATACAACTTTCCATCCTATGCATTCCTAATTTACATAAAAATTTCTCTATTACTGGACCTTTTTCTCAGCATTACCTTTTTTTAAAATTTAATTTAATTTTTATTTTATATTGGAGTATCGTTGATTTACAATGTTGTGTTAGTTTCAGGTGTACAGCAAAGTGATTCAGTTATACATATACATATATCCATTCTTTTTCAGAGTCTTTTCCCATATAGGTTATTAAAGAATATTAAGTAGAGTTCCCTGTGCTATACCGTAGGTCCTTGTTGATTATCTATTTTATATATAGTATGTGTAATTACCTTGTTATTTATTTTTTTGTTATTATAAGTTACTTGGTGATGAAAGAACAACTTCATTTATGTAGCTTTTTGATGTTTGAGGTTATTTCCTAAATATCCAAAATTGGTATTGCTAGAATTAATTATATTAATACTCTTATAGCTCTTGATACATAGTCAATTATTTTTCAATTCAGTTATGCTGTTTTATATAAAGTTTTGTACATAATATATGAATACATAACTTTCCTATGCCCTTAATTTGAACTAAATATTATCATCAAAGCTTTGCTAATTTAATTAGCAAAGTGATATCATTATTTCAGTTTGCATTTCCTTGAATAATAGCAAGACCAGCTTTTTGGTTGCATTTCCTTACCAATTATTATTTTTTCTTTTAGGAATTGTAAGCCTATATCTTTTGTCTATTATTCTTTGATATCTTGCTATATTCCTTATCAAGTTTATGGTACTTTACATAATAATAATCCTAAAATTTTGTTACATCTGCTATAAACATTTTTTTCCTTTTTTGGGGGGTACCCCATCTATGGTCTACTTTTTCTTCAATCATCTACATACCTTTTAATATGACTTTTTTTGAAGTCCCAGTCTTGAACGTGACAGTCTCCTCCTAAAAACAAAACCAAACAACCAAGAAAGAAGTCAGTAGTTTCTTACTGTTTAAGACAGCAGTTCCCATTTCTTTGTGACTCAGGACACCCATGACAGACAGTCGTCACATGCCTGTCACACTACCATTGCACATATAGGATTATGCACAACTTTTCACACATTTGTTTTCACTTCACCTTTTTCCCTTATTTAAAAAAAACTTATCAAGATTTTCTAACTCTCTGCTGAGATTGCCTATTTTTCATTTGTTACAAGCATATTTTCTTTTACCTGATGAGCATAGTTATAATATGTTAAATTATAGTTAAAATTCTTTTCTGACAGTACCAATGTCTACATTATCTTGGAGTTGGCATCTGTCAATTGCTCTTTCCCTTAGAAATATTTTCCTGAGTTTTCATATATTAAATAATTTAGGGTTGTGTCTTTGGCATGTTAATACTATGCTGTGGGAGACTCTCAATTCTGTTATATTCCTTCAAAAAGTATTCTTTTTATTTTCTTTAGAAAGCAATTAACTTGGTTAAACTCAAAATGTAAAATGAAAGCCTTCCTGCCCTGGTGGTGACTCTGCATGTATGGTTTAATGTCTGCCAGGGTCTTGGGCAAAGTGTATGTGCAGATTTTGACATTTCCTCCTCTGCTTCTCTTGTTTCTGGAGTTCCCCATCATCCTCCAGTGCTCCTAGCTGCCCAAGCCTCGTCCTTCTAAATCCCCTTGGCAGAGAGGCAGAGGATTTCCACTGCAGTTTTAACCCCATGCCAACACCATGAATGCCTGCAGGGTAAAACTGCTGCAGGGCATTGGCAGTCACCTCTTCCAAATTGTGACTCTCTTTTTGCTTTGCTACAGTCTCCAGAGCCCTCAGAGTGACTTTTTTGTTGTTGCTCAGACTTTATAGTTGTTATCTGTCAGACAGTCAAGCTGTTAGATTAGAAACCTACTCTACAATACAGGAAGCAGAACTCTTTCAGAATATATACTTATGAGGTGAAGTTTCACAAAAATACATACACTGTTTGTTCAAGGTGAACACAGAGCCATTCTGGTATGGAGTATCACTATTTTGCTCATAACTTTTTGTTTAATTATGGCTGCAAAATTTTAACAAGAAGCTGCCAGTGTACTAACATGTCTCTAAATCAATCGCCTATAAACACACTCTCAGTGAACATATACAACTTTTGTAATTCTTTTGTTCTGCTTGTTCTGATTATACCCATTGAAATGTAATATGTATCTGTTAACTATACATAATATATAAATATTTAATATATCTGAATATATATTAAATATATTTTATGTATTTAAAATATATTTTTATTGGAAAATATTTTTATATCTATTTTTAACATCTTTTTTGGAGTATAATTGCTTTACAATGGTGTGTTAGTTTCTGCTGTATAACAACGTGAATCAGCTATACATATACATATATCCCCATATCTCCTCCCTCTTGCGTCTCCCTCCCACCCTCCCTATCCCACCCCTCTAGGTGGTCACAAAGCACCGAGCTGGTCTCCCTGTGCCATGCGGCTGCTTCACACGAGCTAGCTATTTTACAATTTGGTAGTATATATTTGTCCATGTCACTCTCTCACTTCGTCTCAGCTTACCCTTCCCACTCCCTGTGTCCTCAAGACCATTCTCTATGTCTGCGTCTTTATTCCTGTCCTGCCACTAGGTTCATCAGAACCATTTTCTTTCTTTCATTCCATATATATGTGTTAGCATACGGTATTTGTTTTCTCTTTCTGACTTACTTCACTCTCTATGACAGGCTCTAGGTCCATCCACCTCACTACAAACAACTCAACTTTGTTTTGTTTTATGGCTGAGTAATATTCCATTGTATATATGTGCCACATCTTTATTCATTCATCTGTCGATGGACACTTACGTTGCTTCCATGTCCTGGCTATTGTAAATAGAGCTGCAATGAACATTGTGGTACATGTCGCTTTTAGAATTATGGTTTTCTCAGGGTATATGCCTAGTAGTGGAATTGCTGCGTCATATGGTAGTTCTATTTTCAATTTTTTAATGAACCTCCATACTGTTCTCCATAGTGGCTGTATCAATTTACATTCCCACCAACAGTGCAAGAGGCTTCCCTTTTCTCCACACGCTCTTCAGCATGTACTGTTTGTAGATTTTTTGATGATGGCCATTCTGACTGGTGTGAGGTGATACCTCACTGTAGTTTTGATCTGTATTTCTCTAATGATTAATGATGTTGAACATTCTTTCATGTGTTTGTTGGCAATCTTCTTTGGAGAAATGTCTATTTAGGTCTTTTGCCTGTTTTTGGATTGGGTTGTTTTGTTGATATTGAGCTGCATGAGCTGCTTGTAAATTTTGCAGATTAATCCTTTGTCAGTTGTTTCATTCGCAAATACTTTCTTTTGTCTTTTGGTCTTGTTTATGGTTTCCTTTGCTGTGCAAAAGCTTTTAAGTTTCATTAGGTGCCATTTGTTTATTTTTGTTTTTATTTCCATTTCTCTAGGAGGTGGGTCAAAAAGGATATTGCTGTGATTGATGTCAAAGAGTGTTCTGCCTATGTTTTCCTCTAAGAGTTTTATAGTGCCTTACATTTAGGTCTTTAATTCATTTTGAGTTTATTTTTCTGTGTTGTGTTAGGGAGTGTTCTAATTTCATTCTTTTACATGGAGCTGTCCAGTTTTCCCAACATCACTTATTAAAGAGGCTGTCTTTTCTCCATTGTATATTCTTTCCTCCTTTAACAAAAATAAGGTGACCATATGCGTGTGGGTTTATCTCTAGGCTTTCTATCCTGTTCCATTGATCTATATTTCTGTTTTTGTGCCAGTACCATAATGCATTTAAGACAATTTTAACCCTCAAAATTTCAATCACATGATAAGTTGAAAATTTTTAACATAATGCTAAGGGACAAAATGAGGGTGGAAAACTGTACATTTGTTCTAGTTCTGTGAAAAATGCCATTGGTAGTTTCATAGGGATTGCATTGAATCTGTAGATTGCTTTGGGTAGTATAGTCATTTTCACAACGTCGCTTCTTCCAATCCAAGAACATGGTATATCTCTCCATCTGTTTGTATCCTCTTTCTTTCATCAATGTCATAGTTTTCTGCATAGAGGTCTTTTGTCTCCTTAGGTAGGTTTATTCCTAGGTATTTTATTTTTTTTGTTGCACTGGTAAATGGAGATGTTTCCTAAATTTCTCTTTCAGATTTTTCATCATTAGTGTATAGGAATGCAAGAGATTTCTGTGCATTAATTTTGTATCCTGCTACTTTACCAAATTCATTGATTAGCTCTAGTAGTTTTCTGGTAGCATATTTAGGATTCTCTATGTATAGTATCATGTCACCTGCAAACAGTAACAGCCTTACTTCTTCTTTTCCGATTTGGATCCCTTTTATTTCATTTTCTTCTCTGTCTGCTGTGGCTAAAACTTCCAAAACTATGTTGAATAATAGTGATGAGAGTGGGCAACCTTCTCTTGTTCCTGATCTTAGTGGAAATGGTTTCAGTTTTTCACCATTAAGAACTATGTTGGCTGTGAGTTGGTCATATACGGCCTTTAGTATGTTGACGTAAGTTCCCTCTGTGCCTATTTTCTGGAGGGTTTTTTACCATAAATTGGTGTTGAATTTTGTCAAAAGCTTTTTCTGCATTTATTGAGATTATCATATGGTTTTTATCCTTCAATTTGTTAATATGGTGTATCACATTGATTGATGTGCATATATTGAAGAATCCTTGCATTCCTAGGATAAACCCCACTTGATCATGGTGTATGACCATTTCACGCGCTGTTGGATTCTGTTTGCTAGTATTCTGTTGAGGATTTTTGCATCTATGCTCATCAGTGATATTGGCCTGTAGTTTTTTTTCCTTGTGACATCTTTGTCTGGTTTTGGTATCAGGGTGATGGTGGCCTCATAGAATGAGTTTGGGGGTCTTCTTCCCTCTGCTATATTTTGAAAGAGTTTGAGAAGAATAGGTGTTAGCTCTTCTCTAAATGTTTGATAGAATTCGCCTGTGAAGCCATCTGGTCCTGGGCTTTTGTTTGTTGGAAGATTTTTAATAACAGTCTCAATTTCAATGCTTGTGATTGGTCTGTTTATATTTTCTATTTCTTCCTGGTTCAGTCTCAGAAGGTTGTGCTTTTCTAAGAATTTGTCCATTTCTTCTTGGTTGTCCATTTTATTGGCATATAGTTTTTTGTAGTAATTTCTCATGATCCTTTGTATTTCTGGAGTGTCAGTTGTTACTTCTCCTTTTTCATTTCAATTCTATTGATTTGAGTCTTCTCCCATTTTTTCTTGATGAGTCTGGCTAATGGTTTATCAATTTTGTTTATCTTCTCAAAGAATGAGCTTTTAGTTTTATTGATCTTTGCTGTTGTTTCCTTCATTTCTTTTTCATTTATTTCTGATCTGATCTTTATGATTTTTTTCCTTCTGCTAACTTTGGGGTTTTATTGTTCTTCTTTCTCTAATGCTTTAGGCGTAAGGTAAGGTTGTTTATTTGAGATGTTTCTTGTTTCTTGAGGTAGGATTGTATTGCTATACACTTCCCTCTTAGAACTGCTTTTGCTGCATCCCATAGGTTTTGGGTCATCGTGTTTTCATTGTCATTTGTTCCTAGGTATTTTCTGATTTCCTCTTTGATTTCTTCAGTGATTGGTTGGTTATTTAGTAGTGTATTGTTTAGCCTCCATGTGTTGTATTTTTTACAGATATTTTCCTGTAATTGATATCTAGTCTTATAGCGTTGTGGTCAGAAAAGATACTTGATACAATTTCAATTTTCTTAAATTTACCAAGGCTTGATTTGTGACCCAATATATGATCTATCCTGGAGAATGTTCCACGAGCACTTGAGAAGAAAGTGTATTCTGTTGTTTTTGGATGGAATGTCCTATAAATACCAAATAAGTCCATCTTGTGTAATGTACCATTTAAAGCTTGTGTTTCCTTATTTATTTTCATTTGGGATGATCTGTCCTTTGGTGAAAGTGGGGTGTTAAAGTCCCCTACTATGATTGTTGTACTGTCGATTTCCCCTTTTATGGCTGTTAGCATTTGCCTTATGTATTGAGGTGCTCCTATGCTGGGTGCATAAATATTTACAATTGTTGTATCTTCTTCTTGGATTGATCCCTTGATCATTATGTAGTGTCCTTCTTTTCCTCTTGTAATAGTCTTTATTTTAAAGTCTATTTTGTCTGATATGAGAATTGCTACTCCAGCTTTCTTTTGATTTCCATTTGCATGGAATATCTTTTTTTCATCCCCTCACTTTCAGTCTGTATGTGCCCCTAGGTCTGAAATGGGTCTCTTGTAGACAGCATATATACGGGTCTTGTTTTTGTATCCATTCAGCCAGTCTATGTCTTTTGGTTGGAGCATTTAATCCATTTACACTTAAGGTAGTTATCAATATATATGTTCCTATTACCATTTTCTTAATTGTTTTGGGTTTGTTTTTGTAGGTCTTTTCCTTCTCTTGTGTTTCCTTCCTAGAGAATTTCCGAATTTCCTTTAGTATTTGTTGTAAAGCTGATTTGGTGGTACTGAATTCTCTTAGCTTTTGCTTGTCTGTAAAGTTTTTAATTTCTCCTTCAAATCTGAATGAGCTCCTTGCTGGGTAGAGTAATCTTGGTTGTAGGTTTTTCTCTTTCATCACTTTAAATATGTTCTGCCACTTCCTTCTGGCTTGCAGAGTTTCTGCTGAAAGATCAGCTGTTAACCTTATGGGGATTCCCTTGAATGTTATTTGTTGCATTTCAGTTGCTGCTTTAAATATTTTTCTTTGTATCTAATTTTTGATAGTTTGATATGTGTCTTGGCATGTTTCTCCTTGGATTTATCCTGTATGAGACTCTCTGCGCTTCCTAGATGTGATTGACTATTTCTTTTCCCATATAAGGGAAGTTTTCAACTATAATCTCTTCAAATATTTTCTCAGTTCCTTTCTTTTGCTCTTCTTCTTCTGGGCCCCCTATAATTCAAATGTTGGTTTGTTTAATGCTGTCCCAGAAGTCTCTGAGATTGTCCTCAATTCTTTTCATTCTTTTTTCTTTATTCTGCTCTGCAGTAGTTATTTCCACTATTTTATCTTTCAGGTCACTTATCCGTTCTTCTGCCTCAGTTATTCTTTTATTGATTCCTTCTAGAGAATTCTTAATTTCATTCATTGTGTTGTTCATCAATGTTTGTTTGCTCTTTAGTTCTTCTAGGTCCTTGTTAAACGTTTCTTGTATTTTCTCCATTCTCTTTCCAAGGTTTTGGATCTTTAGTATCATTATTCTGAATTCTTTTTCAGGTAGACTGCCTATTTCCTCTCATTTGTTTGCTCTGGTAGGTTTCTTCCTTGCTCCTTCATTTGCTGTGTGCTTCTCTGTCTTCTCATTTTGCTTAACTTACTGTGTTTGGGGTCTTCTTTTCACAGGCTGCAGGTTCACAGTTCCCGTTGTTTTTGGTGTTGCCCCTAGTGGCTAAGGTTGATTCAGTGGGTTGTGTAGGCTTCCGGGTGGAGGAGACTGGTGCCTCTGTTCTGCTGGATGAGGCTGGATCTTGTTTTTCTGGTGGGCAGGACCATGTCCAATGGTGTGTTTGGGGTGTCTGTGACCTTATTATGATTTTAGGCAGCCTCTCTGCTAATGGGTGGGGTTGTGTTCCTGTCTTGCTAGTTGTTTGGCATGGGGTGTCCAGCACTGTAGCTTGCTGGTCATTGAGTTGAGCTGGGTCTCAGTGTTGAGATGGAGATCTCTGTGAGAGCTTTCGCCAATTGATATTACATGGAGCTGGGAGGTCTCTGGTGGACCAATGTCCTGAACTTGGCTCTCCCACCTCAAAGGCACAGGCCTGACACCCGCCCAGAGCACCAAGACCCTGTCAGCCACATGGCTCAGAAGAAAAGGGAGAGAAAAAAAAGAAAGAAAGAAATAATAAAATAAAATAAAGTTATTAAAATAAAAAAAAATTATTAAAAATAAAATAATTAAAAAGTCATAAAAAGAAGAAAGACGAGAGCAACCAAACCAATAAGCAAATCCACCAATGATAACAGGCACTAAAAACTATACTAAAAAAAGAAACCCTAGGACAAATGGTAAAACCAAAGCTATACAGACAAAATCACACAAAGAAACTTACAATATAGACACTCACAAAAAGAGAAAAAGGAAAAATATATATATACCTATATATATGAGAAAAAAAAAAGGAAGAGAGCAACCAAATCAATAAACAAATCTACCAATGAAAATAAACTCTAAATACTAAACTAAGATAAACATAAAACCCAAAACAAATTAGACGCAGAAAGCAAATGTCAAGTCTACAGCTGCTCCCAAAGTCCACCTCCTCAATGTGGGATGATTCGTTGTCTATTCAGGTATTCCACAGATGCAGGGTACATCAAGTTGACTGTGGAGATGTAATCCGCTGCTCCTGAGGCTGCTGGGAGAGATTTCCCTTTCTCTCCTTTGTTCGCACAGCTCCTGGGGTTCAGCTTTGGATTTGGCCCCGCCTCTGCGTGTAGGTCACCTCAGGGCATCTGTTCTTTGCCCAGACAGAACAGGGTTAAGGAAGCAGCTGATTTGGGGGCTCTGGCTCACTCAGGCCGGGGGTAGGGAGGGTTACAGAATGCGGGGCGAGCCTGTGGCAGCAGAGGCCAGCATGACATTGCAACAGCCTGGGGGCGCTGTGTGTTCTCCTGGGAAAGTTGTCCCTGCATCACAGGACCCTGGCAGTGGCGGGCTGCACAGGCTCTGGGGAGGGGAGGTGTGGATAGTGACCTGTGCTCGCACACAGGCTTCTTGGTGGCTGCAGTAGCAGCCTTAGAGTTTCATGCCCATCTCTGGTGTCCGCGCTGATAGCTGTGACTCCTGCCTGTCTCTGGAGCTCGTTTAGGTGGTGCTCTGAATCCCCTCTCCTCGCGCACCCCGAAACAATGGTCTCTTGCTTCTTAGGCAAGTCCAGACCTTTCCCGGACTCCCTCCCAGCTAGCCGTGGTGCACTAACCCCTTCAGGCTGTGTTCAAGCCGCCAACCCCAGTCCTCTCCTTGGGATCTGACCTCCGAAGCCCGAGCCTCAGCTCCCAGCCCCCGCCCGCCCCGGCGGGTGAGCAGACAAACCTCTTAGGCTGGTGAGTGCTGGTCGGCACCGGTCCTTTGTGCGGGAATCTCTCTGCTTTGCCCTTGCACCCCTGTTGCTGCACTCTCCCCTGTGGCTCCAAAGCTTCCCCCCATCTCCGCCAGTGAAGGGGCTTCCCTTCCTAGTGTGTGGAAACTTTTCTTCCTTCACGGCTCTCTCCCAGAGGTGCAGGTCCCGTCCCTATTCTTTTGTCTCTGTCTTTCCATTTTTCTTTTGCCCTACCCAGGTACGTGGGGAGTTTCTTGCCTTTTGGGAGGTCTGAGGTCCTCTGCCAGAGTTCAGTAGGTGTTCTGTAGGAGTTGTTCCACATGTAGATGTATTTCTGATGTATTTGTGCGGAGGAAGGTGACCTCCACGTGTTACTCCTCCGCCATCTTGAAAGTCTCTCTCAATGTGAAAATATTGACATAAATCAGTCTCTTGTAGTTTATCAAGCTCTGTCCCTTGTGGTTCATCACCATCAAATCAGTTTGATAAATATTCTCATGTAGATTTCTGGTAATTTATGTTTCTTTTCTCCAGAAGAAGCAAACTCTGACTAAATTGGTTTACGCTAAATTGGCTTACGCTGACTCCCATAAATATTTTGCATC
This sequence comes from Orcinus orca, assembly GCF_937001465.1. Lineage (NCBI taxonomy): Eukaryota > Metazoa > Chordata > Mammalia > Artiodactyla > Delphinidae > Orcinus > Orcinus orca. Next base: position 156,711,929 of record NC_064560.1, on the reverse strand, counting down.
TACCTCATAACTACTTTATAATATTTTGATACAGTACCTAGGTTTTATTGTTTATATTTTGAGTTTAAAAAGATGTTTTTGAACTCCTATACTAATAGATATTTTGTAAGTTCCATGACAAACAGTTTAAGTTCCCATAGGAAGCTGGGAGCCAGTGCTCATGAATAGACTTTTCCATACATTTCCAAAGGCAGTTGGAGCTTTACTGTGCTGGTTAGGGCAAGGTCAATGGACTCGCGGTGGCTGGCAGGAGTGGGAGAATCCAGTTCCTTTTTGATCAAACATCTTAAGAACACTGGCATTATCACTGGTATTCATTCTATGTTCTGATATGAATATTAAAACTTTGATAAGAGCATGAGAATTTTGGCACTATTACTAGTTTCCTCCACCTCACATATTGGCCACCACTTTGTACACCTGGTAAAATGAGCCTTGCAGCAAGTCGCAGGAGAGCAGTATTGTCTAACTTCAGATCTAAGTCCATTTTCACGGGCCATGTTCACTGGTGTGTTTTTCGTACAGAGAAGCAGGAATATATACACCTTTTACATGCAAACAATATTTGCCCCACTAGGACCACTTCAATCAACCATTAGCAATCATAAGAAGCATTGATACTAATATACAATACTTGTATTTGTGACAGAATGTCCATGTGGATGCCTTTCTAAAGAGTAAACCTGTGTACATATGACTAGTGTCATATTCTCAGCTCAGCTTCTATTCCACAAAGCCAATCAACTTGCTGTCCTTTATCCATGCTGCACTGGGTCCTCACCAGTGACCCTTTGCTTGGTCATCCTTACAGCCTCTTTCTTCCTCTTTGACCATCACATGAATCCCACACTTCAGCCCACATCTGAAAACTGACCCCCTCAAGAAGCTTCTCCAGCAACTTCCTCTTGATCTCGGTTTTAGAAGATAGATTACTAAGTCGGTGCTGCATTAATTTGTACTTGTTTTTAATCCTACCTGCTCATTTTTACTCACTTCCCTGGCTAAACAAATTACTGAGCACCTGACTACAATTGCTCCCACAATCTCTCATGTGGGCCTGAAATTTACTTAATACCCCATACTGGTAGATTAAAAAATATTAAAAAATCTTTTTATTATATAGCTAATGCTGTTACATTGTGGAAAAATTATAAAATAGAGAAAATAATAAAATTACCCATAATTCCACCTGCAAGCAACAGCAACTGTTTGCACGTTGGCATCTATCCTTCTAGAGATCATTCTATATAATTACATAGCTATAGAGATGGATATGGATGCAAACCTAAATATAGACACAGATATAAATATATTACAAATGAAAAAACTGACTAGATTATGAATGATTATGAAAATAATTGCATGGGGAAAATGCAATTTAGATACTTTATGTTAACATTATGCTTTACCAGTTTTTAGGTTTAATTCCAAAAGACTGTCTTCCTTTACCTGGAAGAGTGAAAAGGAATACTGGATTCCAATTTGCTGGATATAAGGACTTTCCTGGATATAAGGAAGGTTAAATACAAACATAGGTTCCTGAGGGATATTTAAGCTCCTTTAGATATTTTAACAGAAACAGTAACAAAACTACATAGACGTTAATACATAGGGATAAATGTAAATGTGGTCTTCTCTGAAGACTAGAGCAAAATGGCAAAACAATCCTCCAGGTTGCCACAGAAAATTCTGCTTCTATCTACGTGGTAAGTTTTCATGGGGCCATGAAACCCAGCTCTGATGCTGTCATTACCAAGTCCTGAGACCACAGGGAAGTCCCTTTACCTGTCTCAGCAGCGACAGCCTGAGTTTTAAAATGAGGATGTTATAGAGGAGATCATGGATGAGAGAATGTAGCTCATCAGCTGTGGTCATTACTCCTTTGCTTCTAGATAAGAAGAGGGACTGGCTTCTTGTTAGTTTCTATACTCTTTTCCTTCCCTTATAAATAGAAATTACAATTTCAAAAGACATTCCTTTTTCTCTTTTTTTTTTTTTTTTTTTTTGGAGTCAGTATCACTTGAGAGTTTTCAGCTTCTTGGAGACTTGCAAGGACCTTCTGACAAATAAAGACACACACCCCCACCCCACGACCTTATCCTCATGCTCATGGAAAGCTTTTGTATGATCATATGCCATCTCCTGGGTTTGGCAGGACCAGAAAATACAACATAGGGTGAGACCAAGCAATTTCAGAGCTTTTGAAACTCAGTAGGAAAAAAATAATGGAAGCTATTAGAAAATGGGTGAGAGATAAACCTAAGCGGTGTCTGCCCTGTCTTGTTTTCTTGTGCTATTACGTTATTCCTGGGGGGAGGAGGGGGGAAATATCTTCATAGCACAGAGACACCATACAAACATTAAGGGAGCTCATCACTTCCACACAAAAAAGGCTAACACACTCTTTTATAAGCTGGCATTCTTTGGATAGGATTTTGTTAAATGGCATTGTAACATATTTATTCAGACATAGTTTTAGTTTCTATAGCCATGTGGGTAAGACAGAGAAATTAGAGGAAAGAAGGAATTGGTGAGATGAAGAGTAAAGTAAGTCCAGACATGGGCTCTCAAACTTGAGAGTCTGAGCACCAGTTTCCTCAACTGTAAAATGTAGATAGTCATTCTCAGTGAGGTGTCATGATATTCAAATTATATCATTGATCTGAAAGGGCTGATAAATCAGAAAGCATTATATAATTATAAGGGAATATTACTACAAAAGATGAAAATCCCCTTGCCTGTACTCTGAGCATGCGTGATGTTCTCCCATAGCAAGATTTCCTCTCCTGATGCCTGTACAATCCTCATTTACTGTACTTTCTACATTTTGCCACCAATCTAGACTTCCTCTCTGAGCTCCAGAATGTTCATCCAATTGCCTACTTGACCTGTGCACTGAGATATCTCAAAGGCACTGCAAACTCTACAGGTCCAAAGGTAAACTCATGGTCTTTCCTCCTCAAACCTCTTTCAGCACTCCTTAACTCAGGAAATGGTGTCGTTTCTCAACCAGTGACTCAAGTCAGAAATTTTGAGTTATCACTGACATCTCCCTTTCACTCATGCTCTGTATCCAACCCATCACCAAATCCCATTAATAGTATCGTCTTAAATATCTCTTGAGTTTGCCTACTTGTTTGCATCTTCATCACTACAACAATCACCATCCTGGTTCAAGCCAACCTCACTTCTAGTCTCCTCACTTCTCTTTCTGTACCCCCATTCTTAGCTCACCCCCTCTCACCCATGTGTTTACCACACTATTCACCCGAATAATTTTTTCAAAACACAGATCTGATCATGTAACCCTTCTGCTTCAATGGCTTCCCATCTTAGGGAAAAAGACAATGATGACTCCACAGTCCAGCCATCACCCACTGGTCCAGCCTTATCTTGCCAGTTCCATACTATCTGCACTAGGCTTTTCTGTTTCTTGAATTTGTAATTTTCCCTCCTGCTACAGACTGCTGTGCTTTCTATGAGCCCTACCTAGAACCTCTTCCCTCGACTCTTCACCTGATTACCGAAGGTGTTATTTCCTTTTCCTTGACATACCTGACTAGGGCAAAGCCCCCCATCATATACCCATGAAGCATCATGTATGCCAACTTCAGAGCCCTTTCATGATTATGGTTTTATAGTTACTTCTGTGAAGCTGTCTCCTCCATTGTCTCTTCAAGCATGTCTGTTTGGCTCCATCCCCAGTGTCTGACCTATACTAGATGCTGTATAAATATCTTTTTGAATAAATGAATGAATGAGTGGATGAGTGACAATACAGTTATTCATTATTTCTATATTTGTCTTCCCTAGGAAAAGTGAGCTCCTAAAAAGGCAAGTACACCTAATTCATCTTAGAAGCCTTCAGTGTCTAACACTGTTCTAACATATAACAAATATAAAACGTTTGTTGAAGGAACAAATTAATTCCAATATTGAGGTATATATATAATTGAAAAAACAGAGTCATATGGATCTTAATTTGGGTCCCTCCTCTTTCCTTCACTAGTGGTAAAACCAGGGACAAGTGACCTAGCCTTTCAGAAACTGTTTCCTCATTACATACCTATCTTACAAATCTGTCATAAAAGAGGGAGCTAACCCATGTAGAGACCCCACAGAGAGACTAATAAATAGTAATCACGCAAAGTTTCACCAGTGTTCCTTCTCCCTCTCTCAGAGTCTGTATACCACCCACCTTGATACATCTGAGATATTATGGTGTGTCTTGCCCACTTTTTGTTTGAGAATGTAATCCTATGACCCTGAGTCTGACAAGTCTTAGTATCCTCATTTTTTCTCTCCCAAAGCTCATTCATTAATTCAGTGATTCATTCTTGGGCCCACCCATTCATTAAACTGTTGACTCATCAAGAGGTTGCTGTGTACCAAGCACTGTGTCGTGCATCCGTGATGACCCAAATAGCCCTCCTGATGCTTAGAGTCTACTGGGAGAGCCGGCCATCAGAGAAACACTTATGTGAATAACTATTTTCAAAGCTAGGGGAATTCAGTCTTCAGGCAGGATTCAGTCAAGGCTTTCCTAAGAATAGATGCTAGGAATGAGAAGTGAGGAGGACCTAGTCTGGCAAGGATGGTTTTCCCGAGGAAGAGATGTTGAAGCTGAGAAGGGGAGGATGAAAAGGGTTAGGCAAGGGAAGAGGGTATAGAAATATCTCTAGGTAAAGGTGCCAACATGTGTGAAGGTGCTGAATGAGGCTATCTGAGAATCTAAAAGAATACTGATGTTTCTGGAGGGTGCCAGTGAGGAGTGAGTGGTGTGGAAGGAGCTTACAGAGGTGGAGAGATGCCATGGTCTGCAAGCCCCTGCAGACCATGCTAAATGTCATTCACCTGCTGTGCAGAGAGTCAGGCAAAAGTATGGAAGGAATTCAAGGCAAATTCAATATGAAGGAATGCAGAATCCAATCTGATGGTTAAGGGAATTCATGGCAATCTCGGACAGAGTGTAGAAAACATCTATTTAAATTAGGTGATAAAAATTGAGAGAAGTTATGAGTGAACTAGGTAAGAGTATAACTTGAACCCATGGAATGCTGGTAGTGAAACCAATACCGTGTAAGGGATATGGACTCAGAGTCCCTTGTTGATACATCAGCTATAAAAAGGGTCCAACATGTCATCTATGGCTTGAATAGAATCATCCTGGACACATGTAGCCCTGGAATCCCTCCAGCTATAAATTTATACAAATTAACAAATGCCTTGGTAACCTCAGCCTGCCTGAAATGAAAATATGCTCCAAGAGGGTTTAAAATTAAATTTAAAATGATAAAGTAAATCAAACCTATCATTTGGTTTAGGAATAATCTCTGTGCTGTAACTTAACATGTAATGTTTGAAAGGTTCTTGACATTTTAGACTTGTGATTTTAAGTTTAAACATAAAAGAAAGTTAACTAAACTTGTGAATAATATTGAAAATTTAAGAGAATTTGACAATTAGATTCACTAGAGCTATTCAAATACTTGGAAAGTTCCTGTTTGTTAGTGTAGACATTCAAAGATTCCCCCCAGTAAAGTCAAATAGAGTAAATGTATACATGAGTTTAAATGTTTAAGATAATTTAATTAATTGAACTTGTATATGGGATCAATTGCATAAGGCAGTTTAATTTGTATAATTTGAGCTCTTCAAACATTAATCAAAGAAAAAATGAAAGTGGTTGTTCTTACTAAATTTATAAACAGGATAACAAGATTTGTAAGCTGAACTCAAAGACCTGAGGGAAAAAGTCTGTTTTAACTTTGCAAATTTAACAAATTGAACATTATTTTAAAACAAAGTAACTGTAAGTACTCTGTTCCACACTCAAAAATGGTTCTGAACATTTACCAAAAACAAATACCCTCACACTGATTTTAAGAACTCGAGACTCTCAGTGCAATTGTTGGTCTACAGTCACCTCAGATTTCTTGATATATGTGTGTGTGTGTGTGTGTGTGTGTGTATACTAGTAATCCCTTCCTGAATTAGAGACTGGCTATGAATACATTTTAAGCTATGCTAGCCAAATCAGTCTTTGGCTGGATTAAAGACAGAATCTGAAATTAGTTCTCTGGAAGCTCATTCATTTCTCTACTTCTGTGGTTTCCTTTCATATCTTAGTAAAAATGACAGCCTCGTCATGTAGGGGGAATGGAACTCCTTAACTGTCGGTGAGGTTGGAGAGGTGAGCTGGATGTGGGGCCAACAGACTGGACTGGTTCAAAGCCCAGAGTGACTCACAGAGCTGTGGGGACACAGACTAGGACCCAAAGAGGGGAAGAATTAGTGATACCATCAACTGTCCAGACAGGATTTAAGTACGCCACCCTAAAACATGACATGCTGGAAGTGAAGGGGGAGGCTGGACAGAGAAGTGAGGTGCCGGGCAGGGAAGGAGGACGCTCCAGACCCCTAGGAGCAGGCCAGCTGGCCTCCACGTGAGAGTTTCTGAGAGCAACACTGAAGGGCTGGAGGGGCAGGTCGATGGCAGTTTACTGTAGAGAGCACTGAAGACAATTTCCAGAGTCCACTGGCTGGTGGGGTGGACGTTCCCAGTGTCATGTAGGACTAGACATAAGATGCGCTAGAGCTGAATCAGGGAGTGAGGCTGGAGGCACGCTTCTTTTCCGTGTTCCACCAATCATGTTTTAAAACCTTAAATCATTGGAACATTTTCCAAAAAAGTAAATCTTAATTGTAAACCAATACACCACAGATAAGGAAAGCTGCATTGTTGAAGAGGAGATGGGGGAGGGGCATTGGGTTCCCTTTTATCTACTGGAGATGGAAGAGGTCCAGTTAGCCTCCTTTTAATCATTGGGGATGGGAGAGAGGCACCCGTAACTTCTCTTTCAACCATTATGGGCGGAGGGGTGGGAGGCACACGCAGCCCCTCCTTCAATCCTTACCCCATCCCTGAGGGCAACTCAGAGAGATCTGAGTTAGCAAACTCTTGCCTCTGATCATTTGCCCTTAGTCTTGTCCAAGAAAAACACAAATGTGTATGTTGTCTTATAAAGAGGCTCTTGCGATGTTGGCCACAGCTGGAGACAAACAAGAAAATTAAGTTTCCATGATAGTTATCAGGCTTGAAAGTAGACAAGGAAGAAAAATATATTGCCCATATTTTCTCTGGCACAAAATTAGGGTGTAATTACACAATGGCAACTGTCCTGTGAACAACTATAGCCTCAGGCTTTGCTCATAATGGTTACCACCAAGGCAGAATATTCCGGGTTGTTGTGGATCTGAAGCTGTGCTACACTGAGCTGGAGTGACAGGACGTTTCTGTGACGAGGGTAAAGAGCATACTGAGTGCTCATGTCTAATCAGTACTAAGTGCTGGGCTGCGTATTTGCCACGTAACGTGAATAGTTATAATGAAATACAGGGGAAGGTGTGTGGCAGAGGCCACTTGTTCTTTATTAAAGGGAATACAAATTGGTCCAACTTTCCCTTAGAGAAATTTGGCAGTACAATCACCATTTTAAGTGTGCATAAGCATCAACACAGCAATTCCACTTCTAGCAGTGTATCCTATAGAAATACTCAGCAGAGGTACACATAGAGAGAGAGAGAGATAAGGACTTTTTTGCAGCGTGGTTTTTAACAGCAAAAATGGGAATACTAAAATAACTTTTAATAGAGATTTTACCTAATATATTATATATATATATTACATAATCTGTACCCAGTATGGGACACAACACAGCTTTCAAAAGGAGATACTTCTAAATGTATGGGCATGGAGGGATATGCGTGTAGTAAAAAGCAAAAGAGAGTTTCAGGCAGTCTGCATAGTATACTTCCATTTGTGTGTAAAAACCTCAAAACTATGCATCTACATAATGCATATAGACAGCTGGAGCCACAGTAACTGACATCGCCACAGAAAAAGGTAAACACCAAATGTTAACATCTTTTTCCCCTGGGGAGCAGGTGTACAGGAAAAACTTTAACTTCCTACTCTTCACTGGTAATCGAAATACTTTCAACAAGAAAACAACAAAGTGGGCACGAAAAACAAGAGAATGACAGAGTCAGCATTTGCAGCCCGGCTGGGCTGACTCACTGTCCGAATCTTCTGCCCTATGCCACAAGCCACAAGCCAATTTTATATATAGACAGCTGGCCACTGTCTATATATAAAATTACCTGTCAGGCTACCACTTGGTCTACCAACACCGTGGGACTCCTCTCAGCTGTCACTACTCCTGTTGCAGGAGGCTGGGGCCAAAATTTTAGTTCCTGTTTCATCTCCTCAGAACGATGACCAGCCGTTTAGAACCCCTGAGATGGAGAAGGGCACTTGCTATTTGAGACCCCAGACTCCTTTGACCAGGAATTTCCCTTTTCATTAATCAAAAATAAAGACTTCTCTTAAAAATCTAAACATAAGTTACCTGTTAAGCAAACCTCTGAACAGAGCAGATGCTGAGAACAAACGTCTCAAGCAGACAAGCCTGGGGCCTAGTTAACTACCCCAGCCCTTCCCATCACTTAAACCCCCGGTCCTGTTGCTGTAGGTAGGTTGAGGAGGGGCCTGGGTTCTTTTCCATCTACTTGAGTGCTGTGAAAACCCTCCATGGCTAATACTTGGTGTGGTTCCAGTGAGAAGCCTTCTGGGCCTGCTGGTCTCCTGGCCCCCTGGGGCCTGGCTTTCTGAGACTCTGATCTCAGACGTTCCCTGCTCAGGCTCTGTGGCCAAGGGAGCCAGCTATGGCAGAAAGGCCTCTGACTTTCCTGACCTTGTGCTTTTTCACCTCTTTCTCAAGCCCAGGCTTTTGCCCTCAGCAGCCAGACCCTCTTAGTGCTGGTCACAAGCTACTCACAGGTCTGTGCCACTCCAGGCTCAGACACCTTCTCATCCATGTTACTGACCAACAGGAGAAACTCTTTTGCTTGATGTTACAATTCTGTTTGCACTCTTTCTGTCTGTTCGGGAAAGATCTGCTTTTGACCCCTTGCTTCTAACTTTTCAGATATCCATGGTTTTTTTGAGGTATCATCAGATTAACAGGAACAAGATGTATTTCTCTGGTTCCTATCTCCACAGACCATAGTGACCTCCACCTCTTCCTACTTCACCCCCAAGGGTCTCCATCATTCTTCTTCTGGGATAGTTGGATCTTCCTCACAATCCACAAGGCGGGCACCACGTCGCCATCAGTGTTCCCTGCACTCAGCAATGAAAGAGGCAGAACCGGGACAGGAGCCTCAACATGACAGGCAGGCTGGGGAGGGCCTTCAGAACACTGACCTTTCTGTGCCTGGAGGTCTGCTGGGTAAGGATCTACCCAACCCCCATCCCTCACCATCCCACCATTTAAAACCAACAAACATTTATTTTAAATCTTTGTCTCCGAGATTTTTCAGTAGGATTCTGTGAGGAGTCCCCAGGGGCGATGCATCTGAGATTTGAAATGAATATTCAATATTATAATTTAAGACTCTTATTCAAATTTGGGTTTTATGTTCTTCAAACAAGTGTTTGCGATACCAGTCTTAGCAACTGTCAGTTTAAAAACCTCTGTCTCCTCTTCTCATAGGAAAGAAATCTCATGGATGGCTCCATGTTTAGTTCAGAAGACAGAAAACTCTTTGCGGGTGGTTCCTTAACTCAGAAAGCTAGGAGAATGAAGAAAATTTGGAAGTCTGTCTCCAAAACAGCCCTGATTGACATGATGACTGTGCTTATCCACCACCACTGCCCTCAATTCCCCCAGGTCCTGGGACGGAGGTATGTTGGTACAGTGGATAAGACCTAGCTTTGCAGACAGTGGTGGACCAAGCCTGAGCAAATGTGTTTGGGGAGATTTCTGAAGACAGGCCTCTATCTTGGTCTGATCTTCGACATTTCTCAAATGTTCTGGTTCTGTCCTGCAGAAGTTTGCACATTGTACCCAGTCCCATTCCAAATTCCACCTCTTAAGTGTTTAAGCTTCCTGAGTGACTCTGTTTGGAGGTAACCACTGGTTACAAAAGAAAAGAAAGGAAAATACTGCAAGCGACTACTCTTCTCTTCCTTGGTTTCTAAAGTACTTCTTTTCTGATACACCATAAAATGTCTTTATTTATTATGTTTACTGTTTATCATTTATCTCTTCCTGTGGAATGTAAACTTCAAAAGGGCAGGAATCTTTGTTTTGTTTACTGACAAATCCCATATGCCTGTAAAAGATCTGACATATAGTAGGCAGTCAAAAAGTATTTGCTGAATTAAATTGAAGTTGAAACTGGGACACAGTTCAAAGTTCCCTTCCCTGATATCTGAACCCTCTGATTTTCAAAGCTTTTCTTGATTATGGGTTAGGCCCATTTGTGCCAGCTTGTTGGTATTCTCCTTGGAGGCGGCCATGCTCCCTCCTCCTGCCAACTGCTGTGACACTGATACATTGTATACAGCTCCTCCTAGGCACGGAGACAGTCTTCCATATCAGAGCCCACAGCCAAGCTCAGGCAACCAGCTCAGATGTGAAACCCTAGACTTGGCAGCTGGCACCTGGCAGCCAGACATGATAAGCGGTCCCCAGCTTTCTTCAGACATTTCCAAGCACTCCTGGGTATGCCCGCACTTCCCTGAGCATGAGCTTTTTCACTTGACATGACTTGGAAGGGAATGAGCAAGCCCTGGTGCTCTGCTCACCATCAGCTGCTTTTCATTGGAGCAAACATTCAGCCATACCCATGTGTTTGGCCCAGCCCTGCCTGGAGAAACGGGCACAAAAGCTGGGCCAGTGACCAGCAGGGCCAGAAGTGGGCCCCAGATTCAGGCTCCCTGCCAGGCAGAAGGGAAGAGGACTGCAGATTGTCACTGAGGAAATAGAAGCACTGAAGACCAGATGGGTGAGGGGATTCGTCCAACATCATATGGCAAGATGGTGGCAAACTGGACTGCATTTCCTACTCCTTCACTGCCCTGCCTCTTGGCTGTTACGTATCTTCTTCTACCTTTAGCCCAAGCGACAGGGCCACCACACCTGCCCTGCATGAGTATGGCTCAGCCATGGAGGGTCTTTGAGGCCTTTCTTGTCTACGTGTCTTCACACAGCTCAGTTGGTTCTTTACTGGAAGACAACTGACTTCAATGACATTCTCATTCATTCTATTTCACCCATCTCTTTTGCCCTGAGCACCTAACACAGTTACTTGCATTTGATAGGTACTCGATAGAGAGCCACTGAATAAAGAAAGAAATGAATAAGTAAATATGTTTCATCCCCTTAGTTCTACAGATGTGGCACATGGTTTCTTCCATGAGTATTGTAGTTTAAGCACCAACCTACCAAGGCAATCACACAGCTGACCAGTCCTCACTTCTGGGAGCAGATCTCCAGGGTGGATATTTTAGGTAATTTGGTGCTCTTGAGCAAAGGCAAGGAGGCCTGGTTGTTGAGCATCAGGCCTTCTGGAATTGATACCCCAAATGGGAATTTCCAGCAGGCCAAGGAGAGACCAGGACCAAAGGGGCAGGTATGAGACAGAAGAGAAGTATTTCTGCCCTGCATCACCCAACATCAGAGCTGGGCAATGACAGTCTATTTCTTACTAGCTAGGCTAATGTGTCAGCAACGATGCAGCCAGATAAGTGAAAGCATTTGAGTTATAAAAATACATTTTAGGTTAATTTCTGGGAGACAACATGTCAAAATGGCAATAGGACAGGTATTGTGGTTAAATCAACGAGGTTCATATCCCTGCTGCACCATTTACCAGCTGCAAAACTTAGGACAATTACTTAACTTTGTTTACTCATTTGTAATAAGGAGGAAAGTAAATAGCTGGCAGGAATAATGTGAACGTGAAAAGGAAAAATAATGTGTGTGTGTATGTGTGTGTGTGTGTGTGTGTGTGTGTGTGTGTGTGCGCGTATCTTAACACAGTACCCAAAACATTGAAAGTACTCAGTTGCTAGTATAAGACTAACTTCAGTCTTTCATCATCACTCAATAATTGTTTTTAAGCACCTGGTATGTGCTAAGCAGTTGGTATTCTGTTTAAGTTTTATTTTAAAATATCCCACATTAAGAAATATTCACTTTGAGGACTTCCCTGGTGGCGCAGTGATTGGGAGACTGCCTGCCAATGTGGGGGAGATGGGTTCGAGCCCTGGTCCAGGAGGATCCCACGTGCCATGGAGTGGCTGGGCCCGTGCGCCACAATTACTGGGCCTGCGTTCTAGAGCCCAAAAGCCACAACTACTGAAGCCCGCATGCCTGGGGCCCATGCTCTGCAATGGGGGAGGCCACCGCAATAAGAAGCCCATGCACCACAGCAGGGAGTGGCCCCCGCTCGCCGCAACTAGAGAAAAGCCCACATGCAGCAATGAAAACCCAATGCAGCCAAAAATAAATAAATAAATAAATTTATTTTTTTAAAAAAGAAAAAAGAAATACTCACTTTGAAGAAAGTTTTCAGAAGCGGCAGAGGCATTTTATAAAAGTTGCAGGTGAGCTGTACTCATTGATAAGTCACCAAAAGAAGCCTCGGTAACACTAGCTCTGTGCTTGGTAACTATTAATGAGCAACAGCTCCCTCTGACTGAGTAACTGGGAAAACACTATCTTCTGATTAGAGAGGATATGGTCTTGAAAAACTATCTTCTTAACAAAGGGAAACCTGTGTGGTTTCTTGCCTTTTGCCTTTATTGCATGAAAGGGAGGTGGTAAGAAAGAAAAACCGCCCCAGGTCTTTAAGTCAGGTGTATCCACCTTTATAAAATTCACGTGCTTCATGTGGGGTTTCAATGTTTTTTAAGCTAATAACAATCTTGAGTCAAGAGGCTCCTCGTTTGGTGTAAGTACTGGATGTAGCTCCGAGATTAATGAAATACACAGTCTTTATTTCAAATTATTTTAGTTTTGTCTGTCATCCTTTATTTTGCCCCAATGTAGATTAATTAAAATCAGTTCAGAATTATATAATTAATTACATTCAGCTTTAATTATGGTTCCTGCTAACATGATATCCGGTGAGAGTCAGTTACTAATGGCCACAGCCAAGTGCGGTCCCTACTGGGTTTGTGTTAGCTAAAGAAATTTCAGAAAATTTTGGCTAATGAATTGTGGCCTGTAGGCCACATGTTGGATCCCCAGGGTACTGGTGATCTGAACTGCTTGGAAGGGAAACTGAGATCACCCTATATATACCTTCGATAGCTTAGGCCAAGTTGACAAATCATGTTGCCTTCTTGATTTTTTTCATCCTAGCACACATCACTGTTGATCACTATACTCTCTCCTAGTAAGCCTAAACTCTGCCCCAGAATATTTTTCAAGATAGCCATCACCAGTTGTATTAGTTATCTATTGCTGCCTAGCAAATTACAACAAACTTAGCAGTTTTAAAAAACACACATTGGGCTTCCCTGGTGGCGCAGTGGTTGAGAGTCCGCCTGCCGATGCAGGGGACACAGGTTCGTGCCCCGGTCCGGGAGGACCCCACATGCCACGGAGCGGCTGGGCCCGTGGGCCACGGCCGCTGAGCCTGCGCGTCCGGAGCCTACGCGTCCGGAGCCTGCGTGTCCGGAGCCTGTGCTCCGCAACGGGAGAGGCCACGGCAGTGAGAGGCGCGCGTACCGCAAAAACAACAACAACAACAACAACAAACATTTATTATCCCACAGTTTCTGTAGGTCAGGCTTCTGGGCATGGTTTAGCTGGATTCTCTGTTTCAAGATCTTTCACAAAGCTGCAATCCAAGCGCTGGCCAGGGCTGGGATCTCATCTCATCCAGGGCTGGGGAAGGATTTGCTTCCATGCTCCTGTGGTTGTTGGCAGCATCTAGTTCTTCACAAGCTGCCAGGCTGAGGGCCTCCATTTCTTGCTGGTTGTTGGCTGGAGGCTTAGCTCCTGCCACATGGCTCTTTCCCTAGGCAGCTCACAACATGGCAGCTTCCTTCTTCAAAGCCAACAAGGAAGGGAGTCTTCTAGCAAGACAGCCGTTACAATTTTATGTAATTAGGTACAGCTTGTCACCTTTGCTGTATTCTACTGGTTAGAAGCAAGTCACATGTCCTGCCCACATTCAATAGAAGGGGATTACACAAGGGTGTGAATACCAGGAAGTGGGGATCATAAGGGTTACCTTAGACTGTCCCTTACACCAATATATCAGAGTTATCTGGAGAGATAACACAGTTTCACCTTTTTTGATTTAGGCAGTTAGATTGCCTGTGATGGGAATTTTTGACCAGCTGAACCAGGCCACTTAAAAGTATTTGAAGGTCATGTTAAGCCATTCCTGGAAGACTATAACTCTAAGAATTTTTGTTACAAAGGAGCATTCTAATTAAATTCTAAGTACTCAAACTAAAAAATATTAGGGAAGACTTGCACGTTCAGCAATATGGCAAAGTTTTTCAGTACAAAACGTCTAAGAATATAGGATAAAAATACATGAAAACTTTAAAGGCACGGCTGAGTCCATAAAAAAAGGTAAGACAAAGCCTCAGAAATTTGAATCAATCAGAATACACAATTTTAAGAGGCAAGAGAGCACTGAAGCACTTGTCTGTGGCATCTGCTAATCACCAATGAACTGAAACTTAGGTTTTAATAGGCTAAAGATGTGGCAGGGAGGAGAAAATCCTAGGTCCAGCATGGTGGGAGGTTGGATTGGAGCCTATCTTCTCCACCCACTAAAGCCAGGACATTGAAAAGATAAGACCCTCAGTGGTAAACTGGTGGGGAGGAACCATCTCTCACAGAGAGGTGATAGAAATGATTACTTGACTATTAGTAGAGAAGAAAATATGGGGGAAAAGTTCTCCCCTGAGAATTGCTAACCACCAGGGGCAACCCTCATGAAGATCTGGGGCAAGAATTTGTACTTGTACTTCCAAAAAGTCTCAAGCTGAAAATTTAGATTAAAATTATCTTGGGATATAGCTACTCCAGGCCTTGGGTAGAAATGTTCCTAATCATTGCAGAAAGAATGTATTTAAATTCAAGCTTCACATAATTCCCACAGATAAAGTTTGAATGAACTCATAGTAATCATAACCACAACAACAAAATCACAAAACATACAAGGAAACAAGCCAGTGGGAGCTACAGTCTGCAGAAACAAACAAACCCAGAAACTACAAAGGTAGACTTGCAAAGACTGCAGATACAGAAATTATAAGCTATAGAGTATACAATAAATACATTAAAAATGTTTAAATATGGAAAAAGAATTCACAAGGATGCTTAGGAATAATAGATGATTATATTTGATTAGGCAAAATTGAAAAAATTATGCTGCTAAAAACACAAGATACATAACTGACATCAGAAACTTGGTGGGTGATTTTAAAAGCAGATTAAACACAGCAGAAGTGAGAATTTTTTTTTTGTTTTTTTTTTGCGGTACGCGGGCCTCTTACTGTTGTGGCCTCTCCCGTTGCGGAGCACAGGCTCTGGACACGCAGGCTCAGTGGCCATGGCTCACGGGCCCAGCCGCTCCGCAGCATTTGGGATCTTCCCGGACCGGGGCACGAACCCATGTCCCCTGCATAGGCAGGCGGACTCTCAACCACTGCGCCACCAGGGAAGCCCAGAAGTGAGAATTTATGAATTGAAATATAGATCTGAAAAAAACTGCACAAGAATCAGCTCAATAAAACAAAGAAATGAAAATTTGAGAAGAGGTTAAGAGAAATGGGAGGGTAAAGTGAGAAAGTCTAATGGGAGTTCCAGAAGAAGATAAAGAGAATAGGAAGAGGTAATATTCAGAAAAAAAAGTAGATGAGAATTTCCCAGAACTAACAAATGATATAAATCTTCATATGCAAGAAGCCCTGTGAAACCCAAACAAGGTAAATTAAGAGAGAAAACAAAAAACCTAGATTTATTGTTCTTAAACTCCAGAACACCCAAGTCAAAGAGAAGCTCTTGAATCATGAAATATTTTAATCTGTTGAGGAAAAAAGGCAGATTACTTATAAAAGAACAATAGTTAGACTGATTTGACATCTGAGTTCTCAAAAGCAACAAAGAAGACAGAAGAAAATGGAATAATATATTCAAAGGGTTGAAAATAATTAACTGTCAACTTAGATTTCTGTTGTTAATACAATAATAATAATATCTAATTTGGAACTTACAAAAGAGAACACATATACAGGGAAACTACAAATAAGGTGGAAGAGTGTGACAGGAGTTAAAGTTCTCATTTTTCTGGAGAAGGGAGAAAATATTGATAACTTGAGACTTTATTGAGTTAGTATGAATATTAAAATTTCTAGGGCAAACACACAAAAAATCAATGGAGTATATACCTTAGGAAAACTTTTAATATGGACTGTAGCCTCAAACGATCTAAAATGAGGCAACGAAGAGAAAAAAAGAGATACATAGAAAAAGTTAGAACTAGAAAGCATACAATAATATTGACAAAATTAATCCAAATATACCATTAAATTTAATCAATGTATACAGACTAACCTCCCTAAGTTTAAATGAAAAAGATGGTCAGATGGGGTAAAACCTACCTATGTGAAGACACACAAAACTAAAATACAATAAGGTTTAAAAATTTTTAATGATATTCTAGGTAAGTAGTAACAAAATCTGGAGTAGCCATGTTTACAGCAGACAAAATAGATTTTTAGGAAAACAAATCACTAGAGACAAAGAGGGTCACTGTATATGAATAAATGTTCAATTGGGCAGGAAAATACAATTCTACCCTTGTGTGTTGCTAATTCGATAGCCTCAAAATAAGTAAATCAAATTGACAGAACTACAAAGAAAAATATTCAAGTTCACCATCATAGTGACAAATGTTATCATATTTTTCTCAATAATGTATAGACCAAAAAACTTGCAGATTTAAACAGTGAAAAGCTTGATCTAATGAACATAATCAGAACATGGTACCCAACAGTTACATTCTTTCCACACATTTTTCCAAACACACATGGAACACTGTGGCAGAGACAGACAGAAGACTCCCAATAACCATTCTCTCTCTGTTCTCTGAGTTTTTACCTGGGAATATGGCCATTCCAAATAAGGAACTACATTTCCCAGCTTCCTCTGAAGGTAGCTGTGGCCACCTGACTACATGCTGGCTAATAGGATACAAGCAGAAGCAATATACGTGCAATGAAGGGAGGGCACAAGTTCTTTCCTTCCCTGTCCTCCTTCCTGTCTGGAACACAGCTGGGGTGGTAATGTGCACAAAGAGATAAAAACAAGAATGTTCACAGCAGCATAATTCGTAATAGCCTAAAACCAGTAACACACCAAACATCCATCATCAAAGAAAGGAATAAGTAAATTTGGAAAATCCATACAATAGAAAACTATTCTAGAGTAAAAATGAGTGAACAGCAGCTACACTTGTCAACACAGCATGGAATGAAACAGGACACAGAGGAATATATATAGTACCATTCCAGTTATATAAAAGTAAAAAACTAAGTAATATATTTTAAGGGATGCATACGAATGTGGTAAAAACTAAAGAAAAGCAAGAGAATTATAAATCCAAAATTCAGCAGAGGATACTTCTTCATAGGAGAGAGGGGGACAATTAAGGAGGGAGATACAGAGCTACAGATGTACTAGTAATTTTTATTCTGAGGGATTACACAGGTTAATTTTATTATAAATCTTATCAATCTATTTGTAATCTTATAAATCTATTGAAATTATATATACATAAACACACATGTATTATGTATTCTCTGTTGTATACGTAAAACACTAAAAAGTGAACTTAGAAGAGAGAAGTGGTAAAACTACCAGGTTCTTCCTAGACATTCATGTCTTTAAAAGCCTACAACAATTATGACTTACCTATTGTTTAATGTCTAACTGATTTAGTAAGCCCTTGAGTGTGGGAACCTGAACTACCTGGCACCATTTTAGTAACTCAGAGGTGGACTTCCCGGGTAGCTCCTGCCTTAGCCCACCCTTTATCAGACTTTGTGTCTGGACCAATAGTTTTCATATTTTACTTTTTGAAATCCTTTTCATTTTTAGTGGACCCTTCCATCAAATGAGATCTTGTGGAAAGCCAAAACATACAGCAGATAAAAGCAGAGCTGCCCTGACTTGGGGAGAGGGGTGCCTGAGACCCTTCCTGTTAACATTACTAGTGCCTGGACGTAACCCCGGGAGTCTATGGCTCTGGGGAACGTCATTAATGAAGGTACAAAGCAGAAGTGACATTATCGCATTTGTGCAACATCCTCCTTTTGCAAAGGAGGAAACTAGACCCTAGTTGAAGCTCAGACCAGCGGCAATAAATTTGTGGTCATTGGAGAAGACAAAATTAATTAGATTAATTGCTGGGTACCATCAGCTTTTAATAACTATCTGCCAGACTCTGCTCTAAATGTAAACACACACACACACACACACACACACACACACACACACACACACACACACACGGACTATCTCGCCCCCGCCCCCTGCCCTTACAGAGCTCACCGTCAATGAACCTCCCTAATACGGCTGGTTCCAAAGGGGACAGCAGCATTTGCCATGGCACACGGTGAAGCTCATTATCACAGGATAGCTGGTCATGAAGCAGCAGAGGCAGCCTTTTCCTGCTGGAAGAATCGTTCTTACCCACCTGCTTTACCAAGTAACCCTGTCAACATGAATCAAAGCTAGGCAGGACGCAGACAATTGCTTGTAGAATACTCGGCTGCAACAACAAAGGCCTAGACGAGGTGGGTACCTTGATCTCTTCTCAGCAGGCCGCCCAGGCCTCAGAGACAGCGGAGATCTCAGACCTTGGCTCCTGCACGTGCAAAACCAGTTATCTCAGCAGCTGCTGCTCCTAACAGGAATTCCCTCTGGGCGACGTTCATGCCTTTGTTCCAGTCAGCGTGTCTTTTTCAGTTCTAAAGCTAGAGTCAAGAATCAGGCTTACACATCTTGCCTGGAAAAATGTCCCACAAATGCTTTTACCTTAGAGATGACTATACATGAACTGACATGTATACTTTAAATGTAGGCAGTGCAAGGAGTCTGGTACCTAAAATTTCTCCTTTAAAACACTTGTGAGCATCCGTTTGGGCCTTTCTTCCAAGGCCTTTCTCCAGGTCAGCCAAAAGCATAGACCATCTTTATCTAGAATTTTGGATTTTAATCTTCAGCTACCTGGTCTGTAGGTCCAGAATGCCTTTGAAAATACGATGAAAGCTATAACCCTCTCCGAGAAAAATGCACAGAACTTTGCACACAATTTCGGAGGATTCATGGATCCCTGGAGCTATGCATGAAAACCCTTCCCTGGGCTGACAAGCATTTACTTTCTCCAATTATAAGAAGAGTTCTTGACCAAGAAAGAATGGAGCTTGGCATTAGCCCTACTATCAAGTCAGTCTGTATAGGTCTGTTCAATAAGCTGGTCAGGTTGTTAGTCCTATTCCTCCAGCCACACTCATTGGGATATTTTGGTTCCAACGGAAGACAGATTAGATTAGATAAATAGATTAGAATGCTGTAAGGCGTATTTGCTGCCTTTTCTCTCCTCCATTCCCCCCTTGGGTTTCTCTTCCTCCATCACCGCCTTCAATGTTGGCTCCTAATCATATGGCTCCTCTGTTTGAAACACTTCAGTGATTTACCATCTCCGACAGGACAAAGTCCAAGTTCCCCGACATGCTTTCAAGGTTGTCCATCTTCCTCATCCATCTGGCTCGTATCCCTCCACTCTTTCTGGTCCCATCCACCCAGAAGTCCACCTCATGCTTCTGCCTCTCATGCCTGGCTCATGTAGTCCCACGGCCTAGAATGCTCCTCTCCCTTCAGCAGGCTCATCTCTGGTCATCAGTTCATTTGGCTGCCATCTCCTCCAGGGAGACTCTGCTGACCCCTCTGTGTGTCCTTTGTCTTGCTGAGCTTCCTTCCCCCTCTCAGGGCACATATCAGTATTCAATTGTCCGCTCATAGGTCTGTCTTCCCCACAAGATGGTGAGCTCCCCAGGGCTAGTTCAGTTTTATATCACCAGTGTCTGCTGCATGGCGGCTACTCAGTAAATGTTTGAGGAAGGAAGGATGGAAAGAGCCTTTGAATATACCCATTATATGCTCTAACAGGACAAGGTCTCCTTGAAAGTTTATACCTGCAGAACAATGCTAAATCACAGGGTGAAAAGGAGTGGGTCAGAATTAGTATGGGGACCTGAAAAGAAGCGAATCACTCAGTCGCTTCCGAGTGAGCCTGGCATGCTGCACTCACCCTCTCTCCTTATGGTATGGCTTCGTGGCTAAGGGTCCAGAGAGCACAGTTCTCAGTTGGAACTGCACATCAGAATCCCTGGGGAGCTTTAAAAAAATACCGATGCCTGGGTCACACCCCCAAAGATTCTGATCTAATTGTTCTAGGGTATAGCCTAGGCATCAGGAGTTTTAAAATCTCCCCAGGCGATTCTAATGTGAAACCATGGCTGAGGTCTGCCACTTTAGATTTGGACATGGATTGAAGTCTAGCTCTGGTCCTAAAGCAGCTTTGAACATTCTGGTAAGTCCCCTAGTCTCTCTGAACTTCAGATTCCCCTTCATTTGGATAGTGTGAGGATTAAATGAGATGATGACTATTAAGTGCTCAGCCTGGCACCCCATAAGTAGACACACAGTAAGTGTTAGCAGATGTCATTATGATACCACCGACTTTGTCCTCCCAAAGGGAAACTCTAGAAAGATGCTGAAAGAGGTAGTGAGTCATACAGAGCACCAGCTCCTACAAGACTGGCTGGCTGGGATGACTCTTGGTTGTTCAAGCATTCTGGAACCAACAGGATGCTCGTAGTAATCAACCCACCTTGGTGAACGAGGTAAGATTACTGAATGCAAATGAGTCAGAGATATATTGCAGCTGTTTGTCAGCGAGACCTTGGAACATACTAAAGTTTATGAGCTTAATAAAGTACGTTTTTTTTTTTTCCGTCCCCAACCTCACTGAGTCTGATCAGCAGCAGCTCAGCAGTCACTCAAATCAGTTCAAAAATCCTCAGGATGTGGGGTAAGATTAGCAGAGGGGCTCAACTGCAGAGAGCGTAAGAATCACCTGGGGGCATGTTTAAGTATAGAACCTCTGGCTTCAGCCCCAAGGATCAGTGGGGCTACTTAGAAGTGTTTGGGGGCTTTAGCCCAACACTTCATAATCCCCACGAGCACCGTAAGCCACCCCAAATTTCATAAAAACAGTAGTATACATTGATATGAAATGGACAACTGAAACTTCCTTATCCTGTAAAGTGTGAATCTTTAGAAAGCATTGCTCTTTGTGAAAACTGGCTGTATTTTAAGTGAAAATGCACCCATTTAAAGTGAAAGTTTTGATCGATTTTAACAATTTTATACAGCTGTGTAGCCACAAACACTGCCAAACATAAACATGTCCATCAACCCCAAAATTACCCCCCCCCCGGCTCTCTTTCAGTCAGTCCTCACTCCATCCCGCATCCCCAGACGTGGGCAACAATGAAATCATCCCTCTGTCACTATAGACGAGGATGTATTTCTAGAGTTTTTTTTTTTTTTACAAATATAATCAAGCAGTGTGAATTCTTCTGTGTCTGGCTTTTCCCGCTCAGCAAAGTGTCTGTGAAATTTATCCCTGTGGCTGCACGTATCACTAGTTTATTCCTTTTTATTGCTGAATCATTGTCCATTGTAAAGATGTACCACAATTTATTTATTCACCTGTTGATGGACATTTAGTTGTTTTCAGTTTGGGCTTTTATTCGGTTGCACACATGCTAAGTCAAACAGTGCATTTACTACTTAAACAGTTTCAAAGACAGGACTCAGCCCCTTTACCAAACAGATTGCTGACCCTAAGTCTCTCCTGTATGCAAGTTCTAGAGTTGCCTTCTCCAGGAATTCTGATGAGGTTTGAGTTACAGCCCAGGAACCTGCATCCTTAATAATTATGGCTGATTATGCTGATACCCAAATCCCCAAACTACACCATGAAGATATCGTCCCAAAGTTTAGGGCACTGGCTAACCCCAGGTACAACCCACCTCTGGTCACAAGGATTTGCATCTTTCTTCTGTGGCAGAACTACGTTAAGACCCTCTCTCTCAGAGTCCACAGGGCTCACCAGGCTCCTGTATCAAACGGCCAAATCAGAGATGCGGGGAAGCCAGGGCACTGCTTCCCAAATTGTGAATCCTCTCAGATCAACAAGCTCGCTGCTATGGTAAGATTCTCAGGGAGTGAGAGGTAGCCATGAAGGCCTTTTGCACACCTTCCATCCCTAGTCATTTCAAGACCCAATTTTTCATCTCATTAAGGAGTCAGACATGAGGTAAAGTTGATGCCATTGATGTCTGAAGCAAGAACCTGTAATTATGGCCTAAAGAAAGATACCACCTAATGGAAGGGTATGAAAGAATTCCACAGATTGGCCTGAGTATAAAACCATGGGTAATCATAGTTAAATCCATCACACCTCTAACCTGCCCTAACCAATCAAGGTCATTTTAATTGTTGCTACAAAATACTTACAGGTCCTCCAAGTAGCACACAGCCTAAACAATAAGATGTTTGCCTGAGTTGTTTTCCAGGAACTTGGAGTCAGCTGTGTCTAGTTGGAGTTGAGCTGGTTAAGACTGGGTAAGACCACCGACCCTCCAGCTGGGCATGCAAAAGTGTCCACTTGGTGACCTTTTGACGGCAGAGGGCTGAAAACTCCACCCTCAGATCCTGCTAAGCACCTCCACATTGGAACGTGTGCAGAGGCCTGTAGTTAGTTACACCTGTGCAGAACGATGATTACCACACCTTTTCCCAATCAAGTTTCCCCAGACTCCCTAAGCCACCACGCTTCAGACTGCCCTGATGCTTTATCCCAGAAGTACCCTGGGCCCAGTGCCTTTGGGGGAGGCTGAACTAAGTCTTGTCTCGCGTCTCCTCACTTGGCTGCCTTGCGAATAAACCCCCTCTTTGCTGCTAAACCTCAGGGTCTCAGCATTTTGGCTCTCTGTGCGTAGGGCAAAACAAACCCGGTTGGGTAACAAGTATGGCTAAGACAGAACACAGGTGGTCAAAGTTATAGCTAAAGAAAATGAGGCTCAGTGCTAACAAGGCTGGCCTGTTTGGCAAGGATGCTTTAACGAAGATTGAAGGAGAAGTGGGAAGTGTCAAAGGAGGCGAACACAAGAACCAGGGCTTAGCTTGTGGGGCCTCTTCTTACCATCTTAAATATCATATTAGTTAACCACTGACAAAAGGATTCTCATTTTTCCTCTAAGAAAAACATACATTTTGTTGAGCCTTTCCTCCCCAAACCACTCTGTTGTTAGTTTCATTCCTTTAGATTTTTCCTTTCTTGGGAACACTTTTAACCTGTAGGATACAACAGATGAAGCACATCCCTAAGTTTCCACATCCACAGAATTAAGGAAACCATAAGCTTTTCCTTCTCCTCCTTTTTCTCTTTTTCTCTTCCCCCCCACAACCATCTTTTTTTGGGCCAAGTTTCATGACCCATGCCTGGCATTTTGCACAACAGGAGTGTGTCAGAAGTCAAAACGATAAAATATTATGCCAAGGAGGAGAGAGGTGGGAGATGGAGGTACTGGGAGGTTGGGATTAGCGGATGCAAACTGGTATATATACAATGGATAAACAAAGTCCTACTGTATAACACAGGGAACTATATTCAATATCCAGTGATAAGCCATAATGGAAAAGAATATGAAAAAGAATGTATATATGTGTGTAACTGAGTCACTTTGCTGTACAGCAGTAATTAACACATTGTAATTCAACTATACTTCAATAAGAAAAATTTCTAAAAAGGAATACTATGTCACATCAACCTAGTCCATGTGTGAAAGCTTGCCAGCCAATCTTGGTATGTTAATAGAAGTGTTTTCAGTTTCTACAACAGTTTGGAGTTTTTCTGCCATTTATTCATTCTTTCAGCAGATATTTAATGAGGACCTAATAAATGCCACGCACTGTCCTGGATGCTGAGGATGCCAAAATTAGAGTTTACGGTCCAGTGGGAGAAACAGGCACTGAAGCAGACAAATTACAAGTTGGTGCTGTAGGGCAGGAAAAGAGATGGGAGCACAGGAGTGGGAGGAGGATGCTGCAGGAGTTGGGAGATACTGATGTTAATTTAAAAATCTGCTGTGCCATCAGTGACCTCCGTTCATGCAAGATCATAGCAGATTTAATGGAGTGGAGGGAAGGGTCGAGGGCAGGAGTGATGAGGAAAGCTTTCATAATTTATCACTCTATGCATGCTGGAACCTTGGTTTTCACCAAAACACAACCTGTTGTTCTATTAGCTCTTCTCGCTTGAAAGTCAAGATTGTCCTCTTTCTTCAGGACACTGTCAAGTAAATCTGTTGATGTGTGAAGCTGAGGGATTCGAAATGAAACTACTCATGGAAGAAATGAGTATTTCAAGGAAAATACCATGTGCTCTCTGAGAATCTCTTGAAGTTTGGCCAGAAGTTCATACCAACCCTTTGTGCTGGCCAAATGCCTGATTTCTGGGAAGTTTAAACATGTAATTGACATTTCCCCCATGGTTGTCATAGAAACTCTCCAATGGGGATGGATGACCAAAAACATTGTAAAAGTGGGGGGGTAAACAATCAGAAGGAATATAGGTTGGGGTTGCCCTGGGTTTAGAGCCCCCTTTTCCTTGTTTTTCATATTCATCAGTTGCCTTCTAGGCCTTCCACCCCCATGTGACCCGCCCTCCCCATCTGTGTATTCAGCCCCTAGCCTTCCCTCCAGCTCTAGAGCTGTGTGTCTATCTGCCAGAGCCAAACTTAGCATCCACCCCCTCCAGATCAGTGAGTGGGAAAGAACATATATAATAGGAATGTATGGAAAAATCTACAGTCTAATGCAGATAGAGATGGGGATTCTGATCTCTTTCCCAGAATTTGTTTTATAAGTCAGATCTAATAGCAAGTAAAAAAATGGTTTAGTTTGACTTTCCGTTCTTTCTATTTCCTTTTCTCCTTGAAAAGTCCCAAAAGCAGAAAGACAGAAAAACAGACAGCCCCAAGAAATCCAAATGGGATGTGGCAGAAACTCTTACATGCCTCCAATATAGCCAATCTTCTCTTTTTCCTTAGTAACAGAACCTTGATTTTACTTGGTCCAGCAGTGCATACAGCTGAAAGACATTTCCCACCTTGCTTTGCAGTTAGCTGTAGCCACCTGACTAAGTTCTGGTCTGTGAGACTTAATTGGCAATATCTTATGGGATTTCCAAGAAGGCTGTTTAAAGGGATTTAAAGTTATCTGACACTGCTGGGAAAAGAGCCCTTTGTCCTTCCTCTCCTTCCTCCTGCCAGGGATATAGACATGATGACTAGAGGTTCAGCAGCCTTTTTCTGCTAAGAAGACCTTGGTGATAAAAATTATGTGATGAGGGAAGAGCCAGGCTCTCTAATGACCTCATGGAGCTGCCATAGAAGCCCTGGACTGCTTATTTCCAGACTTCTTTTAAGTAAAAGACTTTAAGCTACTATGTACTTAAGCTACTATATTCAGGTCTCTGTTATGACAAAACCTAATCCTTACCGATACATTAAATAATTAGGAGTTAGCTATAATATCTAATAATCGGGGGTTAACTGTAACATCAGTAGTTAAAGCTTGAGAGAGACCTGTAGTGTCTGGTGAGTGTGATAATAAATTAAACATCAACCCTTCCCATTCTCAACATTATTGTGGCCTTGATGGATGCAAGGCAGTGACAGCAGCAGGACAAAGGAAATGAATGTTGGGTTAAAGTTTGACTGCATAGCCTGATGAAGTTCAAATGCCCTAGCAGCTGATGTTCTTCTGGTCTTACTGTTTAACTGCTTTGCTCCGGGCCTGAATTCAGCACCGGGATCCTCAGGCAGCACAGCCTGGACTGGACTGATCAGATATAAGCCGCATGACCCAAGTTAGCATCAAGCAAACAACCCTCACGGTAACAACTTTGCTCCTATTTGCCTCATCAGGAAGCTGGTGACAAATCCACTCAGAACCAAGATCAAGCTCGGAAGAGGGAAGAAGCCCATTTAGTGACCAAAACAAGTTACTCTCTGCCCCTCCCAACTCATCAAGATGTCAGTGCACATCTCCACCAAACCCCAGGACAAGAATCACCACGATCACCAGGACTATAAGCAGATGAGGTCAGAGGTCACATTTGTACTAGTGGCACTTCCCCCCCACCTCTACCCCAGCCTTGATATTCCACTGGGTCAAGCAGGGCTCAAGGCAGTCACTTCCTCAATCAAAGACTCAGGCAGCCTTCTAGCCTGGAATCAGCCCTGCCCAGCTGCCTTGGACTTTGGCCCTCCTCCAGAGAGACTCAGAGCCCTTGTCCAGGGGTGAAGACAGGACAAGCCTTCCCCACCAGCTCAGTGGAGAGAGGCCCTGCCTTCTCCTCATGTTTCTTTTGGCTCCCTGACATGACCTCAGCAGGTCCCACATCAAGGGTTTCTTCAGGATTTGGGGGGAACACTGCTGGGCAGGAGTGGGATTCCAAGCCACTTTTCAATGGGCACCCCTTTCACACCACCGTCTTACACTCTACCATTTCTTAATTAAAAACAGGGCTTTCAAATCTGAATGGAATTAGCTGGATTTTTAACACCTTGTCAAAGGCAACCTGGCTCAGTATGGTGCATTGGAGAGAGCTGAGTTATGGGCCACCAGAGGCGTGGGTTCAAGTGCTACTGTTTTACTAATTAGCCATGGGGTCTTGGGCAAGCCCAGTTGCATCCTTTTTCTTTTTTTTTTTTTTTTGGTGACTTCTACATACCAAGTATTTGTCAAGGTGCTGAGAATTCAGGAGCAAACAAAACAAATTTAAAAATCCCTGCCTTTATGGGGTTTATGATTTGATGCAGCAGGGTGGAGGTGTGGGGAGAGATAGACCTGAAACAGAATGACATATGTACATATATGTTTGTAGACTCTGATAAATATTATGAAAAGAAAGCACATGGTTCTCAGTGGGGGAACCATCTACTTTAGACTGAGGGAGATAACATTTTAGCTAAAGCCTGAGGAATGGGCAGGAGTTAGCCAGGCAAAGAATGGAAGAAGATGGTTTGAAAAACAGAAACCAAACAGGCAATGGATCTATGAGTCCATATTTCTCTTTCATGGCTCCAAAATAATAATAATAATTATTACTATAATCGTCAAGTGATCTGTATATGTATGTATATAATGTACACACACATGAATAATAATTGTAATAGTCAAGTGACTTGTGAGAGCCTGTTGACCAAGACCAGATGAGAGATGTGACATTCAGGAGATACTGATGGAACAGAGGCCAGTCATCAAAAACCAGACAAGAGGATTTGCACCATGTAGACACCAGCCAAGGGGCAAACCACCACCCCAGCCAGCGCTCCACCACACCCTGAATCCCTGACATCCTGCAAGACCAGGGCTCTTGGTCCCCATGAGGGGAAAAAAGGCAGGTAGTGGTAGTCATCCTGAATTCATTGGGATTAAACGTGAAAATTCTGAAAAACACTGCAGTGACCAAGACTATTTGGAAAGAATGAAGTGGAGTTTTCTGCCACGGGCTTGAGATGGAAATTGTTTTTGCCATGAGAGATTATGGTTTTGTTTTGGGTTTTTTTGCACATCTGACTGTAACCTGTGAGGTGCTTCTGTGTGAGTACGTATGTGCATTCCACAAAAGGAGAGAGTGATGGGAGAGTGAGTCAGCTGTTGCTCGTTATGGAGTGCAGACTGGCAGCAGCAGAACACATCACCAACCTCTTGGCAGCCTGGCAGCAGGCTCCCCCAGCCCATGCCTGACCTCCCTTACAGACCCCTCCACCCACACTCCCTCCGCTCGCTTGGCCCAGGCCTAAGATTTCCCAGCACCCTCCAGGAGTGTGCACACGTTAACAAACGGGTCTACTCTGGCCCTGGACATATTTCCCAGCGCTTCCTGACTTCTTCCTGCTCTGCAGGGTGTGTGATCTGAGACCCGAGCCTGGGGGTCGCCTCCCAGTAGCCCCTCCACCCCGGTGGGCGCCTGCAACCCCAACTGTGTTCTCCCAGACCGAATGGCCTCAACTCCCACTTCTACCTGAGAGAAGGGGCTGGCAGCCCTGACTGGGTGGAGAGGCCAGAGCAGGGATGTAAATAACTCTGAGTTAAGATGAGGCAGCTTGGCAGAGTGAAGAATAGGCTATGCAAAAACCTAGACAGCAATGGCCATTCTGACTGGTGTGAGGTGATACCTCATTGTAGTTTTGATTTGCATTTCTCTAATAATTAGTGAAGTTGAGCAGCTTTTCATGTGCTTTTTGGACATCTGTATGTCTTCTTTGGAGAAATGTCTACTTAGACCTTCCACACATTTTTTGATTGAGTTGTCTGCTTTTTGAATTTGGGCTGCATAAGCTCTTTGTATATTTTGGAGATTAATCCCTTGTCTGTTGCTTAATTTGCAAATATTTTCTCCCATTCTGTGGGTTGTCTTTTCATCCTGTTTATGGTTTCCTTTGCTGTGCAAAAGCTTTTAAGTTTCATTAGGTCCCATTTGTTTATTTTTATTTCCATTTCTCTAGGAGGTGGGTCAAAAAGGATCTTGCTGTGATTTGTGTCAAAGAGTGTTCTGCCTAAGCTTTTCTCTAAGAGTTCTATAGTGTCTGGCCTTACATTTAGGTCTTTGATCCATTTTGATTTTGTTTTTGTGTATGGTGTTAGAGAATGTTCTAATTTCATTCTTTTACATGCAGCTGTCCAGTTTTCCCAGCAACACTTATTGAAGAGACTGTTTTTTCTCCATTGTATATTCTTGCCTCCTTTGTTATAGATTAGGTGACCATAGGTGTATGGGTTTAGCTCTGGACTTTCTATCCTGTTCCACTGATCTATTTTCTGTTTTTGTGACAGTACCATACTGTTTTCATTACTGTAGCTTTGTAGTATAGTCTAACCAGTCAGAATGGCCATCATCAAAAAATCTACAAACAGTAAATGCTGGAGAGGGTGTGGAGAAAAAGGAACCCTCCTACACTGTTGGTGGGAATGTAAATTTGTACAGTCACTATGGAGAACAGTATGGAGGTTTCTTAAAAAAAAAAAAAAAACACTAAAAATAAAGCTATCATATGATCCAGCAACCCCAATCCTGGGCATATATCCAGAGAAAACCATACTTTGAAAAGATACATGCACTCCAATGTTCACTGCAGCACTATTTACAATAGCCAGGACGTGGAAACAATGTAAATGTCCATCAATGGATGAATGGATAAAGAAGATGTGGCTTACTAGAAGACATCAACAAACTAACACAGGAACATGAATGACTTAGACCAGTAGGAACAAAAGTTTGGGGTCAGTCTGCAGAGTAGTGAGACATTGTCAGCTGAGTGACTTTCTAAACCTAAAGAAAATGTTGACTGGAGAGAGAAAAATTAGATATACTGACCAGGGACCTTCAAGACAGCAGAGGAGTAAGACATGGAGATCACCTTCCTCCCCACAAATACATCAAAAATACATCTACATGTGGAACAATTCCTACAGAACACCGACTGAACTCTGGCAGAAGACCTCAGAATTCCCAAAAGGCAAGAAAATCCCCACATACCTGGGTAGCGCAAAAGAAAAAAGAAAAAACAAGGACAAAAGAATAGGGATGGGACCTGCACCTCTGGGAGGGAGATGTGAAGGAGGAAACGTTTCCACACACTAGGAAGCCCCTTCACTGGCAGAGACGGGGTGTGGGTGGGGGGAAGCTTCAGAGCCATGGAGGAGAGCGCAGCAACAGGGGTGCAGAGGGCAAAGGAGAGAGATTCCCACACAGAGGATCGGTGCCAGCCAGCACTCACCAGCCCGAGAGGCTTGTCTGATCACCTGCCGGGGCGGGCGGGGGCTGGGAGCTGAGGCTTGGGCTTCAGAGGTCAGATCCCAGGGAGAGGACTGGGGTTGGCTGCGGGAACACAGCCTGAAGGGGCCTAGTATGCCACTGCTAGCTGGGAGGGAGTCTGGGAAAAACACTGGACCCGCCTAAGAGGCAAGAGACCATTGTTTCGAGGTGCGCAAGGAGAGGGGATTCCTTTCCTGTCTGCCCACAGAAGGCAGAGCACCACCTAAATGAGCTCCAGAGATGCGTGCGAGCCATGGCTGTCAGCTCGGACAACAGAGGCAGGCCTGAAACGCTAATGCTGTGGCTGCAGCCACCAAGATTCCTGTGTGCAAGCACAGATCACTATCCACAGGCTGCAACCCCAGTGTGCAGCCCACCACTGCCAGGATCCTGTGATCCAGGGACAAATTGCCTGGGAGAACACACAGTGCACCTCAGGCTGTTACAACGTCATGCCAGCCTCTGCCGCCGCAGGCTCATCCTGCATTCCAATTATAACTACCGTACCTCTCCTTCCCCCGGGCATGAGTGAGCCAGAGCCCCCTAATCAGCAGCTGCTTTAACCCCGTCCTGTCTGGGTGGAAACAGAATCCTGAGGGCGACCTACACATGGAGGTGGGGCCAAAACCAAAGCTGAACCCCGGGAGCTGTGCGAACATAGAAGAGAAAGGGAAATCTCTCCCAGCAGCCTCAAGAGCAGCATATTAAATCCCCACAATCAACTTGAGGTACCCTGCATCTGTGGAATACCTGAATAGACAACGAATCAACCAAAAATTGAGGCAGTGGACTGTGGGTGCAACTGTAGACTTTGGGTTTGCTGTCTGCAACTGACTTGTTTCTGATTTTTATGTTTATCTTAGTACAGTTTTTAGTGCCTGTTATCATTGGTGGATTTGTTTATTGGTTTGGTTTCTCTCTCCTTTTTTTTTTTTTAATTATTATTTTTTCTTTCTTTATTTCTCCCTTTTCTTCTGAACCATGTGGCTGACAAGGTCTTGTTGCTCCAGCCTAGTGTCAGGCCTGAGCCTCTGAGAGGGGGAGCTGAGTTCAGGACACTGGACTCCAGAGAACTCTCCCAGAGATCTCCGTCTCAACACTAAGACCCAGCTCCACCCAACAGCCAGCAGCTCCAGTGCTGTACACCCCATGCCAAACAACTAGCAACACAAGAACACAGCCCCACCCATTAACAGAGAGGTTGCCTAAAATCATACTAAGTTCACAGACACCCCAAAACACACCATCAGATGCAGCCCTGCCCACCAGAAAGATAAGATCCAGCCTCCCCCCAACCAGAACAGAGGAACCAGTCCCCTCCACAAAAGCCTACACAAGCCACTGAATGAACCTTACCCACTGGGGGCAGACACAAGAAACAACGGGAACTACGAGCGTGCAGCCTGTGAAAAGGAGACCCCCAAAACAGCAAGTTAGGCAAAAGGAGAAGACAGAGAAACACACAGCAGGTGAAGGAGCAGTGTAAAAATCCACCAGACCAAACAAATGAAGAGGAAATAGGCAGTCTCCCTGAAAAAGAATTCACAGTAATGATAGTAAAGATGATCCAAAACCTTGGAAATAGAATGGAGAAAATACAAGAAACGTTTAACAAAGACCCAGAAGAACTAAAGAGCAAACAAACAATGATGAACAACACAATAAATGAAATTAAAAATTCTCTAGAGGGAATCAATAGCAGAATAATGGAGGCAGAAGAACGGATAAGTGACCTGGGAGATAAAAAATGGGAAACAACTACCACAGAGCAGAATAAAGAAAAAAGAATGAAAAGAATTGAGGACAGTCTCAGAGACCTCTGGGACAACATTAAAGCACCAACATTCGAATTATAGGGGTCCCAGAACAAGAAGAGAGAAAGAAAGGGACTGAGAAAATATTTGAAGAGATTGTAGTTGAAAACTTCCCTAACATATGAAAGGAAATAATCAAGTCCAGGAAGCACAGAGAGCCCATTCAGGATAAATCCATGGAGAAACATGCCAAGACACATATTAATCAAACTATCAAAAATTAAATACAAAGAAAAAACATTAAAAGCAGCAAGGGAAAAACAACTAATACCATACAAGGGAATCCAAATAAGGTTAACAGCTAATCTTTCAGCAGAAATTCTGCAGGCCAGAAGGGGGTGGCAGGACATATTTAAAGTGATGAAACGGAAAAACCTACAACCAAGATTACTCTACCCAGCAACGATCTCATTCAGATTTGAAGGAGAAATTAAAACCTTTACAGACAAGCAAAAGTTAAGAATTCAGCACCACCAAACCAGCTGTACAACAAATGCTAAAGGAACTTCTCTAGGCAGGAAACACAAGAGAAGGAAAAGACCTATAAAAACAAACCCCAAACAATTAAGAAAATGGTAATAGGAACATACATATTGATAATCACCTAGAATGTAAATGGATTAAATGCTCCAACCAAAAGACATAGACTGGATACAAAAACAAGACCTGTATATATACTGTCTACAAGAGACCCACTTCAGACCTAGGGACACATGCAGACTGAAAGTCAGGGGATGGAAAAAGATATTCCATGCAAATGGAAATCAAAAGAAAGCTGGAGTAGCAATTCTCATATCAGACAAAATAGACTTTAAAATAAAGACTTTTATAAGAGACAAAGAAAGACACTACATAATGATCAAGGGGTCAGTCCAAGAAGGTATAACAATTGTAAATATTTATGCACCCAACATAGGAGTGCCTCAATACATAAGGCAAATGCTAAAAGCCATAAAAGGAGAAACTGACATGAACACAATCATACAGGGGACTTTAACACCCCACTTTCACAAACGGACAGATCATTCAAAATGAAAATAAATAAGGAAACACAGGCTTTAAATGATATATTATACAAGATGAATTTAATTGGTATTTACAGGACATTCCATCCTATAATGGAACTCATGGAACATTCTCCAGGATAGATCATATCTTGGGTCACAAATCGAGCCTTGGTAAATTTAAGAAAATTGAAATCCTATGAAGTATCTGTTCCGACCACAACGCTATGAGACTGGATATCAATTACAGGAAAAAATCTGTAAAAAATACAAACAAATGGAGGCTAAACAATACACTATTAATAACCAAGATATCACTGAGGAAATCAAAAAATACCTAGAAACAAATGACAATGAAAACACAGTGACCCAAAACCTATGGGATGCAACAAAAGCAGTTCTAAGAGGGAAGTTTATAGCAATACAATCCTATGCCAACAAACAAGAATCATCTCAACATACACCTAAAGCAATGAGAGAAAGAAGAACAAAAAAAAACCAACGTTAGCAGAAGGAAAGAAATCATAAAGATCAGATCAGAAATAAATGATAAAGAAATGAAGGAAACAATAGCAAAGATCAATAAAACTAAAAGCTGGTTCTTTGAGAAGATAAACAAAATTGATAAACCCTTAGCCAGACTCATGAAGAAAAAAAGGGAGAAGACTCAAGTCAATAGAATTAGAAATGAAAAAGGAGAAGTAACAACTGACACTGCAGAAATAAAAAGGATCATGAGAGAGTACTACAAGCAACTATAAACCAATGAAATGGAAAACCTGGAGGAAATGTATAAATTCTTAGAAAAGCACAACCTTCCAAGACTGAACCAGGAAGAAACAGAAAATATAAACAGACCAATCACAAGCAGTGAAATTAAAAGTGTGATTAAAAACATTCCAACAAAAAAAAGCCCAGGGCCAGATGGCTTCTATCAAATATTTAGAGAAGACCTAACAGCTATCCTTTGCAAATTCTTCCAAAATATAGCAGAGGGAGGAACACTCCCAAACGCATTCTATGAGGGCACCATCACCCTGACACCAAAACTACACAAAGATGTCACAAAGAAAGAAAACTGCAGGCCAATATCACTGATGAACATAGATGCAAAAATCCTCCCACAAAATACTAGAAAACAGAATCCAACAGCACAATAAAAGGATTATACACCATGATCAAGTGGGGTTTATCCCAGGAATGCAGGGATTCTTCAATATATGCAAATCAATCAATGTGATATACCATATTAACAAACTGAAGGAGAAAAACCATATGATCATCTCAATAGATGCAGAAAAAGCTTTTGACAAAATTGGACACCCATTTATGATAAAACCCCTCCAGAAAGTAGGCATAGAGGGAACTTACCTCAACATAATAAAGGCCATATATGACAAACCCACAGCCAACATCATCCTCAATGGTGAAAAATTGAAACCATTTCCTCTAAGATCAGGAACAAGACAAGACTGTCCACTCTCACCACTATTATTCAACATAGTTTTGGAAGTTTTAGCCACAGCAATCAGAGAAGAAAAAGAAATAAAAGGAATCCAAATCAGAAAAGAAGAATTAAAGCGGTCAGTGTTTGCAGATGACATGATACTATACATAGAGAATCCTAAAGATGCCACCAGAAAACTACTAGAGCTTATCCATGAATTTGGTAAATAGCTGGATACAAAATTAATGCACAGAAATCTCTTGCATTCCTGTACACTAATGATGAAAAATCTGAAACAGAAATTAAGGAAACACTCCCATTTACCATTGCAACAAAAAGAATAAAATACCTAGGAATAAGCCTACCTAAGGAGACAAAAGACCTGTATGTAGAAAACTATAAGACACTGATGAAAGAATTTCAAGAGGATACAAAACTGATGGAGAGATATACCATGTTCTTGGAATGGAAGAAGCAACATTGTGAAAATGACTATACTACCCAAAGCAATCTACAGATTCAATGCAATTCCTATCAAACTACCAATGGCATTTTTCACAGAATTAGAACAAAAGTTTCACAATTTGTATGGAAACACAAAAGACCCCAAAAAGCCAAAGTAATCTTGAGAAAGAAAAATGGAGCTGGAAGAATCAGGCTCCCTGACTTCAGACTATACTACAAAGCCACAGTAATCAAGACAGTATGGTAGTGGCACAAAAACAGAAATATAGATCAACTGAATAAGATAGAAAGCCCAGAGATAAACCCACGCACATATGGTCACCTTATTTTTGATAAAGGAGGCAAGAATATACAATGGAGAAAAGACAGCCTCTTCAATAAGTGGTGCTGGGAAAACTGGACAGCTACATGTAAAAGAATGAAATTAGAACACTCCCTAACACCATACACAAAAATAAGCTCAAAATGGATTAAAGACCTAAATGTAAGGCCAGACACTATAAAACTCTTAGAAGAAAACATAGGCAGAACACTCTATGACATAAATCACAGCAAGATCCTTTTTGACCCACCTCCTAGAGAAATGGAAATAAAAACAAAAATAAACAAATGGGACCTAATGAAACTTCAAAGCTTTTGCACAACAAAGGAAAACATAAAGAAGAGAAAAAGACAACCCTCAGAGTGGGAAAAAATATTGGCAAATGAAGCAACTGACAAAGATTAATCTCTAAAATTTATGAGCAGCTCATGCAGCTCAATATCAAAAAAACAAACAACCCAATCCAAAATTGGGCAGAAGACCTAAATAGACATTTCTCCAAAGAAGATATACAGATTGCCAACAAACACATGAAAGAATGCTCAACATCACTAATCATTAGAGAAATGCAAATCAAAACTACAATGAGGTATCACCTCACACCAGTCAGAATGGTCATCATCAAAAAATCTACAAACAATAAATGCTGGAGAGGGTATGGAGAAAAGGGAACCCTCTTGCACTGTTTGTGGGAATGTAGATTGATACAGCCACTATGGAGAACAGTATGGAGGTTCCTTAAAAAACTAAAAATAGAACTACCATATGGCCCAGCAATCCCACTACTGGGCATGTACCCTGAGAAAACCATAATTCAGAAGGAGTCATGTACCACAATGTTCACTGCAGCTCTAGTTACAATAGCCAGGACATGGAAGCAACCTAAGTGTCCACTGACAGATGAATGGATTAAGAAGATGTGGCACATATATACAATGGAATATTACTCAGCCATAAAAAGGAATGGAATTGACTTATTTGTAGTGAGGTGGATGGACCTAGAGACTGTCATACAGAGTGAAGTAAGTCAGAAAGAGAAAAACAAATACCATATGCTAACACATATATATGGAATCTAAAAAAAAAAAGAGAGAGAAAAAATGGTTCTGATGAGCCTAGGGGCAGGACAGGAATAAAGATGTAGACATAGAGAATGGACTTGAGGACATGGGGAGGGGGAAGGGGAAGCTGGGATGAAGTAAGAGAGTAGCACTGACATATATATACACTAGCAAATGTAAAATAGATAGCTAGTGGGAAGCAGCTACATCGCACAGGGAGATCAGCTCGGTGCTCTGTGTCCACCTAGACAGGTGGGATAGGGAGGGTGAGAGGGAGATGCAAGAGGGAGGGGATATGGGGATATATGTATACATATAGCTGATTCACTTTGTTATATGGCAGAAACTAACACAACATTGTAAAGCAATTATACTCCAATAAAGATGTTAAAAAAAAAAGATGTGGTACATATATACAATGGAATACTACTCAGCCAAAAAAAGAATGAAATCATGCCATTTTCAGTGACATGGATGGGAGTCAAACAGCAAAAGACAAATATATATCGCTTATATGTGAAATCTAAAAAAATGGTGTAAATGAACTTATTTACAAAACATAAATAGAGTTACAGATGTAGAAAACAAACTTATGGTCACCAAGAGGGAAAGTGGGGGGATAAACTGGGAGACTGGATTGACATAAACACACTAGTATATATAAAATAGATAACTAATAAGGACCTACTGTATAGCACAGGGAACTCTACTCAGTACTCTGTAATGACCTATATGGGAAAAGAATGTAAAAAAGACAGAATATATGTGTGTGTATAACTGATTCACTTTGTTGTGTAGCAGAAACTAACACAACATTGTAAATCAACTACACTCCAATAAAAATTAATTAAAAAAAAAAATCTAGAGGGCACATGGCTCTGGGTCCAGGAGGGCAGTCCCCCAGAGCTGGCCAAGAAACCACCTCCAGCCACAAGGCGCCCCCTGCAGAACTCACCACTGGAAACCCAGACAAGGCCTGGCCTGGATCACTCACAAACATTATGAGGCCTTCCCCAAGGAGTGAATTCTATCCAGTCCACCATTTATTTGTTTGGAGGACTTGCTATTCCCTTTTTTTTTCTGGCAGACAGGGAGCTTGCAGAGAGGACAGCAGAACTGCACTTAGAGCTGACAGTAGGCTGTAAACTTAACCACATCCCCTGGGGTGGCAGAGGGGGTCTCCTGTGCCTTGAAACACAGCCCAGGGAAAAAGCAGTGGTCTTGAATTGGAACCAAGATGGTGGAGTAGAAGGATATGCTCTCACTCCCTCTTGCGAGAACACCAGAATCACAACTAGCTGCTGGACAATTGTCGAATGGAAGACACTGGGCCTCACCAAAAAAGATACCCCACATCCAAAGGCAAAGGAGAAGCCACAATGACACGGTAAGAGGGGCACAATCACAGTAACATCAAATCCTATAACTGCTGGGTGGGTGACTCACAGACTGGAGAACACTTATACCACAGAAGTCCACCCACTGGAGTGAAGGTTCTGAGCCCCACATCAGGCTTCCCAACCTGGGGGTCTGGCAACGGGAGGAGGAATTCCTAGAGAATCAGACTTTGAAGGTTAGTGGGATTTGACTGCAGGACTTTGACAGAAATGGGGGAAACAGAGACTCCAGTCTTGGAGGGCACACACAAAGTAGTGTGCGCATCGGGACTCAGGGGAAGGAACAGTGACCCCAGGGGAGACTGAACGAGACCTACCTGCTACTGTTGGAGGGTCTCCTGCAGAGGCGGGGGTGGCTGTGGCTCACCATGAGGACAAGGACACTGGCAGCAGAAGTTCTGGGAAGTACTCCTTGGCGTGAGCCCTCCCAGAGTCTGCCATTAGCCCCACAAAAGAGCCCAGGTAGGCTCCAGTGTTGGGTTGCCTCAGGCCAAACAATCAACAGGGAGGGAACCCAGCCCCACCCATCAGCAGTCAAGCGGATTAAAGTTTTACTGAGCTCTGCCCACCAGAGCAACAGTCAGCTCTACCCACCACCAGTCCCTCC
The DNA here is from genome assembly GCF_937001465.1 of Orcinus orca. Classification (NCBI taxonomy): domain Eukaryota; kingdom Metazoa; phylum Chordata; class Mammalia; order Artiodactyla; family Delphinidae; genus Orcinus; species Orcinus orca. The sequence continues at coordinate 156,673,965 of NC_064560.1, read as the reverse complement.
CATCAGGAAACTTGCACAAACCTCTTAGATAGCCTCATCCACCAGACGGCAGACAGCAGAACAATCCTGCAGCCTGTAGAATGAAAACCACATTCACAGAAAGATAGAGAAGATGAAAAGGCAGAGGGCTATGTACCAGATGAAGGAACAAGATAAAACCCCAGAAAAACAACTAAATGAAGTGGAGATAGGCAACCTTCCAGAAAAAGAATTCAGAATAATGATAGTGAAGATGATCCAGGACCTTGGAAAAAGAATGGAGGCAAAGATCGAGAAGATGAAAGAAATGTTTAACAAAGACCTAGAAGAATTAAAGGAAAAACAAACAGAGATGAACAGTACAATAAGGGAAATGAAAACTACACTAGAAGGAATCAATAGCAGAATAACTGAGGCAGAAGAAAAGGTAAATGACAGAACAGTGTCAGTGCGGAACAGAATAAAGAAAAAAGAATGAAAAGAAATGAAGACAGCCTAAGAGACCTCTGGGACAACATTAAATGCAACAACATTCACATTATAGGGGCCCCAAAAGAAGAGAGACAGAAAGGACCAGAGAAAATATTTGAAGAGATTATAGTCGAAAACTTCCCTAATATAGGAAAGGGAATAGCCACCCAAGTCCAGGAAGCTCAGAGAGTCCCATACAGGATAAACCCAAGGAGACACACACCGAGACACACAGTAATCAAATTGGCAAAAATTAAAGACAAAGAAAAATTATCGAAAGCAGCAAGGAAAAAACGACAAATAACATACAAGGGAACTCCCATAAAGTTAACAGCTGATTTCTCTTCTCAGCAGAAACTCCACAAGCCAGAAGGGAGTGGCATGATATACTTAAAGTGATGAAAGGGAAGAGCCTACAACCAAGATTACTCACCCGGCAAGGATCTCATTCAGATTTGATGGAGAAATCCAAAGCTTTACAGACAAGCAAAAGCTAAGAGAATTCAGCACCACCAATCCAGCTCTATAACAAATGCTAAAGGAATTTCTCTAAGTGGGAAACACAAGAGAAGAAAAGGACCTACAAAAACAACCCCAAAACAATTAAGAAAATGGTTAGAGGAACATACATATCAATAATTACCTTAAACGTAAATGGATTAAATGCTCCAACCAAAAGACACAGGCTTGCTTTATGGATACAAAAACAAGACCCATATATATGCTGTCTACAAGAGACCTGCTTCAGAACTAGGGACACATGCAGACTGAAAGTCAGGGGATGGAAAAAGATATTCCATGCAAATGGAAATCAGAAGAAAGCTGGAGTAGCAATACTCATATCAGATAAAATAGACTTTAAAGAATGTTACAAGAGACAAGGAAGGACACTACATAAGGATCGGGGGATCAATCCAAGAAGAAGATAAAACAATTATAAATATATACGCACCCAACATAGGAGCACCTCAATACATAAGGCAACTGCTAACAGCTATAAAAGAGGAAAGCAACAGTAACACAATAATAGTGGGGGACTTTTAACACATCACTTATACCAATGGACAGATCATCCAAAATGAAAATAAATAAGGAAACAGAAGCTTTAAATGACACAATAGACCAGATAGATTTAATTGAGATTTATAGGACATTCCATCCAAAACCAGCAGATTACACTTTCTTCTCAAGTGCACATGGAACATCCTCCAGGATAGATAACATCTTGGGTCACAAATCAAACCTCAGTAAATTTAAGAAAATTGAAATCATATCAAGCATCTTTTCTGACCACAACACTATGAGATTAGAAATGAATTACAGGGAAAAAAACATAAAAAACACAAACACATGGAGGCTAAACAATACGTTACTAAATAACCACGAGATCACTGAAGAAATCAAAGAGGAAATCAAAAAATACCTAGAGACAAATGACAATGAAAACACAATGATCCAAAAGCTATGGGATGCAGCAAAAGCAGTTCTAAGAGGGAAGTTTATAGCTATACAAGCCTACCTCAAAAAACAAGAAAAATCCCAAATAAACAATCTAACCTTACACCTAAAGGAACTAGAGAAAGAATAACAAAAAAACCCCCAAAGTTAGCAGAAGGAAAGAAATCATAAAGATCCGAGCAGAAATAAATGAAATAGAAACAAAGAAAATAATAGCAAAGATCAATAAAACTAAAAGCTGGTTCTTTGAGAAGATTAACAAAATTGATAAACCATTAGCCAGACTCAACAAGAAAAAGAGGGAGAGGACTCAAATCAATAATATTAGAAATGAAAAAGAAGTTACAACAGACACCGCATAAATACAAAGCATCCTAAGAGACTACTACAAGCAACTCTATGCCAATAAAATGGACAACCTGGAAGAAATGGACAAATTCTTAGAAAAGCGTAACCTCCAAGACTGAACCAGGAGGAAACAGAAAATATGAACAGATCAATCACAAGTAATGAAATTGAAACTGTGATTAAAAATCTTCCAACAAAGAAAAGTCCAGGACCAGATGGCTTCACAGGTGAATTCTATCAAACATTTAGAGAAGAGCTAACAAACACCCATCCTTCTGAAACTCTTCCAAAAAATTGCGGAGGAAGGAACACTCCCAAACTCATTCTATGAGGCCTCCATCACCCTGATACCAAAACAGACAAAGATACTACAAAAAAAGAAAATTACAGACCAATATCGCTGATGAATATAGATGCAAAAATTCTCAACAAAATACTAGCAAACAGAATCCAACAGCACATTAAAAGGATCATACACCATGATCAAGTGGGATTTATCCCAGGGATGCAAGGATTCTTCAATATACACAAATCAATCAATGTGATACGCCATATTAACAAACTGAAGAACAAAAACCATATGATCATCTCAATAGATGCAGAAAAAGCTTCTGACAAAATTCAACAGCAATTTATGATAAAAGCTCTCCAGAGAGTGGGCATAGAGGGAACCTATCTCAACATAATAAAGGCCATATACAACAAACCCACAGCAAACATCATTCTCAATGGTGAAAAACTGAAAGCATTTCCTCTAAGATCAGGAACAAGACAAGGATATCCACTCTCACCACTATTATTCAACATAGTTTTGAAGTCCTAGCCACCGCAATCAGAGAAGAAAAAGAAATAAAAGGAATCCTAATCAGAAAAGAAGAAGTAAAACTGTCACTGTTTACAGACGACATGATACTACACATAGAAAATCCTAAAGATGCCACTAGAAAACTACTAGAGTTAATCAATGAATTTGGTAAAGTTGCAGGATACAAAATTAATGCACAGAAATCTCTTGCATTCCTGTACACTAATGATGAAAAATCTGAACGAGAAATTAAGGAAACACTCCCATTTACCATTGCAACAAAAAGAATAAAATACCTAGGAATAAACCTACCTAAGGAGATGAGACCTGTATGCAGAAAACTATAAGACACTGATGAAAGAAATTAAAGATGATACCAACAGATGGAGAGATATACCATGTTCTTGGATTGGAAGAATCAATATTGGGAAAATGACTATACTACCCAAAACAATCTACAGATTCAATGCAACCCCTATCAAATTACCAATGGCATTTTTTATGGAACTAGAACAAAAAATCTTAAAATTTGTATGGAGACACAAATAACCCCAAATAGCCAAAGAGTCTTGAGGGAAAAATATGGAGTTGGAGGAATCAGACTCCCTGCCTTCAGACTATAGTACAAAGCTACAATAATCAAGACAATATGGTACTGGCACAAAAACAGAAACATAGATCAATGGAACAAGATAGAAAGCCCAGAGACAAACCCATGCACCTATGGTCAACTAATCTATGACAAAGGATGCAAGGATATACAATGGAGAAAAGAGAGCCTCTTCAATAAGTGGTGCTGGGAAAACTGGACAGCTACATGTAAAAGAATGAAATTAGAACACTCCCTCACACCGTACACAAAAAGAAACTCAAAATGGATTGAAAACCTAAATGTAAGGCTAGACACTATCAAACTCTTAGAGGAAAACAGAGGCAGAACACTCTTTGACATAAAGCACAGCAAGATCTTTTTTGATCCACCTCCTAGAGTAATGGAAATAAAAACAAAAATAAACAAATGGGACCTAATGAAACTTAAAAGCTTTTGCACAGCAAAGGAAACCATAAATAAGCCGAAAAGACAACCCTCAGAATGGGAGAAAATATTTGCAAATGAATCAACGGACAAAGGATTAATCTTCAAAATATATAAACAGCTGGTGCAGCTCAATATTAAAAAAACAAACAACCCAATCCAAAAATGGGCAGAAGACCTAAATAGACATTTCTTCAAAGAAGACATACAGATGGCCAAGAAGCACATGAAAAGCTGCTCAAAATCACTAATTATTAGAGTAATGCAAATCAGAAATACAATGAGGTATCACTTCACACCAGTTAGAATGGGCATCATCAGAAAATCTACAAACAACAAATGCTGGAGAGGGTGTGGAGAAAAGGGAACCCTCTTGCACTGCTGGTGGGAATGTAAATTGATACAGCCACTATGGAGAACAGTATGGAGGTTCCTTAAATACTAAATACAGAATTACCATATGATCCAGCAATCCCACTACTGGGCATATACTCAGAGAAAACCATAATTCAAAAAGACACATGCACCCCAATTTTCACTGCAGCACTATTTACAACAGCCAGGTCGTGGAAGCAACATAAATGCCCATTGACAGACAAATGGATAAAGAAGATGTGGTACATATATACAATAGAATATTACTCAGCCATAAAAAGGAATGAAACTGGGTCATTTGTAGAGACGTGGATGGATCTAGAGACTGTCATACAGAGTGAAGTAAGTCAGAAAGAGTAAAACAAATATCGTATATTGACCCATATATGTGGAACCTAGAAAAATGGTACAGATGAACCGGTTTGCAGGGCAGAAGTTGAGACACAGATGTAGCGAACAAACGTATGGACATCAAGGGGGGAAAGCGGCTTGGGGTGGGGGTGGGGGTGGGATGAATTTGGAGATTGGTATTGACATGTACACATTGATGTGTATAAAATGGATGACTAATAAGAACCTGCTGTTTAAAAAAGTAAATAAAATAAAATTTAAAAATTTTTTAAAAAAGGTGGTTGAGACAGCATGTATACAACTTTTTAAAATATTTGGTAAAAATATAAAGACAGAAAGGAGTAGCTAAGATGCATGTATGTGTATTTAAAATGATTTTTCAATTATCAAACCACATCACCAAGAAATGCAAAGCCTGTAGTAAAAAAAGAAAAAAAAAATCCCTCTACCCCAAAACAAATATGGTTAAAATATTGCTTAAAAATTGATTACACCATTGTAAAGCAATTATACCCCAATAAAGATGTTAAAAAAAAATTGATTAAATTTTTTTTCTAGCATTTCTCCTATAACAACAATAATAATTATTAGGTACCATTTAGCAAGCTCCTATGCTAAACTGTTTTCTAAATTCTTTAAAAATGTTCTTTCAATGGATGAATGAATAACTAAAATGTGGTATATACTAATACAACGGAATATTATGCAGCCTCAATAAGGAAGGAAATTCTGACATATGCTACAACTAGATGCACCCTGAAAACATTACGCTAAGTGAAACAAACCAGACACAATAATACAAATATTGAATGATTCCACTTATATGAGGTACCAAGAATAGGCAAATTCATAGAGACAGAAAGTAGAACAGCAAGGTGGCCAGGGGCCAGCAGAAGGGGAGAATGGGGAGTTATTGTTTAATGAGGAGAGTTTCTGTTTGGAATGATTTAAAAATTTTGGAAATGGACGGTAGTGATGACTGCACTATATTGTGCATGCACTTAAAGCCACTCAATTGTACATTTAAAAATGGCTAAAGTATCAGTAGTAAATTTTATACGATGTATATTTTACCACAAAAACCTATTCTCATTCATATCTTCAATTCTATAAGATGAGTTATACAACTAATAGATGGATTTGAACCCAAGCAATCTGACTACAGAACCTAGGTTCTTTGCCCATATTTTTAAAAAGAAAGAGAGAATAGTATAAAGAACCTCCACACCGATCACCCTGTTTCAACAATTATCTGCTTCTGGCCAACCTTGTTTCATATGTTCCCTTACCTATTCCCTGCCCTGCCTCTAGGATATTTTGATGTAAATTTCAGACATCATGTCATTTAATCTGTAAATATTTCAATATATAGCTCTAAAAGAATTTTTTAGAAGTTATAACACTTTAAAAAATCTAACGATTTCTTAATATCATCAAGTATTCTGTTACTGTTCACATTTCCCCAATTGCCTTACAAATTTTTAAGTTTGTTTGAATTAGGACCCAAATAAAACTTACACACTGCAAAAAAAAGAGAAAAAGCACTGGTCTTGCATCCAGCTCCCCCTCTGTCACGTGGAACAGACTACTTAATGTGTCTAGGATCAGGGAGAACAGGTGCTTCATGGATGTTTGGCAGGTTAGTGATATTGTATGTGAATGTGTCTAAAACAATATCTAGGTTTTTATTTTCTATCTCAGCCACCTTCTGTTCTGACACTGCATTTATTGCAACTTGTAATTTTATTACTTTGTGTTTTGACTTCATTATTTTTATTGTTTTTGCTGTTGTTTATATCCCTCACCAGACTATAAAATCCCTAAGAACACAGAGCACGGCTGTCTTGCTCACATGTGTCCCCAGAGCCTAGCGCATAATAAGTATGCAATAAGAATATTTTCAATAATGTATTAATTCATTCAATAAAAATTAGATTCTCTTGTTCTTGTGACCCCCTGGGTAAGTCAAATATTCCTGAGATAGCAACCAAAGCTAGGTGGCTTTTCCGAGATACTCATTGCAGCATTTACACCTAAAACTACTGAGAAAGGAAACCAGTAACCTCGGGCAATCACTAGACACGGTTCTGGTGTTTACCTGATGAGATATTACTAAGTCAGTCACCTAGGAGCAACTTTAGAATGAAGCAGTCAACCAGCTCACTCCTGGAGGATAGCAGAGTAGGGACGTGTGGCTCTGGCCCCTCCACCCGCCCCTCCTAGGAACAACAGCAAGACCCTCTGGTCCTGGGGGTAGGCTGCTGGGATAGCAAGCTTCCAGTAATTGCAATGCTGTTTCTTCAAGAGATGGAGGGAAAAGCATTTCAGTAATAAGCAAAGAAGAGGGAAAATCAATAAGGATGTGTGTAATGAATTTTTGTTTCCTGAAATAGCCTGGCAGGAGCCTTGCCAGGAAAAGTTAGGAGTAATCAGCGACAAGATTAGAGACACAAATCCAAGAACATTATTCAGCTCTGCAGGCTCCCCTGGTGGAAGAATGTCAGTGTAAGGAATTAAAGAGAGCCCAGGCTTTGTCCAGAAAGACAGTCTTTAAGAGAAGCTGGACAAGGTAACAATAGTATCTATTGGGGAGGAAAACTGTGCTTCTCTTGTCACTTGGAATTTGAGAGGGGTCTGATCAGGTTGGACAAACTGTAATGGTTTTTGAACCCTTCAAGTCAAATAATCGTCCTCCATTAATATTATACATATTCCACGTTTGTGCTACCACATAATGGTTATGAGCAGATTTCAACTCTGCCATTTACTACTCATTAACTGTGTAATCTTGGGTAAGTTACTTAACATCTCTGAACCTCTGCTGCATCTTCTATAAAACAGGGAGCTAACAGCACCCATGTTGTAAAGCTGTTGGGAAGATTAAATGAGATAATATGTCAATCATGGAGCTCAATGCCTGCCACAAGGTAAACACGCAATAAACAGTAGTTATTATTGTTATCATCATTGTTAACTAAGCCCACTGTGCTGAGTCCCTGATAAGATCACTGGGTCTTTTGCTAGACTGTTTGTTCACCCTTAACGTGCTGGCATCGTGTTTTCATCCTAGAACACCCTTTACCTGGCAGAACCAATAAACATTAGCTCAACAAAACTGTTGAACTGAAAGCTAGAAATTAGGATAAGGAGTTTCTCACTTTAATCTTCTCCCCTGTATATCTCATCTTAGTTTATGTCTGTGTGTGCATGGTTCACCTGAAAAATAGAGGGAATTCCCTTACAGGGACTTCAAACATCTAACAATTCACTCACTGATGACAGAGCAATTAGCCTCATATTAGCACTTTCTAAAACCACTCTGAAGTAATTTCACTTCTTGCCATAATTACTTGCAACACAGTGAAGTGGTTCTGAACCACATTATCATCATTTTGTTAATTCCTGTAACTAAAGTTTTAAAATCAATTTTATTTGAGGCACAATTTACATGTAACAAATAGACACATTCCAGTGTACGGTGTAGTGTGTTTTGATCAATTTCCTCACTCATGTAACCACCAGATAAATCATAATGTAGAAAATTTCCAAACAGGCTCCCTTGTGCTCTTTCCCAATCAATCCCTACCTCCACTTCCCATCCCCAGACAACCACTCTTGCATCTATTATAGATTAGACTTGTCTTTACTAGAGTTTGACTTAAATGGAAACATACCATATGTAGCCTGTATTGTCTGTCCTCTTTTGATCAACATAATGTTTTTTCTTTGTTTTTTTGCGGTACGCGGGCCTCTCACCGCTGTGGCCTCTCCTGTCGCGGAGCACATGCTCCGGACGCGCAGGCCCAACGGCCATGGCCCATGGGCCCAGCCGCTCCGCGGCATGTGGGACCCTCCCGGACCGGGGCACGAACCCGCGTCCCCTGCATCGGCAGGCAGACTCCCAACCACTGCGCCACCAGGGAAGCCCCAACATAATGTTTTTGATATTCATTTATTTTGTTGCATGTATCAGTAGTACATTCCTTTCTATTGCTAGGCAGTATTCCATTGTATGACTATAATACATTTTTTAAAAAAATTGATTCACCTACTGATGAACATTCTAGGTTGTTTCCAGTTTTTCTTACTCTTATGAATAAAGCTGCTATGAATATTCATGTACAAGTCTTTTGACATGTTTTCATTTCCCTTAGGTGAATATCTAGGAATGATATTCCAGGGTCATATGACAAGTTTATGTTCAACTTTTGAAGATACTGCCAAACTATTTTCCAAAGTGTCTGTGCCATTTTTCATTCTCACCAGCAGTAAGAACTCCTGTGGCTCCATACATTCTCCAACATTTGGAGTTGTGACTACATCTTAAATGACTTATTCTATTTTACTTGGACCTTCTGAGATTTCTTCTTCTCTCCCCCATCCCTCCAATTTCTAGAACCTCTGCCATTCCATTTAGTGTCTCTGGAGGGCAGAAGTAAGGTTAAAGTGTTTATTATTAAATTCCAAAACTTGTTTTAAATATACTTTAAAGTGCTCATATGGAAACAATCTAAGTGTTCATCAATGGATGAATGGATAAAGAGGATTGTCTCATATATATATGACAATATTATTCAGCCATGAGAAAGAAAGAAGTCCTGCCATTTGCAACAACATGGATGGACCTTGAGGACCTTATGCTAAGTGAGATAAGTCAGAGAGAGAAAGACAAATACTAATACTGTAGGATCTCACTTATATGCGGAATCTGAAAAAAGCCAAACTCATAGAAACAGAGGGTAGAATAGTGGTTACCAGAGGCTGGGGAGTTGGGGGAATTGGGGAGACATTGGTCAAAAGAGTACAAGCTTGCAGTTAGAAGATGAATAATAAGTCCTAGAGATCTAATGCACAGCACAGCGATTATAGTCAACAATACTGCATTGCATACTTCAAAGTTGCTAAGAGATGGGATCATGGATGTTCTCACCACAAAAAAATTAATAATTATGTGACATGATAGAGGTGTTAGTTAATGCTACAGTGGTAATCATATTACAATATATAAGTGTATCAAATCAACACAACTTAAACTTACACAATGTTATATGTCAATTACATCTCAATTAAAATAAAATAAAATGCTCAAAAGATGTCAGAAGCTCCTCTACCAGAGAAAGATCTTCCACAGCAGGATCGCTCTTGTTTATGTCACTATAACCCACACATACAAATATACACACTTAAAATCTTCTTATCTTTGGGCAAATGTGGCTCTGGAATAATTTAATTACAGCAGACAGAGGAAAGAAGAAAAAAACCCAGCTTCCTTTAGACACTAAACTATTAGCTTCCAGGACCTTACTTTCAACAACTGCTCAGAAAATGGAATTGTCTGGCTCACCTTCTGTGGTGTCCTTCCCTCTGGGCTTGTTTTCAGTCACTCTTGAGCCCAGTTTGGCCTCCATATTACATGTCAGTCACTAAATTCACAGTAGCCAACCACTGCACCTGTAAACAGATTCGTTGCTTCATAAAATTTATTGTCTAGGCTGTGTTTCATTCAGTGCTATCAGTTCTTGTTTTAGAAAATAGAATCTCAATCTGTAGCAAAATGAAGAACACACACAAGGTATTTCATTACGAAGATTTTGACTCAGGGAAATAAAAACCTCATGTACTTTAAATTTCCAAGATTTCAACATAACCATGTTCTTTCTAGGATTAAAAGAATAATAATAATAAACAACAAATCTTTGTGATGGAAATGCCAAGGTCTTTTTAAAAGATGTGCAAATGATTTCTCAAGGCAAGTAATGGGGTCTATCAGGCTCTGAGGTTCAGATCATGTTTGGATGGTCAGATTATATTCCTTGAGGAGCCTACAGTTATTTTCCAAACCCCAAGTATAGGAAAATGCAAACCTTTTTTTTTTTTTTGCCAAATACTTTCCAGTTTTAAAGCCAAGTAATTTAAGGAAGATGTTTATGCCACTACTCCTTTCTACTTAAGTCATTAAATGTTGTATGACATAAACTCTTTGATACCTTTGAAAGCCATTTGCAAGGGCTTTTCTGAGTTCTTTTTCTTAGAAACAGAACATTTTTATTTTAAGAGTAAATTAGCTTGAACATCAGAAGTTTCCACTTCAGGTGAAAACGCTGAACCCAGGAGGTTTGGGTGAGTTATGAACTTGACAAAATGCACGCTCTGCCATCCCCAGCGATCAGTGCAGCTTCCAGCAATAGAAATGCAATGGTCAAACGCTGCAGGAGCAGAACATGGCCAATCACTGTGACAGGCAGGTGATCAATAATGCTGTCAGCCTCTTCTTAAGGTTTGGAAGGATAGAAGCCCAGGGGCTCCTCAACACTCTAGTAAATGAACAAAAACAAATGCCTCCACCACAAAAACAAGACACTACAAACCCAAGCTAGAAACTCTCATAAATGTGAAAGGTTTTTTGCATTCTTATATATAAGCTGTTATATTTTTTGCAAATAAGTAATACTGTTTCACAACTGCATTACTATTTCATAACTATATTTACTATTATATTTCTTATTATATAACCGTATATACTATTACTATGATATATATTACATACCATATATAACTGTTATGTAACTGTACACACTGTTACATTTCGTAACTGTATATACTATTTCATAGCTACATATTACATATGTATGTGTACATGCACACACACACACACACACACACACACACACACACACACACACACATATATAAAAGAAAATACATCAAAATGTTAATAGCAGGGCTTCCCTCGTGGCACATTGGTTGAGAGTCTGCCTGCCGATTCAGGGGACACGGGTTTGTGCCCCGGTCTGGGAAGATACCACATGCCGCGGAGCGGCTGGGCCCGTGAGCCATGGCCGCTGAGCCTGTGCGTCCGGAGCCTGTGCTCCGCAACGGGAGAGGCTGCAATAGTGAGAGGCCCACGTACCGCAAAAAAAAAAAAAAAAAAAAAGGTCACTCAAAAAGTTAAGAAAAAAAAAGATCAAAATGAGAAACAAAATCTAACATGACCCATTTGGCACAGTGTGTTAGACTTGGCCTGGGGAAGGGCCTTGAACTTTAAGCCCTGGACACAAAGTTTAGCTTTGGAGCATTCAGCGTCCTACATGAGGCTCTGTGGGCATCTGTATGGGAACCCAAGCTCAACTTGTCTTCACCTCTTTTATTCCAGGGACACTGTTAGGGACTCAATTACTTTACAATGCTTGTTCTTCATGGGAAAGCAGCCCAGACAACTGATCAGATTATTTTTAATCCCTTATTTAGAAAAGCCCAAGTTGCTACAACTGATGTTCTATCCAACTGGATGAACACAAAGTGAGTAGCCAAAAGGTTCAGTAATTGCTGTAGCTAGAATATATTAATTACTCAGACAGAGGTACAGCATTTTAAGTCCATGGAATTCACTGTCCACTGTCCCAAGCAGTAGAGAAAAAATATCAAGTAGATTCAAATCTCATTTGAAGAATGGAAGAGAAATAAATATGTTAGCATTAACACAAATGGTAATATATAAATAAAGTAAAATTTCTATTAGAGCTGTTGATCCTGCAGAGTGTATTAAACCAAAGGTAGTACCAGGAGGAGGTGTTGCAACCTATTCCCTGAACTAGACCCCTCAAGGCAAATCTGAGCATCAACAATGTTTGGCTTAAAACAACGATAAACCAGAATGACAACGTGTTAATTCAGTGAGAAATCCATTTTTTATGGGGACAGTAATATATCAATCCATGTGACTAGCTCATGGCATAGTGAAGTGCATAGGCATCTGAGCTAGACAGATCCGGGTTCAAGTCCTGGGCCCTGCACTTAATTGCTGGGTGATCTTGGGTAGACATTGATCCCAAGGTTTAAGCCTTGGTAACAACAAAACGTTACTGAGGTGTTTTGCATTAAATTAGATAATGCATACAAAGCACTTGGAACATTGTCTACATATGGTGACAGCTCATTAAATGTTAGCTATTATTATCCCATTTTATAGATGAAATTCAAAAAGGTGGAGTAATTTGCCCAAAGTCCCAGAGATAAAACACAGATGTGAATCCAAGTGAACCAGGTCCTCATATACAGATCATAGATAATGAAAAAAAAAATGATAGTAAGTTCCATATTATCAGAAGGAGACTCAAATGTATTCTCATTTCTGTAATATTTATAATCAACCCTGACCCATGTTCGGGGAGGAAAGAAAAATCTCTCAGATTACCTTTCAAAGGTAATTTGAAACTGCCTGAATTGAGGGTGGCATATTCAGTTGTACAAGATGTACACTGCACAACTCTAGAGTTTGCCTTTTACACAGACAGCAGCCTTAAGGGTACCTGACGCATGAACTGCAGAACCACTGTTATGCACTGGGATTAAGAGGACACTGGGACTGAGGAGCTAAACTGCAGAAGCTATATATTGTTAAGGAGCTCCTGTAGATATAATCAGAACTTTCTATCATTTCCAGGAGCACAGGGAATAGTGCTCAGTACCACTACCACCTCTTTTTGCAATGCTAAACAGTTCTCTCTTCGGAAAGGACAAAGCACTTTTATAAGTATCCTCATAATACCAATTGTTACTTTGGTAGTGCTTAGTCACAACAGGATCCACTGTTTAAAACAGCTCTGGGCCAAAAATAGGATTTTGATGTGTAAAATAAGTGCTCTGAGTGATGAAATGATTCTAAGAGAATTCTTCTATGAAGCAAGAACAGGCCAGTCATCAATAGTCCCCAGCTGCCAGGACTGGGTGGGCTGTCCACTTGTGGGCCTTAGTTAGAGCTAAGGCTCACCCTCATTGTAGTATTTATTGCAGTGCTGAGCACGTCCGCCTGTGTCCTGGGAGCTTCCCAAGCTGGGAGGCTCCGGCGAGCCAGAAGGACTGTGTGTCTCATCTCTGCATCACCAGTGCCTGGCACAGAGCAGGGTATCAATAAACGTTCAGTGAATGGATGAATTTATAACTTCTGAGGAGGCCTGATTATTAACAGATCCCATATTTGTAGAAAATTTTGTTGCGAAACTGAATTTTTGTCAAAAATGAATCAGAATGACTTGCCTGACCCAGGGCTGCTGCTAAAAAGCTTTTCCTCCCACATCACAGCCAGCAAAGGAAGGCCAGGCACCGGAGAAAAAATCCCAAGACTCTCTGGGATTCTCATGATATTGGGTTCATCCCAATCTAGTCCAAGAAGACATGTTCTGTTCTTCACTTGGAGTAAGGCATGAAGTGGACTATCTCTATAAGTCTTCTCAGGACCTCACTCAGTGACATTTACCCTTCAAAACTCTCACCAGAGCTATGTTCTTTCAATTGAGTCCCTTCTAGGAGGACACTGTAATAACCATACATTTATCTGTTTTTGGCTTCCTGAAAGTCTTGTTATGATGCAGGCAGAACAAATCTATTTCCACACTGTGTTCAGTAGACTTCCCCCCACTCTTTTGGCCCACTGCTATTTTTAAAAAATATATAAGGAAAATATTTTAAATATAATAATTAGTAATTATAATAATGACATAAATAATTTTCGTGACAGACACTGCTAGGATACACACACACACTACTATAATATATATACAAATGTGTGTGTGTGTGTGTGTGTGTGTGTGTGTGTGTGTGTTTACACAGTAGGCCCTTGGCACCTGCAGAGGATTGGTTCCAGGACATGCCCCCCACAACGGATACCAAAATCCATGGATGTTCAAGCCTTCTATACAAAAGGCATAGTACAGTTGGACTCCAAATCCGTGGATGCAGAGGGCTGACTGTATATGCTAAAAAACTTTATATATTTTAAAAATCTCAGAAAGTCCTTACAATAACAATACCATGTTAGTTCTGTTCACCAATTCAATTCAATTGATGGCGAGTCTGAGGCTCACTAACTCCCACTGTCACATAAATAATAAGTGGTGGCATGTGGATCAGATCTCAGACCTACCTATAGCCCAAACCCCACTCTTTACACTAAGCTTCACCAGTAAAGCCACAAAGCTGCCCCATCCTGTTAGGTTCTTAACATATTTTTTAAAATTCATGCAATCCCCTCCCAACCTTCCAGCCTCCCAAATAATAAGTAACCAAATAATAAGATTGTCTCCCAGGGTGAGATTCCATCTGTGCGATGAGGGGTGCACACCTAGGGCTTTGATTTAATTCTCTTGCACTAAACTGATTAAGTGCAGAGCAGTTTAGAATCTTTTATAATTTTATTAGGTTAGATCATTAGATTTCAGAGATGAAATGAATGGAAGCCTGACCTGAGACTAAAACAGCCAAATCCAGCTGCATGGAAGGTTCCTCAGGGCTAGCTTTCAGGACTCAAACACTCAATAATACTGCAAAGCATGACACTCTGAACAACAAGGATAAAATTTCGATATTAAAATAACTTTTATGGTGCCAGGAAGTACAGTGACATGCCTTTGTCTTGAAGCAACATGCTTTTGCTTTAGTGAAACCATAGATTATCGATTCTCAGATTCGGGAACACTGTCCTAATGGATTTGGTCTCGAGTTATATTACTACTACAGCCATTAACTCATGCAACTAAAAGCAAATGACTTCACCTCCTTGTGCCTTATCTCCCTTGAACCTTTCCCGAAGAATTTAGAAAAATGAGGGCATTCAATTAAGAAAACATTTGAGTCCACATGTAAAAGACACAGTAAAATGGAATGTGTAGCTGCTTCTTATGCTTCTTGCTGGATTCCCGGGGTCAGAATTCCTTGGGCAAAGCCACTTTTGTAATATTTCAACAGACACAAAAATAGCATCAGGTGTATATCATACCTGGCTCAGTCCTGAGATGGTCATTCTTCTCTATCTCTATACTCCTTCTTGAGGTCCTATAAAATGTTCAAAACCCGCCACATGGAGTTCTCTCCAAGCCTCTAATTTCTAGCCCTAATTCCTCATCCTGTCCTGAATTTTACATCTCCAGTTAACCATGGACTATCTCTACTTGGATATAAAAATTAATAATCCAAGCACTGCTTTGCCACCATCCTCTCTCAATTTCTCCTTCCATCCGTGGTACCAGGTTCTCCAGGCTCAGAACCTCATCCTTTTTTGCCTCCCACATCAGACCAGTCACCATGTCCTGCTCATTTTTGTTGCTATTGATATCTCCCTTTTTATTTCTTTAGTTCCACTCTTAATCCAGGACTCTTTACCTTATCTCTAATTTTTGGCAGTTGCCTTCCATCTCATCCAGATTCCTCTGATTTTTCTCTATATTATTCTATGCATAGATCCATAAGAAAGAACTCTCCTCTTGACTGTCATATAAACTCTGATTTCCATTATGAGGGCTTGCTCTTTTATCTGTTCTCCCTACTCCATTACCCTCACAAGCTTCTTCTCCATGTTACAACCTTAACATGGGCCCTGTCCTCCAGACAAGCTTATTTGTGTTCTGACTCCAATCTACTGCTTGCTTGTTCCTATTATTGGTATTCCAAAAGAATTAATTGAATCAAAGAATGGATGGATGGCTACACAGAATGGGTGTATATGCCCAAACCTGAACTCTCCTCTACTATCTCTGTCCCTCACCACAATAATCAGAGCAAAATACATTCATAAAGCCTTTGGAAATGGATCATCTACACAGACTGCTGCTACTCAGAACTGGTGTTATTCTTCCCTGGGTTCCTGTCTCAGACACATGATTTTCAGTTTCACGTGTGTGTGTTCTCCTTCCTTGTGGCAGAGATTGCTAGCTCTTTACCAAACCCAGTTCCTCTTCTTGTATGTAACTGGGCATGTAACTGGACTACATTTCCCAGCCCCCTTTGCAGTTGGCTAGGTGTAGCCATGTTACTACTGGACGATGGAATGTGAGTGAAAGCAATGCGGGCCACTTCCAGGCTGTGGAAGCTTAAGACCAGGTTGTACCTCTCCATGCTTCTTTTTCGGTTTCCTCTGGGGTGGGGAAAAGCAAAGAGCAAGTGGCTTTGGGAGTCAGGTGTTGAAGATGGCAGAGTTGCCACCAGCCTGGGCCCCCAAAGAGGAGAGTTAGCCACTAAGCTGGATCATTTCCCTGGATGAGAGTATAAAAACTTCTGAATTTCTGGGGCCACTGAAATTTTGCCGGATCTTGTTACAACAGCTCAGCCCTCTCTAAATAATTCATTCCTCAACTGGATCACGAGTGCCCTGAGTAGTTGCAGCAGCATGAGCAGTCAGGACTACACCTGGATGTGAATCAGAGCTGCAGAAACACCTTGAGTAGGACTAGATAATCCAGCTGAAGGTATAAAGCAAGGTGGACTAGGCTGAGCTCTGGGATTCCTCCTAAGTGTGGATGTAGCTGAATCGCGGACAAGGAAGAAGACATCTTAGAAGAATTAACGTGTGATCAGTGCTGGAGACTGTTGAGGCAGAAGCCTGGAGAATGGATTAAAATAGCACCAGGGATCATTCTCACTGGGTTTGGTTCTATTGCTAAGTTTGTAAAGAATGCTGGGCTCTGTTCTAGAAGAGCATAGGCTTTTCTTCTAATCATACCTGGTAAATCTTTCGGAGTCTTATTTCTGCAGGTTCATGATTATTTCCTTATCTGTGCCATCTCCCAGGGATAGCACAAGGTTGGACTGAAATAAAGTCTTCTGAGTCCCTACAACAGGATGGGCTAGAGTCCTGAAAGCTGGGTTTGGGGGCAGGGCTTAAACTCCATTCACATTGCCAGGACAGCTCAGGCCAGGCGAAGTGGCAGAAGGCTAAAGAAAAGAAACTCTGTTCTGGGGCTTCCCTGGTGGCACAGTGGTTGAGAGTCCGCCTGCCGATTCAGGGGACACGGGTTCGTGCCCCGGTCCGGGAAGATCCCATATGCCGTGGAGCGGCTGGGCCCGTGAGCCATGGCCGCTGAGCCTGCGCGTCCGGAGCCTGTGCTCCGCAACAGGAAAGACCACAACAGTGAGAGGCCCGAGTACCGCAAAAAAAAAAAAAAAAAAAGAAAAGAAAAAGAAAGAAACTCTGTCCTGGACCCCTGGATTAGACCCCCTTCCAGAGGATTGAGGGTACATAGGAAGATCTGAGGCTGGTGAAGGGGTGCAATGGAGAAGCATTTTGGCATTGTGCTAAGGCAGAGGAGAAAGCAATGGAGGTAGGATGGGTCTTTAGGTCACTAAGGAACTGAAATTTGTAGATTTCAGGTTCATTCACTGGAAAAACAATTATAAAACATCTTTTAAGTTCCAGGAACTACAGATGTAGAATTCTGATGCTACGTAAGCATCTAAAGAAGCAGTGTACCTATTTTTTAATAAAGCTAAATGGAAACCAGGAGCAGAGTGCATGGCCATATCTCTCCACCACAAGGTCTTCCTTTGTTGAAATTGTTGAAATTTTACACAAGTGTTTCAGCTGGGCTATTCTGAAGTCCCCATCTTGAACAGTCCATGGGTAGGAAGGGGATGAGGTAGGGAAAAGCAGCAGCACAGGTAAAAGCCATGATCTATGGGTAAGAGGCATCCCCAACCAGGATGTCAAGGTGTAATTATAAGCATAAGAGTCTCTAATGTGACAGCTGGAAGAGCGACAGATCAGAGAGCTAAGAATTGCTCTTGAATGAAGAGTCTTCTTACTTCAGGAACTTGATTAGCAACATGAAATCCAGACTGGGCTGATGGACAACATCATTCCCTGGTCAAAAAGCCAGGGGTTCTGATGTCCTCAGACCAAAGCTGGAATTTAATGACAAAGCCTTGGCTCTCCAAGTCAGAAGCCAGGCAGACATCTGTCTGGAGGTTAAGAAAGAAGACAAAGAAGGGTCATTACACGTGACCAGAGTCAGCACAAAAGCATGCTTGGTTCCCTCCATCTGTTATTAGGTCTCAAGTGAAGCCTTTCTTGCCAGCAATGTTCCCACAAGATCAAGTCATTCAGTTCTGTAACGAGCTTATGTCAGGTTATAACTTATGGAATTTAGATGCTCTATACCTACAGTGTGAAGAGACATCTTAGATCCCCCAAATTTGTATGACTAAGGCCGATGACGCTTTCTTCACTGCTAGAAAAACATGCTCTTGGGAAAGGAATCATTAAACTCAACCACTCAAGGGGAAGTGACTTTGATAATATGATATAGTGTTCATTCTAGGGATGTTTATACTTTAACCAGCCATGAGAAGTCTTTATCTCAAAGAGTCAATCAACCACGTTGAAGAACTGGGAGATCAACATAAGTCTAATAACTAGGCTCTCCCACATGTTCACCTTTCACCAGATAGGTGGCATATGTAGGGAAGGGTTGAGGTGAGGATTTATGGGATTTTCTGTACGGAGAAGAGCAGTGAAATAGAAGGACGAGGGTCTATTCCTACCTTCAAGAGTAAATAGCTGTATGACAATGTCCAAGCCATTTAGCCTTTTTGTAACATATTCTGCATAAAATAAGAAGAACAATACTTTTTGCTCTTACATGGGTATTATGAGGATCTAATGAAGTGCTAGGTGTGGATCATTTTACTAAATACATATGAACACAAAACATATTATTCTGCTAATGTTGCCACTCATGGGAGTGAATTTGTTAAACAGCAATGTGGAAAGTAACACAATACTTTATACTCTACACAATACTTTACAATAATAATTCTCAGCTTGTGCCCCACCCAAGCAGCAGAAGGTGACTCCTCCCATCAAGGAAACAAAACACACACAGAGGTACTGAGACACGGAACATGCATGTAGGACAGCAAACTCAGGTTAGAGAGAGAGCTGCCAGGCCAGGGAACAGATCAAAGTTAACCCATGATAAATGAGTGAAATAGTAAGACAGGGATTTATTGAATCTATGCTGTTAATTTTTTAAAAATAGCCTCCCACAAAAATAACTGATAAAATCTTGCTATTGGGTTGGCCAAAAATGTTCGTTCAGGTTTTTCCATAACATCTTACAGAAAAACCCAAACGAACTTTTTTGGTCAACCCAATACTTAAAGTAAACTTTAGAAAGCAGAAATAGGAATAACCCACAGATATCAGCAAGTGATTTGAAACAAGGATGCTAATTCCAGGGCAGACAGCCTGGTGAGGTGTGATGGAAACCAGGAGTATGATTCGTGGCCTAAAATAAAGCGTAATTAAGGAATGGGTGCCTTGTCAGTTTCACTAGCTGACCACTCCAGAGGAGGACGGCCACAGCTCTGCCATCCATGGTGTGAGATAAGCGGCATTCACAGCCTGCTTTGGTGCCACCCCAGTGCCAGGTTGGAGCACTGACAGCCAGGACCTGGGGCTTGAAGATGAACCTAAAAGGAAGGGGCAGTGGAGATGCCCCAAGGTGCCTGAGAAGACAACTTCCCTTTAGCAGTACTGTGAGTTTACTCCTGCCCAGATGGTTGGCTGGGGTCCCAGTGATTTCCTGGGAGGGGCTGCACCAGACACTATGGAGACCCTCATTCCTTAGTGCACACCAGGCTGTGTGGTCTCAGGAAGCAGAGTGCTTGTGTATTACCAGAGAACAGCTCTCCATTTTAGAGTTAAAGAAAAACTTAAGGAAGTGAGTGACTGCTTTCCATAGCCTGCTTGCACCCTGCATGTGCTTTACAACTTTAAAAGCAACTGGAAGGCAAAAAGTTAATAATAGTTAAACATTCAGACAGAGTTGGAAATGGATTACTTTTGTTCCTTAGAGTCTGTGTAGCCAGCTTATGTCTTTCTTTAGCAAGGGATGAGGGACCACAGAAATTGTAAAAGAAAGCTTCTAGAGAGCAGTACTTGGTGAGCTGTAATACGTTTACTTATGAATTAGCCTTTAATCAACAGATTTAATATTAATTAATAATTCATAAGCTGCTCTTTGCATAGAAATGACATAATTATGTCTCTGGTTCAACCCAAAGTGTCCACTGAAGAATGTATAAAATGTTAATTAGTAGTGAAAGGCAGTTACGAAAAAAATTCTTTTAATTATGTAATAATGCTCATTACAATGGGTAATCAACAAAACTGCCAAATTAGTCCTCTGGTGGCATTTTTCTATATATAGCAAATAAACTTTTGTTTGAAGAAAACGTGTGTTTGAATAGACCGATTTTGAATTGTTTTCCTGAAAGGAGCAGCAGTAAATCCCAGAAACAGTTAGAAATGATCTTGTAATCTTTCAATTCTGTGAGCCAATAAAGATGGGTCAGATAAAGGAAGGAAAAAAGTCCCAAGTATTCCTCCAATAGTTGAACAAATGCTCAAAACTTCCCCTGATTTGAACCGATGTGATATTATCTTTTGGAGACCTCAGCTGTTTCTGAAAGAGTTCAGGTAGCAGAAGCATTATTATAAACAGGGTATTAATGCAGCACCTATTGAATACAGAACATCAAAGAAAGGGAAAATGTGATCCCTGCCTTTTATTGATAAGACCTCAAAAACTGAGTCTCCATCCATCCTACATGTGTGAGCTCCATGGCCAAGAACTCACCAAACACATATTCATGAGCAAAGATGCAACTTCATCCATCATCCATCATTCACTCATTCATTCATTCTGCAAAAACGTATTGATTGCTTTCCGTTTTCAGGCCCAGTGCCAGAACCACAATGATGGCCAAAGCATGACTTCTGCCCCCACAGAGCTTTCGGAAGTAGTTTGAGGAGTAGATTTGAGGTCTGAAAATCGAACCATCCCAGACTCCCATACATTGTAGCCCCACCCTCACCACATCATAGCCATGTGAAGTTGGGCAAATAACTTCCCTAAGGCTCAGTTTCCTCATCTACAGGAGGACGCTCTTATCTACTTTGTGGGGTTCTTTAAAGGTTTCAATGGGTTAATGATGTAAAGTGCTCAGCCCGTGCGTGGCAGGAGGCAATGCACAGACTGCCTCTTCTCTGTCCTTCACGTCTTGGGTGGTGGTGATTTGTCACCTTCAGCTGAACTTAATACACCTTATGATATAAAGACATTTAAGGAATGGCTACGGAACTTAATTCAAATTAACCAACATTTGTATTAAGTGCTGCCCTAGATGCAGGGAACATAAAGGGGAAAGCTCTAATCTCTCCTGCCAGGAGTGTCAAACCTATTTCTCCTTGTCTTGGGCCTTGTGCCCGCACTTTCTACCCATCCTACTTGTCCTCATCCCTCCTAGGACTTTGCCTCTATTAGGTCGTCATCTGTGATCAGTTCTCTAGTCCTGAATGCATCTCTCTGGCCACTTTCATTCCTCCTCTCCGCAAATCCCAGGTCCTGACCTCTGCTGCCCATCAGAACCTCTGCTCAGGCCTGCAGAGGCCAGACTCATAATGCCCCTGCAGGGGCTCAGGTCAGACTGTCCTAACCCCAATGAAGAGAGTGGAAATTCACTCCCTCCCCCACCTTACCATAGTCCTTTCCATCAGGAAGCAAAAGAACAAAGCTCTGCAGACCCTGGCGCTCCAGCCGGGAGCAGGAAGTACAACTCTTTGGTCATCCCACTCTGGCTCAGCCTCTGAGGGTCCCCTTCCAGCTCACTCCCACCAGACAAGTGCCCAGTTGGCCCTGGAAGAGTTGCAGAGCCTTCAGGCTCACCTCCAGATGAGTGCAGAGCTCCAGCAACTGAGTGGGGGCGATTGAGAAGTCTTGGGCACTTTCTGATATTCAGTGGCTCAGAGTGCCTGGCCCACAGAGGGTGCGTAATACGTGTAGAATGTAAAATGCATGAATCTGATATGTAGGCCACCTGCTGTCTACCAGCCTATCCCAAAGCTGGGTATGACCAGAGCTTAATCACCCAGCTTAAGCAGACTTTCTGAGACCCACTCTGCCAGGAGGCTGTCAACTGTCAGACTTCATGGCTCTAGCAGAGGCACTGATCCATCCTGGGGCATATGAGTCCATGACAAATGCCTAGACCCTGAACTGGAATGAGATGAGTCTGCCATGGTGGACATGGTCCAGGCTGGATCAGGAATCCATCCAGGAGCGGCCTGCCCAGGCTGAGATATATGAATCCATGCCTAGAGAGAGCAACTGACGCTGCTGAGATATCCTTACCATAGTGTTCTGCTGCCAGGACATCCCTAGTTTAAAAAGGAGGGTTACAGCAATCCCACTACTGAACATATACCCTGAGAAAATCATAATTCAAAAAGATACGTGTACCACAATGTTCATTGCAGCACTATTTACAATAGCCAGGACATGGAAGCAACCTAAATGTCCATCGACAGATGAATGGATAAAGAAGATGTGGCACATATATACAATGGAATATTACTCAGCCATAAAATGGAACGAAATTGAGTTGTTTGTAATTAGGCGGATGGACCTAGAGTCTGTCATACAGAGTGAAGTAAGTCAGAAAGAGAAAAACAAATATGCTAACGCACATATATGGAATCTAAAATAAACGGTACTGATGAACCTACTGGCAGGGCAGGAATAAAGACGCAGAGGTAGAGAACAGACTTGAGGATACAGGGTGGGAAGGGGAAGCTGGGACGAAGTGAGAGAGTAGCACTGACATATATACACTACCAAATGTAAAATAGATAGCTAGTGGGAAGCTGCTGAATAGCACAGGGAGATCAACTCAGAGCTTTGTGACCACCTCAAGGGGTGGGATAGGGAGGGTGGGAGGGAGGCTCAATAGGAAGGGGATATGGGGATATATATATACTTATAGCTAATTCACTTTGTTACACAGCAGAAACTAACACAACATTGTAAAGCAATTATACTCTATTAAAGATATGAAATTAAAAAAATTAAAAAATACAAAGGAGGGTCAGGGACTGTGCATAAAAACCAGGAGATGGGCATGAGCCCAGGGCAAGTGCAGAAATACTCTGAGGTTTGTTACATCTCAGCCAGTTCTTCTACCTGCCCTCCTCACCCAGAAATTGCTCTTTTTAAATGGATATAATAAACAGTGAAGAATAGATTGGATAGACAGACGGATGGATGGTGGTGGATGGATGGATGGATGGATGGATGGATGGATGGATGGATGGATGGATGGAGATACAGAGGGAGGGGGTTTTAATTCAAGATACTTTCCCAGAAGTATGAGAATTTCAAAAGAGAATATAAACCTTTGCGATGGAAAAGCCTCTATATGGAAATCCATGGGACAGCCCAGTTGCCAGCTACGTGGCAGCCAGCCCTCAGACACAGGTTTTCTAACTCCAAGTCATCATCCCAGGCTGCACTTATACATGGCATTATAGCCTTAGGGAAATACATACGGATAATTAGCTACTCCTGCTTTTAAAAATTCATTCCAAGACACAAAACCTGCTATAGAACCAAAGTTGAGATAATAATTTGGGGACAATGATGACAGCACTCAGACAACTGAGACAGGAGGCAACACGACATTTTTTGACTCATAAAACCATTTTCCTATTACCCAAATCCAGTTTAAGTCCACACAACAGCTGCTGATGGTGCTGTGTAATTCCCTAGAGGTACCTCCTCCTGAAGAGAGAAATTTAAACCACTGACCGCATCAAATCCTGGTGAACTGTGGCCATCAGCAATGACCCTGAGGCTAATCAGATCTCCATTCTCTATAAGTAAAGATGCCCAGAAGTGCTGGATATGTTTGGGTGGCCTCCTCCTGGAGCTACATTCATTCTGAAGCTATAAAACCACAGCAACCATTTCTATAAAATTTGGATAATTCCAGTTTCTACGCTATTGGTTTTCATCAGGAAGGCTCACATATCAAAACTAGCTGTAAAATATTAAATGAGCAGTAAGGACAGATTCTTCCATGATAGCCTCCTCAATGCTCACCCTGGGGTCACTGCAGGTGCTGAGTTCCAGGCATGGCAATAGGAACATTTTTGCCATCCCTCTATGATCACTAGCCATGTGAACTTGGGATGCTGGTTGGCTCTGTAACTCAGATGTTAGCTGGAGTTTCACAGCTACTTCAGATCTAGATAAGATGGATTTACAACCTTTACCAAAACCCAAAGCCCTGTCCGCAAAATTCCTCAGCTCCCCATGGGCTTATATTTCTATATTATCCTTGACCTTAAATTTCCTGCTTCTGCTGAAATTTTGTTTTTCGCTTCGCATCCCTTGATCTCATCTGGAATCGACCCAACCTTGGTGCCCACTCTCCAAAATCCTCAGCTTCAAAACAAGTTCAAATAATTATTATTAACAACTAAGATTTATTGGGCGCTTACTGTATATCAGACTCTATTCAGAGCACTTATGTGTATGTTTTCATTTGATCATCCCAACAATACTTTAAAAAATATCCAGAATATTACCTGTAGCAGAATCAGGATTTGGGGATCACAGGAAAGTGGCATCACATTCTGCACAAAAGAAAAACAACTTCTAATTGTCTTGGTCTGTCTGGCTTCCCTGGTCTTCAGTTCTTCACAGGCTCTATCTATCCCCTGTGGCAAGCCCTCCTTGCAACCTCATCGTATTGGCTTCTACTGTCTCCCATCATAAATTTGCTTCTCACTTATTCTGTCTGGTATTAGTCTAGGAATCTTATCTTATGCAGGGAAATCCTGCTTACTTAGAGCACCTATTTCCAAATTCTCATGTACGAAATGACTGTGGTGTTCAGCAGAACAAGGTGATTCACTCTGCACAGTGAGGACTTTCCTGAGAAGGTAGCTGGGATTATAAAAATCAGGTTTGGTTGATACTTGTGTCATGGCTCTTACTTGTTGTTATTATGACTGTAATCCCCAAGAAGTCAAACCAAACATCAGGAATAGAGCTAGACTCATTTGTGGACAATCACTGTTAAGATTTTTAGTTTAAATCTTTTGCATTGATAGTGCATTTTCATGTTCTAAATTCAAAGAGTTCAAAGGATATATGGTGAGAAGGCTCCCTTCCACCCTGGTCCCCCAGCAAGTGAGTTCTTTTCCACTGAGGGGAATAAATTTTATCAATATTTTGCATATATTCTAGGGATACTTTAGGCATCTACAAACACACCCTTTTAAATTTCACCCTTCCTCTTTTTATTACAATGGCTTTAAAATGGTAGCATGCCATGCCACTGTTAGGCACTTTGCTTTTCTCACTCAACAATAGCTCTCAGAGGTCATTCCACATCAGTATATAAAGAGCTCTTCATTCTTTGTTACAGCTGCATAGTATTCTCTTGAGGTCCGTAATGTATATAAGCAGTCCCCAAAGTGGGGACATTTACGTTGATTCCAATGTTCTGCTATTATAAACTATAGTTCAGTTAATAACTTACACATATATCATCTCACATATGTGCAAGGGAAACAACTTTTGGAAAAAACAATCATGAGAGAAGTGCTGTAGAGAGAAACAGAACCTATCTGTTCTGTTCTATCTGTTCTGTTCAAAGCTACACAGATGTAAAGCTACCAGGTCTTACACTTCACACAAGAGGAGTGGCATCCAAGTGTGTTCCCTCAACTCCCTCCTCTCCCTTAGCATCTTCACTCATTTCCTGCTTCCCTCCAGTCTCAGAGGAAGGCCTGCTGCATCAATGATGTCTTTTTCCATCAGTTATCCTCCCTCTTTTGCTTCCTACCTCAATCCCTCCCTCTGAATTCGTTCCTTCCACTCAGCCTACAAATATGCTAAGTCTGCCAAGCTGAAAACAACCAACCAACCAACACTTCACTGACTATTATCTCTTGGTTGTCTAGTCCAGTTTTCTTAAGTTAGTATTTGTGGAGCACTCATTAGGTGTCAAGCACTATTCTAAAATCTTACATGGATTAACTCATTTAATCCCTGACAACCCTATAAGGAAGGTACAAAATTATCTTGCCCAGTTTTTGTTTTTGTTTTTAATGAGGAAATAGGCACAGAGAAGTTAGGTGACTTGCCCAAGGTCACACAGCTAGTATACGGCAGAGCCAGGGTTTGAACACAGCATCCTTGCTCCAGAGTTCACAAGCTTGATCACTACACTGCCCTCTGCCTGCACACTTCTCAACAGAGCCATCTCCATCAGTATGTCTGCTTCCCACCTCTGACTCACCCCTTAACCCTCCATTCTTAACTAACTTCTACCCTTGCTATTCTACTTAAACTCTTCTGGAAAACTACCAGTGACTTCCTGAGAACCAAACCTAAAGAATCTCATTTTACAAATGTTATTTTCTAGTCATTATGCCAAGCAAATAGAAAAAGTACAAGACGACACAATTTTCACTCTCAAGGAGCGAAGAGTTTTGTACATTAGAAAAGGCAATCACGACACAGTGTGACCTGTGTAAAAATATAAATGTGCACAAGATACAGAAGAGTGTTTACCCCACCGTGAGTGGTCCAAACATGCTTTGTGAACGACATAGCACCTGAACAGCATTTTGAAGGGTGAATAAGAATTTTCCAAGCAGACAAAGGTAGAGAAAGTGTTCCAAAAAGATTGCAAAGGGCAGATACTGTTTGAAAGGCTCAGGTTCAATGTCTTGGGGAATAAGCAACAGTTGACTCTAAGAAGATGGGAACAGGAGGGTGGGACTGATTGATAGATGATATGGTGGGAGAAGGGGCTGGAGAGTCACGAAGGGCCATAACGCAGAAGAAATGAAAGCAAAAGTAAACAAATGGGACCTAGTTAGACTTAAAAGCTCTTGCACAGCGAAAGAAACCACCAACAAAATGAAAAGACAACCTACAGAATGGGAGAAAATATTTGCAAATGATTAGACTAACAAAGGGTTAATATCCAAAATATACAAGCAGCTCATACAACTCAATATCAAACAAAAACAAAAACACATACACACACAATCCAATCAAAAAATGGGCAAGACATGAATAGATATTTTTCCAAAGAAAACATACAGGTGGCTAACAGGCACATGAAAAAATGCTCAACATTCCACATTATTAGAGAAATGCAAATCAAAACCACAATGAGGTATCACCTCACACTGGTGAGAATGGCTATCATCAAAAAGTCTACAAATAGCAAATGTTGGAGAGGGTGTTGAAGAAAGGGTACACACCTACATTGTTGGTGGGGCCAACAGTGGAGCAGCCACTATGGAAAACAGTATGGAGGTTCCTTAAAAAAATAAATAACTAAAAATAGAACTACCATATGATCCAGCAATTCCACTCCTGGGCATAGATCTGAAAAAAATGAAAACACTAAGCCAAAAAGACACATGTCCCTCTATGTTCACAGAAGCACTATTTATAATAGCCAAGGCATGGAAGCAACCTAAGTGTCCATCAACAGATGACTGGATTAAGAAAATGTGGTATATATATAAAATGGAATATTACTCAGCCATAAAAAGGAACGAAATACTGCCACTAGCAGCAATGTGGATGGACCTAGAAAATATTATGCTTAGTGAAATAAATCAGAGAACGACAATACAATGTGATATCACTGATATGTGGAATCTAAAAAATAATACAAATGAATGTTTATACAAAACAGCAATAGACCCACAGACACAGAAAACAAACTTCTGGTTACCAAAGGATGGGGGGAGGAACAAATTAGGGGTATGGTATTAACAAGATACTATACATAAAATAGATATGCAACGAGGACTAACTGTACAGGGAACTATACCCAGTATCTTACAGTAACCTATAACAGAATATAATCTTCAAAAAAACTGAATCACTATGCTGTATACCTGAAACTAACAAGAGGGAAGGAGCCAGCACTACCTCAATCCTCCCTATTCAACTCAATCTCCCTTGGAACTTTTGTGCCTGCTATAAGCCTAGTACATGCTCTTTTCATAACTGTTATAAAAATATCCTAACTGGTTTCTCCATCTCCATTCTCTCTCCTGCTGGTAGGACATATGTCCCATCCCTACTCAATCATTGCTATGATTTCCCATGGTCTTGTGAACCTGCTTTGATTCATATCTGGCATTTCAGACTTGGATTCATAATCTGAATCCAAGTCCCTTCTATCTTATCCTTAACCTGCTCCTCTCGCCACCCTCCATTCCAGTTCAACTGATCTCCCATTTCACCCTTATCCACTCCGAGAGCATTTCTAATAAACGTGCCCTCTCCATTCCCATTTCCCTACAGTATCTCCTCCAGAAATCCTTCTTCCTGGACCCGCACTCCTCCAGGAGCAACTCATTCCTCTTCTAGACGCATGTAGTGTTTTATCTGTACCTCTCTTTTGGTCTTTTTGGCAATATAGTTATTTGTGTATTTATTCGACATTCAACAAGCATTATTTAGAATCTATGACGTGCCAAGCCCTGTGCTAAGTGCTACATATACAGTGGTAACCAAAACAGGGTGCAGGGCAATTTCACACCCTAAGGAACATTTGACAGTATCTAGAGACATTTTTGGTTGTAACACTGTGGGAAAGAAGGTGCTATTGACATTGAGTAGATAGAGGCTAAGGATGACGCTAAACAGCCTGCAAGGCACACAACATCCCTCACCCAACAGAGAATTATCTGGCTCCCAATGTCAAAAGTGATGAGGTTGAGAGATTATGTACAAAATGCACAGGGGCGGGTGGGGGTGGGAATCTGTTTATTGTTTAGTTTAACATCCTCCAAAACACCCAACATAGTGATTCGATAGATAAGCAGCTCCTAAGTATTTTTAGGAATAAAAAATGGTACCCTTAGGATCTAGAAAAGGGATAAGCTTTAATTAGAAAAAGCAATAAGAAATATTAATTTCACAGGGGAAATCATAGCCTAAACTTCTCTGTTATGGGTATGGTAAATTAAGTTAGTATTTTATGTTCCACTTTTGTGTTTTCTTCATTATAATATTTATCATGTAAATCCACCAACTTACATAACTCACTGGGAAAGCAAGGGATTAATTAAGCAATTTCAAGATGCATAAGTACATTAATATTAACAAAATATATATGGTGGTGGAGGAACACATTAAGAGACATAAATCAAAGGTAATAGAGAACAAACTTACTAGTGGAAAACAGGCTTGCAATGTCTAGAAATGTTTTTCTTTTGTATCTAATAATGTGACAGATTCCTGGAACAATACTCCTGTTCATTACAGGGCTATTAATTTCATCATATGTACCTTGTGTGAACTTGCTTTATTTCATTTGTGTGTATGTGAAGGGTCAATAGAGGTCACTGCCATGGCAATGACTTGGCATATCCACAGCTTTTGAAATGGTTCTTGTACATCCAGCAAAGACAAACATCTGGCAATGGATGGGTTCAGGATGTGCTAACGGGGCCCACACACAAGACATGCATTTCAGGGTCAGGCTAAATGGAAGCTCCAGCCAAGTCCAGACTCTCCCCCATAGATGGGGCATTTTCCTCCCCAGCTGTCCAAGGGAGATTTTACTCAAAGGCATAAATCCTTAAAATTCCAGCCTTAGAAGTATACTGAGAGTTGATCTAATCTGACCCTTTCATTTTACAGAAAGTGAAACTGAGGCAGAGGAGTTTAAGTGAGTTGCCAAAGGCAGAGAGCTGGCTAGCAGATGCCCTGGTTTGGATGCCTTCTGACTCCACTAATTCTCCCTGCATTTTCTTACCATTACATCCTTCTGATTTTAAACACATCTCCTACTATTGAACGGAGATTACATTTAATATGCCAGTTGCTACTCACTTGTCTCTTTATTTCATGTATTATTTGATTTCAAATGCATTTTATAGTTCAGAGGCTTTGTATATATACCTTTAACCAAATATGGATGCATCTATATATTGATTTGTTCATTTGTTGATGTCTAATGGTCAGTGTTTGTGTAGCAGCCAGTGTCTAACCAGGAAAATGGAAAGTATTCCAGGTATTTCAGAGGGGATTTAATACAGGTAATTGATTACAAAAGTGGTGAAAGGATTGGGGGGCCCAAAACACAAAACAATATTCCAATTTAAGTAAGCCCCTAGAGGAGCAAAGGGGAAATTATGTCCAAGGGGTTCATGTACACTGCCACTGTCAGAAACTGGCTGCTGAGCAAGAACCAGGGGAGGCACCTGCTGCCCACTGATACTGCTGCCCAGAGCTGGAAGATGAAATAGCTCCTCCCTTTCTTCCACCTTCCAGTCACCCATCAGTACCTCCCACCAGCAGAATCTAACAAGCCAGCTGGCTAAAAAGTCTGGGAAATGTAGTTTACAGGCTTCCCGCCCCAAAAGTAGAGAGATGGGTGAAGAAGGATCGGTAAGGCCCTGAGCAACCGCAGACAGCATCTGGCGCCCACCCCAATGGAAAATCCTTTGTGCGTCTTGTGCAAGAGCAAGCTGCACATGTATTTAAAACTGTCCTCACTGTTGCTCCCATATCTGCCAATCTCCCATCATCTTTTTTTTTTTTTTTTTTTGCGGTACGCGGGCCTCTCACTGCTGTGGCCTCTCCCGTTGCGGAGCACTGGCTCCGGACGCACAGGCTCAGTGGCCATGGCTCACGGGCCCAGCCGCTCCGCGGCATGTGGGATCTTCCCGGACCGGGGCACGAACCCGTGTCCCCTGCATCGGCAGGCGGACTCTCAACCACCAGGGAAGCCCTCTCCCATCATCTTTTATCCCTGCTTTCCTTCCTTCCTCCCTTCCTCACATATCATATGTTAAGCGGGGCACTTGGCACCGGCGATACAAAGTGAACCAGCCAGTGCTCCTACTCCCATGAGGGTTAGATTCTCGTAGAGAGTAAGACACACAAACATTCTGAGCTCTCCCTAATTCTTTCCTTTCCGGATTTTTGTTCATGCTTTCCCATTCCTAACTTTCCCAGGATAGCAATTCCCTTATTTAAATGACATGCCAACGCTGCTTAATATTCATGCTTTAGAATGCTGTTTACACTTCTACTGTGAATGTAAATCATTTGTCTAATAGGACGCTATTCCAAGATTAAGAGAGGATACGAGTTAATGAGTGTGTGTGATTTCCAGAAGTATGTTTGAATTTCATAGTCTTATCCTTCACAGCTGAGCCTCAGATTCAGTTGAGGCTTTCTGTATTTCCATTATAATCAATTTGAGCTTATAAATAATAAGCTTTGTCAAAACAAAAAGGACAGAACTATAGTTTATAGAATTTTCTCATAGATCCTCCCTGAAAAAGTGCATAAAACCAGTTTGTTCACTGATTCAAGTGAATGAATTGACAGTTAACCCTGCGTTGCTGCTGGGTCCTGAGAATACAGAAGAAAGTAAGAAAGAGTCTCTGTTCTCAAGGAGGCTGTAGCCTAGAGGGGGAGGTAGACAAACAGAATTAACAGTGACAGCCCAGGGTACAAAGTGCCTAATCGTGGGGTAAGAACACAGAAAAGGGGTATCCATGTCAGCCTGAGGGCTCAGGGCAGTTTCCAAGAAAAATGAGGCTTTAGATGAAATGGAAGGGTGCAGACAAGTCAAGTGAAGAAGGGAGAAGAAAGAGGAGGTCTTTTGACCCCCCCTGCACAAAGCACTGGACGGTCATGAGACAAGAGTGAAGGAAGGTGCAGGAGTAACTTCCATGAAGGAAAAAATGAGATGACATGACGGTTGTTAGGAGGAGTTGGGTTATGGAAGGATTTAAATAATGTGCAAAAGGCTTTATTCTGAAGGAAGTGAACCAGCCACCAGCTTTAGAGGAAAGAATAAGATCACTCTCGGAGCACCATGGAGGGTGTACCAGAAGGGCTCAAGACTGAGACTGCAAGACCAGTTGAAAGACATTGTGGTAAGAAATGACAAGGACCTAACCTATGCGACTGGAGAAGAAATGAAGAGCAGAGGGCAGGGATGAGAAATATATAAGCTAGAGAGGCAATAAGATATAGTGAGAAGTGCTGTAAGAGCAGAAGAAGGATCTAGAATGATTCCCGGCGTGCTGAGTTATGTGACCAGCGGGCCAGTGGTCCAGTGACCAAGGCAGTGAAGTACAGGAGCAGGAAAAGTTCAGGGCAGGTATTGGGGTGGTGGGAGATGGCTGGATGAGAAGACTTTTAACATGCTAAATTTAAAACACTTAAGAAACATCCTAGTGTTTGGTAGAAAATATGAATATGGAGCTCAGCAGACAGACCTGAGCTGTCTACCCAGCTTTAGGAGTTGTCTGCTTTAAAGAGAAGCCAGAGATGGGCAAGAAATCACACAAGGAGAAGGAGGAGGCCAAGGACAAATCGCTTGAGAACTTCCATGTTTAAAGGACATACAGAGTAAAAGAAACCCACAAAGAAAACTAGGAAAGAACGGTTAGAACTGCAGGAGAAAAAGTCTGTGTGTGTTCTGCCTTATCTCATAAACCTCCAAGATGCATCCTCCAAGTTGCTTTTGCTGGAAACTAGGAGACCATCCTTCCACTTCCAATTCTTCATTGAGTTCCATTAATGGTATCTTCAATATATACTACAAATCCAGTGCCACTGGTAGCAGCCGAGTCCTGGTTCAAGCCGCCATCTGCTCTCTACTGATCTATACGATTGCCTTCCACTCATCCCTAATTCCCTCTTGCCCAGCTGTAAGCCAGAGAACCTGTCTGTTTTGTTTAAACAGCACAACGTAGCTTCTTGAATGAATACATGATCAAATGAATGAATGTAGTAGCACTGCTGGAAGACACTGGTGACAGCTGTTCTCCTGAAGGAGTGGAGGGCATTGGGGTTAAGTCTTGAGTTCCCTATGATGTTAGGCACCCTGATTATTCTCTGTGACCAGAGGTCACTCTCCTGTCATTAGGGAGAAGAGCCAAAATTAAATTATTTCTTAAGGTTGAGAATAAATCCTTAAGTATTTATGCTCTCCTTCCCATTGAGGACGCGGAATTTTTGCTGGATGGATAAAAATGTCCATTATACCCATTATATCACAGCATTAACTGTCCAAACCTTGAATCTTCCTTATGATTCTTCTTCAACCCAAATGCTGATATACCATAAGTTTCAATGCCCTTAATGAGATCCAGGACCAAATCCCCTGGGCCCCTGATACTCTATTTCCATGTCACATCTAAGCAACTTTCAGCGAGTCAGGTAAGGAATTCTGTGCCTTCTACATTTGACTAAATTGAGGAGTAGTAGCTTTCACAACAGAAAATTTGTCTCACTTGGTCGACATCTGCCAGATTATTACTGCACCTTTCTGCAACCTTCATGAGGTGTGGAGTGAGTGTTTTGAAGGGAAAAAAAAATTTCTCTAACAGTATTTCTCAGGAGCCAGTTGCCAGAGTTGGCAGAGAAAGAGTAAAACTCAGTTGATGAGGAGGGAGGGGTAGCGTTTTGGTGTAAAATTTGGGCCCCATTAGAGCTTGGCAGCACTGACCTAGTGGAAGTCTGGGAGCATCCCTTGGATTCCAAGGTCCGGGGAGCATCTCCAGAAGAAGACAGGCAGACAAGTGCGGATCTTGGGGCCGTAGCCAGCATGCCCAGGCAAGAACTGCAGCCCGATGTCTATTGCTTTGCTGCCGTTTCCTATTATAGATGTCCCCTGAAGGCTCTAGTACTGGGCACCATTTTTCAGACAGAAATTTAGTAAAGCAATTGGCATCCACCTGGGCCCCATGGCAAGTGGGAATAAAGCTTGTCATCCCTTAAACTGACAACGTGGTGATGAAGAGGTCACCTGTGTCTCCCTCTGTTTTAGTACTCACCCTCTGGCCCTGCTGGATATGAAAACTGTTTCCAGTAGCACCTTGCTAGAACGAGGCGTGTATTAAACCTGTTCTCCCAAACTGAGCTTGAAGCAGAGTGTAGGCACTGAGCTGGATTTGAAGCCTGGTAACTGTTGATGAGACCAGATTGTCCTCGAGGTCTTTGCATCCCAGAAGAAAACGCTGAGATTTTCAGGACAGAATTTAACCCTCCCTCCCAGCTGCCCTGCGAAGTAGGCAAGTCGTCTTGGGGGCTGTCAAAGTCAGAACAGCTGCAGGGGAAACCTGATGCGGGGAGGGGTCCAGAGAGGAGCACAGGGGAAGATGCTGCCTTGCCAGCAGGCACCGAAGATGTCCTCCAGCTGGATTTAGCAGCTAAATCCAGAAACGGGTTCACAGCAGGACGTCCAGTTCTCCAAACTGGATACAGAAGAAATCTAGTCTCCCCAAGATTTTGAATTTGCTCCAGACTGACTTTTAAGAGCCACAGAGATTCTCCCAGGGGATCAGAAGGAGAGCCCTGGAGTCCTGGGAAGGTGCTGTAAAAGTAGCCCTGTTAAGAAGCTGCAGGAAGAAAGTGGGGCTTCCTGCCCTTCCTCGATATCCCTGTGACCCAGGCTTCCTAGGTTTCAGTAGCCTGGGCTTCAAAGCTGGGCCATTTTAGTGGTACCAACAAACCCACCAACAAACCCAGAAAGTGCCTCCCTGGAGCACATCCATTCAGTGTTAGGAAATTTTCCATTTCTGTCTCCTGCTGAGTCCCTCCCTCTTGGGTCTCAGTGCTCAGTCAGGGAGGGGATCTTCCCTGCTTGTGAAAAAACACAGGCCCTTCTCAGGTGTGCTCTGTGGTTTAACACTGACCCTACTGCAGAAGCATCTGAGGAGCTCTTAAAGAACGAAATGTTCAGACCCCACCTCCAGAACCACTAGAGGTAGTGCCCAGGAATTGTAAATCGCTTTAAAAAGAGACCCGGATAATTATGATGCAGCCATCCACAGGCTGGCTTGGAAACCACAATCCTGTAAAACAAGAGTCCAGACTTGAAGTCAAATTCCTTCTCCGCCACCAACCAGCTTAATATTTAGGCAAAGCTATTTTAACATCCCCGGGCCCTGATTTCCTCCTCTCCATGGTACAGGTAATCTACTGATATTGTTAAAGCAGTGATTTTTATTTGTATTTTCTTGCTGCCTTCTAAGACAGCATTTTCCATGAGATTTAGTGTCCCAGAGGAGAGGGCAGACCAGTGGGGACCCCTCCCCTTTTAATATATGGGGAGCCAGGGCTGGAGACTGTGGTCTTCAAACTTCCAGAAACTTCTCCCTTGCCAAGGCACCCCAATGTGGAGAGTTGTACGGGAATCAGTGTAATCTGCTACACTTTCCTACCTCCCTCCTCCCTCACCGTACAGAGGAAGGTAGACAACTCAAAGAAAGGAAGCTGACTCAAATCTTACTAAGAGGCGTTTTCCCAAAGTGCAGAACCTCTGGCAACAAACAAAAGGACACTCTGAAGTATTAGTAGCTGCAAAGCCCACTTGAATTGCCATAACAACCCTCCCATCCATTTCATTAAGAGATAACATTTCTAGCGCAATTGTTTTTTTGTTTAATAATTACCCATAAAACTATGTAATATGTATATGTA
The DNA here is from genome assembly GCF_937001465.1 of Orcinus orca. Taxonomy (NCBI): domain Eukaryota; kingdom Metazoa; phylum Chordata; class Mammalia; order Artiodactyla; family Delphinidae; genus Orcinus; species Orcinus orca. The sequence continues at coordinate 156,638,036 of NC_064560.1, read as the reverse complement.
TATATATATATAGTTTTGATCAATTTACTAATAATAATTCTATTGGAAACTTAATCCATAATACATTTTATAACAGGATGCTGTGGTGACTCCCCCAAAATTAACAATTTAAAATTTTCAATGTGTATACATATTTTTGTTGAAGAGCAGAATGATAGGGTGATTAATAAAAAGACTTTCAAGCATAAAATATATCACATTAGGATACAGTTCTGCAGGAGAAGCGAAATGGAAATGCAATTTCAAAAAGGAAAAGAAAATACTGTAAAATTTCCAACTTAAAGAAAAGAGCTTGTTCATGTGTTTTTTGAACCATGGGTATTAAATCACTATGGTATTTAGATTTCACTGGGTAAATTTAAAAGAGCACCATAACAGTTTTATTCTAAAATGTCAATATTCACAGGGAGGAGGAAGGGTAAGCTGGGATGAAGTGAGAGAGTGGCATGGACATATACACACTACCAAATGTAAAATAGGTAGCTAGTGGGAAGCAGCCACATAGCACAGGGAGATCAGCTCAGTGCTTTGTGTCCACCTAGAGGGGTGGGATAGGGAGGGTGGGAGGGAGGCTGAAGGGGGAGGAGATACGGGGATATATGTATATGTATAGCTGGTTCACTTTGTTATAAAGCAGAAACTAACACACTAAAAAAATACAAAATAAAATAAAATATGATCTGGGGGTGGGGATGGTGGTGTGATGAACTGGGTGATTGGGATTGACATGTATACACTGATGTGTATAAAATTGATGACTACTAAGAACCTGCTGTATAAAAAATAAATAAAAATAAATACGATCCTCATGTATTGTACAACACAAGGAATATAGCCAATATTTTGCAATAACTATAAGTGGAGTATAATCTTTGAAAATTGTGAATCACTATATTGTACACCTATAACTTATATAATATTGTACATCAACTATACTTCAATATAAAAACATCTAAAGGAAGAAAAATAAATATGAACCTCATTTTAGAAAGAAAAATAAATAAATAAAATGTCAGTATTTACAATAAGACAAAAATTACATCCTTTTGCAACTCTTTTGTTTAGATGAAAAACATGCGATAGCAACCTGAAAAGGAGGTCAGAGCTTCCCAGAAGTTTTTGAGGGGCCACACAAGAGTATGAAGACCATGGGGCTGTATCATAGGGTTGTACTACAACCTATGCAGGGAGCCATGGTCCTTTGCAGCCCAGGGATCAGGGTAAGAGAGGCAGGGAGAGCGATGAGTCAGCGCACCGTCCTCCCATGGAGGGCGGCCTGAGGTTGCCATGGCCCATGTGTGGCATTCGGGAAGTTTCCGCGAGCCCCAGCACAGACGGACAATCACCTGCTACAGACTTCACGACAGCACGGATGATCAGCCCCCCGTAGTGTGAGATTCATGTGACTCCGGAAGACCAGATGGGCCCATTTACCCTCCCTGGTCAGCCAGCCCATATGCAGCAGGGCAACAAGTGCCCAGCAGCCCGTCCCCTGACTGTGGAATCCCAGTGAGTCCTGCCAACACCCAGGACTGTCTTTGGGGATATGCAGCAAGAGTACGTGCTCATCGAGGGAGAATGAGTCATCCAAAAGACACCAATGGAAACAGCCCTGATAGGGAATTTGGCTTAGAAAACCCTGACTATTGAAACAGGAAAGAGGCTATAAACCAGGAGAGATGGAAGTGTTGTTAATTGGTGAGACTCAGTTCCATGCTACCCAGCAGGGCGGGGACACACAAGGAGGTTCAAGTCAGTTGGAGAAAAGGGTTTACATTGTCTCTGTGCACAGTGTCATCTGAGCAAATACACCATCCTATTGCACCTGTAAGTGAGGCTAACGATACTTATGTTGCAGGGTTCCTGTAAGAATTACAGAGAATGAACATAAAGTAACCCAGCACATACGTGCTCTGTGAAGGGCACTATGACTGTTATTGTAAAATCTGTCTGCTTCCACTGCTGCCTTGAGGTGATGAGAAGATGCCTGGACCATGGTCCCTGGGGCTGGTGTCAAGCTTTCCCTACCTTTGTGTGGCAGCGGCAGCCTCTGAGAACTGAAGCCCACTTCTAACAGAGGCAGGAGGACACCTCTCCTATCATGTTCAGTACTTTATCCCTGGGTACCGTGGGTGCTGCTCTGGGCTGCAATATCATACAGAGCCAGAGAGGAACCAGTTCTGAGGAAAAGCCCTCACACTCTTCTCAGAATCAGTTCTCTGATAACTGGGGCACTGTTATTAGTAGGCCTGACCCTTCCTTAGAGCAGGTTTGTTCCCAGGGAACACCCCATCCTCCCTGCAAACAGGCCCTCAGTGAGCCCCACCCTAGGAGTCCCCAATAAAGCTGGGTCCCAGAGGGTGTAGAGCACCCAGCCCCAGAAGCAGATTGACCGTCAAACTACTGAAACATAAGCTTCCATGCTGCTTCCCAGACCCTGTGCCTAATTTCATATTCTTTCTCTCAAACAGAGCCATCCAAAATGTGAACAGCTCTGGCTCCACAAAACCTGGATCTGTTCCATCCAGACCTTATTCGTACTCTCTCTGGTGAGTGGAAGAAAGAACTGGGCCTCCCATGCTGCTATTGTGAGAAAGTCCTAACTGTGTCAGTGATAAAAGCACCTCCACAGATTGAAAAAAAAAAAACACTTCCAAGTTAGATTTTCTCACCAAGTTCCCTCAGGTAATGAATTCATTGATCAAACGTTAATTAAGCACCCACCAAGGGCAGGCACCAGGCCAGGTGCTCCCAGCCCATACCAGGAAGATCCTCCAGCCAAGTGGGGGCATCTACCAGCACACTGCCTAAGCAATCTCTGCAAACTCTCTCCCTTGGGGCTGATGAGCAGCCTAGAGGCACCAGCATGTGCCGCCCTGGGTCAGCTCCCCAAGGTCCATCAACTAAAGGGTTAACACAGCAGGAGATGGGAACCATACTGGTTGTCAAGATTTTCATATTATCCCTCCTTCCAACTAGTATTTTCCAAGTCCTTCAGTTCGACTGGTCTTCATTAGGGACCAAAAACAAACCGAGGAATAGTGATCATTCTGATCATCTATACAGGAAGCCCAGGTAAGCCTGGATGACCTTTGGAATGCTCTCTACCATGCACAGAGCCATATATAGGTAGATCTTGCTTGAAGAAAAATCTAACTCTAAAACTTAGGTCTAAACAAAAGGCCAACTAGGAATTCTAATTCCTTTTACAGGATTGATGCAAGATAGGATTCATTTGAACAATAGCTTTCTCCTAATGCATTTAAAATATGTTCTACCAGAAGCTAACACAACGTTGTAAATCAACTATACCTCAATTAAAAAAACATGCTCCATTTATAATAACTAATTTATACACAATTGCCCAGGAACACGTCCATGGGGTAAAATGAGTTCAAGCATTCATTCTGTCATTCGACAAAATTTTATTAAGTATCCACTATGTGCCAGGCACTGTTCTAGATACAGTAGTGAACAAAACAGACAATGGCTATTTTCATGGAGCTGACATTCTGGTGGGAGTAGACAAATAGCCACTAAATATGTAATATGTTAGGATGGGATAAGTGCTATATATAAAATAAAACAGAGCAAAGGGGGTATCAGAGTGACTGGGTAAGGAATGGGGTGCTATCTCTACAGGGAAGGCCACTCTGCTTGATGTTTGAGCTGAGAAGATGTGGGCAGAGGAAAGAAAGGGAACATGGCTTGAAGTCAGAGCATGCTTGGTGTGTTTGAAGAACAGCAAAGCAGGCTAGCATGGCTGGGGCCTGGTGCAGCTGGGGTCGAACCTGCAAAGGGGAGTGTGGAAGAGTATGAGGTTGGAGAACGAGTCAGGACTTATGTCTGAACTGCCTGAAGCAGACATTTGTTCTGAAACAGTCCTCGATATGCGCAGCATATAGTCAGGACCCAGAATCTCCCTGACTCCTCTAGAAAATTCAATAATAAAATGATAAACCAAATTTAGGAACTCTAAACACATTTTAGATTAAAAAACAAGTTCCTTCCAATATCCTGCAACTTTACACCAGGATATCCATGGCAGGCTGGACACAGTATACAATGATTGCTTCTCACTCAATAAATGTGCTGTCAGCTACCCAGGCCTAGAGAGGAAAGGATGGTACTCTCACGTACTTAATTCCACTCTGCTTTTGATTAGGTCTTTGTGTTGCACCACTGACTCCCAGAAGGCTTTCTGATACACCAGCTGCTGACGGCCTGGTATGCAATATTCACTAGAAAGGTTATTCTCTGATGCTGACCTCCAGTTTCCTGATGATAAACATGAATGAGCTAAGAAGCACATTAAACCCATCCCAGTGTCATTCCTGCCCCAAAGAGAAGTGCTCTTCAAATTCTCACCTCTTCCTTCCTTTATCCTACACTTTAAAAAATTAAAATATATCAACAACTTTCATGAGTTATTTTTCCCCCTTCGTATCTCTGAGGAATTCCGTTACTAGTGTATGGGAAGGGCCAGTGTCTCAGGACCCCATGGAGTCATGCCACAATAATGTCAAAGAAGGATCACTTCTTTATTCGGGGAAATTACAGTCACCTAGCATGCTTCACTGTAGGAAGTTATCAGGTAGCATCTCAGCAAGAGAAAACTGTTTCTAGAAACTGCTCAACTAGGCAATCCATCTCTCAAAAGGATTTTAGCTTCCTAACCAAGCAAAAGAATAACATGGAGGAAATTTAGTAAATAATGACCCAACTCCCAAAAGCTACTAGCAAGTGTTTATTTTGTTTTGTTTTTAGATTAAAATAGCTTCTATAAAAACAAAACATTTCTCAATGTAGAAATATATTAATGCAATTCAGAAAAGCATGAAGGAGAAAGTGAAAAACTAGTCACTTGATATCACTGAGAGATAACCCATGTTAACATTCTGGTGAACACTTTTTCAGACATTTTTATGCATGAGCACACACAAATAATTTTACATAAATAGAATCAAAGCATACTTAAAGTTTTGTGATTTACTTTTTTTTCACTCATGTATTGTGGACAGCTTTCTAAATTATTAAATATAGACCTTAATCATTATTTCAACTAGATGCACAAAATTCCATTATACAAATTGAGAGAGTCGTGAAATCACTTAACTACACTCATACATGAGAAGAAATAAGGCTTCTTTATGGGTCATAAGTGGAGCCTTTCACCAGTTAGTGGAGAAAAAATAATTTAGTCCAATTCCATAATCTCAGTACAATCTCATAATGTGAATGGTCCTCAAAGGATAATATTCTTTTCTAGGCAAAATTCTTAATCTCTCATATTCATTTCTCTCCCACATATTTTTACTAATAAAAGTGTGGCTGTATAACAGGGAAGGGTACAGATTATGGGACATTATGGTAACAAGGGAGAAGGATTCTCAGGTGCACCTCCCTTGCCTGGTCTGCTGGATCCTAGCTGGGACTTCCAATGATGTGGCAGGTGTTACCTGCCTCCTGAACAGAGGCTGTGGAAGTACAACTGGCCATCTTGGTTTTTTGTTCAGGCAATGAGCGAAATCCACCCATGATAGCAACCACTATATACCACCATGGTCAGGGTGATCCCCAGAAAGGAGTGGGGCTCCGAGGCAACTCAACCAGTGTAGGTAGGGGTGCCCAAGGTAGCACACTTAAAAGGAGACTACTGCTGACATCTTCCATTGCACCCTTGGGTATATACTATTAAAGACAGACATCTGCAAGCCTAGGGTGGCTGCCTGATTATCCCACCCAGGAGACAGACCTGTTGCAGTCTCTTTCAGTTGACCCTGATCTCAAAAGTCCCAACTCTGGCAGCCTCTTCCACCTGCCCCCAGTCCCTGCTCATTCAGTGGGGCTCTCAGCACCCCCAAAGCTCCTTGAGGTTGCAGTGGCTAGTACTTCCTTGGCCCGGAACCCTCCTGACAGCAGTGCCTGTGATCAGTAAAACACCACCCACTTGGGTTTAGAATTCTCTTAGGGGATCCAGGTGTCCAATCACCTGCCTCCCCATCCTCTGTGGGGTCCAGAGTTCCCCATCTTTGAAGTCTTCCTCTCTGCTCTGTGCTGTCAGGGTATAGAGGTCCCACTGCACTCTAGCCTCCCCCATCCAAACATGGAGCACATTCCTCTTCAATCTGCAAGCTCCATGAGGGCGGAGACCACGTCTGCTGTGTTTACTATTGAGTTCACACTGCCCTGCAAAGGATATTATACGTGCTCAAGGCACATTTGAGGAGTGAACAAATGAATGAATGAATGAATGAGGTTCCTGCAACAGTGTGGCCCTGAGAGGAGCATTTCCTGCCTAGCACTTGACTTCTGTAATCCTGGGGATGCTGTTTCTGTCTTCTGGGTCTGTCAGAACTCAGACAGGATCCCTGGACAGGATCTTGTTCCTACTCCGACAGAAGCTTCCCTGTGTCTGGACACCAGATTGGATGCTAACAGCAGGAGTCATGAGGGGAGTTAGGCATTCAGAAACACTCTGTTTCCTGACATCTGGAGAGAGAGAGAGACAGAGAGAGGGAGGGAGAGAGCACACTAATTGCTACCAGGAGATAGCCATACCCCATCTAAGCCCTGCTTTGCATTGCAGTGTCTTACACTTATTAAGAGGTGAGAATCCCCCATCATGATTTATCAACTCTAATAAGTACATTTTATGGTCCAGGTCATATCCTTTCATGAGCCTCATTATTTTAAACCAGTTTTATAGCAATAAGAGAATAAAATGTACCACAAATTATTTTTCACTAAGCATCAATTAGCAATTCTGTTTAAGCACTACTTCTAAATTCAAAGGAAGAAAGTTGTTTGTGCTAAATAATATGTTGCTATGACAGGGTGTCAAAAATGTAAGTTCATGTTAATTTTAGTCCACTGAGATAAACTATAAAAGTCTTGGGGCTTCCCTGGTGGCGCAGTGGTTGAGCGTCCGCCTGCCGATGCAGGGGACACGGGTTCGTGCCCTGGTCCGGGAAGTTCCCACATGCCACGAAGCGACTGGGCCGTGAGCCATGGCCGCTGAGCCTGCGCGTCCGGAGCCTGTGCTCCGCAACGGGAGAGGTCACAACAGTGAGAGGCCCGTGTACCGCAAAAAAAAAAAAAAAAAAAAAACTGTAAGTCTTTTACTTTCATTAAAAAATACTGCTTTTTTGACAACTGACAAAAAAAAAAAGCCTGTGGATTTTTGTTGCCATTGTTTATTTATTTCCCTCACTTAAAAAAACAAGTTACTGATATTTTTCTGTGAGTAGCTGTAATTGGCTCTGGCCAGCCAATAAATTCAGGGAGGAAATTAGGGTTTTTCTTGTGCTATGAGTAAGTTACCCAGGAACGTTTTCTAATTACCTTGTTTTATGACAACTGCTTCTACTCAGGAGGTATTTATTGAAAAATCCCTTCAACTACTTCAGAGATATACTTCGAAAGCAAAAGTATTATTTATTTCTAGCTTTTTGCTAGAGTGAAATACTGCCACTTTTACCTGGATGGAGGTGGGGAGATGCCATCCTGCTATGCTGTTATCTCTGACTCAGGGCAAAATCAGCTCCAAACCATTGTGTCTCGTGGCCCTCGTTCATCTGAGCAGCTTCAGCCCAATGTGATCACTGGTCTGTTCCCCACAGTGTCAGCTGGCACCATCTCATGACCACCTTTAAAGCAGGATCCTTCAGAAGTTCTGTGCTGCAGTTAACCTCTCTTCCCCTTGGACTGTCCTCCAGTCTTGCTCTAATAGAACCTCATCCTGGAGATCTACTCGCCGGCCTGGTGCTCACAGCCAACAGCACTGTACTATGTACCTAAAGTTTTCTAAGAGGGTGAATCTTAAGTGCTCTTACCACACACATGTACACACAAAATAATAATAATAATAATAAAGGAGGCAAGAGGAAAGTGGCCCCTTTTGCAAGGTGATGGATATGTCTGTAGCCTTGAAGGTGATGATGGTTTCATGGGTGTATACTTATCCCCAAACTCATCGAGTTGCATACATTAAATATGTACAGCTTTTCCCATGTCAATCATACCTCAAGAAAGTGGGTTTGTTTGTTTTTGTTTTGTTTTGTTTTGCGGTACACGGGCCTCTCACTGTTGTGGCCTCTCCCACTGCGGAGCACAGGCTCCGGACGCGCAGGCTCAGCGGCCATGGTTCACGGGCGCAGCCGCTCCTCGGAATGTGGGATCTTCCCGGACCGGGGCACGAACCCGTGTCCCCTGCATCGGCAGGCGGACTCTCAACCACTGTGCCACCAGGGAAGCCCAATAAAGTGGTTTCTAAAAAATAAAGTTTTTTTTAAATTAGGAAAAAAAGAAAAAAAATTGGGTCATATCTCTCTTTCAGCTAATGACCCAGCATGGCTGGCTGCTAAAATTATGTTATATTTTTCTTCCACCAAGATCACCACTCCTGCTCACAAGCTGTAAGAGAATCAGCATTCTATTCACCCAGGAATAAAAGGTAATCATCACGAGGCATTATGCTGTAAAATTCTATTTCCAGGCTTATAAACTCAAGTTATGAAAGACAGGTATACCCAAAATTAATAGGAATAAAGCAATACTTTGAAAAGGTATTAGTAAAACCAAAGCTGATAACTTAAAGTCCGGTTAAAATCAATATTTTCATATTTAATAACAAAAGCAAAGAAAGAGTGGCATCAGGAAGCCAGGAAAAGATATTTTGGGAAAAGGATCTCATTCTTGGAGTTAATGAGTTTCCCTACACAAGTTCCATGAGTTCAAGAATGTTGATAACATCACCAAGTGGTATTTCAGAGCCAAGATGGAATCACAGAGCTATGTAGCACGTGTTTCGTAAGTTCAAGTTTCAATGAGGATCTCTGCATTTACCCAAAAACCTTTGAAATAATTATGTAAGGATGTAATCACGATTTTCCACTTACCACATTGTTGGAGTTGTTTTGGTGTATCTCAAAGTTTTTGGAACAGCAGTTTGAGACAATGTGATTTGATTGTGTGAAATTTTCCAGGGTGAGTGCATAAGCATGTAATTCATGTTTTTAAATACATGCTATGAAATGCACGTTGCTTATTAGCTTTCTAGCAATCTCCCAACTCTTCTATTTTCATCCCTTTAATTTTTATTAAATGATTTTCTTTTTTATCATTATCTTCCTTATTCCCAACTTCAAAGAAATAATTATTTACATGACCCTATTTTCTACTAACCTTTGAAAGTGTTTTCCCTACCAGCCCCCATCTTTTTTTGGTGATATTTTGTGCAACGGTTCTTGGTAGTGGTGTCCAGCCATAACAGTTAGCATTTACTGGCCACTTACTATGTGCCAGGCACTACATTATCTCATTTAATTTACTGAAAGCACAGTTCTAAATTCTCCTGTTGCTTTTGCTTGGGAGAATTTGTTAAAACCCCGTTTATTAGTGTGAGAATTAGCAGCAGCTTTGCTGCTTGAAGTAGACTAAAAGCAAAATCCGCTCTGTATTCAAGCCAGGGTACTGAATGTGGCTGCCAGGTCCAGCTGGCCACGGGAAATGTCTGGATGATTTCATTTAACGCCTTTAGAAATATTTCTCACTGGGCTAATTCAAGGAAAATGGCTTGTCACGGATGATATCTGACTATAATAAGCGGCTAAAATGCTTTCCCAATAAATATTGTAAAATGAAACAGGTGTAAAGCCACAGTTGAAAAATCAGCAGCCAAAGAGTGCCGCAGGGATTATGGGCCAACTTTCCAGCAGAAGGCTGATCCCTGGGAGGTGGCAGGGATCCGTGTTAGCCGGGCATTTTCCCCAATGCTTCCAAGAAAGTCATCGTTTATTCAAGCATTCATTTAATAAATATTGATATACTACATAGAGGCATTCTACTGGGTCTTAGCAGGACTCAAAGATTAATGCACTTCAGCCTTAAGGAGAGGCAGGCTAGTGGGAATTAGAGGACCTGGTAGGATCTGTGTGAAGCCCTGCCACCCCACATATGCATAGATTGCTCCCTGCTGCACGTAGAGAAAACCCAAGTCCCTGAGTTGAAGGAGGTGCCAAAGGGCCATCAGTCTGGATTGGTTAGAGAGAAAAGAGCTGCAGAAGAAGCTGAAAACGAGCAAGGTGGTAGACGCTGGTGGCAGGAAACAGCTCCCCTCTCCCCTGGAGGAACACCAGGGGTTTAGAGACCTGCAAGGTAAGAGCTGAGCCCGGGCGAGTGGCCTGTGAGGACTGCCCGTTGTGTGGAGGCGCTGCAGCGGAGGCAGGCAGTGGAGGAGAGCCAAGGGCATACCTTGCGGGTTGGTCAGCTGGCTTCTGTTTGCCTCCAAGTTGTTGTGCAAGCTGAGCTCAGGGCCAGCGCTGAGAGAGGAGTGAGCAGCACGTCCAGCATCCAATGCAGAGAGCGGAGGGCTCAAAATTTAGTGTGTTCAGCGGAGCTCCGGGGAAGTGGGAGCTGTGAGGCTGGCCTGAGGAGCCACCCACCCTGAGGCTCGCATGTCTGCACAAAGAAGGGAGAGCCAAGGTTGTGTGGAAGCCGATGGCCCTTAAGGGAGAGAAAGGGCCCTGTGATTTTCCTGTGCTCCCAACATGTGCGTGACGATGATGATGCGTTGAGTGTTTCCTCCGTGCCAAACGTTCTTCTAAACATAGAAAAATGTTATCTCATTGAATCTCCATAACAACTCTATGAGGTAAATATTATTATTATCCCCATTTGGCAAGTGATAAACCTGAGTACAAGAGAGGCGACACAACTTCCCCACGTTCCCACAGCTAATACCCACAACAGCTGGATTTCGAACCCTGGCTGCCTGCCCTAGACCCACACTGTTCATTACTGAGCCATTCTGCCCCCTGGAAAATGGTCATGCTTCAGAGAAATGAAAATCCATAAAGTCATGATGCCAGGCCAGCATCAGTCAACACAGGCATCTAAGATGCATCTCAAGAGTGTATAACTGAGACACCTCAGCCACATAAGTGCAGCACATGGCTTTTACGTTTATTTGCTTAAAAAGTCTTCATTCTATCGGACTTGGAAGCGGAGCAGGAGAAGCTCGTGCTGACGGGGTGAAGGTGCCAGCAGGTCCTAAAAGCCAGTAGGAGAGCAAACCATCCCCACGATGCTCTGTGTGAATGCTCAAGGACACTTTATTACAATTCATGTGTGAGTCAAGACCTGTCCATATTTACAGCATGAGCTTCCAACGGCCAACATCTCTTAAGATTCTAATATGTCATTGCTAAGTACACAAATGTACTTGTCCAATAATTCTCTTATATCTCAAGTTGGAGTTTTAAAAAAAGGAAAATATTACTCCTGGATTTCAGGCTTTTGGTGGGGGACAGAGGGAGAAGGAGACTAATAAAGGCATATTTCAAAAATATTTATGTTCACATGAAAACCTGTACATGAACGTACACAATAGCTCTATTCCCAATAAGCTAAAACTAGAAATAACTCAGACATCCTACAACAGGTGAAGAGTTTACAGCGGTACAGCCATACCATGGACTACTACTTAGTAATAAAAAGGAATGAACTATTGATATATGCCCCCCAAAGTTGTACTTGCTACTCATTAAACTCCATTTCTGTAATGCTGACCACCTATGCTTTCTTTTACATATTCTTATGAACACTTGGAAAAAAGACTGTGGCAATCCCATAATAGTCTGGGAAATTGAGTGCCTGGGCAGTTTGTGTTAGGGGTGGCTGTCACCAATGTTACACTGAGTTATGTGTAAGTAGTGGTATGCTGGAGTCAGCTTGTACCATTCATCACCCCAACTCTATGCTCAGTGACATCATAATGGTGCCTAAAATTAGCCATGGTGGGAGTATTTACATCATGGAAATCAGCAAATCAGAGGTCACTTCCAACCCTGAGAACTTATTATTAAAGCTTTGCCAGGATGTCACTGTGGATGTCATGTGAATACGTTATTTTAGGAAGTTCCAAAGGTGGGAAGTGGGAATAATCCAAGACAGGGAAATCTAAATCAGTTCATATATTGTAGCACCACCACTGTATGATCCCTCATGCATCACCATGATAATCAGTTCTGAGCCAGACACATTTCTCAAGCCAGAACTAAGACTTGAGTGGAAAAACCTGGGAGATGTGAATAAGGAAAATATCTGAGTTTTAATAAACAAAGTCCTTTCACGTTTTTCAAGGAACATGAAAAATAAACCAATAAAATGTCACCCAACACAGTAAGACAAGTTGCTGAAAGGGAAAACACCTGGGCAAGGTCAGTTTTGACCACCTGCAGGTGCCATGTATCTATTTTGAGGAAGGTGATTCAGCACCTACAAGGATCATTGCCTGAGTGCCTTCCAAACATTATTAAAGATCAAAACTTGTATCTTAAAAAAAGCATTTGACAAAATCCAACACTCATCCTTAAAGGGAAAAAAAAAAAACAAAAACAAGAACCTCTTAGCAAACTGGGAATAAAGGGGAACTTTCTTAACTTGATACAGAGTTTCTAAAAACAAAAAGAAAAAAAATAAACAAAAATAAACCCAAAAAACCCTATACAACTAACAACATACTTAATAAAGAAATGCTGAATGCTTTCTCCCTAAGATTAGGAAGAGGGCTAGATGGCTTCTCTCTCTCTCTTATTCAACATATGACTCACAACTCATTCAACATAGTATTGGAAGTTCTATGTTGCAACAGGTTAAGGAAAAGAAATAAAATACATTAAGATTGGAAAGGATGAAATTAAAATGTCCCTATTTGCAGATAATGTAATTGTGTAGAAAATCCCAAGGAATTTACAAAAAGAAAACAAAAAACAGAAACCCTTCTAGAATTAGTAAGTGAGCTCAGCAGAATTGTAGGATACAAGGTCAATATTTTAAAAATTAATTACATTTCTATGTATTAATAATGATATATGGAAAATGAAATTAGAAACACAGTACCACTCATGACCAAAAAAATGAATACCTGGATATAAACTTAACAAAACATGTACAGAATCTTTATGCTGAAATTTACAAAACACTGATGAAAGAAATCAAAGACCTAAATAATTGAGGGACATATGAAATTCATGGATTCAAAGACTCAACATAGTAAAGATGTAATTTCTCCCCAAGTCAATACATAGCTTTAATGCAATCCCTATCGAAATCCCCAGCAAGATTTTTTGGCAGATACAGACAGCATTATTCTAAAATTTGTATGGAAAGGCAAAGAAACTAGAATAGCTAAAACAATTTTGAAAAATAAAGTGGGAGGAATCACTCTACTTGATATTAAAGACTACAATATACTACAGTAATCAAGATGGTGTGGTACTGTCAAAGGGATAAATACATAGATCAATGGGACAGAATACAGAACCCATAAATAGACCCACACAAATATGCCCAACTGATTTTTGATGAAAGTGCAAAAGCAATTAAATGCAGGAAGGACAACCTTTTCAAAAAATGGTACTGGAGCAATTCGACATCTGTAGTGAAAAAAACAAAACAGAACAAAAAAGGAAGAACCTGGACTTAAGTCTCTTAACTTACAGAAAAATTAACTCATAATGAATCACAGACCTAAATGTACAATGTAAAATTAAGTGTTATAGCTCTTTTAGAATTGGTCTGGCAGGTTTCTGGTCCTTACCAGAAGACCTCCATAGGGGGGAAAAATGTGAAACTAGAACTTTTAGAAAAAAAATAGAAGAAAAATTGGGGGACACAGGACTCAGCAAAGAATTCTTAGATTTGACTAAAAAAGCATAATCTATATGAGGAAAAACTGATAAATTAGACCTCATCCAAAACTTGCAACTTTCCTATGTAAAAAATCTTAAAAGGATGAAAAGATAAGCCACAGACTAGGAAAAGATACTTGCAAACCACATATTCAACAAAGGACTAGAATACATAAAAACTCGACATTAAAAGACAAATAATCTAATTAGGAAATGAGCAAAAAACATTAATAACGTGTCACCAAAGAGGATATACAGATGGCAAATAAGCACATGAAAAGATGTTCAATAGCATTATCCATTAGGAGAATGCAAATTAAAACTACAATGATATCATCACCACACACCTTGCAAAATGGCTAAAATGAAAAACAGTAACAGCACCAAATTCTGCCAAGAATGTAAAAAACTGAATCATCCATAGACTGCTCCTGAGAATGAAAAATAAAACTCTGGAAAACTATTGGGCAGCTACATACAAAACAAAAATATGACTAACATACAATCCAACAATAACACTCTTGGGCATTTTCCCCAGATAATTTTAAAATGTATGTTTACATCAAAATCTGTGTACAAATGTTCATAACAGCTTTATTCATAATAACCCAAAACTGGAAACAACTCAGATGTCTTTCACCAGGTGATCATTAAACAAATGTGGTACATCCATACCATGGAATACTACTCAACAATGAAAAGGATAAACTATTGACACACATGGCTTGGATGAATCTCCAGGGGATTATGCTGGGTGAAAGAAAGCCAATCCTAAAAAGTCAGACACTTTATGATTTTATTTATATAACATTCCTGAAAAAACAAAATTATGGACATGGAGAACAGGTTAGTCGTTGTCAAGAGTCAGGCATGGGAGTTAGGGGGAGGTATACATGGCTATAAAAGGGCATCATGAGGGATTCTTGTGGTGATAAAAATGTTCTTTACCTTGACTGTATCAATGAGATATCCCAGTTGTAGTAATACACTATGGTTTTTTAAGATGTTAGCTTGGGAGAAATGGCACAAATGGTAGCGGGATCTCTCTGTATCATTTCTTAGCAATGCATGTGGATCTAAAATTATCTCAAAATGAAAATTCTAATATTTTTAAAAACCCTGTATCTTGGGAACTTGATTGTTTCTTTTTACATTTTTATCTGTATTTTTTTTTTGCTTATAACTTTTTGTAAGTTTCTTTGAAAATATTAGCCTGTTTGTATATTTAAGAGACTTTTAACATGTTTGATCATTTGACACAGTAATTCCAAGTCCAGAATTATAGCCTTAGAAAAAATTCAAAATGCAGAAAAAGATGTTCATTGTAACAATATGTGCTAACAAAAAATCCTAAAAGCAACTCTGTGTCCAACATCTAAGGAGGGATTAAATAAAATATCATATCCAAATGATGGAATATTCTGCAACCACTGAGGACAATTTTTTTAAACATCTTTATTGGAGTATAATTGCTTTACAATGGTCTGTTAGTTTCTGCTGTATAACAAAGTGAATCAGCTATACATCTACATATATCCCCATATCTCCTCTCTCTTGCATCTCCCTCCCACCCTCCCTATCCTACCCCTCTAGGAGGACACAAAGCACTGAGCTGATCTCCCCATACTACGTGGCTGCTTCCCACTAGCTATCTATTTTACATTTGGTAGTGTATATATGTCCATGCCACTCTCTCACTTCGTCCCAGCTTACCCTTCTCCCTCCCCGTGTCCTCAAGTCCATTCTCTACATCTGTGTCTTTACTCCTGTCCTGCCCCTAGTTTCTTCAGAACCTTTTTTTTTTTTTAGATTCCATATATATGTGTTAGCATACGGTATTTGTTTGTCTCTTTCTGACTTACTTCACTCTGTATGACAGTCTCTATGTCCATCCACCTCACTACAAATAACTCAATTTCATTTCTTTTTATGGCTGAGTTATATTCCATTGTTTATATGTGCCACATCTTCTTTATCCATTCATCTGTCAATGGACATTTAGGTTGCTTCCAGGTCCTGGCTATTGTAAATAGAGCTGCAGTGAACATTGTGGGACATGACTCTTTTTGATTTATGGTTTTCTCAGGGTATATGTCCACTAGTGGGATTGCTGGGTCATATGGTAGTTCTAGTTTTAGTTTTTGAGGAACCTCCATACTGTTCTCCATAATGGCTGCATCAATTTACATTCCCACCAACACTGCAAGAGGGTTCCCTTTTCTCCACACCCTCTCCAGCATTTACTGTTTGTAGATTTTTTGATGATGGCCATTCTGACCAGTGTGAGGTGATACCT
Source organism: Orcinus orca (assembly GCF_937001465.1). Taxonomy (NCBI): domain Eukaryota; kingdom Metazoa; phylum Chordata; class Mammalia; order Artiodactyla; family Delphinidae; genus Orcinus; species Orcinus orca. Next base: position 156,622,046 of record NC_064560.1, on the reverse strand, counting down.
CATTGTAGTTTTGATTTGCATTTCTCTAATGATTAATGATGTTGAGCATTCTTTCATGGGTCTGTAGGCAATCTGTATATCTTCTTTGGAGAAATGTCTATTTAGGTCTTCTGCCCATTTTTGGATTGGCTTGTTTGTTTTTTTGATATTGAGCTGCATAAGCTGCCTGTATATTTTGGAGACTAATCCTTTGTCAGTTGCTTCATTTGCAAATATTTTCTCCCATTCTGAGGGCTGTCTTTTCGTCTTGTTTATGGTTTCCTTTGCTGTGCAAAAGCTTTGAAGTTTCATTAGGTCCCATTTGTTTATTTTTGTTTTTATTTCCATTTCTCTAGGAGGTGGGTCAAAAAGGATCTTGCTGTGATGTATGTCATAGAGTGTTGCCTATGTTTTCCTCTAAGACTTTTATAGTGTCTGGCCTTATATTTAGGTCTTTAATCCATTTTGAGTTTATTTTTGTGTATGGTGTTAGGGAGTGTTCTAATTTCATTCTTTTACATGTAGCTGTCCAGTTTTCCCAGCACCACTTATTGAAGAGGCTGTCTTTTCTCCATTGTATATTCTTGCCTCCTTTATCAAAGATAAGGTGACCATATGTGTGTGAGTTTATCTCTGGGCTTTCTATCCTGTTCCATTGATCTATATTTCTGTTTTTGTGCCAGTACCATACTGCATTTAAGACAATTTTAACCCCCCAAATTTCAATCACATGATGAGTTGAAAATTTTTAACATAATGCTAAGGGACAAAATGAAGGTGGAGAACTGTACGTTCAACATGATTTCAATAATTTACAATGATATGGATAGAAAGAGGGAAATACTCCAAATGTTAGCAATAATACTGTCTAGGTGATAGAATTACAGATGAGTTTTATTCTCCTCTTCAATATTCTTTTTGGTTTTCTGCGAGGAGCTTACAACTGGTATGATCTTGGACTAGCTGTTATCCTTTCTAAGCCTTGGAGTCCTCACTCATTAAATGGAGATAATAATAGTACCTTCCTTATGTTTGGTATTAATCTATAGTGCTTCGCAAATTATCTGATACACAGTAAATGTTATTTATTTGACAAGCATACATGTATAGTCCTCACAATGTACCAGGCACTATTCTAAGATCTTTCCAAATATTAACTCATTTAGTCCTCATAACAGGCGTCTGAGGTAGTACAATTATTACTGAATGAGGAAACTGAGGCAAAGAGAAATTAAATAATCTGCCCTAAGTTATACAACAAATAAATAGCAGAGCTGGAGTCTGAACCCAGATAGTCTGGCTCCAAAGTCTGTACTATTAATCATTACGCTATTTAGCCATTGTTTATTACTATTATTATGGAGTAAAAGTAAAACTTTAAGTCAGATCCTAAAATAATGAAAAAGGCAGAATTTTTCTAGACATGTATGGTTGATGACAACCAGCATAGAGAAAGAATGGCAGAACAGATACATTGCTAGGAGTGCTTATGGAATTTGGAGTCATATAATTTGAACTGGATATCAGTTCCCTCAATTCTAACCTATATGGCCTTGCATAAATTATTTAATCTGTCTGGGCATGAATTGAATAATCTGTGAAATAAAATTTAAAAGTACCTACATTTCAGGCTCATTGAGAGGATTATTTAAGTTAATACAGGTAAAGTAATTCTATATAGTAAATACTCAACGAATGCTTTTTTCTCCTTGTTAACATCTAAAACAGTTTCTAAATAGGGCAGAACACATTCAGATGATCACATCAAAAAACATGCCTCATGATAAATAGACCATGTCCTGATTATCACCAGCAAAATAAAATTGATGCATGGTATCTAAGTGGCTTAATGGACCATCTTGACTACATAACCCAAAGTTCCTGGAAAACGTAGAACCTACAGTGTAGTTGAATTATCTCTTGGAGCTTGAATACCCAGCACAGACAGCAAGTGGGTGATTCTTGGTAACATTGTTTACTTGATAAATACAGCAGACACTATAAAACACCCCTTGCAGAGTCCTAAGACTTCACAACATCAAAAGCAAATATACACCATCCGGTCCTTATGGAGCTTTATGACCCAATAAAAATGGAAACAACAGACCACTGCATCAATATACAAACCCAATATAACAGTGAGGCCCAACAGACACTGGGATATCCCATCTGCAGCTAAAGAACGGGAGAGTGATCAAGTATAACTAAACTATCTGTAGCAGGTCCAAACAGGTAGTGTGGTATTACTTACAGCTGGGGACAGTTGGTCAGAGAACCTTAAGGGTGGTGACCTATGAGTTTCCTGGTCACAAGGTTTAAAAAAATAGCCTTTCCTACACAAAGTGTGAAGCTGAGGGAAAATGGATTATCTGCTGTGATACAAAATGTGTCTTACATTGATCATTTTAACAGTCAGGTAATTTCATATTTCATGTCAATAGCCACAACAATTAGTAAAATCCTGTGTCTAGAAGTCATACATGCCAAAATTGTGGAAGTTGCCATGAAAAGAACACAGCCTTTGGAGCTAGATGGAGGTTGGCCCCCTGACCCCTCTCTTTACCATTAAGGTGACTTTGAGCAAGACATTTAAGTTCCTTTAATTCTCAGTTTTATTCATCTATAAAGTGCAAAAAATTACTTAAGCTTGAAGAATTATTATAAGATTATAGATTAGGTATGGAAAGGGAAAACATCAAGTGCCCACTAAATGAACTGCTATTATTATTATTATTAAATTTAAAAGTGTGGAAACTCTTACCATTCAGCCATAAAATAGGGTGAAATCTTGCCATTTGTAAGACATGGATGGGCCTTGAGGGCATTACACTAAGTGAAGTAAGTCAGGCAGAGAAAGAAAAATATCATATGATATTATCTCAGTTACATGTGGAATCAAAAGAAAAAAACAAAACAAAACAACAACAAACCAAGTCCATAGATAGAAAGAACAGACTGGTGGTTGCCAGAGGGGAAGCTGGATGGGGAAGTGGGCAAAATGGATGAAGAAGGTCAAAAGGTACAAACTTCTAGTTATAAAATAAATAAGTCATGGAGATGTAATGTATGGCATGGTGACTATAGTTAATAATACTGTGTTACATGTTTGAAAGTTCCTAAGAAAGTAAATCTTAAATGTTCTCACAAGAAAAAAAAATTTTTTTGTAACATGTATGGTGATGGATGGTAACTAGACTTATTATGGTGTTAATTTTGCAGTGTATACAAATACCGAATCATTATGTTATACATCTGAAACTAATATAATGTTATATGTCAATTATACCTCAACAAAAATTAATTTATTAATTTTTTTCAAAAGAAATCATGCAAATTCTACAAAACTCTTTCAGAAAATAGAAAAGCAAAGAACAGGTCCCACCTCATTTTATGAAACCAGAAGTCATTACCCTGATACCAAACCAGGTAATAAGAAGGAAAGAAAAGAAAGACCAATATTCCTCACGGGCATAGATGCAAAAATCCTCAACGAAGTATCAGTACATTGCATCTGACAATACATAAAAAGAATAATGCACCACAACCAAGTGGGGTTTATCCAGGGAATGTAAGGCTGGTTCATGTTTAAAACTCAATCATGTAATCCACAACATTAACATTCTAAAGAAAGAATACCATATGATCATAGTAATTGATGTAGAAGAAACATTTGAAAAAAATCAACATCCATTATGACAAAAACTCTCAGCAAACTAGAAACACAAGAGAACTTCCTTGCCCTGATAAAAGGCATCTACAAAAACCTAGAGCTAACATCATGCTTAATGATGTAAGCTGAATGTTTTATCCCTAATACAGGGAACAAGGTAAGGATGTCCACTCTCACCAGTCCTATTCCGTATCAGGAAGTCTTAGCCAGTGCAACTGGCAATAAATAGAAATAAAAGACACACCAAATAGAAAGGAAGAAATAAAACTCTACCTATTCATATGTGACACAGTTGTCTACATAAAAGCCTAAGCAATCTGAAAAAAGAAGAAGTGAGTTAGTAAGGCCTCAGAAAACAAGGTCACCTTACAAAAATTAATCACATTTCTATATACTACAATGAACATGGAAAACCAAAATTTAAAAATACAGTACCATGCAGAATAGATACAAAAATGAAATATTTAGGTATAAATTTAAAAAATATGTACAGGATCTATATTTGAAAATTACAAAATACTGATGAAAAGATTTAAAGAAGACTTAAGTAAAATAAGGGACCTACCATGTCTTATGTATAGAATGTTTGTGTCCCCCCAAAATCCATATGTTGAAGTCATAAGCTCCAGTGTAGCTATAGTACCTCTAAGCAAGTAAAGTTAAAAGAGGTTATAGGGGCTTCCCTGGTGGTGCAGTGGTTGAGAGTCTGCCTGCCGATGCAGGGGACACGGGTTCGTGCCCCGGTCCGGGAAGATCCCACATGACACGGAGCGGCTGGGCCCGTGAGCCATGGCTGCTGAGCCTGTGCTTCCAGAGCCTATGCTCCGCAACAGGAGAGGCCACAACAGTGAGAGGCCCACGCACCACAAAAAAAAAAAAGAAAGAAAAAAAACAAGAGGTCACAGGGTGGAGCCTTGCTCTGATAGGAATAGTGTTCTGATAAGAAGAGACTGAAGGAGCTCACTCTCTCTCTTTCTCCAAGGACAAAAAGAAGAAGTCATGTGAGCAAATAGTGAGAAGATGACTGTCTGCAACCCAAGGAGATAGACTTCACCAGACACTGACCCTGATGACATCTTGATCTTAGACTTCCAGTCTCCAGAACTGAGCAAATAAGTTGCTTAAGCTATCCAGTTTATGGTATTTTGGCAAGGTAGCCTGAACAGATAAATACACCATGCTTATGGATTGGAAGACTCAACGAAGTAAAGATGTTAATTCCACCCAAGTTGATCTAGAGATTTAATACCATTCCAAACAAAACACCAATCATATTTTTTCTAATTCTCAAATACATATGGAAAGGCAAAGCAGCTAGAATAGCCAAAACAATCATTAAAAATGAGAATAAAATTGGAAGAACCACACTACTTAAATGTACAAGTTACTAAAAATTACAGTAATCAAAAGAATATAGTATTGGTCAAAGAACAGACATATAAATCAATGGATCAAAACAGATGGCCAATAAATAAATTCATGGAAATACAGTCAATGGATTTTTGACAAAGGTAAAGATAATTCAATAGAGAAAGAATAGTCTTTTCAGCTACAGTGTTGGAAAACTTGGATATCCTTATATCCAATAAGAATCTTGGCCACTGTCTCCATTAGTACTTTTAACCTCATAACTTACACAAAAATTAAAATGTATCATCAGTTTAAATGTAAAAATAAAACTCTCATATTCTTAAGAGAAAACCTTGTGACTTATGGTTAGACAAAGAGTTCTTAGACATGAAGCAAAAGCACACACAAAAAAGAAAAAATTAATAAACTGGACTTCATAAAAATTATCACCTTTTGCTCTATGAAAGACACTGTTAAGAGAATTAAAAGATAAGCTGCAGACTGGGAGGAAATATTTGCAAGTCACATATCCAACAAACAGTTTGTATCCATAAAGAACTCTCAAAATTCAACAGTATGAAAACAGAGAACTCAATTTTTAAATGGGCAAAAGACTTGAACAGACACTTCAGTAAAGAAGATGTATGGATATCAAATGAAAGATGTACAACATCATTAGCCATCACAGAAATGCACATTAAAACCACAGTTAGATATCACTACACACATATTAGAAAGACTAAAACTAAAAACTAAAAACACTGACAATACTAAGTGCTGACAAGGATATGGATCAATAAAGCTCTTATATATTTCTTTGAAAATGCAAAATGGTACAACTTTTCTGGAAACATTTTGGCAGTTTCTTATAAAGTTAAACATACACTTACCATATGATCCAGAAACTGGAATTTCCTAGTATTTACAAGGTATTTACTATAGAGAAATAATAAACCCTTGTTCATACAAAAGCCTGTTAATATTAACTCTATTCATAATCACCCACAACTGGAAACAACCCACTGTCTCTCAATGGGTAAAAGGATAAACTATGAGACATCTATACAGTAGAGTACTACTAAGCAAAAGGAAGGAATAAACTACTGATGTGTGCAACAAACTGGATGAATCTCAAAGGCATTATCCTGAGTGATAGAAGCCAGTATCCACAGGGATGCAAGGATTCTTCAATATCCGCAAATCAATCAGTGTGATACACCACACTGACAAACTGAAGAATAAAAAGCATACAATCATCTCAATAGATGCAGAAAAAGCTTCTGACAAAATTCAACACCGATTTATGATAAAAACTCTCCAGAAAGTTGGCATACAGGGAACTTACCTCAACATAATAAAGGCTATATATGACAAACCCACAGCTAGCATCATTCTCAACAGTGAATAGATGAAAGCATTCCCTCTAAGATCAGGAACACGACAAAGATATCCACTGTTGCCCCTTTTATTCAATATAGTTTTGGAAGTCCTAGCCAGGGCAATCAGAGAAGAAAAAGAAATAAAAGGAATCCAAACTGGAAAAGTAGAAGTAAAACTGTCACTGTATGCAGATGACATGATACTATACATAGAAAATCCTAAAGATGCCACCAGAAAACTACTAGAGCTCATAATGTATTTGGTAAAGTTGCAGGATACACAATTAATACACAGAAATCTCTTGCATCCTATATGCCAAAAATGAAATGTCAGAAAGAGAAGAAAGAGAAGTTAAAGAAACAATCTCATTTACATCACATCAAAAAGAATAAAATACCTAGTAATAAACCTACCTAAGGAGGCAAAAGACCTGTACTCTGAAAGCTCTAAGACACTGATGAAAGAAATTGAAGATGACACAAACAGATGGAAAGATATACCATGCTCTTGGATTGGAAGACTCAGTATTGTCAAAATGACTATACTACCGAAGGCAATCTACAGATTCGATGCAATCCTATCGAAGTACCAATGACATTTTTCACAGAACTAGAACAAACATTTTTTTTAATTTGTATGGAAACACAAAAGACACCAAATAGCCAAAGCAATCCTGAGAAAGAAAAACAGAGCTGGAGGAATCAGGCTCCCTGACTTCAGACTATACTACAAAGCTACAGTAAGTAAAACAGTATGGTACTGGTGCAAAAACAGAAATATAAATCAATGGAACAGGACAGAAAGCCCAGAAATAAACCAACACACCTATGGTCAATTAATCTATGACAAAGAAGGTAAGAACACACAATGGAGAAAGATAGTCTCTTCAATAAGTGGTGCTTGGAAAACTGGACAGCTACATGTAAAAGAATGAAATTAGAACATTCTCTAACACCATACACAAAAACAAGCTCAAAATGGATCAAAGACCTAAATGTAAGGCCGAACACTATAGAACTCTTAGAGAAAAACATAGGCAGAACATTCTTTGGCATAAATTGCAGCAATATCTTTTTGGATCCGTCTCCTAGAGTCATGAAAACAAAAACAAACAAATGGGACCTAATGAAACTTAAAAGCTTTTGCACAGCAAAGGAAACCATAAACAAAACAAAAAGACAACCCACAGAATAGGAGAAAATATTTGCAAATGAAGCAACTGACAAGGGATTAATCTCCAAAATATACAAGCAGCTCATGCAGCTCAATATCAAAAAAATGAACAACCCAATCAAAAAATGAGCAGAAGATTTGGGGCTTCCCTGGTGGCGCAGTGGCTGAGAGTCTGCCTGCCGATGCAGGGGACACGGGTTCGTGCCCCGGTCTGGGAAGATCCCACATGCCGCGGAGCGGCTGCGCCCGTGAGCCATGGCCGCTGAGCCTGCGCGACCGGAGCCTGTGCTCCGCAACGGGAGAGGCTACAACAGTGAGAGGCCCGCGTACCGCATAAAAAAAAAAAAAATGAGAAGATCTAAATGGCCATTTCTCCAAAGAAGACATACAGATGGTCAAAAAGCACATGAAAAGATGCTCAACAACACTAATCAGAGAAATGCAAATCAAAACTACAATGAGGTATCAGCTCACACCAGTCAGAATGGCCATCATCAAAAAATCTACGAACAGTAAATGCTGGAGAGGGTGTGGAGAAAAGGGAACCCTCTTACACTTTTGGTGGGGATGTAAATTGGTACAGCCACTATGGAGAACAGTACGGAGGTTCTGTAAAAAACTAAAAACAGAACTACCATATGATCCAACAACCCCACTCCTGAGCATATGTCTGGAGAAAACCATAATTCAAAAAGATGCATGCACCCCAACACTCATTGCAGCACTATTTACAATAGCCAAGACATGGAAACAACCTAAATGTCCACTGACAGAGGAATGGATAAAGATGTGGTACTTTTATACAATGCAATATTTCGCAACCATAAAAAAGAACGAAATAATGCCATTTGCAGCAAAATGGATGGACCTAGAGATTATCATACTAAGTGAAGTAAGTCAGACAGAAAGACAAATATAATATGATATCACTCATATGTGGAATCTAAAATATGATACAAATGAACTTATTTACAAAGCAGAAACAGAATCACAGATTTCAAAAACAAACTTATGGCTTCCAAAGGGGAAACGTGGCAGGCAGGGATAAATTAGGAGCTTGAGATTAACATACACACACTACTATATATAAAATTGATTACCAACAAGGACCTACTGTACAGCATAGGGAACCCTACTCAATATTCTGTAATAACCTATATGGGTAAAAATCTGAAGAAGAATGAATATATGTGTATGTATAACTGAATTACTTTGCTGTACACCTGAAACTAACACAGCATTGCAAATCAACTATACTCCAAAAGAATTTTAAGAAAAAAGCAGCCAGTATCAAAAGATTATGTTTTGTAATGATCTCATATATATGACATTCTCAAAAAGACAAACCTATAGTGATGGAGAACACACCATTGGTTGTCAGGGGCTGGGATGGGGGGAGGTCTTGACTAAAAAGGAGTAGCACAGTCGAAATTTTTTGGGTGGTGCAGCCATCTGTACCCTGATTGTGGGGATAGTTACACAAATTTTTAAATGTGTTGAAATCCATAAAAATGTATATACAAAAAGAATAAATTTTACTGTATATTAATTTACAAAATATTTTTTTAACAGAAGTAAAAACATTGCATTGCTAGCATCGTTTTGACCAAATTCCATTGGGTTTGATAACTGTATTACAGTGACCATGCTGTGAGTGTCCAGAACCAAATTGCAAATTTGGATATAACATGATAATGTGGACATGAACTTGACAGTGTTGTATTTACTGGCTTAGAGTAAGGAAACACACCATAATCTTTACTTGGTATTTGTTTACCTTATAGAATTGTATAGCAGAAGTCTAACTTATCATAAGTAAGACTGCCTGTCTAGAGACATTTACAAGCTATTCCTTGATGATATGATGGGCCAAATCAAGTTGGATTTTATGATCAATATTCTTCATAACAAAGAGACTGAAGCCAGGTTGGCTAAAAGAGTCAGTCTTCTTCAATCTACTAAATTCTATTTGCTATGTCTTATTCTCCTAGCGCTGCCTGTTTTTAATAGACATCTATAATACAAATGGTCAGAAATTCCCTGTTCAGATATCAACTACAGCCCACTGTCTCCATTAGTACTTTTACTACGCCAGAATTTAATTGGACCTGAGAGCTTATGTTTGCCAACTTTTTCTAAATATAGTGCTTTCAAGCTTTATACAGAATATGATACTTGGGCACTTAATACTTTGCTTTTTCTTGCTTGGAAATCAGTGACAGGTGTGGGTGGAAAATCTCTGAGCAGAGTTAAAGCAAACTGATAATGAAGAAGCTCTAGAATAGTATCATTTCTAAAGACATTCACTCATTCATTTACTCATACATTCATTTATTCAAGAAATATTTACACAGTAGCTATGTGATAGGCATTATGCTAACGAATAAGACAGTCAAGGTCCCTGCTCATGCAGCTTACAATTGGATGGGGGGGGTCAAAAATAATCAAATAAATAGCCAAATAAATAAGACAGTCACAGATTATAATAAGTACTAGGAAGGAAAGTCCAGGTGAGGTGATAGAGAGTAATTGGGAGAGGCCACCTAAGAGGGGATGGTCAGAAAAGGCCCACTAGCAAAGTAAGATTTGAGCCAAGACCTGAAGGATGACAATGAGATGGCTGTGAGGAAATGAAGGAATGGGATTCCTAAATGGTGAAGGAAAATGCCCAAAGGCAGGAGAAGGCTCAGTGCATCTGACTAACAGAAAGGCCAGTGTGTTCATGGAGCAGTGAGTGAGAGAGAAGCATGGTATGGAAAGATGTCAGAGGAGTACAGTAGACAAATCAGGCATAAACTTGTAGGTCAAGCATTCTTTTCTTTCCAAAATAAACAGAAAGCTACTAAAGAATTTTAAGCAGGGAAGTGACATATATAATTTGTTATTTTTTTAAATCTCTCTGGTTGGTACCTAAGAGAATGGGTTGAAAAGGGGCAAAGATGTACCCAAGTTAAGAAGCAACTGTAGAAATTCAAATAAAAGATAATGATGACTTGAACGTAGGTAATAATGCAGATGGGGAGAAGTGGACAGATTTTAAACCTGCTTTGGATGTAGAGTCAACAACATATGCTGATTGAGTAGACATGTGGAGGGTTGAAGGAAAGGGGGAAATCAAACATAACTCCTATACTTTTGGCTTGAGCATCTGAGAGTTTGACAGTGCCATCTATTGAGAAGGTTAATACTGGAGGAAGATTCAGTTCGTGAGAGAAAGAAACTCCTCCGTTTTGAGCACATTAGTTTAAGAAGTCAGTTAGACATTCACATGGGAAGAAATGGAAAGTAACTGGATATGTGAGTAAGTTGCTCAGGTGATAGGTCTAAGTTACACTTAACCAGGGAATATATTGAACCCTTGGGGAAGAGCTCAGGACTGAACTCCAAGGTGTGCCAACATTTGGAAGTTAAGTAGAGAAGAAGTAACCAGCAAAGGAGGATGAGAAAACAAGGCCAGTGATGTTGAAGCCAAACCAGGAGAGTTCAGTGCTTTGGAAACCAAGACATGAAAGTGCTGGTAGATGGAGAGGATGGTCAACCAGCCAACAACTGGAGTGGTTGATGCCGTTCAAGGGTCAAATCAGATGAGGGCAGAGAACAGCCCTTTGGACTGACAACATGGAAGACACTGATACCCTTAAGGAGAACGTTTTAGTGGAAGGAAACCAGTTTTAATGCAGAAACTGGACTAAAGTACAAATGAGAAGTAAAGAAATGGAGGTGGTAAGCATAGGTAATGCACTGTGAAAGTTCAGCTATTCAGGAGAGCAGATAAGTGGGCTCAAGGGAAAGTTTTTCAACATGGGAGAGCTTAGAGAATATTTATGTGCTTATGGAAATTGTCAGCCAAGAAGGAAAAACTGGTGATGTAGGAGAGAGTGGACACAAAGGAAGGAGCACTGTTATGAAGAGGCAGGTGATCTTTGATAAAAGAAAGGGCAGAGATGGGTACACGTGCTTAGTTAATCCTTGTAAGGTAATAATTAGGATGCAATGCCTACAACCTGACTCTCCAGATTAAAGACTGTGTGTAAGACCCAACCCAGAGAGGCTGATCTGTTTCCATCTCATGTATCCCCGGCCATCATGCTATCATGAGGGCAGCTGGCCTGACAAACCCAGCATGCCTCCCTCCAAAGGGAATTGAGTGAGGAGAGGAGCCACATTCAAGAAAATCTGTAATCGTTGCTTATCCCATGTGTATTCAGTTTCATGCAATGTATGAGTAAACTGATTTTATGTTGTTAATAAAATAGAGTTGTCAGTTATTTTCTCTCTATCTAAGGTTTTTCATGAAAACTTAGAGGAGACCATAGTTTAGCCTGTAACATATCCTACCAGTGAAATCTATCCGCAATACAAGAAGGCTTATGAGAGTAAGAATGTCCTATTTCAAGTATGTTAGTGGTATATGGTGGGCTGGCTGGGCTGTGCAGTATGCTGAGAGCACCATGGCAGACAAACTCGAAACCGGGACAGAAGCTTCCCTACACAGACAGGATAACTAGAAAAAATGGCTATAGTTTCCTGGACACTCCGCGCCCTTTAGATGATTAAAGGATTATCCCTTCAGGTAGCAGATTAAATCCAGGCATCATCTAAGGGTGAACATTCACTCCGATAGAACTGCAAAGCCGGCTCTCATTGGCTATGCTCAATTACAGGACAGAACTACACCCACAGGATGAAAGCCACAGTTATCTTCAGCTGAGCAGGGGTTAGTAAGCTGAGAGCAGAGTGCCAGGATCCAGGGAGAAATGAAACAGTCACTTCCACCAAATCCTATGAGATCTGGGTAGTGAATATTAGCAACGCATTTAAGCTTGCTGGGCAATGCTGCTGACTCCAGAGATTTCTTTTTATCCCTCACCCTTTAGTCATGGTTAAGCTCTAATAAGGATATGTTTTTACTAAGTGAATTTAGAGTCACTCTTTTTGGAGACCTGAATGGCCTTCTCTATCAAATTTTCTACTAAATTCTTATTTTACCATAAAAATATATACAAACACACACACGTGCACACACATACACACACGTCCTAAAGATAGTCCAGAACATATTCTAATTTAGCCTGTAGGAACAGAGCAGGAAGCTATCATACAATCAAATCTTTCGACCCATAAACCTCACCAAATCTCTTAGAGTCATTAAGAAATTTCTGTAATCCCATGAGAATGCCTCCAGAGGCACGTGCATGATGGCATGCACACAATTATGACTCACTTAGCAGAGTCAGCATCTCTACGAACAAACACAAAACCCAAGATTAAACACCCTTCCACATTAGGGCAATCCAAAAAGCTCATCTTCTCTTGGCTTCAGAGCTGAAGCTATTGCTGAATGTATCCTCTGAGGCACCGCCCTTCCCATGATCAAGAAATTCTAAGTGTTCTTAGGGACCCTGGTGTGACATTAAGCTCCATCCCTAACTGAGTGGGGCTAAGAACAACTCTTTCTGTTTGCAGAACCTGCTACAGATCTCACATTTCCTTCTTGAGTGTTTTCTCAACTCTCCTTAGAGTTATTTTCGTATTTCATTAGTGGTTAGCATATGGTTCTTCCTTGGAAAATCACTTATTTGAAAATGATGTCCCCAAAGCTTTTCTTCTCTCCCAGGCAATCTCTCAATGGCTATGCCTCTCCAAGAGTCATTGCCTATTTCTCTCTCATACAAACTGAAGGCCTGCAGGGAGATACAAAAGAACCATTTTTCTTAGCTAAACCTTGAACATATCACATAGGTCACCTATGTGCTCTTAAATACAGTTTTCTCAGTTTCATTTGCCCTTTTACAGCACTGGGGGCAAATCACATTCAACTTACCCTGGACTTTTGATTCATGTGAAGGAAGATGTGATGGTGGGATAAGAACAAGAGAGAGAACTTTGAGAAACACAGTTTATCCCTGCAGACACTGTTTGTTTCCCCTGGGAAGAAATAAACAAGGCCTCAGGCCAGGAGCTGAAGATGGAGGCACACAGGTATAGCGATAACTAAACATTAGGGAGAGGAGTGGGTATCAGCACAAATGTGCCGCTGACCATGGTCCTGAGAAATATTTGCCTATTAGGGTCTAATCTTCCTAATACTGAGATACTGGTGACTCTGGTACAACCCTCTTCAGGACTTCTGAATCAGGTGAGGAAGGAAGTGGTGGCAGGAAAGAATGGAAGAAAGCAAGAGAGAGATGGACAGAGGTTCTCAGAGAAGCGTAGTCATTAACTAATTCCCAGGAAGAAAAAAAGACTTTCTGGACAACATTTTCAATTAATTGTAATCACTAAGAAAGAAACAACTAACCATACCTAAAAATCAAACATTTGAGGGTAACTAAGAAATTTTGTACCAGAATATGCAGAGTTGTACAAGGGGAGGCATGAACAAATAAGTATGACCAGGAGATGAACAGAGCATCAGCTGCGTAGAATCGAAATGTCATTGTGAGTTGAGTTATAACAACATCCTCCTCTCATCCCTCTGCATTATCTCCTTAGAGGATCTTGTCCATTTCCATGGCTGCAACAGCATCTAATGCTGATGACTCCAACTTCATATTTCCACCTGTGATCTCACCTTTGAGCTCTAGAAATTAGAGCCTACTTCCCATCTCTACTTGTATGATTCATAAGACATGAATTCCCCAATTGAACACGCCTATAGAGAGAGAACAACTGGCAGCACAGAAAAAAAAAATACTTCAATAGGATAAATACAGTATCAGACAGTGTAAACCACGCGACAACATTCAGGACAAAGGAAAAAATTCTAACTGGATAGGAAACTTGGACGTGAGACAGGGGGCTTATTCAGAGAGGATAGTGAAAAGATGGAAACTCAGAGGCATTTCCTGCTCATGGTAACTATAAATAAAAGCAATTCCTTTCTGAATTCTACCCTGCAGAAAGAGTTGTGGCCAGGCATGTCTTCCCAGTCATATCTGTACCCACAAATAGGAACACTGTCAAATAATGATAATAAGATTCTCAAATCCAGAAACTCGAAGGCTGAAGGTAAGACTAAAGGAAACTCACATATACTGATAAACCCAGAAAAGTGATGATGGAGTCATCATGTTCCAAAGCCTCAGAATTCCAGAACCAAGGCTTGCAGGACGATATCTTAAAGGAAGTAAAAGTAGCATTACTTTACACAGTGGGTAGTAAATTTATGGAATTCTTAGCTCTAGTGGTAACAGAAGCTAAAAACATAAATCAAGTTGAAAATTTTTGGATCCCTTTCTCGGTAGAGGCATCATTGTGTATTAGCAAGGGACTTTTATTTGGGGGAAACATAACTGGTTGTGTAAGCCTGAAGACCTAGAGAGATTTGTAAATGCCATCCTGATACCATCTTTCAAATAAATGCAGAGGTAAGACAAGACTGCCCACAGGTTATAGAACATGGAGCTGATAGAGATCTGAATGTCAACATCTTGGACTAAGTAAGACCAGAATTGAGAACTGAGATAACCCAAATGCCAAAGACCAGAATTGAGAACTGAGATAACCCAAACGCCACATGTAAAGTAACAGAATGGCATTTAATAGCAAAAAGACAGAAGGAGCAAGTTCAGAGGAGAGGAAGGAGGTAGATACTGGAAAGATGTTTCAAGACTCAAACATAGGAGCTTATCTAGGGGGTAAGGGCCTGGCCATGGATAAGGAGCAGGTTGTCATGGGCACAAAGCTATGGCACCCCTTCAAAGGTAAAGCCTGCCAATGGACCAGTGACCTTTCCGTATACTCTTTGGAACATGAAATGCACACACAGATTATAACATCCTCTAAAAACATATTCTAGTATGAAGACTGGCATGCTGCATGAGAAGGCTCACGCATGCACACACACACATTCCCATAAAGTTTTTATTAGCATCAAAAGCCAAGAAAGGAGGAGGGAAAGGATCCTTTGACCCAAAGACTGAACAAAGTTTTTCACAATATGTCATGCACATGAGAATTTAATGAGTCACAAATTCCAGGGGGTATTTTTTTCCTCAATTTTCCAGTTTGTTCTGTTTTGCAAATATTTGTACTCAAATGATAATGTGACTTTTGTTGAACAGCCACACTGACTCCCTCATGAAGAGCTTTATTTTGAGCCAGAAGACATCTGCTAAATTGAGATTTACAAAGAACTTAATAAACCCCAACATAAATAGATGAGCTCTGAATATTTTATTCTGAGCATTCCCTTCCTTATGTACTCGCAAATTATACACCAGTAGGCAAAGCATCTCAAAAGAGCGATGAGTAAATCTCCTCAGAATATTTTCCTTCTGAACACCTTGGAGATGTTCTTCCATTCAAAGCCATTAATCAGGGAGGTTAGACACTGCCTTCCTCATATGCAATCTTTGTCTCTACCGGCTACTGATGCACGATGTGGGGAAAGACAAAGCCAGTGCACTAGAGGATTATGACAGTTGATGACTGACATCAAGAATCCATAATATATTCCAGACACAGATTTCAGTCAAGTCTAACAGTGCACAGGACGCACTATGGCACAAGCCAAAACCCTTGGGAACTTCATATTCCTGGGGAGCGGCTGTTTTACGATTTTCAGCCTCATAAGTGAATCAGATTTGGCCTCATTGCTTTGCTTTCGAAACCGTTACTTGGCACTGTCACAGTGAAAAAACCAATGGCCTAAAATGCAATTAGCTATTATGCCTCCTTGTTAAGCAACAGCCTGCTTGCCCCTGGCAATACATGTGAGATGCAGTTAATGTGGCATGCCTAGCTGTTAGGCAGGTCCCAGTCCAGATGAAATAAGGAACTCGAGGCATTTCTCTGCAGACTCCAAAACTATTAAAAAAAAATTGCCTGCCAAATTAAAGAGAAGTTTTGTAACATGATATAGATGCAGTGTCGCAGAGGTTCTGGGCTCCCTCTGGAACTGTGTAATATTTTAATAATATTTATCACTTATCTCCTGTGGTTAGAAAGGTAGAGAGGGTCAGGAAGGCACAGCATATAAATTGGTTTCTGCGGCCTTTGATAAAAAACTGTTTGCATTACATCATTTTAGTGGCTCTTGAATTCTGACTGAGGACATTATTTGGCTCTCCAAAACTGACGGCACCTCCTCGGGCGATAAAGCCATAATATGGAAAATTTTGCACTCCCTACCCTTCCCTTGTAAATTTAAGTCCTAGCAAGAGGAAAGACTTCAGTTTTGCCATCTATCTGCAGATGCATGACTATGATAATGATAATGACCAATTCCACATCACTGAACAAGAGTACTCCATGAATTCCGAGGAGCCAGGTCTCAAGCATAAATGAAATAAGTGTCCAGTGGTCTCAGTCCCTGCCCTGGATCCTACCAATCCCAGCTGGCTCCCAATCACCCACAGTGAAATCCCAGCTGTTTCCTGAATGTGCAGCAAGAGCGTATAAATTTCCTTCCACGATAAACCAGCTTCTGAGATGGTGGACCCTGATCATTGTAGGTCTTTAGTTTTGCAGTGTGCAGTATGCATGTTTGGGGCCCGTGAGACGGGTTGCTTTAACAGCCCCAATGAATGTCCTCCGTATACTCATCTCTTTGTCCTGTAACTTTGTAGACCCTGTCCACTGTAACTCTGGGCTTGACCATGTGACTTTCTTTCGCCAGTGGGACCACAACAAACCTGACACTTAACAGAGGTATTACAAAGTGTTTGAGTACTTCTGCTTCCTCTCTTGTTCCTCCGTGATTATCATGAGTATATCTCAGGCAGGGCAGCCTGAGACCATGCCTGAGCTAGCATGCCAGGGGCGTATGTGGGACATGTGCATGTGACAGACCCATGGAGGAGACCTCAGCATGCCCAGCTGTGGCCACCCCAGCCCAGGCGGTCTTCATCTGACTCAGCAGCTGAACAGATGCATGAATGGGCCCAACTAACCCAAGATGCATGGGAAATAATAAATGGCTTTTGGGTCACTATTTGGGGGTGTTTTGTTACATGGTACTATGTTGGAAATAAGTAACTGATATAGAGCAGGAGCTGAATTTTTTAGGGCAACCAAGGACAATGTGAGTGCTAACATCATCCTGCTTCTCCACTGTCCCCTGTGCAACCTCATTAAATGTCAAACAAAAACTTAAAGAGTCAGCTTGAAAGAGCACTAAATGATTAGTCTATCTGAAGCACGCACAGTTTGGGGAGGCACCACAGACAAGAGGTGAAGCAGGACCTCAGCAATCAGGTGACTGTGAACAGGCCTAGGTGGATGGGTCTAAGGACAGACAGGACTCAAAAGCCTGAGACACTGACGCATCATGAAGCTGAGTACCCGACTTTGGCCCTGGGGCTCCAGAGTCTTTCAGCAAGCTTACAGGTACAGGCTCTATCTCATCAACACCTTCCTTGAGAAAAACTCTGAAGAATCTCAGAAGGAATCTCAATGGTCATCTGGTATGTACACTCCTGAAGCTTGATAAATGTGAGTTGTCTGTCATCTTGCCTGGTTTGTTATAAGCTGAACAAATGATTGTATCTGGGAGAGGTGGTACATTAATGACAATCACTGGGGACAGTTACACAGGTCTGAGAACTAGAAAAGGCCTCTGTGTGTTCAGGTTCCTGCCTGGAACTCCCTTACTAGGCTCTGCCAGCAAGAAATACAAACCGAGCCAGAGCCTTCGATTTCTCTAAAGCTTTTAATCCACACATTAAAGCCAGAATCTGAAGGAAAAATAAACCAGGTTTCATTAATCAGAATTTTACAAAATCTCAAGTCAAACAAAAATGTATTATATGCCTGGTTTTGTGCCCTCTGCTGGACACTATTGTTTTTCAAAATAAGGACACAGACTTCTGCCTTCAAAATTCTTATAATTTGCTAAAGGAATATCAACATACTGTAAATACTAGCAGACCAATAAGGACTACATAATTATGATAATCATTTATATGTTCATAAATATTCGGATTCTCCTTCCACACACAAGGAAGGATTTTATTTTATTTTTTTAACATCTGTATTGGAGTATAACTGCTTTACAATGGTGTGTTAGTTTCTGATCTAAAACATAGTGAATCAGCTATACATATACATATAACTTCATATCTCCTCCCTCTTGCATCTCCTTCCCGCCATCCCTATCCCACCCCTCTAGGTGGACACAAAAAACCGAGCTGATCTCCCTGTGCTATGTGGCTGCTTCCCACTAGCTATCTATTTTACATTTGGTAGTGTATATATGTCAATGTTACTCTGTCACTTGTCCCAGCTTACCCTTCCCCATCCCTGTGTCGTCAACTCCGTTCTCTATGTCTGAGTCTTTATTCCTGTCCTGCCCCTAGGTTCTTCAGAACCTTTTTTTTTCTTTTTAGATTCCATATATATGTGTTAGCATACAGTATTTGTTTTTCTCCTTCTAACTTACTTCACTCTGTATGACAGTCTCTAGATCCATCCACCTCACTACAAATAACTCAATTTTGTTTCTTTTTATGGCTGAGTAATATTCCATGGTATAAATGTGCCATATCTTCTTTATCCATTCATCTGTCAATGGACACTTCGGTTGCTTCCATGTCCTGGCTATTGTAAATAGAGCTGCAGTGAGCATTGTGGTACATGACTCTTTTTGAATTATGGTTTTCTCAGGGTATATGTCCACTAGTGGGATTGCTGGGTCGTATAGTAGTTCTACTTTTAGGTTTTTGAGGAATCTCCATACTCTTCTGCATAGTGGCTGTATCAATTTACATTCCCAACACTGCAAGAGGGTTCCCTTTTCTCCACACCCTCTCCAGCATTTACTGCTTGTAGATTTTCTGATGACGGCTATTCTGACCTGTGTGAGGTGAAACCTCATTGTAGTCTTGATCTGCATTTCTCTAATTAGAGATGTTGAGCATCCTTTCATGTGTTTGTTGGCAATCTGTATATCTTCTTTGGAGAAATGTCTATTTTACGTCTTCTACCCATTTTTGGATTGGGTGGTTGTTTTTTTTTTTTTTTTTTGATATTGAGCTGAATGAGCTGCTTGTATATTTTTGAGATTAATCCTTTGTCAGTTGCTTCATTTGCAAATATTTCCTCAGATTCTGAGGGTTGTCTTTTCCTCTTGCTTGCTGTGCAACAGCTTTTAAATTTCATTAGGTCTCATTTGTTTATTTTTGTTTTTATTTCCATTTCTCTAGAATGTGGGTCAAAAAGGATCTTGCTGTGATTTATGTCATAGAGTGTTCTGCCTATGCTTTCCTCTAAGAGTTTGATAGTGTCTGGCCTTACATTTAGGTCTTTAATCCATTTTGAGTTTATTTTTGTGTATGGTGTTAGGGAGTGTTCTAATTTCATTTTTTTACATGTAGCTGTCCAGTTTTCTCAGTACCACTTATTGAAGAGGCTGTCTCTTCTCCACTGTATATTCTTGACTCCTTTATCAAAGATAAGGTGACCATATATGTGTGAGTTTATCTCTGGGCTTTCTATCCTGTTCCATTGATCTATATTTCTGCTTTTCAGTACCATACTGTCTTCATTACTGTAGCTTTGTAGTATAGTCTGAAGTCAGGGAGCCTGATTACTCCAGCTCCGTGTTTCTTTCTCAAGACTCCTTTGGCTATTCAGGGTCTTTTGTGCTTCCATACAAATTGTAAAATTTTTTGTTCTAGTTCTGTGAAAAATGCCATTGGTAGTTTGATAGGGATTGCATTGAATCTGTAGATTGCTTTGGGTAGTAGAGTCATTTTCACAATGTTGCTTCTTCCAATCCAAGAACATGGTATATCTCTCATTCTATTTGTGTCATCTTTAATTTATCAGTGTCTTATAGTTTTCTGCATACAGGTCTTTTGTCTCCTTAGGTAGGCTTATTCCCAGGGAATTTATTCACTTTGTTGCAATAGAAAATGGGAGTGTTTCCTTAATTTCTCTTTCAGATTTTTCATCATTGTGTATAGGAATGTAAGAGATTTCTGTGCATTAATTTTATATCCTGCTACTTTACCAAATTCATTGATTAGCTCTAGTACTTTTCTGGTGGCATCTTTAGGATTCTCTATGTATAGCATCATGTCATCTGCAGACACTGACAACTTTACTTCTTTTCCAATTTGGATTCCTTTTATTTCTTTTTCTTCTCTGATTGCTATGGCTAAAACTTCCAAAACTATGTTGAATAATAGTGGTGAGAGTGGGCAACCTTGTCTTGTTCCTGATCTTAGTGGAAATGGTTTCAGTCTTTAACCACTGAAAAAGATGTTGGCTGGGCTTCTCTGGTCGAGCAGTGGTTGAGAGTCCACCTGCTGATGCAGGGAACATGGGTTCATGCCCCCGTCTGGGAAGATCCCACATGCTGCGGAGCAGCTGGGCCCATGAGCCATGGCCACTGAGCCTGCGTGTCCGAAGTCTGTGTTCCGCAACAGGATAGGCCACAACAGTGAGAGGCCCGCATACCGCAAAAAAAAAAAAAAAAAAATGTTGGCTGTGGGTTTGTCATATATGGCCTTTATTATGTTGAGGTAAGTTCCCTCTATGGCTAAATGTATGCTGAATTTTGTCAAAAGCTTTTTCTGCATCTATTGAGATGATCATATGGTTTTTCTCCTTCAACTTGTTAATATAGTTTATCACATTGATTGACTTGCGTATACTTAAGAATCCTCGCATTCCTGGGATAAATCCCACTTGATCATGGTGTACGAGCCTTTTAATGTGCTGTTTGATTCTGTTTGTTGCAAGATTTTTAATCACAGTCTCAATTTCAGTGCTTGTGATTGGTCTGTTTATATTTTCTATCTCTTCCTGGTTCAGTCTCGGAAGGTTGTGCTTTGCTAAGAATTTGTCCATTTCTTCTTGGTTGTCCATTTTATTGACATATAGTTGCCTGTAGTTATCTCTCATGATTCTTTGTATTTCTGGAGTGTCAGTTGTTACTTCTCCTTTTTCATTTCTAATTATGGTGATTTGAGTCTTCTCCCTTTTTTTCTTGATGAGTCTGGTTAGTGGTTTATCAATTTTGTTTTTCTTCTCAAAGAACCAGCTTTTAGTTTTATGATTGTTGCTATTGTTTCCTTCATTTCTTTTTCATTTATTTCGGATCTGATCTTTATGATTTCTTTCCTTCTGCTAACTTTGGAGTTTTTTTGTTCTTTTTTCTCTAATTGCTTTAGGTGCAAAGTTAGGCTGTTTATTTGAGATGTTTCTTGTTTCTTGAGGTAGAACTGTATTGCTTTAAACTTCCCTCTTAGAACTGCTTTTGCTGCATCCCATAAGTTTTGGGTCATTGTGTTTTCATTGTCATTTGTTTCTAGGTATTTTTTGATTTCCTCTTTGAATTCTTCAGTGATCCCTTGGTTATTTAGTAGCATATTCTTTAGCCTCCATGTGTTTGTATTTTTTACAGTTTTTTTTTTCCTGTAATTGATATCTAGTCTCATAGTGTTGTGGTTGGAAAAGATAGTTGATACAATTTCAATTTTCTTAAATTTACCAAGGCTTGATTTGTGACCCAAGGTATGATCTATCCTGGAGAATGTTTCATGGGCACTTGAGAAAAACGTGTAATCTGCTGGTTTTGGATGCAATGTCCCATAAATATCAATTAAGTGCATCTTCTTTAATGTGTCATTTAAAGCTTGTGTTTCCTTGTTTATTTTCATTTTGGATGATCTGTCCATTGGTGAAAGTGGGGTGTTAATGTCCCCTACTATGATTGTGTTACTGTCGATTTCCCCATTCTTGGCTGTTACCATTTGTATTATGTATTGAGGTGCTCCTATGTTGGGCACATAAATATTTACAATTGTTATATCTTCTTCTTGGATTGATCCCTTGATCACTATGTAGTGTCCTCCTTTGTCTCTTGTAATAGGCTATTTCAGAGTCTATTTGTCTGATATGAGAATTGCTACTCCAGCTCTCTTTTGATTTCCATTTGCATGGAATATCTTTTTCCATCCCCCACTTTCAGTCTATATGTGTCCATAGGTCTGAAATGGGTCTCTTGTAGACAGCATATATACAGGTCTTGTTTTTGTATCCATTCAGCCAGTCTATGTCTTTTGGTTGGAGCATTTAATCCACTTACGTTTAAGGTAATTATCAATATGTATGTTCCTACTACAATTTTCTTAATTGTTTTGGTTTTGTTATTGTAGGTCTTTTCCTTCTCTTGTGTTTCCTGCCTAGAGAAGTTCCTTTAGCATTTGTTGTAAAGCTGGTTTGGTGGTGCTGAATTTGCTTAGCTTTTGCTTGTCTGTAAAGGTTTTAATTTCTCCATCAAATGTGAATGAGCTCCTTGCTGGGTAGAGTAATCTTGGTTGTAGGTTTTTCCCTTTCATCACTTTAAATATGTCCTGCCACTCCCTTCTGGCTTGCAGAGCTTCTGCTGAGAAATCAGCTGTTAACCTTATGGGGATTCCCTTGTATGTCATTTGTTGCTTCTCCCTTGCTGCTTTTAATATTTTTTCTTTGTATTTAATTTTTGATAGTTTGATTAATATGTGCCTTGGAGTGTTTCTCCTTGGATTTATCCTGTATGGGACTCTCTGTGCTTCCTGGACTTGACTATTTCCTTTCCCATATTAGAGAAGGTTTCAACTACAATCTCTTCAAATATTTTCTCAGTCCCTTTCTTTTTTTCTTCTTCTGGGACCCCTTTAATTCGAATGCTGGTCCGTTTAATATTGCCCCAGATGTCTCTGAGACTGTTCTCAATTCTTTTCATTCTTTTTTCTTTATTCTGCTCTGTGGTAGTTATTTCCACTATTTTATCTTCCAGGTCACTTATCCATTTTTCTGCCTCAGTTATTCTGCTATTGATTCCTTCTAGAGAATTTTTAATTTCATTTATAGTGTTGTTCATCATTGTTTCTTTGCTCTTTAGCTCTTCTAGGTCCTTGTTAAACGTTTCTTGTATTTTCTCCATTCTGTTTCCAATTCCATTTTCCAATTCTATTTCCAATTCTATTTTCAATCATCTTTAGTATCATTACTGAGAATCTTTTTCAGGTAGGCTGCCTATTTCCTCTTCATTTGTCTGGTCTGGTGGGTTTTTACCTTGGTCCTTCATCTGCTGTGTATTTCTCTGTCTCCTCATTTTGCTTAACTTACTGTGTTTGGGGTCTCCTTTTCACAGGCTGCAGGTTTGTAGTTCCCGTTACTTCTGGTGTCTGCCCCTAGTGGGTAAGGTGGGTTCAGTGGGTTGTGTAGGTTTTCTGGTGGAGGCGACTGATGCCTGTGTTCTGGTGGATGGGGCTGGATACTGTCTTTCTGGTGGGCAGGACTGAGTCCGGTGGTGTGTCTTGGGGTCTCTGTGAACTTATGATTTTAGGCAGCCTCTCTGCTAATGTGTGGGGTTGTGTTCCTGTCTTGCTAGTTGTTGGCATAGGGTGTCCAGCACTGTAGCTTGCTGGTCGTTGAGTGGAGCTGGTCTTAGTGTTGAGACGGAGATTTCTGGGAGAGCTTTCGCCGTTTGATATTACATGGGGCCAGGAGGTCTCTGGTGGACCAATATCCTGAACTTGGCTCTCCCTCCTCAGAGCCTCAGATCTGACACCCGGCCGGAGCACGAAGACCCTGTCAGCCACACGGATCAGAGGAAAAGGGAGAAAAAGAAAGAAACAAAGAGAGAGAGAGAAAGAGAGGGAGGGAGGAAGGGAGGAAGAAAAAAAGGAAGGAAGGAAGGAAGGAAGGAAGGAAGGAAGGAAGGAAGAAAGAAAGAAAGAAAGAAAGAAAGAGAGAGAGAGAAAGAAAGAAAGAATAATAAAGTAAAATAAAGTTATAAAAATTTTAAAAAATGATTAAAAAATAAAAACGTAATTAAAAAAAAAGAAAGAAAGAGAGAAGAGAGCAACCAAACCAAAAAACAAATCCAACAATAACAAGTGCTAAAAACTAAACGAAAAAAAAAAAGCAGACAGAACCCTACGACAAACGGTAAAACCAAAGCTATACAGACAAAATCACACAAAGAAGCATACACATACACTCACAAAAGCAGAAAAAGGAAAATATATACATATATATATATATATATATATATAAAAGGAAGAGAGCAACCAAATCAATAAACAAATCTACCAATGATAATGAGCTCTAAATACTAAACTAAGATAAACATAAAACCAGAAACAAATCAGATGCAGAAAGCAAACCCCAAGTCTACAGCTGCTCCAAAATTCCACCACCTCAATTTTGGGATGATTCGTTGTCTATTCAGGTATTCCAGGGATGCAGGGTACATCAAGTTGATTGTGGATATTTAATTTGCTGCTCCTCAGGCTGCTGGGAGAGATTTCCCTTTCTCTTCTTTGTTCGCACAGCTCCCGGGGTTCAGCTTTGGATTTGGCCCCGCCTCTGCATGTAGGTCGCCTGAAGGCGTCTGTTCTTCGCCCAGACAGGACGGGGTTAAAGGAGCAGCTGATTCGGGGGCTCTGGCTCACTCAGGCCAGGGGGAGGGTGGGGTACAGTATGTGGGGCAAGCCTGCGGCAGCAGAGGCCAGCATAAGGTTGCACCAGCCTGAGGCACACCGTGTGTTCTCCTGGGGAAGTTGTCCCTGCATCACAGGACCCTGGCAGTGGCAGGCTGCACAGGCTCCCGGGAGGGGAGGTATGCATAGTGACCTGTGTTGCACACAGGCTTCTTGGTGGCTGCAGCAGCAGCCTTAGCATTTAATGCCCATCTCTGTTGTCCACACTGATAGCCACTACTCGCGCCCATCTCTGGAGCCCGTTTAGGCAGTGCTCTTAATCCCCTCCCCTCGTGCACCCCGAAACAACGGTCTCTGGCCTCTTAGGCAGGTCCAGACGTTTCCCCAGACTACCCCCCGGCTAGCCGTGGCACACTAGCCCCCTTCAGGCTGTGTTCACGCAGCCAACCCCAGTCCTCTCCCTGAGATCTGAACTCCGAAGCCTGAGCCTCAGCTCCCAGCCCCGCCCGCCCCGGCGGGTGAGCAGACAAGCCTCTCAGGCTGGTGAGTGCCAGTCGGCCCTGATCCTCTGTGCCGGAATCTCTCCACTTTGCCCTCTGCACCCCTGTTGCTGGGCTCTCCTCCATGGCTCCGAAGCTTCCCCCCCACCCACCCCCATCTTTGCCCGCGAAGGGGCTTCCTAGTATGTGGAAACCTTTCCTCCTTCACATCTCCCTCCCAGAGGTGCAGGTCCCATCCCTATTCTTTTGTCTCTGTTTTTTCTTTTTTCTTTTGCCCTACCTAGGTACGTGGGGAGTTTCTTGCCTTTTGGGAAGTCTGAGGTCTTCTGTCAGCATTCAGTAAGTGTTCTGTAGGAGCTGTTCCACATGTAGATGTATTTTTGATATATTTGTGGGGAGGAAGGTGATCTCCACATCTTACTCCTCCGCCATCTTGAAGGTCCCTCCGCACCACTTTTTAAATATGTTAGGTCTGAACTCAGTCCTCCCACTTGCTCAGACTTCAGTCCACCTGAGGCAGGGGCCAGTGCCCTTAGAAGCACCAACCCTGAGGCCAAGAGCTAAGTGCTTTACAGGCAGAGCAGGCCCTGGGGGCTTGAAATACATGACCATTCAACACGCCATCCCGGGACTGTCATCCTGCTCCAGGCAGCCAGCTCTTCCACCAGGAAACCTCAGACTAGAGCTCACTGTCTGAACTGTCTTTGACTAGGCCTGGGACAGCCTTCATCCTAGGTAATATAATTAAGCTATTAAGCAATAATGATGGAGACTATGCTGATTATAAGGTAATTGTACACTCAGGATGGTTTTAGCAGCAAGGCCTACCCAGAGGGCCTTAAGTCTCCAGGAAGGAGATTAACTCGTGATAAAAACACTCACTGGGGCCTTCTCTGCTTTGGAAATTTTTTTTTAAATAATAATCTTTACCACAGAGAAAGATGATACGGTGCGGGGGAGAGGACTTTTGAAAAACAATTTCAGATGTGATACGTTCAGATTAATGGGCCCTACTAGACTGTCCCACTGCCAGTCAATACCTCATTAACCATTACAATAAAAACAGAAATACTCAAGACAAGGGTCTCCTATTGTGGAAAATAGATAAATACCCCAAAAGCTAATCTTGGAGAGGCTCAATATGGGGATGAGGGAAGCAGGGAATTCACCTGGTCTAATTACATAAGCCAGTTTAACGATTTCTCCTTTATTTGCACTTTCTTGAGAGTGCTCAGGAAAACATGTCATAGATTTTTCTGTCTGGTTTCAACAAGCTTATTGACTCATCTGTGCCAACTGCACATCAAAGCATATGCTCTTAGCCTCCTATGTGGTGTGTGATGTGTGTGTGTGATATCCAGGGCTAGGTGGTTCTCTGATGTCTCTGCTCCTCACTTCCAGAGAGGCTTCTCAGTCACAATAAGATGAGAGAGAAGTGACCAGTACAGAAGCTCCAAACTATGCTCTCCCGCACAAAGCCGAAAATTCTCCACAATGGCGCAGCAGCATCATGGCTGCCAACAGAGTATGTTCTATCCTACATGCACCTGTGGATACATAATCAAGGAGTTCTAGGTACGTAAGACAAAAAATTCAAGTGGAACCTCCCAGGGAAGAATTCCTGCCATTTCCCTTTTATTTTGACACCACACTAGGGATCCTGTCATGTGAGGGTTGGTCATTAGTCTTTTACAGTTATCTCTAAATACCCCTTGGATCCATACATGCCTTTCCACCTTCAGAGCCGCCCCCTTCATCCAAGCTATCATAATTTCTCACCTGGACTATTGCGATAGCCTTAAAACCTGTCCTTCTAGCAGCCTCCGCATTGCATTCAGAGCAATGTGGTTTTCTTTTTTATTGAGGTGAAATTCACATAACATAAAATTAACCACTTAAAGTTTACAATCCACTAGCATTTAGTGTACATGCACAGGACTGAGTTCCAAAAGCTTGTCGTCATCCCAATAGGAAACTCCATACCATTACGCAATCACTCCCCATTCCCGTGCTCTCTCCAACTCCTAGCAACCATGAATCTGATTTTTGTCTCTATGGCTTTACCTATTCTAGGTATTCTGTGTAAACGGAATCATGAAATACTTGTCCTTTTGTGTCTGGCTTCTTTCATTTAGCTTAGTGTTTTCAAGATTCATCCATGTTGTAGCAAGCATCAGTACTTCGTTCCTGTTCATGACTGAGTAATATTCCATTGTGTGTATATACCCTAATTTGTTTACCCATTCATTCACTGAGGGACGTTTGGGGGTTTCCACTTTGGGCTAGTGTGAAGAGTGCTGCTATGAACATTCTGGTGGTGGCAGAAGTCAATCAAAGCAGCTGGGTGGCATTATGAAAAGAAATTTTAGTTTCTACCTAGTCCTGTGAAGTTTATAGAAGTCTGTCCGGCCTAGAGCTGTTGAGCCCCCACGTTTCAAGGGAGAGAAATGGGAAAAACTTACTCCTCTCCAAACTGAGATGTTGTAGCCAAGGCCATTGTGAGCTGTCACTTCACAGACATTGGAGATTTCCCTTCTCACTCTCCAGGGCTCTCACCAATCAAAAGAACATAAACCAACCAATAGGACAGGGTCAAACATGGGCCTTTAACTAGATTATGGGTTTTGCTTTCAAGCCTGTCATAATACCTATAAGCTGTATAGCAAACCAAAAATGGAAAAAGACCTCTGTTTCAATGGAATTTACCCAGCCTTCTAACTGTATGCCAATGTAATGAAGCCTTTTATGCTAATATCAAGCCAGATCAGTTGCAGGCATTTTGTTCTTTAGAAGGTATCATTTTTCAACTCTTATCAGTATGTAAATTAGATTGACTCTCTGGCCACCTGCTCCAAAGGCACAAACTCTCGAAATTCAATTAACATAATTTTTATTCTAGTGTGACACTTCTGTTGATGAGGGCTGGATAGAGCCCCTAGCTGAGGACTGGGCTGGGGTTCCTCTACTTTTGGCAGAACCAGAAAAGGCTAGGTTTTCCTAAGGTAAAAGCCACTAGAAATCAAACCTCGGGGACATGAATCAGAGGATGCCAAGTATTTTCTTGCCGGAAGTTCTTCAGAAATGTCTAATGTCAACCCCCTTTTTTGACACATCAGGACACTGAGGCTCCAAGTGCAGAGATGGGAGGGTTTTGAGGCAGACGTTCAGGAGGGGCTATCTGAATAGTGGGTGAATACCTGGGCTGAATGCCAGAGGCAGCTTCCGACCTAGGTCCAGCTGCACAATCAGAGAAATGTGTTTTCCATTGTTAAAAAAAGAAAGGACAGGCCCGAAATAGAGTCACTTGTGCTAAGCCCCACATCAATAAACCAAGACTTAATATCTAACCTAATTGCAGTTACGACCACCCGCAGGAATGTAGTCTGACCCGGTCAGTCTGGAATTTTCTGGTGAGCATCAGTGAGGTAATCTGCCACATAGCTCCCTTCCATCCCCCATAGGTCGGTTACCTAAGCCTAAAACAGTTCACTCTTTTGCCTCTTCTGCCTATAAAAGGCTTCCATCTTGTACAACTCCTTGGAGCTACTCACTACTTGCCAGATGGGATGCTGCCCATTCATGAATCATTCATAAATCCAATTAGATCTCTAAAATTTACTCAGTTGAATTTTTATTTTTTAACACCACCTACTCCTATTTCCTTTTTTTCACCCTTTTCTTCTCCTTCGTGCCATCACCCCCAGCTACCCAGAAGTCTACACTATGGTGTCCCATCTCTATCTACTCTCTCAAACACTGCCTTAGAACACAAACTTCTCCTTTCCTTCCTTCTCCCTCTTCTATCTATGTTATTGATTGTTTACTTTGATAATCTGATGAATGCAATGAACTCTCTCAGAAAAAAAATGCACCCACACAATTTTGCATTCAATTTTAGTGTTTTCAGACCTCCTGAGGTCTTATCCACCTGTCACAACTTAAGAACTCTTTGACTTCTGCCTTTTTTTTTCTCTAAGCAATCATGGGGGGAAAGCAGTCAGAAAATTTAAATTTTGTACTGAAAAGTATTTCCCAACCCAGGTTCCCCACAAAGAAGAGCCTGAGACAAAAGCTTAAAATACAGCACTTCATTGGGAAGTCTGATCCCAGGGAGATGGATGGGGGAGGGGTGAAGGTTGTATTATGGAGTTTGCCACCTGAAGGGGGGAGGGGGAGGCAGGAACTGTTCTGGATGGCACAACCTATGAACCTCACAGATATCTGAGGAATCCCAAGCTGAGGCATCAGTAACAAAGCTCTGGGGTGGGTGTTGAGAGATGCAGCAGGTGGGCCTGAGGTGAGGCATGGCTTGCTGCACCTGCATGAACCTGGTCTGAGCTCTCCCTGAGTTGGTCCCCACAGCAGTGGCCAAAAGAAGACACAGGTGAGGCGAAGAGGATCTAAAGCGATGCTTAAGAGGTATCTGACATAGGAATCTTGCAATTTGTCTAAATCATTTTCCACATTTATCTGATAAACTAACTCACACTTATCTGTCAGGGATTGGGAAGAATTCTGGTTACCCAGAAATGGCATTAAATTTGGAAAAGGCATTAAAGTTGTACAATAAGATATTTTGAGAAAGAGAGATCACACTCACATAACTTTTACTACAGTATATTGCTACAATATATTGTTCTATCTTATTATTATTGTTAATCTCTTACTTTACCTAATTTATAAATTAAACTTTATCATAGGTATGTATGTATAGGAAAAAACATAGTACTATATATAGGGTCTGGTACTGTCCATGGTTTCAGGCATCCACTGGGGGTCTTAGAACGTATTCCCCATGGATAAAGGGAGACTACTGTATATCCATATATATTTCATAAATACTCTGCAACCATGAAAACTGTTCTTATAGATGAATATTTAATGGAAGGGAAAAGTGTGCCCAGAACACAGTAGGGTTCTATAAATATTGGTTAAATGAATAATAGCTACCACATATAATGTATATTATCTGCCAGGCTCTATTTTTGTATATTAACTCATTTAATCCTCAGACCAATGCTATGAGGTAGGTACTAGTATTATTCCAATTTTATAGACAAGGAAATCTCATGAAGAGATTAAGGGACATGCTCAAGATCATGCAGCTATTAAGTAGTGGAGGTGAAATTCACACCTGGAAGTCTGAGTCAGAGTCCCTGCTCTTAACCATTATGGATGGGTGGAGGGGTGGGTGGGTGGGTGGATGGATGGGTGGATGGATGGGTGGGGTGGACGGATGGATGTTGATTCTTCTTAGCAACTTATAGCTTTCTGTATAAAACCACACTACAACTGGGCATTTTGTGCTACAGGTATTTCATGAACACATAAAACTCTACAATCACTAGGTTTTATCTTCAATCACAGGAGCATCTCTTTGGAAGTCAATTGTTTCCTCCCATGTAAAGTGAATCTCATTCTCCAGGTGTTAGTAGCTGATTTTTTCTAGTGCTATAAGAATCCTTTGTCTTTAAAAGAGCAGCATTGGGACTTCCCTGGTGGTGCACTGGTTAAGAATCCGCCTGCCAATGCAGGGGACATGGGTTCGAGCCCTGGTCCGGGAAGATCCCACATGCCGCGGAGCAACTAAGCCCATGTGCCACAACTACTGAGCCTGTGCTCTAGAGCCCACAAGCCACAACTACTGAACCCTGTGCCACAACTACTGAGCCTGTGCTCTAGAGCCCGCGAGCCACAACTACTGAAGCCTGCGCGCCTAGAGCCCGTGCTCTGCAAGAAAAGCCACCTCAATGAGAAGCGCACACACTGCAACGAAGAGTAGCCCCTGCTCACGGCAACTAGAGTAAAGCCCGCACGCAGCAACAAAGACCCAACTCAGCCAAAAATAAATTAAAAAAAATAAAACTAAAAGAGTAGCATTTTATTCCTAGAGAACAGTGGCTTTTTTATGACATAACCATGCCATTAGCCAAGCCTGGGGGGCATTTTTAACCCTCATTTCAATAACAGAAACGCATTAATGTGGTACACTAACAAGGGCAGACTCAATTTGGGGCAGCCTGCTCTGTTTCTTATTATCTTTTTCCTTTTCTTTCCCCATCATTGTTTACTTCCTTCATTCCCTCCTCCCTCCCTTCCTTCCTTCCTTCTGAAGGTAATTCCTGGAAGGAAAAATGAATTCGAGTTCAGAAAATGTGGCTGTTTTTTAAATAAGGAACTTACTACACTCAATACAAATGCCTTCTTCTTTGACAAAGTGCTTTGTACTTCTAAATCCTGGGTATTATCTCCTTTGAGCCTAGTGAAAATCCCAAGAAATAAAACCAATACTCTATCGTTATTTTGCAGATTAGAAGACTGGAGTTGCTATTCTATACTTTCCGCTCAAACAAACAAACAAACAAAAGAATCCCACTGCCCTGTTTCTTTTCTCCAAAAAGAGGAGAGAGAAACCCATCTGATGGTGGTCTGTCCTTGCGAAGAAGCATCGTGTAGAAGTACTGTAGCAGCAGCACTGCACAGAGGAGATCTGTCCTACTGAGCCAGGTGGGCAGGAGGGCGCGAGGCTGGCGGCTGGCCGTGGAGTCTGCTTCCTCCGGCAGCTTCTTCCTCCAGTTGGTGAGGTTGTCCTGTGTTCCTCCACTTCCTCCACTTGGTGAGGCTGTCCTGTGTTAATGTCTTTGCTGCCCAGCCTCCGGTAAATACACAAAGGTGGTAACCATGCAGTGGCTCAAACAGAGGCAACGACAGTCCTGAGGTGGAGCTGGGTAGGAGGTCAGGGCCGGAGGGGACAGGTGACTCTCAGAGAACTCGCAGGGCTGGTGGATGTGCAGCACACAGGCCAGCTGATCGGAGCCAGAGTCGGGAATGCTGGTGATCCTTGCTGCCTTCTTGGCCTACAGATAGGTGATCAAGGCAGATAGGTGACGAGGGACTTAGTCTGGCCCACAACGTCCTCTTGGTGATGGCCACAGGGCAGAGCCAATAATCTGTCTCTCCCGTCATCATTCATTTCAGGCAACCCCCTGCAGATCTGAGGCCTCCAGCCGCATCCTCCGTGGAATTCCTAGGGACGCCTCCTTCAGTAAGGGGCAGAGACCCATGGACCAGGGCTTTGTTGCCATTCTATACCTTCCAACAATTTGTTTAGAGACAGGACGATGCATTCGTTCAGTTCATTCAACAAACATGTATTCAGCGCCTATTACGGTCCAGACACCATTCTAGCTGCTTTGGATATATCAGTGAACAAAACAAAGATCTCTGAGGAGAAGGAGCTTACATCCCAGAAGGGGAGACACATATTAAACATGAGAAATAAAGTGTATAGTATGTTAGAAGAGGGTGAGGAACACGGAAAATGAAAACAAAGCACAGAGTAAGAGGGACAGGAAGTGCGGTGGCAGGGGTAAATGAGGAGTCAGGAAAGGCCTCATTGAGATGGTGAATTTTGAGCAAAGACTGGAAGAGGCAGAGGGCATGTGAGCCATGCTTCTATCTCGGGGGAGAGTTCCAGGCAGACAGAACAGCTTGGATAAGAACAGTTCTCCTGACATCTGGTACAGAGCCTTTGGCATCTCACCCAGTGTCATCTGACATGGGGAAGGGAAATAGAATAAATGAACCTTTTGCATAAAATCTATTATGAAGACATTATAATCCAGGCCTCCCGACTGTAATACAGCAAGCACTCTGTGAGGGCACCTATGATTCTCTGGTAAAAGTTTAACAACCAGGACTCCAGAGAGGCATGTGTGTGTCAATTTCCATGGTGTAAATACCTTCACTATGGCTGAGTCCAAGCTACCAAAATGAGATCACTGAACTCGGAGCTGGAGCTGATGCCAACATACTGATTCTCACCTTCTTCTAGGGAAAATGCCAAAAATTACCCAGTGTTTCAGGATTTCTTATCACCCACTCGTTCCTTAATATTTCTTTATTCTGAAGTGGAACCTTCTTTCCCCTACCTTTACACACAGCACCAAAAGTCAACTCAAGAACATCTCTTTTTCTTTCTGCTTTGCAAGAAATTTTCTGGAGAAAGGCCTAAATGGATGAAGAAAAATCCAGGGAGACAGAGATGTAAAACATGGAGTCAAGAGGCAAATGCTGAGATGAGGGGAGAGGAAAACCTAGCTCATAACACACAGTTCAAATGGATGAAACATCAAGAACTTAGTCAGAAGCCTGTGAGCTCCAGCACCAAAAAAAAAAAAAAAGAGAAAAAATAATAAAATGCACTTGAAAGCAAATGTACTTTTACTTGAGCAAATCATGTAAATCTATCCAAAACACAAATCTGAGCGCAGCTGTCCCTCCTGAGCTGGTTTTATGCATACGCGCACACACACACACACACACACACACACACACACACACACACACACATACATACACATATAAAGAATTTGGGATGGGGTTAGGAAAGGTAGGCCTATTTGAAACTAGGTTTGCAGATTTGTTTTGATCATAGCCTTTCATAATAACAAAGGCAACCACACGACATGAAGCCACCTGTTGCTCTTGGTTCCTTCAGCAAAATCAACAAGGAACAAAGGATGAGATTAAAGGTCCAATTAAAACAGGCAAGAGGATTCTGAGTCTGCCTGTGCCCCGCCCAAAGAAGCTCTGGGGATGAACAAAGGGGTCAGGGAGACGAAGCTCAGACGTGCCCTTAACCCATGGGCAGGGGGACTCTGAAATCCTTTGGCTAGACTGCCCCAATCCATTTAGTAGAATAATCCCTCTGAGTGTCATTCAACTTTGTATCCACTAGACAACACTGAACTGAATCTACCTTGGAAGGCTATTGTGGGAAACACCCATTAAAAGTATTCTTAAGTCTTCGTCTCTGAAATTCCTTTCCAGTTTGGTTCAGAAGGAACCAACTCTGCCAGCCCCCTAGATGCAATACTCAAGGGATTCTTTCTGAGCACTTGGTGGAGAAGAGAAACAAGAAAGATCCTGCAAATGTTTTAGAGGCTTTCTCCAAAGGGGCACTATTTTCATTTTATGAAACATTTTCTACCTAACTTCCTCATCGAGTTCCTCTGAAGACTGAGCTTTAAATAAAACTTAAAGCACTTTGAACTCTGGATGAAAGAAGTTTTGATACGTGCATTATTATTAGTTGCTGTCTTAATGGATATCTACTGTTTTGTCTTCTGAGGAATGTGCCTTTCACTAAACTCTAAATATGATTAAATGAAAGCTGCTGTCATTTTATGAGCCGTGCCTCCCTGGCCACAGTGATTGCCTAGAGGTAGCACCTAACCCAAGTAAGAAGAGTCATGGCAACGTGCCCCCGGGGCCATAATGTTAAGAGAAGAAGCTCTGAAGCACCACAGTTCAGAAAGGTCTTTAGAAATAAAAGAAGTCTCAGCTACACAGGATGTGTATCTGGAACCAGCCAGGTCTGAGTTCTAGTCCAAATGCACAGAATACCTTTTGTACACAACTTCAAATCTTCTCCGCCTCACCTCTTATCCGTCCACAGCTAGAACAAACAGTTCTGCATAGATTTTGAACAGATCATGCAGGTACAACCTGACAGCCGCACCTCTACACAAGCTTCTCACATCCCACCCTGGGTTTTGCCTGACCAGGAAGCGAAGGTTCAGACAAAAACAACCCAGAAGTGCAGGAGAATTAACACCCACAGAGCAACACCTGACTACTGGGAAAATAAGTCAACAGATAGATGCTTCCTCCTTTCCTTCTCCAGGTGGATGCTTCTGACACCTTCAATGGTCCTGTGAGACAGATCACACAGTCACCCCAAGCGGTGGCCACACATAGCTCTGTGACCTTGGGGAAGTAACTGAATGTCACCAGGTCTCTATTACCTTTTCCAAAAAAGAGTATGCTATTACTTACCTTGAAGATTTACTTTAAAGATAACTATGTGACACGTGGTTAGTATTGTGAATATCAGCTGTAACTCTTTAAAACCCACTTGCCAACAAAACACAAACATATCCTTCGATCCAATTCTTCCTTAAAATCAAGTGGAATGCCTAGCAGGTCATCCTCACTTTATGTTGCTGTTTCAAACTCTTAATGATGATCACACCACATCACATCACTCACACTTTGTCTTTCTCGTCTAAATAACTTCAGCTTTTCTCTTCCCCCAAAGCTCTCACTTTCCAAGCTCTACGTGACCATGGTAAGTGACATCTTCCCAAAGTCGTCACACGCCTTTAAGAATGTGAGACATGAATTGGGAGATTAGGATTGACCTATATACACTAATATGTATAAAGTAGATAACTAATGAAAAAAGTTTTTAAAAAAGAATGTGAAACAGTATTTAGTGGAAGAACAGAAAAGACTCTGGACAAACAATCAGGAATCCTGGATTACAGTTTCAGCGTCTGGGACCTTGGGCAAGAGTATCCAGCTCTCAGCTCAGTGTCCCCCAGTGTGAAAGGAGGTGGCCCTGAAGTCACTGCTGAAGCTCCCTCTTGTGCTGACTTACGACATCTGAGCCAGATGTTGGAGGTCGATGTGGGGGTCTCAGGCGCCATGTAGACCTCGGTGCCATCCTTCGCCTCCTCATGTCCATCGTGCCCGCTCCCTCATTTCTAACCACGGAGGCCACACCAAAACAATGTCCAACGAGCGATCACACAACTACTGTGGATGCATGCAAAATGGTGTGGAGGAAGACTGTTCAATAACACGCATGATATCGATATCTTAAAACTGATACAGAGTACCATCTCATTTTTAAAAAGGAAAGGGTGAGCATGTGCATAGAGGGAGAGGTGCATGCGTAGGAACGTTTTAAAGTGCATCCACCATGGCAGGTTTATGACTGATATCTTTTCTTGTGGTTGCTGAATTTTCTAAGTTTCCTACAATTAGCATATATTTGTTTTGGAATAAAATTGAAATAGGATTATAACTTGAATCTGCTCTGCCCATAGGCCAAGCAGGCAGCCTCTGACCCTGGCCTGAGCTTCCCAAATCCCCAAACATCTCTCTGAGCTGTGGCTCCTTTGTGCTTTTCCCCCTCAGCCCCAGTTCCCACCATTCACCTCACCCCATCTGTGTTGAACAGCAAACACAGCAGTGTCCCCCAGAGGCCCCTGTTAAATGCCCACATGTTCTTTCGGAGGAAAGCAGGGGTCCTGAGAGCCTAATCTGGCCTTTCCCATTGGTATATAGGAGCTGGTTTCCTTCTCACATTAGTTCATTCTCACCTCGGATGGCAGTAACAGGTGACTTCAAGGGCCTGAGGGTGCTGAGGAAAACTTGGGAGTCACGAACCAGAGAGGGTAGGCTCTCATGGTGGACCACCCAGAACCAGCCTCTGGGTAAAAGGATAAGGAAGGGAGAGAAAAAGGGAGGTCAGGGATGGTGAGAAAGACACATAACCCCAAAAAACACATAGGAGGGAAAAGCTGCCTCCAAATGAACACAGGGAGAAAAGACTATGAATTCCGGAGTCAAATAGAGTTGGTTCTAATCCCACCTAGTAGCACCTCCTTAAGAAGAGTTACTCAGCCTCCTTCGATCTTAGCTTCCTTATGGCTAGAGAAAAAAACCCATCTTGCTAGGCTATTCTGAAGATTAAAGGAGAAAATGCCTCTGAAGAGCCTACAATAATACCTGTCAATAGATAAAGCAGGCCCTCCTATAGAACTCCCACTATTAATAATTTGAAGTTATTGTTGTAATTTATAATAATAACAAGACGAAGAAGAAGGGGAGGGGAGGAGGAGAAGAAGAAGAGGAAGAAGTGAGAGGAGGGGAAGGGGAAAAGGAAGAAGAAGAAGGAGAAGGCAGAGGTTGTCCTTGGCCGCATCCCAGGTGGAGTTCACAGGCAATCACATATCATCACAAACCATCACTCATGTTATCATCGTTCAACAAAAATTTACTGAGCAACTGCTGAGTACCAGGCTCTGGGGTGATAAGTTCCTGTCTTTAAAAAACAACCAGTTTGGGGCTTCCCTGGTGGCACAGTGGTTGAGAGTCCGCCTGCTGATGCAGGGGACACGGGTTCGTGCCCCGGTCCAGGAAGATCCCACATGCCGCGGAGCGGCTGGGCCCGTGAGCCATGGCCGCTGAGCCTGCACGTCCGGAGCCTGTGCTCTGCAACAGGAGAGGCCACAACAGTGAGAGGCCCGCGTACAGCAAAAAAAAAAAAAAAAAAAACAACCAGTTTGGAGAGTGAGGAGAGGTGTAAATAGAGAGGGGATGAGTGGATGAAAGGCATGAGGGGGGAGCCGCAGGAGCACTGGAAAGGGAGCTCACTGCCTGGGAGAACCAGGGAAGGCTTTACAAAGGAGGCAAGGCTTTATTTCAGTCTCTGAGGAGGCTGTTTTGGTAAAGAGCAAGAAAGGCCTTTTAGGGAACTCAGTTTGTGCAAAGTCAGAGCTGCAGAAGGGGCACAGTGTTGTTTGGGAAATGGAATGACTTTCAGTGTGATTGGGGGCCGTGTGTATCAGGTGAAGTGAGAACTTACACAGGAGGATAGAACCGGGTTGTAATGACCTTACAAGCCATGATAAGGGACTTGGCAAAAGGAGGAGCAGCACAAAGCTTCAAGCAGATGAATAACAAGCTCAGGTTTGTGTTTTCACTCTGATAGGACACTGGAGGCTGGACTGAAGTGAGGAAAGCCTTTGGCAGGAAGACCAAGAAGGAAGCAGTTGTAATAATCCAGAAAAGACAAAATAAGACCCTACAAAAGACAAGACAGTGGCAAGAAATGGGACTGGATTCAGAAGCTATTTCAGTGGTAGAATTGAAAGGATCTGGAGACCAATACAGGGCAATGCGTGGGGAAGGATGGGTTCCAGATCCTAGCCAGGTATCCAGCTCAGAAGACTGGATGCTGTCCCCACTAGGAGACAAGCAGGAAGGAGGTGATTCTGAAGGGACGCTGAACCCACCTGAGTTTGAGATGACTGTGGGGCACACAAATGAGATATTTGGCCTAGACCTGGAAATGTGGATCAGGAGCTCAAGAGGGAACTTAGATGTAAATTGGGGAAGTATTAACATGTGGGTCGTAGTTGACATTATGGCAATGGATATGATCATAAAGGAAACAATTATAAATTGGAAAGGGGCCAATGACTAGGGGGACCATACATCCTTGTATCCCCACAGCAGTCCTGGTTTATACCTGCTGTCCAGCATAATCACCCAGAGCACCCTGCTTAATTTCAAATTGTCCTGGTTTAGACAATGAATTATATAGTCCCCCTACCAATAACTGAGCTCTGGGGACCATCAGGCAAAGACTGAAGGAGACAGGAAAGCATATCAAGATGTGGGAGAAAACAGGATAAGGGGGTATCTTTAACCATGTGGGGACAGGCCTCTAATGAAGTGTGTAAATGTCATGCTATCAAAACACCCAACAAATTTTTATTGGAACTTGATCATTTAAACTAAAATCACTTATAAAAAAATAAACATAAGAGACATGCAGTGAAAATTCCCAAATAAAAGCAAAAGGAACAAGAATGTTTTAAATTGATTGTAAGGCTACAGCAATAAAAGAGTTTAGTACTGATGAATAAATTGACAGAAACATCAACGAAACAGAATAAAAGGTAAAAACATTCAATCAATCACACACAGAAGTTTAGTACATGACAGAGGTGACATTTCTAATGGATGAGGCTAAGATATATTAATTATTAGACAATGTTAAGATAGTTGGCCAACCATGTGGAAGAAAAAGGGGTTAGATTTTTATATATTACTCCCATTCCAAATGGATAAAACATTAAACATTTTTAAAAGAAACCATAAATGTACTAGAAGAAAGCATAGATGCTTTTTTTTTCCCCAAATCAGCCTGAGCCTGGTGACAGGGTTAAAAGAAAGTCTTTATACCCAGGAGTGAAATTGCTGGATCATATGGTAGTTGTATTTTTAGTTTTTTGTGGAACCTCCATACTGTTCTCCATAGTGGCTACACCAATTTACATTCCCACCAACAGTGCAAGAGGGTTCCCTTTTTTCCACACCCTCTCCAGCATCTGTTATTTATAGACTTTTTGATGACAGCCATTCTGACAGGTGTGAGGTGATATCTCATTGTGGTTTTTATTTCCATGTCAACCCAAGTGCCCATCAACAGACGACTGAATTAAGAAGATGTAGTATATATATAATGGAATATTAGCCATAAAAAAAGAATGAAATACTGCTACTTGCAGCAACATGGATGGACCTAGAGAATATTATACGTAGTGAAATAAGTCAGGCAAAGACAAATACTGTATGATCTCTTACATGTGGAATGTAAAAATAATAAAAATGAATGTATATGCAAAATAGAAATAGACTCACAGATATAGAAAACAAACTTGTGGTTCCCAAAGGGGAGAGGGAAGGGGGAAGGGAAAAATTAGGAGTATGGGATTAACAGATACAAACTACAATATATAAAATAGATAAGCAACAAGGATATACTATATAGCACAGGGAATTATACCCATTATCTTGTAATAATCTATAATGGAGTATAATCTGCAAAAATACTGAGTCACTATGCTGTACATCTGAAACTAACACAATATTTTAAATCAACTATACTTCAATTTAAAAGAAACAACTTCAAGGTTAAAAAAAAAAAAAAGACCTTTATAAGCATGACATAAAACCCCAAACCCACAAAGGAAAAACTTGATAAATTTACCTCAATAAAACTTAGCATTTTCTGTTGGGTAAAAAGAACATGAATAAAGTCAAAAGTCAAATAGCAACATGGAAAAATATTTGCAACACATATGATAGACCAATCCTGTGCTCTTATGACTCAGTAAGTAAAAGACCAACAGCCCCATTTTTAAGTATGAAAAGAAAAATTAAAATTATCAGTATGCCTATGAAAACATGCTTAACTTCATTCATAATTTTAATCGCTTCCACCTCAGGTAGGCAATAATTAATAATCATAATAACAGCTTTATTCAGATATAATTCATATATGCCATAAGATTCCTTCATTTAAAGAGTATAACTCAGGGGACTTTAGCATATTCACAGAGCTGTACAGCCATCACAGGAGACCTTTCGGAGCCCCAGTAAAGCTGGGGGTGATTATGGTGCCACCCTCATGGAGACATTACAACCAGTGACTAGGAACATGTTTATAGAGGGCATGGCACAGTGCCTGACCAACAGAAAGCCCTCAGCCAGGGGAGCAGTTATGGTTATCACCTAGGGTCACACAGTGAAGCTGATGGTGGCATGAGACTCCCCTTCCCCTGCCATATAGCTGACTCTGGGCAGTAAGTTAAGGAGGCATAGGTGGGAGGGAAGCTATGACTGCAATTGTTTAAAAAGCCCTGAGATGGCTAATATCTGAGTCAGCCAGAACCACTCCTGTCAGCTAAGCCAGTGACTCTCAAAGTTAAGACTGAACACCCTTTGACACACTTTTAGGAATATTACCCTACATATATATTTTTATAAATACTCAAAATATATTTCTAAAGTAATATTAAAATTAAAATTTTGGCAGACAAGAAGATTCAATTAGACATTGCTTTCCAAAAATAGGATACTAACGAAGATACAGCAATTTTCGAAGTAGGTGGCTGATAATGAGTTAATCAACTCAAAAAACCCCTCGTGCACATTGCGAATACAAGAGGGGTTTAAAATTGAAAGATTCTGTTTTATGATTTCAGGAAAGAGCTGTTGTTATGATGAGTCTCATCTCCTACCAAGGACTGGAACAGACACAAATAGCTCCTCATTTCAGAGGACTCAACTTGCATCCCTTGCTGCTGGGGGATGCAGTGGACTGATTTCTGGCATACCTCACCTACTTACACAAATCCTAAAGTTGGCCCTCCTATTCAGGGAAAGGATCTGTTGGGAAAACTTTCCCATACAACTATAGAGGAAGCTCACATCAGTCCCCTTTATTAATCAGGCTAGTCCTTCACTCATAAATGAAAGGAACCTCAAAAAAGCCAGGGCTTCCCTGGTGGCGCAGTGGTTGCGAGTCCGCCTGCTGATGCAGGGGACACGGGTTGGTGCCCCGGTCCGGGAAGATCCCACGTGCCGCAGAGCAGCTGGGCCCGTGAGCCATGGCCGCTGAGCCTGTGCTCCGCAACAGGAGAGGCCACAACAGTGAGAGGCCCACATACCGCAAAAAAAAAAAAAAAGCTAGTTTTTTTGAGGAAAATCAGCAATGTGAAATGGAAGGACCAAAGTAATTGAAACTTCAGGAAACAAAACATTCAAGGAATAGGAGAAAACTTAAAAGGAAAATTTTTAATTGGTATCCTCAGAAAGATTCAAGAGGACATTGCATTCATAAAGTAAGAATACTGCTATGAAAAGAAATCATCAGGAAAAAAGAAGAGTACATGAAAATTCAAAATATGATTGTCAAAATAAAATTATTTAGCAGAGGGTTGGAATATTAACATAGATGTGGCCAAGACTGAATTGGTACAATATAAAGCCAAGGAAAGTTCCCACAACTTCAAACCAAAAGACAAAGAGAGAATTTGAGAAAAGAGTTGAAAAGACAGGGAGGACCAACCCATGAGGTCCAACACCTGCTCAGTAAGAGTGCAGAAAACAGAAAACAGAAATTGGAGTGAGGAAGCGATAACAGAATAAACAATATAGGAATTTTCTGAGCTGAAGACTTAGGTCTTTAGATTAGAAGGATCTACAGAGTCTCAAACAGGTGAATTGGGGAAAAAGTTGACATCTAGACACATTCTGATAAAATTTCACAGCTCAAAAGATAAAGAGAAAATTCTAAAACCTCTCAAAGAGGGAAAAAAACAGGTCACCCATGAAGGAATAATAGAGAGGATGCTATCAGACTTCTTATCTGCACCACAAGCTATCAGAAGGCATTGAAGCAAAACCTTCAACATTATAATGACATGCTCTGGAACCTAGATGTGCCAGTTATTGATTTATTGCCTCTTGGCTCCAAATTCTCCTTTTTTGCTTGTTCTATGAAAATACATCTGGGCCCTTTAAATATTTCTCTTTGCTGCTGTCACTGAAGGTTGCCACTAGAGAGCTCTGGAGAGACACCACAGGATTTTGTGTCCTGGTTTGGGTATGCTTACTCAGCAGGCTCCCACAGTACTACAAGCAGCTGCTCCAGCACCCGATCCCTATAGTATAGTCCAAGGCTGCAGCACTCAGTGTCCAGAAGGTCTCCTGGAATCATCTCTCGAGCAGTTTTGTCATGCAACACCCCGATGAGACACTGCCCCGTGAACAGCTTTCCCCAGCACCTAGAGAGTAGATTTCCAGCAAGTTCCAGAGGGTGGATTTCCAACTGGCATGTCACCACAGTGACCTCTCTGCTACTTGGTGAGCCATGGCTGTGCTCTCTTCAACAAGATCTGGATCTCAGCCCTGGCTCAGGGGAGGGGACGCTTGCTCTTCTTGGGTGCTCTGTCTCAATCTATGGGTAGAACTGCTATTCTTACGTTCCTCGGAGTTCTCTTTACTTTTTACTAGACAATTCCTCATTACTCCAATCCTCTGTCAGAGTTAATAATTCTCTATATTACTTTCCCTGTTCAAATTACTGTGTGGTTTCTGTCTCCTGATTGGACCAAGGTTGATACACTAGACTTTTAAATCTTGATAAGTATCAATCATGTATGAAGGCAAAATAAAGACATTTTCAGAAGTCTAGCAATGAAGAAAATTATTCTATATATTATTTCCAGTAATTATTTGATGATGACCTTTAGCAAAACAACAAAAGAATTTAAGAAAGAATAATAAATGATTTCTGAAAATGAAGGAACTACTACAAGAACCCAATGAAAAGAAAATTAGGATGACAACTTTGAAATCCACTTAGAAAGCAACTGATCCAAATTAAACCCAGAAGTCCGAAGGCTCTATGAAGATCTTCAAAAAGAAGATGGTTCTATTTATGATTAAGAATGTGGAAGATCTTAAAGACATGTTTCTTCAGTTAACAAGAAAAAAGAAAGATATTTAGTAACTCCAGGGGGAAACAACCAAAGCCTGTATAAAACATCACTCCATATATAATGCAAACTAAAATGTGAAAAAAAGTTGAGCAATTATTACAATGTAGGGAAAAATAATTCATTTGACTTGAAACATACTCCTGTTTGTGGTATAAAGTGACATTTCCTTCTCTGAAGCTTCATTCACAGTAGTTGATTCTACCAGGAAGAACAGTTACATAATTATAGCATTATAAATGTTATTCAATGCATTTCAGCTTTTAGAATCTACCTACAGACAGAGCAGAAAGCTTGACTGCATTTATGCAACAGAATATACATGCAACCAATAAATGTAAATCTTGACAATGTAAAAGTAATACAATGACTGACCAAAGCAGGAAGGGAGAAAGGGTGATGGAAGCGGTGGAAGTTCTGGACATTCTTCATGCCTTATTTTACATAGTAGGGAATTAATAAATGCTGTCTAAAGTTGATGACTCAAAAAATAAATGTATAAGTGTGTATATAAATATGTGTGTATTTTTTTTAATTATGGTGGTAGCCAAAATGATTAAAGTGATTAAAAGGAGAGATATACCAACTGTGGTAAATCTTTTTCCATTTTTTCCACCTACCCACTTCTACCACTCATAAATAGGGAGACTGCATAATTTATCATCCAAATAGAACACTTCAGGTGGTGGAATTGGGAGCTAAACATAATTAACAATCATTAATTAATCAACAAGCATTTACCAGGACCATCCAG
The DNA here is from genome assembly GCF_937001465.1 of Orcinus orca. Classification (NCBI taxonomy): domain Eukaryota; kingdom Metazoa; phylum Chordata; class Mammalia; order Artiodactyla; family Delphinidae; genus Orcinus; species Orcinus orca. Next base: position 156,577,932 of record NC_064560.1, on the reverse strand, counting down.
GCAAACCAAAATGTATGGTCATTCTACTCATAAATCTATAGAATGTCTTCCATGGGGCTAGCTCAGGGTACAAAAAGGGAAATTATTATACTTTTTTAAAAATTTTATTTATTTTTATTTTTGGCTGTGTTGGGTCTTTGTTGCTGCACGCAGGCTTTCTCTAGTTGCGGCGAGCAGGGGCTACTCTTTGTTGCAGTGCATGGGCTTCTCTTGTTGCGGAGCACAGGCTCTAGAGCACGTGGGCTTCAGTAGTTGTGGCACAGGGCTCAGTAGTTGTGGCTCAGGGGCTCTAGAGCGCAGGCTCGGTAGTTGTGGTGCACGGGTTTAGCTGCTCCGCGGCATGTGGGATTTTCCCGGACCAGGGTTCAAACCCGTGTCCCCTGCATTGGCAGGCAGATTCTTAACCACTGTGCCACCAGGGAAGCCCGAAATTATTATACTTTTAAAGCTTGTCAAGTTCCTCATTATCTGGCTGGCAAATACACAGAGAATAGATGTGAGTAAAAATCTGGGAAGACAAATACAGCCAAATTTAAATGGATATTCAAATCATTATAATGTATACCTTCTCTAATTCCACATGTAGGCAAGGGGATTGGCATTTGAATTTATCTGCTTTTCCAATCAGTGTAAGAAATCTTCCCTTCTCCAAGCACAAAAGCAGAGATACCTCTCGCTGGTGCCATGATTATTATGATGCTGTGATGTCCTTCAAATTTTCTGACTAGTTCCATATCCATACAGAACAAACCAAAATGAACATTTGTAGCAAAACAATACAGTGGCAGCTGCTATATTTTTTTGACTTTTTTTATATATACAGCAGGCTCTTATTAGTTATCCATTTTATACATATTAGTGTATATTTTTGGTGATTTTCTGGATAAGGATGTTTCTAGTTTACATGAATCACAGAGTTGAATGAGCAAACTAAAATAACAAGCAAGCCTATCTGAATTTAGAAGGGGTAATCCACGGGACTTCAAAATGTGGGTGAGTTAGAGGCTTATCTCAGCTCCCTGACCCTCAGATGCCTTGAAAACCTGCTCTTTCTCAGCTTTCCAAGTGCAGTAACTGTACCTAACGATCATGTCCTCAGATTTCACTCCGCTGGAGTCTAGGATGGCTCCCTAACCAACTATGGAGGAGCAGAGAGCTTGTGCCAATGAGGACAGGACCCACCTGGCAGCCAGGCCCTCTCACCCCTCAGGGCCACAAGCAGAGCTGTGTGCCATGCTCCCTTAGAAACTCTTTAGCCCTTCACAAACTCCTCTCCATTCAATAGTGACTTTAGTGAGGTAGGTACATGGGAAGAAGCAGAGGTACATAGAACATCCTGACCTTGTTTCTTTGTTTGTTGGGGGCAGGGGGAGGGGACAGACAATTTTCAATATTTGGAAGACACATCAAAGATACTGTCTGGATGGTTCCTTATTGTCAGCAAGCTTAAACTTGGTGTTTTGTGGTGTTGGTCTTTTTTCTCAGAATGAATTCCTTATTCTACTACCTCTTCCTTTTCTCTTTCTTGAATAACTGCCCAAAAATTCTTAGCTCCCAAGGGACCATTTTGGTTGTTGATGCTTGAAGAATCCTGTCTACGGAGAATAAGAAGGATAAGTGGCTGTTAAACCCCAAGCATCTATCCAAGGAGATGCCCTCCCACGTGCTAATGGCTGTGTGCACCTTCAAATATTCCATCAGTGCTTGCAGAAAAGCATGCTGTCTCCTTCACCAAGGAGGCCATGACTCCACTAGGAGGTCAAGGCAAGTTGTTTGACATCTGTGCTAGACCCCCATTTGACAGGACAATGACATGCTTCCAGAGCAACCTTTGCCTAACGTAAACCTAAGGAATGAAGCAGCAATCATCTAAATCAGTGTTATACGTGCTCACAGAGCATTAGTCCTCTAAGATGCTTCCACTGCCATATACACCTGAGAAATCCTGCTCACCGAAACCGCCTCTGGGAGGTTCATAATGCAAGTCATATATTAAATGCTCTGAGAAATCCTGCAATTAAAAGAAATCTGTCTGTGATTAACCAAACATTTCCCAAAGTTATTTTACCACTGAACTCTTGTTTTACATATTGAGTGTCAATTTCCCAGAAGATATTTTGGGAAGTGTTTTAAGAAAAAAAAAAGAGTGAAGGCACATCGAAGGGGGATCTGAGAAGCATTTTCCTTGATGACAAGGACTCACACGCTAACACCTATCTGGGAATTAGAAATAGGTATCCTGCTAGACGAATCCATTTTTAAAATGTGTCCCTTCTTCAGGCTGACACAGCTGCACACCTGGGCGAATAGCTTTGCCAATGGAGCCGGCTAGATTTTGACCTCCACATTCACCCCCGCAGCCAAGCAACTTCACTGTGCATGGAGACCCTACCTGCCCCTAGACTAATCAGTGACACATTCCCTGTCCTTCCCATCATCCAAAACATGGAGACTAGGAGAGCCCATCCCACTGAAACCCTCACCCCCGCCCAGAGTGCAACGGTTTTGTCAGGACATGGGAACACTTAAGCATAAAGGAAAATCTAAGCTTATATTGGGACTGGTGTGAACATAATTTCCTGGACCTACTTCTAAATTACCCACGTTAGGTGAGGTTTGGTTAATGCTTTCCACATCCTCTTTATCCCCATGTATGTTCTTCACTTTTCTCAGGGCATTTGTTCTTCAAAACAACTCACACACCTGTCTCTTCTGAGACAGCTGTTTCATCTAAGCATACTGGGATAGTGCTGACTTATCGTACCACACATGCCCACCCTCATGGCACAGAGTTCTAGCTCAGGACCTAGAAAGTAACCTTTGCCTTGGCCACGTGATCTACACACGCCATCAGGAGTATCTTTCTTAATTTAGGAAATGTGTTGCTCCTGGGTAACTGCAAATCCCTTTTCTCCAGCTGCTTGCCTCTCTGAGACCAATACGTTGGTGGTTCCAAAGGACTGGTCCTGAAAATCACCGGGAGGAGAAGTATTAGGAAACAGGAGGAAACAAGGGATGTGGCATATGGAATTCATCCAGAACCACCCAGATGCCTCCTAGTTACATTCTTGGAGTGTACTTGCTCTCTCTCTCTCTCTCTCTCTCTCTCTCTCTCTCTCTCTCCCTCCATTACCTGCAGGATTAATTTGCCCTTATTATTATTTGTTCTGGGAGGTTTTCCTTTTACTAGAACATCTGGCACTATAGTTTCATGCCCTGAGGTTTCCTGGAAACACTCTCAGGGAGGAATTGGAACCTCTGCGACTAGAACTGGCCTGGACCTGAAATGCTGTGAGCTGTAATCTCAGCCCACGTCACGTTCTCTCCCTTGTTTCCTTTGCAAAACGTCATTGCAATCAGCCCTGCTGTTTTTCAATGAGAGGTGCTGGCAGCAAGCCCAAAAGTGGCTGCACAGGCCTTGTCCTGCCAGGGAGTGGAGGTAGCACAGGCCTGATAGCCCTCCCACCATATCTTTGGGTGGCTCCCACCCTACACTGCTGCCCAGCTTTCTGGGTGAGGTCAGCGTGCACCAAGCAGGGGGGTGGGCTAGGTGTGCACTTGGCTCACACTCTGGTCCCAGTCACACTGTTACTGACATAGCTGAATCACAGGTGAAAAGGCCCCTTGGTCCACTGACTCCTTCAGGGGAGCCACAGGGCGCTTTAAGTTTTGAAAGACTGAGCTGAGCAAATGAAGAATGTTAACTGGGAGGCTCTGGAAGGGGCCCCTCCTGCCTCTCCGCTATCCCTCTCCTTTCTGTTCCTGCCTTGGCTGTTTTTTGTTCTGGCTGTTTGTCTGCGGAACTTCTCTCCCCCATCATCTTTGCAGCCTGGCTCCTTGTCCTTCAGATTGCAGCTTAAATATCACCTCCTCCAAAAAGCCTTCCCTGACCTCCCAGGTTACAGTGGTCACCCAGGGGCTCCACCAACATCAGCCTATTTTAATTCTCCTCGTGGCACTAATCACTATCTGAGAGTTTGTTAATACATCTGCTTCTTGGATTCTTACCTGACTTGACCTGCTAGCAGAGGAGCAGGGACACTGCCTACCTTGGTCACCTAGAACAGGTGCCTGGCATGTAGCGGGTGCTGAATACATAAATAATTGTTGAAAACATGGAGTTTGTGCACTGGCCCCACTACTCACTAGTTGCTTAATCTTAGCAAAGTTATTTAACTTCTCTGTGCTTCAGTTCCTCATCTTAAAAATAGGAATAATTACAGTTCCTAATTTGGGGGACTGTTAAAAGAATTAGATGAGATCATCCTTGCACAGCCTTCGCAGAGCGCCTGACACAAAGCGGCAGTCAACAAACATCAGCTATTATCACTATTAACATGTTAACCCATAAGCGCTTAGTCACCTCCCAGTACTCACTCGTTTCTCAGCTTGGCTGGGTCCTGAAAGAACAGAGAGGAGTAGAGGCCACAGAAAAGGCCAGACATCGGGGCAGCACCATGGGGAAGTGTACCAGAGGAAGAATGTCACAGGAAAGCTCACAGAGCCAGGCCAGAAAGTAACACCTCCTCTTTCTCCAATAAGAACTACTCCTTTCAGAAGGGTTCTTTCTTTCCCCCTTCCCTTTCTCTTCCTGTCCCTACCAACCCCACAGGACTCAGCTTGGCCCTACACTTGTCAAGGAGCAGTAGAGGTCAGAGTGATGCTCTATGGTCAGGGCAGCCTAGTGTTCCAACCAGGCTGTTCCGCCACCTTGCCTGAGGCTAGGGGACAAGTGACAGCTCCCTCCTAGCTGTGCCACATAAAAATAGTGCAGGAAAAATGTCCAAGAAGTCACATAATTTAACTTCGGATATGATGAGAACGGGAGAAAGGTCAGTCTCCTTTGGTTGTGACCACAGTACAGTACGGACTCAAGCCCATGACACCGTCAATACTCTGTGCACAAGGTAACAAAGCCACTGGGCCCTGGAACCTGGCATTCCGTAGGAGACGGTTTCTCTAGCCACCCAAGGGGAATGTGGGAGGCAGGTTTTCACTAGGAAGAGGAATTGTGTGCTGCTCCAGACCAGAGATGCTCTCTGTCATACCCTCTTCCCACACCCACCCCAGCAGAGAGGGCCCTGCAAGCGCCTCTCCTTCCCAAACCAGCCAGCTGCTTGGAACCGCCCATCAACACCCAGCTGATGCTCTCACATTCTGATCCAGACACCACCTGGTATTTCAGTGAATGGTGTGGGGGTCATTCCAGTGGCCCCTGGGGCCCACCTAGCATTCGTCCTCTACTACTGCCAGGGCAAATGCTATATTTAGTAATAATACCAATTCTGCAGCTCAGTCTGATTTCCCCACTGAGTTGTTATTCTTACTCTGTCTACATTGTGGCACTGTATACTCCCCCACTGCAGAGGAGATCAGCCCCCAGCTGGACAAACATCTATCTACCTACCAACAGCAGCGGGAGGAGAAGGCTGTGGACCTCAGCGAGTTATCGCAGCTCGGCCCATGTGGCCCTGTGAGCTCTCCACAGTTGTCTAACCACCCCTCCACTTTCCAGACACTCTAGCTCTGGCAGGAAAAGACCCAGACATTTGTCAGGTCTCACTGGAGTTCCCTCATAAACCTGAGACCAGGATTGGGTGCAAATGTTTATTTGGAGGTGACAAGCACGCATGGTGACAGAGATGGAAATTGAGACAGGGCGGGCATGCAAGCCAAGTAAAAGGCATAAATGAGAAACTTCCGGCTGCAGGTAGCTGATGCTCCATCCCACGGGAACCCTCGTAGAGAATGTGTAGAACCCACCTCAGAACTGGCCATTGCTGGCAAGGAAGCTGGGGATTTACCCACCAACTCCTGCCCTTATTGACTGAAGTGTTTACTCCTCAGGACTTCAAGTCTGTCCCCAGCAAGCACTACCAGAGAATGTTCTCCAGCAGAGAGCCCGAACGCCATGGGGCCTGTACAGGATCTGTCTGTGGGCGATATTTAAGGTGGGCCAAGGAGATTTGGGCCTGGCCAGACAATTCCTGCTACATCAAGCTTTCTAATGACCAGTAATGAGCTTCTTAGAACAATGCCCTGTGGGTAGAGGCATTTTAGAATAGCTATTTCAAATTTCTCATAACTTCCTAGAAATCCTTTCAATAATCCTTAAATAGATATAGTTATATAAATCAGCCTCTCTATGATTTCTAATGACATGAAGCAAAGCCGTTCAAACAAATGGCCCAAGTTCCATCCTCCCTGGACTCATAATCAGGACCCACAGAGCTCTGAGTAGACACTTTGCTTTGGACACTTTGGGAGGAGGTCAGATCTCACCAGTTTTCCATGGAGACCAAGCAGGAAAAAAGATAGAGGAGCATGCTTTGCAAAGCTTTGAAGTTCAGATTAAAAGCTCAGCAGGGAGGCACACACCCTTCCCCCAACTATGGGGCAAAGTGAGCTAAGAACTGGTGGAATAAACTGAATCCTAATGAGAAAAAATAATCTCTTCTCCCAAGTACCTCTCCACCCACCCATCTGGACATGCCCACTCTCACAAGCCCTGGGCAGGAACAGGCTTACTTTGAACAATAGAGACCATATCAGGGGAATTTTCCTGGAGTTCAGCCATGGAAAAATTCACCCAACTACCATTTGATACCTTGATTCATGGAGCTCCCACCCACCTCAGGCACTCTGAAACTCCTGTAGAGTCTTTTGATAACATCCTGCTTCAACTAAATACCACATTGCTCTTTGCCGACAAAGAAAAATTTTCCACAGGCATTGCTGACTCTGTTACACTCTCAAAAGTAGCAGGTGATTCAGCATGGAAGGTTCCGAAAGAAAAGGAAAAATCTCCTTATTCCTATGCTACAGCCGAGGTTGAGGGTCAACTCTTTATCAAAGAGATACAAGAAGATCAAGGAGTTTTCTGCAATTTATAGCCTAGAATAAAAATGCTTACCATCAGCTCACCCAGGTGATGATGAGATGATTACAAGATGCACATCTATGAAGTCAAGAGTCCTGTGTTCTGGCTGACTTTTACCAAATAATTTTGTGGCCTCAGATGAATCATTTGACCTACCTAGACCGTAAAATGACGGGTCAGTCAGGGATAGCAAACAGAGTCAGCTGCTAGAACAACACCTCTGCACCTAGAATAGAGCCTCGGCAGCTAAAATAGTGTCATGCGTATAACAAGCACTTGATATTTGGTGGTTGAATGAATGGATGTGTCTAACATGTCATTGCTCCTGATTTCTTCATCCCTGACAGACACTGCTAATCAACTGTGATAGTTTTTCACACTGAAACTGGATGCAGTATCAAAATTCTTCTCAGCACAACTCTCCAGACAGGTACCACCAATCTACTGGTGCCCATGTGTGAAATGATATCTGTTTGCCTTACCTGGACAAACTCTGGAATTTTTCCACATTCAACTTTTGTTTTAAGGGAAATGCTAAAAGGTAGACTATTTGTCACTCAGAGGAGATAAATATAAATATGAATGAATATTTTAATCTAATCTGCATAAGAATTTGTATTTTTATCATCCTGACTAGAGTAAGGAAATGCATTTTATCAGTGAAGACTCCATAAAAACAGGCCACTTGGAGTCCTTACAGGCAACTATACATTTCTAGACCCTTGTGGAAGCCATCAAATTTCTCATCCCAACCATGTAGAAGAAAACCAGCTCTGAGAGATATCCTCACCCCTGCAACTAGATACCTCTGATCCATGATAACTCCAGAAATATCCAGTGTCTGGGATCTGGTTCATCATCTGGGCGTCATGCTCACTCACCAACTTCACACAGATGAAATGTTGTATTAGTCATGGTTCCCCAGAGAAACAGAACCAACAGATTATACATAGAGATCCATTACATGGAACTGGCTTACGTGACTTCAAAGGCTGAGAAGTCCCACTATCTGCTATCTGCAAGATGGAAACTCAGGAAAGCCAGTCATGCAGTTCAAAGGCCCGAGAGCTGGAGAGCTGTAGGATCCAGGTGGACTCTGAAGGCCTGAGAACCAGGAGCGCCAGGAACGTGAGAAGACAGATGTTCTAGCTCAAGTATCCAGGCAGAAAGAGAGTGAATCATCTCTTCCCCATTTTTTTGCTCTATTCAGGCCCTCAACAGATTGGATGATGCCCACCCACACTGGGAAGAGCAATCCCTTTTACTCAGTCTACTGATTCAAATGTTAACCTCTTCCAGAAACACTCTCACAGACACACCCAGAAATAATGTGTCTGGGCATCTTGTGATCTAGTCAAGTTGCAACATGAGATTAATTATCACAAGTATCAAGGACAGCACTGAAAGGGAAAAAAAAGTCACAGAAAGACAACAGAGAGCGAGATGGGGAGAGGGGCTCCTACGAAGGTACAGACCCTTCAATGTTTTCAACCCCCAGTGCCTGACCTGCCTGGAAATACTTGGTAATACTCATCTATGATTCCCTTTGGGCACAAATATTAAAGCTCACCACATGGCTTTTGGAACAGCATCAAAAGAGCCCCAAGGGTGTCTAGCTGCTTATCTTCATTTATGAATACAAAGCTTCTTGGGGGCCGCTGAAGACTTGCATTCTTCTGCATGGTGTTCATGCAGGTAAGCCATGACCATGACCCTTCTCTGCCACCTTAGGTTTCCATCGGCACTGGGCCCTTGTCTGGTGATACACCTGAAGTCTACACTGATTGGCACGTGCTAAATTATGTCTGCTTTTCTGTAAAATGAGAACAAATGAAGTGAGTCACTTTCCCACTACATATGCAAAGCACTGAGGCACAGATGTCCCCTCTGGCCCAAAAGTCAGTTTTCAACGTGTTCATCTTCTGTTGATTGTCTCTCAAGGCTTGAACCTGGAGACATAAATCATCAGAAATCTCTAGGCATTAAGAGAAATGGATGAGGTCTGAATTCTTAGCACGCAGCTCTAGTTGTTGGGGGTGGGTGGGGAAGGGTACTTTATTGGTACCAATAGCTTCCAGGAGGCCTTAACTGTCACTCATGCTGGCTTCAGTTAAAACCCTCAGTGCAGTAAATTACTAAATCAGTGGATTTAACGAGAGCCTAGGGATCTAAGAATCAGAGAAGTTGCTATGGAAGGACTGGCAGGGGAACTTCAGCTAATGGCCCCCCAAGTGCTGAAAGAACTGCTCTCCAGTTTAGTTCCCCCACGCAGTGCTCCCATATCCTCAAGAACTGTCCCACTGGGGGAACAGATACCAAATGCAATTATTGGTGCCCTATGGGCTCAACGTAGGACCATGCTTTCTTGACTTTCCTCTGGAAAGGAAACACATGAGACAAAATGCTGACTTGCCCAATCTGTTTAAGTAGAGATACTCTTAGCAAAAGAAAACTCTTTGTCAGCACCATGCTGACCACAGAATTGTTCCTGTCTATGGCAGACAGAGCTTGCTGCAGAGCAAAGATTTTGCTCCTCTCTGTAGAGCTGTTCTTGGGAAGTAGATGCCCAGCCAGGGAAAACTTGGTGATCTAAAAGTCAAAGAACTTGTCATAAATGCAGAGGGCCTTCAATTAATACTCACCCAGTTCAAGAAATACTTCCTCTTGCAAAAGGGGGCCCATTCAGGAACATGAGTGGACATTTAGGTTGTTTTCATGTCCTGGCTATTGTAAATCGTGCTGCAATGAACAATGGGGTACATGTGTCTTTTTGAATTATGGTTTTCGCAGGGTATAAAGCAATTATACTCCAATTAAAAAAACATTATGTCCTTAAACTTATACAATGTTATATGTCAACTGTATCTCAGTAAAACTGGAAAAAGTCCTTAAAAAAAAAAGGAGGAACATGAGTGGAATGGATGTGGTTCAAAAGCAGATGTGTTTCTCTGCTTGTTCTTCCCTCATTTGCTGGCCTGGTATCAATGGAAGGGACACGTTGTGTGCCTTGTATTTAAGACAGCAGAGCATCCATCAACCTGGATCCCTAAATGCCTACAGGAAGTAGAGCCACCCTACTCTCAGCCAACCAGAAGGAAGTCCTAAGAAATAAAATGCTTGTATTAAACCACTGGAGTTTGTTTGTCATAGCAGTTAGGTTGCTCTAACTAACCCACTATTCTTAACTAGAAGAGTATGAAGCCAGTCATTACTCTCATGGCAAACAACAGCACACCTCCCCATCACCACCCACCCACCAACATTCTATCCTAAAAACTCTCAACAGCCCCAGAACTGAAGGTTACTTCTACAATCACCTTGATATTTGCTTTGGCTTCCAGGAATGTATTCTATCTGGAACCTGCCACCCAAATTTAGATGGGTCAGCCCTCCAGAGGAGTGGAGGCTTCACTTGTTTGGGTTTGCAAAGCTTCTGTTTGTAAGGCTGCCAACTTGCCAGACGCCTTTGCCTTTCTCCTTAACATGCATCCTGTAATCCTTTGACCTTAGTTGTGTGACTCTGACCTTGTCAAATCTGCACGCACATCAGGCTGCAAGAAACAGTGTCTGAGGCTTTCAGAGGAGCCTCAATGTGCTGACTGCAGTACACCTTCACAGATGGTCAAAAAGCTCCTCTCCCAAGGAGGCTTAGTTTGGACTCCTAACCACCCCTCCCCCACGCTCCAATAAATCCCCGTGCAGATTCCCAGCCTTAGAAGCAAGCTCACAATTTTGTGCCTTCCATGCTGAGTTCGCAGGAGGCAGAAGGCCCAACAGAGGTGCCATGCTTTGAAAATTCACACCAGGAGGCCCCTTCTCCCCTAAGCGGTCATGTCTAGAAACTGCCTAGAAGCTCTGTGGAGCCATGATGGTGTAATTACCCTGTAAAGGCAACAATATGTCGGAACCCGTTCCCTCGCCTTGAGATAACTGATCGGGCGCTTCTCTTCCCAGCTCCAAACTCAGTGATACCACACTGATGGCTTGCAGTCAGCCCTGGGGAAAGCACACCACGGAAGCTGGCACACACTACAAGTCAGGGCTTTTTTATGTCCCAGAGAACCAATTATTAAACATTTGCAGAACTGCCCAGCAAACAAGAATCAGTGGAATGAGCTCTGTCCGGCTGCCTCTTTCCTTCTTGGAAAGGACAAGGACAGAGCACCCCATCTCCAGAGTAGTGGCAAGGCCCTGTTGGCTGTGCTCAGTGACATTTGTAGGGCCTTTGTTCTGGATCTGATAAGAAAGGAGGCTAAAGGATGGTGACCTTCCACGGCAAATAATGGACACAACAATGCTGAACCGCTGCAGACAAAGGGACTTCAAGAGGCAGATTCATCATTTTGGACACCACAGAATGGATCCCATCTCGGTGATCAGATTCTAATTACTTGCTCTGCCACTCACCTGGCCACTCTGTAGCTCTGAGTAGGAGGAGGAAAGAAGAGGACCGAGTTCATGGTCAGGCTGTCAAGCCCAGTGCTGGGCATTTCACACGAGTTAATGAAGCTGACCCTCACATGGTCCTATGTCTCAGAGTTGGAATACCCATTGCTCAAAGCAGGGAAATGAGGCACCAGGAGGTCAGCACAGCAACCTGCCTAAGGGCACACGGTGGTAAGGAGGCTGGATGCAAATCTGGTTATGTCTGATGCTAGTGTCCACACTCTGCATCACACCACATTGCCAACGAGCCTCGTTTTAGTTATCTGGGGAACTGCAGGAAAAGAAGCTCTCACCCTGTCTCGTTGGAAATTAATGACAAACCTGGTTTTTGTTGTTTTTTGTTTTGTTTGTTTTTTGGTGATACACGGGCCTCTCACTGTTATGGCCTCTCCCGTTGCAGAGCACAGGCTCCGGATGCACAGGCTCAGCGGCCATGGCTTACAGGCCCAGCCACTCCACGGCATGTGGGATCTTCCCGGACCGGGGCACGAACCCATGTCCCTGCATCGGCAGGCGGACTCTCAACCGCTGCGCCACCAGGGAAGCCCCAAACCTGTATTTTTTTAATAACAGCTTTGTTGAGATGTAATTCCCATACCATAAAATTTGCCCTTTTAAAGTATACAGTTTGATGGTTCTTAAGATATTCATGGAGCTGAATTTCACCGTCACCACTATCTAGTCAGAGAATATTTTTGTTACCCCGAAAAGGAAACCCCACCCCCATTAGCGGTCACGCCCTCCTCCCTCCTCCCTGCAGCCTCCCGCAAGCCCTAATCTGCTTTCTGTCTCTGTGGATCTGCCTGTTCTGGACATTCACACACATGGAATCACACCATTACGTGGCCTTTGGTGTCTGGCTTCCTTCATTTAGCACAAAATTGACGGGTCTGTTTTCAAGTTCATAGAGGCTACAGATGAAATCCCCTAAGTTGAAAGGCAAACATACGCAGTTTTTATCTAAATACAGAAGCAAGGCAATGAATGTGAAGTACTTGCATCAATGTGTTTTTTTAATTCAATTCTACAGCATTTATTGACTGCTTATTATATGCCAGACACAAAACAGACCAAATCCCTGCCTTCATAGAGCTTCATTATGGTGGGGAGAAACAGACCAAAAAAATAAACAAACAAACATAATAAAATAAGAATAGCATATTAGAGTACTTTAATTACTGTGTGTGGCAACGAGCAGATTTGGAGGATCATGGATGCTGGAGGAGGCCTTCTGAATGGACTCCGGAATATGTTACACTTCTTCCTTCCTCATTTCTCTCTCTCTTCCTCCCCCGCCTCACTAAATGCCCAGTTGTGACCCAGGTGCTGTCCTAATGCCTTCTGTGTTTCCAGACTCCCGACAGCAGGAGTACCGCAACCTCCATGCCATGGCCCGCCTCTGAAAGTTAGTGGGCATCCTTCCCACCACGGGCAATACACCAGCAGGCAGCACCCTTCACTCATTCTGTGGTAGCTCCATCCCCAGGCCAGACTCACTTCCTCTCTGAAATCCTGAGTTCAGAATAGAGAGAAGTTCCTCCTCCTTCATCTATTCTGGCCAGAACAACCCTGAAAACACCATCCCCAGCTCCATCCTCCCCAGGCTCCCTTCCCTGCCCCCATATTTACATGCATTTATCAGTGACCTGCGGGGGTTCTTGCCAAATATTTCCAGGCATAACATCTGCCTTAGTCTGAAGCTTTCTGGATCCTGGCGAGGTTTTCCTTAGCCTCCGCATCCTGCCATTTCACAAATGATTGTCTACTTCAGCTCTCCTGCCACTACCGTTGCTGGTTCTAAAACACTAAACCTCTTTTTTAAGCCTGCATTTATTCTTATAATTAGAAACATTCCAACTTTTCTTCCCAGGTAACTACACCATCTCAAATGCCAAAAAGGGTTATTAGGCCATAAGGATCCACACCTGAGTGCAGTGGCGCCTAAAGAAATCCCAGTTTTCTTCCACAAGGAATATAGCGCTTCCTCCACCACAGCAAGTACTGCTGTATATATAATTAATCATGGTTTTCAAATAGATTTTCTTATTATAAAAGTACTGCGGGTCATTAGAGAGAAAACAGAAAATACAGATGAGAAAAGCAAAGCCCCCCCGTGTAGTGGTTAGTCTCTAAGAGGGCCCCCAGTGATCCTCCCTCCTGGCACTCACACCCTTGTGAAATCCCCTCCATACTGTGGGCTGGACCGAGTAACTCACTTCTAATGAAGAGAATACAGAAGAAGGCGTGGCTATCACTTCCAAGATTAGGTGTGTAGAAGAGAGTTAACAGAGCAGGCCTGAGACTGTTATCCTTAGAAAGGCCTGCTTGCAAGGTTGACCTGTGGCCAGCATCTGGGAACTTGGATTTCAGGATGAAAGTTTCCCACTATTCCCTGATAAGAAAGGCTCGTTGTGCCTGAACTGTTCGCGCAAGCAATATGTTTATGTTAAACGCCAGCCTCCTTTCCAGGAGTCTGGAATCTTGATATGAACTAGGCAGAGGGGGCCCACGTGTCCAGCCCCCAGTAAAAACTCTGAGCATTGAGTCTTTAATGAGGGTCCCTGGTAGACAGCATTTCACACTTGTTGTCACAACTCACTGCTGGGTGAATTCAGTGTGTCCTGCATGATTCCACTGGGAGAGGACTCTTGGAAGCTCCTGCCTAGTTTCCTCCAGACTTCACCTCATGTACGTCTTCCCTTTGCTGATTTTGTGTTGTGTCCTTTCACTGTAATAAGTCATAGTCTAAATGCTATAACTATATAGAATATGACTATGTGCTGAGTCCTATGAGCCAACCATCAAACCTGGGGTGGGTCTGGGGGACCCCCAACATATTAGGCTAGCAAAAGACTAAGATTTCTCTCTTTATCTCTGTGTGTGTCTGTCTTTCTCCCCTTCCACTCTCTCTTTCTCTCTCTGCCTCTCTTTCCTCTCTCTCTTCCTCTCTCTCTCACACACACACATCCTTCCCTAGTTGAGCCCTGAGATGACTAAGGCCCAGCCACAACCTTGACTGCAGCCTGTGAGGCACTCTGAGCGAGAGGACATGCAACTAAGCTGCATCTAGATTCCTGACCTATAGAAACTGTGAGATAGTAAGTGCTTGTTGCTTTAAGCTGCTAAATTTTAAGGTAATTTGTTACACAGCAATAGATAACTAATATACCTCCTGTCCCTAGAGATCACTGATGTTTATATTTTAAGGTAGGTCTCTTCAAGGATATGTGTGTGTGTGTGTGTGTGTAGAGAGAGAGAGAGAAAGAGAGACAGACTAAGTGTTCTAGTTGAAACTGAATTCTTTTTTTTTGGAAACATTCTTTGTAAAAAGCAAAGGCATGAGGCAGAGGTACAATATTTCCTTTTATTACCACAAGAAATATTTGTATTCCAGAATGATAACTGACGTTTCAAACTGTCTCTTTGTTCTGGGGAGTAGAGGGAGTAAAGGGAAGGGTCTCTTTAATGGCCTTTTGGTCATGCAATCATAAGATCTCATCCTGAAATGGGGAGGTTTCACACACTAAGTTAAATCACTCAGCATAATAGGGTAAATGTTATTATCCTCAGTGTGGGTACAATTAATTTCTACAAACTACATTTCCTTTTAGGAAAGCTGTTTTGCCCTCTCCAGGGCCTCAGAGGGATTGGTGGCAAGGACTCCTGGGAGGGGAGATGAGCTTAAGGACACTCTTGAGAGGACAGTAATAAGCTAGTCCTTGCAAGATGGTGACTATCAGGCAGAAAAGGAGAGAAACCACCAAGAGAGGACACAGACACGCATGGGTGGGACTGACCTGAGCGTAAGCTTTCTGGGAGCAAACACATCTAGTATTCTATTTTAAGTTTTCCTTTCTTGGCGTTGCCACTCCCATATATTACACCCAAGTGCTCAGGGAAGCTGTACATTATTAAGCATCAAAGCTCAGTCTTACCTATGTTTGGGAAAATTAAGGGAACCAATCGTTGCCTGGGTTTCTGCAAAGCTTCATGAGTGGAGAGATATCAGCCTAGAGAAGCTGGCTTCCAGAGGACAAGGGTGACCTGGAAAGGAGTGAAGCACCAGGCTAAGGTGATGAGAGACAGAGGAGGGAATTTCCTAGAAGAAAGAACTCTTGCTATCAAGCTGGATGGGGGCTAGAGTCACAGGATGTGAATTTTAAAGGCAAGTGTAGCCGCTTGAGGCTACAGGAAGCTAGAAAGTCAAAGTTATAACAAGTTGCAATCAAACTTGAACATACTGTTTATAGCCTGCTTAAACTGCTTAGCAATATATTGTATCCTAAAAATTTGTCTACAGTGCAATTTGTACTGCTAAGTATTCCATCATATGGGAAAACCGTAATTTTTTTCACCAATTTTCTATTATTTCACATGTAGGTCATTTCCAGATTTTCATCACTACTATAAACAACACTGCAATGAACATCCTTGAATTAAATCTCTGTCCAAAAATATAATATCTTTAGAATACATTGTTAAAAACGGAATTGTTATATCAAGGCTTCTGCACATTTATGAGTTTTGATGCATTTTTCCAAATTTCTTTGCAGAAAATTATACCAATCTAAACTCTTGCCAAAAGGAGCTAAGAGTGTATTTTGTCCCATCACTTAGCCAAAACTGTATATTATCTTTTTTTATTTTTACAATATGATATATATGTATGTCCTCACACTTGCTTGAACACATTATAAGAGAGATATGATTGAATACTACCTTTTTGTCTCAGGTGAGAAAAGGTGTCATAACGGCTGGATTTTATTCTTTCCTCATTTACTAATGATCCCCATTATTCATACAGGAAATGTGACCATGCTCGAAAATAAAAGGTTATTAATTTAAGAAAGTTTAAGTAACAAAACAATTCTGCAAAAATGTAGTGAATGAATATTAAGTGCCTTGTTGGAATAGAGAAGGGGAGACAAGGGTGACAAAGAATGAGGAACAGTCACAGGCTCGATCCTCAGTATGGGTACAATTGATTTCTACAAATTATATTTCCTTTTAGGAAAGCTATTTTCCCCTCTCCAGGGCCTCAGAGGGATTGGTGGTCCTTGGTGGCAAGGACTCCTAGGAGGGGAGATAAGCTGGGTATATTTTCTTCTATGATGCTTTTCTGGGGGAAAATATACAAACTTCTAATCTTGCACCACCTCCTGTAATGCTCTGAGAAGAGAATGTTATCTCCTGTAGTATTCTTGCCAAAAATGAATAACCTGAATTTAATCAGGAGGAGACATCAGACAAACCCAAACGCACACACATTCTACAAAATAACTATCTAGCAATCTTCAAAAGCATGTCTTGCAAGACAAAGAAGACTGACTCCAGCTTCAAGGAGGTTAAGGAAATATGACAACTAAATGCACTAGGGGATTCTGGGTTGGATCCTGGACCAGAAAAAGGACATCAGTGGGGCAACTAGAGAAAGTCGAATGATTTGCTTTTAAATTAAATTTCAATTTAATTCTACAGAATTAACCTATAGATTAATTAACAGTATCATATTGATGTTAATTTCCTGGTTTTGATCATAGGGCTATGGTTTCTAAGAAGTTAATATTTAAAGAAGCTGAGAGAAGGGTATAGGGAAGCTTTGTAAGATTTTTGCAACTTCTTTTGTAAGTCTGAAATTCTTCAAAATGAAGTATTAAAAAATATTAATGACGTAAATATTTATTAAGTGGGGATGACTGTCTTCTTCCTCCATCCCTTTTTCTTCCTTCTTCAAAGTACCACCTCTCCTTGGCTGTCCTGGCTTCTCAGAAGAAGGGTGGGGTAAGGAAGGTATTGGCAAAAGAAAATAAATTATTTTTTTTAGGCCAGCACATCCTCTTCTGGGGAGGAAGGGGAAGACAGGGATTTTATCATGCAGATTGCCTCCTATTAGGGGATGGGAGGGTGGGGTGGGAACAGAGTGGGCCCATGTGACAGACTACATCATTGGTGCTGACCAGAAAATTCCAGAATGGTTAATTAGGATTAATTTCTGGGGAAGGTCGAAACTACAATTAAGTCAGGTATTAAGTCTAGATTTGGCATGGGCTTCAATTCAAGTGATGCCATTTTAGCCCTGTGGTTTTTCTTTTTAACACCAAGTAACCTTTTTAAGAATAAACAAAGAAGATGACAAGCTTTAGGGGTACCTTTACTACCCTCCAAGGGCTGTGGAGAACAAGTTAGGATGAGACCTGCTCCCTCCTCTGCCCAGGGACACTGCCCCACAATCCCGTAAGTCTTACTGGCACTAGCAACTGCAGTGGGCCTTCTGTCTTCAGAACTCTCTAGATTCTACATTGTGGGCACCAGGCTTTATGTCCATACTTCCTCACCTCAGGGGCCCAGGTTGGCCTTTCCAAGGACTTCTTCATCATGCTGAATTTTGGTGACAGCACAGTGTGAGCCTGTGGGTTCTGCCACTCGGCAAACCTCCAACAGCTAGTTTCCCTTCTCATGGGTCCCCAGTCTTTGCATTTGGCATCAAAGAAGGAAAAACATTCCCTTCCCCCTGGTAAGATACCAGCTCCTCACTGCACACATGGCCTGAGTGCTAGGAAGACCACTCTTCCCCTCGCCTCCAGTCCTCTTCCCAAACAGCCTCAGGAGGGGCCAGTGGGAGAGCAGTGGGTGGTGGCAGGCCCCATCCTGCTGCTTCTTGATGAACCTGGCACCAAGGGTCTGGCCCAAATCTTCAGGAAGTGCCGCTTAACTTCTTGTTTCAGACTTGGGCCATAGCCACCATTCAAGACCACAGCACAAGTCCCACCCTATGAATGAATGAATGAATGAGTTTTGGCATCAGACAAAACTGGATTCCAACCATGACTCCTCTATTTACCGTGTAAGTCACAACTTTTCTAACTATAAGATGTCATTCCTTCTGTTCTGGCCTCTAGGAAACCCTGAGCTAAATCTACGGCCACATCTAGCAACTCTGCCAGTGTGCTGTGCATTTCTGGCAGCTTAATATTCTTTCCATGCTTTGCCTTCACTCCTTGTCTCTGCATCAAGTTTTATTGTTTTCCTTTTGAATCCTAAGTGCTTTTGTTAACTATCTCAAATCCTTCAAAGAACAGCAGAGAGTGAAATAAATAAACTTAACTTCCCTGAGACTGTGTTTCCTCATCTAGAAAAGATGATGAAAATAACCGCCACCTCACAGGCTCACGGGGAGGGCAGGTTGAGTCAGCCTTCACAATGGCCCAGCGCAGGGCCTGGAGCACATCAGGGAGGGGCTCACCAGGTGCTGGGCTCCTCCCCACCAACCTTGCCTCCTTTCAGCCAAGTCGAAGGACCTCAAGGACTCAGACTGCGTTTCACAGAGAAATATTTCTTATTGATTGCTTTTGCCCAGGACAGACTGCTAGAGTGTGAGCTTGTTGGACAGTCCTGGGCTGACCATCCATGAAAGACAGGCACCAGCAGGAGAGGGGCAGGGGCAGGAGAGGATAACACTTGCACTATGGACTCGGGGTGAGTCCCATGTGGGTGTGGGTACGTTTCCAGTATAGATCTCCCCATTTAATCATGCTGCAAAAGCAGTCACAAATCTTACTTCCTCCTGTTTATTGACGGGGTCCCCCACCCTGTTTTCAATACTAGTTAACCTTTCTGCCATCAAACTGTGGGCACAAGGCCCAAAATTCCTTCCACTGCAGGTCACAAGGCCCTGTAAAGCGTGTTGCCCTGGAATTCTCAGAGCTGGCCTTCATGTTCTTTCTGGAAGGTGCCCTGGTAATGATGTGGAAGGAGGTGGTGGGGAAGAATTTGTGCTGGGTTTTGCTTGTAAGCAAACTGGGGATAGGGGAGGGAGAGGCAGGAGGGAGTGGAGGAGACAGAGTGCCCCCTTCGGCCCTGTGCCTACAGGGTAGTTTGGGAGATTTCCCCGCGTTCCTTTTCTCATAAAGCTGCACAAAGCCTGGAATGAAAACATCCCTCCCTCTCCAAGCTCTGAGCTGACAGGCATTGTCCTAAAACACGGTTGCCCAGACATCACCCACAAGGCCTTTCCATCACACCCAACCACGTCAGTCACCCCAGCTTCAGGAAAAGCCTGAATAAACAGGTGAATCAAGCCTCATAGGGACAGGAAAGCTTTATAGGTTTTTTCATTAAACATGTTCAGGAGGGGAAGGGTAGGATACATTTTTCTTTCATCCACAATGGAGCTAAAATCTTCTCCTCTGTGATGTGATCTTCTGACTCTTGTAATGCTACAAGTATAATACAAACTAAAGGGGGCATCAGTAACATGGGCAACAAGAAGCCGGTGAGGCCCCCCAAAGACACGATGAAGCTGGCAGTGGTTTTCCCACGTGTTGTGGAGGTTCCTCTGGGCTTCCCGGTAGAAAAACACTCTGCACATTTAAAGAACTATCACTTAATCATGTTAGCAGATTGGAGCTTTATAAAAGTGTAGGATCACTTCTTGGCAATCCTGAACTGTCTTGACCAGGAAAATAAGCCAAAACACGTATCAGCTCTATGGACCACCCTTCCAGGGTACAGCCTTATAGGAACACCTCCCTCTAACTGACAGAGGAGAATTCTTAGACAGATGTGGGCTAAAACACCAGCGGGTGTCCTGATGACATTATGAAACCTAAGACAGGGCTTCAATGGCCTGTGCAGTCAGCAAACAGACCAAGGAGAATTACGGCCCATCATTCACCAGCAGGGTGGCCATCCATGACTGCCCTTCACCACGGGGAGCCCAACAGCTGAGGTTTTTTAAAATCACACTCACCTAGGCCTTCCATTTTGCACATAATTTTTTTAGCACTAGGCATTTATAAAACCAGGAGGCAGCTTAACATTCCCATGGGCCCCACTTTCAAGTGCAAGAAACGTGAATGCCAGAAAGGGCTAGCCGCTTTGCTGGGCTTATATCACAACCTCCAAATTCTAGCTCTATGCCTGGAGTATGGGGAGTTCCGAGTCCTTGAAGAAATCTAAGATCAGTGAAAACAAGCAAAGGGCAAGCTTACAGGACAGCAAAGATAACCTGCAAGAAAGATGTTGAATCACTTTGAAAGGAAGAAGAGACTAACGCATCCGGTCGATGTACAGGTGCTACTGATATGAGGAAGACCACCCTTGTGGCAAGGGCTGTTAGTCCCGAGCAGGTGGCCAACAGAGTCAGAAAGTCCTTTAAGAGGGCTTCCCTGGTGGCGCAGTGGTTAAGAATCCACCTACCAAAGGAGGGAGTATAAGAAAGAAGTATGTGTTCCTGAGTAGCGGGGGTCCCATCCTACTGCTTGGCAGCAGAGCCAGGGAGGTGGAAAGTAGGGAGAGCTCAGGCACAGAGTCTTTGCAAAGACCCTATGGCCCAACAGTGCCTGGAGTGGCAGGGCTCCTGTGTCCATGCAGGTTGTGCAGGTAGATCACAGGGGACAGGTGGGGCCACCCTATTCCCCATGTCTCACCACTGTATATGTTTCCTTGAAACTTCCTGGGGTGGTAAAGAATCTTCAAGAATGACTTCGATTAAATTCTCTGCCTGCTTGGCAGATTGAGGTCTCCAGGTTAGAAGTTAAACTGAGTTATAGAAAATAACCAGACATTTCTTGCACATCTAAGTTTGGTGACTGACATTCATATCTGCTGCACAAGTGTGATTTGTTTAATCATTCTTTGGCTGCATCCAGGCTTTTTCCATAAGCTAAAAAGAAAATGAAGCCCCCATTCTAAATTTATATTATTAAGTTTTAGGAATTAAATTCAGACTTTATATTAAATCCTACTAAGTTAAAAAAAAAAATCCACCTACCAATGCAGGGGACAGGGGTTCGAGCCCTGTCCAGAAAGAACCCACATGCTGCAGAGCAACTAAGCCCATGCACCACAACCACTGAGCCTGTGCTCTAGAGCCTGCAAGCCACAAATACTGAGCCCATGAGCCTAGAGTCCGTGCTCCGCAACAAAGAAAAGCCACTGCGATGAGAAGCCCACGCACTGCAACGAAGAGTAGCCCCCGCTCGCCGCAACTAGAGAGAAAGCCTGCGTGCGGCAACGAAGACCCAACGCATCCAAAAATTAAAAAAATAAAATAAAATAAAAAAAGAAAGTCCTTTAAGAAAGAGATAGGCAAACACTTTCTGGAATAGTTGAAGCTCAGACCCTAGAGTCTAGAAACTGGTGCATGCCACCTTTTCAAGACTCTTAGGAGTCCATAGTTAATGATCTTAGCCTATGGTTCCATGTCTAAAAACAGAGGTAAACAAAGAAAACAGCCTTTTTACAAAAAAGTCATAGCAATAGCTAAAAGAGGGAAACAACCCAAATGTTCATCAACAGAGGAATGGATAAACAAATTATAGTACATCAATACAAAGGAATATTATTCGGCCATGAAAAATAACGAAGTACTAGGACTTCCCTGGCAGTCCAGTGGTTATGACTCTATGCTTCCACTGCAGGGGGTTTGGGTTCGATCCCTGGTCAAGGAACTAAGATCCCAAATGCCGTGCCACGCAGCATGGCAAAAAATAATAATAATAATGAAGTACTGATACATGCTACAATATGCATGAAGCTTGACATACATCATGCTAAGAAACCAAACACAAAAGGCCATATGTTGTATGATTTCATTTCTATTAAATTTCCAGAATAGGTAAATCCATAGAGACAGAAACCAGATTAGTGGTTGCTGGGCACTGGAGGGTGGGGAATCGGGGAAGAATGGGGAGGGACTGCTTAAGGGTTACAGGGTTTCTGTTTGGGGTGATAAAAACGTTCTACAACTAGATGGAGGTAATGGCTGCACAACATTAGAAATGTATAAATGCCACCGAGAACTGTATACTTTTAAATGGTTGTGTGTTATACGAATTCCACCTTAATTTTTAAAAAACTCATAGCATCACTCAAATGGATGATCTTCATGCTTTAGAGAGAGTGGCTGCTAGAGCACATGAGGGAGGTGTGATGGAAGCAGGAGAAATTAAGCATCTGAAGACACTAAAAGCATCAGAGGACAGGCCACTGGGCAGAGGGTAGCTCAGTACAAATTTTGCAGGCTCTGTGGTCCAGGAAAAGGCTCTGGGCATATCCAGTGAAAAGACATTTAGCAGGTCTTCCCTTGCTGGGGAAGGGCTTGAGAAAACATATTTTTGCCAAAATCCAGACCCTTTCTTGGTGGCCCAGCCAAAGAAGGGGTGGCCCTGACTGTCAATTCCCTAGGACAGCTTTGCTAGACAGAGACCTCATTTGCATAATACCACTGAAGAAAGAGAAAGACCATGCAACAGGTGGAGCAGAGTCCAGATGAAGCTCCAGCCCCTTCTCAAATTCGTGATGGGGGAGGAGGGCACAGCACTGCCTGAACTGGGCCTCTCCCCATATTCAGAGCACACAACTCAGCAGAGCCTCCTCTGCGCACCACACACCATCTCTTATAGGGTCAGGCACCTCCTTCTTCCTGTCTGCCCCACAGGCCATGAGCACCCACCCAAAAGCACTAGAGAACAGTGGCAGTGACTGACAAATTACTATAATAAGTTCAAAATAATCTTATCTCAGAGTGCTTTATGATCTTTGATACCTCTTTGAATGACTTTTAAAAAAAACAAAATTTTAGGTAGAAAAATGTCATGCTCTTATCTTCTTGGCAGTGAGCTTTCCACTGAAATAAAAATACTGAGTAAACAGATTCAGTTACTCTAAGAGAAAAATGTTACATAACAACATTTATGGCTCTAAAAAGTATTTTAAATATTTATCAATTTTGACATATACATAGTCCCAAAATGTCTGAAATGAATGACCTGACTTTTCTATGTGTTCTCCATGGCCATGTCTGGGGAAAAAAATGTTTAAATAATGAATATAAATGTTTGAAAAATCAATTTTATGACTCCACTAGACTAAATTTCATAAATGATTAGAATTACTTAATGATTCTCATGAGTATGGAGTTGAATAACTACACAGTGTACTGTTCCTTAGATTTCTATCTGAGGACTTTCCTATTATTTGCCAGTTGAGTGGCTGTGGTTTTCTATTGCTGTTATAGCAAGGAAGTAGGTAGATGCATAAGTGGATTGATTGATGATGATAATGACAGTGAAGATATTTTTAATTTTTTATGTTCTTTGAAAATTCTAGTTCTTGCCCTTTCCCAATTGCTTTTTAAAAAATTTTCCTCTAACATTTAAAGAATGCAAGTTCTCTTTAGACTGAATTAAATGCTAAATGCAAACAAGAAAGTACGGCAGCTGAGATTGTCATGGTCAGGTCAACCTGACCACTTCACCTCATGGGGCAGAAACTGATGCTGTGCCAACAGCTGACTGATGCTGTGGGTTGAATTGTGTCCGCCAGCAAATTCATGTGTTGCAGTCCTGGTCCTCAGTACTTCAGAATGAGACCTTATTTGGGAATAGGGTCATTGCACACGTAATTAGTTAAGATGAGGCCATATTGGGGTAGGGTGGGGCCCTCATCCACTATAACTGGTGTTCTTATAAAGGGGATAAAGGGGGAAATTTGGACACAGACGTGCACACAGGGAGAATGCCATGTGAAGATTAAGACAGAGATGGGGGTGATTTCTACAAGCCAAGGAATTCCAAAGATTGCCAGCAAACCACCAGAAGCTAGCAAAAAGGCATGGAACAGATTCTTCCTCACGGCCCTCAGAAGGACCAACCCTGCCAAGACTCTGATCTCAGACTTCTAGCCTCCAGAACCATAAGAAAATAAATTTCTATTATTTAAGCCAGTTTTTGGTACTTTGTTACAGCAGCCCTAGAACCTAATACATCTACCTACCCAACAGCCATTCCTCTCTACTTTCTTATTGAGTCTTGATATCATTCATGGAGCTACAGGCTCAGAAAAAGGGAGGCCCTCTCTAGACCCAGGAAAGGAACCATGATAGGTCTAAACCAAAATGGTAGCCCCATAGGCACTGGCTAGTGATTGGTTTAGAGATGAGCATGTGACTTGCTTCTAGTCAAAGAGAGGTAAGGTAAACCTTTTGGAAGTTTCTGAGAAGGATTTTTCTCCTGGATGAAAGAGAAACAGAAGAAGAAAGGGAGAGGGAGAAGAAAGAAAGGAGGGGAAGAGGGGGAGAAACGTAGGAAAAGGGGAGAGACAGACAGATGGGGAGGGGGGGAGGGAGGGACGGAGGGAGGAAAGAAGAGAAAAATACCCTTTCTTTCCCTCTTGGAGTCCTGTTGGAACCTCAGAGCTGTGATGATCATTTTGTGATCTTGACCAAAAAAAGGCCAGAAGCATTAAAGAACCACCAACTCAGAGGGTTGACCTGCTTAACAAATTCTGAAACTGCCGACCACCAACTCCTCATTAAGAGTACGTTTTCTTTGCTTTAAGCCACTCGTAGTCCAGTTAACTGGCAAATTGCAGAAAAAGGCAGCCCACCCAGTGTGTACGGACATGCGTGCCACAGGCTTTGAAAGGACACCTTGTGGCTTCTCTTCAGGCTGTGCCACTGAGTGCCCTAATCAGGGCTGGCAAAACTAGAAAGAATTCTGTCTCTGTCTGGAGTGATGGGTAGTTTAGATTTTAAAATATATTCTTCTGCAGCTACATTTCTTCTGCTTTGCTATTTTTACTCCTATTCGCTAAGGCCCACATTTATGTTCTTATAGAAAGTATAACTCATTTAATCAGACCCAACAAACTGCCTGCTATGAAAGGCCTTCTGTGTCCCTGCAGTGGCGGAGAGGAGCCCCGGGGTGTGGGGGGGTCGTTTTTAAGCATCCCCAGCTTTTGAATGTGAAGAGAACATCATCCCGTTGAGTCTACTCAGGAGGCCTCTGCACACAGTTACTTCCTGTCTCGCTTTATCAACATCTCTCTGGGTGGCAGGCATCAACTGTTGCTGAACACTGCCCGCTTGATACATCCTGGGGCTTTGCTATTTAGTTATTTTATGACTATGTCAGACTGATGTCTAACTTTCAGGTGAATGTCAACTCCAGCCCTAATCCTTGAGAAATCTAGCTTGGTTCAGGGACTCCTTGGAACGGGACACAGTCCTACCCCTCAAGGAGTTTATAATCCATGGAGGAAAAAGCATCTACAATGCATGGAACGTAGGTTATAGACCCTGAACGGTGCTAAGTTTAAATACATCATCTCGTTTATACATCATCTCATTTATACACCTAAGCTCGTTTAACTAACCTTACTCGGTGTCTTGTGCAAACACACAGCACAGAAAATGTGCAGAAATGTCACCTAAGCCAGACTAACAGGCCCAAGTCACCCTGGCCACCAGTGAATTTGTACAATCCCAGAGTAAGATCAAGGGGTATGATCGGGTCATGCCATTCTCAGGTGGCTCCACAGGAACAGGAGGAATCGGATCTGCAGCACAGGGGACTCTGCAATGGTCAGGAAGTAGAGGGCTAGGGAATGGTACCTGGAGAGACTGCCTGAGCAACGGTGCTCACAGGAGGAAGGGAGCCATCGTGGGGACCTTCAGAGGAGGACATGGGCCTGGACAGAAATGAGAAGGAGCCTAAGCTGGTTAGGAGAAACTTTCCCTCTAAAGTTCTGAAATGCCATATCCCCCAGAGAAATTTCTTTCCCTAGTGTGCGAGGCCCAAAGGGCATCTACCTCCAAAATCATCAGGAGAGTTGTTAAAAATATGGATTCCTGAACCCTTTCTCTGACCTACCAAATCATAACTTGGGAGGCTTGAGCCTGGAAAGCCTCTAATGAGCCATCTTGGTGAACCTCATGCAGGCTAAAGTGAGAACCACTGCCCCAGACAATGGCCCAAGCACCAAGCCAAACATTTATTCATTCAATAAACATTACTGTATACCTCCATGTGCTACGTCTAGAGCTGGGAGATAAGTAAGACTAACTACCCTCATTACCATGAGCAATAAGAAAGAGAATCATGCATATGTCTATTTTTGGAATATACTACATTTCCAAGGTCACCAAAGTATACAAGAAAAACTATTCTTATTATGGCTTAATTGACAGAAGGAAGACCTGGGAACCTCACGGGCTCAGATGTGAACACTGAAGAGGTCTGAGTAAGTAGCTCTGGAGGGCTATCTGAGCTTCGTTAAAAGATACCCCTGTTGCAAAGGGTATCCTTTTCTCTCCTACGAAAGTGTGAAAATGAAGAAATATTAAGGAAATGCAACTGGGAAAATGAGACTGTTTTTAAAAGTCATCTGCAGAAATGGACAAAAACAAAGGAAATTCTGTGACCGAGTCTGCCCCTGTATTCCAAATCCCTACTCATTTTCCTTCTGATTTCTTCTTCAAACGTAATACTGCAAGGTAAGGATAGAGTCAGCCTTCCTGTAGATGGTCCTGGTGTCAGCCCTGGATAACACACTCCGTCAAACCAGAAGCATTCAGGCAGGCACAAATGAATCTCAGGAGGCAGCCTTCACAGTTAGGAACAAATATGACTAATCTAGTAAAAAGAAATATCTAACCCAAAACATATGCATTTAGATATAACTCTATAAAGCCAATGCTAATTAATCCTCCTGCTCATGTAAAATGGCAAAGGAATTAACAATATTGCCAAGTCTCAAAAAGTCTTTTAATTGCACTGCAATTCTTTCCAAGCAGCAGGAATCTGAGCCACATGTGGCTGCACACCCTACTCACACGCGGATTCACCCTTCATGCAAAGCACTTGGCACTCAGCCTCACAACCATGTTTTGTTGAAGCCTGCTACACATCTCCCCACAAACTGCTCAGAAACCAGCAAGGCAAATCCTGTTTACCTTTGTAAAAGATCAACTGCTGAACATTGCAGGTACCCCAGGAACCCTTCAAGTCCCCTCTGGCCATTTAGCTTCCTGGGAAGATATTTTTGTTTGTTCTTTATGCTAGGAAAGGAATTGATTTAGATTAAAAGTGTGGGCTATGGGTACCTTGCCTTCCATTTGGGAAAGGTCATTAAGTACGTTCTTGAGGTACAATGAAGTGGACTTGCCTTTTTGATTCTAAGGCTAAAATGAAAAGCAAGGTTAGGTAGGGTTCCCTTAAATACAAACTCTGGGATAGACTCCTGGGCATACTGGATGAAATATGCTGGTGAGGTGCTCAAACCACTGCCGCTGAGAGTGAAGGGCATCCCAGGAAGCCCCCGTCCCTTCTCCCACCCCTCCTCAAGCAAAGGGCTTTAGGGTCTCAATGAGATGTGAGTTCTGGGGGCATTCTGTTTCCAGACTAAACCCTGACACTGGATTTTCCATCTTCCCTGGCTGGGAGCCTCCAGGTGCTTCCAACTCCCAGAGACAGGATTATTCTGCTGGAGAACCAGGAACCAATCCTTTCTGAGAGGCCCCAGCTAAAAAAGCTGTGACTAATGACCACATGTGTTCTGCAAATTACCAGGTTAAATGACAGAATAAGGAGTTATTGAGCACCTACTACGCCTAAAGCAATGCTATCCTAGGGGCTCTGGAAAGCATGAAGGAATCAAAGATTCTGTTCTCAGGGAACTTAAATTTGGGGACAAAGAGGAGAGAGGGCAAAGGGCATGTGAATAAATACACATTATCACTAGGTTTTGGGGTGGGAGGGTGGCACTGATGACACCTGAGCTTTCCAAGTTGTTCATTATATTTGGAAGTTTTATCAACATTATGAGGTTTCTGGACTTCCTTCCTGGAACAAAGAACTAGATATGAGGCCCTCAAGGCTTTTGGATTCCATGTTCTGCAGCGATGATTCTGTTTAAAAAAATACAGGGCTAAAGTTCATGCAACTTGAAAGTCCTGATGCTCCCTCCCTCTAGACCACAGTTGTGGAATTTAAATAGGGGGCAATAGATTAGACTAAACAGAATCCACTATCTTCTCCAAATCCACCTCCCCTACCATTATTCCCCTGGTCCCACCCTGCCTCTAACCCAGACTACTTCATAAGATAAATTAAAGGAGAAAACCACATTAATAGGAAACCTTGTCTTGGTCAAAGCTGCCATATATAGCTGTATTCAACTGAGTCTGTGTGAATGGTGACCCTAGAGCTGTCTGGGACACAATCTGCAACTGTACATGCGTCCCCCAAAGTAGCAGCTGGTTCTCATGCCATTCTTGGCCATGGTCTCCATAAACTGGGCAAGGCAGAGTTGGTGAAACTCCCAGCAGCTTAGGGAATCCTTAACCTGAGGAAAGTCAGACAAGAAGAATAGCTCTAGGATCACCTTACATGTCCAGACCTGAGCTGTCCTCAAAGGCTTGAGTTCAACTAGGCCTGATGAAATTTTCTCAGGTTACCTTGAGTTAAAATTTTTTAATTACTCCATTCTTCTGAGAATTCTTCCTTGACCTTCCTAGCTAAAGCTGCTCCCTTTGTTTTTCACTAGTTTATACCATCCTAGTTTTGTTTCCTTTATAATACCATAATTTGTAAACAATGTATTTGACCACTTACTTGAGTTTTTCTGTCCCTTCCCTCTAGACCTTAACAGCAAGCTCCACGTCTGTCTTGATCACTGCTTTACTCTCAGCTGAGAACAGTTCCAGATGTGTGATAGGTACTCAGAGAAATGTTTTCTGATTAATAAATGACTGACAGGAAAGGACAAAGGACATATACCATAAAGGTCAAGTTTCCCTTCATTCAGACATGAACCCAGCAGAAATAGCAAATTATGAGGACAATAGTCATATAGTTTGCACAGAGAGGTTAATTAAGTCTTTAAACATACATGTAATTTTGTATCTAGAACTCTACCTAAACTTTTCTTCCCCATCATCTAGTTGAAGTATTGGACTGAACAGTCTCTGAGATCCCTTTCAGCTCTAACATAGCATCACCTATGATGCACATCTGGGGAGACCAACCCATTTCCCATCTCTGATCTCTTTAAACCAGCAACAGGTCTAGTACTGCCATCAACTGCAGAGAGGAATAGCTTGTTTATAAGATAACTGAAAACAAGTCAATACTGACATTATTTTTGAGACACTTCTGCTCCTGGTAGTACTGGCTCTGACTTAGATACACACATTATAATTTCCTTATAATGCCTAAAGGCAGGATGTGGTTCAGCTTCAGTATGTGTCCTTGGAGATGTCTAACTATAAGTGACCTCCGATTAGATCGTTACGTCATGTTCTCCCCATAATTGTCCTTGGATGGGTCATTATTCATGGACCACAGTGACCCAAAGCACTATTCTCTCCACCTGTTCCCTGAGCACGCTGCCTCTCTCCCCTCACATACTGGGCACTTTTTGTTTGACCACGCAGCTTATACTTTCCCTGCCTCTTGGAAAGAGAAGTTTAATTCTCATTCAAGTATCTACCTGCATATCTACCATATGCACTAGGAAAAACTGACCCTACATCTAGCTCTATGGGTGAATCTTGACTAACTTAAACCACAAACGGCTGAGTGTGCTCAGAGTGGCTGAGCACCAGGGGACACTTCTGGTTATGTCATCCTGCAGTTCCAGTGAGAGGAGGGAGCGGTCCTCCCTAGTGAGTTACTGTAGCTCCATCCCTGACAGCTAGATCTCAGCTGTGGGTTCTTCTGGGAACTCTGTAGAGTTCATAGCAAAGGTCCAGATCCCAGTCCTGAAGACCAGGGAGCTCTACCCTTGGATGGCTAGTTTAGTAGTAAAGGCTGGATCTAGTCTCAAGGTTCATGGGACAAGATCAAGAAGTGACAATTCCTAGAAGAGAACAAAACCCAAAAATACCCTATCTTACACCACTTATAAAAATTAATCCCAAATGGATTAAAGACTTAAACATAAGGCCTGATAACTGTAAATTCCTAGAAGAAAACATAGGGAAGAAGATCCTTGACATTGGCCTTGGCAATGATTTTTTGGATACGGCACAAAAAGCACAAGCAACCAAAGCAAAAATCAATAAGTGGGACAACATCAAACTAAAATCTTCTGCACAGCAAAAGAAACAATCAACAAAATGAAAAAGTAACCTATGGAATGGTAGAAAATATATGCAAACCATGTATCAGATACGAAGTTAAAATCCAAAATATATTTTAAAACTCATACAACTCAATAACAAACAAAAAAAAATCTGACTTAAAAATGGACAGAGGAACTAAAACTAGAACTATCATACGACCCACCAATCCCACTACTGGGCATATACCCTGAGAAAACCATAATTCAAAAAGAATCATGTACCACAATATTCATTGCAGCTCTGTTTACAATAGCCAGGACATGGAAGCAACCTAAGTGTCCATCGACAGATGAATGGATAAAGAAGATGTGGTACATATATACAATGGAATATTACCCAGCCATAAAAAGAAAAGAAATTGAGTTATTTGTAGTGAGGTGGATGGACCTAGAGTCTGTCATACAGAGTGAAGTAAGTCAGAAAGAGAAAAACAAATACCGTATGCTAACACATATATATGGAATCTAAAAAAAAAAAAAGGTCATGAAGAACCTAGGGGCAGGACGGGAATAAAGACCCAGAATTACTAGAGAGTGGACTTGAGGACACGGGGAGGGGGAAGGGTAAGCTGAGACAAAGTGAGAGAGTGGCATGGACATATATACACTACCAAATGTAAAATAGATAGCTAGTGGGAAGCAGCTGCACAGCACAGGGAGATCAACTCAGTGCTTTGTGACCACCTAGAGGGGTGGGATGGGGAGGGTGGGAGGGAGGGAGACGCAAGAGGGAGGAGATATGGGGATATATGTATATTTATAGCTGATTCATTTTGTTATAAAGCAGAAACTAACACACCACTGTAAAGCAATTATACTCCAATAAAGATGTTAAAAATAAAATAAATGTGCATGTTTATTTGCTAACAAAAAAAAATGGACAGAGGAACTGAATAGACATTTTTCCAAAGAACACATCCAAATAGCCAACAGGTATATGAAAAGAAGCTCAATGTCACTAATCATCAGGAAATGCAAATCAAACCCACAATGAGATATTGCCTCATACCTGTTAGAGTGGCTAT
Source organism: Orcinus orca (assembly GCF_937001465.1). NCBI lineage: Eukaryota > Metazoa > Chordata > Mammalia > Artiodactyla > Delphinidae > Orcinus > Orcinus orca. Next base: position 156,546,675 of record NC_064560.1, on the reverse strand, counting down.
CATTAAGAAGACAAGAGATAAGTGTTGGCAGGGATGTGGAGAAAGGGAGCCCTTCTGCACTGTTGGAATGTAAATTTGGTGTAGCCACTATGGACAAGAGTATGAAGATTCTTCAAAAATTAAAAATAGAACGACCACATGATCCAGCAATCTCACTTCTGCCTGTATATCCAAAGGAAATGAATACAGGATATCTAAACTTTAAAGGATATCTGCACTCCCATGTTTATTTCAGCATCATTCACCATAGCCAAGACATGGAAACAACGTGTCTGTCAGATGAACAGATAAAGATGTGGTATATATAGTGTATATCCACAGTGTATATACACAATGGAATATTATTCAGTCATGAGAAAGAAGAAAGTCTTGCCATTAGTGACAACATGGTTGGAAACTGAGGTCATTATACTAAGTGAAATGTCAGAAAGACAAATACTGGATGATCTCATTTATATGTGGAAACTAACAAACAAACAAACAAAACAAACAAACAAAAAACTGAACTCACAGAAACAGAGAGTAGAATGGTGGTTACCAGGGTCTGGAGATGGCAGGGAATTGGGAGATGTTTTTTAAGTGTAAAACATTACAACTAGTAGATTTTAAAGTCCTGGAGATCTAATGCACAGCATAGTGATTATAGTCAACAATAGATATAAACTTCAAAGTTGCTAAGAGACTAGATCTTAATTGTTCTCACCACAAAAAAAGAAATGATAATTGTGACGTGATAATGGTGTTAGCTAACACCACCGTGGTAATCATATTGCAATATATGTGTATCAAATCAACACATTGTACACCTTAAACTTACACAGTGTTATGTATCAATTATATCTCAATTTTTTTTAAAAATAAATACTAACCCCCTCCTCAAAACAAAAAAACTCTCACAAAATCAGAAAGACAGGAACAGCCAAAGCAAAAAAAGGCAATGAAACTAGCATATAAAGATACTCAACATCACTAATCATTAGAGAAATGCAAATCAAAACTGCAATGAGGTATCACCTCACACCGGTCAGAATGGCCATCATCAAAAAATCTACAAACAATAAATGCTGGAGAGGATGTGGAAAAAAGGGAACCCTCCTACACTGTTGGTGGGAATGTAAATTGGTACAGCCATTATGGAGAACAGTACAGAGGTTCTTTAAAAAACTAAAAATAGAGCTACCATATGATCCTGCAATCCCACTCCTGGGCATATACCTGGAAAAAAAACATAATTCGAAAAGATACATGCACCCCAATGTTCATTGCAACACTATCTACAATAGCCAGGACATGGAAGCAACCTAAATGTCCATTGACAGAGGAGTGGATAAAGAAGATGAGGTACATATATACAATGGAATATTACTCAGCCATAAAAAAAGAATGAAAAAATGTCATTTGCAGCAACATGGATGGACCTAGAGATTATCATACTAAGTGAAGTCAGACAGAGAAAAACAAAAATCATATGATATCGCTTATATGTGGAATCTAAAAAAAAAAAATGGTACAAATGAAGTTTTTTACAAAACAGAAACAGAGTCACAGATGTAGAAAACAAACTTACGGTTACCAGAGGGATAAATTGGGAGACTGGGGTTGACACATATACACTACTTTATAAAAAATAGATGACCAATAAGGACCTACTGTATAGCACAGGGAATTCTTCTCAATACTCTGTAATGACCTATATGGGAAAAGAATTTTTAAAAGAGTGTATATATGTATATATATAACTGATTCACTTTGCTGTACAGCAGAAATTAACACATTTTAAATCAACTATACTCCAATATAAATTTTTAAAATAAAAAATAAATAAAACACATAACCAACAAGGACGTACTGTATAGCACAGGGAACTCCGCTCAATATTCTATAATAACTTAAGTGGGAAAAGAATTTGAAAAAGAATAGATACATGTATATGTAAAAAAAAATTAAATCTATTTTTGATATGCTTAATTTAAAACAAAAGAAAAACAGCATGTAAAGGGAGAGCAGTGAACCTTTCCTGGCTACACCCCACTCCACCCCACATCTATGTCAGGTGCTCCAGCTCTAAATTCCCATTGCCCTCACCTCTATCAGTATTTATCCAGTGTACTGTAAATGCAAAACTTTTCCTCCGTTCCTTCAGTTCCTAATGATTCTGGACTCATCATTGACTCCTCTCTTTCCCTCATCCTATACAAATAATCCATCAATAAATCCCATTGGCTTTATATTAAACATATGTTCCAAATATTTACAACTATTTCTCAGTAACTCATCATAACCATCTTAGTCCAAGCCACTATCTTGCCTGTACTAATAAGACAGCCCATTAAGTAGAGTCCCTGAATCCACTCTTAGCCCCCTTTGTTCTCCACAGAGTAGTCAGTGTAATTATTTTAACACTTAGGTCAGATCCTGTTACTCCTCTGCACAAAGTCCTCCAAAGTGCTCAACAGTGAAAGTAAAATTTGAAGTCCTCACCATAGCTTCTTAAGACTATTTGTCCTGGCCTCACTCTCCCTTTCACTCTTTCTGTCCAGTCATGCTGGTCTTGTTGCTTGAAGCCTAGAATGCTCTTCTCCCCAATATTTACGTGGCTTGCTCCCTTACTTCATCTAGATCTCTGTTCAAACACCACCTCTTCTGAGAGGAGACCCCTGGTCAATTTATCTTAAAAGGTCATTTCTTTCCTTTCTATCCTCTTACCTGCTTCATTTTCCTTCAAAGTGCTTATCATTTGTTTGTTTGCTGTCTCCTACTATTAGAATGTTAACTCTCATGTGGACAGGGATCAATGCCAAACTCTGCCTTCTCCCAGTAATAGTTGAAGTGTTAAAGGGATAAATAGCCTAAGACCACAGAGCCATTAAAATACAAGTTCTATGACTACCTCCTTCTGAAATTTGGGCAAGTGAACCTCTTTGTCTCTATGTTTCCTTCCCATAAGGCACGTGTGATAAAATGTATTTTACAAAATGAAAAGATGAGGCTCTATCTTTCGAGCTTCATTATTCAAGGTCTGGCTTGGCATCTATTATTATTTGATCCATCCAAAAAAGTTAACGAATTATAAAAATATGCTTTGGAGCCTAAAATAGTTTTCTTTTGACCCTTTACTTCCCTTTTCTTTTTATGTGTTAACTTACCATTTGTATTTCTTCTCCTGTGAAATACTTATTCATGCCTTTTGCCCATTCTAAATTTTATCTGTTTTTCGATTATTGCAATATAGCTCTTTATTTGTCTATAACATCTTTTTCTGATATAAACTTTTGGGGAAATTTTTAAATGTAAAATTCTAGCTTGGCAATTACTTTCTTTCAGTACTTTAAGATCTTATGCCAATGTTTTCTGGATCCCATTGTTTCTGTTGAGAAGTCAAATGTCTTACTGTTGTTCCTTTAGAGGTAAATGTATCTTTCTTCTCCGACTACTTTTTGTTTGTTTGTTTGTTTTTGTTTTGCGGTACGCGGGCCTCTCACTGTTGTGGCCTCTCCCATTGCGGAGCACAGGCTCCAGACGCGCAGCCTCAGCGGCCATGGCTCACGGGCCCAGCCGCTCCGCGGCACGTGGGATCCTCCCGGACCAGGGCACAAACCCGTGTCCCCTGCATCGGCAGGCGGACTCCCAACCACTGTGCCACCAGGGAAGCCCCCGACTACTTTTAAGATGCTTCTCTTTGTGTGGATTTTCATCAGTTTCCTTATATGACTAGTCATGGTTTTCTTCTATTTACCCTGCTTGGGTTCACACAGAATCTTTGTATTTACGGCTTGATGCACCAGCTTGGGAAATTCTTGACCATTATCTCTTCAAATATTCTTCTACTCCATTCTCTTTCTGCTTATAGAATTCAAATTCTATTGTTCTATTATATCTCTTATACTCTTTTATATATTTTCCTTTTTTTTTCCCTCCACCCTCCAGTATGGGTATTTCTACTCACCCATTGTATAGCTCACCAATTCCCCTTTACCTGTGTCTTATTTGCTGTTAAAGCCATCTACTCGGTTCTTAATTTCAGGTGTAGGATTTTTTAATCTCTAAAATTTCCATTTGGTATTTTTCTGTATAGATTCTTACTCTCAGTGAAATTCTCCATTTTGTGGGTCACTTCTTGGTCTGCTTTTCTAGATTCTATTTCTTTCTCTTGGCTTGATTTATCATTTTTTATGGAATACTAAATGTTGTACATGAAAAGCTGTGGAATCTCTACATGACATCACTCCAGAGAAGATACCCCCTATTCTCTGCCAGATGCTGTAGCGGTGCATAACATCAACCCAGTCAGGATCCGATCTTGCTCAAGATTTGTTTTCAGTCCTCATTAGGTTCACAGTTATTTCTGGTTCTTTCTGCACTCCTAGAGATTAGGCCTCCCAGGGGTCCCAACCGAGAATCTAGGATGTTTCCTATGCTTCCTCCTCCCTAATGGGCCCTGAACTCAAGTTTTATCTCCACAGCACTGTCTAAGATTCCACTCTGTTTCAGCAGCCTTCTGGTTGCTTACTCTACATATATTAAACAGTAAATGTCTCAAAGGGAAAACCGGTGCAGCATCTGATCCACTCCTCTCCAAGTTCTTGGGCCCTTGACTCCTGGTTTTCTTGCAAGCCTGGAATCTAATAGTTGTCTCCCCAGCTTCATGAAATTGCTAAAAGCTCAGAAGTCCTCTCTGACCCTTAGAAGCCAAACCACTGCCCAGAGTCTCAGCATCTTATCCATGTCTATACTTACTAAATGTCCCATGAAGAAGGTAGCACATAAAATAAAATATGCTTATTTCAATGAGCCTTCTTTCTTTCTAGAATCTGGCCCTTCAAATCATAGCAGGCTTGGCATCTCTCTGATGCTTTCAAACAAAGCTTTCTTTTGTACTTTATCCACATTTTCTAGGCATTCTTGGCAGAAGCAATGGTCTGGTACAAGTGATAGCCAGAAACCTAACACATTGTGTATTAAATCATTTTTTATTTGTTTTATTTATTTTTTAAAACATCTTTATTGGAGTATAATTGCTTTACAATGGTGTGTTAGTTCCTGCTTTATAACAAAGTGAATCAGCTGTACATATACATATATCCTCATATCTCCTCCCTCTTGCGTCTCCCTCTCACCCTCCCTATCCCACCGCTCTAGGTGGTCACAAAGCACCGAGCTGATCTCCCTGTGCTGTGCAGCTGCTTCCCACTAGCTATCTACCTTACGTTTGGTAGTGTACATATGTCCATGCCACTCTCTCACTTCGTCCCAGCTTACCCTTCCCCCTCCCCGTGTCCTCAAGTCCATTCTCTACAACTGCGTCTTTATTCCTGCCCTGCCCCTAGGTTTTTCATAACCACTTTTTTTAATCATCAATTTTTAAAAACCAAAACAGGTTTCAGTAAAAGCATCATGTTTTCCCTACAATAAAATAATTTGTTGAGGAACACAGGCTGATTGGATATAAAATAATTGTATTTTTCATGTGGAACACAGGAAAGTTTTTCACTGATGGCAAAGAGCTTTCTTGCAACAGAAAGCACTTCTGAAAAGTTACCATTTTCATGTTTTCTTCTTCAGGAAGAAAACAAAGCACATTCTTTTTTTTTATGATTCCATTTATTTATTTAAATTAATTTTTTTATTGGAGTATAGTTGCTTTACAATGTTGTGTTAGTTTCTGCTGTACAGCAAAGTGAATCAGCTATACGTATACATATATCCCCTCTTTTTTGGATTTCCTTCCCATTTAGGTCAGAGCATTGAGTAGAGTCCCATGTGCTATACAGTAAGTTCTCATTAGTTATCTATTTTATACATAGTAGTGTATATATGTCAATCCCAATTTCCCAATTCATCCCCCCTCCCCTTCCCCCTTGGTATCCATACATTTGTTCTCTACGTCTGTGTCTCTATGTCTGAACAAATCACATCTATTCAGTCTTTGTATGTGGTGGGGCAGTTTGGAGGGTTGCTATGTAAGAAGCAATCTGTAATATCAGAGGGATGGGAGTTATCAGACAGATAGGAGTCAACAAGGTCGAGTCTCATAGGCCACTGAAAAGACTTCACATGTTACTCAGTCTCTCTTTTCTACCTTCTCCCATCTCTGAATAGCATGTACATGTGGTTATGGTCAGAATTTGTTCCTCGGTGCTCATTAACTGAAAATAATACCAATGTACTAGAACGTTGTCACCAGATAATAGCTTCCAGCAATGACAGAAATGCATTTATATTTCCAAGCCAAAGCAATTGATCCTCTTGGCAATATTCAAGGGCACTGACAGCACTTAAGCTGGGCCCGGTGATTAATGCAAATTTAATCAGTTTCTCAGATGGATATCAGTGCAGAGCTGTGACAGTGCCCCTGCGGACCCCAACACACTGGTTGCTGTACACAACAGAACCATTGTGGCTGAGGCCAATCAAAGACTGGACCAGTTCATCCCAGGGGCACTGAACTGTTATGAATAAGCTGCTTTCTAACTGGCTCAAGTCACTTTTACTGTTTATTAATTTTGCCAATGAATAAAGCTTATCCACATTCATTGGATCCAATTGGTTGGCCCCGATCCCAGGCCACATAACTAATGCCACATTGTGTTGGAATATTTCTGAACTGACATGTGGCAGGCAGAGAGATTCTAAATGAGTTCATCGCCACCAGGGCTCTAACCAAAAAAAAAAAGTCAAATTAATGCAGAATAATGGATTGGCCAAACGGCCAGCTGCTATCTTCCTGTCCCAGCACATTGTCATTCATCCCTAGAAATTGTGTCCAACTGGTTATGGCAAGGAAGTTCTTGAAATATCCCACAGTGTGTAAGAATAGGAAATCTTAACTCCAGCACCTTGGCCACCTTCCATTTTGAATAATTATATTCCATATGCCAAGAATTTCCTCTGCCTTAGGCCTTCAGAAATATAGCTGGATGGGGTCTCAGTACCCCCAATCTCAACACTTCATCCCAGAAGAATCTTTACCCATGGTAGTGCTAATTAGAGAAGTTTTTACGCACATACACGTGTGTGCGCGCACACACACACACACACACACACACACAATCAGAGGCAAGTATGTTTTCTCATACACATGACAATTTTATGCATACCATTAAAAAGGTATGAGCATATTTAAAACAATACTCAATTGGGGAAAAAATGTATAATTTGGTTCACTATTGGGCATTCGTAGCAGAGGTTTATTGGTTTCTGCATCACAAGGGAGCTCATTATAACAGAAGCTTTGCCTGGAGTGCAGCACAAATAGGGGGCAGGCCCTATTTCCTGGGCTTTTGGTGGCGGGAGAGTAGAGAAAGGGGAGCTGTAATGCTCCAGACGGCTGAGGCCAAAAGCAAATTGAGGTGTGTAGGGGAGGAAAACTTTTCCTTCTACCCTTCTAGTTCTTTGGCTGTTCTAATGATCAAATTGACATGAGACAGATTAACAGGAGAAAAGCCAATTGAATTTTGTACGCACGGGGATGCCATAAAAATATGAGGCACAACGGCAAGATGGGCGGTTGAGGCGCATATGCCATCCTGAGCTAAAGAACGGCATAGGGGCCTGGGGCTTCCAAGGGGAGGAGGACAATTCACAGGACAGTAAGTAGAGCAGAAGTATAGTAATTAGATGCTTGCCCTGCCATGGGGATAGGTCATTCAGATGGAAACTTACCTCTGGTAATAGCTCTCTGTTACCTAAATTCTTTTATGTAGTTAAGGGGGAGGTAGAAAGCTCTTCCTGAGGCTCTTGGGCCTTGACTGTCTTCAGCTCAAAATAATCCACATGTCAAAGTGACACATTTTGAGAAGGCTTGTTCTGAACCCCTTGGAGATAGAGATGGCCTAGCCAGCTGCTCTTTTAAAGACCTGAGTGGATCATTTTTAAAAATTATCTCTCTCTATATATATGTGTGTGTATATATATATATAAAGTGTACATATATTTCATACACATAGAGATACATTGCACATATATGTACTCAATATGGGACAGCCCACACCTTGCATCCAGCAGGCTGACCTTTTGCATCCTCTCCGGGCCTTTTTCCCTTCCAGAGTGAAGCTCTGACTACTTCCCTCAGTCTCATGCCTTTGGGAGACATTGATTCTACCACCAACATAGTACGATGGCTTTGCCATGGTTCCTGATTTGGAGTTCGGAAAATATGGCACCCAAACAGCACTGGAAGATCCTTTTAGTCAATTTTATTAGCAAAGAAAGACTAGCGGGGCAGGGAGTAGACGTGGTGTGTGATCAGTCTTCTTCATGCCCCACCCCTACCCTGCGAGAGATGGCAGGATATTAAAGGTTATTGCTTCACCTTTAGAATCCTGGTACTCCAGCAAGGTAACATTTAAAACACCGAAGTGCTCTTTATCATCATAATGATTCCACACCCTATTTGCATAACAACAGTGTAACACAGTGCAAAGACTTGGAAAGATATCAGTAAAGGTCAATCTCTATGGTAGCTTGGGGTTTGGAGTTTTCTTTTTTCTTTCCTTTTTCTCTCAAACACTCTTTTTAACATCCGTTTCATCTAGCTTCCCTTAAGTTTTGAGTGTACCCCTGAAGATAAAATGGGGTTAGGGAACCTGGAAGAGGAGGCTTTCACCTATGCAAGAGAGACTTTCCTGGGTAAAGTAGAGCCAAGAGAGAAACAGAACTCCCCTGGGTCATGGCACGAGCCTTGGGAGTCTCAAGAAATGATGTTAGGTGATAAACAGAAAGCTACAGGGGAAACTTCTATGAAGAGAAAGTTTTAAAAGTCCCCGTATATCCAGGCAAGTGACTGCAATAAATCTGAAGCACAAATTGGGACTAGCAGTGTGCACACTTCATGGGAAAAACAGGAGGCACAGACAGGATAAGGGAGCCCTTGGCATTGCAGAAAATGCCTGCAGGAGGTATTCAAAAACGGGGTGAAGAACATCCCAGAGCATGTGACAGATACACATGATGCCAGGGTCAACACAATATATTTGTGTAAAATGCAAACTTCCCCAGATTTTAAGAAGTCAAATTGCTTTACTTTAGTTGGTTAGGTAAAGTAACAGTAGAGTAAGTCTTGCACTCTATGAATTTCACAGAGCTCTCAGGGACAGAAGATGCTAACTGCAGTAGGTAATTATCTGTTACAGAACATGGTTCATGATTATGTTCAGAAGATGTTAATCACACTTAGGGAAAAGATTACAAGGCCTTCAAAGGGGTCCCTCTGGGCCATGGGACTGCAATGTGGTCTGAGGAGCCTCTTTAATGCAAATACTTGTTGTCATGGTGACAGGATAGCACTCGTCTGCTCACCAGCAAGATGCAAAAGCCCCCTATTTTGGCACAATAAGCTTTTAGTTCAAGATAGACTTTATAAGTAACCAAGAATGGAAAGTAACATCCCATATGCTTCCATCTATCTATCTGTCGCTCTGTGAGGACCTAAAGTTCAGAGTGAATCTAATCCTAGGAAAGGTTTGGAACAGAATGGAAGAAACTGAGAAAGCCCTAAGAATCCTCACTCCCCTGACACACACAAGCACACACACACACACACACACACACACACACACACACACACACACACAGAGTCTCCTGTTTTCTGAAATTTAACAGTTACTGCTGGCAGAATTGTCCTTGCACTAAGACACATCATCATCCGGTTTTTTGCTCATTTCTTCTATTTCATTCATAATAAAGGAGACAGCACTTTAAATATTTTGTGATGCCTTAGAGGTAAGTGGTCACCTGGAGTGAGTGATGATTTATGGGGGTCAAGTAATAAAGAGTAGGAATTTCATTTATTTTATTGCCTGTTTACCTCCTGGGGGAAGGGACAGCTGGTAAATCATCTGGTGGGTTAGTAAACTGGGGGGCCTCTGTTTGCTGGGCCCCAGAAGAAATCACAGGATGAAGAGGGTCCAGGGGCTGCCTCCTTCGCACATCCCCTTCTGAGTAGGACTGCTCACAGAGCAGATCAGCAAGAAAGCTGTTAATTCTTCCATTTAGAAACTCTAGGCTAAAAAATAATGAGTTTCTTCTCTCCATTGTTCCAGTGCCTTTAGGTCCTCTTAGTCTTTAAGTACTTCCTTATGTCTAACCTGAAGCCTCTTGTTTCCCATTTTCACCAGTTAATTATTCCTCTTCTATTCATGTAGAGATTTCCCTGGAGGCAAACTCAAGCATTAGTACTTGTCTCAGTTCAAAACCGGATTTCTTTGGGATATCTGGTCAGTTCCTACAGAAACCTCAGGGCATCTCTATTTCCTTCCTCTAAAATAGGAAGAAGACCCCTTGCCCTCAAATAGCCAGTTGAGAAAACATAAACATTTCTTTGCTCTTTTATATGAAGCTCATCAAAACTTAATCATTTCCTGAGAGGTCAGCACTCAGGTAACATCATTATTTTTGTGATCAAATAAGTAAGGATAAAAACGTATTATTTTTTTCACAACTATTCTGTACCATAACATACCATAAATACCCAATGTCTCCCTGCCCTTGTTCTAGTTCTTCTGGGATATGGCCCTCAAGATGAAACAGTAAGGAGAAATGTTGCTCAGGAAAAGTGTGCATTGTCTGCCTGTATTTCTTGCACTTTGCCCACATATGTGTGCGTGTTTAATGGGCCAACCCAGTGCTTTTAAATTTTTTAAATTAGTTGCCAACATTCTGTACATGGGAAATTTCAGTTAAGAGGCTGGATTTCAGGCTTTTCTTTAAAAATGTGAAGATGTAGCAACAACTGCCTATATAGCCACAAGTGAAGCTATATAGTACCTGCCCCCTTTAATGGGGTCTTCACTTTCCACTTCTCCCTAGTCCTCACCAGTCTCTACTGCATTACACCCTGCTCTTACCTTGCGTTACTTGTCTGACTCCTTTTTCATAGCTAGTTACTTTATTCTAATTTGGGATAGGTCTATCGACCCAATTGAAATCAACTTTCCAAATGCAATCCTTTTTTCCCTTTGCTATGAAAGCTGGGACTGCTTATTCTCAAAAGGACATAACCTAGTGGGAACTGAACAATCAGCACTGCCCCATGTCCCCTCCCCACTGGCTCCTAACAAAGGGACAGATCTCACAGGGGTCTCCAATAAGGAGGATTAGTGTGAACGCGCATTTCCTCTCTCTGAAGTGCTCTTTGACCCTCTGTCTACCCACGGGCTGCATCCTTTTCTGTGGCCGAGAATCCACATCTGAACAGCTGAGGGGGGCAAGAACCCTGAGCCAATCAAGTCACCTCAGAAGACCCTCCAAGATCCCCTACCTCCTTTCTTCCTGGCATGCAATCATCCCCACCTCCCAGGAGTCATACCCTGGACTTATTGATTCATTTCTAACATACAGAATACGGCAGAAGCCATGTGATATCAATTCCAAGTTTAGGCTATATAAAAACTGTGGCTCCCATTTTGAGTGATCGCTCACTCTCTCTTTGATCTCCTGCCCTAGGGGAAGCCAGGGGTCACGTTAAGAAACAGCCGTATGACAAGGCTAATGGGGTGAGAGACAGACACCCAACAACGACCACACGAGTGAGCTTGGAAGTGGCTCCCCCCTCCTTCCGATGAGTCCACAGCCTCTACTGACAGCCTGACTGCAACCTCATGAGAGATTGTGAGCCTGAAGCTCCCAACTAAGCCACACCCAGATTCCTGACCCACAGAAACTGTGAGATAATACGTGTTTGTTGTTTTAAGCTACTAAATTTTGGGGTAATTCGTTAAGCAACACTATGTAACTAACACACAGTGGATGCTGGGGCTGCTGATCCAAAGACAATTGTTTGGAAACGTTGGCTCTAGTGGAACAGCTTCTTCTTCAGTCTTCTGACTTGTCTGGGCAGGGAAAGGCTGGTTTTTTGATATCTCTGAGCCCTAGAGTGTCATAGGAGCAACCTTCCAGTCTCTTCACCATGTTGATTAGAGACAAGTCTGACATATCAGCACCAGTCACCAAAGAGCCCCACCGTCTCTGCAGGTGGAATGATGAAGGCAAGGTGCTGTGGGTGGGCTGGTCCTCCCCCTGCTGCCCAGAAGTATGGGAGATGGTCGGGAGATGGTCGGGAGATCGAAGATCTCAATTACAAGGAAAGACACAGGCCATTCCTGCTTCTACTGAGAGCACAGCAAAAGTCAGGGCCCAGAAAAATTGGAGAAGTGAATAAAGTATTTCTTTGGAAACCCTCATTGTCTCTCTCCACCCTGGTGAGCAGCCTTGGGGGCCTGCCCTGTGCCTCACCCTCTGGACTTAGTTATCAGTGAATCCACAGGAAGCTGCCCTACGTACGTTCCACCGTCATATGTACATTCCCCAAGGGCAGAGACCTTTGCCTGTTCTGCTTACTGCTATGTACAAGCACTTTGACCTGTGAGTGACATGTAGAAGGCACTCAGTAAATGTGTGTTGAATTTAAGTTTTAATACCTCAGGGTGGGACCTGACCAAGGGTTAATGACCTCCTATAAACCAGAGCACGCATCTTCCACTCCCTTCCCTTCCTCCCAGCATCAGTTTGCTCACCCCTGGAGTCTGGACTGGGGAACACCCCCAATCAGCTTAGCCAGGTCCCTGGCACTGTGGAGATGGGGGACTGGCACAAGGGCACCACCCTCGGACCGTTCCATATTACCACAGTGTTCAAGGAAAAGGACCGTCCCTGTACCCAGCAAGGAGGCAGATACACAAGGATTCTGCAGGCCATCTCTGTAAAGCTTCAAGGCCAAGGTTCAAGGGACACAAGGGGCTGGAAACACCAATGGGGTCCTTTGGTGACTGGGTCCAAACTGCCTGGTGCCAGACACCAGAAAATATAAAATGGCATTTTTTTGTACATATAGCAACTGGCCTAGGGTCTTATTCCACCAGCTTCAGAGGGAAATAAATCATGTTTGTTTAACAGACCCAGTGGAAGAATGTCCTGGCACAATGCCTGACACCCAGTGAGCACTTAATAAATATTTACTGAACGAATGAGAAAGATCGTAAGCCCAGCAATGTATTTCTTGGCTGCAAGTGAGGAAAGGTAAAAATCAGATTTTTGAAGCCATACATCCCCTCTCTTCCCCACAACCCACACACAGAAAAGAGCAAAAAGGAAAGCAAAAAAAGGTATCATTAGAGCAGTAGGAAGAAGCCACCTCTGCTTTGTGACTTGGGTCAAAGCAGTTAACCTCTCTGGGCCATAACTGCTTCGTTCGTATAATGGAAAGTCTGGGCTTGGTGAGCCAGTGCTGAGATCCTATGGCTCTGAGCTTCTCTAAGGCACAGCCCCTCACACCTAATTACACGGTTTGCCTGCAAAAGGAGTGAGGCCTGCCTTTATCAAGGTAGCAACTATGAGGAAGAGCCATTGTCATTCAAATCATGGGGCTGACCTTTCTCTCAACCTCCTGCTTTGAGTAAGGAGCCCAGTTACAGAGCAGATATTCTTCTTTAGAGCTATTTTTTAGCAACATTGGGAAGAGGTTGAAGAGGAGAAGGTTCTGGTGAAAACATGCCCTCCTTTTCAGGTTTTAATTTTTCACGCTCACTACAATGAGAAACCCCCTCGCCAAGGACAGTGGGAAAAAAAAAGGCCAGGATATATGTCCAGTAGTGGGATTGCTGGGTCGTATGGTAGTTCTATTTTTAGTTTTTTTTTTAACATCTTTATTGGAGTATAATTGCTTTACAAAGGTGTGTTAGTTTCTGCTTTATAACAAAGTGAATCAGTTATACATATGGAACCTCCATTCTGTTCTCCATAGAGGCAGTATCAATTACATTCCCACCAACAGTGCAAGAGTGTTCCCTTTTCTCCACACCCTCTCCAGCATTCATTGTTTCTAGATTTTTTGATGACGGCCATTCTGACCGGTGTGAGATGATATCTCATCGTAGTTTTGATTTGCATTTCTCTAATGATTAATGATGTTGAGCATTCTTTCATGTGTTTGCTGGCAATCTGTATATCTTCTTTGGAGAAATGTCTATTTAGGTCTTCTGCCCATTTTTGGATTGGGTTGTTTGTTTTTTTCACATTGAGCTGCATGAGCTGCTTATAAATTTTCATTTGCAAAAATTTTCTCCCATTCTGAGGGTTGTCTTTTCATCTTGTTTATGGTTTCCTTTGCTGTGCAAAAGCTTTTAAGTTTCATTAGGTCCCACTTGTTCATTTTTGTTTTTATTTCCATTTCTCTAGGAGGTGGGTCAAAATGGATCTTGCTGTGATTTATGTCATAGAGTGTTCTGCCTATGTTTACGACCCAGCAATCCCACTACTGGGCATATACCCTGAGAAAACCAAAATTCAAAAAGAGTCATGTACCAAAATGTTCATTGCAGCTCTCTTTACAATAGCCAAGACATGGAAGCACCTAAGTGTCCATCAACAGATGAATGGATAAAGAAGGTGTGGCACATATATACAATGGAATATTACTCAGCCATAAAAAGAAAAGAAATTGAGTTATTTGTAGTGAGGTGGATGGACCCAGAGTCTGTCATACAGAGTGAAGTAAGTCAGAAAGAGAAAAACAAATACCATATGCTAACACATATATATGGAATCTAAGAGAAAAAAAAAAAAAAGGTCATGAAGAACCTAGGGGCAAGACGGGAATAAAGACACAGACCTACTAGAGAATGCACTTGAGGATATGGGGAGGGGGAAGGGTGAGCTGTGACAAAGTGAGAGAGTGGCATGGACTAATATATACTACCAAACGTAAAACAGATAGCTAGTGGGAAGCAGCCGCATAGCACAGGGACATCAGCTACGTGGTTTGTGACCACCTCGAGGGGTGGGATAGGGAGGGTAGGAGGGAGGGAGATGCAAGAGGGAAGAGATATGGGAACATATGTGTATGTATAATTGAGTCACTTTGTTATAAAGGAGAAACTAACACACCATTGTAAAGCAATTATACTCCAATAAAGACATTAAATAAATAAATAAAACACAAACAAACAAAAAGGCCAGCGAAGTTTCTCCATATGGAACTCTTTCTCAGTCTGCTGCTGGGGTCGAGCAGCTGGTATTCAAGAAACAGGAGTAGTTTTACTGGTGACAGGAAGTGGATGAGAGGAAGGGGGAGAGCAGAGAGCAGGCTCTTTTGCCTCTCTGCCTTTCCAGTTTTGCAGACAGTGAAAAATGTCCTTTCGAAAAGAGCAAAAGGAAGAGGGGGGAAAAGAAGTTCTTAAGTGAAAAAAAATTAAATTTTTTTTGTGAAAATAAGGCACTTATTTTCAGTATCTATAGTATTGGTGGTCGGCACCAAAATCCTTGCTGAAAAGAGGGCAAAGAAATCAAAATCTGTGCCAGGAAATTGCAGAGATTTTAATAAATGTCACATAGCAGAAGGATTCCATGCTCAAATTAGTTTGGGGCATGATTTACTGCAGGACTTCTCAGAGCCTTTAATGTAGGAAATTGCAGAGATTTTAGTAAATGTCACATAGCAAAAGGATTCCATGCTCAAATTAGTTTGGGGAATGATTTACTGCAGGACTTCTCAGAGCCTTTAATGTAGGAATGGGCATGGTGACTTGAAAGAGACTTTTTCCTCAGAGAGCAGATTTTTCAGAAGGCACTTGGGAAACACTGCTTTATAACTTATTTATCTGAAGGCAGATCATGCAAATGAAAAAGAATTATCTTCTCTAGTTTCAGAAGACAACACATGTTTAAAATTATTCCTTTGGGAGAGTGGAATTAACAATTTAGTTTCAGTACTGAACCTTTGCATGGAAGTTAGAGGACAAAAGATCCAGGCTTGATATATTGAAGCACTTGCTGACAATAACAGCTGTTCCCAAATGAAGAAGTCCATCATCAGGAAGACGGAATAACCTGTCTCTGGAATAACAATAATAGCCACCCCAGACAGAGTGTTTGCTCTTTTATGATTCTGTGCTAAATAGCACTATCTATAGAGATATATAAAACATATATGTATATATGGTATGTATGTATGAATTTATGTTTGTATCCATTTTTTATATTTCATCTTTACAACCCTATGTAAGGAGATACTACCATTTACCCCCATTTTGTAGATAAGTAAACTAAGGTTTCAGAACATTACCTAACTTCCCCAAGGCCACGTACAGAGTAAAAGGCTTAGCGGAGATTCAAAGGCAGGCAGCTGACTGCAGAGGCCCACTCTTCCCCACACCAGCACACTGGCCCATGGAAGTCACTGGAAGGTAGCTGTAACTAACAGTCACAACAGGGACCTTGTAGAAGGGGTTTTGGTATAGAAAAGGTATGTTCTATGTGACTTACAGGATCCTTACAAATAGTTATGACTAATTTTCCATCAACCTATATAGACTACTAATAATGGTATTTACAAAAACACTGAATTCAACTTTTAAACATATTAGTGGCTGCTATGTGCCTATCATTGTAAAGAATGCAATTGGTAAGAGGGAAGTAAATGTTATCAAAGATGGTATCTACCCTTGAGGAGCTCGTGGTTCCACAAGAGACGAGAAGACACATAGGAAGCCATGAGACACCGCAGCCTGAACTGGCTGTATTTCCAGCTAGTGCGCCCAGCCTCCGTTTCTGGGGGTGCCTAGAGGACCCAGGTCTGTGTGGGTTGTAGGGACCCCCAACACAGTGTGGCTGCCTACCTGACAGGATTTCACAAGGACCCCAGGATGGGTGTTGATCATGGTGGCTGCCCAGCTTCCGAACTTCCTTCCTGTTTGTGTAAATGTGGGTGAGAGGCAGCAAATGCTAGGTGCTTAGGCATCATCAGACTTCCAATCGCCAGCACCCGTGGCTTGTTGCCTGAGGGCTTCCTCTGGCCCCCAAAGCCCACTTTGCCAATGCAGGATGCAAGAGGAGCAGGAAAGGTACACTGCACCTCCTACCCAGCAGCCCTCAGCTAATGACTGTCTAGGGTTGATGGACAAACATCCTACCTCCTTGCCCGTCAGTGACATAGCTCTGAGGTGCATGGTCTACACTTTCTCCTAGCAGGGTTATGCTCTAGTTGCCCACAGGGCTAATTTGCTTGATAACACACCGTTTATTACTTCATTCTCTCCCTATCTGACTTTCCCACTCCCTTCCAGTGTTTCCTTGGATCACCTCCCAAATTAACCACTTGCACTCAAATCCTTGTTCGTGGGTGCTTCTGGGGGAACCCCACCTGGACTTGGACTCCCAGCCCCTGGCAACAAGGGCATCCAACTTAAGTCCAAATGACCTAAATGCTTCCACCTGAGATTTTTACCCTGGAGCAAGTGAAGGATTAGGAACAGTCCAGAATTTGTTCTGAGGCCAGCAGAGAGGGCCTCCTGTGCCCAACAAGGTGATATTTTACTCCTTGAATTTTAGAGTTGGGAAGGACATATGAGGCCATCCAGTTTCTTTCTTCACAGATGAGAAAACTGAGGCTTGCAAGGTTAAGAGATTTACTTAAGGTCCCAGAGGGAGGTAGAGGCAACAGACAGTTTTTTGACCATAGTGGTTGAGAACCAGGCTTTTTGAAGGCAGGTATCTTGGTTTGAGGCCCCACTTGCTGCTTATGTGATTTGTAGAAAGCTATTTACGATCTCTAAGTCACCATTTTCTCATCATTATAAAGTTGTGAGGATCAAGTGAGATGATCTATACAAAGCATTTAGCATGGCATTCATTGGGATGCTTTCAGCTCTAAATAACAGAATACTTCAGTAAAAGTATAAAAGAAAAGGGAATTATAATAAGAAGTTCAGAATTGGGGCTGCTCCAAGGCTGGTTAAGCAGTTTTTTATGTCATTGAGGACTCATGCTCTCCATGTTCTGCTATGCCATCTGCAACCTGTCTCCCCTGATGGATGCAAAAATGGCAAAAGACGCTCCAAGCAGCACCACCTCATGCAACAACCATCAGCAGGAGAGCAGGAGACTGTCCCCCAAGATGCTCTATATCAAGGGAGAAAACCTCTTCCAGAAGCCCCCTTATGTCTCACTAGCCAGGTCTGCATTGCATTCCGTCTCTAAACCAATCCCTGAAAACAGGAATCCAGGCAGCATGACTGGCTTAGATCCAAGCAACATGCTCCTCCTGGTACAGGGGTACGAGTCACCTCCATGGAATATGTGAGGAGGAGCCAAACAAACATCAGGGCTCTTCCAGCAAGAAGGAGGGGTTGGTACAGATTGACTGATGGGTTAGGAAGCAACGATGTCAACCACAGTTGCTGAGTTTACAGAGAGGCTGAATAAATGCTATTTTTAGTGTGATGCTCAGTTCTCTGTGCTAAACAATTACAATTCTTTCTTTGGTTTAAAGCTATTTGTCTTCAAAGGTAAAATTAACTAGTAGTATAAGTAACACTCATTAACAGACATTTTGGTTGGTTAGTTGGTTGGTTCGTTGGTTTTGGCTCTGCTTTTTTTTTAAGACATTATTTTTTAGAGCAGTTTTAGGTTCACAGCAAAATTAAGAGGAATGTACAAAGATCTCCCATATACCCCTGCCCACACGTACATAGCCCCCCATATCAACATCCCCCACCTGAGTGGTACATTTGTTACAACTGATGAACCTACACTGACACAATACCATCCAAAGTCCATAGTTTACACTCGGGTTCACTCTTGGTGTTGTACATTCTATGGGTTTGACCATATGTATAACATGTATCCAACATTACAGTATCATACAGAGTATTTTCACCACCCTAAAAATCCTCTGTGCTTCACCTATTCGCCCCTCCCCTTGGCAACCACTGATCTTGTCACTATCTCCATAGCTTTGCCTTTTCCATATTGTCACAGTGTTGCATCATCCAGTGTGTAGCCTTTTCAGTTTAGTTCCCTTCACTTGGTAATATGTTAAGTCACTTTTTACCTTACAATATAGGGAAGTTTTGTAAAGGAGAAAGGTGGCTGTGGAGGTGGGGAAATAGATGGAAGAACAGAGAAAGAAGGGCCTTGTGGAACCAAAAAGCCAATTTCATAGGCATCCCAGTTTTTTCACAGGCAGGGCCTGCTCCAAGCTAGGCTTTAAAGAATGGATTTTACACTTGCACTTGTCCTCCTGAACCAAATTCCCACTTGTACTAAGAGACTTTCAAGCAAAGAGCAAGTCAAAAAACAAATCCTGTTGAAGCCCCTTCTAATAGCTGTGCCTCTTATCACACATCGCCCTGGCAGGGGCCTGTCTAACTTGTTTTGTTCACCCTGACACGGCCAGCACAGCAGATGATCAGGACAGGAAGTGGCCCAACCAGACCTTCCCAGGTTCTGTCACGAATGCAAATCTTAACCCTCAATGAGCATCTTTCATCTTTCAATTTCCTCACCTTGAAAAAGGACTGTTACCTTAATGCTCATCTCAGCCTCTTAGCTGACAGGATCTTTTAGCCTGAGTGTTCTCTGTTCCCCTGTGACTCCTAACTCACATTTTTCCCAGAGAGGGAATCCGGTTGACTTCGCTCACTGGCCAGTCTACTACTAAGGACCTCCCCCTCAGGTGAGCTGTAGCCCCCAGTCTGTCAGCAGGATTTAGGCAGTACAGGGTCCCATCCTAATTTCCAGTGTGACCCGACCTGTGAACAGGGGCAGATTCCATTCTCTTGAAGGGGATATGGGGGGAGTGGAGGGGTGGCAAGGACCCAGACCAAAGTACATGGGGAAGCGGGGGAGGGCATCTACTCAGGAGTATTTAGCCAGAAGAACTAGAGAAAGCTTCCTCTGGCCTTCTCCAAGAGAGAGAGACCCCGGGAAGCACAAACATGAAGTTAGATCTAAGGCACAGTGTTTTTGAGGGACCCAGAATTAGTCTGCCTCCTTCCCCTTGTCCATATCCACTTTCAGGGTTTTCTGTAAACCAACAAAGATAAAAAATAATGAAGGTGGGAAACCGCAGAGGTAATAGAAGCTTGCGGAAGTCTAAACACGGGAGCCCTGGTCTGAAGTCTCTGCCTTCCTTCTGATGTGGCAAACTGCAATCTCTCTGGATTTTTCCCCTCTACCTTTAGATTGGAATTCAAATTTCTCTCCGTCTTGAGCCATAGAATTATAGAGATAGAAAAGTGCAAAAAGTACATCCCCCTGTGTTCAGATACAGAACCCGAGACCCAAAGAAGCTGTGCGACATGCCTAATTGCCAGAACTTGTCTTGGAATTAAGTATTTGGCCTGGCTACCCATGTATTCTGGTACCAGTGGGACCTCTCCAGAGCTACCCAGAGAAGTCTCAGCGTTACAACAGCTGCATGGGTGACAAGAGTGTTTGCAGACATCAGACATGGGAGCCTGGAGGGCCCCTGAGCTTCCATGTCGTCACAGCTGATGTAGGTAGGAGCAGTGTCATCCCAGCTCAATGAGACCATCTGGAGGCGCCAGAGAACCCGAGGCTCACTTCAGCACGCCTTGCTTAGGCAACGTGAAGATTGAGAGATTCAGGCAAGTTACTCTGCTCATCGTGTGACGTGATGTTGCTGTTACTTATGAAAGAGTACCGGCCAAAATCACTAGTCATTAAAGATGAATCAAGGTAAGGTTAAAAAGTTACAAAGGCGAAGACTTAATCTGACTACAGGTTACCTAAAGGAGGGGATGACCAATTCTTGGGCAAAACCCATCCAAAAGCTGAATGAAAGACGCTTAGCAACTGCCCTTTCCCTCCATTTTCTTGGGAATAGGCAACCCCAGCTCTGGAGGGAAGAGACCTGGGTACAAACCCTGAATCCTCTGCTTACTAGCCGTGCGGGCTTGGCCAAGCAACTGCACTTGTCTGAGGATGTGCTTGCTCATCTACATGAGCTGGGACTGTTGTGAGAATTCAACGGGATAATGTGCTTAAGAGGCCCAGCTCTGGACGGGCACAGAGTAGGTATTAATGAAACAGTCATGTATGTAGGTGTCACCATCATCGTTTGACCACAGTGTGCCCAGATCTAACCACGACCAACCTAAGTGAGCTGTTTCAGCAGGTAAGAGCCAGGCTTCGGTTGGACAAAGCCACCTGGACCTCACATGCCAGTGAGATCACAGAGCCAGCACTGGACACTGGCTGGCCTAAACCATGGTTCCTCGACCTCGATACTACTGACATGTTGGACTAAATACTTCTTTGTTGGGTAACCCTGTCCTGTGCTTTGCAGAATGGTTAGCAGGATCCCTGGCCTCTACTCGCTAAATACCAGTAGCATCCTCCCCTCGTCACAACCAAAAATGTTTCCAGGCGTTGCCATATGTTCCCCCAGGGGCAAAATTACCCCTGGTTGAACCACTGGTCTAGTGACATGCCTAGAATGGGTTTCTCAGGTAAGGTCAAAGAATCTACCCAGAGTTTCTGGTTACAAATCACCTGCCTAGGGTTACCTTTTTCTGGCAAACCACTGAAGAACATTCACCTCATGTATTTTACAAGCACTACATTCCAAGGGAAGACAATGAACTGGGGAAATAATTTGGTGGGCACGTAACATTTGTACTTATGAACAAGGCTGCTTCATGCTAATACATCTGTGACAACCAACTGCTGCTTGATAAAATGGTGGGATTCGCTAAAGCTCGAGCACAGACCAGATGTTGGCAGGAGCTCCTTGCCGCTGGTTAAACATTGTGGCTGGTCAGCAGCATTCTTTCCAGGGGTATTCATCACTCTCTAGTTAAACATACCAAGGCACTGTTCCAATTCCAGGGGCCTGCGTCTGCAGGGGGCCCTTTAACAAGAAAATAAAAGGATAAAGGAGCAAAAGAATGAATGAAACCCCTCCTTTTCCTGCCACCTTCTGTTGACCTGTGCGACTCAGGTTTACTAATATATAGGCTCTGCCCAAACACCCACCTCCCTATAAAAAAAATAATAAATGTTTTTTTTAAGGGAATAGTTTTTTTGTTTTAATTTTATTTATGTATGTATGTATGTATGTATGGCTGTGCTGGGTCTTCGTTTCTGTGCGAGGGCTTTCTCTAGTTGTGGCGAGCGGGCGCCACTCTTCATCGTGGTGCGCGGGCCTCTCACTATCGCGGCCTCTCTTGCTGCAGAGCACAGGCTCCAGACGTGCAGGCTCAGTAATTGTGGCTCATGGGCCTAGTTGCTCCACGGCATGTGGGATCCTCCCAAACCAGGGCTCGAACCAGTGTCCCTTGCATTAGCAGGCAGACTCTCAACTACTGCGCCACCAGGGAAGCCCAAAAAAAATAATAATTTTTCTTTAAAAAAATAGCAGGCTGTGATTGAGGCACACCCCTGGCAGGGAATGGGTTCTCTTGGTCCCCACCCCTGACGGCTCACTGTTGGCCCCTCCAATGACCTCCAGGAATACACTTGAGAGAGCACTCTGAGTCTTGCTGTGGCCCAAGTGCCTCAAAAATGTGCAGAAACTGGTTCTTTCCAGGTACAGGGGACTAAAGTGAGTGCAGTTCCATAGTGAGTGGAGAGAAGCAACCCCACATCAGGCACACACAGAGTGCCCCAAGATCTGGTGGTCCCAGAGGGGAGAGGGCACAAGAAAGGAAGTAGGTAAGGGAAGGCAGACCCAAAAGGAGAGAGCATTTACTGAGCACTTATTATGTACCTTACAGTAAGAACCTTTTGCAAATGTTACCTCCTTTACTTGTCACCACAGAGCCATTATTGGGTTGGCCAAAAAGTTCGTTCGCGTTTTTCCGTAAGATGGCTCTACTAGTGCTTAGTTGTCTTTAACTTCATTTGAAACAATTTTGTTACATTGTATTGTGACAGCTGTCATAGTGTGCATTTAAAAAAAATCGAAACTGGTGAATTTTTTTTATTAGTTATCTATTATATACATATTACTGTATATGTGTCAATCCCAATCTCCCAATTCATCCCACCACCACCCCGCACCCCCGCCTTTCCGCCCTTGGTGTCCATACGTTTGTTCTCTACATCTGTGTCTCTATTTCTGCCTTGCAAACCGGTTCACCTGTACCATTTTCTAGATTCCACATATATGCGTTAATACATGATATTTGTTTTTCTCTTCCTGACTTACTTCACTCTGTATGACAGGCTCTAGGTCCATCCACGTCTCTAGAAATGACCCAATTTCGTTCATTTTTATGGCTGAGTAATATTCCATTGTATATATGTGCCACATATTCTTTATCCATTCGTCCGTCAGTGGGCATTTAGGTTGCTTCCATGACCTGGCTATGGTAAATAGTGCTGCAATGAACACTGGGGTGCCTGGGGTCTTTTGGAATTATGGTTTTCTCTGGGTATATGCCCAGTAGTGGGACTGCTGGGTCATATGGTAATTCTATTTTTAGCTTTTTAAGGAACGTCTATACTGTTCTCCATAGTAGCTGTATCAATTTACATTCCCACCAACAGTGCAAGAGAGTTCCTTTTTTCTCCACACCCTCTCCAGCATTTGCTGTTTGTAGATTTTCTGATGAGGCCCATTCTAACTGGTGTGAGGTGATACCTTATTGCAGTTTTGATTTGCATTTCTATAATAATTAGTGATGTTGAGCAGCTTTTCATATGCCTCTTGGCCATCTGTATGTCTTCTTTGGAGAAATGTCTATTTATGTCTTCTGCCCATTTTTGGATTGGGTTGTTTGTTTTTTTAATATTGAGCTGCACCAGCTGTTTATATATTTTGGAGATTAATCCTTTGTCCGTTGATTCGTTTGCGAATATTTTCTGCCATTCTAATGGTTGTCTTTTCATCTTGCTTATGGTTTCCTTTGCTGTGCAAAAGCTTTTAAGTTTTCATTAGGTCCCATTTGTTTCTTTTTGTTTTTATTTCCATTACTCTAGGAGATGGGTCAAAAAGATCTTGCTGTGATTTATGTGAAAGAGTGTTCTTCCTACGTTTTCCTCTAAAGGTTTTATAATGTCTGGTCTTACATTCAAGCCTTTAATCCATTTTGAGTTTATTTTTGTGTATGGTGTTAGGGAGTGTTCTAATTTCATTCTTTAACATGTAGCTGCCCAGTTTTCCCAGCACCACTTATTGAAGAGACTGTCTTTTCTCCATTGTATATCCTTGCCCCTTTGTCATAGATTAGTTGACCATAGGTGCATGGGTTTATGTCTGGGCTTTCTATCCTGTTGCATTGATCTATCTTTCTGTTTCGGTGCCAGTACCATATTGTCTTGATTACTGTAGCTTTGTAGTATAGTCTGAAGTCAGGGAGCCTGATTCCTCCAGCTCTGTTTTTCCCCCTCAAGATTCCTTGGGCTATTCAGAGTCTTTTGTGTCTCCATATAAATTTTAAGACTTTTTGTTCTAGTTCTGCAAAAAAAAAAAAATGTCATTGGTAATTTGATAAGGATTGCATTGAATCTGTAGATTGCTTTGGATAGTATAGTCATTTTCACAATATTAATCCTTCCAATCCAAGAACATGGTATATCTCTGCATCTGTTTGTGTCATTTTTCATTTCTTTCATCAGTGTCTTATAGTTTTCTGAGTACAGGTCTTTTACTTCCTTAGGTAGGTTTATTCCTAGGTATTTTATTCTTTTTGTTGCAAGGGTAAATGTGATTGTTTCCTTAATTTCTCTTTCTGGTTTTTCATTGTTACTGTATAGGAATACAAGAATTTCTGTGCATTAATTTTGTATCCTGCAACTTTACCAAATTCATTGATTAGTTCTAGTAGTTTTCTGGTGGCATCTTTAGGATTCTCTATGTATAGTATCATGTAATCTGCAAACAGTGACAGTGTTACTTCTTCTTTTCCAATTTGGATTCCTTTTATATCTTTTTCTTCTCTGATTGCTGTGGCTAGGACTTCCAAAACTATGTTGAATAAAGGTGGCGAGAGTGGACATCCTTGTCTTGGTTCCTGATCCTACTGGAAATGCTTTCAGTTTTTCACCATTGAGTATGATGCTAGCTGTGGGTTTGTCATATATGGCCTTTATTATATTGAGGTAGGTTCCCTCTATGCCCATTTTCTGGAGAGTTTTTTATCCTAAATGGGTGTTGAATTTTGTCAAAAGCTTTATCTGCATCTATTGTGATGATCATATGGTTTTTATCCTTCAATTTGTTAATGTGGTATATCACAATGATTGATTTGCATATATTGAAGAATCCTTGCATCCCTGGAATAAATCCCACTTGATCATGGTGTATGATCCTTTTAATGTGCTGTTAGATTCTGCTTGCTAGTATTCTGTTCAGAATTTTTGCATCTATGTTCATCAGTGATATTGGTCTATAATTTTTTTTTTTTGGAATAGCTTTTTCTGGTTTTTGTATCAGGGTGATGGTGGCTTCATAGAATGAATTTTGGAGTGTTTCTCCCTCTGCAATTTTTTGGAAGAGTTTGAGAAGGACTGGTGTTACCTCTTCTCTAAATGTTTGATAGAATTTGCCTGTGAAGCCATCTGGTCCTGGACTTTTGTCTGTTGTCTGTTAATTACGGTTTCAATTTCATTATTTGTGATAGGTCTCTTTATATTTTCTAATTCTTCCTGGTTCAGTCTTTGAAAATTGTACCTTTCCAAGAAGTTGTCCATTTCTTCGTGGTTGTCCATTTTATTGGCATATAGTAATTTGTAGTAGTCTCTCATAATCCTTTGTATTTCTGCACTGTCAGTTGTGATTTCTCCTTTTTCATTTCTAATTTTATTGATTTGTGTCCTCTCCCTTTTTTTCTTGGTGAGCCTGGCTAAGGGTTTATCAATTTTGTTTATCTTCTCAAAGAACCAGTTTTTAGTTTTATTGATCTTTGCTACTGTTTTCTTCATTTCTATTTCATTTGTTTCTGCTCTGATCTTTATGATTTCATTTCTTCTACTGACTTTGGGTTTTCTTTGTTTTCTTTCTCTAGTTGTTTTAAGTGTAGGGTTAGATCGTTTACTTGAGATTTTTCTTGTTTCTTGAGGTGAGATTGAATAGCTATAAACTTTCCTCTTAGAACTGCTTTTGCTGCATCCCGTAGGTTGTGGGTCGTCATGTTTTTGTTGTCATTTGTTTCTATGTATTTTTTTATTTCTTCTTTGATTTCTACAGTGATCTCTTGGTTATTTAGTAGGGCACTGTTTAGCCTCCATGTATTTGTGTTTTTTACAGTTTTTTTCCTGTAATTGATTTCCAATCTCATAGCGTTTTGGTCAGAAAAGATGCTTGATACGATTTCAACTTTCTTCAATTTTCTGAGGCTTGATTTTTGACCCAAGATGTGATCTACCCTGGAGAATGTTCCATGTGCACTTGAGAAGAAAGTGCATTCTGCCACTTTTGGGTGGAATGTTCTATAAATATCTTTTAGATCTATCTCGTCTATTGTGTCATTTAAAGCTTGTGTTTCCTTACTTATTTTCTGTTTGGATGATCTGTCCACTGGTGTAAGAGGGGTGTTAAAGTCCCCCACTATTATTGTGTTACTGTCGTTTCTCCTTTCATGGTTGTTAGCATTTGCCTTATGTATTGGGGTGCTCCTATGCTGGGGGCATAAATATTTATAATTGTTTTATCTTCTTCTTGGATTGATCCCTTGATCATTATGTAGTGTCCTTCCTTGTCTCTTGTAACACTTTAAGTCTATTTTATCTGATATGAGTATTGCTTCTCCAGCTTTCTTTTGATTTCCATTTGCATGGAATATCTTTTTCCATCCCCTCACTCTCAGTCTGTATGTGTTCCTAGGTCTGAAGTGGATCTCCTATAGACAGCATATATATGGGTCTTGTTTTTGTATCCATTCAGCCAGTCTGTGTCTTTTGGTTGGAGCACTTAATCCATTCACATTTAAGGTAATTATCGATAAGTATGTTCCTATTACCATTTTCTGAATTGTTTTGGGTTTGTTTTTGTAGGTCCTTTTCTTCTCTTGTGTTTCCCACTTAGAGAAGTTCCTTTAGCATTTGTTGTAGAGCTGGTTTGGTGGTGCTGAATTCTCTTAGCTTTGCTTATCTGTAAAGCTTTTGATTTCTCTGTCGAATCTGAATGAGATCCTTGCCAGGTAAAGTAATCTTGGTTCTAGGTTCTTCCCTTTCACCACTTTAAATATGTCATGCCACTCCCTTCTGGTTTGTAGAGTTTCTGCTGAGAAATCAGCTGTTAACCTTATGGGAGTTCCCTTGTATGTTATTTGTCGTTTTTCCCTTGTTACTTTCAATAATTTTTCTTTGTCTTTCATTTTTGTCAGTTTTATTACCACGCGTCTCAGCGTGTGTCTCCTTGAGTTTATCCTGCCTGGGACTCTCTGTGCTTCCTGGACTTGGGTGGCTAGTTCCTTTCCCACGTTAGGGAAGTTTTCCACTATAATCTCTGCAAATATTTTCTCAGGTCCTTTCTCTCTCTCTTCTCCTTCTGGGACCCCAATAATGCAAATGTTGTGCATTTAATGTTGTCCCAGAGGTCTCTTAGGCTATCTTCATTTCTTTTCATTCTTCTTACTTTATTCTGTTCCATGGCAGTGATTTCCACCACTCTGTCTTTCAGGTCACTTATCTGTTCTTCTCCCTCAGTTATTCTGCTATTGATTTCTTCTAGTGTATTTTTCATTTCAGTTATTGTATTGTTCATCTCTGTTTATTTGTTCTTTAATTCTTCTAGGTCTTTGTTAAATGTTTGTTGCATTTAACAACATGCAACAAACATCGATCTTTGCCTCCATTCTTTTCCCAAGGCCCTGAAACATCTTCACTATCATTATTCTGAATTCTTTGTCTAGAAGGTCACCTATCTCCACATCATTTAGTTGTTTTTCTGGGGTTTTTATCTTGTTCCTTTCTCTGGTACACAGTCCTCTCCCTTTTCATTTGGTTTATCTTTCTGTGAATGTGGTTTTCATTCTACAGGCTGCAGGATTGTAGTTCTTTTTGCTTCTGCTATCTGTCCTCTGGTGGATGAGGCTATCTAAGAGGCTTGTGCAAGCTTCCTGATGGGAGGGACTGGTGGTGGGTAGAGCTGGGTGTTGCTCTGGTGAGCAGAGCTCAGTAAAACTTTAATCTGCTTGTCTGCTGATGGGTGGGGCTGAGCTCCCTCCCTGGTTGTTGGTTGTTTGGCCTGAGGTGACCCAGCACTGGATGCTACAAGGCTCTATGGTTGGGCTAATGGCAGACTCTGGGAGGGCTCACACCAAGGAGTACTTCCCAGAACTTCTGCTGCCAGTGTCCTTGTCCCCATGGTGAGCCACAGCCACCCCCTCTCTCTGCAGGAGACCCTCCAACACTAGCAGGTAGGTCTGGTTCAGTCTCCTATGGGGTCACTGCTCCTTCCCCTGGGTCCCAATGCACACACTACTTTGTGTGTGCCCTCCAAGAGTGGAGTCTCTGTTTTCCCCAGACCTGTTGAAGTCCTGCAATCAAATCCTGCTAGCTTTCAAAGTCTGATTCTCGGAATTCCTCCTCCTGTTGCCGGGCCCCCAGGTTGAGAAGCCCGACGTGGGGCTCAGAACCTTCACTCCAGTGGGTGGACTTCTGTGGTATAACTGTTCTCCAGTTTGTGAGTCGCCCACCCAGCAGTCATGGGATTTGATTTTATTGTGATTGTGCCCCTCCTACCGTCTCACTGTGGCTTCTCTTTGTTTTGGGATGTGGGGTATCTTTATTGGTGAGTTCCAGTGTCTTCCTATTGATGATTGTTCAGCAGTTAGTTGTGATTCCAGTGCTCTCGCAAGAGGGAGTGTGAAATTGGTGAATTTTTGTGTAGCCATTTTAATATTGAAGATGGAAGAAAAAGAGCAATATTTTTGGCATATTATGCTTCATCATTTCAAGAAATGTAAAAACGCAACTGAAACACAGAAAAAGATTTGTGCATTGTACAGAGAATGTGCTGTGACTGATCAAACGTGTCAAAAGTGGTTTGCGAAGTTTCATGCTGGGGATTTCTCTCGCTGGATGATGCTCCACGGTTGGGTAGACCAGTTGAAGTTGACAGCGATCAAATCAAGACATTAAGAACAATCAATGTTATACCATGCGGGAGATAGCCGACATACTCAAAATATCCAAATCAAGCGCTGAAAATCATTTGTAAGAGCTTGGTTATGTTAATCGCTTTGATGTTTGGGTTCCACATAACTTAAGCGAAAAAAACCTTCTTGACCGTATTTCCACATGTGATTCTCTACTTAAATGTAATGAAAATGTTCCATTTTTAAAACAAATTGTGATAGGCGATGAAAAGTGTACACTGTACAATAATGTGGAACGGAAGAGATCGTGGGGCAAGTGAAATGGACCGCCACCAACCACACCACAGGCCGGTCTTCATGCAAAGTAGGTGATATTATATATAGTGGGACTGGAAGGGAGTCCTCTATTATGAGCTCCTTCCGGAAAACCAAACAATTAATTCCAACAAGTACTGTTCCCAATTAGAACAACTGAAAGCAGCACTCAACGAAAAGCATCCAGAATTACTCAACAGAAAACACATAATCTTCCGTCAGGATAACACAAGACCACATGTCTCTTTGATGACCAGGCAAAAACTGTTACAGTTTGGCTGGGAAGTTCTGATTTATCCACCGTATTCACCAGACATTGCACCTTTGGATTTCCATTTATTTTGGTCTTTACAAAATTCTCTTAATGGAAAAAATTTCAATCCCCTGGAAGACTATAAAAGGCACCTGGAACAGTTCTTTGCTCAAAAAGATAAAAAGTTTTGGGAAGATGGCATTATGAAGTTGCCTGAAAAATGGCAGAAGGCAGTGGAACAAAACAGTGAATACGTTGTTCAATAAAGTTCTTGGTGAAAATTAAAAATGTGTCTTTTATTTTTACTTAAAAACCAAAGGAACTTTTTGGCCAACCCAAAATTATCCCCAGTTCCATCAACAGTCAACCCAGAAAAGTCTGGCTGGCTGAGACTCGTCTTTACCACACCTGGGGCTCCCAGCCCTGGCTGCAGAGTTAAATCACCTGAAAAGCTTTAGAAAAATACAGATGCCCAGGCCCCAGGGTCCACCAATTCTGTCAAACCCCTAGCAGCGGAGCCAGGCATATTAATTTTGGAAAAGCTCCCCCGGTGATTATAGTGAATATGTAGGGCCTAGAACCACTGCTCTACACAAGGAATAGAGCAGGGAGGTGTGGACAAAAGGACAACACAGTGGGTAGCCATTGTCTGTGTCCAGTTATCCACCCCCAGAGCCACACAGTGCTGCAAGGGATCCTGCAAGGCATTTAATTTGGCACACAGTTTTAATGTGTGCCAAATTAATGCCTTGGAAAGATAAATCCACAAACCTGCACGCTGTGTGATATATTCCAGTAAAAACTGCTTGTGCATAATGGGCTTTTTCAAACAGTCTGCACCCCGTCTCACTTTATTCCTACAGAGCACTGGTTCTCAGGCAGGGGCAGTTTGGCCCTCCAGCGGACATTGGGCAATGTCTGGAAACAAGTTTGCTTCTCACTACTTGGGAGGGATAGGGAGGTGTTACTGGCATCTGGTGCGTAGAGGCCAGGGATGCTACTAAACATTCTACAATGCACAGAATGGCCCCCTGCCACAAAGAATTATCCAGCTCCAAATGACAACAGTACTGAAGTTGAAACACTCTGCTGTAAAGAAGCAGTAGTCACCACTAGGTAGACGCGAAGCCTTGAATACAACCCTCCTCCAGGTCGGAAGCCCGTCCCTGACCAAGCATGTTTCAAAGAATCACAGAATCTTACAGCAGGAAGAGACTTCAGAGACAATGAGCCCACTGAGACTCAGTTGGGTTTTCAGGAAAATCCTAGAACAAAGCTACACAGTGTTTACCAAGCCACATTATAATGCATTGCTGGCTTGACTTTCCGCCCAGGTAGCGCAAGTGTTGCAAATTAACTAAAAATGGTATTCCTTAGAGCAAATTCTTATTCGTTGATTTAACAAGTATTTGTTGGGTGCCCAGTATGTTCAGGGCACGTTGCCAAATTTCCCTGCCAACACTGTTACCCACCTGGAATAGCCCTCTTAATGTTCAAGCCCAATATAAGATCCAGGCAAGATATGCAGACTCAGAACACAGCACAATCACCCCCAGCTGGGTTTATGGTGGTTTTATTGTTTTCTGGCTCATTGGGTAACTTGGCAACCTGGGATCAGGTGTGCAAAGAACGGAAGGAGACCCATCCAAGAATCAGCTCTCCCAGGGGCTACACTGGGGTGAGGCTTAGCACAGCCTGAAGCCCAAGGTCAGATGCCTAGCATTCCTCCCAGCTGCCCAAAGCTGCCCTCTGCCCCCAGCCCAGCCTGCTCCAGCTCCCTGTCACACTGGGCGAGTTACGGGGCAGCAGACTCAGGCCAGCCAGCACCCAGCCACCACGTCCAGGGCTCTCCTCCTTCTCCACGCCCCCTCCTCACGTCCTCACTGCCACACTGTTATCAACAAGAATAAGCACTCCGTGGTAACTTGCCACAGAAATGAAAACTGCTCTGGGGGAAGAAACTGGGAACGTTTTGTCCTGCTGGGTCACAAGAGATTTAAGTTATTCTCCCTACTGGAGGTCTCATTTACACTGGGTGGAAACAACAACAAAATAAAAACCTGTGTAATGGATTGTGCAACAAAAGGAAATAAATGCTGCAGACCCAAACTGCTGGGGGCAAAGAAGAAGGGAAAGGAAGGACACGAAGCCGCCATGAAGAAGAAACTGAGTCCGTGTGCCAGGGGGTGCTGGGCACTGGGTGATGCTGGAGGAGGGGGCCAGGGGCCGCCCTCCTGCCGGCTCCTTGAAATGTCCCTGTGCCTGCAACCATGCCTCCCCGTGCCAGGGAACACAGCTCCCCACGCCTCTGCCCACCCCACAAAACGCTGGGCTCAGCTGTGCCACTGCCACCTGGCCAGAGACAACTGTCCCTGATATAAAGCAAGAGCCGGCCAGAGCCACCTGCCCAGCGGGCCTGTGATCACAGCAGACGCTCCCAACATTTCACCTCTTTCCTCCTCCTTCGGAACTCTATCTCAAAGTTATTTCCTCAGGGATGCTTCCTCGAATCCCCTAGATTCATTCTTTCACTCAACAAATATCTACTGAATGAATTTATTGAGTGGCCCCCAAGGGTAAGGTGCCCTTCCACAGCAAACGCCTTCCCCTCTTTAACAATAATGATGGTAATTAAGTACTTACATAATTATTTCTTAGGGTCCAGTTCCCACCCCAAACCACCAGTCCTTCCAGAATACTGAGCTACATGAGAACAGGAGCCACACCCATCTGGCTGACTCTGCTACATCCCACCGTCAGTGCCTCCCAGGTGTCAGGACATATTGAATGAATGAGTGAACATATGTGTGAGCAAACGGTCAGAGATACTCTTTTTATCATGTAAGTCCTCAAAAATCCAGTACTTATTTTACCCTTACAGCAGATGTCAAATTGGACAAGCCTCATTTCAAGTGCTCATAGCCACACGTGGTTACCATACGGGACAGTGCACGGCTGGGCTCCACCAGGGCCTTACCAGTGTGCTTGTTTGCTGGGAAAGTAGGAGAACATTTAAGCTCTGCTACACCGGGAGACAACACATCCCTTATGCTTCTTTCTGGTCGTTAGATGGCCCGAGTCCAATCCTATCTCTGCCACTTACTACTTGCACGACCTGGGCAAGTTATGTGACCTCCCTGTGCCTCAGTTCCCTCTTCTATAAAGTGGGGGTATTTTCATAACAGTATCTACGTTATGGGAGAGATGGCAGGAGCAATGAGTTAAGATCCCTCAGCCCTTAGCACACTGCCTGTCTCATAGTAAGTACGCGATAGCATCAGCCATTTAATATCTTATTATATGTTTACATCATGTACAGATATTCATGCTCCACTTCCTGCCACACGAGATGGGAGGTAGCTCAAGTCACCACACATTCCGTGGTCACAACAAAAGAAGAACCAGTATCCATTTTAGAATTACATTCTGAGCATATCTGTCACCGAAAAAGACCCCTGGGTTCTCCAAGGAAAAGCAAGACAGAATCTAGGTGATAAGATAAGGTCTAACCTCTTCCTTTGTGCTTCATGTAGTTTCCCTTGTTCTTAGGGTGCCGCATCCAGAGACCTCGCACCCGGCCCTTCAGACCGGCGTTCCTGGTGCAGCACGGCTGCGCCGTCCCCTCAGCTCCAGGGCTCTGCGCAGAAACACTGCAACCAGCGCTCAGTTCAAGATGGCGGCGGTGGCGGGCCGTGTGCAGAGCCGCTGCTCTCGGCGCTGCGATCTGGAGGCGGAGCCGCAGCAGCTGCACCAGATCCCACAAGAGCTCCGCCTCCTCCCCCCGCTGCCGAGATCCCTAGAAAGCAGCCCCACCCACAGTCTTTATGGGAGAGCGTGTGCTCTGCGGCCGGAGCTCACACCTCTCTGTTCTTTGATCAAAGAGTAAAACTCTTTTGCTTCCAAATGGAAGAACTCAGTCTCGTTCTATTGGTTTGAGCAACACTGGGCAGAAGGACCCTTCTTAGGGACCAGCTCGGGAGGGTCAGTAACATGTTCTTTCATGGGTACTGCAAGATATATCTTAACAAATGAGACTGATGATGGATGTACGGGTTGTACAAGCTAGTAAAAACTGTAAATGCACATAGAGCAGAGAATTTAGACGCGGCCATGGCACACATTATCACTGGTGAGAATGGGAAGTACTCGTTTAAATAAAAATCTTTGTGCAACTTTGTACAGGATGTTTTAATGTGGTTCTCCCATCTGTTAAACTCAAATTCCACTGTACAGGACAGACAAGCTGTGTCCTTTCCAATCCAGCACAGAAAGAAAATGACATTTACATTTGATTTCCTGTCTGGGGCATAAGGTCGGCTCCAGAAAGCTGAGCATTCAGCAGGTTCCAGATGCAGGGCAAATGCTGGAACCATGACTGCTGTCATCGTGGCCCCAGGGCAGGGGGATGCCACATGTGGAATGAGGTAATAGTACCTACCTTGCAGGAACACTGGGAAAATTTAATTGAAATATTATGAGTGACAGTGCTTGACCCAAAGTAGGCATTTGATAAATGTCCTTAGGGAAACACAATCTAATGTCTAGGTCTTCTAATGATGCCACAATCTCATTAAAAAGACTTCTGTATTGAACTAAAAATATGTTCTAATTCTGCCCTTCTTGACTATACAGAATGAGTCTAATTCCTCCTCCAGAAAGCCCTCCAACATATGAGGGTGACCTTTCATGCCCTCCCCACCAAACTTCTCTTTTCCAGCCAAACATCCTCAGGTTCCTCCAATAAGACAAGAATTTGTTGTCTTCAAAGTAACTAGAAGCATCTGGGCTCCAGTGGATCCCAAGACACATCTCAGCACCAATAACATGCCAATAGCCCTGCAGGACCCCCAACTTGGTCTTGTGGGATATGGATAAAGTTAACCTCATGGTTAAGCCTAATGCTTTCTTCATCATTTAAAATCCAGGGAACATTCTGCATATGCTCTCCCCAGCCCCAGCCCCGACTGCAGATGCTGCTTTGTTTGAAAGAGCCCATTTTAGGACTAATACACTCTTCACAGTTGAAATCCAGTCCCGAACCTTTAAAGTGACATTTATTGTGGTCTTGGGAAAGGTTCAGTGGAGGTGAGAAGTGACAGCTGAGGGTGATAAATCAAATGCAGCTCAGTTTTCATTTAAGGGCAAACTATCATCCCGGAGCCTGTCTCAGTCATCAAGCAGCTCTGGCAGCTTGTGACTTCTCACGTACATGGTAAACAGAACACTGAATGGTGACAATTTCTTCAACTGCTAGGATGAGCCGTCGGCTTCTGTTCTCTGCTCAAACTTGACATCTTAAGCTGCTGGTTAGAGGACAGGCATGTTAAAAACTTTTCAGGACTAATCATAATCATAAAGCCTCTTTTAGAAATGATGCTGCTTATACAGCATGTTCACAGCACGCCTTGTCTGCTCTGCTTCCTAAAGCGCTAAACTGAAGGTTGTAATACTCTAGCACTGACTGTCCAGTACAGCAGTCACTAGCCACATGAGAACACTGAGCATTTGAAATCTGGCTAGCTTGACTTGAGATGTGATGTAAGTATAAAATAATACAGGATTTCAAAAATTTAGTACAAAAAATTGTAAAATATCTTATGTCTAATCATATGTATTGATTTTATGTTGAACTGATAATGTTTTGGATATATTGGATTAAACTAAATAATTATTAAAATTAATTTCACCTCTTTCTTTTTACTTTTTTTTCAATGTGGCTACTAGAAAATTTTAAGTTACATATGCAATTTGTAATGTGGCTTCATTACACTTCAGTTGAACAGTGCTAGTCTGGAAGGCAAGGTGGGAGCTGGAAACCCCTCATTTCTCTGGCTCTTCCTCTGGGTTCAGACTTAGGAAAAAGGGACCTACTTCAGAAACCATCACTCGCTTTACTATTTATTGGTTAGACTACAGCAGTGGTCCTCAAACTTCAGTGAACATAAATGCTATGGACTGAACTGCATTACCCCAAGATTCATACGTTGAAGCCTAACCCTCCCTGTATTGGAGATAAGGCCTTTAAGGGGGTGATTAAGGTTAAATGAGGTCACAAGGGTGGAGCCCTGATCCAATAAAACTGATACTCCTGGGTATATATTCAAAAAAACCAAAAACACTAATTCAAAAAGATACACACACACCCTAATGTTCATAGCAGCATTATTTACAATAGCCTAGAAATGGAAGCAACCTAAGCGTTCATCAACAGATGAATGGATGAAGATTACACACACACACACACACACACACACACACACACTCAGCCATAAAAAAGAGTGAAATTTTGCCACTTGCAGCAACATGGATGGACTTGGAGGGTATAATTCTAAATAAAATAAGTCAGAAGGAGAAAGACAAATACTGTGTGATATCACTTATATGTGGATTCTAAGAAATACAACAAACTAGTGAATATAATAAAAAAGAAGCAGACTCGCAGATATAGAGAACAAACTAGTGGTTACCAGTGGGGGAGTGGGAGGTACAAACTATTAGGTATAAAATAAGCTACAAAGATATATTGTACAATAGGAGGAATATAGCCAATATTTTATCAAAACTATAAATGGAGTACAACCCTTAAAAACTGTGAATCACTATATTGTACACCTGTAACTTATATAATATTGTACATCAACTATACTTCAATAACAAAAAAAGAAGAGGAGGAAACACCAGCACTCTCTCTCCACCATGTGAGGACACAGGGAGAAGGTAGCCATCTACAAGCCAGGAAGAGAGACTGCACCGGAAACTAAACCCTGATGGAACCCTGATCTTAGATTTTCCAGACTCCAGAACTGTGAGAAAATACATTTCTGTTGTTTTAAGCCACCAAGCCTGTGGCATTTTATTATGGCAGCTTGAACAGACTAAGGCAATAAGCATCACCTGCGGAGCTTGTTAGACATACAGGTTGTTGTTGTTTCTATTCCTGAAAGAGGCTGACTATTGATCTGAGACAGGCCTGGAAATCTGCCCTTCTTTAACAAGCACTCTAAGCATTCTATGTGTATTTTGAGGTACCCTGGAGCAAAAGAAACATCATTATCTAGACTCCTGTTGGCGCCGTTTGCAGAAGGAGTTGGTGGGCAAGAACTGAATTCCTAGTTCTACCACTCCAGCAGTGGTAGCCAAATTAATTTGATCGCGAGCATCCCCTTTTGGTAAAGCATTTTTGAGCATGCAACCGGCTGAGCACTATACTTCGTGATAAATTCCATACGCCCAAACTATAAACCATAGGCTGAATATTAGCAAAGTTAATTTTTACATAAAAATACAGGTATGAAGTTATGCTGTTTTCTTTTTGGATCCCAGTGGATCATCTTCAGCCTGTGGAGGCCTCTCATCAAACAAGTTATAACACTTTATATGCTACGTGAAGTCCTGGCTTTTGCCCATGCTGCTCCCATTTTGCCTTCTCTGCACTTAGAATATGCCTATTTATTCCTCAGGCTTCAGCTCGTAAATCTGCTCGGAACCGCTCTTCCTTCTTTCTCCTCCCCCTCCTACAGACAGCATTTCAGCCCCTCTTTGCGGCACATCTATGGACTCACCACACTGAATTGCAAATATTTGTTTAACCTGTCGTCTCCCTGGGGGCATGGACTGTGCTTTATTTATCTGTTTCGCCTGTGCCTTGCACACAGCTCCTGGCACAAGGTATGCATTTTTTTTAATGTTTGTAAAATGAGCAAACCAGTGAATGAGACTACAATTAATCAATACTTTCAGCAAGTCACTGCCCTTCTCTGTGGAAGCAGAATCACCATAGTTTATGTGAGAAATAACCCACATAAAGGAGTGCGGTGAGAAGCTATCTGAAGCCATGCTGGGCTTTAAGTTTGCGTTGACAAAAGCACGTATAATTCACACCAAGCTGAGGATGAAAGCAAAGTGAACAGCCTAAACCACTCACAGCATAAAGAGCAGAGAAGGTTTTGGGGGTTTTTTTACTGCTATTTTTAATTGTTTGTCTTAAGGTCAGGATCCTCCTGGCAAAGTAATAATGGATGGCTTGTGAGAGATCTCAGTGCATCTTTGTGGGGCAAGACAAAGATGGATGGGGAATGAGAGCGCTTGTAGAGGCAATATCATCTGTGAGCTACATCCAGGTCTGCACCTGCACAAAATGAAGCAGTCACTTGGTCCAAGCCTCAGAAACGTTACAGCTAAAAGTATCACCTTTGGAAATTTAAACCTGACTTGGGTATGTAATAGCAAGTGTCCTCCCTCTGTGAAGTCTAAAGCCTCATTAGTAAGAAGTTTGTTTCCCCCATTCCTTCACGTGCATCGTGCTGTCTCTGTCCCCAAGCTTTCCCTGTCAGGGAGTCGTCATGGGCGGCAGCAGTACCCTGGCTGGAAGAATTCTCTGGGTGCTCTCTCACATGTGCTGGGGCCCATAGGAGAAGAGAAATGCTGTGCCACTTCCCTGTTTACATAACAGCTTTTCCTCTCAGCAGGAACTTGAAAGAAACAAAGTTGTACATAATCGGTTTATCTTCTCAGACCCACTTACAAGGATTGACCCTGTGATATACTGACAAGTAAAATACATGTCTGTATATGAATCACTTTTCAAGGTGATTAACAAGCAACATTACCAGTAGAAAGGTTTCTATATTGTTCCCCTAAGAGTAGGGTTGCCATATTTAGCAAATAAAAATATAGGACGCCTGGTTAAATTTGAATTTCAGATAGGCAATGAATAATTTTCTGGTATAAACATATATTGCACATGTCCTGCATTTTATCTGGCAACCCTACCTGAAGGGGAAAAAATCTCTTCATAACCCTCATGGGGAAAATTTCTCTCTCTGTGACTCTGGAAATGTTTCCCACTAGCTGAGAGGTGTATGTTAATAAAAACATACGTCTGAAAGCTAAGATATCTAAATTCTCTTCTAGTTCATGCTCTCATTGATTCATCAATGTTTCATCCCAAATACTGAGGTATGACTCTCCTGGGAGCGTGTTTCCTTTGTAACATAGCAGGTTTCTAAAGATCAAATATGTTACCTGACGGGAGGAACCCTAATGGAGGGAATTTCACGTAACAGTGGCAGATACATGGTACTCAAGAAGGACTTTCTGTCCTAGCTAAGCCTTCAAAATGTAGTTACCACTTCTACCTATGTTTAAAGGTTGTCCTGCATCTGACTTGTTGTTGTTCATTTATTATTACATCTTGTGCCTGCTTCCAAAATGGAAGTAATTTGCAGTGAAAAAGAATAAAAATCACCCAAAGTAAATATCATGTGAGGACTGAGCTTCCTGGAAGCCAAGGCAGAAAATAAAATGTAGCACTTTATATACCTCTCACTGTTGGGTAAACAGCACTGTTGGCTTCTCAGAAGAAACAAAGTTCTTCCTGGCATTAAATGCCGACACGCATGTGCGTGTATGCATGCATTCGTGCAAAAATGTGCATGTCCAGATGCCCCTTCAGAACTGTCCTTCCAGAACTTTCAAAGTTATTTGATAAGAATTCTGCAACAGAGATCAAGACTCTGCCCATAAATTTAAAGTCCTTTTATTGGGAGTTACCTCTTCAGGAAGGAGGGTACTAGCATAGTGTAAACGCAAAGCAGGGGGAAGATAAAAAAAGAAAAAACTGGCTGAGCTTGGTCACAAATGTGAAAGTAGACTTTCACACGTGAAAAACACTATAGAGCCTGAATACGGCTCTCCACAAAGTGTTCTTCATTATTATTATTCATTAGTGTAAACATGTGGCTTGTTTTCAATTATTCCATATTGAAGCTAGGGAGACAAGATGATAAAGTTCCAAGACAACGTTAAATTACCAGGGCCTCTTATTACAAAGCAGCATTTTTCTTTTCAGGGTTATGTACCACCCTTTTTCTTATTCATTACTAATGCAACATCAAGCTGTGAACTTCTACAAGACTGAAAATAATTCATGCAACCAATCTTCTTTAACAAACTAATCATCTTGTTCCTTCAGGAAGTACAAGATATGGAACACTGGTGATGATTATGAAAAATAACAGTATTTATAAGAACCCACCGTGCTCCACGCTATAGCTAAGGAAACTTTAACTGTGTTTAATGATCTTGCCACTAATACTCTCATGGAGATGGGGCCTGCCATATCATTTTAGGATGGAAGTTCTCAAACACATTGTTCTCAGGATGCCTTTATACTCTTACCAAAATTATTAAGTACCCCAAAGAGCTATTGTTTAGATGTATTATAAAGATAAATATAATATGTTGCTATATTAGAAATTAAGGCTGAAAAAAATTAAATATCTATTTGTTAACCTTACTAAGAAAAAATCTAATACATGTTAACATTTTTGCCAAACACAGCTATGTTTTCCAAAACAAAAATATTAGTGAGGAGAGTGGTATTACCATACATTTTTGCAAATCTCTTTAATGCCTGGATAGCTGGATTCTCATATCTGCTTCTGTGTTCAATCTGTTCCAATGTCACATGTTACATGACATCTGGAAAAAACCCCTGTACACTCATGAGAGAATGAGAGTTTAAAAAAGGAGTTAGGGGGGCTTCCCTGGTGGCGCAGTGGTTGAGGGTCCGCCTGCCAATGCAGGGGACACGGGTTCGTGCCTGGGTCCTGGAAGATCCCACATGCCGTGGAAGGGCTGGGCCCGTGAGCCATGGCCACTGGGCCTGTGCATCCGGAGCCTGTGCTCCGTGATGGGAGAGGCCACAACAGTGAGAGGCCCGTGTACTGCAAAAAAAAAAAAAAAAAAAAGGAGATAGGGAGGGAGATGCAAGAGGGAGGAGATATGGGGATATATGTATAGCTGATTCACTTTGTTATAAAGCAGAAACTAACACACCATTGTAAAGCAATTATACTCCAATAAAGATGTTAAAAATAAAAAGGAGATAACAACTTAGTATTATTATTAAAATAGTTTTGTCTTCACAGACCCCCCGAGAGTGTCTCACGGGACTATTAGGGTTCCCTCAACACATTTTGAGAACTGCTGTATTTGGATAAGACTGACTCCCATAAAAGCAAAATTAAGTTTACTATCTAGTGAAGAAAGCACTAGAATTACAAGAGTAAAAGTTCCATTCTACATATAGAAGCTAAACAGAAGTATAAAACACAGTATCTATTTTAAGGGGCTTAAAATTTATTTTGCAATAGAGTAGTGGGGTATATTGCATTACTCTTCAAAATATCAGCTGCTCCTCTTACAAGGAGCACCTAAATGGGCCCACCCAACAGAGACTATCCCTATGGGAAGATAATACTCTTCCCACCCTATTGTGTTCATGTCTGTCCATCTGACTCACTTTAGCCAATGAAATGTGAGTAGAAGTGGCATGTGCTACTTCTGTGCAGAAGCTTTAATGACCATTAATGGATGCTTTAATGGCTAGGTGATTCTTCCATCCCTCATCTCCTCTCCCATGAGACTCACAATGTCCAGGAAAGAGCTGCTTCTTCAGCCTGGGTCCTGAAACGAAGGCAACATGGAGCAGAGCGGCAGTTAATCCATGCAATGTGGGTAACAAAGCAGTCCACTGAGACTTTTGGAGTTATTTGTTACCACAGCATAACTTAGCCTATGGTGACTGATAAAGGTAGGATAAGATAAGTATAGAAAAACTTATATAGCAAAGAAGTATCATAATAATTATTCCCACTTATTAACCAATATAAAGCAAAGGGAAATCTATGTCAGTATCCTCAATTTTTAAGCAAATATTTAATTAAATGTAACAAGCATTATGGAGTCAGGCTCTATGCTAGACACTGAATATCCAGTGATGAGTAAGACATGGTCTCAGCATGGAAGGAGGTGGTGGGAAGCACAGCTTTGACACTGGAAGCTTAGCTCTGCTACTCACAACTCTATGACCTTGGGTAAGTTTCTCTGAGCCTTATTTTCTCACCTGTAAAGTGGATATAATAA
Organism: Orcinus orca; assembly: GCF_937001465.1. Lineage (NCBI taxonomy): Eukaryota > Metazoa > Chordata > Mammalia > Artiodactyla > Delphinidae > Orcinus > Orcinus orca. The sequence goes on along the minus strand of NC_064560.1, from coordinate 156,505,398 downwards.
TACCTACTTCAGATGATTGTAAGAATTAAATGATATGATTATGTAAAGTATGTAGCAGATAGCCTAGCATAGTGTGTATTTTCTTTCTTTTTTCTTTCTTTTTTTTTTTTGCAGTATGCGGGCCTCTCACTGTTGTGGCCTCTCCCATTGCGGAGCACAGGCTCCGGACGCACAGGCTCAGCGACCATGGCTCACGGGCCCAGCCGCTCCGCGGCATGCGGGATCTTCCCAGACCGGGGCACGAACCCGTGTCCCCTGCATCGGCAGGCGGACTCTCAACCACTGCGCCACCAGGGAAGCCCCATAGTGTGTATTTTCAATAAAGACTATTATCCTTCCTCATATGTCTCCCCATCTCCCACCTCCCACTCCTAGATGAGGGTCTTAGGATTCTAAACTTAGATCTATCTACTGGATTTCTGAGTTACTTTTCTAAATTTTAGTTTCTCCAAAAATAAAAAAATTGCATATGTACCACATGCATATACATACACACACAAATATATTCATTTAGTCTGTCACTCAACTAATACTTATGAAGTATTATACTCACTTTACAAATAAGAAAACTCAAGCAGTGACAGGTTGAATAATTTCTCCAATGTCATATGTCAGCACATATATATTTAACCTCATTTTCTTAATGGCTGATAATATTCAACAGTATTTATAGATTACAATTCACTTAACTATCCCCTCTTTGATGGATATTTGTAAGACGTGTTATGTGTTTACTATCACAACAAAGAAACATCCTTATACAAATATTTTTTTATACACATGTAACTACATTTTAGTATAAATTCTTAGAATTGGATCGCCAGGTCAAAGAGCACAGAAATTTAAATTCTGATAGGTACTGTGAAGTTGCTTTTTAGAAAGTCTTTGCCAGTTTATACTCCTGCCCTCGAGGAATGAACGTGCCGTTTCTTCAGAGCCTTATCTACACTATCCACTAAACCTTCAACAGCTTGTGCCTCTGGGTCTGGTTGATGTCCCCAAGAATACTCTCACTGGGCACTGTTCAGGAAAGCTGCTGAACGGAGAGGACCCGTATTTTTGTGCCTGGTGGGTTAATGCTTTCTTTCTCTGCTTTCACACACAATGCATTTGGGACATCTGGCTGCAAGTAGGCTTTGATCCGCTCTGAACTACACAAGAATAATTCATCTATCTGAAAGGTAACTTGTATATTGATCCAGAAACATTGCAGGAGTGCAGCTTTTTCATTGATTAGTTGATAATGGGTCATTTCATTTTTATCTACTTCTGACTTCTCTGTCTAACTCAGATTTAAAAACTAGGTAACCCTGAGCACATAATTCACCTCAGTGGAAAGCATTTTGCCTGCCAATTCACATTAGCTCAAAAAGTGACCCTGCAAACCGCTAAGTCCTTCAGAGCAATACATTTTAGAGATGGCTCTTCCAACCTGCCTTATTCTTGTTTAATATCTGGACAACACACTAAGGGAGCATTCAGTTTGAGGCAAATTGCATCTCGTATCTTCTTGGAATGAGGCAAAAGCAAATTTAAAACATCTTTCAATGAAGTGAGCCCACATTGACAAGAGTCCATGTATTTGCTTCCATTGTATGTTCTTAGCTAATTTACAACTACATTCATTGAATTAATAATGATCAGCTGGGATTCACAGAGACCTGATACCCAGGGCTCCATTCAGGGGCTGCTGGCCTGATATTTAAATATTTATTGATGATAATTGGGTGACAGACAGGGATAGGCTCAGCCAGAAATAAATTCAATCTGCTTGCACAAGCATCCTCCTTAGGCCACATAGATACAATACCAAGAGAAATGGGAGGTGAAAAGAACATTGAAGGTATGTGAAAACTAAGAAATTGAGTCTTATGATTGCTTTGTTTAGTTAAAGGTAAAGGTAAACTCCTTAAACATTTTTTTTAACCAAATTGCCAACAAAAAGAAGAGAATGTGGAATTCAACACTGCTCTCCTGGATTCTGAATATTTCCTCCCACTTTAAAAAACATTTGAGGGCTTCCCTGGTGGCGCAGTGGTTGAGAGTCCGCCTGCCGATGCAGGGGACACGGGTTCGTGCCCCGGTCCAGGAAGATCCCACATGCCGCGGAGCGGCTGGGCCCATGAGCCATGGCCGCTGAGCCTGTGCATCCGGAGCCTGTGCTCCGCAACGGGAGAGGCCACAGCAGTGAGAGGACCGCATACCCAAAAAAAAAAAAACAAAACATTTGAGTGCTACTAGGCACTAGGCATTAGATCTGTATAGAGACTAAAAGGAGACCCAAAGGAAAAAAAATGAAAGAGGTAGAAGGTAGAGGAAGAAAAGGTAAGAGAGGGAAAAGAAGTTGATCAGAAAGAAAACACTGGAAAAAAATGATAAAAGATCCTTTTCAACCCATGACCTACCTTATTAGCACTTAGAAACATTTAGTCATTATTCTCCCCCACACACACACACAAGATGATTCAGCCTGCTGCCTCTACTTGACAAATAGGAATATTACAGATAATTTAGCTCTCAGTGTTAATCACCTTACTGGAGCATGTATTAGTCAAGATATGCCAGGTTATGCTGCAGTAACAAAGAAACTCAAAACCTTAATGACCAAAAACTACAAAGGTTATTTCATGCTCTCACCGCATGTCCATCTCAAGTTGCAGGGCATTCTGCTCATCAGAGTCACCCAAGGACACAGGCTGACAGAGCAGCCAATGGCCCCTGCAGAAGGAGAATCTTGCATTGGCAATTAAATGATCTGGCCTGGAAGGAAACAGCACTGATGACCACCACAGGGGACATGCTCAAGACAGGTGTGGCTCTGAAGCCCTTCTCTGCTTCTAACTAACCCCGTGAACTTGAACACATCATTTAAACTCTTGGAGACTCAGATTCCTTAACTGAAAAATGGAAATAATACAACTTACTCATGAAGTTGCTATAAAGAATAAATGAGATGATAAATATGCAGAACCTAGCACATACTGGGGGCTCCATGAACGATCGGCTCTTGGTTCTCACCACATTAAAAGACTTCCGAAGAGCCCAGTGTGCTTTTACTCTCTTGCACTACATTATACACGAGATTCTTTAAAATATATATTAAACCACAATACATAACGTATTTTAAGGCTCTCATTGCCACCTACTGTGGTTTCCAACACCTCAATTTTGTACATGGGGAAAGGTGACCTGGAGGTGATTGAAGAATTCAGCCAAAGTTGTTCCATAGTCAAGAAGGAGTAACAACCATCTTTGTGTCTCCTGACGTCCACTGCAATCTCCATCTCACTGCTACGCCTGACCTACTGTGCATGGGGGCAAGAAGGGAAAACAATATACCTCACCCCAGAGAGCATCTTTGGCAGCAAGCTTTTAGACAACGAGCGGGTAAGTCAAAAGGTTACTTTCTATTCATATGCAGTGATTACTCTTCACTGTATTTCCCATAATAGCCAAGGAAAGCTAAAGAGATAAAAAAAAATGATTACAATTATAATAACCATAATAATGGCTAACATTTACTAAGAACTTACTCCATGCCAGGTCCTATTCTACAAACTTTTAGAAGATTCTCTCATTTAATCCTCACACTAACACTAGGAAGTAGGTGGTAATATTACCCCATTTTGCAAGCGAGAGAACTGAGGCCCCATGGGTGAAGCATCTTGCCCAGGGCATCCTAAACAGTAAGCGGTAGTCAGCAGTCAAGCCCAGACAATTTTATTCTGAATCCCATCGTCTTAGCTTCCCCACTATGGTTCTAATTCATATACAGTCACTCTTTTGAAATCTTGCTTACCAGGAAAAGGGAATGGTGGCTGATGGAATTGCTCCATAAGTTCAAGGGCTAAGAACTGTAGGTTCATTCAGACATTCTGTTGTATTCTTGTCCGTCATAATACTCAGCATCTCCCTAGCATCAGACAATTAAACAGATGAGTTCTTGAACATGTAAAGAAAGAGTAAAAGAGGCAGATCGGAGCACAGAGAAGATGATCGACTGATATTTACCAAACACGTGAACATCAAATTCATCATCATTAATTGAAGAAAATTCAAATTGATGTTCTTCCTGTGCTAGTCAACAACATCCCAGACATAAACAAAGCTCATTATTTTAACTTCATCAGCCCCTTAACACAAGATATGCATGCCAGATTCTGAATATTGAACCTCATTGCACCACTGCCTTTTTATAAACCAAGGAAGATAGTTCATGGAACAAAGTGCTTTAGGAGAGTGTCACAGGGTGGAAGAAGGAGAGGGAATTCACACTTATCTCCAGGGAGAAGGGGGGACCCCATGGAAGGAGCAGGCTAGCTCCCTCAGTCCTGACAGGTACTATTTCAGTGTTATGGGACCAATAAATTGGAAAGAGAATTAGTACCTATTATTTTAATACTCAGCTAAAAGAAATTTTTAAATTCCGTATCTATGAATTTTCAGGGGGAACCAAGTAGTCTGCACTAACCCCAAAATGTCACAGCTAACGCTATGTCAAACAAAACAAATCTCTCTCCAAATAAAGACAATATTAAATGGAATTCTCTGTGTGTTTTTAAATGCACAACCAATTAGGAATCACTCAGTAATGAACTAATAGAACTTACAAGGTTCCCCTTTCTGATTTTGCAGAAATATTTGGAAATTAATGGGATGTGATTTATCAGACTAAGCTCACAAGCTATTTCCAAGTCCTTGTTCTTTTTCCTCTCACATGACAAAGTGGGCTGCAACTAACAATTTCTGTGGTCACAGTGTATGATCACTATTGCTAAGCGGAAGTTGTAGGGGTAATAACAGCAGTTGGCCAGGGTAGGTTAGGATGGCAAACAAGGCCTTGTCAGTCAGTGCCCCTCAGATCACATACTTCCACCTGCCCCACATCTCCTTAGCTGTGTTTGTTGAGAAAGATTTAGCCTCAGCGAGCTGGTGAATGGTCCATGACATGCTCCGGCAACGGGGATCAGAAACATACAAGCATTGAAAACTTTCTGGCGAAGTAGAGGTCAATCCAAATACATAGGCCCTAAAGCAAAAGTTATCAGTTTGTTATCAGTGACTTTAAAATCAAATAGAACAGACCAGTTTCACTGCACCAACAGAGGGTCAAGGTAACCCCAAAGGAAGCCCTTTGGCTTTTTGACTGTCAAGGAGCCTTGATTCAGAAATGATGGAGGAGGGCTTCCCTGGTGACGCAGTGGTTAAGAATCCGCCTGCCAATGCAGGGGACACAGGTTCGAGCCCTGGTCTGGGAAGATCCCACATGCCGCGGAGCAACTAAGCCCGTGCGCCACAACTACTGAGCCTGCGCTCTAGAGCCCGCGAGCCACAACTACAGAGCCCGCATGCCTACAGCCCGTGCTCCACAACAAGAGAAGCCACCGCAATGAGAAGCCTGCGCACCGCAACAACGAGTAGCCCCCGCTCACCACAACTAGAGAAAGCCCGCGTGCAGCAACGAAGACCCAACACAGCCATAAAAATAAAAATTAAAACATTAAAAAATTAGAAATGATGGAGGACTTCTGCTTAAGTCCTGAGCAGACTTGCAGCTCACAAGGCTACAAGTCTTGTAGTTAAAAAAATTAAAATTAAAAAATTTAAAAAAAGAAACAATGGAGGACTTCTACTTAAGTCCTGAGCAGACTTGCAGCTCACAAGGCTACAAGTGGCCTTCTTCATACCTTTGTGTTTTCTGGGGGCGTGGCACCACCACCATGCACATATCTATGTGCCTGTTATAAGACACAAGTTGTTATTTTCCTCTAGGCAGGAATTAACTATCAAATGACCTTATATAGGAGCCATAGCACCTGTACCTTTGATATCCAAAAATGTTTACTTTTCAAACTAATGACGGTACTGTGGTCTTGCCAATCAGCACCAAAATAGATCAGGTCACACTTCATGCTAGCATAGTAGTTCTCCACTGTTCCACAGAGCGCCAGGGTTTCACGGAGGGGCTCCTCCAAGAGAGGAAGCAGGGACGTGAAGGTCAACAGGGTGAAGCATCTCTCCCACCTCCACAGCCATGGTTTCTGCTTTATCTGTTATATCAGAGATACGGTTTTTCACTTGAGGAGGGGTCCGGTTCCTTAAAAAATTTAAAAACCACTATTCTAGAAGATGCCCGGGTTATCAGAATAATAAAATCAGTATGTGCCTCACCCAAGAGAAGCAGCTGCGTGTGTATCAGTGTTCTGGGCTTCCAGGGTAAAGTATTTTCCTTTCTCAACAGTGAACCGTAGTTACCCCTCAGAACTCCAGGAAGAACCAGCAACTCTGAGCGCCTCAACAGTCTAAGAGAGCCCCTACCTGATCAATCTGAAGGAAAAAAAAAGCCATGTAGGGGAAGAAGAGATACGAATAAAACAAGTTAAAAACAATAGCGAAACAGCAGCACTATGCCACCATGGGAATGCTATATTATTAACTTGCTTCATGGGAATTTACCCAGCCCTCTGCGTGCGAACGGTCCAACCCAGCTATTGAAAGGTTCACGCAGACCGAAGGAAGTTAAGAGACAAAAGGAGCTGAGTAGAGGCCGTATCTGCACTCAGAAGGCCTGTGGTGACCTAGCAACTCACAGTCCTGCTGAGTCTAGAGAGAGAGAGAGAAACTAGACCCCCGGGCTGAATCATCGGTAGTCAATTCTGAATGCATCCCCAGACAAAACATCCGTCAGACACCCTGGCACCAAAGACACAACGAAGAAGATGCTGGGGAAAGATCTCTGTTTAAAGGTCTGTTGATCCCAAAAGAGCCCTATAGCAAAAAGTCTTTGACTCCAAATGCAGCAGACTGTTTTCATCCCCGCTGCGCCTGCGACACACACAGCCTGATGTGAAATGAGCCTGCGCTGTTCTGATGTTCATCCATGAGGCAAGAAGGAGTACCCAAGGTAGAAGAGCAGAAAGCCCCTCTGGGAAGCATCCAGACCCCTGGCTCTAAAGGCGTGATGCGGATCCTAGTAGCCTCCATGTGGGACCCTTCTATGAGGCCCCCTAACCTGTTCTGTCTCCTAGGGACCAGACAATAGTAGGGGGGCCAGTCTCACTAGCCAGAGAGGAGAACGGGACACAGAGTGGATGGTGGATGGAGAAAGAGACCCAAGGTTTGGGCAATGGGGTCTCCGAACGCCCAGCCTACTTCTGGCTCCTGGACCTGAACGGCTCTTCCATGCAGACACTCCAGTGCCTCTTCTTTGGATATCCTGGGACCTCTCCCTGCCTTACCTTTACCCAAGTTCCCTGCCTTTCATCACCCCTAATGCTTTTCCACGGACGAGCTCCTTTCAGAGCAGGCCCAGGTAACTACTACTTCTTAGGCCATAGGCCCAAGACATTGTATGCCCAATGGAGCTTCTTTGAAGAGCCCAGGGAGGGCCAGTTTAAATGACCTTGCCTCCAAGCAATGCCTCCAGAAGCTCCACAATGCACCTCCCTGCCTCAGAACGTCTACCTGAAGATTTAGAGGCGGAAAAGGACAGAGTTATGTGGGTTATGCACTGTTGGGTTGCTTTCTCCGACCCCCGAAGACCTTCCTCCATCTTCTCTCCAATCTGACCCAGGACTCTGAAGTCATAAACTAATCCTTACCCTTCCTCTCCCCAAATACAGCAGATTCTTTCACAGTCATATTACCAAGGCGTCCACTCATCATTAGCTTGGAATGGAAGTTCAGCAACTTTGCTATGGTGTGGCTTTGCTCTGATGTCTTCATTATGATAGCTACAGAAGAATTGGGGGGCATCTTCTAAACCCCAAAGTCTTAAAGTGAATTTTTAGAGATTCATTAGCTCATGAAATCTTAGGTTATGTCATTGTTGTGTGACGGCCAATACACAGGGATCTGAAATATGTGTCTCTAGTGACCACATGGTTTCTCAGAGTAAGACTTCTCCACAGCCAGGGGCCAACAGATGACCAGGCGACTAGCTAGAGGAGGTGGCGTTGTCCTAGGAAAGCAGAACTTCTGACTCCTAGCGTTTCCTTAGTCCAGTGTGGGAAAAAGTTCCAGTTCTTATTTGTTTGCCAACAAAATGTTCAGTTGTCTAGAATCCATCTGTGAAGAGCCCCACAAGAATCTGGCAGTCACATCAGAGCAAGGGAGCTTGTTCAGAGTGATTAGAATGGAAAGTCATAGCAGTAACTTTCTAATATCACTAATCTGCAACAGATTTTCATTCCTTGGGGGGCCGAGCCATCATTTAGCTTATTAGGAAGGAAAGGCATATGGCTCAGTCAGAGGAGTCTGGATCATCTCAGTACAATAAGGTTTGAAGGCTGAGGGTATACCCACCAGTGAGAGACAAAAGAGAGAAGATGGGGCCAACAAGGCAGGACCAGGTAAGCAGGAAGGAAATGAAAGATGGTGGCAGATGTCACAATCCTCTGGTTACGAATGCCCCATCCCAATCAAACTTACCATGGAGATACTGGGGGTCAGGCTCTCTGAGCAGAGCCTACATCTCCTACACCAGAGCCACCAGGCTCTACTTCTTGGAAGTCTGGTCCATGGACAGTCATCTTTCCTTAAAACTGAATGGTACAGGACAGTGATCTAGAGGAAAAGTTCAGAGGGAACTTTGCTTTGAACTCTGAAGCCCACGTAAGATTCCTCTTAGCCTAGATTTCTTAGGCAAGGATTAAGGGCTAAAGCTTTACTCAGGCAATACAATGCCAGGGCAGTGAAAATAAGGGGAAAGGAGGGTCAGTCAGGAAAGGATGGAAAGTAAATGCATGTTGATGTCTTACTGTGCTGTCCACTGCTTCCCAACAAGTGTTAAAGAGATGCAGCCCTTGCACAATGGGTGTACCTGCTTGGCCACAGCAGGACATCTCTGGTCAAGCTATAAAGAGAAAAAAAATGTACCTCAGGACTGTCCGTCAAAGGGAAGAATGGAGAGGGAATTTACCCATCTCCAGTCTTGTTGGCCAAGATGTGGCCCATTTAACTCCCCTGCATTTCTGAGTTGCATCGAACAGCTCTGCCCCCACCAAGTGCCACGATGTTCATTCACATCCAGAGGTGCTGGGAGGAGGCAGAGCCTCTGGGCATCAGAACCGCACCAGAGCCTTGCCAGAGCTGACCCACACTGCAACCGCTGAGACGAGTAAGCAGCTGCGTCCAGGAGGCAGGGGAGGCCAAGAGAATGGGGGCACCTGAGATGTGGCCATAAACTGACATGATCTTTAGTTAAAGGAAACTGCTTCCCCTTGCTCCTGATTTTCAATGTAGCTGTCGTCAATTCTGAGCGCATCACTGGACCTGGCAGAATCTGGAGTTTAGGAAGCCTAATGTGAAGCTGGACTCCCTGCCCCTCTGCCTCTCTAGGTGACCTTCTGGAAGGGAAGATGCCTAATGCCTCTTTGCACCTGCTCCCTGAGACAGGCTTTCCACTTCCATCCACAAACATATTAGTAAACCGGATGAGATCAGGTTTGGCCCATTGGGTGATTGTGGGATTCCACTCTAGCTCTTGGCTTGATGATGCATATCAAAAAGCCAAAAAGAACTATACATCCCCTTTCCCGTATATTGAGGCAGCACAGCATTAGGCTGAGGGTTTTAGGTTGGGCTCTGGAGGGAGACAGCCTAGAGTAACTGGGGCCACCACCTCCTAGTTATGTAACCTCCTTCTCTGTTCTCTCATATGTAAAAATGGACATAAGGTTAGGATGCCCTCACGAAGCTGTTGGGAGGGTGAAGCGAAACATTCCCTGGCTAGTGCCTCAACAGTACCTGGTACCTAGAAGGCATGAAATATTAGCTTTTAATAGTTAGAAATTCCCTTGCCCATTATTATTATTATTTTTTTGTCCTCGCTGCCAAAAAGTCGGGAGGTAAACTGTGACTCATCTGACCTCATCACTTACAAACCTGTTTATTCCTCCTGAGTCAACTTGTTTTTCTCCCTGCTCTGTTGTATCTGCACTGTCATGTGAACGTCCTTTACAACAAGCTGCATCTTCTATCTCCTTTCCTATCAAGCTTTCCTCCTTTGATCCGCCCTATCACAGTCCCATTTTTCCGGATAAGGTAACTGGCCTCTCTCTGGCTTGTGTCCCGCACCCAGCGCCCTTCCTAGGGTAGGTGTCAGGCTGAGCACTGACCCTTCCATGTTTTGCGTCTCGAGAGGGCTGCCGGCTTCATTAAAGGTGGGCGCAGCCCTGCAGGACCCAGCTGTCACCATCTGGAGTGCTGGGCCGCAGAGCGCTGACGAGTCGGAGTCGGAATAAGGGTTCTAGAAAAATCACTCCTCAGACGCTGCAGCCTCCAAAGGCCAGCTCCCCGCCCAAACCATCCACGAGCCACTGGGTATCAGCCAATACTCTTCTGGGGATGTAGGAGCCAACGCACCCCCATTTTCTCTTCCCCAAACGAGGCATTCTGTTTCCTAGGACAGTGAGTCTCTCGGGTAACGGCCAGTTTATTACTCGACATTTGAAACTCAAAGCCTCAGAAACAAACAGAATTTCAATTTCCTCGATGCTCCGAAAGCTACAGATTTCCACGCAACTTCCTTGGGCGCCCAAAGGTCACACTCACCTGCGTGATTCCTTCACAACTACCAAAAGCCCCCAGCGGTGGCTTTCCGGGTCTGGCGGCCACCCAGCCCGGCCCTTCCTAGGGTAGAGCGAGCACAAGGCACGCAGGAGAGCACGGGGCAGCTGGCGGTGGCTCTCCCCGCTGCGCGCTCCACCATCTGCTTTGCAGGCTGACCCTCCCGCCAGCCGGGGAAGTAACCTGATTGGCTGAAGGAAACACTGCAGCAAGAGCTCCCGCCGCCTGGGGTGGAAGAGAACCTCCTGCTGCTGAGGAACTGCGCATTCTCGGGCAGGCGCCCGGTGTGGACTGAGGTTGGGGAGGGAGCCCCCGGAAGGTGGAGGAAGATCCACCGCAATCCATCGCAAGCCCTTCTGCGTCAGGAATCCCAGATGGACCAGGAAGGAGAAGGAAGCTAAAATAAAGGGCCTGGCCTCAAAGTGCTGGGAAGCTTTTAATCCGAAATAAAACAAGCAAGGCAAGTTTAGATACCGTCTGCTTTCGGTAACAGCAGTTTGTTCAGGCCCCAGCTAAACCCAACAAAATGTCAATAGGTATAGCCAAGCAAATTTCAGAGCCTCTGATTCAGACTGTCAAGGTATAACATTAATTTTATACAAACCAATTTAATTTCTGTATCTGAGCCCCTGTTCTGCTGATGGTAGCAAACACATTCTTGTCAAATTTAAATAAGTGTCCATGTACGTGCCTTCCCCAGCCCCACTCTGGGCCTCTCTCAGCCCCTCCTGCCCTTCCAGGGGCCCAGGATGGTTGGGTATTCTCTTTGCACTAAGACGAGGTGCCAGGACTCCACGAAGCTGCCCTCAGGGCCCCGTGGCTGTCCCCTGGCCCCATGTGCCTTCTCTACCTCTGTGGGTCCTTGGGCAACACCACGGGCAAGGAAACACAGGTCACCCGTGCTCCGGGGTCATCCAGACTTAACTGGGGTTTCCATCAACATTCCTCCGAGCTGGGGCTTGGTTCTGATGGTGTGAGCCTTTCCCTGAAATACTCCTGACATCAAATTCAACTTATCTCCTAACTCAAAAACCAAAACCAAAAAAACTTCTCCAAAGACAAGAAAAGGTTTGTATTTGGGAGGAAATACTGCCCTTACATAATTTATTCATTCTTTCCAATGCTATTGTTTATGAAGTCAACCTTATGCTCTGTCAGGTTTTTTTGTTTGTTTTGTTTTGGTTTTGGTTTTGGTTTTTTGCTTTTTGTTTGCAGTACACAGGCCTCTCACTGTTGTGGCCTCTCCCGCTGTGGAGCACAGGCTCCAGACGCGCAGGCTCGGCGGCCATGGCTCACAGGCCCAGCCGCTCCGCGGCATATGGGATCTTCCCGGACCGGGGCACGAACCCGCGTCCCCTCCATCAGCAGGCAGACTCTCAACCACTGCACCACCAGGGAAGCCCTTGTTTGTTTTGTTTTGTTTTTACTTTTGTAACTCAAAAAACAACAGTAATAGTAGCAAAATAATAATGATAATAATTTTCAAATGGCACCAATGTTTTTCCTCTTGGCAAGAACTGCAGGCTTCACTGCCCCTGGTGTAGTCCAAGGAGCTCCATGATCCAGATGACCCATTTATGGAGCCTCGCTGGTTCCTCTTCTTCCCTGGGTATTGAGCTAGAACGAGCAAGGAAAAGAAATACTGTATATTACAAGCAAACTTTTAGAACCCAAAGGAAGTAAAAATGTCTTACCCCAAACCAACATGTTGTCCAATAAAAACAGAAATGGCCCCATTTGTGAAGAGCTGTGGCTCTCCCACAGTTGTCCCAAAAGGAAATACCCGCTAATAATGGTCCATTTCCTGATTATCTTCCCTCTTCTTTGTGAGAGCCCTCTCACTGAGAAATAACAGAAAATTGAAAGGATCACGCACTGCATTTAGTTGAAATGTCTTCTTGTTACTCTCCTTTAATGTGGGATAGTTTCCAGACATTTCATCTTTTATGACATTGAATTTTTGAAGAATCCAGGCCAGTACTTTTGTAAAATGTCCCCAAATTTGGATATGTTTGATAGTTTCTTCTTGATTAGATTCAGGCTCGATATTTTTGGCAAGAATCCCACACAGGCGGCGTTGTGTCCTCAGGTGTCACACCAGAGGCCATTATGTCTATTTATCCATTATTGGTGATGTTAGTTTTGATCACTTAGTTAAGGTGGTGTCTGCCGGATTTCTCCTTCATAAAGTACCTTTTCCCCATTGTAATTAATAAGTAACCTAGGGGATGAAATTTGGAGACTGTGTGCATATCCCCTACCCCATCAACATTTCACCCAGTGGTTTTAGCATCCATTAAAAAATTCATACCTGAATTAGTTATTACTGTGGTGGTTGAAAAACGATGGTTTTGTAATTGTATCATTCCTCCATATTTATTGACATTCTTCTACAAAGAAGGGCTTTTTCTTCTCCCTTCCCTCTTTTATTCAGTATAAATGTAGACTGGGAGATTCTTTTTTTAATGCAATGTGTTATTATCCATTACTGCCATTATTACTATCATTATTAATTTTGATGTTCAAGTTGCCCCAAATCTGGTTAGGGGAGCCCCTTCAAGCAAATTCGGTGTCCTTTTGACGTGGCCCTTTCAGTTTTGGGGGGTTTTTTTAAATAATTTTTTTAAATTAATTAATTAATTAATTTATGGCTATGTTGGGTCTTCGTTTCTGTGCGAGGGCTTTCCCTAGTTGTGGCAAGCGGGGGCCACTCTTCATCGCGTTGCGCGGGCCTCTCACTGTCGCGGCCTCTCTTGTTGCGGAGCACAGGCTACAGACGCGCAGGCTCAGTAGTTGGGGCTCACGGGCCTGGTTGCTCCGCGCCATGTGGGATCTTCCCAGACCAGGGCTCGAACCTGTGTCCCCTGCATTGGCAGGCAGATTCTCAACCACTGCGCCACCAGGGAAGCCCTCCCTTTCAGTTTTTAACACATTACAGTGGTATTTAGAATGAAAGACAGAGATCAAGGGAAATGTGGAAGAAGGAAGAAGACCAGGAAGAACTAGGCAAGAGGATAGTTACGGTCCCAGTGGCAGTTCTTTTCAGTCAAAACAGAGATCACATCTTCAGCCAGAGCTTCCATGTCCACCACTGTGGGTCAGAGCAATAGGGACAGACCTTGCGGTAGTTGACGTGCATGGGAAGTCTCTTGGAAAGAATTCGGGATATGTCCCCTGATAGGTTCAAAAAGGCCTGGCAAATAGCCCATTTTCAGAAGGATGTAGGACTCCTCTTAAGAGAGGGGAGTGGATCACCACTGATTGGCCCATGGTTGTTAAAGGAGAGTAGACGTTCACAAGATGAATGGGATGGGGGTGGGGAGAGAGGCTATTCTGTGAATCCCCCTCCGGCCAGTCCTGAAGGTAAGAGAGGCAACTGACACGACGGTGAACTCTGTGACACTTGGAAGTTCAAGCAGCACTACTCTGGGCTCCTTCTAGCAGGTGGTAACACAAGGTAAGCCTCTTCTTTTTGGCAACAGAGTCCCGTGTAGGGACTCTGGTTCTAGGGAAGCCACGAAGAATCTCCACCTGGCAGAACAGAGCAGACACCACAGGTGGAGACTTCTTCATGCGTACTGGGGACTGACTCCCAGAAATACTTGAAGTGGGAGAGAAGATGGACTATTTGGATAATCCTGCATGAACAACAGAGGCAAGAGCAAGATTAACGTGAGTTACAAAGTAAATAGTGCTATACCTGAATGGTAGACTTGGAAGCAAAGGCTCAGGGGCATTCTGCTACGTCTCAAGGTTAACTAGCTAGTGAGTGGTATTCATAGGGCTTGAACTCCTAGGCCAAACATTCTTCCCTTTCCAAAAGGGAAATGAAGAATTCCAGAAGAATGGAAAGAGAAGAGAACAGATCACCATAGGAAGAAACACAAGGATGACAATGAACTAGAAATAGCCAGAGAAGGGTCTGCATGCAATAAACAAACAGACCATCCCACAGGAGCAGAATTAAATGGATGGGAATGATCAGGGACATGCCTTACTAGCTCTGCCGACAAACATGGTCTGCAGAGGAATGCAGTGGAGAAAAGAAAGGGGAAACTGAACCTCAAGGAAAACAGAAGTGATCACAGAGGAACAAGGCAAGAAGCCAGAGAACAGTGAGAGAGTCAATGCTTAGCCTTTAGTCTCTTCCATTCATTTTTTGGGCAACTCCCACTATTCAAAAGTATTCATGAGAAACTAAGATGCCTTCATGGAAACACTTCAACAAAAGCACAAGATCAAACCTGGATGAGAATGGCAGCCAGTGCCTAATACAGGCACTTTGCTTTTCTGTTTTAAATCCCTGAGCATCATTTACAAGAAAAATACACTTCCCTTCGGAGACTAAGTTTGCTTGTATGCACTATCTATTGCCGCCCCCTAGTGATGCATTTGAGATGTGCACTAAGAATCCACTGGTAGAGTTGAAAAATTAAATGACCCAATGATAATAATTATAATGCCTCTTTATACTTGTACAATATCGCAGGTCCTCAAAATGGTTTTCTGTATCCTGACAAAAGCCCCGTGAAACAGGCAAGGTGTATTCCACCAGTAAGTCGCCTCAAGCTGACATTGCTTGGGAACCTGTTAATCAAAACCTAGGGGTTTGGAGTGAGACCTGCACTTGAAGCCTGGTGCTGCCATGCATCCCTTTGTGATGTCCAGCCAGGGGCTTATACTCTGTGCCTCCATCTCCATTCGTGTGAAAGCGGGGGGGTGGGGGTGGGCGAAGACTGCAAGTATAACAGAGATGCAATAAGGACTCAGTCATATTTTTGCAGGCTTGAGCACTGAGTCAGGTGCACAGATAAGGCCTGTAAAAATGATAGGGCTGCTGCTTCTGCTGCTAACAGCATCTCTGAGGAGGGGTTTTCACTGCCTCAGAAACCCATTTACGGTTTCTGAACCTGCTGGGAGCCATCTTACTGAAAAACATGTCACTCTAACTGCTTAAATCTATTCTCTTTTGCTCAATTTTCCTTATCTTCCAGTCGTTTCTCCCTTTTTAACCTGGCTTACAGTTCACATCTAAGGGAGAAGAGCCTTGACATTGCAAGAGTCCTGCCATCCCTCAGCTTTGGTCTCAAGCCCAGAGCCATGTACAAACCCAGAGGATGCCCTTTCCTGATGCTCCCTTGGTTCCTGTGACAGTGTATCTGCCCAGCTCTGGGCACCGAGGGAGCCCAGCACAACCAGAAGAGCATGTTCAGACCAGGCTGTGTTCAGAATGGATTCTCTTCCTCAAAGACTTTAGCCCCTGGTGGATAAAGAGGAACCAGTGGTCATGAGGAAGGGCAGAAAAGTCCATAGGGAGCTCTTTAAGACGCGAAATCAGACTCATAATCAGACACACGCACACAAGTTCAGAGCAATTATAGGCTCATGAGATCGCTTTGGGGATGATGGGAAATAATTCCTGTAGTTGGCTACCAAAAATAGCTCCAGCACCTGGACTGAGCAGATGTCAGGATGAAGAGCAAATACCTTTGACACAACAGGAGTCACCCAGGCAGCCCTCGGAACAAGCGTTAGCCTCTGTCTCCATTCCATGGAGGAGTCAAGACTCCACCAGGTACTTCGGGGTCTTATGAGATAAATGGGGAGAAAAAAAGGGAAATCGGGGACTGCAGGAACTTCTTTATTCAGGTGCCTCCTTTCTGTTGCTGAAGAAAATGCCACCCTTGCCACCTCCAAGGTGCAGAGGACTGAAATTTTTTTTTACCGTGCGGTAGGAAGAAGCTCTCCAAAATTCATGCTCTGGGATGTGAGACATGGGGCGTACAGCCGAGCTCGTGCTTGCTTCTCTGCATTGAGGCTAGAGAACTTGTACTCCAGTCCCTAAAGGGGAAGCAGGAGATGCCATCATGGTCTCAGCTTCTTCAAAACTTCCGGTCGGTCCTGCAAGCCCACGCCAAGGACCGACAGAACTGTAACAAGGTAAGGACCCAGTCTGCAGACCCGCCCCAGGAGCCAGGGACACTTGGGAATCAGAGCCCATCATATTTGCACTCAACAAACATCTGTTAGATTGATCTGAAGGGTTCTATTCACGTGTATTGAAAAAACCCCAAGATGCCTCCAAGTTTTAGGTAACAATGGATTAAGGATGCAGGACCAAGAAGTTATAACTCTTCCTTTAGGAGACAAACGTTCCTTGAGTCCCTTCTAAGTGCCAGGCACTGTGTTATATGCTTGACCCAGTTTTATCCTTTAGTCCTCACAATGATCCTGTGAATCCCTGCTTGACAGATACCTATGGCCACACAGCTTGAGGGACAAAAGGATTTGGAACCAATTCCTGGTTACTTGGAAGTGATCTAACTACAATGCTGACATCCCAAGAAGCAGCAAATGTCACTGTTTAGGTGAGAGCTGTCACCTAAAAAGATGGCATATCCAGTCCTGCACAGCTTGACTCAGGCAGCATTTAATAGGCAAGCTGTGCACCTCATCAGCCCAGTCTGGACACCAAAACCTTGACTGCAGTTGCCAAGTAGGGACCACCCCATTCAGGAACTTGAAGGGTATCTTTAACTGTATGAAGCCAGCCAAAAGAATCACCTTCGCCCCAGGGAATGGAGCTAAGAACATAGGCTGTACATCACACTGCCTGTGTGAAGCCTTGATTGGGCCACTCAATAGCTGTGTGATCTTGGGCAAGTCAATGAGTCTCTCTGAGTCTCACTTTTCTCTTCTGTACAATAAGGTAATACGAGAATCTACTTCACTCAGTGTGAAAGTTAAATGAGATGATATACTTAGAGTACTTAGCACAGCAGCTGGAATGCAGCGATCATTCAATAAATGTTCACCATTATTATTACTATCATTAAAGTTAATCAGAATTATACACAACAAAAGATAAATAATCTACAGAGGGGTGGACTCTGATACTAACTTCCAGTCTCTCCTTGCTAGGAACTGATGAACACCTCTAGCCAGGTATAGCTAAAGTAAATTTCTTCTTTTCTTTGGTTTTGCATTTTATGCAGATACTGTTCTATGTGACACATGACTTCCTCCTTTCCCTCTTCACGTCTGTGTCTGGGGGAAGGCAGAGCTTCCAGACTGGTCAGTGGACACTGTGATCATTAGAGCATTCACAGAGGCTGAGAAGGAAGTCTGGTGATGGTACCCCTGGGGTCTGAGTAAGAGAACTGTCTACTCTCCCATCCAGTGCTCATCAATGCCATGATACCATGACCTGTCCTTTCCTGGAATCAGAGTCCTTAATATGAAATGCAAGGAATAAGTAATATTTGCTCCAAGTCTATATATAACTGTTAATATAGTCTCTATCTACTGCATTTTGCAGGGAAAGCTACTTTCTTGCTTCACCACCACTTGTTGGCATGTATGTGCACAGCACTGCACAGTGTATTCATTCAGGGCTCTCCAGAGAAAGAGAATCTGGAGGGTGTGTGTGTGTGTGTGTGTGTGTGTGTGTGTGTGTGTCTGAGTGTGTTCACACATTCAGATACACAGAGAGATTCATCGTAAGAAATTGGCCCATGTGATTATGGAGGCTGACAAGGGTGAGTCAGCAAGCTGGAGGCCCAGGAATACTGATGGCGCAGTTCCAGTCTGAAGGCCAGCAGGATTCAGGAAGAGCTGATGCTTCAGTTCAAGTGTGAAGGCAGGAAAAACCGATGTGCTAGCTCAAAGGCAGTCAGGCAGGAGGAATTCTCTATTACTTGGGAGAGGTCAGCCTTTTTGTTCTAGTCAGGCCTTCAACTGATTGGATGAAGCCCACCCATTAGGAAGGACAGTCTGCTTTACTCAATCTACCAATTCAAATGTTAATCTCATCCAAAAATACCCTCACAGAAACACTCAGAATAATGTTTGATCAAAGATACGTGCACCTGTGGCTCAGTCAACACATAAAATTAACCACCACATGCAGTGTGAGGTTTTTTCTCTCTGTTAGCTCTGTCTCCCTGGTTCTTCCCCCTTCAGCCCATGATTTAGGCATGATAAAGGTTTTATACTCTGCCATTTCCAAAGTGAGTATGAGTTGAAAAGCACCTCCTGTAGTACAGAGGCAAAAACTTCTCCAATAAAATTTCCTGAGCGGCAGTATCATGAGCTGCAACACATTGAAAAGGAAACAGCAAAATCTTGGCGACCAGACCTGGTTTGAATCCTGGTTCTACCTCTTCCTGGTTGGTCGATCTTGGAAATGTTACTTAATCTCTTCAGTCCTCAGTTTTCTCATCCTTAAAATGGACATAATAATATCCCACTCTTGCAGGGAAACCAGGGGAATAAAACAACGTGTAAAACACTTGACACCCACAGGCATTGAGTAAGCAGAGCCTCTGTCTGCTTTGTTCCCGTGTAACCTTATAAATGGCCCTTGTTGCAGCAGCTGAGTGTGGTTTGTGCCCTACCATCTCATCCTGCCTCATCATGCAGGATCTTCCACTGCCTCGAGGCTAACAGCCCTCACATGGTGCCTCTTACGTTGTTATTGCTGTTGGGTTGCAGTAATTGTTTCAGAAAATCTGTTAGGCCCAACCCTCTAGAGACTCCTACTGTGCCCCAGAATAGCTTACATTAAAAATGAGCATCTTCGACTCTTCATTTCTTACCCTAAGCGCCCTGGGACATGTTTAAAACAATAATCAAAGCAGCATAACCAGTTGACACAAGTCTTGAATAAAAGCAGCCTGTACCTCATCTCATTCCTCTTGAGATCATTAAATGACGTTCAGTCCCACTTTAAATAAAGCCTTTCTTTCCAGGGGATGAGATTGAGGTGTTTAACATCCTAAAGTCACTCTGCTAGCTACCTGGCCCTTCCTCCTCATTCCTCCTGAACCCCGCCCCTGTTCATTCTCACTTCCACCTCTCTCAATAGCCTCCTTAGTTTCTTGCTCTCCTGCCCCAATATCGACAATGATGGTGACAGTAACAACCTGGGAACACCCACAACGTGCCAGGCCCTGTTATAAGGAACTTATAGGTGCCAAGTCATTGACCTCCCACAACAAACCAGAACAAATTGAGAGGCTCTTATCCATTCTTGAGCATTTCTTCTCCCTCCCTCTCGTCCCCAAGCCCTTACCCTCTATCTCCTAAATAACCCCTGAATCCATCCTTTCTCTCATCTGCGTGGTCCTGCTTTAGCTCACGCTCTCATCACCTCTCGCCTGGATTCTTACCACTACAACCTCTTCCCTGGTCTCCTGGCCACTACTGTCTCCTTCCCTACACCATCCTCCACGTGACCACATTATTCATTCAGTCCTTCACTCATCTAACAAAGTGTTGCTAGGCGGCTGTTATGTGCCACGCACTGTAGTAGTTTTGGGGTCACCAAAATGGTAAGATAGTCTCTGACCCCAAGGAGCTCACAGTATTGGGAAAGTCAGACAGACAAACAAAAGATAATAGTCGGTGTTAACAGAATAGAAGACTGTGCAACATGTGAAACAGAAACTCAGAGGAAGGACTATTAGATTCTGCCTAGCATTGTGTAACAGGATTGGTTTGGGCCGCAAATCAACTAAGGTGGTTTAAACAAATTGTTTGTGTTTTTGTTTCTGTCTACATACTCAGAAGTCCAGAGGTGAGAAGTTACAGGGGTACTTAAGAGTTTCAAAGATTTGGGGGCCTTTTCTGCAATTTCTTTGGCTTGTCCTTCATGTCACAAGATGGCTGCTGCATCTCTAGCCATTCTGTATTCAAGGCAGGAAAAAGAGGAAAAGGCTAAAGGGCTGAACCAGCTCATGTGCTCTTTTTTTTTTTCTTTTTAATCAAGAGAGATTTTGCTTTCCCAGAAGCCCCTCTACTTAAGGTTCACAGCCCAGATCTGGGTTACATGGCCACTCTAAGCTACAAGGGAAGCTAGAAAAGTGAGTATCTGGCTTTTCGGCCCCTATATTGGGAGGCAGCAAAGGAGAAGGAGGTTGGGTATACCTTTTGGATGGACAGGCCACACATGGTCAGGAATATTTCAAAGCAGATATGATGCTTGCTATGGCCTGAGTGTGCCCTCCCAAAATTCATATGTTGAAACCTAAGCCCCAAGGTGATAGCATTAGGAGATGAGCCTCTGGGAGGTGATTAGGTCATGAGGAAGAGTCCTCATGTATGTAATTAGTGCCCTTATACAAGAGGCCCTTGAGAGTTCCTTTGCCCCTTCCACCATGTGAAGACACAACGAGAAGTCTGTACCTGGAAGTGGGCCCTCAACCCACCATGCTGGCACCCTAAGTTCTCAGACTTCCAGCCCTCAGAACTGGGGAAAATGTGTTTCTGTTGTTTTTAAGCCACCCAGTCTGTGGTATTTTGTTATAGCAGCCTGAATGGACTAAGACATGCTTAAGCCAAGTCTTGATTCCTAACTCACAATCCATAAATGAGTGCCATCATTGCTGTGCTGGTTCTCATTCAGAGATGCTTCAAGAGTGAAATTCTATGTACAGAATTGTTACGTCACCATTACCGTGTACCTGCTCGACAACAGGAGGGGAGAACCACTTAGACGAAGGCAGAAACACACCTAAATTCTCCATCACCCTCCCCTGTACCTCCTGTTCCACCCCCTCATCCCACTCTGCCACTCCCCACCCTAAATTCCCTTCTCTGCCTGTACCTGCCACTTTAGGCCTTTGGGAGCTGAGACGTTGTATCCTCCTGGGAGCCGTCCCTGACCTGGGTCAGTGGCCTGTCACTGGCTTTTCCATGACCTGTAACCCCCCGTGGCCCCATGAGCTCTGTAGAGACACCATCAGGTCTCTTATTCTCTGCTGTGTCCCAGCCCCAGAACTTCTGCCTGGTTCCTAGAAGAGGTACAGTAAAAACTTGTTGAATGAATAAAAGTCACACATCCTCTGTAAACATACTGTAACATACCCGTAGTTTTAGGAAAGTGCCCTTATTCCTACCCCAAAAGCAGGCAAGTAAGCAAACAAACAGAAACCACCCTAGAAATGAAGCCAAGAAGGAATGGGCTTAACCTTGATGTGCCCAATACCAAGATGCTGTTCATGTTGAGGTCTGTAGATAATCCCAACACTGGAACCCAGTTTAGAAAGAATAAGAAAGACATACCAGTAAATTAGGCTGAGACACGGTGCTTAAGGAATCTAAATGGGCTTCCTGGCAACAAGGGCTCAGTTCCCCTGCCACAGATGCACTCCGGAACACGTGCTGGTGCCTGAGTGCTGAGGGCTGCTCTGGTTCACCATGGGGGGTGGGAGGATTTCCATTACCGAGACTCAGCCCGTGCCAACACTTCAGTTTTCTCACTGCAGCCCTCTGGGGTAAGAGACTTTGCTGTATGTGGGAAGGTGCTAAAAGGCTCAACACACTGCGGTAACTACTAAGCCCCCGTGGCCACGCTAGACAGCAGACCATGCTCCTTGCCCACACAGTGTGCGCTGGGCGCTCTTCTGCACGGCTCTCCTTCAGCACTGCCTCTGGGATCTGAGCTCCCTGGTGTGACTCCCAACCCTGAGTCCTTCCTTCCCAGCCTTGGAGATCTCGCACCTGCACTTGCCTTGAGGGCAGGAACATGCTGGTTACCTCCACCTCCGTTCATAGGCCTCTGATGGTATCTTCAGCTTTTGTCTGCTGAGGTCTTTTCTGGACAGAATCCAAGACAATCCCACTAGCTTTTTCCCTCACACGGCTCGTGTCTGGTCCATGGCAGACACCCACATATCCTGTATTCTGAAAAATGTGGTAGTGTGGGCCATCCAGCATGGCCACCTCTCCTTTAACGTGCCATCAAAGCAACCATCTCTCAGCCTTTGGATTTTCCAGGAGGGAATCAGTCACCAGTCCACTCTGTTTTCCAAATGCGGAGGATGCATTACAAGCTCTTGAGACGGTCCCATTGAAGGCCCTCCCTCTTGACTGGAGATGAAGGATCCGACCCTCCAATTTCTACCCACCCTGGTGAGAGTGGGACTCACAGTACAATAACAGCAATCTCTGAAAAATTCCCTTTTCAACTAATTTCTAACTTCAAACCCTATTATGCCATCACTGTGGATGTGGGAAATAAGGGCAGCAGGACCATTCCCCCATCTTCCATTTTCAGAGTCCTTATATTGCAGAGTCCTGCCCCACTTGACAGTTTCATCTCTACATAAGCTTCCACTTGAATATACTATGATACAGATTTGGAGCTCTTTGTCAAGCACGTGTAAGAGACAAGGGGTAACAGGATTTTGTATATTCACAGAAGAGATATAGATACGTGGAATCATAGAGAAAGGAATGAAATCAATAGGTATTATAATTTTTTTTTTAAAGGCTGTTGAGGGCAAATGGCAGGACCTGTGGGATTTAGAGGCCAAGAGATCTG
This sequence comes from Orcinus orca, assembly GCF_937001465.1. Taxonomy (NCBI): domain Eukaryota; kingdom Metazoa; phylum Chordata; class Mammalia; order Artiodactyla; family Delphinidae; genus Orcinus; species Orcinus orca. Next base: position 156,482,504 of record NC_064560.1, on the reverse strand, counting down.
GAATGATGGGAGATGGTATCAGAGGTTGGAACACTGGAGGCTAATGACAAGGTTCAAGGTGTGCTCATAGGTGTGAAAGAGACAAAGGTCTTTGGAGTTGCAGTAGTCTGAATCATGTCCCCCCAAAAGATAGCTACATCCTAATCCCCAGAAGCTCGGCATGTTATGTTACATGGTAAGGCGAACTTGCAGATGTGATTATTTTAAAAATCTTGAGGTAGGAAAATTATCTTCGATTATCAAGGTGGGCTTTATGTATAATCACAAGGATCCCTCCTTAAGAGGAAGGCAAGAAGACCAAAAGAGGAATTAGGAGGTGTGACAACAGAAGCAGGAGGCTGGAGTGAGATAAGGAAGGGCTCACCAGCTGAGGAATACAGGAGGCCTCCAGAAGCTAGAAAAGACGAGGGAGGGACTACCCTGGTGGTGCAATGGTTAAGAATCCACCTGCCAATGCAGGGGACATGGGTTCAAGCCCTGGTCCGGGAAGGTCCCACATGGCGCGGAGCAACTAAGCCCGTGTGCCACAACTACTGAGCCTGCATTCTACAGCCCGCGAGCCACAACTACTGAGCCCGTGTAAGACAACTACTGAAGCCCGCGAGCCTAGAGCCCATGCTCTGCAACAAGAGAAGCCACCGCAGTGAGAAGCCTGCGCACCGCAACAGAGTAGCCCCCACTCGCCGCAACTAGAGAAAGCCTGTCCGCAGCAATGAAGACCCAACACAGTCATAAATAAATAAATAAAATTTATTTAAAAAAAAAAAGACAAGGGAACAGATTCTCCTCAAGAGCCTCCAGAGGGAACCACTCCTGCTGACACCTTGACTGTAGTGCAGTGACATCGATTTTGGACTTCTAGCCTCCAGAACTCTAAGAGAATAAATTTGTGCTGTTTTTAAGCCACTAAATTCATGGTAAATTGTTATAGCAGCCATAAGAAACTCTACAGGAGTCAAGGTCTAAAAACTGTAAGCCTAGAAGGCTGAGTGAAATATCCACATGGACGTTCAGATCACCTGTGATGGTTGTGGAACTTGTACTGGAGAGAAAGCTACAAGGTGGATGCCAGTTTTTAACAAATGGGGAGAAATGACTAGGAGGCATATGGTTGACAGCAAAGAGGAGACACAATATTTCTAGATAGCATAAGATTTAAGGGAGTAGTTTTTTTTTTTTTTTTTTAAAGAATGTTTGAGGGGATATCAGTTTTCCAAAGAAAAGGATTTCCAGAGGGAGAAGTAGAAAGATTCAGGTGGGAAGAAAGCAAGCAGATTGGGTCAGTGGGGAAAAAACACAGGGCAGTGTGAGGAAGAAAATCTGGGAGAGGATGTTTGATTAGAGGGTCTATCAGTTAAGGTCCGATCAAGACACAAAAACCCACAAAATTTGAACAGGGAAAGTTTAATATAAAGAATTATTAACTATACCAGGGGATGACCTCTAACAGGGTAAAAATAACTCTAAAGAATACCTCAGGGCTGAGGTAGAGTACCTAGAGAAGGACAGAGTTGGAAGGGAAGGCAGGAATTCAAGCCTCACTGGAGAAGCCTGGAGAAGGCAGAGAAGTTCACTAGGTTGCCCTGGGCCACAGCTGGTCTGCAGTCACTGAACAAGCAGGAACACCCATCCCAGGTGCAGATGATAGGAGATCGCAGCCAGGAGTGGTTGTATCAGTTTCCTATCACTGCTGTAACAAATTACCATAAACCTAGTGTCTTAAAACTGCACAAATTAATTTTCTTATCATCCTGGAGGTCAGAAGTCCTTCATGGGTACCACTGTATAAAAATCAAGGTGTTGACAGGCCTGAGTTCCTTCTGGAGGCTCTAGGAGAGTATCCTTTTCCTTGCCTTTTTCAACCTTCTAGAAAGTCTAGGCTTTGGATTACCAAAAACTCAACTTTGGCATTGGAAAGCTCTATAAAAACTCCAAAAACTATACTCCCACAATAATACATCTTTCCAGATGACCTTCAAAAGGAAATCACTAGCAAAATGAAGCACGCAGTTAAAAACACTTAGCATGGTACCTGGAAAACAGCATTCAATAAATGTATGTAATTATTCCAATTGCTATTATTAACATTGATAAAATGCCCCCAAGTAAACGGTTAATTAGTTGCTTTATAGGGGCATCAGTCATAATCCAGTTAAAAGTTAGGTGGTATATGCTAATTGAATGTATGTTCTAGGGTGCTGGGCGATGTCTAAGGTGGTGAAGTAGTCCATCCTTCACTCCTAAGCCATTCTGAGAGTGACTAGAGAGCGGGGCCAGTTGTCTCTAAGGCTACTCATAACATTCAAACCATTCTATGAGAAAACTTTGTATTTTCTATGCAAGTATGGGTAGGAAATGCAGTTAGATTATTCAAAATAGGTGTCAAGGTACGGTCAGATAGTTACCAAGATTGGTTGTCAGAAAAAAACCCTGTTCCACCTGACTGGACATGTTCATCTGTTTTAACAGAAGATCGAGTCCATAGAAACTGTCCCCTAAGGGAACATAAAGGCAAAGAGTCTGTAAGAGTCTTTATACCTGGGTTTCTATATTGTCCTCACACTGCTGAGTGCATAAATCATCCTATCCTTGGTATCAAAAGTGAGAAAAACTTGTTTTTCTTATCAAATTTTATTCCAACTGAGTCTTCCTTCAAGGCACTAAAAATCATAACACTGGTCAATGCGAGAATAGCATTCATGCCTATAAAGAAATTCACCAAAGAGGAGAAAAACTTAAGATAAATTTGTTTTTAAAAAAATACTCCTTGCGTGGCATAATCAGGAAGTAACAAGAAACACCAAGAAAACCACCAATTAGCACTTCACCCTTTTTAGGCCTACTTTGGGAGAATTCGGTTTTCAGCGTGATAGGCAGAGCACATGCTGCAATCTCTCCCACCTCATATTTGTAGAAATTAGAAAAGTAATATAAAAAAATTAGTAAATATTTACCAATATTTGAAAACAGGAACTCTCATTTGACAAGAAACTGTGAAGAAACTGCAAAAGAAGAAAAGCAAATTGAAAACCATAATGCATGATTTTCAATGTGTGGTCCCCAAACAAGCAACATGAGCATCACTTGGAACTTATTTGAAATGCAAATTCTTGAGCCCCACCCCAGACCTAATAAACTAGAAACACAGTTTGGGAACCACGGGAATTAACAAATTTGAATTTAACAAATAGAAAATATCCGTTCTTTTCAATTGCTTGGAATATTTACAAGTATTGACGATGAACTTGGCAACAAAGGAATTGCTGAAGAAAATTCATTATTGCATTTAGATTAGAATTTACTAGAGCCACAGTTTTATTTTACTTACACAGCTAGCAAGGAGAAAAACTAGATGCACAGGCCGAAAAGCCTGCACAATTTAGGCGGTGATGGAACTTAACACAATTCATCAATGTAAGTGAAGTTCCATTTCCTACAACCATAGTGTATGGACTACAATCAACAATACCATATTTCAGATATTTTGAAAGGAATACTGCATTCAGCAGATAAACAGAAACTCTGTACTTGGCATGGAATGAAATCTCAAGAACTCTGTATTGAATAGCCCAGGAAGAACCTGCTCTTAACTCAAAAACTCATTAATTTCTTGACTGTTCATAGAAAAAGCATGAGACAATGTATAAATATAAACGTAAATAAGACTTTTCCCCACCTTTTTTTTTCTTTGGCTGCATTGTGTCTTTGTTGCTGCACGCGGGTTTTATCTAGTTGCGGTGACCAGGGGCTACTCTTCGTTGTGGTGTGCAGGCTTCTCGTTTGCAGTGGCTTCCCTTGTTGCGGACCACGGGTTCTAGGTGTGCGAGCTTCAGTAGCTGTAGCACGTGGGCCCTAGAGTGAGCAGGCTTCAGTAGTTGCAGCACATGGGCTTAGTAGTTGCGGCACTCAGGCTTCGGTAGTTGTGGCCCACGGGCTCTAGAGTGCAGGCTCAGTAGCTGCGGTGCATGGGCTTAGTTGCTCTATGGCATGTGGGATCTTCCCAGACCAGGGCTTGAACCCATGTCCCCTACATTGACAGGCGGATTCTTTTCTTTTTTTTTTAACATCTTTATTGGAATATAATTGCTTACAATGGTGTGTTAGTTTCTGCTTTATAACAAAGTGAATCAGCTACACATATACACATATCTCCATACCTCTTCTCTCTTGCATCTCCCTCCCTCCCACCCTCCCTATCCCACCCCTCTAGGTGGTCACAAAGCACCGAGCTGATCTCCCTGTGCTATGCAGCTGCTTCCCACTAGCTATCGATTTTACATTTGGTAGTGTATATATGTCCATGCCACTCTCTCACTTCATCCCAGCTTACCCTTCCACCTCCCCGTGTCCTCAAGTCCATTCTCTAGTAGGTCTGCGTCTTTAATCCTGTCCTGACCCTAGGTTCTTCATAACCTTTTTTTTTTTTTTAGATTCCATATATATGTGTTAGCATACGGTATTTTTCTCTTTCTGACTTACTTCACTCTGTGTAACAGACTCTAGGTCCATCACCTCATTACAAATAACTCAATTTCATTTCTTTTCATGGCTGAGTAATATTCCATTGTATATATGTGCCACATCTTTTTTATCCATTCATCTGTTGATGGACACTTAGGTGGCTTCCATGTCCTGGCTATTGTAAACAAAGCTGCAGTGAACATTGTGGTACATGACTCTTTTTGAATTATGGTTTTCTCAGGGTATATGCCCAGTAGTGGGATTGCTGGGTCCTATGGTAGTTCTATTTTTAGTTTTTTAAGGAACCTCCATACTGTTCTCCATAGTGGCTGTATCAATTTACATTCCCACCAACAGTGCAAGAGGATTCCCTTTTCTCCACACCCTCTCCAGCATTTATTGTTTGTAGATTTTTTGATGATGGCCATTCTAACCTGGTGTGAGGTGATACCTCATTGTAGTTTTGATTTGCATTTCCGTAATGATTAGTGATGTTGACCATCCTTTCATGTGTTTGTTGGCAATCTGTACATCTTCTTTGGAGAAATGTCTATTTAGGTCTTCTGCCCATTTTTGGATTGGGTTGTTTTTTTGATATTGAGCTGCATGAGCTGTTTGTAAATTTTAGAGATTAATCCTTTGTCAGTTGCTTCATTTGCAAATATTTTCTCCCATTCTGAGGGTTGTCTTTTCATCTTATGGTTTCCTTTGCTGTGCAAAAGCTTTGAAGTTTCATTAGGTCCCATTTATTTTTGTTTTTATTTCCATTTCTCTAGGAGGTGGGTCAAAAAGGATCTTGCTGTGATTTATGTCATAGAGTGTTCTGCCTATGTTTTCCTCTAAGAGTTTGATAGTTTCTGGCCTTACGTTTAGGTCTTTAATCCATTTTGAGCTTATTTTTGTGTATGGTGTTAGGGAGTGATCTAATCTCATACTTTTACAGGTACTGTCCAGTTTTCCCAACACCACTTATTGAAGAGGCTGTCTTTTCCCCACTGTATATTCTTGCCTCCTTTATCAAAAATAAGGTGACCATATATGCATGGCTTTATCTCTGGGCTTTTTATCCTGTTCCATTGATCTGTATTTCTGTTTTTGTGCCAGTGCCACACTGTCTTGATTACCGTAGCTTTGTAGTATAGTCTGAAGTCAGGGAGCCTGATTACTCCAGCTCCCTTTTTCTTCCTCAAGATTGCTTTGGCTATTCGGGGTCTTTTGTGTTTCCATACAAATTATGAAATTTTTTGTTCTAGTTCTGTGAAAAATGCCATTGGTAGTTTGATAGGGATTGCAATGAATCTGTAGATTGCTGTGGGTAGTATAGTCTTTTTCACAATGTTGGTTCTTCCAATCCAAGAACATGGTATATCTCTCCATCTGTTTGAATTATCATTAATTTCTTTCATCAGTGTCTTATAGGTTTCTGCATACAGGTCTTTTGTCTCCTTAGGTAGGTTTATTCCTAGGTATTTTATTCTTTTTGTTGCAGTGGTAAATGGGAGTGTTTCCTTAATTTCTCTTTCAGATTTTTCATCATTATTGTATAGGAATGCAAGAGATTTCTGTGCATTAATTTTATATCCTGCTACTTTACCAAATTCATTGATTAGCTCTAGTAGTTTTCTGGTAGCATCTTTAAGATTCTCTATGTGTAGTATCATGTCATCTGCAAACAGTAACAGCTTTATGTCTTCTGATTTGGATTCTTTTATTTGTTTTTCTTCTCTGATTGCTGTGGCTAAAACTTCCAAAACTATGTTGAATAATAGTGGTGAGAGTGGGCAGCCTTGTCTTGTCCCTGATCTTAGTGGAAATGGTTTCAGTTTTTCACCATTGAGGACAATGTTGGCTGTGGGTTTGTCATACAGGGACTTTATTATGTTGAGATAAGTTCCCTCTATGCCTACTTTCTGGAGGGTTTCGACAGGCGGATTCTTAACCACTACACCACCAGGGAAGTCCCTCCCCACCTGTTTAACTCTGTTTCCTGTGTTCCTGAGGTCACCGGAAAATAAATATTCCCCATGGCTCTCATTTTCTAACAGAAGAGGATAACAAACAGCCTGGCAAAGTAATGTGAAAATTCAAACTACTCCACAGATAAAATCATTTCCTGCCAAAGCTTAGCATTCTTGCAGATAACCTCTTTTATTTTAAACCAAAACTAAATAATATTTTTGGTTTACAATTTTTCTTTCTTCTGAAGTCTCCACATATTAAGGAGAAAAACAAAAAACAAACAAACATGACATGTCACACAGGTCATGTTCACGGACTCAAATGCAATAATATTCAAAAACAATACTTTAAAAATCCGTGATGTGGAAAATACACATGCTCAAAAAAATAATCTCTTAGCTTAAAGGAAATCAAAACAAAAGTTAACACAAAATTTTTTAAATTGGTGATAAATGTTTATCATCAGAGGTATGTACAAATAAGCTGTGGCATATCCATAGTTAAAAATGAATGAATAAAAGCTGCATGTATGAATTTTAAAACTAATATTAAGCTAATAAAGCAAATGACAGAATAATTTATATAAAGTTTAAAACATGCAAAACACTATTACATGTTGTTTCTTGGATACATGTATATGTATTAATCATATAACAACATGAAATTAAGTGATAAACACACCACAAAACTATTAGAATAAATGAATTCAGCATGGTTGTAGGATACAAGATTAATATATAAAAATCTGTTGCATTTCTATATACTAATAATGAAATATCAAAAAGGGAAAATAAAAAAAATCCCTTTTAAAATTACATCAAAAAATATTAAAATACCTAGGAATAAACTTAACCAAGGAAGTTAAAGACCTATACTGTGAAAACTATAAAACAGTGATGAAGGATACTGAAGATTCAAAGAAATGGAAAGATATCCTGCAATCTCCAAATTTAATGCAACCCCTGTCAAAATACCCATGACATTTTTCACAGAACTGGAACAAATAATCCTAAAATTTAATATATGGAACCACAAAAGACCCAGAATTGCCAAAGCAACCTTGAGAAAAAAGAACAAAGCTGGAGGTATAACCCTCCCAGTATTCAGACTCTACTACAAAGCTACAGTAATCAAAATACATATACATACTACTATATATAAAATAGATAACCAACAAGGACCTACTGTATAGCACAAGGAACTATACTCAATATTTTGTAATAAGTTATAAGGGAAAAGAATCTGAAAAAAACAAATATATATGTATGTATAAGTGAATCACTTTGCTGTACACCTGAAACTAACACAAATCAACTATACTTCAATAAAAAATTTTTTTTAAGTTGCGCAAACTCCTCTGTGGTGACACAAAAATTTTTTTAAAAAATCAGATTAGCCTGGTATTGGCACAAAAACAGACACATAGAACAACAGAACAGAGAGCCCAGAAATAAACTCAGACACCTACAATTAATGTACAACAAAAGAGGCAAGAATATACACAGTCTCTTCAACGAGTGGTTCTGGGAAAACTGGACAGCTACATGTGAGATAATGAGATTAGAGCATTCCCTCACACCTTCTTAAAAAATAAACTCAAAATGCTTTGAAGACCTAAACCTAAGACCTGAAACCATAAAACTCCTAGAAGAGAACATAGGTGGAATACTCTTTGACATAAATTGTAGCAATATTTTCTTGTATTGGTCTCCTAAGGCAAAAGAAATAAAAGGAAAAATAAACGGTACCTAATTAAACTTAAAAGCTTTTGCACAGCAAAGGAAATCATCAACAAAATGAAAAGACAACCTACTGAATGGGAGAAAGTATTTGGAAATGATGCAACTGACAAGGGGTTAATATCCAAAATATATAAACAGCTCATACAACTCAACATCAAAAAAAGCAAATAACTCAATCAAAAAATGGGCAGAAGGCCTGAATAGACATTTCTCCAAAGAAGACATACAGATGGCTAACAGGAGCATGAAAAGATGGTAGGCATTAGAGAAATGCAAATCAAAACCACAATGAGATACCACTTCACACCTATTGGAATGGCCATTGTCAAAAAGTCTGCAAATAACAAATATTGGAGAGGATGTGGAGAAAAGGGAACCCTTGTACACTGTTGAGGGAATGGAAATTGGTGCAGCCACCATGGAAAACAGTATGAAGCTTAAGAAACTAAAAATAGAACTACCATATGATCTAGCAATTCCACTCCTGGGTACATATTCAGAAAAAATGAAAACACTAATTTGAAAAGATATATACACCCAAATGTTCATAGCACTATTTAAAATAGCCAAGACATGGAAGCAACCCAAGTGCCCATCAACAGATAATTGGATTAAAAGATGTGGGGGGTGGTGGAATATTACTCAGCCATAAAAAAGGAATGAACTACTGCCATTTGCAGCAACATGGATGGACCTAGAGAATATTATGCTTAGTTAAATAAGTCAGACAAAGACATACGCTATATATCATCTGTACGTGAAATCTAAAAAGTAATACAAATGAATGCCTATGCAAAATAGAATCAGACTCAACAGATACAGAAAACAAACTTGTGGTTACCAAAGGGAAGTGGGGAGGGTCAAATTAGGGGTATGAGATTAGCAGATACAATCTACTATATTTAAAATATCGATAGATAAGCAACAAGGATATACTGTACAGCACAGGGAAGTATACCCATTATCTTGTAATAACCTATAATGGAATATAATCCGCAAAAATACTGAATCACTATGCTGTACACCTAAAACGCAATATTGTAAATTAACTATACTTCAAAAAAAATTAAATGATAAACATTACCTTCAGGGCAGTGCCTACCTCTGGAAAGGGAGGGAAATGGGATCAGGGAGAGGTATACAAGATGCTTCATCTGTATCAACTGTTTTGTTCCTTTTATTAAAAAAAAAAAAAAAACTCGAGCAAATATGACAAAATGTTAATATTTGATATTGAGTGGGGTACACGGGGTTTTTTTCTATTATTTTTTCATGATCTTGTGTATCTGAAATATTCATGATTATAAGAACTGAAAGACAGCAAAATCCCCACATATCAAAATCTGTGGGATGCAAATAAGTCCAGAGGAAAACTTACAGCCTCTGAAAGGAATTAGAAAATAAGAAAAACTGAAAATAAATGAATTAACATTTAAAGACAAGAAGTTGGCAAAGTGCAACAAAATAAATGCAAAGAAAGTAAAAAGACTGAAAATGATAAGACCACATATGAATTAAACATAAAACAAAATACAACAAGAAGCGCTGATAGAACTGCCTAGTATAATTTTAAAAACTGTTGGAAAAAAACAATATGCTAGACCAGTAGCCATCAAATTTTTCTTCTCAGAACTCCTTTACACTTTTAAAAGCTCTTCGGTTATTTCTATTAATATTCAATGTAATAGAAGTTAAAGCCAAGAAAAATTATAAACGCTCATTTTAAAGTTTATTTTAAAATCATAATAGGTTCTCGTGAAATATAACTTCATTTTCCAAAACAAACAAACCAAAAAGATGTAGTGAGAAGACTGGCATTGCTTTACATGTTTGCAAATTTCTTTAACATATGGCTCAATAGAAGACAACTGTTTCTACATTCAATCTGTTGTGACAGGTAGTTTTGGTTGAAGTATATGAAGAAAATATGGCCCCATGCAGATATGTCACTGGAAAACAGAGAAGTAGCCATTTCAGGTAACTGTTGATATTGTTTGACACAGCAAAACTCAACACATGGCAATTTCTTAAAGATTAATCATGATGTAGAGTCTGAAACCCTATCAATGAACTTTTTATACTCTGTTACATTAAAATCCATTAGTTTGTCTTGTTCTTTGAATGAATCTTTTACCCAAGCCTGATTTTATAACATTGTGTATTGGTCATTTGGAAAACACTGGTTCACTGAGTTATGCAGATCTTCCAAACGTTGACACATTTCATTATATATACGAAAAAAGCACATTCATTATTACCACTACTGATCTCATCAGAAAAGACATTCTTAAGTGAATCCAATATTGTCTTTACTGGGAGTGAATAGTGGTGAAAATACAGTAACTACTAACACAGTTTGGAACCACTGCTTTGATCCTTGTTGAAGCACCAGCAATTTTATCTACTTGTTTTAACACCATCAGCGAAAAAGGCAAATAGCATCTTAGTATTATCAAAGTAGTTTTGACCTTTTGGAATTCTAGAAAGGACCCCGGCGATGCCCAGAGCACTGCAGACCACAGTTCTGAGAACCACTGAGGTTGAAGATCCCTTGGAAAGTACAGTCAAGAGAAAATGAGAAGGTACAATAACATCAGGAACAAACAGGTTTAATTAAAAAAAGTAATTTTTTAAATTATATACATAATTACACACACATACATATATATATATGTGTGTGAATATATATATATACAAATGAGCCAATAAGAGAAGCAAGCCAGAAGGCTTAAGTTGGAGGATTGAATCCTAGTTCCTCCAGTCAGTAGCTGTGAGACCTTGTTTAATTGTCCCCCCGTGCCTCAATTTCCTTATTTATAAAATGGAGATGTTGATAAAAGCACCCCTTCAATAAATTCTGGTGAGGATTAAATGAGTTAACGCAAGTAAAGTGCTTTAAAAATGTCTGGCATGTGGTAGGTTGTATAAGTGATTAATGTGTTAACTGTCATAATAGAATTCCACCAATGAATATGAAATTGCCCAATTTCTGAGGAAAACACAAATGACAAAAACTGAGTCAAGAAGAAAGAGAAAAATCTATCAATCAGTTGGTAGAACTGCCTGGATTTGGCCTCATTTTCCCAAGCACGGTCTTTGTGCAGCACCTCCTTCTTCTCGTAAGCACAACCTGAGCAGATCCCACAGCTGTCCTGTAACTGCAGCTAATCCAAGTCTAGGTCAGTGGCAGCAACAGGGAGGAGACTGTTCTTTAACTCCTCCTTTGCCCTCCCTTCTCTGGGGACCCAGATGATGAATGGGGTCAAAGGACAAACATCTCTACTCAACCGAGGGTGCAAATGCAGCCCCCTTCTGGTGATCACTGTTCCTCCTGTACACGCCATCTAGGGCAGGTCTCACAAGTGGCAGATGCCCATATATGATTCGTCCTGGGATGCAAGACATGTGAAAATCTGGTCCTGGCTCTAACCCTCTATGGGCAATACAGGTGCTGCCCTGTGGCGGCTGGGGTGAACACTTACAAGGTGCTCAAGCCTTACACAGTGTCACTGACCTGCCAGAAATGTACTAGTTTTACTACACCAAACTGAAGGGTATAGCCTGCTTCTCAGGTATCCCGCCACTCCTCCCTTCCACATCTCTCCGTTCTTTCTAGGGATCACGATGTCTGCTCTCAACTACAGCTGAGTGGAAAGGCCCCATGGTAGAAGCATGGCTGAAACAGCAAGGAGGCCCCCATATGGCATAGCAGGTACCTTAATACTCAGTGGCATAAGGGTCATTCTCCCTCCCTGTAGTCACTCCCCAAACTGAGAAATATTCTCAGGGCTTGCTTCCTGCCTCAATTGGCTGTTAACAGTGGCAAGAGGGGCCACTAGAGACTGAGGACACAGATGACCTCTCTTTTGATGCTCCCATCCTCTCCCAGCGATCTGCCTATAGGACACTGGGGAAGGGTAGACAGCTGGGGATGGATGAGACAAGTAGGCTAGTTTAGCCTTCCATCATTCAGGGTAACTAAGGAACTGGGGATACTTAACCTAGAGGGGAATGGACTTCAGAGAACATGGGCTATCTTGGCATATTTGAAGAATAACTGAATGGGAGTATGGTACGCTTTTCCTATGTGATTCTGGAGTAAGGAAGTAGGACAAACCGATGTGAGTAACAGGAACACAACTTTCAATACAGTAACTTAATAACCATTAACAATTACAATTGTACCTAATTGTGAACTTCCCGCCACTTCAGAGGCAAAAAGATGAACACATATTTGGTTGGGATGTTGAGGGAGGGAACAGAAATTAATCAGAGATTAAGACTGAGTCCTCAAAATCTCTTGCAATTTTTTTTTTAATTCAAACATATAAGGAGGTTGAAAAATAATACAGTTACACAGTTGTTCTGAGCAAGAATAGCAAGAAGGACTTCCCTGGTGGTGCAGTGGTTGGGAGTCTGCTTGCCAATGCAGGGGACACTGGTTCAAGTCCTGCTCCGGGAAGATCTCACATGCAATGGAGCAACTCCGTGTGCCACGGCTACTGAGCCTGTGCTCTGGAGACCGTGGGCCACACTGAGGCCCACACGCCTGGAGCCTGTGCTCCGCAACAAGAGAGGCCACTGCAGTGAGAAGCCCACGCACCATAATGAAGAGTAGCCCCCGCTCACTGCAACTGAGACATCCCGCGTGCAGCAACAAAGACCCAATGCAGCCAAAAATAAATAAATTAATTTATAAAAAAAAAAAATAGCAAGAAGAGGCTGTAAGATGGAAAGTGGGATTTGTTTGCTTTTTTCAGAAGGCAGAGACATGAGTACCTTTATAGGCAATGGCAAAGGAAAAAGAGACGACGATGATATGGCATCTGGCTGGCCTTCAGACCAATTTCCCAGTGGTTTGCTGAAAGCAGCCACGGCCTGGGGTAGCCCAAATTCCCAGTCCAGTTACCAATGGCCATGAGCAGCTTCTTCAGTTTCTCTCTCTATACTTTAGAAATACTATTTGGTGCACGCGCTATATGGTGAAGGCACCACTTTAGATAATCCTCAAGGTATAAAAATGAATTTCGGGAATTCCCTGGTGGTGCGGAGGTTAGGACTTGGCACTTTCACTGCCAGGCCCGGGTTCGATCCCTGGTCAGGGAACTAAGATCCCACAAGCCATGCAGTGTGGCCAAAAAAATAAATAAATAATAAAGATGAACTTCACCCATTCATTCATTTAAGTATTTGAGCACAATTAAGTGTCAGGTACTTTCTCAGGGCTGGGGATAAAGCAAGGAACAAAAGAGATGGTTCCTGCCCTCCTGGAGCTTACTTTCTGGTAGGGAGGGGTATAGGGAATGACCAAGTATATACTGGAGGACTGTTAACGTTATAGACCAAGACAGGTAGGCAGATAGGGAGGCAGGGGGAATACTGGGTAGTCAAGACCCGATGAAAAAGGTGACATTTAAGCAGATTTCATGATGGTGAGCGAACCAGCCAAGACTGACACCCAAGAGAAGAGAGCTGTAGCAGAAAGAACAGAAAGTGGAAAGGCCCCATGGTAGAAGCATGGCTGAAACAGCAAGGAGGCCACCATATGGTATAGCAGGTACTTTAATACTCAGTGGCATAAGACATTTGTCAATGGTTATTTAGCATCTGAGCACTCAGTGTTTTCAGCCAATTATTAAAAAAGAAAAAGAAAAAAAAGATAACATATGTTATCAACATGTTCAAACAACAAAAAAGGTAACATATGTAAACTGTGTAAAAGTGTCTGATAAGAAGGAAACAAAAAAGTTAATCATTACTTAAAATAATAATAGTAATAGTAAAAATAAAGTAAAGCTCTTCTACCTGAAGCAGGGGTGGTAGGTCTGAAACCCTAAATACTTGCCCCATCCTTTCTGTAACCCACACTACCTTCAGGACACAGTTTACCTTGCACAGAACCACAGAGAAGACCCAGAGCTCTAGTTAGAGAAGGTGTACAAGCAACAAACCTACCCTGTCTGAAGTTGCAATTAATGATTGTGCTCTAAATTATGTTGATCTAAGTGCTAATGAAATCTGTTAAAGCTCAACGAAAATCAAAACCAGTTTGAATAATAAGCATCCCTTTATTTGCTGACGTCATTACAAAAACCGATTACATTAGCAACAAAAAGTGTTTTCTTGAGTTGAAGTCAGAGGCAGTTGCTCCCCAAAATGTTAAGTAAAACAGTGTACAACATCTGTATTAAAATGTTAAATTTTACATTGTCTTTACCACTTTTGATCTTCTGAACAATTTTATTGAGCAAAATAAGATACAAGATTACATGTTTATTTTATTTTCAGGAATGTAAAGGTCTAATTATTCAAACAGTTTTTATTATAAAACTAAACTCTGAAGGTGTCTACAGAGTTGGCTTTTTTTCTCTCTCTTTAAATCAGTAGTCTAACAAGGATTAGAAAAGACAAAACTCTGTTCAGTGTTTCTGACAAAGTAGAAAGGGTGAAAACATAAATAAGGCTTTAATTTGGCAAAATATAATACAATGCCTTCTGTTATCCTTGAATGAACAGTTTCCCAATTACTTCACTCTGTAAAAGATCAGAAAGAAAGAAATTCATTTTAAAACAAAGAAACAACAGGCAATCAGAAGACATCTGTCAAATACCAAAAGTACATATGCCATTTGATCTAGCATGGCCTTTTCAACTAAGATCAGAACAATTAATACTGATGGTAATCAAAAATAAGAGAAAAATCTCAGGATTCAGAAGGAGCTTATGAAGGTGGATTTTTAAATATGTGAACCAAAATCTCAGACCAAACTGAGAATAATACAGGGATTTAAAAATCCTATTTAGAAAACATTTAAGAGAACAACATTGGGAATCCATTTGTATTACTGTTCTACTCAAGAGACTGTAAAGCTAATAAGGTGAGTGAGCAGCACTGGAAAGAAACTGAAATTTACAACTCTCCCCCCGTGAATAAATAATTGAAGCTTCAGACAGAGATTTTCTAAGGTCTTTTGAAGCTTTCCAAGTCAGATAAAATGACTAAAGAAATTAAATTAAACTTCAAAAGCCATTAAAGAGATTAAAAGGACTTAACCATATGCAACATGTGAAGTCTGACTGGATCCTGGTTTGGAAAAAATAGCTAAAAAGATATTTCGGGTATAATTGGGGACACAAATATGGGCTTTAAAATGGATGATATTAGAGCTACTGTTCTGGTCTTTTTGGATGTGACAGTGATACTATGGATTTGTAATAGAATGTCTTTGTTCTTAAGAGATACATACTTAAGTGCTTAGGGGTAAAATGTCATATTATCTGAAAGTTACTTTCAAATGTGTTGACATCAACAAAATATGTATACACAAATAAAGAGATGAAGTAGCTGAAGGGTGTCAGTGTTATACACTATATATCCTTTCAACTTTTCATTAAGTGTGAAATTTTTCAAAATTAGAAAGTTGAGGGGAAAAGAAGCAATTAGAAAGTTAAAAAACAAAGTTATCACTGGCTATCATGTTCTCTAATTAAGACAAGATTAACAGCTAATCAGAAAGTCTACATAGCCCACTGGTACATTAAACTAAGAAGTGCTGTGTAAACACATTACACAAAATGAAAACCTGATCCATATGACAGTCAAGTGTAAAGTGTAGAAATAAAAGCTAGTTTTTGTCTGAAACATTAACTCTTACACTCCAATAGCACCAAAAAAGAACTTTTTTCCTTTCAGAAACAAGAGAAAACTGTATCATGAAAGAATCTATTTGTTAAAGGGAGTAAGAAGGACACATATATACAAAACACATACACAAAATTTCACCTCAGTTTTTCCTGGATAACTTCAAGAGCCTCTCCAATTCAATACTGACAAACCAAATTACCAACTTTAGGAAAAAGCCAGAACTGAAGGAAGAAACTATAAGAAGCTGGCAATAAAGGATTAGACAGAATAAGGAGAAAGGAAAGCTGTGACAAGGATCAGAGCACATAGTGCTTGAATTAGGGAGAAGAAAAGTGCAGATTAAGAGCACAGGGCCTAGGCCCAGACCACCTTAATTTAAATCCCAGCTCACCCAGTTACTAGCTGTGTGACTTTGGGCAACTTACAGAACTTCTTTGGGTCTGCTGTAAAATGGGAATAAAAAAATAAGTAATAATATTAATCATCATCATCATCACCATCATCCCTATCTATCTACTGCACTGGGTTGTTGTGAAAATTTAAATGAATGACCATGTGTTAGAAGCATGTTCGTTCTTAGAGGCACATTCATGAAGTGTCAGCTGTTAAAATCATCAGCCTCCTTCCACATGATTCCACAAACAGGTTCCAAGGTAAAAGATCCTGGGTGTTATAGTCTGAATGTTTGTGTCTCCCCCATCCCCCGAAATTCCTATGTTGAGATTCTAATGGTATTTGGAAGTGGGGCCTTTAGGAGATTCCACTGTCATGAATGGGATTAGTGCCCTTTTAAAAAGGACCCCAGAGAGCTCCCTTGCCCCTTTTGCCATGTGAGGACACAGAAAGAAAATGGCCATCTTTAAACCAGGAAGTGGGTCTCACCTGACAGAACCTACCGGTGCCTTGATCTTAGACTCCCCAGCCTCCAGAAATGTGAAAAATAAATGTCTGCTGCTTAAGCCACCCAATGTATGGGGTTTTTTTTATAGCAGCCCAAACAGACTAAGACATGGGGTGATAAAGTTTTCTGATATAGTCGGACATACACTTGGGACACTTAGAAGCCAGGCAGATATGAAACACAAGAAAAAGTAGGTATCTGGAAACAAAAAAGTATACTACAAAATACTACTGTTAACAATCCAAAGCTACAAAAAAAATTACCTTAATTAAAAGGGGGACAGGGGGATGACAGCCTTCTGTTTGGGGAGGTGGCAGGGGTGGGGAGAGAAGGATAGCAGATGAGCAGGAAGACTTCCAGAAGAAAAGAAGGGTTAATGTTTTACAAATTAAGGGCGCAAGACAAATGCCCCTACAACTCAAAGAAAGGCTAAGTTCTGTGTATTAGGATTTCGAAAACTAAATTACTATACATCATCTCTCTCATTTTTGTCTTTTAAAAATAGCTTTTCTCTTACTGAAAATGTACAGCATTATCTTAAACAATTCATATGTACTTGTAGTATATACTAAAAAGAAGTAAGATTCCTGGTAGGAAGGTAAATTGGTGCAGCCACTATGGAAAACAGTATGGAGGTTCTTCAAAAAACTAAAAATAGAGTTACCATATGCCAATCCCACTCCTGGTCATACAGCTGAAGAAAACTCTAATTAAAAATACATGCACCCCAATGTTCACAGAGGCACTATTTACAAGAGCCAAGACATGGAAGCAACCTAAGTGTCCATCAACAAGAAGACGTAGTATATACATACAATGGAATATTACTTGGCCATAAAATAGAATGAAATAATGCCATTTGCAGCAACATGGATGCAACTAGAGATTATCATACTAAGTGAAGTAAGTCAGAAAGAGAAAGACAAATACCATATGATATCACTTATATGTGGAATCTAAAATATAACACAAATGAACTTATTTACAAAGCAGAAACAGACTCACAGACATAGAAAATAAACATGGTTATCAAAGGGGAAAGGGGGCTGGGGGAGGGATAAACTGGGAGTTTGAGATTAGCAGATACAAACTACTATATATAAAACAAGATAAACAACAAGGTTCTACTGTATAGCACAGGGAACCTTATTCAATAAGGTTCAATATTCAACATATTGAATATTCAATATCTTGTAATAAACTATATGGAAAAGAATATGAAAAAGAATATATATATATGTATATATATAACTAAATCACTTTGCTGTACACCAGAAACTAAAACAACATTGTAAATTAACTATGCTTTAATTAAAAAAAAAAAAAAAACAGTAATAACATATACCTAAATAAAGCAGGGAAGAAAAAAAGATTCTTGACATCAGACATTAACCTATAAATTCTGATGATTAAGAAATCTGTATTTCCAATTTAATTATCTGGTAGTAATTTTAAAAGAGTTGACAAGAGGGAGAATACACTGAGCAAAAATGATGGCTGAAGTTAAAAACTCGAGGGTAACACAAACATTTAAAGGGCATAAAGAAGAGCTGTGGGAACCAAGAGATCCCTAAGGAGGGGTTATCACTGTCAGTGCTGGCTAGAACCTATGCAAGGAGAGAGTTCTCAAGTGCTGGTGGACCTCTAGCTTCATACAATCCATCTATCTTTCATGATACACTGCTGACCACTCAACCGCCCTTTCACTTGCCAAATTTGAAATTAAGTTCATCAGCTAACAAAAGAATGCTGAGTTATCTATCACTTAGGTGAGCTGTCTGCTAAACAACAGTTCAGCTGTGTTGCCAGGGTATATGTATTTCTTTTAACAAATTACACACTACATTTTTATAAATTAGGAAGAAAAAAGTCTGGAAAAATAAAAGTGTTACTACCAATGATCAGTGTAAGTCTCAAATTTAATATGATTAAGGCAAATGTGGAAACAGGCAAGCAAAAATGGTTCAGACCACATGTTTGAGAAGAAAAAGAAAATACTGAAGAACACTTTTGAGATGCTGGAGAGATACTACTGACAAGGTCTAAAGGCAAAGGGTAACAGGCCATCTTATAATTTTTTAGGTTCTCAGAAGCGAAACCCTTCCCTTAGAAAACAGAGGCCTAAGGACTGACCTCACCGTATTTAGAATAATTCACAACTATTTTCAGTATCTTATATGCAAAAGATGATCCTGTATTAGCTCTAGCAATTAGGAAATCATTAATGAATTACCTCAGCAAAAACGGTTTCAACGGAATGGCAGAAAGAGAAGCCATTCTAGAGGAGATGGAGTAGTTAGTAGCATGAGACTGTGAGAATAGTTTCTTCTTTTAAGAATCTTTGTTAAACAGTGAAGTAAAAAAATTAGGGTGGTAATCTAAAGAAAGTGCAAAGTTAAAATAATATATTTGAGCATTTTTCAAGACTGAACAGAAGCAGTGAGTGGAGAGGACTGAAGATGTAGACTTCAGGACTGAAGCAGGACTGAAGATGTGGGAAGGAAAGTTGCCCTGGGAAGCAGGAAACGAGGTTATTTTCTAGTTTGGGGAAGAGTGGTCAGGTGGCAGAAATTTAACTCTAGGCAACTGAGAGGTCAGCTTACCAAGGATAAAAGATTAAGGTATAATTCTTTTTGCTGACAGGTTATAAGAATGAGTTGGGTTTATTTGAAAAGTCTTCTTAGAGGTAACTCACCTGAAATAGCATTTTAAAGGAGAGTGTATGCTAAGACAGGCCAGAGGACAATCATTCTACAAAAGTGAGACAGAATGCCCCTGTGACCAAGATGGAGGTCCATACCAACTTTTCCAGAGCACCTAACCTATCCTGAGGCCTTTGTATAACCTAAGAGTCTTAAGTTTGGGTTCTGAAAGGGACAATTAAGTGATGAGTTGCCCGCTGGCATTGCACAGGCCACCCTACTCATGTCCAGGACACCACGATTATTATAGAACAAACGGCTTCAAAAGAAGAATATCTAAAGTATTCAGTGCGTATCAGAACACCCTAATTACCCAAGGCATTGTGACTTAAGTCATTCTTGAAACAGGTAAAACCCAGGAATCAAATCAATCAACATGCATTTCCAGGTAATACGGTCAATAAAATTTTATAGCTTGGTTTGTTTATCTTCAGTTAAGACTCTCACTTCAGGAGTTAAAAAATGGATTTCTTTGATTACCCACAGCAAACTTAAATAAAATCCAGCTTCCAATGTAAAGAAACTGTGACGACTTGATTTTCAGTTCAGCATCTTACCTCAGTAAAAACATTATAGTCACTTTATTTTACCAAGTCATTAAAAAAAAAAAAGAAATCACACAGATATTTTGCCAGAACTAAGATCAGGATAAACTAAAGAAACAGTTGCAGACATTATGGCAATGAACAAAACCTAGGTAAACAAGTTATGAGTCTGTTCTGTAAAAAGGTCAAAAGAGGCAAAGAAAAAGGGTTTTTACATGAAAACACTAATTGGAAAAGATATGTTCACTGCAGCATTATTCACAATAGTCAAGATATGGAAACAACCTAAGTGTCCACCAATGAATGAATGGATAGAGAAGATGTGGATGTGGTATGTATGTGTACATACACACACACACACATACACACACACACACACACACAGTGAACTACTTGGCCATAAAAAAGAAGGAAATCCTGCCATTTGCAACAACATGGTTAGAACTTGGAGGTATTATGCTAAGTAAAATAAGTCAGATGGAGAAAGACAATATGATTTCACTCATATGTGGAATCTAAAATAAAACAAACAGACAAAACAAAAACAAACTCATAAAAGAGAATAGCTTAGTAGTTACCAGAGGGGAAGGGAGTTGGAGGGTGGACAAAATGGGAAAAGGAAGTCAACTGTATGGTTATAGATGGTAACTAGTCTTGTGGTGGTGATCACCTTGCAGTGTACACATGTATAATGCTATACTCATGAAACTTACATATTAAAAAAAAAAAAAAAAAGATAAGGTATGTTTTTTTCTCCTCCAAGCTACAAGACCAAAAAATATGTACAAGATGGAAATAAAACTCCAAGAAAGCTATAAAGCTGTCATTTGGAGGTTCTGAGAGAGATAAAGAGGGAATATTTCCACTAGGGTAACAAGAGTTCCTATATTTAAAGTAAATACACACTATACATACATTCACACACACAGTATGTCAATTATCTATAGACAAACAGTAATACTTCAGTTATTCTTACCTAATACCTGATAGTGTTCTTTCTCCTTTGTGAGCTGTTGGTTTACTGCCTGAAGTAACTGCTGTAACTGTGTTACAGTCTGATTTAGACTTACAGACATTGTCTCCTTCTCAGAAGACTCCTAAAAAGAAGACAGAAGAGATGAAAAATGCTGAGCACAAGAAAAAGGCATTTGCAACCAAAACCAAAAATAGTTTATTGCTGTTTTAAACACAAACAAAAAAATCTGAAAGATGATATGAAAACTGACAATAAAAACCACATAGCGCAATAGGGTTTGCTACCTAGCATGCAAATTAGTTTACATCAAAGAAAGTTATGTTATAAATGTTGTCACTAGGTTACAAAGGGAAAAATCTAGAATCGATGAATATCAGATATAAATCCATTTCTCCTTTCAGAAAAAAAATTGCAAGGAACCAAAGGAGAGTACATTCATAACAACAGAAAAATAACAGTTAACATATATTGAGCTCTTATTAAACTTGAAGCACTGTTTTAAGTGTTACCCACTATTCTAATTGTTTTATATAGTAATTCATTTATTCCCTTCAACAATCCTACAAGATAGGTACTAATATCATTGCCTTTTACAGATGGAGCAACTAAAGCACAGAGAGGATAAAAAGTTTCCCCTAAGTCAGTCACACAGCTACTGAATAGAACCAGGATTCAACACAAGCAGCAGAGTCTACATTCTTAAGCAGTACACCATAATACGTTCCACCACAAACCTAAACATTAACATAATAATGTCTCACCAAGCTAAAGTGAAAACAAACATTAATAAGAACACTGCAT
Organism: Orcinus orca; assembly: GCF_937001465.1. Classification (NCBI taxonomy): domain Eukaryota; kingdom Metazoa; phylum Chordata; class Mammalia; order Artiodactyla; family Delphinidae; genus Orcinus; species Orcinus orca. The sequence continues at coordinate 156,460,772 of NC_064560.1, read as the reverse complement.
TTCAGATAAGATACCTCAAAGAAAAAATAACCTTGAGTTAAGAATGCAACATAATTGATAGAAGCACATTAAAAAGGCATTTTTTTTAGGTAGAAATGGATGCTGTACATTTTTTATTCTTCACATAATTTACAAGGTAATCAGCGCAGAGATTTGGAGCTAAAGAAAATGCATACCGTTTCTGGGGAAACATCACTATTCTCAATAACAGTAGTGTCTCCAGCAGCTTTTACTATTTTTGACTGGATAAGATCCAGTGACTGTTGAGCCTGTGAGGAAAGCAATATGGAGTCTCTGAATAATACAACTGATAAATAAATATATACAAGAAAAAAAATGAGTGATTTTCTTACACTCATTATATTTTGTACAAAACTAAAGCTCTTCTCAAAATACAATGTAAAGCCAACCTGTTCCGTTTTTTCCCCCAAATCAAATAGCTTTCTCCCCCACCAGATTATAAAAACACATGCTCACCATTTTAAAAAGTTCAAACAATGCAGAAAATGTATAAAGAAATAAAAAGCAGAAATAAGCACAGTGATATTTAGGTTAACATTAGTCTAGATCAGAGGTCAGCCAAATCTAGCCACACACAGCCTGTTTTTGTAGAGCTCACAAGCTAAGATTGGTTTTTACATTTTTAAAGAGTCGTGCTAGACAAAAAAACAAAGAGTATATGAAAGAAACTATAGGTGGCCCACAAATCCTAAAACAGTTTGTGAGTTTGCTGACTCCTAGTCTAGATCCCTCTTTAGTGCATATATGTCCTAACAGAAAATTGGTAGAAAATGTTCTATAAATGGGCTTTTAACATACATGCTGTTTGACGAAGCATTTTCTTTTTACATGTCAATAAATATTTATGTGCATTTCCAATTCAGAGTTGCACAGTATTTCTATTACATAGATATGGTACAGTTCACTTTCAACTACTGTTGCCATTTTATGCCAAATAACACGGCATATCCATATCTTTGAGCACCTGTTTAATATCCTTAAAGTACCTCTTGAGAAAATAAACTGCTAGGCTAAAACTGCAAGTTTTCTATTTTGTCCAGTGATCAAACATTCACGTTATCAAAATATAAATCAGATTGCTCAATCCTGACAATGTATCATATATCTAAGTCAGAGTTCTGAAATGTTTTTTTAATAATTCACATTCTTAATTTATCTTCATTCACAAAATAGCCCTTGTAAATGCCATTTTATAGAAGATAAACTTGAGACTTGCAAAGAGCAAATAACTGCCCCATGGTCACACAGCTCAGAAGTGGCAGCAGTAGGATTCAAACCTAATGAAACTTCTTAAGTTCACATTTTATCTACTGGAGACAACATCAAAGTAATCTGAAGCAACTCTAGATTCCTAGACTTTTGCATAACAATTATGATATAATCATACAGAACCAACAAATATTTCTTTCAACCTTTAAAAGAGTGGCAAATTTAATTGTTTTGCTAATGACTAGATCTGCTATAAACAATCTTTAGCTGCTCTAAAGCAGCTCTGATAAAAGCATTTATGAATTACACTATTAAAAATCTCAAAACAGGGGCTTCCCTGGTGGCGCAGTGTTTGGGAGTCCGCCTGTCGATGCAGGGGACACAGGTTCGTGCCCCGGTCCAGGAAGACCCCACATGCCGCGGAGTGGCTGGGCCCGTGAGCCATGGCTGCTGAGCCTGCGCGTCCGGAGCCTGTGCTCCGCAACGGGAGAGGCCACAACAGTGAGAGGCCCGCGTACCACAAAAAAAAAAAAAAAAAAAAACTCAAAACAGAATTACAAATAACTTGTCAACCTAACGCAAAGAATAAAAAATGTAATCCTAAAAATCACCCATCTACATGTGAGATTAAGAAAAACATATTTCTAAGAAGAAATAAAGGGACGAATTTCTGAAACATCAGAGGTCTATATATACTTCTTTCACATTCATGAAGATCAAAAGAAACATACTTTGTAAATGACTATATAAGCAAATCCCAATAAAAAATATATAGATGTAACCAATTTTAAGAGTCACATCAACTGAATTCAAAATTTAATCTACACTTTACAAAGCAATTAATTATATAAATATGATGAAATGAAGAAGCGAATTAAGAATGGAAAAACAAGCCAAAAAGTCTAGTTCCAAATATGTAACTGTATAACAAACAGCTTAAATTTATAAACAAATTAATGTAATGATGTAAAAGAATGAATCCAGGGTTAGCAGTATGTCTGCTTAAGATTCAAGGTACAACATAATATGATGATATGGCATCTTCAGGACAAGCAGTGTCTTACCTTATGCAAGTCACCAGCTACCTTCTGTCTTTCACTTTGTTCAGTTCTAAGTTTTGCAAGTGTTTCATTTAACTGCTTCTTTAACTGTAAAAATACAGGAACACCACAATTAATTCACATCCTTCTTTGATTCCTTCTTTGATTATGCTGAGACCTCTAGGACTGAAGAATGAATGAGAAAGAATGGGCTCGCTAACAGTTATTATGCACAGTGGATTAGCCAATATGCTGCACCAGATGTACAGAAAAGCTAAGAAGTGGAGGTTCCAATCTGTAAAGCTAAACATAAGAAAAGCTACAAAACCAACTAGAGTTGAGAGTAGAAAACTGCAAATGTAAAAACAAAACCATCAAATTCCAGTAGATTATTTTTTTTAAAGTATTACTATTCACTATTCATAGGGCAGTTCATTCACATTTATTTCAAATTAAAAGGCAAGTCATAAGAAATTTTACTAGTTTTTAAATGTTTAAAGGCTTTCTTAACCTATATAGTTCAGTTAAGAAGAATCAATTGTGTAATATTTTTAATAAAAACATTGAACAGAAGATTACAAATCCAGTAAAATGAAATCTTCAAAAATTTAAATGTCACTCATCCTTTAAGATGTCACTAGAAAGATAAGTGCAAGACCACACTGGCCTAACTATACCAACAAGGCATGTCTTAATATATACATCTCAACCAACTTGTTGAAACAGTTATAAAGCTCTATTAAACTCTAGAGCTAATACATAGTAACTGTTCTCTTAGTAACTATTCTGATTACATAAGAATGAGGGAAATGGACTCACTGACAAAAGATAACTTTTTCTTATTAAACTCATCAAGTTAATTATGTCTCTCACCCACAGGCACAGCATTCCAAACAGTTCTGGAAACCCAAAAGGGGGAAATATAAGACACTGACATTTCGAACATGTAGAGAGAATTAGTGCAGGACATTCCATTTGGAAATTTTATTTTGGGAACTCTATCCCAAATGCTTCAGTTCTTGCTCCTTTACTTAACTCTGATTTCACACATCAGAGAGGTTATTCCTTTGGCCCAGGAACACACAATGTATAAGCAAACAAAATTATTTTAATATATCTTAAAATGTGGCAACAGTTACCCTGAGCAAAAAGCAAACAGGAAGATTAAAATGAAGACTGCAAACTCAAGGCAAAAAAATTTTAAATATCACTCAAAATGACCTCTTGACAGAAGTAAAGGGTCAAAATGTACAAAGAGAGCATCAGACTGAATGGAGACTCAACCATAATCCTGTGGGTTTGATGCTGCACTGGAGTCAGCCACAAAGCATCAAAGTTAAAAGTAAAATCTCCAACAACTGTAGGTGGAAGTGGGTTTTTAAAAAACACATTACAGGGGCTTCCCTGGTGGCGCAGTGGTTCAGAGTCCGCCTGCCAATGCAGGGGACACGGGTTCATGCCCCGGCCCGGGAGGATCCCACATGCCGCGGAGTGGCTGGGCCCGTGAGCCATGGCCGCTTAGCCTGCGCATCCGGAGCCTGTGCTCCGCAACGGGAGAGGCCACAACAGTGAGAGGCCCACGTACCACAAAAAAAAAAAAAAAAAAAAAAAACACATTACAGGATAAGCATATCACTTAAAGCTGTTGCATATCACAGTACCAATCTGTGCAATGTATAGCAAACGTATGCATAAAACCTTAATTGAATCATTCCCACACTGCAGTGGGAATGATTCAATTAAGGTAAAATAAAGGTAAATTTTATTTCAAAAATAGAAAGGGGCCTGTGTGTGTGTGTGTGTGTCGGGGTGCGGACTCTGTGTACATTTCATAGAGAGCTCTACTCTGAAAATTGATTCCCATAAATCACTGCTGTAACACTGCTTAACATGAATGAGTTAAGAAATTTTCTTTGGTACATACAGCAGTGCTAAAAAGAAAATCCCAAACTTGGCAGCGTTAACTTATAGTAAGGAGAAAACTGTCTTACTGCAATTGTACTAGAGTTCATTCAAGTACTTTTTTTTTTTTTTGCGGTATGCGGGCCTCTCACTGTTGTGGCCTCTCCCGTTGCGGAGCACAGGTTCCGGACACGCAGGCTCAGCGGCCATGGCTCACAGGCCTAGCCGCTCCGCGGCATGTGGGATCTTCCCGGACTGGGGCACGAACCCATGTCCCCTGCATCAGCAGGCGGACTCTCAACCACTGCACCACCAGGGAAGCCCCATTCAAGTACTTTTTAAAAATCTAATCATATTCTTAAGTTTTAAAAGTCACAGATAGACATAATGATTACTGTTTCAAACATACAATAAGATAGTCATGTTTATTTAAAAAACAAGCCTGCCTCAGTGTAAATTTTCAGAAAATTTAAGAATGGGAATACAGGGTACTCTGTCTTTATACAACACTTAACTAACTTTGAGTCTGTAGTTTTCGGATTATTATGCTCTGAATGATAAGACGATGATAAAGAATTCCACAAGCTTTTTGTTATCTATAATGTGTAGAAAGGCCAGTTAAAATAAGAAGCTACATTGGATCGTTGCCCTTGAATGAAGAATATGTATCTTCCACCTTCAATAATCTCCTTCCAGGTTAGAAAATAAGAGGCTCAGTTAACTATGGTAACTCTCAGAAGAGAATCTTTGCAACTCAGCCAGTCTTTGTCTGTTTGTTTCATTTCTTTATTCACTGAAAATAATGCTGTTGAAGAAATTTGGTTTTATAAAACACAGAAAATTCTGAAAAAGAGTTGCAAGCCAAACATGCCATTGTTAGGAGCTAAGAAAAGAAGGATCATCTTAGGAATCAAGAAAAGACAGACCATCTTGAGTCATCAGAATATGAAGATTATCTTAAACTTATAAAAATGCCAAGCTAAAGGTGTTAGCAAGGAGAAGAAGTCTGGATGGTTTCTCCACATGTCAACACAAGTGTTTTCAGAGCCTACTTGATACCCCGTGGAGAACAAGCTTCTTACCAAATTTAGCTCTTCATTCTGTCTTACTGCTTCAGAATATGAATCATCAAGTTTTTTCTGCAATTCAGTCAACAGATCTTTCAGCTGCAATGAAGTTTAGAGTTTAAGATTGATTTCCTTATGATATCCCATGTTTGTATGCTACTTGGAAGCTCTGCCAGAAACAACTTACACTGAAATATTTTATCACTGTTATAAATTTAACTTAAATTGAGAAGGTTGAAAAAAATTCTATCATAAGTACCTCTCTGACTTCCGTAACATAGGTAGATCGTTCCATTTCTGCCTTCTCTAGCTCCATTTCCAAATGCTCTTGTTCTCTTCTCAGCTAGCAGTGCAACAAAGAAGGAAAAGTTAAGAGCCATATTTAAGAGGCTTCCCTACAATGAAAAGTTATGACACTTATGAATATAAAACTATACCATCTGAAACACTACTCAAGATATTCTTAAAGGCATAACAACCACATCATAAGACAAAAGAAATCTTAAAACACAGCTTGTAAGACAATCCTTAATGCTAAAAAATGAGTCCATAGGTTACAAGTCAAATGGTGAGATAACATACATTTTCAATATCTTTATTTTCTCTTCTTAATCGCTCTAGCTCTTGCTCCGAAGATGTGAATGACAATTGCATCTGAAATGTGAAATAATTACATGACCAAGTTAAACCACCAAGGATACAGAGGCTTTTCTATCTTGTAGAATTTTAATCAATTAGACACTTAGAGGTTTTTTTTATGTATCTCACTTAAAGCCATAACTGAATTTTAAAAGATCTTAAAAATTAGAGTGTCACATTTAACTTGATTTAAACTGTGGTCAAAACCTACCCCATTTGCATGGTATTATATTAGGTCCAGTTAATTGTTAATTAACTGTAATTAACAATAATCAGCTGTACTTAATCCCCAAATGCATTAATATAGAATACCATCAGCAACCCCAGATTCTGCATAGGTCAGTCCAGGAAAACAAGTGAGCAAGAGATGGCACTCTTTACCACACCCAAGTACTACTACGCCATTCTATATGAGCATCCAAGATACCAGATTCTGGTATCTGTGGAGACTCCTGGAACTAATTCCTTGATGGATATGGAGGGACAACTGTAAACAGAAGAAAAACTAAGACTACAAAATAATATTCAAGTCCCGTGAACAGAAGAAGGACTTACTTTTTCTTGAATACTATATCATGAGTCACATATCTGTGTTTTAAAACTTATTGTGAACACCAAATTCTTTGCCTTATGCTATCACATTGTGGTTCTTTAACTTCCAAAGCACTCTGCACTCTGTATCATTATTCTTTAGTCGTACCCTAAACCAGTGAGTCTCAAGCGTCAGTGGGCATCAGAATCATTCGGGGGGCTCTTTAAAACACAGACTGCTAACCCCAGCTTCACATTCGGTAAGCCTTGGGGGGGCCCAAACAATGTGCGTCTCTAACAAGTTCCCACGTGACGCTAACGCTGCGCGTCCAGGGCCCACACTGTGAGAACCACTACTCTAAGCTTTTTTTTTTTTTTTTTTAAATCGTTCACACATCCCTTTTATTTTTTTTCCCCTAAGCTCTTCGTTTTTAAATACCTGTTTAATAGTCTTTTGTGATTCATCGACCTTAACTTTCCATTTATTCTCTTCTTGCTCCACACTTCTCTGTAGTTTCTGTAAAATTCCTTCCTATAAACAAAAGTATAGTTGTTCTGAAAACTTCATGTTCTAATACCAAGATAAACTATTTAAGCAACTAAGTAATGTTAATAATTATTTTAAAATGTAGGTTAAAAATCATTTCCTACTGTTTCTGCAAGGACGGATTTGTATTTTTCACACTCTAGCTGTAACAATGTGTGCATTTCATCAGCTTCTTTCAACTTGTGCTCTAAAACCTGCAAATAAAATAAAGAAAAATTCTCTAGTTTAGTTTTACCAGAAAGTTTTGTACTTCAAATTTGTTTCAGCACTTAATGGTATATTATACAAACGGTTTCTGTTTTATTATTAATTATTACATTTCAATCTTCTTAAGTAACAATGAAGTTTAATTACCTTTTTTATGGTCATTTGATTTTCCTAATAAAACTCTTAGAGTCTGTTTAATACAAAATATATCACACAATTTTGTAATAAATAGGCCTGTCACTCTTTAGTGAGACAGTAAATCAAAGCAGATCCACATGTGAAGTAAGATCACAATGCCATGGGAAGGAAATTTTATTCATGCCACTTGAGAGACAAAAAAAGTTAATTTCCCAAATTTCAGTAGTCAAGGATAAAAATACATCTAGGCTCTGAATACTCTTAAGTAATGTATTTGGGGATACATTAGCAAACCAGTCAGTTTCTACCTATCAACTGATCTTTACTTTCTAAACCCAAGCTAAAAAGAGAGCAACAGACAGTTAAATATTCAGTTTTAGAAATGACTAGGATAACAGAGTTAAACGAGAAACATCAGCTTTGTACACAAATCAAACACAGGGAAGACTTAATACCATTTCCACCAAAATGTACACAAAAATGAAACCACCTTCTTATACTTTCTGAAAAGATCACTATTCTACTCATAATATAGCCTTTATCTTTCCCAAGCTTATAAAGACAAATTCTGATTTACTTCTTTTTTCTATGTTTCTTTAAAATATAAATACTTCACTTCATGAACTAACCTTAACCTCTTCTGAACCTGAAGTTCCAGCCACACATTCTTTTGCCCTCTTTTCAAATCCATGCAACCATTCACTATAACTCTGCGGAGAAGAAAAGTCAAAACAACCAATTTCAAAAAATACCTAAATGAAATAAGTAAGTATTTAAAATAACCAAATTAGAAGATTATAAAAGAAATCTATATAGACAAATACCATCCTTCTGGAAATTTCAAAGAAGAATAGAATTGTTACATAAGTTGTACGTGACCCAGCCTTGAAAATAAACACTAAAAATATGCCTATGTACTACCACAAAATCAAATTTAAATTTATTTACCCTGTCCTAGGATATGTGCAACTGAATTCTGGACATACAGGTAGAAGATCTGGGCTCAAACCAGCCTCTACCACTTACTAGTGCTAGGACTAATAGATTCAGTATTTAAGACAGAGAAAGCCTAGAATGAATAATTTTTCAAACTTTTTTTCAGGTGAACCAGTTCTCAAAAACTGAACTCATAAACTAAAAGTTCAATTGAGATACTGTAGTCAAAAGATTTCAGATTCTGTGAAGGTGCTCCAGGGATTGTGAAAATACTTCAAAATAAATATGTATTATGAAGCATTTTTTAAATCATAATGAGAGATAAGAATACACAAACATTTGTGTGTTTAAAACCAACAAAAACTCTATTTGTACTGAAAGGTCAGCTGATGCAAACACAAGGCATTATTATAATTTTAGTCATTATTCCAAATTTCAGGATAAATTATTCTAGATTTTTGATGATTCTTGTCTGAATTTTAAACTCTGATAGAGAGTATTTGTTAGATACTTTAAAGCAAATTTCCTCTTATTCCTCTTTTAAGTCTTTGGTTTGGTTTAATTCAAGACAAAAAGAACACACATGAAATTTCTATTAATTGCTCTAATTAAAAGTTTTACTTATGTGGCTGAATCAGGACTCTCTATACTCTATCAAATAAAAAACAAAACTGGATGCTGAGATCACCCTGTAGTACAATACCCCGTAGTACATTTTAGTCAAAAAAGCCTCTCCATTTAAAAACAAAATTACATTCTCACATCATAAATCTGAATGATGACAAAATGATACTATTAAAAGCCTACTTAGCTTCAAATACTGGGATTCAATATAAATTAAATTCAGATTTAGATGCTTAAAGTATGTAAGCCTCTCTTCAATCCAGGTCATATAGTTTAGATCACTCCTCTGCTGATTTTCTTAGCAAAAAAGCAATAGAAAACAGTTTAAAAAAATTACTTCATGTATAAAAGCCCTTTTATATCTACTGACTATATTAACAATATTAAATTTAATTATTATCTTAAGGTAAATAGTTTATTATCCATCATATCTCTAAAAATTTTAAATGCTAGACCCTAGGTAGCACACAAAAAGCTTAATATATTTCTTCAATACAGACTACACGCAGAAGTATTCAACTTTTAACAAGTGGATGAACAAAAGCCAAATATCATCATTCATGTCTTATGGTGATTTATAAATATTTATAGTGTCAAAAAGGTCTGGTGGTTGAAGGTGGGTAATATTGCTGTTAAGAATGAATGTTACATTAAAAAGAATTTTTAATTCTGGTGATCTTATACAATCTTTAAAGAAGAGAAACACAAATTATTAACTCTTTTGGCTCATAAAATACTGCCAAATAAATCCTGCAATTCTATTTCCACTAATAAAATATAAAGTAGGAATAAAGAAATAAAAACGGCTTATGGTCACAAAGGAAAAAATATGAAGTATATGAAGAGCAACCCTTTCTCCTAGGTTCAATGTAAGAACAGTACTAGAACTGACAATTTATTCATATTGCCCAGCACAGGTTATTTCATCAGCTCAACCCGTATCTACTAAGCTGATCAAACCTGAATATATCCTCAACAGTTACAACAGAAACAAAAGAATTTTTGCTTCTTGTGCAAGTTAGACGCAGACGATATGTAGATAAAACCGAAGAGAGCAAGCAGCTAACTCAGACTGCACAGAAAACAGGCCATGACGTCTACTTACATCACACCTGGCACCTACAGCCCTCTCCTTGAGAAATACCCTGATTCCAAGTTTGGGGCAGGAAGTGTACACAATAAATCAGGAACAACTTGTCACACCACAAAGCAAAGAAGCTACCAAAGTTTAGCAGTGCTGTGTCAAAAGGATTTGGTAGCCAGCCTAAATAAGCTCCAACGGGCCAAAGAAGCAAAAGCAGACATGATGGACCTCCTAATGGAAGTACACAACACTGGCCATGAAGTAGTCTTGCCTCTACCCATCCTAACCCTGAAGTGTTGAGCCTGAATCTAATCAGGCCTCCACTGACTACCAATTTATAGGATACACAAAGGACAGAGGAACATACTGACATTACTGGGATGCAGTCAGCTAAATCCAGACTGGGAAACTGCATATGAAACCACTACATTAAAAAAAAAAAAAAGGGTGGGCGAGGGGGTGTGCTGACAAATAAAAGGGAACCCGTGGAATAAAGATGATCCAAAAGACGTCTTAAATCAATCACAGGTTGACCTTATTTGAGTCCTGACTAAAACAAACTACAATAAGTAGTTATTATTTCATTAAAATACATTATATGACAACTAAAAAATCCAAATATTGACTAGATGTATGACATAAAGAATTTTTTTTAAATATAATAGTATTTTCTTAAAGGAATCCTTATATTTTAGAAATATTTACAAATGAAATGCTCTGATGTTTGACTTCCTTCAAAATAACAGAGGAAGTACAGGGCTAGAAGTAAAACAAGACCGTGCATCAAGGCATGCGATATACTGGTAATGGCTGAAGTGAGATACTGGTTTACCTGGCTCATTACGCTCCTCTCTCTGCTTCTGACTATACATACATACAACTTCCCACTAAAAGAGAAAAGGACCTGTGCCACCATTTTAGTGCCCTCAAGTATTCACTGTATTAATTCTCTGAACGGAGGGAACTTTTCTCTCCCATTTAAAACACATACAACCTCAAATAAAGCAAGTTGTTCTATATCATCTTTAAGACTTTTGCTTGAAGCAAGTTGTTCTATATCATCTTTAAGACTTTTGCTTGAAGAAGTTAACAGATGACCAAAATCTTAAGTTATGAAATAAAAATAGCCTGGTTCTTAGTATTAAATACATTTAAAAATAAAGTGTTCCTAAAACTAAGAAGGAATCACTTAAAATTAAGTTCTATTTTGAATAAAGCCATTAAGAACATTACTGATTTATTAACCACTATTGACTTAGGAAGAAATATTTCTTTCCCAAATATGATGTTTATGATCCTCTAAATAATATGTCTCATATGCAAATTTTATAGATTACAACAAAGTATCAACTGAAAAAACATAAATGTCTTTGAACCAAGTTATTGATTTTAACTACTCAAAACACCCTAGGTTAAAAATGAGAAAGACTGAGGGATCAGTGCACCCTAAAACCAAGTGCAGAGTGCAAATGCTGCTTATTCACAACTTCCTTGAATAATGATAAAGACGTCATATTTTAAAAAATAATAAATTAATCTTACCAAATTAGAAGGTACAGACACCTTTGGAAATAATTTTTTGAGAACTTCTTTAGCTTCTAACTCAACAGCTTCCACATGCTGTTGTCTTTCCTAAAGCAGAAGAAGAACCAAATCAAACTTACAAGATTACAGAATTAAAAAAAAAAAAAGCTACAGTCTTTTAAGCTCTAAGGGAAGAAAAAGACTTAATATTTTAAAAATTCTTCTTATTACTGACAAATGTTCAAATTTCCCATTCTGAAATATCAAAATGCTTACATAAGAAAAAATCTGCAAAATCACCCTAAGTAACAATGTCTTATATTAATCAAACTAAGGCAATATCTGACAATATGGACATTCTCCTTGCCATCAAGTGATACCCCTCCAGGAACAATTCAAAAAACAAACAAAAACACAAAAAATAATTCCTACAGCTAAAACAAACTGCATGCAAAAAATATGCATCTGGGTGACATAACTGAGGCTTATTAGGCTGGTAAATCTCTTTCCAAAAAATGCATCACTGATGGACCATGGAATTAAAATGGCAACTTTGATACTTCCAGTTTCAAGGTCAGGTGAAGCTATTTAAGCTAAACAAAGGGGGGGAAAAAGGAACCACCAAAATTTGACAGGTGTACATATGGGAAAAAGAGAAAGAGGAAAAACTGATGGTGCACTACTTCACCAATGCCGTCAAGAAGACTAACTCTGGCATGTGTGTATGGACTCTGTCAGCTGTTAAATTTAAAGATAAGTATCACAAATGCATGTCTAGATTTGGTGATTTTAAATCCAAGTCTAATGGGTATCAATTATTAACTCAAAAGCATTGTTTGTCAAAATTAGGGTAATGACTTGATCACACGAAAAAATAAAAATCGAATATTCAAACTATCTCTACAAGATTAAAAAACAAAAATAGACATATATAAAAATGCACATCTAAACCAAGCCAAGAAAATCATCTCAAAACACTGGTGAAGTTCAACAGGTGACAAGAAGGCAAGCAAGCTAGCAAGATCTCAACCCTATCTTCCTCCACCATTTAAATCAATCTTTCAAATCTATTATGGATTTAAGATGCACACACTTCAATTTAAGAAAATCTAATAACATGAAAATCTAAAGTTACACAATAAGAAGCTAGAGATTAATCATATTCTGTACACACAAAAAGCTGTTACTTTATTCAGATTAATGGCAGGATTTTAAAAATGGATGTTTTAATGGAGTATTTTCAATAACTCAGTAAAGTCCACTATTTTTCAGGGATACATCCACCTAACTGCATAAAATAAGGTACACTCATTTAAGGAAAATGATTAACTGCTAATTCAGAAACAATGAAGAGCTCATTTTTATCATCTGACCATAGAAGTGGTAGAGCAATCTCTAAAGAAGATCAGGAAAAGAGACACTGTGGAACAGAAACTTTTTTGAAAATTCCCCAAGGGAAAAAGAATCTAACTAAAGGAAATAGGTGTCTAACTTGTAACTAAGAAGCACAAGGATGTACTAGCAATTTTAGGTAAAACGTTTTCATTTGACATAGTAGTTTGGTTGTGGATAGCAATTTCTATTCCACTTTAATACTGAAAACTGCATTATTATAATTTCCTTACTATCTTTACCTAAATGTAACATGTGTGAAGTACCTTTCATGTGAACCTGTCATTAATAGTAGGTCCTCAAGAACATTTACTCCTTACAGCACAACCTGTAGTCAGGGGTCAATCAACATCATTTTATACCTATGCTATCTGAGGACTGTCTAAATTCCATTAAAATAGAGAAGGAGTATAAAGTCTATGCTCTGTAGATCATCAGCCATGCGAGAAGCCATCATGCACTTGGTGATTAGTTCTGAAATATATATAAATTCTTAAATTCACCACCAAACACATGATGAAACAAATTCTAGCTTTCTTTTGGCATCATAATATGCAAGAATGCCTACGACAGGTGGCACATAACTTCTTGTAGGAATGGCATATTAAGAGTTTAGCACTTTCTAGATAACCAGCCTCATTAACAAAATAAGGCTAAAAGGTAGCTCTTAACAGTGAAAAACAAAGTTACAGAAACAATCAGAAACTACACAGAACCCCCACTGCTGACAGGGCTGACTGCAACCACTGACAATAAAATAATAACGTCCTACCTGGCCTAGATTTTTCCACTCTCTGGCTTAGATTTCTCTGGTTCCAATATCTGCCAATATCTCAAATTAAGGTTTTAGTGAAAATTAGGGCCTGATGAATAAGTATATAAGTAAATACAAATCCATTTACACTAAAGGAAATATAACTACAAACATGACTGATAAAAAAATTTATTAAAATTCTATTCTGCTTAAAAAAAAGTCCTTCAAATGTCACTAAGACTTACATTTAAAATTCAGCATATTACCTTAGCACACAAAATACTTACAGAATGCTGAATTGAATAACATAATGAACTTTAATTAACCCATATATGAAATTCAATAATTCTGTTCCACATTTATTCTTGGTAGGAATTTTCAAAGTGCTTGACTGAACTGGCACATTTATTTCTCTCAATCTTTAAAAACAGCTTCTCGATTACAATTCATTAGAAATCTTTAAATCCATGGAACAACTTGAACTCAGGGACAATACCTTTAATCGTCTTTAAGACAGAAGGGGATATATGTTTCAGGAGCACTTTACATACTCTGGTCAAGAGGATTATCCCTTACATTAATATTCCATACTAAACATAAAATGTGCATCATTACTGCCCAGATACTTCAAAACCTAAAGTTTAATTTTAATTCCATCTCTTCTAAGGAAGCACCCCCAATAACACACCCAGAATTGATCCCGTCCTTGTACTTCTGAAGATTTTTATCATTTTCCACCTTGTCTGAGTCATCTTGGAGTGCCTCAAAGAACCTAGGAGAGTCCACTGTGCATCACAGGTGCATTCTAGGTAGTCAAATGTGTTTGTTAATTCAGTTAGATTTTTTTTGGCTCAGGGTTTTCACCAAGTTGTCTTAATCAACCCAAGAGGTACACTCTGTCTAAGAAGAGCTTACATGGGTAGCATAGGCTTCCAGAGACTCATCAGCTTAAAGCACTAATCACCAAAGCTCAAACAATCAAGTAATCACAACAAAACAGCATGCCCAAAATTAAAGCTTCAAGGAGTAGATGAAAAAAAGCAGAGATGACAGAGGTGATAAATGTGGATGATAAGGAGGTTTTATATTCAAATTGCAGTAAAATTAAATGCTTTAGTCTGATTTTAAGACAAGCTGCAGATTTTCTCTGTTCAGTGGATTGTTTCTAGGAGTTAGCATTACAACCTTGGAAGTCTTGTTCACTTTGTCCTGCAGCATTTTTTCAGTTGATGCCAATGCTTCCATTGCTTCCCAGTTTTTCTCCCGAAGGTCCTAATCATTTTTAGAAAGAATGATTTCAGTTTATCCATTATTGAAAGATTTTTGCTTTTTGCTTCATCAGTATTTTGCACTGCATTTAACTGCTGCTTACTGCAAAATTATTTCAATGGGAAAATATGTATATTAGCAAAAAAATAAAAAGCAATGTTTAGAAGTTTGAATGAGAAAATAAAGATGCCCACTTCCCATGTTTTAGTATACACACCAAATATGCCAGCTTTAAAGTAATTACTATGCACATATAACAAGGAAGAAAAAGCATTCAAAAGTAAACACAGAAACCAAGATTACAAATATAATTTCAGGTACATAGAATATTAGAGGATTAAGGACAGAACAAATACACAAGTATTACAAAAAGCTTTATGTGTGATTTTTAAACAGGACCCAGTATCACTCATGGGACTTTCCACTGCAGCATAACATTTTTTTCTCTAAATATGTTTTATTGATTTAACACATTTCAAGTCTACCTAGGAATGACATAGGAATTCACTGTATTTCTCTATCTTTCTTGGCATGGTCAAATGTGCATACCAAAAAGCAACCTGACAGGAACTGTATGAGCTACTTGATCAAGGCAAACGAGGAGGCTAGAAAGAGAAACAGAGGCCTTTGGAAACTGAGTTCTGAAAGATCTATTTCAACAGCATTTCATTAGCAAATACTAATAAGGACAATCTGCTATATTTCAGCCTTTCTTCAGATTTAGAAATCTAAACAGATTAAAAACAAAAACTAAAAAGCCAATAATCACCATCTATTGAATGCTTACTTATGTGCCCAACACTGTACTTGGCATGTCACAAAAATTTTCATTAATCCTCATAACAACCCTAAGAGGTATTTATTCCCATTTTATAGATGGCAAAACCACAGCTCAGGTAGGTTAATAAATGTGACCAAGTGTACACAGCAAATGAGGGGGCAGAACTAGAATGGACTGACGTTGCAGTCTGCTGGCCTCCAGTGTCCTGGCTCTTTTCACACACTTCAGTGCCTCCAGCACTGCTGCTGCTGAGGCATTAGACTGGCATTACCATACCTTCCTTATCTCAGAATCCCGATAATAAAACACAGTTAAGATGGTAACAGTAATACTGGCAAATTGAGCTTAGGTTTTCTGGCCAAGCAATGCTATTAGTAATGTTACACAAACACACAAAGGGCAATTCACATACCTAATTTTGACAAACTCAGAGGAGCAGGAACATGTCAACTTGTTAAATTAACAAATTAACGCAAACTTTGAAAAATTAGCTTTCATTAGAAAATACCCGCTTAGATTTCAATAACATTTCTGACCTTACTCAAGTCTTAACAATGATACTTTTGTGTGCAAAAATTCCTCGTCTAACAAGAACGCTTGCATTCTACTTAAAGGTGTCATCCTCTGGTCAGAGAGAATTTAAGAAACTCATCTAAATTTACTACTTGTCAATATTTCACTATCCCTTCCATTCTAACCTAAATGTATTCAGGTTTTGAGCCCTCTAATATGCTTAATTACCAAAATTTGAAACGCCTCTCAATTTAAAAAGGGAGGTGGCAGAAGACTTTGAAAGACATTTAATTATTGAAAATACTAGGTTTGAATACTGGCATTATTTTCAGTTTACAAAAAGGCTAGCCCAATCAAAATAAGAATAAAAACCTTTAATTTTAAGATACTGAGCTGAAAGAATAATTTTTCCAGATAAAAGTTTAACAGATGGGCTTCCCTGGTGGCGCAGTGGTTGAGAGTCCGCCTGCCGATGCAGGGGACACGGGTTCACGCCCCGGTCCGGGAAGATCCCACATGCCGCACAGCGGCTGGGCCCGTGAGCCATGGCCGCTGAGCCTGCGCGTCCGGAGCCTGTGCTCCGCAACGGGAGAGGCCACAACAGTGAGAGGCCCGCGTACCACAAAAAAAAACAAAAAAAAAAAGTTTAACAGAAAGTCAACTATAGTTTAAAAAAAAAAAATCTGTAGCTGTAATAATTGTAATGTCAACATTTAAAATGATATTCAGACATGTACAAAATGGACTTTTCATTTATTCATTAAAAAATCCACTCTCTAATAAAGTGGTTTCCCCAATAATCCTCTCATAAAACCTACACACAAAACAGTACTTTCCTACAAAGATTAAGAAATCTAAAGTAAAAGTTGATTAAAAAATTCTTAACCATGATATTTCAGTGAAATAATAATAATAAAAAGCTTTATTCTGATACAAATTTGCTTACATTGTTTTTCTTCCTCTGGTGTTCAACAGCATCCTTCAAAGAAGCTAACTCATTCTGGAGACCAGTTATTTCTTTCTCTCTTTCTGAAATTCTAAACCAGAACATGAATATATATAACAATATTTTAGGTAAACAGTGAACATATTATTTGTTACTACAATAAAAACAGCAAGTAGATGATGCTTTGAAAAATGCATTAACCTAACAGGCAAACTCTTTAAGCTTAACCAGTTACCACAGAAAGCCTATCCATGAATTCCTATTTTCAGAAATAACCTTTCAAATAAATTTTTACAATATGATATACTGACATTTATGCTAAAGAGAAATCATCCCCTAAGAAACAGTTCACGAATACATGAACAGCTGTAGTTGTAGTCACTTCTATTTTTATCTAGGGCAGTGAAGTAGCTATTTTCAGAGGAGTAAAAACTGATGTAGACACATTCCCTTAAATATTTTTTTTCCCCAGAAGGTAATGAAATCAATTATGACTTTAAGTGGCTAACCCACAATAAAAGCATAATATTAACGTGAGGTAGGTGTTCTCTTTTCATTTTCAAAACAGTCTTGGGGGCTTCCCTGGTGGCGCAGTGGTTGAGAGTCCGCCTGCCGATGCAGGGGACACGGGTTCGTGCCCCGGTCCGGGAAGATCCCACATGCCGCGGAGCGGCTGGGCCCGTGAGCCATGGCTGCTGAGCCTGCACGTCCGGAGCCTGTGCTCTGCAGCGGGAGAGGCCAAAACAGTGAGAGGCCCACGTACCATTAAAAAAAAAAAAAAAAAAAAAAAGAACAGTCTTGGGATTCATGTTTTTCTGGTTCTATCAAATAAGTTAATTACTTCCCAGAAATGCAGAAAGAAATGGCAAAGAGTCACAATTTGATTCTGTAATAGCTGAGAGGAGGCTTGGGTAGAAAATTAAAGTACAAATCGCTCTTCCCTAAGAATAAAGCTCGATATAAGGGGTTGGCAAACTAGGGTTCAGGGCATGACCCACAGTCTGATTTTGTATGGCCCTTGAGCCAAGAGCTGATTTTATGTTTTTAAACAACTGT
Source organism: Orcinus orca (assembly GCF_937001465.1). Classification (NCBI taxonomy): domain Eukaryota; kingdom Metazoa; phylum Chordata; class Mammalia; order Artiodactyla; family Delphinidae; genus Orcinus; species Orcinus orca. Next base: position 156,442,592 of record NC_064560.1, on the reverse strand, counting down.
AGGGAAAAAAGGAAAAGAAGAATATGAAACTACGTGGCCCATAGAGCCTAAAATATTCACTGTCAGGCCATTTATAAAAAAAGTTTGCTGACCCTTGCTCTATACAGTCAAACTCAAGACTCAATTTAATAGTAAATAATTCTAAACTAGTAAACTACCAACTGTGTAAACAAGTCAAGATGGAAGAACACACAGATATATCACTGAATGTACTTCATGTGGTTGACATTTAACATGTTGAAACATACCAACTTACCTGAAATGACCTTAAAAGCAGCCTCTTAGAGAAAAATACAGACCCACAATAAAAATGTTTCAGTTAAAAAAAAAAAACTACTTAAAAGAGAGTAACCACAAAGATTACAAGATTTACTTTTTTAATGCAGAAGCTAAACCAAAATGTGCACCATTCAATTCCACAAAGATATCAGGAGGATAATTGAGATAATTTAAGGTAAATCAGTAAAGCCTTCAAAATATAGTTAAATGTGATTAGGTATTTTCTGAATGCCTGAAAAACCAGTTATCACCCTCAACAAAATGTTCAAAAAGGGCCTCCCTGGTGGCGCAGTGGTTGAGAGTCCGCCTGCCGATGCAGGGGACATGGGTTCATGCCCCGTTCCAGGAGGATCCCACATGCCGCAGAGCGGCTGGGCCCATGAGCCATGGCCGCTGAGCCTGCGCTCCGCAACGGGAGAGGCCCGCGTAACGCAAAAAAATAAAAAGAAAAAAGAAAAAGAAAAAAAAGGTTCAAAGAAATCCAAATATCATAAAAGGTACATTTAGCTCAGCCAAAGGCACAGCTAAAGCTCTAATGACCTACAGTCCAAGAAATCCAAATAGAACTATAAAAATTAGGGGAGCATTTGCAGTTACATCAAATTGCTTATCTGAGAACTGTTTAGTAAATAAAAACAGTTGCCACGTCCCAAATTGTGAATAAGAATTATTACTTACACTTTTAATAGTTCTTCATGAGGGGGAAAAGAAGATGCCTATTAAAACAGTTAAATGTTATTTTCAAACACAGCTTTCTAGAGGACTTCAAAAAAATTAAATCTGTTCTCAGACTAAAACTGAGACAACACCAAAGGTAAAAATATCATATATTCTATATGCCATCAAAAAGTAATTTTAATAAAAACATGTACACATTTATACAATGTACTGAGTGCTAAATCAAATCTTCATTGTCACTATATTCTTAAACTCTTCATTTAACAAACATTTATAAATTTCCTATCATGTGCAAAGCACTGAGTTAATACCTTAAATTTTCATAATGCATAATTCATATTTGACTACACTAAGCTTCCAAAAGTCAAAAAAATACCATTAATGAAGGAAAAGTATGGAAAAGTTAGTTAACTTGCATGTAACAAAAATTTAATTTTACATAATACGTAAAGGTACATAGCCCTTCACATATGGTATTTATTCCTGATGACTACAATCTCCCAAACGAAACTACTATAAGCTTCTTGTCGACAAGGACTCTAATTCTTTTGTCCTTCAAAATACTTTCGAGTTTATCCATATACATTCATAATATAAATTAATTTAAAGAATATTTTGGTTAACATTATTTTTTTTAAAAATCACACATTTTATTTTTACCAAGCAGAATTATACTCTGAGAAAGTATTTTAAATGGTGGTAAACTATTACTTATAATATTACACATTTCTTAGTTTCTCTCCAATTATAGATGTTTTGTTTGCGGAAAGGGGAAGTAGGGTATACACATGTTTTTAAGCTGACCTCTACATGATTTTATCTGACTTGCTAAGAAAGGCATTCTAAAGGATCTGAAAACATACACACACAGATACATAACAGAGCTGGAATACAGATAGTAATGTTATTTGTGTATACTTTATAAATTATAGATTATCTTATCTTGGCTATAGCATAGCAAACTGCTTTGTTTTTTAGGAAATTTGATAAACACTTATAAATAAAACAACACATACTTTATTCTCAATGAAAAGGCAAAATGGTAATACTTATGGTCATGAGTCATAAAATTTTTTACCACATAAATAAAAGGCAAGGCATCTAACAGTACCTACCTGTTGGTAGTTCTGCTGCTTAAGCTCCTCAATTTGTGATTTAAACAATTTGTTTTCATCTTGTACTTCCTATTTAAACAAAAATTAAACATGAACACATGGACAGAGCTTTTATTTTCCATATAAGCTTTAAAACGTATCATACAGGCAAATTCTACAATAGTAACAATTTTTAAAGGGTGTAATAAGCCCTATATTAAAATACATTATAATTGAGAGTCGATTATAAAATACATTATAATTGAGAGTCAAGAGAGTCGGCTGCCGATGCAGGGGACACGGGTTCGTGCCCCGGTCCGGGAGGATCCCTCATGCCGTGGAGCGGCTGGGCCTGTGGGCCATGGCCGCTGACCCTGCGTGACCGGAGCTTGTGCTCTGCGACGGGAGAGGCTACAGCAGAGAGGGGTCCGCGTACCGCAAAAAAAAAAAATTATAAAATTAGAATAATTCAATTATTCAGTACTAGGCTGGGAGTGGGTATGTCTCAATGGAAGAAAACAGGATCCAGAAACAGACCCAAACACATGTCAGAATTTACTACAGGGTGACACCTCAGATCAGTAGGGCAAGTCCTACTGGTATTTTGGGCCGTATTTTCTTTATTATGGGGGCTGCCCACATACTGTAAGATGTTCAGCAGCATCCACAGCCTCCATTTACTGGATGCAGTAGCACCCCTCCGCCAGCTGTGATAACCAAAAATGTCTCCAAATATTGCTAAATGTTCCAGGCAGGGGACAGAGCCACTGCAGTCAAGTAATAATCGATTATTTAATAATGTGGCTAGTCTTTTATTTTTTTTAAGGTTGAAATGCTATTCTTATAACTTACTCCAATAAATTACATGTGAATAAAACATCTAAGCAAAAAAAATAAATTATAAACATAGTATTAGAAGAAAACACGTGAAAACATTTTTATGATCATAGAGTCAGAGATAACTTTCATTTCAAGACTTCAAATTCAGCAAACTACTTAACATTTCAGTACATAAAAATTTCCAAAGCCGGGGGGGGGGGGGGGGGGGGGGCAGGAATTAAGTCGAAAGAAAAACTAAAATAAATCACCTCACATGACAAGAAGGCTAACTTCCCTTACTATGTTAAAAGGATCTTATAAATTAGTAAGAAAAAGTCAACCCAGAGGGGAAAATGTAGGAAAAATTACAGGCCAATTCATATACAAATGATGTGTGCTTAACTTCTCTATCAAATGCAAATTACAATAATCTGACCATCTTTCAAGCATAATATCAAATGTTTTCATCTTCATCAGTGTTGAAGAGGATGAAAAGGAAATGGCTCTCTGTTGGAGAGTGTAATTTAGTTGTTGTAGTCTGGTTGTTTAATTTAGTGCAATTTAGTTTAGTTGTAATTTAGTCTGTTGGAGAGTATAAATTAGTAAAAACACTTTGGAGGACAATTTAGCATTATATGACAAAATTTAAAATGAACCTACTTGGGAAGGAAAGGGAATGTGACAGAACCAACCCTTGGAGCATGAAATGTGAGCACAAGTATCTGAGACAGTGCAGACATCTAAAATTTCCTATTACTTCAAAACAATGTTTTGTAAGGACTTTCAATACTAACTACATGAAGATGAAGAGATACTATTTTCTATTTTAACTATCACTTTCAAGAAGGAAAAAACCCCTCTGCATAAAATCCAAAATCTCACTTGTAGGAATTATAAATACAGATATAGTATAGTAGCATAAGTATTGAAAATGTGTGTGTAAGGATATTCACCATAGAACTGTTGTAACAGGAAACACAACTCTAAATAATATAAGTATCCATAAACCAGGACTGGTTGTATAAATGATAATACAATCATACAAAAGAATACCATGAAGCCATTCAACGTTAAAGATAAAAATGTGCTTATGTGGAAGGACCTCAAAAACATTATTAATTGGGTGGGGGGAGCAAAATACAAAATTGTGTATGATTAAATACAATATGTTTAAAAACTATTAAGTACACACACACACACACATTTTATGCATGGGCGCTTGCTCAGAAGATATATAAATAATTGATAGTAGTTATCTCTGAGGAATGAGACCCAGTATCTGGGCAGGAGGGAATGTCATTTTGCATTCAATTTTCTTTTGCAGTAGTTAAAATTGTTTTCAAACATGCAAAGACAGTAACTCACATGATAATTTTAAGTATAAACATATTTACCTGTAACAGCTTTGTTTTTCTAGAAAGATCACTCTCCCTTTCTTTTAGCACAGTTTCTAATCTCTTCATTTCATTTTCCTTTTCTTTCAACCTAGAATTTTTACAAAGACGTTATATTTAGTTAGGTGAATCGGTGGAGCACAGGAGAATTTTAGGACAGTAAAACTTTTTTTTATAATACTGTAATGATGGATACATGTCATCATACATTGGTCAAAAACCCCTAGAATGTACAAAAGGCGTGAACACTAATGGATACTATGGACTTTAGTTAATAGCAATATATTGATTTGCTTCATCAGTTGTAACAAATTACCACGCAAATGCAAGATGTAAATAAGAAGAAAAATGGGGAAGGAGGGTATATAGAAATTCTCTGTACTGCTCTCTCAATTTTTTCTGTAAACCTAAAAAAGCCCCCCCAAATATTATATTAATTTTCTTTAATGTGAGGTAGAAATAAATCTAAAATCATACTTTAATGATCTATATACCTACTACAAATAGGCCTCAAAGGTCTCTAAGCTTTCTATTAGCAAATGATAGAAAAGCACCTTGACAGTTATATAATGCCCATAAGATAAACAGTTAGTTGTACATATGAGCAATCTTAGTGCCAATAAAGACATCTCCTTTTTCTCCATAAAGATAATGACCTAATAAATATCTTCAATATCTTACTTTTTTAAAGATACAGTTTCAAAGGGCCACTTCTTAAACATCAATAAAGACTGATGAGATTACATCAAAGGAAAAATCTCTTAAAAGTAATTGATAGAAGGCCAAAACTATGAAGTACAGATACCTTTCTTACCACTGTAGACTGATTTAGTTTAAGAAAACAGACTTCATGGGATAAAAACTGTCTAGGATAACATCTATTAAGACTGATACCTCCTATGCTCATCAGATTCAGTATTTTTACTAATCGGCACAGCATTAACTGATACAACAACAGATACTATTTTCCCCCAAAGGCAAGTTACTTTTATAGAAAGATTCAATATTCATTATCAAGATTATGGCTAAGATTATCTTCTGGTTAATTCAGAGATGTTATTCTTTCAAATACTAAAAATGATTTTGATTTGAAATAAATTTAACCTCTCTTTATAATAATTACATACTTCATTTAGAAAGAGAGAGAGAGAGAGAGAAAACTTAAATAAAACCAACCAGTCTATATTAGCAGAAAGAGCATCTCAGAAAATGCATTTGAAGGATTTGGAAAAGATAAAGTCTCCAGGTATCACAAAGCATTTGAAAGGCCTCTGTTTTATTATACCAAACAGAGATTTAACTTATTTGCCCCTGGACTATAATTCCTACTTAACAAGAAAGTTAATAACTTAGAAGAAACTCATCATAATATTCAAGGACAGTCTAGAAAATATTGAGAAGTTCCTCTTTAAAATGCTGGCTAAAAGTATACTTACACAATCTCAAGTTCTTCAAATCGTGAGGCAGAACATGCCTAAGAAACAGATTCACATTTTTAATTATAACATGAAAAAGATCAGGTTCTACAATATATTATCTATAGAATCACTCACCAGTAAAATAAAAACACAATTATACGTGGTAAATTTAAGATTGGGCCATTCATAAAACAAAGAATGGATTTTCTTTATTTAACTTAATTGTTAATATCCATTTGTTAAAGGATTACAGATTAATACACCAATTAAACACAGACTTAAAAATGAGAATAAGAGTCCATCTGAAAAAGTAAGGAGAGGAAATTCTTTCAGACTTAGGTTGACAAATGAGGCAGTAGTAGACTTGACAGGGATAAAAGTTATTTTATCAACAACAAAACAACGATACAACAGTAATTTTTATGGCAAAAAACTCAGAGAACATATTAACTTCTTTGCTTCCTAGTACAGTAAAATAAAGCTTCCTCATGTTTTATAAAATATGCTGGTAATCTGTTTATACTATACCTCTCGCAAGTTATGTTGTGCTACCTCCTGAACGTGAGCTTTCAAAGATTCATTTTCTTCTTGAAGATCCTGAAGAAGAATAAGTCTAAATAAAAGTGATATTCAAGTATAAAAAAGGTGTTTACTATTGTTTTTAACTTCTCACCTGTAACCATTTCCCTTTATTGGCTAGGTCTTTCTCCTTCTCTTCTAAAACAGTCTTCATGGTATTCATCTGTTCCTCCTTTCCTTTTAATCTAACAATAAGTTAAGAACTATCAGTGAAAATGTTACATGACTAAACAAAGTAAAAATACTGGAGACTGGAAAAGCGTATTTTAGGTTGTACTCATAACCCGAACTGATTAAATAAACTAAAAAATAAATATTTCAAGTATAAAGGCATATAAGATTTTGGAGATATCAAATTAAGCAGTAGCTCTACTCCCACCCCTTAACACCCTGTTTAAGTCAATACCAGCAAATTTAGCTTATCACAGCTAGTTTGGGTATGAAATATATAACCAGTTTCACAGTGGCTATTAAAATGGGCAAAGAGCAACACTGTCAGTTGAAGGTCACATTCAGATTATAAAGCAGAAAAATAAGACTTCCACTCTATCCCCATTCCCATCAAAAAACCTATAGGTTAAATCCTAATGGAAAATTTAAGACTTTGAGGCCTTTGTGAGATATAATTTGATGGGTTTTTTTGTTTGTTTGTTTGTTTTGAGGTATGTGGGCCTCTCACTGTTGTGGCCTCTCCCGTTGCGGAGCAACAGGCTCCGGACGCGCAGGCTCAGCGGCCACAGCTCACGGGCCTAGCCGCTCCGCGGCATGTGGGATCTTCCCGGACTGGGGCGTGAACCCGTGTCCCCTGCATCGGCAGGCGGACTCTCAACCACTGTGCCACCAGGGAAGCCCGATGTTCTTTAAAATATTACTTGAAATCAAATAAAAAGGAGCTACAATTTTCATTATAATTATGTTTAACTTGTGGAAGAGAGATATTAAAGGGAAATGAGGCAAATGGTACTTACAAGTTCTGAAGTTCTTGAACTTGAGAAGTGATAGATAACTAAAATATAAAGAAAGAAGCAGAAAAAAAGCAATTCATAATCCTTTCAGTTTACCTTAATAGGCTTTATGGTAAACCTTAAAATGTGCACACTTCAAATTACAAAGACCTAGCCAAAACAGAGATGACTTGATTTCACCTTCTCGACTCCAATGACAGTAAGAGTAATAAATTAAAAATGGGGGGGGGGGGTAGAAGAGACAAGGAATATGGTTATGAGTAAGTCTAAACAATGTGATACTTTTTTAAATTGTGAAAATTAGAATATTAACTGTCCACATACCTCCCTATCTTGTCAAAGCGCTTTTTCTTCCCACTCTTCAAGGCCAACTACTCAACAGTACTCTATATTGTCCTTTAATCTCCTCTTCTTACCATACACAGTTCAATAGTACCTTTCATTCCCCACTGCCTTCTCACAGTCCCTTCAGATCTTGGCTTAGATGTCAGTTCCTCAGAAGGAGACCTTCCTGAACTCTCAGTCTACATTAGGAATTTAATCTTTTCCTCATACCCTATTTCATTCAACACATTATCTCCAACCACTAACATAGTACTTTGATAAGCAGGAGGAACTGAATAAATACTGAATGAATCTGTTGGTTGGATGAATGAATGAATCATCTCTTCCATGCAATCTCACCACTTTTTTCAATCAAACCTTATCAGATTATATTCACCAAAACCACCCATCTATTTCCAGTAACAACATCTACCTCTGAAATCCCCCAATGAAATCTGTACTTTATTCTATAGGCAAAGGTTGAGCAATACGTATTCTATAACAAAATGTTTTGGAACATGCAGTCAAAAAAAAAAAAAGGTTTACCAAAGTGTTTTTTTTTTTTTAAGTTGGCAAACTAAAATGAAACATTAATATAGAAAACTTTCCAGAAAAAAAACTTTAAACAGTTAAAAGATATGTTGATTAAAATATTAAAACATTTTCTCAAATCAGGCAAAAATAATAAAAAAGCACATAACCCAATATACTTACAGCACACTACTAAAAGTTTTCTTCTGAGTAACAGAAAAAAACCAAATAGTTCATTAATACACATACACTAATGAATCTGTCATGCTATGGCTCTGGGATTTTTACCTGTTGAGCCTTTTCAAGCTGGATATTTCCTATTTCTTCTTTTAGAGCCTCTATTTCCTGTTTCAAATCCTTGACAATGACAAAACAGACAAGATTGGACAATGGAAACACAGAAATTGACATAAAATGCAATGTACAGACAAACACATGAAATTAAATGGTATTCACTAAAGTTGATAAACAAAAAAGCAAAACATAAGTTTTCTCTCTCTCAATACCTGAATAGTTTTCTCCTTATTAGCAACCTTGAGAAGTTCAGCTTCCAGAAGCTCTTCCACAGACTTGATCTTTCCATCTTTTTCATGGATCCTTAGATAAAGAAATGCATTATTAAACTTCGGGAGAAATCATCAAGATCCACCAACTAAGATATAAAAATAGTACCAAATCATTAATAGGCTCACCAAATCAACTCTTCCCATTTTAAGTAAAAGAGCAACCATATTTTGCAGACAGAAGGGGAAAAAAATACTTAAAGCTCTTCCTAAATGAGAATTAAGCAGTAACTACCAGATGGCTGAAGCCTATGCACGCAAGGAGAAGCTGGTGACATGTTTCCAAAGTGCACAGGGAATATAAGATTTGCACCCCAAAGAATACTAAGGAGAACTGAGTTCCTCTCAACAATATAGGTTTCTGGGCTCTGAAAGCTATGGCAAAACTTACATACAATTATGGTATTAAACTTTATAGACACTTCAAGAAAACAACACATACAAGGAACTGATCTCTATCCAATATAACCTGTTCATTAACAGTTCCTAGTGCAGAAACAGAAAATTAACAATTTGATGCCACAAGTTAATAAACGGAGTCAATCATGGAAACTGATTTTTTAACAACTGCACTGGGAAAGCACAGCTAAGTCTCCTTATTCCAGCAATGAAAACTCCTAGCCATCTTAATTGCACAATAAAACAAGATTTATGAGCACTAATAAAACTGGACCAAAAGAAAAAGACCAGTTTAATAATGTCATTACTTACACTTTCTTAAGTTCTTCAACTAGAGATGCAAAGGAAACCTAGAAATAGGAAGGTATCCTACTTGGTAATTTGCTCAAAATATAAATGGGTCATAAATAGAAAAGTATGTTGTTCTTTAAATTTTCCACTACACCAAAACCCCGGAAAAGTAAACCTGGGAAGTAATTCTTTCTAGATTTTTTTAGATGTCATAATTATGAAAATGAAAAGCACTTTGAAAGTAAGCAGCTTTAAAGCTACTTATGGTAAGTGTAGGTCAAAAGAAAAACCAATAGATAAATATTAAAATTATTGACTCAATGATTCTAACCAGATAAGGAGAAAATAGGAAATTTCCTAACTTCAGGTAACCTCTTTTACTATTATTTAGAGTCTTACTTTATATATGTATGCTCAAAACCTTTTATCACTATAGTAACAAGCAATGGCATCCTACCTAGAATACTCTATCCAGTGCCTGGCATAAAGTAAGCATTTAATAAATTGCAGCTTCTATTACTGATAATCAAGTCACCAATCATTCACAGATTAAAACTATAATTGACAAATTCCATGTTGGAGAAGGGAGGAACAAAAAAAAGGCTTGCTGCTATATTTGATAACAGGTTTGCCCAACATTTAAAAGAGAATGGTTGCAGGATCTACTAAATATATTACCTGATCATTTTGCTTGGCCTTTAAGTCTTGAACTTCTTTTGTCAGAGATGAATTTTCTGTTCTTATTGCCTTTTTCAAAGACACATAAGCACAACATACTTTTATTTTCTGAAAAAACAGCTAGCTTCTCATTTTTCTCTAGCTGCTTCTTTTCCTCTCTGAAGGCCCAGAAATCTCAGTTGCTCTATATGTCTACAATTCTGCAAATGGACTTTAATTCAATTATCCTCACAAGTATTTCTACTTATGTTTCCACAACCTGAAAACCACACAGTCAAGTCACTTCTCTCCCTAAAATCAAATACACCTTTTACCTTATTTCTTCCAGCAATCCTATCCAAATTGTTAGTTAAGGCTAATGATAATCATAAAATAAAACTGCATTCTCTCCATTCTATGGCCTCCAATACTATTTCATGAACTTATCAAGTCCACTAGTTATTCTTGTAACTAGTTGTTGTTTGGTTATAATTCGGGCATGCGTGGAGGTGGGGGAGCATATATTACAAACCATAACAATAATATCTACATCATTAAGGCAGTGAATGCTATAGGTAACTACACATTTTTGTATTTATAATAAAATCTTAAATTTAATGAAAAAGGACATCATATAAATTCATAAAATGTGGGTAACTAAAAGGTATGGGAAAAATATTACACATTACAGTAAAACCGCTTCATGTTCACTGAATAATCATAAGGAAAACAAATATACAAAATTCTTTACATTCAGTTCTTCCTCTTTAGTGGCCACCTGAATAAGTCCAGTTTCAAGTAATTCTTCTACAGTCTTCAACTTCTCATCTTTTTCTTGAATGCTGAAATTATAAATTTAAAACACATGTATGAACTATTTTTCAAAGAAAACAATATGATTTCTAAATAAATATTTTACATGGATCAACTCCTATGCCCATTTTTTTCCTTCTAAACTTTCAATTCTAGAAAGGTTTCTAAGGATCTTTGGTCATGGTCCAAGGGTAGTCCCTCTTTACCAAAAACTAAACTGTATTCAAGTAATGCATGCTTACATGCTAGCCTAAACAAGTAAATCATGGCCACACATGACACCCACAAACAATGTAATTCCAAATCAATCAATAGTACACCACTCTCTTCCATTATGAAGTACAAAGAGAATTTTAAGAATTTAGATTAATATAGTTAATAATTCTGCTATCTCACACTTGGTAGAAATGAGTCATTAAAATATTTTTAAAAAATTTAATCTCTTACCATCTTTCCATTTGTTCCAAAACATCTTTATTAGGCTAAAATAAAATCACCAAAAAAGAAAAAAAAAAAGATTAATTTTACCAAGTCTGCATGAGGTAAAACTACTTCAGAAATAGAATTCTATTAGTATTAATTAGATCCAAAATTTAGGAAGATGATCCATGTTTGAAGACTGCTAATAGTTAAAGAATTACTGAATTCAGAAAACACAAGACAGGGGCATCCCTGATGGTGCAGTGGTTAAGAATCTGCCTGCCAATGCAGGGGACACGGGTTGAGCCCTGGTCCGTGAAGACCCCATATGCCGTGGAGCAACTAACTGTGGCCGTGTGCCACAACTACTGAGCCCATGTGCCTAGAGCCCGTGCTCTGCAACGAGAAGCCACCGCAATAAGAAGCCCGCACACCGCAACAAAGAGTAGCCCCCGACAGCCACAACTAGAGAAAGTCTGTGTGCAGCAATGAAGACCCAACGCAGGCAAAAATTTAAAAAAATAAAATAAATAAATTTATAAAAAAAGAAAAGAAAACACAGGACAGAAAAGACGAGGCTACACAAAAGACACAGAAAAAGATGAAGTATAAAATGGGCTGGCAAAAATGAACTAGTCCCTTGTAAGTTTTCAATTACTATAAAAGAAATATTAAGGATAAGAAGAGAATTTGCTCCTCCTCCTTTACATTAATTCTTCAAATCTAAAATTCCAAGGCTCTAAGGCCTTGCAGGCCAAGAAGGAGGCTTTGTTCCTTTTTTTTTTTTAAAAAGTAACATATAAGGCAAGTGCACAAATCCTGTGTACAATTCAATGAATTTTTAACATGTAGATTTCACATAACCAACACCTAAGCCAATATACAGAATGTTTTAAAATTGATTGTAGGTACTTCCCTGGTGGCACAGTGATTAAGAATCCACCTGCTAATGCAGGGGACACTGGTTCAATCCCTGGTCCAAGAAGATCCCACATGCCACAGAGCAACTAAACCTGCGAGCCACAACTACTGAGCCCGTGTGCCACAACTACTGAAGCCCACGCACCTAGAGCCTGTGCTCTGCAATGAGAGAAGCCACGGCAATGAGAAGCCTGCACACCGCAAAAAAGAGTAGCCCCCACTCACCGCAACTAAACAAAAGCCCACGCGCAGCAACGAAGACCCAATGCAGCCAAAAATAGTTAAGTAAATAAATTTATAAGAGTAAAAAATAAAATAAAACTGATTGTGAAGTGCAGAAGCAACACAAGAATGTATTCTCCTTGCTACATTAAAACATGACATGTGAGCTGATCCCAACCATTCACCCATCCTTCTAGCATCCCGCCCATACACTTTACAAAGTCCTCAGTGTTATATTTACTATGTGTCCAGAAGCAAGGTTTCCCCCTCAGCATTCCTAGGTCTTCAGGCAGCTAAGCAACCTGACAAAACAGGTTTGGGGTCTTTTTCCCTTCAACATTCTCTTCTACCCATACCATTCCCTACCTGCTTTCTCCTAATTTTGTTGGTTTCATAATTTTTTTTCCAATTTTATTACAACAATTTTTCACAAATACTATTAATTTTTCCATTACCAAATCCAAGTCATAAGATTCCATTTTCAACGTATTTCTAAAAATTAACCCCCTTTTCTTCAGTGTCTTAGGTTAGATCCTCAGCTTTACTCATCTTAAATATCACAATACCCTAATTCTTCTCCCTGTCTCTAGAGTTCATAAGGACTATACCGTGAGAGGTACAGAACTTCCGAATGGGAAAAAAAAAACTTTCCCACCATCGGAAAGGGCATAGGAGCTGTCAAAAGTACATTAAATCATGTTTATAAATTGTGAAAAATAAATCATGCAGTAAGTTTATAAATCTTTCATCAAGATGGCTTTCGTCCATCTTTATTTTTAATAAATTTTTTAATTGTATTATTTTATTTTATTTATTTTGGCCTTGTTAGGTCTTCATTGCTGTGCGCATGCTTTTTCTCTGATTGTGGCAAGTGGGGGCTACTCTTCATTGGGTGCGCAGGCTTCTCACCGCGGTGGCTTCTCTCGTTGTGGAGCACGGGCTGTAGGCGCATGGGCTTCAGTAGTTGTGGCACGTGGGCTCAGTAGTTGTGGCTCATGGGCTCTAGAGTGCAGGCTCAGTAGTTGTGGTGCACGGGCTTAGCTGGTCCGTGGCACGTGGGATCTTCCTGGACCAGGGCTTGAACCCATGTCCCCTGCATTGGCAGGCGGATTCTTAACCACTGCACCACCAGGGAAGTCCTGTCCATCTTTATTTTTGATGCATGTCCCACATAAAAACAATACAAAGTAGGTGACTATGTATGGTGATAGACATTAACTAGACTTACTGTGATCATTTCACAGTAACACAAATATAGAATCATTATGTTGCACACTTGAAATTAACATGTCAATTGTATCTCAATTTTTTAAAAAAGACAACACTATTAAGTCCTAGTTATATGCAGCTTGATCATTTAGTTGTATTACACCTTTAGTAGTGCATACTTCACTACCACATAAATTCAAACACCTCATGGTTACCAGAATGATCCAACTAAAATACTAGACAAAATGCTGATTCATTCTTTCAACATCCTTCAGTAGCATACCACATTCTAGATCAAGCTCATGGTCCTTACACAGCCTACAAAGTCCTTCACGATTAGGCCCTAGCAAATCTTTCTCTTCCCCTTAATACCTCACACTTTGCACTTCCACAATATGCCAATATGCTCTGAATATGCCAATTTGGCCACACTACCATGACTTTTAACACTGTATCCCCTCAGTTTGGATTGCCCCATAGCTGTCAGCAAATTCTTGGCTATTTTTCAAAATCAGGTTTAGCTGTCCCCTCTCTGTGACACCTCTTACTCTCCTTCAGATAGAATTATCTCTTCCTCTAAACCTGTACACACAGTTTAAAATTTTTTCAAAAAAAGAATTTTATTCATCACACTTTTTCTGTGTGTACACCTAATTCCACACTAAACCACATTCTTGGGGCAAGAACCAAGTCTCATTCATCTCTGTAGCCTTAGCATTGCAGCATAGTACCTAGCATACTCTCCATTAGTAAAAATTTAATGGACAAAATATCCTTTAACAAGGTTACAGTTTAACAAGTACTCTTGGTCAATTGCTCACTGAATGTTCAATTGCATGAAATCAACCCAACTTAGTTATCTATCCAATATTTTACCTTTATACATTATTAATCTAATCCAATCCAATTTTCTCCTCCGTGGATGACTTTCAAAACTACATCATACAACAATGAATTATTCTGCAATAAAACAGAACCAGGCTGCAGGGCAAAAGAAAAAAACTTCCTACTGCTACAGTTTTTGCTTAATAATCTTTATCTTTGAATCTTAAAAAACTACTAGTAAAAAGTCATGCTGTTCCTTTGCTAAAAAGTCAAGATGCTCAAAAAAAAATAAGACACCTCAGGACCTTCCCCCACAAAAAGTATTATTTTATTCTGAAGAAATGAGATCTCAGTAACTGATTTATTTCTTTGATCTATCCATAGGCCTACATCCAAATGGAGTCTTCTCTTCTCTAGTATATAAACAGGTTACCTTACCTGATATTTGCTGTCTTTCTGCTTCCTACACCTAAAGAAACAACAAAAACTTGGCACCATTATTGGTTTGTGCTTCAATAAGCTCAATTTTTTCCTCCAGGATAAAAATCCATGGAGCAAAGAGACAGAATTTTTTTTACATAACTAAACTGTTCATCTCTCAACTGTCACTTGGAATTCTGACTGCTGGGTAGGAAGGGGTTAAAGAAAGGTGGAAATGAAAGAAATTCAAATTATGCTAATCTTTATCTCTTCCTTCACTAGCAGTGGTAATAAAAATGACCAGAGGAGGGCTTCCCTGGTGGCGCAGTGGTTGAGAGTCTGCCTGCCGATGCAGCGCGGTTTGTGCCCTGGTCCAGGAGAGTCCCACATGCCGCGGAGCAGCTGGGCCCGTGAGCCATGGCCGCTGAGCCTGCGCGTCCGGAGCCTGTGCTCCACAGCAGGAGAGGCCACAACAGTGAGACGCCCACGTACCACAAAAAAAAAAAAAAAGACCAGAGGAAAAACCAAAGAGCTGGTTCTCTGGTCTGCTAAGATCAGAGAGAGAAGTCACAATGACAACCAAAAACATAACATCACAGTCATATGCTTTCTAGACTATTTAAAAAAAAAAAAAAAGCTTTCGGAACAAGGAGGAAAAATTCTAAGAATTACCAAAGAGCAAATCTTAGAAGATGAGTTTCTCCTCTTATCAAATAATTCTTTTAAATAAATTTTAAAATGTGGCTATGAAATTATGTTCTGTGGACTGTTCTTCATAAAACTATTCTTCATAAAAAAAGAATCCATCTCACGCTAAAAGTTATGTTAACAGAATATTTAAAAATACACAGAAGCTTTATAGTAGACAGAAGGCTGATTCAGTAAGAAAGAAATTAAAACAACAAGATCCTGTTGTATAACACAGGGAATTACACTCAATATCCTGTAATACACCATAATGGAAAAGAATATGAGAAAGAATATATATATATATATATAAATCACTTTACTGTACACCAGAAACACAACTGTAAATCAACTATACTTCAATAAAAAAAAATTTTTTAATAAAATACAATTCAACACCCCCCCCCAAAATAAAGAAACTAGAGAAAACTAGGTAATTCTTAGGCTATCATGTTACCTTAAGGGGAAAAAAAAAAAATTAAGGCTAATGGTTTTACTCTTGTCTAATGATGAAGAATATCATTTTTAGTATACAATAGAAGTGAAAAGAAAAGATCCAGGTACTCTGTTTAAAACTAAGAATTACCATCACCTTTAATACTAGAATTCTAGGGTAGATTCAGAAATTTCTAGGCATTTATTTTACCTCCCATGAAGTGAATTTTAGAAAGTTTAAAACTTTATATATTGAAATAGGTGTTCCAGAATCTCTGACAACCAACTCAAAAAAAGGACTACATTCTGCTTTTCTGGGTAAGAATTAACACAGCCAAAAAATATCTATCATATTTTATCTAATCCAAGTCACCAATGTTGCATCTCACAACTGGTAAAATGTTTACATAACACTAAAAATTAAAGATGCCTCCAATTAAACTGTAACCGGAGACTAAGATACATCCAGACTTCAGAGATAATAAACTGAGGAGAAAAAAATTCTTACAGTTGATGAAATATCTTATCTGTTAAAAGCTGTATAACAACAAAAGGAAATAGGAATAAGATTTAAGAATAAAACTTAAATATCATTTGAGCATTACACTGGCATGAAGTCATGTCCACACACTAAACATCATTTGTTCAGCATTTTCTCCTCTATTACCTTTAGTTTGAACGGGTAAAGCATATACAAAGTTTATGCAAAGCACTTAAATACCATATTTGTGGGGGAGGAAAACAAATAATGGATTAATTCTTGACAAGTAAACAGATGTTCACAAAATACTTCTAAAATACTTCCACAACATTTGGCACAGCTACTTACACCAATTCAATACCTGCACAGATGTGGATTTTAAAATAAAAAAGAAAGCATGCATCTGCTAAAGGAAGTGCTATATCATTTGCAATAACTTACACTTCAGCTTCTAATAAAATGTGTCAAAATTTAACAGTAGTAGAGAAACATGCCTTCATTTTAATGTGTCATATAATATGAAGTGTTTCTAGAATATTTTTAAAACCTGGAATTTGAAGAATTATTTAGAAGAGTATGAAGGCAACTCTTAGGAACAGCCACAGAACAGACATCACCTGGGGCTCGAGTTTACGGAGCCATGCTTATTCAGGCTGCTACAGTTTTGATGGCTTGCTATAAATACAGAAAGAAGTATGATGGCAATAGAGGGTGGAGATGAGTTGGAAAAAAATATTCTAAAGGAAAGGAATTAAGGCTTAAGATGTCTGCTATATGCAAAGCACTAGGCTACTCAACTATACATAAACTCCCCAATTTAAATCTAACAAGCTTGTAATGTAAATAAA
Organism: Orcinus orca; assembly: GCF_937001465.1. NCBI lineage: Eukaryota > Metazoa > Chordata > Mammalia > Artiodactyla > Delphinidae > Orcinus > Orcinus orca. Next base: position 156,425,320 of record NC_064560.1, on the reverse strand, counting down.
ATCTCAATGTAGGAGACCTGGAATGAGAGGTCTTAGAAAGGTTAAGCAATTTGATCAACATCACTGCTTTTAAGTGCTGGTAGTAGGTTTCAAACCCATTCTCTTTTTAAGAATCCACACTGCTTTACAGAAAAAAGTGAGGCTCCAAAAGTCTGACTATTATCCTGAGAGCCAAATGCATCAAAATGACTTAAAGAAATTATTTTTATGCATCCTATTAAACTTTTTTTTTTTTTGGAAAATGCTATAAACAGCATTAGCTTCTCCTCAGGAAGAGAAATTAAATTTTCCTTAATTTAGAGACTTGATTAGCACAAGATGACTAGAAATGCAATTAAAAGACATATCTACACTTAAACAAAATTTCTAAAAATGAACGAGTTGATTACTACTTAAGAAGAATCAGACCTTGTTATCTATTGGATATTTCTAACTTGTAATTCATGAAAAGCCTTACCTGTTCAGAAACAAGAGTCTGTAGCTTCTGAACTTCTAATTGTAATGCTTTCTTTTGGTCATTTAGAATCTAAAAGAAATAATCTCAATTTACTGTTTTATTAAGAAAAGGTAACAAAGCAACCATCTGAATGTTTTTTTAAAACTCAAAGCCATATTACTGTTAAGTACTTATAAAGTGACAGGTGAATTATATACTGACCTAAGAATGCAAATCTCATGAGGCTCCATTTTTCAGTTTCAATGAACGTATTTCCAGAGAACAGGAATACAGTAATAGTATAATGTACATATACAATGATCTATAAAAAGTTGTTTCTACTGAGCCCCCCTAATTCAGTCATGTGGTTTATCCCAAACAGTGTTAACACTGTGCTTAGAACCCTTACATGTGTATTTCAAAGAGTTTAATCGTCTGTGCCAATGAATTCTGGGAAACCCTGCTTTCATAAGTGAGTACTTACAGGATTCCTATTAAGCAAAAAAAAAAAAAAAATTAAAATTAAAAAAAAAAAAAAAGCAAATCTTACTGCATGCAGAGATGTACCCTGGCAATCAGAATGCTTTACAATAATCCTCAAGCTGTTTTGGCCATGACCAGAAATTAGCACTACACCAACAATGGAGGCAAATAAAACCATCTCAAACTACCAAATGAAAACTGTAAAGAAAAGGTTGGGGCAAAACAAGTATCAAAAGTCTACTATAAAAACAGGTAAGTCAAAATAATCAAAGCAAAAAGTCTATGATAAAATTGTTTGTAGAAGTCCCCAAATAAACTATAGAAACACTGTTTCAGAGTGATCACATATAAAAAAGTAGTATTTCTACATTCACTTCAACTGAAAATTACACAAGTTTGTTCAAAGAAAGCTGAGTTGACAAGTTTAATTACACACCTTAAATTCTTCCATTTTGTTTGAAATTTCACATTGTAGCTGCTCTTCAAGCAGTCTTATTTTATCATCCTTAACGTGAATACTATGAGAAAAAAAAATACTTCATATATACAGAAAGCTTACATAAATTATGTGCACAACTATCAGCTATAAGCAGCAATGTCTTCTGTAATTACACTGGAACATAAATGTATGAATGGCCCATGTACAGCAATACTTTAATCACCTTTTTTGCATCTTCTCCAGTTCATGTGCAGCAGCAGCCTGTTAGAAATGAGAATTGTATCATTTCTCAGGAAGCACTCCAAACTATTCTTTTACTTATTTTTACATATTAAAGTTATATTTTCATATATTTAGAGTAAATAGTTAAATCAACAGCATACATTACAGTAATATTTTTCGCTGTCCAGTATTTTGTACTTCTTACAGTTCAACTTTTATCCTAGTTTAAGGTATATCCTTTTCTGATTAAATGGCAGAAGGCTAAAACAAATCAGCACATCATAAGTGTTATAACTGAATTCTCTGATAAAGTGATCAATTTCTTGGATCAAACATTAATTTCAACATGAATATAGTAACATTTAGGTGAGTTGTGAGAGTCATGGTCAAACAGAAGAGGGTTTGGGGCTTCCCTGGTGGGGCAGTGGTTGAGAGTCCACCTGCCAATGCAGGGGACACAGGTTCGTGCCCCGGTCCGGGAAGATCCCACATGCCGCGGAGCGGCTGGGCCCATGAGCCATGGCCACTGAGCCTGTGCTCCGCAACGGGAGAGGCCACAACAGTGAGAGGCCCACGTACCAGAAAAAAAAAAAAAAAAAAAAAAACAGAAGAGGGTTTTAACAACACACCATGCAGCCAAACACAAGTAACCATTATGTTTACTATCTACATAAGTAAAACTAAGGTTTGCAATACCAATGAAAATAAGTGTCAACAAACTGTAATTCTAAGGTAAATGCTTAAAAGCAATAAAGATCTACCTGTTCATTTGCCAGGGCCTGTAATTTTTGCACTTCAGCTTTTAATAAGAAATTCATATTCTGTATATCCTAGAACAAGAAGGAAAAAATAGTATTAGAAGTATTTAATATTAAATTTGAAGTTTTGTAATGTATCTCTTCTACCTAAGCAAAGGTCTCAAAGCAAAGGTCTCAAATTACAATTTCTTAAGTCAGAAAGAAAACCATCAACTTCTGTTATTTAACATATTTCCCAAATTATTATAAATAATAAATATCATGTGAGAAAAGGCCTTTGAACTTCTCTTAGAGGGCTAAAGAGGATTTGTAGTTTAGAAAAGAGGTAAGACACTTTTCAAATGAATTCTATCTAGAGTATTTTCCAGTCTTCACAGACACTCATACTAATTACAAGATCAGGGTAATTCAATGACTATAAAATACTGTAGCCATTTATAAGAATTACTGTACCTTAAGTTCCTCCTCTTTACTTGCTAAGTGATCATGTTCATTTGCTAAAGAATCTTCAGTCTGTTTTATCTGCTTATCCTTTTCTGCAATCCTTTAACAGGAAATAGATTTGTACATTCAATAAACATTTAGAAGTCAAGTCACAAATCAAAGGATTAGAAGCCTCAAATATGGTCATCCTTACTTAAGTAGTTTTTCACATAACCGTACCTTCCATTTCTACAGACCATATCAGTTTAGTAGTAACTGTCACAGGCATTACTACAACTCCTTAAAATACATACCCCTATTTTGAAACTTGAGGTCAAAGAAGTTAAGTAATTTAAGCTCACAAGCCTGGCAATCTGAAAAAAAGATTCCAGGTCTTCTGAATTTAAGTGATCCATGTCTATGCAAATTATACAATACACACCAAAAAAAAGAACTTCATTTTGGGCATACCACCATATAGTTAGATACAGAGTAGCTACAACTACTTATTAGACACAAAAACTAACTTCCACTAATCTCAAATCACAATAATCTCTTCCACATAACTGCTAAAGCCCAAAGGGAAAAAAGCTTTCCCAACTCTTTTTATGACAAAGACATAAAAACATAGAATACGTAATGCTTAGGGGTAGAAGAGCAAAAGCTGCTCCAAATCTACTTGAGAGTATTTTTTGAACAAGTTAGAACGTAAAGTCAATCATAAGTGTAGAATCTAACAGCTATCAGTTAGTGGTGACTAAGCAATTTTAAGAGAAATATAGAAAGGCAGGCTTACACTTTATGTAACTCTTCTGCTAGAGCTGAAGCGGATGTCTAAGAAAGAGAAACAGTGTCAACATAAAAGCCCTTAAGAGAAAGTTTTAAAGTTGTACAATAATCATCACAATAAAGCTTTAAAAATTAAAAGAAATAAATGTATATAAAGTTAAGGAAGTATCTGGCTCATGATGAATGTTCACTAAATAACAGCTAATATTCTGAAAGTAAATTTGATCAATAACAGCCAGTATTAGGGAATTATACACATCATAAGACATTTTTAATAAAGTAAGTTGACAGGTCTGAAAACTATGTAACTGCCAAGCAACACATAAATAGGAAAAACAGCAGCAAAGGCTATTTTTCATTCATGTGCTTCTTTTCCTTAGTAACAATTTCCAATAATGAAATGATACCATTCAAGATTAAGATAACAAGTCGTTTGGTAATGCTCATGTTTATCTTTACTTTTCAAAAGGTACTTATAGCATTCTCTAAATATTAAGTTTCTGATAAATTTTCTATAACTTAAGATCTCAATCCAATTTGAGTTAATAATTTACATACACACATACATCCATATACACACACCCTTTCCTATATTATATAATTCTTTCCCAATTAATTTTAGACTATAGTTTCTACAAAGAAAACAATTAGAAAAGAAAAAAATGGTGGCAACCTCAAAGTTTTGGGATTTTCAACTTGCCTGAATGTTACAAACAACTTTTTAATGTTAAAACCACTTTTTGCACAGAAAATGACTTCTATTCTAAGCTATTACTTTTCCTACAAACAACTTTTAGAAGTTTAAAGTTGAAGAACTGAAACTGAAATTCACAGTATGTATATTATGGAAACAAGCTAAGTACTTGCAAGTTTCTTCTCTTCTTAATGTTATATTATTTATATTCTAAAGGCTATATATCTATATCTATCTATCTACCTATTTATCATGTTACATAAGAATGATGCCAAAGATTAACAGGTTTTACAATACCACCTAGAAAACTCTGGAAGGTTTCACACTCAAACTATACTGAATTATAAATTTAAAAATGATTCTTTGGCATATATAACCTGAGAGCTATGGTTAACATACTGCTAACACCTGAGGGTATACAAAGTTTTCCCTTATGGCTAGTCAATATTTAGTGAATACTTCTAAAACATAAACTATGATTCTTGACACCTGTTTTCTGACAGGATGGTAATCAACATTTTTTTCCTCCTAAAGTTAAAAACTCTCTAACCCACCTTCCCATTAGATTTGGATTTCTTCCGTAGTGTTTTCTTACAGCACTATACGTAATTATCAGAGTGCTTAGCACTTAGGATCATCCAGTTGATTCATTGACTAGTCACCCAACTACTAATCCAGTACGCAGCACTCAACAGGCACTCAGATTATTTACACAGCTAGGAAGCCATTAGTAATGACAAGCAATAAGAAAGCACCATTACCTGGGCTGCTATCTGGGAATGGAATTGTTGAATTTGAGCTTTTAAAGCCTCATTCTGCTCCAAAATATCCTTTCATAAAGAGCAACCAAAAAGGAGAGGGAAAAGTGTTCTGTTAAATATACCAATGTATATGAACAAAATGAGTTACAGGTACATCTGTTTACCTTTAAAAAGGCACTCTTAGATTCCAAAAGGCGTCATTTTAAACAATGATTAGGCATTCTATTCTGAGAGCTAATTTACAAAGCAGAAATTAAGAATACATTGTACTGTTCCTAATCTAATGCAAAAAAGCATAAGACTGTGGGTAAAGGCATCTTTGAGCACATATTCAGATCATATTGTGACAACTGCTTGAAGATTAAATTAGAATTATTCATCCGCACTCCAGAATTAGGATAAGATAGGCTACCCTCTCTCTTCTACACAAGACACATCCAACCACTGCCCGTCTTTATTTTTTTTAAAGAGGGAAAATTAGATACCTGAACTTGCATTTGTAGAGACTCTTCTTTGTTCACCCTTTTTTGCTCCGATTCCATTAACTGCATTAGCCTTTGCTCCAACTGTTGTTTTGATACCAAGGTATCTGTAAGCTTACTATGCAGACTCTGTACTTCATTTTCTTTGGCCACAAATTTACTCTGTAAATCTAATAAAACATTGCATTTTATAAAGGTCTCTTCCTTGGCCTGGTTACTGCTACTCGTCGTTAGTGTAGGCACTGCCTCCTCTAGAATGCTCTCCTTGAATCTCTCCTCTGCTTCCTGCATATGGCTCCCTTGAGCAGTCTATGCTTACCTTTTTCACAGCACCTGCCACACTGTACTAATTCACTTCCTCTCCCAGAGAGTGAGCTTTTTGAGATCAGAGATTGCCTTTTCCCTATACCCAGAGCTGTACCCAAGGCTTGGCACAAAATACATAATCAATAAATGTGTTAAATGAATGGTACATGGATGTTTAAAACTCTTATATCATTTCTCGCAAGCATTATTTATTTCCCCAAAGATGCTTTAGTAAGTTATTTAGTGAAAAAAATCAGAGGAAACCAAAGGTCTAAAGAGCCAAAACTCTGTATGATCTAGCCTTGTGTTTGGAACTATATTTTACTAGCTCTCCACCATTTTCATGGGAGGAAGGGGAGTAGTGGAAACATAGATAAAACACACTAATACAAGCTCCATTATTTCCTAAATGAATTCATCGAATTAAGAATAAGTAGTGAAAGTTAGCATTTAAGTAGGCAGTTTTAAGTCAACTACTTGGGGACTTCCCTGGTGGCGCAGTGGTTAAGAATCAGCCTGCCAAGGCCGGGGACACGGGTTCGATCCCTGGTCTGGGAAGATCCCACATGCCGTGGAGCAACTAAGCCCGTATGCCACAACTATTGAGCCCACGCACCACAGCTACCGAAGCCCGTGCGCCCTAGAGCCCACACGCTGCAACTACTGAAGCCCGTGCACTCTAGGGCCCACGCACCACAACTACTGAGCCCGCATGCTGCGACTACTGAAGCCCGCACGCCTAGAGCCCGTGTTCCGCAACAAGAGAAGCCACCACAATGAGAAGCTCGCGCACCGCAATGAAGAGTAGCCCCGCTTGCTGCAACTAGAGAAAGCCTGCGTGCAGCAACGAAGACCCAACGCAGCCAAAAAAAATTAAGTCAACTACTTGGAATGGTAATGCTCTTGCTGTTTTTCTCTTCACAATATAGGAATGAGTCCTTCTTAGAAAAAAAAAAATTAAATGAAGAACTGATCAAGGAACCAGAGGGAATAACTACAGAAAGGGAACATGCACAGGTTCCCATTACCCTATTTATTGACTATAACTTAATGCCTCAGACAAAACTAGAGAGCTTATTTTTAAAACCCTAAGAAATGTTAAAGAAATAAAAGTACTATGAAAGTGTAAAAGCTATTTTTATTGACCTATAACCAAAATGCCAATTTACACTGTCTTCACATATGGAGAAGGGAGGAAGTTTTACCCAGAATTACATACTAAATTTAAATGCATACCACGTCCCCTTACCTTGCTGAGCTGCTTCATGCTCTGCTGTTCTCTTCCTGATATAGCTCTGGACTTCTTCCCACCTTCTCTCAGCTTCTTGCAGTTGAACCTGGAGAAAGGATAAGTCAGCACAAATACAGGATTCCAATTTAACGGAAAAAAAGCATCCTCTATCTTTACTGTTGTGACATAAAACTGCTTATTCCAACAACTAATCACTAGTCTCCTACATTTTAATAAGATAGGCAGATGTGCTCAGCCTGATAATATGCACAGATATTTTCAGCCACTGCAATTCTACCCTCCAATACACAGGATTTACAGATTGGAGATTATTTCAAAAACTCAATATCTGTGCTGGTGCATCAATATAGCTACTACTATGGATATACCTGATCCACTTTGCTCTGATCAGCTTTCCACTGATCTTCCTTCAGCTGACAGGCTTTCAAAAGGATAGTATCTTTACTGCTAAATTTCAGTGGGCACCTAAAATTCTTATTTTTAGGTATAGCACAACACTTCAATTATGACTATAATATTTAATGCCATTTATCTACTTATCCATATCCATAGAGCACAAACTTCCATATTTATAAATGCTACCAGCAAACACACCAGCAAGACAAATATTTACTGAAAGGAAGGACAACTATATCACTCTCCCACAGGGACCCATGAAAACTTCAAGAAAACAAAAATTATGCTATCTTCTGCATTCAATTATTCTCAAAGCCATTTTAACCCCTACTACTCTAGAACTGGTATTAAGCTATATTGATTGTATCAATGACCTAGGTAGGAGTCTGTCAGATACATTTAACTTACAGAAATTGAACTATACGTTCAATAAATCCTCTCCCCAGTAAAAGGAGGAACAGACAATTCTACTCGTCACTCTACTCAATGTACACAGGCTAAAAAGTGCCAGAGAAATGAGTCCACTCCTCTCTCTCAGTCAGCCTGAGCAACCCCATGCGTGTCTTCCTAGTATAAGCATCTCATGACAGCAAGTGCCATTCTGGTGTCTAAAGAAACAATGTGTGATTTTTTTCCCACTATGGCTCAAGTGAAAGCAACTGGAGCACTACTTCGTCTCGTGCTAAAGTAAAGGAAAATCATCTATTCCAATGCCGGAATAAAAACAGGCTCTACTAAACTTACTGAGAAATCCAAGTTATGTATAAGCGATGTTGAAGGTGATTTTAACTACCTATCAAAAATTTGATTTTTGCCTTACACATATACACCCTAACCTCCATATATATAAGACGAAATTCTACTGTGTATGCCTGTCAATCAGCTAATTTCAATTTTCATATCTTCAAAAAGTCTTTAACTGCAAACTCAAGCCTATATTCAATTTTTTCATTAGTGTACACGTTTCTATATAGGCAGAGCACCAAGACTACAGAAGTCCCATTAAGCCTCAAACTACACTTCTCAAAGCTATATACACTTTAATGTCATTGAATTGAATACCTACATTAGTGATGAAATGATAAAGGTAGGAATATATCACCTTCAACTGAGTAACTGCCTGCTCAGCATTCTTCTTTTGGACTTCCTCTTGCTGCAGCTTTCCTGTTTTCTCAGTCAGCTCATTCACCAACCTAGCATAATCCTGGCGCAGTTTATTTAGTTCAGCAGACTGCCTGAAAACAGTAACTGGATTAGGAACCTTCCATTACTACAAAACACATATGAAGAGTAAACAAAATATATTTTATATGAGTTATGCTGAGTTAGTAATTCCACTTATAGCTAAATGAAAATGAATGCTATAAGTGACTACTAATAATGAAGTTTGGTTGAGTGTAATCTGAATCATTCTGAGGACAATAACACAAATACTAAAATTACTATAAAATAATCAAGAAAAACAGATGACCACACACCATGAGCACGAATCAACAGTGTCACCCTCAAATCAGTGTTCTGAAAATCTATTAAAATCAACCAGTCAGAATATTTATTCTATGTAAGCATGCTACTAGTCTTCTCTTGGACTGTTTGTCAAAGTACAGCCCACAGCCAACTAAATCACTATCACAAGGAATGTGTCTTAACATGCAGATTCCAGGATTCCACATCTCAGAGCCAATAAATCATAATCTTATAAGGGTAAGACTCAAGAATATGATTTTTAGCTAACATGCCAGATGTTCTTCAGAATAATGAAGTTTGAGAACTACTGTTAAATGGAATAGAAGGTTTAAAACTTGTAAATTCAGCCTCATAAATTTATAAACTGTTCCACTGGTGGCACTAGTGTTCATCATACAGTTTAGCTGAAGAGGTTCTTCAAAACCAAGAGGATAGTTTTAGAAAATTCATTTTAGAAACAAGTGTAAAAAACAAAAGTCTAACCAATTATTATCAAACACCATTTTGGTGACTGAAGAAAATACTCTATCATTCAATGAAAATACTCTGCCATTCTATTAAAAGTAAAGCATTTGCAAACATACTTGCTTTCTAGCTGGTTGGTAGTATTGCTGACAGCATCTCTCAGTATGCCATTTTCCTGCTTCAAATGAGCTATCTCTGCCTCCATCTGCTCACGAACTTGCTGGAACTAAAATAATTTTACACACATAGATTTAGAAAACAATGATTGCCAAAGCTAACTTCGAAGAAAATTTATTATGATGAGAATGTAAAAAGCATCAACAGAATGAAGTCTGGATATCCTTTTCAAATAAATATAAACAAATTTAAAGGATAAATTTTGATAGTGACGAATACAAAGTAAACATAGGCTGCCACAGCATTCAAGAATGCAAGTAGATGCCAGCTGCTATCATAGGCAAAATAAATACACTGAGATGCTGTTTTAGAACTAAAAAATGTTTTAGAACTCTTTCCTACACAATAGACTCACATAGAATTAATGTCAATTTTGTGTTAGCAATATTTTAATGAAAGATTTTAGTAATCAAAACTTTAAAAACTGAAAACATGTTCAAAACATTTACATTAAGTTACAAATTGAGCCATAGCCAAATAGATGGCAAATTCACTACACAAAAATCTACTTGCTAAAATATCTGGCTTCTTGTTTTTTATTTCAGAGTTACAGAATCAAAAGACAAAGAACACTGAATCTTATATCCCCACAACCTCAATTTAGTATGTGAAATAATCTTAATAATTTTTAGTAAACCTATTCAATTAAGAAAATCAAGTCTATGTTTCCACTTTTCAGAGAACTTATCATATGTAATCTATATCCTGGCCTCTATAAGCAATCAAGTTGAAAAAGAGAATCACTTCAACACCCTTAACCTTCAATAAAAGATGTTGCTACATGTATCCCACTAATTTTCAAATGAATAGTAAGTCAGAATTAAGAAGAAAAAAGATCACACAAGGCCAGGAAAATCAGTTCTTCAATAACCTGGTTAATGGGAAAGAATATTTCAAATGGCTGGGGCCTGGGAAGATGGAGGATTGAGCCAAATTAGAGCATCAAAGTAGTGGATGCAGTAAGAACCTGAGAGGAGATTCATTCACTTCTTTATCGCTATTAGTGGTATTTCCACAGAAAAAACTGGAACTTCAATAGCAGTAAATTTTTCAGCAAACTACCAATGTGATCAAAGTAATATTTTGCAAATAAAAATCTGGTACTAATTACACATATTAGAAAGGAAATGAGAGATCTATTAAGGTGCTATAATTATGCTAGTATGAAATAATAAACTAGGGTCTTATCTAAAACCTGAATGCAAGAATAACTAGAAATAAAGTATCTTTAAGATTTCAGAACAAATTGTAGATTGGGCAAGGGAGAGAGAAGTCAAAGATTCAAGCATAAGGATAATAATGCCTCAAAACATTAGAAAATAAAAACAACCTGACCAGAAGCAAGAGTTTGATTTTAGACATACGTTAATTTTGAGGTGACGACAAACACTTTCAAATTGAAGCATCAGCCAGCAATGTAAACAATTTCAAAAAGAAATCACTGGTCCACAAAGTCCAATTAGAGGGAGTGTTAGAAGCCCACTTGACAAGCAGACTGAAACCATGTTCTTCAAAACAACAACAAAAATCAGTGGTCCAGACCTAACCAAAATCATGAAAATGGATAACACTGTAAAAATAGGCAGTAAGCACTGAACCTTCTAAAATGTTGAAAGAAAACAGGTGAAAATAAGGATCAGAGAGAGAAGGTCACTTAGGCCAAAACCATTATCACTTTTCCTCTCTTCTCCACTCCATCATCAAGCCCTATCTACTATCTCTTTTTTATCAAACTCATCCCCTCATTATCAATGTCTGACTTAAGGTCCTTATTCTCTGACTTGGATTCCTGCAAAAGCCTTTCAACTATCCCTGTTCCACTCTCTACACTGCTGCCACTCTCCATACTATGCCAGAGTAATAATTTAAAATACTAATATAATCACACTGTTGGGTTGCTTAAACTCCTTCACTTGGCTCCCCAGTCTTCAGGGATATAAGGCCCTTTAAGACAAGACCTCCATCTATTTCTCTAGGTCTCTTCATTCCAGTCCTGATTCCCAAATACCACAACTCTTTACTGTATTTCTCACAAACCGTTATCACTAGACGACCTATGCTGAAAACACCTGGAGTGCACTCATTAAAAAGCACGATCCTGGGCCCCAAAAGAGACCTACCAAACCATCATCTCATGGGATGGGAAGGAATTACACCAAGTAATAAGTCTCATACCCAGCACCCATTCGTTCACTTGCTTTCCTGACAATGCCTAATTGTTTTAAAAGATTCAACACGGTCTGCTTCTCATTTCTAAAAAGTCCTCCCTATCAATCCTTCTCTTCCCCACCTCTCATCTGCGCTGTCCCAAAGCACCTGATGCTTACCTCTACTATAACAGCGTATTTACTTGTCAACTTCTAGCCTCCCCAAAAAGTTGCTTACTTAAGGACAGGGAGACAGTTTAATTAGCCATTTGTACCAAAGCCCAACCCAGGGCACTTAAAAGTTTGCTAATTAAATGAATACAAATATTTAATTTTGTATTCAAAGAATGAAAATATACCTTCATCTGCATCTGTTGAGTCTCTTGGTAACTGACGTGCATTTTGTTTTGAAACACATTATGTTCCTTTTCTAATGTCCCAATCCGATCTTTCATCCTTGCTATAACCACACTGCTTCTTTCTTTCTCTGCCATCATTTCCTAGAAGAGTAAATCAGAAAAAAAATATGAAAAACTTGTTATTTAAAAAAATAAGAACAAGACTTTACTAAGAAGAAAACAACATCAGTAAAACAATCATGAATTCTTTTTTTTTTTTTAATAAATTTATGTTTTTATTTTTGGCTGTGTTAAGTCTTCGTTGCTGCGCGCGGGCTTCCCCTAGTTGCAGCAAGTGGGGGCTGCTGTTCGTTGCAGTGCGTGGGCTTCTCACTGCGGTGGCTTCTCTTGTTGAGGAACACAGGCTCTAGGCACGCAGGCTTCAGTAGTTGTGGCACACAGGCTCAGTAGTTGTGGCTCGTGGGCTCTAGAGTGCAGGCTCAGTAGTTGTGGTGCAGAGACTTAGTTCCTCCGCAGCATGTAGGATCTTCCCAGACCAGGGCTTGAACCCTTGTCCCCTGCATTGGCAGGTGGATTCTTAACCACTGTGCACCAGGGAAGCCCAATCTTGAATTGTGAAATAAGTACTTGCTTAAAAAGCAAGGTCAAAGGTTTTTTAAAAAAAAATTTGTCTTCTGCATCTTACCTGCTCTTTACATCAATTCCCTTCATAAACACTTAGCTGTTCTGTTTACTCCTATTTCAAATGCACTTTCTGGTTTAAGAGTTAAAGACCTGAACATGGAATAAAATCCTACATTCTAACTTGATTATAAGAAAGAACATGTGTTTTTTTTTGTGGTACTCGGGCCTCTCACTGTTGTGGCCTCTCCCGTTGCGGAGCACAGGCTCCGGACGCGCAGGCCCAGCGGCCATGGCTCACGGGCCCAGCCGCTCCGCAGCATGTGGGATCCTCCTGGACCGGGGCACGAACCCATATCCCCTGCATCGGCAGGCGGACTCTCAACCACTGCGCCAAAAGGGAAGCCCCCAAGAAAGAACATTTTTAAAGCAAAACAAGGTAATTCTTCATTATTTCCAGGTACCAGCTCTTTTAGGGTACAGAATAGGCCCCCAGAAAAAAAAGAGTCGAGAAATAAAGTCTCCATCCTAAGTTAAGAGATAAGGATAAGATATGTTTATAGCAGAATAGGGAAAGTAAAACTCAGAAAATTTTATTATCTTCCCAAGTCAAACATTAAAAGGGTAATTTCATTTTGAGTTGCAAGTATTGTGAACTCCTAGGATAAATATTAACTATTAAAGTGCAAGAAAGCCAAGCAACTTTAAAGTTATCTGCAGGTATGATCAGTCCATTTTCCCTGCTCTCAGAAACTGTTTGACAAACTTTAAGATTTTCATTTAACTAACGGTTTGCCCATAAGAGTTCATTTACATTTGCAAATTATTTTACTGATGTACATAATACATTTAGGAAAAAAGTATACACATCTTAAGTATACAGCTCAATGAGTTACACAAAATAGTTTCTTTTTTTAATTTTTAAAATAATCAGAAAACTATAGCTACAGAAAACTACAGTAAAGTTTCTAATCTTAAGGAAACACTTATTTTAGCAACAACTTTGATTAATCTTAATCAAATGCAGCCAAAAATAAAATAAATTAAAAAAAATCAATCTAACCAAGTTTTCCACTGACTTTTTTTATTTACCTCAAATTCACAGAAAAGATTTTATATTCAAATGAGGCCATTCTCATAACGTCATCAAGTAGCTACATGAACGACAGTGAAATAAACCTCATATAGTCTACTGTATTTAACACCTAAAAGGAGAAATAAGCACTTCGGGAAAAACGAGACCACATTTACTACAGAATTTCAATTATGTTCTCAGTCTACATGATTTTTTTAAATATAACTGACATAGAATATTATATTAGTTTCAAGTATACAATATAATGATTCAATACTCGCATTTATTGCTAAATCATCACCACACACAGTTACAAACTTTTTTTCTCGTTATGAGAACTTTTAAAATTTACTCTCGTAGCAACTTTCAAATATACAACACAGTATTAATAACTATATTCACCATGCTGTACATTACATCCCCTGGACCTATTTATTTTACAACTGGAAATTTGTACTTTTACACTTGTTTAAAGGCCTTTTTTTTAAACCTCTCAAAGTAAATGGGATTTAAAGAACTTCACTGATTAAAAATTATATCACAAAAACCTTCATGAATAAACCACCCATGTAAGAGTTTCACATTTGTCCCATAAATTGGATTTAAACAAGATCACACTGAGTTTTGTGCTTCTATAGAATAATTCTAGGTCAGAACCAACTGAAACATACTCCCAATGTCCACAGGCTTCCATTATTCAGAAATTAGTATACCTATAAGTACTGCTATTTTAAATTCACAATTCAACTGTAGGCTATAATAACATGAAAGAGTGAGACCCCATCACCACCACCTAAATTCTAAAAGAAAATTACTTTCACGTGGTATAAATCTACTGCACAAATAAATCAGGAATTATGGACAATTTCTAAAATCCTTCATTGTATCTGATTTAGAAAGTATAACCCTTAAATACAAGAATGTCTTCACCTGGGTTAACTGCTTACACCGATCCTTCATAGCAGCAGCATCTTCCTTCAGAGCAGTAAGTAACTTGTCTTTTTCTTGAAGCTGATGTACAAGTGCAGTCAACTCTCCTTTATTTGACTACAATTGAGAAATCAATACAAAATTAGTTAATAGTAAACATCAGCTAATGAAAATTATGAAGATGAACTATCTGATATCAAGTGTTCTTAGGCCAATGCAGAGTTCACTATTACATATAAAGTAGAATAACTGCCAAACACTGGTCAGTGAAATATCATTCAGAAAAATCACTGTATCATTACATATTCTGATGCATAACATAGGACACATATCAATCAAGAAACAGATTTTTACAAAGAATTATGACTTCCATTTTTAAACACAAAATCAAGATAGTAATCTCTCCCTTCTCCTCCTAAAAGTTCAAAAGAGGGGTATGAAATGAAATGCAAACTGAACCAAAAGAAAACAAACATCTGTAACGTCAAAGCATAATATCAGGAAAGACTTCCGAAAGCAGTGGAGATCAAACAGATGCTCAACAACCTTGTCAAAACATACCCAAGACTACAGAGGTGCCATGGGTACATAGTTCTCTGAAGTTAACAGGAATATACTGAAAGGTAAAACCAACAATCCCCCATTTGACATCAGGAACAAGCACAAATATAGAAGGTAGGAATTTTCTTGGTAGGAGGTCTTAGCAAGCAGAAGTAGGAAAGAAGAAATCATACAGGTAAACTTTATTCAAAGAGAGCAGCTAATCAGTAAGGAAGAGTTAAGAGAGATCCTCTACAGTGAGATCCTCTGTAGTGAACTCTTATATGAGAAAAAGGAAAGGCTAAAAGAACTCATTTTCACACATAGCCGAAGGAGAACAGCTCGCCTTAGCCATTCATTATCAATCCCTAGCCACAGAGATGATCCAAGAGAAACACCCCTCACTGGAAGAGGAGTATTAATGAAAAAGAAATAAAACAAGGTCTATGTAAGATATGAGAAAAAAGGAAGGAAAGCAATAAGAAAAACCAAATGCCAAGTGGAGAAAAATCACCATAAAAAGATTGTCAAGAACGGACAAAAACTGATTAAAAAAACATATCACTATGACTTTCGAAAGTCTAACATAGCAACGATTTCTAGAAAAACAAGAGCGAAGAACAGAGCTCACAAGAAATAATTCAGAGGAAAGATAAGACCACAGAAAGAGATGAAATATAAGCTGGCAAAGCCCAAAGTAGAAGTAAAAGTAACACCATCTCAGAAATACAATCCAATTAGAAGCAGCAAACAGAAAAAGACATGTTGCTGAAAACACAGGAGAAGACATAGAGTTCAGGGTGGAGAGAAGTAAATAAAAATAAGAGGAAATAAACCAAAGCTTTATTTTTTTTAGGACAAAAATATGAAAGATAAAGACAATAGGCAAGGAAGATCCAACTTATGCTTAATTGATACCCATTATTTCAATTCTTTTAAGGGACACTGAATCTCATGACTGAAAAGACATGCTTTGCCCAAGGGAATACTGATAGAAGAGTCAATGCAAAGCCACATTATAGCAAAATTCCCATGACTTCAAAGAAGCTGAATCCCTTGATGTTTGTACAGTAGGGTGGACACTGGAAAGTCCAATAAATAATAAAAACCTGGTTGATTACCCAAAGGATGTTTTCATTGTGAGAGTGTATTTTGACAAAAATACATGAAAAGAATGCAAATTCAGGGGACTTCCCTGGTGGCCCAGTGGTTAAGACTCTGGGTTCCCAATGCAGGGGGTATGGGTTTGATCCCTGGTTGCGGAACTAAGATCCCACATGCCACGTGGCAGAGCCTTTAAAAAAGAAAAAAGAATGCAAAACTCAGGCTGGTCTCAGACTTCTATCCAGCGATAGGAATGTAGAGAATGGTAAAGCAAGCATGACAAATTATCAAGGAAAGAAAGTGCAACCCAGAAAAATTATACCCCACCAAACTATCATTCAAGTACAAAGACAACAAAACAGCATTTTAACTGGCCAGAATTTGGGAAATACAGGTTCCATAAGCCCTTCTTGAAACAATTCCAGAAAAAAAAAAACAATTTCAGCCAACCAAGAGATGAATACAGAAGCTTATGGCAAAAGAACTGGTATCAAGCTTTGAACCCAGCATTAAGCTACAGAATTAAGACTGAAACAAACATAAAAATTATAGTCACAAAACAAACATTAAATATTGTAAGTATCTGATAAACAAATGCTATAATTAACAAAAGTAGAGAGGGAAGGAAGAGAGAAGGTAGGAAAAATTTTAAATAGACTTGCTCCTGTTATACAACATGGGGCCAAAATAGTTACTAACTTAGAGTTGGAAAAAAAACACATAATTGAGGCAAGTATATTTAAAGGCCAACAAGAAGAAATCAATAATCAACCAAAACTATCAAATATTTTTTTGCCTTTTTTTTTAATTGGGGTGTAGTTGATTTACACTGTTATATTAGTTTCTGCTGTACAGTGAAGTGGATCAACTATATGTATACATATATCCCCTCCCTCTTGGACCTCCCTCCCAGCTCCCACCATGCCACACATCTAGGTCACCACAGAGCACTGAGCTGAGCTCCCTGTGCTATACAGCAGGTTCCCACTAGCTATCTATTTTACACATGGTAGAGTACCTATGTCAATCCTGATCTCCCAATTCATCCCACCCACACCTTCCCCCACTGTGTCCACACGTCCATTTTCTACATGTGCATCTCTATTCCTGCCCAGCAAACTGGTTCATCCGTACCATTTTTCTAGATTCCACAAATATATGTGTTAATATACAATTCAAATACATTTTAAATGTTTTCTTACTAGTAATCACACTGAGTTAACATTTTTGAGCAATTATTTTATGCTAGGAACTCTAAGATAATACCTTATTATCATTCCCATTTTTGAGATAGGTAAACTGAGACACTGAGGTTAAGTAACTTATCTAAAGCCACAAAGCTCAAAGTGGCAGAGTCCAGATTTGAATCCAGGAAATCTGACCCTAGAGCCCAGGATCTTAACCTACACTCTAAATATACAACAGAAGTGTCTTATAGCTTAAACACAAAGGCGTGTGTACATACACATAGAACGTAACATCTCCTCTCCAACTCTGCAAAAGCCCTCTAGCTTTTACTGTTTTCCCCTTCCCATCTAAGCTTATTCAAAGTGGATACTGTCACCTTTCCTATTCATTCATCACTTATTTATAGTCTAGTACTCCAATGAAACTGCTTTCACTAAGGATATCAAATCCATTTTTTCAATCCTTACTCTCCTTGATTGCTCTAAAGCATGTCACTGCTGATTTTTCCCACCACCCCTGAACTCTCTACCCTCCCTAAGCATCTGTGATCCCACTGTCTCCTGCTGTTTCT
Source organism: Orcinus orca (assembly GCF_937001465.1). Classification (NCBI taxonomy): domain Eukaryota; kingdom Metazoa; phylum Chordata; class Mammalia; order Artiodactyla; family Delphinidae; genus Orcinus; species Orcinus orca. The sequence goes on along the minus strand of NC_064560.1, from coordinate 156,407,235 downwards.
CCTCTCACTATACTCTGTGGTGGCTTTCCCTGACCTTTAAATGTTGGTGCTTCTCAAGGTTCATTCCTGAACTTTCTTACCACTCTCCACATCCTCTCTGGACTAACATATATCCACTATATGTACTGGTGATAGTTGATTACTTTCCGAAATTACCCACTTTGCAATATATTTTCAACACCAGAGAATTATATATTCAATTGTGAAATAATTGTATCCATTTAAATGCTCCAAAGGATGCCTAAAACAACTTCCTAAATATTTTCATAATCCTCTACTCTCTCTTCCTTTGCAAAGTGCTCATGAATACCATTGTCACCACAATCTATCCAGTTACTCCAGAGCAAAAACAAGCATTCATTCTAGACTCTTCTTTAGCCACCATATCTAATTGGTCAGCAAGTCCTCTAACTCCTCTATCTCTATCCTACATCTATGCTTATATTCCTGCATTTATCTTCCCCCTTTCTCTGAAGTGGTCTTTATTAGGTGTGGGGATTCATCTACATCCTGGACCTTGAAATCTATTAAAAGGTCTGAGCAAGAATCAATTTCTGTGACAGGAAAAGGGAGAAATTAAACTTACCAAGTCTTTCCCCGATAAGAGTGGATCTACAAGGGCACAGAGTCCCTGAAGATAAGAATAGAATCACACCATAAGAAACACAGAACAAGATTTTAATTGAAAGCCAAAGGTTCCAAGGAAAAGGGAAAACTGTAAGGTTTCAAAATACTTACTCTATTTCAAAACGTTATCTTTAACAGTTCCCAACTTCCTCCTTGGCCTGCCTAATACAGCTATCAAGGGGAGTCTGATTTACCACCCAACCTCTAGAGTTCAAAGCTGTCTCAAGCAATAAAATGACTACTCTTGCACCCATAAACCACCACCACCACCATCCTTAGTCAGAAGAGAAACACCTGAAGCAATTAATTTTAAAAAGCAGTGATTTCAAACAGGTAGTAACTAAGTTCAGCTGGAGGCTTTTCCCTGCAAGAAGATTTTCCCAATCCTCACAAATAACCAGGAACCCTTTTAAGATATACACTTACCCAATTAAAGTAAATCAAAAGATAAATTCTTCAATCAAGAACTTCAAGAACGTTCCTTGCAAGAGAATAATCTAACTTTGTATCCAAAGTCACACAGTTATCGCACTCTGATGATCCTCGAACACACTGTTTACTCTGAGCCACTGCTGGCACCACACGGAGACTGTCCAACAAGCATACTACATTGTAAAATGCCACAGATTTGTAAAACACGTTGTCAATAGATACCTGGAAGTATGGACAGACATATGCCATGATAAATGCTATATGACAAAAAAAATTCAGATGGTTATGAGAAAGAGAGAAGAGAATAATTTAGACTAGGAATTCAGATCAGCCTTATATGAGGAAATGATATTTAAATGGAAACCTGATGGAGGAAATAACCAAGGAAAGAAGTTAAGGGGTAGGGGCTTGGGGGTTTTCGGACAGTCCAGACAGAAGAGAATATTTGGTTTGCTTTAATGAGGGGATGAGGAAAATGCCATGAGATCAGGTTATAGAGAGAGACAGACATAGGCCTTAAAAGGAATCTGGATTTTGCTTTAAGTGCAAAGAGAAAGGCACCAAAGGGTTTTTAAAGCAGTGATTTACCTCTTAAAGGCTGCCTTGCAGTTGTGTAGAAAAAATAGACTAGAAGGCTACAAGGGAATGCAGAAACATCAACTAGGAGAATACTGAAGGTAATCAAATGAGAAGTGATGGTATGGACTAGGATGGTCTTTAATAAATGGGAGAGGATTCAAGATGGTGGAGAAGGGACTTCCCTGGTGGTCCAGTGGCTGGGGCTCTGGGCTCCCAGTGCAGGGGGCCCAGGTTTGATCCCTGGTCGGGGAACTAGATCCCACATGCATGCTGCAACTAAGAGTTCGCAGGCCACGATGAAGATCCCGTGTGCCACAACTAAGACCCAGTGCAACCAAATAAATAAATACATATTTAAAAAAAAAAAAAAAGATGGTGGAGAAGTAGGAGGATGTGGAGTTCATCTCTCTCCACAGATGCATCAGGAATACATCTATAGATGCAACAATTCTCACAGAACACCGGCTGAAGACTAGCAGAAGACCTTGAACACCAGACAGGACTATAAAGATCCCTGCATAACTGGGTAGGATGGCAAAAAGAAGGGAGGAGGAGGAGGAGAGGAAGCTGGATGGGACCTGCACCCCGGGGAGCAGGGGGGAGGCAGAAGCAGAGGAGAGAGTCCCAAATTCGGGGAAACCTCCTCTCCAACAGAGAAATCGACTGGGACAGAAGAAAGCATTTGAGGCTGTTGGAAGAGGGTGAAGCGGCCAATCGGTGGCAGATGGGACACAGTGAGAAATACACAGACGGTCCGTACCGTGGCCCTACATACCCTGGACTGGGACATGTGTTCACAGGTGTGCAAGGGGGCTGGGAGCTGGAGCACGGGGACTGGAGAACAGGCCCAGAGCAAGAATTGTTGTTGGCTGTGGGGAGATGGACTGAGGGGACGGGAGGGAGGAAATCCACAGCAGGGAATACCTACAGAGGAAGACGGGACTGCCATGGAAGGAGGGCACTATTGCTGAGTAACACGCAGGGGGACAAGCCACTCTTGCAGCCTCTCTCTCCCCTCATGCCAGCACCTGCCAATTAGCAACAAAAAAAAGCCCCCTCAGGGATGGCCCTAGCGCACCTGCTGCTCGGCGCCAGAAAAAGCCCAGCCAGGGCTGGCCCTGACGCACCGTACACTGGGTGCCAGAAAAGGCCCTCACTAGGGCCATACCTCTTGTGCCTGTGGCTGACAGCTCCCCTGTGCATTTGGCACCACCAGGCTCCCGCGATCCAAGCAGTCATACCACCTCTGCACTCTGTCCTCACTGGAGCAGACCCAAGATCTCCACGGCGGCCTCAGGACCAGACTCTGTGGGTGGACCACACACAGAGGTGGGGATAAAACCAAAGCTGAACCCCAGGGATGGGGCAACTAAGGAAGAAGATCGAAAACTTTCCATCAGCTGTACAAGCTGCAGATTAAATCCCCGTGATCAGCTAGGTAGACCCTGCGTCCATGGAATATCTGAGTAGACAATGAGTGTTCTCACAAATGAAAATGGTCTAGCTCTGGCAGCTGTGGACGTTGGGGACAAGCACACACAGGAACTGGCTCAGATCAGAGTCTGAGTGGTCTTCACAGGGCCCACAACAGGTCCAGAGACCAGTCCAGAGGCAGAGGAGGGCCTCTTGGGGAGGCGGAGGTGGGCTATGGCTCACGGTGTGCGCAAAGACACTTTCAGCTGAGACCCCAGGGAAACATAATTATTACTATTAATTTTATTATGTTTTGATTCATTCTGGCTTTTTTGTTGTTGGGTTTCTTTTCTTTCTTTTTTTGGTTTGTTGTTGTTTCAGGTTTTTTTTCTTTAGTCTTTTGAGATCTTCATGTTCTATAACATATTTTCTATTTTTATTTTATTTTTTTTATAAACTTCTATTTTTACTTTGCTTTTCTGTTTTTCTGTGTTCTTTTCCCGTATTTTTTTCTTCTTCTTTTTCTTTAATATATTTTTTACATTTCCATTTCTACTTTACTTTTCTGTTATCCTATGTTTTTTCCCTTTCTATTTTATTTAATTTTTTTAATTCATTTTTATCAGTTTGTTCTGTTTCCTTACTTTATTCTTCAGTTGGCACACTGCTTTGGTTTTGTTATTAGGTTTTCTGTTTTTGTTAGTTTTGATTCTAATTGTTTGATTTCGTTTTTGAGTTCTTCTGTTTGTCTGGTTGTTCCCTTGTTTTTGTTTCATATGGTTCTGTTTTGTTTTTTTGTGTGTATGTATGCTTCCTTGTTTCTGTTTTTGTTTGTTTGATTTTACTTTTTACCATTTTTCTATGGTTTTATTAGTCTTTTCTTGTTTTTTTTTTTTTAATCCCCTTTATTGAGGGATGAGCAACTTGCGGTGTCTTGGTTCCCAGATTGGAAGTCGGGCCTGAGGCTCTGCGGTAGGAGCACGGAGTCCAGGATACTGGACCACTAAAGAATTCCTGGCCCCAGGGAAGACTATCACCGAGAGCTCTCACAGAGGCCTCTAACTGAATCCAAGACCCGGCTCCACCCAACTGCCAGCAGCTCCCAGGGATGGATGCCTCTCACCAAACAACAAACAAGACAGGAACACAAACCCACCCATCAGCACACAAACTACCTAAAGCCATACTAAGCTCAAAGACACCCCAAAACATACCACCTGACTCAGCTCCACCTACAAGAACGCAGGCACAAGTCCCTCCCATCAGGAAGCCTACACAAGCCACTAGACCAACCTCACCACCAGGGGCAGAGAACAGAAGCAAGAGGAACTATGACCCTGCAGCCTAGGGAAAGGAGGAGACCTCAAATACCATAAACCAGACAAAAGGAGAAGACAGAGAAATATCTTGCAGGCAAAAGAGCAAGATAAAAACCCACAAGAACAAATAAATGAAGAGGAAATCGGTAAACCACCTGAAAAAGAATTCAGAATAATAATAGTAAAGATGATGCAAAATCTCAGAAACAGAGAAAATACAAGAAACATTTAACAACGAACTAGAAGAGCTAAAGAGCAAACAAACAGTAATGAACAACACAATAACTGAAATTAAAAATACTCCAGAAGGAATCAATAGCAGAATAACTGAGGCACAAAATTGGATAAGTGAGCTGGAAGATAGAATGGTGAAAATAACTGCCGCAGAACAGAAAAAGAAAAAAGAATGAAAGTAATGGAGGACGGTCTCAGAGACCATTGGGACAACATTAAGCACAACAATGTTCGAATTGTAGGTGTCCCAGAAAAAGAAGAAAAAAAGAAAGGATCTGAGAAAATATTTGAAGGGATTATAGTCAAAATCTTCCCCAACACGGAAAAGGAAATAGTAAATCAAGTCCAGGAAGCACAGAGAGTCCCATACAGGAGAAACCCAAGGAGAAACATGCTGAGACACATATTAATCAAACTAACAAAATTTAAACACAAAGAAAAAATATTAAAAGCAGCAAGGGAAAAGCAACAAATAACATACAAGGGAATCCCCAATAAGGTTAACAGCTGATCTTGCAGCAGAAATTCCACAGGCCAGAAGGGAGTGGCAAGATATATTTAAAGTGATGAAAGGGAAAAACCTACAACCAAGATTACTCAACTCAGCAAGGGTATCATTCAGATTCAATGGACAAATCAAAAGCTTTAGAGACAAGCAAAAGTTAAGAGAATTCAGCACCACCAAACCAGCTTTACAATAAATGCTAAAGAAACTTCTCTAGGCAGGAAACACAAGAGAAGGAAAAGACCTACAATAACAAACCCAAACAATTAAGGAAATGGTAATAGGAACATACATATCAATAATTACCTTAAATGTAATGGATTAAATGCCCCAAGCGAAAGACACAGACTGGGGACTTCCCTGGTGGCACAGTGGTTAAAAGTCCATCTGCCAAATGCACGGGACAGGGGTTCAATCCCTGGTCCAGGAAGATCCCACATGCCGCGGAGCAACTAACCCCAGGCACCACAACTACTGAGCCTGCGCTCTAGAGCCCACACTCCACAACAAGAGCAGCCACCGCAATGAGAAGCCCACACATCGCAACGAAGAGTAGCCCCCACTCAACGCAACTAGAGAAAGCCACGCACAGCAATGAAGACCCAACACAGTCATAAATAAATAAATAAGCAAACAAGCTAGCAAGCAAGGAAGCAAACGAGCAATCATTAAAATAAAGAAAAAGACACTGACTGGCTGAATGGATACAAAAACAAGACCCATATTATACACTGTCTACAAGAGACCCCTTCAGACCTAGGGACAATACACACCGAAAGTGAGGGAATGGAAGAAGACATTCCATGGAAATGGAAATCAAAAGAAAACTGGAGAGGCAATACTCACATCAGACAAATCAGACTTCCGACTTTAAAATAAAGACTATTATAAGAGACAAGGAAGGACACTATATAATGATCAAGGAATCAATCCAAGAAGAAAATATAACAATTAGAAATATCTATACATCCAACACAGGAGCACCTCAGTACATAAAGCAAATGCTAACAGTCATAAAAGGAGAAATCAACAGTAACACAATAATAGTAGGGGACTTTAACACCCCACTTACACCAATGGACAGATCATCCAAACAGAAAATAAAGAAGGAAACACAAGCTTTAAATGACACATTAGACCAGATGGACTTAATAATTTGATATTTATAGGACATTCTATCCAAAAACAACAAAATACACTTTCTTCTCAAGTGCACAAGCAACATTTTCCAGGATAAATCACATTTTGGGTCACAAATCAAGCCTCAATAAATTTAAGAAAACTGAAATAGCATCAAGCATCTTTTCTGACCACAACACTATGAGACTAGATATCAATTACAGGGAAAAAAACTGTAAAAAAATACAAACACATGGAGGCTAAACTATACACTACTAAACAACCAACAGATCACTGAAGAAATCAAAGAGGAAATCAAAAAATACCTATAGACAAGTGACAGTGAAAATACGAAGACCCAAAACCTATGGGATGCAGCAAAAGCAGTTCTAAGAGGGAAGTTTATAGCAATATAAGCCTACCTCAAGAAACAAGAAACATCTCAAACAACCTGACCTTACACCTAAAGCAATGAGAGAAAGAAGAACAAAAAAAACCCAAAGTTATCAGAAGGAAAGAAATCATAAAGATCAGATCAGAAATAAATGAAAAAGAAATGAAGGAAACAATAGAAAAGATCAATAAAACTAAAAGCTGGCTCTTTGAGAAAATAAACAAAATTAATACCATGAGCCAGACTCATCAGGAAAAAAAGGGAGAAGATACAAATCAATAGAATTAGAAATGAAAAAGGAGAAAAAACAACTGACACTGCAGAAATACAAAAGATCATGAGAGACTACTATAAGCAACTATATGCCAATAAAATGGACAACCTGAAAGAAATGGACAAATTCTTAGAAAAGTACAACCTTCCAAGACTGAACGAGGAAGAAACAGAAAATATGAGCAGACCAGTCACAAGTAATGAAATTGAACCTGTGATTAAAAATCTTCCAACAAACAAAAGGGCCAGACGGCTTCACGGGTGAATTCTATCAAACATGTAGAGAAGAAAGCTAACACCTATCCTTCTCAAACTCTTCCAAAATACAGCAGAGGGAGGAACACTCCCGAATTCATTCTACAAGGCCACCATCACCCTGATACCAAAACCAGACAAAGATGTCACAAAAAAAGAAAATTACAGGCCAATATCTCTGATGATCATAGATGCAAAAATCCTCAACAAAATACTAGCAAACAGAATCCAAGAGCACATTAAAAGGATCATACACCATGATCAAGTGGGTTTTATCTCAGGAATGCAAGGATTCTTCAATATATGCAAATCAATCAATGTGATACACCATATTAACAAAGTGAAGGATAAAAACCATATGATAATCTCAACAGATGCAGAATAAGCTTATGACAAATTTCAACACCCACTTATGATAAAAACTCTCCATAAAGTGGGCATAGAGAGAACCTACCTCAACATAATAAAAGCCATATATGACTAACCCACAACCAACATCATTCTCAATGGTGAAAAACTGAGAGCATTTCCTCTAAGATCAGGAACAAGGCAAGTGTGCCCACTCTCACCACTGTTATTCAACATAGTTTTGGAAGTTTTAGCCACAGCAATCAGAGAAGTAAAAGAAATGAAAGGAATCCAAACTGGAAAAGAAGAAGTAAAGCTGTCACTGTTTGCACATGACATGATACTATATATAGATAATCCTAAATATGCCACCAGAAAACTACTAGAGCTAATCAATGAATCTGGTAAAGTAGCAGGTACAAAATTGATGCACAGAAATCTCTTGCATTCCTATACACTAACAACAAAAAATCAGCAAGAGAAATTAAGGGAACACTCCCATTTACCGCTGCAACAAAAACAATAAATACCTAGGAATAAACCTACCTAAGGAGGCAAAAGACGTGTATGCAGAAAACTATAAGAAACTGATGGGGGGGAGGGGAGAAAAAAAGACACTGATGAAAGAAATCAAAGACGATACAAACAGATGGAAACATAGACCATGTTCTTGGATTGGAAGAATCAACATTGTGAAAACAACTATACCGCCCAAAGTAATCTACAGACTCAGTGCAATCCTTATCAAATTACCAATGGCATCTTTCACAGAACTAGAATAAAAAATTTTACAATTCATGTGGAAACACAAAAGACCCCGAATAGCCAAAGTAATCTTGAGAAGGAAAAACAGAGCTGGAGCAATCAGGCTCCCTGACCTCAGACTATATTACAAAGCTACAGTAATCAAGACAGTATGGTATTGGCACAAAAGCAGAAATATAGATTAATGGAACAGGATAGAAAGCCCAGAGATAAACCCACACACATATGATCACCTTATCTTTAACAAAGGAGGCAAGAATATACAATGGAGAAAATCCAGCCTCTTCAATAAGTGGTGCTGGGAAAACTGGATAGCTACATATAAAAGAATACATATATATATATAAAAGAATGAAATCAGAACACTTCCTAACACCATACACAAAAATAAACTCAAAATGGATTAAAGACCTAAATGTAAGGCTAGACACTATCAAACTCTTAGAGGAAAACATAGGCAGAACACTCTATGACATAAATCACAGCAGGATCCTTTTTGACCCACCTCCTGGAGAATTGGAAATAAAAATAAACAAATGGGACCTAATGAAACTTCAAAGCTTTTGCACAGCAAAGGAAACCATAAACAAGGCCAAAAGACAACCCTCAGAATGGGAGGAAATATTTGCAAATGAAGCAACTGACAAAGGATTAATCTCCAAAATTTCCAAGCAGCTCATGCAGCTCAATATCAAAAAAACAAACACCTCAATCCATAAATGGACAGAAGACCTAAATAGACATTTCTCCAAAGAAGACATACAGATTGCCAACAAATACATGAAAAGATGCTCAACATCACTAATCATTACAGAAATGCAAATCTAAACTACAATGAGGTATCACCTCACACTGGTCAGAATGGCCATCATCAAAAAATCTACAGACAGTAAATGCTGGAGAGGGTGTGGAGAAAAGGGAACCCTCTTGCACTGTTGCTGGGAATGTAAACTGATACAGCCACTATGGAGAACAGTATGGAGGTTCCTTAAAAAACTAAAAATAGAACTACCATACGACCCAGCAATCCCACTACTGGGCATATACCCTGAGAAAACCATAATTCAAAAAGAGTCATGTATCACAATGTTCACTGCAGCACTATTTGCAATAGCCAGGACATGGAAGCAACCTAAGTGTCCATCAACAGATGAATGGATAAAGATGTGGCACACACATACAATGGAATATTACTCAGCCATAAAAAGAAATGAAACTGAGTTATTTGTAGAGATGGATGGACCCAGAGTCTGTCATACAGAGTGACATAAGTTAGAAAGAGAAAAACAAATACTGTATGCTAACACATATATATGGAATCTAAAAAAAAAAATGGTTCTGATGAACCTAGAGGTAGAACAGGAATAAAGATGTAGACGTAGAGAATGGACTTGAGGACATGGGGAGGGGGAAGGTTAAGCCGGGACGAAGTGAGAGAGTAGCATGGACATATATACACTACCAAATGTAAAACAGATAGCTAGTGGGAAGCAGCTGCATCACACGGGGAGATCAGCTCGGTGCTTTGTGACCACCTAGAGGGGTGGGATAGGGAGGGTGGGAAGGAGGTTCAAGAGGGAGGGGATATGGGGATATATGTATACATATAGCTGATTCACTTTATTGTACAGCAGAAACACATCATAAAGCAATTACTCCAATAAAGATGGGGGAAAAAAATAAATGGAAGCCACTAAAGGTTTAAAGGCAGAAAAGTGTGTTAGGAGTGTGTGTGTATGTGTGTTTAAAATAAGAATGGTCACATCCACAATCTAATATTGAACACCGGATACCATGTCATCTTATCTCACACAAAGTTAACACTTAAAAACTTGTCACATTTCCCAATATGAGATAGTTAGTAGACCTGATAATATAGTGAGTGTAATATAACGAGAAATTAAATATTAGCTTAATGGCTTTGTTTTTTTCAAATTTTAGTCAGTCATAGCAATGATTCTATCATTCAAAGCATTTACTTTAGAACAGTAGTATTCTATACATACATACACACACACACACACACACACACACACACACACACACACACACGAAAAAGATGCCCAGGTGCTTTGAATGGTGCTATCTTCAGTCACAAAAACATTCCATATGTTATCCAGAAATCACCCGACCTTGCCTTCAGCACTTACATTCACAGGAAAGCAAGGTACAACTTAGCCAAGTGCCAAATGACTTTAAAGTTATATAAATCTTCTTACTTATTATAAGCAATTCGTTTTTGTCAAAACCTCAGATGATTCGGACACCTGACTGAACTAAATAAGTATATTGATTAGTATGGATATACGAAATAACTTCCGAAGGCATTCCAGAACTTTTAAATGTAACTAAGTGCTTTCGGGGTATGAAGGATGGGAGTAGGTTATAACTTATTGTTCTAGCAGAAGTCTTGCTTGGTGAACTTCTAATCACTGCCCTCAAATAGGCTCATAATCTAAAATATGCTTACCTTCTTTAAAGCATCCTGTATCACACCAGACTTTTCCTTTAGCAGATCTACAACACAAAGGGCCTCATCTTCAGAAAACATCATAGTCTTCAAGGACAGAAGAAAATCTTTAAATTTTACTTCAGCATTCTCTTTAAAAAAAAAAAAGTTAACATTTAAAAGATATAAGTAACAACTTCAGCAAAGGTAAAGCACCAAGAATTCTTGACCCAGAACGTCAGTAACCAAGAGAAAACAGATTTACATTTCAGGTCAAACAACAATTAATGCTCTAGTCCACAGAGAAAAAGTGTTTATCATTTTTAATACAATATGGAATAATCACATTAAATAAAAATTTGCTCAACCTGCAGAATATTTTTTATGTTTTCTTAATTGGAAATATAGTTGATTTACAATGTTGTGTTAATTTCTGCTGTACAGCAAAGTGATTCAGTTATACATATATATATATGTACATTATTTCTTAGATTCTTTTCCATTATGGTTTATCATGGGATACTGAATATAGTTCCCTGGGCTATAGAGTAGGACCTTGTTGTTTATCCATTCTATGTACATAGTGGTTTGTATCCAAACTGCAGAATATTAAAGTGCCAGTATACCCTTACTTTAAAAAAAAAAAAAGCAAATGTCTAATATATGGTAGTATCTATACTAAATATGTTCACAAATACTGTCATTTAACTGTAATACTTAGGACTTATGAGCCAAATTTTACAGATGAGAAAATAAGCTCGAAGACAATTACAAAAAGGAAGTCTGATTTTACAAACATCAAGTATATACAGCAATCCTAACATTTTAAAAATCCATGTGCCAAACATCTCCTGACTCACCCACTTCGATTCCCCTAGGGCTCTTATATTAGGCAACAGCGGCCTCTCATTAAAAGCAACTGCCACCCATTACACCCAAAGGTGCCCAGAGCTTTTAATACTTCAGCTACATTATAAGTTTAAAAAGGCAGTTGTGTGCATGTATGAGAACAAGGGGTATATGGAAACTCTGTACTTTCCACTCAATTTTGCTATGAACCTAAAAGTGCTGTTTAAAAAAAAAAAAAACTATTAAAAAAATAATATGGAGTTCCCTGGTGGTCCAGTGGCTAGGACTCAGCACTTTCACTGCCGTGGGCCCCGGTTCAACCCCTGGTTGGGGAACTAAGATCCCGCAAGCCATGTGACTCGGCCAAAATAATAACAATAATAATAATAATAAGGCCGTTGTGAATTAGCATAGAAAACTCTGAGAGACAATAATAGAAGGGAACAGATTACCAGACAGCAAAACAGCTATGAAACCTTAGGCAAGTCAAAGTCTAATGTCCAGCTCTACAAAACTGAGAAGGTGGATTAGAAAACTACCAATAAATCTTTTACTACAAAGATTCTATTAGTCTTTTGCAATTCATTGCTTCTATGAGAAAACTCAAAAATGTGTTTTTTTCAATACAAAAGATTGTCACATTCTGTATATTACCTTTATCAGCTTCAATCTTCAGTTTTTTAGCCCCTGTTTTCTGAATTCCTTCTACTTGGTCAGGTTTAATCAGATCAATAACCTCTCTCTTATCCACCACAGGATTTGAATCAGCATTATCCATCAAAGGAATATAAGTTGTTGCATGAATAAGGGGTTCATCTACCAAGACTGTAATTTAAGTTCAACAAAATCATAATTACTCAGCATTTTTTATAACAGAGTAATTAAATAACATGTAAGCACAATTAAGTTTAATGATAAATGCAGTTATTTTCAAATCTCTAATACCAGCTCAATTTGGCTTTAAATTCCTATTTTATCATTTAACAACTCAAAACACTCTTCTAATTAAGAAATACCAGTTCAATATTATTTTATAGCATATCATTTGTATCACACATCTCCTCTAATAGTATCTGAAAATTTCTTCTTATACATCCCTATACATTTTAGTTAGTTCTCATGTTTCTCCTGATTTAACTAAGAATCCATTCACATTTAATTAGTGCTCAAGGAAAACTATTAATTTTTAATGTATGTTGGTACTTTACTGACCTCTTATTCCAATTGGTTAATTCCTGAGTTTTTTTCCTTGCTAGATACAAAATTAGTCACTGCTCCTTCCAGATATCTTCTCATTTCTAATAGTTATGCCTCTAACTTATATGGTACATCTTACTACACTGTTAAAACTTCCAGAACCACATTAAAAGTGGAGGAAGGAAGGCTTCTTACTTTGTTCCTAATTTTAATGGGAAAAGTTTGAATACTGAAGTCTGATATCTGTTGGTTAGAGACACAAACTTCCACACCCATATGGAAGTCTCTCTATATCCCTACCTTAAAAAAAAAAAAAAACTCTGGGGCACATACAGTTCTTTCATTTAAAATGTATAATAAATATTTAATATTAACAAATATTTTGTGATAATATTTTTCTATACCTGATTGCTTGATATATCATAATTTTAATGCAAATAACAGAATTTCATCTTTTCCCTTGCCAATTTTACTATTTTCTAGCACTAGTTGATATCACAGCCCAATATTATAAAAATCAGTTTTATCTACGTAAATTTCATAGCTAAGTCTTCTGTGGACAATTCGGAACAGATAAAAATTGCTCCATCACTTTTAACTGGATGCTTCTCATACACACATGCAAATTATGTTTAATAAATAGTTAGGAATGTAGGGTAATGATAAATTTAACTAATGTTCTCAAGCATAATCTTTATGTGATATTAAAAAGTACAAATATTTCAGGAATACTTTTCTTCTATAGAGTTTGTATGCTATTAACATTATTTTCAAAACTCAGTTAAGAATGAGAATATTTATAAATGCTTCTGTCCTTTTATAAATTTCATATAAAGGTCTTCACCACAAACTTATAAATGCTTCTGTCCTTTTATAAATTTCATATAAAGGTCTTCACCACAAACTTATACCCTAACCATCTGTCAAAGCACCATGGGCTTGTATTAGTTTTAAAGCTGTTATGGTACATATTAAGCTGGAAGTTAAAGAGCATGTGAGGTCTCTAGGTTCCTTGTCCTAGTGGACTTCTCTAGAATTAGTATTTATAAAATAGGTATCTACACATTTCACCATTTTCAGTCTTTTGCTTCTTTGATGAAACCTTCTTCTTTCCTGATCCACCTTCTTGTTTAGTCTCTTGATGCAGGGGTAATGGTTCTTGCTTTTTTGACGGTGCCATAAGAGGTTCCACCTTTTTATCCTGATCATCTTTATTAAAAATAAATGAAAAATCATCATAGCAAACAATGAACACACCAGAAAAGATTCAATTATTAATGAATACTTCCTAAAATGCTTTACCACCAAAATTTTAAACTCTGATATACAATTCTCTCACTTATTCTAGCTTTCTTACTCTGCCACATATGCTCTTTAACTTCATCAAGACTTCTAGTACTTGCTCCTTCTTTTATATCCCATTTCTCAGCCACTCCTAGCCCTACTCAGCTTATAGGCATGGTCAAATCCCTTATCATCTTAAAAAATAAAACCCTTCCCACCACTGTAATCCCTAGCCCCCCACACCCATTTCCTTTTTATACTGACCAAAGAACAGTCTGTACTTCCTTTCCTACCAATCATTTCTCAACTAATTGCAACCTGATTTTTCTCTCTTCCATTATATCCATGAAAGATTTTACTCAGGTCCCTAGTGTCCCAAATGCCACAATCTACCAATAATATCCTTTAATCCTTATTTGAATTCTATTTAGCATTTCATACTATTGGTCTCTACCTCTTTAAATTACTCTCTTCTCCGTTATGCTAAGTGAAATAAGCCAGTCACAAAAGGACAAATATTGTATGATTTCACTTATATGAAGTACCTAGAGTAGTCAAATTCATAGACACGGAAAGTAGGATGGTGCTTGCCAAGAACTAGAGAGAGGGAAGAATGGGGAATTAGTGCTTAACGGGTACAGAATTTTAGTTGGGAAAGACGAAAAGTTCTTGAGATGGCTGGTGGTGATGACTGTGCAAGAATGTGAATGTACTTAATGCCACAGAACTTATACTTTTTTTTTTTTTTTTTTTTTTTTTGCGGGACGTGGGCCTCTCATTGTTGTGGCCTCTCCCATTGCGGAGCACAGGCTCCGGTCGCACAGGCTCAGCGGCCATGGCTCACAGGCCCAGCCGCTCCGCGGCATGTGGGATCTTCCCGGACCGGGGCACGAACCCGCATCCCCTGCATTGGGAGGCGGACTCTCAACCACTGAGCCACAAGGGAAGCCCAGAACTTATACTTTAAAATGGTAAATTGTATGTTACATATATTTTACCACAATAAAATAAATAAAATTCAGCTCCCATGATAATTCTTTTCTTACACTTGGAATATTCCTTTGCAGTCTCCTTTGTAAGCTGTTCCTACTGAATACCTTATACACTGGTATTCTTCAGGATTGTGTCCTCATTTTAAATACTTTCCTTGAATGATCTTCTCTACACCCACGACATCAACTAACTACCATCATGCTTAATAAGGCTTCTGAATCTGTAGTCTAGCCTTATGCCTCTGTACTTAAATTTCCTACTGCATCCTCCCTATGTAAATAGCCCCTATAGGCACCAGAAACACAAACTGAAAGCATTCTCCTCTGGGCACACATCCACTCTCTCCCCGTTATTCCCTCTTAAAGCTATCAACATTTACCAATCAGAGCTTGAGTAATCTTTCCTACAAAGGGCTGAACAGTAAATACTCTGGTTTTGTGGGCCATTTAGACTTTGTCACAACTATTCACCTGCTGTTGCAGTGTGAAAGCCAGCCACAGACATACGTTAACACATGAGTGTGGCTGCATTCAAAAAAACTTGATTTATGGACACAGAGGTTTGAATTTCATATAATTTCCATATTTAACACAATATTACTCCTTTAGTTTTCTTAATCCATTTGAAATATAAAAACCATTCTTGGCTCATGGGCCATAAAAAATGAGAAGCAGGCCAGATTTGGCTCACAGGTTGCAGTTTGCCTACCCTGACCTAACTTAAAACTTGGAAATTATCTTTGATCCTGCTTTCTCCTCTATCTGCCATATCCTATGCATAATGTTAGTCATGTCATTTTTGCTTTGCAGATCTCTCTAACCTCCTTACTATTTCTTCTGTCACTACCACAGTTCAGTCCTTCAACTTAACTCTGGAGAATAATACCCTCTTAACAAGTGTGCCTATATTAAACACTGCCCTATGAAACTTGTCTTCCCTAGTTCTGCCAAAAATACCTTTCTAAAATGTAAATCAGGCCATGTAAACTAAGCCTGCTTGAAAATCTTCAACAATGGCCAAATCACAACATCCCAGCTCCTTAGCATTGTATACAAAAATCATCATGATCTACCCACTCCATTAGCTTTTCAGCTTTGTTTCCTACCACTCCCCACCTCCCATTTCATGGTTCAACAATACACTGTACTCTTGCATCTTTAATGCCTTTATGCATGATCTTCTGCCAGTGGGGAATGAGATCCCACTATTTGCTCGATGAAGTGATTCATTCCGGAAGACCCAGCTCAGGCACTGCCTCCTCTGTAAAGCTTTTGACCCATGGTCCCCATAAGCACTAGGTGTTTTGGCTCCGTAGTATTTCTATACTTTGCATTTTTCTTATATAAGTCACATTTCATTATTGACTTACATGTCCTTCTGTCCCCTTTACTCTTATTTCTCTAGTACGATGCTTGATCAGAGCTGGCAAGCAAATATTTAAAATCCAGTATAACTAACTTAATACTACATAAGTTAAGACACGAAAACAACTTAATAGTGAACACAAGTCCTTTCATACAGAGCAAACTGTTTGCAATTTCAACCATCAGCACACCATTTCTCATGTCCTTTCTGTTGTACCTATTAAGCTCTCTCCTTGGAACACCCTATCCACCAAGAAAAACTAGCTAGTACTTATTCAACCTTTAAGATTAACTTTAGGCATCACATGCTTTAAGTGGCCCACCTTAGAACTCCAACACTGGTTTAGACATACCTAGCTCATTATACTAAACTTTTTATATTATAATAACCTATTTCTCTTTGTATCTACAACTAGCATGAGGCTACCTTGAAAATGCACACTTCATCTCTGCAGTCCTAGTACCTAATCTAATGCCTAGCACAAAACACATGTATTATAAATGTTTGCAAAATTAATCAATCAAAGGTGAAAATGATATCTGATTTTTCTTTTCATCTTTAATTCCTATCACACTGATTAGAAAGTACTGGTTGAAATAAATGTGAACATTTCTAACTACTGATATTTACAGGTCCTCAGTGGTTTTATATATTTCTATAATATATTTTATATTTTATATATTTATATTTTATATATATAAACAGATTTTATATATTTCCACTAAAGGCCTTTTCCATATTTGTAATGTGAAATTTAGTTTTGAACACTGTTTTATGCTCAGTACTAATTCTTTCTATCAGCAATTAATGAAAGCAAACACACAGTGAAAAGGATAATGTTCTCGATTTCAGATTCAGTATTTAACATTTGTGTGCACACTTAACAAAGTATCTGAACTTCAAACTCTAAAGTTATTAAAACAAATATAACCACGCAATAAAGTTGAATAGAATGCAATACCGCTTCCATTTTTAGACTTCTTCTGCCCTGGTTTCTTCTTTGAGGCAGCTGCTTCCAAGGGGGGGGTGGGCTGTTTAGTAACTGGGACAGGTTCCACTTTTTTGCATGGAATCTTTGATACATCACTTTCTTTGATGACCTGTTCTTCTAGTATAGGCTTGTGTTTCTTTTCCTTCTTCTTTCTTTCTCTAACACTACTTGAACTTTCAACCACATTCAGTGGAACAGGTACAACTTGCTCATCTTCCACAGCCAAGGCATCAGATAATTTAAAGTCCCGGGGTACACTCTCAGAATCAGATTCATGGAGGTTCCCATTTTGGAGTTCTTTCTTTTTATTCTTTTTCTTTTCTGCCTTCTTTTTATCTGTTTTGGTAGGAATAAGCTTTTGTTCTCTTTTCTGTTTTGCAAGAACTTCATCATATAATGTTTCTTTCATGAAAAGCCAGAAGAAGAGGAAAATTACTGTAATAACTACTGAAGGAATAAGAACAATAAAATATGTTGACTCATAAAACTCCATGGTGCTTTTGTTAATGTGATCCTATAAAACCTAAATGTGAAAGAAGGAAGAAACAAAAACCTGAGTCAGTCTTATTAAACACAAAAAATCTGTTCTATCAAGTGGTATTTCATATTTAACCTGATCTACAAATCTGAACAGGTTTTTTAAATCACATACTGGATTACTTTGCCAAATACAATTTGAATATACTTTTAAAAAAATTTTGTGGTAACTAGGAGTGTAACACAGCCTTCCTGTTTTTTTTTTTTTGCGGTACGCAGGCCTCTCACTGTTGTGGCCTCTCCCGTTGCGGAGCACAGGCTCCGGACGCGCAGGCTCAGCGGCCATGGCTCATGGGCCCAGCCGCTCTGCGGCATGTGGGATCT
This sequence comes from Orcinus orca, assembly GCF_937001465.1. Taxonomy (NCBI): domain Eukaryota; kingdom Metazoa; phylum Chordata; class Mammalia; order Artiodactyla; family Delphinidae; genus Orcinus; species Orcinus orca. The sequence continues at coordinate 156,388,983 of NC_064560.1, read as the reverse complement.
TCCCGGACTGGGGCACGAACCCATGTCCCCTGCATCGGCAGGTGGACGCTCAACCATGGCGCCACCAGGGAAGCCCCCAGCCTTCCATTTTTAAATCATGTGGAAAGGTTCTAACGGAAGGAAAAAAAAACTTAGCCATTCATTACTTTTTCCCAAAAAATATCCACTTTTGACACTATTAGTATTCAGTTTTCCTCTTACTGTACAATGTTCATGAATACTACTATACGTGGAAATAAAGAGGCATTAACTATTACCAACACACTAGATATCCATTAAAAGTACCACACTCTTAACTGCAAAGAAAACAAAGGTGGTTCATTCCTCCACTTAAAGATTTAAGTCCATTCACAAACTGTGAGCACCTTTATTCCAGTTAACTAACAGCCTCATGACATGGTGGGCTACAACAAGGATATGGAAATATAATACAGTAAAAAATCAAAATGTTAGGATATGTCATTTGGCACTAAAATAAATTACAAATAAGATGCTTTTCTCAATTTTTTTCAAGGTACCTCTTACTGTAAAAAAAAAGTTATACTGCAAAAACAAGGGCAATCACCATCCTCTCTTAATAATGTTTAATTAAGAAGCAAAATTTTTAATGGTATTAACACAACCCTGGACTTACTAAGAGAAGGTTTTAACAAGAGGAAGGGGAAAAGGAATCATGCGCTAACAAAATACTAAAAGGAACTTTATACAGAATTGTTGTTCCCTGATAATTCATGAACTATCCAAGATTTTTAATTTATTAAACATATTTTACTGTGCCTGTTAGTGGTCAACCAGAAATGCTTTTTAAAAGATGTTTGTTTGTTTGTTTGTTTTGTGGTACGCGGGCCTCTCACTGTTGCGGCCTCTCCCGTTGCGGAGCACAGGCTCTGGACGCGCAGGCTCAGCGGCCATGGCTCACGGGCCCAGCCGCTCCACGGCATGTGTGATCCTCCCGGACCGGGGCATGAACCCGTGTCCCCTGCATCGGCAGGCGGACTCTCAACCACTGCGCCACCAGGAAAGCCCTAAAAGATGTTTCGTTTTTGATTTTTGTTTGTTTTAACATGACCACCTACAGGCTACAAAGCCTGTTCAACTTGGCTGGGGAATTGGGGGAGAAAAAGGACAAAACAATGACTTAGAACTCTATGGATTTTTGCTTTGAGGAAAGAAAAGAGGCTAAGGCACTTAGCAGCAACCACAGATGCTGAAAAAAGGTCAAGTCAAAGTCAGAAGGGCTTTGATGAACAGCAAACTGCACCCACATGCAACTTAAGTCTCAGGAGAGCAAAATCTATGATGAAGCAGAGCAAGAAGCAAACGTTCAGGGAGAAAAGAGGCCATGAGACCACAAGAACTCTGAAACACACATTCCTCAAATGTTCTGATGATTTTTCTAGGTCCCTTTTCCAGGTCCCACACGAGCCTGGAAGAATCATGATTTCCATTTCTGGATTTTTCAGGAGATTCCCTTCACACAATTCAATTCCCAGTCATGTGAGCTCTTTCTGCAACTAGGAGGAGCCCAACCAAAACACCAAGGCAAATTTAAAGTCAAGAAAGTGTTTGCGTTGCTTTAATCCAACATTCCTGATTCTTTATCCCAAGAAATTTACAAAGAAAAGCATATATAAAGATGTTCACTGCAGTATTATATATAATACAAAAAACTGAGATAGAATATACAACATCAGAATGGGTTAAATTAGCAAATATCAACTCAATAAAACACTGCTGTTAAAACTGTAAATACTGAGACTTTCTTAAATTCAATTAAATACCGAATAGTCAAAATCACAGTTTTACTTGTATGATCAAAACATCTCATGTATAATACGTTATTGAGATGAATATGTAAATTAAAGAGTTGTGCCATAATCATGGGTGCAGTCTCGCTTGCCTTAATATTTTAAATTTTGTTAGTTTAAGAGAAACTCATAAAAGTTTTAATTCCTTGCTTTTTTTTTTTTTTTTTTTGCTGTACACGGGCCTCTCACTGTTGTGACCTCTCCTGTTGCAGAGCACAGGCTCCGGACATGTAGGCTCAGCAGCCATGGGTCTGGGATCTTCCCAGACCGGGGCACGAACCTGTGTCCCCTGCATCGGCAGGAGGGCTCTCTACCACTGTGCCACCAGGGAAGCCCCAAATATTTTTAACATACAGTTCATTGCTCAACTTTTTAAATTTTTTCTACATTAAAACAGAAATTTAAGTAACCATGCTGAATGCACAATATTATACTTTTAAAAGTTTAAATAAACACAAATCTTAAAAGAACCGTTACTTACATATTACAAGGAAAAATGCAAGCAGTTTGATAGGTATACTATTGAATTTCAAGTAAATGTAAGAATTTTGAAATCTCTTTCCTTACTACCACAGTATTTTAGTTACTCTTGTCTCTGACATCATTTTCTTTAAACTAAAAGAACATTTAAAACAAATGACACCAAAAAACTAATTTTTTAAATTATCTGTGCTTCAATTGATAAAAGTATGTCAACTGGAGTGACTCAAAAGAACCAGTAAGAAAAATATAACAAAAATCCAAGACTGAAGTCTGAACAAACTGAAAGTCAATTTTTTTCCACAGATGTATACCGAACAACATACAAGCAAGCATATTTGTAAAGAGCAAGCAAAGATTTGAGGGAAAGGTAGTTTTCAACCCAGGAACACTTAATTTCTTAGAAGCTCCTGTATAAATCTGTAATGTCTGAACAACTAAATGAATATACCTTTAAAAGATATACAGGCACCAAGAGTAGCCTACAAGAGCTTTATCCAATGTACAACATAGTTATAATATTACTAGAAGTAGCTGTGAAACCTAAGCTGAAAGCTCTTATCACAGGTTCTTTGTAAAAACAGAGTTCATGGGCTTCCCTGGTGGCGCAGTGGTTGAGAGTCCGCCTGCCGATGCAGGGGACGCGGGTTCCTGCCCCGGTCTGGGAAGATCCCACATGCTGCGGAGCAGCTGGGCCCGTGAGCCATGGCCGCTGAGCCTGCGCGTCCGGAGCCTGTGCTCCGCAACAGGAGAGGCCACAACAGTGAGAGGCCCGCGTACCGCAAAAAAAAACAGAGTTCGTAAGTTAAAAAATCTATCTGTAACCTGATCATGCTGAATCTAAGTAGTCTGTATTCTAAACATGCCATGTTTCTCTTCCTTTAAATCCATAATAACATCTTATGTTGTTTTTTTAATGTTCAAGTTAATTTTTTTGAGGAAAACTTTATTTATGGAAGTACCATACACTGATAAAAAGTATATTCATGGACAAGTATCACTTACTCAGATTTCCATTACACAACAGAAGTTAACTACAGTATTTTCTGAACCCTTCTTGGTAAAATGTAACATTAAACATTATGGTGTCACTAACCTTCAAATAAAGTACGCATGTCATATTCCAGATATATCCTGAAAAAAAATAAATTTTAAAATTGATAAACGGCAATATAATAAAGCACTAAAATAAAGTCAAGAGTCTTGACTTTTGGTCCCAATTCTGCCTTGGCTCCAGGGGTCTCTTCTTACATAGGTCTAAAGTCCAAACTACTTAACACAATCTTGGAAATGCCAAGACAAAAAATTTAAGTGGTTCCAAGTTGGTGGCGCCCATAGTGCATGTGGCAAAAGTGAATGCACATCTTCTTTGGTATATTGCTCCCTCAAGCCAGGAACCTCAAGATTTCCAAAGAAGACTGTCATCCACATAAGAGCCCACAACACAAAATGACAGAAGCCACCATGAGCAAGAGGCAACAAAAATAAACTAAGGAATCACATCCCTAAAGATTCAAGATACTGGAATTAGTAGATATAGATTATAACCTACACACATAAAGAAGAGGTAACTGGAAAAATGAGCAAAGAACAGAAACTATGGGCTGGGCTTCCCTGGTGGCACAGTGGTTGAGAGTCCGCCTGCCGATGCAGGGGACACGGGTTCGTGCCCTGGTCCGGGAAGATCCTACATGCCGTGGAGCGGCTGGGCCCGTGAGCCATGGCCGCTGAGCCTGCGCGTCCAGAGCCTGTGCTCCGCAACGGAAGAGGCCACAACAGTGAGAGGCCCGCGTACCGCAAAAAAAAAAAAAAAAAAAGTAACTGGGTAGATACGAATCAATTAGGACTTCTACAAATAAAAATTAGCATCAAAATTTAAAATCCAATGGATAGGTTAACACAGGTGCAAGGACACCAATTAAAATAACTATTTCAATAGGCTAAAGTGAGAGTGAATTAAGTCAATGCAGATAGAGGACAAGGCAACTATTAGAGCATGGTGAAGGACTTCCCTAACAGTCCAGTGGTTAAGACTCTGTGCTTCCAATGCAGGGGGCACAGGTTCAACCCCTGGTCAGGCAACAAAGATGATCCCACATGCCACTTGGCGCGACCCAAGAAAAAAAAAAAAGAGCACGGTGAAAGTGAGGAAGGAGTCTAAGACAACTAACTCCTATGTTTCTAGCTTGGCCGAAATCTGTAAATTATGAAATCACATGTCAAGTTCAAGACAAGGAATAGGTTTTTGTCTGAGAGTTTTAGATCTGATTTTGAGGAAATATAAACTACAACCAGCTACAGAATATCAGCAGTCAACTGAGTAGACAAAATCAGCACTAAGAAGGCACTACAGGTTCTAAATTGGGGAACAAAAAGGAAAAACTCTCTAAAAAGTCCAATTTCCCCTCCTCCCTAGTATCAAATCTAGAAACCTCTGCCTTGTCCTTTGTATCAAATCTTCACTTATCCTTCAAAACACAGCCCAAATCACACCTATGAAAATATCTTTTCAACTACCATCTTCCACAACAGTCTATTAATCCACTTTGTATAGTTATTTAGCACCAATTAGTATACGTCAACCTTGTTTTCCAGGGCATTCTGAATAAACAACAGTACAAAAGGCCACAATGCCTGCCCTTATAGGGCTAACATTCTACTAAAAGGAAGACAGTCCAGCAGTTAATATACAGTGTATGAGACAGAACACAACCTGACACATTTGACCAAGAACAATAAAGACAATGTGGTTCAAGTATGATGAACAAGAGGAAAAGTAGTAGAAGATGAGGTTAAAGAGATCATTTGAAGGGGGCAGGGCGCAGTGAACAAATCATGTAGTTTTTTACAGGCAAATGGAAGGGCTGTGGCTTGTACTCTGAGTAATATGGGAAACCAACAGAGGGTTTTGAGTAGAAAAAGGGTATAGAGAGAAGGTGACAGCAGGGAAAACTTGAGAGACAACTGAAGTAATCTAGGCAACAGATGATCAGAGCAAGCAGGTAGCAAGAGGGGTAGTAAAAAGTAGTCAAATTCTGAGTACACTATGAGGGTAGTGAAAAGATGATTTGCTGAGGACTGGAAAATGGCGTGTGAGAGAACAAGCAAAGACAAAGACAACTCCAAAGCTTTCAGACTAAGCCAAAAATAAGAGTTGCCCTTTACTGAGATGGGGGAAGTGTGGAAAGGACATGGTTGGGGTTAAAGACCAGGAGTTAGGTTTTAGACAGGTGGAGATATCCAGCAGACAGCTAAACAAAGAGTGCTTAGGCAGGTGAGGAATACATGCTAAAAATATAAATTTAGTCATACTCAGCATATAAATTATATTTAAAGCCATAAGCTTGGATAAAATCACCAAGGGAGGACTTCCGGGAAGATGGCGGAAGAGTAAGACGCGGAGATCACCTTCCTCCCCACAGATACACCAGAAATACATCTACGCGTGGAACAACTCCTACGGAGCACCTACTGAACGCTGGCAGAAGACCTCAGACCTCCCAAAAGGCAAGGAACCCCCCACGTACCTGGTTAGGGCAAAAGAAAAAACTAAACAGAGACAAAAGGATAGGGACCGGTCCTGCACCAGCGGGAGAGAGCTGTGAAGGAGGAAAAGTGTCCACACACTAGGAAGCCCCTTCGCGGGTGGAGACTTCGGGAGGCGGAGTGGGGGAGCTTGGGAGCCGCGGAGGAGAGCACAGCAACAGGGGTGCGGAGGGCAAAGCGGCGAGATTCCAGCGCAGAGGATCGGGCCGACCGGAACTCACCAGCCGAGAGGCTTTTCTGCTCGCCCGCCAGGGCGGGCGGGACTGGGAGCTGAGGCTCCGGCTTTTGTCGCAGCGCCGGGAGAGGACTGAGGTTGGCGGCGTGAACACAGCCTGCAGGGCGTTAGTGCACCGCGGCTAGCCGGGAGAGAGTCCGGGGAAAAGTCTGGACCTGCCGAAGAGGCAAGAGACTTTTACGTCCCTCTTTGTTTCCTGGTACACGAGGAGAGGGGATTAAGAACGCTGCTTGAGAGAGCTCCAGGGACGGGCGCGAGCCGCGGCTGAAAGTGCGGAGCCCAGAGACAGACATGAGACGCTAAGGCCGCTGCTGCCGCCACCAGGAGGCCTGTGTGCGAACACAGGTCACTAGCCACACGCCCTTCCGGGGAGCCTGTGCAGCCCGCCACTGCCAGGGTCCCGGGATCCAGGGACAACTCGCCCGGGAGATCGCACGGCGCGCCTCAGGCTGCAACGTCACGCCGGCCTCTGCCGCTGCAGGCCCGCCCCACACTCCGTGACCCTCCCTACCCCCCGGCCTGAGTGAGCCAGAGCCTCCGAATCAGCGGCTCCTTTAACGCCGTCCTGTCTGAGCAAAGAACAGACGCCCTCCGGCGACCTACACGCACAGGCGGGGCCAAATCCAAAGCTGAGCCCCTGGGAGCTGTGAGAACAAAGAAGAGAAAGGGAAATCTCTCCCAGCAGCCTCAGAAGCAGCGGATTAAAGCTCCACAATCAACTTGATATACCCTGCATCTGTGGAATACCTGAATAGTCAACGAATCATCCCAAATTAAGGAGCCCTGTGGATGAAAGGCTCTTGGTGCTGCAGCCAGGAGTCAGTGCTGTGCCTCTGAGGTGGGAGAGCCAACTTCAGGACACTGGTCCACAAGAGGCCTCCCAGCTGCACATAATATCAAACAGCAAAAATCTCCGAGAGATCTCCATCTCAACGCCAGCACCCAGCTTCACTCAACGACCAGCAAGCTACAGTGCTGGACATCCTATGCCAAACAACTAGCAAGACAGGAACACAACCCCACCCATTAGCAGAGAGGCTGCCCAAAATCATAAGTCTACAGACACCCCAAAACACACCACCAGACGTGGACCTGCCCACCACAAAGACAAGATCCAGCCTCATCCACCAGAACACAGGCACTAGTACCCTCCACCAGGAAGCAGACACAACCCACTGAACCAACCTTAGCCACTGGGGACAGACACAAAAAACAACAGGAACTACGAACCTTCAGCCTGCAAAAAAGGAGACCACAAACACAGTAAGATAAGCAAAATGAAAAGACAGAAAAACACACAGCAGATGAAGGAGCAAGATAAAAACCCACCAGACCTAACAAATGAAGAGGAAATAGGCAGTCTACCGGAAAAAGAATTCAGAATAATGATAGTAAGTTTGATCCGAAATCTTGGAGATAGAATGGACAATAGAATGGACAAAATGCAAGAATCAGTTAACAAGGACCTAGAAGAACTAAAGATGAAACAAGCAACGATGAACAACACAATAAATGAAATTAAAAGTACTCTAGATGGGATCAATAGCAGAATAACTGAGGCAGAAGAACGGATAAGTGACCTGGAAGATAAAATAGTGGAAATAACTACTGCAGAGCAGAATAAAGAAAAAAGAATGAAAAGAACTGAGGACAGTCTCAGAGACCTCTGGGACAACATTAAACGCACCAACATTCGAATTATAGGGGTTCCAGAAGAAGAAGAGAAAAAGAAAGGGACTGAGAAAATATTTGATGAGATTATAGTTGAAAACTTCCCTAATATGGGAAAGGAAATAGTTAATCAAGTCCAGGAAGCACAGAGAGTCCCATACAGGATAAATCCAAGGAGAAATACGCCAAGACACATATTAATCAAACTGTCAAAAATTAAATACAAAGAAAACATATTAAAAGCAGCAAGGGAAAAACAACAAATAACACACAAGGGAATCCCCATAAGGTTAACAGCTGATCTTTCAGCAGAAACTCTGCAAGCCAGAAGGGAGTGGCAGGACATATTGAAAGTGTTGAAGGAGAAAAACCTGCAACCAAGAATACTCTACCCAGCAAGGATCTCATTCAGATTTGATGGAGAAATTAAAACCTTTACAGACAAGCAAAAGCTGAGAGAGTTCAGCACCACCAAACCAGCTCTACAACAACTGCTAAAGGAACTTCTCTAGGCAAGAAACACAAAAGAAGGAAAAGTCCTACAATAACAAACCCCAAACAATTAAGAAAATGGGAATGGGAACACACATATCGATAATTACCTTAAATGTAAATGGACTAAATGCTCCCACCAAAACACACAGATTGGCTGAATGGATACAAAAACAAGACCCATATATTTGCTGTCTACAAGAGACCCACTTCAGACCTAGAGACACATACAGACTGAAAGTAAGGGGATGGAAAAAGGTATTTCATGCAAATGGAAACCAAAAGAAAGCTGGAGTAGCAATTCTCATATAAGTTATATATATATATATATATATATGTAGTTTGCTTGAGTGCAGTGTTTTTTGTTTTCTGTACTGAATTCATTAGCATGGGTCGGTATAAAATTTAGCATAGGTCAATATGTAATTTGTAAACTAATAAGGTCTTAAAAGTGAGGAATTAAGTCTTTTAAATTTAATTATTTATTGCAAAGAGCAGAATAGCATACATAAACAGGTGCCTAAGGAAAACTTGTATTCTAATATGGAACTCTCATGAACACCTTTTTTTTTTCTTCTAACGGTATGATAGTAGGCCATTTGATTATTTTTATGGCTTTAACTTTACAACAATGAAATATTCGTAAATTTTAAAAAGTATTTTTCTTTATTTGATGCGGGTGGGATACTGGAGAAATGAAAGGTCAAACATATATTGAGGAATCCATACTTGTCTATATATTGTGTACTTTTATTTCAAGAACTGATTTAAAATTCCTAAAAGGATGCTATAATAAGTTATTATGCCATTTTACAGACTGAATTAAGTGAATTTCAGGGAGGTATGAAACTTGCCTAAGGCTATCCAGCTACCAAGCGGTAGAAGTGAAAATTAAATCCAGGTATACCTATTAAAAAAAAAAAAAAAAAAAAAGAAGGCGAGGGCAGCACCAGGGTATGGGGTTGTTAGTTTTATAGGGGTGAGTAATTTCATACGCTGATGAGTGGGAGGAGTATTCCAGCTATTTTGGGGAAGGGGTGGGGATTTCTAGGAATTGAGCCACTGCCCACTTTTTGACCTTTATGGTCATCCTTGGAACTGTCGTGGCACCTGTGGGTGTGTCGCTTAGCTTGCTGATGTGTTACAATGAGTGTATACTGAGGCTCAAGGTCTAGTGGAAGTAGACTCGTCCGCCATCTTGGACCTATTTTGTTCTAATCAGTTTATGTTGTGTCCTCGGGCTATGTAATTCTTTTAAAGGTTGTGCCCTGCCCCCTTTCCTCCTGTTTCATATTGAATATATAATATTTACCAGAGTATGTTTTAATAATTAATACATGATATATTGTATAATTAATTTATATATCATATATATAATGATATCTATAGGTATTTGTTCTAATAAGTCATTAAAAATAAATGAATATTCTTTTTCTTTCATAAAAAAAAATATATAAACATTTTTCTATGTCAATAAATATCCCCCTCCATATATGTTCAGTGACTTTAATTGAATATTTTCTCTATTGTTGGACATTTAGATTTGCTTTTTGCCATTTTGAACATTGCAATAAACCTTATTTACAAAGGAAAAAAAAAATCACCAAGGGAATGGGTATAAACAGAGCCCAGATCTCAAGACAGAGCCCCTGGACAATTCAACAACAGGAAGATGAAGAGGAACTTGCAAAGGAAACAGCGAAGGAGAAGTAGAAAGAAAATTAGGAGAAATGTCACCCTGGTTGCTAAATGAATAAATTATATTAAGAAAGAGATTAATCAACTTTGTCAAATGGTGTTAGTAAATAAAGTACAGTAAAAACTATTGATAGAAATTGACTATTGGATTTTAGCAACAGAGACATTAGTGGTGACTGACCAAAGCAGTAGAGTGGTGGTATCAAAACCTGACTGAAATGGAAGTCAAAAGTGAGAACTCCAGCAGGTGTGAACAACTCTTTGGAGAAGACTTCCTGTGAAGTAATAAAAGAAATGCAATGGAAGCTGGAGGGGAATATGAGGTTGGGGCTTTGCTTTTTAAAGATTTTAAAGACAGGAGAAATAACAGCATGTTAATATGCTGATAAAGATGATCTGGCAGAAGCAGAAAGACTGATGATGCAAGAGAGTGAGGGGTGAGGGACAATGTTCTCAAATGGCAAGAGGAAAAGAATTTGGTGTACAAATTCTGAAGAGACTAGCCTTAGACGGAAACATAGGCAAGGAGGTAGATACAGTGTAGAAGTCTGTAAAAATTATCCTCCTAATGCTACTATTTTCTTAATGAAATGGGAAACAAAGTTTAGTTCTGAGTAAGGGTGGAAAGGGTGGCGCTGGTGGTCCTATAAAACACATTTTAATTATTACATTGTTATTTTTTACTTATAAATTTTGTTCATTTTGATTCTCCACTTAAATTTAAAACTTTGGAGAGAATACAGGGTGCTTAGCAGTGTTGCACAAATAGATTCACTGACTTTAAATGAATTTATGACCCACCTGAGGAAGTACATAGTATCAATAAAACAGAGCATAAAAACCAAACCTGAGCCTCAATGAGGTCTACTCTTCCAGCTCAAGTACCTTGCCTACAGATATTTCTCTTCCTCCTAAAATCCTAGAGCATTTATTCTCTATGTACACATTCATAGCGTTCTATGAGATAGGAGATAATTGTGTAACAATTATAGGAAAGTAGCAATATACTGCAGTGTGATAAAAGATAAAAGAACAGAAAATAATGGAACTCAAAACCTAAAATAGATTCAAATTGATTTTTAAAAATTTAAAAATCAATTTATCTGATCGTTCAGATCAAATAGATATCCAGACAGATTAAAATTTTAAACTTAAGAAAATGTATAAAGTACTTGGAAGAAAAACACACAGAAAAAGTAGATTCACCTTATATTGTACAGCTATATATGTTTAAAAGTTTACATGTGTATTAAGTCTACAGTAAGTTTTTAAATACTTGATTCTACAAATAAATAAGAAAAAGACACCAATGAGAAAAACAAATTATTAATCATTTACTGAAATAGCCATCAAAATATAAAAACTTACCTAAATTTCCATTCTCTACACCAAAAGTATAATGTCCCCAGAGCCCACAATACAATTATAAAATTATCTTTTAAGATAAGAAGAAAAACATTCAAAGCAACCAAAAGATAAGATAATCTAGCAAATCAAACACTGAGTTGCTTGACATGGGAAGTCCATTTACAACAGCTTTTCTAAAATTAACTTTACAGATTACACTGAAATCTTAAAGCTGAGGTGCAATTTCTCCTTGTAAACTGCAACACGTACTTGTTTCTATGACTCACACCTTATTAACATACCATTTAAGTTATTTCAGCAATACCCGTTCTAGAGAACTGCTACCCCAGTCTGAAACAAATCCAACTAATACCAGAGATGAATAATAAAATTTCACTTCTCCATTAGTTATCATGTCACAACACGTGAAACTTCTATTTCGTTTTTTTTTAACCAAACTTACTTTTTTTCCTTTAATACAAGACTAGATAAATCAGTTTGAACAGCTTCTCCAAGAAAATGAAAAGTATCTGTGTAGCTGGTAGCTGCTGAGAGTTATACCAATATCTTTCAGACTTTTGCTTACCCATCAAGCCCCAACTAGTCCATTTTCCCAGGAAAAGACACTGCTCATTTAAAAACATATCCACAGGACTTCCCTGGTGGAGCAGTGGTTAAGAATCCGCCTGCCAATGCAGGGGACACGGGCTCGAGCCCTGGTCCGGGAAGATTCCACATGTCATGGAGCAACTAAACCCGTGCGCCACAATTACTGAGCCTGCACTCTAGAGCCCGTGAGCCACAACTACTGAAGCCCGTGCACCTAGAGCCCGTGCTCCGCAACAAGAAGCCACTGCAATGAGAAGCCCACACACCACAACGAAGAGTAGCCCCCACTCGCCACAACTAGAGAAAAGCCTGCAGGCAGCAACAAAGACCCAGTGCAGCCAAAAATAAACAAATCAATAAGTAAATTTTTAAAAAATTAAATTAAATAAATAAATTTAAAAAAACATACCCACAGGAGATAACCTGGTTAAAAGTTTATTCTGTAAAGAAAGCTAATTTATGATAACTTAAGTAGACAAATTAAAAGCTTTAATACCAAAAATTTAATAATACATTTAAATAATCAGTATTTCAAATCAATACGTAAAAGTTTCCAAAGGTGAAGATAAATCGTCAAAATTGTTCAAAAATTAACACCATTCAAAAATTAACATTAAAACATGAAGTTCACACCAATGATGTAATTGTAAAACAGCTATACCATATATACAAGACTGCCTTCCCCTAAAATCTAGTCTTGACCTACCTTTACTTTTTCACAAGGCCTCTGAGTTGGAAAGGGCCATCTAATTAAAACACTGGACCCAGCTGAATGGTCAGTGAGCCTATGCTTATGAGGAATCAGCACCTCCCATAAGCTCCTTTCACAAAAACATTAGAATATTCTTCATAGTTGTGATCCAAAATCTTTTCCTCCTGTAACTTCTCCTTGAGGCCCTCTAAGTGCCCTAGCCTCCTCATCTATGTCCAATCCCACTACAACAAGGCAGTCCTAGTAATGTATGGTACCAGTTAAATTTATCAACAAACAGAAAACCTACTTCAAACCCTATCATCCTTTAGGAAAGTTTTGCTAGGGTGTTAAAAGTTGAACATAATAGACTGATGAAATAACTCATAAGTACATCACCGTAGGTCACTCAACAATGAAAGTACTAAAATAATAAAATGTTATATTTATTCTTGCCTATTCCTAAAAAACACATAATACTTAAGATCATTTCACAAACTAAACAGGAAATGTAAATGACAAGCCAAAATCGTCAAATACTACCCAAAAAAACTCTAAGGGAGCTATTGGAAAAGCTTCACTATAAAACAAAAATCTTTACATCTTGCCCAAGAACTGTCAAATAAATGCAACATAAAAAGCCCCAGATACATGTGAAAAATTTAGTATATAATCAGAGAGCTATTTCAAATCAGTAAGTAAATCTATGGATTATTTAATGAATAGTATCAGCACAAATGACAGCCATTTCAGGGGAAAATTCAGCCCCTACCTCAATTATATATGGATCAAAGTTTTAAAGGTTAAAAAGTTAAACCATGAAAAAACTAGAAAACAAGTGTATTTCTTTCAATCTAAAATAATTTTGTTTTGTAAAAGGTTTTTTCTATGTCTCATGTAAAACCCAGAGCCATAAAGGAAAAAACTGGAAAATCTGACTAGAAAACATTGTAAAGACTTTATGGGAAGAAATAAGTGACTAACTCAAAAAAGACAAAGGTCTGGTAGGCTTAACTTACAAACATCACCTGAAATGTGAGAAAAAGATGAACCTGGCCGGAGCCTGTTCGCATCAACTGACCAGAGTCCACGAATTCCACGCTCTGAGCCCGTCCAGATGGCCCCAACCCCCAGCTTTCTGTCCTTTGAAAACACTAAGAATAATATCCCTGCATCAATTTTTACTAGAGCCAATTACCTGTCATGCCTGGAAATGGTATCATACCCAGATTGCCCTTAGCCCCAATAACCATGAAGTCCACATCTATAAGAAGTTGGGAGCCAGTGGGTGAAAATTCATGAACTCAAGCAGCACAATGGACACATCACAGGTATCGACTGCGCTCCCAAGAGTGACCTCATGGTCACTTGAGGGGCTGACCGCAACGCCTACGTCTGGAGTCAGAAAGATGGTATCTGGAAGCCAACCCTGGTGATCCTGAGAATTAACAATGCAGCCACTTCTGTCAAGTGGTCCCCACTACAGAACAAATTTGTTGTGGGCAGTGGAGCATGACTCATTTCTGTTTGTTACTTCGAGTCCAAAAATGACTGGCGAATAAGCAAGCACATTAAAAAACCCATTCGCTCCACAGTTCTCAGCTTGGACTGGCATCCCAACAATGTCTTGCTGGCAGGAAGATCCTGTGATTTCAAATGCAGAGTGTTTTCTGCCTACATTAAAGAAGTGGATGAGAAGCCAGCCAGTACACCCTGGGGCAGCAGGATGCCTTTTGGTCAGCTGATGTCAGCGTTTGGTGGCAGTGGCACTGGCAGCTGGGTGCATGGGGTCAACTTCTCCGCCAGCAGGAGCCACCTGGCCTGGGTCAGCCACAACACGGTGTCCGTTGCCGATGCCTCAAAAAGTGTGCAGGTCTCAACTCTGAAGACAGAGTTCCTGCCCCTCCTGAGTGTGTCCTTCATCTCGGAGAACAGCATCATGGCTGCTGGCCATGACTGCTGCCCCATGCTCTTTAGATGCAACGACTGCGGCTGCTTGACCTTCGTCTCCAAGCTAGACATCCCAAAACAGAGGATCCAGCACAACATGTCGGCCATGGAGCACTTCCGCAACATGGACAAGCAGGCCACAACTGAGAACCACAACAAGGCCCTGGGGATGCTGCACCAGAGCAGCATCACTCAAGTGTCTATTTATGAAGTGGACAAGTAAGATTGTCGCAAATTTTGCACTACTGGCATCGACAGAGCCATGACCATTTGGCATTTCAAGACCTTAGAGTCTTCTGTCCAGGGCCTTCAGATAATGTGAAGCTGAGCGAGCCTCCCAAATCCAGCACGAGGATGGACAGGCTGCACTGGGCAGCTCCGCCATTCGCATGATGGGGAGAAGAGCCAGCCGCCAGGAAATACTGAAGACACATATGGCACAAACCTTGTCGTGTGTTTTGTTTGAGGATAATTGGTGAAAGTGTTGGTTTTTTAAAAGCAGCAGTGATTTGGGTTTTCTTTTTTGTTTTGCTCTTTCATTCTATTCTTGATGAAAGCTTCTCTTTAAGCAGATTATGGAAAACTGTCACACTAACTTAAAGGAAGGGGTGGGGGTGGTATGTAAATTGTCTGCTAAAAAATTAAATAAAAGTACTGAACGTGGAAAAAAAAAAAGATGAACCTGAGAGAGAAAGGTTAAAGGACACGTTTAGAAGATTCCTAGGGGGAGAAAAGATATCCAATAAATACACATACAGTACAGTATTAACCCAAAGAGGAACACACCAAGGCAGACTGTAATCAAAATGACAAAGATCAAAGATAAACAGAGAACACTAAAGCTATACGGGAAAAGCAACAAATAACATACAAGGGAACTCCCATAAGGCTATCAGCTGATTTTTCAGTAGAAGCTCTGCAGTCCAGAAAAGAGTGGCATGATATACTTAAAGTGACAAAAGGGAAAAACCTACAACCAAGAATAGTCTGCCCAGCAAGGCTCTCGTTCAGATTTGACAGAGAAATCAAAAGCTTTCCAGACAAGCAAAAGCTAAAAAAAGTCAGCACCACCAAACCCACTTTCCAAAAAATGTTAAAGGAACTTCTCTGGGCAAAAAAGAAAAGGCCACAACAAGAAACAAGAAAATTATAGAATGAAAAAGCTCACCGGTAAAGGCAAACATAAAGGTAGGAAATCATCCATACACAATGCCAGTAAGGAGGTTTAATTAAAAGACTGAAGTAGTAAAATCATCTATATCCACATAAGCAGTTAATGGATACACAAAACAATTAGATATAAACTATGTTATCAAAAGAGTAATCACTGGAGGGAGAGAGTACAAATGCAGGGTATTTTAAATGCATTTAAAATTAAGAGATCAGCAACATAAAACAGTCACATATATATACACATATATATATACACATACACATATACACATACACTGCTATACAAAAGCCTCATGGTTAGCTACAAACCAAAAATCTACAATAGATATACACACAAAAAAGGAAAAGGAATCCAAACATAACATGAAAGACAGTTATCAAATCACAACACAAGAGAACAAAAGAGGAGGGGGAAAAAGACCTACAAAAACATAATCCAAAACAATTAACAAAACAGCAGTAAGAACATACATGTCAATAACTACCTTAAATGTAAACAGACTAAATGCTCCAACCAAAAGACACAAACTGGCTGCATGCATACAAAATCAAGACCTATATGTATCTGCTGCCTACAAGAGACTCACTTCAGATCCAGAGACACAATCAGACTAAAACTGAGGGGATGGAAAAAGATATTACACACAAATGGAAATCAAAAGAAAGCCAGAGTACCAATACTTACACGAGACAAAACAGACTTTAAAATAAAAACTATTGCAAGAGACAGAGAAGAACACTATATAATGATCAAGGAATCAATCTAAGACGATATAACATTTGTAAATATATATGCACCCAACACAGGAGCACCTCAATATATAAGGCAAATATTAACAGACATAAAAGGAGAAATAAACAGTAACACAGCAAGAGTAGGGGACTTTTAACACCCCACTCATATCAATGGACAGATCATCCAGACAGAAAATCAATAAGGAAACACAGGCCTTAAATAACACATTAGGTCAAATGGACTTAGTTGATATTTATAGAGCATTCCACCCGAAAGCAGCAGAATACACATCCTTTTCAAGCACACATGGAACATTCTCCAGGACAGACCACGTGGTAGCCCACAAAACAAGTCTTGGTAAATTTAAGAAAACTGAAGCCATATCAAGCATCTTTTCTGACCACAATGCTATGAGACTCGAAATCAAGTACAAGAAAAACACTGCAAAAAACACAAACACGCAGAGGCTCAACAATATGCTACTAAACAACCAATGGATCACTGAAGAAATCAAAGAGGAAATTAAAAACATACCTGGAGACAAATGAAAATGAAAACACAACAGTCCAAAACCTATGAGATGTAGCAAAGGCAGTTCTAAGCAGGAAGTATGTAGCAACAAAGCTTACCTCAGGAAAGAAGAAAATTCTCAAATAAACAACCTAACATTAAGCCTAAACCAACTAGAGAAAGAGGAACAAACAAAGCTAAAGTTAGTAGAAGGAAAGGAACTGAAGATCAGAACAGAAATAAATGAAATAGACTTAAAAAAATAGAAAAGATCAATGAAAGTAAAAGCTGGTTCTTTGAAAAGATAAACAAAATTATTAAACTTTTAACCAGACTCGTCACGAAAAAAAGGGAGAGGGCCCAAATCAATAAAATCAGAAATGAAAAACTAAAAATAGAGTTGCCACATGAGCCTGCAGTCCCACCCTTGGGCATATGTTCAGAGAAAACTATAATTCAAAAAGATACATGAACCCCAACGTTAATAGCACTATTTACAATAGCCAAGACATGGGAACAACCTAACTGTCCATCAACAGATGAACGGATAAAGAAGATGCGGTATATATATACAATGGACTACTACTCGGCCATAAAAAAGAATGAAATAATGTCATTTGCAGCAACATGGATGGACCCAGAGATTCTCATACTAAGTGAATTAAGTCAGACAGAGAAAGACAAATACCATATGATATCATTTATATGTGGAATCTAAAACATGACACAAAGCAACTTATCTACGAAACAGAAAAAGAATCGCGGACACAGAGAACAGACTTGTGGTTACCAAGGGAGAGGAGGGTACAGGGGAGGGATGGACTGGGAGATTGAGATTAGCAGATGCAAACTATTACATATGGAATGGATAAACAACACAGTGCTACTGTATAGCATAGGAAACTATATTTGATATTTTGCAATAAAGTAAAACTGAAAAGAATATGAAAAATTGTATGTATGTATATATATGCATAACTGGATCACTTTGCTGTACACCTGAATCACTGTAAATCAACTATACTTCAATTTTAAAAAATCAAATTTAAAAATAAACAAATTAAAATAAAATACAACCAGAAAATTTTTTAAAAAGAGATCGATGTAAAACAGTTTGCAAGTGACATCTCCAAATAAATACTGATTGTTGACCCTTAAAAAAAAAAATTTATAACCATAGATTCTTAAATTCACATCTACAGTCTCTGCCAGTCCAGAACACCCCCAATGTTTCTACCAAAAATATGAACACAAAAATGGCTCCAAGGCCATGAAAGCCTCTGGAAAAAAAATCCTTCTACCCAGTCTGGCCTGAACAGTACAGTATTTTCAGATACCCTCCTGTTGAAGGTGAACTTACAATAAAAAGAGAAGAAAATCAAAGATACAAACAGGGATTATATCCCCAAGAATTCCAAATAGAATAATGTGGAGGACTATAAAAAATAATTTTTTCAGCTATTAGAAGCATAAATTAAATCATACATATGGGGAAAAAAATAAAACACTCATATAAAAGACCAGAAGGTAAAAATTAAAGAAACTGTAAATTGTGTATAAGCATCCACAAACATGTGCATACACAGACATGCAGACATTAAAAACTAAATGAACTGATAATTATACACAGCTGAAGAATTATCAAACAGAAAGACAGAGCTTATAAAAACTGGCAATGCAGCACAAAGGAATACATTAGGGAAAACATGAAAGAAAAACTAATAGACATGAAGGAAAGAATGAGAAGGTCCAATAAGTCAAATGGGAATTCAAGGAGAGAAAAGAATCAAGAAAGGTAATATTTGATGACAAAATGGCAAAGAATTTTCAAAAACTGCTGAAAAGATATAAATCAATTCCAGAAGGGCAACAAAATCTGGACAGCATAAATAAAAAGAAACAAACCTAAATATATGTGTAGGAAAATTATATAACTCAAAAGATGCAAAGTAGGTCTTAAAAGCAACATAGAAAAATTACCTATAAGAGAATAAAATTAGACATATATTACTCAGCAATAGAAGCCAAAGGATAATGGAATAAAAGCTCCATAAAAACAATGACCACTAACACAGAATTCCAGATCCAGCAAAACACTGGAATATTCACTTTTCAGAAGCAATAAAGTCTATCAGCTATGTGTAACAAATTTAATTTAGCAAACAATTATAAATACTTAATCTAAAATTTAATAATCTAGCATGTAGTTTCTGTAAATGAGCAATACTTCTTCCTACCAGAATACAATTGAGAATATTACCAAATTCTTTCATTAGGGATCACATCTAACCTTTTTCTTAATAAGCTTTTCAGGAAGCCAAGGGGAAAAGTGCTAGTAAAAAATTTTCTGGGCTTCCCTGGTGGCGCAGTGGTTGAGAGTCCGCCTGCCGATGCAGGGGACCACGTGCCGCAGAGCGGCTGGGCCTGTGAGCCATGGCCACGGCGTCCGGAGCCTGTGCTCTGCAACGGGAGAGGCCACAACAGTGAGAGGTCCGCATACAGCCATAAATAAATAAATAAATAAATAAATAAATAAATACAAACAACGAGACAAGAAATAGTGCTCTCCTACAAAGTCAGGTGTTTTCATTAAAAAGAAAAAAAAGTTAAAAAAAAAAATTTTCTCTCTGGTCCCTCAATTACAGTGTTCAGAGCTTCCAAGTATAAAATCATATAAAATTAGGACAAAACTCCACAGCATTTTACAATCAAGTACACTAATTAAATAACAGTAAAATCCTGATTATCTTTTCTAAGACTATACAATCTATTCTGAAGTTTACATTTCAAGTTCTACACTTCTACAGTCTAAATTTCAGTTTTTACTTTAACAGTATTCCACAAACTCCTAACTGTTATTTAAAAGAAAGCAAAGAGACACAAAGTCCACACAAAGAACAAAATTGTGAATCAACAGCAAAATCTTATACATATTCAAAATGAAAGCATATACAAATAAGGATAGTAAAATAAGGTAGGAAACTACTTATATATTTTCATTTTCCTATTTTTTTTTATGAAACATTACCTCTGTTAATAAATTATTAACCCATGGTGAAGTTAAAGAATCTTAAAATAGTAAGAAATTTTCCCATCCCCATTCACTGAAATCAAGCAGCACTTGCTTTTATACTCACAATCTTATGTAGACAACTTCTAGTGAAATTGTACCTTGAAAATTATGGTTCAAAAAAAATTCACTAAAGATTTTTACTTACTTGTTATACAAGGTTTGCTTTATACTACTGAAATTTAACATGCCAAATCAATGACTCTCCTACCGATCTGTATGTTCTCTCCCAAATACCTGCAAGCCCAACACAGTCAGTGCTCAACACATAGCACTGTCAGATTTTAACTGGCTAAAACACAACCAGCATGAATCTGGGAAGAAAAAAAAGTTTACTTCATTAACATAAATAGCTTTATACAGGTAGCCCTTATGATTATGGATTTTCTTTCAAAATAACCTTCATAAATATAGTTTACATCAATCCCATTTGTGTCCATCAGTACTGTGAAACATAAAATCAGGGACTTTTTATCATAATATGGACTTCATTATAATATTCTTGAAGCTGCAAAAGAAGTATATAACAGAAAAATAAAAATCAAAAAGTCCTGATAAAATTACCATTAATTGGAAATAAGTACATACTTTGTATTTTAACATTTAAACCTACAACAGCAGCCCCCACCAAAAAAAAAATTTTTTTTTGGTTGTTGGTTCCATTCTTGATATTGTTCCCAATAAGCAACCAAAGCAAAAAACAGTGAGAGAAGTTAATCTAAGAACGATACCCAAGAAAAACTCTCATCTCTAGAATTTCACCAAATGAATTCCCACATTCTTAAAGTTGGTTTATAAATTACCTAGTTACAAAATTGAAATACAGTAAGCCTTCAAAATTTGTGATTGCCAAGACTCCCTTTCAAACAACAGAAATATAACTGAAGAGGTTCAAAGGTGATCAGTTATTAGAAACCTAAAATATAGCACCAAAAACAATACTTAGGAATAAATGCAACCAAGGAGGTGAAAAATCTGCACACTGAAAACTGTAAGACAATAACAAAAGAAACTGAAAATGATACAAATAAATGGAAAGATATTGTGTCAAAAGAATAGTGTGTTCATGTACCAAAGAATTTTAATACTGTTAAATGTCCATACTACCCAAAGTCATACAGCTACAGATTCAGTGCAATCCCTATCACAATTCCAACAGCATTTTTTACAGAAAAAGAAAAACAATCCTAAAATTCATATGGAACCACAAAAGACTCCAAACAGCCAAAGCAAACTGGAGAAAGAAAAAAGCTGAAATAAATCACACTTTATTTCAAATTATACTACAAAGATACAGTAATCAAAACAGTATGGCAGTGGCATAGAAACAGACAAACCAATGGAACAAGAACCCAGAAATAAATCCACTCATATACAGTGAACTAATATTTGACATGGGAGCCAAGAATACACAATGGGGAAAAGATTGTCTCTTTAATAAATGGTGCTGGGAAAACTGAATATTCACACACAAAAGAATCAAACTGGACCCCTATCTTACAACACTCAAAAATTAACTCACAATGGATTAAAGACATAAATGTTAAGGCCTGAAACCATAAACCTCCTAGAAGAAAACACTGGGAAAAAGCTCCTTGACATTGGCCTTGGCAGTGATTTTTCGGTGTATGACACCAAAAGCATATGCAACAAAAACAAAAATAGACGAGTGGGACTACATCAAACTAAAAAGCTTCTACACAGCAAAGAAATGATCAACAAAATGAAAACGCAATCTACAGAATGGAAGAAAATATTTGCAAACCATATGCCAGATAAAGGATTAATATCTAAAATATATAAGAAATTCATACAACTCAAAAGCCAAAAAATATATATTTTTTTTAAATGGGCAAAGGACCCGAATAGACATTTTTCCAAAGAAGGTATACAAATGGCCAACAAGTACATGAAAAGGTGCTCAATATCACTGATCATGGGGAAAATGCAAAGGTCAAAACTACAATAAGATATCGCCTTACACCTGTTAGAATGGCTATCATCAAAAAGACAAGAGATAACAAGTGCTGGCAAGGATATGGAGAAAAGAAAACCTCTGTGTACCACTAGTGGGAATGTAAATTGGTGCAGTCACTGTGGAAAACAGTATGGAGGTTCCTCAAAAAATTAAAAATAGAACTACCACATAATCCAGCAAACCCAATTCCACTGGGTAAATATGCAGTGGAAATGAAATCAGTATCTCAAAGAGATATCTTCAACATGATATCCATGTTCACTGCAGCATTATTTACAACAGCCAAGACATGGAAACAACCTAAGAGTTCACTAACAGATAAATAGATTTTAAAAGTGTGATACATATATACGATGGAATATTATTTGGCCATGAGAAAGAAGAAAATCCTGCCATTTGCAATATCATGGACAGACTTTGAGAGCATTATGCTAAATAAGACAAAGAAAGACAAATACTGTATGATATCACATGTGGAATCTTGAATTCATAGTAACAGAGAAGAGTGGTGGTTACCTGGGGCTTTGGGGAGGTTTTTTTTGAGGGTACAAACTTGCAACTAGTACATTAAAAAGTCCTGGAGATCTAATGCACAGCAGTGATTACAGTCAACAATAATGTATTATAAACTTCAAAGCTAATAAACTTACACAATGTTATGTCAATTATACCTCAATAAAGCTAGAAAAAAATGAAATACAGTCACAAGTAGAGGTCCTTATCCTACAGCCATCTTGCTCTGAACACTGTGCTTAGAAACCATATTTATACAACCTCAAAAGCCATGCAAAGATAGATACAGCACTGCCTTCAACAGACAGTACACAGCTGCCAGGATCCTACATTTCAAGATCCCCGAAAGACTTCTGCTTTCCCCACTATTAGAAGATGCCTGAAAAGGTTAAGGGGAAAAAAAAAAAAAAGTAAAAGTAAAAGCTATCATATACTAAAAATAGCAGAAAGCAATCGAATTAAAATAGGTGAACTCACTGTGTGTAAATTCAGACAATGTCACTAACTAAAAAATTTAGGAGCATCGAAAGTCATTCACTATAAACAAGTCATTTCAATGTCTTTTTTTTTTAATAAAAGGTTTACTAAATTAGGAAAAATCAGAATGTCTGATTTTGACAAAACACTTGATAATGTATACAAGCTATCCTTGGAAACAAGATACGTAAGTACTAAAACATGGCCAAAGAGTAGTAGAAATTAGAGAATATTTAATAGGTAATAATAGGTAATAATCATATCCCAAAGTTGCCAATTAATAGTTTAGAAAGAGGATTATTATGTATCAGACTCTGTTCTTTGCCTGACCTTAGTCACATTTTAATCCATCCATTACCCTGATAATATGACAAGCTTGCCAGTTTACAAAGATGTGCTGAACTCAGAATAGGAGAACAAAGGACAAACCAACTAAAAATGTTTCACAAAATAAGATTTTTATTTATCCTTTGCTACCAAACTCTTTCAGTTCCCTAGCTGGAACAGCAGGAATTCCAATAGCTATCTCAGATAAGGAGGGATACCATGTTATTACAATCTACAGACCTACCTCATATAATCGTTCAGTTAACTGGTTTTCATCAAATGACTCTTGAAAAGTACTACTTTTCAAACTACTACTATAAACATTAGTTATTATTCGCCTAAAATACACATAAAATAAATATTCTATGAAGAATAAAAATTTCAACATTATAATTTCAGCTAAAGGTACACTCAACAATTTAATCAATACAGTGGTATCCAATTGGAACACATCATATGTATTGATGTACTGCACACATTTGGATGAACTGAGAACATGTGCTTTGTGCACATACTGCCAAGCAAGAGGGATGCAAAGCTATCATCTCCTACAACTCTTCAGTATTTTCTGCCTGTATTCTATTTCCACATTGCTTAAAGGACTTGTGTTTGGCCTTTATTCCACTAAAAGTGCTTATCTGTACCACAATTTGACTTTTAAGTGCAGACTGAATGTAAGATAACCCTGAGCTCCAGAAAGGTTGAAATTGGTGAAAAAAATGGTATAATAAGAATAGACTTTCCAAAGAATTACACCTCATCAACCACCACCACAACCAAGTTTTCTCTTCCTCCTTTGGCAAGTATAATACAATACCCCTTCATTTTATCACATTACATTTTTTTTAAAACAAATTTATTTATTTTTGGCTGCATTGGGTCTTCATTGCTACACGCGAGCTTTCTCTAGTTGCAGCGAGCGGGGGCTACTCTTCATTGCAGTGCGCACAGGCTTCTCATCGTGGTGGCTTCTCTTATTGTGGAGCACAGGCTCTAGGCATGCAGGCTTCAGTAGCTGCAGCACACGGGCTCAGTAGTTGTGGCTCATGGGCTCTAGAGCACAGTCTCAGTAGTTGTGGCACATGGGCTTAGTTGCTCCACAGCATGTGGGATCTTCCCGGACCAGGGCTCAAACCCGTGTCTCCTGAATTGGCAGGCAGATTCTTAACCACTGAGCCACCAGGGAAGTCCCTATCACATTACATTTTAAGATCAAGTATATTTATTTACTTTCAAAGTGTTGCTTATGCTTGTATAAACTCATCTTCATTTCTAGATTAATATTTTCCTATGTGTAAAAATTGGTTGAGATACAACAGAGCATAATTTCCCATTAAAAATGAATGAAAATATGCTTTGACAGATACACACTACTAATAAAAACAGATTAACAAAGACCTACTGTATAACACAGAGAACTATATTCAATATCTTGTAATAACCTATAATGGAAAAGAATCTTAAAATTTATATATACAAAAATATATAATACATATATATATAACTGAATCACTTTGCTATATACCTGAAACATTGTAAATCAGCTATACTTCAATTAAAAAAATTAAGTTTATATGTAGGAAAAAATTAAAGGAAATATGTTTTCATGTAATGGCTTTTCACTTAGCAGAATTTTCAAGAATGAATTCAAGTCATTAAACAAAGGATACATATATTTGATTCCCAAGTTTGGAACAGTAAGCAACAAGAGTTCAGACAGCAAGGGATACCAGTGCTACCTCAAAAAAGAAAAAAATTACCCAGCCTGAGTTGGACTAGCAAGGGATACCTGTACTCCAAAACAAACTAAAGAAACATAGGATGAGTGAGATGAACTAGCAGCAACAAGAATCAT
Organism: Orcinus orca; assembly: GCF_937001465.1. Classification (NCBI taxonomy): domain Eukaryota; kingdom Metazoa; phylum Chordata; class Mammalia; order Artiodactyla; family Delphinidae; genus Orcinus; species Orcinus orca. The sequence goes on along the minus strand of NC_064560.1, from coordinate 156,363,817 downwards.
ACTTCAAGGCTTTAGGATTTTAATTGACTGTAGTCATAACAAATTAGTGTGATACTAAAATCAAACTTATTCTATAAAGTTGAAAAACACCCAACAAGATTAAAAGAGGGCAGGGAGTTCCCTGGTGGTCTAGTGGTTAGGATTCAGCACTTTCACTACAATGGCACAGGTTCAATCCCTGGTGGGGGAACTGAGATCCCACAAGGCACACAGCATAACCAAAATAAAAAAAATAGAAATAAAAAATAATTTTAAAAAAAAGGTTAAAAGAGAGCAGATTTGAGCAAAGGAACAGATCACTAAACAAGAGCACTCAGGATACACTAAGTTGTGCTTCAAAAACAAGATTATAATAGGTAGAAATGAAAAGATGAAGACTTCCAATAAGGATGCTTCTATTCCAAACACATAAAATCATGGACGACCATCAACAGAGGAATGAAAAGAAGTTGTGGTACACATATACAATGGACTATTACTCAGCCATTAAAAAGATTAAAATAATGCCATTTGCAGCAACATGGATGGACCTAGAGATTGTCATACTGAGTGAAGTAAGTCATACAGAGAAAGAGAAATCATATGATATCACTTATATGTGGAATCTAAAAAAAATGATACGAATGAACTTATTTACAAAACAGAAACAGATTCACAGACTCAGAGAACAAACTTATGGTTACCGGGGGGAAGGGTGTCAGGGAGGGATAGTTAGGGAGTTAGGGATTGAGAGAAAAAAAAAACAACAACTGTATATCAGTATATTATACACCTGTAAATTATATCTTATTGTACATCAACTATACATCAATTAAAAAAAAACAAGGTTCTACTGTATAGCACAGGGAACTATATTCAATATCCTGTGATAAACCACACTGAAAAATATAAAGAAGTATATAATTGAATCATTTTGCTGTACACCAGAAACTAACACATTATAAATCAACTATACTTCAATTAAAAAAAACAATGGATGAAAAATAAGATTATAAAAAAAGATATGGCTGAACCCAAAACGAAAATAAATATATCCCTGAGCTAGAAACAATAAAAATTCAAAAGAATAAACCATACAGTACCTAAAATGGAGCACAGGGAATAAAGAATGGGAAAGATGGCTGGATACTGACTATAGCAGGCAAATGGTCAGAGAAGTTCAGCTCCCACAGGTAACAGCAAAAGAACAGAACCAGGTTTGCTGCTTGACACCAAGAGGTGGGTATGGGAATAGAATTTGCACAGCTTGGGTGGTGGGGTGGGGGGAGAAAGAAGATGTATGAAAAAAAATCAGGCTGGGTACTTCCCTGGTGTCTGCGAATGCAAAGCACACGGGTTCAATCCCTGGTCCGGGAAGATCCCACGTGCCACAGCAGAGCAACTGAGCCCGTGCACCACAGCTACTGAGCCTGCGCTCTAGAGCCCGCGAGCCACAACTACGGAAGCCCGAGCACCCCAGAGCCCATTCTCCACAACAAGAGAAGCCATTGCAATGTGAAGCCCACGCACTGCAATGAAGAGAAGCCTCTGCTCACTACAACTAGAGAAAGCCTGCATGCAGCAACGAAGACCCAAGGCAGCCAAAAATAAATACTTTTTTTTAAAGTTTAAAAAAAAAAAGAATCAGGCTGAAAACCTATTACCTATAGCTATATAGCTTTATAGGAGCTCTGAGCCTGGAAAGGAAAGAGGACAAAAATCCAGGCTCACAGCACATTTAAAATTAACAATAATCCCTTAATATCAAATATCAAGCCAGTATTCCCATTTCCCCAACTGCTGTGTAAATATTTTTTGAGTTATTCTGTATTGATTGATGTACAGTAAGTCCCCTACATACGAAACTCAAGAGTTGCGAGCTTTCAAAGATGCAAACGTGCGTTCCATCAACATCAGGTGTGAGTGAAACTGCAGCTTGCCCTCCATCTCCTATTGCTGACGATCCTTCAGCTCTACCATCTCCCACCTCCTCTCCCTCCTCCAGTCAGTAACTCTTCTTGCCTGTTCACTCGATGCCAGCCCCTTTATGCCAGCTGTTGTACTGTACCGCTGTACTTTTCAATGTATTGTACCACAAGATTAAAAATGTTTTATTTTTTGTGTGAAAAGTATTATAAACCTATTAGAGTACAGTATTATATAGCTGATTGTGTTAATTGGGTACCTAGGCTAACTTGGACTTATGAACAAATTAGACTTGTGAACACACTCTCAGAATGGAACTCGTTCGTATGTAGAGGACTTACTGTATTTATCTCTTGTCTCCTTCCATTCATCATCCCTGTATCTTTTATTATTCACTTTCTTGCAATTCTTAGAATTTGGGGTTGGAAAAACCAGGCAGTTGTCCTGTAAAGATTCTCAGTAGGAATTTTGTTGATGGCATCCCCACAGTATTAACAAGTTTTTTTGGTGTTTTGTTTTTGTTTTGTCTTCTATTTCCTATAAATTGGTAGTTAAATTTAAAGGCTAGATCAGATTCAGGATTATAACCTGAGGGCAAGACTAAGGCACAGACAGCATGGCATACTTCCAAAACGATGTATCTAGTATCTGGATATCTTTTTGTGATATTACCAACTATTGGTGATCTTCGCCTAGACATTATTCATTAGGAGATGCAAAATGGTGACATTCTAAGCCTATCACTGAGACTTCCCTAGTGGCGCAGTGGTTAAGAATCCACCTATCAATTCAAGAGACACAGGTTCGAGCCCTAGTCCAGGAAAATCCCACATGCCGTGGAGCAACTAAGCCCATGCGCCACAACTACTGAGCCTGCACTCTAGAGCCCATGAGCCACAACTACTCAGCCCACGTGCCACAACTACTGAAGCCTGCACACCTAGAGCCTGTGCTCCGCAACAAGAAAGCCACCGCAATGAGAAGCCCGCGCACAATGAAGAGTAGCTACTAGAGAAAGCCCGCGCGCAGCAACGAAGACCCAACACAGCCAAAAAATATGTAATAAATAAAGTCTATCAATCTTTATTAGAATACATCTATAGAAAGAAACTTCTCTTATTTGGTCACCCAGAGATCCAATTCATATAAGAAAAGTAGGATAAATGCTAATTTTTCTTTACCTATCAAAACTGTCAAATAATGAGTTAGCCCAAGAGCAACTAAAGTATTTTTTTAAGTTTTAGCATCATTACGAACTCAAGGATTAAACATACTTGACTTGTTTCAATTCATTAGTTATTTTCTTTACTGATGTTCAAATTGTCCCTTTTTTAAATTTATTTTTTATTGAAGCACAGTTGAATTACAATGTTGTTTATTACTGCTGTACAGCAAAGTGACTCAGTTACACACATATATACATTCTTTTTCATATTCTTTTCCATTATGGTTTACCACAGGATATTGAATATAGCTCCCTGTGCTATACAGGACCTTGTTGTTTATCCATTCTATATATACCAGTTTGCATCTGCTAATCCCAAACTCCCAATCAAACCCTCTCCTACCCCCTCCCACTTGGCAACCACCAGTCTATTCTCCATGCCTCTGATTGTTTCTGTTCCCAAGGTAGGTTGATTTGTGTCATATTTTAGATTCCACATATAAGTGATATCATATGGTATTTGTCTTTCTCTTTGGCTTACTTCACTTAGTATGATAATCTCTAGTTGCATCCATGTCGCTGCAAATGGCATCATTTACTTCTTTTTATGGCTGAGTAGTATTCCATTGTATGTATGTACCACTTATTCTTTATCCATTCATCTGTCAATAGACATTCACGTTGTTTCCACATCTTGGCTACTGTGAATAGTGCTGCTATGAACATAGGGGAACGTGTATCTTGTATCTTTTTGAATTATAGTTTTGTCTGAATATCTGCCCAGAAGTGGGACTGCTGGATCATATGGTAATTCTTTTTTTAGTTTTCTGCAGAACTTCCATTGTTTTCCATAGTGGCTGCACCAACTTACATTCCCACCAACAATGTAGGAAGCTTCCCTTTTCTCCCTACCCTCTCCAGCATTTGTTATTTGTAGATTTTTTAATGATGGCCATTCTGACCGGCATGAGGTGGTACCTCATTGTAGTTTTGATTTGCATTTCTCTAATAACTAGCAATGTTGAGCATCTTTTCACGTGCCTATGGGTCATCTGTATTTCTTCTTTGGAGAAATGTTATTAAGGTCTTCTGCCCATTTTTCGATTGGGTTGTTTGTTTTTTTGTTGTCAAGTTGTATGAGCTGTTTGTATATTTTGGAAATTAATCCCTTGTCAGTAGCATCATTTGCAAACATTTTCTCCCATTCTGTAGGTTGTCTTTTTGTTTTGTTTATGGTTTCCTTTGCTGTGCAAAAGCTTGTAAGTTTGATTAGGTCCCATTTGTTTATTTTGGCTTTTATTTCTATTGCCTTGGGAGACTGACCTAAGAAAACACTGGTACAATTTATGTCAAAGAATGTTTTGTCTATGTTCTCTTCTAGGAGTTTTATGGTATCATGTCTTATGTTTAAGTCTTTAAGCCATTTTGGGTTTATTTTTGTGTATGGTGAGAGAGCACGTTATAACTTCTTTGATCTACATGTGGCTGTCCAACTTTTCCAACACCACTTGCTGGAGAGACTTCTTCCCATTGTATATTCCTTTTTTTTTTTTGGCTGCTCCGCGCAACATGCGAGATCTTAGCTCCCCAACCAGGGATCAAACCTGCACCCCCTACAGTGGAAGCATGGAGTTCTAACCACTGGACCACCAGGGAATCCCCTCCCATTGTATATTCTTGCCTCCTTTGTTGAAGATTAATTGATCGTAGGTGTGTGGGTTTATTTCTGGGCTCTCTATCCTGTCCATTGATCCATATGCCTGTTTTTGTGCCAGTACCATGCTTTGTAGTATTGTCTGAAGTCTGGGATGGTTATGGCTCCCAATTTGTTCTTTTTCTTCAGGATTGCTTTGGCAATTCTGGTCTTTTATGGTTCCATATGAATCTTAAAATTATTTGTTCTAGTTCTGTGAAAAAGGTCATGGGTAATTTGATAGGGATCACATTAAATCTGTGGATTGCTTTGGGTAGTATGGCAATTTTAACAATATTAACTCTTCCAATCCAAGAGCATGGGGTATCTTTCCATTTCTTTGCATCATCTTCAATTTCCTTTATTAATGTTTTACAGTTCTCAGCATATAAGTCTTTCACCTCCTTGGTGAGGCTTATTCCTAAGTATTTTATTTTGGGGGCTGCGATATCTAAAAGCATTGTTTTTTTTACATTCCCTTTCTGATATTTCATTGTTGGTGTAAAGAAACACAACCAATTTCTGTATGTTAATCTTGTATCCTGCTACCTTGCTGAATTCGTTTATCAGTTCTAGTAGTGTTTATGTGGAGTCTTCAGGGTTTTCTATATATAGTATCATATCATCTGCATATAATGAAATTGTCCCCCTTTTGACCAATGGGATATTATTCAGGATGGCTCCTAGGTTGTTTTGACACTACCTTCATAGTTTTTAGTTGCTCTATTGCCTTCTGACAAGACATTCTAGGGAAAAAAAAAAAAGAAACTCGAGTTGCTCTCCTGGCATTCTCACCTTTGTACAATCCCCTCCATTAAGTATGAGTGGGACCTGTGACTTGCTTCTAATCAGTAAAATATGACAAAGGTGACAGAATGTTAAAAATGATTACATATACATAATTATATTACATAAGACTGTAACCCCTGTTAATAGGTCACTCTTTCTCTCCCTTACTGGCTTTGAGGAAAGCAGCTGCCATGTTGTAAGCTGCCTATGGAGAGGGTCATGAGACAAGGACCTAAGAACAGCCTCCCAGACAACAGCCAACAAGAAACTAAGGCTTTCAGTTGGGCACCCTCCAAGGAACTGAATGCTGCCAACAAGCACATGAACTTGGAAGCGGATCTTTCCCCAGCTGAACTTCAGATGAGACCCCTGCCATGGACAACACCAATAATAGCAGTTTTGTGAAACCCTGTAGCAGAGGACCCAGTTAAGGGGGTGGTGCAAATGTGTGTCGTTGCAAGCCTCTGAGCTTGTGGTACTATTGATAATTAATATATGCAGGCTCATCTCCTACATTTCCTGCCTCAGACTTGGAAAATGCCCATTCTGAGCACTAGTTTACTTTTATTGTGAAAAGGTATTTAAAGACCACAATGTGAGCATCAAGAGTGCTATTGAATTGGTCACTGTTTCTAGGTCTTTTAAGTCAACAGGGCCAGAAAATGCATACATTTCAATAAGTTAAGTTATTGCATGAGTGCATACAGAGGCTTCTACTCAAATTTAGTACTATAGGGTTTTTGGGGCTTCCCTGGTGGCGCAGTGGTTGAGCGTCCGCCTGCCGATGCACGGGACACGGGCTCGTGCCCTGGTCCGGGAAGATCCCACATGCCACAGAGCGGTTGGGCCCGTGAGCCATGGCCGCTGAGCCTGCGCGTCCGGAGCCTGTGGTCCGCAACAGGAGAGGCCCCAACAGTGAGAGAGGCCCGCGTAACGCAAAAAAAAAAAAAAAAGGGATTTCCCTGGCAGTCCAGTGGTTAAGCCTTCGCCTTCTAATGCAGGGGGTGCGGGTTTGACCCCTAGTCGGGGAGCTGAGATCCCACATGCCTTGTAGCCAAAAAACCAAAACATAAAACAGAAGCAATATTGTAACAAATTCAATAAAGCCTTTAAAAAATGCTCCACATCATAAGTATTAAAAAAAAAACCTACATCTTCTTTAAATAATGCTAAAAGTTTGTTTTCAACAAAACCAATATATTCACTCATTTCAATTAGCCCACAATACATACATTACACAGTACTGAAATACAATGTATACACTGCCACCAAAATTATAATAGTTCAAGACTTGTTTTCCTTCTTTGCCATCCTTCCTGCACTCTCTTCCCAGGGTCTATTTCAGGGGGAATATCATCAGTGAGTCAAGTCACTGTCTTTTAAAGTCACTTGGCGTAGTTTCACTCTGGTATCTACCAAGTGAATACATGTAAAATTCATTTATTTTGTTTTACTTTTAATTTTTAGAGATCTAAAAAAATTTTTTAATAATTATGTAAAACATTTACATGGCTCCAAAGTCAGGTCTAAAGAAAAAGGAAAATTCAGAACATAGTGTAGTGCTCTTCTACACTGTGTTCCTCTCCCCCATAACAAACTGTCATTTTTTTTAGATTTCATTCAATACTCTTCTAAACATGAGCGTGTGCTCTCGCTCTCTCTCTCTCTCTATATACACACACACACACACACACACACACATACACGCACAAACACACACACATCCTTATCTCCCTCTTTCTCAGTACATGATTTCACATTAGAAACACTTTCCACCTTGCATTTTTCTTTTAACTGTCCCAGAATAAACCTAGCTTGCAACTAGAGGAAGAGTGGGCCAGACAGAAATGGTTTAAAAATAAATAAATAATTTGGAGGCGGGGGTGGGAATGATCACTTAGAAAAGCGTAAAAAAAAAAAAACTCCACTTAAAATGAACTTAATAAACCAATAATCCAAAACAGAGGAAGAAATTTAATGATGAGGAAGAAAAAAAAAACCAATAAAAACATGAATTCACACCAGATGGTATTAGTTTTATGAAACAGTCTGACAAAAAAATTTTTTTAATTAATTAATTTATTTTTTTGCGGTACGCAGGCCTCTCACTGTTGTGGCCTCTCCTGTTGCGGACCACAGGCTCCGGACGCGCAGGCTCAGCGGCCATGGCTCACGGGCCTAGCCGCTCCGCGGCATGTGGGATCTTCCTGGACCAGGGCACGAACCCATGTCCCCTGCATCAGCAGGCGGACTCTCAACCACTGTGCCACCAGGGAAGCCCTATTTTATTTTATTTTTGGCTGCATTGGGTCTTCGTTGCTGCACGCGGGCTTTTCTCTGGTTGCGAGTGGGGCCACTCCTTGTTGCAGTGCACGGGCTTCTCATTGCAGTGGCTTCTCTTGTTGTGGAGCACAGGCTCTAGGCACGTGGGCTTCAGTAGTTGTGGCGCGTGGGCTCAGTAGTTGTGGCTCGCAGGCTCTAGAGCACAGGCTCAGCAGCTGTGGCGCACGGGATTAGTTGCTCCGCGGCATGTGGGATCTTCCCAGACCAGGGATCGAACCCATGTCCCCTGCATTGGCAGGTGGATTCTTAACGACTGTGCCACCAGGGAAGCCCTGACAAAAATTTTTAAATTTGAACATGTTGAAGATGTCCGAGAGATAAAGGAATCTTTTCATAAAATAGCACAACGGTTATAAAACAAAAACAGAGAACTGAAACAGGCAGGTATATGTGAAAAAGCAATTTCAAATCTAAGAAATGAAAATCGTATGGGCTTCCCTGGTGGCGCAGTGGTTGAGAGTCCGCCTGCCGATGCAGGGGACGTGGGTTCGTGCCCCGGTCCGGGAGGATCCCACATGCTGCAGAGCGGCTGGGCCCGTGAGCCATGGCCGCTGAGCCTGCGCTCCGCAACGGGAGAGGCCCGCCACCGAAAAAAAAAAAAAAAAAATGAAAATTGTAAATACTGGCATGTAGACTCAATAGACGAATAAACTCTAGGCTGGACCGTAGCAGAGGAACAAAGTAAATTGCTACACTGTACCAAATTCACCTGGTATAAGGCATAGAAAATTTTTTTTAAAAAAACTGAAAGAGCAATTAAAATACACAGAGAATAAAAAACTCCAACACAGGTCTACCAAAAGAGAAGAAAAGTAAAAATAAAAGAAGCAATATTTAAATAGCTGAGAATTTTCCAAAACTGAAGAAAGATCTGATTCCTCAGATTATATGTATACTCTGAGTATTAGCTGGATATAGAGAAATAGGTCCACAGTCACAGTGCACTACGGTAAAACTGCAAAATACCAAGCACAAAGAGCTGCAACTTTAAGAAAATAACTAACCAGACTACTTCACAACAAATGTCCATAACAACTTAAGAAAACCACATGCAAACACTGACTTGACTTCCCTGATTATTTACAAATCTATAATGTCATATGGGCGTTGGGGGAGAGTGAAGACTTCCAAGTTTACTAGATAACTATCCATACCTTAACATTCTTAACATAATTATTTACCTATGACTCTAAAAGCAAGGTGTGGACAATACATAATACTAGTAACTCAAAAGATTTATTTCAAAGTATCTACTAAATTCACACATTTTAGTCCTTAAAAAAAAAAAACTGAAATGCTAAGTAGTGGAACTTTGGAGAAAAGAAAACAGCAGCATAGAAGGGAAGAAACAAAAATCAATTCCTGGGAAAACAGTTGTGAAAGGCAACATTGAACTTTATACCACAACATGCAAGAAAGAATACCTTTATAACCTTGAGGTAGGAAAGGATTTCTTAAACAAGACACAAAGACACAAACCATAAAAGGGAAATCCTGAGAAATTCAACTAAATTAAAATGTTTAACTTTTATTAACAAAGAAACCATACAAAAGTGAAAACGACAAGCCACAAAATGGGAAGACATTTGTGATACATGATCCGCAGAGAATTAGAATTCAGAACATATAAAGAACTCCTATCAAAAAGAAAAACAAACCCAACAGTCATTTCTGAGAAAAGGAAACAAAAATGGCCAGGAAACATTTGAAAAGACATCTCCCCTCAGTAAGCAAAAATGCACAAACTACGAGATATCAATTCAACCCAACAAGCTGTCTAACTTTAGTATTTACCAACATCAAGTACAGTAGACCTTTGAACAACATGGGAGTGAAATGTGAGGGTCTTATATACAGATTTTTTTCAATAGTAAATACTACAGTACTATACAACGTGCAGTTAGTTTAATCTGTGGATGCCAAACCATGGATTGAGAGGAACAGGGTAGATATGGCAGGCCAACTATAAATTATAGGCAGAATTTCAACTGCACAGAGGTCAACATCCCAAACCCCACCGAGTTTTTCAAGGGTCAACTGTATAGACCAGAATGTGGAGCCATCACATGTATACACTAGTGAAGAGAATAAACTGGTACAATTATATTGGAAAACAACACAGCGCTACCTACAGTAAGGCTGAAAATGCACCTCTCCTACAATTCAGCAATTCCACTCCTATTTAGGTTATGGTCCGACACAATTTACTCAAACTGCAAATCTCAACATTAGTGGGTAGCAAAAATCAACTCAGTGGGTCTTGATTAGCATTTCTATTCTTAATGAAACAAACTAGTATCACATGAGGTTTTTTTCCCAAGAAACTTTGTTACATATGTATACATCTGATAATGTATTGAGTCTCATAACGTAAAATTTATTTCTTATTGTAAGTAGTAACAAAAAAGTTTTTTAAAACACGATACTAGAGACAGTAGGGATGCAAGTGCACCAAGAGACCTATACAAGGTATTCATAGCAGAACTGTTCATAATAGCAAAAGAAAACTGGAAACTACCCAAGTGCCCATCAACAGATAACAAACAAGGTGGCAAATATACATACAATGAAATTCCAGGTAGAAGTGAAAGTGAATGAATTAGAGCTATATACAAGATGGTGGAAGAATATTTGGACAATAAAGTTGAGGAGAAAAAGGAAGTTGCAAATAAACTCATATAGAAGGATCCCATTTACAGTGTTCAAAAACAAAACAGAAAAAAAAAAAGATACCAAAAGGGATTATACACCACAGTAACTGAAACTATACCCAGAAACGAAAATACCAAATCATATGAGAAGCTTGAGAAATTCACTTCACAGAAATCATGTTCAGCCAACCTGAGATATCCAGGTTAGGAAAACTATGTAAAATAATTATGGAACACATTTCAAACAAACATGACTTCCCAATAAACTAATCAAGTACAGGCCAAAAGCACACAAATGAATTCAACCTGTGCATGGATATTAAAAATTTAAAGGACTTCCCTGGTGGCACAGTGGTTAAGAATCCGCCTGCCAACTCAGGGGACATGGGTTCAAGCCCTGGTCCGGGAAGATCCCACATGCCACGGAGCAACTAAGCCCACGAGCCACAACTACTGAGCCCATGTGCCACAACTAATGAAGCCCCCACGCCTAGAGCCCGTGCTCCACAACAAAAGAAGCCACTGCAATAAGAAGCCCAAGCACCGCACGAAGAGTAGCCCCCGCTCACCGCAACTAGAGAAAGCCCGCGCACAGCAACAAAGACTCAATGCAGCCAAAAATAAATAAATAAAAATAAATTTATTTTTTAAAAAATTTAAGGAAACACTTTAAATGTTCAACAACATAGCATTCAGAACACTGGAGAGCTTTCAAAGTACAGCCTAGCTTGTTCAAATTTACTTCAAAGGTAACCAGATGTAAACATATGCAATCACTAAATAATGTATGTATATATTTCACTCAGAACACTTACATTGCTGATCAACAAGATTAACTAGTACTAAGAAGTACTTTGGCTGAAATTCGTGCATTAAATTTTGTTTGCCATCCCACTCCCAAGAGTAAACCTGAAACCCTTATTCTTGAAGTCTCACTTTCCATGGCATTGCACGTAAATCAACTAGCCATGCTAATGGAGAAGGCAGATGGCACAAATGACAAGTAAAGCAATTGGCAAAATTAGCAGTAATCCAAGTCAAGAAGTTTCAAATTCTAGCCTCAAGTTTGTTTGTTTGAATACATGCAAATTTTAACATTATTAGTTTGACTTTCTCATGATCTGTTTAATCAGTGGTGTCTGAAAGGAATGATACGACTTTCCTAAGTCATTATTTAAGCCTTAAAGGAACGTATTACATGCCTTTTTGTATTTGGACAATGCTTTTTTTAATCATTATTTCTTACTCCAGATCTGTCATTTAAATATGGCTAGATATGGAGAGTTCCTTAAAATACGTGATATATCTAGCTCCTCACTTATATAATTGCCATGTAGGTAATTTATAGTTAAATTATGAAGTACTTTTTCAAAAAAATGAAAACTGTGAACTGAAATAATTATATAATATTTCCTATTAAAGTATCCATATTTGAAAAAAAATGACAAGTAAAGCAGAAGGCTCAATGAGTCCCAATCATTTTCAAACATCAGGCAATTGATTCATTCATTAAACTGAGCACTACCTAAGTGCGAGAAATATAGTTCACAGTGGTGAGCAAGAGTTCCCGCCTCATAGTGCTTATATTCTTAAGAGGTGAAACAGATATCAAGCATATAAATAAACAAGCATATATTATAATGTTAGGTAATAACTGATCATGAAGTGAAGAAAAATAAGGCTGAGACAAAGAATAAAGATTCATTCTGGTGATCAGGGTTGGCCTTTCTGAAATAACCACTGAGCAATGCCTACAAGATCACACGGCAGTAAAACTCATACGCTACACAGGAATTAAGACTGAAAATTTTTCTTGTAAATTAAAAAGATCATAGTCTACCTATTGCTTTCTCTATAAAACACTTTATAGCATTTGGTTTTAAATGGCTTTTACTATTTTCTCTCCTTGGAAAACTTTAAGTTCTCAAATTTAAGTCACTAGCTTTAAGAGTTAATCCTCTAACTCCAGGGGAAAGAAATCTTTATAACCCTTCATGTAGCTTTCTAATACCTAACATCAGACAACTGCACATGGACAAGTGCCTTACTCTTTTTTTCAGAAAGCATTCTTACGAAACAACTCAATGTATGAGAATGGGCTCTAGAGTCAGACTAGTTCAAATTCAGGTTCCTCCTTTTATTTGCTCTGTGTCTTTGGACAAATTATTTAACCTGCCTCCCTCGTTTCCACCAAATACTATCTATCTCATAAGGTTGCAGAGAGGATAAATATGATACTATACATAAAGTATTTACAAAGCCTTACAACAAATAAGCACTCTAATGTTAGCTATCACTTATGTAGCAACTACTAAGATAATATAAGCAAGGCAAATGAGTTTCCTGCAAGTAAATCCACACATACAGTAAGTGGTATTAACTAGCAAAGCCAAATTCAAACCCAAGTTCTTCAGACTCCCTAGCACCCACACTCTTTCCACTTACACCACACATTATACAATTAAAGAACTGAGCAATAAGAAATTTGCACAAACCTTAGAATTAATAAGGTCTAAGACCTGCAGATCTCCTAACTACTGACTTCCAGACCAGACTGTTCCCTTAGCAACTTAAATGACTCATGTGTAAGAGTAAATAATGATCATCCCACATTTTCCAGTGAGAATGTAGCATAACATCAGGTCTCTTGACAGACAATGTAATTACTAAAAATCATATAAGTTCTGATAACTAATTGCAGATGTCACTCAGATCCAAAAATAAAGAAATGTGGATAAATGACATTCTTCTCTAGTAATGGCAGGCAGCTAGGATCCTATGGCCCCCATGAAAACGATTCAATATGGAAGCTATCTTAAAGGACCTCTCACTGGATTAAATGACATTTCTCCCCTTGGTTAAAAATACATGGGCTAGTGTCTACAGAAAGCTAAATGCTTCTGGCTAGCAACCTACTCACCTACACATTTGCTTATTTCTATAAATCGATTAAATGACAGAATAAAGACAAAGCTGTTATTTCTACGAAAACAAAGTTAAATCCTTTGGAAGGCCTTGATAAGGACTGGAAAAATCTAGAATGATTTTGAATTCGAATGTTTCATTACACTGAAAAAAAGCAATACTAGAAATTACGCTTTTAAGGAATGATGTATAGAAAAAAGATCAGGAGACCCCCTACTCAAAGACAAGAGATTGATCCAAATAAAAAAGAGAGGCAAGGGCTTCCCTGGTGGTGCAGTGGTTGAGAGTCCGCCTGCCGATGCAGGGGACACGGATTCGTGCCCCAGTCCGGGAAGATCCCACATGCCGCAGAGCGGCTGGGACCCGTGAGCCATGGCCGCTGAGCCTGCGCGTCCGGAGCCTGTGCTCTGCAACAGGAGAGGCCACAACGGTGAGAGGCCCGCGTACAGCCAAAAAAAAAAAAAAAAGAGAGGCAAATAAAAGTAAGTAAATGCTTAAAATTAAAACGAAGTGCACAGATACCTCGAGTTCTTGCTTTAACCAACTTTTTATATTACCTAACTAATAGTCCTAATCACATGAGACAGGTAAGACGGTCTCCGCCACATTTAAACATCACTCCCTCCACCAAGGGGTTCCCAAATGTTCCCTGCCACTTTTCTTCTGCTCTCTGACTGTTCCTAGGAAAGGAGCAAACTGAAAACTACATGTGTCCAAAAATGAGGTATGCATCACAGTAAAAAAAAAAAAAAAAAAAATTGTAGGATAAAGATTTTAATTCACTTGTAATGAACACATCTTTAATAAATCTTTATTGAGCACCTGTTATGTGCCAAGCACTGCCCTAAACCCTTAGAATCCATCAATAAACAAAAGGAGACAAAAAGCCCTGTCCTCATAGAGGTTACGTTATAGCGTACGTCTGGGGGCAGAGAGAAGAGATAATAAACACGATCAACAAGGAAATTATATAGTTTGTTGAAAGGTGACAATTGCTATGTAAAACAGAACAGGGTACAGAGATCATAAGTAGGGAAGTGCAGCTTTAAATAGAAGGCAGATCGTTTTGAAAAACATTTCAAGAGCAAAGACTTGAAGGAGACAAGGCAATCAGTCATGTAGATACCTTACAGAAAAAATGATTGAAGAAGGGGTAACAGCCAGTGTAAAGGCTCTAAGACAGCTGAAATAAGCAAGACGTAGAGTAGTAGCTAACTTAGGAGATGTAAGGGAGGATGGGGAGAGTAGGAGTATCCAGATTCTGTAAGACCTTGTAGACCATAAGTACTTTGGATTTTACTCTGCATATGGGAAGTCACTGCAGGGTTCTGAGGAAAGAAGTGGTATGATCTGGCTGCTCTGTTGAAAAAGACTGTAGAGAGCTAGGATAGAAGCAGAGAAACCCATTAGAGGTTAACTGCAGAAATCTAGGCAAGAGAGAGAAGATTGGTTTGGACTAGCCTAATGAGCAATGGAGGTGGTAAGAAGTGATTTGATTCTGGATATATTTTCAAGGTAAGATTGAGCCAAGAATGCCAAGTATGAATGAGATAAGTCAGGGATGACTCCATTTTTTTTTTCACCTGAATACTGGATAGAGCTGCCATCTAATAAGATGGATCAGCCTGCCCCTACAGCAGGTTTAAAGAGGAACATGGAATTTTAGTTTGAGTTTACTACTTTACATCCAAACAGAAATTCAGAACAGGTCGTACAGAATACAGGAGGTAAATCTGGGCTGTAGATATAAAAATGGAAGCCATCAGCATATAGGTATTTAAAGCCATGACACTGGATGAAATCACCAGAGGAGTATAAAAAGAAAAGTGAACCAAGGATTGAGCACTTCAAGAATGAGAACGAATCGTAAACACAGAATGAGCAGAGCAATTAGTGAGAAGAGAAACCCAAAAAGCAATGTCCTAGAAGGAGGGGAGTATAAACAATTCATTTAAGTTCCACTTAGTGTACAAATCACTTTGCTGAAACTAGACTTGAGGTTAGAAGCTCTTAATCAGCCTGTAGTAGTTAAGGTGATAGGTGAAATACTAAAGCACAACTTTTTTTAAAAGGAGGTCACTTCTTACACATTTCCTAAGAATATTAGATTTCCTACTGGAATCATTACTAAAACTATTCTTAGTACTAAAAGTATACTATTTTGCCTATTTTATCTTTTTAAGATAAAACCAATTAAAAACGTATACCATTTTAAAAATTAATTTTAAAAGCCTAAATAACACTGCAATCAAACTCAAAGACCAAAAAAACCATTTAAACACCAATTAAACACCCTGGCATGCAAACAGTTATAAACTGTCATTACTTTTCTCTTTCTAGAGCTCACATACAGAAGGTTAAGTTAAATCAAACTCCTTAGTTATGGTACTAAAGGTTTTTCCTCTTTGTTTAATTTTCTGTTTACAGAAAAAAATAGCTTACATTCTTATCTAAACCAATGTTTACCCTGTGCTTTGTACATAAACTACACTTTTATGATCAGAACACCCAAAGTCATGTTCACAAAAACTGAAAGAGGAAGCAATGAAACTCAACTTTATTTATGCATAAAAGTGATCACTTCTAAAGAAACAATTACTTGCTTCTAGCCTCTAAGTATCCTCTGGATTTACCTTCAAAATAACTAAAAACATAAACAGTACACAGAAAAAGCAGCTTATAAGATGTTATCCTCAAACGTTCGAATGTTCTTGAAAAGCATAGTCTCTCTTCATTTCCTTTTTACACATTAGGTCAGATTCCTAAGAAACCCATACCATTATGTTTATTAACAACTTAAATTTTTTACAAAGTATTGTGAGATCTTTTAGATTAAAACTTTCTTTGCTATAAAAAATTATAATAAGTATGCAATTAAAAATATACCTTCCATACATTTCAAGTAAAATTCAAGTTAAGTTCCCCACAGTATCAATCTTAACACAAGTCCTTTAAAGTTAAGCCTCAAAAAAGCATTCACTTCTCAGGCCCTTTATAAAAGTCATACTGGGGCTTCCCTGGTGGCGCAGTGGTTGACAGTCCGCCTGCCGATGCAGGGGACACGGATTCGTGCCCCGGTCCGGGAAGATCCCACATGCAGCGGAGCGGCTAGGCCCGTGAGCCATGGCCGCTGAGCCTGCGCGTCCGGAGCCTGTGCTCCACAACGGGAGAGGCCAAAACAGTGAGAGGCCCGTGTACCACAAAAAAAATAATAATAATAATAAAATATAAAAGTCATACTGGCTGTCCTTTAACATCTAATTATTAAAATGTTCTCCCTACTAAAAGCAGGTTAAAGCCTACAAACTGGAAGGAGGCTTGGAGTGAGAGACAGATGAAAACACTTGCATCAAGCAGAAGAGACTATGATATTAAAGGAGGATACAGAAAATACTAAACTGGAAACACATTCATAAATTAATGGCTCTTCATGTTGACCCTGAGCCATCAAGAAAGGGTTATATAATACTCAATACCCTTTATAATTTTAAAGTGTTTAATATTTTTAAGAAAAAATTTCATCAGGCTTTGTTATATTTTAAGTTTCAGTATGAATCTCACAAAGGTAAATAGAACACTTCACTCTCCAAGTGCACCTGATAGAGTTGGTTACACTGCTAAGGCTGCAAAATTAGAAGAGATTTCTAACTCAGTGTTGGGGGGAGGGTAAGAGGGATGAATTAATGAATTTTCCTTAGAATCTACAAACAATAAACCCAGTTATTTCTTGTTAGATCCCTAAACAAGAGGATATGGGGAGTCGGGGGCGGGGCGGGGGCTTGTTTATCAGAGAACACATTAAATATGAAAGTATTTATAGCAAGGTATGTCTACCCAAAACACAGAGCAATTCAAGAGTACTCCAGTGTTATTCTTGGGACAATAATAACAGTCTCATCAGCAACTACTTTAGCCAGACTGGAGACAGTGATGCCATTCACCTGCTAGGTGAGGTAAGGAGAAGTGCAACCTAATTAACCAAGAATTCAAACTTTAAGACAATCCCTACACAATTCAGAATGCTTAGTTCACCCCAAGGTGTTTACCTTTAGCAGGCTACGGGTGTCTAAATTTCTCAAGGGTTTCCACAAAGCGTCTCAAAAAAAGCACAACTTTGAACAGTTAACTTCAACTGCAGCTTTTTAAGCAGTGCTTATTCAGATACCTGCTAAGAAATCCTTTTCTGGAATAGGCGCAACCATGAATTTAGATTCCTGCTTCCTCCCACAAGGAAGAGCTAAGATTAAATAGCCCGCTCTTGAACCTAATCAGGGTGCAGCTGGCCGAGGTTAGGATGCCGCTCCCCGCGTCTGGGGATGCCGGTCTCTGGTACACATGCTGCCTCACGACCGACGCGCGGTGCTGCACATGCCACACCAGTTGTCGGATTACCGTACGACTTTTCTAGGCTGCCGGCTGGGTTTTCTGCCGAGGTCCCCAACGCCAAAAATCTCATTGTTGGAAACTGAAGGGGGGAGGGGGAATCAGTAAGGAAGACACACCCCTCAGGGAGAGGAAGGATAACTTCCCCCGTCTCGAGGGCGGTCCACAGATTTTTCCAAACTCTGCCCTCACGCTGCTTTCCCATGGCCAACCGCCCCTCTCTAGGACCCGGGGGCGAGCACAGGGCGGCGGAAGGGGGCACTGGAAGGGCCGAAAGCCGCTTCACCAAGTACCCCAAGAGCGGCGAGGACTGGAATTCCAGCATGGCGTAAGCGTGGCCCAGCTCCCGCCCAGGGAGGCCTCCGGGGACGCGCTCCCTCAGTCCCCCGGCCGAGGATACGGTAATCCGCCTTCCTTCCCGGGGGCCCTCACGCCCAACTAAAAATAGGTGTCTCGGTCACCCCAAGGCCCTCTCCGGCCGACCTCACCCTCGGGAGACGTCCTCGGACAAGACGCCGCAGCGGAACAGGGGTCGGGCCCGCGGCGGCCCGGGGAGGCCGCGAGGCCGCTCGGAGCCCGCCAGCCTCGGTGGCCCGGCCCAAGCAGGAGCCCGGCGGCGGCGACCCGGCGCCCGAGGCCTACCCGGCGGGGGCGGCGGCAGGCGGTGTCCCGGCCCCACGGCCGCACCCCCCCCCCCCGCCCGACGCGGCCCTCCCGTCTGCCTGGGACCCCGCGGCCGGCGCAACCCTCCCCTCTCCGCGGTCCCCGCGGCCGGAGCCTGGGCCCGGCGCGGCCCGCTCTCCCTTACCCTGCGCGGCCGGGGAAGGATACCAGAAAGACGCGGCGGCGCCGGCAGTACAGCCCGAGCCGCCAGCTCCAAGTGGCCGCCGCCGCCGCAGTACCTCAGGTGCCGTCGCGCCGCCCGGCAGGAAACGGGCGGTTTCGGGGCGGGGCGGCCCCGGCACGTCCCGGCGTCTGGGCCGGCAGTGCCCGGAGACCGGCCCCTTAAAGGGACAGGCGTCGCCGCTTCGGCCCCCGCGCGCTCTCCCGCGCGCTCGGGTAAGTCCCAGCGTTCGGCGGGCTCGGGATTCCGGGGCTTTCCTCCCGAGATGACGTCCCGCAGCTAGGTGGAAGGTGGGAGCTCTGGGGCTCGAGGCGCAGCGGAGTTCCCTTCGTCCGGGGGCCCTGCTCTCTCTCTCTCTCTCTCTCTGTCCTTCCCCCAAAGCTGGTTTCGTCTTGCATGGCCCTCCAACCTGGCCCCTCAGACTGGATTTTTTTTTTTCTCTCTTCTTTATGATTTTCTTTTTTTGAATTTTTGAATTTTATTTTATTTTTTTATACAGCAGGTTATTAGTTATCCATTTTATACATATTAGTGTATATATGGATTTTTTTTATCACTAGAAAACGAAATCATCCGTTCCTCTGTCTCCAGAGTTTCTCTCTGAATTCTCCTTCGGGCATCCCTGGAGCCAAAGAGAGAGAGAAATTTTAAACGGACCCAAATAAATTGTGTGCAAATATTGTGAAGCTGTTGTGTCTGCCAGCCGATGGCCATTCATTAAGCCCGAGTAAATAACTTTAAGCTTTAGAAGAAAGGAAAGGTTGGCCAGAATCCCTGCTTATTA
The DNA here is from genome assembly GCF_937001465.1 of Orcinus orca. Taxonomy (NCBI): domain Eukaryota; kingdom Metazoa; phylum Chordata; class Mammalia; order Artiodactyla; family Delphinidae; genus Orcinus; species Orcinus orca. The sequence goes on along the minus strand of NC_064560.1, from coordinate 156,344,335 downwards.
GTTTGCTCTTTGCTAAAGGAATGATAGCTATCTTCCTGGTCCACTGGCAAACGAGATGTGTTTATTACTTACTTCTTATCAATCTCTCCCAGAATGCTAGGCATTGTCCAGAACATATACAAAACACCTACAGGCTCTCCTCAAATGTTATGAGAGTTCAAAATAATTCAAAACCTTTTAGAGGGTGGATAGAGACACATAAAATTAGGACTCATCACTAACACCTCCCGCTACATACTGACAAAGGGGAACAAGACCAATTTTTAAGTAATGAACGTCAGAACAGTTCCTGCACCACCAGGGTCACCTTTATATGGGCTGGCTAAAAATGTACTGTACATCTGAATTCTAATTATTTTTTGTCAGAGCTTTCTAGAGCACCTCCAAAGTACACATGAAAACTGAACAGTATGTGGTAGCCTGAGATGTTGAGAATTCTGCCAGTCTTCAGCCACTGTGTTCTCCAATGATGCATTCTGTCTTATTTTAACTCCAGAAGCGCCACCCTCTTTTTTCTTTCTCAGTAGGGTTACTCAGCACCTCAGCGGTTCCAGTGCCCTCAAAGCAATCTATCTCTAAACCTCTGGCTGTGTCCTGAGCCTGCGATAAAGGATCCAGCTTCACTGAAGAGGGTAGCCATTAGTCTCTTAATACAAAGAGGGGAAATGTATCATTCCTATAGAGGAGTTTAAGGACTCTTGATTAGCCTACAAACAACCATCTAATTTCCTCTGGTTGGTACTAAAGCAGATTTTAGGTTAGAATTTTAAAATTCTATCATTTTTATGATTTCAGTAAAACCTCAGTGTCATTTTAGAAACAGTAATTTTTAGGTACATTTGTACATAAGACAAGAAGTGGATGGAACTTAGGGACATGTTTACCCTAAATATACCACTTCTTATGGTCAGGGATCACTTATTTTTGTGTTCCATAGTTTGAAACAAAAAAAGCGTAAATGTGTCAGCTATTTCAACTTCTCTGAGTGATTGAACTTTGACTTTGAAAGGGAAGTGCCTGGATACTTCATTCTTCAGTATAAGCTTCATATTTATTCACGTAAAAACAAAGCCTTACTAGAACTGTTATGCATGATAAGCCCTATTAGGAATTAAGACCTGCCCTCTAAGTTTTGAAGTATAGTATAATATAATATCATTAACTATAATTAACAGATATAAATAACCTAAGATATAATTAACCTTGGTTGCTGCTTACTACTCTCAATGTTACTGAAGAAGCAACTAACTTGCTAACAACGATTAGCACTCCCAACATCTGAAGTATCTCTAGTGGTTAACAACTAAGAAATTAAATTTTATTGAAAATGATAAAGTGTAACACGATTACCTGAAGAGTATTCTTGCTCACTCTCTCTTGCTCACTCTCTCTTTCTCAAGTGCAATTTACTGGCGATTGCCTTCTGACTTCTAGTGTGTAATAACTTTTATCTAATTTTGTAAAAGTTTTAAAGACACACAGTACCTATCTCTCTAGCAGATAGAGAGAAAGCAGGCTATTCCTGTTTTTTCCAGGGAAGATTTCCCAGAAGTGGTGAGTTCTGTAGAGATTTGAGTAATATATGAGTAACGCATTACACCTCCTACTCCACCATTTCAGGGATGGCAGAGATGAAAGTATAATAGAAGCATTTCACAGAACTGAAAGAAAAAGGAAGATTCCAGGTCCACCTTTTCCACCCAAATAATGGAGTGGGGAAGTTTATACAAACATCTGCAACTGGAGATCTAGATGTAATCAGCTATTCTAACAAAGTATCTGGCACATAACTGTGCTTATGAGAGGTCTGCATTGTTCCCGTTGACATGTAATCTCTTCAAGCATATGGCATTCAAATGCTTTCATAACAGACTAAAGGTGACCATAAATCATTTGCCACTCTTTACATGGACAGGTGGGATCTGTGCCCCTCCCTTTGATTCTGGGAGGGCTCTGTGACTGACGTGACTAATAGGATATGCCAGAAGTAACACTGTGCCAATTTCTGGGCCCAGACTGTAAGAGACAGGCAATTTCACTTCCTGTCTCTTGGAACCATTGATCTTAGAGCCCTAAGCTGCCATGTGAGAAGTCCAACTACCTTGCTGGAGAGACCATGTGGAGAGGCCTTGAGACTACATGGGGAGGAAGAGAGAACCAGCTGGGCCCAGCCTTCCAACTGTCCCCACCAAGGTGCCAGACATATGAATGAAGGCTTCTGGAGCCCCAGACCATCCATGCCACAAGCTAAATACCACTAAGTGATCCCAGTCAGTACTACACGGAGCAGAAGAACCACTCAGCCAAGCCCTACTTGAATTTCTGACTCCATATAATTTTTATGATTTTTGGATGGTTTGTTATGCAGTAATAGATAAGCCGCACATCTTTCTTCCACTTCTAAATAGCTGCAAGAAATTTTAGTCTTATTTAAGCAGAAGGGAGTTTCCACTTTGCCCATACAATCCCAAGACATCACTGGGGACTTTCAAGGGAAATTTGGGCAGGAATAAGTAGGGAGGTAAAACTACTTTGTAGCATAATTTAACATTATTGAAGGCACCTTCATGTCTTCTATCTTCAAAGGCTGCCAGTGATTGGAAACTGGTGGATTAAATGAGGAAAGAGGAGCCAGTATTTCTTCCGCATATGCACGGTGCAGGTGTTTAACGTAATTAGCACACACGATTGTCCAAACAACCCCATAGGACTAGGCTTACGCTGAATAACTAACTACCTCAAGAACACAGAGCTCAAAAACTAGCACCTGGGGCTTCCCTGGTGGCGCCAGTGGTTGAGAGTCTGCCTGCCGATGCAGGGGACACGGGTTCGTGCCCCGGTCCGGGAAGATCCCACATGCCGCAGAGCGGCTAGGTCAATGAGCCGTGGCCGCTGAGCCTGCACATCCAGAGCCTGTGCTCCGCAACGGGAGAGGCCACAACAGTGAGAGGCCCGCATACCGCAAAAAAAAAAAACCCAGCACCTGAACCCAGATCTATTTGATTCCGATTCCAATTCCCATGCATGTGCCACTGCAACATGTTGACTCCCAAAGTATAAACTTTTAGGTACACAAACAAAATGTGAGTTTTCATTTATGTATAGGATTCTCTTACTTATGATATCTTTTTTGTCATTAGCATAAACAATGAGCAGATAGATAACACTAAATTAAATCAACAATATTAAATTGGCTGCCAGCCAGCATCATGTAAAGTCTTCTTACCAAAATAATACAGTATTGAAATATGTACATTTTGTCCAAATACACCTAGCAATTGGAAGAAACAATCTTTAAACTCTCTGATTCTTTTTTTTTTTTTTTTTTGGCCTCGCCTTGTGTCATGCAGGATCTTAGTTCCCCCAACCAGGGATCGAACCAGGGATCTTCACAGCATGCTTGAATAATGGATACTACGCTTTTACTAATAAGAGACCTAAATAATGTGGAGGGTAAAAGAAGATTAACTTGTAGTCCTCATGTGAGAAGTTTTATTTGTTTAGTAAGTTAGATCAGTTGATTAGTATTAGCTATTCAATGAGGCCTAAATAAAAAATGTGGTCAACATACTGCTGCTGCTTAGTGTCACATAAAGAAAAGAAAAAACAATGACTCTTTCACCACTGCTGCCTATACAAGCTTCACCCTAACCAGGCAAGTTGCAGGGATGAATCTTGGCCTGAGGAATCAGGCAAGAGAACATGGATATTTCAGTATAACTGTCACCACTCCCACCCAAATAATTTTTAAGAGTATGACCTGGTGAGGGCAGATCAGTAGCAACAAATCGAACAAAGTCAGCAATATTTGCAACATATACAGCAGCATGCTAGGTGTTTAAATATAAAACATGCATTTAAAAATGTGTGTCCTGCAGAATGGTGCCTGCTTTTTAAACCACACTTCTGGGAATTCCCTGGTGGTCTAGTGGTTGGGACTATGCTCTTTCACTGCCGGGGGCATGGGTTCAATCCACTGATCAGGGAACTAAGATCCCGAAAGCCGCATGGCACCACCAAAAAAACAAAAAACACGCTTCTATTTGCTTGTTCATATTCAGCTCCTCATGATAACTCTTAGATTCCCAGCCAGTCCTTGCCCAGTGTTTTTCCTCCCTGTAGTATGACAACCCTGTAATTAACCTTTCCCAGGCTTAGTTCCATTTATTTCTGACCACATCTCCAATTTACCAACTTCCTTTGATCCAGGTCAACAATTTTTAAAAGCCACCTTTTGGTACTTGCATATATTGTTTTGGAAGTCTTATGAGAGAAGGTAAACAGACTGCAACCTCTATTACAAATCATCATTCTGTGAAGGCTGTAGAATAATTCTTCTGGATGCTGACTCTCATGACACAGACCTCTGGATGTCAGCCCTCTGAGCCTCCTCAGGGACTGCAGTCCATCAACAATGCCCTTTCTGTCTGAATCTTCAACCTTTCCCTCTCCATCAGCCATTCCTGCATTCAGGGATCTCTCCAGTTAAACGAAGGGGAAAATATTCAAACTCCAGCCCACCCCATCTACCCCATCTCCTACAAAGCCAGGTTTTTGATTGATTCTTGGATTGGTTAAGATGCAACTTACTTGACTATATTCTCACTACCCATTCACTCTGCCTTATACATCGGTAACCTGCTTCTGCACCCACAACTGGATTCTGAAACACTTCTCACTGAAGTCACCAATGATTTCCCTGCTGCTAACTCCTCTCTGTCACATGACACCACTGATTACTTCTTGAAAGGCTTCTCTTTCCTTGACCTCAGTGACCTCACAAACATGGCTCTTCTGCTCTCTTTTCCTTCTATGTAGCCTGAAGCTCCTCAGTCCCTTTCTGAATTTGTCTTCTCTATCTCTTTTGTGTTGATGTCCCTCAGGTTTCCAGCCTTGTCCCTCTATTGTCTCACTCTGCAGTCCCTCTCTGGTCTTATATTACAATCTATATTCCCAAGCAAAGACCAGTGTCTGCATTTTGCAAGCCCTACCACTAAGGAAAAGGCATCTGTATTAGTCTGAATTCTTCAGAGAAATAGAACCAATTTTTTATACATGCACATGATTGTGGAGGCTGAGAAGTCCAAAATCTTGAAGGTGGGCAAGGCAGGCTGGAGACCCAGGGAAGAAAGAGTGTTGCAGTTCAAGTCCCAAGGCAGTCTGCTGGCAGAATTCCATCTTCTTCTAGAAGGTCAGGTTTTGTCTTTTAAGGCCTTCAACTGATGAAATGAGGCTTACCCACATTATGGAGAATAATCTGCTTGACCCTAAGTCAGCCAATTAAAATGTTCATTTCATCTAAAAAATTCTTTCACAGAAACATCTAGAATAATGTTTGACCAAATATCTGGGTACTGTGGCCTAATAAGTCGACACATAAAATTAACCATCATGGTATCTTTGGATTCTGTAGGCAATGCATACTACATTCGGGTCTGCTACTCTAACTCATTTTCTGGGAAACCTGTTAGGCTATGAATTTTGGGCCCAGATCAAGAAAGAACTCTAGCAGGTCTAAGACTCATGTGCCCTATGGTCAGTTGAGACTTGTGACCCAGCAGATCCAACAGCGAAAATGAGAATACAATGTAAAGCCACTGGCAAATCTCAATAGGAGAAGCATAGTGCAGACTTTTAGATTTTGGGGTATGCTGGCCATTTTCCTCTAATTAAGATCAAGTACTTGACCATGGAACACCAACTGTCCAGGTGACCTGAGCTGCCTCTTATGAACTGGGTGTAATCTAACCCATCAACCCATAACTTTGGGAGTGGGAAAAGATGTTCATCATCAAAAAGATATGGTTTATGCAAGATCTAGGTTAAACAGGTTCATAACTCATTTGTGCCTTCAGAGAAGGCACAAATGTGTTACAAACAAGTGGTTAAGACTGCCACACCATCTACTCCAGTGCCGCCTACCCTTCATTCACACCTATGGTCTCATAAGAAATTCCACCTGGGACTTCCCTGGTGGTCCAGTGGCTAAGACTTCACGCTCCCAATGCAGGGGACGCGGGTTCAATCCCTGGTCAAGGCACTAGATCCCACATGCCACAACTAAGACCCGGTGCAGCAAAATAAATATTTTTAAAAGTATATTAAAAAAATAAATTCCACCTGATCAAGGAAGGAAAAAATTGATCCTGGTTTAGAGATGCAACTATACAACGTGTGGGTACTAGATGAAAATAAACTGCTACAGAATCACACCCTGTTCAGGGGTGACCCTGGAGAACTATGGGGAGGATAAATTTTCCCAAAGGGAAGAAAGTCAAGCCATACATCTGGTATGCACTTTTCCTGGAAGGAGAGATGCCCATATATTTATGTCTACAAAAATTCATGGGTTGGAGGTCAGGGACTTGGTACAAGATTGGAGAACAGTTAACAAGGAGGTTTGGGGAAGAGGCATGTGTATATGCCCACTTAATAGTGGACATAGACTGTAAGGATAGGACTTCCCTGGTGGCACAGTGGTTAAGAATCCACCTGCCAATGCAGGGGACACGGGTTCGAGCCCTGGTCCAGGAAGATACCACATGCTGCGGAGCAACTAAGCCGGTGCACCACAAATACTGAGCCTGCACTCTAGAGCCTTCAAGCCACAACTACTGAGCCCATGTGCTATAACTACTGGAGCCCGCGCACCTAGAGCCCATGCTCCGCAACAAGAGAAGCCACCACAATTAGGATCCTGCACACCACAGTGAAGAGTACCCCCAGCTCGCCACAACTAGAGAAAGCCCACGTGCAGCAACGAAGACCCAGCACAGACAAAAATTAATTAATTAATTGGGAAAAATACACCACTGCCAAGATTTTTTTTAAAAATGTAAGGATATTTCTTTCCTGTAGGAATGCTTATCTAGGGCAAAAGCTTGCAGTTCTCTATAATCAGGTAGGCAAGATGGGCCACTATAGGTAAACCAACCTCTTTCCTCAGCCAACCTGCAATTCGTTCAATGAATTCATAAGGAAAGTGGTCATAGTTGCAGAGATGGAGGTTCTGCAGGGCTTCAAGCACATGGACTTCTTCTCACCAAGATTAATCTACCTACCATTACTGCTAAGTGCCCAGCCTACTAACAGCAGATACCTACACTGAACCCTAGTATAGCAACATACCCTGGGGGGAACAGCAGCCATCAGATAGCAGGTTGATTTTATTAAACACTTTCCATCATGAAGGGATTAGTGATTGGTCCCCCCAGAAATAGACACTCCTTCTAGATATGGACTTGCTTTCCCTGCATGCAAAGCTTCTGCCATCACCACCATCTGTGTACTTACTGAATGCCTATTCACTGTCACAAATCCCACACAACACTGTTCTGACAAAGAAACTCATTTCACAGGAAAAAAAAAAGTGAGGCAAAAGATTCACTAGAAGAGCTGACATTATAGAATGGTTGGAATGGCTGTCAAAGACCCAGTTTTGGTGACAAATGAGAGACAGAAACAATGCCTTGCAACATTAGGGTGCTCTTCTACAAGATGCAATATGTATCTTGCGTCTCTTTTTTTTACCCCACAGACAGAGTATATAGGTACAGAAACCAAGGGTAAGAAGTAAGAGTGGCTCTTCTCATTATTCTACTTAATCATCTGCTTCCAAAAATTTTGCTTCTGATCTCTGCAGATTTATTTTTTATTTTTATTTTTTGGCCACACCAAGAGGCATGTGGGATCTTAGTTCCCCAACCAGGGATCCAACCTGTGCCCCCTGCATTGGAAGTGTGGAGTCTTAACCACTGGAATGCCAGGGAAGTCCCTCTGCATCTTTAAAAGTTCTTAATTCCCAAGGGAAGAAGGCTTCTACGAGGAGACACAACATGGTTCTATCTGAACTGAAAGTTGAGGCTTCCAACTGGCTGTTTTGTGTTTCTCAAACCACTGAACAAGAAGAGGGGTATACTCTATTGATTGGGGTGGTGGATCTGTACTACCAATGGGATCTGACTTCTGCTTGGTTCTCTCATAACTGGGGTGACCCACTTGTATCAGTTTGCCTGAGATTTTCCCAGTTTTATCATTCAAAGTCTCACATCCCAGGAAATCCCCCAGTCCCAGGAAATCTGGGACAGCTGGTCACCCAAGTTCCCTGAGACATGAAAGGAATTCAACAAATTTGCTTTAGAGTGGATCTGGTTTATGTCAGGCTCAACCCATCTTCTCCACCCTCCCAAAATATATTCCTGATGACATCCAAACTTATTTTGCATCCCAGGGAGAAACATTCGACAATGACATTGGCATGCCCCTTCATTCGCTCACCTCTCTTCACAAAAATCCTCTTCAGTGGTTTACATGCCTTTGGGAACAGTTAGGCTTTCTTGGCAAGTCGAAGGGAAAACTTTGACTGTCATGCTCTTTACTCATATTTTTCCAGGACATGAATGAAGTACTCTGATGTTTATCCTTTCTTGTGAATTCTCATTAATCTAATTTTTCCAGCACCATGAAAAATTTATGTTAGATCTGCAAGAGATGTTATAAATCATCTAATCCAACCCAAATATTTCATATTTATTTGCAATGCTCTGTTATTTAAACTTCATTATTTTTGTTTTAGATTATGATTTGTCATGCTCACCAAGCATTCATTTCCTTAACTGACCAAAAATTATACTTACACATTTAATCCAGTGAGTAATTTAATTTTTTGCTTATATGATTGTGAGCCCTGACTTTCCTAGAAAAAGCTCAGTGTTCTTTAGTATCTCATCAGAAATCACTGTTCAATGAGGGTTTGTTGGTGAGAGACCCTGGTCTTCTAAGTATTGAACATCGCTCTCATTTTCTATTGTGTCTGGGTAATGACATCAGTGATTGTCAAAAGATCTGTCTGCAGATGAACTAGGCTTACAGCACCAATCACAGAGTAGAACTCAAGATTAAGATTTATTTTATTTCAGGTCAGAAACAACTGAGGTAAAACAATACTCTCCCACAAAACCTCCATTGGTACTACTCTCAACCAAATAATGGGGTAAATAGATCACTAGTCTTGTGTTATGTTCTTATGAATCAGTTCTTCTAATTTTTTAAGGACATAAATAAAGAAGAACAGAATTTGCAGAAACAGTGAACTGTGAATTTAAATACTAACCAAGAAATATTCATCATGCTTAGAAATTCATGCCCGGGTTTATCAGAGTCCACCTCCTATGAAATTCCCGGGAGAGAAAGGAGATGTCTACTGTCAGCTAAAGGCCAATGAAAGAGATTTTTTTTCACCACTTTTTTCCTTCTTTGACTTTAAATTTTATTTTTCTATAACTGTATTTTCTTCTACTGAGTGCATCGGGACTATTATGAGAGATCTGAATTCCCGTTGGTTCAGGAGATTGAAAAGAAACCAAATTACAGGAGCATAAAGGTCAATAGCAAAAAAACTCCTTTCAAAAAAAAAAAAAAAACAAAAACAAAAAAAAACTCCTTTCAGCTTCTAGCCTGACAATAGAGGATATAATGTCAAGATTAGTGAAAAGCTCAGATCCAAGCACTGATATTCCACTGAAAATTTCAATGAATACCTTTGTCAAAAGTTATTTAGTATTGAGAGATAGAAATAACATATCTCTGGAAAAGAAAAAAAATGTTTTGATTGAAAGAAGTACAAATCAACAGCTGAAGCATTACACAAAGCATCATCAGGTTTGAATATTCCTAAACTTTTTTCCGATTTCTTTTCATAAATCTTGTAGGTAATCTTGTCCCATCAGTTGTAGGAGTCTATTGTAGGTGACAATTTTCACATGGCTTCAGAAGAGAAATCAAATCTAGGATAAAACTGCAAGATTCTTTAGTAAAAAGTCAGAGAGGTTTAAGGTGGTGCAGATCAGATCCTTGCAGACAGGCAGAAGGCCTTCTAAGGATTTTTAAGAGTCTATCTTGCAGACTTTCTCTGTTTAAACAGCGGGGCTTTTAAGAATCTAAGTCCATTGTCTCACAGCAGCTTCACAGAGAGTCCAAGGAAGGTAAAAGCTTACTTGAAAGAGATTTGTGGGCCTGGCTTTTATATAATGGAATAGATTATCAATGGACACTCAGGAAGTCCACAAAGTTTTTAAAGTAATTATATCAGCGTGATCTGAAAAAGACAGAGACATACAGCAGCCAGCATGCCTTTACTAGCATTTCTCAAACTGTAGTTCACAAATTATTTGTGATCCACATCGGCCTCCTTTTCTGAATTTTGGGGGAGGAGGGGTGGAGGGAGGCATGTTCAGGACCTAACATTTTTAATAGGTAACACTTATGAATGTTAAAGTTTGATATCCCCCTCAAACAGACCTACTTACTCATTGCTAAATATATTATTCCTGTGGCACTGCCTCCCATTCCTTCATGTTGGAATACCACCACCTTCCATTCCTCACGTAACATCCATAGTTTAAACTTTACACGTTCTGGAAATTTTGCCATTTACAGCAATATGGATGGACGTGGAGGGCATTACGCTAAGTGAAATAAGTCAGAAAGGGAAAGACATACTGTATGATCTCACTTATATGTGGAATCTAAAAAATACAACAAACTAGTGAATAAAACAAAAAACAAGCTGACTCACAGATAGAAAGAACAAACTAGTGATTACCAGTGTGGAGAGGGAAGGGGGATGAGGCAGTATAGAGGTAGGAGGAAAAAAACAGGTTTATTATGGGACTATACGAAATCATTTGTGTGAAACTTTTGAAAATTGTAAAGCACTATAGAATTTAAAGAAGCTTTCATTCGATAAAAAAATATATTACGTAAATAAATAAATAATTTTACACTTCCTGTCCTTTCAGTAAATAGTGGTGAATCAATTGGTCAGGGAAAATGTGATGCCTATCTCACATTATATAACACACAAAAATTTTTATTTCAAACAGATTATAACCCAAATATGAAAATTAAAATAATGCCTTTAGGGGCTTCCCTAGTGGCACAGTGGTTAAGAATCCGTCTGCCTAATGCAGGGGACACGGGTTCGAGCCCTGGTCCAGGAAGATACCACCTGCCGCGGAGCAACTAAGCCCGTGCACCACAACTACTGAGCCTGCGCTCTGGAGTCCACGAGCCACAACTACTGAAGCCCTTGAACCTACAGCCTGTGCTCTGCAACAAGAGAAGCCACCACAATGAGAAGCCCGCGCACGACAACAAAGAGTAGCCCCCGCTCGCCGCAGCTAGAGAAAGCCCGCGTGCAGCAACGAAGACCCAACGCAGCCAAAAATTTAAAAAACAAATAAATAAATAATTTTTTTAAAAAAATAATGCCTTTAGAAGAAAATGTAGGAGAATATCTTTACAATCTTGAGGTAGACAAACATTTATTAAATAAGAGAAAAAAGTATAAACATAAAAGATTAAAAATTGCACTTCTTTAAAATGAAGAACTTATTTTCATCAAAAACACCATTAAGGCTAAATAAATTATGATGCTCAAAGAAATTAATTAATAAAAATGGATGTGAACTCTAAAAAAAAAAATACCATTAAGAGAGTGAAATGCAGGTAGAGCTGGGAGAAGATATTTGAAATACATATATCCAACAAAGTACTTTTCTCCAGAATATGTAAAGAACTCCTACAACTCTAAAAGGAAAAGGCAGACATCCTATTTTTTGAATAGGCAAAATACCTGAATAGGCACTTTACAAATGAGGTTATCTAAACAGCAAATAATCATATAGAAATATGTCCAATATATGTCCAATATAACTAATTATCAGAAAATTGCAAATTAAAGCTACACTGAGTGGCAAATAAGAATTAAAGATGTTCAGTGTTATCAAGTCACTAGGGAATTGCAAATTTACAACATAATTAGGGGATGTCCCTGGTGGCGCAGTGGTTAAGACTCCACGTTCCCAATGCAGAGGGCCCAGGTTCGATCCCTGGTCAGGGAACTAGATCCCACATGCATGCTGCAAGTAAGAGTTCACATGCTATGACTAAGGAGCCCACCTGCTACAACTAAAGACCCAGCGCAACCAAATAAATAAATACATATTTTTAAAAATAAATAAATAAAACACAATTAGATCCCACTGCACCTACTAAGATTGCTAAAATTAAAATTCTGACAATACCAAGCGCTGACAAGGATGCTGAGGAACTGGAACTCTCATACATTGCTGATGAGAATGCAAAATGATGCACTACTTTGGAAGAGAGTTTCTTATAAAATTAAATACACACTTACCATATGCATTAGTTTGCTAGGATTCCCACAATAAAATACCACAGACTGATTGACTTAAGCAACAGAAATTAATTTTCTCACAATCTGGAAGCTAGAAGTCCAAGATCAAAATGTCTGCAGGTTTGGTTTCTTCTGAGGACTCTCTCTTTGGCTTGCAGATGGCCACCTACTTACTGTATCCTCACATGGTTTTTTCTCTGTGCACTTGTGCCCTGATCTCTTCTTCTAAGGACACCAATCATATTGGATTAGGGCTCATTCTAATGACCCTATCTTAACTATATCTTCGTGAACTTTAATAATAAACATAAGTATCTGATTAAAAAAAACAGACAAAAATGAAAAAGGAATAATGATTACCACTATACCTCCTCTAGAATGCCTAAAGACTGGCAATCCTAAATGTTGGCAAGGATGTGGAGCAACTGAAAGAACTGCCTTAACTTGGTGGCTGGACTATAAATTCGTTCAAACACTTTGGAAAATTTACAGTACTTAAAGCTAAACATATTTATACTCTACAACCCAGAAATTCCACTCCAGTAAATATACCCAACAGAAAGGACTGCATATATCCACCAAAAGGCATGCACAAGAAGCTTCATGGGAAAAGCTAGAAACAACCCACATGTCCATCAACAGTGGAATGGGTTAAAAAATAATGTGGAGGGAGTTCTGTAGTGGTCTAGTGGTTAGGATTTGGTGCTTTCACTGCCATGGCCCGGGTTCAATCCCTGGTCAGGAAACTGAAATCCCACAAGCAGTGTGACCCAGCCAAAATAAAAAAATAAAAATTTTTAATTAAAAAAAATTTAAAACAAACAAAAAATGTGGAGTATTCACATAATGAAATATTATACAGCAATTAAAAACCAAACTACTGTTACATGCAACCACATAAATCAATCTCATAAATAAGAGATTGATTAAAAGACGATGGACACAACAGAGTACTTACTATACCATTCCATTTACGTGAAGTTCAAGAATAGGTAAGACTAATTTATAGTGATACTGGTCAGAATAGTGGTTATGTTGTGGAGTGGGGCAGCATTGACTAGAAGGTGACATAAAGAAACCTTCCAGTAAACTGGGAATGTTCTATATCTTTTTTCTCCAGCTTTATTGAGGCAGAATGTTCTGTCTTGATCCAAGTGGTAGTTACACTGGTATATACATATGTAAACGTTCACTGAGCTGTGTTGCTAGATTGGTGTTTTGCTGTACCTAAGTTATACTTCAATTTGGAAAAAAGTAAAAAATAAAAACAAAACAAAACTGTACCCATATTTCCAAGGGGGGAAGTAAATAGGGCTATAGACGAAACAAGATTAATCTCACGTTGATAATTGTTGGGTGGGTGATCTGTACATCATTGAGGCCCAGTATATTCTCTCCAATTTTTTTTTCCACTAAAGAGAAATCTTTCATCCATTCTTACAGGCACATTTCAAAGCCATTTCTTCTAAGAAGCTATAAGATTTTCTTTCCTCCTTTAAACTTCCAAAACATTTTGCTTCATTAGTATAAACTCTCTTAACCAGTCTCCATTTAACTCATTCTCCAAACTCAGTGGCTGTCTCCATTCTCTCTGTGCTATGCACTGCCTTGTAACACCTGTGCCTATAGGCTACACACTAGCACACCCAAGCACATCTACGCCCGTGATTGAGTATGCTTATCAAGGGTCCGTTATGTTTTCTCAGTCAGATTTCTGTAACTGTATTTACATAATTTAAACAAATACTGAGTGCAAAAAGACCTGTTAATTAAAACTATGTTCATTACTTCGGAAAGAGCTGGTAAAGACAAATAGCTAGAAACTTCAATGTCAAAATAAGTGTGTGTGTTAACTCTGAATTACATTAAAAACCACTAAATTGTACAATTTATAGGGGTGAATTTTCTGGCATGTGTATTATATCTTAATAAAGCTGTTATAAAAAATTAGGAGTGAGTGAAGTGACTACAAAAGTTTGCAAGGACTTTGAAAAAAACTAAAAGACCTTTGTAATTACATTACAAATGTCTTTAATTTCTTATTAATCTTTTAAGAAAATATAATGGAAATCATAGACAACCCTTTTGAGTGTGGTTTATGCAAGAAAAACCCTTTGAGTGTGGTTTATTCTTGTTGATTCCACATGTATTATACATACTTACTGTATATAAGTTTTATTGCAATATAATTCACAAACCATACAATTCACCCATTTAAAGTATTCAAGTCCATAGTTTTAAGTATATTGAGTTGTATAACCATCACCACAATCAATTTTAGAATATTTTCAACATCCCAAAAAGAAATCCCATAGACATTAGCAATAAATTCCCATTTCCACCCAAGCCCTCCAGCTCCTGGAAACTACTAACCTACTTTCTGTCTTTATTGATTTTCCAATTCTGTACATTTTATGTAAATAGAATCATATAAAATGTGAATTGTGACTGGCTTCTTTCACTCGGCATGTTTTCAAGGTTCATCCATGTTATACCATTAATCAGTACTTAATCCCTTTTTTGGCTGAATAATATTCCATCTTATGAACATACCACAATTTATTTATCCCTTTATCAACTGATGAACATTTGAGTTGTTTCCAGTTAGTATGAATAATACTGCTATGAACATCTGTGTACAAATTTTGTGTAGATATGTGTTTTCATTTCACTTTGGTATATAACTAGGAATGGCATTGCTAGCCTCATATGGTAATTCTGTTTAATCTTTAGAGGAACTGTCAAACTGTTTCCTGCAACAGCTGCACTATTTTATATTCCTACCAGTTGTAGATGAGAGTTCCAGTTTCTCCATATCCTTGCCAACACTTAAAATATCTGTCTTTCTTATTATAGCTATCCTAGAAAAATAGCTATAACTATCTCATTGTAGTTTTGATTTTCATTTCCTCATAATTAGTGATGTGAGCATCTTTTCATATATGTGTTGGCCATTTGTATATCTTCTTTGGAGAAATGTCTGTTCAAGTCCTTTGTGCATTTTTAATACACGTTATTTGTTTTTTTCCTGTTGAATTGTATGATTAGAAGACTTAATATTATTTAAATGTTTATACTACCCAAAGAGATCTACAGAATCAATGCTGTTCCCATCAAAATCTCAATGGCATTTTTTACAGAAATAGAAAAAAATCCAAAATTCATATGGAACCACAAAAGACCCCAAATAGTCAAAGTGATCTTGAGAAAGAAAAACAAAGATGAAGGTATTACACTTCCTGATTTTCTACATATATTACAAAACTACAGTAATTAAAACAGTATGGTACTGGCATAAAGACAGATATGTAGACCAATGGAAGAGAATAGAAAGCCCAGAAACAAACCCATGCATATATGGTCAACTGATCTTTGACAAGAGTGCCAAGAATATGCAATGGGGAAAAGACAATCTCTTCAACAAATGGTGCTGGGAAAACTGGATATTCATATGCAAAAAGTGAAATTGGACCCCTACCTTATAGCATACACAAAAATCAACTCAAAATGGATTAGACTTAAATGTAAGACCTGCAACTATAAAATTCCCAGAAAAAAAAATAGGGGAAAAGCTCCTTGACATTGGCTTAGTAATGATTTCTTGGATATGACACCAAAAGCATAGGCAACAAAAGCAAAAATAGACAAGTGGGATTACAACAAACAAGCAGATTCTGCACAGCAAAGGAAACAGTCGAGACTGAAAAGGCAACTTATAGAATGGGAGAAAATATTTGCAAGCCATTTTTCTGATAAGGGGATCATTTTTAAACATCCATCTGAAGTCTCATTTGAGGCCTGTAATAAAAAGTCACAGACTCATGAAGTGTCTTCCCCTTGCGAGTTGTACAAGTGCGTCCAGAACAACTTGAGCCCACAGAGCGTGGACCCAACATTTCACTGACTGCTCAGGATCGTGTTCCTGCTGAGTCAAGTCTCCTGGCTCCCAGGGTGCCCAGAGCTCTGACTTGGGCTGAGATGCAAGAGCTATAAGCACAATGGGAAAGAAGAAAAATAACAGAGGGAGCCCTTGACTTTGAGGTGTGAAATAAAAAGGAACCAGAGATACTCTGCTCTCATTCACAGGCACTTCACTGTGGTCCAGAACTGCTATTCCAAATATTAAACAGGAACCTTTGTTCGGAGATTGGCTCAGATGAGCCCAATAAGTCTCAGCTTGAAGCCTCTTCTGCAGGTTCCTCCCTCAGACATCTCATAATGCATGGCCCTGGGCCCACAGCCCTGTATCATCGTTCTTTATCATATTGAAGGATGGTGCCGAACAACAACAATACTACCCAAGAGTGTGAGTGTCGTTGGACAGATTAATGGAAAGTTTGTATTTTGGTTTGTGGCTGTGGTCACTGCTTGCATCTCAGCCTCTCAAGCTGCCCATTTCAATTCAAATTAAGCAGCACTTCTCATACTGTGTGTCCCAACATGCTGTACGTGCAGCTGCTGCCTTCCATCCATCACAGCCCAACTCAGCACACTCTAAGTTCCAGGTCAGCATTTCCTGATTGCATTCCTTGTCCCAGTCATGCTTTGAGCTGCGTTACTTCTAGCCATTCATCACCCAGCAATTGTTGTTATTAGCTGTCTTTGTCGCATGACCAGTCCTGCCAAGTATCCCAGATGGGAAGGCCAGTGGTCTGGCTGCAAGCCAGGATGTTGCCTGGGCTTTGTTAGTGATCTTAAGTATCATAGATAAATGCCACTAGTGAAATCTGTGCTGAAGCTGAAAGCAATATGTGAGGACATTGAAGGCCTAGCTCTTTCTGTACAAAGTGAGAAAGCATCCTTGATTCTATGCTTGGGCTGCAGTATGAACTAGTACTTAAGCAGACAGGCTTTTGAGTCCGACTGCAAGGGTCTTCCACAAACTTGAAAGGTTAATTTAGCTCTGCTCAGTTACATGACTCTTAGGGTTACTGCAAGAGCTGAATGAGTTGATCTATGCAGAGCAATTAGAACAATGCCTGTCACCTTAAGGGTTTGCTATTGCTATTTTTCTGCTTACTCCGCTTAGTATGCTTAGGTTGACCCCTTCAGATGATTTATTTATCCCTTCAATCAATATTTAGTGAGTGCCTATGGTGTTCCAGGTACTGTGGACAGTGATCCATTTCCTTTACAGTAAGCCTTGGCATGATCATCTGGAAACCCTTTTGCAATCACAGCTATGCTACTTACTATGGAAGCAATAAGACCCCAGAGAAGAAATCGCTGACCAGTGCGCCTAGGCTGGCAGATCCCTAGGCAGGCTCTCTTGATCTCCATGCTCCCAGCACGGCCTAGGAAGAACAGAGGCAGAGGACATGGAAGACACAGCATCAACTTGACCAGATGCTCGTCCCCTTCCCCAAACTCCCATTCACCCTGGAACTTTCACATATTCTCAGGTAGACGAGGAGGTTGGTAGGAGGACAGTCGTAGATGAAGGGGGAGGTGTAAAGAAAACCTGCAAATGGCCAAGGTTATCTTTCCAGCCAGTGTGGCAAGATGAGGTTCTAAATAGAATTAAATTGATTTAGAGAAAATTACTAGGGTAACGCATATGAAATTGATGGTATGTAACAATTTTGACTTACAAAACATCAATTTCATATGGTGTAACCTGTAAAAGGTACAATATTTCTTGTCTCCTCAGTTTGTTAAAGTCATATCTGCCACACCTGTTTTAAATTGTTCATTGTCTCAGAAAAACTCAGGTATAAGAAATCATCGTCATGAGGATTGGGCCTGAAACTGAAACATGAAGACAAATTTGGACTACCTATGTTAGAAATTTGATGAATGCCCTCTCAAAAGCCCAGATAATAACTGACACGTGGAAGGCTTATTTATTCTACTCTATAAGCCAACATTAACTAATTGGATTTTCTTTCTTTGTTCATTTTCTAACTGGATCTTAGTAATACTCCTTCACAAAATAGGTTTATTAAAACACTCAGGAAGATTTGAGGTCTCCAGAACTTCTCAGGGACCAAGGTAAATGTTGGGCTGTCTTCCTTGCCAATTTCTTATCTTTGTTAAATATTTAGGTATATCCTCATCTGGTTGGATCCAGACTATAGATTACACATTTTAAAGGGTGACTCTCTGTATCACCAAGATTATAGACATTCCATCTAAAATGCATACATGTCTTTTCTAACAGGTGTACCCAGTGTCTTAGCAAATTCTTCATCTTGAAATTTACTTGAAGAGTATAATTAAAGATATACATAAAGATTTAAACACAAAGGTTATATTAGTGAGAGAACAACAACTAGGATAATTTGAATGGGGTTAATTTACAATGGTATGGATGATTTATAGGAAAACCACAACAATGGTGCAGGTACCCAGGGCTTCCAGGAGCAGCAGAGCTGTCACCATTGGGCCCAGTAAAAAAGGACAAGGGAAGGATTGGTTAGGAGAACTGGGAAGAGAGGACTGTGTAGGGTTGGCCACCTTGAGGATAATGACTTTCAGTTGAGGAGCACAGCTAGCTCTAGGAGACCTAACAAGGAAGGAGCCAGGATGAATGCTCTGATCTCACTCTTGTCCTTTCCTCAAGTCTCCTGCTGGGCCTTTGTGTTGTCTGAACCTGACAGGAAGCCAGAGAGCAAAGGAACAAGTTAATGTACTCCCTAAAGAGAATGGAGCTGAGAGTGGGATAGAGAAGAATAGAAGGTAAATCTGGACAAATAAACAAGAGATTTCCAGCATAAGATATTCATTGCATCACTGTTTATAATGACATAAGATTAGAAATAGTTTAAGGGTCCCAAACTAGGGAAATTTTTAACAATTTAAGGTATATATACCAAGTGAAGTGCTTTGCAACCATTACAAATATTGATGTAAAAAAAAGGTCACAAAGCAATCTGTATAACGTGCTTTATCTTTTGTTGTAAAAACTACATATGGACATAGTTTTTACATATGTATATATACACATAAAATACATGCATACACATTTATTTTTTAAAAAAAGGCTTAAAGTATATGCACCAAGATGTTAATGATGGTTATCACAGGGAGAGTAGAGTTACATATAATTTTATGTAGGTGGGTTTTTTTAAGCAAGGAAAAATTTAATATAAAAAATTATTAACTATAGAAGGGAATTGGACTAACAAGGATTCAGCTAGTAAGAAACAAAGAGAACTCTAAAGAATATAAGAAGGGGGAGTTCCCTGGTGGCACAGTGGTTAAGAATCCACCTGCCAATGCAGGGGACATGGGTTCAAGCCCCAGTCAGGGAAGATCCCACATGCTGCGGAGCGTGTGCCACAGGTACTGAGCCTGTGCTCCAGAGCCCATGAGCCACAACTACTGAGCCCATGTGCCACAACTACTGAAGCCCGCGTGCCTAGAGCCTGTGCTCCACAAGAGAAGCCACTGCAATGAGAAGCCCGCGCACCGCTACAAAGAGTAGCCTCTACTCGCAGCAACAAAGACCCAATGCAGCCAAAAATAAATTAATTAATTAATTAATTTTAAGAAAAAGAACATAAGAAGGGCATATATAAGGAGGAGCCACAACCTCTAAGTCTGAGATAGAAGGCTCAAGGACCCTCCCTACCCCCCACCACAGGATGGCAGGAAAGTTACTGAGTTGCTGTGCTGTCGAACCTTGCTCAAAATCTGCTCTCTAGGCTTCTGGGGAAGCCAGAAGCATTCTGTTGCAAAACCACTGGAGGGGTCAGGTGGGGCCGTTGGGGAAGCTTTTGGCCACAGGAGCCTGCCAAGGCAATACACTGGAACAAGGGAGGAAAATCCCTCCCACCTGCAATGAAACTCCAGCTTCCTGTACGGATGAAGTTTACCACAGGTGTCAGCTGGCAAAGGCAAAAAATGCATCTCCATTTTTGTTGAACAGGGAGTGAACTATGAATTTGAAGCTGAAAGGCAATAAGTTGACAACTGGCACACACTCTAAAACCTACCACCTAGGGGTACTGCGTAGGAACACACACAGACATGTATATGGTTTTCCGCTACTTTCTCTTGGTAGATGCTGTGTGCATCTTTCTATGTCAATAAATATAGATCTACATCAACATTTTTCATTGGTGAACAGTATATATATATGCTTCGCTTTATATAATTGATTTCCATTTAAACTGTATCCTATTTTTACTATTATGAACAATACTGTGTTGAACTTCTTTAAATAATTATTTTCTCATAATAAATTGCTAGAAGTTGATTTGTTAGATTAACAGTTCTGTGTTACATTGACAGGGGTACCTGTTGGGTGCATTATTTATTTGATTTAGAAAAAAGTGCGTTTTTCATTTTATGTATTTCTCAAGAATGCGTAAAAAAGATATAACTCGGACATCTGATCTGGAATCCAAGTTAAATAAGGTCAGATACCAAAGTGGTTCCAGGAGGAATGTCAAGGAGGAGAGCCGTGTGTCAAGGAGGAGAGCCGTGTGTCCTGGCCGAGAAAGCAAATTGTCAAAGATGGCACCTACTCGGGCTTTTCACTAAAGTAGCATACAGAATTTTTTTTAATTAATAAACTTTTTCAGAGCAGTTTTATTTAGGTTCCCAGCAAAATTGAACAAAAGTGCAGTGAGTTTCCATATACTCCCTGTCCCCATGCATGCACAACCTCTGCCACTGTCAACGACGCTCGCAAGAGTGGGACATTTATTACAATCAATGAACCTAAATTATCACTCAAAACTCACTCTTGGTGTTGTACATTCTATGAGTTTTGACAAATGTATAATGACACGTATCCACCATTGTGGTATCACACAGAATCATTTCACTTCCTTAAAAATCCTCTGTGCTCTATTCATCCCTCCCTCTCTGCTAACTCCTAGCAGCTACTAATCATTTTACTGTTTCCATAGTTATGCCTTGTCCAGAATGTCAGATAGTTGGAATTCCACAATATGTAGTCTTTTCAGATTGGTTTCTTTTACTTGGTAGTATGGATATAAGTTTCCTCCATGTCTTTTCATGGCTTGATAGCTCATTTCTTTTTAATATTCCATTGTCTGGTTGTACCAGTTTATTTATCCATCTTCATGCTTCTTTTTGGCACTTATGAGTAAAGTTGCTATAAAACATCCATGTGCAGGTTTTTGTGTGGACATAAATTTTCAGTTCATTTGGGTGAATACCAAGGAGTGTGACTGTTGGATCATATGGTAAGAGTATTTTTGTTTTGTCAGAAACTACCAAGCTGTCTCCCAAAATGGCTGAACCATTTTGCATTCCCACCAGCAACGAATGAGAGTTCCTTTTTCTCCACATTCTTACCAGCATTTGGTGTTGTCAATGTTTTGGATTTGGGCCACTCTAACAAGTGTGTAGTGGCATCTCATTTTAAGTTACAATTCTCTAATGATGTTGAACTTCTTTTCATGTGCTTATTTACCATCTGTATATCTTCTCTGGTGAGGTGTCTGTTAAGAGCTTTTGCCATTTTTTAATCAGGTTGTTTGTTTTCTTATTGTTGAGTTTGAAGACTTCCTTGTATATTTTGGATAATAGTCCTTTATAGATGTATCTTTTACAAATACTGCCTCCCAGTCTGTGGCTTGTCTTCTTATTCTTTTAACAGTGTCTTTCATGGAGCAAAAGTTTTTAATCTTAATGAAATCCAGCTTATCAGTTATTTCTTTCATGGATTATGCCTTTCATGTTGTATCTAAAAAGTTATCATCACCCAAGATCATCTAGGTTTTCTCCTATGTTGTCTTCTAGGAATTCAGAGTTTTGTGTTTCACATTTAGGTCTGATCCATGTTTTGTTAATTTTTGTAAAGAGTGTAAGGTCTGTATCTAGATTCTTTTTTGCTTTTGCTGTTGCACGTAGATGCATCATTTGTTGGAAAGACTATCTTTGCTCCTTTGTCAAAGATCAGTTGATTTTAGTTATGTGACTGTACTTCTGGGCTCTCTGTTCTATTCCATTGATCTGTTTGTCTTTTTTTTTTTTTTTTACCAACACACACTATCTTGATTACTATAGCTTTATCATAAATCTTAAAGTTGGGTAGTGTCAATCCTCCAATTTTGTTCTTCTCTTTCAATATTATGTTGGCTACTTTGGGTCTTTTGCCTCTCCATACAAACTGTAGAATCAGCTTTTGTCTATATCCACAAATAACTTGCTGGGATTTTGTTTGGAATTGCATTGAATCTATAGATCAAGTTGGGAAGAACTGACCTCCTGACAATACTGAGTCTTCCTGTCCATGAATATGAAATATTTCCATTTGTTTAGTTCTTCTTTGACATTTTGTACAGTTTTGTAGTTTTCCTCATAAAAATCTTGTACATATTTTGTTAGATTTACACCCAAGTATTTTATTTTGATGGGTGCTCATGTAAATGATAATGAGTTTTAAATTTCAAATTACACTTGTTTATTACTCATATATAGGAAGGTGATTGATTTTAGATATTAACCTTGGATCCTGCCTCTTTTCTGTAATTGCTTATTAGGTTCAGGATTTTTTTTTTCTCGTTTAACTTTTCCGGCAGAATAAAATAGGGTTGTTTTACTCCTATTCTCCAGCAAAGCCCCATTCCAAACTTATTAACTATTTTGGATCATCTGGATAACCCTACTCAATCTTCAAATCTCATTAAATATCTCCTCTTTATAGAATCATTCTCTAGCCCTTAGATTAGTTTAAGAACCCCTTGTTTTATGTTCTTACAGATCCTTATTCTTATCATAATACTAACACTTTACTTTGACTATTAATTAAAATTCTGTCTGCCTGACTGCAATGTAAAGTTCATTGAGGTCAAGGACCTTGTCTGCCCTGTTCAACACTGATACATAGCATAGACTCCCAATGAATGTTTGTTGAATGAATAAATGATTGTACTTCCCTTCTGACCACCACTGAAAAAAGAACAAAAAATTCCCCAGAATTATCCTGTATTTATCACTCAGAATCAAATCAGGAAACTAAAATCACTTGGAGTATTTAAAACAGAAGGAATTTACCACAGTGAGTTGGTAACACAGGAGGTGGAACAGGCTGAGAAGTGGAACAGGGAACGGAATGTGGACGAAGAGTGTCATCTGCCATCTCAGTCAACAAAGGATGTGGTGGCCCTCAAGCCATCAGCCACTGCAGCTGCCCCTGACTCTGCACCCTGAGAAGGAATTCAGGAAGGAGAAAAGCAGGATACTGGCCCTAGGTAGTTAAGGTGCATATCAAAGGAATGATTTGGATGAGCCCAAACTCTTGCACCTTCCTATACAAAGAAAAGCGCTAAATTCATTAACTTGAGATTTCTGGTTTTCCTTAATTAACAGTAATTTTTTTTGTTGCCAAACTCCTATATATCCTGGCTCCTACCTTACCTCTTCAGGGTAGTCCCTCAGAGCTATGTGAGAAGCCGTCTTCTGGGCTCAAGTCCTCAGCAGGTCCACTGAATAAAACATAATTCTCATCTTCTAGGTTTCGCATTTTTTTTTCAGTGACAGGAAGGTATCTCAGATAATAGTAACAGCAAGAAGCTCTTAGGACACTCAAGCTGGAGGGACAAGAGGAAGAACTGATATTACAGAACCCAGGGGCCCCAGTTTATGTGGGTCAGAAGTCCAAGTACAGTGCAGCTCAGCTGGGTCCCCCTTTTAGGGTCCTCACAAACCCTAAATCAAGGGGTTGGCAGGTCTACATTTGTTTGTGGAGGCCCTCGAGATGAATTTACTTGCACAGTCATTCAGGTTGCTGACAGAATTCAGCTCCATGCAAGTATAGAACTGAGGTCCCTGTTTTCTCACTGGGTATCAAATAAGAATGATTCTCAACCTTTAGAGGCTCCCCACATTTCTTGTCTCATGGCCCCCTTCTTCCATCTTCAAAGCCAGCAATGGCAGATCAAGTCTTTCTCATGCTTCAGATCTCTCAGACCCATTCTGACTCATCTGTCCTCTTCCCAGTCAGAGATGGTTCTGTTTTAAGGGCTCATGTGATTAGAGTGAGTCCACTTTGATAATCCAGGACAATCTCCCCATCTCAGGTCTATAACCTTAATCACATCTACAAAGGCCCCTTTGCCATGTAACATTTAATTTTTTTTAATTTATTTTATTCAAGTATAGTTGATTTACAATATTGTGTTAATTTCTTCTGCACAGCAAAGTGATACATATATGTACACTCTTTTTCATATTCTTTTCCATTATGGTTTATCACAGGATACTGAATATAGTTCCCTGGGCTATACAGGAGGACATTGTTGTTTATCCATTCTATATATGATAGTTTGCATCTGCTAATCCCAAACCCCCAGTCCATCCCTCACCCACCTCCCCTCCCCGTTAGTAACCATAAGTCTATTCTCTATGTCTATATAACATTTAATACTTTTACAGGTTCTGGAGATCAGGGCATGGGCATCTTTGGGGGCCATTATTCTGCCTCTCATTGGCCAAACTCAGCTAGAGTCTAACTGACATAAGGGCCTAGGAAATAGGCCCGCAGAGCAGAAGAATGAGGAATAGATCTGAGAGCAAAACAGGCTTAGGATCACCATATTTTAAGATAACAACACTTTTTCTTCTCAAACTAGGACTGGCTTAACATAACTGGCCAGCTCTCTAATTGCTCTCAAAAATAATGAATTAGACCCATTTACCATAAAAAAAAACTAAACAGTGATAACACACCCTGCAATGAGATTAATTCAAATATAATGCAATTTTCAATTGACTTCCATTATCCTTCCAACCCTGTTTCTAAAACGGGGGCCAGTTAAAATTCTTATCTTCTGCAGAGAAATGAGGTGAGGGCTAGGTCAAACAGGGAAACAGCAGACAATTCCAGTCTTAAGAAGTACAGAGGCTGAAAGTGAGTTCTTGCGTGTATGGTATATTCTTGGCTCAATCTCCCTGGATAAGGCCATCAAGATAAGTGTCAACTAACCCAGAGATTCCTGGAATCTTTGCTGCTATCCCAGAAGACTCAGCCCATCACAGGGCCCAGAATTGTCTCCAGCAATATTTATGTCAATAAACTGCCACCAGGTGATATCAGACTTCAGCAGGGACCAGGATAGTTTGAAATGGTACAGCTGTACTCCTAGAATTCTCAGTTACTCTATTCTGTATGGCTTGCCCTCAATCATTTCATTAAGCACACTGTAACAAGACTGTGCATCTCATATGGCTTAAGTTTTTGGACCCTGCAAGTCAGAAAAGAGGTATTTACAGTGTTCTTGAAGTTAAATTAGCATTTTTGGTAAACATCGTCCAATATTTCCTTGCTTCTCATTCACAACCCTGTATAGCAACAATATTTTAAAAGGAACTTCAACTTCCCTTTGAAAGTTTAACACTTCAGCATTTTTCCTGGTTGCTCAAGCTTGAGTTCTTTTCTAAATTTTTTTTTTTTTTTTGCGGTACGCAGTCCTCTCACTGTTGTGGCCTCTCCCGTTGCGGAGCACAGGCTCCGGACGCGCAGGCTCAGAGGCCATGGCTCACGGGCCCAGCAGCTCTGCGGCATGTGGGATCTTCTCGGACTGGGGCATGAACCCGTGTCCCCTGCATCGGCAGGCAGACTCTCAAACACTGCGCCACCAGGGAAGCCCCTCTTTTCTAAATTTTATTTCAAAATTTACACACAGCAAAATTTACTTTCTTTGGTGTACAGTTCTATGAGTTTTGACAAATAAAGTGTATACCACTGTCACAATCAAGATTCAGAAGGGTTCCATCGTCCCAAAAAGACTCCTTTAGGCTGCCCCTTTGTAATCAACCTCTCCTAACCCCTGGCAACTAATGACTATCTCTTTTCAAGAATGTTATATAAATGGAATTGTATAGCATATAGCCTTTTGAGTCTGGTTTCTTTCACTAAGCATATGAGATTTTGAAATTTATTTATGTTAGTGTGTATATCAATAGTTCATTCCTTTTTATCACTGAGTTGTATTCCATTGTACGGGGTATTCATTTTCTATGGCTGCTATAACAAATTACCACAGACATGGTGGCTTAAAGCAATAGATATGTATTCTCTCACATTTCTGGAGGCCAGAAGTTGAAATCAGTATTATTGGGCCAAAATCAAGTGTTGGCAAGGCCTCTGGAGGCCTTAGCAAAGAATCCTTTTTTTGCCTCTTCCAGCCTCAGGTGGGCGCCAGCAGTACTTAACTTATGGCCACATCACTCTGATCTCTGCCTTTGAGGTTGCAGTACCTCCTCTTATACCTGTCTGGAGTTAAATCTCCCTTTGCTTTCCTCTTATAAGGATACATGTGAATCTCTCTCTCTCAAGATCCTTAATCACATGTGTAGTCCTTTTTCTGCCACATAAGGTAACATTCACAGGTTTCAGGGTTTAGGACATGGTTGTCTTCCAGGGTGCCATTATTTGGCCTTCCACATATGGATATGTGGAAGATTATTTATCTATTCTCCCATTGAAGGACATTTGGGTCACTTCCGGTTTGGGGCAATTGTGAACAAAGGTGCTATAAATATTTGTACTTAGGTTTTTATGGGAACATAAGTTGTCATTTCTCTTAGTTATGTAAATACCTAAGAGTGGGATTGCTGGGTCAAATATTAATACTTGTTCAATTTTAAAAGAAACTGTCCAGCTGTTTCCAAAGTGGTTGTACTATTTTGCATTCCCACCAGCAATGTGTGAGTGTTCTATTTTCTCCATAACCTTGGCCACGCTTGGTGTTGTCAGCGTTTCTGATTTTAGCCATTCTAATAGGTGTGTAGTGGTATTTCCTTGCAGTTTTAATTTGTATTTCCCTATTGACAGTGATATTGAGCATTTTTAATGTGTTGAAATTTCAGTGTTACATCATTTCATGCCCTCTTTCAGTTGGCTACATTTTTATTTAGCTCTTAAATGTGCTTTAGTAATGATTTGGAAATAACCACTTAACAGGCAAAATCTTAGATGTATTACCTTCTCATGAAATTAAAACTACTGAGTAACTTTCAATGTAGAGGAATTCTAACTCTCACAATGACTCAACACAATATTCATAAAATATACTCAAGGTACAGGGCTTCCCTGGTGGCGCAGTGGTTGAGAGTCCGCCTGCCAATGCAGGGGACACGGGTTCGTCCCCCAGTCCGGGAAGATCCCACATGCCGCGGAGCGGCTAGGCCCGTGAGCCATGGCTGCTGAGCCTGCGCGTCTGGAGCCTGTGCTCCACAATGGGAGAGGCCACAACAGTGCGAGGCCCGCGTACCGCACACACACACACACACACACACAAAATATATATATATATATATATATACTCAAGGTGCATGGTTATTATGAGATTAGTAAGATTGCTAAAGAGTATGTCTATAATAGACGTGTTCTTTTTCACCTTTATGAACCAATTTGGATTAAGAATCCATTGAATATATGCACTGTAATAATTCAAAAATGTGGGTGTAATATGATACATCTACCTCAGGAAGTCTGTATAATTAGGTCTTCAGGGCATGCATGGACGTGAAGTCTAACAAACTAAATTTGCTCAGAAGCAAGTTTCTTAACCATGGAAATACTTCCTCTGAAACTGCCAGAAACTCCGAATATCATCAGGGTCTGCTGAGGCACCTGGCTAGTAATAAGAGCCATTTGAATACAAATCCATCTTCTTTCAAATGCCAAAACTCTCACAGACCAGTTCATGCATAAAATATGCTTTCAGGCTTCCAATATCTTCAGGTTAATTTTCTGTGCCAAAGAAGTGAAAGAGATAAGGCAACTACTTCAGGAGGCTTAGAAGACAGGGGCAGTGAAGATCTTAGTACAAAGGACTCAAGTTGAGTGTAGAATTTTATTCTTTTTTTAAAATCATTAGAATATTTTAGTTAGCAAAAATAGTAGCAGAATGGTATCCCAGTACACTTCTCACATATATTAATAAAAATAATAGTTATAGTAAGTATCTTTTATTGCATGTTTACATATGCCAGATACTATTTTAAGTACTTGGCATAAATTAATGCATTTAATCCTTACCACTACCCCAAGAGTAGGTACTATTTTTGTTCCTATTTTATGGTTAAGGAAACTGAGACATAAAGACATTGAGCTCAAGGTCCCAATGGAGGAGAAGGCAGATGGAGATGGACAGGCTCCACTTCAGGTGACAGCTGCTGTCCAGTAGCTGATATTGTAGCTGATGACCAACTGATGTCCTGACGACCAGCCTGACCTGTAGAGCTTTTTGAAATTATGATCCCCGGGCCCCAGCTCCAGGGTTCCAGCTGATCGGTCTGGACTCTGCATTGCTTTTACCTAGGTTCCCTAGGTGATTCTGAGCATTGACTGGTTTACCAGCATCAGGTTGGTTTCCACTGGTGATTTAGCGATGCCTTTTTGCTGGTTCCAAACTGCCCTGCAGAGAGGTCAGACTTTCCGCGGATCCTTAGTGAGTTCCTCTTCATGGTGATGAGGGGTTAAGACAACACATACTTTGGATCATAGACATGTAATTTGTCGGATGCAGGTTACTACTTCTTTTAAAAGTTTCAAGTACAATGAGTAAAAGTTAGGATTCATATTTTACTTACATATCATACTTCTCATACCTGACTTCACCTTCCATTAACATTTATTTTCATCGTCATCCACATTATGCATCTATATTTATTCCTACAGTAAGACTTGTAATCTCATTATTTACTTTCATGGTTTCCCCCAAATGCTGGTGATGACCAAATTTCTATTTCTACCCCGGACCCTGAACTCCTGGTGTGAATATCAAATGACGTATCCGACGCTTCTTCCTGAGAGTGCCTCTGACTGAACGTGTCTGAAAGCCATCTCCACGTACCACCCCCAACCAGACCTGCTTCTTCTCCTATGTTCCCTTTCTTGGTGATTAGTCCCACCACCTGCTCGACCACCCAGTAACGCAACCTCAATGCTGGAAGACATTTGGATTCTACTCTTTCCCCCACTTCCCATCAACCCACAGTCACCTACTTCCCATCTCTCATGGCCTCTCCATTCCCACTGCCACCACCTCAGTTCACGCCCCCATCACCTCTTGCCTGAACATTGCAGTGGTCTCCCAGCTCCCTATCTCTGGACTATACTACTGCCTGAGTGCTGCTTTCTCTTTCTTTACTTTCTTTTTGTTGGAGAAAGCGTACACTTTTGAATCCACTTTTTTTTTTAATGTTATATGTGAAATATACAGCTGAGTATAGAGAATAATGTAATGAACTGTGTTCTGACTACCAGTGTCATCAAAATCTTAACATTGTCATATCTGCCATTTTATTTAAAGAAATGAAGATATAGATGTAGATTTCATTGTAAATATAGATATAGATATTTAAGCCCACTTGACTAACCTGTCCCCCATTCCCAAGTCCCCCCTTCCCCAGCATATTCTCGTGAATTTGCTGTTATCAATCTCATGTATGTTTTCTCTAGATATTTATGAATTGATTAACAATTTAAAGCATTGCTTTGTAGGTTTTAAAATTTGACTAAAATGACATCTACCTTACATACCCTCTGCAACTTGTTTGCCTCACTCAATTTCATGTTTTCTTCCTGTTGACATACATTGCCCTGATTCAGTCACATTAACTACCATGTGGTACTTTGTCATGTGACTATACCACAATTTATTTATTTATTCTCTGTTGAAGGACATTTAGGATATTTTTGCTAATGCAAACAGTTTGGCATCCCTCTCTTTGAACAGATTTTTGAGAGTTTCTCTAAGTTATATTCTCAGGAGTGGCATTACTTTCCTGGTCTCCTGAGCCAGGGAGACAAATAGTTTCCTGCCATCCTTTCTCTACACTGCTGTCAGAGTAAGTTTTCTGAAATGCACATCTGATCCTGTGAGTCCCCTGCCTAAGTACCTTTGATGGAACAAACCCGCCGTTCCTCAGTAAGACTCAAGGCCCCTGTGCTCTGCCCTGCCTTCTTCACCAGCCTTCCCCCACTCCTCACACCAAACCCTGCCCATGTCCAGCTTTCTCAGAACTGCTCCCTGCTTCCCCACAGCCTGGGTGCATCCTGTACACTTTCTCCTCTTTCCTGGATTGCCCTACCCTTAAACCATCCCCTCTCTCTTTCCTACTAGGAAACACCTAATTGTTTTTCAAGGATCACCTACTCACTGAAACCTTTCCTCACCTGCCAGAGGTCACCAGTTCGAATCCCACTCCCGCTACTTACTAATGTGGGCAAATCTTTAAATGTCTCTGAGCTCTGGTTTTTGTTTTTGAAGCAGAAAGAAGCAGTTTTCTCATCTGCTAACCAAATGAAGATAATAATAATGCTTATAACATATGCATATCAGGAGGGTTAAATTTGATTATTGATATTACTTACTGAATTTGATATATTTCCTTAATATAGAACATTTCATTCAATGCTTGACAATAAATGTTATCTCGTTCATTTCTCTACTAAAGATTTTATTAGCATTATTTCTTTTTGTTGCTATTAGATATTTCTTTACATAGCTCCCTCCCTCTACTAACAGTCTGAGACCACGTCTAATTCACCTTTAGCTCACCTTTAGAGCCTGGCATAGAAAAGGCACATAAAATAGGTTAAGTGAATAAATGAATGATTAAAAGAATTTATTTTGCCACTTGTTTGTTGCCCAGGGAAAGGATTTGCTTTAAGAAAAAAAAAGGACGAATTGAGAGATTGGGATTGACATATATACACTAATATGTATAAAATAGGTAACTAATAAGAACCTGCTATATAGCACAGGGAACTTCACTGTATGGTAGAAACTAACACAACATTGTAAAACAACTATACCCCAATTAAAAGAAAAAAAAAAGCATCATGTTTCCATTGGTTTTGCTTCCTTACAACCTTATTGAGGCATAAATTAGTACTGAGAATTAGTACTGAAAAGGCGGTGATCATTTCTGAAATCTGAAGATCGATAAATATAGATTCACCAGTAGAAAATGCAAATATAACTGCTTCTGACCTGGAAGGGAGAGAGGTTGGAAAGGAGGGGTGGGGACAGTGAGACTGCATTCTTATAGCCTGTCTGTCTTCCTCAGCACTTGGAATCCAGGGACCAAACCTCAGGACTGGGTCCTGCAGGGCTCCTCTAACATTCTGTGCTGCCAGGCAGACTGGCCTCTCCTCTTTGTTTCTGCTCCGTTATGCTGTGCTGGCCACGCTTCTGTCACCTGCAGCACAGAGGCCCTCTCTGCACCCGTGGGTGGTGAAAGCCCAGAAACAAACTCCTGCTCGCTGCTTTCCGCTAGCTGATTTCTCTTCTCTGCATCCCCTAATCCCACCTTCAGCAGCCATCCTGCCTCATAGAGACAGTTCTCCTGAAGCAGATGGCCACTCTGACTTCTGAAATTCAAATTTAACTGGACATCCTGTATTTTCTGCTAAATCTGAGGGAAAGCTCTTAATTTCACAGATGGTAAATCCTACCCCAGCCCCAGGGTGGTCCCAGTTCTAAATCAGTCATGATCTTCTTACACCCCTTGGTTAATGATAGGTCTGATGATGGTTTATTATCCAGTTATGATTAATGAGATGAAGAGGAAATTTACAGAGAAGAAAAGCCTTATGAGAAATCCCCATATTTTCCCTCTTCTTTCTGCTTCGAAAACAAAAACCAGAGGTACAATAGTCATCTTTTCACTAGGAGGGAACAAACATGAGGAAAAGAATCATCCAGTCCAGTAGTTTTCAAAGTGTGGCCTAAGGACTCCCAGGGGTCCTTAGGCCTTTTCAGGGCATTTTCAAGGTCATCTTTTTTCTAACTATGTAGCTATGTGAGATCAGATTTCCTTCATATACTTCAACCAAATGACCGTGGCCCAACAGATTGACTGCAGGAGATGTGAGAATCTAGTTATTCTTTATTAAGTCAGACATTCAAAAGATTTCAAAACAATGCCAATCTTCTCACTGATTTTTTCTTTTTGTTTTGAAAGTATATTTTTCACAAAATATGTTAATTTGTAATTGGCTTATTATTTTCAAATGAATTAATAAATAATTTTTGAAACTTATAATTTCTCTAACACAGCGAATATCAATAGATATAACCACATAAACAAAAGCTCTTTGGGGGTCCTCAATAATTTTTAATACTCTAAAGAGGTTCTGGGCCCAAAAGCATGAGGTCCACTGACTCAGACAATGGTCATAACAGCTTAATCTATTCAACCAATGCCAGTAGCCACAAGCCTCTGGGCTTTTTGTAATGAGAAAAATTATCCCCTATTTTTTGACTCCTCTAATAAGATTTTCTGTTATGGCAGCTTATCACAACCTCAAATGATTTTTGAGCTAACTCAACAATGAGTAGTAAATATTTAGATTCTTTGATCTTGAAGTTTCATAATTACAGATAGTATCTTTGTGCTCTTTTTGTCCATCGCATTTGACTTTCCGACCTCTTCATTTGTGACACATCATAATTACCTTATTCCTGTAAAACACCTGTGACTTCTCTTAAGCTCCTAACCCTTACACCTGCACCTTTGTCCACTGAGCTTCCATTCACACAGGATTAGCCATGAGGCTTAAGTGTTACCCTGAACAGTTATATAAAATATTCTTTATCCTCCTGCATTTTAAGAACAAAGACATAACTTCCTGTCACCTCAACAAGAGAAAAGGAAAAAAAAAGCAAAAATCTTTGATACACTTTCAGTTAGCAGTATTAAAGCTTAAATAAGATATAAATCTGGTCCTGATTTTCATGAAGCTACTCATTAGGATACTTGAGCATGGAGGAAAGGATAAAAAGTCTTGTGTTTGGAATTGCTATGCTCTTAAAAAATGTGTAACAGTATAAAATTCTGCCTTAGGCCATTAAACTGATGAGAGAACCCACTGTCAATATATATATATATATTTTTTTTTTTTTTTTTTTTTTTTGCTGTACGCGGGCCTCTCACTGTTGTGGCCTCCCCCGTTGTGGAGCACAGGCTCCGGACGCGCAGGCTCAGCGGCCATGGCTCACGGGCCCAGCCGCTCCGCGGCATGTGGGATCTTCCCGGACCGGGGCACGAACCCGTGTCCCCTGCATCGGCAGGCGGACTCCCAACCACTGCGCCACCAGGGAAGCCCTGTCAATATATTTTTAAAGCTCCATGTTTGTGCTGGAAAGAGCATACAACAACTATATTCAAAGCCTGTAGTTGCTTATATGTAAAATGTAGCAAATCTGGCATTAAATGAAAAATTGTCAACAAGCTTTTTCTATTCAGAGAGCTTTTAAGGACTAGTTTAAAAAGAAGAATCGATTGCTGTCTTTGTTTTGCATTCTAAAATAATCTTCATAGACAACTCACACATCGTCCCATATACTAATAAGAAATCTTGGGAAAACTGGACTGTTTTTAAACATCAATCTTTTTTTTTAATTGTGGTAAAATAGACATAACATAAAATTTACCATCTTAACCATTTTAAGTGGACAGTTCAGTAGTGTTAAGTATATTCATATTGCTGTACGATGACTCTCCAGAACTTTTCCTTCTTGCAAAGCTGAAACTCTATATTCATTCCACAATAACTCCCCATTTTCCCCTTCCCCCAAGGTTCTGGCAACCACCATTCTGCTTTCTATAAGTTTGACTACCTAGATACCTCATATACGTGAAATCATATATTATTTATTGCTTTGTGATTGGCTTATATCACTTAGCATAATGTCCTCAAGGTTCACCCATATTGCAGCATGTGTCAGAATTTCCTTCCTTTTTAAAAACTTCAGTATTCTATTGTATTATTGTAAAGACCTATTTTAGGCTGTTTTGATATAAATGAGAAGGAAGAGAGAAATGCACTGCTTTGAGAGGAAGAGAGTTTTTCTTAATCAACATTAACTAAACTATGTATATGTGTACACACAGAGTGTGTGTGTATTAAAATTGTAATTGCCACTATAGGATAATGAAGTGAAGAGATATTCAGAGGTAACCTTTAACACTCCAAATAATGCAAATATTTAAATACTATTTGGAGAGAAGAGAAACTAAAAACCTGAAGCATCCCATCACAGGCAGCGCCTATCATCTCCCTAAAAAGGCAGTATAGAGAGCACTTTCTCTGCCCATATGTGGCCCACAAAGAATTCCGTAGCCCTGCTCTCCCCGGGGACTTTCTTTTCTATAAAGTTTATATGGAGGAGGGTGGCCCCAGGGTTCCAACAGAGCTATCAAGCGACACCTACATTTTCAAGATGATGCCAGAACTTAACAGTGATCCATAATTTTGTGCACATTAGCCCATTAGCATGCTCAGGATATGAAAAAGAAAATTCATTCGTTGCTCAGTTATGAATTATTAGATTGGCTTCTATGAAACTGCCAATATCTTACTGTTTTGACCTACAAAAACAACCCTTTCGCATCATTCAACCTAACAAAATCCTACCGGTGTTTCTTTTCATCTATCAGAGAATTAAGGTAAATGCAGTCTTAAAACAAAGTGCATAACTAAGCAGTTAAGAGCACGAGCAACAGATTCATAAAGACCTTGCTTTGAATCCTGGCTCTGTCTCTTTGCAGATGTGTGGACTTCGGCAGTTTCTTAAACTTTCCGGGCCTCCTCACCTGTAAAATGCAGGTAAGAATACTTCTCAAAGAGTTGTTGTGAGGTGGAAATGAGATAAGATGCATAAAGTGCTTAGTATAGTGCCAGGCACTTAGTAAGCTCTCAATTAATGCCACTCTTACTATTATCACAATGAAAAATTGAAAAGTTTCACAGATGATGGCTTCTGTAAAGTAAGGTAATTTCAAGTATGATGGTTAGACTCAATTCTGCTACTCTTAATGGAGAGACGCTGAAATCGTATCAAAGCACAACAAAGACCACAATCCTCATGGCTAATCTCCCAGGCATAGCCCAGTGCCTACTGCTCTTCTTTCCAGAGTGCATGTCCATCAGAGATGGGAGAGTGGAAATGGCATGTCAGTGCTGCTTTTTTGTACTTCTGCGAGAGAATGCCACAGAATGTGAGAACTAAATGATTCTCGTTTGGGATTTTTGAGATTTCTGCCACTCTGGAAATCGGCTGGCTTCCACTTGCTCCATTTACTGTGTACCAGCCAATACAAGATGAAATGCTCATGTCGTAATTGAAAAATTAAGGGGCTTCCCTGGTGGCGCAGTGGTTGGGAGTCCGCCTGCCGATGCAGGGGACGCGGGTTCGTGCCCCGGTCCGGGAGGATCCCACATGCGCGGAGCGGCTGGGCCCGTGAGCCATGGCCGCTGGGCCTGCGCGTCCGGAGCCTGTGCTCCGCGGCGGGAGAGGCCACGGCAGTGAGAGGCCCGCGTACCAAAAAAAAAAAAAAAAAAAATTAAGGATATCCCAGAGGATCCCCGCGCAGGGCACACATCGGTGTTTGCCAAACAATCTGTTGAGTCCAATCGCAGGAACAGTTTAGAATAGTCTAGTCCTTGTGGAGCCCTACATCAAGGACACCCTACCTCAAGGACACAGGACAAAAATTCTGGAATTAACCGAGCCCCCATAGCAACTGTTGCCATGGGCTCTCCTAATCTAAACCGGACAGCCCCCAGCTCCATAGTAGGTAAAATAGTCACCATGTAGCAACCTTGTAGCACCCTGAACAATCACTTAACGCCATCCGCCAGCAGTAATTTTCTTTGTCTTGAGGCTATAAAGGTTGGCCACTAGCCCACAAAGGGGGTCGACTCTCCCTGGTCTATCAGGAAGTCGGCCCGCTGTATCTGCAGCGCCCCTCACTAGCTCTGCTCTTTGTGCTCAGTAAACTCACTCTTTTCTAAAATACTTCGTGTCTGGAAATTCTTCTTCCAACCCGCACGTGGACCACGACATTTTAGTGGCCCTTACGGGGACATCTCTTGGGGGATCTCCTCCCCCGACCTCCTCTCCTCATTTCTTGGGACCTTCTTTGAACAGGCAAGTTACCATGGAAGCAACAGAGGACTCTGGCCAGGGCCACACCCTGGTGTGTTCCGAAGGCTCCACAGTTCACTTCACCCCAGTAACTGCCGCCCAGAACGGGTGAGGGTCCCTCTGTCTTCCTTCTGACTGAGGACAAGGCCAGCTGCTATTCAGGCACAGATCAGGCATTTAAAAGCCATCAGGGCACCTGCCGCTTGAAGAATGCCGTGAAAGGATAAGGGGGTCACGGAACAGGCCAGGCTGTTAGAGCATCTGCCCCCAGCAAGACAACTTCCATGCACCGTGGGGCACATACTGGTTCAAGCAAAACACTGAGGGCTTCCCTGGTGGCGCAGTGGTTGAGGGTCCACCTGCCGTTGCAGGGGACACGGGTTCATGCCCCGGTCCAGGAAGATCCCACATGCCTCGGAGCGGCTGGGCCCGTGAGCCATGGCTGCTGAGCCTGCGCGTCCGGAGCCTGTGCTCCGCGGCGGGAGAGGCCACAGCAGTGAGAGGCCCGCGTACCGCAAAACAACAACAACAACAAAAAAAAAAAACACTGAGCCCCCAGCCCTTGGCCACTGCCTTCCCGGCAGGACTACGAGGCCGATTCCTCAGCCTGTCTTCTCTGTTACTTTCACCTTTTTCTCAGTCTGGATTGACTTACAGGAGCCTAGGTGTTACCTCTGAGCCATCCCAGGAGTGCCTTTTCATGTTTCAGGGAATTGCCAAATGGTGAGTCACCCGGTGGGTCCCAGGAATCTCTCTCTTTTTTTCTTTCCCTGCCCGAGTCTCAAAGTGCCTTAGTCGCACAGTTTGTGCCTCAGTCTCACGGTTTGTGCCTTAGTCACACGCTCAGGGGTCACCTCTCAGGGTCGGACGCGATTGCTGGGACGTCGGCCCATTTTGTGCCTTAGCCACATGGAGAGATACCTGGGACAAAGGGGACGCCTTTCTGTCAGCCGGTGACTCTCAGTACCCCCATTCTACGGCATACAGGCTAAGAATGGGTTCTGGTACGTCTCGGGAGCCTCCCACAGACTCACCCCTTGGCTGTATCCTCAGGAACTGGAAAAATTTGACCCTGAAAATCTCAAAAAGAAGAGGCTCATTTTCTTTTGCAACACGGCTTGGCCCCAGTATAAACTGGGGGACCAAGAACCATGGCCTCTTAATGGCGCAGTAAATTATGACATGATCCTCCCACTTGATCTCTTTTGCCGGAAACAAGGAAAGGACCAGAGGTTCCTTACGTCCAGACTTTATGGCCCTTAGCCAGAATCCAGATCTGAGGGACTCATGCCACATGTGTCTTTCTGTTGCTGCCTTATCCTCCCGACCCCCTCTGTCTCCCTCTCCATCAGATCTCCTAGACGACCCTCTACTCGATCTCTCCTGTCCCCCACCCCATCAACACCTTTGCTTCAGCCCCTGCCCCCGCCTCAACCCACAACTCCCCAACAGGCACCCCCTTATCAGGGCGAAAGCCCCCTCTCCCCGCCACACACAAGATGGAGGACTGCCCAAAGCCAGGAAACAGATTCTAATAAGCTTCCCTTAAGAGGAGTAGCAAATGGAGACATGGGCACTATTAGAGTCCATGTTCCCTTTCCCATGTCTGACATTTCCCAAATTCAAAACAAGTTTGGTTCCTTCGGTCAGGATGGCCACAATATTCTTTAGACCCTGGAGAAAATTGGTTAAAATAAAACTTTTTTTGAAATTGCAAAAAGAGTTCTTTTCGCATGTGCAATTAGAAAAGCTAGCCTGTTGAAATATTTTTTTCAGAATCCTGACCCTGAGAGAACAAAAATATGCCTAGGAAAAAGGAAAAAAGTTTGACGGTAACTCTTATCATGTCCTTGAGCTACAAACACAGCCCGCTTTGCCTGAGACTTCAGCCTTGGGTTAATTAGTAGAACTTCAAGCCAAGAAAAAAAAAAAGAGGCAAAGAGACATTTTAAATCTCAAGCGGAAACTATGAGATCCCTAACTGTCTGGATATATGTGTATGTCTTAGTATGTGTCTGTGCCTTTGGATAATGCTGCTGAGGTTAATTTGTAAATTAGCTCTATTTAATTGGCTTAAAAGAAAAGTAAGCGCTTACAAATGAAACAATTCTAAATACAAGAAAAATTAAGCTAAATAAATTTCAGATTCACGTGAACTGGGGAATATTCAATATTAAATTAATACTTGGTATTAATGTTTAAGTTTGTTGATCTAACTAATAAAG
Organism: Orcinus orca; assembly: GCF_937001465.1. NCBI lineage: Eukaryota > Metazoa > Chordata > Mammalia > Artiodactyla > Delphinidae > Orcinus > Orcinus orca. The sequence goes on along the minus strand of NC_064560.1, from coordinate 156,306,044 downwards.
ACATGGCTTTCGAGACATCAACATTAATACTTTTATTGTGCCTAGGTTTAATATAAACTAAATAAGATCTTACCATATCTGTTGCAAATTTGTCAGCAATGAAAATAACTCAATGTGAAGAAGCTTTTAAGAAAAGAAATACAAATGAGATAAGAGCTTTGGGTGAACTTTTTAGGAATAATTATGTTTTAGGAATGTCTACTTAAGAATAATCTCTCCAGATATTCGACAATTTAAAATATTTAGAGTTGTGCTAAATTAAGTTGAAGAATGGAAGTTTATTAAATAACTAGTCCATTTCCAAATAAAATAAGATACTGAAACTTTAATTACTGAACACTGGCTTCCTTTTACAGAGAAACAAAGGTTTAGAACTATTAATAAATGTGTTTGGTGCTCAATGAGATATTTTCTGTAAGTAGCACATTTTTCAAGGAATCATTACTTGGATTTATGTTTACCAATCTACAGAGTACTGATATAAAGGACAGTTCATGGTTGCTTAAGGAAAGTAGGATGTGTGTTTTCAGTAAAGAAGTTATGAGGAATGGAATTACATTTTATTAAGAAAAAAGGAAGTAGGTCTAATTTAGAGTTGACTGCTTCTGAATGGAAAAATAAGGTGAGAGATACAGAAAGTGATAAAAAGTTTTGTGAAAAGTGGACCCTGAGGAAAGAGTCTTATGCATGGGCAGGATTGACTAAGTTTAGAATAAATTTAATTAAGTAAATGAATTTTAAAAGTAAGCTGGTGCAAACCCTGAATTTGGCTTTTCCTTCTGTTAAGAGGACAAGTTTTCTTAAACTGTTGAACTGCCTTTGTTAACAGATTTTAAATTTCTTTACTTCTTAAGTGATCTGTTCTGTAGTTGCCTTTGAAATCTTTTATTGTTACCTTGGCTAAGTAAATAACTATCGCTTCTTTAAGTGTTGTGTGCCACAGCAGTAACCAAGTTACTTTGTTAATTTTATTATAATCAGGTTTTAAACGTGCCTTCTTAATATGCCTTCTCAAGTCTTTTGTCATTATAGACACTTACAGTTTCACTCTAATGTCTTTGCAAAAATGCTTCCTCTTCAAGAAGATTTATAAAAAAGGACTTTTGGGGCTTCCCTGGTGGCACTAGTGGTTGAGAGTCTGCCTGCCGATGCAGGGGACTCGGTGGTCCGGGAAGATCCCACATGCCGTGGAGCGGCTGGGCCCGTGAGCCATGGCCGCTGAGCCTGCGCATCTGGAGCCTGTGCTCCGCAACGGGGGAGGCCACAACAGTGAGAGGCCCGCGTACCGCAAAAAAAAAAAAAGGACTTTTGGATAAATACAAGTTTCTGACTTGCAGACTATAATGCTAAACTCGGTAAGAAATTGAAGAATTCTAATGAAAAACCTTATGGCTTCATAAAGCTGTTAACAAAAAGAATTAATTACAAAGGACTGAATGAACCGGTAAATACGGTTATAATTTTATGGGTTCTATCTGAAAAATTACTGGTTTGAATCTGTTTTCCAGGTGCAAGGAAAATATTCCCCTGAAACTGATTCTGATTTACAGTAATTTAGTAAATTATACCTTTGTAAGCAAAATTGAAACATTTACCTTTTCCGTCTGTCTGCTCCCTCCAGAGATGGGAAACTCTTAGGTTCTCAGCAGCTTTATCAGATAAATTAGGAAGTCTACCTCACAACAGGTACAGAAATTTCAAGGTATTTTGGGAACCTTGAAAGGGGAGGAATTCACCTAGATCTGGTAAGCAAAATCTGTGACAAGCCCTTGGTGTGACTTTCCTGGCCCTGAGAGGTCTTGTAAAAGTTCAGTCTGAGACTCCTAAAAATTTCCGCAAGCAAAAAGCCTATATGATCAATTACAGTTATATAAATCATTAGGCCAAGTTTATTGAGACCAGGCTGAAATTTGGTTCTCTCTCTGTTAAGAGAACAAAGTTTTCTTGGAATGCTGCTTTTAATAACAGACTATGTAAATTTCTTTGCCTTTAAGTGATTTGTATTTACTTTTAAAATCTTTTGTTACTTTGGTAAAGTAAATATTATTTCACAATGATCTATGAAGATCATGGCACTCTGCTTCTACAAAAATTAACCCCTCATTACCAGACTTTTGCCATCCTGATGTCCTTAAAACATGGCAGCAGTCTACTCCTACATCAGGGAATTTAAAATGGGTAAACAATAGCTGTCAATCAAACAGTCAGGGCTAAGGGAAATCCAAAACAGCCACTTGGCTTTTTGACAAACCTCATTTTTTATTTGATGGGATAAAGCCATCCCTGGCTACAGGGTTAATGCCCTCACAATGAAGAAAAAAAATTATGTTTACTGAATATTAAATTCTAGTTTTTTTAATTAAGGTCTGTGTTTACCAAGACTCACTTCCCAGATAGTTCCTTGCTGTTATGTTATATTGCTAAAATGTTTAATGGAATTATTAAAGGACACTCTAAGTTTGTTTCTGAAGCTTATCTCAGTAATCTATTTTTGGATGAAGATCAGATGCCCCACGACCTACAATCAGGGGATTATGCATACCAGAAAAGACATAATTTAAAGGACTATCTCCAACCTGGATGGATGGGGACCCATTTTGGGGCTGGCTAAATGACTCTCTTTGTAACTACACCCTCAGTTTTAATCACACTAGCCTGGAATGGGATCCCTGGTTAGAGGAGGATGAATATGATGTACATGAAGGTAATTCCACTTTGTGTTGGGGAAATTCAAGGAAAAACGCGACTAAGAAATATATTAATGAAGACCATATCCCCATAAAAAGCTCGGCCCTGGGAACGAAATATGTGGGGATTGGTGTGACCACCAGACACTTAGCTTAACCTCCCGACAAGACTCTCCTCCAAAATATAACATAATTCAACTAATATTCAGAAATTTGTTTTGCCAGTCCCTCCGTCACACTCATAATCAGTCAGAGCCCGGAATCTCCCCTTTATGTGTAGATGATTATTTCCTTGGAGTTTGGCCTTCCCAATATAATCCTAGGCCACAGTACCCCAGTCTATTTCCAGAGGAAAACTTCCAAAAGGTCAGGGCCTGGATCTGGGGACCCACAACGGGGGTATCCTTGAGGGGCACTGGATTTTCATCTCTATGCGGTAACGGGGTCTATCTGGATCTTCCCACACTTTGGGGGCTCCTGCACGATTATTGCTGAGGTCCCAGAGGTGACCATTATGACTACAAAGGATTTAGCTTCCTCAGGAGGCATCCCCAACCATGGGTCCTTCCTCGAGGAGGCCTTAAGACCTGTCCGGAAGAGGCAAAAACGAACCACTGATTGGGGGGGACACGGTTATGATAACCCAATTCTTGATTGGCCCAAAATAATACATAGTGTCTTTAGAGGGCTTTTCTGGTTTGCAGGCATACCCCTCTTAGACAGGAGCGTTCTCCATCTCACCATCATCGTCCAGGAGTCTTGGAAGGCTACAGTAGCAGCCACTGAGAAACAGCAGTCAGCCCTAGGCTCTCTGGCCGATGTAGTTTTACAAAATAGGAGGGCCCCGAATGTTATAACAGCTGAGGCGGGGGGTGTCTGTGCCCTACTAAATGAGACAGGCTGCTTCTATATTAATGCCTCCGGCCAGGCTGAAGAAGACCTCCAGAGTCTAAAGAAAAACATCAAATTAATAGAAGATTTAAAAGAGAGAGCAGGACAGGGCCCCAGCTGGCTTTCCAGCCTCCTCTCCTCTATGGGGATCCAGATATGGACATGGCTATTGCCCTGGTTGGGACCCTTAATCCTGATAGCCCTTGTTTTGTTGTTTAGCCCCTGCATTATTAACACATTATCTAAGTTCATCTCCCAACAGGTTCAAAAGATTCAGTTCCAGATGGTGCTACAAGGTTACCAGCCAGCTGGCACACGGACTACGTTGGAACAAGCCACCTTATCATTCTGTGGGCTCTCATCTCCCTCCGTAAATACACCCTGACAGAGAGAGGGCATCGGGAACCCAGGGCCCCTACGACGCCCCTGTCCAGCAGGAAGAATCTAGGAACAGTCATCACCCCTTTCCCCAATAACCTGGGTTCCTATGGCCCGAGATGGGGATAGGCAAATAGTCAGTCATGAGCGGGGTGTTAAGGGGCCAAAGATTTGGTCCATAAATAAAAAGAGGGGGGAATGCGGAGCCCTATATCAAGGACACCCTACCTCAAGGACACAGGACAAAAATTCTGGAATTAACCGAGCCCCCATAGCAACTGTTGCCATGGGCTCTCCTAATCTAAACCGGACAGCCCCCCAGCTCCATAGTAGGTAAAATAGTCACCATGTAGCAACCTTGTAGCACCCTGAACAATCACCTAATGCCATCCGCCAGCAGGAATTTTCTTTGTCTTGAGGCTATAAAGGTTGGCCACTAGCCCACAAAGGCGGTCGACTCTCCCTGGTCTATCAGGAAGTCGGCCCGCTGTATCTGCAGCGCCCCTCACTAGCTCTGCTCTTCGTTCTCAGTAAACTCACTCTTTTCTAAAATACTTCGTGTCTGGAAATTCTTCTTCCAACTCGGGCGTGGGCCACGACAGTCCTCACTGCCCGAAGGCCTCGAGCCTTCTCAAAAATGAGAGCTTGTGAAATGGGGGAATGATAGAGCCATGGCGGCAGCAGTTAGCTGTTTCATTTGCGTTAATGGGGCAGGGTTATATTCTCTCCTTGAGGACTTATGTGTTAACCCGGCACTCATATTAGGATGTTATGGGATTAGAGGAGCAATGTGCCACAGTGAGGAAAGGGAGATTCTCTCTGGGGGGCTGGGTTTGATTTGGCTTCACCACTTGCTAGCTGTGCGACCCTTTGTCAGTTATTTGACCTCTCAGTGTCTCTATTTCCCTAGCTGTAAATTGGAGATGATAATGAAACCTGTCTCATTGGCTGTTGGCAGGATTAAATGAATTCATATAAAGCACTTAGAAAAGTGCCTGACAAACAGTAAACTTAAGTGTTTACTACTATTGTTACTTCTTTTTCATTTACATTTTCAGTATGGAAATAGATGCAGCTGTATGTAATGTTGTTACTTACCTTTTCGAGTTGAACTCCTGCTCGGTGTTACTGCAGCCATAGAACACGACAGAGTTTGGTTCAGAAGCAAAGGAAAGCTTTTTTCTTTGATTAAAAAATGGAGGACTTCTCTGGTGGCGCAGTGGTTAAGAATCCGCCTGCCGGGCTTCCTTGGTGGCGCAGTGGTTTAGAGTCCGCCTGCCGATGCAGGGAACGCGGGTTCGTGCCCCGGTCCGGGAAGATCCCACGTGTCGCGGAGCAGCTGGGCCCGTGAGCCATGGCCGCTGAGCCTGCGCGTCCGGAGCCTGTGCTCCGCAGCGGGAGAGGCCACAACGGTGAGAGGCCCGCGTACCGCAAAAAAAAAAAAAAATCCGCCTGCCAATGCATGGGGCACGGGTTTGAGCCCTGGTCCGGGAAAATCCCACATGCCACAGAGCAACTAAGCCCGGGGGGCACAACTACTGAGCCTGCGCTCTATAACCCGCGAGCCACAACTACTGAAGCCCGCGCCCCTATAGCTGGTGCTCCGCAGCAAGAGAAGCCGCCGCAATGAGAAGCCTGCGCACTGCAACGAAGAGTAGCCCCCACTCGCCGCAACTAGAGAAAGCCTGCACACAGCAATGAAGACCCAAGGCAGCCAAAAATAAATAAATAAATTAAAAAAAAAAAAGAATGGAGAGATGGGAGCTCCTGCTCTAGAGTACACGTTCTCCCGACGGGCGTTAGGTGTGGCTGCTTTATAGGGATCTCATCAGGGGGGAGGGGGCGGAGTTCTCTCAGGACCAGGCACAGCTGCGCTGCTCAGGCTCCAGATCAAAGTGGAAGTGCCGGGTGCCACCATCTTGAATTGAGTGTCGGTCGCAGCGCTTCTGCACGCGGCCGGACGAGTGGCACGGCCATTTTGCACCAGGAACTCTGGTGTGAAAGGCTGGGTGCAAGGCCTCTGGATGCAGCAACCTATGAGTGAGGGAAACTAGACGAAGCACAAAGGAAGAGGTTAGACCTTATCACCTAGATTCCATCTTATTTTCCTTGGGGATGCCAGACGGTGACAAAGTGTTTTGGAGGGTCTTTTCTTGTGGTAAACGATACATAACATTAAATTGTCCATCTTAACCTTTTTTTTTTTTTTTTTTTTCGGTAGGCGGGCCCCTCATTGTTGTGACCTCTCCTGTTGCGGAGCACAGGCTCCGGATGCGCAGGCACAGCGGCCATGGCTCACGGGCCCAGCCGCTCCGCGGCATGTGGGATCCTCCCGGACCGGGGCACGAACTCGTCGGCAGGCAGACTCTCAACCATTGCACCACCAGGGAAGCCCCGATCTTAACCATTTTTTTAACAATAATTTTAAAAATAAATTTATTTATTTTTGGCTGTGTTGGGTCTTTGCTGCGTGCAGGCTTTCTCTAGTTGTGGCGAGCGAGGGCTACTCTTCATTGCGGTGCATGGGCTTCTCATTGCGGTGGCTTCTCTTGTTGCAGAGCACGGGCTCTAGGTGCGTGGGCTTCAGTAGCTGTGGCACGTGGGCTTCAGTAGTTGTGGCTCGCGGGCTCTAGAGCACAGGTTCAGTAGTTGTGGTACATGGGCTTAGTTGCTTCGTGGCATGTGGGATCTTCCCTGACCAGGGCTCGAACCTGTGTCCCCTGCATTGGCAGGCGGATTCTTAACCACTGAGCCACCAGGGGAGCCCAATCTTAACCATTTTTAAGTGTACAGTTCAGTGCCATTAAGTACAATACATTCACATTGTTGTGCAGCCATCACCACTATACCTTACCAGAACTTTATCTTCCCAAACTGAGACTCTGTACCCATTAAGTAATAGCTTCCCGTTCTTTTCCTCCTCAAGCCCCAGGAAACAACCATTCTACTTTCTGTCTCTATGAATTTAACTACTCTAGGTACTTCCTATAAGTGGAACCATACAGTATTTGACCTTTTGTGACTAGTTTATTTCACTTAGCATGTCATCTATGTGTGGCATGTGTCAGAATTGCATTCCATCTTAAGGCTGGGTAATATTCCACTGTATGTATATACCACGTTTCTTAAATCCATTCATCTGTTGATGAACGTTTGGTTGGATTCCACCTTTTGGTTATTGTGAATGTTGCTATCAGCATTGGTGTCTAAATATCTGATCAAGTCCCTGCTTTCAGTTTTGGGAGTATATATCCAAAAGTGGAATTCCTGGATTAAATTCTGTGTTTAATTTTTTGAGGACCCACCATACCACTCTCCACAGTGGATGTACAATTCAATTTTACGTTCCCACCAGCGATGCATGACTGTTCCAATTTCTCTACATCCTTGCCACACTTATTTTCTTCTTCTTAAAAACTTTTATAACGGCCATCTTAATAGGTATCGTATCTCGTAATTTTGATTTGCATTTCCCTAAGATTAGTGATGTGGAGCATCTTTTCATATGATTAGTGGCCATTTGTGTATCTTCTTTGGTGTCATGTAACTTTTTAGATACATATTTCCTAATTATTAACCCTAAATACTAACAGTGATGCAATCAATAACAATAATAACAATCTATTAGAAAGTAATGAGTATCTTCTGCTATGCCTAATACACAATATGGACCACATGTGCATATATAAATAGGAGCCCTAGCAAGGTAATGTGTTTTATTTTTCACCCAGCCAGTCATGATAGCCTAGCCAAGGTGACAATGCACAGGGGGTCTCCTGAGCAGAGGGAGTAGGATGGAGGATTTTCCAGGCAGAGACTGAAAGTTGTTCTCTTCTTCCTGAGACTCCTCCAGCTGCCACAGCACTTGCAGAAGGCAATTGACAGCCAGCATTCAGGGGCATTTCCTGGCAGCTGTAACAAGTATTTTGCAGAATTAGAGTCACATACATTATAACTAGAGCCATAAAAATACATTTCTTGGATACTCTGTACTTTAAATCTGCACTCTGAGCAATTTCAGTTGGGGGAACAAAGGATTCCTTGCAATGAAGGCTTCTGCTGATGGTATAAAGTGATGCGGTCATCACTTGATACAAGATAGATCTGGAGAAAGGTACAGGCAGATCTGAAGATGAGAAGACAAGAGATTGGCCTAGAACCAAGGCAGACACATTTCCTCTAGCTACAACTGCCTTAAGGTCTCACCAATATCTGAAGGATACAGGACCCCAGAGTTATTTATTCATCAAATGTGAACACAGAGGCTACTATGTGCCAGATGCTGTTTTAGGCTCACAGTGATGAACAGAGCAAAATCTTTGTAATCTTAGCCCTTACATTCTATTGTAAGAGGTAGAAAATAAATGATCGAAAACATAATGTTTGAGCTGGAGATAAGTACTATGCAGAAAATAGAAAAAATAGTCATTTAATTACACCTGTAAATTATTATAACTCTATATATAGTGTACAGTTACATATAAGCTATGTCTATACATAGTTTATTCCATAATATGGATTCAATCATCTCAACTAATCTCCCTCTTGTCTTTCAAAGCCCTAAGTAAAGAATATCTACAAGTATTATTTTTTATAAATTTATTTGGTTAGTTAGTTAGTTTTGGCTGCATTGGGTCTTCATTGCTGCATGCGGGCTTTTCTCTAGTTGCGGCAAGCGGGGACTACTCTTCTTTGTGGTGCGCAGGCTTCTCATTGAGGTGGCTTCTTTTGTTGCAGGAACATGGGCTCTAGGCACGTGGGCTTCAGTAGTTGTGGCACGTGGGCTCAGTAGTTGTGGCTCGTGGGCTTAGTTGCTCTGCAGCACGTGGAATCTTCCCAGACCGGGGCTTGAACCTGTGTCTCCTGCATTGGCAGGTGGATTCTTAAAAACTGAGCCACCAGGGAAGCCCTCTGAGTTATCTGAACCCGAGATCACCAGCCTGTGCCCAGAGTATGTGCACCAAGAAAGCAACCCTCTCAGAATGGAGCCTGATGTGAAAAACAATCAAGTAGAAGATGCACTGTTAAGTGCAAAAGGAACAGGTTGAAAATAGAAGAGTCAAGAGCATGAGAAGACACGCCACAAAGTGGATGAAAACATTTGCAAAACACACATTTGATAAGAGACTGTTATCCAAAATATATAATGAGCTCTTAAAATATAAGAAAGCAAAGACCTGATTAAAAGATGGTCCAAAGACCTAAACAGACACCTCACCAAAGAAGATAAACAGATGGCAAATAAACATCTGAAAAAATACTCCACATCATGTCATCAGAGAAATGCAAATTAAAACAATGAGATACCACTACTGTGTAGGAAAAACTCAGTTTTTCTGTGTATCTCTTTTACTCTCATACTACTACCACACTCAACAACACTTCTATCACCAGATATGTGAGGGTTTTCCCCCCACCAAACAGTTCTCTGCAACACCAGCTGAGCGTTCTACAATTTAACGCACTTCTGACACCACCTGGAGATAGCGTCAGATCCCACAGGTTAGGGCTTAGTCCTGCAAGACTGCCCCCACTCCAGATGCCAATCACCAGGATTCTGTGCTTCCACTGCTGGGGGGCTAGGTTTGATCCCTGTTCGGGGAACTAAGATCCCACAAGCCACATGGTGTGGTAGGAAAAAAAAGTATTTAATATATATGTGTGTGTATATGAGTCTATTGTGTAAGCCATACAGAAAAGTCTTACAAGATATATGTTTTAAACTTGGCCCTCAAATTCTTTGGTACTTCTTCCATTAAATGGTGGGGTCTGTGTCCCCTTCCCCTTGAATCTGGGCAAGCTTGTGGCTGTTTTGACCAAAAGAGTATAGCAGAAGTGACACTATGTGGATTCTAGAGTTAATTTATAAAATGTCAGGGAGCTTCTGCCTGGTTCTCTTGGAATGCTCACTCTCCTGGATAATTGCTCACTTTCTCTGGATAATTCTTCTCAGAAACCAACCGCCATGCTGTGAGAATCCCAAATCATACAGGGAGGCCAAACCTAGATGCTCCAGACTCCAATCAAGAATTGCAGCCGAGGGCTTCCCTGGTGGCGCAGTGGTTGAGGGTCCGTCTGCCGATGCGGGGGTCACGGGTTCGTGCCCCGGTCCGGGAGGATCCCGCGTGCTGTGGAGCGGCTGGGCCCGTGAGCCATGGCTGCTGAGCCTTCGCGTCCGGAGCCTGTGCTCCGCGGCGGGAGAGGCCACAGCAGTGAGAGGCCCGCGTACCGCAAAAAAAAAAAAAAAAAAGTTTTAAAAAAAGAATTGCAGCCGAGTCTGGCCTCTGCGTCATCCCAGGGCAACCAGCACATCTGTGAGTGAAGACGCCACCGGATGATTCCAGGCACAGCTCGTGAGTCACTAGCAGTTCTCTTGCCGGATGAGGCCCCAATATCTTGGAACAGAGAAAAGTCACTCCTTGGTCCCCTGTCTGAATTCCTGACACACAGACTCTGTGTGCATCATAAAATGTCTTATGCCACTAAGTTTGGGGCCATGTGTTATGCAGCAATGGATACAAAAAATAAATAACTAACAATAGACAACTAAATGCCAAAGTAGTAATGGGATTTAAAAAATTTTTTCTTATTTATATTTCCAATTTCTCTGTAATGAGTACATATTATATAAAAGCAAAACAACGTTTTGCAAAGAACCTCAAGAATAATTACAAAAATACTTAAATCTACTCTCTCTGAGACTGATTTCCTGTTCATCCAAGTTCTCTGACCAAGTTTTGAAACTCCAAAAGGAAACTCCAAAGAGAAACTGAAATTCCAAACTAAGAATGGAAAAGAGCTAAGGCCAAGCTGTGGATTGAATAAATGATCATGAAATTATTATTCTCTCCTACATTATATTTATTTTAGGAACCCAAATGATAAAATTTCACCGATTTTGAAAAATACCTGAGTTGTTGAGATGGGTGACTCCTAGGACTTATATAGGAAGAAGAAAGTTACAAAGTTACATTTGACATAGTAAATGCCACCAATTAACTATATAAACAAGATGGAACAAGCTCAGATTATGTGAAGAATGTGTATAAGCTCACAAACTGACTTTCGTTACTATCCAAACTATCCAAAGGAGGAATTAGTGTATCAGTTTTAGAGCAAGAGCTTGGTAGATTTTTTTAAAATAAACTTATTTATTTATTTATTTTTGTCTGTGTCGGGTCTTTGTTGCTGCGCCGTGGGCTTTCTCTAGTTGCAGCGAGCGGTGGCTACTCTTCGTTGAGGAGCACGGGCTCTAGGCGCGTGGGCATCAGTAGTTGTGGCGCACAGGCTTAGTTGCTCTGCGGCATGTGGGATCTTCCCAGACCAGGGCTCGAACCCGTGTTCCCTGCATTGGCAGGTGGATTCTTAACCCCTGCGCCACCAGGGAAGCCCTTGGTAGATTTTTTTATATTTAAAAATAAATTTAACTCCATAACAATTTAAAGATCACTTTCACATATGCTATCACATTTAAGCCTTACACCAACCACAGGTGTATGCATTATAAGTGACATTTTAGAGACATTTTAAAAACTGAGTTTCTTATGTGGCCCAAGGTCATATAGCAAGTAAATGACAGAAGACATCAAATGAGTAATCTGACTCGAGGAAAGTGCTTTTCAACGGATTCTCATGTAAGCGCAGTCTTCTTTCCACAGCATCTCCAGATGTAAGAATTCTCCCAAAGTGAAAGGGAACATTTCCTGCTCCCCAGTTGTGTGGGCTGAAATTAAAAACCCATGTATAATATGTCAGTCAGGGTTTCAGCCACAAGCAGGAGAAAACTGCTCTGGCTAATTTAAGCAGGAAAGGAAATCTATTGAAAAGATTTTGGACATCTCATGGAATTTGGGGGAGGCTGTGAACCCAGGTCAGGATCTATACTCACTGGTGCTGCCCCTAGGTACAGCCACTGTAACTTGCACCTCTGCCCCACCAACACTGGACATCTGACACTGGGCACTGTTGCCAGAGACACTGCACCTGTGTGTCCAAACAGCTACCAGACAGCTTTCGGCTGGGCTCCTTCCTCACAGTTATTTTCATTTCAAGGTCTAGGTCATGTGCCTGGTTGATTGGCACTGTCTTGGCTGAAAGAGAGGCTCAGGAAGTGCATTTCTGATATTTTCAGCTTCTAGAGTGAAAGCCTGACTCTGCTTCACAAGGCTACAGATTCCCCTTTCACAGGTTCATAGGATGGAAAGACAAAAGAATGAGTGGCCTTTGCCTATGATAAGGACCCCCTAGAAGGAAATTGAAGTTGGTATGGAATTTGCACCTAAGCGAACCTGATGACACCTTGTTTGTGCAAATGCTGACTACCAATAAATTAATGGCTATGTGATTTTATTTTCACTGGACAAATAATAACATACACTTTATAACATTTATCACCTGTCAGGCATCATCAGGAGCAGGTTTACTATAAAGCTAATGACAGGCTCTCATTTACAAAGGACCTATCCAAGGTCTTGAACTTAATTTTGGTTTTGTAATTTTGTATTCTTTTTCTTTGAAAAGAGACCTGCAAATTATATAAGCTTCTGGCCCCACAAAACCTGGATCCACCTCTGAGCACTTTACTAGATACTTTATATATATTAGCTCTAATTTTCACAACTACATAAATCACATAAGATAGCTAATAAAGGGTAAACATTGATTTATAAGCATTTGTGTACACCTGCACTCATGCCTACACTCACACTCTTTTCTAAAAAGGGTGATGCCTTTGTTTGCTGCCCAGCTCAATAATATTTCCCAGCCTCCCTTGCAGTTATGTGAATCAGTTAGCTTTTGCTGCATAACAAACAACCCTAAAACTTGGTGGTTTAAAACAGTGTGGCATATGTGAAGATGCACCATTCAGATTCTTCTTTGAGTGAGGACTCACCGCTTGATAGCAAGAAGTGGAATTAGCTGACAGCTTTCACACTGAGGCCATTCTCTTCTCAGGGTAGCACCTAGCCGGTGACTGAGCAAGGCACTGGTACAAAGGTCTAGCCATTTCTGTCCAATGCAGGACTCCCCTAATGGGCAGTCATTGCTCTGGAGCTCCTTACTGGGCGGATGGAGCCTTGTTAGGAACATCATGCTCTGATGGCCCCCCTGCCAAACCCTGCTCCCTTTTCCTTTCATGGTTTTTTAAATTTATTTATTTTTGGCTGCTTTGGATCTTCGTTGCTGTGCATGGGCTTTCTCTAGTTGTGGAGAACAGGGGCTACTCTTTGTTGCAGCGTGGTGGGCTTCTCGTTGTGGTGGCTTCTCTTGTTGTGGAGCACAGGTTCTAGGCACGCAGGCTTCAGTAGTTGTGGCTTGTGGACTCTAGAGCGCAGGCTCAGTAGCTGTGGCGCACGGGCTTTGTTGCTCCATGGCCTGTGGGATCTTCCCAGACTAGGGCTCGAACCCATGTCCCCTGCATTGGCAGGCAGATTCTTAACCACTGCACCACCAGGGACGTCCTCATAGGTATTTTGTATTCCTGACTCCATCTCAGCATCTGCTTCCCAGAGTACCCAACTTTCAACAAATAACCATTTATTTAGTTCATAATTCTGTGGGTCAGTGATGTGGGCTGGGCTCAGCTGGAGTGGCTCATCTCTGCTCCGTGGTCTCTCATCCTCCATCAGGCTAGTTGGATTTTTTCACATGGATTTGTTCAATTTTTCACATGGCAGATGGAAAGGACTCCATGAGAGAAAGTAGAAGGCATTTAAAATCTAGACTATGAACTGCCACAGCATCGCTTTTGCCATCATCTACCAGCAAAAATAAATCACAAGTCCAGGCCAGATTCAAGAGGAAGAGAACCAAACTCTGCCTCTTGATCAGAGGAGCTGTAGAGTCACAATGAAAAGGGTTGAGTACGGGGCAGGGTTAAGAATTGCAGCCAATTTGCAAACTGCTACAGTAGGTGTGGTCAAGTGATTAAGTTGTTAACAACTTAATGATAAAATGTTAGCAGAAGTGAAATATACGTTTATGAGCCTGGGTCTTCAGACAGAGTTGTGCCTCCTCCACACCCTCTTTTCTCTTCCCTCCATCTGGAATCCATCTTTTATTATGCAGATGTTGTCAATGAAGGGCTTTAGAAAGAACCTGGGTTCTTGAATAACAAGGAAGCAGAGCTGCACTGCTCACCTGGATGATTTACATCCTAGCTGTTGCAAGACAGAGAAAAAAACTTTTTTTCTTTAGACCAATGCATTTTGGGACTCTTTGTTATGGTAACTTATCACTACCCTAACTAATGCACATGAATATTGATATAGGTACTGAAACCTAGGGGAAAGTAAGTGTTTAAAGAGGAGTTTTAAAGACCCTTGCTGGGTGTTGTGCAATGTAATCCCCTCACTTCTTGAGTAACCTCATAGGCCTTCATCACTTTTCAATGTGGATTTTGCTTTATTTTTTCCCAGAAATGTCAATATACTGAATGGATCTTAAGAAAGCATGGGGCAACCAACAAGGACTACTTGCATGTGGATTGCAGTATCATTACCCCATTTTTAGACGGGGATACTGAAGTTATAAAGCAATTAACAGATGAAAATTGTATTCTAATCCTGACTTATCAGGCCCCAAACCTATTTCCCACCTAAGCAGTTATTAGTTTTATTTTTCCCTTGTGAGTATAGTAGGGGTTTTCTTCGCTGTGTTGCCATCTTTAGAGTGGGTAGAGAAACCTCCCATCCTACCCAATGGCAGGTGGTGGTCCACAGGGATACATTGCAGGAATGAGGCCAGGACTCTAAGACTAATATTCTCTTTGGATAAAGAGAAGCAAGAGAGTTCAGCCAAGTCATCAAGGAGTAACTCTTGCCAAAATTACTCCTTAGATGAAATTATGACTCATTTGGAATCTTTATTAATTAATTTGATGAGCGAGCAGCTGGGTTGGTGACATCTATGCAGAGATAAAGGTGGCTCGTGTTTCAGCCAGAAATCAGAAGAGAAATAGAAGCAGGTTTAAAATTGGCAAAATGCTACAGCACTCTCTGTCTGTTGCAGAGGCTTTTGAAGAGGCTTTGTTTCTGGCCAAAACTGTAATACATTAAATGGTATCTACATATCCCTTCAAACAATATATGTGTATATATGTGTGCACATACACAAAGGATTATATGGAAAGTGTAACATTTTATAACTGTACTAAGAAGCCAAGATTTGGTATCTTGTAATTTCTGCAATTGAGCAGGAAGGGGAAAATGTCTAAAGCCTGGCATTAAATTTTGCTTTCCAGTTCCAAATAACCATTTTAAATCTCAAGGTTTAAACAGCAATGGATTCAAAAAGAAATTTATATACATAATTTTTTTAACATCTTTATTGGAATATAATTGCTTTACAATGGTATGTTAGTTTCAGCTTCACAACAAAATGAATCAGTTATATATATATACATATGTTCCCATATCTCTTCCCGCTTGCGTTTCCCTCCCTCCCACCCTCCCTATCCCACCCCTCCAGGCGGTCACAAAGCACCGAGCTGATCTCCCTGTGCTATGCGGCTGCTTCCCACTAGCTATCTACCTTACGTTTGGTAGTGTATACATGTCCATGCCTCTCTCTCGCTTTGTCACAGCTTACCCTTCCCCCTCCCCATAGCCTCAAGTCCATTCTCTAGTAAGTCTGTGTCTTTATTCCTGTTTCACCCCTAGGTTTTTCATGACATTTTTTTTTTCTTAAATTCCATATATATGTGTTAGCATACGGTATTTGTCTCTCTCTTTCTGACTTACTTCACTCTGTATGACAGACTCTAGGTCTATCCACCTAATTACAAATAGCTCAATTTCGTCTCTTTTTATGGCTGAGTAATATTCCATTGTATATATGTGCCACATCTTCTTTATCCATTCATCTGATGATGGACACTTTGGTTGTTTCCATCACCGGTCTATTGTAAATAGAGCTGCAATGAACATTTTGATACATGACTCTTTTTGAATTATGGTTTTCTCAGGGTATATGCCCAGTAGTGGGATTGCTGGGTCATATGGTAGTTCTATTTGTAGTTTTTCAAGGAACCTCCATACTGTTCTCCACAGTGGCTGTATCAATTTACATTCGCACCAACAGTGTAAGAGGGTTCCCTTTTCTCCACACCCTCTCCAGCATTGTTTCTAGATTTTTTGATGATGGCCATTCTGACTGGTGTGAGATGATATCTCATTGTAGTTTTGATTTGCATTTCTTCTAAGGATTAGTGATGTTGAGCATTCTTTCATGTGTTTGTTCGCAGTCTGTATATCTTCTTTGGAGAAATGTCTATTTAGGTTTTCTGCCCATTTTTGGATTGGGTTGTTTGTTTTTTTGTTATTAAGCTGCATGAACTGCTTATAAATTTTGGAGATTAATCCTTCGTCAGTTGCTTCATCTGCAAATATTTTCTCCCATTCTGAGGGTTGTCTTTTGGTCTTCTTTATGGTTTCCTTTGCTGCGCAAAAGCTTTTAAGTTTCATTAGGTCCCATTTGTTTATTTTTGTTTTTATTTCCATTTCTCTAGGAGGTGGGTCAAAAAGGACCTTGCTGTGATTTATGTCATAGAGTGTTCTGCCTATGTTTTCCTCTAAGAGTTTGATAGTTTAAGGCCTTACATTTAGGTCTTTAATCCATTTTGAGCTTATTTTTGTGTATGGTGTTAGGGAGTGATCTAATCTCATACTTTTACATGTACCTGTCCAGTTTTCCCAGCACCACTTATTGAAGAGGCTGTCCTTTCTCCACTGTACATTCCTGCCTCCTTTATCAAAGCTAAGGTGACCATATGTGTGTGGGTTTATCTCTGGGCTTTCTATCCTGTTCCATTGATCTATCTTTCTGTTTTTGTGCCAGTACCATACTGTCTTGATTACTGTAGCTTTGTAGTATAGTCTGAAGTCAGGAAGCCTGATTCCTCCAGTTCCTTTTTTCGTTCTCAAGATTGCTTTGGCTATTCGGGGCCTTTTGTGTTTCCATACAAATTGTGAAATTTTTTGTTCTAGTTCTGTGAAAAATGCCAGTGGTAGTTTGATAGGGATTGCATTGAATCTGTAGATTGCTTTGGGTAGTAGAGTCATTTTCACAATGTTGCTTCTTCCATTCCAAGAACATGGTATATCTCTCCATCTATTTGTATCATCTTTAATTTCTTTCATCAGTGTCTTATAATTTTCTGCATACAGGTCTTTTGTCTCCTTAGGTAGATTTATTCCTATTTTATTCTTTTTGTTGCAATGGTAAATGGGAGTGTTTTCTTGATTTCACTTTCAGATTTTTCATCCTTAGTGTATAGGAAAGCCAGAGATTTCTGTGCATTATTTTTGTATCCTGCTACTTTACCAAATTCATTGATTAGCTCTAGTAGTTTTCTGGTAACATCTTTAGGATTCTCTATGTATAGTATAATGTCATCTGCAAACAGTGACAGCTTTACTTCTTCTTTTCTGATTTGGATTCCTTTTATTTCCTTTTCTTCTCTGATTGCTGTGGCTAAAACTTCCAAAACTATGTTGAATAAGAGTGGTGAGAGTGGGCAACCTTGTCTTGTTCCTGATCTTAGTGGAAATGCTTTCAGTTTTTCACCATTGAGGATGATGTTGGCTGTGGGTTTGTCATATACGGCCTTTATTATGTTGAGGAAAGTTCCCTCTATGCCTACTTTCTGCAGGGTTTTTATCATAAATGGGTGTTGAATTTTGTCAAAAGCTTTCTCTGCATCTATTGGGATGATCATATGGTTTTTCTCCTTCAATTTGTTAATATGGTGTATCACGTTGATTGATTTGCATATATTGAAGAATCCTTGCATTCCTGGAATAAACCCCACTTGATCATGGTGTATGATCCTTTTAATGTGCTGTTGGATTCTGTTTGCCAGTATTTTGTTGAGGATTTTTGCATCTATGTTCATCACTGATATTGGCCTGTAGTTTTCTTTCTTTGTGACATCCTTGTCTGGTTTTGGTATCAGGGTGATGGTGGCCTCCTAGAATGAGTTTGGGAGTGTTCCTCCCTCTGCTATATTTTGGAAGAGTTTGAGAAGGATAGGTGTTAGCTCTTCTCTAAATGTTTGATAGAATTCACCTGTGAAGCCATCTGGTCCTGGACTTTTGCTTGTTGGAAGATTTTTAATCACAGTTGCAATTTCAGTGCTTGTGATTGGTCTGTTCATATTTTCTATTTCTTCCTGATTTAGTCTTGGCAGGTTGTGCCTTTCTAAGAATTTGTCCATTTCTTCCAGGTTGTCCATTTTATTGGCATAGAGCTGCTTGTAGTAATCTCTCATGATCTTTTGTACTTCTGCAGTGTCAGTTGTTACTTCTCCTTTTTCATTTCTAATTCTATTGATTTGGGTCTTCTCTCTTTTTTTCATGATGAGTCTGGCTAATGGTTTATCAATTTTGTTTATCCTTTCAAAGAACCAGCTTTTAGTTTTATTGATCTTTGCTATCGTTTCCTTCATTTCTTTTTTGTTTATTTCTGATCTGATTTTTATGATTTCTTTTCTTCTTCTAACTTTGGGGGTTTTTTTGTTCTTCTTTCTCTAATTGCTTTAGGTTCAAGGTTAGGTTGTTTATTCGAGATGTTTCCTGTTTCTTAAGGTAGGATTGTATTGCTATAAACTTCCCTCTTAGAACTGCTTTTGCTGCATCCCATAGATTTTGAGTCATCGTGTCTCCATTGTCATTTGTTTCTAGGTATTTTTTGATTTCCTCTTTGATTTCTTCAGTGATCACTTCGTTATTAAGTAGTGTATTGTTTAGCCTCCATGTGTTTGTATTTTTTACAGATCTTTTCCTGTAATTGATATCTAGTCCCATAGCATTGTGGTCAGAAAAGATACTTGATACAATTTCAATTTTCTTAAATTTACCAAGGCTTGATTTGTGACCCAAGATATGATCTATCCTGGAGAATGTTCCATGAGCACTTGAGAATACTGTGTATTCTGTTGTTTTCGGATGGAATGTCCTATAAATATCAATTAAGTCCATCTTGTTTAATATATCATTTAAAGCTTGTGTTTCCTTATTTATTTTCATTTTGGATGATCTGTCCATTGGTGAAAGTGGGGTGTTAAAGTCCCCTACTATGAATGTGTTAGTGTCAATTTCCCCTTTTATGGCTGTTAGTATTTGCCTTATGTATTGACGTGCTCCTATGTTGGGTGCATAAATATTTACAATTGTTATACCTTCTTCTTGGATCGATCCCTTGATCATTATGTAGTGTCCTTCTTTGTCTCTTCTAATAGTCTTTATTTTAAAGTCTATTTTGTCTGATATGAGAATTGCTACTCCAGCTTTCTTTTGGTATCCATTTGCATGAAATACCTTTTTCCATCCCCTAACTTTCAGTCTGTATGTGTCTCTAGGTCTGAAGTGGGTCTCTTGTAGACAGCAAATATATGGGTCTTGTTTTCGTATCCATTCAGCCAATCTGTGTCTTTTGGTGGGAGCATTTAGTCCATTTACATTTAAGGTAATTATCGATATGTGTGTTCCCATTCCCATTTTCTTAATTGTTTTGGGTTCGTTATTGTAGGACTTTTCCTTCTTTTGTGTTTCTTGCCTAGAGAAGTTCCTTTAGCAGTTGTTGTAGAGCTGGTTTGGTGGTGCTGAACTCTCTCAGCTTTTGCTTGTCTGTAAAGGTTTTAATTTCTCCATCAAATCTGAATGAGATCCTTGCTGGGTAGAGTAATCTTGGTTGCAGGTTTTTCTCCTTCAACACTTTCAATATGTCCTGCCACTCCCTTCTGGCTTGCAGAGTTTCTGCTGAAAGATCAGCTGTTAACCTTATGGGGATTCCCTTGTGTGTTATTTGTTGTTTTTCCCTTGCTGCTTTTAATATGCTTTCTTTGTATTTAATTTTTGATAGTTTGATTAATACGTGTCTTGGCATATTTCTCCTTGGATTTATCCTGTATGGAACTCTCTCTGCTTCCTGGACTTGATTAACTATTTCCTTTCCCATATTAGGGAAGTTTTCAACTATAATCTCTTCAAATATTTTCTCAGTCCCTTTCTTTTTCTCTTCTTCTTCTGCAACCCCTATAATTCGAATGTTGGTGCGTTTAATGTTGTCCCAGAGGTCTCTGAGACTGTCCTCAGTTCTTTTCATTCTTTTTTCTTTATTCTGCTCTGCAGTAGTTATTTCCACTATTTTATCTTCCAGGTCACTTATCCGTTCTTCTGCCTCAGTTATTCTGCTATTGATCCCATCTACAGTATTTTTCATTTCATTTATTGTGTTGTTCATCATTGTTTGTTTCTTCTGTAGTTTTTCTAGGTCCTTGTTAACTGTTTCTTGCATTTTGTCTATTCTATTTCCAAGATTTTGGATCATCTTTACTACCATTATTCTGAATTCTTTTTCAGGTAGACTGCCTATTTCCTCTTCATTTGTTAGGTCTGGTGGGTTTTTATCTTGCTCCTTCATCTGCTGTGTGTTTCTCTGTCTTCTCATTTTGCTTATCTTACTGTGTTTGGGGTCTCCTTTTTGCAGGCTGAAGGTTCGTAGTTCCTGTTGTTTTTTGTGTCTGTCCCCAGTGGCTAAGGTTGGTTCAGTGGGTTGTGTAGGCTTCCTGGTGGAGGGTACTAGTGCCTGTGTTCTGGTGGATGAGGCTGGATCTTGTCTTTCTGGTGGGCAGGTCCATGTCTGGTGGTGTGTTTTGGGGTGTCTGTAGACTTATTATGATTTTGGGCAGCCTCTCTGCTAATGGGTGGGGTTGTGTTCCTGTCTTGCTAGTTGTTTGGCATAGGATGTCCAGCACTGTAGCTTGCTGATCGTTGAGTGAAGCTGGGTGCTGGCGTTGAGATGGAGATCTCTGGGAGATTTTCGCCATTTGATATTATGTGCAGCTGGGAGGCCTCTTGTGGACCAGTGTCCTGAAGTTGGCTCTCCCACCTCAGAGGCACAGCACTAACTCCTGGCTGCAGCACCAAGAGCCTTTCATCCACACCGCTCCTTAATTTGGGATGATTCGTTGTCTATTCATGTATTCCACAGATGCAGGGTACATCAAGTTGATTGTGGAGCTTTAATCCGCTGCTTCTGAGGCTGCTGGGAGAGATTTCCCTTTCTCCTCTTTGTTCTCACCGCTCCCAGGGGCTCAGCTTTGGATTTGGCCCCGCCTGTGCGTGTAGGTCGCCGGAGGGCGTCTGTTCTTTGCTCAGACAGGACGGGGTAAAGGAGCCGCTGATTCGGAGGCTCTGGCTCACTCAGGCCGGGGGTAGGGAGGGTCACAGAGTGCGGGGCGGGCCTGCGGCGGCAGAGGCCAGCGTGACGTTGCCAGCCTGAGGCGCGCCGTGCGTTCTCCCGGGGGAGTTGTCCCTGGATCCCGGGACCCTGGCAGTGGCGGGCTGCACAGGCTCCCCGGAAGGGGTGTGTGGATAGTGACCTGTGTTCGCACACAGGCTTCTTGGTGGCGGCAGCAGCGTCCTTAGCGTCTCATGTCTGTCTCTGGGGTCCGCACTTTTAGCCGCGGCTCGCGCCCGTCTCTGGGGTCCGCGCTTTTAGCCGCGGCTCGCGCCCATCTCTGGAGCTCTCTTAAGCAGCGTTCTTAATCCCCTCTCCTCGCGCACCAGGAAACAAAGAGGGAAGAAAAAGTCTCTTGCCTCTTCGGCAGGTCCAGACTTTTCCCCGGACTCCCTCCCGGCCAGCCGTGGCGCACTATCTCCTGCAGGCTGTGTTCACGCTGCCAACCCCAGTCCTCTCCCGGTGCTCCGACCGAAGCCAGAGCCTCAGCTCCCAGTTCCGCCCGCCCCAGCAGGCGAGCAGACAAGCCTCTCGGGCTGGTGAGTGCCGGTCGGCCCCGATGCTCTGCGCTGGAATCTCGCCGCTTTGCCCTCCGCACCCCTGTTGCTGTGCTCTCCTCCGCGGCTCCGAAGCTCCCCCACTCCGCCATTCGCAGTCCTTGCCCGCGAAGGGGCTTCCTAGTGTGTGGACACTTTTCCTCCTTCACAGATCCCTCCCGCTGGTGCAGGACCCGTCCCTATCCTTTTGTCTCTGTTTATTTTTTTCTTTTGCCCTAACCAGGTATGTGGGGGGGTTCCTTGCCTTTTGGGAGGTCTGAGGTCTTCTGCCAGCGTTCAGTAGGTGCTCCGTAGGAGTTGTTCCACACGTAGATGTATTTCTGGTGTATCTGTGGGGAGGAAGGTGGTCTCCACGTCTTACTCTTCCGCCATCTTCCCGGAAGTGCCTATATACATAATTAACTACATAACTGATTACACTTGCTTGAATATACACTTGATTAGTTTAGTGCTCCTTGAGTACAAGTTTCCAAGCAATAGTATATTTGGTGAATTGAAACAGAAATAGATAATGATAAGAAACTTACTGACAGCTAAATTAAAATAAAATTTTGAAAACATCTTCATATAATTCAAAACTATATTCATAGAAGTAATTCTTTTGTATATATCATGCAAAACATGCCAAGTAATAATGCTGTCAGAATTATTTCTCACAGACAAATACTGAAAGCTAGTGGCTCTTAACCAAAACTTGAAGCTGAAAGAAGCCTTGCACAGTATCTAGTTCAGCTCATCATGTTAAAGATGAAGGAACTGAAACCCAGAAAGGATTATTGATGAGTTCACAATTATTTCTTTATTATTAATAAGATACTATTATAATCCACCCCTCTATCCTTAGTGCTTTTAAGTATCTTCTTAATCTACTGCTGAAATAAAGAAGAGGAGAAATGAACTCTAGAGACCAAACCAATCTCAGAACTATGAGTGAATTTCTCTTTACCATTAAAAAGTATTTAATACAACATTCTTTTCACAACACGTTTTTATCTCTGCCTGGCACATAGTAGATTCTCAATATTATTTGAATGAGTGAATTCTTCCAGGGTAAAGAAAAAAAGCAAAGAAAATCAGACTTGTCCAGCGTATGGTTCATTGTAGAAAGGTCTTTCATTCCACCTCCACTGATCAGCTTCCCTTATCCCTCAAGTCTCAGTCTAAATGTCACTTCTTTAGGGAAGGAAAGCCTTTACTGCCCCCCCCCATCTCTAAGCACAAAACTAGGGTAATTGCATTTGTACTTATTCTGCACAGCCTTGGTCAGAATTTCATCTTTAATTATGTACGTATATATGTATTTAATGTGTCTCTTTCCCACTACATCAAAAGTTTCTTATCAGAGGTTTTGTCTGTCTTCACCACTATATCTCTAATACATCACACTAGCATTGCCCCACAACAAGCTCTCTCCAAACATGTTTTGACTATGCGGATAAATAAATGAGCAAATGAACAGACAACCCTGTGGCAAAATCACATTTGGCTTAGCAGACCTACAGAAGAATATATAATTTGTCTTTCCTTGAGTTGTTTAAAATGAGACAGGAAAGGAAATAAAGAAACCAATCATAACAGACATCTGAAAGTCAGAGTTCCAGATCAGAGGCAAATAGAGACAAAATTGTAGCAAGAAAATAAAATGGTTCTAAAGAAACATACTTAGGAAAAAAATGGCTCTGACCCGACATTTAAAAATATACCCACGTTTCCCACGATAAACAGGAGCAGTTTACCTCTGAAGCAAGCCCAGCAATGCTGGGGCAGGAGTAGTATCTCACAGGTGAACATCACTGAATTAATGAAAAGATAGTCTTAAGTGTGCTTTTCTTCATCTTTCTGTGTCGGCAACTGTTATGTAAAGGTCAAGATGTGAGGCAAGGAAAGTCTTACCACAGTTTTTAAATGAGAGTCAAAAGCCTTAAGGCAAACTGTTTTTGAAAAACCTCCATGGCTACTCAATTGACTTATTGGACAACCAACAAAAATGAACTCAAGCTCGTGGCTGTGTCCATCATAATGAGTGAGGCAAGAAATAAGAACCAGCTTTTCAAAATGAAGTCAAAAGCTTCAAAAGCAAAAAGGAGATCTAAACCAAAATGTAAAGGCTGTTACGTTAAACACAGGAAAAAAAAACCTGCCTATAATTTCGTGAACTACAAAAATAAAAAAAAAAGGAAGTGGCATACAATGGTTTATATACACTGTTTAAAACACATCTTGCAACTGGAAAAATCGAGTTCCAGAGAGGAAACACATACCGTGTGAAGCTTTTATCATCAAAGCCCAAAGCAGGTTCATTATACAAGGATTCTAGACACGCGGATCAAAGACAGAATCCCCAAAGCAGCAAGGTTTAGGGGACTCCTTATGTCATCAACATGAATATATCAGAGGAGACATGAAAAAAATGAATATGACAGTGATAACCTGCTGAGGAATGTGATATAATGGAGAAAGTTTGGCCGTCAATGCTCACGGTGCTTGCTATACTGAAATGAAGAAAGAAGAGAAAGAAAAACAAAAACAAAACACCTAATGGCAACGCAAAACAAAGCAGAATGTAGATGAATAGTCACTATGACTATATTCTAGTTTGTATGATATGTCTAGGGCTTCTGGCTTAAATTGTATGAAACCCTTTGAATAAAGATTTCCTTTTTTTTTTTTAACTGATGGAAATAGTATGTTTTTAAATTTTTTTTATTTTTTGTGTTTTTTTAATTGCAGTATAGTTGCTTTACAATGTGGTGTTAGTTTCTGCTGTACAGCAAAGTGAATCAGCCATTTGTATACATATATCCCCTCTTTTTTGGATTTCCTTCCCATTTAGGTCACCACAGAGCACTGAGTAGAAACCCATTGAGTAAAGATCTTCTTACCAAGTCCAAGCTCGCTGCACTTGCCCAGAACTGCTTGCTGCACAACAAGCCAATAAATTGAGAGACAAGGTGTTAGGGCAAGGAATAGTGACTTTATTCAGAAAGCCCACAGGCCAAAAAGATGGTGGACTAGTGAGTGTCCCAAAGAACCATCTTACCTGAGTTAGAATTCAAGCTTGTTTTAATCTAAAAGGGGAGGGGGGGCTTCCCTGGTGGCACAGTGGCTGAGAATCTGCCTGCCAGTGCAGGGGATACGGGTTCGAGCCCTGGTCTGGGAGGATCCCACATGCCGTGGAGCAACTGGGCCCGTGAGCCACAACTACTGAGCCTGTGCGTTTGGAGCCTGTGCTCCGCAACAAGAGAGGCCGCGACAGTGAGAGGCCAGCCTGTGCACCGCGATGAAGAGTGGCCCCCGCTCGCCGCAACTGGAGAAGGCCCTTGCACAGCAACGAAGACCCAACACAGCCAAAAATAAATAAATAAAATTTAAAAAAAAAAATAAAAGGGGAGGGGATGTGGTTTCGTTGTTGCAAACTTCTTGGTGTCAGAATCTTTTGTTCTTGCTGCTGTCCACGTAGGTCAGGTCATGATGTTCCTGTAAACCTCCAACAAGACAAATGCTATTCTCTGATCTACAACTTTTTCTCTCTGTGTGAATGGAAAAGTGTTATACCTTTAAAAGTCAGAGCCTAGAGAATGGTCTATCCTGTACATTTCAGGCTATAGGCAAAATTCTTAACTTGTAGCAAAAGCAATAGAATACAAAGGTTAAAGTAAAAGAAACAGATCAAATACTTAGAATACTGAGTTAGATCAATACTTTATGAAGAACATAAAGATATGTTCTTCTCTATTACAATCTTGATTCAGAAACATTTCATCTTCATCATAGTTGAGAGTTTTTTTGTGTGTGTTCTTTCAAAAGCTTTGTAAGCCATCAAACATCTGCTGACACACTATAGATAGCCCAAGAAATAATCTTTTAAAAAGGTAATTTACCTTTTCTTAAGATTCAAACTGAGAATCCCCACCCCTAACACTTTGATTCAGAGAACAGAATGGTATCCAAAGGCAAACCAGTAGTTTCATTAGGAGAAATTGTTTGAGAATTTTAAATGCTAAGGCTGGAACAGTAGTGCTTTAGACCAGTGCTGCTCAAACTACCTGTGATGAGGGACCAGGTTTTTGTCTAATCTGTTGCAGACCAATAATTTTGTAAAACACAATAAAATTGGATTACTGTGCTAGAAAAATGAAATTAAAAAACAAAAACATACTAATCATGAGAGAAAAATTAGACAAATCTCAATTAAGGGACACTGAACAGCATATCTGACCAGTTCTCCTCAAAACTGTCAAGGCCATCAAAAACAGCCAAGAGGAATCTAAGGCATTGTGACAACTAAATGTACAATGGTGTCCTGGGTGGGATTCTGGAATAGACAAAGACATTAGTGAAAACTAAGAAAATCTGAGTATAGACTTTATTAATAATAATAATGTATCAATATTGGTTCATTAATTGTAACAGAATTATTGTCTAAAAGGTTTCTAAATTCCCACTCTCAATTTCAGTACTTATCTCATTATAGTCTGTTAACAAACAGCTCATGGACTGGCACTAGCCCACGGACCACACTTCATGTAGCACTGGTCTAGGCAACTGCTTCCCAAATACCATGGTGAAATTTTCATTGGGCATACAGCCAATTAGAAAAATGAGGATAATGAATTGAGTTTTCCATAAAGCTAATTTGATGGAAAGGACCATCCTATATTCTGAGATTATCTCCTTTCCAAATATTTAGGGGTGTACGTGTTTGTGTATGTGTGTGAAACAATGGAGAGTAGATGCTAGTTGTCTTCTTTTGGATGCTTTTGCCTACAAATTATTGAAAAATGACTAAACAATAAAGATATTTATCATTTTTCATACAAGAAGCTTGCACTTAAAGGGGTTCCAAGGAAAGTCATGTGCTGTGATTCCAACAAGGTTCCTTTCATCCTTGGACTGTGTCATCTGCTGTGTGTTGGCTTGTCCCCTTAAGCTGGCTTTCCTCATGGTCCCAAGATGGCTGCAACAGTTCCAGTTGTCCCATGAAGACAACAATGTCCAAAAAAGAAAGGCTGCCAGGGGTGATTTACCATGAAACTAAAGAAGCTTAAGCTTTAGAACCCATCACTTTGACAGGCTCCTTACAAGGTCCTGGAGAGGACCCTAGCAATGCATTCACCTGGTCCTATATTTTTGTAAACTGTGAAAAAGCAAGACAATTTTACACCTTTTTCCTTAAAAAGGTCCCCCAAATTGTACAAGCTTCAATCTCTACAACCTGAATCCTACCATGAAGAGCACTTTTTCTTCATGTATCTCTCTTTTTATGAGTAAGAAAAACCTTTCCCAGAAATCCTGCATTATATCTCACTGGCTAAACCTAAGTCAAGGCTCACTCCTAAACAAATCATTGGCAAGGGAGTTGGGATTACATAATTGGCTTATACTAATCAACATTCACCCCTTGTTGCAGAAGGGGAGCCCAATTTTCCTGAATCCCCTGGCTGCTAGACACCTGAACAAAATTGGAATTCTACAAACAAGGAAGAAGAGCATGAGATTTTAATATCCTACCAATGGTGTCTGTCATAGAGAGGTTTTTTTCCCCTTAATTTTTATTTGCAAAACTAAAAGTTGGTGACACAATGTTGGTCCCCTAATTTTTAAAAAAAAACTTTACTGGACAATAAAATTTATAAATCTGGGAACTTGTAGGCAAATCAATGAAAAGAATGAACACAATTAATAACTTTAAAAGGCTTAGGTCTGGTTACTTAGAAGTAGAGCCTGAGATGGGACTGGTGAGTCATTTATTGAGCAGTGCTCTCTGGAGAAGCCTGCAAGGGAGAAGGGTAACCGGATAGGCCAGGAGTAAAAGCTAAGCAAAACCATAGGTTCAGCTGGAGTCTAGCTTCACACGGATCCCATGGGGAGCTTTGGAATGTGTCTTGCATCACAGAGTTAGTCTCCCCTTGAGGCAAAGAGCTTTGTTCCCCACATCAATCAGTTACTGGTTGGCTGAGGGTAAGTGGCTAACAACCTCCCAGGCATCTCTGGATGAGCTAGTTCTCTCTGGACTAGAACAATTCTCTGGGGAAAGGTGCAGCTGTGAGTGGTTTGCCACCAACACGCACAGCAGCTGAAGGATGGGTTGGACAACCCAGTAAAGAGGATCTGGGTGGGGCTCCAACCATGTCTAATATATGCCGTTTCATCAAGTGGTTTTCTGGTGATTAATTTCAGAGGGAAAAGTGATGGAACAGTTTTGTTCACATAAATACCTAGTATAGTGAACAGGCTGGACTCATCACTTATAATCATAAAGCAACTTAATTTTGCCTTTCACAATCCTTTCAGATTGATTAGATGGAGCTAGTCCCTCCTTTACCTCTGAATGAACTCAAGCAGTCTCACGCCTTTTCTGATCTCTTTTAGGAAACAAAAATCCTTACCATGACTTGACATCAGCAAACCACCTTTAGTTGAAGTGGAATGTCTAGGCTCTTACACTTGTCGTGCTTGCTAACCATGGTTGCTGACCCCCTAGGCGGAGAGGGGAGTGAGCAAGAGGAAGACGTAAGGAAGCCAGGAAACTTCTCATATGAATGACCTTAAACGGCCTTGAAGACTTTGTCCTGGCAGGTGTTTCAAGCTGACTCTTTCCTTTTGTGGGTAACTTCCATGGTTTCTTCAGAGAAGTCCCAATCAGAGATCTTTCACTTGTAGCTTCCTTGATCTGAGCAATCATATCTCAGGTCTGTCTGGTCTGTCTGTCTCACTCCTTCTGTAGCCCATGGGAACCTGGTGATTTTTTTCAGAGTCTCTGCTAGGCCCTCATCACCCACACCCCCAGGAAACCCTATCAGACAGTATGTGTGGAGAGGTACCCTCACCTCTCTCTCACATCTAGGTCTTGGGAAACAGGCAGCCTTAGCCCCACTAAAGTTTATTTGTATGTCAGCAGCTAGCCAGCCCACTCCCTGTTTCACTAGGCTTGAGCGAGGAGCACCTACCCACCAGCTCTACTCTTTGGTGGCACTCGGGGAATCCATATCATAGCTCTCTCCAATCCTTTCTCTCTCAACCCATCTGTGCTCTCAGCGTGGGTGAAGGATTTAAGAGCCACTTAACTCTGTGTGGTCCTCCATATTTCAATTTAAATGAATCAAAGTTGAGAATTCCCTGGCGGTCCAGTGGTTAGGACTCTGCACTTTCACTGCTGAGGGCGTGAGTTCAATCCCTAGTTGGGGAACTAAGATCCCACAAGCCACGTGGCGCAGCCAAAAAAATAAAAATAAATAAATAACTAAAAATTGCATAAAATTAAAAATTCAGTCATGCCAAGTGCTCGACAGCCACTTGATGGCTAGAGGTTAACATTTGGAAAGCGCAGATGCAGAACATCTCCATCATGGTAGACGGTTCTATTGATTCTTGAACACCTACTTTAAAGTCTCTGCATGGTGGTCTGTCTTAGAACTTTGGGTATCTGAAACATCACACCATAAAGCCTCAAGCAAAGCCTCATAAACGGTTGCACATACATTTAAAAATGTGAGATGTATTAATATAACTACATAGGATTTTCCCGCGAATCTCATTTCACGTGTGGTAATTATTACATTCTTAAAGTTGTAAAAATGTTACAAGGACTACTTCAATCCTTCAGCTTATATTCAATTAATATGCTATAATTTATCTCAGAGAACATATTTTCATATCATTTAATAGTGTTTATATTTGCTGAGTTTGCACTTTTGAAATTATTCTCTGTAATATTTTATGTCCAAGGCAACAATAGTTTCAAAATGGTTCATTGAGGGAGTTCTTTGGTGGCCTAGTGGTTAAGATTCAGGGCTTTCACTGTCGTGCCCCGGGTTCAATCCCTGGTCGGGGAACTGAGATCCTGCAAGACGCACAGTGTGGCTAAATAAATAAATAAAATAAAAATGGTTCATTGAAGTGTAAATATAGTAATGAAAATAATAATATAAATGCTATTATTGAGAACAACCAAATAAATGTAAAAAATGATCAGGAATCTAAAACAGAGAATGTGAGTCTAGTCATGCTGCGACAAGTGAATTGTGAGTATACTGATTTCCCACAAGTAACCAAATATAAGAAGTATAGACAGGAAATAAGATAAATCTTTGAAATTGAATGATAGTCATTCATCAGTTTATTCTCTAGTTCTCAGCATGTTGTCTCCTTCAAACTTTGTCAAATAGTAGCACTGTATCCTTTGTGCAATGTTCAAACAAAGCATCATGACCACTCATATGAACCAACCATCTGTCCTATTCCAAAACAAACAGAAAATAATGTTCTCCAATATGAAAACAATAAAATTTGCTGCTAGATTAAAACAATGCCTATGTTCATTCTTATGAGTCATTAAAAGTAGGTGCATGTCATGGCATTGCTGAACAATAGTTGCAAAGCAAATGACAAGAATCATATTCAGAGAGAAGACTGAAAAAGCTATTGGCAAATCCTTTAATGAATGACTCTATTGTAGATGCTACTAACAAAGGCACGCATGGTGGAAGAGCAGTTACTATCCGTTGTGGATACTAGTACTTCACAGAGGAGGAAATCGCTGATGAGAATTGGGGTACAAATCAGCCCTTGGCATATTGTGATATAATATGTGCATGAGAAGTTCTGGGTGACTTTTTGTTCTCCTTATCCCTGAAAACCCATGCTAATCATTCATTTGGTCAAAGTTCTGTGAGTCATAATCTTAACAGGACATAAGTGTGTTGAGATCAGCACTGACAAAGCACCAGACAGGTATGTGACAAGAATGATATTTAAATAAAAGAGGCTGCACCTGAATGCCAATTCACATTGTATTTTATTCAGAGAGAATAGTAGGCAGTTTTACACATACCCACGCACACACACACACACACACATACACACCCTGTTGTTTCTGTTTCTCTGGAGAACCTTGATTAATACAAGCCCCTTTGTGACCTCTGGGAAGGTAGACCCCCATGCCCTGTGGTATGGTATTTGTCCAGGTCCAGAAGTGACAGGAGGCACCAGAACTCCCAGGCACAGGGATGGTTGGCCTGGACGCAGGATCACAGCAAGGGGGGTGACCCAGCCCTCCCAGTGAGAGGTTGGTCTGACCCAGGGAGCAGAACCACGTGGGCTGCAGTGGAGTTGGGTGGCTTTGGTTGTGGCTAAGGTAGAATAAATAGCTAAGGGTTCAGGACGTGGCATCCAAGGAAATCTCAGGAGCATAAACTGTATCTGAAACTGACCTGAAGCTAACTTCAAGCACCAATTATCTAGATTTTTAATGATGAAGGTAAAACATCAGGATTTCTTCAGAAAACTGCATTGTGTGCTATTGGCTCAATCACCAAGACCTTAGATTTTCACTAACTCCTGATGATTCTTCAGATATCTGGGAGATAAACCAAGGATGTATTATTCAGCCTATTTTAAATCACATTCAAAAGCTGCAACAGTGAATCAATCACTTCCAGAGTCTACTGTGACCAAAGAATGTATTAAGAATCCATTTACCTCACCTCCCCTAAATGAACGCGTTCAAACTTCAATGGTGGAGTGTGACATGCTACGGTTCTGGCATCTGATGGAGCCCTAAAATAGTTTTCTACTTCTGTATAACGGATAGCCCCCAACCTTAGTGGCCTAAAACAACAATAACCACATATTTGTTTACAATTCTGCAATTTGGACAGGCCTCAGCAGGGACAGCTTGTCTCTGAGCTGTTTGGTGTTGCCTGGGATGGCCTGACTAAGGGCTGGGCTGCAGGTTTCCCCACTATCAGAAAGCAAAGCGTTCCTATGAAACCTTTTGTAAGCCAAAACGGCATAAAGAAGAGAAGCAATTACCTTAGGACACATCTTGCTAAAGAATGCACAGACACAGTTCAAAGATATGGAGGCTCAATGCTGAGATGCTGAGTGTAGCTCCCAGGGGGAGAGCTTGGTCGTGCCCCACTTGCTGCTCGGGGTGCGTGCTACCTGTATAGGGCTGCTGCAAAATGAAGGCTGAACGCTAGTTTAACTTTTCACCTTTTTTGCTAAAAGCAAAATCCCCTTTGGATTTCTTTGGGTTAGAGGAAACAAGTGAGTTCTAGGTGTACGTCTTTCGTAAAAGCGAAGTGACGTAAAGCGAAATTTTGAGAGGCAGGCAGGGGATAACTCTGAGAATGGTCTTATTCACATAGCTGGCAGTCGGTTCTGGCTGTCGGCTGGGAGCATGACTGGGGCTGTCTCTGGGACACCTAGGTTCTCCTCAACATGGCCGGCTTGAACATTCTTAGAGCGAAAAGGCTGCGTTCCAAACGGGCTTCCCTGGTGGCGCAGTGGTTGAGAGTCCGCCTGCTGATGCAGGGGACACGGGTTCGTGCCCCGGTCCGCGAAGATCCCACATGCCGCGGAGCGGCTAGGCCCGTGAGCCATGGCCGCTGAGCCTGCGCGTCCGGAGCCTGTGCTCTGCAGCGGCAGAGGCCACAACAGTGAGAGGCCCGCGTACTGCAAAAAAACAAAACAAAACAAAACAAAAAACAAAAAAAAAAACACGGAGCATTTCGAAGGGGAAAACTATGTAGAGGATGGAGGAGATTTCACCTCTTAATGAGAGGAGTAGCAGAGGATTACTGCAAATGGCTGTGGGATGGGGGGTGTTGATGTTTGTAAATTGGGGTCCACATCTATCCAACTAATAGCGAGAATTATCTGAAAGAAAAACCAACACTTGCCGCTATTAGCCACCTATCATTGTGAGTTTGGGTTTTCTAACTGAGTTAGAAATAAACAGTAAGAAAAGAAACCAATGTGATCTATAACTCAAGTTATCCACTCTGACCCTGGCTTGACAAAAATTGCATACAATCCTTAAAAATCTGAAATTATCATCATAAATTTTGAATATTACTTTTTACTAGTGAGGAATCTTTTAAAATTTTCACCTAAATTTTTCAGTTCACAAATATGCCAAACACTGATAAGGGGTCAAATGAGGCTGAAAGTGTAAGAAAAACTGCCTTATGCACATCTGTGAAAAAATCACAGAGAAAATGGTCTCATCTGACCTTCTAAGATTTAAATATCAACTCACTGTTGAGGATCCTGAAAGCAAGAGACATTGCCATACTAACAGATAAGATATTTCACAAGGACTCGATACAGGATCCAGGAAGGCTATGAGTACATTAAAGGCAATTAGAGACACAAGCCATCATCACAATTATGTTCCCAGTTCATGCTCCCAGATATCTCACTGGGTATTTAAATATTAAAATCTAAAAACTTGCCCTTGGGGGCTTCCCTGGTGGCGCAGTGGTTAAGAATCCGCCCACCAATGCAGGGGACATGGGTTCGAGCTCTGGTCCGGGAAGATCCCACATGCCGCGGAGCAGCTAATCCCGTGCGCCACAACTACTGAGCCTGTGCTCTACAGCCTGCGAGCCACAACTACTGAGCCCACGCGCCACAACTACTGAAGCCCGTGTGCCTAGAGCCTGTGCTCCACAACACGAGAAGCCACTGCAATGAGAAGCCTGTGCACCGCAACGAGGAGTGGCCCCACTCTCCGCAACCAGAGAGAAGCCCGCGCGCAGCAAAGAAGACCCAACACAGCCAAAAATAAAAAAATAAAGTTAATTAATTAAAAAAAAAAACTTGCCCTTGGGACTTCCCTGGTGGTCCAGTGGTAAAGAATCCACCTTACAATGCAGGGGACGACACGGGTTCCATCTCTGGTCGGGGAACTAAGATCCCACATGCCCGGGGCAACTAAGCCCGCGTGCCACAGCTACTGAGCTCGCACACCTCAACTAGAGCCTGCATGCTGCAAACTACAGAGCCCACACACCCTGGAGCCTGCACGCCACAACTAGAGAGAAGCCCGCACACCACAACGGAGAGCCTGCGTACCGCAACTAAGACCCAATGCAGCCAAAAATAAATAAATCTTAAAAAAAAAAAAAAATCTGCGCTTCCATTGCAGGGACCCTGGGTTCCATCCCTGGTTGGGGAACAAAGATCCCCCATGCCGCATAGTGCAGCCAAAAATAAAATAAAATTAAAAATAAAAATAAATAAAAATGTGCCCTTCCCCTAAATGAGTAAGATCAATAGATAATCAATAGAGATTAGAATAAAAAATTTGAAGATCGATTTGTCTTGGCTTTGGGAATGGGAATTCTGATAATAATAATGATCAGCGTGCACATGTTTACTGAGTTCTAAGCATAATGCTAAGCACTTACTTTCATTCTAACCTTACTATTATTACTGTCTTAGATTCAGTCTGTTTGTGCTGCTTTAACAGAAATACCATAGAATGGGTAGGTTATAAACAACAAAAATTTAGTTCTCACAGTTCTGGAGCCTGGAAGTTTGAAATGAGGGTGCCAGTATGGTTGAGTTCTGGTGAAAGCCCTCTCTCTGGTGGCAGACTTCTAGTTACATCCTGAATGGAAGAGAGCAGAGAGAAGCAAGCTCTCTCGTGAGTCATGTAAGAACACTAATCCCATTCATGAGATTAGCTCCATCCTCATGACCTCATCTAATCCTAACTACCTCCCAATACCATCATGCTGGGGTATAAGGGTAGGGTTTCAACATATGACTATTAGGGGGACACAAACATTCATCCCTGCAACGTAGGATCACTGTTCCCAGTTAACAGATGAGAAAACTGAGCAGAAAAATGTTGAGTAAATTGCCATGTTGAATAAATTGCGCTGATACTTGATAGTTTTATAGGTCCAAATTGAGTGTGTCTTACTCCAATCCATACCTTTAGCATAATGCCACACAGGAAAGGTTCTGTGGGCTGTTGGAAATAAAGAGCCTCCCCAAGAGGCTGGGAGTGATGCTTCCACTGGAAATAAAAGATAAACTCAGAGAAGGGAGAAAATAGACAAATCAACAAGAAGTCTGCAATTGTGATTCATAAACATCTAGGACAGAGTTCATTTATTTGATCATGAAAGAAAAAGACAGCCCCTGGGAGCCCAGCAAGAGCATCAGAGGGCACAGAAAGGATTAATGAGAGGAGTTTTCAGGCATCATAAATGGACAAATTTTCACAAGGTCCAAACTATGGCAGCATGCAGAACAGAGAGAGAAAAGGGCTGAATTATACTTTATGTCAATTAAATATATTCCTCTTAAACTCAGTGGTAAAGGTTGAGTTCCAGATTTCAGATTCTTGGAATTTGGGGAGAGAAGGGATTACACCAACTCAGGCATATTATATAAGATTATTTAAGTGGAAAAACTGGGGCAAATTCGAACTGATATGGGTAATACAAGAAGAAGTTCTTCCATCTGTAATTCCCATGGAAGAGTTTGTGGACTTTGCAAACTCTCTGCTTGCAGATACTACAACACCATGGCCTCACAGATTGCTGGAAAGTGTACACCTCACAAAAGGGACGATTACTTCTATTAACATGGATGAATAAGAAGACTGAAAACAGGATTCTCTTGGGCTCTAAACACCTGAGGTAAGTTCAGTTATGTAAACCGAATCAGATAGAGCTTACAATAAACCCAAGAGTTACCCTGAACTGCTGGATTATTTAACGGAAGAATTAACAAAATGCTTTGCTGATTTTTCTAATAGTTACTACAACCTTCTGAAATTAATAATTTAATAAATCCCATAGAATGAATAAATGTGCTTTTTTATTCAATTCTCTAGAAGAGTTTGCATTGAATGTTTGTTAGAACTTGTCCTCAAAATTATCTGGAGCAGTTGTTTTCTTTACGAGAATCTCATTTGAAATTACCAATTCCATGTGTTTAAAGGAATACACAGTGTTGGGTTTGGAATTTTTGTTAATTTTGGTAAATTACTTTTTTACTAGGCATTTGTTCATTTATATTTATTTAAAAATGAGTTTTTCTCTTAACTTCTTTCTAATCTCTGCTGCCCCTTGTGTTATGTCCCAGTTATTTCCAGTATAGTGTTTTTGCACCCTTTCCCTTTTTTAAACTAATCTTCCAAAGGTATGTTAATTTTATTAGTCATTTCAAAGAACCAATTTTTTGCTTTTTGATTCTTTTTTTACCTTTGTTTTCTATTTCATTAATTTCTACTTTATTAGTTCCATACTTCTACTACTCCTGGGTTTATTCTGTTGTTACACTAATAACTTTTAAATTAGCCACTTACGGGGACTTCCCTGGTGGTCCAATGGCAAAGAATCTGCCTTCCAACGCAGGGGACACAGGTTCGATCCCTGGTCGGGGAACTAAGATCCTACATGCCATGGGGCAACTAAGCTCACGTGCCACAACTACTGAGCTCGCACGCCTCAACTAGAGCCTGTGTTCTGCAAACTGCAGAGCCCACGCGCTCTGGAACCCACGCATTACAACTAGAGAAGAGAAAACCTGCACACCACAACTAGAGAGACACCCGCGCGCTGCAACAAAAGATCCCGCCTGCATCAACGAAGATCCCGCGTGCCACAACGAAGACCCGATGCAGCCCAAAAAATAAATAAATAAATAAATAAATAAAATTAGCTCATTAATTTTCTGTCTTTTGGCTTTTCTAAATTATCCATTTAAGATTATAAGTTTCCCTCTATGCATTGCTATAGCTGAATCTCCAAAATTTTTATATGTTGCATTTGTTTTTATTTTTCAGTTCTATGTATTTTAAATTTCCCATTATGATTTCTTTTTTTACCTGTGAATAATTTTGCAGTTTATTTTAAAGTTTGCTAATGTATAAGATTTTCATGATCATCTTTTTACAAATTGATTTGCATTTTAAATGCATTGTGGTCAGAAATTGCAGTTCCAATTCCTCAAAATGTATTGACACAAGTTGTGGACTATTAAGTAGTCAAATTTCACAAGGATCTGTATGGCATGAAAAGAATGTGCATTCTCCAATTGTTTTATGGGGTCCTATATATGTCCGTTAGATTGAGTTTGTTAACTGTATTATTCAAAATATATTTATCTTTACTGATATTTTCATCTATTTGATCTATTCATTACTGGGTGAATGAATTAAAATCTTTCACTATCATGGGAGATTTCTCTTTCTCCTTGTAGTTTTATCAATTTTTTAGCCATATATTTTGAAGCTATATTATTAAGTACATTCAAATTTAGAATTGTTATAAACATTCTTCTTGTTAATTTGTGTGTGTATGGTATTATATATATATATATATATACACATATATATATACCCGTACAAGTATACACACACACACACACACACACACACACACACAAACACACACATGCTTGTGGTAACCGTCTTCCAAGATAGCCTCTATGGTCCCTACCTTCTGGTATTCACACCCAAGTGCAGTCCCCTCTCATTGTGCCTGCATTGGTCTGTGTGAACAGTAGAATACAGCAGAAGTGATAGTGTGTCACTTTTGAAATTAAATTATATAAGAATATGATTGCCATTTGGGGTGCTCTCTTGTGCTCCCTCTCACTTTCCTTCTTTCTATCACTCCCATCACATTCTCTGGGGGGAGCAAGTTGCCATGCATTAGCAACCCTATGGGAGAGGCCCACGTGGTGGGAACTAAAGCCTCTGGTCAGTTATCAGCAAAGAACTGAAACCTGCCAGCAACCATGACGGTGAGCTTGGGATGGGATTCTCCAGCCCCAGTCAAACCTTGAGATGACTGCAGTCTCATGAGAGACCCTGATCTAGAACCACCTAGGTAAGCCACTCCTCGATTCCTTATTCCCATCTTCAGTGAAACAGGGAGATACTACCATTTCAAACAACAATCATGAAGAACGTTTGCCAAACACTTTCAAATTTGAACAGAAATGGTGGGAGAGCCTTGGACCTCAGGTCGGGTATATGTATTTCTGAGAATAGGTGACAATTCCAAAGAGTCTTTGATTAAAGCACCAAGATTAAGGGGTGAGGGGAGACCATGGGATAAGCAGTGGTTGCCCCAAACGAGATGCCAATTTTGCAATGTGAAGTGGCAGAGGAGGGATAGCTGAAGGAGAGACCATGATAGCAATAAGTTGTTTTGTCTATAACCTGGTCTAGAGCTGAGAAAAAGAAAGAGAGTTTAAGGGATTTTCCAGAGGTTAAGGGATTTTACTGTATACCACACTAACCTCCTGAATGCTAAATATGAAGAGTATATGAACGCTTAGGAAAGAGGAAGTTGTAATTATAGGAACGTGAAAACTACCCAATTTTTCTTGACCTCCTCCCCCAACAAATCTCCCCCTGCTGACATCAGAAATAAACCATCCAGGGTCTATGCATATATACTGGAGGAAGAAAGAAAAGAGTAAACGAATGTAATCAAACTGCAGACAAAGAATATGTATAAAAGAGGAATTATCCAGGCTTCCCTGGTGGCTCAGCGGTTAAGAATCTGCCTGCCAATGCAGGGGACATGGGTTCGAGCCCTGGTCCGGGAAGATCCCACATGCTGCGGAGCAACTAAGCCCGTGCGTCACAACTACTGAGCCTGCGCTCTAGAGCCTGTGAGCCACAACTACTAAAGCTCACGTGCCTAGAGCCCGTGCTCCGCAACAAGAGAAGCCACAGCAATGAAAATCCTGCTCACCGCAAGGAAGAGTAGCTCCCAGTCACCGCAACTAGAGAAAGCCCGCATGTAGCAATGAAGACCCAACGCGGCCAAAAATAAATTAATTTAAAAAATTTAAAAAGAGGAGTTATCCAAGGAAACAGAGGAAGGGTTCAAAAAACAATAGGGCAAGGCATCAGAGCTCAAGGGAAATGGTGGGATAGAAACAGAAAAATCATTACCAAAAAACACTACATGATAAATAAAAGTGGAAAAAACACAATCAAAAACATAACAAAGGACATAAATGACAGGCTTTTTTAAAGTCCCAGAAAGAGATGGAAAAGGGCAGTGATATAAAAACATTAGAGAAGATGAGAGATATAGCAGTCAAAGGAGCTCTAACAGACACATAATTGATATTCCCAAAGAATAGAACCAAACAAATAAATTAAAATTTTTTTTTCCAAACACTGATAGAAGAAAACCATTCCAAATAAAGATTCGAGTCTTCAGGACAAAAAGCCATAAGATGACCAAGAAAAACTGAGGTTTTACCCCAAATCAAGATATATTCTAATGAAGGGAAAAGGACCAATCCAGACAGAGAAAAGCAAAAAAGAAAAAGTTACACACAAGAGAGAAAAACCCAGTGGCAAAAATCATCTGCTCCAGAAGACAGCAGAACCAGGTCTGGAGAGTTCTATAAGAAAGTGTGACCTAAAAGTTTACATTAAAAAAAGAATTTCTTTTCACAAATTTGCTCTTCATAAATAAAAGTAGAAGACAAATACTCTCCAGCACGAGAGAGCTCAAACAAAACAAAAACTATGAGCTCTTCTTGAAAAAGAAGACAAAACAAAACTCTTTGATAATAAAATGCAGTCATGTGAGAGAGAGTAGAACCAAACAATGGATTTTAGAAAAGAAAGAGCCCTGGTAAAATGACTGATGGTGACTGTAGACTATGGTGACAGACTACCTGGGCTTGAATCACATCTCTCTGTGACCTTGGACAAGTCATTTAAGCTCTCTGTACCTAAGTCTCCTCATAGCAAAATGCAGACAATAGTTGAACTGAAGTCTTAAGATTTTCTAAGATTTCATTTGGCTCATGTGTAAAATGCACTTAGAACAGTGTCTGGTACAGAAAAAGCTGTGAGCTGTATAGGTGAAGCTATATTTCATTTTAGTAATAAGGCTAAACCACTAGTGAGGGTTTGTTGCTACACATCAGAATATTGGGTACCTCACAGAATTGCCAAGAAGGCTACATAGCAACCTCGAAGTCTTCATAGCCAAGAACTTCCAAAATAATGCTTCAAGACTGGTCTAGGGAATACCCTGGCGGTCCAGTGGTTAGGACTCCATGCTTCTGCTGCAGGGAGCACAGGTTCGACCTCTGATCTGGAAACGAAGATCCTGCAAGCCACATGGCGTGGCCAAAAAAAAAGACTGGTCTAGTGAGGACAGGCCTGTTGCTACTAGCAAGCAAGCACTGGAAGCTGCAGCTTACGACCCTAACACCCCTGGCACTAGACACTGGAGTCTATCACTAGCAGTGCTGCCCCTGGCGCTCCTGAAACTTGCGCTCGCTGCAATGGCCACCAGAGAGTGAACCTGATGGGTGAGCCTTGATCACATGCCGCACCCAAGGTGCCAGGGACACTGGGAAGTAAGTATTAGCACTTTCAGCTTTGTAGAGGCAGGTGGGCTCTGTCTCCTACCAAGATACATGTGAAAGAGAATTTCCCAAGCACAATACAGGATGCAGATGCTGGGCAACCTAAAAGAATGACCTATCTCCTCTACAGTAAAATAAGTCAATATAGGGCATGAGCCCTATACACAGAATGCCTAGGGGCAAACACTCTGCAACTGTGGCCAAGTTAATTAAGCTGTAGGAGCCTCTGTTTCATCTGTAAATGGAGAAATTAATAGTACCATTCTCATAGTGCTGTCCTGATTCAATGACTTAATTCATTCAATAAGTTAATTCAGGGCTTCCCTTCCCTGGTGGCGCAGTGGTTGGGAGTCCGCCTGCCGATGCAGGGGACGCGGGTTCGTGCCCCGATCCGGGAGGATCCCACATGCCGCGGAGCGGCTGGGCCCGTGAGCCATGGCCGCTGAGCCTGCGCGTCCGGAGCCTGTGCTCCGCAGCGGGAGAGGCCACAACAGTGAGAGGCCCGCGTACCGCAAAGTTAATTCAAGTACTCAGTAAATGTTAGATATATTAAAGTAATTCTTTTTTGTCTTCTTCTCCTCCTCCTTCCCCTCTTCTCCCTCTGCCTCTTCCTCCTCCTTTTCCCTCTTCCTCTCCACTCCTTCATAGACCAATATCAACAAATACCTTTCTTCACATATTTATAATCCCCAAAGTGCTCTCACCTATCAAAATTAAACTATCCTTATGCAAAGAAAAATATATTCATCGCTTCTATAAAGTCTCAAAGTCTAAACAGTTACTACATCCAGCTTTAAGTCCAGGGTATCTGGGAGATGTCCATTT
This sequence comes from Orcinus orca, assembly GCF_937001465.1. Taxonomy (NCBI): domain Eukaryota; kingdom Metazoa; phylum Chordata; class Mammalia; order Artiodactyla; family Delphinidae; genus Orcinus; species Orcinus orca. The sequence continues at coordinate 156,265,303 of NC_064560.1, read as the reverse complement.
GTCTTTTGTTCTACCACAGCCCTTACTGATAGTCTGTAATACGTAGAGTAAAATTTAAAGTTAACAACCACCAGTATGCTCTCTATATAAGACTGTGCGGGGGAAAGGGAGAAGAAAGAAGAGGGGAAATTAAAGTACATAAGCCTATAGACAACACAGCAGAGAAGAAAACACGAGTTGCTGAAATTGTTCTTACTTCTGCAGTGTTGTATAAATACTATAGTTAGTATTTATGACTTATTTTTCCACCACCTATTCCATGTTCCCTTGGTTTTCCACCTGTATCTCAGCTGGTTGGGATTTTTTACCTGATGAAGTAAACCAAACCTTAATTTCTGTGGGAGCTAAGGCTTTTGCGGTCCAGTTGCTATCGAGTTACTAGTTTTCCACTTACTTCTACCATTGGCAGTGGAGGAAGCGGTCAGTGGTTCCCTTGTATCCCATCCATATTCCTTCTTCCCCTCACTGTGTACCATCTTGCCAGTTGGGTTCTCTGAAAGCAGATACTGAGATGGAGTTTGGGGTGCAAGTTGTTTGTTCGGGATCAACACCGATGATAAGGGAGCAGAAGCAGAATTGAGCAGAGGAATCAAAGTGCAGGGCAAGCTTGGCAAGGCTCAGCCAGCCTGGTGGGGAGTTCTGGAGGAAGCATGGCCAGTCACTGGCTACCCCAGGAAGGGTGTGGCACATGCAAGGTGGCTCTTGGCAGCTAAGGATCTGGTATCTGGAAGCTGGCTGCTGCCTGTAGCTGGACCACACGTCCTTCCTTCAAAGGGATCTAGCCAGCTCATCTCTGTATTTTCCACAGGCAGCAATTTCATTTCCCCTTAGGAGCCGGGCTCAATCACCCCATCAACATTGTAAACCTCTCTGTTTATATCTGTTCAGCCAATGTCACGTGGAAACCTCACCTTCTGATCCATTAGAACCATAATTGCATCTGCTAGTGGAGGCATTCCTGCCCTGGGCATGACAAAGCACAGAACTTTGAAGATAGGCAATGAAAATTTTGCAACTGGGTTACTGAGTGGAATGATCAGAGGTGCCTCCTCCTCCCACATTGTCATATGGAGTATATCGCTGAAAATACTGTAGTTTTAGGAAAAAGAGAAATTGACATGTTTATGTGCCCCTAGGGAAAAAAAATCTGTATGTAAGTCAAATTGTGGCAACTTGAATTGAATGTTAAATGCATTTGGGGAGCTCATAATGTAAAGGAAGTTGTTCAGCAAAAAGAAAATTATTTTTATTAATCAAATAGTCATTTTTTCATCCTCTAACTTCCTTTTCCCACCTGCTCTCCTTCTCCAGCAAAATTGATATATTTTACCAATTAACATGTTTGATATTGAGGTTTAAAAGTAATACACACCTGCACTGTTAACTACAGTTTAATATCCCATCATGTTTCCTGGCAATACTGGTTTCTTATTCCTGATAAGATACCTAGGGATTATGAAAGTACCCTAGCAGGAGGTAATAGAAAAGTGAATGTAAAACCTTTCTATTAGTGAATGAAGAAGTTAAATAAGTGCCCCTATGAAAGGGCCCTAAGCACTTAGTCTTATTAAGAAAAATGCACAGGGACTTCCCGGGTGGCACAGTGGTTAAGAATCCGCCTGCCAATGCAGGGGACATGGGTTTGAGCCCTGGTCTGGGAAGATCCCACATGCCGCAGAGCAACTAAGCCCATGCACCACAACTACTGAGCCTGCACTCTAGAGCCCGCGAGCCACAACTACTGAGCCTGCGTGCCACAACTACTGAAGCCCGTGCGCCTAGAACCTGCGCACTGCAAGGAAGAGTAGCCCCCACTCGCTGCAACTAGAGAAAGCCTGCACACAGCAACGAAGACCCAACGCGGCCAAAAATAAATAAATAAATAAATTTATTTTTTTTAAAAAAGGAAAGAAAAATGCACAATAGCCTAAAGAGTTAAGTGGAGATCTGTGCATGACTACAGCTCAATACCGTGGAAGGTAGAATGTTTCAAGGCTTTTAAGAGTCAAATGAGTAAATGTCTTAAAATCATTATAATTTGATTTTAATTTCAGTATACTGTAGTTCTTAACAGACCCTTTAAATTTCTCTTAATTTTACCAAGACTTTGTAAGTTTTGCTTTTGCAGTATTCTGCACTATTGTTCATTAATTCACAGACCAAGGGGTTATAAAATACTGTCGTCCCGCAAGGAGCTCACAATCTCATGGGTATACAGAAAAACAAATAAAAAATTATGGCGGTGCCCTAACAGACGTATGCACAAGACTGCCTAAAAGGGAGCCACCAAGGACAGTCAGGAAAAGTGGCACCTGGACGTGTCAGTCAAGCCAAGATGTAAGGCTATGTAGGAGGGAGCCGAGAACATGCTTGTTTTGCTCCTTCTTGATCTTTCAGTTTTAAGAATGCTCCCTCAGTTTGCCTGTGGGAAGATAAGGAGTTAGCCTTCTTTCACTCCTACCACATGCACTATCTTGATTGTAGTATGTATGGTTCATAGTATACACATGACAAAACTCATCAAATTGTGTGTAGCATACTGTATGTCAATTATATCTCAAGTAAGCTACAAGAAAGTAAGAAGAGGAAAAAAAGATATGCACATAAATTTCAAAAGTTTATGGGACTTCCCTGGTGACGCCTAGAGCCCGTGCTCCTAGAGCCCGCCTAGGAGCTCTAGGAGCCCGAGCACACCTAGAGCCCGTGCTCCGCAACAAGAGAAGCCACTGCACTGAGAAGCCCATGCACCGCAACGAAGAGTAGCCCCCACTCGCCACAACTAGAGAAAGCCTGCGCGCAGCAGCAAAGACCCAACTCAGCCAAAAATTAAAAATAAATAAATTAAAAAAACAGTTTTATCAACTTATACTGTTAGTAGGTCTGTGGGGAAACACGTACACTAACACAGGGCTATTGGGAATGCAAACGGTACAACCTCTATAGAGAGGATTTGACAATATCTAGCCAAGTTACAAATGTTCTTAACCTTTGGCCCATAATTTCACTTCTAAGAATCAAACAAACATTGGAAGAAATACAAAATGACGTCTGTATGTTACTCTTCGTCGAAGCACTGTGTGTAATAGCAAAAGACTGGAATCTGTCTAAACGTCCATCTGCAGAATGCTGATAAATGATAGCAGAGCTACATAGTGAAGCACTACTCAGTTGAAAAAAAAAATGAAGAAGGTCTCAATACACTGCTATGGAGTAATCTTCAGGATGTATTGTGAAGTGAAGATATCAAGTTAGTAAACACTGAGGATATTGCCACTTTTTGTTCCTGGAAATGCTCTATATCTTGATCTGGGTGGTAGCTACATGGGGTGTATAAATATGTAAAACTTCCCTGAGCCGTACATTTAAGGTTAGTGTACATTACCATATGTATGTTACATCTCAATTTAAAATTTAAAACATTAGATGGTAGCATATTGAGTTAAGCGTGGGAGATGAGGAAATGGAAATGTGAGACTTTGGGCCACAAAGAGGAAGCACTAACTAGAACAGAATGTAATGTCAAGGGAGAATTTTTCTCTCCCTCCGTTTTTCATTCCTTTCTTCCTTTCTTCTTTCCTTCCTTTTTGTAATGGGAAAGACTAAACACATGTAAAAGCTGATGGCTAATAAGAAAGACCAGTTGAAAAGTAAGATTGACTCTAAATAACCACAACATAAAAAAGTACAATCAATAGTGTAAGATCCTTGGAAAGTTGGGAGGATATGGAAATAAAAGAACAAGTAGAGGGATTGTCCTTGGATGGAGGAGGAACATTTCTACTGTCCCAACAGGAGAAAAGGAAGCTAGAATGGGGGCAGCTATAGGAAGTTTGTAGGATTGGGAACACCAGGCACAATTGTACTGTGTAAAGGAGCTAGGTGGGTAGGGCACACAGCGGGGGAGAGGAAAGAGGTAGAATCCAGAAAGTAGAAAGGATCTGAAATAGTGCCACAGGGATTGGGAGAGTAGGATGTAAGCTGAACAGGAAACATAGTAGGACTGTCAGATATTAAGGGCCTGTTTGAAATTAATGATCATACGGCTTTCTCCAGCAGGGCTCAGTGGAAGCAGAAAGTTGGCTCCATCCGTTGGTACAAATAAGGGATAAGGGGGCTTACATAATTGGCCAAGCATGTTACTAAAATGATGAATCATTCAGTCTAAAGTGGATAAACAGGGAAGTAAAGAAAGCAGAGAGCTGATTAATTAGAAGCAAACAGAAGGCTCAAAGGATTGGCTTTCCAATGAGGTTAAAAAGTGGTTGTAAGGGGACTGGTTGAAAGCTGTGAGTCAGCATTTCCCAAAGTGTGTTCTGAAGAATATGACCAGATAAATGACTCATGAACTAATAATGCATCATTAAGATTCTGAGACACCTTGCATAACAGAAACCTGTTTATAACCATGCACTCCCTGAACCCTTGAATTACTAAACCTCTTTTATTTATTTATTTTTGGCTGTGTTGGGTCTTCGTTTCTGTGCGAGGGCTTTCTCTAGTTGCGGCGAGTGGGGGCCACTCTTCATCGCGGTGCGCTGGCCTCTCACTGTCGCGGCCTCTCTTGTTGCGGAGCACGAGCTCCAGACGCTCAGGCTCAGTAGTTGTGGCTCACGGGCCTAGTTGCTCCGCGGCATGTGGAATCTTCCCGGACCAGGGCTCGAATCTGTGTCACCTGCGTTGGCAGGCAGATTCTCAACCACTGCGCCACCAGGGAAGCCCTAAACCTCTTTTAATGTAACATCTATTAACATTTTCTAAACCAGTGTTCTTCCAAACATCCGTTAGCAACTCTACTTTGTATGTCACATGCTGAAACTCTTACATTAATAGGATAAAGTGAATAATTATCACAGCATATGATCATTGTTTTCATATCTGTTTTAATGTATTTCAATATGAAAATATTAGTTTCCTATTAAAAGTAGGCATAAGAGTACAACAGGGACTTCCCTGGTGGTCCAGTGGGTAGACTCTGCACTTGCAATGCAGGAGGCCCGGGTTTGATCCCTGGTCAGGGAACTAGATCCTGCATGCCACAACTAAGAATTTGCCTGCCACAACTAAGACCCAGCACAGCCAAAATAAATAAATAAATGAATACTTTTTTAAAAAAGCAAAACAAAACAACCATTAAAAAAGAAAAAGAGTACAACATATTTTCAGAAGGTTAAAGGGGGTATGGCTCATGAGGTTAATACTGTTAGGTTTACCTTATTCTGCTATGAAGGTGAATAAAAGGCAGCACTATTGTGTTGGATGATGAGTCCAAATTTAACCACTAAGATTATTATCTTAGTCTGCATTAATATTATACCTCATTTTGACCATTAAGCAGCCTTCGGTTAAAACTAATTATATCCCAGCTGAAGAAAAGACATTGAATAATAAAGGTCCTGATGTAAATCACATCAAATGTCTATTCTTTAAACCTCAAAATAAGATTTCTACTATATATAGTAAGAAGAATAAGGAATAGTCATTAAAATTTGATAAATAGAAAGGTCTCTATTTTCTTTCACTACATTTATTTGAGAACAATAAAATGTAAGTATCTGCTGCCCAGCCCTTAGGGAGAATTATACTTGCCCACCTCCCTGACATCAGGCTTGGCTGTTGAAATGTGAGTAGAAGTGACATGAGTTACTTTACAAGCAGAAGCTTTAAGAGGCAGTGCATGGTTCACCATGATCTGTTTCCTTCTGCCACAAGACCAGCAATATCACAGATAGAGGCTGCTCTGTCAGCCTGAATCCCTGGATAAGGTGACACAGAGCAGGGGCTTCCCCGGTGGCACAGTGGTTAAGAATCCGCCTGCCAATGCAGGGGACACGGGTTTGAGCCCTGGTCCGGGAAGATCCTACATGCCGCAGAGCAACTAAGCCCGTGCGCCACAACTACTGAGCCTGCGCTCTAGAGCCCTCGAGCCACAACCACTGAAGCCCGTGGGCCTAGAGCCCATGCTCCGCAACAAGATAAGCACCGCAGTGAGAAGCCTGTGCTCCCCAAAGAAGAGTAGCCCCCCCTCACCGCAACTAGAGAAAGCCTGCGTGCAACGAAGACCCAACGCAGCCAAAAATAAAATAAATTTATAAAAAATAGGTGACACAGAGCAAACCTTCGGCTGATTCTGAAAGGACGAGTGGCATGAGCAAGAAATACCAAGATTTAGGAGTCATTTGTTACCAGAGCATAACCCAGTTTATACTGACCAATACAGAAATCACATTCTCCACACCCTATTCATTTCGGGAAAATGGCAACTGTTAGTGAACAGAAATAGAAGTAATCACCAGAAGCATACAACTCCCTCCATGGAATGTCTAGAACAGTGGTGGCAAATTGGTTTCATCTCTCCCGTCCACTCTAATGGATTTAATAACGCCAGCCTGAATCAGCTCTGTAGAGAAGGATCCTGAAGCCATGTCCTTGCTCAGCAGAAAAGAGTACCATATTTATAAGTATGTCTTCCAGTAGAAGGAGGAGTAATGAGCTGCCCATCCCTGGCCTAAGATGCACAACCTATGCTCACTATCATTTTTGGTATTTTTCTCATTTTGTATAGGAGGCATTCTTTTTTTTAATGCACCCAGAAATAAACAAAAGCTAGTTCACTAAAATATTTAGAACAATAAATAATTTCATTTTATTTACTGATGGAAGGAGAAAAAAAGGTTTCTATCAGAGCTGATCACAGAATTTCTTCTCAGGCAGAGAACTGTCTTTGCTAGAAACATCTTAAATGGACTTTTTGGTTATTAGTATGGCCCTCTAGGCCACATCTATATGGTTTGAAGAGAGAGGAAAATAGTTAAACTGTTTTACATCAGAAACACACAGTAATTTTTGAAGTTGTTGTTGAATGAACCACAATGAAGCAAAGAGAAGTCCAAGAAGAGGGTCAGAAGGGGTCCAGCAACATGGCAGGAGGCCAAGGGGAAGAGATGACCACAGGAAGTTCCCCAGAGGATGGAATGGCTGAGGGACTTTTAAAAACTGAGATGGTTAAGTATTCAGTTGCAAGTGTTTTGCCTTTCTGTTCTGTAATGTAACACTCCTAACCCTAATACACACAACACACCCACACATACTCTGTTATGGGTTGAATTATATCCCCCCCAAATTCATATGTTGAAATCTTAACCCCCGCCCCCAATCCTGTACCTCAGAATGTGACCTTGTTTGGAAATAGGATTGTTGCAGATATAATTAAGATGAGGTGGTACTGGAGAAGGGTGGGCCCCTAATCCAGTGAGACTAGTGTACTTACAAAAAGAGAAAATTTGGACACAGACAGGGAGAACACCATGTGAAGACTGGAGTTATACAGCTACAACCCAAGAAACTACCAGAAACTAGGAGAGAGGCCCGGAATGCTCCTTCCCTAGCACCTTCTGAGCTGACACACTGTCCCACTGACACCTTGATCTCAGAATTCTAGCTTCTAGAACTGTGGGACAATAAATTTCTGTTGTTTAAACCAATCAGTTTGTGTTACTTTGTTACAACAGTCCTAGGAAACACACACACACACACACACACACACACACACACACACACACACAAGCACTCCATTGCCCCGATCTTCAGTAAAGTCTGCAGCACCCACAGCAATGAACAGCGGCACTCTGGGTACTGAGGGTTTGTAAGGAGTCCAGTTAGTAGATAGTATATGCAAAAGAAACAGGGCATAACAGGAGGCAGAATGCAGAGTGGAGACCAAGAAAGCAGTGGAAACAGAGAGAAGTGGCAGAGGGAACACAGGCTCCTTCTGTTTGTGTTGCAAGAAAGAATTCTCAGAGCTACTGGGAAAGTATCTGGGCTACTTACTGAATAAGCGAAGAAGATCTGAGACAATTTTTACTAAATCATAAAGGACCAGATGAGCACAGCAAGCTGGGGAAGTTAGAAACAGCTAGTAGCTGACATCTGGCTCACCTGACTAATGATGTCAAGCGGATGTCTCTGGTTCACTGTCAGTGAGCAACTGAAGGAGACTGGCTCACTTTACCATCCCTGAAAAAAAAGCAGCCCTTGCAACAATCCAGGTTGCTCTGACCTTGGCCTAATGCTCATGATTCCCTGTGCAGCGATAATGAGTTTGCTGCTTTGTGGCTTTTAGAGGTAAGGGAAGAGATGCGCTTGGTCTAATGCCTGCTGACTCATAAGAAGTAGGGGCCCTGGCCTGCCTCTGATGTGATGATGTACACTTGAACCAGGAATGATTTCCCATTTCCTCTCCAGCAAAGAGAGGTTGTTAAGGATGGCCAGCTAAGCATCCAGAAATGAGACCTAAGAACCCTGTCTCTGCCACCAGGGAGGGCGACAGAAAGAAGGAAGGATCAGGTGTGTTTCCTCCTAACCCTCCCCTTTTAGCTCCTCTACAAGCAAAAGCTGCTGCAAGAGCGTTAAGAGCTGCTGTTGATTCCTATCAGGTAGGAACTATGCCAAGCATAGCCAGGCTTTATGAAAGGCTACTTAGCCTATGTTAGGCATTAACTGGGTACAAAACTGAATCAACAGCCTTCTGCTCCTTAAGCAGTGTGCAATCCAGAGGGAGTGTAAACGATAAAATATAGGACAAGGTTAAATGAAATACAGGCCAAATGGAGTTAAAGTGACATGGTATAGGCGTTCAGAAGAAAAACTGTCTTAGCTGTGTCTTGGGAGATCAAGAAGGGCTCCACACAGAAGGCAGCATCTGAAGACTAGGAAAAATTTCCAGGGACAGAGAATCTGGAAATGGTATTCCTGGCTGAGAGAACTGTGGAAGCAATGATAACCTACTGCTTTTTCAGACGCTGAAGTATAGTTTGGAAACTGAAGATGCAGAGGTTTGATTTTTTGTTTTTGTTGTTTTTCCTTAAAACAAAAATTCCATGCTCAGGACTTCCCTGGTGGCGCGGTGGTTAAGAATCTGCCTGCCAATGCAGGGGACATGGGTTCAAGCCCTGGTCCGGGAAGGTCCCACATGCCGCGGAGCAACTAAGCCCATGCACCACAACTACTGAGGCTGTGCTCTAGAGCCTGCGAGCCACAACTACTGAGCCCATGAGCCACAACTACTGAAGCCTGCGTGCCTACAGCCTGTTCTCTTCAACAAGAGAAGCCACCGCAATGAGAAGCCCAGGCACCACAATGAAGAGTAGCCCCCATTCGCCGCAACTAGAGAAAGCCTGTGCACAGGCAACGAAGACCCAACACAGCCAAAAATAAATAAATTAATTAATTAAAAAAAAAATCCATGCTCAGGAATTTGCACTTTATTCTCTGCACAGTGGGGAAAGCAATGCAGATTTTGCAAGGTAGTCTGTGTTCTAGAAATATATGTGCAACTTATGGGCTCAATCAACAATTAATGCCCTGGTTGTATGCCCTGCATTCTGCCAGGCACCATGGCGCTAAATGGAAGACCACACTCCTTACTCTAAGAGGCTACAATCAATTAGAGAGCTAATGCATGGACTAGAGTCAGGAGAGCTGGGGAGGAGGATCATAGAAGCAAACTGGCTGCAGGAATCCAGAAGGGGAAAGAAAATCATGAGGTGCTTCATGGAGGAAATGAACTGGGATTGAGCCAAGAACAAAGTGTAGGACTGGAATTGCAGAAAGAAGGGAGAAGCACGTTCTGGGATTGAACCGGAGGAAGGTGGGACGAAACAGCTCACACAAAGGCTGTTAGAGGGGCTTCCCCGGTGGCGCAGTGGTTGAGAGTCCGCCTGCCGATGCAGGGGACACGGGTTCGTGCCCCGGTCCGGGAAGATCCCACATGCCGCAGAGCGGCTGGGCCTGTGAGCCATGGCCGCTGAGCCTGCGCGTCTGGAGCCTGTGCTCCGCAACAGGAGAGGCCACAACAGTGAGAAGCCCGCGTAGCACACACAAAAAAAAAGGCTGTTAGAGTAGTGGACTTGGGGGGTACTGGCCTGGGTTTAGAAACCATGAACAGAGGCCCTAGCGTCACGGGTTTTGCAAGCAGCACCGCCATGACACCATCAAGGCCATCTCCTTTCCCCAGACCAATGTGGAGATGCAGGTTACATAAGAGGAACCATTGCATTCACTCTTTCCAATACAACCAAACCCAAAGATGCAACCAGAAGACTGCAAACAGCAACCTGATGCTGAAACACACTATTGTTCTTTAGGGAAACAGCACAAGTTCATCAGCCTAGAAAGTCCTCAAACATTCTTGAAGCTGATGTCCAGGAAGTGCTAGGTCAGTGCCTAGGCTCTAGAAGGAACCATGGGAGAAATGATCATACAAAATCATGACACACAGTGAAAACCCAGCACGTACCCAGCAAATCCTGCACATGTGCCCAACACTGAATTCTACCGCTTTAGCGGCATTGACTAAAAATAATCTCTTATGTAGGAGGTAGTGTGGTCTCTGGGAAAGTCCCAAGGTTGAATCCTGGCAGCACCACTCGCTGTATGACCTAATTGCTTTCAGCTTCAATTTCTTCATCTGTAAAATGAAGATAATAGCACCTGCCTCATAGTTCTGACTCAAAGATGATATGCAAAGCACCTTTCATGATAATTGGCATTGAGTCAGCCCTGGGTAAACTCTGGTTCCTCTTCTTTCCCTCCCATTGGTCTCACAGTATAAAGCCAGATCAGGAGGGTCAGTGTGATTTGTGGAAACTAACCAAAGGAATTTGACGCTAATGAGGCTTGAAGACTCAGACCACATTAAAGGTCTCGAGGGCATGGTCAACGTCCACCTTCTGAAATGGCTCTGAGATTTGCATCTGTTCCAGATGTCACGGCTTCATCAACGCCGCCTCTCCATCACACGTAGCATCAAATGTCAAGACAGGATCTATTATAGAATGCTGGAGTGAGGCCAGCACAGCAGTCTTGAAACCCTGCCCCTGCTCCCAGCTCAGGCAGGATGGGAGCCCAGAAGAGGTGACTTGACGGTATTGAAACAGCTTCTGAAGCTTCCAAAGGTTCAGCTCATGTAGGAGAAGCAGGGGCAGAGCAAGCCAAGGAAACAGTCCTAAGATTCAGAAAAAGAAAAGTCGCCAACATAGAGCACAACTTGACTGCCAGGAAGCCGGAACAAGTTAATAATCCCACTTGACAGGCGGCCAAAAGACTCGGGGTAGCTCATCTAACATGTGGGTGTGATGCAGCCCAGAATACAAAAGCACATGAACAATGTCAGGTAAAACACGAATCAAGCTACTTAGCAAGTCAGACTGAGATCAATCGATTGCCAAGTCTCTCGGATTCCTACAAGGTACCTTCCTCTGTCCCTTCTCTTCCTTCCCAATGCCCTTGCCCTATTTCAGGCCCCTATTACCTCTTGCCAGCTCAAGGACACCTTAATATTCTAAATATACAACTCTCATCAAGTTCCTCATTGCTCAGCATATAAAATCTAGATTTCCTAACCTGACATTCAGAGCCCTCCATCATATGATATGACCTCCATTTTCAACAGCCTGTTCCCTTTCAGGGTCCTGGTGCTTTAGCCAAACCGAAATAGACACATGCTCAAATCTGTTGTATTTTTCCTTTTTAGTGTCTTAGCTTGAGCTGTTGTTTCCCAGCGATTCTCACATACCCTTTGTATTCGTTTCCCGGGGCTGCCACAACAAATGATCACAAACTGGGTGGCTTAAAACAAGAGAAGTTTATTCTCTCACAGTCCTGGAAGCCGTGAGTCCAAAATCAAGGTACTGGCAGGGTTGGTTCTTTCAGGAGGCTCTCAGGAACAATCTGTTCCATGCCTCTCTCCTAGCGTCTCGTGGCTGCCAGCATCCCTGAATTAGGGCTGCCAATCTCTGCTTTCATCTTCCCATGGCCTTCTTCTCTCTGTGCGTCTGTGTCTCCAATCTCCCTCTGCCTTTCTCTTAAACTTGTCATAGGATTTAGGGCCCACCCTAAATGCAGGATGATCTCAGCTCGAGCACCTTAACTTGATTACACCTACGCTCACTCTTTTTCCACATAAGGTCACATTCACAGGTTTGGGGAGGAGTTGTCTTTTGGAGGGGCCACAGTTCAACCCCGTCTGCCCTTCAATATTTTGCTCTGTCACTGCTTCCTCTGTGAAGAATGCCCTGATGCCAATCCACAGGAAGTAATCTTTCCCTCCTGTAAACTGCCAGGACACAACTAAATTCCACTTGGTCTTACTGCATGTTTGTATGCAGGACTTATCTTTGTGTGAGTTGCCTAACTTCCACAGACCTCAGTTTCCTCATCTTTGAAACTGAGATGATAATTACATCTACTTATAGCATTGTTTTGATAAAAAGACTTTTTTTTTTTTTTTGGCCAGGCGGCATGCCGGATCTTAGTTCCCCGACCAGGGATCGAACCCGTGCCCTCTGCAGTGGAAGCATGGAGTCTTAACCACTGGACCGCCCGGGAAGTCCAGATAAAAAGACATTTTAAGGGACTTAAAGCAGTTCCTGGACATAGTAAGTTATCAGTAAGTGTTATTATCTTTATTGTGGTGGTGACTACCATCTTCCTTACTATACTGTAAGTTCCTTAAAGACAGTCATCTCTGTATCCTCCATGGCAGCTAAAAAGTGTCTTGCACAGAGTAATGGATGAGCAACCATCCTGGTGGCAGATGACAGATAAGTTGTCTTGAAATAAAATAGTCAACATAGAGACATATTTGGAACTGTTATGAAGGGGATGAGCGCTCTATCCAGCTCTCCATCAGCAGTGAAGTGCTCAGGTCTTTCCCAAAGGTGGGGAGTCTCTTCTTAGCCACTCCTAGGACATTTCTCCCAACAATTGCTCCCTTTGACTTACAAGAAGCATGACTTGGAGATCTGGCACTCCATGGCCCTTCTGAGTAAGCACAGCATATCCAATGGAGAATTCATTTTCATAAAGAACATCATCTGCGGATTTGTCATCATGGTAATTGTACTTTATCATTCTCATTGTACCTCTTAGCACTGATGCAACTGTGAAATAGAAGGGAAAAAAGGGGTGAGTGAGGGGGCTGACTCCTGGTTTCAGGGAAAAGTGACTCAGTAGCCCTTGGCAGCCTTCTCTCCAGAACTGGGAAGGTGTGCTCACTCACGTCGGCCCAGGCGTTCTCCCAAAGGTTGCTCCCCTCAAGAGCCTCTTGGGAGTGTGGAAGCCTTCGCTGCACTGCCAGTTCTTCTCTCTATACACCACACCCTCCCCCACGTGATCCCATGGGCTACTTCTAAAGGGCCAAGGCTCCTGACAAATGGTCCTGTCTTTTGTTTTAGAATACTCTGAAGTTTTCTAAAAGATGTTCACCATTAGAAGTGAGGGCTGGAAGTCACTCCCATCTGGCTGCAGATAATATTCCTAGCAACCCCTCCACCACTGACTGGGCACTTGGTATGTGCCAGGCACTGTGCTCTACCGATTATCTCCTGTAACCCTTACCACAGCTCTAGGAGAGACCTAGGATTAGCTCCATTTCACAGGGGAGAAACTGAAGGCTCATAGATAGTAAATAACTTGCCTAGAGTCACAATCCTTGTGCATGATGAAGCAAAGATTCCAACTGGATCTAACTCCCAAGTTCAGGCTCTTAACCACTGAACACCGCTACCTCCTAATATGCATCTGCATATTTCTCTCTCCACAACTGCAAAAAGAAAGTCCACTTGATATGGAAGTAGGGAATGAAAATAACAATCTTCTTCTCACATTTCCCGGGTTAGAAATCTGAGGCAGACCCTTCACGGATGGGTAAACAGCTGCAATCTCAGAAGTTTACCTGATTTGGCATGAGAAATATAAACATGTTTCAAGTTTCCGGAGGATGTGTATCAGAATTAAATTTTTAAATGTTATTCTTGGGGAGGAAAGATGGTACTGGAGAGTCATTCCCAACTTGACTCTACTTATACAGCATGCAAGCACGGGCACGTGCAAAGATTCATATTTTAGTGAGGTGTGTACACAGCGCTGTTCAGTGCGAAGACAGAAGCTGAAATCCTTATGTGTAGTTTCCCAAACAAATATTGTAAAACCTAATGTGCTGTGCCTGGCAGGCGCAGGTAGCTTTCATCTGGGATCAGACTTCCCTGGATGTGTTCAGTTTGGGAAATGGTAAAGCAATTCTCTCCTGCCCCAATCAGTGCTGATTGATTTGGTTCTGTTTCCAGAACAGAACCAAATCTGCCAAAGTTGTGCTCATAAATAACACTTCCTATTTATATGCTTTAAAAAATAATGTATTCCTGGGCTTCCCTGGTGGCGCAGTGGTTGAGAGTCCGCCTGCCGATGCAGGGGACACGGGTTCATGCCCCAGTCCGGGAAGATCCCACATGGCGCGGAGCGGCTGGGCCCGTGAGCCATGGCCGCTGAGCCTGCGCGTCCGGAGTCTGTGCTCCGCAACGGGAGAGGCCACAGCAGTGAGAGGCCCGCGTTCCGCAAAAATAAAACAATAATCAAACCCCCCCCCCAAAAATGTATTCCTTATTGTAGAAACTCTCTGATGGTACCTACAGAAAGAAAATAATGGGGATTAATCAAAGAGAAAAGAACTCGTGAAATTTTAACTTTTCTCTTTAATTTTACATGAAATTGAGCCATTTTCCTGGGAAAATTAAAACACTGCAAATCTTCTTTACACGCAGAACACAGTACCACCTGAGAAGGAAAGCAGTGGCATTATCGGGGAGGCACTGTGGTACCATTAGCATTCGAGATTTTCAATGTTCTGCGATCGGTGAGCCAAGGCTATGGCGGCTGAGAGGGTTATTTGTGACTGTGCTTCAGAGCCTCCTCGATTAAGTCCTAACACAGGTTCCTTCCCAGATGCTGACGTTTATGCTCCGTATCCACTGAAAAGGCGAAGGATGAGTTATTGCGGGATATTTTTATTTCAAACTACTGAAAGGACAAGAATTCATCAAATTCTGATCTAGACAAGACCTTCAAGCAATGCTCAAATCAGCCTACCTATTGTTGTATATAAAACCCCTGTCAGGAGAACTGACAGCTCAATGTAGAGATTCATCACAATGAATGTCCAGAGCTCCTAAAAGAAAGAGAAGGCTGCATCTAGCAAAATTGCCACCAGATTAAAAAATGTTCTCTCCTAACATGACCTCAAGAAACCTAATCACATTAATGCAAACTCTTGCTTTTCGGCTTATTACTAGGCAGCAAAATTGCCCCTCACATACAGAACCTATCAAGGAAGTACGAATGTAGATTACTCTACAAGCACTTTCAGTTGGGTTAGCCATTGACAAATTTGAAT
Organism: Orcinus orca; assembly: GCF_937001465.1. Classification (NCBI taxonomy): domain Eukaryota; kingdom Metazoa; phylum Chordata; class Mammalia; order Artiodactyla; family Delphinidae; genus Orcinus; species Orcinus orca. Next base: position 156,250,077 of record NC_064560.1, on the reverse strand, counting down.
CTCCTTGTATAAATATGTACAAATATATTTGCATTGATTGGTACAGTGACTAATCCTAATTTTTTTTTTTTTGGCCGCACCCCGGGGCTTGTGGGATCTTAGCTCCCTGACCAGGGATTGAACCTGTGAAAGCTCAGAGTCCTAACCACTGGACAACCAGGGAATTCCCTAATCCCAATTATTTTTGGAAGTACCCCCTGGTCTTCTGACACACAGAAATATTCACTTTTTATTTTAACATCTAGGGGATGCATGGACCGCTTTGTACTCACTCCAGAAGGTTGTTTGCTCCCCAAATGAGAAGCAATTCCCTTCACGGAGAGGAAAGAGCACCCCCTAGTGAAACAATGTTTCTTAATAGTCCTTCAACAGTGAAGTTCCATCTCCATTTTATAGCAGCGTGATAGCATTTTAGAGGCTAAGGCCCAGTGCCTAGGGCATACAAACTTTTCAAAGGCCAATAAAAAAAAAAATTGTTTGAGGGCTTCCCTGGTGGCGCAGTAGTTGAGAGTCTGCCTGCCAATGCAGGGGACACGGGTTCAAGCCCTGGTCTGGGAAGATCCCACATGCCGCGGAGCAACTAGGCCCGTTAGCCACAACTACTGAGCCTGCGCGTCTGGAGCCTGTGCTTGGCAACAAGAGAGGCCGCGACAGTGAGAGGCCAGCGCACCGCAATAAAGAGTGGCCCCCGCTCTCCGCAACTAGAGAAAGCCCTCGCACAGAAACGAAGACCCAACACACCCATAAATAAATAAATAAATAGTTTGAAAGCTGAGAAAAATCTGTTGGCTCCAAAGTTTTTAAAATTCAAAACTGAAACTAGTATATTTGATTAAATGTCTACAAAATGTGACATATCAACTAGTCACAGTAATTCAACTATTAAGTAGTTACATACAAATTACATTTAATGTGAGATGTGAGTTCTTTTTAATATTTTCTATGATGAGGGACAGGGCCTCTTAAAATAAGAGTTGAAAGACTTTTTTTCATAGAGTTGATCTCTCTTAAAGAGTCTTCATGATCATTGACATGGTCCATCTAAGTCTTGGCATTACTCTCTTAAAGACATTAAAAACAATACTTTATTTGTGCAAAGTCCTTGATAAAAATTTACACATACCCCCATTCAACTCATTTAATCTTTACAATAGTAAATTAAGAAATAAGGAATTAAAATGTTTGGATACAGTAGGGTTTTTGTGTGTGTGTGTGTTTTTTTTTTTTTTTTTTTTTGCCAAAGTACAAAATATTACATATTCTGAAGCACAAATAAATAAAAAACCTCAGAATCAAAACAGATTAACAAGTGCAGTTCAAATGAAAACAAACTACTAATTTGAAATGGCATATGTAGTCTTTGAGGGGGGACAATACATAGCATATGGCTCCAGAGTTAGATATTCTGAATAGGAGCTGAGTGACCTGGGACAAGTTACTTAACCTCTCTGTACCTCAGTATCCTAAACTGTAAAATGGGGATAAAACTACTTACCTCACAGGGTTACTGTGATGTTTAAGTGAGTTCATAGATTTGAAATACTTATAATAGCGTTTGGCCCATAGTAAGAGTTCAATGAATGCCAGCAATTAATTATTATTCAACCAAACCATACCAATCTTTGATTCTCAGAAACAGAACAATTTAAGATTCTGAATAAATTAACTCTTACCAAAGCTGAAAACATCCACAAAAGTCACTTATCTTTTATTTCGAAACTTTTTATTTGAAAATAACTTCAAAATTAGAATTCATCACATTTTATTTATTTGCCTTATCATTTGCCCTTCAGATCACTGCAAATCTGTGTCCCTAATTCTTATTCATAACTTATGACGTATGCATTTCCTATTTCTGAGTAACAAATTACCACAAGTTTGGTGTCTTAAAACCACACCTAGAAGGTTCCTGGGGGAGGGGGGGAAGATGGCAGAAGAGTAAGATGCGGAGATCACCTTCCTCCCCACAGATACACCAGAAATACATCTACACGTGGACCAACTCCTACAGAACACCTACTGAATGCTGGCAGAAGACCTCAGACCTCTCAAAAGGCAAGAAACTCCCCGACGTACCTGGGCAGGGCAAAAAAAAAAAAAGAATAAACAGAGACAAAAGAATATGGAGGAGACCTGCACCAGTGCGAGGGACCTGTGTAGGAGGAAAGGTTTCCACACACTAGGAAGCCGCTTCGCGGGCGGAGACTGCGGGTAGCGGAAGGGAGAAACTTCGGGGCTGTGGAGGGGCGCAGCCACTGGGGTGCGGAGAGCAAATCGGTGAGATTCACGCACAGAAGGTCGGTGCCGACCGGCACTCACCAGCCCAAGAGGCTTATCTGCTCACCCGCCGGGGTGGGCGGGGCTGGGAGCTGAAGCGCAGGGAGAGGACTGGGGTTGGCGGTGTGAACACAGCCTGCAGGGGGTTAGTGCACCATGGCTAGCTGGGAGGGAGGCCGGGAAAAAGTCTGGATCTGACGAAGAGGCAAGAGATTTTTTCTTCCCTCTGTTTCTCGGTGCACGAGGAGAGGGGATTAAGAGTGCTGCTTAAAGGAGCTCCAGAGACAGGCGCGAGCCACGGCTATCAGCGCGGACCCCAGAGACGGGCATGAGACGCTAAGGCTGCTGCTGCCGCCACCAAGAAGCCTGTGTGCGAGCACAGGTCACTATCCACACCTCCCTTCCGGGGAGCCTGTGCAGGCCGCCGCTGCCAGGGTCCAGGGATCCAGGGACAATTTACACGGGAGAACGCATGGCGCGCCTCAGGCTGGTGCAACGTCTCGCCGGCCTCTGCCACTGCAGGCTTGCCCCGTATCCACACCTCTCCCTCACCACGGCCTGAGTGAGCCAGAGCCCCCGAAGCAGCTGCTCCTTTAACCCTGTCCTGTCTCAGCGAAGAACAGACGCCCTCCAGCGACCTACACACAGAGGCGGGGCCAAATCCAAAGCTGAGCCCTGGGAGCTGTGCGAACAAAGAAGAGAAAGGGAAATCTCTCCCAGCAGCCTCAGGAGCAGCGGATTAAAGCTTCACAATCAACTTGATTGATGTACCTGCATCTGTGGAATACATGAATAGACAATGAATCATCCCAAATTGAGAAGGTGGACTTCGAGAGCAAGATTTATTATTTTTTCCCCTTTTCCTCTTTTTGTGAGTGTGTATGTGTATGCTTCTGTGTGAGATTTTGTCTGTATAGCTTTGCTTTCACCATTTGTCCTAGTGTTCTATCCATCTGTTTTGTTTTTGTTTTTTAAAAAATGTGTTTCTTAATAATTATTTTTTATTTTAAAAACATTATTCTATTTTACCTTATTTTATTTTATCTCCCTCCTTTCTTTCTTCCTTCCTTCCTTCTTTTCCTCCCTTTTATTCTGAGCTGTGCGGATAAGGATCTTGGTACTCCAGCCAGGCATCAAGGCTGTGCCTCTGAGGTGGGAGAGCCAACTTCAGGACACTGGTCCACAAGAGACCTCCCAGCTCCACATAATATCAAATGGCGAAAATCTCCCAGAGATCTCCATCTCAACACCAGCGCCCAGCTTCACTCAACGACCAGCAAGCTACAGTGCTGGACACCCTATGACAAACAACTAGCAAGACAGGAACACAACCCCACCCATTAGCAGAGAGCCTGCCTAAAATCATAATAAGTCCACAGACACCCCAAAACACACCACCACACATGGACCTGCCCACCAGAAAGAAAAGATCCAGCCTCATCCACCAGAACACAGGCACTAGTCCCCTCCACCAGGAAGCCTACAGAACTCACTGAACCAACTTTAGCCACTGAGAACAGACACCAAAAACAACGGGAACTACGAACCTGCAGCCTGCAAAAAGGAGACCCCAAACACAGTAAGATAAGCAAAATGAGAAGACAGAGAAACACACAGCAGATGAAGGAGCAAGATAAAAACCCACCAGACCTAACAAATGAAGACGAAATAGGCAGTCTACCTGAAAAAGAATTCAGAATAATGATAGTAAAGATGATCCAAAATCTTGGAAATAGAATAGACAAAATGCAAGAAACAGTTAACAAGGACCTAGAAGAACTAAAGATGCAACTAGCAACGATGAACAACACAATAAATGAAATTAAAAATACTCTAGAAGGGATCAATAGCAGAATAACTGAGGCAGAAGAACGGATAAGTGACCTGGAAGATAAAATAGTGGAAATAACTACTGCAGAGCAGAATAAAGAAAAAAGAATGAAAAGAACTGAGGACAGTCTCAGAGACCTCTGGGACAACACTAAATGCACCAACATTCGAATTATAGGGGTTCCAGAAGAAGAGAAAAAGAAAGGGACTGAGAAAATATTTGAAGAGATTATAGTTGAAAACTTCCCTAATAGGGGAAAGGAAATAGTTAATCAAGTCCAGGAAGCACAGAAAGTCCCATACAGGATAAATCCAAGGAGAAACACACCAAGACACATATTAATCAAACTGTCAAAAATTAAATACAAAGAAAACATATTAAAAGCAGCAAGGGAAAAACAACAAATAACACACAAGGGAGTCCCCATAAGGTTAACAGCTGATCTTTCAGCAGAAACTCTGCAAGCCAGAAGGAAGTGGCAGCACATATTTCAAGTGATGAAGGAGAAAAACCTACAACCAAGATTACTCTACCCAGCAAGGATCTCATTCAGATTTGATGGAGAAATTAAAACCTTTACAGACAAGCAAAAGCTGAGAGAGTTCAGCACCACCAAAGCAGCTTCACAACAAATGCTAAAGGAACTTCTCTAGTCAAGAAACACAAGAGAAGGAAAAGACCTACAATAACAAACCCAAAACAATTAAGAAAATGGGAATAGGAACATACATATCGATAATTACCTTAAATGTAAATGGATTAAATGCTCCCAGCAAAAGACACAGATTGGCTGAATGGATACAAAAACAAGACCCATATATATGCTGTCTACAAGAGACCCACTTCAAATCTAGAGACACATACAGACTGAAAGTTAGGGGATGGAAAAAGGTATTTCATGCGAATGGAAACCAAAAGAAAGCTGGAGTAGCAATTCTCATATCAGACAAAATAGACTTTAAAATAAAGACTATTAGAAGAGACAAAGAAGAACACTACATAATGATCAAGGGATTGATCCAAGAAGAAGATATAACAATTGTAAATATTTATGCACCCAACATAGGAGCACGTCAATACATAAGGCAAATACTAACAGCCATAAAAGGGGAAATCGACAGTAACACATTCATAGTAGGGGACTTTAACACCCCACTTTCACCAATGGACAGATCATACAAAATGAAAATAAGGGCTTCCCTGGTGGCACAGTGCTTGAGAGTCTGCCTGCCGATGCAGGGGACACAGGTTCGTGCCCCAGTCCGGGAAGATCCCTCTTGCCACAGAGCGGCTGGGCCCGTGAGCCATGGCCGCTGAGCCTGTGCGTCCGGAGCCTGTGCTCCGCAATGGGAGAGGCCACAACAGTGAGAAGCCCACATACCACAAAAAAAAAGAAAAGAAAAGAAAAGAAAAGAAAAGAAATAAGGAAACACAGCTTTAAATGATACATTAAACAAGGTGGACTTAATTGATATTTTTAGGACATTCCATCCAAAAACAACAGAATACACATTTTTCTCAAGTGCTCATGGAACATTCTCCAGGATAGATCATATCTTGGGTCACAAATCAAGCCTTGGTAAATTTAAGAAAATTGAAATTGTATCAAGTATCTTTTCCGACCACAACGCTATGAGACTAGACATCAATTACAGGAAAAGATCTGTAAAAAATACAAACACATGGAGGCTAAACAATACACTACTTAATAACGAAGTGATCACTGAAGAAATCAAAGAGGAAATCAAAAAATACCTAGAAACAAATGACAATGGAGACACGACGACCCAAAACCTATGGGATGCAGCAAAAGCAGTTCTAAGAGGGAAGTTTATAGCAATACAATCCTACCTTAAGAAACAGGAAACATCTCGAATAAACAACCTAACCTTGCACCTAAAGCAATTAGAGAAAGAAGAACAAAAAAACCCCAAAGTTAGCAGAAGGAAACAAATCATAAAGATCAGATCAGAAACAAATGAAAAAGAAATGAAGGAAACGAGAGCAAACATCAATAAAACTAAAAGCTTATCTTTGAGAAGATAAACAAAATTGATAAACCATTAGCCAGACTCATCAAGAAAAAAAGGGAGAAGACTCAAATCAATAGAATTAGAAATGAAAATGGAGAAGTAACAACTAACACTACAGAAATACAAAAGATCATGAGAGATTACTACAAGCAACTCTATGCCAATAAAATGGACAACCTGGAAGAAATGGACAAATTCTTAGAAATGCACAAACTGCCAAGACTGAATCAGGAAGAAATAGAAAATGTGAACAGACCAATCACAAGCACTGAAATTGAAACTGTGATTAAAAATCTTCCAACAAACAAAAGCCCAGGACCAGATGGCTTCACAGGCGAATTCTATCAAACATTTAGAGAAGAGCTAACACCTATCCTTCTCAAACTCTTCCAAAATATAGCAGGGGAGGAACACTCCCAAACTCATTCTATGAGGCCACCATCACCCTGATACCAAAACCAGACAAGGATGTCACAAAGAAAGAAAACTACAAGCCAATATCACTGATGAACGTAGATGCAAAAATCCTCAACAAAATACTAGCAAACAGAATCCAACAGCACATTAAAAGGATCATACACCATGATCAAGTGGGGTTTATTCCAGGAATGCAAGGATTCTTCAATATATGCAAATCAATCAACGTGATACACCATATTAACAAATTGAAGGAGAAAAACCATATGATCATCTCAATAGATGCAGAGAAAGCTTTTGACAAAATTCAACACCCATTTATGATAAAAACCCTGCAGAAAGTAGGCATAGAGGGAACTTTCCTCAACATAATAAAGGCCATATAGGACAAACCCACAGCCAACATCATCCTCAGTGGTGAAAAACTGAAAGCATTTCCGCTAAGATCAGGAACAAGACAAGGTTGCCCACTCTCACCACTCTTATTCAACATAGTTTTGGAAGTTATAGCCACAGCAATCAGAGAAGAAAAGGAAATAAAACGAATCCAAATCGGAAAAGAAGAAGTAAAGCTGTCACTGTTTGCAGATGACATTATACTATACATAGAGAATCCTAAAGATGCTACCAGAAAACAACTAGAGCTAATCAATGAACTTGGTAAAGTAGCAGGATACAAATTAATGCACAGAAATCTCTGGCATTCCTATACACTAAGGATGAAAAATCTGAAAGTGAAATCAAGAAAACACTCCCACTTACCATTGCAACAAAAAGAATAAAATATCTAGGAATAAACCTACCTAAGGAAGTAAAAGACCTGTACTCAGAAAACTATAAGACACTGATGAAAGAAATTAAAGATGATACAAATAGATGGAGAGATAGACCATGTTCTTGGATTGGAAGAATCAACATTGTGAAAATGACTCTACTACCCAAAGCAATCTACAGATTCAATGCAATCCCTATCAAACTACCACTGGCATTTTTCACAGAACTAGAACAAAAAATTTCACAATTTGTATGGAAACACAAAAGGCCCCGAATAGCCAAAGCAATCTTGAGAACGAAAAACGGAGCTGGAGGAATCAGGCTCCCTGACTTCAGACTATACTACAAAGCTACAGTAATCAAGACAGTATGGTACTGGCACAAAAACAGAAAGATAGATCAATGGAACAGGAATAGAAAGCCCAGAGATAAACCCACGCGCATATGGTCACCTTATCTCTGATAAAGGAGGTAGGAATGTACAGTGGAGAAAGGACAGCCTCTTCAATAAGTGGTGCTGGGAAAACTGGACAGGTACATGTAAAAGTATGAGATTAGATCACTCCCTAACACCATACACAAAAATAAGCTCAAAATGGATTAAAGACCTAAATGTGAGGCCAGAAACTATCAAACTCTTAGAGGAAAACATAGGCAGAACACTCTATGACATAAATCACAGCAAGATCCTATTTGACCCACCTCCTAGAGAAATGGAAATAAAAACAAAAATAAACAAATGGGACCTAATGAAACTTCAAAGCTTTTGCACAGCAAAGGAGACCATAAACAAGACCAAAAGACAACCCTCAGAATGGGAGAAAATATTTGCAAATGAAGCAACTGACAAAGGATTCATCTCCAAACCTTATAAGCAGCTTATACAGCTCAATAACAAAAAAACAAACAACCCAATCCAAAAATGGGCAGAAGACCTAAATAGTCATTTCTCCAAAGAAGATATACAGATTGCCAACAAACACATGAAAGGATGCTCAACATCATTAATCATTAGAGAAATGCAAATCAAAACTACAATGAGGGCTTTCCTGGTGGTGCAGTGGTTGAGAGTCTGCCTGCTGATGCAGGGGACATGGATTCATGCCCCAGTCCAGGAAGATCCTACATGCTGCGGAGCGGCTGGGCCCGTGAGCCATGGCCGCTGAGCCTGTGTGTCCGGAGCCTGTGTTCCACAACAGGAGAGGCCACAACAGTAAGGGGCCCGCGTACCGCAAAAAAAACTACAATGAGATATCATCTCACTCCAGTCAGAATGGCCATCATCTAAAAATCTAGAAACAATAAATGCTGGAGCGGGTGTGGAGAAAAGGCAACACTCTTTCACTGCTGGTGGGAATGTGAATTGGTACAGCCACTATGGAGAACAGTATGGAGGTTCCTTAAAAAACTACAAATAGAACTACCATATGACCCAGCAATCCCACTACTGGGCATATACCCTGAGAAAACCAAAATTCAAAAAGAGTCATGTACCAAAATGTTCATGCAGCTGTATTTACAATAGCCAGGAGATGGAAACAACTGAAGTGTCCATCACCGGATGAATGGATAAAGAAGATGTGGCACATATATACAATGGAATATTACTCAGCCATAAAAAGAAACGAAATTGAATTATTTGTAGTGAGGTGGATGGACCTAGAGTCTGTCATACAGAGTGAAGTAAGTCAGAAAGAGAAAGACAAATACCGTATGCTAACACATATATATGGAATCTAAGAAAAAAAATGTTATGAAGAACCTAGGGGTAAGACGGGACAAAGACACAGACATACTAGAGAATGGACTTGAGGATATGGGGAGGGGTAAGGGTAAGGTGGGACAAAGTGAGAGAGTGGCATGGACATATATACACTACCAAACATAAAATAGATAGCTAGTGGGAAGCAGCCACATAGCACAGGGAGATCAGCTCCGTGCTTTGTGACACCCTCGATGGGTGGGATAGGGAGGGTGGGAGGGAGGGAGACGCAAGAGGGAGGAGATATGGGAACATATGTATATGTATAACTGATTCACTTTGTTATAAAGCAGAAACTAACACACCATTGTAAAGCAATTATACTCTAATAAAGATTTAAAAAAAAACAAAACACCTATATATAAGATCACAGCTGTATAGGTTGTAAGTCTGAGCACCGCATGACTGGGTTCTCTGCTCAGAGCCTACAAGGCTGAAATGAAGGTAGTGGCCAGGCTGAGCTCCTTTTAAGGCCTCCTTTCTTTGTTCTTGGCCAAATTCAGATCCTTGCAGCTACAGGACTGAGGTCTTGCTTTCCTTGCTGGTGTCAACTATGGGCCACTCTCAGCTCCTCCAAGTCACCGACCTTCCTTGCAACATAACCCCATCCATCTCCAAAGCAGCAATGGAGAATCTCCCTCATGGTAATTCTTTCTCTAGCTCTGAATCTTTCTCCCCAGGAAGAGCCCAGTTCCTTTTAAGGGCTCGCCTGAGTAGGTGATTAGGTCAGGCTCGCTCAGGTTAATGTCTCTCTTTTTAAAGTTGACTGATTAGGGTCCTTAATTAGACCTGCAAAATCCCTTCACAGCAGCACCTAGATTAGTGTTTGCATAACTGGAGAGGGTGGAGATTTTGGGGACCATCTCAGAATTCCACCTACCACATATGATGAGATTCTTTATAAGCATATATTTTAGCCTCCTAGGGCTTCCATAGCAACATACCATAGACTGAATCCCTTAAAAAACAGAAATTTATTTTCTCACAGTTCTGGAGGCTGGAAATCCCAGATCAAGGTGTCAGAAGGTCTGTTTTCTCCTGAGGCCCTTCTCCTTGGCTTAAAGATGGCCACTTTCTCACTGTGTCCTCACATGGCCTTTTTCTCTGTGCACAGGTATCCCTGGTGTTTCTCTCTTCTTATAAGGACACCAGTTACATGGATTAGGGTTCCAGCATATGAAGTTTGGGGGAGGGGCAGACACAATTTGGTCCATATTTGTCTAATAACAAAACTAAGAGCTAATATTTGAGCTACTAAGCAGGTATTATGCTAAACATTTTTGATAGGCTATCTCACTTAACATAAATCATTAGATTAATTATATATCAGTATATAAGAGCTAATATTTGAGCTACTAAGCAGGTATTATGCTAAACATTTTTGACAGGCTATCTCACTTAACATAAATCATTAGATTAATTATATATCAGTATAACCATTATATAAAATTCCAGCTTTGGGCTTCCCTGGTGGCGCAGTGGTTAAGAATCCACCTGCCAATGAAGGGGACATGGGTTCAAGCCCTGGTCTGGGAAGATCCCACATGCCGCGGAGCAACTAAACCCATGCACCACAACTACTGAGCCTGTGCTCTAGGTCACGGGAGCCACAACTACTGAGCTCACGTGCCACAACTACTGAAGCCCACGTGCCTAGAGCCCGTGCTCCGCAACAAGAGAAGCCACCGCAGTGAGAAGCCCATGCACGCAACAAAGGGTAGTCCCGGCTCATCGCAACTAGAGAAAAGTCCGCATGCAGCAACGAAGACCCAATGCAGCCAAAAATAAAATAAATAAAATTATTTTAAAAATTCCAGCTTTATCAAAATATTTCCTATGTTCTTGATTAGAAATTCTACACAATTTTTATTGATCTGATTCTTAGAGTACTCTGTCTCTACTATGCTCCATTCTGAGGGTGGTTTTTCATTCACTGATCAAATTTTATTGATCATCTATGAGCTTGGTACAGAGGCACAAAGGTTAGTAATCAAAATCTCTGCTCTCAGAGTATAGGCTAGAAGGGAAGATGTATTTTATGTGTGCGTCTCCACGTACATTTTGAAATATCTTACATAAAAGGTATCAATTATATTTATAGAACCATTCCGCACATGTAAGTTCTTATGAAAGCTGAGGCACTAAAAATTAAAATAATTTCAAAAAAGGGGGAAATCCTCTGATTATTTGGTTTTACATTACCTTCTTCAGCTGCATCAACCCTAACTGCAGCAACACATTCTTTTATATGTGGCTTTAGACTGAATTTAGACTGGAAAAAAGCCAGCTGGGATTTGAAAGTGAGAAGTAATTATGACATAAAAGTGCAACACCTGACTGGGTAAAGCGCTTCAAATTCCACTCGCTCTGCTCAAGAAAAGAAAAAAATTATCTTTAAAAAATTTATTTTCTCACTGTCCAACTCGTTCACCTTTCATGCTACGAACACCGATACCTTTTCTCCTGCAGGAGGCAAAGGCAGCACTCGCAGGTGGAAGGAGATCTCCAGATTTGCAGGCCGAGTTGCTTCTCAGCTGTGGGCGGGTGTGGTGACAGCACCCCAGTGAGGAGAGTCTTCCCCTCCCAGCCCCAGCTCTTCTTCCCTTGCTCGCGACCCGTGGGCCCCTTGCTGAGCTCCGCACCCAGCTCCCTGGCTCAGCATCTATTCCCTCGCGCCGGCTACAGGAGCGTGGACTGCGCAGGCCCGGCACGAAGGCCCCCGCCCGGCCCCTGGTCCCCGGCGTCCCGCCCCCAGCCCGGGCCACGCCTCGCCACGTGCGGCCGCGGGCTGATAAACGGCTTCCGCGCCCCGCGCGCCTCGTCGCAGTTAGCAGCAGCTCGATTCGCGCTGGCTCTTCCTTTCGATTCCCAAACCCCTCCAGTGAGCCCTCCGTCCATGGAGGGGGAAGAAACGTTCCTGGAGCTCTTCCTGGCCCGGTGCGCCACCCAGGTGAGCCTGGAAGCCGCCACCACGGTCCCAGAGTCAGGGTCCGCATCCCGCCCCATTGCTGGGCGCTGGGTGCTGCGCACTAAGGATTCTGCCTTTATTTTATCTCTCGTAAAACTCCTAGCGACCCTAGGAGGTGGGCTTGATTATCCCCGTCTTTCAGTTGAAAAACATATAAGGTTCGAGGGTTGAAATAACTTACCCAAGGTTGCCAACAGAGCTCGAACCTGGTGTAGTATGAATACAAATTGGAGGCACTTGTGGCTTCTTTCAGTTTGTGATTCTTACGTTTTTTGGGTTTTGTTTTTTAATTTAAGAACTGTAGAAACGAGAGGAAGGAGTCTTCAAAAAGAAAAGCGAGGGAAAAACTTTCGGCCGGCGGGGTGGTGTCGGATTCTTTTTTTTTTTTTTTTTGCGGTACACGGGCCTCTCACTGTTGTGGCCTCTCGCGTTGCGGAGCACAGGCTCCGGACGCGCAGGCTCAACGGCCATAGCTCACGGGCCTAGCAGCTCTGCGGCATGTGGGATCTTCCCGGACCGGGGCACGAATACGTGTCCCCTGCATCGTCAGGCGGACTCTCAACCACTGCGCCACCAGGGAAGCCCCGGATTCTTTTTTTTGTTTTTTTAAATTTTATTTATTTTTGGCTGCATTGGGTCTTCGTTGCCGTGCGCAGGCTTTCTCTAGTTGCAGTGAGCGGGGGCTGCGCTTCGTTGTGGTGCACGGGCTTCTCATTGTGGTTGATTCTTTTGTTGCGGAGCATTGGCTCTAGGTGCGGGCCTCAGTAGTTGCAGCACGTGGGCTCAGTAGTTGCGGCACACGGGCTTAGTTGCTATGCGACATGTGGGGTCTTCCTGGACCAGGGCTCAAACCCGTGTCCCCTGCATTGGCAGGTGGATTCTTAACCACTGCGCCACCAGGGAAGTTCCCGGATTTTTAAATAGACAATGATTAGCAATGAGGTAGAAATAGTGAAGTCCCACAGCGTTTAACATTGCAAAAGGAGAGCCCACGCTGGAAGGGTTCTGAGAAAGATGAGTTAATGACTCTGCAAAGACAGTTTAACAAAAAGTTTCTTCAGGTATAAGGCCAAGGATGCAGGGAATACTCTGTAAGCATTTTCTCTCGAAAGGAGGCTGTCAGGGTTCCACTGCCATAAAACATCCCCCTTTGATATCTTGTTGCCATTGCCTTAAATTCCTTGTTGAAGTTTAGTTCTTTGGGTGGAGGCTTTGTACCCTGCTAAAATGCCATAATGGGAAAAAGGAGGGGAGACACTGATAGTTGCAGGTATTAGTGCTTTAGTGTAAATTGGCTGATGGAATCTTTTCTGGCTAGAACAGAAGAGGCCAAAAAAACAATGGAGAGGAATCTGGGCCATTGTCCCCACCTCAGTGTCCCTCAGGGCCCATCTGTGGGATGGGGGTGGAGGGAGTTAGAGACTAATAACATAATTCAAAATGAAATAAGGTCAAATCTTATTTCCAGAGAATAAATGCATTCTTCTTAAGTGTTTTCTTCTAACATTTAGTCACCCCTGCCATCTGCTGGACTTGTGGTAACAGCACAATTCAACAGGATCTAGCCAGACACTAGCTAAATAGCTTTGTGATGGAGAAGATGCAGCACAAGGCACTGGTGACTGTTCAATTGTCAGAAATATGATCTTCTAAGGGATGAGGTTATCCTGCCAGCAGTGGTCAAAATCTAGAATCCAGGCCTGCAGCTTGGGTGAAGTGGATGGTAATATATGTACCAAGGATTTTTTTCCATAACAAAGGCCATGAATTTTACATTAGCTGCTTCCCTCAGTTGCACGCCTCTTTCCCTCGGTTGATGATAATGGAAGTTGAGCAGCCTTCCCCGGACTGGAAGTATAATACATTGATTTAAACTAGTCTTGCCATTTAAATTTCAATAACTTTTTCCCTATTGCACATTCACGTAAATGGAATGATTTCTTTGCCTTCCTTTGACTAGAAGAAATAAAGATGGCTCCTTGTGGAGGCTTGATTAGCACTCAGAGCTATCTCCTCAGCTTCCTTCACTTACTGCTCTTCTCTTTAAAATATGAATTTAAAACTCAAAAAAATCTTTAAATCAACTTAAGGAGTACAGAAAATCTGTACTCTTCAAAGTACACACAGTTTAGAGCATGGTTGCCAAATTGCCTCAGTTACAAAATTGGATTTAGAGTGGCAACTTACTACAGGTCTAACCAAAGTAGGGAAAACATTTTATGAAAAATGCTGTTTCTGCATTTTAAGATATACTTTCCTGTTTTCGTTAAGTGTTGTAACCCTACAGTAGAATTTTAATGATATTTTGTGGAAAGAGCAGGGCATGAATATAAGCTACCTGGACTGCCTCATCGTGAACACACTGCCTGCCAGCCAAGGTGGCATCCCTTTGGTGTGACATGATGTTCTGTTTGTTGTGTTTTGTTTATGTTTTGGGAATGGCCTAGGATGACCTTGCTCCACCCAGATCACCCCTGCTCAGCCCAATTGTGCCTTATGATGTGTACATACCTAATTCATCCAATCCAGAGACTATGTTTAATTCACAGCTTGAAGAAGTCACAGAAACATCTGGCAATTTCTCATCTGTGGATCTTAGCTTCCTACCAGATGAGCTTACCCAAGAGAATAAAGAACAGACTGTCATTAGAAGCAAGCATGAAACTGAAGAAAATTGTAAAACTAAAAGTTGGCAAAGTAGGTTGCCATTACCCAGCCAACAGGACGTTGACCTGGCCTTAAACAGCAGCAGTGGGTCAAATTCCCATTCACATCTCCACCCTGGTGATGCTGGTGATGCTGACTCAGCCCAGCCCTCTCCTGAGAAACCACACTCCTTGCCTCTGGCATCCATAACTCCCATGACGCCAGTGACCCCTGTTTCAGGATGTTCTGGAATTGTGCCTCAACTACAGTAAGTTGTTGTTGTTGTTGTTTTAAATGGGTGATGCTTCTGAGTACACATTTCATCAATATATTCCTGAATGGGATGATAATAGTGTAGGGAAGAGAATTTCAGATGTCATTTTCCTTGATTTTGTTAGTTCGTAATGGACTTTAGACAGTTTGGTTATCTGTAAAATGAAGCAGTAACTCTTGATCTCCTAAGAGGGAGTTAAAGGTGAGTATACACATGCTTGAAGGATTGTATTGTTTATAGTAAAGCACTGTAGTTGAACATTGTGGCTGGAGTTGGAATAACACAAAGGATATAAAGATGTAAAATTGAATTTGATTTGCAAGTTGATTTGATATTGTGATTTTTATTTTGAGACATTTTGAAAAAGGTCTAAAGCTTAATTTTAGTCAGCTAGTCAGGAAATTTTAGAAAAAGCTATTTTTTTTGTTTGTTTGGCCTTGTGGCATGTGGGATCATAGTTCGCCGACCAGGGATCAAACCCGCACCCCCTGCAGTGGAAGCGAGAAGTCTTAACCACTAAATGTGTTATTATACATTTCACATTTAGAATAATTCTCCCCCAGGAAGTCACCCAAACCTATGAAATGAGGAAGTTAATACATTTTAATTATTTTTTACTTTTCATATCTGGTATAACTTAGCTTGACTTATTTCTTTTTTTAATTATTATTTTTATTTTTTTATACAGCAGGTTCTTATTAGTTATCTATTTTATACATATTAGTGTATATATGTCAATCCCAATCTCCCAATTCATCACATAGGTTGACTTTTTTCTTTAGGAATATAGTTTCCACTGTAAACCTGGCCTGTAAATTGGATCTGAAGAAAATAGCTTTGCATGCAAAAAATGCAGAATATAACCCAAAGGTAAGATTTCCCAGTAATTTTTTCCACAGTTAGGTTCTATTTAGATTTTCTTTCCTTCATATGATCATGATATTGACTCATTCCTTTGTTTTTATTTTTTAAAAAGAAAAAATTTGTTAGTGAAAAGCTTTTGGCAACACAAGTTGAATCGGCTCATTCTCTGTTTTGAACTTATAAAAAAAAAATCTCATTTTCTGTGCTGGATACAGTAATTATTGAGCAGTTCCTAAAAGTTCTTTCCCTTGTCATTCAGAAAAACCTTTCAGTATGACTATTTTCAACCTGACTATGGAAATGCTAACTTTCTTACAATGTCATCATATTCTTGGAAATAATTTTTTCTAATTTTTGTCCTATCTCCTGACACCTGTGTATTTTTCCATTTACAGTTTCTCTTACCTGAGAAAGCTCAATTGTTTAAAGTGTAAAGTTCAAGTGTAAGATTCAGGGATTTTTTGTTTTCCGTCAAAGTTTAATAAAATCTATTCTTTTTTGTGTCCTCCCAAGGCCAGGCATCCCATTTTCAATGGTCTATTTACCTAGGAAGTGGATTTGTTAATTCAATCAACATTTAACAATTTGGTGGGCTCTGTACTTAGTACAAAGATGAGTGAGGCCTGGTCCCTGCTGGGAAAAAGTTCACTGTCTTGGGTGGGGGAGGACTTATGGAGTTAGATGAAAAAGGCCATGTTAGTCGGAACCCAGAGGACCTTGCCAACATCAACTATTTATGGATTAAGTATTTGTTTTTCCTGTTGTGTAGTGTTGTTGCTGACCTCTGAAGTGTTACGTGAATGTTACCGAATGCAGCTAAGCTTTCCTATTTATATTTCATGTAGCCGGCTATGATGAGGACAGAAAGGCAATGATGAGCTAGGATTTTTATGGCTGTAGCTATGATGGACCACACTATTGAGCAATCAACATTTTAAGCATATTTTATTCTCTACCATCCTCTGCTCTCCTCTCAGTTTGGTATACACAATCTGTCCAAACTTGGACTTGACAGCCAGAAAAATTCTGACTTGGCACTTAAGCTGCCTTAAGAATTTAACAAAATGAATGCCAGGTGAGAGCACTACCTTTTTAGTGAACACCTAGAAAACATTAATAGTCCTTGCTCGGCTCTGTGTAGTGCTGACTCAGGGTTCTTTTACTGTTAACACTTCATATCTGAAATTGCCAGTCTGGCCTTGGAGTGATCTGTTGTCCTGTGGAGTGGCTCTAACCCATGGAACTTTGGTCTTGCATGGTACCCACCCGTTTCCTTCCCAGCTTAATGGGGGAAGTCGATGTGGCAGGCCGGTGGTTCTCAGCCCTCACCTGCGTCAGCAACACTTGGAGGACTTACCAGTGCTGCCGGCCTGGGGACCACATTGAGGACTATGGCGGGCAAGAGCTTGACAAATCAACTTTTTGTCATTCATCTTCAGAACGCCTATCAATATATGTATTCTGTTCTATATTTTGGCTGCTTTTTAGTACATTCTAGAGTCTTGGCAAGGCTGGAACATGCTCCATACTTTTTTTTTTTCTCAAAGAGTCTTTGAAAGAAAAGTATATCAAAGCAAAAAGCATGGAGTCTGATAGTCGTGGTTTTAAATCTCAACTTAACTGTTTCCTGTATAATGTTGGAAGTTAAATAACCACTTCGTTTCCCTGTGCACTAAATGGGAATTATAATGGATTCAGCTCAGTCCTGTCATGAGGTTAAATGCGATAAAACCTATAAAGCTCTTAGCATAGGGTCTGAAACATAACAGGTACTTAAATTTTAGCTTTACTATTATTATTCTTACCTGTTTTTTCTAAGTATGTACATTTTAGAATCATGATCGTTTTGTTAACCTTAACATGGGAGAATAGACCCAGACAGGTTTTAGTTTTCCCATTAAATTTCAATTTATTCAACACTGTTTTCATGTCCAGCCCAGCTGGTCAGCTGGAATAGTGTTAACCCCTAGCAGAGGCTAATTGTCCTTTTGGCTTCTGTGTGTAGAGGTTTGCCGCCGTCATAATGAGGATCCGAGAGCCCAGGACTACAGCCCTGATATTTAGCTCTGGGAAAATGGTCTGCACAGGAGCCAGGAGGTAAGAGAAGCCGTCCTCCCGCACTACCAGACAAATAATTCACTATGTAAAACAAGGAAGGGTGGCATTAAGGTTCTAAAACACATCGTAGAAGCAAAATACTTTGCTAAGGAGTTAAATTCATGAAATGCCAAATTTGGGGTTAAAAACATTCAGCCTCATAATACGGACTTATATCCCACTTTACAGTCCCCCATAGTGAAGGGGGCTTTACTAGGCTATTACAACTTGTTTCTAAGGTATATTTTAAAAGAAAAAAAAGGCTATAGTAGTGGTAAAGCCTGTTATAAACCTGGGAAAGAAGTTCTTGTGTATTTTCCTCATTGCAGGCAGAAGAATGGATAGAACTTTTTACAGGAGGGAAATTAGACATTTCTTGACCACTAGCTTGAGCATTCACTCAGGAAGCAATCTCTTACAGGCTCATCTTTCCTGGATCTCATGCAAAGGTAGCCATGTGCTGATGTAGATCCTTTCACCATAGAACTAGTGGGAGAGCTGCTCTTCCCTCTAAGTGTTGGAGGATGAGTAGGAAGTTATCCTCCTGAAAGATAGTACCAATTTCTCCTCGCTCAAGAGATGCACCTAGTGTTCATTTTCTCTGGTAAACAGTGGGTGTTAATATTGTATTTTATATTTGCTAAATTGATTGGCAAAAAGTTGTTTTAATCACATTTCTTTTGATTTAGTAGTGAGACTAACTTTTCATAAGCATATAAACTACCTACTGTATCTTTTGCCCAATATTCTATGGAGATATTTGTCTTCTGGTATTTAAGTATTTTCACCATTTTATACCACAAATATTTTTCCCATATTAATGTTAGTGGTATTTTATGGGTTTTTTTAATGCAATTTAATTTTGTGTGTGTACGGTTAGTCTATCCAGCTTTTTTCTTTATGGTTTCAGTGTTTGGCTTCATGCTTAGGAAGGCGTTCTCCACACACAACATGACATAAGTATTGACCTCCATATATTTTTCTGTTTTTTTCAGGTCCTGCTTTGTATTGAAGAAAGGAGGTTAATGTTTTGACTCATCTAGAACTTTCTCTGGATGATGGAAATGTTCTGTATCTGTGCTGTCCAATGTGGTAGTCTTTAGTCATATGTGACTTTTGAGCACTTGAAATAAGCTAATACCACAGAGGAACTGAACTTTTTATTTAATTTTAATTGATTTTAATTTAAATAGCCACATGTAGCTAGTGGCCACCATATTGGGCAGAGCAGGTCTAGAATTTTACTTCAATATAAGATCATTTTTTTCAAATGCCCAGTCAGTGTCCCAGTACATTTATAGAAGAATCTATTTTGCTGTATTTCTCCTCCACCTGTTTTTACATGTTAAGTTCTTTACCTGTGTCTGAGTAAGTTTGTGGCCTTACTCTTCTGTTGATCTGTGTATCCTTTGACCTAGAAATCTCCATTTTTAAGTCATTTTTGGACAACTCTGCAAGATAACTACAAGGATGTTCATTTCAGCATTGTTTAAAACAGGGGCAGAGGGAACAAATTTCTAGCAATACAGTTTTGAATAAATCATAAAATAAAATTATTTAGCCATGTATAGTATATTGAGTTGGAAGGATAAGTTGTGGGAGGGGAGAACACACAGATTCATGAGTGTTTTTTTCCTAATTCATGAGTTTTTGTTTCCTATCTGAATTTATTTGGTTCCCAAAATCTGATAGTGAAAACTTGGATGGTGAGTTCAGATTATAAGAGATATTTGTTATCCAAATCTATCTGGTTGTTGAATTTTGGATAGAGAGTTGTCAAAGTTTGGTTAGTATAAGAGATATCAGAATTATCTCCAAAAATTTAACCAAACGTATTCTCTTTAGTTGCAATAATCAGAGTTTGCATAGTGCAGGATACCTGCCTTTGCACAGAAAAGTGCAGAGGAGCCAAATTTATCAGTGGTAATTACCACTGGTGGTGAAATTTCAAGGTTCTTAACCTCTTTTCTAATATTTGTACAAGAAAATGTATGTAGATTTTAACTGTTAGTTGTTTGAATGGGAATTTCTGTGTGATACAAGAAACTATAAGCCTATGCAAATTCTTGAAGTTTGACCTTATAAATATTAGCACTATGGGAGATGTAATGGGTCATTTAGGCAAAATGTGATTTTTCAAAATGGAAACCACTTATTTCACTGCTGTCTTGGGGACACGGCCTTGCTAGGGACTTTTCAGGAGTTGGTAATGGATGAGGAGAATCAACATGAAATGAGGTGATGTGAAAATGGCACAGTGTTGTGACAGATCTAGATTGGAAAGAGACTCTACCGCTCGCTCCCTTTTGTCCAGGCAAATAAGTTCAATCTGGCTTTTCTTTAACGTACTTCTGATTTTCAACTTAAAGGTGGGGATAACCCATAAGAGTGGGTGGACTTCATAGGATTCACCCACCAGGTGTTGCCCCTGTTTGGCAACCCCTGCTACTCACTGTTTTTATTTTGGTAGTGACCATTGAAAAGTATCTGATGAAAAATAAAGCCCCAGATCTCAGGATTTCACATTCTCTACCATGGATTTAAGGGTGGAGTAGGACAAACATTTAGAAGCACATAGCCACACAGTTGGATGAATCTATTTCTTTCTCATATTGAGTATGAGTTGAATGACAATTGTGTGAGAAAACCTGAGCAACATTGGGCAGATTTTGAGGTATTTTCATGTTTTTTTTTAAAGTATATAATTTGTCCCATAAAGTTCCAAGTGCTGGCATCCTATCTATGCCACTCAGCTGGCACATAACTTACTTCCTCATGTTGATTTTTTTTTGTATGTATGTATGTGTCCTTATTTTTGTTACTGCTGTTCCCATCGAAATGGTACACACCTTTAGACCAGAAGCATGATTCTAAAACCTTAGTGAGCATCACAGGCTTGTTAAGACATAGATTGCTGGGCCCCAACCCCAGAATGTCTGCATGTCTGATGTGGGACCTGGGACTTTGCATTTCTAGCAAGTTCTCAGGTGGTAATACTGCTGCTGGCCTGAGGACACTTTCTGAGAACCAGCGGAATAGTTAATTTCATCTAATAACACTTAAAACAAGTAAAAGAAAAAACTACCTTATATGTGAAAGATGGCAAATGAAGACAAAAATCTGTTTATGATTCAGTTCAACAACTGTACATTGTACCATACCCTTTTCTAGGTGCTAGGGACAAAAGTAGGGGAGGTAGGTCCTTCTCCTCAAAGTCTGTAGCTTCCTAGTATACACTGAAAGATAAGCATGGTACATATGCTAAAAATACAATCAGGGAAGTGTGTGAATAAAGCCCAGCTAGTTAGCAGTCGTAGTGATTAAGACATCTTTAATTACATTTGCTGTTCCCCAGCGAAGAGCAGTCTCGACTTGCAGCAAGAAAGTATGCTCGTGTGGTGCAGAAGCTGGGCTTTCCTGCCAGATTCCTCGATTTTAAAATTCAGAACATGGTTGGAAGCTGTGATGTGAGATTTCCTATTAGGCTGGAAGGTTTGGTGCTATCCCATCAGCAGTTCAGTAGGTATGATTGTTGCATAACTTAACTTTGAGTTTCCCAAGTTATTAAAGTTCTATTATGGGCTGCTTATATAATGTATTTTTCAGAGAAATATAATTTTTTAAAAAACTACAATAAGTGAAAAGGTTAAGATGCTATACCTAAGTCCTCACTGGTTACCATGCGTGTCCAATCTTCTGCAATAGTGGTTCTCAAAACTAAATTGCATAGTAATCACCTGGACAGCTTATCAACACACATTCCTGCCTGGGCTGTGGTATGCAGAGATTCTGCTTGAATTTGCAGTTCTAACAAGCTCACAGGTGATGCCAGCGCTGCTGTCCAGAGGCCCACATCTTGAGACCCCCTGATGTATAGATTTCTAAACAAATCTGGCTGGGGGGTCGTGGCAGTGGCCAGAAGAGCAAGGGGTATGACATGGATGAGGTAAGTAGGAAGGGCTGACAGCTGGTGAGGGGAGAAAGGGCTGGAGAGAAGATGAAAAAAAGAATGGCCGTAGCACGTTCTCGGAAGACAATCCTGTCTAGTTTTTGTCCTGTTGAGTTTGTTCAAGGGTTTTCTTTTTCTGTGTGTAGCTGTAGCCCCCACTATTGTTTTTTCTTTCACGGATTCATATTCCTTTGGGAGTATCTCTAGGCTGCCTGGCTTCTTCACATGTAACGTCTCCATCTCAACAGCAAATGCGCCTCCTCCTCCCTCAGCTGCTTTGGTGCTTCTCCCAGCCTGCTCAGGCCCTCAGAGAGCCGTGATGGAGGGTGACTGACAAACACCAAATGCCGCCACCCCTTGGGATATACACTTGGGCCAGGGCACTTGAACTGCCTTCGAGTCACAGATGCTCTTAAATTTTCATGATCTAGCTTGAACTAAGTCCTTTCATTCTACTTTTCCGTCCCTTTGCCTTTGAGCAATCATTCTGTTTAATAGAGTAGAGAGGGATCACATAGATCTGCTTTCTCTAGCATTTGTGAGCTGACATTTGTTAGCTCTCCTTTGAGACATGACCTAGACAGAAGTTAAAAATTGCCTTTTTCTTCCCCTGACTTTCCAAAAAAATTTGTTCATTCTGAGATTTAGCTTTTATGATACTTTTCAGGCAATATTTATTTTCCCCTTGATTATATTTTCTTTTTTCCTTTGCCTCAGTTTTCTTCAGCATAGGCTTATTAAGTGCCTATGAGGTACCCACTGAGTTCATCGGGAAGTCCCCCATGCAAGACATATTGCCTCTTTATGTGTCCTTTTCTTTCTTCAATCTTGGAATAACTTATAGATTCATAGTAAAACCTTCATTTTTAAGAGTCTCTCAACTCATGCTTCATCTTATCTTCCAGATCCTCAGCCTTGCACCTCCTGTCTATATTTCTTGGAACCAACTTTTTCTGAACATGGGAAAGATGTTACCAGGGTCTTTTTCCTTTCATAATGTTCACATTTCTAGTTGTGGCCTTTTCTTTTTCACTTAAAGCAGTTCCTTTAACATTTCTTGTAAAGCTGGGTTGTTGGTACTGATCTCTTAGCTTTTGCTTGTCTGTAAAACTTTTGCTCTCTCCATCAAATCTGAATGACAGCCTTGCTGGGTAGGGTATTCTTGGTTGTAGCTTTTTCCCTTAAATCATTTAAAATACATTGTGCAACTCCCTTCTGGCCTGCAGAGTTTCTGCTGAAAAGTCAGCTGTGATAGGCTTATTGGAGTTCCCTTGTATGTAACTTGTTGCTTTTCCCTTGCTGCTTTTAATAGTCTCTCTTTATCTTTAATTTTTGCCAGTTTAAAAAATATTTATTTATTTATTCATTTGGCTGCATCAGGTCTTAGTTGCAGCACACAGGATCTTCGTTGCGGCATGCGGGATCTTTTGTTATGGTGCATGGGCTTCTCTCTAGTTCTGGCATGCGGGCTCCAGAGTGCATGGGCTCAGTAGTTGCAGCACATGGGCACAGTAGTTGCAGCACAAGGGCTCTGTAGTTGCAGTGCGTGGGCTTAGTTGCCCCACGGCATGTGGAATCTTAGTTCCCTGGCCAGGGATTAAACCCACATCCCCTGCACTGGAAGGCAGATTCTTAACCACTGGACCACCAGGGAAGTCCCAATTCTTGCCATTTTAATTACAGTGTGTCTTGGTGTGGTCCTCTTTGGGTTGATCCTGTTTGGAAGTCTCTGTGCTTCTTGGACCTAGACGTCTGTTTCCTTTCCCAGTCTAGGGAAGTTTACAGGTATTTACATACCAAAGACTTTTATTTTCTCTTTTCCCCTTTAGTGTCATAAGATTTGGCTGGAAGATTAGATGGAAACATTTCTTCTGTGCCCCAGACTTCACTTTCTTGGCTCGAACCTTGTAGTTCCCATAGAAGTTTCCCAGGGCTCCAGCTACTATCATTGTGTCCCTGGTGTCCAGAAGTGGTTTGTGGGTAGAAGTCCTGACAGGCTTTCTGCAGTAAGATAGAGTGATGTCCCAGGAAGACATGTCCACCCGTAATGACCTCCACATACTTCAGATAGGTAGCCTCACCACTGTGATACATCTTGCTGGTGCCAATAAGAAGTTTCACATCTGCTGTGGTATGGGTCTTATTCATTGCAGAATGGAATGGAGTTTTTCTTTGTGACCTGGACTCACCCTTTAAGTGCAAAAATTCACGTGTATTATATATAGTGCTCCATTTCTCAGATTTCTTCATTTTCTTATATCTCCATTAGCCATTGTTTTGAGAATAGTTTTATTTCATCAACTTCTTCTTAACTACTGACTTCTTTTTTAAGCTTCTCAGGCCTTTCTAGGAATCTCTCCTCTTCTCTCTGGTGGAGTGTGGGGAAGCAGTTCTTAGCCCAATCATCCTTTGTTCCTCAGAGAAACCAGCTTACATTTAATAGTAAATATGAGTGAGTTACTATGTATAGGAACAAATCCTGAATATTTAAAACTTGGGATGGTTTAGTTTTCTTTCTTTATATGGCATCTGTCCAAAGACAAATTACAGTGGTCTAGAAATTTTTTTAGGTCCTATCCACTAAAAATGTTAACTTTAGGAGTTTATAAATACATACAAAATGTGCTCATTATTGTAGAACTTGGAAAATTTGGAAAATGTGTTATGTATTTTTATTGATAGACTTTTTTTGACAGATGGAGAATATTTAACTAACAAGATCTTAAAACATTAGATCTGATGTCCTAAATTATGTTGATCTATAGCTAATTTTAATTTCATTTCCAAGTGAAATGATTTTCACTTGGAAAAATATTATGACCAAAAATGAATTCTATTCTTGACGGCCACAGAAATTACTTAGGACACTCAAGACTGCTTTTATCAAGATGGTCAAAAGGTTTTTGGTAAAAAAGCTTTTGAAAACTGCTTTTCAGTACACACTGGGTCTCAAATATTATGAGAAAGTAGTTGAATAGTGCTATTTTTAACCTTTTTCTTTTATATCTTAACAGTTATGAACCTGAACTGTTTCCTGGCCTTATTTACAGAATGGTAAAACCACGAATTGTGTTGCTTATCTTTGTATCTGGAAAAGTTGTGTTGACAGGTAAGTTCTAAGATTCTGACTTTCATAAAATTCAATAGCTATGTGTGTGCTTTGCTTTACCTTTTAAATAGCTTTATGCACTATTATAAAGCAATTCTTGGTATTTTAGAATACCTGGAAAAAAAATGAAAAGTAGAAAGAAAGATAGCATCACCCATTGGCCCCAATAGTCAAACAATATAACTTTTTTCCATGTTTTTATGTCACTTTGATATGTATATACATCTTTACATCCTGCCTTTTAACATTATAACATATGTAGCTTAACTCATTGTTACAAACTCTTAATGAAGACTTTTGACGGCTGAATAGTGTTCCAACAGAAGGGTCAACAAATCTTTTTCTGCAAAGGGCTAAATACTAAATGTTTTAGGTTTTGTGGGCAGTAGAGTCTCTGTCACAACAACTGAACCCTGTCATTTTATTGTGAAAGTAGCCGTAGACATCACATAAAGGAAAAGGCTCTGAGGTGTGATTTTAATGTAATTCGTTTAATTTACGTATATCAAGTAATTTTCTTCCTCTTCTTCTTTTTCTGTTTTTTCCCAACCATTTAAAATATAAAAATCAGTCTTAGCTTACAGGCTATACAAAAATCAGGCAGCAGACTAGGTTTGGCCAGCAGATCCAAGTTTCCCGACCTCCATTCTAACACGTTATTCCATCAAACTTATTCTCCCATTGTGAGGTGTTTATATGTTCTTTCTTTGCTGCTTATAAATGACACAAAACTTCGGCTGTTTTTATGTGTGGGATCATTTTATTAGTGTAAATGCTCAGAAATTGAACTTTTGTTTAAGGATTGGACCATTTTTAAGGTTCTTAGTACAAATTACTAAATTGTTTTAAAAAGGGTTATATATATATATACATAGAACTGTATATATATATACAGTTCTCCTATATCATATTTACATTCCTACCAGCAATGTTTCTTAAGTGTCTTTTACGAACCTCATCAGCATTCAAAACAAAAATGTACAAAAGAAAACTTTAACTACATAAGTGAAAGTGATCTCGCTGCTTTAACGTCACTGGTACTCAGAACTAGAAATTGATCACTTTTCAACATATCCTGTAAATAGCATTTTATCTTTTGTAAATAGTATGTACATAACTTACTCCTTTCTTGTCTACTTAGTTTTTTAAAAATTTCTTTATTTTAATTTTTAAATTTTAAAAAATTTTATTGGAGTATAGTTGATTTACAATGTTGTGTTAGTTTCAGGTGTACAGCAAAGTGATTCAGTTATACATATACATATATTCATTCTTTTTCAGATTCTTTTCTCATATAGGATATCACAGAATATTGAGTAGAGTTCCTTGTGCTATACCGTAGGTCCTTGTTGGTTATCTATCTTATGTATAGTAATGTGCATATGTTCATCCCAAGCTCCTGATTTATCCCTACCACCCACGTTTCCCCTTTGGTAACCATAAGTTTGTTTTTGATATCTGTAAGTCTGTTTCTGTTTTGTAAATAAGTTCATTTGTATCATTTTTGTAAAATTAGATTCTACATATGAGTGTTATCATATGATATTTGTCCTTTTCTGTCTGACTTACTTCACTTAGTATGATAATCTCTGGGTCCATCCATGTTGCTTCAAATGGCATTATTTCATTCTTTTTTATGGCTGAGTAATATTCCATTGTATTTATGTACTACATCATCTTTATCTATTCCTCTGTCGATGGACATTTAGGTTGCTTCCGTGTCTTGGCTATTGTAAATAGTGCTGTAGTGAACACTGGGGGGGGGGTACATTATCTTTTTTAATTCTGGTTTTCTCTGGATATATGCCCAGGAGTGGGATTGCTGGGTCATATGGTAGTTCTATTTTTAGTTTAAGGAACCTCCATACTGTTCTCCATAGTGGTTGTACCAATTTACATTCCCACCAACAGTGTATGAGGGCTCCCTTGTCTCCACACCCTCTCTAGCATTTATTGTTTGTAGACTTTGATAATGGCCATTCTGACCAGTGTGAGGTGATACTTCATTGTAGTTTTGATTTGCATTTCTCTGATAATTAGTGATGTTGAGCAGCTTTTTATGTGCTTTTGGCCATCTGTATGTCTTCTTTGGAGAAATGTCTGTTTAGATCTTCTGCCCATTTTTTGATTGGGTTGTTTGTTTTTTTTGACATAGAGCTGCATGAGCTGTTTGTATATTTTGGAGATTAATCCCTTGTCGGTTGCTTTGTTTGCAATATTTTCTCCCATTCTGTGGGTTGTCTTTTCGTTTTGTTTATGGTTTCCTTTGATGTGCAGAAGCTTTTAAGTTTAATTAGGTCCCATTTGTTTATTTTTGTTTTTATTTTCACTAAGGATTTGTATGAGTTCACCATAATATCGAAAGTAACTACTTTATTTGTGACTTTTTCCAGGTGACTTATTTTTACATAAAGAAGGTTTTTAAAATTCTTGAAGTAAATGGTTGAGACTCTTTTCCTTATTCTTCTCTGCAGTAGTTATTTCCACTATTTTATCTTCCAGGTCACTTATCCATTCTTCTGCCTCAGTTATTCTGCTATTGATATCTTCTAGAGTATTTTTAATTTCATTTATTGTGTTGTTCATCATTGCTTGTTTCCTCTTTAGTTTTTCTAAGTCCTTGTTAAATGTTTCTTGCATTTTCTCTATTTCCAAGATTTTGGATCATCTTTACTATCATTATTCTGAATTCTTTTTCAGGTAGACTGCCTATTTCTTCATCATTTGTTAGGTCTGGTGGGTTTTTACCTTGCTCCTTCATCTGCTGTGTGTTTCTCTGTCTTCTCATTTTGCTTATCTTACTGTGTTTGGGGTCTTCTTTTCGCAGGCTGCAGGTTCGTAGTTCCCGTTGATTTTGTTGTCTGTCCCCAGTGGCTAAGGTTGGTTCAGTGGATTGTGTAGGCTTCCTGGTGGAGGGGACTAGTGCCTGTGTTTTGGTGGATGAGGCTGGATCTTGTCTTTCTGGTGGGCAGGTCCATATCTGGTGGTGTGTTTTGGGGTGTCTGTGGCCTTATTATGATTTTAGGCAGCCTCTCTGCTAATGGGTTGTGTTGTGTTCTTGTCTTGCTAGTTGTTTGGCATAGGGTGTGCAGCACTGTAGCTTGCTGGTCGTTGAGTGGAGCTGGGTCTTTGTGTTGAGATGGAGATCTCTGGGAGATTTTCGCCGTTTGATATTACGTGGAGCTGGGATGTCTCTTGTGGACCAGTGTCCTCAAGTTGGCTCTCCCACCTCAGAGGCACAGCCCTGATGCCTGGCTGGAGCACCAAGAGCCTTTCATCCACACGGCTCAGAATAAAAGGGAGAAAAAGTGGAAAGAAAGAAAGAGGATAAAATAAAATCAAGTGAGATAAAGTTATTAAAATAAAAAATAATTAAGAAAAAAAATTTTTAAGTAAAAAAAAAAAAACCGGACGGACAGAACCCTACGACAAATGGTGAAAGCAAAGCTATACAGACAAAATCTTGCACAGAAGCATACACATATACACTCACAAAAAGAGGAAAAGGGGAAAAAATAATCTATCTTGCTCCCAAAGTCCATCTCCTCAATTTGGGATGACTCGTCTATTCATGTATTCCACAGATGCAGGGTACATCAAATTAATTGTGGAGCTTTAATCCGCTGCTCCTGAGGCTGCTGGGAGAGATTTCCCTTTCTTTTCTTTGTTCGCACAGCTCTCAGGGTTCAGCTTTGGATTTGGCCCTGCGACTGCGTGTAGGTCGCCTGAGGGCGTCTATTCTTCGCTCAGAGAGGACAGGGGTTAAAAGAGCAGCTGCTTCGGGGACTCTGGCTCACTCAGGCCAGCGGGGAGGGAGGGTTATGGACTGCAGGGCGAGCCTGCGGCGGCAGAGGCTGGCATGACGTTGCACCAGCCTGAGGCGCGCTGTGCTTTTCCCGGGGAAGTGGTCCCTGGATCACGGGACCCTGGCAGTGGCGGGCTGCACAGGCTCCTGGGAGGAGAGGTGCGGAGAGTGACCTGTGCTTGCACACAGCCTTCTTGGTGGCGGCAGCAACGGCCTTAGCGTCCCGAGGCCTGTCTCTGGGGTCTGCGCTGATAGCTGCGGCTCGAGCCCGTTGCTGGAGCTCCTTTAAACAGCGCTCTTAATCCTCTCTCCTCGCGCACCAGGAAACAGAGAGGGAAGAAAAAGTCTCTTGCCTCTTCGGCAGCTCCAGACTTTTTCTCGGCCTCCCTCCCAGCTAGCCGTGGCGCACTAACCCCTTCAGGCTGTGTTCACGCCGACAACCTCAGTCCTCTCCCTGGGATCCGACCTCTGAAGCCCGAGCCTCAGCTCCCAGCCCCCGCCCTCCCCGGCGGGTGAGCAGACAAGCCTCTCGGGCTGGTGAGTGCCGGTCGGCACCGATCCTCTGTGCGGGAATCTCCCCGCTTTGCCCTCCGCACCCCTGTGGCTGCGCTCTCCTCCGCCGCCGCTCTGAAGCTTCCCCCTCCGCCACCCGCAGTCTCCGCCCGCGAAGGGGCTTCCTAGTGTGTGGAAACCTTTCCTCCTTCATAGCTCCCTCCCTGAGGTGCAGGTCCCGTCCCTATTCTTTTGTCTCTTTTTTTTTTTCTTTTGCCCTACCCAGGTACGTGGGGGGGGTTTCTTGCCTTTTGGGAGGTCTGAGGTCTTCTGCCAGCGTTCAGTAGGTGTTCTGTAGGAGTTGTTCCACGTGTAGATGTATTTCTGATGTATCTGTGGGGAGGAAGGTGATCTCTGCGTCTTACTCTTCGGCCATCTTCCTCTGCTTCTCCCGGAGACTCTTTTCCATACCATTCTACTGAAGTTTACTATTTTTGCCTTATTTTGTCTGAATTTTTCCACATTTTAGTCACCTGTACCAGGATGAATACCAAGTTTATATGGTACGAGCCACATTGATTATACCCCACCCCCAAACAGCTAGCTAGACATCTTAAAACTACATGTTCTCCTCATTATTAACTTGTGATGACTCCTTTTGACCTTTATTTTTATATATGGGTCTGTTCTCCAGTCCTGCCTTTGCTCCAGAAATATGCTATGATAATCCTATTATATTTATACTATATTGTGGTTATAAATGTGCTTTCATTCTAGTGGTCTCTATATCTGATAGGGCCAGTTTCCCCTCTTTATTCCCCTCTTTATATCCCCAGTTTACTTCTCTTTTATTAGCTCCTCTCAAATATTTATTCTTCCAAATAAACTTTAAAATTTTATAACATCTTGCCCCATCTAAAACCAATTGAGATTTCTGCATTAGCTGAATTAATTTGAGAAACTTTCTATCACTCAGCATCCAAAAACACGGAGTATCTGTTGTTAAGTCTTCTTTTAGAACTCAGTAAGCTCAGTAAGTTTTGTAGTTTTCTTTTCTCTAAAAAGTAATCTAATGTGTCTTCAAAGTGGGGAAAGCCTGTTTGGAATTCAAGAGCCTTTTGAATACAGCAAAGCTGCAATTCCTCAGATGCCACCAATATAGTGTCTGGAATAATTAAGACCTCCTAGTGACTGACATAAAGTTTCCCTCTATACGTTCTGAAGGAAGTGGAAGAAGTCTGCAAAGTAAATGGAATAGAATAGATATTGGAGGCAAATATAGGCCCTACTCAAGGGAATAAACTTCAAGACCTTTGGAAGGATGCTTTCATCTATGTGCTATGTATTATTATGAACTGTCTTATTAAAAGTGCAAATTGCCAAGTACAGGCTAAGTTCCTATTACAGGTACACCAGAACAAGTTTCTTTAAATATTCTTAATTCAGACCAACTTTCTTACCCCAAATTAAAAGGAAAAAAAAACTTTCATGTGCACATTTGCTAGAAGTTTCAAATCACACAAGTAAAGGATTGTCAACACACAGTCCAGAAGACCATACAGTATACTTCTCTTAAAATTTGTTAATGCGTTCAGCCCAAAGAACAGGCAAAGCTAAATTTCTTCACTCTTGTAAGACATAGATCATCACTTTTGTGAAGAGGCGGAAAGAGATATATTGATTGAAATCCAAATTTCTGCTTATACGTATTGTGAAGTAAAAGCTAGCCAATGTCTTACTACTAAAATATGGATAATTACCATCTATTGAGTTTTTTTCCCCTGTTTATGCCATATTGTCTTAAAGTACTTTACCTAGAACAACATGGCTTAGGTTGCTTTTGCTCCAAACCTAGAGACAAATGCTCCTTATTCCTTAACCTTAGTTGCCTAGACTCTTTTCACCTGCAAGTGGGTTAAAAACTCAAGGACCCAATTTTGGGTGTACACCTGGGGAAAGGGATCAAAGAGGCTTCCTTTTAGCCTTGACTCTAGAACTTCAGCTGGGGATGGTCGTGTAGAGCATCCAGTGGAGTCCTAGAGGCTCCCATGGTCTAGCCCAACATGGCAAGACTCTGCAGAGCTGTTTTAAAATCAAGGTCCCAACAAGGGTGAGTAACTTTTGCCTAGAAAGTGTTAGAGTATTGAAATTACAAACACACTTTGAATTTCACTGTATTAAATAGTGGATCCCAGCTCTCCCCTAGGTAGGAGCTGTAGAACACCAATGTACATAAAACAAATGGGTGGCAATTTGAAACTTTTGTATCACATGCCGCTTGCAGGGTCTTTGAAAATAATTTATCCTTGTAAAATTGTCTTGTTCCCTTGAGGTGCCAAAGCTGCAGCCACCATGTCTAAGGCTACATCTGAATGAATGGTTAAGTGAGCTGAGGCTCTACTATCCTACTTTGTCATGGTCCCAGACAGCAAACAGTGAAGGGACCTGGGTCAAGCTTAACACTGCTTTTCCAGGTCTGTGCTGCTTTTCTATGGCTAATGTGACATTTAGGACCAATGATTTTTCTCAAACCATGGTAAAATGAATAGTATAGCTAGGATCTGCTGCAACAATATACAATGAACAGCAAATACGTCAACTTTCACTTCTAAGATGAGACGTAATAGAGTTAAGATATGTTGGGCACTCGTGCCAGGCACCATGATAAGTAAGGGCTTTTATGTGGGTTCTGGTTAACTCTGTGAGGCTGTACTTAATATCTCAGTCTCCTCACCTGTAAAATGAGGACAATGGAGGGCTTCCCTGGTGGCGCAGTGGTTGAGAGTCCGCCTGCCGATGCTAGGGGACACGGGTTCGTGCCCCGGTCCGGGAAGATCCCACATGCCGCTGAGCAGCTGGGCCCATGAGCCATGGCCGCTGAGCCTGCATGTCCAGAGCCTGTGCTCCGCAATGGGAGAGGCCACAACAGTGAGAGACCCGCGTACAGCAAAAAAAAAAAAAAGAGGACAACGGAGAGATCAAGTAACCTTAACAATGTCAAACAGCTATACGTGCTGCACATGCCTGGCTTCAGAGCCCACCATCTTCTCATACTCACCGTCCCCCAGCTCTTTCGATGTCTGTGAAAACGTCTGTGTGGTCTTTTGGGCACCTTCCTCCTAATCCTCCTTGTCAGCTAAGGAATGATAAATACTCTCTTGGTGGTGAGAGGCAGCAGGTGTGTTGGCTAAGAGGCTGAGCTCTGGAAGCCAATTGTCTAGTTTGAATCCAAGCTTTACCATTTATTGGCTGTGTTGACCTTGGGTGAGTTTGTTCTCCACCTTGATTTCCACATACGTAAAAGTCGGGTGCCCATAGAAGCTACCTGCTAAGTGTTATGAGGAGGCAGAAGAACAAGGCCTGGCGTACAGTAAACATGGTGTAAACGTTAGCTATTATTACCTCCCACTCTTCTTCTTTTTTCCCTAGCATTCAAAAAGGTGAAATTTTGCTCTCATGCCTTGCCCAGATGATAGGAATATGAAATTTAAAGAGGCTTTAGAAAAGTACTTCACACACTTATTTCCTTCCAGCATAAAGAACGAAGAAGCTGGATCTTTGTTACCAAGGGTCACTCTCAATCAGTTAGATGTCAGTGGTTCTTGGAAATGAACCAAGAACCAAGAGGGCAGCATAAAAATGGCAAGACTTAATAGTGAGTGGGCCAGAGACAGAACAGGATATCCCCGTCAATCATTACTGGGAATCCACCACTAATAGTGACTTAGTATATACTGTAAAATGTATACCTTGAGTGATTAAATGCTGGGGGTTTTTGCAATTTGTAAGATTTTTGTGCACACGCGTATGCTATCACTTGGAAAAATAAGATGTGTAGTTGTGACTTGGTATAAGAATAGTATTGTAAAATCCAAGTAGTATTGGAAAGTGATATTTGGGCTGGCTAAGGGGTAGGGATGAGCTTACAAACCTTATCGACAGGTGATAGATATTTAAGAAACTTTGGGTGCCTACCAGGTACATATTACTGTTTTGGGTGCTGAGGATGCCAAAGCAAATATAACATACCCCTCATCTGGCAAAAATCCTGCCCTGGTGAAGAAGAGAAATTACATGATACTGGTTCTCACAGAACCAAATGATAAGCCATGTGTTCGTGGGCCAGCCATCCCAGCATCCCTAATCCTGAAGTACATTCTTCTAAGACAATAATATTGGCTTAAATCTTGTTAAATGTTATGGTTTGCAAAGGACTTTTTGCAAAAACTTGCTCATGTAACCCTTATAGTAACCCTATGAGAAGGCTGTTGTCCTTATTTATAGGTAAGGAAATGGAAACTCAGAAGTTAAACAATCTGCCTGTGATTTCAAACCTAGTTAGTTGTAGACCTTGCATTTGAGCCCATATGGTTTGATCTCAAGCCAGTCCTTTCTCCAATGCACCAGCCACAGAATTTCTACCTCATTTGCCGCAGTTAGGAATGGCGTTTATCCCCCAAAGTGGTGCTCATCGTTACTTGAAGGAAAGGACTGGTAGGTTTTGCATAAGAGACAAGGGTCATATATATAATCAGAGTCTGGTGCTACAAATTGGGATGTTTGATTATAGATTGATTATTAATAGGACTATGGGGACAATTTAGGTTTCCTCAAAATTTTTATGCCAATGTTTCAGTGAGGAGATATTTCACTAAATTGACCGAATCCCCTCATTGGGATTTACAATTCCTGGCAATGTTTATTTGATGACTTTTGGTGTAAAGGAAGGAACACTGGATACATGAGGTCATCCCTCATAGCTGATACTCATGATTCAGGGGAACTTCAACTTCTTAGGCCTTGTTTTCCCACACAGGAAATAAAAAAATTGTACTAGATAATTTCCCTAAAGCCCTTTTGTGTCTAAAGTTGTTTTTCTATGATATAAAATAATGATCACTCTCAATGTCCATTCCCTCTTGGGTGATGGGTGTTTTCTACTCTCTAGGGGATGCCAGAATGTTATACTCTTTTGGGCTTAAATGTAATGCTCTTAGGTATGATTTTTTTTTTTAAGCGTTACGAAAAAAACCCAAAGTACATGGTTACCCAAAATGCTGGACCTAGATACTGTTACTCAATTAAATATAAAAAGAACCTTAGTTTAGGGGAGGGGGGCATTGGGTGAATGTGTGTGTGTTTGCTATACCTATTATACTTCACTGTCTCCCACTCCCAATTAAAGCTGTTCTGTTCAAATGTATCCAGAAGCTGAAAAAGTCCATCAAACCAGAGGCAGAGAGTCTTTTTATAGTAGTGTTTTACTTAACTGCTTCCCCAACTCACTTTTTGGTTTCTACAAAACCAATCTCTTAAGAAACTAAAATTTTAGTGCTATAATTAAAATTTGCTGAGACTTAAGGGATTTTTCCTACCTCAGAGGTACAGAGTTTCTGTTAAGCATGTCAATAATTCACCTTCCTCCCCACCCCACATCTTTGAGGGTGGAGACTCAGAGAGTAAATTCTTTGGCAATGGATAAGTAACTTGTTGCCCTTATCTATCCCACCCCCCGGTTTTAGGCTTATAAGTACTTCATTTTTGATTCTTAAATTTTTTTAAATTTATTGAGGTGAAATTCAAATAGTACGAATTTAACCATTTTAAAATGAACAATTGAGGGGCATTTAGTTCATTCAGAATGTTGTGCAACCACCGCATCTAGTGCCAAAACGTTTCCATTACTCCAAAATAAAGTCCCATATCATTAGGCAGTTTTTCCCCATTCGTCCCTCACCCTAGCCCCTGGCAATCACCAGTCTTCCTTCTGTCTCTGTGAATTTACCTATTCTGGAGGCTTCATATAAATGGAATCATGCAATATGTGACCTTTCATGTCCGGCTTCTTTCACTTAGCATAATGTTTTTGAGGTTCATCCAATTGCAGTATGTATCAGTGCTTGATTCCTTTTTATGGCAGTATAATATTACATTGTATGTATCTACCACAATTTGTTTGTACATTCATCTGTTGGTAGACACTGGGTTGTTTCCACTTTGGGGCTATTATGAATAGTGCGGCAATGAATATGCAGCTACATGCCCGTTATTTGTTTGAGTACTTGTTTTCAATCTGAGGGGGTATATACCCAGATACCCAGGAGTGAAATTGCTGGGTCACATGGTAATTCTTATTTTTACATTTTTGAGGAATTGCCAAACTGTTTTCCATAGTGGCTGAACCATTTTAAGTTCCCACTAGCAATGTATGAGTGTTCCAATTTCTCAGTCTCTTTGCCAACACTTGCTATTTTCCATTTTTTAAATTATTATAGCTCATCCTGGATTCTGAATCCTGATTTCTACCTGCTTCTCAAATCTGGTGATCCTCATTTCGGTAATTCCCTCTCACTAGTCCCATCCTTCAACCAGATAACCACTTCTCAAGGTTATTCCTGCTCTCTCACTGAGCCTTCCTCCTTGTTTATAGTTCTCAAGAACGAGTCTTTACCAACTTAAACTACCTCCATTTTTCTTCATGCTAACAGTTTTTATATTTTCATTAATCTCCTTGCCTCCTGCCCAATAATATCAGATAATAGTTTCCCGATTAGCTGACAGTTCCACATAAACATAAATACCACCAGTCCTTAACCCTTAGCATAATGTGTCTGCATAGCTTTGAAAGGGGAAAGTTAGTAGTGGTGGTTGGTGGTGAGAGATATGAGTAGGGCTGACTGATAATCTCTTTCAAGGGTGGGGACTGTCTAATTCACGTTTTCATCCATCTTAACTCCTAGAGCAGTTATAATTAAAGAGCTCTTGAAACTTTAAGGGTAACAATGGTACCGTTTTCCCCTCTAATAATCCCTTCCCATATACTGAAATTTAAAACTTTAGAATAGTTTGTCTCAGTCAGTATTAGGGAATCAGCATGTTAACTAGACATGAGTAGATCAAAGGAAGTTCCTTTTGCTGGTAGCTAAGTGCCCACAGGTGCTGATGAAGGTCATGTTCTGTGGTCACATTCATGACACACTGAGAGATAACATTTCATATTTCATACTATGCCCTAGGAGGTCAAAGACATACTGATACTGGAGAACTCTGCTCTAGGGTATGTGTTTGTGGGAGTGTAGCTGTGGTCACCAAATTCTTTTGTCTTTACCAGGAATAAATGTCACTTCTCAGGTACACCTAAAGAGATGTTATTGTATTAAAAGTAACTGGAGATGACAATGAAGTTTTAGTCTTAAGAAAATTTTAGTATTGTTTTTAATGATTATGTAAACTTGGATTTCTTTATAGGTGCCAAAGAACGTTCTGAGATCTATGAAGCATTTGAAAACATCTATCCTATTCTAAAGGGTTTTAAAAAAACCTGAGTATATCATTCAACATCTCACAGTATGTTGGTTTGAATATGTGCAAAAGCCCAGCACAGAAACTGCTGGATTATAGATATTCGATGCACATTTTGACTTCAGTTATTAAAGTGTGATTCTGTATGAGTAACCATGCCTAAGAAATGAAGAAACTTTTTTTCAAAATGACTCGTGTATGTTATTTTTAAAATGGAAAAAGTAAACTTCAGAATTTGAAAGATTTAGGGCCTTGCTAGAATGATACTGTAACATCATTAAAATTTAATGCTTTGCTCTTGTTAAAGATGTAGTACATTAACATGTGTTCTCTAAAAATACATAGCAATATATAGAAATTTCAAATAACTGCATAAAACAGCACAGAAAATTGTCTATTTTTTGCCTTTTTAAATATTGAGTAGATGATCCGGGCCATTGGGTACGGGCCTGTGAAGGATCCTGTCAGAAGACAAATGAAACATGGAAGTCTGAAAACTTAAGAAAAATTAAATAAACATCTTTTTGTTTGAAATGGTCAGAGAAAATTATTTCTCTCCCTTAAAAATAAATCTTAAACTTTCAGGAACCATTCAGGTTTAGCATAAGGTCTTCTTTGAAAACAGTTTAGGGATTTTGGGCTTTTTGGAGGTACTTTTATAATCCTATGTAATTGTATTAAAATAGACCAGATAAGACTAAGAGGCTGGAGCAAAGAGCTCAGCTTCAAGACCTAATTAGGTTGTGGAATCAGCCGCATTTGATGGAGAGGTGGAGATTAACAGGGAGGGATGGGCTAACAGGAGTCATGGCCCTTGTTCCCAAGTGGGCAGTGATTGTCTTTCACTAAGATGAGGAGACATTTGTGGGGAGGGAGAGTTCAGGGTTTTTTTGTTTTATTTTTGTTTTGGCGGCACCGTGCAGGCTTGTGGGATTTTAGTTCCCCGACTAGGGATCGAACTGTGGCCCTCAGAAGGGAGAGCTTGGAGTCCTAACCACTGGACTGCCAGGAAATTCCTGAGAGTTCAGTTTTAATTTCAGTTTCCCAATTGCTGAGTTTGTTGGTGGTCACTGTACATTACTTTAAGCCTAGTGTAGGCAGTTATGAATTTGGGGGTATGGAACTTGGGAGAGAAGCCCTAGCTGGAGAGAGAATTTAGGGCAGTCATTAATTTACAGCCTGCCAAAATAATCCTTGAGAATCAGTGGTCTTGATTATTTGACCTATGAGCCTATTTTTTTTTCTTCTGTAGTTTACAGGCATATTCAAACACTAGTTACTCTGATATAATCCTCCAACCCACCCTATTTATCCCCACAGAAAGAAATTTGGAGTCATCTAACCATGTTAAATTCTACATAGTTCAAATTCTTTAAGATATGGCCCAGAGAAGGGGTGGAATGCTGGACATTAAAATTTATTTTTCAGAAAGATACAACTTTGATTTACACGTTCAGTACAGTTGTTTCCACTGGTTAGCTATTATTGGTAAAGTACTTATCAGATTACTATTAAACGAATTTACTTATTAATCCTTAGGTGGGTACCGAAATTCTCTCCATTTAACAGTTAAGAACACAGGCTGAGAGAGGTGAGGAATTTGCCCCGAATTACACAGCTATTAAGAAGGCGGGTGGGCCAAAATTCAACCTCGTTCCAAGACCCAGTTCCCTCACCCAACTCTGCGGTTGTTTTAGCCAAATTTAAAAGCATCCAGAGGGAATGACAGAAATTCCCTCATTGTGTTCCCAGTCTGTTTTCCCAGAATCCTTAGGGCATCGTATTACTATTTCTTGCACGAGCTGGAGGCGTTAACGTGTAGCCTGGGCGTGATTGAGCGCTGATGACATTCTGCTGGGCTGACTCGCCCCTCTAAACATAATTCCTGCTTCAGAAGCGGCCGCCCGCGAGCAGTGAGAAAAAGCCACTGCCCCTTCGGCCCTCGGCGGCCGAGGGCCGGGTGAGGCCGGGCGAGGGTCTCGCGGGACTCCCGCCGCGCTTCCGGCCCCTCCCCAGGCCCCTCCCAGGCCCCTCCTCCCCCTCGCCCAGGATGCACCTGGTTGAAAACAAAATCCCACGTGACTGACTCTGCTCTCAGGCCATCATGGCGTCTCCCAGTGGGAAGGGATCCCGGGCGCCGGAGGCTCCTGGCTGCGGGCCCCAGCCCGTCGCCCGGGACCTCGTAGACTCCGTGGACGATGCGGAGGGGCTGTACGTGGCAGTCGAGCGGTGCCCACTGTGCAACACCACCCGCCGGCGGCTGACTTGCGCCAAGTGCGTCCAGAGCGGCGATTTTGTGTACTTCGACGGCCGCGACCGTGAAAGGTACGGCAGCCGCCACGGCCCTATGGTTTCTAACCCGGGTGTCTCCACCGGCTCGGAGGCTGGAGCCTGGGGCCTGAGTTTGGGCCCCGGAGCCTGAGTTTGGGCCCCGGAGCCCAGCGAGAGGAGGGGGAGGTAGGGAGGGTAACTGTTTTGCGCCGGCGCTTTGCTCCCAGGAGAGAGTCGGGGTTGGAGGCCAGAAGAGAGAAGATCGCCGTTTCCCCCTAACCCACTCGAGAGGAGTCTGACCTCACGGTGCTCTTGGGTACTAGAGAAGAGGGATAGATGGTGGTTGTGGAGAGGTCTTCTCCTATTACTGCTATAGAGTTGGATTCTCGGTACTTTGTTCCACTCCAATTCAAATGCTGGGTTTAACCTTTGTTTTCGAAAGCACGTTCATTCTCTAGAGGAGAGACCAAAGGAGAATAGAATAACTGGTTAAGAGGGATTCGGGCCCTGGTAGCCTGTGTCACAGGTGGATCTTATCAGACATGCTTACTCTAATGTGTGAACTAGGCTAGCTAGTTCCTCCCTTTTCCAAAGATTGTTTTAGATGCTAAGGAGTTTGGCTGTGTGTTTTGGCTTTGTTTTAAAATCCAGATTGGGAGCTGCAAGCCCTTAGTTAAGAGAATTCAAGAACGCGTTTTGGCCTTGTTTTGAAATTTAAACAAGAGACCTGCAAGTCCTTGGTTAAGATAATTGAAAAATTAGTGTGATTAGCTGCAAGGTCTCTCAGGCCCAACTTCTGTTTCAATAACTTAGTGTCAATGATAGAAAGCCAGCTAATTTTTTCAGTGCAAAAGTTCAGGTATTAATTCATGTACAACAACCCGGTAAGTTATTTTCTGTAACATACTGCTAAAGAAACTGCACAGTACCTTGCCCTGGGTCACACAGATAATAAGTGTGGGGACCAGAATTAAATTCCAGGCAGCCTGAACCCATATGCTATGCACTTAACCCCTGGATTATATAACGGCTGTATTTGGAAGTGTTTTTTGAGTTGCTGACAGTCCTCTCATCATGAATGGAGTTCATTTCTTTTTCTTTTGAGGAGATTTGTATGATACAATCTTTTAATTCATCACTGTGTCTCATTGATGTACTTGATGACTTTAGAAACTGATGATGTAATAAGTAATAGCTTTAAAAATTAATACAGTTTTATTATAAGAATACTAGGTATGAGATGGAAATGTCTAACTGATGGAGTTTATCATGGGTTCAGTTCTGGACCCTCTTCTCTATATACTTTTTCTTAGATTCATTCCCATAATTTAAATATTGTCTATATGCTGAAGACTGCCAGACTTGTATCTCCAATCCAGGCCTTTGTGAAATCAAGAAAACAGCTGCATACTCTGTCTGTATTTAAATTTGAAATGAGAATCTCCATCTTAATATGGCATACTGAATTCATGATTATCCATCATAAATCTGTTCCTCTCATGCTCATTCCAGCCCAGTAAATGGTAACCTCACTCTCTGGCACAGGCCAAAAAACCTTCCAGTCTTCCTTGACTCCTCTCTTAATGCCACCATATATAATCCCATCAACAAATCCCATCCACCCTTCAAAACCTATCCTAAATCCTACCCTTTCACTCCCTCCTGGGTTGGTCCACCAGAGGATTATTGCCTCTTGAGTTCCTGCTTCCACCCTTTCTCCTTTATAGTGTAATTCCCATATTGCAGCCAGAGTAACACCACTCCTCCATTCCTCTGTTCACATCTTCCAGGGGTTTTCTGTTTTACCCAAAGTAAAAAAAGCCAAAGTCCTTATCCAAAGTTCTGTATTGTCTGTTCCTCCATTGATCTCCTATTGCTTTTCCCTTACCCACTCTGCAATACCATCCTGGCCTCCTTGCCAGTCCTCAAACATACCAAGAACACTCCTGCTTCAGGACCACTGCGGTCTTATTCAGACTGCCAGAACTCTTTTCTTCTAGAAGTCTTCAGGGCTCCTTCCTTTGATTCCTTTAGGCCTCTGCTCATACATTAGAGGAACTCTTTCTTTGGACTATTCAACTGAAATAGTAACTTCCTTTCCCACTTAACCTGCTTTATTGTTTTCCATAGCACTTATCACCGTCTTATGGTTTACATATGAATTTGTCTAACTGCCCCCTGCTCCAGTGATGTAAGCTCTGTGAGAACAAAACAATTTTGTACTCTGCTGTATCCTCACATAGTAGAAGCTTAATAAAGATTTGTTGAATGATTGGGTCAATCTACCCTTCCTTCCCAAACTTAGTACGATTCTGAATCACTTCATTATTATAAATCATGACCCATTTGTCACTAAAGCCAGAAACCCAGGAGTTATCCTAGCTTTTTCCTTTTTTCTTATTCCGTGTATCCAGAATATTGACAAGTCTAATTTGATCTGCTCCAGAGTAGATCTTGAATCTGTCTACTTCTAGTCCAGACCACTATCATTTCTCTCCTGGCTACTTATTAGTTTCCTTTCTTTTACACATACAGCTCCTCCCTAGCCTTCCTCTGGCCTTCACACAACAGCCACAGTAGAAATGTAAATCAGATAATGTCACTGTTTGCTTAAACCTTTTCAGTGGGTTTCCACTTTATTTAAAATAAAATTCAAGCTTCTTACTATGGCATATTAAGCCCCATGTGATTTGGCTACTGCCTACCTTCTAACTTTGGCTGTAAGGTTGAGTTTAAAATGTGGTCTTTGGATTCAAGCTGTATTGAATTGAATCCAAGCTCCACCACTTGCTATGTGATTTTGAAGTTTCTTAATTTCTCCTGTGCTTATTTCATTTTGAAAATGGAGTATCTAACTTCATAGGTTTCTGGTAGTGATTACATAAGAGCATGCACTGAAGTACTTAGCATGATGTCTAGCATGTATTACGTACTCAAAAAATAAACGCTTGCCATGTACCCTCATGTTCACAGCTCAGCAGTTGGGCCTTCTCTCACATCCTCAGACACATGAAACTTTTCCACCCGTGAGTCTTTTTCCTTGCTGTTCCCTCTGCCTGGAACACTGTTCCTCCTGATTGTCACTTTTCCTTTCATGTCTCAACTTAAATGTCACTTCCTCAGTGAGACGTCCCTGACCTTCACTAAGATAGGTCCCCACTTCCACCTCTCCCCCCCCCCATTTCTGTCACAATACTCAATTCTTTCATGGTATTGAGCATGGTAAGTGGTGTTACTTTTTTGAGGAAAGTAACTGCATCCAGAATGTAGTTCC
The DNA here is from genome assembly GCF_937001465.1 of Orcinus orca. Taxonomy (NCBI): domain Eukaryota; kingdom Metazoa; phylum Chordata; class Mammalia; order Artiodactyla; family Delphinidae; genus Orcinus; species Orcinus orca. Next base: position 156,207,932 of record NC_064560.1, on the reverse strand, counting down.
ACACAGGCATGAATTCTGGTTTTGTTCAGTTGGATCCCCAGTGCTTAGTGCAGCGGCAGTGGGTAGCACACAATAAGCAGATTGTTGAAGGAATGGTAAAGGCAAGACAACTTTAGAAGCTGAAATACAAATTATTTTCGGAAGAGGGATGTGTTATAGTGGATTTCTTTTTACTTTTCCAAGCAGAAAAGTGAAAAATAAATACCAGAACCATTCAAAATTTAGAAATGAAAAAGAAATTTTAAGGTTCAGGGATAACAGACAGCTTCACTTCACTTTCTTTCCATCGTTCCCCGTTCTGAACCTTGTATTCCTAAGGAAGAGGAGTTTGCTTGTTTGTTTTCGTTTGTTCCCAGAACAGTGCCTAGCATCTAATAGGATGTGAGAATCTGTTGAGATCCAGGACCACAGTCCTAATGGTCAAATCAGTTTTACTGAGCTCTCGTTGGGTACAGTTATCTGCATAAAATATTCTGGCAGTTACAGAAGAGAAAGGCAGGTCTCTGCTCTCAAAGCTTTACACTGACTACTAATAAGCCTTAAATTTCTTGGGCCAAAGGTTGATTGTGAGATACTCTGTTGTCTTCAGTATTTAAGAAAAATTTTGCTTTCAGACTCTTTTTTCCTTTTACTTATGAAAAGCTCCTCACTAACTGTGGGAAACCACTTTGAAATAAAATATGGAATCTTACAGTACAATTTAAATACTCTTGTTTAACCTCTGATTCTTTCCAGTAAATTAGCCAGATTAGCTGTGCCTATAAGGATCTTGAATGTGATGTGCATATCAAAGTTCTTGTAAATGTAGATTTTTTTCATGTTTAATTAATAGACTAGCTGAATAAATAGTTTGTAATGGTTTAGCAGTTCAAGGAAAATTAGATATTAAAGAACAAATCTGTCTCCCAATAATTAGTTCTTTTGACTCCTAAGAAGGGAACATGCATCTTTACATAATTTTGTGGACAGTATGAGTTTGGCAGTTAGATTGAAAAATACCTGAATGCGCTACTTTTTTTGTTACTGTTCAGTGGGAACACTTCCTTATAACCTTGGTACCCTCCCAGCACTATCCTTTCCTCATCTCCCACCTTGGCCTCAGTCCGAAAACAGTGCCCACTTCTCTGCTTTTTCATCTGCCTTTTGATGTGTGTGCTTCCTTAAGAGATGAGCAGTACTCTCAACACAATCTCCTTTGGATCTTGTACTGGAGAACATTTAAAAATTACAGGTCTTGGACTTCCCTGGTGGCGCAGTGGTTGGGAATCCACCAGCCAATGCAGGGGACACGGGTTCGATCCTTGGTCTGGGAAGATCCCACATGCCGCAGAGCAGCTAAGCCCGTGTGGCACAACTACTGAGCCTGAGCTCTAGAGCCTGTGAGTCACAACTACTGAGCTTGCGTGCCACAGTTACTGAATCCTCTGCGCGTCTAGAGCCTATACTCTGCACCAAGAGAAGCCACTGCAATGAGAAGCCCGTGCACCGCAACAAAGAGTAACCCCTGCTCGCTGCAACTAGAGAAACCCCGCGCACAGCAACGAAGACCCAAAGCAGCCAAAATTTAAAAAACTAACTAAATACATAAATTTATTAAAGAAAAATTACAGGTCTTTTAACAGGAACATAATTTTCTGGATTATACATTTATCTGACACCAAAAATAAGACTGCTACCCAATAGATAACAAGTTGAAGTAATCTTTCCACTCAAAACTGAAAAAAATTGCTTACCAGTTTATGATAGTGTAGGAGTGTTACAGGGAACATAATCTGAGGATACCCAGGAACATCTGCCTGCTGGTTTAGGAACCAGTTATTTTAAAGTGTGGATCAAAAAGAAAGGCAAAATTTATGAGCATATGGGTAGTATTGCTTTTCTTTCTTTTTTTTTTTTTTTTTTTTGCGGTACGCGGACCTCTCACTGTTGTGGCCTCTCCCGTTGTGGAGCACAGACTCCGGACACGCAGGCTCAGCGGCCATGGCTCACGGGCCCAGCTGCTCCGCGGCATGTGGGATCTTCCCGGACCGGGGCACGAACCCGTGTCCCCTGCATCGGCAGGCGGACTCTCAACCACTGTGCCACCAGGGAAGCCCAGTATTGCTTTTTTAAAAAAAATTTATTTTGGCTGCACTGGATCTTAGTTGCAGCATGCGGGATCTTTTTAGTTGCGGCATGCGGGCTTCTTAGTTGTGGCATGCAAATGATTAGTTGCGGCATGCAGGTTCCCCGACCAGGGATTGAACGCAGGCCCCCTGCATTGGCAGTGTGAAGTCTTACCCACTGGACCACCAGGGAAGTTCCTGTATTGCTTTTATATGTACCCTGCATCAGGAATGATGCAGCACTACCTTCACTGATGAGTTTTAAGAATATATGCTACAGTTCTACCAAGAAACAGAAATATGGGCGCTGAACAAATTGAGAGGTGGCATAAAGGACGAGCAAGAAATGTAGATGTTACTAAACATTTCAAGGGGAAGACACAGCCAACATCCAAAAAACTACCCTTTAGACATCTCTGTTCTGCCCTCCAGTATCTTTTTGGTTGTCAGTCACTATAGCTAATAAAAATATTGTCATGGGATTTTGATTCTGGGCCCACATTTTTATGCCCCACTCAACAGAATAAAAGCTCTATAGGTAGCTGGACTCCCCATCTTTAGACAAGGGTTTATCAACCTGAGTTCTGTTTGGTATTGTCTTTCAAGAAGGGTCACAACTCCCATCCCATGCAGCTTATTAATTGTATTTACACCAATACATGTGGATCTGCTAAGAAAATGTAACTTTTGTTTTGAATCAGTATCAGTGGCTACTCTTAACATTATGTGTACCTTTTAGAATTTATAAAAGAATTTCACATTTATTATGTCATTTGTTCCCTACCACAAAACTGTGAGTAATTAATCTGTTTTTAGAATGAGGAAACTCAGAGTAGTTGTTCCTTACTTATTGCTGGGCTATGCTAATTCTTGAATTTACCTCCAGATCTGAAATACATGTATAAATAAATAAATAAATATTCAGTTTAATACGTTAGTAAGATTAAGTGCAGAATCACTCATTGCAATGAAGAAAAGGGAAACTAGCCTATATTATGTGCTAAGTGCCTGTACCTGATGCTTTCACATTTATCTTATTTAATCCCTATAACCAAGTAGGATAATCACTATTCCCATTTTACAAGGGAGACAATGAAACAATGCTCTGCTTCTACTTTCTCCTAATCACTTAACCTTCATTCCTGCCAGTGGAGTATGTTTTTACTACAGTTAACCCTTGAACAACAGGGGTTAATTCTCCTGTAATTTATAGTCAGTCCTCCTTATCCGCAGTTTCTCCACATCCACAGATTCAACCAAATTCCGACCATGTAGTACTGTAGTATTTGCTGTTGAAAAATATCTGCATATAAGTGGACCCACTCAGTTGAAACCCACATTGTTCAAGGGTCAGCTGTGTATTTTCTCATACCTAAATATTCTAACATAAGATAGAAGAACCATTCTGATAAGGACTGTGTTTTTTCATATTGCAGTTGTCCATAAACATTATATCCTTAAATGCCTAAAGAATTTAAGGGAGAAAAATTTGATGGCTAGTAATTCTTGCTGTGTTAGTATCCTAGTTCAAGAAATATGCAGTTCTTTAACCATTTCTGCTTAAATAAGGGAGATTGCTGTGCTATTCTCCAGGTGCATCTGTGCTCTCTCTTCCCCAAGAAGCCTTTCTGCCTTATTTCTAGAGCCAGAATCATCGTTAACTTTTCACCAAACCTGTATCCAAATTCGAGCTGGGGATCATTCTCCACCACTGACCTAAAAACTGTTAATGCTCATTTTCTGCTTTTAGATTTAAGGAACCTAAGGAATATAATCGGTGTCAAGAGACCTAAGGACTTTAGATACTTTTAGGGGATTGTGTATATTTTTACAGTGGATATGATCCTCAAAGGCAGAGCTTGAGAAATTTTAATTGATTGAATACTGTCTTTTTTTCTGATTATAAAAGTATGTATGATTATTGTAGGAAACTTGTAAAGTACATTAATACCTAAAGAAGGAAACAGATTTTGCCCATATTCTCACAACTGTTAGTGTTTTGTTATATTTGCTTCCAGCCTTGTTTATATGTATGTGTATGCTTGTAAATATATTTTTTTCATTTGGGATCATACGATGTGTATATAGTTTGATGCTCTGCTTTTTTGTTTTCTTTAACCCAGCATCTCATAAACACATACTAATGTGTTTGTCTACAAAAATATTTTGATGTCCTTCATGGCCATATGGTGTCGTTTGATAATCATTCTCCTTTTGGACATTAAAGTTTCCAGTTTTTGCTATTATGACTAATTCCACAATTGGCATAAATCTTCTTCGTCACCTCTGATCTTTTCCTTGAATTGCATAACTGGTTCAAAGGGTTTGCTAATTTTTAAGGCCCTCAATGGCATATTCAAAAGTTTTGTGTTTTTTGTTTGTTTGTTTTACCTTTCTTAAAATACATTAGTAGTGTTTCTTGGACTTTTCTATTGCCATTACCCTAGGCACAAAGGATGAGGGAAAGAACTGAGAAGGCGGATGGAGGGATTAGAGTTATTTTATGAAAGACACTAAGTAAGTGCTCAGTAAGTTGTAGGTGTTATGACGATGTTAATGATCATCTAGCACAGAATTAATAGTAGGATCCCTGATAGAGTGCATGCCCGGGTGCTACTTTTCTGATCGCGTGGGACAGACTTAGGTGACCAGTCCCACCTGTAGCCAGATCCACTCAGTCGCCCAGGACGACCTGTGGCCATGGGATAGCGTGGAGTGATGAGGGTCACACTCTTAACTGATCCTTATCAGCAGCACACTCCTGTCCCTGCTGTCCCGCTGGTGTATTGAGGTTCTCTAGGGCAGGACAGATTAACTTCTCACCTGTGAAACAGCAGAATTTCCTCTGCCTATAATGCCTTCCTTCCCTTAGCAAGGCCACCTCTAACCTGTCCTCAAGGGGCAGCCCACGCAAATGTGACTGCTGGAGAGCTCCCTCTGAAGCCTGAGCTGGGTTGTGTGCCATCTCTTGTAGCACTGTTGACTACAAGAGGTGGCACACAACCCAGACTCTGTATGACCATCTGCTCCTAGTTTTCATCAGTCTCTATCACGGGGGCACGTTTTAAAGTCAGCTTAAGGGAGTACTTTTGTAGGGAAGAAAAGCAAATATAAGTCTGGAGGAATTTGGTAAATAACAAAGAAGGCATTTTTAAATTGGGAAGGAAAATATAAGAAATAGTGTTGTAGGGACTTCCCTGGTGGTCCAGTGGCTAGGACTCCGTGCTTCCAACGCAGGGGGCCCAAGTTCAGTCCCTGGTCAGGGAACTAGATCCCACATGCCACAACTAAAAAGAAAAAAGGATCCTGCATGCCACAACGAAGATCCCACGTGACGCAACTATGACCCGGCTTAAATAGATAAATAAGTAAAGAAAGAAAGAAAGAGGGAGGGAGGAAGGAAGGGAGGAAGGAAGGGAGGGAGGGAGGAAGGAAGGGAGGGAGGGAGGAAGGAAGGGAGGAAGGAAGGGAGGGAGGGAGGGAAGAAGGAGGGAAGGAGGGAGGGAGGGGGGAAGGAGGGAGGGAGGGGGAGGGAGGGAGGGAGGGGGAGGGAGGGAGGGAGGAAGGAAGGAAGGAATAGTGTTGTAAAAGCCCTGATACATGGTATAGGTTTACGGGCAGATTCTTTTTGGAAAACAATAGAAAACTGTAGAGCCACTGAACAACAACAACAAAATTGATAAATGTATCTGCATAAAATTTTGGAAAATTTGTAGAGCAGAAACATAAGTAGTCACCAAGCAGATTGAGGAAGAATAATTTCAAGATGTATGAAAGGAAATAGATAATTTCTCTAATAAATAACCCTTTAAAAAAAAACTATAGAACTTCCCTGGTGGCGCAGTGGTTAAGAATCCACCTGCCAATGCAGGGGACACGGGATCAAGCCCTGGTCAGGGAAGATCCCACATGCCGCAGAACAACTAAGCCCGTGCGCCACAACTACTGAGCCTGCACTCTAGAGCCCACGAGCCACAACGACTGACCCCACGAGCCACAACTACTGAAGCCCACATGCCTAGAGCCCATGCTCCGCAACAAGAGAAGCCACCGCAATGAGAAGCCTGCACACAGCAATGAGGAGTGGACCCTGCTCACTGCAATTAGAGGAAGCCCCGTGCTCCACAACAAGAGAAGCCACCGCAATGAGAAGCCTGCGCACCACAATGAAGAGTGGACCCTGCTCACCGCAATTAGAGAAAACACGTGCACAGCAATGAGACCCAGTGCAGCCAAAAATTTAAAAAAAAAAAAAAACTATAGAAAAGTGAACAAAGGGCATAGGGGGATAACAAAAGAAAAGTAGCCAATAAGATAGGAAAAGGTGTTAAACATTTCTAACTGTGAAATGAAGAAAGGCAAATAAATGAATTGTGAACTGTCTTTGAAGAGAGGGAGTGGGAGGCCAGTCAGGTTAGCAAAGAGTAAAATGGGCAGTGCTGCGAGTAAGAAAACAGGTTGGTAGGGTTGGAAATATAACATGAAATGATTCCGAGGAAATTTAAAGATAACTGCCAGGAGTTGCCATGTAAACCTAAATGCACCCAGATATTCATTTCTAACATTACTGATAATAGTGAAAATTTGGAAGCGGTGGCAATGTTCATCAGTAGGTATTTCTGTAAATAAATTATATGATGTCCATTCAGTGAAATTCTGTGTACCTGTTAAAGAATGAGATAGGTCTTTATGTTCTGAAGTGAAAAAGGATACAAAACATTTTACGTGATAACCTAGCTTCAAAGACAGTATATAAAAAAGGCCTTTCCCCCCTTCCTTTTTCTTTTTTCTTTTTTCTTTTTTTTCCTAATCTATCTCTGTGAGTCCTGGGATGGAGAATGCAGAGGATGGATGAGGCGCTGGTGAGCAGTTGGCTCGCTGACCAGCTGCATTCGTTGATAACCATCTGCTTTTGCTTTGTTCACACCACCTATTTTTCATTTCCTTCAGGAAGAATGACATTACTCATGAAGTGTTTGATACAGTAGGAACTGTTATCTTCTGTTTGTTATTCCTGCTGTCCTCTGTATGTTTATGTTTTAAGTTTGTTGTTGTTTTGTTTTGGGTTTTTTTTTTTTAAACAAAACCCAAGAGAACTAACCAGCTTGATATAAAGCTGGACAGTGTTATCATCCCAATTTGTTTTAGTGCAAAGTGGCATTTTTTACAACAGATCTGATTTATAGCCCCTAAAAGCAGGATTTTATCCTCCATGTCAGTCCTTTGTTTACACAGGTGGATGAGTCTTGTGAGTTTGTCATCTCCTTCAGCTTATCGGAGCATGCATCACCACATTAGGTAGAAGTAAATACCACATTCGTTTCTCATTTTTTTTTTTTTTTTTTTTTTTTTTTTGCGGTACGCGGGCCTCTCACTGTTGTGGCGTCTCCCGTTGCGGAGCACAGGCTCCGGACACGCAGGCTCAGCGGCCATGGCTCGCGGGCCCAGCCGCTCCGCGGCATGTGGGATCTTCCCAGACCGGGGCACGAACCCATGTCCCCTGCATCAGCAGGCGGACTCTCAACCACTGCGCCACCAGGGAAGCCCTGTTTCTCATTTTTGATAGAAGGAAATGGAAGCATATAACAAGTAACCTGTCTAGTTCACAGCCAGTTGCAGAAAAATGAAAGATTAGATTTCTTAACGTTCTGTAAAATGCTTTGTCATAAGTTGCAGGCACATAGTAAATGCCTGATAAATTAATTGATGAATCTATGAATTTGTCCACATTCCACACTGGTTTCTGAGTTTTCTAATATTGTTTCATGTAGTTACCACCTTACTGGCCATTGCAGTGCTACCCGATACAACTTTGTGCAGTGATGTTCCGTATCCATGCCATCCAGTAAGGTAGCCCCCAGCCATATGTGGCTATTGAAATGTGGGTAGTGCAGCTGAGAAACTGAATTTTTAATTTAATTTTAATTTAGTCATGTAAGTATATAATTCTGTCACATGTAATATTATCTGATTTGGTTTCTTGTTTGATATATATTGTACATTTTCAGTGACTGACTATTAAATGGTAGGGTCATAATTAGACCATTTTATCCCTTCCATTTAGAAGTAGATATCTGGGTATGTTTCAAATGTGGGATTATAGAAATAGTATGTTAGAGAGACTTTTATGTCTGGATTATTTTAAGGAAGAGATTTTTAGGGCTGTTATGGTTCTATTAAATTGTTTTCATTTTTTCACGAGATAGCCAAAGGCCTAATCTTGGACTCCACACCACGTTACTGTAGCATGTGGCATTACCTTTGTTTTTTTGAAAGTAGTGAGCCACCATTAGCTCAATTCAAAATCAGTTGCATGATGTTAGTCATACATTTTTTTTTTTTTTTTACCTAAAATTCTTATTAAGCAACAAGTCATTTTAGGTACTCGGTAGCCACATGTGCCTGATGGCTACCGTGTTGAACAGCATAGACCTAGATGATATGAGTGTCACTGCTAGCCACCTTCAGCTAGTTGACATTTATAGAACTCTGTATCCAGCAGCTATAGGAAACACTTGCTTTCAAGTGCACATGGAACTTTGACCGAGACGTGGCGCACCACATGCAAGGCCATAAGATAGTCTCAAGTCAAAAGATTAAAATCTCATAGAGAATATTCTGGGACCACATCAGCATTAAAGTAGAAAAATAACAGTACGTTACAGAAAAACCCATATATCTGGAAATTGAACAATACACTTCTAAATAATTCATTGGTCAAAGAGGGAATTTGATGGAAGATTAGAAATGTCAAACTAAGTGGTAAAATACACGATATCAAAATGTTTAGGGTTTAGCTTAAGCAATACTTCTGGAGGAAATTCATAACTCTGTATACTTATATTAAAAAGGGAGAGGCTTAAAGTTGATGATTGAACTTCCTACCTTAAACTGCAAAAAAACAAAAAAACAAACTAATCCCACATAAGGTAGCAGGAAGAAAATAAGAATAAGGGTAGAACAGTGACAAACAGCAAAAATGAACTGCAATGTGATATTCTTTCCTTTTGATAACTTTTATTAAGTAAATTGCTAGCCCGTAATGACTAGCAGTAAAATTAGTGAGAAAAAAATTGTACTTTAAGAATTATAAGGAACCAATTTATAAATTGAGTAGGGTTAAATTAAGCTTAATAATTACAATTATTTTTATAATGGAAGCCTCTGTTTTCTTGAATTCCGATTCATTTTAGTGCTCTGATTTACCTGTTTTGGAGGACAATTTAAACTAGGGGTGAAAAAAACCTATAGGCGTATTTTATAAACCCATGAAAGAGTTTTAAAGCTGAGAATTTGAACTTAGTTTTAAATAACCAAATGGTAAGCAGCTGTGTGCCATTGAGAAGATATGTTCAGGACAGTGACATTTCCTGATGAGTCTGCAGAAATGTTTGGCTCTCAGGAATTTGCATAATCTCATTCAACTGAAAAAAAAATAAACATTTAAATAAAACACTGAATTTTTTTCTTACAGGTTTATAGACAAGAAGGAAAGGTTAAGCCAACTTAAGAGCAAGCAAGAAGAATTTCAAAAAGAGTGAGTTTTCATTTTGTTTTTTAATTTGTGGAGGTTGTCTTGTCACCACATGGTTTAATTCAGTGCTGTGGTATGCATACATGTGGATTGCTAATTTATTGAATTTAGGTTACAAATCTCCCCGTGTGAAGAGCAGAACATCTGGGAGAAGCAAAATAGGAGAGATGATGAAGTTTCTAGAAAACACTGGGATCAAACCTGGTGCCTGGTTCACAGCAGGCAGTGACTGGATGGATGAATCAAACCGCTGGCCCTGATAATTGACGTATTGTAAATGGGTCCAGGACAGAAGGCATATTAGACTAGCAGTGGTGGCTCTTGTAGGACATTATTGCTTCTGTTTATCTTTATTCTTCTGTATCAGGGTTTTGCAAAGTGTGGTCTGCAGAACATCTACATCAGAATTCATTAACTTCGGTACTGGTTAAAAATGTAGATTCTTGGAATCCTGTCCTCAGATATCCTGATTCAGTAGGTCTGGGGGTAGGCCCAGGAATCTGAGTATTAATGAGCACCCGATGAATCTCTCATCCTCTGGATTTGGGAATTGTCCTGTAGAACCTTTTATCCCAAACTGATCCAGTCACTATTCTCCATACACACCCCTGATTAACACATTTATGAGTAGATGAACTCTTCAGAGATACTCTGCATTAGAAAAACCCGCTTAGATATATTTAACTCAGTCATTTCTCTAACTTACTCTATCACGGAAACTTATTTTTTCCTATAGAACACTTCATTCCTTAGAACAAATTTTTGCCTAAGCTGGCTTATGCCTTTTTTAAAAAGTAATTTATTTATTTATTTATTTATTTATTTATTTATTTATTTTTGGCTGTGTTGGGTCTTCGTTGCTGTGCACGGACTTTCTCTAGTGGCGAGTAGGGGCTACTCTTCGTTGTGGTGCACAGGCTTCTCATTGCGGTGGCTTCTCTTGTTGCGGAGCACGGGCTCTAGGCACGCGGGCTTCAGTAGTTGCGGCACACGGGCTCAGTAGTTGTGGGTTGCGGGCTCTAGAGTGCATGCTCAGTAGTTGTGGTGCATGGGCTTAGTTGCTCTGCGGCACGTGGGATCTTTCCGGACCAGGGCTCGAACCCATGTCCCCTGCACTGGCAGGTGGATTCTCAACAGCTGCACCACCAGGGAACTCCCATGGCTTGTGCCATTTTGCGGGGAGCTGACAATAGCATTTGGACCATGAATTCTCTTGTAACTATCATTATTATTAATTATGACTGATGGAAATTATTGATTATGACGGAGGACAAAGGCTATGGCTGTTATGGAAGTTTATTGTGAACATTTATAGAAAGGCTCTGAGCTGTATTAAAAGTGCAAAAGGAAGGAGGTGAGAAAAAATTGAAGAGAGCAGGGAATCTGGAAAACATTTTTCAGTGCTTACATCCCACTTTGGTATATCCAGCTGTTTCTAAGACCTTATTTTAAAAAGTTGTTGATTTTGCATTTTCGAGCTTCACCGAATTCATTATTTTAAGAGCATATTTCCTTTGTCTCTTCTCCATACAGAGTGTTAAAAGCTATGGAAGGAAAATGGATAACAGATCAGTTGGTAAGCTATAAGAAGAATTTAAATAATATTCTTTACACTTGAGGTTACATGTTTTTAAACTGGCAGAACTTAAAAAATCATTTCGAATTTAAATTTATTTTTGATCATTTTTTGGCAGTTCTCTGTGAATATATTCGTAGTGTGGGCTTCTCAGATATTTCATCCAGGTACCAAAAACAGGGTTTTGGCAATTAATTATGGAACCACTGTAAGGAATAATTATGAAGTCTGGTATTGACATAAAGATATAAGAACAGTGAGGTGTCCTTTTTTAAAAAATTACTCATCGTAAACACCTACTTTGTAGATGGGTTAATGATTGAATGTGAAAAATAAACTCAAATATTAAAAGAAAATATGGGAGAGTATTTATATAATCTGGGGGTGAGCAGACCTTTATAAGCCATAAAGGAAAACATTTGACACACTACATAAAAGTTTAAAAGTTCTATGTGTTAAAGACCGTAGCAAAATGAATATAAACTGGGAAAAAATGAGTACAACATACGAAAATAAGGAGTTTGATTGATTATACTTTTATTCACTGTTGGTGGGAGTGTATATTGACATATTTGTTTGGGGGACAATTTGGTGGTGGCTTATTGGTGTTTTTAATGCACATGTGGTATATCGGCAATTTTCCTCCTAAGAAATACATGAATATACATGAATGTAGAGATTTATGGATAAAGAGGCTGATTGTCTGCATCATTGGTAGTAAAGTTAATATATAATCTAAATACTCATCAAACAGAATGAGATGATTATGATGCTGTGTAGCTGTTGAGAAGAATGTGGTCAGTCTACATGCACTTGTATGGAATGATGTCCAAGGTATATTTTTTAATGAAACAATCAAACAAAAAGCAGGCTAGGGTAAAGTATGATTCCATTTGTGTATGTGTTTTAAATATATATCTTAAAAAATACATATCAAACTTTAGTTGAGATCAACCCTGAAGAGTGGGAAGGAGTCAGGTTAACAATCTCTTTCTTCTCTTTTGTGTTGCTTAATTTTTGTCATAATAATAATAAGCATCCTTCATAAATTTTAAATGATACTTAAAGAGATGTGATATAGGTGAATTCTGCTTATGCTCTGAATGTTATATAAACAAGTTGTATGGAAAAAGGTTATAAAAGGCTGTTTATAAAGAATCTCATCCCAGTTTTTCTAAGTTCTAAGTTTTCTCGTTTTTCTATCAAATATTTAAATATTGATTCTTAAAGACTAATACCTTTTAAAAGTAAAGACATCTCATTTCCAGTTTATTCCTGAATCCATCAGTTCCCGTGCATGTGTTCTCAGATGTTTCTCTCACCCCACTGGAGAGGGGAGAGTTTTACCCACTGAACATTCCTGTAATCTACTCTGTATCTTGTACCATCAGACTACTTAGACAAGTGTGAAACATTATAGGCATTTGACTGTTGTTGTACGCTTTCAATTATCCCCGTTTATGGAGGCATTATGGAATAGATAAATAATACTTTTTTAAAACTAGTAAGGCAGATTTTTACTTATCCTTTATTCTCTTTGGGGAAGCTGTACCTAAATCCTGGTAATATAAAATTGCAGTTTCATATAACTTTTTGAGGCTTTTCAAGAAATCTTACATGAGTTATAAACTTAAAAAAAAAACTTCTGCTTTATTGCAGTTTTTATTATTTTGCGAGTAACATTTGCTTATTGTATCAGTGAGATAATACAGTTGGTGGTCTCCTCAGTAACCAGCACTGAGAATTTAGAGCAGCACATCCATAGAACTCTCTGATGATGCAGATGTTCTCTGTCTACACTGCCCGATATGGTAGCCATTAGTCACTTGTGGTGTTGACATGTACCACCTGACGTGGGTAGTGAGAGTAGGAACTGGATTTTTTTAAAATTTCATATAATCTAATTGACTTGCAGGTAACCACATGGGACCTGTAGCTATATATTGGGCAGGGCAGGTTAAGAGAATATCCTTCAACACTTTTCTCTGTGCTTATTAACACATAAAAGAACTGTGTGAATTTCTCTTTCTCTCTTAATTTCCTAGCAGCTTCTGCACTGAACCAGAGTAACATTTTTTTTTTTTTGTAATCCACTAGTTACAAGCTATAAGAAATATAATTATACTGATCTTTTATTCATTACATTTTCTAAGATACACCTCAAAATAAGTAGTGTCCCCAGTAGATAATCATATTAGTCATTAGAGACCAACATTTGTGATATTTATTTCATACCTTTTTTAAGAGATGGAAAATAATGTCCTGCAAGATGAGGATTGAACAGCTGAAACAAACTATATGTAAAGGAAATGAAGAAATGAAGAAAAGTAAGTAATTTTCCACCTCTCTCCAGCCCTAATAAAGGATGGACTCATGTGGAACTTCATGCGATTAATAAACAAACTAGAGAGACAGAGGAAGGGAGACAGAGAAGGGGTGGGGGGAGGCAAGAGCAGCATGGAAAAGTTTACTGCTTGCCTTTCTCTTTGTAAAACATCTGTATAAGGAATTTATATATATATATTTTTTTCATATATATGTATATAAAACATATCTGTGTGTATATATATACATACACATATGTCCATATATACATATACACATGCACACAAATGTAATGACCTTTAAACTGCTACATTTCTCAACTTAAAAAGTTAAGGAGTGTATGTGTCCCGTTTCCCTTAGCTGACAGGAAGCTCAGAGTCAGTCTTGGTAATCAGGTATAATAATTGTTAGTTCACACCAGAAGCACAGAATATAAGACTCAGTGAGTCTTATACATATTTTAATCTGTATTAATCTTGCATTACATCTGTGTATTTCATACCTTATCAAAGGTGGTTGTCAAGTTTTAAGAGTCCTCTTAGAAGTCCTGTGTCCTTAGAAACAGTCCATGGTGGAACTTCCCTGGTGGTCTAGTGGTTAAGACACCATGCTTCCAATGCAGGGGGCATGGTTTCAATCCCAGGTCAGGGAACTAAGATCCCACATGCCACGCGGCCAAAAAATAAATAAATAAAAATAAAAGAAAAAGAAAGAAATAGTCCATGTATTTCTGAAGATAAGTGTTTAAAGTTTGGAATGGGTCGTCATCATACCTTGTAAATCTGTTTCTTGTCTACTCATTGCTTTCAGAAGCAAGTATTTTATAGTGGTAGGTAATGGTGTAAAAGCTGTCTTTGAAAATGTTTGTCCTAATAAAGTGCTTGCATAGAGTTTCACAGGATTAATAAGCTAGAGAAGCATGGTAGCTGGGTGAAGAGCTGCTCAGAGCTGCAGCCAGCCACTCTTCCACCGAGTTTGGCCTGAACTCTCCAAAGGCTCTGGGTCAATAGCAGTGTAGGGACTCATTACTTACCATGGGTTCACCCTCTTTCCCCTCCTCCCTGGATGTTCGCAGTAGGAGTTTGCCACCAGGCATCTGTGAACCTCCTGAAATTGCTGAATTGACTGAGCTTGGTGTATTTCTCTGATGAGCAAGTTTAAAACTTTGGTTAGCTCTTTTTAATAGGCTCCTAGCCCCAAAATACAAAAGCAACAACCATGGAAAATAAAAGATATGGTTCTAAATTAGTGGACTCTATAACTGTGATTTCCATCCCTAACAAAACATTGGAGTCACCTGATAACCTTTTTTTAAGATCTAGAGAGAGAATCCTGGGACCTGCTTTGGACTTAGGAAATTAAAACCTCATGCATGGGGACCGGGGTCAATGGTTCTTAAACTGTCTCTAGTAAAAGGCCACTTTATTCTCTTTCATTTCCAATGTGTCATAAACCGATACCAATACTTTTCTAAAATACAGTAAAATTAGTTACTAGAAAAATGATTGCACACTTGGATGTCATGGCAATGTCACATAGCCATATCAAAGAAAATAGTTTCTAAACTTAGTCTATATTTCTGTACTTCCTCTTGTCTGGTAAAAGTTCGCAGATGGGCCAGATCCATAGTTCATACTTTGAGTAGTAGCACTACTCTGAGGACCTGCCAGGCTCAGGAACCACTGCTCTTTAGGACATAAATACAGGCTGGTTGCCACCCACTAGACCAGACTCACAAAATTTTACAAACAAGTTTAAGGGAGTTAATGGATTCCAGAAGCTATGGGCTATGGGCTCAATCCATTGACTTGAGCTATGGGCTCAAGTCAATGGATTAGATTAAGCGCTTGCTACTCAATAAATAGTCTGGTATTTTTTTAAAATAGAATCTTGTTGAAATATCAATTATAAACTATAGAGCCTGGTGAATATTTTCTCCAGAATCTTTTAAGATGTCATGATACAGAATAGATAGGGAAGTTGGATTGTATTTGAAATTTCAGAGTTGAGTTGATCTGTTACTTGTCCAAAAAAGGAAGAGTGGATTACAGACGGTATCCAAATGTTTTTTGTTTTTGTTTTATTTATTTATTTATTTTTGTTGCGTTGGGTCTTTGTTGCTGTGCGCGGGCTTTCTCTAGTTGTGGTGAGCGGGGGCTACTCTTCGTTGTGTTGCGCGGGCTTCTCATTGCAGTGACTTCTCTTGTTACGGAGCACAGGCTGTAGGCGCATGGGCTTCAGTAATTGTGGCACGTGGGCTCAGTAGTTGTGGCTCGCGGGCTCTAGAGCACAGGCTCTGTAGTTGTGGCACATGGGCTTAGTTGCTCCGTGGCATGTGGGATCTTCCTGGACCAGGGATCGAACCCGTGTCCCCTGCATTGGCAGGCAGATTCTTAACCACTGTGCCACCAGGGAAGTCCCCAGTATCCATATGTTTTAATGTTCAGGGGGAGATAGCATGGAGAGAAGAGTAAATTAAATTGAGTCTGCACTAGTGCAAGTTGGGTGACTGTGATGATTTCCTGCCACCTACAAGGGGTCCTGATATGAAATTGGAAAATGTCCTTTAAAAATCTGACCACCATATGGCTTAGGCCATGGCTAGACAGATGCATTTGAGCACTTGTAGAGAGCTCAGTAGAGATCATGAAAATGAATGAACTTGCTGGAAAGTGTGTGATAGAACCAGAGACTTAACCTTAAGGACATTCATATTGGTCAGGAATGGTGAAGAGACGCATCTGAGGAGGAAAGAAAACAAGAAACTTTCTGCCTGCAATGAAATAACCTAGGTTCGTTGGTCCTCAGTTGAAGAGGGTGGTTTCAGTCCACACACATTTATCAACTGCTTCTCATATCCCAGTCAGGAGACAACAGGCTTCAGTTGGACCTGGTGTAAGCAGCTACGAGCCATGTGCTATAGGTGAGGTACACACACATTACCATAGAGCTCCTGGGAGCAAGAGGTCTAGGGAGTGTTTATGGAGGGAGCCTTGAAGAATGAGTACAATCTGGACATTAGGAGAATAGGAGAAAATAGTGTTCCTAGAGAGATGTTGATTTGAACAACAGAATGGAGATAAATATTTAAGGAATGACTTGTCTGGCATCCATCCATCCATCTGTGCGCTTACTTAGTGTGTTCATTTGAAGTATCTGGTAATTGAATGAGACTGGAATGGAGGGTGTGGAGAAGGGAACTGTGGGGTGTGCACCAGTTTGGTGGTGGCTGGGAGGCTGAGAAGTTTGGTCTGTGTTTGATCGGCAGAGGAGAATCGCTGAGCACTGGCTGTACTTTATGAAGACTGAGCCAGTGAAAGAGGGGGTGGAGGTGTGGAGTGGAACCAACTAGAGACAGGCAGAGTTTGGGTGAGAGTTAACCAGGATTGTGACAGTGGAAATGAAAAGAAAGACCTAGATGGAAGGAACTGTAAGACAGCTCATGGAATGGACCATCAAGAGATTGATTTAGGGGGGCTTCCCTGGTGGTGCAGTGGTTAAGAATCCACCTGCCAATGCAGGGGACACGGGTTTGAGCCCTGGTCTGGGAAGATCCCACATGCCTCAGAGCAACTAAGCCCGAGCGCCACAACTACTGAGCCTGTGCTCTAGAGCCCACGAGCCACAACTACTGAAGCCCGCGTGCCTAGAGCCCGTGCTCCGCAACAAGAGAAGCCACCGCAATGAGAAGCCTGAGCACCGCAACGAAGAGTAGCCCCCGCTCACCGCAACTAGAGAAATCCTGCATGCAGTAACGAGGGCCCAATGCAGCCAAAAATAATAAATAAATAAATTTAAAAGAAGAGAGAGGTTGATTTAGGACAGGTCAGAAATAATTGTGAAGTAGGGAGCCTAGCTTAAAATGTGTCAAGAGGAAAGATAATGAGCTTGGTTTTAAACTTATTTGAGCCTCTTAAGTTGTTCCTGGGTGTCTGAGATTTTACAGCCAGTTGTTGCTACACTAGAGAAGTTTAGCTACAACCTGATCTGTTTGATAATACATCTTGGGATCTAGAACCTGTAGGACCTTCATAAAAAGAACATACGTTGGGAAGGACGAGTATCTGTCTGTTTTCTCGTTGTATGGCCAGGCTCTGGTTACCCTTCCAGTGGTTAAAATGCTGGTGTATGGGAGGTGCTCGCACCCTGCTGGGAGCGCTGCACTCCACTGTGACTTTTCAGGGCGTTGGTCTGTTTCTTTGCTGCATGACCACCTGCCGTGAGATTATCCCTGGGCTCTCTGAATGTAGCCCAAGGGACACTTAATAGTTTTCTAAGGAAAATCAGATAGCCAGTGAATTTTTCAAACTTAGAATTAGATCTCTTTTCTGCCCAACATGGCTGCTCTTCAGTGCTTACTGTAAGAAAGTCAAGTACTTCCTGTGCTAAACTTAAACTTGATAGTCTTGAGTGATGCTCACTGATGTTGATTACAAATGGAGACCCAGAGTCATTTTAGTGGTGGTCCCCTTTGCTCTGTGTGTAATACCTACTTGAACTAAACTCCCGGTCTCCATACTTAGTGAATGTCATGTAGTTAATTTTATTGAGGTTTTGCTTTCAGTTTAGACTGCAGGAAGACACTTAATGCTTTGGGGGTGGCGGGGGGCGGTGGTAGTGTGCAGTACCCAGGAACTATTTGTACAGCTCATTGTTGGATGTGATTTATTTATTTTAGATTCTGAAGGTCTCCTCAAAACCAAGGAAAAGAATCAGAAACTTTACACTCGAGCACAACGGCATCAGGAGAAAAAGGAGAAGATTCAGAGGCATAATCGCAAACTTGGTGACCTGGTAGAAAAAAAAAACACTGATTTAAGAAGTCATTATGAGCGTCTGGCAAATCTTCGGCGGTCTCACATATTAGAGCTCACCTCTGTCATTTTTCCAATCGAGGAAGTAAAAACGGGTGTGAGGTACAGTGAGTGAGTCTTTTGACTCTAGGAAAATACAAGTTCCAAAGATCAAGTATCTTTCAAGTATGTCAGCACATTTATTGGGCCTCATTCTGGGTTTTCCTGGTAATGAAACTTAAGTCTTACCTGCTTCAGCAAACAGTAAACACTGCAGGAAGTTGGGGAGGTGGCCAGGGTGAAGGATGGTGGCCCTCGGAGAAGTGAGGCCCAGGTTTGTATACTTGTAGAGCTTCCAGATGAGGGCCAGGCTCACATCCCTGATCAGGAACCATCTCGTGGCTGCAGGGCCACTTGAGCTGTTTATTAGTCAGATGCTGTGAGGCAGGTTGTTGAGCCTCGAAGTCTTAGTTCCTTGTCTGTTAGATGGGGATAATAAATGCCTACTTCACAGAGAAACCATGAGCTAAGATGGAAGAAAACACCTCAGGCTCTCTTACTTGGTGGGCAGGACATGCTGACTCCGCCTTTTCCTGGTAACCAGCATGTCAGGCACTGTCGTCTCACTGGCTGTAGTGCACAGACACCCTCATGAGTCCGTGGGGTGGACAGGATGGTGGTTCCCACCTGGCTGTTCATCAGAGTCACTCAGGAACTTTAGGAAAAGACAGGCTCCAGAGGACACAGCTCCAGCCTCCTAGTTCATCTCATAATACTTTATTTTTTAAACTTCCCCAGATGATGCTGGTGATCATCTAGGTTCTGAAACTTCCACTGAAGAGTTTCGATTGCTTTCTGACTAAGCATCGGGCTGTTCCAGCTGAGGATTTCCCTGTCTCTTCTGGTTACCCTTACTTTCCGGCACCTTTCCTTGGAATTAGACAGTCAGTGGACTGTTGCTACTTAGGACTTAGTGTTTGCTGCCTCCGCTTCAGTCTTTCCTTTCGTCTGTTGCCAGAGTTGGCTTCCTAAAAGCCTAAAGCTCTGATCGTTGCTTCTAGCTTGACGACCTGCTCTCTGACTCTTACCAAGTAATTTGTCATTAGTAATAGTTAGCAAATATAAAAATAAAAAGGCAGATGCAAAATAGAGAAGAATTCACAGCTCAGAAATAGACCCCAAGGTGGCATTTTGAATCAGTGGGGAAAAGTTGGATTATCCAAAAATTGGTGTAAAGACAGGGCTTTGAGGGGGAAAAAGCTGACAGACAGAAACACTCTGTCAAATTAAATTCTGATGGGCCCAGATAGCGATGTTAGAACACATTATAGTAAACAAAGACTAGGATACTGTTCCAGATTTAGGAGACTAAGGAGACTGACAACTGAATATAAAGTCGCAGGAGAGAAATTGTGGAGAAAATCTTACTCTTCCATGCCTGTGCTGTTTAAATCTTGTATGTTAGTATATATTACTATATATCATGAATTTTTTTAAGCTGATAGTTTTGAAGTTATCCCTGTCATAAGATTTCTTGTTCATTCACATTTCTTCTCAACCTGCCTTGAGTGGAAGGAGGAAGTAGAGGTACAGCTTAGAACTGGCCACAGTGCCCTCCCCCAGTCCTGTCCGGGCAGCCAGTAGGAGTGCACTTACGTGCACCTGGTGGCAGAGGAAGAAGGATTGAGGGCCACTGGCCAAGAGGATGGATTCTAAACTTAGCGCAGCACAGAAGGCCCTTCCCAGCCTGTGCATTTCATCCCTCCTCTTCCAACACCACCTCCTGGCACTTCCTTCATGCCTCCTACAGGCAACCACGCTGATCCCTGTGCTCCCCAAACACGCCACGTTCTTCCCCCTGCCTGCACGGTACCTGCCGAGCCTTCTCATTCACCTTCCATGCTCCAGGCCAGCAGTGCTCAAAGTGTGGTCTGGGGACCTCTCTGGGTCCCTGAGGCCCTTTCACGGGGTCTGTGCAGTCAAAAACTATTTTCATAATACTACTAACACTTTGTTTTCCCTTTTCACTCTGTTGATGTTTGCACTGGTGGCTCAAAAGCCGTGGTGGGTAAAACCTCTGTCTTGACAGATATCAAGGCAGTGACGCCATAGTGTGGTAATCGTTGTTGTGTTCCACAGTGTCCTTGCGGTGTACAAAACCAGCCAGTTTCACATCAAGAACACTATTGATGAAGCAGCAGAAATTACTCGTTCTATTTAAATTACGTCTCGATCCCTGCGTGCACATGTGATTGTGCCATGCAGCGAGATAGGAAGTTTGCAGAAAGCACACTTGCTGCATGCTGAAAGCCGTGGTGGCTCATGGGAGAGCCCTTGAGTGAGTTGTAAGCAAAACTAGTTGGTTTTTCCATGGAACACTGTATCTACTTGAAAGCACAACGGAAAGACGTGGGTATTAAAGAGATTTTTTCAAAAGTCATGATCAGTGCTGCACTGTGCCGTGAACTCAGCTGGTAAACAAATAATGTCACCCTTTGCTAATTTTCTTGTTTTGAAAAATACAGATTTTTTTCATAAAAACATGCTATGTTACATGTAATGGGTTTCTTATTTTTGAATCAGTTAATAATTTAAAATTTCCTCATTTCTAATACAGTAAATATTAATAGATCTAACCCACATACAGAAAACTCTTTGGGATCCTCAAAATGTTTTAAGCATGTAAGGGGGGTCTTGAGACCAAATAGTTTGAGAACCTACCACTCGCAGCCCTAGTTCATGGTGCCATCTTCCTCACATGCTGTGGGCTTCTGTGCCACAGCTGGTTTGACCTTCACCTCTGATGCAATTGCTTACCTCTGTATATTCCAGTTAAATTCCTGTCCTCAACAGATACTCAACTTCTAATAAAATTTATGACTTGTACCTGGAAAAAAAAAAATTCCTGTCCTCACGTGCATCTTCCCAGTGTTCTGCGTATCTGCCAAGTAACTGCATGCTCTGCAAAACCCAGCCCCTTGACATCCATGTGCATCTTCGGTTTTTAGAGATCCCACAGACGTGTCTTCAGAGAGTGACAGTGCCATGACCTCCAGCACCGTGAGCAAGCTTGCCGAAGCCCGGAGGACAACTTACCTCTCGGGGAGATGGGTCTGTGACGATCACAACGGGGACACCAGCATTAGCATTACAGGGCCTTGGATTAGCCTTCCCAACAATGGGGACTACTCTGCCTACTACAGTTGGGTGGAAGAGAAGAAAACCACGCAGGGACCTGGTGAGAAGCAAGATAGTCTTTGAAAACTTTTATAAATATATTTTTTTAATTGAGGTAAAATTTATATAACAAAATGAACAGTTTTAGAGGAAGCAATTCAGTGGCATTTAGTGCCTTCACAGTGTTGTGCAACCATCACCTCTGTCTAGATCCAAAGCATTTTTTCACTCCAAACAAAAACTCTGGGGCTTGAAGCAGTCACTCGCATTCCCACCTCTTCCCAGCCCTTGGGAACCACTGTTGTGCTTTGTGTCTCTATAGGTGTCTCTTCTGGATATTTCATATAAATGGGATCATACATTATGTGGCCTTTTGTGTCTGGCTTTCTTTCATTTAGCATAGTGTTTTCAAGGTTCATCCACATTGTAGCATGTATCATATCAGCATTTCATTCTTTCTATGACTGAATAATACTCCATTGCATGAATATGCCACATTTTATCTATCAGTGGATGGACTGAAAACATGTATTTTTTTTAGACATTTCACCTTTTTGGGGTCAATATTGTTTTATTTATATAAAAAGATCTATTTAAAGAAGTGTATTTAGCCTGTTGGGTCCCATTTTTATAAGTTTCGAACTTTGTAAAGAACTTTTTTTATCAGTCCTAAATGGAGATTGAAATACCCCAGTAGAAAAACCCTTTACAACTTCAGTAGCTTCTCTTTGGTGGAGAAAGATTATTCATGTAGTCATCCAGCAAGTATTTAGTGAGTATGTGCTTTCTGTCATGCACAGTGCAGGTGCTACAAAGGTGATGTCACCAAGACAAGTGTAGCCCTTTGCCTTTCTGTGGAGAGGAAGGGAAGCAAGTAATGATCAAAGGCATCATACACTGAGTATGGGCTATGGACGACAGAACCAGTACCTTCAGGGATGGGGCTACAGAGGAAGGAACTATTTCTCCATAGGGTAGTCAGGGGAGGCCTCTCTGAGGAGGTGACATTTAAGTTGGGCATTAATTGTTTGGATAAATAATACATTATCAGGTCCAAGCAGCTCAGACATCAGTTTCATTTGTGCTGGCTCCATTTAGGCCCATTTGCTTAGCTTACATTCCACTCAACAAAAATCATAAACAATGAAATACTAATGTCTGGCCATGGACCTTTTTTTTTTTTTTTTTTGCAGTACGCGGGCCTCTCACTGCCGTGGCCTCTCCCGTTGCGGAGCACAGGCTCCGGACGCGGAGGCTCAGCGGCCGTGGCTCACGGGCCCAGCCGCTCCGCGGCATATGGGATCCTCCCGGACCGGGGCACGAACCCGTCTCCCCTGCATCGGCAGGCGGATCCCCAACCACTGCGCCACCAGGGAAGCCCCATGGACCTTTTATTACTAAAGAGCAAAGCATAGCCATCAATAATGTATTGACAAAACCACAAATCACAAAATCCAGGTTCATTAATATTTTTGTTGAAATTAAAGCTGTTTGTGTATGGCTCTTGTTTTTTGTTTTTTACATCTTTATTGGAGTATAATTGGTTTACAATGGTGTGTTAGTTTCTGCTTTATAACAAAGTGATTCAGTTATACATATACATATGTTCCCATATCTCTTCCCTCTTGCGTCTCCCTCCCTCCCACCCTCCCTATCCCACCCCTCTAGGTGGTCACAAAGCACCGAGCTGATCTCCCTGTGCTATGCGGCTGCTTCCCACTAGCTATCTATTTTACATTTGGTAGTGTATATATGTCCATGCCTCTCTCTCGCTTTGTCACAGCTTACCCTTCCCCCTCCCCATATCCTCAAGTCCATTTTCTAGTAGGGCTGTGTCTTTATTCCTGTCTTACCCCTAGGTCCTTCATGACTTTTTTTTTCTTAAATTCCATATATATGTGTTAGCATAAGGTATTTGTCTTTCTCTTTCTGACTTACTTCACTCTGTATGACAGACTCTAGGTCCATCCACCTCATTACACATAGCTCAATTTCGTTTCTTTTTATGGCTGAGTAATATTCCATTCTGTATATGTGCCACATCTTCTTTATCCATTCATCTGATGATGGACACTTAGGTTGTTTCCATCTCCGGGCTATTGTAAATAGAGCTGCAGTGAACATTTTGGTACATGACTCTTTTTGAATTATGGTTTTCTCAGGGTATATGCCCAGTAGTGGGATTGCTGGGTCATATGGTAGTTCTATTTGTAGTTTTTGAAGGAACCTCCATACTGTTCTCCATAGTGGCTGTACCAATTCACATTCCCACCAGCAGTGCAAGAGTGTTCCATTTTCTCCACACCCTCTCCAGCATTTATTGTTTCTAGATTTTTAGATGATGGCCATTCTGACTGGTGTGAGGTGATATCTCATTGTAGTTTTGATTTGCGTTTCTCTAATGATTAGTGATGTTGAGCATCCTTTCATGTGTTTGTTGGCAATCTGTATATCTTCTTTGGAGAAATGTCTATTTAAGTCTTCTGCCCATTTTTGGATCGGGTTGTTTGTTTGTTTGTTATTGAGCTGCTTATAAATTTTGGAGATTAATCCTTTGTCAGTTGCTTCATTTGCAAATATTTTCTCCCATTCTGAGGGTTGTCTTTTGGTCTTCTTTATGGTTTCCTTTGCTGCGCAAAAGCTTTTAAGTTTCATTAGGTCCCATTTGTTTATTTTTATTTCCATTTCTCTAGGAGGTGGGTCAAAAAGGATCTTGCTGTGATTTATGTCATAGAGTGTTCTGCCTATGCTTTCCTCTAAGAGTTTGATAGTTTCTGGCCTTACATTTAGGTCTTTAATCCATTTTGACCTTATTTTTGTGTATGGTGTTAGGGAGTGATCTAATCTCATACTTTTACATGTAGCTGTCCAGTTTTCCCAGCACCACTTATTGAAGAGGCTGTCCTTTCTCCACTGTACATTCCTGCCTCCTTTATCAAAGACAAGGTGACCATGTGCACGTGGGTTTATCTCTGGGCTTTCTATCCTGTTCCATTGATCTATCTTTCTGTTTTTGTGCCAGTACCATACTGTATTGATTAGGCTCTTGTTTTTATACTTTAGATATGGAGCATAATAACCCTGCTTACACGATTAGCGCTGCGTTGTGCTATGCGACTCAGCTGGTCAACATTTTGTCTCATATACTCGACGTAAATCTTCCCAAAAAGCTGTGCAACAGGCAAGTAACTGAAGACGTGATGTCATCCTTACATGGCTCTCTTATGTTCCTGTTGTGTTCTTTATTCTAATTAAAACAAAAACAAGAATTTAAGTATTATCAAGAGAGCAAAGGTCTGACCATGAAATATTGAGATTGATTTCATAAGCCAGTGTGCAAATTTGTGTCATTATCTTACAATTGCACATGACGTCTTTGAAAAGACCATGGAATTCTCCCATGTGAAAAGATAATTTAAGGGAAAACCAGGATATTCAGAGGGCATGCTTATGTGTAAGAACTGGATAAATTGTAACACTTCGATTTTGTTTTTTAATGAAAAACACGTGGTTTAAAGTTTTTTTAAATTGTAAAGGTTTATAGTCCACCCAGTTCCTACGAAGACCTTCCTGTCTCCCTCCAGTTATCCTTGCATTTCAAGTAAATATTAATGTGTGTTATTACCACTACCACCACCCCCCTTTAAACACAAAAGGTATCATGCTAAACTAAGGTGTTTTGCACCTTGCTTTTTAAATTTGTTATTTATTTACGAAGATTTGTTGAGCACCTGCTATGTGCTAGGCACTGTTCTAGGCACTGAGGGGGTACAGTGGTGATGAAAACGTAACCTCTGCCCTTCTGACACTTAACTTTAACGGAGAGACACGTGATAAACGAACAGTACGTCGGGTGGTGATGAGTGCTCGGGCGACCATTAGAGCAGGTGAAAGAGCGGGCCTGTGAGGGCAAGGAAGGGTTTACCACGTCTGACTGGGTAGGTGTGGAATCACATGTCAACCTGGGGGAGGCTGGGAGCAGGCCACAGGGATCCCTGGGCAAGGAGAAGGGCAGGTGCAGAGCCCGGGGTGAGAGAACGAGGCAGCAGGGACAGGAGGCTGTAGATTCTGTGGCGCCTTATAGGGCCATCGTTGGCTTTCAGCTGTCACTCTGCCTAACGTGGAGAGTAGCAAAGTTTTCATTTGTACAGATGTACCAAGATCATACTGGTCTGCTCTGTCCCCAATTTATACTTCAAGGAATAATCTGTACATTCGTTGCTTTATTAGTGTGCAAGCATTTGTGTAGAGTGAGTTTTCAGAAGTAGGATTGCTTGGTCAAAAGATATGTGCGTTTGTAATTTTATGGATGTGGTGAAATTGCTATGAGAGCGGTAGTTCATCCTTAGAAGAGTTTCTGTTAAGTGCAATTTATTAAGAGCAAAGGACATGGGGTATGTTTTGTACTGAACTGTAGTGTAAAGCATACTCTTCAAAATGAACATTTTAACATAGAATTTCTTCAAAAATCACAACTTTACAAATCGTACATTATCTTACAGTGAATTTTGTGGAGAAAACCTCAGCAAACAGAAATTTACTCGAGCAGTGAAGAAACTAAATACAAATATTCTTTACCTGTGCTTTTCTCAGGTATGGAAAATAACGCTGTGAGCTAATTTTTAATTTGTTACATGGTTGAAAATATTAATCAGTTTTTTTCTTTTTCTAGCATGTAAATTTAGATCAATTACAACCACTGCATACTCTCAGGAATCTAATGTACTTGGTCAGTCCGAACGCTGAACACCTAGGCAGGTAAGAAGGGTGTTTGTTACTTTTCTCTAAGTGGTGGTGTTATGACGACTTTTAAGTAGAGTTGCTGTATGTGTGGGCATAGAACAGGGGCCTGATCCCAAGCCCCAAACTCTCCAGAAGGGACAAAGATAACACAGTCCTGTATGGAAGGAAACAAAGTCATATTTGATCCCTTATGGTCCTTACGTAATCATTTCTCAGAGGAAATTAGTATCAAACATTTTTAACACCTAAAACAGAATAGAAGAACCCTTATATTCCTGGAGTAGGGACTTCTCGTGCTGTCCCTGAAGACCAAAATCTGTTACTTTGAATCCACATCTGATTCTTCCTTAGCTCTGCCTAGTGTCTCTCCTGATTCTTGTGCATTTCCTTTTGTGCCTGTTCATTCCTTCCCATCATAACAATTCTTCACAATTTTCTTTTTGTCACTGAGTCCATCTGGCCACCATTTGTTGGAGATAAAGGGTATGAGAAGTTTATGAGATGAACTAGTTTGAAATCCATTATCTTAAAAACAGGAGTAAGTAACAAAAAAGACCAACCAGGACTGGTCTATGGGATCTTTTTAGTCTCTCGGCCCTTAAAAGCATGACAAGATGAGGCTTATCTTTGGGACCAAACAAGACCCATTCTCTGGGTGCTTATCTTTTTCCCTTGCTCTGAGCAGTCTCTCTATACATTTCTGCAGATATGACTTGGTTAATGTATTTGAACTTTTGAAAGAGAAGAAAGAAAAACAAAAGGTGGGGAAGTTCTTTGGGGACTCCCTTCCCCATCATTCATTTTCTTTGACACTGGAACCGTGGCTCAAGGGGAGACCCCCTCCATGTTGCAGTGAATTTATCCTTGGTAATCTGCCCTTAATCTTGGTAATCTGCCCTTAACCTTGTTTTGTGTTTCTTCTCTTCCTCAACACCCCCCCATTTAAAACCATAGTTAACTTTTCTGGGACACAGACCCCTCTGGGAAAAGCTGTGAAATCTCTCCAGGAAACTGCACATACACCTAGAATTTCGTGCCATTTTAGAGGGAGTTCATTCTCCTCACCCCAAATCCCATTCATTAGTTTATAAGCCTCAGAAACCTGTTAGAAATCCATCCCGTTTTTAGTGGTTGATTCCTGTGAGTTTGCTTGCCATCCTCTCTATACATTATTTGTAAAGCATTCCACGTTAGGAAATTTATCCTTAATAATAACAGCTAATATTTATTGAGCCAATATTTATTGACACTGTGCCAGCTGCTTTACCTGCATAAGATCAACCTGATAGATGGGAGAAAAGCAATGAATAAAATTCAGTTCCCATTAATAATTAAAGGAAAACAATTAGCAAATTAAAAATAGGTTATTAATAAAGGATACTTACTACAAACCTACAGCAAAAACTACTATACTTAATGACATGTTACTTACATTGATATTTACAGTCAGGAAAAACCAAGAACGCCTACTATCACTGCTATGTTAACATTGCTTTGGAGGCCTAGCCAGGCAAAGATTTTTACAAAGAAGTAAGGTGTGTTTATATTGGAAAGAAGGTGAGATTGGTAGATGGTGTGATTATTGAACTGGTTATCCAAGAGAACTAAGAAACTCTTAGAAATGATAGTTCAGTATGGTGCCTAGATACAAGCTCAACGTACAGAGACCAATTGCTTTCTTATATGCCAACAACTAGTTAGAAAATGTAATGGAAAAAAGGTCCCTTTTATTGTAGCAACAAAAAATATAAATTATATAAGAATAATCCTTACAGAATATTTGTAAACCTTTATAAAGAAAATATGAAACTTTAAAAAAAAATTATTCAACATGTATTTCCTGAATGTCTGTTAGGCACTGTATGAGGTATGGGACTGAATGAAAGTAAGCCCGATGCCGCGAAGACCCTTAGGATTTTCTAGGATGGGAAGCCTCAGTGTGGTAAAAATGCCACTTCTGCCCAAAAGGAAACCTGATCAGAATTTCAACAGATATTTCATGGAACTTTGTTAAGCTGATTCCAGAGTTCAACTAGAAGCACAGTCTGAAAGGAAATTTTGAAAAAGAATAATAAGGGATGGGCTTGGCCCCTTTTAAAACATAGTATAAAGGTAATTAAAACCTTTATTATCTGCTGTTACCATGCAAATAGGTGGAGCAGTTAGAGGAAGAAAATAAAGAGGCCAAAAACAGGCCCTTATGTATGTAGGAATATAATAGATGATAGGGTGGCATTTTGAATCGGATAATAGCAGCTCAGTGGTGGTGGGCCAGTTGGGTATTTATGTGGGGAAAAGTTGGAATCATACTGCATTCCATATGTAAAAATAAATTCCAGATGATATGAAAGACCTTATTACTTTATTTTTTAATAAAACCTGTAAAATAACTAGGAGAAAAGACGATTTTTATAATCACAGGGTGGGGAGGGAATTCCCAAGCGAGCTACAAAACCCAAAAACCAGAAAGGAAAGGAGTTACACATTTTACTGTGTCAAAATGTCTCTGGTAAAAGATACCATAAACAAAAGACAAGCAACAGGTATGTTTTGCAGCCTTTATAATAGACAACGGATTAAAGTCTAGACTACTTAAAATCTTTCAAATCCATAAAAGAAAGATAAACCTAATAGAAAAATAGACAAAGGATTCAGGCAGGCATTTCACACAAAAGAAGTGCAAGTAGTCAGTATTCAAATGGAAAAAAATCTTCAGCCTCAGTCAAGAATAAAGAAATGCACTTCTAAACAGCTGTCTAGTTTTCAGCCATCAGTTTGGCAAAAATGGAAAGGATTGCTGATAACCCAGTGTTGCTGGTTGTTTAGGAAAACAAACACCTTTCTTTTAGGGCTGGATTTCTTGGGTGGGTCTGAAGTTTTCTTTGGGCTGCCCTCACGTCAGCTCTCCATTTAGAGAGCTCTGTCCAACAGGAGTACACGTGCACAGCCAGGCTGTCAAGTTCGTGTCTGTGAGCCAGGAGGTCAGGAGGCAAGCCTCAGGATGCCCCTTTCACACCTGCCTCAGTCAGGATCAAGGCTTTAGAGAGGTTGTTAATAAACCTCGGTGGGACTTCCTGCTTCCATTGAGACCAGCTGAACTGAGGATCCCATCCTGAATGCAACATAAACTTTTTTTTTCTTTGAAATAAATTCAAACTTACAGAAAAATTGCAAAAAATAAAAATAGTACAAAGACACATATACCCTTTGCCCAGATTCACCTTTGCTGGTATTTTTACCATGTTTGCTTATCATTTGTGCAGTTTCTCTGTCTCTCTTATCTTCATAAATACACATACATATCCCCAAAACTTTTTTTTTCTGAACCCTATGAGGATAAGTTACATACATCATGGCTGTTGACCCTTAAATACTTCAATATGTATTTTTTTTAAATAGGGATATTTTCTTGCTTTTAACCACAGTACAGTTACCAACCTCAGCAAATTTAACATTGATACAATACTGCCATATGCACATTTTGTCAGTGGACCAAAAATGTCCTTTATAGCGCCTCACCCCAAGTACAGGGTCCAGTCTTGAGTTGGATGTTGTGTTTAGTTGCTATGTTTCTTTAACCTTTAAATCTGGAACATTTTCACAGCCTCGTTTGTTTTTCATGACATTAGTGTTTTTTCCTTTTTTAATAGAACTTTTATTCTGATGTTTCCTTGAAATGAGATCAGGTTATACATTCCAGGCTGGAATGCTGCCTAGATGAATGTCTCCTGGGTATCACATCCAGAGGCCCACAGTGGCCATCTGTCCCTCATTGGTGATGCTAATTTGATCACCCAGCCAAGATGCTTTCTACCTTCTCCTCTGTACAATTCCTATATTTTTCCTTCCTTGCAACTAATAAGCAGTCAGTTGGGAGACACTTTGAGACCATGCAGTTATCCTCATCAGAATTTCCCCCTGGATTTAATATCTATTGATTTTTCTTACCTGATCCAGTCTTTACCATGATTAACACATCTTTTTTTTTTTTTTTTTTTTTGCGGTACGCGGGCCTCTCACTGTTGCGGCCCCTCCCATTGGGGAGCACAGGCTCCAGACGCACAGGCTCAGCGGCCATGGCTCACAGGCCCAGCCACTCCGCAGCATGTGGGATCCTCCCGGACCGGGGCACGAACCCATGTCCCCTGCATCGGCAGGCGGACTCTCAACCACTGCGCCACCAGGGAAGCCCCTAACACATCATTTTTATCCAAAGTTTATAGTTTACAGTAGGGTTCACTCTTGAGGTTGTATATTCTATCATATAATATTTTTGAAATATTTTGCAAAAGAGACTTCCTAAAAGCCAAAAAGAACATTTTGTTGCCTTAATCGATGAGAATAACCCCCTACAGCATCATGAAAAAATGGTACTCTTGGCTTCAGGGTCCTGAATAAAAAGATATCAATTATTCAGCTAAACTGAAAACTGAAGGAATGATTTGAAAATCTTTATTCCCAAAGCCATTAAGTGAAAAGACTTAATTCTTTTGCTAGTTAATTTTGTGTGGGGTGTGTGTGTGGCTTGGGGTATGCTGGGCAGATAATAGATCTCTAAGCTAGAAGTGATAGGACAGAGGCTGAGTGGAGAAACGTCTTCTGCTCTCACAGGCCCTCACAAATGTAGGTTACTCGTTGGAACTAAAATTGTTCAGACTGGCCACTTTGGGAATCATTTACTAGTTTTTTCTTTTCTTTCTTTTTTTTTTTAACGTCTTTATTGGAGTACAATTGTTTGACAATGGTGTGGTAGTTTCTGCTTTATAACAAAGTGAATCAGCTATACATATATATATATATATATATATATATATATCCCCATATCCCCTCCCTCTTGTGCTTCCCTCCCTCCCTCCCTATAGTTTTTTCATTAGGGCACCTTCTCCAGGCCAGCTGGACTCTGCCCTATGCAGTTCCAAGCAGAGAACTGGAGTCCCCGTGGCTTCTGGCAGGGAGCTCTGCCTGGAGGGAGTGTCATTTCCCCCCGTGTATCACTCCTGCCTGTTTCCTGGGAAAACCCTTAAAGAGAGGGCCTGGAGGTGATGGCAGTCTCATGCCGAGAAGGATCCCAAGAGGAGATCTGGCAGCATTAAATAGGAACAGAAAACAGGCTGTGCTTCTTGGGCTGGCAGCAAGGAAGTGACTGCAGTGGAGAGCTGACCTGGGTCTATGAGGGAGCCTGGGGGTTTGGGAGATGAAACCTGGCAGTAGATGCTGAGGTCCTCTGGACAGTGAAGCTGAACAGAACAGAATCCAAGAGCTTTGTGTTCAGGAAAAGAGGGAGCCCAGCTAAGGCACTTACATTGTGACCGTGTTTTGGTAGGCAGCTGCCATGAGGAGAGGGGTGGAGGCAGCTCTCAGCAAGCTGAGGGGGTGGAGGGAGGCTGACCGGAGGAGGTGGGACCCCGGCGAGGAGGAGGAGGGGGTGCAGTGAGGGCCTGAGCTGGGGGGACACAGGGTGGAAAGGGGGCTTATTTGGTCATAGTGGGCGGGAGCGTGAGGGAGGAGGGGAAGAACCCCCGCTGGCTTGTGTTTTGAGACTGGTTGGCTCAGACATCTGAGAGGCCAACGGGGACTCCAGTGCCTGGAACAGAAATGCTGGCTATATGCTATTGCTGTGTTTTAGCTGGGAAGCAGGGTTTGTCTTGGAAGAATGAAGGTTGCTTGACCCTGGGAAAAGTGAGTCAGAAGGTACAGGTCTGGTGAGGTGCACTGGAGGCCAGCGCTAGGCTTTTATCATCATAAAGGCTGCAGAGAAGTTTGGACCGTAGACTAAAATGACAGGCTGTACAATTCTAAGTTATTTCTCATGTCTCTTGTTTTTGCTAATGTCTGTCATTTTCCCCAAAGTAACTGTCAGTGAAACTCTTAAGTGAACCAAGGCATCATGTCCTTATCTTGGGGACAACAGCGGGGAGGCTGCTGGAGTGATGTGGTCCCACCCTGTAGCTGGCTGCAGGGAACCCCTCTGGAGGGGCAGTAGGTGGGGTGACTGCCCACCCAAAGGAAATGCAGCCTGGCTCCCCTGAGGCAGGAGCTAGAAAGGGGGCACGGAAGAGCAGCAGGGGCTGTGTGGAGTTTGCTCACAAGGGTTCCACAGTGGCACTGAGGGGTGGTCACAGGGGATGAGGCCTGACTTGGAGGTGATGATGTCATTAGGGACCTTTGGGAAATAAAAATAGTTTTCTCCTGAAATATAGTGCAGAAATATGCACTATTCCAGATGAATATGTTCTAAATAGTTGTATCTCATTCAATGCTGTAGATGTGTCCCTAGAAAATTACGTAATGATATCTTAAGATGCGTGCAGTAATCCGAGGAAGCTTTGCTAGCATGCATACAACCCTATCATTCAGCCCCTGTGAGCGCAAGAGTTTACTAACTGGGGGCTTCCATGAGGCAGAGAACACCTGTACAGTTTTACTGTTCACTGATGTGCCTGTGTGTGCATCAGGTGACTGTTTTCGTCCGAATTCTCCCATTGGCATGCATGGATACTGTGGGGGCTTGAAACAGGAACTCGTATGTTGGACCAGCATGCCTAGTCTCAGCGGATGGGTTTTTTCCATCCAGGGTCTTCCCAAGTAGGTTGAGTTGAGGGAAAGTGTGGTGTGGTGTTTTCTTCATTACTTGGATGGCCATTATTATTTAGGTAAAGAAAAGCTCCATTCTAGACCAGCCGTGGGTGTGGTGACGGCTCGCCGTGTCCCATCGGGTCTTATGTTGCAAGAGGGGTGCTTGTCTTAAAGGGGCCCTCCCTATCTGCGCACAGGTCAGGACCCTTTGAAGTGCGAGCAGATCTGGAGGAGTCCATGGAGTTTGTGGATCCCGGAGTTGCTGGAGAATCAGACGAGAGTGGAGAAGAGCACGTAAGTGACGAGGAAACCGACCTGGGCACCGACTGGGAGAACCTGCCCAGCCCCCGGTTCTGTGACATTCCTTCCCAGCCCGTGGAAGTCTCCGAGAGCCAGAGCACCCAGGCGTCCCCGCCCATTGCGAGCAGCAGTGCCGGTGGGATGATCTCCTCTGCCGCGGCCTCCGTCACCTCCTGGTTTAAAGCTTACACTGGACACCGTTAACGAGCAGGAACTGAGACGCACCAGATGGGCCTGGAGAAAGCTCTTCCTCCACACCCTAGTAAACGTTACGTGTTTAGCTAAGATAGTGCCTGAACAGAAAGAGGTTAAGCTGTTGGGTTTTTTTAAAACAGGGAGATGAGCATTTCTCTGTCGATTGGGCCGTGGTGGTGACTGACATGCTTATGATAATTAACAGAACAGAGGGGTCACAGGCCCTTCTCCCAGACCAGCGCCGGTGGAGGAAGGCCCTGTGTGCATGGCCAGTTCTTTTGAGGCAGAAACACACAGAACCCCTTCCAACCACAGGCCATTGGTCCCACAGACGCAGCTGCCATGGCGATGCCTGTGATGCTAAGACTGTTCCTAAACACTTTGCTTCAGAGGTTGAATCACAAGGAAGTGATTCCTGATGGTTAGGATTTGAAAGATAAAACTGTTTACTATGAGTTTGTTTTTATGCCATTATTTTTTGTACAGAGAACAAGCAGGCAGTTTGAAACACTTGTTTTCTTTATAATTTGGTCACGCTTGGTTTTTAGGTCAAGGATTTTTGTCTTCTTTTCAAAGGGTAGGGGTTTCTTTTGGTGGGGGAGAGGTAGTTTAAAAAATGATTTCACTTGTGCCGCTCTCTTGTGGCCTGTTGGACATTCCTGTTTTCTTTCTCCCCACAGAGCAAAGAAACTAAGGTCTTTTTTTCTGTAGGACCCACATCCATGAAGGGAAGAAATCCTGGCTGCAGTAATGTCCTAGAGATTTAAAAACTATTTCCTTGGATTTTGAGGGGAATTAAGTTCATTCGTACCTAGATTATTGAATTCCTACCATCCACACTATGTGCATTTTGAAATTGAACTTATTTTCTGTGAGTGAAAAATAAGTGACTAAGGTTGTTCCCTTATGGAAGCTAAATTCCTGCCTGGGCGCAGGTTAAAAGCCACTGAAGTGGCCTATGGTCATTTTTCTGGTGTCTGGTTTCTTTCTAAGGGATTTAGTAAGTGGCAGGTTTTTCTACGGAAAACCACCCTGCTTGTTTATTTCCTATAGGTCTTTGTTGCTCTAAAGACACTACCTTTGCTCTGAAATGCAGAGCACAGCATTACAGCTAATACCGCTCTTCTGTATCCTGGGAAAGCGCTGATGGAAAGAATTTTCCCTCACCAAGAGATCCTTTTCAGCTAATGTGTCTTGTCATTCTCTTCGTGACAATCTTGTAAGAAAACTGTAGAGAGGCATTATGTACAAATATGTAAGTAGATTTTTATTTTTAATAACTGCAAAAAGAAATCTATGTAACAACTACAAAGTGAAATCCCATGAAAAATTCCTAACAGGCATTATTACCGTATCTTGTTAGTGTGATTAGCATGATAGTACCTCATAAATCACTTGGAGGTTTGCCCTGCCCTATAGCTTCTTTTCTCATAATTATTATAGTTGATACTTTGCCTCCAAATCCGAGGTGCTATATATAGCTCTTGCTGTTGGTATATTTAGTGTTTGGGTAGAGTTTGGGATAGAATTGCAGAAGGGTGTTTATTCCTATCCAGGAGTCCCAAGTTTCCTGACTGTAAATTTTCCACTTAGGGAGGAAGCAGGATTTTCTCCTTGTGGGTTCTTATACAGCCAGTATCTGTTTTAAGTGCTGGGCTTCATGATTGCTGGGTTGCATTGTCCCATCCAGGTCTGTAGTGTAGTTCATAGAGAGAGGCTGTGGTAGACTTTAACAAATACCAAATGAACTTAAAATCCCATAAGAGTTGTCTAGGCACTCAAACCCTCAGAAAGGAGAGCTTAGTCTTAAGAGTTGGAACACTGGGATTCGGGGCTTGGGTGCAGGGAATGACTTCAGCTGAAAGATGCACAACAGTCATGATTTGTCTCAAGTATTCCTCTGACGAAACCATGAGATCGCAAACCAGAGTAATTCAACAAAACTTACAAGGATATGGGAAATGTAGGGATTGGTGGGGTATGTTTTGTTGTTAATATCAACTGCAGGCACTTTACTTAGGGTTAAATGATCAAACCTTTAATGGTTTTGAACACCAACATACTGGCTTACACTGCTGAGATATTTTGGTTTTCATTATTTTGCACTGGATCCACCCTGTAAATATTCTTAAATATACATTTCAACCACTGTTTTTTCTACTGTCTTTGCTGCTCATTAAAATCTTTCATGTAGGTGCCAGAACCATATGTAAACAGCTTTTTAAAAAATTGAAGCTGGTATTTTTTTTTTTTTAAACAACAAGCCATAGAACTTGGTCATGTTTTCCATCATAAGACGATTTGTTGAAACAAGATAATACTAAAAAGACTCACAGGCACCAAATAGGCTGCTTAAAATGGTCTGTTAAAGACTTTTTTTGTAATGGAGTATAACTAAGGAACGTTTTGCACATCTGTAAGTTAAGGGGAAAAAGTGTCAACATTGGCGAGAGGACAGGATTCATTTAAGGAGTCGTGTATTGATAATTTGGGGAAGAACATTTGGTGGCATGCTGTTAAAGAATCTCCTTGGGGCGTCATGTTCCAGGGATTCCCCACTGCTCTGCGACTTCCAAACCAGTTTGAGTCATACAAATGTTTTCTAAACTATTATTGTATTATTGCAATAAATCTTTTAACAGTACTTTGCAAATATGTATGTCTTTTTCAAGCTCTGATTATTCATTTCTACTGAATACATTGAGGGTAGCAAGAATAAGATCTAACTCTGGAGTATTTTATACAAATTAGAGGATAATTTTTTTTTAAAGAATTTTTTGCCAGGTAATGGAAAATACCTGTTAATACTTTTTTTAAATTACAGTAGTATTAACAATAATGGTCCATCTTAAGTAAGCTCGAAAATCGGTCGCTTACCAGTTACATCTTTCTCTAAAGATGCATTTTTCTCCTGTAGCCATCATTTGATGCAAGTCTCTGGCAGTGACTTCTGGTGTATTGCAACAGCCCCTTACGGAGGGAGAGAGGGAGAGATGGGGCCTTCTAGGTTGCCCATATGGAATTTACCTAGGCTTTCTTCAGGACGAGATAAAGGGCAGTGTTAGAGGGGATCTGTCAAGCTGAGAGAACAGAGTATTTTTGGAGAATCCCTCCCCTCTGTGTTTTGTTTTAATAACTGTGTAGTCTCTCCCAGATGGATAATCTGTACCTTTCAGGTTAGATTATTATGGAGAGGGGCCACCTGCAAGGTGGATGAGGGATACCAGAGTGATTACTGTGGAACAGCAAGACCAACTCAGAGAAGTACCAAGGAACTGTTGCCATGGTCATCGTACTCCTTTACCTGCAGGAGAAGGCCAGCCAGCAGCAGCAGAACAGGCAAGGAAATGAAAGGGTTCCTGAATAGGGCATGTGCTTCAGTGTTAGTCCTTCGACCTCCCTGGGTAACAACAGTTAAAAACACGCTCCCATCTATGTGTGTACGCATAGATTCCCAGCCCTCAAAAGTTACTTCATGATCGATGCAGGAATCAGGTTGAAGCAGATGGAAAGAACTAAGGATAACTTTGTCCTTAGTGGTTGGGAGGTGATTTGAAAATTGCCTCAACAAAATGTACCAGGAAATTTGAAACTGGCTTTTGGGCAAGTTATCTGAATCCCAGCTATGAAACACTCAGTGAGAGAAAGCCACCACTAGCACCCCATTCCAAGGATCTGGTGAGAAAATACCCTGGAAAAAGGGTTCACCATCTGCTTAAGAGTTTTACATAGGTGAAGTGGATTTCTTTTTTTTTTTTTTAAGATTTATTTATTATCTTTGGCTGCGTGGGGTCTCAGTTGCCGTATGCGGGATCCTTCGTTGTGTTGCGCGGGTTTCTCTCTAGTTGTGGCGTGCAGGTTTTTTAATCTCTTCTCTAGTTGTGGCGCACAGGCTCCAGGGCGCCTGGGCTCTGTAGTTGGCAGCACGCGGGCTCCAGTTGAGGTGCGAGAGCTCAGTTGTGGCACGCAGCTTAGTTGCACCGCGGCATGTGGGATCTTAGTTCCCCAACCAGGGATCAAACCCCCATCCCCTGCGTTGTAAGGTGGATTCTTTACCACTGGACCACCAGGGAAGTCCCTTTTTAAAAACAAAACAAAACAAAAAACCACCAGTGGGACAGTCTTTTCTAGAAGAAAAGGGATGGTAAAACAGCAAGAGCCACATCAGTGACTTCTTTGTTGTGCTTTTTCTGGGAAGGAGTGAGGGATAGTCTGGTGGGGAGAAAATCTGATGGAGAATTCAAATGGTCCCTTTAAAAAAGTGAGAAATAGGCAGGAGGGATCTGCCAGCACTAGGTAAGTGTTGAAAAGTGGGCTGGAGTCAGTGGAGTGGAAGCAGCTCAGCATCATGAAGGCATTAATAACCTCCAGGTGCATATCAGCTTGTTCATCATCTCCCCTTTTGGGCGTGGTTTTCTGGCATTTACTGTATGACTTCAGAAGACACCTGGATTTTGAAGAAAGGGCTCTCCTACCCTCAGCAACTTATTTCCCTAAATTTAAAACATTATCAGGAAGACATTTCTAGCTTACTAGCATAAGCAAGTAGGTGGCTCTAGATTTCGGTAAGAAAGTGGCAAGTGGTTTGGAAATAGTAGATGGCAGGGACACACCTCCCAATCCAAAGTTGATTAATGAATGATAGAAACGGGACATATCTTCTGTGTCAGCAGCGTAATAGTTGCCTTCAAAGTAGTAAAGACCACGTCTAGCACCCACCCACAGGCTGGTGCCCCTATTTTCTGGCTCAGGGGCATTGGTACTGGCTTAAGTTGGGAGTTCTACTGCATTGATGGCCTTTGAGAAAAAGCCTGCTAAGAGCTGGAGAGCTCCCGCAGAGGTCTCTGATATACTACGCCCAAGATCTTTAGCACCTAATTTCTGTGGAGTTGCTACTGCTCACGGTGTGATCCTAGGACCTGCAGCATCACCTGGGAGCTTGTGAGAAATGAAGGTCTTGGGTGCCATCAGAATCAGAATCATTTCAATAATACGTATGTACATTAACATTTTAAAAGCACTGACCAGGACTTCCCTGGTGGTCCAGGGGTTAAGAATCCGCCTTCCAGTGCAGGGGACGTGGGTTCAATCCCTGGTCAGGGAACTAAGATCCCACATGGCATGGGGCAACTAAGCCTGCGCACCACAACTACTGAGCCCACATGCCGCAACTACAGAGCCCACGTGGGCTGCAACTAAGACCCAACGCAGCCAAAATATAAGTAAATAAATATTTTGAAATAAATAAATGTCCTTTCTCTGGAGAGCTCTCTGGAGAACCTCTGCTTGCCATGTCTTAAAAAAAAATAAAAGCATTGACCTATAGCAGTGCTGTCCAATGTAATATTTAATGTAGCCCACACATCTGATTTTAAACTTTCTGGTAGTCTCATTAAAAAGGTAAAAAGAAATAAGTAAAATGTATTTTTATAATAGAATTTAACTCAAGATATACAAAAACATTATTTCATCTAATAAGCATGAAAAATATTAAGAGGGCAGAGGGGCTGCAGGAGGGTTCATTTGTATTCTTGCCCTGGGCCACAAAAATTGGGAAAGGCTTGCCCCTGTATCTACACACTTGTGATAAACCCTCTTTGAATTCACTCTTTTTGGGTGTGTCAGCAGTTTCCTGTTGAGAAGGTACACAATAAAGAGCCTCTGCAGAGCACACACTGGAAGCCTGAAAGCGAGACTCCTGGCCTTGGAAAAGGATAAGATCATGCAGGAGGTCCCAGCTTAGATGCCAGGGCAGCCAAAACACCATCTCTGCTTAGAAGAAGAATCAGTCAGGGCTGGGGTGGAAGGAGGTTTGTGGCAGTCCACACACCCTGTAGCAGAATCTGCCCATACAGGAGGCTTGGTGAGGTAGAGCAGAGAAGGCCAACAGCTCAGTCCCAGAATACGGAAGCCGGGGGTGCCCAGGCTTGGCTCCATCCCTGTCCTCCCACTGGACTGCAAACACTCAGTTATACAAACGGGCCATTTCCCCTTCTAATGGACAGGGGACCAACACAAATACAACTTTGCTCTACATTTTACTGATTGGCAACTAATTGATTTTGAATCTGTATCAACCTCTTCATACTACTTAATAGACATCTGAAAACAGTTGGTAAAGCAGCTATTTGATTTTCTGATGGGGGGCAGACATAAGGGAGGGAAATAATTTAAACAGCACAAGTGATTCTGCCCCAATTAACTAGATGATGCGATCTGCTATTCCCCGAGTCTTGGTGTCTGTACACTGCTCATCATTCAGCAAGAACAAGTCCTTTTTTTTTTTTTTTTTTTTTTTTTTTTGTGGTACGCGGGACTTTCACTGTTGTGGTCTCTCCCGTTGCGGAGCACAGGCTCCGGACACGCAGGCTCAGCGGCCATGGCTCACAGGCCCAGCCGCTCGGCGGCATGTGGGATCCTCCCAGACCGGGGCACGAACCCGCGTCCCCTGCATTGGCAGGCAGACTCTCAACCGCTGCGCCACCAGGGAAGCCCCAAGAACAAGTCCTCTTACAGGACTTACGCATTTCGCACCACTGTACCTGGTGTATATCATTCTCTGCTGGGTGGGTGATGGATACACAGGACTTCCAAGAGTAATTTCAGCTTTGTGCCATTCTCCCCCTAAATGCTAACTTTAGAACCTAATCCCTGCTGGGTTTTATCATTCCAAAGAGAAAAACAAAACATTTAAGTAGAGCTTTCTAATTTTAAACTTTTATAGCCCCAAAAGAATCTTAATCCAAAAAGAATTTGAAACAACGGTTCCCAAAGTTAATTTGTTCTGAGGCCTGTTCTTTGCAAACTGAAGAGGGAGGGGATGGGGGCCTTTGAGAGGCGAAGGTTTCATTTTGCTTTTTAAACAGAGGAGCACCACGTCTCCCCAGAGGTGTGGTATAAGAGATGGCCATCTCCCTGCTCCCAGTCCCCTCCCAGCTATCAACTTCAGTGGTCCTGCGCCTCTAAAATAACACCCAGGTCAAACACACCACCTAGAAGAGGGTTGCTACCTAACTGGGTTTTGCTTAAACCAGTTAGGTGTAAATACACTTGTAAGTCCCCAGAGGGTTCATAACCACAGTGATGTTTGCTGTTCCCGTGAGGTTATGCAAACACCAGCTATGGCCACACACTTAGGTGCATGTCAATAGAAGGTACTGCACATTTCCCACAAAGATACTCTCACCCGTCTTGGAGATTGCAACTCTAGCTTGTATGAACCCAAAGGAAAACCCGGGATAGAAACTGTCAGATTCCCTGAGTGCCAGTCGCTGTGCACAGCAGAGAACGCCTTTACATAAATGCAGCGTGGTACCTGACCGTAAGAGCTATATAACATCAGCTCCGGTTATTGGTGCAGTCTACAGTGTATGGCGGCGTTTTAGCGCAGACTGGCTTTGTGCTGTTTTTGAGGTAGGCTGTGGGATGCAGGAGAGGAGGAGGAGCCAGTCTGCTGAGTAAAGAAGGAATAGAGGCTATTGAAGCCACAGAAAAATGCCCAGGAAGACCCACATAATAGGAATAGTGTCTGAGGCCAGTCCGTAAAGGTTGGCAGGGAGGCTCTGACAAGTCCAAGTTAGAAGGGTGGTTGGACAGAGTCCAGGAAGGGGCTCCTAGATCAAGCTTAACCATCAGTTCACAGCCTTCTGCAGTCAGAAAGCCCAAAGCAACTGCTGCCGGGGAAGCCACGACAAAGCCCAGATCATATCAAATGCACAACTGACAGTTACCCAGCAAAACTCCTAGGGCTGCTGTGGAAGTGACCCCAACCAAGAAAGCTCCCATGGGACCAGCTGTGGCCAGAGCAAAGGATCCTCCCAGATCCCCTCATCCCCCTTCAGGTTTCTCATACTAGAAGGAGTTACAGTAGAGCCCAGAGCAATCAGAACCTGCCAGCACCCCTCACATCAAGATGATGACTGGAAAGGAATATAAACATTTTATGGAGGGTGTGTACTGGGTGTGAGGCACTGAGGGGTGGCATTGACCAAGCTGCTCTGCATGAGCCCCAAGTGGAGAGGGCTCCATACACCAAAGAGGCGGTGGCGGTAGAGAGGTACCTAGAGGCACCGTGCAGCCAACCAAGGTGAACAGGACGGGGCAGGGGACGCAAAGGACACGCCTCCTGCGCACAGGCTGTCAGTGTGTTCGTTAGGGCAGGGAACGTGGCCAGTTGTGAATGAGCCTTTCACATGACCATTTTAATTCCACAGTCGTTTTGACAAGGCCTGAAGAAAAAGTTACAATCTTGGCCCTTTTTCCCTTTCCAGTTCATCCCTGCCTGGTATCTGGTCTCATTCACTGAGCAGGGAACAAAGCCAAACTGCCCCAGGGATTGGGGGCAGGGAGCTGCTGACTCTTCCACATTTTCTCTGGTTCTGCATTTTCTTTCAAATGGTAAAGTGAGGGGTGGGAGAGAATCTAGGCCAGGTGTATCAGACCCTCTGAGCAAAAGCTGAAGGGGTAAGAATCCTTTACTTGGGTCCCCATGGGCGTGGAGTTGGGCTGAGCCTAGGCTCTTCGAGCCCACATTCTTACTTCCTTTCTTGTGAGTCTGGGATTCTCCAGCCACGCAGGAAGGCAGGTAGCACTGCACTGTTGCAGAAGTAAAACGTGAGCTGGTTTCTCCAGCTTGGCACTAGGGGGCTCTGAAGCACAGCATCTTTCTCCTAAGGGAAACAGCTACACTTGCCTAGAAATGAAGACCAGGGTGCCCTTGGGCCCCACCTGCCAAAATCCTCTCGTCATTCACACAGACACCCCTGGGAAGTGGGTCTCGCATCACGGTTCAAAAGGGATCTCAGTGATTTCTGAGAACCCCGAGAACTGCATGCCAAGACGGGGTTAGGGCATAATTCTTCCTGTCCTC
Organism: Orcinus orca; assembly: GCF_937001465.1. Taxonomy (NCBI): domain Eukaryota; kingdom Metazoa; phylum Chordata; class Mammalia; order Artiodactyla; family Delphinidae; genus Orcinus; species Orcinus orca. Next base: position 156,165,739 of record NC_064560.1, on the reverse strand, counting down.
TGCTCTTGGTCAGTTCAGGCCGTCGCACACTCACAGCTTGTGTCCCACGTGAAAACCACATCTAGAACGGCTGACTTGAGAAAACCACCTGGGCACATGTAGAAGAACCAAGAGCCAATAACAATGAAAGCTGACATTCCACACACCAAGCTGTGCACCAAGCTGTGCAAGTCCTGCATGTGCACGTCTCCTTTAATGCTAAATTAGGAGTCAGAACAAACCTATTAGGAAGGTACACACAGAGATTGCCAGTTTGGAGCAAACCAGCGGAGGACGACCAGCACTGGAAACTTCAGCCCAGGGGATGGAAAGCATTCTCACGTACCTTGGCTGGGGTGAGTCATGAGGAAGGACACCGACACCCTGAAGGGGAAGTCAGCCTTCGCAGCCTCTCCTGTTCCTGTGTCACAGACAGGCTCCAGCCGAGCACGTAGGAGGTAGCATGGTGATGTGCCTGCAGGGCAGACTTGTTCAGCATCCAGACACTTTTCAGTTTGTCCCCCCTCTTCAGGCAGGAGCAGCTACTGCCTAAGGATAAGGTAAGAAAGAAGCTGCTCTGTGGCCACATACCACCTCAGCCACAGGTGAACCTGGCTCCCGGACTCCAGCCCTGCCCCACTCTGCTTGGCAGCCCTGGCCAAAGCCTACTCCACCTTTCCATCTTCCTCCTGTGGGACCACCAGAGCCTTCACTCATCACTTTCAAGACAGCCCCACCCCTGGCACACTTACCATTGCTTCTCCACAGCCCAGAGCTGATGCAGCTCCAAGGCTTTTTTGGTGGGTATCAATTTCAAGCCAACCTAGCTTCTAGGTCCTCCACTGCAGCTTTCTGGGGCCAGATAGCTTCCAGCCCTGCCAAGCGTTACATGACCATAGGTCTGAATATATTCTCGATGACTTCTAAACAATTAACTCATTACGCATAGATAATAATACCTCATCCAACAGGAAATACAGAGGGTGCTGGGCAGACAACAAATTCAAACTAAGTGTTAAAGGGTTGCAAAAATGGAAGCTCATGTTAAGTGAAGATGGTCTCTTTCCAGTGGTAGAAAAGAATTCTCTCTCCCCTTCTAACAACTCAATTTTTTTTTTTTTAATTCTTAGGATTCAGTTCACAATATCCCTCATCAATATTACCTCAAAAAAGAAAACACATCTGCAAAACTCAGGTCCCATTTAGGATGCATGTTTTTATTGAAGTTAAAAAAAATTTGTAACCAGACAGAAAGAATAAAATAGACAAGAATGTTATAATCTGACTATATAATATTCTCTCATTCTTGGTGAATCACTAAAATATAACAAAGGATTGTTCTCTATGCTAATTTTTTAAGGTTGTCCAGTTAAACCATTATTTGGTATCCTTTCAACAGGTTAACCTCTTAACTATTTAGAGTTTCTTCTCAGAAACATTCATATATTATACAGAAAACATTCATAGTTTATTTGGGAAACATTCATATTTTATACAAATTTGAGACGAGACCAAAAAAACAAAAAACCAAAAAAAATCCACACAGTTGTAGCTGCAACACTATCCTAGCTGCATTGTGGTGATTATGTTCAGTCAGCTGTCCGCTATTTACACCTGGATTTTAATAGTGTTATTTACAGAGGGGCCAAAAGCACTCATCTAAAGTAAAGGCGCTCGGGTTTAATGTGCACTTTCATAGCCCTATGAAAACACAACCATTATATACACTGTAAACACCACAGGGCATGAAATCCATCTCCAACCACAAACATCAGTCTCACAGATCAAGCATACAAGGTCTAAGGTAAGGTGCCTAACTTTTCTTTGTAAGCATACTTTTCACCCAAGAGTACTGCTATTCTCTTCATAGGACACTATTCACTTATTTCAGATATGGTGCCAGTGCTCAAAACATGCCCAGAACCCCTTTTTGGGGATTGCCTGCATAGTCTGCGATGAACTCTGCTGAACATTCTTGACGGTGGCAAGTCTTCTTTGAACAATCCTTTGAAGAAGGATTCGATTTGGGAAAACAGGCATAGTTATTCACAGCCAAGTGGATCAAACTGTGGGATACAGCCCTGGATCAAGCATGAGGCACCACTAGAAAACGATGAGACCGATTTTCTTGTACAGCTCGTAAATTCAGAGATTTAAGATGCCTGAGCAATGGCAGTCCTGATGGAGTAGCAGAGGTTCTCCTGGAACGAAGACTGAGAGGCAACACTCACTGGAACGGCGTATCTAGGTGGTGGTTTGCAGTTTTAAAGATCAATCCGTTGCCTCGCACATAAACTTTAGTACTCCTCTTCAGTTTCAGTCCCTTTTGCTTTCTTATGGATTGCCCGATTAAAGCTATGGCAAGCAGGGACCCAGTGATTGTCATGAAGCCCCAGCTTACAGCCAGGGAAGCCCTTCTGAGACCGGTGGCAGCACATCCAGTATCCCGGCCCATAGGGCAATGCCTGGCAATAGGGCTTGGGGTGCCACCGGCACAGGGACACATCCCCTTTCACATATTTTTTCTTGCACTGCTTGCACGGATCCTCTCTATAGCGTGGATCCCGAACCCAGCGAGAATCTGCTGGCCTGATATTGTAATATTCAATGATAAACTTGAAATAGCAGCAGGTACATTTAAGAGCCACTAAACTCTTAGTGGGAAGTAACCTGAAGATTTTCACCATAATGTGGTGGGGCAGAAAAGCCATGTACTGCTGAGGCTCCAAAAGCTGCTGGATTTTAAACCTGGTCTCCAGAAAGTCATGCGACACCTGCTTCTTCCAACTGGATGCCTCGAGCACTGGTAATGTACTTTCCACAGAAGCCAGCGGGACAAATGAATCAGCCGAGACGCTTTTTTCCTCAGATGCACTGTCACCCTCAGCAGCATCTTCAAGCTGACTGGCCTCGGAAGACTCTTCTGTTGTGCCTTCATTCAGCTGGGAACAGCCCGACTGGTGCTGACCAGATGGCAAAAAAAACAACATCCCTGGAAGTGGGTCTTCGCAGGACTTTGAGCTGGAAGGCTGGTCTTTCTCTACCTTGGACACAGTGATACTAATGCACAAAGACTCTTTTCTTCTCTGATCAGGATTTTGGCTAGCAAGAGGCACAAGCTCTTCACTCATACCATCAATAGCATCTGGGGGCAATTCAATGGCTTGGGGACAGGTGCGAGGAGGAAAAGGTGACCCAACAAGTTCCTCTGTCATTTCCACATCATGTGTATTGCTGTTTTTCATGGCAGTCTGCTGATCTGGCTCTAATTCTGCACTGTCCGTGTGCAAACTCACGCCTGCTGGCAATGAGGGACAGCCCCGAGGAGCGCCGTCCCAGGCCTGGTCCCCCTTGGGAGAACAATGGTCAGCTCTTAAGGGGCCACAGTCCACAGATACAGACCCCACAGTTTTCACCTGAGTGTCAGGTACCTCCAAGGCGCCTTTGTTTGTTTTGCTTTCCTCAGCCTGGGTGCCATTCACAAGCAACACGCGGCCCACATTGCGACGGAAGCTGTTATTCCTCGAGAGGCTCCCAGGCTCACGCTGGCTCTGCCGCTTCAGGCACTCGGACTCCAGCCTGGCTACCATGTCAAGGACACGGACTGGCTCACTCTGTGGTTCACCAACCTCAGGATTTCTCCTTTCCATGGGTTCTTCACATGCTCCTGGGGCAGACAAGGGCTCGGGGGCTGGGGGCACACCTCTGGATTGCCCGGAAAACCGCACCACAGCAGGTGAGTTAGTGCAGTTTTTCGCACAACTGGCTAGCAGAGCACTGGCTCTTTGCTCGAGGAAGGCAACCATTTGTATGACCGACAGAGGCCTCCCGGCATAGACTCCGTCCCCGTTGTCACTCACGTAATGCACAGAACAATGCTCGATGCCACACGCAAAAGGCTCAGGTTGGTAGCATCTGCTGTTGACTTCCTTCATCCTTTCTAACTGTATCTTGGCTTTTTTAAGATCCCCTGATTTTTTCCTTCTTTTAGTAGCTCTCCCATCAATATCCCAGGAGCTTTTTATTTTCATAGATCCTATTCTATTACTACACTGGTGGGCTGCAAAGAATGCAATCTTTTCCTTGGTATTTCCCGGTTTCACGACAGCCCAGATATCAAGTGGCCCTTCCCCTTCCTCACCCTGGTGGATTGTTGCAGACGATGCATTCTTCTTGGTTTTAACATTCACGCTGCTCTCTTCAGGACTGTTCCCACTCATACTGCACAGGACATTTGGAGAAAGGATTCCAAAAGGCTTTCGAGATGATGCTTTACCAAGAGAGGCTGAAGGAAAGACACTTGGTTTCATACAGCTAGCTTTGCATTTTTCATCATTTATAGCTTGTTGGTGGCTCATAGGAGTTCTCAGAGTTTCCTTGCTGATTTCCAAAGGTCGCACTTTCTTCTGGAGTTTCCAGTATGGCTTTAGGTGCATAACAGAGGCTCTACAAGGAGGAAATACACATTTGATTAAGATACTGATTTCATTTTTAGAAAAGCTTTTTTTTTTAAACTTACACTCAGATGGTTCTAGCAAGTAATAGAAACATTTTCTATCAGTTCACTAAATCTTTACCAACTCTCATTTCAGCTAGTTTTTAACGTACAAATCAAGAACAACAAAAGCAAAAATAACAACTTTCCATGGTATACAGACCAAAAAATAAATGGGTGAATTTCAGACTGACTAGACTACGTAAATTTCAGACTGACATTAGTTAACATTCTATACATAAAATTAGTGCTTTAAATGTAAAGAAATTTGAACTTACTAAAAACACTCAAGGGTCAGTACAAGGCACAGTAAAGAAGAAACGGAAGTATAAAAGGAACCCATCCAGAATCTCTAGTATAGTAACACTATTTCTTTCTAAGTCATCACAACTAGCATTTTATTGATTGCAAAACAGTCTATCAAAATTGTTATATTGCTTTCTAAGTTATTCCCATACTGTTGAATATTTTAGATATCTGTATTTTCACTTGTCTGCTTATGTTGCTTTGCCCATCTATTAGTGTTGATTTTCTAAACAATGTACTTGTGTAAGCTCTTAACTGTTAAATTTTCTGCAAATTAAATACAAAGCCCACAATCTTTATTAATTCACTAGTTCAGAAAAACAGTGCCTGTTTTGTCCCCTGGCTAGGGGTGGAGATGGTAACCATTTTAGAAATTATAAAGATGATTGATTACATGCAGAGACATGTGTTCTAGTCCTTGTCATATCACTAATTAGCTAGACAGGGTGATTTTACCTTGGGTAAGTCACTTCCTCTCTGGGTCTGAGTTGAAATGTTAACTGAGGGGTTGGAATACTAGATTATTTAATGATTTTGTCAATTTGTATCTCAAAATATCCCACTGCTACACAGAACACCTGGATTGAGGAAAAAGTGTCTCGTAGGGATGCCTGGTATCCTACAAAGTAAACCTACAGACCAAAATAAACATCTGCAGTCACAGATGTGAAGCAACAGCAAGAACTTTCACAGGTCTAAGCACATGGGCTCTCACCCACTCTCGCCCCTGGGGACAGAGTCTAAGACACACACATTGGGCAATCCAGCATATCACTTTCTCATTCGCTCCGTAACATTTACCCAGTGCCTGCAATGCGGCAGCCTCCATGGGAACTGCTTTCAGGTATCAGTTTTATTCATCAAGAACGAAAGTGATCAGCCAGAACAAATTTACCTTTCACTTCAAATTTAATTCCTAGAGTCCAGTCTCAGCTAAAAGAAGAAATATGGATATGAATATCTTCTAGCTAGGTAAACAGAAATCTTACTTTTAAGGCACACAAAGTACCTTTTAAAAGATACCCCTGAAATAGATCAGATTGATTTGTTTCTGATCTTTAGCAATTATATCCTACATCTGTTGAGATCTCCCCCCTTTGTGCACTACAGCATTTTTAATAGCTTTATATTTTATAGAATTACAGAAACATTATGTTCTATATCTATAATTTAGTCTTATAAAAAGAGCCACCCAGAATTCTTCAAGAACAAGATAAAGATATATGAATAAAATAAATGAATAAAAGAGGCACATCTAGTGCCATCTCTCTGTCAACAATTTTCTGGTTTTTCATATCCCTTCAATCCCTGTCTAAGTGAAATCTAAGAAATGGAGGTTGTTGAAAAATCCAATTAATTCTCACATAATGATCTCATTACAGAATGTCTGTGAATAAATTTAAGCTTCAGCAATGTGTGTGCCATTCTGCATCACACAATATGTTCTCTTCGCATTCCTCCCCCACAAATTATTTTAGGTGCCATTATTGATAGACAGCAACATTTGGAAGAAACTAATGTGATTGCAGATGGCTTTTGTTTGCGTATATTAACCTGTAAAGTCAGCTCAACTGATACATTACTAATAGACAAGGTTTCAGCGGGATTAAAACAGGAGATGATCCCATGGAACAAAAGTGAAGACAGGTACAACAGCGAATGAAAAAAGCCAGTAAGGTCATTCGATGCAACAAGGGTGACTGCTGGAGGGTGAGTGGTGATTCTGTGGGACCCCCAAAGGAAGCAGAACCTTTAGGCACAGGCTCACGTCCTCCACTGGCTGAAGGATGGCTGGAGTATTAACCTCTCCCCCTTCCTGTGCTGGGCTTGAAGGCCCTGAGACAGAAAAGTGCTGGCAAGACTCAAAGAAATGGCAAAAATCTGAGTCTGGGTTGAAATCAGTGGTGGACCATGAGGATATGATGCAGAGCATCAAGGGCATCTACTGCAAAAATTCATAAAATAAAAACTTTACATCTCTAACAGATTACATCAGATGGTGGTGCTTTCCCCACCCCTCCAACTCACCCCCTCAAATACAGACAGGCACCGCAGAAAGCTCCAGCCAGGTTTCCATGGTTGCCAATCTCTTTGCACAGGAGTATTTTAAAAGTTCGCCACGATAAAGTCCTGCTTTGTTAAAGTCCTGCTTTAATGCAGGGTTATAGCACCTACCCACACATCAGTGTTCATTAGACACTCAGAAATGTCCTTGTAAAAAGTTAAGATCCCTGGGCCCGTTGAATCGGAATTTCTGGGACTGGGCCAACAATCTGTTTTTTGTTTTTTTGAATTTTATTTATTTATTTTGTCTGCGCCAGGTCTTCGTTGCATGGCACGTGGGATCTTTAGCTGCGGCATGTGGGATCTAGTTCCCGAACCAGGGATCGAACCTGGGACCCCTGCATTGGGAGCCCGCTGTCTTACCCACTGGACCACCAGGGAAGTCCCTGTTTTTAACCTTAGATTTAATTCGGAAGGGAACTTAAAGGTCACGTGTTAGGGCTTCCCTGGTGGCGCAGTGGTTGAGAGTCCGCCTGCCGATGCAGGGGACACGGGTTCGTGCCCCGGTCCGGGAAGATCCCACATGCCGCAGAGCGGCTGGGCCCGTGAGCCATGGCCGCTGAGCCTGCGCGTCTGGAGCCTGTGCTCCGCAACGGGAGAGGCCACAACAGTGAGAGGCCCGCGTACCGCAAAAAAAAAAAAAGGAAAAAAAAGGTCATGTGTTAGATCTAAGCATGTCAGGGGGGTTCTGGATGTGGGCTGGGCGGCTGGGCTACTGACAGGGGTGAGGTGGAACTGCCCAACAAAAAGCCGGTGGGACAGTCCATACTGAGGCGTCTACTCTAAAAGATGCGTAAAGACAGACCCATCTTCTTACCTGTTATTCTCTTCAAAACACCAAAAAAGTCAATGGCTATGTTATTGCCAAATTTCCTCTCCAACTCCAACTCCTCAGTTTCTTTGACACTGCTTTCCCAGCTCTCTTCTTCTCCAGCCTTTAAGCACTGATGTATTCCTCAGAGTTCTTTCTTTTTCTAGACCATTATTACTCTTAAGCTATATATCTAAGTGACCTCATAGTTTTAATGACCACAGATTCATGACTCCCCAGTGGTATGCTCTCCCAAACCTCATATCCTATGACATGCCTAACAGACATACTCACCTGGATGTCAAAAAGAATCTCAAAAATCAAAATGACTATTTAATGACAGCACCAAGTACCTGGTCAACCAAGCCAGAAAGTTGAGTCACTTCGATTCCTCCTCCCATCCAATCACCAAGTCACCCTCCCTTCTTGTTCATCCCTAGCACAACTGCCCTAGTTTTAGCTGTCATATCTTACCTTTGCTACACTGTCGTTAGCTACAGGAAAGCCTAACCTCCTCATCCATGAAATGCAAGGTCATGGAGCCCACCTCAGCCAACCTATCACAGCTTCACTCCTGCCCTACCATAATTCACACTTTGGAAGCTTGTTCACAGACCATTACCACAGGACCAAGTAGATGAAGGCCAATCATATCACCTAATACACAAATTTTAAGGCAGGCAGAGCCATAAAACTAACGGAACAGCTTCCAACTTTTTTCATACTAACTGCCACCCATTTCTTTCTATCCATTCATTATCTGAAATTTACTAAACACTCTGGGTTGGATATTAGTGTTGCAATTATGAATAAGACATAGTTACTGCCCTTAAGGAGATAGAAAATCAAATAAGCAATTACGACAGCATGTGATATGTGTTATAAGGATAGTACAGGTGCCGGGAGTCCACGAGGGGAGGAAGGGGGAAGGAGAGGACAGAGAAGGAAGGAGTGTATGAAAGGAAGAGAGGAGACCACCAGCACCAAGCTTAGTCTTGACGGTACAGAAACAGGTCAGAAAAGCCCTGAAGGAAGATAAACAAAGTCCTAAAAATTCAAAAGGTAGGTGAGGTAGGTGAGAAATAATCAAAGTCCCAGCTAAGGTGGACAGACAGAAGTAAATGGGTTAGAAAGGAAGAACAGGCAGGATTTTAGCTACTGATTATAAATGGAGGTTGAGGGAGTGGAGTCAAGGATGAGTCCTCAAGGCTACAGCAACTGGACGAAGAGTGCTACCTTTTAGTGAGATGGTGACAAAGGTAGCCGAGCAGATTTGGAGCAGGGGAAACGGTAAGTTCAGTTTTTAAAAAATGCTGCATGCAAGCTAGAGATACCTAGTAGGCAGACTGACACAAGTCTGGCCAAGAGAAATATGAGGAAAGGAACAAGACAGTTGTGACAGAAATTCAATGAGGAAAAAGTTTTCTGGACAGAGATTACACATGTCTTTTTCCAACATTTTCACAATGAACATATATTGCATATATTACCGTTATAATAAGAAAAAATGTACATAAAAATAAAGAGCAATCACACACCCTAGCAAGGTCATATAAAGAATTCTGTCTGGGGGAATCCCCTGGCAGTCCAGTGGTTAGGACTCCATACTGTCACTGCCGAGGGCCCAAGTTCAATCCCTGGTTGGGGAACTAAGATCCCACCAGTCACGCGGCGTGGCAAAAAAAAAGGAAAGAAAAAAAGAGTTCTGTCCAGTTAGTGATGGAGACCCCTGGTGACTCTGCTGTGAGGAACTGCAGTGGGTGAGTAGGGCAGAGCCAAAAACTCATGGTGAAGGAGTGAATGGAAGGTGAAACAGTGAACGTTAGCAACTTTTTCACAAAGTTTGGCTATAAAGGAGAAAGTCTTTGTACATACCTGTCACCTTAAATCCTTTCCAGGAATAAATTGATATATAATAATGAATCAATTAAAACTTGAACAACTTTCCTCCAGTAAAGACCAAAATCTTGCTTTCAAATAATTCCAGTATTCTTTATTGACTCTTAATTTCTGATTTCAGCTCAAAAAAGCTGGAAAAACTCTAACCTAAACATATTGTACAATCCAAAAATTAAGCCATGGGAGAGAATTTAACTTTGCAAAAAGGCCTAGATAAATGCTAAAGTCTAAAGAATCACACTAACTCTAGTCTATAGAGGACTGAACTTGATCAATGAGGAATCAAATGGTAATATGCGATCAGAATAAGGGAAAGGACGAGATTTCTCTTAGTGCTAACAGACTTCGTGCTAATAGGAGCCTAACATCGAAGGCCTGTTTCCTAACTTGTCACTCCTAGTCCACAGCCTTGCCCATCTAAACAGGCTAGAAGATAAGGTGTTTCCTTTTTCTTTCTGCTTTATTAAAGCTTCAGGAATGCTAATTCCAAAGAGGAGTCATTTATTAGTATAACTGGAGCTACTCTTTATTTACAAAAGGTTAGAGGAATAAACATAGAATAGTCCCTGAAAGATCCCTCCCATGGTACCTTGAGAGGGGAAAAAAAGTGTACAGTAAATAAATCACTGTTTCTTTAAAAACATAAAAGCTTCCAGAGAACAGCTTATGACCACCTTCTTCACTGGACCATTATAGAAACGATAAGCAACTTCAACGAAGTACTCCACGTATATAAACAAAATCCTTGTTTTTTGCAAATGAGGTGACAGAGCTAATATGACTTTTGAAGCCCCAAAGGTAGATAGTAGAAGAATTAAGATTAGAATCAGATAAGTCTCCCAGATCTATATTTTCCTTGCTTACAAAAATAAATAAATAAAAATTAAAATCCTAGGTTCAATCATGACACAAATAGAATTAAATAATTCTGACAGCATCTATTCAAAGAGCTTCTATCTTTCAAACTGGGGTCAGTTTTTCTTAAGTGCCACATAAAACCTCTACACAGAACTGTGATGATGTAAAGCAGACATATCATATAACGTAAGAAGCCACACCAATTTAAAAGTATGTAGAAACTGCTCCTATGGCTATTAAAGCAGAAAAAATGCCAACACCGGGAGGGTGTGAATACAGGCGGAGACATAAGAAAAGACTCTCATTAACCTCTAAGCACTGACAGAATGCACCCAACTCTCAGAGTACCCTAACAATAAAACAGAACAAACTCTAAGCCAGAAAAGACGGTATTTCTCAAACTGAGTTCCAAAATATTGGGGACTGGCTTTTTTCCGAGAGGGAGTTCACTCCTTTTTTTAAAGTAATATTACGTAAAACCATTTCATGGGAATTTTGAACTTCGCCTCAGGAGGATTAGATGGTTAGTAGTGCACAATTTAATGGAAAAATCCTTTACTGTCTGTTAATAGATACTGAATACAGAAAATAGCCTTTGGAAACACACATGCATGGTTTTCAAGAACTCACCACTCACAGTTTTCATCAATCTCAGAATTCACCATGGTATTTAAATATAAGACACACCTGCTTCATAGTTATCTGTAACATAGATGCTATATGATTTAAAACTTCCAGAAAATCAAGGTTTATGATGAACTTGATGGGACAACAAAGTATCTAAAACATCCTGAAAAGGTTACAAATTAAGAAGGGTAGCCACTACTTTGCTCTTCTACCATGACTGCAACAGAAGCAACACCTAACACATTTTAACTGTATTGCAAAATACTGATTTAGTGATATTATCCAAGTTTACATGGGACCCCTCCCCCCTTTTCTTAAAGTAAGGAGGAAAGGGAAGGGCCTGGAGGACAAAACACTCACTACAGCTGTTATCAATTATTAAATAACAATTGGGAATAGAGACAAATCGAAGTATTAGGTTTTGTTAAATTTACCATGTTGTGAACAGTAGTTCACAAAATTATTTCCTATTGCTCCTGTGACATAATGCCAAATACAAAACTCTGGCATATCACAATTTACTGCTATCTAAGCTGATGAGACATCTACTGCTAGAATGAACATCAAAACAAATGAAACCTAATAAAAAGTTTAGCTCCCCCAAAATCATTAACATATTTTGAAAAGTACACTGAGGATTACCAAGAAAATTTTGCTTCCACAGATTTTCAGATATTCAGCATTTCTGTTAAAACCCTACTGCTTATGTCGACTTAAAAATAAATGCACCATGTAAAAGTTGTGAATTAAGTTTTATTAGGGGACCTCACTGAGAACTACAGCCCAGGAGACAGCCTCTCAGATAGCTCTGAGGAACTGCTCCAGAAAGGTAAGGGAGGAACCAAGATGCGTATATGTGGTTTATCAGCATGGCGGGGGGGGGGGGGGGGGGGGGGGGGGCGGGGGTGGAGGAGCCATGCAGTTAAGCAAAAGATCACTGCTAATCACAAAGAACAGACATCTCAAGGGAACGCTTTCAGTGCTTTTCTATGTATGGGAAGATATAAGAAGCTGGGTTCACTGAAATTATTCCTTAGCTACACATCTTAACTATCTAGGTCCATGTGTCCAAAGCACAAAATGCCTCCTGTTTTTCTCCAACCTGAATTCCCCTCAGGCTAATGGCTTGATCCTCGTAGAAGGGGAACTGGAGCAGCATTCTTTGTTTACACTTATTTTTCCTATTCTAATATTTCTTACAGAAAACAAAGGAAAAAAACCTCTACTCTTTCACATAGAAAGCTGTTACTTCCTTGAGTGTGCTGATGCTTTTTTTAAACTTTGAAACCATCATTCTTCCATACATTTTTTAAAATATTTGGTTGCACAGGGTCTTAGTTGCAGCACATGGGCTCCTTAGTTGCGGCAGATGGGCTCCTTAGTTGCGGCAGATGGGCTCCTTAGTTGTGGCATACAAACTCTTAGTTGCAGCATGAATGTGGGATCTAGTTCACTGACCAGGGACTGAACCCAGGTCCCCTGCACTGGGAGCGTGGAGTCTTATCCATTGTGCCACCAGGGAATTCCCTCCATATATATTTTTATAGAATATATATATATATATATATATATATATATATATATATATATATATTTTTTTTTTTTTTGCGGTACACAGGCCTCTCACTGTTGTGGCCTCTCCCGTTGCGGAGCACAGGCTCCGGACGCGCAGGCTCAGCGGCCATGGCTCACGGGCCCAGCCGCTCCACAGCATGTGGGATCTTCCCGGACCGGGGCACGAACCCGTGTCCCCTGCATCAGCAGGCGGACTCCCAACCACTGTGCCACCAGGGAAGCCCAGAATTTATATACTTTTGAGGCAACAATTTTTGATATCATTTGCACATGCAGTACTTTCAAAGAACTAATCAGAGCTTTAACATATGCCCTATTTGATCAAAATGTAACTCGGACATAAGGATGTCATCCCCTTTAGGGAATAAATGTTAAAGATTCTAAGGCCAACCGTGAATGCAGTTCAAAAATCCATTAAGGTGCCAAATAACATTTCATATGAAAAAATCAGAGAATAGCAACTAATTCTCGAGTATAAATAAATGCAGCAAAAAAATAAAAAATAAAAAAAATAAATGCAGCACCACACTGCGCTTGACTGCCAATGTACTCACACCACTCAGTCTCGGGCCTCGATCTTGAGCCAAGCACCTAACATAGCCCACTGGGCACAAGCTGGCCCATTAACACTGTTACAGACAACTAAATTTTATTTTATTTTTAATTTTTATTGGAGTATAGTTGATTTACAATGTTACATTACTTTCTGCTGTACAGCAAAGTGTATTGGTTATACATATACATATACCCACTCTTTTTTAGATTCTTTTCCCATATAGGTCATTACAGAGTATTAAGAGTTCCCTGTACTATACAGTAGGTCCTTATTAGTTATCTATTTTATGTATTAGACATCTGAATTTTAAAATGGCTTATCCCCTCAGGAAGGGAAAAGGTAAAAAAAGTAAAACTTCAGGGTAACAAACGTTAAGGCATCAAGCAAAAGCGTTTGCTTGCATTATCAATGCAGACAAATGAGCTGGCAAGTTAAGATTTCTGCCAGCAATCCTGGGTGGCGGTGGAAGGGGTGGGGGATTACTTCAGAAATAGGACCCACAGTGTTCATCAAAGAAATAAGCCTAAATCACAGTCCTGACTGTGCCCAGCTCTTTAGTAATTACTCTTCCTTCTACCACATCCCTCTAGAATCTGTTGAACCAAGACTGAAGTAGCAGTCTGCTACTTGTTAATTCTTGTTAAGAATTACCACTTGTAGAGAAAAGAAGTTTATGGTCAATAGAAAACTGAAAAGGTTGTTGCTTTGAGGCTGTTATTAGAGCTTACTAAAGCCAGTTTAAGTACTGAAGTTAAAAATGAGTATTTTTCCAGGGGTAAAAGTGAGAAATCTACACTACAGAAAACCAACCAACCATTAGGCACCAAGGAGCCCAAACTGTCACGTTATTGGACAAAAACTACATATTGGGTTTTATGTACTTGTATAAGACATCTCATATAAAACCATTCCTTGAGTACACAGAGGGTCTGTTCATCTTTGCAACCCCACAGCCAATCCCATTCTGCAGAATGCAACTAAATCTGGAGCTCCCAAACCAAATAGGAAGAAAGGTAATGGTTTATAACAAGATATAAAGAACTCAATTTCAGGGTTAACTCTGGGCCTTTAGAACCAGCTTTATATAAATCCAGAATCTGAAAAGAAGTCAGGGGGTTAAAAGAGCCCTTATAAGCCCTATCCTCTGGAAATTCCTGGAGGTATGTATTTATTTAACATGGTTGTAATCATATTGTACATACAATGTTTTACTTTTCACCACAAATATCTTCCATGTTATTACACGGTCTTCAGACCCATCAACTGTAAATGTGTAAGTGCCAGAATATATAAAACCGTTCCCTCCAGCCCTGGATATTATAACGTAACATCTTCATGGATACAATCTCTTAAGCATTTAAGGGTATGTCCTTAGAAGATTCTCAGAAGTGGAATTCATGAATCAGAGTGTCACTATTTTTATGACCGGATATATCTTGCCCAACCATTTCCAAACAGGTTAACGCTAATTTACATTGCTACCACCACGAAAACCATGCCAGTTTTTTTTTAAAATAAATTTTATTTATTTGTTTGTTTTTATTTTGGGCTGTGTTAGGTCGTCATTGCTGTACACAGGCTTTCTCTAGTTGCAGTGGGCAGGGGCTACTCTTCATTGCAGTGTGCAGGCTTCTCATTGTCATGGCTTCTCTTGTTGCAGAGCACAGGCTCTAGGCACACAGGCTTCAGTAGTTGTGGCACATGGGCTCAGTAGTTGTGGCTTGCGGACTCTTGAGCACAAGCTCAGTAGTTGTGGCTCACGGGCTTAGCTACTCCGCTGCATGTGGGATCTTCCCAGACCAGGGATCGAACCCATGTCCCCTGCATTGGCAGACGGATTCTTAACCACTGCGCCACCAGGAAAGTCCCAACCATGCCAGTTTGATGACAAAGATTTGGTTATTTGAAGTGAATTGGTTTTGTGCCTAGAGAAAGAAATCAACGTAGAACTAGAGATAAAAGATACAAATATGTGAGAATAATCTGTTTCTACTCTAGGATAATACTAGCTCTAACAGCTTTAAAATGTTTACTATGTGCCAGGCATTGTTCTAAACTCATAATTTCCAAAAAAACTTGGAAATTGTATACTCTTATTATCTCCAATTACTGATGAAGAACCCAAAGTAGAGGTGTGGAGGTTAAGAACTTGCCAAGATCACATAAGCACATCGAGGAGCATGGATGTGCACTGAGTCAGGAGCCAAAGGCCAGGCTCTTACCTACCACACTATGCAATGAGGAAGAGAGCAGGTGAGGAACACGTGGATGGAGTAGGTACTCCTTAACAAGCTTATTCTCAGTGTCATGAATAAAGACTGAGAAGTCTGTGAAACAGAAGAATCTGGGCTATGGGTTCAATTTTGGATACTTGGGTTTGATCCCTTACTTAAAATTAATCTACTCATTTATCAAATATTTAATTTTCCTTGAAACAAGGTGTTGTGCTAGACCATGGGGCTTCAGTCTAAACAAAACTGATAGAACTCCTGCCCTCATGGCAAATTTGAGAAACACATCGTTCCCTTAGCCTTTCATTCACTTCCAAATCTAAAAGTTTCCAAGGTATCGAATCAAGTTAGCAGTAGAAGCAGACATCATTAGAAATAGTTAAATTTATTTCTGACAAAGAGAAACTTCAAAAATTGAATGTAAGTGTGGTGGCCTGGAACAGAGGCCTAAGGACAGGTGACATTACTGAATAAGGCTGGGCTGGAATGACTGTACACAACACACACAGAAGAATACAAAGATACTGTTCTGGTGTTGATTTAAAATAGACCTACTTATAAAAATTAGTTCCATAAAGTGAGAAATGCTAGAGAATAAAAGAGACTGACATTAAGATATAACCATGGGCAAACGGGAAACTGTAAAAGGATAAAACAAATCAATAAAGAATAAGACCAATAAGAATAGAAATTAATATGTTCTATTGAGATTTCATAGGTCGTACCATCTCTTTCAGGCACTAGATTATGTGAAGCTATACACAACACTTCATCATTTGTCCCAAAATGCACTGGGACAAAGAGAAATAGTTGCCTTGCTACACTTTTTATTGTCACTCAACTGCTACTTCATCATAAGTGTATTAGTCTGCTAGGGCTACCATACAGAATACCACAGACGAGGTGGCTTAAACAACAGAACAGTTAGTTACTCCTCACAGTTCTGGAGGCTAGGAGTCCAAGATCAAGGTACGGGCAGGTTTGGCTTTGTTCTGAGGGCTTTCTTCTTGGCTTGCCAATGGCCGGCTTCTCACTGTAGCCTCACACGGACTTTCCTCTGTGCACACGGGTCCCTGGTGTCTCTCTTCTGTGTTCCAATTTCCTCTTCTTCTAAGGGCACCAGTTAGATTACATTAGGGACCACCCTATCTACCTCATTTTACCTTAATTACCTCTTTAAAAGGCCCCTCTCAATTCAGTCACATTATGAAGTACTGGAGGGGGGAAGGGTGTTAGGCTTCAAAATATGCAGGTGGGAGGAGTGCACAATTCAGCCCGTAACAATGGGGTAAGTGTAAGGACTCACAGGTTAAAGTGTGATGTTTTAAGAACACATAAAAGAAAAATAACAAGAAATAAAAATAACAAGAAAGCTATTTCAATTTGATCTCTGTATAACCTAAGATGGCGCTAAAGAACATTTCAAATGATTCAAGAGCTCACTGCTCCAACAGTAAACAGCTGGACAGTCTTCTAACTTTCTGCAAAATATGTCTGGAAGGGAAAAATGTCATCATTCCTATTAATTAAAATCTTTTTTATACAGAATACAGTGGTTATTAGCCATTTTGCAGTCCCCATAAGCACTTTGAAATTCTGATGAAAATAAAGAGGCCTCTCCTGAGTAAAGGGCACTTGTCTACAAAGTTTGGCATCATTGTTTCAGGAGATTTACAAACCACACCTCCCTGAAGTTCATCAGGGTCCATGGATTCAGGTTAAAAAGGACTGTCCTAAAGGACCCCTTACTGTCTAAATTAAAAACCAAATTTGTCCAAAAATGGAACAAAATAGTTGAAATTGAGATTATCTTGAAAAATACAGGATATGTGATAATCATTTACATTTAGCCACTTCCCAAAGGCCTGGAAGTAGCTAATGATCAACCAAATAATATCAGAATAAATTTTAATCTTACCAGCCAACACTAAAGGTGGGCAGAGGGGGGAAGAGAGAAGAAATATTATTTCAGAAAATCTAAACTAAGAAAACCTATTGCAATTCAGCACAAAATCCTAGAATAAAAAGAAAATAATAGGCAGAAATCACTAGCAAGTCTTGTTTAGTGAAAGAAGCTCCATTATTTTCTACATACCAAACTCATAGCCAGCAAAGATAACATTGTGCTGTGAAATTTTAAAACCTGGCTTGTAGTCTACTCTCTCTCTTTGCAAAGGTGCTCTCTTTGACTTTCCTCAAAAAGCAGCTTTGGACATGTCCAGACAATTGGGCAAAAGAGAAATTTATGTAGAATTTGACCTGGGGAACTCTGCGGATAATTTCACTAAGATGTAAGCTCCCAAGGACAGGGACGCTTAATCTGTCTGGTTTACCACTGCTGCCCAGAATTTTACTCAAAAAAATGTTTGTTGAATTTGAATGAATGATGTATTCTAAATGAGACAGCCGGAATCTGGAAAACAGAGTGAGAATGTAACATCCATCTCTACTGTACAAGCACCTCAACTGGATGGCTATAGCCTGTTGGATCCAACAAAGTATTAGTGGCAAGATGAAGCCTCAGAAAACAAAACTGCTATTTGTTAAAGGGATACCATTATTTTCTAAAGAGTTAGGTAACTCTTTAGAGTTAGGTAATTAACTTGCTGAAGATCCATCTGGCAAACTACTGAAAAAATCAGGTTCATCTCATTGCAGATGTATCTGAAGAAAAAATTCAACCACACTTATTAGCTATGAATAGTAAGGTAAATTGGCTCACCTCAGGAGCACTGAGCTTGACAACAAGATGTGAAGAGAGTACAGAAGAAAGTCAGTAAGAATGTATGAGAGGAAAGAAGTTAATTATCTGGTCACTTTTAGATCTACTGAAGAAAACCTCCCCTATTAACCCCACCACAGATATTCTTATGAGCTTCATTGAGCTGCTCAGACCACTAGGCCTTAGATCACTCTCTAGTCCCTAGCTTCAGCTGCTTGCTTTAAATGAAATACAAATGAGGTGACTGGGTTTTTCTAATAAACAAATTAATTCTTTCCATAAACAAAAATATTGTCATATTATAAATATTAATAGGAATATTTGGAAGGTCATCAAAGATACCAAGTGAGCCCCACAAACCAGTGAATAATACTCAAATGTAGGGCTTCCCTGGTAGCGCAGTGGTTAAGAATCCGCCTGCCAATGCAGGGGACACGGGTTCGAGCCCTGGTCCGGGAAGATCCCACATGCCGCAGAGCAACTAAACCCGTGAGCCACAGCTACTGAGCCTGTGCTCTAGAGCCTGCGAGCCACAGCTACTGAAGCCCACGCACCTAGAGCCTGTGCTCTGCAACAAGCCACCGCAATGTAATGAAGAGTAGCCCCCGCTCGCCACAACTAGAGAAAGCCCATGCACAGCAACGAAGACCAATGCAGCCAAAAAATAAATAAATAATAAATAAATAAAAACAAAACAAACAAAAAAACACTCAAATGTAAAACATGGCAGTTATGAAATAGGACTAAAAAACTCAACAAAATCAGATCATCTTCCAAGCCTCCCTTCTACAGTTTTACAAAAAAACTGCACAATTTTGAAACCAAGGTCTTCAGTAAGTAATACCAAAGTTAACTATACTAAGCAGACATATTTTAAGCACTCTAAGGTAATTTCCTAACTAGGTGAACTACATGGGTCTGAAGTCATTCTGAAGTTATCAGCTACCCAATATAACATATCGCACATCTCAACACCAAATCATGCACTATATTTTAACCACTGCTACAAAGTCAGAGAGAGAATACTAATTCAAATAAATATGTATTCAAAATAAAATACACTTAAAGCCATTAAATGCCTTAAATTTTATTTCCCGACAGGTTTTGATTCAAAATAAATAGCAGGAATGATAGAAATAGACATCACCATTTTCCAAACTTTATTGAATTAATGGATCTAGGCAATGATCATCAGTAGCTGCTAACATCACAAAACTGAAACACAACCCAACATTACATGCTCCTGATGGGGGGGGGGGCGGGAAAGACACTTAAAAAAAAAATCTATTCTAATCTGGTTAATCCTTTAGAGCCAGTCTCAGAGGAAATGCAGGAGACAGCAATATGCTAAAAACTGGAGGAATACAAAATAGCAAAATCTAGATTGAGGGGAAACTATAGAACAAAATAAGACTGGTTTCTTCAAGCAAATTCCAAGATGGGAGGGGGGCTGGGGGGAGAAAGAAAGAAGAGGGGAGCCTATACATTAAGATATTTAACCAACCAATCAACCAAATATGTGGATCCTCAAACAGACATACCATAAAAATTAACATATATGTATGTATGTATGTATTTTTAAGTCCTCATCCCTTAGATATACATCCTAAAATCTTTTTAGCTTAAATGATATGATGTCTTCAAAACAAGAGGGGGGAGAAGAGGAGATTCAGAGTAGAAATCAAGCAAGATTGCATGAGGTGATAAACTGTTGAAGCTGGGCAATGGCAAAGTGGGGTTTTATCATTCTAGCTCTGTATTTTTGTTACACAACTAAATTTTCTCATAATCAAGAGGAGAAATAAATAAATGGAAGCATTTGGAAACAATGGATGAATGAGCCCAGAAATGTTAATTATGCACACACAGTTGGAGCTGCATACCATCTGATCTCGAGTGAGAAACTGTGGAATTCACAGGTTCCCTGGGTAGGGCAGCTCTGCAGGGATCATTGTTAAGTCCATCCCCACTAAGCCCCAGGCTGTCTGATGCAGCACTCCTTCCTGGTTCAGACCCAGGGCACCAACCAACATAAGTTCTTCTTGCCCTACTCCACACCCTTTACTGAAAACTGAACAGGAAATAAACCAGAAGGCACAAAAAAGATAAGAAAAGGGAGACAAACACACAGGCAGTCAAATAAAAAAGAACTGAAAGACAACAGTGGTCAAGGCCAATCAACCCATTAATTAAACAAATATGGCTTTCAATCCCTCATGCTGTAACCTAAATGAGCAGCCTAATTAATACCTGACTCTGCCTTGCATAAGTGCACTTAACTTCCACAACTTTAAAGATAAACATAAATTAAATATTTAAATAAATACATAGGGAATTTTACTATTTAAAGACATCTTACTGCAAATTCTTTTACAACAATAGTCGCCCCACATTCACTCATGGGGCAGGGGAAATGATAGTATTAATATTAAAATGTTATTATTAATAATGTAGCCATTGATATTTATTGAGTATTTAAGCTGTATACTATTCTAAAGAACTCGATTATGTGTGTATATGTATTAGTTTCATCTTCAGGACAATTCTATGAGATACATAAAATTATCATTATTATTTATTATTCCCATTTCACAAATGTGGAAGCTGACCAACTAAGTGTAATGAATACTACGTGCTGGGTCTTTTGTGGCCATGACATGCAGCATGTGGGATCTTAGTTCCCCAACCAGGAATCGAACCCGTGCCCCCTGCAGTGGAAGCGTGGAGCCCTAACCACCGGACAGCCAGGGAATTCCCACTAGGTCATTTTTAAAATGTGCTTCATAGTATTTTAAACGAGGCCATGTGTGTGTATACAAACACATACTATATAACAATTAATAGAAGAGTCAAATGATTTGTCCAGAAGTCACTAAATCAGCTGTACAGAGGTTCCTAATTATAAGTACAGTATATTTATAACTGTCACAGACCAAAGTCACTTCAAGTTCATGTTAATAGAAATGTTTCTCTTTGCCCAGGAAATGGTCAAAGACCTGAAGATAACTGAACACAGATCCAAGCTGAACAAAAAGCCAAAGGAAAAGCATTACAATACCATCAACTCCTTAAGGGCAATTCCCTGTCTGACATTTTATAAATACCCCATTGGATCAAGCACGGAACGCTTTACACACAGGAAGAGCTTCATGAAAAGTAAATGCCAGAACTATTCTACAGTAGCATCCTCATCTCCCACATCTTCATCAATCTGAACTCCAAATAAAGGGGGAAATAATGTTAAGGAAATGTTAATGTTAAGGTGAAAACACCTGCCCTTCAGGGTCATACAGGGTTATTAATGGACCCACCTAACTTGCTAGTTTGACAAGGCAACCTGCCCCCCTAGGGGGACCATTTCAAAAGCTCAGTTCCCCCAAATCCCACCCCACCTCCCACAAGGAAAACTGTTCCACATGACCTCCTTGTTTCTCTACAAAGCCTCAACATCCTCTCAGTCATCTAAGGTTGATAACTCAGCCCAGTGGTTCTCAATCTTCTTGGACCCTAGATCCTTTTCAGAATCTGAGAAAACGTCTGAGTTCTCTGGCCCAGAAAAATGCCAGAGTACGCACATGAACAATTTTGGACAGAATTTTGGGGAAAACTCAGTGCTTATGATTAATAGCTCCTGCCTCCTCCTACTTTTTCCTTCACCTTCACAGTAGCCATTTGACCTTTCTTCCCTACCTATCAACATCTTCCACCAGGGAAGCCTAAGAGTGACAAAGATGTTAACATCTCTGTCACTCTTTACCTACAGGAACTACTGAAACCCAACTGGGCCCTTCCCTGCCCAGGTCTCATCCACAGCCCCACCCACACCCATCAATGGTTACTATAAGCCTTGCTTGAATTTCCAGAACTACTCTCTTGGGACACTTACCATGGTCTATCTTGTCTTCATCTCCCCTACTATACTGTATGCTCCTGAAAGGTAAGAATACTCTTACTCCTTTCTGTATCTCTCATAGAGCATGCAGCAAAGTGCCTTGCACATGGCAAGGGTTTTCGTAAGCATGAATGTCAAACCTAAGGATTTAGAAGAAACCAGCCAATCAGCAAGAACCTCTTAAACGGAACATTATGAGTGTCTGACTAATCAATGCTTGGGCAGCCCAGGAAGTTGATGCGATTAAGCAACTCCACCCACCATTTCCTGATCTAGCACCCTGCTCTCTCAGAGACGGGAGGTTCATAAGGTGGAGACACAGAGACTCTCGGCGCCACTTTTCTGCAAAGCAAAAAGTAGTTTGGCTTGAGCAGCAGCTTTTCTCCAGCACTCTAGTTACCTAAAACATTCCTATGCAACATCAGATTTTAAAGAAAATCCTACTCTCAGCCATGCGCAAACACACAGAGCCACAATACTTAATACTGTCACTTTAACTAGAATAAAAACAACTTTCATTTTTTTCACACCAGACTAATGGAAAGAAATTAAAAAAAAAAAAAAACTTTCATGTTACTAATAACCTCCAGGACAGAACAATCTAGATATGCAGGCATTCAGCTATGAGTTAGGCAACCTCCTTCTCATTTTCAAAGCCCCAAACCACATCCTTTAAATACTAAAATACATAGACACTAAGTCCCAACAAGAAACACTGCAAAGTCTCCCCAGGACTCTTTACTATATTAAACACAGCTGTCTAAGGTCATGTTTACATATAGATTAAGAAAAAAAAAAAGCCAAACCAACATCAGCATTAACAAAATGTATAATAAACAGCATTAACAAAATGTATAATGTATAATAAATGTATAATAAATTTCCAAACTAGAAAAGAAGAAGACACCAAGAAATTTTTAAAACTTCCATCTGTAAAGTATATAAAAACATAAATAATGTCCTATTATCATGTTTTGGTAATTTCTGTGTAAGTTTTTATATATATAAAGTTTACGTGTGTGTGTGTATTATGTATGTGTGTGTGTGTATATATATATATATATATATATATATATATATATATATATATATCACAATGCTTTAATTACTTCAATAGAAAACCCTAACTTCCCTGGTTCTAAATTAGTTATAAAGCATGCAGAGTTCACACCCAGAACCTTTAGGTACTTCAACTGTTAACAAACCAAACCACAAAGGAAAAACTGACACCCAAGATCAGATTTATAATAGATGCAAAACTACACACAGCAAGCAAAGCCAAACATGGTGAGAGTTAGAAATGATACAAAACTCCCTCCCCAAAAATTTCTAGTAATAAGCTTATTCCTCTTTCCTACTGCCCAATCTTATATAAAAGATTATTAGCACAAATAAAGTAATAGAAATCCTAATTCACAAACTGCTTGAATTTGTGACACATGGGTCCAACTCTTGCTTTCCATCCTCAAAGCAGGATCCTACTCCCTAGGCAAGATGGCCCTGTAGCTAACAAACATAGCCCACTGGAAAAAGAAAACAAACATCTTCCCTAAACATAACAGCACCTGAGCTGTAAGGAATGTTTTGTATCTACAAAGCACTTTTACAAACATCTCACTTGGTCCTCTTTCTGTTCCTCAGCGCATCTGCATCTTGGGGTCTTTGTACCAGCTGCTCCTTCTTTCTCCCCAATCCCTGCATGCCCACCTATCACCTTGTGGCCCTCACGTCACCACAAACTTCATATTCCTCAGTGTTTTTGTAGTTCACAGCCTGCAACCACTGTGCTGAAAAAGGAGATAAAAGCCCAGAAACTGAAACTTGCTCAAGACCACAGTAGTGATGTAGTCATTACTTCAGAGGTCAACATTTTCTGACACACTAAAAATTTTAAACGCACATTTTAAGTTATAAAAGATTTAAATAAAGAGGTTCACCAAGTCCTCCTTATGAAAACATTATACAATATGTTTTATTTCAGGAACTGACATTCAGTCTCATCTTGTATTAAACACTTCCCTCCCAGTTTTAAAAAGCATAGTAAAAGACAATCTGAGAAAGAGCTTTGTATCTGAAAAATCTTCTACAGTGATTAGCAAAGAACTAAAAATTACCCAGGGGCAAACCAGAAGCTAACCTGCATTACCTGGGAACTTATGGAGAGGTGATAGTGCTAGACCCAGGTTCCCATATAAATAGACCCTTTAAATCAGTCTATTCAGTGTTGCACATAACAATGCCCTCATGGAGAGTAACACTCACTGTAATTCTTACTTCTACTGAGTGGAATGTTTAGGTGAGAAAAATATTAAACACCAAAGCATAATCATATAGGATATTCTTCAGTTCCTGAATTCGCTTAGAAAATAATTATTTAATACCTACAGATATGCTCCCATGTGCTTGAAACCCTAATTTAATGAGGGCAAAATGAAAGCCAAACAATGTGAACAAAGGTTTCAGCAGCAGTTCAAATGGAGAAAAAGTTGAGAGTGAGTTATCACAGTCACATATCTTTAAAACACGACAAACCCATAAGAATCTGCAGATTGAATGTCAGCATTTATATTGCATGTATCAATTTAGTTTTTCAAACTTTACTCAAACTAACATCAAAATAATATTGAAGTATTGTATATATTATGTACCTATTTGCTCTTTATAGTTGCCTAAGATCTAGAAGCATACAAGGTTTACTAGTTTTGTTCATTATATATTTAACTACATTATAATGTAATGTAAAAAAAATTATTTTTTTCTTTTTGGCTGCACCATGCAGCTTGCGGGATCTTAGTTCCCTGACCAGGGATTGAACCCGGGCCCTCAGCAGTGGAAACGTGGAGTTCTAACCACTGGACCACCAGGGAATTCCCTACAAAACTTTCAATTCTACTCATATTGAAGGACCTCAATAAATTTCTTCCTTAGGATGGGATTCACATGTTCCTCAAATTTACAAAACACTGCTCCAAGACCTGAAGTTATTCAGTAAAAGAGAGGATGAGAGCCGCATAGGAAAAACTATTAATATATAAGTATATACTACAGTGATTTGATTAAAACTACAAAAAAGGTAGGCCCATCCTCATCCAGATTGGCAACACTGGTAGTTGCACTCAAACTGCTACCATCTGGAGGGACGTAAAGAGATCGGGCCCCTTACCTTTGGGAATTTTCACCAATCCTAAACCTTGGTGAATTTTCTCCCATTTCACATCACAAGTATAAAACAATTTCTAGTCTCTAATTTGAATGTTCAAGCAATTATTTCTCCTTTTATTCAAATCTCACAGTTTGACAGCTAAATTATTGAACAGATCTTTCATTCATTCACTTAGTATTATTGAGCATCTATAGTAGATAGTACCAGGAACTTTTCCAGAAATTGGGGATACAGCAGTGGACAAGTACAAAAATTCCCATTCTCATCAAACCTGTGTTCTAAGTGGGAGACAGATGAATAAAGCATATGATACATAAAGTTATCTATGGAGGGAAAGGGAAGCAAGAAGTATATGCATCATGTACTAATGATATATATAGGCATAAGATTTCAGAAAGCTATGTTTAGTCACTGTATCATGAAACAAAAATGTAATAAATAAAACCCATTAGAAAGAATATGAGTGCCCATTTACATGACAAATCCAGAAATGAGATGAGACTATCAGGATAACACACAGAAGCAAAATGGCACAAAAAGCAAGGTCTTTTTGGACACTGACTCTGATCCTGGTATGTGCTCAACCCATTCCTGAAATACTCTAAATAGATGTGAAACAAATTTTAGAAGAATATTTATGGAGACACACACAAAAATTAAGGAGAGATTGAGATAATACAGGGAAAGGAAGAATACCCAGGAATTAAGTTAAAAATAGGTAGATTATTCTGTAGGTCACTCACTGTTAGCCTAAGTGCACAGTATTTCCTCTGATTTCAATACTAAAAACTAGTTTGGATAGAAAGAGAAAAGTGACATCATGGCTATCTGATGCCACTCAGCTCTAAATTTCTTTAATGGTTACAGAAAACACACAAATCAAAACTATAGATAAATGCCTTCCACAGGCTCTTATTTGGGAAGATGGGGAAGGGAAGGGAGGGTCATCAGTAGTTAGAGGAACAAAGAATAGGCTAATCAAGAGAAAATCCCCTTAAAATAGGCAAATTTTATTAGAAAAATCAAATTATTGTGAAATTTTCTTTTTTAAATCCCAAATGCCTTTTTAAAAAAGTTACACAGGTATTTTAATTCTATCCCACCGTCACATGTCTACTCACATCCCACAAACCCCAGAAACAAAGAAAATTCAGTGACTCTCCAAAACAATACTGAATAGAAAGAAACAGTGTTTCAAAAATTTCAAGAAACACAAAACTTGGTTAAATATCCTTTAAGATCATGCAATTCTTTTATTTCATGCTCAAAACAAAAAACTGTGTGATATTTATGTGGTCTCCTGAATAGTACCTCCTTAGTGCTAGAATTATAAATCCTGAGAATCACAAAGGAATCAAGAGATGACCACCTAGCCATAACTTCACACACTGATGGAGGACCAGAAACCCACCTTTATCACTGTGCTCTGAGCTGACAAGGCTCCCAAGGCTAGCTCATACTATAAATCAGTGTGTCAATTTATTAAGTCGTAATGGGGATCAAAATTCCAATTTCAGAAATTGGAATACCTGAGTCCTCCATTCATACTGTCCCCTCTTTCTGATATTAAACCAGGAGGTTTGGGTTATACATGAAAAAAATAAAGAAAGAAGAATCTAAGGAAGAATTCAACCAAGCTATAATCAGTTTCTATACACCACCCCGCACCGGCAAAGAGCTCACTCAACACTGAAAGATTCAGCCTCTTCCCCCACCCTTCTCTCTCCTAAAGGCTGGACAAACATGGCTTAAATTTTTGTTTTTAAGCTCCTCCTTAAGGCCTAATCAACTTCCATTTATTACATACTTTCTTCAGCTGATTAACTAAATGGATTTTAGCTTCCTAGGTGTTCCTACCCTTCTGAGTTTGAACTAGTTCCTTGACAGTTCTAAATCTCTCTAACTGCTCATTTGCTAGATTATGTTCCTTCTAAAGATGTCTGATTGCATCCAATACTACTCAACTCTCCCTAATTTTATGAGAGTCATCTTATCTCAAAGTTGAATAGCATACTAACTTGAAAGAGAAGAACCTACTTAACCATTCATTCTTGCCACAAATGTTACTCCATGGCATTAATTTGAACCATTTTTAAGGTTTAAGAATGGGATAATACATTAGAGAAAGAATGCAAAATATGCAAGAATTTTTGAAATAAACTGCTTTTTAAAGACATTTCGCACAAATACCCATCAGTCCTTTCCTGGCCCTCCAGGCAGTGGTTCTCTACCTTTCAGGACAGATTCTCTATCCCACCCTCCAAGAACTTCTAAATAAGTAAAATCAGCTCTGCTATACAGGATTGACTGATATACTGGGGAACAATTTGAGTAAAATATGAATTTCGTGTTTGCTTACATAGGATTTCTTCTGTCAGAAACACTAGGTGCACATACAAAACTGCACTCAGTTGATCCCAGCAGCACAGGACACACACATGCACACAACTCAAACATCTTTTTTAAAACTTTAAAAAAACACACATCAAGCACATGCACCATCTGTAATGTTTTCCTGGAAATCTGAAAATAACCTGCAGCAACCCAAGTTGGCTATGATGCCTCAGGGCGCCTCAAACAGTTTGGAAACTGGCACCTTAAGTGCCCCACCCCAGTCTAACATTTCTAAAAATAACCTACACAGTGCACAAAGTGGCCAGCTCCCAACCTCTCTCCAGGGCTCCGGGTTTGTAAACTGACTTTTCTAAATCTCCACTTGGATATCTAATAAGCATCTGAAACTCAAAACGTCCAAGACAAAATCCTGATTCCCTGTGCACGTTCCACAAACCACCCTTCCAAAATCTTACCCATTTTAGTAAACATCAATCCTATTTCCAATTGCTAAAGCCAAAAATCCTTGAATCATCCTTGACCCCCTTTTTCCTCTCACAACCACATCAGCAAATCCCATTGGCTCTACCTTCAAAATATAATCAAAATGCAACTACCGTTCACCACCTCCACTGCTACTACCCTGCTAAACCACTAGCATTTTTCACCTGCATGAGTCTCCTATTGGTCTCTCTCAATTCTACTCTTACTCCCCATATGGTCTACTCTCAAACTCAGCAGCCAGAGTGATCCTATAAGGAAAAAGGGAAATTCAACAATATCATCTTCAATGCCAAACCGTTCAATGGTTTCCCCTACGATGATACCCCACCATCTCTCATTCCTTACTTGTCTCTCCCCACTTTGCTTACTCTGTTCCAATGCGACTGGCCTTCTTGCTCTTTGTCAAACACGCAAAGCACAACCCCACCTCAGAGCCTTTACACTTGCTGTTGTTCCCTCTGCTTCTTCCCCCAGATATTTACCTGTGTCACTCTGACTTCTTCCACATTTTTGCTCAAATGTCATCTTCTCAAGAGACATTCCGTGACCATCCACATAAAGGAGTATTACTCCCCTGCATTCCCTATTCCCTTTACCCCTTCTTTACATTCTCTGCAGCACTTTCTCCTTCCCTCCTGACATGTCTATGCTGGTGCATCTTTCCTCTGCTAGAACATCAGCTCTAGGAAAAGACTTAATTTTGTTCACTGTTATATCTACCAGGCCCCAAACCATATGTTACAGACACTCAATACTGTTGAATAAAAATTATACCAATTGCTTTAGGATGTTTTACTTAATATCAAAATACTCCCCAGAGTTTGTATTATTGGGAGTTTTTCTATCCTGCATCTCAAACTCTCCTGTTTTCCTGATAATAATTAAACTTAGGGTTTTTTTGGTCATCATTATCCATACAGAAAATTATTTGGCTAGTCCACAATGAATTATACTTTGATTTTCCTAAGCTCTTTAATTCTATTCATAAGCTAAAAGATTAGATAAAATCAGGGGAGATGTTTCAGGTGGCAAGGCACTTCAAAATCTAACCACAGGACTTCCCTGGTGGCGCAGTGGTTAAGATTCTGCCTGCCAATGTAGGAGACACTGGTTCAAGCACTGGTCCGGGAAGATCCCACATGCCGCAGAGCAACTAAGCCCATGTGCCACAATTACTGAGCCTGCAATCTAGAGCCAGCGAGCCACAACTACTGAAGACCGTGCGCCTAGAGCCCGTGCTCTGCAACAACAGAAGCCACCACAATGAGAAGCCCGCCCACCTCAATGAAGAGTAGCCCCTGCTCACCGCAACTAGAGAAAAGCCTGTGTGCAGCAACTAAGACCCAATGCAGCCAAAAATAAAAATCTAACCACAACATGTTTAAACCAAAGATTACCTGTGGGCCCCACCTACACAATTTGGCCCAAAAATAAAAATCACTTTTTGGGGACTTCCCTGGTGGTCCAGTGGTTAAGACTCTGAGCTTCCACTGCAGGGGGTGTGGGTTCAATCACTGGTCAGGGAACTAAGATCCCGTATGCCACACGGTGTGGCCAAAAACTAGATAAATATCACTTTTAACCTTTGCCTCATTTGATTCTCTAGTCCCAGACCTCTACCAGTTATTTTCAATGTGGACTGGGGGTGGAGTGGGGTGGTCATATTAATGAGCCTTAATAGGAAGCTACTTGATCATCACCAGGTAGAAAGTAAAGCCCATCAGGATTTGTCTGGAGTCTTCGTAATGTGATGGAACCTCAACTCAGGGGATTTTAGATTTTACTTCCTCTCCTCTACAAACTATCTCAGTTGTATTTTGTGTATGCTGAGGGTATTTAGACACCCCCTTGAGCAGGCCTGCAGTCTAATCTATGAAAAGGTATTTGGATTGTCTTAGGTCCTTTTGAAAAGCAATGGAGTTGCCTCCTTGTTACTATGGTAATGAGGGCCCTAGGAACAGATGTAATTTCAAAGCATTCAAAGCATTCGGTAGCTTTGTTTTTTATCAGGAATAAGGTAGGAGGAGCAGCAGAAGCAATTATGGAGTGCATTTATAAACATGTAAAGAAGTGTGTTTCTTAACTCTGAATAACAAGATTTTAAATTGTTTAGTTTACAAGAAAAAAATGAAGGGAATAAGAGAACTGAAGAAAATAAACATGCTGCAGCGTATTCTAACACGTATAGCTCTACACCATCACTGAACCTGGCACTACAGATTTTCCAGAACAGAGTTCTCAGATTGGTTTTCAGATTGGTCTGGATGGGAAGAAAAATCCATTGAAGTAACCAGGAAATCAACCAAAGCAAATAGTGGTACCAAGCCCAATGCTCCCAAAACATTAACAGTTTAAAGGAGAGATGCCACATCTCAATAAATTCTTAAAAGAAAATTCTTAAAAGAAAATAATATTCAGCATCTATTCCTGATTTTAAAAGGTTCTTAGCAAACTAGGGATAGAGTAAAACTTTACCTTAATGAAAGCACTCTCCCAGAAATTTATAGGAAATAGCATACACAACAGCAAAATATTAAAAATATTTCCTCTTAGAACCAAGAATAAAGATGCCAGCCATCATATTATAAAAAAAGATTAAAACATTGAGGGAAAAGACAAAAATCTGTCATTATTTGCAAACTATATGTTATGGGGCTTTCAAGTTAAACAATCAAATTAAAAACTATTTGGTTTAATAGTACAAAAACTTATCAAAGATCAAAATTAAAAACAAAACAAATCTTAAAAAGAATTACCACATGACCCAGCAATTCTACTAAGTATGTACCTAAAACAGGTACTTAAACAAATACTTGTATGGAAAAGTTTATAGCAGAGCTACTTAGAATAGCCAAAGGGGAAAACAACCCAGATTTCCACCAGTGGATGAATAGATAAATTGTGGCATATACATACAATGGATTATTATCTAGCCATAAAAAGGAATGAAGTACTGATATGTACTACAACATGGATGAACCTTGAACATATTAATGCTAAGTGAAAGACTCATAGGTCAGATAACAAGGTCACACATTACATGGTTTCATCTGTAGGAAATGTCCAGAATAGGCAAACCTATAGAGACAGAAAGTAGATTAGTGGTTGCCTAGGGTTGGTTGGCAGTGGGAGGGGAGAGAGCACAGAGAGATAGGAAATGACTGCTAATGGGCATAGAATTTCTTTTTGTAGTGATAAAATATCCCAGAGGAGCTTCCCTGGCAATCCAGTGGTTAGGAGTCAGCACTTTCGCTGCTGTGGCCCCAGGTTCAATCCCTAGTCAGGTAACTAAGATCCCACAAGCCACACAGAGCAGCCAAAAAGAAAGAAAGAAAGAAAGAAAGAAAATGTCCTAGAATTAGAGGTGATGGTTGCACAACTCTGTAACTACACTAAACACCAGTGAACCATACAGCTTAAAAAGGTGACTTTCCCTGGTGTCCAGTGGTTAGACTCCATGCTTCCACTGCAGGGGGTGAGGGTTTGATCCTTGGTTGGGGAACTAAGATCCTGCATGCCATGTGTCGCAGCCAAAAAAAAAAAAAAAAAAATTAAAAGACAAAAAAGGTGAATCTTACAGTATGTGATTTACATCTAAATTTAAAAAGTGAATGGAAGAGAACAGTCAATAAGATTTGAGGTGGGAAAAACATAAAAACTCCAAAACATATGCTAAAACTATAGTAACCAAAACAGTATGGCAGTAGAGCAGAAACAGGTAAGGAGTTCAAGATAACAGCATCCTCAATATTGGAGATGCATAGTTAGTGGGAAAAGCAGAATGTTTGAATAAATTGAGAAAACCAAATATCTGAGTGAAAAGGTAGATGCCTACTATACCATAAAAACTTAAAAGTGCCATATTGAGTAAACTGTAAAATTCAATACTGTCAATTATGAGAATATGATTTTAAAATCTTAGTGGGAAGTAAATCCTTTCCTAAGCAAAAGACACAAAATATTGACATATCTGACTAAATACAAATTTTAAACATCTATTTGGGGAAAAGACACCATAAAGTTAAAAGACAAGCAAAAGACTGGGAGAATATTTGCAATATACACAAAGATTAATTTCCATGACATTAAACAGTTCACCCTAGCCAATGGGGAAGGAGCTGAGTGTCAATATTTTAGCATAATTCTACTGGTGTAAAACAAACAAAACTGAAAAGACTATATATATAGTTTGCCAAATACATAAAAAAATATATAATGCCCAGCAAACTGGATATTTTGGAAGGTGAGTTAGGGACATGTTATTTTTTTCACATCTATTTTCAAACACTCTTTGAATTTCTGACTTTACAATATCAAAAATAATTTTAGAAGGAAAAAAGACTGAGAAGCAAAACTTCAAGGAGATGAGGGCCACTGAAGGATTTTTCAAAGAGAAGTAGGCTGGTTGGATTAGTTTTCTTGACAGATCCCTGGAGCAGCTTTACAAAGAAGGGCTATGAAAAGCACCAGTTTGGAAACAGGTATTGATTCATTTCTGTATTCAACAAATGCTGAACACCTACTGGGGCTCGGCACTGAGTTAAGCACTGGGACCAATTAGAAATGTTGCAAGTTGTCTCAGCAAAAGGTCAAGTATACTAGGTATACAATACTTTGGGGACTGGTACAAGGGACATAAGGCATCATTTTTAAGGCCTCTGTGGATAATATCCTTCTGATACTCCTTACCTTACAAGAGGACCAGATACTGCTAATAAGTATAATCCATTTTTTGACAACTTGAATAGAAAAAGCAAAAAGTCCATATCAGCCTGTTCCTGCAAGTCCTGTTTTCAAGATTCTTTGACTGTGTAAACCCCATGTCCTAAAAATCTTTGAACGAAGAAATTTCAAAGCCACCCTTGGTCATTTTCTCTGTATCCATTTTTTTTTTCATTCCTTGGTTTTGACAAAAGATGACCAAAAACAGGACACAATATTAATAGTTAACCCAAAGGAAAAACATTTTAGTGAATCATATTATAGATATTTTTAATTGTGATTTAATCTGCACTGGTTTCTTTTTACAGTTGACATGTTCCCATTTTTATCACACCCATCTGCTATTTCAACAGCAACCCAGTTTTAGCAAAAGTTAAAGACCATGACTATACATAAAAATTTTTTAAACTTTCTCATCTTAAAACTCATTTTTTAAAAGTGTCCACTAAGTGAAGGGAGGCAGGAAAAATAAAAAAAAACCTGCTGGTAACTTTGGCAAACAATTCACCCTACCACTTAGCTTAGGGGCATTTCAAAGATGTGAGAAGTGTGGCAGCAGCTCCACGTTATACCACTACGTTAGGGCTAACTGCTTTATCATCTAGGGCTGAGAAAAGGAGCTCCTCTGACGCTGCTGGTTAAGCAGGCAATCACTATCACCTAGACAAAGTCCACCGCCTGAATGAGCTTTTATTAAAGGTACCATAATGCTACCACAATTCTCCCCAAACCATACCAACAAGGTCCCTCATTTTTAGATTTCCTATTTCAAATGCATGCTGTGGGCAATGCCAAGGAAAATGGAGGTCAGTTTCTGAGGAAGAGATTATGGCAAGCATGACAGTTAGGACCTGCACACCCCAAAACAGTCCCAATTTCATAGTATTTTATTGTTTTCACATAAGATGCCTTGTTAATTAAATATGTTATTCAAAATGATTTAACAGTCGTACTCATGAAATATTTTTTAATAAGAATAAAGTTCAGAGCTTCCCTGGTGGCGCAGTGGTTAAGAATCTGCCTGCCAATGCAGGGGACATGGGTTCGAGCCCTGGTCTGGGAAGATCCCACATGCCGTGGAGCAGCTAAGCCCGTGCACCAACTACTGAGCCTGTGCTCTAGAGCCTGTGAGCCACAACTACTGAAGCCCACGTGTCTAGAGCCCGTGCTCTGCGTCAAGAGAAGCCACCGCAATGAGAAGCCTGCGCACCGCAACTAAGAGTAAGTAGCTCCCGCTCGCCGCAACTAGAGAAAGCCCTAGCGCAGCAAAAAAGACCCAACTCAGACAAAAAAACAGATAAATAAATGAATAAATAAATAAATTTATTTTAAAAAAAAAGAATAAAGTTCAAAGCCCAGAAAAAAAAGTCTTTTCAGACTCTCTGTAGAGAGCATACAATCATATGGAAAAAACCTGGCCTAATCCCCCTGAGCCATTTGAGAAAAAGAAGCATTTCTTCCCAGGCAGGAGATCACCAGAAATTACAACAGATTTAAAAAACAAAAACTAACAAATAACAACCAAAAAAAAACCGCCCCAGCCATTAGCACATACAAAGTGCCTGACCTGTATCTCATAAACAGAGGGGGAAAAACTCTCTAATTAAAACACAAAAGATGGTGAGGGAAGGAGAAAAAACTGAAGACTGAAAAAAGGGGCAATAAGCAGCAGTTACCAGAAGCCATTTTAGTAGCAATATTTAACAAGTGGATATGGCTATACCCTCGGTCTTTAGAAATTATTACCATCTTCACAGCTTTGAACAAGAAGGTTCACCTGGACATCTAATATAATTTCACATGCACAGTGTCAAATATTTATTCCTTTTATATCCTGTCAGATATTTGTTCCTTTTAGCCACAACTGTCCTGAGCCTTAAAAATATATGTAAATAGATGCATTTCTCGACAGAGGAATCCAGGAGAAGTACCTGAGAGTCCCACATCCCCCTCCTGAGAGATTACAAGCAATTTCTTCCACTTCAGTTGCCACACTGGTATCCTAACACTTTTCTATTCTAGACTTAACCAAAAGGTAACCATCAATAGATAGACAAAGGGGACTTCCCTGGTGGCGCAGTGGTTAAGAATCCACCTGCCAGTGCAGGGGGCACGAGTTCGATCCCTGGTCTGGGAAGATCCCACATGCCGCGGAGCAACTAAGCCCGTGCGCCACAACTACTGAGCCTGCACTCTAGAGCCCGCGAGCCACAACTACTGAAGCCCACGCACCTAGAGCCCGTGCTCCGCAACAAGAGAAGCCACCAAAATGAGAGAAAGCCCGTGGGTAGCAATGAAGACCTAAGACAACCATCCATCCATCCATCCATCAATCAATCGACAAAGGAGAACTTAATGGACTATGAGGTGGCCTGGTGTGAAATTAAGGGTAATGAGAGTCTAACCAACCCAAACACATCAAATCTAATGGGGAAAGCAGGACACTGAATTTGAGCAAAATAAGTTAAGAATGGAGACAAGTCACAAGATTGGAAGACTCACTAAATGAGTGAGCAATAAATGTCTGCTGCAGAGTGGATGAGGTGACCAGGTTGCCAGATCCAGCCACTTGGGCAACTGGAATGGCTACAGAATCTGAGACAACTAGGTACTGTGGTTCCCATTCTCTGTAATACCAAAGTATGTGACCTGAAACTGCTCTGTATTTCCTTATGTCCCCACACATCCATACCAAAAACTAACAGCAGGTCATCTGGTTCAACATCTACTTACAGATGGTAACTTCTTCCTTTATGAAAATGAAAAGTATTCTAGAATCAGTAGAATTTTTTCCTGACTGCATTTATATATGATTTGCAAACCAACAGGAGACTGGCTAAGCCTACTGAGAACTCCCTTAAATTGTTGAATCTATTTACCTATTTTTTTCAAGAATTAGATCTGAGACTTCTGGGTAAGGATGGTGGACTAAACACATAGCTATTCACTGATCCTTCCCCAAACACCAAGGGATAATTTTTTTTTAAGATATAAACCCACAGAGATGAAGAGAACTGAAGATTACAGCCACAAATTTTTGAAAGCTGGAAAATAAATGATTAAAAGGTAAAGGACCCAAAGACCCAAGAAAACGAATCCTAAGGTAAGCTTCCGGGAATACTTCTCCAAAAGGCTCAGCAGGGATAAATGGGAAGAATTAACAGAAAATCTTTCTGAAATGCAATTCTCAGATTCCTTTTCACTCTCTCAGGCAGGCAGACAAATGCCCTTCCCTCACCCTTGCAAGACTGAAGGTAATCTAAGGAGGTTTATAAATAAACAGAGATTTATATGGACTAGGAATCACCAGGTAAAGTGAAGGCAGTTTAAGTTAACATATGTACTAGATTCCAGTCCATAGTGTGTTGGTAAATAAACGTTTAACAACTGGCTGGGGTTTGGGGGGGTGGGAGGACAAGTGTAGTTATTTGCAATGTTTGCTGTTTACTAGTATAGCTGCTTCAAGCTACAAAATGATGTCACTGAATGCAGAGTTCAGAAGCGATGTCTATTACTACATGGTATTCCCACCATATAGACAGACGTACTCTCAAGAACATCCACAATAAAAGAAAAAAAAGTAATACAATACATAGAAAGTGGTGGGGTTTTAGTACTTATTAATTTTTAATATAACATTTAATTATAAATCCGCATAACCTTTAATAATTGTAGTATGTAGCAACTCACTCGCAAAGTTCCTGAAAATTTAACAATTGTCTCTGATGTGCTAGTACTAGTCACTGACCCCAGCTCCCTCCCCTCTATCAATACCTTTCCCAAAAGGCTGACAGCCAGGCCTTCACTTCCAGGCAGTGGAGATTAGAAGAGATGTCTCTGGGGAATTTGACCAGTGATTAGTCTACAAGGAAAAATATAGAGATACTGAAAAGTTCCCAAACTAAATTTGACCAGACAGATCATCCTACCTCAAAGCACACAATTGATAAGTCCTACTTGCATGTTCAGAGCTCACAGTCAGCTTCTTAGGATCCCACTCTTAAATATTAGCAAACAGCCAAGAGTTGTTAGACATCTCTAGTATGAAAAATAGAAACGGAAACAGAAAAAGAAAGCTGAGAGAGAGACTAGGGTCAGCTTCACAGGCACGTGACCTAGGCAGTCACATAGCACCCTGTACTTGGAAGAGTTCCATGTTAGGTTTGACGCTATGCTCTTGCTGTCTTGGAATGCTTTAATAATGTTAAACAAGGAGTCCCACATTTTCACTCCGTACTCAGCCCTACAAATTACATAGCTAGTCCTGATAGAGATTATGTAGGCAGAAGAAAATTCTGGGGAGAAAAACACCATTAATATTTTCAGAAACATAAGATAAAATATTACAAACATGAAGCCAGAAGAGTATGCTAAAAAAAAAAAAGACAAAAAGGAGAAAGTGATCACAAGCATGCTTTCTTGGTAATTAAAAATGTAACAGCTGAAATGTTATATTATATATGTTATATTCAACAGAATAGCATAGAATTCTGGAAGATTAGTCCAGGAGGTCCAATATCTGCATAATAAGAGTTCAAGAGGGGATAAAAAGGAAAAAAGGGAGAAAGTCATCAACAAAACAGTTCCCAGATTGAAAGGGTTCATCAAGTGCTCAGCACAATGGAGGGAACCAAACTCACACTAAGGTATATTATTGTGCAATTTTAAACACTCAGAAATGAAAGAACTGATCATATAAATAATCACAAACTTAATGGCTTTCAGCTTCAAAAGCAATGCAGTAAACATGGAAGAAATTAGAAAACAATGAAGTCATGCCTTGAAGATCTGCAAGCTAGAATTCTACAGCCAGCCAAACAAACAATTAAGAGTAAGGACAAAGTAAGACATATTCAGTCATTCAAGGTCTCAGAGGTGATTAAAAATCAAACTCCCATTAATCTTTCTCAGGCAGCTACTGGAGAATACATTCTGACAAAGTAAGACACAGGAAGATATGAGATCTGGAAAACAAAAAATCCAACACACAGAGGCAAAGAGTAACCCCAAGATGCTGGTGAAGGGAAGTCCCAGGATAAGAAGTATGCATAAAAACAGTGGGCAACCAGTCCAGATGTGATCACACCTTCAGGAAGATGGGAAGTTAATGGAACACCTGAAGTGTCAGAATCCTGAAAGGAAAGTTGAGCAAGTTGCAATTTGAACTATAAAAGGAGTTAATATAAAAGTAGGCAACAAAGAAAAATATAAATTTCAGAGAAAAACAAACGTTGTACAGAAAAGTAAAAGTGTTCACAGATTACTACATGGCTTAACTGTGAATAGCACATTCACTTTTTTTTTTAAAGGTGTGTGTGTGTGTGTGTGTGTGTGTGTGTATATATATACTTTTTTTTTTAGCTGTGTCAGGTCTTAGTTGTGGCACACGGGGTCTTCGTTGCCACATGCGGGATCTTTAGTTGCGGCATGCAGGATCTAGTTCCCTGATCAGGGATCGAACCCGAGCCCCCTGCATTGGGAATGCAAAGTCTTAACCACTGGACCACCAAGTGCAGAGTCTTAACCACTGGACCACCAAGCACAGAGTCTTAACCACTGGACCACTGGACCACCTCCAGTATTCAGTGTAAACACTGAATACTGATCTAAGCAGTTATGAACATCTATACCAAGACAGGAAAACAAAAAAGGTACCTGGGGATGTGGAAAAAGAACTAAATCCTCATCTGCCGTAATGGGAAATCAAGAGATAATACTTGAAGGTGAGAAATCAAGAAATCAGAATACAAGAATGCTATTAAGAATGACAAGGTTCAGAACTTGCTACCCCAAAATAACGGTGCCTTGGCATAGTGAATATTTTAAGCTGAAGAAATCTGAGAAAGGACAGGTGCAGGAAGGACTCTCTGACCTTCTCTTCTACCCTGAAGCAGATCCTAAGACCCTCATGTGAGAGATGTCCTCCCTATACCTGGAGGAAGGGAGGATCCTCATTTCTGAAGCTGGAAGGACAAGGAGAGAAATTCAAAGTAACTGGCCTTGTTTCCCCAGTTTACTAACTTTAGCTCATGTTATTTTGTCCTATCAC
The DNA here is from genome assembly GCF_937001465.1 of Orcinus orca. NCBI lineage: Eukaryota > Metazoa > Chordata > Mammalia > Artiodactyla > Delphinidae > Orcinus > Orcinus orca. Next base: position 156,126,952 of record NC_064560.1, on the reverse strand, counting down.
GTTCTTCCAAGACTTTCTACTCTTTCAAACCCAATATAAAAATGCTCAAGCTAAACCACTTCTTCACGTCTGCATTTCCTCATGAAGACTCCCATGTTACATAAAACATATATTAAATAAATGTGTATGCTTCTCCTTTGTTAGTACGTCTCTTGTCAGTCCATTTACAGGGCGCTAGCTAGAGAACCTAGGAGTAGAGTAGGAAGAATTTTTACTCCCCTGCAAGAACAAAGAGGTAAGAATCAGCTATAAGAAATTAAAGTGTTTGCCTCTAGAGAGGGAGAAGTGAGGGATGAAGTGGGAGAACTGTTACTTTTCAAAACAAGTCTTACAGAGCTACTGACTCTTTAAACTATGCATATTTAACACTTTGATAGAAAAAAATACAAAATAAAAACATGAGAAAAGCTAGCAGAAGTTCAGTTTGATTTAGTTCATGATTCCTTTTTCAGTTTACAAGATTTCCCAACAAGAAATTTTTCTCCTTTCATTTGTGGTATTTCCAATTTTTCTACAACATTTACTACTTGCCCAGTAAAAAGTTAATAATCATCTTACAGATACTCCAACTATTATTTAGGGATATTCCTGTATCATATGATACCCAACCTGGTGCAGCTTGGGAAATGGTGGTAGCTTACCTCCCAGGAGTTACCACAGCAGTCCACACCAAATGACTCCCTATCTCACAATGGGTTTCCCTCTGCAAGCCTACATTCTTTCAAAACACTATAAAAAAGACTTTCCATTTAACCCTGTGAGAAATTCAGATAATAAACACAACAAACTCTAGAGTGTGCCTTTAAGGGCAACAAATTCAATTTCTTTCACATCTTTATTATTCCAGACACTAAATTAAAAGTTTTCAGTACATATAAATTTCAAGATACCTTATTTAAACACAACTGGATAGCATCTGGTATTTGTTTTTATTCTTTCCTTATATAGCTGTCAGGTTGACTCTTATCTAGCTAGTAAAGTTATTATAGTCAGTTTACAAAACACAGTTCAGATAAGTAAATGCTGTCACATCCTCTGTGCACCTCCAGATTGAACGATGATGGTGGTCATGGTCAGCATAGGATATTCAAGGAGGAATTTGCTTAGCACAGAGGACTAAGCCTATCTGTAGACAGATGTGGTCCAGCTCAAGCAGCTACACATGTTTTCACTTATTCCTTTAAGAGTGATTGGATTTGTTTGGATTTGCTATAGAATCATTTCTGGATTTAAGGAAAACTAAACAAGGTTTTACAGCTTGTTATGTTGGCAGGCAGGTAGCCATGAAGAAATCCTAATCTAAAAAAGATCCCTTTTGCACTTAAAATTGAGGTGGGTCAGACATACCTGAAGGCATGGACTACATTTCTCATCTTCATTCTGCCTAATCATGGCAAAGACTGTTTTGTCTTCATTATTAATTAGTGAACCCTAGCCTAGGTCATGTGGCCTGTAGGATCATGAACACTCCTTACATACGTACACCTAATGCCAATAAAATATGCCTCTGACATTAAAAAAAAAAGCCTTAAATTTTTCTCAAACTTGCAACAAAAACAAGCTGCTACCAGAAGAATTTCTTTTTTTGTCAAAGTGAAATTAAACCTTGCCAATATACACAAAGAACATACTTCCAGATTAGTGGCTGTTAACCAGCTTAATCTCAGGACACTCAAAACTTCATGTTCACACTAGAGTGCTTTAGGGAAATAATACTCATCTCTTCCAGCTTCTAGATAGCTCTCGGCCTTCATCTGGTTTCTTGCCACCTTCATCCATCCCCATCTAACCCTCCCCCCAAAAGCAGCTTTTTTTGTCACATTTTGTTTTTTGAAACGATTGCTTTTTCCATTCTAAGTTTTCCCAAACTATTCCAGGGTTCTGACAATTCTGCCAGTGACTAAGTCTCCTCCTGGGAATAGCCTCATTATCACCATTGAAAACAATCTCTCCTAATACTGACCGATAAGAATCTGGAAACTCTTTGTAACTTCGGGAATGCAAATCCCACCCTACCCAATCTAAAGATAAACTTATTACAAATGGAATAATGGACTCACCACAGGACAGAACTCTAGCAGTCTTTGTGTTCCAATTAAGCTATAGAGTTTTGTGTATAATCCTAATTCTTACTAATATGAAGAATTTACTATTTCCTTCCTCATAACCAATTAATACATAAATTACTAAGAGTCAAGCAAGCACAAAAGAAAAATGGAAAAAAAAAAAAAAATCACCACACACACTCAACACAAAAAGGTGAAACTCAGCAGCAAATGCCCGAATGTTTTTAAGGTGATACAGCCTTCCAACTGATCATCTGTTTCAGAAATATTTTGTGCAGTACATGTGTTGTGCGGGTAACTTGTTTTTGGCAAGCTAGTCCTCCTGGCTTGGACAATCAACAGCAGATAACCTAAAATAAAAGGTCTTTTCCTGTATCCCTCAAATGGAACAACTATTTAGAAACTTAATTCTTGCAAAAAAAGATATCCAAAACAGAGAAGATCATGTATTTCTATCATCACCATTTTGCGTCTATCTAGCTTGCTCAATATTCATGGAAAGTTACATAATCATAGTCCATTCATTCTGGAAACGTGAGAGAGCAATGCAGAGATGATTCCCCCATCCACACACAGCCCCCTGAAGAAGCAATGTCCAAAAGTTATTTCACATCGACCAGAATCAACATGGGCCATTTTGTAGTCACAGCGGAGAACGTGTAGCTCAGGGGTATATAACCTTTTTTGTGCTACAAACTTCTTTGGCAGTATGCAAACATTATAGACTCTGGAATTATTTTTTAAAGCAAAAATACATACACTGAGAAAACCGATTATATGGTTATAAAAATATTTAAAACTCATATAGTATTCAATACACTTCTTGTTTAATATATAAAATAGTGAGCTCTAATGACAAGTCTATTAACTACCATAATTTCCAAATTATGACCAACATAAATAATATTTTCAAGGTATCTATAACAACTACAATGTAATATAAAAATATCTGTCAATTGATGACAAAGTCACAGGGACTGCTGACTTGCTGTGGTTTGAAGCAATTGGTACATTTCAGTTAGAGATTAGTGAAAACAAGAATCTAACATTTTTCTCATTCAAGCTCATGGATCGCTGAGGCTTTTAAAGTATGCTCATCCTGGAGCATTTAAAGAGGCATTTAGGGACTTCCCTGGCGGTTAAGACTCTGCCCTTCCAATGCAGGGAGTGCAGGTTGGATCCCTGGTCAGGGAACTAAGATCCCACGTGTCGCGCAAGAGGCATTTAGAGATCACTTGGTTCAACCTCTTCATTTAAAAGATAAGGGAACTAAGGAGGAATTGATGACACTGCTTGCCTGAAGTATCTTCGTTCCAAATCACCGAGTTCTATTTAAAGTAAACCACTGTTTTCTTCTGAAAACCTGAATCTCACATCTAGACATACTTAGCACTTACTTCAAATTTGCATCTCAGTTTCATCATCTGTAAAATAAAGGTAATAATCCAACTTTGGAAGAATCTTAATGTGAAAACCAAATTTTAAAATCCATGTTAAAATACTATAGCAGTACCTTTAAAGGTAAGGCTAATAATTATCAATTAATTCCATGAGAAATCAAAGGCAAGTTATTCTTGTTCCTTAGTACACCTTAAATAATATCAAATTGTGATTTATTTACAACATTAAATATTTTATGCTATCAAGTGGATTTGCCAAAAGACAAACTGACCCTAGAAATAAGCCACTTTGAAACCGTGCACCTCAGATTGGGACTCAAACCCAGCCAAAACCCAGACTGGGACTTGAACCCATGCAGCCGGGACTCAAACCCAGCCAAAACCCACAGTCTTCCAACTGAGATCACACACCTGGTTTCAGGGCCTGGTGAAGCTCAGGTTCTTGATGTCTCATCATAGAAATAATTCAGTGAGAGACAAAGTTATAGGTAAGAAGTAGATTTAGTTAGAAACACACTCCACAGACAGAGTGTGGGCCATCTCAGAAGGCAAGAGTGGCCTTGGGAGAAACACACTCCATCTCAGGTGAGAAAGGCACGAGGGTATGGGTTTGTCAGTTTTTATAGGGATAGGTAATTTCATAGGCTAATGAGTGGGAGGAGTATTCTAGCTATTTCGGGAAAGGGCAGGGATTTCCAGGAAGTCAGCCACTGCCCACTTTTTGATCCTTATTGGCCTTGGAACTGTCTTGGCGCCTGTGGGTGTGTCATTTAGCTTGCTGACATGTTACAGTGAACATATACTGAGGCTCAAGGTCTAGTGTAAGTCGACTTGTCCGCCATCTTGGACCCATTTGGTTCTAATCAGTTTATGTCATGTCCTCGGGCTATGTCATTCTTTCAAAGGCCCTGCTCCCTTCCCACCTGTTTCAACTTCAAGTAGAAAATATGTTTAGAACTAAAAGTATTGGCTTTGGAGTCAGACTCTTACAAGCTATGTGCCTGTAATTCTATGCAAACTGCTTGTTTTATCTGATCCTCCGTTTTTCAATCAGTAAAATAGGAGTAAATGCTAACAACCATATGAGACTGCCATAATTAAACGTCAATCCCTTTCTCTTAAAAGGGTCAGTGAGGAATATAGGATTCAGATAACCTCATAAAGCAGTAAGGAAGCTTTTCTGATTTATGCATTATGGATATTTACTTTTTCCCCCATATTGTTCCTAGTGAATTTGAGGTTCTTGCTTCATCGCAAAAGAATTTGGAAAAGAAGTAATAGGTAAGAAGTGGAATTATTTAGAGAGAAACACAGTCTACAGACAGTGTGGGCCATCTTGAAAGTCAAGAGGCAAGAAGCTTTCACATATGGTGTGGTTAGTTTTTATGGGCTGGATAATTTCATAGGCTAATGAGTGGGAGGATTATTCCAATTATTTTGGCGATGGGGCAGAGATTTCCAGGAATTGGGCCACTGCCCACTTTTCGGCCTTTTATGGTTAGCCTCAGAACTGTCATGGTGCTGGTGGGTGTGTCATTTAGCATGCTAATGTATTACAATGAGTGTATAATGAGGCTCAAGGTCTACTGGAAGTCGAGAACCTTCTGCCATCTTGGACCTAGTCGGTTCTCACAAGTTTTCGCCAAGTACTATGGCTGTGTCATTCTTTTAAAGGTTGTGCCCTGCCCCCTTCCCTCTTGTTTCAATGTCACTTGATAAAATTATTTAAAATAGAATAAAGTATGACACAAATAATATCCTCAATTCATGGTCAGTGCAGAATCTCTCAGCAATCTAAAAGAAAGCCAATCAAATAGCCAGCAATTTTTTTCCATGTTTAAAAAGAAATTACACAGTAAAGATAGTGTTACTGTGCTTTGAAAAAGGAAGGGAATTAAAACCAAAGGCCATTCCCAAATTTCTAAACCAGACAAAAGCAAACAAACATTTGGAAGACAACAGTCACACAAAATAATTTAAGTACATATTTAAGTATGCAAGTGGGGGAATAAAATGCCAATAGAGGCAAGGCTACTCAACTTCTTCCCACACATTTTGTTTTGCTTGCCTCCACAAAAAGAATTCAAAGTGGTCGACTGTAGACATGTCAAAGTTATATGCAAACATTTTAGTTGACTAGGAACAATATACAGAAAATACAGTAGGTAGTCCTGGAAACACAAAAGGCTCACAGTCCAAAGCAGATTTGTTAAACACTAGGGGCGGAAAAAAGAACCATTATCTGTCATGCCCTCCTGTCACACCCTTTTATTTGTAGTCATAGCTGCAAGCTGTTTTAAAGACAATGGCAATGTTATTAAGGGTACCTTCATGCTGTGCCAAAGCACATATACAGAGCAATTCAGAACAATCAGTCTTACTTTCATAAGAGCAAAGGTTGCAGCCAAATGAAATGGGTGGATACCATATTAAACAATCTTGGAATTAGCTAATAGGATATGGGAAAAAATGATCATAATGCCGATGCTTAAGTTCCCTTCCTCCTTTACACAATAAAAATTTTTACTATTTGAAAAGCACTAGTCGAGAAAGGTTCCATTTACTAAGATGTAAATATGGCCTTTTTTTAAGCACAAAGATGCTTATTATTTCCTTGTATAATCTGTAAACTTAAAATATATGCACGGGATACTAGATTTGACATCATATAAAAAGGATACTATGTAGAAACAACTATAGTAGAAAGCTTTAAACATAGGCACTGCAACTAGAGAAAACCAGGTGTTTCACAAACATTTAATGAAAATGGAAACTGAATGAAGGCAATAAGTAACATAAAACCTAATGCTTGGTTTGTTGTGGCTATTCTACTGCTCTATTCCTCAGGAAACAAATTATTCTCCCACTGGTTTTCCTGACTCCGTTTTCCTAACCATAATGAAGTTCAAAACATTAAGCAATTGTTTTTGAAAATTTGGTAATCACATAACTTCATGGCTTACTTTCAAGCACAGAATAAGCTAATTGTTTTTTAAATGATTGGGAAGAGGACTATGTATTATATACATGCAAATATATTTAAGTAGGCCTTTCAGCTAGAATGTAAAATTTATCTGATAAAACAGTGAGCTACTCTGTACGACTAGACTACACAGGTTTAAAATGCAGCACTTTATCTGTCATTGTGGCATGTCAATATTTTAAGCAATGTATTCAATCTAAATTAATTACAATAGTTGATGCTCTGTTAACTGGCTTCAAGGCAAAAATCAGAAAAGGGACAAAAAAGAGCTTAAACAATGATATGACCATAATTACATCAACATAGCCTTATATACAAACATAGTACTATTAGTAGTAAAATGGAAAAAATATGAGGGATAAAATTCAGTGAAAACTTTTATACAACAATTTTAATAGGTTGCTTTTAAGACCTATATTTATGAAATATTACATTCAGGTTGCTTTTAAGACCCATATTTATGAAATATTACGTTCAGATACAATTCTAATGCATTAATTAGAACTTCTATTTTAGGTTAATAGCTAGTACGAGAGAGCTACTGCTCAAACTAAACTGAAAGGGGAGTATCTTCTCAGACACACTGTTATTTTTTTTGTTTGTTTTTTGTTTTTTGTTTTTTTTGCGGTATGCGGGCCTCTCACTGTCGCGACCTCTCCCGCTGCAGAGCACAGGCTCCAGACGCGCAGGCTCAGAGTCCATGGCTCACGGGCCCAGCCGCTCCGCGGCATGTGGGATCTTCCTGGACCGGGGCACGAACCCGTGTCCCCTGCATCAGCAGGCAGACTCTCAACCACTGCGCCACCAGGGAAGCCCAGACACACTGTTTTTAAAAGACCCCACAGGGTTTAAGCTCTCTCTTCTTGGGCAGCTCCTCAGTAGGTTCAATATCTACTGCCCTATTTTGCTCTAAGAATAGGAACCATTTATGAAAATTTCTGCCAAAAATCACAAGGTAGATAAAACCCATATTTTTAACAAATCTTTTTAAAATGTGTATTTTGAAAACCAGCCTCACACAGAGCTCCAAACCTAGAAAAAAGATTACAATAAAAATAGGTTGGGATGGTACTTCCCTGGTGGTCCAGTGGTTAAGACTCCACGCTCCCAACGCAGGGGGCCCAGGTTCGATCCCTGGTCAGGGAACTAGATCCCGCATGCCGCAAGTAAATGATCCCACATGCCACAACAAAGATCCCGTTTGCTTCAACTAAGACCTGGCACAGCTAAATAAATAAATACTTTTTAAAAAATAGGTTGGGGACTTCCCTGGTGGTCCAGTGGTTAAGACTCTGCTTCCACTGCAAGGGGCATGGGTTCGATCCCTAGTCGGGAAACTATATCCTGCATGCTGCCCGACACGGCCAAAAAAGAAAATAAATTAAAATTTTTAAAAAAGAAAAAAAAAGGTTGGCCACTGGGACTTCCATGGCAGTGCAGTGGATAAGACTGTGCACTCCCAATTCAGGGGGCCTGGGTTCAATCCTTGGTCAGGGAACTAGATCCCACATGCATGCCACAACTACGAGTTCACATGCCACAACTAAGGAGCTGGCGAGCCACAACTAAAGGAGCCCTGGAGCTGCAACTAAGGAGCCCACATGCTGCAGCTAAGGAGGCCACCTGCCGCAACTAAGGAGCCTGCCTGCCACAAATAAGACCTGGTGCAACCAAATAAATAAATAAAGGTTGGCTACCTAAATTATTTGTTATTTACAGTGACTTTAGGCACAATCATTTATCGTTAAGACTGAGGCCATACTTTTAAACTTATCCTGTAAATTCGGTGAGAACGATGCAAGAAGTTTAGCACTTACCCAAAGCACTGCAAAAATCAAAAGAGAGGTACATCTCATGTTTCCAAATGGCATTCCAAAAAACTGCCCAAAGCAAGTATAATGCTGTAAATCTTTTCAGAATTATTTATTATAAATAATAAATTATTTTTAAAGCAAAATTAGAAAATATAAATGAATTCACTCTGTTTTATGTATTTGGAACCTACTTGAAGGTCAAAAGAAAAAACAGCTTAATTGAACAGAACATAGAAAACTAATAAATCATTCATTTCAATCAAACCCTCACCTCACCCTCACTACTTTGAAGTACAGGAACTCTGCTAATCGCTTGACATTTGTGGAAGCTTCAGTTTGGGGTATTTTGCTTTGTGCTTTTGTTTTCCAATAAAACTGACTGCTATGGATCAAAGAAAAATCATATGAAAACATAAAATTATTCAAGTTCACAGTAAAATAAAGTGGTGGGAGAGTATAAGGAAATTGAAATACAGGAGAATTCATTGAAAGATTCCAGCCCCACCTCCCAAAATGACTTGAAATTATGTCTAATTAATACCCAAACTTATATATTCTGAAAGATTTTTTCATGGATGAGAAAGACAGTGATGGTATTAAGACAACTCAGGGCTGGTGTTTCAAGAATTAGAGATGATCTGCGATTCCCAATATAAAAAGTACAGCACTCAATTCTGGAAAGTCTTTTTAAATTTTTAACTGGTAGAACAGAGGTTACCATAGTAAAAACTAAAATCACAAGCATAAACATAAACCTATAGCCAATTTTATTAGAATTGAGACATACTAACTCATTAAACAATTTCATCACTTTACCAGCAGACATGTCACTGTAACTAAGCAATAAATCCAAATACTATTCTTTCTTTTGTGCATCCTTAGAAGGTATCAAATAGCTTGATTTATTTTCTGATGTAAAATCCTAAATTTGTTTAATGCATACAAACATACACATTTTTTAAAAACACCCACTACCGAGACCTTCTTAAACCCACATTAAAAAAAAAAAAAAAGGTAGATGAGACAGTATTTCCATCCACGATTTAGCTTAATCCTAAGAATATTCCTCCAGGATTCTGTCCAATGTCTAGCAATATACCTACATCTGGTTAATGCACCAGTTCAAGATACTTTTCATTTTAAAGTTACTTTGTAACACCAATACACTAAAAAACAGAAACTAAAAACGGATTTTATAGTCTAAGGTATAAAATCACTCATTATCAAAGTGTCAGTTCTCCCTCCTCAAAAGAATAAGTATGCAGGGGCTTCCCTGGTGGTGCAGTGGTTAAGAATCCGCCTGCCGATGCAGGGGACACAGGTTCAAGCCCTGGTCCAGGAAGATGCTCCACATGCCGCGGAGCAACTAAGCCCGTGCACCACAACTACTGAGCCTGTGCTCTAAGGCCAGTGTGCCACAACTACTGAGCCCACGTGCCACAGCTACTCAAGCCCGTGTGCCTAGAACCCGTGCTCCGCAACAAGAGAAGCTACCGGCAATGAGAAGCCCGCGCACCACAACGAAGAGTAGCCCCTGCTCACCGCAACTAGAGAAAGCCTGCGCACAGCAACAAAGACCCAATGCAGCCAAAATAAATAGATAAATTAAATATATATATAAAAAGATTAAGCATTCAGTTTTATAATGACAAAGTATACATTAACCTCAAAAGAAAGTCACAACAGTTGAATTTAATATATGCCAAAGCCCTCATTTCAGATGCTACCCTAACCCCATATCTAGTATGACAGGAGGGAGTAACAATCTGTGGTAGCAAACCCCTACAAAATTCTCTTTCCTAGTAGAAATAATCAGTAAAGAGAATCTGTCTTTCAACACCTACTGCGGGTGTTTATCAGACTCCTGGAAAGTGGCATGAAAGTTTTGTTTATCACAAGGAAACAGAGAAGTTTAGAAACATGGGACTTGCTCATTGGTTTATTCTAGAATCACTGATGGAGACCGGAGTAATAAACAAAACTCTCCAAGGCTAAAAGCAAATGCAATTTGCCCAATTTTGTACAGATACAAAGCCCAATTTTGTAACCTAAAGAGAGACAAGTTCTGAGAACTAAGGAAGGCAATCATAATAAACACACTTATTTTAAGTCTCCTAAACCCTCCGCAGTATAAATACAACTCCTGGCAACACCAACAAAATACAATATTTCAGTTCCTAGCTTTCAAAGAAAAAATAGAAAAGTGTTTCAAGTTAGGGTGTTTAAATACATTTTGATAATAGCTCCTTAAAGTCTGCCTTTCCAAAACAACTAACAATCATTATTGAACACTTAGTATTTTCCAAGACTTAAACGAGCTCCAAACAACAAATAAATTAGATAAGCATCATCCAAGCCCTCCTGTGGTGCTGACATTCTAACAGGGAAGACAGAAAAAGAGTTATAAAACAAATAAGAGCTAAAACTATAAAACTTCTAAGTGTTCATGACCTTGGATTAGGCAATGGTTTCTTAGATATGACACCAAAAGTATAAGCAACAGAAGAAAAAATAGACTCTGCCAAAATTTAGAACTTTTAATTTTAACTATCAAGAAAGTAAAAAACAGAACCTCCCAGAATGGGAGAAAATACTTGCAGCAAATAATATGTCTGATAAAGGATTTGTATCTAGAATATAATGAATTCTTGTAACTCAATAAAATACAAAGAAATACAAATAATACAAAGAAATAATAATACAAAGAGATAACTCAATTTAAAATGAGGAAAGGACATTCTCCAAAGAAGATATACTAATGGCAATAAACATATGAAAAGATGCTCAACATCATTAGTCATCCGGGAAATGCAAATCGAAACCACTTCACATCCACTTAAGGATGGCTAGAATCAGAAAGAGATAATAATTGTTGGCAAGAATATGGAGAAGCTGGAACTGTCATACACTCGGGTTGGAAATGTAAAATATACAGCAGCCATGGAGAACAGTTTGGCAGTTCTTCAAAAGACTAAACAGAGAGAGTTACCACATGATTCAGCAATTCCACCCTTAGTTATGTACTCTAGAGAAATGAAAACATGTTATCTACACAAAACTTGTACATGGATGTTCATAACAGCATTATTCATAATAGCCGAAAACTAGAAACAACCTAAATGTCCATCAATTGATGAATAAATAGTGTATATTCATGTAGTGAAATACTATTCAGCCATAAAAAGGAATGAAGTACTGATATGTGCTACATGGATGAACCTTGAAAACATTACATTAAGTGAAAGAAGCCAGACACAAAAGACCACATAATGTATGATTCCATTTATACGAAATGTCCAGAAGAAGCAAATCTAGAGAGACAGAAAGTAGATTTAGTGGTTGCTAGTAGCTGGAGGGATGGGGGAAATGCGTGTGACTGCTAATGAGTACAGGGATTCTTTTTGGTACCTTCATGATAGCAGGTAGTACTCTCATGACTTGAATCAAATGTTCTAAAATTGATTTTGGTGATGATTACACAACTCTGTGAATAGCACTGAACTGTACACCCTATATGGGTTAATTGTGTGGTATGTGAATTATGTTTCAATAAAGCTGTTACTTTTAAAAAACAGGGTATTAAGGAAACATATAAAAGGAATCCTAACCTAATCTGGAGAATCAGGAGAGTTTAGTGAAGACCTGGATGCATAAGCGTTTTAAAACATAAAAGTGCATGCATGGCACGTCTGAATGGCTGCTAGTAGCTAAGAGAATTTAAGAATGGCTGGAGTACAGTGAATAAGTGGAAGAGATAGTAATAATGTAGCTTGCATTTACTGAACCTTTACCTATGTGCCAGGCACTTCTTACTCCAAACCCTTATTTATTATATTTAATCCTAACAACTCTTTGAGGTATGGACAGTTACTATCCTCATTTTACAGATAAGGAAACTGCAGCATAGTGGAGGAAAGTAACTTGCCCAAGGTCACAGCAAGTGGTACTATCATGACTTGAACCAAAGCATTCTGGCCCCAAAGCCCCCCACACTCTAACACTTCAAAACCCACCCTTTCCTGGAAATTGCCTATCAATTAATTACAACTGACCTAGTTTTATATATTCAATCCTATACAGTAAGCAGATATATTATAAATTTATACACAAGTTTCTTTGGTTGAGCACTAGGTGAAGTACTCAACTTGGGTTTAGAGACCAGGTTTTATAACACTTTTAACCTTTAAACTCTGGAATCACACTCAGCAAGACAGGTTGATCACTTATTAGCAGCTCTGAGAATTAGGACTTCCTGAAAGACGTGTTTCACACAACTTAGGAGGCATTTATTCATTATATTATTAATATTATCACTATTTCCTTTATGTGTATAAACCAGTAAAGTAGAATGTCGTTAGAACTTGTTAGTATTTGTGTAAGAAAGTAGATCAAGCTTAGGTTTCTAGTGTGAACATCTGTGTGGACGATAGTCCCTATGACTATGAGATATCAAAGTCAAAATGAATTAACATGCAGCTGGATCTGTGGACCTGGTCCTCAGAAGAACTGGACCAAGGAGATAAATTTGGAAGTTTGGGCATACAGCATGGTAACTCAAGCCATGATAATAGATTAAATACCTAAGGAGAAAGCACAGACAGAGAAAAGGTCTTAAAACATTGGTTTTCAAGTTTCATAAGCATCACAATCACCTGGTGGGCTTGTTAAAACACAGATGGCTGGATCCCATCCCCAGAGCTTCTGACTCAGTAGGTCTGGGTGGGACCTGAGAATTTTCATTTCTAACAAGTTTATGTTGATGTGGCAAGCCTGGGGAACCACAGTTGGGAGAATCAATGACCTACAGCAAAGCCCTACAAAACTCTGATAGTTAGGATAGGAAACTTACAAAAGAGACCAAGAAGAGGCCACAGTAAGGTAGGAGAAATACTACTCCAATTAAATTATTTTTACCAAGGTCACCAGCAGCCTCCTAACTGATAATCCAGTGGAAACTTATGACTCCTTAAAACTAATTCAATTCTACTTGCAACAAAAATGTATGGAGCACCTACCATGTGCTACGCAAGTCTGTCCCCTATAACTTGATCCTATCTTCTCCCTTGGCTTCCAAAATATCACTCACTCCCTTGTTGCTACTTCTTTTTTGAACACTTGTTCTCTGGTTCCTCTCCTTCCGCCCACTCAAAACATCTCAAGGTTCCCCAGAATTCTGGGTCTTCTCTTCTACATGCAAGCTCTCCCAAGGCAGTTTCACATAATCCCCTAACTTTGAGTACCATCTAGCTGCCAATAATTCTCCCACACCTCATCTTTAGAACTGACTTTGCCTCTGGGCTTCAGATCCTATTTCCAACTGCCAACCCAACCACATATTTACAAACTAAGCCTCTTTCTTTCCATATTATCTCTTCAAAAAGCACAACTATCCACCCAGAGGCCCAAGCCAGAAATCTGTGAATCTTCCTAGAGCAATCATTCTCACCTTAGCAGCATATTAGAACTTCCCAAAGAGCTTAAAAAAAAAACCTCACTCGTGGGTCTAGTAATAATATGACAACAATAATCCTGTTCTATGTCCTTAACACACATGCATGTAAAGTGCCTAGCAAAAAATACTTGTGAGCACTCAGGAAAAGGGAGCTATCTTTGTAAACACTTTAAATTTCAGCTCTTCTGAAGTCTCTTCTTAAGTTTCTGATCAGAATCAACATTTGTTTAAGCTGTTTCATTAACAAAAAATCAAACAAATGAAAAAATTTGTTTATAAGCCCCTCTAAGGTAAACTTTAAAAACTTGGGTTCAAATTCATATTCCTACTTTTTTCAAATATCCTTTGGTATATAGATCCTTATAGTTGATTTATAAAGGGAAGAGTAAAAGTTGTTAATTATATCACTTGAATCATAGATTTCTAGTTAAAATTTGGCCCATGGATAAGAGGCAACACAAAACAGTGAGAGAAGTCTATTGTTCATAGAGCCATTCACACAGACACTTATTTTCCCCATAAACGGGGAAAAAAAGAGACACCAATATATTCAAACAAGCTAATAGGAGAAGCCCATTATATACAATACAAGGTTACTTAAAAGTGTTTGCAAATGAGACATTCAACTCCACAGTGATATCAAAGCGCCTCTTTGGTGTTACTTTGTATTTTGAGTATTTTCAAAAGAGAATGACGAAGATTTAACACAGCCGCTATCTTCCAAAGTATAATGTTTTGTTTGTGCCCCTTGTCCAATGATGTTAGCAAATCTACTTTTTCTTGAAAAGATGTGCAGGAATGGGCAAATGGTAAGTCAGTAAGTTCATTTAAGGCTGCAAAATTCTGCCACTTTCACCCAAGAGAGCCAGTTTCTTATTACTTTAGCAATAACAGGAGAGCTCACAAATAGCCTGGAATATGACAGAAAACCAAAGAATAAAAGCTACCAAAAATTTCGACTGGAATAAAGGATAAGGGTTGTTTTTCTTTGACTGTTGTTTGCTTTAGCTGAACAAATCAGTAGTACATCTGTGTTACAAATGAATTAGAATTAAGCTATACATTTTAAAAATAAAATGTGTATGCAAATACCACCGGAGTATATAAACACACTAAAAAACCATCCTTTTCAAAAACAATTCACTGCCTGGTAAGTGGAAAGGGACTTAAAGTTGTTAACTGAAATGGAATCAATGGAAATAAGCTTTATTTACATTTGGATGGTGGAAGCAGAGGAGGTTTGAACCCCCTTTTTTAATAAAAACTCTATGTACGAAGTAACCATATTTCCAAATAGGAGGGAAACACAGGTATTGATTAGAATCATGAAAACCTAACATGGGTGAGGAATGAGAAAAGAAGAAATTTAAAGGCTTTTCCCCAGTTTTATTTTTCTAGATTTGGGAAAATCTTTAATTTTTCCTTTTTTTTTTGCGGTACGCGGGCCTCTCACTGTTGTGCCCTCTCTGTTGCGGAGCACAGGCTCCAGACGCGCAGGCTCAGGGGCCGTGGCTCACAGGCCCAGCCGCTCCGCGGCATGTGGGATCCTCCCGGACCGGGGCACGAACCCGTGTCCCCTGCATCGGCAGGCAGACTCTCAACCACTGCGCCACCAGGGAAGCCCTAATTTTTACATTTTATAAATGAACAAAATGTGTATATAATCTAAAGGTTACCTATTTTCAATATTATATATATATATGTATATATATATTTTTTTCTTTTTTTTCCCGTTTGAGATTTTAATGTCAGCCTCATTCTTAAGAACTTTTGGGGGCTTCCCTGGTGGTGCAGTGAGAAAGCCCGCGCACAGCAACGAAGACCCAGCACAGCCATAAATAAATAAATAAATAAATGATTTATTTAAAAAGAGCTGTTGGGTTCGATCAGTGGGGAAGACATTAGTCCCTTTTATTATTTGTTTTAATTTACTTTTTGCACAGTCAGCTTTAATGCTAGGACGGGATTATTTGGGGTGCCTTTTTAAAACACAGCCTTTCATACAGCTTTAGTGGGGGGTTTTTTGTCATTTTTTTTTTTTTAATTTTTAATTTTTTTTTTTTTGCGGTACGCAGGCCTCTCACTGTTGTGGCCTCTCCCGTTGCGGAGCACAGGCTCGGGACGCGCAGGCTCAGCGGCCATGGCTCACGGGCCCAGCCGCTCCGCGGCATGTGGGATCTTCCCGGACCGGGGCACAAACCCGCATCCCCTGAACCGGCAGGCGGACTCTCAACCACTGCGCCACCAGGGAAGCCCCTAGTGGTTTTTTTAATTGAGGTATAGTTGATGTACAATTATTATGTAAGTTTCAGCTGTACCAATATATTTTTATAACCCATCCCCTAAGAGATCACACAGCCTGAACCTCTCCAGTGGTAGGGAAGTCATTCCATGAGCAAAGATTGTTCAACTTCAGAGAGCTTTGCCAAAGGACTAACAGCATGCTTTTCAAACTTGAAGTTTGAAAAACCTAAATGCAAAATGAGGAAGTTTATTTATTTAATACCATCGTAGTATTAGACCCTGGTACATTCATAGTCCCAAGTTCATAGGGGTATATGAGATACATCTCAAATGTTTTTCAGCAGATCACCAATGCCAGGTGGAACACTTATGCCAGGTGACATAATCAAGTACTTTTCTCCAGAGTCCACCTGGGTGAGCTGTTTGCCCTGTGTCCTGGGTGGGAGACAGTGTGATACGGAGAGAGCAGAGGTGAGGGTCCAGCCACTGAGTTCTCTGTGTTCAATTTCTGAGATGTGCCTGCTCACATCCTCTTCCCAACACCCCGTTGTCCTCTGTTTACAAAAGAATTCATGATGCACCTCTTCCCTTCCCAAGCCCCATTTCACCCACCCACACCAAAAAGGAGCAAGACCTCCTGTTTGAAGACAAGACTGAGGATCCCTTCCCAGCCTCAAGGCTTGCTTTTTGTGTCCCAATAGAATCATTTATTCAATTAACAAAGTCTGTCGACTCAGCACCTGCTACGTGCTGCTATGGGTTCTCAGGACTGTTAGTTGTTCCGAATAGTGGGCATCACCCAGCAGCCTCCCAAAGGGAACAAGTTTTGTCTGAGGAAGCATCTGGAAGTGAGCTTCCAATTCCACTCTGCCACACCCAGTGTGGACCTGAGGAATTCCTCTCCCTCTCTAAAAATGTCCACCTGGATTCCCAGTAGGGAAAGGAACCATTAGAGTTGCAACAGCAACCAAGCAAAAACTTGTTGATTCAACTCACCTATAAATTGATTTACTAATATAAATGGATCTCAAAACAAACTGCTAAAATTTAAAGAACTGAGAATTGTTTCATTTTTGTTGTTCTCTTCTGTCTATTCTATTGTATCAGAACAACCCAGGCCACTGTGGGTACCTTCTACTCCAGTCAATGAATGTACAATGTGCTTGACTATTACTTAAGACTCCACACTCAGCTCCTATGTGCTCAACAGACCACTCACTATAGTTCAGAAAGAAAATACCTCTGATCCACTTGGACACAGAACAACGAGGGCCTTCCCTCAGTCTAGTGAGACAACTCCTCTTTACGTTAGCCCTATAGGATCCACGTGAATGACAGTCTTCAAGAGGAACTGAAATTGTCTCCCTCTTTACTACCCTTGTACCCAGGCTTTCCCTTCTCTAAGGACACACTTCTTCTCAGGCAGTAACTTGGTCCTAGCAAACATGGCTTCCTGCCCTTCACACTTACAACACTTGTCTGAACCTGCTGGATTCACAATACCCTTAGCCCTCTTTCACAAATATGTTTATTTGTATTGGGGAGTGGGAGTGGAAAGATGAGGGAGAAGGAAATTAAGGGGATAAGGAAAAACAAAACATGTTCCCATGGCTCCAAAAGTTCCAGAAACTTTACAACTACAGAAATAGAAAGGGGATTCAAATTCTTCCCTTCCCAACAGCTCCCCACAGGCTAATGCCTATGAAACTAGAGACTCCCATCCTAGTTTATCTCCATGTTGGGGGGCACAGGGGGGTGTTGTCCCAGCTATCAAATTCTAATTTGTAAAACCTGGTAAAAGTTAGTAAATTATGATATCATAGCCTTAGATACAGTAAATTACTTAAAAATTTCACCTCACTTCTAGTAAAGCCTGGATTCTACTCTAAGAATAACCATTTCTTAGTTCTATGGCCTTGGCAAGTCACTACTTCTGATATTTCAGCGTTGTGGTGAGGATTAGATCACTCAGCACAATACCCAGTTGATACTATAATCATGCAGATAGGTGTTGTCTACTTTGTTCAAAGCAAACCAAAACAAGTGCTCACTCTAGTATAATTATTTTTCAACAGCTGGAGCAATTCCTGTAATGATGACAGCACATAAATTTTATCTAGAAGAATGAACAGCTTGTGCTTAAAAGAGGGGGAGGGTCTTAAAGAACTCTAGAAATTAATACGTATTAAAATATTTTTTATCTGTTTTAACTAGGTTGTTCTATTGTATGAGAATAATGTAGGCCATGTGGGTACCTTCTACTCCAGTCAATGAATGCACAATGTCCTTGACTATTTCTTACACTCCACTCTGATCCAATATATTGTTTTCAGAGTTGTTCTAGAACAGGAACATAAAACTACCTGCTTAAATTAAGGAACACTAAGAGCAAACAGTGGTGGCAAGATTTACTTGCCTCAGAATCCCTCCACAAGCTGACAACTATTAGCCCGTTTACTATTCCATTATTCACCAGAAAAAGGAAACAGATTTAGTTCAAATCACAGGCAAGTTCCTTATACTTGGACATATTTGCCCAAAGACTATTAGATTGGATTTAGAAAGAACCTTGCCAAAGAAGGGAAAACAACTTCTTATCCTTTAATCAATTCTTCTCTAAACCCAGGAAACACCATACAATTTGTTTCCCATATCTAGTAAGTAACCACTTAGCCCTACTTTCTTTTCTAAAATATTTATTTATTTTTGGCTGCGTTGGGTGTTCGTTGCTGCGTGCAGGCTTTCTCTCTAGTTGCGGCGAGCGGGGGCTACTCTTCATTGTGGTGCGCGGGCTTCTCATTGCAGTGGCTTCTCTTGTTGCGGAGCACGGGCTCTAGAGCACAGGCTCAGTAGTTGTGGCACACGGGCTTAGTTGCTCTGTGGCATGTGGGATCTTCCTGAATCAGGGCTCGAACCCGTGTCCCCGGCATTGGCAGGCGGATTCTTAACCACTGCGCCACCAGGGAAGTCCCAGCACTACTTTCTAATTATAAAGCCTACTATAGTCACAGAGTATTCAGACCCACGTCTAGCTATGAGAAAAATAACTAAAGGGAGTTTCCTTAAGAACACTCCGCTATCTCTATACTTTCTCCCAAACAAAATACTATGGAATCACTTGATGTGAGCAAAGGCATTTACATTTCTATCCTATTAACTAGCCTAACATCATACAAATTTCCTACATGATCAAGCAGAGGCCAATTAACAGATGGTCATTATCCCAGGCCCAAATGTCTGATCTAGCTGGTAAACAGAAATAAAATCCAAAAGTCATCTCCAGCTGATGTCCCACAATTCAAACTTAGAAGCTTAGTTGGAATACTCTTACCAGTAAATTGTTTTTAGGTTGGTCTCATGAAAGAAACTATCATTTAAGGAGCCAGAAAGTGTTCCCCTACTTTTGTTCTCATTAGACTTTCTGCATATAACTTTGTAACCAGCTTGCTCTTGTGCAGCTAGAGCTACAGCTACATCTTGTGGCCAGTCAGCTTGCTTGGTCCCTGGCTTCCCATGGTCCCCCCGCTGCTTGTCTTCCCAGTAATCCAATCACTGTTCTTCCTGTATGCCTAAAACTGATCTAATGCCTATCTTCTGAACTGTACTGTCTATCAGACAGCAAAACCACTGGGGAGGGGGCTGAGGTGGGGGAGAGAGACCACAAGAAATAGTAGTGGACTATGGGTACATGTGGCATAACTCACCTGTTCTAACCAGCAGTTCCACAACCTGTCCTGACTAAGTGACTCAGATTGTACACCCTGGCTCACTCTAGCAGACCTGTTCTTGACCCAACCTAACCCTTTAAACTGGGTATGGTTTCCCTGGCCACCCATCTCATACCCAAAATATTCTACTTAAGCAGAAGAGTCTCATGGTTAATTATGGCCATGCTTATAGAAAAGGAAGCTAGCATTCAAGTATCTCTTCCACACTTGGTACTGTGCTAGGAGCTTTCTCACTCAAGACCCACCAAAGCCCATTGATATAAATATTGCCCTCATTTTACATGAAGAAACCACAGAACTCCACTATCTTCATATTTAAGAAAATAAAGCTAACTATATCAGATATTGAATAATGTTAATAAAGATTCTTTTTAATGTTTCCCTTAACAGGGTTACTTTTCATGTTGTTCACTGTGTGAAGAGTAGTCCACTGCAGTGCCAAGGAATCTAGCTTAAACAATTTCTAATTAGCTACCACCTCACCTTAAAAATTCTGCTTCACCAAAAAGAAAATGCCACATCTTAAATGGCATCATATACTTATACACTATTTAAATTAAATTCTAATGGCCATACTACCCAAAGCAATCTACAGATTTAATGTGATGCCTATCAAATTACCCGTGACATTTTTCAAATAACTAGAACAAATAATCCTAAAATTTATATGGAACTACAAAAGACCCAGAATTGCCAAAGCAATCCTGAAGAAAAAGAACAAAGCTGAAGGCATAAACCTCCCAGACTTCAGACAATACCACAAAGCTACAGTAATCAAAACAGTGTGGTACTGGCATGAAAACAGACATATGGATCAATGGAACAGAATAGAGTCCAGAAATAAATCCACACACCTATAGTCAATTATTTTTGACAAAGGAGGCAAGACTATACAGTGGAGAAAAGACAGTCTCTTCAGCAAGTTGTGTTGGTAAAGCTAGACAGCTGCATGTAAATCAATGAAATTAGAACAATTCCTCACACCATATGCAAACTCACAATGGCTTAAAAACTTAAATATAAGACACCATAAAACTCCTAGAAGAGATCACAGGCAAAACATTCTCTGACACAAATCACAGCAATATTTTCTTAGCTCACTCTCCCAACACAACAGAAATAAAAGCAAAAATAAACAAATGGGACCTAATCAAACTTACAAGCTTTTGCACATCAAAGGAATCCATAAACAAAACAAAAAGACAACCTACAGATTGGGAGAAAATATTTGCAAGTGATGCGACTGACAAGGGCCTAATTTCCAAAATATACAAACAGCTCATACAACTCGATAACAAAAAACAAACAACCCAATCAAAAAATTACATTTCTGGGACATCCCTCGTGGTGCAGTGGTTAAGAATCCGCCTGCCAATGCAGGAGACATGGGTTTGAGCCCTGGTCCAGGAAGATCCCACATGCTGCAGAGCAACTAAGCCCATGCACCACAACTACTAAGCCTGTGCTCTAGAGCCCGCGAACCACAACTACTGAGCCTGCAAGCCACAACTACTGAAGCCCACGCGCCTAGAGCCCGTGCTCCACAGCAAGAGAAGCCACTGCAACAAGGAGCACACACAGTGCAACAAAGAGGAGCCCACGCTCGCCGCAACTAGAGAAAGCCCATGCACAGCAACAAAGATCCAATACAGCCAAAAATAAATAAACAAATTTTTAAAAATAAAGTTTATCATGGATTCTTTAAAAAAAAAAAAAGACATTTCTCTGAAGAAGACTTACAGATGGCCAACAGGCACATGAAAAGATGCTCAACATCACTAATTATTAGAGAAATGCAAATCAAGGCATCACCTCACACCAGTCAGAATAGCCATCATTAAAAACTCCACAAACAATAAATGCTGGAGAGGGTGTGGAGAAAAGGGAACCCTCCTACATGGCTGGTGGGAATGTAAATTGGTGCAGCCACTATGGAGAACAGTATGGAGGTTCCTTAAAAAACTAGAGTTACCATATGATTCAGCAATCCTACTCCTGGGCATATATCCGGAGAAAATTATAATTCAAAAACATACATGCACCTCAATATTCACAGCAGCACTATTAACAATAGCCAAGACATGGAAGCAACCTAAATGTCCATCAACAGATGGATAAAGAAGATGTGGTACACGCACACACACACCCCACACACACAATGGAATACTACTGAGCCATAAAAAAGAATGAAATAATGCCATCTGCAGCAATGTGGATAGACCCAGAGATTATTATACTAAGTGAAGTAAGTCAGACAGAGAAAGACAAATATCATATGATATCACTTATATGTGGGCTCTAAAATATGATACAAATAAACTTATTTACAAAACAGAAACAGACTCACAGACATAGAAAACAAATTTATGGTTACCAAAGGGGAAAGGGGAGAGGGATAAATTAGGAGTTTGGGATTAGCAGATACAAACCACTATATATAAAATAGAGAAACAACAAGGTCCTACTGTATAGTACAGGAAACTATGTTCAATGTCTTGTAATAACCTATAATGGAAAAGAATATAAAAAAGAATATATATGTATAACTGAATCACTTTGTTGTACACCAGAAACTAACACAACATTGTAAATCAACTATACTTCAATAAAATATAAAAAAATTTTAGGGACTTCCCTGGTGGTCCAGTGGTTAAGAATCTACCTTCCAACGCAGGGGACGCGGGTTCGATCCCTGGTTGGGGAACTAAGATCCCACATATCACAGGGCAACTAAGCCCGTGCACCGCAACTACTGAGCTCGCACGCTCTGGAGCCCATGCACCACAACAAAAGATACCGCATGCCGCAACGAAGATCCCACGTGTCGCAACTAAGACCCAATGCAGCCAAATAAAACAAACAACAAGGTAAAAATTAAAAATAAATTTAAAAAAAAATCAAATTCTAAAATGTACAAATTAGTAATCTTTATATCTTCAGAATTACTAGGATATTTAGTATGCTTACTGGTGATATAACAGCTTAATAAAAACATATCATTCACTCTACACACAATAATTGCTTCTGGGGAAGACACCTAAAGGTACACTGTGAGAAAATGACTGACTTCAATATATACCCTCTTGTACCATTTTAAACCTTTATCATTTGCATGTATTATATATTCTATAAGGAAGTATGCCTCCAGATTCAATCACCAATTTACAGGAGATACAGAAGACATAAGAACATGTTAATTAAGCTAAGCCCCAGGGATAGAATCATTAAAATCCAGACTCTGAGAAACTCTAAAGGACATAAAACCTTATTTCTTTAATAAATAGATTTCAAGGGAGAGAGAAAATGAGAGAGGCAGCAAGGGGAACCTCTAGATTAAAAGTCATTACCAACCAACTGCAAATTAGGGACTTTATATGGATACTGATTCAAACTATGATATCTGAGACAACCAGACATTTGAACACTGGATATCTGATGATATTAAGGAATTTAAGGGGGGTGAGATAGATAGATAGATTTTTTTTTTAAAGAGTCCTTATCCTTTAAAGATGCACTAGACTCCAAATGAAATGATACCTGGGATTTGCTTAAAAATAATCCAGGAGGAAGAAGAGGGGGAATAAATGAAACAAAATTAGGCATGATTTGATTACTGTCAAAGCTGGGTGATAAGTACATGGGGCTTTACTAGTGCATTTCATCTACTTTTATGTGATTAAAATTTTCCATAACAAGTTAGAAAGTCAAATACTTGCAAGATGCAAATATTTTTATGTAAATGAAAACCAAGTCATTTAAAAATGATACCACATATAACTTGAACATATCTGGGTTTTAGATGACATAAAGGAATCTTATGATACTAAGATGGAGAATAAAATTCAGAAGCTAGGTGTCAGATCAATCTGTTAATTTTGTTAGGTAGGATAATGGTATTGTGGTTATGGGGGAAAATCATTTTTTAAAGACACATATTGATGTATTTAGGTCTAAAATGACATGATACCTAGAATTTGCTTTAAAAAAATTTAATTGGGACAAGAATAAACAAGTATGGCAAAATATTGAAACTAACTGGTACATATATAGGGGCTCAGTGACTCTACCTTTGTGTGTGTTTCCGTTTTAAAACGTAAATAATATGATTATAATAACAGTAACAATAATAGATTCCAAGAACTTCCTGCACTATGTGAGAGAAGGAAAAAAACAAGATAAATAACCCAAACTAAAACATCTTAGTTCAGATAAGGGTCAAGTTTGGGGGGAGGAGGGCAAGAACCACTACACAAGAGTTTTACTGGGACTTCCCTGGTAGCGCAGTGGTTAAGAATCCACCTGC
This sequence comes from Orcinus orca, assembly GCF_937001465.1. Classification (NCBI taxonomy): domain Eukaryota; kingdom Metazoa; phylum Chordata; class Mammalia; order Artiodactyla; family Delphinidae; genus Orcinus; species Orcinus orca. Next base: position 156,102,962 of record NC_064560.1, on the reverse strand, counting down.
CGGGCTTCCTTGGTGGCACAGTGGTTAAGAATCTACCTGCCAATGCAATGGACACGGGTTCGGGAACCCGTGGGCCGGGAAGATCCCACATGCCATGGAGCAACTAAGCCCATGTGCCACAACTACTGAGCCTGAGCTCTAGAGCCCACGTGAGCCCACAACTGAGCCCACGTGCCACAACTACTGAAGCCTGCGCGCCTAGAGCCGGTGTTCCGAAACAAGAGAAGCCATCGCGATGAGAAGCCTGTGTACCACAACAAAGAGGAGCCCCCGCTCGCCGCAGCTAGAGAAAGCCCGCACACAGCAATGAAGACCCAACACAGCCAAAAAAAAAAAAAAGTTTTACTCCTTCAACTCACCTGAATTTTACAAATAGCAGACAGTATGGTAAGGAAAATCTCACAGTGTTCCACCATAATTGGGGCAACACTCGAAGCAAAGAAAAAAAAATTTTTTTTTCAAGAATTATTTCCTCCTGCCAGTCTTGCCCTAGATATCCATTTATAAAGAAACTTTCAGTGTTTCTCAAGTTCAAGAAGTAGGATTGTCAGTGAGTGTTTTGTATGGAAACAAAGCTTCCTAACACCCTGAGCACATATGATTCTGATTGTACATAGAGATTCTGGGTGTGAAAATGGTATTTTTTCATTGCTAGTTTTCTGGCTGTGCTCCAAAACTACTTTTATCAAGTTATCTTGAGTGAGATCCTTTCTTGGAGAGAAGATGAGGACCTTTGAAAGACTTTTATGAAAACATTTGCCCATATACATCTCAGCACTTCAAGTAATGATACCACTTTGAGGTTCTAAAGAGAAAAACACAATCTACAATTACCTAATCCCGCCAAAATTTCTGCTGTGGGCAATCACCACCATAATTGTTATTACTAGAAGGGAGAAAAAGAAATTAACACTTTCTGAGATTTTACTAAATGCCACTATTTATTTTTAACTAAGTCCTCTTAACAACCTAATAGGTAGGTACTATTATTGTCCAAAAATTACAAATGAGAAAAGTGGGGCACTGAAAGGTTAAGTAACTTGTTAAGTAGCTTCCTATAACTAAGTAGCAGAACCAGACTTGAACCCAAACAGTCTGGCTCCAATATCTGGGCTACTCTCTGCTATACTACTCTGTACCCTAACTTTTCACCCTGAAGCACAGGAAAGATGACCACTTGAACATTTCTAGACCCTAGATCATTGACCCTCTTCACATTCCTGGTTACCTTTGAGATTTTACATTATTAAAAAAACAAAATAAACAAAGGAAATTAACAAAACCAAAAAATTCTGGCAGGTCCTTCTTTAATGAAATTAAATAGTCTGGAGAGAATTAACAGCAGCTATTACATTAGAACCACTGACCAAGGCTAATAGGGTCCCCTAACTGCCCACCCTAACGCAAAGCTCACCAGCTGACGAACCCTGTCTAGATACAGAGATCCCAATCAGTTTCATATTGCTTCATTCTTCCATTTGATTGGTTAAATCAGAATCAAACATCTGTAACATGAAAGAGACAAGGAAACAAAAAGTTAAAGAAATGTGACAAAGCAATAAACAATTCACAAAACAGAACAGAACTTGTGAAAAGCTCTCTAACTGAGATCCTCAGAAAGGCAAGATGTTGCATTCATAAAGCAAGACAGGAAGCTGTGAAAAGGGAAAAGAGTACAAGAAAAGACTCTTGAAAAAAAAAATTTTAAAAGGCAGTATAGGGCTTCCCTGGTGGCGCAGTGGTTGAGAATCTGCCTGCTAATGCAGGGGACACAGGTTCAAGCCCTGGTCTGGGAGGACCCCACGTGCCGCGGAGCAACTAGGCCCGTGAGCCACAACTACTGAGCCTGCACGTCTGGAGCCTGTGTTCCATAACAAGAGAGGCCGCGATAGTGAGAGGCCCGTGTACCACGATGAAAGTGGTCCCCACTTGCCACAACTAGAGAAAGCCCTCGCACAGAAACGAAGACCCAACACAGCAAAAATTAATTAATTAATTAATAAACTCCTACCCCCAATATCTTCTTTAAAAAAAAAAAAAGGCAGTATAAGGTTTTATATGGTGGAGACAAAACCCAGAAAGTAAAACTAGGAAACAGAGACAAGAAATTAACCAAACGACACACAGCATCAGTCCAGGAGGTCAGTATTTAAGTAACAAAAATTCCAGGATGAAAAGGAAAAAAAACTTGAAGAGAGTAAATTTTCAGAGAAATATAAATTTTCCACAACTAAAAGATTTAATAAACTAATAGATTTATAGAGTCTTCCAATTAATAGGGGGCACTCAGTGCTCAAATGAATAGAGACCCACACCAAGTTATATCACTGGGAAATTTCAGACAACAAAGACAAAAAAGCTCATCTGCAAAGGAACAAGAATCAAACTGGCCTTCTCCCATGGCAATAGAAATAAAACCAAAAATAAACAAATGGCACCTAATCAAACTTACAAGTTTTCATACAGCAAAGGAAACCATAAATAAAACAAAAAGACAACCTACGGACTGGAGAAAATACTTGTAAATGATGCAACTGACAAGGGCTTAATTTCCAAAAATACAAAACAGCTCACACAACTCAATAACAACCAAACAACGCAATCGAAAAATGGGCAGAAGGGCTTCCCTGGTGGTGCAGTGGTTAAGAATCCACCTGCCAAAGCAGGGGACACAGGTTCAAGCCCTGGTCCGGGAAGATCCCACATGCCGCGGAGCAACTAAGCCCGTGTGCCACAACTACTGAGCCTGCTCTCTAGAGCCTATGAGCCACAACTACTGAGCCCGTGAGCCATAACTACTGAAGCCTGCACACCTACAGCCTGTTCTCTGCAACAAGAAGCCACCGCAATGAGAAGCCCGTGCACCACAACGAAGGGTAGCCCGCCCCCTCCGCCACAACTAGAGAAAGCCCATGCACAGCATCAAAGACCCAACACAGCCAAAAATAAATAAAATTAATTAATTTTAAAAAAAAGAAAAATGGACAGAAGACCTAAAGAGACATTTCTCCAAAACGACTTACAGATGGCCAAAAAGCACATGAAAAGATGCTCATGATCGCTAATTATTAGAGAAATGCAAATCAAAACTACAATGAGGTTCCACCTCACACCGGTTAGAAAGACCATCACTAAAAAGTCTACAAATAACAAATGCTGGAGAGGGTGTGGAGAAAAGGGAATACCCCTTGCACTGTTGGTGAGAATGTAGATTGGTGCAGCCACTATGGAAAACAGTATGGAGGTTCCTCAAAAAACTAAAAATAGAGTTGCCATATGATCCAGCAATCCCAGTCCTGGGCATATATCCAGACAAAACTATAATTGGAAAAGATACATGCACCCCAATGTTAACAGCAGCACTATTCACAATAGCCAAGACATGGAAACAACCTAAATGTCCATCAACAGAGGAATGGATAAAGAAGATGTAGGATATGTGTGTGTCTAGACACACACACACACACACACACTGAAATATTACTCAGCCATTAAAAAGAATGAAATATGAAATAATGCCATTTGCAGCAACGTGGATGGACCTAGGGACTTCCCTGGCAGTCCAGTGGTTAAGACTCTGCACTCCCACTTCTGGGGGCGCGGGTTTGATCCCTGGTCAGGGAACTAAGATCCCGCATGTTGCATGGCGTGGGCAAAAAAGAAGGATGGACCTAGAGATTATCATAATAAGTGAAGTAAGTCAGACAGAGAAAGACAAATACCATATGATATCAGTTTGAGGTGGAATCTAAAAAAAAATGATACAAATGAACTTATTTACATAACAGAAACAGACTCACAGACATAGAAAACAAACCTATGGTTACCAAAGGGGAAAGGTGGGGGGGGATAAATTCGGAGTTTGAGATGAACATACACACACTACTATATACAAAATAATCAACAAGGACCTACTGTATAGCACAGGGAACTCTACTCAATATTTTGTGATAACCTAGATGGGAAAAGAATCTGAAAAAGAATGGATATATGTATATGTAAAACTGAATCACTTTGCTGTACACCTGAAACTAACACAGCATTGTAAATAAACTATACTCCAATATAAAATAAAAATTAAATTTAAAAAAAGAGAAAGACGAATACCATATGATATCACTTATATGTGGAATCTAAAATATGACACAAACAAGATTATCTACAAAACAGAAACCAACTCGCAGACATAGAGAACAGACTTGTGGTTGCCAAGGATGGAGGAGAGGTTGGGAATTTGTGATTAGCAGATGCAAACTATTATATATAGAATGGATAGACAACAAGGTCCTACTGTATAGCACAGGGAACTATATTCAATACCCTTGGATAAACCATAATGGAAAAGAATATGAAAAAGAATGTACAGATAGGTATAACTGAATCACTTTGCTGTAGAGCAAAAATTAACACAACACTGTAAATCAACTATATTTCAATAAATTTTTTAAAAAAGAATCAAACTGAAGTAAGACTTATCAATATTGAAGAATACTAGTGAATAATGAAGCAATGCCTTTGAAGTTCTGACAGAAAATTATGTTCAACCTAGAATTCTACTCCCAGCCACACTAACGTTCCATTTTAAGAATAAAATAAAAACATTTTCAGACAAGGAATTACTCAATATTTACCTCCCACACATCTTACCTTAGTATGTACCCCAGCAAAACAAGGCAATAAACCAAGGAAGACGACTCTATGCGAAATCAGCATAATGAAGGCAAGTCACAGGATGTTCACTGAGCAGCAGTTCTAAATAAAACAGATTAGAGCAGAAGATACAGGACATCAAGAGAGGGGTAACTAATGAAAAAGGGAGATACCAGAAATTTCATTCTATCTTATAGAAAACGAAAAACTTAAGGTCAGTTATAAAAGCTAACAATACCCCCCCTCCAAAAAAATACAACAGAGAATTCTGATGTGGAGAAGTCGTGGCACCCTGTTTTATCTTTGTAGAACTACCTTCTCCCCACCCCAACACATGTGCTTCAAATGGGGCGAACTCCACACCCATCTCCATCTGGGCATGTGACCAGGCTCTGACTATTCTAATCTATTCTCTCCACCTTGCCATAGCAACTGGTTCAGAAATATGCACAGAGCTGAGAATCAGTACTGGTTGGGGAGAGAGGTGAAGTAGGATGTTACTGAAAATAAAGGCAAAGGAGGATAGCACACAGATACAGTGAGAGACCAATTCTTCAAAGTAACATCTGAGCACATGGATCCAATCCTACTCTATCCCTCTGGACTCTCAGTTCTGGAAACCAATTTCCTTTCTCACTTAAGTTCTAACTGAACTGGTTTTCTAACACTTATAAGGATCCCTAACCACAACACTCCTCTTTCAAAGCCAGAAGTCAAAAGATACCACCTATTGTTAATGAAATAAAAATAAACATATAGTATTTACTAAGGTGACCAGAGCTAAAAATGATGATATATAACTATCTCAAAAAGAAGGTAGGGAATGGGGTAGTGGTGTTGGGATATAATTCTTCATGGGTCTCTACGTCTTGCAAGCAAGGCATTGTCTGCTCTTTGTTCTGGAATATAATCTCAAGGATGTTCATATATCAAACCACCTTAGAAGACAGAAACTCTTCCTCCAGAGCAAAGAGCCAGCATACTACTCTCTCCCTCTGGAGCAAAGAGCAGGCATGCTTACTGCCCATTATAAAATATTTGTAATCCCTAAACTCAAGAGTTTTCTCCAGTAACAAAACTCATTATGTGAACAGGTGTTATCTGGCCCTCCCCTCAGTGCCCTGTGGGAACTGTGGCTCAGGACTCTGGCACAAATGAATGTTGAAACCTTAGCTACTGCTATTGCTGTAAGTAATAAACTCTACTTCATCTCTGACTCTGCCTCCTACCAGAATAGGAGTCTTTACCTTCCACCAGCATCCATGAAACTGTGGCAGGCTAATTTGTTAGCTTCAAGTAGAGTAAACTCTCAGATCCTTTCTAATTCCTTTTTTTGTTTTGGCCGCGTTTGGTCTTTGTTGCTGCGTGCGGGCTTTCTCTAGTTGTGGCGAGCAGGGACTACTCTTCACTGCGGTGCACAGGCTTCGCAACACAGTGGCTTCTCTTTTTGCGGAGCATGGGCCCCAGGTGCAGGCTTCAGTAGTTGCAGCACACAGGCTCAGTAGCTGTGCCCTAGAGCACAGGCTCAGTAGTTGTGGCGCATGAGCTCAGTAGTTGTGGCGTAGGGCTTAGATGTTCTGCAGCATGTGGGATCTTCCTGGACCAGGAATCGAACCCACGTCCCCTGCATTGGCGGGCGGATTTTTTTTTTTAATTATTTTATTTTATTTATTTATTTAATTTTTTTGGTCTGTGCTGGGTCTTCGTTGCTGCACGCGAGCTTTTCCCTGGTTGCGGCAACTGGGGGCTACTCTTCGTTGTGGTGCACCAGGGAAGTTCCCTTTGTAATTCTTGACAGGTGGTAAATGGGAGCTAAATCTTGACTATCACTCCAGAAAGTCAATAGATAATGCTTAAAATTGACACATCAAGAAATGGAAGTAGGGCTTCCATGGTGGCGCAGTGGTTAAGAATCTGCCTGCCAATGCAGGGGACACGGGTTCGAGCCCTGGGCCAGGAAGATCCCACATGCCGCAGAGCAACTAAGCCTGTGTGCCACAACTACTGAAGCCCGCATGTCACAACTACTGAAGTCCACGCGCCTAGAGCCCGTGCTCCACAACAAGAGAAGCCACCACAATAAGAAGCCTGCACACCACAATGAAGAGTAGCCCCTGCTCACCACAACTAGAGAAAGCCCATGAACAGCAGCAAAGACCCAATGCAGCCAAAATTAATCAATTAATTAATTTTTAAAAAGAAATGGAAGTAAAAGCACATTAATATGGGGGATTATCACTAAAAGAATCAAACAGAGAAACAATTGAAGTAGTTCCCTCAGGAAAGGAACTGGGGAGGCATAGGACAAGAGGATTACTGTTTTCACCATAAACTCTTCTGAACCATTACATTTTCCCCCCACCATGATGCATTTGAGAAAGAAGCCTTTCCTGGCTCCTTTAAAGGGAAAAAAAGAAGTGTACAAGAAAAAAATCTTTTCAGTACTTTCATCCCACTAAAATTGAATAGTAGCATCAAGAAAAGTACCTAATTAAGTATGATGCTCTCATCACAGTTCTGGAAACCTAAAAGGGAAACTCTCTCACCAATGATCATCTCAAGCCAGAAAACAGTCTTAATGTATCTCAAAAGAAGTATGTCACGTCTTGCTTTGGAGAAGTTTTGTTCAATAAAATGATTCTACTAGCTATGTACACAATAGTGTCCTACAACTTCTATGGAAAGCACATTACCGGCTTCAGCATATAAATATGTATCCTTAAGCATAATTTCCTGCAATTATAGATTCTAGGTTACCCCTAAATCACTAGTTTTAAAAGTGAAATTAAAATTAATTTATGGGAACAAAGAAGAAATATTCTTATGGCAAAGGGAATAAAATATGCCATCTTACAAGAAAAAAAAGATAGTTAATTAAGGTTCAAAAAGTGATTCACATTAAAGAATCAGAATTTTCTACTCAAAATTTGAAATTACAAATTATTTTGTATGGTAGGTAGGGGATGACTATTTCCGTTTAGTATAATTTTATACAAATTACAGGGAAGTTTTTTCTTAAAAATCCAGAACAGCAAAGCCTACCCACTGTCTACCCCTCTACTCCTCCACTAAATTATACTTCCTATACAGCCACATTGTAACTTTTGCCCTCCTGCTGAATCTAATTTTTAGGGAAAATAAAGGAAGAGCATACAAATTCTGCCCCAGAAATAAGCTAAAGTGTTCTTGAGCTAAACTATAAGTCTAAGTAAAATAGGATCTGGTTAGGAGCTAGCTCTGGTTTTATTTTAAATACACTTTATTTAAATCAGCATTAGTTAACTTTAATCTAACATTACTAATTCAATCACAGTGGTCTCAGTCAATCTACTTAACTCTTGAGAAGCTGGAGCAAATAAAAGATCTCTGTGAAGTTAGAGTTTCACTAAGGTGTTGCTAATTTCTTTTTCACTTCTAGGTGCTCTTCACTAGGAAGGCTTTTTGTGTAGTGAAGTTCCTCAATAGTCGGACTGCGTGGGTTTGAAATCCAGCTCCAACACACTGCCTAGGCAAGCTGCTTAACCTCTAAGACTCAGTTTTCTTTTTTTTTCTTTTGAATTTTATTTTATTTATTTTTTTATATAGCAGGTTAAGACTCAGTTTTCTGCAAGAAAAAAGGGACTAAATACTTTCCTCATACAGTTGTTATCAAGATTTTTTTTAAAAATACACATAAAATGTTTGGCATTAAGACCTAGTCAAAAGAAATAAAGAGGGCTTCCCTGGTAGCACAGTGGTTAAGAATCCACCTGCCAATGCAGGGGACACAGGTTCGATCCCTGGTCCAGGAAGATCCCACATGCTGTGGAGCAACTAAGACCGTGTGCCACAAGTACTGAGCCTGCGCTCTAGAGCCTGCAAGCCACAACTACTGAGCCCACGTGCCACAACTTCTGAAGCCAGCGCGCCTAGAGCCCATGCTCTGCAACAAGAGAAGCCACTGCAATGAGAAACCCGCGCACCATAACAAAGAGTAGCCCCGCTAGCTGCAATTAGAGAAAGCCCGCAGGCAGCAACGAAGACCCAACGCAGCCAAAAATAAATTAATTAATTAATTAATTAAAATTTTTAAAAAAAAGAAAGAAAGAAAAGAAGGAAGAAAGAAAGGGAAGAAGACAGCTATTAATATTGTCACTACTTGCTTCATAGAAAGCCACCTCCAGTAGGAAAGAGATGTTCCATCTGCACACCGTGGAACAGAGACTCTTCTTATAGCCACTGAAGGCTATGGAAAGGAACTTCACTAAAAAGATGCTAGAAGCATGAAGCAGATGATGCATTTCAGCAAGCCAAACTCAGTCACTTTTCTACCAAGAGGACAGAGTCCTTAAACTTTGCACAGGTTTGTTTACCTTGGTATCATTATGGAACACAGTGGTAGACAAAAAGCAAAACTTTTTAAACAATGGAAGTACTTCTAAATATAAATTTTTAATGTAAATTATTTTATAGCTAGCTTTCTCACATTACTTTCTTTTTGACCTTCATTCACTCAACAAACATTTGTTGAGCATCTATGAGTCTCTTGGAATACAGTGAACAAACGATCAAAGCCCTCAAAGAACTAACATTTTCGTGGTGAGAAAGACAATAAATAATCATAATAAGTAAATTTTATAGTATATGCTTCAAGGAGGTAACTATTATGGGGGAAAAACAGACTAGGGTAGGGGAACTTGGAAGTGCAGGAGGAGAGTGGCGGTTGCCATTTTAAACAGGGTGGTCAGCGTAGGCTTCCTTGAGAAGGTGCTACTTAAGAGATTTGGAAGAGGTAAGGAAGTTAGGCATGAAGATTTATCTAGGTACAGGTAACAGCCCAAGGCAAGCACTTGCCTACACCATCACCACGATCTAACAAATAAGCAAAAATGTTGTCTCTTACTAATATCACCTTCTCCCAAGAAAAACCTGTGCTAGCAAAACCAAAAAAAAAAAAATTATATTAATTCATTCAACAAATGTTTAGCTAAGGACACAGAAGAGAACATGATATGCACCACTTTCTATTCTCAACTATAAAGACCTCAGCAAGGGGACTGAGGTTGACTACAAAGTTCTGAAGTGTAAGAAATATGGTTTTTTTCTGTTATTTAGCTTATTGGGCCTTCACTTCACTGCTTTTCAAAAAAAAAAAAAAAAAAAGGCAGATTTACAGAAATCTGTCCTCCAGATAAGGTGGGATGATACTACCTACAGTGAAAATATCTCAAAGTCTCTATTCTTTAAAGCACAGATATTGGCCCCTTAAGTTTCTTCACCTAAAGAGTTGAAAATTTCAAAAGTACTAACAATGATATTATATTAACATCTTCTCCCCCTGCCTCCAACAGGCCAAAACATTGCTACTGGGAGTCTAATAATTTTTCTAACACTTTTCCAAGATCCACTTCAATTGTAGAAAAAATGTGATCTACCAAGTACATGGTGCTATATGCCATGCACCATGGTAGCTAAGTAAGAGGTCTCTGCTCTCCAAGACCTCATCATGTGGTATGGAAAAACATATGCATTATATATCTTTTATGCTATTTACTACTTCAAAAGTAAGTATAGCTCATAATACCACTTAGTTGCAAAGAAAAATACTATGAATTTTTTTCCCTCAAATCCCAACCAAAAGGTTGTATTTATAGAGTTGAAAACACATTTTACAAACCCTTACACTATAAAAAATTACAATCTTAGCAGAATATATTTTATATCATTTATCTGATCCCACTTAGCAACTAGAGAGTAAAAGCTTAGAAAGTTAAGAGACCCACAACAAGAAATGTCATATAAAAGGAACCAAATGGGGCTTCCCTGGTGGCGCAGTGGTTGAGAATCTGCCTGCCAATGCAGGGGACATGGGTTCGAGCCCTGGTCTGGTTAGATCCCACGTGCCGCGGAGCAGCTAGGCCCATGAGCCACAATTACTGAGCCTGCGCGTCTGGAGCCTGTGCTCCTCAACAAGAGAGGCCGCGATAGTGAGAGACCCGTGCACTGCGATGAAGAGTGGCCCCCGCTTGCCACAACTAGAGAAAGCCCTCGCACAGAAACGAAGACCCAACACAACCATAAATAAATAAATTTAAAAAAAAAAAAAAGAAAAAGAAATAATTCTAAAAAAAAAAAAGGAACCAAATGGAATATATTTATTGATTACTTTATTTTTCCCCAATTATGTTAACGGATATTTTAAGATTAGTTGAAAACAAGTTTCTACATATTAAGGCATGTATGCAAGAGAAAACAGAGGACCAAAAGAAAAAAGAGTAGCACACTTTAACCTCATGCCCTGATCTACTTTTCAATTAAGTGCACAAATCCTGAAAAACACTCCTAAGTATTTATGGCTAGAAGCGTTTCTCTTCTAACCTCAACCATCAGTCTCCTCTTAGGACTGGCCTAAATAAAATGGTAACATGCTGTTATATGCTTCACCCAACTTAGCATTACATTAGCTGGCTGTGTAGTCCATGTTTTCAAGGTATCGTACATAGAGCAGAAGTACTTTGTCTCTTTCTACTTAAATGGCCTATCAGGCATATTAGAGCTGCCCTGTCATCATGTTTTACCAATGAGATTAGCAAATATGAAAACTGTCAGCAAGGATATGAAAAAATAGGTGTACTCTCAAACTGCAAATACTCTTTGACCCAGCAGTTCCACTTCTGGGAATTTATCCCAAAAGACAACCCACGAAGAAAATTATTCGCTACAACATTGTTTCTAATAGGAAAAGATAGCAAGACTCCATTTCTCAACCTCCCTTGCATTCAGATGTGGCCATGAACTAAGTTCTGGCTAACAAAACCTGACTGGAAGTGTCCTGAAGTAGCAGCTTCTAGAAACCTCCCTGTAAAAAGGCTGGCATGTAAACGTTTGCCCCCTCTTGCATCCTCCTGCTGCTTAGAATGGGCTGCAGTAGTTGGAGATCCAGCTAGGTCAATGAGGACAAGAGCAACATGCAGCAGAGCTGTAAGAGCATAGAAAGAATCCAGGCAATCACTGTGGGATGGGGGTGGGGCTGCCAGGCAGGGGACAAGGGGAATGAGGATAGACTAAAGGGCTATCTTGACTGCAGCGTTTGCTACACAGGTACATCCAACTGTCAAAACTTATCGAACTATCCACGTGTTTCTGTGAATTTTACTGTAATTATTATGCCTCAAAAAGAGAGAAAGAGAAAAGAGTATGCCATGAGTGCTATACCAGCCCTAGAACACTTACCTGAACTTTTATAAGAGAAATACTTCATTGTTTAACCCACTATTAGTTTAGCTTTTCTATCACTAATACACTCTTCGTATGCCAATATGTAAAGAATGAAAAAATCAAGTGAAAAAGGCAAGATAATGTTACGTAGAATATGCTACCATTTATTTATTTTTTAATAAATTTACTTTTAATTTATTTATTATTTTTGGCTGCATTGGGTCTTTGTTGCTGCGCACGGGCTTTCTCTAGCTGTAGCGAGCGGGGGCTACTCTTCGTTGTGGTGCGCGGGCTTCTCATTGTGGTGGCTTCTTGTCGCGGAGCACGGGCTCTAGGCAGGTGGGCTTCAGTAGCCGTGGCTCGTGGGCTCTAGAGCACACGCTCAGTAGTTGTGGCGCACGGGCTTAGTTGCTCCGCGGCATGTGGGATCTTCCCAGACTAGGGCTCGAGCCCGTGTCCCCTGCATTGGCAGTTGGGTTCTTAACCACTGCACCACCAGGGAAGCCCTATGCTACCATTTATGTTTTTAAAGGTAGGGAAAATAGACTATACACCAGAAGACTATAAACTAGTAACAGTGGTTGCCCTAGTGAGGGAAAAGTATGCCCAAGGCACAGAATAGAAAATATCTCACTTTCTGCACCTTTCACATTTTGAACCATGCAAACACATTACCTATTTAAAAAATAAATGTTCTTTAATCCTATTAAACAAAATTAAATATTTCGTTTAACTTTTTTGAAATTTTGGTATATGCAGATTTTAATGATTTGAAGACTTACTTTGACTTTAGTTTCAAGATGATCCCACACTGAACTTAATTACTGAGACCACTAGATACAAAAATGACAAAAGAATAAAAAGTGTTGGAAGGGGTAAAAAGGGAAGGAGAGTGCTGAGAACTCTTCTTTTGAGGAAAACAGCAAGAAAACATTTTAACCAAAAAGAGAAGCACTGGGGTCATTCTACTGCTGGAAATATATACTATGTATCTTTTAATTTCTCATTATCTGCTTTTAATGAAAAACAAACAAAAGCAGCTAGCTAAATCAAAAAGGCCAACAAGGCTTTTCTCTGATTAGCTGAAGGAATCAAACAAAAGGTTCTTTCTTGTTAGGAGTATAGATTCTGAAGAGTTACAAATAGTAATGTGAAAGTCTCCGTATCAGATTAGAAATTGAAATAAAATGAGGATTTCTGAGAAATTTATCAAATTGACTTGGTTTTCTGTTCTCAACACTATTTTGTAACGTGTATATATAAATCCTGTTAAGTTTTTATGGTGTAAACAGTATAACAAAAGAGTTACTCGGATTTCCCTGGTGGCACAGTGGTTAAGAATCCACCTGCCGATGCAGGGGACATGGGTTCGAGCCCCGGTCCGGGAAGATCCCACATGCCGCGGAGCAACTAGGCCCGTGAGCCACAACTACTGAGCCTGCGCTCTAGAGCCCGCGAGCCACAACTACTGAAGCCCGGGCGCCTACAGCCCGTGCTCCACAACAAGAGAAGCCACCGCATTGAGAAGCCCACGCACCGCAACGAAGAGCAGCCCCTGCTCGCTGCAACTAGAGAAAGTCTGTGCGCAGCAACAAACACGCAACGCAGCCAAAAGTAAGTAATAAATAAATAAATTTATGTAAAAAAAAGTTACTGAAAATCTACTACTCTTAAATAGACCATTTAATTTTGTCAGTTGCCCAAGCCTTGGCCTATACATTCATGTATTTTTGTGTATGATTAGTATATATATTTTATATACCATTTTCACATACTTATTTCTATGTAATGATAATTAAGTTGAATGAAATAAAAAATATTCACTTTATAAATCCATAAAATTTGGGATTTTTATTTTTAAAAGGTAACTCAGTAAGGGGTTTCCCTGGTGGCGCAGTGGTTGAGAGTCCGCCTGCCAATGCAGGGGACACGGGTTCGTGCCCCGGTCCGGGAAGATCCCACGTGCCGCGGAGCGGCTAGGCCCGTGAGTCATGGACGCTGAATCTGCGTGTCCGGAGCCTGTGCTCCACAACAGGAGAGGCCACAACAGTGAGAGGCCCACGTACCACAAAAAAAAAAAAAGAAAAAAAAAAGGTAACTCAGTAAGAAAGCCCTATCTCTTGCTCTAATTCCGGAAGATGACTATTCAGATCCTAAGTCAGAGGCCACCAACCATTTACTGATGATCCCAACTACCAACAACCTCTTAAGTGACAAATACATACAAATAAACCCAGAAAAAGGAGGCATCATTTACATGCTCTTGCTGATAACAGTAAAAATATTAAATTGTTTCTAACAGGGTTGGATGGTCACAAACAAAATCTCTAACCCTTTAGAAATTCCTAGTAGCTACTATGGAAATTTCTTGGGGCCTCTGGCACACAAGTAGGCATAGACAATATCATTAAGCCCTTCAAAGTAAATCCTTCTGAAGGCAAAGACTATATTTTCCAATACAGTACTGTGTATTATCCTATAAAGATTTCAGCAACAAAGACTAAATGAACATTCAAATGTAGAAGGCTCAAAGTAGGCATAGAATTAACATTTGGTGAACTGAACACTAACAGTTTAGAAACAAAGACAGTGCACATGGAAATGAAATTAAGCTTTACTTCTCTGAATAAGATGTCTACACTAAAAGCATACAAATGACAAATTTCTTAAAAACTGAGTAATTATACTGAGGTTCATTAATGAAGGCTTGACTTTTTCCAAAGGGGGAAAAAACAGATCTGCTATCTGCCAAGAACACTAAATTGAAATCTTCAAAAGTGGTACTGCTATTACCTTAGTAAACCAGTAACACTAATATCCTTTGCAAGTAGAAAGGTGAGAAGTTATGCTCATTGTTTTTGAAAAATTGTAAAGGGAAAAGGTAAAGATTAATTTCCTCCTAACTTCTCCTGAACTATCAATTTGGAGGAAAGAAAAATGGACCAATCAAATTAATTTCATATAATATTCTCAAAGAATACGAAATAAACGGCATAAACACAAGGATAGGGGTTACTCAGATTCAATTCTAACAAATTATTACTTGATTCTATAGGAAACAAATCAGTAATTGTCAGACCAGTCCTTAAGGGACTTACTCAAAAAGCCAAAATCTTAAGAATTCTATTGGACTATAAACTGTGGTCAAGAGGTAACACGTATCTAAATCAGAACCATTTAACAAGAGAAGACTCAACAGGTGTTTGGTAAAAGAAATGCCTGGAAACACTGGGAACACATGAAAAGAATTTTAATAAAATGAAACCATAATATTTATGTAACCCAACAAATGAGTTGGCAAGCAAATTTTAATCTCCAAAATTACTCATATCTTTTAAAGAGGCATAGTCCCCTTCTTTCCATGTCCCCTAAAAAGGGAAAATCCATGACATTTTAATAAAGGAACAATTCTTTAAAAAGGCTTTACAACTCCTCATTCTCTACTAAAATAGAACAATTAAAATTCAAGCAGAATAGGGAATTCCCTGGCCGTCCAGTGATTAGAACTCCGCATTTCCACTGCAGGAGGCATGGGTTCCATCCCTGGTGGGGGAACTAAGATCCTTCAAGCTGCGTGGCACAGCAAAAAAAAAAAAAAAAAAATTCAAGCAATATAGACAAGATAGTCAAAGTTGGTTCACAAAATAAAACAAGGTAACAACTACAGTAAGAATCAAGTAACTTTTTGGTAATATACACAAAAATATTAGGTAACTGATAACATTTGTAATACAGAGGCTAAGCCCCTAGATCAAATAAAGGAGAGGAAATAATTCATTTGTTAGATTCAGAAACAAAACAATAGCTAACATGGCTAAAGTTTTCACTTAAATTCCAAGGCCATGAAATTTTTAAACATCAGTAGTTTTAAAATGTGTTATACTGTCATTTTTAAGTGCAAAAATGTTATACTATATATGCAAAAATGTTATACTATATGTTATACTATATGTTATAAAATATATGCAACTAGAGTGTAAAATTATGTTTTAATATACAACCTCCTACTAATACAAACAAAAATGTGGATTTTCCAGAAAAGTTAGTATTTATCTGGACTTTAATAATCAATTCTATTAATGATACGGCAGGGGAACCCACAAGGTGTTAAGATAAACAATAAAAAGACAAAAGAATAAATTCTTAAATTTAAGACTGGTACTTGCCAAAGAATACACAGATCTGTAAATAGTGCTAAGAGAAAAAGTGACAGAAGTTAACTAATGCACTGAGCATAATGCCTGGAGTATAAAACATGCTACCCTTTTTTTCAGTAAATGAATAAATAAAAGGCCTTGAAATTCCACAAGTTAAAAATGGTGGTATATAACCATTTTATCAAGCTAACCACATAGCATGTTGAATAAAACATAGGCAAAGAAAATGTCAAATGAAAAATAGGATTCCTAAAGCATAAAGCTATAGACCTTCTACGGACTTTTCAGGATCCATTTTCATAGTCCTTGTAGTATCCCAAATAAGCTTGACTATTGTGATGATGGTATAGCTCTTCAACTAGAATACAGCCTGAACCAGAGAAACCTAACCCCAAGGGCTGAAGTGGTGTGTAGAAAGTACCTAGAACCTCCAGAGAACATTCCTGATGACTGAACTTGAAATCAAATCTCTTGCCCTACTTTGGAAACAAGCTTGCCTCTCCTGGTTCCTGGACAATAGACCAAATGTGTCCTTTGAGACTTCCTTACCAAACTCAAATTTCATCTTCAGAAACTCCAGCTTAATCAATAATTCCCTACAGTAGTTCCAAGAGTGATTTCAGAGCTTTAGATAGACTATTTTTATATTATTATTTAAAATACATTATTTTTAAAATTTTTAATTTTCAAGAAGCAAATGAACACTTTAATACACAAAGTCCTATAACTGAATCTGCTAGAAGGTGTCTCAGTTAAACAGAAAAATGGAAAAAAAAATTTTTTTTAAAGGTACAAATTTAAATAGCCCAGGTATGTCCTTAAAGATAAGGGGAAAAAGCTAAGCCTTCAATTATGTGTCTACAATTTGGGGATATAAGATATGAAAGCTTAGAATTTAGTAGAGGAGAGAAGACTAATACACATGAAACAAAGAGTAATAAATAACGGTATAAAGTGCTAAGTGGCTAAGTACTCAATTTGGGATGTTTATAAACTCAGATGATGGGGGAAATTATCTTTACTTTCAGTAACCTCCAACTGAAATTTAGCATTTCCTTCTATCGGGAAGTCAGTCAGACCACAATAATATTAACAATATCTGCCACTGTCAGTAGTAGAAATCATAGATATTTTCCTATCACACAATCGTAAGTTGCAGACACCTCCAAACAGTGACAATGTTCATCATTACTTGTAAATTATTAGACCCACGCTAAATCTTATTATTTAACACAGAAGCACATGTTACTATCTCATAATTTAAAAAAATATTTTGATAACTGTATTTTGATGTAACTGGTTTTCTTTGTAATCCTATGTAATTTAAAAATACTACTCAGAAAACGGGTCCAATAGGCTTCAGACTGCCAAAGGTGTCTATGGAGCAAAAACTGTCAAGAGCCCTGCCCTACAGCTTCTATAGAAGCACTCTCCTTCCCCACCTCTGGATTTGATGACAGAAGGACATAGAGCTTGAGGTGCTGACAAACACACTGTAACCACAAAGGGACAACACCATGGAAGCAGAGCTTATTAAATAAAGGAAATAAGAAGAAGATGAGATTCTGACCACCTAAGTACAAGTGGATCAAGCTTCATCTTTGGTCTTTTTAGTACTACAAGCCAGTAAATTTGATTTGGTTTCCTGTTATACTCACTACACTCAACATCTAAATGGTACAGCTGATTGCAATAGTTTCTATCTCAGGAAACCAGAGCAATATCCATTTCTTGGCATAGCAACAGCAAAATTACAAAAGGATTCACTTTACCACCATTAGGGAATCTGGGGAAAATGAGTTTAGTTTTTCACAAACCAAGTGTGCTGAAGACTCACTCAATACGCACTCCAATCCACTCTCACATGGACTTCCTATTTTACAGAGGCTGTAGAGCTAAAAACTACATTTTCCAGATGCCTTTGAAGCTAAGGTTTCACATAAGACCTAAGTGTGGCCAAGCAGCCCACTTAAGATATAGAGAGCAGAAAGTAACATGTAATGATGTTCCTGCCCAAGGAAGTTAAAATTTCTGCCACATGTGGTGGCCCGTAATGGCAGTAGCTCCCTTATCAGGCAAGTTCTACAGTGTCTCTGTGGTGTTTGTTCTAGAAGTTCAGTCTAATCTGTTCATTCAGCCTACTCAACATTTACCTATCTCTTTCTTAATAAATCCCATTTGCTACAGCTACTTAGAGCAAATGCTCTTGCTACAGATTCTTGAAAAATAAATACAAAGTAAACATGGATGTAAAAAAAAGCAGCATCTGTGTGATGAATCTGGAGACTGGGATTGACATATATACACTAATATGTATAAAATGGATAACTAATTAAGAACCTGCTGTATAATAAATAAATAAAATTCAAAAGAAAAAAAAAACAACAGTATCCTATTGCCAGTTAGAAACCTAACAAGAGTTAACAGCTTATGGACACAGATATAGGCTTGACCTGGAAAGCATTATAACTGAGAAGCCTTAAGAGCTAAGGGCCAGATTACAAGGAGCACAACAAGAGTCAAGAACAGAGCTTTAGACAGACTCAAGATATAGAGAACAAACTAGTGGTTACCAATTGGGGGTGGGGGAGTAAGAGGTGTAAACTATTAGATATAAAATGAGCTACAAGGATATATTGCACAACATGGGGAATATAGCCAATATTTTATAATAACTATAAATGGACTATAACCTTTAAAAATTGTGAATTACTATATTGTACACCTGTTAACATATAATATTGTACAGCAACTATACTTCAATTAAAAAAAAAAAGAAGAGAACAGAGCTTTAGATAGTTTGGATCTGGAAGAGAAAGAATTGAAGGCCAAGCTGATAAATCAGAAGAAATCAGAGATAGGCAAAGAACCGAAAGGAGAGAATTCAAAAAATGAAGATGTCTTCTGTACAACTAAATACCAAAGATGACAAATGGGCTAGGAATTTAACTAAAAGATCCGTTTTTCACATTACTTCCTTTCTCAAAGATTGTCCTGAGTAAAAAATAATGCTCAAACTCCCTCCATAATTGGGTCCCTCGTCTGCTACTGCAGCTTCATACCATAACTTTTTCTTTTTGTTTTTTTAATACCATACTTTTACTCAGTCTTTTTAAAATAAATAAGTAAATAAACTCTCTTCTCCAGATCCCAAAATAAATGCCCAATCCAAGGCCCACACCTAGGAAGCTTTGTCTGGCAGTCCCAGTTGCCTCCTCTGAATTCATGTAACATTTATCAGACACCTAATTAAAATCCAAACTAAATTACAAGCTTAAAGAGAGCAGAGGCTATGTTCTTCATTTCTTTATATTCTGAACACCCAGCATAATGCCACTCAAATGCACTGCTAACAGCTAGGCCCTTTCAACAGGTAGTTTCAGAAGAGTGGAAGTAAGACTGCAGGAGATTAAAAATTTAATTAAATTGACTTGGAAGGTGAACAAAGAAAGCTTCCGTAGAAATGGTAATGTTCTATATCTTGACAGGGTTATGGGTTAAATAGATGTATGAACTTGTCCAAACTAAGGGACAAGTTAAACTATTTGTTTACTTATTTAATAAGTAAACAAATAGTTCATGATAGGCATGCAGAAGTATTTACTGGTAAAGTATACTTACTTTGAAATACAACCAAAATATAAGATGGATTGATAAATACATAGAGGGTAGAATGGATGGATAAATAGATAAGCAAATACAGCAAAATAAGAATTACAGAATCTACATTGTGGATATTTAGATATTCATATTCAATGTATAAACACTTCTTGCAACTCTTCTGTGATTGGCATTTTCATGATAAAATGTTAGGGGAAAAAAGCAGAGTGGAAATAATGTGAGGCTTACATTATTTCAGAAGTTTGTCAATTAAAGGATTGACCTTAGAGAAGAAAAGGAAGGTATATATACATGCCTCTGAGAGAGGGATGTCTGGATTGTTCCTCTCCTCTCTACCTCAAGTCTTAGACTGCCTATACAGACTAGTTCTGGCCTTGAGTGCTTGCTCTTGCCTGAAAGAAAATGCTCTCACTAAGCTCCCTTCATTCTAGCACAATCCAAACCTGTGGAGCCTGACCCCTTTGTCTGTCTTGGGCTATGATAATCTGTTCCCTATTCTTTTTACCTGAGCTTCTAATACCTCCTTAACTGACCTTTAGACGAAACCTCTGGCCAATCTGCATAACATAAATGGTTCATCCTCTTGGTCCAATTCTTGCCCTTCAGACCCATGGCCCCCATGGCAAGGGAATGTTAAAACAAATGTCACACAGTCCCTGGCTGAGGACCTGGCAGAGAGGTACTCAAAACATGTTTGTTAGATGAATAAAACCCATGCCTGCTAATAATATAATACACACATAAATAGAGCTTAGTTTCACATTTAAATCTACATTGTGCTGAGGGTTGAAAATGTGTGTGCTAAGTTTCTGGAGTTGAACATTTAAAAAGGGGAGATCTGGAGCCTCTTCTGTGAAGAGCAAACCAGAAGACAGAGCTGGAAACAGAAGGTTGACAAACTCTTTCAACTGACATTAAGAAACACCTACATTTAAATTATTAATGCTTTTCCCAGATAATACAGTACATTCATCAGCTTCAAAGTGCCATAAACATGAACTACAGGGGGAAAGATAAATTATGCAACAGTAAGAATGGATAGGAATTCAACTTCCAATGACCTAAATGCACTTGGGAGTTAATTTGCTTTTTGTTACTGTAGCTTCCAAAGGACTGCAGATTATGCACTTGCTGAATTTTGCCTTTGTCACACATGACCTAACAAGGAAGGCATTCATTCTACCATAGTAGCTTCTCTCAAGTATCTGGTTCTAAACAGCTGCAAATTTTGGAAGATAACACTGAATGATGTTTCTAACCATTAGTAGTTCTCTCCCCAACAAATATGAAAACAAGATTAAGGTTTACTAGAGTATCAAAACTGTGCAAATTAAACTGGCTGAGCATAAAGTTATTAGAAAATAAAGTAGAGGACACGGGTTCGTGCCCAGGTCCAGGAAGATCCCACATGCCATGGAGTGGCTGGGCCCGTGAGCCATGGCCACTGAGCCTGCGCGTCCGGAGCCTGTGCTCCGCAATGGGAGAGGCCACAACAGTGAGAGACCCGCGTACCTCAAAAAAAAAAAAAAAAAAGAAAAGAAAGTAGAAAATTTGTACAAGAATTTAAATTCTAGATGTTATATTAATAGAATTGATCCAATAAACATATCCTAAAGAATTTCTAAAATACAACACTTTCATTGTTCACATTTGCTTTTACCTGTCAGAAAGATGCTATATCACTAATGACTGGCTGATATAGTCCCTTAAATGCTGTAACTGGATAAAATGACAAAATATTTCAAAATAATACCGATCTCAAATAAATTTCCATTTATAAGAAGTGGAAGCTGCTTCCTAGACCCAAAACTGCTAGGCCTGGGTGAAAAATAACCTGCCAAAAGTAGAAACAAACTGTAAAAATGTTTCAGAGTGTTATGTGTTATGGCTGGTGAAACGGTTATACAACTATACAAAGAAGCTGGTTTTTTTACACCTGTCATTGTTCCTAGGTCATATCAGAATACATGAAGACATTTATTCTCCACCTATCAACTCATTTTTTAAAAATAAATTTATTTATTTTATTTATTTATTTTTTGGCTGTGTTGGGTCTTCATTGCTGCACACGGGCTTTCTCTAGTTGCGGCAAGCGGGAGCTACTCTTCGTTGCAGTGCAAGGGCTTCTCACTGTGGTGGCTTCTCTCTTCTCTCATTGTGGAGCACGGGTTCTAGGCGTGCGGGCTTCAGTAGTTGTGGCACACGGGCTCAGCAGTTGTGGTGCACGGGCTTAGTGGCTCCAGGGCATGTGGGATCTTCCCAGACCAGAGATCAAACCCGCATTGGCAGGTGGATTCTCAACCACTGCGCCACTAGGGAAGCCCCTATCAACTCATTTTTCATAAAAAAAATCATAACTGCTAAACACCATTGAGGAGGAAAAAACGTACTGCCAAGGAGAAGCTATTTTATTATCAGCACTTATATGTCTTTCAACTCACATGTAGTTTGACTTTCACCATATACCCTAGTACATTTAATTTACACAGATCCACGTAGTCTCCCCCAGAAAGGCTCCCTGGAAAAGACACATGCAAGTGTCCTTTCTGTACCTCCTTCAACTTCATTACATAATATCTTGTCATGATCTTTTCATTTTAAAGAGTAGGTTGATTAACACCCTCAAAATCAGCAATTTCATGTTAATTTGGTACTTATCAGTCTTGAAGATCCAAAAACCCAAATTTTGTCTTTAGAGCCTTAACACTGTCACCACACGATTCCTAATTTCTTAAAATAAATATAAATATAAAGTAATTTTCAAGTACTGCACAAAATGCTATAGAATTTCCAAATACAGTAAGCATTAAAATGAGATTTACAGGAACACCTTGTTTTGTAAACTTCCAGTCAAATCTAATGGTAATTAACAAGGGTAAATTTTTGCTTTCATTTTCTACAAAAACGTAGTAACAGAGCATGACTTCCACCAGCATGTTGATGCAGAATCTAGACAGACAATACCTTATCAATCACTTTTAAAGAGCAAATAAGAGAAGGAAGTATTAACAACAAAAAAACCCTAACATTACAAGTCAAGGTCAGTGGGGACGGGCTGAGGACTCCTATCCAAGCTTCCTGCTGAAGACACTAAATTGTAATTATGCTTCAATTTTAAGCCATCTACCTCTCAAACTAGATCCTATTTAAATGATTTTATAGAGAGGAAGAAATGAGCAAAAGTACTGAGATGCTGCAATACCTGAAGAGAGTCATTAATGGCAGGTGACTAGCTTCTCTTCTGGCCTGATCTCTTTTGGAAGAAAAGCAATATTCATAGGCAGGGCATTTTTTTTTTAATTCTGTAGTTTCATATTTGAAAGCATTACAGATGTAATATTAGTTACTTGTCCAGGCAAGCAGTCCTGGTATATGTTATTATACTGTTACAGCCCAGTCTCAGTAAGAAAACAAGGAAAATCCTTGTTGTTGAGCTATAAGCATAGGAAACCCTCAACTATCCATGGACAGGGACAACCTGGATAAATTAAATCCCCAGGTAATTATTATTTAAGAAGAATGTTGGATTAATTCAGAACTCCTCCTCCCTTCTTTACAAAAGAAAAAGTTGACTTAAAATCTCCTCTCTCTCTTCCAGACCACTAACAAAGAAAGCAAATAGGTAGATATACGATTTCAAAATTGTCTAGCAAAAAGGAGTAAGGCAAATAATTATCAGCACTCGAACTGGTTCTATTTTTTCCAGCAATTCCGATCACAAGCCATCAAACTATGAGTTTAGCTTTCTCAAATGCATTTACATTAAACACCCACCCATCCACCCCCCACAAAAAAAAAACCTCCTGACTGAGATTTTCCTAAATCATATGGGTCTTACTGAACTGTACTAACAATATTCGAAATGGAAGTTAAAGAACTTAACAACTATTACATTAAAATTGTAAAATGCTGATATCGAACAACTTTCGATTCAAAATCTCTGCAATGCTAGGCGTTGACAGAAGCTTTACCTTCCTTTTTCTCCCCTCCCGGCCCTCCTGGCCCTTCTGCGTGTCAAGCTCCCCGCCGGAGTCTGCATGACATCACAGCTCATCTCTTGGAACCCCCTGACGTCACAGACACGCTAAACCACAGCACTATGACTTCATCGGGACTGGGGTGGAACCGCAGTCGACTTGCGCCAGCCCGGAGGCTAGAGAAGCTTCCGAGCCTCGGTCCTGCCAGGTCCCCGAAGAAGGTTAAGGACAGGCGCCAGCTCACCTGCGCTGGGACGGGGAAGGACGGAGCGGTAGAGCCCCGGCGGGCGCGACAGGGCGAGGCTACCCCCACCCAGGGCCCGATTTCCTCACCGGCCGCCGGTCCCGGGGGTGGGAGAGCCGACCTGGAGCCTCCCCACGGCCTATCCCGGATCTCCTCCGCTTCAGCCCTGACCCGGGACCCCACTCCCGCCCGCCGGCCTGCCCGACCCTCCGTGCCCCGTGGGGGCGCTCAGCGCCCGGCCCGTGTGCGGGCAGAGGACGCCCCCGGACGAGGTGCGGGCCGCCGGGTCCTTGCCCCAGACCGAGCCCCGGACCCGCGGGCGGCGCCCCCGCCCCCACCCGCCCGGCGCCCCGAGAGCGCAGGCGGCCGGCGGGAGGGGGCGGGGAGCGGCCACGGTGGCCGCCGCCAGACCCCGACCGCGCCGCTCTCACGCCACGCCCCACCCCGGCCCAGACCCACCTGCGCTCCTGCCCCGGCCGGGGCCTGGCCCGGGGCTGCACACCGCGATACAGCGGCGGCGGCAGTTGGCCTGGCTCGCTCCCCACCGCTGAGGCGGACCGAGCGCCCAGCGCGGCGCGGCGGAGCCCAACGCTCGCCCCGAAACCCATTTGTTTGGCTAGAACGGCGTGACGTCACGCGCCGGCCCAATCGACGGTTGGCCAGGGGAGGGGCCGCGGAGCCAGGGAGTCGCAGCGCCCCTGCCGGGATTCTGCGACACTTCGGACGCTGGGGGTGCGAAGAGTGGGGGACTTAAAAAAGGGAGAACCGGGTGAGGCATCTTCGGGCCCCCAAGTGGTGAAGAGTGAAAGCTCGAGTAAGACCTGAAGAGAAAGGAATCAACCCCTCAGGCTAGCCAGAATGGTAGTAACGCCAGTGTTCAACAGCCAATAGACATGACAAATCTACTAATAATACTCATGGGTGGATGTGGAGCTATAAATGGTGTTAGATTACTGTTAGATAACCTAGTAGACTTGGGTTCAAATTTTGCTTCTGCTACTGTCGGGAGGCTGGGCTTCAGAGTTCTCATTTGTAAAATGAAGGAGTTGAAAGAGTCCTTTATGTTATTCTTTTCTATGCAAATCATGGCAGGAATATCTACCAGCAAGCTGATAAACTTTGAGGTTGACAGTCTCAAAATATGATCTTTAGAAGTTTAAGAGATTGTAAATGATGACTATAAGAAGTTTTTAGTATTTTACTTAATACTTTCAAATCAGAGTGCCAGTGAGGACCCTTTTACACTCAGCCTTTAAAATGCTAATTGCTTTCACTGTAAAAATAATTTTAACCACATCATAAAACATGAGGACAATAAAGAAAAAAAATCCTTCACTCTAACACAGCCACTCAGCATTCAGCTTATTTTCTTTTAGACCTTTTGTCTCATGCATATTTATTTTACAGTTTTGTGATCATAGTGTACACAAAATTTTGGATCCTGGTGGGTTTTGGGTTTTTTGGGGTTTGGGGGGGGTTTTCTTTCATAACTATTTCTGCTATTTCTACATAAACTTCATAAACACTTTAACAGCTGCATAAAATTATATTAGGCGGACATACAAATTTTACCAAATTCTTTGTTCTTGGACTTACTTATTTCCTTCCCTTTCTGCTGTTATAAAGAAACCATAGGACATTCTCATGAATGTAAATCTTTAAAGATAAATACCCAGAAATGAAATTTCTAGTTGAAAGAGTATCACCACTTTTATAGTTACTAATACAAACTGCCAAAATGCATTTTAAAAGGTTGTACCAAGTTTCATTTAAATCTGCAGCTTTGATTTTAGCCAGCCCTTTTAAAAAGTAGTTTTGTCCAGTTATAAAACCACTCTTTTTTTTTTTAATTTACTTATTTATTTATTTTTTGGCTGCATTGGGTCTTCATTGCTGTGCGCGGGCCTTCTCTAGATGCGGCGAGCGGGAGCTACTCTTCGTTGTGTGCACGGGCTTCTCATGGCGGTGGCTTCTCTTGTTGGAGAGCACTGGCTCTAGGTGCGTGGGCTTCAGTAGTTGTGGCTCACGGGCTGTAGAGCACAGGCTCAGTAGTTGTGGCGCACGGGCTTAGTTGCTCCGTGGCATATGGGATCTTCCCGGACCAGGGCTCAAACCCGTGTCCCCTGCATTGGCGGGTGGATTCGTAACCACTGCACCACCAGGGAAGCCCTATAACTACTCTTAAAATATATATTATAAAACCTTAAATATCAAAAAATTAAATATTTCCTATGATCTCACCACCAAGAAATAACCACATAACACCTCCATCTAGACTTTTATTCGTATAGATAATTTTAATCAAAGTTGGAGGGAGTCATATTGTACATACTGGAATTAAGCCATGTCTTATTTAATATCTGATCAATATTAGCTCAATGTATCATGATCACTTGAACCTTCTTTATGTCAATTTTTTTTTTTTTTTTTTTTTTTGCTGTACACGGGTCTCTCACTGTTGTGGCCTCTGCCGTTGCGGAGCACAGGCTCTGGATGCACAGGCTCAGCGGCCATGGCTCACGGGCCCAGCCGCTCCACGGCATGTGGGATCTTCCTGGGCCGGGGCACGAACCCGTGTCCCCTGCATCGGCAGGCGGACTCTCAACCACTGCGCCACCAGGGAAGCCCTATGTCAATATTTGACTGAAAGTTCAATCCATCCTCTCAGGTTCATCTCAAACACTGTCCTCAAAACCTCTTGATTATTTCAATGAATCAATAATTGATTCCTCTTCCCTTATGGCCCTTATTTTACTCCATGCACATCTTGCATATGTGTATTTAATACACCCTACTAGATTCTAGGGCTTCCCTGGTGGCGCAGTATCATTAGAAATGATACTGTTTCTCAACTGAAGTGGGGATATTCTGTACATTAACCAATGCAGAATAAAAAATGTACTGTGCCTTGCCTCTTGTTTCAAGTGTATAACCTTAAAGCTAAGTATACCTACTGAGAGCTTATGAATATTCTGCAGTTTAAGCAAAATATAATATTAAATTTTCCATATAAAATTCCACACAGTATGAATGTATGGAATATATATATGTGTATGGAATATAAAATATGTATATATGTATGGAATATAAAATTTTCATACAGATGAGGAAACCCAGGCTTGAAAAGTTAAACCATTTGACCAAGATTAAACAGGTATTATTAGAGCCAAAGTTAGCAAAGACCCCAGAATTCTTACCATATCACTCACTGTATTGTTACTGGGAATTTCGGAGGGGTGAAAGACACTGAAACTACAAAACACAACACAAATATCATCAAAATGAAATGACAATGGTTTCCATGTGGCCAGCACATCTTCATCGTAAGAGTTCCATTAGAGTCGGTGTGGTCTACGGGGCTTCCCTAATTGCACAGTGGTTAAGAATCTGCTTGCCAATGCAGGGGACATGGGTTCGAGACCCGGTCTGGGAAGATCCCACATGCCCCAGAGCAAATATGCACGTGCTCCACAACTACTGGGCCTGAGCTCTAGAGCCCACGAGCCACAACTACCGAGCCCTCATGCTGCAACTACTGAAGCCTGCGCGCCTAGAGCCCATGCTCCGCAACAAGAGAAGCCACCGCAATGAGAAGCCCACACACCACAGCGAGAGAAAACCCATGTGCAGCAGCGTAGACCCAACGCAGCCAAAAATAAATAAAAAATAAATTTAAAAAGAGTCTGTGTGGTCTAATGCAGTGTTTCTCAAACTGTCTCTGGTTAAGGACCAGTTGTGGGTTTTTTAAAAAATAGTTAATACATTGAGAACTGATTATTTTGTAAAATATAGTAAAACTGAAACTACTAGAAATATGAAATTGTTTGAAAAAAAATAAAAGCTCAAATTCTTGATTCTTAAACTCAGCACACAGAAAGTTAGTCAAATTGCTAGTAAGTTTTCTGAAACTCTTCCTCTCATTTCTGCTCTTATCACAGGCTTGCTCTAAAGCTGGCCAGTGGGCCACACTTCGAATAGCACTGGTCTAGGAGAAGGATCAGACTAGGAGGCAGTGAAACCACTTGAGGCAAGTCCTTCCTTTGATTCTATTTCTCCATTTGTACAATGGGAATAATCCTTGAAACAAGCCAGTAGAGCCAGTGCAGTGCCTCAGGCCTGAGAGGGAGCTCTTGGGTGGGGTTGGGCATCAGTGTGGCGTGGTGAGGTCATGGGACTGATAAGGTGCTGACAGAAGAACAGATTAAGGTGGCCTGAGATGGCACAGCCACAGAGAAGTTCTAAATATACGTAGTATATAACTTTGGTTATTTCACCAATGATTGGAACTTAGTCATCTCAAATCAGCAAACATCACATTAAATTAAAACCCAGTGCAATGGGCTTATTTGTATAGACCGGGACTCTCAGCTCAGAAAAAAACTAAGAACTTACCACTTGCTCCTCAATAGCTCACTCCTACCTCCAAAGGAAAAACACCATCTCATCTTCCTCCCTACCTCCAAACTCTTCATCCTTAACCCAACCTACTCCCTCCACTGCCGGACAGAGGAAACCAAGAGGCAGGCTCCACTGGACTTTGCCTCTAGGTCTCTTTACTACAGAACTACGACCCTGAGTGTGATTGTGCCTTTCCCTACCTACTAACTGTATTACCATGAAGCTCAAATAAATGAGAAAAGTGAACGTGCTTTCCAAAATTTAAAGTTTACAAAGGCACGCACTTAACTTCGCCTGGAATGAAGTCATTGGAGCATGTGTGAAGCGCTGAGCTTATGCCCGGCCTGTGCATGGATGAAACGTGGTGGTGGTGAATGGAGACGGTAGAGGCTACGCAGCCACAAGAAAGAGCTTCATTCACAGTAAATAAAAGAGCAACTAAAGAGAAACGGAAGAACCAGGGCAGCAAACTGCCAAGAGAGAAGAGTATATCTCATAACTGAGATGTGGATTGTGAGGGATAGAAAGTTGAATAAGTATTGAAACCAGAAAAAGACCAGAAAATCATAGTTCTTATCTTTCTTTTTGGATCTTGTGCCCCTGTGAAAATCTGATAAAAGTTAACAACCAGGAGTCTTCTCAGGAGAAAACAAAACCAAAAACTGATACATGCAGAAATCATTTTGAAAATAATTTTAATTTATTCAAAAACTAAGTCCCTTAGGGGACTTCCCTGGTGGCACAGTGCTTAAGAATCTGCCTGCCAATGTAGGGGACATGGGTTCAAGCCCTGGTCCGGGATGATCCCACATGCCGCAGAGAAACTGAGCCCTGTGCCACAACTACTGAAGCCCTTGCCTAGAGCCTGGGCTCCGTGACAAGAGAAGCCACTGCAATGAGATGCCCACGAACCACAATGAAGAGTAGTCCCCGCTCACCACAACTAGAGAGAAAGCCTGCGCGCATCAACAAAGACCCAACACAGCCAAAAATGAATTAATAAATTTTTTTTAAAAGTCCCTTAGATCAACTTGCTTTATGGTGACCTGCACACTTATAAAGGGAAGTAAAAGACAGCAGCCTCCTCCAGGGAAATGCCAAGGCAAAACCAAATCAAGGTCTCAGGACTTCCTCTCTCCAAGGTATTGCCCTTAAAAGATCCCATTGTTGGGCTTCCCTGGTGGCTCAGTGGTTAAGAATCCACCTGCCAATACAGGGGACACAGGTTCGACCCCTGGTCCAGGGAGATCCCACATGCCGCGGAACAACTAAGTCTGTGTGCCACAAGTACTGAGCCTGTGCTCTAGAGCCCACGAGCCACAACTACTGAGCCCACGTGCCACAACTACTGAAGCCCGTGCGCTGAGAGCCATGATCCGCAACAAGAGAAGCCACTACAATGAGAAGCCTACGCACTGCAACAAAGAGTAGCCCCTACTCACCACAATTAGAGAAAGCCTGCACAGCAATGAAGACCCAAAGCAGCCAAAAATAAATTAATTAAATAAATTAATTTTAAAAAAACATCCCATTGTTGTCAGTGCCCTTTGACCTTTCAGCAACATTCAGATGATGGCTTCTACAACACCAACACAAAGATCCACAGCAATTTCCATATGTATCCCACCTCTTGATAACGTTAAAAAAATGAGAATCCTTCCAGAAATCTTCACATTCTTATCATCATAATTAACACTTGGGTAGATTTGATACCCTGCCCAATAGTCTCCCTCCCTAATGTCTGACTTTTTACCAGAAATAAAGGCATAAGCAACAATCTGCATTCCTGATGTTCCTATATTCTAAATCTCTGTATTGTCAATGAAATCTAAGAGTAGTTCAGCAAGAAACATTTTGTTAGCTCCTTTATCAAATCAGGCAATCTCTGTTCCATCTCAAGGCCTTTGGGCCTACACATCCCTCAGCCTGGAGGGCCCCTTTTCCCCCTCTCAGCACCTGGTTAGCTCCGACACTACTTTACATGTTGGCTTAAAAGTTCTTCAGAGCATTGGAAGTGACTTAATATATTTAAGAGGGACCTTGGAGGGAGAGGAAGGTGAGCTGGCGAACTTGGCTTAAAGTACCTTTGCCTAGCAAATCCGGTTTTTACTTAGATTTTATATATTTTTAAAATTTTATTGATGTATAGTTGATTTACAATGTTGTGCTGTACAACACTTTCTGCTGTACAGCAAAGTGATTCAGTTACACATGTATATGTTCTTTTCCATTATGGTTTATCACAGGATATTGAATATAGTTCCCTGTGCTATACAGTAGTACCTTGTTGTTTATCCATCCTATACATAGTAGTTCGCATCTGCTAATCCCCATCTCCCAGTCCTTCCCTCCCCTAGGTTTTATTTTCATCTGGGGTCACATGGGGAGGTAGCTAAAGCCTCTTCAGGCCATGACTTCCCTAGCCATACTATCTATTCTCTCTGAAGGAGAGCAGTACCCTGTGGGGCCCTCCCAGGTACAAATCCTTTCTGTGTCTCCCCCCATCCCCCACCCTCTTTCTTGTTTGTAGGAAATAGGCTTCATTCAGCCTCCTTGACCTACCCTGAGTTCCAAAGTGCAGGTTCAAACAGTCGCTTATCAGAGAAGAGAAGGAATGCAGAAACAAGGAGGAGCAGTCAAGAAACAATAGTGCAGGACATCCCTGGCGGTCCAGTGGTTAAGACTCCATGCTTCCACTGCAGGGGGCACAGGTTAGATCCCTGGGAACTAAGATCCCATGACCAAAAAAAAAAAAAAAAGAAACAATAGGGCAGCCATGGGGCAGGGTCCTGGTTCCTCTTCAAGGAATGTACATAACAATACCTTTGAGTTCTTCTGTGGGAGCTAAGGCCCCACCCAGGTGGAGGATGGTAACTTCAGGCTGAAGCACAAGATTCTTGGAGCACGGCCCTATTACCTCACCACCAGCCAATCAGAAGGAAGTCTGCACACAATGGAAGATAAGGAAAATAACAAAGACACTTACCCCCTCCCCAAGTGGTTCTCCCTTTTTTTTTTTTTTTTTTGGTTCTCCCTTTAAAAACTTTCACAGTTGAGCAGAATCTTCAGAGTTGGTTTTGGGCCATGAGTCTACCTTCTCCACTTTGCCGGCCTCCTGAATAAAGTAACCTCTCTCTTCCTACTAGCACTTGTCTCTCAAATATTGGCTTTCGACTGATGAGGAACTGAACTTGAGTTCAGTAACATCTCCCAAATTACCCTCTTTCACAAAATTGTTTCACAAAACTTCATAATACTAATCACACTACTTTTTTATTTATTATAACTCCCTGTAGAGGGACTGAGTTTTATTCATTGCTCTATCTCAATGCCAAGTCCAGTGTCTGAGACTTAGAAGGTACTCAGTGAGTAATGTTTGAGTGACTTCTTTTTAAATGCTAGAAAGATTTTTCTGCAAGGACAGCAGTGATCTATATTCAGAATGGCTTAACTCCTGCAGTTATGAGAGGTAGAAATTTTTGAAGGGAGGTAGAAAAAATAGAAGGATCTTCCTGCTCCTAGAAGAATCTTCTTAGTGGGATTTTCCCCAGGAGATATTCTCTCCACAGCTAGTGGAATAAGATCAAAAGTGATGGTCCAGATAAGACCATAGACTCAGTAGCCTGTAGCCACTGATGTGAGAACACCAAGTCTGAAGCTAGATGGTGGGGCTTCTTACAGAACCAGGAGGACAGCTGTGCTTAAGAGACTAGAAGCCTGGACTTCCCTGGTGGCCCCATGGTTAAGACTCTGTGCTTCCAGTGCAATGGGCATGGGTTCGATCCCTAGTCGGGGAAGTTCTGCATGCCACATGGTGGGTGGGGGGTGGGGAAGAGACTAGAAACCAAGGAGCAATGCTGTCTAAAGAAACAGAAGGAAAAGAAAATCACGAAAGGAGAATACAGGGACTTCCCTGGTGGTCAATTGGGTAAGACTCCGCTCTCCCAATGCAGGGGGCCCAGGTTCGATCCCTGGTCAGGGAACTAGATCCCACATGCATGCCGCAACTAAGAAGCCCAAATGCTGCAAATAAAGATCCCACGTGACACAACTAAGACCCAGCACAGCCAAAAATGAATAGATAGATATTTTTTTAAAAAAAGGAGAAAGCAGTTTTGCATATCCTGCTAATTATTATAACACAAAGGAAATTAAACCCACTCAAGAATCATGCTGCATTCTATGTACAAACATACAACAGGCAAAAGGAAAGCAGCTCATCACACACACACCATCCCCAAGCCCATCAATCCTTCTTCCTGCTCTTAGCATAAAATTGGAACTATTTACTACAGCACATTATAATTAGACATGTCCCCTTCCTCAATCTCTCTCCATTCTGCCCCTTGTCTTGGCTGAAATGTTACCTCCCCAGAGAGCTTTCTTTAACTCTCCTATGGAGTATTTCAGCCTTGTCACTTTCCTTCACAGTATCTATGCCTGACACATAATGGGCGCCCAATAAATATCTGTTGAATTATTTAAAACGTTCATACTTTTTCACACCAAACAACTTAATCCAGGATGCATATGTTCATCACCAATGGATGACTAATAAAAGCAACAAGAGTAGAAGGTCTTGTACATTAGAAATAGAACCTGAATAAAGTCAGAATCTAAGGTATCGGTACAAGAAAATGACCAAAGGTAGGAACATCTGAACCCTGCAGAACCCAACTAACCAGTCATGATTTTAGTGCTTCAACACAAATTACACTTGATCAAATTTTCTGGTTCACCAATTGATTGTAAGTATATTTATACTATCTACTTGGCATTTAGACGGGAACTAGTATTCGTTGGGTAATACCAGGTAACTCATTCTTATATCTTTCATATTTTTAATAAGGCTCTGATCTGTTTGTTGAAAAATGACAAGAAAGAAAATGGTGGGGGCAGAGAGGAGTCCATTGGCTGTCTATAAAATAGCAATTTCCTTTTTCTTCCTTGCTAACAGGATCCTGGTTTGGGGCACCTTCTGTGTGCTTCAGGGGAGCTGGGCCCAGATCCATGGGATGAATAATGATTGACCTAAGCCAGTGGTTCTCAGTGGGGTGATTGATTTTGTCCTCCAAGGGACATTCAGCAATGCCTGGAGATATTTCTGATTGTCACAACTTGGGGGGAAGTACTATTGGCATCTAGTAGGAGAGGCCAGGGATGCAGCTCAACAGCCTACAATGTACAGTTCAGCACTGCCACCACAAAGAATTATCCCTCCCCAAAGGCCAAAGGTGCTAAGCTTGGGAAACACTGCACTAGAGTAATCGGTGTGGTCCCGAACTCTTCGTCAGGGTTTGGTTCAGGCACAGGTGTGTGATGCAAATCTAGCTAATGAAATGCAATGGGTAGTTTACTGAGATACTTCTGGAAATGTTTTTTCTTACCCTTAAATAAAAAACGTTCATTTTTGGTTGAAATGCATTACTTTCCTAAATAAAATTATATTTAGGGACAATAAGACAGAGAGAGAAACACACAAGTAGAAAAAGTCCCTCATCTGCTGCTAGATGTCATTGTGTCTGCATGTGGTGCCTGGTACTATGACTGCCATCTTGGGACCATGAGAGTTGTTAGCTGCAGAGAACATGAGAGAATGGCAAAGCAGAAAGATGGAAGTAACTTGCATCCTTGATGACATCGTTGAACTTCTGATTAAAACAGTCCTTGAGACTTCTTTTTATATGAAATAATAAATTATATTACTTTTAAGGCATTTATAGGACTTCCTGAAAAATTTGAAAGTAGCTGAAAACATCCTGATACATATAATATATATTTGTGGGCGGGAGTTTGTCATATAGAAAATAAATCAGAGGGGAGAGACACTAACCTATTTCTTTGGGTGCAAGTGCTACCATAACCTAATAATAAAATAATTTTGTTGGGCTTCCCTGGTGGCACAGTGGTTGAGAGTCCACCTGCCAATGCACGGGACACAGGTTCGTGCCCCGGTCCGGGAAGATCCCACATGCCACGGAGTGGCTGGGCCCGTGAACCATGGCCGCTGAGCCTGCGCGTCCGGAGCCTGTGCTCCACAACGGGAGAGGACACAACAGTGAGAGGCCTGCGTACCGAAAAAAAAAAATTTTTGTTTTGCTATGCTTCTGGAATAATCTTAAACTAATGATACTAGAAGTTGATAAAACCAGTGGGAAAAGAATCTCTGTCAATGCATGTTTGTGTTCTTTATTTTTTTAATTAATTAAGTTTATTTGTTTATCTTTGGTTGCATTGGGTCTTCGTTGCTGAGCGCGGGCTTTCTCTAGTTGTGGAGAGCAGGGGTAACTCTTCGTTGCAGTCCGTGGGCTTCTCATTGCAGTGGCTTGTCTTCTTGAGGAGCACAGGCTCTAGGCACGCGGGCTTCACTAGTTGTGTCACGTGGGCTCAGTAGCTGTGGCGCACCGGCTTAGTTGCTCCAACGGCATGTAGAATCTTCCCAGACCAGGAATAGAGCCTTTGTCCCCTGCACTGGCAGGTGGATTCTTAACCACTGCGCCACCAGGGAAGCCCTGTTTGTGTCTTTAAATAAATGAGTAGGAACTCGTGACACTTTGAAATCTAAGAAAATGATATTTTCGAATCATTGAAATGTAATCTGGGGGAGCCTGTGGCATTAGCACAAGACTAGCCAGCCTCTCCTTATTCTTCCTCAGCTCCAGCACACCTAATTCACAGGCACCTGCTATAGCAAAGGAAAGGCTGCCTGGTTAAAGGAACGTAGTTACATCAGCTTGCTAAAATGGTCCAGGGCATAGATTTTGCTCAAAAGTGAGTTCTTTAAAAAAAAGCCACCAACATATTCTGCAATTATAGAATTTGCTGACATTTTCTACCAGGCATAACTATGCTCTTAGTGCCAAGTCTTACTTTGAAATACCAAAGATACTTTGCAAAAAGTACAGAGCTCAGTTCCCAGCATTTCCTTGCTAAATCATTTGTTTTATCAATGAGTACTGTACTAATATTAAATTAATCAACTAGATATTTTCCTTGGAAAAGTATACAGTGGTTGGCTTCTTTTGAATGCACCACCACACGGACCCCATCACACTACTGTATTAGAGTTGACCGTTACTCTAAGAGTATCCCACCAATTTTTCACACCTCTCTCCTTGCCCCTTCTTAAGACTGCTGGGTTATATGTAATGTTTTGGTGGGCCTTCAGCAAGACGCATGAGATCAACAATACGTACATGTATTGTTAAAGCAAATTGAGCCTGTTTTGTCCTTTCTTTCAGTGCCCCTCCTCTCAACAAAGACAAAGCATGCCTTCAAAGTGGCATAATGACCTTATGAAAGAGTGGGAGCATCTGATTGCTCCCTCTCATTCAGAGCCACTCTGGCTTTCTTATCTCGGAGCCCCCATTTTCACATTCAGATTATATGCTCCTTAAGGCCCCATTCGTTGCTCCCGTGGCTTTGCCATCTGTTCCTTTGACTACTGCTGCACTTCTCCAGCTCCCTGTATGTTGTCCTTCTCTCTTCTGCCTCTGACCTCACTATACCTCTCATATTTCCTGACTTTCTTACCAAAATGACTTGACTTTTATAAACATTGCTAGTCGAGAAGAAGACTCCTGTTGGCCCGTACATGATACCATGCGAGTCTCTACATGTTGAGTGTAGGTTTGAATCCTCTCTCTTTCTCAGTGACTTCCTTCATTCCCTGCTACTCAGGGGCTACTTTTGCATGGCTGCATGCATTATTTTTTTCACATTTCCAGTATTGGCAAAGCTCTAGAGCTCCACTCTCTGAATAAAATCAATGCGTGGTTAATATGTGTGGTAAGAATCTCATTCTTAAGTTCATTAAATACTTCTCTGAAATGTCCTAAATATATTTCCACATATGAGTTATTCTGTATGTTGGGACATCTGATGCTTAATTTCCTGCTTTGCGGAGGAAGTTGTACTCTGATGATAAAAGCCTTGCTAGAACATCACAGGAAAAAAAAATTGTTTTTCAAGCTCCAAAATTATTGGTTAAGCCACTCTTCAACTAAGAGGCATAAAATGAATAAAGCTGGTGTTCTTCATCTTTTACCTTTCTTGCCATTGCCCTTACATTAGGGTGGCTATCCAGCTGCCCAGAGAAGACACAAGTGCTCTGGTTCATACAAACATGTTATTTACCTACTACAATATCACGACTCCGGTGACTCATTCCCTGAATCCCAAAGCAAAATTTGTCATCCTCCCAATCTATGTTTCATGGTAACTTGTTCCACTTTTGCTATTTAACTTAAACCATTTCAATGTACTTTATTATGTATAGAGCTTGCCTTCTCCTCTGTGAGCTCTTTAAAGACATAAACTGATTTGTCGAATCAGTGAATGAATGAGCTATGAGAACAATTTTATTGACTATATCAAAATATTCAGAGGTAAAAATATCTTTTCATTAAGTGCAATGCTATTTAAATTGCCAAACTTGTCAATTTTACCTAAATGAAACCAAATTAAAGAGCATGACCCTCTCCAACGGTCATAGCTTCGTTATCCTTCCCTGAGCGGTTAACTTGTCTTCATGCCCGGAGCGCTGCCTGTTGGCCTTTCAAAGGCTCACATTTTTCCTCGGTGCCTTCTCAAAGGTAAAATGACTTATATATCCTCTCCAGAGACACTGATGCTATAAATTAACATTGGGTTTTATCCTGTATTGGACTATAATTTGTGCAATGTTGTCAAAGTTGAATTATTTGAATCTTTTTTAAAAATATTAAATTACAATTTAATGAATTTGTGGCAAGTGTTGTTTTCTTATGTGTTTTAAAAGCACAATTTAATATTCATTTAGGCAGTAATTGAGCCTTCCAACTTTAAATCTTATTCCAGTCGGGTTCCCCCTTCTCTTTTACCCTTGTCATTTTTATAAAACTGTCAGTCAAGTTTAAATCCAGAGCAGGAATGACTAGCACCTAATGAAAAAGGAAGAGGAAGAGGAAGAAGAAGACGAGGACAAAGAAGAAGAAAGCTGTTTTCAAATACTTAAGGAAAAGTAAATTATTTTCATGTATATATAATTTGCCCTTATTTATAGGTGTAAAAAAAGAAGAAAAGGAGATCTGGACAAATAGGGGATAGATGACTATGTAGGAATATATTCATACAATGGAATAAGAAACAGTATTAGAATTAAATCATTTAGATCTATACGTATCAACATGGTAATTCTCAGAAAACATTTGGTTCAGTGATAAAAGCAAGTTGCAGATGGATACACACTGTACGTTACCATTTACACAAATCTTAAAAACATGCAAATAAAACACACACAAAACAATGCTAAGTATTGTTTATGGACAGCTACAATCGCAATAAAAGTATAAAGACATGGGTGAGAAGGGTCCAAAACAACTTCAGAATATTAGTTACTTCTGAGAAGAAAGGGAGAAGAAACTATTAGAAAGAGGCACAAAGAGGGACTTTGATCATATCAGAACATTTTATTTATTTAAGAAAGAAAATATCTGAACCAAATATGAGTGGTTCACTGTTAATATTTGCAAAAATCAAAATGGTGAATGCATAGATAGTTGTAAAATTATTCTGAATTTTTCTTTTGCATCTTAGATGTATTTCATAAATGTAACAAGTAAATGAAAAATTTTCACTTGAAAATTTTAGAAGACGTTGTGATGTGAAGAATACCCTTGGGAAGAAAACCAATTAACTTACTTATTGCCTATAGGTAATATTGATGCAAAGCAAAAACCTTCAGTTCATTCCTCTTTTTTCCCCTCTTCCCCCAAAGTATTTATGACACTATTAGTGAAACATGTAAAAGTCTTACTGTACAAAAATGATACTTCTTTGTTAAGTGGAGGAAGTGAAGTTACGATTTCTGTCTTTCAGGAATAAAGACACAGACCTACTAGAGCATGGACTTGAGGATATGGGGAGGGGGAAGGGTAAGCTGTGACAAAGCGAGAGAGTGGTATGGACATATACACTACCAAATGTAAAATAGATAGCTAGTGGGAAGCAGCTGCACAGCACAGGGAGATCAGCTAAGTGGTTTGTGACCACCTAGAGGGGTGGGATAGGGAGGGTGGGAGGGAGGGAGACGCAAGAGGGAAGAGATATGGGAACATATGTATATGTATAACTGATTCACTTTGTTATAAAGCAGAAACTAACACACCACTGTAAAGCAATTATACTCCAATAAAGACGTTAAAAAAAAAAAAAAGATTTCTGTCTTTACTTACCCTGGCATTACTGCTCCATTTTTCCAGCGAGAAGGCAATCACAAATCTCAGGCATTTATAAGCCACCTGGAATGTGAACTCTAGGGGCAAATGCTTCCATAAAGAGGTTTAAAAGCACACACAGAATTGGCAGTGAGACAGAGTATCAAAGTTCTCTTCTCATCCCTAAATCATCCTCCTATCAGCTTCTTTTTTTTTTTAATTTTTAAAAATAAATTTATTTATTTTTGGCTGCATTGGGTCTTTGTTGCTGCACGCGGGCTTTCTCTAGTTGCGGCAAAGACGGGCTACACTTCGTTGCGGTGTGTGGACTTCTCATTGCAGTGGCTTCCCTTTGTGTGGAGCACAGGCTCTAGGCGCACGGGCTTCAGTAGTTGCAGCACACGGGCTCAGTTTTTGTGGCTCACGGGCTGTAGAGCGCAGGCTCAGTAGTTGTGGTGCACGGGCTTTGTTGCTCTACGGCATGTGGGATCTTCCCAGACCAGGGCTCGAACCCGTGTCCCCTGCATTGGCAGGCGGATTCTTAACCACTGCGCCACCAGGGAAGTCCCTATCAGCTTCTTTTCTGGTTAGTTCCATGTCCTCTAGAGCTGTACACAAACAAAGCACAGAAATATATGTCTCACCTATGACAAAGCATCATTCAATGACTAAGCACTCTGGAGGGCACAGGAGCTAAGACGCATGTAAGGAGACACCCACACGATTCCATCATGTGTCTTTACAGAGCTGTGGCAAAGACACTGTCTATGGTCACCCCACCAACTGCCCAAACCCTTGACCCCTATGCTTCATGCAAAATAAATTTCAAACATATTGTTAGGGCTAATGAAGTCTCAGTAAGCTCTAAACAAAAAGCTGATTAATCATTAAAACCTTTTACTTTTGCCTGAAAGATTTAAAAGTCTTATAAAAAAAAAACAAACAGAAAAGGCTCTACTTATTTAAATGAGTTAGTGCCAGGGACTTACGTCAAAAGCAGCAGTGCAGCATAAAGAAACCAGGCAGTGATAATGTTAGAGAGCTGATGGGAGAGAGAACTGATAATACCCAAGCATCCTCAGGAGGGATTTCCAGCTGAGAAAAGCCTGTGGCTCTGTGCAAGGCATTCTACAATCTTCTCACTACTGTGTTTACTTGCCTCAGGAAAGAGAGGTCCCAGGAAATGAGAACTCAGACTTGATAGGGTAGATTTATTTTTCCATAAAGAAATGTTAAGGAAACATCCAAAGGTCTCTTGCACAATGAACAGATCAAAGCCTGGTTGAAAGTATTTATAGGCAGTGGTTCTGAACCTTGGCTATCGTTAGAATCACCCAGGGAGTTTTTGAAGAGCAGGGTGCCAAGGCGTCACCCGACCAACTGAATCAGAATCCCTGGGAGGAGGAGCCCAGGCATTTGTGATTCTGGTGCACAATAAGATTAAGAATTGCTGCTATAGGGCCAGGGATCTGCTGGTAAAGTGTTTCTTGGGGGTGGGGGAGGGTTATTCCAGGGATTCTGATTCATACAGCATGTGCCTGTTTCTTCGTGTAAATACTCCCACCCTGGCCAATTTCAAGCTACTAATGTGAAGGAATTGGAAGGAGACGTGCATAATCGGCCCCCACAACCTCCTGAGTGCCAGCTCCAGCAACCACCCTTAGGAGCTTTTGATGATGAAGTTACAGTCAGGGGTGAGAAAGCAATAAATTACGTCCTGGGGCTTTTTTACATACCGTAGAGCCTTAAGTCAAAGATCATTTCCTCATGAGACTATGAAGAAAAACCAACATTATATTAAACCATGACTTATCTACAATTTCATCAGTTTTTGCTTGTTCTGAAACAGGAGGGAAGGGGGCAGGGCACAACCTTTGAAAGAATGACATAGCCTGAGGACATGACGTAAACTGATTAGAACCAAATGGGTCCAAGATGGCGGACAAGTCAACTTCCACTAGACCTTGAGCCTCAGTATATGCTCACTGTAACACATCAG
The DNA here is from genome assembly GCF_937001465.1 of Orcinus orca. Taxonomy (NCBI): domain Eukaryota; kingdom Metazoa; phylum Chordata; class Mammalia; order Artiodactyla; family Delphinidae; genus Orcinus; species Orcinus orca. The sequence goes on along the minus strand of NC_064560.1, from coordinate 156,062,523 downwards.
CAAGCTAAATGACATACCCATAGGCACCATGACAGTTCCAAGGCCGACCAAAAGGATCAAAAAGTGGGCAGTGGCCCAAGTCCTGGAAATCCCCACCCCTTCCCAAAATAGCTGGAATACTCCTCCCACTCATTAGCCTATGAAATTACCCACCCCTATAACCCCATACCCTGGTGCATTTCTCACCTTGTGAGATGGCCTACACTGTCTGTGGAGTGTGCTTCTCTCTAAATAAATCCACTTCTTACCTATCACTTTGTCTCTCACTGAATTCTTACTGCAGTGAGACATCAAGAACCTGAGCTTCATTAAGTCCTGAAACCAGGTGTGTGATCTCAGTTGGAAGACTGTGGGTTTTGGCTGGGTTTGAGTCCTGCCACGTGGGTTCAAGTCCCAATCTGAGGTGCACGGTTTCAGTTCCACTCTATTCTTTATTTTTTTTCTATTTTTTTTGTTTTTAAAATTTTTTTTAAATTATTATTTATTTTTTGTTGTTGTTTTTCACTCTATTCTTTAAACCAAAATTTATTTTTTAAATATCACTCTTATAAATAGAATTATATCTTTTTCCACTTTACTAATAATTAATATTTGAAATTAGGTCATTTTTGCAATAATAATTTATTTAGACTTATCAGTCTCATAACTAGAGTAAATTTAGTCTTTGGTGTAGAGAAATAAACTATGAGTTTCAAATGCCTCTGGTTGTGAGACATCTCATATAAAATTGTTACAACAATTCATGTATGGAAGACTTGTTAAACAGAAACAACAGAAATGTTGTCCTTATACCATCCAGAAATAGAAGAAAAGGAAACCATTCACTTGTGAAAGTCATTTTTAAATAATACATTTATAAAACACTACCTGTGAATTATAATCCTATCAAGCTTATCTCTGAGCAAGTGTATAACTACTTAACTAGAGCAGAGAAACTAAATGAGAAAATTCAAAATCACCCTGTAAGAGAGACCAAAAAAAAAAAAAAAAGCTTTTTCTGGATCAATAGAAGAGACTTGTTAAACAACAATACAAAAGTACCATACACTAGCTAGAAATCAAATAAGATGGAAACAATTTATTAATAAGATTCACATTTATGTAGTGTACAAAGAATTATAGTCCTATTAAGTTTCTATTTGAGCTATTGTATAATCAGTTAAACAAAATAAAAAATCAAATATTATTTTAGAAGCAAAAACTCGTGTGTTTTGAATTATCTTAATGAATCTATTAACAAAGATGAAAATATTATAATTATTCTATCTACAAATGTTGTAAAATGAAAGCAATTGATTATTTAAAAAATTTATCTGGCTGTGTCAGGTCTTAGTTGAGACACGCAGGATCTTTGTTGCAGCCTGCGAGCTCTTCATTGTGGCATGCGGCCTTCTCTAATTGTGGCACTCAGGCTCAGTAGCTGCAGCATGCAGGCCTAGTTGCCCCATGGTATGTGGGATCTTAGTTCCCAGACCAGGGATGGAACCCATGTCCCATGCATTGGAAGGCGGATTCTTAACAACTGGACCACCAGGGAAGTCCAGCAATTGATTCACATTTTTAAAAGATTCACATTTTAAAGATCTACCATTGTAAAACATTACCCTAATAATTTATAATCCTATCGAGCCTCCATTTGAGCCACTGTATAATCACTTAGTAGCAATAAAACTAAAAGAAAAAAATGTAATTTACTTTAGAAGAGAGAAAAAAAGTAACCAGCTGTTGTCTTGGATTTTCAAAAGTAGACTCATTGAGGGCAGATCAACTTGGAAGGTGATACACTTTGTTTTCAGGCTGTGTGGGTAGAGACTGAGCCTTGGTGTACAGACCTTTCTTGCTGCCAGTGGAGGATGTGCTGGGTCAGGAATTTGCCCAGGGGAGGGTGGGAAGAATTCCTGGGGAGCTTTGTCCTTACTTTCCAGAATAAGGGAAGAATAGGGGGACCTACTTCTTAGAAATTGCCAAGTGTCCCCCCTGCAAAATCCTGAAAGGAGGATGAGAGAGGAACTGCCTGGCTCAGAGGCTCCCAGTTCAGTGGGAAGTTGAACCAAAAAAAAAAAAAAAGATCCTAAGCATCTGTCAATGTAAGGAGCACCGGGAAAACTCTGTCTTGCTCCTGGTAGACGATTCATATCAAGATGAAGTTGGCCTGGGAATTCCCTGGCTGTCTAGTGGTTAGGACTCCATGCTCTCACTGCCGAGGGCCCAGGTTCAATCCCTGGTCTGGGAACTAAAGTAAAATCCCACAAGCTGAGCAGCGTGGCCAAAAAAAAAAAGATGAAGTTGGCCTTATGGGTGGATCCTTTTTCTGGGATCCAGACCCTGGAACGGAGCAGGACCCTGTGGGGCCCTTCCGGGTACAAATCTTTTCTCTGTCCACCCCTCCCCTCCCACCCCTTTCTTGTTTGTAGGAAATAGGATTCATTCAGCCTCTTGGACTTTCCCTGAGTTCCAAAGGGCAGATTCAAACAGTTGCTAATCAGGGAAGGGAGGGAAGGGAGGGAAGGGAGGGAATGCAGAAACAAGGGAGGAGCAGTCAGGAAACAATAATACAGTCTTGGGGCAGAGTCCTGGTTCCTTCTCAAGGAATATACATAATAATATCTTTGAGTTCTTCTGTGGGAGCTAAGACCCCCACCCAGGAGGAGGCTGGTAACTTCTGGCTGAGAACAGAATTCCTGGAACAGAGCCCTGTTACCTCACCACCAACCAATCAGGAGAAGGTCATACACCCTGCAGCCCTCACCCTAAATTTTACCTATAGAAGCTCCCCCAAAACCACTGAGGAGTTCAGGGGGGAGTTTTGAGCATGAGCCACCCACTCTCCTTGCTTGGCCCTGCAATAAACCTTTCTCTGCTCCAAACTCCCATGTTTCCGATTGTTTGGCCTCACTGTGCATTGGGCCCAGGAACTTGCATGTGGTAACAATCCCTTGGGGGTGGCATTTGGTCCATATAGGACCCTGGCCCTCATGGATCTCTGCCAAATATCCTATTTGGAAGACCAGGAACATCAGGATCTTTTTCCAAACGTCTTAAAGCATGCTTTTCTCTTCTTAAATTATCAAAGTTTCTCTCAGCCAGCAGCTCTCAACCCATTACATGAGCCTTTCTCTCATGGAAAATAAACTACCATTGATAATAGCCAGCAGTTCTTTTGAATTTTTCTGAAAGAACTTTGGTTTCTATTTCGTAGGACTTCAGCTCTTCACATGCATAGCTGATCTTCACATCTGCTTTGAAAAGGTTTTCCTCTATCTACCGAGAGTAAAATGGTTATTTGGTAAAAATTCATTTCGCTTTCTTGATGCAGTTCAGAAAGAACTTGGAGCTTCAGCCAGACTGTGGGCCCCTCCCTTGCCCTGTTTCGTTTTTTTTTCTCACTTAAAGGCACTTACATTTACAGACTTTTAATGTGATCTTAAGTGCATCAAGTAACTTACCTTTTTCCATTAATTCAGTGTACATTTGGTTTCTCTTTTCTTTAAAAAGTTTCAAATAAATATTTAACTCAGATGTATCAATCCACTTCTTCAAAATCCCTTTTATTCATCTTCTAGGAGGTGAACATTTTCTAAAGCATTTGTTATATCCAATTCCAAGTGCCCACCATGTATGTAGTCTTAAGGATGGCAGCTTGATGGCTCATTGTTAGCACACGCTCACCAGAGCCTTGCTCTGACTTTATCATCCAGAACTTGTTCCATGGGCATTTTAGCATATTCTAACTTTTTTTTTTCTGTTGGATTAGTTTGGTCATTCTTCCTTTCTATTCTTCCGAGTACAGATTTACGTTTCCCTGAAAATCAGAATTTTCATTCAAAGCATCTTTTAGTGCTTCTGAAATTGTTTCTCACTCTTGTCATGTATATTGAAGGCTGTTTTGGTTGCAGAGTTACTTGAAATTTTGTGGGGGTTTTTTGATGCCTCTTCTTGTAACAGGGAAGAGCCAATTTTGACTCCATGTTAGATCTGTTTCTTTGAATTTAACTTTGCTTTTTGTTGCTTCTGTTATTATAATCATATATAATGGCCTGCCTCAGGGAACCCTGCCCCTCTGCCTGAATTTTAAGATTTTTTCTTTTTTTTTTTTTTTGCGGTATGCGGGCCTCTCACTGTCGTGGCCTCTCCCGTTGCGGAGCACAGGCTCCGGACGCGCAGGCTCAGCGGCCATGGCTCACAGGCCCAGCCGCTCTGCAACATGTGGGATCCTCCTGGACCGGGGCACGAATCTGTGTCCCCTGCATCGGCAGGCGGACTCTCAGCCACTGCACCACCAGGGAAGCCCATCTGCCTGAATTTTAAATTAAAGTGCCTTTGTTCAGCTCACAGGGAGACAATCTGACCCTGCCCACCTGTGAATGGCTACAGAAAAGAAGAAAGTAATACATCCCATCCCCGATGCTGGCCAACCAGGCAAAACTAATGGCATTTTAACTTTACTTCCTCACCTCCTCCCTCTCTCTGTTGTATAAAAGAAACTGGCACCCAGACCCCATAAGATGGTTATTTTGAGACATTAGTCTGCCATCTACTCCTTCTGCCCGCTTTCCGAATCAACTCGCTCTACCTTGCCTCAACACCTTGTCTCCCGATTTATTGGCCTGTCCTGTGGGGAGCAGAGTGAGCTAGAACTTGGTAACATTCTAAAGACTGAATCTTTCTTAATGTCAATCATCAGCTCAACTTGTTTTAAGTGTTTACGTTTCTCTTCTTTCATTTCTTTTCTCAATTTCTTTAAGCCCCAAAAAAGCATCGGAAATTTCCAACTCTTTTTTAATGATTTCCAGTTTTTATGTTTCTGATCATTTGTCCTCAAATGTGGCATCCATTAAAGTTGATTTGAGGCTTCTAATTTTTTTTTTCTTTTCCTGAATTGGATCCTTTATTTTGCGTTAAAGGATACTACTGGGACATTTGATAAAATTTAATGGGCTCTGGGCTTCCCTGGTGGTGCAGTGGTTGGGGGTCCGCCTGCTGATGCAGGGGACGCGGGTTCGTGCCCCGGTCCGGGAGGGTGCCACATGCCGCGGAGCGGCTGGGCCCGTGAGCCATGGCCACTGAGTCTGCGCGTCCGGAGCCTGTGCTCCGCAACGGGAGAGGCCACGGCAGTGAGAGGCCCGCGTACCGCAAAAAAAAAAAAAAAAAAAAAAAATTTAATGAGCTCTCAGGATTGGTTTGTATTATCAGTGTTAATTTCCTGATTTTGATGGTTGTATTGTGACTATGAAGGAGAATGTCCTATACAGACCCCTAAACTATTTGGGGTTGCTGGGGCATCAGGTTGGTAACTTACTCCTGAATGGTTTAAGATAAAATGTTATCTGTATTGCACTTGCAACTTTTCTGTAAGTTTCAGATTGCTTTTTTTAATTAATAAAATTTCTTTTTTAGAACACTTTTAGGGTCACAGCAAAATTGAGCATAAGGGACAGAAAGTTACCATACACCCCCTGTTCTCTCTCACATGCACGCACACACCCCTCCATTATCAACATCCCCCACCAAAGTGGTCCATTTACTACAACTGATGAACCTAGTCTGACACATCATTATCACCGAGAGTCCATAGTTTACATTAGGCTTCACTCCTAGTGTTGTACATTCTTTGGGCTTTGACAAATGGTAACCCTCCTTACAGTTTCATACAGAACAGTTTCACAGGTCTAAAATTCCGCTGTGCTCCACCTATTCATTCCTTTTAGCTCCACAACCCCTGGCAACCACTGATCTTTTTATTGTATCTGCAGTTTTGCCTTTTCTAGAATGTCATGTGGTTGGAATCATGCAGCATGTAGCCTTTTCTAAATTCTTTTTGAATGAGGCTAAGCTTGTCAAAAACTAGATGTCTTTCTCCGGAAGGGCACAGACTCCAGTAGCCAGTTCTTTCTGTCTACTTGCATAAGGTAGCATTTAATAATTAAAACTATGACTATGAATATAAGTACATCATTTCCAGGGATCCATGAGTATCTGGGCCAGGTCTGCATTCCTCTGTCTGTGCTGCCACCACCTGGCACAGTGTCTCTGGGACTGGTATGACACAGAGAATCTCTTGGAACACTTCATGTTCCCAGGACCCTGCCAGCTACCTCAGACTGCAGAGAAGACACCAGATCATTTGGCCCAGAGCCAAACCAGTGGCTGGCAATAGGCACAGACCTCAATGGAGGTGGGGAAGAAGAGCCAGTAAAACATTGGCCAATGGCTCTCCCTTTTTTGAGTAAACATTTTATTCTGAGGCCTTGGAGGCCTTATCCTGCCCACAAAGCTCACAGAAAACCCCCTATTCTCAGCTCCCTTCCTTGGTTTGTGTCTGGCTGGCCTTTGAATGTGAGTGAGAAGTGCTGAAGGGGTTACAGAGTTTCAACTTCACTAATTTTACATTTAAAACTAAGGGAGAGGGCTTCCCTGGTGGCGCAGTGGTTAAGAGTCTGCCTGCCAATGCAGGGGACATGGGTTCGAGCCCTGGTCCAGGAAGATCCCACATGCCACGAAGCAACTAAGCCTGTGCACCACAACTACTGAGCCTGTGCTCTAGAGCCCGTGAGCCACAACTACTGAGACTGCATGCCACAACTACTGAAGTCCACGCACCTAGAGCCCATGCTCCGCAACAAGAGAAGCCACCGTAATGAGAAGCCCGTGCACCGCCACGAAGAGTAGCTCCCTCTCACCACAACTAGAGAAAGCCCATGGGCAGCAACGAGCACCCAACGCAGCCAAAAATAAATTAAAAAAAAAAACGAAGGGAGAAGCAAGTGGTATTTTCAAAGTCTTCACGTTTCAAGAATGTGCAGTCCAGCTGGGATCAAAGAAAGCATGATTTTCAAACTATGCCTGTATATAGTGGTAAAATGATTGATGACCCAGAAGCCCTTCAGGGGCTGCTGTTCAGAGTGAGAATCTTAGGGGCTGTTGTGTGCTGGATAGATGCTCCTCTCAGTGGGGGGAGTATTGGGCCATGTGAGCGTCTCCTCAATGCAGAGCCTGGTCCTTGAATCATGGGGTACCCAGGTCTGGTCCAGCTCAATGAGTAGCTCAATCTTGTTGACAATGAAACTGTGTGTCATCTGGGAATTGGCTGGTTTTAACTAGTCAGGGATGAGTAGGTCTGATGGTCCCTAGCTGGCCTTGCTTACATGTGTCAAGGTTACCTGGGGGTGAGCTGATCTGGGCTGATCTGGGCAGTGCTGCTGATCTTGTCTAGATTTGCTCATGTGTCTTGGGGTGCGTGGATGTAGGGTAGGTGGGGCTAGACTAGCTCAGTGTATCTCTGGGTCAGATGGGAATCAGCTGACGTAGATTGGACCCTGCTGTGCACTGAGCTCTGCCCTATCTGTTCCATATCTTCCACCTAGAACAGCGGAAAAGCCCAGTCACACCTTCTCTTGGCAACAGCAGAGGCAGAAGGGAGTCTTTGCATTTTAAGAAGTTTCCTCCGGCTGTGAGATGTCAACTGTTTTGATGGCCTTTTCTTTTCTTTCCATAGTCCTCAGCCTCTGGGAGACTAAAAGCTTTTTAGAACTGGGATACAGAGTAAGAGTAGCTGTTGATGCCCATCTCTTCTTTTGTTTCTATGGTTCACTTCACCAGCTCCAGAATCACACCACATTTGCTAGAATCTGCAGCTGCAAAATGCATACCCTGACCTCTCCCTCTTTGCGCATAGAACTCCATTCGGAAACAAAGTCTTGAATCTGGTTAGCAGAATTTATATCACATGTCTGCACCCTAACAAGATGGCAAGCTGGGAAAGGGAAATGGTTCCACACTGAAGGCAGGATTTCTACTGTGAGGAAGTATGATTATGGAGAGAGAATGATCAGAAGATTTGGGGCAGCCGTGAATGACAGATGCTCATTACAGTTGCCATACTTGGATCATGTGACCTGGCTACACAGGACATAACGGTTCATCTATAGACTAAACATAAGGAAAATATTTGCCCTTGAAGTGGCTTATAGAAGAACTCTAATAGGGGCATAGAGGGTCAAAGTGACACAGTATAACCCTGTCTCAGGGAATCTGAGGGAGACATACAAAGAGATGAGCAGTTAGCAAACAAAGAAAAGTAGGGTTACAAGAATAGAGAGAGACAAGGGACTTCCCTGGTGGTCCAGTGGTTAACAATCTGCCTCCCAACACAGGGGACACAGGTTTGATCCCTGGTCAGGGAACTAAGATCCCACGTGCTGCGGGGCAACTAAGTCCACATGTTGTAACTACTGAGCCTGAGCACCACAACTAGAGAAACCTGCGTGCCACAACGAAGAGCCTGCATGCCGAAATGAAAGATCACACATGCCTAAACTAAGACTCGATGTAGCCCCGCCAAAAAAAATTTTTAAAAAGAAGGGAGAGAGACAAGAGCAGGGAACAGAGAGCCACACCACCCGATTCAGAGGTGATTCTTGCAAAAGCCATTGTGGTATTGCCAGGTTTGCCACAATATCTGGACTAATGTTCTAGTTCTAAAAGGAGCCTGACATAAAACTCACATCCCAAGAGAAGACATCTCTGAACACATCTCTGCTCCTGCAATCTGAAATGTGCAATCCTCTGCACACCCCAAAGCCAAGCAAATTCCAAATGTCCAGGGTTTGCCCATTAGATTTGAGTTCCTAAGGGACCCACGTCTGGTTAATTTCATCCCAAAGCATCTAATATTTATGGAAAGTGCTCAGGAGATGTTTGTTGAAAACTGAAACGAGGATGTAAGCCTAAGTGCTGTGGGATTCAGAATAGGGAACAATCGCTGTTCTAACTCCAGTGCGTGAGGTACTCTGGGTTGGTCCGCTCACCACAAATCCATTATCTGCTCTTCTCTGCCCTGCTTTCTGTGCCTTAGAAGGATGACCTCCAAGGACTGCATGCCCTGTACTCCCTTGGGAATAGCCAAAGAGAAGCACTGCTCCTGATAATGGGAGGGAGGGAAGGAGAGATATGGGAACTCATTGTCTACAACCCTGCGTGGTTCTGGCAGAGGTCATGTTACTCTATGGCCGCACCTACTGCCAGGGAGTCTCTCTTCCATGGTTCCAGCTCCCCGAGTCTCTATTGACACTGCTCACTTCCCTTGCCTTTTCAGATCTATGGTGGTAACAGCTCTCAGCTGTTGCTAATCCCTGGGTACTTCAGCACTGTGTCGGGGCCCTTAACCCTGCCCACAACTCTGACAATAGTCCTTGTATAAACTCTTCAGTTAACCCCATTGAGTGTGCCATTTATTTCCAGCCAGCATGCTGACCGATACATTATGTTGATATTCTAGAAAGGAGGAAATTGTACTGTACTTGTCCCCAAGTAGTCTTACCACTTGGAGACAGGTCCAGTTCACACAGACTGAAAGAATGTGCAAAACAGCCTTTAACATCTAGCACTGGAGATACAGGAGTGACCTGTTTTCTTATATCAGTTTCTACTCCCCAAATTCCTTCACTGGAGCCAGATCTCAACCTCTCCCTCCCCCATCTCCTTATCAGAGAAGCCTCCTCCCCTATAGCTACAGAGTTTTTTGTTTTTTAATCTCCCTTTCCCTGGCTTCAGGGACCCATTTCTTCTTGTGCCAGTTGTCAGTCTTTTGACCAAGTCCCTTGGGGTTTCCCACCCTGGAGGCTCAAGATGGAAAGAGAAAAAAGAGAACTTAGTGGTCTGCACACAGATTGTGGTATCCGTAAAATAATCAATCATCCATAGATATGGTAAAAAATCCTGTAGTTGTTTCCTGCACTTGCTAGAAGGTTTACTAAAAGGCTGGATGTCTTCTACTAGGCTGGCCTGACATGTATCTAACTCTGGGAGAGAAAGGGAGTTGGAGAGGGGACCTCTATCCTACCACCCTAAAAACTACTTCTTTGAGTAAGCAGAACCTGAGATTAGCTTTAAAGGAGAAACATTAGACAATGGATAAGGAAGAGGGCATTTCGGAAAGTGGAGAAGGATGTGAGCAAAGAAGATATAAATGCAGCAGTTGGGAAGAAATGAGTACACCACTGTGCTGGTTGATGTAAGCAAGCACCAATTTGGGAGGCCTTAAATGCCAGGATAAAAGCTTTAAGGAGTCTTTAAAGCTTTTTATTTATTTTATTTTTTTTAACATCTTTATTGGAGTATAATTACTTTACAATGGTGTGTTAGTTTCTGCTTTATAACAAAGTGAATCAGCTATACATATACATATATCCCCATATCTCCTCCCTCTTGCGTCTCCCTCCCACCCTCCCTATCCCACCCCTCTAGGTGGTCACAAAGCACTGAGCTGATCTCCCTGTGTGATGCGGCTGCTTCCCACTAGCTATCTATTTTACGTTTGGTAGTGTATATATGTCCATGACACTCTCTTACTTCGCCCCAGCTTTTTAGCAAGACAGTTTTTCAGAATTCACATATAAAATAGATTGGAGGTGTAGAGAGAGGATGACAAGTTAGAAAATAAATGCAGTTATCCAGATGTGAGGGTGTGAAGGTCTGTGCCAGGGTAGTGGTCCTTGAAAACATCACAAAGGAAGAAACTACACTTTGGTTACAGGGTACATGTGGTAGAAAAGGGAAAGTAGAACATAAGGATGACAAGTTTTGAAATTGAGAAACTGAGAGAATGATGGTGCAGAGGCAAAAATAGAAAACTTCTTAGAGAGAGCTGTTTTAGATGAAAAATTATTTAGGCTTTAGGTACACTGCATTTAGGTGGCTCCCGTACTTCGTAGTGGAGGTGGAAATGGAGGCGTGAAACAAAAGGAGAAGGCCGAAGACATGAAGTCCTAAGAGTGAGCAGCACCTCTGAGAAAGACTTCGTATTAAATCAGGGGGTCTGGGGCTTCCCTGGTGGCGCAGTGGTTGAGAGTCCGCCTGCCGATGCAGGGGACGCGGGTTCGTGCCCCGGATCCCACATGCCGCGGAGCGGCTGGGCCCGAAAAAAAAAAAAAAAAGAAAATCAGGGGGTCCAGGACTAAACATGAAGACATGCCCACCTTTAGGGAGTTAGAAGAGAAAACAGAGAAAATAAAATAAAGGGGTCAGTACAGAAACAATGTGAAAAATTGGCAGAGAAAAAGGTGAGAAATGAGACAGCATAAGAAAACCAAGGAATATTTCCAGAAAGGATGAACTCTACATTTGAATTTTTTTTTTTTTTTTCTGGCCGCACTGCAGGGCATGTGGGATCTTAGTTCCCTAACCAGGGATGGAACCTGCACCCACTGCAGTGGAAGCGTGGAGTCTTAATCACTGCACTGCCAGGGGGGGTCCCTACATTTGAACTTTAACACAGACACCTCAGCCTTTGCAAAAGGATCCTTCAAGATTTTGAAAATAAAATTAGAGAATAAAGCAACAGGGTCACCAATATGAACGAGCTGTGTTAAATTAGGACCTCCTGTCAAAAGTACTTCCCTGGAGGGCTTCCCTGGTGGCGCAGTGGTTGAGAGTCCACCTGCCGATGCAGGGGACACGGGTTCGTGCCCCAGTCAGGGAAGATCCCACATGCCGCGGAGAGGCTGGGCCCGTGAGCCATGGCCACTGAGCCTACGCGTCCGGAACCTGTGCTCCGCAATGGGAGAGGCCACAGCAGTGAGAGGCCCGCGTACCGCAAAAAAAAAAAAAAAACTTCCCTGGAAATGTTGATTTACATGATTGGATACTGATATAATCCTGAAGCCATGGAAGGTATATTAGTTAAGATGTCTTTAGATGCAGATAACATAAAAACCAATTCAAATTATCTTAACCAATGTAACTGAAAGTTTGCTGGCTCACTTTCCTGAAAAGACCACTAAATGGGCAGGCTTTAGGGTTGGTCCAAACTTAGGGAAAACACCATTTTCCCAGATTTCTCTTGGTTCACCTTCCTCCACAAGCCAGCTATATCCTCACCCCAGTTTCTCTAAAGCTACCTGCTTCAGTGTTTACATCTAGGGTTACATCCTTCTCCCAAACATCACACTGTTTGTATCACACCTGAACCAACTGCTAGGGCCAGGGGAAAGCCATAAGCTGATTGCCTTGGGTGCTCATCATTGAACCAATCACTCTTACCACCTCACATTGCAATAACCCAGGTTGGCTGGTAATCAGTCATGTGACCTCTAGTTGTGGGGTTTATGGTCAATCTCACTCCACCACCAGGCCGGTTCCTAATGGCAGAAGGCTGAAACAAATGTTGGGAAGATAACTAGGATTCCACAAACGGATACTGAACTAGGTTGTGACTGGACAAGTCAAAGTACCATTAGCTTAAACAAAGTAGAAATTTTCAATCTCTCTCTCTCCATTAAGAGTCTGGAACTTTGTAGCACAGGACTGGTACAGCAGCTCTGCTCCATAACGTCCTTGGGACCCAGAAGTCTCGCTCTAGCTCACCACCCTAATGACATTCCTAGGGGGTAGCCCTAATTCTCATTGTCCAAGGGAAGATCTCTCCTGCAGGCAGCAGGATGGAGGAAGTGACAAACAAAAAAGGGCAAAGGGGCACATGTGAAGGAAGGTTCCTAGAAGCTGTCACACATGGCTACCTTACCACATGATCATACCTACCTGCCAGCAAGGCTAGGGAATGAACTTTACTCTGGGTGGCCATTTTCCTGGCTAACCATTCTATTTCTGTAGAATGAGGGGAAAATTAATATTGGGGGACAAGCACTCTCTGCTGCTCTGGAGAAATGAGATCTGAGTTGATTGAATAACCTCAGGCTAATTAGTAAATTACTTGGGAAAGTAGTTATCCATTTGTAATCTGGCCAACAGGACAGGAGTGAAATGAGAGAAAAATCCCAATTCAGAGGAATGAAATAGTGAAAAGGAAACAATAAGTTATGTGTTAAAAGAATTATGTTTTCATCCCATTTTTGCCACCTAATAGTTGGGCAGTCCTTAACAAGTTGCATAACCTCTATAAGCTTGTGATCTTATCTGTAAAACGGAGATAATATCTTCTACTTCACAGAGCTGGAAAAAGATTAATTGAGATAATATCAATAGTTGTTAAGTGTTTTATAAGCAGTAATGCTCATACAGATAAAAGTTATTATCTGCAAACAGTAGCTATCGACTATGGCAAAGCTTACAATAACATTGTTAATATTTTAGAGACACATTTACTGAGTTAAATTTGTGTTAGCTTTTTTTCCTTTTTTTAATTTATTTTGGCTGTGCCAGGTCTTGCTTGCTGCATGTGGGATCTTTTAGTGCAGCATGCGGGCTCACAGTTGTGGCATGCAGCCTCCTAGTTGTGGCATGTGGGCTTCTTAGTTGCAGCATGCATGTGGGATCTAGATCCCCAGCCAGGGATCGAACCTGGGCCCCCTGCATGGGGAGTGTGGAGTCTTACTCACCGGACCACCAGGGAAGTCCCTGTGTTAGCTTTTTCTTCTTTTCCCCATTTTTTTTTATTATGGTGAAATATACATAATATAAAATTTACCATCTTAGTCATTTTTAAGTGTACAGTTCAGTGGCATTAATAAACACATTCACATCATTGTGCTCTGTGTTAGCTTTTTAAGATCAGTCTTTCAGTACAAGAAGTGATTTTTGTGGCTAATTGAATTTTTTAAAATTCTCACTATATTTTTTTCCTACTGGTCATGTGTCGCCTATTAGACTGTTTGATGTACACCCAGAAAGCAGTTGAGCAAATATTCTCACTGTGTCATAACAAACACATAAACACAAAACCAGAAATTTCAGATAAGAAAATTTGAGTTATAATATTTATGACATTAATTTCTACAGTAAAATGAATCTTTTAAATTACGATAAATTATATTAATGGAATCCCAAGTTTCAGATATACTCTCTTTTGCATAAAGAATAGGAATGAGTTGAAAAGCATCTCATCTGCTTTGTATTGGTATAATGCAATTCACACGTTATAGTGGGAAGAGCAATGGAGCTGGCTGATTGGGAGAGGCCTCATTTCCACTACACGTTGGCCTCAGTGGCGGGTGATGTCTCAGTCTGCCATTAGGTCAGGAGATTGATGGCACACAGGAAGATTAAGTAAGTATATTGAGACAGTGGGAGCTAGACTTAATGTGGAAAGGAAGAAAACTTGGCCTGGAAGAAGTGATCCCCTAGTAGTAATGAGCACTCCTAGCACCCAGAGGGTGGCTTCTGAATATCGTTCTCCACTAAGATGATCCAGAACTCCTTGAAGAAATGGTTGAATTCAGGGCTGGGACAGGGAAAGTACACTATGTTCCTGGAACATCTTGTTGAGCATAAAAGTAAAGAAGTACCCGAAAAATGATGAGGACATGTGGTGAAAATGATGAGGCTCATGAGGACAAGAGCCAGACAGAAGAGTTTCTGTCAGCTAAATCTGGGACAATTTAAACGTTTTTTTTTTTTTTTTGGCCACACCGTGTGACCTGCAGGATCTTAGTTCCCCAGCCAGGGATTGAACCCAGGCCCCCTGCAGTGGAAGCACGGAGTCTTAACCACTGGACTGACAGGGAAGTCCCTGGGGCAATTTAAACTTAAAATGAATAATGAAAGCAACAGATTATGATTCTTTGGATAAAATAGGAATCCATGGGGCTTCCCTGGTGGCGCAGTGGTTGAGAGTCCGCCTGCCGATGCAGGGGACACGGGTTCGTGCCCCGGTCTGGGAAGATCCCACATGCCACGGAGCGTCTGGGCCCGTGAGCCATGGCCGCTGAGCCTGCACGTCCGGAGGCTCCGCAACGGAAGAGGACACAACAGTGAGAGGCCCACGTACCGCAAAAAAAAAAAAAAGGAATCCATGGGTCTATCCTGATGTAAATAGATGTAAATACATAAATGGGGCAAGAATAGAAGCTTTATTTTAGAGTACGACAATGCCAACTAATAAATGTAGAAGGAATGATGGAATTAGAATATCACCATTTGCCAACCATTATAGTAATAATTGGTTCAGCAAAGAACCAACAACGGACATGAAAACTGGGAGTGAAAATGTGATGAGGAACAGGACATTTACATAATATCAAAGTAGCTCTCCATAAAATACTTATTAACAATGTATTAATTAATAAGTACAAGATACTTATTACTTTTACAATGAAGAAGTTTGGCAGACATCATTTTAATGAAATGATAATAGTCAACACTGATAGAAATGGGACAAATTAACACTTGCTAATTTGCCTCCTGATAATGCACTGAGAAGAACATAGCATCATGTTTCTGGTACTTCTCCAAAAAGATGAATAACCTGAATCCAATCATAATAAGTATAAGGCAAACTCCAATTGATGGACGTTCTACAAAGTAACTGGCCTATTCTCTTTTAAAAAGTCAATATCAGGAAATCTCTGGCAGTCCAGTGGTTAGGACTCGGTGCTTTCACTGCTGTGGGCCTGGGGTTTGATCCCTGGTCAGAGAACTAAGATGTCCTGCAAGTTGCGTGCTGTGGCCAAAAAATAAATAAATAGTCAACATCATGAAAGACATGGAAAACTGAGGAACTGCTCCAAGAAGGAGACTAAAGACACATAAAATTAGGTATAACACAAGATCCTCTATTGGATCCAGGATTAAAAGGGAACGGGTGATTTAATGGTAAGTAACTAGTGAAATTCGAATGCAGGCTATGGGTTGGATGGTAGTTTTGTGTCAATTTTAATTTCTCGATTTTAATGATTTTACTGAATTTTACTACACATACAAAATAATTGAGTGAGAAAGAGATAAGAGAGAGAATAAGACAAATATGGTAAAATGTTAACAACTGATTAGAGAATCTGTGTAAAGGGCAAACTAAAATCCTTCGTACTGTTCTGAGAATTTTCTGTAAGGGTGAAATGATTTTAGAATAGTTATTTTGAAAAAGCATAACGTGTAATTTAAAAATAATTAAATTTCAGTCCATGGAAAGTTATATTGGGCATCTAGGAAGTAACAGCATAGTTTTTGAATCTTCTCAAAACCCTACATACAAACAGAGAAATTGAAAAGCAAAATTAAAACCCATGGATAACACTTACAACAAAACAAGATGATAAATTATCCCCACAAAATATGAGCAGGTGGGGACAAATCACCAACAACCACAGGACCACGATATTAGAGTCTATGCAAGAGAGGAGAGGAATCAATCAATTAGATATTCAATGAACCAGAAAATTGGAGAATCCCAAGGAGAAACAGATATTTGCTGGAAAGCCAATCTGAGAATAGCAAATGAAACTGAGAGGGGTTTTGTCCATTCCAATAGCAGATGAGTGCAATGGAGTCCTCGTAAGACCTGAAAGGGTGGGAACAGTCTCACGCATATGAATTCTCAATGCTGACCAACCAAACCTCGCTTCCAGGACATACCCCTGAGGAGAAACTACTGGCCTTGGAATAAAAACTGCTAAGGATAGGGACAACACTGATGAAGTAAAGAGGAGATCCAGATGAAAAGCAGTTGAGGGGAACAGGGTTAGGATATCTCAGAAAGCAGTCATATTTTTTAAACATTACATAAAAACAAGAAGAAGCACCACGGTCAGGTTAGATAGCTTTTCTATTCTTTTAGTAATTGGTGATAATATTAGTAATATTAATATCCGTAGTAGTATTAGTTTTGGGTTTTTTTTGGCTTTTATTTTGTTTGTTTTTTTGGCTGCACCACGCAGCATGAGGGACTAGAGATGGAACCTGTGCCCTCTGTAGTGGGAGCACGGAGTCTTAACCACTGGACCACCAGGGAAGTCCCAGTATTGTTATTCTGAGACAACTAGTATTGTTATTCTGTTGTTGGCTGTTAGTATCACGTGGGAAAAAGTAAATGAAAACTATGGAATATGCTAACTCTATCATTCCCTGTTACCTCGAGAACCAGGGTTCTTGGTGTGGAAGACAGAAGATACAGATGTAATATATTAGAAGAGGTTAAGTAAAAACTATGTCGTTCTGAATTTAAAACAGAAATATGAATATGAACTTGTAAGGTAATATATATTCTACTAAAGAGGCTTAGAAATAGCAACTATGTCGTGGTCTTGAAACATTTCCCATTCAAAGAAACCAGGAGTCCTCGGGAAAATGGCTGATTCTAGGGTTCAAAGTCCGTGGCAGAAAATGGAGCATCTTGACATACCAGCTGGCAAGAATGCTATTGAAAACTATTATGATCATGTCCAAGGAGCCAATCTGAAGAGTCCCTACAGTCAAACAAGGGAAAATGGAAACTTCAAAAAAAATATAAGAGTTGGGGAATTCCCTGGCGGCCCAGTGTTTAGGACTCTGAACTTCCATTGCAGGGGGCGTGGGTTCCATCCCTGGTCGGGGAACGAAGATCCTGCATGTCACAGGGCGCGGCCTAAAAAAAATGGATGAGAGTTGCAATAAACTGAAATCTCTTAACTATGTTTATTTATTTATTTGGTTGCGCCGGGTCTTAGTTGTGGCAGGTGGGCTCCTTAGTTGCAGCTTGTCGGTTCCTAAGTTGCAGCATGCATGTGGGATCTAGTGCCCTGACCAGGGATCAAACCCCGGTCCCCTGCATTGGGAGTGCAGAGTCTTATCCACTGTGCCACCAGGGAAGTCCCTTAAATATGTTTAAGTTCATTATAATATTTTAAAAATCTCATTGAAAAAAAAATTTTTTTTAAGAAGATGTTGGGGGTAGGAGTTTATTAATTTTATTTATTTATTTTTGGCTGCGTTGGGTCTTCGTTTCTGTGCATGGGCTTTCTCTAGTTGTGGCAAGCGGGGGCTACTCTTCATCGCAGTGGGCAGGCCTCTCACTATCGCGGCCTCTCTTGTTGCGGAGCACAGGCTCCAGACGCGCAGGCTCAGTAGTTGTGGCTCACGGGCCTAGTTGCTCCGCAGCATGTGGGATTCTTCCAGACCAGGGCTCGAACCTGTGTCCCCCGCATTAGCAGGCAGACTCTCAACCACCACGCCACCAGGGAAGCCCTCATTGAAAATTTTAAAACATGATAGGGAATCAATTCATTGTACCAAAACCTAGGGAAGTAGAAGGGAAAACTCAAACGTTTTTCCTGCCTTTTCTGTAAAAACTGTTCCATTGGATAACCAAATAGTAGATGAAAGATAGCACCTCATTAGACAATCATTTATCTAAAGTAATACATAAAAGCAAAATGGTAGAAACAGAATATCATCTTTTTGCAACTCTCAGTGAATTAATGAATCTAAATATTGAGTATCAATGGCTGCTAATGTTAAAAGGAAAAAAGAGTGAAAAACTAGACTTCTTGAAAAAAGAACACAAAGGAATCGAACCTGAGCCTGATGAAGCCTCTGGATCCAGTTGCCAGCTTCTAGGAAATGCAGAGGGCACAGAAACATGCTGAACTATATCATGAGTGTGCAATCAGCAAAATCCAGTTGGTAGAACAGTCTATGTGCCAAACAGACTGAGTTTATAACAGATAAAATATAAGGAAAAGAAAGGACAGAGGGAGAACATGTAGATTAAAAGAGATTTAAAAGACATAACAAGATGTTTTTTTTCTTTTTCTTTCTTTTCTTTTTTCTTTTTGGCTGTGTTGGTTCTTCATTGCTGCACGCAGGCTTTCTCTAGTTGTGGCGAGCGGGGGCTACTCTTCTTTGCGGTGCGCGGGCTTCTCATTGCAGGGGCTTCTCTTGTTGTGGAGCACGGGCTCTGGGTGTGTGAGCTTCAGTAGTTGCAGCATGCAGACTCAGTAGTTGTGGAACACGAGCTTAGTTGCCCCGGCATGTGGGATCTTAGTTCCCCGACCAGGGATTGAACCTGCGTCCCCTGCGTTGTAAGGTAGATTCTTTACCACTGGACCACCAGGGAAGTCCCTCTACTTTTTAAAAAGTTACAGTGGTTTACAGAGATAAATAAACCTGGAAAAGGAAAGGAAAAAAGTATGTCCAATAGACCCTTATTATTTATTTATTTATTTAATTTTATTTTTGGCTGCATTGGGTCTTCATTGCTGCATGCGGGCTTTTCTCTGGACGCTGTGAGCAGGGGCTACTCTTCGTTGTGGTGCACAGGCTTCTCACTGTGGTGGCTTCTCTTGTTGGGAGCACGGGCTCTAGATGCGCAGGCTCAGTAGTTGTGGCTCACAGGCTTAGTTGCTCCACGGCATGTGGGATCTTCCCGGAACAGGGCTAGAACCCGTGTCTCCTGCATTGGCAGGCGGATTGTTAACCACTGCACCACCAGGGAAGCCCGAATAGACCCTTATATAATATAGTTGATTATTATTATGTATTTGGGCAAGTGCAGGTCCATTTTTGTCTTCCAAAACTTAACCATATAAAATAAAACTAAAACTGATATAGAATCATAGAATATAAAAACTACTATACATAAAATAGATAAGCAACAAGGATTTACTGTATAGCACAGGGAACTACATTCAACATCTTGTAATAACCTATAGTGGAAAAGAATCTGGAAAAAATATATATAACTGAATCATTTTGCTGTAATCTGAAACTAACACAATATTGTAAATCAACTATAATTTTAAAAAAAGAATCATAGAACATATATAAACAGAAAAACAGCAATACGAAGAGCTCTTACAGTTCAGTATTTTCTAAAACTGGCTCCTTTGGAACACTCATTCCACAGGAGGTTAAGTGCTATCCCAAAAATGAAAAAAAATAAAAAGCCTAAATGGTCAAATAAGTCAGGGAAATGGAGTTAAAGAGTTTCTTTTATTGGCTAATATCTTAGGGGTTTTAATATACCACTGTGTAATTTGAAGCATTAAGAAGAGACTATAGTTGCATTCTTTCCCAAACTTATTTGACCACAGTTTTTTTTCTATTCTATTTCCTATATTACAATTTTATTAAATAGAGTAATGCCTACCTCTAACAACAGCAAATAAGGGATTTTATCATGTTTCATAATACCCTCTTCTCAATGAGATTAGGGACTTAGTTCTATGTATTACCCCCAGTACATAAAGCTGTGCCTGATACACAGTAGGTGCTCAAAAACTACATATGAATGAATGAATGACTTCTCAACACGGCAAGCAGATAGGATTAAAGACCTTTTTTTTGTAGAAAATCAAATTCATTTGTAGATTTTGTAGAAAAGCAAAGAGTAGTGGCCTGATTAACAGATCTGCTGTCATCTCACTGGCCTTATGTGTTCCTTTCACATTATTGTGTTTCCACCAATAAATTTACAGGAACGATTATTTAAAGAAAGCTGTAATAGCCAAGTGCTAAGTTCTATTCCTTTTATGAATAACTTTCATTTTATTGTCTAAACCTTTGCCTTTGCACCTTATGAAACTGAGGAGGCAGTAAACATCATAGTTAATTAAGATCACAGGCTTTCGAGTTAGGCAGTGACACCCCATTCTACTTATTTCCTTCTATTCTTAAAGGAGGAAATTTTAATACCACAACATACTCTGACATCATGCTAGAAAAGGAACCAAAGATTGTCAGCTGAATTAACATAACCAGAGATTCTGCTGCAATGACTGTATTTCCATGCTGCCCCACTCTCCTATTTATTTCAGTTTGGCATTTTGACAGAAAAAATGATCTCATGAGTACAGCCTTGAACTAAAATTAGAGTACTATTTTTCATTTCCAGGGCTACCTCTGATAAGCACTATTACCGAAGGAAAGTTATTTAACTTAAGTGCATTTCTTTCTTCATCTATAGCAGTGACAAAATTCTGACCTTCATGGAAGCAGATAAGATGATAACAAATAGCATAATGTGCTATTTTTTATCTCAGTATTTTGAGGAAGTAGCAGGGTGTGGTGGAAAGTGCAGTGGGCTGAAAGAAGATTTGGATTCTAGTTGTGATATGTCACTAGATGGCCGGGTAGTCTTGTACACATTACTTAACCCCTGTGGGTTAGAATCTAGCTGCTAGATGACCTCTGGGATCCTTTCCAACTTTTAAAACACAGTCTAAGATTCTAGTCATTACTCTGGTGATTACTATTGTGCATGTCTAAAACCTGTCTGTAAATTGCTCCTTCTATTGCCCCACGCTGGGGTCTTTAAAGGGACCCAACACTATCACCCCTCTTCCCTGCCTCAATTCGGAGCCAATTGAGGAATAATATAAAGTCTAAGGCATTTGGGGCTGAGATGAACCAAAATATCACCTTTATTATTAATAAAGACTAGAGTGGATAATATGGCATATACCTGTGAGCAAGTAGACTTCTTAAAACTGAGTCCCACACGTAGAAGACAATCTGACCCAGGCCCAGACATTGGACTATTCCAGACCTCTCTACATAAAATCAGGTAAAAGTAAAGTTTTCGGAATGGATGAGCAAAGGACGGTGTGGGCTCCCAGAAGAAAGACTTTTGTAGATGTCCTTTACTAGGTTGAGAAAGTTCCCTTTGATTCCTGGTTTATTGATTGCTTTTATCATGAAAGGGCACTGAATTTTATCAAACGCTTTTTCTTACATCTATGGTTTTGTCCTTCATTCTATTGATAAAGTATATTACATTAATTCACTTCGGGTATTAAACCAACTTTGCATTCCTGGGATCAATTTCTTGGTTATGGTGTACAACTCAAATCCAAGCAATATATTCCAAATCCCATGTTATTCTACCATCCCATACTCTCTCTGACAAGCTGTACAATCATCATGTATTGCTTAATGGACAATAAAGTGAGAAGGATCAGAGAAATTAAACACCATTGCTCTTATTCAGAATGATATGAGAGCATGTGCTTCCCTAATTAGAAAGAGATTCATACCAACCATCAGTTGCTATGAGTTTATTAGTGAGCATGGAGAGACACATGCTACTAAACAGGATTGACTTATAATTTCCCGATGTGAAAGAAAGGATCTATTAACTTCTTTCTATATATAACATCGAAGACGATAATAAAAGCAATTTAAGACGTTAAATATATCTTCAAGTCTGAGTTTACCCATTTCACCTGAGAGCTGAAGTGGAAGGAAGGTAAGAGTCAAGAATCAGGGAGTCAAACAGAAGGTAAAAGACAGGCACAGATTTATGGAACAGTGAGTTCCAATAATTAACCAAAAGGTAATAAATAAGTAAGAGAAGTTGCAACACAAATTGTAACCAAAAGTGCCTTGCAGTTTTCTGTGGAGAGAATAGGATTATGGATACCTTACCATAAGGGTCTGAGAAGATGTTGTAAACTAGGGATATCTTTCCATGTGTCTTGAGTGAAGACTGGTTTTCTTCAAATTCTTATTTTAAAAAGCCCAGGGCTTCCCTGGTGACGCAGTAGTTGAGAGTCTGCCTGCCGATGCAGGGGACACGGGTTCGTGCCCCGGTCCGGGAAGATCCCACATGCAGCAGAGCGGTTGGGCCCGTGAGCCATGGCCGCTGAGCCTGCGCGTCCGGAGCCTGTGCTCCGCAACGGGAAGAGGCCACAACAGTGAGAGGCCCGCGTACTGCAAACAAAAAACAAACAAATAAAAATAAATTAAAAATAAATAAAAAAGCCCAGGTCTGGACAAAAAAGCTTAAAGACTTTGCCACCTTCTAAAAATCGTGAAATATTGGAAAACAAAATGACTATCCTTATGCGGGATTTAAATTTTTCTACAGTAGTTGGACCCTCTTCAAAGGAAATTTCACAAATAATTTGGAGGAATGCACATCTTGAGGCAAAAATTCTTCATTTAGGGACATTTATAGATGGTGAAGGAAAGCAACACCTCCCACCCAGGGATGCTGTGATAAAGTGTTGCTAGATTTTATACTGTTATGAAAGAAAGTTTCACAAAAAAGATTGAGCATGTAAAAAAAAAATACTTCTGATTGTTCCAGAAGAAGTAAAAATATCATCAGTTTATGTCAAAAAGCCATTCCTAATTTACCACACCTGCTATAGTCCTTGTTCACTATGTAATTTATTGCTTATTTATACAGGACAGTTCAGCAAATGTCACATCTGGTTATTCTACAGGTTTGGAGTTTTAGGTTTTTTTAGCCGGGATGGCATGAGAAAGTTCAGTGCCTTGAATGAGCTTACACTGCAAAAAATTTTAACCTGAACTTTGTTACCTCTAAAACTGTACTGAAACTTTAAGATTGACCTGAAAAGGAAGAGAAAGTGAACACTATTCAAAAGAAGTAGGACAAGGAAGATAGGGGGAAAGAAACATCAGTACTGAAACCTTCCAGATTAACTGTTCACCCTGGACCTCACACACTTATTAATGCTTTATCAGATAACCCGGTTCTGTACAGTGAGCGAAAACCTTCCAATGAAAAATGTTTGGCTATTATACATAGTGGTTAGCACAGTTTTCAAATCACAGTTTTCTGAATTTAATTTAATTTTACTATTAGCCCCTCTTAATATTTGGCAGGCAAAGAGCTGTACAATTTGGAAAGCATCATGATGCAGGGTTACCAGATTTCTGAAAAATTAACACTATTCTTTGTTTCATTGTGAAACAAAATAAACAACAATAAAGCTATATTTGAAAGTTAGCTGCAATAGCTACCTAAACTAAACATGATCAAACACACACACACACACAAAAACCCCACCCTCCAAACATGATAACACACATACACACACACAGAGGCTAGAAGTCACAAGGCAATAATTTGATTAAAAGTACTTCTATTAAAATTATACAGCTCCAAAACAAAAATACCAGAAACAGAAAAGATATGGGTAAACAGGAATCTTCATTTACTGCCAGGGAAAATAGAAATTGTATGATACAACCTTTTGGAAGAGCAATTTGACAATATCCAGTACAGAGATGTGGGACTCACAAAGCAGCAGTTTCACTTGCAGTCAGACAAACTAGTGAAATTCTCAGACATGTGCACAAGGAGATACGTTCAAGGCAGCACTGTTTTTACCAGAAGAAAAAAGAAGAATCTAAATGTTTATTAATTTAAAAATGGAAAATCAAATTCACGGAGGGAAAACTATTGAATAGATAAAATGAATCAACTCAAGCTATTCAATACATGTATCAACATGGATACATTTTGAAGTCATGCTGAATAACCACGATGAGCCACAGAAGAATATGCACAATAAGAAGTAATTTTTACAAACTTTACAATTTTACAAAGTTATGTTATATACATTTAAAAGAGATCTGTGAAAAAAGTATAAAGCCATAGAAGTATACTGTTTAAGATGCTTGTCAAAATCACTGTTGACTCCCTTGTTTAGGCTAAGCCTAACTTGGGATCTTTTAAAAATAAGCAGTGATGGGACTTCCCTGGTTAAGACTCCATGCTCCCAATGCAGGAGGCCCAGGTTCGATCCCTGGTCAGGGAACTAGACCCCACATGCATGCCACAACTAAGGAGCCCTAAAACCACAACTAAGGAGCCTGCCTGCCACAACTAAGACCCAGCACAACCAAATAAATATTTTAAAACTATTTATTTAATAAAATAAATATTTTTTTTAAAAAAACAATGAGGTAGAAGTTTCAGAATATTTTCAAAAGACTAGAGATTATTCAAAGATTTTTTTTAAACTCTTTTAATTCTTTCTGCAAAAATGTTCAGACATGACCACAATGGTTTCATCACTATTTAAGAAATTTCTTCTTTTCATATGTTCAAGTGAATCTGAACACCCCTGCTCCCATGACCATCACTGCTTATATAGAGGGCTGTGACCCAAATTAACGTATGCTTCAAAGTGGGCAAAATGTGGTACTATGACCCCTTAAAAAATAAATTCTCCTGGAGTCAAAATAAATTATAGTATAATATATAATATATCCCATCATAAGCTCATTTGAGTCAAGTTTGATAGGTAGATTCCTCTTTGTTCTTCATTAGCAACCTTAATCAGAAGGCTGGCACACTTTGTGAAGAGCTTCTCACAGGAACTTTGCAAGCCCTACTGTTGGAATAATGTGAATTAATCTTAGAAAGATGCTTGCAGATCCCGATGAGACTTACTTGAGAACAACTGTTAACAGTCAATTTGTTATTGCTGTCTTTTTTTTTTTTTTTTGAACGACGTAGGAAAATATTTAAACCTTTGGTGAATAAGAGGGGGTTTTCAAGTATATAAAGAGTCTCCAAAAACAGATGCACATCACCTTCAAGGTGGTGATTACCTCTGGGGAGAGGTGGAGAGGAATAGGATCAGTGAGAATATAAAAGAAGCTTTGATTGGATCTGTAACCTTTTACTATTTCATTTTTAAAAAGTGAAGCAAAATTGCAAAGGATAACATTTTAAAGCTGAATGGTGGGCATACAGGTGCTCATTACATAATTCTCTCCTGTTTTCTGTATGCTTGAAATGTTATACTAGAAAGAAAGAAAGAGAGAGAGAGAGAGAGAGGAAGGGAGGGAGGGAGGGAGGGAGGAAAGTAAAAGAAAGAAAGAAAGAGAGGGAGAGAGAGAGAGAGGGAGGGGGAGGGAGAGAAATAAAGAAATGTTGAAGGACAAACAACAAACTTGGAAAAATATATTCAAACCATATGTGAGAAAAGGGTCTATTTTCTTTCTTTCTTTTTTGGCCATGCCCCACTGCATGTGGGATGTGGGATCTTAGTTCCCCAATCAGGGATGGAACCCATGCCCCCTGCAGTGGAAGCGTGGAGTCTTAACCACTGGACCTCCAGAGAGGTTTCAAAGGGTTTATTTTCTTAATTTATAAAGACAAATCAATAGGGAAAAGACAGATGACCCAAAAGAAAATTGGCAAAGGATATGAATGGGGAATTTATAAGAAAATAGTTAATTTATAAAATAGCCTAAGTATGTACAGGTCTCTCCATTTGTGTTTTGTGTGTTATACATTCATTAAAGAAATGCATATCAAGAAAACAATACTGCTTTTCATTTTCATATTGGCAAAATTTCTTAAATTTCACAAAACGCAGTGTTCGCAATGGTGAGGAGAAACATGTTCTGTTTCTGAGAAGAGTGTGAATTGGTGTAATTATTCTGGAGGGCAAAATTGTTAACATACATTCCCTTTGAAAGAGCAATTCCGTTTCTAGAGTTTTTTTAATCATTGCATAAATGCACAAAGACATGTATCAAGGTATTGTTTATCAAGGTAAAAACTGAGGAAAAATTAATTTCTATCAGTGGAAGACATTAAATTGATGATGATACATTTATAGACTACTTTGCATCGACAAATGAAGATGTTCACAATACAGCGTAAGATTAAAAAAAGGAAGTGGTGGAATACAGTCTTATTTGCATGAAAAGGCAAACAAATGTCTGAAAGAAATGTAACAGTGATTATCTTCAGGGGATGAAACTGGATGTTGGGGAATAGGAAAGAAATCTTTTATTTCCTCTTAGACTTTTATTGTATCCGTTAGGACTCTATTGCTGCAAATGATAGAAAACTGAATCTCAAACTGCTCTTAAAAAATGAATGAATTTATTGGCTCAATTTAACTGAAAAGTCTGTGAGGAGTTTCAGTTCATCTTGAATCAGGGCTCCACAGTGTCACCAGGATGCTTTTTCTGGGGGCTGACTTTATCTTTTACACCTGTAATTGATGCCCCCTGTGGGTATGTATCTGACAGGCCTGATTGTCTGGATGGCTTCCCTCAAATTAGCAACATAGTGACCGTAACCAAAGGCAAGAGTGAATGCTTCACTTTTCCAGAAGCCTCTACTTCATGTCTCTCGGGGAGTTCATCAGTTATAATTGAATTATTTGCCTATCCTTGAGTCAGTCATCATCAATTGTGGTCATGGGCTTGGGGTCAGTTCCACCCAAACCAAATAACATAGAACTGGGTCTGGTGATTTCCCAAAAGAAAGAGGAATGCTGGCCAGCAAACAACAGATATCCAATATTGCTAGATAATATTTTCCCTAGTGCACATAATTATCTATCTATCTGTCTATCTATGTCTGCCTTCCTGTCTGTCATCATCTTACAGTCCCTTAGTGCCTAGACACTGAGTTCCACAGGAAACGACTATGTCTGTGTCATTCATTATCCTGTCCTTTGGGTCTAAGTTGGGTTCTGGCTGTCAGAGAATATTTGTAGAATAAAAACAAAACAACCTCGCAACTTCACGCTCCTACTAATCCTTGCCTATGAATTAGAAAAACGTTAGTCACAGAATGAACATCATCAGGGCTATCTTCCACAATATCTTCATCCAAAATCATCAGAACAGATGCTGATGCAGTGAGAGAGATGCAATTTTTAGCAGAAACACTGGTGGCTCTATTAAATAGTTGCTGATATCGCTTTTTGTTGGTGGAAATTATTCAATAGTTTATGTCGATTCATTGCTTTTGAACTATTGCCATAATGGTTAAACTCAGCACATCCATTACTCTGTTGTTCAAATAGAGTAATAGGTTTAGGATCAGGCTAATTTATTTTAAGACTTTTGTTACCAGAGGGGCAGAAATAGAGACACAGATGTAGAGAATAAACGTATGGACACCAAGGGCGGAAAGTGGCGGGGGAGTGTGTGTGTGTGTGTGTGTGTGTGTGTGTGTGTGTGTGTGTGTGTGTGATGAATTGGGATTGACATATATACACTAATATGTATAAAATGGATAACTAATAAGAACCTGCTGTATAAAAAAAAATTCTAAAATTCAAAAAAAAAAAAGGACTTTTCTTCCTCCTCTTTCCTTCCCTTGATCCTCCTCTGGTTACTCCACTCAATGGCCCACTGGGAACTGGTTCTGCCTGTGCAACTCGCCACATAATTAGTGTTGTCACCACATAATTGGTGTTGCCAGATTAAGTAAGTATCCCAGATATTGCATGGGATCAGATATCGAATGGGGATATACTCATACTAAAAAATTAGTCTTTGTTTACTAGAAATTCACATTTAACTGAGCTTCCTGATTGTTATTGGCTGTAGTTTCTTATTTTATTAGCTAAATCTGGCAACCCTACATATAATGCCAGGTGCCTGTGACTACTTTCAGTTTGCCAGAAGATAAACCCCTGGGCTTTCTGGACTATAAAAAACCTGATTATTGGATTTTTACCTTTAAATCTACCTCTTTTGCACTTCAAGAGAAATTATAAAGCAAACCCCTGTGTAACCACCACCCAGGTGAAGAAATATAGCAGAATGATGCCAGGACCGTAGAAGCCATCTGTGTTCCCCTCTGCAGATGGCATCGTCCTCCCTCCCCTCAAGGGGTGACCACTATTCTGCCTTTTGTAATCATTCTGGTGTTTCTTTAGGTTTACCACCTATGCATGCATCTATAAACAATATTGTTTATTCTGACTATTTCTGAACTTTATATATAAGTGACTTTTGTGACTTGTTTCATTCACCTAATTTGTGTTGTGAGAGTTATCCATGATGATGCATGTAGCTGTGCTTCCCTAATTCTCATTACTGTATAATGTTCTAGTATGTGACTATACCCATGATTTATCCATCCACTGTATTGCTGTGCTGTTGATGGTCCAGTTTTAACTGCAATTGACAATTTTAACGTTGACAGTTTCAAATGTTTTAAATGTATTGCACTAAGTTAAAATAACCATTATTAAATAGTTTCATAATGTTTGGGAAATTGTTAATACATAGTACTCCTCTGAAATTTTTTAAAAATATTTATTTAGGTCTTCCCTGGTGGCGCAGTGGTTGAGAGTCCGCCTGCCGTTGCAGGGCACACGGGTTCGTGCCCCGGTCCGGGAAGATCCCACGTGCCACAGAGCGACTGGGCCCGTGAGCCATGGCCGCTGGGCCTGCGCGTCTGGAACCTGTGCTCCGCAACAGGAGAGGCCACAACACTGAGAGGCCCGCGTACCGCAAAAAAAAATATATATATATATATATATATATTTATTTATTTATTATTTATTTTGGCTGCGCCTGATATCAGTTGCAGCACGTGGGATCTTTTAGTTGCAGCATGCAGACTTCTTAGTTGCGACATGCATGCAGTATCTAGTTCCCCGACCAGGGATCGAACCCGTGTTCCCTGCATTGGGAGCATGGAGTCTTACCCACTGGACCACCAGGGAAGTCCTCCCTCTGAAATTTGTTGTTGTTGTGTTCAATAATAGGGAAAAGTTTAAGGTGGCTTATATAAAAAGTTTTTCATTTATAATCACTTAAAATTTTTTTATTGAGGTATAATATACATATAGTAAAATGCACAAATCTTAGATATATAGCTTGATGAATTTTTATATATGTATATACTTAGGTAACCACAACCCTGATCAAGATATAGAACATTTTTAGCATTTTTATTTATTTTTTAAATAAGTAAATATTTATTTATTTGGTTGTGTTGGGTCTTAGTTGCAGCTCGAGGGCTCTTTAGTTGTGGCATGTGAACTCTTAGTTGCGGCATGCATGTGGGATTTAATTCCCTGACCAGGCATTGAACTCTGGCCCCCTGCATTGGAGGCACGGAGTCTTATCCACTGCTGCAGCAGGGAAGTCCCTAGCATCTTCTAATACGACTGTTTCACAGCTCTGTTTGTTTCCTGTTGCTACCTACAAGATAGCTGTCTGCCTAAATTTTTAAGTACAGGCCTGATACAGGTCTGTATGATGCTTGTTTCTGGGCTTTCGTGTGCCACCACGTGGTAAGTCTGCTGTACTGCAACTTGGTTCCTTTAAAGAAGGACACCAACAATTAGATTTCCAAAATGAAAAGTGATAACACAGATTCTGATGCAGTTAACAAAGTAAGTGAACTAACGTTTCTTTTAAAAAAGAAAAAAGATTTATCTTACAAAATGAGGATTTAAGATCAGGTAGATAATGAGATCACATATATTTATAGTTAAATTGAATATATAATTTTCTGCTTGTATATTTAGCATATAAAGAAAAAAATGACTTATTGCAAATAATATCAGCTGCTAGCTGTAAAATGCCTTGAAGCTTGTAATGTATGGAAAGTATAAAATTATATGCAAGTAATTTATTCAAACCTTTGAACTTATTCATTTTTTTAAATTATTGTACTGAATTCTGACTATAGATTGCTGTAATTCCCTTTGGAGTTATGCCATTCTACAATGGCCACATAATAGTATAGTAATATGTCTTAAAATGTATGCCAAAATTTTTGAAAGCTCACTAGAGATACATCATTCAAATAGGTCTTTCCAGTATTTTACATTTTCCAGTTTTTACATTTATGAGGAGAAAAGAGAACTAAGGCACTGAGAATTTTAATGAATATTAAGGAAAAGCGTACAGATGATAAATTAAATGATTTTGTGTGCATATGCAATGCATGTTGAAGAATAAAGGAAGGAAGAAGAAAATGGATAGATGCTAAACAGTGTTTTATTCCTATAAATTTGGTGTTTATTAAGACTCTCTAAGGGGGGATTTCCCTGGCTGTCCAGTGGTTAGGGCTCTGTGCTCTCACTGCCGAGTGCCTAGGTTCGATCCCTGGTCCGGGAACTAAGATCCCACAAGCTGTGTGGTGTGGGAAAAAAAAAAATCGCTAGGAAAAATTCCAGGTCCAGGTGTAGACTGTGACACATGACAACCCCACACCCTCCCACTGGAATAAGACAAATATTTCTTAAAACATAAAGCCGTATCAGTAGAAAATGATTAGAGTATCATCAGTGTACCAGAAAATTTGAGGACTACCTGGAAAATAGAAAGCAAATGGGTTTGAATTTCATGAAAAAAATCAAAAGAGAAGAAATTGCATCTCAGGACAAAGGCAAGCCAGGTTCCTTCTAAGAGGCTCAGCAACAGCAAATTCTAAGAGAGGAGCTGTCCGTGGAGCAACCATCAGTGCAGTTTATGAAAGGTGCTTTCTGGTGAGAGTACTGGCACTTCAGAGAAAAATCAAAGCCAGACTTGTAGTAACTTCAGAATTTGGGCCAAAAAAGCATTAAACAAGATACTTTATAATACTGAAGGGGAAATTCACAATGGAGATATAAAATCTATCCACTGAAGAACATAGCTTTAATATTCATAAAGCAAAAACTATAGGCGATACAAGGAGAAATAGAAACACACAAGAAGTAGAGGCTCCAATTCACTTTTCTTAATCTCTAGCAAGTGGAGAAAAAGTAAGACTATAGAAGAAAGTGGAGGGAATTCCCTGGCGGTCCAGTGGATAGGACTCCACTGCCAAAGGCCGTGGTTCAATCCCTGGTAGGGGAACTAAGGTCCCACAAGCAGCGCAGCCGAAAAAAGAAGAAGAAAGTGCAGTAATGTCTTCAAAGATCTAAGGGAAGATCTTTTTAAACTTAGCCTTATTATTGAATAAGCATGAGGACAAAATAAATATATCTGGGAATTAAAAATTTACCACTCATGCTCCATACATGAAAAAAATTACTTGAGGAAGTGCTTCAGCACAAAAATAAGGATCCAAGACATCAGGTTATACAACAATGGTGGCAACTAAGCAGAAGCAGAAAAAATTAAGGAAAGATTTAAGCAGCAAACTTTTAATGTCGTAGGATTCAGTTTCCTTCTAAATTAGTCCAAGCACAATATTTGGTTCACAGTGAATAATACTTATGTAATCATAACAGCATATGTGCTAGCTATTTATTTTCACTTTTGGGTATCAAACAATGCCCAAAGCACAGGAGATTTAATAATTCTATTACAGATGTGCACATAAATGTCATAAATCATGACAATTTAAAAATCATGTGGCAGGGTATAAATCTCAGGGAACATATTCAAGTATGTAAGAAATATCCCTTTATTCTCTACATTTCAATTTAATTTTTGCCTCTGGGAAGTATTCCCTTTCTGTTCCAACCTCCCCCATAAGTCCTGATTGATGGGAAATGTAAGCACAGATATTCTTGGGGTTTCTCTGCCCTCCCTGGGTCCTGTCAAGGTATACAGTTGCCAAAGCATCAGAGAGCACAGGCACTGTCCAGACATTAGTAATCTGTACACCCAGGTAACTGAGAGCCTCAGTGAGTGATTGTTTCCAATGCAGCAGGTCTCTGCTCCTTTGAGGCCCCATGTGTGGCATGGGACTCTCAGCAGAGGTTGGGAACCCTGTGCTAGGGTCCTGCCTTCTCCAGATACCTGACATCACTACCTCTTCTGAGGCTTACCTTCTCCTCAGAGTTCCATGATGGGGCAGTGTTTGAGTCACACACAAGTTATCACCACAACCCAACCCTCATGGAATCTCTAGGGGAGAAGCCTATCCCCACCTCCTGCTTCTCCATGTCATCAAGCTTTCTCCCTCAAATTCTGAGCTCCTCAATGAGCTTAGGCTTATGGAAAACAAAAGCCAGAACAAATTTTACAGGCTAATTCTGCTTTCCTCCCTGTCCTATACTTCCCCTGAAGTGCTAGAATTCAGAGCCTGTTACTTGCTTGAATGGAGAAATGGAAAAGGGAAAATACAATATAATTCAAACACATATGAATACAACTAAGAGAAACTGGGAGGTAGATAGAGAGAAATAGAAAGGAGGGTATTATACTCATTTTTCATTGGGGGTACTCAACCCATACTAAATTTGATAAATCAAGACCTAAACATTTAAATATGTTATTTAAAGTAAATAAGGCAGGATTTCCCTGGTGGCGCAGTGGGTAAGACTCTGTGCTCCCAATGCAGGGGGCCTAGGATCAATCCGTGCTCAGGGAACTAGATCCCACATGTGTGCCACAACTAAGAGTTTGCATGCCACAACTAAGGAGCCCACCTGCCACAACTAAGACCTGGTGCAACCAATAAAAATAAATAAATAAATAAAACTAAAAAAAATAATAAAGTAAATAAGGCAACCACTAGAAAATAAAAATATAACACATAAGCAATAAAATCCAGAGATGGAAAGGTAGCTAGATCGTGATAAATTCCTAACCTTTTATAATAGAATATCAATAGATTCTGTTAAATATGATAGAACTTGAAGAAATATGAAGCAGAAACTGTTAACAGGAGTGATTTCTGGGAAGTGAATTAGGGCATGAGGAGAAGAGGTGGTAGCTGGGAACAGGAGGGAGACTTCTTTATTTTCATTTTAACTTTTTTATCTTAATTTTTTTAAATAGATCTTTTTTAAAATTTTATTTATTTATTTATTTTTGGCTGTGTTGGGTCTTCGTTGCTGTGCTCGGGCTTTCTCTAGTTGTGCTGAGCAGGGGCTACTCTTCGTTGCAGTCCATGGGCTTCTCATTGCAGTGGCTTCTCTTGCTGCAGAGCACAGGCTCTAGGCGTGCAGGCTTCAGTAGTTGTGGCACGCTGGCTCAGTAGTTGTGGCTTGCAGGCTCTAGAGCTCAGGCTCAGGAGTTGTGGCTCATGGTCTTAGTTGCTCCGCGGCATGTGGGATCTTCCCGGGCCAGGGCTCGAACGCATGTCCCCTGCATTGGCAGGCGTATTCTTAACCACTGGGCCAGCAGGGAAGCCCCAATAGATCTTTATTGGAGTATAATTGCTTCGCAGTACTGTGTTAGTCTCTGTTGTACACCAAAGTGAATCAGCCATATACATACATATGTCCCCATATCCCTTCCCTCTTGAGCCTCCCTCCCATCCTCCCTATCTAACCCCTATAGGTCATTGCAAAGCACCGAGCCGATCTCCCTGTGCTATGCTGTTTCTTCCCACTAGCTAACTATTTTACATTCGGTAGTGTATATATGTCTATGCTACTCTCACTTCACCCCAGCTTCCCCCTCCCACCCCATGTCCTCAAGTCCATTCTCTGTGTCTACATATTTATTCCTGCCCTGCAAATAGGTTCATCAGTACCACTTTTCTTTTTTAGATTCCATATATATGTGTTAGAATACGGTATTTGTTTTACTCTTTCTGACTTACTTCACTCTGTATGACAGACTCTGGGTCCATCCACCTCACTACAAACAACTCAATTTCATCTTTTTTTATGGCTGAGTAATATTCCATTGTATATATGTGCCACATCTTCTTTATCCATTCATCTGTCGATGGACATTTAGGTTGGTTCCATGTCCTGGCTGTTGTAAATAGGGCTGCAATGAACACTGTGGTACATGTCTCTCTCTTTTTTTAAATATATATATATATTTATTTATTTATTTATTTATTTATTTATTTATTTATTTTTGGCTGCATTGGGTCTTCGTTGCTGTGCGTGGGCTTTTCTCTAGTTGCGGTGAGCGGGGGCCGCTCATCGCTGCAGTGTGTGGGCCTCTCATTGTGGTGGCCTCTATTGCTGCTGAGCATGGGCTCTAGGTGAGCGGGCTCAGTAGTTGTGGCACACGGGCTTAGTTGCTCCGCGGCATGTGGGATCTTCCCGGACCAGGGCTCAAACCCGTGTCCCCTGCATTGGCAGGCGGAGTCTTAACCACTGCGCCACCAGGGAAGCCCTACATGCCTCTTTCTGAATTATGGTTTTCTCAGGGTATATGCCCAGTAGTGGGATTGCTGGGTCATATGGTAATTCTATTTTTAATTTTTTAAGGAATCTCCTTACTGTTTTCCATAGTGGTTGTATCAGTTTACATTCCCACCAACAGTGCAGGAGGGTTCCCTTTTCACCACACCCTTTCCAGAATTTCCTGTTCCTAGATTTTCTGATAATAGCCAGCATGAGGTGATACCTCATTGCAGTTTTGATTTGCATTTCTCCAATAATTAGTGATGTTGAGCATCTTTTCATGTGCCTCTTGGCCATCTGTATGTCTTCCTTGGTGAAATGTCTATTTAGGTCTTCTGCCCATTTTTTAATTGGATTGTTTGTTTTTTTGATATTGAGCTCCATGAGCTGTTTGTATATTTTGGAGATTAATCCTCTGTCTGTTGTTTCACTTGCAAGTATTTTCTCCCATTCTGAGGGTTGTCTTTTTGTCTTCTTTATGATTTCCTTTGCTGTGCAAAAGCTTTTAAGTTTAATTAAGTACCATTTGTTTATTTTTGTTTTTATTTCCTTTACTCTAGGAGGTGGGCCAAAAAAGATCTTGCTGTGATTTATGTCAAAGCGTGTTTTTCCTATGTTTTCCTCTAAGAGTTTTATAGTGTCTGGTCTTACATTTAGGTCTTTAATCCATTTGGAGTTTATTTTTGTGTATGGTGTTAGGTAGTGTTCTTTATTTTATTTATTTATTTTTGGCTCATTGGGTCTTCATTGCTGTGCACGGGCTTTCTCTAGTTGCGGTGAGCGGGGTAGCGCTACTCTTTGTTGTAGTGTGCAGGCTTCTAGTTGCGGTGGCTTCTCTTGTTGCGGAGCTCTAGGCATGCAGGCTTCAGTAGTTGTGGCTTGTGGGCTCTAGAGTGCAGGCTCAGTAGTTGTGGCGCACGGGCTTAGTTGCTCCGCGGCATGTGGGATCTTCCTGGACCAGGGCTCAAACCCATGTCCCCTGCACTGGCATGTGGATTCTTAACCACTGCGTCACCAGGGAAGCCCTCTTATGCTTGTTTTCTGGAAAGAATTTACCAGTTTATAATTTTGACCAACTAACGTTAATTTTGTCATTCCTACTAATTTTTGATAGCAATACGTCTTGCACTTTATTTCTCAATATTTTAATTAGAAGTGCACATAGTTTCTATTGGTAGATTCAAGGATACTGTTATTATTCTTTTTTTTGTCACTGTTATTATTTTAAAGTACCATTCATTGAAAATCTACTATTTGCCAAGTGTTTTATATAATGTATCTTTATCTTAAAATTCCATGAGGAAGGTGTTATCAAACAGAGGCTCTGGAAGGACTGAGTCTCTTGTCCAAGGCCACATGTGGCCTTTAACCTATGGATTGAAAATGTGGCAGTGTTGGGATTTAAACCCAAAGCTATGGAGCCAAAGCCCATACTCTTTCCACACTAAGCTATACTCATCTTGGTAGCCTGCTAATCCCAGGCTTGGTTTACATGGACCCTGGAGCCACTAGGCATTAAAAGTTTATTAAGTTACAGAGTGAAGTTACAGAGTGAAGTAAGTTACAGAGTGAAGTAAGTCAGAAAGAGGAAAACAAATACCTTATGCTAACACATATATATGGAATCTAAAAAAAACAATGGTTCTGAAGAACCTAGGTGCAGGACAGGAATAGAGACGCAGACATAGAGAACGGACTTGAGCACATGGGGAGGGGAAGGGTAAGCTGGGACGAAGTGAGAGAGTGGCATGGACTTATATATACTACCAAATGTAAAATAGATAGCTAGTGGGAAGCAGCTGCACAGCACAGGAAGATCAGCTCGGTGCTTTGTGACCACCTAGAGGGGTGGGATAGGAAGGGTGGGAGGGAGAAGCAAGAGGGAGGGGATATGGGGATATATGTATATGTATAGCTGATTCACTTTGTTATAAAGCAGAAACTAACACACCATTGTAAAGCAATTATACTCCAGTAAAGATGTTAAAAAAAAAAGTTTATTAAGCATATAAAGTAAAAGCATCTTTAAAACCTGGGAAAACAGAAAAGGAGAAGCCTTTGTGTGTAATTCCTTCACCCTTTAATTCCAGTGGAGATTAGAGGTCCTTTCACTCTCCTTTCAACTTTAACTGTTACAGGCAAATTGATTAATTAATTAATTAATTCCATTTGCCACCCAAACCCCTCTCCCTGCCTTGTCAGAAGCAGGGCTGGTCCAGAGAACACAGGAATGTCCACAGGATTTGGTTCTCATCCTAACTTTTCCCCTTTGTGGTCAGCTAACCGTAACAACCATTTTTTAAGTGTTCGCTGTACGCTAGATGCTCTGCTGAGCTCTTCAGATAGGGTATTTTATTTAATCATCACGACAAACTTACCAAGTAGGTATTGATAGAACCTGCATCAATGAAGTTTGAGAACAGACATTGAGCAACCCAGGACTCAGCCCAGGTTGGCTGGACTCTAAAACTCCACCCTTTACATCATAAATGTTTCTTGAATCAATGAATAATTCATTCCTTTTTGGTAATCCAGTTTCAAGATTTCAAGACTCCACTTCAAAAGGTCCACAGATAAAGCCCATCAGACGAAGACCACCGGGAACACACTTGTGGTTTAAGTTTGGTTAATTTACTTGCTGCTGCAAGAGAGCATGCAGCCTCTCCCGGGGATCCTGGGATGTCTGGGCAAGAGAGACTTGGGAGGGGCTTACCTCAGGGCATGGGCCAGTGCTGAGTGGTGCTGAGGAGGGAGCGGAAGAAGCGGGGATCCACTGTGGACTGGTGCTGTCACGAACAGGGGCACTTTAGCAATTGAGGTTTCTCTGTCATCTTTGTTCTGGAAGCAAAAGCAGAGCAGGCGATGTCACTGGTAAGAAAGCAGTGATCACTCCAAAGGAGAGGAATTGTACAGCCTGAGGAGAAACATTGTTTACATGGCCTTGGCCTCCTCCTGTTGCAAACGTTTTTTAAACTTCTGTTAGACATATTCTGGTCTGATTACCTGTTTCTTGGAAACTACCATTTAAAAACCTCTTTTCTGAATCCCTGGGTTGGAAATTGAGGCTCCTTCCCTGTGTCAAAGTAACCCACAGGGAGTGAGACGTTCCATTTTCCTTGATATTTCAGACAGTGAAGTTTCTCATAAACTACGATGGCATTTCCCAGTAGAAATGTAATGTGAGCCAGACACGCAATTAAAATTTTTCTAACAGCCACATTAAAAAGAAACAGGTGAGTGGCGAGGCCTTCGTGGGGCAGCCAGAGCTGTGTCTGCTCAGAGGTCAGCCTCAGACACCAGCTCTCAGCCTCCCTCTCAGCCTGTGTCCTCGAAGCCAGAGGACCAGGAGGCCACTGGCCATGCCCAGCGGGCCCAGCATGCAGGAGGTGGACACTAGGCAGCAAGGCTGCTGCCAGAATCATTTCTCCAATCAGTGTTCAGAGTATTATCATTTTGTGCATTTGTGGTGGGGGGAAGGTAGGGCTAATTTATTTTTCAATAAGGTTGGAGATGTAAGTTTGGCCCACTGGCAGTGCGGAAAGAGACCCACTGAAGGGTCCCTCAAGCCCAACCAGTGGGCTTCCTGTAGAGTGGGACTGCCAGGACTAGCCTGCTCTCGGGCTCCGGGAAGGGGGGCAGGATCTCAGGCCAGCCCGCTCCAGCTCATGACACAGTTTGGCTTTTTTGGGAAGCAGATGGGATATTCCCACTCAGCAGCCCCCAGCTTTCCCACAGGGAAACCCTGGAGCCATCCTTTAAGCCAACAAGATGCCCCGGGCTTGAGCAGAGAGAACTTCAGAGCCTGGGAGGTGAGGCCTGGCCCAGCCTGATGGGCCCCACCCCCCAGCTGCCACCAACCCCTAGGACTGTGCCTGAGGCCTGGAGTGACCAACCTGGCAGGTGTTCTGAGTTTCAGCAATGAGACTGCCAGGTCCTTGGACCTGGACCAGAGGGAAGTGAGTCTCAAGGACCTCACTCAGGCTGTGGCAGCCATCCTGGGCATCCATCATGGAAGCAATAAAACTCTTCCCGGAAATAAATAAATAAATAAATAAAAATAAATTTTTAAAAACAACAGGTGAAATTAAGTTTAGTAATATATTTTAACTCAATAGATTCACAATTTATCCACAATATGATTTCAATACAGAATCAATATATTAAAAAAAAAGTTAAATTAGACATCTCACTTTCTTTTATTCATATGAAGTCTCCAAAATCCAGTGTAGCAGATCTCAGTTTTGAGTTTAGATTTTCATTGAAATAGTTTATCTGTATTTAGATGTCATAAAATTTACAGTTGAAAAAGTGTACTTACGGACCAACGTTGTTCCAAACATACTTGAGTTTTCTAATAACTGAATCAAGTACCAGGTTGTAAATTCAAATTTAGACTAATTAAGATTAAGTAAAACTTAAAATTCAGTTCCTCAGTCACCCTAGTTACATTTTAGCCACATGTGGCTGGTGGCAACCATGTTGGATAGGTCAGGTCCATGATTTTAGAGAACAAGTTTTCTCATCACCATGCCCTTGATGGTAACTAATGAAAGCACATTTTATAGGTTCACATTATCCTTAGTTCTTTTTTTTTTAATTTTTATTTATTCTTTAATTTTATTTATGGCTGTGTTGGGTCTTCGTTGCTGCACGCGGGCTTTCTCTAGTTGCGGTGAGTGGGGGATACTCTTCATTGTGGTGCGCGGGCTTCTCACCGCGGTGGCTTCTCTTGTTGCGGAGCACGGGCTCTAGGTGCGCAGGCTTCAGTAGTTGTGGCACGCAGCCTCAGTAGTTGTGGCATGTGATATTCTTAGTTCTTTCTTCTCCTATCCCACCTTTTTTGTACCACAAATTCTCTGCCACGCTAAAAGAACTCTCGATTTTCTTAGATTCCAGTTTTTCTCTTCAGCTGCAGGGCAGGCCCGGCTACCCTAAATCGAAGCTCAGGACAGCTGATCAGCCCAGTTTCCTCCCCTTTGCAGAGATTCTATCATTATTGTGAAATAGAGACATTATCGTCTACATCTTCCAAGTACATCCCTGACAGCATAAAGGGACTCTAAAGAAGTTTTTCAAAGCTCTTCCCTGAAATTTGATGCTGTTACAAGTAAGACACACCACAGGTTCCTTTGGACAGAAATAATTAGAAGTGCCTGGAGTCAGCATTAAAGAGTTTTGGCAGGGCTTCCCTGGTGGCACAGTGGTTAAGAATCCACCTGCCATTGCAGGGGACACGGGTTCGAGCCCTGGTCCGGGAAGATCCCACATGCCGCGGAGCAACTAAGCCCATGTG
This sequence comes from Orcinus orca, assembly GCF_937001465.1. NCBI lineage: Eukaryota > Metazoa > Chordata > Mammalia > Artiodactyla > Delphinidae > Orcinus > Orcinus orca. The sequence continues at coordinate 156,023,022 of NC_064560.1, read as the reverse complement.
CCACAACTACTGAGCCTGTACTCTAGAGCCCATGAGCCACAACTACTGAAGCTCACACGCCTAGAGCCTGTGCTCCGCAACAAGAGAAGCCACTGTAATGAGAAATCTGTGCACCACAACGAAGAGTAGCCCCCGTTCACCGTGTGGCGTACAGGCTTCTCATTGTGGTGGCTGCTCTTGTTGCAGCACGTGGGCTCTAGGGTGAGCAGGCTTTAGTAGTTGTGGCACGCGGGCTCTAGAGCACAGTCTCAGTAGTCGTGGTGTGTGGGCTTAGTTGCTCTGCGGCACGTGGGATCTTCCCAGACCAGGGCTCGAACCCGTGTCCGCTGCATTGGCAGGCAGATTCTTAACCACTGCGCCACCAGGGAAGTCCCTCAATGACTAACTTTATTGTACATATATGCTTTGAAATTTGTTGAAGCTTTCTTCATGGCCTAATATATGATTATTTGTAACTGTTCCATGTATACTTGAGAAAAATATGTATTCTCTGATTGTTGGATGTTTATTTGGCCTAGTTGTTAATTGTTTTGTTGACATCTTCCATATGTCCTTGCTAAAATTTTGTCTGTTTGGCCTATCAATAATGAGAGACGTGTATTGAATTGCTCACAATAATGGTGGATTTATCCATTTTTTTCTGTAGCTCTATAAATATTTGTTTCATCTACTGTGAAGCTATTTTGTTAGGTGCATACATGTCTCAGACTGCTCTAGCTTGGTAAATTGAACCTTTTATCATTCCACCATGAACGTCTCCACCCCTAACATGTACCAGCTTTTTTCTGGTTAGTTATTGCCTGACATAGTATATACCATCCTTTTATTTTTCACTCTTTATATCCATGTGCTTTGGGCATATGTCTTTTAAACAGAATATGTCTGGATTTCTAAAATCCCATCTATCTTCTGACTGGTGAGATTACTTCATTTATACTTACTGTAATTATTGATATCTTTGTAACTTTTTCTATCATCTTAATTTGTAATTTCAATTTATCTCACCTTTTTTATGTTTTCTACTTTAAAAAATGATATAGTAGACAAGAATTTTATGACATCTTCATATCCCTTGTTTTTCCTTCATTTCCACTTTCCATATCTTATTATCTAGAGTGTTTCATTCTAGGTTAGTTTAAATATATGCTCTCCTTTTCCTTTGCTCGTAGCAGTTTTTAAACAACAACAAATATTTCAAAGGTATTTGCTCATCTTAAAATATCTGTTTGTCTCTCTGTATCTGCTGCTATATAGAAGCAGGTGCAGTTTGTCCCAAGAGAACAGCAGGGATGACACAAAAGCCAAACAATTTCTATCATATTTTATCCTCCATTGCCTTATGCCCCATGCCATATGCATTATCCCATAAACACCAGTTCAGAACAGCCATATTGCCCCAGAATTTTCTATTTCCTTGGTATTTGGGTGTTTACCAGGTAACTTGGCTGTTTTTTGTTTTTTGTTTTCTCTCTGTAGCTCCTCTGAGATTGATCTTGGGGGAAGGAGCTAGTAACTTTACTTTGTCAGCATCTTGTAGGAAGCGGAACAGGAATTAATTATTTCGTTTAATTTTCCTAACATTCCTAAGAGGTAGATAAGGAAATGGAGATTCAGAGAAGTACAGAAAACTTGCCAATGTGAAGTGGCAATTTTAAAAGCCATCCATTTGACCCCAAAGCCTATGCCCTTTTCCATTCTCAAATCAACACGGAAACAAGCTATGTTTCCAGCCAGGAAAATGAAAATACCTCAGTTTGAGTCCTGATTCTGCTACTTAGTTAGCTGTGGGATCTTGTACAAGTCACTCATCTTCAAAGTCCTTTCCATCACTAAAGCTGCTAATTCCTCAGTTATACTCTCTGCCTGTGTTTCAGTAATTCCTAATGAAATTTTAATTCATTGCAGTATGGTTTCTGCCGCCACCCTTCAGCTGAAATAATTCTCACCAAAGCTGCCATTCACACCCTTGCTGCTAAACGGATTGAACGTGCAATGCTGTGTCCTTCCATATGTTATACTTTGCTTTATTATTTCTTAATGCACTAAAGTGCTTTAGTTATAGTTAACTCAAAAAAATCATCTGAGGCTTTGCAGGGGGAACTTTTCCCACAAACAGCTATACACACGGGTTTTATTTACATGTGATGCTGGACAATGTATTAAAAAAGTGAGAAAAGATTGAAGATACCACACACAAATTAATTCAAGATGGATCACAGACCTAAACATAAGAGCTAAAACTACCAAGTTTCTAGAACAAAAACATAGGAGAATAACGTTATGATCTTGTGGTAGGCAAATAGTTCTTAGAGAGGAAACAAAGCACGAAACATAAAAGAAAAATATTTTAAATTAGACTTCATCAAACTTAAACCCTCTGCTCACCAGTGATGCTAAGAAAATGCAAAGGCAACCAACAGAGCCAGGTTTTCTACTGTTAGGGTGGGAGGTTACAGATAAGCAAGGGGAGGAGGCTAGAATGATCCATGTGGTAATGGATTAGAGTTGGAGGCATCAGCATGAACTCATGATTAGCTTAATGTAGGTACAGATGTTTACATATAGAAATATTTATAGATCTGTATATACATATGTTAGTCTACTTTCTCACCCTATCAGCTGAGAAACTCCCTAGTAGCAAGGAGCACACCTACTGTCCAGATCTTGGTTTCTAGTACCATTCTCCAATAAGAGGACCTGAATAGACATTTTTCCAAAGAAGACATATAGATGGCCAATAGACACATGAAAATGTGCTCAGCCTCCCTTATCATCAGGGAAATATTGATACAAATCAAAACCCCAATGATTATCAAAAAGACAAGAAACAACAAGTGTTGTCAAGGATGTAGAGAAAAGGGAACACTTTTGCACTGTTAGTGGAAATGTAAACTGGTGCAGGCACTATGGAAAACAGTATGGAGGTTCCGTAAAAAAATAAAAATAGAACTACCATATGATCCAGCGATTCCACTTCTGGGTATTTATCTGTAGAAAATGAAAACATAATTCAAAAAATATATACCCCTATGTTCATTGCAGCACTATTTACAATAGCCAAAATATGGAAGCAACCTAAATGTCTATCAATGGATGAGTCGGTGGTATAATAAGATGTAGTATACAAAGACACACAGACACACACACACACACACACAGAGGAATGTTACTCAACCATTAAAAAAGAATGAAATCTCACCATTTGTGGCAACATAGATGGAACTGGAGGGTAATATGCTAAATGAGATAAGTCAGACAGAAAAACAAATACCATATGATTTCATTTATATATAAAAACCAAAACAAACAAACAAACAAAACAAAACAGACACTGTGGGAAATGGTCAGCCTTGAGAGCAAGCTGTGGACATGCCAGGCATGCCGCCGCTGCTCGAAGGGACTGTCCCTACTTGTTCCCCTCCTTGTTTCATTCCATGGGAGATAAATCACCAGGGCCCAGAGATCAGAAAGAATGTAAAATGAGACAAGCAAAGCTGTCTCTCCCCTGCACGTGCAGGTTATTTTGGATGATTCCGGGTTTTCTCCCAGGGAAGTTAACCTTGAAGCCGAGACAGTCTGTAGATGATGTAAACCACCATCTGGCAACCAACCTCCCTTTTTCTAGTCTATGTAATCTGCAACTGTAGCATAATAAAATTTGCCTTGTCACCATCAGTTGTCTTGGTCCTTGTGACCCCATTCGTCGGTACTGCTTCAGTTCCTTACCCCTTGCCTTCTGACCCTGGGCGGTGAAATCCTCTTCCTCCGGCTGGTCCACGGCAAGAAACAGACTCATAGATACAGAGAACAAACTGTTCGTTGCCCAGGGAGGGAGTGTCAGGGAAAGGACCAAATAGGTGAAGGGGATTAAGAGGTAACAATTTTCAGCTATAAAACAAATGTCACAGAATATGGTAAATAATATTGTAAAAACTTTGTATGGTGACTGATGGTAACTAGATTTATTGGGGTGATCATTTCATAATGTATAAAAATATTGAATCACTATGTTGTACACCTGAAACTAATACTGTATGTTAATTAGAACTCAGTTAAAAAAAAAATTCCACACCTACATTTCCCCAAGAGAAATAAAACATGACCACAAAAAGACTTGTACAAGAGTGTTTATAGCAACTTTATTCATAATAGCTAAAAATTGGAACAATCCAATATCCATCAACAGGAGAATGGATAAGCAAACTATTCAATGGAATACTTTTCAGCAATAAAAACAACGGCTGATTCATGTAACAGTAGAGATGGATCTCGAAAACATTACACTGGGAGAAAGAAGGCAGACAAGAGTACCTACCACTCCTATTTTTAAGGTGATACAAATCAGAAGAGTGATTGTCTAAGCTGTGGGAGATTTGGAAGGGGGCTTGAGAGAACCGGGTGATGGAAATGCTCTATATCCTGATTGGGTGGTGGTTACACAGCTGTTTACATTTAGCAAAACTCATCAAATCATATACTAAAAAAACTATGCTTTTCACTGTATTTGATAATTTTACCTCTATTTAAAAAGAAAAAAATAAGGACGAGAAAAAAAAAGACTGGTAACGCTGAAAGGTAACAGTAAAAGATGTAAGAAGAAATTTGATGTGGTAATAAGCCCTTTCTTTAAAACGTTAAGTGAAGAAAATATTCCAATAAGCTCTGCTGGATTTATGTAATCAAATAAGGACTCAGACTCTGAGTCCCCTCTCCTCCGTCCGAGTTCCTCGGTCTTTTCTCGGATACCCGCGAGGCCCCGGGAACTCCATGGCGGTCTCAGTCTTAGCGCCCTCTCAACCGCCGGCCATTGTAGCTCCCCGCCAGCCCCAGTGCTCCCACCGCTCCCCGCCTCATCAATATCGCATCGCGGACCCGCCCATTGATTCAGCTCACAGCCACCCTTTGAACGGTCCGTTCACCTTTCAATCAATTCAAACATAGCAAGGAGCTAACCAATCGCAAGCCTCGGCGAAGGGAAGAGGCGGGTACTTTTACAGGAAGTGTTGCTTAAAATACCTCCAATCAGAAGTTCGGTGTGCGAAGTTTGAATTTTGCCGAGTCTTGTAGGCGTTCCTTCTTTGGAGGCGGCGGTGGTCTTCCAGGCCCAGAGGGTTCCTTTACTTTTAGTTTGGTTGAGGTTTCACGCTAGAAGCTGCCTCAGGTAGGTGGATGCTGGGGAGCTGGGGGGAGGGCGCTGGTCCGCTTCCTTCTAGAAGGTCTAGAAGGGTCGGAGGACCGGCGGCTGCGAGCTGGACGCCGCTCAGGGGAGGCTCCTCTTAGGACCGTGTTACCTGTCCTTCCCGAAGCTGATGACGCAGTCCTTCGGAAGAGTAAATATTTGTTGCCATGATCTGTGTAGCAGCATCATTTCACCACCGGGGCGTTATTGGCTTTGGGCCCCAACATTATTCCAGTGGCTCTTTCCAGGTTCTATGACAACTAAAAACGCCTGGGTTGACAACCTTGGCAAGCAAAACTAAGGCATTCTAGACTTTCAAGCTGGAAGAAACTCCAGTCAGCCAAAGAAGAGAACTTAGATGTGTGTGAAGAGCCAGGCTGCCTGGCTTAAGATTCCAGCTCCACTACCTTTTAGCTGTGCAAATGTGGGCAGTTAATTTAGCTCATCTGTATAACGGCAGTTATACTAAATACCTTTTAGGGTTTAGGCGATAATTAAATATGCCTTCGGTGTTAGTTCTCTCTCTCTCTCTCTCTCTCTCTCTATTTGCCCTGTATAGTTCTATGCTGTGTTTTTAAATACCTAGTACGTAATTTTAATTTTCTTTAATATTTGCGGGAAGTGGCAAATCAAATAGTAGAGGAGAGTTCTTGATTAAAAAAGCACGGTCCTTTGTCACTTCCCCTGGGCCCTTAAAGGAGAATGTTATTAGCATCCAGGTCAGATGAATTCTCATGTTTTTATACTCTTGATTGCCTAAAATAATACAACATTTTAATTTGTTGCATTTCTTGTGCAGTTTTTTTATCTGCATTTTTCTAGTGGACGCTCTTCTTGTTGTTGAAGGTATAGTGTGCTTGTATCTTTTTTTTTTTTAAATAGACCTTTATTGGAGTATAATTGCTTCACAATACTGTGTTAGTTTCTGTTGCACAGCAAAGCGAATCAGTCATATGCATACATATATCCCCATATCCCCTCCCTCTTGAGCCTCCCTCCCACCCTCCCTATCCCACCCCTCTAGGTGGTCACCTTCTGCATCACCATGGTACTTCTTAAAACCCTTTTTGGGCTTCCCTGGTGACGCAGTGGTTGGGAGTCCGCCTGCTGATGCAGGGGCCGTGCGTTCGTGCCCCGGTCCGGGAAGATCCCGCATGCCGCGGGCCTGCGCGTCCGGAGCCTGTGCTCCGCAGCGGGAGAGGCCACAGCAGTGAGAGGCCCGCGTACCGCAAAAAAAAAAAAACAAAAAAACACCTTCTTTTTCTCAATCTCGTATATCTAACTGCCTATTTATCATTCCTACCTACCTAATAGGCATCTTGTGTGTTTTGTTTGTTTTGTTTTTTGGCTTGAGAAAAAATGCTAGCCTGCCTGCATTCATCACCAGGGGAAAGTTAAGGAAACTATTCTGTATACTATATCCCTATTTTCACCTTTACTTCCTACTCTATTTTGCAGTGCTCTCTATGGTAAGCCTAGACCCTCTTATTTATATTCTGGACTTTAGCTTCCTGGGCTTCACTTCATCTGTCAAGCAAGTTCCTGTTCAGAACCTCAAAATAGGTTGTAGTGTTTTATCTTTTGATAACCTCCTTCCCACTCTTCAGTCACATATTTATTCCATTTTGTATTTTTTATTATGTAAATTAACCCATTTATTACAGGCTAGCAATGTTTCAAATGGTGGCCTTCTACTGGTCCTTCAGTTCCTTCAGTCTTCTGGTGACTTTACTGTTACGGCAGAAGTGGTGTTGTAGGTCCAGGCACCATCAACAACCGTTTTTATGCAGGAAATGCCAAATGCCCACAGCTTGTCTCTTCATCTTGGTTTTGCCACAGGAGCAAGTGTGCTAGGCATGCTGGCTGATTTCAGTTTTCTTCACCATTTTCCTGAGGGAGGCAACATGGGTCCCGTATTTACCCACGATTCTGACCTTGGTGCGTTTAGCCATGTTGCCACAACCTAGGTCTGAGCCCAGAGAGCTGTATTTTAATTTTTTTTTTTTCAGAAGACTCTGGGGTGGGAGGTGAACTGGAATCCTAACTTTTTAAATAATCAAATGAAATTTCACGTAAGTTGGTCTTTCTCTCTTTTTCCTGATAGGATGGCTTCATCACATTTTGCCAGTCGACACAAAAAGCAATTAAGTACTGACATGATTAGAACTAAAATTGCTCATAGGAAATCACTGTCTCAGAAAGAAAACAGACATAAGGAATATGAACGAAATAGACACTTTGGTTTGAAAGATGTCAACGTTCCAACCTTGGAAGGTAGAATTCTTCTTGAATTAGATGAGATATCTCATGAGCTTGTTCCAGAAAAGGCCGATGTCAAGCCAAGTAAGTAAAAGTCTATTGTAATTTCAAGTGTTTGAAGAGTGAATAAAAGTTGATTTAATACCTGAGGTTAAAAACAACCCTGACCAGAAGAATGGAGTTTTGAAATGCCATTCTAAATAAATAACTTGGTGCTTTCTACAACTAAATACTGTCTATTTCAAGTAAAGGCTGTGTTGGGAATTCCCAGATGGTCCAGTACTTAGGACTCCACACTTCCACTGCCAGGGGCCCGGGTTTGATCCTTGGTGGGGGAACTAAGATCCTGCAGGCTGCCTGGCGTGCCCCCCTCCCCCCAAAAAAAAGCACTCAAGTAAAGGCTGTGGATGTCCTAGCTAGGCTAAAGCCATTCACCTATGGAGTATTATAACACTTTTTACCTATATGGCCTTACAGGAATCCTAAAGTTCTTACTTCTGGAGCTTGGATAAGATAAATATTGACAAGATAAATTGATAAGGGACATAAAAATAGAACTGATTTGAAGTATCCATGAAGTAAGGGTACTTTGCCAATGGGAACACTTCTTAGAGGGAAGAGCAAAGGATTCATCCCTGTAGTTTGCCCAAAAGGATTTGGGGTAATTAGTAGGGAAAGAACCAACCAGAAAAGAGAATGATCTCAGCAAGAGATAAAAATAATAAAAATGGATGTCTTAGAAGGCAAGGGATGCTATAGAAAAGAAGGAAGAGAACTGGGAAATGACATGCATTTAATCGGAAGGACTTATTGGACTCCTATTTAGTTGTGTTTATATAGCAGGCACTAGGAGCTAGATTGCAGTGAAATAAAGCAAGGATAAATTGTGAAGAAATGGCAGAAAGATGAAGTCTTAGAAGTTTTATAGAGAAAGAAATGAGATGTCAAGTTGTTTTACGTGTTCACTACTTCAGTTTTATCATTTTTCCAGAACCAGTGTAATGTGTGACACGTACAAGACACTCAACATATTCAGCTTAATTGCTTCTGTAAAAGGGGAGGTTGGGCTAACCTATTTCTTCCAGATTTGTCATTTTTGTGATTCTAAAGGAAAGTGAGAGAAAGGAATTGGATTAAAGTGTCGTAGGGTACTTTTTTGTTTTTGAGATGAAGTGATCAGTTTATGTTTGAAGGTCAAAGGAAGTGGGTTGGTGGTTGAGGGGGATAGAGTAAAGAATAACATCTCTTAGGAGTTCAGAGAAAATGAACACTGGGTCGTAGGATTATATAGGATGGCCTTTGAAGGAAGAGCTAGACATTTTCTGTCTGAGAAGAGGTGACATTACCTTCCTCTACTCATACCCTCTCAAATGCTTCTTTCCTCGACCAAAATCTTTCAAACAAAATTTAACCTTATCAATATGCTATTAGAATATCTTTTATTCCTCATTTGCGAAGACCTGGAGGTGGGAGTGGGTCTGGTATGTTCCAGAGAAAGCAAGTAGGTAAGCATGGCTGGAGAAGGCAAACAGCTTAGCTCCCATGGAGCCCTGAGGGCCATCATTATAAGGACATTGGCTTTTTTTTTTTTTGGCTGCGCCGGGTCTTAGTTGTGGCACGCAGGCTTCTTACTTGCGGCACATGGGCTTCTCTAGTTGTGGTGCCTGGGCTCAGTAGTTGCGGTGCACAGGCTTAGTTGTGGTATGTGGATCTTAGTTCCCCAACCAGGGATTGAACCCGGGCCCCCTGCATTGGGAGTCTTAACCACTGGACCACCAGAGAAGTCCCTGTTTTGATTATTGTAAAGGATCTGCTTCTAAGGTGACTCATTCACATTACCAGCAAGATGATGCTGGCTTTTGGCAGGAGGCCTTAGTTCTTTGTCATGTGGACATCTCCATGGGGCCGCTTGAGTTCCTTAAGGTTCCACGTGGCCACTGGCTTCCCCCCAGAGCAAGGGATCCAAGAGAGAGCAGGACAAAAGCTGTGATGTCTTTAATGGCCTAGTTGTGGGAGTCGTTCTCTATCATTTCCACAGTACTTTCTTGGTTACACAGGTCAGCCCTATTCAGTATGGGAGGGGATGACACAAGGCATGTCTACCAGGAGGTGAGAATCGCTGGAGGTCAGCTTGGAGGCTGACTATCATAGAAGCTAATTAATTTAAACATGAAGTAATACATGCCTAGTACATAGTAAACAGTTATATATTTGAACAAATGAAGGTGAAAGAAATAGGAATTTTAAAATAGGGGTGGAAATAACTTGAAGTGCTAAGGAATTAACAAGAAGTTACTAAAAGCATTTCTTAGCAACAGTTGAAGTTAGAAGTTGTTTGCCTAACTTTTTATCTGAAATGTTTTATATATTGTATTTTTCTTTTTTTCTTTTTCCTACTTAGAGTCAGTGAAAACTATTCTAGGTGATCAACGAAAGCAAATGCTCCAAAAATACAAAGAAGAAAAGCAGCTTCAAAAATTGAAAGAGCAGAGAGAGAAAGCTAAACGAGGAGTATTTAAAGTGGGTCTTTATAGACCTGATATTCCTAATTTTCTTTTCTCAAACCAGAGTACTATGAAAGCTGAGCCAAAAAAGGTAAGTTTAGTATCCTAACTTGATATATATTCCTTTTAACTGGAATTTTCTTTAGGAGATTAGATGACTAAAATAACCATTTCCCCGAGTCCCTTTATTCATTTAATTAGCTGGTAGGAGGTGGGAATGACATAATAGTAACTCAGAAGATGAAAACAGGGTCTCTTGATGTAGCTATATTTAGGTTGAGATTGGATAAAACTAGGACAGCTGGTAGAGCCAGGCTGAACAGTGAATGCTATACCAAAGTATTTGGCATTTATCCTCTAGGATATGGAGAGTCAGGGGAGGTTTATAAACGAGGTTGTACCATTATCAAAGTAATACTCAGGGAAGATTAGGCTGGACTTGAGGATTATAGTCTAGAAAGGGAAGCATTTATAGATAGGAAGACTAGTTGTGAGTTTATATTGTGAATATTCTTTATAGAATAGGTGAGATAAGTGGACTGAGACATTTGTTTAAAAAGAAGAAATAGGGGGCTTCCCTGGTGGTGCAGTGGTTGAGAGTCCGCCTGCTGATGCAGGGGACGCGGGTTCATGCCCTGGTCTGGGAGGATCCCACATGCTGTGGAGCGGCTGGGCCCGTGAGCCATGGCCGCTGAGCCTGCGCGTCCGGAGCCGTGCTCCGCAGCGGGAGAGGCCACAACAGTGAGAGGCCCGCGTACCGCAAAAAAACAAAAAAAAAAAAACCAAAAAAAGAAATAGGTTTAAGATATCATTTTTCTGGAGATATAATTGACATATTAGTTTCAGGTGTACACAATAATGATTCATTATTTGTATACATTACAAGATGATCACCACAGTTAGTCTAGTTACCATCCATCACCACACATAGTTACAAAACTTTTTTTCTTGTGATGAGAACATTTCAGATATACTCTCGTAGCAACTTTCAAATATACAATACAGTATTATTAACTGTAGGCACCATACTGTATATTACATTCCCAGGACTTACTTATTTTAAACCTGGAAGTTTGTACTTTTTGACCACCTTCACCCATTTCACCTACCCTGCACCTCACTCAAGTGATGGACACCTGAGTTGTTTACAAGTCTTGGCTATTGTAAATAATGCTGCAACGTACATGGGGATACATATATATTTTTGAGTTAGTGTTTTCATTTCCTTTGGATAAATACTCAGAATTGGAAATGCTGGATCATATGGTAGTTCTAATTTTAATTTTTTGAGGATCTATGTTTTTCATAGTGGCTGCACCAATTTACATTCCTACCAACAGTGCTCAGGGGTTCCTGTTTCTCCATATCCTCACCAACACTTATTATTTCTTGTCTTTTTGATAATAGCCATTCTAACAGGTGTCACGTAAGACATCTTAAGAGATAAATTTGATAGGACTGGTGACCAAGTAGATGGTGAGGGGAGGAGGAAGTTGAAAAGTTAGAGATAAGATGATGATTCTGAAGATAATAGTTTGATCAATAATACAAATTTTGCTGCTGCTAGAAGAGATGAGGAAGGCAAGAAAAGTTTAAGTGGGTGAATATTAATACCCTTTTTTAAAAAAATCCTATTTGGGCCATCTAGACATCAGGCAGTTGGGAATAAAAATTTGGAAATCAGGATGGGGATCCATGCTAAGATGTGGATTTTGGATATGATATTGGGAGTATGAATGGACACTTAAGCTGTAGGACTAAATGAGACCATTCCAATAAGGGTATATAAAATTATGAAAGAGTGAGGTCTAGAGAACACCTTTAGGTGGGCAGTGATACGCTGAAAAGGACTGGTCAGAGTGGCAGCAGAGCTAAAATGGAGGATAGAAGCTAAAGGAGGAGTGATCTAAAGAGAATGGTTAGTGAATCAGGAAGGATGAAGTTTGAACAGATCAGTTGGATTTGTAAACTTGCTAGTCACTGGTGATTTGCTATTTATTTATTTTATTATTTATTTATTTATTTTCGGCTGCGTTGGGTCTTCGTTCCTCTGTGCAGGCTTTCTCTAGTTGCAGCAAGCCGGGGCTACTCTTCATTGTGGTGCGCAGGCTTCTCACTGAGGTGGCTTCTCTTTGCGGAGCACGGGCTCTAGGCGTGCGGGCTTCAGTAGTTGTGGCATGCAGGCTCAGTTATTGTGGCTCGTGGGCCCTAGAGCACAGGCTCAGTTGTTGTGTCGCACAGGCTTAGTTGCTCCGCGGCATGTGGGATCTTCCCGGACCGGGGCTCGAACCCGTGTCCCCTGCATTGGCAGGTGGATTCTTAACCACTGCGCCACCAGGGAAATCCCTGATTTGCTATTTAAAGATATGTATAAAAGATCTCATTGACTGTATACTCATTCCTGATTTAAATAAGAACTGAATAATATAAAGGCCGAAGATATTGCTTGTTTTTCTAGGCTTCATGAATCTCAATGATTCATTTGACAGATCTTTGATTTATTTACTCTGTATGATCTTAGGACACTGTAGAAGAGACCAAAATTAATAAACTGTAGTTCATGGTGGAAAGATACAGATAAATATGTTCTTTATATTAGAGGAAGGATAGATTGTTTATATTTGGAGGAACATCAAAGAAGACCTCTTGGGATTAGATTTAAGCTGTCTTTTTAGGAATATGTAGATACCAATCATTGGTCTACACTGTAAACAACTATTTTAAAATATCTTAAAAATATGTGTAGGAGGAACAAGAGACACATCGTTGTGAGTTTTGTTTTTTTTTTTTTAATTTTGGCTGCGTTGGGTTTTCGTTGCTGCATGTGGACTTCTCTAGTTGTGGCGCACGGGCTTAGTTGCGCCGTGGCGTGTGGGATCTTAGTTCCCCAACCAAGGATCAAACCCATGTCCCCTGCATTAGAAGGTGGATTCTTAACCACTGGACCACTGGGGAAGTCCCTGATTATGTTTCTTAAGAAATTTTACAGAGTTGATAAATACCTTATAATTTTTTAATTGGTCTTTCTCATGCTAAATTTTTTTCACATTTTGTGATTAGGTCTCCATTTTCTTACTGACAATGGACAGGTGTATAATCATGAGATTTGAAGGCAAATTGTCAAAGCTAGGGAAGTAAGCTGTACAGTATCTTTTCATAAACAGAAAACAAAAGATCCTAATACTCTAGTTTGTTCATCTACCCCCTTTTAAATATGTCTAGCTAATCACATTAATGAGGATCCTAATACTTGGAAAATATGCTTTGAAATTTCTTCTCTCTCCTCATTGAAAAATATGGGTAAGTTTTGAAGTTATTAACTTAAACATAATTTAAATCAAGCCAGAACCAGAAAAAACAATAACTTAGGGAATTCCCTGGCAGTCCAGGGGTTAGGACTCAGTGCTTTCACTGCCAGAGGCCTGGGTTCAATCCCTGGTTGGGGAACTAAGACCCGCAAGCTGCACGGCACGGCCGAAAAAATTAAAATTTAAATTAAAAAAAAAATTAAGTTAGCAAGTCTCTTTTTGCCATAAATTATTAAGGATAAAATTTAACTTTAAAATGGAAACTTTATTTCATAATGAAACATGGAAGTAAATTTTGCCAGTTTATTTATTTTTTTAACTTTATCTTCTTTTGACTGTTTTAAGGCTGTTCCATCTTCTGTACGGATTACAAGGTCAAAGGCCAAAGACCAAATGGAGCTGACAAAGGTAAAGTTGATAGTTAGTAGGTCATTGTTACTAAAATGACAAATTGTACTTTTTTTTCCTCAGAGTAAGTAAATTTATTTTTAATCTAATACCATCTTCAAGCATAGTGATTATTTTACTAGAGTCAATAGTCCTACCAAAATCACTGTTTTGGTATGGTGGCAGAGCAGATTTGGCTAGATGCTAAGGAAATGGTCACTTAAAATATTCTTTGCCCAGACATCCCTTATGAGATCTATACTAAACTCTGTGCCACACTCTTTTTTGTTTGTTTGTTTACCGGGCTTCTATTATGCATCCCATGTCACCATGAAGCGCAGATAGGGATATAAAGCATACAGGGTGAGTGTTATAAACTTTTGGGTCTTCAAAACACGGTTAGGGATAAACTTATTAGGAGGATTACTAAAATAAAGTCAAGTGGGCAAAGAGGGAAATAGTATGCCTCTTTGTCAGGTGAGGAAGCTAAGTTTCATGTATTCAATGAATTTGAGTCACTACCATGTTCCTTTAGGCTCTAGAATATAACTGAGCAAAACAAACAAAATTCCCTGTTTTCAAGGAGCTTACATGAGAGATAGCACTAAAAAAAGAACTATATAGTATGTCAGATGGTCAAAAGTATTAAGTATTATGGGGGAGATTAAAAAAAAAGAAGAAGGGAGGTGGGGAGTTTTGAAGTAGGTGTAGGGTGGAATTTTGATCAGGCCTCACTGAGATGGTGGCATTTTATTTTATTTTTAATAAATTTATTTATTTATTTTTGACTGTGTTGGGTCTTCATTGCTGTGCGCAGGCTTTTCTCTAGTTGCGAGCAGGGGCTACTGTTTGTTGCGGTGCGCAGGCTTCTTATTGTGGTGGCTTCTCTTGTTGCATGCGGGCTCTAGGCATGCGGGCTTCAGTAGTTGCAGTGCGTGGGCTCAATAGTTGTGGTGCACAGGCTTAGTTGCTCCGTGGCATGTGGGATCTTCCCAGAGCAAGGCTCAAACCTGTGTCCCCTGCATTGGCAGGCAGATTCTTAACCACTGCGCCACCAGGGAAGTTCCCAGATGGTGGCATTTTAAATGAAGTCTTTAAGGAAATAGAAGAGTGAACTGTGGGAAAGAGCTTTCTTCCAGGAGAAGAATTTTCTAGACAAAATTCAAAGGTCTTGAATTGAAAACATGCCTGGTATATTTAAGGAGTCTCAGAAGATTATAGTCAGTTATTTTTTTAATAGCTTAGGTTATTAGCATTTTCTAAATTCTAGGTTTCTGAAAAAGCTTGTAAGGAAATGTATATAATGGAAAACTTGTTTCTTCATCTCATTTTATTTGGGGTAGTGGGTTTTTTGCTGAGTCATTTACAATATCAGGTTTCAGATGAGGGGTCAATTTA
This sequence comes from Orcinus orca, assembly GCF_937001465.1. Lineage (NCBI taxonomy): Eukaryota > Metazoa > Chordata > Mammalia > Artiodactyla > Delphinidae > Orcinus > Orcinus orca. The sequence goes on along the minus strand of NC_064560.1, from coordinate 156,007,987 downwards.
CACATTAAAAATGTGGTGGTTTGGTTCATTATGCAATTAAATCACATAGTACCTAATATTTTGAATAGATTGATAATGGGAGTGATGTTCGAGCAATCCGACCTGGTCAAAGACAGGCTTCTGAAAAGAAAGTGTTGGACAAAGAGAAAAAAGGTAAGTTCTGATGTTGCCACAACAATAATTTAAAATTACCACAAACATTTGATTTTATTATTTGTTGCCACAGCTATACAACCTGTAATGCCGCCAGTGAGAATGACTCGATCGGCTACTCAAGCAGCAAAGCAGATTGCCAGAACAGTCCCGCCTACTACAGCAAGAAAGCCAGTGACAAGGGCTACTAATGGTAAGAACATTTCTTGATCAGTGACTGAGCTAGGATGTTTTGGTGCTTGAGGTTCTTTGTGTTCAATTTTTAAAAATTAATTAATTTTTGGCTGCATTGGGTCTTCGTTGCTGCGTGCAGGCTTTGTCTAGTTGCAGCCAGCGGGGGCTACTCTTCATTGTGGTGCACAGTCTTCTCATTGCATTGGCTTCTCTTGTTGCGGAGCATGGACTCTAGGCGCACTGGCTTCAGTAGTTGTGGCTCTTGGGCTCTAGAGCACAGGCTCAGTAGTTGTGGCACACGGGCTTAGTTGCTCCGCAGCATGTGGGATCTTCCCGGGCCAGGGGTCAAACCCGTGTCCCCTGCATTGGCAGGTGGATTCTTAACTACTGCACCACCAGGCAAGCCCCTGTGTTCAATTTTTAAAATCATCATGTACTTCTTTGAGTAGGAGAGGAGGAAATGGAGATTCTAATTCCCGAAGATAGGTTTTGTGCCCCGATATCCCAGTGGGTGCTCAAATGTTGAAGTACTGAATTGGTGTAAGCAGTGCTTCAAAGTGAAAAATTAATGGCCCCAATAAGTTACAGTCCATCCATTTGGTGGAATACAATGTAACCATTTAAGAACAATGTATGAAAGAACACTTAATGACATGGTTAATCGTATTAAGTGGGCAAAGAAAATCAGCTCAAACTCTGAACAGTATGATTGAAATTCTAAAATATGTATGTGAATGTGAACATAGGAAAAAACTGGGAAAACGTACTCTGAAGTGTCAATAGTGATTACCACTGAGTAGTGTAAGCTTGGGTAAAATTTTTGATTGTTGTTGTTTTTGTGCTTTTTAAAATTTTTTCTAATTTTCTATAATAAATACATATTTGATATTCAGAGGCAAAAGGTAAAATACCTTAACACTTTTGTTTTGAAAACAGATGGCCTAAACTTGGCAGGAAATTTCATCTATTTTTTTCCTATTTTATAATGTGACTTTTAATCATAAAATTCTTTGACATACATTCCTATTGCCTGTTTTCCTTTCCCAAATTACCTAGTACTTTTAATGCAGCATTTTTAATCTAGTCTAAATGGATGGCTTATTTCACTTTTATTTTAGTTAATGAAGCAGAAACAGAGGCACCAAATCAAGGAAGACCTGCCAAAAAGATAGAAACAAAACCTGACAAGGTAGAGTATAAACATCTGTTTATTTCTAGGTACTTTGAAAATCTCACTACTACTTTCATATAATTGAAATTAAGCATATAGAACTGCTTCAAGAAGATAACTTACAACATGTGTTAAAATCTCTTGAACCATAAAGAAGCATCAGGAGGATTTACTGTTGTTTTTCAGGTGTCTTATCCTCAGAGTTTTATAGGTAGAGAAAGCATAATTTGATTAACAGGAAATAGAGAAAAGTGATAAAACACAGCTGACCGAAACCTTCATGTGGGAACTAGCTAAGAGATAGGATGGAATAGGGTGAAATGCATTGACTTTGGATTCAGCTAGGCCTGAGTTTGAATATTGTCTCTGCTTCCAATTAGCTATATAACCTTGGACAACTTAGGAATTTGTTTTCCCATCTCCAACCCGTAATACCTACATAGAGTAGTTTTAAGAATTAAATAACCTAACATTTCTGATAGCGTCTACCATAGTACACGGTAGAGTCTTCAAAAAAGAGCCACAATTTTGAGGCCCCAATGCCTTGTTTTATAATCCATGCTACACAGTTCCTTAACCTTAAAAAAGTTAGGGACTTCCCTGGTGGCGCAATGGTTAAGAATCCGCCTGCCACTGCAGGGGACACGGATTCGAGCCCTGGTCCGGGAAGATCCCACATGCTGTGGAGCAACTAAGCCCGTGCACCACAACTACTGAGCCTGAGCTCTAGAGCCCGTGAGCCACAACTACTGAGCCTGCATGCCACAACTACTGAAACCCATGTGCCTAGAGCCCATGCTTCGCAATAAGAGAAGCCACTGCAATGAGAAGCCCATGCACTGCAATGAAGAGTAGTCCCCGCTCACTGCAACTAGAGAAAGACTGTGTGCAGCAATGAACACCCAACGCAGCCAAAAATAAATTTATTTTAAAAGAAAAAAAGTTATGCCAAAGTATAAGAAATGTGGCTAGATTCTTAACTAAAAATTAAAAATCAGAAATGTAAAAACCTCTAAAAATTATGTTTATATGGGTGGGTGAAATCGGAGAAGGTGGTCAAAAGTTATAAACTTCCAGTTACAAAGTGAGTCCTGGGGATTCACTATAAAACATAGTGACTATGGTTAATAATACTGTGTTGTATATTTGAAAGTTGCAAAGAGGGTAGGTCATTAAAGTTCTCATCACAAGAAAAAAAATTGTAACTTTGTGTAGTGACAGTTGTTCATTAGACTCATCGTCTAGATCATTTTGCAGTATATACAAATATCAAATCATTATGTTGCACACCTGATACTAATATAATGTTATATGTCAGTTATATCTCAGTTTTAAAAAAACCAAATAATTAAATTGACAGAGAAAATAAGCTTCACATTTTATATGGTTAATCTCACTGTGTTGTCACACTGAAAAATATTTTTCTCATGATAAATTTATTTATAATCAAGGTGATTTTAAAAGAGGATTTGGTCCTTGACAATAGTAGTCATCCAATAAACATTGGATTTCTGATTCTCAACCATTGTAATTATCAACATAATTTAAATAAAAAGGTAGGTGTTTGTTAGGTGGGTAATTTTTCCACCTTAGTTTTCATATATTTAATTTTAATACTTAAAACCTATTATTTAGTCCTTTTAATGAGGATTGGTTCTGTGTCTCTCTGGATCATGACAGTGGTTTAGTTAGCTGGCTACTGATTCCATATTTACATTTAATTGTTTTTATTTTTTTCTCCTAAATTATGCACAAGGGACACATATCTCAACTTTCATATTTTCAGGCCTGTAAAAATTGGTTTGAATATATCCCCAGAAGGGAAATTCTTACTCCATTCTGTTTCCTCCCATCTAGGCCATTTCTTTTAAAGTTGATAGTGAAGAAAGTACTTTGGATTCACAAACCAGTACAACAATTGGAATGGATCCAGATGGTGTCTTATCAAAAATGGAAAATTTATCTAAGACAAATAGTGCAAAAATGAAGGGGAAGAATTCCTTTGCACCTAAAGATTTTATGTTTCAGCCACTAGATGGTCTGAAGACCTATCAAGTAACACCTATGACTCCCAGAAGTGCCAGTGCTTTCTTGACACCCAGTTATACCTGGACCCCTTTAAACACGGAAGTGTAAGAATTTAATGTTAATAATGAATTCCTTGCTAAGATGGTTAACAAATGCCTTTCTTAGATTTGTCCTGTGCTTTTTAAAAGTTAATATTTAGTTAGTAAATTATATTAATTATAAATCATGAAATTTTGGTCTTTTAAAAAAATTCTTCAGAAGGCTACAGCAATGTATTTGACAGTTTTGGTATTTCCTATACATTGTTTTTATCATTATTTTCATGGTATACTTTGTGTTTTTTTGCTTTTTATAAGTGTCTTTATTATAATACTTAGAAATAAATGTTTAGAAGGAAGAAATTTCTATAGTACTGTAGTTCAGACATGGTTTGGGTTTTTTTTTGTTTGTTTTTTTGCCGAGTATTACTTTAGAAAAACTACTTCTAAAGCCAAAGATAATTAACTTGCAAAGTGGGGGGAAAATCAGTTGGAATCATTAAGAGAAACAGCAAGGTTGTTTTGCAAAGACTGGCTGGCGGCAAATTTACTAGAAACCGCTCAGCAGCATCCAAGACTATGAGAGCTTATGTTCCGTGAGGAGATCTTCACAGCCTTTGGATCTCATTACAATTAGTAAAGATGGACATTCCACTATAGGTGTTTAAATTTTTCCCCTCCAGAAAGACACATTAAAAAAAAATAGAAACATATTTCTATTAAATCCCAGGTTTTTAAAAAGTAACATCATTTTGAAATCCTTCAGTTAGATATAGGAGGCTCATGTTTCATAAAGTATTTTTTTGCTATTGTTTTTAGTGATAAGACTGTAGCAACAAAAGAAATCTTGGCACAAAAATGTAAAACTTTCTCTGCCAAGACAGTACATCAAGATTCAAGTAAACTACAATGTCCTTTGGGTTCTCTAACAGTTTGGAATAAAGGTATTGTATTTTAATTAATTTTTTACTTGCTTTTCTGGATTGTGATTTATCAGACATTTGTTTAGAGCCCTTTTCAACATATAGTTCAGGGATGTGATCTCAGGGTCAGGAGAGATGGGAAAACATGGGGAAAGATATCTGGAGAGAGAAAGAGTTGGAATAAGGAATACAGACTGAGAAGATGGGGGGAAATAAATGTAAATTTGAGGAGATGAATATAAGGAGACACTTTAGAGGATATGTGGTGAATGAAATCATTGAGGCAGAAATAAAATTTTAAAATTCAACACTGAAAAAAATTAAAGGATTTTTAAAAAATTTGTCTTGTGGGGGATGTCATTTTATGAGTTGCTGCTTTGAAATTTATATGTAATATTTTCTTTATAGAACATGTTTTAAATAAAAATGAAACTACTAATAAAAATGCAGATGGCCTTTCAATAAAAGAAGAAGTCCCATCACTCGAAGTAAATCAAGATCAGATATCTCAGCCACAGCATGATGTGCCATATTTCAGGTTTGTCCATTTGTTCCTAGTGTAAGAATTTTGTATCAATGTCTAGACATTTAAAACCAAAATTATACTATTTTTAACCTGAATATAATAGATGAGTTGGGGGAAATTGAATTTTGGTGATTTTCATTTATCTTTTAAATTTTAATGATTTTTTTTCAGTAACTAGTACATTCATGTGGTTCCTAATTCAAAAGGTAGAAAAAGGTACAAGTGAGAAGTCTTTTTCCCAACTCTGCCTCCCAGGGGATAGTTTGAACCTTCCACGGAGGCAAGTGTTACTCATTTCTTGTGAATATTTCCAGAGGTAGATAATGCATATGTAAACTAACATAAACATATATATATATATATATATATATATATATTTTAATATTGTTTCATTTAATGTTAAATGTAGTAGACATTCCATTTTAGTACTTAAAGAGCTTTCTCATGTGTTGTGTGTGTGTGTGTGTGTGTGTGTGTTCTTTAATGGCCACATAGTATCCAATAATATGGATATACCATAATTTACTTAATAGGTCCCTGTTGGTGGTTATTTACATTGGGTTCAGTCTCTTACTATTACAATCAAGGCTGCCAACAACAAACTTGTATTATGTTTCAATTTTCTCATGTACAAGTATATAAGGACCTCAATTTACATTCCCCCCAGCAAGGTATGGGAGTTCCTATTTTCTCATACCTTTTTTTTTTTCCTCCACAAAGAACTAAATTAAAGTTTATTTTATAAAAGAAGGATAATGGGAGATGGTAGGAGGCTCTTTGGCCCACCAAATTATGAGATAGGATTATGTTTCTCTAACTGAATTGAAAATTAACATCCTGTTTGGGGAACTTCAACATGTCACCTAAATGCCTTGGAAGCATATCAGAGGCCTGCATTTCGAGAAAGGCCGTAACATTCCACATCACACAGAAAATGATTACATTCTGTTATCTTTGAGTGAATATAGCAAGAAAATTCCCATACCTTTTCCAATACAATGTTAACAATTTTTGAGCTTTACCAATCAAACAGATAAAAAATATTAGCTTTCTCTAGTTTATTTTATTTATTTATTATTTATTTATTTATTTATTTATTTTGGCTGCGCTGTGTGGTGTATGAGATCTTAGTTCTCCGACCGGGGATCGAACCTGTGCCCCCTGCAGTGAACGCTTGGAGTCCTAACCACTGGACCGCCAGGGAATTCCCCTTACTCTAGTTCTAATATCCATTCTTTATATTATGAATGAGTATCTTTTTATATTTTGGGGAACCACTTCAATTGTTTTTAGAGCATAATGTTTTAGAATTATAAGGTCTTTCAGAGATTAGCTAATCCACTGTGTTGTTCAACTGAGACATTGAGATGATAAACAATTTATCCAACTAAATAATGTCAGATCCAAGCCAGGTCTCTTTCTCATTAATTAAGCTGTTCCCTGTTGCCACTGGACATAGGCAGCTAAATTATTCTTCTAAGAAAAACTATCCTCAGTTTTCCTGCTTGGATGTTTTTGTAAAGAAACAGTTTAAATTTTTAAGCCAGGGTTTCTTTTTTTTTTATAAATTTATTTTATTTTTTAAATTTATTTTTGGCTGCGTTGGGTCTTCGTTGCTGCGCGCGGGCTTTCTCTAGCTGTGGCGAGCGGGGGCTACTCTTCGTTGCGGTGCGTGGGCTCCTCATTGCGGTAGCTTCTCTTGTTGCGGAGCACAGGCTCTAGGTGTGTGGGCTTCAGTAGCTGTGGCTCGCAGGCTCAGTAGTTGTGGCTCACGGGCTCTAGAGCACAGGCTCAGTAGTTCTGGGGCATGGGCTTAGTTGCTCTGTGGCATGTGGGATCTTCCCGGACAGGGCTCGAACCCGTGTGCCCTGCATTGGCAGGCAGATTCTTAACCACTGCGCCACCAGGGAAGCCCAAGCCTGGGTTTCTTAACCTTGGCACTACTGACGTTTTAGACTGGATAATTCTTGTTGTGGGGTCTGTCCCCTGCATTGCAGGACGTTTTGTAGCATCCCTGGCCAGTAGCACTCCTCCAGTTCGTGACAATCAAAAATGCTTCTAGATATTGCCAAATACTCCCTGGTAGGAAAAATTGACCCAGTTGAGAACCACTGCCTTTGGACAAGCAAAGCCTAATAGAATCTTTAAGGCCCTATCACTGTAATTTGAGACTTACTGTAATTTGAGACTTACAGTAATTTGAGACTTAACAGTTTTTAGCTTCATCTTACTCTTGGCAATTGAATTCGCCTTAGTTTCATGGAAAATAACAGAACTAAGGAATGTCTGATTCTTTCTGCTTAGCCACTGAAAAATAAGAACAGAAAAGGCTAGAAATATTAGCTTGAAAAATGGGCTCTTGGCATTAACCATCCACTTAAGTTTTAGGTGTGGAAGGATGGACATACATAGAATATCAAATTGTATTTATGGATTTTAACATATCACATTTCATAAAATAATTAAGCATCAGCTCTGGGAAGTTAATGTTGTATAATTGTCATAGTGCTAATGTATGTCATCATTTTAGAAATACTCTCCAGTCAGAAACTGAGAAGTTAACTTCACACTGCCTTGAGTGGGACAGAAAGCTTGAATTGGACATTCCAGATGACGGTGAGGGAACATTTATATGTTTTTATGTCTTACCTTTATTTTTTTTAATATGGTTACATTTATTTGAAACACAAAAATCCAGTGTTGTCCAACTTTATAATTTCATTGTTATTCAAAATAGCAAGAATTTTTCATATCTCACATATGTTCACTAATATCTCTGTGCTAAAATGGTACCTGACTTAAAAGATATAAGTAGTTAGAATATTGACTATGATTCCTGAGAGTTAGATATTTGCCTATTTTATTATTAGATTTTTTTACTGTGACTTTATGAATGACAGCTATAGCTGGTATTGCTTAATTATACAAAAATATTTTCTGAACAAAAATTACCTCAATCAGTATGAAATCAAATCAAAATCAATCAAGTTTTCTGAAAAGTTCCAACCTTACCTATTCAGGAAAGCTATTTAGAAAAAAGTCATTTGTGTACTGCCACATCAGTCCTTAGATACTGATGTGCAGTGAGTTGTTTGACGTTGAATTCTTATAAAATACAAGGAGAGGTAGAATGCTCTTTACTGTGTAGCAATATGTATGAGAATGTATATTGATAATTTTTAGCAGGAATTGAAGCAGATAGTAAATGCTCAATATTTGTATGACAAAGTTTTGTAGTAGATATTTTTTGTTTTACTTTAAAACAAAACTGTAACTGTAGGATATTTGGAATGAGGTCGTCTTATCAGCTGGTTGGTTTGCAGTAAAGGTCCTGTCTTGTCCTTTAACTTTTAAAAACTTCATATTTCTTTTAGCTAAAGATCTTATTCGCACAGCAGTTGGTCAAACAAGACTCCTTATGAAAGAAAGGTTCAAACAGTTTGAAGGACTGGTGGACAATTGTGAATATAAACGAGGTGAAAAGGAAACTACCTGTACAGATCTGGATGGATTTTGGGATATGCTTAGTTTTCAGGTATGTGGTCAAGTATTTTGAATATGTTAACTTTGAGTCTGTTTTTTTTGTTTTTTTGAAAATGAGGTAACAGTAGTATAAAAGGGTTAGTATTAGCTACTTATGTGCCTGTAATATTAGTTATGTATTTATTTATTTGTGGCTGCATTGGGTCTTCGTTGCTGAACGTGGACTTTCTCTAGTTGTGGCGAGCGGGGGCTTCTCTTATTGTGGAGCATGGGCTCTAGGTGTGCGGGCTTCAGTAGTTGTGGCACGCGGGCTTCAGTAGTTGTGGCTCACGGGCTTCAGAAGTTGTTTCTCGTGGGCTCTAGAGCACAGGCTCAGTAGTTGTGGCGCACAGGCTTAGTTGCTCCGCAGCATGTGGTATCTTCCCGGACCAGGGCTCGAACCCATGTCCCCTGCATTGGCAGGCGGATTCTTAACCACTGCTCCAACAGGGAAGTCCCTGTGCCTGTAATATTAAATGAGATATTAGCACCTTAATAAACTGTAATGTGCTGTCTAAATTTTTATTTTATTTATTTATTTGTTTATTTGACTACGTCGGGTCTTAGTTGCAGCACATGGGATCTCTGTTGTGGCATGCGGGGTCTTTTAGTTGTGGCATTCGGGAATCTTTTAGTTGTGACATGCGGGATCTTTAGTTGCAGCATGTGAACTCTTAGTTGCGGCATGTGGGATCTAGTTTCCTGACCAGGGATCGAACCCAGGCCCCCTGCATTGGGAGTGCAGAGTCTTAGCCACTGGACCACCAGGGAAGTCCCAAGTGCTGTCTAAATTTGATGACTGATTTCTTCTCCTCCCCTATATTGTCAGTGTGATTTCTATTTGGGTTGGAAACTGAGATTATATTCAACTGTTGAATAATCTGTAATGATTCTACATGTGAGAAGATGAGTAAATCTAGTCTTTAGTAGTTCTGTTCATCCATCAGTTACTGAGTTCCTACCGTGTGCCAGACATTGTACTAGGAGTTGATAAAATAAGGCACATTCTCGGCCCCAAAGGAGTTTGTAGTTTGATTAGTGAGTTAGACAAAATATATAATTCCAATCTAATGTAAAAAAGTGCTATGAGGGCTTCCCTGGTGGCGCAGTGGTTGAGAGTCTGCCTGCCGATGCAGGGGACGTGCATTTGTGCCCCGGTCCGGGAAGATCCCACATGCCGTGGAGCGGCTGGGCCCGTGAGCCATGGCCACTGAGCCTGCGCGTCCGGAGCCTGTGCTCCGCAACGGGAGAGGCCACAGCAGTGAGAGGCCCGCGTACCGAATAAAAAAAAAAAAAAAAAAAAAAAAAGTGCTATGAGAGAGGGAATCACTAGGAACATCAGTAAAGGCATGGGAGGAGATGACACTTTGTAGCTTTTTGAGCATATTTTAGAAATAAGCATATAAATTACTATTTCAGGAACCTATAGTCAACAACTATTAGACATTTCAAGAAAGCCTCAAACCTGAAAGAAAGAAGCCAAAGCAAAAATAAGAAGAAAGGTATTTGGATGGAGGAAGTGGACCAATCTAGGAAGTATAGTATCCAAATAATAGGAATTCCAGAAAAGGAGTACTGAAAAAATAGAAAATCATCCATGAAATGGTTTAAAAATTTTCCCCAGTACTGCAGGACATGAGTTCCAGGTTGAAGGAGCCCACTGAGTGCCTGTCACTGTGAACCAAGTGTAGACCCACACCAACGTATGCCATTAAGTATAACTGTACAACTCTTGGGATGAAGAGAAAACTGTAGAAGCTTCCAGAGAGAAAACAAGGTTCATACAAAGGGTCAAGGATCACAGTAGCCTTGGAGTTCTCAACTGCAACATTTAAAGCTGGGAGAACAATGCCCTCAAACTTCTGAGGGAAATAACTTCCAACCTGGAGCTCTGTAGCCAACCAATCAAGTGTGAGGGTGGAAGGGCATTTTCCAAACACACACAGTCTCAGATTTTACCTTCCAAGCACTCTTTCTTAGCAAGCTAAGTGAGAAAGTACCTCACAAAAATGAGGGAATAAGCCAAGAATGGAGGAGGAGGTGGGTTGGATCCCCAGCAAGGGGCCAAGAGAATTGAGGCCGAGGGGAGACAAGAATGTGTGAAGCATGCTTAGGAAGCAGCACTTCCTGATCAGCACAAGGGGACCAGGGGCTCTACCAGACCTGTCTCTGGAAAGCTGAACTGAGTAAAATACCTGATTTGTTTTTTATTAAGAGGAGATTTAATGCATTCTTTTTTTTTCTTTCCTATTTTTAAAATTTATTTTATTTATTTATTTTTGACTGCGTTGGGTCTTTGTTGCTATGCGTGGGCTTTCTCTAGTTGTGGCGAGCAGGGGCTACTCTGTTGCAGTGCGTGGGCTTCTCACTGCGGTGGCTTCTCTTGTTGCGGAGCACGGGCTCTAGGCGCATGGGCTTCAGTAGTTGTGGCATGTGGGTTCAGTAGTTGTGGCTCTAGGACTCTAGAGCTCAGGCTCAGTAGCTGTAGCGCACGGGCTTAGTTGCTCCGTGGCATGTGGGATCTTCCCAGACCAGGGATCGAACCCGTGTCCCCTGCATTGGCAGGCCGATTCTTAACCACTGCGCCACCAGGGAAGTCCTTAAGAGGAGATTTATACTTACTGTGCAGAGTTTAGACTGAATCGATGATAGACACATGAACAACTAAGCAAACAAAAAGCAAAACAATTATTACGTCTAGAGAAAAGTGAGTAAGGGAACATAATAGTCTCAATAACTTTATGGCCCAGATGTGAATAGTGTTTATGTAGTCATAATATAAGCATTACTTTGTGAGCAGTTTTTATACATTTACCAGTTTTCATATTGATGAGTTGGTTAACTAGTATCCTTTGATGGTGGTCAATTAATTCTGTGTTTCTTACTATCATTGTTAATTTATGGATTTAAAGATATTTGATGTGTTTTCATTATTTACAGTTACTGTCTTTGCTGATGCTTGTTTCTCAGCTTTGGCCAATGACAGCCTCTTCAAACTGGCTGCTGGGGCCTTTTTTCTTTTTTTTAAGAGTTGTATTGAAGTACAATCTGTGTATCATAAAATTAGCCTGTTTTAAATACCGTATGCTAACACATATATATGGAATCTAAAAAAAAAGAAAATGGTTCTGAAGAACCCAGAGGCAGGACAGGAATAAAGACGCAGACATTGAGAATGGATTTGAGGACACGGGGAGGGGGAAGGGTAGGCTGGGACGAAGTGAGAGAGTGGCAAGGACATATATACACTATCAAATGTAAAATAGATAGCTAGTGGGAAGCAGCCACATAGCACAGGGAGATCAGCTCGGTGCTTTGTGACCACCTAGAGGGGTGGGATAGGGAGGGTGGGAGGGAGGGAGATGCAAGAGGGAGGAGATATGGGGATATAGGTATACATATAGCTGATTCACGTTGTTATACAGCAGAAACTAACACAACATTGTAAAGCAATTATACTCCAATAAAGATGTTAAAAAAATTTTGCCTGTTTTAAGTGTACAATTCAATGACTGTCAGTAAATTTACTGAGTTGCACACCGTGACCGTAATCCAAATTTAGAACATTTTTAGCACCACAAAAGGATCCGTCCTGCCTATTTGCAAGTCAATCCCCATTCTCACTCCTAGCCCCAGGCATCACTAATCTTCTTGCTGTCTTTGTAGATTTGCCTTTTCTGGGCATTTCACATTACGTAGAATAATACAATATGTGGTCTTTTGTATGTGACTTCTTTCATGTAGCATGATGTTTTTGAGGTTCATCCATGTTGTAGCTTGTATCTATATTTATCAATTGATGGACATTTATATTGTTTCTACTCTTTGGTGATTATGAATAGTCTTCTATGAATATTCATATACAAATATCAGTGTGGATATATATTGTCATTTCTCTCGGGTAGATACCTAGATTTTGCTGGATCATGTAGTAAATTTATGTTTAACTTTTTAAGAAAGTGCCAAACAGTTTTCCAAAGTGATTACTCCATTTTATGTCTCCACCAACAATGTGTGCTCCTGTTTCACCACATCCATACTTGTTACATTGTCTGTCTTTTTTAATACAGCCATCCTAGTGGGTGAGAAGTGTCTTTGTAGTTTTGATAATGATGTTAAGCATCTTTTCATGTGCTTATTAGCCATTCATATGTCTTTTTTGGCAAAATGTCTAGTAAAATCTGTTGCCCATTTTTAAATTGGTTTGCCTTTATTACTGAGTGGTGTTTTTCATATATCCTGGATACAAGTCCTTTATCAGAAATATTATTTGCAAATATTTTCTCCCAATTTGTGGCTTCTGTTATAATTTCTTAATGATGTCTTTTGCAGTATAAATGTTTCTGATTTTTGTATTTTTTGGCCACACTGCACGGCATGCAGGATCTTGGTTCCCTGACTAGGGACTGAACCGGTGCCCCTAAATTGGGAGCGCAGAGTCTTAACCACTGGACCGCTGGGGAAGTCCCAAATGTTTTTGATTTTGATGAAGTTCAATTTATCAACTTTTTTTCTTTTATGTTGTGTACATGTCTAAGAACTCTTTTTGCCTAACCACAGGTCACAAAGATTTTCTCTTATGTTTTCTTCTAAAAGTGTTATAGTTTCAGCTCTTACAGTTAGGTCTGTGATCCATTTGTAGTTCGTTTTTCTGTATGGTGTAGATAAGAGTCTAAATTCATCTTTTTTCTTGAGGATATCCAATTTTCCCAGTACTGTTTCTTGAAAAGATTGTCTTTTCCTCATTGAATTACAGTGGCAACTTGTTGAAAATCAGTGATCATAAATGTAATCCTGAGTCGTTTTGACATTTAAATTTTTTTTTTTTGAGAGAGAGATTGAGAATACATATGAATATAAATGCATAGTAAGGGGACTTGAAGCAAGTTTACCAAACTGTTGACAGTGGTTACCTCGTTGGAGGAGATTGGAAATACCAGAAGGATGGGGATATTATTTGAATCTTTTAAAATGAGATTGTGTGAAGAGAATGAGAAGGCATGCCACAGACTGGGAAATGAATATTTATAAAAGTTGTATCTGATATTTGATATAAACATCTGTATCAAAATATACAAAGAACCCTTCAAACAACCTGATTTTTAAATGGAGAAAAGACCTGGTCAGACCCTTCACCAAAGAAGATATACAGATGGCAAGTAAGCATATGACAAGATAAGGCTCAACATCGTAGATCATTAAGGAATTGCCAATTAAAACTACAATAAGCTACCACTGGATGCCTATTAGAATGGCAAAAATCCAAACCACTGACAACACCAAATGCTGGTGAATATGGAGAGCAGCAGGAACTCTGATTCATTGCTGGTGGTACATTGCAAAATGGTACAGCCACTTTGGAAGACAGTTTGACAGTTTTTTACAAAACTAAACATGCTCTTATCATACAATCCAGCAATCACAGTCCTTGGTATTTTCCCAAATGGTTGAAAACATATGTCTACACAAATATGTGTACACAGGTGTTTATAGCATCTTTATTTATAATTGCCAAAACTTGGAAGCAACCAAGATGTCCTGTAAACAAAGAGAGAGAGATTGTATTCGTATTGTGTAATTTAGGAAACAAAAACATTTAGGATATCTCTCCTACCATTTAGTGATCAAAAATAATTTAGGAGAGTTATCCATATATGGCATTCTTTTTTTTTTTTTTTTTTTTTTTTTGCGGTACGCAGGCCTCTCCCTGCTGTGGCCTCTCCCGTTGCGGAGCACAGGCTCCGGACGCGCAGGCTCAGCGGCCATGGCTCACAGGCCTAGCCGCTCCGCGGCATGTGGGATCTTCCCGGACTGGGGCACGAACCCGTGTCCCCTGCATCGGCAGGCAGACTCTCAACCACTGTGGCACCAGGGAGGCCCCCATAAATGACGTTCTTTGTGTAGATTTTGAAGGTTTGTAAGACCAAAAAGAACAATGAACAATTTTACTATAAGAGTTTTTCACTTGAATACTAAATTCAGGGTGATTTAGTCTAATTTTATGTTGCCATTCTCAATTTTTTTGAAGCTTCAGTTTATTAGTTTGTAATTTTAATGTGGTTAGCATTAATCTGATAAACTTGTGCTTTATTTATTAATAGATAGAAGACGTAAATCAAAAATTCAACAATCTGACCAAACTTGAGGAATCTGGGTGGCAAAACAATAACAATACAAGCAAAAAAGTTTTTCGGGTAAGTTTGTGGGTTTCTAATATAGACCCTTCTACTCTAAATAATTTTTATTTTCAAGCTTTATAAACATTTAGCTTCAGATTTTTTATCATTTTTTAAAATAAGTTTCATATATTGCTTACAATGTGCTGATTGTCTTTGAAGAAAGAAAGGAAATGAGCAATGCAAAATTCAGGATGGTTATTTCCGGAGGGAGGAAGGATAGGGGCTATGATTGAATTGGGGCTGTGATTGATTGAGAGCTTCTGAGTTGCTACATAGTGGGTGTGTGTGTGTTTGTTTTATTCTTTAAATTGTGTTTATACATTTTTTGGTAATAATAATGGTAGAATTAGATAATTTATATAATGCTTAGTATGTGACAAATGTTGTTCCAAATACTTTACATGTTTTAACTCATTTAATCCTCAACAAGCCTCCTGAGGTGGGTACTGTTATCCCCATTTTACAGTTGAGGAATATGAGGCCCAGAAAGATTAAGTTACTTGCCCAAGTTGGAGCTGGGTTTCAGGCCAGACTTTCTCATTCCAGAATTCCTATTCTTATCCAGTAGGCTGTGCTTTTGTGTGATATATTTCAAAATGAAAGATTTTTTGGGTTTTTTTTGGCCATGCCGAGTGGCTTGCGGGATCTTAGCTCCCCGACCAGGGATCGAACCTGGGCGCCCTGCAATGTAAATGCGGAGTCCTAACCACTGGACCACCACAGAAGTCCTGAAATAATTTTTTAAATAGAAAAGAAAGAGGAACAATGGCTCTTTAGAATGTCTGTCTTCTTCCCTATACTTTGTCTTGTAAAATTTCCTATTACTTTATCATGATAGCTTCCATTCTTATCTATTTGTAGAATTTTTTCTAGTAATGTTTTAAACTCAGAGTTTTTGATTCAGATGAATGCTTCTCAAACCACAGTAGAGCATTGCCAGTTTTCCTTTTAGATTTTAGAAAAATGTCTGTGGTTATAAAATCAGGTTTCTAGATTGGTACTTTATCATGCTATGTAATCCATAGCAAAACTGTTTTGAATCCTTAGGAGTTTAAGCTGTTAGAGTATTAAAGAAACATTTTAATAAAATTATTTTACTAATTGTTATGACAAAGACTCAAAGGACATTGACAAAATTGATTGAATGAGTTTTAAATCTACTAAACAGTGAAGGATTCTTGAACATTTTGAAGCTACTGTGGATATTTCTTATTGAGTACTTAGTCCTGGAAACATTAATATCATCAGTGATGCAGATAATGGCTGTATCAGTACAGCAGTATATCAGAGCCTTGTAATTCTGCCCCTTGTCACCAGGTGTCTCTCTCCTCCTACTTTATTTATAGGCTACTGTTAAGATATTGGACAAATAAAATAAAATTTATCTTTTACCTATACTTTGTTACCATTCCCTTCTACCTCCTATTCATTGCCTCTCATTCCATCATTTATCCTGTTTCCATCTTTCCCTTTTTTCCATCAGTTTTTAGATATGTTTAAGGGTCTTATCTCTGTTTACATTAGGAAAAAGCAAAACAACAACAGCTAAACCTGTGAGGTCCACATCTCTTACAGTTATCTGTACCTCCCCTTCCCCCATTCCCATTTCTTTCTTCCCAGTCACAGACAAGCTTCCTGAAAAAGTTGTCTATACTCTGTCTTTATTATTTTGATTCCCACTTACCTTTCCAACTCACTGCAATTCAGCTTCACCCCCTCTATGCTTCCAGAACAGTTATAACCAAGGTTATTGATCCACTAATTGCTGCAGTTATTAGGTACTTAATTATAAAATCTACTCCCTCTGCAGTATTAAATACAGTCTACTCCCTCTTTCTTGAAATTATTTTATACTGATTTTCCTCCTACCTCTGTCCCTTTTTATCAGTCATGTTTGCAAGTTTCTTTCCATTTATCCCTTAAGTGTTTGTGATACTCCAGTTCCTACCTCAACTCTCTTCTCTCCTTCCATATTCTTCATGCGCAATCTTACCCACTCGGCGATGATTCCCGAATCTGTATTTCAAACCACTCTTACTGCTGACACAGTAATACTTTAAAATCTATGTATCCCAAACTGAAATCATCTTCACACACATCGATGTTTCCCTGTCTCAGAGAATGGTATTATCATCCCTCCAGGCGTCCAAGATAGAAACCTGGCTATCTTCTGTGGTCCTTTCCTTTCTGTATTTCACCACCTTCATTCCACCTATCTAAAAGATTGCTAAGTCCTCTCAATTCTTCCTCATATCTCCTGAATCTGTTTACTTTTTTCCATTTTTCCCTCCGTAATCTAACTACTAGCATCTTTTTCCAGTATCACTGAAGTAATCGCCTTCCT
The DNA here is from genome assembly GCF_937001465.1 of Orcinus orca. NCBI lineage: Eukaryota > Metazoa > Chordata > Mammalia > Artiodactyla > Delphinidae > Orcinus > Orcinus orca. The sequence goes on along the minus strand of NC_064560.1, from coordinate 155,990,929 downwards.
AACTGGCTTGTAACCCTCCAATCCATTCTCCAGGCTGGACACAGAGTGACTTTTCCAGAATGCAAATTTGATAATGTTAACCTCCTGATTAAAAATCATCAGTAACCTCTATTACTTTGTCCTCTGTGTAAATGTAGCTCCTCAAAATGGTTACATGTGAGGGATCATAATTAGCTGTTACTTACCTCTTGCCAACTCCTCTGTGCTTTCTTTCATTTCTGGTTTTGCAAACATGCTATTTTCTCTACGTAGCCCTTTCCTCATCCCATCTTGTAGCCCACCTAGCTGTGATTTCAGCTCAGGTGCTACTTCCTATAAGCCTTTCTTGGTGCCTCTGAAGGTTGATTAATTGATAAATTCAGCCCTCTGAATTTATTTCTAACACGACATTTATTCTTCTCAGTGTCCTTATCTAGCTCTTCCACTGTGAAGCTGAGACCTCCTTGAGGGCAGGAACTTTGTCCTTTACCTTTTGACCCCCAGCATTTTATTTATTTATTTATTAAAAATTTATTATTTTTAAATTTTTGCCTGCTTTGGGTCTTCGTTGCTGCATGTGGACTTTCTCTAGTTGCAGCAAGCGGGGCCCCTCTTCGTTGCGGTGTGCAGGCTTCTCATTGCGGTGGCTTCTCTTATTGTGGAGCACGGGCTCTAGGCACGCAGGCTTCAGTAGTTGCAGCACTCGGACTCAGTAGTTGTAGCCCATGGGCTTCGGAGCAGACTCAGTAGCTGTGGTGCATGAGTTTAGTTGCTCCGTGGCATGAGAGATCTTCCTGGACCAGGGGTTGAACCTGTGTCCCCTGTATTGGCAAGTGGATTTTTAACTACTGTGCCACCAGGGAAGTCCAACCCCCGCCCCCAAGCATTTTAGCACGTATTAGGAGCTTGGTAAGTATATGATGAATGTGTTGAGTATTTCATGTATGCCTTATTTGTTTTTCTTATAAGATGGTAATGAATCTCTTTAATAAGTCATAATTTCTCTTCACAGAAAAAAGTTGTCTCAGGTATAGTGAGTAAACCCAAACAGGATGATGGTGGAAGAATTGCAGCTAGAAATCGCCTAGCTGCCATAAAAAATGCAGTGAGAGAGAGAATTAAGCAGAAAGAACATGCTGAGGCAGCAGCCTCTGCAATGCCAAAGGAAGTGGATAAAATAGTGTTTGATGCTGGATTTTTCAGAATTGAAAGTCCCGTTAAATCATTCTCAGGTTAGTTTTTCTGCTGAGACTACTAAACGGAAATATTTGGGTTGGATGGGAGCTTGTGTAAGAGGTGAAAAATAGTTTTCACATGAAGATTTATGTGTTTTCTGTGATTTCTGAGAAATAGCTTATGGAAGGTGGGTTTGGTTTAATTTTCATTTGGAGTAAAAATTTTCCTCCTATCTTTTTTTTTTTTTTTTTTTTGCGGTACACGGGCCTCTCACTGTTGTGGCCTCTCCCGTTGTGGAGCACAGGCTCCGGACGCGCAGGCCCAGCGGCCATGGCTCACGGGCCCAGCCGCTCCACGGCATGTGGGATCTTCCCAGACCGGGGCACGAACCCGTGTCCCCTGCATCGGCAGGTGGACTCTCAACCACTGCGCCACCAGGGAAGCCCCTCTTATCTTTTTGAAATACAGTAAATATACCAATTTCCTTATTTTATTAAAAAAAAATTTTTTTTAATTTTTTTATTTGGCTGCACCGGGTCTTAGTTGCGGCATGCGAACTCTTAGTTGCGGCATGTGGGATCTAGTTCCCTGATCAGGGATCGAACCTGGGCCCCCTGCATTGGGAGCGCGGAGTCTTAGCCACTGAACCACCAGGGAAGTCCCCCATTTTCCTAATTTTAAAATATTGCAGTGTAACCAGCTTTTACTACTTCAGGAAACCATTCTTTCTTATGATTTTCTAACTCTGGTTGTATTTTTCAATAGCTATTTTTCATAGGCTATCTTTATTAGATTGAATTTATTTACCTAGATTGAAATTATATATAAGCCATATAATGAGAGGTCATAGTTGAGGTAATCTGTTCCTTCAATCTTGGTAGACACTTTTTTTTTTTTTTTGCGGTGTGCAGGCCTCTCACTGTTGTGGCCTCTCCCGCTGCGGAGCACAGGCTCCGGACGCGCAGGCTCAGCGGCCATGGCTCACGGGCCCAGCCGCTCCGCGGCATGTGGGATCCTCCCAGACCGGGGCATGAACCCATGTCCCCTGCATCGGCAGGCGGACTCTCAACCACTGCGCCACCAGGGAAGTCTGACACTTCTATTAATGCTTTAAGTGCTAGATGTTTATTTTCAAGGAGAAAGGGGCTAAGTCCTCTTTAAGTACTAATCAGGAGAAGGGATTTTTTTTCCTATTATTTAACTGTGTCCACTTGGAAGATTTCTGACAATAAACTTGAGTTGCTACTTAATATTTACATTAAAATGTAAATTTATCACCTCAAGTATATTATTACCTCCCTGTCAATTTAGGTATCACACCTAGTGTGTGGTTTTGGTGTGTTTCCTTTACCCCAAGCAGCTGCACTCCCTGGACTCCAGGAATTGCCTCACTGCTAATGGCATGGGTCCTTGTTACTTACTTCCCAAGGATCCTAGTGGTTTCCATGACTATGGGCCCACCACTGTCTATTCTTTCAGGGAGCCATCTTGGTACTTATGACCAGAGAGATCAAGGTTTTTGATCAAAATTGATCTTTCTGAAATTGATTTTTAATTATAGAACTCAATAGAGTTTTAATTGTAGAACTCATAGTTTATATGAGGTTTGTTACAAAACAGAAGTCCCCCAGGAAGCCCCACTCATCCCGTTTGTCACTTCCTAAAGGCAACCACTTCCAATGCTTAAAGGAGTCTTGGGGTATTGTTTACAGGCCTCTCTAAACAAGGTGTAGATTTTTTTCTTGAATTATTCCTTTGATGTACTTTCCTTGGTTTTCTCTGATCTTTCTTTCAGAAACTCTTATCTTTCTCCTGGTAAATAGACTGTTTTCATCATTCTTTCCTGTACTTGTCATTTTCTTCTACTTCCTGAATTTCTTCAACTTTCCTGTTGGCTATCATGTTTTTAATTCCCAAGAACTCTTTCTTAGTCTTTGAATGTTCCATTTTATAACATTCTGTACTTGTTTCGTAAGTGCACTGTCTTATTTTTCTACAGACGTTAACGATAGCTTTTACGTATTCTTCCCTTGGATAATTTGTTCCAAGGTACTCTCATCTGTTTGGTTTTGGTTTCTGTCTCTCGTATTAGAGTCTTCCATCGGGTGTCTGATGATCATTCACTGCTTGCTCGTGGTTAAGAGCGGGACTCTGCACGGCAGCGTGTGGGTAATAAGGTCTTTACTGTGGGGTGATTTAGCTGCACCATTATGCTGGGAACCTGCACATCATCACTGTATTTAAGTCTTTTCTCATGGGCTAGTTAGATTCCCCAGAGAAGATCCTTCTGATCTGTTGCCTGGAGGGTATAATTCTGGCTTCCAGTCTTTTAGGAACCACATGGGGGGAGGGAAACTGAGTGTATCAACAATTTAAATAATACTCATTTAATCCCCCCTTTACCATATAGTACCTGTCTCTCAACCTTATCCCCTAAACCAGAGATGCCCTGTTTCACCTTTTTGGGGAGATAAGCCTCTAGTTTTTTTTATCTTGGTGGTGGGAGGGGGTTGTTGACAGTTTCCCAGCTGTGCATAATGAGGAAAGGAATCTGGACTAATTGTTCTTTAAACTGACTTTGAACCAATCTTCCTGTTTTTACCTCTGCTTGCAGAGATTCTTGAGGCCACCAATTCTTTTGAGAGGTGCTGCAGTATAAACTGGGTTGATTCACATCTTTCCTGACTAGTGGCTTAGGATTTATTTTCTTGAGTCTACTAAGTAATATCCCACTCATCTATCTATATTACGCTTCCAAATTTTTCTGAGTTTTGTTGTTTCTGGTTTAGTTTCCTTTGTCCTTGAAAATTATATTTCAAATTTTAAAAGCCACTGACCTTAAAAAAAAAGGATGCTTTGTCCTTGTAGCATTCAACCTTTCAAGATTATCTGTTACTGTTTATAGTAGTGGAATGTCAAGAGGAAGCAGTTTAGTGTGTGTATTCAGTACTATCTTTAACTGAAAGTCCCGGGCATTGACTTTAACAAACATTATTTTATAGGAGAAAGGTAGGGGAATAGGAAGAATTTGCACTGTCTTCCTAGTTATAGTGAAAAATGAATGAAAGAGCTTTTTGGTATTAAGATGATTTCTCTCATCTTCTAGGACTTTCTTCTGAATGTCTTTCTCAACGACTTAGAATACCTAAGTCTGCCAGCAAAGCTGCGTCTGAGAGCAGGGCTGAGATGGGCGTTCTAAGACAAACCACATCACCAGAGAATCCTGATCCTCAAGGCACCAAAAGTGAACATGTTGATAAGACTTTGATTTCAAATATTCCTGGAAACAGGTATTTCTTTAATATTAAGAGTTTAACAGATGCAGACATTAAATACCATTTCAGATTGTTAACCTGGTTAAGTATGCAAGATATGTATTGTTTATTAAATTTCACAATGACCCTGTAACGTATAGGCAATACTTCTATTTTATAAATGAGGAAATTAGGGCTTCACATTTCAGATTGGTAAATGGTGATATCTAGATGGGCAAAGTAAATGCTGCAGAACCAAGAAGAAAAGAAGTAATATAGTGTTCTTTGTTGATAAACGGCGTGAAATTTTGGTGCTTGACAGATCTGAGCTCAAAACCAGCTCTATGACATACTAGCTATGAAACTTCAGGACAAGTTTAATTAACTCACTAAGCTTCAGATTCATCATCCACAAAACAGTGCTGATACCTCCCTGCAGTGTCGTTGAGAGGGAGGCACTTTTGTACCGGCCATTATAGAAAGTACCTTGAGGTTGCTGACTTGACAGATGGCAGTGAGAGAAGGGGGAGCTAATATGTACTGAACAATTATTATGGGCTGGACATTGTTCAAGGTTCCTATCATATATTATCTCATTTAATCCTCAAAACAACCATGTGAGGTACTAGATCTCCATTTTTAAAAAATGAGGAAACTTGAAAAGTTAGTAACTTACCCAAATTCAGCTTGCAGTTGGTGAGAGTGGATGTTACCTACATTCTTTATGCTACATAGTACTGCCTCTGCAAAGATGCATCAAAATTACCTATATAGTCCTTGTTCGTGGAACATAAATGTACCAGAAATATGATAGGAAAAAGATACTTTAAGTAGGAAATAAAATTGTAGTCTGGAGCCAAGATAGGACTGTTGGATTTATTATTAATCTGGAGATGGGACAGCATTGAATATTCTGCCGTCACACCAAACAAGGTTGTCAAAAAATAAAGAACACCCTATGCATTGACTATTTCAATGGGGAAACAAATGAAAGTTTTTCTTTTTAAATATTTCATGGAACAAGTTATAAAATTTCTAGTTTTCAGTATAAACTAAAGTATATTTAGCCTTTGTAGGGATTAAATTATTTTAGATGTTTTAGAAATCTGTGGATTATAAAATACCAATTTATTGTCATTTCTTAAATGCAGGTTACTTTACTTTGTATACCCTGTAGTTCATTATCCTGTACTAAGAAGATCCAAAATTGTATTTAAGTGATATTACAAGTACTCTTTAAAAATTTTTTTACTTTATTTCTGTTAATAGTCCTGAAAGAGCATCTTACAAATAAACAACTTCGTACAATGAAGGCAAAGTGAAGCTGAAAACCAGAAAAATAGAGTATATATACATATTTTTAAATGACTCCAAGAGGTTGAGACAAATGTTTCTAGTAAGATGCAAGTTAAGAACTTCAGGATTAAAATATATTGTGCTATAACTAGCTAACAAGTAAAGGTAGGCAACTCCAGCCATACAATAATTGAGTTGATGCTTTAATCCCCCAGAATTAAGCTTTATCCTGACTTTTTCTAGTATGTGGCTCTGGATTTGGCTGAGGTTCAAAAGATTGCCAGCAGACTGACCAGCACGGTCACAGCTTGTGAGCTTTCTGACGAAAATGCGTTTGGTTTGTAAGGCCATCCTGAAGTAGCTGTCATCCAAAACTAATCTATTTGGAACAGGCCTGATCTTGGATGAGGCTGCATCTTTGACCCATAAAGGATAGTCTCAAAACACAAGTCAAAACATAGCAAAATGTTTAATTATCTGAGTACAATGCTGCTTTTTTCCTTTTTCAGGAACAGCATGGTAGAAGATGCTAAGTGTCCTGGATTACAAGACTTAATTGAAGTAAACCATGTAAGTCCTATTCCAGTTCATTAGATAGCCCAGTATGTTATCTATTTATATCATTATATATAGTAACTCCATAAACAACCTCCAGAATTTCCATTGGAAATCTAAAGCAGTCATATAGAATTACAGTTCTTATTTCAAAGACCTTTGGCTTGTTTGAGATCATAGTACCAATTTGGTTTTCAGCTCACATCAAGATTATTTTTGTAAATAAAGTTTTATGGTATCACAGCCACAGTCATTTGTTTATGTATTGTATCTGGCTGCTTTCAAAATATAACGGTAGAGTGTTCATGTTTGTACAGAGACTCTTTGGATCACAAAGCCTAAATATTTATAGTTGGCTCTTGAACAACAGCATGAGGGGTTGCCATCCCTCTGCACAGTCAAAAATCCACGTATAACTTACAGTTGGTGCACCCCTTATACTTGGTTCTTCCATATTTGTGGGTCCGCATCCGTGGATTCAACCAACCACAGATCCTGTAGTATTTACAATTGTAAAGATTCTGCGTATAAGTGGGCCCTCGCAGTTCAAACCCATGTTGTTCAAGGGTCAACTGTACTACCTGGCCTATCACATGGAATGTTTGCCAATCTCTGAGCTGGACTGTTGGTACTTGCTGAGAAACTTTCCTTCATTTGTACTATTGCTGTAATATTATCTAATTGTTCAAGAAGCAAGATGGTAGGATTTACAGTGTTCTTTAGCTTGTGCTCAGAATGTCATCCTTGTATTATTTCTTATTTTTAATAGCAATAAGACTTTTCTGTTTGTTTCAATTTGGGGTAATTAAATGTAATAACATTTTTACTTCCAGGATGTAAATAAGATAAACTTTGAAATAAATTGTTTGCCTAGTGAAAGAATGAATTTGGCTCTCCTTGCTGGCAAAGCGGCAGATGATGTTAATACTAACAAAAAGGAAGAAATTTCAGATGTTGTGTATGGAATGGAGCTAAATTCAATTACAGCACAGGATGTTTTGATGATTAGCCCTGAAAAAAATGTACCATCACAAAATAACATCTCGCAGGAAGAAGAAACTAAAATTTCTCAGTCAGGTAAAGTCTTTTAATATATTTAAATGAGGCTTTGTTAAATAAATGAACTTGGACTAAAGTATAGATTATTATAAACACTTCGGGATACAGTTTCCAAGAATGAAGGTTGAGAAATTGGACACTTGCAATAAATGTCTTGTGAGAATTAGTTTGTGTTGTGGTACCCTACTATCCACCCAAACCTTTTGAGGTAGACCCATTAAAAATCAACAACAGATACTAATCCATATTGGATGTCAGCAGCACTTTACATTAGACCTAACTATGTGGCATCCTTTGTTGTTTGTGAAGACTCAGAAAAATACCCTGAAGTTTTTTTAGTTCTCTTCTTTTCCATCAAACATCCTCAAACCTTTCTTCAAAACACCCTCTTTTTCTGCCCTAGTGCCTTTTCCTACCTACTGTGTTGTGATTGTTCAGTAGGAAATGGCTCTTGTATTTTTGTTATAATATAATGTGTGATGGTTTCACCTACTATTTTCATCTGCTACTGCATGGTGCCCTTCTGGCTGGGGTCTAAGGCAAAATAAACATTATAACCTTGGTCAGACATTTAAGGCACTCCAGCTATGTTCTGGCATCTTTTGGGTACCTTTAAATTACAAGCATGAGATTTACTTATAGAAGCCTTTTTTTATACTGAAATTAAGGATGAGAATTTTACAAAGAAATTTAACTACATTTAAAAAAATATTCTAGCATAAGATGATCCATATTTTTCTTAGCATATGATGTATGGAATTTTTCATATCTTTCAAGGCTTTGTTCCTTTCTAACAACACTTAACTGCGAGAATATTACTTTAAAAGTTAAAAATTATTCCTTTTTGTTTTTCAGTACTATTTGATAATAAAAGTCTCACTACTGAATGCCATCTTCTTGATTCAGTAAGTTTTCCAACTTGATTTGAAAAGTTCTTTATATTCCAGATTTGTTTTATAAAATGAATATTACTCACTTTTCAATTTACGTGCAAAGTTTACATCTTGTCATTGTTTTATTTACTCTGAAATCCACTTTTATTCATTTTTTCTCAAAATGGGAAAAATTGTTATATTAATACTTTAAAATATAGTGTGCTTTAGTATTAAACTCTGAAGATTTAATTCTCTATATGGTTTATGTATCAAATTTGTTGTGACAAAGTGGTTGAATACTTGAACATCTAATACGTAGCTTGGATTATGCTGGGTAGTTCTCAGTGATGTATGAAAAATATAATGCAAGATTTCTATACTTCTGAAGCTTACAGTTGGGGAGATAATGTCTGTCCTACCTTCAGTCATTGCTTATTTTCATTCTAGTTCTTTTAGATTACTATATTTATGTCCTGCTATTTTATTTGGAAGCTCCCCAGCCTTTACTTTTAGTGACCTCTTGCCTTTAAATCTAGTGCAAACATTTGCCCATCTGTGAAGCCTTCCTGTATAAGCTCTCATCTCTCGCATGTTAATTTCTGTATAGGCACAGGTGCACAATGCATACAGTGCACACATTGAATCTCTTTTTAAGAGTATAATATGAATAAATGATACTGTATTCCTAAAACATATTGTACTTTCAGGAATCTATTTCCCTTATTAACTATACATTCCTCTTTAGGCAGAGCTGTCTGATTCGCATTCATGGGTGCTGGCACTGAATAGTAGGGCATGAATGGAATAGTGCTCTCTTGCCTACTAAGTGTTTACAGCATTGGCTTTCACCCCTACTGCCAGATATTTTTATTTCAATGATCTGTATTAGGACGTTTGTCAGGCGATTCTAACATGTGGCCATGGTCAACAACTCTGGTTTATAACCTTACCTTGAAATTTTCCAGGACCAATTGCTAAAATAAATCAGGGAGTGGCTTTGGTTTGCTAATCTTCGATCTCAGAATATAAAAAATTCATTAAGGCAAATGTAGGATCAAACAGAAACAATTTTTGTTAACCTCATGAAGCCTGGCAAATGCTTGGCGTCCTTAAGCCACTAATTTCTTAAGGACCTCTGAATATGTTGACTTTTATTATCTTTCGAAGATGCCTTCCTTGTATTCAGGCTTCTGGGGTGGCTACATCTCAGGAGCTGAACGGAGTGTGTTACTGCGACCACACTGTTCCTTCTTAGTCTTGGCCTTCTTTATTTATTTATTTTAAAAATAAATTTATTTATTTTATTTTTGGCTGCATTGGGTCTTCGTTGCTTCACATGGGCTTTCTCTAGTTGTGGTGAGCGGGGGCTACTCTTCGTTACAGTGCGCGGGCTTCTCATTGTGGTGGCTTCTCTTGTTGCAGACCATGGGTTCTAGGCGTGCAGGCTCAGTAGTTGTGGCACACGGGCTTAGTTGCTCCACAGCGTGTGGGATCTTCCTGGACCAGGGCTGGAACCCGTGTGCCCTGCATTGGCAGGCAGATTCTTAGCCACTGCACCACTAGGGAAGTCCCAGTCCAAGCCTTCTTTTTTTTTTTTAATTAATTAATTTATTTATTTATTTTGGCTGCATTGGGTCTTCATTGCTGCGTGCAGGCTTTCTCTAGTTGTGGCGAGCAGGGGCTACTCTTCATTGTAAGTTGCAGAGCACAGGCTCTAGGCGCACGGGCTCAGTAGTTGTGGTGCACAGGCTCAGTAGTTGTGGCTCACGGGCTTTAGTTGCTGCGGCATGTGCGATCTTTCCGGACCAGGGCTTGAACCCGTGTCCCCTGCATTGGCAGGCGGATTCTTAACCACTGCACCACCAGGGAAGTCCCAGTCTTGGGTTTCTTTAATCCTAGGCTGAGACCTAGAGAGACAGGGATTTCAGCATAAGGCCAAGTTATATAAACCTGATTTAATCTTGTTCTCAGAGCTGAATTCTGAATGATTAGTTCTGATAATATGTGGTATTATAAGTAAATCTGGATGTTAATGAATCATAATATTCTATTTTTGATACATTAGTAATATGATTAAAATTGCTTCACAGTTATCATATATTATCTTGTTGATAAATCTTAGTATCTTAAAACTTAGTCTCCCTGTGAATTATTTTCCACTTCCATAAATTTTAGAAGTTATATTTTTGGATTTTTTTTTTAATAGGTCCACCTGTCTATTTTAGACCCACATTATTACTAGCTCTGTGCATCATTTGAACTTGAAGTAGGGTTTGAGAGGGAACAAAGAAAAGGATCCCAGCAGGATCACACTAGTAAAAGACCTATTAAGTACAATTATATGGACTAGGATTTGTGGAATCTGCATAAGTGGCCTCAGTTTTATTCATCCTGCATATGTTGCTGAAGTCCATTTACATATTACTAATCACCTTTTAAGGCATATATTCCTAATATGCTTTTCAGTTAAAAAAAACTATGTGTTGAAATTAGATCCATGGAAAGTAGCATAATCATGTCATTAATAACTTTTTATTGTGTATAAGAAACGTCATTTATTAGTTAATCCATTACTAATTTGCAATGTTGAAAACTTAATTGGTGAAACTCTTGATGGTTACTTTAGTGACTTCTCTAAATTTATTCTCTAGCCAGGCCTAAACTGCAGTAATACATTCACTCAGGTGGAAAGAAGACATCAAGAACGTACCAGACACATTCCCTTTGGTGGTAACCTGATTACGTTTTCACCTCTAAAGCCCCTCAGTGGAGATCAACCAGAAGAATTTTGAATTTAAAAATAAATCCAGACGTTTTTCTTCATGTTATCAGTGCTGTGGTATATTCTTAGAATATTGAAAAGTTGAAGAATAAGTATTTGTGTTCACTTCTATTCAATCCATCTATATAGTGTCATACAGCAGCCCTCCGTATACTGAGGGCCTACTGTTGGGGACTTGAGCATCCTTGAATTTTGATATCTGTGCATGTGTATGAGGGGAGGGGGGGTGTCCTGGAACCAATACCCCCCACCCCAGGATTCTGAGGAACAACTGTATACTATTTCAATATTCAGTGTTCATCAAAGTATGTTTTAGATATGATACTGTATCTCAAGGGAAGTGGGGAAATTTTGTATATTAACCATGCAGAATAAAAATGTACTGTGCCTTGCCTCTCTTGTTTAAAATGTATAAGCTTAAATGTTAAGTATACCTACTCAGAGCTTATGAACATTCTTTCATTTAATCAAAATACAGTGTTAAACTCTGACAAATATTTGCATTCCTTTATACTTTATTCTTAATTTGAACTCTTAAATTTGTTGATGTTGAACAGCTTTGCATAGTGCATTTTCCAGGGTACGTTGAGTTTCTTTAGATGAGCTTTCTGGATTCTGAAGTCAGTTTACATGCTGCAGTTTCACATGGTTAAATTATAAGCGGTTCCCATTAAATTCTTGTATTTTTTTTTTTTCATTTTCCCCTTGACGTGACTGACAGCCTTTGAAGGAAATGCTGCCTTCCCTTAAAGAGAATTATATCAATCACTTAATGCGTTCGAAATATTTTCTCTTTTATGAAACTCTTAACTACAGGATTTGTAGAAGACAGGGTGATCAGAATAACAGAGCACCAAGATGACTCATTGTAGCTAAAGCTCGTCACCAGACCTGGATCCAGTTATTTCTGTTTGCAAATGAGGTGAGTGTTCGAGGTATTCACCAAACAAACAGCAACTTTATGGATAGTCCTTTAAGGTGAAGAGTTTGCAAACAAGAAGGGAAAGCACATCTACTTTTGTTGTCAGAGGAAGGTATGTTAGGCTTGTGGAAAAGACAGTATTTATTATCAAGCCCACGTGAGCAGTTAGGAGACTATGTGAGGTGCTGGTTTAGAAGCATATTCTCAGAATGCCTAGTCTTAACAAAATATAAAAGCAGCTTTAACAGCCCATTAATGAATAATCCAAGCAAGACATTCAGAACAAAGAAACATTTTATGTAAAAGTTAGGGTTTTCTAAGGGTCCAGGGCCATGAACATGTAAAAGAGATGGGTACAAAGCAACCCAAGACTTAGAATCTATATAAAGCAATATGCAACAATGGGACTGCCCTGGTAGTGCAGTGGATAAGACTCCGAGCTCCCAATGCGGGGGGCCCGGGTTCGATCCCCGGTCAGGGAACTATATCCCACATGCATACCACAACTAAGGAGCCCGTGTGCCGCAGCTAAGGAGCTGGTGAGTCGCAACTCAGGATCCCTGGAGCCACAACTAAGGAGCCTGCCTGTTGCAACTAAGACCTGGCGCAACCAAATAAATATTTTTTAAATGCAACATAACAATAAAATAATGTTTGCCCTCAAAGATAAAGTAGATGAGAATAAAACAATGTGAGTAAACATGATTTTTTTTGGTAGGTTTAATAAGATGTACTATTGAATCATTTAGAAAGCTTTTGGCTATTAAGTGATAATGAGTTGAACTCGAATTGGCTTAACAGTAAGGAAATTTATTATTTCACAAGTTGTCAGGGTGATTTCAGGCACTTTACAATCAACAGCTCAATGATGCCATCTAAGTCCAACATCTGTTCATAGTTCATTCTGGCATCCTTGGTGTCAGTGTCTCTAAAGCTGGGTCCTTTTGGAGTCACATGATGGTGCTAGTGGTAATCAGAGCTGTGTCCTTCCCTTTAGTCTGGTTAGGCCAGCTAATGCCACATCTCCATCTGCAGATCAGCTGGGGTTTGCTTAGACTAATCAGGTTTCCCTATTTTATCTGGGATTATACCTGGGTAAAACCAGGACTGTTAGGAAGCAGGGAATGAGTTGGGTAGGCAGCCATCAATGTGTCCTACAACTAGAGAGAGTGTCCTTGGGCTATTGGACTCTAGAATTATGAGGTATTACGAAAATCTTTAAAGACAAAATGAAAGAAAACTGGGTAGAACAAGAGCCTTTCCAAAAAGAAAAAAAAAAAGGAATTTCCATTTATTGAGGACCTACTATATGACAACCTCTTTGCAAACAGTATTTTATTCAATGGTCATAGTAACCCATTTTATAGACAAAAGATGTGTTATAAAATGTATTATACAGTTCGTTTTACAGACAAAGGAACCAAGGCTCAGAGGATTTAAGTAATTTTGTATAAACCAAATTCCCTTTTTTCTCCATAGCTTACTATGTTCTTCTGTTTAATCACTGGAGTACAACAGTCAAGATCAGAATGTTAGAATAAGGAATTAACATACTTTTTGAAATGAGACGTGATGTGCTGCTCACATCCCACTTTAGGACTAAAGGACTCACTTTTTTAGTTGCTATAACTTTTTGAAGCTGATTACATTTCTAATTAAAAACCTACTTTTTTTTCCCTCTATAAATCTGGAGATTTCATAAAACCAAAAGAACCCACGGGAAGATTGTCTGATACTGGTATCCATTACTGATTTGAAAGCAGTGAAGTATAGTTTAGAGAGATGAAATAGTTAAAAGGAGTCCAGAGAAATATACCAGAATGCTAACAGTAATTGTCTATGGGTTGCCTATATGTAAACTTTTTCTTTCTGCTTTTCTCATTTCCTGAATATATTATGTTTCCTGAAGTAAGAAAATAGAACAATTTCTTTGTAGCATCTGTTGGAGAGGTTAATTTGGGGGTAGTATTTACTCCTATTTACTTTTTTTTTTTTTGTCTTTATTGAATGTTACAATATTGCTTCTGTTTTATGTTTTTTGTCCATGAGGCATGTGGGATCTTAGCTCCCTGACCAGGGATGAACCTGCACTTCCTGCATTGGAAGGCAAAGTCTTAACCACTGCACTGCCAGGGAAGTCCCTCCTTTTTAAAAAATAGTTTAGCAAATATTGAAAACTTTGGGAGACTCTGATGCAGTATTAACATTGCTACATATTTCTTTTTCCATTGAGTCCATTGCGCATTATCAAGAATAAACTGCCCCAATTAAATGACATGTGAAGACAGGTAACTCTTTATTAAATGGATGATTTGCAAGAAGGACATTGATGAATAAAGGTAAAATTTTTCACTCACAGTGAACATGAAACTTTTAAATGTGTAAGGTTTACATTCAATTTCATTTCTTTAAAAAGTATCTGCCCCTTTATATCATGGTGTGCGAAGCACTGGTGAGATTTATGTCACCAGAAATTCCCAGTTTGCTGATTTCCCCGAGATTTTTCACCCGATGATTGTACTGCAACAAGTGAGCATCATTGACCGCAACCTTGAAGTGGTCAGCTTCAACCAGGACTTGTATCTGAAATGGCACGTACACAAAACTGTTAGGAATGCCCATTCATCACAAAACCAGTGTGGCCTGAGCTCAGGATGTCCAGCATTTCACCTTTATGATCAATTGTAGAACTAATTAAAGTCAGAAAAAGTAACTTTACAGCAAAAATAAACTCCAACTTATTCAAGATTTAAACAAAACAAAATGATAAAATTTTTAGAAGGATATATAGTTGAAGCCACAGAGGAAAAGATTAGGTAAAGTTTTTGGATGGCCTCAACCACCTAAAACTAAAAATAAAAGTAAATGCTAAAATAGGAATCCTCTACTTAGAGTGGCAAATGTTATGAAGATTGATAATAACCAGTTTTGGCAAGAGTAGGGGAAACATACTCTCCCAGTAGTTAGAGGATGTGTTAATCCTTACATCCTTTTGGAAGCAGCACTTTGGCAATATCCTTATCTAAATTTTAAACATGTATATTCTTTGAGTAAAGTTATTCTAGGAAGCAAAGATTTATAAGGATAGTTATCACAGTATTTTAGTAAAATAAATAAAACTTTCCCGGTTTTATTTGTTTGGAATATTTCCATACTCCAAATTTTCATCAGTAGGGTACAGGCTGAATTATTACACATCTGAACAATGAAGTACTATTAGGTGGCAATGTTCTCATAAGGAAAGATGTCCACCAAATGTAGAATATGGTCCCTGTTAGACCCTGCCCTTGAGCTGGCGGTCTAGCTGTTTTTTTTTTAATTAATTTATTTTTATATGTGGCTGTGTTGGGTCTTCGTTGCTACGCACAGGCTTTCTCTAGTTGCGGCGAGCGGGGGCTACTCTTCGTTGTGGTTCACGGGCTTCTCACTGTGGTGTCTTCTCTTGCTGCGGAGCACGGGCTCTAGGCCCATGGGCTTCAGTAGTTGTGGCTCATGGGCTCTAGAGCACAGGCTCAGTAGTTGTGGCGCACGGGCTTAGGTGCTCCGCAGCATGTGGGATCTTCCTGGGCTAGGGATCGAACCCGTGTCCCCTTCATTGGCAGGTGGATTCTCAACCACTGCGCCACCAGGGAAGCCCGGTCTAGCTGTTTTATAACCCAATCTATAGTCAACCCTTACCTGATACTGTGGACCTAATAAATATTTGTGAAGCAGTGCTTAAAAATGAAAAGTGTGTTGCTTGTCATAGAAAACACTGGAAAGTTACTCATGTTGAAACCTTTGTGAGGATGGGGGAAGCAGTAAAGGATGGAGGACTTTTTAGTTAATTTTTAAAAATCTATAAATTTTTCTTTTCATAAAACAAGTATGTATTACTTTTAGAATTTAAAAATTTTAGGTTTTTAAATTTTTTTTGACTATGCCACACGGCATGTGGGATCTTAGTTCCCCAACCAGGGATTGAACTCACGCCCCCTGCATTGGAAGCATGGAGTCTTAACCACTGGACCACCAGGGAAATCCAATATTTCGTTTTGATTGCCATGCTAACTATGTTGTTTTGAGGAATTAAGTCTCAGCCCAACTGTACCATAAAGACTCTCTACTTTTTTTTTATTAAAGATGCTATTTTTCTCACTTCCAGAAAAGCTTAAACTCAGAAGGGTGGTAACGGGTGATGGTAAGGTGCCTGAATGGAGTTGGGGAGAGTGCCACTATTTCTGAGACCTGTCCCCTGGTATGGAGAGCAGATGTACTGGTTAGGTGTCCCAGGACAGCTGATGAAAATTCATTTCCAGTGCATTGTGGTTTAAGAGTGATTCCCCATGAGAAATATACATTATCATTATAATAGTAGCAATAACTTACTTTGAAAGGTTTACCACTTTCAAATGGGAAAAACGTCTGTCTTTCTTCCTTCCCCCAGTTATTATTAAGCTTCGAATTGCAAACGATGACTTTCCTGTTGTCCTCATTGAAGCGTGGGTTAAAGTGGAAGGCGACATCATTTCCTGTCTTGAAATCTAAAGCAAGTCTGTTTTAAACCAAAGACCAGAGTTAGTAAAATTATTCAAGTTGTACATTTGTATCAAGTGAAGAACATAAAATTTTCTAAAGAGCAAATCATTTATAAAATACAGGAAAAATTTCTAAACAGAAAGCAAATAAACCAGAGAATGGGTTCAAACTGGAAAGTATACTGGGCCAAGTACAGTAGTTCCACTTTATGTGCAGAGGGTATGTTCTAAGACCCCATTGGATGCCTGAAACCATGGATAGTACCGAACCAAACATCTATTTAGCTAGCTAGCTAGCTGGCTAGCTATCCACGCACACTTTTTTCCTATACATGTATACCTATGATAAAGTTTAATTTATAAATTAGGTACAGTAAGAGATTAATAATAAAATAGAACAATTACAGCAATATACTGTTGTAAAAGTCATGTGAATGTTGTCTTTCAAAATATTGTACACATTTAATGCCTTTTCCATCTGAACTAAGCACTTATGCACTGGGGCTGTAACTTTTGCAGTTTGAGGTATGACAGGAAAAAAAAAAACTAGCATGAGTTTCTTTCCTTTCTCACAATTTCATGGACAGAAGATTTGTACTTACTATAGATCTTAGCAACCTCAGCATACAATTTTTTTCTTTCCATTAAGTCAAGAACCTTCCCTTTTTCACTTAAAAGGAGACTTTATAGCTTCTCTTTGGCATATATGAATTGCCAGCATCACTACTCTTGCTTTTGGGGTCATTATTAAGTAAAAGGTTACTTGGACACAAGCAGCAGGGTACCACGACAGTGGATCTGATAACCGAGAGCTACTAAGTGACTAATAGGCCAGATATTGCTGCACAAAGGGATGATTTCACGTACTGGGCAGGATGGGGCTGGACAGCGTGAGATTTCACCATGCTGCTCACAACGGTGGCAACTTAAAACTTACGAACTGCTTATTTCTGGGAATTTCCATTTAATATTTTCAGACCGCGATTGACCCTGGGTAACTGAAATCGTGGAAAGCGAAACCTCAGATAAGGGGGGACTACTGTATTCGATGTACTACCACAGTATCTCAAAGTACACAAGACTATGTGTTGAGTTTTTTGGCCTCGTTGTCTTTGGTCAGATCCTTCTATTCAGCTGTAATTCTCTTTTTACTCTCTACACATGAAACAGTCAAGGTGTGCTCGCTTCGGCAGCACATATACTAAAATTGGAACGATACAGAGAAGATTAGCATGGCCCCTGGGCAAGGATGACACGCAAATTCATGAAGCGTTCTATTTTTTTTCCCTGGTGGTGCAGTGGCTAAGAATCCGCCTGCCAATGCAGGGGACACGGGTTCGAGCCCTGGTCCAGGAAGATCCCATGTGCCGTAGAGCAACTAAGCCCGTGCCCCACAGCTATGAGCCTGTGCTCTAGAACCCACGTGCCACAACTATGGGTGCCTAGAGCCCGTGCTCCACAACAAGAGAAGCCACCGCAATGAGAAGCTCGTGCACCACAACTAGAGAAAGCCTGTGTGCAGCAACAAAGACCCAACGCAGCCAAAAATAAATAAAAATAAATTTTTTAAAAAAGAAAATTCAATTGAGTAAAATTTTTTTAAAAAAAGCAAGGTCTGCTTTCTAGACCTACTAACAATGATTCCTTGGGTATTTAATTCACCCAGTAACAGACACATACAACCACCAATGATTAAATTCACAGGGAAAGGACCAATATGGTCAAATGGCAATAGAAGTTGTATTTGACTAAATATGCAATGCCTGTATTTTCTCAGCAGTGGAAAGGAAGATAATTGTCAACTCTACCGCCGTACAGATATTTTTCTTTCATGTAACTGCTCACATAGATTTTGCAGATCAAAGCAATACATTTCTCAGTTTACTACCACCTTAATCATTTCAACCAAAATTGGTTTTGACCTGCCACAGTCTCAGTCGACATCTCTATTGTTATTGGAACTAACCTTTTTAGTGCAACAGTCATAAATAAGGCAAAGATACCAGTGTGGTCCTGCGTGACAGCAGCTGCAGCAGGAGGAGAGCAGATATTACCAAATCGTGAGTGCTGTCTGCAGAGGATCAGGGCGCTGGGTCCTATGTTATTTTGGGAGGCAAGATGGATAAGGACACAGGCAGAGGATATATATGTTGTGTAACTTGCTGTGAGACAAGCTTTATTATGTAGGGAAGTATTGTGCTGAGAGAAGCTGTATAGGCTGTGTGGAAGGAAGAGCTGGCTTAGGGTAGTGACTACCACGTAGAACCAGAGCAGGCTGGCTGGAGGTGGAGTGAACTGGTTAGCTGAATGTAAAACGATCAGATCAGAATCTGAGTCCACCTCCTAGTAACAGAGGAGGTTGCTCCTGCCGATTCACGCGGATCAAGATGACAGGCACTCACAGGCGCTGTTTATAGATTCTTAAATAAACCTGTGTACACAGCTGGAATTTGTACCTTTTGTGTCCTGTCTATAAGACCCAGAAACAGATATTAGTTAATCTAGGAGCTTTAATAGTACTACTAACCTCAAGGACAGACATACTGAACAGCTTCAGGATAGCCCTAGCCTGCTTGTATTATATATAAATATAACCAGTGGTGATAACCAGAGCCAAGCATCCCAGGGCAGCCTGTAAATCAGCATGGATTTTCCTAAGTGAGCTCAAAGTCTTACCCGCCCCGAGCTCACCCCACCAGTACCAATGGCAGAGGCTGACTTATTTTTACAAAGTCTTTAACTTGCAGAGTCTTTTCAAACTTTTTAAGTAAACAGTGTCTACTCAGAAGACTGGGGTTCCCCACCTTGTCACTTATCATCTGTAGACCAGGCCGACACGTGGGAATCTGTGACTGCTGTTTCACCCGGTATGAAGACGGAAATGGCGGCCAAGCTCACAAATCTGAGAGTGCACCAAGATCTGCACAACTGCAGGGAGATTTGTACCACTATGAGGACAGAGAGGTATAATTTTTTTTTTTTTTTTTTTTTTTTTTTGCGGTACGCGGGCCTATCCCGTTGCGGAGCAACAGGCTCCGGACGCGCAGGCTCAGCGGCCATGGCTCACGGGCCCAGCCGCTCCGCGGCATGTGGGATCTTCCCGGACCGGGGCACGAACCCCTGTCCCCTGCATCGGCAGGCGGACTCTCAACCACTGCGCCACCAGGGAAGCCCCGAGAGGTCTAATATTTAAGCTCTCAGATCAACTAGACATCTTTTTGTCTTTGACCCTAGTTTTTTTTTTTTTTATATTTATTTATTTGGCTCCACCGGGTCTTAGTTGCGGCACGCATGATCTTCGTTGCGACATGCAGGATCTTTCAGCGGTGGCATGTGGGATCTTTTTTAGTTGTAACCTGAGAACTCTTAGTTGAGGCATGTGGGATCTAGTTCCCTGACCAGGGATCAAACCCCGGCCCCCTGCATTGGGAGCAGTCTTAGCCCCTGAACCACCATGGAAGTCCCTGACCCTAATTTTTGATGGGCTTTGTGTTTTAGACAATCTATGGCTCAGAGGTGGAGGGATGGCCAAACATGACATTACAAAGGCTCTACTTTCCTTTAATTCTAAGGCTTTCACTGCCTAGAAGAACCAACAGAATGGGTTTTCCTGCTCTTCCTCTTTGTCCTCACAAAGTAGAACTCTGTTTTATTCTGGTTCTGGGAGAAACACAAGATTTAGTGAGGGAAACCTTGTCTTCTTGGTGGGAATGCGTATTGATTTATGGGGAAATCCCAAACTATGGTATAGCCAAGATTCTAAATGTGCAATTTTAAAAACTCTATCAAAATTCAAAACAGATCACCCTTTATTCCAAAAGCAATCAGTAAATATGTTAGACTTGCTGACTTTGCTCTTTACCTGTTTGCATCGGGCTTTACTGTGCCCAGGATTGTTATCAGCATGCGAGGCATGACTCCTCCGGAAAAAGGCAGGTCATAAGGCACATTCTGGGAATTTAAAAAATATATATATATATATCACTAAAGAGTCATGTTTTCTTGAGGCAAGAAAGAAAAAGATATCGCTAAAGTTCAACCACTTTTAATATGTGTGAATAACACATAACCCTACTTTAGCCATCTTTTCAGACTCTCAGGCCACCTTGCCCAGGGCCTGAAGAGAGAAGGCTCCCTACACAACTGCAGCTAATAATCGAGAATAAGGCCATCAGTTAATTGGTGCCAAAGGCAGAACATGTTCCCTTTCGGAGCACTGTATCTCTCATGACAAGGCCCATCCCAATCTATAACTCATCCACTTGACCTATTTTTTGGAAAGACCCTTGTCATATAACATTCTCTGTCAGGTTGTTCTGCTCCCTGTGGGCAGGCACTGTGGTACCTTCTGGGCTTCTGAGGCCCCCTATGTTCCACTCACACAAGGCCCTGAGGAGTGCTTCGAATGTGGCAGGTACTTGATATTTGTAGAATGGACACTTTCCAATTAATACCTTCCCCAGTTCATTTTACAAATATTTCTTGACCTTCTATGTTCAAGGTGCTGTAAATATTCCCAATGCTCTGTCCTTGGCCTCTTCTCTTCTTCCTGTAAAATTGTTTCCCCCTGGGTTCGACCATCACCCAAGTCTTTTCTCTCTAGCACTGATCTGTCTGATCTGTACTAGTCCTGTGCTTCCTCCCGGAACTCAATAGTCCTGTGCTATTGAACTCTTTCCTCATATCTGTATCTTTTCTCCCAACTACACTATTTGGAAGGGAAGGGTCTGTGTCTGAGATGTGGCTGGAGCCCCACAGTTTTATGCTTAGAACTCATTTATTAAAATGGGTTTTAATGTAAGTGAAAATTTAATCCTTAGATGACAAAATTATCTTTAGAAGGTTTTTAAAAACCCGATTACCGTGGTTCCCCCAAAGGTTCCCTCTATGACCATGGGAAGGTTGTATAACTCTTTATTGCCCCATTTCCTCATTTGTGAAGTGGGGATAATAACAGTATCTTAGAGGGTGCTTATGGGGTTGAATGAGATCATCCATGTAGAAGCACACAGCTGGCACATGTTATATACTCAGTGTTTATTCATAATAATAACCAAAACTTCCCCCATTGCTATGATCTTAACTTGATTTATATTAAAGCTGCTTTACAGATGCCTTCAAAAGATGCACTAGCTTCTCTTTAACACTACACATACTGAACGCAACATGAGCAGCAATTTTTTCTATTGGACCAACATACACTGTGGCTGGTCCTTGCAAAGCAGCTGTAAGCAGTGAGTTTAAAGCTTCAGCTCTCCCAGGAGCCCTTTGCAGGTCAGTACCCAGAGCCAGCTCCCAGCCACAGCACCTCAAAGTGATGGCACCACTGCTCCAGACAATTGCTACGGGCTTCATTAGCTTTGTCCTGATCACAGTCAAGCATACGAAATGACTAACACCATCTTACCAGGGGTCCAGAGGGGACGCCATAAGGGCCAGCAGCAGGGTAGGCTCCAGGAGCACTTGGCTGTCCAGGAGGTGGGTAGACCCCAGGCCCAGGGTAGGCACCTGGTGCAGTTGGTCCAGGATAACCAGGTGCAGTTGGGCCAGGGTAGGCCCCTGGAGGTGCCTGGCCTGGGTAACCCCCAGGAGGGGTTACCCCTGGGGGTAACCCCTGGCCAGGGTAGGGGCCGGGTGGTACCTGGCCAGGGTAGGCCCCAGGATAGGATGCTCCCGGGTAGCCTCCTGCCCCAGCAGGCTGGTTTCCCCATGGACCAGGCCATCCTTGAGGGTTTGGGTTTCCAGACCCAGATAAGGCATCATTAAGCTGGAAAGAAAGACATAAACAGTTACAGGATGAAAGACATTCACCACAACAGAATTTTCAGGAATATGTGATCTAAGAATTAGAGCGACATGCTGAAGATATGAAATTCATATCAATAAAATTTCCCCCACCTATTAGTTTTGAGTTCCTAAGACTAAAATTAGACTTTAGGATTATACATGCTTGATCACTCTATTCTTGCTTCCCATCGTCTCAGATCATTAAGGGTTGCCTTTTCGTAATTTGCTAAAGTCAGGAGCTAGCCATCAAAAGCACATACTTTCTGACACGAGAAAAACAATCATGAAAATCAAGATGCATGTGGGCTGGAAAACCTCCACCAAGCTGGCGCTGGTTGCCTTGGCCTTCCCTTGGCTGGATGTCTACTGCACTTCAGGTGCACCAGGTTAGTCACCACTTAGTGGCATCCAGGCTAGTATCAGAGAAGCTGCCTTGTACACAGGGATGTGGAATCACAAGATCTGGTTTGAAATCCAGTGCCATCCTTCAAGAGCCCCAAACTCTTGGAGCCATCATGCCACTTGTACAGGACTTAGTGTCTTTGTCTGTGTAACAAGGATAATGATCTTATCTCATGTGATTGTTGTGAGGAACAGATGAGGCAGCATTTGGGACGGCTCTTTATAGACCGCAAGATGCTGTGCCAGTGTTGGTTTGTGTCCTTTCTCTCCAGGAGGAGACTCTGCCTTCTCCCTCTCTGACATCTACAGTATTTAGCAGAGTGCTAGGTGGTACATGGAAGATACTCAGTAAAAACTTCTATGTTGATTGAATATGATCTGCCAGGATTGTCTGACCCTTTGGTGCATCAGGAACCCAACCCCAGACCTGGTATCGGGGCAGCAGAGTGAGGCTGTGAAGGGAGCCCATGGGGTCTGGGGGAGGGGGAGAGAGAAACAGAGGGCTGGATGATGACGGAAAGTAAACCGGATTTAGAAAACAACTCAAGCTCCTGGCTGTAGGTGGTGTGAGTCATTCTGTTAAGGAATTTGAGAATACATAAGCATGCTAATAGGAATTTATTTTGGCTGCTTCTTACTCCAGCATTTGGGAAAGGAGGAGTAGAGGGCACTGCAGGATTTAAAAAAAAAAAAATCAGGATGCTCAGACTGTACCACACTGCCCTTTGTTCAGCTGGTTTCTCAGCTCCTGCCAGTGGAATCCACCCACTTCTGTCCTAGGCCTTGGGTAAAGGGGTTACTGTTAGTGAGGCCCAGGCCTCTCTCTTCCTGGCTTTCTTCCCAAATCTGTTGCTGGAAAAACAAGACTCCAGCTAACAAGCCCTCATTGGACGGGTGAGGCCAGAGGAAGCCAAGTGGTGGGAGAGTTAGGAAAACTTGAGTGGTTAAAAAAAAAAACCTTCAACCTGCATGACTGTATACATATTAGGGTAGGAAAACAGACATAAAACACTTACCGAAAAACTGTCTGCCATTTTCCTGAAAGGAGAAGCAAACAAACAAACACAGGTTATTGATCCTAAAAGATTTCACTGGTTTCCGTATGAATTTAACATCACAAACAGCTCATTGTGCAGGTCTAGTCAGTGCACAGGCATTCTCCTAACACAAGCCAGTCTATTACTCAAATATGCTGAAATCATTAGCGGGGAACCACAAAAATATCCCATCAAAGGGCAGAGATGCACTCCACCTGGATCACCACGCCCTATTTAACTCATACCTTTAAACTCTAATCACACTAGCCTGTGGCCTGAATCCTGGGAGTACCAGGCGACCCAACGCAGGTGGGAGAGGGGGGAATAAAATGCTTTGCCCCTTTCCTAGGTAACAAATGTAAACGGTCCAGGGTTTTTGGTCCTCCTTCACCTTCCTTCCTGTGTTCTTTTTCTACTACCTCATAAAAAGTGTTCAGTGCAGTAATCTCACCCACCTCCCCTCCGGTTCCCTCTAACAGCCCCACACCCTCCTCTGGGTTTTGGGAGGAAGCAGTTGGTTCTTCCTACTGAGATTTGAAAGACAATCCTTGCCTTCCCCGCCCCACCCTCCAAGACCTAGTTGCTGCTGTTGATTTATTCCTTCATTGGTACACATTTATGCCTACTCTGGGCCAGGCACCGGGTGGCTCCTGTCTGGGTTTGAAGATGAAATCGACCAAGATGTATGGCCAAAGGGTCCAGAGGCCAGAAGGGGGTCACAAGTGATGGACGCTGTGAGCCAGACTGCATGCTGTGGGAAGTCACAACGCGAAAGATGACTTCTAACAGGGGAAGAGACAGTGTTGCTTGAGCTAAGCCTTGAAGGAAAGGTGAGATTGTGATGTGGAGCAATAAAGAAGAAAGGCGGGCACAAGATGATTCCCTTTTTTTTTTTTTTTAAAGATACTTGTTATTCCAAATGAAATGTCTGGCAGTATAACAAACAACTAAGGTTTAAAAAAAAAGTCAGGGTTTCCCTGGTGGCGCAGTGGTTGAGAGTCCGCCTGGCAATGCAGGGGACTCGGGTTCGTGACCCAGTCCGCGAAGATCCCACGCGCCGCGGAGCCTGCGCGTCCGGAGCCTGTGCTCCGCAACGGGAGAGGCCACAACAGTGAGAGGCCCGCGTACCGCAAAAAAAAAAAAAGTCAGACAATGTGGAGGAAAATATTTTTGGGTAGGATGCTACCAGAAAGGGTTGGCCTTGCCCACAGCTGCCTCAAAGGGTAGCCCCGAGACATCATTCTTGCTTCTCCGGCTCCTCCCCCTGTGCCAAGGCCCCATCCAAACACGATCTTTTACACCTGCTCCCGCTGCTGGTGCTCTCTAGCGGTGAGGGGAGGAGAGTAGCTTTGGACTCCTCAGGCCTGGGTGAGTTTTCTCAGCTCAGGATCACTGGTGCTGTGGCCAAAATTACCTGGACTTGAACAATCAGAATCTCTTTTTCCTTAAGTCGCCTATTTGTGATAGTTACTCAATTATTATTCTTAAAATAAACGAGTAAATGGTGGCTACTTGATAGGTCCTAAAAATGTAAAATATTAGATTTTATTGTTAAGAAACCAAACAGGCAGACCTCCTCCTAGAACTTAATGTGTGCTTTATTTATACACCAGACATTTTATCCTACTCTGCTGTAGGATAGAATACTCCTTCTTTTTGCACCTTTCTTTTAATCTGGGCATTCTCAAATATATTTGGAAACACTCAGGTTGTCACTGTTACCACTGTGCCCACCTTCCAACGTGGAAACTGCTAGCAATTTGATTAGGAAGTCACGGTGACTCTCCCAGGGCTTATAGTCACTGTATTTAGTATATAGTATTTGACCTTTTAAAGCAAAAGTCAGGTGCTCTTCTGTGCTTCCTTCCCCAAAAGGCTACCACTGCCTTGAAAACTGTGCTGCTACCCCGGAAAGAACTTAAGAGTTGTTAAAGAGAAAGAAAGGACATTTCTTAAGTCAAGAAAATAAAGCTTCTCATTTTGGATGCCAGTAGGAAACAATCTTGAACTTCATAGTGGGCAGAAAGCTTAGTTCCTTTGATTACACTCCTGGGCAACGTATCAAAGCCTCAGCAATAACACTGTAAGTGTTTTGACTTCTTTTAAATATCCCCATTGTGTTCAGGCTTATTCCCAACCTCACACCACTGACATTTCAGGTGGGATACTTTGTAGGGAGGGGCTGTCCCCTGCATTGCGGTATGTGCAGCAGCATCCCTGGCTTCAACACACAAGATGCCAGTAGCACCCCTCCCCCGCCATCGTGATAATGCAGAATGTCTTAAGACATTGCCAAATAACCCTGGGGGAAGCGGGAAGAGGGCAAAATTGTGCCTGGTTTGAGAACCACTGGTGTAGGCTAATTAGCATATGTATCCTCACATAAATGTACCTATGCAGGTCAATAAAAAACAGAAAGGTAGTTTCAATTGTTAAAACTAGCTAAATCTGTTCCATTGGCCTCATAAAGTGTCGTATTAACATAAATCCAATTAAACTTAGATGTGTTTAAAGGCTGATCATAACCAGAAACTCACACAAAGACATTTACATTTCTAAAATGTAACATTTATTCTTTTCAAAGTTTCTGTTCAAGCATATTCAGTTTATTTTCCAACTAGCCCCAAACAATTTAAGAAACAAAGCAGATTCCACTTTATTTCTACTGTGTTTCACATGACACCAAGGATGACAGTTTGGATTGTGTTGTGACACATTAGACAAGCCCATTAGAATAATGACACCCTGCATTTATGTGGTGCTTTTCAGTTTACAAAGCACTTTCACATACCTTACCTATTTTGATTCTGATAATAATCTTATGAGATTGACAGGGAAAAATTAATATCCTCACTTTAAAGGTGAGGAAACTGAGTCTCAGAGAGGTAATGTGGTGACCCAAAGTCATTCTGTCATTGGCAGGCCAAGGACCAGGGTCCAAGCATCCTGACTCCTAATTCAGGCTGATTTTACACTAGTTTAAAACCTCACACTTTGAAATTTTATAGTCCTTCGAAAGTGTTAGTTACTTCATTTAGAAATTCATTCTCTGGCTTAAACATTCAGAACTGCATAAACATGCTGAAATTGTAAACAAATTAAAAAGAGATCATGGGGACTTCCCTGGTGGCACAGTGGTTGAGAATCCTCCTGCCAATGCAGGGGACATGGGTTCGAGCCCTGGTCCGGGAAGATCCCACATGCCGTGGAGCAGCTGAGCCTGTGCGCTACCACAATGGGAAGCCCCGCCCATAGCAACGAAGACCCAATGCAGACAAAAATAAGTAAATAAAATGAATAAGTTAAAAAAAAAATCATGTTTTTGTCAGAAAACTAGCTGGGTGACTCAGTGTGCAGTGATATTGAATACAAGGATGGCATTTTGCACAGTCACTTTGCTAATTATAACCACATCTAAACCGATAAAGCTTACTTTTCCAAAAATTGGGTATGCATTGTTTTGATTATGTCAACTCCCAACCATCAGATCTCTGATGAAACAGGTTCTAACCATGTTCTTTTGAAATCAACGTTAGCAACCTTAGAACTTAAAAACAAAAAAAGGAACCAAAAAAAGAATAAAAAGAAACACACATCTATTTGGGTAAATATCTTCCCTACTTGCCTGGAAATTTTCTTTTTTTTTCTTTCTTTCTTTCTTTCTTTCTTTTTTTTTTAGAGGAGTAGCTTATAGAGACAATCAAATGTAAAATTTTAAAAATCTTCCCACTCCACAGGTACTATAGGTTTGTGAACTCTGGCATTCCCAGAATCAGAGAATTTTGAAAAGCCAGGATAGAAACACTACGTCAAAGACAAAAACATTTAAAAACTACTACCTGAGTCTTCACATTTGGAAAAACCTACAGAAAGTAGTTCAGTATTGCTTTGGAATAAGGAATTTAAACATGAGTCAGAACGCAGGCCACTTTAATCGGTTGTTAATTGCAGCTCTGCCCTTCAATAAAGAGTAGCTATCCACTGTACTAAGCTATTCTAGGCCCATGCAGCAATTAATTCAGTTGCCAGGGTTCCCAGGAGCACTTCTGAAATTTCTGCCCACAAAGGGCCCCAACTTTTATACGAGCTGTAAGGGAAGTAGATCACAAACGTATTTCCTCAGAACCCCAGGCACTGCCCACACTCCTCCCCAAAGAACACAGGACAGGCAGTCTACGACCTGGACTTACTGAAACACGGAACAGGCCTTGAGGAACGCCCACTTACCAAAGCCAAATTC
The DNA here is from genome assembly GCF_937001465.1 of Orcinus orca. Classification (NCBI taxonomy): domain Eukaryota; kingdom Metazoa; phylum Chordata; class Mammalia; order Artiodactyla; family Delphinidae; genus Orcinus; species Orcinus orca. The sequence goes on along the minus strand of NC_064560.1, from coordinate 155,963,048 downwards.
AATGATGCTGGTTAGAATAAAGGAAACTGGTCCTTTACTAGGATTTCTTTTTCATCATTGTTCCTCAGCATCAAGGAAGGTAAAGTTACTTTGTGCCTCTCAGTTACTGATTTTTTTTTCCCTTATGGAAAAGCTGAACATCAGTCAAGAGAGAACACATGATACTTAGTCAGCAGCACATTGGAATTACTGCCCTGGCAGGCTTACCACTCAGAATTTAATGAGAAGAACCCGTTCAGGCACCAGACACAAAATGTTAACTAGCTGTCCTCAGAGAAGCCTGTGTCCCAAACTATCACAGGAAAGAGAGGCTAAGTTTTAGATCAGTTACTATGAGTCTCAGGTATATGAAGTTTACAAGCCAACTGGTATTTAAGGTAACATAAGAGTCTCAAGTTTTACTATATGAATAAATATCTGTATTACAGTTAAAATTTAGAGTCTGACTGATGAAGGTTCTAGGCAAACAGTATCTAAATCACAGGTGAGACCAATATTGGCCTTTGACCTCACTAGCAGTAAGTAAAAAGTCTTTATAAAGCACTTCTGCATATTTGTGGCATAGCAAAATGTCATTGATTAAGGACCCCTCAACAGAGTGAGATTTGCTATTCCATTTTTTTTAAAACTAGCTTTTGCACTTCCCTGGTGGAGCAGTGGTTAAGAGTCCGCCTGTCAATGCAGGGGGCACGGGTTCAAGCCCTGGTCCGGGAAGATCACACATGCCGCGAAGCAACTAAGCCTGTGCGCCACAACTACTGAGCCTGCGCTCTAGAGCCCGCGCTCCACAACAAGAGAAGCCACCGCAATGAGAAGCCCGCGCACCGCAGAGTAGCCCCCGCTCGCTGCAACTAGAGAAAGCCCACGCACAGCAACGAAGACCCAACACAGCCAAAAATAAATAAATAAAATAAATAAATTTAAATAAATAAATAAAAATAAAAAAGGCATTGGTGACTTACAAAAGAAAAGCATGTCTTAAAAAAAAAACAGGGCTTCCCTGGTGGCGCAGTGGTTGAGAGTCCGCCTGCTGATGCAGGGGACGCGGGTTTGTGCCCCGGTCGGGGAGGATCCCACATGCCGCGGGGCGGCTGGGTCTGTGAGCCATGGCCGCTGGGCCTGCGCATCCGGAGCCTGTGCTCCGCAACTGGAGAGGCCACAGCAGTGAGAAGCCCGCGTACCGCAAAAAAAAAAAAAAAAAAACCAAAAAAACCCCCAAAAAACTAGCTTTTGGGGTCAATCTATCAAGCAATGCTCCTTCTTTTCTGCTTCTTATGTAACCTGGTGAGGCACCACCTAATATTTCTAAGCTCAAAACATTTCAAGACCCATCATCAAACTTCTCCCAAGAATATGAAGTAAATGCTGATTCTAAGTATAACGCCCACACATTATTAACTTAGGAAAGAGCTCCAATCTCCCATAGATCAAGGATGAGGCATAGCCATCAAAGGATTGAAAGACTCTCCTCTAGGGATTCAAAGTCAATGTCTGAAAAGGAGACTATTGTGGAACAATAAATTTTTATTATTAAACTTTAACTTTTATGGAAACAATTTCCTAGTATGAAAGATAAACTTGAGGCAAATGAGTCAGAATTTTGGAAGCTGGTGAAAATTTTCTCTCATGCTCTGTGCCAAGAGGTCAATTTTCATTGCTATCATTTTCTTCAGAACTAAATGAGCCTTTCTTCCATTCCCTTTCCAGAATCCTAGAAACAGACTGGGTCACTGAGGTCCAACTGTCCTCATTGTCCAGCAACCCAACTCCCAGGAGTCAGTTTACAAATATTCCACGGTATCTGGAATAGGAATCGCTAAGGGGAGGGCATGAATGAAGCCTAAGGCACGGCCTCAAGCCCTGTGTCCCTGAGCTCTTACTCCTCAAAGTGCATGCATTTTAGTGCTTTGATTTGAGCAACTCACAATCCAGAATAAATGCTCAAACATGTTTGAAAAGCCTCCCCACCCCCGCCTCAGCTAGGCCTCTGCACCCTGGGACCAACATTGTGCCACACCCCACATATCCCCGGCACAGATGTGAGATCGTTAATGCCCAAATCTGGACAGGGATGAGTCACTGATTTGCAAAAACTGAGGGTGTACGGTCTTTGTCAAGCCGGGCACATGTCCACTCAACCTTGGGGCAGCACCCTTTTCTACGGGATCAGCATCCTGAGAGAGGCTGCAGCCCTTGACCCTGTTGGCCAGGTAGCAGGGCGCATTCCCATCCCACAGCAAGATCAAGTGGTCGACAGCCAAGTCAGGGGTCGTGGAGCCGCCCGACAGAGTCCGGGAGCAGTACCCTCTGTGGACTGGGGGCAGGAAGGCCTGCTTCCTCCCGCCCAGCTGGAGCGCGCGGCTGGGGTGATGCGCGCGCGCCCGCCGCTCACCGCCGGCGGCCCTGGGCGGCCGACGACGGGAAGGCGCGACGCCGGGGCTGAGCCTCCCAGTCGCCTCAGAGGGTAACACACCCGTCCGCCTCGAGTAAATGCAGGTGAGTCCTTGTAAGGCGTTGCTAACTTTCCCCGAGTCTCAGACTCCGCTCTCCCTTCTCGGCGACCCCCTCCCGCGGGCCTCCAGGAAGTCAAGCCCCGGCCGCGCACCGAGCAGCGCCCGGGCGCCCTCGCCCTGACAGGCTCAGCCGCCAGCAAGCCCGTGCGCGCCCCAGTCCCGGCGCCCCGCGCCACTCACCCGACGCCTCGGCACTAGCTCGCGCGCTGCGGGGGTGGCTTCGGCAGAGGTGCTGTCGTCCAGGCTGGGCGGCGGCCGGCTCTGCGCCTCAAATACGCCGGGCCAGGCCCGCCTTTCCCGGGGCGGGGCCGCCACCCCTGCCACCCACGGCCTCGCTCTGCGGACCAGGCGGGGCGAGTCCCCGGCCTCGCTGGACACCCGGGCGCCCAGGCGCCGCGGTTCCAGGGCGCAGAGGAGACGCCTGACTCGGAACAGCGGCGGGTGGGACCCTGACCCGAGGCCTCCATCCCCGCAGCGTCCAGTCGGTCCTCTCCGCAGCCGCTGGAGATCGGGGTTCACCGCCCTCTCACCAGATTCACCTGCTAACTCCTCAGACCGAGATAGGGAGAGTCTGCGAAGCTTTTTGTGTGTGATTCTTTGGGGAGTTTTGCTTGCTTACTTGCTTTAACCGTGTTTACTCTTTTTCTGCCTGAATCTCAGGCACTGTCAGCCCTTCTGCATTTACTTTACCTAAATCCCTTCTCAGCATCAAAGCCTTCGCACAGTGACGTGGGTCACAGTTTTCTGAGATGCTAGGTGAGATGCTCCATGTTCTTGGCCTTGCTTTCATTCCCTTTATGAACTGTGATGTGGGTCCACACCTCAGACTAGGAGCCCTAAATTGTTTTGCTGTTTGCTCCCCACTGCATCCTGAGCATCTACCCTGTGTTTGGTAAATATTTGTTTAATGAATGAATGATTGAAATGATGAATCACTTCCTATTGGGAAGAGTCCTGATAAAGGAGGGAAGAATTAAATAAAATAAAGCTATGGCTCCAAAAAGGTTGTTACAACAAGTAGTGATGCTTCCAAGAGAAATGGTATTTGTTTGGTAGCATTTAGCTGGGTAATAGCTGAGTGAAATGGCTAAGGATGTCAAAGATGAATTTCTTTTTAAGTTCAGACTCACAAAAATTAACTCGACTCACAGACATCGAAAACAAATTTATGGTTACCAACGGGGAAAGTGAGGGGGGGATAAGTAGGAATTTGGGATTAACAGATACATACTACAATATATAAAATAAAAAACAAGGAACTACTGTATAGCACAGGGAACTATATTCAATATCTTGTAATACCTATAATGGAAAAGAATCTGAAAAATAATATATATATGACTGAATCACTTTGCTGTACACTGAAACATTGTAAATCAACTATACTTCAAAAAAAAAAAAGATTAACTCAAAATGGATTAAAGACCTAAATGTAAGACCTGAAACTATAAAGCTCCTAGAGGAAAACAGGGGAAAACTCCTTGACGTTGATTTTAGCAATGATTTTTTAAGATATGACACCAAAAGCACAAGCAATAAAAGCTCAGAGTAAAAAGTGGGAGTACATCAAACTAAAAAGCTTCTGTACAGGGACTTCACTGGTGGCGCAGTGGTTAAGCATCTGCCTGCCAATGCAGGGGACACAGGTTCGATCCCTGGTTTGGGAAGATCCCACCTGCCGTGGAGCAGCTAAGCCAGCGAGCCACAACTACAGAAGCTCATGCACTCTAGGGCCCGTGTTCCGCAACAAGAGAAGCCACCACAGTGAGAAACCCGTGCACCGCGACTAAGGGTAGCTCCTGCTCGCCACAACTAGAGAAAGCCCGTGTGCAGAAACAAAGACCAAATGCAGCCAATATATAAATAAAAAGCTTCTGCACAGCAAAGGAAACTATCAACAAAGTGAAAAGGCAACCTACAGAATTGGAGAAAATATTTGCAAATCATATATCCAAAGAAGAGGTTAATATCCAAAATATGTAAGGAATTCATTCATACAACTCAATTAAAAAAAAAATCTGATTAAAAAATGGGCAGAGGAATTACGGTGGAAAAAAAAAAAAAAAATGGGCAGAGGAACCAAACAGACACTTTTCCAGAGAAGATATACAAATGGCCAACAGGTACATGAAAAGGTGCTCAGCGTCACTAATCATCAGGGAAATGCCAATCAAACCCACAATGAAGTATCACCTCATGCCTGTTAGAATGGCTATTATCCAAAAAGACAAGAGATAAGTGTTGGAGATGATGTGGATGGAGAAAAGAGAACCTTTGTGTACTTTTAGTGGGAATGTAAATTGAAACAGTATGGAAGTTCCTCAAAAACTTAAAACTAGAACTACCATATGATCCAGCAATTCCACTTCTAGGTACATATCCAAAGGAAATCAGATCACTATCTTGAAGAGATATCTGCTCCCCCATGTTCATTGCAAAATTATTTATAATAGCCAAGACCTGAAAACAACCTAAGTGTCCGTGGATGAATGAATGGGATAAAGAAAATGTGAGATATATATCTATAGCTATATACTGTCTCTATATCTATACACATTCATACACACACACACAGTGAAATATTATTCAGTCATAAAAAATGGCAGGAAGGAAATTCTGCCATTTGTGACAACATGGATGAAACTTGAGGGCATTATGCTCAGTGAAGTAAGTCAGAGAAAGGCAAATACCGAAATGATCTCACTCACATGTGGAATCTAAAAAAGTTGAACTCATAGAAACAGAAACATAGTTTGATGGTTGCCAGAGGCTGGGGGATGAGAGAAATGGGGAGATATTGGTCAAAGGGCACAAACTTCCAGTTACAGGATGAATACGTTCTGGGATCTCACGTATAGCAAGGTGACTATAGTTAACAATACTTGAAAGTTGCTAAGAGAGTAGATCTTAAATATTCTCATCACACACACACAGAAAGGTAACTATGTGAAGTGATGGATGTGGTAACTATTGTGGTAATCATTTCATGTATATATATATATATATATATATGTATATATATCCATTATACATAAATATATCTCATTTTATGTGTATATGTAAATGAAGTTTAGATAATATTAATGGCTACTATTCATCAAGCACTTCTTATGTGCTTTGTATTATACCTAGTGCTTTACATGCATATATGGGGGGGGAGGTAGGTATTTTTATCCCTATTTTAAAGATGAAAAAACTGAGGCATAGAGAATTAGATATGACCAAGATCACAACACAGATCAAGTTGAAAGTATGTCAGGGTCTAAGAAATAAGCCTTTGGAAATGGGATTTGCTATTCCACAGATTGAGGCAAAGAATACACCAATGAACGACGGAAGGAAGGGAGGGAGGGAGGGAAAACGCCACTGCCAGCAGACCACCAAAGATTGGTAGATTTAGAAGTTGGAGGGGATCATTCAGAAAAGGAAAGAAGAATTGACCTCACCGTGAAATGATCTCTGAAAGAACAGAGGAGCAGACTTGCTCTTTTGATTCCAGTGTTTCAATTCTGAGGGACAGTTTTCTATCTTATAGTGGGATTCTGTGTCTGGCTGATAGCATATGTGAGAAAGCCTCTGTATTTGCTTGACCTGTGTCTGGGAGCTTTTGGGTTTTTGGCTAGAGGAGGAAGGGACTTGGTGCTAGACAATGGAGTAAGGACAGAGAACTAGGCAGGGGATGTCGAAACCAATTCCAGTCCAGCCTCTTTTGCTGGGCTGGAGCCCCAGGGAGAGAGGAATGGGGCCAGAAGCTGATGGGGCTGTCTTTGTGAAAGCTTTTTGAGAGGTGGCGTCAAGGCCCAAGTGACAAAATACAGCTCTGGGGTATAAGGCATCTGTCCTTTCCCCTTCTGCACACACCCCAGGACTTGCTGGCTCTTTGCAGATTTCCAGAGCAGACTCCTGGGACCGACGTTGGTGTTCTCACCAGGAAGACCCACTGGCGCTGGGAGTTCCCTCATGTAGGTAATGGACATTTCCCAAGGGGCGGGCAGAGGCTGCATCTGCCAGGGGCTGGGGTGGGGGGTAGGGGAGTGAGGTGAGGTGGCCGGCACACTGGTTTGTTAGCATGAGTAGGGTCCACACAGGTTACTTCTTTGGGGTGAACTGAGCAGGGGAGGGGCTGCAGAGGGCTCTGCTCTGTGCCAGAACGGACTATGGGAGGCATAGTCCCACAGTGGGACAAAGGAGGCCTCGCTAGAACTGGCCAACTGGGAGTTGTGATGTAACTTGGTGATAGTTACATGTGTTCTGTGTTTTGGGCAATGAGTTCACTCAGTAAACCAAAGTGGAAAATGGAAATGTGGCCTCGTGGTGTAATCTCTGATACAATAGGATCGAAGGGTAGAAATTTATGAAAAGTCCAAATTACATTTTATGTCTGCAGAATATATTTAGATATATAAATATTTATCACTCCATGTATCTGTAAATAACTCTGAAAACTAAGATACATTAATGTTTTTAAAATGTATGATTCATGATGGACTGCAACGTTCCTGTGAACTCCGACATTACATTAAGGTGACCCAGGTAGCCTGACAATGTTGCTTGCGTGGGCCTTATGATGTCAGATAATGAAGGATATGTAATATATAAAGCTGTATTGCCCCTAAGAAAGTTGAAGGAAGCAAACATTTATATTTGGAGTTTAACTCTGACTTCCCTCCTATTCTCCTCCCCTTGCTTACACACTGGGGCCACAAGGGCCCCCAGCGGTTCCATCCCTGCACACTCCGAGCTTAGCATCCTTGCCTCGCTGTCCCCATATGTGAAACTCTCTCTTCCCATTACCGACTCTGTCACCTCCTTCAAGTCTTTGCTCGAATGGCCCTTCTCCAGGAGTCTACTATTCAATATTTTAGCACCTTATTCAAAATTGCAGCTCAAAAGTTCCCCAGTTCCTCGTGCTGCTGGTCCCCCTTTACCCTGCTCTAATTTTTCTTTTCTTCATGGTATTTATCAATTTCCAGCATGCTACAGAATTGATTTATTTCTTGTACCTACTGTCTATTGTTGGTTCCCCCTGACTTTCTTCTACTCCCCTCCCTGACCGCGGAGTTCTTTGCTGTATTATTCACTGATGAATCAAAGAGGCACATAGTAGGCACTCAACATTTGCTAAGTAAATAAATTCATAGTGTGAGCACTGGAGAAAAACCCTGTGGCCGTTTGATTTTATCACTTTCAGTGCTTTTCCCTCGTAGTTAACTATTTAATGCCTCTTAAAATGATTAAAATTTTAATAATGAAGAATTCAATTAATAGGTTGCTATGTTTGTAAAATAACAAACAAAACAATAAAAAGCAAAAAAAAACGTTTTAAATTTTTTTGCGGTATGCGGGCCTCTCACTGCTGTGGCTTCTCCCCTTGCGGAGCACAGGCTCCAGTCGCGCAGGCTCAGCGGCCATGGCTCACGGGCCCAGCCGCTCCGCGGCATGTGGGATCTTCCCGGACCGGGGCACGAACCCATGTCCTCTGCGTCGGCAGGTGGACTCTCAACCACTGAGCCACCAGGGAAGCCCCTCCTTGGTACATTTTGCACAGGAAAGTCAAATTATGTAAACTCTCCTTTTAACTTTGTCTTATCCTTTTGTTGGAAGACATACATAAGTATTATCATCTCATTTTTACTGTCAGGGAAAGTGACAGTTATCCAAGCTCATCCACGTCTAGGAACAGAACAGAAGTCCTGACTTTTACAACTTATCTAGACAAACACGGAGCAGTGAATCCTTGCAGGGACTGGCTTATGTAAACTAGGGAGGAAACCAGGTATAATCTGGTTCCTAAATAATTCCCGTCCTCTCTAAAATAACCAAATAATTCATTGTGTAAAGATGAATTCTTTCATCCAGCTTTCTACCATAGGAGGGAAGTGTGCACATGAAGGACTCACTTGATGGAATTGGGAAGGTGTCTTGCATCCTTTAGGATGCATTTGAAAGTGCCTTAGTGGCTGGTGCTGTTTTTTCATTGCTGCCCCCTCTAGGCTTATACATAGAAGTCACTGTATGCTGGGGATTGTTTATGAAAATATAACCCCTTCTCTGAAGAGGGTGCCTGGCAACCAATTGACTTGAAAGCATCATCCATAGTAAGTGACTAACCTATGAGTATTAAAAAGGAGTTGCCGACAGGAAGGGCCTTTGCCTCTTCAGAAAATGCTGTAAATCTTAAGACTTTGAGTCATGAGGCCACAGGGCGAGGAGTGTCATCGCTGTCCTTAGAGGGCTAGCCTCTGGTAATAAGAAAAAGGGATGGCCAAAGCAGTCGTTATGAAGACAAGAGATGAGTCACCCTCTTGCCTTTCTTTCCAGTAAAATCCTCGGTCATTTCAGGGATAGATAAAGCTCATGCCCTTGCTACTTAGTGGGCTCATCATGTGGTCAGACATCTTTTTCGCTTCACTTTCTTAATTGCACATCCCCAAGCACCGCTTTTTGGTGTCAAATCCGTGCCCCTTAGAGCTAACAAAAGGGTTTTGCTATGATCAGGTGTGCCTGGGAATTTATAATTTGTATACATGCAGTAAATGAGTCAACAGTACCCTACCCAAAGCCTATAAAACTCTTCCAAGATAAGTGTAAAAAGCAATCTAATAACATCAATAAAAATATCATTGAGTGACTACTATATACAAATCACTATGCTATTTGAAATAAGGGACAAGCCCAGTATTAGCCCTCGAGCAATAGTTTGGCTGATTTCTACTGATAAAGAGATTTTTAGGACCCTGCCGTGAAAGCAAGGACCCTGCGAGAGGCCTCTCACCAGGATGGGGAGGAGGAACTTTGAGGAAGCTGGTGGCATGCCAGAAGATCCTGAGGGCGCCTGAATGAGGGGAGCTTTTGTTAGAGAGAGCCAGGGGAGAGTAGACAAAGAAGGGAGCAAAGAGGGTGAGTAAAGAAAAGAGAGAGGGCTTCCCTGGTGGCGCAGTGGTTGAGAATCTGCCTGCCAATGCTAGGGGACACGGGTTCGAGCCCTGGTCTGGGAAGATCCCACGTGCCGCGGAGCAACTAAGCCCGTGCACCACAGCTACTGAGCCTGCGCGTCCAGAGCCTGTGCTCCGCAATGGGAGAGGCCACAACAGTGAGAGGCCCGCGTACCGCAAAAAAAAAATTGGGAGAGTTCCCTGGTGGCCTAGTTGTTAGGATTCCGGGCTTTCACTGCTGGGGCCCGGGTTCAGTCGCTGGTTGGGGAACTGAGATCCTGCAAGCCACACAGTATGGCCAAAAAAAAGAAAGAAAAAGAAAGAAAGAAAGACTTGAACCAGAACTGGCTTTCAGTGTTGTTGCCATAGCTGCTGCTATTTGACTCATGTTCCAGGATTTCCCTGCTGAATCTCACACCGCCCATCCACAACTCAGGGGCCTGGGGGACAGCCTGCTCTTGGGAGGTCTTTTCTGGGAACTTGGCATTGGGCTACACCTTCTCTACAAGGTGGCCTGTCCACTGTCAGCCCAGGCTTGCTCAGATTCACGATTATCTGGTCTTCGTCCCCAACAAATACTCACGGCCTCCACCTTGCTGCATTCTCCAGGACTGTCATTTTTCTCCCCACCTATCCCTCAGCAGATTCTATCCTCTTCTTTTCTCCCTCCCCAAATCATACATACACACCCAAATTATGCAACCTCCTCTCCCCCCAGCACAGAATCACATAGGCTTGCTTTACGTGGATTTCCCTCAGCCTTTGGCTAAAACTGGAACAGTCAATACACTCTCTGTGTGTGTCTTCTCCAACCTGCCAGTCTGTTAGGTTAGGGGAAGCAAAGAGGAGAAGGCCAGCTGGAAAGCACTTCAGCCGCTATAGATGAGCATCTCGTCTGTGGAGCAAAGGGAACTCTGGACATTGCCAGGGCTGTGGCGGGGTGGGGTGGAACAGAGTTGACAGGCTTCTGCCCACAGGTCCTTCCAATCTGCACACTGGCAAGGTGCTGTGCATATTTTCAATGCATCTGCTGGTCAGCAAACAAATATCTCTGTGGAATGAACTGGGAGATCTGGTTTGTGCAGAAAATAAGAGAACATGGAGGAGGATTCCCCCCTCTGCATGTTTGAAGGGCATGCCATGTGCTCTGAACCCACAAGGGCAGAACCAAGGTGGTAAATCTCGAAGAGAAGCTAAGAGGCATATAAGTATGCCTGGCTGTTTACTATAAACTGTGGAAATCTATTGCCTACAAAAGTACATTCTGACGGGAATAAAGACCCAGACCTACTAGAGAATGGACTTGAGGACACAGGGAGGGGGAAGGGTAGGCTGGGACAAAGTGAGAGAGTGGCATGGACATATATACACTACCACATGTAAAATAGATAGCTAGTGGGAAGCAGCTGCATAGCACAGGTAGATCAGCTCGGTGCTTTGTGACCACCTAGAGGGGTGGGATAGGGAGGGTGGGAGGGAGGGAGATGCAAGAGGGAAGAGATATGGGAACATACGTATATGTATAGCTGATTCACTTTGTTATAAAGCAGAAACTAACACACCATTGTAAAGCAATTATACTCCAATAAAAATGTTAAGAAAAAAAAGTACATTCTGAATCATACCCAGAGTGTTAGGCAGTGATGTGATAAGTACTTTTCAGAAGAGACCTAATTCTTTCTAATCCAAGTGGTAAGTCAAAGCTCTCCAAATCCCTTTTTATCATTAACTGTAGGGTTAGAGCAGGATTGACAGGCTCCTGATAGCCATGATCATGGGATCCTCAAGGGTCTTACAGTCCAATAAGGAGCTTCTGTTTGTGCTAAATCTAGCATAGAATTGGAGGTGACGTTGGAATTGGGCCGTGAAGAATGCAGTTGGTGTTTATAGAGATGAGAATGTGCACTATAACATTTAGGTGAATAAAAGCCCTTTCTGGGGCCAAAGAAAAGGTCAGAACTGGGTAATCGATTCCTGGTGATGCACTGGTGTAAAAGTAAGAACAAATATACCTGCTACTGATACAGGATTCCAATAGATTGACTGTTATTTATTAGCTCTCTTGTAGATAAACCACAGTTTCAGCTATAATCGTTATCACTACCCAGTGCTCATTCTGCCTCTGCCAACTCATTTCTTCCTTCATCCATCATGTCGTCATTCAGACGTAATCATATCTACTATTTTCCAGACACCATGTTAGAAGTAGAGGACATAGAAGTAAATAAGACACCCACCCATCCGTCTCTAAACTTTCTCTCATGAACCTTCCCTGACCTCAAGGAGCCCCCAACTATTGGGTCAGGCACACACATTAAAAATTAAGTACAGCGGGCTTCCCTGGTGGCGCAGTGGTTGAGAGTCCACCTGCCGATGCAGGGTACACGGGTTTGTGCCACGGTCCGGGAAGATCCCACATGCCGCGGAGCGGCTGGGCCCGTGAGCCATGGCCGCTGGGCCTGCACGTCCGGAGCCTGTGCTCCGCAACGGGAGAGGCCACAACAGTGAGAGGCCCGCGTACTGCAAAAAAAAAAAAAAAAAGAAAAATTAAGTACAGGGACTTCCCTGGGGGTCCAGTTGTTAAGACTCCGTCCTTCCACTGCAGGGGGCACAGGTTCGATCCATGGTTGGGGAGCTAAGATCCCACATGCTGTGCTCGGCCAAAAAAACAAAAAGCACAACTAAGTACAGTACACTGTGATAAGTGCTGGAGTTGAGGAGTATGACACATTCTGGGGGAGGACAGAGCAAGGAACATGTGTTCTTCCTGGGAGTGGGGAAAGGTGGGGCAGGGTCAGTGGAAACAACTTGGCCAAAGTCACTGGGGTAAATGTGCCAGGCGTAGTAGCAGTGATAGGAGTCAATGTTTATATTGGGTTTATCACATGCCAGGAGCTCTTCTAGTGTTTTCTATCCTTTAACTCATTTCATCCCTATGAGCTCAGTAGGATTATTCTCCTCATTTTGCCGATGAGGACACTGAGGCACAGAGTCAAATAACTCGCTCAGGGTCACACAACCAAAGTGGCAGAGTTGAAGTTTGAAACCGGGCAGGGCAGTCTCAAGTCTGTTCCGTGAACCACGATGCTATACTGCCTGATCTGGGAGGCACAGGGCATATGGCAGTAGGTAGGTGTGCTGTAGTTAGAGTCTAAATGGCCTTTAATGCTGTATGCTTTATTCTGGTATGAGGGAGCCTTTCTAAACAGGCATGAATAGATAGATCTTTGCTTCGGAGAGCTAAACCAAGGTCTGGATGATTGATGATGTGGAGAAGAGAGAGACTGAAAGGAGGCAACCCCCAGAGACTATTGTAATACATTTTTTTTGTATTTTTGTTTTTGCGGTACGCGGGCCTCTCACTGTTGTGGCCTCTCCCGTTGCGGAACACAGGCTCCGGATGCGCAGGCTCAGCGGCCATGGCTCACGGGCCCAGCCGCTCTGCGGCGTGTGGGATCTTCCCAGACCGGGGCACGAACCCGCGTCCCCTGCATCGGCAGGTGGACTCTCACTGCGCCACCAGGGAAGCCCTGTAATACGTTTTAAGAGAGTATCCAGAGCAGGGGTAATGGGAACGGTGAAGGGTGATCTCATTTGTTCACCAGGGAAGGTTTAGAGCTGGATGGCAAATACCTGGCATGTGTACCACCACCCAAAGCAGAACCGATAGCTGATCACGGTGCTTTCTCTTGGTTAGGCCACAAGCTGCCTCAGCATCCTTCCCAACACAGTAGTGCTCCTCCAGGCAGCCACTACTAACTGGTTAGAGTCGGTACATTAGGTGAAACCTACTTGCCATCCCTTGTTGGGATAGACATTCTGGGTGTAGAGCTCAATGGCAGATACAATGCCTGAATGAGGAGGAAAGTGTGATCACAGATAACTTGGAGGCTTCTGACTTGGGTGCCTGAAGGGAAAATGATATTATTGATTGTGATAGAAATGGAGAAGCAGGGTGGGAGGGAAAACCATGAATTTTGTTTTGCACATCCTTAGATCTGAAGTTCAACAGGGCATCCAAGAGTAAAGGCTGAGATGGAAATATGGATCTGAGCCCAGGAGAGACCCAAACTGGAGCTGTGATTAAAGAGAGTGTCACTGACGCTTGGAAAGTGAATGGCATCTCCCAGATTGGAGAGAAGACAGAGAGGGCTGAGGACAGAACCCTGGGAACACCAGTGGCTTGGCAGTGTAAGGAGAAAGAAGAGAGCACCGTCTGGTAGGGAAGAACGTTCGCAGATGGAGGTAGTTGGGGTGTTAGGTCCTGGGAGAGGACCACGATGCCAGAGCCACGATGAAGCTGCGATGAGGATTTGTAATGGTGGGATCCTTGTTGCCAACCTTGAGAGAGCATTTCAGTAGAGTGGGGTGGACGGAAACCAACTTACATGGTTTGCTGGCTGAAAAGAAGGTGAGGAATATAAAACTATTCTGTCAAGATGTTTGGAGGCAGGGTAAAAGGGAAGAACCAGAGCACGTTGCTGACAGGGAAGAAGGTGGATGAGATTGATGTTGGAGAGGGGAAGCAGCTGGGATACAAGGAGGCAAAAGGGACAAATTAAGAACAGGGAGAATTTCCTCTTGGAAAGATAAGCACTTATCACAGAGTGTAATTTACATCTATTGGTGTGATTCTGACCACCAGTCCAAGGCTCTGTCTTTTTTCGGTCATTACTTTATCCCCAGTGCCCAGGGAAACATCAGGCACTGGGACTTCCCTGGTGGCACAGTGGTTAAGAATCCGCCTGCCAATGCAGGGCACATGGGTTCAAGCCCTGGTCCGGGAAGATCCCACATGCCGTGGAGCAACGAAGCCCGTGCGCCACAACTACTGAGCCTGTGCTCAGAGCCTGCAAGCCACAACTACTGAACCCGTGCGCCACAACTACTGAAGCCCACGTGCCTAGAGCCCGTGCTCCACAACAAGAGAAGTCACCGCAATGAGAAGCCCCTGCACTGCAACAAAGAGTAGCCCCCGCTTGCTGCAACTAGAGAAAGCCCGTGCACAGCAACGAAGACCCAACGCAGCCAAAAGTAAATAAGATTAATTAAAAAATAAATGAAAATTAAAATGGTCTTTAAAAAAAAAACACCACCAGGCACTGAATGAATACATGTTGAATAAAGTGAATAAATGGTTAAATAGCATCCCCTTTTCTTAGACATGAAGGAAGGAGTCACTAGGACTAATATTCTTGATAGCAAGTGGTGGAGACAATCTTTTTTTTTGTTTTTTTTTCAGAGAGAGCAGCAACTAGGGTGCATTTATTTCCTCCTGGGCCTGGCAGGCTGGGAGCAGAATACAGACAAAGGCACTGGGGCATGTGACCTGTTATGGCCTGGAGTTCAGCTGCCTGGATGGTAACTGGATGGGTGTGCCAGGGTGTGTAGGGACTGGAGTGATCCTCCCAGAACTGAGAGAAGGGCCCTTGGGGTGTGCAAGCAACACAAATGTTGGGCTTGGCACAGATGCAAGAGAGGGGTTATGGAGTAGATGTGAGATGGGTGTGCTGGGGCAGGGTGTGTTGAAGCATGTTGGGCCCTGGCTGTTGACTGAGAATCCGGGTGCCAAGGGCTGGGAGAACAGAAAGGCCCGTGGGTCAGCAGGAGCCATGAAGATGTGACTGCAAACAGGATCAGCCCTGGGGGAGACCGAAGAGTCCAAGGTGACTCCTACAGCGAGGAGACAAGGGGGCAGGTCTGTGACTCCCGTTCAGGAATACATGGTCAGCTGCAGCCACTCCTGGGTGTTCACCTGGGTTTGTCCAGTGCCATCTTTGTCAAGAGATTTGAAGGCACGGAACATCGCATCCAGTCTGACCAGGCAGCTGATGAAGTTGTCAAAATCAGTGTTCCCTCCCTCATCTGAGTAGCGTCGGATGATCATGTTGTAGAGATGCTCATTCAGGAGGAATCCTGCTGCCTCAAAGGCCCCTGGGAGCTCACTGCTGCCAATGGTCCCTGAACAGTCAATGTCAAACTGTTTGTATATGGCCTGCCACTTTTTGATGTTGTTCCACAACTACGTGAATTCCTTGAAGCCCAGCTTGCCGGTCGTGTCACTATCCATAACGTCCACCATGCTGCGACATGTGTCAATGCCAAAACCATCAGTCTTCAGATCAGGATGTCGGGTCACGACTTTGTTGAGAATGTTCACAAGATCTGTGGCACTGACCTCCATGTCCTCTCCAGCCAGCTGGGCAAAGAGCCTCCGGAACTGCCGGGCCTTCTCACTCTCATTGGCCTGGATGTTGGAGTATTGGGTGCGAGGGGGCGGGGGCTCTGGGTTGTACTGTGCAGACGCCTCACCCATTCTGTTCTTACCGGACAAGCCTCTTCCTCCAGGCCCCGAGACAATCATTTTAACTGGTAATAAAGAAGGTGATGAAGAGTGCAGGTGTGGGCAGAGAAACTGGTGGTCCAGTTATGATCAAATCCACCAGAATTCATATAAAAGCTATACCAGAATTTTCACTCTTAAAGACAAAGAAAGAAAGGCAACAGTCAATATTTCCTTTAGAAATGCACACTAAAAGTGATGTGACTAAGTATTTCTAAGGCTCAGTGAGTAACGATGGATATGGTACTTCTTTTATACTTTTCTTTCAAGAGATAACACCCAGACAAACATAGAATAACCAGCTTTGTCTTCTAGCATTTCTCTGATAGGTGGAAACTTTCTAAAATAAATACAGGTGCACTATTTTTTCAAATGTAAGTGCGATCAGGTCTGGGAAAAAAGTGTTTCTTCCACTTGTGTCTTTTTTTCCCTTTGGGATTAAAAAATTTTTTTTCAGTGTTTTCCCTTTGACATAGCCTGTGAGGAAACAAAATTGCATAGCTTTTTTTAAAAAATAAATTTATTTATTTAATTTATTTATTTTTGGCTGTGTTGGATCTTCGTTGCTGCGCACGGGCTTTCTCTAGTTGTGACGAGCGGGGGCTACTCTTTGTTGCGGTGTGCGGGCTTCTCATTGCGGTGGCTTCTCTAGTTGTGGAGCACGGGCTCTAGGCACACAGGCTTCAGTAGTTGTGGCACACGGGCTCATTAGTTGTGGCTCACAGGCTCTAGAGCACAGGCTCAGTAGTTGTGGCGCACGGGCTTCGTTGCTCCGCGGCATGTGGGATCTTCCTAGACCAGGGATCGAACTTGTGTCCCCTGCATTGGCAGGTGGATTCTTAACCACTGCGCCACCAGGGAAGCCCCAAAATTGCATAGCTTTTTGCCAAAAAAAATCATAATTCTTGCAGCTTCGTCATTATATTTGTACCTCCTTATAATTAAGATGAGGTTTGTAAAAAACATTTTTATTCCTTTAATGATACTATAGAGTCTATGTTATTCCTTCTGCTCTTTCTCATCTGCTTATCTGCTTTTTCGGAACAGTAGGCACTTTTACACGTCAGTAGTTTCCAGGTTACTGAGATCTTTAGACAGCTCTCTCTAACTGTGTCACTCCCCGTTCCTCACCACCTCATTATATTTTCAACTGTCAGTGAACTCTGGGGCAGGAATCAGGTCTGCCACCCCAGGACACAGAACAGGCCCTAGGGCCTCAGATTTCCCACTTCTTGAAGAGACAGAACCCCTGTTTTTTTTTATGGGGACTGTACAGGTTGGTTGCTAACTCCTTAATTCTCTCGAAACAGATTTGAGATTCTTAGAGGAAAGGTCAGAGTGAGGAAAATCCAACATGGTTTTGAGTCGGAGGTCAGTTGGCCTTGTAGGAGCCCCCAGGGTGGGTCCTCGCAAAGCTGGATAAGAGGCAGATTCAGCCATCCCAAAGAAATGGGTCCCTCTGACCATCGTTCCCTAAAGCCAAAATCTTACGGAGTAGATGTGTTAATGTTTTGGGTTAGGTCCCTTTGGCTGTGTTTTAAAAGAGGATGCTTGGTGGTTCCTCATATTATCACAATGACATCAAATCATGTGTTTCTGTGTTTGGACATCAGGGTACCTCCTATTCCTGGCTCAGTGGGTTTAGAGGTATGTGTCATGTGCCTAAGCATAAGAGCCTCTCTGGGGAATCCCTTCGTCTCCTGTTGCTACAGGTGAGTGTGTCCAAGCATTTAGAAATAGGGCGTCCTCACAGCTTAAGTGCATGTGAGGAAAACATAGATAAAACTCAAGCCAAGTAGCATGGTTTATTGGCTTGCATTGAGTTGGCAGTAGAGACTCTCATGACCCAGGAGACGTGCTTCAGACAAGGACAGAGTCTTGCATCTGGGTGTAGCCCCTCAGGGCAGTTCACAGCTCCAGACTTGAAGTCAAAGGGAGCCTCTGTGGTTGAATGGATGCAGTGGACGGTCTGATGTTAGTCAAAGCCATATGAACTGTGGTTCAGTCCTCCGTGCACCTGGGCCTGGTAGGCAACAAGGCAGGAGGCCTGGGGGTTTAAGGGCAAGAGATCCAGTTCCCATATTCATAAGAGCCTCAAATTTGGACTTCTGCACTACCTGCAAATGAGGTTATGAATTCAGACACAAAGCTGTAGTTACAGGAGGGAAAGAAGACAGTATTCATCATACAATTTTAAATACACAAACATTAAAACTTACTATGACTTAAAATCTTATTTAGCCATTGTTCATTTTTTAAATATCCTAGGAGCCTCAAAGATGGAATTGACCTGCCTTCACTCTGCTTTCTTGCTCTTACTAACAGGGGCTGTTAGTAAGTAAGTGTTGACTGAATAACTAGGAGGCAGGGAGTCTGAATAATACACGATTATGGACAGTTTACCAAGAGAAACAGTTCTACACCCTTTTCCTGGCAGTCATATATCTCCTGTTCGCCCCCTGAGAATGTACTGCTCCCAAGGGAACACAGCCAGCTGCTACCACCCCTGCCAGGGCTGCCAGAGCTGCAGTGAGCCCAACAGCTCTAGCACAAGACTCAGCTTCCTCCCAACCCCGGTTGCTCCTCGAATGGCTCCACCCATCTACTGAGCACCTTGGGTGGTGGGGAGACCAAGATATATCTGGAAGAGGGCACGTGAAAAGAGACATAATGATAGTGCAGGTTTCTCCCACTGCACGAGGGGAGACAAATCTCATGATGATTTATAGTTCATGTTTTGCTGCAGAGCTGAGCTCTCACTGCCCCGCAAAGCCTTTGGGATGAAAGACGACACTAACGCTCATTTCTCCCTTGGCTGTTCACACATAGTCAGTCGTTAAAGCCACACCTGAAGCCTTTCATCCAGAAATACATTTAGGTTAATGAATTCAGAGTAGCAGTATAATCCTCCACAGAGCTTTGGTATTCAGGCTCTTTCAGTTAAACAGTGTAAGGCCCAGGACACCAAGAATCACCAGTCAAGATAGACGAACCAGCAGCAATATCCATGGGGTGATAGGAATGATCATCTCTTTTCAGTTCGATCCAACAAATATTTATCTAGGCTTACTCTGTACAAGCACTGCCAGGTCACAGGAGGAGAGAGAATTCGCTTCTTGTCCTCAGAGACATTGGGAGCAGTTTGGTGTCATTCACACTTCAGGCTTTGGAGTCCGATAGACCAGTGTGCAAAAGTGCTTGGCAGAGAAACTGTCACATACAGGATCTGAGGAAAGGGTGTGGTTCCTCTTCTTTTTTTGCCAGAAGCTTTGCTCTCACCAGCCCTGTCAAGGACTGGCCTCCTGCCCCTGAGTCCCAATTCTTGGCTGGGCCCCTGCACTGTGTTGCCAGAGCTGGTGGAAGCCAGGCACCTTGTTGGCCCTCTGCTCAGGTCTGCTCCTTAGAACTAGACACCATGTTCCTTGGGCTCTCCAGGATGCTTATCTGTGGCCAAAGCTGAACCTCCTTGATGCGGCCTGCCTGAATTTCTGGGATCCATCCCTGACCCGGCCTGTCACGAGACCAACTACATCTAGGCTATGTCAATTTTACTACTGAAAAACCTCTGATGCCCCAGCTCCAGGCAAATCAGTTTTCTTAAACCTCACCTTTGGTCATATCACACCTGTTCAGAAACTCTCAGTGACTCCCCATGACCTCTAAATTAAGATGAAATCTCAGCCTGAGGGTCTCGGTTTGGCATAATCTAGCCTAGCCCACCTCTTTAGTCTCATCTTTCTTCTCACCTGTGTGTAACATACCAGCCTTAGTGGCTCCACTCTTAGGGGACTAATTGCATTGCTTGAGTATGTTCTGATCCTTCCTTCCCGTGTCCTTTGCCCTTGCTAGACTTTGATGGGATTTCAACATAGGAAAATAGAGGGAGATGGAGGAAGATGGCTAAAGGGGGCAATAGGAACATAGATGACATAGATCTGGGAGTGTATGGAGACCAGAGAGGAGATATGTTTGGTTACTGGATATTGGGCACTTACAATCCCAGAATTATAGCCCTTAAAGAGGAAACTTAACGTATCATCTGGTCTACCCCTGGCCTTCATGCTGGAGAAATATTTTTGTTCTTATTCTATATATTAGACCACAAAAGCTCAGAGAGGTTAAAATGACATAAATGGAGGTAGGGAGAGAAATGTTTAGGCAGACAAATTGAGGGCATCCTATAGAAGAAGCCTTTGATGCCAGGTCAAACAACTTGTACTAAATTCAGTCAATGATGGGGACTACTGACATCTTTCACTGGGGTAGTGACGTGATTAAAGCTCTGTGGGGGGCAGTGTTTCCAGACTGTGAGATATGATCCATTAGTGGCTCACAAATTCAATTCTGTGGGTCTCACGATAAAAAAAATATCAGAGTGCAGTATTGTTTTGTGTGTTTTGTGTGTGTGTACTGGGTTGTGAGGTAAAAAAATATATATATATATTTTTAATTAATTAATTTATTTATTTATTTATTTTTGGCTGCACTGGGTCTCTGTTGCTGCACATGGGCTTTTTCCTAGTTGCGGTGAGCGGGGGCCACTCTTCATTGCGGTACGCGGGCTTCTCATTGCGGTGGCTTCTCTTGTTGTGGAGCACGGGTTCTAGGCGGGCGGGCTTCAGCAGTTGCAGCACGAGGGCTCAGTAGTTGTGGCTCACGGGCTCTAGGGCACAGGATCAGTAGTTGTGGTACACGGACTTAGTTGCTCCACGGCATGTGGAGGGATCCTCCTGGAGCAGGGTTCGAACCTGGGTCCCCTGTATTGGCAGGAGGATTCTTCACCACTGAGCCACGCAGGAAGTCCCTAAAATATATTTCTTATTGTGAGTCATGGCCAAAAAATTTTGAAAGCCCCAGAGTTAGGAAGACTAATCTGATGACAAATCAGAGGCTGAATTAGGGGTGCGGAGGAGGAAACTGGAGGCTGTGAGTCTAGTTAGGATGCTCTTGTCATAGCCCAAGGGGGCAGTAAGAAGGACCTGAATGGGAAGGAGAAGCCATGGGAAGAGAGATGAGGGGAGGACGTGAGGTATTCTGTGAGGTGGGAATGTAGGGTCTCAGGATGTTGCATTGTGGGGGGCTCAGGGAGAGGGAAGAACCAGTCAGGGATGACTGAAAGTCATATGCTGTTACCCACAGCCAAGGGGGGAAGTTGGAAGAAGGGGCTGGTTTGAGTACTAGCACAAAAGACTGATGGAAAGACACACAACCACCGTCAGGTACTGGATCAGTCAGGTCCCAGCAGTAGAAGGAATCCACTGTCATGGTTCCAAAGTAGAGACTGAAGGAAAGGAGGATTTCCAGAGCTATGTGCAGGCTTAAGGGAACCAACCTGGGATGATGAGGTGCCCAGAGATTAACCACGGAAGGAAGCCCAAACCTTGGCACCACTCCCAACTTCTCTTCCACTCTCCCATCCCTGAAACAAGTCCCTGACTGCCATTTGGTTTGTCGCTATCATTACTCCTAGTGCTATTATTTCTAGCCTCATCACCACAATGGGTAAATGTTTATTGAACCCTTACCCTGTGCCAAAGGCTCTACATTTGATTTAATCACATTTATGTCATGAGTTGTTTCTATCAATATTTCTGCTTCACAATTAAAGAAATAGAAACTCAGGGACATTAAAAAAAAACTTGGCTGAAAACAAAAACAAAAATAAAAACAAAAAAACTTGGCCAAGACCACACAGTTAATAAGTGGCAGAGCTAGAGTATGAAGCCAGGCAGTCTGATTTTTTGACCACTGTTATTCACTGCAATGCACTCCTAATTATTGAGAAATAGAAGATAGCAAAGGTAGCAAATGACAGAGCAGTTGAGCAGCTTCCCTGGTGGCACAGTGGTTAAGAATCTGTCTGCCAATGCAGGAGACATGGGTTCGAGCCCTGATCTGGGAAGATCCCACATGCCACGGAGCAACTAAGCCTGTGCACCACAACTACTGAGCCTGCGCTTTAGAGCCTGTGAGCCACAACTACTGTGCCCGTGTGCCACAACTACTGAAGCCTGTGTGCCTAGAGCCTGTGCTGTGCAACAAGAGAAGCCACTGCAGTGAGAAGCGTGCGGCACCGCAACGAAGAGTAGCCCCCGCTCGCCGCAACTAGAGAAAGCCTGTGCGCAGCAAAGAAGACCCAACACAGCCAAAAATAAAAATAAATTAATTTTTTTAAAAAACCTTAGACAAAAATACTTAGACTAAGTCACTGGTCATGTGGGACTTACTCTAAATTTGATACAAGTGGGACTAGGCAACTCGTGGTCCCTCTTTCCTAATTCCTTCTTCAAAGCTCTAGTGGGACTTGTCAGTTTTTTTTTTTTTTTTTTTTTGGCTGCGGAGAGCGGGGCTACTCTTCGTTGCAGTGCGCAGGCTTCTCATTGTGGTGGCCTCTCTTGTTGCAGAGCACAGTCTCTAGGCATGCGGGCTTCAGTAGTTGTGGCGCACGGGCTTCGTTGCTCTGCGGCATGTGGGATCTTCCCGGACCAGGCCTCGAACCCGTGTCCCCTGCATTGGCAGGCAGATTCTTAACCACTGCGCCACCAGGGAAGCCCCTGTCAGTTAGGTTTTATCTAGAATATCATCCTCCCACTCACCCACCACCTACAGTGTCAGCTGCTAGAGTCATGATCTCCAGTTTTAGCTGGGAGCAGAACTGGGTTCCCCTAGTTGCCCAACCATGGATTCTGCAACCTCTTTCAGAACTTCCTTCTCAGTTTTTCCTCTGGTTAGGGCCTCTTGGTTGCCCTTTGGCCCTTCTCTGCAATTGCTTGAATCAAGTCCAAGTTGGGAGCCCCGTGATTCCTCTCAGGGCCGCAGGCTGGTGCGCAGATTGTAGAGTTGCCCCCTTATGCTCCCTCTGCCCTCCTGCACTTCGAAGTCTTGCCTTTTCCCATGATCCAGTTCACATCCCTGTGTAGGGTGCCTGAAGTGTGTGTTACCTAACCAAGTGTTACGGCTCGGTCTATCCTAAGTCCAGATTCACACAGTCCAAGCAACTCTGTGAGCCTCATTTTCCAGCAGCTGAGTGGCCCCCGCCGAAATCCCAGGACCTGTCTGTCTGCCTTCCCCCTGTACCTCCAGCTGCCCCCAGCTGCCCACCATCCTGTACATCAGCCCCCTCTGGACCTCTCACGAGGCCCTCTTCTCACATCAGAAGGGCCTGATATCCTGCTCAGCTCACTGATAGGAGAGGCTTGTGCAGGATTAAGCAAGGCTTGTGCAGGATTAAGCAAAGCTCACGCCAGCAACCCCGTGCTCTCCCCAAGCTGCCTTCTGATGACTCACTGCCCTCACGCCCATGCCTTCCCTCCCCACTTTATTTCAGGAAATGACTTTTGAGAACGGTCTCACTATTTTTTTTTTAAGAATAGAAAAATACTTCTCACTTACACAGAATAAGAACAGCAATCCCTAATGCTGTTAATAACACACACACACACACACACACACACACACACACACACGTACACACACTCTCCAAAAGGGGCTTTCAAAAACCAGGCTTACATGGAAGGGGACTGGTAGGGTTCTCCTGGTGAAAGTGGTAGAATATTAACTACCTTGTTTCCACTGCTCCCACAAATAGAGAAATCACTTCAAGCTGGATAGGAAAAGAACAAGGGCGGTCCAGAAGAATGTAAGCCTGAGATCAGCCGCATGTCAAGAAGAGAAAATCCAGCTACTTTAAGGGCCATCAAGTTTCTATGTCCAGAAATATTTTGTCCCAGGATGTGGGTTGCAAATTTTTAGTATTATAACTTTTTCAGACAAATCTTATATGAACCTTAATTTTTTTTAATGTTTAAATAATTTTTTTGTATACATTTAAAGTTAAAACTTATTTAACATTCACTTCTTGTAAAGTTAATCTATGAGGAAAAATTATTGTCTTGATGAATACCAAATTTGGAACAATTAATATAGGTATGACCATTGCAATCTTACATAAGCTCAGCATTTAATTTACTTCTATACATTATTTTAGTTGCAAAGAGTAAACAAATATTTATTAGAAAACAAAACAAAAACAGCTTGCCTTATCACCTGTTATTAAAACTGATCCAGAAATTTGAAAAAAGGAGTACTAGAACATTTAAAAATTTCCAGATAATCATAATTAAGACTATTGAATTTCTTGTCCAGGATACAAAAGTCAGTCATGAACTACCCAACACTTTTTATAAGCAGTAGAGCCAGGTGACAGGTTACGCATTCACTTGTGAAAGATCACTGAGGCCTGACAGGAGCAGGGACCAAATAGATGCTTCTGAGTCTGGTGTGACTGAGTGCTGCATTTTGGAGAACTTTGTTACAGGAACAGACATAAAAGGTCAGTGCAGACCCATAACCTTCCTAATCAGTGGTACATGACTGACTAGTCTATGGTGGTAGAGTCAGATGGTGATGGGGGAAGGGTGCCAGTGACTTGAAAGGGCATAAGGGGACTCTCTGCAGTGCTGGACATTGTCTATATCTTGATATGGGTGGCGGTTATATGGAGTATATATGTATGAAAATTCATGAGCTGTATACCTAAGAATTGTGCATTTGACTGTAGGTAAATTATACTTCAAAGTCCTATTGGCTGAAAGAGAGAGGGAGAAGAGAGAGAAGCAGGGAGGGCCCAAGAAACTCTATCCCAGGATTTGCTCATAAACTTGTCAGCAAAAGTTTATGTGCCACATATATGGAATCTTAAAAAATGGTACTGATAAACCTAGTGGCAGGGCAGGAATAAAGACACAGACATAGAGAATGGACTTGAGGACACGGGGAGAAAGGGGAAGCTGGGACGAAGTGAGAGAGTAACATTGACATATAATCACTACCAAATGTAAAATGGATGGCTAGTGGGAAGCTGCTGCGTAGCACAGGGAGATCAGCTCGATGCTCTGTGAAGACCTAGAGGGGTGGGATAGGGAGAGTGGGAGGGAGACGCAAGAGGGAGGAGATATGAGGATATATGTATACATATAGCAGATTCACTTTGTTGTACAACAGAAACTAACACAATATTGTAAAGCAATTATACTCCAATAAAGATATTAAAAAAAAAGTTTATGTGCCAGTGTTTTCCATTGTTATGATTTGATAGCTAACACAGCTGCATGTTTGTGTTTTTAATTATAGTTTTAAATGTATGTTAAAAAATGAAATCCAGGTATATTTAAAATATAAAATTCAAATCAAATATAGCTAGAAGGTGAAATTCAAATCAAATTCAAATCACTAGTGACCTCTCCATCATTCCCAACAATATGCAAAAACTCCTGGAAGATTGAAGATGCTCTGGGTGACCAGAGATGACCAAATGGCTGGAGGTCAAGCCAGTGGAAAAGGCGAGCACAGCGTGCACAGCCCCTTGGAAAGCACACAGGCCTCTGCGTGTACCACCTGGGTTCAAGTCCTAACTCTGCTGGTTACCTAAGGTCCTGCATCTAGTACCTTATCAAAGACACAGCTGCAGTTTCCTCATCTGTAAGATGGGTATAATGCCGTCTGCCTCAGAGTTGTTGCGAGGTTAAGTGAGAATATAACTAAAGTGTCCAGCACACTTAGCTGGCCCCCAACAAATGTTAGTTCTCATCTCTTCTGCATCCCATAATACTGGGTTTAGAGGGGGTCTGCCTACCCTGAGTAAGGCATGCCTTTGACTTGTTTTCCCAGAGGCAAGAGGGACTTGCATCTCACCACACACAGCCAAACCTGGCACCTCCTTGCTGCCAGTGACACATCTGCAGGACTATACACAGGCCCTGGACAGAAACGTTCAACACAAGTGGAGGTGCTAGTCATCCTACTTTAGAAAGAAAATGACCAGAATGTGAGTGAGCAGACTACCCATTCCAGGCCCTGGCTCCGCAGCCACAGGAGCAGAACAGAAATTTGTGAGAGGACAGGAGGAAGTTTCTTCTCTTTCGAGGTTTCTCCTACCTTTTCTTTTCCTCAGCCAAGCTTGGGAAATGGGAGAAAACTAACCAAAGGCAAGAAGGCAGAAAGTGGGAATTCCCTGGTGGTCCAGTGGTTAGGACTTGGCACTTTCATTGCCAAGGGCCCGGGTTCAATTCCTGCTCGGGAAACTAAGATCCCGCAAGTTGCATGCCATGGCCAAAAAAAAGAAGGCAGAAAGCATCTCTCACCCTTTGATCATGAGAGTGAAAACAAACATGTTTCATGTTTCTCAGAGCATATTCAATGCCAGGTTCAAGATGTCCTGTTGGGGAGGTGGTGTCCATACCAGAGATGGGTGTGGCCATCACACCAGTGTGTTAGCCTCCGCATTCTCGGCTTGCATGGACTCCTACCATTTGATCAATCGGAAACATTTCCTTGTAAGGATGAACGCTTAGTTTGGTCTCAGGGCCAGGTGTTCCCCTTCAGATCATTGCCTGAAAGAAATGGTTTTAAGCTAGGAAGAAAACAAGTTAGGTCTGTCTCAATTATTCTACGTGAACCTTCAGGTTCCAGCAAACCTGCTTCTCAGGTGTACCGTATTTTCATCTTCCAGTTTCAGAGATCTGAACCAATTATGCCCTGGAAACAGATCTCAGTTTCAAAGCACTCCTCTCTGCCTGGTATTCAGGGTACGAAGGGCTACATCCTGCTTTGGTAAACTCTGTCCTGGTAGGAGTTCAAGACCAAGAGTAGTTAAAGCTGGAGCCCAGAGGCTTGTAAGAGATTTACCCAGTCGCCCTGAGAGAGGTCGCTTCTCAATCCTTAGCCCTTTTTATTTATTTTTTAAATCTTTTTATAAATTTATTTATTTACTTTTGTGTGAGTTGGGTCTTCGTTGCTGTGTGTGGGCTTTCTCTAGTTGCGGCGATTGGGGGCTACTTTTCGTTGCCGTGTGCGGGCTTCTCATTGTGGTGGCTTCTCTTGTTGTGCGTGGGCTTCAGTAGTTGTGGCTCACAGGCTCTAGAGCACAGGCTCAGTAGTTGTGGCACACGGGCTTAGTTGCTCCGTGGCATGTGGTATCTTCCTGGACCAGGGCTCGAACCCATGTCCCCTGCATTGGCAGGCGGATTCTTAACCACTGCGCCACCAGGGAAGTCCCTTTAGCTCTTTTTATAAGTAAGGCTGCATGCCCTCCCTCTGCTGGAGACTTCAGACCCCGAAAGGTATTTGCCTTTCCAGAGGCCTCTTCTTTCAAGTCAGCCCCGGGCTAACCTAACCTTGTGCAGTTCTGACCGGCTCTGCTAACCTTTTATTTCACTCTCACAGACCTGGTGAATGCCTTCGTGAACTGGCCTTGAAAAAGTTTTACAGACTCCACAGTCTGGATTTTCTCTGCCAGTACTCTGTTTGCTTGTTATGTTGCAAGAATGGGACCCAACAGCCTCCATACCCCACGACTCAGCCTCGCTCTAACGAGCTGTGTGTTGTAGGCCTTCCTGGGGCAGCGCCCCCTCTAACGTCGGCCAGGTGCTGCCTAGGCCACCAGAGCCCTGCCTGAGCCAGGACGCGAGTCAGAAACACTCCCCACAGGCAGGCAGAGGGAAAGGGAAGGTGAATTCCGGTGTGTCCCACTCCCCAACACTGCAGCCACTCTTGGCCTTTCCCCGGCACCAGTTAAGAGTTAGGAAGAACTTCTGTAGTGAGATCCATTTTTTTTTTTTTTTTTTTTTTTTTTGCGGTACGCGTGCCTCTCACTGCTGTGGCCTCTCCCGTTGCGGAGCACAGGCTCCGGATGCGCAGGCACAGCGGCCACAGGCCTCTTGGCTGCTAGTGCCAGAGTGTTGCCTGGTTCCTGACCACACCCGTAGATTTGTTTGCTTTCTTTCATTTTGGGGAGGATCTTTTTATTTTTTTAATTTATTTTTAAAATTTCATTGAAATATAGTGTTGATTTACAATGTTGTGTTAATTTCTTCTGTACAGCAGAGTGACTCAGTTATACATATATATATTCTTTTCCATTATGGTTTATCACAGGATATAGAATCTAGTTCCCTGTGCTATACAGTAGGACCTTGTTGTTTATCCATCTTATATATAACAGTTTGCATCTGCTAATCCCAGACTCCCAATCCTTCCCTTCCCCTCCCCCACCCCTTGGCAACCACAAGTCTGTTCTCTGTGTCTGTGAGTCTGTTTCTGTTTTATAGATATGTTCATTTCTGTTGTATTTTAGATTCCACATATACGTGATATCATATGGTATTTGTCTTTGTCTGACTTACTTTGCTTAGTATGATAATCTCTAGGTCCATCCATGTTGCTGCAAATGACATTATTTCATTCTTTTTAATGGCTGAGTAATATTCCACTGTGTGTATATATATATATATATATATATATATATATATATATATATCTCACATCTTCTTTATCCATTCATCTGTCAGTGGACATTTAGTTTGTTGCCATGTCTTGGCTATTGTAAATAGTGCTGCTATGAACACAGTGGCACATGCATCTTTTCAAATTATATTTTGTCTGTCTATATGCCCAGGAGTGGGATTGCTAGATCATTTGGCAACTCTATTTTTTAGTTTTTTGAGGAACCTCCATACTGTTCTCCATAGTGGCTGCACCAATTTACATTCCCACCAACAGTGTAAGAAGGTTCCCTTTTCTCTACACCCTCTCCAACATTGATTATTTGTAGACTTTTTAATGATGGCCAGTTTGACCTGTGTGAGGTAGTCACTACCTCATTGTAGTTTTGATTTGCATTTCTCTAGTAATTAGCGATGATGAGCATCTTTTCATGTGCCTATTTGCCATCTGTATGTTTTCTTTGGAGAAATGCCTATTTAGGTCTTCTGCTCATTCTTTGATTGGGTTGTTTTTTTTGTTTTGTTATTGAATTTATGAGCTGTTTGTATATTTTGGAAATTAGGCCCTTATTGGTCGCATCATTTGCAACCCATTCCATAGGTTGTCTTTTCATTTTGTTTATGCTTTCCTTTGCTGTATAAAAGCTTATAAGCTTAAAGAGGTCCCATTTGTTTATTTTTTGCTTTTATTTCTATTGCCTTGGGAGACTCACCTAAGAAAACATTGGTATGATTTATGTCAGGGAATGTTTTGCCTATGTTCTCTTCTAGGTGTTTTATGGCATCTTGTCTTATATTTAAGTCTTTAAGCCACTTTGAGTTTATTTTTGTGTATGCTGTGAGTGTGTGTTCTAACTTCATTGATTTACATGTGGCTGTCCAAGTTTCCCAGCACCACTTGCTAAAGAGGAATTTTTGTTTTGATACAATTTCAATTTTACAGAAAAATTACAAGAACAGTACAAGGAGCTCCTACAATCTTTGATCCATTTATTTGCATTCTTGCCTTATTTGCACTTGGGTGCACACTCTCTCTCCTCCCACCCCTTCCTTCCTTCCCTCCCTCCCTTTTTTTTTTTTTTTTGCTGTACATGGGCCTCTCACTGTTGTGGCCTCTCCCGCTGCGGAGCACAGGCTCCGGACGCGCAGGCTCAGTGGCCATGGCTCACGGGCCCAGCGGCTCCGCGGCATGTGGGATCCTCCTGGGCCGGGGCACGAACCCGCGTCCCCTGCATCGGCAGGCGGACTGTCAACCACTGCGCCACCAGGGAAGCCCCCTCCCTCCCTTTTTTTTTTTTTTTTTTTTTTTTTTTTTTGCGGTACGTGGGCCTCTCACTGTTGTGGCCTCTCCCGTTGCGGAGCACAGGCTCCGGACGCGCAGGCTCAGCGGCCATGGCTCACGGGCCCAGCTGCTCCGCGGCATGTGGGATCTTCCTGGACCGGGGCACGAACCCGCGTCCCCTGCATCGGCAGGCGGACTCTCAACCACTGCGCCACCAGGGAAGCCCCCCCTCCCTCCCTTTTAAAAGTGAGTTGGAGATGTGGGCCCCTTTACTGCTAAATACTGCAGTGTGCATTTTCCAGGAAGACATTTTCTTACCACAGTTCAGTTAACACAATCAGGGAATTAAGCATTAATCCAATACTACTATCTATTTCATCAACTGTTCCCAAAATGTCCTTACTTTTTTTTTTTCTCTCCAAGTCCAGGACCAAATCCAAGATCACACACAACATTTAGTTGTCAGATCTATTTATTTTCCTTTATTCTGGAACATTCCTTCAGCTTTTCTTTATGTTTCTTGACCCTAACATTTTAAAAGAGTACAGGCCAGTTATTTTGTAGAATGTCTTTCAATGTGAGTTTGTTTCATGTTTCCATGATTAGATTCAGGTTATGCATTTTTGGCAGGAATATCACAGAATTGTTGGTGTGTCCTTCTCCAAGTTTCCCAATCCAAGGCACATGGTATTGGATATTGGTTTATATCAATATAGCGTTGTTAGGTTTGATTACTTGATTAAGTGCTTTCTGCCTTAATAATAACTGTGAAGTTGTTATTTTTTCCTTTGTAGTCAATAAGTAATTGGGGGGCATACTTTGCAACTCTGTAATTGTCCTTTTTTTTTTTTTTGAGACTCATTCTTTTTTTTTAAATTTTTTTGGCTGTGTTGGGTCTTCATTGCTGCGCACGGGCTTTCTCTAGTTGCAGTGAGCGGGGGCTACTCTTCGTTGCAGTGCACGGGCTTCTCATTGAGGTGGCTTCTCTTGTTGCGGAGCATGGGCTCTAGGCGCGTGGGCTTCAGTAGTTGTGGCGTATGGGCTTAGTTGCTCCACAGCATGTGGGATCTTCCCAGACCAGGGATTGAACCTGTGTTCCCTGCATTGACAGGCGGATTCTTAACCACTGCGCCACAAGGGAAGTCCAGTAATTATCCAATTTTCTGTCAAACTTTTCCCTATCAGTTTTCTACCTCTGTTATTTTGGTGTTCTACTGTAGTGAAGAGGTTTCCCTTTACCTCCATTTATTTATTTGTTCATTTATTTATTTATATCAATATGGATTCTTCTTTTATTTAGTGGGGTATAATCCATTACAAATATTATTTATTTTGATGCAAGATTGTCCCAGATTGGGCCAGTGGGAGCCCCATCAAGCTAGCTTCTGAGTCCTTTCAACATGATTCTTTGAGTATTTCTTTACTTTTTGGCTCAACAAGATGTTCCAGGCTCATCCTGTACTTTTCCTGCCCCCAACCCTGGAACAAGCCATTTCTCAAGGATCCCTGGTTCCTTCAGTGGGGAATGGTATTTAGAAACCAAGGTCTGGGAGTTAAATATGCTCATTCCCACTGTGTCATTGCTTCTAGTCCCTTTTAGCAGACAGAATTAGATTATATTACCTACATAAACACACAGAAATAGATTATTTTCTATCTATAAATAGATTATTATTTCTAATAATGTATTAGAAATATATTGGAGGCATATATAGAGCTATATTAGTCATATATAGTTATATGGATAACTCCAATTCCAATGCAAAAAACACCTTTTCTGTATCTGTAATTTCTCTCCCCAACAATTGGAAATCAGACTCCCACTTACCTCGTGCCCAAGAATATACAGCTTGTAGTTTCAGAATTGCTAATTCCTAGCACTACTAAAAGTAAACCTAACCAAGGTTCGATTTGTTTACTGTTTTTTTAGGTAAAATTTACATACATTGAAATGCACAAATCCTAAGTATACAGTTCAACGGCTTTTGACAAATAGCTGTACCCACATAACCCACACTTCTTTCAAGATATGGGACATTCATCTCTGTATCTTCTCAGAAAGTCCCATCATGTTTCTTCCCAATCAGTCCCCCCCACCCACCTTAGGCAACCACTGTTCCAGTATTTTGCTTAGTCTGAAGACATCAATTAGCTGCCCTGGTTTTGAACCCCCATCTTCATCTTGTGCTCTACTCTGGGCTCTCCCGCTCCAAGGCTCATGCCACCTCAGTGCCTGGACTTAGATTTTGTTGTGCTGCTCTTCCTTGGCAATCCCAGATTTGATTTCCAGTTCCTCTTCCAGTCTTTTGCAATCTCTGGTGCCAATGAGTCTGCTCCTCCTACAGGCTAGATGCTGATTCGGTTCCTGCACTAGTCTACACTCCTCATTCCTACTGGACTTTTGACGCAGCTCCAAAGAATATCTAACCAAGCAAGGTTAGAAGCTCCTTGAGGGAGGTAACAGTGTTGTTTTCCTCCTGTCTCAGCACCAGCTCCCTGTCCGGTGACAAGACATGTTCAGTAGATACTTCTGAATTAAATGAAGTCTTCTGGGACTTCCCTGGTAGCGCAGTTGTTAAGAATCCACCTGCCAAGGCAGGGGACACAGGTTCGAGCCCTGGTCCAGGAAGATCCCACACACCACGGAGCAACTAAGCCTGTGAGCCACGACTACCGAGCCTGCGCTCTAGAGCCCACGAGCCACAACTATTGAGTCCACGTGCCGCAACTACTGAAGCCCACGTGCCTACAGCCCGCGCACTGCAACGAGGAGTAGCCCCCGCTTACCACAACTAGAGAAAGCCTGTGCACAGCAACAACGAAGACCAAACGCAGCCAAAAATAATAATAAATAAATAAAATAAATGGAGTCTTCTTAGTCACTTTAACGAGGTCTTCCTTCCACTGTATCCCAGTTCCCAGTGCAGTACCAAGCCCAGAGTAGGCATTCAAATTGGCTGAGTAAATCATGAGCTAATTCCATTAAATTGTTGCTGAATCAAAGTGTCGTTCCTTTTAGGAGTCCACATTTTCAAAGAGGACAGCTATGAAGGGGCAATTCTTAATAACCCAAGTGGAATTAATCTCATAGTGGAATTACAGGCAACAGGGAGCCTGGATGCCATAAAGGGGTCATTATATTCTGCTGATGGTTCCCTTTTGCTGTCTACCTTTCCTGAGTTTTCTCTCTCCTATTCCATTTTCATTTGTTTCCTTTGGCCCAACAGCAAATTTGCTGTCACAGCTTCTTCTAAAGAGCCCTGTAGAAACCAGAATCTCCTAGTGGCAAATCTTCTAAAGCTTTCTGCTTTTATCCCTGCTAGCAAGACTGTGGAGGTTGACACCAGCAGGCAGGCAGCCAGGGGCTCTGTAGGGCTGCATCCCCCCCTCGACAGATGACATACATTACGGGATTTGGTTCCAACTCTTTAGCTCAGGTGCCTAGCTGTGGAGGATCTGCCTCTGCCATGCCTCTCACCCCGTTCTGACCTCATGCATCTTACTGAGATTATCTGAACTATCTACTTCCTAATGAGTCTGCCGGCCTGCTGGTTGTGATAAAGTGTAAAGCTATCTGGCCCTAATCTCAAATTTATGATTAGCCTCCTACTGGGGGGGGCCACCACCCAACCCACTAGTCATTATATTTGGAGACAAGGCCAGGGGAACATAGGCCATTCAGTACCCCATGTAGAACTCCATCCAGTTGAGCTGGACTGGGCCACAACTGAAGTGGGCTGTCTCACTTTGATCTAAAGCCAATGGTTCTCTGTCACCGTTGGCTTCAATTAGAGTCATCTGGGGAAACATAAAAAAATTCTGATATCTAGGCCCCGCTTTCTGAGCTTCTGATTTAATTAGACTGGGATGAGGCCTGAACATGTTTATTCTTTCTTATGAAATGAGCTTTTATATGAGTACAAAAGTACTTTTGTATAAAAAAAGCGCTATAAGGCCATCACTAGTACGTTTGAACTTATTATTACAAATTTTCTTTATAATTTTAATTTTTGTGCAATGTTCCATGGAGCACACATATTTTTTTTTAAAAAAAAAACATAATCCAATGTATGTATGTATTTATTTATTTATTTGTGTCGGGTCTTTGTTGCGGCACGCGGGATCTTCGTTGTGGCATTCAGGATCTTTCATTTCAGCACACGAGCTTCTCTCTAGTTTTGGCGTGCGGGCTTTCTCTTCTCTAGTTGTGGCACGCAGGTTCCAGAGCTCGCGGGCTCTGTAGTTTGCAGCACACGGGCTCTAGTTGAGGCGCGTAAGCTCAGTAGTTGTGGCGCGCACGCTTAGTTACCCCGCGGCATGTGGGATCTTAGTTCCCCGACCACGGATCGAACCCATATCCCCTGCGTTGGAAGCCAAATTCTTTACCACTGGACCGCCAGGGAAGTCCCGAGCACACATATTTAACCAGTCACCTGCTGTTTGTTGAACATTTAGTTTGTTTCCAATTTTTAGCTATAATAAAAGGAAACAATGAGAGCAATCTTCACATAAGTTTTCCTATTTGAGGCATTATGTATTTCATTAGGAGAAATTTCCAGTTTTATTACTGGATAAAATAGTATGCAAATATTTTATTTTATTTATTTATTTTTTGGCTGCACTGGGTCTTTGTTGCTGTGCACGGGCTTTCTCTAGTTGTGGGTACCGGGGGCTACTCTTTCTCTGCAGTGGTTTCTCTTGCTGTGGAGCACGGACTCTAGGTGTGCAGGCTTCAGTAGTTGCAGCCTGAGGGCTCTATGGCACACAGGCTTCAGTAGTTGTGGCGCATGAGCTTAGTTGCTCCGTGGCATGTCAGATCTTCCCGGACCAGGGCTCGAACCCGTGTCCCCTGCATTGGCAGGTGGATTCTTAATCACTGCGCTACCAGGGAAGTTCCTGAAAATATTTTAGACTCTTGATATTGTCCAGTTGCTTTTCGACAGGCTTTTAACCAATTTACACTCATTCCAGAATGGGTGAAAATTTCCATTTTACCCAGCATCGGTCATTTGCTAACATAACAAAGCATTTATTCTATATTTCAATGTTTATGTCTATATTTGAGGCTTATATTTTTTAAAAAGCCTCCCCAAGAGAACAACAGTAGGCTTGACTAAAGGTTGGCCCAGTGCTGGGGGCCCTTTTCCTCAGCCCTTGGAGATCTTGTCCAGGGGTGGCAAAGGCCCAGGAAAAGAACCCCAAGGAAATGTGCACCAAGGGGAAAAGGAGGTTTCCTCTGAAGGCCTCAGGCCAAATGGGCCCCAGCCATCCTCCCTGGGCCTTACTAGAGAGGGGCTCTTCTCCTCCAGCTGCCTTGGGTTGGAAGTGACCCAAAGAGAACCAAGAGCACATGATCCCAAAGAGGGAAAACAGGAGAAAAATCTGTTATGCCTAACCAGGAGCTTGGAGCCTCTCCCAAAATTCTGGGTGAATCTACTTCCCAGCCCTCGGTCCTGACCCACAAAAGCCTCTGGCTGTGCTGACCACCCCCATCAGATGTGCCTCCTCCATACCCCATTCCCATAGCCTTGGTTTTTTAGATTGCTTTTTAAATTACTATAGAGCTACTGGTACAGCATAAACAAATACTATAGAAACAAAAAATGGCAAATGTGGAAAGATTCCCCCTCACCTCCTACTTCCATTCCCTTCCCCAGAGGTAACCGATAAGTGTGTATCCTTCTAGATCATTTAACAGTGCTAGCGTGTGTGAGATTGTATGTGTATGCATACAGGATTTTTAAAATATATAAATGGAATCATGCTATATGTAGTTATCACCAACTTGCCTTTACCATTTAACTTTAAAGTGTAGACCACTTTCTGTGTTAGTTAGTATAGAGCTGCCTGATTCTTTTTCATGGCTGCATGATAATCCATTGTATATAATGAGATCATATAATATAACACATTTTGTTGTTGGATGCTTCACTTGCTTCTCATTTTTCTCTTTGACGACAGTGCTGCAGTGAACTCATTTGTGTGCGTGTTGTTGTGCCATCTACCTGACTCCTGGTGTTGGGCTTCAGCTATGCATACCCTAGGGTGTCTCCGCTACGGCCAGCACTCATTTAGGCTTTGGAGGAGCTCGAGCAGGCTCAGTCCCGACCTCTGCTCTTGTCCTATTTTTCTGCTGTTGTGGTCCAGAATACCTTATGGCCCAGCTTCCAGAGTTCTGACAGCACCACCACATCATGCAAAGGTGCAAAAAGTATGGCTAGTGTCCCTCTGACTGTTGGGAGGGAAGAAAAGAAGGCCAGCTTTTCCAAATGCAATCCAGTTGGAGAAAGTCTGAAAGTGGCTGCCTATCAAAGTGGTTTTCAAGATCCTCACTCTTTTGCCCCTGGGAACTGACATAGGAGATACAAGGAGCTGAAGTGGTGTTAGAAGCTCTCCAAAGCAGCAGAGGGAGCCAGGGAGTATGGTGTGTGTGTGTGTGTGTGTGTGTGTGTGTGGCCCTAGACTAAATGTCCTTGGCCCATGGATGGAGATAGCCAGTCCTTGATCTAACGTGTTGTTGTACTTTTGTCCTTTAAGATTTTCAAGCCCCCTGGCCCTGTAAGAAGCAGTAAGGGCTAATGAGAAGCAGGCTGTACTCTGGGAAACAGGAAATCTAGTTCCATTTATGACTTCATCGGGCCCTACCATGGAATTCTGAACAGCTTCAGTTTGCTGCCCTGTGCTTTGGGTCTCTTGTCTAGAGGTGCCATCTGCGTCTTTAGGGTGCTGGGGTTAGAGTTCTTGTTTTTCCTGCAAGATAGTGCTAGTGTCATTGGCTGTTAAAAATGGGACAGGCCGGGGAGCTTTGCCATTTGGGGGAGATGTTTGCTGTGTTTGGCTTATCCTGCTTGCGTGTTTCCTTCTTTTTTACTTTCTGGACACACAGAATGAACATATGTTTGTAGCAGTGGAGGCAGGGGCTGAACTTCCCATGTGGCAGCCTCCTGAAATGTATTCTTGCACGCACAACTGCAAAGGCAGATGTTGACCTGCTCTCTCAACCCTTTGGGAACTCTCTGGGGAATGGTGGTGTGGTCACTGTCAGAGCAGAGCAACAAACAAGTCTGCTTTAATCAGGGATGAGCTACGTTTGAGCAGTACTAAAGTTGCTCATGCAAAAGTAATTTATTTAGACAAATCAGGATTTTAAAGCTTTTCATTGAAGTGTAACTTACATGCAGAAAAGTGCATGAATTATAAACATACAGCTTAGTGAATTTGTGCAAAGTGAACACACCTATGTCACCCATATAACTCCTACCTAGGTCAAGGAGTAGAACATTATTGGCACCCCAGTAGACCCTGTATCCCCCCCTCCCATTTACTAGTCCTTTGAGGTATAACCACTAACCTTTCAACACTTTATATTAATTTTGACTGTTTTGAACTTTATGTATATTTGTGAAATTTATTCACATTTTGCATAGATTCTGTTCATTATTCTCATTACCACATGGAATTCATGATAGAAGTATACCACAGTCCATTTATCCATTCTATGTTGGTGGGGTTTGGGGTTGGTTTTCATTTGGGGCTATTGCACATTATGTTGCTATGAACAGTTTTGCACATACCTTTTGGTGCCTGTGGGCACCCACTTCTGCTGTATACATTCCTACAGGTGGAATTGCTGAGTCACAGGGTTTGCATACATTCAGGGTTTTTTTTTTGCGGTACGCGGGCCTCTCACTGTTGTGGCCTCTCCCGTTGCGAGCGGAGCACAGGCTCCGGACGCACAGGCTCAGCGGCCATGGCTTACGGGCCCAGCCGCTCCATGGCATGTGGGATCCTCCCAGACCAGGGCACGAACCCGTGTCCCCTGCATCGGCAGGTGGACTCTCAACCGCTGCGCCACCAGGGAAGCCCTACATTCAGCTTTTAACAGACCTTGGAAACAGCAGTGGCAAGAGTTAGGAATGTAGTGGGTTTTTTTTTTTTAATAAATTTATTTACTTTTGGCTGCATTGGGTCTTCATTGCTGCATGTGGGCTTTCTCTAGTTGTGGCGAGCGGGGGCTACTCTTTGCTGCAGTACACGGGCTTCTCATTGCGGTGGCTTCTCTTGTTGTGGAGCAGGGGCTCTAGGTGTGTGGGTTTCAGTAGTTGTGGCACATGGGCTTCAGTAGTTGTGGCTCGCGGGCTCTAGAGCACAGGCTCAGTAGTTGTGGCGCACAGGCTTAGTTGCTCCACGGCATTTGGGATCTTCCCAGACCAGGGCTCGAACCTGTGTGCCATGCATTGGCAGGCGGATTCTTAACCACTGCGCCACCAGGGAAGCCCAGGAATGTAGTATTGATAGGGGACAGAGCACAGGGCTAAGATCAGGCCCCAGACCTCTGGTCACCTCCCAGGCTTGGATTACAGGGGAGCCAGAGTAAACCACTCACTCTCTGTGTTTCCTCAACTGTAAACTGGAAATAATCAGTACCTGCTCTATTCCTTGCTGTGGGTGGGAAAGCCCTCTGCAAAGTCTCAAGCTGCATGAATGGAAGCTGTCATTAACATGGAAGCAGGGGAGGGAGACTTTTAATTATTAATGAGAACTAAAGAGCAACTATACTGGTGTGAATTTCCGTTTCCAATGAAGAATCCAGAGATTAGATTAACTGCTCTGCTAGACAGAGTGGTATTGCCAGAGGGGCCTGTAATATTATTCTCTCAAACCCAGACACATAGAGTAACCTCCCAAGCCTGTCCTCCTCTGTATGGTACCAGAAGATTCCTCACCTGCCTGGAGCCCCAGGGGTCCTCCCAGTTTTTCCTCTCAGTCCCCAAGTGCCCAACTTCTTTGTTTCCTCTGCATCACCCTGAGTTGTCCTGATCTGGAAAATCTGTTTGGTTTGACTCTGCCCAGCTGGGCCAGTTTTAAGGCACCAGGAAAGCCAAAGGACACGAGCATTCCACACCCTCTTGCATTATTGAATGTCAGGTTTGAGTAATGTCAGGGAGGTGCTTTGGTCTCACAGTGACGCTAAAAGTTCACAGCCATTTATTCTCCCAAAGGTTGTACTATGCTAACTCAGGGGCTGTCAAAATTAATAATTAATTGAAAGTCGTGTCAAAACCTCTTCCACCCTATTGGTTCCCAAGCAGATAGTCACACAAGTAGATGGCAGTGCCCTCTTCTGGCCAAGGCCACACTTGCACGGCTGTGGCTAGGGTGAGGGGCTTGCGACACGGGGCTGGTTGTTCACTTGGGAGCAGGCTCATCTTGGGGTTAGTCTTGGATAAATCACATTTGGGGATCCACCCTTCCTTTCCTCTTCAAAAACGAAAGATCACAACTATGATGGCTAGTTTTATGTGTGGTTAACATTTAAATCAGTCCTTTTTTTACTCTCTGAATGTGGCTGGACCTTATCCTTAAGAGCAAAAACTGAGGTTTCCCAAATAATTTCTCCTTCAAGGCCGCAACATAGGAACTCTGTGTTTCCAACCTGCAGATTTTGAATTCAATACTACAACATCAACTCTTCCCTGAATTTCCAGGTTGCCAGCCTGCTCTATAAATTCCAGACTTGTCAGTCCTCACAATCATGTGAGCCAATTCCTTAAGATAAAACTGTGTGTGTGTGTGTGTGTGTGTGTGTGTGTGTGTATACAGTTGACCCTTCAACAGTGTGCACTTTAATCCAGTATATAGTCAGCCCTCGTATCCATAGTTCCTCCACATCCACGGATTCAACCAACCACAGACCGTGTAGTACTGTAGTATTTACTATTGAAAAATATCAGGTAAAAGTGGACCCACGCAGTTCAAACCTGCATTGTTCAAGCGTTTCAACTGTATGTATGTGTGTGTGTATATTATATATATATGTGTGTGTGTGTGTGTGTGTATATATATATCTCCTGTTGGTTCTGTTTCCATGGAGAACCCTGACTGATGCAAAACCTAGTCCGAATTCCATTTTATATCAGTGACATCTCATTTGAATATATTGAATGTAAAGAGACACGAAGTATATAGCAGGTGACTTTCTGAGTTCAGGTTTAAGTTCCAGTCCCATTTCACGTACTAGCTTCATGAACTAGCTACTCAATTATATTTAGCCTTGGTTTCTTCATTTGTATAAAAGAGAAAATAGTAATATTTACTGAATAGGCTATTATGAAGATTAAGACAAAACATGTGTGTAGAATAGTGTCTGGCTCAGAGTAAGTATTCAGTAAATGTTAGTTATTATTATTAAGATTATTGAGGGAAGTTGTCAAAGAAGGGGATTTAAAGAGTGATGGGTACATGGCAGGGGAGTTAATCTTGCTCACCTCCCCCCCTTGTCTCTCCAAACTCTCATGTACAGGCAGTCTCAGCTTTTCACTACCTGTTCCTGGGGGATATTATAAAGCAATTTCTTATAGTGTCCTGTTTCTTCCCATCAGAACCCAATCAAGCTTAAAAGTTGGATTCCAATTTAATGGACTAAGCCATTATTATGTCACAAAAGCAAAGTACAATAAATCTTGGTAATTATTTAAAACAGCAAAATTATTCTTTTAAGTCTTAATATGGGGCTTCCATAAAATTTAATCTTCACACCACAATACAGCTTATCATCAGTTAGCAGTTTTGTTTGCCTTCTGACAATTTAGAAGGACTTTCACACCGTGATTTAGTAGGTCAAAACCTGTGTTTTTTTTTTTTTTTATAGGGAAAACTTTGGTATTTAGAATTAGCCAGCTGACCTCAGTTTAGATGATCCCAATTTTGTTGGCAGTATCCAAAGCATCATAGTCAGGACCCAGTTAAACATATGCCTTCTTCTCTCCATCAGGCCTGATCAGGGTGTTGACCTTAGCCACGTCAATGTCATAGAGCTCCTTCACAGCCTGTTTAATCTGGTGCTTGTTGGCCTCGACATCCACAGTGAACACCAGTGTGTTGCTGTCTTCTATTTTCTTCATGGCTGACTCAGTGGTCAGGGGGAACTTGACGATGGCGTAGTGGTCAAGCTTGTTTCTCCTAGGGGCGCCCTTCCGAGGATATTTGGGCTGCCTCCTGAGCCTCGGTGTTTTGGGCCATCGGAAGGTAGGTGGCATCGGGATCTTTTTTTCGTGGCTGTGGATGCCTTTCAACACTGCTTTCTTGGCCTTCAAAGCTTTTGCTCTGGCTTCAGCTTTGGGAGGGACAGGGGCTTCCTTCTTCGCCTTACGTGCCATCTTCGTGCAGTCAAAACCTGTTTTTAAAGTTAGCCAGATGGCTATATCTAGGTGGATGAATTTGGGTTTTAAATATATCTATATACATAGTTATTTTTAAATATATACATAAATATATACATAGATATATTTGTGTTTCCTCCAGTGATTCATCAGAAGGATCCACGAGACCCAATAGCAGGTTATATACTCACTGGGATTTATGATAACAAAGGTACAGAGTAAAAGCAGCAGGAGAAAGACATGCATTAATG
This sequence comes from Orcinus orca, assembly GCF_937001465.1. Classification (NCBI taxonomy): domain Eukaryota; kingdom Metazoa; phylum Chordata; class Mammalia; order Artiodactyla; family Delphinidae; genus Orcinus; species Orcinus orca. Next base: position 155,922,281 of record NC_064560.1, on the reverse strand, counting down.
GCATCCAGAGAGGTTCAAAACAGGCTTCCGATGTCCTTCCTTCTCGGAGGTCACACAGGAGTACTCTTTCTCTTACTGTTGACTATGAACACGTGTGAAATGTCTTTGCCCATAGAAGCTGTTTGAGTCTCAGAGTCTAAAGGTTTTATGGGGAGCTGGTCACATAGGTATATCCTGTTATGCAACCAACCATGACAACCGAAACTCAGGACCTTAATAATGAAACCAGGTGCAGATCGTAGATTTTGATGTTTGTGCAAAGCAACCTGACAAGCAGGTATGACACAGTCCATTGCTCCAGGTGTGTATAAGAAACCCATCAATCACTAACAAAAAGAACACTCTAAGCCCACATTCCCAGCGGTTGGCCAAGGGTTAATCATGGGTCCTTGAAGACAGGTAGGGAGTAGGCAACCAGACCTGCTGTGTTAACTCTTTCCTCACAGTCTGAATTTTCTTAAATGTCTATAATTCACCTCTGTTACTTTGGTAATCAGAAAAGTAACTAATAATATAAAGGCATCTGAAGTTAATGATTTTCCTTTTTAGTCATTTAATGATGCTGCTTTGTAATCGCAATACATTTTCCTGTAATCAGCAGAGCTGCTGAGAGAAGTCAAGTCACCTTACTAAACACTTCATGGATGGCCATCAGAGCCTTCATACTCTTTGGGAAAACCATAATAACAGACTGGGACAGAGCATGTGAGACCTAGAAGGAACCACAGCAACACCTAGTTCAACTTTCCCATCTTAGAGATGAGGAAGTAGGAATACTGAGCAGTGAAAGGACTCACCCGAAGTTCTAAACCTTAGGTCTTTCAGTTAAAAACCTCTCTTGGTGGGGGGGGGGGGGTGGGAGGAATTGGGAGATTGGGATTGACACATATACACTATTGATACTATGTATAAAATAGACAACTAATGAGAACATACTGTGTATAGCACAGGGAACTCTAATGCACTGTGGTGAACTAAATGGGAAGGAAATCCAAAAAAGAGGGTATATATGTATATGTATAGCTGATTCATTTTTTTTTTTTATGAGGCTAATTCTTTTTTTTTTTTTTTTTAACATCTTTATTGGAGTATAATTGCTTTACATAGCTGATTCATTTTGCTGTACAGTAGAAACTAACACAACATTGTGAAGCAACTATACTCCAGTAAAAATTAATAAAAAACAAACAAAACAGAAAATTTTTTTATCCCTTTATCCCTGAAGTGGGATAAGGCAATGTCTGCCCAGTTGCTTCTGACTGTCTTTAACTTGGGCAGAAACTGGGGGAGCCCTGCCTGGTGGGACTGCCTGCACCGAGTGTGCACAGTCCAATCTCCTTTGGTCTACATAGAGGCTTCCCATCTTTTGCCAGCCCCTTTCTTCTCCAGTGGCCCTATAGAAGCACCATGACTCTGTATCTAGAGCCTTACCCATGCAGTGCCAATGGTCTGGTTTGGAACCTTGCAAGAGATTAGTTTCAGCTTTACTAAAATTTCTCTTTCTTTCCCCTTCAGTTATTCTCTTGTAGTTGGGGAGGGGTGGTGTCTCTGTCTCCCCTGGACTTTAAATTCCTTGAAGGCCTCCTGGAATCATGTTGTCAAGTGGTTATGATTGTGGGTAGTGAAGTCAAATGGTCCAGGGTTCACATGCTGGCTTAGCATCTCACTGGCTTGTGTAATCTGAGTGAACTACTTAATGGAAACAATAGTACCTCCCTCATAAAGTTACCGGGAATGAAAGGAAGTAGTAACTCTTAACTAGCATAGTGTTTGGCATTTAAAAATGTTAAATAAATATTGGCTATTATTTTTTAAGTAAGTACTCCATTTATTTTGGAAAACTCTATCTATTCTCTGATCTTTCTACTCTTTTTTTTTTTTTTTTTTGTCTTTGCCGCGAGGCATGTGGGACCTTAGTTCCCCCACCAGGGATCGAGCCTGCGCCACCTGCAGTGGTAACTCGGAGTCCTAACCAGTGGACCACCAGGGAATTCCCTAAGCAGTTTTATTGAAGTAATTGAGATGTAATATACACTGTACATGTTTAAAGTATATAATGTCGTAAGTTTTAACATGTACACATCTGTGAAACCATAATCAAGTTAATGAACATATCCATAACCCCCCAAAGTTTCCTTATATCTTTTGTAATCCATTTACTTGTCCTCAGGCAACCGCTATCTACTCTCTGTCTCTACAGATTAGCTTGCATTTGCTAGAATTGTATATAAATGGAATCATATAGTATGCACTATTTTTTTGGCTTCTTTCACTCAGCATTATTTTGAAATTCATCTATATTGTTGAGTGTATCTATCAGTTGCTTAGTAATTTTCCGCTGTTGAGTATATCAAATGCTAGGTAGATATACCCCAATTTGTTTATCCACTCACCTACTGATGGATATTTGGGTTGTTTCAGTTTTGAAATATTAGAAATAAGACTACTATGAACATTTGTGTACAAGTTTTTATATGGGCACAAACTTACGTTTCTCCTGGGAGTAGAATGGGTGGGTCATAAGGTAGGTAAATGTTAAATTTTTCAAGAAACTGCCAAATTAGTTTCCAAGTGGTTGTACCATTTTCCATTCCCCTTAGTAGCATATGAGAGTTCCAGCTGCTCCACATTGATGACAATAGTTGGTATGATCAGTCTTTTTAATTTTGATTATTCTAATAGGTATGTAGTAGTATCTCTTTGTGATTTTAATTTTAATTTCCCTAATGAGTAATGATGTTGAGCATTTTAAAATGTGCTCTTTTTCGCCATATATATGTATATATATATATATATATATATATATATATATATATAATTTTTTTTTTTTTTTGCGGTACGTGGGACTCTCACTGTTGTAGCCTCTCCCATTGCGGAGCACAGGCTCCGGATACGCAGGCTCAGCGGCCATGGCTCACGGGCCCAGCCGCTCTGCGGCATGTGGGATCCTCCCGGACCAGGGCACGAACCCGCGTCCCCTGCATCGGCAGGTGGACTCTCAACCACTGTGCCACCAGGGAAGCCCCATATATCTTTTTGATGAATTATCTGTTCAAATTGTTTACCCAATATTGATGGGGTTTTGTTTTCTTATTTTTGAGTTTTGAGACTTTAAAAATATATTGTGTATATAAATCCTTTATGTGACTTACAAATATTTTCTTGAAGTCTGTAACTTGTCTTATTATTCTCCTAGCACTGTCTTTCAAAGAATAGAAATTCTTAATTGTAAAGAAATACAATTTATCAATTTTTTCTTTTATGGGTCATGCCTTTGGTATTATGATCCAGGGTCACAAAGATTTCTCCTATGTTTTCCTCTAGAAGTTTTATAGTTTTAAGTTTTACATGTAGGCCTATAAATGTTAGGTTAATTTTTGTGTATGGTGTGAGATATGAATCAAAGTAGTTTTTTTCCCCCTTGGATAGGCAATATTTCAGCACTGTTAAGACAATCCTTTCTCTACTAAATCACTTTTACATGTTTGTTGAAAAATCAATTTACCATATATGTGTAGGTCTGTTTCCACACTCTATTTTTCCCCCAGTGATCTGTCTTCATGCCAATACTATACTGTCTTGATTACTGTGTCTTTTCCAAAGTTGTTTAGCTATTAGATTGTTTTCATTTTCAAATAAAATTTAGAATTAGCTTGTCAAGTTTTATACAAAAAACCTGCTGGCGTTTTGATTAGAATAGCATTGAATCTATATGTAAACTCAGGGAGAATTGACATCTTAACAATACTGAGTATTCTGGTCCACAAATATAGAGTAGCTCTTTATTTATTGAGGTCTCCTTTAATTTCTCTCAGCTATATTTTGTAGTTTTCAGTGTACAGGACATGCACTTCTGTCAGTTTTATTGTTCTGCATTTGACAATTTTGGTACTAGGGTAAATGGTACGATTTTTAATTTCAGGTTTCAGTTGTTTGCTAATATATTGATATACAGTTGATTTTTATATATTGAACTTATATCCAGGAGTCATGCTAACCTCACTTATTATTTTTATAAGCTATTTTTGTAGACTCCATAGGATTTTCTGCATCAACGATCATGTCCTCTATGAATAGTTTTACTACTTTCTTTTCAATTTGATTGTCTTTTATTTCTTTTCCTTGCCTTATTATACTGACTTGAACCAGTACAATATTAAATAGAAGTGATGAAAGCAGACATCCTTCCCTTGTTCCTAATTTTAGAGGGAAGGCATTCAGTCTCTTACCATTTAGTATGATGTTAGCTATAGATTCCCTATAACAACAGGTTGAGGAAGTTCCTTTCTATTCTTAGTTTGCTAAGAGGTTTTTTTCTTTTAATCAAGAATTGATGTTGGATTTTGCCAAGTATTTTTCTGTGTCTACTGATACAATTATGATTTTTTTCCTTTTTAGTCTTTAATATGGTGAATTACATAGATTGATTTAATAATAGCTTTACTAAGACGTAATTCATAGAGCATAAAGTTTACCCTTTTAGAGGGTACAATTCTGTGGATTTTACTATATTTATAGAGCTGTGCACCCATTACTGCAATCAAAATGCCATAACATTTTCTTTACCCCAAAGAGAAACTCTGTACCTATTAGGAGTCATTCCCTACTTCCCCCCTGTCCCCAGGCCCTGGCAACCACCAATCTACTTCTACGGATTTGCTAATTCTGGACATTTCATATGAATGGAATCATACTCAGTGTGGTCCTTTGTGACTGGCTTCTTTGACTTAGCATGTTTTCAAGGTTTATCTATGTTATAGCGTATATCAGTATTTCATTCCTTTTTATGGCTGAATAATATTCTATAGTATGGATATACCACATTTTGTTCATCTATTTATCAGTTGATGAACATTTTGGTTCTTTCTACTTTTTGGCTATTACGAATAATGTTGCTATGAACATTTGTGTACAGTTGTTTGTGTAGACATATGTTTTCATTTTTCTTGAGTATATACCTAGGAGTGGAATTACTGGGTCATATGGTAACTCTGGGTTTAACCTCTGAAGAAATTGCCAGGCTGTTTTCCAAGTGGCTGTACAATTATGGGAAGGTTTTAAACTACAACTTCAATTTCTTTAAAAGATAGGGCTATTTAGATTATTTATTTCATCTTGAGTGAGCACTGATAGTTTATGTCTTCCACAGAATTTGTCACTTTCATGTAAGTTGTTGAATTTATTGGCATGAAGTTGTTGATATTTCCTTATTCTTTTAGTATCTGCAGAATGTGTAGAAATGTCCTCTCTCTCATTCCTAATGTTGGTAATTTGTGTTTTCTTCCTTTTTTTTTCCCTGATCAATCTAGCCTAGGTTTACCAATGCTATTGACTAGATTAGCTAATTTTTAAAAAATCTATGTGTGTCACTCTGTTATGTGGAAAATTACCTTCATCCAATAGTAGCCTCTAAATACACTACTAGGCAAGCTATCCCGGGGTTCATGGAATATAAAAGATCACACACCAAATCGAAGGGCTTGGATCACAAAGTTTATTAAGTCAACGTAAAACACACTGTGAGAAACAAGGGAGTGGAAATGGCTACGTTAAACAAACACTTAGGATAGGGACCAGTGGAACTGATAGGACTGTGCTACTGAAATCCTGGGGTGTGCTATGTTCCTAGGACTTCTGTCTTTCTCTTTCTGTGCTGTGTCAGCTTTTCCTGCTTGCGGGCAATGCAGATACAAAGACTAGAGTTGAGGTTCGAGCTAGGAGGTCCTATGTCAGTGATACATACTTGCTCTGTTGGAGACATGAAGTTATAGCCACAGTTGTAGCTTGTCAAATCATCTGTTGAACAGCCATGGAGGGCACATGGAGCCAGACTAGGTATCACTAATGGGTGGCCGAATTAAGGACTCATGAATATTGATATTGAATGGATCGTTGAATATTTAGTGCCCAGGCGCCCCTCATGTATGTTTACTACCTCATGTACTCTTGGTTCTTCTAGCCCCTTTTCATCAATGTTTAACCCACACATGTTCTATTTACTAATTCTGACCTTTACTTGATGTATCTTATGAGTTTATCCATCCATTTCTTATCGTCTACAGAATTAAATATATTAAAACTATACACCAAATGTCCTAAACTCTCCCCATCTGTTATTCCTTCATCTCTCTGTGACACACTCACCTACTTTGGACATGGTGTACACTGAATAAATCTTAAAAAAATAAGCAATACCCTCTTGTAGTCTTGCCATAGAAATATACTTATTCAAACAAAAAGTTCCTGTAGTTAAATACACGTGGGAACTATTGGGTTTCTTTACTGCAGGACTTGTTAGTGCCTTAACACACTCATGTAGGGGTACCTTTCGTAGTGTTCCCCAACTTACTGACCCATGGAACTCTACTCGAGGTATATATCTAGCAATTAGTGTTCTATAGAACACATCCTGGGAAATGCCCCCTAGGGGACTGCTCTGCGCAAGGCCTTAAAGAGGGCTGGGAAATGTAGATGTTTCCTAAGGCAGCCATAGACTAAGCAGTTGATTTGAAATTCCCTTGCGTACCTTATATAGACTTCAGCTTTTCTGGGTTAGAAATAAATCTATGGGGACTTCCCTAGTGGCACAGTGGTTAAGAATCCGCCTGCCAATGCAGGGGACACAGGTTCGATCCCTGGTCCGGGAAGATCCCACGTGCCGCGGAGCAACTAAGCCCGTGCGCCACAACTACTGAGCCTGCACTCTAGAGCCTGCACGCCACAACTACTGAACCCATGTGTCACAAGTACTGCAGCCTGTGTGCCTAGAGCCTGTGCTCCGTAACAAAGAGAAGCCACCGCAATGAGAAGCCTGCACATCTCAACAAAGAGCAGCCCCCCCTCACCGCAAATAGAGAAAGCCCGGGCACAGCAACCAAAGACCCAAAGCAGCCAATAAATAAATAAATAAAAAGATAAAGTTGAAGAAATTAAGAAACAAACAAACAAATAAAACTGAAGACCTCCTCTTCCACCAGGCTGGGAAAATATTAGTTTAATGAGACCTCAGGGAACCCAGATCTCTATGAAAAGGATCTCCCTGGTATGGTTACCCTGGACTGTCACGGGATTCTAAAGACTTGAAACTGAGTTTATTGGAGTCTCTGCCTTTGTCAATAGGAAGATAGCTGACTTAATCTAGTAGACAAAACGGGGGAAAGAAGTAGAGCCGATCACAAGGCTTCCACCCTATTGTGTGTGCTCCATTTCACATCCTCTGCCCCAGCACCGTCAACATGGAGGCAGGTACCCCCACTCCCGGCCCTCCCTCCCTCCCTGCGCTCAAGGACTGCCTTCTTGCCCCTCTTATATTGTCTTCCTGGCACCCTTCTCCCAATTTGTCTCCTGCCTAAATCCTGCTCACCCCTCAGATGGCAGTTCAAATGTTGTTTCCTCTGGCAAGTTTTACTTGACTCCTACAAACTAGGTTATGCTTCTCTCCCCATCACTTATCACAAGTGCAATTAATGTTATCTAATGATTGTCTCTGCCACTAGCTTGTGAGCTGCGTGAGAGCAGAAACTGACTAGTTGACTGTTGAATTACTAGCACATGGCACAGTGCAAGTGGTTAATAAAAATACCAGTTGAGGACTTCCCTGGTGGCGCAGTGGTTAAGAATCCACCTGCCAGTGCAGGGGACACGGGTTCGAGCCCTGGTCCGGCAAGATCCCACCTGCCGCGGAGCAATTAAGCCCGCGTACCACAACTACTGAGCCCGCAAGCCTAGAGCCCGTGCTCCACAACAAGAGAAACCACCGCAATGAGAAGCCCACGCACCGCAACGAAGAGTAGCCCTTGCTCGCCGCAACTAGAGAAAGCCCGCACACAGCAATGAAGACCCAACACAGCCAAAAATAAATAAATAAAATAAATAAATTTTTAAAAATACCAGTTGAATGAAAAACTCTATGTGCTGATACATTTTTGCTCATTTAAGTTAGGACTGTTCTGTCTTCCTCTGTCTTAGGTCAAAGTCTTCTCAATTCCCTTTATCGAGGCTCAGATCCTCCCGTATTCATTCCAAGAAATGCCTCTCTTATCTATTCCCTGATCAAAGTAGTAGTTGGCATCCCTGTATATGGGCTAAAGTCTCTCATGTAATCTGGAGCAAAGGAGCCTTGGAAAAGCAGGGCTCTCTGTTTAAAAATGAGGTGTTCAGAGTTCCTAGTGGCCTGAGACTCTGTAATGAATAGGTCTTGTGTACTCCCAAAGGCCAGCAAGAAGGAATGGTGTAGCTGTGGGCAGCCATGAAACAAGCTGTGTTCGCAGGTATGCTGCTGACGTCACTGGGAAATAATGCTGGGAAAGCCGTTCCAGGGTGGGGCTAGCTGTTCTCTGGAATGTTGGGAACACGGGCTCTACTCTACCCGCTCCTCAGCGGTAGAATAGTTACACTCAAGCAGCTTCAATCAGCTCCTCCCCAGAGTAGCTGCTTGCCTCGCATCCCTCCGGAAACTTACTCACATAACCATTCCTTAGCCTACCCCAAAGTCAGCTGCTTTCAAACAGAGTATGGATGTGATTAGGAAAATGTGGCCAGGGGCAAACAGGCTGGAGGTGAGGACAGTCTCCCTCTTGTATTCATTTTCTCTGAGACAGGACTTTTTCTGAAGTGCCAGATGCCTTGAATCACTGATGGAGATCTGCATCGCAAAGGGGAAAGAATGCGGCTCTGCATTCACAGAGCTGAATTTTACCCCCTGACTCAACGGGATCATGTGATGCAAGCCCTTAGGAGGCTGTAGTGCTCAAAATATGGTAGCCGCTTAACTCTCAGGTGCTGCTTGGGTCTTCTGAGTCATCTGCACCTCCTGCATTTGGAACATCACACCGAATGAAAACGACCTGTTCACTTTTCTCTTTCTTCTGCTAGACTGTTAACACCTAGAAAAGTGCCTTCCAGGTCCCGTGGTACATTCACATTTGTTGAGTGGTTATGACATCAAGCACTGTGTGCTTTACCTGGATTACTTCATTTAATTCTCAAAACCCTATGGAGTTAGGAATTATTGTTATCCGCCTTTTATAGCTGAGGAAATGGAGGCAGCAAGAGGTTAAGTAACTCACCCAATGTGACATATCTAGTAAGCGGTATATATGGCTGGTCAGGTTCCAGAACCTGTGCTCTTTACACGCTCCTGCACCACTTCATCCTCAGTCTGTGTTTTCCTCGTTTTTCTCCACTTATCCTAATACCACCATGGAGCATACCATCCCTATCACCTCCTCCTGTGTGGGAGGGGCTATATTTATTCTGTGATTCTCTTTGTACTAGCCTAACACAATGCCTTATAAAATTGAATGCTTTTAATCGCCTCTCCACTTGTCTCGTGCTGGGTTTAGGTACCAGTTATGCTCTTTCACAGAACATTTCTTGTTGTCATTGTCAGCCTGGATGCTAGACTGAATGGACCACTATGCAGACCCTTTATGTTTTGTGTTCTTAATGACAACCATCTGTCTCCTAAAGCAATTGAGATCTTCAGTTATGAGGACAAAGGAAAAACTGACGCTAGGCACAGCCCTATGATACTGTTACATGTCTCAGGAATCAGTCACACTGAAGCCTGGCCTTTCTACCTTTCTCAGAGGGAGTCTGGGTGAAACTGGGGTTTCCTTTCACTATTAGGTGCTCAGGCCCCATATGCTTTAACAAGTAAATTGTACATACAAAAGAGTATTACATATCTTTGGAGTTAAATAAATAGAACGAATACTCATGTATAGCCCTCACCCCACTCAATAGAACATTATCAGACTCTAACAAGTCCTCCATGTACCCATCCCAGTTGCATCTCCTTCCAACCCTCCCCCTGGTAATGCTAATATGCTTTTCATTATACAGAGTATGGGCTGTTTGAGAGCAATAATTTTCTGATGAGTAAGTCAGATGTGATTCCCAAGTACTTTGTTATGAAAGGTACTAGCAGCAAATGGATATTCAAACTTATTTTGAGATTTCACTTTCTATTCAATCGGATGTTTTCAGTGAGCTGTTTCCGATTCTAACTTCACAACCACTGCAGCCTAATAGTGTGCTGAGAACAGATGTGCCACTAAATTGTGGTCAACATGCAAAACTGATTTTTACCACCGTGGGGGACATGTACTTTTATGGCAGTGCTGTCGGAATGCTAAGCTAAGAAGCCGCTGCCTGTGGTAAAGGGCAGGACTCAAACTGCAGGAGGGACGAGGGAGTGTGCTAGCATACCAGCACCGAGGAAACATGGTTTCCAGCAACTCCAAGTACTTCGCCATGCAGCCATGTGAGAGAACTTGATCGTTCTGAGAACTTGGTCGTGGCAGCAGACATTCTACCAACAGCTTGATGAAGACTAGCGTGGCAACCCCTGAAGCACTGAAACCTTACAGGAGATCCCAAGTTCTAGTATTAAAAAATGTGCTTAAATAGCAAAAACTGGAAAACTATTACTACAGCCAACAGATATTTCTGAAATGGTTTAAGTTTTCATCATTTATTTCCTGCCACTAATGGACCCTATGAAATAATAATTTCACGGTCCCCTCCCCTCCACCATTATTGTGAATTAGAAACACTCGTGTCAGCCCAGGACTGGAGGAAATGAAATGCAGTTCTACCAGAGATTTAGTGATGTTTGTATGTAGCAGCTAAAGACCCCCAAAATTGGACATGATTTTCAGTGCTACTGAGTTTGTGAGAAGATTAAATTAGGAAAGAACTTGGAGCTTTAAGGGAAATTGCTTTCAGAATGGGGGAAAAAAAACACATTTGAGGCTATGAGGCAAGAACCTTTGGACAGATGCCCAGAAAAGTAGGAAGCCTTATTCCCATCTCCCCTTCTCTATCTAGCTTCTCTGTTTAAAAAAGGCATGGCTTCCTGTTCTGGGACTAGAATGTGCTCTCTTCTTTGGGGATTTTCTGAAGACAATTGTGGCTGCAATTAAGTGACTGGGATATTTTTCTTCACCTTTATAAGATGCAGTATAAGTTGCACCCTAGATAATATATGTGAAGGAAAGGTTAATTCTATGCTAAAACATGTTTAGGATGTTTTTTATCTCAGGAAACAAACATGGAAAATCTTCACTTGCATTCTATTTTGTTATAGTTAAGATAACCATATAATTTATCCTTAAATCCGGGACACTTTTGAGAATGCAAGGAGGGTACTGTTAATAATTACGCCTGGACAACATAAACCAGAGTTGTCCCAGGCAAACTGGCATGTACGGCCACTTATAAGGCAATCTTTGTGTTTAATAAATATATCATCACATTGTGTAAATTTTAGCCTTCAAGCTTGACAATCTGATTTTTTTAAAAAGCATTAACAGTGATACTATATATTAGATGTGTAATCTTTTAGTTAATGCTAGTACACTAAATAGAATCCCTCCAAGAAAGAATGTTCCATTTTTCCCTCCTGGTGCTTTGAGTATTTTGAGCATTATTATCTGTTTTATAGATAAGGTAAATCAGCACAGGAAGCTAGTCAATTGTACCAAATCACAGGCTGAGCTCAAAACTAAAAACTCTGCCCTTGAATCCCTAGCAATTGTGCTGCTCACTGAACCATGAAAAACTGCATTCTAGAATTGGATCAGATTTCTATTACGGACTCGCCAGAGGTGGAGACTTGTTACCACCTTTCAGATAAGACGTCTTGTGAAGTTTGTCAACAGGCTTCTCCTAGTTTACCTTAATCTTCTTCATCCCCCTTCTATAAAGAGCCCAAGTACTGAGTCCTGATCGTTAGTCATGTAGTTTGGGCTTTTTTAGTAAAGATTTCTTTGCGCAGTCAAGAAGGGATCCAGGTATTCATTAAGTTTAGTACTTGGGATTTTTCTGTGTTGCAGTAACTAAGCAACAGTTTAGATGTTTTAACTTAGCATGTCCTGCATCGGCAAGTTTAAAAAAAGAACTGTCAAGCCATACTCGGTAGAACCTCCCTTGGACTCTCCCACCCTCTGTACAGTTCCTGTACATCTTAGCTGCTCATCTACTACTAACAGAAACCTCTTTTGTCTCAGCCGCTCTGACAGCCTTGTCCAAGCCTTTCCCACTTTGGGGCAGCTGGATAAACAGTGTCTTCAATCATCGGTAGGGCTGAAACCAGTGATTTGATCATCCAGGACCTTTTGTAACAATTCTCACATCCATATTTTAACCTACTCTTAATGCTACACCTCTGAATATTATTTGTCTTTGTTTGTGAAACTACAACTCTCCAAGTTAGCACTTTAAGAACTGTGCTTATTCACCAGACACTAAGGATATACATTTCAAACAAACACTAGATTTTTAAAGTGAGTATCTAATGAAACTTATTCAGTGACATAAACTGTGTGAAAGGTCGGCTACATAACATTCAATACATGTTAGATGGATTTGACTTTCCAGGTATACAATTTTGGAAGCAGAACTACAGCACTAAGGCAACCATGGCAGGCACGTGTAAGATGGAGAACCTGTTCTTAGGAAAGCAGCATTCTGCAGCAAACTGGAACAGAACAAAGCTTTGTGATCGGTCACACCTAGGATTCTCAGTTCCATAACATACCAGCTATGTGATCTCTACCTCTTAGCTGTAGTTTCATCATCTGTAAAATGAGGATTAAGAACTGTCCTTGTCTTAGAGGTTTGTTGTCTTAATTGGGACAGTGCATTTCAACAGTCAACTAGACTTGTCTTCTCCTAGATTGTGTATATCTCAAATGCAGGGTGTTAAAGAGTTCCATGAGCTAAAGTATGTAAAGTGTACAGAAGAGCTATAGTTACTAGCTCCCAGGAAATGAAGCTGGGTAAGAAGTAGGACAATACATGAAGCTCAGTTTAACTTGGCCTCTTTATCTAAAAAGTTAACCAGTTGAGTGTTTTCCTAGTTTTCCCATAGCTTTGGAATCTACTCAGTGGTTAAGGGGACAAGAACAAGTCAGGATGTCTTGTGGAACAGAAAAGGCAAGGGTCTAGATTGGTAATCAAGGAACTGCATATAAAGGGTACTGGATATCTGAGCAAAATATAATCTAGTGGACAAACCTTGTTTTGATGCCATTGTCATGTAAGGAGACCTTGGGATTTACTTAACCTTTTTTTTTTTTTTTTTTTTTTGCGGTACGTGGGCCTCTCACTGTTGTGGCCTCTCCCGCTGCGGAGCACAGGCTCTGGACGCGCAGGCTCAGTGGCCATGGCTCACGGGCCCAGCCACTCCGCGGCATGTGGGATCTTCCCGGACCGGGTCATGAACCTGTGTCCCCTGCGTCGGCAGGCGGACTCTCAACCACTGCGCCACCAGGGAAGCCCTACTTAACCTCTTTTAAAGATTTCCTTATCCCTAAAAAAAAAAGGCTGTCTTTTAAATCTACCTACCTATCTTTAAGGAATGCTCATCCAAATGACCATCTTAAAAAATAAGGCCTAATATAAAACAAGGCAGAGCAAAAACTTATGTTAAATAATCCTCTTTTCTTGTGTGACACTAACACTTTAAGCATAGCTTAGAATTCTAGATGGATGGAGATTCGATTGATTTTAGCTAACCTCAACTAGGAGATGTGGTCATCTACAATAGTTAAGAATTTAAAAGCAGCAAAACTTTGTGTCCCCTCAAACACCTTATCTGTAAGTGCTATGAACCAAATTGTGCCCCTGCCACCCTAATCCGTGTTTAAGTCCTAACCTGCAACATGATGGTATTTGGAGATGGGGCCTTTATGATGGGATTAGTGTCTGTATAAAAGGGGACAACTGAGAGCTTGCTTCTCTCTCCACATGGGAGGAAACAGTGAGGAGCCGTCTGCAAGCCAGGAAGAGCTCTCATCGAAACTGAGAACTGAACTAGCTAGCACCTTGATCGTGGACTTCCTAGCTTCCAGAACCATAAGAATTTATACTGTTTAAGCCACCCAGTCTATGATATTTTGTTATGGCAGCCCAAACTGCCATACAGTGGAACTGCTCTAGAGAAAGCAGAGAGGAACTAAGCTGACCCTGCTTTGTCTCCTCCTCGTTCTGGGAATCCCAGAGAACTGCAAGATACAGTATGAAAAGAAATTGTTTAATGCATCAACATAAAAACCTGCCCTCATTGAGAATACTGTTCAAATGCGATAGGAACAAACTCTATGAGAAGGCCCAAATTCTCTTCTGGTATTAGAATTCTATTGCCTTGTCTTATCTAAAATAAATGAGCTTATAGTTAGGATTCTATTTTGCAAAAGGACTGTTGCAAAAGGACTAGTTGTAAGTTTTAAAATGGTGGTAAAAAAAGAACTTGCTTGTGTCAGGTACCCAGGCAAGAATGTGTTGGTCAAAGGAATGTCATTTCACGATGGGAAACCCCCAGCCCTGCTCCAGAGTGATCTTATATTTCACTATCTATTTCACAGCTCCACTTTAGGTGGGTACTTTTAGGAGATATGTTAAGACATCAAATGCAACTTTAAAAATTTATGTTTTTTTTGTCCAAAGGCAAAAAGCAGAAATCCTTTCCGAAAACAGAATATACCACAAATTATTCACTTGTTTATAGCCCCACTCACAATGGGTTTCAAGAAAGGCTAGCAAACCCCCTGTGGAAAGAAAACAGCAACTATACACCAAGTTTAATAATGTGACCCTTACTACAGGCATAGCAGTAGCTTTCATAAAAGAAAGCGGGGTGGTGGCAGCAGGGGCAGATAAGGAAAGTTCCCTGACTTCATGTGTAGATAACTTGGTTACAAAGCAAGGCTAGCCTTGAAGGGAGAAAAGGAAATCCTCACAGTGGACAATGTGTTGCTGAAAGATGGTTTGTGGAGGAGGGGTTGTTCCCAGGCAGCCTATTTAAATGCCTTAGTGAATGCCAGATCACATACAGAGGGATGTCTCGGGCTGTTTTTCTTTCTCTCTTTATGACAACAAATTTGCAGTTAATCAAGCTTTGGACTTGCTCTGGGAAGCCCAGAATTGGGCTTAAAGATTAAAATAAATGGAAAAACTGTGAAACCATGAAAATACATTTAAAAAAAAAAAAACTTTTCAGGTGTAATACACAAAAGCAAACAAGTTTATCTTAAAAAATATCAAGTATCACATCCATAGACTATTCCTAATTATAATTACGTCTTAAAGCAACATTTGTCTTTGTTTACAAATACAGCAGCAGGTGATAAAACCTAACATCTCAAACAGATTGCTTACAGTTCATAATACAAACAAATGTATATGTGTCAAATCACATTTTAGGCAGTTTAACTTAAAATGCATAGACAATTACATACATTAAATTTGTCATTATTAAGTCAATGAAAAAAATCACAATATCAAGAAAAAATACAAAAATATCAAGGAAAAAAAATGCTTTATAGAACACGCGTAAGAAGTCAAGTTTACTTAATGGCAATAAATCAGGATCTACTAATCAGTGACAGGCAGTGAAAGTGCCTTTATCCAGGGGAAAATTACAGGAAAAACATCCCATTACTTTGCACTCTTGATAGTTGCACTGACAAACACTACAGTCTTGAAAGCATTTTCTTACTTTAAAAAAAGGTATGCCCTACTTTGTTCTTTAAATGCTCAAAGGCTAGTCTATAAATTCCACCAGCGGCAATACTAAAATATGTTTGTCCAGGTAAACTAATACTGGATGTACTCATCAATTCTGTAATGCCTCCCCCTAGGCTGTAAGCCTCTGAAAGACAGGCATTCTCTTCGTCTCTGTATCTCTGGCATCTGGCAAAGCACCTGGATCATTGACATCTGAGTGTCTGCTGAATGAATGCAGTTTTCAGATGCTGTCTGTTGCCAGAAGCTTGCATGGCCATTTCTTTAATACTGATTATTTTATTGGCAATTTTTGTTTTACTTGGCAGAATTCTGAAAATAAAACAGTGTCTGTCTTCAATACTAAATATTGCTTTATTAAGATAAAATTATAGTCTTCCCTGAAAGCCACCCACCACTTTCTATGCACAGTACAGTGGATCAGTGTGATTCATCTGAAGCAAGCCTTACGCTTTTCAAAAACTTGAACACTTGAAGGTCTGTGCTTAGGTTGAATTTCCAAGGTTTATAAACCAGGCATTTTATAAATCTAGCACTAGATTATTCAGGGTGAGGAAGGAAGACATTGGCACGAATCTTTTGGAAGTGTAGGCAACTGATTGATATGCAAACTAGGCACAGTATTTTAACTGAAACTCTGAGTAGAGCTATGTTGATACGCACAAATAGTTTCAAAAGCTGTACATCTGACTACAACAGGTAGCACTAATAACTGTGAGGTAAAAAAAGCAGGGGAAAAACTGACTTCTTTCCTAGAAAATATTCTAATATCCCATTGTAGTGGTATGACAGACCAAGGCCCAAAATTCACCCCCTTTCTTCTCTGCCCTTTTATTATTCTCTACTGAAAACAATAAACAGTAAAACTGACAAAGAATGAAGGAGGCCCTTGGGTAATTAAAAAAATGTATTGTCTATTCCCAAATAATCAATATATTACTTTACCGAAAACAGGGCTATGGAGTCACAGCTGTAAACAGCCATCTTCAAAAGCATGAAAAAGTGTCAGGCCGGGTCCAGTTCAGACAACCCAAGGCATTGTAAGCACTCCTTTAAGGAGCCTTCATTCTCGAGGACTGAGTGTGTGAATGAGGACCTAAGGTCTATACTTTAATTTTTCATTGTCATTTTTAGGCTCAAAATTTCAAAATCTAAGATTCTAACTTCAGAGACACTATTTCTCAACACATCTCAACTACCTCCATCAAATTTATCTTAAAATTCCTGCTCTGAAAGTCCAAATGGCAGCATATTCCATACTTCATATCCCTTTAAGACCAAACATACTTTCTAACAAGCAGTCTCTTCCACAAACCAATCTCAGCCTAGCATAACTTGTTTTAAAAGCAACATTATTCCCTTGTAAAGACAAAAACCTTCTTAGATGCTTTCCTCCATTCCTCCCTTGAAACAACTTCTGCTTTTCTTAACTCCACCCTGAACCTAAAAATACCTTTTGCCCCCAAGTACCCACAAGAATTGAGATGCCCCTCCCTCAAGTTGAGAAATGATGCTTGAAAATTAAAAAGAATGTAAAAGTAAATTCTATTCCCTTTGATTTCAATTCTTATATTTAAAAAAAATTTCCCAAAAATCAGTTGGAAATCCTCAAAAAGCCAAGTTTAAAACGGCAGTATCATCTAGGACACACTGGGCAGTATGGGTCACCAGCAGTTGATATACTTATAAGGGGTAATAATTCCAAATCTTGTATTCATGGCCCTTTAAATCCTTTAGCATAAGATTTTCTCTGATAGTAAATGGTCTCCACAATAAGAGGTTCCCAAACTTGCTACCTATTCTTCTTGTAGTCAAACGTTATCCTCTCTAGTGTTAAATATTTTATCTAAAGCCAGAGTTGTCAACTTATTCCAAGGTAGGACAACCAAAATAACCAAAAGGAGAGATATCTTTGCTGCCATCTCACTTTGCCTTTCATCCCTCCAGAGTTAGCTGACATTATGATATTGATTGATAAGTTAAGCTATGACACCTTCTAAGGCTACTGCCTTATAAACTGAAGGCTACAACAGATTCCAAGAGTGTTGCAGATAGCTGCCACTTGTCCCTGCAAAGAAGTGAAAGAAAGACTGTGCCACTATGAAAGGGCTGTCTAACATTCCCCAGTCTGAAAATATCTAAACAAATTAGTTTCAATTCTGAAAGCCTGAATCTATCATCTACTTAAGGGAGGCCTGAAGACTGAATGTTCCTCTCAAAGGTGACAATCTTGCTTTCTTAAAAGGAGGTAGCTATCAAGCCATTAAATTGGCAGCATTTGGCATTCTTGACATTTTAACTGTAAGAGAAATAAACTACTAAATATTTTATTTCTAAGCAAAGGTAAGAGCTCCAGCATAAATCTCTCATATACTGGTCAAGAAAGTCACAATACATTTTAGGAACCTAATGAATACATTCAAAATTTGACA
Source organism: Orcinus orca (assembly GCF_937001465.1). Taxonomy (NCBI): domain Eukaryota; kingdom Metazoa; phylum Chordata; class Mammalia; order Artiodactyla; family Delphinidae; genus Orcinus; species Orcinus orca. The sequence goes on along the minus strand of NC_064560.1, from coordinate 155,904,318 downwards.
AATAACATGGTCAGTTCTATCCCAAATCTAAAAATCAGATTTAAAGATAAGGTGCCAAAAAGCTATTCTGGAGGTTACAAACACCACTTATTTTTAAGTAACACAGTCACACTGCTTTAAACTCAATTGCAGAGATCTACACTTTATCATTATTCTCAGTGTCAGAGCTAGAGAATAATTTTTGAGGATGGCACTCATTCTTCTACCTATTTACCTGTCTTACCTGTCAACAAATACAGAACTGAACTGTCAGCCACAAGCACGTTACAAACAGATCCAGGAAAACTATGCAAGAGACGATGACATAGCTTAACCAGACTCTGAAAGACGTAACGTGTTTCGATCACACTTGTACAAAGAGAACAGTCATGTCTGTATGACTAAGGTTCTCTAAACATAACTTCTGTGTTTGTGATAGACCCCTAGAGTGTGCCAGTTTTCTGCGTCAGGATGGAATGAAGGGAAGTGCTCCTTCTAAAGAACCGAGGGGGAGGGGACTACAGGAAGACTCCTGTAGAAGAGTGTTTTGTAGGACTGCAAATTACTTGTTACTATGAAGCAGTTCCTAGGGTCTCTTCTAGTTTGAGGTTCAAGACAAAGGAGAGAAATATTTCCGTCCTTGAGCTCTTTCCGAAGTAATATGGACACATCATAATCTATTCTACAAGTACAAAGAGATCACCAATTCTCTAAGAATATAATTTACATATACATGTTAGCCTGCATTAAAAAGAAAAGTTTCCATAAAGGGCAGATTTTAGAGCTGTATGACCCATATGGCTAAAAATAAATCAGGTGGAACTCAAAATGAAGTTTTTACTAAAAGCTCAAGGATAAAAATGAACTCAACATCTGACAATAATTACCAAGTTTTAAAATGTATATCCAAAAGATAACCTCAGAAGGACCAGGTTTATTTATCCTATAGATAGAGCAGCTCAAGATGTTGAGAGGCATCATTTGTTTAAATTATGACAATGTGATTGTTTTCAAAGTGTGTTTATTTAGGGGAAAAAGTGATAAGTATTTAGTTTCATAATTTAAACAAATCGAAAATCTGTTTTAAACAAATTGTATCAAAGAGCTATTCAATATACTTAATTACTTTAACTTTCCATAAAAACCGAATAAAAATCACATTTGAATGATTTACTTTTACATTTTTATCTGATTGTTTCCATCAGATGTACTATACATCCAAGCACAAGAGGCAGATATCTTCTGAGAGGTGCAAGAGTTGTTCTTTCATGAATGCCCTCTAAGAATAGTGAAACAGCAATTTTTATATATGCATTCAAGTGCATATATATATATGTACTTCAAAAAGCAAAGCGTCATCTCTTCATCCATTGTTAACTTAATGGTAAGACTGCAATAGAAAAAAGAAAAAGTAAACTTCTAGATTTTGTAAATGGAGTTGATTAACTCCTTGCTGTGGCTTAAAATAAACTTATTGCTTAATAAAGCCAAACAGCTAATCATCTCACTTATTCTGGCATACAATTTACAAAAATAATTTTTTAAGACAATATATAGAGAGCAAAAAGTTACACTAATGAAAAGAAGTTTTAGGGGCACTTTATTAAGGTATTTCTCCTTTACAATTGAGGTGGATGTTTGATTAATCTGGTTGGAGATCTGATTAGTACTTTGTTAAGAATAAATAGATTTTTTCGCCCCTATGGAGCATCTGACTTGGCTCAGTTCATAGGGAAACAGGGTGCTTTTCTATTTGGTCATACGCCCAAGAAAGGGTCCTCAACTAAGATGTCAACCCTACTCCAGCCTGGCTGACAGTAAAGCACACAGCATTACATATAATTGGCAATGCAGAGATTGGTATAATCTTGAGATCAGTACTGTTAAGGATCTAACAAAACCTTGGCTGAGAAACACTATGGACAGTTGCATGAAAGATGCGCAACGTTACACATTCACTGCCCTGGATTCTCTAAAAATCTACCTGTATATCTAGCCAGACTGGCAGAGATTACTTTTAGTGAACTTGTGCTTTGGTGTGATGCTATAAAACAGTACTGAGAAATGTTAAAAAAAAAAAAATCCAATGAAACACATCTTTGAGTTTACCTCAAGGATGCTGTTGAGGACACTGCTTACTACATTACAAAGTCTTTGGGGATATTTGGGGAATTTTTCTATTTTTAGTACCAGGAATATTGTTTTCATCCTTTTAAATGCTTTACCTAAGTTTACCTGAAGTTTGAAAGTTACCCTTTTTTAATATACACACACCTTTTTAAAAAAGGTTTAAAAGCTTTCTAATCTTCCATCCGAAACTGGAGACAATCTTTCAGTTGTGCTTATGGGACTATTACTGCATGTTAAATAACAAATTAAACACTCACATGGGGGCCACCGGGCATCGGTGGAGCACCGGAAGGTCCTGAAGGCACTTGAAAAGGATTGTTGGGACTGGGATAGAGTCCTGGTGTGGGATATGATCCTGCAGGGGCAGGATATGGCGCTGGTGGTCCCCAGGCTCCTGGTGGAACAGTGCCCCATGGAACAGGTGGTGCAGCCCCTGGTGCTTGGGGAGGAGGAGGGGCGGGATACGGCCCTGGAGATGGATATGGCATATTAGGGGTAGGATACTGCCCTCCCATTCCTGGTGCCCAAGGTCCAGAAGACATGGATCCCCATGGACCTAAAGGACCAGCTGCAGCTGGATCTGTGGGCGCACCATAGGGTCTTGGAAGCTCTGGAAAGGGCATATTTGGTGTCGGATATGGCCCTGTGGGGCCAGGGCCTGGCACAGTTGGGGCTGGATAAGGACCACCAGGTGGGGGGCATGATGGTCCAGAAGGAGGAAAGGGTGCAGGGGGTCCTGGAGGTGGTCCGGTGGGAGGCACAGAGGGATACATTCCTGTTGGTGCTGGTCCAAAAGGCACAGTGGAGGGTGTTGCACTTGGTGGGAGTCCAGATGGCACAGAAGGTGGAGCACTTGGGTTATTCCAAGGGTTGGAACCTGGCCAGCCTTGAGGAGGTTGGCCGGGTTTTGTATTGCTCACAGCAGAGGTTTTGGCAGGGGAGTGTTCAGGTAGCGCATCTGCCAACTGGAATACAAAACAGGCATGTCTTACTGACCTTATTCAGGGACAAGCAATGCCAAACATAATTACAAACCCATAAAGGATAGTAAGCTATAGGGTCAGGGATTCTTCAAAAGCCAAGCTGTTCAGTTTTTTAAAAAACAACTCATTTAATACAAAATTTAGGAGTTACCTCAAATAGCAGCTTTACAATGCAAATTCCTCAGAGAAGCTCAAGTTTTCTAAATACAACTGATTAACATAGTGTGATCTCGATCCTGGCTTTACCTCAAACAAGTTATATACCCTCTCTGAGCTTCAGTTTCCTCATTTTCAAAACAACAGTTTAGGGTTAACCTGAGGCCTAAATGAGATAACTCATTTAATGCACTTAACACAGTGCCTGGTATGTAATTTTCAATAAATGTTGGCTATTATTAACACTATCAGGTTAAAAGAGAACAGAAGTAACCCTTTAAAAAATTTTTTACTTAAGGATTCATAAAGAAATAAATATGACAGAATGCATTTTCAAACATAGCTAAGTAAATTAGGGCAAATCATCTATCAAAATCACATGCTAAAAAAACAAAAACAAAAACCAAGAATCACAAAATGCATCTCTTTTACATTGGAAGACTTAGGGCCCACAGTTAGGACCATGTCTTTTTTCTAAGAGCCAAAAAACTTATGAAGAGTAAATGCATCAACTTACCGAAAATTCATCAGACATTTTCCTAAAAACAAGACCAAACAAAAAAAAAAAAAAGAAAGAAGGAATATTTCAAAACCAGTGTTTAATTTCTTATATATTCTTTAAGGAACTATGCATACACTATTTTTACTTAAATGGAATCTTAATCATTTATATAATGATTTTCTTTATATAGGAAAAATTTCCATAATAGTTCATACACCTCTGTAAACTTCATCCCTTTTTACTGGCTGCACGTCATATAAAAGTGATCCATAATTTAGTTTACAGTCTCAAGTTGGTGGCAGTTTAGATTGTTCACAGTTTGAATTGTTTTAAACAATGACACAGTGAACATCTTTCAACACCTATCTTTTCGAGTCTATCACCAGGAAAAAGTACAGAAGTGAAATACATAGTCAACAGGTAAAGTCATCTAAGATCCATCTCAAAGAGCCCATGCCAATTTACACTCTACCTTTTAAAACTCCTCTTCACCACTGGATGTTATTAAATTTATAAATCATTTTCCATTATAATAGGTTAAAAATTGGCATCTTGTTTTAACTTACATTTCTTTAAGTGGAAAGTAGAGCATCATTTAAATTTAATACCACATTTAGACTTCTTTTTCTGTGAATATGCTCATGCCCTTGGACCACTTTTATCAATTTTTATAACTGAAGTATAATTAACTTTCAATAAAATGCACGGATCAGTGTTCAGGTAAACAAGCTCTGACAGTTGCATATGCCCCTGTAACCATCCAAGACAGAACATTTCCTTCACTCCATAGGTTTACTCATGCCACATTCCAATCAATTCCCCTTTACCACTCAGCAATCACTTTCTTAGTTTTCGCTTGTTCCTTGACTTCACATAAATAGAATAACACAGTATGAACTCTATTTTGACTTTGATCATTTTACTACTTAGTAGTACATCTTTTTTTTTTAATGCTTTGTAAGACACTAAGGAAATTAGATGTCTGTCATATGAGACAAAAAAATTCACCTATGCCTTCTAATAGTACTTCTATGGTTTAACTTGTTTAAAATCTTTCTGTTCTTTCAAACAACAATTACTGAATAATCTATCTTATTTCAACAGACTTCACAAGCTACTTTTTTAAAAAAATTTATTTATTATTTTTTTATTTTTGGCTGCGTTGGGTCTTCGTTGCTGCGCATGGGCTTTTCTCTAGTTGCAGTGAGGGGGAGCTTCTCTTGTTGCGGAGCACAGGCTCCAGAGCGCAGGCTCAGTAGTTGTGGCGTACAGGCTTAGTTGCTCCACAGCATGTGGGATCTTCCCGGACCAGGGCTTGAACCCATTTGACAAGCTACCTTTAACACATTATACGGTTGCTATTGACAACAAACACTGTATATACATACATACACACATATATGTAAATATATCATGGAACAGGCACCATGCTAAGTGCTTTAGGTGTATAATCTCGTTTAATAGATGCAGATTCTATTACCACTCCCAGTGTACAGCTGGAGAAAAGGAAGCTTAGCAAGTTACCCTGTTTAAGGTCAGAGCTAGTGACAAGCAGAGAAGAGATTCAAATCCAGGTATCGTCTGACTGCAGAGCCAAGGCTCTTTTTTTTGTTTTTTAAATATATATTTTAAATAAATTTATTTATTTATTTATTTTTGGCTGTGTTGGGTCTTCATTGCTGTGCATGGGCTTTCTCTAGCTGTGGTGAGCAGGGGCTACTCTTCTTGACGGTGTGTGGGCTTCTCTCGTTGTGGAGCACAGGCTCCAGGCACGCAGGCTCAGTAGTTGTGGTGCATAGGCTTGGTTGCTCCGCAGCATGTGGGATCTTCCCGGACCAGGGCTCGAACCTGTGTCCCCTGCATTGGCAGGCAGATTCTTTTTTTTTTTTTTAAATAAATTTATTTATTTATTTATTTATTTTTGGCTGCATTGAGTCTTCGTTGTTGTGCGCGGGCTTTTCTCTAGTTGCGGCAAGCGGGGGCTACTCTTCGTTGCGGTGCACTGGCTTCTCATTGTAGTGGCTTCTCTTGTTGTGGAGCATGGGCTCTATGTGCGTGGGCTTCAGTAGTTGTGGCACTTGGGCTTAGTTGCTCTGTGGCACATGGGATCTTCCTGGACCAGGGCTCAAACCCCTGTCCCCTGCATTGGCAGGCGGATTCTTAACCACTGCACCACCAGGGAAGCCCCCAGAGCCAAGGCTCTTAACCACCAAGTCATAGAGCCTCCATCATTTCCCAAAGGTATTGTGAACTCTATTCTTTCCTACTGATCCACACTATAACATCTCATCTTATCAGGGCAGCTTTAAATTTTAAACAAATTTTATGACCTACTATTACTGTTTATTTCAGATTTTCCTGAATATTTTCATGCTTATTTTTTTCTAGATCATTTTGTAAAAAAACAAAACAAACAAAACACAACAACACAACAAAAAAACACATTAAATTTACAGATTAATTTAGGGGACATTTCATACATTTAAAGTATAAAATATTCTCATTCAAGAACAAGGTATGTCTTTCTAGTTCCCATCACTGTCATTTATTATCACTCAGTAGTTATTTTTTTTTAATAAATTTATTTATTTTACTTTTGGCTGCGTTGGGTCTTCATTGCTGCGTGCGAGCTTTCTCTAGTTGCTGGTAGCGGGGGCTACTCTTCGTTGCGGTGCATGGGCTTCTTATTGCGGTGGCTTCTCTTGTTGTGGAGCACGGGCTCTAGGCACGCGGGCTTCAGTAGTTGTGGCACATGGGCTCAGTAGTTGTGGCTCATGGGCTCTAGAGCGCAGGCTCAGTAGTTGTGGCACACGGGCTTTGTTGCTCCGCGGCATGTGGGATTTTCCCGGACCGGGGCTCGAACCCATGTCCCCTGCATTGGCAGGCGGATTCCCAACCACTGCGCCACGAGGGAAGTCCCCACTCAGTAGTTTTTAAAAATCAAGACTCCTACACATTTTTTGAGTTAGATTTCTAAATGGTAAACATTTTCTTGTGGTTGTAAATTGGTTCTTCCATTATATTTTCTAATTGGTTGTTCATATATGGGAAAGCCTTTCAAATTTTAGTGTGTTACTTTTGTAAGCAGTGACATTATTGAATTATTTTATCCTGAAAGTCTCTCAGTTGACTCTCTGGAATCTGCAGATAAAGGATTATGCCATTAGCAAAAAATAATTTTACCTTCTCTTTGCAGTATTTACACCTCTTTTCTCTTTGGCCTAAGCTAGGACTTAAACAACAATGAAATATTAAATGAGATAGTGTGAGCACAGTAGTCTTCTTCTCAACTCTCCTGGCAATGCTTCTAATGTTTATATATGACTCATTTTTAGTTTTGAGATTTAAAAAAAATTACAGTAAGGAAGTTTCTATCTATGCCTATTTTGCTAGACTTATTTATTCCTATTTTGCTAGTTAAAAATAAAAAATCCAACACTGAATTTCTTCAGATGATTTTTTTTGGCATCTAATGAGTTGATCTTGCAGTTCTTCTCCTTTGTCCCATCAATCACAATATAGTTACATATATATTGCTTAATATTGAGCCATCCTTGCATTTACAATTTTATTATTTATGATTTGGTTATCATGAGGAATGATAAAGAAAATGAACAGGAAGCCTACTGCTGCAACTGCTATAACCCTGCTCTTAATTCATAATATTAAAAAACACATCATGAATGTACAGCAAATACAATTACCTAGTCATTCCCATGTTAAGGTTTGTTTTACACTAAAATGTCACATCACACAATAGTCAATTCTTAGGACTAAAGTTTATCCATGCACAAGTTTAAAGTCTACCTAAGACTAACATTCTTTTCAAACAGGGTGAGCCTTTTCGAAACAGAAAATAGTTCTGTATCAAAGTTCACACTAATTCTGGAGCAGAAAACCTAACCAACTAAGCAACTCAATGAATTTCACGTGGTCTTACAGTTTGGGTTTTCAGAATTACTCATCTCCCTCTTCGTTTTTGAAAAACTATCGTTAATTAATCATAGCATTACATTAAAATATATTCCATTAGTTAATAATATCAAACTGATTCACAACTCTGGCTTTCAAAAGTTTAAATTCAAAATCAAATCCTGGAAGACAGAGGAAATAATAAAGCCCTGACCAAAGGGATTAGAAATAAGTCACTTCCTGTTCTACAGAACTGCATAGTAAAGTGACCTGCTCTCCATGTCTAGAATAAACAGTGTTCATATTAATTGGAAACATTCCAATTCATTACTTGGAGAATACTTTCATCATAAAAAGGTTAAAAAATAGAGTTGGGGGCTTCCCTGTTGGCGCAGTGGTTGGGAGTCCGCCTGCCGATGCAGGGGACGCGGGTTCGTGCCCCGGTCCGGGAGGATCCCACATGCCCGGAGTGGCTGGGCCCGTGAGCCGTGGCCGCTGGGCCTGCGCGTCCGGAGCCTGTGCTCCGCAGCGGGAGAGGCCACAACAGTGAGAGGCCCGTGTACCGCAAAAAAATAAAAAATACAGTTGGACATCACTATTCCAATATGAGAAGAGTTGCAGAATGTAAAAAAAAAACACCACAAAAACCCCTAGGTTTTCTTATTTCTTTTTTTTGGCCGTGCCGTGTGGCTTGTGGAATCTTAGCTTCCCCACCAGGGATTGAACCTGGGACCCCAGCAATGAAAGTGCCAAGTCCTAACCAATGGACAGCCAGGGGATTCTCCAAACCCTAGATTTTCTAAAAAAAGATTCTCAAACATATGGATTATGCTTATTAAGATGAGGCCAGTGCAACCTTGAACTAGGAAAAAAAAGTGTAAAATCAAGGAAGATTTTAATTTTCTTTTCAGAATAATCTAAAGCTATCACTTCCAAAACTTTCTGTTAATACTTTATGGCAGTACATGTGTGAAGAATAATCACTGTATTTTTATTTTTTTAAATTTTTGGCTGTGTTGGGTCTTTGTTGCTGCGTGTGGGCTTTCTCTAGTTGTGGCAAGCAGTGGCTACTCTTCATTGCGGTGCACGGGCTTCTCACTGCGGTGGCTTCTCTTGCTACAGACCATGGGCTCTAGGCGCGTGGGCTTTAGTAGTTGTGGCACGAGGGCTCAGTAGTTGTGGCTCCCGAGCTCTAGAGTGCAGGCTCAGTGGTTGTGGCGCACGGGTTTAGTTGCTCTGCGGCATGTGGGATCTTCCCAGACCAGGGCTTGAACCCATGTCCCCTGCGTTGGCAGGTGGATTCTAAACCACTGCACCACCAGGGAAGCCCAATCATTGTATTTTCTGAGGAGCAATTTTAAAACAAGAGTACAAAATTTCTTTCAACATGCACTAGAAAAGTAAAACATTTCTGTAAGCGTATGGCCTTTAGAGTAAAAATGGTAATTCCATCATGGGGAGGTTTAAAAAAAGTTGAACTCCATAAATTACTAGTGACTATTGGAAAAGGAATATTTCAATAGGCCATCAAATTGTAGTGGAGTCATAAACAGTATGGGATTACACAGTTATGAAACATGGACACCAATCGTTTTATCTGAATCTTTTGACAAAGGCAAACTTTTTAACCAGAGACCATCTTCCCATCAGCAAAACAGTTATAATTCCCGACTACTTCACAGATAAGTAAAATATTTAATAATCTACAGTTATAAACAAGTAACACATTTATTAAGAGTCACTAAGGGAAATCAGGATTTTTGCATGGTTTTGTTTAGTATGGAGAGAGGATACAGTAGTGGTAATATATGGTACTGAAAATATAAATTTTGAATGAGCATATAGGATAAATTTTAGTATTGCCGTTTATCAGATACACTCTAATTTACATTTGGGCAACTCAAGAAATTGGGGATCTGCAAGTTTTTGAACATTTTAAATTACTTAAAAACATGTAATTAAAAAAATTTTTTTTCCCACAACCTCATGTCAGCCGTATTTTCTACACTCATACTTATTGGAACATAAGTGCCAGGTACTGCGTTGGGCCTTGGGGAAATGAATAGTATTGCGTGGAATGAACGCTTAAAGGCGTTCACAGTATGGCGGAGAACTACCATTTAAACAGTAGGTTACCTGGGGTAAGCGCAGGGCTCTATTGGAGCACCTCAAAAAGCTCCTAAAGGAATCAAGGAAAGGAGTATCAGACAAGGAGTCCCGAGGAGTGGTGCCTTTGCAGTCTGGGAGAACAATGAGGTGAAGAGCTACGATAGGCCCTAGGGAAAGAAGTTTGTGCAAAAGCCGAAAGGGGGACAAGAGATCTGTGGGAAGTGTAAGCCAGCAGTGCCCAACCTTTTCAGCACCAGGGGCCGGTTTCACGGAAAACAAATTTTCCACGGAAGCGGGGGTGGGGGGAGGGGATGGCTCAGGAGCGATGGGGAGCAGCAGATGAAGCTTTGCTCCCTCACCGCAGCTCACCTCCTGCCGTGCGGCCTGGTTCCTAACTGGCCACGGACGCGCGGGTCCGTACGGGTCCGTGGCCTCGCGGTTGGTGACCCCTGGTGTAAGCAGTTCCAATTGGTTAGAATGTAGAAAATGGAAGAATATGAAAGCCTTAGCAGAGAGTCTCTAGACCAAGGTTTGAATGTCTCTGAGTCAGCTCACCTGAATGAACCTGTTACTTCAACTATAAAGAACGGGCCAGTAACAGGAGAGACTAAATGGGACTGGTAAATCAAGTGCCTATAATAAAAGTGCCCGGAAAACAGACACATTATCTTGTCCTCCTCTGTGTGTGGGCATATTGCTTATGGTTAAAAAGAGTGAACACCAATAGTATGACAGACTACGTAACACTGCACTTCACTGGCTGGCTCTGAACAAGCTGAGCTGTGCAAACCCCAGAGGTGAAAGTAGACAGGAGTAGCATCCACTTCATAGATTTGCTGTGAGACTTACATAATAAACAACTCTCTTGGTCACTGTCTGGCACATAGCGAAACCTCAACAAATGTTAGCTTTTACAAATTGCTACGATAGGTCCACAAACCTTTATCTACAGTTCTCAGTTCAGAAACCTCTAAAAATGAAAGAAATGCTCCCAGGTCTGGCATAAAACTTACTTGGTGGCAAAACCTGACCTGAGGCTATTTTACAGTTTCCATTAATTCTCCCCTATTCGCTGAACAAATATTACTGTTGGATTAGGGGATGCTGCCCCGACTCTGCTGGTGTGATCTCTCATCTTTGCACCTTATTGTCTTTCTAAAATCTAAAGATAAAATCCAAAGATTTCTGAATTCCAAAACACACTGGTCCCAAGGATTTCGGTTAAGGGGTTGTCTCTGGGTCTCCGTTCCTCCTGGAGATAGGAAAAGGACATTCTAGTACACACAGCTCAAGTTTCTGAAACAAACTGATTTTGAATAGGAGGTTCAAGACACCAGTAGCAAGAAAAATGTCTGTTCTCCCTGCCCAAAGAACACTCCTAAACAAAGAACTTCTGAAAGATTTCTGAAGGCTACCTTCCCCTGTAATGAGGCCCATACAACCACCACGTGTACGAGTATTTCTTTAGTAGCAATGCTATAAAAAAATTTTTTTTCAGTCAGGTGAGTACGATTCGATGCTCCAACATTAGAATCCTCATTTATTAAAAGCACTACGCTTGGTTTTCAGAAGAAAACGGTCCAAAGCCACCAAGTGCTCCTAAATCCTACAAAAAGGGAGTATTACAGAACTCAACACTTCTCATCGTTTCTGTCATGGGTATTCATCTAAGGTATCTGCTAGCAACTCCTCTAGAAACTAATGACCAAAACGTCACAATGCGAAAAATCTTAAACTAGCATCACAGACTCCACCAAGAATCTGTTTAGGCCTCCCTCTCCCTTTCATTGGAAATTACTGAGTGGGGGAGGGGGTCAGGGCCAAGGGGCGGGAGGCCGGCAGCCCTAAAGGGCCAAACGAACAAAAGGAGTCCGGGATCAACCGGAGCGAACCGGCCTCCGAGCGGGTCGCGCCTGCCCGGGAAGGGGTGGGGGAGGGGCCAGGCCGCTCCCTGCCCCGCCCCCAGCCAGGCCTGACGTCACGCGCGGAGAAACCCATCGGGCGCTACGTCACCCGCCTCCGACGCCTTCTCCTTGGGGGGCGAGAGGGCCGACATCCCGCAGCCGGGAGGAAGACGACAGGGAGAAACCCTTAGCCCCCGGCCCCCAAAGAAGCGACTCAGGCATCTCCGTTACTGCGCCCGCGTCCCGCTTGGGCGTGCTCCTTTGCTCCCCTCCACGACCCCGCCAGCGCCAAGGCAGCCTCACCCGGCAAGATCCGAACCCGCAGCAAGGTCTAGAAGCGGCGATGGGTCCGAGGGAACTGATCGCTGAAGAACTGAGCGCAGCCCGACCGACAGCAGCGGCGACGGAGATGGGGGCGGCAGCAGCACCAGCAGCGCGCGGCTCCTCCTGGCGCCGGAACAGGAAGCGCAGAGCTTCGAGCGCGCTGCCCCCGCCCGCGCTCCGCCTCTCCTCTGGTCGGCCGGGCCCGGCCGCGCGCGCCCCCTACAGGGCCCGGGTGGCACTGCGGCCCGCCCGGCCCCGGCGGCGCGGCTGTTCCTTGCGCTCGCTCCCGGGCGGCTGTTTTCTCTCGGTGGGCGGGAGGAAAGAGCCCCGATGTTCCGGAGTTCTGAGCAGTCTGGAGGAAACGCCAGTGGCCGGTGGCGTTCTGGGCACCCTGGCGGAAATGGTTAACTTGTCTCCTGAAGAGAAGGTTGAAGGCAGGTTCTGGATTCCCTACGCTTGCGGTCTTTAGGGCCAGGCCTCGAAGCTGGCTAGGTGTGAATGCAGCCTAACCCCGGGACACGGATCCGTTGGCCAAAATTGGAGAGAGCTAAAAGCAATACAGGAAGGGGAAGACGTTTGCAAATGGCTTGACAAATTGATATTAACTAAAGGAACGGATGTCTTTGCAGATTTTTTTCTGATCAGTATTTCTTCTCCCACAGTTCAGTTTTGAATAAACCTTTACCTACCTACTCTATGTCAGGCCCAAAAGATGATGGATTGACACGTGGCCCCAGCCGTCAGGGAACGTGCTAGCTACTAATGAAGATGTCATAATTATGTGGTGTACAAAATATACACACATAGCATACATATATTTTAATGTAAAACTTAAAAGTATACAATATTCTTACAACATTTTACTTCTTTGTTTTCATTTGCTGTTAGTGGATCGGTGGGTGGACATTTTATATAAACTTCTTAAACGACTTGTTTGGGTTTACTCCACAGCACACATAATTCTCATTCTGAAAAATGAGCAACAGAGAAACTTCAAATACCTAAGCCTGGGGAAGACATGTTTTTGGTTAGGGGCAGTGGTCTATGGAAAATAATACCACTAGTGTGAACTACCTACCCTGCCCTAATGGGAGGCAGTGAGTCAGCAGTGCCTTGTGGCACGGGAAGCAGTGCCATAGGAAGCCTGAAGCAACAGTAAGTCAGCAAAATAGTGCTATATTTAAGTTTTTGATATTTTGCTCATCATAGGGCCTTTTGTTTTGCATTAATTCTGATTTTTAAATGTTGCACACAAAATTTTCATTTCTGAGTTTATGGTCAAAAAAAAATTTGTGCCCACGTTTTGTCTCATTCTACTCCTGGTCACGTGCATTAGAGTGACCAACAACCTCCAGCTTTTCCCATGTTGCCAGTCAATAACCGAGCATGGCGGGAGTTCTAGAGGTAGGCCATTCCTGTCCCATGTGGGCTCCTACAGGTAACCTGTTGGGAACTACATCCTCGCCTAGCATTTTTAGAACTACATTGCCCACCCTACCCAATGCTTCCTTCAGTTTCTTTCACAGATGTCAGACATGCAATTTGGTATGATTTCCCCACCTTCTCCTGCTCTCTTCCCCTTTATTCTTTTTGTGTGTGTGTTTATGTGTGTGTAAGCCCAGAGTCTTAACCACTGGACCGCCAGGGAAGTCCCATTCTCATTTATTCTTCATAGGTGTCCATCCCCCTCCAATAAATCTCTTGCACATTTAATCACATCTTGACATGTTTCTGGAAGACCCAAAATGACACAAAAAACTGAAAGGAAAATGTGTAATACAGATTTTTAAATTTCTCATATATAAAGTTGAATGTGCCAGGTAACATACAGTACAATGTTTTTAAAACTACAAAGCTTTTGGATTTTATATATGAAGTTTTAATTAATAAGAAACAAAAATTTATTCAGATCAATTTATTTGAACTCACATCCAAGAAGAAACATTCAACTTCAGGATTAGAAATAAAAATGGGAACACTCTACTTCTTTTTGGGTAAGGGGTGGATACAAGCCTGATAAGAGTACTAATAGCTTTGTGAAGTTACTACTTAAACTCTGTATATTCAAGTATATATCCAGTGCGTACTTGGTTTATACAGAATTTATCCAATTCTAGCAAAGTCAGAATACTTTAAGTAAATCTCCTTGAGTTTTACACTCTCAAGTCTGAAAGCTTAGATTTGATTATAACCATGGCAAAAGTGATTATCTTTACTTCCTGCAAATGTAATCAACTTTTAAAATAACTTAGGCAAACATCAATTTCACACAAACCTTATTAAGGGTAGGAGGAAATTGCAACTGTTCATCTAATTGCAGAGTCTAAACCATAAATTCAAATTGTACCATTATCTTTATTGTCAAATCAAGTCAAGAAAGCCTATTACAGGCTAAAAGAAGTGAATGTGAATCTGCAGGGTCCACTAAGGGAATACGTTGAAAACCTATCATCACGTTAGTACTTAACAGCTGTACAGAAATTATTTTCAAGTATGCTCCAAGGGTCACCTCTTAACTGAAGAATTAACCTTCAGGAAGTCAAGAGACAAGTATTATTATCTATATTTTATGTGCTAGGAAATGAAAGTAAACAAAGATTTAGGATTGAGTAATCTATTCAAAATTAAAAAGTAAATTAAAAAGACTGGCTTTATTTGAAACAGGAGTCATGTGCCTTAAATTCCTTTCCATTGGGTTATATCCATTAGTCTACTATTCTATTTAGTCTACATTTCTATTTAAAAGCCAAACCATTTCCAAAAGTTACCTCCATTTTGTCTCCAATATCTAATGTGTTAAGAATAGCATAGACAGACTCTTGTAGTGTTGCTCATTTCTAGTAGACCATTAAAAAAGGAAAACCTCTTGTGCTTTCTGTTCTTTAGAAATAAAAATGGATGTAAAACTGATTATGTAAACTAAGATTGTAAAGATTTTCTTCCAAAGTAGAAACAATAATCTGCTTGACTTAAAATCTTTTATTCATTTGGGCATTAAATTACCTAACACACAATCTATTTTACATTTAAACACTGTTTCCCTTGTGTTATCTCCAGGAATATTATATAATTAAGTCCACTTCCTGTTAAATTTGCTCTACCAAAATCAATATATAACCTATTTGACTCTGATTATAGCTAAAAGTGACAAAAAAGACTTTTAATGCAAACTAAGAGTATATTTGTAAGAGTTAGGTCTCAAGGCTTTTGTTTCATAGGAAGGAAGCTCTCTATTACATGGATCTATAAAATGATCCAAACTTCAGACAGACAGGAAGCTGATAACTTGATTTATCTTCCTAATGGCTTTGGCTCATGAATAAATGATAATGGTTTGTGTTTTTCTTATAAAAAGAAATGTAATTTGTGTAATGATATGAGTCCTATTTGCCACATTTGCTCTACTTTTCTAAAAAGGATTTCTAATGACTTAGACATTCTTTATATTATTTACAATAAGAAGTCAAAACTTTTAACTGAAAGCCATTTTTTTGACCACAGTTTGCCATTAGCTGACATTCAGGAAGGAACACAGGTCTGATCACCAAATCAATAAATCTAGCCACAGACTGACTAAAAGCTTCCTTTAATCTTCTTCCTATTAGGTCTTCCTTTAAATTAAACCCTTCCCTCTGTGAATTATTTAAGTGAATGGCATGGTTATAGAAAGATCAGATATGATTCTTCATACAAAAATGCTCAAGGAACCTAAAAAATCCATTCAGCATGTTTCAGGAATTATAGTATGAATCAAGATGCTGTAGCTTAAAAAAGGAGAGGGGGGCTTGGGGGTATTCCTGAAAGCTTCAGAGAGAAATAGAAAAGTCAAGTTTATTTCCTGGTTAGGGCAGGATGATTCCCAAAGCACATTTAAGTGTCTGGTCCAGACTAGCTATTAGTGATCAAGTAGTCCCCTTTCACTATCAAGGCTTTCCCCTGAGGTAATGCCTAAAGTCTTAATTTTAATATTTTATCTTGTTTCTTTTAGCCCCATCCTCTCTCACCAATAAGGGCCACACATTCCCACCATGCTGAATGCTTTCTCAACCCTGCAATTTACACTTTTCAAACGCTCACCATGTCCAACTTAGTTACAAAATTTATTGGGTTGGCCAAAAAGTTCGTTCGGGTTTTTCATATACGGAAAAACCCGAACGAACTTTTTGGCCAACCTGATACATTTGTATCTCCCCACATTGTTCCTTTCAAAACTTATACTCATTTACTTATACATAATTTCAGTAATTACATTTTTAATGAGTTAAGTTTCTGAATACCGAATGCTCTTCCAAATGTGTCCACAAGTCACTGAGAAAGGGTTAAACCTTTCTAAATTCCAATTCCTTCACGCTTTAAAAAATGTATTATTACTCTTCTTTTTCCTTCATGGTAAACAATTCCTTTCTCAAATCTTACATTTCTACTTTCCCGATTTCTTTTCTGTAGCAAATACCAAAGGAAAAAATACAAACCGTTTCAGCGTAAATGAGTCTCCTTCCTGCTCTCATTTATTAGATCACCTACTTCAAGGCTATATAAATGGCAGTATTTTGAAAATGTTAACAGCTATCAATACCTTGAAGGTGAAAAAATAAGAAAGCCAGAGAAAATATATCACAAGCAACCAGTTTGAATATACGAAAGGCTACTTAGATCTTGATTTTCATATAAATACTAATTTTTACCATTATAAAAGACAATGTAATATTTTTCTTTATAAAATTACCTTTTAACAGAATATTCACTAGCTAGTCATTCCTTAGGTTCTTCTGTATTGATAAAAAGTTATTTTTAAAAGAAAAATATTTAAAACAATATTGTTTCATAGAAACAGAAAGTCTCAATATCAAATTCTGATAAAAAACTATAATTATGGGTAGAGTCTTACCATACTATTAATTTTCTTTCACCAAAGATGGACATTTAGGAAGTGCTATATTGGTAAATAAGATAAGCTTCTCAGTGATCTACAAAAGCGCCACAATAAAGATGAGGTAGTATGAGACTGTCCCACTTTTGTAAAAGGGAAATATCATCTTTAGAAGAGATATTTATCCTGACACTGGTGTTGATATCCCGAGCCTCATCACTGCTAAGAGAGGTGCCATTTTAGTAGCTAACCCTCACTGGAACCAAGACAATCTTGAGATCACTGAGAAAAAAATATGTTAGAAGACAATGGTAACAGATTTTAATTTTGTGATAATTGCTAAAAAGTTATTTTAAAGCAATTATTTTTAAATGCCATCTTTATGTTATCAGCAGAACTGCAGGAAAGGGAAATGCTACTTCAACACAAAAGCAATGATGCTTAAGAAACATCTATTCTAACGTGGAAATCTAAGTCAAATTTCTTTCAATACAGGTAGAAGCAGCTTCCTACTAGAGCTAAACTAGCATCAAGAAATCAGTTACTATGATATTAAAAATGCCAACTTGTACAAAGGGGTAGACAACTCACCAGAAGGAATAACTGTCTAGGATATTTATTATTCACTGATTCTTTAAAAAAGAAGAGTAGGCTATCATTCCATCTATCTTATTATATAACATTTCTAAAAATACTTCCCCGTTCTGGGGATGTTAAATTCAAAATATTACGCCTGGTGCCCAGTATTGTTCAGTATGGCATAAGCCACGTCTCTCTCAAAATGTTTCCTTTTTGAAGCCATACTAAAGACATGTTAGTTCTGAAAATAGGAATAATTATCTGGAACCTGAAGATCAAAACCATTATTAAGCTCCCTGAATACTGAGCTCCACGTTTACTTCTTGAATCTTTATTCAAGCTCAATTCAAAATAATGAAAAACTACCTAGTTCTCTTTGGTTACCAATGGAAATTTGTGGCTGTTTATATAAACTGTGGCATCTCTCCAAACTAACAGGCTCAGAGTTTCTAAAACAGAGCTAAGCAGAAGCAACAGTTCATAAGTAAATTCAGAAAAACCTTAGTTGCTTTATTACTTTAGTAACTACTAGTTACTAATAGTGTTACCATTATTTTTAAAGCTTCCAGTGAGAAAGGAACAATACTTATGTTCTGAAGATGGTAACTCTTCCTAGTTTGAGAGAAAGATCTACTCAAGGAATAATAAATGACCATGCCACATTATAGAAGAATAAATTCACCCCCAAAATATCATGTCCTCATTTGATTCTTACCGACCTGATTAATCAAATTTAGTAATTCTGCTTTACAGTTAATATTTAAAATTAAAACACATGAAGTTTGATTTTAAGCCATTTTGCTAACCTTTAACATCCCTATTAGTAAATTATAGAAGTCAATTACATTAGTATGGATTGTAAATTACAACACACTCAGCTTTACTGAAGACTTTTAAACCAAATGAAAAGGATGATGGGGAAACTGTATCCTATGTATAGGAATGCCAATGGCATAGGTTAACAAAGCATTTTATATGTAAGAAAGGACAGGATTACTTTTAAAGAAAAGTATGAAATACAGATTATTTAACTGTGTTTGCAATGCCTACCAAACTTCAAATATCCCTGGATCATATGCAAATTACAGTTAAGAAAAGAAAAAAATTAAGTATACAATCTACATGGTAAAAACAAAAACCAAACACCTAGTCAAAAATATCCATTAACTCCTAGTGTGTAACAATTATTAAACAATTATTATTGTTAAACAATTATTGTATCCTAAGAAAAATAAACTGATCTGGAAGTAAAATTTAGGGCATAAGTTTATTTTGGACTTTAACTGCCCCTGTAGAAAAATTCAAAGTGGCATAATAAGAAAAATAAAATATTAAATGAAAATATGTATATAATCACTCCTGTGTTCCTACCCTTTTCCTAGCATTGCTGTTCTGGTGCATCAATCCTGAGTACTCTAACTTTTGATTTATAGTGATATTCTTTCAGATATAATTTCATGGAAGAAGGAATTGGAAGGGCATCAATGCCATCATAAGTTGTACAGTTACAAATAACTGTTCTGCATATATGCTGCAGGGGAAAGGGGAAAGTCCGAATTAAAGGAGTGGATAAAAGTGGTTCAAAGAACATACAGGCACTCGGGTCCTTATAATGCTCTAGGAGCCCAGTTATGTCAGGAGAATGGAAGACACAAGGATCATGTGCATCAAAGCTAAAGTTGTGATTCCACTGTTCAATTCTAGCATGAAGAGAACGACTATAGCGTCTAAAACTAACGGAGAATAAATAGTCTTCCTGTGCTGAATCTCGCAGTAAAAAGGTACCCTCTGGTTTTCCTTCTAGTAGAGCTTCAGCTGCATATTTATCCATAACGCCCCAGTAACATGGATTATTATTGATCTGAAGGAGGTCTGGTACAAGACAGTGGACATAATCAATCTGGGTATGGTACTTAGGAGGTGTTTCCAGTTGCAGGGTTTCTTCATCAATTTCCCATTTGGGTTTGTTTCTTTTCCTGGAACTTGTGCAAAGTGTTATAATTTCATCATCTGAATCCATATCACTATCTTCTATACTGTTATTTGAAGCCAGGTTCATTATAGAGCCAGTCCCAGGACCACCTCTACCCGAAGAATCGTTATTGGTTATGACACAGGGCTGAACACTGGTATGTGAGAAGCAGTTGACCTCTTCCATGTTTCTTCGTTGTTTTAGTTGACCATCCCTCAATTCAGTCTGGGACAAGTCTGTGCTTACCCATTCATCTGATTTGGGACTTATAGGAGCAGTGTGTCGTTTAATAAAATGCCACCTAAAGGCTAAATCTGATCGAGGTGGGAAAGGACACTTATCTAACATGAGTTCACTGATATGAATTTTTCTTTTAGACGGAAGCCCTGAAGAGTGCCGACTACTACAATTCTTTATTGGAAAACACTGCCCCACAGCATCTTGCAGCTTCTGTTTAAGAGATCGGCCTAAAAATCTATGCCCACAGGAATGATCTAAATCCAACTCGATAGATGAACAGCTGTGCTTCCTTTCTTGGCTCCTTAAAGGAACTTCAGTTTTCTCTATAGCACTCACTGTTTCAGCATCTGAACAACTTTCACTCTTTTTTGACCAAGATAACTTCTTTCCACTCCATACGTAACCATCCTTTCTGTCAGCACTTCGACTCCGACTAGTTTTGGGCCTTACATCTACATTTTTACTATTACTTTCACTATTTTCTGCCATTTTAACAAACTGTCCACAAATTCCAGTGTTATAAATACTGCTCTTTCAGTTTTTCCGGTAGAATGTTTCTTCTGGGCACTTTCTGGATATATCTAAGGAAGAAAAAGATCATTAATCGTTTGTCATTAACATTGTATAGATTATATATCAAACCCCAATTATACATAAGATGAAAAGATGAAAAAGGATAATACATTAAAAACAAACTATTAGAAATGTTGGAAGGCAGTTCCAAGATATTTTGTTCCCACCTAAATAAACTACTTTACCTTATGCTAATAATTCCATAGTGCCATGGAGTCAAGAATCTGAGTTCCTTTCCCACAGCTAGTTTCGATGTGAATCAAAAAAGCTAAGCATCCTCTCAGCCAAAATATACATCTGAAATATGAACAATTTCCGGTTTTGAGGTACATCTTATGCCCATCTCTCCTCCCCTTATTTTTTAATTTCACAGCAGACCAAGAAATTCTTTGTTAAGAGATGAGAAACCTATGAGCTGGTGTATGATGACCACTACCCTCCTTCTCTCTGTTTTCTTTCCTATTGATTGAAAATATGAACAGTTTTAAGTTATAAAAGCTGTTAAGAATTTATTAAATAAATAATCATCACTGAATACTAGGAATGTCATGCAAGAATTCCCAATGCAATTTTTGTCAACTCATTTAAATATCTGGTCAACTTCACTATCAGTCTAGGCAGTTTGTAGAAAATTTGGAATTGGATAAAAATTTGTTATTTTATACACACATACACTTCCTTATATTCTTTTTTTTTTTTTTTTTTTTTTGCGGTACGCGGGCCTCTTACCGCTGTGGCTTCTCCCGCTGCAGAGCACAGGCTCCGGACGCGCAGGCTCACCGGCCATGGCTCACGGGCCTAGACGCTCCGCGGCATGTGGGATCCTCCCGGATCGGGGCACGAACCCGCGTCCCCTGCATCGGCAGGCAGACTCTCAACCACTGCGCCACCAGGAAAGTCCTATTCTTCTTGGTAATTTCAAAAAACAAGCAGATAAAGTTCTATAGGGCAATGCCTTTCCTATGAAATTGGCTAGCTATACTAGAATTTATAATGTAAATAAAGTTTTATTAAGACTAATAGTAATGATTGGTCATAGGTAGAAACTACTTAACTATTCTTAGATGGAAAAAGATTTAAGCCCAGAATTGGGGGGAGGGATTCTATAATCTCAAATATTTTACAAATGAAAGTTGAATTTTGAGACTGAGAAAATCAGTTGTACTCAACATTCTGATCATGATTAAGCTTCTGATTATATCAGAGGAACATTAACAATCCCAACAGTCAAGTAAATGTTTAGAACTATGTGAATCTATTTTCATGGCAGTAGGGTTTGAAACAAGCATCTGCAGAGGCAAATATAATTGGGAAGTGCTTAAAAGTGTGAACTAATGACACAGGCTTGCCATATAAAGTACCCCATTACTAAACAATGAATAGCATCGGGTGATTATACGTATTATTTTGATTTAGTGAGCTCACTGGTACGTAATAATTTAAAATCCACAGGGAAAAAATATTTGAAAATCTAAATTTGAAAGAAACATCATCACTTAGTATACCAAAATTATATTCAACAGCATGCTTTGGTTGTTCATTGACTAAATTCCACTGAACAAAAATAAACAGGCAGAAGCTACAAAGTAGGCTGAAGTATATGAAGAGTCAGTGATCAGAAGAGACACTAGTTACTAACAGCTTACACTTGTATTTTTCAAATAAAAAATTAAAAAGGAGCCCCAAGCAGATATTTTTTTGTTAACACTACATACTTTCAACTTTTTTATTCAGCATAATAATGTGAAAAGTTATCATGTAAGGTTTAAAATACCTGGTGTTTTTATTTACTTTAAAAATATGAAAGTAGCAGATTATTAACTCTATGATCAACTTTACTCCACTGGGTGTGAGCATCTTCATCTTCCTTTATTTCTATATCAAAGCTAAGTCTGTACCTCTGCTCTCTCTCTCTTTTTTAAAAACATCTTTATTGGAATGTAATTGCTTTACAGTGGTGTGTTAGTTTCTGCTGGATAACAAAGTGAATCAGCTATACATATACATATATCCCCATGTATCCTCCCTCTTGCGTCTCCCTCCACCCTCCCTATCCCACCCCGTACCTCTGCTCTTGATGACATTCCCACCTTTACCAGGGCCTGCTTCCATTGCTAGCTCTTAACTTCTCTCTGCCTTCAAAAACAACCAAGTCTCCTATAAACTGTTTTAGTGATTCCAATGCTTCCTTTAGTTATAATTGCTGCATTCCATATTAAATTTCTTAATGAGTAGTATAACTTGATTTCCTCTCAAAAAGAAAATAGTTTTGTTTTTCTCTAATTATAAAAGAAATAATGATCCAGTTTAAAATAGCTATGTGAAAATCTTTTTGCTCCATCTTTCTCTCAGAAGTCAGCCCAAAACAAGGGAAAATGAGAAATAAAAACAAACCTCATCTTCAATGAAACTTGCAGATATCCATAACCTGAGTGACAAAATACAAGGACAGAAAATGAACAGAGGAGCAATGACTGACTCAGCAGTGGAGAGGAAGGTGACACCAGGCACAAAGGCAACGTTGATGAGAAGCAAGCCAACAGAGCAGGCAAAGTCCAGGACACCCAGAGGTACGAGGTGCTACAGAAAGTATGGATGGAGAACAGGGCAGAAAATGGGGAGGTAGGTTGAAAATTTGCATATGTGCAGTTAGATGTCTCTGGTTGTTACTCTCATACTTAGAGGAGATGGGAAATTTATCAATATTATTTGGAGAAGCTGAACCAGAGAGGCTCAGGACTTTGGATACTAGGCATGGTGAGGATAGATGGGAGGCTTGGGACTAAAATCAGAAAGAAAATTCCCTGCTTCCTTCTTCCATCCAGCTTCTAGAACTCTAGCAGCCAAACTTACACCTCCTAATAGGAGACTGGAAGATACTATGCTGGAGAAACAGAATGGCCAAAGAGAAAAGACCTATAGATGCTGAGAACTGGAAATCCTCCAATAAGAAGCTGGAGGGCCACCCAAGCATGCTGTGAAGCTCATCCATCCATAAGCCCAGCCTACTTACATAGTGCTTTCAGGCAGCACTGCTGTGCTTCATTTACTCTAGAATATGGCATGTCACCAGACTTTTGAGGAAAGCGTCTAAAATAAACAAGCGAATAAAACAAAGAACTTGGAGAAAAAAGTAACCATGAAAGCAGCAGGTAATAAAATAGATCTCTTCCAAGTTAAAAGAATATATTATACCAATGAATAAAATGAGGTAGGGCCAATCAGAGAATAAGAAAAATTTGGAAATTAAAACCATGATTGCAGGAAAAAAAATATTCAATAGGAAAGTTGGAGGTAAGCTGAGGAAATAATAGGAAAGAGGAAAAAAATGGTTAACTAGACAGAGAAGACAAGAAAATTAGAGGATCAATACAGACTTCACAGAAAATACCAAAATGGAGAGGGAAATTATAAAAGAAAATATATTAGAAAATTTCCCAGAACTGAAGGACATGAGTCTCCATACAGAAGGAGCACAATGAGTGCCCCGCACAAGGGAAAATACACACCAAGTTACATTATTCTAAAATGTTAGAACCCTAGAGATAAAGAGGTGATACCGAAGTCTTTCTACCTTATAGACAACAATACTCTAAGTATTGTATGCTTATAAATCTGTTAAAGAGAGTAGACCTCATGTTAAGTGTTCAATCAATCGATTTATGTATGTAACCCAGCCAAAAAAAGAAAAAAGGTTTCCTGAGGGAAAAAAGTCACAAAGGACTGTAAATAAAATAACATCTGTTTTCTCAACAGTAACAGTGGAAGCTAGAGGATAGTTTCCAACCTTGAAGATAACCAGCCTAACAATCAATCAAATAGGATAAAATAAAGAAATTTTCAGACATGAAAGTAACAACAATTTTACCTCATATTGGATGTGCTCTTCTAAAATAAGAGTGTAAACCTAAAACAAATGGCATAACATAGGAAACAAGGTATTTAACATATGAGAAAGGAAATGTGAATTCCTGGGATGCTTAAGAAGGGAAGTTTCCAGACAACAGGGTGTTTGGCGCTGCTGGAGAGCAACTAGTTCGTATAACCACATAAGGACGTAAGGCTCTTTGTGTAATAAGAGAATAGAAAGAGAGTAAGGAGGCTAAAAGAGAGGTAAATCCTCATCTATCAGAAGAGGAACTCAACCAATAATGTCTAATAATTGATGCATCAAGAGAGAAGTATAAGCATATGATTTAGAAATGTGAAGATAAATACCAGAAAGACAAATTATGAAAGTAGAAGCCTTTGAGATGGGTAGGAGAGGAATGCGGCATTACTTAGCTTATCTAAGCTTTTCAGCTTAATTTAACTTGAACCTATGTACACATATCATTTTGATGACCATAAATAAAAATAACAGTACTTTATACTCACTGTGAAAAATTCAAACTTAAAGTTATGAAGAAAAAAGTAAAAACTATCCATAATCCTACCACCCAGCAGTAACCGTTATAACATTTTCAGTATCTCTATACATGTACATGACAAGGATGCAGTTCCATAGCACAATGATGGCAGACATTAGAAATATGGTTTGAGCCCAGTTTATTTTGTACTAGCCATATGACCTTGAAAGCTCAGTTTCTTCATCTGTAAAATGGAGTTACTGATGCTATCTATTTCATTAGGCTGGTGGGAATTAAATGAAATAATGTATGTGAAGTATATACCTAGCTCAGATTCTAAATGTACCAAGTATAAAATAAAGTTTAACGTATTTTTTCTTTTTTAAAAAAAGAAACAGATATTACATATGTTTTATTATAGCGCCCAAGCCAGTTTTATAGAAATGGTTCATAAAGGAAAAAAATCACAGAAATACCTCTGTCTCTAGCCCATGCTAACTATAAAATTTATGAGCAAATATAATTTTCAGGATGATAACTAATGTTTCAAAATGAAAAAGGATCAATACACTAAATACAGCTGAAACTCAACAGACCATGAAGCTACAGAACAATTTGACATTTTCCCTCAGAGAACTGATTTCCAGCCTTACTCTATACAAGTTTACATGCTAACATAACAGATTTACTTTAGCAAGGCTTACCAACTTGTACATAATAGGTAGCAATCCATCAAGTATCTCTGGATTTTAGGTTAATTGTTCTTACGTATGATAATGCTGCAGGGATCCATAAAATAAAGCAAAAAATGCCATTGCCCTAGATGAATTTTCCACACATTTACCTATACTTAAAGAGTTAATGCATAGAAAATCTTCTTTTGACTGGTTATCTTTTTGTATCTAAGAACTACAGCCTTATATAAATTTTACATAGCATTCTTGTGATAGAAAACTGAGTTCATGCTTCAGAAGTCCCACTTTTATAAATTGTTATGGTAAAAAATATATTTGGTGGAGCTCCCCTGGTGGCGCGGTGGTTGGGAGTCCGCCTGCCGATACGGGGGATGCGGGTTTGTGCCCTGGTCCGGGAGGGTCCCGCATGCCGCGGAGTGGCTGGGCCCGTGAACCATGGCCACTGAGCCTGCGCGTCCGGAGCCTGTGCTCCGCAGCGGGAGAGGCTACAACAGTGAGAGGCCCGCGTATGGCAAAAAAAAAAAAAAAAAAAAAAAAATTTATATATATATATTTGGTAAAATATGCCGTATCACTATATGGGCCAGAATGTCACTTAATGTTGTAATCTTCAAAGTAGGAAGAAAATTTAACTTCTATTTATACTTGCCTAAAAATTAGAAAACTTAAAATTTATGAATATTGAATATATGATTGACAATGTTCCCATCACTCATTGTGAGATGGTTATTTGTCTGATGAGGTGCTATTCCTGAGGGAAGAGTGGGAGCTCCAAAAAGCTAAGGACTTGATGGCAACCCTCTCCATTTCTTTGTGCCCTTTTAGTGCACCGCAACTGATTCCATGTTGCTGGAATACATTTGTGGATTATATTATCCTAGGTAAGAGAATCTTTACAATACTTTGTAAATAGACACAATCACAGAAATTTTATAACACACGAGGTTTGCTAGTTATTTCAGGGCAAAGTACTTAAGTTGCTGAAATTTTAAGACAAGTTATGTATTTTTCTTTTACAAAATGACAAGTGTTCTAAGTTTGATGACCTTTATTGGGATAATAATTGGCTCTGAGAAGCTACTTAGCAGATACATTAAGAAAAAAGGCAACAAAACAAAACATTTAACTGGTCTCTTCATGGTTCAGGTAACTTAAAAAAAAACTTATGCTATGGTGAGATCTTTTTAGAAAAAAAGATATTCAGAATTTCCTTCACTATCCCATGATTTTATTACAATAATGATAAAAATGCATCATGTATATAACTCTCGCATCTTTACACTTTAAACAGATGGCAAAAGATCTTCTAATCTCTTCCAAAAGTTGCATTAAATCAAAATTCATAAAATTAAAAAAATTCAATCACATTTCTCTCAATAAAAATAACATTATTAATTTTTTAAACATCTTTATTGGCGTATAATTGCTTTACAATGTGTTAACATTACTTTTAGTGAAAAAATTTTTTTATTTTTAAAGACTAAAAATGAGTTTTAAAAAAGTGCTTTTGGTGTCTTGCCTATACATGTAAAATCTGAATGTTAAAAAAAAAAGTGTAAGGTTCTGAATCTGAATGAGTCCTTTCAAATACCCTATCATTAATCGTTGGAATTTTATACAAACTTCATAGAAATGAAGTAGAAGATGAGATACAAAATGGAAAAAAAGTAACTTTAATACCAACTTTATGTAGTATAGAAATCAACGATGATACTTTTTTTTTTTTTTTAACGATGATACTTTGAAAAATGTTCACAAATCAACAATCTTTGTTAGTAACTGCAAAGAAGCTTTTTTTTTTTTTTTTTAAAGAAGGTGAAAGAATCACTTGGGAGAAAGTGCTTTGACTCTTGATTCAATAATTAATTTTTTATGAAGGCATCTAAGTTACAATGCCCTGGGGAATACACAGTGACTTTTTTTTATTGTTATTTCTTAATGAGCAAGAGGCAAACGTCTAAAGCAAGTTTATTTAAACCTTTTTCAAAAAATCAAGTTCTCAGATTCACTAGCCATTTGATCCCAGGTTCTATAATCAATTGCACTGAACAGTGATAAACGAATTAATACCCAACGTGACCCTTCTATGCTAACAACAGATTTAAATAACATTTAGTTAGTACTCTTGAATAAGGTTGGGAAGGTGATTTTAATTCAAATTCCTTGAAAACTTTTTTAAAAGCCAGTAATTAAAGGGTTAAACTTCATTCATCTAGAAACTGCATTGTATCTCTATGATGTTGGATAACAGAGCATTATTGTACATATTAATCATTCATTGAACTACTGTGTCTACAATGCTGATGTCTACCTAAGGCCAGAATTCATGTAAATATTAAATTTGATGTTATAAAGAATAATTTACTATACTACAAAGAATTCACAAATAACTTATTATTCTGGTAGTTATTTAACCCTGGGAACTACCTTATCAAATCTATGATTCCAAAGTTTACCTGCCATTATGTGTCCCCAAAACTCCTTGAATGCATTCTGATCACAGTCCATGTTATTTGAATTGGATTCTGTGGGTTAGAGCCCTTGATGTTTGATCATAGCCTAATATTTGAGTTGGATTCTATGGGAACACTTAAGAGTCCATGAATGGAATATACTGGATAGTACAAGAGAGGTAAATTCCTTGGAATGTTAATAAAAAAACATAAAAAATGGGTTTGTTCAAATGAGAAACATCTCTGAAGTATAAAGTGTTTTTTTCTCATTACGAAAGCAATACAGGTTCATTTTCCAGTAAATATTTTAAAATATCTCCTTTTTCATGCTACCAAGCCATGGCTCATGGGACTTAACTAGATTTATTTGGGAAACACACACACACACACACACACACACACACACACACACACACACACACACACACACACACACACACACACACACACACACACACACACACACTGATTAGCACCACTACACCCTTCCTTCCCTTCTCCAAACTTTCTCCACTTACTTTCCTAATTATATTTTGCTTAAGTCAGTGTCCCCCAATCTGAACTCCTGTGTACACTAGTGCTAAAAGATGTTAATATATACATGTTCTAGAGAAACAGAGGTTTCCTTATTAAACAAGTTTGGGAATCACTTCCCCCCTGAAAGATTACAAGGCACCTTCAGCAAAAGGTTCCAAGAGGTCCTTCAGTTAAGAAACCTGCTTAAGCCACAGTTTCCTTTATTTAACTCATCATAGAGCCGTTTTGTGGAAGAAACTGTGGGAGAAACATTAACTTGGGCTAACATTAAAATAAGTGTACATTCCCTGAGCATGCTAGCTAAAGATTAAGAGAAATGTCCAGGACCTGTCACTGAAGAGGGTTAATTTAGTGTGAAGAGGGAACAGAAAACTAAGAGCTGGCACTATAAACTTCTAAAAGTGCAAGAACCAGGACTTCCCTGGTAGCACAGTGGTTAAGAATCCATCTGCCAATGCACGGGACACGGGTTCGAGCCCTGGTCCGGGAAGATCCCATCTGCCGCAGAGCAACTAAGCCCATGTACCACAACTATTGAACCTGCACTCTAGAGCCCACGAGCCACAACTACCGAAGCCCGCCCGCCTAGAGCCTGTGCTCCGCAACAAGAGAAGCCACCGCAATGAGAAGCCCATGCACCACAATGAAGAGTAGCCCCCGCTCGCTGCAACTAGAGAAAGCCTGTCCACAGCAATGAAGACACAACGCAGCCAAAAATAAAAATAAAATAAATAAATTTATTTTTAAAAATTTTTTAAAAAATTAAAAGCGCAAGAACCTTAACAGAATCTTAGAAACCAGAATATTTAAGATATTCAATTGTGACTCTTAGAGAATAAATTGGATTGTACAGATGTACTTCTTCCTTTCAATTTGTAATTTTTTAATTATAAAAATAATATATGCTCATTATAAAATATATGGAGCATTCAGAAAAGTTCAAAAAGGAGGAAAAAAACCTGTAATTCAATTACCTAGAGGCAATCAATTTAGACATTTTGGCCAATTTCCTTGTAGTCTTTCTTCCTATGAGTACAATTTAGTCTAAAGAGGAAATTTTTAAGTTATAAAGATCTATAAAAAATTAACAATCTAGTTTTTCACTATACCATATTTAAAAATGAAGCATGGTGCAGATGAAACAACAGCATGAGTTGCTAAATCATCAAACATGATCTAAAATTTAGACTTTGTCACTTACTAGCTATCTCTCCTGACTTTTAGAATCTCATTTAGCTTCAGTGTTCACATTGGTAAATCTGGATACTGTCAGCTGCCCCATGTTTTTCCTGCCAGGATTAAAATCTATGAAAACAGCATACATTGAGCTTAATGAGAATACATACTACGTTCTGTAATACGTTGTCTTCTCAGAACCTTCCATGTAGAATAAGCTAATTTCTAAAAATGAGAGATGGGAAAGTGGCAAAATTAAGGAAAAAGAATGAAAGGAAACAAAGGCTACATATAAGGCTAGAAAATCCAGACAAAAACATCTCAAAAACCTGAGGCTGAGGATGCTTTGGCATTTGTGAGATATCATAAAGCACTTTCTATTACTCCTGATACTAAACATGCTCTTTTAAAAAGTGTTTTTAAGCTTTAAATTCTTGAAAAGTAGTATGGGTGTAAATAACCAAACTTAATTATAAAAAGTTTGTAATTTCTTACAAGCTAACTTAGTAAATAAACAGGTTTCAACAGTAATAGTAGGCAAAGTTTTTTTTTTAAAAAAACGATCATAGATTATTCTTTTCATTGCTTTATGATAACTACGTCTGCTTACATTTAAGCTTGGGTAACAAGTTTTACCTACAAACTAGTATAATGTTATTCTAGAATTAAATAAAATTGTTTTCATGTTCTGATAAAACTAAATTCTAAGTTTTATGGCAACAGTTATGACTTGGAGAGGCAGTATGGTAGACTACTTGGATCAGAAGTTAATAGACCTGGGTTCTATTTCTAGTTCAGACAGTTGGTTAGGTGTGTGACCTTGGACAACTCACAACCTTTCTGAGCCTTGGTTTTTTTCATTCATAAAACAATGATTATATCTGTCTCGCCGTAGTAAGGATCCACTGCCACTGTAACAACACAAGAGTCAAATATTAGCCGTCTTTGGCCAGCGGAACTGGGTAGGTTGAGAGTAGGACTTTCCTGTATTCCCTTTTACACCTTAGAAAGTTTATACATGCACAAGTATTATTTACCCCCAAAATAAATTAAATAGGCTGGTAAGATTCAGGACACTTTCAGAGATATAAAAATCTTCAGATTTCTAAACTGCCTTCAATGTTTTTTTTTCAATACTCTGTTCTCAGTTTTGTTATTACTCTCTTCTTCTAGCCTTATGTTTCATAGGATTAATAATTTTTACATCAAATATCAATACATATTTTATTAAAAAGGAATTTAAAAACTCCTCTCATAAGGCAATACTGATATGCCTCCTGGATAAACTAAGATTATATGACATTTATAGATAATACTGCCACAAGTAGAACGGTAATATATTCATGCTTTCTCACCCTATTGTCCTTGAGAACAACAATATTTGTGAGCCTAAGGGTACTATGAATGGTCACAACAGAGAAATGGTAACTAACCTTCACTGCAATCGAAGCTGCGACCTTGGCATGATTTTCAGTGAGTTCATTCAGCTATCCACTCCTATGAGACATGCACCTGACACCCACATTGGTGACGGACAGCTACACTGGTTTCTTTTTAAAAGCTATATTATCTTAAATAACCAGGCAATTTAAGATTTAAGTTACACATTTCATTACCACACGATTAGTCTTGTACATATTATTTGAATGTCTGTTTCCCTCACCAAGATTGTGAATTCACTGAGGACTTTAAAATTTGTCTTTTTAAAATCTGACTGAAATAGAAATGGACATGTGAAAACATACTGGCAAAAGCAAGAATACATCTTTTAACAGTTGAAAAAATTTAATGGATAATGATTCAAACAACTCCATTTTAAATGAAACCATTAAATGCCCACCCAAAGTACCCCATTAATAACACAAGACAATTAGTTTTATACATCCATGAGTGTCTTCTATATATGGAAGAAGGTGTCATCTTCATTTTAGAGATGAGGAATCTGACATTCAGTAAAAGTAAAGAAGTATATTCAAGGTCACACGAGTAACTGTCAGAGTCAAAATTAAAATCTAGGATTGTTCAACTCTAAGGCCCAAGCTCTTTCCATACATGTGAAATTTGTAAAAAAACAAACAAACAAACAAACAAAACAAAAAACCCTATGAATCCAATGTGTTCATTGCTAAAGCAGAGTGAAAGGAGAGAAGCGCAAACACCATTCATAGTTTTGAAGTCACATGGTGTTAACATATTTTATAGTTACGGCATTTTATAGCTATAAATCTTGTTCCAAATTGGCAGATTCTTCTTATGCTGAGCTCTGAAAAGCACTACACTGAAATCTCACGATGATTTATTTGATGTATTATCGGACTTCTTCTTGAACCCCAGTCTATCCAGTGATATTGGATTTAAAAAAAATTAGAAATCAGTCTATCTAAACAACGAATGCTATCCAAATAAAATTAAGTCACTCGGAAAGAATCATCTCAGGTATCTTTTGCTCTTGTGGGAAATCAAGGATAGGTTGGTTATTTTTCCACAAATCCCAAGTTCTTTTTCAGCCAACCACTCTTCCTCTTCATTCACGTACCAAACCTCAGTGTCTAGCAAGCCTATTTGGAGCCCTAGTACTCAAAGCAACACCTTTCACAATGCCACCACGGTAAGAACTATACCACGGTTTGTCTAAATCTGTTCGCAAGTTTTCCCAATGGAACTAGACTGAAAAACAATGGGGAAAACTCTACAACAGAAAAACGTTTCTCTTATGTCATGAACAAGTTCCGATTGAGAATAGAAGGTGGGTAGCACGAAAAATATCATTGTGAAGGTTTTCATCAGAGACAGGTCTCCCAACATGGAGAACGTGAAGACCCAAGCAAAGCATAAACTTAATGGCCAAGACCTTAGCAAAGATTGTAAAGATCGAATGAAGTATTCAACAATATACTTTAGTTCTAGCTCTTCTTTTACATCTAAATATGCACTTCAGTGAACTTTAGGTGGGGTTTGAATAGGGAAACCCGAATTACTTTCTTCTTAAGGGATATATGTAAAATGTCCTATAGAGTAAGCATTAATGTACACGCCAGACCTCCAGGAACCATGAACTGAGATTAAGTCTTCCTTCCTTTACCGGTATAGAAATGACAAGATGAAGGCGCCAAGGATGCCAAGATTAAAGGCTTGAGAAGGGTCTCAGCTTCCTTTTCTCGAAAGAACATGCCCAAACATCTCGTTCTCTAGCCGGGTCCCAAGGAGGGGCTGGACCCGTACGGGGACCCGGATATGGCTGCCTGTGAGGAGCGCCCGGAAAGTAGAAGCAGACCCCGCTGGGCAAGGCCAAGCAGCAACCACCCTTCCCCCACTCACCTCTCGGAGCGCAGTTTAACTGGGGCTGTCCGAGTAACTGCCGCCATCACCACCGCCATCACTCTGGGTGCTCGCTAAGCTGGAGAAGGGAGACCCAACCACTCCGGCACCTCATGTAGGTCCTCTAAGACTGATGCCTGCCTGCAAGCCCCCACCCTTCGGTGCGGGGTTCTCATCTCAGACGTCGCAGTCACCGCCCCCACCTGCTTCGCCGGCGCTGCCGCCACTTCCGTGTTCGGGTCCCTCCCTTTCTTCCTCACTCCCCCAGCAACCGGCTTTTTCCCTGCCGGCGGGCGCGCAGCTGACGCCACCGCCCAGCGACCTGGGTCGGGACCGCGCCGGGCGTGGGCGGGCCGGCGCAGGCGCAGTGTGGGAGCACGCCGAGCGCGGGAAGCTCCATGCACCCGTGCTGCTCCTCCACCGGTGCTGCTCCTTGTCGCCTTTCCTCAATCGCGGAGCTTCGGTGAGTGCTCCCTCCCGCTGCCCGCGTGCGTGCGGCCCAACGAAGAGAAGCGTGTCCTCTTCCCGGCTTAGTGTCGGACAGACCCATCCCTATTCCCTGTTTGTGCCCCTCGGGTGGGGGAAAAGGGGCTGCCGAGGGCGTGTCCCGCAGGAGACTAACCTCCCTTCTTCCTGTTCAGCCCCCGGCTTTCCTGTCCTTTAAAATAATACTGACTTTTATAAAACATTTTCAGATAGGTAAAGGAAAAAATGCCTGCTACAAAGAAGCCGATGAGATATGGGCACACAGAGGGACACACAGATGTCTGTTTTGATGATTCTGGGAGGTAAGGTACTTTGAGAAACAAAAAGAACGTTTCAGGTGTGAATGTTAGAAGTTATTCTTGTATGTCATGTAAGCAGTTCTGCCTAAAATTACTCATCCAGATAGAAATAAGGTTGATATCTAAAACGGCACATAAATGTTCTTAGATTTACTGTTTAATTCGGGCCAGCATGGCAGTTTTAGTATATCAAGAAAGCCAACGAGTGTGAAATCTTACTTCCAGAGGAGTTGGAATGATATGAGCTTTCCCCCACATTTCCCCTTTGTTCACTTCCTTTCTGCATCTCACATTATCAGTTATTTTGTCAGAACGGTAGCTGCCTGCTTGTCAAATTTAGTGGCCCATTCTAACTTTTTGGTATTTTATCCTCCCTTGCCTTTTGTGATGCTCTTTTCTTTTTAAAATTGTTTTTAACTTTCTGACAGCTTTTTTTTCTAATTTATTTCCTCTGCTTGATTCCTAAATGATGATATTTTCTCAGGGTTATTCTAGTCCCTGTTAGAGGGGTATAATCAATAAACAATCTGTGTGAGGAATATAAAAGAGTTTTATTTGAGCCAAACTGAGGACTATAGCCCAGGAGACACAGATTAAAGAAGCATTTGAATTGCATTCTGTCGGACTACAAAATGGGGGAGGCTTATAACAGCACAGACTGCAAAATTACATGTTGTTTGTGAGAATTATAATTGGAGTTGCAAGAAGTAAGGGTGCTTGTTAAGTAAGGATTAGGGTCCAATATGGTTGCCTAGTTATAAGGGGAGACCTTGAGACCATAAGGTTGCAGTTGGCAGCTGCTCTCAGATATTGTTTTGAGAACAGCTGGTGGTATCCTTGAGTATGATACAGTTAAGAAAATTCAAGTTCTTAGTAATGTAGGAACGTGTCTAAAACCGTATCCACAATGGCCACCCAGCTCCATTATTGAATGCCTGAACTGTAGTTACTCCTTTTTGATTTTTTTTTTTTTTTTTTTTTTTTTTTGCGGTACGTGGGCCTCTCACTGTTGTGGCCTCTCCCGTTGCGGAGCTCCGGACGCACAGGCTCAGCGGCCATGGCTCACGGGCCCAGCCGCTCCGCGGCATGTGGGATCTTCCTGGACCGGGGCACGGACCCGTGTCCCCTGCATCGGCAGGCGGACTCTCAACCACTGCGCCACCAGGGAAGCCCTGTGGTTACTTTTATTCCTACAGTAAATGACAAAACATTGTAGGAAGAATGTTCAGACTACTCGAAAAGCCCTTCAAAGGACTTCTTAACTCTAATTCTTCCATATGTTTCTCATTAATTCCGCTATTATTTCATTGCAATTTCCCACTGGCGTCTCCAGCTGGCACCTGTAACATCTCCCTCGGTGCACCTAGCTGATACACCAAATAGCCAGTAGTGACGGGGATATGAAATGCTCCTCCCATCACCACTGGAGACGGAAAGAAATTGCTCTTTCTAGCGGCTCTTGTCTGACTCCAGTTTTTTATCAGTTAACACCTATTGTCCTTGAAAGGAGGTGTTATGTTACATCAGGAAAGGGTTGGAAAGGGAGAGATGGGTTATCACTGGTTGTCTTTCAGATTTACCTATATGTTGAGGTGAGAACACTATTCATTGCACATGTTATACTACCAAACAAGATCATGACAGAAGCTGGAAGTGCAAAGAAGTCTGTCAAACTCACCAATTTTGATTCAACTAATACTAATGTGTTTTTAAGTGAAAAATCAGGACGAATGCCAAACCAGCTGGATGCATAAATCAGGAATGTCCTGGGCAAACTGAGACTTATAGTCCTCTTATTTATTTCTTATAGAACCGAGACCAAGGTCCTTACTCTGGCCTTAAGGTCATCTTAAATAGGATGACCCCAATCTACTTTTTTTCCCCTCAATTTCCTGGCCTGCCTGCTCCATGTAAACTCCCCTATGCTTTACTAACTTCATATTTTGGTTCATGTAGTTTTGTCTGTTTGGAACTGTCCTTTTTACCAATCTCAGCATATCCAGTCCTACCTGTCCTTTAATTTCCCAATGTAAATACTTTTCTTATGAACCCTTCTGATTTTCCAAGTGGGAATTAATTTTTGTCTTCTGAACATCCATAGTTTTTTATATGGCTTCTCTTTGCCATTTACCTTTTTAAAATTATTATTTATTTATTTAGGCTGCACCAGGTCTTCACACAGGACCTTTGTTGTGGCATGTGGGCTCTTAGTTGCAGCCTGCAGGTTTCTTAGTTGTGGCCTGTGGGTTTCTTAGTTGCAGCATGCGAACTCTTTAGTTGCGGCATGTATGTGGGATCTAGTTCCCTGACCAGGGATTGAACCTGGGGCCCCTGCATTGGGAGCATGGAGTCTTACCCAGTGGACCATCAGGGAAGTCGCACCATTTACCTTTTTTTTTTTTTTTTTTTTTGTGGTACGCGGGCCTCTCCCGTTTTAGAGCACAGGCTCTGGACGCGCAGGCTCAGCAGCCATGGCTCACGGTCCCAGCCGCTCCGCGGCATGTGGGATCCTTCTGGACCGGGGCACAAACCCGTGTCCCCTGCATCGGCAGGCGGACTCTCAACCACTGCGCCACCAGGGAAGCCCCCCCTTTTTTTTTTTAAATGTGAAAATCTCGTTTTGTGTGTGTGTGTGCTTTCTTATGACATTAGCTTATTTTCTTTTTTTTTACATCTTTTTTGGAGTATAATTGCTTTACAATGGTGTGTTAGTTTCTGCTTTATAACAAAGTGAATCAGTTATACATATACATATATTCCCATAGCTCTTCCCTCTTGCGTCTCCCTCCCTCCCACCTTTTTTTTTTTTTTTTTTTTTTTTAAGTACCAATGTTTTATTTGGGTGATGCAAATACAGAGCATTGAGAGTGAGAAAAGGGACTCGACTCAGGAAAAATGGGAGGCAATGCCAGGTGATAGATTGAGTCTGCTTCATGACAAGCCTGGAAGAGGCACAGAAGGTGTGTCCACTGGCTACTTGGGAGGTCTCCCCACTGGGAGAAATGGTGTCTTGCACCAGTTCAGGGAAGGGAGGGAAGAAGAGGGAATTTATCGTCCTGGATTTCTCCCATCTCCCATTAGTTAAATATTACCCCAGGAGCACTAACTCTTCCACATTCCTGGGTTGCTAGTGGGTACTTGAGGTGCCAGATCCCATGTCCAGTGGGGGCATTCCATCCAAGTCTGCAAATGATGGGAGGAGGCAAACTCTGGGCATGAGGCTGGTGAGTGCCGGAGAGAATCTGATTTTGTACATAAGATGTGTTCACAACAGTCCAATACTGTTTTTCTTTTACCAGAAGAGAGAATCTGACATAATGATCAAAGACCTTTCCCAAAGTCACATGGCTAGTAAGTGGTAAATTCAGGATTTGAACATAGTCTGTCTCTGGAAACTGTCAAAGACCAAGATAAGGAACTTGGATTTTATGTAGCAGGCAAAGGAGAGTGGCTAAAGGGTTTCAAGCTGGGAGTGACATAAGATAAAGAGCTTTTTATAAAGCTCCCAATCTCTACTTTGCTCCATCTTCCCATGTGGCTGAACTTGGCACAAAAGTAGGTGGCCCCAGAGATGTGAGGACACCCAAGACAGTTTTTGAGGAGCCCCGACTAGGTCCGGAGCTCATATGGGCTTCCACACTGTCTCATAATCTTTCTGTCTTCATCAAAGCCTACACCTACCAAAGAGACTAGCTGGTCAGAGGCAGGCAGGATCTGAGCAGAGAAGCCAAAATGAGGGGAAGAGCAGATTGACCTAAAGACCAGAAGCAGGAGGACCAGCCAGCCGTACGTCCACTGTCAGCCGGTGGGTCTGGGGATGTTGGCACCCGCATACGAGTCCTTTGGTGTTGCCTGAGATGGTCAGATCTCATGAATTGTCGGCCGCACTGGTCACATTTACGTCGTCGGTATTTGGTGTGTATCCGAGTATGTCTTCTAAGTTCATTGGAACGGAAGAAGGACCAAGTGCAGTCTTCTCACATGCATTTATAGGGCCTTTCACCTGTGTGTTTGCGTTGGTGACTCACGAGGTGGGAGTGCTCAGTATAAGCTTTTTCACAGTTCTCATAGTCGCAGCGGTAAGGCCTTGAAACTGGGGGTCTTCTCCTGGGAGCCCTTTCTTGGGCCCCGGAGTACTGCTCTGCTCTCTGTGGAGCAGGTAAGGGCTGCTTAGGTAGTAAGGGGTCTTCCTGGGAGACTGGCTGTCTCACAAGAGAGCCCTGGGATTCCAAAGCCAGCAATAATGGGGATCCAGCTGGGGGCATCGCAAAGTTGTGCGGTTTCTAGGAGGCAACATCTGATCCAAAGAGGGGAGCATTGCCGGGGCCTCAGTGGAAGGCATGGTTGGATCCAATAATGTTTTAGGTGTTAAAGGGCCTCTGTTAAGAAGTTACTGTTGGGAGGCCAGAATAAGGCATTGTTCACATTCTGATGTGGGACATCATTGGGATTCCACTGGCAGGTGAGAACTGGCAGCCCATTGGGGGGCATCCTTAGATTCCCACCAAAGGTCGGGGCCACCCCTGGAATACTGGGCTCTCCTAAAGGCATCACCTGGGGCCCCTTGAAAATCATCATTCCTGGCTGGGTAGGAGACATTCCCTGAGTGTAAATCATCTGGGAAGGAGTGAAAGTCACTTGAGGGCAGTAGCTCACACCGTAGTCAGGCAGCGACATACTGAAGTGTGGCCCCATTTCACTGGCATTCTGCCTGGGTGCCTCAGCAGAGACCAAGGGGATCCTCTCCAGCTCTGTGCACTGAGGAGCATGTTGAATGCCTGATGGGCCATGATTCCAAGAGGTGTGCACTCCACTGCTTCTGGAAGATGAAGACACGTCCAAGATGAACATTGACTTCTCAGTATCCTGAGTGGGAATGCTGTGGGCAGGTCTCTGAACTGGTGCAGAGCCACATGCCACTGGCTTAGGCCCTTGGCTCCCTGCTCCATCTTAACCTGGGATCGGTTGCACATCGAGACTCCACCATTTACCATTTTATTTTTGTATTTTATTTGCTTTTGTATGTGCCCAGAGAGGACACATACCACATGAAGAAAAGCACTCAGAAAACAATTTGGGAGTTGACAGATAGCCATTTGAATAATCGCCTTTGGATAATTGAGCTCTTCCATTCATCCGTTTATTCATTCAACATTTATCAAAGCTTCTATTTGTTAGAGACTACTTTGTGCTAGAGACACAATGGTAAGCAAAGTAGACCTGGTCCCTGTTGTTACAGAGATTACATTCATTTTTCTTACATTGTTACAAATATATAAGGAATTTTATGCCAAGGAGAAACTGTAGGAAGCATAAATTTACCTTTCATTTTACAGAATAGGAGGTTAACAGTCCTTGTTATTGAGGTTTATGTATGTAAAATGAGGAGACATATTGGCTAATACCTTGATTTTATTAGAAAAGAGATAAAGTAGCATTCCAAAAAAATTAATAAGCCTAAAACTGGGTGACTTTTTAACGAGTGTGTTTCCTTCACAGTTGTATTGTAACTTGTGGAAGTGATGGTGATGTGAGGATTTGGGAAGACTTGGATGATGATGATCCTAAGTCCATTAATGTTGGAGAAAAAGCATATTCATGCGCTTTGAAGGTATTAAAACAATTACAGCAGCTGATATGAAATGTTACTGCCATGTGATGTTTTATACATGGATGAAAAATACTTTTATAGAAGTTTTGAATATAAACTTTTTCATTTTTCTTATGAAATAATAATATTTAAAAATGTGTAATAATGCCATAATTTGCCCAAAACTTTTACAGGTAAAATCTGAATGGTTTATTAAAGGTGATTAATGGATAGTAATGATGAGCCAATTAAAATATATGCAGGAAATTATACTTTATCTTTTAAGAGATTTAAATGTATCTTTTTTTTTCTTTGAAGGAAAACTCAGTGCAGTTTCAAATTTTTAGCTCACTAATTCAGATAATGAGGAATTGTACTGGAAAAAAGGAGTTTCATTAACTTTTTCAAGATATATACTTATTTCACATTTCTAATGTTTTATGTAAAGTAAATATGGGAATGAGATGTACTTGGAGAATGGAGATATGTTTTCAGAAGGACTTTGCAAACTAAGTATCTAACCTTTTTATTTGTGATGAATTTTAAGTTGAGTGTATTGTATTTGGATAGGAAAAAAAAATCTTTCTACAGAATTCATATTTTTTTCAAACCCAGACTCATTAAGGTAGATGAGATGGTCTTTAGATACTTTAGATGCTTTTTAAAAAATGGTCATATATAATGGAAAATGTATTCCTAGGAGAAAAAATATAAATGACTAATGTACATTAAATATGAGCTAAATCTCACTAATAAGCAAAGAAATGCAAATTAAACAATTGGATTTTTTTTCCTGTAAGATTGACAAAGATGAAAAATATTCCTGATCCCAGTAATAGTGAGGGCTTGGAGAAGTATTTATAAAGGAAAAACAACTGTTTTCCTGTGTTTCTCCTTTACTCTCACACTACCATGCTCACAACACTTCTGACACCAGATATATGGGGTTTTCCCCATATCAATAAGTTCTTTGCAATACTGGGTGTCCTACAATTCAGTTCAATTTTGACATTAACTGGAGTTAGCTCAGACCTCACAGGTTAAGGTCTCAGTCCCACAAGACTGTCCCCCACTTCAGACACCAGTCGCGAGTATTAGGTCCCCAGATGACCTACAACTTCTGTTCATCTTGGCTGCAAATGGGGATTTCCATGACCCCCTCCTTGGATAAGATCATTTGCTAGAA
This sequence comes from Orcinus orca, assembly GCF_937001465.1. Classification (NCBI taxonomy): domain Eukaryota; kingdom Metazoa; phylum Chordata; class Mammalia; order Artiodactyla; family Delphinidae; genus Orcinus; species Orcinus orca. Next base: position 155,863,996 of record NC_064560.1, on the reverse strand, counting down.
GAGCTCACAGAAATCAGGGAAATAAGTTTACCAGTTTATTACATAATAAAGGATACAGATGAACAGCCAGATGAAGAGAACATGGGGTGAGGTCTGGAGAATGGAGATGTGGAGTTGGGGTGCACCACCAACCTGGAAGCTCCTTGAACCCCATGTTATTGGGATTTTTATGGAGGCTCATCACATGGGCATGACTGATTATTAACTTCATTTCCAGCCCCTCTCCCCTTCCTGGATGATAGGGGTGTGGGACTGAAAATTCCAAGCTTCTGATCATGACTTGATCTTTCTGGTGACCAGCCACCATGCTGAAGCTATCCAGTAGCCCACCAAGACGCACCTCATTAGAACAAAAGACATTCCTATCACCCAGAAAGTTCCAAGGGATTTGGGAGCTTTGTGTCAGGAATCAGTCAAAGACCAAAGTTTGGAACAAAAGATGCTCCTGGTGCTCTTATCACTTAGGACAGTTCAAGGGTTTTAGGAACTCTGTGCCAGGAACTGAGGGTAGAGACCAATATATATTTTCTGTCTCACAGTATTTTCACACAACAGTTGCTGGAAGTATAACTGATGAACTTTTTTTGGAATAAATTGATAATGGTGTATCACAGTTAGAATGCACACAGTCATTTCTGGCTATTTACCCTAAGGAAGTACACACATTCATTTCTGTGGACAAGAATATTAGTAAAACCCATTGTTTATAATAGCAAAAGAAACAATTGAAGTGTCCCTGAATAGAGAATACATTTTATAAATTTTGGTAGTCATATAATGTAATACTATGCAACCACTAAAAAAATGCGAGAGTGCTGTATACCTTCATTTGAAAAGATGTTTACAATTAATTGAAAAAATGAAAAATAGAGTTTCATAACAGTCTGTTATAGAATAGTCTTATGTTTGTTAAAATAAAGGATTTAAGTACACAAATATTTGTGATTTGCATATCTATAGAATAAAGTTAAAAAGACTTAACCCCAACATGTTAATGGAAATTGCTTCACAAGAGTAGGAAACTCAATGTCTGCTCAGGACAGTTTCGTGTTTTTTTTCCTACAATAAGTATGTACTGCTTTTGTATATGAAAAAGACTTTAAAGAAGAAAAAAATGAAAGTGGGCTTATGGTAGTTTCCTAGGGCTATGGTAACAGGTACCTGGGCTTAGGATTTAGACATGTCTTTTAGGGGCCACTATTCAGCTGACTACAAGGCTCATATTCAGTGCTAAAATGTTTGGCTTTAGGAATGGAGTTTATAATTCTTCAATGAAATGATGTTACCAAATAGCCATGCAAAGTTGACAATTTCATTTAAAGCATAATTGCTTATAAAAACGTAAATACGTACTTTATGGATTCAGTGCTATAGGGAAGTACAATTAGGTGCTTTATTTGAGAACAAAGCAGAAAAAAAATCACCCTCCAAAATAGTGAAACTGGGATATATCAACATATTTGTAGGTAGTAATAGTTAACACTTGCATAGTATTTTACGTTGTCTTTAACAAAGGTAAGGAGCGGTATGTGGAATTATCTCCATTTTATTCTTGGGAAAATCAAAGCTCAGAGGAAAGTCAAATGACATAGTTAGGAACACAGTGGGCCCAAGTCATCCTGTGCTGGGTTCCATTCCTCCCTATCCACCAGGGAGAAGAATAGTCTGACCAGATCCGGACCACAGCTCTGATGGTTTCTTTTTTTTAAATTTTTACTAGTTGATACCGTATACTGGTAGTGATTTGGTTTCCCAGTAGATTTGTTTGAAAATGACTTCAAAGCAAGGCCTTTATTCAGGTCTCCCAGGTGAGTTAGTGCTGTTATATACTTTAACATTTTCACATGAATAGAGGGCTAGTTAAAGTTTTGTTAAAGAATTACCAAGATTATTTACTAGAGCTAACTGAGGATGCTTAGTCAGTATTCTACTAAGAAATCTGTCTGTGAAGTAAAGCACAGCCAAGGTTGCAAAATTTCTGTACATGCACACAAATAAATAGTTGGTGTTTCTGCAGTTTTGCCAAAGAACACTTAGCAGTATCAGTGTTGTGTTGAGTTGGTTATAGCATTTTGTTGATTCTCTTCTGGTTTTCACATTTAAATTATTGTTAGCTTAACTTCAACATTATGAATTTAGTTTATTATGGATTTAATTATATACAGTAGTTGCAATGTAGGCATAAACAGTATTTTTCACCAGTTTTCCAGTAATTGAACTTGAAGGTATTTATCACAGTTCAAATTTGAATCATCTGTACTGTTATTTGAACAAATGTACACATTTCCCCAAATGTTGCTATATAGTAACATGTCATTGTATTACCAGGTTCTTTTCCCATTAGAATGGGAGCAGATGCTGTAGATAAGCTAAGGGTCCTAAGTGCGCAAATACGGCTGAGACCTATTGCTATAGGGTAAAGTATGTTCATTAACAAACTTGAGTAGTTTGTTTCTTTTGGTAGTTATTTAACATAAATTAATAAATTGACCATATGATATATCGAATTGTGTATGAGGTTGGTAGACTATGATTTAGTCCATCAGGACTTAATTCCTCCTGGGTAAGTAATAAAATTAAGGTGGTAGGGCAGATCCCTGACCTTTTATGATTCTTAGCTAAAAGCTGTGCAAAACAACGGTGTTTGCAGATCATTTTCGGATCCTAAAACTTTCTATTTAGTGTTTTTAAAACACTAAATAAACACTGTGCTTCCACTGCAGGGGGCACAGGTTCGATCCCTGGTTGGGGAACTAAGATTCCGCATGCCCTGCAGTGCGGCCAAAAAAAAAAAAAAAACAGGAGCCGTGGATTCATGGATTTGCATTTAGACTTTACCCTACTCTGAAAACACATCTAATGATTGTTTTCTGGAAACACAGGGCAATACTAATTGTGTCCATTGTGCTCTTCCCTCATTGAGATTAGCTATGTTTTCTTGTTCTGAGTCTCCTTCTTATGACATTTGGGAATCCACAAAAACACTATTTAAATATTTTTCTTGCCAGAAGTACAAGAGAAATCAGAGGCTAAAAGTTTGGCTGATGAAGAGGGAATTAAATTTTCTAAAGGCAGGAAGTAAATTTTTCTTGCTAATAGCCATTTCAGAAAAATTATATATTGATTATTTTTCTCTTGACATGAACTACATTTATAAGTTTTTTTTGTTTTTTACCGGATTTTTAACTATGGAGAGACTCCCAATTAATTAACTAATTTTTGCCAATGTTTCTTTCATTTTTCTTTTAGAATGGGAAATTGGTCACTGCAGCATCTAACAATACTGTTCAAGTGCACACGTTTCCTGAAGGAGTTCCAGATGGTATATTGACTCGCTTCACCACAAATGCAAACCATGTGGTCTTTAATGGGGATGGTGCAAAAATTGCTGCTGGATCTAGGTAAGGCTCTTTGATATCAGAAAATGAAATAATATTAGAACAAAATGGCCTCATTCATTGGATTCAGGGTAACATTTTCAGGACTCTGTACCTTCTTTGTTGTTGTTATTTAATTATTATATTCAAGTCTTCTTTCTGGTAAAGGTTTTTGATGACAAACTTGTGCTTCTTTGTGAATTGAGGTATATTGCTTTGCCGACAGGCTGCTCAGTAAATGCTGGAAAAGACTGGGGAAAGATGATAGTTGGATACAAAATTTTAAAAATTATTTTTGGTACAACCTAGACTGTACAGTCAGGATTTTTGTTGTTTTTCTTGTTGCTTATTTGTCATAGGAAAAAAATGTAATTGATGAATTGCTGAGTTGGAGTAAAAGGCATAATGCTTTTAAAAATGGTTGTGGCTGTAATTAGATTAGCAAATAATAGAAGCTTAAGATCTAACTAAGGAAGCCACTTTCTAAAAGTATTTATATTTTAACATATGAGAAATCTTGAGTTATGTTTTTAGCATCTTTATAGACCCAAACTAAAAGGTAATATGGGTGCCAAATTTCACATGTTGCTATAAAGAAATTATGGCATTTACTCATTACTTTGAAATATTTGGGTCATAGCTTTTGAGAGTCTTTTGTATTGACATTTATTGATATACGTTACACTTGTTCTTAGTGATTTTCTAGTCAAAGTTGTGGATGTGGCGGATTGCAGCCAACAGAAAACATTTCGAGGACACGATGCCCCTGTTTTAAGTCTTTCCTTTGACCCTAAGGACATCTTTCTGGTAATCATTTTTTTCCCTCTCTTTTTGCATTTTTTGTGAATATGTTTAAAACTGTGAAAGAATTAGCAGAAAGTTTCACACAATTGTTAAAAGCCTCTTTAATTTATCAGTTGAACCAGTCTCCATATAGTATTATGGCTGTAACTATAGAGAAATCTACTGTTTTATTCTGCAGGCATCAGCTAGTTGTGATGGATCTGTAAAGGTGTGGCAAATTTCAGATCAGGTAAGCTCATCAGTTTGAATTTAAAGCTTTTTGCCTATTTCCATCATATATTGGACGTTACATAATGTATTATTGGACCAAATTAATAATTCTTCATAGTTTGTTTCTTTTGAGTAGCATTAAATACTGGTTTTGTGATCAAATTCCCCAACAATCTAAGCAAAAGTAAATATGTTGAAGACTAATTGATTCTGTATCTAATCATAAAGGGAAATTCAGTCATTATATATTTATAAGCTAACTACCATATGTTGGTCCCCAGGTGTTGGGGATACGAAAGTAAGGCATGGGCCACACTTGATTTGGAGAGTCACATAACTTACTCTGACCCAGCCTGGTAATAGCTTTAAAGGAGGTATGGAGAAAATGCTTTCTGGATTGGCAGAGGGAACAATGAATTCTTCCTGAGGCAATCAGAGAGGGCTTGGCATTTCTAGGAATGATGTAGCTGATGAGGAAAACACCCCTCACAGATATGCTTCAGCTCATAGCCACAGTTTCTTCCCTCACTTTTGAACTATTTAAAACGATTGACTTTGACACCTTAACATTTCGTAGTAGATCTCTCAAGTTTATTTTCATAGTTACTTTAAGATTTTAATGTATTGGGGTTTTTTTTGTTTGTGTACGTTTATTCGGTGAGTATACTGTTTGCTTATTCTACATAGGAAATACTCCTATTTGAGTTAATTATTTAAGACTTGTGCTCTTTATAACTGTGAAAAACATAAAGTAACTTAGGTAAATCAAATATTATAATTAGGTTAAAGTGAATTAAGTTGCTTTTTTCCGAGCTATCTATCAGTTTGAAGAAACCACTTATTAAATGTACTCAGTGCTGCATATCTTTTTTGGGAGAATTTTCATAAGGGGAAATAAATTTTCTTTTTTTCTTTTGGCATTTTATTTTTCATTTTTATTTATTTAAAAAGATTATTTTTCAGTCACAAGACTTACATTTTCTTTTTTTTTTTAAATCAGACATGTGCTATCAGTTGGCCACTGCTGCAAAAATGCAATGATGTGATAAATGCAAAATCAATCTGCAGACTTGCTTGGCAGCCAAAAAGTGGGAAGGTGAGTGACTCGTATTTTGTTTTTTGTTTTGTTTTGTTTTTAAAATATTTATTTACTTCTTTGGTTGTGCTGGGTCTTAGTTGCAGCACACAGGCTCCTTAGTTGTGGCATGCGAACTCTTCAGTTGCGGCATGCATGTGGGATCTAGTTCCCTGACCAGGGATGGAACCTGGGCCCCCTGCATTGGGAGCACAGAGGCTTAACCACTGCACCACCGGGGAAGTCCCTTATTTTGTTTTAATTATATGTTCCAGTCCTTGTTATCTTTGAATGTAAGAATAGTTTTTTTAATTGTAACTATTTCATTTAGATTATAAATTTTAGAGCTCCAAGCAAATTAATTATTGAAATGCTGTAAGAAACATTTCAACTTTTTAAAGGTTCTTTTTTGAAGAGTACATTTGGCAGGAATGAATTGATTTTACCTTTTTCTTTACATTCATGTTTTTTTGTTTTTTTTTTTTTGTGGTATGTGGGCCTCTCACTGTTGTGGCCTCTTCCGTTGCGGAGCACAGGCTCCGGACGTGCAGGCTCAGTGGCCATGGCTCACGGGCCCAGCCACTCCACAGCATGTGGGATCTTCCTGGACCGGGGCATGAACCCGTGTCCCCTGCATTGGCAGGTGGACTCTCAACCACCGTGCCGCCAGGGAAGCCGTACATTCATGTTTAATGGGGCAACTTTGGAAACAGTCTTGTTATATCAACTCTTACTACTAGTGTTTAACATTTTGGAGGTACTAGCTGATACAGTTAGACAATAGAAAGATATGAGAGGTTTGAAAGAAGGGAAGGAGAATGCTCATTATTTGCAAATGAAATGCTTATATATGAGGAAATCCCAAGAAAATCAACTGGGGGAAAATATTACTAATAAGAAAATTCAGTAAGGTAGTTGGAAGCAAAATTAATATATGAAACCTATAGTCCTATATACAAACAGTAGCCATTTAGAAAACATGGTGAGAGAAAATAATGCACTAACTGTGAAATCAAAAAATATTTTAAAATTTTAAAAAAAGATAAAATAACTAGGAATAAACTTACCAAAAAATGTGAAAGAGCTATGTAAAGAAAATTTAAACATGCTACAAAGAAGAGTAAAAGAAGACTTAAATAGAAAATATGTATCCCATTCTTTTTCGTTATTTATTTATTGAGGTATAGTTGATTTACAATGTTATATTAGTTTCAGGTGTACAGCATAGTGATTCAAAATTTTTATAGGTAATATTCCATTTAAAGTTATTATAAAATATTGGCTATATTCCCTGTGCTATATAATATATCCAAAAGGATAAGCTAAAAAGCTTATTTATTTTATACATAATAGTTTGTATCTCTTAATCCCCCACCCCTGTTTTGCCCTACCCCCTCCCCTCTTCCCACTGGTAACCACTAGTTTCTTCTTTATATTTCTGAGTCTCTTTCTGTTTTGTTATATTTATTCATTTTATTTACTTATTTTTATTTTATTTTTTAGATTCCGCATGTAAGTGATAGCATACAGTATTTGTCTTTCTCTCTCTGACTTATCTCACTAACCATAATACCCTCTAGGTTCATTCAAGTTGTTGCAAATGGCAACATTTAGAAAAACACATAGAAAAATATATCCTATTCTTAGAAATGAATTTTTGTTATAAAGATGTCAGTTCTTCCCTGAATTATCTATAGTTTTGAAGCATTCAATATAAAATATCAGTAAGATGTTTGGGGGGACCAAATAGAACTGATTCTAAAGCCATATGGAAAAGCAAAAGTCTTGAAAAACAAAAGTGGTAAAGTCTAATTCAATCAGATATAACATTATAATGCTATGGGAATTAAAAGTGTGATACTAATTCATGAATAGACAGATATCTATTAAACAGAGAGATAGATCCAGTATATATGGGAATTTAGTGTATTATAAAGGTGGAGAAAAGGAGATTTAATAAATGTACTGGCAAAGGGCATGAATACCAGGAGGTGAGAATTACTGAGAACCATCTTGGAGACTTCCTATCACATGGTGAATCTCATTGTATAGGTATTTGCTGTATCGTCTTTTTAACTTCTCTGCATATGTGAAAATTTCCAGAAAAAATTTATAAACTCAACAATATGAAAAGTAAAAAGATAAATATTTCAGTGTCAAAGGACAAATGATAAACTGAGAAAAAGTTGGAAACAATATGACAGAGCTAATTTCCTTAATATTCAAAGAGTTCTTATAAATCAATAAGATCCCAGTAAAAAGATGAACAAGGACATGAGCAGACAGTGTACAGAAAAAGATACACAGATGGCTTTTAACATATGAAAATACATGCAACCTTTCATACTAAAAGAAATACAATTGAAATATGATTTTCTGTTTTTCATTTGTCAGATGGTCAAAGATCAGAAGTTTGATATATACTGTGTGGAAGAGGATGTGGCAGTTTTTATTAGAATGAATGACCAGTAGTACTAGTTCTAGGCATATATTCTATAAACATATTTATTCATATGCACTACAGAGTATGTATAATGAAAATTTTGTATCATTGTTTATAGTAGCAAAAGATTGTAAACATCCTGAATGTTCATTAATAGAGAACTGGTTAAATAAACTGTGGAATTTATTCCTGAAAATGGAATACTCTGCAACTGTTAGAATGAGGTATATCTGTGTGTCTTCACATGGAATAATCAGTCTTTAGATATATTAAAAACATCAAGCTGTAGAGCAGTAGGTATAGATAGTAGATAGAATGCTACTGTTTAATTGTGTGTCTACTTGTGTATAAGTACATATGCATTCTTATATGGTCTATGCTTATGTTTTTTGCCTTTGGGAAGTAGAAATAGGATTTAGGGATTGGAGGGAGACTTTCTTTTCAATGTATGACCTTTTGTGTCATGTAAACTTTTAAGGGTACATTCTGCACTAAAGTGATAGTTGGGAAATCCAGTATGTATTTCTTCTTTGCTTATGAAACAATCTAATTAAAAAAAATTTAAACATAGTTTTACTATTCATAAATAATACATTTTTCTTCATTTTTTGATAAGCATGGAAAGAATATGTCAGTTTTATTTTTTCTACTAATCTGTTTTTTGGAAGTATATGTAAGAAGATAAGTTTCCTTTTCCAAAGATATTCAAAGTATTTTGGCTCTGTTTCTCTCCTGCCAGCAAATAAGATGAATTTTTAGATCCAAAGGGCTTATATTCCTTAAAAAATAGTGTTAAAAATATTAGTGACTATAAGTTCTCTGTCTTTCAGTGCAAGCAATAATGATCATCTCCCATTCTTTTTTTTTTTTTTTTTTTTGTGGTACGCGGGCCTCTCACTGTTGTAGCCTTTCCCATTGCGGAGCACAGGCTCAGCGGCCAAGGCTCATGGGCCTAGCCGCTTCGCGGCATGTGGGATCTTCCCAGACCGGGGCACGAATCCATGTCCCCTGCATTGGCAGGCGGACTCTCAACCACTGCGCCACCAGGGAAGCCCCATCACCCATTCTTTATCAAAATTTTAAGTAGCTTTCTGAGTTTTGTTTGTTGCCAATTCAAATACAAATTTGCTTTTATGTTTTTTAGTCTTATTTAGATGAATTTTCTGCTTTTTTTTCTCTTTAAACTTAATTTAGTGTAAACTTTTGTTTAAATCATTTATCTTTCCTAATAGTTACTAGCAGTTCCTGTGGAAAAATCTGTTAAGCTATATAGAAGAGAAACTTGGAGTAATCAATTTGATCTGTCAGATAATTTCATCTCTCAGGTAGGTTTTGTAAGTGATACTTTCAGTAGGCTAATGGGAATAGTTAATGCATACTTTTCTTTAATACAATTACAGCTAAATATTGTTGGAAATGGAGAACAACTCCGGACTGCTGTGCATGTGTCCACCTTTTACCCCTCAGCCTTTCTTCACTTAGTGAATAACTAGTAGATAAGTCTTTGCTAGGTCCTATCTGACCTTTCTCCTTTGTGAAATTTGGTAAGAAAAATCTTTTAATTTATAAGAAGTCAAATTTAACCCTAGCATAGTATTAGAATAGGTAATTCTCACATTATTAGTAATATTTATTGTTAAGTGAGTTTCACTGAGACTTGTGACTATGGACACTGGAGTTTTAGAGCAGGAAAGGTTGTTAGTCTGTGTTTCTTTCTCTCTCTCTCTCCCTCCCCCCGCCCCCTTCTCTCATATATACCCATCTTGCAGTTAGGAAACAGAGGCCCAGTAGGTCAGCAATGGCTTAGTACGATTCACTTCACTTCCTAGTTCTCTTCATCTTGATGGTGACTGCTAAGAGGATAACTTGTGTTGTCTTTCTTTCTAGGATAAAAACATTTTTTAGCTTTTGCTTTTAAAATTGTGCTAGTGTAATTTTCTTGTGATAAAGTAAAAGCTGCTATTACTTTGTTGAATATTATTGAAAAAGAAAGTTAAAAAGTAAGCAAACTTTGTCTTGCTGTTTATGTATCAGATTTAATTAGAAATTGCATACAATAAGGGTTATAAAAATTTGAATTTGGTAATAAAATGAGTTTTTAGTTTTAAATTATATGAAATTATTATTTATTTATTGTTTTTCTTTACTAGACCCTAAATATAGTAACCTGGTCTCCTTGTGGACAATATTTAGCTGCAGGGAGTATTAATGGTTTAATTATAGTTTGGAATGTGGAAACCAAAGATTGCATGGAAAGGTATGATTCAGTAAATCTTTTGTCTCTTTTTTGCTTATTTCTATTAGATGTTTGTTTTTTTTATTATTAAACATTTCACATCTGCAATCATTAGATTGTTAAAATGCAGACATATAGCTATGTTTATCAAAACTTTTTCTAACTAAAATTTACCTAAAGAAATGTATAGCTTATATTTTTCTTGACAGTGTTTTAAGAATTCACTTTTTAATTTTTAGGGTGAAACATGAGAAAGGTTATGCAATTTGTGGCCTGTCATGGCATCCTACTTGTGGTCAAATAGCTTATACTGATGCAGAAGGAAATCTGGGAGTCCTGGAGAATGTTTGTGACCCCAGTGGAAAGATGTCAAGCAGTAAGGTAATAAGTAATAGGGTAGAACAGTTTCTTCAAAGTCTTTCTGTGGTCATATGAATTTGGGAAACACCACAAACTACATTAGTTTCTTTGAAAATTATAATTTATGTTATTAGATGTTCAGTAATGCTCTATCACAAAGAACGTTTAAACTTGTTTAACCTAACGTATCCCAAATACGTTTTACTAAGGAACTTCTTTCCCTCCATATAATATCCATTAATATTTCATGGCTTTCCAAGGAATACCTTTGTGAAAAACTGTAATTTTTTAGTATCCTGGTGTTCTAGGTGTTTTTAGTTAAATAAATGTTTTATAGATGAAAATTAGTTAATAACTGTAACTTAGTTTAGCCTAAGTTTTTCTGTCATGAATTCCCTTAACTCTTAGAGCTAACTATATACTTCTTATGCTTAGCTGCACAGCCTGACTGAACTGCTTTAAACAGGCTGCCTTCTTTTCTATTTCCTTGTTTTTGTTCATTATTTCCCCTGAGGTGCCACTTAGCTTGCCTGAGTCCCCAAAGATTCAGATCCAGGGACACTGGGTACAATTGAGTGGTGTTGGGTGAAGGAGGAATACTGTACTGAAAAGGATTAAATGAAAATGTATATACTTGAACGTTGAAATTCCCAGCTCACTTTTCATACTTGGCTCCCAGAGTGTTGTCAGCCAGTCTTATGTTTTTCAGGCAGGAGATTGGAAGATCTTTGGGGAATCCGTGTAAGAAAAAACCAAAACAGAGAAATTCTTTATTTTATTTTATTTTTATTGAAGTATAGTGATTCATAATTTTTAAAGGATGTACTCCATTTATAGTTATTATAAAATATTGGCTGTATTCCCTGTTGTACGTATCTTTGTAGCTCATTTTATACAGTATAGCTTGTGCCTTTTAATCCCCTACCCATATATTGCCCCTCTCCCCACCCCTCTCCCCACTAGTTTGTTCTCTGTATCTGTGAGTCTGTTTCTTTTCGTTATACTCACTAGTTTGTTATATTTTTTATATTCCACATGTAAGTGATATCATATAGTATTTGTCTTTCTCTGTTTGACTTATTTCTCTTAGCATAATACCTTAAGCTCCAAGTCCATCCATGTTGTTGCAAATGGCAAAATTTCATTCTTTTTTTATGGCTGAGTAGTATTCCAGTATCTATCTATCTGTCTATCTATATCACATCTTCTTTATCCATTCAGCTGTTGATGGACACTTAGGTTGGTTCTATAACTTGACAACTGTAAATAATGCTGCTATGAACATTGGGGTGCATGTATCTTTTCCAGCTAGTGTATTTGGTTTTTTTCGGATGTACACCCAGGAGTGGAATCGATGGGTCATATGGTAGTTCCATTTTTAGTTTTTTGAGAACCCTCCATACTGTTTTCCACAGTGGCTACACCAATTTACATTCCCACCAACAGTGTAGGAGGGTTCCCTTTTCTCTACATCCTTGCCAATATTTGTTATTTGTGTTCCTTTTGATAAGAGCCATTCTGACAGGTGTGAGGTGATATCTCATTGTGGTTTTGATTTGCATTTCCCTGATGATTAGCAATGTTGAGCATCTTTTTGTGTGCCTGTTGGCCATCTGCATTTCCTCTTTGCAAAAATGTCTATTCAGCTTTTCTGCCCCTTTTTTTTTTTTTTTTTTTTTTTGCGGTACGCGGACCTCTCACTGTTGTGGCCTCTCCCGTTGTGGAGCACAGGCTCCGGATGCGCAGGCTCCGTGCCATGGCGCACGGGCCCAGCTTCTCCGCGGCATGTGGGATCTTCCCGGACCGGGGCACGAACCCGTGTCCCCTGCATCAGCAGGCGGACTCTCAACCACTGCGCCACTAGGGAAGCCCTCTCCCCATTTCTTAATTGAGTTGTTTGTTTTTTTGATGTTGAGTTGTATGAGCTGTTTATGTATTTCAGATATTAACCCCTTATCGGTCATATCATTTGCAAATATTTTCTCCTATTCAGTAAGTTGTCCTTTTGTTTTGTCAAAGGTTTTCTTTGCTATGCAAAAGCTTTTTGGTTTAATTAGGTTTCATTTATTTATTTTTGCTTTTATTTCCTTTACTTTAGGGTTCAGCTATGAATAGCATTTACATGGTCATAATAAATCTAAATACTGTAAATTGATCCAAGCAAAATGAGAATATATCTATATTGGGTGGACAGGAGTAGGAGAATGGTGTATATGCATACAAGGGAAGTAGTGGTGGTTGAAAAATGGCACCAAATCCTCATCTTTCTTAACAGAAAGAAGTTAGTAACATCATTAAATAGGTAATTAAAACTGAAAAATCAAAATATTTCACTGGAATATGATTTACAAGTGTAGAGGAAAGTATCAAAAGAAACAATTGAGAGCAGAGAAGTAAGTCGGAGGCTGTGCAGAGGATTGTTTTCATTTTTATGTTAAATCTTATAACTGACTAATTTATATGCATGTCTAACGTTGATAAAAAAGAAAATTAAATTAAGAAACAATTTTTAGTTCAACAACAATGTCCTGTTGTATAGCACAGGGAACTATATTCAGTAACCTGTGATAAACCATAATGGGAAAGGATATGAAAAAGAATACATATACATATAACTGAATCAACAGAAATTAATACAACACTGTAAATCAACTGCGCGTCCGGAGCCTGTGCTCCGCAATGGGAGAGGCCACAGCAGTGAGAGGCCTGCGTACTGCAAAAAAAAAAAAAAAAAAAATTAAAAATATTTTAGTTTAAAGGTCACCTCTTATAAAACCTTAACCCTTCTATCCAGAATTGCCCACTCTCTCCTTTTTGCTTTTACTCCTCATAGTACATGTTTCTGTTACAACACCTCTCACCGTAAGTTAAAACCCTCATTTTTGATAAGAAAGTCCAAAAAAAGTTCGCGCAGGCTCAGCGGCCATGGCTCACGGGCCCAGCCACTCCGCGGCATGTGAGATCTTCCCAGACCAGGGCACAAATCCGGGTCCCCTGCATCGGCAGGCAGACTCTCAACCACTGCGCCACCAGGGAAGCCCCCTCCCGAAAAAAGTTTTTGACCAACTTGAGTACATAAGCTTTTAGGACTATGGATAAAATAGTTAAATATCTTCTTATAGCATTTATCAATAGTTATTAATTTAATTATTCAAATCATTTGTTTAAACATATGAATTTAGAAGTATTTTTTCTGTTCTCTCATTTCTTTAAATGTCAACTTTCCAGAACACAGTTATATGCACTTCCATCTGAAAGATTTGTGATATAGTCCCTTTTGAATCCATTAATGGTGTTCTCATTAGACTTTTATACCCAACTATAAGTTTCATTGACTTAACATTGTACAGTTTTTATTCATTCTGTAGGAATAATTGTGATCCTTACAATGTATCTGCTTACTATTCACTTTTTAAAGTGATCTCAAAAATTGTTTACAGTGACATTCAGTACTTGCAATGATATGTTCATGTTCCTAGGAATCAATGATTAATGTTGGATTTATTTGCCACTTTTGTTTTTCTTTTGGTTCTATTTGTTTACTTCTATAAGCATCAAAAAATACCCCAAAGACAAGCTTTAACTGAGATCATTTAAAGTAAACATCTTACCTAAGCAGTATCTTGTTCAAAATAAAAGTAAATGAGAGAATATCTTATAATGAGAGACTTTGTAAGTACTCATAGGTGACTTCTTTTCTGGAGAATGATTGTGGGGAATAAAATTTTGCTTTATATTTGGGTATACACATGTATTTCTTTACATGTCTGTCTTATACTTCCACCTTATCCGTAGACTATAGGCATTTAAAGTAAGGACTAGGTCTTATATAAATATAATACAATCCTCATAAACATATTTGTTAATTATTTTTACCAAGGCACTTGCTTACTTGGTAGAGTTTATAGGCGCATATTAAAAGATTGCCTTTTGAGTAATTGTGTTTATCTAAGTAGTTCACTAATACTTTCTAATTTGTATTAATTTGTTCAAGGTATCTAGCAGAGTAGAAAAGGATTATAATGATCTTTTTGATGGAGAAGATACAAGTAGTGCTGGTGATTTTCTAAATGACAATGCAGTCGAAACCCGCTCTTTTTCAAAACGGATTATAAATGATGAGGAAGATGATGATGACCTCATGCTGGCTTCAGGTTGTCCTAGACAGCGAAGTCATATCCTAGAAGATGATGAAAACTCAGTTGGTATGAATTGACTTTGTGAATGTGATGATCCATCTTACTGATCAATATTTTCAATTTTTTATTAAAACTATTATTTAAAGTCAGTACTGGATTGGTAGAATGTAGCTATAGCATTAAATACGTATGTTGAAAAAGGTTTCAAAACAATGATCTAAGCTTCTGCTTTAGCAAACTAGAAGAAGAGGAAATTAAACGCCAAGCGAGCAAAAGGAAGGAAATGATAAAGAACAGAATTCAATGAAATTGACAACCAAAAGCTATAGAAAAGTCAGTCAAACCGAAAGCTTATTCTTTGAAAAGATCAATAGAACTGATAAATCTCTATCCTGATTGATCAAGAAAGAAAGACACAAATGACTAATATAAGAAATGAAAGGGGTATCATCACCATGTATCCCATAGACCTTCACTATCCAATATGATAGCCACTAGCCACTTATGGCTTTTGAGCACTTAAAATGTGGCTAGTTCAAATTGAGGTGTGTTTTAAGTATAAAATGCAACCAGATTTTGAAGACAGTACAAAAAAGAGAATGTAAAATATCTTGGTCGTTTTTTACATTGAGTACATGTTGAAATTATATTTTAAATGCAGTATATTATTACAATTAATTACACCTGTTTCTTTTTACTATTTATGGCTACTAGAAAATTTTAAGTTACATATGTAACTCACATTATATTTCTGTAAGATAGCACTGCTATTAATAACAAAAGTTTAATAGGTGAATATTATGAACAACTTTGTGTCCATAAATTCAACAACTTAGATAAAATAGATAAATTCTTTGAAAGACACAAACTACCAAGCTAACTCAAGAAATAGGTAACCTGGCCTCAACTAAAAGATCCTGCGTGCTGCAACTAAGGCTCCCACACGTGGCAACTAAGACCCGGTGCAGCCAATTAAATAAATAAATAAATATTAAAAATTTTTAAACAAAAAGAAATAGGTAACCTGAATAGTTTGGTATCTGTTAAAGATACTGGGATTGTAATGAAAAACCTTTAAATAAAGTGACTGTTACAACTTATATGCTAAAATTAACACATTTGAACATTACCAAGTGAAATGCCAGTGTACAGTGGTAAGTTGTGCTGCATTTAAAGCATATAGGGTTTATAGGATAGCACTCTTCAAATGTTTGGTTTCAGGAGCTCATTACATTCCTAAAATTTTTTGAGGACCCCAAAGAAAATTGTTTGTGGAGTTATATTTATTGTTATTTACTATGTTAGAAATTAAAACTGAGAAATTTTAAAAATATTCATTTTAAAGTAACATTAATAAACTCATTATATGAAAATAACATTTTTTATGAAAATAAAACAACTCTAGAAAAATGATATTATTTTACCATTTTGCAGATCTTAGCATAGAAGACAGCTGGATTCTTTCATGTGCTTCAGGATTCAGTCTACTGCCATATATTTGTTTTTGTTTGAAGTATGTGAAAAAAATTTAGCCTCACACAATATGTAGTTTGAAAAAAGAGAAGTATTTTAATAGCCTATTGAAAGAATTGTGGCTATTCTTCTTCGATGTTGCACCAAAACGCAACAAATGGTAATTTCTTAAAGATTACTTGCAATGTGGAATCTGAAAACTTTTCGGTGAACTTTTCAACTCTATTATTACATTAAAATCCATTGGTCTAACTTGAATGGATCTTTTACCATGTTTGATTTTTTCACATATGCATTGTTAATTTGGAAAATACTGTTTCCTGAGCTTTGCAGACCTTCCTAATATTGCCACGTTATCCAGAATAATATTTGTTAGTATCATCGCCAATCTCATCAGAAGTTTTTAAATATTACAAAGCAGTCAAGCTCATGGTGGCAGATACACGTTTTTCACTATTCTGATTTTCACTTGAAAGCTCCAGTTTTATCATTGACCACAAATTCTGTCAGTTATTTTTCTTAAATGACCAGCTCACTTCATTTTTAAGCAAATGTTTGCCACATACTTGATAAACCATAGTTTATCTGGTATTTCCAATAAAAATGGTGTTACATGAAAAAATTAGCTAGTTCAGCTTACAACTCAACTGCAGAATTGCTTTTTTTTTTTGAGACAACCATCACAGTTCTTTTTTTTTTTTTTTTTAATTTTTTGGCCACACTACACAGCATGTTTTTTTTAAAAATTTTTTGACCGTGCTGCACAGCATGTGGGATCTAGTTCCCTGACCAGGGATCAAACCTACAACCCCTGCATTGGAAGCACAGAGTCTTAACCACTCGACCACCAGGGAAATCCCCCATCACAATTCTTTATGCACACTTACCATTTTAACACAGAGAACATTTTTTAAAAATCTATGCAAAGATCAAGATTTAATAAAATTAATATTTTTACTATTTTTACTGCAATTGATTAACAATATACTGACTACTAATACAGATTGGTGCCACTGCTTTGATTCATGCTAAGGTACCAGCAGTTTTACCCTCCATTGCTTTTGAATGATCACTGCAGATGTTAACACAGTGAAAGAGGCAAATAGTATTAAAATGTTAGTATTACTAAATATGAATGGACAAGGTTATTAGATTTCGTAATGCTTTTCTTTTTCAAGGTAATAGGTATTTATGATTCTCTAATTATAATCCTTTGTTTTCTAGATGTTACAATGATAAAAACTGGTTCTGGTTTTCTCAAAGAAGAGGAGGAGGATGATCAGGCAGGCAGCATTCACAATCTACCAGTTGTAACATCCCAAAGGCCATTTTATGATGGTCCTATGCCAACGCCCCGGCAAAAGCCATTCCAGTCAGGTTCTACACCCTTGCATCTCACTCACAGATTCATGGTAAGCCTTTCATCTACATGTAACTTTAAAATAGTTTTATCTCACTTTTAAGCATTTTATCTCACTGTAGTTAATTTTGTGTGGTAAAAATATTTGTTAAAAACCTTGGTTAACTGGCCTGGAACACTTTGATTGATTATAATTTTGTGCTTGATTTATTTTATGGTTAACTCACAGTTTTAATCTTATTTCAACCTTATTATTGAATGTTGTGTTAAATAAAATTCTGCTTTGCAAAATGACATATAATGAACATAATAAATGTGACTGTATATCTTGTAGTACCTCTTGGCTATACTTCCAAACTTTACTTCTCATATTAGTTTTTATATAGGAGATTGTACTGATTCCAGCACACTAGTTAGAAGGTGTTTTTTAGAAAGCAACTACTGGTATGGTATACTATTAGAAGGTGATAAGTGCTATGAAAAAAAAGCTATCTGCCCCTTTTCCCCATGCCAATGGAATATATTCTCCAGAAGCACAGAGATTTTTCTATTTTGTTTACTGATAGCACTTAGAACAAGGTATGGCACAATAGGCATTCAATATATATTTATGGATGAATGACTATATTAACTTTTTGTCTTAAGTTTGAGAGCTAAAAAAGTTTAATATTTTTATTTGTTGATTATTTGAGGTTTTCCACTGAGGACTTTGACAGTTGTCCTTCTTAAATTGTATGGTCCTGGCATAAATTTGTAGATAAATATTAAAGGTGATGTTTTATTAAAAAAAAAAAAACAACCTTTTTATTGCCATCAGTAATCATCTTCAAGTAATAGATCTTAATTTTTCTAATATTGTCAAATACTTTATAGTTGTATTTGTGGTAAGGGAAAGGAAACACTAGGGCCTACCCTGCGTAGTGTGAGCCTGTAGTGTACATGAGTGGAAGACAAGTTTTCCAAATGGTATCAATTTATGCTGCCTTTTTTTTTTTAATTCCTGTTTTGTGTGTGTGTGTGTGTGTTTAATTATTTTTATTTAGTTTTGGCTGTCAACACAGGTCTTCGCTGCTGCGAGCAGGCTTTCTCTAGATGCAGCGAGCGGGGGCTACTCTTTTGTTGCAATGCACGGGCTTCTCACTGCGGTGGCTTCTCTTGTTGCAGAGCACAGGCTCTAGGCATGCGGGCTCAGTAGTTGCAGCACATGAGCCCTAGAGCATGTGGGCTTCAGTAGTTGCAGTGCACAGGCTTTAGGGCTCATGGGCTTCAGTAGTTGTGGCACGTGGGCTCAATAGTTGTGGCTTGCAGGCTCTAGAATGCAGGCTCAGTAGTTGTGGCACACGGGCTTAGTTGCTCCATGGCACGTGGGATCTTCCCAGACCAGGGATCGAACCCGTGTCCCCTGCATTGGCAGGCGGATTCTTAACCACTGAGCCACGAGGGAAGTCCTATGCTGCCTTAAAATGTATATATTTATGCCATAACTATAAACCAGTTAGTGGACCAAAAGAAATATGCAGTCATATTTGTAAGTAAATACATTTTTGAAATGTTTTGTTTGATGAATTTAATGGTTCAGTTGTCCAAAGGTGAATTGTAAAGTATTTTTTTATGACAGTAATATAATTTTTTTAAATATTAGGTAAAATATTCCATTTGCTAATAAATAAGTATATATGTACCTTCTTCTCATGAGGAAGAGAATAATTAGTAATTGTTGCTCCGATGTTACTACTGTTACCTGAAACTATTTAGAGGTAAGTAAGCCGTGGTTGCTCCCATAACTTAATCCCTGATACAGACTACATTATTTGTTAATTTGTACTATTTTAGTCTGTTGATTCTAAGAACTTTACTCTTTCTCAGACTTGTATTTAACCTTACATGTTTGTAGGTGTGGAACTCTATTGGAATTATTCGCTGCTATAATGATGAGCAAGACAATGCCATAGATGTGGAGTTCCATGATACCTCCATACACCATGCAACACACTTAGCAAACACTTTGAATTATACAGTAGCGGATCTTTCCCATGAAGCTGTTTTGTTGGCATGTGAAAGCACTGATGAACTAGCAAGGTAAATTCAAGATTATTAGGAAGAATTTGTTACTGTTGAACTGTTGTACTAAAATGTTGAAATTCAGTACAAAAAGTTTGTAAGACAAAAAACAAAATTATGTCTTTTATAGTATGGAATTTCAGAAGGAAGAGTTTAGTACAAATAGCACACCCGTAATACCTCAGAACATATGTCTGTTTTTGCTTATTTGTCCCCTTCTTACATAAGAGTAATAAACGGATTAATTGTAAACAAGCAAGTTTAAGTAGTATAGAATTTTTAGAAAATGAAAATTCCCCCCAGAATTCTACTCTCAGATATAACTACTGTTAACAATTAACAGTTAATCTAATCCCAGCCTTGGACAACTACTGATGTGGGTTTTGTCACTATAGATTAGATTTGAAGCTTCTCTTTAAAAAAAAAAAAAGGAAAAACACACTAAAAATGTTAGTACTATTTGTCATTTTGACTTTTTAACTTGAAAACGTTTAACTTAGATATATTGGTTGGTTGCTAGGTAGGTAGGTAGATATAGAGACAAGAAAATTATGATGGAAAAGCAGTGGATGCAGAATCTGTATTTTTTTTAAAAAAGAAAAAATATTTTATTCAGCTTTGTTATTTCAGCCAGTTTGCCCTGTTAATTTTTTCAGCTGATCATAGTGCTTGTACACTTGATCATAGATTTTTACTAACTCCCAGGTGATTTGAAATGAAAATCCTTCTGACTGGATATATTAGTTCCTCGCTGCTCAAATTATGGTCCACAGACTAGGGGCGTGGGTCACGTGGGAGCATGTTGAAAACACAGAATCACAAACCCAAACCCAGACCTTCTGAGTCAGAATCTGCATTTTAACAAGATCCTCAGGTGATAGAGTATGCATTAAAGCCTGAGAAACACCAAATTGGGTCATTTTAATATTTTAATTGGTTTCCTAATTTACACATTGTAAAATCAACTCAATACTTTATTATTGAATTAAATCAGTTTACTAAAATAATCGCTGTTGACTCAGTGTCTCTAACTCAGAATATCTTACATAATTAGAACATTTATTTCCATGGCAATTTTTTTAAATTGAAGTATAGTTTTTTTACAATGTTATGTTAGTTTCTGCTGTATAGCAAAGTGATTTAGCTATACATATGTATACATTCTTCTTTATATTCTTTTCCATTATGGTTTATCACAGGATATTGAATATAGTTTCCTGTGCTATACAGTTGGACCTCAGTGTTTATCCAATTCTGTGTATAATAGTTTGCATCTACTAACCCCAGACTCCAAATCCATCCCCTCACATCCCCCTTCCCCCTTGGCTCCATGTGCAATTTTGATTTCAGATTGTTAAGATTGTTATGGTTTCCTGATTGATCATTGTTCTTCTCTTTGTTTTCCTAGATATATTATTTCAGAGTCATATACAATGTTATCCTTTTATTTATTTTATTTTATTTTTTAAATATTTTATTGAAGTGTAGTTGATTTACAATATTATGTTAATTACTGCTGTACAGCTAAATAATTCAGTTATATATATTCTTTTTCATATTCTTTTCCATTATGGTTTATCACTGGATATTGAATATAGGTTCTTCTGCTATACAGTAGGACCTTGTTGTTTATCCATCCTGTATATTCTAGTTTGCATCTGTTAATCCCAAACTCCCAATCCTTCCCTCCCCCACCCACCCTCCCGCTTGGCAACCACAAGTCCGTTCTCTATGTCTGTGAGTCTGTTTCTTTTTCTTGGATATGTTCATTTGTGTTGTATTTTAGATTCCACATATAAGTGATATCATATGATATTTGTCTTTCTCTTTCTGATTTACTTCAATTAACATGATAATGTCTAGGTCCACCCCCCCCACCCCTTTTTTTTTCCGGCTGAGCTGCGTGGCTTGGGGGATCTTAGTTCCCTGACCAGGGATTGACCCGCATCCTCAGTAGTGAAAACGTGGAATCTTAACCACTGGACCGCTAGGGAATTCCCATCCCCCTTTATTTTATTTTTATTTATTTATTTATTTTGGCTGCACTGGGTCTTCGTTGCAGCATGCGGGATCTTTTAGTTGCAGCACGTGGACTTCTTAGTTGTGGCATGCATGCCGGATCTAGTTACCTAACCAGGGGTGGAACCCAAGCCCCCTGCTTTGGGAGCGCAGAGTCTTACCTATTGGACCACCAAGGAAGTCCCTCATCTCTCTTTATTTTAAATTTGAATTTTAAATTACTGTTTAGGAAGTCAGTACTGCCTCTGATTCTAAATACTATGGTATCTACGTTTTGAAGCTTAAGTTTCATAATAACTTGCATGTATGTAAATATGCAAAGAAAAAAGACTGGAAACACAAATCAGATTGTTAGCAGTGGTTGGTAATCTTGCTGGTGGGATTATGATTTTTTTTTTCTTTTTCTCTTTGTTCTCCCATATTGAATTTTCTTTTTTGCAAAGAGAGGACTCTTGCCTAACATTTTGATGCTTCCTTCCTTTTTAAAAATTTGGTTGTGATTTTTGTGTGTATTTGCAGCCTAGGATCACACTCTGCTGATTTTATCCTGCTTTTTTTCATTTAACAATATATTGTGAGCATTTTCCTGTATCTTTAAATATTCTTCAGTAACATGACTATTAATGGTTTTAACATAGTTCATTTTAAGGATATTTCATAATTACTTTCTTAAAGCCATTTTTGTATTATTTGTGTGTAATAGAAAAATAAACTATTTGATTGTTACTGGGTGTAATGATTAGTTATATATATGTATAAAATATCAAATGTGAAAGTTTGATTGTTTCTGTCTTGTTTTAATTTTTAGCAAGCTTCATTGCCTGCACTTTAGTTCATGGGATTCAAGCAAAGAGTGGATAGTAGACATGCCTCAGAATGAAAATATTGAAGCCATATGTCTTGGTCAGGGATGGGCTGCTGCTGCCACTAGCGCCTTGCTCCTTCGCTTGTTTACCATTGGAGGTGTTCAGAAAGAGGTCTTCTGTCTCCCTGGGCCTGTTGTGTCAGTGGCAGGACATGGAGAACAGCTTGTCATTGTTTATCACAGAGGTAGATTTTTTCTGCTATTTTATAGTTTTACCATGACCTGAAGTAAAATGGAAATTACTTAAGCTTTTTTTCTCTCTGTTTTGGATTGTATCTCCTTTTGCATTTATTTTAGTATTTGAATCAGTATAATCTTTGTACAGAATTTTGTTGTATTCACTAATAGCAATGAAAATGAAAACATTTTATTTATAGAAAAACTGTACTATAGAAAGCATTCTAAGGTAGAGTTTGGTTAATTGCTTCCATGTCTATATCTTATAAGAATTATCAGAGTTTAAATGCCTCAAAAAATAAACTAACTCCTTGTGTGAAGTACCAAAGCAACTTTGAATGTGACTTAAAAAGTTGTTGCCTCCTTTTCCTCACTTCATATTCTGTCCTCAGTCCCCATCGCTGTGCTAAGGCTGGTTTTATTAAGGTTAGCGATGATCTTTTTATGCTTATTTATTTAAATAATTCCACCAGAAATACTTTCTTCTCTTGGCTTCTGTGATGTCACTTGCCCATTTTTTTTTCCTTAGGAGCTGATAACTCTTTCAGCTCCTTTGCTGGCTCCTATTCCTGTGCCCCCCTCTTAGCTGGAGTACTCCAGGGCGCAGTCACAGCCCCCTTCTCTTCCTTTCACTAGGTCAGGAGCTATTAGTCTTTCGACTGCTTAGCCCTAGTGAGAAATATATTCTATGTTGCTGTTCTGTACATACCTGCAGATATAACTAGAATGAAAGTCTCATGGACAATATTTACTCTTTGATTTCATTTTTCTTTAAATTCTGGTTGTAACTCTGGATTGATTTCATGACTCAAAGGTCAAAAAATGCAGTTTGAGAAACTACTTTGGGATATCTCATTAACACCCATGGCTTTAATACATCTATATGTTCATGACTTCTAAATTAATATCACCAGCCCTACCCGCTCCTTGTGTCTCCAGACTTACATATCCAATTGCTGACTTGAAATCTCTATGTAGAGTTTTGATATTTATCTCATACTTAACTTGGTCACAATAAAGCCTCTGGGCTTTCTTTTTCCCTCCAAACTTGCTTCTTAGTTTTTCCATTTCAGTAAACGGCATACTATCAATCTAGCTACTCAAGCCAGAAATGTTAAGGGTTATCCTTTCTTTCCCTCACATCCCCACATTTCTGACTTTGTCAGCAAAGTCATTATCACGTCAGTTCACACAACGCATTGCACATCTGTCTCTTTTTATCTCCACTAAAACCCCAGTGCAACCCAGACATCATCTCTTGGACTGTTGGAATAACCTCCTAACTAGCTTTTCAGCTTCAATTCTTGCCTGCCACAATCCATTCTCCACATGGCAACGTAGGTGATTTCTTAAAAACAAATCCAATCACTTCCCTCTTCTGCTCAGAATCCTCTGATGTCTTCCTATTGCTTTAGAATAAAAATCAAACTTGTTATCCCAGGTGGCAAGGTCCTACATGATCTGACCTTTGCCTGCCTCTTCAGCCTCATCTCTTACCACTTTTTTTCTTGTTACTGGTTCTGGCCCTACTGGCTTCTTTGTGTTCTTCAAACTCACCAAGCTTGTTCTCAACTTAGGCCCTTTTCATTAGCTTTTCCCTGTCTACTGTAGTGCCCCTCCCCCTATCATTTGGATGGCTGACTCCAACTTGCAAATCATATCTCGGTTTAAATTTCACTTTCTCAAAAGGCCACTTTTGTCTGTCCAATCTAAAGTAGCCACTCAGTCTGACACTCTGTATCACATTAGTATTTTCATCTTTGATCATGACACTTAGTATTTTCTTTCTTTTTATATTAGTTTTTCCTCTCCTACCTGAATATGAGTTTCATGAGAACGCTGACTTTGTCTTGTTTACCATTGTAGCCTCAGTACCTGGTACAAAGTAAGCTCTCTTTAAATACGTCTTGAGTGAATGAATTACCACTTATAAACACTTTATATAAATAGTCCACGTAACATACTATTCTGCTTCTAATCCCTGAATGGTGCCTCAGGTAAGTGGATTATCTATAAAAAGTACTGCTGATTTAGGAATTTATCACAAAATAAAATTCAATTCAGAGAAAATAATTTAAACTACATCATAGCTAAAAAACCTTTGATACCTGATTTATATTTACATTTTCTCACTAGGTACAGGATTTGATGGGGATCAGTGCCTTGGAGTTCAACTGCTGGAGCTGGGCAAAAAGAAAAAACAAATTTTACATGGTGATCCTCTTCCTCTTACAAGGAAATCCTACCTTGTATGGCTTGGCTTTTCAGCTGAAGGCAAGATAAATTCATTTATATTAAAGTCATTTCTCAAGAAGAAAATTGCTTCAATATTTATTCCTAATTAATTTGCTTAAAGATAAATTGTCTATATTTTATGTTTAAATTTATTTATTTTAATATATTGGCAGAGCTGGAAACTGGAATTTCCAGGCGAGGTAGCCACTGTTTTATGTACAAGATCTCTTCATCAGAATTCTGATTAGAAAACTTACAAAGAGGGAAATAAATTTTTCTGAAAGTTTATTAGCTAGCAAAAAGGAGATACAAATCAGTGTTCAAGTTTTGGCTTTTTTAGCGGATTCTACGTGAAAATCAGGAATTTTCTACTGATTTCCACTATAGTAACCACTAACCACATGTGGCTATATATAGAGCACTTGAAAAGTGGCTAATTTGAGTTGAGATGTGCTATAACTATAAAATACTCTCCAAGTTTTGAAGGCTTAGTATGAAATTAAAAAAATGTAAAAATTTTCAATAATTCTTTTATATTGATTACATGTTAAAATGATAATATTTTGGATATATTCGATTTAATAAAATATATTATTAACTTCACTTTTTTTTCCCCTTTTGTCATGTGGCAGGAGGAAATTAAAAATTACATTTGTGGCCCACATGATATTTCTGTTGAACAGTGTGCTGTTGTAGACTCACTTAACAGTGGGTTATGACAGATGATTTGAAGGACACTGAGGAGTACCTTATTTTAAGGCACTTGTTAACCCTGTCTTCTGGCTTAAATATTTCTATTATTGGAGATTCATGCCCTTTAATTACATCATTGGAAACTCCAGTTTGTCTTTAAAAAAACCCAACCATTTCTGGATGTGTTTTCTATTGGGATATTAATTAGTCACTTATGCTTTAATAATGTGACCATTAATAACTTCCATTCATATAGCTTTATTTTTTTCTCCCAGTTACCAATCAGATCTAGACCCTGAGGAAACTGCTGTTTGCAGAGTAAGAGGGGTGTGAAGTCGCAGATAAAAAAAGGATAATTAGGGAATTTGCCATGTACTTCCTGAAATGGGAGCAGAGTAGGTGGGAAACAGGGATGCTTACTTGTTTCCTAGGTAAGTCTAGGAGCAGAACAGTGGGGAACTGTTGGGGAACAGAACAGTGACAAGGCCGAGAGAGGGGGGAGGAAGAAGAGTACTAAAGACAGATTTCTCTACATCATCACCTTGCATTAGGTTCTCCTCATTTTTCCAAGTCTCTCTTGACCAAGGAAACTTCAGATTCAATTTTAACTTCTTTACTGAAATTGGCTTTGAAAAACTGCTGTATTCCAGCAGGTGGCGTAGTTTTCTCTGAATTGATCAGGGTTTTTTTTCCTCTTTTTTTTGGATAAATTTTAGTCACATCACATGCAATTTTTTTTTCCTTTGATTCAGTTAGGTCTTACTCTATGTGGTTAGTGAAATTTTATGGGAAATAATCTTGGATTATTTGCCTTTTGGGTTTTGGGAGGATTTTTTTGGTTTGGGTTTTTTTGTTTGTTTTTTGTTTTGCTTTTGAATTGAAAGTTGATTGATTGGTGTGTGTATTTGAAAAAGGTTATTTAACAAATATGTAGCTATGTTTCCAAGTGATTTGTTTTTCTGTTGGTATATAGGTACCCCATTTTACGTGGATTCAGAAGGCATTGTTCGAATGCTTAACAGAGGACTTGGTCATACATGGACTCCTGTATGTAACACAAGAGAACACTGCAAAGGAAAATCTGATCACTACTGGGTGGTTGGTATCCATGAAAATCCCCAGCAACTGAGGTGGGCTATTAGAAAATGCTTAGTTGACTCTTTTTAAAAAGTACTTTGAAATTCTTTATTATGCTTATCTTTAAAGGTATTTTAAAAATCTTTAACCTTAGCTCATTTACTTGCTTTCCATATTCACTAAATTAGGAATTTGTTTACATTCACTTTGAAGTTTTCAACCAGTTGCTTGACTTGGAACCTATTGAGCAAAATAGAAACTAAGGGAATTCCCTGGAGGTCTAGTGGTTAGGACTCTGCGCTTCCACTGCAGGGGGCATGGTTTTAATCCCTGGTGGGAGAACTGAGATCCCGCAAGCCGAGCTGTATGGCCTAAAAAAAAGAAAAGAAAACAATTTTATTAGTGTGACTAGCATTATTTCAGCCAGATAGGGAGGGGAGTTTGGGGTAAACATCACATTTCATCTTTTATTATGGCCTTTTATTTTAAACTTTGATTTAGAATTGAATATATAATTTAGTTGCTTTTTGAGATTTTTAGCTTAATTATTGTTATAGGGGAGTGGGCTAGTAGAAATTTAGTAGTTGACTGCAAGTGTAGAATTCTCAGTACATATAGTCTCTATTCAGTATTGTGTTGAGTATTTACCTCTTTTTTGACACCAGATATCTTCTTGGTCTAAAAGACTGTCAGTGACATTGGACAGATACTTGGTGAACAAAGAAGTCTCTGCTTTCATGGAGCTTATAGTCTGACTGGGGAGACAGATAACAGAAACAACTAAATATTAATTACTATTAGAATAAATACTACCCATTAATCTGAGCAGACCCATGATAAAGAATAACAGAAGAGCATTTTCTAGATAGTATGGTCATAGAAGACTCGTTTTTTTTTTAAATAAATTTATGTATTTATTTATTTATTTTTGGCTGCATTGGGTCTTCGTTGCTGCGTACGCGCTTTCTCTAGTTGTAGTAAGTGGGGGCTACACTTCGTTGTGGTGCACAGGCTCTAGGCTTGCGGGCTCAGTAGCTGTGCCACATGGCTCAGTAGTTGTGGCTTGCGGGCTCTAGAGCGCAGGCTTAGTAGTTATAGTGCACGGGCTTAGTTGCTCCGCAGCATGTGAGATCTTCCTGGACCAGGGCTCGAACCCGTGTTCCCTGAATTGGCAGGTGGATTCTTAACCACTGTGCCACCAGGGAAGTCCCAGTCACAGAAGACTCTTAATGGAGGTAGTATTTAGAATGAGACCTGGTGGCCAAGGGGGTCTGTTATGGAAGAATGGATTGAAAAACAATCCATGAAGAGTAAACAGCATGTACAAAGGCTGTGAGTTCAGAAAGAACTTGGTGTGTTTGAGGAATTAAAAGGATGTAAACATGGCTGGAGTACAAAGAAGCAAGAGGTAGCAGGGAATATAAATCCAAGTTGGTATCAGTAAGTTAGACATAGGCTGCATTATAGGCCATGATAGAGAAGTTTGGATTTTCTTTGAAGTATAACAAGAAGTCATTCAAGTGTTTTATCCAGGGGAATGATATAATCTGATTTATACTATAAAAAGAAAAATGTATGTGGTAAATGGATTGGCAAGGGTAGGACTGGAAGCAGGGAGACCAATTTTTCAACCAGGGGTTTTTCCACTCTTCTGGGGATGTTTAGAAATGTGGGGTATTGTTTTTAGTTGTCACAAGGATTAGGACTTACTCTATCATTCGGAGTAGGCTGGAACTAGTGTGGGGAAGTGGAAATGAAGAGAAGCAGATTCAAGATAGAAACAGGATTTGCTGGTAGTTTGGGGGTTGGGAATGAGAGAAGAATCAATGACACCTACATTTCTAGTTAAAGCTACTAGATAAAGAGTTGTACCATTTATAGAAATAAGGAAGATAAAAATGAATACTCTCTTGGGTGTGTTAAGCCTGCACAATATCCAAAGGAAGATATCAAGAAGGTATTGGGGGCTTCCCTGGTGAAGCAGTGGTTAAGAATCCACCTGCCAATGCAGGAGACATGGGTTTGGGCCCTAGTCTGGGAAGATCCCACGTGCCACAGAGCAACTAAGGCCGTGCACCACAACTACTGAGCCTGCTCTCTAGAGCCCGCCAGCTACAACTGTTGAGCCTGCATGCCACAACTACTGAAGCCCACGCACCTAGAGCCCGTGCTCCGCAACAAGAGAAGCCTCCGCAATGAGAAGCCTGCGCACCACAACAAAGAGTAGCCCCCGCTCACCGCAACCAGAGAAAAGCCCGCTCGCAGCAACGAAGACCCAAAATGACCAAAAATAAATTAATTAATTTAAAAAAAGAAAAGAAAGAGAAAATGCTTAAGTTTAAAAAGAAAAAAAAGGAAGGTATTGGAATATATGATTCAAACTCAGAAATTTTGGCTGGTTATATACATTTGGGAATCATCAGATTATAGAAGGTATATAAAGTTATAGTAATAAATGAGAAGAAAGAGACAAAAGGTATCAGTCCAACCCCAAAGAAATTCCAGCATTTAGAGGTCAGTTATTGGAGTAGAAGCTTTTGAATGAGAAAAAGGAAGATTAACTAAGCAATTAAGAGAAAAATCGCCTGAAGAGGGTAATGTCATAGAAACTATAAGTGGAGACTATTTCAAGAAGCAATAATCAGAAAGTGAAATTAAAATGGCTTTCAAATATATGAAAAGATGATTGATGTCACTTGAAGTAAGATTAAACACAAATGAGAACTAAAAAGAGATTTCTCTTTTTACCTATTAAATTAGAAAAATCTGAAAATTTGATAACACTCTTAGCTGGTGAGGCTGTGGGGAAATAACCACGTTTATGTATTGCTGATGGGAGTGTAAGTTGGTCACAATCCCTGTGGAAGGCAATTTGTCAAGACTATCAGAATTAGAAATGCATATGCCCTTTGACCCAGTGAATCTGTCTTTAGGATTTATCCTTCTGAAAAACTGGTACTTGCTATTTGAAGTATAATCCATGGAAAAGAACACATATAATGTTGGCAAGGGTGTGGAGAAAAGGGAACCCACATATACTGTTGTTGGGAATGTAAATTGGTACAGCCACCGTGGAGAACAGTATGGAAGTTTCTTAAAAAGCTAAAAATAAACCCAGAAATGACCCAGAAATTCCACTGCTGGGTATATATCTGAAGAAAACCAAAAACACTAAGTGGACAAGATTCATGCATCCCCGTGTTCGTAGCAGCGTTATTTACAGTTGTCAAGTTACGGAAGCAACCTAAGTGTCCATCAACTGCTGAATGGATAAAGAAGATGTGGTATATATACATGATTTTTTTTTTTGCGGTACGCGGGCCTCTCACTGTTGTGGCGTCTCCCGTTGCGGAGCACAGGCTCCGGACGCGCAGGCTCAGCGGCCATGGCTCACAGGCCCAGCTGCTCCGCGGCATGTGGGATCTTGCCGGACCAGGGCACGAACCTGTGTCCCCTGCATCGGCAGGTGGACTCTCAACAATTGCGCCACCAGGGAAGCCCTATATGATTTTTTTAAAGATATTTTATCAGGTGTAATGAGAGGGAAGAAGATAGGTGCAAATGCAGATAGATTTAGTGGATGAAAGGTGACAGGAATTCTTGTCTGATGCCTCCTGTTTTGGTGGCAGATTTTGAAGCAAGATAGAGGGTATTTTTGAAGGCATTGGTTGGCAGTGTGGATGTTTGAGAAGACATAGTCTTCTTAAAGAATATGAAATTGAGCTTAGTAGAAAATCATAGAGGAATTGCTGGTTATTATTTCTGTATGTTTTCAAAGTCTCCAGATAGTCCATTATTGACATATTTAGTATCAGAAGGAATTTATTAAACTTTTAAAAAATTCTAATTAAGTTTTGGCTGCGTTGGGTCTCTGTTGCTGCACACGGGCTTTTCTCTAGTTGAGGCAAGCGGGGGCTACTCTTCGTTGCACTTCACAGGCTTCTCATTGTGGTGGCTTCTCTTGTTGCAGAACACAGGCTCTAGGCACTCGGGCTTCAGTAGTTGTGGCTCGCGGGCTCTAGAGCACAGGCTCAGCAGTTGTGGTGCACGGGCTTAGTTGCTCTGCAGCATGTGGGATCTTCCAGGACCAGGGCTTAAACCCGTGTCCCCTGTATTGGCAGGCAGATTCTTAACCACTGCACCACCGGGGAAGTCCCTAGTTAACTGTTTCTAACAGTTCTTAGAGTGTAGGTTGTTCTCAGGGATATTTTTACATGTCTGTTTCCAGGAATCAAGTTTTTAGTAACTTGAATGAAAGAATGCATATTATCTTAATCAGAGGTTTAGTTTTTAACCTAGAAGGATTTTTACTGTTCCATCTAATGTTTATTCAAGTAAGATGATTCATTTTGTTTGTTAATATTATTATCTTAAGGAAGTACATGAAGTTATTCATTTGCAATGAATAATTTTGGTTTTTCATTTAATATTAAAACTATTTTATCAAGTTCAATTTTTACACCCCCTAATAATTTGTACAGCTGGCTTTTTTTTCTTACTTGCTTTATAGTTAAGATCTGTGAAGAGTTTTAACTCTCATTAAAAGACATGATAATTACAGCTGGTAACATTTAACTTAAATTCAACATGGGAGGACTTCCCTGGTGGCTCAGTGGTTAAGAATCCGCCTGCCAGTGCAGGGGACATGGGTTCAAGCCATGGCCCGGGAAGATCCCACATGCCACGGAGCAACTAAGCCCATGTGCCACAGCTACTGAGCCTCTGCTCTGAAGCCCGTGAGCCACAACTACTGAAGCCTGCACGCCTAGAGCCCGTGCTCTGCAGCAGGAGAAGCCACCGCAATGGGAAGCCCGTGCACCACAACAAAGAGTAGCCCCTGCTCACCACAACTAGAGAAAGCCCGCGTGCAGTAACGAAGACCCAATGCAGCCAAAAATAAATAAATTAATTAATTTAAAAAATTTTCAACATGGGATAAAAAAAATAATGGACTCTAAATTACAGTTTTTAGACTTGGAAGGATTTTAGAAATTGTCTAGGCCAGTGGCTCCTGACATTTTTAAGCATAAGAGTCCTTTTATATGTCAAAGCATTTCATGAACTACAGATGATAGCAGCTTGTACAGTGAGTATCAGTTGATAGAGAAAATCCGTAATAGCAGGAAGTTTCTATAGACCTAAAGATTATATTTGAACCTAAATTTGTATTATAAGTTACATCATGTACATGCATGTGAAAATTCTAGTACATAAAGTGGAAACTCTTTTATTCATTCTGCAGACAGTTCATGGTGCCCTTGTGAATGCATGGTCATTTTGCAATAGCTCAGCAGCCCTACAGGGATAAAAAAATGAGAACCACCAGTTTCTTTTGGTCTAGTTCCTGTGTTCTGCCTTTACTCCTGGTCCTTTTCCCCAATTTTTACAGGTGAGAAAACTGAGGCCCAAAAAGATTAAGTAACTTGGGATCACACAGCTAGTTAGTAGCAAAAAAGTTCCTATATTTTCTCTTGAAATACAGGAACAGTGGAAGTTGAGTTGATAAATAGATTGAAAGAATAAACTTATCCCTTAAGGACTGGCTTATTCTAGGGGAATAATTGAATTACTGAGGGGAATCTCATACAGCTGACATTTGAAACACTGAGAAGATAATGCTGAAAAATATATGTACTTGTATATACTGTGATAAATTGATCAGAATGTTTTTCATTTTTTCCTGGCTTTATTCTGGAAGAATCAACTTGAATAAGAATGTTTTTCAAAGATAGGAAGTTACATTTCTCAGTATGGCCTACTGCGCTTCTCATACCAGCTTTGCTTACATTTAGTCACACGTAGAGGATGGTTAATTTCCTTTCTATTGTTAGAGAGGTCCGTGAAAGCCCAGGGAAGAAAACTGTACAACCATCTTTAGTAGCCTGCTGCTGTGTTTAATGAGACTTAATTATCCTTGCTATCAAGAAATTTATTCTTGGGCTTCCCTGGTGGCACAGTGGTTGAGAGTCCGCCTGCTGATGCAGGGGACACGGGTTCATGCCCCGGTCTGGGAAGATCCCACATGCCGCGGAGCAGCTAGGCCCGTGAGCCATGGCCGCTGAGCCTGCGCGTCCGGAGCCTGTGCTCGGCACCGGGAGAGGCCACAACAGTGAGAGGCCCGTGTACCGAAAAAAAAAAAAAGAA
This sequence comes from Orcinus orca, assembly GCF_937001465.1. Lineage (NCBI taxonomy): Eukaryota > Metazoa > Chordata > Mammalia > Artiodactyla > Delphinidae > Orcinus > Orcinus orca. The sequence goes on along the minus strand of NC_064560.1, from coordinate 155,831,248 downwards.
ATTCATTCTTATATTTATTTAAATCTCACACTTCCGTTTGCTCTCAGTGTTCGTGGTAAAGATAGCAAACCACTTGCTCCTCTGGAAAGGCAGCATTTCATAATGGTCCAGCGCTGGAGCCTGCTGCAGTATCCTGGCTGAAATGCTCACTGTGTAGCCCTGGCCATGACATTTAGACTCTGTGCCTCTGTTTCCTCATTTCTAAAACCAGGATGAAGCTAGTACCCATCTCACAGAACTACTGTGAAGATGAAGTGTTGTAGGAGTACTTAGAACAGTGCCTGGCCCTTAGTGAGTGTTCATTGAATGTCAGTTGTTAATAACAACAGTAGTTTTCTTACCGTCACTACTTTAAGGCCTTGTATTTCATGGTTAATGATTATCTGTTTCTATAATCTTTCCATTTAAAATACATTTTCTAACCCAGATTCAGCAGTATTTATGCTTTCTTTTTGGTGAGGAAATACATTTTGTTAAAAATAATTTAAAATAATTTTTTTAAAAATAATTTTAAAAAAATTCATTTGAATCAGTACAAAACACCTGCCTTTAATTACTGATGTGTAGCATATCTGATTTCCTACCTCTGTTTGAAATGAACTTCAGTTTAGCAGAAATTGTCTTTATGGTTTCCTCTGAAGATTTTTTTTATTGTCACCACTGGTTAATACATAACTGAGAGTTTACTAATTTTCGTGCCACAATCTAATTTGCTTTCTACAAACATCAGTGTTCCTTTTCTCTTTAGTTTAGTTTTGTTTTTTACCTTATTCTGCTTTATTTTTTGATATTAGAACATATTTATTTAACGATATTTTATGCAAGCACTTCATATCAGGCATTCTCTTTGGTTTTTAAAAACTCTTAAGAGTTATTTAATGCACTTGAAAACAGACTTTTTTTTGCAAGTTATGTTCATTTAACAAGCATTTGCTAAAAGTACTGACTACATGTCCTATGCTACATGAAGATAAATTGGGACAGCAGCCTGGAAGAGTTGGCTGGCAAAATCATTATCTACTCCTGAGTCAGTGCTCTAAAAGAGTTAAATCCCCTCGAACACTGAAAAGAGTCCCACGCAACACAGACGACAAGCAAAACTCACTAACTCTTAGAAACTTATTCTGGACATTGGCCCCTGTTTTCTCCAGTTTGATATTTTTCAACTCTTTAATATAAGAGAACAAATTTTGTGATTTGTTTGGAAAGGAATTGAAGTAATTTTGTCTCCTTAGTAAACTGTGGTTTATTTTTTCACATTTTATCTCCTCCAAATGGTTTAGCCACAGTTTCCAGTTTCCAGGAAACTCATTCATTGTAGGCAGAACCCATCAAATTAGCAGTCAAATGAGTTTGTTTTTTCCTCTTCTTCCATGAAAGAGATATCTAACAGAGAAAAGGTCATTTTACTTCAAGTCTTTAGAGCTAAGAAAAGGATAAGAAATGTGAATTGGTGCTCTGCTTTGATGTAAATGTGGCTTTAAAAAAGCTATTAGTAAAATCCTTATCAATTTTTCTTTATGATAATCGCTTACTATGACTAAATAAAGTATTCGAGTTGTAAAATGTTTTTAAACAGAGTCTAAGTCACTTTATAGAAAAAAGAATGTTAAGGCAATTAAGATTACTCCCAATGTTCCTCCTAGTTTTGTTAATGTACATATATGCATATGTAATTGCACTCGTCCTTTCTGAATGCACATGTTCTGTCTTCCGTTTTTCATGACTAAAATGGTTTTGTGAATAGGTGCATAACAGAATTACTACAAGAGGTTTTTCAAACGCTCAGTATTCACATTGCCACCTCATACTCTGTGGTGAAAACCACTGATTTATGGGAAATCATAAAAGGGGAGGAGGTAGAAAGAAATGAGGATTTATGTTAAAAAATATTGTAACTCTAAAAACATGTTTGTTTTTATTATATTTTCGCAAAAAGAAGGAAAGGGAGTATTTAAATCTTACTAGAAAGGGAGCCTATGTAATATTCCTGGGTAATGCCACTTATTTATTTTTTAACTATTCTAGTGGACATTTGATAATATTAGAAGATAATTATGAAAAAAATTTTAAACCTAAGGGCCTAATTTCTACTTAGTATTTTCCTTCAAGAAAGTCATAACTTAAAGCCCTGATTAAAAGGCTATATTACCGGATGGCTGTTAGTAAGCATTGAACAAGGGTGTATGTTTTTTAAATGACTTTATGAAAATTAGAAAATTTATCTATAGTACTTAGAGTGTACAATTATGTTTTTCTTATAAATAATTTGGAGTAAATACATTAAAAGAGTATTCTGCATATATAAATCACTCTGATGAATGGATACTTTTTAATTCATAAATTGCATTAGTACTCAATCCTGATGGGCATATATGAGTGCCTTACATATTCTAGTCAGAAAAGTCCTTGCCAAGGGAACTATTACCACATAAGGCAACCCTTCATTTAGCAGAGCAGATGTACAGTATAACCTTTTTATAATGATAATGGATTTTCTGCTTCACTCTCACCAATATCTAATAATAAACACTTATTGGACATTTCACCCTCTTTTTCTCTTATATGACACTTTGTACCAACAGTACCAATATTTCCAAACTGAAGAATGAAAGTGAATATGCTTTATCAGCATTTTATCTTAGGGCGATCTGTTTTATAACATGGATCCCATGACAAGTGTTTACGGCACAATTTCTGTATTTTGGAAGTGGGCATTTTGCTAAGGAAAATCTGAAAAGAGCTGATTTCACTTTTAGTGATTGTTAATTTAATAAAGCTGATGTGAGGAGGGATTTTTGAAGTCCTTGAAGTACGTGGAGGGATAATTTTGATACTTAATCAGGCCTAAAGTATTTTTTTAAAAGAGGAATCTTTTGTATATTATTAAGCCAGCTATTGGAATAGTATTATTCCAAGTTACTAACTTTTGGAAAATTTATAATGTAGCGGTTTTTATGATATTTTGGAAAGTTTTTATGGTGAGACTGTTTCTTTCCTGACAGGTGTATTCCTTGCAAAGGTTCCCGATTTCCTCCCACCCTTCCACGCCCTGCTGTAGCTGTATTACCCTTTAAGCTTCCTTACTGTCAGACTGCCACAGAGAAAGGACAAATGGAGGTACGCACAAATCTTACCTTGACACTCTGAGTTTGATAATACCCTGCCTGTGACACAGACATTTAAAATGATTCTGATGACCAGTGTTGAGTATTCATTACTTTATAATTAAAGAAATAGCAGTAGCTGTGAGGGAGGAGGGCTGCTTCCAGGGACTTTATCTAAGAGGTAAATGGGTGTGACTGTCAGGGCCTCCCTAGGGTAAGGCGCTCACTCTCGGGCTTGGACAAGTGCCTAAGAGGACGATGCCTTCATGAATTTTGTACCCTTAGGTGCCAGGCTTGCCTCACCTTACTCCTAGCCCTGCGTCATCAAAAGTCATTCAATATCTTGCAGTTAGTTATTCTAAACAAGAAACAAATCAGCTTATAAAAATCTAGTTTACCAAGTTCTCTGAGCATCAACTATGATAGCTAGGAAACTTTAAAATGCTATATACAATTGACCCTTGAAGAACATGGGTTTGAACGGTGTGGGTCCATTTATACATGGGTTTTTTTCAGTAGTAAATACTACAGTACAGCACCATGCAAGATTGGTTGAATCTGAGGATGCCGAACCTCAGATATGGAGGAACCGCATATATATGGAGGGCTGACTATAAGTTATATGCAGATTTTCAACTACACAGAGGGTAGGCACCTCTACCTGCTATATTGTTCAAGGGTCACTGTATTTCCCTTTTTTTTTTTTAAGGATAGAAGATAAAGTCAAGCCATAATATCACGTTAGAATTGTAAAATAAGCTGTAGAAAGGAATATTTCAAAAAATATTTTATTCAGAAACTGGTGTCATATGATAAATGTTTAACACTTGCCTGGTATTCAGCTGATAGTTGGCTCTAAGCAGTTTTTCCACTTTTGCAGGAACAGTACTGGCGTTCAGTTATGTTTCACAACCACCTTGATTATTTAGCTAAAAATGGTTATGAATATGAAGAGAGCACTAAAAATCAAGCAATAAAAGAACAGCAGGAACTTTTAATGAAAATGCTTGCGGTGAGTAAAATAAGTAATAGTGGGGAAGAAAAGTTAATTTTTTTTCTCTAGGTTGAATTTCTTAATGGTATGTGAATGAGCACCAGGTTCCACAACCTAGAATTCCTAAGTTGTATCTGGTGGTGTTTTTCTCCCTTGAAAGTTCTGTTTCCCAGTTCACGTTGCAGATAAAATATTTACGACATTGCCTTGTATCTAAGATCATAGGAAGAAATAAACTCTTCTGGTGCTACCTCCCTGTTTTGTTTTTGCCGACTGGTCTGTGTTTTAATAGGCCCTGTAGGTGATTCAGATGCTTATTAATAAAGTTTGAGGACTGGCCCTAGCTCCTGCTCTTATGTGCAGCAAATAAAGTTTGAGTGTAGACTTTTAGGTCTGCAGGCTGAGCAGTCTTAAGAACTTTGATCAGGCTTTTAGACATGCCTGCCTTTTGTTATCCTCTTAGGTAAAAGTTAGTCTGTAGCCAGTGACCAGGTTTGGTCCCCTGGATATTTACATACATTTATCTTTAGAGATAAAAAACTTTTTGAAACATAAGATTCATAAGTTTGTGTCCTCATTCCAGGTTGGCTTATGAGGAGGAGTATAATGTAATTTCTTCTGTGCTCTTCTTGCACTAGACTGTAAACACCTTGAGGGCAGTGACCATGTCCTGTTCACTAATGTATGCCAGGCACTGATGTGGTGTCTGATACATAGTGCACCTCAGTATTTCCTAAGAGAGTAAATGGCCCAGACTTTCCATTTTAAAGTTGAGGAAAAAAAACTTCTGAGGGCAAAGTGATATCTGAGACCACAGAGCTTATTGTAACTTGTCTCCAAAAGGTGATATTCACTACTGTCACCTCTATGCAACACTGCCTTGCATTTAGTATTAAAGAAATTTAATTAGTTTACTATAGAGTAAGTTTTGTTCCATTCACAAAGTCCCATTTGTACACCAACATGAACTAGTAACCTTTTCATTTTCTACAACATATGTAAGGAAACATGTTTGATTTATTTACCATTTAGCCTTAGAGGAGCTTTTCCGCTGGAGTGCAGTGTTCCTCAGCAGGGTGCTAGTAGCATCCTGTTAGTTCTTTAGCATTCCTGCCCCCAGGCAAATGCCCATAGTTCCACCTAATTACTGGGAAAACCATACTATCATTTCCAAATGCCCTCTGAGGCAGAGTACTACCCTGATTGAGAAGTACTGCTTACAGATAAGTGATTCTGGAAAACTTGAGAAGGACATGCAGGTAAATATCTAAAGCATCTATGCTGATGAATCAGACTTGACATGTCTAAGTAACAAAGTAATACTTCTGTGAATTATGAGACCTTTAGTAGTCTTCAAAATATTAGTTTTCCTCACATTGTACTTCAGTTGCCTCACTTTGAGTCGTCAAAATTCATACCAAAAGAAAAAGTCATGATAAATGAATGTTTTTCATTTTATATTGTAAGTATAAAAAATAGAGCAAGAAAAAGGAGGTTGTTTGCTAATTTGGAAGTTGTATAACTGTTTCTGGTAGTTAGAGATCATAGACAATCATACTTAAAAAGCTAATGGGTAAATCTATTTGCCCACCCACATTCACTTAGTAGCATTTGTGTGCCAATTCTAGGCAAAGTAATAACAAATCATTTACAATTTATTCTTTCTTTCAATTTGCTACCCTGTTTTGTGAGTGCAGGTGGTGGAATGGGCAGGAAAACAAATTTAGGAGAACCATTTTTGAATTTTTAAATAAATCTCTTACTCTCCTTGCAATCAATAACTTGAAATGATATGTCATATTTCATTGTTGATTGTGAAATGCACCAGTATTTTACTTATTTAAGTCACTAAGACAGAAAGAAATGCTTCCATTTAAACTGGCTCACCATCAATTGTAAGATGGTTCTCAACTTCAGAGACAGATGTTAAAATGTGTAAAAATGTGCCTCTTAGAATTAGGGATACAATATCTAGAAGACTTTTCTCAGTTCTACTAGTGGTATCATTCTTTTATTTTTAAAAAGTTTTACTCAACATAATTTGACTTTTTCCCCCCTTTTTTTCCTTTAGCTTTCTTGTAAACTGGAGCGGGAATTTCGTTGTGTAGAACTTGCTGATCTAATGACTCAAAATGCTGTGAATTTAGCCATTAAATATGCTTCTCGTTCTCGGAGATTAATATTGGCCCAGAGACTTAGTGAACTGGCTGTAGAGAAAGCAGCAGAATCGGCAGCCACCCAAGCTGAAGAAGAGGAAGAAGAAGAAGAGGATTTCAAAAAAAAGTTGAATGCTGGGTAAGAAATGTTTGAGTTTTACCATCCTGAATATTGACTTGGTCTTTTTATAGCCCTTTATTGAATAATATCATTGTCTTTTAGTTACAGTAATACTCCTACAGAGTGGAGTCAGCCAAGGCTCAGAAATCAAGTTGAAGAAGATTCAGAGGATACTGGAGAAGCTGATGATATAGAAGAAAAACCAGAAATACATAAACATGGTAAGATAACATCTTTAAGGCAGTTGAAAGATGAGATGTGTCATGTGTGTGACTTCTCCCCTTTTACTTGGCTGAGGGAAATTGAATACCCATACTTTTTCAAGACGTCTTTCCTGTCTGATTGTTGATTACAGAAGATGACTTTATCTTCCCATTTACATTGTATTGTTTTATCTTAATTATTCTGTAGGAGAAAACCCGTTTTTCAAAAGTGCAAATTCCTCTGATATGCCAGCTATTAAGACAGGTAAGAAAATTTGGATTTTGTAACATCGAGAAGATTTTGAAGTAGCCTTTACAGTGATACATCTACTCAAATACACCTTACTCTTCAGGGCCTGTTTTGTTGTTGTTGTTTTTAATCAGAAATGTTTGTGAAACAGTGGTCATTTAACAAATACTTATTAATGCCTATTTTGTGTCTAGTATTTGCCTGGGGGGGGGGCTACAGTGGTCAAGTAGACATGCATGTTTGATCCCTGCATAAACATTATAGTACCAGCTGGCTTTTAAAAGTATACATATGTAGGGCTTCCCTGGTGGCGCAGTGGTTGAGAGTCCGCCTGCCGATGCAGGGGACACGGGTTCGTGCCCCGGTCCGGGAAGATCCCACATGCCGCGGAGCGGCTGGTCCCGTGAGCCATGGCCGCTGAGCCTGCGCCTCCGGAGCCTGTGCTCCACAACGGGGGAGGCCACAACAGTGAGAGGCCCGCGTACAGCAAAAAAAAAAAAAAAAGTATACATATATATATATGTTTGATTTTAATATACTTTTACATGTGTACAGATTATTAAAAGAGCATATAACAGGTGGCTGTAATCTAGTCAGTGGTGGGGGATGGTTTGGGACCCCAAGGAAGGCCTCATGGAATGTTTATTTTATTTTATTTATTTATTTATTTGTGGTACGCGGGCCTCTCACTGTTGTGGCCTCTCCCATTGTGGAGCACAGGCTCCAGACGCGCAGGCTCAGCAGCCATGGCTCATGGGCCTAGCCGCTCCGCAGCATGTGGGATCTTCCCGGACCAGGGCACGAACCCGTGTCCCCTGCATCGGCAGGCTGACTCTCAACCACTGCGCCACCAGGGAAGCCCTATTTTACTTTTTAAATTTATTTTTGGCTGCACTGGGTCTTCATTGCTGTACGTGGGCTTTCTCTAGTTGCGGCGAGCGGGGGCTGCTCTTCATTGTGGTGCGCGGGCTTCTTATTGCGGTGGCTTCTCTTGTTGTGGAGCACGGGCTCTAGGCCCGCGGGCTTCATTAGATGTGGCACATGGGCTTAGTAGTTGTGGCGCAGGGGCTTAGTTGCTCTGCAGCATGTGGGATCTTCCCAGACCAGGGCTGTAACCCGTGTCCCCTGCATTGGCAGGCAGATTCTTAACCACTGCGCCACCAGGGAAGCTGCCACGTGGAATGTTTAAAGCAGAGATCTAAAGGATGAATGAGTCAGCCAGGCAAAGGTGGGTGGGAGCAGAAGCAGAAGAAAAGCATGTGGGCTTAAGGAACAGCATGTGTGAAGACTGTAAGAGAGGCTTGAAGAGCACAGAGAGCAAAGAGGAAGTGGTGCTGAATGGTTTTGGAGCAATGCAGATCCATGTAGGCCATGGTAGGATCTGGACCTTTATTCTGAGGTTGCTGGGAGGCTGTTGTAGGTTTTAATGAGGGGCAGAGTATGGCACACTGTGAAGAGGAGGACTGCGTATAAGGAGACTTCTGAGGTAGTCCCAAGTGAGATTGAATAGACTGGGGTGGTGGTGATTGCTGGTAGAAAGCATGGGGGGAATTGAAGAGGTGTTTCTGAAGATGATATAGAGAGGATGGAAGTTCAGGGTGTGAAGAATAACTGTCAGTTTCTGGCTTGAGTACTTGAGTGAATGATGGTGCCATTTACTGAGTCAGGAAACACTAGGAAAACGTGGGTTTAGATAGGAGGACGATGAGTTACTATTGGCTGTTCAGGAAAGTAGGATCTCTGGGATGGAGATATAAAGTGAAAATTGTTGACATAAGTATAGCAGTTTAAACCATGGGTATGGGTGAGTGAGCACTGAGGGAGGATCAAAGTGAGGAGAAAAATGAGGTTAGGCCTAGAGAGGAGGAGGACGAACCATCAAAAGAAAGTGAGGAAGGAGGTAAGCCAGGGAATGCGGTATCTCAGAAGTCAAAGGGGAGATAGTATCAAGAAGAAAGGAACACTCCGCTATGTGGAATGCTGTTGAGAGGTCACACAAGGTGATGGCTGGAAAAGATCCACCAGTTTTGGCTGCATAGGGTTTACTGAGTTCTTAGCAAGAGCAGATTCTGCAGGGTAGTAGGGCTGGAAGCCATGTATTGGATGGAGGAACATGTGAATAGTGAGGAAATGGGAATAGCTGTGTAGACAACTCTTGAGAAATTTGGCTGCTTAGGGGAGGTGAGGGAAAATTATGTGGGGGGCGAGAAGGGGATGTGGCAGAGAGCGTGTTTGGTTTTTGTTTCTTTAAGTTGGGAAACTTGAGCCAATAAAGAAGGAAAAGTCAAAGATGACACGTGTAGCCGTTGATAACACAGGTTTCTTGAAAAGCAGGAGTGGGTGGGATCTAGAGCATTTGTAGAGGAATTATTAACTAGCTAAAATAAGGCACCATTCTTCCCTGGTAACAGGAGAAAAGAAGAGATCTCTACATATTGTATCTGTCTATTTCATAGTGGCAAATTGGGATAGTTCCCATCATCTAATAGCTTTTATTTTGTCTTAGAAATAGGAAGAAGGTCATATATAGTTATTTATAGTTTTAAAGTTGCAAAGTACATTATTTTCATATAATACAGATTAAAATATTCCATAATTCTTATAGAAGTCATAAGTCTTCTGAGTTTTACCACTATTAAGTGAGGGTTTCTTTCTTATGAAAGGTGCAGTTACCTCTAGCAACCAAGGACGAATAAACCCCTTCAAGGTAAACTCTTTCCAGTGATGTTTTCTATTATTTAAATACATTTCCATACAGAGAAATATTTCCAAACTACCAGACGACCCTCCCCAGACTTAAGAGGCATTAAAGACTGCAACAGATTAAATTTTAAAATATTTAAATAAGTAAATATTTTAAAATAAACAAAGATGAAAGCAGCACTAGTTCCTGCTTGGACCAGGAGTTACATTTTCTACTTATCTTCTGAGAACCTACAGTTTTGAAGGTTTTCAAAACTTGGGGATGTGGTATTTGGGAATATGCGCATCAGTCTTAATTTGGATTATACCAAATATATTCATTTCCGAAGGTGAGACTACAATACAAACTTAACAGAAATTTAAAGGAAAAATAAATCTCTTGGCATTTTTTTTTTCTTCTTTAAACATTAAATGCTAATATTAGTTTGCTTGTAGGTATCAGGCAATTCCAAAGAGCCATCCATTTCAGTGAATTCAGTACGTTCAACTAATATTTTAGACAATATGAACAAATCATCCAAGAAATCTACTGCACTTAATCGAGCTACAAATTATGAAAAGTCTCCAGTTATAAAGCCTCTGGTTCCAAAACCAAAGTCTAAGCAGGTATGATTTCACCTGCCCCCATCTGCAGTACACAACTCATAGTCTGTCTGTCTTACTTTAGTTTTGTTCACTCTTTCGGGTATGAGACAGGAGGCTCCAGTTGTTTATAAATGATTGTCTAGTGAGGGCAATGGTTCTCAATTCTGGTTTTGCATCAGAATCACTTTTTAAAAATACGTAGACCCAGGACAGGGACTCATGCATCTATCTGTATTTTTTTTCATTTTCCAGATGGTTCTGATGCATGTCCCTATTTAATGGCAGCTGGTTTAGTACCTAGCCCTAATCTTTCCTTGTTTTGTATTCTGGTTTTGCCTCCCAGATTGTGTCCCAGTTTTGGTATTTTATCACAGATTTGTCATCAGTAAAATAGACCTATCATTTGTAATTTCCATTTCATATAATTTTATTCATCTAGAATACATGAAATTTGAGGTACAGTTTTTTTGGGTTTTGTGTGTGTGTTTATACATGTTTATTTTCAACAGAGAACCTCTCGGGACTTTACATGTTGGTGTAAGAATTCTAAATAATTATATTTCTCCACATTTTTCAAAATTCGCTTGTAACATATAAAATCATACTAGATTTTGTTGCGGTGTTCATTATGTTTGTTTTTACAGGCATCTGCAGCATCCTTCTTCCGGAAAAGAACTTCCCAAGCTGATAGGACTGAGGAAGTAAAAGAAGAAAATCCTAAAAATCCATCATCTGAAACCCCAGCTATGTGTCCTCAAAACACTGAAAACCAAAGGTCAGTACATAGAGAAATTTAGTGTTCTCAAGATGTAGTATTCCAGTAAAAGGCATACAGAAGTAGCAATACAAAATTATGTGGCCCTATTATTCATTCATGTAAATAATACATTGGCACAGGTAGTAGGCATTCTGAACACTTGTAACTTTAGGGAAGCCACAAATATTGATTAATGTCTATTTATATTACTTATTAAAGTATGCTTTGATAAACTGCATACATGTTTTAAATTGTGGATACGTTTTGCTGGGACACTATATTTTATAATTAGTTCATTTTTTCATTTGTTTGTTTTTAAATCGTTAGTATAGTTACATGGGAGAAACACAGTCAAAAGATAGAAAGAGATTTGTGATGAAGAGTAAATCTTTTCCCTACCCACCCAGTTTCCCCTCCACAAATAGTCACGGCACAAGTTTCTTATATAGCCTTCTGGAAATATCCTATGCATGTACACTTAGATTTATCTGTTTTTTTTTTCAGTTTTACAGAAATGGTAGTATACTCATTGTTCTGTGCCTTATTTTTTTCATTTAATAGCTTTTGCAGATGATTTCTTATTACTACATGAAGAGTTTCTTTAATCTTTTTACTTCCATTGAATGGCTGTACCATAATTTATTTAGTTCTCTACTGGTGGACAAAAGGTAGTTGCTGGTCTTTTGCTAGTACAAATAGTAGTACAGTGAATAACTTTATATGAATATTATATACCTATAGCTGTAAGATGGATTCCTGTATGGTTCAAGCTAATGTACAATTGTAATTTCGATAGATATTGCAAAACTGTTCTGCATGGATGTTGTATTATTTTATACACCCCCAGCAATATGAGAGTTCCTGTTTGTCCATATCCTGTTTGTCCACCAACTCCTTGTTACCAAATTTCTTGATCTCTTGTATGCTAGATTTACTTAAAATACATCAGCTAAATTGAAAAAGTCACCGTTTCATTTTTAGTGTTATGTATCTCATTTAACCAATATCTGATGTTAACCAATTTAATTTGAAGGGATAGCTGTGGTTTTTATTTTTTCCTATTTTCTGAATTTAATTTAGATATTAAACAGTGAAATTTTTATTTAAGAAGATTCCATTTTTTATACTATCAACAGGCTATACAGAAAAAAAGTGCTCAGTAAATATTAAATGTTTGCATTAAATCTTCACTTGTGACCTAAAGACAGTTTGTGTCAGAACTGAAATCTAATGAAACTGACAAGTATGCTGTGTCCATGCTTTACATAATAATGGTACAAGAAAGGACCCACACTCTCAGGTCAGCTGTGAGGGCAGGGGTGAGGAGCTTGAGAGAAGTCATGACGATTTCCAATAGCTGGTTTGGGAAATGGAGAAAGGCTACCAAAGATACCTGGAAGGGTTATATTGGGCTAGAGGGGCGAAGTAGTATTGGAGACCTTGAGCCTGTCAACATTCATAAAAGAGTTGAAAGTTCAGAGTTTTGCTGCACTTGGAAAATACAAATGTGAGTAATCCCTTTGAATTGATCTTATAAAGGATTTTTTCAGCTCATTATTCCTGCAGTCTCTAGGCAGTTTTAAGTAATATGTAATTATGAATATTAACAAGTGTAATTGACTGTGTCTCTCTTACTTTATATATAGGTATGCTAATGGTTAATCACTAACCTGAAAAATCATGAAGCACTTTTAAGACTGTCTTAATTATAAAATTTTTTTACATAACTGCTATTTTAGGCCAAAGACCGGGTTCCAGATGTGGCTGGAAGAAAACAGATGTAATATTTTGTCTGACAATCCTGACTTTTCAGATGAAGCAGACATAATAAAAGAAGGAATGGTTCGATTTAGAGTATTGTCAACTGAAGAAAGGAAGGTAAGTAAGGATAATTGTATTGAGAATGAGACTTTAGTGAATTCCCAGGGGTTTTTTTTTTTTTTTTTATTGGGGTATAGTTGTTTTACAATGTTGTGTTAGTTTCTACTGTACAGCAAAGTGGAGTTCCCTGTGCTATACAGCAGATTCTTATTCGTTATCTATTTTATACATATTAGTGTATATATATCAATCCCAATCTCCCAATTCATCCCCCCGCCCTCACTTTCCCCACTTGCTGTCCATACATTTGTTCTCTACATCTGTGTCTCTATTTCTGCCTTGCACACCAGTTCATCTGTACCATTTTTCCAGGTTCCACATATATGCATTAATATACGATATTTGTTCTTCTCTTTCTGACTTACTTCACTCTGTATGACAATCTCTAGGTCCATCCACGTCTCTATAAATAACCCAATTTCATTCGTTTTTATGGTTGAGTAATATTCCATTGTATATAAGTACCACATCTTCTTTATCCATTCCTCTGTTGATGGACATTTAGGTTGCTTCCATGACTATTGTTGTTCCATGACTCTGTTGATGGACATTTAGGTTGCTTCCTGGCTATTGTAAATAGTGCTGCAGTGAACATTGGGGTGCATGTGTCTTTTTGAATTAGAGTTTTCTCTGGGTATATGCCCAGTAGTGGGATTGCTGGGTCATATGGTAATTCTATTTTTAATTTTTTAAGGAACCTCCATACTGTTCTCCATAGTGGCTGTGTCAGTTTACATTCCCACCAACAGTGCAAGAGGGTTCCCTTTTCTCCACACCCTCTCTGGCATTTATTGTTTATAGATTTTCTGATGATGCCCATTCTAACCTGTCTGAGGTGATACATCATTGTAGTTTTGATTTGCATTTCTCTAATAATTAGTGATGCTGAGCAGCTTTTCATGTGCTTCTTGGCAATCTGTATGTCTTCTTTGGAGAAATGTCTATTTAGGTCTTCTGCCCATTTTTTGATTGGGTTGTTTGTTTTTTTGATATTGAGTTGCATGAGCTGTTTATATATTTTGGAGATTAATCCTTTGATTGTCCGTTGATTCATTTGCAAATATTTTCTCCCATTCTGAGGATTGTCTTTTTGTCTTGTTTATAGTTTCCTTTGCTATACAAAAGCTTTTAAGATTCATTAGGTCCCATTTGTAAGGATAATTGTACTGAGATGGCGACTTCAGTGATTTCCCAGGTTTTAAAAATTCTTAAAGAAAGTGCCTTTTTCTGTTTTTAGAAATTGAATACATTCTGATAAACTCTTGGTGGAGAGGAAATACAACAAGCAAAATGTCAGCTTTGAACCTATGGATATGTAATAATTATTATTTAGTGCTGATGGTTAATTTTTTGGCAGATGTACTGCTTACATCTGTATAAGTTTCTGCATATTGTAAGTTAGGGGAATACCCCAAGAAAAAGTGCATTACTTATCAAAAGCAAAAAAGATTAATAAGTAAAAATGAAATTAATTCACATTTTTGGACTACTACTCTAAAGTCCTTGTAAGCAGAATTTCTTAAAATGCTGTTTACTTACACATTGAATACTAAATGAGAATACTGCTTTGGGGGGAAAAATCTGGTGTTCTGTTCATGTGGAAATTAGGACAGGTGGCTTGTACCTATTGCTCCTCATGTCAGTTTCTGCCATGTGAAAGAAGGCTAAGAGCAGCTTTCTTTTGCAAGGGGAAGGATTGTGTGTGTTGTATCAATAAATCTCAGACTTCCCTTCCCTAGGAATGACTGCGTGCAGCATAGGCACCTTGTGACATAGTTACTTACCTTGATAAGCTGGTTTTTATGAATAAAACTAATGCAAAATTAGGAAACTAGAAACTGGTCTTACCACCTCTAGCCTCCTTTAGAATCTCATTAGCATCTTTGTATTTCTCATTTTTTATAAGTATTTATAAAAGGATAAAAATTGTAAAGAATTAGATAAAATGACATCTGAATGAATAAGACCTTATTAGGAAAAGAGGAAGAGATTTGGCAAAAGTTGTGATTGTGTTCTTGAATACTTAAAAATGTAATCAATATTTTTAGTGTAAACCTTAAACATTTCTTAAATCCAGTCTGTTAATGTGAAAAATACTACAGGTCAAATGGTCCCATTTCAACAACAATGACTAGGAAGGAAAATAAAGTAGGAGGAGGAGGAATTGTTATAGATTAAAAGAGGTTTAAGAGGTAAATGAAATGAGTGAAGCTTGTTAGGTTCTTGCTTAGTGAGTAGAAACCAATCCCAAAAGCGTGTATACCGTATATAACGTTCCTGATATGACAAAGTGATGGGGATGAAGAACAGAGAACTGATTGCCAGGGGTTAGGGCCTGGGAGAGGAGTGGGGTGGGGCAACATGTGGAATCCTCATGCTTATGGAACTACTGTTCTGTATCCTGAATGTGGTGGTAAATACACAGCCTACAATAGAATTATACACACACACACACACACACACACACACAAACAAGTAGAAATAAAAAAGGGGATTTTATCAATGTCAATATCCTAGTTGTAATAGCGCACTACAGTTTTGCAAGATGCAACCATTGAGGGAAACTGAGTAAAGGGAACACGGTGGCTTTCTGTATTATTTCCTACAACTGCATGGAAATCTATAATAATCTTAAAAGGTTTTCTTTCTAAAAAAGTACCTGCAGTTATAGTGTTTTGCACTTAATATGCTTAAATACAAGCAGAGTTTAGATTGAAATATTATAGAGGTAGAATGTAAATTTTTTAACGTGCCCT
The DNA here is from genome assembly GCF_937001465.1 of Orcinus orca. Taxonomy (NCBI): domain Eukaryota; kingdom Metazoa; phylum Chordata; class Mammalia; order Artiodactyla; family Delphinidae; genus Orcinus; species Orcinus orca. The sequence goes on along the minus strand of NC_064560.1, from coordinate 155,815,735 downwards.
GCAATTAAGTAATAAAAGATTTGTTTAAAAAAAAAAGAACCCTTAATGATTAGTTTAACAATTCAAATGCTAATTATGCTGCTTTACATAAAGGAATGTTGCCTGCAAAAGTAACGAAATCATGTCCTTCCTATTTCTTTGTTAGTGCCTAAAAACTTTTCTCCTGCAATATTTTTATAAAGGCATGGGCTGCCAAGGCCAAAGGAGGAACTGCAAGTGATGGAGCTGAAGAAAAGAAACGAAAACGTGTGGTCGATGATAGTCACGAAACTGAAAACCAGAAAGAAAAAACGAAGGAGAATCTGAATTTGCCTAAAAAGCAAAAACCTTTAGATCTTTCTACGAATCAGAAACTGTCAGCTTTTGCATTTAATCAGGAATAGAGGAAGGAAGTGTACTTAGGAAAGTAATGGATTTTTTACTCATCTTTGATGAATCTAGACCTTTTAAAAAAAATCTTTAGGAAACTCTTTATATATTTTTAAAAGAGTTTAAAGACTGCTATTTGTCTTTATAAGATACTGTAGTAATTCTATTGGTGTAGGTAGCAGGGCATCTGTAAAAACTATCATCTCTTCAGATTGCTCTGCCCCCAAATGGAGGGCCATTCAGAAGCATTGTGGTCATGGTCACTGACTGGAGGCCACTGTCATGTCCCATTGGAAGCTGATTTGTTTTTGTTTCTTACCTTAAAAATCATCAAAGCCAAGGTCTTAAAACCTCTGAACATTGAAGTACCTTGTAGGGTTTTCCTTCTTTGGTTCATGTCATGTACTGGGAAGTACTACAAAAGTCCTCTTCCCAAGTGTGCTACCATAGACTGCTCTCTATGTCTATACTGGCCCCAGGGGACCATGTTTTTTTTTTTTTAGTAAGGGCCCTAAACATGTAAATAATTTTGTAGATGAGACCTTTTGTTTGTTTTGGCAGTTTCTTCATATATTACCTTTAATTATTTGTGTAGCCTTTTTTTTTAAATAAAATTTTTTCACATTTCCATATTTAGCTTGATATGGTCTTCACATTGTATTTCCATGAAATGGAAGTATTTCTAGAAAATATATTTTATATTTATTACCGTAATTTCTACCACCCCCCATCCTATTACACAGTATACACACAGAAGAGAATTGAAGATACTGTTTTGATAGCATTACAGCCCAGCACGTAATGTGCTCCTTGTAAGCTACTCTGGTTATCAGCATCAGCAGTGCTTTTCTGAGTAAGTCTTTGAAGCCTTGATAAGAGAGTGGTTGAAGAGTAATGGAAAGTGTTTAACTCCTCTTTTATTTTGAACAAACAAGATTTAATTAAGTAGTTCATACATTTTTTGGTTAGTATTCTAAGCAGAACTTAATACAAATGCAGCCACTTAATGAGGGCAAAGTACAAGGGGTGAGGTTGGGGTAGAGGGATAGTAGTAAAATAAAATCAGGTGGCTCAAAATCTAGGGTAGTTTTATAGGTTGGAAGGAACAAAATATGTTGAAAATTTAGTTGTATAGGAGCCAAAGGATATTCCTTGTCTCATGATGATTAAGGTTGCGAAGGAATACATTTCTGATTTTTTAGTTAGTACCTGGTATTGAGAAACATTGTAGCATAGAGGTTAGGAGCACAGATTTCAAAGCCGGACTACCTGGGCTCAAAGGACCACTGCAATACTACCAGCTAAATAACCTTGGGTAAGTTCTAGCCTTTGTCCACTCATCTGTAAAATGGGTATATTAATAGTAACTACTTTAGAGGGTTGTTCTGAGAATTAAATGAGGTAAAAGCACTTACCTGGCACATAGTAATGTTTTATATACATATCAGCTATTGTTACTATGCTGTTGGCTGGTTCATCTTGCTTTGTCATTAGGTTTGATTCTGAATTAATTATGTATGAATTAATTTTGATTTCAAGATCCTGAAGGAAAAGTTTATTTATATTACTTTGGAAAGCATGTTTATAGACATGTATTTTGTTTTTACTTCCTCAACTTGCTTATTACCACAGTGTATAATACTTAAGGATATAATCCTTGAGTGTTATATTTCAGATCCATAGGAACCTGATAACACCAAGGATTTTCAAAAGGTTTTTTCTTTCTTTTGTTCCTTTGACCACGCCGTGCGGCATGCAGGATCTTAGTTCCCCGACCAGGGATCGAACCCATACCCCCTGGAGTGGAAGTGTGGAGTCTTAACCACTGGACCACCGGGAAGTCCCTGCAAAAGGTTTTTTTAATCTCCTACTTTTGTTTGGTTGAAGGAAGGTTTTTGTATTGACCTGGTTTAACTTACAAATCAGAACTTTGAAACCAAGAAATATCATACTTATTCCTTTTCTATATAATATTAAACTTCTTTTAAGAAAAAAAAATCTTTGGGACTTCCCTGGTGGTCCAGTGGGCAAGACTGCACACTCCCAATGCAGGGGGCCTGAGTTCAATCCCTGGTTGGGGAACTGAATCCCACATGCTGCAACTAAGAGTTCACATGCTGCAACTAAAATCTGGTGCAGCCAAATAAATAAATGTCAAAAAATTCCCCCAAAGTACCCTTTTTAGCCTTCCCCCCCGCCAAATCTAGGATTAATCAAGAATGTTGAATTGGGACTTCCCTGGTGGTTCAGTGGTTAAGAATCCGCCTGCCAATGAAGGGGGCACATGTTCGAGCCCTGGTCTGGGAAGATCCACATGCCATGGAGTAACTAAGCCCTTGCACCACAACTACTGAGCCTGCGCTCTAGAGCCCATGAGCCACAACTACTGAGCCCGTGTGCTACAGCTACTGAAGCCCGTGCGCCTAGAGCCAGTGCTCTGCAGCAAGAGAAGCCACTGCAGTGAGAAGCCCGTGCACTGCATCAAAGAGTAGCCCCCACTCACCACAGCTAGAGAAAGCCTGCATGCAGCAACAAAGACCCAACGATGAAGACCCAATGCAGCCAAAAATAAACAAACAAAATATTTTTTTAAAAAAGAATATTGAATTGTATTTAATTATTAGAAGTATATACTTTTTAATACAAGAAAGAGTGAGGAAGAACATCATCCCTAATCCTAATATCCAGAGATAACCACTGTTAACATTTTAGTGTATGTCATTAGGCGTTTTTCTGTATATGTGTTTTTTGTTTTTTGTTACATAGGTGTGCAGTCCAAATTCATGCTGAGTAGAGGCGTAAAGGAAAAAACAAAACAACTCAAGCCTGCAGTTTAAAGTGTGGCCTTTTGCTTGTAGTGTTCCTGTAATTGACACCAATTTCTACCTACTCTGCAGCTGTGTCATAAAGGGCAAAAACGTATGGAGTAGAAAGTAAACATAATGGAATCAGAAAGCCAAAAGTTGGTTCTTTGAAAGACTGATAAATTAGAAAAATATCTGACAAGATTAATCATGATACAAAGAGAAAAGCATGAATAAGTAATATTAGGAATGAAAAGGAAATTATTAACTACAAAAACAGTACAGATTTTTTAAAGGTACGAGGCTTATGATGGTCAGTTTTGTGTGTCAACTGGCTAGGCTACAGATGTTATTCAGTCAAACACCAACCTATGTGTTGCTGTGAAGGTATTTTATAGATTGTCTTAAAGTTCATAATCAGTTGACTTTAAGTAAGAGATTATCCTAGATAGTCTGCGTGGTCCCAGCTCAATCAGTTGAAAGGCCTTAAGAGCAGAACTGATACTTCCCTGAGGGAGAAGAAGATACCACACCTGTAGATCGCAGCTTCCACTCAGGCCTTGAGATTTTTCAGCCTGCCTTTCCTGAAGGTCTCCCCTATGGTTTGGGATTTCAGACCTGCCTTCCAGCCTCCATAATCATGTGAGTCAATTTCTTGCAATAAATCAATATATATATTCCTACCGGTTCTGTTTCTCCAGTTGAACACTGACTAATTCGAGACTTTTAAACAGCTTTCTGACAGTAAGTTGGGAAATTCTGATGAAATGAACAAGTTTCTACAAAAAAGACTAAAATACTTAGGAATAAATTTAACAAGTGCAAAACTTATTCTTTGAACTATAAAACATTGTTGAAAGACATACAAGAAGACCCAAATAAATGGAAAGATCCTGTGTTTAGGGAGCAGAAGACTTACTAGTGTTAAGATGGCAATACCCCCCAAACTGATCTACAGATTCAATGCTATCCTATCAAAACCCCAGCTGGCTTCTTTGTAGAAAATGACAAGCTAATCCAAATGTTCATATAGAAAATCAAGGGACTTGGAATAGCCAAAATAATATTGAAAAAGAACAAGTTAGAGGATTCATACTTCCCAATTTAAAAACTACAAAGCTATATTAATCAAGACAGTGTGGTACTGGCCTGAGAATAGACCTACAGATCAATGGAATGGAGAGTCCAGGAATAAACTCTCACACTTAGAGTCAGTTGATTTTTGACAAGGTGCCAGGGCAAGTAAATGGGGAGAGGATAGTCTTTTCCACAAACGGTGCTGGGACTACTGGAAACATGCAAAAGAATGAAGTTGGACCCCTCTCTCACACCATATAAAAAAATCCCAGCTGTATCAAGACATAAATGTAAACTAAAACTACAAGTCTTAGAAGAAAACATAGGTGTACATCTTTGTGACCTTGGACTAAGTAATGGTTTCTTAGGTATAGCACCAGAAGCACAAGCAAAATAGGTGAAGTCAACATCATCAAAATTAAAAATGTTTGTGCTTCAAAGAACACCATCAAGAACGTGCAAAAACAAGCCACAGAAAGGGAAAGTTTTTTGGGAAATCATATATCTGATAAGGAACTTGTAACTAAAATGTATCAACAACTCTTAAATACATCAACATTTCTCCAAAAGACAATATACAAATGGCCAATCCGCACGTGAAAAGATACTCAAGATCCTTAGGCATCAGGAAAATGCAAATCAAATCACAAAGAGATACAACTTCACATCCACTAGGATGGCTATAATGAAAAAGATGGACAATAACAAGTGTTGGTGAGGATGTGGAGAAATTGGAACCCTCAGACTTTACTGGTAGGATGTAAAATGGTGGTTTGGCAGTTCTTCAAAAGGTTAAACACAGAGTTATCAAATGACCCAGCATTTCCACAACTAGGTATAAACCCAAGAGTAATAAAAACATGTCCACACAAAAACTTGTACATGATTGTTCAGAGCACCGTTAATCTATAATAGCCAAAAAGTTAAAACAACCCAAATGTCCATCAAGTGACGAATGGATAAACAAAAGTGGTATGTCCATACAACGGAATATTATTTGTTAATAAAAAGAAATGAAGTACTGATACATGTTACAACATGGACAAACCATGAAAACATGCTAAGTGAAAGAAACCAGTCACAAAAGATGATATTTTATATGACTTCATTTCTATGAAATGTCCAGACTAGGCAAATCTATAGAGACAGAAAGTAGATTGGTAGTTGCCTTGGGCTGGAGGTTAAGAGGAAAGGGTGGGTGGCTGACTGCCGGGTTTCTTTTTGGAGTGACAAAAATATTCCGGAATTGGATAGTGGCAGTGATTGCACAACTCTAAATTTACTAAAAACCACTGAATTGTACACTTTAAGTGGATGAACATATGGTATGTGAATTATGTCTCTATAAAGTTGTTATAAAAAAACTGAATCAAGGTACAAACTTCCAGTTGCAAAATAAATGAGTCATGGGTATGAAATGTACAGTGTGAAGAATGTTGTCAATAATTGTGTAATATCTTTGATGATAGATCATAACTAGATTTATGTGATCATTTTGAAATGTATAAAAATATCAAACCACCACATTGTGTTAATGGGAACCAACAAAGTATTGTAGGTCAATTATACTTCAGAACAAACAAACTTATAGACAAAGAGATCAGATTTGTGGTTACCAGAGGCAGGGGTGGAAGGGAGGGGAATTGGATGAAGACAGTCAAAAGGTACAAACTTCTAGCTGTAAGATACAAGTAAGTACTAGGGATGTAAAGTACAACATGATATATATAATTAACACTGCTATATGTTATATCAATATATGGAAGTTAAGAGAGTAAATCCTGAGTTCTCATCACAAGAAAAATATTTAATTTCTTTAATTTTTTATCTATATGAGATGATGGATATCCATTGAACTTATTGTGATAATTACTTCGTGTTGTAAGTCAAATCATTGTTTTTTTTTGTTTTAATTTATATTTTTATTTTTGGCTGGTTGGGTCTTAGTTGCTGCACGCAAGCTTTCTCTAGTTGCAGTGAGTGGGGGCTACTCTTCATTGCAATGCGCAGGCTTCTCATTGTGATTGCTTCTCTTGTTGCGGAGCACAGGCTCTAGGTGCACGGGCTGCAGTAGTTGTGGCACACAGGCTCAGAGTTGTGGCTCGTGGGCTCTAGAGTGCAGGCTCAGTAGTTGTGGCTCACGGGCTTAGTTGGTCCACGGCATGTGGAATCTTCCTGGACCAGGGCTCGAATCCATGTCCCCCGCATTGGCAGGCGGATTCTTATCCACTGCGCCACCAGGGAAGTCCAAAATCATTATGTTTTACACCTTAAACGTATACACTACTGTACATCAGTTATGTCTCAGTAAAACTGGAAGAAAAAAACTGACTCAGAGAAATAGAAAATCAGAATAGTCTGTAACCAATTTTAAAAATTAGTCTATATTTAAAATTCTGGGTGAAGAGTCAAGTTCTATCACAGTCAAGTAAAAGTTATAATCTTCTACAAATTATCTAGTATAGCAGCTGTCATAACCTTGATGTTGAAACCTGACAAGGTTAGTTTTAAGAAGGAAAATTTTAAACCAATCTCACTCATGAACATAGAAGAAAACTCCTAAGTAAAAATTTTAGTAGACCAGATCCAACATTGTATTAAAAAAGATACTATTTAGTTACCCCATTGACTTAATCACAAGAATACAACATTGGTCTAACATTAGAAAGTCAGTTAATGTTGATTAAAGAACAAAAAGTGTCTTGCATAAAGCATGTATCTTGTTTAAAGGGATTTGTGCATTCTGGTTTTTTCTGACACTGTATGGAATTACTTTGTATGTTACTGAACCATTTCACCCAAGGGCTCATAAACACATTAATGTATTTTTATAATGAGGGTAATAATATAAGCATAAATTTAAACTACTGCCAAACTTTTTTAAAAAGAGAAGAATGCTATTGTTCTTTTAGTTGTAAATTGTATTTCATTTAATAGACCTCTGTCTGCTGTTTTCTCCGGGTATATTTTTCTGTCGGATTGTATGTGTCTCTATTATATCAATAATTGTAGATGCTTGTTGATCTCACCAAGAGACCCAGGTTTTCAAGGTCAAGAGCTGTGTTGGTGGCGTGATTGGCACAGTCGATACAGTGTAATCTTTGGAACTTGGTAGGCTTAGGGTTTATATACTGCCTCTGCCACTGGAGCCATGTGGCTCTGGGAACCACTTAATCTCTCTAACTCCTATGGTCCTTGTAATAAAAATGACAGCAATTTTTTGCTCAGACCTCCTTCTCAGAGAACCATCCCAGGATAGTCACATATCACTTGCTGTCACTTCCGCAGGCCACACTGCACCAGAATTGCATGACTGACCCCAGTATTCAGTGATCCCATCTCTCTCCCTGATATTTGGAATTTGGACACAGAAGCAGAATTCTTTAATCTGAGGAACTGAGCTGCACAGGGATGTAGAGGCAAGTGTCATAGCAACAGCAGGGGAAAGCTAAAGTTGTGGGAGAGCAGAGAAACAAGTGAGCAGAAGAAATACATCTACTGAAAGTGGAAAAGTGAGGAAAAAATTAAAAACAAACAAAAATTGTCAGGTCAGCATTATCTCAGCTGCTTTCGTGGCCCTGATAACAAAAGTCCTAGAGAAAGGAAGATGAAGAGTGGCACTCCAATTCTTCAAGAATAGCGTGGAGCATATCAGTGGCAAATAAAGTGTTCACCGAAGGTTGGAAACTGGCCCCCACAAAGAGTTCTCTGAAAACAGCTGGATTGGAATTGATATAGATGGGTTTTCTAAAGAGGGAGGAGTATTAATGTGCGTCAGTGAGATAGAGACTCTTCATGACATCATTTCTCCCTCAAATGTTATAGCAGCTGATTAAAAATAGCTGGGCATATCTAGAATATATAAAGAACTCATAAACTCAGCATTAAAAACAAAACATGTAATCCAATTAGAAATTAGGAAAACACACATTTCACTAAGAGGGTATACAAAAGGCAAACACATGAAAAGATGTTCAAGAGCATTAATTACTAGAGAAGTGCAAATTGAAACTACAGTGAGATTTCACTGTACACCTATCAGAACAGCTAAAATGAAATATAATGATAACACCAAATACAAGTAAGGATGCAGAGAAACTGGATCACTCATGTTGCTGGTGGGAACGTAAAATGGTACAGCCACTCTAGAACACAGTTTGGCAGTTCCTTTCAAAACTAAAAGGGACTTACTGTATAACCAGCAATTGCCCTCTTAAGCACTTATCCCCGAGAAATGAAAACTTATTTTCACACAGGAACTTGTGCATGATTGTTCATAGCAGGTGTTTTTTTTGTTTTTGTTTTTTTTTGGGTTCGCGGGCCTCTCACTGTTGTGGCCTCTCCCGTTGCGGAGCACAGGCTCCGGACGCGCAGGCTCAGCGGCCATGGCTCACGGGCCCAGCCGCTCCGTGGCATGTGGGATCTTCCCAGACCGGGGCACGAACCTGTGTCCCCTGCATCGGCAGGCGGACTCTCAACCACTGTGCCACCAGGGAAGCCCGCAGCTTTATTTTTAAAAGCACCAAACTGGCAACTACCCAAATGTCCCTCAATGACTAAATAGTTAATCTATAGTACATTCATACCGTGCATGGTATACGACTCAGCAATGAAAAGGAACAAACTATTGATGCAAGCAACAATTTGGAATAACCTCAAGAAAATTAAGCTGAGTGAAAGAAGACCAATCTCAAAAGGATGTTTTGATTCCATTCCACTGCATGATTCCATTTATGTAACATTCATGAAATAATAGAGAGATGGAAAATATATTAGTGGTTGCCAGAGTTAAAGATGGGGAAAGGAGGGATGTGGCTATACAGGGATGAGTAAGAGCAAGTCTTGTGGTGATGGTATAATTGAGTATCTTGATCATGGTGGTGGTTTCACAAGGATTTACACGTGATAAAATTACATAGAGGTACACACACACACAAGTAACTCTGTACTGGTAAAATCTGAATAAGTTGTACAGATTATTTCAGTGTCAATTTCTTGGTTTTGATATTATACTATCATTCTGTAAGATTAACACTGGGAGGGGATATCTGCGGATATCCTACAACTGGAAATGAAAAACCCTAATGAGGCATTTGTAGCTAATGGAAGAGAATTTATATTCCTGACCCCCAACAGGGTTATAAGCTCTTTAAGAGCAGACCTGGCTTTCCTTGTATTGTCAGAACCTGGCACAGTGCCTCTCCTAAACAAGATAATCAGTATGTTTCTCTTGTCAACACTGATAAAGGATTTTGAGCTCACAACTGAGAAATCTGAATGTTCTTTGTCAATATACCAAGAAAAATATTCATTATATTTTTGAAGTCATTTTATGATTAATTTGCAGAAGAATAAAGGGATAGTAAGAAGAAAACTTTATTAGGAATGTCCACAAGAATTAAAACATACCAAACCTCTTCAACTCAAACACCGGTGCACAACCAATAAAAAAGATGAAAGAATATCATCATACATCATTTTGACAAAACAAGACGGTCCAAGTTCTTGTCACAAAATATTGCATGATGACATGCTTCCTGTCAAATGACTAACTGGATGAAAATACCACATTGCTTTTGTGTCCTTAGGAATATATAGGTCACATTAATTCTTGAGTTTGAGAACAATTCATCTACGATAACTTGATCTGAAAACTCATAACCTGAGATTCCATTTATATGACCAATTCCACCATCATTAATAGAGTCTAGAGTGCTGCTATTTGTCTCCTTGCATTTATCTTCTGATTCATCTAATAACTTTGAAACATCTTCCCCTGTCAGTTTCCTTTTTTTTGCCACTATGGATGGAAAATGAAAAATTCTGAATTCTCAACTTGTTCTATGAAATCTTAAAGCAAACTATAAAGATAATCCCTCCAGTCTTCTTTTTTTCCTTCTTGAAAATGAGGCAATACTTTGGGCATTATAATAAGAAAACTGCAATATAGCATTTTTGTAGACATTGCATCATCCTTTTAGGTGATTCCATCATTTTTCCATTTTCTTGTAATTTAATTCCTGGGAAAATTTGAAGTGTATGATAAAAGAATTTCTTAGGGCTTCCCTGGTGGCGCAGTGGTTAAGAATCTGCCTGCCAACGCAGGGGACACGGGTTCAAGCCCTGGTTCAGGAAGATCCCACATGCCGCGGAGCAACTAAGCCCGTGTGCCACAACTACTGATCCTGCACTCTAGAGCCCGTGTGCCACAACTACTGAAGCCCACATACCTAGAGCCCGTGCTCCGCAACAAGAGAAGCCACCGCAAGGAGAAGCCTGAGCATCTCAGCAAAGAGTAGCCCCTGCTCACCACAACTAGAGAAAGTCCGCGTGCAGCAGCGAAGACCCAACACAGCCAAAAATAAATAAATAAATAAATTTATTTTAAAAAAAAAAGAATTTCCTAAGTGATGAAATAAGAATTTCATCTTAACTAAGAAAACTGAGATCAGTAAAATCCCCTAACGTATCTTAGATTTATAAAAGCGTCAGTGGCCCATATGGTAATCACCAGGATAGAATGAATTTTATTCTATTTTTTGAAATTAAATTTTCCCTTTGTTTTTTGGAAGACCTCTAAGAAAGAAAAAGTCAAAAGATTACTCCTTACAAATAGTTAGAACTCCAAAAGGAAATTTAAAAACTAATATCAGGTCCAGTGGAGCCTGATGGTATTCCACGGGTTAATGATGAATTACATCATTAACATATGAACAAGTTCCCTACATATGAACGAGTTCCGTTCCTAGAGCATGTTCGTAAGTCCAATTTGTTCATAAGTCCAACAAAGTTAGCCTAGGTACCCAACTAACACAATCGGCTAATTTGCTTTGGATAACAAGGCTACAGAGACGCTGTTGGTTGCCTACCTAACAGCCTTTCCCTCTTTTTACTTAGTGTAATGGGACCCTCATTTTGTTTTGTAACAGCAACAAGTGATGTAAGCCATTCTTTGCCAGCAGTTGGTCTTTGGGTGGCTGTGTTTTAACCAAAGAAATAAGGAGAAATCTCCTGGGGTGGGTGGCGGTGGGGAGCTTCTTAGAAAGTCTTCCTCGCTGACAAAGAGGAGGAGGCGGTTTCATTTTCCCTGCTGTGTTTGAACACTTGATGCTCAGAGCGACAGCAGCCATCTGTGTCTGGAAGGGCAGGCACTGACAACATGCTGAGAATGACTAAGGAGGAAGTCAGGGAGAGCCTGGGTCCTTGATAACACTCTTGAGTCTCCCATCCATGCCTACAATGCCACCTCCAGGACTCTGGTTAAGCGAAACAATGTGTCTGAATTGTTTAAGCAGGTGGTTCTCAACCTTGGCTGCACTTGAGAATCCCTCTCAAGGCCCAAGTCATACCCCAGACCAATGAAATCAGATTTCACCATGTAGGAGTCAGGTTTCCCAGGTGATTCCAATGTGCAGCCAATTTTGAGAACCACCAGTCCAGGCCACTTTTAGTTGGGTATTCCATTTTTGGCAGGAAAAAAAATATCCTTCATGATACAGTTTCTGATTGCAAACATTTATTTCAGCCAGATAAAACTCAGATTCCCCAAATGGTGAAAAGATCAGAACCAGTTTGTTTTCTCATCAGTTTTGGTTCATCCATCTGTGAAACATTCATAACATTGCAGTTAATTTCCACAAAGACTTGGATGACTGGCTGGAACAAATGTACAGTAGCAGTCGTGATGCTAAAAATACAAATACACCCAGAACAACAAAGAAACATGGCTTTGCACAACTCTGCTAAGCTGTTCCATTCCCTTTGTCTTTATTGTAATTTCCAGTTTGCTTTTTTTTGTGCTGATATCTTCTGGCAAAATGGTGGCCACCAGTCTTACAGGCAGCAATGTCTCTGAGTTTTTCAGGTGTAAAGTAATCAACTGAAACCAGGTCCCCCTAAAAACGAGCTCCCCTGAAGAGTTTATGGTTAACCTCTCTACAAAATTTTATTCCCTGTCTTGTCCCCTCTGACCTCAGTCCTGTGCATACTGAAGACTAATCAACCAGAGTCAGAGGACTAAAATTGCTGTTGTCAATAACATCGTTAATGTGCTAAAGTTGCTGTTGTCAATTACTTATCACTAACATACAGGTTGTTTTCTCTAGGGCAGGATGAGCTAACAGATCACCCGGCCATTGGACCCTCAGACCAGAGACTCATAAACTGTAGGCATCCAGACTCTTGAAACTACGATTAAGAAATGTCACAGGGGGCTTCCCTGGTGGCGCAGTGGTTGAGAATCCGCCTGCTAATGCAAAGGACACGGGTTCGAGCCCTGGTCTGGGAAGATCCCACATGCCGTGGAGCAACTAGGCCCGTGAGCCACAACTACTGAGCCTGCGCGTCTGGAGCCTGTGGTCTGCAACAAGAGAGGCCACGACAGTAAGAGGCCTGCGCATGGCGATGAAGAATGGCCCCCGCTCTCCGCAACTGGAGAAAGCCCTCACACAGAAACGAAGACCCAACACAGCCAAAAATAAATAAATAAATAAATTTATTTAAAAAAAAAAAAAAAAAAAGAAATGTCACAGGGACTTCCCTGGGGGTCCAGTGGTTAAGACTCTATGCTTCCAATGCAGGGGGTGCCGGTTCGATCCCTGGTTGGGGAACTGGGATCCCACATGCCACTTGGTGCAGCCAAAAAAATAAAAATGTCACAAGACAGAGAAAGACAAATATCATATGATAGCACTTATATGTGGAATCTTAAAAAATGATACAAATGAACTTATTTACAAAAATGAAATAGACTCAACAGACATAGAAAAATAACCTCTGGTTACCAAAGGGGATAGAAGGAGGGTGGGATAAATTAGGAGTTTGGGATTAGCATATACACACTACTGTAATATAAAATAGGTAAACAACAAGGACCTACTGTATAGTACAGGGTACTATACTCACTATCTTGTAATAACCTATAATGGAAAAGAATCTGAAAAAGAATATATATATGTATAACTGAATCACTTTGCTGTACACTTGAAACTGACACAACATTGTAAATTAACTATACTTCAATTTTTAAAAAATGAAAGGAAGGAAATGTCACAAGACGATACTTAATCCCAGTTTCTTTGTTCTTCCCATTTAAAAACCCCCTAACTCAAAGGCCAGGTGGCAATGGATCTGAGGCTTGTCTCCCACTCCCTTGCTTGGCGCCCTGCAGTAAGCCCTTACTTTGCTGCAAACACCTGCGTCTGCCCACAGGCACACAAGCCCTTGCTCAGTTAGGCAACCAAAGGGCATCAGGAGACTCTCACATGAGGAGCTCTTCCATCAAGATCATAAACATCTATCATCCCCTCTCACATCTGTGTTCTTACTGAGATAACAGCTATAAAACACAACCAAGCCAACAAAACAAAACAAAAACAGGGCATAGCAACACTTTCTATTACTCTAGTGTTTTAAGACCTGTGTCTGAAAACTGTCAAACTGCTTGCTGAATTACTGACCATGCAAAATTGTTTTCCCTTTGCCTCCAGCGATCCCACAAAACAATGGAAAAGAAATGAATATAGAAAGTAAATAAATCCACAAAATTGATGATGAAGTGAAAGGGATGAGGGACATCCATGAATGAGAGAATTCAGTAAATTTAGGAGGACAAAAAGCGAGGGATGCCCAATGAAGCAAGGCAGGGAAATTATAACCTAGGCCAGCTCTTTTCTTAACTGGCCTACTAATCACCAAGAGAGCTCATTAAAATGCAGATTATGGTTCAAAAAGTCTAGGGTGGGGCATGAGGTTCTGCATCTCTAAAAAGCTCCCAGGTGATGCCCCTGAGGCTGTTCTGGTCCGGGACCGCCTGTTGAGTAAGTAACAAGGGAGAATATATAAGGAGGGGCTATGGCCCAGAAGGGCACAGCCTGCCCTGTGGAACATGAGAGAGGCTTCCGATCAGGGCAGGGGTGAGGCGTGGGGCTGGAGCCAAGGAGATTAAGTCTGTATTTCAAGGGTTGAGAACCCATTACCGTAGGGTCCAGACAGGTAAAGGGAAGAAAGCTAGTACAGTTGCACCCTAGGCCATTGCTGTGGAATTTGAGCCCAGAGTTACCCAATCTTACAATTTTCAGTAGTAGACAGAAATCTAGAATTTGTGTGAAGTCTCCTGAATTTGTTTCATTTTTGGCAACGAATTAAAATGGAAGGCTATTCTAAAGAAAGTGAGCAAATTTCCTAGGGAGAACCAGAGCAGTGAGTTCTGGTATTCCGAAGGCAGAGGTGGGGGGCTGAGGGGGAGGCGGAGGGTAAGGGAGTGGTGTTCCTGATGCTCACAGAGACTGAGAAGGAAGGAATAAGCCAGAGACAAAACACAGATGCCAAGACAATGACTGATCAGCTAGTAGCCAGGAGTTGGAAAATCACAAAGATACGATTCAGGGATTTGGTGGAGGTAAAAGGTAGAATCCCACTTCAGTTTGACGCAGGGAACTTCTCCACTAAGTGACCGGCGGTCATGATCCCACCCTGCGGAGAAGGACTCCTAGCATGCTACCTGGTCACATCGTCATGGAAATGTAAGTTATTAGCTTTCCACCTTGTAAAGTGAACTCATAGACAAATTATGGACGTTTGAATGGTGCTTCTAGAACAGAATGATAATGTTATATATTGACAATGTAAAAGTAAAGGTACATCCTTTAAGTGAAGGGAAGAGGGTAAGGAATTAGAATGCTAATATCCTCTGCTTACTAAGCAGGTCATTTCACTTTCCTTGGTGACTGGAGCCAAAGTTGAGACTTAAGTATGTTGATTGAAGATACAGAGGTGACTAGAGTAAGAACTAAGAACAATGATATCACTAAGAGAGAGAGGGATTAAATGGGCTAAATTCTTGTTTTTCATGTTGGGAACTTAAAACTAAATGTCCAAAGTTGATTAGTAAGAAATAGCAGTAGAAGCATATTGTTTTGAGATGTGTCGGTTTGGGAAAAACCCAGAGCAAAAAGTGTTGCTCAAAATATGCCTCTGGGGGCTTCCCTGGTGGCACAGTGGTTGAGAGTCTGCCTGCCGATGCAGGGAACGCGGGTTCGTGCCCCGGTCTGGGAAGATCCCACATGCCGCGGAGCAGCTGGGCCCGTGAGCCATGGCCGCTGAGCCTGCGCGTCCGGAGCCTGTAAAAGGCATTTCAGAATCTTTGAAAAGTAGCTTTCAATAAATTCCAAATGTGGGCTCCAAATTACAAAATTGTGTTTGGGATAGCATCTAGATATTTGAAGGCTAAAGAGAAATAACAGGTCCTGTGCTTTGCAGGAAAACATTAAGATCTGCTTGATAGCTGAGAGGGACAGGACGGGCAGGCTTGGTGGGAGGCACTGAGCTGACCAGTGCAGAGCCCCGAGGTGCCGCTGTGCTGTGGTCTGTGATTCTGCCAGAGACAGAGCTGGCAGGGGCTGAGGAAGGCAAGCTTGACACTGCTGGATCAGGAGATAACATTCTCCACTGACTGTACAACTTACATTCCTTTAGCTGCCCCCTACACATTGGGCAAGATCGTAACCTAATTGGACATCTGTTAGGAAAAGTCCAACTGTTCCTTTTCCGTTTATTTTGATGGGAAATGAATCCTGTTTAAAACATACATTTATCAATAGCATTTATTGATTGCTTAGCGTATGAGAGGCACTGATCTCACATCTTCTTGAGCTGGGGTCTCTTATTCCCATTTTACAGATAAAGAGGCTGAGTTTAGAAGCTAAGTAACTTACACAAGGTCACATTATTTGTACTTTAGATTTTTATGTAAGTACAGAATAAGCAAAAATACCTTACAAGCAGACAGTAATTTACTTATCAATACAAATTGAAGACCCTTCTGCTGTACAATGAAGTGAATCAGCTATACCTATACATATATCCCCTCTTTTTTGTATTTCCTTCACATTTAGGTCACCACAGAACGTTGAGTAGAGTTCCCTGTGCTATACAGCAGGTTCTCATTAGTTATCTGTTTTATACATAGTAGTGTACATATGGCTGTCAGTCCCGATCTCCCAATTCATCACACCCCCTTTTCCCCCCTTGGTGTCCATACATTTGTTCTCCCTTTTTTTTTAAAATTTATTAATTTATTTATTTTCGGCTGCTTTGGGTCTTCGTTGCTGCACACGGGCTTTCTCTAGTTGCGGCGAGCTGGGGCTACTCTTCATTGCAGTGCACGTGCTTCTCATTGCGGTGGCTTCTCTTGTTGCGGAGCACGGCCTCTAGGCGTGTGGGTTTCAGTAGTTGTGACACGCAGGCTCAGTAGTTGTGGCGCATGGGCTTAGTTGTTCCGTGGCATGTGGGATCTTCCTGGACCAGGGCTTGAACCTGTGTCCCCTGCGTTGGCAGGTGGATTCTTAATCACTGCACCACCAGGGAAGCCCCATACGTTTGTCTCTTAAAGTGATTGTCCTTGAGCAATAGTCAGTGATGAAGTACTCTATCGTTAATAGATTTTATCAAATTAACTGGGTAGTAAGCCAGTTTTTTAAAAAAGTAGCTATGAAAGTTTTGTTGTAACATGGAAAAATTAATATAGTGGTAAAAGAAAAAAGTAGGTTGCCAATGGAATATAAAAATACAAAATAAGACCACCATTTGTACATAGGAAAACTATTAGAAAGAAATATAGCAAATTGATAACATGGTGGTGAGATTAGGGAATATTTTAATCCTATCAAAAATAATTGTCATCATTTTTCAAATTAAAAAACCTATACATCATTATTAAAAATATGATATGTTTGCTTAGCAATCACAAAAACCTATTTGATGAATATCAAAGTAAAAGTCTTGCCTGCAGGGATTCAAACAACATAAATTTTTTTAAAAAAATCAGACTTGGAAGGATAAACAGAATTTAAAGTGAAGAATATTTACACTTAAAACATGGAAAATTCATATACTGTTTGCTAAATGGTTTAGCAATAACTTGACTGTTACTTTGCTTTAAACGTATTTGCCAGCCTGCTCCCAGTGGAAAGAAAGAGAAAATGTCAGGGTAGACCCTTGTTCAGGAAAATCAGATTATTTCCTGGGTCTCTTCTGATCATCAACAATAGTTGAGGATTCACTGAGGGTACTCCTTTTGCTTCTGGTCAGAAAACCCTAGGAATAAATCTGTTCTGCTCTGTTTGCATGGCACAAAAATACCCACCCAGCTGCTTTCAAAGAGACTGTGGTGGCCTCAGCTGACGGCTCTTTGCTCAGTGTTGTAAAATCCCAAGAGAAAGACGGTGTATAAACATAACCTTTGCTCAGTTTCCCTGTAGCCAACATAATTCTAATATTTATGGAAGGTTGCAAGGAGCCGCTTGATGCAGGAGCCAGGTGACCGTAATGACAGAGAAAATTCACCTGAATTGGCTCAAGATGTGTGTTGCCGGGAAACTATGTCCAGGGGCAAATAATCGTATTGATTCCCAGGAAATGATGACACTAAGTAAGTGAATAGACAGGTGCAGCCACACAAACACCCTTTAGGCTTTTTTTTTCTTTGAAGGACGAAAGCCTTGGTCTCATTTTGTTTTAAAGCTGAAGGAAGATTTTGAGGACAAAGAGGCATAAGGAATGATCATTTACTATAATCATCATCATAATTATTACTTATGGTACTTTTGCAAGGTCCTTTGCATACATTATTTCTAATTCTCAAAACAACTTTTCCCTTTTTGAAAATGAGATTGCAGCCCAGAGAGATTATTTCCCCAAGGTCACACAGTAAAGGGCAGAATTAGGATGTGGAATCCAGGTCTGTCAGACATCAGCCTGGACTATTTTTACCATATCTGCCAAATGGTCATTTCCTTGTGGTCAGAGGAAAATATTAAAATAAAAGAAACTAGGGCTTCCCTGGTGGCGCAGTGGTTAAGAATCTGCCTGCCAATGCAAGGGACACGGGTTTCAGCCCTGGCCCAGGAAGATCCCACATGCCGCGGAGCAACTAAGCCCATGCGCCACAACTACTGAGCCTGAGCTCTAGAGCCCGCGAGCCACAGCTACTGAGCCCATGTGACACAACGACTGAAGCCCGCGCGCCTGGAGCCCGTGCTCCGCAACAAGAGAAGCCAAGACAATGAGAAGCCCGCGCACTGCAACGAAGAGTAGTCCCCACGCACCGCAGCTAGAGAAAGCCCACACTCAGCAAGGAAGACCCAACACAGCCAAAAATAAAAAATAACATAAATAAATAAACAAATTTTAAAAATAAAAAAATAAAAGAAACTACTTTGTGGGCCCAAAAGGATGTTGAATATGGCCTTAAATTTTGTTTATGGAAATTAGTTGGATGTATGTTTGCCAGTGAAAATTTTTTCTGATGTTTTCCTGATAATACAAGAGGAAAATATTTTGGGTCCCAATTAGATTTCTAGTGTGTAGAGGGTAGGATCACATCTCTCTTGTGTCCATGATGCCTATTGCAAAATGGGAGCAGATGGAAATAGCAAAGCCTCCAAGGTTGAAGTCAGCTATGTGTCACTTGCTAGCTGCAAGGCCTTGGGGGGGGTCCCTTACATCATCTGAGTTACATCTACATATAAGGATAACAGTACCCATGTTGCAGAGGTGTGTAAGGGATCTGAATTCTACTTCACAATCCTGGAGGCAGAAATCATGTTGTTTGGGGCTTCCCTGGTGGCACAGTGGTTAAGAATCTGCCTGCCAATGCAGGGGACACAGGTCCGAGCCCTGGTCCAGGAAGATCCCACATGCTGCCGAGCAACTAAGCCCGTGTGCCACAACTACTGAGCCTGCGTGCCACAAGTACTGAAGCCCGTGTGCCTAGAGCCCATGCTTTGCAACAAGAGAAGCCACTGCAATGAGAAGCCTGCACATGGCAATGAAGAGTAGTCCCCGCTCGCCGCAACTAGAGAAAGCCCCCGCGCATCAACAAAGACCCAACACTGCCAAAAATAAATAAATAAAATGAATAAATTTATAAAAAAGAAAAAAGAAATCACGTTTTCTAAATCAAATTTAACCTGACTTCAGCCCCTATGTCAAGGTGGGGCACTCTTTTCTTGGAGGACTACACCAGAATGGGGTGTTGAGGTGGGTGTTTGAGGGGGTATGGAAAATAAAGAAAGGTCTTTATTACTCAGTCCACCTGCTTGCTGCTGAGATGCTTGCCATCTAAGCTGTCTGAATCCCCGTAAGAGAGGCAGCTCCATGCCTCCTCGGAAGCTCAGATCCCACTCTGCCTCACTGCTGCCTCCAGGGCCACGGCTCGTGGTGGCCAGTCTTTGGGTGGCTGGAAATAGCACTGTTCAGGAGTGGGCCTAGAGCTTCTACCACCCGGAGAGATTCCCCCCAAACTCCTCTTCCTTCGTCCAGGGAAGAGCTTCCCAACACATGTGGGTCTGTTACTACCACATCATAACATGATTTCAGAGGTACACTGAGACAGAACATTTCTTTTTTCTTTTTTCTCTTTTGGACACACCACACGTCATGTGGGATCTTAGCTCTCCGACCAGGGATGGAACCCGTGCCCCCTGCAACGGAAGGGCGGAGTCAACCACTGGACCACAAGGGAAGTCCTGAGACACAAGCAATTTTTATTTTAAGGGTTATATATTTACTTAATGTGTATTAACAACTTGAGTTCATATATTAAGCCCATGATATATGTAGCTTCCTTTAAAAATAACTTTAAGTAAAAATGTGAGTCAATATTGAGTACATAATAATAGTACCACCAGTAATAGCAGATATTGCAAAAATCTTACAGGGCTCTGGGGATGCCTGGGATGTGGGAAGCATTTGTCTAGGCACAGAGCTGTTCAATAGAAATATGTGAGCCACAAATGCAAGTCACCTATACAATTTAAATTTTTCTAGTTAGCCACATTAAAAAAGAAATAGGTGACATTAATTTTAATAATATATTTCATTCAACCTAGTATATCCAAAATATTATCATTTCAACATGTAATCAATATAAAAATTATTGATGAGATAGTTTACATTTTTTAATACTAAATTTTGAAACCCAGTATGTATTTTACACTTATAGCATTTGTTTCTTATTCAGACTAACGATATTTCAGGTGCTCAAGAGTGATATTGGCTAGTAGCTACTGCACTGCACAGCACAGGTTGAGGGGAAGTGAGGTTACATGCTGCCACTTAAGTTTCCAAATCCCACAGTGGTTGTCACCAAACATTTTTGCTCAGGTACCTCCAAAAGAATTTTAGAAATCTATGTGTCCATCTACCTTTTCCCTGCCTCACACATACACTGTTATACTGATTACTAAAAGTTTTATAAGATTGTAGTTGTAAAGGATATATTTGCAGTGTATTTTATTTTATTTTTTATTTTTACTTTATTGAAGTATAGTTGATTTACAATGTGTTAATTTCTGCTGTACAGCAAAGTGTTTCAGTTATATATATATTCTTTTTCATATTCTTTTCCATTACGGTTTATCACAGGATATTGAATATAGTTCCCTGTACTATACAGTAGGACCTTGTTTATCCATCCTATATATACTAGTTTGCATCTGCTAATCCCAAACTCCCAATGCTTCCCTAGCCCTCCCCCCTCCCCCTTGGCAACCACAGTCTGTTCTATATGTCTGTGAGTCTGTTTCTTTTTCATAGATATGTTCACTTGTGTCATATTTTAGATTCCACATATAAGTGATATTATGTGGTATTTGTCTTTCTCTTTCTGACTTACTTCATTTAGTATGATAATCTCTAGTTTCATCCATGTTGCTGCAAATGGCATTATTTCATTCTTTTTTATGGCTGAGTAGTATTCCATTGTATATATGTACCACTTCTTCTTTATCCATTCATCTGTCGATGGACATTTAGGTTGTTTCCAAGTCTTTTCTTTTTTTTTTTCCCAAGTCTTGGCTATTGTGAATAGTGCTGCTATGAACACAGCAGTGCATGTATCTTTTTGAATTATAGTTTTGTCTGGATATATGCTCAGGAGTGGGATTGCTGGATCATATAGTAATTCTATTTTTAGTTTTCTGAGGAACCTCCATACCGTTTTCCACAGTGGCTGCACCAACTTACATTCCCACCAACAGTGTAGGAGGGTTCCCTTTTCTCCACACCCTCTCTAGAGTTTATTGTTTGTAGACTTTTTAATGATGGCCATTCTGACTGGTATGAGATGGAACCTCATTGTTGTTTTGATTTGCATTTCTCTAATAATTAGGGATGATGAGCATCTTTTCATGTGCCTATTGGCCACCTGTATGTCTTCTTTGGAGATGTGGTGTATTTTAAACACGAACTTTAAAACAAAACCAGAACAGCATTCTGAGAGTAGCCAATGGAATGTAAATACATAGTAGTTTGTTACCACCATCCAGTTAAACAAATTATTGGATAAGTTCTTCTTGTTCTTCATTTTTCTCCTTAAATTTACATTTCCATTTCTCTTCCCTCTACTGAACTTTATTCAACATTCTTTTTTGAAAGTCTCTTGTTGATTGCCCTTGTCAAGCCTCTGTGCAAAAAGAATTTGTGTATAATTTTTTAAATAAATTTATTTATTTTTGGCTGAGTTGGGTCTTTGTTGCTGTGTGCGGGCTTTCTCTAGTTGAGGCGAGCGGGGACTACTCTTCATTGCAGTGCATGGGCTTCTTATTGTGGTGGCTCCTCTTGTTGCAGAGCATGGGCTCTAGGCACGTGGGCTTCAGTAGTTGCAGCACGTGGGCTCAGTAGTTGTGGCACACGGGCTTAGTTGCTCCGTGGCATGCGGGATCTTCCCGGACCAGGGCTCAAACCCATGTCCCCTGCAATGACAGGCAGATTCTTAACCACTGCACCACCAGGGAAGTCCCTTATTGATGTATAGTTGATATACAATATTGTATTAGTTTCAGTTGTACAACATAGTGATTCAAAAATTTTATAGATTATATTCCACTTAAAGTTACTATAAAATATTGGGTTGGCCAAAAATTCCTTTGGTTTTTAAGTAAAAATAAAAGACACATTTTTCATTTTCACCAAGAGCTTTATTGAACAACGTATTCACTGTTTGTTCCATTATCTTCTGCAATTTTTCTGGCAACTTCATAATTCCATGTTCCCAAAACTTTTTATCCTTTTTTTTTTTTTTTTTCGGTACGCGGGCCTCTCACTGTTGTGGCCTCTCCTGTTGCGGAGCACAGGCTCCGGACGCGCAGGCTCAGCGGCCATGGCTCACGGGCCTAGCTGCTCCGCAGCACGTGGGATCTTCCCGGACCGGGGCACAAACCCGTGTCCCCTGCATCGGCAGGTGGACTTTCAACCACTGCGCCACCAGGGAAGCCCAAACTTTTTATCTTTTTGAGCAAAGAACTGTCCCAGGTACCTTTTACAGTCTTCCAAGTAATTTACATTTTTTCCATTAAGAGAATTTTGTAAAGACCGAAATAAATGCATATCCAAAGGTGCAATGTCTGGTGAATAGGGCAGATGAATCAGAAGGACCCAGCCAAGCTGTAACAGTTTTTGCCTGGTCATCAAAGAAACATGCAGCCTTGCATTATCCTGATGGAAGATTATGCGTTTTCTGTTGACTATTCCGGACACTTTTTGTTGAGTGCTGCTTTCAGTTGGTCTAACTGGGAGCAGTACTTGTTGGAACTAATCATTTGGTTTTGTGGAAGGAGCTCATAATAGAGGACTCCCTTCCAATCCCACCATATACACAACATCACCTTCTTTTGGTGTGGTTGGTGGTGGTTCATTTCACTTGCTGCACGATCTCTTCTCTTCCACATTATTGTGCCGTATCCACTTTTCATTACCCGTCACAATTTGTTTTAAAAACGGAACGTTTTCGTTACTTTTTAAGTAGAGAATCGCATGAGGAAATATGGTCAAGAAGGTTTTTTTCACTTAACTTATGTGGAACCCAACCATCAAAGCGATTAACATAACCAAGCTGGAAAAATGATATTCAATGCTTGATTTGGATATTTTGAGTATGTCGGCTATCTCCCACGTGGTATAACGTTGATTGTTCTCAATTAATGTCTCGATTTGATTGCTACCAGCTTCAATTGGTCTACCCGACCGTGGAGCATCGTCCAGTGAGAAATCTCTAGCATGAAACTTCTCAAACCACTTTTGACACGTTCGATCAGTCACAGCACCTTCTCCATAGACTGTACAAATCTTTTTTAGCATTTCAGTTGTGTTTTTACCTTTCTTGAAATAATAAAGCACAATATGCCGAAAATGTTGCTTTTTTTCTTCCATCTTTAAAGTAAAATAGCTACACAAAGATTCACCAACTTTGATAATTTTTTTTTTAATGCACGCTGATGTGACAGCTGTCACAATACAATCTAACAAAATTGTTTCAAATGAAGTTACAGACAACTAAGCGC
This sequence comes from Orcinus orca, assembly GCF_937001465.1. Taxonomy (NCBI): domain Eukaryota; kingdom Metazoa; phylum Chordata; class Mammalia; order Artiodactyla; family Delphinidae; genus Orcinus; species Orcinus orca. The sequence continues at coordinate 155,792,145 of NC_064560.1, read as the reverse complement.
TACTAGGGCCATCTTATGGAAAAAGCTGAACGAACTTTTTGGCCAGCCCAATATTATAAAGTATTGTCTATAGAGTCCCTGTGCTGTACAATATAACCTTGTAGCTTACTTGTTTTATACATAGTAGTTTGTACCTCTTAGTCCCCTACCCCTATTTTGCCCCTACCCCATTCCCTCTCGCACTGGTAACCACTAGTGTGTTCTCTATATATTGGAGTCTGTTTCTATTTTGTTATATTCGTTTGTTTGATTTTTTAGATTCCACATAAAAGTGATAACATACAGTATTTGTCTTTCTCTGTCTGACTTATTTCAGTAAGCATAATATCCTCCAAGTCCATCCATGTTGTTGCAAATGGCAAAATTTCATTCTTTTTTTATGACTGAGTAGTATTCCTATATATATATGTATATATATATATACACACATATATATAGGAACATATATTCCTATATATATATGTGATATATATATATATATATATATCACATCTTTACCCATTCATCTATTGATGTACATTTAAGTTGCTTCCATATGTTGGCTATTGATACTCATCATCATCATCCTGCTATGAACATTGGGGTGCATGAATCTTTTTGAACTAGTGTTTTTATTTTCTTTGGATATATACCCAGGAATGGAATTGCTGGATTATATGGTAGTTCTATTTTTAGTTTTTTGAGGAACCTCCATATTGTTTTCCATAGTGTCTGCACCAATTTACATTCCCACCAACAGTGTACAATGGTTCCCTTTTCTCTACATCCTCGCCAACATTTGTTATTTGTGTTCTTTTTGATGAGAGCCATTCTGACAGCTTTGAAATAATATCTCATTGTGTTTCTTTTTTTCAAGTAAACTTTTTATTTGAGTGTAACATACATAAAGAAATGTACACAAATCATGGGTGTCAAAAAGTAAGTACACCTATATAGTTTGCTCACAGATAAAGAAATAAAACATGACTAGCACCCAGAAATACCTCTCAGGGTCCTGTCCCAGTCACTGGGGTCTCCCAAGGGGATCTCACTGTGGTTTTGATTTGCTTTACCCTGATGATTAATGATGTTGAGTATCTTTTCATGTGCTTGTCGGCCATATGTATGTTTTCTTTGGAAAAATGTCTATTCAGGTCTTCTGCCCATTTTTTAATTGGGTTGTTTGGTTTTCTGATATTGAGTTGTATGAGTTGTTTATATGTTTTGGATATTAACCCCTTATTGGTCATATCATTTGCAAATATTGCTCCCATTTGGTAGGTTGTCTTTTTGTTTTGTCGATGGTTTCCTTTACTGTTCAAAAGCTTTTGGGTTTGATTAGCTCCCATTTGTTTATTTTTGCTTTTGTTTCCTTTGCCTTAGGAGACAGGCCCCCAAAATATTACTATGACTTATGTCAAAGATTGTTTAACCTATGTTTTCTCCTAGGAGTTTTTTGGTTTCTGGTCTTCCACTTAGGCCTTTAATCAATTTTGAGTTTATTTTTGTATGTGGTGTTAGAGAATGTTCTAATTTTATTCTTTCACACATAGCTGTCCAGTCTTCCCAGCACTACTTATTGAAGAGACTGTCTTTTCTCCATTGTATATTCTTGCCTCTTTTGTTGTAGATTTATTGGCCATAAGTACGTGGGTTTATTTCTTTTCCATTGATTTATGTATCTGTTTTGTGTCAGTACTGTACCATTTTGATTACTGTATCTTTGTAATATCGTCTGAAGTCAGGGAGTATGATACCTCTAGCTCTGTTCTTCTTTCTCAAGATAGCTTTGGTGAGTGAATGCTTTTTAATATTAAAGGTAAGCTGGTAAGAAACTAGAATTTGATTTTCTTTCTGTTAAGAGGACAGAGTTTTCTTAGAATATTGATCTGCTTTTGATAACAGATTATAAAGTTTTTTTTACCTTTTAAGTAATATGTTGTAACTTTCTGTATTTGCCTTTGAAACCTTTTATTGTCACTTTGATTACATGAATAAATATTGTTTCACAGTGACCTATGATCCTATTTGATCAAGTGTTTAAACAAATTTTGATATCTTTGACAAACTTTCTGCAATTAAATTCTAAATGAAGTCCTTTTGACCTCTAGCTAACTTTGGGATGTTTCAGAGGGCCCTGAAACATCTCAAAAGAGCAATATTAAATTAATTAGTTTTATTTAGTATGTTAAATTACATGGGAAGCATTGTCAAAGGGTGTTGGTAAATCTTCTTAGGTTATATTATGTGGATAAACGTTATTAATATAAATGTTCTAGAAATTATATGAAATTTCTGAAATTCAGATATGTCCTGATATAATATTACCCATCACAATTCTAGTTATTACCTTAAAATATTGTATATTGCAGAAATAACCAAATTTCTTTGTCAACTGCATTGTGATTAGATCTTTAACCATGCCATTTTTGTTATTTATAAACAGTTATTGTTTTACTCTGATGCTTTTGCAAAAAAGCTTCATCTTCAAGAAGATTCATAGAATGGACTTTCTGACATATATAGTTTTCTGATAACTTTCAGATCATACCACTGAATTGGGCAAGAAATTACAGAACACTAATGAAAAACTTGATGGCTCCATAAAACTGCTAAAAGAAGACCAAGATCAACAAAAATTAATCACATGGAACTGAATAAACTGATGAATATGATTATAATTTTTATGACTCTTTGTCTGAAATACTAAATTTTTGTTCTCCAAATATAAAGAAACTTTTCCTTTTATACTATGACTAACAGCAATTTAGTAAATGTTGCATTTGTAAGCAGAATTCAAACATTTATCCCTACCTGATTCCTCCAGAATTTGGAAACCCTTAGTGAATATTCTTATTCTCATGGCAATATAGTTATTTACATAAGTTCATTAAGAATCTATCTTCTTTATTATAATAGGACACATTTGGGAACATTGGTTATATTACCAAGGCTTTGACTGGAATGTCATATTTGAGAAAGACATGCATAGACTCAGATATGACTGGATGGCTTTAAGGAACTAAGGTTGACTTTATGAAGCCATAAAGCCCCTTGGAAAAAGAGCCTGGTACCTTGCTTACACGGTTCCCAGCAGCCTTACCAGGTGAGTAAGGGAGGCCACTTCCCAGCAGATACAGGAACCTCAGGATCTTTGGGGGACCTTAAGAAGAGAGGAATTGACCCAAATCTATAAGTATTACAGACAAGTCTGATGGCATGTTCTTGGCATGGTCTCCTGGTCTCGAGAGGCATGTAAAAGTTCAATCCGGGGATTCCTTATGAAACGTGCACGCAAAGCAGATTCAAAAGAACCTCTATGGTCAATTGCTTTTCTTGCTGGACTTATATAAATAAGCAGGCCAAGTTTAATGAGATTAAACTTATTTTGCAAACAAATTTGTCTTCATTTGGCTATCTTTGATAGAACTGAGGGTGATTTTAGAGAGAAAAAATTGTGTTTCACCAGAAACTATATTAGACACTTGTGGATATTAGATTCTAGTTGTTAATCATCTTTGAGGTTTTCTTTTTTTTTTTTTAACATCTTTATTGGGGTATAATTGCTTTACAATGTCTGTTAGTTTCTGCTTTATAACAAAGTGAATCAGTTATACATATACATATGTTCCCATATCTCTTCCCTCTTGCATCTCCCTCCCTCTCACCCTCCCTATCCCACCCCTCCAGGCGGTCACAAAGCACCAAGCTGATCTCCCTGTGCCATGCGGCTGCTTCCCACTAGCTATCTACCTTACGTTTGTTAGTGTATATATGTCCATGCCTCTCTCTCGCCCTGTCACAGCTCATCCTTCCCCCTCCCCATATCCTCAAGTCCAGTCTCCAGTAGGTCTGTGTCTTTATTCCTGTCTTACTCCTAGGTTCTTCATGACATTTTTTCCCCTTAAATTCCATATATATGTGTTAGCATACGGTATTTGTCTTTCTCTTTCTGACTTACTTCACTCTGTATGACAGACTCTAGGTCTATCCACCTCATTACAAATAGCTCAATTTTGTTTCTTTTTATGGCTGAGTAATAGTCCATTGTATATATGTGCCACATCTTCTTTATCCATTCATCTGACGATGGGCACTTAGGTTGTTTCCGTCTACGGGCTACTGTAAATAGAGCTGCAATGAACATTTTGGTACATGACTTTTTTGAATTTTGGTTTTCTCAGGGTATATGCCCAGTAGTGGGATTGCTGGGTCATATGGTAATTCTATTTTTAATTTTTTAAGGAACCTCCATACTATTCTCCATAGTGGCTGTATCAGTTTACATTCCCACCAACAGTGCAAGAGGGTTCCCTTTTCTCCACACCCTCTCCGGCATTTATTGTTTATAGATTTACTGATGATGCCCATTCTAACCTGTGTGATGTGATACATCATTGTAGTTTTGATTTGCATTTCTCTAATAATTAGTGATGCTGAGCAGCTTTTCATGTGCTTCTTGGCCATCTGTATGTCTTCTTTGGAGAAATGTCTATTTAGGTCTTCTGCCTATTTTTGGATTGGGTTGCTTGTAAATTTTGGAGATTAATCCTTTGTCAGTTGCTTCATTTGCAAATATTTTCTCCCATTCTGAGGGTTGTCTTTTGGTCTTGGTTATGGTTTCCTTTGCTGTGCAAAAGCTTTGAAGTTTCATTAGGTCCCATTTGTTTATTTTTGTTTTTATTTCCATTTCTCTAGAAGGTGGGTCAAAAAGGATCTTGCTGTGATTTATGTCATAGAGTGTTCTGTCTATGTTTTCCTCTAAGAGTTTGATAGTTTCTGGCCTTACATTTAGGTCTTTAATCCATTTTGAGCTTATTTTTGTGTATGGTGTTAGGGAGTGATCTAATCTCATACTTTTACATGTTCCTGTCCAGTTTTCCCAGCACCACTTATTGAAGAGGCTGTCCTTTCTCCACTGTACATTCCTGCCACCTTTATCAAAGATAAGGTGTCCATATGTGCATGGGTTTATCTCTGGGCTTGCTATCCTGTTCAATTGATCTATCTTTCTGTTTTTGTGTCAGTACCCTACTGTCTTCATTACTGTAGCTTTGTAGTATAGTCTGAAGTCAGGGAGCCTGATCCTTCCAGCTCTGTTTTTCGTTCTCAAGATTGCTTTGGCTATTCGGGGTCTTTTGTGTTTCCATACAAATTGTGAAATTTTTTGGTCTAGTTCTGTGAAAAATGCCAGTGGTAGTTTGATAGGGATTGCATTGAATCTATAGACTGCTTTGGGTAGTAGAGTCATTTTCACGATGTTGATTCTTCCAATCCAAGAACATGGTATATCTCTCCATCTGTTTGTGTCATCTTTAATTTCTTTCATCAGTGTCTTATAATTTTCTGCATACAGGTCTTTTGTCCCCTTAGGTAGGTTTATTCCTAGGTATTTTATTCTTTTTGTTACAATGGTAAATGTGTGTGTTTCCTTAATTTCTCTTTTAGATTTTTCATCATTAGTGTATAGGAATGCAAGAGATTTCTGTGCATTAATTTTTTATCCTGCTTCTTTACGAAATTCATTGATTAACTCTAGGAGTTTTCTGGTAGCATCTATAGGATTCTCTATGTATAATATCATGTCATCTGCAAACAGTGACAGCTTTACTTCTTCTTTTCCGATTTGGATTCCTTTTATTTCTTTTTATTCTCTGATTGTTGTGGCTAAAAGTTCCAAAACTATGTTGAATAATAGTGGTGAGAATGGACATCCTTGTCTTGTTCCTGATCTTAGTGTAAATGGTTTCAGTTTTTCACCCTTGAGAACGATGTTGGCTTGTCATATATGGCCTTTATTATGTTGAGGTAAGTTCCCTCTATGCCTACTTTTTGCAGGGTTTTTATCATAAATGGGTGTTAAATTTTGTCAAAAGCTTTTCTGCATCTATTGAGATGATCATATGGTTTTTATCCTTCAGTTTGTTAATATAGTGTATCACATTTATTGTTTTGTGTATATTGAAGAATCCTTGCATTGCTGGGATAAACCCAACTTGATCATGGTGTATGATCCTTTTAATGTGCTGTTGGATTCCGTTTGCTAGTATTTTGTTGAGGATTTTTGCATCTATGTTCATCAGTGATATTGGCCTATAGTTTTCTTTCTTTGTGACATCTTTGTCTGGTTTTGGTATCAGGGTGATGGTGGCCTCATAGAATGAGGTTGGGAGTGTTCCTCTCTCTGCTATATTTTGGAAGAGTTTGAGAAGGATAGGTGTTAGCTCTTCTCTAAATGTTTGATATAATTCTCCTGTGAAGCCATTTGGTCCTGGTCTTTAGTTAGTTGGAAGATTTTTAATCACAGTCTCAATTTCAGTGCTTGTGATTGGTCTATTTACATTTTCTCTTTCTTCCTGGTTCAGTCTCGAAAGCTTGTGCTTTTCTAAGAATTTGTCCATTTCTTCCAGGTTGTCCATTTTATTGGTATAGATTTGCTTGTAGTAATCTCTCATGATCTTTTGTATTTCTGCAGTGTCAGTTGTTACTTCTCCTTTCTCCTTTCTCATTCTATTGATTTGAGTCTTCTCCCTTTTTTTCTTGAGGAGCCTGGCTAATGGTTTATCAATTTTGTTTGTCTTCTCAAAGAACTAGCTTTTAGTTTTATTGATCTTTGCTATTGTTCCCTTCATTTCTTTTTCATTTATTTCTGATATGATCTTTATGATTTCTTTCCTTCTGCTAACTTTGGGGTTTTTTTGTTCTTCCCTCTCTAAGTGCTTTCGGTGTAAGGTTAGGTTGTTTATTTGAGATGTTTCTTGTTTCTTGAGGTAGGATTGTATTGCTATAAACTTCCCTCTTAGGACTGCTTTGGCTGCATCCCATAGCTTTTGTGTCCTCGTGTTTTCATTGTCATTTTTTTCTAGGTATTTTTAAATTTCCTCTTTTATTTCTTCAGTGATCTCTTGGTTATTTAGTAGTGTATTGTTTAGCCTCCATCTGTTTGTAATTTTTTTACAGATTTTTTCCTCTAATTGATGTCAAGTCTCATAACATTATGGTCAGAAAAGATACTTGATAAGATTTCAATTTTCTTAAATTTACCAAGGCTTGATTTGAGACCCAAGGTATGATCTATCCTGGAGAATGTTCCATGAGCACTTGAGAAGAAAGTGTATTCTGTTGTTTTTGGATGGAATGTCTTATAAATATCAATTAAGTCCATCTTGTTTAATGTATCATTTAAAGCTTGTGTTTCCTTATTTATTTTCATTTTGGATGATCTGTTCATTGGTGAAAGTGGGGTGTTAAAGTCCTCTACTATGATTGTCTTAATGTCTATTTCCCCTTTTATGGCTGTTAGCATTTGCCTTATGTATTGAGGTTCTCCTATGTTGGGTGCATAAATATTTACAATTATTATATCTTCTTGGATTGATCCCTTGATCATTATGTAGTCTCCTTTTTTGTCTTTTGTAATAGTCTTTATTTTAAAGTCTATTTTGTCTGATATGAGAATTGCTACTCCATCATTCTTTTGATTTCCATTTGCATGGAATATCTTTGCCCATCCCCTCACTTTCAGTCTGTATGTGTCCCTAGGTCTGAAGTGGGTCTCTTGTAGACAGCATATATATGGGTTTTGTTTTTGTATCCATTCAGCCAGTCTATGTCTTTTGGTTTGAGCATTTAATCCATTTACATTTAAGATAGTTATTGATATGTATGTTCCTATTACCATTTTCTTAATTGTTTTGGGTTTGTTATTAGGTCTTTTCCTTCTCTTTTGTTTCCTGCCTAGAGAAGTTCTTTTAGCATTTGTTGTAAAGCTGGTTTGGTGGCACTGAATTCTCTTAGCTTTTGCTTTTCTGTAAAGGTTTTAATTTCTCCATTGAATCTGAATGAGATCCTTGCTGGGTAGAGTAATCTTGGTTGCAGGTTTTTCCCTTTCATCACTATAAATATGTCCTACCACTCCCTTCTGGCTTGCAGAGTTTCTGCTGAAAGATCAGCTGTTAACCTTATGGGGATTCCCTTGTATATTATTTGTTGTTTTTCCCTTGCCGCTTTTAATATGTTTTCTTTGTATTTAATTTTTGACAGTTTGATTAATATGTGTCTTGGTGTATTTCTCCTTGGATTTATCCTGTATGGGACTTTCTGTGCTTCCTGGACTCGATTAACTATTTCCTTTCCCATATTAGGGAAGTTTTCAACTATAATCTCTTCAAATATTTTCTCAGTCCCTTTCTTTTTCTCTTCTTCTTCTGGGACCTCTATAATTAGAATGTTGGTGTGTTTAATGTTGTCCCAGAGGTCTCTAAGACTGTCCTTAATTCTTTTCATTCTTTTTTCTTTATTCTGCTCTGTGGTAGTTATTTCCAATATTTTATCTTCCAGGTCACTTATCCATTCTCCTGCCTCAGTTATTCTGCATTGATTCCGTCTAGAGAATTTTTAATTTCATTTATTGTGTTGCTCATCATTATTTCCTTGCTCTGTAGTTCTTCTAGGTCCTTGTTAAACGTTTCTTGTATTTTCTCCATTCTATTCCCAAGATTTTGGATCATCTTTTCTATCACTACTCTGAATTCTTTTTCAGGTAGACTGCCTATTTCCTCTTCATTTGTTTGGTCTGGTGGGTTTTTGCCTTGCTCCTTCATCTGCTGTGTGTTTCTCTGTCTTCTCATTTTGCTTAACCTACTGTATTTGGGGTCTCCTTTTCGCAGGCTGAAGGTTTGTCGTTCCCGTTGTTTTCGGTGTCTGCCCCCAGTGGCTAAGGTTGGTTCAGTGGGTTGTGTAGGCTTCCTGGTGGAGGGGACTGGTGCCTGTGTTCTGGTGGATGAGGCTGGATCTTGTCTTTCTGGTTGGCAGGACCGCATCCGTTGGTGTGTTTTGGGGTGTCTGTGACCTTATTATGATTTTAGGCAGTCTCTCTGCTAATGGGTGGGGTTGTGTTCCTGTCTTGCTAGTTGTTTGGCATAGGGTGTCCAGTACTCTAGCTTGCTGGTTGTTGAGTGGAGCTGGGTCTTAGTGTTGAGATGGAGATCTCTGGGAGAACATTTGATATTATGTGGAGTTGGGAGGTCTCTGGTGGACCAACGTCCTGAACTTGGCTCTCCCATCTCAGAGGCACAGGCCTGACACCCAGCCAGAGCACCAAGACCCTGTCAGACACACGACTGCTAGTGTTGAAGGGTCTCCTGCAGAGGCAGGTGTTGGCTGTAGCTCACCGTGGGGACAAGGACACTCTGTCTGTCCCTTTTAATCAGTTTCCCCACCCATCCAACAACTTCTGTTTGCATTTCTTTAGCCAGAACTACTAGAACTTGTTTCTGTGTGGGAGAAAGATTCAGATAAAAATTTCATAAAAGATAAGAAATCATGAATAATGAGCATCCTTTTCCTGGATTTGTTTTATACTGATCTTCTGTTCAGATTAAAGTTCCATTAAAAAGGAAGGATTGGGCTTCCCTGGTGGTGCAGTGGTTGAGAGTCCGCCTGCTGATACAGGGGACGTGTGTTCGTGCCCTGGACCAGGAAGATCCCTCATGCCGTGGAGTGGCTGGGCCCGTGAGCCATGGCCACTGAGCCTGCGCGTCCAGAGCCTGCACTCTGCAGTGGGAGAGGCCACAACAGTGAGAGGCCCACGTACTGCAAAAAAAAAAAAAAAAAAAAAAAGGAAGAATTAAGTGGATTAAGTGGTAAGAGGCAACTACTCAGCAACTTCCCTGCTTGATGAACATCTAATCATTTTTAAGATGCAGATGAAATGTCCCCTTCTCTATGAAGCCCTTTCCTAAATCACCCAGTACCTTAAATTACTTCTTCTGCATTCCCCAAATATTTCACACTTACCTCTTCAACTGAATGTACTATACTGTATTATAATTAGATTTATACATCTGTTTCCTTTAGTAGATGAAAACTTCCTGATCCAACTACTCTTTGTACTTCTCCAACACCTAACATTATGCTTGACACATACTGGACAACAAATGACACATGAGAATGAAAGTAGAAAGGTAGCGGTAGATAAAAACTGAGAAGCTCTGAGAAAAGAAATAGCATAACATATTTAAAGTGTGACCAACTATCCTGGTTTGATCAGGAATCAGGGGTTTTCTGTCATTCCAGGCTTTCAGTGCCTTTTTTTTTTAACATCTTTATTAGAATATAGTTGCTTTACAATGTTGTGTTAGTTTCTGCTGTATAAGAAAGTGAATCAGCTATATGTATACATATTTCCCCATATCCTCCCTCTTGCGTCTCCCTCCCACCCTCCCTATCCCACCCCTCTAGGTGGTCACAAAGCACCGAGCTGATCTCCTGGGAAGATCCCAGGCAAACTGGGATGGTTGTCACCTAACACTAGAACCTGGTTGTCAACTCTAGAGATTCAAACCCTGAATCAAGCAAGAAAAAAACAAAGTCAAAGAGAGTGGCAAGATCATTTCTCCAATCGTGGTAAACGGAGTCCTTTTCAGCTACAGAAAGGAAGGCTTTGAGGCTGTAAGTCATCAGGAGGCTTTGAGACTGTAAGTCATCAGGAAGGGGTCTGATTACAGGAAAGATTCAGGGTTGTTTTTATTCAAATGTGGGACTTTCCCTATTCAACCCAGAGTTATACAACAGTGATGGATGTCAATTGAAGATTGCTGAGTCAGGTAAATCATGCAGGATACTAACATGATATGATTGACATTTTCATTTCTTTAGGTCTGGCTCTGATTGTATACCTCAGTTGTATTAATTAGAATTAATTAATAGGCTCTGCTGCCAATAATAGCGGTCCAAAATACCAGTGACTTCAGAATTCCCTCACGGTCCAGTGGTTAGGACTCGGTGCTTTCACTGCCATGGCCGGGGTTCAATCCCTGGTCTGGGAACTAGGATCCCACATGCCATGCAGTGCGGCCAAAACCAAAAAACAACAAAAAAGCAAACAAAACCAAAACCCCCCCAAAACCCCAAAATACCAGTGGCTTAAACAACAGAGGAGTTTATTTCTCTCTTGAGTATATGACTGGATTAATAAGGTGGCTTTGCTCTGTAATGTTACCAAAGCTCCAGGCTCCATCCATCTGGTTGTTCCACCATCTCTAGGAGACTGCTCTTTCTACATGGTCCATTATGTTCCCATTCCAGGGCATTAGAAATGAGATGCAACCTACGAGTTGTATACATCCCCTCCATTCACATCCCACTGACCAGCACTCTGTGGCCTCATCTAAGTGTGAGAGTGGATGGAAGTGTCATTATTCAGAGTGGCCATGTGCCCAGGTTAATAATAGGATCTGTTACTTTAGAAGAAGGGGAGCAGGGATACAGGAATATCTAGAATTCTCTGCCACACTAGTCAACATAGTACCAGCAAATGATTATGCCTCACTGTTATAATAAACACAAACATTATGATTTTGCTTTTCAAAAAGCATCAGGTGTAAACATTAATCATCCCTACAGAGAACCTGCCTCCAGCGGACTATGAGGTCTGAACCCAGGAATCACCTCCTCACAGGTGAGAAGAAGAAATACACAGCCTGGCAAAGCAAAGACTTTAAACACTCAAACTCACAGGGTGATAGCAACTGTCACAGAAGCCCAAAGCTTGGAGTGAGGAGGAGGATGAAGAATGAAGAAAAATATACTAAAGCAAAGTTAGAGTGTAGTAGCTGAGAGCTAGAACACCTGGATTAATCCTGGCTCTGCCACTCACTAATTCTGATTGTGTGATCTTGGACAAGTGACCTAGCTTATCTGTACCTTCTGTACCTAGAAAACTACTATAATAATAGTTTCACACCTATGGAATTATTATCATAATAATCATATGTTATAGGATGGTAGTAAGGATTAAATCAGTTAACAAATTTCTTAGAACAGTGACTGGCACATAGAGGGCATTCAAAAACTGTTAGCTATCATCATTGTCTTATGGTTTCGTCGAGGGCTAGATAGCACAAAGTCCAACCTAATTTTTTTTTTTTTTCTTTTGCGGTACGTGGGCCTCTCACTGTTGTGGCCTCTCCCGTTGCGGAGCACAGGCTCCGGACGCGCAGGCTCAACGGCCATGGCTCACGGGCCCAGCCGCTCCGCAGCATGTGGGATCTTCCCGGACCGGGGCACGAATCCGCGTCCCCTGCATCGGCAGGCGGACTCTCAACCACTGCGCCACCAGGGAAGCCCCCAACCTAATTTTTTAATCAATCTGTAAACTGTTTATTTTCCTGGAGCAAGGCATAATAAATTGGCAGATAAGTAACAGTAAAACCAACAAAAGCAAGGTCCTCATTTATGTACATTCTGAAGTGAGACGGATAGAATGATAAGAGTTTCCCATTTAGTTATTCAACAAATTATTTTAATCTTTTTTAAAATTTAATTTAATTTTTATATAGCATGTTCTTACTAGCTATCTGTTTTATACATATCAGTGTATACATCTCAATCCCAGCCTCCCAATTCATCCCACCACCACCGCCCCCCAACAAATTTCTATTAAATAGTTTCCATATGCCAGGTACCATGCAGGGTATTTGGAATTATTCCTCTCATTTATATGCCTTAAGTAGAATGCACTCTATAACGTAAAATGCAAAGAAAATATAAAGGATCATTCTTCTTACCCAATAAGAAGAGGTCTGGGTGTGGCAGACCTGGTCTAGAATAACTTGGCAATACTATCAATGAACAAGGTCCCATCTCTCTTCCTCTTCTGCCATCAGAGTGATGACTGACGTACTGCAAGAAAGGTACAGCAGAGAACAGTCTGACCAAATGCTTTGCCTTGCTGAAACAGGGACTACTAGCCTTCCAGGCTCCAGTAGGTAGATCTTTAAAGCCCTCTGTCAAACACTTAGTTTCCCATTTTACTTGCAGCATTCCACTACAGGTTAGGAACTGTGTTTGGCTTCTAATGACAGGGACTCAAACGCCAGTGGCTCAGTAAATTGTTTCCCTTTTCTCAAATAATGGCAAGCTGGGGTGAGGTGATCCAGGGCTGGAACAGAGGTTCTTCTGTGTCACTGGGGACTCAGGATCTTCGTATCTTTCTGCTCAGTTATCCTGAGCATGTACTTGTGGCACAAGATGGCTAATCCACTTCTGCATGACCTCTGCGTTCCTAGCAAGAGAAAGAACGTGAAGGGCAGGAGGCACCTATAGGCTGAGCACCTATCTTCACCCTTTCAAAGGCCTTTCCCAGAAGTGCCACCTAGCAACGGATAACTCATTGGACAGAATATGTGATCATTGCAGCTCCAGGAAACTTGGAAAATTTGTGTTTTTGGCCAAGTCCAGGCACACTGCCTCTCTGAACTAAGTTGGAGATATTTCAGTTAAAAAAGAAGGGGAGAAAGAGTATTGGGTAGGCATCTAGCAGTGATTTCCAGAAACCAATGGTCCACCCAGTACTGGGCTTCATCTCACTATATGAAGATGCATGACTGGCTTCTAAGATTTGATCCTGCAAAGGACCAACCATGGTCTTGGAAACATCAGATCAATACAGATTCGCCTATGTCTTCCCAGACATCTCTTCTGGTAATAAAGATGTTTTCAATTTATATAGGATTCTTTCTCTGGTTATTTAACAAGTTAGTGGGATTTAAAAATGTATTAAAATTGCTTCAGATCCATCACTGTCATGAATGATGTTAGGAAATATTTGCCAGAAGCCAAACATTTGAACAGCTTTAAGCACGGCATCAGAAAAACTACAATTACACTCAGGAAAGCTGTTTGACGTGCAACATCAAAATGCAGTTCCCCGGGCAACTGAGACGGAGATACATTCAATAACACAGAGCTTCCAAGAATTGCTAAGATCATCCAGAATTTACAACACCATTTATTTATTTTTCATTGACAGTTAAATTACCACTTGAAAGCATCTGCTGACTAGCAAACAAATCCTTGACTCTGGATAAACTAGGCATCCTCCAGAAATAACTCCCACACTAATTGATAGAGGGGCTCAGGGAGAAGGCATGAGCCGTGGAAATATGTGGCTGGTTGTACAGCCTTGCCATCAGACCCGGCTGTGTTGGAGATGGCACTCTGCAGATAAATGTTGGTCAGTGTTCAGGTCATCTTTGTCTCAGATGACAGAGCGCCAGCCCAGTGTTCTCATCATACATGAGTCTGACAACCTTTTATTGAACTGTGCCATTTCACAATGCCTGGTTGGGAACTCAACAAATAGATGTTTACTAGGAAACAATATTCAGCAAAATGCATTGTCTAAAGTATAATTCTGTACTTCCATGATCGGGGGTTGCACCAACTGTGCTTAAAAAAAAAAAAAAAAACCAAACTCACAGTATTTACAACACACTATTTACAATACAGTATTTACAATACACTTAACACAATCTATTACTGAAAAGCTTGAAACAAATCATATTCTTATGGATTTACATTATAATTTCAGAAATATTTTATTTCAGCTTCTGATTAGTTTTCAGTTAATAAGAGATAACACTAAGTTTTTTCTGGTTTGTACTTAGGTTCCCTTAAGTAAATTAGCAGTTAAATACTCATTTTCCAAGGGATCTTTCTATAATCAGAATATTCTTTTTGTATTTTAAACACTCTTGCCATTAACAATGGCTAACATTTATCACTCAATTGTTCTGTCTCTAGTACTGTTGCTAAATTCTCTACATAGATTATCTCAAACTCCCACAACAAGCCTATGAAGAATATTCTATTATTAGTATACTCATTTTACAGATGAGGAATCTGAGGCTTAAAGAAGTTAAGAAATGTGCCCATGGTCAACAAGCTGATAACCGATGGAGGCAAGGGCACGAACTCAGGGAGGGAGACACCTCACATTGTTTCTTAACCACTACATGACATGGCCCTTATTTTTTCTAATTTGTGAGCTTACCCGGTTTTACTTTCTTTTTCTTAATAAATTTATTTACTTATTTATTTATTTTTGGCTGCATTGGGCCTTCGTTGCTGTACCTGGACTTTCTCTAGTTGTGGCGAGCCGGGGTTACTCTTCATTGCAGTGTGCGGGCTTCTCATTGTGGTGGCTTCTCTTGTTGTGGAGCGTGGGCTCTGGTGTGTTGGCTCAGTAGTTGTGGCTCATGGGCTCTAAAACGTAGGCTCAGTAGTTGTGGCCCACGGGCTTAGCTGCTTCGTGGCATGTGGGATCTTCCCGGACCAGGGATTGAACCTGTGTCCCCTGCATTGGCAGGAGGATTCTTAACCACGTGCCACCAGGGAAGTCCCCAGTTTTACTTTTTAAGTGGCAATAAAGTCTCTAGAATTCTTCCAAAAGCAATGAAAAAAAAATCACATATGCCTTAGAGGTAACAACATCAAAGAACTTGTTGAATGAATGAATGGAAGCTCCTTGAAGGCAGGGAGTTTTTGTTTCTTTTGTTCACTGTTGTACTCCTTTATGCCTTATACACACCCTGGCATGTAGCAGATGGTCACTGAATATTTGTTGAATGACACCTAATCCTGATGGCATCACGAGGGCAATCTTTCTCCATGTCAGTAGAGCCCCTCTCTGAAATTTAACTCTGCCAGAGTAGATTACAAGCTTAATTTTTGTTAATCTTTAAAACCACAAATATTTTGCACATTGCAGGTGATAGACCAAAAAGGACAAATACCTGATTCTGGAACTGACTGAAATCCTGAGTGACTTGGCTCAAAGTGAAAACATTTGGACAATTATATGAAATTTAAAATAGCTCCTTCTTGGCTTGGATTCTCAATCTCAATGTTCTCATCTGGTTTGGGATCCAGTATAGAATAGTGGAAACTGTCTCCAGGGAGTCTTCTATCTGTGCCTACTGATATGGACAAGGTTAGATGGCATATGGATGGAAAGAGGCTTGTTGTATTGTAATACACCTGTGGGTGGGCAGGTGGTCCTGAACCAGGGCAGTAAGTGGAGGAGGGGATCCCAGGACTGAAGCTCCAGTCCCAGCCCCCATCATCAAGCAGACTAAAGAATGCTTCACATTCAGCTCTCCCTATGAATTCAACCTAAGGTACCTCAGGGTGTGACAGCTTGTGTTGCCTGACCTTTTTTTTTTATAGCTCATCAGGAAACAGAAGCTTGGATTTTGTCCTCTCTGACCATATTTCCTGTGCTGCAATTAACACGTGGTACACCCAGAGAAGAATCATTGCTAAAACAGACTTCAGTGTTTTGGGTTTTTTTGGCGGTACGCGGGCCTCTCACTGTTGTGGCCTCTCCCATTGCGGAGCACAGGCTCCGGACGTGCAGGCTCAGTGGCCATGGTTCACGGGCCCAGCCGCTCCGTGGCATGTGGGATCTTCCCGGACCGGGGCACGAACCTGTGTCCCCTGCATCGGCAGGCAGACTCTCAACCACTGCGCCACCAGGTAAGCCCACCTTCAGTGTTTTAAATCAGTGGCATTTACCTGATTGCTCACTGTGGGCATCAGGATCCAATCTTCGGTTGGGGTTCCACATGGCTTATTCTGTACTTGGGACTTTTTTTTTTTTTCCGGTCCTGCTGCGGCTTGGGGGATCTTAGTTCCCCAACCAGGGATTGAACCGGGCCAAGCGCAAAGTCCTAACCACTGGACCACCAGGGAATTCCGACGTACTTGGGACTTTAAAGTGATTTATAACTGAACCTACCCAGCAGGCTGAGAACCAAATACAGTTTATTGGATCAGTAACTATGAATACCATGCAGTGGCATCCCAATGTGAATTTCTAATTCTTCACTACAAACTGGTTGAAACCCTTTGCCAAATGGCATCCTACCAGAAATACTATTTTTAATAGAAACACTTAAATTCATTTTATTTGAATTTAATAGAAGAAAAGGGATCTGAAGCAAATCTGAAGGAATCTATTTTGAAAAATCTGTATTAGTAAGGATTCTCCAGAGAAACGAAGCCAATAAGATATAAATATATATATAAGAGGAGATTTATTATAGGAATTGGCTCACATGGTCATGGTGGATGAGAAGTCCCATGATCTGCCATCTACAAGCTGGAAGGCCAGGAAAGCCAGTGCTGTAATTCAGCCTGAGTCCAAAGGCCTGGGAACAGGGGTGGAGTGAGGGGGTGCTGATGGTGTAAGCCATGATCTGAGTTGGAAAGCCGGGGAACCAGAAGCACTCACTGATGATTGAGGCCCAGGGCAGGAGAAGATGGATCTCTCAGCTCAGGTCGAGAGAGTGAATTTGCTTTTCCCCTGCCTTTTTGTTCTATTTGGGCTCTCAAGGAGTTGAATGATGCCCACTTGCATTGGGGAGGGCAATCTTCTTTACTCAGTTCACTAATTCAAAGGCTAATCTCTTCTGGAAACACCCTCCCAGACATGCCTAGGAATGTTTGACCAGATATTTGGGCATCCCTTAGCCCAGTCAAGTTGACACAAAATTTCTTCACTCCCCCAGTAATATTTCTTTAACAATCTCTCTGAAGTTAAAAAAAAAAATTATAAACTCCATGAAGATTTTTTTACTACTATGTTTCAGTTTAAAGAATATTATTGACTTCTTTTTCTGAAGGGTGAAGACTGTGCCTATCTCCTTTTCTCCAATTCTTAGTTTTGGTTGGTTGTATTCTTATTCTCATGTTGTCCAGGTTCACACTGTTCATGTTCTTCTGTTTGTAATGATGATTATCAAAGTTATTTAGTATTGGCTTTATACTTAGCACTGTTTTCATATTTAAATATTTTAAATTGGTTTTATACTTAAATGTTTACCATAATTTCTTCACTCTTGAGTTCTTTATTTTGATTATCTCAATTAGCGAGATCTCATGTCAAGTGGTTTTCTCAATAAGGAACTTATAGGAGTTGTGCTTTCTGAGTTCATACATCTTTGAGATGGTGCACCCTTATAACTTGAATGCTTTCTTCATTGAGTATAGCTTACTTTCCTTAAAGCTATAAAGCTGCCTCCTCCAAATTTTTGTTTGTTTGTTTTTTGGCAATGGACGTTGCTGTGGAAAATTTGGAGAGTAGCCTATGTCCTTACTCCCAACCCCTTTCTTTTAGGCAATTTGTTGTTTTGGTTTGGCTTGGTTTTTGCCTGGATGCTTAAAACACTCTATTCTTGAAGCTGTCTTTCAAATTCAAAATTTTATCTAGCTTGGAGTTAAGCCTTCTGTCTCAATGTTTTCTAGAAAGCTATTGGGTTGGCCAAAAAGTTCATTCGGGTTTTTCTGAAACATGCAAAAACCCGAATGAATTTCTTTTTGCCAATCAAATATATGTATTTTTTGCCAACTGTATTTTTAAGAGAACTGACTTTTTTTTATTGAGATATAATTCACACACCATAAAGTTCATCCTTTTCAAGTGTACAGTTCAGTGATTTTTAGTATATTCACAAAATTATGCAACCGTCACCACTATCTAATTCCAAAGAATGTTTATGACCCCAAAAGAAACCCCAGACCTGTTAGTGGTCACTTCCTATTCCCCATTCTGCCCAGGCCATGGCAACCACTAATTTACTTTCTATCTTTATGCATTTGCTTATTCTGAACATTTCATGTAATAGTATCACACAGTATGTGACGATTTGCACCTGACTTTTTTCACTTGGGATAATGTCTTCAAGATTCATTCATGTGGGACTTCCCTGGTGGCACAGTGGTTAAGAATCCGCCTGCCAGTGCAGGGGACACGGGTTCAATCCCTGGTCTAGGAAGATCCCACATGCCGCGGAGCAACTAAGCCTATGCACCACAACTACTGAACCTGTTCTCTAGAGCCCGCGAGCCACAACTACTGAGCCCGTGCACCTAGAGTCCGTGCTCCACAACAAGAGAAGCCACTGCAATGAGAAGCCTGCACACTGCAATGAAGAGTTGCTGCCAGCATGCAGCAACAAAGACGCAACGCAGCCAAATAAGCAAATAAATACATTAAAAAGAGATTTATCCATGTTATAGGCTATGTTAGTATTCAGTACTTCATTTTTATGGCTGAATAGTATGCCAGTGCATGTATATATCACACTTTGTTTATCCATTCATCAGTTGATGAACATTTGGGTTGTTTCCACTTTTTGGATATTATGAATACTGGTGCTATAAGCATTCATGTATAAGTTTTTGTATAGATATATGTTTTTATTACTCTTGGGTTTATACCTGCTGTAGAATTGCTGGGTTATATGGGAACTCTATGTTTAACCATTTAAGGAACTGCCAGACTGTTTTTTAAAGTAGCTGGACTATTTTATATTTCTACCAGAAGTGTATAAGGATACTAATTTCTTTAGTTCTCAGAAACACTTGTTATTACCTATCTTTTTGAATATAGCCATCCTAGTGGGTATGAGGTAGTATTCAGTCATACCCTAATTTACATTTCCTTGATGGCTAATGATGTTGCGCATCTCTTCTCATGCTTACTGGCCATGTGTATATCTTCTCTGGAGAGACGTCTATCCAAATCCTTTGCCCATTTTAAAATTAGATTATTGGTCCTTTTATTATTAAGTAGTAAGAGTTCTTATATATTCTAGATACTAGTCCCATATCAGATATATGATTTGCAAATATTTTCTCCCAACTGTGGGTTGTTTTTTTCCTCTCTTGATAGTGTCCTTTGAAGCACAACAATTTTTAATTTGGTGAAGTCTAATTTATCTTTTTTTTTTTCTTTTGTTGCTTCCACTTTTGGTGTCATTTCTAGTAAATCTAATTGCCTAATCCAAGGTTATGAAGATTAATGCCTATGTTTTCTTCTAAAAGGTTTGTAATTTTTGTTCTTAGATTTAGTCTTTGATCTATTTTGAGCTGATTTTTGTATGTAGCATGAGACAGAGATCCAACTTAGTTCTTTCCCTTTTTTATTTAATTAATTAATTTACTTATTTTAGGCTGCGTTGGGTCTTTGTTGCTGCGTGCGGGCTTTCTCTAGTTGTGGTGAGTGGGGGCTACTCTTCGTTGTGTTGTGCAGAATCTAGGCCCACGGGCTTCAGTAGTTGTGGCATGTGGGCTTCAGTAATTGTGGCTCATGGGCTATAGAGCGCAGGCTCAGTAGTTGTGATGCACAGGCTTAGTTGCTCTGCAGCATGTGGGATCTTCCTGGACCAGGGCTCGAACCCATGTCCCCTGCATTGGCAGGTGGATTCTTAACCACTGTGCCACCATGGAAGTCCCAACTTATTTCTTTTGCTACATGCAAAAGGATATACAATTGTCCCAGTACCATTTGTTGAAAAGGCTCTTCTTTACCCCATTGAATTGTCTTGGCACCCTTCTTGAAAATCAGTTGAGATTAGGAACCAAGATGGTGGAGTAGAAGGATGTGCTCTCACTCCCTCTTGTGAGAACACCAGAATCACAACTAGCTGGATAATCATTGACCGGAAGACACTGGAACTCACCAAAAAAGATACCCCACAGCCAAAGACAAAGGAAAAGCCACAATGAGATGGCAGGAGGGGCGCAAACACAGTAAAATCAAATCCCGTAACTGCTGGGTGGGTGACTCACAGACTGGAGAACACTTATACCACAGAAGTCCACTCACTGGAGTGAAGGTTCTGAGCCCCACGTCAGGTTCCCAACCTGGGGGTCTGGCAATGGGAGGAGGAATTCCTAGAGAATCAGACTTTGAAGGCTAGTGGGATTTGACTGCAGGACTTTGACAGGACTGGGGGAAACAGAGACTTCACTCTTGGAGGGCACACACAAAGTGGTGTGTGCATCGGGACCCAGGGGAAGGAGCAGTGACCCGAGGGGAGATTGAACCAGACCAACCTGCTAGTGTTGGAGGGTCTCCTGCAGAGGCAGGCTGTGGCTGTGGCTCACAGTGGGGACTAGGACACTGGCAGCAGAAGTTCTGGGAAGTACTCCTTGGCGTGAGCCCTCCCAGAGTCCGCCATTAGCCCCATCAAAGAGCCCAGGTAGGCTCCAGTGTTGGGTTGCCTCAGGCCAAACAACCAACAGGGAGGGAACCCAGCCCCACCCATCAGCAGTCAAACAGATTAAAGTTTTACTGAGCTCTGCCCACCAGAGCAACAGTCAGCTCTACCCACCACCAGTCCCTCCCATCAGGAAACTTGCACAAGCCTCTTAGATAGCCTCATCCACCAGAGGGCAGACGGCAAAGCAAGAAGAACTACAATCCTGCAGTTTGTGGAACAAAAACCACATTCACAGAAAGATAGACAAGATGAAAAGGTAGAGGGCTATGTACCAGATGAAGGAACAAGATAAAACCCCAGAAAAACAACTAAATGAAGTGGAGATAGGCAACCTTCCAGAAAAAGAATTCAGAATAATGATTGTGAAGATGATCCAGGACCTCGGATAAAGAATGGAGGCAAAGATCAAGAAGATGCAAGAAATGTTTAACAAAGACCTACAAGAATTAAAGGACAAACAAACGGAGATGACCAATACAATAACTGAAATGAAAACTACACTAGAAGGAATCAATAGCAGAATAACTGAGGCAGAGTGCGGATAAGTGCCCTGGAAGACAGAACGGTGGAATTCACTGATGTGGAACAGAATAAAGAAAAAAGAATGAAAAGAAATGAAGACAGCCTAAGAGACCTCTGGGACAACATTAAACGCAACAACATTCGCATTACAGGGGTCCCAGAAGGAGAAGAGAGAGAGAAAGGACCGAAGCAAATATTTGAAGAGATTACAGTCGAAAACTTCCCTAACATGGGAAAGGAAATAGCCACCCAAGTCCAGGAAGCACATCCCATACAGGATAAACCCAAGGAGAAACACGCCGAGACACATAGTAATCAAACTGGCAAAAATTAAAGACAAAGAAAAATTATTGAAAGCAGCAAGGGAAAAATGACAAATAACATACAAGGGAACTCCCATAAGGTTAACAACTGACTTCTCAGCAGAAACTCTACAAGCCAGAAGGGAGTGGCATGATATACTTAAAGTGATGAAAGGGAAGAACCTACAACCAAGATAACTCTACCCGGCAAGGATCTCATTCAGATTTGATGAAGAAATCAAAAGCTTTACAGACAAGCCAAAGCTAAGAGAATTCAGCACCACCAAAGCAGCTCTACAACAAATGCTAAAGGAACTTCTCAAAGTGGGAAACACAAGAGAAGAAAAGGACCTACAAAAACAAACCCAAAACAATTAAGAAAATGGTCATAGGAACATACATATCGATAATTACCTTAAACGTGAATGGATTAAATGCTCCAACCAAAGGACACAGGCTTGCTGAATGGATACAAAAACAAGACCTATCTATATGCTGTCTACAAGAGACCCACTTCAGACCTAGGGACACATAGAGACTGAAAGTGAGGGGATGGAAGAAGATATTCCATTCAAATGGAAATCAAAAGAAAGCTGGAGTAGCAATACTCGTTTCAGATAAAATAGACTTTAAAATAAAGAATGTTACAAGAGACAAGGAAGGACACTACATAATGATCAAGGGATCAATCCAAGAAGAAGATATAACAATTATAAATATATATGCACCCAACATAGGAGCACCTCAATACATAAGGCAACAGCTAAGAGCTATAAAAGAGGAAATCAACAGTAACACAGTAATAGTGGGGGACTTTAACACCTCACTTACACCAATGGACAGATCATCCAAAATGAAAATAAATAAGGAAACAGAAGCTTTAAATGACACAATAGACCAGATAGATTTAATTGATATTTATAGGACATTCCATCCAGAAACAGCAGATTACACTTTCTTCTCAAGTGCGCATGGAACATTCTCCAGCATAGATCACATCTTGGGTCACAAATCAAGCCACAGTAAATTTAAGAAAATTGAAATCATATCAAACATCTTTTCTGACCACAACACTATGAAATTAGAAATGAATTACAGGGAAAAAAACGTAAAAAAACACAAACACATGGAGGCTAAAAAATACATTACTAAGTAACCAAGAGATCACTGAAGAAATCAAAGAGGAAATCAAAAAATACCTAGAGACAAATGACAATGAAAACACGATGATCCAAAACCTATGGGATGCGGCAAAAGCAGTTCTAAGAGGGAAGCTTATAGCTATACAAGCCTACCTCAAGAAACAAGAAAAATCTCAAATAAACAATCTGACCTTACACCTAAAGGAACTAGAGAAAGAAGAAAAAATAAAACCGAAAGTTAGCAGAAGGAAAGAATTCATAAAGATCAGAGCAGAAATAAATGAAACAGAAACAAAGAAAACAATAGCAAAGATCAATAAAACTAAAAGATGGTTCTTTGAGAAGATAAACAAAATTGATAAACCATTAGCCCGACTCATCAAGAAAAAGAGGAAGGGCTTCCCTTGTGGCGCAGTGGTTGAGAGTCCGCCTGCCAATGCAGGGGACACAGGTTTGTGCCCCGGTCTGGGAAGATCCCACATGCCGCGGAGCGGCTGGGCCCGTGAGCCATGGCCGCTCAGCCTGCACGTCCGGAGGCTGTGCTCCACAACGGGAGAGGCCACAACAGTGAGAGGCCCACATACCACACACAAAAAAAAAAAAAAAAAAAGAAAAAGAGGGAGAGGACTCAAATCAATAAAATTAGAAATGAAAAAGGAGAAGTTACAATAGACACCGCAGAAATACAAAGCATCCCAAGAGACTACTACAAGCAACTCTATGCCAATAAAATGGACAACCTGGAAGAAATGAACAAATACTTAGAAAGGTATAGGTTTCCAAGACTGAACCAGGAAGAAATAGAAAATATGAACAGACCAATCACAAGTAATGAAATTGAAACTGTGATTAAAAATCTTCCAACAAACAAAAGTCCAGGACCAGATGGCTTCACAGGTGAATTCTATCAAATATTTAGAGAAGAGCTAATACCCATCCTTCTCAAACTCTTCCTAAAAATTGCAGAGGAAGGAACACTCCCAAACTCATTCTATTAGGCCACCATCACCCTGATACCAAAACCAGACAAAGATACTACAAAAAAAGAAAATTACAGACCAATATCCCTGATGAATATAGATGCAAAAATCCTCAACAAAATACTAGCAAACAGAATTCAACAACACATTAAAAGGATCACACAACATGATCAAGTGGGATTTATCCCAGGGATGCAAGGATTCTTCAATATATGTAAATCAATCAATGTGATAAATCATATTAACAAATTGAAGAATAAAAACCATATGATCATCTCAATAGATGCAGAAAAAGCTTTTGACAAAATTCAACACCCATTTATGATAAAACCTCTCCAGAAAATGGGCAGAAAGGGAAACTACCTCAACATAATAAAGGCCATATATGAGAAACCCACAGCAAACATCATTCTCAATGGTGAAAAACTGAAAGCATTTCCTCTAAGATCAAGAGCAAGACAAGGATGTCCACTCTCACCTCTATCATTCAACATAGTTTTGGAAGTCCTAGCCACGGCAATCAGAGAAGAAAAAGAAATAAAAGGAATACAAATTGGAAAAGAAGAAGTAAAAGTGTCACTTTTGCAGATGACATGATACTATACATAAAGAATCCTAAAGATGCCACCAGAAAACTACTAGAGGTAATCAATGAATTTGGTGAAGTTGCAGGATACAAAATTAATGCACAGAAATCTCTTGCATTCCTATACACTAACGATGAAAAATCTGAGAGAGAAATTAAGGAAACACTCCCATTTACCATTGCAACAAAAAGAATAAAATACCTAGGAATAAACTTACCTAGGGAGACAAAAGACCTGTATGCAGAAAAGTATAAGACATTGATGAAAGAAATTAAAGATGATAGCTACAGATGGAGAGGTATACCATGTTCTTGGGTTGGAACAATCAATATTGTGAAAATGACTATACTACCCAAAGCAATCTACAGATTCAATGCAATCCCTATCAAATTACCAATGGCATTTTTTACAGAACTAGAACAAAAAATCTTAAAATTTGTATGGAGACACAAAAGACCCCGAATAGCCAAAGCAATCTTGAGAACGAAAAACAGAGCTGGAGGAATCAGGCTCCCTGACTTCAGACTATACGACAAAGGTACAGTAATCAAGAGAATACGGTACTGGC
This sequence comes from Orcinus orca, assembly GCF_937001465.1. Lineage (NCBI taxonomy): Eukaryota > Metazoa > Chordata > Mammalia > Artiodactyla > Delphinidae > Orcinus > Orcinus orca. Next base: position 155,767,213 of record NC_064560.1, on the reverse strand, counting down.
ACAAAAACAGGAACATAGATCAATGGAACAAGATAGAAAGCCCAGAGATAAATCCAGGCATCTATGGTCAACTAATCTATGACAAAGGAGGCTAGCATATACAATGGAGAAAAGACAGCCTCTTCAATTAGTGGTGCTGGGAAAACTGGACAGCTACATGTAAAAGAATGAAATTAGAACACTTCCTAACACCATACACAAAAATAAACTCAAAATGGATTCGAGACCTAAATGTAAGACCGGACACTATAAAACTCTTAGAGGAAAACATAGGAAGAGCACTCTTTGACATAAATCACAGCAAGATCTTTTTTGTTCCACCTCCTAGAGTAATGGAAATAAAAACAAAAATAAACAAATGGGACCTAATGAAACTTAAAAGCTTTTGCACAGCAAAGGATAACATAAACAAGATGAAAAGACAACCCTCAGAATGGGAGAAAATATTTGCAAATGAATCAACGGACAAAGGATTAATCTCCAAAATATATAAACAGCTTATGCAGCTCAATATTAAAACAACAAATAACCCAATCCAAAAATGGGCAGAAGACCTAAATAGACATTTCTCCAAAGAAGACATACAGATGGCCAAGAAGCACATGAAAAGCTGCTCAACATCACTAATTATTAGATAAATGCAAATCAAAACTACAATGATGTATCACCTCAGACAGGTTAGAATGGGCATCATCAGAAAATCTACAAACAACAAATGCTGGAGAGGGTGGTAGAAAAGGGAACCCGCTTGCGCTGTTGGTGGGAATGTAAATTGATACAGCCACTATGGAGAACAGTATGCAGGTTCCTTAAAAAACTAAAAATAGAATTACCATATGATCCAGCAATCCCACTACTGGGCATATACCCAGAGAAAACCATAATTCAAAAAGACACATGCACCCCAATGTTCATTGCAGCACTATTTACAACAGCCAGGTCATGGAAGCAACCTAAATGCCCATCAGCAGACGAATGCGTAAAGAAGATGTGTTACCTATATACAATGGAATCTTACTCAGCCATAAAAAGGAACTAAATTGGGTCATTTGTAAAGATGTGGATGGATCTAGAGCCTGTCATACAGAGTGAAGTAAGTCAGAATGAGAAAAACAAATATTATATATTAAGGCATATATGTGGAACCTAGAAAAATGGTACAGATGAACCGGTTTGCAGGGCATAAATTGAGACACAGATGTAGAGAACAAATGTATGGACACCAAGGGGGAAAGCTGCGGGGGCATGGGGGTGGTGGTGTGATGAATTGGGCGATTGGGATTGACATGTATACACTGATGTGTATAAAATGGATGACTAATAAGGACCTGCTGTATAAGAAGATAAATAAAATAAAATTCAAAAAAAAGAAAATATCAGTTGAACATAAATATAAACATTTATTTCTGGTAGAGAAATATGTTTATATCTTTGACTACATTCTCTCATTTGTTGGGTTCTCTACCTCAGAAACACTGATTTTTCTTATGCTAGATCATCCTTGTCTTCTCTAACAACTTTCATCTTTGTCTTTTATTCTGCATTCATTCCCATGCCTTTCTTCATGTCAATAATTACATTTTCAACAGTGTCTATTTTGTACATGGTTCTAATTAATCCCATAATAATGATGGTCCTCTATTTTCTTAGATCTGTAACTCCTTTTTCAATTCTATCATTTTATTATCTTGGTTTTTGTGTAATTTTTTTTTTTTTTTTTGCGGTACGTGGGCCTCTCACTGCTGTGGCCTCTCCCGTTGCAGAGCACAGCCTCCGGACGCGCAGGCTCAGCGGCCATGGCTCACGGGCCCAGCCGCTCCACGGCATGTGGGATCTTCCCGGACCGGGGCACGAATCCGTGTCCCCTGCATCGGCAGGCGGACTCTCAACCACTGCGCCACTAGGGAAGCCCTTGGTTTTTGTCTTATTGAACTCAATGTTTTTATTAAGTTTTTCTGTAGCAGAAAACATTTATGAGCCTCCATCTTCCACCCTGCGCCAGCTGTCAGTGCGACCATAGCCACGTTCCATCATCGTTCTGCCCTTGCAGCACCCCAGCCTGCAATGTTGGGCCCCAGTGGGGACCCGGGCATGCCGGTGGAGGCAAGCGTGGAAGGTGGGGACAATGACTTCAGGGAAGCAGAATACGCTGCCATTAACTCCATGTTGGACCAGATCAACTCCTGTCTGGACCACCTGGAGGAGAAGAATGACAACCTCCACGCCCGCCTCCAGGAGCTGCTTGAATCCAACTGGGGAGGCCCCCAGTGATGCCAGCCCCTAAGCTCGGGAGCCCCCAGCCATGCCCCAGCCCTGCCTCCCTGGGCCAGGCTCTGGCCTGAGCACTCATCCTCTGGCTTAGACACCTTCTCCAGGGCTGGCCTATGGGTCTCCTGGGGGTCTGCCTGCCTAGGCCACCCTCTGGTACTTCCCTTGGCGTGCCTGGGTCAGCCCCCACCTCTAGCACCTCCTCTTGGGGCCAGGTGTGGGCCAGTGACCCACCCATCTTGCCCACCTGCCCAACTCCTGCATGCTCCCTAGTCTGCCCAGGCCTTGAGTGTCCACATTAAACGGGTGTCCAACACCAAGCAAACAAACAAAACATTTGTGAAGAATTTTCTTCTATTCTGTGAGTTTGTTTTCAGTTGCATTTTTTGATGTTGTGCTTTTTATATGCTACATTATTATTTTTCTTTGTTTAGTTTTGTTCCATCTGGCCATTGTACAGTATGTTTGCACGGTTGCCATGCTGCTTCTCTGCCTCCTGTCCCTGCCTCATATTATTGAGGGTGACTTCTTTGTGTTTCCTATTACAGTGGAAGCCTGTTTGTTTCCCTCACTCTGCTACAGTCTGGGGCTGGAGGAGGTTGTGTTGTATCTTGTTTTCCCTGAGGGATCGTGACAATTAGGACAGAATTCAGCTGTGGTGGCTGGACTCTCCATTAACGTCCCCTTTTCAGCATCTGCCCTTTCTTCCGAGATGGTATTAAAGATCCTCTACCAGGGACAGGTGACTACCTGGCGTATGTCTGTTCTTCCCTTGTGAGGTACCTTTGGGCTATGGATAGTTTTCTCAACTCAGTGAGGTGCCCTCGAGCCTTCCCTTCCATCTCAGAAAGTCAGCTCAGTGTTCACATTCTGCAATTTTCTCTCTTGTTCCATTCCTCCTCATTCAGAAGAGAGGAAACGTAAGGGCTTCCATTCACTTTGCTTCTCCCTACATTTGGGGGATTTAGTGAGACATCTCAGGATTGCATTGACTCCACAGGCTAGCTTCTGGAAGTTAGGAGTGGAACAAGGACACTTTTCCTGCGTCCACCTTGTTATTATCTATGTCCAATCTTTAAATTATTTTTATTTTTATAAATTTATTTATTCATTTATTTAATTTTTGGCTGCATTAGGTCTTTGCTGCTGCACGCCGGTTTTTTGTAGTTGCTGAGAATGGGGGCTACCCTTTGTTGCAGTGCATGGGCTTCTCATTGCGGTGGCTTCTCCTGTTGCGGAGCACAGGCTCTAGGCACGCAGGCTTCAGTAGCTGTGGCTTGCGGGCTCTGGAGCACAGGCTCAGTAGTTGTGGCACATGGGCTTAGTTGCTCCGCGGCATGTGGGATCTTCCCAGACCAGGGCTCAAACCCATGTCCCCTGCATTGGCAGGCAGATTCTTAACCACTACGCCACCAGGGAAGCCCTATGTCCAATCTTGATCCAGAATCTCCTCCAAAGTTTGGATTTCAAATAAAGAACCTTCATCAAGCACACTTGGAGAAATTTGCTTTTTTCCAATTACTATTGCCAAATGCTTAATGTTAGTTTACCTGTTACCCTTGGCAAGTGACTACATATGTCTGTAGCCCTGCAGTATTTTCAGTCTTTGGTGCTGTGTATCTCACTCATCTGCTTCTCTGTTTTGCTACTGCCCTAGAAATGGGAGAACTTAAAAAAAAAATTCCTTGGCTTTTTGATAGAAAGCAACTCGCAGGTTGAGTCCAAGGTGAAAATGAGTCCCCTTACTGGGTTAAAAACATGAATGCTGTTGTAATTCCTGGTTGTGAATGCTCATAGTTTCACTGCTGAACCATTTTATGCTAATTAATTCTGTGGGATATATCCCTCCTCTTTTAATTTATTCCCTCTTCTTCTCCCATTTCTACTTATAACCATCCCTGCCAACTACCTACATTTCACTGTTAAACTGTTTGCCTAGTGTTCATGATTTTAAAGCTTCCTTGTATTGCCTTTGGGCATTTGGCTGAAATACACTGCCTCCAATTTACAAGTAAATGTAGAACAAATCCAGAGACCTTGTACTCGTAACTGGCAATAAAAATGCTAATGACTTAGTGGCAGTGTTTATAAGAAAATGTTAATTTTTAGGGTAAAATTTCATTAGAAATTGTTTTGGGAAATATATTAGTTAATGTTTACAAGTGTTTTTAAAGGAAGGCAAATGATTGCCTCTAAAAAAAAAAATCTCATGGAAAGCATCTCCATTGAATCCCTCTGTTTTAAAAATACTTCACTTGGTATCTTTATTTTCATTTGTTAAATACAAGGCCATCCTTTAATGTTGTCTCCAGCTTGAAATAGTTTGAGACCCAGTGGATAATTCTGACCAGGAAGTATCATTGGACAGTGGGCAGAGCAGTTAGAGGGAAAAAATATTATAGGACCTTGACGATGGGGACGGGTTGGAACACTGACAATAAATAGTAGGAGAGTGACAAAGAGGCTTTCCAAGGGATGTTCATATTTCTTGATCTATGTAATTTGATATTTACTGTATATAGAAATCCAATAACTTTTGAAAAACCCCACTTACACCAATAATTCTTCTACTTTAGATTAAAAGTACCTAGGAGGCTAGGTATTTCCCATATTTCTTTCCTTAATGTTTAGAACAGGAATATGCCTGGAGCAGACATCCAATAAATACAAATTACTAATAATAATGATTGAGCTACTTTATTAGCATAGAATAATTCCAGGGGCTTCCCTCCTGGTTTGTCTGATCCTAAGCCTTTAAATACGTGTTTATATGTCAGAAAATCAGCATTAGAAACTCTCTGGGGCAAATCATAAAATATTAATTTGATACATGTTTTAAAACTCACATTTGGTGTTATGAAATAATCCCTCTAGTGAGAAAAAAAAAGTCCATTTAAAAAATCTTAAACAGTCAAAGCAGATGTCACTGGTTAAGAGTCCAGTTGATCAATAACGTTTCACAATCTCTATCAGCATCAGGAGAAAGGCACTTAGCATGTCACTCTTAAAACGATCAGCACCAAATTTCCAGTTGCGTTTCCACAAAACGCAAATGGGTTTTTAATGAGACCCCTAATTTTTCTTCGCTCGCAAACCAATTTCTGCAGGGTCAAAGTCCTGGCCACCACAGATACCGTCCTCCTAGATATAGGGACTCACTTAAGGACCACTTGGTGTAACATTCCTCCTGACAGCGGCTGGAGGCAGGTGCGTTGGACATGTTTTTAACTAACGAACGCAATCGTTTCAATTCATATTATTCTCTTGCCCTAAAAGTATGAGTTGGTTTCCATACCTACATTTTAACCCAGTCTCTTCCCCGGCGAGGCCACCTGTTTGCTCATCTTTCACAGGGCGAGGCGACGAGAACACTTCTGATGCAGCGTACTCTTTGCCCTAAGAGGAGAGGGCTGACGGGGCACCCAGACCTTGCCTCTCCTCGCCGAGGTTCCAGCTCCGAACACCTGCCCCCTTTAGGATTCAGTTCATCCGGCAATAGCCAGAGGGGTCCAACCCAATCCTACCGCCTGGCGCGGAAGGGACTCGGACAAGGTCCGCGGGAGGGACTCGGACAAGGTCCGCGCCACGGACTCGGACAAGGTCCGCGCCACGGACTCGGACAAGGTCCGCACCACGGACTCGGACAAGGTCCGCGCCACAGGGGCCGGCCTCCAGAGCACCCGGCGGAGGGCAGGGCGAAGGGGCGGAGTGAGCGCCATGACGCCAGGAGCCTCGGCCAATGGAAACGCCCTGCGGCGCCGGCCGAGCCGCCAGCCCATAAAAAGGAGGCGCTCCGGCACTCCTCAGTCTCTTCTGTTCCGGGCTCGGAGCTTAGCCCTGGCACGAGGCCTACGTTATTCAGGTGATTGCGGTCACAGTCCATTGCCCGCCGGCGAAGTTCAGTTGCAGCCCCTGACGCGTCCGAAGGTCCCTCCGGGGCGGCAGCGGCAGGTCTATGGAGAAGGGCCCGGGGCGGGTGCAGGCGAAGCCGCGGGACGCCCGGTGCAGCAATGGGTTCCCCGAGGGGGAGCCGCCGCGGCCCAGGCCCAGTACGCCCACCGAGAAGCAGCCGCGGCCGGAGAGCAAGAGCGTCCAGCCGGCGGACGGCTGGAAGGGTGAGCGGCCCCGGAGCGAGGAGGATAACGAGCTGAACCTCCCCAACCTGGCGGCCGCCTACTCGTCCATCCTGCGCTCGCTGGGCGAGGACCCCCAGCGGCAGGGGCTGCTCAAGACGCCCTGGAGGGCGGCCACGGCCATGCAGTTCTTCACCAAGGGCTACCAGGAGACCATCTCAGGTCAGTGCGCCCGCCGGCCGGCGTGCCGGTCACTGGGGAGGTGGCTGCAGGAAGCGCGCGCCGGCTCCAGTTAGTTCCCGGAGTTGCTCACTCTTGGCGGAGGAAGCCGAGTGCTGTCACTTTTCCGAACCCCGCCCTCGGCCGTGGCCCAGCCGTCCGGCCAAGGAGAGGGCCCTGCGTGGGACGCATTTCGGCCGCGGTGGGAGTCAGCGGCGTCTCCACCCGGGGACTAGTTGAAGCGGCCCTCGCGGGGTCCTCCCCGCTCGCTGCACGCGGCCCTCTCCTCCAGCCTCGGGTTGGCGGGACCGCAGTCACAGAGCCTCCCCACGTCCCTTACCCCCGCCCCCGGGTGGGAGCCTGGAGCCCTTGTCGCCTGAACGCCCAGGGCCGGATGCCCGAGGAACGTGCACCTGGGCTCGTGGAAGTGACGGCTTCCTAGGTCATCTCTGCTCTGGAGGTCTCATTTTTGGTAGGTCTGGGGTGAAGCCTTGGCTTTGTGTGTCTGAAGCCGGGGGTGATTCTTTGCTGCAAACTCGGGGACCCTCACTCTTGCTGACTTGCCAGGGTACCCGGGTGTTCCGAAGGTCGTAATTCTCTTTTGTTCACATCCAGTTCACTCCAGCTCAGGACTTGGCCAGAATTTGGCATAGTTCTGGGCATGGGCTTTCCTGGAGTTTGAAGTGTGAGGTTTTCGGGGGGTTAGTTTGCTGCTTAAAGCGTTCTCCGCCTTTTCTCCCCCACTCCCCAAACCAGGAAAGCGACTTCGTGGGAGTCTGGGAGGTTCGCTGGGCTGTGGGACCCGGAGTCTCTCTATCACGCACTTCCCACCCACGCATCCCAAAGGAGCCGGGTTGGCCCAGTGCTTTCGGCGCCTGAGGAGGGTCAGGCTTTTGCCCAGGAGGCCGGGAAGTAGGGGGCGCGGGGTGGCGGTGGAAAATGATTGAGAACTTCGCTGCCTAATTGCTGGGTGAGCGATGTTGGTCACTAATTAAAAAAAAAAAAAGTTAAAAAAGATCTGACTTGCACAGCTCGGACGAAGGGCGTTGTTTTCCAGTCCACATCTTCTGTACCTCTTGGTGACATTTATTCCTTTGGCCTAAGAAGCCTTCTGCCTTCACCTTTTCTCAAAGAATAACAGTGCTGCTTTGCAAGGTAACCTCCCTGCTCATATTATTTCCCCAATCAAGTTTCTGGAGACTTCCTGAATAGATTCTGGGAGAAACAGTTATTTTTGCCCAGTCTCCCCCACCCCAAAGGAAGGGTGAGAAATCAGTGTGAGAGGGGTGAGGCACATAAAGGAAATGACACTACATCTTAAAGCCAAGAAATGGATATCTAGTTCTTTGTCCAAGTTTACTTTTTAAACCTTTGTTGGTAAAAGTTTGGAGCCTCAAATACAGAATTTCAAAATGCGAAGACTGAAGAATACACATTCTTCATTTGGTGAATATTCTACCATTTGGTGATATTCCACGAATGTAATGAAGAAACATCTTCTTAGGGCCTTGCTCAGTCTGCCTCTTGTGGACACTGAAAGTGTCCACCGCACTTGGTCAGGCTTTGGGAATCGCCCTAATAGAATTCACAGGAGAGAGGGATTTCTGACCTCGAGAGTAGGGGAGGTCCTCCTGACTTTTGAGACCGAAAGTGTCTCAAAAGGTTTACTTAAGAAATGATTAGCAGAAGTTTGTCTCATGAGCCGTAGGACTAATGACCGCAAAGAACACTTCATTCTACCTTAGAAGACAGTTCTAGTCAAGTGTTAATTTATTATTTAAAAAGTCCATGGACCTAGGAACAGAAATCAGATTAGGGGGACTCTAATCATCTCCCTACCCAAGAGGACCTGGGGGAGAGGGTGGAATGGGGAGTGACTGCTCAATGGGTTCCAGGTTTCCTCTTGGGATGATGAAAACGTTCTAGGACTAGAGAGTGGTGATGGCTGCACACATTGTGAATGTGCTAAACGCCACTGAATTGCACGTTTTAAAATGGTTAAGATGATGCGTGTTACATGTATTTTACGACAGTGAAAATGTCACAGACCATTTAAGAATTATTAATAGCCATTAATTGAATACTTTTTATGCTCTAAGTGCTTTTTGTGGATGGTCTTTGGTTAAGCCTCATTTTTGAGGTAAACACTGTTCTTTCACCCCATGATAAGGAACCTGAGGCAGAGAGGTTGACAGCTTCAGGTGGTAGAGCTGGTGTTGGAATCTAGGCAGCCTGAATGCAGAACTCTTACCTGCTTCCTTATGTTGCTACTTGGTGAGATACGTCAGTGTATCTTCTCTACTAAGCATTTCACACTGAGTTTGGACCTAATACTTGGGTCACCAGCATTAAAATAAGGTGGAGTAGAATGGAGAAAATCAGTCCATCATATGTAGTAAGGGTAAATGTTTTGAGAAGCTTACAAGTAGGTTTTATAGGTATGATTTTTTCTGGTATGTACTGGCTCCGGTTGTAGAATGTAGTATTTCTTGTATTTGTTGTGGTCAAAAGTTTGAAAGCCTCTGTCTAGAGGATCACACTTAAGGACTTAATATTGATTTCTTAGAGGTACATAAATAGAAGACAGACAGGAGAGGGTGACAAGGATGATGCTGAACTTAAAGGAATGAACCTGAAATGGTGGTGGTCCAGGCCTTGGACCAACCTGGGTGGGAGAAGGAAGGATACTTTAAATCTATAGAAAATACAGAAGTAAGTAATAGAGAAAACACTCCTACCCAATCCCTAATTTTTATTTCTTTAGAGAGTATAAGTCAATGACCACTATAGATTATTTTGGATAGAAGCAAACTTCTTTGAAACTGTCACTTTTCTATGCTTGTAGATAAGATAGTTAACATCTTTTATATCTCTGTATATTAATTACTTGTTACTAGTGTTGACTTAAGTTTTTTAAAACATAAAATAAATAAAATAAGTTGGTACTTTACATTCCCCAAATTATTTTTTTTAGCTCCTCTTGAGTGAATTGATGCTAATTTCTGATGTTTGGGGAATTTGTCAGTTCTCCCTGCACTGCAGTGTATTTTCATGACCCTTGCGTGGTACAACTTTCTTTACTTTCCAGTATGTACCTCATTATGGGTGCATCTGTGGTCACCTGTAATGGGGCTCTGTCAAGGTTGTGCAAGTCTCCTGGTTATTGTTCACCACTGGGCTGTAGCTTGTAGTGGAGGGAGGGCTGGAAGAAGACACGATCACCTCTCCCAGGAATGGCTGTCCTTTGAATAGCATCACAGGGTAATCCTTGGACCAGCTCATCTTTATCTGTTGCTATCCCATTTCAATTTAACCATATCCTAGTTCTCTTACGTATTCAGAGAACCTTTGATGAGATCTTCTTTTCTATATATTTCCTGTATTTCCACTATTTTTTAAATTCAGAATCCTAATTAAATTGGAGGGTCTGCTGTTGCCTGAGGTCTTTGATCTTCATGTTCTTGTGTCTGACCCTTCTCTTTCCCTGTCCTCTCCTGGGTATAAATAGGAACAACCTCTTAGATAGTATTATCTATCAAAGGTTAAGTGAATGTAACTTGTCTCATCAGTTGTCCTTTTTATAAGTTTATGGGAGTACACAAGAGTCTTGAGTCTTCTGTCACATTTCTAGTTGAAGTAGGTTTTAGCTTGTCTTATCCAGGATGCCAAGGCAGTTTTCATAAATCAAGTTGACAGTGTCCCAAATTTGGGAAGCCTGTGAGCCTGTATATAATGCAGGAAGAGGAGATGGTATCACAGGTGATGGACTTCTTATAAATTTATTTATTTTATTTTTTAAATTTATTTTTCGCTGTGTTGGGTCTTCGTTGCCGTGTGCGGGCTTTAGTTGCGGCGAGCTACTCTTCATTGCAGTGCGCAGGCTTCATTGCGGTGGCTTCTCTTGTTGCGGAGCACGGGCTCTACGCACGCGGGCTTCGGTAGTTGTGTCACACGGGCTCAGTAGTTGTGGCACACGGGCTTAGTTGCTCTGCGGCATGTGGGATCTTCCTAAACCAGGGATCGAACCCATGTCCCCTGCATTGGCAGGCGGATTCTTAACCACTGCGCCACATGGGAAGTCCCAGTGATGGACTTCATGACTGTTTCCCCACCCTGCCTCAACCATGTTCACTACAAGATGACAACTATTCTGTAAAGCTAAAGCGAGGTAATTAGGTAGTTTATTTACACAAAAATGAGTCTTAGCCACTTCATACTGAAATGTGCCAGCACTCACAAAAGGTTTTTCTTTTTGAATCATGGACGTCTGTGATTTACCAAATCAGACTGCCATGATGAACTAAGAATTGTAACAACTTCTAAGATGTGATAATACTTATTTATCATAGCCTCCCATATTGTGGGCAAAAGGTAAGTTTATGTCCCATGTTTTAAAGTAGGTTGTAGAAAAGTTAATCTCATTATTGAGAGGTGCTATTTTAGAGGTGTATAGTTCATTTAAATCTTGATTCACTAATAAGCTTCATTTTCATTTTGTTAATGAATACTTCTTACATAGGACTTAGTTCTGTGTATTGCCAGAAAAGGTACTATGAATAAAGAAGAAAAAATAACAAGACCATTGAAGTTTATGACCGGAACTTGGGAGTAGTCAAAGTTGATTAAAGCTGTTAAGAGTCATTGAGAATGGAGGAGAAAATCTAGTCTTACTAGTTTCTTTTAAAAATGTATTATCAGGGGCTTCCCTGGTGGCGCAGTGGTTGAGAGTCCGCCTGCCGATGCAGGGGACACGGGTTTGTGCCCCGGTCTGGGAGGATCCCGCATGCCGCGGAGCGGCTGGGCCCGTGAGCTATGGCCGCTGAGCCTGCGCGTCCGGAGCCTGTGCTCCGCAACGGGAGAGGCCACAACAGTGAGAGGCCCGCGTACCGCAACAACAACAAAAAGAAAGTACCACAGACTGGACTGTTTAAACAACAGAAATCTATTGTCTCACAGTTCTGGAGACTAGAAGTCTGAAATCAAGGTATTGGTGGAACCATACTCCCTCTGAAAATCACAGGGAATGGGGAGGGGAGTGCGGTCCTTCCTTGCCTCTTCCCAGCTTCAGGTGGTAGCTGTCAATCCTTGGTGTTCCTTAGCTTGCAGCTGCATTACTCCCATCTCTGCTTCTGTCCGTGTCCAAATTTCCCTCTTTTAAGGACATCAGTCACATAGGAGTGAATCCACTTTACACCTGTATGCCTTATCTTAATTTAGCTAATTACGTTACTCTATTTCCAAGGTCACTTTCCAAGGTACTGAGCTTTAGGACTTCAACTTAACCTTCAACACAGTTTAACCTATACCAATGTTAAATGCTATTATTCATAAGACTGACTGGGAACTTTATAATTTCATTTAATTTATTCACTGAGTGCCAACCACTGCGCTGAATGCTGGGAAACAGGCTCAGCAAAACCAGATATGGTTCCTTCCCTCATGGAACAGACAGTCTATTAGACTAAAACAGATATTCATCAGAATCACATGAATGAGTGTGATTATAGATGGAGAAATCTAGTGATAAAAAGAACACAGCTCAGTGAGAGCATTTACCAAAGGAACTTGATCTATGCTAGGAGATGGGAAGTGTGGATGCTTGAGCTGACATCTGAATAACAACGAACACTCCTGATTACTGTGTGCTGAGCACAGTTGTGAGTTCTTTGCATGTATTGCCTCACTGATCCTCACAATAACCCTACGGGGTAGGTAATATTAGCCGTGTTTTTAGGGATAAGGAAACTGGGGCACAGAGAGAACTTGCACAAGATCATATCTGAAAAGTAGCAGCACTGGGAGAATGATAGAGAATGAGAATCATCATAATCTCTCATAGTCTATTTAATTTTAATCATAATATTTTACTGATTTATTTGAATCAACTCCCCTCCCCTTCCCTTTTTGTATCTTCTCTGCTGTTTTCTTTTCTTTTCTTTTCTTTATTTTTGGCTGCATTGGGTCATCGTTGCTGCATGCAGGTTTTCTCTCGTTGCAGGGAGCGGGGGCTACTCTTCATTGCAGTGCGTGGGCTTCTCATTGCGGCGGCTTCCCTTGTTGTGGAGCACAGGCTCTGGGCACATGGGCTTCGGTAGTTGTGGCACGTGGGCTCAGTAGTTGTGGCTCGTGGGCTCTAGAGAGCAGGCTCAGTAGTTGTGGCGCATATGGGCTTAGTTGCTCCGTGGCATGTGGGATCTTCCCGGACCAGGGCTTGAACCCGTGTCCCCTGCATTGGCAGGCGGATTCTTAACCACTGCGCCAGCAGGGAAGCCCTCTGCTGTTTTCTTTGTCCAGCTCTAGAAACTCTTCTATGCCTGGGCATTCCCCCACTGACTCATTTGCAGTATACCTCTATTTGAGTCCAGTATTTGGTTGAGTCAGGCTGCAGTAATAAAATTTGCCAGGAGAGGGCAACTATCTAATCTTTGATGAATCCTAGGTTATGAATCCTAGATTATATGAACAATTCATAAGTCCAGCTTATGTAATGAATATGTTCCCTATGGTTATACATTCTCTACAGAGTTTAGGGCAATTAGATGGAGGGATAATTTAGATTGGGGTTAATCAAAGATTGTCTGAATCAAGGTAAATTTGTTATACTCAAGATTGAGAGGACATTTACTCACTAGAATTTGGTTCTATTATAGCCTCAGTCACAGTTTTTTAGAAGAAGGACTGTCTGTACTCACCTTTGAATGCCTAGCAAATTGCCCAGCACATGTAGATGACTTGATGAATGTTTGAATTAATTTCTTAAAGACAAGGATACCTTCTTGGGACTTCCCTGGTGGTCCAGTGGTTAAGACTCTGTGCTCCCAATGCAGGGTGCCCGGGTTTGATCCCTGGTCAGGGCACTAGATCCCGCATGCCGCAGCTAAGAGCCTGCATGCTGCAGCTAAAGATCCCGCAGGCCGCAACTAAGATTCCATATGCAGCAACTAAGACCTGGCGCAGGCAAATAAATAAATATTGAAAAGAAAAAAAGACAAGGACCCTTTCTTAACACTTGTCTTTCTTCTACCACAGTGCTCTGTGCATAGGTGCTCAATAAATGCTGGCTTTTTTATACACTAAAGAAAAACGTAGGGGATTAGCTTTATGGAAAAGCCATGGAAGTTATTTCTACTGGATCTCCTGAACACTTCTCTTCTAGGCCAGAGGTCATCCTTTAGACATCTTTGTGTCCTTCATAGAGTCCTGTGCCTGTAGAAACTCACCTGTTTGGCGAGATGGCTTCTTCTATATCCAGTCAACATATTATTCCAAGGTATCAATTGAAGCAACTGGGGTGTTTCCCTGGCACATCAAAATTCTCATGGGGAAGAATCTCTAGAAAATCTGTCAGGACTGCAGTTTTTAAATTATTGTAGAAGTGTTCAAATGTACACAAAATTAGAATAGTATAATGAGTTTCTATGTGCCCATCACCCAACCTTTAACATAAACATAGGTTTGCTTTGTTCCTCTTGTCACACACCTTCCCCCACTGAATTATTTTAAAGCAAATCCTAGATATGTCACTTCATTGATAAATACTTTACTATATCTTGAAAATAGAGACTTAAAAATATTATCATACTTGAAATCAACAGTAATTCCTTAATAGAAAATATCTAACCAATATTTACAGTTCTTTGATTTTTCTCACAGGTATCTCTTTACAAATTGGTTTGTTTGAATAAGGATTCAGACAAGATTCACGTATTATATTTGATAAATGTCTTCAAGTTTTTAAAAAATTTGTTAGTTTGGTATTCTTTTTTATCCCCTAACAATTTGTTGAAGAAACAGGGTCATTTGTCCTATAGAATTTCCCACATTCTGGGTTCTGCTCGTTATTTTTCTCACGATTTAATTTAACACGTTCCTTTAGCTCCTGTGTTGCTTATATACTAGCAGTTAGATTTAGACGCTTGCCTTCCTGCTTCTCCCCACTCCCACCCCCACCAAATAACTCTTAAATGTAGTCAAGAATACTTCATAGGTGGTGACATGTGCTTCCATCAGTAAGCAGTTAAATATCTAGTTGTCTTTTTGTGATGTTATAATCGATTAGCTTTAAGTGTTATCAGCCGAAGTTGTCCATTACAGAGCTTTTCACCAGCATTTCACTTGACTTTAGAAGCCATTGGTGATTGCCTAGATCCAGTATTTTTTAGAAGTTGAAAAATAATGATGTTTGGTTCTTTAATTCCTTCTGAATTTATTAACTGGAGTTCTTCTATAAAGAAGATATATGGGAACTCTTTAGGCCATCTTTGCAACTATTCAGTAAGTTTAAAAGTATTTTAAATAAAGCTTAAAGATATATAAGGTTGTTAATTTCTCTAATATAATTCTTTAATTCTGCACTGGAGATTGACCTAATTATGCCTCAATCTAGAAGCCATAAAAGAAAATAATTGTTACTTTATATAAAAACTAAGAACTTTTACAGGTCAAATACCAACAGAAATGACAAACTGGGAAGAAATATTTACAATTCATATTGTAGACAACAGGATAATCATACTAATATAAAAGAGATGCTAGAAATTAATGTGAGAGAAAGGCCAAAAACACAATTGAAAAATTGGCAAGACATGTAAGCAGACAATTCACAGGAAAGGAAATACAAATGACTTTTAAATACATGGAAAGATGCTTGACCTCACCTTCAATAAGAGAAATGCACACAGACCACCCAAAGATATACTTTTTCCTTGTTTGATTGGCCAAAGTCTAGAAACTTGATACTGCATTACATTATGGAAGTTATAGGGAAACAAATTTTACTGTTGAGAGTGTAAGCTATCTTTATGGAGGATAATTTGGCAACATCTATTAAATTCAAATACACATATCCTATTTGAAAATCCTGCCTCTGGGAATTGCATACATGAAATGACATATGCTCAAGGTTAGTCACTGCAGCCATGAAAAGAACCATCCTATATGTCTAGTCCCTTAGAATGGCTAAATGATGCAGAGGAGTTATGTTGGGGGGGACAATAAAATGTTTATATTGACATTAAGAATTGGAGGATACACAAGTGGTTATATGTTAATCAGGGATATGAACTGGGCAGATGGCAGACCAGAGTAGAAGCAAGACTTTTCACTATATTTTCAGTTTGTTATTTTTGAAGTATGTACATGTATTTTCAGATAGATAAATTAAAAACATGTGACAAAGTTGTTTCAAATCTAGGAGCAAAGGAAATACAACTTTTTAAGGGCTAGCTAATAAGAAAAATCTGGTTACTGAAAACCTTTACCCTGGAATTAGAGAAAAATAGTTAGATGTATATATTTGCAAGCCTGATCTTCATTGTGATCCATATAGTGTAAAGAAAGAGACTGAGTTTGAATGTGACCTTGTCCCTTAACTATCTGTATAATTCCTGGCATGTCTCCAAACTTAATTTTCATCTTTCTCTTTTTATAAAGAATGGTAATACCTGCTTTGCCTGGGCTCTTACAAGAATTAAGAAGGTATGCGAAAAGCACCTGATGCTTAATATATTCCTTCTTTTGTGATGAGGAAGAACTATGGGGTTGGATTAATTGGAAAGTGTTCTAAGAATGTGGGATACTCTGGAGCCCTGAGCCACCATGGAAAAAATCCAGTTACTCTGAGGCTGCCATGCTGTGAGGAAGCTCTGCCACATGGCCAGGCCACAACTGGGTGTTCCGGCTGATGGCTTTAGCTGGGGTCCCACCCAACAGCTAGCACCAAACACTAGACATGTGAGTAAAGACTCCTCCAGGTGATTCCAGTCCCCAGCCAACTAGTCATCCCCACTGAGCCCCAGACATTGTGGACCAGAGGCCAGTCATCTCTCCTGTGCCTTGTCTGAATTCCTGACCCACGGAATCCCAGGACATAATAAAATAGTTGTACACCACTAAATTCTGGGATGTTTTGTTATGCACCAAAAGCAACTGGACCAGATTTTGAGATGAAGGTGGTTAGAATTTGCATTTGTGCAGAGGAAAAGGGAGTGACTTAAACAGGCCAAGAGATAGCATGGTGGTTTAAGGCTAGAAATTCAAATTTGTGAATTATTGGTATAAATCTGAGAGTTAAGCTTGGAGAGTGCCTGAGCTCCTCAAAGGAGTGAGAAGAGGAGATGTCAGCATTCCGACACTAAGGAGAGTGAGAGAAGAACCAGCAGAGACTGCCCGAAAGGTAGATGTGAGAGGCAGGAGATCCAGGAGTGTAAGTGTTGGCAGAAAATGGTTTTAAAAGGAATGTGGAACAGAAGGAAAAGGTCCCGAGACATAGTAGACTTGAGTCAGATTGCCTGGCTTCAAATCCTGTTACTGACCAGCTGTGCCTTAATTGCTTCATCTGTAAAATGGGGCAGTTAATAGTAATCATCCATCTTATAGGGTTATTGTGAGGATTAAGTGAGTTAGTACATATAAAGTGCTGAGAGAAATGCCCAGCATGTATGAAGTGCTATAGACATTTTGTCTGTGTTAGCAGTGAGTACTGAGATTTTATTTGAAGGTGTTGTTAGTAGTTTCAATAGCTTAATGTGCTCAGAAGCCAGACTGTAGGACTTTAGGGAGTAATATAACAAATTACAGAAAATAAGAAATTTTTTGAGGGTATTTTTTCCTGACTGGTAGGATCATGTGAGCTTCCCCTTGGTGTGTATCAAGGCAGCAATGTGCTGGTTGCTGGTGAATGAAAGTGGTAGGTGTTGAAGAGAAGAGTATGGGCACCCAAACCCTGGGAAGTGGGCCAGGTTGTGTGCGTGTGATCTCATATGATTCTCCTGTCAACTTGGAGGCTGTACTCATTATAAAGAGTTGGAAACTGAGAGGCCTCTGGTCAAGTCACTTGCCAGAGGGCACAGAGCAAAACCCAGGTGTGTGTGATGACCGTGATCATGTTCCAGTAGACACCGTGCCCCTTCAGGTTTTAAGTGCCTATGTTACATTTTCATATGAAGATCCATTTAAGATGTGAGCAGTGTAATCCATAGGCATTCTGTTTTTCTGCTTGAATTCTAGCAAACAGAAAGCCAAGTAGTTTTAGTTTGAGGCATTTCTTAACATCCTGACTTTAAGATAGTTCATGAAATTTTTAATCAGGGGAATTTGTGAATAATTGCAAAAAAATTTAGCTGAATTACATTCAGTTCAAAGGTGGATTAATAACTAACAAACTTTTCCCCACTTAATCTTTTTTTGTTGTTGTTGCGGTACGCAGGCCTCTCACTGCTGTGGCCTCTCCCGCTGCAGAGCACAGGCTCCGGATGCGCAGGCTCAGCGGCCATGGCTCACGGGCCCAGCCGCTCTGCGGCATGTGGGATCTTCCCGGACCGGGGCACAAACCCGTGTCCCCTGCATCAGCAGGCAGACTCTCAACCACTGCGCCACCAGGGAAGCCCTCCCCACTTAATCTTTTGAGGGAGATATTTGAAAACCAAAATTTTATACATTTTGTCTAAAGCACATTTAATTATATTTTGATCATTTATACTTTACAAATGTGAGTCTGTTTTAATGGTTTTACTATTTGGAAACTTCAGTTCTGTTTTAAATCTTTGTTTTTAGGGTTTGTACTTTTTCTTAAATGCAGTTATAAATTCTTAATCTTTCCTTTTATTTAAAGTAATTTTTTCTGTAACTACAATGGTATGTAAGTTTGAGATACAATTTATTTTATCTTCTCTTTGAATAATTAGGCAAAATAATACAACATAATTATGTTGTATCTCTACCAACTTACCCAGTTGTGTTTCCTACAGCATGTTTCCAACTGTGTTGAAGTGCATACAGTTGAATGTTATATATTCTTTTTTTTATTTGTTTGCTTTAAAGCATGCACGACATAAAGTTTACCATTTTTAAGTATATAGTTCAGTGGCATTAAGTACATTCGCATTGCTGTGCGACCATCACCACAGTCTATTTCCAGAACGTTTTCGTTATCCCAAACTGAAACCATATTCATCAACCAATAACTCCCTGGTCCCCTTTTCTCTCAGCCCTTGGTAACCTCTGTTTTACTTTCTGCATTTGAGTATTCTAGGGACCTCATATGAGTGGAATCATATCATTTTGTCCTTTGTGTCTGGCTTATTTCACTTAGCATAATGTCTTCAAGGTTCGTCCGTGTTAAGAGCATCGTTTTAAAGTTAGAAAAGAACCGTTTGGTCCTTGTTTGAGCCAGTAACTCATCTGTAGAATGTTGTATGTTCTTAAATTTGTAAGTATTTTATTTTCTTATTTTAAGAAATCTTTAGAATTGAAGATATATTAGCTGTGTGCATATTTATTTATCAAACATCAGGCCTGTGAATGACCCTGAGCTAACTGTTAAAAGGGAAGCAAAACTGGTTGGCATTGGCTTGGCCCTCAGGGAGCCTCTGGTCTGTGCTAGCCGGGACCAGCACTAAGTTCCTGCAGAGAGGAGCAAGTGGGGTCCTGTGTGGTCAGAAGGAAGGTGGGTTCTTATGGTAGAGAGACTTGAAACCACAGATGACTATGGAGGAGGTAGATTTTGAGCTGAACCTAGAAGGAAATTCATTTTGAATTTTTTTTTTAAACAAATAGTCCGTGATAGTTAAGAGAAGATTACTCTCTTAGGTGTTCTGGAATAAAAGGAATACACTAATATTCATAGTTTTGTGTACCACAGAGTTAAAATTAAATGACGCTTTCAAAGCAGGTTTATTTTAAACTTTTTAAAGATCAGCATGGGAAGGCATTAGGGCTGGCTTCTTTCTCTGATGTTTCTAAAGTCCATTTTGACCAGTCAGCCCTTCTAATGAACAACTTTACCTGAACACATGTTGCTTGTCCAGGCTTTATAATCTGGTCGTTCATTTCCTCTTGCAATTCTTCCTTCTCATTAATCCCCTTGGTTACTCGTGCCGCAGGTCCTGACTCTTATACTTCCTGAATATCTCTAGACTCTCTTACCTTCTCTTGCTCTGACTCTTAGTCATCTCTCACTTCTTTACTGGCTGTCTTGCCTCCTAGCTTGTCCTGCTCCCATCCATCAGTGCCAGAGTGATTTTACAGACATCGAGTAGATAGATCTCTTCCTTCCAGAAACACTTGACTGATTTCCTCCTGTCTTTCCTCACCACGGCTGTAATGTTTCGTTGTGTTCCAGCCTCTTGCCTGCATTTTTAAATTCTCTTCCATCACCACCTCCTCACGAGGGCAAGTGAGCATTTTAGTTTAGTGCATAGCTTAGTGCATAGGCTGTTTTGAAAATCCACTCTGTCTCCTTCTCACACTGGAGCTGGAGACTGAGGCAGAAGTCCTACATGAGGCTTGTTCTGCAATATTTGGCCCTTATGCCTGCTCTCTTCCTCTAATTGTTCCTCTTTTTTTTGTTTTTTTTTGGTTTCGGCTGCTAACCATGAGAATCCTCCCCCCTGCCACCTCCACCAGTCAACACCTTTTGCCTCTCTAGAGTTCTGTGAACAGACATCCAGGTTTAGGTGAGGAAATTGGCAGTTGCTGAGTTCTGGGTTGACATTTTTTGAGATCTGGTTGGTCCAGATGCTGTTTCAGTGAAGTTCATGGCTACTGATGTGAGGCATGATCATACATGTATTAGTTTTTATTCTAAATAGGAATCAGAGCCCAGTTCAACAGAGGCCATTGACAAATGTCCCAAACAAGGAATTTGTCACTAAAATAGCTTAAAAGACAATTACACCGATGGTATAGTTTATGCACTCGCAGTAAGATGTTCATGAGCAGTGATGAAGGTACTGGGTGCTGGAGTTCAACTGAGAGGCTGCAAACTCGGCGAGGACTCTGCAGAACTCCAGGCCGCTTTAAGGTAGAGCTGCTGTAGATCACACCTCTCTAGCTGACCACTCCTTCAAGATATAAGTGCTTCTGTTAATGCACAGGCAACTGTGGAGGAGTGCCACTCTGGTTGCCCATCAAAAACAATTTGCCTTTCAGCCATAAGGGTAAGGTGCAGTTAGCTGACAGCCTCCAGCGCCTTCAGGATTTGCCTCAGTGGAGGCCAAGCTTAGCCCATGCTGTTTTTTTTCTCTCATTTTAATATCTAACTCTTTCTATACCCCTCCAACACAATAAACTGAGCCTTTTCAAGGGTGGCCCTTTACAAGTGAAGTAGTTTATAAGAGGGCGACAAGTCTTTTAGCTACATATTTAGCATGTTAGAAATGTTCACTGATATAATATTGATGCTAAGGGTCCGTTGGGTGTTTCTCAAACCATTTTAGTGTTAACAAAGACTCATCCTGGTATAATGGGAAGAACAACTACTCTGGATTAGTCACAGCATCTGCACTAACGAGTTTATGACCCTGCACAAGTCACTTTCAAGACTATTGTGGATCTGGTCTGCGGGGAAAGGCAGTTAGACTAGAGTTGGATTGTCTTGCCAAGGTCTCTGTAGTATGGGCACGCTTGTTGGCATTCTCTCTTTGCTCACTCTGTTGACTTCCAGCAGCTGACAGGTGAGGTCCTAGCAAGGACCTTAGGCTTCTTTTGTTGCTAGAGGTGCTGTTTTCCTTTGAAACATTCAAGCCACACAGATGGTTTCTACGGTAACAGGTCTCTCTTATTTTTCTTGTGACGCAGATTTTTTAAAAGGTTCTTCATCGATATGCTCTTTAGGGTTGGTGATCTTCTAACCTATAGCCCCTTTGCTTGGACAAAACATTTATTTAAAGACTTTCCCCTCAGGAGTATTGTAGACACTTCTCCAAGAAGAGTAAGTAGTTGCTAGTCATACTAGCACTTGAGGTGTCAGTCTATTAATAAAGCTTTTTATCAATTAGAAGAGGCATTGTTGGACTCGTTGGTTAAACGGTAATGCCAATAAAACTGATATTCTGTTAGAATCATGACATTTTATTTTACTTTTTATTATGTAAAATTTCCAAACACAAAAGTAGACAAAATTGTATGAGGGACAGCTGTATACTTACTACCTAGATTCAAAATTCACATTTTATCATATTGGTATGGTCTGTTCTTGTACTGAGAGCAAATCAGAGATGTGTATTTAGAGGTGAAATGTCACCCTTGAAGGTGTTTTTCTTCTTAACCGTTTATACTATCCTATACTAACTAGTAATTCCTTCTTATCATTTAGTACCTGATCTACATTCAGATTTCCCCAGTTGTCCCAAATGTCTTTCACTCATGATTTGTTCAAACTAGGACCCACTCAGTATCCATATGTTTGCATTTGATTGTTAGGTTTAAATCTAGAAAAGTTCCTACTACCCTCCTCCCCCTGATTTATCAGAGATTGTCAGCTATCCTGTAAGATACTCCACCTTTGAGATTTGTGTGATTCTTTTCTTCTTGTTTTCATTTAATTTGTTTCTCTATCCCTCATATTCCTGGAAACTGGAAGTTAGGTCTAAAGACTTGATTAAATTCAGGGAAAACCTTTTTATTAGGAATGCTGTTTTCTTCATGCAATATCACAATCAGGAGAGACACAATATTTGGATCTTGAAGATTGTAAGACTCTAGTTGGTTTGAAATGCTATCTTTTACTGGCTTCCTAGGATAAACTTCCATAGAGAAGTTCCTTTTTTTAAAAAAAAGCCTTTTTATTAGTTTGAAGATTTAATGTGATTCTCCTTTTCCCCTGAAACTGTTCCAGTTTGATTTCGGAAAGTAAAGGTCAAAGTAGCATTAAATTACTGAATTTTCCTGCATATAAACCAAATAAATAGTTGGCTAAACAGTATTTTGTGACTGAGGTGCACCAGCTCTGGGCTCTAGCAGATGGTTGTGATCAGGCCACTCTTCCTAGCTGCTCTCCTGGGCTGGCGGTTAGCTTGACCCTCTCTTCTCCTTCAGCCGCCGTATACATAACTATTGATATTTTATTTTTCTTCTAAAGAATCGGATTTGCTCTCTTCATTTCCTTTGCTGTTCTAGGCCTTGTCACCTCATGGCTGCAGCAACTCGTGATTTGGCTTTCCAGCCACTGGGCTCACCAGGTTCAGACTTCCGGTGGCTGGTGATCAGGCTCTCACCTGGAAGTCAGAGGACAGGGGTCAAAATCCAGCCCTCAGACCAGCAGTTGGCTCTTCTTCAGCAGGCACTTAGTGTTTCCAGATAGAGCATCAGTTTCCTCATCTGTCAAATGAGGATAATAACTTCTGACCAATGCAGAGTGTGGCAGGACTTGAAAGAGGTTATGAACTAAATGTAAATTTTAACTTGAAAAATGCTCTAAAACAGAAGGGAATTTGGTTTCTGCCCAGTGCATGACCCATTCAGGCAGTGTACCTCTCCTTTTATCGTTTCTCACCTCTGTATTTCATCTCATATAGTACCTCCCTTCTTCACGTCCTCTAGAAAACCCTCTCTTCCTTTCCTCGTATCCATCCTTAAGGCCTGGCTCAAATCTTTATCCAATTTAGCCGTATTTCTTCTCCTGGCCCATAATTTTCCCTTTTTGTAAACTGTTGCTTTTGTAGTTTAGCTATAGTCATTATCCAAATATTTTTACACATAGACTTCTTATTTCCTCAGATCTTAAGGTTCTTGAGGTCACAGTCTGATATATTTGCGTCCAGCTTGGAAATTAGTACAGGATTTCTATGAAAACATGATCATGTTACCTTTGAAACTGGTTTCTAGTGCATTGGCTGTGGGGCCAATTGGTGTCTTAAATGGCTGATATTTTTCCTGGGAGATGGGTACAACTTTCTTGTGTGAGGCCGTCCTTCCTCTATGTTTTGCTGGACCATGTGGCCCTCTCTGCCACCCGCTCTGAAGGTGGCTCCAGCTTCTTCCCTTTGTCTCTCCTGGTCACTCACCCCGCCACCTCCAACCTCAGTCTCTCTTCCAGGCCTCCTGGGCAGAGCTCACAGTGTTCCGTGCAAGTTGTCACCCTGTGACTTGGGGACTGTAGTGAGGGTTTATGGTGAAGAATTATATTGCCCACTGTTTGGCCTTGCTGAACAGCAAGTTAGAGCCAGTAGTGGGTCCATTTTCAACCTTCATCCTCTTTCACCCCTTAAAATCCTACGCTCCCAGCTTGACTGGTTATCGGAATCATTTGGGTTTTTAAAAGACGTAATCCTGGGATCACCCCGACACCCAGTGAATCAGACTTTATCAGGGTGGCTTGGGAAGCTGTGTTTTCCAAGGCTCCCTATGATTGGCTGTATTTGGGAGCCACTGTTCTAAAAGATGATCCCTTGTCCCTTCATCATTTGTCATGAATGATAGAGACTTGCACACCCTGCTGGTACTTATTTGTCGGATAGCATTACAAATGGTTCCATGACATCCGTCAGTGTGAAATCTCACGGCATAAGTGAGAGTAGGATGATAAGGGATGAGCCTGTTAAAGGCTTTGAAGCAAATGGATAGTTTATCAGATTGGTGTGCTCTTTCTCTAGAACTGCTGCACACCAGACCGTGTTACCATCTGTTTTGTAAATTCCATTTTCAGTTAAACAGCTGGATTGTGAAAGGTATACAGAATTATCCAATTAAAAAACTAAATTTGGGCTTCCCTGGTGGCGCAGTGGTTGAGAGTCCGCCTGCCGATGTAGGGGACACGGGTTCGTGCCCCGGTCCGGGAAGATCCCACATGCCGCGGAGCGGCTGGGCCCGTGAGCCATGGCCGCCGAGCCTGCGCGTCCGGAGCCTGTGCTCCGCAGCGGGAGAGGCCACAACAGTGAGAGGCCCACGTACCGCAACAACAACAAAAAAAAAACTAAATTTGACAGGTGTGTATTTTTTTTAATGATTCCTTGAATACACTGTGTTTCTTTCTTTAAACAGACTTTTAAGGATCTTATTTTCCACAAATAAGAAACTTTTACCACAGATTTTCAGAGTAGTTAAACTGTGACCAGAATGAGAGTTCTTTGGCTGAGGTAACTTTGAGAGTTAATAGTGTATATGATGGGGAGCCTTCAGTTTTATCCATGAATAAATCTGAATAGTTTAAAACAGGTGCTTTTCTCTTCCTCAGTACAGAAAGCCACTAGCCGTTGCTGTGCACGTCTCAGAAGCTGACCAGGGGAGCGGGAGGGTAATCCTGTTGTAATTTGGCATTGATCTCCAACACTCGCAGACTTGTGCAAACCAGGAACCTGGGAGTCATGTTGAATTCCTTTTTCAAAACCATCCTCTTACTTGTGAGGACCCTGCCACCCAGGGCACAGTCGGCACAGAGCTTGAAAGAGAACTTGGGTCTCTGGACTCTTTTAACTCATTCCTTCTACTTCACCATTACTATACTTCTTGAACTACTGTGCCTGTGGTTCCCTAAGAGCCAGTTAAGTAATTGTGGGTAGAGAGATTTTATGTGCTTCCATTTTCTCATTTCAGTGTTTTAATGTCTTATAGATAAACTGTAACAAACATTACTGTTGTGATCAAGGAAAAGGTCTTAATTAACTTCATATATGAAACTTGTCTCTCAGGGAGAGATGTTGTGTTCATAAAAACGGCTGCTGAGAGGATGGGAAGAGCATACTGCCGCTGTATTTGCTGAAACATGCATATCAGTACTCTTGAGGGCAGCTAGCACATTTATTTCCATAGCCTTGGCAATGTATTTTTTCCCCAGCTTTATTAAGATATAATTGATATGTAACATTGTATAAATTTAAGATGTGCAATGTATTGGTTTGATACACTTATATGTTGCAATATGATTACCACCCTTTTAAGATCTACTCTCTTAGCAACTTTCAAATATTTAATACTGTATTGTTAATTATAATTAAAAAGCTATGTGTTAAATCCCTAGAATTTATTCATCTTCTAACTTGAAGTTTGTACTCTTTGACTAACCTCTTCCAATTTCCTCCACCCTCCCAGCTTCTTGTAACCATTATACTCTGTTTCTACAGGTTCGGCTTTTTTAGATTCCACATGTGAGATCGTACACTGTTTGTCTTTCTCCGTCTGACTTATTTCACTTAGCGTGATGCCCTCAAGGTCCATTCATGTTGTCTTAGCTATATTTTAGTTGCTTAGATGCAACATGGGAATTTATCTCTGCCAAGGATGGCAGGAAGGAAAATTTCCCAAATAACCAAACTTTGACTTTCTTTGCAATGCACTGGATCTTTCCTGCTGACAAACTTGCAGTTTATGAAGTACGTTCATGGAGCATATCAGAGCTGTGCAGCAGCTCTGCCTACTTGAGCAGATGGTGCAAATGGTTGTCTAAAGTCATCTTAGTTTCTATCATTATGTCAGTCTGTGGAATATTCGGTTTCATGCTTATTTTGGCCAGTTTACAAATGTTAGCTCTGTCTTGTTAAGTGCAAAAAGCCGTGCCTGTTGGGATACTAACAAGAGGTGTATTACCATGATGGAAATGAAAGCAGAGATAGTGATTTTCTTTTCTCTTTTAATTTGTTTTAATGTTGCTCGTACTCATAGGACAAACTTTTCAAACAGGAGGTAGAAAGCAAAAAGTTTCAGTGCCACACTCAGGGCAGAAGCCTTTGTTTTAATTGCAGGGTGTGATTTAGGGAGGTTTCTGAAGGCGTTTGCAGCATTGCGTGAAGCAGGCTGTGTCTTTCCTGTGGAATCCTTCTCTAGCCCCAGTCTTGTGCAAGGGTAACCTCAGTTGCTTGCTTTTCTTTCAGGAAAAAAACAAAACACCAGCATGTGTAAGAACTCCTCAGTTTAAAAAATCTTTTTTTATTAATGAAATATCTCAAATATACAAGAAAAGGTATAAAGAACTAATTTAGCCAACATTCATCCAATTTTAGCAAACCTTAATATTTTGCTATAATTGCTTTAAAAAATACAGATAAAGCTCATAGTTATCTCTTTCTGATCCTGCTAGCCTCCCTGTGCAGAGTTAACCACTATCCTGAATGTGATCTCTTACTCTCATGCCTATGTTTTTACTTTCATTTTATGTGTGTGTCCACAAACAACAGGTAGTATTGTTTCTACTTCATTTAAATGGACATACTCTTGTCAATGAAAAAAATTAATCAATAGTCAATCTAAGTAAGAAATGGAAAATTTTATTTGAGCCAACCTGAGGATTATAACCTGAGGGACAGTCTCTCAGAGAACTTTGAGAACTGTTCTGAAGCGGTAAGCGGGGAGGTCAGTACATATGTGATTTTGACAAGGGATAATCAAGCACACATCTTGGTCGGAGGTTACTGCTACTCACAAGGAAGAGATACCTTAGTTAATGGTTTTAGTGCTTTTCTAAGTAAGATGTATAATTGTTCTTCTGATGCACATTTAAATTCCTAATATTTGTTATTACCAATAATGTTGCAATGAGAATTCTTATGTTCCCTTGGCCACATGAGTTTCTTTGGAGTCTTCTAGTTTAAGGAAGTAAATCACAGGATAAAGACTGAGATATTAATTAGATAAAATGGAAGATCTCTGTTTAGCTCTGGCTCTGTGCATGGTGTGTAGGGTATTGTGTGGAAACTCCAAAGCCTTCAGCTACAACACTTACCTCCAAGGTTGGGAGAAATCAACACAGATAAGTGGTACCAGGAAGTACAATGAAGTAAGTACTCTATGCTGGTTGAGGCAGCTCTAATGTTAGAGGGTTTGGGCCAGTGATTCAGATCTTTCTCCACTAAATAAGGTGGGCTTATCTTTGTTAGCCCCTTGAGTTGATTTAATTCCAGCCAAGAGCAAAGAGGCCTGATGCCTTGTTAGGTCTCACTCTCTGCGTCTTGTTCTCTCTTAATTCGAAAACCAGTAAGCAGACCCCATTCTCTCTTTCCTGTCCCTTAGGCTGGACGCATGTTCAGCATTCCAGGTCTTCTTCCATTGTCTAAATGCTGTCCTCCAGGAAGATGGATCATCTGTGCAATTCTGACTTCCTCAGAGATCTCTAATTTTTGGTGCTGATCACAAAACATCCAGGATAGTGCTAATTACTGTTAACACTCATGCAAAAGAAAGTTCCTTAGATATAATTTTCCTTTTGTGTGGAATTTCCCCTAGGAGTTTCCTTTTACCCCAGCAGAAACAGGTCTGTGTTCCTTAATATATATGATGTATCAGTAGGAGCATTTTCAAGATGTAAAGATTCTATGTAGCAGCACAGAACATGGAATACCTCAAAACAGCGGCTCTCAAAGTGTGGTTCCCAGACCAGGAGCATTAGCATCTTCTGGAAACTTGTTAAAAACGCAAATTCTCAGGCTCACCCAAACCTCCTAAATCGGATGCTCTGGGGGTGGGGTCCAGGGATTTGTGTTTTAACAAGCTCACTGGGGGAGTCAGAACTTCTGCTTTAGAGGGTGCTTAAATACTTTGGGTCATTCGTGGGCCTGCCTTAATGCACTTTCAGGAAGGGACAAAATGCTTGAGGGGTGGCTGCCCAGCAGGGTTGTTTGTTGTCATTGCTTAGTCATTAATGACATGAGAAAGGTATACTTTTATACTTTTTGTGTGTGGTGTTGTTATAGATAGGCCTTCAACTTTTGGAGGTGGCTTTGGTTTCTTTTGTTGGTTATGACCAACAGTGGGAAATAGAATACCATAAATCCTTGTTTCCAGGGTTACCTCCTTGCTGCTGATAACAGACAGGAAATTAAAACAATCCATGATAGTGTTTTGTTCTTGTTAGCCACAGATGGTAGCTTTCAGATAATGTTGGAGCAAAACATAAATAAATATAGCAGGGAGACTTCATTACTGAAGAAAAATGATTAGACTGGGTCAAGTTTATAGTCTGGATCCATTTTAATGAAATAGGACAGAGGCAAAGCATCAATGCTCCATTATCGCACAAAGCATCACAACGTATGGGGTCGCTAGTTGTTTTCTTTTCAGTTTAGTTTTGAGTATGTAAAACATTTACATGATTTCAAAGTCAAAATTATGTAACAAATTTTATTCAAAGATGTCTCATTTTATCATATCCCTTTTTGCCTGTTCTTTTAGTCCTTTATGGGTAATCATTTTTATTTGCTTTTTGATTTATTCTTCTAGTGTTTCCTTTTGAAGATAAGCATATATATGTGTGTATATGTTCGTATCTCCTTTCGACTTTTACACAAAAGATTTCATAATATACCACAGCTTTTAAACTTTTCTTGTTTTTTTTTTTTTATTTTTTGGCCACACTGCGCGGCACACAGGATCTTACTTCTCCAACCAGGGATAGAACCAGTGGCCCTGGCAGTGGAAGTGTGGAGTCTTAACCACTGGACTGCCAGGGAAGTCCCTTATGCCACAGTTTTTTTTTTAAGTTAGCTCTATTAAGGTGTAAGTTATATTCAATAAAATTTACCAACTTTATGTGCACAATTTTAATTTTGACAAACTCATAGCCACCAGTACAACGAAGGTTTAGATGGTTTCCATCAACCAAAAAAAAATGTCTTCATATCTTTTTGCAGCCAATCCTCTGTGGTCTCTGGTAAACTTTCTGTCTGCTTTCTATCACTATATTTGCTTTTCCTAGAATCTCACATAGTTTTTTGTGTGTGCAGGTCTTTGACTTCTTTTACTTAGTATAATTCTTCGGAGGTTCAACCATCTTAGTACATGAATCATTATTTTATCCCATCTTATTGCTGAGTAGTGCTCCATTGCTTATATATTCCAGTTGATGGGCATTGTTCTGTTGTGTGTTTTTTTTAAATTAATTTATTTTTAAAAATTTATTTATTTATTGGCTGCATTGGGTCTTTGTTGCTGTGCACAGGCTTTCTCTAGTTGCGGCGAGCGGGCGCTACTCTTTGTTGCGCTGTGCGGGCTTCTCATTGTGGTGGCTTCTCTTGTTGTGGAGCACGGGCTCTAGGTGCATGGGCTTCAGTAGTTGTGGCTCGTGGGCTCTAGAGCGCAGGCTCAGTAGTTGTGGCGCACGGGCTTAGTTGCTCCGCGGCACGTGGGATCCTCCTGGACCAGGGCTTGAACCCGTGTCCCCCACATTGGCAGGCGGATTCTTTTTTGTGTGTGTGGTACGCGGGCCTCTCACTGTTGTGGCCTCTCCCGTTGCGGAGCACAGGCTCCGGACGCACAGGCTCAGCGGCCATGGCTCACGGGCCTAGCCGCTCTGCGGCATGTGGGATCTTCCCGGACCAGGGCACGAACCCGTGTCCCCTATATCGGCAGGCGGACTCTCAACCACTGTGCCACCAGGGAAGCCCATGGCAGGCGGATTCTTAACCACTGCGCCACCAAGGAAGTCCCTCTGTTGTGTTTTTTAGAAGTTTTTATTCTGAAATAATTTTAGACTTACAGAATAATGATAAAAATAGTAAGAGAGATTCTCTATATACCCTTTCCCAAGCTTCCTCTAATGCTAACATCTCCCATGGCCGTGGTGCAATCATCAACACTATGAACGAAACTACAGGCTTTATTTGGATTTTAGTTTTTCTGTTGCTTTTACTTGTCATGTGTCTTTAGTCTCCTCTAGCGTGGACAGTTCCTTAGTCTTTCCATGTCTTTTTTTTTTTTTTTTTTTGCTGTACGTGGGCCTCTCACTGTTGTGGCCTCTCCCGTTGCGGAGCACAGGCTCCGGACGCACAGGCTCAGCGGCCATGGCTCACGGGCCTAGCCGCTCTGCGGCATGTGGGATCTTCCCGGACCAGGGCACGAACCCGTGTCCCCTATATCGGCAGGCGGACTCTCAACCACTGTGCCACCAGGGAAGCCCATGGCAGGCGGATTCTTAACCACTGCGCCACCAAGGAAGTCCCTCTGTTGTGTTTTTTAGAAGTTTTTATTCTGAAATAATTTTAGACTTACAGAATAATGATAAAAATAGTAAGAGAGATTCTCTATATACCCTTTCCCAAGCTTCCTCTAATGCTAACATCTCCCATGGCCGTGGTGCAATCATCAACACTATGAACGAAACTACAGGCTTTATTTGGATTTTAGTTTTTCTGTTGCTTTTACTTGTCATGTGTCTTTAGTCTCCTCTAGCGTGGACAGTTCCTTAGTCTTTCCATGTCTTTTTTTTTTTTTTTTTTGCTGTACGTGGGCCTCTCACTGTTGTGGCCTCTCCCATTGCGGAGCACAGGCTCCGGACGCGCAGGCTCAGCGGCCATGGCTCACGGGCCCAGCCGCTCCGCGGCATGTGGGATCTTCCCGGACCGGGGCACGAACCCGCGTCCCCGGCATCGGCAGGCGGACTCTCAACCACTGCGCCACCAGGGAAGCCCTCCATGTCTATTTTTAAATTATTTATTTATTTTTTTGGCCACGCCGCGTGGCCTGTGGAATCTGAGCTCCCCGACCAGGGATTGAACCTAGGCCCACAGCAGTGAGAATGCGGAGTCCTAGTCACTGGACCACCAGGAAATTCCCTCCATGTCTTTTTAAAAAGAGTTCTTCTTTAGATATTTTGTAGAATGTCCCTCAATTTGTGTGGTGATTAGACCGCAGTTACAGATTTTGGGGAAGAATTCCACAGAGGTGATGTGCCCTTCTCATGGTCTTATGTCAGGAGCTATATGATATCAGTATGTCTTATTACTGGTAAAGTTAACCTTAATTATTTGATTAAAGTAGTGTCTGCCAGGTTTCTCCATAGTAAATTTATTACTTTTCCTTTTCTGCAGTCTGTTCCTTAGAAGCAAATTATTGCTTTTTAAATTCTGGTGTACATCAATGTGCATGGGAACATAGTAGCAACTCTCTTAATCTTAATTATAGTAATAGTAATAATATTATCTATCGCATACCCCACCTGCATATTTCTAAACACAAGTGGATTATCTCATTTAATCCTCAGGATACCTCTCTGAAGTAGATACTTTTTTCATGCCCATTTTATAGCTGAGAAGATTGAGGCACAGAGTGCCTTGCCCAAGGTTCTGCAGTTAGCAATGGAGCCAGATGCTAACATAAGCCTAACTTGAGGGCCAGCATTTAACACGTGCCATATGGTTGTTGTCAGAGCTTAGAATGGGGATGCTCTCATTTTTTGCCAGAGAAAACAAACGAACACTTCCTATATTTGACAATTCTCTTTTGTTCTTTAAGAAAAATTTTTTTGTTTTTACTTTCAGGAAGATTCCTTGTGTGACTAAAGATTTTATTTAGTCAGCTATGCATGGCAGTAACATTACATTAAAATCATGGAGAACTCCAAGATACTCTGGGGAGCACTGAGGATCTAGTTTTGGACTTCTTTCAAAAATAGGACTGAAGGTTAGGACAGAGTATTCAGAAGAGAAAACTGCTTTTGGAGGAGTATTTACTTAAAGAATGGCCCTGTGCCTTTTCCTCCCTGGATTTTTTTAGCCTCTCTTAACCAGGGTGTCATGTTTATCTCTGTGTCCAAACCCCACATGTTCACTTTTGTTTACCACACTAATAACTGCTGTATCACACAGTCAAATATGTCTCTGAATAGCCTAAATCGGGGGATGACAACTGTGGTTAACTGATAACTCAATATCTGTGAGCCTCTCTTCTGGTAGCAACGGAGCCACTGAAGGTCAGGCTGTGTGGGTGGACATTTGCACATCTTCCCTGTGACTCACTCAGCAGCCTGCCTTTCCAAGGGGAAATAGCAGTATGTGGCTACAAAGCTCTGTTCATCTCTTCCCTTCTGTCTCATGCTGTGTAGATTGGGTATCCCCAAATCCTTGAAATCACATACCTAGATGACTTGAATGTATCTAGTCTGCCAAGCTGTTCAGATATGAGTGCAGTTTTTAAAAATAAAGTTTTTGTTTCTAAATGTCTGTTGTAAGCCTGGCCCTATATGACAGAGTCCACAGGTTAAACAAGACACTGTTCATCACCCAAAGCCAACCTGGACAGGCACACACATAAAAACTATAGAATTGATTTCCTTAGGAAGGGAGGAGGAAGGCAACTGTTTAGAATGAGTCTGATGCTTGCATACAATAACTAGAAAATTTTATAAGAAAGAAAATTATTTGGGGTGGTAATAACAGAGGTCAAGTTTATGGGTATCTGGATCTAGCTTCAGCAATCAGAGAGGTAAGAATTGGTTTTTTTCTCAGATATAGTTTTCTACACATTTGTTATAGAGAAAGTGTTAGGTACAGGAAAATGTAAGGAAGGAAGTGAAAGTAGACCATTCCTATCACTAGAAATACCCACTCTTTTGTTTTGCATAATCTATCTCCTTTCTTCCCTCTTTTTCCCTTCCTCTCCTATGCTACAAATACATTGGTAATCCTGCATTTTTTATGTAATACCACATCATAAGGATTTTCCCCACCATTTAAAGAAAAAGACTTTGCTAATGTGGTGGGAGAAAAATAACTAGTTTTAATTTGCATGCCATTAATATTTTAGTTAGGATTAACATTCTTATGTTGACTGTCAATTTACACGTACCTACAGGGTGTTAGCTTTTCTATTCTTTATCTTACTATAAAATTGGAAATGTTACTAAAGCAAGCCTCTGATTTCAGATGTCCTAAATGATGCTATATTTGATGAAGATCATGATGAGATGGTGATTGTGAAGGACATAGACATGTTTTCCATGTGTGAACATCATCTAGTTCCATTTGTTGGAAGGGTAAGTTTTTCTATGTTGTCTCCTAACAGTGTTTAAAAGCACAATGACAGTTTTAAAGTTAGGATAATTATATTTTAAATTGTCACCTGCTAATTCCTAATATCCCAGATATTTAGAATGACACATAAACAGTTACTCTTTATCAACCCTACTAATCTAATAGCTGGAAATTAACAAAATAAAAACAAAGTAGCAGAAGGCCCTCTGGGCAAGCATTTCACAGTAAATACCATGTTAATAGGTTAAAATAATGAGATTAAAGACCATCTTTTTTTTTTTAGGTAGCTGCTGCAGGCTCTGAAAACCTTTGCCCTTTATTTTGACTTGATCCAAGATATACTTTTGTATAATATGACATGAGCAGTAATGATTGCAGAATGTCTTGTGGCAGAGGTTATAGTATTAGTGGGTTTAATTTGTTTCCAACCCTTTCTATTTTAGGAAAAATGAATCTGTGAGCTAGATAATGTTATCTAGTTTGCTGTAGTTAAACATACTTTTGAGAACATGTGGGTTACCAAGAGTTGTCCTTTTCTCTTCCCTCCCCCCATATAATTTTATTTTATTTTGACTTTTTATTAATAATTTTCAAATGGAAGACTTATAGGAAATAGTGGTATGAATATCTAAACACCCATCACCTAAATTTAATGTGTTAACATTTGCTTCATATTTTTTTGTTAAAGTATTTTTTCATTTTTTATAGAAGTGAAACGTAGAAAAATGCACAAATCATTAGGGTACTTCCTACTACCTCACAGATCAAGAACTAGAACATTATCAGTGTCCTAGAAGCTCACCTTGTGCCCCTTGTTAATCCCTAACCCATCTTGTCCCCACAGGTAACTAGTATATGGATTTGTAACATTATAGATTGATTAGTTTTGCTGGTTTTTCAATTACTATATATAAATAGGTGGGGTCTACAGAATGTACTCTTTTGTGTTTAGCTTCTTTTGTTCCATATTGAAAGAGTCATTGATGTTATGTTATTGCCCGTCATTATATTTTCATTGCTATATATAATTCCATTGTACAAACATACCACAATTTATTCTGTTCTTGGAGGACATTTGTATTGTTTCCTCTCTCTCTCTCTGTTTGGGTTTTTTGGTTGTTGTTGGTGGTGGTTTTTTTGTTTTTGGCTATTGCAAACAGTACTGTTATCAGCATTCTTTTGGTGCACAGATGCATATATTTCTTTTTTAAATTTTTATTTATTTTTTAATTTTCTGAAAGAATTTATTTATTTATTATTTATTTATTTACCGAGCCACACAGCATGTGGGATCTCAGTTCCCTGACCAGGGATTGAACCTGGGCCACGGCAGTGAAAGCCCAGAATCCTAATCACTAGGCCACCAGGGAACTCACTAATTTATTTTTGAATTTTAGTTGATTTACAACATTGTATTAGCCTCAGGTGTACAGTAAAGTGATTCAGCTGTATGTGTGTGTGTGTATTTTTTTTCAGGTTATTTTCCATTCTAGATTATTATAAG
Source organism: Orcinus orca (assembly GCF_937001465.1). NCBI lineage: Eukaryota > Metazoa > Chordata > Mammalia > Artiodactyla > Delphinidae > Orcinus > Orcinus orca. Next base: position 155,732,696 of record NC_064560.1, on the reverse strand, counting down.
ATATAGAATATTGTTCCCTGTGCTATACAGTAAATCCTTATTACCTATGTATTTTATGTATAGTAGTTTGTATCCTAATTTATCCCTTTCCCCTTTGGTAACCATAAGTTTGTTTTCTATGTCTATTAGTCTGTTTCTGTTTTGTCTATACATTCATGTGTATTATTTTTAAGGTTCCACATATAAGTGATATCATATGATATTTGTCTCTCTCTGTCTGACTTAATTCACTTAGTATTGTATTCTCTAGGTCACCCCACGTTGCTGCAAATGGCAATACTTTATTCTTTTTTATGGTTTAGTCGTAGTTCATTGTATACATACACCATATCTTCTTAAACCAATTGTCTGTTGATAGACACTTGGGTTGTTTCTGTGTCTTGGCTATTGTAAATAGTGCTGCTCTGAACATTGTGGTGCATGTATTTTTTTGAGTTAGAGTTTTAATCTTTTCTGGATATATGCCCAGGAGTGGGACTGCTGGATCATATGGTAACTCTAGTTTTTGAAGGAACCTCCATAGTGGTTGCACCAATTTACATTCCCACCAACAATGTAAGAGGGTTCCCTTTTCCCCACACCCTCTCCAGCGTTTATTATTTGTAGACTTTTTGATGATGGTCATTCTGATCAATGTGAAGTGATACCTCATTGTGGTTTTGATTTGCATTTCTCTAATAATTAATATGTTGAACATTGTTCATGTGCCCGTTAGCCGTCTGTGTGTCTTCTTTGAAGAAACTGCCCATTTTTTGATTGGGTTTCTTTTTTCAGTATTGAGTTGTATGACTTGCTTGTATATTTTGGATATTAACCCCTTGTCGGTCACATCGTTTGCAAACATTTTCTCCCATTAGGTAGGTTGTCTTTTTGTTTTGTCGATGGTATTCTTTGCTGTGCAAAAGCTTGTAAGTTTGATTAGGTCCCATTTGTTTATTTTTGCTTTTATTTCTTTTGCATTGGGAGACTGATCTAAGAAAATATTGCTATGACTTATGTCAGGGAATGTTTTGCCTATGTTCTCTTCTAGGAGTTTTATGGTGTTGTGTCTTATATTTAGGTGTTTAAACTATTTTGAGTTTATTTTTGTGTACAGTGTGAGGGAGTGTTCTAATTTCATTGATATACATGTAGCTGTCCAGCTTTCCCAACACCACTTTTTGAAGAGATTGTCTTTTCTCCATTGTATATTCTTGCCTCCTTTGTCATAGATTAATTGACCATAAGTACATGGGTTTATTTCTGGGCTTTCTATCCTGTTCCATTGACCTTTGTGTCTGTTTTTGTGCCAATACTATGCTGTTTTGATTACTGTAGCTTTGTAGTATTGTCTGAAGTCTGGGAGAGTTATGCCTCCAGCTTTGCTCTTTTCCCTCAGGATTGCTTTGGCAATTCTAGGTCTTTTGTGGCTCCATATAAATTTTAGTATTACTTGTTCCAGTTCTGTGGAAAATGTCATGGGTATTTTGATAGGGATTGCATTAAATCTGTAGATTGCTTGTGGAGTAGTATGGCCATTTTAACAATATAAATTCTTCTAATCCAAGAGGATGAGATATCTTTCCATTTCTTTGAATCATCTTCAATTTACTTAATGTTTTATAGTTTTTAGCATATAGGTCTTTCACCTCCTTGGTTAAATTTATTCCTAGGTTGTTTTTTTTTTTAATTGGATGTGATTTTAAACAGAATTTTTAAACTTTCTCTTTCTGATATTTCATTGTTAGTGTAAATAAATGCAACAGATTTCTGTATATTAGTCTTGTATCCTGCTACCTTGCTGATTTCTTTTATTCTGATAGTTTTTGTGTGGAGTCATTAGGGTTCTCTATATAGAGAACTGTGTCATCTGAAAATAGTGACAGTTTACCTCTTTACTTCCAATTTGGGTACCTTCTCTTTTTCTTATCTGATTGCTGTGGCTCGGACTTCCAATACTATGTTGAATAGGAGTGGTGAGAGTGGGCATCATTGTCTTGTTCCTGAATTTAATAGGAAGGCTTTAAGCTTTACACTGTTGAGTATTATATTGGCTGTGGGTTTGTCGTAAATGGCTTTTATTATGTTGAGATATGTTCCCTCTATATCCACTTTGGTGAGAGTTTTTGTCATGAGTGGATGTTGAATTTTATCAAATAAATTTTCTGCATCTATTGAGATAATCATGTGGTTTTTGTCTTTCCTTTTCTTAATGTGGTGTATCACATTGATTTGTATGTTGAACCATCCTTGCAACTCTGGAATGAATCCAACTTGATCATGGTGTATGATCCTTTTTATGTATTATTGGATTCAGTTTGCCAACATTTTGTTGAGGATTTTTGCATCTATATTCATCAAAGATATTAGCCTGTAATTTTCTTTTATTTGTAGTGTCTTTGGTTTTGGTATTAGGGTGATGGTGGCTTCCTAGAATGAATTTGAGAGTGTTTCCTCCTCTTCAGTCTTTTGGAATAGTTTGGGAAGGATAGGTGTAAGTTCTTTGTATGTTTGGTAGAATTTCCCCAGTGAAGCCATCAAGTCCTGGACTTTTGTTTGCAGGGAGGTTTTGTTTTTGTTTTGTTTTGTTTTGTTTGTTTTGCAGTATGCGGGCCTCTCACTGTTGAGATCTCTCCTGTTGCGGAGCACAGGCTCCAGACGCGCAGGCTCAGCGGCCATGGCTCACGGGCCCAGCTGCTTCCCGGCATGTGGGATCTTACCGGACCGGGGCACAAACCCGCGTCCCCTGCATCGGCAGGCGGACTCGCAACCACTGCGCCACCAGGGAAGCCCGGGAGGTTTTGTTTTTAAATTTTTTTATTACAGATTCTGTTTCACTTCTAGTAATTGGTCTGTTCAAATTATCTTTCTTCTTGACTCAGTTTTGGCAGGCCATTGGTTTCTAGAAACTTGTTCTTTTCTTCCAGTTGTCCAATCTGTTGGTATACAACTGTTTATAGTATTGTCTTATGTTTTTTTTATTTTTTATTTTTGGTATTTCTGCAGTATTGGTTGTTATTTATCCTCTTTCACTTCTTGTATATTTGGGTCCTATCTCTTTTCTTCTTGGTGAGCCTGGCTAGAAGTTTGTCTATTTTATCTTTTCAAAAAACCAGCTCTTGGTTTTATTGATCTTTTCTATTTTTTAAAAATCTCTATTTTATTTATTTTTTTCCTGATCTTTATGATTTCCTTCCTTCTGCTTACTTTGGGTTTTGTTTGTTCTTCTTTTTCTAATTCTTTAGGTGATAGGTTAGGTTGTTTGAGATTTTTCTTATTTGAGGAAATCCTGTATTGCTATGAACTTCTCTCTTAGAACTGCTTTTGCTGCATTCCATAGATTTTTGTAAGGTTGTGTTTTTATTGTTGTTTGTCACAAGGTATTTTCTGATTTCTTCTTTGATTTCATCATTGACCTATTGGGTTTTTAGTAGCATATTATTTAGTCTCCATGTGTTTTTTGTTGTTGTTGTTTTTTCCTGTTTTTCTTTGTGGTTGATTTCTCATGTCATATCATTGTGGTCAAAAAAGATGCTTGAAATAATTTCTGTCCTCTTAAATTTGTTGAGGTTTCTTTTATGACCTAGTATATGGTCTATTCTAGGGAATGTTCCATGTGTGCTTGAAAAGAATTTTTTTTCTAATAGATATCAGTTAAGGCCAACTGGTCTAGTGTCATTTTAGGACCTCTGTTGCCTTATTGATTTTCTGTCTGGAGGATCTATACATTGATGTCAGTGAGGTGTTAAAAGTCTCCTACTATTATTGTTTTCCTGTCACTTTCTCCCTTTGTTAGTATTTTTATATATTTAGGTATTCCAAAATGGGTGCATATATGTTAATGAGTATAATATCCTCTTCTTGTATTGATCCCTTTATTATATAATGTCCTTGTCTTTCTTTATGGACTCTGTTTTAAAGTCTATTTTGTCCAATATGAATATTGCTACCTCTGTTTTCTTGTCATTTCTATTTGGATGAAATATCTCTTTTCATCCCTTCACTTTCAATCTGTGTGTGTATCTTGCCCTGAAGTAAATCTCTTGTAGGCAGCGCATTTTTAGTTTCTTTTTATTCAGTCTGCCACTCTATGTCTTTTGATGGGAGCATTTAGTCCATTGACGTTTAAAGTAATTATTGATCGGTATGTACTTATTGCCATTTGAAACCTTGTTTTCCAGTTGATTTTGTAGTTCTTCTTTGTTCCTCTCTTTATGTTTTTCCTTTTGTGATTTGATGGTTCTTTTTTATATTATGCTTGAGTTCCTTTCTTTTTGGTTGTTGTGAATCTGTCATGTGTTTTTGATTTGTGGTTATCCTGGTTTTCAAGTATGTTGACCCATAACTATATCTACTTGCTTTAAACTGATAGTCATATCATATAAGTTTGAATATGTTCTAAAAGATCTAAATTTTTATACTCTCCTTTCCCATATTTTATGGCTTTGATGTCCCATTTTACATCTTAATGTTTATTCTTTTGCTGTTAGTTGTAGTTATAATTGCATTTACAAATTTTTTTGATTTTTTTGCAGTGTAAATAGTGTAAACATTATTTACAATGTCATCTTAGTTTCAGGTGTACAGCACAGTGATTCAGTTATTGTTTTTTAATCTATGTACTGGCTTATTTAAGTGATCTTCAGTCCTTTTATATATTTGCTTTTCTTTTTTTTTTATATTTTATTTTTGGCTGCATCAGGTGTTAGTTGTAGCATGTGGGATCTTTCATTGCGGCATGCAGGCTCTTCATTGCGGTGCTTGGGCTTCTCTGTAGTTGTGGCACACAGTCTCCAGAGCGCATAGGCTCTGTAGCTGCAGCACACAGGCTCATAAGTTGTGGAGCATGGGCTCAGTTGCCCTGTGGCATGTGGGATCTTAGTTCCCTGACCAGGGATTGAACCCACATCCCTTGCATTGGAAGGTGGATTCTTAACCACTGGACCACCAGGGAAGTTCCATATATTTGCTTTTCCTATTGTGATTTTTCCCTATCCTATAGATTTTTTTTTAAAAATTGAGAACATTTTTTAAAATTAATTTAGTTTTGGCTGCATTGGGTCTTCATTGCTGCACACAGGCTTTCTCTAGTTGCGGTGAGCGGGGGCTACTCCTCGTTGCAGTGCGCGGGGTTCTCATTGCGGTGGCTTCTCTTTGTTGCAGAGCACGGGCTCTAGGCGCGCAGGCTTCAGTAGTTGTGGCTCATGGGCTCTAGAGCACAGGCTCAGTAGTTGTGACGCACGGGCTTAGCTGCTCCGCGGCATGTGGGATTTTCCCAGACCAGGGCTCGAATCCGTGTCCCCTGCACTGGCAGGTGGATTCTTAACCACTGTGCCACCAGGGAAGTCCCCCTATAGATTCTTGCTTCTCTGCTATTTAGAGAAAACCTTTCAATATTTCTTTAAGGGTAGGTTTAGTATTGCTGAATTCTTTTAGTTTTTGCTTGTCCGAGAAATTCTTTATCTCTCCTATTCTAAATTATATTCTTGCTGGGTAGAGTTGCAGGCTTTTCCCTTTCAGGACTTTGAATATATCATGCCACTCCCTTCTGGCGTGCAAAGTTTCTGCAGAGAAATCTGCTGCTAGCCTTATGGGGGTTCCCTTGTAACTGTTTTTCTCTTGCTGCCTTTAGAATCCTTACATTAACTTTTGCCACTTTAATTATGATATATCTTGGTCTGGGTCTGTTTGTGTTCATCTTGTTTGGAACCCTCTATCCTTCCTATACCTGAATGTGTTTCATTCTTTAGGTATGGAAAGTTTTAAGCCATAATTTCTGATACATTTTTGATCTTCTCTCTTTTCTCCATCTGAAACCCGTTACGAGTTGGTTGGCACCCTTTATATTATCCCATAGTTCTCATATGGTGCTTTCTTTTTTGTTTGTCTGTCTTTCCATCTGCTGTTCTGATTGGATGAGTTCCATTATTCTATCTCTCAGATCACTTATTTGTTCTGTTTTATTGCTTCTAGATTGTTTTTTATCTTGGGAATTGAGTTACCTAATTTTGATTGGTTCCTCTCTAGTTTCTAGTTCCATTATAGTGATCTGCATTTCTATCTATAATCCTTTAGCATTTTTATTACCTATATTTTAAACTTGGGGGTCTAGTTGGCTGGTAAAGCCTGTTTCATTATTCTTTCAGGGGATTTCTCTTGTCCTTTTAATTGGGAATAGTTCCTCTGCTTTTTCATTTTACTTAACTGTTTCTCCTAAATTCATAAAGTTAATCTGCTGTGGTCTTGAAGGGGTGTTTTAATGTGGGAGTGTCCCTGTGTAGACTGTGTGAGTCCAGTATTTTTGATGCAAGGGCTGTTTTTGGTATGCATGCCAACCACGTCTTTCCTCAAAGTGTACTGGCCGTCATCCTCCTGATAGCGGATGTGATTCGTGGTGTGTCCAGAGCCTGAGCTGGATGTCGGGTGGGGCCTCGTCTTTGCTCCATGGCTGTCACACACGGGGTGGGGTGTGCTCCCCAGTTGTTGGAGCAGAAGCCCAGAGGGTCAGGTTCAGTAAGGCTCCATGTTCCTTGAATGCATGCCCTGTCTCAAAGCATGTGGCTGCTGAAGCAGGTGAAGCCCACGTGGTCACAGTGAACCCAGGCACCACCCACACAGGTGTCCACACCTCTGCTCAGCAGCAGCCCAAGGCCATGACCCTTTCTCCGTTGTGTTCGTCCCAGGCCTAGCTCTAGGCGGTGATGTGGAGTGGGCTGGTGCAGGGGGCCAGGGTGTGATGACTGCAGGAATCCAGGTGCTTGTGCTGCTGCCTGGGACCTGGGCTGCCTCTGTGATGGACCTCTTCCAGGACCTATCTGCCCCAGATCTGGCACCGAGCTGTAGTGTGGGTGTGGGCGGACCTGGAGTGCTCCTGGCAGGTAGTGAGCCACTGTTTACTCCTCCCCAGAGGCTGTCCACCCAAGACGTTTCTGTGGTGCCACCCAGTGTGTGTGCTGACCAAGTCTGCCATGGCTGGACTGCCCCTACCATGTGAATGCTGACAGTGGACTTTGAGTTTTGGCCCAGACCACACCCCAGGCCCTTTGGACTATCTCTTTGCAGCTAGGCTGGGTCCTCTCTCAGGACTTGTCCAGCCGGGATTCAGTGCCTAAGCCCTGTGTATACTAGCAGCACCCCTCCCAGCCCTGGCAAGCGTTTTGGACTGGAAGTGTGGCCAGGTGGAAGCCAGCAGTGCCCTCTCTCCCGATTGCTGGCCAGCCGGCTCGCTCACTCCTTGCAAGCAGAGTCCAGGCCCCTCTAGCCCTTCTGTCTATTCCAGCAAACCTCCCAGCAGGCAAGGGGGCCCCTCAGGGCTTGGGCCTGCCCCTGTGGACCTTCCCTCCTTCACAGATCCCTCCCAGGGGCACTGGTCCTGTCCTGATGCCTTTTTTTTTTTCTTCTCATCCTACCTGGTTACACAGAGAACTTTCTTATATAACCAAAGTTATAAGAAATCTGCCAGTTTCCAGTTGGTTTTCTGCATGAATTGTTCCAGGTGTAGATGGATTTTTGATGTGCCTGTTGGGGGAGATGAGCTGTACGTCCTTCTGCTCCGCCACCTTGATCCTCCTCTTGCATGCATTTCCATTGGAATATACCTAGGAGTGGATGTACAGGGATACAGGGTATACCTGTGTTCAACTTATTAAATACAGACTTTTAGTTTTCCAAATTGGTTGTACCAGTTTACATTTCATATACTCTCATGAGTCCTAGTCACTTCACATCCTCATCAACACTTGGCACTTTCAGTCTTTTTAAGTTTAGTATTCTGATGTGTATGTAGTGGTATCTCTTTTTAAAACCTTTTATTACAGAAAATTTCAAACATATCTAAGAATAGGTATATTAGTATATAACGTTCTATGTTCCCATCAACCAGTTTCAACAGTTATCAGTAAAGGACCAGTCTTGTTCTATATACGTCCCCACTGGACTATTTTGAAGCAAATCCTAGATAACTGTTTTTTTCTATAATTTCTTCCAGCATATTTCTCTAAAAGATAAGGATTTTTTTAAAGAAACATAACTGATTTGATTATCAACCTAAAAAGTTGGCAGTAAATCCTTCAATATATTGAAGTATGATATAGACAACACGACTCTTCATTACTAATCATTAATACCTATCTCTAAAATATTCTTACTTATCCTCAGTAGCACTGCCATAGACAAAAGTAACAGTAATTCCTAAATAGCATCTAATAACTGATATTTACATGTTTCCAGGTGTCTCAGCTGGCTTGTTGGTTTAAACCAGAATCCGAATAAGGGTTACACATTTGCACTCACATTGCATTTGGTTGTTATGCATCTTAAGTCTCTTGATCTACAATAGTCTCCTCTGCCAGCCCCACCTCCATCCCCACCCCAATGACGTTCTTTACCTGAGAAACTAGGCCAGTTGCTCTGTAGAGTGTCTCAGTTTCTGGATTTGCTCCATTCAATCTCTGCATTTTTCTATAAACTGGATTAGATCTAAAACTTCCTAAGTTTAAGATTAAACATATTTGACAAGAGTAGTTCATCGGGGTGCTGAGGATTCTGTATTCCATCACATGAGGAGGCATATAGGGTCTGGTAGTCACACAACTAATGATGCTGGGCCGTGACAGCAGGGCTATGTATTTTCAGAAATGAGGGAACCTTTGAGCTCATGGCTACCTTTTATTTTAAGTGAGAATACCAGGCCCAGGAAGCTGTGAATTGTCCAAGAGGACATAGGGAGTTAGTGACTTGGCTGGGGTCAGACCCAGGAACTTGAGCCTGTACTCAGCCTCTCTCCACTATATCCTCCTACCTTCTGCTCTGATTACTTCTGTGTCTGTGTTCTTACTAACTCGGTTTTTAAACATACTGTTCAGTGATGATTGCCTAAAGTGGCCATTTACAGGAATTCCCTGGTGGTCCAGTGGTTAGGACTCCACGCTTTCACTGCGAAGGGCCCAGGTTCGATCCCTGGTCAAGGAGCAAAGATCAACAAGCCACACGGTGTGGCCAAAAAAAGTAAAAAGTGACCATTTAAATGACAGGATCTTTGGGAAGACTAAAAATATTATAAACAAATAAATTATAGCTCTGTATATAAGTGTATAAATGTCAAGTGGTACTTCTGTACCTTGGTTCTATGGGAAAGTTTCAACTCTAATTTTTCTTTGACATACCCAATGCTCAGGTGCTATTTAACTTTCTCCTTCTGCTGAGCAGGAAGGCAATGAATTGGTATTCTCAGACTCCCAAAGCATAGTGCCTAATAGATGGAAAAAAACCACTAATTACTCCTGGATTATTCAAGTGTACAGTAAATATTAGGTGAACAAATGCAACAAATGCTGGCAAACCATGATGCAAATGAGTTGAAAATTTTATATTACTTAAATTGATTGCCTATAAGTGACCATTTATTAATCTTTTTGGAGAACTAATATTCTCTCATACTTAACACTTGGCTGAAAGACATGTAACTTTTTCATATTAGATATTAATCAGTGCTTTTTAAGATTATAGAAATGGCTTTGCCTTATAGTAAGTCCAACAAGAACTTGGGCCTTAGGATCCAGATTTTTTCTGAGTCACAACTTGTAGCCGTGTCCTTTTCTTCCTGTCAGGAGGATGGTGTTCTCTAGCAGCTTAGAAATGGGACTGCCCAGGATGACAAAGAGCACAGAGACCCTCTTTCTGTGCAACAGGGCAAGGTTTTTAAGGCCACCATGATGTGTAGAATGGCAATATTTATACTTACAGTTTCAGCCATTTAAAGGAGGTTTTCTTAGCTACATTTTAATGTTGCTGTGGGATAATTAGCATTTTCCTGAGAAAGTTTCCCCTCAACAGAGGAAAGATTTTAAGAATTGTATCAAGAGCTTAACTTCACCAGGAAATACCACAACTATACTTCAAATTTGTCATTTTATTAATAGTCATTCTTATTTTCCTTTTACTTAATTTATGTGATTTTTTAACTGCTTATGTAAGTGCTTCATTTTCTATGTCTTAAAGCTTCTAGATGTTTTAAAAATATGTTTTCATTGTGTTGAACCGCACTGTAAGTATACTGTATTATGTTTCCTTTCGTCACAAAGAAGTACTGTGTTTTCACTTAGCTCATGATTTCTGTCTCTTCTCTGAAGGTCCATATCGGTTATCTTCCTAACAAGCAAGTTCTTGGCCTCAGCAAACTTGCTAGGTAAGTATGACTGTGTAGTGAATAAGATGACAGGTTTATAGGACCTGCCCCTACATGGTGAGAATCTTATCAGGCTTTGTCTCTTGATCAATGTGGATCTAACTTGGAAGGTACATTCCAACTTACTTTATAGTTGCAGAGACAATATCTAGACAATAAGTATGGTCTAAGACAGACTAAGAGGACCTGAAAACACAAATGCCCTTTCCTTCTCGCTCCCCTATTGCCTGCCTGCCTTCTCCACCTCCCGCCTGCACATCCTTGAAGCCTTACCTCACACTTCTCTCAGTAGAGCCTTCGCTGACTGGAGAGGACCTGAGGGTGCATTCAGTTCAGCCCCCATTCTTTAAGGGTGGTTTAGCTAACTGCGGGGGAGAGGAAACCGGCACAGAGGTCTAACTGCACTGCTCTTTGAAGTGGGGGCCTTAACCCTGCCTTCCACTTGGGTACCTCCACACATCTCTGCATCCTGTAGGGCCAGTTGGTTTATGTCTGGCTCCGTTGCTTCTACAGACCCAAGACCATGCCTTCCTTGGCTTTTTCAGCCTTCCCCCTCCCCCCTCAGCTCTATCTGAGACAATACTAACTCTCTATTTCTCTTTCTGCTACAGTCTTTTTTCATTCTTTATCCTGTGGGTTCTGGCCTTTGCTACCATTTTTGAGTTTTAGGAAAGAGTGGTGATATATACAAGCATGGTCTCCTGTGTTTAACTAGAAGTCAAATTGAGGGTCAGTGTTCATATATCTCTGATAGGGACAATAAAATATTGGGGACTAGACCTAAATACCCTTTTGTGTAGTTTCCTTGTATAGAGTTAGCGAGTTGTGGGTGATGGGGAAATATTGGGAGGTGTATGTGTTAAAGGAGAGTTAAAATGAAGGAGCAGGTAATGAAATGACATCAAGAGTCCCCCTCCTTCTAAAAATAAACCAAGCTAAGTTTAGATAACTTGATTGAGGTGAAAGTGACCATATCAAAATTGGAATAAACATACCTTTGTGACCAACTGACATCTGTGGCTCTGATATGTTCCTGCTTCTTCTCCACTTAGACAATCCTGAAATGGTGGTCCAGATCTTTTTCAATTCTGTGTTGGACTCTGTAAACACCGCCCCTGCAATCTGATGCCTGCTCTCCACAGCTGTTCGTTTTACGTTGTTTTCACTTCTACTTTCTTACTCATTTCTTCTAGGGATTAAGGAGAAAATAGGTAGAAGAGAGAAATTTAACTTCCCTAGTTTCTGACTAGTTTCCCTAGTTTCATTCCTACTTGGCAATCTCACTACCAGACAGGACTACTTGGTAGCATGAAAGGATGTTCTTACATCATAAATATAATTGCTTCACTGCAATCAGGCTCTTAATACAAACGCAAACATGTTGGTGCCTTTCAGTGATCTGTACCCAATGGCAGTGCCAAGGAGTGGCTGAAAAATAGTATTGGTGGTGATGGGGGTAATCAACCTTATTATAATTTCTATTAGCAACCTCCTCTCCAATAACTTACTCCCAAGCGATAAAGTTATATCAGCTGAATACAAGTGTCTTTATTATAATTGGTTATTCTTACTGTTTTATAATACATAGTCTAAGATCAGCAGGCTTGCTGTGCAAACACAGCTGTAGGCTCACTCCCCTGGTTCCCCCTCTTCCAGCAAGATGGCTAATCCTCCACCTTATATAGAAATCCTGGCACTGCTCCTGCCTGTATCAGACTGCCCACGTGTGAAAGGTGTAGCATAGACAGGCTTCATATTATAAAAACTTGGCAGACCACACTCGGCCATGGTCTTAATGTAAGCAGTCTTCTCTAGAAGACCACACTATGTATGGCCGTGGGTAACACTTTATAGAAATGGATTCGAGAGTAATCTAGTGAGATCTTGGAAAAAGTGGTGACTTGGGGGTAGAAGGGAATAGCCTTTGGTTATTTCCTTTCCTAGTGAAAGGAAAAGCTCTCCAATAATTAAGCTTTTATGAACAAAGGAGTTAATTATTAGCATGGAGATTTGTCCTTACACTAATAGGATTAAAATGTAAGAAAAAAAAATGGAGCAGTAAACCAAAGAACTGAACTCAGATATTTTGTAAAAATTTTGAATAAAGGGTCTATTAAATGAAACAGGAGACTAAGATATTATCCAACTGCTTATTCCTTATAAGAAGTTGGAATATTTAGGGAATGAAGAGGAATAAATAAGGCTAAATGTCTTAGCAAAACTTCACTGCTCATTTTAATCTTGTATGTGAAGTTTGTTATATGCTTGCCTTTAAACGAATGACCTTTCAGTGCCAGGGAAGTCAAATATCAAACAGTAAAGCTTTAAGTAACAAGAAAATGCCAAAAGTGAGTTGATCTGGTTTAACTCTAGTAGAATTCTAGAGTAAATTTAGTTTGAATAGAAATTCCTTCTGTTGCTGAAAATCCATTGAACATGTATTCATTTTCTTGAATTAGAAAATTGAGTGAACACAATTAAATCTTGAATATAGACTTGTAGTGCCTCAGGTAGCCATGGTTCAACTGTTGGGCACCTGTGAAAGGGCAATGTGCCAGTTGTCATGGCTGCTAGAGAGAAGTAGGACAGAGCCACTGCCCTCAAGGAGAGTGGACAGTACTCGGCAGCAGGTGCCAGACGTGCCTGGTTAGGAGGTCTGAGTTCAGATGGCTGTGGCCAGGCAGGACTGAGGAGACCCAGAGGTAGAGGGCTGAACAGAATTCTGAACAGAAGAGAAATTCCTGTAGGTACAAATCAGAGGGTAGGAGCAAGGCATCTCCCAGTGGATGGGGAGCAGGTTGATTGATACAAGAGATTTAGGCAGAGGTGACTGGGAGATAGTGAACAAGGGTAGATTAGATCACAAAGGGAACATTAGATTACAAAGGGAACATTTTCTTGTTTCTCTATGCTATAAAAGTAACATACCAGTTAAACTTAAATACAAGTGAGTGAGTAGAGGGAAAACTTTTGTTTCCTATTTCCATTCCCCACTAGAGATCTTTCACTATCCTTCTGGAAGATTTCAGTGCAAACACAAACATGTAGCCTTAAAACTACTAGCTAAACAAGGCGAAAGGGGATCATATCCTATATTCTATACTACTTTTTTAAAAAACTTAAAGTACCTTGAAATTCCTTGGACATCTTTTAGTCTAAAAAAGTTCCTTTTAATGGCTACATAGTATTTCTTTAATATAATTCATTTAACCAGTCTTTGATATAAGTATAGCCTACAGTTTGAGACTACTGTCAAAAATGGGAAAAAGAAGAACTTTGGTGAACATGTCCTTATCTATTTCCTTACTCTGAGTCTGTAACATTGGAGTCGGATTTGCTGGGTTAAGGTTAGCTAACTTTTTGATATTACCAAATTGCTCTCCAGAAAAGATCATACTGAACTATACTCTAATAATAGATTAAAGGTGTGTGTTTCTCTACCCTTTTGCCAACACTGGCAAACATTGAAGAGTGTGAAACCCAAACAGGTAAGTAAAAAATGGTACCTGTTGTTTTAATTTGCATTTAATCGGGTGAGGCTGATTTTTTTCAGGAACTTCCTGCTCTTAGTCTTTGCTAATTTTTCCATTGGGTTGTCTTTTTATTACTGATCTGTATGAGCTCTCTGAATATTAAAGCTACAAATAATTTGTGCAGGCTTGTCATTTGTCTGTTTTCTAGTAGTATTTTTCATGAAGTTTAAAACCTATGTAACCATAAACTCATGTATTTTGGGGTTATTTTTATGGCTTTATTTTTATATTTAGATCTTTGCTTCATCTGGAAATGTATTTTGGGGCAAGGAGTAAGGGGGAATCCATCCATTGCTGTTGTATGCTCACTGACCCCCTGTAACACCTCCACTTCCCTCACATCATCACCACGCTGCCTTCTTGCTATCCTTGCTGCCACTCTCTGGGCCTTCATGTTCCTCCTGGGTCATGTGTTAAACTCCTAACTCCTGTCCTCTCATCTCTTAGGATCCCTAAATCTGCTCTCATATGCTGCTAGGATGTTCTTTCACAAGTGTGGATTTGACAAAAGCTATGGAGCTGCGAAGGGGCAACATTAATAAAGTTCAGGCTTCTTACCTTAGCTGACAAGTCCCACTGTGATCTGGCTGTATTCTTGCTCTTCTTTCACTTTTTGCTCTAGCCACACTTGAGAATTTGCAGCCCAGTGTCAAGTCTAGCTTGTCAAGTTATATGAAGGCGTCAGAAACACTTCGAAGGTTTGCAAGGGTTAAATTATACCATCCATGGGTTCTTCCTGCAAAAGTATCACCATATTACTTTCCCAGTTGCCAGAGGAGGAAGAGGAGAGAAAGCATAATAATGCAAGAGAAAACAGAGGATCGAGCACAGATGTTATAAGACCAGTAAGTAGGCTATTTAAATAAGCTGTCCACTGGGTTAAATCTAGTATCCAACCATGTCCCCCTTTTAAAATAATAAAATGTTAATAAAAATCAAGGCAAAATTTATCAAAGGGGATAAAGTGAGTCCTCTTATTTTGAGAAGGTTGTATAATAAAAGTGGTCATGAATCTTCATCAAATGGGTTCAAAACAAAACATGAACTGGCTAAAATGCATAGAGAAACTGACAAACCTGAAAGGAGTAGGAACACTAATTACCTCTCAGTCTATGAAGTGGACAAAAAAAGATATACACAGCAGAGTAATAGAATTTTGGCCAAAAGGTAAGCTTAAACTTAAAAAAATTGAAAAGGCTGTTGTGTAACAAGAAAACTAGAAATTCAAGATTAAAAACCCAACTATTTAGAAGTCAAAAATTTTTAAAATTCCTTAGATATGATAAAAAATCATGATGCTAACACTATATAAATTGTATACAGTATTTACTGCAAAGCCATTCTTTGGAACTAACACCAACCCTCCCCAAACTCTTCCAAAAGATTTAAGAGGAACCCTTCCAAACTCAGTTCAAGACATTATCCTGATACCAAACCAGACAAGGCCACTACAAGAAGAAAATTACAAGCCAATACCCCTGATTAATATAGATGCAAAAATCCACAATATATTAGCAAACTGAAATCAGTAATTCATTAAGAGGATCACACACTATGATCAAGTGGGATTTATTCCAGGGGTGCAAGGATGGTTCAACATTTGCAAACCAATCAATGTGATACACCATACTAACAAAATGAATGATAAAATCATCTCATTAGATGTAGAAAAGCATTTGACAAAATTCAATATCCATTCATGATAAAAACTCAGATTAGAAAGACAACCTACCTCATTGCCTGTGTAATAAAGG
The DNA here is from genome assembly GCF_937001465.1 of Orcinus orca. Classification (NCBI taxonomy): domain Eukaryota; kingdom Metazoa; phylum Chordata; class Mammalia; order Artiodactyla; family Delphinidae; genus Orcinus; species Orcinus orca. The sequence continues at coordinate 155,717,244 of NC_064560.1, read as the reverse complement.
CTATATATGACAAGCCCACAGCTAACATCTTACTCAATGGTGACAAGCTTAAAGTATGAAAATCTATCATAAGTTGCTTATAAGTCTGAGAGAATAATTCTATTTAGAAATGAGGGGTTATGTAACTAAGAATATGCTTTAAAAACTTTAAAAAACAGGTTAAAGAAAAAGATGGACAGGAATGAAGCAAGCATTAGAAAACCTGGATCAGCTAGTAACCATTAGAAAAAGTAAAATTAATGTTGGGAGAGCAGTGGAGGGGAAGGGGCTGGACCCAGTCAATTTACTAGGCATTCTTTCAAACTTCTAAGTAACCACTAGTTTTCATGTTATGTAAGTAATTCAAGAGCATGGAAAAACCTGAAAAGCTATACAATTAATTAGATGAAGCTGTCTGTCCCTGATAACAAAGCCTGATAAAGCTGTTAATTATAGACTACCCTCAATTATGAGTAGTCATAAAAATCCTAAATATCAAAAAACCTACTTCAGTAGGCTACAAGTGCTGTTTTCATCGTCCAAGGAGCTTTACTTCAAGAATACAAAAATAGGTTACATTAAAATTTGAGAACTACTGATTCCAAGAGTATGGTAAACTAGATTGTAATGATATCTTGGTGTAGCATACTAAGATACAATGTGTATTAACATTTCACACATTGGGGGAAATATGAAGCAGTTATTGTAAGAATCCACAGGAATTCCCCAGCACTGGGGCCAAAGTCAGGGTTTTGTCCTCCCTATTTTCCCCTAAATATTCTGGGGAGAGCAGGAAGAACCACCCCTAGGCACATAGTCACTTAGGTGTGGGGTCAGAATTCAGATTACCTGTGTGGTCCTCAAAAAACCCAAGGCAATTATTTAAGATGTCACTAAGGAGGTAGCCTTCTAGCACCTAGCAGAAACAAGTGCATGTTTGGATACTTTTATCCAGGCTTCAAAGAATTCCCACAAATGTTCCTAAGAGCATGTGTTCACTGAAAGTAAAAGAAAGTCACCATGAGCCAGATTCAGCTTAAAACAATTGGTCAAATAGGGCAGATTCCAGAGTTATCAGATACAGAATATACAAGTGTGTTAGAAAAATAAGAGTACTGAGGGGGCTTCCCTGGTGGCACAGTGGTTGAGAATCTGCCTGCTAGTGCAGGGGACACGGGTTCGAGCCCTGGTCTGGGAAGATCCCACATGCCACGGAGCAACTAGGCCTGTGAGCCACAACTACTGAGCCTGCGCGTCTGGAGCCTGTGCTCCGCAACAAGAGAGGCCGCGATAGTGAGAGGCCTGCGCACCGTGATGAAGAGTGGCCCCCACTTGCCACAACTAGAGATAGCCTGGCACAGAAACGAAGACCCAACACAGCAAAAATCAATAAGTTAATAAACGCCTAAAAAAAAAATACTGAAAGTTTGACAAAGGGGCAAGAAACTTTCAGAATTAACTAGGCAGATTGGAAAAGAAACCAAATATAACTTGTAGGAAAAAGAGATGAGGTAATGGAATCCGAAGTCCAGTACACTCACATCAAACAGATTTGGCACAGCTGAAAATGAGTTAACCCAAAGAAAGGTCTGAAGAAACTACATGGAATACAACACAGGTGGGAAGTATGAATGAGAGTGTAAGACATGGAAGAATAAGAAGGTATAATATGCTGTTCATTGAAATTCCTGGGGGTAAGAGGCAATGGGGTAGGTGTACTATTAGAGAAGTTAACAGCTGAGACGTTTCTAGAGCATATGCATCCTGTCAGTCTTCAGATTCAGGAAGCCTTATGGATCCCAAATAGGAAAAATGAAATTAAACCCCCATCTAGACACAACATAGGCAAGAGTGCACATACTCAAATACCATAATAAAAGCAGCCACACAGAAAAGTGTTACCTACAAGGTAACAGCAACTAGACTGACCGTTGATTTGCCTGTGGCAGTATTGAAAGGCAGATAAATGTCGGTGTCAAACTAGAATGCTTTTCCCAATAATTACCTCTCAGCAAGTTGACAGATGAGGGCAAAATAAAGTTTTTTTTTTTTTTTTAATTCAGTGAAGCTATATGTTGGGCTGCACCTTACAGGCCTGCAAGCCCTGTAGTTGCCCAGCCTCAAAACTGAAGAAAGAACCTAGAAACATCAACAGTTTAGTGGACAGAGGGATCTTCCTAGTCCTAAGAAAGGTCCTGGAGCGACACCTCACCGTGCTCGACAAGAACCTTCTCTACTGGGGTAGAAGGCTACCACTTATAGGGGAAATTGATGTCAGGTTGGCTCCTGAGTTACCAGGGAAACTAGCGGCTAGGGCAGGGGGCAAGCACAAAGGCGGTAACTGATGAAGCCCTATAACTAGGAGGATTGGATAGTCATGTGAGTGAAGCAGGGACTGATCAAGCAAGAGGACAGCCATCTTGAATGGCCTGACCATACCCTCTACCCTTACATACCCTGCACGACCCTTACAATCTTGGTCCACCCCTCTTGCACAGTGTCCCTGGGGTCAGGTATGTCGAGGGGCACTGCAACCAGATATCACAAATGCAGTACAGACAGCAGCAGCTAAAGAGTAGCAAGAGAAAGCAGGGAGCTTAGCAGGTCCATTTACCATGGAAGCCCAGAGGAGGAGGACAACGGCATCTCACCGTAGACCCAGCAATCAGACTCATTTTGCGGCGAGCCCACTGTTGCCACCCAGCCCTGGAACAGATTCCCTCCCCTCAGGCAAGGGACAAAATTTATAAGATGTTTAGCAGGCACAATACAGGGGAGGTCATGACCATTAAGCAAAACATAAGCAATAATAGCATCCTGAGATAACGCGGGTTTTGTCCTGGCCTGCAGGACCACATCGCCTGTCCACCCTCAGTCCCCAGAGCCATGCCTAGTATTGGAGAGGTGGTGTAACAACTGACCACAGGGTTAATATAACGCCGCCTTTCTCCAGTAGGGGCCCAGATTGATTACCTCAGCAGTCTTCGGTGGGGCTGGGTAGGAGACAGGTGAAATCGCTAAGTCCCTTTCTAATCCTATTTCCCAATGGGGCGGCAAACCCAAACCACCTGGGACTTACTGTCAGTTCCAGGGCCATTTTATAATGTGTTCCCCTTGGGGTTAGATCCTATGATAAGGGCAAAAACAAGTTATTGTCCTTCTGTGGTCAACAGCTGAACTCAGATGGTGTTGACTAGTTACCTCTGGGTGAACATGACGTAGACACTGGGACCGCCGATCCTGGGATGTTCAGTTATAGTTTGTAGGGCTTGAGTTAGCCTCCTGGCCCATGCATTGAGAGAGCTGGTTTCCCATCTCAGTTGTTAAGTAGTCCATTCAGCCTTTCAATTAGCCGGCAGCAGTGAGGTTGCAGGGCAGGTGAAAATGCCAGTGTGTCATTTCTATCAGCCCATTCCTGAACTTCGTAGCTGGCAAAGTGGATTCCTTGCTCACTGTCGATGTCCACGAGGGTCCTGTATGTCACAAGCAGCTGTTCTAGACCCCAAATCATGGTTTTGTGCATTGCTCGACTCGGGTAGGCCTTTTGTAGCGTCTTCCACCTACTGTAATGCACTGTAGACTGCGTATGGCTGTTGTTCCATGACACTATATGGTTGCTCCGCCCCCTTCCACAGCTGGGACCAGAAGCCCATGGGTACTCGTATTAGTTTGCCGTTGCCACAGACCCCAACCAAATCCTCCCAGGTAACTGGCCACGTCCAATTCACAAGCCTGCCCCTGAGTTAGTATCCCTAAAGCCTGTGTCTGTAATTGTTTAGGGATGGTGAGTTGGGGTATGCTTATATATTCTAGATATTCCAGGTCCTTGAGTTTTGTCTGTGTTCACCAGCCAGCCCAGTGCAGTCAGATGAGCTATGAGTGCGGGGCTGGTACTTTTTTTTTTTTTTTTTTTTTTTTGCGGTACGCGGGCGTCTCACTGCTGTGGCCTCTCCCGTTGTGGAGCACACGCTCCGGACGCGCAGGCTCAGCGGCCATGGCTCACGGGTCCAGCCGCTCCGCGGCATGTGGGATCTTCCCAGACCGGGGCACGAACCCGTGTCCCCTACATCGGCAGGCGGACTCTCAACCACTGCGCCACCACGGAAACCCGGGGCTGCTACTTTTAAATTGGAAAGAGACTCTGAGGATAACAGGCTATCATCAGTATAATGGAAGAAGAAGGCATCCCTCATGGCAGTCAGCTGCCACAGGGCCCCACATGGCTAGTGGACAGCCACCTCGCGATTCCCGCCCCCCCCGCAACTTGCCGTTCCTCACCCGTATTTCCCGACATCTCTGCGTTCACGGGAGTTTCCTCGGCCTCCTGGCTGGCTCAGCAATTATTGGGCTGCGCCTCGAAGGTCTGTAAGCCTTATGATCGATAGCCCAGCCTCAAGACTGAAGAGCGAGCCCCGAAACAGTGACAGAGACATCAGCGGTTTAGTGGAGAAAAGGATCTTACCAGTCCAAAGCCAGGTCCTGGAGCAACACCTCACCGTGCGCGGCAACAACCTTCACTACCCGGGGGAGAAGGAGGCCACCATTTATAGGGGGAATTGACATCAGGTTGGTTCATCAGTTACCAGGGAAACCAGCGGCTGGGGCAGGGGGCAAGCATGGAGGCAGTTACTGATTAAGCCCTATAATGAAGAGGATTGGATAGTCATGTGAGTGAAGCAGGGACTCATCAAGCAGGAGATGTAGAGAGAGCAAGACAGCAGCCATCTTGAATGGCCTTCATACACTATGTGATTATCTTTAATGCTGAGAAGACAGAAATCCGACACCTATTCTTTACTTGAAAAAGAAAAACTAGGAATAAGAAATGATAAACTCTGAGCATAGGGGTCCTGTTCGCCACATAATCATATACACAGTAGGCACTCAATAACGAATGACCCTCGTCCGGCACAGTCGCAGGCAACAGGCAGGCACCCGGGCTGGCAGTGAAATGTTAGAGGCATTCCTGTTAGGGTAGGCAGCCCCCCTGTGACTGACTTCATTGGCTGCCGCAGGTATAAAGAAGCAAGTCATCAGTTCTGTCTGAGTGGCACAGTGGGGGAAAGGGCCATAACATACCTCATAGGTAAGCTGATCCTTAAATTGAGTCCAAATTCGTGACTAAAAGGCCAAATTTTAAAGAAAAGACCCTTCACGTGAATTGCAGTCCTCAAATGTGTAATTCTGTAGCCATTTTACAGCCAGAGTAAAAGATGTTGAAAGGGGAAATTCATCACTTGACAGATTGTGTTATGAGCTAAGATCAGGGGCTTTTATTTGGAGGGGGTGGTTAATCCTACTGAGTGCTTATGTAGACCTATATTATAAAGAGATGTCTGAAGAGGTCTGTTTAGCTCTCATCTGATTATCCTAATAGGTTTAGTTGGTACATAGTTGATATTTGTCTGCTATTAATTAACAAATAGTCTTTATTTTTAACTTGAGCTTTAAGCTCTTATTAAACAATATGATTAATTAGAACACGTGAGATGTGACCTAAAATTGATGACATGGGAGCTTGAAAATTACTCACCTCTAATTGTTGTTTTTCCTAAGTGAATGTTACACTTAATTCTCTCTGTCTTTGGGGACTTACGGAAGTACCACTGTGTCATGGTTGGTGGTCTCCTTTAGACCCTCCCTCTTCTCATTTCCTTGTAGTTTTTGTATCTTTCTATCCTCCTCCTATAAGCATTTATCTCCTGCCCAGACCCTACAATTACTTCAATAAAGCAATTATTCTTTAGACTTATGGGGAAGCCTTGCCAATTTCACTTCAAACAATTTATAATTAACTGAAACAATTCTTTCTTTTCTAGGATTGTAGAAATCTATAGTAGAAGATTACAAGGTAAACTTTGAAACTACTTTATTTACAGAAAAACCTTTTTTATTAAGGAAAAAGTATTTTTTGTTCTTATTACAAGTGTAATACATATGGCTTATAAAAATCAAGGGAATTCCCTGGCGGTCCAGTGGTTAGGACTTGGTGCATTCGCTGCGGTGGCCAGGGTTCAATACCTGTTCAGGGAACTAAGATTCCCCCAAGCCGTGTGGTGTGACCAAAAAAAAAAAGAAAACTTTATAGGAATATAAAACAGAAAGTCTGCTGTGTTTCAAGCCTCCAGAACAAATCATTGTATTTGCACATTCCTTCACATTTTATTGCATATACCAACATTTAAAAAATCAATCTACTTTTATTATAGTATTTGAAAATTGGTGTCACCTTCTTTTTCCCCTACTTTTTCACTTACTAAATCTTAAACATTTTTTCACATACATGTAACCATCTCATTCATTTTGCTGGCTGTTCAGCATTCCATTGTACAGCTACGCTGTGGCTTGATTTAACCAGTTCCTGCTCTGATATTTGGGGATTTTGTCGGTTTTCAAATAGAGGCAGTGCTGAACACTTAATGTTTTCAAAGATGTTGTTTATTCAGCCCAGGAACTACGTTATTTAGGCTAAATCGTTGATTTTCAACATTGCTCTAAGTACAATTCAATAATTGGACTGTAGCTCCTTTGCTAACCCTGCTTCAAGCTATTTATTCATTTACTTTACTCTGCCTCCACGGGGTGCTTGTTATCAATATCTGGTCAGTCTTTCTGCACACCTAAAGAGACAGTCGTCATTCTGATCTGTTCCCTCCAGTGGTGCTGGTGGGCACTGGGGGTTCCTTAGTTCCCCTTGGCACCTGTACTGCAGGTGAGGGGACTGAACAGGGGCATCCTGTGGCCCAGACAGCAGAGCAAGCAAACTGGTAAAAAGTGGTGCGTCTTGGCTCTTAAACCTCACCAAAGTCTTGCTTTTTAAGATTTCAAATATTCTAGAGACAACAAAAGCTTCCAGGTCTCTGTTCGTGTCAGACTCTTAAACTGAGCTCCTTGTCACATCCACAGTTCAAGAGCGCCTTACGAAACAAATTGCTGTAGCAATCACAGAGGCCTTGCGACCTGCTGGAGTGGGGGTAGTGGTTGAAGCGACGTAAGTCCATGTTTGCCTTTAATAATGTCCCAGTGGTGTTTTGGGCTGGAGGTGTAGAGAGTCATAGACTTAGGTGTAGTGAATTTGCACAACAGTGCAAATCAGTCTTCTCTTGATTTCTTCTTTAGCTCTTTGTTGCTAAGAGCAGAGTTTTCCCAATATTTTGTGACACATTTGAAAAATAAAGAGTTGTACTTAAGAATAGGTACAAAGGGCAACTGAAGACACTTCTTTAAGTTAGAATGAATTATGAGAATTGCGAACATCTTGTGGGCAGTTTTCACCCATTCTTTTGTCATGGCGTGAACTGTGCACTGTGGGTGCCGTCCGGCTTCACCCACTGTGGTCACTGTTCTCTGGATTCTGCCTGGTGAGACCACCGTGCCTCAGTATTTCTCGGAACACCTAAGCTAGCTTAGTGCTGTCTCGGTCCTGAAGATGGATCAAGTGAGAATCCTGCATTTCTTTTTATCTAGAAGTTGTGTATCTCTGTAGACACTTTGTATTAGTTTCACCCAGGAAGAAAATCCTATTTTTCCCCCTCCGACTGGATGCCTTAAGGACTCAACCACTGATAAGAATAAGAGCTGTAAGTCTTAGGAACTTAAAAAAAAAAAAGTTTTAGACCAAATTTGTCTAAGAAGCGACATTTTGATATACTTGGTAACTGTGAACTCAGTTGAATCAGATTTAATCTTTCGGGCTGCTTTTATTTTAAAAACCAAACCAGCAACTGTCTACTCCTTGAAGCCACATTTGTTGCCTTGTTTTGTAGACACATGTGTATGGTAATGCGAGGGGTACAGAAAATGAACAGCAGAACCGTGACCAGCACGATGCTGGGGGTGTTCCGCGAGGACCCGAAGACCCGGGAAGAGTTTCTGACTCTCATTAAGAGCTGAACCTCAGCATGTGCCACATGGTTTACAGATTGTGCAGCTAGTAGCATCATTTGGTCTTAATTGTTTGTACATTCCATTTCCAGTTGTTGCTTATCCCTTGTCACTAATTGTATTTAATAATTATTTAAAGCAAGTCAAATAAAGATAATTAATAAAGGGGTAATTAATCTACTTTCTTCTTGCCACCTTTTAGTGGCAACATTCAAGCAAACTGCCAATAGTGTAAGTTACTTGCATAAAACCACTGCCTTTCAGGTAACCTGAGGGTGCTGGGAAGGGAGAAGAATTCATGTGTTTTGTTCAGAGTATGGTAATTTGATTCAGAAGCACAGGTGTGTTGGGAATGGGAGAAAACTATGACCAATATATTTATTTTATCCTCCCCAAACAAAAATGGCATAGTGCTTAAAATAATTTATGTACACTGTGCAGCATTGCTCTGCAAATTCAAAGTCCAACAGCTCCATTTTAATCATGTTTATTTAACTGCCAGTGATACTTTATTTTTTATATATTTATTTTTTAACTATCCAGTTGTAACATATGTCACCAAGGGAAGGTGGTGGAATATCTATGTTTTTTAATTTCACTGTGAGTTAAAAAAGCAATTTCTACCTTCTATTCTTTTTAAAATTCAAGTACAGGGAATTAGTTCCTGGAGTTGTTTACGAGTGTATTCTCATGTCAATATACAGGGATTTAGACATTTAACTCTCTGTGCCTTGATGAGAATATCACACCATTTAGAGTGTAGATACCTTTGCCTTTTTTTTAAAAGCCATTATTTTATAAGACTTAGTACTGACCTTGCAAATAACTAGCTCTCACAGTTCTACCTTTACACGTTTCTTGGGAGCTTACTTTGTGAGTTCCTTGTAGATGCCTCAAAACTTTTTTTTTTTAACTTATCAAATATTTTTCTAAGTATTTACAGAAACTTTTGAAAGTGTCCATCATTTTCAGGTCTGCAGAACCATAGCTTCCGTGAATATGAGAGAATGCAGAATTGCACTGTGGACTGCTTTGAACTATGTCCCATGTCTAATGAAAGCTGTATTGTTGGTGTCTGTAAAAATGCACCGTCATTCTCTGGAGTGATTGGAAGCTACTGGAAGCCAGTGTTCTGGTTTCCCTTGTGGTCCACGTGGATCTTGTCTTCTGTGTAACTGTTCAAGTGGGATAGGTCTTTTAGTCCAGGAAGCTGCTGCCTTATTAATGATTATCTTAAAATTTCCTCCACTGGGGCAGTGTGGGCCAAATTAAAACAAACAAACGAAAAAAAACCCAACTCTTTGCAAAAACAAACACAGTTATTCCATGGAGAAGTCTCTTATTTGGTTGACACTGTGCTCTTCAAATTTATCCTGTTACCAACAAGGATTAACTACAATGCTTGCTGTAACTGGTAGTCCTGTCTCTGCCACTCTGATGCCATTTGGCTTATGCTAGGGCCAGATGGCAGGGTTTTTGTTTGTTTGTTTTTTTAATTTTAAATCTTCCCTACTTCTAGTTCCTATATATATATATTTTTCACTTGGAGTTTCTAAAGTAGAGTGGTGGTTGATTCTGAGTTCCTTTTAAAATCTAACCTGATATAAACATTATCCTGCTTAACATTTAGAGATAGAATTAAACATTCAGCTCACGTTTGGTATTTTAAAGTTTTTACACCTGTGACTTGGAGGACCAAAGAAATTGTTAGCTGTTAATTCATCTTTCTGAGATCAATTGTATTCCTTTTTAATGACTGTTTATTCTAACATTCCTTAGAAGTGTTCTCATAAAGGTCTACAGTATCCACAGTATTGGTCTAGAGTATTGATAAATGCAAAGTAATTACCTTGTCTGTTTTACTCTGGTCTGTAGTACTTCAAAATTACTTTTTCATATCCGTGGGCTTGAACTCATTTGGGGGATTTTTAAGAATTCGATGCATTTAAATACACTGTTCAGTTTAATTGTTCAAATTATATGTATATTGTTCCTGAAGTTGGTTTTATTCAAATTATTAAAGTGTTATGACTGTTCTTGTGAAAGTAGTTTCTTTTTGAACCACTGCTATAGATAAATCAATAAATTCAATTATTTTTACTGCATTCTGTTTTAGCAAAGATACCCTTCGTAAGGGCTTCTCTCAGCCATCAAGCTATTAGAATATAAATCCCAGACATAAATTTACCCCAGGCTCTCTGTTTCCCTTTGGTATTCAGTTTGGGTATTACTGTCCTCACCCTATTGCAGTAATGGGAAGGACAGATCTGGGTTAAGAGTAAGGAATCTGAATGGCCCACATGTCCTTGTTCTAAGCCTAACTTTGCATAACTGCAGCTCCTGAGAACTCCACTGCTTTCTGTGTGGGAGCAGCTGAGGAGGGAAGAGCTGGCTGGGGCAGGGAGCTGGGCAATGCAGGGAGTGGAAGAGTTTCCCTCCCTTTTATAGGGAAGAGCCTGCCTGGGCAAAACTTCCAAGTAGGAGCAAAGGTTTTGCTGCCTCTTTTCTGTCCATGCCTGGTGACCACATCATTCCCTCTATTGGGTGGACTTCCCATTCCCTGCTCCACCTAGGCAGAGGCCCCAGCCATAACTGATTGTCAGCCTGTCCGGGTGCTGGGGCCAGTGGAGTGGCCTGCTGCTCTTTGAAGGACCCTGTAGCCTGTAGGTAGTGAACCTAATCACCTAAACTAGGAATGCAAGAAACATTCCTTTTTTTTTTTTTTTTTTTTGCCCCACCACGCAGCTTGTGGGATCTTAGTTCCTCAACCAGGGATCGAACCCATGCTTTCAGCAGTGAAAGTGCAGAGTCCTAGCCACTGGACCACCAGGGAATTCCTAAAACATTCCTGAAACCACAACTCACACGTGTCAATAAAACAATGAGCTGCTCAATAAGCCCAAGTTGCTGCTCCTGAGTTTTTTCACTAAAGATTGAATTGGCTGAAAGAAGAACAGAGCTGGAGAAATCACACTCCCTGACTTTGGACTATACTACAAAGCTACAGTAATCACAACAGTATGTTACTGGCACAAAAACAGAAATAGATCAGTGGAACAGAATAGAGAGCCCAGAAATAAACCCATGCACTTATGTTCAATTAATTTATGACAAAGGAGGCAAGAATATACAGTAGAGAAAAGACAATCTGTTCAATAAGTGGTGCTGGGAAAACTGGACAGCTACATGTAAAAGAATGAAATTAGACCATTCTGTAACACCATACACAAATGTAAACTCAAAATGGATTAAAGACCTAAATGTAAGACTGGATACTATAAAACTCCTAGAGGAAAACATAGGCAGAACACTCTTTGACATAAATCGCAGCATATTTTTTTTGGATCTGTCTCCTAGAGTAATAGAAGTAAAAGCAAAAATGAACAAATGGGACCTAATTAACTTAAAAGCTTTTGCATGGCAAAGGAAACTATAAACAACATGAAAAGACAACCTATGGAATGGGAGAAAATATTTGCAAACCATGCAACTGAAAAGGGATTAATTTCTAAAATATACAAGCAGCTCATGCAGCTCAATATCAAAAAAATAAAAATAAAAAACTGGGCAGAAGACCTAAATAGACATTTTTCCAAAAGACATACAGATGGCCAATAGACATATGAAAAGATGCTCAATATTGATAATTATTAGAAAAATGCAAATCAAAACCGCAATGAGGTATCACCTCACACCAGTCAGAATGGCCATCATCAAAAACTCTGCAAATGATAAATTCTGGAGAGGGTGTGGGGAAAAGGGAACCCTCTTACACTGTTGGTGGCAATGTAAATTGGTGTAACCACTATGGAGAACAATATGGAAGTTCCTCAAAAAATAAAAATAGAGTTACCATGTAATCCAACAATCACACTTCTGGGCATATATATCCAGAAAATACGAAAACTCTAGTTCAAAAAGATACATGCACTCCTATGTTCATAGCAGCACTATTTACAATAGCCAAGACATGGTAACAACCTAAATGTCCATGGACAGATGAATGGATAAAGAAGATGTGGTATATATATATATGAATATTACTGAGCCATAAAAAAGAATGAGATGATGCCATTTGCAACAACATGAATGGACGTAGAGATTATTATACGAAGTGAAGTAAGTCAGACAGAGAAAGACAAATATATATCACTTATATGTGGAATCTAAAAAAAATGATACAGATGAACTTATTTACAAAACAGAAATAGACTCACAGACATAGAAAACCAACTTATGGTTACCAAATGGGAAAGGAGGAGGGAGAGATAAATTAGGAGTTTAGGATTAACATATACACACTACTATATATAAAATAACAAGGATTTACTGTATAGCACAGGGAACTATATTCAATACCTTGTAATAAACTATAATGGAGAAGAATCTGAAATATATATATATGGATCACTTTGCTGTACACCTGAAACTAACACAATATTGTAAATCAACTACAATAAAAAAAAATTTTTTTAAGATTAAATTGGGTGAGTTCCTTGTTTTATCACTTAATGGAAAAGCAGTTGCAGACACCAAAGGTTTTAGAGAAGGCGGTCCATCAACACAGAATACCAAGATTCACCATGATGGGCCTGGTCCTGCTGATGGTGAAGAGGAAAGTCTCAGTAGATGAGCTCAAGGGCACAGTGTAAATGCCTGACAGCCCCAACCCTTCCAGGGGCACTTGCTTTGTGTTTTAGTCTTTATTATGGAAAAAACGTACAACAGTAGACAGTACATGAGTACATGAGCCTCGCGTACCCATCATCCAGCTTCAGTAAGTCTCAACTCATGGTCATCATGATTCCTCCATCTGGATTTCAAAACAAATCACAGACATCCTTTCACGCATAAATATTTCAGATTAACTAAAAAAAGAGGAGAGACTTCCCTGGTGTTTCAGTGGGTAAGACCCCGTGCTCCCAATGCAGGGGGCCCAGGTTTGATTCCTGGTCGGGAACTAGATCACGCATGCATGCCACAACTAAGAGTGCATGCTGCAACTAAGAAGCCTGCACACCGCAACTAAAAGGTCCCACGTGCTGCAATGAAGATCCCGTGTGGCATAACTAAGACCTGGCGCAGCCTAAATAAATATTTTAATTAATTAGTTAATTAACTAAAAGAAGAGGAATCACATAACCCAAATACCATTCATTATCACACAAAACAATGCTTTAATATAAAATATTCAGTTGGCATTCAATTTTTCTCTATTGTCCCATAATTTTTAAAAATAGTTATTTGAATCAAAGTACAAATGAGGTCTATACACGGCAATTGCTTGATCTGGGTTTTTTAAACTGTGTTAAAAACACATAAAATTTACCATCTTAACCATTTTTAAGTGTATGGTATAGTAGTAACTATATGCACATTGTACAATAGATCTCTAGAATTTTTCATGTTGCAAAATTGAAACCCTCTACCCATTGAACAACTCCCTCACTTTTCCCCTCCTCCAGACCCTGGTAACTGTTATTCTACTTTCTAAGAGTTTGCTTCAGATTCCTCATATAAGTAGAATTAGCAGTATTTGTCTTTTTTGTGACAGGTTTATTTCGGTTAGCATAATGTCCTCAAGAGTCATCCATTTTGTAGTATAAGGATTTCCTTTTTTTTTTTTTTAAGAATTTCCTTCTTTTTAAAAATTGAATAATATTCCACTATATACATATATACTATATTTTCTTTATCCATTCATTTGCTGATGGACATTTAGATTGTTTCCACCTCTTGGTTATTGTGAATAATACTGCAATGAACATAACTATGCAAATATCTCAATATCCTGTTTTCAATTATTTTGGATATATACCCCAGAAGTGGAATTGCTAGATCATATAGTAATTCTTTAAAATTTTTTGAGGTAACGCCATACTGTTTTCCATAGCTGCTGTACCATTTTATATTCCCACCAACAATGCACGAGAGTTCCAATTTCTCCACCTTCTTGCTAAAACTTGATATTTTCCAGTTTTGTGATGGCCATCGGAATGGGTGTGAAGTAGTATTTCATTGTGGTTTTGATTTGCATTTCCCTGATGATTAGTGATGTTCAGCATCTTTTCATGTGCATATGACTATTTGTGTATCTTCTTTGGAGAAATGTCTATTCAAGTACTTTTTATAAATCGGGTTATATGATGTTTTTGTTGTTGAGTTGTAGGAGTTCTTTATATATTAATCCCTTATCAGATAAATAGTTTGCAAATATTTTCTCCAATTTTGTAGGTTTCCTTTTTACTATGTTGATTGTTTCCTTTGCTGCACAGAAGTTTTTAGGTTTGGTGTAGTCCCATTTGTCTTTTTGCCTATACTTTTGGTGTCATATCCAAGAAATCATTGCCCATTCTAATGTCATGAAGTTTCCGCCTCTGTTTTCTCCTGGGAATTTTACAGTTTCGGTTCTTAGGTTTAGGTTTTTAATCCATTTTTAGTTAACTTTTGCATATGATGTAAGGTAAGGGTCCAACTTCATTCTTTTGTATGTAGCTGTCCAGTTTTCCCAGCACATTTGTTGAACAGACTATCTTTCCCCCATTGTGTAGCACTTGTACCTTTGTCAAAGGTCATTTGATCATACACTTGAGGATTTGTTCTGGACTGTTTGATTCTGTTCCATTGGTTTATATGTCTGTGCTTATGCCAGTACTACATTATTTTGATTACTGTAGCTTTTTTTTTTTTTTTTTTTGCGGTACGCCGGCCTCTCACTGCTGTGGCCTCTCCCGCCGCGGAGCACAGACTCCGGATGCACAGGCCCAGCGGCCATGGCTCACGGGCCAAGCCGCTCCGCGGCACGTGGGATCCTCCCAGACCGGGGCACAAACCCGTGTCCTCTGCATCGGCAGGCGGACTCTCAACCACTGCGCCACCAGGGAAGCCCTGATTACTGTAGCTTTATAATATGTTTGGAAACCAATTGAGACCTCCAGCTTTGTTTTTCTTTCTCAAGATTGTTTTGGCTATTTGGGGTCTCAGAGATTTCATATGAATTTTAGGATTTTTTTTCTATTTCTGCAAAAAAAAAAAAGCCATTGGGGTTTTGATACGGATTGCAGTAAATCTGTAGCTTGCTGGACCTTTTAGCAATATTAAGTCTTTTGATTCATGAACATGGGATATCTTTCAATTTATTAATGTCTTCTTTAATTTCTTTTATCAATGTTTTATAGTTTTTCAGTGTACAAGTCTTTCACCTCCTTAGTTAAGTTTATTCCTAAGTATTCTATTCTTTTTTATTAGCAGACTTTATTTTCTAAAGCAGTTTTAGATTCACAGTAGAATTGAGTGGAAGGTACAGAGATTTCCCATATACCTCCTACCCGCCCCCACATGCCCAGCCTCCCGGTATCAACATTCCACACCACAGTGATACATTTGTTACAACTGATGAACCTGCACTGACACATCATAATCACTCAAAGTCCATAGTTTACATTAGGTTTCACTCTTGGTGTTGTACATTCTGTGGATTCAGACAAATGTATAATGATATGTATCCACCATTACAGTGTCATACAAAGTAGTTTCACTGCCCTAAAAATCATTCATGTTCCACAATCATCACCTATTGTATTCTTGCTGATGCTATTGTAAATGAAAGTATTTTCTTAATTTCCTCTTTATTTTTTTATGCGTTAACTGCTATTAATTTGCTATTTATTCATAGCAAATTCAAGGACATTCATTTGCAGTTGCCATTCATATAGATGTCAAAAATGCCACTTTTTGTTGTGTATACTGTGAGAGGTTAATTTCCTCTGTAGATTGTTCATTGGTTGATGTGTTTTCAAAGCCTTTAAAAAATATTTAATTAATTAATTAATTTGTTTATTTGGCTGTGTTGGGTCTTAGTTGTGGCACGTGGGATCTTTGTTGCAGCATGCAGGATCTTTTCGTTGCGGTGCACAGGCTTCTCCCTAGTTGTGGTGTGGGCTCCAGGGTGCGCAGGCTCAGTAGTTGCGGCACGCAGGCTCTTTAGTCGTGGCGCACAGGCTCTAGAGCGCGCGGGCTCAGTAGTTGCAGCACGAGGGCTTAGTTGCCCCGTGGCATGTGGGATCTTAGTTCCCCTACCAGGGATCAAACCCGCGTCCTCTGCATTGGAAGGTGGATTCTTAACCACTGGACCACCAGGGAAGTTCCTCAAAGCCTTTTTTAAAGCTGTAGATTCACCTCTTGCTCCCTCAGTCCCATATTCTCCTTTACAATTTATTTGGTCATTTGCTTTTGAGAAGCCCTATGTTTACCCCAAGGAATGTCAAATGCTGGAATGTCCATGGCTGTCCAACTAAGTGAAACTTCAGCTGACCAGAAGACAAAGGGTTGTTCTCTTCTGCAATACTCCTCCATGACCTTGTATTCCTACTCCCGAGGCAGCCCCCCTCAGCCTGGTCCTGCTCAGCCTTTACCTTAGACACAGCTCTCCTTTGTTTTGTAACTCAGAGTCACCCTCCGAGGTATGGAACAGAGTTCTCTCCTTTTTGGGGAGGGTCTGTCCTTTCTGGATCATACACTTCAGTTTTAAAACAGGCTTCAGTTTTAAAACATCTACCACGTGACTTCCTTGGCTTCATTGTGGTGTGTTCCTTGGCTGTCAAGATTTGGGTTAAGGAGGAAGTGTTATTGTAGGACTGGAATTGGTGAATCCCACAAGACTGGACATCACTTTGTGGGCCTATTCCTGGGGAATTCCAAGGTTTGGGTGACGGTCAGAGTGTTTGGGTGCCTGACTTCAGTTATATGTCCATGGCCCTCTGAGTAAGAATACCAGGCTCTGGCTGACTGGGGTGGGGAGGGAAGTGACACACCCAGTCTTGTATTTAAGTAGCTTCTTTTATGCTCTGCATAATAATGTAGTTATGACTTGCTTACAAATCCTGTTGGGATGACTCCTAGCATATGCAGTACACAGCCCTAATGCGTCCATCTGCTTTTCCTCTTATTTCTACATTCTCCTGTTTGGTTTAAGCAATGTGTCCACAACTCTGACCTTTTGAGAAATCCTTGAACTTCAGGAACTGACCGTGCTGCCCAGAGAGCCATGGTTTGGCTGTCGATCAGTGTTGAGAAGGCTGTGTTGAGGGAGAGCTGTGATGAAATGCCAGGGTGTGTATGAAAACTTCCTCTGAGGCTGTCACACTTAGGCTTTGTTGATTTTCTCCTGATTTTAGAATGAGTTTCTTCTTCTTTCTCCTTTTCCTGGACCTTTTCATGTTTGAAAATGTGCCAAATCAATAGACAAATGAGATACTTTTCTTTCTAATTTGTCTTTTCGAGGGGTTTCCAATGTCACCCACGTGATGACACTAATCTTTAAAGTCATATTTGATCTTGACTGGTAAATTTCTTTATGGGGATTTTTCTTTTTTGCAGGGCAATTTCACTTCTAAAACCCAGAGATAAACTGAATAGGAAACAGAAAAGCTAGTAGATAAAAATCAGTTTAAAACGATCAGGGACCACAGAATTATTTCATAGTGGCCATTTGGAAAGTACCTTTAACTAAGGACAGCTAATCTCAGAGAAAAATTTCTCGTTTCTGGGTCCTTCTGAAAGCTGATTCATCTGTGAGCATGGAACATGTGAGCTTGAAGTTCTCCAAATCTTATCTGACCTTCTCTTGCTTAACAGTTGTCAAAATCACCTCCTAATGAAGGAGTAGGAAAGAGAGACTTCTTATGTCAATGCTTGATTATTTTAACAGAATTTCCATATAAATTTAATATTTAGAAAATAATTAGAACATTAAAAGTATCTGGTGCACTTAAAGTATCGATAGGTCAACAATGAATTCTCGGGACTTCCCTGGTGGCTCTGTGGTTAAGAATCCACCTGCCAGTGCAGGGGACACAGTTTCGATCCCTGGTCCGGGAAGATCCCACATGCTGCGGAGCAACATGCCCATGCACCACAACTACTGAGCCTGTGCTCTAGAGCCCGTAAGCCACAACTACTGAGCCTGCGTGCCACAACTACTGAAGCCTGCGTGCCTACAGCCCGTGCTCCACAACAAGAGAAGACACCGCAATGAGAAGCCCATGCACCGCAATGAAGAGTAGCCCCTGCTCGCCACAACTAGAGAAAGCCTGCGCGTAGCAATGAAGACCCAATGCAGCCAAAAATAAATAAATAAATACATAAATAAAATTTTTTAAAAAAAGAATTCTCATGGCCTTTTTAACTAGAACACTGTAAAAGAGTGTTAAATTAAAATCAAGGGACTTCCCTGATGGCACAGTGGTTAAGAATCCGCCTGCCAATGCAGGGGACATGGGTTCGAGCCCTGGTCTGGGAGGATCGCACATGCCGCGGAGCAACTGGGCCCGTGTACCACAACTGCTGAGCCTGTGCTCTGGAGCCCACGAGCCAAAGCTGCTGAGCCTGTGTGCCACAACTGCTGAGGCCCCTGCACCTAGAGCCCATGCTCCAGGCTCAATGAGAAACCCCGCGCACCGCAACGAAGAGTGGCCCCCACTTGCTGCAACTAGAGAAAGCCCGCGTGCAGCAACAAAGACCCAACACAGCCAAAAATAAATAAATTAATTAATTAATTTAAAAAGAAATAAAATCAAGGTGAAACCCTGAATCCTGAGAACTGATAATTTACGTTTCCTGCATTTTAGTTTTTTTGAGGATGGAAGAGAAATCTTCCAGATTTAATATTGTGTGTGTGTGTGTGTTTATGTGTGTACACGTGTGTATTATGTGTGTATGTGTGTACATGTGTACATGTGTGTTTGTACCCTACATTAAATCTGGAAAAATTGTTATAAAGTGCTACTTCTTTTATGGGATGTATTAAACTTTTAATAGTACTTTCCACAAGTAGTATTTCCTCAACAGCTTTCTTAAGAATATTTATTTCATTTTATCGGTGAGCAAATTGGGCCTCAGGGAGGATTAAATGACTTGCGTTCCTGCCACTGGGTTAAAGAGTGGAGGTTCCTGTCTTGACTCTCCATCTGTTGGTCATCTTGTTAACCAGTGGGCCTAAACCATGAGGTCACCTCTAGCTCACCATTGTAGCTGGTTAATCTTTTCCAGTTGACCTCTGTAACTCTGAGGCCCCACTTTTTTGAATTGGAATCAGATTTGCTTTTAAATTTTAGATTTTATGATCATGGCGCAGCCACATTTAATTATTGTGCGGTATTTGCTAAAACTGAATTTCCTGCCCACAGAATGTATTGGCCTCGATCTGTGGAATCAGATTTTTGAAGATGTATGCAATTGGCTTTGCCCTTTGAACTCAAAAGTGCTGCTGGGAGTAACTTTAAGATAGGGCTGTGAACTGGCCACCTGTAGTTCCATCTGATCACACAGTCTTAAATGTTCATATTTTTAAAATACTGTGTAGAGATTTTAAACTGGTAATATGTGTACTTAGCACAAAATTCAAACAGCACAAAAGGATGTTAAGGAGAAGCTTACCCACCTCCACCCTTGAGTGAGCCAGGCAACTGCTATCACCAGGGATATTTTATGAAATGCTTTACTATTACTGCACAATGAGAACCCTTCCCTTCTCCAGCCAGCTGACTGTATGTTCTTCCCAATGGTAGGCTGCGTGCCTCTAAAGTGGTGAGTGGTCTCCGTAACTGTCAGAATGTAAGATCCACTACAGTGATTATTTCTAGTGTTCTTTTTAAGTCAGTGTTAGGTGCTTTCTCAAAAAATTGTTTAGCAGAAACTTCTGCCCCCAAAATGTGTTCATTTTACAGAACTTTGACTATCTTAGCAAAAGAAGAATGCTTCTGGTGAACCGAGTGTCTAAAGCAGAGACTCTCTTAAAATTTGTTTTTCTTTCACTTTTCACCCTTTTTTTTGGAATAGGCAATACATTCGTTTGCATAAAATGTGAACTCACAAAAGGATAGACAGTGAAAAGTCTCTCTCTTTTCCGCAGCCACTGCTGCGGACACCCAAAACCACTATTTTTGTATCACCTTCTTAAATATGCTTCCAAAAATATTTAAGGCACATGTAAGCAAAGTCATACACACAAAATTATTTCTATATTATATATATTACATATCTGTTTGCTTATTTAAATCAGGGGATCAAAATCACATGGGGAACTTTCAGATAATCCATGTGCCTGCACCCTAGGAGGACTTATTCACTATTTGTAATTGTTATTTTAAAATAAATCACAGGACTTCCCTGGTGCACAGTGGTTAAGAATCCACCTGCCAATGCAGGGGACATGGGTTCGAGCCCTGGTCTGGGAAGACCCCACATGACACGGAGCAACTAAGCCCGTGTGCCACAACTACTGAGCCTGTGCTCTAGAGCCCGAGAGGCACAACTACTGAGCCCGCGTGCCACAACTACTGAAGGCTGCACACCTAGAGCTCGTGCTCTGCTACAAGAGAAGCCACCGCGATGAGAAGCCCACGCACCGCAACGAAGAGTAACCCCCGCTCTCCACAACTAGAGAAAGCCTGTGCGCAGCAACGAAGACCCAACGCAGCCAAAAGTAAATAAATAAATTTATTAAAAATTGCCCTTGATTATTCTGGTGGGCTCTCCCAGTTGTGAACCACCAGCCTAAGATACAACCATTCAGACCTGTGGAACCCACCAGGAAGCTACTGGGCCCATACCCAGGCGATTTGGGCAGGAGAACAGCTGTGTGGATCACTCTGTGAGAGATCGGTTCCACCACCCAGGGTTAAGGGCATCTGCAACCACTCAGTTGATAAGTCTAAAGGTAAATTGCCCCTTAAAAGGGACTGTCTCCAGATTAATATGATCAGTGCTGCAATTACCTGTGTTTAAATCACTTAGTTCTCTGGCCTGATTTTTCTAAACATATCCTACTTTTCTTCCTCTGATTTTTAGTTGTTCATCATACAAAACATAGAAAATATAGTAAGGCATAAAGAAAAAGATGAGGTACCCATAATTACATAGCCCAGAAAGAACTACTGTTAACATTTGTTTTATTTTACTTTTTAAATTGTTCAAATAATATATGGACACTTCTGGAGTATTGAAGCAAATCTATCCAGACATTACCTGTATGTGCTTCAGTATGTAACGCTAATGGATAAAGGGTAAGGAAGGATTTAAAACACACACACACACACACACACACACACACACAATTACACCCAACAAAAATCTGCCATGATTACTACTTATCATACCCATAATGCATTGACCCCCTGGATTGTCTCAAATTTCCTTTTAGTGTTCATTATTAACACTTTGATAGCTACTCTGCCAGTCTTTGCCTCCTGCTTCTCCCCATATAACTGTACAATACTTGGATACTGTAAAGTACACATAGCCTTTCCCTCTCTTATCTTGGTATCTTATATTGTAGATTTGTTTAAATGGTTACATGACATTCCATGGTAGAAATGTCCTAATGTCGCAATCAATTTCATAATGATGGACTTTTAGGTTGTCTCTGTTTTTTTAATACTATAAATAATCCTACAGTAAACATCTCTATTTCTCAAGAATAAGGCTCTAGATATGGATTTACTGGGACAAAGAAGTCACCACCTTTTCTCTCTTCCCCTCCCCTAAGTGACAAGAATAGACGGCTTAGGGTGAGCTATTCGCTGCTCATCCCCTGCAATGTATAGCTGTCCTCTGTCTTATAGCTAAAATTTTTATAGCACACAAATTAATTTCTTTCTTTACCTAGGGGTACTTTGTACCTCATTTATCTTGTCAGGTTCACATTTTTAAATGGAACATTTTATCAAAACGATTGTAGATTTACATACAGTTGTAAGAAACACTATGCAGAGATCCCTTGTATACTTTGCCAGGTTTTCTTTCCCCAGTACTAAATTTAGCAAAACTATCATACAATCTCTCACAACCAAGATGTTGACATTGATAGAATTCACCAGTCTTATTCAGTTTTCTCTACTTATACTTGTACTGACACATGTGTGTATTAAGTTAAATGCAATTTTATTTTTTATTTATATATTTTAAAATAAATTTATTTAATTTATTTATTTTTGGCTGCGTTGGGTCTTCATTGCTGTGCGCGGGCTTTCTCTAGTTGCGGTGAGCAGGGGCTACTCTTCGTTGTGGTGCGCGGGCTCCTCATTGCGGTGGCTTCTCTTGTTGCAGAGCACGGGCTCTAGGCACACAGGCTCAGTAGTTGTGGCTCATGGGCTCTAGAGCGCAGGCTCAGTAGTTGTGGCGCATGGGCTTAGTTGCTCCACAGCATGTGGGATCTTCCTGGACCAGGGCTCAAACCCACATCCCCTGCACTGGCAGGCAGATTCTTAACCACTGGGCCACCAGGGAAGCCCAAGTTTTATGCAATTTTATCACACGTATGGGTTGGTGTATCCACCACCATAGTCGATATTGAATGGTTCCAATGCTGCAAGTCCAGAGATAAAGCCACGCACCTATGGTCACCTAATCTATGATAAAGGAGGAAAGAATATAAATGGAGAAAAGACAGTCTCTTCAATAAGTGGTGCTGGGAAAACTGGACAGCCACATGTAAAAGAATGAAATTAGGACACTCCCTAACACCTTACAGAAAAATAAACTCAAAATGGATTAAAGACCTAAAGGTAAGCCTGTATACTATAAAACTCTTAGAAGAAAACATAGGCGGAACACTGTCTGACATAAATCGCAGCAAGATCTTTTTCGATCCACCTCCTAGAGTAATGAAAATAAAAACAAAAATAAACAAATGGGACCTAACTAAACTTAAAGGCTTTTGCACAGCAAAGTGAACCATAAACAAAACGAAAAGACAATCCTCAGAATGGGAGAAAATATTTGCAAATGAAGCAACTAACAAGGGATTAATCTCCAAAATATACAAACAGTTCGTGCAGCTCAGTATCAAAAAAAAGACCCCAGGGGCTTCCCTGGTGGTGCAGTGGTTGAGAGTCCGCCTGATGATGCAGGGGACACGGGTTTGTGCCCTGGTCCGGGAGGATCCCACATGCTGCGGAGTGGCTGGGCCTGTGAGCCATGGCCGCTGAGCCTGCGCGTCCGGAGCCTGTGCTCTGCAACGGGAGAGGCCACAACAGTGAAAGGCCCACATACCGCAAAAAAAAAAAAAGGTGGAAGATCTAAATAGACATTTCTCCAAAGAAGACATACAGATTGTAAAAAGCACATGAAAAGATGCTCAACATCACTAATTATTAGAGAAATGTAAATCAAAACTATAATGAGGTATCAGCTCACACCGGTCAGAATGGCCATCATCAAAAAATCTAGAAACAATAAATGCTGGAGAGGGTGTGGAGAAAAGGGAACCCTCTTGCACTATTGGTGGGAATGTGAACTGGTACAGCCACTATGGAAAACAGTATGGAGGTTCCTTAAAAAACTAAACATAGAGCTACCATACGATCCAGCAATCCTACTCCTGGGCAGATATCCAGAGAAAACCATAATTCGAAAAGATACATGCACCCCAATGTTCATTGCAGCACTATTTACAATAGCCAGGACATGGAAGCAACCTAAATGTCCATCAACAGAGGAATGGATAAAGACTATGTGGTACATATATACAATGGAATATTACTCAGCCATAAAAAAGAATGAAATAATGCCAGTTGCAGCAACATGGATGGACCTAGAGATTGTCATACTGAGTGAAGTAAGTCAGAGAAAGGCAAATATCATGATATCGCTTAGATGTGGAATCTTAAAAAAGGCTACAAGTGAACTTATCTACAAAACAAAAATAGAGTTACAGATGTAGAAAATAAATTTATGGTTACCAGCAGGTAAAGGGGGAGGGATAAATTGGAAGATTGGGATTGACAAATACACACTACTGTATATAAAATAGATAACTAATAAAGGGCCTCCTGTATAGCACGGAGAGCTCTACTCAATGCTCTGTAGTGGCTTATATGGGAAAAGAATCTAAAAAAGATTGGATGTATGTACATGTATAACAGATTCACTTTGCTGTACACCTGAAACTAACACAACGTTGTAAATCAACTATACCCCAATAAGAATTTTTTTAAAAATCCTTTGTATTCCCTTATTGTAATCACACCCCCTCCCTTCACATTTTAAAAAGACTCTTGATAAATATTCCAAATTACTTCCTGGCAAGGTATTACCAGAATTGGGTATCATTTAAAAATGTAATATATTACTAGGGGGACAATATTTTCACTGTCCTACCTTTATTTAACATAAAAGACTTTAACAGTCTTTTAGTGCATTTATTATCAAATTGGGTCTCAAAGAGTATTACAAATCCTCTCCTAGAGCATATGGGACAGCCGTTTCTTTCATTTCTCTGGTTATCCAATACTTTGAAACATTATTTTCAGCAAAAATCAAATCACTGAAGCTGCCAACTGCAATACGCATACAGACTTCTACCTTCAACAAAACTGGTACTAACTTTATAGAAACTCTTTTCATGGAGTTGAGACAATAGTATTTTGCTTAGTGAGGTTTTCTGGCTAAGGACAGACTGGAAGACTGCTAAAATTATTTCTAAAAGGGGTTTGATCTAAATCAAAGAACATTTACCCTTTCTAAGTACACCTTAATGAAAAATAATTTTATTTTCTTCGAGTGGGAGGTAATCTCTGGGAGGAGGGCCCCTCACAGTCTCTGTCTCTGAGAAATGAGCATATTCTTTCTGCTTGTTACTGGTCAGGGTAATCCAAGTCATCACGGCAGCAGGCTCCTTTTGTGGGGTCAGAATTCTTACTGGTCTAGAGTGAATCAGTGGGGATCTACCTTGTATTATAAGCTATCATTTCTCCTAAAGGCAGAGCATAGCTGAACTTGGAATTGAGGCGATCATAAACAACAATATAGGGATGAACTTGGACTAGAAGGGATCTAAAGAACAGTGTAGGGGGGGATAGGTGGAATTAGAAGGGACTGTCCTCAAACATATATCATGGGGAGTTATGTGGGCCAGAAAGGCAATTTAGGATAAATCATTCCCCAGTTAGCCTGGAAAAATGAACACATACAATGCATAGAAGATACAATTTAATTTTAGCCATGTAGTCGTGCACATTTTAGATTTAGAAATCATATATGGAACATAAGCAAAGAAGATCTGATTCTGAAAGACTCTCTCTCGCTCTCTCTCTCCATATAGACATATTTAAATTTAAAACATTAAATGCATATATCCCTTGCCTCAACAATTCTACTTTCGGGAATTTATCCTCTACATGTATTTGTATACATGTGAAAGTGACATTTGTGTACAAGGTTATTTGTTGCAGCATTGTTTGTAATAAGAAAGCTCTTATTTATAAGTCGGCTCTGAACCCAAAATATGTGAAATGATCTCATGAAGTTTGGGTTGTGATTTTTAGCATCCTTCTACCCAGAGATAGATCAGAGTTTGATCCACTGTCCATTTTTTTTTTTCCACTGTCCATTTTTATCCCTTGGGCTCCCATGTAACAAAGTTCTGAGGTTGGGCAGGACTCTTGGTTGGTTCTTTTTGAGAACCCTTCAAGGAGTCAGTTAGCTTTTCATTATAAGCGTAGCATGTGGCCGGGAGCTGTGGCGTTCTCAACTGTATTTTACACTAGAGATTCGAGCAGGGAGGTTTGGGGGAATTTGTTCTTTGATTAAATGTTCTGTAAGCAGAGGAAGTGAGGGATGCAGAACTGTCTTCATCATCATTTCCTTCTTACTCTTTTCCCTCAGGATCAGAAGCAAAAGGCCAAAATCTACCTTATATAAATGCCACGTGAGATATTACAATTTGGAAGGGAAGTTCAGGCCTGAGTTCCTGTAATTTTTGAACAGACTGTTTATTTTTTTAAGCAATATCTGTGTTTCACAGTCTGTTTTAAAGACATGTAATTGCTCTCATAATTTGCAGTGTCCTGAGTTTGGGGAAGATCATTGTTGGAGGTCTAGAACTTCTGATAGTATTGGGACACAGCGTTCCCCTTCTTAGATTTTAAATACATGCAACAAAACAAAATGAGGTATAACTTAGAAATATAACCATGGAATACTACTTGTCTCTGTGGTGAGAAATATTTACATACTCATCATGTAAACACTGATTACTGAGGTATCTAAAAATTGTGAGAAAAACTCTCTTAGAGGAAGGAATATGAGTTAAATCCTCATCTGTCATGATGCAGCTTAGATAACATCTAAACTGAACAATCAAGAAAGAGCAATTATGCTCAATTTTTAGGTAAGTAAATACAGGAGAAACAGCTAACTTTTCAGCTATTAAGATTTAACAGCGACTTTTAAGGAGTTGTCTGTTTAACTGGGGCGGTGGGGAGGACTTTTGCTTGAATTATAAGCCTTCTGTCGCTATTTGACTTTTTAAAAAATCATATGCCTGTACTTAATTAAAAGTTAAAAATATATCTATATCTTTTTTTTTTTTTTTTTTTTTGCTGTACGCGGGCCTCTCACCGTTGTGGCCTTTCCCGTTGCGGAGCACAGGCTCCGGACGTGCAGGCTCAGCGGCCATGGCTCACGGGCCCAGCCGCTCCATGGCATGTGGGATCTTCCCGGACTGGGGCACGAACCCGTGTCCCCTGTATCGGCAGGCGGACTCTCGACCACTGCGCCACCAGGGAAGCCCTATATCTATATCTTTATCTACATATATAGAGCCAAGAGAATAGGGTGACTATAGTGTCTGTAATGATTATTTGAAATACCTTTGAATGTTACAACTAAAGTAAAGTTTTGGGGGAAAAATGATAGAAGTGAAGTATGTGAATTCTTGGATGAAATAAAGGAGTCATTGCTTTCATCTAACCTTAGTTGGCCTGAATTTTCGCATCTTTATTTCTCTGTAATTCATGGGCCTTCTGTGTTCGAGAACACAGCTTGGCAAACTTTTTCTGCAGAGGGCCTAATAGTAAATATTTCAGGTTTGGCAGGTTACATGGTTTCTGTTGCGGCCACTCATTATAGTATGAAAGATACCCTAGACAATACATAAGTGAATGAGTGTGGTTGTGTTTCAGTATAACTTTATCTATGGACACTGAAATTTGAATCTCATATCATTTTTCTGTGAATATCTAATATTCACATATAACTTAGTGTTCTTTTGGTTTTTCTTCTTTATCATTAAAAAATGTGAAAATCATTCTTAGCTCCTGGACCTTACAAAAGCAGGTGGTGGGCAGGATTTGGCCAGCAGGCCGTAATTTGCTGACCTCTGCTCTAGCTGTAAAACAATTGTGTTGTTCCCCCCAAGCATAGCAAAGAGCTGTGGCCATCTGGACTTCAAGGAGGAATTGGCATGGAATAGGTCAGCATCCGTTCCCCAGCATTCACAGCTATGGAAATGATCTTTAAATTCCTCACTGGTTGTAAAGAGTTAAACTCTGTTTCTTGTCTCCTCCTCCATTATTCTCATTTATTTTTAATGTCTAATTATAGAAACATCTCTGTGAATGAAGCTATATTTCAGTGAGTCCATCATTGCTGGAAATATCATTACCAGAGATAGGAATAATAAGGTGGTCATAGACATAGAGCCCTGAGTTCCCTTTGCTCCAGGAGAGCTGGATTGGGCCACTTTGGCTCCAGCAGCTTCTGAAGGGTTGGGCAGAAAGGAGGCTTCATGGATGTCAGGCTCTGTCTCCACCCACACGTGACCAGCCCAGGTGAGTCCTGGGAGTGAGGTCCTGCCTGCCCTGAGAAGACCTCCCTAGAGACAGCACATAGCCCCCTGCCTTGTCACCATAGTTGCCATCAGTGGGGAGGACACAGATCTTCCCTACATGGCTTTGTTCCCTTCGGTCTGTGTTTTGTGTTGGAATATAAAGATGAGTGAGACTGCCCTGTCCTCAAACCTAGTGAAGGATGCATGTCAAGAAATATTTGAAGAACATAAAGAGCTCCAATATATGTGGAACCCACAATGGAGAGGGGAGAGTGAAAAAAGAAGGTGGAAGAGGTAGGCAGAGGCCCAGTCACAGAGGTCCCTGCCTATGTCCTGCCCAGGAACTGATCTGGAAGCTGTGGAAAGCTGGCAGAAGTGTGGGTTGTCATCAGAGTTGGAGGACAGTGAGGTGAGCTATTTAATTCATTCAGAGAGGATAATGAGACTTCAACTAGATCAGTGGCAGTGGAGGCTGAGAAGGGGATAGCAGACAGATTTAGGAGGTAGAACATGGAAGAGCGTGTCTGCAAACAGCTGAAGACAATTAGTGTGGGACAACCCCCAGTTTGGGGGCTTGAGTGTCTGGGAATCACAGCATCACTGATCACTGAGGTAATGATAGTAAGAGAAATGGGCTTCGGAGGGTACTGGGAGTGAGGAGAAAGGTGGCTATGGAGCTTTCGCTTAGACATGACCGTTGAGATGGGACATCCAAGGGCAGATGTTTAGTAAATAAAGCTTAGGAGTGAGGTCTGGGCTGGAGGCAGAGATGTGAAAGTCAAGTGCAGACCAGTGGAGCCGAGGTCAGCCAGGGAGAGGATACAGAGTAGGGAGACTGGAGACGTGAGAACTCCCCAGAGACCATCCACAAAGGGACTCAGGGAACCCTGAGAGATGGGTGTGCCCAATGCCAAGGATGGGGTTTCCAAAAAGAATGAATGTGAGGGAATCAAGATGGATGTGTGCATAGATATGTGTCTGTGAGGATGTTTATTCTGGAGTTGCTCCTAATATTGAAAAGCTGACATTGCTTAAATATCTAACAACAGGAACTAAATCACGGCATGACCCTATGGTAGACTACCAGGCAGCTGTTAAAATATGAAAATGTATATGTAAAACCTCAGAGCAAATATACCAAAGTGAGTAATAGAAAATTCTCTTTTATTATTTATTTAGTACGCATACAAGTTTTCGTATTTGCCTCTTCTCTTTTTCAAATTATATACCATGAACTTGTATTGCATTGATAAGCACACCCATGTAAGTAGGCAGGACCACACTGCAGAAGTGCTGTTTGGGTCTAGTACCGGGGAAATCATTAACCTGGTAGCACCAACGCTGCTCGAGGAGCGGATGGGAACAGAGGAGGTAGAGGCTGCAAGTGTAGATTCCTTTTTGAAGAGGGTCGGTTCTAAAGGGAGAGTGAGATAAAGGGGCCATATCTAGAGTGGATGAGGAGTTGGGGAACTACTTATTCAGGTAGGAGAGTCTTGACCAGGTTCATAGGTTAGAGAAAAGAATTAGTCTCTAGGGAGATGTTGAGGGTTACAGGTATGAGACAGGATTATTGATGGGCTAGGGGCTCAAGGAGAAGGAAGGAAGAAGGGTCTAGAACTTGTTTTAGGGATGACTTGTGGGCAGGATATGGGAAAGAGGATGGAAAGAATGCAAAGACATTTGATGGTGTATGAGTGTGGGGAGCAAGGGTGGAGCCGGGTGCCTACTGAAGCATTTCTGGGTGAGAAGATTTCATGTCTGGGATTTGCTTTTAAATACTCTGTTGGGGGTGGGGTCAGGATGGGGGGTTGGGATAGATGAGACAAGATTAGCAAATTAGTGATAATCGTTGAAGCTGGGTAATGACGGTTGACCATATAGTCCTAAATACTTTTGTGAACTTTCAAAACGTTTCAAAATTAAATATTTAAAAAGCAATCTTCTTACCCGAGGATAGCTGCAGAGCCTGATCCGACTCCTACCTGTGGCTATTAACCCAACTGTTTCCATTTACCTACCCCCACATCCCAGACAGTAGATACTTCAGCTTCCTGGCTGCCTCATTCTTGTCCCAGCCCCTCTGGGCAGGAAGGGGCCCAGGGCAAGTTCCTGCTACAAATGGCTGGCTGTTTCTGAAGCAAGGGTTCAGTGGCCAAACTAGACACCTTAAAACAGAAGGGAATCTTGAATGCAGAACCCCCAAGTAATCTTGGGCCAATAGCATCGAAACATGCAGTAAACAGTGGGCTGTGGCACCGCTTGAGCCCCCCTTTTACCACCCCCCACCCCTGTATTATGCTGTTCAGAGGTTCTGTGGGCCGAGGGGTCTGTGGGCTTGAAATCACAGTAGAATGATAATTTGGGGAAGAATTATCACATTTGTGCTTTGCTCAGGTGTCCAATTCTCCGTCCCAGCAGCCGGGCATCATTCTTAGAAACTCATCTTCTCATGTAATTATAGTACCCAGAATAAAAACTTTAGACCTTTTTTCTTGAGATGATGCTTTTAAAGATTTTGGCACAGAATGAACGTTCAGTGAATGCTACCTCATCACCATCATTCCCTGACTGCATAGAATAGAACTTTCAAGAGTCATAAAGTTTTAGGGCCGACACCTCAGAGCTCATTCCTTTCAGATCACTCATTTTGTAGATGAAGAAACTGGGGGAGCTTGACTGACTTGTCCCAGGTCACACAACTGTTAGTGGCAGGTTTGATGACAAACTTTTCTCCTTGAACATCCCAGAGTGAGTAAATCTGTTTGTAATCCTTTCAAACCCTGGGCCCAAGTGAAGAGTGATATGGTAAAAGAAACAGTGTCCAGGATCCCAAGGCAACTTAAAAACAGCTCAAGTCCATTGCTTAGCCTTCTTTACAACTGTCAAGAGCAATACTACAAAGCTACAGTAATCAAAACAGCGTGGTAATGGCACAAAAACAGACATATGGATCAGTGGAACAGAATAGAGAGCCCAGAAATAAACCCACACACCTACAGTCAATTAAGCTTCAATAAGTGAGGCAAGAATATACAATGGAGAAAAGACAATCTCTTCAGCAAGTGGTTTTGGGATAGCTGGACAGCCCTGTGTAAATCAATGAAGTTAGAACACACCCTCTCACCATACACAAAAATAAATTCAAAATGGCTTAAAGACTTAAATATAAGACATGACATCATAAAACTCCTAGAAGGGAACATAGCCAAAACATTCTCTGACATAAATTGTATCAATGTTTTCTTAGGTCAGTTACCCCGGGCAATAGAAATAAAAGCAAGAATAAACAAATGGGACCTAATCAAACATAAGCTTTTACACAGGAAAGGAAACCATAAACAAAACGAAAAGACAACCTACTGAATGGAAGAAAATATTTGCAAATGATGCGACCAACAAGGGTTTAATTTCCAAAATATACAAACAACTCATATGACTCAATAACAAAAATACAAAGCAAAACAAAAAACAAACAACCCAATCGAAAAATGGGCAGAACACCTAGAATGACATACAGATGGCCAACAGGCACATGAAAAGATGCTCAGCATTTCTAATTATTAGAGAAATGCAAATCAAAACTATAATGAGATATCACCTCATACCAGTCAGAATGACCATCCTAAAAAAGTCTACAAATAACAAATGAGGGAGAGGGTGGGGAGAAAAGGGAACCCTCCTACACTATTGGTGGGAATGTAAATTGGTGCAGCTACTATGGAAAATACTATGGATGTACCTCAAAAAACTAAAAATAGAGTTGCCATATGATCCAGCAATCCCACTCCCGGGCATACACCCAGACAAAACTATAATCCAAAAAGATACATGCACCCCTATGCGTAGCAGCACTATTCACAGTAGCCAAGACATGGAAACAACCTAAATGTCCATCGATGAATGAATGGATAAAGAAGATGTGGTACATATATACAATGGAATACTACTCAGCCATAAAAACGAATGAAATAATGCCATTTGCAACAACATGGATGGACCTAGAGATTATCATACTAAGTGCGGTAAGTCAGAAAAAGAAAGACAAATACTATATGATATCACTTATATGTGGAATCAAAAATATGACACAAATGAACTTATCTACGAAACAGAAACAGACTCACAGACATAGCGAACAGACTTGTGGTTGCCCAGGGGGCTGGGGGCTGGGAGGAGGGATGGATTGGGAACTTGGGATTAGCAGATGCAAACTATTATATATAGAATGGATAAACAGCAAGGTCCTACTGTATAGCACAGGGAACTATATTCAATATCCTGTAATAAACCATAATAGAAAAGAATATATATATGTGTATAACTGAATCACTTTGCTGTACAGCAGAAATTAACACATTGTAAGTCAATTATACTTCAATAAAATAAATTAAAAAAATAAAACTGTCCAGAGGATTCCATAAATCACATAATAAATCATAAATCACAGAAACAATGATAAAACCTCTTGCCTTCATGTACCACGTGCGCAGTGTTTCCAGCTGCCCAAGAACATCCCTCACTGTAATTCAAACTCTTCCCAAGTACTGCTCCCCTCTCCCTCCTCTCACCCATTCCTCCAGGAGAAAGGACCCTCCCTGTTTGGGACGGGGAGGCAGAGGCAAAGTCTCTTGGCATTTGCAGGCTGGCAGAGGAGGCAAGGCTGTGGACACTTTCATAATAAGATCTTATCATATCCTTAGAAGAGCAGCTGGGAGTGAGAGGGTAGTGATGATGGGTGGGGCATACATGCCCAAAGTGGGACCTTTTCAACAAACATTCAAGGAAAAAACATTGACTTGCAAGTTCTGAGACAATGATGAAAAGATGTTGAGAGAGCAACACTGTGGGATACAGAAAAGGTAGTCAAATGGAGATGCTTTTTTCACATGCTGGGTCCCTCAGCAAAATGACAAATGGTCCAGTGCATCCCCCACCCATAGCTTAGGACTAAGCTACACGTCTGTACACCTTCCTAGATCCTCCTCCATCAGCTTTAGAGTTGGTGCTGCTAGATGAAGCCTTTCCCTGCCACACATGGCTATGTCTCATTGGGCCTCTTGGCTATGCTCCCTTCCCAAGTAAACTTGAGATTTGGGGCCGGTCATCCTGATGTCCTGGCTTACCTTCTTGTTGAGCTGGAGCATTTAGTGGCCAAGGAAGGACAAATATCCAAGACATCACCTATGGCTAGTCAGGGCGGGCCCTGCCCTCTAGGGATCCTGTGGAGGGCTGACCATGCCGTGCTGGGTTCACGGAGGTCCATGGAGGGAGCACGTGTTGAATTACTGCAGCTCTGTCCAGGCTTTCCGGAGGATTTGGATGGAGTTGGAATCATTCAGTCTATAATTCTCTGTTTCTGTCTATGTGAAAGAAATATGAAGGACTGAATCATATCTACCTTCCTAGAATATATGTGCTTTCCAATAAATATGAAATGAAATGAAGGCCAACAAGCACATACACACATTCTGCAGATAAATGAGTAAAGAGCTTTTATCTAGTCTTGTAATTAAGGATTAAAATGTTCTACTCTCACGCAAAACCTGCCATGTCTCATCCAGAGTAATTATAAAATTCAACATCATCGTGACTGAGCCGTGGCTCCTTCCATCCAGGGCAAGGTGCTCCCAGATCACCAGCTCCTATTCCACATGGGAGGTGGGCGAGAGCGAGGACTGTCTCCTGGTCAATCAATCTGGCACCCTACTGAGCTGGGATTGTTAAGCAGCAGCCACGGTGGAGACAACAGTCCCCCAGGTGCACGCAGAGTGTAGAGAAGATGGGACCAAGGCATGTATAGCGATCTGAGAAGGGAGCGTTTCTCATAAGCGCCCACTGTGTTCATTTCTTCATTCATTCAACAAATCTTTAATGAATGTCTACTATATACCAGACACCAGGGGTAGAGCAGAGAAGAAAACAAATTCCCACCTTTTATGAAGGGTGCCTTCTAGTGGGAAGAGAGAAAACAGGAACAGAGGATATATGGCATGTCCTAGGGCTGAGTGAGAAGGACAAGGGGACGGAGGGTGATGGGGAGATTGCTATTTGGGGTAAGTGTCCAGGAAGATCTTTCCAAATACGTGGCAATTGAACAGAGTGAAGAGAGGATGAGAGATAAGAGGATACCTGTGGGGAGAGACTCCGAGGGAGTAGGAGTGCCAGGGCCTGAGGTAGGAGTGCATTTGAATTTGGTATGTTTGAGCTACAGCAAGGAGGAAGCAGTGTATCTGCAGTCCAGGGAGAGAGAGGTGGCAGGTGGGGCCAGTCTGAAGGCCGTTTAGGACTTTCACTGAGTGAGATGGAGCCGCTGGAGGGGGGTGATCAGAAAAGTGGCCAGGTCTGACTTAGGTTTTACAGAGGCGGGGTAGCTGTTCTGGGGAAAATGGAGTAAGGGGGGAAGCTGGGCGTAGTTGGTGGCTTATTGGCTCATGATTTCCAAGTAAGAGATGATGGTGGGCTTCCCTGGTGGCGCAGTGGTTAAGAATCCGCCTGCCAATGCAGGGGACACGGGTTCGAACCCTGGTCCGGGAAGGTCCCACATGCCGCGGAGCAACTAAGCCCGTGCACCACAACTACTGAGCCTGAGCTCTAGAGCCTGCGAGCCACAACTACTGAGCCCATGTACCACAACTACTAAGCCTGCACGCCTAGAGCCTGTGCTCTGCAACAAGAGAAGCCACTGCAATGAGAAGCCCGCACACCGCAATGAAGAGTGGCCCCTGCTCACTGCAACTAGAGAAAGCCCGTGCACAGCAACAAAGACCCAACACAGCCCAAAATAAATAAATAAAAATTTTAAAATAAATAAATAAAAGTCCCTTTAAAAAAAAAAAAGAGATGATGGTGACTTGGACCAGGGTGGTTTTGGTGGGGGTGAGAAAAGTGGAAGATTCTGGATAAATTTTAAGGGAGAGCCCACAGGACCTGTTGACAGATCGCCTGTGAGATGTGAGAAAAGAGAAGGTTCCGAGGGTGACACTAAGACCGTTATCCTGAGCTACTGGAAGAATGGAGCTGAGGCTCTAGAAGGGACACAGCTAAACGAGGCTGATCCAAGGGCTGGGGGGCCAGAGGCACATGGACACAAGGCTGAAAAACTGGAATGTACCTATTTATTTATTTATTTTTTACGTATGCACGTATCTCTTCTTTTTCAAATTCTTTTCCCGGTTAGGTTGTTACAGAATATTGAGCAGAGTTCCCTGTGCTATACAGTAAGTCCTTGTTGCTTACCCATGTTGGAGTGTACTTATTGATGTACAAGTGTACTTGTTCTAATGAGGAAGAAGTTGCAAACTGGTGGCCCATGGGCCAAATCTGGCGGGCAGACATCCTTTGTTTGGTTCTCAAGGTATTTATTAAACAGCTGAATTAGCTGGTGAGGTTTAAAACTCATGGCATTTTATATAAAAATCTGGATTTCCTGCTCTTTTAGAAAAGTGGCAGATCTGGCAACCAGGTAAGAGCTGATTGGCCCTGAATGACAGCTGTTCCCTCCGGCAGGGCGCGCCCTGTTTAGTGGGCAGTCACGCCCCTACTCCCTATTATCTTACAACTGAGGCTACCCTTTCAATGCCCAGTCTTCTCATTGGAAAATGGGAATAACAGTAGTACCTACCTCTTGGGGTTGTTAGGAAAATTAACGGAGATGATTCACGTAAAACAACTAGAACGGTGTCTATTAATTGTTCAAAAATATTTGCTCTTATTACTGTCATGACTATTGTTGTGATTATTAGCTGTCTGTTCTTACAGGTCTCTGAGTTTGTAATGCTAGCAATGAGGATTTCAGAAAGCTGGAAGAGGATTCTGACAGGGGTTGAGAGGTGAGTGAAGCTTCCCTTAATAAACGATGGCACCAAACCAGAAAGCAAGAGAGGAGGCAGCACAGCTCCCAGACACTTTAGAAAACCGTGACTGCCCGAGCGCCATTGGCCCCACAGATCAGAGTTCATTTCCCTTCTTCTGCAGAGCTCAGCACAGTGGCCTCAATCACCCGGTGACTCATCTAATAGCCCCATGAGTTTGCCCAGCTTGCGGCATCACAAATTACATTTGCAGCCTCCTTATTGGGCAAGCTAGGAAATTAAACCTAAGCGGCTATGGTGTTGCTAAGTAATATGGCTGCATACACAGACACCCGAGGCTCAGACCATCACAGCCCCATTAAAGCATCATTTCCCACTGTGGCTAATAAGGTTTGAAACCTTCAAAGGAAACCTGCTCTTCTTTTTTAAGGTCAGAAAATGGGGTAACTTTGTTATAAGCAAGAGATAGAATTTCCCTTCCTAGATGCTAGGGGTGTGTGTGTGTGTGTGTGTGTGTGTGTGTGTGCGTGCGTGCTGGAGATACTAGCTCATGGCTGATGGAGGCGGAGGGCGGGGGTGGGGGGCGATCAGAGACAGCCATCTTGCCGTCAGGGCCCCTCTGCCCTGGGCCATGAGGGCCTGGTCAAATCTACCTCTGTGTCTGGCACCTGGCCCTCTGGAGGTGTTTGCAGAGTGGCTGTTGGCTTCCTTCTTCCTGGGGATACTTCTCAGTGGGTGTGGCACTAGGTGATGGGAGCATTCCTGGCAATTTCTCCCTCAGGGCAGTTTTTTCTTTAGGGGGCTTTTCTCTTTCTACAGCAGAGCCCTTGAGCCCAGAGTGGGGATCCTGGCCCATGGGATGCTTGGGCAGCTGAGCTGGTCCAGGGGTTTCCTTTCCTCATCTCTCTCCGGTCAAACCATCTGTGTCCGTTTCAGGGTCCGGCTCCTCCTGGATCCACCAAGTTTAGAGCTTGAGGGCACAGCTCCCGAGCCAGGCAGTAGCTCCACGGCCGCCTTAGTTCAGGCAGGTAGGGACTTAGCATCTCAGTATCTTCACCCACCCCACGTAGCTCTTCTGCAACCCCATAGTTACACTGGGCGGGGAAGTTGTCCAACGATTTGGGGCCATGTGGTCAGAGGTTTGGGGCATCTGGAGCCCTCCCCAGCTCCCCTCTCTGGGAGGACTCCCTCCATCTTCTCTGATTTGGACTCCTGGGATGGGGCAGGAGGGTGAAATTCCTCCTCCTTAATTTGTATTTTAAATCACATCTTCTCCACAATGCTGAGGATTATTCTTCAAGACTCATTCAGATAGGCTGGGCCTCACAGGACTTCTGGTTACTGAGACAGGAGAGGGTGGGGCTCGTAGGCACCCTGGAGGGAGATTCCTGCAGCACAGAGGATGCGGCCTGATCTGAGCTCTTGAGAATCTGGCCTAGCCAGTCCCCATCTTCACCGAACGGAAGAAAGGGGAAGGGAATTCCTTCTGGCATTTGTTGTTTGATAGGAGACTTGGCTGTGCCCAGAGGGGACAAAGACTTTGAGGCTGGGGATGTCTCCCAATCAAACCTTCCATGAGGATGCATTCTTTCCACTTTTTTGGCCAGCTGCAGGCTCGGAGCCATCTCCCCGGGAAGAGCTGTCCTTGCTTGAACCAGACTGCCCTGGGGGGCTACCTGGGCTGGTCAGTGCTCTGAAGGTTTTCCTGACATCCCCCTGTTCCACCCTCACATATCACACCAGGAAGCACTTCACCAAGCAGGGGTCAGATTTCAGTTCAGCCTTTTGTTTTAACAAATAATTGAGTTTAGATATTGACATTCAATCCTTAACTGCTAACATCCCATTTAGTAGTGCTTTGCAAACCTTGTGTAGCTGTGCACTGTGATTTGTTTCATAGGAATGTGCCTTGGTGCTTGGGTCTCTTTGGTTAGTTCTAATATAACTATTTTTGCTAACTGTTTTCACTACTAATTGGCTACTTAATAAGTCAAAGGGCCGCATGTTTTCTATCTCTTCCACTATTTCCATGGAAGAAAATGCTGGCTATATTTAAACAGCGCCCATTTTAATCCTCTGGAGAGCAGACACTTGCTGGGTTGAAAAGATGTGTTTCCCTGGGTGGTTCCTTTATGACTTCTGTTTGTCCTGCTGCTGGAAAAACTTCCAAAGTGTGAGTTGGCTCTAAGCTGAGTGTCTCCACGGTTCTGCTGACCTTCTGGTGAGTTGCTAAGCACATACATCTGCCTGTCCATGTACTTGCCCGTTTCCAAGATTGTCAACTGCAGCTGAATTCCCTGAGCTGGTAAACGGATGGGACCAGAGGCCCCGCCCACACTGGCAGGGTCCCAGGCCTGGACAAGAGCAGCTTCAGGGCATCCTGATCTTCTGAGGGCCCTCAAGGCATCACTCTCGCCTGTGGATAGCAGCTCCTGCGTGGAGTGGCCTTTCATTCTTGAGACAGTCCCACCGCATTTAGAGGTGTTTCCATCACTACTGCTGTTGGAATATCCTGGCCGAGTCTAGGGTACCCACCCTTCCTTCCTTTCCTTCAAAGTGAAGACTGGTAAGAACCCTAGAGATGGTGATGCACCTTTAACAGTGAAAACCTTTTACAAAATTCAGATCATAAACTGTTGCACGTTCATGGTGGAAAAATGCTGAAAAAATAGAAAAGCACTATAAAGATGTAAAAATCCCCCATAACCCAATGTTAACCCATAGATAACCACTAATAACATTTTGAAACATTAACTCAGAATATATATATATCTATATATACTCATATTTACATAGGTATATATATAATTTTAAAAAATGGGATCATACTACTTTGCACCTGCTTTTCCCATTTAACATTGTACTATAAACATTCTGCCATGTCATCAGATTCCACTACATCATCATTTTGATTGCCTAATGTTCATGATATGAACATGTTCTGATTTATTTAACCAGTTCCCTGTTAGGTGAACTTTAGGTTGATTCCAATATATATATTTTTGCCATTATAATCACTGCTGTAATGAACATCCTTGAGGTTTCCTCTTTATGTCAAAGTTAAGCACATTTTAAAAGACTTTGATTGATATTCCTAAATTATTCTGAAAGTGCATATTCCTGACCAGCTGTGTATAGACGCTTTTTATTGCAATTTAAAATATACTTGTCGGGACTTCCCTGGTGGCGCAGTGGTTAGGAATCTACCTGTGCAATGCAGGAGACACAGGTTCGAGCCCTGGTCCAGGAAGATCCCACATGCCGCGGAGCAACTAAGCCCATGTGCCACAACTACTAAGCCTGCGCTCTGGAGCCTGCGAGCCACAACTACTGAGCCTGCGCGCCTACAGCCTGTGCTCTGCAACAAGAGAAGCTACCTCAAAGAGAAGCCCGCACACTGCAATGAAGAGTAGCCCCTGCTCGCCGCAACTAGAGAAAGCCTGTGTGCAGCAACGAAGACCCAACACAGCCAAAAATAAATAAATAAATTTATAAAGTTAAAAAAAAATTTTTTAAATAAGAAAATAAAATATACTTGTCAATTTTATAGGTGAAAAATGAGCATCTCATTGTTAATTTTAATATCTTGGATTCCACGAGGTTAAACATTCTCCTTGTGGTTAATTGGCTGGCAGAGATATCTTGTGCTCCCTTGCTTCCAGACGATGGAATTTAAGTGTCATTAGTTATCACTTAGTAAGATGAAATTGGGGCGAGCTGCCAGGGAGCTGAGGGCAGTTAAAGTAGCCGCTAGTAGGCTTCAGAGCCTAAAACCAATCTTCCTAAGTGTCTGTTTTCAGTCATCCCTGAGTGGGCCTTCTAATCTGAGGGCAGGGCTGGATGGAGCATGATATGGGATGCAAGAGGCTTGGGGTGGCTTTGGGATACAGGCAGGGTGCCTAGCTAACTAATAGACTGATTTTCTACAGTTCCAGTCCTTCCCCCTTTTCTTCCCCTCATTCATGCAGAAAATCATATGTCAAAAATGTTTCATTGTGTTTTGTGGTGTCTGTTTCCTTGATGATGGGGTACATAGAGTGTTTGGGGCCAGGGTTGATATGTCGAGTCTGAGGTGGGTGGATAATCTGTTGAGTAGGTAGTTTAGGACCAGCTGTGTATGGATGCCAGGCTTCTGGTGTTTCTATGTATGCAGGTCCTCAGGCCCAGGTGATGGGCATGGGATCCTCTCTGAATCAGACCTATAATCTGTAATATGTAACCAGCAATGTGTGGGGAGAACTAGCAGTCCTGGGGTGGTGTGGCTGGGCTTTGAGGAAAAGTAGATACTCTGTGCTCTTTCCATGATACAAAAATGACTTTAGTGCAACTCATTCTAGTTAGAAGGTCCAGGGATGGATCTGGATGGCAAAATCACAAGGTGTTTTGTCCCCAGTTCCAATAACTGAGTTTATGAGGAGAAAAGCAATGGCTGTGGCCAAGGCCTGAGAGGCAGGGAAGTCTGAGGGGACACTGGTCTCCCTCCAGCCGAAGCAGGTGGTGTGAGCCACGCCCGTGAAGCCTGGGCTAGAATGGCCCCTCCATCATCCCAAACCGGCAAGTGCTCCCAGAAGAGCAGCCGAGGTGTGAGAGAAACTGCATCATTACCCGGAATGTGGGAGAGAGGATGGAGGTTTTATGTATAATTTCCTGTCATCAGAATCCAATATAGTCATAAATAAGCTCGGAGAGGCAACCTGTAGGAGAACTACACACGAATGCCTCTCGTTTCTGAGGCGCTGGAGACTGAGAGGAATTCAAATTGCATCTTTCACGTTGGGTTATGACACTCAAGTAACTTGGCCAAAGCTAACTATAGTCAGCTGACATAAAGGGCCCTGCAAGGTGACGTAATGCCATGGGGATGAAGACTTTTCACCATGGAAAAAGCAGGTTTGGCATAGGTAAGCTCTGAACTCTTCTGAGGTGATAATCCTGGACTCCCCGTAGTTCTTTAGGGGCCAGGGGTTGAGGAACCCAGCAGGAACCACCTCACACCAACGGGCCCGCATCACAAAGGGGATGAGCCTAAGAATATCAGAGCATCGTGACGGGCATGTACATCAGCCCTCCTTGCTGGGAAGGGACTTGGGGGTCTTTTGGTGTTGAGTGCACAGAGGAGAGGTTTTGGGAGGATGGGTGGCACACACAGTTGGCTGCCGTGGAGAGGAAAACTGCCTCCTGGAAGGCATTTGGTCAAACTTAGCACTGTGCCAGTATTTATTATTAATCACCATGAAACTGCTTTGTGTTTTTCATAGGGCTTTCTAGTAGATCTGGTTTGATCTTCCTAATATAGAATATTTTCCACAGGGTTATTTAATTTCAGTTTTTCAGTCGGTATTTGACCAACGGCTCAGCCTCATGGGATGGGCAGTTTTACAACAGGCGTGTTGAGGAAGCTATGTGTGTTTTCCAAGCCATGACAGTGCATGTTTGAGGAGTCAGGCATGGACCCCTAGTTCTGATGGGGGCTGCGTACGGCGGGATGAGGATCACAGAGTCAGACCACAGTAGATGCCATTGGAGGCTTAGCTTCCCTCCGCCTTGTAGGCATTGAGACCTTGTTTTCTGCCCCAGGATGTATATGTAACTAGAATAGAGATCCCTTCACCTGAGAGCTGTTGTCTTTGCTGTTTCTGGCAGGTTATTTAAACTCTCCAGCCCTTAGTTCTCATTTGTAAAATGAGATAATTATAGTATCCATCTCAAGGAATTGTGTGAAGATTAACTGAGTTAATACCTTAAAAAAAAGAGCAGTTAGCACAGGCAGTTTGCACTCAATGCATATTAACAATTATAATGACGATGATGATGACCGTGAATATTAGATTTCACAGATGGAGGCAGCCTAGGATCCTTAGACAGTTTCCCTGTCTCCAAGCAGGGTTCCAACCAATACTTATTTTACACCTTCATGGCCTTGCCAGGGACATGGTCAAGAGCCTAAGGGGAAAGGGCTATGGTTCTATCTACTTCTGGAGGGGGCTGATGGAAAAATAATCAAGCCTGTGAATTCACGAAATAAAAGGTCAAATGGGAAACTTGACCTTGAGAATTTCATTCTCTCTCCAACTACACTGAAGGCAGCAGAGAAGTGACTTCTCACAAGGGACCCCAAGAATTGAAAAAGCAGATGCTGTCCTCAAACTCTTGGCTCCACTACTTATCAGCTGTGTGACCTCGGGCCAGTTACTTAACCTCTCTGAGATTCAGTTTCTTCATTTGTAAAATAGGAATAATACATTACAGAATTGCTGGAATTACTAAATCAGATGATATCTGTGGAGTTCTTGGAACCTGCTGAGGGCTCAATAAAAGCCAGTTTTCATGTATGTTGTCGTGTTTATTATAAACGCTTATTATTATAAGCTACTTTACAGCTTACAGTTGACAAGTTGGAAACTGATTACTTTCACGACAGGGATTGTCCTATGCTGGTCCTCCCTCTCACCTTGAAAGATGTTAACCCTCAGGGGAGTTCCCCCACCTTGGCTGGACCTGACCCTCTGAGCCTGGTGCTTGTGCATGTGAAGATGGGGAGAAGGTACTTCCCACCTGGTTGCACAAGGGCTGGGACCAAGTCATCTTGCCTCTGCACGGGTCAGAAATGGGGAATGGCGCATGGTTCCTATTGGATGATAGGGACTTCTGAGGATTTTCTGAGGTGTCCAGACTCAAATCTTCCTCATCGCTGGCTCATTTTGCTGGGCAAATACACAGGAGTAGAATGGAAGGATTACGGGGTAGATGTGTGCTTAACTTTGTAAGAAACCGCCCGCTGTTTTCCAGCCTGGTTGTCCCATTCGATGTCCCCACCTGTTCGGTTTTATAGTCGCTTCGGCCACATTTTCTGGTCTTTCTCATGTATCAAAGTCAGTTCTTTCAAACTTTAAAAAGTAGATATATATTTTTAAGAAGCAGAACCTTAAAAAATAAAAAAGGTCATACCTACACCCTCAATAAATAAAGCAGATGAGGAGATAGAAATTTGGCTGAAGGGTTAGGGAGGTGCATGGAGCCTGGAGGCCTCTGTTTGCTCCAGGGCCCAGGGGAGCCCAGAGCGATGACCCCACTCTAGGTACAAGTTTGAGTCAGCTTTCATCAGATTTAACTTTCATTTGAGTTCTGAGTCGACCACAGGAGCAGTGGCCAGGCCTGGGCTGCCCACATCTCTGCCTGCCGCACCCAGAGCTCTCCTCGGGACCCTCCAAGCTGGCGGCAGAGCCAAGGCCCCCGGAGGTGACCAGGCACAGCAGCCCGGCTGTGGGGATGTTTCCTGCTGGTTGGCATTGGTCTTTCCACCACCACGCTGTGTCCCTTAAACTAGCTCCATCTCCTAGACAAACATCAGAGGCTGTGCGACTCCAGACACCAGGAACAAAGAAACAAATTGGGAACATCGTGCGCAAAAAAGATTTTAATAAAGATTAAACCGGCTCCGTGCGTAGACGCTGCCACTCTTCTTATTGTGATCTTGACAGTGACGTGGGACAAGCAGGCAAAGGCTGAGCCCGAGGCGGTTCACATTCCTGGCACTGACGCCGAGCACAGCCTGAGTGGCGGCTGACAGCAGACGGGCCTTTGCAGGGGTGCTCCAGGGCTCCAACCCTGAGCTTTCTCAGGGCGCCCTGAGCTTCACTCAGCCACCCTGGGCAGGGGCCTGAGATGCTGCATTTCACCAAGCTCTCTGCACACTCCCTCCTCCTCCTTCTACTTTCTATTATGGAAACATTTAAACATGTACAAAAGTAGATAGAATCGTATCATGAACCCCATCTACCCACAGCCCAGCTTCAGCAGTTACCAATATGACAATCTTGTTTCATCTCTACCCCGACTCATGCCCCTCCAAGTTATTTTGAATCAAGCCGCAGACATCCGATTATTTCATCCGTAGACAGCTCGGTACATATGGCTAAGAGATAACTTTTTTTTTTTTTTTTAAAGGCATAACCATAGGATCATTATTATCCTTAAAAAATGAGCAATGGTTTCTGGGTGTTTCTAATGCAGAGTCAAGGGTGAGGACCACAGGCCAACTGGGAGATCACATCCTCTGGTGGCAGGAGGCATGCCTGACGTGGTAGAGGAAGCTTGGCATTTTTAGAGGAGGCTGGCAGGAGCCTGACTTCTAAAACTCCACACTCACAAGAGAAAATAGAACACAGTCAGGCTGACGACTTGCACCGCACAAGGGTCCCTGAGTACTAGGCCCAGGAATCTTGTCCTCTTGTAGTCGAAGCCTTCTAGTTATTTTTCAGACAAATTTTGTGTTTTAACCTAAAGGGCAGCTGATGCTGGTTTCCATCGGGGACAGTCTCTTGAGGGCTCCCGGTCTGATGTCACTCTGCGGGCTCCCTGACATGACCCTGGGTTTCAAATGTCCAGTCAGAAAACCGGGATTTGATTTGTGGCTCTGCCGTATAAAGTGCTGGGTGGTTTCCCTGTCTGTGTTACAAGGATGACAGCATTG
This sequence comes from Orcinus orca, assembly GCF_937001465.1. Classification (NCBI taxonomy): domain Eukaryota; kingdom Metazoa; phylum Chordata; class Mammalia; order Artiodactyla; family Delphinidae; genus Orcinus; species Orcinus orca. The sequence continues at coordinate 155,673,488 of NC_064560.1, read as the reverse complement.
CCCCAGTCAGCAGGCAGCGGTGTGCGCTTGAAGTAATGACAGTGGCTGCTGTGCCAGGGAAGTGTGCCGGGAGAGTGCTCCCCTGCGTGGCTGTGCTCAGCGCCTGCCCCAGAGCCCGGAGCCCGTCCAGGCCTCACCTCCACTCCCAGATCTCCAGTCATGGCTTCTTCCAGGTGCTGAGTGGGAGCCAGCTGGGCTTCCCGGACACCCAGAGCCCCCAAGGCTGGTGGGCTGCACAGGCCCTGCTGGAACTCTTGCTTCACCTCCCCACCTTCTGGAACCCTCCAAGCATATGGTGTGGATCTCCTTAGTTGACTGTCTTCTGTGCTGGTGAAGGTGTCCTTGCCCACACCTCCCAGTCCCCTCAGCAGTAAGACTGCTTTGGCCTTGACTCACCATGTGTCCCTGGATTCCAGTGGGGGACCGGGAGAGAGGAGAGGGAGCTTTGCTGGTGAAGGAGGCTGCATGAGGGGGCAGCGCGTCGCCAGGGCCTTCTCTTGCCGTCTCTCCTCACAGGTGCATGCCGCTTGGTGGTAGAGGCATCCAGCAAGACGGGCTCGTCGGTGTGGAAGACAGTGCAGTGAGGCCAAAGTCTCAAAGGTGCCCTGGTAACAGAGCCTCTTCCTCTCCGCAGGAGCCAGAGTGTGTGCAGATCCTTGGAGAGCGGCCGAGGGAGGGGCTGGTGACTCTGAAGTCCGGGGATAGAGGTCACTTCTCTGCCTCTTTTTAGATGCTTGGGGAGACCAAGGTGCGTCCCCAAAGGGCCATGTCTGTCCAGGAGCTATGGCTGGAGGGACGTTCTACCTTTAGAGCGGGGAAGGCTCCCCTCCTCCATGAACCCCGTGCTTCCAAGGTGGTTCACGAGAGCCTCCTGGCACAGCTCTGGCAAAGGTGTTTAGGGCCTGTCCAGCAGGTCCGAGTTGTGACTTTGAGGGTTTGTCGAGGAGGGGCATGCTATAGGAGAGACAGCCTTGGCTGTGGAGTCAGGAGGCCCTGGGTTCCATTCCCTGCCAGTGGTGGAGCCTGGGGTCAGGTGGTACAGCCAGATTGGAGGGAAGATGGTGACATCTCTCAAAATCACAAATGCACACATCCTTTGACGCAGCAATTCCACTTGTGTGAAAGGGGCATACGTGCAAGGATGTTCATTGTGGTGTATTTTTTTTTTTAAAGAATGGATGCACTCATAAATTTATTTTATTTTTGGCTGCGTTGGGTCTTCGCTGTTGTGCACGGGCTTTCTCTAGTTGTGGTGAGTGGGGGCTACTCTTCATTGCAGTGCGCAGGCTTCTCATGGCGATGGCTTCTCTTGTTGCAGAGCACGGGCTCTAGGCGCGTGGGCTTCAGTAGCTGTGGCACGCGTGCTCGGTAGTTGTGACTCGGGGGCTCTAGAGCGCAGGCTCAGTAGTTGTGGCGCACTTAGTTGCTCCGCGGCATGTGGGATCTTCCAGGACCAGGGCTCGAACCTGTGTCCCCTGCATTGGCAGGTGGATTCTCAACCACTGCGCCACAAGGGAAGTCCCCATTGTGGTGTATTTGTAATAGCAGGAGACTGGCAACATCAAAATGCCCATCCATGGGCAATTAAATGACCTGTGGTTATTCCATACAATAGACTCTTGAAAAGAATGAGTCAGCTCTATACATTTACTGCTACAGAATGACCTTCAGTGATATTGTTGAGTGAAGAAGGCAAGGTTGAAAAGAGCGTATAGCATGCTACCTTTTGTGCTTTTTAAAAAGGACTCCTTTGATACGCATAGAATATTTGTGGGCAAGTTGCAAGAAACTAAAAACGGAGGTTGTCTCTGGCGTGGTGACCCGGGGGACAGTGGTGGGGGGATGTGTTTTTACTGTGAACTCCTTTGTAAGATTTGAGTTCTGCACCATGTGTATGCATTTTAAATAAATACATGTAAATAAAATCTCTGGCATTTCTCTGGTATTTATGGGCTGGCTGTGTGACTCTGGGCAAGTTGCTTACATGCTCTGAGCCTCATCTGTAAAATCAGATAAGATTAAAGTCACAGTGAGAACTGGTGGATGAGAAGAGCCTTGTGCAGGATGTGGACATAATGGGGATTCAGTGAGAGGAGCTTCCATGATTGTTTACTGGTTATGTTTGAGTTGTTACCATCCGGATTCCCGGGGGCGGGGAGAACAAGTCAGGCTAGGAGAGACATGATGGGGGAAGCTGTGGGCACCTCAGAAGCAAGCATCGCCTCTTTCTCACCCCCGCCTTCTCTGCAGCGCCCCCATCAGGCACAGAAAGGTGTGCTGACTTGAGTTGTGCTGTTCATTTGCGCTGTGCTGTTCCCGAGCACAGGTACAGGCAGCTGAGCCAAGACTGTCCACCAGAGGGCATCAGCTGCCGCGCTGCCTCCCCTCCCGTTTCTGGAACCACGTCTTCAGCCGCCAGAATGTGACAGGAGGTTTGCCAGGGAAAAGATTTAAGGTGATCTTTTCTTCCTTTTTACGTCCACTGAATACGCTGATTGGTTTCACTTAGGCCTGGGGGATTCTAGTCACCAAGGTGCTGCAGGAACTGGAGTAACACCCCTGGGGATGGGTGTGTGTGTGTGTGTGTGTGCATGCATGGGCTCGCAAGGTGTATGACGTGTGTGTGTGTGTGTGCATGCATGGGCTCGCAAGGTGTATGACGTGTGTGTGTGTGTGCGTGCATGCATGGGCTCGCAAGGTGTATGACGTGTGTGTGTGTGTGTGCATGCATGGGCTTGCAAGGTGTATGACGTGTGTGTGTGTGTGTGTGCATGCATGGGCTCGCAAGGTGTATGACGTGTGTGTGTGTGTGCGTGCATGCATGGGCTCGCAAGGTGTATGACGTGTGTGTGTGTGTGCGTGCATGCATGGGCTCGCAAGGTGTATGACGTGTGTGTGTGTGCACAGGACCCTTGGTTGTGAGTTCCAGGTCAGTTAGCATCTGCCTGAGGGTTGAGTCTGCCTGGAAACAACTAAGCCTCCCCATGCCTCTCTGCCCCCAGCAGTCAGAATGCCTTACGTTTCCAGATCCCACCATCCCACCCTGGACTGCGACCTCTCCGTGGCTCTGAGTCTCCCTCATTTCTTACCTCCCTGTGGCTTTGTCAACAACCTCTGCCCAGACAGTAGAAGGAAGGAATCCCCAAGGAAATGCCATGTCCCAGGTTCATCATACTCCAAATGTTCTTCCCTCTGCAGGATGACGTCCCCCAGCCCTTACTGGCCGGGGCACTTAATAGGCTGTGTCAGCGCCCTTTGCCTCCACCTGCCTGCTCACAGGAGATACAGGGGGCTAGAGGACGTTTTCTCTCAGCAGCCCCTGGGTGGCATCATCGCGGGAGCTCACGGTTCCTGTCTCTAAGCCTACAGCCACGGCTGTAGATTCCAAGGAGAATGAAGAGATGGTCAGTCCATAGGATGCCTGGGTTTGTGGGTTTTTCTAGGCTGGGAAGAGTGCTGGGAACGGCCCTGAGTTCTGTCTTTGTAGCTTATGACTCTTGCCATTGGCTGGTGAGGCTTGGACTGGACCGCACTTGGGGTTTGTAATGATGATAATAATGTTAGCCACTAACAGTCAATAAGAGCACAACCTATGTGACAGGCACTGTTCTAGGTGCTCTGCACACATCAACTCATTTGCTCCTCTGAACAGAGGACTAAATATTTACCTCACTATGTATTTAGAACCCCACTGGGTATTACCCCTATTTCACAGATAAAGAAACGGAAGCACAGAGAGGCAGAGTAATTTCCCCAAGGACACAGAGCTGGTAAGAGGCATAGCTGGGACTTGAACTCAGGAAATTGGGCTCTGAAGCCCCAGGGATTTGAAGCCAGTCTATTCAGTCTTGCGGCACTTTCTTCAAGGCACCCAGACGGGGAGAAATCCCATTTTCAAGGTGAGAGAAACTAGATTCCAAAATGGGCACAAAGTTTCTGCGTTCCTAAGATCTTCTCAGAGTCCTGGTCAAGGAATACCCCCTTCAGAAAAAATATGAAGAGCAAAGTGTCTTGAAAATGTGCCCAAGTTGGGATTTGGGGCCCATCTGGGGGAGCTGGAGGCCCTTTCCGGCTCAGGGCCAGGGTCCTGTGGGCAGCTTCTCTGAAGGGACATCTGAGACCACAGTGGGCACCAGGCACCTCCCACACCTCTGTCGGAGGCAGAGCGGAAGTAGGAAGCAGCTCGTCCTCCTGGGGCTCCGCTGGCTGCAGGGAGGTGTGGAGCTGGAGCCTCTCCACTCCGGGCATATCCAGTGGATAGGAGGCCGCCGCAGGCACTTCTGCTCTCTAGCACTTGTTCCTTTTTATTTTACTTTTTGGGTCGGACCCTCAAACGGTCAGGTTGCTGGCTTCCTGCTGGCTCTCCATTGAATCCAAACTTTGAATGGGAGACTGAGTCAGAGCTGCCTCAAATATGCCTGGAAGGTGAGAACCGCTGCTCATAAAAGCACTTTTCATAGCATTAAATTCCTCTGCTTTGGAGTCTTTGAACCTGGAGTGATCCACAGGCTGCAGCCCAGCTGGAGACATGTGATAAAAGAAACTGGCCTGCTCAGAGCCCAGGGGGAGCTGACAGAGGAGGAGAGTTTAATGCAGTTGAGGCTGGGTCTGACTCTGAGGTCTGGTGATTCCATCATGTGCCACGGGTGGGACAGGAGGTCAACTGGCCAGTCAGGATACCACCTGGTCCCATGAGGCCACTTCAAGCTCCTCCAGACTTTGAGAGCTCGAAGAGAGACAGCGAACTTAGAGTGACCAGAGTTTGTCTTGATAATGTGCCCAGGGGGGTAAGGACACTGGCCAATCAGGGAGCCTAGGACCTCACCCACCTGGGCAGAGGGGAGGATTATACTTTCCTGTGCCTGTGAGGAGACAGTGAGGAGAACTTGGGACTGAGCAGCTGAGCAGTGGCCAAAGTGTTCGTGGCGGAGATCGCAGGAGGCTCGACTATCTCTTGAGGGCAGTTCCAGGCACCCTGGGAATTGGGAGCTGCACTGACCATTGCCTCAATCTCTCTCTCTTTTTTTTTTGCTGCACCGTGCGGCATACAGAATCTTAGTTCCCTGACCAGGGGTAGAACCTGTGCCCCCTGCAGTGGAAGCACGGAGCCCTAACCACTAGACCGCAAGGGAAGTCCCCAGTGTTGCCTCAATCTTAATGAAAGTGTCCCTGACAGCATGGAGTCAAGGCCCGTTCTCAGCCCATCATGTACCTGAGTTCTACTTCGTGTTTGTTTTCTTGCACCGACTGTATTTTAGTTCCCTAGGGAGCACTCCATTTCACCAAAGCTGGATGCCCCAGAGCGCCCTCCTTTCTCCACCTGTCTGGCTTCACCTACTCTTGCTGCTCTCATTCTGCAGAGGACTCTTTGCAATTCCTCTTGAGGAATTGGGGAGAATGAGTATTTATTAGGCACTGTCATAGTCTGCATTTAAAAATATATTTTAAAATGCCTGAGAACTTATTAACCACCTTTGTGCATGCTGTGAATTTGATATTTGATCTCAGCTACCTCATTAAATATTTTTGGAAAAATAAATCCTCAACAGGAGATCAGTCAAGATGGCAAAGTAGAAAGACCCTGAGCTCACCTCCTCTCATGGGCACACCAAAATCATAACCATTTGCAGAACAACCATTGATGAGAAAGACCAGACCCTACCAGAAAAGATGTTCTACAACTAAAGACATAGAGAAGGAACCACAGTGAGACAGGTTGGAGGGGTGGACTCACGATATAGTTAATTCCCGTATCCCTATGAGTGATCCACAACCTGGAGAATAATTACATTGCAGAGGTTCTCCCACAGGAGTGAGAGGTCTGAGTCCCGCATCAGGTTCCCCAGCCTGGAGGTCCTGCACTGAGAAGATGAGCCCCCAGAGCATTAGGCTTTGAAGGCCAGCAGGGCTTACTTTCAGGAGTCCCAGAGGGCTGGGCAAAATAGAGACTTCTCTCTTAAAAGGGTGCACACAAAATCTCACATGGTCTGGGACCCAGGGCAGAAGAAATTTGATAGGAGCCTGAGTCAGACCTACCTGCTAATCCTGGAGAGTCTCCTGGAGAGGCAGGAGGCAACTGCAGCTCACCTTGGGGACACAGACACTGGTGGCAGCCATTTTGGGAGCTTCTACCATATGGACACTGATGCTGGCAAGTACCATTGTAGAATCCTCCCTCTAGCTTATTAACCCCAGGACCCAGCCTTGCCTTGGCCCTACAGCCTGTAGGTGCTGGTGCAGGGACACCTCAGGCAACTAACTGGTGGGGACACAGCCCCACTCATCAGCAGACAGGCTGCCTTAGGACCCCCAGACCCACAGCCACCTCTGGACATGGCCTGGTCCACCAGAGGACCCAGGACCCAGCTCCACCCACAGTGGGTAGGCACCAGCCCCAGAATCTCCTGGGCCCTGATCCAGCCCTCCAGGAAGCCTGCTTTAGCCCCTCTACCAGCTTCAACCATCAGGGGGCAGACACCAGACTCAAGAAAATCACTATCCCACAACTTGTGAACCCAGTCTACCCACCAGCAGGCCAGAACCTGCCCTGAGAGCAGCTAGGCCTTGACCCTGCCCACTAGAAGGTCAACACAAGCTTTGAGACACCCCAGCCACTGTACCCAACTGTGTCAAGAACAACCCCACCCCACCCCCAGAAATCTGACAACAGCTCGGGGACCCCTGGGCCCTGAAATCAGACACCAGGACCTGGCTCTGCCCACCTTTAGGCCAGCACTAACCCCAGGACCTGGCTCTACCCACCAGCAGGCAGACAACAACAACAGAGTCTTTTGGACCCTGACTCCATCCATCACTGAGCCAGCACTAGCCCTGGAGCCACCTCCTGGAGTTCTGTAGTCAGCCACCTCATGACATGGTCCTGTCCACCAGCAGCTGGCAGCCTCCACAGGAGGCAGAGCCTGGCCACCAACCGGAATGGGGGCCAGCCAAGTCTACCAGACCACCCACATAGTCAGCATGCCACAACAGAAGGACACACACAGCCCTTGTAGGGGGAACCCTTAGGGCATACAACTCAGGTGACGAGGGGAGTGTGCTGCTGGGAAACATAGGACATCTCCTACAAAAGGCCACTTCTGCAAGGTTGGGAAACATAACCAACCTACAAGATACATAAAAATACAACAGCAAATTAGGCAAAATGAGGTGACAGAGGAACATGTTCCAGATGAAGGAAGAAGATAAAACCCCAGAAGAAGAACTAAGTGAAGTGGAGATAGGCAATCTACCCAAGAAGGAATTTAGGGCAGTGATTGTAAAGATGATTAAAGAACTCAGGAGAAGAATGGATGCACAGAGTGAAAAGTTAGAAGTTTTCAACAAAGAATTAGAAAATATAAAGAACAATCAAACAGAGATGAAGAATACAATAACTGAAATGAAAAAATACACTAGAAGGACTCAACAGTAGACTAAATGATACAGAGGAATGGATCAGTGAGCTGGAAGACAGAGTAGTGGAAATCACTGATGCTGAACAGAAAAAAAAAAGAATGAAAAGAAATGAGGACAGTTTAAGAGACCTCTGGGACAACATCAAGTGCACAAATATTTGCATTATAGGGGTTCCAGAAGGAGAAGGGAGAAAGAAAGGGGTTGAAAACATATTTGAAGACATAATAGCTGAAAACTTCCCTAACTTGGGAAAGGAAACAGACATCCAAGTCCAGGAAGCCCAGAGATTCCCACACAGTATTAATCAAAGAAGAACACACCAAGACGCACAGTAATTAAAATGACAAATATTAAAGATAAAGAGAGAATATTAAAAGCAGCAAGGGAAAAGCAACAAATAACACACAAGGGTATTCACATAAGCCTATCAGCTGACTTTTCAGCCAAAACTCTGTAGACTAGAAGGGAGTGGCATGATATATTTAAAGTGATGAAAGGGAAGCACCTACAGTCAAGAATACTCTACCTGGGAAGGCTCTCATTCAGATTTGATGGAGAGATCAAAAGCTTTACAGATAAGCAAAAGCTAAAACTTCAGCACCACCAAATCAGCTTTACAAGAAATGTTTAAGGAACTTCCCTAAGTGAAAAAGAAAAGGCCACAACTAGAAACACAAAAATTATGGAAGGAAAAAGACCATTGGTAAAGGCAAACATACAGTAAAGTTAGGAAATCATCCACACACAAAGCTAGTAGAAAGGTTAAAAGACAACAGTAGTAAAATCATCTAGATCCACAATAAGCAGTTATGGGATACCCAAAACAATTAGATGTAAAATATAATATCAAAAACAGTAATCATGAGGGAAGGACAGTACAAATGTGGGGTTGTTAAAATGCATTTGAGATTAAGAGATCAGCAACTTAAAACCTCATGGTAACCACACACAAAAAACCTATACTAGATACACACACACACACACACACACACACACACAGAAAAAGGAATCCAAACATAACACTAAAGATAGTCATAAAATCACAAGAGAAGAGAACAAAGGAAGAAGAAAGAAACAAAAATAGACCTACAAAAACAACACCCAAACAATTAACAAAATGGCAAAAAGAACATATATATCAATAATTACTTTAAATGTAAATGGACTAAATGCTCCAATCAAAAGACATGGAGTGGCTGAATGGATACAAAAACAAGACCCATATATATGCTGCCTACAAGAGACTCACTTCAGATCTAAAGACATACGCAGACTGAAAGTGAGGGGATGGAAAGAAAATCAAAAGAAAGCTGGGGTAGCAATACCTTTATCAAATAAAATAGACTTTAAAATAAAGACTGTTACAGGAGACAAAGAAGGATACTACCTAATGATCAAGGGATAAATCCAAGAAGAAGATATAACAATTGTATATATGCACCCAACATAGGAGTATATAAATATATAAAGGAAATATTAACAGACATAAGGGGAGAAATCAACAGTAACACAATAATAGTAGGGGACCCCACTTACATCAATGGAAAGATCATCTGGACAGAAAATCAATAAGGAAACACTGGCCTTGAAGTAAGTCAGAAAGAGAAAAACAAATACAGTATGCTAACACATATATATGGAATCTAAACAACAACAACAACAAAATGGTCATGAAGAACCTAGGGGCAAGACAGGAATAAAGATGCAGACCTACTAGAGAATGGACTTGAGGATACGGGGAGGGGGAAGGGTAAGCTGGGACAAAGTGAGAGAGTGGCATGGACATATATACACTACCAAATGTAAAATAGATAGCTAGTGGGAAGCAGCCACATAGCACAGGGAGATCAGCTCAGTGTTTTGTGACTACCTAGCGGGGTGGGATATGGAGGGTGGAGGGGAGGGAGATGCAAGAGGGAAGAGATATGGGGATATATGTATATGTATAACTGATTCACTTTGTTATAAAGCAGAAATTAACACACCATTGTAAAACAATTATACTCCAATAAAGATGTTAAAAAAAAACTGAACAAATTTTTAACAACAACAAAAAAAAGGAAACACTGGCCTTAAATGATACATTAGACCAGATGGACTTAATAGATATATAGAAAACATTCCATCTGAAAGCAGCAGAATACACATTCTTTTCAAGTGCACATGGAACATTCTCCAGGATAGATCACATGCTAGGCCACAAAGCAAGCCTCAGTAAATTTAAGAAAATTGAAATCATATCAAGCATCTTTTCCAACAACAACGCTATAAGACTAGAAATCAACTAAAAGAAAAATACTGCAAAAGCACAAATACGTGGAGGATTAACAATATGCTACTTAACAACCAATGGGTCACTGAAGAAATCAAAGGGAAATTAAAATTACCTGGAGACAAATGAAAATGAAAACACAACGATCCAAAATCCATGGGACACAGCAAAAGCAGTTCTAAGAGGGAAGTTTGTAGCACTACAATCCTACCTCAGGAAACTAGAAAAATCTCAAATAAACAACCTGACATTACACCTAAAGCAACTAGAGAAAGAGGAACAAATAAAACCCAAAGTTAATTAAAGGAAAGAAATCATAAGGATCAGAGCAGAAATAAATGAAATAGAGACTGAAAAAACAATAGAAAAGATCAATGAAACTAACAGCTGGTTCTTTGAAAATATAAACAGAATTGATAAACCTTCAGCTAGACTCATCAAGAAAAAAAGAGGGCCCACATCCATAAAATCAGAAAAGAAAAAAGAGAAATTACAACCCATGCCACAGAAATACAAAGGATCATAAAGAGACTACTATGAACAACTATACACCAATAAAATGGACAACCTAGAAGAAATGGACAAATTCCTAGAAAGGTACAATCTCCCAAGACTGAACCAGGAAGAAATAGAAACTATGAACAGAACAATTACAAGTACTGAAATTGAATCAGTAATTTAAAAACTCCCAACAAACAAAAGTCCAGAACAAGATTGCTTCACAGGTTAATTTTACCAAACATTTAGAGAATAGTTAACACTTATCCTTTTGAAACTATTCCAAAAATTTGCAGAGGGAGGAACACTTCTGAATGTATTCTATGAGGCCACCATCACCCTGATACCAAACCCAGACAAAGATATCACAAAAAAAGAAAATTATAGGCCAATATCACTGATGAACATTCATGCAAAAGTCCTCAACAAAATACTAGCAAATCAAATCCAACAATACATTGAAAGGATCATACACATGATCAAGTGGGATTTATCCAAGGATGCAAGGATTCTTCAATATCTGCAAATCAATCAGTGTTATACACCACATTAACAAAACTGAAGAAAAAAATCATATGATCATCTCAATAGATGCAGAAAAAGCTTTTCATAAAATTCAACATTTATTCATGATAAAAACTCTTCAGAAAGTGGGCATAGAGGGAACAAACCTCAACAAAATCAAGGCCGTATATGCCAAAACCACAGCAAACATCGTACTCAATGGTGAAAAACTGAAAGTATACTCTCTAAGATCAAGATCAAGACAAGGATGCCCACTCTCACCACTTTTATTCAACATAGCTTTGGAGCTCCTAGCCACAACAATCTGAGAGTAAAAACAAATAAAAGGAAACCAAATGGAAAGGAAGAAGTAAAACTGTCACTGTTTGAAGATGACATGATACTATACATAGAAAATCCTAAAGACACCACTTGAAAACTACTAGAGCTCATCAATGAATTCAGTAAAGTTGCAGGATACCAATTAATATATAGAAATCTGATGCCTTTCTACACACTAACAGGTACTATTAGAAAGAGAAATTAAGGAAACAATCCCATTTACCATCACCTAGGAATAAACCTACCTAAGGAGGTAAAAGACCTGTACCCAGAAAACTGTAAGACACTGGTGAAAGAAATTGCAGACAACACCATCAGATGGAAAGATATTCTGTGTTCTTGGATTGGAAGAATTAATATTGTTAAAATGACCATATTACCCAAGGCAATCTATAGATATTGCCTTGGGTAATATGGTCATTTACCATAATATTTCTGTGAAAAGTACCAAGGGCATTTTTCACAGAACTAGAACAAATAATTTAAAAATTTGTATGAAAACACAAAAGAACCCAAATAGCCAAAACGATCTTGGGAAAGAACAGAGGTGGAGGAATCATGATCCCTGACTTCAGACTATATTACAAAGATACAGTAAGCAAAACTGTGGTACTGGCACAAAAACAGACACATAGATCACTGGAACAGAATAGAGAGCCCAGAAATAAACCCACACACTTATGGTCAATTAATCTATGACAAAAGAGGCAAGAATATACAATGGAGAAAAGATAGTCTCTTTAATAAGCATCCAGCTACATGTAAAAGAACGAAATTAGAACATTCTTAACACCATATACAAAAATAAACTCCAAATGGATTAAAGACCTAAATGTAAGACTGGAAACCATAAAACTCCTAGATGAAAACATAGGCAGAACAGTCTGACATAAATCATAGCTATATTTTTTTGGATCTGTCTCCTAAAGTGAACGATACAAAAGTGAAAATAAACAAATGGGACCTAACTAAACTTAAAAGCTTTTGCACAGCAAAGGAAACCATTGACAAAACGAAAAGACAATCTACTGAATGGGAGAAAATATTTGCAAATGATATGACCAGTAAAGGGTTAACATCCAAAATACATAAACAGCTCATACAACTCAACAACAAAAAACAAACAATCCAATTAAAAATGGACAAAAGATCTAAGTAGACATTTTTCCAAAGAAGACAAGCAGATGGCCAACAGGCAAATGAAAAGATGCTCAACATCATTAATCATCAGAGAAATGCAAATTAAAATCACAATGAGATATCACCTCACACCTGTCAGAATGGCTATCATCAAAAAGAACACAAATAACAAACGTTGGGACTTCCCTGGTGGCTCAGTGGTTAAGAATCCACCTGCCAATGCAGGGGACATGGGTTCAATCCCTGGTCTGGGAAGATCCCACATGCCACGGAGCAACTAAGCCCATGCACCACAACTACTAAGCCTGCGCTCTAGAGCCCACAAGCCACAACTACTGAGCCCTCATTCCGTAACTACTGAAGCCCGCATGCCTAGAGCCTGTGCTCTGCAACAAGAGAAACCACCACAATTAGAAGCCCACACACCACAACGAAGGGTAGCCCCTGCTCGCCACATCTAGAGAAAGCCCGCGTGCAGCAACGAAGACCCAATGCAGCCAAAAATAGATAAATTTATAAAAAGAACAAAAAACAAACAAATGTTGGCAAGGATGTGGAGAAAAGGGAACCCTCGTACACTGTTGGTGGGAATGTAAATTGGTGCAGCCACTCTGGAAAACAGTATGGAGGGTTCTCAAAAAACTAAAAACAGGGACTTCCTTGGTGGCACAGTGGTTAAGAATCCGCCTGCCAATGCAGGGGACACGGGTTCGAGCCCTGGTTCGGGAAGATACCACATACCGTGGAGCAACTAAGCCCATGCACCACAACTACTGAGCCTGTGCTCTAGAGTCCGCCAGCCACAACTACTGAGCCCACCTGCCACAACTACTGAAGCCCGTGCGCGTAGAGCCCATGCTCCGCAACAAGAGAAGCCACCACAGTGAGAAGCCTGCGTGCCACAATGAAGAGTACCCCCGCTCGCCTCAACTAGAGAAAGCCCGCTTGCAGCAATGAAGACCCAATGCAGCCAAAAATAAATAAATTTATAAAAAAAACCTAAAAATAGAGTTGCCATATGATCTGGCAATTCCACTCTTAGGTATAGGTCCAAAAAACAAAACAAAAACAATAATTCAAAAAGATACACACATCCTGATGTTCATAGTAGCATTATTTATAATTGTCAACACAGGGAAGCAACCTAAGTGTCCACTGACAGATAAATGGATAAAGAAGATGTGGCATATATATATATATATATATACACACACACACACAGTGGAATACTACTCAGTCATAAAAGGAGTGAAATTTTGCCGTTTGCAACAACATGGATGAATTTGGAGGGTATTACACCAAGTGAAATAAGTCAGGGAAGACGCCGTGTGATATCACTTATATGTGGAATCTAAAAACTACAACCAACCAGTGACTATAACAAACAAGAAACAAACTCACAGATATAAAAAAGAAACTAGTGGTTACCAGTGGGGAGAGGAAAGGGTATTATTATACAACACAGGGAATTTAGCCAATATTTTATAAGACCTATAAATGGAGTAGAATCTTTAAAAATTGTGAATTACTATGTTGTACACCCGTAACTTACATAATATTGTACATCAACTATACTTCAATAAAACAATAAAATTCCCCAACAGTTGGGAATTGGCCAGACCCGATTCCCCCAGGGTAAGGACCCCAGGATCTTACCCACCTGGGTGCAGGGTAGGACTATGCATCTCAGCTCCCTTGAAGTCAGATGTGGCCATGTGACTAGCTTTGGCGGATGAAGGATGAGCTGCCGCGATACTTCTGGTGGAAGCCTCACCCTTCTTTTCCTCTGCCGTGGCAAACATCAACACTCCAGGTGGTGGCAGTTGTGCCGGCCTCAGTTCCAGGGTGAGCTGTGTGGAGTAGAGGCCCCAGCTGAGCTGGGGTGGACGCGCTGCTCAGTGAGAAATAAGTCTTTGTGGTTGTAAGCCACTGACATTTGGGGGGTGTCTGTTACTGCAGCATAATCGAACTTACGATGACAGACGCGTGGATAATCAGATGGATATTTTCAGGCTGATGGATCCTTCGGCTAATGTGTTATATATCCCAAGAAACAACATGGATTAACCTAATTAAAGTACAAGTCATTTCCAAACCTGAGTCTTTGTGGTAGGCATTGCAAGCACAATTGCAAGTTAGTGGGGGGGAGAAATTTGGGAAGTGGCTCTGAGCCTGCTGAAACCCCACTGCTTACTCTGCCGGGCCTAGAGGATTCCCATAGGCAGGGCGTCCAAGGACTGTGAGGGTCAGGTGCTTAGTTCTCTAATGAGTGAATGGAGACAGCTGCCTTCTACCCTCATCTCCTAAAGAGGCAGAAGCACGGTCACAGACCACTTCGGTAAAAGAGGAGAAGCAGGTCCCTTTAATGGGTGGGTCTCACCCTTGACTGTGCATTAGAATTACCTGGGAGCTTAAAATCCCCGCCCCCGGGTCACGCCCCAAACCAAGTCAGAGTCTCTGGAGGTGGGATCAGCTTGAGCAGCTGGTGAAGCTCCCTACGTGATCTGTGTGTGTTCCAGGCTGAGCACCACAGCCGTGAAGGCTCCTCGTCCTCCAGCAGGGGCCATATCTTAACCAATGTTTGAGGCAGTCATTTTATAGAATTCTCCTGCCTATACCTGTGGCCTGTGTCTCAGGCTGCGACAGATGTTGGAAGGAAAAGGCCTGGAGATTCACCGCAGTCTCCTAAGTGCAAGTGCTCACATGGGGAGATCTCAGAGCCTGACAGCCAGCCATGGTCCCCTCCTAGCAGGATTTGAGAGTAGACAGACCTGGACTTGAACCCCTGCCCTGCTCTTCCCCATAACAGTTCTGTGACCTCAGACAAGTTGCTTGACATCTCTGAGCACCAGTTTCCTCGGCTTCAGTGTGGGGATAAGCTAATACCAACCTAACTGGCTTAGCACAATTTTCTCTGCATAACTACCAGCTAGTTATTATTTCTCCCAGGTGACTTTTCTTGAATGATGAGGTAGGTCCAGTAGTATAACAAATTCCATCTGCTGCCCTTACCTGTAGCTCACTCCTTCAGTGGTGAATGGAACCTCGACTCCCCAGCTGCCCTAGTCAGAAACTGGGGAGGATTCTGGACTCTTCAATTTCTCTTTCAATCCCCACATCCAGTCCGTCATTAACCATGATGCTGCTGCCCGCTAAGAATCTCATAGATCCATCCAGTTCTCCCTATCCCTCCCGCCACTCACTCAAGCTTGTGCATTGTCTGAATAATGCAGTAGCCCCTGGTGGTCTCCCCAGCGTCATTCTGCCTCTCCTCAAATCCATTTCCCAGAATGTAGTCAGAGTGATCTTTCTAAAATATAAACCTGCCTATTAGATATGAAAGCAAATTTTTAAGTTGTAATAATTAAAACAGTGGGGATGCTGGTAGATGAATAGACAAACTTATCAATGGAAAGAAAAAAAGTTAAGTCTAGAAATAGCACAGAGGAAGTTGGTATATTACAAAAGTGACATTTCAAATCAGTGGAGGAAAGATAGATTATTCAATAAACAGCATAGGCACAACTGGGTAGCCATCTTTGCATAGAAATAAAATTGGATCCTTACCTCACACTTTACACAAGGAATGGTTCAAGTGTATAAATGTAAAAAAGTGAATCCATAAAAGTACTAGAGGAAAACATAGTATATCTCAAAGCAAAAAGGGCCTTTTAAAATAAGATTCAAAATGCAGAAGCCAAAAAAGAAAGGATCAAGAAATTCAAGTACATTAAAAAAATTCTCAATGGAAACAATCACTATAGGCAAAATCAAAAGACAAACTGGGAAAAGTATTTTAACTCATATCACAGACCAAAGGTAATTTCCACAATATAAAAAGAGCTCCTACCAATTATTAGAAGAAGACCAACAACCTGATAGAAAATGGGCAAATATATGGACAGACAGTTCCAAGGAAATTACGAATGACTATTAAGCATATAAAAATATGCTCACCCTCTCAAATAAGTGAAATGCAAATGAAAAGGACATACATTATTTTTCATCTATTAGATTGGAAAATATTCTTTAAGTTGGTGACATAGGAATTGCTGAGGGTAGGAAATAAAGCACTGTCATCCATTGCCGCCAGATGTATAAATCTATGGAAGACAACCTGGGAAAAGTTAGCCAAATGACAAATGATAAATCTGATTGTTATCAGCTTGGCGAGGCTCTAGTACCAGTTATTTAATCAAACACTCATCTAGGTGTTGCTGTGAAGGTATTTTGTAGATGTGGTTAACAGCACCTATAGTCAGGTGACATCAAGTAAAGGAGAGTGCCCTTGATGATGTAGGTGGGCCTCATGCAATCAGTTAAATGTCTTAAGAGCAAAAACTGAAGTTTCTAGGAGGAGAAATTCTGCCTCAAGACTGAAGCATGAGTTCCTGCCTGAGTTTCCAGTCTTCTGGCCTTCCCTACAGATTTCAGACTTACCAGCCCCTACAAATGAGTAACTGCTTACAATAAGTCCCCCATATCTCTCTATCTATCTATCTATCTATCTATCTATCTATCTATCATCTATCTATCTGTAATTTATCTATCTGACTGGTGTTTCTCTGGAGAACGCTGATATAATACCCTTTAATCTAGCAATTCCACTTTCCCACTTGTGGGAACACTTGTACACATGTGAAACGACCCATGTACAATGTATTTCATCATAGCAGTGCCTGTAACAGAAAGAATGGAGGCAGCGTGAGTGCCCATCAGCACAGGGCTGGTGAAATCCCACTAGCCCAGAGAGTCGAGCCCTGAGCAGTCATCAGAAAGTATAAGGCAATGATAGAGAGTGGTTTGCAAAACTGATCTAAGCGGGGTGGGGGGGGGGGCGGGGGGGAAGAAAAATAGCACACAGTGACAAACACTGGGCACATTGTGCTCTTTTGTGTGTAAAAAGAGAAAATATATCAGTGTTTGTAAATGTATAAATATCTCTTGGTGGCTACAGAAGAAACTAACTCTGAATGCCTGGGGGTGGGGTGTGCTGAGGGCCTGGGGCAGGAGGGAGTCTTTTCACTTAGGTTCTTTGTTCTACAAAACCAAAAACCTCATATGTGATCACATTGCTGGCAAGCAAGGGCAGCTACGGTAGTTAAGGTGGAGTCTGCACTTTTCACCACGGTTAACAAGGCCCTTTATGACTCTGCCACTGGCGCCAGCTAGTCCCCAGCCCCTAAATCCACCACTCCCCATTCTCCGTTCCAGTCATCTGTTTACTTATTTCTGTTCCTCAGATTCACAAGCTCTCTCTTGCCTCCAGATCTGGAATGCTCCCAGGCTCTCTCCAAGAACTACTTTTCATAGGGGTTGCTTCCTGTCTTCAGAGGAAGCTGGGAGGTTTGGTGGGTGTTTGACTTCCCTCTGCTGGGAAGAGAGCAGCAACCCTTATACCCCTGCTGCCCCCTTGTGGACACCCTGACCCCTGGGCTCATATCATTCAGGCTAAGAGACTAAAAAGACCCCCCAGGGGTCCTGATGGGGCATCTCAGGTTTTCTCTGAGTGGCACAGGACAGATGGCTCACTGTCACTGGACTTTACCTACTGGGTCCAGAAAGACCTTGGTGCTTGTCCCCTGCAAAGTATCCTCTGTTTCCAGACATGCAGCTGGTCAGCACCTGGTCCCCAGGAAATCCTGTTGCAGGAGGAAGACAGCAAAACTGGGGTCTGTTTCCTGAAGCCTTTTCTGGGAGATGGGTTGGATCTGAACACTTTGGAAGCACCTCTGGATAAATGCAGTGACCGCAGGTGAACGAGGGCTTGGGTTCTGTGTCTTAGGAGAGCAAAGTGGAGTCAGTTAGGAGATGAAGCCATCTAGACCCCAAAGCACAGAATGGGAGAAAGCACATAGGGTGTGTTTTCTCCGCCCCGGGTTGGATATGCGCATTTGGTAATGGAGGGAGGGAAATGATGTCATGTATGCATTTTATTTCTCTCATCCACAATTTGCTGTCTTTGGACATATTCCATCTTGGATGACTAACACAGTTATAGGTCAATGCCAAAAGGGACTCAGTCAGGTAGAGGTACTGGAAATCCATGTTTAGCTTTTTCCCAGTGAACAGATCTGGGATAAGCTTAACAGAAAGCAAAGTGGAGAGGTCCAATTGGACAGATTTGATCTTGGGGTTTTGTAGGTTCGTCTGACTTCACTCCAAGCCTGTTAGAATTTTATGGCATGGAAAACTGGAACTATCTCCCAAGGATGTTGGCACAAACAGGGACACCCAGTCCCGGCTGTGGTCCCCACAGGGAGGTTTAACTGGAACCTTTCAGCTGTCTTGAGTTCCAATAGCTCTGGTGGGACCGTTTCACTCACCAAAGCTCCGATTTTGTTTCTCCTGGATTGGACTTAAAAACATAAAACCTCAAAAAACTGTGGAACACACTATTTAAAAACATGTGCTCTGAGTCAAATGTCAACACAAAGCTGTCTTTTTATAAAGTCTGAGCTTTATAACGTTGCCAAAATATTTCTCCGTGGGTTTTAAAAGTTGAAGTAGAAACCACTGAAGAATGAAAAATATTCCTTGGAGGAAATTCTCAGTCATCAAATGGCCAGGTTCATATCACAGAGAAGTCACTGTCTGTGCACAAGGGCCCCTTGGGCAAGGCTGGTGGGCTGACACCCGGGAGGACAGGGAAAGATCACGCGCTCCAGCGGAGCCCCTTGGTCATAACTGAGATGTCGTGCTGACGTTTGCCAAAGTTTGCAACTTCCCAGGCACCCGCATTTCCTACTTTATGTACCTGTGTCGCAAATGTGTGGGCAGACACCCCCCCGCCCCCCCCCCCCCCACACAGAGGGGCCACCCTCCAGTCTCAAGACACTGGGCCAGAAACTGAGAGGAGGAGCATGAAGACCACTGCTCAAAGTTACCATGGAAATGGTGCTCTTTCACGTGACCCATTTCCAAGCCCTTTAGGTTTGGGCTCTAACCTCCCACCACTGGTCCCATTACCGTCTGGACGCTCCTTTTCCTTCCCTGCTGACATGTCCCCTTTCTCAAGGATTGCTCTTTTAGCTCTTAGAAATGCCCAGTGAACAAAGCCCTTGCCACTTTTTTAAAAGATTTTTTTTTGATGTCGGCCATTTTTAAAGTCTTTTCTTGAATTTGTTACAATATTGCTTCTGTTTTATGTTTTGGTTTTTTGGCCGTGAGCCATGTGGGATCTTAGTTCCCTGGCCAGAGATCGAACCCACACCCCGGGCATTGGAAGGCGAAGTCTTAACCACTGGACCGCCAGGGAAGTCCCAGCACTTGCCGTTCTTGAGCCAATGTCTATGCATCTCTCAGATGTGATGTGATGGTTACTCCTCTGCTGTATTGCAGGCATTGTTAGCCCAGGGGAGGGAGATGTTGGCGTCAGGATTTCCACCATCTCATCCTCAGGGCAATCTCCCAGTCTGATTTTGCAGGCTGATCCCAGAACTTAGGGAGCCAGAACAGGACTACTTTTTAGCAATTTGACAAAATAATTTTGTCTTTTGAATCTAGCATGAGATTGGGGGATGGTGATTTTTTTTCTTTTATTTTTCTTGTATTTTAAAAAAGAATTCGACTATGTGGGTTGGAAATAAACAGCCACCCCCTACAACTAAAATTCACAGATGGTTTGAGAAGCACCGAGTGAGCTAGGCCATCCTAGAGCCACAGTTAAGCATCTAGAGGCTGAAATGCCCAGGGAAGGGGTAGTTTTCAAGTTTTGTGATGTGTGGATGGAAGGTAGAAAAGGAGCGTGCTTGTAGAAGCCTGTGGAACGGTATCTGTGAGATCAGTGCCTGAGTGTGACGTGCTAGCACAGCTCACTGGGAAAAGGGGCCTGGACAAAGTGTGGGCTGACACACTGTGCTTCAGTGGGGACCAGACCCACCCTGACTGGTCATCTTTCTTAGAGGATTAAGTTCTGGTTCTGGATGAGATTTTCGATACCCCCACGCCCTCCCCTCAACCCCTGGGGACAATAGGTCTTGGGCTGATCAGGAGTCAGGGCTACATATAGATGTAGTGGCTGTTCAAGGGACAAAACCAAGGTACTTTCACAGGAGTTTGGTCCCTTTTTCTGTTCCCCTGGGCCGCCATTCTCATTAGCTTGGAGAGTATGAGTCGATTGTACCCATCGGTGCTCCTTCTGGATTCCTGGCTCAAACCCATTGCGGCCTCTTCCGAGCCAGTACGCTATATAGATATTCATCCCCCTTCAATAAATGCAATTAAATCTCTTTTTGGGAGGGGCTGCTAGGGGGAGTCCTGAAAACTTTACTACGGGAGTAACCTTTTCTCTAGGATTGAACATTCCATTACAAAGATGGCTGACAAAGAGCTACAGCTCTACTGATAAAAACTGCAGGGCTTACCTGGTGGTGCAGTGGTTGAGAGTCCGCCTGCCGATGCAGGGGACGTGGGTTCGTGCCCCGGTCCGGGAGGATCCCACATGCCGCGGAGCTGCTGGGCCCGTGAGCCGTGGCCGCTGAGCCTGCGCGTCCGAAGCCTGTGCTTCGCAACGGGAGAGGCCACAACAGTGAGAGGCCCGCGTACCGCAAAAAAAAAAAAAATTGCTAACTAACCCCGTTTTGGGCACCGTGCTGAGCCCTTTATGGTCCCTCTAATCTCACAACTCTCTTATCTCCCCTCATTCCACACATTTCAAAAGTGAGGCTCAACTTTTCTCTTGTACACTAACCTCTCCTCTCAGAATACCGAGATAGAGCTCACCTGGGTTATGGGAGTTTAACTGCAGGAGGGATTTCATCGAATGTCTCAGCTTACGAGGCATTTCTTCACATTTCCAGGGATCATTTTGGATCTTGTCAGTCTCTTCAGCAGCTTGAGCCTGGTGGAAAGGCAGTCACCGGATGGTCCCTGTCACAGTGTTAAGCCGTGGTTGCCTCAGAGAAATCTCAGGTTGCTAGGTTTTGGTGGTAATAACCTCTGTATCTTATGTTTTATTTTGTCTTTACCTTTCCTTCTTTCTTTTATTTTTTGGACTAGAGTTTTAACTACACAAACCTTGAGTGTCATAGGCCAAAACCCAAACCAAACCCAAGGCTCAGAGAGGTTAAGTAACTTGCTCAAGATCACACAGCCAGAGAAGGCTGGAGCCGAATTCAAACCCAGGTTTGTCTCTCCAACCATATGCTTAACTGACACATTATGTAGAATTTATATTAATGTATATTATATATCTTACTGGAATTAGAAGTATTAAAATAAGATTCAAGCCATGTGTATTGAAAAACCCAAGGCTCCAAGGAGGCTACTGTTCATGCTGTGGTTAAGGGGTAAAATAGGATTTCAAAGGCACTGAGGGTGGAGAGCAAGCTATAAACAGTACCACCTGCAAGGTTAGTTTTTATTTAGAAACATGCCCCTAAGTCAGGTGATACATTTATTGGTTACTCTGGGCACAGATCAAGCTGCATAAAATTTTACACCCCTCTTCCTCCCTTTCTGTTAAAAAGAAGTAGCTCATGGTTGGAAGACACAGTTTTCATAGAATGGTCAGGGGGGAACAGTTTACAGGGATGTCAGGCTTATTCTTCCTGGCTGGCTTATTTCTAAGATTCAGTTCTTGTTTTCTAATCGATCATATTGACGAAAATGAAAAAAGACACACACCAGTGTTACAAAACCTTGTATTAATCATTTCCCTTCACTTTCAATATAACGTTGATATGAAATATAGCCATGATTCTTAGTTACATGGGAGGAAATGAGTAATAAATACATTGTAGCAAGTTTAAACCACAAGGGTGTTTCACTGGTAACATTTGAAAACTGTACACTTGCAAAGAACAGCTTCTTCAAACATTAGTATATCTGTATATCAGTAAAGCTTTTACATGTAACAAACATGCTATTTCCATATATGACAAATTTAAAAAATATGCATTGCTTGGCAACATGAACTAGGCAAAAATAGTTCTTTGTTCACTAACTTTATACAGGAAAACAGGACGAAAGGCATGCATGTACAATAGGGATGTCTGCATGGGGCATGCAACAAAAGAAAGCTTTTTAAAAATCAGCTTACATTAGGCATAAATACATGAGGGTTATATATTAATAAGGGAGGAAGTCTTCTGTTTGACATTATTAACATTCCTGTTTTCTTCCTATTCCTCCCAGAGGAATACACATTCACCTTTAAGTAAAGATAAAGGAATTACAAAAAAATAAAACTCACTTTGCAAACATCTCTCATGACTTGTAAAACAAAAAATCAACATTAGTGTTATCACAGCCCCATGTGCAAATTATCCTTCCCCAGGGCCTTCTTGTAACAGGCACACCTGAACGCCTTGGTTAGGCTGTTTCCCTGCACCCAAGCTGGGGCCACCTGCCCAAGACATCCCCAGAGGGCCACCGAGATGGGGGCTGCTTTCTCCTCCCCTCGCTGCCCTTCTGGTTGTGCGCCTATGCATTCAACCCAGCTCAGCCCCCAGGCCAGGCTCTCAGGGAGATCCCGGTTCCAGAGGGGGAACGTGCATCTACAAACCTTGCACTGGCAGTAGCTACAAGAGGGGCAGAAGAACAGAAGACCCGGAGAAGGCTCCCATTCCGTAAAAGGCAGCCAACGACACCTCAAAAGAAAACCTTGTTTCCCTCAGCGTCTCTTCAAATGAATGGGAGAGGGGGCCCAGCTCTAGCTCCAATCCTGAGTACCAGAAAGGGACCGTCAATACACAGCATTGGAGAGCTTGGTGCAAACAGCCGCCCTCTTCAGGGCATTGATTTTGCTTGCTGGCCCTTGGTTTAAAAAGTGAAACTCAAAAAGCATGTGGAAAACAAAACAAAACATATCAGCAGCAATGTTTCATTTCTTGTACACAGTTCATGTGTGTCTTCCTACTGTTTCTGGTAAGAAACCACTATGAATAAAAAGCACCAATAAAACATCATACATGATAACAATATCGTAGAACACCACTGTCCCTGGGACAATGTAGAGATGTCAAATACACACTGCTTAAATCAGAACAAGGGGAGAAAAAAAACCCATGTAGTGAAATAGATTTTACTCTGAGATTTTTAATGTTTACTATTTACTTAATATAAAACAGTTGCATTTGGGGGTCAATGGGTAAATACAAAAAAAGGCACTGCCGCTTTATTACTAAATATCCGACTTCACAGCCTTCTATGCATGCAACTGTTTGATTTTTTTTTTTTTTTTTATAAATAAAGTTCTTTTGCTTTAGGATTTTTAGATTGAGCTGTATACCTGCAGTCAACACAGGACTCAAAACAAGGTGGGGACAGGCGCCTAAAATTTATCAGAACAGTCAACTTAAAAAAAAATTAAAACACTAAGAGCAGAACACAACTAAGTAGATAAATCTATACACAGTCAATGAAAAATAAGCTTTTCTTTTAAAAAAAGAATTATGTTGTTATTAATAACAGACTTTATCATGGTTACCAGCCATAGCAAGTTAATAAGTAACATATCCAAAATAATATCTCTAATAATCAGATAACCATTGTTTCTATATTCAGTGAAGGAATAAATAGAAATTCAGATTTGCAAATACTTTAAGGTCTTCATCCTTTTAAAGGATTCATGCTCATGTGATTGTGTTCACAATCTGTTTTCTGAACAACCCGAGTGTTTATGGATATACGTGTTTTGCAGCAGATCTGAATGCTTTTTAATTTCTCCACAAGATGTGTTATACCACTGTTTTTTTTCTTCCATTAACGTTCTTAGCATCCAAAAAACACCTTCGCAAACCCTCTGGTCTTGCCTTTGGCCTTCAACATCTTTGACTTGTCCTTCCTGGCTCACACGATTGTCCATCCCAACACATTCCCCAAGTAACCCTAAGCTTGCTTAGAAAAGGGGAGTGGAGGATGAATGTTAATGGCACTTGGTTAAAACATATCAACTAAAAAATGCTGCCTCTTTCTGCAAATGAATTTGCATCTTTAGAACATAGTCACCCATGGAGAGCCCCCCTTTTTTATAAAATGCAGTGCAGGATGTTGTGGATTCAATGTTCTTTGCTTGCTAAAGGCTCTCTGTGGTTAAGATGTTCCCACATTTTAAGAAGACTTTGCAAGCTTCACAACATCCAAGGCTGTGTTGGGTGTACATTTTCAATCTTGAAGGTAGAAGAAAGCTGTTTGGATTTCATTAAGGCCTTTTAAATTGTATTTACTTCATTATTTTAAAACATAACCCCAAGCAAACGCAGTGATTTTCATGGTCTGATCTCTTTAATTTCGACTCTGACTTTGCTAAAAAAACAAACCCCCAAAATGGTACCAGACACCCATTCAATAAACAGGCCTCCTACCATCTCCCTGATCTCGCCTCTGGCTGAGCTGTCACACCATCATTTACACAACCCAATTTTCCAGCGCAGAGCACAGCTCCTCTTGGATCTCCTCTAATACCCTCTATTGCATCAAATTCCAAACGTAGTCTTTCTTGCCCTTAAGAAATAGAGCTATTACTTTTTGGTAGCGTAGTTTGTTAATCTCTCACCATGTTAAGTAGTAGTTTTGTCTCCCTTCCATGCGGGTGGATAAATCAGCCGACAACACAGCAAATCCCTGACGTACGTGATAGAATCATCATTTCCATCATGAAGTCGACCTTTCTCACATCTTCTTCCACTGCCCACCTGGGACGTCTCCCCGCAGCTCTCTCTGCCACTTGCTGACTGACCGTTTATACACTGTTGCCGGACCTTGCTCTTTTCCTCCTCTTCCTCAGCGGTGAGCGAGCCAAGGGGCTGCAGCTCCCAGGCTGGGGTTCCTGCGAGCAACCCCCCCAAAAGCGGCCTTTTGAGCTTATTATCTGGGTATTAAGGCCTCTTGCTAGGGAAAAATATCCATCCTTGCCTTTTCTCCTCCAGTGAAACTTGTACCCACGTGTGTGTGTGTGTGTGTGTGTGTGTGTGTGTGTGGAGCGAGGCCAGGACTGATAGGATGACACCCCATGGTAGGGTGGGGAGAAAGGTTCTCCGGGTGAGAAGCAAATCCAGCGTAGAAAGGGCAGCAGGATTCCTTTAGACTCCCTAGGTGACTGCGCGCAATCCCATAACCGATCACATGGTGGCGCCCTGCCCAGTGCTCCACCCACTCCAGCCACATCCTCAACTCCACCTACACACTTCTCCCACCCACAGGTGGGAGACACAACTCAGGCCTACGTGACAGCTCCGCCTTCCCGAGAAGCAGAGCTTGGCAGCCATTTAAAAAGACAACCCTGCTGCTATTATAAAAATAGAGGAAAAAATGAATCCATAGCAACAAATCCTTTACAAAAACCATAGTATGAAGAAAAGTTCTAGCCCAACTCTTTACACATTATGTACCCTTTAAAATTGTTATGTAAACAATACACAAATCAAAGTTTATCTGAAATTTTGTTGGAGGGAATTTCTCCCTTCCTGCCCCCGTTGCCATGTGGACTTCTTCTGCGGCTGGATTTCAAGCAGGGGCCTCAGGGAATCCAATCAGGGGAGACATAAAAGAGCGAGCCGCCGTTGTGCTTTGGTCGCAGGCATCCGTGCTTTCCTCCCGGGGCCTGACTCTGAAGGCAGGCTTCTGAGAAGGCTCCCAAGGGCTGGGGCTTCTGCCTCCCTCCCAAGTCTCTCATCTCTTTCCAAGCGGTACCCTCTTTATTTTCCCCCTCATTTCCATCCAAGAAGCCACTTGCATTCCCTCCACCCGTTCCCAGTCCTATGTTTCCCTTAGAGATCCCTCCCCATGCCCCACACCAAGCCATCCCACGACAGAAACAAATGACGAAATAACCAGTCCCAGGTCTACTGATATGTTTACAAGGACGACCTACGCTCTCACAAAATCAAAATGGGAGAGGGACCAGGGGAAAAGAAATGGCTGCAAAGTATCTTGGAGGATTCTGTGCAACCCTGAAGATGGCTAACACTGGACCCGCAGCAGTCGATTTCACGGCCAGCGCGGTCACTCTCATCTTCAGCTCTAGATTGTGGAGGTCCGGTCAACCCCGTCTGGGAGAGAAAGGAGGACACAATGGGCACAGGTGAGCAAAGCAATTCCATTCATGCCCACCGATTCCAGCGTCATGCCTGTTGGACCTCCCAGTCTCTGAGGACAGATAAGGGTTAAATTCATCCATCCATCCATTCACTCATTCTTCACATACCCACCCACTCAACATAGCTATTTTTGCCAGGAGCCATACTGAGCCTGGAAACCAAGATGAAAAGACCTAATCCTCACACTTTGTCCAAGTATATATATATCCTAGACAGGACACAGACATGTACACTGACAATGACACATGAGGGATGGTTGCTGTAATGGAGTATGTACCAGGCACAGCAGGAACAAGGGGGAAGGAGTGTTTAGGTTGCCCTTGGAAGTCAAGGATGGTTTCACAGAGAAAGAAAATGACTTTGTAGATGGTCTGGTAGGAGAAGAAAAGAGGAGGCAGGAGAGTATTAGGGTGGGGAGGGCATACAGCTCATGTACAGGCGTGATGCTGCTCATCAAATGGTGGGCCTGGGGGAGGGCTGGAGGTTTAGGATGAAGGACAGGAGGAGTGGCAGGAGATATGGCAGAGAGCCAGCTAGGTTTTGCAATACACATGCAGGTGGACCTGTCCAGCTCATGTCCCTTTCTCTGGGAGCATCTCCCTTTCCCCCTGAGTCCCTGCTGAAAGGCCAGGGATGAGTGGTGGTGACTGTGATCTCTGATCACAGCTGAGCAGACCAGGGGGATGCAATTGACCCAAAGTGATCCAGATCCTCTGTCTCAAGAATCTGATCGGGGGCAGAGACACCAGGGTGAGATTTGTTTTTGGCACCTGGAACTGAAAGATCCAGTGGACATGGAAGAGTGCTGAGGCCGCCCAGCATATGCCATGTCGGTGTTATGGAGAATCGGTGAAACCAGGCTATAGAGAAAGTGGGGGACATGCCTGTCAGAGAGGAGAGGCCATGAGTGAGCCAGACCACAGAGGGAGCCGACGGCTGCCCAACCCCTTTTCACACGGGACTGTGGGAGAGTCCCCAGAATCAGACCATAAGGGTCTTGTGTACTATTAACAGGAGCTTGGACATAGGTAATTGGGGATTTATAAGTGGTAGAGTAACCGGATTTGACTTCAGAATGGTTTCTCTGGCATGGCTGGTGGTAGGTGAACCAGTTAAGAGGTCCCTACAATGGTCCATGCTAGAGTTTCTCCGGTGAGCAGAGAGAGGCATGGATTAGTCATAGGAGGTAGAAATGACTATGTTCAGTGACCACTAAACGAAGGCCAGGATGGGATGCAGGATGCCTCCCTGGTTTCACTGATGTCCACATGTCAGTAGATGTGTCTTGGTCTAAACCTCCGCATCACAAGGCCCGTCTAGCAGAGGTGCGTCTAGATGCAGTGGGCAGAGCTCAGGTGTGAGAGGGGTGTGGCCGACTGTTCCAGGGAAAGCTGGAGGACCTAAGTGATACAGGGGAGCACTGAGCCCACTGCAGGGGTCTCCTGGCCGCCTCATGGGTGGTGCCAGGCTGGCATCTTGCCAGCAGGGACTTGGAGGGAGCATGTTTCTTTCATTCAGATTTTTAATGAGATCACTGTCGGTCCACATAAGAAAGAGCACCCTGTTTCTGAGTTTGCCCCTAAGGTAACATTTTGCAAAAGTATAGTATAGTATTACCACCAAGATAGTGACATTGATGTAATCTACCCATCTTACAGATTTTCCCAGTTTTACTTGTACTCGTGTGTGTGTGTGTGTGTGTGTGTGTGTGTGTGTAAAGTTCTACATGATTTTTTGAGAGACTTTAAAGAAGGGAAGCAAATGGCCCCTGAGAGCATCTGTTGTTTCAGATTATCAATCCTAGAGGTCCCCAGATGTGAACGAATCACCTCTTCCTGCCTTCTACGCACGTCAACCGTAGCCTCTTGAGTGGTGGCCCAGCAGTGGTAACTGGCTGTGGGAGAACAGTGAGTGTGTGTATATGTGCACACACACGTGTGGGTGGGGTGAGGGTGCAGAGGCCACTCCCTCGTCTGTAGAAGCACAGTGCACACCCTTGCTGGGCCTCAACTCGTCCATTTATTAATGTCAACCTTTCATAGCTGTTGAAGTGAGGAGCTGTAAACAAGAAAATCTCAACTAACCCAGCCCCAAGTTGCATTTTCACAGAATTCTCACCCTATACCTCATCCTCCAAGGGTGATGGTTGGTATTCACCTGCAGGGAAATGACCAGTAGGTTAAGTCCAGACTCACTATT
This sequence comes from Orcinus orca, assembly GCF_937001465.1. Classification (NCBI taxonomy): domain Eukaryota; kingdom Metazoa; phylum Chordata; class Mammalia; order Artiodactyla; family Delphinidae; genus Orcinus; species Orcinus orca. The sequence continues at coordinate 155,645,075 of NC_064560.1, read as the reverse complement.
TACAGGTGTGTGGGTCGTGCACTGCACAACTCAAAGGGGCACCATTCCCATGCAACCATCATAGGTTTTATAATTACTATGGCAAATTTCAAATGAAAGGCAGAATAATGTCTTGAGAAAGTGGAGCCATTTCCCGATTTGCACTTATATCGGCTGTAAGTGGAGCTTTAAGTCCCAAGAAGGAGTGAGGAGAGAAGGTGGGAAGGAATGACAACGGGATCAGGTGAAGCACAAACCCCAGAACATCCGAGGATGGACCGTGCATTCCTCTTTATGGTTTGATTCACTATGGACGCCATTCTGCCGGGCGGAGCCTCGCAGACTCATTCTGCTGGTACTGAGTCTCCCTGAACACCTGGGGCCACCAGTCAGGAGCAAGCCCAGCAGAGCCAGATGAAAGCCTTAAATAAAGACTCACAAACCAAGATGGCAGAGGCAACCCACCCCCTGGGCTTCCTCACCGGTTCTGTCGGAGGGGCCTGGGGAGAGAAAAGAAGAGATGGATAGGGAAGGCTAGGATAGGAAGATGGATAGGAAGTAGCTTCGACCAACACCCAGAGGGCAGCAGTTACTGGAGGAGACTGAAAAAGCAGAGATGCCAGCACAAAAGGATGGGCCCCAAGGCTTGGCGCCCGGGGAGCAGCCCCGTTAGAATGGCCATCCTGGGATGTGGTGTCCTAGGAACTTGGACACCTCTCCCCTTCTTTTCTTTTCTTTTTTTCGGTACGCGGGCCTCTCGCTGTTGTGGCCTCTCCCGCTGCGGAGCACAGGCTCCGGACGCGCAGGCCCAGCGGCCACGGCTCACGGGCCCAGCCGCTCCGCAGCACGCAGACCCTCCCGGACCGGGGCACGAACCCGTGTCCCCTGCATCGGCAGGCGGACTCTTAACCACTGCGCCACCAGGGAAGCCCTCCCCCTCCTTCCTTGAGATACAAGCAGAGGAGCATCTTTTACTACTCTGCTTTCCTCTCCCTGGTCATTCGTCTTCATGTAAGATAACTTCACTCACTGGCAGAAGTTCTGTTCCCAGCAAAGTCATCTCCGTTGGCACCTGGCGGGGGTCGGCCAGCAGAAAGGTGCTGTCACAGTGGGAGGGCACACCGCTGCCACCGCACCCAACTGGGCCACCCTGAACCTAATTTGCATTCCCTGCTCAGGAAACTGCTTAGGAGGCTTCCCACCAGAGAGGATTATTGAGAAAAAACACAGCAATAAAAAGGCTTAGGAGATTAACGAGATGAAAACATTAGCAAAAAAACCAGTTCACAGATGTTTCCTGTAAAAATAGAAGAACAGGCTAAAAATGGAGTCTTTCAATGAAGACCTCCCTTTAATAAAGAGCATTTGGCATTACTGCTCTTAATGATGATGATGATGTTAGCACTTAGCAGATTGATAAGAGCTTCCAACACACCAATTACCTGAGATCTGTCAAGCCCGGGGGGAGGTCAGTCCTCCTGGCTGACTCTCACAGGCAATGCAGGACTCAGTGGAGTCGCCCTGCAAGCCAGCGCCTGTCAGGTGTCAGGTGGGAGGGCACCTGGGCTGCCTACAGGGGGCTGAGCCTGGGCTGAAGGCTCAGGTCCGGAGGCCTTCCGTTTAGGACAAAATTGAGATATAATTTGCACACCACAAACGTCACCCTTTTAAAGTGTACAGCTCGGTGGTTTTGAGCATATTCACGAGTTGCGCAGCCATCACCACCATCTAATTCCAGGCTATTTTGTCACCCCCGAGAGAAATCTGGTGCCCGTTAGCAGCCACGCTCCATTCCCACCGCCCTCCAAACCCTGGCAGCCACTGATCTGCCTTCTGTCTCTGTAGGTTTGCCTATCCTGGACGTGTCACGTTAAGGGAATCACACACGGTGTGGCGTTTTGTGTCTGGCTTTTTCACCCATTAGCATAATGCTTTCACAGATCAGCCATGTAACAGTACTTCGTTCCTTTCCGAGGCTGAATGGCATTCCACCGTGTGGCTATAGTGCATCTCGTCCATCCATATTCATCTGCCGACGGACCTTTGGGTTGTTTCCCATTACTCGTCAGGGGCTGTCAGGGTGCTGACCCAACCTCCTCGGTTACCTGGAGAAGAGGAGCTGGTGGCACCACACGCGGACGTACCGGGAATGAACCAGTGGTGCCGCAAAGCTTCTAAGATCTGAACTGAATGGCCAAGGGAGAGAGTGGTGTTTGCAAATGGGGTTCCCCGGAACCCCCGCGGGGGGTCACGGAGGGAGCTGTGCACCCCACCGTCTGTCTGCTCAGCAGCCCTGGGAGGCCTTCAGCTAGCTCCCTTCTGGTACGGAGCGGAGGCTTTCTCCAGGCTATGGAGACCCTTGCATGGGTGAGGTCAGGTGGGTGCAGTCCCGGCCTGTACTCTGCTCCACACAGAGCATTTACCTTTGTCCTATTTGGTTTCAGGATAAGCCTGTGTTTGTAGAGACTGAAAATCTAAACACCCCTGGTCAGGAGGACAAAGCTCTCTGGAGCAGTGGCTTATGACAGCCTTTCTTTCTGCTGCTGCTGGGCTAGCACAAATTGTGCCTCTCCGTGTACCCGTCTCTGGCTCTGCGGTGGGTGAGCACGTCCAGACCGGACAGGGCTGTCGGGAAGGGTCACAGGAGGCCTGTCTCAATCTCCATGACTCACAGCCTCCCTGGAGGTTGGCAGGAAGGGGCAGACGTCTCTCCTCTGTCTGCCAAACATCCCCAGGGCTGGCAGTGAGTCCAGGCCAGAGGAAGGCACCCGTTTAGTACCAGGAGGGCACTGAAGGCCTCCCAGGGCTGTTGTGACGATGCAGGGCTGCAGACCAAACACACAGTGGGACGACCCAGCTGCTTCTGGGAGCTCCTCCAGGGGCTGCAGCCCTGCACACCCCTGGCGCATCCAACTAGACCGTCCCTGTCACGCTGCGAAGGACGCCTTGGACTGCTTGGGGCTCTGGGCGTTGTGGAAGCCATTGGAACAGGGAGATGTAAAAACAAGAAGGGATTTTGGTTTCAGAAATTCTATTTTTAGAGCAAGTTGGGATACGCTTGGACCGGACTGGGGGATCTAGTGCCGAGAAGGAAGGAATCCAGTGCTGTGGGGGAATGTTTCCACTAAAAGCCACGTCTTGTGTTCCTGGCTCCTCCAGCGCCCGCACTGGGCTAGGACAGCTGCGGGGCTGGGACTCCAGTGTGCCCCGGGGGGTGGAGCCTCTGGGGAAAGAGGGCAGCCTCGGTCTCCGGGGCCCCGAGGCACCTCCCAGAGAAGGAGGAGCAAGGGCGCTGGCGGCCCCCGTGTATGGCGAGGCTTGACGAGGGTCCGACAGCGCGCTGCAGCCACTCTCCCTCTCCCTCCCTGTCCCCTGCCTCCTCGGCCTGTGCCCTTCCCTCTCTCCCGAGCTGTGGAGGATGGCACGTGGCTGGGGGTTCTCCCAGGCGTGCAGTGCCATGCGGGGAGGATGCACTCACCTCCCAGGGCGTGTTCGGTCATACTGAGGCACAAGGACTCCAGCCTGTTGTTGATGTCAGGTTCAGTCACGGGAAGCTGGAATTCTGCAAGGGACAAAGGGTTCCGCTGGTGACAGGGGCTCTGAGAGCAAGGAGGAAGTAGGCATGGTGTCACTGGCTCCACCTGCCAGGGTGAGGGTTTGGAGTGCCTCCCTGGGAGGACTCGGGGGGCGGGAGAGACCAACAGGGCCGGCGTGGAGGGTGAGCTGGACTCGGGTTCAACCAACCTCTGAGTCTGTTAGACGCACTGAGGCCACTGCAGCTGGAAAAAAAATTGGTGCCTAAAAATAGCTGTCATGGTCACAGTCTGCCAGGCCTCTGCTCAGACCCCTCCGGCGGCTTCCCATCGGAGTAAAAGCCAACCCCTTGCCACGGCCTGCAAGGCCCCGAAGACCTGGCCTCTCGTTACCTCTCTGCCTTCGTACAGCAACCCCTTCCTTCACTCCCCACCAGGCCCTTTTCTACCCCAGGGCCTTTGCACTGCTGTTCCCTCTGCCCAGAATGCTGGTCCCTGGACATTTCCATGGCTCACTCTCTGCCTGCTGTCACGTCTCTGGCTCTACCGTCTCCTTGGAAAGGACTTTCTGTTCATTGTATGTGAACAGAATTTTTCCACCCCATCCCTTTTCTCTGCTTTATTTTTCTTCATCGCCATCACCAACGCCTGACATGTGTGTATTTGTCACCTCCTCCCAGTTGAGTGTTTGCTTCATTGGAGCAGGACTTGGCTGTGCTCCCTGTGCCTAGAACTGGGGCCTGATGCATTTCTGCTTCATTACAAGGAGCAGGAAACGGAAACCACAGCCTGGCAAGAGCCTCTTCTGAGTCCAAGACCCTGCTGGGTGTCCAGTTCTCAAGTGGGGCTCCCAGAGGCTAAGTGACTTGTCAAGGCTAGCCAGCCGACACGGAGCTGGGACAGGAAGCCACATGGGTCTCACCCAGAGCTGCTGCTCCACTGCACACTGCATGCCTGCCATGCCTGTCAACACTCTCCAACTCCAAGCGCTGGGAAGCAAGGGCTGAGACGTCTGTTCTGAGGGTTCCCGCTACCCAGGACAATACTGTGCATTCTAACCACAAAGCCCCCTCTACCATGTGGACCCTCCCTATCTCTCCTCCAAGGGGGAGGCACCCCTGAGCCTCCTCTGTCGTGCTAGGGCTCACCGTCAGCACCTCCCCCAACCTCCCTATCCTGTGGAACCCTTGAACATCCTTAACTAGTTTGGAAGTGCCTTGCAGACAGCGACGATGCTCTCAGATTTCTCTGACTCTCCCATGATACCCAGCCATGGCCTTCTGCACACCTCATTACCTGTCTATGGAGTGATGAAAAAGATGGAAATAGAAGGAAACGGACAGCTACTGTGAAACTCGGACAGAACTGTGAAATCCTATGGGGGAGGGCAGAAAAAATCAGCAGTGGGATATGTTCTGAGTGCCTGGGGGAGTCTCAGCGTTGCCACTGCCTTCCTGTGTGACCCTGGGAAGCTGTTCCCTTCTTTGGGCCTTAGCTCTTCTATCTGTAAAGTGGTGAAAGGATCCTGAGGCCCAAACTGCAGGCCATTTCCTGGCTCCTTCGCATCTCCACTAGGGGGCGCTTGGGGCCGGAGCGGGGAGGGAATGAAAAATGAGGTTGATGGTTTGGTGGGAGGGGAAGTTGAAACGAATGGCTAAACCAAAGTATTTGTTTTCCTCGAGGAGCTATATATTTCAGCCTTCCCTGCAATCTGTGTTCCCCATTACCAGCTAATTCAGAGGCAGATGTCGTTTCCGTTATTTAAAATTCTCAAAGAGAAGGTTGGCAAAAGCGATCGATATGAACGCTGGGGAGCAGATAAGGTTCTTTCTGACACCAGTTCCAGCATCGATGGGTCTGAAAGACAACTGTGCCAGTTCATGAGCAGACAGAGGACAACTGGGCTTCTAGGGAAGCTGGTTTCCCCACACCGCCATCCACCACTGCTCTGAGTAGGGTCGGGCAATTAAACAACCCAGAGGGAAGAGTATTTTAGTATTTTCATCCATTCATGTGAAAATCATATGCATGCAAAAATTAGCAGCCTTCAGGGTGTGAAATCTATAAAATAGAAACACAATTTTATATATAGCCAGTTAGCAAATAAAAAAAAAAAAAAACCCCAGCAGTTACAGCCATCCATATGCTCATTGTAAAATTTAGTTTACTCTCTAGCACTCCCCTTTAAACAAACACTGTGGAGAGATTTGGATAAATAAAGATGCTCGACATTTGGAGAGAAGTGTTTCAGCTGCAGGATTTCTTGCCAACACGCAGCAAAATGGCATTTTCCAAGCCTGGGATTGCGTGTTCCAAAAAAAGGGGGGCTGAGAAATGTGGGGCTCTCTGCTCCAGAATCTCCAAACCCTAGTGGCTGCTCTTTTAGGTTGAAAGTCGGCATGCTTGCTTTTTATCCTCCAGCTCTTCCCTCTGTTGCACGGGGGAGTCGTGACTCCTAACCACTCTCAGAGCAGCTTTGAAAAATTCTAAGTCTTGGGAGAAGCCCGTATGTTCACACTCCAGAGTTTCCTAATAGTGTGACTTTTTAATTGTGTATTTGATAAAAACAGATCCGTGGCATCTCCCTGCACACAGGAGACAGAGGGAGACCAGACGGGTGAAGAGCAGCTTCCATCTCGGCTGGAAGCCCTCAGCCACGGGTGGCTTGGTGGGCAGAGCTCTCCATGCCCCGACTAAGCGTGTGGGCAGCTCCTGCCCACAGGTCCACTTGGACCACAGACCAACTCTTGTCCTTGCTTCTGCTCAGCCTGGGGGCTCATCGCGTTCATCCTGGGCCCCCAGCTGTAACAGACCAGGCAGGTGTAGTGTCGAGTCTTCGGGAGGGCAAAAAGGATAGACTCTGAGCCTTCTGTCCTGTTGCCCGAGCAGGCCTGTTTCCTTAGCTCAGATGGCATCAGATGGCCTTAGCTCAGATGGCATCTCTGAGGGATTCTTCCCCTCCCCATCAGACCCTTCCAGTATTTAGGATGTATTTGAGGATCCCCAGTTCTAGGATGCCCAAAGTCTAGGCTGATGTGGGACTTTCAAATTGTGCCTTTTCAGAAGTCCCACAAGAACAGGGACTGCTGTTCAGGCCCAGGGTCAAGAGGATTCCGGAAGGAAGCAGTGCCCATCCCTAATGAGGTGTTGCTGCAGGGTCCACCTGGCCTGAAGTGTCCTTCTGCCTCTTTCTCCAAGTCCCTGAAGCTGAGGTAAAGAGGCCAATGTTTTTAGGACTTTAGAATAAGCAGCAGGTTGGGGCATTCTAGGAAAAACCTTGAGAATCCCACTTTGCCAATGACAGCTGAGGCCACTCTGCTGAGTAAACCAGGAGGGCTTTGAGTCTGGTTGAGTGAGAAGTGGGTTGCTGGAAGGCGAGAAATGAGGCAAGTCAGTCTCTTGAGGAAGGGGCAGGGAATGCAGAAGTGGGAGCTACACAACTGTGATGAGGGGAGGAAGGAAGATAAAGGGAAGGCAGGAACCAAGAGGAAAGGGGGAGAATGGTGTCAAAAGGAAAAGAGATCAGTGCCGGCAGGGAAATGGGCCAATGCGGCCGTGCAGAGCTGGTAGTGGTGGGCAGGTGGCAGGGAACACAGGTACGCAGTCGCTCCCTGAATCTGCTGTGGGGAATGGAGCTCTTCTCTGGGGACCTCACTCCTAGACCTGCAGAACTAAGTGCTGCGGAAATCCTATGGGACCCACATTTTCACAAAAAATGATGAGCAGACTATGGTACACGACACTATTGTACCATCTTGCCTCAAGTCGGTCTCTCTGAATTTGGCTCTCAGAAGCAGTGGGGCACAGACCCAGCTGGGTTCTTGGCTGTGATAGAACTGATTCATTTGCCAACCTCCCTGCCCATCCTCTGTCAGTCCTGAGCAGGGCTGTTTGCCTTGGATTACTAGAAGGAGGGAGCAAATGTTGATCAGGTACTCTAAGTGGGTCCCTGCTCTGGCCTCTGCTTCTGCAGGGCAGCCCCTTCCATCCCCTCAGCGGAGCCAGTGCACTGATGGCATTCCCCCTCTCCCCTCTCTTTCTAAAGGCAGTTCTCTGGAAGCAGTCTGAAACTCACTCACACTAAGGAGAAAGGAATGATAACAACTTTGTGCACTATGCTCCCAGGTATTCTAATGATGGAAGGATTCCAGTCATGAGCCGCTGCATAGGGGAGGTTTGCGATGGAGAACAGATATGTCACATCATGAAATGCTGCCAGGTAAGGCACTGCTTTACCCATCTCACATCTGGGTGGTCCAGCACCAAAGGTAGTTTGCACATGGTTTTGTGCAAGGGAAGGATGAGGTCCCCTGTGAGGCTGCCCCGTCTACCTTTCTCCATGCTTTTCCTTTGAAGTCAGCTGCTGGCCCCCTCTGCCCTTTCCCGTCAGGCCCTCTAGGTGGCGAGGAGCTTCCGTGGCCTCCTAGTGTCACGCCAGGGCTGCTCTGAGATCCTCTCTGATCCCAAGGGTGGCGGAGCCCGGGTCAGCAGGGTCTGCTTCCAAGATAAGGTGTCATTCTGCGAGCAGTTTCCAAACTAATTTTCCAGTTGGGAAAACACCCTACCTCTCGGAGAAACATGACCCCTCTCGCCAGGCGCCACCCTGATTTTGAGCTCGTCACCCCCCGGTGATGGTATCAGACCCTGTCCTCCTCTCTGGGAGGACCAGCTTCATGTTTCTTACTCATCCCACAGGCCAGCAAGAGGCAACAATCACCGATGGCTCTCCTGGCTTGTCCTGGGAAACATTTTAAATCTGTCCACATGGGAATGAAGTGGAGAACCACCCCTCCTGCCCTGGCCTCCAAGGGGCCCACGGATTCTGTAGGTCCAGGAAAGAAAGAAGTGTCTCGCAAATTCAAGCAAGGTGACTGATGAATTGATATACAGCTTGGAGGCTGGTTCTAGCCCTCAGGCTTTTCTTTATTCTTTGGAGACATTCCATCATCTTGATGGGATTATTTTAAGTTTATAGAATCCAAACTTCCTTAGAATGTAGTGTAGTCTTCAAGATTTGCTCAGATGGGTCAAAATGGGTGCTTTGAAGACATCTAATGGCCAGGAGGAAACCACTATGTTGGAATGTAGCACAGTTTTCTGAGTATTCAATTTTGGGTTGGTCGCACATCTCTATTCCACTTTGCGTTCACAATTACTACTGCTTGTGTAAAGATGAAAGCCGCTTTCTGCCATCCTGATATCTGCCTACCTGATGTGAGGCTTATGGTCTAGTCCCAGCCCCTGGCCCTCAGGCCCTAGATGCAAAGGCTGAGGAGGAACTTTCTGCGCCCATGGGGGGACTTTCTGCAGCCTGCTTTCCCTTTAGCCAGGGATCCTGGGTCACAGCTGTGCCCTGCCTCACCCTTCATGGCCATGTCTCAGGAAGAGCCACCCCACATGGGCCAAGGGTGCCGGGCAGGACTTAGGAGTGGCTTCTGCTGAGCCCTAACCAGGGTATTTGCAGTCAGGAAATACGGAGCAGTCCTGTCCCCGGGCCGTGGTTACCAGAAATGCCTTGCCTCATCAGGGCCTTGCTGGAAGTGGGTTTGTCATGTTCGGGTGAGAGGTTAATTAAAACAACAACAATAACCCAAGGGTTCTAAGTCCAGTATGTGAAGAACATTATTGAGAGACTTGCAGATTACTACCAGGAAAACTGAAAACAGCTGGAAGTGCTGCTTCTGGAGATGGGACTCTGGGCTGGGAGGGGAGGGCAGGGGGAGTCATTTTCTCTTACAAGCTGTTTGGTAGTATTTGATTCTTTAACTACGGGAACAAGAGGCTTCACGGGAAGAGGGTGGAGACAATGTTAGGGTCATAGCTGACCTGAGCATAAGCCAACTGTTCAGCGTTGCTGTATAAGAGCAGAGGGGAAACATAGTGCAGGTGGAGGATTCAGATCAACAGACCCAAACGGTTCTTCTCCCAGGGATGGCCCAGCTCTTAATTGGGCCTGGTCTGCCCAATTAAGATGGGGGACAAAGAGGGTGACTGAGGACTTGGAAGAGAGCTGCAGGGAGGAAAAAAGAGGTAGGAAAGAATGGAGAAGTCTACAAGTATGTTAGGATTGGAAGAGAGCGGTCGGCTACGCGAGGGCTCCCGTGAGGTTGCACGGTGGCTGGGCTGCAGTCCTGGGGCTGAGGTCAGGGTGAACTATTCATTTAAGGTGAAAGGTCTCGTGCCCAGGATGTCTTCAAATCTTGTCCAGGTTCTCTTTCTACTGGGAATGGATTATACATAATTCTACATGAAAACAGAGGCTGGGACTAAATGACCCAGGGAGAAGGCCTTCACAACCCCCAAAATTTTATTAAGTATTTCTTCCTGGGAAGAAAAATAGCAAGTATCAAAATGAAGAAAAGGAGCTTTAAAACCAAAGTGCCTCTCCCGTTGGGGAGCACAGGCTCTGGACGCGCAGGCTCAGCGGCCATGGCTCACGGGCCCAGCCGCTCCGCGTCATGTGGGATCTTCCCGGACTGGGGCACGAACCCGTGTCCCCTGCATCAGCAGGCGGACTCTCAACCACTGCGCCACCAGGGAAGCCCATCAAGAAGCAATTTTAAACCAGCGTCTGGACTCTGTGGACGTCCCGTCCTTTCCTGACATACCTTATGCCCTGGTGGCTCCCACCCTTCTCCTCGGGGGCCTCTCCTCCTCCAGCCTGCCTTCCCTTCACTCCTCCATGCTTAGCCCTGTCTGACGCCCCTGCTCAAAATCGTTTATCGATTCCTCACTGAGAGCAGCTGGAGTCTGAGCTCCTCGGCCTTGGATTCAGCGTCCCACCTTTGGCTGCAGTCTTTCCAGCTCCCTTGGTCTACCTGCCGCTACTTCAGCCTGACCCCTCTGCCGAGCCGCCGTGGGACTCGATACCCTTGCAGTCTTGCTCTCTTAGCTCCTTCTGCTTGCAACTCCACCCTCCTCTTTCCACCTCTTCACCCTCTGCTCCCTGAAGCTCACCTATGACTCTAAGAAGCTTCTTTGCCCACCCAGGCCACAGTGACATTTCCCCTCAAACTCCTGTAAGACATGGTACAGAGCATGTCTACCCAGGGTGAGGACCTTCTTCCAGGTGTGACCCATGTAGTAATTGCTTGCGGGGCTTTGCATTACTCATGGAGTCTAAGAGGTCACTGTCTGCACAGAAGAAGGTGCAGGCATCTGTTGGCTGTATGTAATTCTGGCTACTCTGAGGAGGCGTGGTCAAAGGTGAAATTGACATGAGGTGCACCAAGCTGCTCTTTACCCAAGTAAAGGGAAGATGGCTGGATCAGCGGTCACGTGTGCAAGGAACTCCCAAACCAGGGGGAGGTCTCTCAGCATCTGCACTGTCAAGTTTTCTTTCTCTGTCTCACTATCTACACATTCCCCCACGTATATACCAACGACACACACACTACACGTGAAACCCCTCCCAACTCCGCCCTGAAAACCCCCCAGTAATATCCCTGGGTTCATCAATCCAGAAATATAACTAGGATCAAAAATACCCCCAACAGATCACAACCAGCTCAAGCTCCGTGTGCTGGCTCCCAGCCAACCAGCCGCTATTCATGCTGGCAAGACACGGTTTAAAAAAGGAAAGGCTTCTATAAGCTCAAAAGAATGCACGGTGACAGTTGAGGCTAAGCACTTTCTGCCTGGGTTCACTGGGGCATCTATTTTGGTGACCTGGCCTCCCCGAGAGGAGAGCGAAGGATGGAGGGCTGGGCCCTACCTGGTTGTTGGAACATCAGCATATTCTGCGGTGAAGTGTGCACGGGCAGCGAGCGGGTCCTTTGGACTGAGCTGTGGGTGCGGCTTGGCATGCTGTTGCTGCCCCCGGGGTTGGCGAACCAGAGGTTCTAGGGAGAAACACGAAAGCAGAACCCATTACTCCGGACACCTGGGGGGGCCCACAGCCAGAATCCAGGAGGCAAGTACCCTGGGAGGACTCTCTGCTAACTTCTGGGAAAGGGCTTATAGGCCAGCACGATCCATCTGCTTATTCAGAGAGAGGGGCTTTAGATTCCGTTCAGTCCCCCGCTTCCCCCCCACCCCACCCCCGGCGAAACGTCCTTAGCCTCAGGCTCCTCTCTAAGCCTCAACTTAATCTGGACACCAATCTCCCTTGCTAGCTCCAAAACTCTTTTTATCCCTTCTGTTGCCTTTGCTTTTCCTATCACTTTTCTAGGAAATGGGGGGAGTTCTATAAATGTCTGCAACGAAGAGCACAAACTATTTCAGGGCTCTCAGTTGATTTTCTCTCTGAGATTCTTACAATTTACTACAAAGCAAGGAGGAGAAAAAAGAACCTCTCAGCTGGCAAAGAGCTGGCACAAGTCAGCTCGTGTGTTTATTATTACGCGGCTGTCCTAGCAGTGATTTCCTCTTGGGCCCATCTGGGGGCTTCCCACAATGGTCAGAGACTGGGGCTTTTTCCTACCCTGTGCTGTTTCCCTGGGGGGAGTGAATCCTGCCTGTCTTGCCAGGAACTGTTTCCTGTTTTGTAAATCAAGCTCTCATCCCTTAGTTTCTCATGACAACCCAGAACCTCAGACTCACTTGGTGTCCCTCTAACCCCAGCCCCGACCTGCAGAGTCCCCACAGAGCAGGGGCTACACAGGTGGGAGGTGCTGGGTGGGAGGGTGGGAGTACTGGGACGAGGACCCAGGGGACAGAGGTTGTGGCTCTATATCCCATGGCGAGAATCTCTGGGCAGCCTGGCCTTGACCGCCTGAGAATGTTTCAATTCTCCCTGTGACAGCCTTTCTCAGGCTCCTTCCTGTGGGTTCTCCACCACAGCTGGGACCATGACAAAGGAGCTATTTGCCTCAGATAAAAAGGCTAAGAAGCCCTCAGATGCTCTGGAAGCCAAATTTGGAAGGCAGTGGGATCTGCTGGGGCAGGTCAAGGATCAAGGCAAAGAAGAAATAGGTCTTGCATTTCTTCCTAAAGGCCCCCCGTGTGCAGGGCCCCCAAGGTTAAAGCGGTCGTGGGGCAGCCTAAACAAAATCCGCACAAGGCCAGTTGCTGCCGTGGCCTCGCTTTGTCTACCCGAGAAACAGTGCAAACAACCTCTGAGCCACAGGGACAACTGTCCTCACTCTAGCCCCCCCCCCCCACCGGGCCTCTCCTCTCGCCTTGGGGTTGTCTGGGGGGATGTCCGGAGCCTCAGGCCCTGAGCTGGGCCTGCCCACCCTCCTCCCCGGGGCCGAGCAGACCTGTCTTCCTTGTTTCATGATGGTGGGGTTGGCTGCGGTGTTGCGCTGGGTGGAGCTGACGAATCCGCTGGTGCCCAGGAGGCCAAGGCGGGCGGAAGGGACGTTCCGGGAGGGGATCTGGTACTGGCGTGGGTTCCGCCTGCCCATGCCACCGCCCACAGAGCCAGCCGTCGGGAGGGAGTTGGACTGCCCGAAGCCGCGGCTGTGAGAGCCAAGAGGGAAGAACAGAGGCCATCAGTCACCCTCAGCCCTTCCCAACCCCCGGGCTGCCAGCAGGATGCCTCCTTGGGGTCTGCTCACATTTTGACCGTTATGAGGTCTACGGGGGGTCAGGGTTCTATGACTAAATGACAGCTAACATCTGAGAGCTAACATCACGTGCACCGCCCTGGGACTTTGATGTTGATTCTTCAATCCTCACGACAATCCTATGAAGTAGGCACTCTATCTCCATTTACAGCTGGAGAAGTAAAACAGAGAGCTTAATAATTTCTCAAAGGTCACACAGCCATTGGGGGGCAGTGCTGGACTATGAGCCCAGAAGGTTAACCCGTGTGCTCTACAGCCTTCTTCCACTGTGTCACGGGCCCTGAGCACTCACGTTCCCGTCAAGGGGCCACACGGTAAGAAAGTGGCAGAGCCAGGATCTGTGCCCCTTCCTTCAGACCACAGTCCGGTTCTGATGTCTGTCTGTACAGCAGACTTGGAAGGAGTGGCCTCTGAGCCCCACTAGGACGTAAGCTCCATGAGAAAAAAGATGGTGTCTGTCCTCATCAACCCTGCAGGTCCCTCCTGCCTGGATCAGCTCCCGGCGGTAAATGCAGGCTGAGTGAACGAATGAATGAGTCTCTGGCATTACAATCACCTCTCCAAATGGGAGAGCTGACCCCATGTCTGGGGCTCTGACTCCAGGTGAAGAGGAGGGATATGAGAATGAAGATGATGATGTTTGCAATTGCTCTGGACCTAGGACACCGACTGTTCCCCACTCCTCAAGCCCTCCCCAGAGAAAGACCCGGAGGTCACAGGCTTTGCCTGGGTCCACACAGGGAGGCAGCCGCGGACCCGTGGCATCATGCTCGGACACCGTGCTCCCATTGGTCTGGTGACCTCAGTGCTGAAGAACTCATCCTCTCCAGCAGGCCTCAAGTTCTGGGAGGGTGCATGGCAGCCAGCAGGGTTTCAGGAACCAGCACATTCTTTCCAAGAAGAGTCAGCTTTAGTCATTCACTGATGTTTCAGTCAAAATGCTTTACCTCCGATGGCCACAAGATGGGATAGACTTGCTTTCCCAGCCACACAGGGGAGGTTTGTACCAAGCCTGTGCGGAGACTCCAGGAGACAGAGCTGACGTAGTTTAACCAGATGATGGGGAGGGGAGGTGCTGCAAAACAGTTATTTCCTGAAGGAGAGGGGTGTGTGTGTGTGTGTGTGTGTGTGTGTGTGTGTGTGTGTGTGTGTGTGTGTTGGGGTGCAGCATCTAAGTCATCAGCACAGTTGATCTCAGAAAGTGTTTCTTCCTTAGAATTCCTAAATTTCCTGGGGGTGGGGGGCGGGAACAGGGAAGAGAATGCCACGGTGAGCTGGTGGCAACTGATTTCTGGGTTGTGTTTTTCCACTTCTAGGCTTTTGTGACCCAAAAGAATGGTTCCCAATTCCAGTCAGAGGCTCATGTACACGTGGTGAGAAGGACACTCACGGGTTCTAGGTCTCTTGGTTTATCTCATTCTTTCTCCCATTCTCCCCCTTTCTTCCTTCTTTTACTAAGGTTTAAAATGTTTGGTTTGAAAGAAGAAATTCAGGCCCAGAGGAGCAGAAGTAATCTCAAGTGATGGAAGAGACCTCCTCTGGAGTATGGACAACATGTGACAGGTGGAGACAAGGATCAAGTGGCTGTTTTGAGGGGTGGGGGGTTGTTTTTGTTTTTTAAACTATGAAAACTAGTCCTTTGGTTTTTGGAGCCAGAATTTTGGCCACCTGGTATGATGATTTAGTATTCTCCTAAGATTTTTCCTTATTTAGTGCAGACAGCTTTTTTGCTCATCTTCCTTTTTGGTTGGATTTTTAAAAAGTTATTTCATATGCAAAACAGAGCAGTCAGCGAGTGATGCTAAAATGATTTGTGCTTCCAGGCAGGCAAGACTATATTCTTAAGCAATATAATGTAGGCAGAGGATTCTGTAATGGGACACTTAGTCACGGGAGAAACGTGGCCTCCTGAAGTTAGCATTCACAGAGCTGGTAGAGCCCAGAGCATTTTGGGGATAGGCTGGATGGAGGGGAGAATTTGGTTAGGCCATCGAATGACGGTGGACCTCACCGTGGTGTCCTAAACTTGGTTATTACAAAGTCAGGCTTATTGAGGGTTGCCACTGCTGGTAACCAGAGTGAAAGCTTAAGTCACTTCAGATCACTAGGCTTAATGAAAGAATCATTCTTTCTCGGGAGAGAACAAAGTGACAAACGTCAGTTTCCATTTCTCATTCTCTTGCTCTGCCCATCTGTGTCTTTCTGTGCTTTCCTACATCTAACCAACTGAGTTCATTTCCTTGAAATGACTGATAAAATAACATTAATAAGAACCAATTAATTTGGGATTTGGGATAATTCAAGGAGGGGCTGGGCTGCAGTTACCTTTGTATTATGGGAGAAACAGGTCTTCAAAGCAAATTAATAGCATAAAAAGATCCCAGAGGTCATATTTATGAGAATGAATTATTTTCTGGAGCTTCAGCAACTTCCAGTTGAACATCCATAATTGATGACTGCATTCATTCTGATCTAATCAATAAAAGGAGGACCAATCTGGCAAACCTTGGGTTAGCCCAATTCAAGCGTCAGTTAATAACACTGTAGAGGAGTCAAGGTTAAGGGGAACAGTGATGTGGACCGAGGACAGAGCAGGGCAGACGGAAGCAGCGGATGGCACTTTGGGGAGGAAGACAAAAGAGCTTGAAAGCTCTGTTTTCATCTTCAACTTCTGAATTCCTTCTTCCTCTTGGAACTTGTCTCCCAAGGGCCTGGTGTTGCAAGAGGGGTCCGGGTCTTCCTCCCCTTTCTTGGGGGTCGAGAAGAGGGAGAGCCTGGGAAGGGGGCAGCCCCAGGGAAGAAGGCTAAGGAGCAGGGCTCGCCTTTCATCTGGGCCCCCAGGAATCCTCAGGGTGCACAGGTGGTCCGCCCAACCCTCCAGGGAGGCTTGGGGCCAAGGAGCTGGCAATAGAGTATTGTTTTGTCTGACTCTCTTTTCTGCACATCAGCCGGGGACCAGGAGAGCTGCCCGGCAACCGCAGTGGTTAAGAGCACTGACTCTGGAGCTGACGCTGGCCTGCCTGGTCCAAATCCCGGATGCCACTGCCTCCCAACTCTTCTGTAAATTGGGGTTGATAATAGCACCTCTACCTCATATGGCTGTTGCAAGGATTAAATGTATTAATATTCTTAAGTGCTTGGATACCCACTTGGCACAAAGTACATGCTAAATGTTTGTTTAATAAATAACTGTGTTATATATGCTGGAATATGATAACAGTTCAATTTTTACATTAATCTTCAATGAAGACTTTTCACAAGTTCCAACTGGCCTTATCTCCCTGAAGTAATTTATAAAACAGTGATGTTTCAAGGCACACTTATGCAAATAAATGCCCAACCTTTTAACACAGACAGAGCTTCTACATATGCACTGAGAAATGAGTTCAGAACTTGCTAGGTGCAAGCGAAAAAAACGAGTATTCATCTGCTCATGTTGAAAAAAGTAAGACAGAATGTTGATTTTTCAGCATATCTGCATCATCGTCATTCCCTTGTCTCCCCAGAACTCCCTGTCATTGTTCAAGGCTCCCCGTGATTCCTCCCCCAGATTGTCACTGTAATTCACCTTTAATATGCAATTAGATTCCTCAACTTAAAACCAGATTAAGGTGATGGGTTCTAAAGTACAACGAGGCTTAGTTTTAACCGCATCCAAGAAGCTGAAGTACTATGAAAAATCAAGAATGGCACTGCTCCACTCTTAGATTGCAGCTCAGACCAAAACAGACTAGCACTGGGCTCTTCACCCTGCCACCAACTATAATTAGCTTGTCTGCAGCCAGAAGGGAGAAAAACATTACACTACCACTGAAGGTGTGGAGAGAACAACCCGTTTTTGTCCTTTCAGAGCCCCCTGTTGTGGGTAAACCACCAAGTGTTTTGTGGGCGTTCGTTAGCTCGTACCCACTCCCCACTCGATGCCCATCCAGACCAATGCCGTCATTTTGACCATGTCAGTTGAGTTCCCCAAGATCACATTCAGCTCTTCCTCTGGGAATTCTTTCCCGCTACAGCTTTTTCCCAACCCCACCTGTTTAAGGAATGTGATCTGGACTTGTCATAGGGCGCCCTGATAAACGAGGAATGATGCCCTGTGTAGTCCTGCCCCTGGAACCTAAGCAGACAGTGAGGTACTGGAACCACCATGCAGTACAAAGACTGAAATCCCAACATACTTTCTTTGCTGTCGATATCCTGATATGTCTAGAAGGGTTTTCCGAGGGAAAGACCGAAAGAGCTTCTGCACCTGCTGTTTCCATGACAACAATCGTTTTTTCTGTGTCTCTGTAAATGCCTGCAAAACAAACAGGACTTTTTAATGGGTGACGCAGCCTGGCATTAGAGGGAGAAACACGCGATTAATCGGGGAAACATCGGAGTCCTGCAGCTGCCTTTTCTTCACCTTGTTTCCAACCTGCTCCAAACAGCAGTCAGTTTTATTTGGGAGCTGCCTGTACTGAAAATTCAAGTTATTTGACATTGGAGGTGCCTGGTAAGGTACATGCATTAAGCTTTTGACAACCCTCGATTTTGGTTGCATTTCTGGCAGATTCATACCCTCCTTCCACTTTCCCCTGACTCCACTCTGGACTCTGTTTATTAACCAAGAATGAATTGCAAAATTGATTGTTGACGACTCGGGCTTTTACAGGCATTTTCATAATCCATGGAAATGCTAAACCACTCCAAAAAATCAATCTGCTTGACGGTGTGTGTTCACCCTGGAGTGGTCTGTGGGGCTTCGGAAAAGGGAATGTACTCTCGGCGTGTCTGGCCTCTGCTGAGAAATCTCCAGTTAAAGGGCCCCATGCTCTACACAACCCCAGTGCGCCATTCCTCACCTAAATTTCATCTAAGGTTTAGGAAAATGGGTAGATCTGATGCCTTCTCAAGTCTTTTCTAGCAAAATTGGTGTTTGGGGCTGCTTTGCCTACTGCCCCATACGTAACGCACTCTCACCTATATCATGTGTCTTTGTGTGTACAGCCTATGTACTCAAGCGAAGCCCAGGGAAGGACTTCACAGGGGCTATGAGACCCCAAGGCAGGGACTCTCAAATTCATGATATATTAGGATCCCCCCAGGAGACTGTTAAAATGCAGATTTCTGAACCCCTTCTCCCTACCAGAGCCTGATTTCATAGATATGGAGAGAAGTCTAGGGGGTCTGTGTTTGCAGCAAGTGCCCTGGGAATTCTGCTGCAGATAAGCCATGGCCATGCAGTGTTCTAGATGGTGAGGACCACACATGCAATATAGGAAACCCCTGTCAAGTGCCTAGAACTGTGGTCCACGCACTGTCATAAATCCACTGGATCTGACTGACTAGCAGTAATAGTGATGGAGATACCATACCCAAGTAGTTTTGTCAATAAAGCATGAAATACTTTAAGTAGAAATAAATGAATACTTAGAGTAACAGACTATATGTCTGTTTCCCATAAAGGAAACAGATTCCTTAAACAGACAGAAAAAAATGACAGTTTTATTTTCTTCCAATGACATTTCATCTTTAAGGACCTGAACACAGGAGAGCTATGTGAACAAAAGCAAGAAGACGTTAGTCATATTGTGGAAAAGGTACTGATGACTTGCAAACCCCTTCCTCCTGGCTGACCTTAGCCAGATGCCACTGAGCACAGTCATCAAGGTGGACTTCCCCAGCAGGCACTCAGTGCCCCGTTAGAGATAAATGTGCTGACACGCCTTAAGGTGCATGGTGGATGGTCTCACGGCTAAAAGGTGAGGATGTGGTTCTCCTCTGTGGTCCCTCTCATTTGCTGGTGATGTTCAGCGAGTGTCCAGCTATACAGGAATAGCTTCAAAAACTGCTAAAGGCAAGCATTTCTGCTAGACTAATAAAGGGATGGGTAGATTCTGCTTCTGACCAGCTTATTCAGCCAAATGTTGAGCGAGGACACAAGATGTAGGTGCGCTGGTCAAGATGACTTGGGGAGGAGAGGAGAGTCCGGCCCAGTGGGTCAGTGGAAGCCTCTGGATGCAAATGGGCAGGGCTTGAATCCCTGCACATCTTTATGCAAGTTCCTCTACCTGAGACTCTGCTCCTTCTAAAAACTCAGGTTAATAATACCTCATCAAAGGGATCTTGTAAGGATTAAATGAAATTCACACACGAAGGGCACTTAGGATACTCAGAACATGCCTGGCTCTTGGTCATGGGTCACTGTGTGCTGCCCACAGACACTGACTAGGTTTTTCGGCTGCACGGACCAGCCCTCTGGTGGCAGCATATGAATGTCCATCACATCCATAAGCTTTGGTCTTCAACCCTGGCCTTAAACTCCAACCAATGACTTCGAGGTCTCAGAACTACAACACTGAGCCGGTCTGGAGCCCACCTGAGTTTCCAAGTGACAAAGGAGTAAATGGCTCACTTTACAGATGTGCATTCAAAGTGCTTCCAGGGACACTGGTTCATATGTGACATCTCCCATGGCGGCAAGGAGCACCCAAGAAGATGGAAATGTTTACGCCCCCTCAGAGAGGTCAGCTCATCCACTCAGCAGCGGGGCAACAGGCTCACGCAGTTGGGGCTGCAGATGGGAACGGGCCCCTCAGGAGTGCTGAGTGTGTGGCTGTTCTCAGTCCTGGGAGCTGCGGCTGGGAGGCTTGGAGAGGAGCTAGACCATGGCTGGTAATGAGTGATTTCTGAGAGCTGCTTCCCGTGTGTGCCTGCAAATAGCACTCGGTTGTGGGAGCTCTGCTATCAGCTGGGATGCCAGCGCCTCATCTCAGCCGGCTCCAGGCAGCTCTGGGTTGCGCTGGCAGCAGCCTCCTCGGGGGCTGGAGGGGAAGGAAGACTCCAGACTCCAGAATGCCCAGACACAGCCGGTCAGCCACTTCTGAGTTCTCTGTCCCTGTCAGGCCCAGACCCATATGTCTGTCTGGATGAAGATGTGTCCTACAGCTCTTGTGGCTGGATTACAAGGGTCATAAAGGGGGCAAGAGCTCGTCTTCCCAGAACCTTCTCAAGACGGCAAGGAGGCGAGAAGCCTGGGCTTATAATCCAGGAGATGAAGTGACTGGTCTCAGAAATAAGATTCAGAACTTTCCTGTCCTTTTACTCCTCTAGGGAGTTGGCTCCTTTGTCCCTGGGGAGGAAGGAAGGGGTCTCGGCAGTCAACACCCTCCCATCCACTGGCTAAAGAACAGCAAGATCGGGCTGTGAAAGGGAGCCCTGTGTCTCGGAGCCCCGGCGAGTCTTCAGCCCGGTTGGAGACTGTGCCTCGACAGGGCCTCGCGGGGAGGGTGGGTTCTGCACACACAGAATAACCCGAGGCTGTGGAAAATTATTCAACGTGTTCCCTCGACTCAAACTCAAATCATAAAAAGCCTCAAACACCATTTTCCCTCCCGAAGCAGAGAGCTGGCCCCTCCATCCTGACACGGATGCAGGCAAGCGGACGGGGCACAAGCTCCTTTCTGCCCGTGACTCCCGTCAGTGACGTGCCCCCCTCCACTGCAGTCAGGGGAGATGAGCCCACACGGGGCCACCTTGGCACCTGTCACTTGGAGCTCCAGGGAGGAAAAGGGGAAAGACACAGAAAGGAGAGCCAGGACGCCCAGGGAGGGCATGCACGACGGCAGGAAAGGGAGAAGTGCCAGGCCACAGCGTCGGGGCTGGCGTGGACCAATTAGGAAGCTAGTGCACCATCCAACGGAGGCAGCTGGAGGACTCGTTACTTTGTCTCCTGGGCTCAGCAGACTGGAGGCGAGGTGGGAGGGAACTTGTCCTGCAGTATCTTCAAGGCTCAGTGCTGAGTGTGGGCGTGGGAGAGGAAGCAGGGTTCCGGTGTGCTTTTTCAGAAATGTTAATGCTCCCCTGATCAGACCCCGCTGAAGCCTACTCCAAGCATCCTCGGCCCCTCCGAGCGCTGCTCCCTCTGCCTGACTGCTCTCTTCCGATTCCTCATGGACCAAGACTTTCCCACTAAGATTCTGCTCACCTTTCAGGTCTAGCTTGGACGGAGTGCCTCTGGGCTCTGGGTAGGTACCCGCCTCCAGGGCTCCAGTTCCTCGGAGGTGGCCTTATTGTCATATGTGTGGTGACCTGTTTTCCTTTTGTCTCACCCACTCCCCTCCCACGGGAAGCTCCCTAGCCAGGGGCAGGACCTAGGTACTTAATAAATATCTACAGAATGAATGAGCTCTAAAATCCATCCCCTGTTCTTGCCTTCTCTCCTTCCTATTGATTTTTTGCTGGCCCAAATGAGAGCAGTGTCAGGATTGGACATTGAAAAGGGTGAGTGGGAGTTTGGGTGGAGGCTACCTAGAGATTGTCACACTGAGTGAAGTAAGTCAGAGAGAGAAAGATAAATATCATATGTTATCACTTATATGTGGAATCTAAAAAAATGGTACAGATGAACTTATTTACAAAACAGAAACAGAGTCACAGATGTAAAAAAAAAACAACTTACGGTTACCAAGGGGGAAAGCGGGGTGGGGGGAGGGATAAATTGGGAGATATTGGGACAGACATAGACACACTACTTTATATAAAATAGATGACTAATAAAGACCTGCTGCATAGCACAGGGAACTCTACGCAATACTCTGTAATGACCTCTATGGGAAAAGAATCTAAAAAAGAGTGGATATATGTATACGTATAGCTGATTCACTTTGCTGTACAGCAGAAACTAATGCAACATTGTAAATCAGCTCTACTCCAATAAAAATTTAAAAAAATAAAACCAATTCTTATAAGAATCACAAGTCAAAATACAGCAGAATAACCACCAAACCACATACACACAGACACACGTTATTTCTTCTGAACGCTCTCCTTTTCTCCCCGCTCTCCTCCAATTTTCCTGAGCTCAAAGGGAAAATGTTTCCACACCCCCGGGGCTAGGTGGCAGGACTGTGGTCAGCCTCCCCAGGCTCGGTCCCTCGGGCAGGCTTCCGGAGCCGGACGTTTCTCTCAGGCATTTGCCCCCAAGTCAGAGCTCAGTCCAGGTGAATCTCTGGACCCCAGAGTAATACGCAAGCTGCGTTTAGGTTTGAAGCCACCACAGCCACGTTCTGCCCGAGCTATTATTAATGACCCCCCGACTCAAACACAAGGTGTTGGAGACACAAATGATCACACCACAGAAACTCTGAGAACCACTTTTAAGCAATGAGAAAAAGCAGTTTCGTGAAACCTGTCACTACTCACCTCATGGATTAGACACTTGTCTATGAGCTGTAAATAGGAACTTATATTCTCCTCATCGGGTCTGGAGACCAAGAGCTGTGTGCACACTGGGAATTAAAAAAATAAAAAAGGGAAGGTGAATTAGAGAAATGTACACCCATCCTAACCTCTGAGATCTGCCTCTGATTTCCTTTCAGGACCAATATTTTGAGAGGTATGTGTGACTGTGGCTTTATGTCACGTTCACAAAAAAGGCCAGGAGGCTCCTCATTCCACTGAAGTCAAAGGCTTGGTTACCACAGGAGCCCTTGCCTCCAGAAGCCCCTTTGGTTAATTCCACGCATACCATTCTATATTAAGCCTTCTGCAACCCTGCCCACTCTGGGAGAGGAAGAATGCAGCAGCGTCCGGAGCCCTGTCTTTGAAAGAGGTTCCTTTTGAGAGGGAGTTCAAAGGCATTAAGACCATCAGCCCTTATCAGAGAGCAAGAGCCGTAATTTTGTGAATGAGCCGCACATCTCATCTGGAGGAGTGAGGCTGGCACACCTCTTAGGATGTGAGGTGTGTGGGCACACACATGAGCAGGGAGCCTGCCACTCAGTCACAGGAGGGTGATTTTCTCAAAGCAGTACCCACATTTATACATGCACAGGCTCACATTCACCTACACACTCGAGGAAGTTCTCGTAGAGACAGAGCAGAGCTAGTCTGCAGGTGGAGGACACAACCCCCCTGGACAGGTCATGGCCACGCTAGTGTAGCCCATTCTATTCTCATCCTAGAGGTCCTGATGCTCTGATTTTGATGGGACTGTTTAGAAGGCCAGGTGGAGATGGTTTGACAAAGACGTCAGTGAGAAGTAAAAATGCCTCGCCATGAAGCTTGAAACCGGGCATCAGGATTCCTTTCTCTCCCTGATCCTGCATAACCAACCTGTCAGAGAATCCCATTTATACCATTTCACGTAGATTTTCAGTATAGCATTGTTGGTAATAACAAAATGTGGAAACCATCTCAATGCCCATTAACTGTGGCCCTGTTAAATTATGGTTTATGCATACAGGGGAACAGTACGCAGCCTTTAAAAAAGAATGAGGTGGTGCTTTTGTATTGCTAGAAATACTGAAAGCATATAATGTAAAAAAAAACAAGCTGCAGAGAAACATGTAAGCAAGACCCGTGTGTGTGTAAAAAGGATGCTCATGAGCTTGTATATGATTATAATGTTTCTGAAGGGATATTCCGCACCGTTTAGAGTGGTTACCTCTGAGGACGAAGATGGCAGGGCCTGGGGTGGAGGTGGGCGTATTTTTCACCTTTCACTATTTTGTTTAGCTTTGATTTTTTATGTAGAGCATGAATTAATTTTATAATTTATTTGAAAGTAGTTAAATTTTAAAAAGACACCATGTCAGAGGACTGCGAGTCCCCTGTGGGCAGAGCCCACATGGGTCTTGTCACAGGGAAGGGGGGTGATGTACCACACTCTCAGATAACCACGCCCACCTGTACCTCCACCCATGGGGCCATCTGCTCTAATCCACACAGCAAAGAGCCCACTTGGGGGTGGGGGAGAGTGAGAAGGTGGCGGGACCTACCCGGACCAGGAAGCTACCAGCATTTCAGCTCCAAGGGATGCTACAAACCATCTCCTCTGAGCCAGATTTCTACAGATTTCAGTCTTTTTAAGGACATGTACCATAGGGAGTGTCTCACTGCGCCTGTAAGATTCAGCTGTCCTTTTCGTTAGAACCCAGTTTTAAATGGTCTGAAATATTGCACAATGGAAGAGAGAAAACTTGTTTCCCCTTCCCAAAGGAAAAGTACTGGTATTCACTACATTTTTTAAATAATCGAGATTTTTTGAGAAATACCCCATCAAGCACAAATTATTCTAGTGTCAGACAGGGTCAAGGACATGTGCATAAGGGCCGGGCACAGGGCAGTCACAGGCAGAAGGGGCGCTCGTACCCAAAGGACCACGTGGGAATTCTATGCTGCCTTACAGACACACACAGTGTGGCTGTGGTACCTTCTGTGGCCCGTGGGAAGGCTGCCTTCAGCCTGAGCGTCCAAAGGCCCAATGAGCGCTCCGCCAGCAGGGCCCAGGAGGCCCTGGTCTGAGGAAGTGGGAGAGAAGGGAGCCAGGGTGAAGGAAGACGCCTTTGGGGATCAGAGAGCTTGAAATTCAGATCCAAATACCTTAACCTCTCCGGGCCGCACTTTCCTCATCTGTAAAATGGGCTAATGACATGTACTCTGGTAGTTTGCCTAGCACCCTGGGGAAGGTTCTCGGGAACTGGGAGCTCTGGTCAGTGGTGTCGAGAAGAGGAAAGGGGAGGCGGGAGAATCGGGTCCTACCTTTCCCCATGACACGTGTGAACTGCCCAGGGAGATCCCCCTCTGGCAGGGGGGTGACAGCCAGCTCCCCGTCACAGCTGCTCAGCTGGTGCGGTTGGAGCCCGCCACTGGCCCCAGCCGAGGCAGTGGCCGTGGCTCCCGCGGCCGCGGCGCTCTCTTTGCAGTCGGGGCTCTGGCTCTCCGGGCCCATCAGCGAAGGAGGGTGTGAGGCCTGGGACTCCCGGCGGCGAGCCTCGGGGGTGGCGCCTGGGGAGCTGTAGGCCTTGATGGGAGTCAGGATCATTTGGTGCAGCTCCTGGAGGGGGATGCGCAGGTTGCCCCCCTCGATGATGTCCTGGATGGTCGGAGGGAGAAGACCTCCATGAGGGTCAGGAACTGGGTGACCCTCCTCCATGCCGCCCCACCTCTTCCCCGAGCTGTTCCCCCGCAGGGCTCAGGGCTGCTGACCCCTTCATTAGAATATTCTTTGGAAGAGCAACCATTTAAAACTGAATCATTCTATTGTTAGCCCAGGCAGAAAACTTGGAAAATACATACAGGTATGGCAAGGAAAATATGATCACTTTAAAATCCCACGATCTAGTGATGATCACTAAAATGATTTTGGTACATTTCCTTCCCTGGCTTCCTCAATGCCTTTCTTTCAAATGCATTTATTTAGTTTACATTCACACACTTTAGAAGCTGTATAACAAAGTTATACAGGGTCACGTGGTGGCTTCCTGACCTGCGTGTGATTTGTTGTAGATGAAGGAACATGCTTATTCACACCTTCATTCAGCGCATGATACAAGCAACACAGGCAGTGGTTAAAAGCACAGACTCTAGGACAGATGCCTGGGTTTGAATCCTGACACTGCTGTGTGACCTTGGGTAAATGACTTAACCTCTTTGTGCCTCAGTTTCCCTGTGGATACAATGAAGGTAACAGTAGGACCTGCCTCATCAGGTGGTTGTGATGATGTTAATATTTGTAAAGCTGCAGGTTTCAGTGTTATGTGCTTCTTTGTTAAATCTATAAGTATGTTTTGGGTGTTCTGACCTGCTGTGCACTGGGCTAGGCATGGGGATATGGCAAGAAAGCCAGTAGGATTCCCTCAGGGAGTTTACATCCTGCCATGAGATGAACATTCGTCATGCTAGACACTAAGGCACAGGGCAGGGCTGCTGGGAGGGGAGGCTCCGCGACGGGGTGACATTGGAGCAGGAACCCAGTTGAGCCTGAGCTGCAGGTTCCCGGGAGTGCTCCAGGCAGAGGGCACAGGCACTGAGGTGGGAGCCTGGAGTGTGTGAGGAATAGCAAGGAGGGCTGGGGTAGAACAGGGTGGGGGAGGGGAGGGGGTGGAAAATGAGGTCCAAGGAGCCATGGGGGCCTGAGCGTAGGAGTCAGCAGTCTGGGGCAGGGATGCAAGAATTTCTTCTACATGAGATGAGAACTGTATATACTATACAGGCAGACCTTGGACGTATTCCGGGTTTGGTTCCCAACCACCTCAATAAACCAGTTATCTCAATAAAGCAAGTTACACAAATGTTTTTTGTTTCCTGGTGTATATAAAAGTTATGTTTACACTACACTATAGTCTATTAAATATTCGATAGCATTATGTCTAAAAAAGACAATGTACATACCTTAATTAAAAAATACTTATTGGGGCTTCCCTGGTGGCACAGTGGTTAGGAATCTGCCTGCTAACGCAGGGGACACGGGTTCGAGCCCTGGTCCGGGAAGATCTCACATGCCGTGCAGCAACTCAGCCCATGCGCCACAACTACTGAGCCTGCGCTCTAGAGCCCACGAGCCACAACTACTGAGCCCACGCGCCTAGAGCCCGTGCTCCGCAGCAAGAGAAGCCACCGCAATAAGAAGCCCGCGCACCACAACGAACAGTAGCCCCCGCTCACCGCAACTAGAGAAAGCCCGCATGCAGCAACGAAGACCCAACGCAGCCAAAAAATAAATAAATAAAATAGAAGTCTTTAAAAAAAAAAAAGACTTCATTGCTAAATAATGCTAGTCATGACTGGAGCCTTTAATGAGTCATAATTTTTTTGCAATAGTAACATCAAAGATCACAGATCACCATAACAAATATAATAATAATGAAAAAGTTTGAAATATTGTGAGAATTACCAAAATGTGACATAGAGACATGAAGTAATAAGCAAATGCTGTTGGAAAAATGTCTCCAAAAGCCTTGTTCAACTCAGAGCTGCCACAAACCTTCAATTTGTTAAAAAGAAAAAAGAAAAAGGCAGTATGTGCGAAGTGCAATACAGCGAGGTATGCCTGTAATGTATATAATCGTCTGTACTACATACATGACTTTATATAATAAAATTAAATCCTCCTATACATAGAGTTTTATATCCTGGGCATTATTTATTAGAAAAAGGAGTGAAAGTTGATTCTGGTAGACATCAATCTGTTTGCCCGATGCTCGCAGAGGCACAGAACAGGCTCAGATGCTTGGGGCTGGAGGTCAGGGGTTGGCGGGTCTTCCGTGGTGTGGTGGGTGGACCTGCCCTGCCACAGTGCTGCCCAATGCTTAGGCAGGAGACCTCTGCCCGGGACCTGGGAAGGACCGTGACTACCAGGGCCCTGATTACTAATGAAGTATTTAATCTTCTGAGAGCCCAGAATAGCAAGGACATAATTTTAAAAGCCTGAAGTATGAGTACCAACCCGTTCCTGGGATCCTCTCTTACCAAGAAAAATTGCTTGATGATGTCAAGGAACACAAGCTCATGGAACGTGATCATTTCTACACCCGGACCGCCCATCAATCAGTTAGAAAGAGGAAATCTGAGGACGTAGCCTTGGACAGGCATGTTTCAGTTCTGGGCAGCAGAACACCGACAGCCCGCCCCGTCGCTGGCGGGAACCTGCTTTGTTCGCGGGTTGGAAGCAGAGCCTGAACGGTGCCTCAGCCTAGTTGGCACGCAGGGATTCGGAGGGAAGTGAAATGTTAAGTAGCCACCAGAACTGTCTCAAACCTGGCCAGGGCCACTATCCCGCCTACTTCAGGGGAGAGAATCCCATTTTCCTTTTAAAGAGGCAGGCTTCAGAGAGTCTACCCTCTTCCTTCTAAACCTGGCGGAGAGGGTCGTGCGTGGTGAGACCAGCCTGCAGCCTGTGTCTGCCAGCCTGATGCGTGAGGCAGGACGCTCCTGGTCATTCCCAGTTTTCCCACTGCCCAGGCTGGACCAGCCCTTTCCCAGAGTCTGATGCTGTCACGTGACTGGTTCCTTGACTTTGGACCTGGTGATCTATCAGGGCGTGACACAGGGAGGCAAGCTAGCTGACCTATGCCAGAAGAGCCCCTGCCGCCTTTTCTGACCAAACTGTGCGCCAACTGGGCAACCCCTGCCTCGAGGTCCTCCAGTTTCTGCCAACCGCCCAGCCAGCACCTGGGTGTGGAAGGTCAGCCCTGACTGAGGAGGGGAAGGGAGAGGAGAGAGAAGGGATGAGGCTTCCCCATGAAAGGGGGCTGGGCAGGCGGAGCTGGCAGGCCCCTCTGGGTGACCACATGTACCCCTGCTGTGCCATCCCACGTGGTGGCTACCACTGAGGGGAGCTAATGCACACTGTGAGACTCTGTCGACTGCCACTGAAACCTTGTCTGCTCTCGTCACGTGGCGTGAAGGCTTCTGTAGTTACTCAGTGATGGGGAAGGAGATCTGGGTTATGCTAAGAGCCGAACTCCTTCCAACAGGGAGCATATACTTGTCCCAAGTTCAGATCTTATTCTACTGGGGACAACTACACCAACAAGGAAAGCATAAACATAATGAATAACGCTGGACACTTTCTGAAAATATCACAATCAGGAATCATGCTTTGTTTGACTTCTGTTTTGACTTCAAAGCCACTGTCTCAAAGACAACACCTGGCTTGTGACCAGCTGGCAATACTCCTGCTTATGCCAGCCTCCGTGGGGTGGCACTATGACCATCCGGTTACATTCCTGACTCTTCAGAGTGAAGTCCGGAACTTAGCACGGAGGGCCCAAGTTGAGAAGGAAGCTAGCTCAATCCTGTACCCTCGACGGGCTGTGGGAATGAATTCTCCATGTTGACAAAAACAGGGAATCAGCCCAAGTCTCTGCTGATCCTTCATACCATAAATATAATCCTGTGTTATGAACACAAAAAGAAGCAAAGCTGCCCGTTAACTCCCGTGCAGAGCCAAGGAGCTCACGTGAGAGCAGAAGTGGGAAGGCTGGTCCTTCCTGCACAGCAGTCCACTCAGGCAGGCACAGCTCAGGGCCGACAAGTGGGAAGGAGGCTAAAATCTGACTATCTCAGCCTTCCTGGCCTGGCTTTCTTAGGTCTTGGAGGAAGACTGGTTCAGAGCCTCTCTAGGGGCATGTAACAGCCACAAGGGGCACATCATCTGGAAGCGAGAGCTTTGGCTGCCAGTGGCGGCCCCGACACTTACGTAACTTCCCATGGCTCTATCCTTCTCTCTGTGTGAGAAGAACTGGACTCCTCACCCAACAGATAGCACTCCTGCATCTACTTAACTGTATTCTCCCTACGGGCCGGGCACTGTCAGACACTGGGGGTGTAAAAACAAATATGAGAGAATCTTTGCCCTAAGATGCTTACGGTTACCGGGACCCATGCAGCGTGAGGATACTCTCAGGACAGGGAGCAGTGGCAACACAGAAGTGTATGTGTGTGAGTGTGTGTGAGTGTGTGTGAGTGATTGTGAGTGTGTGTGTGTGTGCGAGTGTATGTGTGTGAGTGTGTGTGTGTGTCTCCTTTCTCCAGGCCAGGTTCCCAGGCTCAGAGAATGGTTCAGCTTCATCATTTGGGAGTCAGTTGAAAAAAGACAGTAAATAAAAGCACATGGAAACATTTTCATTATTAAAGATAAATGCTGGAAAATCTGCCCTAGTGACCATTCTAATCTTCCCTTTTCCTTTTCTACCAAATACCTTGAGAAGTCTACACTGCCTGACCCCACAGCTTCGATATCCTTTCACGCTCGCCGGTTCTTGGGTTTCTGCTTCCCCTCCCATCTCTCTGAAACCCTACTCATCATGGCTACCAGTGAGCTGCTGGTGGCCACTTCCAGGGCGCAGTGACAGTCCTCATGGGATGTGACTCCTCCATGGTCCCTCCTTCGCTCTCTGACCCTCAGGGGTCTGTCGCTGTTTGGTCCCTCCATGTCCTCTGCTGCCCCCCACCCAGGGTCTCTTCTCGGCTCTCGTCACTCGCCACACACTTCTGGGGGTACCAACCACCACTCACACACAAACGACCCACAGCTGAGCCTTTCAAAGCCTTGTGGACTCTAGACTTGTTCTCCTGGACACTGACTTGCTGTTTCTGCCTGGGTGTCCCACAGGCACCTCAGACTGCATCTGCCAGACTCAACTCCATTTCTCCCTCACTATAGCTCCTCCTCTATTTTCAGTTCCCAAATCGCATGACACCCAAGCCCACACCTCCTGCCAATGCCCAGACTCCCGCTAACTGACTCTCTCATCCTTCTCCACCATCACGGCCCCCGCCCTGGCTCAGGGGCCCACCACTGGCCACGGGCTCCCAGCGAGTCCTCCCGCCAGCACTGGCTCCCCTCTGCTTTCCATCCTCATCGCGGTGGAGTGGCCTGTTTCATCCCAGGAAGACGTCCCCACCAGACTCAGCGATGATGTGGATCACGCTGGATTCTGAGAGCACTACTACACATCTATCTGTGGTACCTCGTGTGCCGAGCTCCCCGAGGGTGGGAACCACCAGTTCCTCACGGTGAGCCTCCAGTGGACAGGGGAAAT
The DNA here is from genome assembly GCF_937001465.1 of Orcinus orca. Taxonomy (NCBI): domain Eukaryota; kingdom Metazoa; phylum Chordata; class Mammalia; order Artiodactyla; family Delphinidae; genus Orcinus; species Orcinus orca. The sequence goes on along the minus strand of NC_064560.1, from coordinate 155,614,742 downwards.
CTAGTCCAAGGCAGCTGCTTGGTAAGTGCTCAGTAACTGAGTGGAAGCGCTCTGGACCTAGAGCTTATCTGCAGCGGCTGCTGGTTATGAACTCAGCCACGGGCAGGGTCCCAGCCATCTCCTTAGAAATCTCTGGGCTCTGTGTGACGTAAGAATGCCATAGGAGGCAAGGGCATGATGACAGCGTTTCCAACAGCATAATCAGCTGAGGATGTCTGGGAATGTCAGAGAAATGGCTGATCGGAGCCTGTCGCTGGTGGCCCATGTGGGAACGGGTTACCGACAACCCTCTCCCTGGCAGAGCGGGACAGGCGCGGCTCCCAGAGAAGAGGGAACAGAGCCAGGGGCTGAGTCCTCAGTGGATGCGGAGGAGAGCTGCACTCCCACCCCCAGGCCATCAGCTCCCGAAGGGACAAGCTCGCAGGTGTCTGGACTCGGGTGTTCTCAAGCAAGCCCAACGTGGTTGTCCACAGCTTCCCTCCTCAAAGAAGTCACACCGAGTAAACTCATCATGCTTTCTGCTTGGCCAGTAGCTGCTTTCAGACTCTGTATTACATCTGCCATCTTTTTTTTTTTTTGCAGTACGCGGGCCTCTCTCCCACTGCGGAGCACAGGCTCCAGATGCGCAGTCTCAGCGGCCATGGCTCACGGGCGCAGCCACTCCGCGGCATGTGGGATCTTCTCGGACTGAGGCACGAACCCGTGTCCCCTGCATCGGCAGGCGGACGCTCAACCACTGCGCCACCAGGGAAGCCCTGTCATCTTTTTAACATTCCCAGTCCAGTGACCCAGGGAGAAGGTCTTTTTGTGGAGTCAACATTATTCTAGGTGTGAAATATAGGACACAGAAAGTGTCACTGACTTATGACAGGCTAGATAGAAAGTCAGTGGCACGTGAGGGCGGCCCAAGCCACCTTGCTGCCCTCGTGTTTCCACGTGCTGATTTGGTCCAACGTTGCATGGAGTGGAGCCAAGAGCAACTCCATCTCTCTGTCCCCCAGGTGGGTGCATATCCTCAGTGACAAGAGGATATGAATGAGCTCTTGAAGGATGCTCCAGAAATAGTGTGGAAAACATCGCTCTTTTACCATAATGCTTAGCAATCTAATCCTTATGTAAAATGTTTTCTGTGCTTTTTAACAGATAAGGAGAAAACTGGCCTGTTGAATGTTCCCCCAAAAAGAACAGTTATATAAAAACGGCAGTAATCACTCTGTTAGGCAAACTGCCTGGTAGAGGAGTTGATATAAAATTAAGAACAACAACAACAACTTCAAGTTCACTTGGATAGGTTACTTGTCATTGGTGATTCACTTTAATTAAGAACAGGCCTTTCATCAAGGAGGTGCCTATGAGTAGCCTCTATCTATCCATCCAGAGGTTTAAAAACCCACCTTCCTTATAAAGATGTATATTCTGTAACTACATATTACTTTATATTTTATAAGATATGCATTAAGCATAATTTTATATGTTGTCACACATCTTTGTGAATAAGGTAAAAAAAAATTCCCATGACATTAAAATGCTTATGTGCTTACAAAACTTGCTTTCGCCTCACCTACCTCAATACTTTGCTCCCTTCCAAAGGCACCCTGGGATTACTGGAAGAGATTGCAACCCAAGCTCTGAAGGCAGCAAATATCAGTACCTTCCCACCCACCACTCCCAGCTGCCTCCCAGTTGCTGCCTCCCGACAGCAATATACAAGGATCTCCACACTGCGGCCTAGCAGCACTGACTCACAAGGCCTGCTCTCTTTTGGACCTTAGATGAACTCATAAAGTCACCAAGCCCTAAAAATGACATCCTTACTGTGGCGACATCCAGATACAATGATAGGAAGAGAACATGCTTAGGCAGCACACAAAAAGGGATGGTAGCAGCGAACAAACTGCTTTTAACAATGGAATAAACTCTTTTTCAGCACCGTGCGCTTTTGAGATGGTTCCTATCAGAGTCACAGGGACCCATTCTGGTAGGTTAATGTCTGAAATTTTTCTCTGGAGAGCCTACCATGCCTGCCTGTCAAATGATTTCGATCCTCTCTGTTGAAGCCTGGGGTTTACTTGGTGTTTGCCACTCTGGGGGCAGCTTTTCTCAAAATAAGATCCTTCCCTGGGTGGACAGCAGGGATGAAGCACATCTGTATGTTCGCTACACTCATGTGTCAAGATTGCAGCCTCTGACTGTGGGCTGAACACTCCTTCATCTCTACAAATGTATAAAGGCAGAGCTCTGGGAGGGCCAGTGGTGGGATGCCTGGATGCAGGGAATAAGTCCATTTCAGTGGTTAAATTACATAGAAGCATGTATAACCAGGAAACTTCACTTCAAAATCATTTCATGTTTTTCTGACTTGGGTAAGGAAACAGCATGATACTCTCTACAAGATCTGCCGATGACACTTTCAACTGAGAATCTCCCTTGGCCCATTTTCCCACGATGAAGGTGGAAGTGGCCCATCACCCGGTAGTAACTTACCCTTTCCAAAGACTTCAGGAGGTTTTGTCTCTCTTTGAGCTTCTGAATACTGATGACAATTTTGTGTCTTGCACCTTTGGTAACATTCTGTAATGAAGTAAAAGTTATATTTAAAAACATATTTTTAAGCCTCAGCTTAGAGATTCTTGGAAGCTATTTAGTACTTTACTGTCTTCTTGGTTCCCACGTGTGTGCAGACTAGTAAATATCCATTTGTCTCTCTCTTCAACATCCATTGTCATCAACATCTTCTTACTAAATATTATAACTCCTCAATATCCACTGTCATCGACCTCTTCTTACTAAATACTTTAACTCCATCTGGCTACATATTTGCCTGTGTCTTTTGCCTGTGGCCTTTAGGAGAACGAGAAATAGCCAATTATCCCATCTAGCATGAAATTTCTTCATAGTCTTAAAAGATGACTTTTAGGTCATACACTCACTCCTTGTGTCCAGGTTTTATCATTTTGGTCCCTTCCAGTTTTCCTGAAGGTTCCAACCCCATACAGAGATACGCATTGCTTTCTCAAAGCTTTCCTATCTTTACCCATCTCGAGGAGACATGAAATCCAGTGCAGTTCTCACCTGCTGTCAGACAACACAGGCTGGTTTTTGTCAGTTTGCAGCCCCTCTTGGTTCTCCATAAGGAAAACTAGAATAGAGAACTTAAACCTATATTTCAGTCATCACTTCAGATAGAGGATTAGGATTCACAGTTAGGATTATGGATTTTATCTGCTTAACTGTGCATCAGTGGTGAGCCCAAGGATTCAGTTAAACATTTGTTGACTAGAGAGACTGCAAATTTCCAAATAGAAGGTTCTTTCTCAAATCAGGTCTCTAATATAAACTTCTGATGACTCTCGCAAATATTCATCAAATTTCTCTTAAAGATGGGAACACCAGAGGTATTGCCTTTACTGAGGAAAATTAAGACTCAAATCATGTCTAAACCCACTCTTTAAGATAAAGCACTAGGGGCATATTTCTGTTTAGCCTTGACTTTGGGTTCAAGTGAATTTTTACTCTGAAAAGTCTGTGCTGGCCTCTGGCTTTGCCCTCTGTGTCAATTATTTCTTGTTTTTTCTCAAGTCGAACAACTGATGACTGAGATTTTTTTCTCAACTCTGACCCAAACACAAGAATGCTCTTAGAAGAAGTTCTCATCAGTCCTGGGGATCTCAAGGAGTGATCGAGATAAAAAAGCAGTGGGAGAAGTGTTAGGAAGTTGAAATTAGGGCCTTTCATTCTCTGAGAATGTGCAGTGACTCTGGGCTTTGTCTTACAACTCAATACTGGTATTCAGCCAGGCCTGCAGAGGTTAACTGTGGATACTGAATATGCAGTGGGAAACCAGGATCTGCTGGGAGGTCCGCGTCCAGACCAGCCATGCCCCAAATGGTATAATCTCCTCTTCCTGCAGGGGAAATACTATTAGCCCATTCAGACCATTAATTCTCTCAAATCACCGCTCAAAGGAAACTGAGGTCAATTTGAAACATGCAAATAGCATTTTAAACAAGGGAAACAAAGACATTGGTCAGATCTATTTGCCCGAGCACAGCATGGTAGGAAACATGCTTAGTTTCAGGGGCTCTGCTGACTGGCCTGGGCTTCGGTATCCACAGAGGGAAGGAGGAACTTTGTCCTTTTATAGCACACAGAGGGAACTGACATCTGAGACCTGGAGTAATCCCATGCTCGATGGCTGTCCTATGTTATTTAGGGTGCTTAGAAGAAAATATTTTGTACAACTTTCTCCATTCCAACTAAGATCAGTCTGAATGTGCTTTTGGACAAGTGTTGGGGAAGGTCTGAGACAGGAGCTGATGCTTCTACTTCCTAACTACTAGAAGTCAGGTGATTTATAACTGGACTGGACAATACACAACCAATCTGTCATCCTCCAAACCAGCCCTGGCTGGGCAGACAGAGGGAGGGGCCCAGGAAAACAAAAGCAGGGACACAGACTCTTTGAGGTCTTGGTCAATGTTACTTCTTCTGATTCCCCCCTAGCAGCCCAGAAGTAGGCACCCAGGTTATTTCTTTTTCATAACACTCCTTCTCACCCTCATTTACTCTGTGGTTACCTGTTCATCTTCCCATCTCCTAGTGGACCCTGAAGGCAAGAACCCAGCCCTACTCACCATGGCATGCTGGCCAGCACCTGGCAGTTCCTAGAACAAGGCAAGCTACCAGGTGGGTACAGGTACGGGTTCAAACAAGGTCTGCCTTGGACTTGAACGTCAGATTCCACCCGGGTTACCTTCTCGGGGGTAGCCAGCCAAGCACATACCTGAGCCTCCAGCTGGCACTCAGTGAGGGCCATCATCTCCTCGTAGGTCATCTGGGAGAAGAGCGCGGCATACTTGTGCAGGCGGAGGCTTTTTAACCAGGCTGGAACATCTGTGGTGCGAGATGCACAGGAGATGGGGAGAGAAATTCAGAGGGAAAGAGAAGAGATGACAAGAGATGTGGGAAGAGAGAAAGGAAAAGAAGGTGGTGGTCAGAGGGAAAAAAACGAAAGAAAAAAAAACCTTTATGTTACTACTTGTTTAATTTTGTCAGCAAATTACAGACTTTGAAGCCTTGATCTAGCTCTGATATTCCCACTGTTGGGCTCCCTTACTCTTTACACCAGGGGGTGGCTAACTTGGGGTCCGTGGGCTTCAGAGCATACAGCAATTCTCTAAAATTACATCCCAATTTGTGAATATATGGGTGCTTTTCTGGGCAGAGGGTCATCCACAGCTTCTATAAGATTCTCAGAGGGATTCATGGCCCCCAAAATGTCAGGGATTCACTGCTTTAGCCAGACGACTTCATTTTTGATTTCAAAAGAAATGACTTAGAACGTCAACTACATATGATGAGTCTTCATCCTCAAGATGATTTCTTTCTAGGTTTAGTGCAGATCCCCATATGCTGTTTCTGCCACTTCCACAGTGATAGGAAAAAATCCAGGCAGCAGCACTTTCCCCATGGGTGGAGCTGCTGTCATTCTTAGCCTGATTTTTCTTCTGACTTCCTATACCCCAGTGGGAATAAGGGCATCCTGCACTCTAAAACTACCACATAGAGTGTGTGTGTGTGTGTGTGTGTGTGTGTGTGTGTGTCTGCTGACCATTTCCCCTAGCTAAGTCACGTATCTGGATGTGTCTTTGACCTTCTCCTCGAATGTCAACCACATATCAGGACTTGAAAGGTCCAAAGATTGTCCAGACTATGGGATAATGGGAATTCCAAAGCACATCTGAAGTAATTCCTACATTTGCGATTCTAGATTTAGGAAAATTAAACAGTAACTGTATTGAAAATCCACAGGAGAATTATTACCTTGCTAAGTACAACCAAAACAAAGCACTTGCCCATGCTCTAAAGTCAGGGTTTTTGAGCTGATAGGATCTTTGAGAAGCCTCTAGAATCATCTTCCCCCACCCCAGCTCATTCTACAGATGGCAAAATTAAGTCATTAAATCTAGATCACAGGGCAAGTATGTGGTGAAATAGGGACTAGAGACAGGTTGCCAGATTCCCAGATTTTTCCTACATTGTATCAACTTTTTGTAGAATGAGGACCAAATAGCCCATCAGTGGGAAGCCTGAATAAACAGTGACTGTAAAGTCTTTGAAATGCTGAAGCATTGGATAAACGTTATTCATGCTTTCTATGAACTATTATCCATTACTAACCATGTTGATTGCAAGATACTATCTACCGCTAAGTGCTTTATTCTGAGGTGCTGACAGAATCCACAAACACTACAAAATAAGTAGGAAACTTCTCATTTCTTAATGTTTAGAGTAGCTAACTGGGATTGATTAAAGAGGCCTGGCCTACTCTGATATCAGGCCCTGCCACCTGGGTGAACCCAACCTAGTTTCAGGGAATGTGGGTACGGGATGATCACCTGAAACTCAAAGATATAGCAGGGGAGAGTGGGCCTGGTGAGGTTACTTCTTGATTTGCAGTAATGTGAAGACCGAAGAGGAGGAATTTCTGGAGAAACAGAATTGGATAGCCAATGGCATTTTAAGAACAGACTCAGTCATCTCAGGCGAGAAGTCACTTGACTCTGTGCTTGCAGGCCCTTCATTCTACTGCGACAAGTGGAGAGTCCTTCTGGGACCATTGTTAACCACAAGAGACAGGGCTTCCCCAGCCACATAGTACCAATCCTCACATCCTCCCCAACTCAAGTTGTGGTTGGATCAAGAGTTCAGGACATCTGCTTCCCTCTGGTGACATCCTGGAACTATTCGACCAGACTTGATTCTCCGTCATGCTTTTGTTGCTGTTAAAACAATGCTAATACTTCCACAGAGTGAGCAGCAAATAGATATATCTCTGGCTTTTAGGCCACTGACATGTTACTGCTTTGTCACCAGGTTTCACGTTTGTTGTTTACATCTTTGAAAGGCCCCAAGTAGCTGCTCAGAAAACTCAGTGATAGTGATTCAGAGAAGTCTGGGTAACCCAATGCCACGCTTGGGTACAGTCTGTCATAAAGGAATATGGAGCAACTTCATGGGCTAAATTTTCACTGGGTGCCCTACAGCTTAATCATGCAAAATCCACTGATGATAAAACAAATAGAATCCCAAGCTACTAAATCATGATGCAAACTGGGTGCGTTATAAGCCAAGGTGACAATACGGTGTTTTAAGGGTCGGGGAGAGTGATGTGCAAATCTTGGCTTGGCAAGTCTCAGTCCAATCAGTACCATTCCTTTCTATAAAAGTATTTTGACAACTAGAATTTCCCTGGTTAGAGGGATGAAGAGCCTGCCTCACTCATTTAATCAAAATGTAGGTCACCGGGAGTCGTTTCCCCAGAAAAGGTTCCTACACAGCTTCAGAACATGGTGAGTTAGGCCTTCCTGAAGAGTTATTTCTGGCTATGTTCTGGGGAAATGCAAGCTCTTCTTGGCCATATGTGCTTTGGGTAGGCAGGATGAACCTGCTCCTAGAGGGTCAGTTCCTAGCTCAGTGCCATGTGCCATCTCCTCCTGCAACGTGAACTGATGAACAGAGAAGAGGAAATCCCAGTTCTTAAGAATGTAGTTTACTAACCTTTCACCCCTTGGTTGGTGGTGAGGCACCTTCCTTTGCCAGGGATTAAAACAAAACTCCATTAAGAGGGAAACACACCAGAGAACTGAGTGCCTTGACCATTTCACTCCTCTGAAGCCAGGAACTCCAATGACTTGGAGGCTAGATTCTGTAAGATGTTGGCCAGGGACAAACTCTAACTGAAAGCTCAGTTCCTTTCCCATGGTCCAAATACTACATGGTTGGATGCAAAGCTGAGAACCAGCTAACATAACCTCAGGCCTATGGTTGGAAGACACAGACCAACAGGGGTGTTTCCTGGAGTGGCTGATACGTGATTGAAAGCATGCATGCCGCCTGGGCTCCTGCCTCTGGCTGGTACACAGCCATTTAACTTCATCTGGGTTGTTTCTGACGGATATGCCAATGGAGGTCTCAGACTAGAAAGTTATTCTCTTATGCAGTGTGAGAAAGATAAAGATGATTTTATTACATGCTGGGACTGACTTCCTTGCCAAGTGTGGGAATCCTGGTATTTGCTGACTCAACATTTGTTGAATGCCTATTATGGGGGCTAGGCATGTCCCTGCCATCAAGGAATTTTTAATACAAAAAAACAGGTAACTCACAAAAAAATGATAAAAGTTGCAGGACAAGTGCTAAGTCTACTCAAAGTTCTGCGGGGGGCGGGGGGGGGGATGGGCACAGAACAATGGGCATTTGGGTTTGCCTTGGGAAGTGGGATAGCGTCACAGTAGCATTGGTCCTGGAGTCACTGGGCAGATCATAATGAGGAAGCCGTCTCAGGAAGCAGGAGCAGTGCATAAGCAAAGCAAAGATGCAAGAGAGCGTTCCAGGCCAAGCAAAGGCTTGGGTGAATTCTAGAGAAGAGCTTAGACATAAGACGGGACAAATAGGCAAGGGTCAGATGATTGGGATTTCTAACGCCGAACCAAGGAGAGTCAACCTTGGCTTGGGTGATGAGAAACTGTTGAAATCTGAGCAGTAGAGGCACAATCAGATGAGTATGTAAGAATGATGATGGCTGTCGATGTAAAGGCTGGTCTGGATGAAGTGGGAGTGGAGGCCAGGAGATGAATCCAAGCTCAGGAGGGCAGTGGCAGAGGAGAAGGAAAGTATGTAAATCCACAGCACTTGAAGGTTAAGGAAGTACAGGGAATAAGGGAGAGAAAGGAGCCTAAAATGGTTCCTCTGAGTAGGTTTGGTAGGAAAGTACAGGGGAGCATCAGATTTGGGGTGAGAGGAGAGAGATGGTGAACTCCACTTTAGGTCAGCTGAGTGTCATCACCTTTGAGCCATCCAGGTGGAGAAGTCAACTGGTCAAGACCTCTGAAGAGGGGGCTGAGCTGGAGAAACACTTTCCTTGTCAGTAGCACATGGTAGTTGTTTTAGCCATGGAAGTGGGTGAGATTACTCGGGGAAGAGGGGAGAGCCAAGGTGGAGCCCTGGGAGCACCAGGCTTTTAGGGGAAGGTGAGGGAAGAGAAGCCCATGAAGGAAACTGACAAGGGCAAAGGGTAGGAAGTTTCTTGGGAGAAAGCAGCACCATCCCTGTGTGGACAGTGGGCTCCCATGCCACAGTGTCCATCCTTATGAAGCTCCTCTACATCTTGCTGCAGTCCACGGTGGTTCATCTTCTCATGGGCGTTTCTGATAATAGTGCTTCACCCATGTTTTATACGCTGGTATGTCCACCGGTTGGTCTTTACCAGTGGGTCAAATTTCCAATTACGCTTTCTATTTACCTTTTAGAGCTCGGATAAATCAGCCACCGAGAGGCTTCGTGGTGCATATTACAGCTCATACAGAAGCTGGGCTCCAGTTAGAACTTGGGCTGCTTTGCTCAAATGCCTGCTGCTGGAACGGCTGCAAATATCATTCAGGTCAACAGGCCATGCAGCACCTGCCCCCCAAACAAGGAGGCCCCACACGAGAGAAAGATGGAACCAATACTGCAGAAGAGCTCAATATGGGGAACGATGTAACGGGTAGGGAGTAAGGCATCCCTGGAAGACAGAACCACGAACAGCCGCCTTTTCCACAAGAGGCTTCACTGTGGTGGTCCTGGTACCTGCAAATGGAAGAGCAACTCCCATTCGCCATGGAGAGCCAGGCTAATCTCAAACAACTCCCTCTCTCTCTCCAAGACACGACTGCATCCTTGGTCTTGGAGGGAGAAAAGCCAACGTAGGAGCAAGAAGGGACTAACTCTTCAGGGTTGAAGCAAAGAAGGAAAACATGTCTTTCGAAAATGAAGAAGTCTAGCAGCACCATTAAGATAACTGAAGCCTATTTTTGGCCAGAGCGGAATGAACAGCCCCATTCTGTACCAGCCTCTGAGCAAAAGAAAGAAGGTGCCTTGGTCTCGGGTCCCTGTGGGGCTGGAGCAGGCTCCGCCATCCTGGGACGTGTCCATGGTGGCCTCCGGCTTCCACGCTTGTGGGGAGCATGTGTGGGTCTTGGAAGGCACAGAGATGGTCGAGTTTGGGTAAAATACCCTCTGTGAAGTGTTTGATACAAACAGGACTAAATTTCTCCCAGTTTCCATCGGCTATGACACCCGTAAGTGCTGTTCTACTCTTAGCCTGCTTTGCGTCAACAGCAGCTGGGCTCCACATTGACAGCTGTCCTTAAAGCACTTTAGTTGAAGACACACACTTTGTAAGAAATAGCAGCTGTAAGTCTCACGACCTTTAGAATTTGGGGGAATCCTGGGGATTTACTTTTCAAAGATATCAGGGCCTCTCAGCCTATCTGAAAAGAGGGAGCACAGGTCTGAGCCCATTAGGACCTATCCACACAGGTTGTATGTTGGCATTTGGGAATAAAGAAAGTGAAGTAAGTTTACTAAATCCTGGCCTTTAAGTTAGATGAATTCGAGACAGCATCTAGAAAGTCAGCATTCAGAAAATAGGAACTTGTTCCCATGACAGCCATGCTGAAAAGTGTCCCAGCCACACAAGGGGCTGTGTCACTCCCTTTCCATCATTCACACCCTTACGACCCTCAGAAATGCTGTATTCACAACCTTTCTTACAAAGGTTTCTGATGGGTTCCTTTGTCTTACAAAAATAACACTTTTCAATATTTTTTTTCCCTCATCTCATTCTAAGACAGGCAGAAGTTCAAAGGTCTACAACTCAAAAGCCCAAACCAGCTATTTCAGAATAGGCAATATATTTCCTTTGCTATGGAGGAAAAAAGTTTACGTAAGTTTCACCTAAGAAAGATTCTTTAGAAAAGAAAACCTGAGCCTATTTTCATGGTTCCCTCCGCTCTTAATCGCTATGTTTCTATCAAGGTTACTGGACCCAAAGGTTTCTCTTTTACCTTTATCATGTCTATATGCAAGCAATGTAAGTTTAAATTACCCCTATATTTTTATACTAACATAGTTCCATACATCATAAGTATACTATCCAATGTTAATTCAAAATGGTGAGGATGAAGCTCATCTCAAGAGAAACAGACCCCACGCCCCATCTCTACCCCTCTCACACCGACAACTGCAATGAGAAAATCATGGAGCTTCTCAGTCTTAGGAGACTAAATCTATGGGCCTTACTAGCCAGAAGTCTAGTGAATTCCCCACATGAACTTCACCACAGGGAGGCAGAATGCTGGGGAGGCTGAGCCAGGGGAGAGCATGGTGCACTGTGGGCCTGGCTGGTGCGCCTCCACTGGAATCTTCTACAGGTGCCCGCACTCAGCCTGCCGCACGCTGTCCTCCCAGTCTGTTTCTTTTCCGATTTACTCTTTGCTGTCGATGACATCATGGGCTACCCAGATGTCCCAGGCAAAAAGCTGGGCATCGTCCTGAATTCCTCATGCTCCATCCCTGTCTACATTCAATCAGTGCAATTCAATTCAGAGCTCTCTCAGGTCTATCTTACGAAGACCCCACGAACACACTACCTTGTCTCCTTTGTCCGGCTTGGTCCAAATTCATTTTCCTCCTCAGGTACTGAAACATCCCCCCCCCCGCAGCCCAGCTGGCCTCCAAATCCAGAATCCCCTGCCCCGCCCCTACTTTGGTATGTCTCCCACTCTTCCGTTCAGGTCCTATTTCTGATATGTAAATCTAAGCAGGTCATTCTGCTGCTAAATTCCTTCCATGTCAGGATAAAAGCTCCAATCTTTTGCAATGCCTAGCATCCGGCTCGTCCCTCTCCAGACACTGTTCCCACGTGCCCCTAACACACAAGCCATCGGATGATGCACTTGGTCAAGCTGTCTCATAACCATGCTTTCACGAATAACATTCCCTCTGCATAGAATGCCCTTCCCTCACCTTATATATTTGGCTAATCTGTAATCCTGCTCTGAGCTGAAGCTCCAGGCCTCTCCCCCTCCAGGAACTTTCCTTGACTCCCCATCACTTTGAATTAGGGCCCTCCTTGCTGCCTGCCTCGACCCAGGGCAAGTCTCTGAGACAAGGTATTTTCACAGATGTGCACATGCATCAGGTCTCTGTTTGTGGCTCGCGTGATAGTGAGTCCCTTGAGGCAGGGACCATCTCCTTCACCTCTGTCTCCCCAATAACCAGTCCAAAGCCTCTCTCATCAAGTGCTCAAGAAAGGCAGCTGACTTGCTGAGGACAAAAATGAAACCTGTTAATCAGTCTTTCTTCCCTCGTCTCTGTTCCCATAGAACAGCCATATCACTCACGAACAGCCCTTGCCTTCGGATAAGTCTTTAGGTGTTGGGTTTATACAAAATTTCTGAAGACGTGATGCTAACAGGAGGGGCAAATGTACTTCTCCCACCAATGAAATTCTGTTCTCTATTTTCTTTTCCTTTTAGGAATTTATGGGAATGTCATTTTTTTCCCTCTTGGCCACCTGGAGGCTTTGTATGAGCAAAGGGGCAAGAGAGCACATTCTACTCATGTGATACGGAGGGGAGAAGAATAGGACTGAGTGTCAACTTAGAATCGAGAATCTTTCCCCTGGGATAAGTCACAGTGAAGCTTTTGCAAGGAAGAAGGACCACTGAATTCAGAAACCGCAATCAGTCTATTCAGTCCAAACGTGTGTAACCGGTAGCCTCCACAGGGCATGTTGAAGGGGAAACTTCCATATTACCATTCAGTGTCCCACTTCTGTTCATTAATTTCTAGTTGAGTAGCTGATCCCACGCTTCCCTGAGCCTGAGATATTAGTTCGAGATCCCTACTGCCAGGGACATCCACTCAGTGCTTCAGAGCTGACTTAAACCTTCAGGATGTGTGTTTACTATAAAAGGAAAAACACAGCAAAGCAGGCAGATGATGTTAATCCTCTGAGAGCAGGAGCTGGTCTACTTGGGAGGGAACATAGTGACAATCCCTGGCAGGGAACGCTGACACCAAGACGAAAAGAGGGAGAGATGGATGTTTGTGAAAAAAAAAAAAAAGGGCAAGAATGCTGGGCTGTGAGCTTTATTTCCCACTCTGGACCCAAGAGGCACATTCCTAAGGGACGATGTGTAGCCAAACCTGGCTCATCTGTCTGGATGAAAAGGAAGCCTCGGATGAACACAGCGTTTCGGCAAAGTACGCACAGCTGCTGTCAAGAAAGATGAATTCACACTAAATTAAGCTCAATTACGGGAATTTTTATTCTTTTCCCAAGGTGTGGGGTGAGGGCTGACATGCGTCCCCTGGAGATTTGGAACTCCTCCAAATTCTACTACAGATTCCTTGTTGTTCTCGTAAACTGGGTGTCTAAAAAGTAGGAAAATAGCAATTAGATGATGGCATCCTGAAGTGGACCAGAAAGTAGCTTTAAAAGGCTGACACTCCTGCCAAAGGGCCAGGTCACTGAAAGGAAGAGACATGGATCCAAGAGGAAGAGCTAGCGCTCTTTAAAAGCACTTCATTTGATTTCAGATTTCATTTCTCAGAAAAATACAAATTAATTTGGAAATTTAAACCGGTGCCTGCTCTTGGACAGGGGAATCGTATGACACACTCTTAGGACAGGCTTGTTAAGGGCTGCTTCTGTGCTCTCCTGGGAGGCCATCCTGAGCAGCGCTTGATGGTGGGAGTCCTCAGGGGTGGCCTTCGAGGGAAGCTGTTGCCAGGTGCAGCGGGGGAGGGGCATTCGTGTGGCATAAACACTGGCCCCGACACTCTGGAATGATGCTGTTTTCAGGTGTGGATGTTCCTACGGCTTGACCTACCAGCTGAACTGCAAATATACTTTTCCCACACATAGAACCCTCATCGTCTATCATGTTCCTTCCTTCAAATAGGTTTTGCCATTTCATTCACTAAGGACTGTATACGTTGGGAGAAGGACCATTCAATAGGTCAGCAGAAGCTGGATATACACAGAAGAGGGTCCTCTGTTTAGTCCTGTCACCAAAGAGCCTGTTTTCTGATCACATGCCTTGGGCCTATACAGAAAATCTTGGCTATCAGATCTTATCTGCATCATTTTCCGATCGAAGAAGCTCTGAGGGGACAATTCTCACCAATTCTAAAAGAAGGAATCGAAGAAGCGGATAGATGGGATGTTCCTTGAACTTTGGAACATTTCGGCTTTGATTCTAAAACAGAGATAGGACATTTATTCCATTTTTCTCTCATTCATTTCTCTTTAAAAGCCTGCTCTCGTTACTCATTTCTCACCTCAAAAGGCCAGCATGCAATGAACAAACATTTACCTGCTTTGGGAGAATGTCTAAGGTATACAGAGGGCTTCACAACCAAAAACAAAGAAAGAAAACCAAGAAAAGAAAGCAACAGGACAAAAGAAAGAGAAGATAACGAAGCTCCTATAAGCAGACAGCAGACCCAGCATGCCTCTGGGCGAGGCCTGTGTCCTGGAGAACAACAGGCTTCCTGCAAGACCCTCCAAGCCCTTCAACGTAAAGGCCAGGCCTCCTTCCCACAGTTACCAATTAGAACCACACGTAGCTTTCTTGGAAACCATCTGTCCAGACACTCCACTTGTCCAGATGCTCCACTTCGCCCGGCAAGAAGCTAGTCCTGAGTAACCATGGCTTCTGCCCGTCTTGGGCCAAGCACGGCTGAGCCTCCCCTGCTACTCATCCCCCGGGGCTGAGCTGCTTGAACACAGAACCATGTAGCATAAACTCAAAAATGGGTTTTGGTAGGTCTCCAAAATTATGACACATTTCCCCGAGAACTGTGAAAGAGAAAGAAAAGAGGACACACATCCCCACCGTGCCAAAAGGAGCCATGGCTTTTGCTGCCTGTTAAACACCTTTAATGACCCATTTGTTATCACCAGAGAGAGGAAAACATCAAGATGTGTCCCACCCGCTCTGGGCACTCAGCACAGTATCCACCACAGATGGTGGTGGGATGGGAGGATGCTGGCCTGAGCAGCTGGGAGGGAGGAATGCTCCAGGGAAGTGTCTTTGTGTCCGATTCATGTCCCCTGGTGGGCAAGCTCCAGTTTTCAGCCTGGCGCTCACTTACAACCAGCACCTGGGCAACGGCGGGCATCTCTCTGTGCCACGCTTCTGTGGTGGGGAGGAAACTCAGTACACAGCCTCCTATGTCAACACTAGTTCTTCTCAAGGGTACGATCAGAAACAGCACAACCTCAGGACTATGCATGCCAGCAACGAGGGCACCCTCAGAGCCTCCCCTCAGCATCGTAGTCCCAGGAGCACGACTAGCTCTTGTTTCTCCATCTAAAATTGTTATTAATGTGTCTCTGATGAGCATCTTTCCCTAAGGGCTTCCCAGCCCTTGAACAACTTGCATCTAAAAATACAGAATGTGCGTATCCTCTCTGAACCTACCATGGGTAATTTGGAAATCTCTATCTCCCGATGAGTATCTTTAGAAGAGGAGAGGTTTACAGGGCAGTGTAGGAACATTTATTTATGCTGCACAAAAGGCCTTTATCACCTGTATGCAAATCTGCTATCAGGCTTAAAACACTGTCAGAGAGTCTCAGTGGTATTTTTTTCATGTCCCTTAAACAGATGCAGAGAAAAAGGGTTTGCAAGCTTCTTCGGATATCAAAGGAAAAGGGAGAGAGGAAAGAAAGCAACACTACGATTGTACACTGAGAGAGATTTGAAAAAAGATCCTGCGGTTTGTTTTGCTAAATTATTGACGGTTCCCTGGCCAAAGCAGTGAGGTAGAAGGCTGGAGCAGCTCAGTGTCTTCACAAACAGGGCAGACCAGGAACGTACGTGCAAACAGTAGATGCTATCACCGCCAGCTGTGACACATTTAATTGTCTGCAAGTCACTGCATTCAAAAAAAAAAAAGAGGGTGTTGACCTCTCTTGCTCTTCCCAGGTTTTGGTAAGAAGCCCTGGAAGGGGAATCCGAGCCCTTTCCTCCACGGTCAACTCCATCAGCCTGGGGAGGGGCGGGCTCCTTCCTCCTCACTGCCTACCTCTCTTCTCACCCTCCTGATTCCAAATAAAGGGATGGACTCTGTTGCCAGTGGCAGTCACTCACCTTTCATACCACTACCTTCTTCTTGGAATGTGTTACGAGCAGTGGTCTGATCTTCTAAGTGTTCACTCCCACCACTTCCTGAAGAGGCTACACTGCTTTGTGGTGACAGGGGGGCATGATCGGATGGGAGGCACTGGGGTCCTCTAGCTCGTAAGTCCTCATGAGACATCCATCCATGTCCTAGAGGCTGGTTTGGCACATTCATGGGTGGGGTAAGGGACACAGATCGTTTCAAAGGGCTGTGGTGTGCCTGGCCTGAGAGAACTGGAAAAAAAAAATAAAATGAAATAGGTTATTCCCCCCCCTTTAGCCTGGGCCGCAGAAGAACCCACAGTACCTCCTCACCCTGAGAGATGGCGCTGTCTTATTACTGCATCAGTGGGCATGGGGTGGCCCTTCCCTTGGGGTGATTAAAAAGGATGCTGTCTGTACCTCTGGGTGGGTTGAGCTTCTCCAGGGAGGCTACATCTATAGTGCCCAGACCTGTGCTTTTGTGGGTTGGGATCTGGGTTTAGTTCCAACTCTAGAAATCAGGATTTGGAGTAGTGGGCTACTACTGCATAAATCAGGTGAGGCTTGACAGCCTGGCTAAGTGGCCATCTGCCAAGACTGAAAAGAACATGTCCTGGATAATTTGTTTGCAGGGAAGGAAACACACAAAACCCGACATTACCCATGTCGTTAAGGGTGGACTTCTGGAAGGGCAGGCAGGCCGCTCATCATCGTTGGGGATCTTTGCTGGGCTGAGCTAGACGAAGTGGACTAGTCCTTCCAACCAGGAATCGGGGGAACCATCACCTCTGAAGGGGGTGCAGGCTCAGCGAGGGGCCCAACACTACCAGGGGTATGGGACACAGCAGCTGTGCGTGAAAGGGCCGATTCTTTCTCTTGGCTTCGCAGGTTAATTGCCAAACTTTATATTGAAAACACTTCCAGGTAACAAGGCGTTCATTCAGAAGCCAGGGGGGTGCTCTCAGTAATCCGGGAATGGTTTCTACCAGCGTGCTCAGCCCTTCCGTGCAGTGGGCAACATCTGTGTAGCCCCCATTTTTAATTTCTTTTCCAGAAAACCAGGAAAAAGCAACAACTCACATATAACTAGCCAAATTAAATTGAGGTCATTCAAGGGAGGGATTTAACCAAAATCAACGCCGAGGGAGCCGACGTTACCCTTGGTTGGTTTTTCTGGGCGTGTAAAGTGACAACCTTACAAAATAAGCCTATTCATAACTTTCTCTCTGTGCTGGCTACTGACAGGTCCAGTTTATTTTGACTGCTGCAGTGTTAACATGGAACTGAGCCACATGCATTTTTAAACATTTTTCAGGGAAGCCATTAAGTTCCATCTCAGGCTCTATCCCCTCCGATGAGGTATTTACTCTCCCAAGTACGGACTAGCAATGCTTTGCTGGCGTTCATCTTTGTGCGTTTTTCAGTCAGCAGACCTGACATCCCAATGTAAGAAGTTCTGCTTTCTGTTCAACCGCATTCTGGTGCGGCAGCACCCACATAGAGACCTGAACAGCAGGCTCCCTTGCCGCCCACTTAAAAAGATAAAGACCAGAGCCAAAAGTCTGCGTGTTTGCAAAAAGTGTGTTTGGGGCAGTAGAGGTGAGGGCAGGCTGCTCCTGGTCAGCTGGCATTAACCAGGCCCTGAGAGCCATGGGGCTCACACCTCTGCTGTCAGTGTTTCCGTTTGGCTTCATGTGGCCAGAAGGGCAGTCTTGTGTATGCAAGAGGGACAATCAGAAGGGCTAGAAACTTCCTTATTAACAAAAAAGGGAGGGAAAAAGGGAGCTGCCGAGTTTGGTATCTGTAACCTGAGAAATATTTCTAATTTGGGTCGATTCTATCAAAGGCAAGGAATTATCATCTAACTTCAAAATATGCAAAGGGAACACTGTTAAAAAATTTTTTGGATCCTAACAGGCTGAAACAGCTTGCATTTCCACTAAATAGACTATGGAAGAAACTATTTAAAAAGGCTCCCTGGAAAATGCATTGCTACCTGGTTGGATCCGAATTAGCAAGAGAAAAAGAAAAAGAAAAAGCAGAAAAAGAAAAAGGAAGCAGCAGCAAAAATGAAGAGAGAAGCCAATAGGAAGAAAAGCCAGACATCCAGAAAATTCATTTCATGCCTGTCTAAGTATTTATACAAAATTGGGCAGACTTGTTCAGGGCTGCCCCAAGTGCTGGGACTTTCCAGCTTAGATGTCTTTGCTTCCTGGTACCTCTGCAACCATTTCAGAATATCTGGTAGATGCTCTGAACGGTGCCAGCCAGGTGTGCCCAGAGTGGAAACGGGGGCTCCTCTTCACAGCCAGGATTAGAGTGAGCCCGAAACCATAAAAACAGGCCTTGCCAAAGAGAGACACACAGCTCAGAGCTGCTGGAACCCTTAGCATTCCACCTGGTTAGAGGCTATAACTGAATCCATAACCATGAGTGGTAACACTGCTAAGAGAGTCCCCGTTTTTGGATGTGGAGAACAATACCACACACACGTAGCAGCTGAATTCTGTTATTAGATGAAGCCAATTTGCTTCTTTCCACCGAAAGTTTTCTTAAAATCCATGCTACCTCCCCACCGATGCGTGTCCTTGGGGAGGCTGTCAGTGTCCAAGGAATCTATTAAATGTTTATCTAACTTCCCAGGACTTATAGGGATTTGTTCGTAGAAACCTACATCCATTTCTTCATATATCCCTGAGCTTGGCCGAAGCTACAGGGATTACGGCACAAACTTGGTTGGTCTCTGTCTCCAATAAAAGTCAATTATACCTGAGGTACCAGGACCTTTTCCCAGGGACTTTCTACCTAAGGCCCCACCCTGTCTGTATCATAGAGATTCCCACAGCTGGCACCAAACTCAGAAATGTCCCCTTAGGAGCGAACCTGCCATAGCAACCAAGCACAATGCCTCTCGTTAAGCTTCTGGTTTGGTTTGCAGAGAGGGCCGTGGATTGAGAGCCAGCGGGGGCCCACACCTACATGAAAGCCAAGTTGTGCGGGGCAAACACCTCATTTCTCCAAAGGGAACTGAGGCCTGGAGGCAATACAGGCTCACCTTCCTGTGGGAAGGAGACCGGAGCAGGTGACAGGTCACCTGCCAACAAGGCCACTTTGGCGTGAAGACAAATCTTCAGGTAGAGGTAATGGTGACCGCGGAGCCGAATTTGGTATTACGTCAGGTGCTGGAGTACTTTGTTTGGCATAAAATAGCAGAGGAAAGAATAAACGCCATGGACAGAAAGGGTGTGAGAAAACAGGCCACACAGCGGTGGAATGAATGAGGTGGCCCGGGGCAAAGGGTGGATGGCTGTCCCATGGCTCCTTTTTCTTTTCAACCAAAAGAACTCATCTGAAGTGGTGGTAAATAGAGGAAGAATGGATATTCAGGCAAAAATAAATAAATAAAATTCCTTTCCCTATGAGTAGGGAGGGGAGAGCAGTGAAGTGAGGCTTCTGAGAAGCTCTTCACACTGTGTTCGCTGCCCCAGAATAACTCTAGCTAGAGGCAGACCTTCTGAATGTTCTCGCTTGCTGACTGCTGCAGGCCAGACAACAGCAGCGCTCCATTCAGACTTAAGCTGCCCCAGAGTGATATTCAAATGATGCAGAATTAAGCACACCTTGCAAAAAAAATCTCACTATTGATGAGAAGTTGGCAAGTTCCAGCTGAACCGAGGTCCTGAATTTTGTGACTTTATAATAATGAGCGTTGGAGGGACAGCATATTTCAGGGGGGGATTCATTCTAACGATTGCCCAGGGGGGCAAAGTTGTGACTCTTGCTCTTGAAAAAACTGAAGCTAGAACTTAATACTGTGTAGAGTATAGAGCCCGTATCGCTTATATTTTTAGGAATAGGAAATCTCAGGTATGTACACATATATATGTATGTATGTGTACATATGACAGTAGAGTACTATAGTAGTTGGAACATTTATAACTTCAAGTGAACTAAAAATAAATAATAAATATTGAGCAAGTCTAGTTGAAATATGGGAAAAGCAGCTAAAAATAATCTTGCTTCAGCAGTGGAGCAGTATGATGTGAGGACAGAGGGTCTTATAATCCGGCAATAAACTCTGTCATACCATTCGGGGCCAGCTGCCGTCTCTGACCTCCTTTAACCTTATGATTTCTTTTTCATCTCCAAGCATCTTTCATAGACTACTTTCAACACATTTTTAGGGGAAAATACGATACCTGGCGCTGGGTTCTGTTCTTTTAAGTCTTTTCTTGAAAGCCTGGAAATCAGATTTCTTTCCCCTTTCCTTTGACCAAACTTAACTTTGCCTTGATTTTTAGCTACTGAAATAAGGTTCAGGAAAAGACTTTTCAAGATAGACTCTTTTAAGAAAATTAGGTATAACTACTTCTCCTGCCTTCTAAAATGACAAATAATGGGGTTTGTGGAAAGAGGAAGGTTTGGGATACGGGCCCAGCTTTTCCTTGGTCCACTGTTAGGTTAAGAATTGTACCCCACTGTCAAGGAGTGAAGTGATCCTCATACACAAACAGTTCGGACGACTGAAGCTCATCTCTTACACTGAAACTTTATCCTAACAAACGGTAATGGAGATCTTTCGAAGATACATTGCATACTTCTCTGTTCTCCTTAACTTTATACAGTGAATGCAAGTAATGCTTTAAAATTAGTATTATGAGCATAGATTAATAACATTTCAGAGGTGCAAGGCCCTGAAAGGCAATGTAATCCAATAATCCCTATGCTGTGGGCTGGGGGGCCCCTGGGTAGTGGAAGGACCTGGGAATCCCTATGTGTACCGGTTAGTAGATGAGACGCTGTGCTATACGTGGTTTTTATACGTATGTAGAGAGTATTAAAATTAATAAAATATAAATTCATTTATATTTGCTGAATTCATAGCTCTTTTTGTCATTTTTTTCATCATCAGATTTGAAGTACAATTATTGTTTTACGGGGATCCCAGTTTTTTGTTAAAAACTGAGGCCCAAACTCAATAAATGACAGAGATGACTGCTATTCTCTGCTGTGTTCGCTGAGTTCCACGGGCACCTAGTGGCCTCGGGAACTCGTATGCTTAAAGTCCTCTGGTGCCTTTCACAGTTATACTACCTCCTCAAGTTCACTCCACCACCAGGTCTCATTGCTACCACTGTGAGTTTCCACCCATCTCCAGGCTCAGCATTTTGCCCTGGAGTCTAAAATCTAGGCTGCTGAAGCTAATTTCCTTTTGAATAAGGGCATTAAATACACCCATACTCCTAATGTCATTCTCTTTCATCAAACCCAATAACCTGTCTTCTCAACCCAAGGTTGGGCTCTGCAACCTCATCAGGCCCTCATGAGTTCAGCCACATAGACACGATTTGCAATTTCACTCTTCTTTCTTCTCAAGCCAGTCTCTCCATTTCTGATTCAAGAAGTTGGCCTTCACAGAAAAACTTAATGCTTTGTTAATTTTTCAACTTCTAGACGCTCATGTGACAGAACTCAATCTAATTGCTAGTATGACTAAACTTTACAAAAACAACTCATTCTAATTTAGGGATTTTAAAAAGTAGAATGAGGAAATCAAACATTTGCATATTATTTTTTAAATATTAACTTAGAATTTCTTTCCCGAATGAAAAGGTCCAGGTCAATTCCCTACTCGGGTGATACATGTTACGTGTGTCAACAGGCTATGAAAGAGCACGGGGAATATTCTACTTACGTGTTGTTAATGGCGTACTTTAACAATATTTTTTAGACCTACTCCCAAAAGACATTCAGAAGTATCAGTAGAACCTTTGCTGAATACACCGATTTGAGAGTTTTGCTGCAGGAGGTGCTTTGATACTTGTCAAGTTTGAAGGAGAAAAAGCTCAAGCCATTGCCAGCTATAAAATAGCTATGGCTATTGTTTCAAAGTTACTGGGGAGAGTGTTTCTGTCCATTCCCTTAGTTTAGGCTTAACAGGCATCTTTCGGGTGCCATCCCAAGAGTTTCTTCTGAGAACACTGATTTCAGAGCATCTAAGGAACTGTTACTAAAGCCTTTCCATTTTCAAAGAGTAGAGTTCTGCTAACACCACTAACACCTATGCATAATTCTAGGCATTTGCTTTTTAAAAAAGCCAACATCTTTGAGTAAGGCTCAGTGGCGAAACGACATTAGACCCTGGATTCCTCTTCTTTAGTTGGTTTTGTGGTGCCACAACCAGTAATCTGAGGCCCTGTGGTGGGAATCTTTGGGGAAGAAAAGATTAATAGTACTGCAAGAATACATTAAAAGAAAACAAAACTTGGGTATTTAATCAGTGACATCATGCAAAAAAAAGACAACACCAGTCACATTCATGGCCAAGAACAGATTTGTGTCGGGGGTTGGAGGGGGAAGGGAGTATTAATTATTACGGTTAAAATTAACATGCTCCGTCTCATTGCTTCAGGGAACAGATTAAAAGCAAATCTGAAAGGTTATATGCCTCAACTCTGCATGCTTGTGCTCTGCTTCTTGTCCAAAAGTTTGGAAAACCAGTGCTCACAACATCTGGACACCAGAAGATGATTCCCCCAAACAGCTGTAGACTCCACCCCATCCTGGGGGAAGAAGAAAGAGCATGCTACAAAGCAAAGACGCAGGGGGCGGACCGGGTGTTCCCGACAAGCCCAGGGAGGAAGCCACCCGCTCTCTGAAGAGAAAGTATACACTCGCCTATGCAACAAAACAAAACAAACGGAGACTCCAGAAGAAGACAGAGCCGCAAAGAACATGCCAACAGGGCTGACAGATACACACTGCCAAATCTCTTTCTCCCCGTTCAGTCTCATTTTCATACCATATTGAAGTGAACACGTTCTGACGCAGGGAAAAGCACCTGGAGAGGTTTTTCCATGATGTGAGTCCTTGTCACTGGTGTCAGCCCTTATGACTCCACAGAAGGCTCGGCCTTTGGGCAGAGCAAAGATGTATGTTTCTGCCTTCACATGATCACTTAAACGTTTAGGCTTTTAAGAAGTAAATTAGAATGTTTCTGGCAGACTTTTATTGCTGCATTAATCTTTTGTACATTTCATTTGTCCTCTTTTGTCAGTTTCTATAATGGCAAAACTGGGTGTCATCCAGTAGAAAATCTATTTTAGAAAACTGCTGTTTGACTTTACATTGTCATTATTTATAAGTTAGACAAGAAGCCAATATATACATTTTATAGAAATCGGTAGAATGTTACAAGTAGAACTTCAAATCAATCAGTCCTAAAAGGAAACTGCCCAAATCCTCTCATTCCATTCTGTCAAAACCAATGACACCAACTATGGAAGTAACTTGACACCACTGAAGCAGATGTTTCAGCCAGTTCGAGGGACTGTGGAATCAACCCAGCCATTTCTAAGGTTCCTGTATATTGGGTTCACTTTTACTTTCCTGAATTATGTTCCTTTTCATATCTATAGTTATACCTATATGTGCTTAACCCTTAGGCTTCTTAGACCTTAGGTTTGTCCGTGGAATTTCTACCCATGTGGTGAGTGAAGAGTTTAGACAGAGTTGCAGAATTTGAATCATTTTGATTATGACACCAAGTAAAGAAAATATTTGAGTCAAGCAAGTGGCCACGAGTGGACTGAAGCAGCTATTTCCTTTTTTGTTTACCAGTGTGTCCATAAAAATGCTCCAGTCACTGTGTTTAAGGAAGAGAGTGGAGAAACTCAGAAAGTTAGATGTTTGATGACAAAACTACCCTCCTACCCCTTTCTTAAAAGATAACTCTCAAATTGTAATCACTGTTAGCTCATATGTCTATCCAGGAAGTGCTTCTTAGGTTTACAAAATGCACTGTCCATCCTGTGTTTAACACTCCCCGGCCGCTGACTGAATGCGGGTACCAGCAAAGCAATCCAAATTTGGAACTGCAATAGCCAGGGTTTCATGATTGAGCAACCAAGCCCCGCCTCAGAGCATCAATCCCAGGGCCACTACCAGAGTCACTGAACAAATCATCAGGGTATCCTTTTGCATCTTGACACCACCAGCAGCAGCTGTCCAGAGGAGAAGGGGGTCACACTTAAAAGGGGCTTACAAAGGATATTTTGGAGTCTTGTCTACTAACTCCTGTCTTGAGCTGAGCTGAACTACTGGCAAAGTCTTCACTGCCAGTGGAGCTTAAAAGGCTCCCAGATAAGAGGGCAAGGTGGCTCTTAAATGCAGCAGCACTGATTAGGCAAGGACTGGCATCATTAGAAGATGCCAAAATCCTACTGCCATCAGGGTCTCAACTCAGCACCAGCCAAACGCAGGACCGGTGCCAGGATTTCAGAGTGTGAAACTCTGAACTTGGCCTTGATTAAGCAGCAATCTTTTTTCTTTTCTTTCTAGTGTTAGGAGACGGGTTATAAATAATTAGAAATGTATTATGCAGTCCTGACTAATTCTTAACTTAGTTCCTTGATAGAAGAATGAGAACTGGAGATTCTCAGCATTTTGGCCGGCAATTTACTGATGAGGGAATTGGTTCTTGTTTTCATTAAAGCATTCAATCTAAATGTCAAGTGTAACAATACACATAAATGACCATTCAAAAAAAAAAAACCCCACAATTTGAGCTTACACTGCTAATTAGATTATTTGGGGGGGGGTGTTAATTAAGAGAAATTGGATGGTTTGGGTTCTCCTGGTTTCTTAATTATATTTGATTGAATCACCATGTGATTCAAGACAAGCTATTGAGGCTTCACGCATCCCAATTCCCACCTTCTCTTCACCTTCAGCCTCTTCTCAAATTTAAACTGTCACAACCTGACCCTGTGGGTGTTGGGACACAGTGAGATTGGTACTGTGTTTGTAAAATTGATTTACTGTGGTCTGTAATTACACATAACGATTTGAATTTTTCACTTGGCACTGCATTTTTCATTTAAACCGGACCGTTATTCTCTATCCCAGAGAAACAGCGTTTACGTAATTGCTCTCAACTCATCGACTTGGGTATTATAAATCAGTCCTGCAATAAAAGACTTCCAGAGACACTGCAAGCATGAGGTTCCTGGCATAATTCAGGCCCCAGGACTGTTCTAGTTTAAGGACAGGAATTGAACAGCATTCATTTCTTATTGGATATGAGATGGGGAGGGCTGTCTGGAGCCTTAAGATCTGGGCAGCAAAGAGAACAGGCTGTAGGGCGATCAGGGGGGCTGGGCTGACCCCAGATAACCAGCTCAGATCCATAGGTCTCTTTGCTTGTCTACTTCTATGTCCACCTTGACCTGCATACAAACTATACAGTGTGTGTTCCTTTATTATGTCTTATATATCACTGATCCTCCGTATTCACAGATTCTGTATTTGCGAATTCACCTACTTGCTAAAAATTTCTTGTAACCAAAAATCAACATTCGCAGCATTCTCATCGTCATTCACGGACCTGTGCAGACTGGCAAAAAATGAGTCCTTGGAGCACGTGTTCCTGGCTGGAGTCAAACAGGCCTTGTTGCTCGGCCTTCCCATGTCAGTTCTCATATTG
The DNA here is from genome assembly GCF_937001465.1 of Orcinus orca. Lineage (NCBI taxonomy): Eukaryota > Metazoa > Chordata > Mammalia > Artiodactyla > Delphinidae > Orcinus > Orcinus orca. The sequence continues at coordinate 155,589,257 of NC_064560.1, read as the reverse complement.
TAAACCAGTGTCCTTTACAAGGTTGTTTAGCGCCATGTTTTTCTAACTTCGGTGCTTTTCGTTGGTGATTTACTGTTTAAAATCGCCCCCAAGTGTAGGGCTGGTGAGCTGGCTAGTGTTGCTCAGTGCAAGAGGCTGTGATGTGCTTTAGGGAGAAAACACATGTGTTGGACAAGTTTTGTTCAGCATGAGTAAGAGTGCTGTTGGCCTTGAATGCAGATATTAATGAATCAACAATATGTATTAAATAAGATGTCTTTAAACATATATAAAATAATGTTATGTATTGATAGGTTAATGAAAATGTCATGAGGTTTGCAGGAACCTAGTCTAGTATTTCCCCTAGCAGCAGGGGGGTTCAGTGTTTGCTAAGTCAGTGTTCACAGAGACTTCACAGAACGTCGGCACCGCAAATAATGAGAACAGACTAATATAGTTACGGATACAATTCTTCATTCCGTCTTCCATCCTGGAGCATTTTTGTCTTAGGCTAGCAGTTCTCAACCCTGGCTGCACATTCAACCCCTCTGAAGCCTTAAAAATAAGCCCAATGCCCAGATCCCAGCCCAGACCAAGTAACTGAAAATCCCTGTAGTGCAGTCAGAGCGTTCATACTTTCTGATGCATGTGAGTGGTTTTAATGGCTAGCCAGGCTGAGAACCACCGTCCTGGGCTGTCTTCTTACCTCAGTGTTCCCCTCAAACTCTGCCCACATCCTGGACATTGCAAACCTCCCCAGGTCGGCCGCCTGGTCTTAATAAAATGCCCCCAGAGAATGGGCACTTTTTTACTCTTTAAGTCACTTCAAAAGAAAACATACACATCATCGCTTTGGCTTCACATGCAGAATTCTGTTCAGGCTCTTCAGTCCAGGATTTTATCACTCTTGTCCTGCCCTCCAGGTAAAATAGATATTTTGGAACCAGAATTCCAACGTGAATGATATCTGGGCAGAAATTTCTAAAGACTCCCTATACAATGTTTTGACTCCTGGGCAATAGTGCCTGCCTCTTGCTGTGGCCACTTCATCCTTGCTAGGCAGGAAGAGAGGGTCAGGGGTCAGCCTCAGGCTCTCTCTGGACATGAATCAGCTGCAGAAAGCTCTGAGTACATTCTCTCCTGGTCTGGACATTCGGTAGGTGAGAGCATAACTGATTCACAAGCAGCAAAAAATGTGTTCTAGATCCATGAACCGGCAGCAACAGCAACATCTGGGAACTTGTTAGAAAGGCTGGACTCTCAGGCCTCACCCCAGACCCAGAATTAGGACCTGCATTTTAAGATCCCAGGAGATTTGTGTGCACATTCAAGGTTAAGATGTACTGGCTACACACCCAGCTCTGACTTACTGGCTTGACACCTGTTCTGTTGACACTGGGGGAGGCATCATCTACAGCAAATGCAGCCTGCTGAATAAGAATTTGGGATTTGGGTTGGAAGACATGTGGCCATTCTGTGCCTCAGTTTTCTCCAGCAGTAGCTATCAAAGGCTCCATCATAAGACTGCTGAAAAATTAAATCATTTACTGTACATGAAAGTGTTTTTTAAACTGTGAAGTCCTACAGAAATATTAGTTATTAGTCATCAGAGTAAGAATAACCCAATATTAACCAACACTGCTAACTGAAAGATCAACTCAAAGTACTATCCAGTCTAATGATATTCACAGAGCATTTTCAGTATTATGTGCAGTATGAAAAATATCTCTGATTGCTTGATAGTGTTTCACAGATTTACAAGAGATGAATTTTCTACCATGGCCTGTCATACCAAAAGAAGTGTCTTCCTTGTTCTTTCAGAATTCTTATCTACAGACAATCTTTTCTCTGCCCCAATCAGAATAACGTTCTTTTGATTCAGACTCAACCTGGTCTTTCCTTTCCTCCCACTCATTTTAAGTGTTCGCGTTTCATTTCCATTTTGGAGGGTCAGGGCACGTGAATCACCTTCTTTTCCATTAAAGAAAAGAACCCCTCGGGCTTCCCTGGTGGCGCAGTGGTTGAGAGTCTGCCTACTGATGCAGGGGACACGGGTTCATGCCCCGGTCCGGGAAGATCCCACATGCTGCGGAGCGGCTGGGCCCGTGAGCCATGGCCACTGAGACTACGCTCCGCAACGGGAGAGGCCACAACAGTGAGAGGCCCGCGTACCGCAAAAAAAAAAAAAAAAAAAGAAAAGAAACCCTCTCGAGATCTTCTCTTTGTCCTGATAGTGGTAAGCAACACCGATTGCCAGAAGTCCTTATTGAAGATTCTAAGTACTTCCATTATACTTAGAAGTTCAAGCTAAGAACGTATAACACAGCTAGGTGACACTGGGTTCCTCATATGCAAAACAAGGAGGTTGGACTAGATGAACTCTTTCCTTCATTCATTCATCAGACATTTGTTGGGTGCCCGTGTGTCAAGCTCTACAAGCTGAGGGCACAACACTGAAAAAGCCATTACAGCCCAGAGGATGATCTCTCAGCCCCTCCCTAAGCCAATCTGCTATGACACTATTAGCATGTTTATGCAGTGCCATTCTCATTTGGACAAGACATTTTCCTCGCATTGTTTATTTCCCCATATTTTTTAAAAAGTCTGCCTTGTAATACTGATAGGACATCCAGCGAGGGTGTCAGGGTAAAGGAGCTGCCAGCTGCTCACCGCAGACTACATTCTGCACCAGGGAAGGTACTAACTGATCTCATCCCTCCCCTTCCTGGCTCATCCCAATGCTCTCCTTTCTCCCGCACATTTTAGGCTTTCATGGAAGGGTGACTGAACGAATGAATGCTCTGTCTCTTTAGTCTCTTTCTTTCTTCCCGGCCCTAGGCTGGGGATACTGTACTGTCCTTTCCCCAAACACAACCCAAAAGCACATCCTTAGGATCACCTTTCCTGAACCTTCTCCCTGAAGAGGAGGCCACACGAGGGTGAGCACAACCGCAGCACCAGCTACCATCACTAAGGCCGGCCGAGTGTCGGGCACTGCCAAATGCACCCTCACATTGTTCCAGTCACTCCTCATTTAATGCCTTATGCGGTGGGTTCTATCATTACTCCTCCCCCACGTACAAACACACGTTTCACCGAGAGGAAGCTGAGGTGCAGAGGGTAAGGGGCTTGGCAAAGATCACACAGCTAGGAAGGGGCGAGGGTCAGGTTTCAAAACCCAAGCTTCTCTGACTTGCAAGCTTCATGTGTGTTCTTCAGCCCAACTCCACACTGTTTCTCATGGAAGAAAGAACTCCAGCCCTGACACTGGGCCTTGACACTGAACACTCAATATCCAAAACCCCGGGCAGGTCCACTGCCTCCTCATTCAGGGTCTCATAGTACTCATCTGGAAAATAGTTATAACAGTGATAATACCTCTCCTACATACCTCCCAGGGTTGCTGTGGGATCACATGCTGTCCGTATTATCCATCCATCCATCCATCCATCTATCCATCAATCCAATACTCGCTGAGCATCTGCTCTGTGTTGGGCATATGCTGGGTATTAGGAAGGATGACGAAGACCTTCTAAGATGATGTATGCAAGATCCTTTTGAAATACATTTTTTACCTTTAAGCTAACTGCCTTATTCACTCACTCATCCAACAAACACTTAGCTAACATTTCTATGCACAGGGCACTATGCTAGTGACTAGGGCTACAGGTGCCAAAAAAGAGAATAATAAAAGACAGGACAGCACAGATGCAAACAGTATCTTCTATCACTTATTAAGCCATCACCTTCTATCATTCAGAAGCACACAGCTGCTACGAGCTGTAAGGCATTGTTAATATTTTAAGTAACACTTTGCATGAAGGTGAAGAATTGCTGAAGGAAGTAAAAATTTTAGGTGATTTCAATTTCAATTAATTTGTTACAGTATCTCAAGGACTGATCAGAGTTTTTGAGGAGGTGGTAATGCACCAGGACCAAGACGCCTCTCTGAATCCTGGCTCTCCATTTGAGAATGACAATGTCAGGAGAAATGCATAAAAATCAGAAAAGCTCTTCTCTTCTCTCTTGCTTCTATGGTAAATGTGCATGTTGTTTCTTTGGCTATTCCATGCAGTCACTTAAAATCCGCGGCTCTCAGTAGCATGAAGATTCCCTATAACTGAATTAGAAATCACCTGCTCAGCTGCCTGGGAGGCATCTCTTTTCCACTCGGGCTTTCCCTGACTAGCTCACAGAGCTTATGGTTTTGGTCTTGTGTGGGCGTTCTGAGGGCAGAGTCAGATGAGCATTTGCATCAAAAAGCCAAACCAAGATCCTTTCATTTTAAATTAAAGGCTAGAGGGAATTCCCTGGCAGTCCAGAGGTCAGGACTTCATGCTTCCACTGCAGGGGGCACATGTTCGACCCCTGGTCTGGGAACTAAGATCCTGCATGCTGCACAGCATGGCCAAAACAAACAAACAACAAAAAAATTAAATGCTAGAGGAGCAGCAGACTTAAGAGAAACAACCTAGTTTTTATTCCCCCTTTAAAGACGTAAGATAACCATGAAGTTTCCCTAAACAGAAAGCTGTGCTTCAAGAAGCATCCCCATAAAATGAACACTGACTCACCAGGTGCCCAATAGGGTGGGTATAGAGCTCCTCATTCCTGAGTCAAGCCCTTAAGAGAATTGGTTTTTAAAGTCTTCATTGAATCTGTTACAATATTGCTTCTGTTCTTTTATGTTTTGTTTTTTTGGCCATGAGGCATGTGGGATCTTAGCTCCCCGACCAGGGATCGAACCTGCACCCCACCCCCTGCATTGGAAGGCGAAGTCTTAACCACTGGACCGCCAGGGAAGTCCCCCTATGTTTTATTGAAAAGTCGTTGTTGTTGTTTAGATACCCAATGGAGTTGGTCCTGATGGGGTTTTAAAGATGGTGTTGCATTTATTAGGCCCTTCCTCCAAGAATATTATTTTCAGAAGACTGGAAGGTGTCAGGAGCACCACAATTTGTTTTCCTCATTTATTTACTCCCCAACTATCTCAGAATTCCAGAACTTTAAAAGAGGAAAGGACTTCTTTAAGAATATGATTTAGAAATCATCCAGTCTACCCCCTTGCCATTTTATCACTTAAGGAACCAGAGGCTGAAAGAGATAACAGCAATTGCCAAGGTCACTCAACAAAATTGATATTGAAGCTAATACTAGAGCCCCTATGTTTTTGGTCTTTATCACTGAAATTATATCAATGGTCATTAGTCTTTATATCAATGTCATTGATAGAGAGGGGGAGATTAATAGATCTGCGATTTAAAACAGATAATCCCTCGTTTAACACCAGAGCAACACACTGCAGGACCCCAACGTTGAGGCCTATGTACGTCATAAACAATGCAACCCAAACACAGCAGGGTCTAGGGTCTCCAAAAACAACAGTATGCCATTGGGTTTTTCCAGAAGCAGAGCTGTCGCATCTTCACAGTGGGTTGGCATTTTCCAGTTCTGGGCACTCTGTGCACCTGTTTTTCTCATACTGGCTGCCCACCACTGTTCAGCCATCCGCCACTCAAGACCTGCCACAGGACGCTCTTGTTTTTGCCAAAGTGGTCAGAGAGATTGCCAGCACTGATGTGAAGTCAGGGATTGTCTGCAGATTGGAAAAAGCAACACCTCCTTCGGCCAGAATCTTCACCAGTGGAAGGCTGGTTTCTCTAATACAGTTAATCCTATTAATCAGTTTGGGTTGTATTTATTTAATTCTGTGGTTTTTATTGTGACAATATATTTATGCAGATGTTTAAAACTGGGATGTCTATATGTATACCTGGAAGCCATCATTTATATACCTAATTATCTAATGAATTGACCAATCTGCCATTTGAAAAGATTGGGCAATTTCACAGGGATGTCACCATCATAACACCTGGGCCCTAGAGATGGTTATTTATTGACACTTGGTAATTATCAGAACCACAGAATTTGTCATTTTAGAGCATGCAAAAGCTTCAGGGATCATTTAATCAATCCTTCTGTTCTCCCCAGCCTACTTTCCAGATAAGACAATGGAATCTGAAGGAAGGTAGGCGACAGGCAGAAGGTCACATTATGAACGAGGGGAACTAGTTCCAGGAGTGCTTCTACTTGGAAATGGGATCTTCAGGCAGTCTCTTACCTTTCAAATGCAGACCTTAATTTAACAGAAACAGGTGACATCCTAGTAGTAAAGAGAGTTATGGTGGGAAGATCACTATCAGGAAAAGTTTGGGCTTGAAGAAGGTGCTCTAGGGGAGGTAAGATATTTCAGATGCTTCTCATTAAAGATTTTAACTTAAGAGATAGATTTGTCCCCATTTAAAATCAATGGCTGTGAGTAGCATAAAGTTTGGTTTCAATACTTAATCTTCAAAGATAGAAATAATTATGCTTAAGATAGTTATCATTTATTGGGCTGTAAGCATTGTACAAAGAGATCTATATTACATGTCATTCATTCATGCATACATTCATTAAGTATTTATTCAACACCCATGATACGCCAGGGAGTGTTTTGGACAGTAGGAATACTATAGTGAACAAGGCCAGGTCCCTGGCCTCTTGGAATTTATAATCAAGTGGGAGAGATAGATAATAAACAAATCAACAAGTTAAAATAGACTTCCAACATATGGAGATGTTACCGTTCCTTCGGGAAACTCATTAAAAAGACAGCAAAGGCATAAATACACAAGGAAAAGGACACAGAGAAATGACAGGAGATGACAATGGGTATCAGTAGACCACTGAAATCAACAAAATTTTGGAAGCTGGGAAACAGAAGGACATGAAGGTAACTGACTCAGTAGACCAAAGAAAGGGGACACATATGCCCACAGCAGTGGAAGCATGACAGTTTACGCTGCAGAATTCCCAAGAAGATTAGGACTCCAAGATCAGGTACCTCTGAAGGCAGGGGTGCTGGGAGGGGCTGAAGACAGGAGGTTTGGTAGAAAGTATGTCTAAGGTACAGGGACAACCTCAGATACTCTCTCCCACCCCACAAAATCAGGCAACTATCCTATCTTCTTAGCATCTTTCTCCTGATAGCCCCCAGGACCCAGGCAGCCAGGCCTGTATCTTCCAGAAGGAGAAAAGGATTCATCTAGGGGAAATGGACTAGTTCATGAGAAAAGAATTACAGCTGTGAGTCCCCAGGAAACAGCCTGGCCAGGCCCAAACAGATCTCTTCATGGTGAAATTCATACACACAAGTTCTAGTGCCTTCCTTTTAAATGAAAGGACATTTGCTTGAGATACAGGGTCCAAAACAAACAGAAAAATTAACTCAAGGAAGCACAGACAATGTTGGGAGCTGAAAAAGACTCCAAAACTCAACTGTAACATCTTTAGAGATATTAGAAAAGGTTTGCACTCATGAAACAAGAACAGAATGCAATACGAAAAGGAACATTCAAAGAACAAGAACAGTTGCCATTTGAAAATATAATAGCAAAAATTAAAAATTATATAGTAAGTGTAGAAGATAAAGATATCAACCAGAAAGTAGAACAGGAAGACTAAAAGTAGAGCAAAAAGATTGAAAACAAGAAAGGGAAAGTTAAGGAAATTAGATGATCAAAAGAGAAAAGCTATTATCTGATTAAAATCAGAGAGAATTATTTTTAAAATTTGAGAAAATGTCCTAGAACTGAAGGGGCACAAGTTTTAAGATCAGGAGGGTTGGTGTAAAATCTTTGTCTTCAAAAAAAAAGGACTGTACTTAGGCTCAGAGAGGAATTTCACAATCACTCATGGGTGGGGATTATTATCCCCTTCTTAAATATGAGAAAATAAAGGCCAAGAGAGCTTAAGGCATCTCTCCAAGGTCATACAGCTAGTCATCAGCGGAACTGGGAATCAGTGGAATCAGTCAGACCCAGGTTGGTCTGACTCCAAAGCATGTGCTCTGAACCACAAGTGGATATTGCCTGAGACCTTTCTGGACTCTGATTCTGCCATCAGTGTAAATTAGCAACCCTGCCAGATCCATTCTACCAGAATGTGTTCTTGAATTAGCCAAAGTATAACAGAGGAGGGAATGTTGAGAAATATGGGATTATTTGCCCAAACTCTCCCTTCAATCGTAAAAACTAGGCCACCTCCATGGATAGATTTGGGTGGTGATGCAAACCGGGGCAATTCAGGAGAGTCAGACTCATATTTGAACTGTGGGACTTGAGGAAAAGCAAACTTCTCCAGCACCAAAGGAAGACCCAACTCTACTTGTGATGGTCTTAGAGATCATGTTCCCAATGGGATCCTTATGACCATCACGGATTTGTTTGAGGTAGAAATTTCATCAAAGTTCCCATTGGAACGATGTGGTGTTGGGAGTCTATAGATTATTTTTTTAATTTTTAATTTTATTTATTTTATACAGCACGTTCTTATTAGTTATCCATTTTATACATATTAGCGTATACATGTCAATCCCAATCTCCCAGTTCATCCCACCACCATCACCACCCTTCCTGCCACTTCCCCTCCTTGGTGCCCATATGTTTGTTCTCTACACCTGTGTCTCTATTTCTGTCCTGCAAACTGGTTCATCTGTACCATTTTTCTAGGTTCCGTTAATATACAATATTTGTTTTTCTCTTTCTGACTTACTTCACTCTGTATGACAGTCTCTAGGTCCATCCACGTCTCTACAAACGACCCAATTTCGTTCCTTTTTATGGCTGAGTAATATTCCATTGCATATATGTACCACACCTTCTTTATCCATTTGTCTGTCGATGGGCAGTTAGGTTGCTTCCATGACCTGGCTATTGTAAACAGTGCTGCAATGAACATTGGGGTGCATGTCTGTTTTTGAATTATGGTTTTCTCAGGGTATATGCCCAGTAGTGGGATTGCTGGGTCATATGGTAGTTCTATTTTTAGTTTTTTAAGGAACCTCCATACTATTCTCCATAGTGGCTGTATCAATTTACATTCCCACCAACAGTGTAAGCCGGTTCCCTTTTCTCCACACCCTCTCTAGCGTTTGTTTTTTGTAGATTTTCTGACGATGCCCATTCTAACTGGTGTGAGGTGATACCCCATTGTAGTTTTTTTTTTTTTTTGCAGTACGCGGGCCCCTCACTGTTGTGGCCTCTCCCGTTGCGGAGCACAGGCTCCAGACGCGCAGGCTCAGCAGCCATGGCTCACGGGCCCAGCCGCTCCACGGCATGTGGGATCTTCCCGGACCGGGGCACGAACCCGTGTCCCCTGCATCGGCAGGCAGACTCTCAACCACTGCGCCACCAGGGAAGCCCCTCATTGTAGTTTTGATTTGCATTTCTCTAATAATTAGTGGGAGTCTATAGATTCTTTACATCGAAGACAAATCTGGTTTTCAAGCAGGCTTCTTCTAGAGTTCTAACAGCTCAACCGAGGGCCCCAAGTCTTTGCCAGTCTAGATGATTCCAACAGAATCTAAGCTGATTGATTTAAAAGAGGGAGGGGCAGAGAGGAAAGGTATTTCTCTGTACCCTCTTCCCAAAGTCAGGATTCTTAAGTGTTTTGTATCTCTCAGCCCATGCCATTTAGGTGGCAGAGAGGTCTCATAGGGTCAACATCTCCAGAAGTAAATCAATTACCCGATACGATGAAGTGGAGTTGAAAAAACTGACCTGAGGGCAAAGCAATCTCCTGGGTCAAGGAATTTCAGCAGCCCTTTTGCTTGGAGTCACACCAGTTTGAGAGTTTGACCCCTGAGTGTATGAAGCATCTTGCTCCTAAGCCAGTGCAGGGGCAGCCAAAAATACAAAACCTGTGTTAAGTATAGGAACATATCTTTGTTCTCGGCCACTTGGTGGCTATTTTTCCAGTGTGAAGACCTAAGAAGTAAACATGAAATCCTTTACTTGCTCTGTCCTTTAAGAAAAAGCACTTGTTTCTCATGTTGACCTTTCTAAAAAGCTTGTTCATGCAACTGCAAAAGGATGGAAGGCAGCTCACAGGCAGACGTGTGGACGTGAATGAGGAGATGGTCACGAGCATGACCCTGGCGTTGAGCTACCCGAGTCGAGCACTTAAAGAGCTTTTCTCTGAGCAACTGCTTCTCCAGTACCCCATAATTAGCCTGCTCTCTGAACCGCATACAGATGGAGTGGCTGGGGAAGAGGATCAAGAGAATAACTCTAGAAGCAAATAAAAATTACGCAGCTGTCTCCAGCTAGAGAGAGATCATCACCAACAGAAAATTAGGGAAAGAACTGTGACCATACAAAGCTTTAAATTCTTTCTCACGAATCGCACAGATTAAAAAGAAAGCATTCAAGCAACACATCTTTGCTTGCAAGACATCCACCCTCGCGGACTATTGACAAAACTCATTCCTGAACAGCCGTGAGCTATATGACAAGGCTTACCTTGAACTTAGGGTCTGCAGCTCAGATCCCGATTCAGGGACTGGCTGACCTCAGTCACACTGTCAGCCTTATAACCAAATTAGAGACACTCTTGGGAATCAAAACCTCTCAGGCTTTGTAGGGGAGCCCACAATGCCTTGAGATTCCAGGTGAATTTGGAGCTACCTTGCCAAAATGTAACAAACGGTCATTTTTAGCCAAAGATGCCATTCTTGTACTTGCAGTGAGCTCTGACTTTTACAACAATATTTATATATAACATGCAGTCGGGATATTGAAATTATCCTGCTAAGCCTGTCAGAGTTAATAACAATATTGCAGGCACCAATTTCTTGGATAACGATGAACATGGGTGAATAATCCCCTTTCTCACAAACTATCTCCCTGAGGCCTAATGACTACTCCAAGATTCTTCCAACTTTCCAAACATGCTGCAGTCCTGAGCTTCCTCCCAACGCACCCAGTGGATGCAGACCAGGCATCATTCTAGCCAGGCCCTCACATCCACATCTTTTCTCAGCAAGTTCTCTCTCCAGCTCCTGAAAGTATTTGGGAAGGCCACATTCTCTGTGTTTAGAAATGCAGCTTGAGGTGGGAATTAGAGCCACCTGCCCACTAAGTCTGGAAGCATAGAATGAAAGCACCATACAGGATCCTTAGGGGTCATCCAACCTCATGCCTTGATAAAGAAGAGTTCCTGAGAGTGCAGGATCCCACACTGAGTTGGAGATAGAGTGACTTTCCTAGGCCACTACTCTTTCCTTCCAAACACTCTGCTCTCTCGGGACTGGCCACACTTCCCTAGCCTGCAGCTATGTGCATAGCCTCATTTATCTCTATTAGATCTTATTCTGTTACTTAAGGATCATTTTAATAAATGTGAACAATATCCTTACACTTATTGCCAATTTAAAAAGTTATTCCTGTTAGCAGTGGATCCCAAAGAAGCAACAACAAAATTTTACCTATTCTTATTCTTTCTTTTGCTTCTGGTCCATTTTAAGCTATTTAGTAAGATACATCACTGCAACAGTCCTTATAGGGATATAGGTATTTGGGGAAGGCAGCTCTCTACAGAGCTGACTCAAAGTATCTTGATTTCAATTGAGCCTATTGGAAGAGCCGTGTCATAGAGCTGCCCTAGGAAGCCTATTCCACCCTAGTTGACCACAGAGCCTGGGCTGGTGGATGAACCACCCCTAACTTGTATCAGCATTAACAACCAGTGCATGAATAATAATAATGAGGGCTATTATCTGTTGAGTATCTCCTATTGGCAAGTGCTTTACATGCATTTTTCATTTAATCCTCACAACCCTAAGAAGCTCTCTTAACTCATCTTCACTTAACCAACTTACTGGACCAACCGGTACTTTCCATTCCCTTCCAACTATTCACAGATGCCCGTGGCTCACGGACTCTTTACAAACTAGAATTTACTCGTGCACTTCTGCTCCCATCAGCTGACTTACTGGTGTCCCAAGAGAAGGTTGAATTTGTCACCAAATCTATTTATGCCAGTTGTACTTACTATTGTAAATGTATCACTTTAAAAAGTATAACAGAAATAGCATATGAATTATAAATAAAGTTAACTGCTTAAAAACTTTGTTACAAGCTTTAGAAATATCCATTGTTTTACTTAAAAAAATTCTACTGTTGAATTCAGTGTTAGTGAGGAAAGTAGAAGCTAAATTATAAAAAGAGAAAAACCAGAATCTAGAAAGATTCTGTGCTCTGTGTTTGCAAATATCTTCAAATTCCGGTTCCATTTTAAGGAAAACAGACAATAACGCATCAAGCGTGTGATTTATACAGGAAAAACAAACAGCAGCCTCAGTCAGGAGCCCTGTCCTCAGAGAAAGGAGCACCTCACGATACAAAAGACGGCACATGAATGTATGTACACTTCAAGTTAAAATAATATGTTTAAGTTCTTAAGCCTTTTTTATGATTTCCTGCTTTAAACAGCTATTGCAATTAACACATCAACCATCCACCCTATCAAGCCAATTAAGAGATCTCCTACCGAAATGTATTCCCATTTTATGGATGAGGAAAGGAGGTTTAGAGGTCAAGTAACTTGTCCATGGTCACATACCCAGTTATTGGTGGGGCTGGAATTTAAAACCAAGATATCTGACTTCAAAGCCAAGTTCTTGATTTTGATCAAGACTGCCTCATCATTTATACCCCAAGCTTGAATATCTAAAATGCCACTTATAGCCTTATAATTCCCTTTGCATTGCAATGTCTTACTGTGCAAAGGAGAAGGCTAAAGTATAAAATAATCTGTTATAAATTTTTAGCTCCATATGGGTTTTGCTGGGCTTTTCCAAAAGGATGCATCTCAGCAAGGTTGGCTGTGAAACAAATCTCTAAAGCAAACCCCGTGCTCTCATTGGCTCTACTCTCTAATTGTAGCCACGGAATTTGTCTATGGGAATGGTCCAGACTTTTGGCAAAGAATGATTATCCCAGGGTACGTTGGGAGTTTTAGCCTTTCTCCAATCCACAAAAATCCTTTATAGCACTTTCCAGATTTTGGAAGCCCCCTGCCTACCTCACTTCCCCATCTGCATATTCCTTCTCTTACCTGACTTACACCTGAGATTTTCTAAGACCGTATTTTACCTAACAGAATGTCGAGGACTGGGGTGGGGGTAGGTGATGGCAGGAATGATACCTACAGTGTTCAAGAGTTAGGAAATATACCTCAGATTAATAGTAATTGCTTCTACTAAAATTTATCCTCACCTGTCACCATGAAATTCAAGGGTTTAATTTGCTTAATGTTAACAACATCAAAGATAAGCTACACTCATGATACATCTTTCCTCAGTGTAACCTGAGTTTGTCCCCAGAAGTCTTAAAAGTGAGAAAAGAAAAAAAATAAGTAAATGCAAGATTAGAAGACTTTTTTCCCCATTGTTCGTGGAGTGCCACTGTTAGACTATAAATCTCGTGAAATAATAGAAATTCTAAGACTACAGGGCTCAGAAAAAGTCTTAAAGGAGCCAGGCTGTTCATCTTCTTCCTCCCCTCTTCCAGGCTAGTCCAATTTAAGCCATTTATTCCAGCCAGAATCCATCCTATTTTTGAAGTACAGTGGGGAATTAGAAACACTACTGCCTTCCTCTGGAGCTCATCTAGTGTTTAATAACCCTCACTGTCATTGGAGTCTAAAAAACCCCTCCTGGATAGGGGCCGGATGGTACAGCCTCATGACCCAAGGCATGTGTACCATGGAGGTCTTTGACTTTTCCTAAGCAGTGGGATTTCCGATGCATAATAAACTAGCAGGCTTCTTGCTTACTATAGTGTTTTTTCTGATTGTTCTTCCCCAAGCCCCAGAAAACAAACACTAGACACAGTGAGGAAAAGTACCGTCCTGTAAAACCTTTGGACTCTTGGAAACAGGAGAAGGATCAGGCAGTGGCAATATTGGGTCCTCTGAGATATCACTGAGCCATCTTCACAATGTCATATCAGGAAGGCCAGGGCCATATTTAAAAAAAGGTTCCCCCAAAGGGGAAGGAAGCTGAAGCTAAAAATATATCATGCCAGCTGTTATAAATGCTTCTCAAAGGAAGCAAAGCAACTAGAGTTACCTCTTTGAAGAGCAAATGAGGGGTTAAGGATCTAAGGGAATTTTTCAGTTACATGCCAGGTTGGCTACGTTTTGGGGAGGAAGAAATTTTCCACCAAGAGAGAAAGTCTGTTGGTAAAAGACAAAATAATTCCATGAAAAATTTAAAGGAACTCCAAAGGACACCAGTGGCTCCTAAGGCTTAGGATGGGGATGACCTGCAGCCTGCAAGACAGAAGCGAGGTCTCCAAGCCTTGCCCCTCTTTTCAGTTTCCAGGAGACCACTTGCCAAGACCTCTTCTTATCAGGCCTGCCCAAAGTTGAGTGTTCTCTCTCCTCCCCTTGAATATTTGTGTTCTAATGGTTTTTTACAGGATGGCTGGAATGAGCTCGAAGTAGCTGGCAGCCTTGTAAGAAAATGTGAAGGGCAGAGAGAAAAGGACATCTTGCGCCAAACGGGTATCTTTGAAAGAGCTGGCCTTGGCTGCCTAAGGGGCTGATGGAATTGGTTTTTTTTTTTTTTCAGTTGCAGATTCAGGGTTCCCAAAGGAGCCCCATTTCCTGAGACCCACAACATTCCTCCTTTTCACCTTGCCCTGCTGAAGTAGTTTTGTTTCAGGTGTTGGCTCTCTGGGGCCCAGCAGCCATCCTTTCCATGAAGGGATGGACCCTCCACCCTGCAGGAAGGCTGAGAAACAGGGATCAAAGTCCAAGAAATATCAAGGCACAGGATGCCCCAGTAGTTTTTACATTTTAACTTTCAATTTGAAATAATTACAGATCTACAAGAAATTGCAAAAATACTACATAGAGAGGTCTCATGTACCCATCCCCCCAGCATCACCCAAGATGACATCTTACACAACTGTAGCGTATTACCAAAACTAGGAAACTGACATTAACATGACACCCTTAACAAGACTATAGACCTTACTCAGATCTCAGCAGTTTTTGTACACACTATTTTTTTTGGTATATATTTGCACATCTTATGACCTATATAAATTCATATAACTACCTCCACAATCAAGATCACAGTAGGTTACTAAAAGTCTGTTAGTATTGAGACCAAGTTGGTAACGTAAGTCAGGATGATGACAGAATGCTAAATGATCAATATTATCGCCAAATATTTAGTGAATTCCCAAGGACACTTTTTTATTTATTTTGGAAATTCATTAATTTCATGAACATCTGCCTAGTGAGCCCAGGAATTTATTAAGTCCCTACTGTTCAGCAAACGTTTCTGGCAGGGCGGGCAGAGAGGCTTCAGCTCACATGCCATCTCTTATTGAATTATAGTGGCCGCCTTGAGGGGCATATTGAGGAGGACGCAGAGGCCACATCTGGGCTTAGCAGGAGACAGCCATTATCTAAGAGATGCTCTACCACAGGAGAGTGGCAGCTGAACACGTGCCAGGGATTTGCCATCTCCAACATTTCTGTGGCTTTTTGAGGGTGTTCAAGGTGCTGGGAAAGAGGGATAAAGAAGACAAAACCCCTGTCCCCAAAGAGTGCATCATCAGGAAGGGGAGGCGAATATGTCAACCAAGAACTGGGACACAGAATGCTCAGTATATGAGTCAGTGCAAAGCAAGCATACTTGGGGTACAAGACTTGGATGGTCTGTGACATTGGTCAAGTTGCTTGGCCTCTCTGTGCCTCGGTTTCCTTATCTGTCAAATGGGAATAACAATAATAGCCACATTGTGGGATTGTAAGAATTAAATGAACTAATATTTATGTCAAGCGTTTTGAAGAGTACCCCATGTAGTAAGCACGATGCAGTGATTACTGTTAATTTACTTTTCATGATCTATGGTACCCCCCAAATTTTAATGTATTGCTTTTATCATCAGAAAAATCAATTTAGATTAATAAAAGAAATACTAAGGTTCCAAGCTACACCACGAGACTGTAGAAGAACCGGGCAGTTCAAACGGAGCACTTTGGAATAATTTCTGTAACGCAAAGTTTCTGAGTTCTTGCCTCGTCTAGGCTAGCAAAGGTTGGCATGTTTTCAAATCCAAATGTAAAGAATGCTAAGAGAAATCATGTATTGGCAATGATTTGAATAGAAACAAGTTCCCTTCATTTGTAACTGCAGCACATAGTTTTCTCCCAGGTCAAGTTCTGCCAGTGAAGAGTAGAAAATGGTTAGAAAGTCAGTCTGGGGCAATGGAGGTGGCACTGACCTCTCCACACTGAAATTCTGTGGGCTCTTAAGAAAACCTGGATGGTTCTTTTCCTGGACAGTTTCCTTTTTCTATGGAACACTTGAGACAGAAAGCAAACCTAAAGGTGCTAAGCCAGGTTCTAGGCATGTTGTATTTGGAATTGCTTGTGATGGTCAATACAAAGGCTATGATTTGTGACAGCCAATACCTTGGTCCTTTCTGGTCTCACAGGCTCATGATGAAGAATCTGCACATTCTTGCTCTCAGTCATCAGACCCCTGAGTAGCCTTAAAAGGAGAGCTAGGCACTGAAAATAGATTCTCCCCTCTCGTCTGGAACACCTTGATGCTCTCCAAAACGACACTTCATAGACTCTCAATTGTCCCAACCCATTCTCCTCTTATCTCATGGAAGAAAAGCCCCAGCTCAAAGATCCTGTGAGATCTCATTTGATTTAACTTCTGTAATCAATAAAAGGTACTCTCTCCTCTGTCTAAATGGATGAAAATTGGTTGATTCTTGTTAGATTAGGACATAGGTTTTGCCCTCTACTCTTAGCCTCATCTTAATCCCTTCCTTCCAAAAATCTGTGTGGTTCCATCATCTATTTTTTAATGTATCATTTTCTCCATCTCAATGTGCCAGCACCTTCTCAAAGTCAATATACATCCAAAATCAAGCTTATAGCTAGTTTCTCTCCCTATCTTGTTTCTTATCTCTTTGGAATCACTAACTCAACTTTCTTCATCCCTTAAATGCCTATCATGTGTGAAGCACTTCCAACTGATCTCTAAGATCTCTCTTTGATAAATCCAATGGTCACTTCTTGTTCCTCATCTTATTGGACTTATCAGTAGCATTTGACTCAGTTGATCACTTTTTCCTTCTTGAAACCTTTTCTTCATTTGCCTTGACACACACACACATATATACCCTTGAGTTTTCTCCAACTTCAATGGTTTCTCCTTGGTTTGCTGCTTCCTCTGCTTTTTCCCAGCCTTCATATTGATGTACTCAGGCTCAGCCCTTGGTTCTCTTCTCTATCTGCATCTCTACTATGGTAATCTCATCTCATAGTTTCATAGCTTTAAATATCACCCATGTGCTGAACTCCCAGATGTCTATCTTAGGTCAGTCTTCTCTCCCAAACTGCATGCTCATATATCCAATTGCTTACTAGACATCTCTGATTGTCTAACAGATGTATAAACTCACCATATATAAAACTGAACTCCCAATCTTACCCCCAAACCTCCTCAATAATAGAGACTTCCTCATTTCAACTGATGGCAGTACCATCCTTCCAAGTTGTGTAAGCAAAAACCCTGAAGTCATTCTTGAATTTTTCCCCTCACAACTCATTTATTCTGTCAGGAAATCCTTTTGGCTGTACTTTCAAAAATACATCTAGACTTGACCACTTCTCCCCCCTTCTACTGCAGCCATTCTGGTGCAAGTCATCAATGTCTTGCCTGGATTACTGCAATAGTCTCTTAACCAGTCTTCATGTTTCTGTCCTTGTCCTGGTACAATCTATTCTTACTTAACACAGCAGCCAAAACAATCCCTTTAAAACATGAGTCAGATCACATCACTCGTTTGCCAAAAATCCTCCAATGGGATTGCTGAGAGCAAAAGTCAAAGTTCTTGCAATGGCCCACAATACCCTGTAGGATGTCTCCCTCCCTCTTACCTCTGCAACCTCTCCCACTGCTGTCTATCTCACTCACTCTTTTTCAGCCAGCAACCTTCTTTGCTTTTCCTCAAACAAGCTGGTACTCTTCTATCTTGGCATCTGAAGACTTAAGGCCAAACCATTTTCTATTGCAGTGAAATGGTCACAGCAGACTCAAGTCCCCCTAGACCATGCTGCATGGTCTGGGCTCAGGAAAGATACAATGCAAATGAGGGCACAGAGTCTGGGGGTTAGTGCTAGCACTTCGCTTCTCACTGTCTTGCCCAGTCTCTCTCATTCATTTAGCAGACACTTACTGAGTGCTTACGGTTGCCAGCCCTGGCCAGCGCTGGGCATTTACGTACATAATCTCATTTACCCTCACCACAACCCTTGCAGGCAGGTATCATGAATGTTCCCATTTTACAAGTGGGGACCTTGCTCAGAGAGGTGAAGTAACTCAGCCAAGTTGCAGTTAGCTAATTTCAGGTCTGAGATTTGGATGCAGGAAGCAGTGACACCAAAGTCCTTGTCCTGCCCACTTTGTCAAGCTGCCTCCCAGGTGCTGAGGAGATATTTGATAGAAGCACAAGCGAATGAATGACCCAAAGGATTGCAGTTTTGAAAAGCACAATTTAACCACCATCGACAATGCAGAGGGATAAAGCAATGACATTAATGTTTTGTTCAAGGGATGTTCTTGAAATACAAGTGCTGATATGACCTAAGTGTTTGAATGAAACTTTCTGGAGGAGAGATCTGAGCTCTTATCTTCTTTACTGATTCTCTGAAAAGGGGCTCTAACCCCTTTCTTCTCAAGATACGTAATATAGTTACCTTGTTAAACCTCCAAGTCCTTTTCAGCTCAAGTACTACACTGGGCTCAAAGGCCTAGGAGGCCATGACAATCATCTAAGCATTTCTTCCCCTCTGTTGGGCGAGGTAGCCACAGTGAAATATAAAAGTGCCTGTTGACTACAATCTGATAACCATCTCAAATTGTACTAATCTTATCAAGACCCCGGAATGTGTATATCAGCAGAGATGGAAATGTGATGACCCAAGACTAATTTCAAGACAAATGACATAAAACTCAACCCCTTAAAATACAAAAGACCAAGTTTTGAGAGGGTAGGAAGCTCAGAGCCCGCATCTCTCCCAGCTATCAAAGAGTTTTGTAACAATTACTGGATTCTGTCACCGACCCAGGAAACTCCGGCCAAGAAGCTCTGTCATCCCAGCCTGCATGTGTCTGCTTGAATAGTTCAAGCCATCACTCCCTGTCACACAGAGGTTAGTGAAACTGTTCCCTGGATTACTAGTCTGTGAAAACGACTGTCACCAGAACCTCTTACACAATAAACTAATGATGCAATAATCACCTAATTCCCCAAATTTGAAAATTATCAATAACTAAATATAAAAATGGACGAAAGAATTTTAAACTCTCATGTTGTGGCATTATCAATGCGGTATCTTAAGTACTTCTTTGATTGATTATTCCACTAAAGTACTGTTTCAATCAATGTAGTAAAAATTCAACACTCTTACGTATCTGAGAAAGCCATTTAAAAAGGCCCATTAGCCAAAAGATCCGAGTGGAGGTAGAGGCCAAGAAACTGTCACTGACAATCCTTAATCCTCTCAGATCTTTTAATTGGGGGTTCCTGCATGTTAACAGGCACATGAGGTCTAACCGCAAAAGCTTTTCCCCAAGAAAGTTATCTATGCACTGACGCTGTCTTCAGGGACACATGCAAACTAGCATCAGGGAACTCTGTTTAATGGCAGGCCACTCTCCCACATTGCCACTTTACAGAAGCACCAGTGGCATGTTTGTCACTTTGCTCAGCCTAAGTGGGGAGCCATAGAGAGGAGGACTCCTGGCCCTGGTCCCAGCTGTGGGCAGAGTACTTTGCTTTAGTGGTCAAAAAAGGAGGAGGGTGTCCTCTGCTCTCCCCTCCCGCAAAGCCATTCCCGCCCCACCTCTCCTAAGGGGTTAGACTGAGCAGGAGAAGGCCACAGCATCCACACCAGGCCACAGCACAGAGCAGCATTCTCAGTTAGCAAACCTGCTCCCCCTGGTCAGGAGGAAAAGTGACCCTGACAACTGGGGATTAAAACCAGGAGATGCAAGGGAGGGAACATTCCAGGGTGAAATTTAAAAAAAAAAAAAAAGAAAGAAAGAAAGAAAAAAAGAAAGGAAAAGAAACAAAAGAAGTGAAAAGAAAGGAAAATGCACAAAGCCCATGAGGCTGTCTGGTTAACCATGGGTTAGAATCACGTTTAGAGAATCACACGGGAACTCAGTGTCTCAGCAAATCCAAAAACCCCAGGTGAAAGATAGCGGGTGAAAGGCGTTCTGTTTGTGGAAACAGGAAGTTTCCTTCTTTCACCACTTAATCTGTCTCATTTAATTTTTTCTTTTTTTTTTGGTCTATTTGTAACCCGAATTTGGACCATCAATCATTTTTAGCTGCCCAGCATTTTTCTCTTTCCAGAGTTGAAAGAACAACAAAGATGGGGTCCAAAGAGCCCTTTCCCACAGCCAATTCCAATCAGCCCTTCTCTCCCAGGGTTACAGGGTACTCAGAGCAGACATTCCCAGTGGGACATGCCACACACAGCAAGTCGCCAAACCAGACTGCGCTAAAGGGCTTCTCGGGGACTTACTTGTACTTGTGCTGGTTCCAATCGTATTGATTGTGGTGGGGACGGATGAAGAGGAGTAGAGGGGCACGTGGCCATTCTCACACCCCAGGCTTTTGTCCTGCCAGTTGGAGGCGTTGATGCAAATCCCAGAATCCCGAGAGTTCTGCCACCCATTAAGCTTGTCGTCGGAGTTCTGTCTTTGGTGATAGTAGTGCGTCTGCCCATAATCCACAGAGTCCGAGCGGCCTCGGTTCTGGCCGCCAAAGCTGGTCGACGTGCGGTCCTCCAAGTGGTTCAGCCACATGGCCAAAGCACTGCGGTCTTCCAACGAAGTGGCCGGATGGATCAAAGCATAGGACAGCAGCTGCCTGCTCTCCTCGATGTGCTGGTTGTGCTCAATGGAGTGTGCCAGGATTTGGGGCAGCAGTTTCATATACTCTACTTTTGCGTCGAGGTTTCCTGGCTTCAGCAAAGGCAGGTGAGTTAACAGGAGGGAAATCACTTTATCCTTGGATTCCTGTTGCCATTGGTTAATGATTCCTGAAAAGAAAATATGCAGGGCAAATAAGCAATTACACCCACAGTGGCACCAAGCACCACACTGTAAAGAAAATTCCTGGGGATTAGAGTCTCAATCTATGTACCCTGCATAAATTTTCTCAAAACAGCCTCTGCATTGAGTTGGATAACTGACCTCAGGTTGTCAGGGGACAATGACTTCAATGAAACATGAAACAAACGCTCTGAGATGTTTGGGTGCTCAATCTAATTCTCATGCAGGTCTCCAAAGAGGCTATGACCACTTCGGTACAAACAAATACAATTTACAGCCATTTTATTTCTTAGGAAAGTCTAGGCATACCCTCAGATAGGTGAAGAAGGAATAAGAAAATCTCCACGGAAAAGTGAGTATAATCAAGGGTTCATATAGTGGAGTCCGCGAAGGTATGGCTGCTTTCCCTCCCCCAGACATTTGTGGAAAGCGGCTGAAGTCCTGGTAAGGGCATTGGTTTGAAGTTGGTAAAACTTCCTAGATGGAGAAATCTGTCAGGGAAAAAAGGACACCTCTCAGCTCGGTGAAGTACGCCTGCACCTTCCTCATGAGAAACTGACCCAGAAAATGACTGTGATCTCAAAGCTAGAATGAACAAGAGACCCAAGACTTAGCTCCAGTGGCACCTCTGATCACACATGCTAAGCAAGCTATTTTTCTTTAAATATAGAAGATCTGTTTGGTTATTTTTATTATGATAAAATATACATAATACTGGCCATTTTAACCATGTTGAAGTGTACAGTTCTGTGGCATTAAGCACATTCACATTGTGGTGCAGCCATTACCACTATCCACCTCCTGATCTTTATCTTCCCAAACTGAAACTCTGAACCCATGAAACACTGACTCCTCATTCCCTCTCCCATCCCCTGATGACCATCATTCTACTTTCTGTCTCTATATATTTGACTACTCTAGTTACTGTATTTAAGTGGAATTATATAGTATTTGCCCTTTGTTTGTTTGTTTTGGTTTTTTTTGCAGTACGCGGGCCTCTCACTGTTGTGGCCTCTCCCGTTCTGGAGCACAGGCTCCAGACGCTCAGGCCCAGCGGCCATGGCTCACGGGCCCAGCCGCTCCGCAGCATGTGGGATCTTCCCGGACCGGGGCACGAACCCGTGTCCCCTGCATTGGCAGGCGGACTCCCAACCACTGTACCACCAGGGAAGCCCTCTAGTATTTGCCCTTTTGTGACAAGCTTATTGCACTTAGCATAATGTCTTCAAGGTTCATCCATGAAAAGATTTGTTTTTAACACTCTCCCAAGGAACCCCTCCTATTCCCTACTATTCAAAACACAAATCTTTTGCCGTTAGGTAAACATAGATTAATTGCCTTAACTGGCCTTTGAAAAGTAGCTTGTTTTGGAGACTGATAGTTATCCATGGGGCCTGGGATGATAGGAAAGAAAGCTCCCTCCAGAAGAGTCATTCCGAACACCTGAACACCTCAACTCTGGCCCAGTGATGACTGTAGAAGGGCCAGGGCTTTCACAAAGTATCTGCAGGGTTGAAAAGGCATTTCTGGAATTTAGCAGAAGGGCTTCACAATTCTAGCGAGGCACAAACATACCAGAACAAGCTCCAGAGTCAGTGTTGACCATAAGCTACAAGTGCACCAGCTGTGTAGGATAAGGCCTCTCAAGACGAAGGGGTGTATTCAATGAAAAGTATCAGGCGAGAAAGACATGGTAGGTAATGAAAGAATGTGGGCTTCAGACTCAGGCACACATGGGCATGAATCCCAGCTCTGGCACCTAATTGGCAATGGAACTTCGGTAAGTTACTCAACCTCTCTGAGCCTCAACTCCCTCATCAGTGAAGAGTGCTACCAAGAGCACCTGTCCCTCCTTGTGTTATAGGATTAAATGAGGTACTATATCAAAAGGACCAGTCAAGTACTTGATAGTGGAAATAATTCCTTCTATTTGTCTCTGCATTAGTCAGGCCCATGTTAGAGCCATGCTGGGTGGTTTCAGATACCAAGTTTTTAAAATAATAGAGGCCAGATACTCCAATAAAGATCTATTAAAAAAAACAGAGACCAGAGATGACCCAGGGAAGGTCATTAAAAATTATCAGAGTTGATACAAAGCTACAGGAATCAAGACAGCACGGTACTGGCACAAAAACAGACACGTGGATCAGTGGAACAGAACAGAGACCCCAGAAATAAACCCACACACCTATGGTCAATTAATCTTCAAGGAAGGAGGTAAGAATATAAAATGGAGAAAAGACAGTCTCTTCAGCAAGTGGTGTTGGGAAGTTGGATAGCCAGCCAGATGTAAATAAATCAATGAAGTTAGAACACACCAGCACACCATACACAAAAATAAACTTAAAATGGCTTAAAGACTTAAATATAAAACATGGTACCATAAAACTCCTAGAAGAGAACACAGGCAAAACATTCTCTGACATAAATCATACCAATGTTTTCTTAGGTCAGTCTCCCAAGGCAATAGAAATAAAAGCAAAAATAAACAAATGGAACCTAATCAAACTTGCAAGCTTTTGTACAGCAAAGGAAACCATAAACAAAACGAAAAGACAACCTACAGGCTGGGAGAAATATTTGCAAGTGATGTGACCGACAAGGGCTTAATTTCCAAAATATACAAGCAGCACATACAACTCAATTACGAAAAAAAACAAACAACCCAATTGAAAAATGGGCAGAAGACCTAAATAGACATTTCTCCAAAGAAGACATACAGATGGCTAACAGGCACATGAAAAGATGTTCAACATCGCTAATTATTAGAGAAATGTGAATCAAAACTACAATGAGGGGGCTTCCCTGGTGGTGCAGTGGTTAAGAATCTGCCTGACAATGCAAGGCACACAGGTTCAAGCCCTGGTCTGGGAAGATTCCACATGCTGTGGAGCAACTAAGCCTGTGTACCGTAACTACTGAGCCTGCGCTCGAGAGCCCACAAGCCACAACTACTGAACCTGCATGCCACAACTACTGAAGCCCATGAACCTAGAGCCCGTGCTCCTCAACAAGAGAAGGCACTGCAATGAGAAGCCTGCATACCTCAATGAAGAGTAGCCCCCACTAGCCACAACTAGAGAAAGCCTGTGCACAGCAACAAAGACCCAACACAGCCAAAAATAAATAGATAAAATAAATAAATTTAAAAAAAATTTAAAAACTACAAAGAGGTACCACCTCACACCAGTTAGAATCGTCATCATAAAAAAGTCTACAAATAACAAATGCTAGAGAGGGTGTAGAGAAAAGGGAACCCTCCTACACTGTTGGTGGGAATGTAAATTGGTGCAGCCACTATGGAAAACCATATGGAGGTTCCTCAGAAAACTAAAAATATAGTTGCCATGTGATCCAGCAATCCCACTCCTGGGCATATATCTGGACAAAACTGTAATTCAAACAGATACATGCAACTCTATGCACAGCAGCACTATTCACAACAGCCAAGACAAGGAAACAACCTAAATGTCCATTGACAGATGAACGGATAAAGATGTGGGACATATATACAATAGAATACTACTCAGCCACAAAAAAGAATGAAATAATGCCATTTGCAGCAACATGGATGGACCTAGAGATTATGATACTAAGTGAAGTAAGTCAGAAAGAGACAGACAAATACCATATGATATCACTTATATGTGGAATCTAAAATATGACACAAATGAACTTATCTACAAAACAGAAACAGACTCACAGACATAGAGAACAGACTTGTGGTTGCCAAGGGTCGGGGGGGCGTGGACTGGGAGTTTGGGATTAGCAGATGCAAACTATTATATATACAATGGATAAGCAACAAGATCCTACTGTATAGCATAGGGAACTTTATTCAATATCCTGTGATAAGCCATAATTGAAAAGAATATGAAAAAGTATATATATATGTGCATGTGTGTGTGTGTGTGTGTGTGTGTGTATGTATAACTGAACACTTTGCTGTACAGTGGAAGTTAACACAACACTGCATTAATAAATCAACTAAACTTCAATAAAATAAAATTTTAAAATATTATCAGAGTTGGAAAAGAGGTAGAAAGTCAAAGGTAAAAAATAATGGGCTTATAACTGAACAATATGAAGAGATACTTGACTTTTTTCAAGTAGGGATTTCATAAGGAGATGGACAGTCAACTACTTGAAGCAGAAGTGTTCAAATTGAAGCATGAGAGAATAAGATTGAGTGTGAAGTGCCAGAATGCAAAAGACTCAAAGGAGTCACCAAGGAAGTCTCTACAACCTCCAACCTCGGGGCTTGAAGAATAGAGATAGATGGTCCAGAGAAGCACTGTCAGATAGAAATATAATGCGAGCATATGCAATTTAAAATTTTCTAGTATTAAAAGTAAAAAGGAGGTAAAATTAATTTTAATGATATATTTTATTTAATCCATTATATAATTATATTATTATTTCAACTTGTAAGCAGTAAAAATTACTGATGAAACATTTTACATTTTCTTTGTATTAAGTCTTCAAAATACAGGGTGCACTTCAGACTACCCGAGGCAAGCTACAGATTCAGTGTAATCTATATCAAAATACTAATGGCATTTTTCACAGAACTAGAACAAATAATTTAAAAATTTGTATGGAAACAAAGAAAACCCCAAATGGACAAATCAATCTTGAGAAAGAAGAACAGAGCTGGAGGAGTCATGCTCCCTGACTTCAGACTATACTACAAAGATACAGTAATCAAAACAGCATGGTACTGGCACCAAAACAGACGCATAGATCAATGGATCAGAATAGAGAGTCCAGAAATAAACCCACACACATATGGTCAATTAATATACAACAAAGGAGGCAAGAATATACAATGCAGAAAAGACAGTCTCTTCAATAAGTGGTGCTGGGAAAACTGGACAGCTACATGTGAAAGAATGAAATTAGAACATTCTTTAATGCCATATACAAAAATAAACTCAAAATGTATTAAAGACCAAATATAAGACCAGAGATGATAAAACTCCTAGAAGAAAACATAGGCAGAACACTCTTTGACATAAATCACAGCAATACTTTTTTGGATCCATCCCCTAAAGCAAAGGAAATAAAAGTGAAAATAAATAAATAGGACCTAATTAAACTTAAAAGATTTTGCAGAGCAAAGAAAACCACTGACAAAATGAAAAGACAACCTACTGAATGGGAGAAAATATTTGCAAATGATATGACCAATAAGGGGTTAATTTCCAACATATATAAACAGCTCATACAACTCAACATCAAAAGAACAATCTGATTAAAGAATTGGCAACATTTTTCCAAAGAGGAAATGCAGATGGCCAACGGGCACATGAAAAGATGCTCAACATTGCTAATCATCAGGGAAATGCAAATCAAAGCCACAATGAGATATCACCTCACACCTGTCAGAATGGCTATCATCAAAAAGAACACAAATAACAAATGTTGGTGAAGATGTGGAATAAAGGGAACCCTCTGTTGGTGGGAATGTAAATTGGTGCAGCCACTGTGGAAAACAGTATGGAGCTTTCTCAAAAACTAAAAATAGTACTACTATATGACCCAGAAATTCCACTGCTGGGTATACATCTGAAAAAAACAAAAATGCTAATTTGAAAAGATACATGCATCCCAATGTTCATAGAAGCATTATTTACGATTGCCAAGGTATGGAAGTAACCTAAGTGTTCATCAACAGAGGAATGGATAAAGAAGATGTGGTACATATATACAATGGAATACTACTCAGCCATAAAAAAGAATGAAATTTTGCAACAACATGGATGGACTTGGAGGGTACTATGCTAAGTGAAATAAGTCAGAGAAAGACAAACACTATATGATATTACTTCTATGTGGAATCTAAAAAATACAACAAACGAGTGACTATAATAAAAAAGAAACAGGGCTTCCCTGGTGGTGCAGTGGTTAAGAATCCACCTGCCAATGCAAGGGACACGAGTTCAAGCCCTGGTCCGGGAAGATCCCACATGCCGCGGAGCAACTAAGCCCATGCACCACAACTACTGAGCCTGCGCTTTAGAGCCCATGAGCCACAACTACTGAAGCCCATGCGCCTAGAGTCCATGCTCCGCAACAAGAGAAGCCACCGCAATGAGAAGCCTGTGCATCGCAACGAAGAGTAGCCTGTGCTCGCTGCAACTAGAGAAAGTCTCCTCGCAGCAACGAAGACCCAATGCAGCCAAAAAATAATAATAAATAAATAAAATTTTTAAAAAGAAGCAGACTCAGATATGGGGAACAAACTAGTAGTTACCAGTGGGGAGAGGGAAGGAGAAGTGGCAGTACAGGGGTAAGGAATTAAGAAGTACAAACTATTATGTATAAAATAAGCTACAAGAATATCTTGTACAACACATGGAATGTAGCCAATATTTTGTAATAACTATAAATGGAGTATAACCTTTAAAAATTGTGGATCACTATACTGTACACCTGTAACGTACACAATATTATACATCAACTATACTTCAATAATTTTTTTTTTTTTTTTAAATCCAGGGTGTACTTTACCACTGACAGCACATCTCAACTTGGACTAGCCACAGCTGAAATGCTCAGAGGCCATGTGTGGCTGGTGACTACTGAACTGGCTAGCACAGGGCTGTAGACATTCAGATGCGGAAGGCGGGTGGGAGGGCACAGATGACCTCAGCAGGTCCCTCCAAGCTCCCTATATTTAGCAAATTGCCACCTGATACAAGGCAACCCTCATGCATTCCACTAGGTATACAGCCTTTCTTTTAAAGTTGCTCTGGGAGATGAAGAAAGAACCAGTGCTAACTTTCTCATCAACACCTTTTCAGCAAACACCCGGCATGTTTTAAATTATGAACATGCTTAGGATGAAGATAAAATCTATTCATTAAGCCCAAGGAACTAAAGAGGCACTGGCAAGAAGCAAAAGGGCCTGAAGTGAAGATGGATCTATGTCCAACGCCAACACTGATCACACGTAGCCAGCGTATACCCTGAAAAATGTATGTTTAAAAATAAAATTTGGGGGCTTCTCTGGTGGCGCAGTGGTTGAGAGTCCGCCTGCCGATGCAGGGGACACAGGTTCGTGCCCCGGTCCGGGAAGATCCCACATGCCGCAGAGCGGCTGGGCCCGTGAGCCATGGCCACTGAGCCTGCGCGTCCGGAGCCTGTGCTCCGCAGCGGGAGAGGCCACAGCAGTGGGAGGCCCGCGTACCGCAAAAAAAAAAAAACAAAAAACTGGGAACAACCTTTAATACAAATCCTTGAGGCTGAGGAACTCCCTAGCTTTTTGCGAGGTTACTTCCCTGTTTGGATATTCTACCCTTTCACGAAAGGTCAGCCTAAAAAAAGTTTAGGAACAAAAACAAAATTTATCAATAAATAGGACTCAGTACAAACTAAACATGTTATCTCCAGGTAGGCCCTCTCTGGCAGGGATTAACCTGGGATCCAGACGAGGAACAAGTACGGCAAAGAGGCTGCTGACCCTTGGTCCCTTCCAGGCCTGAAAAGGTTTTTTCTCTATCCTCGGGTCAGGGCTTGGATGCTGTAGGGCTGTGGCACGGCCACAAAGACAACTATGACTTTTGTTTACTGCCTCTGGGAACATGGAAATACGATGGCCTTCTGAGGGCTAACTACACCTACTGGATCAAACTGTTTCTCCCACTGCTCCAGCTGCCATGCTGAGAGCTAAGAGTACTGAATGTTTTCTGTGTGCCAGGGACTCTTCTAAGCTCTGTGCATGTAATTCCTCGTTTAATCCTCACATGAAGCTTATGACACAGGTCCTATTACAGCCTTACTTTACGGATGGGGACACAGAGGCACAGAGGGGTCAAGTAACTTGCCCCAGGTACCCCAGCTAGGGAGGTGGCAGAATGGGGGTATGCAAATTAGCATAAAGATACACAATGACTATCATACTAGAAGAGCTTGGCTATAAGCTAAATATATTAATATTTATAACGCACACATAATTGTAAATATATTAATATTTATAATTATATACTACATATATAATTATATACTATACATGTAATTATATAATACATTAAAATATAATTATATAATATATAATTACACATACAATTAAAAAAATTTTTTTTAATTAAAAAAGAAAAATTTTGGCCACATCCCATGGCATGTGGGATCTTAGCTCCCCAACCAGGGATCCACCCCTTACCCCCTGCATTGGAAGGTGGAGTCTTAACCACTGGACTCCCGGAGAAGTCCCTAAAATGTTTATATGTACATTATATTTACAAATATAATAATGTAAAAAATTTTAAGAATACACGGATCAGCAGAAGAGTTGGGTCGGCTATGGAAGTGTAGAAAAAAAGAAGGTACAGAGGATAATGTACCTTTTGTGGTTTTAAAATATGTCCACTATGTCTTTGTCAGTCCTCTCCAAAAGGTGGAGCCAATCAACTCCCTCTGAGAGCAGGCTGGGGTTAATGAGTCACTTCTATCAAATAGAATGTAGCAGAAGTGACAGTGCGTAACTTCATGGATTAGAAGAGGCATTGCAGCTTTTATCTTGCTCTCTCTTGGGTTACTCACTCTGGCGGAAGCCAGCTGCCATGCTGTGAGGACTCTCAAGCCACCCAGTAGGGACAGTAAGGAACTAAGCCCTGCTGCCTGCAGCACCAACTTGGAAGCAGAACTCTTAGCCTCCGTGAAGCCTTCGGGTGACTACACTCCAGAGAGCATCTTGAGGGGCACTGCGTTGTATTCCTGAGCCAGAGAAACTGTGTGTGATAACATGTTTATTGTTGTATTAAGCTTCTACGTTTGGGGTAAAGATAACTGATACACCTATCTAAGTACCCCTCTAGGAAAAAGGAAGTTTTAGCCCTTTGGCTTCTAGTAATTCAGTCCTTAGTGCAAGGTCATTCCCATTCTGAGCTGGACTCATGAAGCGAACCTGTTGCCACTAAACATTCCCCTCACTTAGCTTCCCTCATCCTGGTTATCCACTCACCAAACAACCTTTGGACTATGATTTGGCTCCCCAGGTACCTTTAGGGAGAGGATGAACTGACCATACAGACAAGGGATTTCTAGATTCTGTGATGATGATTTTTCAGGACAACTTAATAAATGGTCTCTGATGATGGCTTCCTGTGGAGGCCTTCCTGGGCTGATTATATGGACTTTGAGAACATCTAGTCTCTCTGGCTCCTTTGAGTATAGAAGGTCCCTCCTTATGGCAAATTAATCAGCCAGCACTGATTGGCTGAATCAATCTCTCAGGGGGAGTATCCCCAGAGCACTGACGAGAGTGAGAATCTCCATGTTAAAACAGAAGCCGGGCCCTGCATGTAGGGACTTGGTATAGGAATGGCAGGTCCCGCCCGGCTGCCCACTGGCCTTCTTTGTGTCATCCACACCACCTTCCAGGCAGAAGGAGCCTTTACTGAGATGTGTATTCAAAGAATTCTCCTCACTGGGGAAGACCCAGGAAACCTCAAAATGGTCAACTAATCGATCACTTTTGTGATGCAGTTTCCATTATTATCCACCCCAATTATCACTCTAGTTGGTAGACAGTCTAGAGAACGGAAGTCCAAGAACAATAAGGTTCAATGATGCCAACTCAGTCCTATTACTTTCTCTGAATATTTTCTTTATTATTTCTCTGGATAAGCAGCAGAGATAAGAGTTTTCTGGATGTTTTATGTGGGTAAAAGCTAATGATTTATAATTTATAAACCAGTGACACAGGAGTAGTAAAAACAATCTTGAAAGAGCTATAATTAAAGACCATGAGGATTAGGAAGCTGTCCCAGTGATTCTTGGAGTGACAAAGAATGTGTTTAAATACCAAGTCTGGGGGCTTCCCTGGTGGCGCAGTGGTTGAGAGTCCGCCTGCCGATGCAGGGGACACGGGTTCGTGCCCCGGTCCGGGAAGATCCCACATGCCGAGGAGCGGCGAGGCCCGTGAGCCATGGCCGCTGGGCCTGCGCGTCCGGAGCCTGTGCTCTGCAACAGGAGAGGCCACAGCAGTGAGAGGCCCGCGCACCGCAAAAAAACAAAAAAAACCCCCCAAAAACCAAAAAAACCCACCAAGTCTTGTATTAATACTACACAATGGTATGTCAATGTTTAAGCGCTCCAGTTGTCAGTAAATTACCTTTAAATTGTTATTTTATTATACCCTTGTTTTCAGTTTAATAACATTTACCATAAAAGAGTTTCTCACAAGTGTATTTAGGCAATTTGCTCATGCGAGAAATGGCTGGAAATTAAATGCACACGTACAAGAAGTACTGGTTCAATAAATGTGCTAAAAGGCAGGAATACAGTGGGTCTTAAATGGTCAAAAGCTCCCTGGAAGAATTTGTATTACAAACTCAATCCTAGACACGTCATGTAATAAAGGCTTCTAAACTGTAGTGCGTCTTTGCACAAATCAGGGACCGAGGACAGTGGGAATACCACATGTCATGCATTTGGTAGGGATGGGAGCTGAGAGGGCACCTAAAAATTCAGGGGGAAAATAGCAAACACCAACATGGCAAACAATGGGATTCCTGTGTTGGCACCTGCATTTGCCTACTGTCTCCCAAGGGATCCTCTTGAGCTAGAGATGGCTAAAGAAACATCCCAGTAATTTGGTGGAGCCCTGCAAGAGATGTGGATTAGACCAGTTGTGATGGGGGACCCCAGATAACGTGGAAGTGGTGCTGCAAGCGGTGATTTGAGCAGATACAAAGGATTTAGAAGATAGAAACCTCCTCCCTATTTTCAAGGAGGGTGATTGCTGGCTGGCGGTCCCCACGGATCCTTGCCTCCTGGCCTTCATGCCCTTGTGTACTCTCCCCCAACACCGAACCTGAACAGTTGTATGTGACCAACAGAATGTGAGGGAGGTGTTCTGAGATTAGGTCATAAAAGGCACTGCAGCTTGCACCTCACTCTCTTGGTTCACTCCCTCTGGCGGAAGCTATAGCCACTCCAATTATGAAGACACTCAGGCAGCCCCAAGAGAGGCCGCCGTGTGGGGAGGAACCCAGGCCTCCTGCTAACAGTCAGCACCAACTTGCCAGCCGTGTGAGTAAGCCACCTTGGAAGTGGATTCTCCAGCTCTAGTCAATATCTTCATTGCAACCTTGCCAGAGACTTTAAGCCAGAGCCACCCAGCGAGACCATCTCAAATTTCTGGCCCTCAGAAAACTGTGAGATAAACGTTATTATGTGAAGCCGTTAAGTTTTGGGGTAATTTGTCATATAGCAATAGTTAACTAGTACAGGGAGCTTCATGTTACTTGGTAAAAAGAATCACTCAAAAATGCTACTGCCCCTTGAATTCACTAGAAAAGGCAGGGATCTACGTAGTGGACTCCATAGACCATTATAACCACCAGCGATTTCTCTGAATGTACGATGGTGGTTAGGGGCTGGTCATTCATAGGCACCTCACCGTCCTCAAAGAGCAAGAACCAGACACCTCTGGCCCCAACAGATAGCTGTAATAATCCCTTACTGCTGCCAAGTGATCTTGTCATCTCTTCAATGGGGACTTTCGTTTTGGTCCCTTTTCTCCTGGGTACCAGCATGGCTGGGCAATCCGGGAGGTCTCCTTTGCTCCTGAAGGACCCAGGTCAGCAGTAACTAGTCCTGAAATCTCAAGTTAGGGTTGGGATTCACCTTCAGGCTTCTGATCTCCTCCTGGCAATTGCTAACTCTCATGGGTCTGAGGCTGCCCCACCCCTGAGGGCACATAAGACAGGCCAACTCCCCCTACCACTTGCCTCAGTTCTGACCTCTGGCCTGACGAGTATGCAGACAACTCCTTCATCTGTATCTCCAGCACAGGTTAACAAGTCCCAAACTGAACTCTTGCTTTCACTCTCACTAGGCCTGCGCCTTTGGTCTTCTTTTCTATCTCAGCAAATGGCTTTTCCATCTTCCCAGTAGTTCAGGTGGAAACCTTGGAGTATCCTTGACTACTTTCATCTGTCAGCAAATCCTATGTGCTGGATCTTCAAAATATATCCAGAATCTAACTATCAATATAATAAGCAGAGTGATCTTTTTATACCAGAAGATAGGTCATGTCACTTCTCTGATCAAACATTCCAATGGTAAAAGCCATAGAACAGACTATTAGCCCCTCTGTGATCTAGCCCACCCCCTACTACTGTCCCTCATTCATGTCAGTCCATCCTGGCTCCCTTGCTGTTCCTTTACATGCCAGACCTGGGCCTACCTCCCAACATTTGCACCTGCCTGGAATGCTCTTCCCCCAGACCCACATCCAGCCTCCCTCAGTTCCGTCTTTGCTCACATGTTGCCTTCTTAGTGAGACCTTCTCTGTACACACTCTAAAACTGCCCACATTGCCCCCTCACCCTACACTCCCTATCTCCCTGTCCTTATTGTTCTCCACAGCACTTATCATGTGACCTGCTGTGTACCACACTCAGTTTCCATCTTTCTGTACTAGAATATAAGCTTCATGAGGGTAGTGATTTGTCTCCATTTTCCCTTGCATTACCATTTCCTTATTAATCACGTTTTAACATGGCTATATAAAATTGTCCCCAGGCATTTTGTTTGATAGTTTATTAGACGTCGGGATTTCTCACTCAAAATCTGAGGTTCTTCCTAGAAATTTCCTTTCAACAAAGACTGATGGACTGGGTGACCTGCAAGCAACAGAAGGTACCAACTGTCACCCCAAAACTGTTCAGTCACCTCTTTCTTGTTTGACTGTGGAATTCTGATTAATTTTAGCTTTAACGTCAAATAGAAACAGGAATATGTAAAAAAGGAAAATAAAATGATTAGCTCAGTTTTCAAAATCTTTACTACATCCCCCATTTCAATATTCTATTTAGGATGGAAAATTTCCCCAAGTGCTAGAAAACAAAAGCTTAATGGGAGCCTTTCCTGCTTGTAACTGACACCAATTAAAGTAATCTTCATGATAAAGATTTGTTAGGCTGAGACAGCAGAATTAAATGCATTTAATACGACTCTTTCGCAAACATCTGTTGAAGAAAGAGACAAAACCAATGCCAATAGCGCTGTGTTAAGGCTGTGGCGTGTCCAAATTTTTTTGGCCATAAGTGATTATATTCTAATAAAACCTCATAGGAATGGGCCTCCTAAGAGTCATATAAATTAGAGATGAAGAAAATGTTACCTTACTCTTGACAAATGCAAGACAAATCTTTGCAAACCACATTCGGCTAGTTTTTTTATACCCCAAACCCTTCCGAGGAGCGGCGTTAAATGTTCCCAAAGCAGGAAGCTTTCCCAGTCGCTAATCTTCAGTGCCCCTCTCGCCCTCCCAGACCACCACTGACAAACCCCACATACCACAAAATGACTCTCCAATCGTATTTCAAAATAATGAATTAGCAATCCTCACGCTGACCTTGCAGAAGAGAAAAACAGGCTTTGCACTCCTGCGCTTAGATTCAGGCCTTGCTCTATAAGCAGCACTGGAAATGAGAGCGTGAAAAGAAGCGCACTGTGGTCCAGGGAGCCTAACTGCAATGAGATTTGTTACCAAAGAACTCCAGGACCAAAATCCCTGGCAATGTCCAGACAGAGTCAACCAAGAAGTGTCAGGAGGAATACAAACAAGGCCAAATCACAAAGGAATAGTCTGTGCTCCATCCAGCAGACCCAGCTGTAAAACAGCCACTTCACACAATAGGTTTGTAAACCTCACAAGTCTGGCAAGGGCCAGAGTGAACCACCTCTGACCACGTGGAGACGTGCTATGTCTTGAAACGAGTCTGGACTATTGAGTCACCAGGTCCCACACTTTCTAAAATAATGAGGAAGTTGCTCGACAAAATTTCCCGTCTTGAGAGATGGGAATCCAAAGTGTGAGTGTGAATGTGAGAACCCTGGGATGCGTGTAAATATTGTCACCAAGGAACAGCACACACATATGCCCAAAATACCCATGTTGGAAAAGTTGATAGTAACATGTTTGCATCACTCCCTTAGGCAGGAATTCTTAAATACATGTACAAGTTATGTGGCAGAGGATACAATGGACAAATGTGTGAAATCAGGATATTTGAATCCATGGTCACAAATTAACTGTTAATGTATTTGAAAAGAAGGGCCTGGTTAACCGCCCAAGGACAGAGTTGGGCGACTAACCCTAGGACGGAGCCAATCCCACCCTCTGGTCCTCACTACCCACAACCCTGCAGAGGGAGTTAGAAGCACACCTCCCTTACTGGGAGTTAGAAGCACACCTCCCTTACTGGATCTCTTGAGCTATCAGCCAACTCCAGGAATTTATGCAAAGGCAAGCGGAAAAGGCAGGTTATTTTCCCCTCTTACTTGTGCACTGAACTCATTTTCAGGTTACTAGGTCTGTCGAGGTAATCACACAGAATAAGACTTTTCAGATTTTTTGAGAAGGAGGGCTACTTTTTAATATCTGAAGTTCTCCCGGGCAGTGGGGTCTGAAGGAGAAAAAGATGGTAAAGGATGTAATTCTCGAATCAGAAATGAGAGGCCATTTCCCTCCTTCAGCTCACTGTGAAATTAAACAGACCCACAGGCCAGTGGCTGGGCCAGAATCGGCAGGACTGACCGGGTGAGGGCACTCTGCTTTAGGAGACTTTGTGGGAATGCTGCAGGAGAAGACAAGAGCTCAGGGCCCATAGTTATAATGTCTGTGGACAAGGGCCTCTTGCTCATGCTTCCTGAGTCTCAAACACACCGTCTAGAATTCTAAACCAAAGGAAGACACGAAAACAGTGAAAGGACTTAGGCCACACTAGTCTAGAGCAGGGAGGGACAGCAACGGCCTGTGTGGTTTTAATCTGGCTTTATGCCACCACCTTTGGAGGTGGATGTATTTATCCACTGGATATTCATCTTTGGTCCCTATCAATGTATATGGCCTGGTGCTAGGATCCCTCTTTTTCAATGGGGTGTGCAGGGTCAGAGATAGCCATGGGAAAAGTTTTGTACCCCATAGAGAAGTCTGTAATACAAAGAATTTGGAAAGAATCAGACCAGAGGGGTAGAGAAATACTTTAAAGAGCTCTCCATTTATAGAACAGGCAACTCCGTAAGGAGTAGAATCTATTTTCTCAAGTAACTCCAGAACCTCCAGCAGACCTCCAGCCAGCATCTGACACATTATTTACTAGAAAAACATGCGGAGCTTAATCAGTGACAACTATACCAATAGAGACTTAACCTTGGCTGCTCAAATCCTAAGAGACTATTATTTATCATTAACTATTCTTTGCTGTAGATATGCCCTGTATACATCCACACTCGCTCCCTCCTGCCCCCGCCATTATCCATGACATGGTTTAGGAATCTACCTCCTTCCTTGAATCCCACTGATCTACTCTGGCCCTCACTGCTTCTCTACCACACTGTCTACCTCAGTGACATACGATACTCTTTCTCCTCCATTAGACCGTGGGCTCCTTGAGGGCAGGGCCAGTGCCTCCCACTAAGTCTCTACTGTTTGTTTGCCAAGGACAGTGTTGATCACACATGCTTGCTGGACCAGACTGGAGAAAAGACATACGCACTTTTCTATCACAGTGGATGACACAGATCTGTTCCTTCTTGGCTTCATTTGTCTCTGGTTAGGGTGCTAAGGGTCCACAGCAGAAATCTCTGGACCAAGGCAGAACGGTGAGAAGACACTGGGCCCCAACAGAAGGGGAGGTCTGGCCTCTCTTCACAAGTGGACGCCCCCCGGCGTCTTCACATCAGCCTCCTCCCGAGGTCCTATCCACTGAGAGCCCTTCCCACCCACCCACCTCCACACACACACACACACACACACACACACACACACACACACACACACACACACACACACACACACACACGTGGGGAAGCCGAGCTGCCTGGAGACTCGGACCCCAGGATGCAGATTACAAGTACCTAAGATGGGCTCAGTTGTCTTGGGGCTCCTTTCTGAGGTATTCACTTCCAAGAACTGTAGGAGTACCAGGTGCTCTAAGTAACTTGAGGAAAAGGAAAAGAAAGATAATAAAGCATTGAGAGCACAGATTCCAGCTGTATTGTTTGGGTCTGGATCTCGACCTTCCATTTAGTTAGCTGTGTGACCTTGGGCAATTGTGTACACTTCAGGGCCTCATCTGGAAGATGGAACACTTCATAGGATTGCTGTGCTGTTTGAATTACTTAATCTGTGTAAAGCATGGAGACCACTGTCTGGCCCATCGTGAATGTTCTCTGATTGTTAGCAACAGTCCCCATTATCTGAGAAATGAGGCTAAGGCTCCATGGGCCCCTCCCCTACAGGCTGGGGAAGGGGGAGGAGGGGAGAACAGGAGAGCCAAAAAGCCCTAACACACTGGTTCTCCAAATGTAGGGGGCTGCACACCTGGGAACTTGTTAGAAATGCAAATTTGGGACCCCTCCCTAGA
Source organism: Orcinus orca (assembly GCF_937001465.1). NCBI lineage: Eukaryota > Metazoa > Chordata > Mammalia > Artiodactyla > Delphinidae > Orcinus > Orcinus orca. Next base: position 155,551,904 of record NC_064560.1, on the reverse strand, counting down.
TCTACTGAATCGAAAACTTTGTGATTAAAAACCCCTCTGGGGGCGGCTTCCCTGGTGGCGCAGTGGTTGAGAGTCCGCCTGCTGATGCAGGGGACACAGGTTCGTGCCCCGGTCCGGGAAGATCCCACGTGCCGCGGAGCGGCTGGGCCCGTGAGCCATGGCTGCTGAGCCTGCGCGTCCGGAGCCTGTGCTCCGCAACGGGAGAGGCCACAACAGTCAGAGGCCCGCTTACCGCAAAAAAAAAAAAAAAAAAAAACCCTCTGGGCTTAAGTTTGAGAACCCCTGGTCAAAGGAACTAAGAGAAAATCGTAGCCTCCTTGGTTAAGGCAGCTCCAATTAATTTCCAGCTCCGGGATGACCAGCAAGTTAAGGCTGGTGTGAAACCAGGTGGGAAGACTAATTTCTTACCAGGAGGAGGGCTGAGAGGAATCAATTCAAAGGACAAAAGGAATCTTTTTTTTTTGCGGTACACGGGCCTCTCACTGTTGTGGCCTCTCCCGTTGCGGAGCACAGGCTCCGGACGCGCAGGCTCCGCGGCCATGGCTCACGGGCCCAGCCGCTCCGCAGCATGTGGGATCTTCCCGGACCGGGGCACGAACCCGTGTCCCCTGCATCGGCAGGCGGACTCTCAACCACCGTGCCACCAGGTAAGCCCAGGAATCTATTTTTAAGAGGAAGTTGCTGGATTAAAAAATTAACCAACAAATAAGCCAGCAAAATGCCATAATATTTCCAGGACAGGGCTGATCTCTCAAGTTTTCTATTCATAGCCATCTAGCCAGATAAAAGGAGTGATAGCGCCTTCTAAGGCTACATGGGGGAGCCACGATTTGGCCCATGTGGGTTTTAAAATTGTTGTCAGAACAAGAAACAAAGTCTGACCAGGCCTGGGATGGCTCATGAATACAAAGAAGGTGAAAATTCCTGTTTTAAAGCATTGTTACCATAGAATCACGCCTTCACAAGCCACCCCCTCATCTTCCCAGAGTTCTGTGCAGTCCCAAGGAGGAGGGTGGAGAGGGGTCTGCAGGAGACCCAGAGGAGCCTGGACCACAAAGCCAGGGCATTACCTCTAAACGGTTGCTTACCAGAGAGCCGTTCAGTGAAGAAGTTATCAACTCACGGGTCTGACAATGAACCACGAGACACATGCAGCAACAGGAGCAAAATTCTCTTGATTAGAGGATGATGATATTTTGCTGAGTTGGGGAGGGAGGGTGCAGACGCTCTACAGGTTGTATGGGGCTGAACACGTTACACTTGAACCAGATGTCAGGTGAAAAAGTTGTGAGTCGATGGGGTGATCACATAAGGGTTTGCTTCAACTCCTCCCTCTCCACTTTGTCCTCTGCCTTTTCTTTCCTCCTCTGGTGTCCACTGGGCACAGATCAGCACTATTGAGTGTCCAGCTGGGTATTGTGATGTCACCCAGAGTGGATGATGCCTGAGGAGACTAGCAGCCCCACCCTGTTTGGGGACACAGGCCTGATGTGAGCTCCCGTGACACCAAGCTCCCTGCATCTACCTGATCACATCTCACATCTCCTACATCTCCGGAAGTCCTTATCCTCCCCTCCCAAAACCAATATGGTGCTTCAGGGAAACTGAGGCACAGAGAAGCTCACCCAAGGTCAGGCAGCCATACGCTAGTATGGCCATGAACAGTGCCAGAGCTTCCTGACCGCTTGTCCACACCAGTCCAGGGGACCCGGCTGCCTTTTATAGAAAGTTTCCACACACCTTCTATTCCTAACTCCGATCACAACCATCGCCAGTCCGCATGCCTCGGAAGCACCAGCAGACTCTGTGTCACAGCCTTAGTAACGTGTCTCATTTAGGACCATGAGCACAACTTGTTTGCACGGGACACTGAATTCCTGATATTCTTCCTGGACTGCTTTTTTGTTTTTATTTCAAACACGGCTAACTACTCAGGCCTTTTATATATCAAGAACGCTGACTTAATTCTCCAAGAAAAATGAGCAGTTTTACCACACACAACTGTTCTTGGTCATCCCCAAGGTGCCAAGAATGTCAAGAGGTTGCAGTTTGAGGGTAGGAAGAATACTTTGTTCCTAATGGCCCATGGTGAGGCAGGACCCAACTAACAAGTATTTGTTTTTATTTTGCAAGCTAACAGTAACAGTACTGATAAAATGAAAGATAATCTAATAAATAATCTAATAAATATATATGTACATATACACGCACACATAAACACACATATATGTATTTTAAAGTTACCAGAATGTCTTGATTGAGATCTAAAATGGGTAGAGCCTTTGGAAGAAAAGGAAGCAAGACCCTCAGAATAAGATCTGCATGTGAAGGTGAAGAACAGATATATAACCTTCAGTACATGGCTTGCTCTACTCATCACTGAACAGATTCCAGTACCTAAATAAAGCCTCAGAAAGCACACATATGGGAAGAACTAGCTCATTTATAAAACAACTGATGGGCCAAGACAGGGAGCGCTCACCAGCCAATAAGGTGACTTGGTTTCTCAACACGACAGAAGAGCATTTTAACTGTGTAGTAAATAAAATAAAACTTCATTGTAAAAGAGCCCCAATGTCCCCCATGTGATCTGTCTTTGCTGCCTCCTCATGTGACCGGCCTCCCAATTTAGAGCGTAACCAACTCCCAATGACCTGTAATAACACCATTCCCAAATTAGAGCTCTCAATTTGACTTGGCCTCGGTCCCTCCCTCAAAGCAAAATAAAGCATCCGTTTTCTTTTTTTCACATTCATAATACTCTCCTTTTGGAGTTGCCAACTCAAACCCTGTTCCAGTCAGATTGAGCCCTTCCTCTATTTTTTTTTTTTTTCTGGTTAGCCAAAGAGCCTGATGGAAAAACACCAAGAGCAAAAACAAAAACAAAATCAGATGAAAATTCCAAGTAAGTGACATTCAGCTGGAAAAGCGATGATTCACATGCAAATAAAAATCTCCCTGAATTCACTGTTATATGACGCAAGCCCCTGGCTTCGACATAAAAAGGGCAGAATGAAATCACCCACAATTAAACTCACTGTGGAATACTGGAATTCTCTGGCTAGGCCTCCCCAATTAATGATAAGAAAACCCCCAACTGTAACAGAATGAAGCTAATTGTGCTGGATCCCAGGGCATCCCCACCTCAGCTGACATTCACTGTCGGATATTCCCCAATCCAGCTTTCTCCACCTTCCCTCAGCCCTGACCTGGACCAACATAGCCTACATGAAGATGGGGCTCCGGTCTCCCAGGGGCAGCCCTCCTTTCTGGGAAGACATCAGGGGATTGTGCTGAGAACCCTGGCCCTCTCACCCCCACTCACCACCCCCAGATGCTAGTGTGCAAGGGAGCTTTCTTAGGAGCTCTGGGGAGCTCTCCCCAAGACTAAACAGAGCCTTTTTCTGAGCTTCACAGCATCATCAGCCTCTGAGCTCAAGTCCAGCCAGAGATAGTGCAGCAAGTCACCTCCCCTGACTGATAAATAATTTACCATTTCACTTTCCCTTTTTTTCCAGGGGAAAGTTGGTCAGACACCACTTTCCTCTTCTCCAGATGGTTCCCTTAGGATGCACATGCCATCTGCCTGAGAATCACAGAATTCTGGAGATGGAAGGGCCCTCAGAGATTCTTTGGCCCTTCCTTTACTAGTTGTGGTCCTCCCACCTTTGTTCCTCCCTGATGGTCACCTGGGCTGAGCCTAGCCACGGGGAGCCCACTTCCACCATCAAAGAGAGCTAGAATTATCGAAGCCCTAATCCATCTCTCTGCAACTTCTTTCCATTCAACAAAGGTCAGTTTTTCTGAAACTACAGAGAATAAATCTACAGATACTTGTACGCTCGTGTTCATAGCAGCGTTATTCACAGTGACCAAAAGCAACCCCAGAATCCATCAATAGAGAATAGAGGATGGATAAACAAAATGTGGGCCATACATACAATGGAATATCATTCAGCCTCTAAAAGGAAGAAAATTCTGACACATGCTACAACATGAATGAATCTTGAAAACATTATGCTAAGTGTAAGAAGCCCCATACAGTAGACAAATATTGTATGATTCCACTGAAATGAGGTACCTAGAATAGGCAAATTCATAGAGACAGAAAGCAGAATAGTGGTTACCAGGGGTTCAGGGGAGGGAGGAAGGATGCTACTGTTTCAACTGTAAAGAGTTTGTGTTTGGGATGATGAAAAAGTTCTGGAAATGGAGAGTAGTGCTGGTAGCACAATATTATAAATATAATTCATGTAATAGAATGGCACACATAACTTTTAAAATGGCACATTTTATGTAATGTCTATTTTATTACAATGAAAAATATACAATAAAAAATCGACTTCCCCTATCACAAGATAGCCATCCCCCTAGATTTTCTTTTTCAGGCTAAAACTCCCCAGTTCCTTCTAATAAGCTTTTATTTTTGGGCCACACGGCACGTGGGATCTTAGTTCCCCAACCAGGGATCGAACCCACGTCCCTGCTGTAGAAGTACAGAGTCTCAGCCACTGGACCGCCAGGAAAGACCCATCATCTTTAGATAATATGATTTCTAGACCCCACGGCCTCCTGGCCACCATCCTCTTGGTCCAGGGTCCTCAGTGTCTCCCCAGGGTCTCCTTCAGAGGCACCCAGCTTAACCGCCAATCGAAAGGCTCACAGAACGGGCCCAAGGCCTGCCTGTTTTGGCTACCAGGACAGAAAGGTCTAGGTTCAAAACACATGACCTATCCCATCCCACCCACCTTGCGGCTGCTTCCCCAGGCCCAGATCCATTTCCCAGACAGCTGTGGGCAGCTGCGGCTGAGAAGTGAAACCAGCAGAGGCAACTGGCGGAGGGGTGGGAGTGGGGGCAGTATCCCAGCTGAGCACGCTCTGGCCTTTACACAGATCTCCCTCGTTTCTGTGGGTGTCTGGCAGATGGAAACGGGGCAGGCACAGGAGGCATTTCTCTCCAGGCACTCGGGGATGCCTCTTGTCAGCCACCCACCAGAACACACCAGCAGCCTGTGGCCAGCCTCACCGGGGGCTCAGCCACCCCGGCTAGACCAGCCTCGCTGGGCTTGAAGCACTCGCCCCTATCGGACCATCTGGAAAAGGTTTGAAAGTTTGAGGCAGGGAAAGTTCCCTTTTGCATTTTGAAGGATGTTGAAACTGAGCAGCCTGGGTGTTGGTCTGATTCCACAAGTGAGTAATCCATTTCCTGAAAGTAAACTGCTCACCCTTTGGAAGTGGACCAGAGATTTTGGGGTGCCATTTGAAGTGTCACTAGCTGGGTAAATATTTACTGACACAAGCCATGGAGCTTTTCTAGGAATGTCAGTTAATTTACTAAATTAATGACCCTTAAGGTGGCACCCTTAAAAAAAGTTAATTTGTCTTTTATAATGGGTGAGCAGTTTATGCCTGGGACGGGGTATTGGGGGAAGGGTGCTTCTCTGACTGCTTAGAATAACCACATATAAATTAAAACCAGGCCTGACTTTCAAGTCTCTACCTTCTAACTTTTCTCGACTCCTGATTTTCTATTAAAATCTGAGCCAGTGATGGGTTGACTTTGGAAAACTCTGTTTTCTCTGCCAATAATTTGCCTGGAGTTTCAAATGACAGGATTTGAAAAATCCCTTCTCTGTGAGTCTAGTGGCCTCGGGGATTCCCTACAGATCTCCTACATCCCCACTTATTCAAAGACTGTGCGCCTCTGGATATACCTGGAGACATGCCTCCCATGCTCCTGTGTGGAACAATTTAAACTTTAATCAGGTGGCTTGGGAAAGCCTTTTGCGTTGAAGAATAAAAAAGGTGATTTCTTTTTGGCTCAAATGATCACTTAAACAGTCCTCTCAAAGACTCCTGTGCCTCACGTTTCATGAAACAGGCAACCTGCAGGAAGTAATCTAAATTTTCTGATTAAAACTATGCAGACAGAGGAGTGTTTTTGGAGCTCTGCTGGAAGACGAGTGTGTGTGTGGTGGCCTCTGAGGTAGGAATAAAGCAAACTGAGAAGCGATTCTCAGTGGAAGAATCATAGAAGTTTACGAAGCTGATAGAGAAAAGGTCACTCTGGATTCCCAATCTCATGCTCATGCTCCCGCCAGCACTCGTCAACCTCTCTCAGAATGAGCCCTTTTAGTAACGAATTTAGGATCCATATGTGACTGTGTTGGGCTCAGGCATCACCGCCGCCACCCTCAGGGGCCTTCCTAGACAGAAATGGGGGTTTCTGTGACCCTGCCTGAACCCTGGAGTGGTCCTGCGCCTCCGACTGTGTTCTACCTCACAACCACTTGTGCCCGGGTTTTAGGCCAACCCTACAGTATCCTAGAATCAGATGCCATCTACCTGCTATTCCATCCCCATCAGGGGTACCCCGGGAGGGAGATGGCTGTGACTCCGAGAGACGACAGCTCTCCCCCAGTGTTCTGGGGCCTGAGCCTGTAAAGCCCAGAGCATCAGCACATACTTCCATCCATGGAGAACCAGGCAGGGCGCTCGCTTGGGTACACAGCTTCCCCCCGCAGGGCCCACCTTTAACAGCAGTGCACAGCGGCTGGCGACGGAAGAAAACGATATGCTGGCTGCCAAGAACACAGGCTTGGTGATCCAGGTAGCCGGCAATGCTGAAAACGGGGTTTTTCCTTGTTCATTCGTTTCCTTCCTTTCCAACAGGCCTATGTACTAGGTAGCCTGGCTTAAACAGAAGTCACCGAATGCCTGAAAAATAGGGCTGGCCTATCCTGTGAGTAGAGTGGAAATTTGCTCTTCCTTTATTCCCTTTTATGCTTTAATTTGGCACACATTTATTCTCCATTGCATTATCTTTCGTATTTATCTTTTGAAGAATGCAGCCACAGTCAGAGTACAGATCCGGAACAGAACATCATGGGATGTTGACTGTGTGCTGAGAAACTCCATCTTCAATACTTTTTGGAACGAAAGTAAATGCTTAAAATATAAGTGATGATCAGTAAGCATTAATATCAACAGGGTGACCAGGAGTTGGGAAATGTCAGAGAGATTCACAAGATGAGCCTTCAGTGGGATGTGTGCTGGGATGGGCACTGGATGAGAGCTAGGGGTCCACATACGGTGTGTGTCCCTTGGTTACCATGGGCACCAGCACTCAACAGCCCTCAGGAAACCACCTTATTCTATTTTTCTGTGACTCTCTCCTGTACAGCCCTGGCCTGGGAAGTGAAGAGGTCACAGAAGAGAGCAAATGGACTGAAACAGTAGAGACAGGAGGCCGACAGGGAACTGAACAAGCCCCAGCTACTTCTGCTGCTTTCCGAGTCCTGGGAATAGGTAGAACTTACAGACGTCTCTCCCTATAAACTCATACCTCAAGATTCTCCCATGCATGCGGCAGGCTCCCTACGACCTCAGACATTAAAGCCCATGTTGGGGGATGAGAACAGGGCTCCTTCTTCACCCAGGGATTCCTGAACCACACGCCCCTTTAATGGAATACCCACCTCAGGGGTATTCATAATATTCGCCCCTGCCCTCCCTGTAAGGCCAGTCCTGTGACCAACACTGGATGTCATGATAGCTCTCTTCGAGAGCTCTGCATTTCTTCTTAAAGTGGGGTATTGCATCCGTCATAAATCTTTTTCCATCATCTGGAGCAGTGGTCCATCACAACTTACTTCTACTGCCTGTCATTGGGGAGATTTCCAATTCCACTTTGTTTAAACGTAAGGGAACTGCTGAACTGGTCTCCCTGAATATTTTTCACTTGGGGTTCCATCAAAAAGTGACTAAAAGCTTTTCCAAAATCAGCGGTGCCCCACACACATAATGATCAACATGCACACATAATTACATTTACCTCCTCAACCTCTGGTTATGAATCTCTAACATCTGTGGAGGACTTTCTTTAAAAGTTGGAAAAATCTCTATCTAAACATTATCACATCTAATTTTCAAGACAAGTGTGACTAGGCAGGCGGTGAGAAGCTGAGGCTGGTGGAGGTGAAGCAATGCGCCCCAGGCCCTCTGTGCAGGCTTAATCCCCGCTCCCCAGCCCGGCGCTGCTGTCCTCTGGCCTCTCGCTGTGAGGCTAGGCTAAGGCTTGCTGGAAGAAGGTCTGCACCGCTAGGCCTGACCTGTTCACTGTTTTGTTAGTTCTTCTTACGAATGACTCTAAATGTCCTGGACGGACATCAGAAATTTAATAATAGTTTAAGCGCACATCCCAGCACGTCTCCAAAGCAATGGAGAATCAGATTCTAAAAGCAAATAAGACACTGCTTTATTCTCCTTTCTCTGGCTCTGCTGGCGGGGTGTGAGTGAGTTGGGTGTGTCGGGTGAGGGGAAAGAGCCTCCAGAACACACCATTATGATTATCTAACAATAACAACACTCTCACTGGCAGTGTCCACTGAAAAGATTAAGAGCATGAGGTTTCTTTTACTCTACATGGCCACAAGCTTCTGAAGTCAAAAACATAAAGTAAAAATATAAACTGCTTCATTAGGTCTCAGTGATGCTGGGTACTTTGATTGGGTTTTCTTCGAACTTCAACATGATGAACTGAAAAATGTGTTGGAACAGAAGTTTCTAGATCTTGTTTCAACTAAATCACTTTTCAATTTGCCAGAAAAGGATATTTAACAAATGTGGCTAAATTTAAGTAACTTAATTTAGTTAAGTTCCCCTTAAAATAACCCTATCAAAAAGTAATCATACACTAAAAAGGCCTCAATACCCGCATTACAACCCTAAATATCACCTCTGCTCACAGGCCGGGGACGAACACAACCCAAGTCTCTCAGCCACAGACCTCAAAATGACACCACCTTGGTAAGATGCAACTCCACGGCGGAAGCATTCAGAAGCGAGTGGTAGTTATTAAGGCCCAATTCTCCACGCATTGCCTTATTAAGTTTTCTTTTCTCAGAAGTAGCTATTTTTTGTCAAACTGAAAAGCTGGCAGTTGTATTAAGACTGTTACTCTTTCACTTGCACAGTTCTTATTCTACAGCTCCATAAAGCCTAAGAAAAGATTTCTGTCTAAAGAAATACACAGTGATGTCAGACATGCTGGTGAGGTTTCCCACCAAACAACATGGGAATGAGTGATGGTGAAGGACTGTGGAACCGTACACACACAAGGGAACGTGGCCCAGCGGGACTCTGAACACACACACTGTATCTTCTCTGGACACACACACACCTGTCCCACCATCTCTGCCTCCAAATCCTCCAGGTCACTATCCCATCCTGTCCTCCCTACCGCAGGTGGCAGACAAGATCCTCTTGTCAAATCCTGAAGGCTATCAAACAGAAAGCAGTACTTCCCCTCACACATTCTGAGAGATGGGTGGATCTGGTAAGGAGAAACAGGTGGAAGAGTTACCGTGTGGAAACCAGCAACACGAAACAGCTTGCTTGAAAGTTGTTTCCCAACTGCACACGGGGTCTCAGGGTCATAGCCTTAGGTATTCAGCCTAGGAATGTAATCTCTTGTGCCTCAGTTTCCTCATAAGGAAAAAAATACCCTTCCATCGCCAGCCACTTCCAAAGAATGACATGGCAAACATGATTTGTACATCTAAAGTCAGCATGAAGTGGAATGATAAGGCATTTGCTCTGAAAGTCCTTGTCTAAAGATCTTTACTCCTATGAGCTAAAAGCTTCACTCAGGCTCAGGCCTCAGGGTATACTCTGAAATCCAGCCTTTGCCTAGGACCCTGCATCATCTGGAAAGGGAAGAAAGTTTAAATGTTCTTCGTTGCACATTGGTATTTTTAGCACACTTAGAAAAGATTAGCCTGTAATTTTTCATGTAATTCATTTCTCATAATATTAGCACTTGTATTTTAAGAGCATATAGCAGGGACCTATTGTTAGAGAAGACAAGATTAGAATAAAATGGCTGAGTTATCAGGTATATTGCTCATTCTCTTCTGTTGCTGAAAATATCTCCTCAATGTCTACTTTCCAATTACCAGCGCCCAAATATTCCTGGTCCAATGGACTGTAGACATATAAGAATCCCCAAAGGCCAACTTTAAATATTTGACCTTCAGGGCTTCCCTGGTGGCGCAGTGGTTGAGAGTCCACCTGCCAAAGCAGGGGACACGGGTTCGTGCCCCGGTCCGGGAAGATCCCACGTGCCGCGGAGCGGCTGAGCCCGTGAGCCATGGCCGCGGAGCCTGCGCGTCCGGAGCCTGTGCTCTGCAACGGGAAAGGCCACAACAGTGAGAGGCCCGCGTACCGCAAAAAAAAAAAAAAAAAAAAAAAAATTGACCTTCAGTCCCAATCTCCAAGAATGATGGGCAGCTGGCTCATCTGTGAGTTTCCACAAAGTCCTACCAGTCTGTCAAACCCAAAATTCAAACCCAAGTCAGTAAAAAATAAGCGTTTGAGTATCTGTCTTCCTTGTTTCCCCCACTTCTTCCTGCTGCCTATTTTTTGTATTTTTAACTACTTTTAAATGTTACATAGCACAAAGAATGGGGAATGACACTTGAAAAATGTTTGGGGACAAGTTTGGGTCAAGCAGAAGGTAAAATAAAAGGTTGGGATTATCCAGGGTTTCAATCATCCATGTTCTCCCAGTAGACTGTATATTATATATATATATGTAAATAAATGTGCCACATGTACACACAATTATAGATAGGTAGGGAGACAGAGAGATAGAGGGATAGAGAGAATAAATGAATGATATTTGGCTGCAAGTCATTAGAGACAATTTAAAAAGAATTCAGATACTAGTATAAACCCCAGGAGACTAATTCAGTAGACAAAAATGCCCTTTCAACCAAATAGTTCCAACATATGAGAGAATTTCCTCCTTTCACCAAAGCCAAATATTTTACTGTGCTTTAAAAGACTAATTAAAACAACACTGTGGTATTCAAGCAAGCATGGGTTATGGAGAAGAACCTCCACTTCATGAGCAGACACTGAATCTATGGCAAGAGTTACGCAGTAGGACCAGAGACCTTGCTTTGTTTCATTAATATTCACACATCCACTTGGTAAGAACTGTAGCTTGGAGCTATGATTTCCATTACAAAGCCCCTGAAATGCCAGGAATGAGTCATGGCATTGTGCCTGGGCAGTGCACTGATTTTCTCCATTAACCAGGCGTACATACTGACAATTTCCAGGAGAAAAGCTGAATGAGTCAGTTTCAGGAATAAACCACATCAGAATGCTATGTGCGTGGGGGAGGTAGGGTAAGAAGAATGGCGTTTTTTGGTTATTGTTTTGTTCTCTTTAAATAGAAGCATTCATAAAATGTATTTCTCCAAAGATTGCCCAAAGCATAGATCCATCCAATTACAAGGATTCTAACACCCTGACCCGTTAGTTACCCAAACACTACGCAGTGTGGTAAAACTGCTAGGACCAGTGATAGCTCCTCAAGGACAATTCCACAGCCCCTCTCACACACACTGCACTACCTTTTGACCACTTCCAAACACCTTCTCTTGTCCTGACTTTTTCTTCTTCAGGTGTCTTCCACTAGCCAGCTTTCACAGAGAAATGGGAAGTTGCTAGAAGATAACAAGTTGGATAACAAAGTGGCCAGAATTCAAGCAGGTCATGGGCAGTGTTTCAGCAGGTACACACAGGCCTCTGGCTTCAGTGGGAAGCAAAATGCATAACGCAAGGCTCTAGACCACGGAGACCTCTTCTGCATCCTGGCATGCTCCCTCTTGCCACTCTAGCTAAGGAAATTGGAGTCCAGATATCTTTAGCTGTCCTCTGTCTTAAGAATAGCTTCCTAGGTTTAAGAGGTGAAGATCTAGAACACTGTCATCCTGGCTATCTATTAAGAAAATTTTTATTTGAGCGTATTTTGGGAAGCCCAGCAAGGTAGAAATATTGAAACTGAGAAGAATCACAATAAATGGAGAATTGTGAATACGCCAAAAGCACTTATAAAGCCAAAATGAGCAGTTAACGAACAAGGGTGATTACGAAGAGCCGGCCTATCTCTTTTCTAATAAGGACCTGCTGCAGCATTCAGGGGCTCCTTTGTCCAGGATTATACTCAGTTGTTCTACATCTTTCCTAGGACTGAGCCACAGGCTTGCTTTCTCTTTTTTTGGATTTGGCCTCCAATGTTTAGGCACGAGTCAGTACACAGATGAATAGATTAGCTGAGCTAATTTAAGGGAGCCCTACCATGGAAGGATTCTTTTTTAGCCCTCTATATTTAGGTTAAGGTTTGTGCCTGAGCAAGACGCTAACTGGAGGGCTGAATTTTCTAAACCGTGCAAGGGAGGAAACGCTTTTATGAGATCTTCCTAATAGACGACTCGCTTGTTCCCTGGGCTCTGATGTCCCCATAGCCACAGAGCCTTAAAACAGGCCAATTAAGGTGACCTCACTGATATTATGGGGTGACTCTAGCCTCGTTTTCATAAATGCAGTGAGCACACACTGTGTTGGGGAATCCTGGCTGGTAAACATCCCTGCCAGACAAAAGCTGATAAAACTGCATTTGATATGACAGCTTGATTGAATTGCTACCAGAAGCAATCACTGTGATTAAATCACAGAGTTCCTAAATCTTACAGTTGGTAACAAACTCAAGACTTTGAAGCTCTCCACTGCTGAAACATGAATTCGCATGTCCTCACCCAGTTGCTTAATCAGACCTAAAGCGTGGCTAAGGAATAAGTTTAAAGTTTGGCCCTCAAGCAAACACTTCAGAAAGATTCCGTGGCTTCCTGGGTATACAGTAAGCTGCTCTCCATGGTAGAGGACGCTGTGCCTTCTTTTAAAATCTCTTCCCATCCCATTGACTTGGGTGTCATTTGGGGCATGGCTACATCGATGCTAAGGGATATACCGCACTGTCACTATGACAATGTGTCAATGGATTTCCTTCTCATTTAAAGGCATCTGCAGAAAGGTAGACTCCATCTGTGTCCTGCTGGCAGAGACTAAACACCTGTATGGTAGAAACCAAGCCAGGATCCACTCAGTGTCAAACGGGCCTTTGGAGAACAGAATCAATTACCCACTGCCTTTTCTTTTGTTTCTCAAGTTTTAAGCAAGCTGCTGTTGCATTCTTACTTGTTTAGAGAATTTATATCCAAAAAGCAACCTAGAAGAGCAGCAAAACTCCTGCCCTTCTCTCCCTAAACATGGACTAGATTGACTTGGCAGCATCTTTGCTGCCACTGAATATATTAACTTCTTAAACGAGGCAAACCTCTTTCCAGGTTCTTCTCACTCTTTCTGCAGGGACATAAGCTTCCTTTGCATAACCTCTTCTTCCCATTGAAAAGAATGAGAACGCCATGCTTTAACATTTTGGCATTTCTTTTTGGATGCAAGTGGAATGCTAAAATGGATTTAGGTCCCAGTGGGGAGAAGTGAATGAATTTTTCACACGCCTCCCCTCCTTAACTGCATGTGCCCTAAGCATGGCTTTTTAAGACTCAGAGAATAGGTTGCCTGCTCACGTAGCATCGGAGCCTTCAGAACGCAGGGAAGAGTGGTCCCCGGAGTTAAGGTCTGAAAAAGAAAGCAATCCAGATCCATGGGCTGAGGTTTGAAGTTTAACAGTAATGGCTGTGACTGTTTACACAGACAGAAGACAGTTATTTGAGGGTGAAATTTGATCTACCTTTAGCCCAGCCAAAATGATGATCCGAGAGAAGCGTTACTCTATTTCTTCTTAGACTCAGCTGCTGAAGGGCCCGCACAGTGGCAGGGCTGCCAGGCGAGAGGCCGCTGCTTCTTCCCAAGGGCCACAGAGCCACCCACCCCCACCCCAGGGTCCAGGGCCCCACTGTAGAGCTTCCCCCAGTGATGCCTGGGCACCCTGACAGCAGGTGGGGATTCAATGGACTTCCCAAATGTTCCTTCTAAGCGGGCTATGAGGGTTAATGAAACCAGTCCAAACTTCAAGTGCTAAAAGCAACAGGCAGCCTGCTTTGCTGACACCATCACAAAACCCACAGTCAAGAACAAGACAGCCATTATTTCTTCACGGATCCTGAGGGAGCGTCTATTGCCTGTATTGTTTTCTAACTTTGGAAGCACTAAATAAGGATAACTTTTGGTTCAAGGTAGGAGACTGAATGTTTCTATGACCTCACTCTTTCTTACATAATACATTAATCAGGACCTTTAGGCCTAAGTTTGAAAGAGCCAAATTCTGCCTCTGGACATGTGCCACTCCCACTGAAGTTGATGTGACTTGGCCGTCAGACAGCTGGGGGCAAACTTCACTCTTCATCAGGGATGTGATGGATAAGCAGTGGTTTCCAAGAACAGAATACAATGCTCTGAGAAAGAGCCACCAGAGGAGGATGGAAAACATGCCTTTAAAGCTCACATCAGCAAACACTCCCCACCATTCCTGAATGTGCATGTCTACCTTCCTAGCTTGCAAGGGAACCTTTGAGCAATGGCCCCAGGCACCTCCCTGGAGATCATTCTAGATCTCAGGTGCACCACGGCTGCAGGCACAATGCAGCCTGGGCCAGAAGATCTCTCTTCCAACAGTTAATACGGTGATATTTCACTCTCAGTCACTTTGTGGGAAGATGCATAGCAGGTTTCAGAGCCACAGATGACTTTATAGTTGCACTTTATCATTTCATTGTTCCCACTTTACAGACAGACTTTTATGGAAATTGATCTGGATTTGGTACATATATAGATTTATCATGCTTTACCTTGTTCCAAAAAGAATTTTAAATGACTTACATGTGGTCTTAGGAACTGCTCCCACATCACCATAACACTTAAAAAACAATACAGTCGGCCCCGCTATCCACAGGTTCTGCAACCTCAGATTGGAATCTGCAGTTCCGGGACCCGAGGACACAGAGGGCTAACTGTATTATCCTCTTGTAACTTGGACGATTCCTTAAAAATTGAATGTAGCCTTTACACAGCTAAAGTTGAAAGCAAGTCAAACCTAAGGCATTCCAACCCTCCAATTTTTCACTTAAAAACAAATCCCAAGATGACAGGCATCCTCTCAGGGGCTCTGCGACTTTCTGCAGCCCTTTCTGAAGTCCTACTGACTCAGCTATGAGTGCGGAGAGGACGGGGCAGAGCGTGACAGATTCCATGCCCGCACAAAGCAAAACACCACAGATGACTGAAAACAAAGTACCCTGTGACTGGTTTTGATCATTCCCACCTCCCCGCCACCCTAGCAAAGAGAGTAAAGATGGCTGTGTGCATCCCGAGGCTTAAAAGAAATAAAACAACAACGAAACAGCTGACTATACGCTAAAGAAAAAAAATCTGTAATCCGAAAAGGAAGCAATATTTGGGGGCAATGTGTAATGTTTCCTGCCCTCACCCCCCTCCCCCAACCCTGCCATGCCTCTGCACCTCCCACCTCTTTGTCCCTGACTTTTAACTTCCTGCTGGGGCTCTGCTGCACATCCTCCCTGAGGTGTCAATTCAGGCCTGATAATCCAAGCTTCGATTTCACGGCCACTGGCATCTGGTTCATCGCCAGGTTCACTGGGACTGAGATGTGGAGACCCACCCTCAGACAGGTTCAGGTTCTGGCTTTCACGCACACTGAATTCTGGAAGACTGAGTACATTTCACATTTTCGGTAAAGTCCAAGGTTCCTGGCCTGACACTCAAGAGCCCCCATGGTCTCATCCCAAGCTGCCTTCCCCCTCTCTCACCTTCCCCAAGCCCGTGCCTCAGTGTGGACTCTGCCTTGGCTCATGCAACCCTCCATGTGGAAGAACACCACCCACCTTCCCTTGAAGGGTAAATCCACAGCTGTCCTTTGGCAAATTCATTTAACAAACACTAACAGGGGACTCGCTGTGTGCCAGGCGCTGTGCTAAGCACTTTACCTATCTCACTTAATCCTTGCCACAACCCTGAGAGGTAGGTACCATCGTTATCCCCATTTTAAAGATGAGGAAGCAGAAGCACAGAGATGTGACCTAGCCAAGCACTCAAGGAGCCGCAACCACGTAGCAAAATGCCAAGGTTCAAACCTGGTGATCCAACTCCAGAATCTGCGTTCTTAATGATGATGCTAGGCTGCCTCTTTCATAAAACCTGCATGTCCCAACTCCAGCTAACATTTCTCTCTCCTCCTAAATGCCATAGCCCTTTAGTGCTCTCTCTCTTACGGTCCTACCATTTTCTTCCTAACTTTCAAGATGTTTATGGGCGTTTCCTCTTTCCTGGTAGCAGGTAAGCTCCCTGAGGACAGAATCCATGTCTGATTCAACGTTGGCCCCTACAGTTCGCCCCCAAACCCTGCACATGCTCCGTGGGTGCCTGTCAACATTTCCGTGTTTGTAGGTAGAAGAGAGCAGACAAGGAGGGAAGAAGGGACCCACTCGGCTAAGGTATCCCCTGCTAGAGTGAGGAAACACCTCATTCTTTGTTTTCATCCCTATGTGGCTGTGATTTTTATGTTTACTTTGGTTGTTCTTTTTTTCCTTTTTGGCCGCACCGCGCAGCACGTGGGATTTTAGTTCCCTGACCAGGAATCGAACTCGCGCCCCCTGCATTGGAAGTGTGGAGTCTTAACCACTGGACCACCAGGGAGGTCCCTACTTTGGTTGTTTTTGGAGCAACTTCAGCTGCTGCAGTAGGGAAGGCAGGTAGTTTTGAAGACTAAAGCTGTGCGCCTTGTGCACGCGAGGCATCAGCAGTCAAGTTCCCCTTTGTTCTTCCCAAACGCACGAGCTGCTTATAGAGGCAGCGGTAATGACAGTGATGGCAAGATCAGCAATAACAACAACAAAAACTCCTATCAATTATCGTACACCCGTGCTAGGAACTTGCTATCCAGTGCTTGCAATCCTTTCAATAACCCTGCATCTAGGCCTTATCATCCTTATTTTACAGATGGGAACCGAGATTCAGAAAGGCTCACTCTTTTGGCCAAGGTTACAAGCTGGTAAACCATAGAGTACAGAGTCGTAAACCCAGCTCTGCTTCCCTTAGGGTTGATCTGGGCTCCTGCAGGAGCTACGAAGAGCAAGTCACCTGGCCTGTTCATTCCCTGCTTCCTGGACTCTCTCTGTGTTTTAGTCTTTTAGGTGAAAAGCTACCCTCACACATGCGCAGTTCTTGCAAGAAACCGGATGAACAGTAACCTACCTTCACATTGCTCAGAGAGCCCTTAATTATTAGGAACAGACAGGATCAGAGTCACGAAAATGTACCATGACATCTACAAGAGGGGGGTGCAGGTGGGGACGGGGGGCAAGGGATGGGACCAGACAGATTTGTTTGGAGTTAAAGAGGCAGAGAGAGAACTAAATGTTTTGTTCAGAAGAAAGAATAAATCACTTTTCATTAATCTATAAAGTTGTCTTAGTTGGGCCACAACAAACACTCAATGCGTTCAGAACTTCGCCACAAAATCATGTTACTGGTCTGGGGCATAAACAACTATTTTTCCTAATATAGGAAGAGCAGTGCTTTTCATCTCGCAGGGGCGGGGCAGGAGGGAATCCCTCAAAATACAGCACACACTTAAACATGGTTCTGCTCTGATTCATCACATCTGCAATAGTATTCAATTCACTTTAGGATTCTTGGTGCAAAATGTTCTTTAAACACTTGCGAAATCAGCTTTCCAATCTCCTAAGTGATAGGCTACTTCCCCTAATGTGCTCTTAAGCTCATGACAAGTTTAAGTTAGACTTTTCTGTGTGTGAGAAAAAAGTGGTGCTATCACAAGCAGAAATACTAACAGCTACTGGGGGTCGAGTTAAAAACCAACCACGTTGCAGCTCAGTATCAAAAAAAAACAAACAAGCCAATCCAAAAATGGGCAGAAGACCTAAATAGACATTTCTCCAAAGAAGATATACAGATTGCCAACAACACATGAAATGATGCTCAACATGACTAATCATTAGAGAAATGCAAATCAAAACTACAGTGAGGTATCACCTCATACCAGTCAGAATGGCCATCATCAAAAAGTCTACAAACAATAAATGCTGGAGAGGGTGTGGAGAAAAGGGAACCCTCTTGCACTGTTGGTGGGAATGTAAATTGATACAACCACTGTGGCGAACAGTATGAAGGTTCCTTAAGAAACTAAAAATAGAACTACCATATGACCCAGCAATCCCACTACTGGGCATATACCCTGAGAAAACCATAATTCAAAGAGAGTCATGTACCACAATGTTCACTGCAGCTCTATTTACAATAGCCAGGACATGGAAGCAACCTAAGTGTCCATCAACAGATGAATGGATAAAGAAGATGTGGCACATATATACAATGGAATATTACTCAGCCATAAACAGAAACGAAATTGAGTTATTTGTAGTGAGGTGGATGGACCTAGAGTCTGTCATACAGAGTGAAGTAAGTCAGAAAGAGAAAAACAAATACCGTATGCTAACACATATATATGGAATCTAAAGAAAAAAAATGGTTCTGATGAACTTAGGGGCAGGACAGGAATAAAGACGCAGATGTAGAGAATGGACTTGAGGACACGGGGAGGGGGAAGGGTAAGCTGGGACAAAGTGAGAGAGTGGCATGGACATATATACACTACCAAATGTAAAATAGATAGCTAGTGGGAAGCAGCTGCATAGCACAGGGAGATCAGCTCTGTGCTTTGTGACCACCTAGAGGGGTGGGATAGGGAGGGTGGGAGGGAGAAGCAAGAGGAAGGGGATATGGGGATATAAGCGTATGTATAGCTGATTCACTTTGTTATACAGCAGAAACTAACACCCCATTGTAAAGCAATTATACTCCAATAAAGATGTTAAAAAAAACCCAAAAACCAACCACATTAACAGTGGGCTTAAATAAAAGAGTCAAGGTCGCTTCTAACGATAAAAGCCCCCATTAAATATTCTTCATCTGCTTGTTTCGCTGAATTTGACATATAAGCTACTCATTTCTAGTCGTGGTGATTTCAAGTCTATGACTTTTTCTTTAAGAAAGCATTCCACGGAAAGCACACGTTCTAGAGCAGCGGTCCCCAACCTTTTTGGCAGCAGGGACCAGTTTCAGGGAAGACAATTTTTCCACGGACTGGAGGGGTGGGAGACGGTTCAGGCTGTAATGCGAGCGATGGGGAGCAGCCCAGGACCCAGGGGTTGGGGACCCCTGTTCTAGAAGGAGCCTCAGAGGAGAAAGTGGCAACCTTCCCCTCTCTAAGGGACTCTGAGTTGGGGGCATGTAGACTCCTTAACAGACCCTGGACTAAGTCTCCTATAATGAAGAGACTATAAGGAAGAAGATGTGGAGTTGTGTTTGGGGAGTTTCACAGTAATTACCTTGCAACAGGGATCCAGGCAGCAGCTACAGACTCAGCAGCCTGGCCACTGCCCTGGCTTGTAAGTGGTGCCTCTTTTCAGTTTAAATTAAAGGAAGATGAAACACAGCAGCCTAATCTAAATTTCCTCTGCTCAGTCATCTTGGACACTGAATTGAGCTCCCTGCTTCTTTCTGTATCCTTCCCTGTCTGTCAGTCCTCCCTGACCCTACAGGGGAACACGGTAGAGGAGGCGCACAGACTCGGGGGCCAGACTCCCCGGGTTCAGGTCCTGATAAGTGTCACTCACCAGCTCTGTGACCTTGGGCAAGTTACTTACCTCTCTTGCCTGTAAAATGGGGCTGATGATAACAGTACCTATTTCATAGGGATGTTATAGGGAGTAAACTAGAAAGGGGATTAAATTAAAACAAAATGCCTGTATATGTATAACTGATTCACTTTGCTGTGTACCTGAAACTAACACAACATTGTAAATCAACTATAACTATACTCCAATAAAAATTTTAGAGAAGAAAACAAAAGAGGGCTTCCCTGGTGGCGCAGTGGTTGAGAGTCTGCCTGCCGATGCAGGGGACGCGGGTTCGTGCCCCGGTCCGGGAAGATCCCATGTGCCGCGGAGTGGCTGGGCCCGTGAGCCATGGCCGCTGAGCCTGCGCGTCCGGAGCCTGTGCTCCACAACGGGACAGGCCACAACAGTGAGAGGCCCACGTACCGCAAAACACAAACAAACAAAAAAAAGAAAACAAAAGAAACTTAAATAAATAAAATTAAAATAGAAGTGCACGTCAGTGTTAGCTATTACTATTTTTTTCTTCCTCTCTTCTTTCATTTGCTTTCTTTCAACAAATAGTTACTGACTAGCCCCTAGATACAAGCCTCTACGCTGGACGCTATAAAGTCTGTGCCCTGCAAGGAAGGACAGAAGGTAAAAAGTTATCACAGGAAAAAAATCACCGGTCCGGGATTTGGGGAAACTGAACTCCAGCCCTAACACTGCCAGTAACTTCTTTATGGCTTTCTCGCCTGTGGACAAGATCCTTCTAGGGATCTTGACCAGAGAAAGGAATAGTATGCAGCCAGGCCTCATGTCATCTACCACGTCATCTGAGTGATTACACAGCCAGTACCACAAAAACTCAGAAGGAAGAGAAACGGTTTCTTGTCCAGCCAGTCACAGAAGGCAGCACAGGTTGCCAATCCGTGCTCGGCCCTGAAGGATGGGGCGGAAGTAGGGAGATGGAGATGAGGGCAGGCTGTTTCCGGTGGAGGAAGGCGCACGTGCAGGCGCACAGGAGTATTTAGGAACTAGGAAAGAGAATATTTCGGCTGTTGCTGAGAACTGGTTTGGGGAAAGCAGGAGCGAAGACACGCGAGGTCAGCTTTTGAAGGGCTGGTGCGTGAAAAAACAAGTGGCAGTTTTTGAAGAGCATGGTACGGTATGGGGAGATCCATCTGCTGGTGGCCACAGGAGGGAGCCGGGTGGAGAGAGAACAGCTGGAGGACAACTGCACCAAGAAGGCACAAGGACACAGGGTGAGGGGTGTCTGCAGCCTCGGGAGAGAGGGGGCCCCCATGGAGCAGCTGTCAGGTCCGGGGGGCTCTCTTAACCTCTCTTATCCACAGTTCTCTCGTGTTAACAAAATGATAACGCAGTGAAGTGTAAGCACAGTGCCTACACGTGGTAAGGACTCAGTAAACGTTACCTAGGAAATAAAGTGATGGATGTGAGAAAAACTGTCAGTGCAGAATTACTATTCACCTGGAAGTCACAGTTATTGGTGAAACAAATAGCAGGTGACAGTAAGAAAGAGGGGGACCATGGAGACTTCCTCCAAGTCACCAGCACAGTGGGCTGGGAGAAGATGACCAAGAGAGCAGGTCATCCAGCAGAATGACAGGATGTGGAGGCGTGGCATGCACCTTTCCTCGACTCTTCAATCAGAATGACCTGGGGTAGCAATACTGCAGTTGCCATGGAGACTAGGGAGAGGATAAAAGCCAATGCCCTTCCTGGCCCTGGAGCCCTGATCTCCACACATGGTCCCTGAGGAAGAGATGAGGGGTTCTACCCTCATCTCTCAGCACAAAGCCACTAATGATACCAGTCACAGATATCACTGCATCCCATAAGAAGACAGTAAGCATTATTGTTTCCATGTTCAAGGTGAGGAAATTGGGCTGAGGTCACTTGGTGAGCTGGTAACAGCTGAACCCGGAGCCTGGACTTTGTCTTGGACTTGAAAGCCTGTTCCCCTCCCAGCTGTTTCTCAGGCTGTTTTTACCCCATTCAGTCTTCACAAACAGATCTAAAACCATACTGCAAAATACAAGAGCATGAAATTGGAAATAAAATAGGTGCTTCTACATCTATTTGAAATCCCATTTATTTTTAATAACTACTGAGGGTAAGCTTTGTGTGATAGGTGAGAAGTTGGTTTAAATCTTGATTTATCTCTTGGTTGACTAGTAAAATATTGTCATTCTGCTCAAGTGAAGAGAAGGCCCATCGAAAATGTCACACTTATTTAGCTTTGCTTAAAACTAAGTGTACACCTCTGGGGCACTTTCTTCCAGGGTCTTAAGCACCTGTGATTTGCCAGCTTTTAGTCTGCTGGTATATTCCATTCCTCCACCATGTGGGGGCACATATGTGTCTGCAGGCCTATGGCAACCAAAAGGCTAGTGCTCACTCTGTCAATCACACAGAAGTTCTCATCTTAAGTGGGAATCATTTGTCCTTCTAGTTAAGTGCCTTTGACAATATACGCAATTTATAAATCAAAGGCATCTGGCTCTGAATGGAGGCTAATTACAACCACAGGAAAAATAATAAATACAAATGGGTTAGCAGGAGAGTCTCCAGTATGAGCAAAAACAATTACGTCAATTAGGCCTACCTTAACACGGAAGTTAATGAGAATATCAGGCCATCGATCAAGGACCTCACAAAGACATTTTTTAATTAAATCCACAAAGCATCGCTGTCCCTAGTACTTCCCATAGGTCCCTCCTTCCATTGATCTTGAGGGTCCCCTCTTGACCTCAGTGGCCCAGAACAACACTTCTGGGGTTTTCCCACAATCATCTGCTGCTTCTTATGCCTTATTCCACAGTTGGGGTAACCTCTAACTCTCTGTCTTGCTTAGTTACGGGGGACCTCGAGTCTCTCACCAGACTTAATCTAAGAGCCCAAAAGTCTCTCTTTTACTAGGTTTCACCTGAACAACAGTGGAAGCAATTTGTCTCTTAAACTCACTCCCTGAGCTTTAGGGTTCACACCCTGCCCAGTTGTGTCTTCTTATTGCGAGGAAAGAAAATCCACTATTACTCGAAGTAAGGAAAACAAGATTGCAGGTTGAGACAGCCCCTTTCTTCCAAAAGCCTGAAATGTCAGGTGAGGAGTTCTTTCAATCTGTTCAGAGTTCAGTCAGCACATTCTCGTTATTCTGGACACAGAAAATCCTCAGAAACCAGGGTCCATTATGTAGGGTCAGAGAGATGGACATGGATGACGATCAAACAGGAATTACTGAGGATTGAGGAAATCCAACCAATTTCACCTGGAGATCTCTGTGGCCATCCACCTTTTCCGCCATCTGCTCCAAATTTGGACCTATGCCCTGAGAAGCAAAAGAAAACTCCATCCATCTTAAAAGTCCACTCAGGTGAAATGCCATTAAATTGCATTATTGTCCAGAACTGCAGAGAGAAACATTTCTTTTCTAGTTTATCTGGCAGCCATCAGTTGTTCTTCATTACCTGGAGAGAAGCATCTGGTTTATGCTCTAGAATAAAATACCTCACAATCTATCAAAATCAAACCCCTAAGAGCTAATACTGAAAGGAAGGACGGCCTCTTACTTGTTGGAAGTGGGTGGATTCATGCTTTCCCACGAAGTTCATATTCTGGCGTACTTATCTTTGGGAGCCGCATTCCCTGGGTGAACAGGAACCCAATCGTCATACCCGTTTTATGATTTTAAGCATTCCACATTAGCATAAATTAAAGCACATTCATATGGCTTCTATTGTTCAAGACGACAACCACCTCACTGTAAAATATTATTCTTCCTGAGGTTCTCAGATACCTCTGTTAACATGTCCGGAATCCACAGGCATTCTCACATTTTTCCTGCAGTTGTTTGCGCTCTGATACAGAGTCTAGACACAGCACAGAAATAGAGGGAGGTCTTTCCACAATGTTTTTAGACCAAAGAGGATAAATAATGACTTAAAACACACTGGATTTTAGGACACTTCAAATAAGATTTCTTTCGCTATATCCTGATCTCACTTCATGAGAAATAGGTATATTCCTAAACCATCTAACGTAAGCCACATTGTAATAAATCAAAGCTCGTTATTTAAAGGAATTCCCTCTCCTTCTCTCTCTCTCTCTCTCTCTGCTGAGTTCACATAAATAAACATATATTCAAACCGTTTTAAGCCAAAGATCCTATCTTTCTTGGAACAAGTGCTTTGAAATATATTGTCGTTCAACTCCAAATGGTTTCTCCCCTATTTATTTCAGAGTTCTTTGACCTCAACTACATTTGCGTAGGGAGAGAGAAGTAGAAGGAAGAACAGGAGGTGGTCGAGAGGGGAGAGAGGAAGCAGGGGAGAGAGGATGGGAGACAGAAAGTGAGTGTGCTCCAGAGAGCTTGCGCAAAGGGTTCAGCCTACAGTTTCCCTCAATTAGCATGTGTCCTTGGATGCGGGTGCTAAAGGAGGTGTGTCTGCTCTCTCCTCAGCCTGGCTCAGCTCTCTTGTAAATCACATAGTGTAAGCATCTTGATATGCTCAGTAGACATGTATATTTTACACAACATGCCGCAACTAAAAAAGAAACTCTCTAATCCAACACATATAGTAGCTTGGATTGGGTTGACAATCTAAAAAAAAAAACTGGTTAAAGCATGGAATCATAAAAATGATACTCTTGTTATATATATCAACTGACATTTATTCATAGATATTTAAATATATGAGCGTACACTCATTCACAAATTTGGTACAGGAGCAATGCCTTGTCTTTGATGATGGGTCCAACTGTCTGGAATTCCCAATTGTCTTTCCTGTATAAACCAGAGATCTACTATGATTTTCAGGTTTAGTTTCTTAAAGAAGAAAACAACCCTCAAACAACTGAAAAGCAATCTGACTGGGGAAGCTGCCTAGATTTCTATAAAATTTCCCCTAATCTTTTAGAATTATCTTGTTTACACTTAGTTTGGCTACAGTTTGTTTTTTTTTTAAAATCAAATTCATCATTGACAAGTCTGTTCAAGACAACAGTATAGTTTTCATAGAAACACCTCTCCTTTTCACACTCATATATATCTGTTTACATAATATTTAGCTACATGTCCTCAATGGAAAAAGTACAACTGGCATAAACAGGTTTGGCAACAAGCAACTCTCAACTGGCTTCCAACTGAACTGACTGGAGGAGGAGGAGGGCCCACAAGAGAGCAGCTGACTACCCCAGCATGCCACAGACATCTGGCACTTGTCAGAGGGAAAAGAGCACAGCTTGATGGCCAAGTGGATCCAATGGGCTTCTCTGTACCTCATCAGAGGCTCAACCAAAGAAACAGCTAATGATCTATTCCAATAATGGAGGGGGGGAAATGACCAAGTTGGATCTAGGGAGGAACTGTAGGTCGGTCTCTAACTTGATGCCTTCCTAAGACTTTGAAGGATAATTTGGGCTTAATTTTTTTTTTTTTTTTTTGCCATTTGGAAGATGTATTTTTTTTTTTTTTGGTTTGCTTAATTTTTATCTTACAGACTATTGGATAAGCCTCCTCATAAGATGCAATGAGTAACACTGCTGTAAACAGGACAGAAAGAAAAAGTAGCTGTGCTTTTGGCTAAACAGAAAGAAAAATGAAAAGACAGGACATATATTATATAAGTATATAAATATATAAGTCTATACTATACAGGTATGTATATACTTTTAAATATATAGTATATTATATGTAAAAGTACATATACTATGTATTTTAAAGTATATGTATACTATATACTTTCTATAATATATACTATATACTTAAAAGTAACTATTGTATTTATATAAAAGTATATATGCTATATATTTTAAATACATATAATCTATTATATAAAATATACACACTTTAAAATATCTAGTATGTTATATATAAAAGTATATATGTTATATATTTTAAAGTATATATACCTGTCTATATATTATATGTAATATACTGCCTTTTAGTTATATACGTGTATATGTTGTATATATATAAGTGCATATACAGATGTCTATGGCATATACATTATGTGCGTGTGTGTATACTTATCTGATGGTGCTTTATGAGGTGTGGAGGTTCACACTGTATCTTAAGATCCTTTGACTGAAAACTTGAATCCCTAAAATTCCAGCTGGATTGAAAAATCGACTTAGTTGCCTTGGTTCAGTACTTCAGATCTCAGTCTATCATTTTACTCATCATTGCTACTATACAGGGTTTGGATAAAAATATTCTGGATGAAAAGTATCTGAGGCTGAATCCAGTCTCAGTGTTGAGGAGTGAAAGCCCTTAATCGTCCATCCTGGCTAATTCCACTTCGCAATACTTGCAGCTGTGAGGGATGGTATATTTAAAGGGGTTTTATTTAGCTCTGGAGTTTTATTTATTTATGATTTATTATTTACATCCTGCCTACTTCCATGAAGGATTTGAGGCAGCGTGGCTCTTCAGTTAAGCCCGTCCTAAATCAGTTCAGTCACTTCTCCGTCATACTGCTACGTCCAACTTCAATGAGTAGTTTTCCCAGTGTGATCAATTAACTCGGACCCCTGTGGTCCGGGCCTTCCACTGAGCAACAAAGGCGGAGCATTTGCAGAGTCTGTGACCTTTGGTTTGCTGCCCAGTGCAGGAAGCCGCCCCAGCAGCACAGGAAATCCTGGACGAACTTCCCAGGGCATCCCCTTTGGTGGCCAAACCTCTCTGGGGGATGCATGGAGTGTGGAGACCCACAGGGTTGTCAGCAGCTCCACATCCTGTGTGGAGGGAGCAGAAAAGTGGTTTCAGGATCCTCCCTGCTGAGAATGTAGGGTATCAGTAAGTGTCCCAACCAGTAGGGGTCTCCACCGATATGTTCTATGATCACACACCCTTCCGTGTGAAGCAAGAGAATGGGTAAAGCCTTGACCCTGGCTCCACTCTGTCACGTCTCTGACTAAATGGTATAAACGCTTACACAGAAATTTTTAAATAGCCATGATAAAAATGGATACTGCCAGGGAAGGTGGCAGGTCTCTTGTGAACTGTGAGACAGTTCTCAACCATGACATGTCTCAAATGCATCTCCATAGGCTGTGGAGATACTCATCCCCTCAGCCCTCGAGCAGTCAGGGACGGCCCAGGGTAGCTGGGTGACCCCAGCGTGCTGAACAAATGTTAGCACTTTCTCACATGTCTGGGCACATAAGGGATTGAGAACCAGCCACAGCCATGTGGAACTGCAATCCTAAACATCTCTCTCTTGTACAGAGCCAGAGATAAGATGGATGCTACATTCCCAAGTGTCATTAATACTTCCTTGCCTGATTCCTCACCTATGATATCAGGCCTTCACAAGCACCCTGTGAGCAAGGCATCCCCAATTTACAGGTATGCAAACTGAGCCTCAGAAAAGCCAAGCAACTTGCCCAGAGCCATCGTTTTCAAAGCATCAGACTGGCCCAGTTCTGCTCATTCTCTACTTCCTGCACAGTGTGTAGGACATGCCCAGCCACGAGTTGCACCTAATTCCCCAATCTGACCTCTCTTCTAGCGAATAATCTTAAAAGATTATTCGTTAAGATTAATCTTAACGAATAAAATTAAGAGTGGGAATCAAAAATGAAAAGTAAGGACATTATGCTGGGAAGAGTTCTTTGGAGGAAGCCTGTGAAGATGGACTGACCCTCATTTGGAGACTGAGTGGACACCACAGTGGGAGCATCACAAATGGCGGAGAGGGAAGGCAATACTGGGTGAGGAGGAGATTCTTCTTGTTGGGCAGGCTGTGATAGGGCCATGGCAACCCAGAGCAGGGTGTCATACAAGCTTTTGGAAATGTGGGTCTGAGGCTTGGGATAGGGGGTATCTAAAGATGGGACTTGGCAGTCATTTGCTCAGAGAAGAAAGGCTGAAACTTTGGGGCTGGCTAAGGCCTGGCAGGAGAATATAGCCCAGATCCAGACCATGTGGGGTGTCGCTGAGCCTCTGTGAGAGGTCTGGGAGCTCTGCAGCTCCAGGTTAAAATTTCTAATGAATTAGAAAACAGATAGTTACACCTTCCCTTTAAGCACCTTTCACATCTATTTCGTGGGATTCAATGTAAGAAAATTCTTGACCTCAAGATCCTAGAATCTAAAGCTGAGCTGGGCTGTTAAGGGTATCTTTACCCCGCAGAGCCTCAGCTCCTGGGATGAACGGAACAGTCTTCAGACTATCCACGTCTACCAAATTGTAAAATAGAACCCAAAGAGGACATTCGCATGCCCAAGGTATAGATGGGAAAAAGGCTGGCTCTTCATTGCCTGATTTCAAGTCTTCATATGAAGTTTCTTGACATTGTCACTTACTGCACATGGCTGACTTGGCCTACAGGTGCAGCTGGCCCCTAGGAAGGAGCTGGTGGTCATTTTACATGGCTGCACCACTGCAGAGGATGGACAGGTGCCCATGCCTTAGTAGAGAACCCAGCACAACTTTGACAGCAAGATTGCAACACTCTCTACAAAATATCTTGACCACAAAACTAGAAATAGTACTTCCAGCTGACCTCAACTCTCCCCCTCTGAAAACCTAGCATCTGACTTCTCAACTGGCAATGAACAAGCAAGACCAACAGCCCAATCACATTGCTAATTCTAGCTGCCTTGGAAAATAAGGAAGGGGTCAGGGAGGAAATCTGTGCTTACAGGGATGGGAACACAACAGAGTAGTGAGGAAAAGTATCTATGTGAACTGATAGTGTTACTTACAGAAGGAAAGTTTTACAAACTTATGGTTACCAAAGGGGAAAGGGGTGGGGGACGGATAAATTAGCAGGTTGGGATTAACGTATATACACTACTGTATATAAAATAGATAATCATGGGCTTCCCTGGTGGTGCAGTGGTTGAGAGTCCGCCTGCCGATGCAGGGGACATGGGTTCGTGCCCCTGTCCGGGAGGATCCCACGTGCCGCGGAGCGGCTGGGCCCGTGAGCCATGGCCGCTGAGCCTGCGCATCCGGAGCCTGTGCTCCGCAACGGGAGAGGCCACAACAGTGAGAGGCCCGCGTACCGCAAAAAAAAAAAAAAAGATAACCATCAAGGACCTACTGTATAGCACAGGGAACTATACTCAATATTTTGTAATAACCTATAAGGGAAAAGAATCTGAAAAAGAATATATACAACTGAATCACTGTGCTGTACACCCAAAACTAACACAACATTGTGAATCAACTATACTTCAAACAAAAAAAAAAGAGAGAAGGATTAGCTGATTATCAGTTTTAGTTTCTCATTACGCCACAGATAGGTGGTAAGTGGATTAGTTTGCTTCAGTGGCCAATGTACCTGAAATATTTTATAGTAAAATATTTTAATGGCTAAAACTTGTAATTTATCACTGTAAGTTTAGTGAGGAAATTGAAAAATGATCACACTACAGGTGCTAAACACATCTATAGATTAGATGGAATGCATGCATTCCTATAAAAGGCATGCTGAATACCAGTCAATCTGGCACTGACTCCCCCTGGAAAATAGTTGTTAAGTTTCTCCAGAGGATGGAGAAATGGAATATAATCAGGTTATTTGTCACCTTGCCCTGTGGGCTTAGCAAAATATGAGGAAGCACATGGAAAGCTAGTCACAGAATCAGCTTTACAATTATTTTTGCTACTTATTTTAAAGCACATCTACACAAGTGTCTCAGCATCACTCGCTATCTTAGCAGACAGGTTCATGCCCATCTGGTATGTCAAGAGCTACCACCTCCAGATAAGGCAAGTTCAAACTCAAGGGGGAAAGTCCGGGAAACAGTGATCTATGGAAGAGACCCAGACAGGAGTCCACCGCACTGAGAACAGAAGCCTCTCCAAAAGTGCACGCTGGGAAGAGAAGACTTGACAGCTTCAGATCAGAGTATCTCTCCATGTCAGCGGGGAACAGTACACAGTGGAAAACAATCTAGACAGTGTGACACGATATGAACATCTACTGAAATGGTGAAGGGTAAAAACCGAAACCAAAGGTTGCCAGAGAGTGGAATTCTACAGTAAGGAAAGTTAAAGGGTAAGAATCTACCCAATTCTGCCCATCTAATTTGTATTCATTTTTCCATGTCCACTAGCTTCCTCAATAATATTCATTATAATAATAATACGTACGTATTGATCATTTATTATATGCCAAACAGTCCTAAACACTTCCCATGTATCAACTCCTCTCCTCATCAAAGCAAACCTATGAGGCAAATTCTATTAATAACTCCATTTTACAGATGACAACACTGAAGCAGAGAGGTCAAATAAATTACCCAATGTCACACACCTAGTAAGAGGTAAAGCCTGGATTTCCAGACATTTTGGCTCCAGAGCCTTTGCACCTAACCACTCTGCTTTACTGTCTCTCAACGAGGAGGAATGTCCAAAGGAGAGAAAAAAAAAAAACGGCAGTGAATACAATGGGCTCCCTAAATTGCTGGAATAAATTCAGTCTACCAGTTCCTGCTACTCTGAGTCTGTCGTCCCCGAGGAAAGTGGACGCCGTGATTGCCCTCTCCGACACTAGCATCCATCCCCCCTCACCCCCACTGTAGGGAGGACATAGGATTTGGGCAGACTGATTCCTTGATGTGGTCTCTGAAAAAGCGTATCTTCTACATGTAAAGCAACAAGCCGGCATTTTTGTTTATGGATCAGCCTCCTCTGAACTTGGGAAGTGTAAGTCTTCCCAGATCATCCATGAGGTAACTGATCAAATCAACCTTCAAAGCTGAAGATCAGACCTCAGTCTACAAAGAAAAGAAGCAAAGAAAAGCAGTGTCCCTCGAAGCCCAACCTGAAATAGTCATTCTAATGAATAGCCTAATTCACTTCTCCAAGAGAGAATAAAAATAAACACCATTTACTGAACACTTCCTATTACTGAGGAGCTATTTCACAGGCCATCTTCCTCGTGCATTCTTCTGTGCTCTCCCCGGAGAGGGGGCAGGGGTCTACTAGCCATGGAGTGAAGGCTGGCGGTTCCCAAGTATCACAGGTCAACACTGCTTCTAGGACAAAATTTATACTGGCCTGTGGTTTAATAAGAAAAATTTGGACAACCCAATACGAGTTTTTCTGGAAGCTCTATGTGTGTGGTATAGAAGACTCTCCTTTATTCTGAGATTATATTCTTCCTACTTCTGGTGCTGAAATATCTTTTCTTTTATGAAAAGATTATAACATTATATGACAATTTTTCTACTGCTGTTTTTAATATCCTTACTTCCCAAGATGAAAGCTAACAACCCTATACTGAGCTTCCTGAATTTTAAAAAAAAAAATTGTTGTTAGATCATAAAATACCAAAGTGTAGGGTTGCTAGCCCGGGGGCTGACATCCTGGGTTTTGCTTGACCTCAACCACAGAGAAAATTTAGAAGACAAGGAGACAATTGGGTGGCTGGAATGTCCCCTGTGCTGATGTCTTCCCTGCTAAGCTCCTAGCTGACCTCCAGTTACTCCCTTAGTCCCCCGTGGCTGCTACCAATAGGGTTTCCCTATCCTTCCTGGCCAAGCTGATGTGCTGGGCAGAGTTCAGGACACAGCTTTAACTGTGGTTTCCTGATTAGCAGAGAGACTCCAGTTAGGCAGGAAGGAGTTCAAGCTTGAATATTATATGTCATAGTCATCAACCAGTTCTTAGGAATGAATACATCAACAGAAATGACCTGGAGCAAAAGAGTATTCCTGAGAAAATCCCCAACAACTCAGAGAGAGACACTTGTCACTGCACTTCATCTTTTGTGTCTTCTTTTGACAAGAAAGTGACACATTTAAGACTCAGTTACTCTAAAATGTCATTTAAGCCAAACAATATTTGAGAAGGTTAATGGTGATTGAGAGAAATGAGTGCTAACAGGAACCAGACAAAACATCTACACGACTTCCTGGCTAAGGAAGAGCGTGATGAGAAGAGACCCCAAAACAGGAGTCAGGAAATGGGGTAGTTGAGTGGTTCTGCCGTTAGATTGCCTTAGAATCTTAGGAGAAACCGTTCTCAGGTCTTCTACTTCCTCACCTGCGAAATAAGATGGCTGGTCACTCTGCATCCTAAAATTCCCTGATTCTGTTCATTGTCTGGAGAAAAGAACAAAGTACCTTCATGTGTCAAGAAGGATTGTGAGAAATGATACTGAAAAACACCTTGAAGGTAAAGTGGAAAGTTCCTCAGGGGTCTCAAGGCCCTGATCAGACACCGATGAAAGATGAGCCCCAGGAACACCTCCAGAGGGGTTCTTCCCGGAACAAGCTTCCAATCAGAGCCAAGAAATGAAGAATAGTGCCTGTATGGCTGAGACCAAGAGAGAGAAGGTAAGGAAGAGAGCAGGAAGCAAATAGGAGGGAAAGAAACACAGAAAAAGCAAAGGCCTAAAATAAGTGGGATCCTATGAGTATCAAAGAGCATGTGAGGAGAGAGCACAGATGAGTACAACTCTGTAAGAGGTTGATAGCATATGGGGGAGGAGTGGAGAGGAAAGAAGAGAAAGCTGAAAATACAGACAGGGCAGAAGAGCAGAGGGAGAGCAAAGAAAGAAGGAAAAAAGATAATCAAGACCTCTGCCTCTCGTTTTGAATACAAGTAGAATTTCTTAACTCTCCCATCACCCATTCATCAAAAAAAGTCACCGGATGTGAGGTCCCAGGGCATCCTGCCAAATTAAGTAGAGAAAAGTTGCACCCTTAAAGAGAACAAGATAGTATCATTTTCTGTAATTCAGTGCACGCAGAGGCAGCCCATCCACACACAGATATGGAAGAAAAAGTCCACAAAGGGTCCATAGCCTTAAAAAAGAAAAAAAAGATTCTGGCCTAAGCTATCCAGAAATAGAACATTTTGATTACAAAATAAAAACTAGGTCAATAAGATAATGGACATGATTTAAATGAAAATCACAGCATTTGTAATGGGCTAAAAATGGTATCAATATTACTGCAGAGAAGGAATATAATTAAATGTATTTTTAAACAGCAGCTCTCCGACCCAGCCCTACAAATCCCAGACCGCCACCAGTATTTCTCCACCTCATCGCAGAGGAATGTGCTGGCATGCCACAAGTTGGTCTGAAGAATGCAGAGTTTCCTACTACTTTAGAAGATCCCAAATGACACTGGTGAGCTACATTCTTTCACTCGTAGATCACTGTGATTCATTTATAAAGCAAAGAAATGGAAAGGTTAGAGATCTGACCATTTCATTCTTTTACCATTTTGACTATATGGCCAGGAAATATGCAATGGAGGTCTGACTGCCACAGTTCTCTCTGGTCCACTGAAACCAGGAGAATTCCAGATCATCATATGAGGTGGTTATAGATCTAAGAGTTTAGCACAGGCTAGGAATTAAGATAAAGGGTAGAAGTGTAAATTTCTGGTTTTCTTTCTACAATTTGCGGTGTGAACTTGCAGAGAACTTTAACTCCTGAGTATAATTTACCTTCTAAACCCTCACATGGAAGGAAGGAGGCAAAAAGGAGCAAGATGAATTAGCCGGAAGGAATAATGTTCTGGACAGTGAGGACAATTACCACAATAAGCACACAAAAGTCCTTGGGCATTTCCTCCGATGTCTATACAGAAGCCAAGTCCTAGGACTCCGTTTATGAGGAAATATCGATGGCCCTTCCAAATCTGGGAGGCCTTCAGAGGTCAAATAAAGATTAAGTTGAATATATTACCACTCTGGAATATATATGTATACACATATAATGTACGGTATTCCTTATTTAAGGATATTACATCAATATTTATATCATGGATATCTCAAATAAGCTATCAGCATGACTACATATACATATTAATCATCCAGAAGAGATTATTTACAAAATCTCTTTGTGGGTAGTGCATTTCTACTTTGAAAAAGAATCAACTCTTTAATATGCTTAAACTCCAACATACCAATTTAGTTGCAAGGCATTCATCCATCCTTAGAAAGCATAAGCTTACCTCCCATAAGGAAAATCTGTTAAATGACAACTGAACTTGTCAAACAAAAGAAGAGTAGAGAACTTAGTCATTTTATGTTACAACTCATATAACTGAACTTCCTCAGGGCAATTAAGTATGTGTGTAAAATATCATTAAGGTAGTGTCCACTTCACCCCCTCTTTACCTTGAGCCTTATAATAAAAGGCATTTCAATAAGCAGTGAGTTGACAGATATCACAGCCATGATATGTCACTTTCTGTAAGTGACGTAGGAGCTCTAAAGGGGATGCTGAGTATTCTGAGTCAAGTGAAATAAGTCACTATAATAGGTCTTGAGGAATTCTAAACCAAGAGAAAGGCCAAAAATTTAAGGATCATCTGAGCTCATCCTATCACGCTCAGGGTTGTTCTTATTTATAGTTCCTCCCTATCACCAGGGCCTCTAAACCTTGAAACGGAAATAGTGAAGCACAAGTATGGCAAGGGTTGCTGCAGACAGGGGAAACTTCTGCGATATCCAGAAAGCACGGAGCTCAGTTTTTCAGATGAAAAGCACTCGGTATCGGTTTTAACTCTGACCTTCCACGACCTCAGTCTGGAGATCCTGATAGGGATGAAAGAAAAGAACTAAAAGGCCAAGCAAGTAAAAACTACAGAAAGAATGCTCAGTGCAGGCATATGACATGGGCACGCCTCTCTCTGTTCCGTGAGTCTGGTGGGGGGAAAATGGATGATTTATAGGGGAAGGGAAGGAGGATGACAAAATAAACTCTTGACAAAGAGGATAAAAGCTTATGCTGGGAAAAGGCATCGCAGTCATTTGCACTCTCATGGGATGAACTTGGTCTAGCGGTGACATGGGCATTCTGGCTTCTCAGTGGGGAGGAACCAGCTGGGGCCTGGGGAAACTGGTGTTTTGGGAGAAACAGCTGCTTGAGCGCGAGTGTCGGAAGGAAGTCCTCTTCCCTACTGCCAACCCACAAGACACAGAACTGTAATCCAGTCGCAGGAGCTACTATAATGAGACAAAGGGGGACAAGATTGAGTCAGTGCTGATTAGTGCCCCAAGAGTTTGACAATGGGACCGTGCCAACAAATGCAAGAAGGGAAAACACCAGCCAGCAACAGGGGGATCCTCATCTAACAACAGGACTTGGGGAAGGAATTCTAATTTTATCTATTTAAGCAACTATTAATTACTTATACAGGTTTAGGAACAGGATGAACTGGTGAGTCAATAAGGGATGTAAAGGTTTCTCTATAAACAATATGTAAACCCTCTATTCCAAGTCTTTTATCTGATAAAAGTTGTGAGTCTGACGGATTTAATTCACTTTCATTCACTTCTGTCAACTTGTCAGTGAACTACTAGAGAGGAGGTCAGTAGGAAGACAAGAAACCTCTCTCTAGAACAATCATCCCCTCAGTAAGAGTTCTCGATAACCGCTCCCATTACCCTATTTGTACGTTATAAGCCAGTAAGCATAATAGAAAACCTTCTCCTCCTTTTTAATAGCTATTCTTTCCAATGGCTAAAAGTCTGAATGGACTAGGAACTAATACCGAGTATATCAACACTGGCCATTTTAATGGGAAAAAATATGAAATATATATATTCATGTACATGGAAATCCTACATTATAAAAGCAGGCAAGATGATTATGTGTGACAAATACTCACAGTCAAATGAGAAAAAGTAGAAAAAAGTTCCCCTTTCTAAACTAATCTTTTGCCAGTGTACAATTCCCCTAAATTCTGACATTTATGCTTGCTTCAAAAAACAATTTAAGTCAACACTTCCCACTCTGTTATTCTACCCTGAGGCATAAAAATTTTATTCAATAGCCTAAAAATGCTCTCATGCACAAGGAGCAGGCAAAAACTGACTTGCACCATGACAAAGTCAAGCTATAGCCTGACTTCTACCCCGTCCTTGTGCTGGCACCAAACTAACCTTGAGTTCTGCTTGCCCACTCTCTCTCCCTCTCTTCCCCCTTCCCTGAGAACCATACCAAAGCCTCCCAGCGGTGATCGCCACCACACTACGCCAGTGTCTTCAAAACACCTTCTCTGTTTCAACAACATCACAGTCAGAATTACACGTTCCTCTCCTGCTCAACACCTCCATCCCAAAACAGGACCCTACGAATTCCTAAAACCTCTGTCCCACTCTTCTTTTTCTCATTGATTCTTTTTTTTTTAACATCTTTATTGGAGTATAATTGCTTTACTTTGTTGTGTTAGTTTCTGCTTTATAACAAAGTGAATCAGCTATACATATACATATATCCCCATATCTCTTCCCTCTTGCGTCTCCCTCCCACCCTCCCTATCCCACCCCTCTAGGTGGTCACAAACCACCGAGCTGATCTCCCTGTGCCATGCGGCTGCTTCCCACTAGCTATCTATTTTACATTTGGTAGTGTATATATGTCCATGCCACTCTCTCACTTCGTCCCAGCTTACCCTTCTCCCGCTGTGTCATCAAGTCCATTCTCTACGTCTGTGTCTTTATTCCTGTCCTGCCCCTAGGTGAGTCAGAACCATTTATTTTTTTAGATTCCATATATATGTGTTAGCGTACGGTATTTATTTTTCTCTTTCTGACTTACTTCACTCTGTATGACAGTCTCTAGGTCCATCCACCTCACGACAAATAACTCAGTTTCGTTTCTTTTTATGACTAATATTCCATTGTATATACGTGCCACATCTTCTTTATCCGTTCATCTGTCGATGAACACTTAGGTTGTTTCCATGTTCTGGCTATTGTAAACAGTGCTGCAATGAACATTGTGGTACACGACTCTTTTTGAGTTACTGTTTTCTCAGGGTATATGCCCAGTAGTGGGATTGCTGGGTCGTATGGTAGTTCTACTTTTAGTTTTTTAAGGAACCTCCATACTGTTCTCCATAGTGGTTGTATCAATTTACATTCCCACCAACAGTGTAAAAGGGTTCCCTTTTCTCCATACCCTCTCCAGCATTTATGGTTTGTTGATTTTTTTGATGATGGCCATTCTGACCGGTGTGTTGTGATACCTCACTGCAGTTTTCATTTGCATTTCTCTAACGATTAGTGATGTTGGGCATCCTTTCATGTGTTTGTTGGCAATCGGTATATCTACTTTGGAGAAATGTCTATTTAGGTCTTCTGCCCAGTTTTGCATTGGGTTGTTTGTTTTTTTCATATTGAGCTGCATGAGCTGTTTGTATATTTTGGAGATTAATCCTTTGTCAGTTGCTTTGTTTGCAAATATTTTCTCCCCTTCTGAGGGTTGTCTTTTCATCTTGTTTATGGTTTCCTTTGCTGTGCAAAAGCTTTTAAGTTTCATTAGGTCCCATTTGTTTATTTTTGTCTTTATTTCCATTTCTCTAGGAGGTGGGTCAAAAAGGATCTTGCAGGCTTCCTTGGTGGTGCAGTGGTTGAGAGTCCACCTGCCGATGCAGGGGGCACGGGTTCGTGCCCCGGTCCGGGAAGATCCCACATGCCGCAGAGAGGCTGGGCCCGTGAGCCATGGCCGCAGAGCCTGCACGTCCGGAGCCTATGCTCCTCAATGGGAGAGGCCACAACAGTGAGAGGCCTGCATACCGCAAAAAAAAAAAAGGGTCTTGCTATGATTTATGTCATAGAATGTTCTGCCTATGTTTTCCTCTAGGAGTTTGATAGTGTCTGGCCTTACAGTTACGTCTTTAATCCATTTTGAGTTTATTTTTGTGTATGGTGTTAGGGAGTGTTCTAATTTCACTCTTTTACATGTAGCTGTCCAGTTTTCCCAGCACCACTTATTGAAGAGGCTGTCTTTTCTCCACTGTATATTCTTTTTTTAAAAATAATTTTATTTATTTATTTTTGGCTGCGTTGGGTCTTCATTGCTGCGTGCGGGCCTTCTCCAGTTGCGTGAGCAGGAGGCTACTCTTTGTTGCAGTGCGTGGGCTTCTCATTGCAGTGGCTTCTCTTGCTGTGGAGCACCAGCTCTAGTCGTGTGGGCTTCAGCAATTTTGGCTCGCGGGCTCAGGAGTTGTGGCACATGGTCTCAAGAGTGCAGGCCCAGTAGCTGTGGCGGACGGGCCCAGCTGCTGTGAGGCATGTGGGATCTTCCCAGGTCAGGGCTCGAACCAGTGTCCCCTGCATCCGCAGGCGGACCCTCAACCACTGCACCACCAGGGAAGCCCCTCCACTGTATATTCTTGCCTCCTTTATCAAAGGTAAGGTGACTGGACTTCCCTGGTGGCGCAGTGGTTGAGAGTCTGCCTGCCGATGCAGGGGACACGGGTTCGTGCCCCGGTCCGGGAAGATCCCACATGCTGCGGAGCCGCTTGGCCCGTGAGCCATGGCCGCAGAGCCTGCGTGTCCGGAGCCTGTGCTCTGCAATGGGAGAGACCACAACAGTGAGAGGCCCGTGTGCTGTTAAAAAAAAAAAAAAAAAAAAAGATAAGGTGACCATATATGCGTGGGTTTATCTCTGGGCTTTCTATCCTGTTCCATTGATCTATATTTCTGTTTTTGTGCCAGTACCATACTGTCTTGATTACTGTAGCTTTGTAGTATAGTCTGAAGTCAGGGAGCCTGATTCCTCCAGCTCTGTTTTTCTTTCTCAAGATTGCTTTGGCTATTCGGGGTCTTCTGTGTTTCCATACAAATTGTGAAATTTTTTGTTCTAGTTCTGTGAAAAATGCCATTGGTAGTTTGATAGGGATTGCTCTGTATCTGTAGATTGCTTTGGGTAGTACAGTCATTTTCACAATGTTGATTTTCCCAATCCAAGAACATCGTATATCTCTCCATCTCTGTGTATCAACTTTAATTTCTTTCATCAGTCTCTTATAGTTTTCTGCATACAGGTCTTTTATCTCCTTAGGTAGGTTTATTCCTAGGTATTGTATTCTTTTTGTTGCAGTGGTAAATGGGAGTGTTTCCTTAATTTCCCTTTCAGATTTTTCATCATTAGTATATAGGAATGCAAGAGATTTCTGTGCATTAATTTTTTATCCTGCTACTTTATCAACTTCATTGATTAGCTCTAGTAGTTTTCTGGTAGCATCTTCAGGATTCTCTATGTATAGTATCATGTCATCTGCAAACACTGACAGTTTTACTTCTTCTTTTCTGATTTGGATTCCTTTTATTTCTTTTTCTTCTCTGATTACTGTGGCTAAAACTTCCAAAACTATATTGAATAATAGTGGTGAGAGTGGGCAACCTTGTCTTGTTCCTGATCTTAGTGGAAATGGTTTCAATTTTTCACCACTGAGAATGATGTTGGCTGTGGGTTTGTCACATATGGCCTTTATTATGTTGAGGTAAGTTCCCTCTATGCCTACTTTCTGGAGAGTTTTTATCATAAATGGGTGTTGAATTTTTTCAAAAGCTTTTCTGTGTCTATTGAGATGATCATATGGTTTTTCTCCTTCAATTTGTTAATATGGTGTATCACATTTATTAATTTGCATATATTGAAAAATCCTTGCGTTCCTGGGATAAACCTCACTTGATCAGGGTGTATGATCCTTTTAATGTGCTGTTGGATTCTGGTTGCTAGTATTTTGTGGAGGATTTTTGCATCTATGTTCATCAGTGATATTGGCCTGTAGTTCTCATTTGTTGTGACATCTTTGTCTGGTTTTGGTATCAGGGTGATGGTGGCCTCATAGAATGAGTTTGGGAGTGTTCCTCCCTCTGCTGGTGTTAGCTCTTCTGTAAATGTGTGATAGAATTCGCCTGTGAAGCCATCTGGTCCTGGGCTTTTGTTTGTTGGAAGATTTTTAATCACAGTCTCAATTTCAGTGCTTGTGATTGGTCTGTTTATATTTTCTATTTTATCCTGGTTCAGTCTCAGAAGGTTGTGCTTTTCTAAGAATTTGTCCATTTCTTCCAGGTTGTCCATTTTATTGGCATATAGTTACTTGTAGTAATCTCTCATGATCCTTTGTATTTCTGCAGTGTCAGTTGTTACTTCTCCTTTTTCATTTCTAATTCTGTTTATTTGAGTCTTCTCCCTTATTTTCTTGATTAGTCTGGCTAATGGTTTATCAGTTTTGTTTATCTTCTCAAAGAACAAGCTTTTAGTTTTATTGATATTTGCTATCATTTCCTTCATTTCTTTTTCATTTATTTCTGACCTGATCTTTATTTGTTTCCTTCTGCTAACATTGGATTTTTTTGTTCTTCTTTCTCTAATTTACTTAGGTGTAAGGTTAGGTTGTTTATTTGAGATGTTTCTTGTTTCTTGAGGTAGGATTTTATTGGTATAAACTTCCCTTTTAGAACTGCTTTGGCTGCATCCCATAGGTTTTGGGTTGTCGTGTTTTCATTGTCATTTTTTTCTAGTTATTTTTTGATTTCCTCTTTGATTTCTTCAGTGATCTCTTAGTTATTTAGTAGTGCATTGTTTAGCCTCCATGTGTTTGTATTTTTTACAGTTTTTTTCCTGTGATTGATACCTAGTCTCATGGCGTTGAGGTGGGAAAGGATACCTGATATGATTTCAATTTTCTTAAATTTACCAAGGCTTGATTTGTGACCCAAGGTATGATCTATCCTGGAGAATGTTCCATGAGCACTTGATAAGAAAGTGTATTCTGTTGTTTTTGGATGGAATGTCCTATAAATATCAGGTAAATCCATCTAGTTGAATGTGCCATTTAAAGGTTGTGTTTCCTTATTTATCTTCATTTTGGATGATCTGTCCATTGGTGAAAGTGGGGTGTTAAAGTCCCCTACTATGATTGTGTTACCGTCGATTTCCCCTTTTATGGCTGTTAACCTTATGTATTGAGGTGCTCCTATGTTGGGTGCATAAATATTTACAATTGTTATATCTTCTTCTTGGATCGATCCCTTGATCATTATGTAGTGTCCCTCTTTGTCTCTTGTAATAGTCTTTATTTTAAAGTCTATTATGTCTGATATGAGAATTGCTACTCCAGCTTTCTTTTGGTTTCCATTTGCATGAAATATCTTTTTCCATCCCCTTAATTTTAGTCTGTATGTGTCTCTAGGTCTGAAGTGGGTCTCTTGCAGACAGCAAATATATGGGTCTTGTTTTTGTATCCATTCAGGCAATCTGTGTCTTTTGGTGGGACCATTTAGTCCATTTACGTTTAAGGTAATTATCGATATGTATATTCCTATTCCCATTTTCTTAATTGTTTTGAGTTTGTTATAGTAGGTCTTTTCCTTCTCTTGTGTTTCCTGCCTAGAGAAGCTCCTTTAGCCTTTGTCGTAAAGCTGGTTTGGTAGTGCTGAATTCTCTTAGCTTTTGCTTGTCTGTAAAGGTTTTAATTCCTCCATCGAATCTGAATGAGATCCTTGCTGGGTAGAGTAATCTTGCTTGTAGGTTTTTCCCATTCATTATATAAAATATGTCCTGCCACTCCCTTCTGGCTTGTAGAGTCTGCTGAAAGATCAGCTGTTAACATTATGGGGATTCCCTTGTATGTTATTTGTTGCTTTCCTCTTGCTGCTTTCAGTATTTTTTCTTTGTATTTAATTTTTGATAGTTTGATTAATTTGTGTCTTGGCGTTTTTCTCCTTGGATTTATCCTGTAAGGGACTCTCTGTTCTTCCTGGACTTGATTCACTATCTCCTTTCTCATATTAGGGAGGTTTTCAACTATAATCTCTTCAAATATTTTCTTCATCCCTTTCTTTTTCTCTTCTTCTTCTGGGACCCCTATAATTTGAATGTTGGTGCATTTAATGTTGTCCCAAAGGTCTCTGTGACTGTCCTCAACTCTTTTCATCCTTTTTTCTTTATTCTGTTCTGTGGTAGTTATTTCCACTATTTTATCTTCCAGGTCAATTATCCGTTCTTCTGCCTCAGTTATTCTGCTATTAATTCCTTCTAGAGAATTTTTAATTTCATTTATTGTGTTGTTCATCATTGTTTGTTTGCTCTTTAGTTGTTCTAGGTCCTTGTTAAACATTTCTTG
The DNA here is from genome assembly GCF_937001465.1 of Orcinus orca. Classification (NCBI taxonomy): domain Eukaryota; kingdom Metazoa; phylum Chordata; class Mammalia; order Artiodactyla; family Delphinidae; genus Orcinus; species Orcinus orca. The sequence continues at coordinate 155,510,529 of NC_064560.1, read as the reverse complement.
TATTTTCTCCATTCTATTTCCAAGATTTTGGATTACCTTTACTATCATTACTCTGAATTCCTTTTCAGGTAGACTGCCTATTTCTTCTTCATTTGTTTAGTCTGCTGGGTTTTTACCTTGCTCCTTCATCTGCTGCATATTTCTCTGTCTTCCCATTTTGCTTAACTTACTGTGTTTGGGGGTCTCCTTTTTGCAGGCTGCAGGTTCGTAGTTCCTGTTGTTTTTGGTGTCTGCTCCCAGTGGATAAGGTTGGTTCAGTGGGTTGTGTAGGCTTCCTGGTGGAAGAGACTGGTGCCTGTGTTCTGGTGGATGAGACTGGATCTTGTCTTTCTGGTGGGCAGGACCGCATCCGCTGGTGTGTTTTGGGGTGTCTGTGATATTAGCCTGATTTTAGGCAGCCTCTCTGCTAATGGGTGGGGTTGTGTTCCTGTCTTGCTAGTTGTTTGGTGTGGGGTGTCCAGCACTGGAGCTTGCTGGTAATTGAGTGGAGCTGGGTCTTAGCGTTGAGACAGAGTTGTCTGGGAGAGTTCTCACTGATTGATATTATGTGGGGCCAGGAGGACTCTGGTGGTCCAATGTCCTGAACTCGGCTCTCCCACCTCAGAGGCTCAGGCCTGACAGCTGGCCGGAGCACCAAGACCCTTTTGGGAAGTCTGCGGTCTTCTGTCAGTGTTTAGTAGGTGTTCTGTAGGAGTTGTTCCACATGTAGATGTATTTTTCATGTATTTGTGGGGAGGAAGGTGATCTCCACATCTTACTCCTCCACCATCTGGAAGCTCCTCCTGGTTAAGTCTTAAAATGTGTGGGTTTCTAGCCTCCAAAGAAACTTTTAAAATTCGCGGGCACCCGTCCTGTCACGGAGTCACCTGAGGGCCAGGCGTCCTGTCGGGGGCTCCTCTCCTTGGTCCCGGAGACGCCTGAGGGGCGGCCTCCTGTCAGGGGCTTCCCTGTCAGGTGCAGTCGCCTGAGGTCCGGGTGTCGGGTCTGAGTCATGCGGGGTGCTGGGGTACTCACCTCCTCTGCTCCACAGCTCAGCATCAGGGGGTTCAGCCAGCGTCTGTGGCCCAGCTTACAGCTTCCACCCAGATTTACATCTGGGACCCAGGTTTACGACTTGGGGGGGGGTGTTTACGTCTCCCACTCTTGAATACTCTTGTCAGTCAGCTTCTCTTCCTCTCTTCTGGCTCCTCCCTTCCCCTAAAAACCTTAATAAACCACAACTCATCAAATCATGAGACAACTCCAGGATCACAAGTTCAACTGCCCACTTGACAGCCCCACTAGGATGTCTCATAGGCATCTCTAGCTTAATATGTCCAGAACTGAATTCTTGATTTTGGTTATAAACCCCCAGTATTCCTTCCATGGTCCCCATCTCAATAAACGGTACCACTCACTTAGCGCAAAAGCTTAGAATCACCTCCAACTCCTCTCTGTCTCTCACACCACATATTTCCTCTAACAACAAATTCTGTTGATTCTGCCTTGAAAAATTATCTCCGGAACCCACCCACTTGTCTCCACATCCACCATTGTTATGCTGGTCCAAGACATCAGCATCTCTCACCTGGAATACTGGAGTAACCTACCTGAGCTCCCCGGTTCTACACTTACTCTTTCACTAAAGTGTATTCTCTGTACCACATTCAGAGTGGTCATTTACAAAGTCCAATGAAATCATTGTTATCAAACTTTCCCAAAGGCTTCCCATCACACTTAGAATAGAATACAATCCAAAGTTTTACATGGACCGTACGGCTCCTGGTAGCCCCATAGCCTATAAGCCTATGCCTCTAACTTCATTTCCTACCACACTTTGCCTCACTCACTCCACTCCAGTCACTGATTTTGCTACTATTTTTTAAACGCTGTACAATAACTCTGAATGTTTTCTATGCACATGGATTAAATATTATCACTATGCAAATGTTAAATCTATTTATCCATCTACCAACCTGCTTCTCAGATATAGCCTCAGGATACATACTCTGTTTATAAGGCATCTCAAGCTAGATGTCCCTCTGCCAACAGAAATTAGTGCAGAAAGGAGCTGTTTTTCCATCACCAGGCTGGAAGCCTTGAAGTAGCTGCCAGCCTCCACTGTACTTCAACCCACAGTCAGTCAGCTGCCAAATCCTGCCACGTTCCCCACCACAGAAGTCCCGGTCGGCCCGTCCCTCTTGTTCCCTCTATTCAGTCTTGTGCCTGCCCCACTCATCTCATGTCTGAAATCCCACACCTCCTCCAGTTGCCCCTTTGCTTCCTCATATTGCTGTAATAAGTGTCCTTCCAGAGGGCTGACAAGGGCTTCTCTCTACACTCAAGTTTAGGTCCATGCATCTCAGCCTCAATTCCTGCCTCCTATGACTTAATCCTTCTACTGCCTTCTACTGTCCCTATGCTCTCCAGTATGATAGCCACTAGCCACATGTGGCTATTTATGTTTCAATTAATTCAAATTTAATAAAACTAAAAATTCAACTCCTCAGCTGAGCTAGTCACAGTTCAGGTGCTCAGTGGCCACATGTGACTGGTGGGCACCCTGTCAAACAGCACAGTTATTCAATTAATTGAATATTAATTCAGTTTATATCTTTTTCAATGCTTGCTCAGCTGTTACGCCCTTACTATCTGCTCAATAAGGTTTACTACTTTAGACTGAATGCTCTTGGGGGCAGGGCCAATATTTAATGATGCCAAGCATAGAGAGCTCTTTAAAAAGTACGTTTTAATAAGGGTAATAGCATAGTGGGAAAGCACTTAGGCTTTGGAATTACCCTGCATCTGAGTTCCTTTTCTGCCACTTGCTAGCCAGGGACCTTGGGTAAGTTATTTAATCCCTCATCATTCTTGGTTTAAGCATCTGTAAAATAGAGAAAATAATAACTGTCTTCCTCATAGGGTTGTTGTGATAATCAAATGAGATCAGACCTGTTCATCTCTTAACAATGTTTGATACATGACGACCACTCGCTTGTGTCAGCTGCTGCTGCTGCTATCAGTTATTTTCAATAGTTGTAAACAAAATAAACTTCAATACTTGAGGAAGTTGGAAGAAAGATGAAAGAGAAATCCTGAATACAATTGCTCTTCTTAGAGAGTCAAATGAATATCTTCACATACAATGTGATGGATATTACTTAAATATCAAACTGTGGAAAATATGTATCAGAGTAACATAAATTTGAACACTTCCATTCTGCTTCTTGTATAAAAGCTGCATAGAGTTTCCAGTTCTTTGGAAAATTTATTTCAGGGACAGTGGAACCTTGCTTGGCAAGTGAAACAACTTTCCATTACTTAAATGCAAGAAGGATGATTTCATTTTAAAAGTGAAATGTGGAAAGTGGTTAAATGGGCAGGATATAACTAATCATACTAGTCTTTTTAAAAATCTGAAAAACAAAACAATAATAGAGAGAAGAAAGACTTACAATTGAAAGCACATGTGGGTATTATTTTATACTGAGTGCTTAAAGGTTCATCATCGCAGTGAACAAATAAAGTGGGTACACACATTCCATGCATCTGGAGCATTAAGATCTCTCTCCCTGTCTTCAGTAGCTGAAATTCAGATGTGGGCCCTGAATGTGGGGTAGCTCAAGCAGAGAAGCCTTTCGTTAGGCCTCCTCTTGGACAGGTAGTATTAAAAGATCTTCAACTAGCTCTCCCCTGTATAATTGAAGGATTTGGATTCAGCCTCCCTCACTAAAACTTGACTTTCTGATGTGAAAATTAATGAAGTCATTAATGACACTGAACAGAACCCAGGAAGCAGGGACTCCTGTGGCTCTAAGGCACCAGCAAGCTAAGCTGGGTCATGTAGAGGAAGCTAACCCTGGAACCATGCATTCTATCTACACAGAGAATGGAGTCAAAATCATACAGCCCCAAATCGCACGATTCAATTTACTTGGACTTCAGAGGAAGAGTTACTGATTTACAATGAGACACAGAGTAACAATACAAAGGATGGAGTACTGCAAGTAATTTAGGAAAGCCCCCAACACTTCTTTACTTTTGATCATTGTGAAAAACAAAAGAATCACAGAATTATGTAACAAAATCCTACCAGCTATACGAAAAACAAAAAAGATACAGGAAATCCTCTCCAGAGGTTTTTCAAAACATAATACTTCTTAACAGTCAAAACTCATTTAGAGGGAAATGGAGAAGTATCCTGGATTCTCAAAACCTGAATCACCATGAGAAAGTTTTTTTAAGTAAGAATGCCTTAAATGACTTTTGTTGTCATTTTTTAAAAGACCTAAAACAAAAGGAAAGCTTATTTTAATACTTTGATGCTTCCATAATGTTGACAGTTATATTTTCTCAATTCTAATATAATATATTTTCCAGCAGAGTGCCTTATTCTTTTCAGTGGAAGGAAATAAAATTCAATATGCATAAATTTAAAGTCTTGTGCTTTTTTACAAACAAACAGGTTTTGTTTGAAATTTTTTTTTTACCAAGTGCATACAGTCACATATTGTTTTTATAATTAAGATAATTTAAAGAAACTAGCAGAGTCTTTTATAAATTCACATAAAAGAATATAGTTGTATTCTTTTATATGCAATAGAGTTGCATAGTTGTATATATAGAGCTAATTTCTAATGCTAGTTATGTCTGGGCAGTGGAACTGGGGGTTCCACTGGGGGTTGGGAGGCAGAGAAATAAGACTATTACTTTTTCTTATATTTCTTTTTAACATCTTTATTGGAGTATAATTGCTTTACAATGGTGTGTTAGTTTCTGCTTTATAACAAAGTGAATCAGCTATATGTATACATATATCCCCATATCTCCTCCCTCTTGCTTCTCCCTCCCACCCTCCCTATCCCACCCCTCTAGGTGGTCACAAAGCACCGAGCTGATCTCCCTGTGCTATGCGGCTGCTTCCCAATAGCTATCTATTTTACATTTGGTAAAGACTATTACTTTTTCACTTTAAATCCTTGAGGCCTATTCAAATTTATTTTTGTACCTATTTTGTATAATTCTTTTAACTGTCCTAGTTAGAAATCAAATAAGTTAACTTGAAAATAATTAATCCATATTATTGGACCATTAACCTTTTGTATCCATTTCACTGACTGTTACTTAATAACTCTAGGTAGCATTTTCAGCTAACTTTTCCTACAATTTGAGTATGGGATCACCAGATGACAGAGGCTCTCAACTGGTACAACTCAGTCAAGTTGCAAATGAAGAAGCTGAGATCCAGAGAGGTTAAAGGATTTGCCCATTGCTTCAAACTGCCTGACTCTGGAGGCAAGGCTCACCCTCAGCTCTTGGGCTTTTTGGTTTATGCTCCTTCTTTATCATATCGTGTTGCCCATCACAGGTTCTACAGCACCACTCATGGGTTAATCGAAGGTCTGAATCATAATCATGAAGTTACTACATTGTTAACAGAAACATAACTCCTCTACAACTAAAGTTGTACACTGTAATTAAACCCTGAGCTTAAGGATGGCCTTGTGCAGAGGACCTGTATGCAGGCAGTGATGGGAGGACTTAAGATCAGGGATTCAGCAGTTTTCTGCCTGAATCTGACTCCTCCACTTCCTAACTGTGTGACTAACTGCATGTAACCTCTTTTTTTTTTTTAATGAATGGTTCGTTTATTTATTTTTTTTTTGGCCGCTCCATGCAGCATGAGGGCTCTTAGTTCCCTGACCAGGAATCGAACCTGTGCCCCCTGCAGTGGAAGCATGGAGTCTTAACCACTGGACTGCCAGGGAAGTCCCTGCATGCCACCTCTTATGCCTTCTTTTTCTCATCTGTAATATCGTAATAAAAAACAGTATCTACCGGGCTTCCCTGGTGGCGCAGTGGTTGAGAGCCCGCCTGCGGATGCAGGGGACACGGGTTCACGCCCCGGTCCGGGAAGATCCCACATGCCGCGGAGCGGCTGGGCCCGTGAGCCATGGCTGCTGAGCCTGCGCGTCCGGAGCCTGTGCTCCGCAACGGGAGAGGCCACAGCAGTGAGAGGCCTGCGTACTGCAAAAAAAAAACCAAAAAACAAAAAACAATATCTGCCTACTTAATGGAATTGTGAGGACTAAATGAAATCGTTTATGTCAAGTACCTAGCCAAATGCCTGGTATATAATAGGTGCTCAATAAAAGTTAATCATCACTCAAAATTTAAATTCATAAACTAGGTATAATTTAGAACCTTCCACACTAATTCCTGTTTTCAATCTATTACAACCATAGCCTCTTCCCCCAAATTTGATTAGAAGTGCTCATCTTTGAGAAGATCTGCGTTTACCACAAGTTAGTAACCTCAGAAAAGGCACACCTCCCTGTCTCATTCTTCCCAGCAGTGGGACAGAGAAGCTCGAATTTAATAAATATGTGTGAAAACTCTACAGAATGGTAAATTTTTCTAAACAGAAGACATACTTTGTTTTTAGCCACCCCCACATCATGGCTGGTCATTATGGTTTGCTCTCAAGTCTCCAGATCACCCAACCGACCTCTGACTGTGTCCCCAGCTCGCCACCAAAATGAGAGCTTGTCCTAATAGGTCTCTCGTGGGCCTGCCTGCTTTCCCAGCGCTGTGTGAAGCCTCTTCCCTGGGCACCCCCCACCCCATCCATTAGAGCTCTTCTTTTCTCCTTCCCACTGGTGGAGAGGGCTCTTTTCTCTAAGCCAAAAGTGAAAAACAAAAAACAAACAAACAAAAAACCTGTGACTCATTTCTTTTCAATTCTGGAGAAGGCAGTTTTCAACTATTCTCTTCAGTAAAGAAGAAGTCAAATCCCTGTGACCTCCTTAACAAAAACACTCTTTGAAGGCACAACAGAATAAGCAATAACTGACAATTTAAACATACCTGGAATACTTTGCCACACAGACTTCTCTGAGTGTCTATAACACCACAAAACTTCAAACAGCATACCAATCCCTGCCTACCTGCTTAAAGGGAAATTAAACTTTCTAAGCCCATTGTCAAGGCATTTCAGGGATATTTTAAAATGCTTTCTGGATATGATAACAACAACCTATTGAGAGCTCCGGCTGTAAATCTTCGGGCCTAAGGAGACTTCTTAGCTCCAGGCTGGTACTTCCATTAAAGGGCAGACATTTGCCAACGTCTGGTTTAGCAACAAAGTCAAAGGAGCAGCTTTGGGTTTTGAAACCAAACAATCATGGGTGTGAGGCATGCACTTGCTGTGACCAACAACTGGGTTGAGAAGAAGGTTCACAGCCAATTCATTTGCGTGGAGTTAGACCAATAACAGCTTACTCAGTGAGTTTCACAATTAGGGCAAACAATTCTGAAGGGTGTATTCCTTTTTTCCCTTTCCTATTGTTCTTCTTTTTCAAAATCAGATTTGTTGAAGAGGAGTAGAAGTAAAGTCAACAGAGCAGGGGATGCAGTTCTTTTTTATAAATTAAGATATAACGGACATATAACATTTTATTCGTTTCAGTTATACTACATAATGATTTAGTATGTAGTATAACTGACATACACACACAGGGAAATAGTCACCACAATAAGTTTAGTTAATATCCATCACCACACATAGTAACAATTTTTTTCTTGCTCTGAGAACTTTTGAGATCCACTCTCTTAGCATCTTTCTGATATACAATACAATATTGTTAACTATAGTCACCATGCTGTACGCTACACCCCCCTTAAGTCCATAGTAAAGACATTTATCTTGTAACTGGAAGTTTGTAACTTTTGACCACCTTCACCCATTTTACCCACTCCTCCCACCTCACCCCCACCTCTGGTAACCACAAATCTGATCTCATTTTCTATGAGTTTGTTTGTTTTTTCTTTGGTTGGTTGTTTGATTTTAGATTCCACATATAAATGAGATCATACTGTATTTGTCTCTCTCTCACTTATCTCACTTAGCATAATGCCCTCAATATCTATCCATGTTGTTGCAAATGGCAGGCTTTCCTTTCTTAAGGTTGAATAACACTTCGTTTTAATATGTACATCTTCCTTAAGGGATGGAGTTCTTGGAGCGAGGTTCTAACTAACTCCCCTGCTCTTGCCTGTTGTCTACATGATTTTTACCAAGTTGCTTGCTGATTCAATGCCTTATTCTTACTGAACATATGCCTTCCTACCCAGATATTAGAGGAACTAAAGATACAGTTGAATCAGTAAATTGCCTTGAGACCTTTGAGGAAAGGAAGTTATTTTCCTTTACAGTTCAGGGCTTTCCAACTGCATGTTGGATTCACTGCTGGGTTCTCCATCATTCAGAGGTTCTGGCGGGCCAATAACACTGTGTGATATACCTCCTAGTATTTATTAGTGCTCACCGGCATATGACACCATGTTCAGAAATGCAGGGTTTGCAGGTATGGTTACAGCAGACTTGCCTCCCCCTTGATTCAGAAAGCTTTTCTCTTCATCTGACTCTCTGCCCTTCCTCCGCCCCTTCTCCCCCACCCCCCCACCCAGGAACCAGGAAGATGGATCATCCACTCCACAGGATCTTTCTTCCCTGTTATTTCAGGGACTAACACAGCACCAGGCACACAGGTGGTACTGAGTGAATGTCTGCTGAATGAATGAATGCACTTGGTATCTATTGCTGCCCAGGTAGCGGAGCAAAGATTTTCCTGGATTTGGGGCCAGGTCAGCACCAGATGAATTAGAAAAGGATTCTTCTACAGCCAATGCCAGGCCAATCTGAGGGCAGCAGTTATGTCAGGTTTGCAGACATCTTGTTTTTGTGTCACTATATCCACCTCCAATTCTCAGAGTATACCTGGTGCCACTCTTGTTGAATGGAGAGCCCTTGTATCATACTCCACTAAGACTACTTTTCCAGCCTAGACAAAGTCTCATCCCTAGTGTCATGACCTCAGTCCTCAGTGTGATGCCAGGAAAGAAACCTGGTAAGTAAGTTCAAGGCGTAGTGCTGGGAGAAGACTAGATATGTGCATTTTAGAAAGAGACTTAGAACTAACAGCTACCTTCCAATAACTTAAAATTTACTGACTTTTTAGCTAAAGCCTAGATAGAAAATTAAATGTCTTTGCTCCTCCACACACAATAAATGGCTCCATACGGAAACTACACTGGACTTGGAGTCAGAAGATGCGGGTTTGCATCTTGGGTCTGCCTTTTACTGGCTGGTTATGGTAAGCAAAAGAGGTACTCTCTCTGATCTGAAATGTTATCACATGTAAAATGGAGAGGGTAATGCCCTCATCTCATAGTGCTGTTATATTGATTAAACACAGTTTAATTTATAGAACAGCTTTGTTAAATCTGATGTAGTAAATGAATGAGTGAGGTGAAAACAGAACAGAAAAGAAGGGTCAAGAAGACTAGTCCTTGAAAATCCAAAATATAAGATAGAAGGGGAAATTAGTACCCCATGAAATGAGTTCCAGAGGAGACTTGGGTTGTGATCTGTACGGCCTAACACATAATCATAATATCCGAATTACAAGGGGTACCTGCCTATAGACCCAGAGTTGTTGGTGAGGTTGGTGATGAAAAAAGAGATGATGATGATGCCTTTACTGAGTGAAGACCACGTGTAGCACTATTCTGAGCACTTTATATGTTTTATCTTGTTCACACTGACAATAACCCTAAGAAGTAAGTAATACTATTATCTCCATTTTACAGATGGGAAAAGAAACAAAGGCCCAAGAGTTTAATTCATCACACAGCGCAATTCTCTCCGAGCACGTATGTTTCTTTTCAATAGACTGTTGAATGAGAGGAGAAAAGCATCAGGAAGTAAAAGCAGACTTTTATTCATCAGGACTGAAAGGCTGAAACCCAGAGTGGTGAAGTTCAAGAGCAGGGGTGGAATGAAGTTATAGACCCTGATTAGAAACCTGGGAGGAACCTAGTGGAAAAGACCAAAAGGAAATTCTTTATGATGGAAGACAAAACCTAGTCTGCCTGGAAGGCGAAGGCCAGTAGGAAGCAAGGAGAATATAACTGTTGGGAAATCAACAGAGACCAGACTGTGGCATTTCCCCCACGGCCTGCCCAATGCACCAGGCACACTAATTAGCAGGTGTTATTCTCCGAGGCACGACCTGCTGCTGTGACAATTGAGGACTGGGGTGAGGGCACACTGATGAAGCTGCTGCCATCCCAAAGCCTAGTGCCACCTCTGAGCATTCAGCACCATTCCCGTGAGCAATGACAAGGGGAAACAGCTAGAGCTAGCTGTCACCACCAGACTGCTAAGGAAACCAGAAAGTCTGCAAACAAAACCTCCAGCTTCTTCACGACCACCCGGAACAGTCTAAATTCGGAAAAGGAGCCCCTTCTGCTGGGAACGGTTTCCCTCAGTGGAGTCCCCAGACAGGCTTGTCTTAGAGACCGTCAACCAAAATGAGATCTATAAATCCTGACGGTGTCTTTGCTGTTCTGTATTTTTCTCCTTCTAAATCAATAAATGATTGATTCTGTGTCAGTTGGGACCTCTTACATCCCAAACACAGGTTAAGAGATTTCAGGGATTAGCTACAGATCTTTATGGTCACGAAACAAATTTACAAACCAGAGTAAAACGTGGAAATCCATGGCACAAAAACTGCCAGATCCTGTTATGAGAAAGAGAGAAAGAGACACAGAGAGGCAGAGAGAGATAGAGAGGGAGGGAGAAAAGAAGAGAAGGAAAGAGAAAACACTTCTGAGGAAAGGGTATTTGGTCTTGTTTAACTGGGGGAAGGAAACAGAAGCCACTCTCTGCCGTGACTTGCTTGGGTAAAAGGCTTGCACTGGTGATTTGAAGGCACACGGAAAACAAAATACCAAGGTTATTTTTTTTAATCAAACACAAGTACTTTACTCTAATGAGCCAATTTACACAGACTTTTTGGCCAAACAGATCCAATGAAAATAAACACCATCGCAAGGAACTGGCACTTTCAACAGGGAGTAGTTTGTCAATAGAAGAATGTTAGACCTCTTTACATCCTCATCAGTGAGTCAGATGTATTAGAACTAGAAAGTGGGAGCATGTAAGCATGTGTGTGTGAGTGTGTGTGTGTGCGTGTGTGTTCTAATCAACGCCGACTTGACATTCAAAACATCTAATCAACGTAGGCAAGTAGCAGGCACCCCTAGCATCCTGAGGAAATGGATGCAGTGATATGAGCTGGCCTGTCTGAAATCCCAAAGCAAAGGACAAACAGCCTAAAAACCGCGGGACTGAACATGGGGAAGCAGGCTCTGCAGAGAAATGCTGAGAGATTCTGAGAGTGAGAGGAGCCCGTCTGAGGGCCAAGGAAGGAGCCACTGACACCACCACTGACACAGGTCACCCTGGCTACTGCTGCTTCATGTGGCCCAGATGGTAGTGGCTGCGAGGGGCGGCCGCCACTTGTGAGGCTGGCCGCCCCCCACCTCCTCTGTCCCCTCACTCCCGACCCTGATGCCTCCACTGGAAGAGAAGGTGGGGCTAGATGAGAGCAAGGTGTTTTAGACAAGCATGTAACACACACGGGAGAAACAAAGATGCTGAGATAGTTCACCAAGCCTCAACCACCATGTTTCTTTTCTTACATCTTCAAGACTGCAGGGTAGAGGAGATCACAACAACAATAATAATAGCTGCCATGTATTCCATGCCCCTACGCACCAGGCACTGTGCTAAGAACTTCACATAAAGTATTTAATCCAGTTCTCACGATAACTCTGTGATGCAGATTTATACCCCACAACAGAGATGAAGAAACAGGCTTAGAGAGGTTAAAGTCACTGCTGGGATCAATAAGGACCAAGTGGCACAGTCCACAGAACTGCTAAGCCATGTCCCTTCCTCTAGCGTGCCAACCTTGCTCAGCCATTTAGAGAGATAAATGGGATTCTGTGCCCTAAGGTTAATAAACCTAAACTTGGTCAGATTTTAACAAATAATAAATGCCAAAAGGCAAAATCAACCCTGTCTAATATAAGGAGGAATGTTTTTCAACGACAGCATTTATAATAAAACTGGCTACATGTCCACTCTCCTAGAACATCAGTAGACACTGGATCCAGATAATAAAACTAACTTTTCAATTTCTAGCTTAGCTAGAAATTATTATAAACAGTTTTCATGATAACAGAAATTAATTTCAGGATTCTATTATAACTCAAAGTATAATCTATGCTGAAACAGTAAGTGACTAGCTTAATCTCCTAGAGAAATCTTTCTTGCTGCTCAAAGATAGTAACGGAAACTGGTTTTTTGTTGTTGTTGATGTTGTTTTTTATTGGAGTATAGCTGATTTACAATGTCGTGTTAGTTTCAGGTGTACAGCACAGTGATTCGGTTATATATATATAGTTATAGTTATATATAGTAATATATACATATATTCTTTTTCAGATTCTTTTCACCTATAGGTTAATACAAAATATTGAGTATAGTTCCCTGTGCTATATAGTAGGTCCTTGTTGGTAGAAACTGTTTTACTTATAGACGAATCTGCTTTTAAATCAGGAAACTTAAAAAATAGCTTCTTTGATAATTTATTATAACTCCTCTTCTTCTTTCACGTTTATTCTGCTTAAGAGGGAATATCCATAAGACTGAAAGTTTATAATATCCATCACTAAATATTCAGCCTTCAGAATGGCAACATTCTAGAATTCTATTACTTAGGTTCAAGGTAAAATATTGATGTACACAGAAATTTGGGTAGGATTAACAGCCATCTTAGCATGACAAATGGGGCAAATTCCATGCACAACATTATGGGAAACATCAGGTTAGAATGCTCCTCAGACCAGCTGCTCTGTGATGTGGCTCCCTGGTACAGTCACCCATGAGTCACGAGGATCGCAGTTGCCCTAAGCCTGTGGCATTCACCAAGTGGCCTGCTTAAGCAAAGACAAGACTTTGCTTCTGCTTTGCTTCTGCTCCTGGAGAGTGAAGACTCCATATGTTGTGCCATATTTTCCTTGTAGCAAAAATAACCTTGAGGATTTACATCCCTTCAGGAAGGAACGATGTATGGATGGTGACCATTTGGCAAAAAGCTACCAATGTTAGGTCTCTGTGCAATAACTGAGCTGTTCTGTTGCCCAAGACCTTCCTTAAACATAAGCGCAATGTGTTAGCAGAGAGGCTATTGAGTCTGGCCATTGTTTACTGGTGTATGAGGAATTCTTAATAAAAATTTCAAGAATTCAAGAGATCCTCAGTGGCACATGAAACAAAAGGGAAATAAATTTCATCTGCTGGGGATTCTAAAGGGCCATTTAGAACCAATTTAAGACAACCAGTGTCAAAAAAGGGTCAAGAAGTCATCACTGGATCACTAACCTACCTTCCATCCCTGCTCATTTCCCTTCTTCTTGAGAAGCCAGAACTGCTGGAGGAAGATGCTTCCCTTTTCTCCTGAGGATGCTATTGACAGCTCTGCATCCACTAGGTCTCTTCCCAGTCTCCTCTATGCTGACACACAGTGCTGACTGCTAGATCTCTACTCCATGTGGAAGAAGGGAAGACTCTCACTTGACCCAGAGCGGCTCTGGACACAGCACATCATTCTCTCTTCCTTGATGATCCTTCTTCATTTGGCTTCTAGGGCTCCACGCTCTCCTGGCTTTCAGCCAACCTCACTGTTGGCTCCAATTTATCCTCCTTGGCTTCCTACACTTCTGACTCTTTTTTTCCTTTTTTTTTTTTTTTTTTTTGCGGTACGCGGGCCTCTCACTGTTGCGGCCTCTCCCGTTGCGGAGCACAGGCTCCAGACGCGCAGGCCCAGCGGCCATGGCTCACGGGCCCAGCCGCTCCGCGGCATGTGGGATCTTCACGGACCGGGGCACGAACCTGTGTCCCCTGCATCGGCAGGCGGACTCTCAACCACTGCGCCACCAGGGAAGCCCCCTCTCTGACTCTTGATACTGAAATGACTCAATTCTTAGTCCCTGTCTCTCCTCTATCTTCTCTCTCTCCCTTGGTGATCTCATGCAGTCTCATGCCCTATAGATGATATTTAAGGCAAACAACTTCCAAATTTATATCCCCACCCTTAACCACTCTCTTGAATTCTAGACTTGTATATCCAACTGCTTATTCAACACTGGACTTGGAGATATAATAAACAACTCAAATTCAATATGTCCCAAACTGAAAGCATTTTACACATATTGTCATTTATTCATAACCACCAGATGAGAATGCTGAAATTACTCTCATTGTATAAAGAACAGTGAAGTACTGAGAGGTGAGATTACCTCCCCAAGGTCATACCTCTAGTGAGTGACAGAACCAAGAAGCCACCATCATCCTGAGTCTTCTCTCTCCCTGTCTTCCTCCCCTCTGCCCCCCACATCCAAGCCCTTAGTCCTCTGTGTCCAATCCATCAGCAAAGCTCACAGGCTCCACCACCCCCATCTCTACCACCACCCCAGGCATCCAAGCACCATGCTCTCTCTTACATGGGTCACTGCAGTAGCTCCTAAGTAAGATCCCTGCCTCCCTCCACTTGCCCCCAACTGTCTACTTTCAACCCCACAACCAGAGTGATCTTATAAAACCAAACTTTATTCCCTCTACTGGCTTCCCTTGCGTGTATCAATAGAACACTCCTGAGTAGAGTCTATGCGAACCTTGTCTTCCTGTCCAGCTCACAGCCTGGTACCCTCCTTCTCCACCGCCAGCCTTCACCCACACTGGTCTGCTTTCATGCCCTTGGACACACCAGGGCCACTTCTGCCTTGTAACTTAGCCTCAGCTGTTGTGACCCTAGATCTTACATGGATGGCTCTGTCTTATCATCTAAGATTTAATCTCAATGTCACATCCAAGGAGTGACCTTTCTTGACCACTCAATTTAAAGGAACCCCTCCCTCTACCCCACATACTTTCCCTTATATACTCTAATTAGGACTGTGGATTGATACAATCTCTTCAGACAGACAGCTGGCAATATCCATCAATACCTAAAGGCACATACATAGCCCTTTGACCCAGCAATTCTACTTCTAAGAATTCATTCTAAATATAAACTTGTACATGTGTGAAATGATATATATTGCAGGGTTATGTACTGCTGTGCTGCTTCTTATAGACAAGCACTGCCAACAACCTTAATGTCCATCCACAGGAGCTCCTTAAACAAGCCTATTACAAAAAATGGGCAAAAGACTTGAATAGACATTTCTCCAAAGACATGCAAATGGCTAATATGCACATGAAAATATGCCCAACATCACTAATCATTAGGGAAAGGTAAATCAAAACTACAATGAGGTGTCATCTCATACCCATTAAGACGGCGACTATAAAAAAAACCCCAAGTGTTGGCAAGGATGTGAAGATATTGGAATCCTTGTAGACTGCTGGTGGGAATGTAAAATGATGCAGCTGCTATGGAAAACAGTATGGCAAGGCCTCAAAAAATTAAAAATAGAATTACCATATGATCTAGCAATTCCACTTCTGGGTATACACCCAAAAGAACTGAAAGCAGTATCTCAGAGAGATATTTGTATACCCATGTTCATAGCAACATTATTCACAATAGCCAAAAGGTGGAAGGAACCCAAGTGTCCGTTGACAGATGAATGGATAAACAAAATGTGGTATACACATACAATGGAATACTATTCAGCCTTAAAAGGAAGAAAATTCTGACGCATGCTACAACATGGAGGAAACCTGAGTAGACGTCAAGTGAAATAAGCCAGACACAAAAAGACAAATACTGTATTATTGCACTTATATGAGGTACCTAGAGTAGTAAAATTCCTAGAGACAGAAAGTAGAATGGTAGTTGCCCAGCAATAGGAGTTAGGGGAAGATGGGGAGTTTTTGTTTAATGGATACAGAGTTTCAGTTTTATAAGATGAAAAGAGCACTGCAGAGGGCTAGTGGTGATAGTTACACAACAATGTGAGTGTACTTAATACCACTGAACTGCACACTTAAAAGTGGTAAATTTTATGCTACATGTATTTTACAATTAAATAAAAAAGCTAAAGACTTAGAGATCTCTCAGATACATGTGTAAGCTTTAAAAAGAAAAAGTTGCAGTAAAATGCATACAATACAGTCCCATTATATAAAAATGAACGTAAATATACATGCATAGAAAGGAGACAAATTGTCATCAGCAGTTGTCAGTAAGATGGGAAGGGGGAGATGAAGCAGAATGGGAATGTTCGTGCATCACTGTGTGTGTGTGCGCCTCTGTATTGACTGAACCTGGTACAATAAGAACATATTTGTATTAGCTTCCTGGGGCAGCAGTAATGAACCGAGTGGCTTAAATAACAAATTTATTCTCTCCCAGTTCTGGAAGCTAGCAGTTTGAGATCAATGTGTCAGCAGGGCCACACTCCCTCTGAGACTCTGGGTGGAGTCCTTCCTTGTCCCTTCCCAGTTTCTAGTGGTGTCTATCTATCCTTCCCTGGTGTTCCTTGGCTTGCAGCCTCAATCACTCCAGCCCCGCTGCTGTCGTCATACGGCGTTCACCCTGTGTGTCTCTCTTTACTTGGCATTTTCCCTTCTGATAAGGACACCAGCCATATTGGATTAGGGCCCACCTTAAGGACCTCATCTTAACTTGATTCCATCTGCAAAGACCCTATTTCCAAACAAGTTCACATTCATAGCCACTGGGGGTTAGGACTTCAATGTTTTTGAGGGGACACAATTCAAACTATAATAATATTTGTGTTTAAAAAAACTATATTGTGTGTGTATGTATGTATATATATATACCACATCTTCTTTATCCATTCATCTGTCAATGGACATTTAGGTTGTTTCCATGTCTTGGCTCTTGTAAATAGTGCTGCTATGAACATTGAGGTGCATGTATTTTTTCTAATTAGAGTTTTCTCCAGATATATGCCCAGGAGTGGGATTATTGAGTCATATGGCAACTCTATTTTTAGTTTTTAAGGAACCTCCATACTGTTTTCCATAGTGGCTACACCAATTTACATTCTCACCAACAGTGTCGGAGGGTTCCCTTTCCTCCACACCCTCTCCAGCATTTATTGTTTGTGGACTTTTTGATGATGGCCATTCTGACCAGTGTGAGGTGATACTTCACTGGAGTTTTGATTTGCATTTCTCTGATAATTAGCGATGTTGAGAATCTTTTCATGTATCTATCTGCCATCTGTATGTCTTTTTTTGGGAAATGTCTCTTTAGGTCTTCTGCTCATTTTTCAACAAGACCTTTAGAGCAGCAGTCCCCAATCTTCTTGGCACCGGGGACCTGTTTCATGGAAGACAATTTTTCCATGGACCAGCGGTGGCGGGGGGTAGGGGGGATGGCTCAGGCGGTAATGCAAGCGATGGGGCCAGCAGATGAAGCTGCGCTGGCCAGCCCGCCGCTCACCTCCTGCTGTGCAGCCCACTTCCTAACATGGGTCCCCGGGGGTTGGGGACCCCTACTTTAGAGGCAGTATTTCAAGAATTAAGAGCCTGGATTCAGGAGTCACACAGCAAAGGCTCGAATCCCAGTCAGCCATTTACAAACTGCATAACCTTGGGGAAGTTTATTAACTTCTCCTTGCCTCAGTGTCCTTATTTTAAAATAACAGCATCTAGTTCAGATTGTCAGAAGGATTAAACGAGGTACAAAGTGTTTAGGGCATCCTAAGTGCTCAATGAATGTGAGCAATTGTTGTCATGGTTATCACCATTTATAGGATCGCGAAGACCCCTAGAAAGCATTCCTGGGCACAGAGTGCCTTTATTTTTGCAGCACCTACTGAATGCCCTTCTCCATCATTCCTTGCCCAAGAGTGTCATGCCTGACTTCACAGCTCCAGCAATTTCGTTTGATATAGAGTTACACTACTGCACTAAATACTCCTCCACACAGCTATCCAACTCTCATCCTGGGTGTGATCCCATCTGCAGTGTGGCAGTTGAGCTCTCCGTGGCTGACAGGGTCTCTGAGCAGTGCCACCTAAGCCATCAGGGCAGAACGCCCATCACATCACGTGCAGCCCACAGAGGGATGCAGAGTGGTCCTTGGCCTCAGACCTCCCACTTTCTGTGAGCAGTGCCCTAAATTTGGATTTTGATCTTGGCCTCACTTGCTGCTAAATCTGTATCCAGTTAATCTTACAGGGTTGTGGGGGAGGAGTCATGTTGCTATGGCAACCCAACAACTCTGGCCAGAAGAAGAGAAGAAATGGAATCTCAGGATGGAGACCACCAAAGGTTCAGAAACTGCCATTTCTGCCTTTGTTTCACAGAAATGAATCTTGATATGCTAAAATAAACAGACCTCTCTTTTCTTTCTTTTCTTTTTTTTTTTACAAGTTTCCAGCCATTGACAAAAATAAAAGCCTGCTCATACAAGTATTCTATTCACATGTCATTTCCTAACAGGATAGAAACTAAAACTCACACTTCATTCAGCAAGTCAGGAAGTCAGCTGATTTCCTTTAAAGCTCTCTCTCTGCATGAAACGAGCAATTGTCCAGCCTGGATTTTATACATAATATTATTTTTGACCTGCAGTTTACAAATAAACTAACAGAGGGACACAAATAGAACTTGGGCCCTCTCATCTCCCAGTGGTTTAGAGGAGCTGGCGGAGGGCAGAGAAAGATGAAAGAAACTGCCTTGGGACGCTGAGACCTCATCTTCCAGCAACTTCTATGCTGTCCACGCTGTGACAGAGCCGCTCACATACAGCAGAGCTGACTCACTAGATTTTCCTGTCTTTGTTTTCCTGTCTACATTCTGGTGGAGCTTCTAAGGAATAGTAAACGATTGAAAAGGTAAATCTCAGTCAAACAAACACATGAACGCAAACCATGGATTGTGTACCAGATATGCAGGCACTAAGTAATCGAAATTTGACCAAAGTGACTTCCCTCGTGGTCCAGTGGTAAAGAATCTGCCTTACAATGCAGGAGACATGGGTTCGATCCCTAGTCAGGGAACTAAGATCCCACATATCGTGGGGCAACTAAGCCTGCGCGCTACAACTAGTGAGCTCGCGTGCCTCAACTGGAGCCCATATGCCGCAAACTACAGAGCCCACGCGCTCTGGAGGCTGTGCGCCACAACGAGAGAAGAGAAAACCCACAGGCCACAACTAGAGAGAGGCCCGCTCACCCCCAACAAAGAGTCTGAGCGCTGCAACGAAAGATCCCGCGTGCTGCAACTAAGACCCGATGCAGCCCAAAATAAATAAATAATAAATAAATCTTTATAAGTCAATAAAATTTAAAAACCGACCAAATAAAGTTCTGGTACACTAGCTCAGGCTAGGACCAGCCAGAGGACAGCAAATGTAACTAACACGTTTTGTCTTTGAAAAACTACTCTGGGTTAAACTGAGAACTGACATCTTAGGCAGCAGTTAAAATTTTCTTTAAAAGAAAAAAGGGTCAGAAGCACCTCTTGACCTGATTTCCTTTACTTTCTATTATTTTTACCTCCTTTTCAAAGACAGGTTTTTTTTGAGCTTGAGTGAGGAACAGAGTCAGTACTGGAGTAGAATTTGTTAACTCAGGGGTCTGGGAGTGGGAAGGTAAAAAGATGATGAGTTAGCTTGGTTATGATTATGTAACTTCTCTGAATTTCTAAGGGAATGGCGATTGCTTAGAATTACACAATAACATTTTATGCATAAACAGCTGAGAAAAGCAGGATGTGATCAGGAAAAAAACTCTGGAGCAGAAGTCACAGACTCAAGTCCCTGGCGTGGCTCTATCACTTAACAACAGCCACATAATCACAGACAAGTTAGTTAAACTTCCGGAACCTTGGCTGTTTTAACTATAAAATGGGTATAAAAATACCTGCCTTGACCTCAATAATTCAAATTGGGGAGCAAATGAAATCACATACATGAAATCCTTTTATAAACTATTAGGTACTGCTCAGTGAATGTATGATTATTTCGACTCGAATAATCATCTAGAATAATCTAGAATCTAGATTTACTGGATGTTCCCCTGCTTTGTACATCCTTCAGCCTCCACAGGAGTTCCTTATATCCAGCGGGGACAAAAATGCAATTGAAAACAAAAATATGCCAACCAAATATGCATATAGTTTTTTAGACCAACTTCCCCAAAGTTGGTTTAAAGGTAAGCTGTTCTACTTAGAAAATCAAAGGAGTCAGCCATCACCCAGAAATCAGCGATGCAGCCACAAGGTACAGAACACCTGCAGGCAAAGCAGTTTCTCTTCCTGAGTGGCACTTCCGTAATGAGTTCACTCACTGTTGTGCACGAGATAAAAAGTTTTAGTTCATAAAATTCTAGTTGGTAGCCTGCCATGTCAATTAGCTTCTTACTCTATGTTCATAGCATTAACACTAGATTAGAACTAATTACCCTCCAATTAACAATTTAGAGGTCATTAAAATATAGAGCATGAAAGAAATATGAAAGAAATATAGCATGAAAGAAATATAGTATCCTGTGGAAAGTTAAATTCTGATGGAAAGGAGATGAACTCTAACATTTAGTGTGTTAATGACCCTGTATCAGGTGCTGAAAGAGGACGTTAATTAAAGTAGAGCTACTACCTTTCCTGAGTTCCTGAAACTTGTGTTTAAAAGGACAAAGTAACGCAGACATGCGCACACACACACACGTATGTGTACAAACACCTAGCAGTAGAGCTGCTATCCAGCGTGACAATACCAAACCTTGGTATTGTTTGAAACAGACTTTGCTTAGCATGTTTCAGAAACAACTAGAAGTTATTAAGCAGAACTCAAAGAGAGATCAAATCAGAGTGGGATCATTTAGAGGTGCGATGTATAGAGAAATGATGCAGGAAAGAAAATGAAGAAAGGAAGGCCAGGGAGACCGTTAGTCATGATCTGAACAGGCCCAATGAACAACGCAGCACAGCGGAATTCAGCAAATTTATGTTTTAAATTGTTTTATTATAAAGTTCTATTCCTTAAGTACTTCTTGAGTACTTTACATTTCAAACTGGCAACCACCTAACTATGGGGTCCTTTCTCCAAGAACACTTGCAAATGTGGAAACAGATTTTTAAAGAGGTGTGAAGGGATTTAACATCTCATTGTGTAAACATCACCTGGTGATCAGAAGAGTAACAGTCTGTCAATAAACGAGCCCCACCTGGGTTCACAAACAAATCAAAATGGCTTTTGCAGGTTCTAGAAGGAAACCGTATTCTTGCTATTTTTGCCACTGAACTTTGCGCCAGCTAATTACAGAAGGCAGTGTTTACCTTACTTTCCCTACAATCTCACACCTAGCGTAGGGAAGACTAATGACAGTGTGGGGAGGCAGAAACGTGGGAGTAATTGCTCAGCAAGTTGGAGCACTTGCACTCTGGTTGCAACAGCAGGAAAGCCCATTATTCCAGTTGCCGAATTATGTCTCACTGGAGTCAGGTTTACAGAAATATTTATAGGATTAGCAGAACACTATCATTGGCAGTTTCTTTGGGTTGCCTGAAAGCTTTTTTTTTTTTTTGCAAGGGATGGAGGGTTGGGGAAGGAGGAACAAGGGAAGCCACCCACCAAAAAATGCTGTGTTAGAAAAGAAATGATTGGGCTTTTTGCCGCAGCACTGTAGTGTTCAGAAAAAGCATGGGGACCCAAACTCACGTCACTATTCATCCTAAAGAACAAACAGACTGACGATGGCTGTCAACTCCAGATATGCGTTCCAAAGACTTCGATTAGCCAACAAAATCCTTACATTTGGAATGCCCTCTGAAAAGCTGTATTTATTTTTCTGATACTTTTAAAAAAATTATTTATTTTTGGCTGCGTTAGGTCTTTGTTGCTGTGTGCGGGCTTTCTCTAGTTGCGGCGAGTGGGGGCTACTCCTCGTCGCGATGCGTGGGCTTCTCATTGCGGTGGCCTCTCCCATTGTGGAGCACGGGCTCCAGGTGTGTGGGCTTCAGTAGCTGTGGCACGCGGGCTCAGCAGTTGTGGCTCACGGGCCTAGCTGCTCCACGGCATGTGGGATCCTCCCAGACCAGGGCTCGAACCCGTGTCCCCTGCACTGGCAGGCGGGTTCTCAACCACTGTGCCACCAGGGAAGCCCGATTTTTCTGATACTTTTTAAGAAAAACTACTGCATATCTTTCTGTATGCTTCAAGTTTTAGTCATTTGTGGTCACTTTCCCCCACAAAAATAAAATCTCTTTTCCCAGGTTGTCCTACATATTACAAAGTACTTGTGGTGCTCATCAATTGGATGCAGTAATTGAGAGGAATTGTACAGTCATATGAATAAAACTATTTGCTTTCCTAGCAGTTCTGTCAGTTCTCAATCTATTAAAAGTCACAAGTGACTCAGAAGGAAAACAGCATTTACTTTCTAGGTCTCAACTGTAGGCTTTTTACCAAACCTCAGTGAGCACATCATTTGCGCTCAGTTAAATTGGCTGTTTCTGAAATTTCCTGCTAGCACTGAAATAGATGTCAAAGCAGGTGGTCTCCAAAAGGTCTTACATCAGTAATGCTTGGGATCCCTGGCTCAGTGAGGGTTTGTGTAGTAAGAGTCAATGGAAGTGGTTCTGGAAGAAAAGTATGGAGTCATTCAGTAATATTTGATGTCTTTGTCCTTCTCACATTGCACAGTGATGTGTAAGTTACCATGAGACTAGAGAAGACATCATAGAAATTAAATAGGAGTGGATGAAATCAAAGCAGTTCCACTAGACTATCTCTTCACACTAAGTTCTTATGAAGACAGAAATATCCTTCTCATATTTTTCCTGGTTGCAAACTTAGAGGAGAAGGGCCCTGGGCAGCCATAGTCCATTTCCTTCCAACAGTTCAGGGAGAGTAGAAAGAATGAGAATATTCCATGCCAAGAGATTCTAAAGGAGGTAATGCAGTAACAACTGGGAGCTTCCATATGTTGTCTCCAACTGTGTTCATGACATTTCCACATTGATACCCTCCCTTAACTCAACAAGTTAAGTTGAGCTTAACTTGAACTCAAATTGAACAAGTTGAACTCAAATTCAACAAGTCCAAATCAAGTTCATCCTTGTTCCCTTCAAAACAGATCCCTACCTTGATTTCTCTATTTCCACCAATGAAATTAGCCATCATTTTCCCAGTGTCCAGTGATTAATACTTTGGAACCATCTTTTACACATTTCCTCCCTTTTCACCAATGGCCAAGCTATTTCTGAACAAAGTTGCCATCATAGTTAACAGTTAATATCAACAGATTTGGGCCCCCTGCCCCACGCTCCAATATTCACTGATATGGACTTGACTTAGCTGTGAATGTAAATGTTCTCCCACCTGCTCAGGGTCTTTAAAAAATGGAAGTGGGCTTTATGATACTAAAAACAATTTGGAAAGTACACAAGGACTACACCGAGGTCCTGCTGAGAAGCTAGAAACAGGAGAAGTAAGATAGCCTCTGAGAGACAAAACATGGGAGCAATACCTGGGACAGTCGTGTAGGTGAGCAAAGACACCTAATGGGACTAAAGAGCAACCAGGCCATCAAGACATCAAAAGAAAAGAAGCTGGCCAGCCACGGGGTCAGAGCGTATGGAAAGTCACTGGGGGAAGCACTGACGGAAGCCATGCAAGGCCAGCACGCTCCTGGGAGCTGGGAGAACAGCAGTGAACAGAACAAGTTTCTGCGTTCACAGGGCTGTCAGTCTAGTGGCGGGGACTGAAAACAACCAAACTCAGAACATAATCCTTTCCATCCACCCAATTTCCGTGTTCTGATCCCCTACTCACCAAGCAACCTTCTGGTATGATCTGCCTTTTCATCTAGGTCTGCTTGCAAGGAGAAAAAGCACTGCCCTGTGGCAGTCATACTTCTCACTGTAAATTCTCCATGGCCTGTTTTCACACTT
This sequence comes from Orcinus orca, assembly GCF_937001465.1. Taxonomy (NCBI): domain Eukaryota; kingdom Metazoa; phylum Chordata; class Mammalia; order Artiodactyla; family Delphinidae; genus Orcinus; species Orcinus orca. The sequence continues at coordinate 155,486,759 of NC_064560.1, read as the reverse complement.
TACTCTCATGAGTTTGGAGACCGAGTCTGCCCCTAGAGATGGATCTCCTCCAGGTATGTTGACACATCAGACCAAGGACTGGACCCAGGAGTGTGGTTCATTCATGGCAATATCTTGACATATTTTCACTTAACTTTGCCAAGTTCTCAGTCTACAGTAGAATCATGTGACTCCCAATGATCCCAACTGTACTCAACAAAGTCTGCCTTTATAGAAATGGTCTCAGCAGCAGTGATGTTTCTGTTTTCAAAACGACAAAATCTATTCTAGACACTATCCAATAGGTTCCAACAGTTTCTAAATCAATTCATTATTCAGCTACAGAACTAAACCACTTCCATTTGCAGCTGCCATTCAGGCCCATCAGCCTAGGAGGGCTGTAAAAAGTGCTCCTCAGAATTGACAGTACATACCTAGGATGCGGGCTCTGATTCTGTAGTGCTGGCGTTGGGCCTGAGATTCTGATTTGTAACAAGCTCCCAGGTGATGAGATCCTGCTGATCTATGAACCCCGCTTTGAGAAGCAAAAATCCCAATAGCCAGGCTGCATGACAGACCAATGAAATCAGAGTCTCAGGGACTGAGACCAGGAATAGTAATGCTAAAAGCTCCAGGATGATCCCACGGGCAGCCCAGGCTGAGACAGACCGGCCTAGATGCCGGTCCAGGGCCAGGAGCCTTCCCACAGCCTGACACTCAAGAGCAAATCAGCAAAGCCTGTCTGCAGAGGCCTGAGCTGATTCCATTGTTTGAAGTTCCTAATGCCAAGGCAGAATTACCCAAATTGTGGCCTATTGTGAGTGTTTACATTTATCACGCCAAAGCCTTTACACAAAGTACAACTTTACGTGTAAGTTCATTTGAAGATAACATCACAAGTGCACATCTGAGGCCCATCATAATCCTACATCCTACCTCCCCTGGCAGACCCTGAACAGTGCCTCCACCAGTTGCCTGGTTATTTGAGAAAATTTTTCTCTGAGAACTAGACAATGAGAAGGCAAAGTGGAAGAGAGACATTATAACTATTCCTTTCTCAGTAAAACATCAAAATTGATGTAACAAAATAACTAACCCAAAATGATTAACTTCTAATTTAAACAAAAACAACAGAATATTAATATAAAGAAATAAGCTTTTTTTGCCCACTAACAAGCTGTATCCTAGTGTCACTACCACAAAACTATTCCCATTAAGGAAAATTAGTTTTCTAAGTCAAAATCACAAAGATTGTACACAGGTAGCACATTCTTATACATGAAAAATCAATGAAATATTTCTCTTCCTCCAGAGGAAAATTTTCATAAAAGAAATACTCATCATTCTATTCCTAAATTTCATAGATTATGAGTAACACAGAAGAACTAAATGAATGAATAAAAATAATTCTTAAAAGATTAATTGCTGCAGAATTCCCTCCAAAATATTGCTCTCCTCTGCTTCACTGACATATCAAAAGTGAGTCTGATTGTATTTGGGCACTTTCAAAATCAAAAGATTTCCCCCTTTTTTTTTCTTAGACAATGGGTTAGAAAGCATCAATGTTCTGTACATTTTAGGGAATAGATTTGTTTTTTGTTTTTGTTTGTTTTGGGTTTTTTGGGTAGAGGAAACTAGAAAGAAAGAATCTGATCTGGAATCTAGGGGATGCTTCTGTCTCTCAAAAAGGAGATCTGAAAATAAACACAAATTGAACAGCCTTCAGGCATTTCTAACCCTGAGGGTCTTGCTTGGTGATAGCCTTCTTGGGTTCTCTGTGTTGGTGAGTGCTAGCAAGTGGAGGCTATTCTGTGATTGTGCCATTTGGGTTCAAGAGTCGCTATTTTAAAAATTCAAACAGGAAATCTGGGAGTTGAAATGCACCAAACCTTCCCCTAGAGGTCACACCTTCAAAATAGCTCTCAAATTCAGCTCTTCCTTTCTCCCTTCGTCACCTGATCTCATATGAAACTTCATTTGAACATAAGGAAAAAGAAATGGAACACCGATTTTCCCCACTAGGTTCAATTTTTAAATTACGCCTACGTTTGCTCATAAAACCCCATAGATTTAGCCCGTATTCCTCGAGACTTCTTTCCTACCTGGTTTAATTCCAATTAAAAAAAAAAAAACACGAGCTCAGATCTCAAAACAGTCAAAATCACTCCACCTTATACCAAGAGAAGCTGTTCCTAAACTGGGAAGGCAGGGCCAATGCCATACAAATCTGCACTACTTATCCGTTGCCTCATTTGGGAATCCTCTGGGTAGACCACAGCCACCATAGCAGAGAATGCCACTGACTATTCTATTCACTTGGCACTTTAGGCAGGGCTGTTAGCCCCAATTTGGGGATCAGATTGACCTAGTTTTGATGATGATGATGATGATGATGATGATGATGATGATGAAGGAGGTGGCACTTAATCAGCGCCTATTCTTGTTTCAGGCACCGTTCTCAGCAGCTTCCATTTGTTAATTATTTTAATCCTCAAACAACCCTATGGGATGGGCACTGATGTGAGGTCCCTTTACAGATAAGTTTGGGTTTGATAGCTGCCAACTGTGACTCCTAGGATGAGTTAGTTAAACTCCCAAACCCTTCATTTCAACATCTGAAAAGTGAGGGTTATAATACTGTCAACCTCGTGAGATGATGTATGGAAGGCTCTCCACACTGGCCTGGAGTATATATGGTACCCACTGAATGGTAGCCATCTATATTAGTTGGATGCCTGGAGCAAGAGGTGTTCACCACAGTCTCATGGCTATGCATCACCTCACATCACAGGTGAGGCTGAATTAGGGAGATGCTGTCAGTGGTTAGTGTGGCTAAATTTAAGGTCATCCACATGATAGTTAAAGACAAACATCTCCCAAGTCCAAAGGAGAACAATATTTTTTAAAAGTGATTGACTTGTCTACCTTTGTTTTTGTCTTCCAGCTGAAACAAAAAAGGTCATCCCTAGCCACAAGCATGATCTCCTTCCCGATTTCTTAACATGTTCTAGATTAAATTAGTTCGAGTCATTTCTCCAAGTATATGTTATGTAGGGAAAGAACACCTGTTATGTTAAATGCACTGAGTGCTAAGGTGTGTCTTACAGACACAGCCAGAAAAGAAAAATGTAAACGAGAAGGCAGGATCTCAAGATTCTCTCTCCTGCCTTCAAGGAATTAAATAATTTTAAATATAATTTAGAATGCAGTGGTAAGAAAGTTGTTATCATTTTCAAAGTCTTGATAACAACTATATCTGAATACCAGAAACTGATCTTAGCTAATTAACATTCTGACTTGAAATAATTACCTATTAATTATATCAATAAGTGGATTATCATTCTTAGTAATTTTTCCATTTATAATTCATGCTATTTTAAATCATTAACAGATGATGGCAGTTGTATTCACGTTGGAAAATATTCTACAAACCTACTCTCAAAATATATTTAAAGTGACATATTGATCCATAAAGGGGTGCTTTCTTATCTTCCTATATGAAAACTATATATTTTTTCAGCATTTAAAAAAAGACATGACTTTTTTATAGAATGCTAGCCCTATTGTATAGTTAGCCTTAGGAAAAAGTACATTACTTTATATAGGTCCAATAAATAGTGAAATAAAACATTTTTCTTTCCTGCCCAAGACACCTCTAAGTAATCTTCCAAAGGACGAGTGTTAGCTTAAAAATAAAACAGGGCTTCCCTGGTGGCGCAGTGGTTGAGAGTCCGCCTGCCAATGCAGGGGACAAGGGTTCGTGCCCCAGTCCGGGAGGATCCCACGTGCCGCGGAGCGGCTGGGCCCATGTGCCATGGCCGCTGAGCCTGCGCGTCCGGAGCCTGTGCTCCGCAACGGGAGAGGCCACAACAGTGAGAGGCCCGCGTACCGCAAATAAATAAATAAATAAATAAATAAAAATAAAACAAACAAAAGAAAAGGGGAAAAAAAGGAAAGGAAAGCATCTTAGTGATTGGCCAACTTCTGTGAGTACCAGTCAAGATTAGCAGCCCTGAGGGAATATACCTTAGTAACGGTACCTGGCTCTCTCCACACTAGAGAAAGATCCCGGAAAGATCTATTAAATCAAATTAACATTTAAAAATATATTTGAAGACATATTTATCTATCCTAACATAGGCTTAAAATCTCTAGATCATTTTCAAGTTTGAAGGGAGATAAATTTGATAAATGCTTGGGTGGAGGTAGTTTGGCTAAATCTGTGATTTCTCAATGTCAAAAGACTTATTTGGTATTTCCTTTATGATTGATTCTTGGTAGATATTGTTTAAAACCTCAAAACTGCAAAATGTACTATCTCTTGGTTTTGAAGCAGTAGTATGTTAGTAAATGTTTTAACAACGGATTCTCTGTAGGGTGAAAGGCAGGATTTATAGCATGTGCCAATTTCCCTGGTATTAAGACTACCAACATGGTTGATTTCAGACTACCTACGTGATGTCATTGAAAGTGCAGTTGGGAAGAGCTGTTCTCAATCAGCTCGTGGGAGCTGGTGTGAGCTGACGCTAGTACACCACTGGAAATAAAGTACATCAGCGATACCATATAGCTCTAGGCCAAGTTTATTCTGAGTTGTACCAGAAGCCACCTCATCCAAATTGAAAGCACTGAATTGTTTATTCTTATGATGTCTGTCACCAAAAGACTAATAGTTTGGGGGCACAATCAATTGCACACCCTTGAAGAAAAGCAGGGTAATGAATGGAATGGCTCCTTAGGGAACAAATCCTCTCATACTAATCTCCTCCAATAACCCAGGGCCAGGCCTAAAAGGTATCATCTATCTTGATGTCAGGAAGGCTTTATGTCTTTCCCACACAATGCAGTCATCAATAAACTTGTGAAAGCATAGTTTACATGGTGCTTAAAATCAGGTACCCCCCCCAAAAAAAATCAGGTACCCAATTTTCAAGAAGTTTCTAAGCGAGGCATAGTTATGAGTTGCAGAGAAAAGAATTGTTTTGGGTACACTCACTGAATGGTGATCCAGGTCCAGTTTAAAGTTACCGTCATTAATGCCTGACTATTAATTCTATAGATAATGTGCAAGTAGTGGTAGTTACAACTCTGATGGAAAAAGAGGTAGGATGACTTCTTAAAACTAATCATGAAATCCAATGGCTCATCAGAATGACTACACGCAGTATGGGATACCAGACATTTGCTCATTTTCTCAACTTCAAAGAAGACCAAAATGTGAATCCACCAGGGAACAGGCTACACCTAAACTATCTTCCTATACCACTTTTCTCTGAATTGTGAGGTTCTTCTTCCTCACATAATTTTTTTTTTTTGCGGTAAGGGGGCCTCTCACCGTTGCTGGGCCCAGCCGCTCCGCAGCATGTGGGATCCTCCCGGACCGGGGCACGAACCCGCGTCCCCTGCATCGGCAGGCGGACCCCCAACCACTGCGCCACCAGGGAAGCCCCCTCACATAATTTTAACAAACCAAGCCTGAGCTCATGTCTTTAAGAAAATGGTTTATTGCTTTCAGTAAAATTACTGATATGGTAATTCATATTTGCATGTTCTTATATTATAACTTACTGATCATTTATGTATTTTAATGCACGGTTTTATTTCTTTCCGATTGAAAGAGCCTACTGTGTTTGGGGAGCCACAATCTTTTCATGTACAGTTGAGAAAGAAATACATATGGAGAAATATCCTATGGAATATATTACCTCAAGGAAATGAATGACCTTTTCACCTTCCCTCCTTTATTCTCAGAGAATTGCAACAAATGGTACCATATTTAAACACCTCCACTTTATTAAGTACATAGCTTCAGTACCTTTAAAAAACCCTTTGGTTTGTAAATATATATTTTGTTACTCACCAGGGTTTTGAATAACTTGTTTGACACATAAGTAAATCAAGGATAAATTTTACTCAAGGGTAAGTTGACTGGAAACAAATTCCAGTTCTGGCTTCAGCTTTCACTAGCTCACATTCAAAATTCTCCTTTCTCAATTAAAGAGAATTATTTCTTTATTGCTACCTTATAAAATACAATTTCACATTTTTTTTGACAATTCAGAATTCTTGAAGTGTGCATTGTTACTTCAGGAAAAATAAACAAGGTCGGTGACAAGATAGGCATTAAAAGGCTCTGAATTTGTCAAAACAAAATAATTACATCAATTTAGCAATAATAAATCAACAATAGTAAGTTTAATTCTATAAAAGCTTAGTTTCATCAAAGGAATTCACAAGTCAAGTTTCCATATTATTAAATTCTGGAATAAGCCAATGAGAGAGATTATGCTGACTATATCCAGTTATGTAAGGATGGGGTGATCTGTTTTGGATGATTTGAGATATCACCTTGCCTCAATCAGCGAGCTTGGCACCTCAACCAGAGCCTTCCCACGCGCAGACCCTACGCTTTAAAGAGTACTGACACAACCACCAAGACATATGCAGCTTTCTGCAATGGCACAAAGCTCTAACCAGCAGAATAGGCTTCTAATGGGATAAGAAGAGCAAAACAGCATGATAGATTAGTATGTAATCTTTCTGGGAGATGGGTCTGTTCATGAAAGACTTAAGTTCTAAAGAGTCAAAAACAAAAACTAGGCCTTGTGACATAATTCAATAGAGTTATGGAAAAAAATTTTCCCCAGAATATAAGAAAGTGTGGAGTAACTCTGAATAGTTTTAAAGAGAACAATAAAGACAGGTATAAAATGTGCACGAGCAGAGGGAGCAAGGCAATTTATAACCTTTCCTATGGGAAGGTTTATATTTTCATTCTCTACACTTAAATAGAGGCAGCTATTTAATGGTAGTTATCTGCTCTAGAAATAATGTGTGGTTGATACAGAGTCTCACGGGATATACTGTAAATTGTATAGCCAACTATAAATACAAGTAAATTTTATTTGAAAGAGGATGGAGTACAATGAAATTTTATTCTTACACAGGAAATTTCTGATGAGAGAATTTTTTCCCCACTCACTTCTATTATATAATTAAATCTGCCTTCCATGTGGGCAAAAAAGTTCCTGTAATTATTAATATTGTTTTATGTAATATTACATAATAATGTAATATAATAAAATAATGGAGTAAAGCTTTTTGAAATAGTACATTTTTAACACTATCACTTTCAGGTAAAATATTCTTACTTATTAGTAATACCATATTGTGATTTCAAATAAGTCACAAAATAAAAATGATACACATTAAAATAGAGAACAGACAGTACCTAGCTGCAGAATTTTTTTGTATTCTAAAAGCTTATTTATATACAGGTTATACAGAACTTGCAACACCTTTTTCAAGAAACAATGCTATAAGAGGTGATGAAGGTCCTAGGTCAACCCACAAATATCTATGTAGCCCAGGATGTCCCTGAAATGTAGTACTTAAAGTATCCAGTCCTGAAGAACCACAGGTAACAATATTTCTATATGAAATAATTCAGAGTTCCAACTTGAAAAGTCAAATACATCTCCTGTGCTCTGAACAGGTGTTTCTCAAGGGCCAAGAGACTGGTTCACGTTTTTGTATTGTTAGGAAAAAGAATAAAGTGTCATCATTTACTAATCACATAATCTCAGGTATTTCCTCAACTGCAAAATGAAAGTAATGACACCTGCCCTAGTTACTTCAGAGGTTTGCTGTGAGCATTCAATGAGATAGAAAATTACATTCTACCAGAAAATTACATTCTAAAACTACCTCCCTCCTCTCCTGGCAGGTAAGTCCTCATTTGACAGATGACCCAGAGCACACGGGAGGCTGGGTGACTTGTCCAAGGTTGCAAGGTGAGCTTGTGAGAAGCCTAGAGAAGCAGCCAGGGCCCTTGACTTCTGGTCCATCTCCCTCTGCACTAGATGTGGCATCTAACTTACACTTTTGGCAGTTAATCTTTATGGAACACACACTGGGCAGAGTACCAAAGAAAGGTGACAGTAATAATGGTACATTTTGAGATGACTGAGCTGAACTCCGGAGAACCACGTCCCGACCCTGGCCTCACCTCTGACTCTAGGACTTAATTAGACAATCACACAGCCACTTCCCACTTCACAAGCTCTCTCTCTTTAAATTGGGGGAAATAATGTGGCTTCTCCAGTCTTCCTCTTAGGAGGCTGTTCTCTGGCTCTTACTTTAACGGGTAAATAACTGAAAAATCAATGAAATTTTGTTGTAAAGCTCTGTGTCCCTTAGGCAAAAAGGGCAAAAACTGCTTGCTTTTATTAAAGTATTACTTGCAACTAGAAACACTTTATGAAAAGAGAATAAATAGTAACTTTCCCACGTATTTATACAAGGCCTACATCAGGTTTTACAGCTAAGGGGATTCAATTGGTGTGTAAGAGGAAGAATGAAGAGGGAAACACACTAACCACTGGCACAGAAGACAAGAGAGATCCAGACCAAGTGCCTTTTAAAAGTCACTTCTATTATCAATATCTGATTTTATGGTATATATTTATGTCATTTAACAACCAAATTTTTGCATTATCCATAAAATGCTTATTTTAAAGCTGAGGTTCTCAAACTCTTTAGTCTTAGGATCCAGCTCCACTCTTAAAAATTATTGAAAACCCCAAAGAACTTTTGTTTATATAGATTATATTTATCCAGATATACTATATTATAAATCCAGATTAACTATATTATAAATTTAAATGAAGAAACTTTAAAAATATTTATTCATTAATTTATTTTAAAATAAGTAAACCCATTATACATTAAAGTAAATAACATCTTTTTATGAAAAATGACTGATTTCCAGAAAAAAAATTTAGTGAGAAAGGCCACAGTATTTACATTTTTGCAAATCTCTTTGATGTCTGTCTTAACTGAAGTCAGCTAGATTTTCATATCTCCTTCTGCACTCAATCTGTTGTGATGTTCTTTCAGTTAAAGTATATGAAGAAAATCTAGCCTCACAGAAATGTAGCTGGAAAAGGAAGGAGTATTTTAATAGCCTTTTCAGATAACTGTGATATTCTTCTTTGATAAAGACTAAAAGTCACAACTGGTCATTTCCTTAAAGGTTATTTGCAACATGGAGTCTGAATCTTTATTGATGAACTTGTACTCTAAATAGTCATGAGATAATGAGAGTGAAAAGGCAAATAATGTCTTAGTATTATTGCAAAAATGTGTTTGGCCTTGCAGATCCTCTGAAAAGGTCTTAGGGATCTTAGCGTTCCCCAGACCACACTTTGAGAACCTCTGCTTTAAAGATACAACCTGTCTTATGATGTGTAACTGGTAGAATGAGGGATATACTATATGAAACTTAAGGAACACAGTGTGGAAGAAAGATCAAGTGCAAACAAATCAGTCACCCCTGGTCCACCTTCATGTGGACGTGGGAACTGAAAAGCAGGCGTTATAAGGCAGGAGCCCCAGCTGGAACCCAGCAACAGTAGTTGCACCATAATGGTCCAAACATCTCAGACAGGGTGACCTTTTCAACATTGTAAACACATTTTTATTGCATCATGACTGCTCACAACCAGCCACAGACCTTTAAGCCAGCCTAGTGTACATACACCATAACCTACTACCAACAGAGGCAAACCAAAAACACCCAGTCCTGGCCATAGCAACGCCTGCTACCTGCTTCATGTCATCCCACCCTGTTCCCACCTCCCTCCAATCTCCACCCAGCTCCCAAGCCAAGCCTTCTGCCCCTGGTATGCATCCTGTTCTTGCTGTTAGAATCAGCGAGTCTATTTGCTTTCCTTGGCTCTTCCTCTTTAGGAGGACTGTGTCTCTTTCCACTACTGACTGTCTCGGGTAGCACCCCATTCCAACCTCCACACTGGCCTTAGCCCCTCACACTCAAGTCCTGATACCCAGGTAGATGAGTGGGTGCAGCTCCCTCAAAAGGGCCATTCAAGAAAACAGATACTTTTCAGTCTTCTTGTACAAATTTTTCTTTTTGTCTGTTTCTTAGCATAGTGCAACAGAGAACACGGAAGTAAGTCATTTTCATGCTATTAGCACATTTAGGAAACAGGCTTCCACAGTAATTAATCTAATGAAGATGACCCTAGACTGAAGAAACAGCAATTAGAGTTGCCGGAATAGACATTAGGGAAAATGAAGACATTTACATTCAAAGAAAGATAAGATTTTTAAATAAGAGGTAAAATTAATAACAGTCCAAATTCTATGGAGCAGGAAAGAGCGTCTAATGACTCAAAGAAGGCTGGGAGACATGCAGATTACACTGTCATATTCAAGTGAATACAAAAGTGATGGTATCCTATCATGAAAATATGGACATTAAGGGATAGGCTAAAAGAAAAGGAAAATTAGATGAAACTGACTAGCTATATGCAATCTAATGGAAAAGATTTTCTCTGAATAAAAATTTTTTCTAGGTAAATTTTCAGTTGTTATTTTCCAAATATAAATAACCAACTGTTTAAGTAATAATTCAAATTCTGTGCTATTCAGAGATGCAATTTGGAAACCAACAGAAACCCTGTTCCTTTGGTGTAGGGAGCCCACTACCACCTACCCAGCTGACCTCAGCAAGGGGTCTGCACATCTGGGGGGTCGATCAAGGGAAGGCCCATCTGGGGGTTTCCATCCAGATTGAGGAGATCTGTTGACACTAATTATTAGCCATAACAACAGCTCTTGCTGGTTTATTTCCCATCAAACTCAGTATGTTACTAGAATCTAGTATGTCAGGCTCTCTTTTTGACCTTATAGGAAGCCAGGGGACAAAACCAGAGGGGAAAAGCCTAATATAAGGAAGAGCTACTTCAAATGCATTCTCTATGCTGATTTCCATGTAAAGCTTGATCAAATGGTTTGCTGGGACCTGGGGCTACCTAGGGCATTTCGGCCCACTCTGGAAGGCAACCAGTGTTCTGAGCACTGCACACTCACCGAGCAGAATGAAGAGCTCTGTGAAACCTCGAAGGCCACTTGTAGGGCAGAGAAGGAATATGCTCGTTATTGTTGATGCTGTTACTATTAATAAATGGGGCTTTATGAATAAAAAGGGAAGTGAGCTATGACATTATTACTTCTTTAGTTTTTAGGTTTTTTAGGTTTTTTTTCTTCTTTAAGACCCGTATGCCCAGCCAAGAGTCAAAGGCTTCCTTTTGGCTAAAGCACTGTATTTCTGTGCCATTATTATATATAGCCTTGAGTAATCACAATTAATATGGTTTTCAATGTACAAATTAAATGTGCTATAAATTCTAGATATCATCATGCTGGTTTTTAATCATTATTATTAGGTGAAACCTTAGAAAAATTTCAGCCTATCATGGGCCCTATCAGCTTCTTATTTTAATTCTGAATATTTGGGCATATCTGCTGCTCAGAGACAGAAAGAATCAAAACTTCCTCTTTTTCCATCTGGCTATGAGTGCTTTTCATAGCTTATTTTTTCCACACTCGTTCCTAAAAAATGCACTAGAGCTGAGCTATCGTGAGATTGTGTCAGAGTCAAACTATTATATCATTGACTATCAGCTATTTCACAGGAGAATCAAACTGCCTGACTTTTAAAAAACAATCAGAATGGACTTTTATAGTAGTAAGACTTTGTCAACAGAGACTGAGTGCTACATGCAACTTGCCTCAAAAAAAATTGAAAGCTTCAGAAATTAACTCTATCACAGAAAACATTTAGCTGTAAGCAATATCCAGCTGTAGAGGCACAGAACCAAAGGCCAGAGAAATGTACTAAAAAAAGAAATACTTTTCAGACACCGAGTGGAGAGAATAGTAAAAGCTAGTGTCAGCCTGTTGCTGTGCCAGGCTGAGCTAGCTGGTAAGTTCTCCGGTAAAGAAAACGCTTTTCTGGAATGATTATAATGGGTACTCTGTGAGCTCTGGGGCCTGGACTTGCTTTTCTATAGATGACTTTGTTCCTTCTTTACATTGTAAAGTTCAGTTTATATTTTTGTAGAAATACATTCTCATCATTTCAAATGACGATGCTGATTCGGCCACATTTAAGTTTCATTCTCATTTGAAGAACTGAGCCCTAGCTTGTTCGGAAGAGAAAATGCTACAAAAACTCTTGCTTCCTTTTGAAACTTTTATTAAATATTCAGAACTGAATGAAAGTAATCTAGCTCTGGAAGGGATGGGTCATATTTATAGAGAAAAACAAAAACCAGGTTGTGGAAAGATGGAAAGACAAAAGGAATTCACTAACCAGCTGAAAGTTAGAAACACACCATATGTAGGTCGAATCACCTGTGATACTCCAACTAAAAATCAGCAGTGCCAATAAAAGCGGTTTCTAAAAGTCATAATAGGCTCCCATTTTTCAGAGAGTAAATAAATTCCTTACTGGGGAAAGAAATCCACAAAGAGATGGTAATTTTACTTTTATTTCGAAGACTAAACAATACAAGATCCCACAAGCAAGTTTTAACACTCCAAGAAGATATTCTGAATGATTTTGCTAACTTTTGCTGTCAGTCTGACTCATGAAGGACTTAACTAACCGCACTTTCTTTGATAGCCAAGAAAGGTCCACTCAGAATAATCATGTGGCAGAAAAAAAGAAGTGCAGTGTGGCCAAGAGGAACCTGTGATGATTTATTAGTCAATTACAGCTATTTCTTTCAAACTGGGTCCTATTAAATTCACCTTCCTCTCCAGATGCATAAATTAACCCTGCACAAAAGCATCTGAATACCAAAAAGCACATTATTCTCCAGAGGTGAAACATCAGGGGCAGACCATACTGGAACTGTATTAGTTTCCTGTTGGCTACTGTAACAAATCATCATAAACTTAGTGGCTTAAAAAAAATGATACTTTTACTATCTTACAGTCCTGCAGGTCAGAAGTCCAAAATGGGTCTCACTGGTGTCAAGGTGTCAGCAGGGCTGTGTTCCTTCTGAAGGTTCTGGGGGAGAATCCATTTCCTTGCCTTTTCCACCTTCCAGAGGCCGCCCACATTCCTGGGTTCACGGCCCCCTTCCATCCACAAGGTCAGAGGCGGCTGATCAAGTTTTTCCTCCCATCACATCTCTCTGGCATTGACTCTTCTTCCACCTCTCATTTCCCCTTAAGGACCCTTGTGATTACATGGAGCCCACTCGGATAGTCCAAAAGAATCTTCCAGTTTTAAGGTTAAACTAAGAACCTTAATTCCATCTGCATGTGTGCCACGTAACATGAGATTTTCGCGCGTCCCTGGGATTAGGACGCGGACCTTTTCTGGAAGCCGTTATTCTGCCTCCTACAGGTACAAAGAATAAGACAAACATTTTACCTTCCTCTGCCTCTCTTCTGTTACAAACTGTCCAGCCAGAGTTACTCTACAGGCACCTCACCTTTAAAAAAGTGGTAATAATAAATCTTGCTTCTCCTGCTGTCCCCTCTACCTCTAAATCTGTGACTCTATGACTAACAATTCTTTCCATGTTTTCACCTAATAAAATATAGCCTTCACCTCCCACTAAAAAGACAACGTTGGGTGGCTCTGAGTACGATTCTCTTCTTCCAGCTAGCTTAAATGCAAAATTCACAGCTCAAAGAATTTGGCAAGACATTTGTTCATTCATTCACATATATTAACTCAACACCTACTGTGTGCCAGGCACAGCAAATCCAGTATTAAACAAAAGAGACATACTCCGTGCCCTACCTGGGCTTAGCTTAGCATTTTCCTATATTTGCTGGCAGGATATAGAGGAAAGCTATTTTCTACTATTTATGCCCCACTTCTTTTCAATACATATCTGAGAACATATGATAAAAACACAGGTGCAATGCAAATCTATAAAATCAGGCAGGGTGTAACAAAAATTAATAGTTATCATGACAGGTGAAGGTCTGGATTGAGACACTGGGACTCAAAGCAGATTTTCTAAGTTTTGTATGAGACACCTCAGTATACTAAGTGCTTTCCAATACATCATCTCCTCTGATCCACACTACGACTTGGTCAGGTATGGAAAGTGTTCTAATCATCCCCAGCTGGCTGGTGTGAAATTCCCCAGAAAGCTTTAGTAACTTGACTAAGGCCACACAGTAAATGGCAAAGTCCAGGACTCAGATTCAGGTTTTAATTCAAATGATTTGCGCTCTGTCATTTCTATGCTATTAACTGAGAGCCCTTCTCCTTGCCTGGCTTGCAGGATGCCCTGCTGCTTCTCGTAACTTCGAAGCCCTCCTTCTTCCTACACACTTCTTACCATCTCCTACCATGGGCACTGCCCAATACTCCTTTCTCTTCTCAGAGCTTGAACCAGCCCCTCTTCGTAAATGGAAACTATGTCTACCTCCCATGACTGCCTATCCCCGTGAGGAACTTCCCTCTGACACAGAGCTCTCCGAGCTCCACCGCCAGCTCTCTCCACCTGCCCATCAGGAATGTCCACTGGGATGACGTAACCCAGGCCCTCTGCTCCATTCCCCGGCCTTAGCTCTATTCCCTATTTCCACCACTGACATCACTAAACTCCTGTCTCTCCTTTATATCTTGTTCTGTCGAGGCCTCGTGTTCTCATGACTCCAATGGTAACCCAGCTCGGGTAAGAGTCATCCCCTCAGACTCTGTGGAATCTCCACTGGCCAGGCTACCCTCTGACCCCCACGTCCCACCAGGCAAGAAGGAATATACAGCCCAGAGAGGAATTTCCCCCGAAAGTAGGCTCAAATGTTCTCTCTTCTTGGGTAGCACCAAAGACAACGTTGGCAAATACATGAAGATGTGTCAACCACCCTTACACCTTCTTCACCATTTCCACAGTGAGGAAGAAACCCAACTGAAGATTCTCTTCAGCCACCAAACTAAAGGACTACAAGAGGCGGGTATCAAATACATGGTGCCAGGTATCATGAAGCTTGCTGAATGAAGAACTTGCTGAGTCACTAAATCTCTCTGGACTTTCAAAACAGCCTTTCAAACAGACATTATGAAAAGACATTTTACAGAAAACCCTCAAGAAATGTGCTGAATGAATGCTGACGGTCTAATGATGATTTCTAGAGGACGGAGACCAAACCGGGCCTGTGCCCTTCACCTTTCCGAGGTTACCGTGCCTGCCTCAGAGAAGCAGCCTTGCGCCAGCCTGACGGCGCAGGGGCCATACTCTCTGCCAGGGCTCAGCTCTGCCTCCCACAAAGGGACACGTTAGAAGCAGACACGTGCCACGGGTTAAGGAGCACCAAGCAACATTCCGCCAGCAGCTTGTAAACAGTAATGTCCTATCAATCTGTGATGGGCAACCAGGACTGCAAGGTGCTCTCCAGTCTTGAGCTCTCACTATTGGAAACTACATGTGAGCCTGCCTGAGGCATGGAAGCAATGTTGCAAAAGCACGTGCGAACACACACACACACACACACACACACACACACACACCAGAACTAAGCCATGTAGAGGTCTGAGCTCTTTTCCTTACAGTAGAAAGGACACGCTTTCTAGTTCCTAAAAGGTGGGGCTGATTCTTAAACTTATCTTTACAATTTCCTCTCCCTCCTAGTACTGGGCTGGCCAAAAAGCTCGTTCGGAATTTTGTACTATCTTATGGAAAAACCCGAATGAACTTTTGGGCCAATCCAGTACTTAGAACAGTCCTAAGGTAAAAATGGGCACCTAGGGATTAAGATGGAGGCTTCCGGGAAGCTGGCGGAAAAGTAAGACGCAGAGATCACCTTCCTCCCCACAGATACACCAGAAATACATCTACACGTGGAACAACTCCTACAGAACACCTACTGAACGCTGGCAGAAGACCTCAGACCTCTCAAAACGCAAGAACCCCCCGCCCCCCACCACGTACCTGGGTAGGGCAAAAGAAAAAAGAATAAGCAGAGACAAAAGGATAGGGACGGGACCGCACCAGTGGGAGGGAGCTGTGAAGAAGGCAACGTTTCCACACACTAGGAAGCCCCTTCGCGGGCGGAGACTGCGGGTGGCGGAGGGGGAAAGCTTCGGAGCCGCGGAGGAGAGCACAGCAACAGGGGTGCGGAGGGCAAAGCTGAGAGATTCCCGCACAAAGGATCAGGGCCGACCGGCACTCACCAGCCCGAGAGGCTTGTCTGCTCACCCGCCGGGGCGGGCGGGGCTGGAAGTTGAGGCTTGGGCTTCGGTCGGAGCGCCGGGAGAGGACTGGGGTTGTCGCCGTAAACACAGCCTGCAGGGGGTTAGTGCGCCACGGCCAGCCGGGAGGGAGTCCGGGGATAAGTCTGGAGCTGCCGAAGAGGCAAGAGACTTTTTCTTCCCTCTTTGTTTCCTGGTGCGCGAGGAGAGGGGATTAAGAGCGCTGCTTAAAGGAGCTCCAGAGATGGGCGCGAGCCGCGGCCAAAAGCACGGACCCCAGAGACGGGTATGAGACGCTACGGCTGCTGCTGTCGCCACCAAGAAGCCTGGGTGCGAGCACAGGTCACTATACACACACCCCTTCCGGGGAGCCTGTGCAGCCCGCCACTGCCAGGGTCCCGGGACCCAGGGACAACTCCCCCGGGAGAACGCACGGCGCGCCTCAGGCTGGTGCAACGTCATGCTGGCCTCTGCCGCCGCAGGCTCGCCTCGCACTCCGTACCCCTACCTCCCCACCGGACTGAGTGAGCCAGAGCCCCCAAATCAGCGGCTCCTTTAACCCCGTCCTGTCTGAGGGAAGAACAGACGCCCTCCTGTGACGTACACGCAGAGGCGGGGCCAAATCCAAAGCTGAGCCCCTGGGAGCTGTGAGAACAAAGAGAAAGGGAAATCTCTCCCAGCAGCCTCAGAAGCAGCGGATTAAAGCTCCACAATCAACTTGATGTACCCTGCATCTGTGGAATACATGAATAGACAACCAATCATCCCAAATTAAGGAGGTGGACTTTGAGAGCAAGATTTATGATTTTTTCCCCTTTTCCTCTTTTTGTGAGTGTATATGTGTATGCTTCTGTGTGAGATTTTGTCTGTATAGCTTTGCTTCCACCATTTGTCCTAGGGTTCTATCCTTCCTTTTTGTTTTTTAATGTTTTTCTTAATAATTATTTTTATTTTAATTATTTTATTTTACTTTATCTTCTTTCTTTCTTTCTTTCCTTCCCTCCTTTAGACAATGAATCATCCCAAATTGAGGAGGTGGACTTTGAGAGCAAGATTTCTTATTTTTTCCACTTTTCCTCTTTTTGTGTGTATGTGTATGCTTCTGTGTGAGATTTTGTCTGTATAGCTTTGCTTCCACCATTTGTCCTAGGGTTCTATCCGTCCGTTTTTTTTTTCTTAATAATTATTTTTTTATTTTAATAACTTTATTATATTTTATCTTACTTTATTTTATTTTACTTTATCATCTTTTTTTCTTCCTTCCCTCCTTCCTTCCTGACTTCCTCCCTCCCTCCTTTCTTTCTTTCTTTCTTCTTCTACTAATTCTTTCTTTCTACTTTTCTCCCTTTTATTCTGAGCCGTGTGGATGAAAGGCTCTTGGTGCTGCAGCCAGGAGTCAGTGCTGTGCCTCTGAGGTGGGAGAGCCAACTTCAGGACACTGGTCCACAGGAGACCTCCCAGCTCCACATAATATCAAACGGCAAAAATCTCCCAGAGATCTCCATCTCAACACCAGCACCCAGCTTCACTCAATGGCCAGCAAGCTACAGTGCTGGACACCCTATGCCAAACAACTAGCAAGAGAGGAATACAACCCCACCCATTAGCTGAGAGGCTGCCTAAAATCATAATAAGTCCAGAGACACCCCAAAACACACCACCAGACGTGGACCTGCCCACCAGAAAGACAAGATCCAGCCTCATCCACCAGAACACAGGCACTAGTCCCTTCCACCAGGAAGCCTACACAACCCACTGAACCAACCTTAGCCGCTGGGGACAGACACCAAAAACAACGGGAACTATGAACCTGCAGCCTGCAAAAAGGAGACCCCAAACACAGTAAGATAAGCAAAATGAGAAGACAGAAAAACACACAGCAGATGAAGGAGCAAGATAAAAACCCACCAGACCGAACAAATGAAGAGGAAATAGGCAGTCTACCTGAAAAAGAATTCAGAATGATAGTAAAGATGATCCAAAATCTTGGAAATAGAATGGACAAAATGCAAGAAACATTTAACAAGGACCTAGAAGAACTAAAGATGTAACAAACAACGATGAACAACACAATAAATGAAATTAAAAATACTCTAGATGGGATCAATAGCAGAATAACTGAGGCATAAGAACGGATAATTGACCTAGAAGATAAAATAGTGGAAATAACTACTGCAGAGCAGAATAAAGAAAGAAAAAAGAATGAAAAGAACTGAGGACAGTCTCAGAGACCTCTGGGACAACATTAAACGCACCAACATTCGAATTATAGGGCTTCCAGAAGAAGAAGAGAAAAAGGGACTGAGAAAATATTTGAAGAGATTATAGTTGAAAACTTCCCTAATATGGGAAAGGAAATAGTTAATCAAGTCCATGAAGCACAGAGAGTCCCATACAGGATAAATCCAAGGAGAAACACGCCAAGACACATATTAATCAAACTGTCAAAAATTAAATACAAAGAAAACATATTAAAAGCAGCAAGGGAAAAACAACAAATAACACACAAGGGAATCCCCATAAGGTTAACAGCTGATCTTTCAGCAGAAACTCTGCAAGCCAGAAGGGACTGGCAGGACATATTTAAAGTGATGAAGGAGAAAAACCTGCAACCAAGATTACTCTACCCAGCAAGGATCTCATTCAGATTTGATGGAGAAATTAAAACCTGTACAGACAAGCAAAAGCTGAGAGTTCAGCACCACCAAACCAGCTTTACAAAAACTGCTAAAGGAACTTCTCCAGGCAGGAAACACAAGAGAAGGAAAAGACCTACTATAACAAACTCAAAACAATTAAGAAAATGGGAATAGGAATATACATATCGATAATTACCTTAAATGTAAATGGACTAAATGGTCCCACCAAAAGACACAGATTGCCTGAATGGATACAAAAACAAGACCCATATATTTGCTGTCTGCAAGAGACCCACTTCAGACCTAGAGACACATACAGACTAAAATTAAGGGGATGGAAAAAGATATTTCATGCAAATGGAAACCAAAAGAAAGCTGGAGTAGCAATTCTCATATCAGACATAATAGACTTTAAAATAAAGACTATTACAAGAGACAAAGAGGGACACTACATAATGATCAAGGGATCGATCCAAGAAGAAGATATAACAATTGTAAATATTTATGCACCCAACATAGGAGCACCTCAATACATAAGGCAAAAACTAACAGCCATAAAAGGGGAAATTGACAGTAGCACATTCATAGTAGGGGACTTTGACACCCCACTTTCACCAATGGACAGATCATCCGAAATGAAAATAAATAAGGAAACAGAAGCTTTAAATGATACATTAAACAAGATGGACTTAATTGATATTTATAGGACATTCCATCCAAAAACAACACAATACACATTTTTCTCAAGTGCTCATGGAACATTCTCCAGGATAGATCATATCTTGGGTCACAAGTCAAGCCTTGCTAAATTTAAGAAAACTGAAATTGTTTCAAGTATCTTTTCCAACCACAATGCTATGAGACTAGATACCAATTACAGGAAAAGATCTGTAAAACATACAAACACATGGAGGCTAAACAATACACTACTTAATAACGAAGTGATCACTGAAGAGATCAAAGAGGAAATCAAAAAATACCTAGAAACAAATGACAATGGAGACATGACGACCCAAAATCTATGGGATGCAGCAAAAGCAGTTCTAAGAGGGAAGTTTATAGCAATACAATCCTACCTTAAGAAACAGGAAACATCTCGAATAAACAACCTAACCTTGCACCTAAAGCAATTAGAGAAAGAAGAACAAAAAAACCCCAAAGTTAGCAGAATGAAAGAAATCATAAAAATCAGATCAGAAATAAATGAAAAAGAAATGAAGGAAATGATAGCAAAGATCAATAAAACTAAAAGCTCGTTCTTTGAGAAGATAAACAAAATTGATAAACCATTAGCTAGACTCATCAAGAAAAAAAGGGAGAAGACTCAAATCAATAGAATTAGAAATGAAAAAGGAGAAGTAACAACAGACACTGCAGAAATACAAAGGATCATGAGAGATTACTACAAGCAACTATATGCCAATAAAATGGATAACCTGGAAGAAATGGACAAATTCTTAGAAATGCACAACCTGCCAAGACTGAATCAGGAAGAAATAGAAAATATGAACAGACAATCACAAGCACTGAAATTAAAACTGTGATTAAAAATCTTCCAACAAACAAAAGCCCAGGACCAGATGGCTTTACAGGCGAATTCTATCAAACATTTAGAGAAGAGCTAACACCTATCCTTCTCAAACTCTTCCAAAATATAGCAGAGGGAGAAACACTCCCAAACTCATTCTACGAGGCCACCATCACCCTGATACCAAAACCAGACAAAGATGTCACAAAGAAAGAAAACTACCAGTTTCACTGTATCACTGATGAACATAGATGCAAAAATCCTCAACAAAATACTAGCAAACAGAATCCAACAGCACATTAAAAGGATCATACACCATGATCAAGTGAGGCTTATCCCAGGAAAGCAAGGATTCTTCAGTATACGCAAAACAATCAATGTGATAAAC
Organism: Orcinus orca; assembly: GCF_937001465.1. Lineage (NCBI taxonomy): Eukaryota > Metazoa > Chordata > Mammalia > Artiodactyla > Delphinidae > Orcinus > Orcinus orca. The sequence goes on along the minus strand of NC_064560.1, from coordinate 155,466,198 downwards.
CATATTAACAAATTGGAGGAGAAAAACCGTATGATCATCTCAATAGATGCAGAGAAAGCTTTTGACAAAATTCAACACCCATTTATGACAAAAACCCTGCAGAAAGTAGGCATAGAGGGAACTTTCCTCAACATAATAAAGGCCATATATGACAAATGCACAGCCAACATCGTTCTCAACGGTGAAAATGGAAACCATTTCCACTAAGATCAGGAACAAGACAAGGTTGTCCACTCTCACCACTATTATTAAACATAGTTTTGGAAGTTTTAGCTACAGCTATCAGAGAAGAAAAAGAAATAAAAGGAATCCAAATTGGAAAAGAAGAAGTAAAGCTGTCAATGTTTGCAGATGACATGATACTATACATAGAGAATCCTAAAGATGCTACCAGAAAACTACTAGAGCTAATAAATGCATTTTGTAAAGTAGCAGGATACAAAATTAATGCATAGAAATCTCTGGCATTCCTATACACTAATGATGAAAAATCTGAAAGTGAAATCAAGAAAACACTCTCATTTACCATTGCAACAAAAAGAATAAAATATCTAGGAATAAACGTACCTAAGGAGACAAAAGACCTGTATGCAGAAAATTATAAGATACTGATGAAAGAAATTAAAGATGATACAAATAGATGGAGAGATAGACCATGTTCTTGGATTGGAAGAATCAACATTGTGAAAATGACTCTACTACCCAAAGCAATCTACAGATTCAATGCAATCCCTATCAAACTACCACTGGCATTTTTCACAGAACTAGAACAAAAAATTTCATAATTTGTATGGAAACACAAAAGACCCCGAATAGCCAAAGCAATCTTGAGAAAGAAAAACGGAGCTGGAGGAATCAGGCTCCCTGACTTCAGACTATACTACAAAGCTACAGTAATCAAGACAGTATGGTACTGGCACAAAAACAGAAAGATAGATCAATGGAACAGGATAGAAGTCCAGAGATAAACCCACGCACATATGGTCACCTTATCTTTGATAAAGGAGGCAGGAATGTACAGTGGAGAAAGGACAGCCTCTTCAATAAGTGGTGCTGGGAAAACTGGACAGGTACATATAAAAGTATGAGATTAGATCACTCCCTAACACCATACACAAAAATAAGCTCAAAATGGATTAAAGACCTAAATGCAAGGCCAGAAACTATCAAACTCTTAGAGGAAAACGTAGGTAGAACACTCTATGACATAAAGCACAGCAAGATCCTTTTTGACCCACCTCCTAGAGAAATAGAAATAAAAACAGAAATAAAAAAATGGGACCTAATGAAACTTAAAAGCTTTTGCACAGCAAAGCAAACCATAAACAAAACCAAAAGACAACCCTCAGAAAGGGAAAAAATATTTGCAAATGAAACAACTGACAAAGGATTAATCTCCAAACTTTATAAGCAGCTCATGCAGCTCAATAACAAAAAAACAAACAACGCAGTCCAAAAATGGGCAGAAGACCTAAATAGACATTTCTCCAAAGAAGATATACAGATGGCCAACAAACACATGAAAGAATGCTCAACTTCATTAATCATTAGAGAAATGCAAATCAAAACTACAATGAGATATCATCTCACACCTGTCAGAATGGCCATCATCAAAAAATCTAGAAACAATAAATGCTGGAGAGGGTGTGGAGAAAAGGGAACCCTCTTGCACTGTTGGTGGGAATGTAAATTGATACAGCCACTGTGGAGAATAGTATGGAGGTTCCTTAAAAAACTACAAATAGAACTACCATATGACCCAGCAATCCCACTACTGGGCATATACCGTGAGAAAACCATAAGTCAAAAGGAGTCATGTACCAAAATGTTCATTGCAGCTCTATTTACAGTGGCCCGGAGATGGAAACAACCTAAGTTTCCATCATTGATGAATGGATAAAGAAGATGTGGCACATATATACAATGGAATATTACTCAGCCATAAAAAGAAACGAAATTGAGCTATTTGTAATGAGGTGAATAGACCTAGAGTCTGTCATACAGAGTGAAGTAAGTCAGAAAGAGAAAGACAAATACCGTATGCTAACACATATATATGGAATTTAAGGGAAACAAAATGTCATGAAGAACCTAGGGGTAAGACAGGAATAAAGACACAGACCTACTAGAGAATGGACTTGAGGATTTGGGGAGGGGGAAGGGTAAGCTGTGACAAAGCGAGAGAGAGGCATGGACATATATACACTACCAAACGTAAGGTAGATAGCTAGTGGGAAGCAGCCGCAAAACACAGGGAGATCAGCTCGGTGCTTTGTGACCACCTGGAGGGGTGGGATAGGGAGGGTGGGAGGGAGGGAGACGCAAGAGGGAAGAGATATGGGAACATATGTATAACTGATTCACTTTGTTATAAAGCAGAAACTAACACACCATTGTAAAGCAATTATACTCCAATAAAGATGTTAAAAAAAAAAAGGGCACCTAGTAAACACTGAATTGAGTTCATTATTGCTTTATTCTAAGTTAAGCTCTACTCTTTCTCTACCAGAGAGTCAGAAGAATGAGGATAACTTGCTTTTAACTATTTAACAAGGATGTTTTAAAGACACGAATTCCTTAAGAAGTCTACTTGTAAAGTCAGTCATGGTGGAAAGTGATTACTGTGAAAATTAGATTTTTAAAGTTATATATATATATGTGTGTGTTCTTAATGACCCAATCTATTTTTTAACCATTTTTTTCTGAAGTGTAGTTATTTTAGGAAAATACAGTTTATTCACAAAGATTTTTATGAAAAAAATTAATTATAATTGTCAAATACCAAGCAATGGAGCAGTATAGAAGTTACAGAGCCATTAAAATTAGATTTGTAAAGATATTACAATGATAATACTCATCATCATTATGTTATCATTTTAAATGTAAAAGGGTACAAAATTGTTTATAGAGTATGATTATGATCACAACGATATTAAAAACCGCACAGAAGAAAGCAAAGTATTAACAGAAGTTGTGTTTGGATAGTGGTATAAAGTGTTTTCCCTATTTTATTTCTACATATTTTCTAACCGTTCTATTATAAACATTATTGCTTATAATAAAAAGTGAGTTATTTTCTAAAATGTTAAAATAGCTGAATAGTCTCAGGCTTCAAGAAATGCTCAACACTGACTCTCCATGTTCTGCAAATTAGCTCTTCTTTCCTAAGCATGCGCTATACGCCAGGCCTGACCAAGTGCTTTACAGTCTTTACTTCTTAGTCCTAAGCACCACCCTAGGATGAAGGAAAGGCTATTATCCCTGTTTTACAGATGCGGAAATTGAGGTACACAGCAGTTAAATGAACTTGCCCAAGGTCAGAGAGCTAGTGAGTGGCTGAGTGCAGTGTGAGCCCAGATGGTCTGCCCCAGAACTCATCCTTGTAACCCCGTGCAATGCTCTCTCTACAAGACTCTAGCAGAGACACTGATTAAAGTAATGCAACCCTGGCAGGTGCTGCAGCTTCTCTGGGCCTCAATTTCCTCATTTATAATGGCACCTACTCAACAGAGTTGTTGTGAGATGATACATGTAAACACAGTGCTGAACAAGATGCCTGGCACATGGCAAGCACTCACACACTAAGCTCACTTAGTGTCAGCTCTGGTCATTTCTAAAAAAGAACCAGGGACTTCCCTGGTGGCGCAGTGGTTAAAGAATTTGCCTGCCAACGCAGGGGACACAGGTTCGAGCCCTGGTCCCGGAAGATCCCATATGCCGCGGAGCAACTAAGCCCGTGCGCCACAACTACTGAGCCTGCGCTCTAGAGCCCGCAAGCCACAACTACTGAAGCCCATGCACCTAGAGCTCGTACTCTGCAACAAGAGAAGCCACCGCAATGAGAAGCCCACGTACCACAACAGAGTAGCCCTCGCTCGCCGTAACTAGAGAAAGGCCACACGCAGCAACAAAGACCCAACGCAGCCGAAAATAAATAAAATAAGTTAAAAAAAAAAAGAACCAGCACGTTTGGCCATGGGCCCAAACCTGCAGCAGGATGGGCAATCCACAGGGCCTCCTGAGAACTGTCCTGTGAGACATCTGCATCACTGTGGGGCTTTCGTTCCTATTTTAAGCGACGCAATGTAATAGCAACGTGATAGCTACTTCACTGCAATGTAATAATATCCTTCACTCTTCTTTTTTCAAAACTCTGCTTTTCACCAAAGCACATATTTTTTTAAATATATGCATCCAATCTTGCCTCCTTGGAATTATAGATGGCAAAGAAAATCCAGGTCACAAATGAAAGCGTGACTGACTTCAATGCCCCTAGCATGCACCTAGGAAATAATGCCAACTTATCTGGATTTAATGTTGATGAGTTAAAGATAGTTTCCATTAGATATGCTCTCCTGGTCTTTTGCTTTCTCCGGGGTGGATTTTCAGCATCCCGGCTCCTTGCTTTCTTTGCAGCAGAACCTCAAGCTGACAGATATTCATCCTATGCTCAGGGAAGCTACCGCCACTGTAACTGTCATGTGAGCAGGAAAATTAAAATCACAAACAATGCTATTATTTTTCAGCAGGCTACTTAGCTTACTAAAGATCAGTTTCTAAGTGGTAAAACTTAACTGTTCTTAAGTCCAGAATCAGACAGATTGCAAACCTGAAAAGGTCTGGGCATGAGGAAAAATGGCTGGGCCACTGTCACGGGGTACCCACTGATGCTACTGCTCACAAATAAGACCCTGCAGTACACGGGTCTGAGACAGTAAAGCGGCCTAGAAATGCACATTAGCAGAGACAGCGTCAAAGACTGTGATGCTCTATTTCTCAGTTGAGGAGCAGGGGCGGTTATTAATCTTTAACGGCACATAAATATGATATACTCTTTTGTATGAGTGATAGATTTCATGATTTAAAAGAAGATCAGAAGTGCAATGGAAACTCAAACTTTAAAAGTGCATATTAGATAGAATATAAATTTAAGGCAGGGAGCTCTTTTTCTCTTCATTTAGGATTGATAAACAATGTTTGTAAGAGTTCATAAAATTTCAGACTACAAGAGATTGAAGACCACCTAATCTAATGGGTTTCCAACGGTGTTCCCAAAATAAAATTCCATCTTGTGCAGACACACCATAAACTCCTTACTCAGAACTGGGAGGTTTTTTTAAGAAAAATGATTTTTATTAATAGTTTACTATATTTTCAGAGAACTGGGAGTTTTCTTAGCACTGGAACTTCACTTTGTACATCAGAAGAGGGGCCTAAGTCTCTCCATTACCTGCCACCAGCCCTGGTTCTTCCTGTGCTTCTTGATTCAGGAGACGCTTTCCCATCACCTGAATTGCTTCAATAAAGATACAGATTTAATTTATGTGTCTTCAAGAAGTTCAGAGAGAAATGTACCATGTGCCTTACAGAGACATATTCTATTTAAAAGGCATTATGGAAATCTGCCATTCTTGCTGAAACAGTTACTAAAGAGGGAGAAATCAGCAACTTCAAATACCAAAAACTGGAACAGCCAAGCAAGGAGCAAACGGCTAACCATGCCTTAAACAACTGTGGTCAGCAAGGGTGAGCTAAGGGAATAAAGCACTCAAAAAAAAAAATAATAATAATAATAGTATATATGGGCAGGGGGCCTACAGAAAACCTTTGTACCATCCCCTCAATTTTCCTGAGAACCTTAAAGTGCTCTTAAAAAATTGTCTTAATAAAAAATTAAAATGGGAGGGGCCGTGACAGTGAGAGGCCTGTGTACTGCAAAAAAAATAAAAATAAAAAAAAATAAAATTAATTTTTAAGAAAGCAAAAAATTCTTTAAAATAAAATAATGGAAGTAGAAAAGATCTCCCTTTTTAAAAGATGCCTTCTATGTACCAAATGTACCAAATTACAAAAGAATCCTGTGTCCCTAGGAATGACTAATCCACATACACCAGTCCTTGAAGAGTCCAACTACTTACTCATAGAGTAATACTAAAACAGGACACACTTGCTCCATCATACAGTTGGCTATAGGCCAAATGCCCATACAACCATTAAAAAAAATCAATTTCACAGGCTAATGGGCATTATGGGAGCCAAGCTATGCACACTGGACTCTAGACAGAGCTAGGCACCACCAGCTTTGTAAACACTAGCACTGATTAGTTTCTGCTAGCTCAAAGCAAAAGGTAGCTATTGTTAAATTACCCAAGAGTTCATTTATGTCAGAGTTCAAAACTCATATTCGTACAACTAAATTATATGTATTCTACAGTGTTCTCAGGTTTAATTATCTTTGGGCTAATGAAAGTAAGATAAATAAAACAATGACACTTTAAAGTAGTAATGGCACTACAACCAGTTTTATTTCTTTTTCAGTAAATCACTAGATTTCTCTATCAACTTTGTCTTAGCAGTTGGGAACCACCATGGCCCTGACAGAGATGCTACAAGTTAAAGGAAAGTCCAAGAGTCTTGGGCACTGTATACAACGTGCCTGGCCTGGCCTCTCCCTCCTACAAGCCCCGGTGGTGTTCATGCTTGTCACATGGCCCTGCCCCGCCCCTCATCTGGGATGCTGACATTAGGGTGGGCACTCGATGAAAAGAAACTACTCTGTAAGTAGCCAGTGACCTACGCCAGTGTTCCTCAAACTCTAATGGGCAACGAATCACCCGGGGGTCTTGTTAAAATGCATATTCAGATGGGGAGGTTGCACTTCTGTCAAGATCACAGATGAGGTCCATACTGCTGGTCCCCAGTCTGCACTTGAAGTAACAAGGACCTAGACATTTGGACTGACAGACATGATGCACTGAGACAGAAATCCAGCAAGTAGCTGTCTTGAGGGCCCAGATCATCTCAATTCTAGCCCCTCTGAGGCTGGAAAGGTTCCTGTTCATGGAGTCTCATGCCACTCCCCTGAGAACTTATCTGTATGCTTGCAACAGAGCCCCATTTCCTCAAGCCAGCTCACGCTGGCTTCTGTTTCATGTAACCAGAGGAGCCTTGACTAGGATAGACACATAGGGATGTACCTTCATCCCTGAAGCCACTGTTGGTGCCATTCTGGTTTAAAAGGGGGGGGTGTTGTGGGGTTGGCATCTTCTAGCAATAGGTAAATACATTATTCCAGTTGAAAATAACGCAGCAGTACATGGATGTGCTTCCCCTCTGAACAGCGATTTTCCACTTAATCCTAAGGGAATGGTCCAGACCTGGAAAGATGTTCCAAGTAAAGGGGTTGCTGATTCCATGGTTGCCTAAGCTATGACCACTCACTCTCACCTCCCCCTTCTAAACCACAAGCCTCCCTGGGTCCAGCTGAGACTTTGAAGGAAGAAGTTTCTGGTACCACCTGGATCCCCAGGCTCCTGCTGTCTTTGTCTTGTTTCCCCTTTGTTTTTATATTGTTTTCCTTGATATTCTCTCCATCATTCGTGCCAGATGCCTTTGGAGTTTTCTCCTTTTTCCAATGACCTATAATCATCATCTTATCCTAAAGTCTTTAAGTCACTCTAGCCAGACTGTAGCCTTATAACCCCAGCACCCATATCAGTTCTTATGGAAAGTGACATAAGGGGATCTGAGTTTTTTCTCCAAGTCATCAGCCTTGGTTTCTGCTTAAAACAACAACTCTGCACCCAGACATGCGATTCAACTAAAAAATGCTTTATAAATTCTAACCCTAAAGGCTCCAGGGGAGCCCTGGGCTGTGAAATCCACTATTTAACCTCAACAAAGTCTACCAGCCAATTACTCTAACCCTTATACTGTACCTAAGACAGGTGATGGCTCTTTGATTTACATGAAAATAAAAATATTTGCACAGTAGCCTTTATAACTTTATACTTTCAACTACAAAAATGTTGCCCAGGGCTTCCCTGGTGGCGCAGTGGTTGAGAGTCTGCCTGCCGATGCAGGGGACACGGGTTCGTGCCCCGGTTTGAGAAGATCCCACATGCCGCGGAGCGGCTGGGCCCGTGAGCCATGGCCGCTGAGCCTGCGCGTCCGGAGCCTGTGCTCCGCAACGGGAGAGGCCACAACAGTGAGAGGCCCGCGTACCGCAAAAAAAAAAAAAAAAAAAAAAAAAAAAAAAAATGTTGCCCAGCTTCAGTTGAGGATTGTATTCCTTTTTCGCCCCTATTCCTGTTTTTCATCTCTATCCAAATGCGAATGAATCAAAAAGGATAAAGAAGTTCAGAGGGAAGCAGGAGACTAACACCAAAGACCAATCAATAATGTGACTGTGACAATAATGCGAGCGATGCCATTTTATTTATAATCTGAACTACCTACTTCCATAAAGGATTTTAAATGCCTTAAAATAAACACATGTACAGGCTAACTGGAGCAAAGGAAAGAAGAGCTAATCCACGTGGAAGAAAGGGGAGATAACTACCAGGAAATAGAGATGAGAGTTATTGTAACGAAGCACTAATTTTGGCTCTCAGCTTAGGAAATCACAGCTAAAAAGGAAACATGATAGGTTAGGAATTCTCAATTTTGTAAACGTGGAATCAGATGGATTTGTTAGAAGGGACAGTCCATTTTCTACTGCTGAGCTCAAAGAGGAATTTATGGCATAGTCCCTCCATAAAATAAGGAAGGGGGACTTCAGCTGAAGCCAGGTGGCCATGTCCTCCTTGAACTGTTGGAAGAAGCCAAAGCCCAGATGCTGAAACCCAGATCTGTGCACAGCTGAGTTAGCATAGTCTGAGCAAGCTGGTCTCTGGTGCTAACATGGTAAAACGGTAGCTCTTGGAGAACTGGAGTAACTGATGACCAACCTGCCCTGCAGACTGTTTCCTCAAGGAAGGATTAAGGTTGTGACGAGCATTTCAAGTGCAGTGTGTGGATACTGATGGCTGATGTTCTGCTAAGAAAATGAAGGACACTGCCTTGAAATCTTACGAGGAAAAGGGCTCTACAATAGCTCCTCCAGGCAAGACCCATATTATTTGTCAGTAGCATGCTTTTAATAAGCTTCACATGCTAAACCAGTTACTTGAGAGATACCAGCCCAAAGTTCTGGGCAACAGAGAGAAATCACATTAGTCTAGAAAGTAAAGAGCAGGGGTTCTCTGGTGGCTAACTCAAGTCACAACAACACCACAGCACAGTTCCAGCAGAATAACAAATTCTGAGAGAAATCACATCCTGTTGATAGTTCACCAGATTCCAAGCAGCTAGGTCAATGTAAGTACCGGGTGAACTTAATAAAGATTTTTTTAGGAACAAACAGAAAAACGAAACCCGTAATAAGAGCGACAACATCCTGGAAAATGTCTTCCAAAGATCCTAATTTCAGGTGTGGGCAGTTCATGCTGGAATATTATTTCATAAGTAGCTGCCTCACCAGTCTGCCTGGGTTTATGACGGTGATGTGTACAGAGGAGGGGCCTGGCTCCCCTTTGGTCTAGCAGAAACCAGGCATCTCACTTGCCTAAAAACAGAAAAGGAACATTTGGCTATAATTTAAAAAGAAGAAAGGCCCAGGACACGGCTTTGCTTCCTGGATTTTAAAATTGAAATCTGATCTGCCAAAAGGTTGTTATTACTCACTCCAGTCTGGCATTAGGAAATGATGTGGTACAAGGTTTGGAGTAGAATAAAAGTAGAATTAATGATCTGGGAGTATGCAGGAGTACATGTCTCTTCTCTCCAAGATCTAAGACTACAAGTCCATAAATTCTCCTGAAATTTTTAGTTCGAATGGAGAAACCCCAGTGTTTTAAGAAGAAAAGAGGCACAGAGTTTTAATGGGATGTCCACTGAACTAATTAACCTGTAATTTGAGGACTAATCAGAAGGAACGCTACCTGGAAAATTTAGGAATAGTATTACTGCTGTTATTGATGATATCGGTATATTTGTATATTGCTTTGTAGTTTACAAAGTACTCTATATTTTCACCTAGGTATTAACTCATCTAATTTTTATGATAATACTGGGAGTCAGTTATGGCATTCTTCATCACCGAATAGAGGAGAAAATTAAGACAAGCCAAGTAACCTGTCCAACATCATATAAACAGAGAAATACCTGGTCCAGAATTAGAACTCAATCTTCTAACTCTAAATCTTTTATCATAGAAATTGGAGCCCGTTTCTCTTGATACAACCCAAGCACTACAATGTTTTTAAAAAATCTGCTCGTACTACAAAGAAAAAAAATTTTTTACGCAAAATTTTTGGGCTCCACATCAACTGATGAATGGATAAACAAGAGGTGATATTTCCATACAACAGGATATTATTCAGCCATTAAAAAAAGAATGCAGTACTGATACATGCTACAACACGGGTGAACCTTGAAAACATTACGCTAAGTGAAACAAACCAGACCACATATTGTAGGATTCCATTTATATTAAAAACAGAACAGGGCTTCCCTGGTGGCGCAGTGGTTGAGAGTCTGCCTGCCGATGCAGGGGACAGGGGTTCGTGCCCTGGTCCGGGAATATCCCATATGCCGCGGAGCGGCTAGGCCCGTGAGCCATGGCCGCTGAGCCTGTGCGTCCGGAGCCTGTGCTCCGCAACGGGAGAGGCCACAACAGTGAGAGGCCCGCGTACCGCAAAAAAAAAAAAAAAAAAAAAAACAGAACAATAGAGTCAGAAAGTAGATTAGTGGTTGCCTGGAATTAAGGGTGGGCACAAAGAATCTTTTACAGGGTGATGAAAATGTTCTATAATTGGACTGTGGTAATGATTATGCAACTGTAAATTTGCTAAAAATCATTGAATTGTACACTTCAAATGGGTGAATTTTATGGCATGTAAATTTTACTTCGAAGAATCTGTAAAAATAAAGATTAAACATTTTAAAAATTATGGGCTCCAATTTTCCCACCTATAGTTTAAAAAAGATAATTTAAGGTGCTGAGATTATTTATAATGATGGCACTAGTAGATGAAAATGTAGTGTGTTCCTGTCACACTACAGGTTGACCTACGTAACAGGTTGACTTTATGTTGGCTTATGTATGTCCATATCTGAGACCTCACTTCTTTGAATAGTGGCTATTACTCCAGAAATATAGGTCAATATGACAATAGAAATTAAACACCTTAAAAATAGGTATGTTATTTGGGAATATCTATCAAAAATGTAAATGTACATTACCCCACGGGCTTCCCTGGTGGCACAGTGGTTAAGAATCCGCCTGCCAATGCAGGGGACATGGGTTCGAGCCCTTGTCCGGGAAAATCCCACATGCCGCAGAGCGGCTAAGCCCGTGCGTCACAACTACTGAGCCCATGTGCCACAACTACTGAAGGCCGCACACCTAGAGCTCATGATCTGCAACGAGAAGCCACAACGATGAGAAGCACATGCACTGCAACAAAGAATAGCCCCCGCTCACCACAACTAGAGAAAGCCTGCACGCAGGAATGAAGACCCAACACAGTCAAAAATAAATAAATAAAATTTAAAAAATGTGCATTACCCCAGCAATTCCTCTCCCAGGAATTTATGCTAAAGAAATCAGGGTAAGTACACAAAAGTGTGAGTAACAGGATGTTCCTGACAGTATTGTTTATATTAACATACAGGTTGTTTATCTTCTTCTCTGCTTTGTCTTGATTTACTTATTTTGTGCCATGAGCTTGTGTTTCTTTTAAAATCAGAAAAATAAAGCAATTTTTATAAAGAGAGAGAGAGAAAAAATAAGTTTTGACACAGTAAACCTATTTTTCCTAAGGAAAAGATTAGGATCAGTGTTTGAAAATATGTGCATAAAAAAGTACAGCACGGTATTTTATAATAGTGAAAAACTGAGACAAAACTAAATTTTTTTCTATCATAACAATATTTAACAATCATGATATCTTCATAAGATTGGCCATTACATAGTCATTAAAGATGCTGACGTTTGCTTTTATTACTGAATACAGAAAGCCAATTATAAAAGAGGATGTATACAGTGTTACCTCATTGTGTGTATGCACATGGCTATATGCATATATTTGCAGAGGAAAACTTTAGAAGGCTGTGGCTATGTTGCAATTAGCCTTGGTGGACAGGATAACATAATGGTTATATTAGGCAAAGACTCCAGAACTAAACTGCCTGAGTTTGAATACTGGATGTGCCATTTTCCGTGTATAATCTTAGACATTTTAACCTTCTTTGTGCTTCACTTTTCTCATTTGTAATGAGAAGAACAATCATGACTACCTCATAGGCCATTATGAGGAATAAAAAGGTAAAGCACTTATTTAGCAGAGTGCCTTGCACACAGTGAGGGTCACACACATGCTATCATCATCATCCTTGATGATGCTGGGGTCACCCATGGTTGCTTTTATATTTTATCTGTATCTTCCAAGTTTTCTACAGTTTGTGTGGGTTTTACATGGATTACTTATGTAATGTTTAAAATAACAAATAGTTGGGGTTTCCCTGGCGGTCCAGTGGTTAAGACTCCATGCTTCCACTGGAGGGGGCACGGGTTCGATCCCTGGTCATGGAACTAAGATCCCACACGCTGCATGGCGTGGCCAAATAAATAAATTAATTTAATTTAATTTTTTTAAAAATAAAATAACTGATGGCAGGGATTTGAACAGATGTATGTACACCTATGTTCATAGCAACATTATTCACAATAGCCAAAGGTAGAAACAACTTAAATGTCCATCAACAGATGGGTGGATAAACAAACTGTGCTATGTACATACAAATGGAATGTTATTCAGCCTTAAAAAGGAAGGAAATCCTGATACATGTATACATCTTGAAAATATCGTGCTAAATAAAATAAGCCAGACACAAAAGAACAAATATTGGATGATTCAACTTATATGAGGTACATCAAATTCATAGAGACAAAAGTAGGATGCTGGTTGCCAGGGGCTGGGGGAGGAGGGATTGGGGAGTTAGGGTTTCATGCACACAGAGTTTCCCTCTGGGAAAAACAAAGAGTTCTGGAGATGGCTGGTGATGATGGTTGTACAACAACGTGAATGTACTTAATTCCATAGAACTATACACTTAAAAATGGTTAAAATGGTAAATTTTATGTTATGTATATTTTACCACAATTTTAAAAATTACATAGACAATCTTTAGGCTTAAGGAGAGGGGAACTCTGAGTCCATTCATTCGGGCCCCAGCATGTTCCCAGCTCTCATGAAGGGACAGAGCAGCAGTTAGGAGAAAAGAATGGACCAAAGAGCAAAAAGGCTCCTCTCCCCATTTCCAGAGTCTCCTCATCTTCCCTCTGGTTCAAGGTCCCCTGGGCCCCACCTCAGCCTTTCTCTTTCCCTAGCATGCCCTTGTTCTGAAATAAGGGATGAGCTGGGAACACATGCCATTCAACAACAGTTGCTCTATGGAAAAGAATGAAAAGTTTAAAAGAAAACTTAGAGACTGACCTAAAAGAGTAAAACTGAACTTCATTCATCTATGAAAAACCTTCTCCTAGTTAGTCTAACACTCAGACTGTGTCTCTAGGGACAAGATTGCTCTCCCTGTCTCTCTATTTCCTTTGTAGAGAAGTGTGTCTTCCAAGACAGAGTTCATTCTCTTTCTAGATTGTGTGACTCATCTGTCCTTCCTTCTCTAAATTGCTTTGTCGAAGCCAGGTTCATGAACTCACATGTCTACAGGGACCAGGCAGAAGCAATGTGGGTTTAAGACCACAATAGGGAATAGTGGGGATTGAGGCAAAGTGAAGAGTTCCTACCTGTCTAAAGGGGTAGCTACTACTAGGCTTAGCAGATTGTTTCCATACAGGACTGCATGTTCAATGCTCCCAAATTTTCCACTTGCCAAAAGAAGTACAAAACTCAGATTTTGATGTGGATCTCCCCAAAGACAATATAGATTTTTTCTTTAAAAGAAAATACTGTGACCCAAACAAAACTCTTCCACATGGGGTTCCCTTTCATGACATCTGATTTAGAGGTTAGTCTGCAAGCAATAAAATTCTAACAAATGAAGCACATCAGTTAACCCTTCAAATGAACACAGGAATGCTATGAACAGGGAAGGCTACTTTTTATAACTTAAAGACTTTCCTCTCCGGCTGGATATTCTCCATTTGCCCCTCCAGATCCACACCCCCCTCCTTCTTACCTTGCTCTGTGACCGAGGAGGCCACCCTCCTCAGACTACACCTCTTGGCTCCCTGATCTCTGGGGTTTACTTGGGTCATCCAGTGGAATGGCCAGCAGGAAACCAAAGGGAGGGAAGAAAGGCTGGGGTGTTTATCCCCCAGTTCCTGCTGCTGCAATCTTCCCCTGAAAGCCCACAGCTCCTGTCAGGCAGCACTTTCCTACAGCTAAACCTCTTACAAGTTACAAGAGATTCTCTCTGTCCTTGTCTCCTTAGGACCAAGGAGTGGCAATGGCTTTCTATTGTTAACTCTAGGATGCTTGGCCAATTTTTGTTGATCTCCCTGACCTCTGCCTAGATTTTGTTAGGAGTCCCTCTATTTCCTCCATTACACTTTTTGAGGGAGCCAATCTCTTTCCTGCCAGGACCTGACCGGCACATCTTCCCATATCACATACCATGATGTACTTATGATATTAAACAGACAAGATCAAGATCCCTCCCTTCCACACCTACGAGTCTGATTCCAAGGGGAAAGAGGTGAGGCTACCTTGACTCTATTTTTTCTAGCTTTAAAAGATATTAATTCTTGAACCTTACATGAACTCTAATTTCTAAATCACAGTTCTGAATTACTAAAATCCTTAGATTACCAGTCCCACTCTGGAACAGGTAACAGGAAAGGCAAAAAATGGTATCCTCCCACTAAAAATAAAGTTTAGAAATCATATATGCTCATAGGGCAAAGATCTTTTTCTGATATTTTCTTGAAATGCCCACATAAGATGGTTAATAATTTTTAAATAATTTTGAAAGAGTTGTGTCATTAAGACATGTTATATTGAACCTTTTCTTCCCATTTAACCCCATTAAACACTTTTAGGAGCAGGGAATTCCCCGGTGGTCCAGTGGTTAGGACTCCGCACTTCCACTGCAGGGGGCGCAGTTTGATCCCTGGTCGGGGAACCAAGATCCCCCCAAAAACACTTTTACGAGCAATGCTTAATCCAATTATCTTAATATTCAAGTATCAATATCATACACTAAAGAACAAATGTATGGGTGGGGGGAGGAATTGGGAGATTGGGATTGACACATATACACTATTGATGCTATGTATAAAATAGACAACTTATGAGAATACACTGTATAGCACAAGGAACTCTACTTAATGCACTGTGGTGACCTAAATGGGAAGGAAATCCAAAAAAGAGGGGATATATGTATATGCATAGCTGATTCATTTTGCTGTACAGCAGAAACACAACATTGTAAAGCAATTATACTCCAATAAAAATTAATTTAAAAAAGTATCATACACTAAAGATCTGCATTAAGAGGGACACTACTCCTCTACTCCTCTCAAGACTGTTTCTTGACTCCTTGTATTGTAGTTAGGAATGTAAAGATTTTAGTCAACATTACTAGATTTTTCATTTCATTTTTAGAGAACTTTTCTGTCATTTATTCAGTAACTATGTATTAATCTATATACATTTAGCACCAACTATGTATCCATTCTGACTCTGAGGCTATGAGATATGAGGTCCCTGACCTCAGAGAACTCAGTATCTATGTTATTTACAAGACAATGAGATAATGCTTTAGTAGGATGTGTCCAAATGTGAGAACATCAATGAGGAATCTGCTAAGTCAGTCTGTAGAGCTAAAAGGGCTGGACATCATAGGTGACCTCTGTGTTGGGACATGAAGGATGAGGGAGATGTTGCCAGATGGAAGAGAGGAAGGTTTTTGGATGGGAAAGCATGTGCAAGACACCAAAGAGTGACAGGGGCAAGTCTTACAAGTTTCTCTCTCTAATACTGAGTATAGCTCATGGCACAGAGTAGGCTTTTTTTTAAATGAATGAACAAAGTGGTATTTCACATACAGAAAGTCTACTGTTTTCATTATTTAAACACCTGTTAGAGTAGCAATATAATCATTCATGGTTGGCCCGAAACTGGAAATAGACCTTGTGAAATTCATTATTTGCAGTGTTCCCAAAATTAAAAGTCCTAATGTTGGCAATATACATTCCTGTCACTTAAACTGCAATGCAAAAATTAAGCTCCAACAAGTTGCTGATATGTTAGTATGACTGAGACTAGCTTAATATTTTCAATTCATTCATGATTTAGTCATCTTGTCATAGTGACTATTTTAATGTGTTCCCAAGGGAAAAAGTACAACCACCAATTAAATCTGATTCAGCAATAAAAATCTAACCTCTGAATAATAATATTGGGCTCTTAACTCCTTCCTTTTCTTAAGTTCTCCCTTCTGCTATAGTTTTCTATACCTAACAAGTTCTATCCTGTTATTTTTTATTTTTTTTTTTTTGCGGTATGTGGGCCTCTCACTGTTGTGGCCTCTCCCATTGCGGAGCACAGGCTCCGGACGCGCAGGCTCAGCGGCCATGGCTCACGGGCCCAGCCGCTCCGCGGCACGTGGGATCTTCCCAGACCGGGGCACGAACCCGTGCCCTCTGCAACGGCAGGCGGACTTTCAACCTCTGCACCACCAGGGAAGCCCCTGTCCTGTTATTTGAACTTAGTATCTTACCTCTAACCAGGAGAAACTGCATGTGGTCTCTATACGTCAAAGGTCTGGACAGTTACTGATTACCAAATTAACACAAGCATTTTAAAAGGTAGCATTTCTTTTCTGTACATTATTCATACAATATATGCTAATATGGGCATGGAGAAATCAAGATGAGCATACTCAGTACTGCTAACACGGTCATTCAGTGGCAAGACGTATGGGTTATGGGAGACTTTTGCTTTCTATGTTATACATATCTATTATAAAAATCTGAAAATCTTTTTGTTTTACAGCAACCATATTTTACTTTGTAATACAAGAAACAGTCATCTTCTTAGAGTAGGTAGGTACATAAGTCATCTTCCTGTATATGATCTGGTCTAGAAATTTCAGCAGATACTGCAGAAGAAATCCCATCAGAACTAGGGCAACAGTAATCCTTCCTTCATTTTCACAGGGAACTAGTAATCCTACCACCCATCCAATTGTCTCCCACTTGCTCCTTCTCCCACAGATCTAAGAAAACCATCTCTCTCCACTGCCTGAGAAACTACCTTTTTAAAGAGAAGCTGTATGTAGGTCCTCTCCATTTAAAGATGCTGGGTTTTTTAATTAATACCAAATATACTTGTTAAAATACAAACTTAAATCAGCTGGATAAAAACACTTATACATACTGGTTCAAGTGCACCTTAGTTTAGGTAGATGGTCACTATTCCAGCCTATAAGAGGGGGCCATTTTTCAATCAAAATTAAGTATTTGTAAAATAAATTTCCATTGGGCAAAGACTATAATTTACCAGATATTGTTTCTCCTGAAACCATTTTCTCTTTCCTTCTTGCGATTGTCTCTTAAATTATCTAGAAAGTAAATACCATTCTTTTACATTGCCAGTTTTCAGGAGTTTTTTTTCTCTAAAAAAAAATGAATAGAGAAACATAACTTGTTACTGTAATTCATTTTAGACTCATTCTGGCTAGAACAAGAAATATTTGATGGATGGAGAAAAGAAAAATGACAATGAAACCAGCCACAGTATGAAATATAATACAAATCCCAGAATACAAAACTAATAATAATCATAGTTACTTAATCATGAAGAAATTAATTAGGTTAACCAGGAAGCACGAATAATAATTATGACAAGAAGAATAAAAACGTAAGCCTCTATAATTATAGAAAACTAGAAATCATCTAAATTTACAATAACAGAGAAATGCTTAAATAAATTATGTATCATCCAAACAATGGATGGTATGCATTCATTAAAAACCACATATTCAGAATGGCAGAATGCTGATGTTACTGACGCTGAATGCTGGGTATCTAGGAATTTATCCTACTGTTCTATTTTTTGTATGTCTAAAATTTTCAGTAAAACCTGTTTTATATAAATATGTTTCCTAAGACTATTTAGTAACGAAGGAAAATTCTCGTGATATAGCATTAAGTGAAGTAATGCAGGGGGTAAGCCAAATACAAACCATATGAAGTACATGGTTCTAATTTTGTTAAAAACATAGATATACACAGAGAAAACAGCTTGAAAGGAAATGCTCTAAAATGATAGGCAGTGAGCGGCTCTGGGTGGCAGATTAGCAATGATGATTATTTTCTTCTTTTACTTTTCCATAAATGTCTTAACAATGAACGTGCTTTACTTTTGTAATGAGCAAAATGACAGACAGGAAAGAATTCATATTTGAGAAAGGAAAGAAGACAAGAGAGTGCAGCCCATGAGCGAGGGCTGGCGAAACATCAAGCATTCCTAGGCACTGCATGGGACGAAAAGACTGAGTCAAGTGGACCATCTGAAGCTTGCAAGCTATTCAAGGAGATAACTTAAACATAAGAAGATATCTGATGCCACTGGGCTGCAGACAAGTGTTGAATGAGGAGTTCTTACAAGTGCTACAGTAGTTAAGAAAAATAGAAAGTCACTGAGCTGTGGTAGTTGAGGAATGATGACTTCACAAGGCTGCCCAGGGAACTGGGCTCTGATGGGTGGGTACGGTTTATAGAAGGGGAGATGGAAGGAACTTGGAGGAGAAGGGGTGGTTTGAGGCACACGTGGAGGGAAAGAAAATGTGGGACTCAGAGCAAATAACTTTGCCTGAAACAGGGTTCACGTAGAGGAGTAGTAAAAAATATAACCTCTGTCAGGTTAGAGTGAAGGTTTTCAAGCTCATCAGACCCCATGCCCCCTTTATAATCTGTAATGAAAATCACAGGTAATATAATGTAACCCACAGGCAATTCTAATAAATCAATGTTACCACCTAGCTGCAATATAAAGGAGAAATAAAAGGAAAAGAATTTATAATGGTATAATATACATTACAATATGTACATTTTCAGACATGAGATCTCCAGAAGACAAAATGAAGTGGTCAGATCCTCGCCCCTATCCTACAATCACTATGAATGCAACAGCTATGCACACCAACTGATAGCCAGTTACAAACCACAAGGAATGGTGCCAGTGTGGAAGGTGACTCTAGGTAAAGTCCAGAAGAAAAAAAAATACAGACCTCCAGCCAATTTGTGCAAAAGTACCTTTTGCTTATAGAGTTGGTTGTAGGCTCTGATAATTATCAGTAGGGTTTTTCACTTCCCTGTTGCCTGGTGGACATTGGAAAGTCAAGTGGGAAGCAGGGAAATTCTCCAAGGTGGACATCTGACCCATGCATTGCAGGACTTCTAGCCTCCTTGGCCACGCCCATTAAATGTCAGTAGCGTACCACCCCCTAATGTTGTGAAAACCAACACCATTTCACAGGTTTCTAAAGTACCCCATAGAGGCCATGACCACCCTTGTTGAGAAGGACTGGGAAAGAATCAGCATTTATGCTAGGGGCACCTGGGCGGGACATTTTTCTCATGGGCACAACTGTCTCCTGTCTCATGTCTTGCAGGATGTTGGGTAACCCTATCATGGGTGCTAAAATCCTGTCATGGTGATAACCAAAGAACAGCCCTCATCCATCCTCTTTGGGTGCTACCACTGCGCCTTTGAGAGACACTAGCTGAGATCTTAGAAGGTTTGAATGACAAGCTACAGAAGCAACTGGGGAAAGGGAAGGTCTGAGATAAGGAACTGTGACTTAAAACTTGCAAGTCTTTCTATTATGCATCTCTCAAAGAACTTAGGTTCAGAATCACATGATTATTATGCAAAAAATGAAAACTATAATAAAAGCACCCTTGAACACTTACTAACATTTAACTTTCTCTCAAATCCTAAGGCAACCTTTGGCTACTTCTAAGCTAGCTGCTGGAAAGCATGTCACCTGAGGGTCTGGGAAATACAAACTCAAGAGCTGACCACATTTGGGTTTTCATGTTACTCAAGTGGGAAGGCCCACTTGGAATGAGGCATGAAAAGAATGTAACGTCACGCCTTAGAGAGACTCGGCACAACTAACAGAGTGACCATGACACAGCTGGGAGAGGGGAGGACGCAAAGACACTCAGGAGAAAGAAAAGGGAAGATAAGGCTGTCTAATCAGTGTCTTCCTACCTTATAACACAGATTTTGAGATAGACATTTTTAAGACCTCTCTGTCTCTTTACCCTGCTTTATTTTTCTTCATAGCATTTATCACCACTTACAGTGCCAGCACGTCACAGCCATGCAAATATTCAGTGAATTAATTTATTCAACACATATTTATTGAGCGCCTGCTATATTCCACGTTCTGTTTCTGATGCTGTGGTGGGAAAGCAGTCAACAAAACTGACAACGCCCTTCTTTCATGGACTTTACATTCTAGAGGGGGGTTTGGATGATAAACAGATACATAATTTAATATGTCATATGGTGATGAACATGGTGAATAAAAGAAACCAGGGTAAGAGATTTAGAGAAGGTGGTCAGGAAGGTTTCTCTGAGAAGAAGACATATGAGCAGAGACCTGAAGGAAATGAAGAAATGAGCCACACAGACATCTAGGGAAAGAGGGAATCCCTGCCTTTGAAAATTAAAATGAAGCTATCATGATTGAAACAAATCAAAGCAATGGAATTTGCTTTCAAATTAAGGAAAGGGCTATGTCTCGTACACTGCGGGATCGCAGCTTCTAACACCACAGGTGTCGCCTCTTACCAAAAATATAGTTTTGAATAGGCACAAAATAAAATTAGTGAATGAATGAATGACACAAGTCACCTGATTACCTTCTGGAAGGACACGCACACTCCCCACATTGAGAATCTCTGGCTTAACTGATGTGAATATCGCTTGGCTTCTAAAATAATTTCACATAGAGTTGAGTCTTGCTACTTACATGGCAGCACAAATCTGATTCAGAATGGACAGAAAAATATCAACGTGGAAAATCTAACCAAAGTATTCATACCACATATGGCTACAAAATTCCATCCCTGGAGTGAAAAGCATGAGGCTTTTTGACCCAGTAGGTGTCTATGAATCAGAAAGTCATCAGCTGTGACAGGCCTATAGCAGTCATTGTTACCATCCCCAAGTCTGGGCATTCCTGATAGATGAGTAGGTAAATTACTCTGTCTTCAGAAAATTTCACACACAATGAATCACTTATCCATTTTAACTCTTGTCCCACCTCTAATGTGCCTTGATATAAAATGAACCAAACTCCAAAATGAGAACTTTCTAGGATGAAAGTACTAATTTGAGCTTTTGGGTATACTATTCAAACAATGCAAATACAGACATATCTTGATTCTTAATATATAAGTTGTATACATTTTAGTAACTTAAAACTCTTCTGAAGGAATTAAACTAAAACTGAGCAGCTACCTCTTCCTTCCTTCTGGAAAACTAAATGATACCACACAGGAGGAGAAAATAAGCTTTTGATAGAAATATCACTTGCTCTCAAAAATCCTTTTCCTACCAATAGACTGACTGCATCAAAATCTTAAACTTCCAGACATCAAATCACGTTATACAAACTGGAAAGAAAAAAAAAAAATATGTGATAGTGATCATAATTTAGTAAGTAAGAACAAATGCCCTGATGGAAAAAGAGATAGAAAGAAAGGATAAAAACTATAATTGAACCATAAATATAAAAAAAATCATCAAAGAAATGTACCTGAAAATAAGAACCTAACAAAAATAGGTTTCTTTTGCTTGCTTTTAATTATATCCATTGTAGAAAAAAAGTGTACGAGAATTAAATAATTAAATGTTCACAGGAACAGTCATTTGCCCAAACTTTCAGAAGGACAATATGGTTAATATACTATAAACAAAATTGTAAGGATGTGTGACCCAGAACTTGCATTTCTGGGCATGGATCCCAAAGTAATAACCATGCTTTAAAGGCCGCTTATCACAGCATCGTAAAAAACTGGAAATAACCTAAATGACCAAGTATAAGGCTTTGGTTTAATAAATTATGGTACAGCCATACCATGAAATCCTATAGTCATTAAAAATACTGTTGTAAAAAAAACTAATGGTGATGCATTAAAATATGAATGGTATATTAAGTTTTAAAAGGCAGTTTAAATATATTTTTTCAGAGAACAGCATATAAACACATGTATACACTACATATAAACACTACAATATGTTCATATGGTCCTAATTTTGTGTATGTGTGTAAAAAAAATTGTGTACTGATGGTAGGAAAGAAGACTCAAATATATTCGATAAAATGAGAAATAAGATTACAGGGGGGCTTCCCTGGTGGCGCAGTGGTTGAGAGTCTGCCTGCCGATGCAGGGGACGTGGGTTCGTGCCCCGGTCCGGGAGGATCCCACATGCCGCGGAGCGGCTGGGCCCGTGAGCCATGGCCGCTGGGCCTGCGCGTCCGGAGCCTGTGCTCCGCAACGGGAGAGGCCACAACAGTGAGAGGCCCGCGTACCGCAAAAAAAAAAAAAAAAAAAAAAGATTACAGGGGTTATTTATGTGATCTCTCTTTTTCAGTTTTTCCCCATAAAAATGTAATTCTTCTTATAAGAATGTTGTTTTGTAAAAAAAAAAAAAACCCTTCTATCCAATTTGCTAGGACCTGATTTGCACAAAGTGATAAATCTTTTCAGACACAGGAGAAAGTACGCTTACTAAAATAGACCTCTCAGAAATAGCTTTTGTGACAAATTCCATTTCATCCATTTAATGCCTCTAATTCCTTATATTATAATATTATCTAGAATAAACTTAGATTGGAACATTTATTTTAATCAGAAAACATGTTAACAAGTGTGTTGCCAAGCAATTGAGTAAAGGGCAGTAACGGAAAGATCTAATTCAAGTAATTAAATCATATAAAAAGTTAAATAATAACCTAAACATAACTATCTATTTCATTCTATTGAACAAATTTTACTGTGAGTGCCTACTGTGTGCTAAGCACTGCACTGATAATTAATTTGACAGAGCCCTCTCCTAAGACCAAAGAACATTTAAGTCTAAAGGGTTCACCTGAACAGTTGCCCCTACAGCCCAGTAGAACAACAGCTCCTCTGGTAAAAATTCCTCTGCTTCATAAAGAAGATCCTGGATATTTCATCCCTCAGCTGCTATGTCTCATCTGCAAAGCTCTCCCTTTCCTGCACACGCAAGACAGCCTACCCTAAACCCAAACCTCAACACTGACATGCGATTTGCCAAAAATGAAGTCAGTCTAGCACATAATCACAATTCCAATGGTAAAATAATGCAATGCTTTATTTGAATCACATTTCAGTGAACGCAGGCCAACTGAAGCCACCTGTTACTTGCATAGACCCCTCTTTTAGCAGCTCGACAAGAAAATACTATAAATATTCATTCTTTATGAATTGCTCAAAGGTCACTTTTAAAGGGAAGGTTATCAATGGGACAGCTGGCAATAGACTAGCTGTATTTTAAGACTCTACACCTGCATTTTAAAAGGCACTGATAATAGAGATCATTGTAATGTAGTATTACTACATTGGTGGGGAAAACTAATGGAAAATATTACTACGTGTATAATCCCTAGGAGCATTATATTTGATAATTTAACCGTGAACATCAAAATCATTTAAATTCTATAAAATACTATTTGCCTTAACAGGGTGCACCTCTTTTCAAAAGGTTCACTGAATAATACCAGTGTTACAATCATACCAGTGTTACAAATAACCTCTTTAACCTGCTGTAGCAACAGTCTAGGTTTTCAACAGCTGTCAAAACAGATTCCAGCATCCATTCTACTCAAGTGTGTTAGAAGAAGATCTTAAAGCTGTCAGGAGTGTCAGGATGTGGGTAACTTAGTATAAAATGTAACCCAGCTGACTCCACCAACTAACGGAGAAATGGAGAAAGCTGATGAGAAAGCTCGATGCGAGAAAGCTCACATCAGCTCAAAGAGAAAAGATCCATCACAGGGAGTAGGAAGGGAGGAGATCAAGTCCAAACAGGTAAAGTCCCAGCTCCGTGCTCAGACATGATGGGTTTTACCTCATAGGAGCCTTCAGATCAGGATTCTGAAAAGCCATGTCATTCATTCCCCGTAACAGGGGGGACATTTCCTAGATACATCCCTGCTGCTACTGGGGGCACTGCTGGTTGAGGACAGGGTTGCCAGAATCAGCAGATAAAAATACAGGAACCCCAGTTAATTCTGAATTGCAGATACACCAAACAGGTTTTTTTTGTTTTTTGTTTTTCTGTATAAGTGCTATAAGTATGTCCCATTATTCATGGTGCATCTGCAAGTCAAATTTACCTGGGTATCCTGTATTTTATCTGGCAACCTACACGAGGGTGATTAAAAAACACAGGCCCTTCCTTCCTGGAGCCAATATATCAGTGAAGGATATCAAGAACTAAGAAAGGTAAACATGTTGAACTTTTTATTTTAAAAAATGTGTTCTTTATACATTTCACCAAGATTCACCAGTTCTTAACCTTTGTCACCTTACATATGACAACCATTTGAGAATAAGTTGCAGACATCATGTCCCTTCACCCCTAAAGACTTCAGCATGCATCTCTTAATAATAAGGACATTTTCTGATGTGACCAAGGCATAAGGATAATATTAAGAAGATTTAAAATTGATATAGTATTATCCTCTATAGTAGATAGAGCCCACATTTAAATTTCACCAATTGTCCTAATACTGTCCTTCACAGCAATATTTATGTTCCCAATCCAGGATCCAATCCAGAGCCCCATGTTGCATTTCGTTGTCATCTCTTTGTAGCTTCCTTTACCCTGGAACTGTTCCTTAGCTAACACAGTAATCGCAACCCAATGTGCTAAGTGCCAAGCTGGTCATGTGCAGAGGGGGATGTGGGAGCACCGGGGACGGCAAGTCACCTCCTGATTTGTCTTCACACAGACACACACATCTGCTCTATCCAAGGACTGAGAAGCTCATGAACACCACTCACCATTTGAGTTCCTGTGGAGTTCAACAAAACACTCCAGCGTTTCCTATTTTAACTCTGGGAATCCTTCTCTCTCAATGAAAAGGGGGGAGCGTCTTAAAGAAAACCAACAGCAGCGCCAGTAGCAGCAATTCTTGTCCAGATTATTCCTACCGAAAATACTGCCAACTAAACCTATATGCACCGCGGTGATTTTCGTGTAACTCATCAGCACCTTAATATCAGAATCACACACGAAATCCAACTTTGATCTAACAGCTCACAGTTTCAATATTTTAACTGTGCTCAGATCATCTGCAACTACCACAATAATCTGGAAAATTTGCTAACACTGAAATTCTGCCACTGAAAGAAAAATGTGAGAACAGCAAGTTTTGTTTAAAAAAAACAACAAACGAGAACAACGGCAAAAGACTGTTCTCCTTTTCCAACTAACGCTTGTTCAGTGAAAGGTAAAGGTGAAGATAATATTAAAGAATAAAAAGCAGAGCGTAATTATTTTCTTGTTTCGCTGAGGTATACAAAAATACTCAAAGGTTTCCCACTGCGTGTTTTAAGTTGGATAATAACTTCTATGAAAAAGTTACCTCTTTAATAATAAAGCTTAAATAAAAACTTAACTATCACAAGTTTTTAAAGAGTCCAGACCTGCCAATTAATGTACGGAATCCCTGTGGCATGCTTTCAATGGCTCTATGAACTCTCATACCAGAATATTTGCAGGCAGGGATATAGTGGTCACCACACAGCATTTCATGTAACTTTCCCCCAAAAGAAATTCTTTAGCACTGACGTCTGAAGTCCTTCAAACTGGAAGAGAGTGCACTCAATTAAAAGGATAAAAGTGGACACAAATCGAACTTTGACAAGTTACAGCCAGGCCAGCCTGTGGGGACTCCCGGCCATTAGCTACAAGTCCCAGTTGAATCATCAGATCCAGGCCTTGGTCCAGGCCCAGAGGTGGCTGGTATCCATTACTAGAACTGTGCGTTTATTTCAGCTCTTGCTAACAAGCAGAAGTTCTGAAAAAGAACCCATGGTTATCTTTTCCTGGACCTCTTAAACACCCACATTCCCGAACTTTTTATCCCATTGTTTCAGTTGGTCATTTGAAAATAATGTCATCCTGCATTTATACGACACGATTCAGCTTACAAAGTACTTTACACATAGGTGATCTCACCTCATCCTGGTAACAGCCCTGTGACTCTTGTAGAGGTAACTCCATTTCACAGATGAGGCAACTGAGGCTCAGAGAGTTTAAATCATTTTCACACAGTGATACATTTCTAAGTGATGATGCTAAGCTCACCCACGTCTTCTGTAAGGGACTGAAAAGTAACACATCTATTTCTCTCATCTGGCCTTTATCACATACCTGTTGGTAACAGCACTAGGATTATCATCTTGTCCTGTTTTATTACTCAGTCTGTTTTTCTCACATCCAAGATGTAAGCCCCGTCTGGACAAGAGCCATGAGTTAAATTTCTTTGTATTCACTCATCCATTCTTTCAACAAAAATGTACCACAACCACTTGAGTCCAGGCACAATATTCAGTGCTGGAGGACAAAAGTGACTAAGACACAGACTAGTCTGGAAGATGAACAATGACAAGGTCTCGCGACAGATGCTGTAAAGGAGGTGCCTGCAGAGTGCCAGCGAGCCCTGAGGGGTCAGGGGACGTTCTCAGGAGGAGTCTCAGCTGCTCCACCGCACCGCCATACAAAGGAACTGCTTCACCAGCCAGTGAATGAAATCCCTCCCGTAGGGGCCATAGGGGCAGTCATGAACGACACCCAGTTCTCTGCTGGGATTGAGGGTAACTCCAGTGGCTGA
The DNA here is from genome assembly GCF_937001465.1 of Orcinus orca. Lineage (NCBI taxonomy): Eukaryota > Metazoa > Chordata > Mammalia > Artiodactyla > Delphinidae > Orcinus > Orcinus orca. The sequence goes on along the minus strand of NC_064560.1, from coordinate 155,439,462 downwards.
GTCAGATCCTGCGTAAACCAAGAGGACATTACTGGAACTGTGATTAAAACATGCCAAAATAAAGCCCAACCTTCCTATGCTATAGCTCTCTGTCATTTCAGAATATGAGCGCTAATCATTCTCCAGTGAAAACAGATCTGTGCTTTATTGTGGGTAAAGAGACAAAAAAGGGGGGAGGGGGTTCTGGAAACAACTTCGAGGAAGGAGACCATCCTGATGAACGCTTTGACAATCAGGTAAACAGAACATCTCCCATGCCCAGCACAGTCATTCAATGTGGTGACCATGGTGGCTGAGTCAACCATGCGAAAGTTGTGGGAGATCAAGGTCTAGGACATAGATGGCCGAGAAGCAACTGGGTATAACACCAGCCTTCCCTACTAGCAGGTACCCTTAGTGGATCTCAGTCTTCTCAAATCTTCAAAAGAGGGGCTAGAGTAGACAAGGCCTCTTCCACCTCCTTAATTTTTATGCTGCTGGAAAATGAAATAAGTAGAACTCACTCTTAGACCAACTATATGTTCTCCTAAACTAATCTTCAGAAATTTTCCACCATTTACAAACAACGGGAGAGCTTGTTTTAATTTACAGCCCTCAAGTTGGTGCTTTGCCCAATTCCAAATCCTAAGGAGATCCTGACCCAGGATCATCAACTGCTAGTTTGTCAAAGTCAAGGATACCACGAGCTATTAGATAACACATTCCTCATTCTTTCCTCTCTGCAGCTTGCTCGAGCCTGTTTCCTTCACCAAGTCCTGCCTGTTCAGGCAGAGGCGGCAGAAGCCTCCTGTCCCATGAATCTCCCTAACAGGAAGGGAAATGTTTGAATCAATGCTTTTCACTTAATTTTTTTTAATGCCAGAGGAAAGAAGAAGCCAAGCCATGTCAAGCTACATAGGATTAAAATGTGATCAATAAGAGGGACATTAAAATAGACAAGCTGAAAAGAATTCTTCCAAGATTGAATTTCTAAAATGTTATTCAAACTACCATTAAATATCCTTAAGTACTTTTCTTTTAAACACCAACATTTTATTTACCCAAGAACTGGAAGAGATCTGCAGCATTCTACAGTGACGAAGATTCAATAGGGGCTTTTAGATCACAAACACCTCGGTGACCTCAGCACATTTACAACCACTCTCAACCTAAGTTTCCTCGTCTGTAAAATGGAGACAATATATAGTTTCTATTATATACACAGTATTTATTATACTACTTTGTATTATGCACATACTATTATACTATTTGCATTATCTACATAGTATTATGCTACCTTACTTTATATACACATATATAATATATACACACAAAATACACAATTCAGAAACCAGTTATTAATAACGTACTATGTGCTAGACTCTAGGTAATAATAAGCACATTATCTAATTATTGCAATATATTGCATTAACTTTTACAACCATTAGTTCTGCCTCTTCGTATCACTCATCTATTCAATAATTGAAGATAGTTGTGTGTGTGTAGCTATCTGCACAGTGCCCGACACTACAAAATGCTAAAAGAGGGGGGAGGGGAGGAAAGGTATCTATTACCATATATAAAGAAGATCCTATAGTCACTTTTATTTATTTATTTTTTTGGCCGCGCCACGTGGCTGGCGGGATCTCAGTTCCCCGACCAGGGATTGAACCAGGGCCAAGGCAGTGAAAACCCAGAATCCTAACCACTAGGACACCAGGGAACTCCCCTATAGTCACTTTTAGAACTACACAGAGGGAACAAAAAAGATTTGGAGACACAGATAGCAATTATGATTTACCTTTGCTAATAAATGACTGATACACTCAGAGATTATCACTGCTATTGTGTGACTCAAAAGAAACAAGGTTGCATTCAGTTCGTTACATCTCTTCTTAAATGTGGTGGCCCTAGTCTTCGTGATGACTTAGCCTCACCACACTGCCTACTTCAAAAAAAGCACAGAAAATCACGCTACTTTGTATTTCCTAAACAAAGTGCCACAAATCTGTAGCCCAAACAGGCTAAGAAGCACAGGAAGAATACACTGGAAATAATTTGAAGAAGACTTTTAAGACCCACCCTTATGTATTCACTCCTTCATTCATTTATTCATATTCTCTCTCTCGTTCTTTCTCCTCTGCTCTGGACAGTTCTGGATAAGTTTTATCTTTATTCCTGATTCACAGAAATCATAGAATCTTAAGGTTAGAAGGGACTTTGGAGGTCACTAAGAGGTCACGCTTCTTTCCTAGAGAAATACATACTGTCTCCCTGCAGTGGAGAAGCACATGGAGGCGTTCTGAGGCCGAGCTGCTTGTTTCCTCCCTGACCAACAGAAAAATGACAGCTCCTACCTCATCTCAAAGGGGTGCTGGGATGAATATACACAAATGATAATGTATGCAAAGAATTCAGTAAGGTGCCTGGCACAGAGCAGGTGCTCAAGAAATAGGGGCCAACCTTAATTTAGAAGTTATTCTGTGCCCTGCATGATGTTGAATGCTTGTCCACCTCTGGTGAAACTCAAGCCTCTGCCTCCTAAAGCAGCTGTGCCGTTGTTTGGGAGCTCTCACCATTGCCAGGTGTTTTTTTTTTTTTTTTTTTTTTTTTTTTTTGCGGTTCGCGGGCCTCTCACTGTTGGGGCCTCTCCTGTTGCAGAGCACAGGCTCCGGACACGCAGGCCCAGAGGCCATGGTTCACGGGCCCAGCCGCTCTGCGGCATGTGGGATCCTCCCGGACCGGGGCACGAACCCGTGTCCCCTACATCGGCAGGCGGACTCTCAACCACTGTGCCACCAAGGAAGCCCGCCAGGTTTTTCTTTACTTTGAGCTAAATGAGCTTTGGCTTCCACACACCGCCCTCTACACAGATATGGAATAGAACCCCTCAACTCCAAGCTAACTTTTCAGGGAACCAATGACAGTTGTCCTGTTCTCTGCTCATTTTTTTTTCCAGCCTGAATGTTCCCCCTGGTTCTCAAGTGCCTCACCATCCTCCTCCTGCCAGCCACATCCTGACTCATTCATCTTCCTCAAAGTGTGCAGCTCCTCAGAACTGCACCCCACACTCCAGGTACAGGCTGGTTTGCCAAGAAGACCTGTTCTGAATAAAATATTATTATACATTGCATTGTATATACAATGTATTGTTAAAAGCTTAGCGGCTTGGGGGGCAACCCCCTTGTGACATTATTCATACTGAGTTCTAAGTCCACTAAAAGCCCCAAATCCTTTCCGTGCACACTACTAATAAGCCATGTCTCCCCCAGAGGAGGTCTAGGGGATGCAAATGTAGAGTCTGCACTTTTAGTGGTTTAATAGTCATCTTGTTATATTGAAATATTTTGGATCATGATTCTGTCATCAAGCTCTCAGCTGTCCCTCTGGGTTCACACACAGATTTGATAATTACACCTTCTCAGTCCAGTTTACACCCCATTCCTTGCCGTGGCCACCAGCTTCAGGCAGGGGAAACCTGACAGCACCCCACCTCCATCATGCCACTTCTCTCTAGCTCTCTGCCTTGGGGCTTCTCCAACACCATGCCTGGGACACTGTGGAAAGGAGCAGCACGTGCCCATGTGCAAACCTGGAAGTACGGGGACTTAGCACCCTGGGGCAACCCTTGACTAAGAGGAGAGGGGAACCCGTGGATAAATGCCCACCGTGTCTATCCCTTCTGAGGCACAGTCTGCATGGCCCCTGAGAGGGTCCCATGGGACTGAGCCCCAGTGCCCATGACAGTGACCAGTTCAACCACATCGGCTTGTGTTGGCCTCCCCTCCTTCCCTGTGTGTCTCCTCCCCAGCCCCCTTTCCTCTTCCCCAGGATCACTGCCAAAAATAAACCGCCGGCACTCCAGCCCTTGCCTCACGCTCTGCTTTCTTGGGGACCCCAGGCTAAGTCGCAGTCAACATGAATAATGATGTAGGACGTGTGAGCCCCAAGGCACAGCACCAAAGACCTCCCTTAAGGCTGACAGCGGCAGAAGTCACTCTAACGCCACCCAGCCCTCTTACGGGTGGGTGACTCTCACCCAGCCCTCCCATGTCTCCATTTTACTCATCAAGAAATAAGAGGCTGGGCTTCCCTGGTGGTGCAGTGGTTGAGAGTCCGCCTGCCAATGCAGGGGACACGGGCTCGTGCCCCGGTCCGGGAAGATCCCACATGCCACGGAGCGGCTAGGCCCGTGAGCCATGGCCGCTGAGCCTGCGTGTCCGGAGCCTGTGCTCCGCAACAGGAGAGGCCACAACAGTGAGAGGCCCGCGTACCGCAAAAAAAAAGAAAAAAAGAAATAAGAGGCTTTGTCAAAGGCTGTGCTGAAACTTAGATATGGAATGCCTACCAGAATTCCTGTAATCTGCCCAGAATACAGAAGACTCTCCGTAAACGTCAATGCTATCTCCCTTGCTTTCCTATTCCCCCATCAAAAGGGAAATGACATTAGTTCTCCATGACCCAGTCTTCCCATTCTTAGGAAAACCAGGCTGCTTCCTACTTCCTCATCCAAATGCTCATATATCAAGTTTCAGATACTCTCCTGGTAGCTTGCACAGGATCACTGTTGACCTCGCATATCCTTACAAGGGACAGAACTTACTTTTTCCCTGCTTTTTGCCTTCTCAGAGACATCATTATTTATGGAGGCTTCTGATGGTGCCTCTAGTATTCCTTCACAACTCTTGAGAAATTCAAAAGCGGTTTCGCATCGCCATTCTAGTCACGTATTTAAATCACATATTTGGTGCACATACTCACTCAGATATAAACGTATACAATGAAAGTACGTATTCTATATGTATTTGTGCTGCACACACACACTTGAATTCTACTGACAAATCAGGATAAGCTGCTTCAGAAGTTCCTATGTTGCATTTTATGGGAGGACGCTGGGGAAGTAGGAAGAGATCTCTCCCATCCGGTCTCTGGAGTTAACATTCCTGCTCTTACCAGCTCAACTTTACAGTCCATAGCGTCAGCACACCACACACACACACAGAATTCTTTCCTGGAACCTCATTTTCCATGGGACACTGATCATTAGAATGCCTGGAAATTCCAGCAGGGGCAAGGCCAAAAAGCTTGGGAAATGCTACAACATAGCCCAGATCTGCCTTCCTCAATCCCAGCCTCCATTCAGGCTGTGACGATCTCCAAGCCTGGGGAAATCACAGAGATTTCAAACTTCTCTCCTTGGAAAGTTAGTGTTGGGGGGTGGAGATGGGGTTTGGTGGGAGGGGGACCATCCACTTACCATAAGCTTTCATCTAAGTTTTCATTTGCAAACAAAGACCTTGCTATACTCATCCATGAAACTTGAAAGCCAATGCACCAATTACCCCTAAATTACCTTCCACCTCTAATAGCCTATGATCTTTCTACTCAAAGTGTGGTCCACAGACCTGCAGCAGCAGCATCACCTGGGAGTTGATTAGAAATGCAGGAACTCTGGGCCCCCCACAGGCCTCCTCAATAAGAATTTTCGGTTTAACAAGATCCCCAAGCGATCTGTATGCATATTAAATTTTGAAAACTAGTTTAAGACACTTTTATCTTTTTCTGTAAGTCAGCGGTCCCCAGCCTTTTTGGCACCAGGGACCGGTTTCGTGGAAGATCCACAGATGGGGTTGGGGGAGGGGAGGTGGGGGGGGATGGCTCAGGCGGTAATGCGAGCGATGGGGAGCGGCAGATGAAGCTTCACTGGCTCGCCCGCCGCTCACCAGCCGCTGTGCAGCGCGGGTCCTCACTGACCTCGGGCTGGTATCAGTCCGCGGCCCAGGGGTTGGGGATCCCTGCTGTAAGTGTTTAACATGTATCTTCTTAACACTAGTTCTAATCAAAGTAACATATGAAAGTATTCTACTAAAAGGAACCAAGAGAGAGAACTACTACTAAGTCTCATAATTTTTTTTTTTTTTTTGGTACGCGGGCCTCTCACTGTTGTGGCCTCTCCCGTTGGGGAGCACAGGCTCCGGATGCGCAGGCCCAGCGGCTATGGCTCACGGGCCCAGCCGCTCCACGGCATGTGGGATCTTCCCAGACCGGGGCACGAACCCGTGTCCCCTGCATCGGCAGGCAGACTCTCAACCACTGCGCCACCAGGGAAGCCCTAAGTCTCATAATTTTAATGGGTAATTTTAGGGAAAAAAATTTGGCGTGAGCTGATATGCTGTTTTCCTCCTTTAAACATGTTAGCAATCAGAGGAGTGTTTGGATTGCTCCTTCTTCCATTCAAGAATTCATTCCTGATGGACAATATGCACCATGCTCCCCTCTTTCTAATATACTCATCTTTCAAAGACCCAGGAAGAACTTCCCTGGTGGCGCAGTGGTTAAGAATCCGCCTGCTAATGCAGGGAACACGGGTTCGAGCCCTGGTCCGCGAAGATCCCACATGCCCTGGAACAACTAAGCCCGTGCACCACAACTACCGAGCCTGCGCTCTGGAGCCCGCGAGTCACAACTACTGAAGCCCAAGGGCCTAGAGCCCGTGCTCCACAATGAAGAGTAGCCACCCCTCGCCACAACTAGAGAAAGTCTGCACACAGCAATGAAGACCCAACGCAGCCAAAAATAAATAAATAAATTTATTTTTAAAAAGGGGGGGGCCTGGAAGCCTGCCCCTTACGTGGTCCAACAGACTCTCCCCTATATGTGTGGTTTTCTTGACAAAACTTTCATTAAAGGTACTAAAAAGGCAAGAATCTTGTAAGCTTTAAAGCACTTGTTGCAAATGACCCACTCAAGTTTACTTCTTCCATTCGTTACTTCTTAGACAACCCAACCCATCCTGTTCTCTCCCCTTCACTCAAGTCCAGTTTTGTTCTCTCACTGGAAACACAGCATTTAGCAACTTTTTACAGTCTAATTATTACACATACAGATCATCCTTAGCTTACAACGGGGTTGCCTCCTGATAAACCCATTATGAGTTGAAAATGCATTTAATACACTTAACCCACCTAGCTTAGCCTTGCCCACTTAAATGTGCTCAAACACTTTCATTAGCCTACAATTGAGCAAAACCATCCAACACAAAGCCTATTTTATAATAAAGTGTTGAATATCGCATGTAATTTATTGAATACTGTACTGAAAGTGAAAAACAGAATGGTTATATGGGTCCCGAATGCTTCTAAGAGTATCGGTTGTTTTCCCTCGTTATTGTGTGGCTGACTGGGGGCTGCCACTGCCCAGCATCACAAGAGAGGACCGTGGGGCAGATTGCTAACCTGGGAGAAGATCAAAATTCAGAATTCCAGGAACGACTTCTACAGCATACATATCGCTTTTGGAATCGTAAAGTCAAAAAACTGTCTAATGCAAACTGCCGTAAGTCAGGGATCACCTGTATATATGTTGTTTTACCTCCACAACTCGAGTGTAAGCTCCTTGAGGGGAATCATCACACCTCCTTTGCCTTTGGACACAGCTCCCAGCTCTCGGCTGCAGGACTTGGTGAATTAATAAGTAGTGAGGAACTTGATCCCACAGTTTTCTTACCAGATACTCTTCTCCAGGTACCACTTAACAGTCTTACCTATTGCATAAAAGAAACCACTGAATCGTTTGATTTCTTTCTCCCTGCTAAACCAAGACAAGGAAAACTGTATTAAAATGATGATACCTAGGTGAGAACAAAACCCTAGAACTAGCTTATGAGTCCCAAGGAGTGAAATGCTCCTACATATAATAAAAGCAGCAGGTTCCTCTGAACTCCGGCTGGCTCCTGGAGTGCAGGCTTCAGAGCAAAGCCCAAGCCTTGACTAGCTAACCTTGAGAGAAAGCTTCGCTCCTCTTCTGAAAGTTCTGCTTTCCTTGGGAGATTCCTGCCTCAGGCGGCTTCCACAGAAGCAAAAAATAGCTCAGAGGAGACGTCTGATTCTGCATCTCAATCTACGTGAACTGGATGAACTCAGTAATGCCTTGGAAGGAATGATTAGAAAAGATGGAAAGAAGGGAACAGGCTAAAAATTCAAACTAGTAATTATATTTTTAAAAGAAAAAAAAGGATTTTTATGAGCACCACAGCTTTCCTAGCAAATGACTTACGTAAGTCACTTCCCTCGTGGATGAAAACCTCCAAATTTTCCTCAGGTCAAGGAGGAGAGTATTTTCTCTTCCATGGTGTTGTCAATTCTTATTAGAATTAAGCTTCTGCAGGATATACTGGGGAGCTTTCAGTTACTTCTCAGCCCTTCTGACCCTCATTTCACTCTCAGTTTGTTTATTTATACATAAACAAACCAATTTGACTGCTATGTTTGTCTGCCTTCTACTTGCTTTGATGGGACCTATTTATAACACGTACTCAGTTGCTAAAGCCTTTGAGCATCCAAGCTAAGCAACCAAATGCAATTTATTTGCAACAAAGATCACAAATGCGTGTGACCTGCTACCTGTCATCCCAGACCAACCCAAAGAAAATTACAACACCCAAAGTGAAAAGTGTTTCAGATATGAAGTCCCTAGATATTTCATTCCTCCAAATGATTTCTTTTTTTCACATTCACCAACTGAAGGTAAAAAGTGTTGACAAGTTATTTGGGAAAACTGGGTCAGGGCTGTGTTTTTTAGGACTCAACATGATATAAAATAGAGTAATACAGCTAAAATATAGAAGGTGGAGCAAAGTAGACTCATATCTTTTCAGGTTCCAAGTCATCTTCAATCTCTTCCAGATAATCCTTGAAATAAAAGATGCCCTATCAGGACTTCCCTGGTGGCGCAGTGGTTAAGAATCCGCCTGCCAATGCAGGGGACGTGGGTTCGAGCTCTGGTCCACGACATGCCATGGAGCAAGTAAGCCCATACGCCACAACTACTGAGCCTGTGCTCTAGAGCCCATGAGCCACAACTACTGAGCCCGTGTGCCACAACTACTGAAGCCCACATGCCTAGAGCCCATGCTCCACAAGAGAAGCCACCGCAATGAGAAGCCTGAGCACCGCAATGAAGAGTAGCCCTCACTCACCACAACTAGAGAAAGCCCACTCAGAGCAATGAAGACCCAACGCAACCAAAAATAAATAAAATTTTTAAAAAAGATGCCCTATCATTTAGGAAAACATTATTTATACAAATTTCATATTAATTAGAGGCAAATTTAAACCTGGGGGACAGAATAGGTCCTCACTGGATTGTTAACAAGTAGCTTCCAGCCAATAACAAGGTTTCATTAGTCCCGTTCTACAGATGAGAAAACTAAGGCTCAGAATTAAGTGACTAGCCCAATTCAAAATCCATACTCTAAGAATCCTCTACACATATCCCCTCCTACGGATATAAATAAATGGTTACCTGGTAAGACCTTCTTTTCCTATCTCAGTCCTTCCTTCTCCCCCATACAGCAATGCTGAGAGCAACAAAGCTGCCTTTGGCTGATGATGCCATCATGTGGCCAAAATGGAAATTGTCTGAACCAAACTTTGCCTCACCTCTCCCATTTTTGCCTCTCAGAGAATCATGCATATATTACAAAGCTTTCCCAAAAGTGTACACAGACACACACACACACACACACACACCCTTTTCATCTTTTAACTTTCTTCTTCTTCCCTCCTCATTCTCAGCACACCCCTGCCTAAAAGTCTTCTTGGGTTCTCTATCATCTCTGCAGGATTAAGTCAAATTCCTTAGCTGGCAAAGTCCTGCACACACATGACTTCTGTTTTAACTTCTCTTTCTTAGATCCCAGCATTCTACATCTTTTGAGCCACTCTGAACTCATTATTTCTTGCACACAACAAGGCCCTTTCATAAGACAACGTTTTTATAAATGCTATCTCTTCTGCTTGGAAAACACCTTCAAGCCCACTCTCTACAATCCTTTCTACATACTGAACCAACTCCTATTCACCCTTCAAAACTCAAACATATCTCCTCTGCAGTGGAGGCTTCTCTGACTCCTCCAGGCAATTAGCTGTACATTCACAATGCTCCCAGAACCTCTCCCCTACCCTTTTTATTCCTATATCTATGCTTCTGTACCTGTGATATGGTATTAGTCATTTACTCAACAGTCGGTATCTATGCACAAGGCATTGGAATACAGTAAATTACCTTTGTATTCCCACTGCATAACACAGGGCCAGGAAAGTAGTAGGCAGTCAGTAAATGTTTGTTGAATGAAAAAGTGAAAGGAGACTGGGCCGGACTGAAGCTAGACTGGGCCCAGCATGAGGCATCAGGTGAACAAATTTCGTTTTAAGGCCAAACAAGCAGGTTAACCTTACCCAAGATAATCGTGAATTACAGTGGCCACTGCAAGAACTTTTAACCTGGATAAGCTTTTCAACTTATGAGGTGCCCTAGAGAAAAATGGTTCTTGGCCAAGCACTCACTAAAAACAGAAGAGGGAAAACTACTTTTCTGCCTCTTCATGACCTTCTGGTGGCCAGGATAAGACCACCTGGGACATCCCACTCACTCCAGAGCCTGCAGAATCCTGGGGAAAACTGGCAGAAGAAAGCAAAGGCCGTGTGGCTGACAGGGTCTTGCTGCTCCGGCTGGGTGTCAGGGCTGAGCCTCTCAGGTGGGAGAGCCGAGTTCAGGACACTGGTCCCACAGAGACCTCCCAGCTCCACGTAATATCAAACGGCGAAAGCTCTCCCAGAGATCTCCATCTCAACACAAAGACCCAGCTCCACTCAATGACCAGCAAGCTACAGTGCTGAGCACCCTATGCCAAACAACTAGCAAGACAGGAACACAACCCTACCCATTAGCAGAAAGGCTGCCTAAAATCATAATAAGGTCACAGACACACCAAAACACACCACTGGACATGGTCCTGCCCACCAGAAAGTCAAGATCCAGCCTCATCCACCAGAACACAGACACTAGTCCCCTCCACCAGGAAGCCTACACAACTCACTGAACCAACCTTAGCCACTGGGGGCAGACACCAAAAACAATGGGAACTATGAACCTGCAGCCTGTGAAAAGGAGACCCCAAACACAGTAAGTGAAGCAAAATGAGAAGACAGAGAAACACACAGCAGAAGAAGGAGCAATGTAAAAACCCACCAGACCAAATAAATGAAGAGGAAATAGTCTACCTGAAAAGGAATTCTGAGTAATGATAGTAAAGATGATCCAAAATCTTGGAAACACAATGGAGAAAATACAAGAAACATTTAACAAGGACCTAGAAGAACTAAAGAGCAAACAAACAATGATGAACAACACAATATATGAAATTAAAAGTTCTCTAGAAGGAATCAATAACAGAATAACTGACGCAGAAGAATGGATAAGTGACCTGGAGGATAAAATAGTGGAAATAACTACTGCAGAGCAGAATAAAGAAAAAAGAATGAAAAGAATTGAAGACACTCTCAGAGACCTCTGGGACAACATTAAATGCACCAACATTCAACTTACAGGGGTCTCAGAAGAAGAAGAGAAAAAGAAAGGGACTGAGAAAATATTTGAAGAGATTATAGTTGAAAACTTCCCTAATATAGGAGAGGAAATAGTCAATCTAGTCCCGGAAGCACAGAGAGTCCCATACAGGTTAAATCCAAGAAGAAACACACCAAGACACATATCAAACCATCAAAAATTAAATGAAAAGAAAAAATATTAAAAGCAGCAATGGAAAAACAATAAATAACATACCAGGGAATCCCCATAAGGTTAACAGCTGATCTTTCAGCAGAAACTCTGCAAGCCAGAAGGGACTGGCAGGACATATTTACAGTGATGAAAGGGAAAAACCTACAGCCAAGATTACTCTACCCAGCAAGGATCTCATTCAGATTCGATGGAGGAATTAAAACCTTTACAGACAAGCAAAAGCTAAGAGAATTCAGCACTACCAAACCAGCTTTACGACAAAGGCTAAAGGAGCTTCTCTAGGCTAGAAACACAAGAGAAGGAAAAGACCTACAATAACAAACCCAAAACAATTACGAAAATGGGAATAGGAACATACATATCGATAATTACCTTAAATGTAAATGGATTAAATGGTCCAACCAAAAAACATAGACAGCCTGAATGGATACAAAAGCAAGATCTGTATATATGCTGTCTACAAGGCACCCACTTCAGACCTAGGGACACATACAGACTGAAAGTGAGGGGATGGAAAAAGATATTCCATGCAAATGGAAATCAAAAGAAAGCTGGAGTAGCAATTCTCATATCAGACAAAATAGACTTTAAAATACAGACTATTACAAGAGACAAAGAAGAACACTACATAATGATCAAGGGGTCAATCCAAGAAGATAGAGCAATAGTAAATATTTATGCACCCAACATAGGAGCACCTCAATACATAAGGCAAATACTAACAGCCATAAAAGGGGAAATCGACAGTAACACAATCATAGTAGGGGACTTTAACCCCCCCCCACTTTCACCAATGGACAGATCATGAAAAATGAATATAAATAAGGAAACACAAACTTTAAATGATAAATTAAACAAGATGGACTTCATTGATATTTATAGCATATTCCATCCAAAAACAACAGAATACACTTTCTTCTCAAGTGCTCCAGGATAGATCGTATCTTGGGTCACAAATCAAGCCTTGGTAAATTTAAGAAAACTGAAATCGTATCAAGTATCTTTTTTGGCCACAACGCTATGAGACTAGATATCAATTACAGGAAAAAATCTGTAAAAAATACAAACACATGGAGGCTAAACAATATACTACTAAATAACCAAGAGATCACTAAGGAAATCAAAGAGGAAATCAAAAAATACCTAGAAACAAACGACAATGAAAACACGAGGAACTAAAACCCACGGGATGCAGCAAAAGCAGTTCTAAGAGGGAAGTTTATAGCAATACAATCCTACCTCACGAAACAAGAAACATCTGAAATAAACAACCTAATCTTACACCTAAAGCAACTAGAGAAAGAAGAACAAAAACCCCCAAAGTTAGCTGAATGAAAGAAACCATAAAGATCAGACCAGAAATAAGTGAAAAAGAAATGAAGGAAACAATAGCAAAGATCAAGAAAACTGAAAGCTTGTTCTTTGATAAGATAAACAAAATTGATAAACCATTAACCAGGCTATTCAGGAAAACAAGGGAGAAGACTCAAATCAATAGAATTAGAAACGAAAAAGGAGAAGTAACAACTGACACTGCAGAAATACCAAAGATCATGAGAGATTATTACAAGCAACTATATGCCAATAAAATGGACAACCAAGAAGAAATGGAAAAATTCTTAGAAAAGCACAACCTTCTGAGACTGAACCAGGAAGAAACAGAAAATATAAACAGACCAATCACAAGCACTGAAATTGAGACTGTAATTAAAAATCTTCCAACAAACAAAAGCCCAGGACCAGATGGCTTCACAGGCAAATTCTATCAAAAATTTAGAGAAGAGCTAACACCTATCCTTCTCAAACTCTTCCAAAATATAGCAGAGGGAGGAACACTCCCAAACTCATTCTATGAGGCCACCATCACCCTGATACCAAAACCAGACAAAGAGGTCACAAAGAACGAAAACTAAATGCTAATATCACTGATAAACATAGATGCAAATATCCTCAACAAAATACTAGCAACACAATCCAACAGCACAGTAAAAGGATCATACATCATGATCAAGTGGAGTTTATCCCAGGAATGAAAGGATTCTTCAATATATGCAAATCAATCAATGTGATACACCATATTAACAAATTGAAGGAGAAAAACCATATGATCATCTCAACAGATGCAGAAAACGCTTCTGACAAAATTCAACACCCATTTATGATAAAAACCCTCCAGAAAGTAGGCATAGGTGGAACTTACCTCAACATAATAAAGGCCATATATGACAAACCCACAGCCAACATCATTCTCAATGATGAAAAATTGAAACCATTTCCTCTAAGATCAGGAACAAGACAAGGTTGTCCACTCTCACCACTATTATTCAAAATAGTTTTGGAAGTTTTAGCCACAGCAGTCAGAGAAGAAAAAGAAATAAAAGGAATCCTAATTGGAAAAGAAGAAGTAAAGCTGTCACTGTTTGCAAATGACATGATATTATACATAGAGAATCCTAAAGCTGCTACCAGAAAACTACTAGAGCTAATCAATGAATCTGGTAAAGTTGCAGGATACAAAATTAATGCACAGAAATCTCTTGCATTCCTATACACTAACGATGAAAACTGTGAAAGAGAAATTAATGAAACACTCCCATTTACCATTGCAACAAAAAGAATAAAATACCTAGAAATAAACCTACCTAAGGAGACAAAAGACCCGTATGCAGAAAACTATAAGACACTGATGAAAGAAATTAAAGATAATACAAAGAGATGGAGAGATATACCATGTTGTTAGATTGGAAGAATCAACATTGTGAAATTGACTATATTATCCAAAGCAATCTACAGATACAGAGCCATCCCTATCAAACTACCAATGGCATTTTTCACAGAACTAGAACAAAAAATTGCACAATTTGTAAGGAAACACAAAAGACACCGAATAGCCAAAGCAATCCTGAGAAAGAAAAACGGAGCTGCAGGAATCAGGCTCCCTGACTTCAGACTATAATACAAAGTTACAGTAATCAAAACAGTATGGTACTGGCACATAAACAGAAATATAGATTAATGGAACAGGATAGAAAGCCCAGAGATAAACCCACACACATATGGTCACCTTATCTTTAATAAAGGAGGCAAGAATATACAATGGAGAAAAGACAGCCTCTTCAATAAGTGGTGCTGGGAAAACTGAACAGCTACATGTAAATGTATGAGATTAGATTCACTCCCCAACACCATACACTAAAATAAGCTCAAAATGGATTAAAGACCTAACTGTAAGGCCAGACACTATAAAACTCTTAGAGGAAAACATAGGCAGAACACTCTATGACATAAATCACAGCATGATCCTTTTTGACCCACCTCCTAGAGAAATGGAAATAAAAACAAAAATAAACAAATGGGGCCTACATCGACAGACGAATGGATAAAGAAGATGTGATACATATATACAATGGAGTATTACTCAGCCATAAAAAGGAACGAAATTGGGTCATTTGTAGAGACGTGGATGGATCTAGAGACTGTCGTCTGGAGTGAAGTAAGTCAGAAAGAGAAAAACAAATATCAGATATTAATGCGTATATGTGGAACCTAGATAAAAGGTACAGATGAACCAGTATGCAGGACAGAAATTGAGACAGAAATGTAGAGAACAAATGTATGGACACTAAATGGGGAAAGCAGCGGGGGGTGGGGGTGGTGGTGTGATGAATTGGGAGACTGGGATTGACATGTATACACTGATGTGTATAAAATGGATGACAGGATAAGAACCTGCTGTATAAAGAAATAAATAAAATTAAATTCAAAAACAAAACAAAAAAAAACAAATGGGGCCTCATGAAACTTAAAAGCTTTTGCACAGCAAAGGAAAACATAAACAAGATGAAAAGACAGCCCTCAGAATGGGAGAAAATATTTGCAAATGAAGCACTGACAAAGGATTAATCTCCAAAATTTACAAACAGCTCATGCAGTTCAATATGAAAAAAACAACCCAATCCAAAAATGGGCAGAAGACCTAAACAGACATTTCTCCAAAGAAGATATACAGATTGCCAACAAACACATGAAAGGATGTTCAACATCACTAATCATTACAGAAATGCAAATCAAAACTACAATGAGGTATCACCTCACACCAGTCAGAATGGCCATCATCAAAAAATCTAGAAACAATAAATGCTGGAGAGGGTGTGGAGAAAAGGGAACTTTCTTGCACTGTAGGTGAGAATGTAAATTGATACAGCCACTATGGAGAACAGTATGGAGGTTCCTTAAGAAACTAAAAATAGAACTACCATACGACCAGCAATCCCAGTACTGGGCATATACCGTAAGAAAACCATAATTCAAAAAGAGTCATGTACCACAATGTTCACTGCAGCTCTATTTACAACAGCCAGGACATGGAAGCAACCTAAGTTCCACTGACAGATGAATGGATAAAGAAGATGTGGCACATATATACAATGGAATATTACTCAGCCATAAAAAGAAACAAAATTGAGTTATTTGTAGTGAAGTGGATGGACCTGGAGTCTGTCATACAGAGTGAAGTATGTCAGAAAGAAAAACAAATACAGTATGCTAACACATACATATGGAATCTAGGGGGAAAAAATGCTTCTGTAGAACCTAGGGGCAGGAGAGGAATAAAGACGCAGACATAGAGAATGGACTTGAGGACACGGGGAGGGGGAAGGGTAAGGTGGGACAAAGTGAGAGAGTGGCATGGACATATATACTACCAAATGTAAAGTAGATAGCTCGTGGGAAGCAGCCACATAGCATAGGGAGATCAGCTCGGTGCTTTGTGATCACCTAGAGGGGTGGGATAGTGAGGGTAGGAGGGAGACACAAGAGGGAGGAGATATGGGGATATATGTATATGTATAGCTGATTCACTTTGTTATAAAGCAGAAACTACCACACCATTGTAAAGCAATTATACTACAATAAAGATGTTAAAAAAAAAAAAGAAAAAGCGAAAGAAAGAACTACAAACAAGATCTTATCCAGGAAATATCATCAGGAAAGCCTGTACTCTTCTGCTTTCCTTTTACTCAATTTATGATCTAAAAAATCAACTAAGGTATGGCATACCTATACCATGGAAACCAAAAACCATAAAAACATAGGACCCACATCTTTGCCCTCTAATGAGAGTAAATACACCCACAAGCCCTTTTCAATCTCCACAACTAATTTTGTCTTTAACACTACCATTTCAGATAATCCTTTCTCTTGTATTTAATTATAAGTAGAGTAACAATCTCTTTGCCATTTATTTACTACAAACATACGCAGTTTCCCCACAAAATATGCACTGTTTTGTGAATTAATAAACTTGTGGATTCACTTGTGAATCTCCATTTATTACACTATCTCCCCTGGAAAAAATATTTCAAGTTCAAATGACAAAAGTCCTAAACTAGTGCCACACAATCTTCTTTGAAGATTTCCAAGTAAACTCAGCGGGTTCCATCTTTAGGTATCAAATGACATTTTAGCACCAAAAACAGACAGCTACAAACTGAGACTGGCCAGAAATCTCAATGTTAACCTGGGCTGGTGGCTGAAGGGCACGTATCTAAGGTTATGAGCGTTCTGGAAACAAGCCTCTACTTTACAGAGCTGAGCGTGACCAGTACCCACCGACCAAATCCGGAGTGAAACACACACACACACACAACACACAAACAAATCCACAAGGACTAACTCAACCATGTTCTTTGGATCTCAGATGACCACGAACCTGAGGCAAAGGATGAACCAGTGAACCACTAGAATCGCAGTAAATGCTAAATTTAAGAGAACAAAAAGTTAGTATCAAAATACATCCCATGGATCTCAGATAAACCATGTTTAATGTGAAGGATTATCTATTTAAAGTTAGTCCTGTAGAAAACAGAGCCAAGTTTGCACTATTAGTAATTTTTTGGTTGTTATACTGAGGTCAAGCCCCAGATATGAATTTCGTTCTCATGCACCAAGTTTTAAAATCTCTGAACACCAGAAGAAATACATGTTTGTTTAGTTGATGATTACAAAATAAAGTAAGTCACACATGATGATGATTCTGGTATAGGAAACCTCAGCCAGCCAATAAATGAGTCATTCTAAACAGCCTAGTTTTCTGAATGGGTAATAGCCTCACATGCCAAAAGAGCTCTGGAGGTTAATTACCTTGAGTGTTAATATTTCCAACGTTTATGGCATATTTCCCTCTCTTCTCAAAGAGTGTATTTAAAAATTTATCTTTTTTGGTAGTTCACTCTCATCAATGGTAAATAGCAATTATGGATTTATGTTATTACAAAGTAATGTCTGCAAGTCCGATTGAGGGTTCCTACCTTAATATTCCCAAACCTGCAGGGCTTCTGTTCCCAACTCTCGTATCTAAAGTTATAATTTTTCTGTTTCTTTCCTAGTTGTCAAGCTGTCAGGGGCCACTTTTCACCATTGGCTACAGCAACTCCTCACCCCATTCTAAATGTGCTACCCCATATATTCTATGGATCATTTTTCAAATAAAATAAAGTTAGGATTGTTATCTAAAATAAGAGTAAGTTCTGAAAGAGCATCTGAAGCATTCTCCCAGACTTTATGCCATCTATTCCAATGCTGAGTAGGCATTTTTGCCCCTTGCCTGGTTCTTGGCTAGGTTCCAGATACGTAAGAGCGCTGTGCTCCAGACAGGCATTCTACGACAAATCTTGATGTTCCTTGTGATCCCTTAATGCAGAAGTAAACCAAACCATCACATGACCTCACTAATAAACTTCTGTCCTGGCCACATAACAAAAAGTGCAAAGTTTCCAAGGAAGCAAAATATCCAGGTTGAAAGATTAATCCAGAAACTGGAAAATGGTCCCTATCTTACATAAGGGTTATGGTTTCACATATCTACAGCATTTAGCATCATGAATAGGTAGGCAGCTTACACAAATAAGTACGGTTAAAAAAGATTTTTTGAGGGGAAAAATAACCAAATTATGTTGTTAAACTCATAGAGGTTCAATTTTTTTATTGGTTTATTAAAGTAAAAGATTTTTAAGCTAAGCAACTTCTTTTTAATTCCATACATCTAATGGCTTCACTTACTAAACGGATGGCTGCTATGTTGGGAAAAGTCTCCTTTACTCAAAGGGAAAAAATGTTCCTCTAACATTTGAGTAACCTAAGGATTAATTATCATTGTTTTAAACAGCCCCTACAAGCAATGAGGTCAAGCATTCAACATAAATCACTGTACTTAAATTCTGTGCATTCTATAAAACGCAAAAGTTTATATAACCTTGCTTGTCAAACCTGAAAAAGCAAAATCAAGCAGGTGATCCAGGCTACCCTGTCACATTAAGAATGGAAGTACGGAAGTAGGGCTTCCCTGGTGGCGCAGTGGTTGAGAGTCCATCTGCCGATGCAGGGGACACGGGTTCGTGCCCTGGTCCAGGAAGATCCCACATGTCGCGGAGCGGCTGGGCCCGTGAGCCGTAGCTGCTGAGCCTGCGCGTCCGGAGCCTATGCTCAGCAACGCGAGAGGCCACAATGGTGAGAAGCCCGCGTACCGCAAAAAAAAAAAAAAAAAAAAAAAAAGAATGGAAGTAAAGAGGGACTTCCTGATGGTCCAGGGGTTAAGACTCCAAGCTCCCAGTGCAGGGCGCCGGGGTTCGATCCCTGGTCAGGGAACTAGATCCCGCATGCCACAACTAAATAAGATCCGGCACACGGCAACAAAGATCCCCCGTGAGGCAACTAAGACCGGCGCAGCCAAATAAATAAATAAATATTAAAAATAATAATAATAATAATAATGGAAGTAAAGAGAGCAGGTCATCAGTTATCCTAGTTATGTTTCCACACCCTTATGAAGGAGACTGGCCTTTCAGCTATTTATAAACACAGAACTGAAAGGGAAGGGGGCCCTGCCACTGCCACCCTTGTGAGTAACCAACAGGGTGGGCTGTTCGGCTCAGGCTGAATCCCAGTGGGACCTGTGGGATCTCCCTCAGGATGGCCCACCACACTAGGCAGCACCGGATCCTCTGGGTGCAGTCCTGTCTGGTCAGGAAAAGGGCTGTGAGGATTTCCAGCAGTCACTGCCAGCCTATGATTCTATATATGGAAACATCCCATCCTAGTGTTTCCAGCACCACGGGCACCACACCAGGGAGGAGGAGGGAGGAGCAGGCCAGCCCTCCTCTTGCTGTGCTGCCGGCACACTCACTTTCGTGTCTCCCAGGCCCTGCTGCCCTGGACTGGACCCTGTCATCAAATGGCAGCCCAGCCCTCTGCTGAGTCTTGCAGGCTGGCGGCTCTAACATGGAACAGCTGGAAGAGGACCCTGCATTCTTTTCTCTGTGTAAACACTGGGGGCTCTGTTCACCCTCCTGCTGCAGCATGAACTAAAGAATTTTCCCCATGCAACATTACAACCAACAGACCTTTCCCCATCCCCCATCCTCACCTCCCACCCCCAGGCCCGGATATAATTTCAGTCTGTCACCACCCATGCTAGCAAACAGCAAACTGCTGAACCTTTCAGTACATTCACTTTCTATGCTAGTCGAGGTGTCTGTAAATACACTAGCAGGGTAATAGGAAACAATTCTGTTATGCTCAATAAAGTTTCCTGACAAAAGCATTAATGACCCTGATTCATGCCTGCTCCCTACGAGACCCTTTCTACAAGATGTATATCAATATAAATAATATCGTGATAGTTAAGTATAACCACGTAGTATACGAACTGCAAATATTTTAATAGTCTATAGCATCACCTACAAATTATTCTGAAGACAGAGCTCTAAAATTGGAATATCCGTGGGGAAAAATGAACACAAAATTGGATTTTCATGTATTCCTCATACAGCCTCATCAAAGCTTGTCTTCTGAAGGGCAGTCCCAGGCTTCTTCATGTGTTGCTGAAATCCAAAGAGCCACGTTGCCCAAAAGAAGAAAGGGGGGGGGGGGAAGAGCCCAGAAAATCCAGACTCTACGTGACCTGACTTACTTATTTCCCAGGAAACTGCATGAGAGAAAAATCAATCATTCATGCTACCGTAGCTACCACATGGAATGGACTGAGGGAGTTGACAGTGGGCAAAAAAACGAAGCGGCCAGCGGAGGTTAGTGGGTGGCAGGGCCTGGGGCGGGGGCCGGTGGCGGGAGACGCCAAGGACCCAGGGGCCTCGAGGTTCTGTCGCCACGGACCAGCGGTCGGGGGGCGGGGCCAGGCCCGAGGCTGGGAACGGGGGGAGGGCGTGGACAGGACAGCGGGACGGCGGCTGCCGCGCACTTACCGGGACTGTTGGCCTCGCCTTCTAGGACGTGCAGCTCGGTGCAGTCGGCCAGCGAGTGCTCCAGGCAGAGCTGGAGGAAGCGGGCCTGGGTCTGGCTCACGCGCTTGAGCAGCGACAGCAGTGCAACAGTCTGCTCGCACTCGTTCCAGCCCTTAAACCAGCCCGCCAGCACCCCGACCTGGTCGCGAAACATCATGGTTAGGGGGCGGCCCTCGGTCTACAAAGCCCCCTCCGAGCCCCAGCCCGCCCCGCCCGCCCCAAAGTTTGGCGGAGCCGCAGCCCAGCGGCCGCCGGAGACGCGTTCCCGTTCCAAGGTGGCTCTGGTGCCCGGACGCTGCAGGTACTGCCTCGGCTCCTGCCTCTCTCGTCTGGTTTCAGTTACGTTCTGGTGGTTCTGGCTGATTTCCCCAGAGATGATGACAGACAGTAGCACGGAAATGTTTGTTGTTGTTTTTTTTAAATAACGATTTTAAAAAAAAATTTTCCCCACAAGGCACACAAACTGAAGAATGCTCTCTTTCCCCCCTCCCCCGCCTTCTTCTCGCAGCTTCGGGATGGTGATTTCCGGCGTCCCGGGGTCTCTCCCCCGCTGGGCGGCAGCTCGGACCCTTCACACCCGCATTCCCGAGTGGCGATCACCACTGGAAGGAGAGAAAAGGCTGCAGTGAGACCTCGGCCGGCGAGGGAGCGCGCGCGGGAAACGAGTGCATTAGAGGGGGTGGAGGGGGGCGCCCCGCGGGGGGTTTGGTCCCCCAAATTCCGGCCGCCCCCTCCGCACCCGGATGCTGGAAAGGAGCTATTCCCGTTCTGGGAAAGGCAAGAAGCTTCCTTCCCAGGTGCGTGAGGAGACCGCCCGGCTTCCTGTTGCTGCCGCTGCGAACGGCTAGTGCTCCCCACACACCCCACCCGGGGTGGCCTCGGGGACTGTGCCTGCAAACGCCCGCACCAGCAACAGATCTTTCTCGCGCAGAAAACTTGCAATGCGGCTGCGGAGGGGCGCGGGGGTGGGGGTGGGGGCTAATGCAAAGCAGAGGCGGAGGCAGCAGCAGCCCGAGTTCCTTCCTCCTCCTCCTCCTCCTCCTCTCCCGCCTCCTCCTCCGCCACCTCCTCCTCCCGGAGAAGCAGCCGAACGGCTGCAGCTCCATCTACAGCAACAGCCAGCATCTCCACCGCCAGGCGCCCCTCTGGATTTAGGCCGTGAGCAGCCGCGGCAACAGCTCGAGACAAAAATAAACTCTCCCCACCCAAAGCTCAGCGTCCAGCGGGCGGAGGCGCAGCCGGAGCCCCGGCTACCCCGCGCCGCGCCGCTCCAGCCCACCCGGGAGGTCTCCGAGGGCCTGCTTCGCCCCGAGCGATCAGATGTGTGCGTGCGTATGCGTCTGTGTGTATGCGAGTGTGTACGCGTGTGTGTGCTGTAGGCATCCTGCCCCCGCTGCCGCCGCCTACGGGCGGGTCTGTCCGGCCCACCGCCTCGCCCGCGCGTCCCAGGCCGAAGGCAGCACGGCTATGGGCGAACGCCGAGCGCGGAGACAGCCGAGCCTACAGCACTGCCTCCCCCGGCGGGCAGGGCGGCTCCGCGGGAACTGCGGCTCCGCGCCGCCCGCACACGCCCCCGAAGCACCGCAAAGAAGAAAAGTTAGGTTTCGGGGGCTCCCCCAGTCCAAACCCTGTTCTGGTGGCAGCCAGCGGACGGCGAAGAGAGCCCAGCGACTCAGCCAGCCCTCGAGGGGCGGCTCGCTCCCAGCACCCCGTTTCCCGGCTCCCAGAACTTCGCGGCTCCCAGAACTTCTCCCCTCCGGGAAGGGGACCCAGTGACCCACTGGGGCAAAAGAGAGACAGGGCGCTTACCTGGGAGCGGCTCATCCTGGCTGCTCGCGGCCCCAAGCGCGGGTCCGGGACCGCAGCGGCTCTCAGCGAGGTTGGGGGCGCCCGGAGCGCGGGCTGCGGGCCATGCCGTCGGGGCGGGCGGCGCTGAGAGAGTGCGGCGCTGCGGGTCCGGGCCGCCGCCGCCGCCGCTCCTGCCGCCTCCGGTGTCGGCTCGCGGAGGACTGAGCCGCCCGAGCCGGAGCTCCCCACATGCTACTGATTAACATACACCATTACATCATGGGCTTGGCAGGGAGCGCCCGAGAAGGGGGGAGAGGAACCCGGGCGGCGGCGGCAGCGGCGGCAAGCGGGGGGAGTCGGGGGAGGATCCCCGGGCCCGGCCTGCGGCGGGGGTGGGGGGGGGCGGATTCCTAAGTGGGGACCAGAAAAGGGGAGGGGAGCGGAGAGGGAGGAGCCGGATGGCGCAAAGGGGTCGGGTTGGAGGAACGGCCTGGCGGAGGGAAGAAGTTTGGGGAAGGGGAGGGGTCCAAGTGAATGCCTGCCCTCTGCTGCTTGCGTGTTCTGGAGGGGCCGGGGCGCTCGAGACGCCAGAGTGTGGGCCGGAGGGGACCCAGAGGGCGCTTGAGCGGGGACGGTGCTGCCACCGGCTGCTCGTCCTTGGGAATGTGGTTCGCCGATTCGGGTGACCACTCGGCCCAACTGGGGCCCGGGGGTGACAGAGACCTGGGGTTAAGGGCGCTGCAGGCGTGGACGGGTTCCGGGGGTCGAGGACGCGAAGGGCTGAGGAGGCCGAGGGGCGGTACGCAGTGCTGGAAGAGCCTGGACGCCGGAAGGCCCGGGTCCGAGAAGCGCGAGAAGTTCCCGGGTTGTTCACCCCTCGCCCGGGTCGGACCTTGGATGCCCTTTGCTCCTGTGGGCGGCCTCGCGGCTAGCCCCACACCCCTCTCCGGCCTTGCTGTCCCCTGGGGAAGCCGCCTGACTTCTGGGGCCAGCCGGGGAGCTACACCTGGCGCGCGGGCTGCGGCTGCGGCTCCGGCTGCGGGCCTGGAGCGGAGAGGAGCGCCGCCCCAGGCGGCTGGGAGGCGGGCGAGGCCACCTGTCAGCGCGTCTGAGTCGCCGGGCTGGGCAGCCTTTATGTGGCCCTGCAGAGTGCACGAGGCCGAGGCCGGGCAGGGGGCTTCAGAGGTCCTCGCCGCGCACAAGAGGATGGGGGTGGAGGTGCAGCGCCGAGGCCATGCAGTTCAGGGAGGGCTGGGAAAGTGCCCTCGGGTAGTCTCGAAAGTAGAGGATTGGTTTAAAATAACCTAAAACCTAACAATCGCTGTGCCTTCCAATAGTAATCGAATATTCACAGGAGGACTTGATGACCAAATCCAGGCCGTCTCTGTGTTTTCAGTGAAAACAGTGAGCCCTGGAACATTTCTCCAGCAACTTGAGGCTTTCTTTATAAGAGTACTTCTGATAAGTTAGTGAAGCCTATGCTTCAAGTCCTGCCTCCCCTACTCTGGCTAATACAGGATTTCTGAAGATAAAGTATCTGAGATATTATTCCACTGATTTACCACTTCCTTCTTTAACTCCAGCATATGTTCCTGGATTTTCAATCATTTCTTCCTTCCGTCCTAAGTTACTGCACCGCTTAGTTCCTGTGAAACATGTGACAGCACCTAACCATCTGTTGGGGTATTGAAAGGTCTTGTGGAGCTGCAAAAATATAGGTGTTACCATTAAAATAGACGGTGTGTGGATGGATAATTTTCTTAAGCTCATCATTAACCAGCCAGGAAAGGTATCTGCATAATTTAATGAATATTTTGCCCTAAAAAAATTCTAGAGTCAGTGTTTTAATTTTGTTTTGTTTTATTATTACAGAGGCAGGAAATCTTGAAATATTTTCTCCAAAACATTATTATCATTAGCTAGTACTTAGTAATAACTTCTATCAAGAAATGGGGAGAATGGTTAGAGCATGGTCTATCTCAATATATACCTTGCTATCAACTGCAGCCAAAGCAGAAGTTCCCCACCTGGGGATATTAGAAGCCTCCAAGAGTGATTTTTTAAAAGAAAGTGGGAAAAAAATCAGTTTCATTAACTTATTTATTGTCACCTGCAGTTTACTAAGCGAATAGTAAAACTAAGAAACAAAAACAACAAAACCTTGAGGCAAATTGAATTCTGCTTAAGCTGAAGAAGGAAAATACTGCCACCTACTGGAAAAGCGTACTTCTTACAGCAGCCTGTGACCTAAGAAAAGATCTTGATTTAGCTAATTTTTGAGCTATTTTTTAAAAAATACAAAGAGGAGCATGACTCATGAGTTGCCATCCTGCCTTGTTTTTGTGGGTTCACAATACTTGTGATTTCCCTCACCTCTGGGCCTTTTCCCTGACTGGAAAGGGAGTGGAGATAAAACCCAGTGATGCTGCTTCACTATTCCTCACAGAGTGAAGTCAGGACTGAAGGAAGGAAAGTAATACTATCAACTAAATATATATTTTTGTCTAAATATGGACTTTCCTATTCGAAACTTTACCCAGTTTTTATGGATAATTAAGAAGTGGCTTTGGGATTGACATGTACACACTGCTATATTTTAAATGGATAACCAATAAATTTTTTTGTAAAAAAAAGTGGCTAACAAGTACTAAATATCCACATGACTTGGAGTTTTAGAGCAAATTCTAACTTCCAAAGAACAGTTGATTAGGCGGTAATCTGGGAGGAATGGGATTTAGGTGAGCTAGAAACATGGCTGGCAGGCAGGGAAACCATTTCTTGGTTAATGGAGACACCAGGTGCTTCTCCGTACTCTGTACACAGGAAAGGTGCAAAACCACTGATGAGCATGGAGGCAAGAGTAGGCTACTCAGGCCAAGATGTAGAGAAGGAATTGACTACGAACAGATGACACTTCGGGGCTTCCCTTCCCTGGTGGCGCAGTGGTTAAGAATCCGCCTGCCAATGCAGGACACACGGGTTCGAGCCCTGGTCCAGGAAGATACTGTATGCCGCGGAGCAACTAAGCCCGTGCGCCACAACTACTGAGCCTGCGCTCTAGAGCCCACGAGCCACAACTACTAACGCCTGCGCGTCTAGAGCCTGTGCTCTGCAACAAGAGAAGCCACCGCAATGAGAAACCTGCGCACTGCAACGAAGAGTAGCCCCCACTCACCGCGACTAGAGAAAGCCCACGTGCAGCAATGGAGACCCAACGCAGCAATTAATTAATTAATTATTTTTTAAAAAGAAAAGATTAGACTTGGGTGACTGAACAGGAGTGCCCAGGAGTGAGGAAATTTGAAGACGGATTGAAAGTGAGCCAAACTGGCATCTGCATCAGATAGAACTCTATCTGTGTAATATTTGCCACTGGGATCTAGTGTGCTTCCTGAAGAGCAGGCACAGCTACAGTAAAGTAGTTTCTGTGTTAAGAATATCATTTAAAAATAATTGTAATGCCTGCCCTCATAAGGTCTGAAAATAACTGGCACATTACTTGGCACATAGGAGGTACCTGATAAGTATTAGTTTTCCTTCTTTGTAGGTACAAATCAGAGTATGTTAATTTGCCTAATTTACATCTCGGGTCTGCCTCACATAGAAGCATGCTTTTTCATTCTTCAAAGACATGCCCTCTCAAAAGCCAGGTAATAAGGCCGAGGACAGGATTGCCAGGGCTTGAATCAGGATTCAAGGGGATGAAGAGAGAGATGTAGAGGAAGAAACTGCAGAACTGGTGACAGATGGAATGTGGGAAGGCTAAATCAGGAGTCAGGTCTGCTAAGATGGCAACAGTGAAAGGCAAGCTGGGTGAGGCCCAGGAGCCATGGCTTAGGGAGACTAAACTTGAGTTCAGATCTCATTAGAAGAAGTTCAGAAATATCTCAGTGTTGGGAGGGGCACACATTCAGATAGGAAGCTGGTGTTCTGTTAGCCCAGGGCAGAGTGCTAATGGCTAGCACCAATTTCCTATACCCCTAGCACGTTTTTATACTGACGGGATCGTGACTGATAACTGGCCCAGGGTAAACCTGGCTGGGCAAGCCTCAGGGAAAGCACTGGGACTCCTGAGGAATCTGCTTTCACTTTTCACTGAAGTTCTTACCACTCTAAGGACAGTTTTCAAATTTTCTTCAGTTCCTCAATTTAGGGAATTTTTCCAGAAAAGAAAGACTTCTTAAACCCAGTTTTAGGTAAATAGAATGCCACTACCCAAAGGCCATAACAGGTGCGATTAGTTACTCTTCAGGAGTGAAACAAGAATATGAATTGGATGGGCATGTTGAATCCATAGGGAAAAGGTCTTTTTTTAAAATTTTGGTAAAATATGTATAACATAAAGTTTACCCTTTTCACCACTCTTAAGTCTAAAATTCAGTTGCATTAAGTACATTCACATTGTTGGTGCAACCATCACTAACTATCCATTTCCAGATCTTTTCCATCTTCCCAAACTGAACTTCTGGGCTTGTTAAACAATAAACCCCCATTCTTCCCTCCCCTCAGTCTCTGCTAACCACTATTCTAGAGTTTCTAGCGTCTCTGCTAGCCACTATTCATAGAGTCTTGTCTCTATGAATTTGTCTGTTCTAGGTGCCTCAGATAAGTGGACTCGTACAGTATTTATTGTCCTTTCGCGTCTACCTTCTTTCACTTAGCATGACGTTTTCAAGGTCCATCCATATTACAGCATGTATCGGAATTTTATTCCTTTTTAAGGCTGGTTAATATTACACGAAGAAAACTTTTGAGACAGCTTTCTCTAGCATGGAGTTAGATAAGAAAGGTGAACTCCAGTTTTTAGAACATTTAGTCAGGTACACTGTCTTTTTGACTGATTTCTAAAGAGTATAATCCAAACCAATTAACTGGTACTTAAATAAAATATAAATTCAAGCAATTGAACCACAATTTCAAACTCAAATGCAGATGGGTTCACACTTTTTAAAAATAAGCAAATGTGTGAAATATTAAATTATAGTTTTTTATGGTAAAACAATTTATAAGGCGTCATAGATAAATTTTCAAATAAATACGGTCAAAAGGTTAAATGTAAGTGCTGCAAAACTACTCCTATTTATAGGATTTGTATAGGTCAGGATTACAAAAGTAGGAACTTAGACCTTTTAGAGGGATAAGTTGTCCCAGATTGGCATGAGAGAAAGAAAGTAAAAATTACTCATTGTAGAAATCATCAAATCCTAATTCTGATCTTTGTTGTTGATTAAAGGATTGCCAGTATCTTTTCCAGCTGAAAGTGCAATTGAAATGTGTCCACAGTTTTAAATAGCTGAAATTTTTTAATGTACAAGTCTAAAGTCATATTTCTATAATCTAAACAAAGATCAGACTAACCTTCTCCAGTATTCTTTAAAGCAACCTCTGTGATGAGAATATTCCAAGACGGCTGGCACCAACAACTTTCTCTTTACCAGGTACTATTGTTGCATAGGATACATTAAATATTGATTAATCCCACATTTTTCCACATCCTTGGAATATCCCCATTCCGAAAGCTTATGAGAAACTGCCTGGTTATACATTGAAATTTTATTGCAAGATTTCTCAGAGCCTTCATTATGCTAATGTTCATTCTGCTCTCCTGGAGAGTACAGTATATCGCAGGTCCTAAAGTTACTTGAGCCCAGAACACATTCTTCCTAGGTCTTGTAGTATAGTGTTGCCTGGGATATGTTTTGGGAAATGCTAGGTGTGATAAT
This sequence comes from Orcinus orca, assembly GCF_937001465.1. Lineage (NCBI taxonomy): Eukaryota > Metazoa > Chordata > Mammalia > Artiodactyla > Delphinidae > Orcinus > Orcinus orca. The sequence continues at coordinate 155,411,090 of NC_064560.1, read as the reverse complement.
GGGTTCAAGAAAAGCAATAAAAATAATGAAAGAATTTAAAATTGTACCCACAGTTCAATGTTGAAAAACCATGTGCTTTTCATACAATGTAGGAAGGTGACTAGTGATTAAGAGCACAAGCTTCAGGCAAAGCAAAACAAAGCAGAACTGGATTCAAATCCTAACTCTACCACGTAGTAGATGTGTGATACGGGCTATTTAACCTCAGTCGGTCTCAGTTTTCTGTCTACCATAGTAAATTGTGCCAGGTATATAGGAGGTAAGATCTAATTGCTATCAATTAGAGTAGCCAGGAGAGAGACAACACCAGTTATTTTATCAGAGGTCATGAATATAAAGAGTTGGTAACTGAAGAGTCGAAAGGAAAACATTAAGGTATCTCACAGGTAGCAACTGCAGGAAGCAGCTACCATCCACAGGGCTAGGGAAACAAAATGAAGTTGGAATTATAAAAACTTAGAAGTTTGGAGGACGGGCCCTCAGAGCTGGAACGCTCAGCCCTCTGAGGACGGGGTGTTGCTAGGCTGGGGCTGGCGTCCTGAGGTGGGGATGAGGAGGCAGGTTTGGCAAATGTTGGGACAACTGCAATCTGGATTCAACTGCTGCTCCCGGAATTAACCACCATTACCAAGGTAAAGAAGCGAGGCTCCGGTGGTGCTCACAGGAACAGGAAGCCAACATGAAGCCCACAGGAAACAGACAGGAAGGAGCAAATCCCTCCTTCCTGTCTTCCAGTTTCCCTCTATTGCTCCAGTTTGCAAAGCCTCGTAGGGAGCCCACTGGCAAAGCGTAAATGTGGTTTGCGGAGTGTTACCCCAGCATCACAAAGCCGGTTGTAGAAGGGTGGGTTTGCAGCTGAGACGCAATAGCTTAACTGTTGGCACAAATACAAAGCGCTCAGAGCAAGGAAAGTATCTGACAGCTATTCCTCCTCCCCCAGCCTAACTGACTCAGTCCTATGCCTGGGGTGGATTTGCAGAATTTCCATAGGACCTAGCTACAGTAAAGAGAGAGGAGAGTAAATGACTGGAGGTTCAACTAAATAAATAAAACAAATAAGGTGGGCTTAACATCACAGCTCAAACTTCTAACAACTAAAACTGAACTCCTGGTTCTGCCCCCTTCCTCCCTCCCCAAGATGCATTCCCCCTCAGTCTTTGAAAATTGCAACATGGACAAGGTTACCTCCCTTCTTTGGCTCTCCAAGGTCTTCCCACTGCACAGAAGACTGTCCTGACTCCTGCCCATGACAACACTTGCCCTCTCTCCAGCCCCATCCACATTGCTCCTTCGCGTTTATTCACTTCAAGTCACATAGGCTTTTTCTCTCCCTCTACCACCCAAGCTCTTTTTCACTTTGTGCTTTTTGTTCCTTCCATCCAATATGCTGTGCCCAGCCTCTTTTTTTTTTAACATCTTTATTGTAGTATAATTGCTTTACAATGGTGTGTTAGTTTCTGCTTTATAACAAAGTGAATCAGCTATACATATATCCCCATATCTCCTCCCTCTTACATCTCCCTCCCACCCTCCCTATCCCACCCTTCTAGGTGGTCACAAAGCACCGAGCTGATCTCCCTGTGCTATGCGGCTGCTTCCCACTAGATATCTGTTTTACATCTGGTAGTGTATATATGTCCATGCCACTCTCTCACTTCGTCCCAGCTTACCCTTCCCCCTCCCGATGTCCCAAAAGTTCATTCTCTACTTCTGCGTCTTTATTCCTGTCCTGCCCCTAGGTTCTTCAGAACCATATTTTTTTTCTTTTTTTAGATTCCGTATATATGTGTCAGCATACAGTATTTTTCTCTTTCTGACTTACTTCACTCTGTATGACAGTCTCTAGGTCCATCCACCTCACTACAAATAACTCAATTTCGTTTGTTTATGGCTGAGTAATATTCCATTGTATATATGTGCCACATCTTCTTTATCCATTCATCTGTCAGTGGACACTTAGGTTGCTTCCATGTCCTGGCTATTGTAAATAGAGCTGCAATGAACATTGTGGTACATGACTCTTTCTGAATTATGGTTGTCTCAGGGTATATGCCCAGTAGTGGGATTGCTGGATCGTATGGTAGTTCTATTTTTAGTTTTTTAAGGAATCTCCATACTGTTCTCCATAGTGGCTGTATCAATTTACATTCCCACCAACAGTGCAAGAAGGTTCCTTTTTCTCCACACTCTCTCCAAAATTTATGGTTTGTAGATTTTTTGATGATGGCCATTCTGACTGGTGTGAGGTGATACTTCATTATAGTTTTGATTTGCATTTCTGTAATGATTAGTGATGTTGAGCATTCTTTCATGTGTTTGTTGGCAAACTGTATATCTTCTTTGGAGAAATGTCTATTTAGGTCTTCTGTCCATTTTTGGATTGGGTTGTTTGTTTTTTTGATATTGAGCTGCTTGTAAATTTTGGAGGTTGATCCTTTGTCAGTTGCTTCATTTGTAAATATTTTCTTCCATTCTGAGGTTGTCTTTTCGTCTTGTTTATGTTTGCTTTGCTGTGCAAAAGCTTTTAAGTTTCATTAGGTCCCATTTGTTTATTTTTGTTTTTATTTCCATTTCTCTAGGAGGTGGGTCAAAAAGGATCTTGCTGTGATTTATGTCATAGAGTGTTCTGCCTATGTTTTCCTCTAAGAGTTTTATAGTGTCTGGCCTTACATTTAGGTCTTTAATCCATTTTGAGTTTATTATTGTGTATGGTGTTAGGAAGTGTTCTAATTTCATTCCTTTACATGTAGCTGTCCAGTTTAACCAGCACCACTTATTGAAGAGACTGTCTTTGCTCCATTGTATATTCTTGCCACCTTTATCAAAAATAAGGTGACCATATGTGCATGGGTTTATCCCTGGGCTTTCTATCCTGTTCCATTTATCTATATTTCTGTTTTTGTGCCAGGACCATACTGTTTTGATTACTGCAGCTTTGTCGTATAGTCTGAAGTCAGGGAGCCTGATTCCTCCAGCTCCGTTTTTCTTTCTCAAGATTGCTTTGGCTATTCGGGGTCTTTTGTGTTTCCGTACAAATTATGAAATTTTTTGTTCTAGTTCTGTGAAAAAATGCCAGTGGTAGTTTGATAGGGATTGCATTGAATCTGTAGATTGCTTTGGGTAGTAGGGTCATTTTCACAATGTTGATTCTTCCAATCCAAGAACATGGTATATCTCTCCATCTCTTTGTATCATCTTTAATTTCTTTCATCAGTGTCTATAGTTTTCTACATACAGGTCTTTTGTCTCCTTAGGTAGGTTTATTCCTAGGTATTGTATTCTTTTTGTTGCAGTGGTGTTTAAGGAGTGTTTCCTTAATTTCTCTGTCAGATTTTTCATCATTAGTGTATAGGAATGCAAGAGATTTCTGTGCATTAATTTTGTATCCTGCTACTTTAACAAATTCATTGATTATCTCTAGTAGTTTTCTGGTAGCATCTTTAGGATTCTCTGCGTATAATATCATGTCATTTGCAAACAGTGACAGCTTTACTTCTTCTTTTCTGATTAGCATTCCTTTTATTTCTTTTTCTTCTCTGATTGCTGTGGCTAAAACTTCCAGAACTATATTGAATAATTGTGGTGAGAGTGGGCATCCTTGTCTTTTTCCTGATCTTAGAGGAAAAGGTTTCCGCTTTTCACCATTGAGAATGATGTTGGCTTGGGTTTGTCATATATGGCCTTTATTATGTTGAGGTAAATTCCCTCTATGCCTACTTTCTGGAGGGTTTTTATCATAAATAGGTGTTGAATTTTGTCAAAAGCTTTTTCTGCATCTGTTGAGATGATCATATGGTTTTTCTCCTTCAATTTGTTAATGTGGTTTATCACATTGATTAATTTGCATATATTGAAGAATCCTTTCATTCCTGGGATAAACTCCACTTGATCATGGTGTATGATCCTTTTAATGTGCTGTTGGATTCTGTTTGCTAGTATTTTGTTGAGGACTTTTGCATCTATGTTCATCAGTGATATTAGCCCGTAGTTTTCTTTGTGATATCTTTGTCTGGTTTTGGTATCAGGGTGATTGTGGCCTCTTAGAATGAGTTGGGGAGTGATCCTCCCTCTGCTATATTTTGGAAGAGTTTGAGAAGGATAGGTGTTAGCTCTTCTCTAAATGCTTGATATAATTCGCCTGTGAAGTCATCTGGTCCTGGTCTTTTTTTTTGTTGGAAGACTTAATCACAGTTTCAATTTCAGTGCTTGTGATTGGTCTGTTTATATTTTCTGTTTCTTCCTGGTTCAGTCTCAGAAGGTTGTGCTTTTCTAAGAATTTGTCCATTTCTTCCAGGTTATCCATTTTATTGGCATATAGTTGCTTGTAGTAATCTCTCATGATCCTTTGTATTTCTGCAGTGTCTGTTGTTACTTCTCCTTTTTCATTTCTAATTCTATTGATTTGAGTCTTCTCCCTTTTTTTCTTGATGAGTCTGGCTAATTGTTTATCAATTTTGTTTATCTTATCAAAGAACAAGCTTTTAGTTTTATTGATATTTGCTATCATTTCCTTCATTTCTTTTTCTTTTATTTCTCATCTGATCTTTATGATTTCTTTCCTCTGGCTAACTTTGGGTGTTTTTTGTTCTTCTTTCTCTAATTTATTTAGGTGTAAGGTTAGGTTGTTTATTTGAGATGTTTCTTGTTTCTTGAGGTAAGATTGTATTGCTATAAACTTCCCTCTTAGAACTGCTTTTGCTGCATCCCATGGGTTTTGGGTCATCGTGTTTTCATTGTCATTTTTTTCTAGGTATTTTTTGATTCCCTCTTTGATTTCTTCAGTGATCTCTTGGTTATTAAGTGGTGTATTTTTTATGCTCCATGTTTTTGTATTTTTTTACAGATTCTTTCCTGTAATTGATATCTAGTCTGATAACATTGTGGTCGGAAAAGATACTTGATATGATTTCAATTTTCTTAAATTTACCCAGGCTTGATTTGTGACCCAAGATATGATCTATCCTGGAGAATGTTCCATGAGCACTTGAGAAGAAAGTGTATTCTGTTGTTTTTGGATGGAATGTGCTATAAATATCAATTAAATCCATCTTGTTTAATGTATCATTTAAGGCGTTTGTCCTTATTTATATTCATTTTGGATGATATGTCCCTTGGTGAAAGTGGGGTGTTAAAGTCCCCTACTATGATTGTGTTACTGTCCATTTCCCCTTTTATGGCTGTTAGTATTTGCCTTATGTATTGATGTTCTCCTATGTTGGGTGCATAAATATTTACAATTCTTGTATCTTCTTCTTGGATTGATCCCTTGATCATTATGTAGTGTCCTTCTTTGTCTCTTCTAATAGTCTTTATTTTAAAGTCTATTTTGTCTGATATGAGAATTGCTACTCCAGCTTTCTTTCTTTTTTTTTTTTAAATTAATTAATTTATTTATTTTTGGCTGTGTTGGGTCTTCATTTCTGTGCAAGGGCTTTCTCTAGTTGCGGTGAGCGGGGGCCACTCTTCATCGCGGTGCGCAGGCCTCTCACTGTCGCGGCCACTCCCGTTGTGGAGCACAGGCTCCAGATGCGCAGGCTCAGTAGTTGTGGCTCACAGGCCCAGTTGCTCCACGGCATGTGGGACCTTCCCGAGCCAGGGATCGAACCCATGTCCCCTGCATTGGCAGGCGGATTCTCAACCACCACGCCACCAGGGAAGCCCTCCAGCTTTCTTTTGATTTCCATTTGCAAGGAATCTCTTTTTCCATCCCCTCACTTTCAGTCTGTATGTGTCCCTAGGTCTGAAGTGGGTCTCTTGTAGACAGCATAGATATGGGTCTTGTTTTTGTATCCATTCAGCCAGTTTATGTCTTTTAGTTAGAGCATTTAATCCATTTACATTTAAGGTAATTATTGATATTTATGTTCCTATTACCATTTTCTTAATTGTTTTGGGTTTGTTATAGTAGGTCTTTTCTTTCTCTTGTGTTTCCTGCCTAGAGAAGTTCATTTAGCAGTTGTTGTAAAGCTGGTTTGGTGGTGCTGAATTCTCTTAGCTTTTGCTTGTCTGTACAGGTTTTAATTCCTCCGTCGAATCTGAATGAGATCCTTGCTCAGTAGAGTAATCTTGGTTGTAGGTTTTTCCCTTTCATCACTTTAAAAATGTCCTGCCACTCCCTTCTGGCTTGCAGAGTTTCTGCTGCAAGATCAGCTGTTAACCTTATGGGGATTCCCTTGTATGTTATTTGTTGCTTTTCCCTTGCTGCTTTTAATATGTTTTCTTTGTATTTAATTTTGATAGTTTGATTAATATGTGTCTTGGCATGTTTCTCCTTGGATTTATCAGGTATGGGACTCTCTGTGCTTCCTGGACTTGATTAACTATTTCCTTTCCCATATTAGGGAAGTTTTCAACTATAATCTCTTCAAATATTTTCTCAGTCCCTTTCTTTTTCTCTTCTTCTTCTGGCACCCCTATAATTCGGATGTTCGTGCATTTAGTGTTGTCCCAGAGTTCTCTGAGACGGTCCTCAATTCTTTTCATTCTTTTTTCTTTATTCTGCTCTGCAGTAGTGATTTCCACTGTTTTGTCTTCCTGGTCATGTATCCATTCTTCTGCCTCAGTTATTCTGGTACTGATTCCTTCTAGAGAATTTTTAATTACATTTATTGTGTTGTTCATCATTGTTTGTTTGCTCTTTAGTTCTTCTAGGTCCTTGTTAAACGTTTCTTGTATTTTCTCCATTCTATTTCCAAGTTTTGGATCATCTTTACTATCATTACTCAGAATTCCTTTTCAGGTAGACTGCCCATTTCCTCTTCATTTGTTTGGTCTGCTGGGTTTTTACATTGCTCTTTCATCTGCTGTGGGTTTCTCTGTCTTCTCATTTTGCTTATCTTACTGTGTTTGGGGTCTCCTTTTCACAGGCTGCAGGTTCATAGTTCTCATTGTTTTTGGTGTCTGCCCCCAGTGGCTAAGGTTGGTTCAGTGGGTTGTGTAGGCTTCCTGGTGGAGGGGACTGGCGCCTGTGTTCTGGTGGATGAGGCTGGATCTTGTCTTTCTGGTGGGCAGGACTGTGTCTGGTGTTGTGTTTTGGGGTGTCTGTGACCATATTATGATTTCAGGCAGTCTGTCTGCTAATAAATGGGTTGTGTTCCTGTCTTGCTAGTTGTTTGGCATAGGGTGTTCAGCACTGTAGCTTGCTGGTAATTGAGTGGAGCTGGGTCTTAGTGTTGAGATGCAGATCTCTGGGAGAGCTTTTGCAATTTGATATTACATGGAGCCAGGAGGTCTCTGGTGGACCATTATCCTGAACTCAGCTCTCTCACCTCAGAGGCACAGGATGACACCCGGCCGAGCACCAAGACCCGGTAATCCACACGACTTAGAAGAAAAGGGAGAAATAAATACATAAATACATAAATAAATAAAATAAAAGTTATTTTAAAAATAATTATTAATAATTTTAAAAATTAAAATGTAATAAAAAAAAGAAAAGAAAAAAGCGAGCAACCAAACCAAAAAACAAATCCACCAATGATAACAGGTGCTAAAAACTATACTAAAACAAACAAACAAAAAACGGACGACAGAATCCTATGACAAATGGTAAAAGCAAAGCTATACAGACAAAATCACAAAAAGAAGCATAAACACACACACTCACAAAAAGAGAAAAAGGAAAAAATATATATTTATCTACATATTAAAAGAAAAGGAGGAAGAGAGCAACCAAATCAATAAACAAATCTACCCATGATAATAAACTCTAAATACTAAACTAAGATACACATAAAGCCAGTAACAAATTAGACGCAGAAAGCAAACCCCAAGTCTACAGTTGCTCCCAAAGTCCACTGCCTCAATTTTGGGATGATTCGTTGTCTATTCAGGTATTCCACAGATGCAGGGTACATCAAGTTGATTGTGGAGATTTAATCTGCTGCTCCTGGGGCTGCTGGGAGAGATTTTCCTTTCTCTTCTTTGTTCGCACAGCTCCCAGGGTTCAGCTTTGGATTTGGCCCCACCTCTGCGTGTAGGTCACCTGAGGGCATCTGTTCCCCGCCCAGACAGGACGGGGTTAAAGGAGCAGCTGATTCGGGGGCTCTGGCTCAGTCAGGTCGGGGGGAGGGAGGGGTACGGAATGTGGGGCAAGTCTGCGGCAGCAGAGGTCAGCGTGACATTACACCAGCCTGAGGCCGCCGTGTGTTCTCCCGGGGAAGTTGTCCCTGGATCACGGGACCCTGGCAGTGGCGGGCTGCACAGGCTCCCAGGAGGGGAGGTGTGGAGAGTGACCTGTGCTCGCACACAGGCTTCTTGGTGGCGGCAGCAGCAGCCTTAGCGTTTCATGCCCGTCTCTGGTGTCCGTGCTGATAGCCACGGCTCGCGCCTATCTCTGGAGCTCGTTTAGGTGGTGCTCTTAATCCCCTCTCCTCACGCACCCCAAAACAACGGTCTCTTGCCTCTTAGGCAGGTCCAGACTTTTCCCCGGACTCCCTCCCGGCTAGCTGTGGCGCACTAGCCCCCTTCAGGCTGTGTTCACGCAGCCAACCCCAGTCCTCTCCCTGCGTTCTGACGGAAGCCTGAGCCTCAGCTCCCAGCCCCCGCCTGCCGCAGCGGGTGAGCAGACAAGCGTCTTGGGCTGGTGAGCGCTGGTCAGCACCGATCCTCTGTGCGGGAATCTCTCTGCTTTGCCCTCTGCACCCCTGTTGCTGAGCTCTCCTCCGTGGCTCCGAAGCTTCCCCCCTCCGCCACCCGCAGTCTCCCCCTGCAAAGGTGCTTCCTAGTGTGTGGAAACCTTTCCTCCTTCACAGCTCCCTCCTCGAGGTGCAGGTCCCGTCCCTATTCTTTTGTCTCTGTTTTTTCTTTTTTCTTTCATCCTACCCAGGTACGTGGGGAGTTTCTTGCCTTTTGGGAAGTCTGAGGTTTTATGCCAGTGTTCAGTGTGTTCCGTAGGAGTTGTTCCACATGTAGATGTATTTCTGACGTATTTGTGGGGAGGAAGGTAATCTCCACGTCTTACTCCTCCACCATCTTGAAGGTCTCCCTGTGCCCAGGCTTTTGACAAGGCTTTTGTCCTCAACCCTCAGGGCTCAGCTCAATTGCAGGCTCTTCAGAGAGACCTCCACAGACACCGTACTATCTAGTTACCTGCTAACTTGCTTTTTTCCTTCAGAGTATGCAGCATAAGCAGTATCATCTTATTTTTTTAATTTACTATTTATTGTTAGTCTCCTCCAGTCATCCAAGTGAGTTCCACAAGCGCAAAGATCTCACATGCCTTGTTCATCCTCTACCTCTAGCACCAAGCACAGCAGCTGATCCATGTAAGACCTTCTAAGTATTTGTTGAATGAATGGATGGTGTTCTGGGGGTACAAACATGAATAAGACAGCGTCTTCCCAGTTTTCCTGACTCACTTTACCCAAGCCAGAAGCCTAAGAGCTATCCTGGACTCCTCCTCTCCATGATCCAATTTGATGAAGTCCTTTGGTCCTTATTGTTTCTCAGCTGGATTACTGTAATAGTATCTCGATCCTGATTTTTCCACATTTAGTCTTCCCCACATTTCAAACTCCAGACCATCTTCCAAACTTATATATCTATTTATAAGTGATAGTCATGTTCTCCAGCTAATCCAAGATTAGTAAAATGTGATTTCTCATGCAGATAAAAATAAACATGAGTTCCAATATTTTCCCCACATTCCACTTTGTAGACTGCTACATTCAAAGCACCTCCAATACTGACATTTCCAAAATGCATATCTGATTATATTGCTCTGTTTTAAATTACTGCAGCAATTCTTCAGTACCTTTAAGATTTGATCGTATGAATTTTATCCTTTGTTTTGTTAATATGGTGTGGCACATTGATAGATGTGCATCTGTTGAACCATCCTTGCATCCCTGGAAAAATTCCACTTGATCATGGTGTATGATTCTTTTAATGTATTGTTGAATTTGGTTTGCTAATATTTTGTTGAGGATTTCCACATGTAAAAGAATGAAGTTGAACCCCCTTCCTCACACCATATACAACATTTGACTCAAAACTGACTATAGACCTAAATGATAAAACCCTTAGAAAAAACATAAGAGTAAATCTTTGTGACCTTGAGTTAGGCAAAGCCTTCTTACGCATGACAACAAAAGTGCAGTAACGGAAGAAAAAATAGGTAAGTTGGACTTCGTCAATATTAAAAACTTTCATGCTTCAAAGTCACCACCAAGAAAGTGAAAAGACAGCCCGCAGAATGGGAGCAAATATTTGTAAATCATATATCTGCTAAAGGCTTTGTATCTAGAATACAAACACTTACAAATCAATAACAAAAAGTCTACTCGATTTTAAAATGGGTCAAAGATCTGAACAAATGGCTAATAAGCACATGAAAAGATGCTCCACATCATTAGGCAAGTGCAAATTAAAACCACAGTTACACTGTAGAATGGTAGTTGCCAGGGACTGGGGTGAGGGGGAAATAGGGAGTTGTTATTTAATGAGAGTAGAGTTTCAGTTTTGCAAGATGAAAAATTCTGGAGGTCTATTTTGCGACAGTGTGATGTACTTAATGCTACTAAACTATACATTTTTAAAGGGTTAGGATGGTAAACTTTATGTTATGTATTTTTTACCCAGTTAAAACATTTTGATACCACTTCACACCCACTAGGATGGCAATAATAAAAAACATAATAACAAGTGTTGGTGAGGATGTGGGAAAACTGGAACACTATACATTGCTGGTAAGAACATAAAATGGTGCAGCTGCTTTGAAAACAGTTGGGAAGTTCCTCAAAATGTTCATTGTAGAATTTTGATATGAACCAGCACTTCCACTTGTAGGTATATACCCAAGATTAATGAAAACATATGTCCATGTGAAAACTTGTAGCCAATGTCCACAGCAGCATTTTTCATAATAGCCAAAAAGTGAAAAAAATCTAAATGTCCATAAATTGATGAATGGATAAACACAGTGTGGTATACCTATGCAATGGAATATTATTTGGCAATAAAAAGAAATAAAATACTGATTTATGCTATAACATGGATGAACCTTAAAAACATTATGCTAAGTAATGTTCCGTGGCCAGTCAAAAAAGGCCACATACTGTGTGTGATTCCATTTGTGATTCTACATGTGATTCCATTCCATGTAATGTCCAGGACAGGCAAATCTATACTATAAAGAAAGTAAATCGGTGGTTGCATAGGGTTGGGGAAACATGGCAGGGAGTGGGGGTGATGGCCAATGCACACAGGGTTTTTCGTGTGGGTAATCAAAATGTTCTAATATTGACTGTTGGTTGGAAAGCTTTGTGAGTACATTAAACCCTTGAATGGGGCAATTGTATTGATACGGTATTTAAACTATATCTCTATTAAGCTGTTAAAAAGGAAAAAAAAGGCAAAAACAAAAAAGGCCATGCAGCTTTTGCCTTGTGCACTAAAAACACTTACTCTTGGAATCCTGAGCCCCCATTTAAGAAATGACTATCCTGAGGCCACCTGGCTGTGACAAAGTCCAAGCCACATGGAGAGGCCACAAGTTGTCCTAGCTTGGCCCGGCTTTCAAGTCATCACAGCCCAGGCACCAAATACGTAAATGAAGAGCCTTCAGATGATTTTAGTCCTCTGGACTTTGAGTCACTTTAGTCATTTGGGTCTTCCCAACTAAGGTCCCAGACAGGCCCATCCCTGCCATATCCGGTCCCAATACCTGACTACACAATCTGTGAGTATAATAAAATGGTGATGCTTTTATACAACTCCATTTTGGGATGGTTTGTAAAGCCCACGCTTCTGGTTTTCCTCCTACCTCACCGTCTACTTCTCAGTGTACTTGTTCCTCCCAATCTCCCTGAATGCTGGAGTATCCCCTCAGTCCATGGACCACTTCTATTCCTGTGCTCACGTCGTCGGTGATCTCATGCAGACTCATGGCTTTAAATGCCATGCTGCTGACATCGCATCAAGAAAAGATGAAATCTATCAGCCAGATCTTTCCCCTGAACTTCAGAGTACTATATTCACCTGCTTATTTGAGATCCCTACTTGGATTTCCAACCGGCATCCAAAATGGAACAAAAACAAAATTGCTCTTTTCCTCCAAACCTACCTTTTCCCAATTGTTTCCATCTCAGTAAATTGCACCTCTCAGCCTTGCAGTGGTTAAGGCGTCTTTGTCTAGATATACACAGCTCACTTCCTGGCCTTCTACAGGTCTCTATTATCCTGGTGAGGCCTTCCTTGACCATCGTATTTGAAGTAGAATCCTCACTTCCATCCTTCACATTTCCCGACTCATTCATCCCAGCTTTGATTTTCTCCATAGCACTTAATCTCCACCTGATATATGGTATTGCTTACTAATTTCTCTCTCTCTCTACTAGAATGTAAGGCCTATGAAGGCACGGGTTTTTGCCTATTTTTTTTCTACTGCCGTATTCTCATGCCCACACAACGTGTAATGTCTTTGGCACTCGTTAATTTTTCAATTACTGAATGAATAATTAAATGAGTTCAGGGAGCAAACAGAGATGAGATCAATAACACAAGCAGTGTTGGCCTCAGAAGTATCAATATATATAATATACCTCCTCTTTGGAGGAAGAGAGAAAAGAATGTCTACTGGCTTTGAACATCTAAACAAAGCAGTAATGGTAATACCTGTCACACATAGAGCTTACTATATGCTATGCCCAGGTCTAAGCACTTCACATGTATTAACTGGTATAAAACTCAACAGCCTATAGTTAGGTTCTATTATCACTATTTTTCTAGATGAGGAAACTGATCAGAGTGAGTGAGGTTAAATAATTTGTCCAAGGGACAAGTGGCAGAGCTGGGAAAAAACCCAAGATATATGACTTTGGGGGTCTATCATCTTCACCTACCTTTGTGTGTGTGTGTGTGCGGTACGCGGGCCTCTCACCGTTGCGGCCTCTCCCGTTGCGGAGCACAGGCTCCGGATGCGCAGGCTCAGCGGCCATGGCTCACGGGCCCAGCCGCTCCACGGCACGTGGGATCTTCCCGAACCGGGGCACGAAGTCGTGTCCCCTGCATCGGCAGGCGGACTCTCAACCACCGCACCACCAGCGAAGCCCTTCACCTACCTTTTGAAGGTTCTTTTCTGAAAGTGAGACAGCAGTGGTGGGGTACAAAACTTGACAAGAGTGGAAGAGAAATAGCTATTGGGAGTTCGGTAGGGGGTCCATTAGGAAAACAATAAAAGGATTGTTGAGCAGCAGTGAAGACCTGGAAGCAACTAAGCAGAGAGGCTTCATGGTGGACTCCATAAATTGGTTAGACCACTTGACCTTCTGTGGTAACAGCAGGAAAGAAACATAGTTGAGGTAAGCCAAGCGTGTGGGTTGCTGGGGCAGGTAGAGTGGAGAGGCCAAGAAAGCAAGGCAACATGGTAACACATTTGAAACACTTGAGCCAGCAACCCAGGAGCAAGTTCATGAATTATTAGAATAGACTCAGGGACCCAGGAACTAGAGGTCATGATGACAAGAGAGAAACAATTCAGGAGAAATATAATATAGGGAGATATGAAAAGAGAGGGGAATTCAGTGCTCAAAATCTAGGTAATGGAGTTAGGGAATTATCCAGTGGAATAAGGGCCATCTGAGGCAGGAATGAGTAGAAGAGGCTGAAATCACCTCCACCGACCCTTCCTAACCCCCAGATTACCTATATCGATGCTACAAATTCCCACAAGCCAAGACAAAATTTCATTCCACAATTAATGAGGCTTAAAAAATACAATAGTCCCAGTGGGAGATAATTCACGATTATCTGTGATGTGATGAGATGATTTGTGTTGTGTCCTTAAGCAACAGTTTTTAAGTTCCTCCCCTAGAGCTGGTTTCGACATTAAGAACCCTCATAGATACCAAGTTGGGAAGAAAGGGTCACTGAAGGAGGAGGTGGCTACTCACCTATCAGGTCTGCTTAATGTATCCCTGGTTGAGAGTTTTGGAAAGTACCAACTACTCTACATAAAGCAAATGTTTTATCTAATGATCCATAAAATAAATAAAATGCTTTTGTAGATGTTCTCACAAGATGTCCCTTATTCACTGCTATTGGCAAATTCTGCCATAAGCCTCTAAGAGACACTGTACTTGTTGTTACTTGATTACTTACCAAATTCCTCATATTTATTACTACTGAGGTCAGGGAAAACAATTCCTTTAGTTGCAGCAAGGGGAGCTAAGGGCAAATCATCTTTAAGAGTTATGAAAAATAATGGGTGAATGGATAAATGAAATGTGGTATATACATATAATGGAATATTTTTCAGTCTTAAAAAGGCAGGAAATTCTGATACATGCTGCAACACACAGGAACCTTGAAAACATTGTACTCAATGAAATAAGCCAGACACAAAAGGACAAATATTGTATGATTCCATGTATATGAAGTACCTAGAATAGTCAAATTCATAGAGACAGAAAGTAGAATGGTGGTTGCCCAGGAGCTGAAGGGAGGGGTAATGGGGAGTTACTGTTTGATGGGTATAGAGTTTCAGTCTGGGATGATGGAAAAATTCTGAAGATGGATACTGGTGGTGGTCACATAACAATGTGAAAGTACTTAATGCCACCAAATTGTATACTTAAGAATGGTTAAAATGGTAAATTTTATGTTATGTATATTTCACTACAATAAAAAAAAGTTATGAAAAACGGAATAAGATTGCAGGTGGAAGCTATCTCAGATGAGAAAGCAACCATGTATCTAGGACAGTTTAGGTACACATAGATCTGTAAAGGGAAGCAGGATGGATAGGATGGGCAAAATGATCCCTGAGTATTCCCCCAACTGACCTACAAAGTGAATTTCCCAGAGGAACTGCTATACAGCTAGCCAAATGCAGCAGGGACTGTAGCATTTGACCACCCTGCTTCCAGGGATAGAATTAGAACAGGGCCTTAGGACTTACTAAGATAGGGATGTGCTTCTAATAAGCCATCAATGCTTCTGTTAGGGACAAATGTTTGGAGGTCAGGAGCCTTGTCTGATTCTTTGTAGCCCACACTCCCAAAAGGTATCTGGCCCCTAGAAGGTATTTAGTACATAGCTACTGGACATAGATGAAATTTGATTTGGTTTATAAAATGGAGAATAGGTAATGTCTTTTTGAGAGTGTTATATTTGATGGGAATGAAATAATAGTACAGAAACACACTGATACAAAGATAAGGCATTATTCTTAATACAAACAGGACAAATGGGGCTTGGAAATCTCCCTGCATGTCACAGTTTATTTGCCATGATCTAATTTCTTAGTGAGTGAGAGGTAATTTCCACTGAAGAAACAGGAAGCTCTGATTTACTTTTTTCTTCTTAGTCATCTTGGGAAAAGTGGGGAATGGGGCTTTTTTGACTATCAGGTTACTCAACTCTTAAGAGGATGTAACAAAGGATGAACAAAGTGATTTACTATTCAGAAGGACATGGGGTTTACTTAGAATAAAAAACACCCTAGAAAAAAAGAGTCACTTGTTTCTTTTAGTGATTTTTCTGGCTCTAAACCCCTTCAGTTTTGATGGGTTCGTGTGCAGGAGGAACTCTAAGGTAAGGCATTGAGAGCCTCGCAGATCTTCCCTGGTAGGTCACATCCAGCTACTCTAATCATATTGGACAATACATTTAATTATCCAATAAATTTTATTATCCATGTTTTATATATCTGCTTCCTATAAATGAGTATCATTTAAGTCTACGATACACTGAGAACAGTCAAGAATTGTTTCTTGCATTTATGATTTAAGAAGCTATATTTAAAGATTAAGACTTGTGTTTATGTGACTATAATTATAAGGAAAATTAGAAACCGAACAGCTGGATATTTATAAAAACGGATATTTCAGGAAAGGATTTAAAGTTAGAAGCCCTTTCCAACTCTTTTGTAAACCAGAGAACATACAATTATTTTAAGAAGGATTTCATTTTTACCCAACTGCATTCTAGATTTCATCAAAGGAAAAACATTCAGAAATCTTAAGACTTTTACTTCCTCGAATTTTAGATGGATTGCTTTTCAGAATTTTTCTAATCAACATTACGTGAAATCCTCTAGCTGATAAAAGGCCAAATGTTTACATTCTTCTCAAGAGGTTGAATGAATTTTTATGCATTGACCCAGAATGGGATTCCAGTATTTGCCATACTGAGCAGCAAGGAATAATTAATTTTCACCATCCATGTACCGTACAAATATGAAGTTAAAATAGAATTTTCACTGACGGTTAACACTGTAGATTCCACGTTATGATTAGTTCCAAGAACACAAGAACACTGCATCTTCAGTGGGAAGTGTACTTCTCAGTTGTAACAACATCCTCAGAGACTTTTCAGTTTGTCTTTACCTTGCTCTTTTTGACTGCAAAGTGCAAAAGATTCTCGAACGAACTGCCTGCACATTGGGCACTGCTGAAAATACTTAACACAGCCATCACACAAGCACGTGTGTCTACATGGCAGGAGCACCCAGTTCACGGTCCCATTCTGGCAAACCACGCAGTCCTTGCTATTCTCTTCTGGAGGCTCCATTTCACTTTCAGATAGTCCAGCCTTTTCCAGCAAACTTCGGTCTGTGTTTTTTTCCTCTGGAGAGGAACTGCTGGAGGGAGTGGAATTATTATTTGCCGACATGAAAAGTTGCTGAAAATCAAAGAAACACATGTAAAGATATTACAAATGACAATTATGCTTCAAATCCGGGGGTCATAAGACGTGCTAAAAATTTATGAGCTAGCAAATCCAGTAACAAATAATAGCTAACTTCTATGATAACTAACTGAAAAATATTATCTCTTTATAGATAGTCATTCTTTGAAACTCTGCAAACAAAAAAGACAGAGGATAAAGACTAGAGGGTACAACTTACCTTAAGATCATGAAATTGACCTTGAGCCAGGAGTAAATATTGATACAATATTCTACAGGAGAGTTTATAAGTCTCATCAGGAATATGAATTACTGACACCATGGAAATCTAAGATAAAAATTGAACACCAGTCAGTACATACCTCCTTATATTATTTCACAGATATGTGAAAAATACTTCTCAAATAAAAATAAGAGGTTGATAAATTAGAAAACTTACAATAAGTTCCTTAAATCACAGTCACAAAAGAGGACCCAGTTACATATTTTTACCAGAATTATTTTATTTATACTCAAATTTACAAATTCAATGTTATTTCAGCAAAAATAGCAATTAGTTTTTATACAGCTGTATAAGTTGACTAAAATTTTCAATATGGAAAAATAAAACATAAGAACAGCTAGGAAAGGGGCTTCCCTGGTGGCGCAGTGGTTAAGAATCCTCCTGCTAATGCAGGACACGGGTTCGAGCCCTGGTCCAGGAAGATCCCACATGCCACAGAGCAGCTAAGCCCATGCGCCACAACTACTGAGCCCGCGAGCCACAACTACTGAGCCTGCGCTCTAGAGCCCATGAGCCACAACTACTGAGCCCGCACACCACAACTACTGCAGCCCACGCGCCTACAGACTGTGCTCCGCAACAAGAGAAGCCACCGCGATGAAAAGCCCGCGCACCGCAACGAAGAGTAGCCCCTGCTCGTTTCAACGAGAGAAAGCCCATGTGGAGCAACAAAGACCCAATGCAGCCAAAAATGAATAAATAAATTTAAAAAAAAAGAATAGCTAGGGAAATATTGAAAAGAAAGCTATGAGAGGGACTAAGCTCAGTCAGATATTAAAGCATACTACAAAGCCTCTAAAATTAAAACAGTGTGGTACTGGCACATGAATAGACAGGTGGATAGAACAGAATAAACAGTCCAGAAACAGACATAACTATATATACAAATATGACAAAGGTAGCATCTCAAATCATTAAACAAAGAGAGCCTTCTTAATAAAAAGTATTGGGGCAACTGGATATCTGTTTGGAAAAACATAAAATTAGTTGCATTCCTCATTCCATACATAAGAATAAACTCCAAAAGCATAAGAAATCTAATTGTGAAAAATAAAACTATACAAGTACTAGGAAAAACATGTGAATTTCTTTTTAGTTTCAGTGTAGAAAAAGACTTTCGAACTATGACCCAAACCCAGAGGCAGATAAATTTGACAAACCTAACTACATAAAAATATAAAATTTGCATGACAAAAAGCACTATAAGCAAAGTCAAAAGACATATGACAAGCTGAAATATATATTCACAACGTATATCACAGACTAGGGGTTAATATCTCTAATTTATAAAGAACTTTTAAAAATTGAAGAAAAAGTGAATAAAAATCCTATAGAGAAATGGGCAAAAGACATGAACAGATAATATACAAAAAGATAAAAACATGGTCCTTAGCCATATTAAAAGATGTTCATTTCACTCACAATATGATAAATGAAAATTAAAACTTGACTGAGATATAATTTCTTTCTCATCAGGTTAACGAAAATTGAAAAGCTTGTCAGTACACTCTATGGAGAAGTCATCACTCTCATATACTGCTGGTGGAAATGTGGTAAAAAAAAAAATACAACTCCAAAGGTACAATTCCAATGGAGGGGAATTTGGCAGTATGTAACAGAAAGAAATGTATTTACTTAGCCTTCAACCACATAACCTCAACAATGTTAAAATACGGACACACAGGTTATTCAGTGCAAGATTATCTGTTATTGCAGAATACTGGAAACTACCTGAATGTCCAACCACAGGAGATTGGCTGAGTAACTGTCATACATGGATACCCTACATACAATAAAGTGCTAGGCAGCTCTAAGTGAAAAAAGCAAGAACATGTATAGTATATATAGGGCGCTACCTTTTGTGTAAGAAAGAAGGAAAAATAAGAAGAAACAAAGATGTCTGTATTTTCTTATCATTACAGTAAGAAACATAGGAAGGATAAACCAGAAAACAACTTGATTATCTGTACAAGAATTGGGGTGTATGAGAATCGGGGTAAGGGATGAAAGCAACATCTGAGTATACCACTTTATATGGTTTTTTGACTTTTGAGAGAACTAATCGGAGTAATTCATGGACACAGTTTTTGACTATAAATCCTCAGTTTGGGGCAGGAAATAAGGAAAGGGCAGTTTGAGGACCAAAATAATCATATTCAGTAATGAATTATAAACCACTGGGGGAAAAAGGAATTCATGAGGCCATGAGGATAACAAATAGATAAACAAAGAGGTAAATCGGAGGACTCTTGCTCGTAATAGAATGCTGAGGGCTGACTGGAGGGCTGGAGTTGGAAAATAATCTTTTTTTTTGCGGTACGCGGGCCTCTCACTGTTGTGGCCTCCCCCGTTGTGGAGCCCAGGCTCCGGACGCGCAGGCTCAGCGGCCATGGCTCACGGGCCCAGCCACTCCACGGCATGTGGGATCTTCCCGGACCGGGGCACGAACCCATGTCCCCTGCACCGGCAGGCGGACTTTCAAACACTGCGCCACTAGGGAAGCCCTGGAAAATAATCATTTTGCAACCATCATGGTAAAGATGAAATCTGGTAAGAATCATTAATGGATATTAAATCCAGGGGGAAATTTTACTAAAGAACAGGATATTTGTATGGTCTTAAAGTGCCTCCCCACACACTGCTTATTACTTGCAAGGGAGGGAAAAAAAAGGAAACAGTGGAAAATTGGATAACACCTTGACTGAGAGATCAAAATTTACATCACCAATGAGGGAAAAGAACCTCCCATTCTTCTATAGGCGATGCCCTGAAACGCACACATCATCACCTGCATGGTACACTGGCTGAGAATGCTCAACTCCAATCTAATCATGATGAAACATCAGACAAAATGAGAAATGTTCTATTTTACAAAAACAGTGTGTGCATGTGACTCTATTCTTCAAAAATGCTAATGTCATAAAAGACAAAAGAAAGGCTATGGAAATGTTTCAGATTAAAGGAGGTTAAAGATACATGACAAATACAACATCTGACTCTAGACTAGAATCTGTACTGGAGGGGAAAACATGTTGTAAAGAATACTGTTAGACAGACTGACAAATTGGAATATATATTATAATAGATTAGATAAAATATTATATCAGTGTTAGATTTATAAAGTAGATAACCATATTGTAGTTATACAAGAGAATATCCCCATTATTAGGAAAACACACTGAAGTATTTGGGTGTAAAGAATCATCATGTATACAACTTATTCTCAATTCGTTAAAAAAATATATATACACATACACCCATAAATATGTATGTGGGCAAATAGTGAAAATGGTGCAAATGTTAACAATTAACAATAGGAGATCAGGGTAAAGGGTATATGGATGTTCTTCTACTTTTTTATTTTTGCAAGTTTTTGAAATTATGCCCATAAAGAAAGTTAAAAAACAACAACAACAACCCTATTATGGTTGTAAACATACAAGATCCTTTACAGCCTTATAAGGATTTATTAATTTGGCAGTGACTTCAGAGGCTTTTAATACTAAATCAAAACGACAGGATTGGTAAAAGGTAGTAATGTTATCGCCCACTACTAACAATCCTGCCATTTAATTTAACATGAGAAGCCTCTGAAGCCACTATCATGCTAGTTATGAATATATGTATATAGCTGTAGATTAACATTTGCTATGGAAAAGATGTTTAAAACATACTATTAAATGAAAGCAGATCCCAAAATAGTATGGACAATTTGATTCCATTTTTGTTTTAAAATTACATACATAAAGGTCTAGAAAGATACAAATATTCACAGTGGTTATCTTTGGATGATAGAATACAGGTGATTTTCCTTTTTTCCCTTTTGGCTTATCTAGATTTTCTACTTCTATTTCCTGCCACAAACATGTATCATTTGAGTAGTACAGAAAATAAACTAGTATAATTTAGTAAAAATGAAAAAAAAAATTAAGTCAAGGTCTTGCAGTGACAATCCCTACTTTCCTTAACTACCTAAAATAACAAACTGGTTCCTAACTACACAATCTGAATGTAATTTATTACTGTTACAATAGGAGTGAGAGAGTTAAAAAATTTCTTTTTTAGATTTAGAATTTCTGACCCCAGATAAAATACTGAAAAACCAAATGCCCAATTTGCTTTTAAAATTAAGAACAGAGAACATTCATACAAAATATATAATATGCTTTAGTGCCAGTGTTAGGCCCCACCTGAGAGATAAGAAAGCGAGAAGCAAGGATTAACAGGAAAAAAAGAAGGGAACCTACTGATAAGAACAGAAGATACAGAGAAGGACCCAGGCAGGGAGGTGTATACAAAGGACCTGAGAGCCAGGTACTTTGTCTACCCTGTGGGAATAAGCCTCCCCCAACCACAGCCGGGCCAGTAGACTTCATTCCAGTTGCATCAGGGACCTGAGAGCAAATCTTTCCCTGTTTAGAATGCCACTGAACTGTACACTGAAAAGTGGTTTAAATGGTCAACTTTATATGTATTTTACACCTCCCAACACCAAACACACACACACACACACACACACACACACACACTCACTCTCTCTCTCTCTCTCACACTCCTTCTCTGTTTAGACTGAGGAGGAAAGTTAGAAAATAAGGAAGAGTCTGAGTACTCACGTTGACAAAGAGCACCAGCAGCGAGAGGGAAAGGAACCACAGGGGAAGCTGAGAGGAAGATGACAGATCTGACCCTTTCTGTTTCGAATGAAAGGAAAGAAGTAGGGGAGCTTAGAAGAGATGGGGGACACAGTGGTGAGAGAAGGGCTATCTTGCCCAGGTAGGCAGAGTGAAGGACGGAAAGGCTGGACATATCAAACACCAACTTAATAGGTCTTATTTATCTTCAGTTGAAAAGAGTGGGAGGGCCAAAGGGAGGGAGAGGGGAGACAGCCAGAAGAGCTCTCCTATGGACTATTCCGGAGCTTGGCTGTGAGGCTCTATATGGCTCACTAACGTTGCTTGGTATGACTTTTTTTTTCACTTATCAAATTTACTGAGCACCTATTGTGTTTCAGGCACTCTGTTAGGTTCTGGAAATACACTGCTGTTAGTATGACTTTTATTTGGAAAAAACAAACTGACTTCAGCTCAATGGAACTTCAATTTGATAAAATTAACCCCGCTCCCCAAAAAACTACAGAGGCATAACTTATTGAGCAGGGTCTAGATCTCCCAGTTAGGGTGTGCACCTTCCAAAGCTCAATGTGTGCTGGTTTTGGTGAGATACTCCTGTTAAAAACAAAGCATACTGCCACAGGACTACAAAGGCTCAGAATCGAGCCCTGCTTCCATCTCTTATTTCCTGAATGCCTGGGAGTTTTCTTTAGTCTCTTTCAGTGTCTATAAGACAGATGCCCTAACACACAAAGTTGTTGGAAGGAATAAATATGTTAATTGTAGCGAATGTACTTTGTATATTACAAAGTGTCATAAAAATGTTACCATATCTTTATTCATCAACATATCTATTTCATGCACTTCAGAAAAGTAGTAAATTGTGTATAAAGCCATTCTAATCATGATAGGATTTCACCAAAAGTTTATTTCACGTACAAGCTTCTACCATACTTATAAGAATGTCAGGCTCAGGACCTTTTAGACCTCTAACATGCTTTTATCTTCCTAATTGGGATAAACTACCAGACTAAAGAAATAATTAGCACATAATGAGAAAAGGAGATTAAAATAATTACTGAAAATATAGGGACCAAACACATATAAGATGTAGGTGCAGCAGGGGCTATGATGGAACCAAGATGACTGCAAACATGCAAAGAAAAGAGTGGATACTGTCTTAAAATCAAGCCCTTCAGATCATTACAATGCTTATTTATTCAGTGCTAAAAATGCTAGGAATAAACATGCTTCCCAACAGACCTTTTTCTATGTGGCAAAAATGACAGAATATGGGATGATGAAATTAATGTAATTCAACTCTACCTTTCATTTTCTAAATAAAATCATATTCTTGCAATCCATATGGAAAAAAACAAGTCATGCTCTGAAGGAGCATTACACATATAAAACGCATACAAGTGTACTTCCCATGTATTCATTTTCCAAAAAAAATGTGTCCAGGCCAAATGTATATCCTCAGAAATTAAAATAAACCTTTTTCTATTTCACCAAATAATTAAGACCCATCATCCAAATCACTTAAAAGTTAATGTTTCCACAATTTTAAAATTACTTACAATATCATAAATTTCTCGGTTATCTTCATCAGCTAGGGTCAACAGTGCTACCAATGGATAGCGAGATCTGGGCACTGTACCAAAGTCTTCAATTTTAGTATCTTTTGGTAACTGGCAATATATTTCTTCTTTGCTGTCCTTTTTAATACTTTTTGAAGATGTAAAGAGAAATTGCCACTATAAGCAAAAATACAATATACCAAAGGGGATAAATAATAACTTAGCAACACTATTTTATCCATAAAAAGTCTAAGGTCTAAAATTTTCATGTGCTAATGGATATATCAGATAAAAGGATACAAATACTGCTCTTGATAGAGATATTCACTATACAGAGCATCTTCTAATGCTTGAGGAGTGTTTATTCGGAAGCAATGAAAGTGCTTCTTCAGAGCTTCATATAATTTTTGAACACTGCACCCCCAGTAGCAAGTAAGGAGGCTATCTTCAAGGCAATCTGTTGTCAAAGTTATGCCAGCTGTGGAAAACAAACGAGACAAAGAGAAGAAAATTACCTAATGCTATGTCTACTACAATTATACATAGCCAGTAACAAAAGCTTCTTTTTGGTTGCTGGCCAGGCTGACGGCAGTTAAAGGAACTCATTAAAGGGTATGTGCCTATAAATGAAGGAAATGGTCTCTAAAACAAAAGATATAAAAACTTCAATGTCTACACAATTTTAAAGTGCTGTCAGTAAACTCTAATTTACATTATTTCATATTTATTCTTGGAAGTTACAAAGATTTTTTTTGATGACTTCAAGACTCTTCCCACATAAATTTAAAAAACTGAAATACCGTTCACTATTGATAACCTACCACTCTAATAGTGTATGTAATCCTAACTACAAGAAGTAATAGAGCTGTCTCTAAAAGTGGATGCATACCACCCATGCGGTCCAGAAGATGATCAGTGGAGTAGGAAAAATATTAAGAAGAAATTGAGCCTTACTAATGTTAACATACTCATTGACAACACTGATATACTCTTGTCACACAGTTAATGTCCCATGTAATATGCAAAATATCCTAAGGAAAGAGTGGAGATTCCAAAACATGGAGGGTTTAATAGTGTTGCCCTCATTCATTTGTTTGCTTTCAGCATAGTAAAATACATTACAATTTAAGTAAACCTGATTAAGTGGATATATAAGTTATAAAGTGGACATTCAAATTATCTTATATAGTTTTGCCTATTTACCTAACACTTACATAGGACTTACTATGCGCCACCTATATGATTTTTTCCCTTGCTCATTGCAGTTATAGCAATATAAGTTCAAGGGCAGCAGCATCCAATGTCTCATACTGCTGGCAGTGCAAGCTGCAACATCTAGTGCTCAGTGGCCATGGCATACTTACCAGAGCAAAAGGGCATGGTTTTGGTCATTGTTCCTGGCTGAACAGCCTTGGTCTCTGATTATGGCTCTCCAAACCTACGGGCAATTCTGTAAGCTACTCAATGTCCTTGGAGTCATTTCGGTTGTTTGCAAATAGGAATTTTTATTGATACATTATGTATTTTTTAAAAGGTGATCAAGAGTATGAGTTGGAAGGAGATACACAAACACAAGCAGATGCTCTACAGCAGGGGTCCCCAACCCCGGGCCGTGGATGGGCAGCGGTCTGCCGTAGCCTGTTAGGAACCAGGCCGCACAGCCGGAGATGAGCAGCAGGCAAGAGACAGAAGCTTCATCTGCCGCCCCCCATCGCTCGCGTTACCGCCTGAGCCATCCCCCCAACCCTGCCCCGTGGAAAAACTGTCTTCCATGAAACGGGTCCCTGGTGCCAAAAAGGTTGGGGACCGCTGCTCTACAGGACACCAAAAATTGAGCTTTACACTTTTCTTCTCACTATTCAGTAGTATGTATACAGAGTCTCAGATTCTGAACATGTACAGTAGCAGCAACGTAGAGCAATTTCTAATCATTGTTAAGCAAAAATCTTAATTGGCAGGAATTTCACATAGGTAATTGGAACAGAATTTGATTTCAAATTTTTAAATAATGCCCAACATCAGGTATTAATTCAAGAATGGAAAATTCAGTTAGTTATTTTTCTTGATTAACTATTGAATAGCTGAAGAGGAACACTCTATTAATACAAATTATATATATATATATGTATATGTATACATATATATTAAAATCACACATACTTTCCTCTATGTCACTAAAGAACCACAAAACATGAGGAAAGGAAAAAAAGTTGGACGTAGACAGGACAGGAAAAAATATAAAAGGCATATAAAAAAAAAGTAGAAAAAGAAAAAAAAAGGAACCCAGAAAATGATTTCTTAATATTATTGTATTACTGGCAAAAATGCAAAAAAATGTGAAAAGATCTATGTTTAGAGCACTAGTTATAGCAAAATGCTGGAACCCACCCAAATATCTATCAATAAGGGATTAAATGAATAAAATATGGAATACTTTATTTTTGTTTAACATCTTTATTGGAGAATAACTGCTTTACAATGGTGTGTTAGTTTCTGCTTTATAACAAAGTGAATCAGCTATACATATACATATATCCCCATATCTCCTCCCTCTTGCATCTCCCTCCGACCCTCCCTATCCCACCCCTCTAGGTGGTCACAAAGCACCGAGCTGATCTCCCTGTGCGATGCGGCTGCTTCCCAATAGCTATCTACTTTACATCTGGTAGTGTATATATGTCCATGCTACTCTCTCACTTCGTCCCAGCTTCTTTCCCCCTCCCCGTGTCCTCAAGCACATTCTCTATGTCTGCATCTTTATTCCTGTCCTGCTCCTAGGTTCTTCAGAACCATTTTTTTTTTAGATTCTGTATATATGTGTTAGCATACAGTATTTGTTTTTCTCTTTCTGACTTACTTCACTCTGTGTGACAGTCTCTAGGTCCATCCACCTCACTACAAATAACTCAATTTCGTTTCTTTTTATGGCTGGGTAATATTCCATTGTATGTATGTACCACATCTTCTTTATCCATTCATCTGTCGATGGACGCTTAGGTTACTTCCATGTCCTGGCTACTGTAAATAGTGCTGCAATGAACTTTGTGGTAAATGACTCTTTTTGAATTGTGGTTTTCTCAGGGTATATGCCCAGTAGTGGGATTGCTGCATCGTATGGTAGTCCTATTTTTAGTTTTTTAAGGAACCTCCGTACTGTTCTCCATAGTGGCTGTATCAATTTACATTCCCACCAACAGTGCAAGAGTGTTCCCTTTTCTCCACACCCTCTCCAGCATTTACTGTTTGTAGATTTTTTGATGATGGCCATTCTGGAATACTTTATAATGAAGTACTGTAACTCTTAAAAAAGAATTGAGCCATATCAAAATATCTGCATGTACTATCGTGGAACAATCTTCAGAATATATTGTTACATGAAAAAAACAAGGTGAAGGGAAGTATATATAGTATGTTACTGTTTATCTCACAGGAGAGAATATCTATATATATGGGTTTACTTACACTAAAAAAAGAACAATGGAAGGATAAACGTTAAAAAAAATATATAAAAACTCAACTTACAGAACATAGAAACCTACCCAGTTGTTTGCTTTGTAAAAAGAATCAGAGTTCCAGCGGTTCAGAGCTGCATACAAGACTTGTGTACAGACTTTGTACATCTGACTACAATAGGGAGTGTCAGAGTCTACTCACCACTGGATATTACTCATACTTTAACATAATATGTCTCTGAAATTAATAAGTTAACAAAAAGAACTACAGAATCTATAAAATTCTACTCCCTACAATCTTTCATAAACTTTTCCATTAACAGACTGACAAGAGAATGTCTCCCTTTAGTTCTTCCCACTTCTTTGCAAATAGAATTCCCATTCTTACATTTTCTTAATCTTCTATAATTCAGTGTGGACACAACGGCATCTTAGATCTGTTGATCTAACAGATCAATAACAGATCATTAACAATACTGGGACACAGCCATAAACCAGAAAATTCAGAAGCCAAATTAGGTGAGGCAGCATGGATGTGACTTCTCTCAACCTGCCCTTACATGCCTAGCTGTAACAGCCAAGTAAAGCACAGCACAAGAGATAGCCTTGCAAAAAACTGGAAAAAAAAAAGGACTACAGTCAAATGAGTTGAGCCGTTAAAAAAGGAGAAACCCTAGGGCAGAAAAGCCACAAACCTTGAAGAAGAAGCCCTGAGAAAGAAGAACTATATACAAGGAGATCATGCATGAGGATAATAAAACCGGAGGGAGTACTGGGAGCTGAAAATTTTAGGTTGTAGGGAAGAGAGGTTCACAAATTCCTCCGAAAATGCTATGTGTGTCATCTTGCACAAGGGAGCTGTTTACAAAAGGACAGCAGAATTCCTGAACCACCACGGTTCTGCACATTTTAATCAAGAATGTTTTCTAAACAAGTTAGTTTTCTCTGTCCTATCTTGAAATTTGTTCTTCCTAAGTGCAAAATGTCAGAATGAACCCTTTATCTACCACTGGGGGAAAAAAAGGTCCTTAGTTCCCTTTAAGTCAATTCAACTCAACTAATATACCCTCAGTACTTAATTTAAAAAAAAAATAAATTTATTTTATTTATTTATTTGGCTGTGTGGGGTATTTGTTGCTGTGCACAGGCTTTCTCTAGTTGCGGTGAGCGGGGGCTAGTCTTCATTGCGGTGTGCGGGCTTCTCACTGTGGTGGTTTCTCTTGTTGCAGAGCATGGGCTCTAGGCATGCGGGCTTCAGTAGTTGTGGCACATGGGCTCAGTAGTTGTGGCTCGCGGGCTCTAGAGCACAGGCTCAGTAGTTGTGGCGCACAGGCTTAGGTGCTCCGCGCCATGTTAGATCTTCCCAGACCAGGGCTCGAACCTGTGTCCCCTGCATTGGCAGGTTCTTTTTTTTTCTTTTTGTTGTTTTGTTTTTGTTTTTCAGCAGTTTTATTATGATGTGCTTATAATGATTTTCTTTGTATTTATTCTACTTGGGGTTTGTAGCGTTTCTTGAGTCTGTGGTATCAGATCCTTTATCTGTTTTAGAAAATTCTTGGTTATTGTATTACTTTTACAACATTCTCTCTCAGCTTTCCTTCTGTAATTAATGGTGTGTGTGTGTGTGTATGTGTGTGTGTATAATGCTCTTTTTTATCATTATTCCTGAAGTATAGTTCTTCAGAAATCCCTAACAAAAATCATCTGATACTTGTCAAATTCTCTATTCTTTGGAAGAATGGGACTCAGTATTTTGGTTCCACCTGTCCTAAGAAATTTCAAAAGCTCTGTTCAACTTCACAGCCTCTCAGCTACTGTTTTCTGCTCAGCTTCTCAGTCTCTTAATTACTCAATTATAAACAAAGAAAAACACCAAGCATCAGGCTAATGGCAGGTGGACTCTTAACCACTGAGCCAACAGGGAAGTCCCTGAGTACTTACTTTTAATGTCATTAAAGCTTCTACCCTGGGGACATGGAAGCATCATAAACCCACATATATTAAATAACAACAAAGCAATCCCAACAACCCACGCCTAGTAAACAGAGCTAAACAACTAAGATTAAAACTGATTCTCTGCTTTATTTTCAAGTAAATCAGGTCTCCAGATGTTCACTCTTCCTCCTCTATGTGCCAGGCATCTTAGGTACAGCAGTAAAAATAAAGACTTGCATTTTTAAACTACCTATCTACACATCAAATGAAATAACCTCTTACAATCTCACAATTATTGCTCAGAATATTATTTCAATGTTCTGGTTAGACACCTTCAATAACATCCACCATTCCACAGTTTAAACAAATGAATTTTATTCTACTGAGTAAAATTCCCAGCAAAACGTTCTTCTTATTTCCCCACAGACCATAGATAAAGAATGACATGCATTGCAAAACTACAATGAGGTACCACCTCACACCAGTCAGAATGGGCATCATTAAAAAGTCTACAAATAACAAATGCTAGAGAGGGTGTGGAAAAAGGGAACCCTCTTACACTGTTGGTGGGAATGTAAGTTGCTGCAAGCACCATGGAAAACAGTATGGAGGCTCCTCAGAAAACTAAAAACAGAATTACCATATGATCCAGCAATCCCACTCCTGGGCATATATCCAGACAAACCTATAATTCAAAAAGATACATGTACCCTTAGGTTCACAGCAGCACTATTCACAATAGCTAAGACATGGAAACAACCTAAATGTCCATCAACAGATGAATGGATAACGAGGATGTACAGATATAGGATGGAATACTACTCAGCCATAAAAAAGAATGAAATAATGCCATTTGCAGCAACATGGATGGACCTAGAGATTATGATACTAAGTAAAGTAAGTCAGAAAGAGAAAGACAAATACCATATGATATCACTTATATGTGGAATCTAAAATACAACACAAATGAACCTATCAATGAAACAGAAACAGAATCACGGACATAGAGAACAGACTGGTGATTGCCAAGCGGGAGGGGGTTGGGGGAGGGATGGAGTGGGAGGTTGCAGTTAGCAGATGTACGCTTTTATACATAGAATGGATAAACCTACTGTGCACAGAGAACTATATTCAATATCCTATGATAAACCATAATGGAAAAAAATATTTTTAAAAATGTATATATATGTATAACTGAATCACCTTGCTGTACAGCAGTAATTAATACAACATGGTAAATCAACTATACTTCAATTAAAAAAAGAGGGACTTCCATGGTGGCGTAGTGGTTAAGAATCCACCTGCCAGTGCAGGGGACACGGGTTCAATCCCTGGTCTGGGAAGATCCCACATGCCGTGGAGCAACTAAGCCACAAGCCACAACTACTGAGCCTGTGTGCTGCAACTACTGAAGCCCTCACGCTTAGAGCCCGTGCCCCGCAACAAGAGAAGCCACCACAACGAGAAGCCCGCGCACCACAACAAAGAGTAGCCCCCGCTCGCCGCAACGAGAGAAAGCCCGTGTGCAGCAACGAAGACCCAACACAGCCAAAAATAAATCAATAAGATAAACAAATTTTTAAAAAAAGAATGATATGCATTAGTATTTGAAAAATTAAAATACTTCAGTAAGCATGCTACAAGTCTGCACACTTAAAATTTTTTTCACGTACTTCACTAATGCTACTGTTAGCATCTAGTGTGTTGGACATAGCAGAGAGGTCTTCCACTTACTGGGTATCTTTTCATTTGCTTCTAACATTTACAGGGTGGGCTCTATTTGAGACTTTTTCTGCATGAAAGACAGACTGATGGATTTCCTCACACACTCTAGCTCACAAGTGTCCTGTATTTGTTTGCTCATGATGTAACAGTTCTTCTTTTTCAGTGTTTCCAGGCTTGTGGAACTGTGCTGCAGGAAGGACAGCTTTGTGCTGGTGGATTTTTTTTTATTGGCAGTCCTGCTCAAAAGCCAGATGTGACATTATAGCAGGTCTAAGTACATGTCCATAGAGGTTAGCGATCAGGAAACCACCACAGTTCTGCACATCTTAATCAGGCATGTTTTCTAAACAAGTTAGTTTTCTCTGTCCTATCTTGAAATTTGTTATTCCTAAGTGCAAAATGTCAGAATGAACTGCTTATCCACCATGAGGGGGAAAAGAGGTCCTTAGTTTCCTTTAAGTCATAGGGTAATCATACAATATTTATAGGTAAGGAATAGGAAAAAGAAATTTTGTACTTTTTCAACGTAAATCAAGATTTACTTAAGGTTGGACTTCCCTTGTGGCCCAGTGGTTAAGAATCCGCCTGCCAATGCAGGGGACACGGGTTCAAGCCCTGGTCTGGGAAGATCCCGTATGCCGTGGAGCAACTAAGCCCATGTGCCACAACTACTGAGCCTGCGCTCTACAGCACGTGAGCCACAACTACTGAGTCCGCATGTCACAACTCTGAAGCCTGCACGCCTAGAGCCCGTGCTCCACAGCAAGAGAAGCCACAGCAATGAGAAGCCCGCGCACCACAACGAAGAGTAGCCCCCGCTCGCTGCAACTAGAGAAAGGCCCCTCACAGCAATGAAGACCCAACGCAGCCAAAAATAAAAAACAAATAAATGAATTAATTAATTAAAAAAAAAGATTTACTTAAGGTTGATAATCCCTGTTGACTATGTACACTGATGACAACTGATTCTAGAAGTTAGAGGCTGGAAGATGACTAGACAAGAAGGTCACAGGTGCCAAGGGAGAGGATGTCAAGAAGGAAGGCCTGGCCAACTCTGCTAAACACTGCAGAGAGAGCACTAACTCAGGCCAGAAATGCGTCCCCTGGAGTTTACGACTGGGGAGGACCAGAGGTGAGGGCTGAAGCAGTAATTAGTGACCTTGGAGAAGGCCATCTCAGTACAGGGATACAGCCAAAAATCAGACCGCAATCATCTGAGGCGTAAAAGGGAACGAGCTAAGAGGAGAAGGCAAATGCAAACCACTTTTAAGAAGCTTGGCTGCAAAGGGAGGAAGAGAAAGAGGACAGTCGCTAGAATAAGATGACAAGTTGAAGAAGTTTGGGGTTGTTTGTTTAGAAGGTACCAGAAATGTGAGCAAGTGTGAAAAATGATAGGGTCTTAGCCCAGAAATTCTTGTAGAGCTACAGAACTGTGTGGAGAACTGCCTACTCTATATCTCTACTTAACTGTCACAGAAGCATTTCAAAGTCACAATTTCAAAACTGAATTCATTACCTTTCTTCCAAAACCTGTTGCTCCTCCTGCACTCCTTACCTTGGCGATAGGATCTGTCTATGGAGGACCCACGCAAAGAACTTGAATTTGCCTTGACTATTCTCTCTTACCTGTCCCACCCTATGTTTTATACATAACAAACTACTTATTGTTTCTCTAATGTATTATTCTGTTTATATCTCATTGCTGTGCTCGTGCTTCTCTCTCTACCTAGAATTTCTCCCAATCCCCAAAGATAAACACCTACTTATCTCAAAACTCTACTCATCAAAAAAAAAAAGGGGGGGGGTGAGAAAAATAAGACGGAGGGAGACACACACAGCACTCTCCTCTTTACGAAGCTTTTCCTGTATATGCTTCCCCAAACTTAACCCTTTTCCTTCTTTCTTTTACTCCAGTGGTTCCTAGATGATCTTGCAGACAATTTATTTCCCCAAGTACAGAAATAAACAACCACCATTTATTATTACCATTTAATACCAAAATACCATAATTTCAGATGAAAAGATGGCTGTTCTTCAGAAGGGTAGCAACCTTACATTAGCTATACTTATACTACACTGCCTTACTTTTCTCACTGCACTGAAGAACAATGAAAATGGCACAGTGTCCTAACAGACTTCTCTTATTAACACCTGTGATACTTTATTTTTCTCATACAAATGCCTCTATTTACTAGTTGATACGCTCCTTAGGAGCAAGGTTTGTGTATTATTAGTCTTTGTATCTCTGGTATGTAGCATAGCTCCTGGAACAGAATAGGGGCTCAATAAATGTTTGTTAAGTCTGAGGAAGAGAAAGCAGTAGAGAAAGAAAATTAAAGGGCTAAGCAGTAGAGAAAGAAAATTAAAGGGCTTATTAAAAGGCTATAGAAAGAGAGAAAAATCTTTGGAAAATAGCCACCAACTTGTAATTGAAGCTGAAGATGGACTGGTGATCTCTAAGCCAAAAGGATTCTTGACTTGTCTCATTTGCTTTTTGAAAACTCTTGTGTTGAACTGGGTCTCTTCCGAATTTCTCAGAATTACTGGAACATCCCAACCAAACCTGAAGAAAGGTAAAAATAAAATAAGACATAATTTTAATAAATATTGAAACTTTATATGTAAAGAATGCTGTGCTTTATTAGTTATTCCTCTTAACATAAGTATCAGAAAAATAGATTCAGTTACTCAAAATTTTACATTATATTGCAGAATTAATCCAAAACTAAGAGATATTAGAGGCCCCATAGAATTGCAATATATTGTTTGGCTGGCTGAATCAACATACTCTTGAAAACAGAGAGTTCTACTGTTAATTATTGTTGATTACAAAGGAGTGCCATGATTATAGATAAAATGAACCTAACACGGTAGCAAAAAGATAGAATTACTGAATTTTTTTAAATGAAATGAAAAGCAAATACATATTTAATGTGCAGACTACTTGATATTATTTATGGGACAAGAGAACTTTTAAACACCAAATATAGCCTTTCATTAATATAACATATTCTCTACTTTTAAATTTCATGTAAAAATGTGATAATGAACAGACTTAGAGGGAAAATGGAAGGGATAAACTCAATTCCTTATAAAAGTAGAAAGCAGCTGAGTTTACTCAGTTTAAACAAAACAACTTAAAATGAAAACACATTAGTTAAACCAGGGGACTTTAGGTTAAGATAGCACAGTTAGATTCATACTTTAATGCACTCTCTTCTCTCCACACACTTAGCAGTGATAGATGAAAAAAAAATAAAAAGAGAAATCAGAAGGACCGCACTGAAATGAGTAAACAAACAGCAGGTGTGTTTAAACAAAGCAATAGTACTGCTCAGCAATGAGAAGGAGTAAATTATTACCACAACCACATGGCTAAATCTCAAAAACAACATACTGTGCAAAAGAAGCCTTACATAAAAGAGTACATGCTCTATGACTCCACAATAGGAAATTCTAGAGCAAGCGGAACTAATTTATGGTAGAAATAAAATACAGAACAATGGTTCTTCTAGGGGTGCAGGAGTATGGACTGACTGGGAAAGGGCACAAAGAAACTTTCTCTGGTGATGGTAATGCTCTTACCTTGACTGAGGTTTGAGTTGTATAGATGATATGTTGGTAACACTTAAGATTTGTACATTTCACTGTATATAAATCTTACTTCAAAAGAAAAATACAAAGAAAAACAAATATTCAACTCTAGCTAAATATATGCAATGCTTTAGTACTTAATGGATAAAGAGTATAACTTACTTTGAAGTAATCAAGAAATTAACATGGATTGATGGGTAGATAGAGGAACAGATGGATGGACAGATATGTAATGAAGACATTATAGTGAAATGTTGATTGTAGAACTTAAGTGATGGGCATATGTGTGTTCACTATGTAATTCTTTTAAGTTTTCTGTATGTTTGAAAATTTTAATAATAAATTGTAATAAAAAAGAGACAGCTGGGTTAAAAGACAAATCTTTACGGATCTGAAAAGGAAAAGAAATACAAAGTAATGAGTAAGGCAGATGCCATGGTTTGATGGGTTCTGAGTCTGGCAGCAGGCAGTGGCAACTAAGCCTTCACACGGTAAGAGGGCTTACAGGTTGTCCACTCAAGACAAGGGCCAGAGCCAGGTTCACAGCTTGAATCCAGGAGCTGGGTTAGGCTTATACCAATATGGGACAGAACTTTCATTATAAGACCTACTCCCTGATGAGGGGGTCTAGAAATCTGGTTAAACAAGCAAGGATGAGGACAAAGGAGGGGGGCAGGGGACTTCCACCAAAATTTAGGTTGCAAACTAAAATTTCAAAACACATGAATAAATCTAATGCTAAGAGAAAGCCAATAAGATTCACAAATGAAATAAAATTTCACTCTAAATGATTTTAATTTTATAGAACAGTTGGATAAGCCTGTTCTGTTCCTGCTTTAAAAAGCTGAAAAGCAAGCCTCTAACAGATCAAAGCATTCCAGGTAAGTTAACTGAATCCCAAAACAAAGTTCAGGAATATTTGTATGAATACAAAAACATCCAGCACCCAGTAAGGTAAAATTCACAATGTTTAGCATCCAATAAAAAATTAACAGGCATGCAAAGAAGCAGGAAAATATAACCCATAATGAGCAGAGAAATGGTACAGATACTAGAATTAGTAAATAAGGATATCAAAATAATTTTTATAACTATATTCCATATGTCAAGAAAATAAGTAAAGATCAAGCATATAATATAGAGACATGGATGATATAAAAAAGATCCCAATCCATTTCTGAAGATGAAAAACACAATGTTTTGGGTGAAAAATACACTGGATGGGATTAGCAGCAGGTTAGATATTACAGAACAAAAGATTAGTAAATTTGAAGACATAGCAGCAGAAAGTATCCAATATGAAACACAAAGGAAAAAGGCTGCACAAAAGAACAAAACATCAGTGAGCTGAGGGACAAGTTCAAGCAGGCTAACATACATGTGACTGAAGTCTGCAGCAGAGGGGAAGAGACAATACAGGAAAATTACAATACCACTCAGGAACATAAATGTAAAAATTCCTAACAAAATTTTGGCAAATTAAATCCAACAGTATATAAAAATATGTCGAGACCCAGCAAAGTTTATCTCGGGAATGCAAGGCTGGCTTAACATTACATTAAAAATGTAATGTAATTCACCACATTAACAAACTAAAAAAGAAAAACCATACAATCTTCTCAATACATGCAGAAAAACTGCTTGCTAAAATCCAATGTCTAGTCCTGATAAAAACTGTCGGCAAACCAGGAATGTAAAAAAAGAACTTACTCAACCTGATAAAGAGAGGCAATAAAAAAAAAAGTATAGCTAACATCATACTTAATCAAAAACTGCTTTCTTCCTAAAGTCAGAAACAAGATACTTAATAGCCATGTATCCTTAAGCAATCACTCAACCTCTATGTAACTGTTTCCCCACCTGTAAATGTCTATAACAGGGCTTGGCACTATGTAAGTGCTTACAGTGATGATGATGATGGAGTGGACTTAGGGGTTGGAAGAGAGAAAACAGAAATCCAGTAACTTCTCCTCTTTGATTCTCAGAATCAATTACCCCACAGCTTTTGTCTCCACTGCTCACCATTGCCCCAGTGCCCTTTAGAGGTCAAGTCAGGCATACGGAGTGGCAGGACACAAGATATAACCTTCCTGTTACAGCCATAACACCTTCCCTTTCTTTCCTTTGTCCCTTGGAGTGAAAAAAAGCAAAGAAAAAAACACCACTCTATGCATACTCCTCATTATATTCCCTGGCCCTTTCCTCATTATTTAATTCTCCCTACCTCTCCCCACCCTTTTCTTTCTTTACCCATACTGCCTTACTCTTTATACCCACAGTACCAGCAGTAAAAGCTAGAAGTTAGAGCTCATGGTGTTCATTTCTACTGTAGGTTCAAGTACTGTATTTCAGGTACTTTATAATGTTGTACCTAAAAATTTCAATTAAAGAATCCTTTAAGGCAGGGGTCCCCAACCCCTGGTACCGGTCAGAGGCCTGTTAGGAACTGGGCTGCACAGCAGGAGGTGAGCTGCGGGTGAGCGAAAGAAGCTTCATCTGCCGCTCCCCATCGCTCACATTACCGCCTGAGCCATCACCCCACCCCTCCCCGTCCATGGAAAAATTGTCTTCCACAAAACCCGTCCCTGGTGCCAAAAAGGTTGGGGACTGCTGCTTTAAGGTACAGAAGCCAGAAACCACAAAAGGCAAGGCTTTGGGGAAATTTCTGGAAGCAGTCCATCGTGAGCATAAAATTCCTTTGTAAAATGCTTTTTATACTCCATAATATATTTGGTTTTAATATAAAAATATTATTTCTCCAAATCCTTACATAAAATCAGTATTGTAGGAGGATATAACATATCTGCTCTGTGGCTTTGGATACACCTCAGAGTGAAACAAATAATTTGACATGTGCAGTGCTGCTTCTCTTTAAGCGTGCTTATCCAATACTGCTTGGCCCAGCATCACATCAACAGTTGGCAAAGCACATCTATTATTAAAAGAAATTCCTCTCTCGATTTTTATTTTTTTTTGTGGTATGCGGGCCTCTCACTGTTGTGGCCTCTCCCGTTGCAGATCACAGGCTCCGGACGCGCAGGCTCAGCAGTCACGGCTCACGAGCCCAGCCACTCCGCAGCATGTGGGATCTTCCCGGACCAGGGCACGAACCCGTGTCCCCTGCATCGGCAGGCGGACTCTCAACCACTGCGCCACCAGGGAAGCCCTCTCTCGATTTTTAATTTCTCTGCCTCATGCTTAATCTTGGGTCTACATTTTCTAATATCCTAAGGTCCTTGATTTAACATCTTTTAAAGTTGTTATGAATCTTGCTCAATCTTTGGCCTTTTAATATTATATAACCTTTTTACTGTGAAGGACAACATACATATAAAAAAGTACACAAAGTACTTTTCTGAATAACAAAATAATTGTTATTCAGGTTAGGAACCAAAATAATATCCTCAGAAAGTCTCCTTGTGTCACCTCCCACATACTACCCCTTCCTTCTCTATCCTGATTTCAATTACTATAATTTAGTTTACCTGCTTTTGAACTTTCATATAAGTGGAAGCATGCTGTGTATACTTTTAGTTCCTATTTTATCACATTATGTTGAAGATTCATTCTTGTATCTATACTTAGAGCATTTTTGTGGCTGTATAGTATTCTATTGTACAAACATGCCATAATGTGCTTACTCATTCTACTCTTAATGGACATTTAAGTTGTCCTCACATCTCGGCCATTATGAATAATGTTTATATGAACATTTTGTTCATATGCATTCCTGTTAGGAATGGAAATTCTCGGCCATAATGAATAATGTTTATATGAACATTTTCATAAGAGGCTCTCAATGCACATACATGTACATGCACTTCCGTTAGGAATGGAATTTCTCGGCCATAAGGTCTGTGCTTCTTCAACTTTGGTGGATAATCTTAACAACTGCTCTATGTGGTAGTATCAATTTACACTCCACCAGCAATGAATGAGGGTTCCCCTTGCTCCATATCCTTGTCAAAACATTATTAGATATCCTGGTAGGTGTGTGGTGGCACTGCATTATGGTTCTAATTTCTACTTTCCTGAATATTAATGAGGCTGAGCACTTTTTATGTTTATTGCTACTTGGATATCCTCTTTTGTGAAAGCCCTTTGAAATCCCTTCCCTGTTTTTCTACTGGTCTATTTTTCTTATTTATAGAAAATTCTTTATATGTTCTGAATACAAGCCCTTTATTGGATATATGTTCAGCTCTTCTACACTTTGCCTTTTCACGTACATAATAGTATGTTTTTGTTTTTTTGTTTGTTTTTTTACATAAATGGAGAATGCTTTTTTTGTGTGATTTATTTTTGGCTGTGTTGGGTCTTCGCTGCAGTGCGCGGGCTTCTCGTTGCAGTGGCTTCTCTTTGTTTCAGACCATGGGCTCTAGGCACACGGGCTTCAGTAGTTGTGGCACGAGGGCTCAGTAGTTGTGGCTTGCAGGCTCTAGAGCATAGGCTCAGTAGTTGTGGCACACGGGCTTAGTTGCTCCGAGACATGTGGGATCTTCCCGGACCAGGGCTCAAACCCGTGTCCCCCGCATTGGCAGGCAGATTCTTAAGCACTGCGCCACCAGGGAAGTCCCATAATGGTATCTCTTGATGAACAGGGTTCTTAATTTTAACACAAAAGTTATTAACCTTTTCCTTTAAGGTTAATGTTTTTGCTCTTTGGCTTTTCATTACTGCCTTATGTGAATTATGGCCTAACACTGCTACACTTCTGAATTACCATCTCAGACATTTTTGTATTCTTGTCCTCTTAGAGGAGTCAGCCAAGCATGGCTAGTGCAGCCAGCACTCAGTCAAGGCTCTGGGTCCTTATTTGACTTTGCCAGCCTTGCTCCCTTGATATCCTCACGCTTTGAAGGGAAAACAGGGGGTGAGGGGGATAGAGTTCACTGTGTAGCAGAGTGACATCACAGCCTGACAACACCTCGTCCTAAACATCACACTTAATGTAGTCTAAGATCATGTCAGCTGACACACTGATGACTCACGTTGAGCTTTCAGCCTAGAATAACCCTAAACCTTTTCACATACCTGACCCATCGTGAACTTGCTCTTTTGCACAAAAATCCACAACTTTCACAGTTTAAACGTATTTGATGTGGACCAATATTTCTATCTTTAATGTATTACTCAAAAGCCAATATGCAGGGCTTCCCTGGTGGCGCAGTGGTTGAGAGTCCGCCTGCCAATGCAGGGGACATGGGTTCGTGCCCCGGTCCGGGAAGATCCCACATGCCGCGGAGCGGCTGGGCCCGTGAGCCATGGCCGCTGAGCCTGCGCGTCCGGAGCCTGTGCTCCACAAAGGCAGAGGCCACAGCAGTGAGAGGCCCGCGTACCGCAAAAAAAAAAAAAAAAAAAAAAAAAGCCAATATGCAGAAATGATTTGGAATAAGGTTAAATGCTAGAGACTGTCTAAAGAGCAATCCATAATTGGTGCTGCCAAATGGTTCTATAAAATGTTAGTAAGTAGACTCTGTGATGTGTTTCTGGCCACCATCCTACATCTGGCCTTTTTCACATTTTTAGTCAAAAGCGTGAATAAAGACACTGATGCCCTGTGTATCAGATCATGGCTGATATGACATTAGAAGAAACAGTAAAATAGAAAACTGAGCAATTTTCTTTTCAATCAAATTCCATTTTTATCTTTTTCCACTCAAAGTCATTTTGGCAACTGTTAGCAATAGAATACCAACTAAATAAACGTTTCTTAACATTCATTACTTTCTCTTTTATATAAACTCAGCCTCCCACCCCTTTCTTTTCCATTAAGAGAATTTTCCATTCTCTTTACTGTTAAAATTTCATACTTAATCCTCCTGGAATTTTCTATAATTCTGTTTTTTTTCCCATTTCTAAAGTGTTTGTTGCACTTGTTCATACTGCTTAAACTTCCAGCACAGCAGTAACCTGGGGACTTCCAATTCTGTCCAGACTTTTTCATATTGCCTGTACACTGTCTTACCCTGCACACACTTCCTAAGCTTCCACCCAGCAGCTGAATCAGAAGAACTGACCTCCTTTCCTTGTTGGAGTCTCACCGAGTCCCTCCTGCAAAAAATTTACTTTGAGGCTAACGTGTCAAGCTCAGCAGTAAACAACTTTTATCACCCCTTCAGCCTTGAGTTCTAAAGTCAATTAGAAAACACACAGGCAGCTGTTAATCTGGGCGGGGGCGGCGATGAGGGGTAAGCTTCTCTCCTGTGCAATCTCCCAAAGTTGGCCTCACTTGACTAGTTGGATACTGTGATTGGATCAGGATATAAAAAACATTCTTGGGGGAATCCTTGGTAGAGGAGGAGGGCTGTTTCTGGGCAAACTGATGTGCTAACAGACTTAGCACATCAGTAATCTCTAATAATTTTAGTAATCTCTAATAATTTTAGAGATTACTCAATCTCTAAAATTCTGTGCCTTTAATTGTAAAAAAGAAGGGTTAGAATAAGTTATCTTAAGGCCCTATTAAGGTTTGAAATGCCATTTCTAAGAGCTTTGTGTTTTCTTCTAGATTGTTCCAAGAAACTTCTTGCCAATAGAAGGGTCATATATTTTGTACCCTAAGCAAATACAAGATAACGCTATATTCTTTCCCTAGGAAGGAATCTGTACCTCATCACACATACACAACCTACTGCATTCGACAAGTAAGATGAGAAACAGTCAAGGTCAGTTTATCAGGAAGGGTTGGCAGGAGACAGCTATTTCGACACAAAGATTTTAATATACAGAACTATTAAAGTACTGGAGGACTGAAAAGCCAACAAGGGGACACTGAGGTACCCTAGCAAGAAGCAGTTATCCCTCCGAAGGTTAAGGAAACAAAAGGAAGAGTGGGGATTATTACAGTTTAGAAGCTGGGAGAAGGAATCCCCCAGAGCTGGACCCAGACTTTTCCAGTAGGAGTGCTGGCCAGCTGGTGCTCATATTTCTGAAGGAGTGCAATAAGGCTGTTTCTAGGTATGAGGAAAAACTGTAAACTAAAATAAACTGCTGCTACTCAGGCCTACTGTCACTGCCAGGGTGATGCCAGGGCTGCAGGAATGT
The DNA here is from genome assembly GCF_937001465.1 of Orcinus orca. Lineage (NCBI taxonomy): Eukaryota > Metazoa > Chordata > Mammalia > Artiodactyla > Delphinidae > Orcinus > Orcinus orca. The sequence goes on along the minus strand of NC_064560.1, from coordinate 155,370,235 downwards.
AGACCAGGAAAAGGAAGCAAATGGTTAACAGGAAGTCCAACCTTATTAAATACAGAGCACCTCTGAGTCCAAGTTTCAGTCAACCAAGTATGAGTTAACACTTTAGAGTTAGACATTTTTTTAGAATACACCCAGATAAATAAATGTAATCTGCTCTATTGTTACCTTCTATCCTCCTTGGCCTAACCTACTTACACTCCATTCTCACACATACTACCCAAATTCGCAATGATATAAATTAGCAAACTTTTGTAATTCTTTTAGAGGCTAGGCTATTTCTGACTAGGTCAGATTTTTGTCCCTGTCCTGAGGAACATGAAGAGATCTGGGCCTCATGGCAAAAGGTAATAGAGCTACGTCTTGAGTATAAACACCCTTTGCAAAGCAACTGCCCTGGGAGAGGTTATTACAAGATCTTCAAGCAAGAGAAGCCTAGTTTTCTCAGACACGGAAAGCAGCCTGCTTCCACCATGAAGGTAAGCTCAGAATGACTGGGGTTTCAAGATTCTCAGCTCTGTCCATTTAGATGTTGCCATTCCTAGTTTCAGGGAACTACTCTTTTCTAGTCAGTGTCCTAAATGAGACATTGACAAGGCTACGTAATTCTAATACCAGCACAAATAAATCTGTGTTCAATTTTTAGCTTTGTGGCATGAAGTAAAGTGCTATAAAACCATAAAAACTCTTGATTCTCTAAGACTTGATCTGAGAGTTTAAAGACATGAGCTTGTCATTTCCTTTCTGTTAAGTGTTAAGGCGCTTGGTCCCCCAAGGCACTTACTTCAGAAATCGTTTAATCACAATCACACAAAGGTAGTAAGTTGATTAATTATGAGGCCAACACATGCCATGGATTACTAGAATCTTATTTCCCATTGGTAAAGAGCTAAAGAAATGACCAAACCCAAATCCCATCTTTGAAGGTCCCCCCCCACCCGCCAGGATCCCATTCTGAGTAACGATTTCTTATATATCAGTCAAGAGACCAAAACCACACCAGTATTTTAACAGATAATTTAATGTAAAAAAATTGCTAACCAGATGTTGAAGAACTGAAAAGGCAAAAAGGGGACACTAAGCATCAAAGAAGTAGTAACAGTGGGAAGCACCTATCACACCTAGGACAAGGAATAGAGCAAAGAGGATTACTACAGCTTAGAAATTTGGAGGAAAGACCCCCATGAACGTGGGACTCGGATCTGAGGAAGGGATATTGAAATCTTTGAGGGGGTTCAATAAGGCTGGTTCTAAGAGAGTGGAAAACTATAAACTGCGACCAACTGTTAATGCCAGGGTGAGGCACCATCACTATGGTGAGACAGAGGAAGACAAGAATCAAACAGAAAGCAGCAAGTCCTTTTGCCCTCCTCTAGCCTTCCACTCCCCCTCCCCTATAGGCAAAGCCTCATTGAGGCAGCGAGCTAGTAAAGAAACGTGGTTTAGAGGTTCTGCCCCAGATTCATAGAGCAGAGTATATAAGGGTGGTATGAAGCCTAGAGATGACACTTTAATAATCTGCAGTCCAGAGGAAGCAGAGAGTAGCTGCAGAGTTAGGTTCACTGATTATTTGAAACCATTAAAGGATGTATATGGCATTTTGGTCTCCTTTCTGCACAGTGCCTGGTAAATAGCAAGAGCTTAATAAATGTAGCTATTAGAGCTCACAGAAACCATCACACAGTTAAATAGAGATACCATACTTCCAGTTGCATGATTCTCTGCTATTGCCACTGGGATTCCAACAACCAGGTGCTCCTGTCTTTCTCCATTCCCACACAGTGCAAGTGGACAGGGGAAAAGTGGAAAGAAATGCAGAGCAGTACCGAGGTAAGAACCATGACAGAGAAAACAGATGACCAATTGAAATTATATTTGGGGAGGTTAAAAAAAAATGACAAGCATAGTGAAAAAGCGTAGTGGATTAATGGGTTTACCTTCTGCCTAGAGAACTATCAGATAGTTGATCTGATGAGATCTAGATGGTTTTCATTGTTTCTACTCAATGAATCTGTAGCCGTGGCTTAGGGCAGCAAATAAATACTAGTAAAAAGGTTATCTAGATGGGCAAAGCTAACCCAGATGGAGAGAATGGGTGGGTTAGGCTCAAGATAACTGGTTAGGCCCAAATCAGGATGGAAGTGAGTGGCACTTACATGGTCTTGTGTCCTCAGCAGTGCTTAGTTCAGACATTTGAAAGTTCTACAATTACCTGGGTTTCCACCCCTTGTAAAAGTCATACTTAAATGGAGTGTTTAGATAATCATTAAGTTTTCAAACCAAGCCAGATTTGGCAGAGCCAGGATTTAAGCTTAAGTCTGTCTGACCCCAAAGTCTGTCTCTTAACCACCACAAACATGAGGTTCCTAACTACCCTTCACCCACAGATGCCACCATCATTATCAGTATGGTCTTCACTTATTTTCCTCTTACCAGTACTAAAGATGGACATCTGAGATACCTAATTAGTTGAATTAGGCCGACTGAAAATTAATTTTAAAATAATTAGGCCTATTGAAAATTAAAATTTAAGGATATAATGTAATTATCAACTAGTTACTTATTTTCCTTAATGGAGGAAAATTACACTCTTGAAGACAATAACACTAACATTATAGTCAATAAAAGTCCTGTGTTAAGACAGCTTTTCTCACTTAGGCAACATCTTCCTAACTCCAATTACAAACTTTCTTGAAATGAACAATATCAAGAAAGTCTGATGGGTCAAGAATAACAAATTGTGTAAAACTGGTCTTATTCTTCCCCCACCAACCAACAAGGAATTTTATGATCTACTGCTGATAGGGTGGAAAGCAGTGTGAAAACATTAAAACTTTACTTAGTTCCTAAAGATGGCATATTTTTCAGAAATTGACCAGGGCTTGTGTCCTTTCTTTAACCTAATCACATATATGTGCTCAAAGGGTATTTTAAAACTCATTTTACACAGCCTGCTCTATTCGCTAGCATGTCTTCTCTGACCCTCTGCTCATGTATTCTCTGAAATGCTTTCTATTCTCTACTATACACCTTTAACTCCATTTATTTTTCAAAATACTCATTCTTCAAAATCCAGCTCATGTCTCTCTCCTCAATGGATGAGGCCTGTAAGATGCTTTCAAATAGCTGTATTTTTAAGGCTTCCCTAAACATGATACAATGGCATCTCCTCAAGAGAGAAATTTTAGAATTTCTGAGCTAGAATTGCTCAGGGATGAGCTAACAGTCTACTCTCCTTGTCTCCAATAGGTAAAGTGCCCTTACCCCTTACTGTAACTTATCTCTAAGGTCTCTTCCAGCTCTAAAATTATGTCTTTATGGTTCTATCGATCTAAATACTCCTTCAAAAGGTGTGAAATATGTGTAGAAACCATTAAACTCTCAAACGGTAACAGAGTTCAGTCAGTTATAACTTATACTGTAAGATCTGAGGCCAAGTGCTCAGTTCAGGTCAGAACAACAAGGATCAGCTCGGTTTACTGTCCACGTCTGTGGACTGCACCGCGGATGGCGGGTTCACTCGGGCACACAGTAGGCCCCAATTCCGGACAAAAGCCTGTTGTACAACCTCTCTATCCTAACACCAAGACCTGGCCCTTACTGGTTGCTTTATCGTCTAGAAACAAAGCTGGGTAAAATACCTCAATCCGGCACCACCCTCAGATGCGCGCAGCGACGGGGACCGGACGATGATGCGGAGCAGTGATGCAGGTGCGGTGTCCACCTTGTTTTCCTCCCGGAGCCAGTCGGAGCCGTCGGAGTCCTCGGCACCGGCTCTCCGACAGCCCCAGGTGCCCCAGTCCAGCAGCCACCCAGCTCCTCTGCCCCCAGTTGCCCGCCGCGACCCCACTCCCTGGCTGTCCGTCCCGTCGTCCTTTGCCCCTGGCCCTGGGGCACTTACCATCCCAACACCAGGCCGGTGGTCACGATGAAGCAGGTAAAGACCACCGCGATGTAGAAAAGCGGCGAGTACTCGTAGAGCGTTACTAGAAATACCGCAGCCATCAGGGTCTCCTAAGCTGAGCCGGGCTCCAGCCACTGAGCCCAGTCTAGCCCAGCCGGGCCCTCTCGGCCAGGGTAAAAGCCACTACGGTGCCCCGGAGTGGACAAACTTTGTAGATCCGCACTAGCCTGGAGCTCCGGCAGACTAGTTAGGGGTAGCCTCGCGGGCTGCGGGAGCCTGCGTGCCAATCACGAGGCGGCCTACAGGGCTCGCCCCGCCCCTCCCGCTCCCGTCCAGGGTTATTGGCTTCGCAGAGGGGCGGGGCCGCGACTCGCACCGCTCCCGGCTCACGGGCTTGGTGTCCAGCGAGCGTCTTATTTCGTGGTCTGCCCCAGCGGTACGCGCTTGTCTGCGGCAAAGTCTGAATAGATGTTGGTGCCAACCCCGCCCAAGACTCAGGTAGTGTTTTCTGATGCCAGAGAGAGGAGGCACAGTCCGAAATCCACGTCACAGAGTCAAAATCCTGAGATCCTGCCTATTAGATCTGAGGCGGTTGTGGGAGGAAGAGGGCGGCTGCATCTACAAAGTAAAATAACCCCACACCTACTCTTGTTTTATGTACAAAACTTACAAATAGGCACTGTACGAAACACCAAAAAGAGTCTCACAAGCAGTTTATAGGAGCCTTGTCAGCCTTTTCAAATTGGATTTAATGCTAGAGGAAAATTAGCATTGAGTGTCAAGATTCTCAGAAATAAATCAACTGTCCTCCCATATCCCTTTCTTTTTTTCCTCCCCTATACCCCTCAAATTAGAATTAGATATTTGAATATTTTTTGCATTAATTTTCACTTTAATAATAATTTTAAATATGTATTATGTGTGTGTATATATGTGCATATATATACATATACATATATACAGTTGACCCTTGAACAAACGCAGGTTTGAACTGCACAAGGTCCATTTATAGGTGGATATTTTTCAATAGTAAATACTATAGTACTACACAGTCTGTGGTTGGTTGAATCCGTGGTTGAGGTATCGCAGATACCAACTAAAGTTATACCCGTCTCTCTCAACACTTCCACTGAGATCTCATGGGTTTGCGTTTGGTCCCAAGGCCACACCTAGCTGCCACGGAGTCAGGGAAACGCAGCATCCCCGCTACAGATTAGGGATTTGTTACCACGGAAGAAAGGGACAAAGGACCTAGAGATAGATAACTAGTAGTCCTTCCACACTCCCAAATCACCAGTAAAATTACAGCTGGAGGAAGATGAGCTAAATTTGTCCTGTGGCTTCACCTATCCTTTGGTGAATGACAACGTATTGGGTATTCTCTGGAGTAGTGCTGTGTGAGAAGCTTGGTTCAACAGCATAATTTTTTAATTAATTAATTAATTTGTTTATTTTTGGCTGCATTGGGTCTTCGTTGCTGCTCACGGGCTTTCTCTAGTTGCGGCGAGTGGGGGCTACTCTTCGTTGCGGTGCGTGGGCTTCTCATTGCGGAGGCTTCTCTTGTCCAACGTAATTTTTTTTTTTTTTTGCTGTACGCGGGCCTCTCACTGTCGTGGCCTCTCCCGTTGCGGAGCACAGTCTCCGGACGCACAGGCTCAGCGGCCATGGCTCACGGGCCCAGCCGCTCCGCGGCATGTGGGATCTTCCCGGACCGGGGCACGAACCCGTGTCCCCTGCATCAGCAGGAGGACTCTCAACCACTGCGCCACCAGGGAAGCCCTGGACATTTTTTTTATTATTATTAAAAACAACACTGCAGTGATATTCTTAAAGCTAAATCATTTCCTTGGGATAAATTTCTAGAGGTGGAACTTTTGGTTCAAAAAGTATGTATGTCTTAAGCCTTTGAAGAAACACCGTTCTCCAGAAATGTTGTACCAATTTATGTTGCCTCCCTTTTATCCTCGGTTTTGTCATCATTTGATATTGTCACTTAACAAAATCTTGGCTAATGTGAAAGGCAATTTTATTTCAATAAACAATGAAGAATTTTCATAATGGAAACAAAAATGTAAGGAGTTCCAAGTGAAAGTGGTATATTAAACATATGCCTATAAGTTTGCTCTCTCCCAAAACTCCACTAAAACTACATCAAAGGGATTTTAAAAATAAATCAACAAAAACAAGAACAGGAAATCAAATAACAGCAGCAACATATTGGAAGATGGAAAACAGCTGAACAAGGATAATTCACTAGCCAGGCTATTAAAGCCAAATCCCAAACCAGCAGTGGAGAAATAGACCCAACCTGACTCACACCAAAGAATTCTCAGAAAAAAGAACAGGAACTGACACAAATTTAAGACAAGCCCTTATTTTCCACTTGGATAACTGCTACAACCATTGAAACTTGTAACTTTATTTCCAACATAGATTCTTTCTAGTACACTCTACACAGTGCTGGCAAACATTTTTTTAACACACATATATATTTTTAAACACGTCTTATTTCACTCCACTGCCAAAACTTCTTGGTTGTCATGCTATATGTCCTTGAGAATGAAGTTCCAAGTTCCTTATTTAGCATACCCATCTCTCCATGACCCAGCTCCCACTTACCTCTTACTTATTCATTCAGAAAAAGTTTATTGAGGGTCAGATATGTGCCAGACACTGTAGAAAACAACAGGGATACAATAATAAGCAAAAAGTGACACATCTCTGTTCTCATGGAGTTTATCATCAAATGGAAAAGACAAACATTAACCAAAGAATCTTGAACAAAATATTAAGGCAAAATTATAACTGCTATTAAAAATAGGTACATGGAGCTATGAGAGTAAATAATGGGGAAATGGGGAATATAAGGAAGATCAAGGAAGGCTTCCCTAAAGAACAGATGGTTGACGTGAGAGCTGATGGAAAGAGGTTTACCAGGCAAAGGGACAGGATGGGACAAAAAGCATTTAGGTCAGAAGCTACAGCATGTGCAAAGGCCCTGTGGTGGGAAAATCATAGCATACCTGAGAGAATGAAAGGCCAGCATGGAGAGGGAGGAGGAACATGCTATGAGATGAAAATGGAGACATAGGTAGGGCCCAGATCATACATGAGTCTTGCCATTTTAACTACTCAAATAACCTAAGAGCAACGAGAAGCCTCTGATATGACTGAAGAAGAGAGTTTTATGGACTGAATTGTGTCCCCTCCTCAAAATTCGTATGTTGAGGCCTTAACCCCGCAATGTGACTGTATTTGAAGATAGGGCCTTTAAGTAAGTAATGAAGGTTAAGTGAAGTCATAAGGGTGGGATCCTAATCTAATAGGACTGGTGTACTTATTTAAAAAAAAAAAAAAAGACAAGACACCAGAGATTGCTCTCTGTGTACATGTGTGTACAGAGAAAAGGCCATATGAGAACACAGCAAGAAAGCAGCTGTCTAAAAACCATGGAAGAGAATTCTCTCCCGAAAGACTGCTGGCACCTTGATGTTGGGCTTCTGGCCTCCAGAGCTATGAGAAAATTTCTATTGTTTTAGCCATCCAGTCTGTGGTATTCTATTATGGCAGCCCAGGCAAACTAATATAGGGAGTGACATTCTATTTGCATTTTATTTTATTTTATTTATTTAGTTTTTTTGTGGTACGCGGGCCTCTCACTGCTGTGGCCTCTCCCACTGCGGAGCACAGGCTCCGGATGCGCAGGATCAGTGGCCATGGCTCACGGGCCCAGCCACTCCGCGGCATGTGGGATCTTCCCGGACCGGGGCACGAACCCGTGTCCCCTGCGTCGGCAGGCGGACTGTCAACCACTGCGCCAACAGGGAAGCCCCTATTTGCATTTTAAATCAATTACTTTAGCTATTGTGTAGAAAACTTATTGGAAGGAGGCTGGGATGGATATAAGTGAATATGGAGATACAAATTAATAGATTCTTTCAAAAGTCCAGAGAAGAAATATTGGTAACTCTGATTAGGAAAGTGATGAGGACTTGCAGCGAAGTGGATTATTAGTTAGAAGTGATTTCAACTGTGAGTGACTAAATAAATAAATAAAAACAGTATCTTACTTGAGATAGAAGTTTATTTCTCTTTCAGGTGAAAGTCCAGAAGTAGGTAATGCAGGACTGATATAGTGCTTCACAGTGCAAGGGACCCAGGCTTCTATTTTGCTCCACTATGTGTAGCCCCCATTCCTAAGGTCACCTCATGGTCCAAGATACCTGCTGCAGCTCCAGCCACCATATCCAGATTCCTGCTAGCAAGAGGGAGGAAAAAGAGGAAGAATGAGACACCATTTCAATTTAAGGAAACTCTAAGGATATACAACACATTCTGTTGGCCAAAATTTAACTGGAAGGGAGGCTGGAAAATACAGTCTTTGTTCAGGGTGGCTGTGTGTCCAGCTAAAACTAGAAGGCTCTATTACTTACAGAAGGAGGAAACAGTTTGAAGGAGAGAACTCTTGTCACAGAAGTATACAGGACCTAATGATGCATTGGACATGCGGCATGAGAGTAGCAGGAGTTGAAGTTTCTGGCTTCTTCTACCAGTTGAGTGGATGTAGCTGTCATTGACTGAAATTAGACTCTAAATCTCCAATCTCTCACCACTCATCCCTGTTCCCCTTCTCTCATTCCCTCCAAATACAAATCTTAGACCTATCGAATTACCAGTCTTCTAAAATACATTAGAGATGCAGGTATGTGAGGCCTGAAGCACATACCATTTGGGGGGCCCATTCTAGGAGGGTGAATACAAAATCACAAATACAGAATTAACTGTAAGGCCTTGGAAAGGGCCTATGCAAGCAAGTGGCCCCCAAACTTCATTCACTTTAGGGTGCTTTAAGCCTCACCTTTACTTCATGTATCACCAAGAAAAAAATTGTAAGATGCCACGATTGCTAGGTGCATCCTGATTTTAGAGAAGTTAAAGTGTTGGGAGGAAATGAATTTTGAAATCAGTGAAAGAAAATATTTGCAGATTTCAGAATTGGCCATTGTATTAGTCAGGGTTCTCCAGAGAGGGAGGGAGAGAAGGAGAGGGAGAGAGGGATTCCCACAGTCAGTTCAGCCGTCTCTAAGCTGGAGGGCCAGCGAAGCTGGTGGAGTAATTCCTGTCCAAGTCTGAAGGCCTGAGAACCAGGGGAGTCAATGGTATAAATCCCAGTGCAAGGGCAGAAGACCGCTGTGCCAGCTCAAGCAGGCAATCAGGAAGAAAAAGGGGGTGGGATGGGGGGCGATATCCTTCCTCTGCCTTTTGTTCTCTTCAGGCCCTCAACGGATTGGATGATGCCCACCCACATTGGGGAGGGATATCTACTTTGCCAAGTGCACTGATTCAGTGCTCTTCTCATCCAGAGACACCCTCACAGACACACTCAGAAGTAATGTTTAACCTGAGCAATACGTGGAGAAGTCAACACATCAAATTAGTCATCACAGCTCTGTACATATGCTCTTCCCTTTGCCTGAAAAGCCCTTCTTCTTTCCTCTTCCCTCTCCTGGCGAACTTTTAGGCATTCTTTTTTTTTTTTTTTTTTTTTTTTTTGGTGGTATGCGGGCCTCTCACTCTTGTGGCCTCTCCCGTTGCGGAGCACAGGCTCCGGACGCGCAGGCTCAGCGGCCATGGTTCACGGGCCCAGCCACTCCGCAGCATGTGGAATCCTCCTGGACCGGGGCACGAACCCATGTCCCCTGCATCGGCAGGCAGACTCTCAACCACTGCGCCACCAGAGAAGCCCCTAACTGCCCCTTTTGAGTAGCTGTGTCTTTCAGGAAAATTCTTAGTCTCTCCTCCCTCTTCTCTTGCTTCTCCCTAAGATGGTATTCAGTTGTACAGGGTATTCGTGTGATCTCACGGTAGGGTTGGGAAAACAAGCCCTCACTTTGCACACCTTTGAGTCCTCAGTAAGGTGATGCAGGTTTCATCTGGCCTTTTGTGGCAACGGGCTAGCAACCACTCCTGAGATCCAGGGTTCTAGCCCTTTATCTCTGGTTGTAAAGCCCTCAAGCACTAGCTTAGCTGGTTCACCAGCCTGTTCACCATTTCCAGTGGTACTTCCTTAGGGAACTATGAATGTGTAGCTCCTCCAGCTTGTACCTGCAGGCCACTGAGAACCTCAAGATACCAAACTAGGCCCCCTCTGCCATTGAACACTGTTGCTCCTGAGTCATATTCAAGGAGGCGCAAAGCTAAATGCAAGGCCTCTCCTCCTTTCTCATAGGAAAAGTGGACTGCCCATACCAATCTCCTCCTGCTTTCCTACAACCCCTCCCCACCCCCCATTCTGAAACTTCAGCCGGGGAGCCCTGCCAGAACAGGCTGGCTATGGCTGCCTGTCATACTTCCCCAAGCCCTTTCTTTTTTTTAATTTTATTTATTTTTGGCCGCGTTGGGTCTTCGTTGCTGCGCACAGGCTTTCTCTAGTTGCGGCGAGCGGGGGCTACTCTCCGTTGCAGTGCGCGGGCTTCTCATTGCGGTGGCTTCTCTTGTTGTGGCGCATGGGCTCTAGGCATGTGGGCTTCAGTAGTTGTGGCTCGTGGGATTCAGTAGTTGTGGCGCATGGGCTCTAAAGTACAGGCTCAGTAGTTGTGGCGCACGGGCTTAGTTGCTCTGTGGCATGTGGAATCTTCCCGGACCAGGGCTCGAACCCATGTCCCCTGCATTGGCAGGCAGATTCTTAACCACTGCACCACCAGGGAAGCCCCCCCAAGCCCCTTCTTCTTCCCACGCTGCTCCAGATCAGAAGGGAGACTTTCTCTCCTTCCTACCCTCAGCAGGTACTTTCCTTATGTCATAGCCTCAGTTTTCTCTACCATATGGTGTATATCAAATGCCACTTTTAATTTTGCCAGGGTCTGGATTTTCAAATGTTAATGGAGCTTTACAGTTTTATAAAACCTTTCTCCCTTGGTAGTGTCTGGCTTTTTCAAGACTACTGTGTTTCTTCGGATTCAAAAATCCTATCGTAGTAGTCAAAAGCTGCTTGCTTTCTTTTGCATTCCTGACATCATGGTTCTGTTTATCCTTTGAGGCTAATAGATACTTCTGGGTGACCAAGGAGAAGGTCTCATTAGAAATGCTAAAAATATTAACATGTTTTTAAAAATTATTTCTTTTATACATTTTTCTTGGAGCTGCCAATCCCTTCATTCATTTTATATGGACTTTCTATCTCGCACATTATTTCCTGGAAGGTCAAATTTATCTCTGTTTTGGAGACACCAAGAGGAATGATAAGCATCATGACTTTGAGTTTCAAACTTTGAGACAATCCCTGCACAACAGAATTGAATGAATGTGCCATTTGGGTGTGATCTCATAGATGACAGGAACTGTGAAACATCTTATAGTCCTTTGGCAGAACCTAACCTTTTGTAGCCCATCGAACTTCCAAGTCCCTCTAGTAAAAAAAACTTTCATGGTCTTCGATGTTGGGCTTTTGGCATCTGTATGTACTAAGTGTTAGGAGCCCACCTGAAGCCTGCTCCAACTGAGCCGACACTGATGACTAACGTGGTGCTTAGTCTGTGGCCCAAAGCTTAAGGCATTCACCTAGAACAGCCATTCTCAACTGGGGGTGAATCCTCACCTTTGGGCCCTGACACCATTTGACAATGTCTGGCCACATTTTGGTTGAGGGACTACTAGTGTCTAGTGGGTAGAGGACAGGGTTGCTGCCAAACATTCCCCAATGCCCAGCACAGCCTACCCACCACAGGGAATTATCCAACTCCATATGTCAATATTTCTGAAGCTGAGAAACCCTTATACAGAAAATTCTTAGTAGTTCTGGGCACTTCTCACCAGATCGCTGTTTCCACTTTGGTCCAGGCCATGTATTCCCTGGATTACTACAATAGTCTCCTGGCTGGTTTCCTTGCTTCTCTATTTCCCACAGTTGGTTCTTTTTTTTTTTACTTTTTAAAAATTCAATTTTTAATTTAAATACAGAAAAATTCATGATGTCCGGTGTACAGTTCCTATCACCACAACCAGGATACAGAATGGCAGCTCAATTTTCAACATCTTTACTATGCTGTTTGGGTCTGTTCGTCACATGAGCCACTCTGGACCTAATCTGAGTCTCGGCAGTGGTTTATATGGTAGTTAAGCTCTCAAAGTCTTTGCCGTGCTCCTGTGGGTGTGTTCTGCACATGTGGAACTTGGGTATGTGCCCAGTGTCAATCCCAGTCTCTCCTCTTCAGGATTTCCTCTACACCCTCTGACTCCCAGAGACCCCTTTCTCCGTTCTTCTGGCCTGAAAGATGGGGAGCTTCCAGAATATTTGCCCTCTACACTGCTGGGTCAGTCTGCATGACTGAGCCTGTCCTTCAGCTAAAGTGACAAAAGAAAAGGGAGAAAAAAAATAACTGGGATACCGCCATCAATTTTTGTAAAACAGGGACGTTTTTCCAAATTCCTCTATGCAGAAAAATGGATTTTCTCTCCTGGTTTTAGGCGCTTGAGCCCCTGCCCTGCTGTAACAGTGCCAACTTGATTGGTGTTGCCCTCAGGGCAGGGCTAGGAGAAAAAAAAGGGAGTTTCCTTCCACACTCTCCTTTCCCAGGGGCCCCTTTTCGCCATCCCCAGGCTAGAAGGAAGGGTTCCTTTTGGAGGTTTTGCTGTCTCTGCTTCGCTGATTCAGACCACTCTCAAGTCAGGCAGTAAAGGAGGAAAAAGAACTAGAAAACTTACCAGCACAATACCAGTCATTTGTCAAGTTCTGAGTTCCTGCTGTGTAAGGCCTAAAATTAAGGTGTAATATTATGTGTTGCCTTGCTATCTGGTGAAATCGGGAATGACCTAACTGTGAGTTTCTATCCCCACTCCTCTCCCACGGACAAGGTCCCCTACCCAAACAACCCTCCTTATCAAGGGGACCAGGCACGGTGCCTGCTTATCCCTGAGTACCGGGTTTCAGTTTCCTTCCAGCTCCTGGAATTATTCAAATAAGCCAGTCACATCCTCCCGCAGGACCAGGGGGCACCTCACCCTCTTGATGCTACAAAGCCTGCCTCCCACAGCCTCTAGTTGTTCACTCTGTTCCCCAGGGCATGGCACTTGGTGTTCCCCTCCCCCAGACTGTGAGTGTATGTGACTAAAAAACTGCTGTCAATTTCACCTGTCCAGTATTGGGTGTTGTGTGTTCAGCCATCTCCATAATCCTAGGGAGAGAATCCCTCCCTCACAAACAGGATGAAGAAGAGGTGATCAAAACACTTCCTTTCTCAATCCACTAGCTATTTTGCTATTATTTACTCTTCAGAGTCCTCTGGTAGTTGTTTTTCATATTCTCTCCAGAGCTTTTAGTTGTAATCAGTGGGAGAGAAAGACTGCAACTTACTTACTCCATCTTGGCTGGCTCTGGAAGTCACTTTATCCCTACAGTCTAACACAACAGAAGGATCCTTTTAGAAGGACACTGAAATCAGAATGGTTCTGCTAGGGGCTTCCCTGGTGGCACAGTGCTTAAGAATCCGCCTGCCAATGCAGGGGACACGGGTTCGAGCTCTGGTCCGGGAAGATCCCACATGCCACGGAGCAACTAAACCTGCGCGCCACAACTACTGACCCTGTGCTCTAGAGCCCGCAAGCCACACTACTGAGCCCGCGTGCCACACCACTGAGCCCGCGTGCCACACCTACTGAAGCCTGCGTGCCTCAAGCCCGTGCTCTGCAACAAGAGAAGCCACCGCAACGAAGACTAGCCCCAGCTCACCGCAACTAGAGAAAGCCCGCGGGCAGCAACGAAGACCCAAAGCAGCCAAAAATAAATAGATTAAAAATATAAATTAATTTAAAAAAATTGTTAAAAAGAATGATTCTGCTAAAATGCATAACAGGTCACGTCACTCTCCTGCTCAATCTCTCCAAGGGCACGTCCTTGTGATGATTTACAAGGCTGTACAGAATCCAGCCCTCTAATCCCTCTGACCACACCTACAACTCACTCCAGTTATTGGACTGCTGTTTTGTCCCCTGTAACAACATGCATGCTTCTGCCTCAGGGCCTTTACAGTGCTATTCCCTCTGTGTGGGATGTTCCTCCAGATAGCAACATGCTTAATCCCCACAGTTTCAAATCTTTGTTCAGACACGACCTTCCTAGTGAAGAGTAGGGCGACTTCCCTATTTAAAATAAAAATCCCTCATACACTGCACTCCCAATCTCCCTTTTCCAATTCTTTCCCCCAGCACAGATCACCTTCTAACTTATAATATTTACTAATTTACTGTGCTATTGTCTGTTACCTCCTCCCCCCCCCATTAGAATGTTAGTTCTAGAATGGTAGGGATTTTAGTCTGTTTTGGATCTTGGCACCAGGACAGAGCCAATGGGTCCTCAATAACTATTTGTTGCATGAATGAATATGTAAATAATAGAAACACTTTAGCATGGCTGCCAATACAGAGAATGGAGGACTTAGAAAAATTCAGACCAGAAAAGATTATTCTAATTCTGATCTTCCCTCGATTTTTAATTAGAATACTCCTTTCCTTTCGACCCTGATCTTGTCTTGACATCAAATGCTTCCCTGAGATAAAACACATTTCAGTGACCTCAACACAGCTTAGTATTTATAGGTTCTTGAGTTTTTACTAGGGGCTACCCAGGCAGAAAAGTGCTAGAATACAGTTTGAACTTTTCCCCCTCAGAATAACCCAAGCCCGAACAGCATTCCCAAACCTCATTTAAAATAGATGTAATTTTTTTTTCCTGGTTCAAAGAATGTTCTACACAGTGAGTTCAAGTAAAATTTCTATATATAGTCTATATTCATTTTACACCTCCCACATAATAAAATAAATCATATTTTCATCACTGTCCTTTTCTTGTCAGTGTACTACTCTGCCCCACCTCTCTGGGTCTAACATGAGACCAGCCCATTTCATAGCCATTAACATTTAGGAAACATTAAAAGAACAACATAAGGGCTTCCCTGGTGACGCAGTGGTTCAGAGTCCGCCTGCCGATGCAGGGGACACGAGTTCGTGCCCGGGTCCGGGAAGATTCCACATGCCGCGGAGCGGCTGGGCCCGTGAGCCATGGCCGCTGAACCCGCGCGTCCGGAGTCTGTGCTCCACCACGGGAGAGGCCACAGCAGTGAGAGGCCCGCGTACCGCAAAAGAACAACATGAAAGAGGAAAACAATGGCTTTACTATTTACCAGGCGAAATGTCATGTATCTAAATGTTAATTTTCTCACTTTTTTCTCCAATTCCTCCTGTAGGTGGAGAGAAGAGATGGGAAAAGATGGGGGTGGGGGAGAATCTTTGTTAAAGTCTAATATAACGGCGCTTCCCTGGTGGCACAGTGGTTGAGAATCTGCCTGCCAATGCAGGGGACACAGGTTCGAGCCCTGGTCTGGGAGGATCCCACATGCTGGGGAGCAACTGGGCCCATGAGACACAACTACTGAGCCTGCGCGTCTGGAGCCTGTGCTCTGCAACAAGAGAGGCCGCGACAGTGAGAGGCCCACGCACCGCGATGAAGAGTGGCTCCCGCTCGCCGCAAAAGTCTAAAATACCTGTTCATGGACCAGTAAAAATCATTTTCTCTTCCACCATTTCTTATATGGTACTACATGTCAAATTTACCAGTTCCCTTGTCATGGTAAAAAGTATTGGGGCTGGGGGGCAGATCACTAAGAGAATGTAGTTGAGCTGTGGAACTTCTTACAGCTAATCCTTCTACTTTTCTAACTTATGAGAAAACATAGGTATTGTATCAAATTAATTTATATATTTTGAATTCTGATTTAATGCTACTTATTAACATGCTAACAATTCATTAAATTTAATATTAAACACAAACTTTAGAAATTCTAGTAATTCAGTCTAATACTAATGAAGAAGGATGTAAGTGGGAGCATGTTCTGGAACTTTCTTTTTCTTTGCTTCTTTCACTCTTTCGGTATGAATTGAGCATCTACTATGGATGGGGCATCATGCTAGCAGCTGGGGATAAGCTGTAAACACCGTGAGATCTTGCCTCAGGCAGCTTCTTTCATTGAAGGCACCTGTATGCATTCTGAGTTCGAACCTTACTTCTTCTCAACTACTTTCCCCACCACATTCAAAAGTCAACTTGCTCCAGTAAGTCGGCACCTCCTACAGAAACTTCTTAATGTGCGATTAGACAACGGCTCTAGATGAGAGCACTCATCTAGACATCAATCATCATTCAATCATACTTCAATAAATAAACACCATTGAGAAAAGAAATGTATTAATCAAGTCCCAGAAGCTGGTGGGAGTCTGGGGTAGGGTTCCGGAAAGGGTGGGAGGGAAGCCAGGGTTAACGCACACATTTACCACTGAAATCGTTGACTTAATCATGTCACCAGGAAATTGATCTCAGAGGAAAGTTAAAAGGAAGCAAAAACTGGCTTGAGTTTTAAGAGTGTATTTTGGCACGGTTGTCCACTCCCAATCAGACAGGGCATCCTCCCTTACGGTGGCTGAAGAGCAAGCGGGCGCTCGCGTTTCGGCTAATTTTGAGCCGCGCAGCCCGCCGTCCACCGTCACGTGCCGGCCTGCCGCTGCCGCGTAGCTTGGTGGGGGCGGCTTTGCCTGGCGCCGGGCAGGAAGGGAGGCGGCTGTCGTGCCATTCTTAAAGGGACCCGAGGGAAGGCGAAAGGCTGCTGACGGCCGGAAGGAAAATGGTGAGTTGCTGCCGGGGAGGGTGGGGGCCGGCCGGAGGGCTGGGCCAGCCCGCTGGGCTTTCCTGTTTGCCAGAACCGGTCTCGGCGGGCAGCGCCCGGGGTGGGTCGGCGCCGCTTCCGGCCCGGCTGCTGGTGGGTACCCCCAGTCTGAGTCTTAGCCTCCGCCCGCGGACGCTGCCGCCTCGCCTAAGGGCAGCATCCCCCTGCCGGGCCCGGGGTCGAATCGTCCAGCGGGCTTGGCGACTAGGGTGCGACCAGCGCGGGTGGGTGATTCTCACCGGGTCCTTCTGGATGGAAGGTTTTAGCTGCTGCTGCGCTGAAGGGTCGGAGGGGCCGTGGGTCTGGCCCAGGCGAGGGCTCCCCCAAACGCCGGCTTTTCTCCCAGGGCCGGGCCAGGCCCAAAGGGCCGGCGGACGCCGAGCACTTTCGGCCTGGCCGCCTTTGCGGGGAAGGGCTCGAATTCTTACTCCATTCTCCCGGCCTCACCTTAGTTTCTTTTTCCTCCTTCCCTTGGCCTGCCTCTAAGGATTTCTCTTTATCCATGCTTTCTTCGAGTTATGGCAGTTGGAAATCTTTTGACCCAGTGCTTTGACCCTTGGCCTTAAAGTAACTGTCAAAATCTTAGTTTTGCGCGGTCTGGGGGTTTTGGCTTCCGTCTCGTATGGGTTAGACCCCGCGCTCAAAAATAAAGTGTAGAATTAAATTAGTTACCCAACGAGGATCTCCTGCATCTTCCCCATCGGGTTTTAAAATATGCTTCTCGTGTCTTTAATTACAAGCAAAACACAAAACTCCCACTGTTCTATTCTCTGACCTCCCACTCATTGCTCAACCCACTTCCATCGAATAGATCTTGTCTTGGTCACTAAATCCAAGGGACTCACTCTTCAATTCTCACGTTTCCTGACCTTTCAGCTGCATTCTGGGTGTTGATCACGCTCCCCTCTTTGAAGCATTTTCTTCCCTCATGCTTCCCCCTTGGCTTCTAGGATACAGAACTGGTTTTTCTCCTACGTCGTCTCCTGTTGGTCTGTCTGTGTCCCATGCATTTCTCCTATCCTGTAGATCACAAGTAGGAGTCCTAGGCTCCATGCTAATGCTTCATTTAACATTTTGTATTTTTTTCTTCTTCGTTTCTTACCTGCACTCATAGCTTCAATTACCACTTACCACAATTTGTAGTGCAGACCTTGCTTCTGAGATCCAGCACAGATATTTATATCCCACTATTTAGTTAACATCCCCTGGGAAGCTTTTCCCCTCTTGAGTGCCTCAAAGCCCCCTCAGTTTGTCCAAAATAGAACTCATCTCCTTCCCCTCAAACGTGGTGTTCCTCAGTGTTCCTTAACTTAGTGAAAGGTAGCACTGTTTAAGTCTTACACAAGCCAAAAAGCTTAGGAGTCACCTTTTTTACCGATCCACCCCTCCCAGTATTGTCTGTCACCAGCTCCTTTGTGGTGGTTAAGTGTGGGCTAAAGTCAGGCTGTCTGGCTTGAGTCCTGGCTCCCCTAGTTGCATAACTTTGGGGAATATACTTAACCTCTCTAAATCTTATTAATAAGTTTATTGCAAATTGGGTATACTATAATACCCATCTAATGGGATTGTTTTGAGGATGAAGAGAGATCCATGTAAATTACATAGCACAGTGTTTTCTCATAGCCTTTAATACACGTTAACAATTATTAACAGAATTCACCTGCTTCTCTTTATCCTCATCAGTCTGTCTAAGCTACTTTTCGTCTCTCACCTGGACTAGGCTTGTCAGTTAACTAGTCTTGGTCTATTCATCCAGGTGCACTGCCTGTTTCCTGCATGCAATCTGATCACTTTCCCTGTCACCACCTACTTAAAACACCTTAGTGGCTTCCCTTTGCTCATAGGATAGAGACCAAAATACTTAGTATAACCCACTGGGCCCTATGTGGTCCAGCCCCTGCCAGCCTCCTCTTGTACGTGTTACAGCTCGTTCTCTGTGCTTGAGTCACACTGGCCTTTCGTTATCTTAGATGTGCTGTGCTCACTTTAATCAAAGGGCCTTTACATAGGCAGTTTTGGTCCTTTAGATGCCTTTTTCAGGCAAGTCTCCTGTAACCATGCTGTTGTCCACTAGTCATAAGTTCTCATAACATCAAGTTTCTCTCCTTTCCAGCTCTTATCCTAGGTACAAACAAATGTATATTTTTTTACCTGATGATTTTTATGTACGTCTGTTTTCTAATAGACTTTATAAGCTCCTTGAGGGGCCCATAGTTTTAATCTATTTATCTTATATCATTGTATCCCTAGCACTTAGCACGTGCTAACACTCATTAAATGTTCATTGTGTGGATTATCCAATAGATGACCACTTGAGTTCAACTCTCCACTTTGTATGTTAATATTTACCATACAGTGTTGTTTTCAGGGTGTTATACTGATTTTTAAATGCTTCTGTTGACTGGAAGCATTAGAGTTGGCTGAGCCGTGGTCCTTTTTCTTGTAGGAAGGAATTTTTGGCCTTATTAAGGTATTGGGAGGGGTGAAAATGAAAAAAAAAAGCAATATAGATTAAATCACAGCATGTTTTTCACTTGGTTTACTATTCTTAGAGTGTCAGGATTGCACAGGCAGCTCTGGGTATCAGAACTGTAAGATAAGACTCATGACAAATTGCTCTTTGCCTACAAAAATGTAAAGTATTTATTAGTTTCTACTAAAGGGTTCTATCTTTGGTTGATGAAAGATTGGAAATTCTAGTTTTCTGATTTATACCTCTTTCTTGAAAGATAGGAAAAAATAGACTAGGCTTGAATACTGCATTCAGGAAGCTCCATATGACTTAGCATTTCTTTCTCTAAAGAGAAGTAAAAGGATGGACATACATGACTCCTACAGGAACCTAATTTATTGGATAATATGTATTGGTGGGATGTACTTTCTAATTGTATAAATAGCACATCCTATGGTATATCATAACTTATATGTTACCAGTGTTATGAATTTAAAGGACAACTTAAAATTGATAGCTATTTACTGTTGTAACATATGCTCTTATTTACCCAACACAGGATGAAAAAGCAGGCTTTTCTTAAATTTTCCTTTTAACTTAAAATTTGAAGCCTTAATTCTTTCAGATTGTAATGAGACATGTATTTTGGCATTGGTCTCAAAACACTTATAATTTTCTGAAGAAGTGGGTGGTGGGGGGAGACCCATATATGAAGAGACCAAAGAATGTGGACCTTGTTTGGAACCTGACTCAATCAAACTCACTGTTAAAAAAGAAAAAAAAAAAATTAAAACAATAGGGAAATTTGAACTTTGAACTCTACTTGAATAATTCACTGGAATTATTATTAGTTTTTTTTAGGTGATATAATGTTATTGTCATTATGTTTTTAATGGCACATACTGTCATTTTATTAATACATATTAAAATATTTATAGTTAAAATGACTTTGGGCCTTTCCTATATGACGGTCCATGGGGGCAGTATTGAGGTTTTTGGATGAAATAAGATTAGCTATGTGTTGATTATGGTTGAAGCTGAGTGTTAAGTGCATAGGATTTCACTATACTATTCTCTACTTTTGTATGTGTTCAAAGTTTACACATTAAAGAAAAAGATTTCCATCCACATGCTTGCAATCAATAGTGCATTTGTACCACTAAAAGAAGAGTGCTTTTGATAATTTCCTTGCCAGATTTCTGGAGAAGAGTTTCTAATATTTATTCATAATTTATAAAAGGTTCTTTGAGTGTTTATATTTGTTTCATCTGGTTTTGCTTTCATAATTCTTAATAGCTCCTTTTTTTTTGATCCGTGTAGTCATTTAATTAAGATATAAAATGTAATCGGTCTTTACTCCTATGGTTTATTTTTCATAACTTTTGCTTCTTTTTATTTTTTCATAGTTGTGAGACTCAAAAATGAACTAAGGCCTTATTAACTCTAAGTGTAATAAGATGATTTTCCTGTTCTTGCTGCATAGTGCAAAAATATTATACTTTCTAACAGCAATGATCCTTGACTTTTCCCTTATTCTTCCCTTCCTCTACAGTTCTGATGAAATTGCACATTATTATGTGTCTAGTTCTTTGAGATATTTAGTAGCCAAAGAGAAAGTATACCCTACATATAAGATGAACAAATGTGTATAATTTAATAACGTAGATACAAAGCTTGGTAGATTTAAAAGCTCTTTAAGTGTTCATGTGTTTCACATTAATACTTTCACATAATTATGACATTTGTAGGTGTCAGTATACCTTCATAAAGGTATTAGGTTTTATAACTTTAACATGTACATATGTATATTGAAGTCATGGCATTTGATAACATGATTTTTGTCTTTTCTAGAGTGAGTCTTTGGTAGTTTGTGATGTTGCTGAAGATTTAGTGGAAAAGCTGAGAAAGTTTCGTTTTCGCAAAGAGACGAACAATGCTGCCATTATAAGTAAGCTAAAAACGATTGTCTCCGTTACATGGTCTTAGTTTGGAGTTTGGCTTTATCCTATAGCTACATCGAATAACCTGAACCTTTAGAAAGTTACCTCCTCCAGTTTTAATTCCCTCTCCCACCAGCCCCCATCTGTTAGGTCACTTTAAAAAGTAGCAGCTACTGTAACAGAACAGAGGCAGAGTGTCCTGCCTCCGCCCTCAGCTGCCTACACAGCTCTGGAGAAGATGATCATCTTCTTGGTCACTTGGTCATTTGTAGTGACCCATCCAACTCCATCCTTTAACTTCTCAGGGGACTAAAAATAGCCTGGCCATTAATCCTCAGACAGACATCTTTGCCTACACCTAAAGTGGTACAGTTCAGCATTATGTTCAAAGTGATTTGAGGTCTTAATTCAATTGTAGACTTGAACTCTAGTTTCATGGAGAGTACTTTTAAGTGTCACTGACTTTTGACAGTAGAAAGAATGATTTGTATATTGCCTCTTCCACTGTGAACTGTATGTGATGTTATGCAGATTTCTTTTATATTCTTAGGTAATATTTAATATGTGGGTAATGATTTAGAAAGATAAAGGAAGAATGAGGGGGTGAGAATGTAAAACTCTATATACTGTTAACAGATGCATCTGGCAGATGTGAATTAATGAGGTGGTGACAGCTTGTTGAATTATGGTTCTTTTACAAACAAATACTACAACGTAGGCATACAGTTCTTTAAAGTGACAATGTGCGTCAGTGCCACTTTGCCACAAAGAGTAAAGCTATTTGAGATCATATTGTGTCTCACAGGATTTACTATGAAATTAGTGCAAAATAAAAAATTAGATAACTTTTCAGAGTAACGGAAAAGAATATAGGCATAGATTATCTAAACGTATTTCAGTTTGGCTTTGGGCTCTGTTGCATGTATTTTAATAGAGATATCACTACTATTTGGTAATTCACTTTCTCAGAATACTCATACTGCACCATGAAATCCTGACTCTGGAGAAGCTGGGAATCTGGCGGTTGTTCTGTCCTGACCCTTGGTCCACGTTTTGCTTGCAATTCTAACCATGTGCAATAAACCAGTCTCAGTCACAATGACCTTTTCAGACCTTTTCTTATCATCTAGGAAGTGCATTTGAGTTACGAAGTTCTTCATGTACACAGTAAATGTAAGGAGTTGACATAAAGTTCTAAATTAGCAAATTAGGTGCTGGGAATTCTGGGTAAAAGCTTTTAAATGCTGACTGCTTGTAGAGTCAAGCTTGTGTTTTATGCTTGTGTTTCTTCCTGTTTTAATTTTGGATGCCAAAAAAAGGGCTAGGACTCTGCGGGTTGGGTAGATCAAGTCACATCAGAATCACAGTTTACTCATACTATATTTTTATTTTAGTGAAAATTGATAAGGATAAACGCCTGGTGGTGCTGGATGAAGAGCTTGAGGTTTGTTGGATCAGCTAAATATAGTTTTATCATTAAGCAATTATTATTGCCCAAAAGATGCTATATTAGTTACAGTTACTTCTAAAGCGAGTTCTAAACCTTTAGACATGATCATTATGCATGAAAAGCATGTGCTAATTATTGTGTAGTGCATTGTCTTGGTAATATAATCACCTTCCATAAAACAGTAATGAAATCCTGGGTAATAAGTAGTAGAAGTTAGGGCTATATGTCTGGTAAAAACTGAATCAACTTTTTTTTTTGTTGTACGCGGGCCTCTCACTGCTGCGGCCTCTCCCGTCACGGAGCACAGGCTCCGGACGCACAGGCTCAGCGGCCATGGCTCACGGGCCCAGCCGCTCCGCGGCATGTGGGATCCTCCCGGACCGGGGCACGAACCCATGTCCCCTGCATCGGCAGGTGGACTCCCAACCACTGCGCCACCAGGGAAGCCCCAAAACTGAATCAGCTTTATAACTTGCTTCTAAATTGGTTGGCCAGTAATTAAAAAGTAAAGCCCTTTAACCTAAGTATTTAGTTTGTCAAGTAACTAATTTAGAGTGAAAAGAAATTAACTTTTTTCCCCTAAATCAGATATTGTTGTTGCTCTGAGGAGTTGGCTTATCTCACTCAGTATTTCCTGACAATTGGAACATGAGCATAGACTACTCTGCCTCTCAGCCCCATGTTTAGTTAATACACAGAGCTAAACTGAGTGGGCTGGAGTAGGCTTTCATTGCACTGAGGTTTTAATAACCTCAGCTTATGTACAATTTAGTAAAATAAAATTTTATGTTGTGGTATAAGGTTATGAATTTATACCTATTAGTAGAATAGGTGCTTGGTATATCTCTTAAGAATTTATGGGTAAGAAAATGTTTAAAAGTTGTTTTCTTTATGGTTCCAGGGCATTTCACCAGATGAACTTAAAGATGAACTACCTGAACGACAACCTCGATATCCTTTTCTTAGTGCTTTAGAAAGATTTGTTTTTTTAGGTGGTCACCATTTTATTTATGAAGTTCATTTGTTCAACTTTTAAAAGACATATTTTACAAAATTTTCTTCTACACCATGATCATGACCAAATTATTCAATAAAATGTATGCTCATATTGGAAAAGAACCAAAAAATTAATATTTTTTAAAAGTTCCTTTTATTATTACATGTTTATAATAAAAATTGAGAAAGAGAAAAAATCCATATTAAATCTATACTTTTAATAAATTTATTTGTGAGAGAGTATAAGATGTTATAACTTTTGGCGGGGGGCCCATTTATAATTTTGTGGAAAGATAATGAATAATGAAGGTGTGGCCTAAATGGATAGGATAGAAATTTGCCACCCACTAGCTCCCCTGGTGCGTGTTTTCTTTCAGAACTTTGTTGATAAGTACTTGTCTCAAACAGAGCAGTAATTTTAGTTTCCTTAACTTGAGAAAAACCTTCATTGTATATAGTTATAAGTATCAACATGATGATGGAAGAGTTTCATACCCTCTGTGCTTTATTTTCTCCAGTCCTGTTGGTAAGTGAATTTCTTTAAATAGTGCATATTTGGTTCTGATCAAATTAAACCATTTTTATACTAGACAAATTTTATGCTCGTTTTAAGGAGGAAAAGTGTTGAATAACCTAAATTGCAGTATGTGCGCACGCCCATACACACATGAATGCATCCCTAAAAGGAAGTTACTATAAAGCATCATCTCTTAGAACTTGCTTTTCTTAGGATAGATTCCTAGAAGTGTAGTTAGGTCAAATTGTACAGATGTTTTAAGGAATTGATTTTAAGGAAAATGTAATGACATTTTAAAATATCAAAAGTACATTTTCTTCTGTATTTTAATTTTATTTATAAGTATGTGAACTATGTGTATGATTATGATATATATTTGGTGTTTATTTTTAAAATAGTAGTTACTAGTGATATGCCTATAATCTTGAAAATAGTCCCAGAGTAGCTTACATTGGATATTAAAATGGCTTATTGGTATTTAAAGTATCCATTATCACCAGAACTCCCACTGCCACCACCATTCAAGCCCACAATAAAGTTTCTGCTCACTGAACTCCTCCCTGAACTTTATTATTTGTATCATTTATGTAGCACTTAAAATATACTGCAGTCTATTTTTTAATTAATACGTAAACAGACCGTAACCTTTTTTCAGAGTCAGTCTCCTGACACTACTGACCCAACAGCATCCCCAAACCTATATGTATTAGGCCTTTGTAAAATTCATCTTGATATTTACCGTCAAAACTAAGTGCTGAAAAGTTTTAAAGTATTTGCAAGGCTCTAAAAGTCAAGATCTTTAGAGATCTAGCCTCATTTATTTTTGCTGACCTAAAGCCTTGTTCATTAGTAATATAGCTGTTTCTCTTTGTGCAGGCAGTATGCAGTGTAAGACTCAAAATACAGCCTTTACACATTCAGACAGAAGTTTTTGTAAACTTGATAGCATAGGAAATCCTAAATGTGTCATTTTTATAAAGTAAATAATGAAAACTCATCACTCTTTCAAAATTTAAGTCTCATTTCTACTCTGATCTGTCTCTTCCAGGATGTAAACCTGAACAACAGATGATGTATGCTGGGAGTAAGAATAAGCTAGTCCAAACAGCTGAACTCACCAAGGTGGCATTTATATTTGACTAACTTGTTGAGACAATTTTTTCCCTTTGTAAATAGAGCAATACCCAAGTAATCTGAAGAGTTAAGTATTTCTTTATGTAGGTGAAAGTTATTTAGAACAGAGCAGTAAACTAGAGCTTTTTATTAGTTGGAAATAGAATGATAGAAGTCTTTAACCAAAAGTGTGTTTTTGGGGTGAAAATTATAAGTTGATTACAAGAACTCATATTCAAAATATAGGCAGCTTTAGAAAACTACTCAATCTATTGAGAATTTTTCATCTTCCATAATGTAATTTCTAGTAGATAAATGCAGCATTTGAAGCTTCTCTGGGCCCTTTACCATAGACTAAATGAACCAGATTCTGTGCAGGAATTCCATGCTATGCAGTTAACTGTATTGTTTCCAAATGTAAAATTAAAATTTTAAGAATACGTATTAGCTTTATTAAGTTAGAACATTCTGTTTCATATGAGACACCTGCTTCAAGATTTAACATGTTCCCATTGTTTTATGGCATTTTTGAAGGTTAAAGGTAAGAGTGGTACTTGCTTTCAAACTTTATTTAACTTCCATGCATTAGTTTGAGTTGAAAAAGTATATACATTTAACATTTTGAAATAGAATTTTACATCACTGGAATGGTATTAAATAATATTTCCTTTCAGTTTTTATTTTAAGGAGAGCAGGGTTTTCCCCTTGGGTGCTTAATTATCAACCCAGGTGATGTTTTTAAGTGCCCTCTGCTTTTTCCCTTTAGCCCACATGATTGTCATTGATACCACCAACTTATAGACACTACGTATCCTCATTTGTACCACGGGAGTATGCTGGAGTTGCTCTAAGGGGATTGGGTGGTTAGGAAGGAGCTCTGTTAACAGGCTCATGTCTGCTCTAATCCTAGGCCTGCCCTAAAGTGCTGGAATTAAGGCATTACAATTTACAAGTTACTTTTACAAATAATCTGATTGAATCCTCACCACAGCTCTGTAAGTTGATGGTGAAACTCCTGTTCTTATCTGGGAAAACTGAGGTTCAGAGGATGAATGACTTGCCTAGGGTTGTATATTAGTACATTTCAGAGCTAGGATTCAAACTTTCATCTGGCCTCAAATGCCATCCTTTCTGCTCTATTACATTGTCTTACACAAATTGTCTTTTTATAGCCGTTATACTTTCTGGGCCTGTGTGTGTTCAGATTCTGGCTAGAGATTTGTGGCTGTGGACCACTAATCTATCCTTATAAAAAGAGCTGTATTCCCTCCACCTGTGAAGGATCAGCACCTGCTCTTCCAGTTCCTAACTGGATTGATTTTAAGTGTGTATACTTGGCTCTCTCTTTTAGTGGATAATATTTACAGAACTACTCTTTTAGAACATTTGTAGATTTGTGCTTTTAACAGTTTTGATTTTATGCTGTCTTGATTGCTAAACTTTGGTAACTGAGGCCCTAGCATTTAAAGAAATGTAAAGGTATATCTAATTTACACAGATTAAGTCATGACCAACATGAAAGGAAGGAGAATTTGGTATTTAATACTCAAATATACAAAATATTTGATTTTTTTCTTAAGGTATTTGAAATAAGAAATACCGAAGACCTAACTGAAGAATGGTTACGTGAGAAACTTGGATTTTTCCACTAATGTGAACTTCTGTGTTTCTAAAGTATTTATGTATTAACCTGACCATACTGGAACCAGACATAAATACTTATTTATGCCTAAAAATGCACTGTTATTTACAGTCTGTTACCTGCAGTAAAGAAAAATTCTTCATTTGTTCAAAGTTTGAACAAAGGGGAAATCATCTTCATAGTAATGAAACTTTGTAAAGTGTTTCCTTATATTTGTAATTGTTAGGTGGACTACTTCTCTCCAGGGACTTTTTGCACTCTTGTGACTAATTTCTACAACTTATGGTTCAGAATTTGTTACTATTTACAGACACCATTGGAAAGTGGGTATTAGATTGTGATAGACAACAGTTGCCTCCTTTTGACAAATACTGGATATTAGCAGTTTATATATGAAAATAGCATATTATCACTTGTCAAATCTTTGAAATCAATTTGGGATAAAAGACTTGAGTGACCCAATTTTGAGCCATGAATAATAACTTACTATAGTATAATCTGCATTACAAGCATTTTTTTCATCAATTCCATGCCTTCTTAATTTTCTGTATCCTTTTAATCAAGTCCAGAAACTTTTCATCAATTGCTTGTTCTTAAGGTCTGGAAGTTAGATTTTATAATAAAGTTATGACTATTAGGTTCTCTTCTTATGGAAAATAGCATTTTAGTCTTAGAAATTGATGGATTGTAACTAATTAAGGGCCTCATTCCTGGTTGTGTCATTTCTAGATAGTTTTGAATCTACGTTAATAACACTTTATTTATAAAGCACCTCTTAATGTCGTCCTGTGAATGCTCGTTATTTTACATGTGTTAATACTGTGCCTTTGTTAGCTTTACATTTAGTTTAAGACTTCTACACTCTGCCAGTATTCCAGATTTGGTGAAATTAATACTTTTGTGAAGGGTCCAAGTAAAACAATTTTCTAATATGTGTATCTGGAATTTGTAATAAAATCAACTTGATATTTTAAAAATTCCAACTATCTACTTGCATTGGTGAATATATGGCAGTTGAGAGTTATAATTTGGGGCATATTTGTGATTAGTTTTGTGCCATAGGAAAAAAAATGGTTATCTTAAAACCTTGGCCATAGTTAATAACATTAACACATCAATAGAAATCTCATCTTACATCCTAAATGTCAGAAGATACTCTAAACTGGACACCTGTCTTGTTAGATGATGGCATCCTTGGCATCATTAAAGCAAGGATTCTGATATATAGTGTACTTTAAAAACATATGAGTAACTGTTATCTTGACATTATCTTGACATTATTTATCTTGACATTAATTTGACAAAAGGTCTTGAGACTCTAAAGACTACCCAGATTTGGTGAGTGAATTCTTTTATTAAGAATATCTTAATCATTTCAAAACTAGCAAAGGCTTTTTTTTTTAATGTTGGCGTATCTGCCATTCATATGTGCTTTGCATTTTTTTAAGCTTTCTGTGCCAACTTTAATAAAGAGGTGAAGATAGTTGGAATTTTCACAATATTGAATCTTCTATTCCAACACTGTTTGGCTTCACTAATCTAAAAAACAGGAAGCAATAGGAAGTTAGTTGGAGATGAGGAAGTGCTAGAGGGGGTATTTGTTTTGGTTAATGAATGGGAAGGGTTCTTTATTCCAATTTCCTGAGAGAGAGAACTTCACCCAGGATGTTTAAGAATTCTTTAAACAGCTATTTTGATATTGGAGAATAATGCTTATAATTCTGCAGAAATGCAAATGTAATCCAGGTGACTGGACACTTCTTCTAATGTTTTTGAATGAAGGAAATGAGATTTTGTTTCATCAGGTTCGCAGCAATAAGAGAATCTAGGGCTGCAAGAATGTATTTTTTAGTGAGGTTCCTTATTTTGTCTTGCATGTTTTAGGTGTTTTTTTTTAAATTTAATTGGAA
Organism: Orcinus orca; assembly: GCF_937001465.1. Taxonomy (NCBI): domain Eukaryota; kingdom Metazoa; phylum Chordata; class Mammalia; order Artiodactyla; family Delphinidae; genus Orcinus; species Orcinus orca. The sequence continues at coordinate 155,341,601 of NC_064560.1, read as the reverse complement.
GGTCCTCCATAATGTCAGATAATATTGACCTCCATACACAGAACTCTTAGCTCCCCTGTTCTCTAACAGGGACAAAGAGCTGTGATAAACCATGCTTTTTTGAGCTTGTCTGACTCCTTATCGATAACATGTATTTTTGCAAGACAATAGATGAGGTTAGGGGATCAGTAGAACATTTTTTTCACTTCCTTGGTCCTATAGGGAGAGTTATAGATTCCTTGTCCTAGAGTGTTCTCTGTTTTTTATATATATTTCCCTTTCATTTAACCAAATTTTGCATTGTTCTTTTTGAGTATATTTCCTATTCAATCTCTTTTTCTGCCTTCTCCCTAATAGTAACTCCAGATTTTGTAATTCCAGTTTTTACATTCCATTTCTGGTACAGCCATTCCCATTCAGCCTTCAAACTTCATCTTTCCTTTTGGGCAGCAGCTTTTTTCCTGGGAACCTCCTTCATGGTCTTCTAAGTCACCATTAGTTTTGAAATTGTTGGCCTTGTATAAGTTCTGCATAGCATCTAATGTTGTCAAAATAGAACTGACTCGTAATCACAGCATGTTTTTTAGTATGATTTTTGTGGCAACATAAATGACATATGAAGAAAACTGTTCTCAGGTGACTATGCTGAAATTCCAAAATGTCAAAGAGTTTTGAATAGTATTCACTTTGTTCTGGTATTGAAGCAATTATGTTAGGAAAAAAGTTGTTTGGCTGTTTTTGTTTAATTGACTTCTAAAATAAATGTTCAAATTGTCTATTTCTAAAAAGTTTACTAAATGCCTAGTGCAGTTAAACATACTCTTGTTTAAGAGGGTGTTGCTGAATTTTGTATTGTCATTACTAAATGATCTTTGTAGCAAAATGTCAGCACTTTTCTCTCCCTTTTTGTCTCCTATTTTCAGGAGTCGAACGTAGCCATAAACTGTATCCTGGTCTGACACTTTAAAAATTTTCCAGTTAAAGGAGTTTATTGCCAAATTAAATTTGGCTGTCTTTGTTCCCCACTCATATAGATAGTAAGGAAGGGGTTCTTAAAAATATGTCTGGACTACCTTAAAACACGAGCAATGTCATTAATCCATAATGTGGACTAGTGATGAAAAGATATTTTCATAAGAGTTTAAATGCTGACATTTGGTGGAAGGTAGAGAGTAACTCGTAATCTATCAATTCAAATATTCTTAGTATGGTTGCTTTCCCTGTTTGTTCAATAGACTGATAATACTGGAATCTACAGAATTTGAGCCTTTACAACTTATGTGAAGAAGTGTCTCAAACATTTCTGGACGAATCTTATTTTGTATTTCTGGAACAATGTAACTCTTTTAGGCCACTTAACATCAGTGCTCCCAAGTTGAATATTCTTGAGAAATTTGTTTCTTATTATGCCATTTGACATTTCAAATCAGTGATCATCTCCCTATGATATTTAAAACAACTACATTAAGGTTGTGATAGAAACTGTGTTTTCTTGCTTTTTGGAGTATAGTTCATACACGTGTAATTACTTGAATATTGTTTGAGATCACTAACATGCCAGGGTAGTTCCCACTGATTTAGGTGGTCCAATGTAATCTCATTCAGGAGGCTTGAAACATTAATGGTTTAGTCTTGTGAATTTTAACAGTTTCCTGTCATCGTTTAACAAAATCAACAGCTGGCACAACTTCTGAAGCTGTGGTTTCAGTCTGTGCGAGTTCATATTGCATGTTTATTTTGGACAGTCTTCTGTTAAGCATGGTGCTTGTACTGGTTTAAATAAAATGTTAACATGAAAGGACTTATAGCTTTTCATTGTTTACTTGCCTCCTTTCCCTTTTGTTGTTATTTACTATTACCTGCCTGGCTCACTTGTGGCATCTGTGTGAACCACACAGATTCAGTTGTTTACTTTATCTGGAAAAACCGAGAGGCAAAATAAGTGGATCAGTTGGCAAAAGTAGGAACGGGGGAGGGAAAATATAACGAGATTATAAAAATTTCTAAAACTTGGTCTGATACTAAAATGGTTTGTTTGTAGGGGCAGAGGGCATTATTTCAAATGATGAACACTTGCTTTCAAGGGAAGACTAAGTTAGAGGGTGTGTGTATTTTGTAAGAAATCAAATTAAATTGAAGCATCTTTTATTGAATATAGTTTATCACCATTTATTAAACGTCCGTTAAAGACCCATTCTGCCTATATCACAGACTGTTGTCCGTGGTTTGTGTGTCGTGGGTATCTATTGAATGAATACAAGTCAACAGTACTTAACATAGTATTTAGACTTTACCATATACTTCTTGTGATTGACTATGTAGTAGTCACAGTTGGTTTACCGTTGTGAAAGGAGCTGTTTTTGCCTTCCTATATTCAAGAATCTCACAAGGAGAATTGGCCAGAGGAAACATCTTCCTTATTTCTCAAATTTAGCCACTTAGCTACTCAGACGGCCAGCTCCTAAATTTTTCCACCTTCATTGTCTTTTTGTCCTTTTCAGTTTCAGCATCAAAAAGCATTCCTGGGCTTCCCTGGTGGCGCAGTGGTTGAGAGTCCGCCTGCCGATGCAGGGGACACGGGTTCGTGCCCCGGTCCGGGAAGATCCCACATGCCACGGAGCGGCTGGGCCCATGAGTCATGGCCGCTGAGCCTGCGCGTCAGGAGCCTGTGCTCTGCAGCGGGAGAGGCCACAGTGGTGAGAGGCCCGCGTACCGCAAAAAAAAAAAAAAGTATTTCTAATCACTTACCCTCACAGTGAGGGCCCACTCTCATTTGCATGAGGGCGCACCCTGAGTGGATGCTCTCTCCTTGTGCGGTATATTTTTAGCTATGTTGGGAAGCCAGTTAGAGGAAAGATCTTATTGCTGAGCATCAGGGAGTTCTCTCATCCTTTGCTTGAGATATGCGCCTAGGCTACATGAAAAGCTCCCTGCTGAGATAACCCTCTCTTCCAATTACAGGAAAGAAAAAGCGGAATGTCTAGGTTGCATCCAAAAGCCACCTTGTGCTGCCCCGACAAAGCAGGGGGAAGGCCGTGTATGTGTGTGTGTGTGTGTGTGTGTGTGTGTGTGTGTGTGTGTGTCAGCGAGTGGGGGTAGGAGTGGGGATGGGGACGTGGGGGGGGCGGTGGATTCTAGACACTGTTACCTACACAATTAAGTATAGATTCTGTTACCCTGGAATTAAGTCCTGCAGTATTGTGACCTATTCCTTACCTGTAATGGATGGCGGATCCCAATACACCACAGACCTTTGTTAGGTAGAAATACCCCTGCCACTGCTCCTTGCTGAAGGGGCAAGCCTTTAGGCAGCCATGGTTTGTCCCACATGGCTGTACTCCTGTCTGCAGCTCCCTCCCCATCATCAGTACACACAGGATCTCTCCCAAGGGCCACCAGCCTCTAAGATGTTGCCTAACTGGTACCAAACACTGGGCCAATTGCTTTCCTGGTGTCAGTCTTGTTACTTTATAAAGAGGTACAATTCAGTTATAGTTCAATTCCTGATATTGGGATGATGATCTCATTCTCTTGAATGAGGCCATTAGCAGTGGGAGCTGAACTTGGAAGAACGCTGTTAGATGGAGAAGAGGCCAAGTGCAACCTACAGAGCAGAGGGAAAGAAGATGCCAGCTGGGGAGGTATAGAATGAAGCAGGTGTGCAGTGAGCAGCTGAATCATGTTAAAGATGGAGCCCTGAATTGAAGGGCCACCCTCCTGGCTTCTAGGTTCCTAGGGCCACTCTTCAGAGTCCCCCTCGTTCTGAGGCCTGGTTGGTTGGTCAGCTTTTTCTGGGTTCCTCTGCGTGTCTATCCTTACTAGAAACCCTCCATTACTTAAATCAATATGGACATGTCTGTTCACTTGCATAAAGTACCTAACCCCAGTGCTACCTCTGGTTTCATCTGCCCCTATTCCCTACATTTACACCATCTCCAGCCCAACTTTTATACAAACATGCCCTGGCCCTGTCCCCCACCAACAGAAACACCTCTTCCCCATGCTGCTGCTGCCTGCCAAAACCAGTGATCTTCAAAAAGCATCTCAAATGCCATTTAAACCATGAAGTCTGCTGTTTGTTGGACTAAATATAGCATCTTCTTAAAACACACACACACACACACAAACTTTACGGCCAGGAGCCCATTGCCCAGGTGCACCCTCAGGACAAAACAACCAACCCCGCCGACCCCCCGCAGTCCCCATGGGGCCAGTTCCTTCCAGCCCTGTGGCTGTCTCCATCCCTTGAGACCTGGTAACTGGCTTTGACTGAAACAATCTCTGCTCGATGGCAGTATGGCTCCATAAATGCCAACTAAGTGCCTAACCCTAAGCAAAAGGTAGAAAAGGTCTACCACTCAGAGAAGTCCTGTGACATTTTTGGTTATCTCTTCTCTTGTCTCTGGAGGAATTCTCTGGCTCCATAGCTTTTCTGGTCGCTCTTAAGAATTATGGAATTATGCTCAGTTTTTCAGGTAGTACAAATTCCAGTCTAGCCTAATGTCAGAACTTCAACATCTTACTTTCTTTAAAGCTCCCTCCCTCCCTCCCATCTCCCTTTCCTCTACTCTGCCTCCTTCAAGCTTGTTCCAGGCTGGGAAAGCCACCGTGTGACGTAGGGTGTGGCCTGTCCCGCATTATTGCCCTGCTTCGCTCCTCCATTCACTAGGTGTTTTTGGGCCCTTGGAGACTGGAGGAAATGGGCAACATAAGGGAGAAGGAAAAGACTTATTAACCTGGTACAGATGTAACCTGGAGTTGGCGCCCTCTGGCGTGGTCAGTGTCAAATACCACCTTTTTTCCCCCATGGAATGATTTCATGGGTTTCTTGCCAATTCCCCCAGTGGGGGCTTTGGCTGCAAGACCCTTGACTCGGGTCATGCCCCCTATGGCTGGTGACTTTACAACCATCCCTCCCAGCTCTTGGCTTCTAGCAGTCAACTCTGGTACCCTCCCTTTGTTTCTCCAGTCTGGCATTTTGAGCAGGGCCTGCAAGAAACACGTGTCTTTGCCTTGCTGTCGTCAGGGACTGTACAACTCTCTCATTCTGCCATCAGGGTCAGCTCTCAGATCTAGCCCTGCGTACCTCTCTGATCTCATTTTGTCCTATTCTAGCCCACTACACCTGAGCCAAGCTGCCTTATTTTTGTTCCTCCAACAGCAAGCTCAGTCTTTCTCACTAGCTGTAGCTTCTTCCTGGGAAGATTGCCCGCTCTCCCCTCTGCACACCCCTCATCCCTTCCCCTGCAATATTCCTGTGGCTGGCTCCTGTATTCTGAACTGAGCTTAAATGGTGCCGCTCAGAGGCTTTCCTATCATCCTTCCTAAGGTGGCAACACATTGATACTCACGTCCCATCTGTTCTCATTCTCTGCATAGCACTTAACCACCATCTGATATTTTTGTAATTTATGTAACTGGTCTGATGAAGGATTCTCAAACGGAATATTATAACAAATTTTGGGTTGTTTTTTAAAAAACTGTTACCTCTGTTCCTTGTCAAACCTCTCTTTTTCCCTCTGGTTAGAAAGCTTCCTTAATGATATATTTCCATAACATGTCAGTCGCTTATTTGTTAAAAGTGCCTTTTCTGTTACTAAGATTCCGTTCTGTTCCTTTTAAAAATTCCGTCTCAGATTTGATTCAGACCTTTTCTCCCCATCAGCACAGGCTAAACTTGTGGCTGGCGGTGGTGGGGAGCACCCATCCTCAGTCCCCTTGCACTGCCTTTCTCACTTATCCCCCTGGCTTGGGGATGGGGAAGAAGGAGACAGAAAAGGTGTTAGCTAATGCACCTGCCCAGGGCAAGCTGCCTCTGTTCTCCTAGAGGGGTTCTTTCTTTGAGCATCCATCCCGTGCTGCTGGTGAGTAGGTTGCTTACTTCTGGTTGTCATTGCTTCTTTATTTAACACCAACTGGCTGTGGTTCCAAGAGTGGGACAAGTATTCAAACAATGATTCTTTCCTACGGGTCATCTTTTGGATTTTAGATGTCTTTGGGGGGTTTCTTCATGATTACTCTTTCTACAAATTTTGTTTTACTGGATTAATAAGTATCATTTCCCCCCATTTTCTTAGTTTTTAATGTATTCATTGCTATTTTTTGCCCAAATACCCCAAGAGATTAATAAAAGGCCTAGAGCAATTCTTCCCAATACTTCAGCATATAGGAAAAGCTGTCAGTTCCCTTCTTCTCCTTGGAGCCCTACTTCCCCGCCTCCCATCTTCCCTCTAGATCTGCACACACACTGGATGCTCTGTAGGTATGAGGCCAGATGTCATCCTGAAGTTTCCCCCTCTTGCTTCTTAGCTGGAGCCCCTCGGTTGGATCCCATGTATTCCCTGTCTTGTTAACTCATGACGTTGAGGCTCATGGCACATGGGAGGAGAGCTTTTGTGTTTCTGAAAATGTTTTTCCTCCATACTCACAGTTAATTTGTGGTTTGGCTGGTGTGCCAGATAGTTTTGGTTTGCTTCTCCAGACCCACTCTCTGTCCTTCTCCACCCTGGTCTGTGCCCTCAAGGAGGCTGATGTTTAGAAACTATATCAACTGGCTCCTTTGCCTTCTGATTTCTTTTTGATTTCAGCCAATCTCTAAGAAGGATAGGGGGTGAGGATAGGGTATTTATTCCCTCCATCACTCCATTGGGGCTTCCTCCACAGGCTGTGGCCCTCCACCGAAAGTCATTCCTGCACTCAAGGTAGTTCTCTCTACATGATCTGCTTTTTCTGAATCCTGGTAACCACCACCTCCTCTTCATCCTTGGGCCTGGTGATGGGAATAGCAAAGCTTTGAGGACTCCAGCATCCCTTCCCACTCTTTAGTATTAGCCCTTTTTCAAAACCTCCTCAAATTATTTGAATTTAGAGTGGCATCTCTTTTCTGGGTATTAAATTCTAGGATGGATCAATTTCCCTCAGAATTTTAAGGTCATTGCTCCTCCACCTTCTACCTTCAATGTGCTGTTAAGAAGTCTGATGGGGCTTCCCTGGTGGCGCAGTGGTTGAGAGTCCACCTGCCGATGCAGGGGACACGGGTTCGTGCCCCGGTCCGGGAAGATCCCACATGCCGCAGAGCAGCTGGGCCCGTGAGCCGTGGCCGCTGAGCCTGCGCGTCCGGAGCCTGTGCTCCGCAACGGGAGAGGCCACAACAGTGAGAGGCCCGCGTACCACAAAAAGAAGTCTGATGCCCGTTGGACTCCAATTCTTTCATAAATTACATTCTTCTCCTCTCAGGAAGCTTTTGGGATCTTCTTATTTCTGGTGTTGTGAAATGTCTCTGTGATGAAACTCGGTATGGATCTGGTTTCATTCATTGTGCTAGATATCTGATGGACCATTTGAATCTGGGGATTCATATTCTTCAATTTGAGGAAAATTATTTCCCATTATTTATTTGGTACAAATTAGGTACAGGCTTAATTTATATGATACATACACAATCATAGTTGTCAGCAATATTTGTATTTGTATAATACTGATATTTTCTCTTTAAACATGTTTTCTATTCTAGAGAAGAATCTCCAAACAAAATCTCACCATGACTTAATTTCAGTACTAGCTCTTCATGTAGTTTGTAGATATGAGCTTTTATTTTATTTTATTTATTTATTTTTTGGGTGCGTTGGATCTTCTCTGGGTGCACGGGCTTTCTCTAGTTGCGGTGTGCGGGGGCTACTCTTTGTTGCGATGCACGGGCTTCTCATTGTGGTGGCTTCTCTTGTGGAGCATGGGTTTTAGGTGTGCGGGCTTCAGTAGTTGTGGCATGTGGGCTCAGTAGTTGTGGCGCACGGGCTTAGTTGCTCCATGGCATGTGGGATCTTCCCAGACCAGGGATCAAACCCACATTCCCTGCATTGGCAGGCGGATTCTTAACCACTGCGCCACCAGGGAAGTCCCTAGATATGAGCTTTTAAATTGTGAATGTTCTGTTCTGTGTGGCATGTTTTACTTATATAGATGTAATAGGAGGTGTTGATTAATAGGAGGTGGTTGTCCTTGCTCTATGATCAACTAAACTAGAGCTATAAGACTACAAATGCCAATGAGTTAACTTCTATCTGGAGATTTTCTAAAAGGTGGCAAGGCTATTCTAATGCTTTCTTTCTCCCTTGAATTGCCCTTATCATCTCATCTAAGCCCAGGAACCAAGGATTGGTGGCTCTTCTCCAGTTTCATCTGCATTATCTCTTAACATGCAAGTACCTTTCTTTTTCTGAGATCTCCAAAGTTTGCCATTGTTCCCAGGTTGCCTGGAAGTGATATCCTTGACCACCTGTAAACCTGGAACCCTGTAAGTCTAGAACAAACTCCAGATCAGTTCCCAGTGAGGAATATGAAGTGGATTCCATAGTCCCATTAAAAGATAAACAGAGGCACGTTAAAATTGACAAGAGTTTATTTGAGCAAACAGTGATTCAAATCAGGCAGCACCAAACTGGAAGTGATTAGGAGCTTTGTAAGGGAAAGGCTTTTATAGAATAGAGGCTGAAGCAAAGCAAGGAAATTATTTGACTGGTTATACGTACTTAAGCAATTGCCTTATTTGGAAGAGCCTAGCTAACTGTTTGAGACTGGTTGTTCTAGCCAGAGCAACTAGGCAAGAAAAAGAAATAAAATGCATCCAAATTGGAAAGGAAGAAGTAAAACTGTCTCTGTTTGCAGATGATATGAACTTAAACATAGAAAACCCTAAAGACTCTACAAAAAAACTGTTAGAACTAATGAAGGAATTCAGTAAAATTGCAGGATACAAAACCAAGATACAAAATTCAGTTGTATTTCAATTCACTAAAAACAAACTATCTTAAAAAAAGAAAACAACCCCATTTACAGTAGCATCAAAAACAATAGAATACTTAGGAATAAATTTAACCAAGGGGGTAAAAGATCTGTCCACTGAAAACTATTAAGACATTGATGAAAGAAATTGAAGAAGACACAAGTAAATGGAAACATATCCCATGTTCATGGATCGGAAGAATTACTATTGTTAAAATGTCCATACTACCCAAAGACATCTATGGATTTAATGCAATCTCTATCAAAATTCCAACAGTATTTTTCATAGAAATAGAAATAAAAACAATCCTAAAACTCATATAGAGCTACAAAAGACTCCAAATAGCCAAAGCAATCCTGAGAAAGAAGAACAAAGTTGGTGGCATCACATTCCTTATTTCAAACTTTATCACTAAGCCATAGTATTCAAAATAGTATCGTACCAGCGTAAAAACAGACACATAGACCAATGGAACAGAATCAAGAGCCCAGAAATAAACCCATGTGTATACAGTCAACTAATATTTGACAAGGGAGCCAAAAATACTCAGTGAGGACAGGATAGTTTCTTCAATAAATTGTGTTGGGAAAACTGGATATTCACATGCAAAAGAATGAAATTGGACCCCTGTCTCACACCACTCACAAAATTAACTCAAAATGGATTAAAGACTTAAATGTAAGACCTGAAACTATAAAACTCCTAGAAGAAAACATAGAGAAAAAGCTCCTTGACATTGGCTCTTGGCAACAATTTTTTGGCTATGACACCAAAAGTGGAAGCAACAAAAGCAAAAATAAACAAGAGGAACTACATCAAGCTAAAAGCTTCTGCACAGCAAAAGAAACAATCAGCAAAATGAAATGGCAACCTACAGAATGGGAGAAAATATTTGCAAACCATCTATCTGAGAAGGGATTAATAACCAATATATATATTAATAACCAATATAAGGAACTCATACAACTCAGTAGAAAAAAACCTCAAACAATTCTATTAAAAATTGGGCAAAGGACTTGAAAGACATTTCTCCCAAGAAGACACGCAAATGGCCAATAGGTACAAGAAAATATGCTCAACATTACTAATCATCTGGGAAATGTAGATCAAAACCACAATGAGATATGACCTTGTACCTGGTAGAATGGCTATCATCAAAAAGACAGAGATAACAAGAATTGTCAAGGAAGTGGAAAAAAGGGAACCCTTGTGTAGTGGTGGTGGAAATGTAAATAGGTATAGCTACTATGGAAAACAGTATGGAGGTTCCTCAAAAAATTAAAAGTAGAACTACTGTAAGATTCAGCAATCCTACTTCTGTGTATTTATCCAAAGGGAATGAAACTACTTTCCTAAAGAGATAGCTACATCCCCCTGTTCATTGCACCATTATTTATAATAGCCAAGACATGGAAACCACCAAAGTGTCCATTGATGGATGAAAGGATAAAGAAAATGTCACACACACACAAACACATACACAGAGTAATATTATTCAGCCATAAAAAAGAAGGAAATTCTATCTTTTGCAACAATACGAATGGCCCTTGAGGGCATTATGCTAAGTGAAGCAAGTCAGACAGAGAAAGACAAATACTGTATGATCTCACTTATGTGTGGAATCTAAAACAGATGAATTCATAGAAATAGAGAGTAGAAAGGTAGTTGCCAAGGGCTGGGGGTGGGGTGGTGGTGGAGGGAACTGGGAGATGCTGATCAAAGGATACCAGCTACCAGCTATAAGATGACTAAGTTCTGGGGATCTAATGTACAGCACAGTGACTGTAATTAACAGTACTGTATTATGTACTTGAATGTATTGATATATTGTTGTACTGTTAAGAGAGTAAATCTTAAATGTTATCACCACACCAAAAAAATGGTAATTATGTGAGGTGATAAAGGTGTTAACTAACCTTACTGTGATAATCACTTTGCAATATATGTGTATCAAATCATCATGTTGTACACCTTAAACTTACATATAAGTCAATAATATCTCAATAAAGCTGGAAAAAGCATTTTAATATATATTAGTTTCCTTTCAATCATTTCCCATGTATTTAAAAAAGATAATTGTATATGGTATGTATCCAATTTCATGAGTAATGTAATTATACATTCTCCATTTAAAAAGGAACTATTTATAAACATAATTAGATAATTTTATAATATTTTTCTTAGTGCATATGTCACGGTTTACATAACAATTCTTTTATTATTGGGTATTTTGGTGGTTTCCAATACTATTGCTAGAGATATTTTTGTGCAAAAGGCTTTTCCATGTTTTGGATGATTTTCAAGAGGGTTATTATACTGAGAAGCTATGGACAAGGGAGGCTTGCCAATACCAAATACTTTCATTTATTTAAAGTACTACCTAATTTGATTTACCAAAATGGTAATCTTTATTTTTAAATTGGCTTTTTCTTTGATTACTAGAGAGAGTTTATTTTCTCATATGTTTGTTAATCAACTACAACTGTAAACTGTGTGACCCTACCCTTTGTCCATTTATCAGCTGGGGGTTTAGAGTTCATTTTTAGAGAGATTTCAGTGTACTTATTCATCCTTTGTCTTTTTTTTTAAACAGAGTATTTCAGTTTTCTTCTTTACTTTGGTGTATTTTTATATATTGAAAATTTTATTTATTTTGTAATTGACTCTGTTGATTGGGTGGGTTTTTGTGTGTGTGTGTGTGTGTGTGTGTGTAAGATGTAACAGACTGGTTTTAGTTTAAAAAGTACACCCACGCCCGGAGATCTGACAATGCTATGCGTTCCTTTATTTTAAATGGCTAACCTTGAATTTACCTAATTATATGGTATCAAGAGAGAATTTAAATTATTAATGTACCTCGACAAAGGTTTTAACATCATGAAAAATATTTTTTCCGATAATTTGGGATGTCTTCTTTAAAAAGCATTCAATTATTATGCAGAATTGTGTCTTTTTCTTGAATAATTATTCTAAGATATTGATATATTTGTTGATTTTTGTGCCTCAGTCATACTTATAATTATTACTGCTTTGTAAAATGTTTTCAAATCTCATAAAGCTAATTTCTTTTCATTTTTCTTTGTTTTCAAATATTTATTTGGTATTTTCAAGTATTAAGGTGAATTTTAAAATAATGTTCGAAATCTCATTTTGATTACAATCGTGGTAACATAAATTAATTTGGGAGAAAATGACATCTTTTTAAACTTCAATCAAGGAAAATCTTTCCGTTAGCTCTTTTAATTTTCTCAGTGAAGTGGTATCAAATGTTTTTTTCCATATTGGTGGCACACATTCCTTGTTGAAGCTGCTGGGTATTCGTTTTAATCCATCTCAGGTCATGGGATTAATCGTGAGATTCCTCCCAGCTGCTCCCAGTGAGAAGTACCTGACCCAGGGATGGTTGAAGAGGTGAGTGTCATTGAGACTGGAATATGGCCCAGGAACTGGAAGCACCTAGCTTGACCTGCAAGACTGAATTTTCTGGTTTTCATGTCAAATGCAGAAGTTTGTTGATCTTCTTCCATTAGGGTAATAAAGCACCTCTCTGCCTGTTGCTGCAGTTGAACTGCCTGACCATGGACTCTATTAGCCTTTTCTCAATCTCACCACTTTGGCTTTTGCTCAAAACCAGTTAGACTTCCCTTTACTCCATGGGTCATCTTAGTCCTTCCTGCCTCATAGCCACTCACATTATGAATTCAGATTCAGTTCCTATTACAACCTTTTTGGCCTGGGGGTGGTAGCGGCTCCTGGCTATTTCGGGCTGCAGTGTACTGCACGCCCCCTTGTTAGTTTCCTTCAGCCCTGCCCACAGCACTGCAAACAGCCCAGTGCACTGCAATGTGGTGCGTGTCCAGGCTGGCACCTGCCCCAGCCTGGCCTGGCCAGGATGCGCCCAGCTTCCAAAGGACAGTCCTTATATCCTTGGATGTGAGAGGTGGAATCTCATTTCTGTTCTACTCACCTGGGGCTCTCTCTGAGAAACAAATGGAGCTGGTCCAATAGAACTGGAGGAAAATGAGTTCTTTTAAAGTTGTAAACCGTGGTTAAGAATCGCCTGCCAAGGGCTTCCCTGGTGGCGCAGTGGTTGAGAGTCCGCCTGCCGATGCAGGGGACATGGGTTCGTGCCCCAGTCTGGGAAGATCCCACATTGCTGCGGAGCAGCTAGGCCCGTGAGCCATTGCCGCTGAGCCTGCGCATCCGGAGTCTGTGCTCCGCAATGGGAGAGGCCACAACAGTGAGAGGACCGCGTACCGCAAAAAAGAGAAAAAGAGAAAAAAGAGAAAAAGAGAAAAAAGAAAAAAATAGAATCGCCTGCCAATGCAGGAGACACAGGGTCGAGCCATGGTCCGGTAAGATCCCACATGCCTAAGAGCAGCTAAGCCCGTGCGCCACAACTACTGAGCCTGCGAGCCACAACTACTAAAGCCCGCATGCCTAGAGCCCGTGCTCCGCAACAAGAGAAGCCACCGTAATGAGAAGACTGCGCACTGCAACAAAGAGCAGCCCCGGCTCGCCGCAACTAGAGAAAACCTGCGCGCAGCCCACGTGCAGCAACGAAGACCCAACGCAGCCAAAAATAAATGAAAAAAAAAAGACATTTTAAAATAAATAAATAAAGTTATATACTTGTTACTTTAAAAAAAAATTAAAGGGACTTCCCTGGTGGTCTAGTGGTAAAGATTCTGCCCTCCGGTGCAGGGGACGCAGGGTAGATCCCTGGTCAGGGAACTAAGATCTCACATGCCGCGGGGCAACTAAGCCCGTGTGCCACAACTACTGAGCTCCCAGTCCTCAATAAGAGAGGAAAACCTGCACACCACCACTAGAGAGAAGCCCATGCGCCACAACGTATGATCCCGCATGCATCAATGGAGATCCCAGGTGCTGCAACTAAGACCCGATGCAGCCCCAAAAAAAAAAAAAAAAAAGTTTCTAATGACAAAAGTATATAAAGATCTTAAGAGGGTACAGTTTAAAGATTAACCACAAAAGAGCGTAAAATTCAGAGGTTAACAAATGATAAAGCAGATACGCATGCACTCATTATCCAGCCTAATCACCACGTGTAGAAGCCCTGAGAATGGTGCTCCACGCTAGCTAAACAGCACTCGCATGCACCACAACTTGCTGTGTTATATCTGCAAGTTTGCTTTTTCTTTTCCTGTTTTCTGAGCCAGTGGAGTTACTAGACTCCCAACGTCAGGTTCTGTGGTGTTTCAGGTTCTAATGAGGTTGGCTTAGGATGACATGAACAATAGATACAACAGCAGCCAAGCAGTGAACATATTGAACTTTTGACTTATTGAGTTTGAATAACTTCCCATTCTTGTTTAGGAAGAGAAGCAGGCTCCTGTGGGGAAACCAGCTTCTTTACTTCTGCTTAGACATGGTTTTGATCAACTCATTCTTGTGCTGTTTATGGTTCCAGCTTTTACCCTGGGTTCTGTTGACTGCTTTCTCTTTAGTGTCTCTCCACTTGTGGCCTTGCCCCCGGTTGCTGAGTGTCCTTGTATATCTCATATTCAAACTCCCAGAGACACAGGGTCTGTGTGATACCCTTGGGGATGTGGTTCTGGGAGGGCGGAGCAGCTCCCAGGCAGCAGTACCTGGCTCCTCTACTTCTCAGTCTATCCTTAGGATAAACTTCCCTAAACCCATGCCACCTGGACATGACTCTGTTCCTTGCAACCCCAATGGGCCTGAATAACCACTCACAGATCCAACTGGCAGAACATCCAGTAAAGGAAATTTGAGACTGAAACACAGGGGGTGTTCCAATTACAACCTCAGGAAGTCACACCTAAAGAAGATCAAGCGCTCCCCGGCACTAAAAGGTGGCTAAATAATTTCTTGAAATGATTATGGCGTTTTTCTCTCGTATTTCCTTCTCCCCCTACACTGTGAAGGTGGCTAGGCGGTTTAGGCTTCCATGCCTCGGGGATTTTTGCAGACAGGACAGAAAGAAGAAAGCCATTTGAAGCCAACCACTCTCCTTGCCATTTATGAGAGCCCTAATTGCACTGAAGAGACTCTTCCAGGTGTCCCAGAAGGGGAGGGTGATGTGTGAAGGTTTTGAGGGTCCAGGAGAGAAAGAAGAGAGGATAGCTAATCAGTCTCCTAAAGTAGAAAGGGATGAGAAGCCTGTGAGTCTTGCACAGATGTGGGAAGCTAGCATCTAGGCACTGGTCTGCTCAACCAGGACAACATCCCCAAGTGGACCACACAGACCCTATCTCTCAGGGAGTTTGAATGTGAGATATACAAGGACACTTGGCAACAGATGGCAAGGCCACAAATGGAGAGACACTAGGGAGAAAGTAGTCAACAGAACGTAGGAGTGGAGATCTGTGCCCTGTTCCGTGGGCCCTGGGGAGGTGCTGACATAATAGAAAGGGTGACCTTAGGGTGCGTGTGGGGGGACCAGAGTTTCCAAACTTGGCAATGATTCTAATACCTGCCAGTTCTGCCTCTGTGACCACATACATTTCCAAGACTCTAGTGTGACACTGGGAAGGGGGATCCCCAATAATACCTGGTACACAATCTTTCACGAATTCAGTGGAAGCAGAACTGGAGTTAGAATTAAGTGTTTTAAAAACAATAAAGAACATAGCACCTTCTCTATGACCCAGCAATTTCACTAATATTTACCTAAGAGAAATGAAAATCTATGGCCCCAAGAAAAGACTTGTACAAGAATGTATATAGCATATTTATCTGTAATAGCTCCAGAATGGAAATAACCCAGATGTCCTTCAATAAGACGATGGATAAACAAATTGTGATGTATTCACATGATGGAATATTACAGATCAATAAAAAGGAATGGACTACTAATACAGCAACAACATGGATGAATCTCAGAAACATGCTGAAAGAATCCAGACGTAAAAATACATACTGTACTGGAGAACAGACTTGAGGATATGGGGAGGGGGAAGGGTGAGCTGTGACAGGGCGAGAGAGAGGCATGGACGTATATACACTAACAAACGTAAGGTAGATAGCTAGTGGGAAGCAGCCGCATGGCACAGGGATATCGGCTAGGTGCTTTGTGACCGCCTGGAGGGGTGGGAGGGAGGGCGACGCAAGAGGGAAGAGATATGGGAACATATGTATATGTATAACTGATTAACTTTGTTATAAAGCAGAAACTAACACACCATTGTAAAGCAATTATACCCCAATAAACATGTTAAAAAAAAAAGAATACATACTGTATAATTTTAATGATAAGGTGCTCTAGGTAAGACAAATCTAATCTGTAGACAGAAAACAGATCAGTGATGGCCTTGGGCTAGGCATTGGGAAGGGGCACAGTGGAACTTTTTTGGGGTGTTGTAAATGTGGAACGCACTGATTATGGGTGGTTACCTGAGTGTATAATTTTGTCTAAATTCATTGACTGTGCACTTAAAATGGGGATATTTTATTTTATGTAAATCATACTTTAATAAAGTTGATTTTAAAAATGAATGAGGGACTTCCCTGGTGGTGCAGTTGTTAAGAATCTGCCTGCCAATGCAGGGGACATGGGTTTGATCTCTGGTCTGGGAAGATCCCACATGCCGCGGAGCAACGAAGCCCGTGTGCCACAACTACTGAGCCTGCAGGCCACAACTACTGAGCCCATGTGCAACAACTACTGAAGCCCACGCACCTAGAGCACGTGCTCTGCAACAAGAGAAGCCACTGCAATGAGAAGCCCGTGCACCACAACAAAGAGTAGACCCCACTCGCCACAGCTAGAGAAAGCCCGCACACAGCAACAAAGACCCAATGCAGCCAAAAAAAAAGGAACTCCTGTGGAAGAGTCTCAAAGAAAACCCCCAAATATTGTGCTGAGCCCAAACAGCCAGACACAAAGAATACATATCACAGGATTCCATTTAATGAAGTTCAAGAACAGATGAAGCTAATCTATGTTACTAGGAAGCAGGACGGTTGTTGCCTATGGGGGTGGGCCATGAGGGAACTTTGTGAGGTGATGGCCAAGTTCTCTGTCTTGTTTGCGGGTGGTCGTTACATGCGTGCATGCATGTACTGAAACTCCTTATACACTTAAGATCTGTGTTTTTCACCATTTAAAAATTTTACCTTCATGTGGCTTTATAAAAAAAAGACACACATTAGAAAAAGAATACCAGTAAAGAGAGATTTTGCACACATGAGATTGTTGAGTCATTTTTGTACATTGATTCCTCTCATAATGGTTGTATAACAGGCACTCCTAGGGCAAAGGGCAAGGTGGATAACACAGCCACCTGATGTGAGAAACCACATCCTGCTGGACAGCCTGATGCTGTCTATTTGTATATAGGGACTTCCCTGGCGGTCCAGTGGTTAAGACTCTGGGCTTCCACTGCAGGGGGTGTGGGTTCGATCCCTGGTCGGGGAACTAAGATGTGGAGCAGTCAAAAAAAAAAAAAAGATTGTATGCAGCCTTAACCCAATGATTTAGAAATGTATGTGGTAAACAGAAAATAACACGAACAGCCATCAGCTCTGCCCCATACAGAGCAGCTGGGAGTCAGACATCATTCTGGTGGGCAGGAGCTGCCTTTCCCTAAAACCTTGGGCTGGGGAAGGGCTCCTCCTTGAAGCACATGGGATGAGGGTCATGAACCCTTGAACAAACTCTGAACTCTGCCAACAAGAAAGAAGTGGGAGTGGCAACCAATACTTTCTGCTATACCTCCCATTCTTCTCAGCTCCACGGCTATTCTTCCAAGGCTTACATCTCAGACACATGTCCAGATCCAGGTGCCACCCACAATCACCGGGTGAAATTGATTTTCCCCCGAATATGCAAACCTCTTCTGGAACATTGGGAACCGCTGGCCTACCATTTTCTGTGCTCATTACTCAACGTAAGGTCCCAGGTCCTCCCAAAACATCATAGGTTCCTTATGGTATATGTCATCTGGATGACATGTTCTCCTCTTGCTCCATGCCTGTGGGAGACCTTGAGTTGGTTGAGGACAAATTCACAGTAGTGTTGGGACTCTCCCTTTATGTTACTACGATGTCTTTTTTTTTTTTTTTTTTTTTTTTGCGGTACGCGGGCCTCTCACTGTTGTGGCCTCTCCCGTTGTGGAGCACAGGCTCCGGACGCGCAGGCTCAGCGGCCATGGCTCACGGGCGCAGCCGCTCCGTGGCACGTGGGATCCTCCCGGACCGGGGCACGAACCCGTGTCCCCTGCATCGGCAGGCGGACTCTCAACTACTGCGTCCACCACGGAAGCCCTTCCATGGTGTCTTTGAGGAGCCTATTCATTCCCTCTCCACAGAGAGGGTGCGTGGTTTACCAGCCTCCTGGGCCAAAGAAAGAGGAACGTCTTCTCGGCAGGAACTGAATGTGGTGCCGAGCGGAGTGGTGAGCATCGCTCCCGCTTGGAAGATGGATGTGTGAAGACGACCTGCTGTCGAATGGCAGTTCTCAACAGACACCAACGGAAAGGAAAATTGAGCTCAGCTGCCAGGCGCTCGCTGGAGTTTGGCAAGGCGGTGCTGGTTCCCAGGGAAGCTTGCAGCCTGCTTGAGCTCACGTTCTCCTGACTGCTCAGCACCTCCTCTTCCCTCTTCCTCAGCACTGGCTTTCTTCATCTAGTCTAAGGGGCTGGAAAGTTCTCTCAGGTGTGTATCTGAACTTTTTGGATCCAATTCTTAGACTATATGCTTTGTATTTGTGGGCTTTGTTTTCCAGCTCTCTGGTGGCTGACCTCCGCCTGTCTGGGCTGAGGGCATGGGAGTAGAGGCAAACTGATGGGAAGACAACTTGAACAAAGGAAATTTGAGTGGGGGAAGAAGAGAAGGGGGGGGAGAGGGAGTGAGTGAGCGAGCATAAGATTAATATTTCTTTGCAATATCATCCAGCCCCATCCATATATGTAACTAGAAGCAGGAACTTAATTCACCATCGACTACAAGATTACTCCCATGGGCTAAAAAGGGTTAATGCAACTTCTTAAATTTACTGAGAATTGTTTGCACTTTCTGCTCATAATGGGCCTCCAAAATGTCAAGTAAACCCATTCTTTTCCTCGACGACTGCCTTGTCTATGGTTGGTTCATCTAATTAGCCATTTGCCCTCATTAAAATCGGTGTATTTTCTAACTGATTACAGTTGTGTAATATTGTCTGAAGCAGTGCTGTCCAACAGAACTTTCCGCGATGATGGAAATAGTCTTTAACTACGTTGTCCAATAGGGTAGCCAGAAGCCACATGAGGCTATTGAGCACTTGAAATATGGCTAGTGGAGCTGAGGAACCAAATTTTTAATTTTATTTAATTTAAATCAATTTAAACAGCCACGCGTGACTAACGGCTCCTGTATTAGACTACACAGGTCTAAAATTTACCTGCGTGCTCTGGTAAAATGTAAAGGGGGCTTCACACTGCCCCAGCCTCTGAGCGAATCAGTCAGCATTCTAGCTGACGTAGAATAAACCTTGTCGAGACACCGAAAATGCTACCCTTGAATGAAGTTCAAAATTTCTCTCGCCCATTTTTTCTACTTTCTCAGGTGAGTCGTCCCTTCTAGAGCTGAGGGTGGGTCCTCGGGAGGCAGTTCCCCTTTGTGTGATAAGGTGCTGGACATAGTTACCAGGCAAGGGAAAGATACATTTCAAGTATTGACCTGAAATAGATTGCCAGATGTTTCTCCAGCAAAGATGGGTTTATTCCAGATCAGTAGAGAACTGCGATTCGGGATCCGCATCCACATGCAAGTCCCCAAAATGGCAAGGGAGGAAGAAGAACACTTTTATAGAGGGGCAAAGGAAGTTGGGAGGACTATGGCGAACAAAGAGCCCATGACTTTATTTTTATTTATTTATTTTGCGGTACGCGGGCCTCTCACTGTTGTGGCCTCTCCCGTTGCGGGGCACAGGCTCCGGATGCGCAGGCTCAGTGGCCATGGCTCACGGGCCCAGCCGCTCCGCGGCATGTGGGATCTTCCCGGATCGGGGCATGAACCCATGTCCCCTGAATCAGCAGGCGGACTCTCAACAACTGCGCCACCAGGGAAGCCCCAGAGCCCATGGCTTTTAATTGTTTGAGTCCTTGCCAGGAAAGAGGAGTCGTCTTTCATCTTCCTTTTGGGCTCTGCTGTTATCACAGGGCATGAGAGCTCCCTTGCTGGTCTCCCAACCCTATTTAATTCAGGTTTCTGTTTATTAATTTTTTACACAAATGAAGCTGGAGAGGAGCTTGTTGCCAAAAGGTAGGACCTCGAGGTATATGGTGATGAAACATTATTTTCCAAAGTGTAGATGGGATTCATTCCTAAGGTGGCTGGATCTCATGGTCTGGCTTGGACAATTCCACGTAAACTCTTGTTTCCCCCGACATCAGGAAACTGCCTCTGCCCTCATTAGATCATGAGTTCCCCTGGACAAATATTGCCCAATGCTGTATTTTGCCATGCTTCTATGGCCTGTAGTACTGTATATGTCTTCTTTGATGCCTTCCTTTCTGTCACCACTGCATACAGTCAACCAAGTCCTACTGAGCTTATCTCCTAAATATTATGAAATATATTCACTCCTTTTTCTCCCAGCTTCCACAGCTTTAGTCAGAGCCACAGCAACTTTTGCCTGGATCATTGCTATGGGCTCCTTGCTTCCAGTCTCATGCTTCTGTAATGGGGGTCATCGCGTCCAGTTGAGCAGTTTGTATACTGCAAAAGGTGGCTGGCCAAGGAGGTTAGTGGGGCTGAAGTATCGCCTGCGTTCTTGTGCACGGGTACAGGAGCTCTGTTTATCTGGAGAGAGTACCTTTGTAATTTGCACAAAGGTGCCACATAATCCTCATGGCTATCCAATATGGTAGCCACTAGCCACATGTGGCTCTTTAAATTTTTTTTTAATAAATTTATTTATTTTATTCATTTTTATTTTTGGCTGCATTGGGTCTTTGTGCTGTGTGCGGGCTTTCTCTGGTTGCGGTGAGCGGGTCTACTCTTTGTTGCGGTGCACGGGCTTCTCATTGCAGTGGTTTCTCTTGTTGCGGAGCACGGGCTCTAGGCACGCGGGCTTCAGTAGTTGTGGCAAGTGGGCTCAGTAGTTGTGGCACGCGGGCCTTAGAGCACAGGATCAGTAGTTGTGGCGCACGGGCTTAGTTGCTCCGTGGCATGTGGGATCTTCCCGGGCCAGGGCTCGAACCTGTGTTCCCTGCATTAGCAGGCAGATTCTTAATCACTGCGCCACCAGGGAAGCCCTGGCTCTTTAAATTTTAATTAATTAAAATAAGTAGAATTTAAAGTTCAATTTCTCAGTCATACTAGCCACATTGCAAGTGCTCAACAGGCACAAGTGGCTATTGGCTACTATATTGAACAGTGCTGATAAAGAAAATCTCCACCATTGCAGAAAGTTCTGGCTGACAGCACTGGATAGACTGCTTCTAAACCATTCTCTATACAGTTTGCTGGTGTGAGCGATCTTTAGCACAAAGCTAAACATGTCCCTCTCTTGCTTAAAAGCCTTCAGTGATATCCATTTCCATCAGCAGCAATAATTTAGCAGGTGGTGAACCAATTTTGTGGGTGACAACCAACATTAAAAACAAGACAGCAGGGAAAAGCAACAAATAACATACAAGAGAATCACCATAAGGTTAACACCTGATCTTTCAGCAGAAACTCTGCAAGCCAGAAGGGAGTGGCAGGACATATTTAAAGTGATGAAAGGGAAAAACCTACAACCAAGATTACTGTACCCAGCAAGGATCTCATTCAGATTTCATGGAGGAATTAAAACCTTTACAGACAAGTGAAAGCTAAGAGAATTCAGCACCACCAAACCAGCTTTACATCAACTGCTAAAGGAACTTCTCCAGACAGGAAACACAAGAGAAGGAAAAGACCTACTATAACAAACTCAAAACAATTAAGAAAATGATAATAGGATCATACATATTGATAACTACCTTAAATGTAAATGGATTAAATGCTCCAACCAAAAGACATAAACTGGCTGAATGCATACAAAAGCAAGCCCGTATATATGCTGTCTACAAGAGACCACTTCAGACCTAGGGACACATACAAACTGAAAGTGAGGGGATGGAAAAAGAGATTCCGGCAAATGGAAATCAAAAGAAAGCTGGAGTAGCAATTCTCATATCAGACAAAATAGACTTTAAAATAAAGACTATTACAAGAGACAAAGAAGGACACTACATAATGATCAAGGGATCGATCCAAGATGAAGATATAACAATTGTAAATATTTATGCACCCAACACAGGAGAACCTCAATACATAAGGCAAATGCTAACAACCATAAAAGGGGAAATCGACAGTAACACAATCATAGTAGGGGACTTTAACATCACACTTTCACCAATGGACAGATCATCCAAAATGAATATAAATAAGGACAAACGCTTTAAATGATACATTAAACAAGATGGACTTAATTGATATTTCTAGCACATTCCATCCAAAAACAACAGAATACACTTTCTTCTCAAGTGCTCATGGAACATTCTCCAGGATAGATCATATCTTGGGACACAAATCAAGCCTTGGTAAATTTAAGAAAATTGAAATCGTATCAAGTATCTTTTCCGACCACAACGCTATGAGATTAGATATTGATTACAGGAAAGAATCTGTAAAAAATACAAATACATGGAGGTTAAACAATACACTACTAAATATCCAAGAGATCACTGAAGAAACCAAAGAGGAAATCAAAAAATACCTAGAAATAAATGACAATGAAAACACGATGACCTAAAACCTATGGAATGCAGCAACAGCAGTTCTAAGAGGGGAGTTTATAGCAATACAAGCCTACCTCAAGAAACAAGAAACATCTCAAATAAACAACTGAACCTTACACCTAAAGCAACTAGAGAAAGAACAAAAATCCCCCAAAGTTAGCAGAAGGAAAGAAATCATAAAGATCATGTCAGAAATAAATGAAAAAGAAATGAAGGAAACAATAGCAAAGATCAATAAAACTAAAAGCTGGTTCTTTCAGAAGATAAACAAAATTGATAAACCATTAGCCAGACTCATCAGGAAAATAAGGGAGAAGACTCAAATCAATAGAATTAGAAATTAAAAAGAAGTAACAACGGACACTGCAGAAATACAAAGGATCATGAGAGATTACTACAAACAACTATATGCCAATAAAATGGATAACCTGGAAGAAATGGACAAATTCTTAGAAAAACACAACTTTCCGAGGCTGAACCAGGAAGATATAGAAAATAAAAAGAGATCAATCACAAGCACTGAAATTGAAACTGTGATTAAAAGTCTTCCAACAAACAAAAGCCCAGGACCAGATGGCTTCACAGGCAAATTCTATCAAACATTTAGAGAAGAGCTAACACCTATCCTTCTCAAACTCTTCCAAAATATAGCAGAGGGAGGAACACTCCCAAACTCATTCTACGAGGCCACAATCACCCTGATACCAAAACCAGACAAAGATGTCACAAAGAAAGAAAACTACCAGTTTCACTGTATCACTGATGAACATAGATGCAAAAGTCCTCAACAAAATACTAGCAAACAGAATCCAACAGCACATTAAAAGGATCATACACCATGATCAAGTGAGGTTTATCCCAGGAATGCAAGGATTCCTCAATATACACAAATCAATCAATGTGATACACCACATTAACAAACTGAAGGAGAAAAACCATATGATCATCTCAGCAGATGCAGAGAAAGCTTTTGACAAAATTCAACACCCATTTATGATAAAAACCCTCCAGAAAGTAGGCATAGAGGGAACTTACCTCAACATGATAAAGGCCATATATGACAAACCCACAGCCAACATCGTTCTCAATGGTGAAAATGGAAACCATTTCCACTAAGATCAGGAACAAGACAAGGTTGTCCACTCTCACCACTATTATTAAACATAGTTTTGGAAGTTTTAGACACAGCAATCAGAGAAGAAAAAGGAATCCAAATTGGAAAAGAAGAAGTAAAGCTGTCACTGTTTGCAGATGACATGATACTATACATAGAGAATCCTAAAGATGCTACCAGAAAATTATTAGAGATAATCAATGAATTTTGTAAAGTAGCAGGATAAAAAATTAATGCACAGAAATCTCTTGCATTCCTATACACTAATAATGAAAAATCTGAAACAGAAATTAAGGAAACACTCCCATTTACCACTGCAACCGAAAGAATAAAGTACCTAGGAATAAACCTACCTAAGGAAACAAAAGACCTGTATGCAGAAAACTTTAAGACACTGATGAAAGAAATTAAAGATGATATGAACAGATGGAGAGATATATCATGTTCTTGGATTGGAAGAATCAATATTGTGAAAATGACTATACTACCCAAAGCAATCTACAGATTCAATGCAATCCGTATCAAACTACCAATGGCATTTTTCACAGAACTAGAACAAAAATTTTCACAATTTGTATGGAAACACAAAAGACCCCGAATAGCAAAAGCAATCTTGAGAAAGGAAAATGGACTGGAGGAATCAGGCTCCCTCACTTCAGACAATACTGCAAAGCTACAGTAATCAAGACAGTATGATACTAGCCCAAAAACAGAAATATAGATCAATGGAACAGGATAGAAAGCCCAGAGATAAACCCATGCACATATGGTCACTTTATCTTTGATAAAGAAGGCAAATATACAATGGAGAAAAGACAGCCTCTTCAATAAGTGGTGCTGGGAAAACTGGACAGCTACATGTAACAGAATGAAATTAGAACACTCCCTAACACCATACACAAAAATAAACTTAAAATGGATTAAAGACAGAATTTAAGGCCAGACACTATAAAACTCTTAGAGGAAAACATAGGCAGAACACTCTATGACATAAAGCACAGCAAGATCCTTTTTGACCCACCTCCTAGAGAAATGGAAATAAAAACAAAAATAAACAAATGGGACCTAATGAAACTTAAAAGCTTTTGCCCAGCAAAGCAAACATAAACAAGACGAAAAGGCAACTCTCAGAATGGGAGAAAATGTTTGCAAATGAAGCAACTGACAAAGGATTAATCTCCAAAATATACAAGCAGCTCATGCAGCTCAATATCAAAAAACCAAACAACCCAATCCAAAAATGGGCAGAAGACCTAAATAGACATTTCTCCAAAAAAGATATACAGATGGCCAACAAACACATAAAAGGATGCTGAACATCACTAATCATTAGAGAAATGCAAATCAAAACTACAGTGAGGTATCACCGCACACCAGTCAGAATGGCCATCATCAAAAAATCTACAAACAATAAATGCTGGAGAGGGTGTGGAGAAAAGGGAACCGTCTTGCACTGCTGGTGGGAATGTAAATTGATACAGCCACTATGGAGAACAGTATGGAGGTTCCTCAAGAAACTAAAAATAGAACTACCATATGATCCAGCAATCCCACTACTGGGCATATACCCTGAGAAAACCATAAATCAAAAAGAGTCATGTACCACAATGTTCATTGAAGCTCTGTTTACAATAGCCAGGACATGGAAGCAACCTAAGTGTCCATCGACAGATGAATGGATCAATAAGATGTGGCACATATATACAATGGACTATTACTCAGCCATAAAAAGAAATGAAATTGAGTTATTTGTAGTGACGTGGATGGACATAGAGTCTGTCTTACAGAGTGAAGTAAGTCAGAAAGAGAAAAACAAATACCGTATGCTAACACATATATATGGAATCTAAGAAGAAAAAAAAAGTTTCTGAAGAACCTAGAGTCAGAACAGGAATAACAACACTGATGTAGAGCATGGATTTTAGGACACCCGGAGGGGGAAGGGGAAGCTGGAACCAAGTGAGGGAGCGGCATGCACATATATACACTACCAAATGTAAAACAGATAGCTAGTGGGAAGCAGCAGCATAGCACAGGGAGATCAGCTTGGTGCTTTGTGTCCACCTACAGGGGTGGGATAGGGAGGGTCGGAGGGAGATGCAAGAGGGAGGAGATATGGGGATATATGTATATGTATAGTTGATACACTTTGTTATACAGCAGAAACTAACACCCCATTGTAAAGCAATTATACTCCAATAAAGATGTTAAAAAAACAAATAAAAACCACCTAAGAATAAAAGAAAAGAAACAAACAAAAAAACCCTCCAGAAACAAGACAGCAAAAAAGAATAGAAGGGCAAGTACTCGTGGATATTTAGTTTTGTGAAATTTTTGTTTGTTATATATGTATTTCTTTGTCTCTGTATCCAGATGTCCATGTCTCTATAATTCCACTTGTGTATGATGTTCTGCTGTGTTGCAATGAAAAAGTCTAATTGTGTGTGGTGGGCAAAAGAGATAGAAAAACATGGGCTTATGGGATATGAAGCCTGAGCTCCTTAACCAGGCATATAAGGCCCTCTATGATCTAAACCCTTGATGACCCCTAACTCTCAGCACTGTCTTGTCCACTAATTTAGAACTGTTTAGGTGGTTTCACCTAAGACAACGAAATTTTTTTCTTTCTTTCATCTCTGTGCCTTTGCTCACGTTGAACCTTCTGACTGGACGGCTGATCCTACCGTCTCTTTGCCTGGACAACTTCTACTCATGTAAGCCTCAGTTGAAAAAACATCTATTCCAGGGCTTCCCTGGTGGAGCAGTGGTTGAGAGTCTGCCTGCCGATGCAGGGGACAGGGGTTCGTGCCCTGGTCCGGGAAGATCCCACATGCCGCGGAGCGGCTGGGCCCCTGAGCCATGGCCGTTGAGCCTGTGCGTCTGGAGCCTGTGCTCCGCAACAGGAGAAGCCACAGCAGTGAGACGCCCGCGTATCGCAAAAAAACAAAAACAAAAACAAAACATCTATTCCAGGAATCCTTCCCTGAACGCCCCAGGGTGGGCTCGGCGCCCTGCTCTGACCTGTCATAACATGCTGCAGACTTCCGTTAACAGGGTAATAATGCTGTAATGATTTATTTACGTATTCATTTCCAGCACTATACTAACTTCTTTCCGTGCTAGTACTATTTTACTCACCTTTGTATCTCAAAGGAGAAGCACAAAAACCTGGAACATACTGGCACTCAGTCAATGAATATTTGTTCAAAGAATAAAGGAGCGAAGTAGGCAAGATAAATTAATCCTCTATGCAGACAATACAAGTGCATGGCGGACTCCGGCCACCGGAGGGCGCCTTGCACCCGGGCTGGTGCGCAGGCGTGCTGGGAGGGCTGGCGCCCCCGCGGCGGCAGCGGAGGCGGTGTGGGTTGTGGTCGCGGGAAGTGAATGGTTTTACCCAGAGGGCCCTGCGCCGCCTTTCTCCGCTGGCACCGGCGCTGCTCCCTGCTCCTCCTCCCCGGCCATGGCGTTCACGTTCGCGGCCTTCTGCTACATGCTGGCGCTGCTGCTCACCGCCGCACTCATTTTCTTCGCCATTTGGCATGTGAGTAGCCGGGGCCTGGGATAGAAGGGCGAGGTGGCGGCGCAGCCTCTTTTCGCCCCGGGCCCGTGGTCTGGGCAGCCACGGCCCTCGGAGGTCCGCACGCCTGGGAATGGGGCCAGGCCGGGGCGGTGCCGGCCGCGCGGCCAGGGCCCTGCGCGCCCTCGGTCCGCGAACCGGGGGCTGCAGGTCCAGGAGGAGCCGAGGCGTCCGGCGGCTGGCTGGCTGCGCCCGCTGTGTCCCGGCGCAGGCCGCGCGCGCTGCTACTCCTCCCTCGCCGGGTGGGGCGGCCGCGGTCCTAGCGGGCCCTGCGGGACAGCGCTTCGCTGGCCGGCGCCGCATCCCCGCGTTCCCTCGTCCCTCGGGAGGATGTCAAGGGCGCAGAGGGGCGTGCTACGTGCTGACCCGGAATGAAGTTTGCCGAAATATTATTTAATGCAGATTGCCTTTGTTTTCTGGTGTCCACAGGAGTGTGGCCCAAATGAGGTAGTTATAACCTACTTGAGATAAATTTCCAGCTGTACTTTTCAGGCACTTGTTGGGTGCTCTTCAGGTAGAATCACCGCCCCCGCCCCCGGCATTGTCTCCTGGTGAACTTTGATGCCGGTTGAATTGATTACTTTGTTGACCGTTATCTCTGAACTTTCCCCCTAAATCATACTTTGACCGACAGGTTTCTCGAGAGACTTCCTAGCCACCTCTGTGTTCGGAGTAGCTTGATTTAGTAGAGGTGGTTTTAATTCGATTTTGAAAATGCTCAGAAACCTTACGCTTCTCTAGGATAATTTTTTTTTTTTTCTCTTTTACTCACATCATGTTGCAGGACAGAAGCACATCCTTACTGGCCCCTGTAAGGAACAAGTTAAGTTCCCTGTGAAATACAAGAGATTTTAAAGGATTCCTGTTTCTCTAACACAAAATTAGAAGCAGCCTTTTGGACATCAGCATTCATTAAAAATTTATCTTATTTTTGCTCTGCCCTCCATATTCTAGTACCTTCTGGAATATTGGTCTTAGTTTGAATGATTGGGTATGTTCACTCTCATGTAAATTTTCAGTCAGGTTTCATCATGCCCATAGCAGGGATTTGTTATGGAACATACGTGGTAGCAGTGTCTTGTGGAAAAAAAAAAAAAAAATCTCAAATCCATTCCCTTTTGCTAAGGAGTGTAATTACATTTATAATTATTTGAAACCCAACTGCTTGTGTAGTGGGGGAATGCTTATGTAGGCTGCTCCCTCAGAATGCTTTGTCAGTAGGAACCCATAACTTGAAGAGCATTTTGGGCTCTTCTTTGGTGGAGTAAAGACAATAAGTAAAGATAATTTGGGATGCAAACTAGCTCTGCCTTAGTAAGCCTCTGATGAAACTGAAATGTGTGGTTCCCTGCCATTTGTAGATGAGGATTTAATCACTTCCTGCTTGCTGGGCACTCTGTTTTCTGAGCTGATGAGGATTCTTAGAAGAGAGCTGTGAATGGCTTACATTTTGAACTAGATTGTGTTTTGCTAAGAAAACCTGAACTGCACTTTAAAGAAAAAAATGGGTAATTTAAATCAATATGTATTTGGGTAATTTAAATGAATATGTGTTTGGGTGAAGTAGATGATTTTAAGTCCTGTTACAGAATTAAAAATTTGTTTGTACTCCACAGATTAGTGGAGAGCTTATACCCTTAGGGATTTCTAGTAGTTCAGAGGATTGTGCATCCTTTGGGAAAAAAATAGAAAATTTTAAATAAAGATATAGTTTTAATTTTTCTGTTAACTATGTAACTTTCAGTTTCTTTTTTTTTAACTTTTCTTTTTTTCTTTTTAATTTTTTAAAAATAATTTATTTTTGGCTGCATTGGGTCTTCGTTGCTGCACGCAGGCTTTCTCTAGTTGCAGCGAGCGGGGGCTACTCTCCGTTGTGGTGCGCAGGCTTCTCATTACGGTGGCTTCTCGTTGCAGAGCATGGGTTCTAGGCACATGGGCTCAGTAGTCATGGAGCACAGGCTTAGTTGCTCCACAACATCTGGGATATTCCCAGACCAGGGCTTGAACCAGTGTCTCCTGCATTAGGCAGGTGGATTCTTAACCACTGCCCCACCAGGGAGGTCCCCAGTTTATTTTCTTAGGTCATTTTAAGTATCTGTCAGAAGACGCATCTGGAAATTTCAAGTATAAATTCAGAAAATCCAGTTTATGTTAATTGTTGTACGGAGGATTTTTTTATGCTGATGGTTACGTCTGTCAGTTTAGTTCTAAATCATGTGATTGATGCTTTTTGGAGAATAGAGTTGGGAGCATAGGTTTGTTTGAAAGCTAAAAATGCAGAAGTCATTCCGCAAAGATGTGCATCGAATTTGAAGGTATCCTGAATTGTGTAGTTTGCTATCTTTAGGGATTTTTGTTTGTTTGTTTGTTTTGTTTTTGCACTTTTTTGGAAAACTTTGTGAATGTCCTTGTCCAGACCCACAGTCACAGAAGATTTGAAAACCACTAGTTTAAGAATCTTTTCAGAAGAGTTTTGACAACTCTAGCTTATAGCACTCAAACAGAAACCCATTCAGCAACATACGCATTAAAAGATCCTTTGAAATCACCTGAAGAAACGGTGCAGTGGGAAAAAAGTTAAAACACAAGTTTCGTACTCTGCTAGTAAATTGGATCTTGTTATAGGGAAGTAATTGTATTTGCGATCACAGTCCTTGTCTTAAATGTTGTTACTAAAATGCATTGGGAATATATCACAGCTAATGTCAGGTAATTGACTGATTATATCCATAAATAATCAGAAATTAGTATCTTCTATTTGTACATTTATATTTTTAACATTTATATGTGTTAGGGGTCATTAGCAAAGGAAAATGCCTTTTGGCGAGTTCTGTACTTTTTTTTTAAGCGTAGGACTAGTTTCTCCTTTTTCCCCCCTTTCATTCAGTAAATATTTGCTTTTAATATTTATTTGGCTGCATCAGGTCTTAGTTGCGGCAGGCGGGATCTTGGTTTCGGCTTGCGGGGTCTTTCGTTGAAGTGTGCGGGCTCAGTAGTTGTGGCACATGGGCTCCAGAGCATGCAGGCTCAGTAGTTGAAGCCCGGGGCACATGGGATCTTAGTTCTCTGACCAGGGATCGAACCCGTATCCCCTGCATTGGAAGGCGGATTCTTAACCACTGGACCACCGGGGTAGTCCCATTCAGTAAATATTGATTAACACTTATATAGGTGCCAGGCACTATTTTAAGCCCTGCGACATAGCAGTGAACACAGGAAAAATCTTTGCTCTCATGGAGCTTACATTTTAATGTTTAATTATTTTCCTTCTATTTCTACTTTCATTAAAATTTTTATTAGGCCAGGTTGGTAATTTTATAAAATTCTAGAAATTAAAAAACTCATCTTTTTATGAAGCTAACAATTTTAACAGGGTAAGCCAGTATATTAAAAGCTAGAAATATATGACTTCAGTGATTACTGGTAATATTGAGTAGCACTGTCTCACATATAAAAATACTAGTCCTAGACCACCAGAGCAAGGGCAGATTAAATTCTTTGTCCCCTGGGCGACTGGTGGCAGCAACTAAAATAGCTCCCCCATAAATTTGGGGCGTTTGGCTTCTTACTTTGACACAAAGTGGTGTGTCACCCCTATTTGATTTTTAGTGCATTTTGACTTTGAAGTTCTGTGTTCAGTGACCTTAAATGTTAAAGCCACATTTCTTCTCAGAGTGTGGACAGAAACATTCTTGATTCTTGCTGTTTTTTTTAATGGTATGATATAAAATTTTTATTTATTTACTTATATTAAAGTATAGTTGATTTACTCTTGCCATGCATTTTATTTGTTTATTATTTATTGGCCACGCCACACGGCATGTGGGATCTTAGTTCTCCGACCAGGGATGGAACTGTGTCCCCTGCAGTGGAAGCATGGAGTCTTAACCCCTGGACCGCCAGGAAAGTCCTTGCAATGCATTTTAAGTGGATGAGATCTTTCTTCCCTTATCATATTTATAACTGTTTCACTCATCACACCATGAGAAGCTGGCCTTACCTGGGCTTTACCCTTCTTCAGTCTTTAGTTTGGTGATCAAATGAAAGGACCTGCATGTGGTAGGAATATACAGAGGACATGAAAGGAGGTCAGATTGATCATTTTTGCAGTGCCCTTAAACAGGCCTGCTCTTGCCTATGTGGTGCCTTAAGGTGAATTAGAATAAGATGCCTCTTGAGGCAGAGGATTAGAAAAGTCCTCCCTCCTGAATAGCCCCTGGTGCAGAGCCCATGCCAGGGTGCTTGGCAGCAGAAGCGTGCGTGGCATTGTGCCCTCACCTGGCCTTTTGTTCTGTGCAGAAACTGCAGTACTGTATGCGGTGGTCCTGGCTGTGAAGTTTAATATTCTCTTAGTGTTCCTCTATTCTGAGGCTATTTCTTGAATTTCCAAATCGAAGCAGGACCATTAAATGTATGTGTTTAGGTACAAATGGGAACAAATTGAAGCATACAAGTCCATTTCTAGTGTCCCGCTGAACACTGTGACAAGGGAGGGACATGCACAGATGATTAAAAACACTTCACCCTGAGGGGCACACGGTCTAGTGGGGGGACACAAACCTGAACTTAAATCCTCTCCTCCAGTATGAGAAATGCCAGCCTGATAGCGTTATAAAGCCTTGTTCTATGTGGAGATTAGAAAGGCGTGCAATTATTTCTGCCCAAGGGAGTTAGGGAGACCTACAGGGAGGAGTTGACATAGGAAGAATGTTTGTTTAGGATAAAGAGGAGCTTCTGTAGTTATGGCTGGGGGAAAGACTATTTCAAGCAGAGAAAATAACTTTAGTGGAGGCAGTGAAAAAATTGAAAATTGAAGGTATTTATCACAGTGATATCAGATCATTTTAATGATAACAGTATACAAGTGTTTTCAGTTCTTTGAATGTGATTCTAGTTATTTATTAATTACCATATATTGAGCTTACTGTAAACTGGTACATATAAAGTTGCTACACCTGTGCTTTTGTCCTATTAACTTTATTCAGTTATTGTTTGATGGGGCAGGTTTATTGCTGCTTTTTATTAAAGTGAGAGATCCTAACTATTTTATTTTTATTTTAGATTATAGCATTTGATGAGCTGAAGACTGATTACAAGAATCCTATAGACCAGTGTAATACCCTGAATCCTGTAAGTTATAATATAGGCTATTTCTCTAGATTTTTAAACTGTTTTTGCTTTTAACTTGATATAATTTGAAAATGGCCAATATTCTCAGTAGCATGATAAATTTGTACTTTTTGAAGTAGGCAGAATTTTAAAAAATATTCTTTTTCCTGTCCTGCTTGACTATTCTATTATTAATCTGCTGGTGATCGTGTCAGCTGTCATACTAACATTCTTCCAATCTGCTTTTTACATTGTCGGCCAAAGACAGTTGAAAAGGTCAAAAAGATTAAAAGAGTCAAAATTGCATTAAAGGTGTGTACTTCTTTTTAGTTTAATGTTTTAATGCTACATTCATTTCATGGGGAGGGTTAGGGCATTTGTATTTGTAAACTGTTCTGTTCAGTGTGCTTGTTCATATGCCTGTTGAGGTTTATGATTTCATGAAATTTCATATTTTATGCAAATGTTTGCTTGCTGGCCCAGTCAAGTAGGGAAAGCTGTTAAATGCTCATGCATTTAAAAAAATGTTATAGCCATAGGCACTTCGATATTAAATTATTAGGTGCAGTGTTTGAAAGTTGGTTAACATGAAATGACTTTAATAGGTGAGATTATTCTTTTGTGGTAACTTACTCTGAGGTAATCTGTAGGTGGAGTCTTTAGTACCATATCTATTTTTATCTTTGGTTTTGTCTATTCTGGAATTTATTTATTCTTTCAGCAGCTGTTTATTTAGAGCCTTTTAGGTGGATAGCTCTGTTCTTAGGCTCTGGAATTTTGCAGTAAGGCTTACCTTTGGATTCATGCTGTCAGAATTTTGTGGATAACAATTTGTATACAAATGTCTACATAGTTATTTCTAGTATATATCCACTCTAAGTTTCTAAAGCAGACCTGTCTAACACTAAGTTCTGAGCTCTTCTGGATTTAGTTATAATGTGGCCCCATTGTGCTTAGGGGTTTTATATATATATTTGACTTCATTTAGTTTACAGGAAGATTCTCCTTTAGCCTGTAGGTTTGATTTTTGCCTAACTGGTCAGAAACTGAAAGGTTTTTTGTAAGAAGGCAGTGAGTATGTCTTCAGGAAATAGAATGTAATAATTCATCTTTAAACATTACTTAATGAAGATGAAAACATGTACAGACTTTAGCTGTGTAAAATTGTAAAGCCCTAGCATGCTAGAGGGATTTTATTTAGAAAGGGTCTATAAAGTTGGTTTGCTACTTTTATCATTGTTTCCTAGATAAATAGCCATGATGGAATAGATTCCTGGTTTGTCTTTAAAGAACTGCTACAGTAAGACTTGATGTAGGTACAATTAAAAGTATTAACTTGCTGTTTCTCTACTCTTATGAAGCAAAATGTGAGCTGAATCGGCTTTTTCACTGGGAAGTAATAATGTTCATTGTAAAACATCTTAACTTACTGTTTAAACTAATTGTTACCAAGAAATTAAGAAACTGAAATTTCTCCTTTTGATGGCTATGTATTAATAGTATTCTATCTTCTTTGGCTTTTCATTACTTCAAATAACCAAATGATGATGAAGATGATAATAGCTGAAATCAGATGAGGGCTTTCCTGGGTGCCAGGCTCTGTGCTAAGCATCTTTACCTGGGTTTTTTCATTCAGTTTTCATGACAATCCTAAGAGGTGAGTATATTATACTAATGAATAGGAGAGTAAACTGAGGCTTAGTGAGGTTCAGGCACTTTGCCCAGGGTCACACAGCTAACATAGAGTCAGAATTCAAACCCAGACAGCCTGATTTTTTTAGGTTTAGATTCTTGTATTTTCCTAATTTACCATAAACTTAAGAGGGACTAATTTCATTTTAAAATATAGAGTGTGATTTTTGGCTTTTTTTTAATGGAAAGAAATTCTCACTTTGTGCTTGGGACATCCTAATGCTGCAGTGGATTGGAAGGAAGTTTCTACACCAGCACAAGCTGTGTTTCGGATAGGGTGCCGATAATTGGCTTAATAGCAGTGCATCTGACAGTTTTCCCTATTGAAAATTTGTTTTGACAATTCTGCCAAAGTATGGGGGAAGACAAATACCATTATATTTAAAAATGTGAACCTTAACTACAGAATATTATGATTTGCATGTTTAAGTACTATCATTTCAGCCATATTTGCATGTGGTGTTTATGGATACTAGTTTTTGTGTAAATGTGGGTTCCTAAATGGAATCATTTTGTGCCACTAATGGGGAAATTTCATCATTAAAGAATGATTGAAGAGGACTGGTCTTCATGAGAGATGCATAGTAAAAGTATCTGGCCTGTTTTGCTGAGAAGGGAGGGAGTGTGGCATTTGTTTCATATTAAAACTGGTAGAGGATTTCCCTGGTGGCGCAGTGGTTGGGAGTCCGCCTGCCGATGCAGGGGACGCTGGTTCGTGCCCCGGTCCGTGAAGATCCCATATGCCGTGGAGCGGCTGGGCCCGCGCGTCCGGAGCCTGTGCTCTGCAACGGGAGAGGCCACGGCAGTGAGGGGCCCCCGTACCGCAAAAACAAGACAAAACAAGACAAAACAAAAGACTTGTAGAGTTGCAGATTATCTTTATTATCACTCTTATTAAAGAATATTGTTTAAGAGCAGTAGGGATCAAGCTTTCAAAATCATTTTCTCCCCATACCCTAGTCTGGAAAACTTGGATGATGATTTGTATTGTTAGATCACTTGGTTTTAGAGGGCCAAAATAGACTCATTATATTTTAAAGAAAACTCTTGTAATTTAAACTAGTATTATAAACAGCAGCTTTAGTGGAACTCCTAATAAAATGTAGTATATATTTTTCTTGGTTTGTCCTGCTTGTAGTCTTTGTGTTCCAAAGATTTTCCTATGGATATTTTCTTGCAGATGTTTAACTTTGATCTTAATTAAATGCTGACTTAATGGTCCATGTTATTTACATGTTTATATATATGTGCAGAGTTTATCTTGTTATTATATTACTTAAATTTGTAGAAAATATCTGGTTAGTGGTATAGATTAATTGGTTTTACTGGAATTTTATTTAAAATAGTATTAATTAAAAACTTTGCTTTACAGCTTTGAATGGGAAAAGTAATTTGGGAGTACTAGAAAATGGACTTGAATAAGTAATATATTATTTCTACAGCTATAGTTTCCCCCCAGGAAAGATCTGATGGGACAGTGCAGCACATTTGAGAAACTGGCTTTGCAGCTGTGACTTGTAGGAAGCTCTTTGGCTGAAACTTGAAATGAAAGGTTTTGGTATTTATGTTTAACAGAGTCATTAGGCTGAAATCTGTAGGATGAGAAAGATAATTTAAAGTAAAGCATGAACTCTTGGTCATTTTATAAAAAGCATTTTGCTTGAACTAATTTTTCCTCACTTAATACTACCTGCTATCAAAAGATGCATTTTGCGTTCTGAGCTCCTACTGGTCTGCTGTGTTTGTAGCCCTTCATTGGAGAAAGCAGGCTGAAAGAAATAGGAAGGCCTTGTAGGAATGGGAGCTCAGGAACCGGGAGAATTCCAATTTCATGGTTCAGATCTTAGTCTTTTCCCTCCTACATTGCAGAAAGCACATCGTTTGCATCTGTGCGTATTAATGTTCTTTCCCCCCGACTGTGCTGAGATTATTGGCTGTTGGCTTTCCATTGAAAAATTACTTTTGTGGTAATGTGATGTGGTTTGCTAAATATTGTATATGTAACATCCCTGGTTTCTGTTTAAAGGCTTAAAAACACTAATGTGTAAACTTCTAAAGGGGAGTTTTGTTTTTGTGGATTTTTTTATATCATGTTGCATGTGATCAGATATTTCATTTTTGTATTTTCATCATTCTTGAATGGTGGAAAGAAAAAATATTCTGAGTGATTAGCAAATAACTGTGTTTGAACAATCTGGGTGGTAACTTTGTATAATTTAACCTGTGGCTCTAAAAGTTTGGGTTTTAAATTTTAAGTTATATCTTATTCTTTTAGTGCAAGCTATATCCTCTGGTCAGTTGGCATATAATCCTGCTTTTGTTCAAAAGCTTAATATGGAAATAAAACTCAGTAGCATCTTTCATTTCTGATTCTAGGAAAACAGTGATTTTTCATTATTGAAACTTAGTTGCCACCTGCTTTCCAAATTAGCAGTTGACTTAATGCCAAGGCATTTTGATAACTGGCTTGTGTTTTTCTTCCAGCTTGTCCTTCCAGAGTACCTCATCCATGCTTTCTTCTGTGTCATGTTTCTTTGTGCAGCAGAGTGGCTTACACTGGGTCTCAATATGCCCCTCTTGGCATATCATATTTGGAGGTAATATTTAGATACACTTCTAATACTTTTCCTAATTAAATTTTAATTATACTATGGTTGATATGGTTATCTTACATGCTAGTCACCTAAACGAAATTAGTTAGCATTTATTTTTAAAACCACATGGATGCACAAATAACTGTGTTAATACCTCTTATGGAGCTTATGTTATTATTCTTTAAAGGGTTTTTTTTAAAAGTGAAGTATAACTTACATACGATAATGTGTGCACGTCTAAAGTGTACAGCTCAGTGGATTTTTACATATGGATACACTTGTGAAACTACCACCCAGATCAAGATATACAGCACTTCCAGCCCCCAGAAGAGTCCCTTGTGTCCCATTCCAATCAGTTAGCCCTGTACTTTCATAGGAGAACCAGTGATCTCTTGCAGCTTAGATTAGTTTTGTCCATCTTTGAACTTCATATATATCAGATTGTACAGTGTGTGTCTAACTTCTTTCTCCATGTTTACTTTATGACTTTAAATTTGGTTATTTATAAAAGATTCATATTTCATAACTTCTAAATGTTATATCTGATCTATATAGCATTAGAGTGTTTTGTTTTAGATAGGCATGTCAAAATCTCATTGCCCTTGATTTTAGGAAATACATATGGAAGAAGTATTTAGGAGTAAAGTGGTTTCACATCTGTAACTGGCTCTGAAATGGCTCAGAAAAAAATGTACGTATATTTAGAGAGAGAACAGAAAAGAGAAGGACAAAGCTGTGTGGTAAATGTGAACATTTGGAATATCTTGGTGAAGTGTTCTTTATGTTAAAATAAAAAGTTGAAAGAAAAAATTGTATTTCCTTTTTACAGTTATTCTTAATCTTGGATTTCTGGAAGTGTAGAGGAGACCAGATATGACTTGTTTAACCACCTTGTTCTCTGTAGGGGCTCCAGTTTTAAAATTAAGATGATAAAAGGAAAGAACTCCACCTAGAACTAAAAGTATGCTTCCCAATGTGGACCACCTCTCATTGTAACAAATATTATTTGAGAAGAAGAATGCTCCTTTCCATCCTGAAGGTTAGCTTCCATTCTGAGTGGCTAATCAACTGTGTTTATTACAGGTATATGAGTAGACCAGTGATGAGTGGACCAGGACTCTATGACCCTACAACCATCATGAATGCAGATATTCTAGCATATTGTCAGAAAGAAGGATGGTGCAAATTAGCTTTTTATCTTCTAGCATTTTTTTACTACCTATATGGGTAAGTTTAAAAAACAAAACGAAAATATGATTTCACTTTGCTGCCGGAAACATTTGCAGGCATTATGGTCTGAACACCTTAAAATCCACTTGAAGAATAACTCATGTCTTGAACGGTGGTACTGAAAACGGCACAGTGCACACCAGCAAATTCACACACATTGAATAAACTGGTACTTGTCAAGGCAGCCAACTGATGTGCAGTCAGAGGCAGAAAGTTGGGTCAGGGATGCTGCTTCCAAAGTCTCAGACAGTCAGTGAAGGACAGTCCTCATTCTCCATGGCAGAGCAAGAGGATATGGCTGTGTGCATTTGCAAAAAAGTTTCTGCTTGGCTTCAGTGTCTGTCTCAAGATTATGTTTAATTTTTTCTTTATCATTCTTCATAAACTGTATTTTATTTTCTGGTTTGCATGATCCGAATGGGATGGAGGAAAGAAAAGTTCTATCATATAGGATGCTGCAGTTATTTATTTTTTAAATTATTTATTTATTTTTTGGCTGCATCGGGTCTTAGTTGTGGCACACAGGATCTTCGTTATGGCACGTGGGCTTCTCTCTAGCTGTGGTGCGTGGGCTCCAAAGTGCAAGGGCTCTGTAGTTTGTGGCAAGCGGTCTCTCTATTTGAGGCACGCATGCTTAGTAGTTGTGGCGCATGCGGGCTTAGTTGCCCCAAGGCATATGGGATCTTAGTTCCCCCACCAGGGATTGAACCCGCATCCCCTGCATTGGAAGGCAGATTCTTAACCACTGGACCACCAGGGAAGTCCCGATGCTACAGTTATTGATTTTCCTCCCTTTATACAGTGATGGACTCATATCATCATTCCTCTAGGTCAGGGTTTCTTGACCTTGGCACTGTGATATTTTGGGCAGGATAAATCTTTGTTGTGAGGAGCTGTCCTGTGCATTGTAGGATGTTTAGCAGCATCCCTGGCCTCTGCCCACTAGATGCCAGTAGCTTCCCCCGCCCCAGTCATAATAACCAGAAATGTCTCTAGATGTTTGCCAGATGCCCTCTGTGGGGCAAAATCAGCCCTGGTTGAGAGGCACTGTTCTAGGTGTACTGTAGGTGGAGGAAAACGGCTGCTTATTAAAACTGGAAATGGACACGGGCGAGTGTGGAGTTATAATTTTTCTTTAAGCTTTATAAATACATTTTTCCCATTTTTTATTGATAAATATTCAACTGGAGAGGAATTTCTACCTGATTGTCAAAATATGAATAAAATTAGTTTTATTAGATGAAATTTTGGCAGTAATTAAGTTTCTCTTCCCTCTCCTTTTTGTTACTTGAAAACTTGCTTATTTCTTGTTTACATCATACTAGTTTCCATTATGGAAAAGGGTGAAGTGCTAGACTTAAATTTATGGAAAATGTATTTTTATGATTTTAGATGTTATATTTGTGAAAATGCGTGTCTGTTAGTACACCTAGAGACGTTCATACCTGAAACAAAGATAGTGAAAAAGTTCTGAAAAGTGAAATTCCATGTGTCCTTTTAATTTCTGTTAATTTTCAGTTTTTAGTTTCTATAATAAGTGTCTGGAACAGTGCTGGCATATAGTAGGCACTTAAAACATATTTGTTGAAAGAAGGAAAATAAATGAATGCTTGAATAAATGGTAAAATTGGAGATGTAGAGTTGTGGGAAAATGTTCACCAGGAGATGGTGGCACTACATCATTCATTTGTTTTAAATTGTCTATCAACACACATGCATACACACACGAATCCAGGCGGGAGGCCCAGCCAACACAGTGCCTTGATTGAGGAGAAAGAGAAGGGCAGACACCCAGTCTGGGGGTCATATCAGCCACGAGCCCCCATAAGAGCAGCAAACTAAGTCCCAGGCCTATCGATGGAGTAGGGTATCACCCCCACCCGAAAGGCCTTTCTGAGAAGAGCCAGGGACAGCCAGCTGTCGGCAGGAGGAGAATGGAAACAATCACCCAGATTGCGAGAGCCCACAAGTCCACTCTGTCTCCATCATCTGTCCTCAGGCCGAGCACCAAGACCATTGACCCATTGGGCCCCCTCCCAGGCTGTCTGTGAACCTCTGTGAGCCCAGCCCTTACGATGAAGCCCATTGTCTGTCTTTAAAAAGCAA
This sequence comes from Orcinus orca, assembly GCF_937001465.1. Lineage (NCBI taxonomy): Eukaryota > Metazoa > Chordata > Mammalia > Artiodactyla > Delphinidae > Orcinus > Orcinus orca. Next base: position 155,301,676 of record NC_064560.1, on the reverse strand, counting down.
TAGTAGGGACTTCCCTGGCAGTCCAGTGGTTAAGCCTGCGCTTCCACTGCAGGGAGCACAGGTTTGATCCCTGGTCGGGGAACTAAGATCCCACATGCCAGGCAACGGGGCCAGAAAAAAAAAAGCAATAGTAATGGATAAACATCATATTTAATCTGTGGTCCATCCAGACAATGGAATATTATTCAGAGATTAAAAGAAATGATCTATCAAGTCATGAAAATACATGGAAGAAACTTAAATGCATGTTGCTAAGTGAAAGAAGCCAGTCTGAAAAGGCTACAGATTGTCTGATTCCAAATATATGATATTCTGGAAAAGGCAACACTATGGAGACAGTAAAAATATCAGTGGTCACCAGGGGTTAGCAGGGAGAGAGGGATGAATAGACAGAGCACAGATAATTTTTAGGGTAGTGAAACTATTCTATATGATACTGTAAGGGTGGGTACGTTTGCCAAGCAAATATACGTTTGTCAAAACCTGTAGAATACAACAGCCAGTGAACCTTAATGTAAACACTGGACTCTAGTTAATAATGATGTATCAATATTGGTTCAGTTGTAACAAGCATACCACACTAATGTAAGATGCCAGTAATAAGGGAAATTGTGTGTCTGTATGTATGTCTGTGTGCTGGGATCGGGAGGTCCATGAGAGGTCTCTTTACTTGCAGCTCAATTTTTCTGTAAACCTAACACTGCTCTTTTAAAAAGTCTATTAATTAAATAATGATAACAAAAAATAAATAGTCTATCAAGTTTGCTCACCTCCTTGCTTTGTATTTCCGTTTAGACACACATGCTTTTGAACCATGCCTCTCCCACCTTGCCCTTCATGTAGGATCAAATGGTTATTGCTTTTTATTTTGCTTGTTCGTCCCCTTTTCCTTTTTAACCTTGCTGCTATTGCCTAGAGCCTTTCTCTAATGGGAAAGTTCCTTGATTGATCATTCCTGTCTGTAAAATGGGGATAATGGTACCTACCCTACCTCCTAGGACTTAACAGAAGGCCTGGCATGAAGTGAGCCCTTGGAGATGCTCACTCCTATTCTTAGACATAGCTGTGGAGCAGTGTGCTGTTTGGATTGCTTCTCTAAGCTCTGATCCCTATTAAGCTTTCAGCTGTGCTGTTCTACTTGCTAAAATTGGAAAGGAAATAGGGGACAACTACAGCACATGCACTGAGCCAATCCTACCTTAGGCAAAAGTCCATAAATGCAGATTAAAATCATACTGTGAACTTGTCATTCATCGGTCTTTCCATTTTCTGTGATGGTGTGATATCACAAACTAGTTTGCTATATAAAGCAGACTCAACTTTTTGGTGCTCTTAGTTTTTATAATTAGGAATGTTTGAGTTAATAATAGCCTTTTTCTTCTTTTCAGCATGATCTATGTTTTGGTGAGCTCTTAGAACAACACTCAGAAGAACTGGTCCAGTTAAGTGCATGCAAAAAGCCACCAAACGAAGGGATTCTATCCAGCAAGATCCTGTTTCCAAGAGTAGCCTATGGAATCTGATCAGTTACTTTAAAAAATGACTCCTTATTTTTTAAATGTTTCCACATTTTTTGCTTGTGGAAAGACTGTTTTCATATGTTATACTCGGATAAAGAATTTAAATGGAATTATGTATAAATTAATATAAAATGATACCTCTGGTGTTGACAGGTTTGAACTTGCACTCCTTAAGGAACAGCCATAATCCCTTGAATGACTGCATTAATTATTGACTATCCTTAGTCCATTGGAAGCTTTTGTTTATAGAAGTTGTAGGGCTCATTTTGGTTTTATTGAAATGCCATTTAATTATAAATTAGCTGTAGATATCAGGTGCTTCTGATGAATTGAAAATATATATCTGACCTGTGGAAACTTCATGGGTTTCCTCATCTATCATGTAGGTGATTATATATGGATGCATTAAAAAAATGAGTGGGATTTTTTTCCCTTTGACTTGAAATATTATCCCTGTATATTGCATGAATGAGAGATTTCCCATATTTCCACCAGAGTAATATACTTGCTTTAATTCTTAAGCATAAGTGAACATGATACAAAAATATATGCTGACTTACTTGTGAAGAATGCATTTAAAGCTATTTTAAATGTGTTTTAATTTGTGAGAAATTACTTATTAAGAAATTGGTTATTATACTTAGTGCTCTAATCTGGTGGTAAAGATATTCTTAAGAGTTTGCAAGTACTTTAGATTTTCAAAACTGAATGAGAGAGAACATTGTATAACCGTCCTGCTGTTCCTTTAGTGCAATACAATAAAACTCTGAAATTAAGACTTATTTTCAGTGCATTGTTTTAAAGATTACAAATAGCTATTCTTAAACTTGCTTATTCCAAATAAAGACATATCACTGTCAATTTTTTAAAAAGATAGTAGAGTATTACATTGTTTTTTTAATACCGTGCTTGGATCTAAAAAGGAAGATTTTTAAATGGTTAAGCACATTACCTTCTTTTGTCACTTGACAAGATTCATAAACACTGATGGCACAGCATCATCATTTTTCTTACCAATTAAAAACAATTATTGTGAAACTTAAAATGTTTAAAATATTTTTTTCCTTTTTGAAACAGCATATTTTAAGGTAAAATGACTTATAAGTTTGGTTTTTTTGCTGCTTGTAAGGCAGGTAAAATAATTATGGCTTGCATGTTTCCGTAAGCATTCTTGTGCTTTATTTGGGATGAGGAAGTTAAGGCAATTGAAAATAGTCTTAAGTGGTTCAAAGTTTCTTCAAGGATCAAAGAAAGAAAACCATAGGCAGAAATTCCACATTAATGATCAAGGGAGTTTATGGATGTGTTTGTGGAAGTCTTACTCTAAGTACCCCTTGAATTAGATGCTGTACTGTTTTTTCTCTATTAGTGAAAAAAATGCCTCTCCACCTTTGGGAGAGTGGCTGTTACTGTTTTGAGATTGGGTAATGAGGATGAATATGTTGAAGAAGAGGATGTAGAACCAGAAGAGTGAGGAGAGTCCAACCATTTAATAATGAGAGACGCTTTAAAGACCTTGTCTTTTGTAGTCTGGAGCACGCTTCGAGGGATCATCAGTTCATGTGGTAAATTGTTTACTGAGCCCTTACCAGGCACTGAAGACTCATGATCTGAGTATAAGCAATAATTCAGTTTCTAATCCACCCAGTTGTACCACCTTGCACTCATTTTTCTTTCTTGTTCACGAGAACTTTTGATCATGAGAGACTTGGCCAAGTCTTCTGTACTTCCCATAGGTTTCCTGGGGCAGTTACTTTTGTATTCGTGTCAAAGCATTTTCATGAGCCCTTGCTGTCTCTCAGCAAACACCACTTTCCTTTATAAATGAACATACCTTTAATAATGTATTCCACAATACTCTCCAGGATTAATGCAAGGTTTACTGGTTGTAATTTGTGGAAGCCACCTTCTCATGCTTCAAAAATAAGATATGTAGTCCTTAGCTGATTCCTCAAAGATGACTGACAGTTGAGGTTCACCCATCTCAGTGGTAGATTGTTAGTTCCTAGGCATGTGATTTGGTACCTGGATGCTCTCATAATATCTACTCATCTTTACCTTTTCCAGTGTTTTATGAAATTAAGTCACTTACCAAGAGAAAGCAGAAATATAATATTTGCATTTGACAGTATCCCACTTGTTCTTTCCCTTGCTCTGAGTTTGCTTTGTTCCCCCCATTAATCTGGTTTGGGTGGCCCTAGCCATATTTCTATTTTTCCTGCATGCCCAGCTGAAACATAGTTAGCCTGGCTTTGTAATCCTTTCTAGCTTTAGTCAGACTGCACCCTGTGTAGCCACAGCTGTTTATTTAGGAATTCTTTTTTCCCTTGTTACAATTACTTTTGCTATTGTGTGATTTATCTTTAAGAGCGTTCCAACTCTCTGAAACCATTAGTGTAACACACTGTGGTTTTTATCTGTATCAGCAACTCCTTGCTGTTGGTACAGATTCTCCTGCATTAAAAATCTTACGTAACAAATGTAGTCTGTTTAGCAGTTATTCTGCTTGGTAACAATACTATATCATGCCAACATGTCCTATTAGTGTTAAGGAGGTATGGGGTAGAAACTTGAATGCCTGAATCTGAATTTTATTAATAATGTTTGATGATTTTCACAGTATTTAACTGATAGTACCCACTCCCTATCCCAGGATAGAGGAGAGTTGGGTCACAGGCTGTACATAAACTGCTAATTTGTTTGAAGTTTGAATTACTTTTCATGGGAAGGGGGTAGTGATAGGAAATGACCAGATGATCCACTTTTGAGACATACCAGGTATTACTGAAGCATTTGAGAAGCCTCATGGATTACACCATGAATTGCGAGACCTACCAGTCAAGTTTAGATACCTAGGTAATGGTCTTACACAAAGCAGCAGAGTGCATGGCAGTTTGTAGTATGTGTCTTTTAAAGCCTGTTCAGTATTTTCCAGCTTGAGGACCACTTATGTTAATAGCTCTCATCTTCTCTGCAGATCAACAACATATTTTGAAAATATTTCAGATAATTGCATAGAAAGGAAATGAGATATAGATACACTTTGAAACTAGCAAATTATTTTCCTTGATACAACACTTCTCTTTTCCTCCAATTATATATATTTATGAACAGTGTTCATGGAATATTATTGCCATAGTACTAAGAATGACTTCTGTGGATTTCTTCTTACACCCTGGAGGAGGGGGGCCTTTCATTTCAGGTATGGCTATAGCATAGCAGCATCAAGCCCATTAAAATAATCTATTTAAAAGTTTTCATCTAAGTTACTTATTTAAAATGTGCATCTCTCAATAATCAGTTGTACAGTATAATTGGAAATCAGAAGTTCTGACAGCCGAAATATTTTAAAACACTCTTTTCAAAGGGGAAAGATAGTAATGTCGAATAATTTAAGCTCTTTTGTTCAAACCAGTCATTGGTCAGACCAGCAGCTAATGAGTCTCTGGCACTAGTGTTATAGCTTAGCAGATGGTTCTGAACTAATACTCTGGGGCGATGCTAAGAGAGAAGATGGGGTTCTGTTTCCGGATGTGTTGAATAGCTTTCTTAGAACAATTTTACTTTGATTAAAATTAATGGTTTTAAAGCTAAATGTCTAAAAGGAGTAAACAACTCTGCTGCTTGTTCTGCTTATTTTTGGAAAATAGTATTAACCACCTAAGGTGATCTGGGGGATTGGAGTGAAGGTTTTACCCTACTTTAGTTTCATTGATGCACATTGTGGAAGATGTAGAGAACATCTTGACATGGAAAAGAATGAATAAGTTAACGTTCATTGTACAGTGCTTTCCTAAATTTCTTTGGTTATCATGTTCTTATATTCTGGAGAAGAAAAATGTCTTAAATAATAAATTGATGACTAGGTAGATCTTAAAACTACTAAGGGAAACACAGAATATAGTTAGCCATCTGTGCTCATGGTTTGTTAGATTTGAAATCTAAGTTAACCTTAATGGTGCTGTCCACCATCCAAAGACCTGTACACCATGTACAGCCCTTATGTCGTCCTGCCTTCTTAGAGCTTGCTTGCTTGATTTTGCTTTTGTATATTTAATAAAAACTGTCTCAAATGTTTCCTTGTGTAGTTTGTGGATAACAGTTGAGTTTGTGTTGATTCTATTTCAGCAACTAACTGGCTTGTGTATGACCAGGATTCTAGCTGGTCTCTCTGTCTCCCCTCCCCCATTGTTTTGAGGGCTGTCCTGCAGATTAACCAGAGAAAATGCTTTTCCAAGAATGTTGGAATTACATGTTATTAAACTTAATTGGATAATTATATTTGAGTAGTGACATCCCATGTTTCTTTGTTATGGAATAATTGATGTTTTTCCTTATACCTAGTATTAAAATAGTTTAGTCAAGCATTTTAAATGCGGAACGCTTAACAAGCACTTGTAGTGGAAATTGAGATGCGTGCACTTTGAAAATTCAGTTGATTATTAAAGGATTTGATTAGTCCATGCCAATACTTATCTTCCATTTTCTTAAGTATTCATGAGTAAGCTATATGTTTATATTGGGAGAAAGCTAATATAAGATTTGGTAATATCAATTTCAATGTTTAAAGTTTAATGGAATATTGTGATTTTTAAACTGTATTTGGTTATAATACCAAAATCATGAGGAAGGTCAGTCTATTATTACAGCCTGTACTTTAAAAAAAATAAATAACTTTCTAGCTATAACTTTTGGCATTTATTACCTTGGGTAAGAAATCCCTAGGGATATGCAATTCTCCCACCTTCCTTCATAGTCTTATAAAACCTTAAGTTCTAGAAACACTGTGTATATAAAAGTATTAAAACATTGATTTTATATTATGGTACATGCTGGCTCTCTGGTCTGAAGTTCCCAAACAGCACCAGTAATTGTTTTATTCTCTAATGAAATTAAAGTAGTCCATCAGAGCAAGAAGAATGACAGAGTAAGACTTTGGGTAATTAAATGATTATTTAAAATTAAGGGTTGATGTAGTGAAATTTGCTTTGTCTTGTGTGGAAGTAAGTGCCTCTGACTGTTGGTCACGTTTGTGACTACCAGTAGCCAAGAGAGCCATGGCACTCTGCAGCAGTGAAACCACTGAGGTCTCTTAACTTTGACTCACTGTATGATCCTTGTCTACAAATGACTACTTTTGGTAGCTCAACATGGAATTTAAAGACAAAAAGACATGTTCAGTAGCATAGAGTGAAGTGAAGGAGTGAGAGAACTGGAGACTTAATCTGTAGATAAGTGCTTTTATAAAATAAATGTGGAGGAGGGATTAAATTCATTCTGTGTAGTTCCTAGGGTGAAAAAATGAATGCTGTAAAAACAGAGCAGCTGTCTGAACCAACTGGAAGATTCCAGCAAATGCTGGATAAACACCTGTTGGGATGATCTGGTATTGGGAGGGAGGTGACGAGGTGATTCAAAGGATCCCTCACAATTCTGTATGTCTATGAAGTAGAGAAAACAGTGGGAGAAATTTTCAGAGGAATAGAGGGTAAGAGTTATTTAAATAATTTTAGCATGGCTACTCATACCAATTTTCATATGTATTACTATGTCATATGCTACCCAGTAGTTACTGATGATATGAGGTAAGAGTGTGGTAAAAAATAAAAGTATATTTTTCCATATGCTTTTTTCAGCATTGCCTCCAGGTAAAATATATCAGAGCAGCTAGTGCATTTTTAAAAGGAATATTGTATACCAGTTTTTCTATCTCCTATAAGAGATGAAAGAGACACAATGAAATTTGTCAATAAAAGCTTTAAGAATATCTGCACATATACATCTACATTCATTTCATTCCATTTGATAACAATAGTAGTTTCATTTCAATACGAATGTTAGAGAACTCAAATTTCTGCCATGGTCATATATATATGCTATTTGAAATTCTTTTATCTAGATACAGATCTTGATAGTGAATCTCTCGATGATAGGTGTGCAGCTAGTTTGTCCCGGAACTCATGAAGATAATTATATTGCTGAAAAAAGTAAAGATATATTGAAATACATTGTAGAAAGCTGATTACCAGAGTAGTCATACTAGTCGGAATCGGGAATCAAAAAAATACTTGATAAAAACAGTTCTACATCCTTTTGTGTAAGGAGGTATTTCTATCTTGAGGAAGTTTTATCTTTCAATAAAGCTACATATAGTGTGAAAAACTTGTTTTAAAAATCTCTAAAAATTAGGAGGTAGCATGAAATAACGGCAGTGTTTTCTAAATCTTTAAAATCCTTTCTCCCTTTACTGGCAGGAGGAAGTAAGATTAAAAACACACGAAGATATGCTTTTCGCTAACGCATTTTCCCCTGGGGAGTAAGTACAGGGGAGAGGGCACTTTCTGCAGCAGTTAACAGCAGCGTATTCAAGAAAATCTATTTCTTAATTTACAGAGCCTTAGTTTTCTGCTTTTGGTGATGATAAAATCCATTTGGAACAATTTTCATAGTAGATAATATTAAAATAAAATCACTGATCTTAACAGATAAGCAAAATAAAATCTTTAAATAATTCATTTGGAGTTTTAATAGCTGCCCAGAGGATATTCTCACTCTGCCAAGAATCTCATTTTGTATTACTATTCAGAAATTGAAATTGCATACTGCTAACTTACATCAGCACAGAGATGGAAAAAGCACGTTTGCCCCAGAATGCTGAGGTGATAATTAATATGGGCATAATTCTCTCTACGATTAAAGATGTGAAACATGCATATACATATGTTTGACCATGTATTTTGTTTTGTGTCAAACAGACACTTGGGAACATGTTGATAATAAAGATAATAAAGGGAGCTGCTTCTCTGTTTTCAGAACCTGCTCCTCAGGCTTCGTCCTAAAGTTGAGACTGGGTAATTGGGAAAGGAAGGCAAGTTAGCTTTACAGATCTACAAATCAATAATATCCTTGGGGCTTTGCCACTGCAGTGTTTTGGTGTTAAATAGAAAGTTAATGTGAAAGATGTCACTTAGGTTATCCACAGCAAAGGGTAATTAGCATGGTTTTACTTTTTTTTTCTATTATAGTCATTCGTCTATCTTTGTTAATTGTTTTGGTGATACAGTAATAGGATCTCCATGAGATCTTTTTGGTCAAAAATATACCCAGGAAACTACCAAGTTTATAGTAACTGCCTCATTTTTCCAGGTGAGAGGATCCATTCCCAGAACAGAATGGGCAAAAACTGAACAGTAGTGGATCTTGAAAGAGTAAACTGGAAAGTTCAAATTTTTCATTATTTTGTTTGAAAAACTGAACTTTTTCAGACATCCAGGTTATATTTAAATGTAAATTTTTAAAAAGTCAAAATATAAACAGGTGATACATGAATAATAAAGTGCTTTGGATTTTCATTACCCTTTTGGTGAGGTGTTACACTGTGACGGTCTGCCCCTGACCACAGCCTCACGAGAACGGTCACCCTCCTTACCTTTATGGTCTGTATTGCTCCAGAGCCTCTCAGGTCCCTCAGGCTGTCGATGGCTTGCTGCGGCGATATCGTGTCAGACAGGTATAGGAGGAGACAAGCGGCTACTAAATAGAACACGAGACAAAAATTGTGTACTACGTGTAATATATATTCTTATAGTATATTATAAATTAATGATATGCTTATACTTCAGACTTCTGTTTGTGCAGAAGACTGAGTTTGGGAAATGAATTAAAAGACTGAGGACTTCTAGTATGTGTTTTTGACAAATTATGGTTTTAAATGACTGTGGTTGGATTAAAATTTAACACTGGCTTCATTCTTTTTAAACAGCTTTATTGAGTTATTATAATTCACATCCCATACAATTCATTCATTTAAAGTGCACAATTTAGTGGATTTTAGTGTATTCGCAGTTAAATGCAGCCGCCACCACAGTCAGTTTTAGAACATTTTCATCACCTCAGAAAGAAACCCTGTATACTTTTGTTATCATCCCTCTATCACCCATCACCCCTCCCCTAAGCAACCACTAATTTACTTTGTCTTTATGGATTTGCCTGCTCCAGACATTTCATGTATATGGAATCATACGTGGTCTTTCGCGACTAGCTCCTTTCACTTAGCATAATGTGTTCGAGATTCGTACATATTGTGGCACATATCAGTACGTCATTCCTTTTTATGGGTGAATAATATTCCATTGTATGGCTATACATTTTGTTTATCCATTTGTCAGCTGATGGACATTTAGGTTGTTTCCATTTTTTGGCTATTATGAATAATGTGGCTATGAGTGTTAGTGCACAGGTTTTGTCTGGACCTGTTTTCATTTCTTTGGGGTATATGCCTAGGAGTGAAATTGCTGGGTCGTATGGTCACTCTGTGTGTAACTGTTTGAGGAAGTACTGCCTGGCTGTTTTCCAAAGCAGCTGCACCTTTTTCACTCCCACCAGCAGTGTATTTAGGTTCCAGTTTCTCTACATCCTCTCCAAAGCTTGTTCTCCATTTTTTGGATAACAGCCATCCTAATGGGTGTTAGGTGGTATCTCACTGTGGTTTTGATTTGCATTTCTCTGAGGACTTAGATGTTGAGCATTTTTCCATGCGCTTATTGGTCATTTGTATATTTTGTTTGGAGAAATGTCTATTCATATCCTTTGCCCATTTTTAGATTTTTTAATTGTCTTTTTACTATTGAGTTGTAAGAGTTCTTTATATAGTCTGGGTAAGTCCTTTATCAGATATATGGTTTTGCAAATTTTTTTTTCCCATTCTGTGGGTTGTCTTTTCATTTTGATAATGTCTTTGAAACACAAAACTTTGTAATTTTGATATTGTCCAACACTAAAAGGAATAACTGTTACTCCCACTGTGGTATTTCATTAGCTGTTTCCCCCCCCAATACATTTTTTAAAAGTTTATATATAACCTTGTTTTTATGCTTATATTACCCATGGATATTATTTAGAAGTTACTGTCAATATCTTAACACCTGCAAAGGGAGAACATTAGAAAACAAAACAAAACACAAGAATGCAGGTGCTAAGACCTGTAAATTATGTTTTATAGAATCCTCCAAAACAATGCTGAAAATACCTCTGACTCCCACCCAGGCTTTCTCGGGAACACCAAATTTAGGGCTTTAAATAATCCTTTGGGTCTTAGCAGATATATATTGTGTTTCGTCTCATTTTCATACAAAGTGAGCATATGGCCCAGAAACACGAGTTTTCGTACTTCGAGGTAAAAAAACAACAACTGAATAATAGAAATATATTTCTTACCAAGACAGGATCTCCCAAGTCCTCCATAACAGCTGAAAGGGAAGTACAGTTTTGAAGTTTGTACATTTTCATTCCATCCCAACAATTACAACCGGAGACTTGCTCTTTCTGCCTTCTATTTCTACTCTAATGCCTAGCACAGTGCCTTGTACCCAGAGATTAATAAATATTTTTGAATAAATCAATCAAGAGCAAAGTGTGCTTATTTGTTTGTTGGGAGGTATTCCGTACACCTATAAGGGACAAAGAAGGCAGGGCCTTTTTATTGACCTCTTTAAACATCTGAGGAGTGGAACGTGTTACTAAACTGATAGAAATCAGACTACTTTTACCAACTGCCACTTAATTTTTCTCTAAACAAAACCTTAGTGGTTATGGGACAGGTCCGTATGATAATTCTTCATTCATCTAGAAAGAGTAAAGAGGCAGTGTATCCTAGAGGTTTAAAGCCTGGGCTCTGGAGCCCCACCGCCTGGGGTTGAATCCTGAATCTGTCACTTATTAGATGTGTGAACCTAAGTTATTTAACCTCTCTGGGCCTCAGCCTTTTCACCTATAAGATGGGGCCGGCAACAGTACCTATGTCACAGTGAGGGCTGAAAGAGAGAACATTTGTAAAGCTCACAACAGAGCTTGGCACAGAGTAAGAGGTAAATGAACGTTAGCTGCTATTACGTAGCATTGTGAAGAAATGAGCAGTTCTGTATAACTGGATTTTCTAGAAAAACAAGGACTGATTCTTAAGCAATAAAACCATTCACTTTAATCAGTTTCAAAGATCCTAAAAAAGTGCATTCCATACTTCCTAACTTTCTCAGAGGGTGTACTGATCCTAATTTAGTGCTGACAACTCATCATGAGCATCAGTTACTGTGGTGTATTTGTAGATGGTATGTAGATACATGTCTTGTGATAGGATGTGAAACAGAGGACCAAACAGGTACTGACCCCTGTATAACTGATGAACTTGCTTTCTACAAAGTGTCCCAGCTGTAGGCCTGTTTCAGAGATGAGGCTCTACTGTATAAAGGTAGAGAGAGGTAGAGCATTTTAGTGGCTTTCTGCGAGATTAAGATGTACCACTTTTGGTACTTCCCTGGTGGCGCAGTGGTTGAGAATCCGCCTGCCAATGCAGGGGACGCAGGTTCGAGCCCTGGCCCGGGAAGATCCCACATGGCGCGAAGCAACTAAGCCTGTGCAGCACAACTACTGAGCCTGCGCTCTAGAGCCCGCGAGCCACAACTACTGAAGCCTGCGCGCTTAGAGCTCGTGCTCCGCAACAACAGAAGCCACCGCAATGAGAAGCCCCGCACCGCAACGAAGAGTAGCCCCCGCTCACCAAAACTAGAGAAACCCCACGCACAGCAATGAAGACCCAACGCAGCCAAAAAAAGAAAAGAAAAAAGAAAAAGATTACTTTATATCTTGCTAGCTTTATCTTTACTCCCGTTTGATTGATTCCTACTCATCCTTCAAAACCTAGCTCAAATTTCAACTTCTGAAATGCCTCTGTGCCCCCATAGAAACCACTGCCATCCTGTGTACTGCCTCGTATACACCTGTTTTGAGTATTATTACACTTACATGATAGTGGTGTTGGCTGTGGGTCCCTTGAGAGTGGCGACTGTGTCTAGAGTGTGTGTTTTATATTCACAATGTTTCATACACAGTAGGTGCTATGGGTTGAACTGTGCCCCCCCGCAAAAGACATGTTGTACCTAATTTCTGGTACTGTGCATGTGACCTTATTTGAAAATAGGGTCTTTGCAGATATAATCAAGTTAAGATGAGGTCATTAGGGTGGGTCCTAATCCAATATGACTGGTGTCCTTATAATAGGAAACACCATATGAAAACACAGACGCACAGGGAGAATCATGTGATGACAGAGGCAGAGGGGAGTGATGCAGCCATGAGCCAAAGAATGCCACGGATTGCCGGCCACCACCAGAAGCTAGGAAAAAGTGAGGAAGGACTCTATCCACGGTTTCTGACTGAAGATAGCCCTGCTGACACCTTGATTTTGGACTTCTAGCCACTAGAACTGGGTGGGAATAAACTTCTGTTTTTTAAGTGACCCGGTCTGTGGTCCTTTGTTACAACAGCCGCAGGAAATGATGTAACAAAATAGGCGAGCAGTGTTCACTGACTTTATAAAGGAACAAAAATGTCCAGGGAGGACAGACAACAGAACAGGGAAAAAAATGTACCAGACCCTGTTTCTGAGGGATAAACTCTAGAGCTGTTTAGCAGTGTGAGCACCCAAAGATAGCAGAAAGGATAGAAAATCATCTTTGTCCAAACAAACATTAGTCGCTGTAGGGACACCTTTGAAAGCTCTAGGACAATGAAAATTTCCAGTCATCAGATGCTTTATTTTATGGGAGCCTGAAGCATTTGACATATGCAAGATTGCCCATCCACCTTTCCATTCTGTTTGTATTCAAACACCAGAGCATTTGGTTTGCTAGAACTTGCTAGAGTAGATTTTGTTAAGCTTTTCTAAACTGAGCTAGTTTGATCTCTGGTAATCTTTCAGTAGAGGCTGCTTTCAAAGATGTGTTTGAAAAAAAATCTCAGAATTGGTTTGAAAATGGGTTCAAAACCTGTAAAGTATTTTTCACTGGCTCCATCTAACCACCTAATGCTATTTTACTTAGAGTTATCAGAAAATGTAGCACAGGCAACTATTTATTCTAAAATTTTGCTTCTACAATTAGTACTAGATGAGAGATGATGTGTTTCTATAAAGTTTGGAAACTGTAGGATGTAGGATGGCTTCTAGTTCTTCTTTCCCTACTTTGCAGGTGATAGTTCTCTATATCAGAGTTTAGTTTGGTCACAAACAGATATGTGTCCCCTTGTACTGGTTGGTTTGCTTTCAGAACATGAGCTACTGGCATGAAGCCCTGGGGCTCTTGGTCTAAGGAGAGAGAAGCTGGCTGGGCTTGCCCTTCTCCAAGGTGCCTGAGACTACTGAGTTATTTGGTATAGTCTGTATACTTTCTAGCTCAAAGCAATGACCTTAGAGCTTTTGAGGTATTACACTACTTAATGCTCTATCTTGCTCCAGAAAGGATTAAGATTAGGATGCAAAAAAACAAACAAAGAAACATCCCCAAAATCGAAAAAACAAAAAAAAACCCAATAAGCACAAAGACCTATGTTTAGTAAATGATGAGTTCTCTTTGCTCTTCACAAATACCTCCTCACATATTAGAATAAGTCTATAGTTTTCTCCTTGTGGCTGGCTCCCCTCTGCTCTGTGGGTCTCACTTCTGGTATAACTAATGTTCCTTTCCACGGTACCACTTAGCGTCTTTCCAATGCTACTGTCTACTGCTGATTGTCACTTTCTTCTTCCTTTCTCCAAGCTACTTTTTTCTTTTCTTCCCATTTTTTTCCCCTTAATCCATTTTCTTTTGTTTTAAACTTTCATACCAGCAGCTTATTTACAGCCACTGACAAACGATGAGAGTCCCTCTTTCATTCAGGTAGCAAATTCATATCATCAAATACAATTTTCAAGTCCTGTTTTTAGGATTGCTCATTGCTTAGGGGTAATTCCTTTGCTAATTTTTTAAAAATGGACTTTCTTGCTGTTGGAAGAAACTAAACAACTGAAAGGCCGACCAGTAGGTATGGTGTTACATAACAGGAATGATGCCCTCACCTTTTTGGGAAGGAGAGGGTCCCAAAATCATGAGTAAAGGTCTAAGACAAAAGGAAAGAAAGCAAAAAAAAAAAAGCCTGTTACCCTATCCTAAACATTTCCTAATCTACTCATCTATTGTCCTTACTCTTCAAAAGTAATAATGGCAAATATCTGAGTGCTTGCTCTGTGCCAGGCATGGTGCTAGTACTTTTCATGTTTTATCTCCTTTTGATCCTTGCAACAAACTATAAGGTAGGTAATAACTGCATACGGATGCAATAATTTGAGAAATCATTTTGACTGGGACATTTTTCATGTAATATATGGAGAAAAGGAAAACATACTGTATTAAGGTTTTTCGGTTATTTTTAAGGCAGATTTCAAGCTCCTCCATTATGTCACAGCAGCTGGCTATGTCAGGAGTCCCTCCATCTGGAATCGGATGATGATGAGTGATAATTCCATACTGATGGTAGAGGCCCACAAGGTTTGGAACTCTATATTTTGACAGTTCCCCTCTGGTGCAGAAAACAAATATGTCTTGTATACCATAGCTCTTTAGTTCTTCTGCCAATAGACCAAGATACACAAAGACACACATGGACAAAACATTACAAATTTAAATACAGTCGGGAGGGAAAATATGGAGTTAAGTTCCTTAAGCCAAACAAACTAAGTAAATAACAAGTGATAACCTTTGAAGTGCTCATTGATAATCTAAAACAATACTGATCTGTCTTCAAACTAGGGTAAGAACCAAGTCACTAAGCACAAAATAGTAATTAGAAACATCTGAACCAAAAGGTTATTAAAATGAAACCTGACTTTATAAGTCAAAATGTTTTTTTACTGGATTGTAAGACATCCATTATATTGCTGTTTTGAAAAAAAATTTTTTTTACAATAAATACTGCTTTAAAATAAATTGTAAAAACACCTACTATTTCAAAATAAGAAGGAATGATAGCACATTTTTTCCCATTTTCTTCTCACCAAATCAATGGTGTTTGCTGTGTACAAGTCTCTGTTATTTTGTTTTAGCCTAAGCACTGTATATAAAATCTCCAGCATAGCCATGGTGCCAGAGCTCTTGTATCCTCACCTATATTTGCACTGTACCACACCATCATGTATTTAATTTTAGGGACTAGGTTTCTAGGAAATAAAGCATTAGCTGTATGAAAATTATGTGACTTAGCGAATTTCAGTATAATGATATGAACCAAACGAGAGTACTGCAGGCCATTCTGTTCACTGGAGCTTCCTTAGGGCAATATTCACTACAGGGCATTTGGTTCATAATGAATAATTCTGACTCATCTGGTTCCCCTTTTTCTCTCCCCACCCACTAAATCCTAGGACATTTAGCTCTTTAAGTACAAAGTACTTTTTATCATGAAACTCTAAACCTGTACTTGAAATATGGCTAGTCCAAATTGAGATGTATTGTAAATGTAAAATACGTATCTGATTTCAAAGACCAAGTACCAAAAAACTCATATCTCAATAATTTGTTTTATACTTAAAACCCACTGAAATGATACTATTTAGCCTATATGAGGTTAAATCAAGTATATTACTAAAATTAATTTTACCCGTTTTTACTTTTTTAATGTGGCCCCTAGAAAATGTCAAAAGTACATATATGGCCTCTATTTGTGGCTCCCAATATGTTTCTGTTGGACAGTGCTCCTCTAGATAATACTATTAAGCTTTTGTACTTGTAAAAGGGTTTAACTTGTAGTTGACATCCGTAACCATTTTTAAGAGAGTAGGTAAATTTCCCATTTGCCTCTTGCACGCATTGAATAATTTCTATTATACAGTAGATTTCAACTTTCCCAGAAAGGACTCTGAGGACGGACACAGGAAGTGCTGCCAGGAGAGTCTAGGCCTCCCCCTTCAGACACTGTCATCTGTTTTGTATACTGGATTCCATTTAAGATTTCATTGGAAGAAAAAAAGGTTTGGTAAAAAATTGGAAACTCCTTTTACAGAAGAGACTAAATGAATAGGGCTTTCCAAAATGTGCAAGACTGGTTCTTGAACCAATGATTTCAATGATATTTTGCTTATAACTGAGTGTTCTCCAAATGGAAATTTCCTACCATGGTGGGTATCTCTAGAGCAGAAAATCTTTACAAATACTGCAAGGGTCAACTAATCTATTAGTCTTTTCTGGTAGGTAAATTAAAGAAAGTATATTAGCAAATTGATATTCTAGGATAACTAGGACAGAATTTTAGGTTTATAAAATCTATAGTGGTCAGAATCAAACAATATATACATTTTTGTATTGGTTTATTATTAGGACATTGGTAGGACTATCAGGCTTTAGATATTCCAGGCCAACCAGAATAAATTATTTTGGAAGTCTAAATTTGTTAGTATCGTACAATATATAAATTCCAAATTGGGACAGATTATCGGGATATTTGTAGCATTATTAGACTTGAGGCTAAGAGCATCCTTGGGCATGTAGAGATCAGACCCTATTCCATCTTTTCCACCTAGACACTGGTTCTGTAAATTTTCTATGTGGGATGGACAATTTCAATACTACCTCTGGGTTCCCAGCTCAGGCTTAATTTCCAGTATCACAGTCAAGTCTGCAAAGAACAGTATGTTCAAAGATCTGGGCAGGGCTTCCCTGGTGGCGCAGTGGTTGGGCGTCCGCCTGCCGACGCAGGGGACGCGGGTTCGTGCCCCGGTCCGGGAGGATCCCACATGCCGCGGAGCGGCTGGGCCCGTGAGCCATGGCCGCTGAGCCTGCGCGTCTGGATGACTGTGCTCTGCAACTGGAGAGGCCACAGCAGTGAGGGGCCCGCATACCGCAAAAAAAAAAAAAAAAAAAAAAAAAAAAAGATCTGGGCAGTGCAATGTCAGCTTTCTATTTACATACTTTTCCCCCTCCAACTTATACATTATAACTCAAATGCAGTTTTTATGTATAGAACTACAAACATCAGTGAAAAGCAACACTATGTTTAGTAAATGATGAGTCTTCTTTGCCCTTCACAAATACCTATTCACATATTAGAATAAGTCTATAACTTGAAACTTTATGAAATACCAAACATTTTTTTTGGAAAATTCAGGAGAGACTACAGTTTGTTCTTTTTGACAAAGATTTTTAGTATTATTTTTTAAGAACCTATTAAGATGGTTCTGTCATATTACACCTACCTGTATCTTTTTGGATATTTCTTCTAACACCTTTAAATTTACAACCTGTAAGTAGTAACAAGGCAAGTGCAAGAGTCAGTTTCTGGTCATAAATAACAAGTATATTAAACACATATATAGCTACTGTAGAAAGTCATTACACATGATCATTTATATGCTTCAATTCCATTCTGAATGAGAATTTAAATTTCTTATATTCTTAGGAATATAATTCCAGGGATTCACAGATCCCAGCTGAAGGAACTCTTAATCCAAGGATTCTTTATTCTGTGTCCTTTCTGTAACAGGTACCTGGCTGTAGTCCTTAGCCTCACATTGTACCCCTGTGTTACATTTTATAAGATAGGCAAATCAGAAATGTAGAACTGTGAATGTGGATGTGGAAGGGTTGAAGAGTGGGTCTATGTTCCTTTATCTGTAGCCCACCAAGAGGGTTTCTAGAACTGAGTTCCTATGCTGATAGTCTGTGAAATTCTCTTACTGCTCAGTACAGAGAATTCTATAAAAAATAATTTCTAATACATCAATAGTGTCACCTACCTGGAAGAGCACATAAACCAAGAAATTGAGAACAGTTCACTCGTGACAGGGGTAGCCTGAAAGGAATAAAACTTTGTCAAGTTTAGTTCAATTTAAAGTTATAGATGGACATTTATACAAACGTGTGTGCCTGCCACTAAATGAAGGTGTTTTAAAGTTTTACAGCAGTCACAAAACAAAAATTCATAGTTAAATATCAATGTATTGGTCACAAAAAGGCTTAGAAAGACTAAGAGTTTTAAAATAGGAACTTATCATTTGCTTTGTTGCAATTTAAGTCTTAAAAGTGGCAAGCTAATTTAAACTAACTTAAAGATAGTAATGCCTAGGTTGCTTACAGCTAGTATAAAGTGTACTTAAGTTATCCTGTGGTTTGTTACCTGAGATATTTTGCGTTAGTAACCTTAGGAAATAAGCTGGAAAATGACCATCTGACGATTTCATCTTCAGCATTCATTCAAAATTACTATTTTAAGATTTCTTTATAGGACTTCCTTAAACAGATACAATTTCATAGAATAAAAACCACTGGCTACCTATTCTTTGTTGTAATGGATTTTGGTTAAAATGAAATAATTTCAAGAAATCCTATTCCCAGTTTGCAGTGCCTGCGGACAAAGCGGGCAGAGGCTCACCTTGTCTGCAAAACAGAAGATGAATTTAGAGGAAAATATGGAGCATTGTATAAATACCACCTGACTTTGAAAATTAGATGAGTTTTTGAGTTTGAAGGCGGCTTAGAAGGGGAAATGAAAGTTAATTGCTATTTGATGGCAGAACAAAAGAACTATAGGGACAACACTTTTTTTCTCTTCCTACAGCAGGGTCAGTGCTTGAAGAGAGAGATTATTACACTTGCAGCGATTGTAGAGAATCTGCTGTAACCGTAAGTCACTGCCAAAATTCAGAAGTTGATTTTATATAAAAACATTTGTTTTTGTTATTGTATCTATGGTGATGTGGCTTTTATCTTAAACAGGGTCTGCTGATAGATGCATTATTGTGGCAAGTAGTTCTAGGACTGGAATAAATGATAACATAGGATATCTCATCCTATGTTTGGTACACTATTCTTTTGTCGTAAAAGAATAAGAAGGTTTTGGTACTAAATGGGAGCTCATTCAAATCTTAACTCCTTGTTTCTACTATGGTTTTCTCAATGTATAAGGAACTCCCACCACTCCCCTTACCCCCCCCAAAAAAAAGCTTTATTCTACCATAGATAAGAAAGATAAGAATTATATAATCAGCAGAAGAGAATCATTTTCAATATGCAGACTAAATTCTACAAAGATTATTATGTACACATCAAATATTTTAGCTCATCATTGATCAGAAAGGTTAACATACCATGATATCTGAATTGGAGTCTGTTCGTCTTCAATAGGCTCTTCGTCTGATGAGTCAAACTCACTTGTTTGCAATGAACTAGGCTTCAAAAGAAATCAGTTATGTTAAATAACTTTAAAGAATATTTACATATAGTTTTAGTATAGCTGATCCTTGCTTAAAGACAAACTGATGCATATTTGCAATTTACTCAAACCTGGAATATCAGAGAGATCAGCGATATCAATAATAAGCTATTGCTGTTTACTGTCCTATTAATAATTACAGCCCCATGTAGTGGTAAGAGTGTTGGATTGGGAACCAAGAAACCTGTCTTCTGGTCCTGGCTCTGCCACTTACTGTATAAACTTGGACAAGCGATGTCAGTTTCTACTGGATCTCAGTTTTCCAAAACTATAAAGTGAGATTTATTCATTCATTCATTCACAAACATTTCTTGGACACCTTCATTTGCCAAGCTCTGGAGATGCAAAGATCCATAAAATAAACAGCCTGCCTTCAGTATAATTGGAGAGACAATGTGTAAATAGATTCAAAAAAGTTAGAAGTGCTAAAATGGCACTATGCCCTTCAGAGCAGGCAAGGGAGTGACTGACTGCTTAGGCAGCTGGAGAAAGCTTCACAGAGGAGAGATCCATTAGTTGGGTTTTGATGGATGAGCAGGAGGTTTTTAAGCAGATAGAGAAGTTAAGGCAATTAAGGCAAAAAGAGAAAGGGCTTTGTACAGTATATTCCCTTGGTGTCCGTGGGGGGTGGGGGGGATTGGTTGGTTCCAGGACCTCTCCCCCCACTGCGGGTTCCAAAATTCCCAGATGCTCAACTCCCTTACATAAAACGGACCAACATGGGACAGCTGGTCCTCTGCATCCACGGACACCGAGAGCTGACTGTATCCAGGAACTGTGACATCAGAGCAGAGAAGAGGAAGCTAAAGAAGTAGTTTTCTCTACCCCATTTCTCAATAAATAACCCCCAAACAGCCTAGCAATTTGGTTGGTGGGTGGGTGGGAGTACAGGTGGAATAACATGTCCCTAACTTTGTGAATCACTGGACTAGAGAGACTGAGATGAACTTTGTGTGCTGATCTAAGGAGTTGAAAATCACATGGGAAGCATTTCTACATGGAAGATGTGTTATAGGACCAATAAAAAACACACCTTTCTTCTACTTCCTAGTTGGAACCAACTGAGGGATGAGACACTGGAGAGGCAAATGGAGATCAATATATCAGTTTTATTACTGACTGTGAGGTGGAGGATGGAGGATGTGGCTTTAAAGCTGAGGTCAAGTGGGCTTGTCAATTCTTCACTCCAGAATTGGACTTATCCACCCAGGCACAGGCAGTGATGGACAACCCGTGGCTCCCCTGTGGCAGAGAGCACCCCAGATAGTACTCTCTGCAAAGAGAAGGGAAGGAACACAGCTACTTGTGTTCAGTTCCTCCCAAACTCAGGGATCAGATCACTCACTCTTCCCCTTCTGGGGACAAGTGTAGAAAAGAGGCCAGGAGTGAAGGAGAGCTGATGTCCCTCCACATGGAAATATGGGGATTAGCAAGTGTAACTGCCTAATGTCTTTTCTAGCTCTGAAGCTATATTCTATTCTATAATGGTCTTATTTGTAACTACCAGATCACTTTACAGAGCCAATTTAGGCCATGGATTTGAGTTTCTTTGGATCTATCCGTGTTATTATTATCAACTCAACTCAAATGGAGCCCCTTCAACAGGTTGTTAGCTGTGTTGGTAGGTGATGTGAGTCAGGTGGGGCTTCAGATCCTTAAGCCTGTTTTTTCTTTCTTTAAGGCAGTTTTGATGATTCAAGAGTTTCAGTTTGCGTGGCCCATTCACTCAGGCTCTCCCAGCCAGCTTTACAAATCCTAACAGAGTTGGATGTTTCCGCTTCCCCAAGCCCAGAGATTCTTAACTCCAGGGAAAGGGACGCAGTGCCAGGTGGCCCCGTGGAATGGTGGCCGTGGTGACACACCCACAAGCTGGAGGGGTGTTAATCATCTTCCAGGAAGTTTTCCCCGTCCGCGGAGAGGACTGCTCCCCAGGGGGCCCAGGGCATCCCAGGATATGCTTTGGGGCTGGGGTATCAGGCTGAATGATGCACGGAGACACTTAAGCTCTCTATGCCTCAGTTCCTTCGTAAAAGGGGGCTCAGCCCTCTCTGGCAGGGCTGTCGTGAGGCTTAGGAGACCCTGCATGCGACAGCTCACAGCCCACAACAGGCGCACAGCGAATGTCTGTCTTCCCCTCGCCCGCCTCCGACCCTATTCCTTCGCTGCCATCCTTCTTGCAGGTTCCGGGAAGCGCCACCTCCCCTTCCCTGGACGGTTACTGCGCGAGTCGTGTTGCGACCAGGCTGGGGCTGTCCCCGGGCTCAATAAATCGCATCGGGGCCGCTCCCATCCCTGCCGCTCGGTTCCTCCAATCCCCGTCCCCACTCACCGGCTTCATAGCTGGCCGCCAGACAACCAGACCGGCCTCCTCCTACCTCGGGCAGCACCAGCGTTTCAACCTCCGCCCCGCGCCCTCTGCCCCTCAGCTCAGCTCACTGGTTCATCCTTCTGTGAGGTGGGGCGAGGCTTCTTCTTGGAACCAATCGGACACTCCCCCTGTTTCTTACTCCGCCCCCGGTGCCCAGGCTCGACCTCTAACCGCTCATTGGTTCCTACGGGGCCTTTGAAACACGCGCCGGAGGAGGACCCTGCTGAGTGTTGATTGGCTGGGAGGGCGCCCTCCTCCCCCCGGTTGGGAGCGGGGTGGGGCGGGGAGAGGGGCGGAGCGATATCTTCCGAAGGCCGCCACAACGCTGTGGGGATGTTGGAAAGCGGTACTTTCTTGAGGCAGGATCCGAAGTGGTACCAGGGTAGGGAATTTTGTTTGTTCTTTTAAATTATTTTTTAAGGGCATGATGGGAAGCATTGACCTGGAGCATCTTGTGAAAACACACCACATCCTGTAGACTTTATAATTGTGGTCATATCTAGTCATATAAATATTATGGAAACCGCCAAAAATCCAGAATATAAGCATACCTTATCAAACATAGTATGTTTGATATCTTATATTCCTTACCATTTCAGGATATATACAGGTTGGTATGTAGATCAACCTTCCTGTTAACAAAATATCAATGAAATAGTATGTTATGAAGAGGAGATAAAGTCTCCAGATGGTTTTAAGTGCCAGTTTCTAAGTAATTGGCTATTATCTTAAAAAAATATGTTTGATTATTCTCTCCCCCATTCTCCAGTCCCCATTTAGCTGGCCATGGGGAAGAAGGTCACCTGGAGCAATATTACCTGCTGATCTGACAAAAATATGCAGCGCTTTCAGCTCCCTGACTCATGTTGTGGAAACCAGTGGATAGAGAGCTAATGGGAAGAATTCTTTAGCAAAGAAGATAGCACAGTTTGACTTAGAGACTGTATTAGTCAGGGTTCTCCAGAGAAAAGAACCAATAGGATATGTACATGAAGAGATTTATTTTAAGCTTGGCAAGTCAAAAGCTGATAGGGGAGACTAGGTGGGGCTGGAGACTCAGGAAAAAGTTGTAGGTGGAGTTCAAAGGCAATCTGCTCTAGAACCAGGAATACCTGATATTGCAGGTGAAGTCCAAAGGCCATCTGCTCCAAAATGCCCGCTTGCCTTTTTGTTCAGGCCTTCAATTGATTCAATCAGGACCACCCACATTATAGAGGGGAGTCTGCTTTCCTCAAAGTCCACCAACTGAAATGTTAATCTCCTCCAAAAACACCCTCACAGAAACATCTAGAATACATTTTGAGCAAATATCTGGGCACCATAGCCCAGCTAAGTTTGCACATAAAATTAGCCATCAGACAGGTCCAATCATCATTGAACTTGATTCATTAATTTATTCAGAAAATATTTATGAGCATCATCTGTGTCCTAGGTACTATTCAAGGTGCAAGGAATATCTGAGTGAACTAAACAAAGTCCCTGCCTTTATGGGGCTCACATGCTGCTGGGGGAGACTGTCAGGTAGTGATATGTGCTGTGAAGAAAAATTAAAACAAGTGGAGTCTGATGAGGATGCTATTCTAGATGGAAGTCAGGGAAGGCATCTTTGAGCTGTCACTTGAGAAACACCCAAATGAAGAGAGCGAGTGAACCATTTGAATAGTTAGAGGAAGAGTTTTCAGTCTGCCTGAAGAGTAAGGAGGTGCAAAGCCCCTGGGGTGGGAATGTGCTAGGTGTGTTCAAGGAACAGCAGAGAGGCCAGTATGGGAGAAGCTGATTGAGTGAGGCTGAGAGAGGTAGGCAATGAAGCAGGGCCTTGTGGGAGGCTTAAGAGCCTCTTTTCTGAAGCATTGAGAGAGGGTCCAAGGAAAGACTGGAAAATTAATTAATTAATTTTTGGCTGCATTGGGTCTTCGTTGCTATGCACGGGCTTCTCATTGCAGTGGCTTCTCTTGTTGCGGAGCACGGGCTCTAGGCACGCAGGCTTCAGTAGTTGTGGCAGGAGGGCTCAGTAGTTGTGGCTCGCGGGCCCTAGAGTGCAGGCTCAGTAGTTGGGGTGCAGGGGTTTGGTTGCTCCGCAGCATGTGGGATCTTCCGGACCAGGGCTTGAACCCGTGTCCCCTGCATTGGCAGGAGGATTCTTAACCACTGTGCCACCAGGGAAGTCCCCTGATTGTTTAAGTATTATCTGTGGCTACTTTTGCGTTACGGTGGTAGAGTTGAGTAGTTGCAGCAGGGACTGTATGGACTGCAAAACCTAAAATATTTACTCTCTGGTCCTTTACAGAAAAAGTTTGCCCACCCCTGTGATATAGTCTGTGAGAGAAATGTATATTTCTTCTAGTAACATGATTTTAACTCTGTTTCTTGCAAAGGAAGAATCCTGGCCTTATTATGCTAAAACATTCTCCTCTGCTTGGCTTGGTCCCTTCATTATGGGGGTCCCACATAAACTGACAAGGGCTATGGCTGAACTATCTGGTTAAATGGCATCATAGTAACCTAGTTTTTCTCTAATCCCCAAGATTCTCCCTGGAGAGGAGGAGTGGGGGCTGAAGTTCAGCCTGCCACACCTGTAGTCTTCAGTTAATTTTTTGGTGTGTGACTCACGGCTGTTAACAGAAATGTGTGTGGTCAAAACAATGTGGAGGATTTATCCAAACCATCAGAGGGAAAAGTGTTAACATATGTTCACAGACAGATGAGTATCTTTAGAAATGCTCAAAGAGAAACGAAACATGATTGCCATCAGAGGTTGTACTTGGATGTATGTTTTACAAATAGATCCATATTTTAAAAATATTTTAATATGAATGCTAATGGATTTGACATGTGTGTTAGGGAGAGAACACTGGAATCTTAGAGTTGACTGCAACTTGGAGAGATCATACCTCCCCATTCGTGACATGCCAAGTTTAAAAATTTCTCTTGTGCTGACCATCGGTTAAAGTATATAACATCTGCAGTAGGCATATGTTGTTTTCCAATTGCTTCTTCCTTTGGTGAGTTGCTCCTGTCTCATTTCATGCAGTCTTGTTGGGCATGTGACTGGGACTGATCCATAAATGTACCCTATTCCTCTGGTCACAGTTAATGGTCCAGGGAATGCATGTGACCCCAACTGGAGCATCCTTCCTTGTCTTGTGTGCTTTGGTTGCTGGTATCCTTATTTTCTTCTTTACCTTCCTAAGGTCTCTGTTTTACCCCAGAATGATGATGAGTTCTAATTTGCACTGGATAACTGGAGTAGATTGTAAAATATATTTAAAATATTATTTAAATTTAAAATGCTATTGTATTTTATAGTGGGAATGGATGTAACAACTTCGCTCATTCCACAGACTCTTCTGTCCTGTGACTTTGTCATGCTCTGTCACGAGGTGGAGTATAATACTCCTCTTAAATATGCGCTGGCCTTAGTGACTAGTTTGACTGAGAATATACCAAAGTGATCAATGATAAGCTTGATAAAATTGCATCCTCATGTATCCAGCACCCAGATGAAGTAATGGAACATTACCAGCCCCCGGAAGTCTCCTTCGTCCACTAGCCACCCCAGAGGTTAGCTCTGGTTTGATTTCTGAAACCATTGCTTAATTTTGCTTGCTTACAAGTTGTATATAAATGGTATCTTTGGTGTCCGGCTTCTGTTGCCCACTTCGTGAGATTCATTCATGCTCTTGTGTGGGGTTGTACTTGTTCATTCTCATGGCAGTATTCTGTTGTATGAATGTGCTATAATTTATTCATCTCATCTACTGTTGATAGGCACTGGGTTAGTTTCCAGGGCTGGGCTATTATGAATAGTGCTGCTAAAAATATCCTTGTCCACATCTTTTGGTAAACATATGTACATAATGCTGTTGAGTATATACTAGGAGTGGAAGTGCATATGTTCATCCTTCGTCCGTACGGCCAGTTTTCCAGAGAGGTGGTACCAATTCACACTCCCACGGGCTGTGTTAGAATTCTAGGTCAACATTTTGCCCAACATTTAGTATTGCCTGTCTTTTTCATTTTAGCCATTCAGTGGGTGCTAATTTCAAATTGTCAAGAGACTAACACTAATCAGTTGGATATCAGAGAGAATCAGTAGATGCCATTCTTTAAGAGGTAGCAAAATTTCCGTAATTTTTAGGAATTTTTGGAAAATGTTTTTGTACTATGTTATCATGTGTAAATATTTTATGCATTATTTTATAAATGTCCATATCATTGCAGTGTCTATATTTTGAGGGTACATGCCTACTTTAGACCGTAAAACTACTGATATGAACAGAGTGGCCCTCAATTTAGGAAGCTTCCCAGATTTAGGCCTCATCAGTGAGCGCCTCGCACTGTGGTGGGAGAAATATTATTTAAGTTTCCCAGGCATCCCCAGCTTGGGGCTAAAATTAAAGTCACAATAACCATCCTTTATGACATAATATTTCTTTGGTTCCTAGTCTGTCTACTCTATGAAATTGCAGCCCCTGTTTATTCCTCATGCTAGTTCAGTGCATACTCATGGATGACATCCATATGCTCAGAAAGGCAAGGGCAAGGCACCCGCTGTCTTTGGCTCTCCTGCTCTCCCTTGCTTGTCGGGTCGCTGCCCAAACCTGGAGCAGCAACCATGCTGACACCCGCCGAAGGTGCTGGGACCACCGCTGACCACTGACGTCCCACCCATCTGCAGTGCCAACTGCACCTTCTCTGTCGCTGCTGAAATTGCTGGCACAGGATTTTGCTAACACTTGCATCTTCGATGTCCCCTGGAGATTTTAATGAAATAGCTCTTTTTAGTTTCACTGGCTGTTTACAGCCATGGAACTTGGGTCGCAGGATGTTGGGGGTGGCCAACACTGGGCAGTACTGAGAATTGTCCCTCCCCTCTGGCTCTGTCTTGATGTCATGGAAACCAATTTGTGTACTTTGACTTTCTCTTCCTTTAGGGTGAGTTTCTTCCCAGGAGAACTCTGGCCTCTTCTGGGAAACAATCCTGACAAGATTATCTCACCCTCTGCTAGCTGTGCTCAAGTATGTCTGAGTCCCGAGTGCTTAGTCTCAAGCTGGGGTGACCTCATGTCCGGTTTAAACCTTAGTCCTGGTTTATGACTGTTGGTTGCCCTAGCGTAATTATTAACAGCTCTCTCTTTTACTTTCCAAAGTGTCCAGGGTGGGGTAGTAAATTATATGGACATTCTGTCTTCAGCCATCTTTAGGAAAGTTTTCCAGAGGTAAAACAGAATCAGCAGCACATTTTAGAACAGTCAAGAAATAGAATATATAGGAAAGGGTTTTGAACCCCGAAGGCTGGGTGTGGCATTGCAGCTGCGGCCTCGTTTGCTGCCCCTGCTTTTCCTCCCAGCCCCACTGCTGGCAGCCACTTGGCTCCACCTACAGCCTGGTTTCTGCTCTGGTTTTAGATGGTTTCTTCTTTTCACAGGGAGATAGAAGGAGAAAGAGTAAAAGGCTCTGATACTCAGTTGGAGGTTAATACTTGCGGTGGGGGGGCCTACCTGGCGTGGCCTGGGCCCAATTTTGCTAATCTGGCTTTTGCTGTCTTCCTGGGACAGTTTCTATTTTCGATCATATCTTAGTTCTGAATGGAGCCCTGATGATCTCTTGCCATTTCCCCTGTCCCTGGCCTGCCCTGGACCTGAATTCTGGCTCCTGACCCTCAGTCACATGGGTTCTGCTGTCCACGGCCAGCTTTCTCAACACGGCCTGTCCTACCCTGTTGCCTGCTTGCACCCCATCAGTGTCCTCTGCTCTTTGGAAGCCGTTTTGTAACCTCTGGTTGCCCTTGCATGCTGGGTTCCCACCAGGAAGGCGGGGTGCTCTAGCAGGAAGGGAGAGGGCCTTGAAGTCAAAAGACCTGGCTTCAAGTCCTAGTTCTGCAATGAGCTGTGTGACCTTGGACTAATCACCTAATCAGCTGACCTGAATTGCAATCTCCTCATCTGTAGCAGGTGGAATGGAATCGCTGCTTGAAAATGAATGAATTGACTTCTGAGCTCAGAGAGTTTCCTAGTGAGTTTGTTTGGTTATGAATCAGTTATCTGGGGCTGGAATAATCCTTGGGAAGTCAGATTTCTGAACTTGAGGAATCAAGCCTCTACAAAAAAGAAGCTGGGGAAGAGAGCCTGGAACAGTTGGCTGGATTTTCCATTGTCATCTTAGGAGAAAGTTTGGCCAGCTCCTGAAGCTGGGCTATTCACCTGTCCCAATTGCTTTCAGCCCAGAGAGGGCTTGAATCAGACAGCTTCTCACATGGGAGTGTCACTAGCACCTTTCCCCCATCTTCTCTCATTGGTTTTGGGAAACCAGTTTGAGAAATTTGCCAGGAATGGAGAAGAGTCTTAAATTTCTGTCTTTCAGTTATACTTAGTTCATTTTCAATAGAATCTAAAATAGGGACCTCCCTGGTGGCCCAGCGGTTAGGAATCCGCCTGCCAATGCAGGGGACACGGGTTCGATCCCTGGTCTGGGAAGGTCCCACATGCCACGGAGCTACTAAGTCCGTGTGCCACAACTACTGAGCCTGCGCTCTAGAGCCCGCGAGCCACAACTACTGAACCCGTGCGCTGCAACTACTGAAGCCTGCACACCGAGAGCCCGTGCTGCGCAGCAAGAGAAGCCACTGCAGTGAGAAGCCCGCGGACCGCTGCTCGCCTCAACCAGAGAAAGCCCGCGTGCAGCAACAAAGACCCAACACAGCCAAAAATAAATAAATATAAAAATAAAAAGAAAAAAGGGTCCAAAAATAAAATAGAATCTAAAATAAGGAGAAAGAGCATTATTTTCATCACATCGAAGTGAATTCAAAATGAGTTGGAAACAGGTATGTTATAAGCATCCGTATTAATGATCTAAAATATAAAACAGAAATTGGCAAGGCCAACCTGATTATAGTTCTATTCTGCCTGGAATAGGAGATAGCAGGCGAGAAAAGTAGGATTTCAGAAAACATCTTCCTCCCATGCAGAAATCCCCAGTGTGGGACTCAGATCTGATTAAATGAGTCAGGCTTACATTCATTACGGTATATTACAAACATTTTTCAGCATTCAGAAGTGACTGGTGTCTCTGTGGATTTGGCCAGTTCCTGACAATTATGCACTTGGATGCTAGTGTAAACCAGTGTGCCAAGCGCCTGGAATGACGATCCATGTCTGAACAACTTTCAGTCTGGGAAGGATGTTGTTCAAACACCACGCTCCTTCCCAAGATGGCCAAATCCTGGTTACAGTTTTATCCTTTAAATCTATTTATCCTGAAACCTGACCTTTCGAAAGGATATGGTCACATCCCTTGCCCCTTTCAGCTTCTGCAGCAAACACCTGGGGGACCTTGCATGTGCTTTACAGCGTCTGTCTGCAGATTTATCAAGAAGTAATTCCGTGCCTAGCGCCTTAATCGGAAAATCACATTCTGAACGTAACGTGTCAGATGGATTAGAAAACGCTAATTTGTTCAGAGACTGTTAAATCTGGAGTCCTGGCCAAATCCTGAACTGAGTCATGGCATTCTTTTTCTGAAATTTCCTTCCACTTTAATTTGTATGAGTATTAACCAACCTGTCCTCCACTGTAGCTGATTCACACTTGTTCTTTGTGCTGCAGCCCTTTATTAGGAGGAGAGGCTGTCACGTGGCATGTTCTGTATAGCAGTGGAAGCCGGTGCAAAAACGTAACACTTTTTAGGAATTTGATCTAGGACTACCTTGGCATATCTGGAGAGGACAAGAATGTGTGCTCTCTGAGGCAGGAATTTTTGTCTCAATGACTGAACAGCATCTAGACCAACATCTGGCTCGAAAGAGCCATCCAGTAAATATTTGTTGAATGAATAAATAAGTGAATACATAATTATAAGCCCACCCTCTTCTTTTTTTAATTAATTGATTTATTTTTGGCTGTGTTGGGTCTTCGTTGCTGTGTGCAGGCTTTCTGTAGTTGCAGCGAGCGGGTGCTACTCTTAGTCGCGGTGCACGGGATTCTCACTGCGGTGGCTTCTCTTGTTGCGGAGCACGGGCTCTAGGTGCGCGGGCTCAGTAGTTGTGGCTCATGGGCTCTAGAGTGCAGGCTTAGTAGTTGTGGCGCACGGGCTTAGCTCCTCCACGGCATGTGGGATCTTCCCGGACCAGGGCTCGAACCCGTGTCCCTTGCATTGGCAGGCGGATTCTTAACCACTGTGCCGCCAGGGAAGTCCACCCACCCTCTTCTTAATTGCACAGTAAATATCATCTTGTCCATTCCTTACTCTCTTTTATTTTCTCACTCTGTTTTTATTTAGTTTACGCAGAAGGCATTTAAAAGCACTTCTCTACCAAATGGGGCAAGTTGAAAGCAAATATGGCCACCTTGAAGGGGGCCTTGTGGGCACTTGTCAATCTTTTCACTCATCCCTCTTGCCTCCCTTCCTCGCCCAGCCTTCACCCCTCTCCTCTAGAAGTAGCCCTGCTTCCTGGCTCGGCACATGGCCTGGCCTTCCTTTGTCTGCACCTGTAACATTATGTGGCCACAGCAATGCTCGCCTCTTTTCCCCTAGTTTGAATCCCTTCTATGTAAGACAGACTCCTTCCCTTCTGTGGAATCTTGTAGCACCAGTTATTTCCTCTCTTCTGCCAGCTCCTCACTATTGACTTCCGCAGAGCCCATAGGAGAGCTCAAGTCTTTCCAGTGTTAAAACACACACAACACACACACACACACAAACACACACACACACACCCATACCCCAAAACAAATACCCCTCCCCAACCCCTCCAAATTTGCTCCATATCACTTTTACCCTTAGAGCCTAGTTTTTCAATAGAAAGGTCCGTATTCAGAGATTCTACCTTTTCACTTCTTTTAAACCTATTATCCTTTGCAAAATTCAGTAAGAAAAAAATGTTCTTTCAGAAGGAAAATACAAAATCAGAAAATATGTCTCTCCTTTAAGAATGGAACCAGAGGGCTTCCCCGGTGGCGCAGTGGGTGAGAGTCCGCCTGCCGATGCAGGGGACACGGGTTCGTGCCCCGGTCCGGGAAGATCCCACATGCCGCGGAGCGGCTGGGCCCGTGAGCCATGGCCGTAAAGCCTGCGCGTCTGGAGCCTGTGCCCTGAAAAGGGAGAGGCCACGACAGTGAGAGACCCGGGTACCAAAAAAGAATGGAACCAGACATTTTTCTTCCTTGCTAGGTAGATTTCTTAGGATAAGAGCATGAATCCCAAGTCACCTTGCATTTTGTCATCACAGAACTTTCCATTGGCAAAATCCCTTGACCACAAAAGAGAAAAATACAAGAACGATCTTTTATTGTAAAACTTGTTTATAACCCAAGCGGAAATACACATCTGGAGCCCTTGTACTGGAGTTTGTTTTCAGGTTGAGGGACTGACTAGGTGAAAAGAAATGATGGTTCTTCAGTTGAACCAGTTGATGAAGAATAGAGTGAACCAGCAGGATGTTTGCTAATCTTTCTTAAGGAGCATTATTGTAAAGGGTATAGAAAGGCCATGTAAACGCCTCCTGGTTAAAGGGAACAATTCTAAATGCTGTCTTCCTCCCACGACAGAGTCCTTATAAAGGAATTTCTGTTTTTTTCCCCTGAATCCTAAACACAACACAGTATCTCGTTCGAGAATTACCTTCCCGTCAGCCACACTCAATGCCAGCCTGTACCTCTGGAGTTCTTCTGATGTGCTCTGCGCAGGTTCCCTCCTGATGACATCCTCCGGTCACATGCAGTGGACATTGCAGGTGACTTGTCTGTGGTCTTTGATTATGATGACCCATCCCTTTGTGAAAGTCCCTCTTTCCTCAGTTCTGCAGCTGTCAGTTCTAGCTCCTCTTTTCCAATTCCTCCTCCTCTGTCCTGGAAACTCGGCCTTCCTCAGGGTCCTTTCCTTGGCTTTCTTCTAACTCCCCATACTCACCGTTGGCTGCCTTAGTGGTCCTTCCACTGCCAATAAGACCATGAATTCCTAATGTCCACCTCTGGCCCTTACCTCTTCTGAGTTCAGACTCATGTGCACAGTTGCCTTCCACCTTGATGGCCCTCAGGCAGTAAAGCTGTCACACAGCTCATTGCAGAACTAGGACTGGAAGCCAGGTCTTTTGACTTCAAGGCCCTCTCCCTTCCTGCTAGAGCACCCCGCCTTCCTGGTGGGAACCCAGCATGCAAGGGCTGGAATTATGATCTCTTCCTCAAACTTGCTTTTCCTCCATCTCACTGTAGCCACACACCTGAGGGTCATTCTATCTCTCCCCATCTCACCCCATATTTAATTGGCGGACAAATGTTGCCTTTTCAACTCCTTACTACCTTTCGTTTTGGCCCCCTTCTCTCCATCCCCATTGCCACTGCCCCGGATCCGACCTTATCACTTCTCACCTGTAACATGGACAGTTTCCCACCTCCCTTCCTCCTCTTGCTCATACA
This sequence comes from Orcinus orca, assembly GCF_937001465.1. Classification (NCBI taxonomy): domain Eukaryota; kingdom Metazoa; phylum Chordata; class Mammalia; order Artiodactyla; family Delphinidae; genus Orcinus; species Orcinus orca. The sequence goes on along the minus strand of NC_064560.1, from coordinate 155,269,301 downwards.
CTTCACCAGTGCATTCTCCACCTGGATCTTTTGGTGATACCAGAGGGATCATTTTAAGATGCAAATTTGATCATGTCACTTCCCTACTGAATACCCTTTACTATTCCCCACTCGTGAGATTGTCAGCTAAGGAAAGTCACTTGCCATCCAGCTCAAGAAAGATTAGGTCATTAGCCACTGCAGCTGCTGACCTCTAACACACCCTGAATGGAATTCAGGGTGGAGATCAGGAATGAGGCACTCTGTGCTTCGGGAGAAACTGGCAGGACAGGCCTTCAGATAGTTAGATATTTTCAGGAGAAAATTTTATGAACCAACTTCTTGCATCTTCTCATATCTAGAAAAGCACTAAAATCATTAACAGGGACATCTGCTCCCTCATGACTAGCAGCAAACTTCTGCTGAACTGTGTGCTTGAGGGCACGTATCCCCCCTTCACCAAAATCGTATATATACTGACCTCCCACAAACCTTTTCAGAGCAGTTCCTCAGACCCATCTGTCTGGCTGTCTCCCATGCTATAGTCCTCAGTGAGCCCCAAATAAAATGGAACTCACAGCTCCTACATTGTGCGTTTTCCCACCCTTGTGCACAGCATAAAAGATTGTTAATTGGCTCCCTTGCTTAAACTATGCATCTTAACTTTCTTGGGGGAATCTCAGACCCAGAGGCCTACAGTGGAGGGGACAGTGGGGACCAGGTGGGGGTGTTGTGAATTAGAGAGTTCAAATCCCATTTTGAATTAGAGAGTTCAACTCCAGCCAGTTGTTCCCAGGTGGGAATTTGGGCACAGTACAGCCAAATCAAATCAACTTTGTGTGTGTGTGTGTGTGTGTGTGTGTGTGTGTGTGTGTGTGTGTGTGTGTTCAGCTTTCTGTTTATTAAATGTTAGAGACTAATTTTAAAAATTAAAAAAACATCGTGTGGTAGTTCACTATGAAAGTGAAAAAGAAAAACAAACCATCTGTGGACCAAAGTAAACACAGCTGTATAAGATGGTGCATGATTGATGCCTGTGTCTGTAAGCTCCCCCTGCATCCTGTATCTCAGCTGCATGCAACTGCTTCCAGTGCCCTAAAAGTGTCTTATACCTCCTCGCCTTTGTTTCTGCTGGCTGGCTCCGTTTGGAATGCCCTCTTTCTTCCCCACACTCCTCCCATCCCACCCACACTCTTCTCCCAAAGAAATGCTAAGGAATTTGGGAGTTTTCCTTATTTGTCAAGACTCCCCTATAGTTCCTTTCTCTCTGAAGCATTTCCTGACATTCCTTCACCCCATTTTAGGGAGAATCAACTTTCTTTCTTTTGCACTCCAATAGGTTTTATGGAATTTTGTTTTTATTTTTTTATTTGTTTTCATGATACAATCTCTAGACTTTAAGCTCCAAAGGGATAGGTTCCATGTCTAATTTATCCATATACTCTCAAGACTTGCACAGTGATTGGCACAGAGTAGCCACTTAATAAAAATTTGTTGAGTGAATAAACTAGACAGTAGTTAGTTGCCAAGATGTATACTTTCTAAAATTGACATTCACTTTAATTCTTATCAAAAAGTGCCAAAAAGTTATTTTATAGTTGAAAACTTAATATCATTCCAAAATCCTCATAAATACTGATGCCTCTTCTGCAAGTCAGTCTCCAAAGATGGCCACCAAGGAACACGCCTCCCAGTATTCATGCCCTTGTGTGGTTTCCCCCCAGCCCCCAGCTTGAACCTGGGTTGGCCCTTTGACTTGCTTTCTGATCAGTAGAATGAGGTGGAAAGCACACTGTATGACTTCCAAGCCTGGGTCAGAAGAGGTCTTACCGCTTCTGCCTGAGTTTCTTGGAATTCTTGCTCTTTTTTACTCTCTCTGGGAACCCAGCTGCTGTGCTGTGTGGACCTCAAGTCACATGAAGAGGCCATGTATAGACCCCTGCTGGGCTCCCAGCCAACAGGTAGCATCAACCACCAGCATGGGAGTGGGGCATATTGGACATCTAGCCCAATAGAGCCTGCAAGGGGAAGCCATAGCCGACTTTGCAGTGCAACTGTGCGACATCCCAAGTGAGAACTGCCCAGCTGAGCCCATTCAACACACAATCTGCGTGAGATACAATTAGGTTATAAGCCAATTAAGTTTGGCCGTGGTTGTACAATGATGAAAAGCCAGAGCATCTTAGAAGTGAATAAAATCTTCTGCTTGAAATAATTATGTTAAGGATAGTTTAACCCAACTTGCTACAACTGACCTTGGAGTTCTGTGCTACATTATTTCACAGAGAACCTATTAGACCTCATGCGTCAATGAGAGTTTTTAAATGTGCAGTGTCCTTCATTTGGAGAGTTATATACTCCTGATACATTTACATATTTATAAAAAAATCTTAGTAAAGTTTTATGACAGGCTCATACACATCAAATTCTTACACAGCGAATAACGTGCTGGTGAAAAATTGCCAGTATAACTTCCATCCTGTAGTAGCCAGTGCGTTTTTCATTTCATTAGAATGAAATTGTAGAAAAGATTTTCTATGGTCCTTTCTATAGAGGACTCATTCTTTAGCAAAATAATATAGGGCAGATTTCAGTAAACAATATTTATTTAGCTTTTATATGTTAGATAGTTCTCTTGCCCCATTAAAAAAATTAAGCTATAATTTATAGACAGTAAAATGCACCATTTTTAGTATACAGTTCTGCAAGTTTTGACAAATGTAGGCAGCTGTGCAACCACCATAACACTCAATACAGAACAGTTCCATAGCCCCCCCTGCCCGCCCAAATTTCCCTGGGCTCCTTGGTAGTCAAGCCTCCCCCTTGACCACTGAGCTTTTTTTTAAAACAATTTATTGTGATATACATATAATATATAAAATAACTATTATTTTATATATTATATATAAATATATAAAATTAACTATTTTAAAGTGAACAATGTAGTGACATTTAGTATACTCGTAATACTGTACAGCCACCGTCTCTGTTTAGTTCCAAAAATATTTCCATTATTCCAAAGCAAAACTCTTTGCAGTGTTCCCTCCCATTCGCTCCTTCCCCCATCCCCTGGCAACTACCAGTCTGCACTCTGTTTCTATGGATTTATCTCTTCTGGGTATTTCATATAAATGGAATCATACAGTATGTGTCCTTTTGTGTCTGCCTTCTTTCACTTAACCTAATGTTTTGGAGGTTGATGCCCTTTGTAGCATGTACCAGTACTGCATTCCTTTTTACGGCTGAATAATGTTCCATTGTATGGGTATGATCCATTTCTTTGTCCTTATAGTTTTGCCTTTACAAGAATGTCATGTAAATGAAATCGTATTGTCTGTAGCCTTTTGATTTCAATGAGATGTTTTGATCTTTGCTTTTAGAGTGTAGGGGTACCTTCAATAGTCCCTATCACTTATGAAACTGTTTTCCTAAAGGTTCTTTGGGGGTATGATATTTTGGGGTCCTAACTTGTGTGTACCCGTCTCCCTCTGCTTCATTGAACTTCCTCAGTTTTACACTGAGGCCCTGCCCAGAGCCTGGGCACATAACATATTAGTCGCTATCGATTTAGGGAAAGGTTGTTGGTGTGAAATCAGAGGACACAGGTGTCTGATCCTTCACTTTATATTCAAAAGCCATTTTATGGGTATAAGTAAGATTTGCGAAGCACATATAAGGAGTCAGGTTTTTTCCCCTATGAGCTGATAGTTAGGGGCAGAAATGAGAGGATCAGATGCCACTGTGTTCCCAAAGAAAGGAGCAGCGGCTGCCTCCCACTCGCTTTATGTGCTGGGGGAGGGTCAGCAATACTAGGACATTCAGATGTGTAAGGGGATAGGAGGAAGGAGGGAACTTGTGATTATGTACAGGGTTGGGTCTGAGAAAGCAAGGCTTTCCTACTGCACCGGTGAGATGTCCCTGAGGATATGTAGATAAGGCAACAGAATGTGTCAACACAGAGAGGGCCTCCACAGCCTGCCTGCCTCGCTTCCTGGCCGAGCATGCCTTAGGAGAGCAGACACGGTTTCACATCTCTCTAGAAGGGCTTGGGAGATCGCCAAGAAGCAGAGCGAGAGCAGGTGGGCCTGAAGGGGTCTCTTGGTCAGGAGACCAGCCGTGGTGAGAGTATGTGCTGTGTGGCTGGGGACCAGATGGGATTTCAGCCCCCTCAGCAAACGCTGGCCTGCAGGGTCATCCATCTGAGCCAAGGACCAGACGGGGCTGAACATCTCAGCAGAAGCCATTGTATGGCAGATAATGGCAACAAGGGACGGGATGCCTTCTCCAGGTGTCGTGATGCTGCACGAGCCCCAGGAGCTTGAAAACCACCCAGGGAAAAGAAGGGGGCGGAGAAATTCCAGACTGATTTTAACCTTGAAATAGCTAAATGTCCGTGGGAGCCAGGAGTGTAATTTCTGCCAGCAGGTGGAATTGGAACTTGAGATAGAGAATATGAGGAGTAGACTTATTAGTCTCTCTGGAGCTCAGTCTTTTCATCTGGCAAAGAGAGGGGCCATTTAGAGTCCCTCCTTTATACGGTTATTGTGGGCGTTAAATGAACTGATGTGTGCACAGCATTTAGGATGGTGCCTGGCACACAGCGAACAATAAATGTTAGCTCTCATCTGCAAAATGCATACATATGAATACATACCTCAAGCAAACAAGCTGAAAAACAGAAAGTGATTGGAAAATAAAGACAATGCTTGAAAACCTCATCTGCTGCCGTTCTGTGCTACCATACAAGTGAAGCAGGAAATCAGAGTTCCTGCCCTTTGGAGCTTTCAATTTAAGAAACAATGTAAGTTCTGACAGTTCCTACTGTTGTTGCTAAAGCTGAATTATCAGTAAATATTGACTGCCTGCTAAGTGAATTAAGAAAACCGGCAACCACAAGGCTGGCTGGTATTTCAGGCGTGGCTTATGGGGCTTTGCACGCGGAGGGTTGCTTGGATCTCCCCCTCAACTTCGTGCCTTTGTGGGCTTAACTTTATCAACTTACCCACAGTGGGTAGTCTTCCTGTGACCCCCCCCTCTCACTTTTTCTCTGTTTCTCTCTCTCTATATATTACACATAAAAATATTTCCTATTCAGTCACCTTTCCTATTCAGTAAACCTTTTTAAGTAGTTTCAAAGATTTATTGGTCCATTTGATAATACTGTATCATTGTAAGTGTTATTGCTAGGAATTAGTAGCCAAAATATTATATGTGATATAGTTTTCCCTGTGGCTTCCTTATTCATTCTTATTTTGCCCATTCTAACATTTTTAGGATTGTTAACCATATTATTTTTTTTACCCTTCACAATTCTGTAGTTACAGTTAGTGTCTATCAATGTTCACTATAACCCTGTACTATTGGCTCTCAGCCAGTTAATTATTGTTGGAGTGATTTTTAGAGAATTGGCCGCCTTCCTGAGTACTGGCTGCAGCCCTTCTCTTTTTTTTTTTTATTCAAACAGAAAGTCACAAAAATTACAATCATCCTCATCAGTGCACTCAGTCCCATGTAATTAATTCTTTTTATCTTGATCTTTTGTTAGCACTTTTATGAATTCATCAGTTTTCCATTAGAGTTCTGAAAATGCTTATTCATTCAGTTCAGCAGTATAGTCAGTTACCAGAAACCTGTACTTGTCAGAGTCTTTTCCATGAATTCCTTGAAGATGAAACCCTTTTATAGGAACATTTTTGCAAAAGCATCAGAGTACACTCAGAACTGTCTGTAAATGACAAAAGACTTGAAAATGACCACGGTTAAAGATTTGATGAAAGTTCATAATAATGCAATTGACAAGGAAATTTAGTTATTTCTGAGATACACATTTTAAAGTAATAACTAGAATTATGACTTATAACATTATACCAGAACATATAAGATTTTTAGGAATTTCATGTAATGTCTGAAACATTTATATTAACACATTTCCATATAAATAACGCAAAGAAAGTTTAGTATTAGGTTTTTTTTAATTTTTAAATTTTATTTTATTTACTTTTTTATACAGCAGGTTCTTATTAGTCATCCACTGTATACACATCAGTGTGTACATATCAATCCCAATCGCCCAATTCATCACACCCCCACCCCCACCCCCTGCTGCTTTCCCCCCTTGGTGTCCATACGTTTGTTCTCTACATCTGTGTCTCAACTTCTGCCCTGAAAACCGGTTCATCTGTACCATTTTTCTAGGTTCCACATACATGTGTTAATATACGATATTTGTTTTTCTCTTTCTGACTTACTTCACTCTGTGTGACAGTCTCTAGCTCCATCCACGTCTCAACAAATGACTCAATTTCGTTCCTTTTAATGGCTGAGTAATATTCCATTGTATATATGTACCACAACTTCTTTATCCATTCGTCTGTCGATGGGCATTTAGGTTGCTTCCATGACCTGTCTATTGTAAATAGTGCTGCAGTGAACATTGGTGCAGCCCTTCTCTTGATCATCCTACCTTCCTGTTCTTCAGGATTTTCAGGCAGTCATGGTTCTCTTATTGTAATCATTATGCAAAAGTTCAAAACTTAGCCCTGTGAAAAGAGCTGAGTCCCTGGTCTGTTTTCCATCACCAAAACCAAATAAACCATAAACAAAAAGTCCATTTTTTAAAAATTCACATTACATTGGGAAAAAGCTTTTTTTAATGATACTAAGTCTTCTCCAGGAAATCACCAGACCTGAGGCCCCTGCTGAGCTTGATCTAGGCCCTTGTTTGTTAAAATGGTATTACGTTGATTTTGGATAGTGTATTACAGAGCTCAGAGGCTGCTTGTTTCTGTTTTAATGGGGGGTGGGGGGAGGAGCGCCTTTTCTTCCAAAATACTCATGTTTTTCTCACATGTCACAATTCATTTGTGACTAAATCACTATAGTGAAGCACTTGGAAACCTTTTTATTCTGGAGAGTTCTGGGTACAAACACATCCTCCAATGGCGATGAATATCAGACTCCTGCATCCTCCAAGGGAGAAGGATGTGCTGGGTGATAAACCAAAAGGTGGCACTCCAGCAGGCTCTTTTAGCTCAAACAGAAGCAAACGCAAGGACAGGAAAGAAGCACTCCAAGGGCCATGGCACGTTGCTCTCAGGAAAAGAGAATCAGTCATTTATTTTTAAGCCATCTATCAACCAGCCTCTACATGATCTTCGCTTTTTCTTTTTTCCCCCAGCTTAATTGAGATATGATTGTATATATTTTTAAAAGCTGCTTGTGACCCCCTACCCACTGGGGCAATGGAATTGTAAGCTACAGACAGCCCAGCTTCCTAAGACATTGTGAGAGGCGATAAGGAGAAATGGATGTCCTTTTTAAGCTCTTTTCCTCACTCTGCTTCCCAAGTTGCTTTCACTTCGTCAGGAGAGCGCACTGCAGCAAGGTCCCTCCCGCGGCTTGCTGGCCGGGGAGCCGAGCGCCACTGGAATGTGGGGCTGTGAAAACCCGGGATGGGAAGCCCCGAACAGCTTGCTGAATTGTTACTCCATTCTCTGCCAAAGCAGCGGGAGGCAAGATGATGAGTGAGGGAAAGAGCCCGTGGACTCCAGTGTGGGCTGAGGGAACCAAAACAAACACGGAGAAGACAGGCCAATATTTAAATCTGCTTAAAGGATGGAGCGCGCAGGAATGTTTGACTCTATTTTGTCTGGGGAACAGATTTCATTTTTTAAAGGCCGTGCTGGTCAGCGGAAAGCAGCGCTGGGAAGGGGTCTGTTTTGCTGCCCCCTTGCCCACGTCTCTACCGGCTCCTAGGGACATCTCCCCCTTTCTTTATTGGTACTTACCGTGTCCTGGAAGCTTTATAAACTGAGTTGGGTTCTGAGCTCGCATGCCCTGTTTAGATGCCCAGTACATCACCCCGTACTTTCTCCTTCCCGAATAAACTTTGCCTAAGAATATTGGGGGTGAGGAGTAGATCGTGGAGGGAGCAATCAAAGCATTTCACAAATTCTGGTTTCCCACTTTCCATGTTGCTCAGCCCCGGTTGAACAGCATTAATCTGGACAGAGAGCCTCTCCTCACGCTCTCTCCAGCTGTTGCATGGTGCCTCTCTCTGGGTGTTTTTTTTTTTTTTTTTTAAATCCCTTCCTTGGATATTCTTATTTGTAAAAAAATTCAAAAAAAAAAATTTATACGTATTTTTTATGGCCGCACGGCTTGTGGGATCTTAATTCCCTGATCAGGGATCGAACCCGGCAGTGAAAGCGCCGAGTCCTAACCACTGGACCACCAGGGAATTCCCTGGGTATTATTTTTTACCACTTTACACAGATCTTCGTTCTCCACTCATCTCTCCATTTCCCACTCAAGGCCACCCTCTCAGACTTCCATGGCATTTTCATACATGTCCATACCATGTTCAACTGGTGGTTGCCAGGTCTCCCCTTGGCCTCCTGCCACTGTCACTGGCCAGGGGAAGTCAGTCCCTTACCTCCTTGATCCGTTGCTTTGTGGCAAGTACTTTTCATTGACTTGCTACCAAGTATTTTGATGAACACGAGACGATCATTCAAACACATGTTCTATCCTTGCAATTACATAATGAGATGGAATGTTGGCAGTGAGAATATATGTGTATATGTGCACTCACACACACACACACACACACACACACACACACACACACACACACACAAACCCTCCTTTTGGTCTGTGGAGGGAGCTTATTACCCCAAAGGGCAGAGTCGAATCTCTGTTTACACTATGACTGTCCAAGAAAGCTGCCAATTTCACTTCCTTTTTATATTTTTCACTTTCAGGAAAGTGTTGGAGGAGCTAGCTTATCATGGGTGGTATGGGCTTTGGGGATGGTAATCTTTCAGTCACACTATTAATAAAAGTAGACATTTTTCCAAGCTTAGTCCAATCAATAGTAAAAAGCAATCTAGGCTCATAACTGTAGAGGGCGCTCATGTCTTAATAATAGCACTGCCATTGCTGCTAGAAGCAGCAGTGAGCTGGTGGGAAGAGAGTAACCTTTTATTACTAGATTATTTTATGGGAAAGGATATAAGGTGCATTTAATTTTCATATTACCTCTCTAACTTCTTTCTTCTTGCGAATAAACTCATCTAATTTGTATCCTTTGGTTACAGTTTTGTTAAAAGTGCACCAGCCCTGCCCAGTGAGAATTCTCCTATTTAATATATTATACCTTGTGTTGGTCCTACCTCTGGATAACTGATACTGTGTGTGCAGGGAACTATAGGTGATCTTCCAAAAATGGCAACTGGAGCAGGACACTCTTTGCCTAAAAACCTTTAGTGGTTTTTTTTTTTTTTTTTTTTTTTGCTGTACGCGGGCCTCTCACTGTTGTGGCCTCTCCTGTTGCGGAGCACAGGCTCCGGACGCACAGGCTCAGCGGCCATGGCTCACGGGCCCAGCTGCTCCGCGGCATGTGGGATCTTCCCGGACCGGGGCACGAACCCGTGTCCCCTGCATCGGCAGGCGGACTCTCAACCACTGCGCCACCAGGGAAGCCCCCCTTTAGTGGTTTTTGATCTCATTTGGAATGAACCCCCCGACCCCCTTCTTACTGTGCTGACCAAGGCCTTGTAGGATATAGCCTCTTTCGACTTGTCAACCTTCTCTCTCTCTCTCTTCCTTCCCTGCCGTCCAGGCCGAATCTGGGACAGTTTATGTACCGTGCTCAGTGGTCCACACTCAACGTCCTCCTCAATTGCTGCTCTATCTGCTCATTGAGCCCATCCACCCGTCTTCCCACGGCTGGCTTCTTTCCATTTCTCAGTCCCTTGCTTCATATAAATTCCTCAGAGAGGTTTTCTTCTTTGTCTGCCCTACCTAAAATAGGTCCTTCTGCGCCCAGCTTTTTTTTTTTATTAGAAAAATTTGAATTGCATTATGATTCACATAAAAGTTTACATAGTGTAGAATTCACCATTTAAAGTGTACAATCCACTAGGTTTTAGTCTATTCAGAAGATTGTACAATTGTCATAACTACCTAGCTTCAGAGCGTTCCCATTACCCGAAGAAGAAATCACACACCATTAGGAAGTCTCTCCTCACCCCCCATTCCTCCCAGCCCCTCATATTCACTAATCTACCTACTGTTCCTATGGACTTGCCTACTCTGGACATTTCACACCCACTTTGTTTGAACTGTTAAAGCACCCTGTTTCCTTCCTTTCTGGCACACATGCATATTTTTTTTCACATCTTTATTGGAGTATAAATGCTTCACAATGTTGTGTTAGTTTCTGCTGTAGAACAAAGCTATATGTATACGTTATCCCCATATCCCCTCCCTCTTGAGCCTCCCTCCCACCCCCCCATCCCACCCCTCTAAGTCATCACAAAGCATTGAGTTGATCTTGTGCTATGCGGCAGCTTCCCACTAGCCATCCATTTTACATTTGGTAGTATATATATATGTCGATGCTACTCTCTCACTTCATCCCAGCTTCCCCTTCCCCCTCCCCGTGTCCTCAAGTCCATTCTCTATGTCTGCGTCTTTATTCCTGTCCTGCCCCTAGGTTCATCAGAATCTTTTTTTTTTTTCAGATTCCACATATATGTGTTAGCATAAGGTATATCTATTTTTCTCTTTCTGACTTACTTCACTCTGTATGACAGACTGTAGGTCCATCCACCTCACTGCAAATAACTCAGTTTCGTTCCTTTTTATGGCTGAGTAATATTCCATTGTATATATGTGGCACACATGCATTTGTTTCCTTGTTTATCATATATTCTCATGCTCCATGAATATGAGTAGAGTCTTTTCCTATTCAGTCAGCCTAGCAATGCAGTGAGCTCAGCCTCTTGTTGTGGGAGCGAATCAATGTGGTGGTGTGATCACCCCTAGGACTCTTGCAGAAGAGAGTCCTCTTGGGGCAGGATGACCTCTAAGAGGTCTTCTAGTTCACAGCTCCTACACTTTTGTGCAACATCTTTTCACTCATTACATTTCCAGGAGCAGCTCTTTGAGGCTCCAGGTCTTCCCCAAGTATTTTCTGTTCTTCACTTGCAACCCACAGGTCATAACTGATTTAATCCCATTCAACAAAGTGCCACACTGGGCTTCTAGAAGACTCTGAGGGTTGGGATCATGCCAGAGCAATAATAACAGTAACATTCATGAAGCATCGGTCACGGGCCAGGAATGGAAATGCGCGTGCTATTTGCATTTTTTCCCACTTATTTCAATGGTCTTATGACAACCTTGTGAGATAGGTATTGCTATTATCATCCCATTTTGAAGATGGGAGCACTGAGGCCTAGGGAGTAGACACATTTTACTCAGCCAGCTCTTGGCAGAGTAGGGACTAGAGTCTTGCAGTCAGACTCCAGGGCCCACTTTTCTTAACCGCTTTACTCTCTGTTCAGCTTCTTAGGTTACAGCTATGTGTTTGCTCAAAGTTCAGCATAATGTTTGCATGAAATATGAATATTATTGCATTAAGATTGTTCACAACAATGATACCATAAATAAAGAAATATTCTTTGCAGTTCTTAGCAGAGCAGCAGAGCAGCAGTCTTTGTTATATGGGATTCTCTGCTGCCCTCTGGGCTAGGGATGTGACCAGCTAGTGTTGTTTGGAATGCCTTGGGGCTGTGTTAGCTTTTGTGCATGGATGGAGGGAAGGATTCCTGTCAGGGACAGCAGTTCATACTTCCAGAGCAGCTGGCACCTGGAAGAGTGTGGTTTTCTGCAGGAGGGTTGATCCCCAGGAGAACTGCCTCTGAACAGCTCAGGCAGTATATGAGTCAGGGTTCTCTCCATATATATACATGGAGAGAGAGACTGAGAGAAAGGGAGAGAGGGTTGTTTTGTTTTTTAATATGCAGAGTGGGCTGGTTGGCTGGAGACCCGGGCATGAGCCGAATAGTAGTTCAAGTCTGAATGCCATCTGTGCAAAATTCCCTCTCGCTCAGGGTAAGTCAGTCTTCTGTTCTAGTCAGGTCTTCAACTGATTGGATGAGGCCCACCCACATTACCACAGGGAGAGTAACCTGCTTTATTCAAAGTCCACCAATTTAAATGTTAATCACATCCAAAATACCCTCACGGAAATATCTAGAATAATGTTTGACCACATGTCCGAGCCCTGTGGCCCAGGCAAGTTATCACATAAAATTAACTATCAAAGCCCGTACTTGATGCTTGGGTCCAACCTGGGCTAGGCTGGAATGCAGAGAGGGCAGTATTGCTGGAGAACTTTCTATTTCTCATTTGGTGAGGGGAGTCCAGCTCCCATCTACTGTAAGTTACTACCAGTCAGCTCCCCAAGGGCAGTGCTTGTGGTTAAGAATGTGTGGTTTGTCCAGAGAACAAGCATTTGCCTGAGACCCATCTTTTGGTTGGGGAGGGGGTACGTGAGCACCCCACTTTTTAGTGACCCTAAAAAAGGCCCACTTTTTTAGCTGGGTGGGCCTCAGGGACCTAGTAATCACTCACCCAAAGAGGACCCACTTGGTTCTGGCTTGAGCTATCTCTGGATTGCATTCATTTATTCATTCAACAAACATTTGGTGAATGTTTATTATGTGCCAGGCTCTTTCTAATTCTGAGGAAACAGCAGTGAACAAAGGCGGACAAAAATTGCTATTCTCAAGAAACTTATGTTCTGGGAAGTGAAGAGAGACAGTCATTTAAAGAAAACAAATAAATTTAAAAAGTGTCATAGACCATCTGGTGATAAGTGCCGAGGAGGAAAATAAAGGTGAGACAAGAAATAGGGAATGCCATGGTTGGCAGTGTGCGTGGGAGGCTGCTGGTTTGCATTATGGAGTAGAGTGGTCAGGGAAGGCCTCACTGGAAGAAAAGTTACCTTTTGAAAAAGAGCAACTCATGCAGATAACAGGAAGAGAACTCCGGGCAGAGGGAACAGCCAGTGCAAAGGCCCTGAGGAAGGAGTGTGCCTGGAATAGAATGAAAGGGGAGAGAGTAGTGGGTGGTGCAGGTGGAGAAGTAGGAGAAGGCCAGGAGGAGTGAGGCCTTGAGGGCCACAGTGAGGGCTCCAGCTTCTTCTCTGAGCCAGCAGAAAACTACAGGAAGGTTTTGTGTCCAGGAGTGACGTGGTCTGGCTGCTCCTATGAGGTGTATGTTTGCGGTGGGGGGCGGTAGGAGTGTCTTCGTCCATTTGGGCTTATATAACAAAGTACCACCAGACTGAGCGGCTGGTAGACAACAGAAATTTATTTCTCACAGTTCTGGAGGCTGGAAAGTCCGACATCCAGGCACTGGCAGATTTGGTATCTGGTGAGACCCACCTTCTGGTTCATAGATGGCCGACTTCTCACTGTGTCCTCACATGGTGGAAGGGGCGAGGGAGCTCTCTGGAGCCTCTCTTATAAGAGCACAATCCCATTCATGAGGGCTCTGCCTTCATGACCATTCAGCACACCACCATCCCCCGCCACCCGCGGTTTTAGGAGGGAGACTCTTGCTGGAATTCAGGGAAGAGATGGTGGTGCCATGGACCAGGTGGTGGTGAGAAGTGGCCTGATTCTAGGTCTGTTTTGAAGGCCAGGATTTGCTGCACAGAGTGTGGCCCTTGCGGAGCATGTGTGCAGTTTGGGGAGTGACTGGGGGAGTAGGGTTAACATTTACATTGCCATCCAGCCCTCTTGCACCTTTACAGTTGAGGTGAGAAGAAGATGGCCTTAGATTTTTGGGATTCCTGCCCTCAACAAGAGTGTCCGAGAACTGCCTTCGGGGCTGTTTTAGGATGCGTGACCAGGTCTCAAACGGATAGAGACCCATCCAGGGGCCGGTGGCTGTGGCCAAGAGTAGATTCACCCAACCGCCCACCCTCCAAGCTCTCATGCGCTGTGGACATACGCTGCCCCGTGGCCATTCAAAGGAAGTGACCTCATCCGTGTGCCTTTCAAGCCACACAGGATGGTCCTTGTGCGACATTCAGCCATCGTTCTGGTTTACACCAAATCCAACAACTTGTGGCCTGCAGATCTTCAGTATAAATAGCTGGAAAAGCCTGACCTTGACAACCTCATTTCTCATTCCTTTCTTGTTACAGGTAATAGAGCTGAAAATGTGGTTTTAATTATAGCACTAATGAAAACTGAAAATCCAGACAGACACTTGACGAACTCTGCTGTGCTTTATATTACATTTGTGCTAACTACAAAGTGCCCAGCTGGGTGTAACATTATCCCCCTTTCCTCGAGCATCCGCCTGACTGAAGCTGTATAATTGATGTGTACTTTGGCAGGAGGTCAGCTTAAAGGGTTTTTTTTTTAAGGTTTTTTTTTTTTAAAGCATCTTTAACGGTATTTTGGGGGAAAGGAATACGTTTATTACCTGGGCTGGGAGAACATTTCTCTAGGTTGCCTGACACTCCACACCCCCATTCCAAACTTCTTCTAGAGTATTCCACACATTACCTTCAGGAACTTCCAGGGCCAGAAATGAGCAGAGACTTACTTTAACTTGGAGCCACGTACCTTTGTCCTTGGCCAGTAACACTGCCTGGGTGAAGCGATGCCTTACCATGCAAACCTGTTCAGCTCTCTGTGCCTTTTCCTGTCAGAAGGGTGTGTGCTGTGTCTATGAAAGGGAGAGTGATGGTGGCCGGGAGAGGGGGCTGCATCCACGTCATGCGCCCGTCTGTCCTCACCTGCTGGTCCATGGCCATCATGGGGCCTCTAAGGAAGTTTAGAGGTAGGGTTGTCAAATAAATGACAGGATGCCCAGTTAAATCTGAATTTCAGAGAAATAGCAAATGAGTAAAAATCTAAAAATATCTCTCCTATTAAAAAATCTTAATATTTAACTGTTGTTTACCTGAAACTCAAATTTATCCTGGGTGTCCTGTAGTTTTACTTGTTGAATCTGGCAACCCTACTCAACAGGGTTTCTGAGACTGCATAAGGTTTCTGTAAGGACTTCTAAAGAATTCTCGCCCATGGCTTAAAGCAAATATAGATCCTCATTTGGAGACAAGGTAAGGTTACCTCTATTATAGCTCACCGCGGGCTCCATTCACATCCCACCTGATTATGAAATCCCTCTCTCATCCAGCTCCTTAGGTCACAGAGAATGCCATGAATCCACCCCCAAAGTTTCTAGAATGATTGGAATTCATGGCATTGCCTACCTCAAAAATAACAGAAGTTTCTTCAGAGACCCACTGATGGTAATGGCATCTTTACTGACTTGGTTGGTGATCTGGTCAAGCTTCAAAATCTCTTTCTTGTTTAATTTATGCTCTTTCTGTTTTTATTTAAATTTTTGAATAAGTAGTATCTATTCATATTACATATACTGATTTCAACAAAACATAAAATGTATATAGTAAGAAGTCTCGGGCTTCCCTGGTGGCACAGTGGGGCTTCCCTGGTGGTGCAGTGGTTGAGAGTCTGCCTGCCAATGCAGGGTACACGGGTTCGTGCCCCGGTCCGGGAAGATCCCACATGCCGCGGAGCGGCTGGGCCCGTGAGCCATGGCCGCTGAGCCTGCGTGTCCGGAGCCTGTGCTCCGCAACGGGAGAGGCCACAACAGTGAGAGGCCCGCGTACCAAAAAAAAAAAAAAAAGAAGTCTCCTGTTCCCTTCTAATGTCTAGCCATCCAGTTCCGTTCCCCACTGGCAACAAATACTATTAATTATTTAGTCTTCCAGACATATTTATGTGTATATATGCAAATTAGTATATGTCTTCCCTCCTCCCCATTTCTATATAATTGTTAGCATACTGTACCCACTGTACTTGTTATACTGAAAGCACCCTCCTTTTTAAATTTACTATATCTTAGAGATCTTGTAGTATCATGACATAAAGACCTTTCTTATTCATTTTTTATGGCTACATAACATTACATTGTGTGGCTTTATCATATTATTTAATCAGCCTCCTTTTGTTGGACATTTACATGAATTCCAGTTGTTTGCAGTTACAAACAACAATGCGAACCATGCATCATTTTGCATGTGTGTGAATGTATCTTCAGTTAAATTCCTAGATGTGGTTTGTTGAGCCAAAGAGTGTATACATTTATAGTTTGCCAAATTTCTCTATTAGTTTCCTATTACTGCTGTAACCAATGACCACCAATGTGGTGGTGTAAAACAACACAGAATTGTTATCTTACAGTTCTGGAGGTCAGCAGTCTTTTTTTTTTTTTTTAAATAAATTTATTTATTTATTTATTTTTGGCTGCTTTGGGTCTTCGTTGCTGCGCGCGGGCTTTCTCTAGTTGCAGAGAGCGGGGGCTACTCTTTGTTGTGGAGCATGGGCTCTAGGTGCACGGGCTTCAGTAGTTGTGGTGCACGGGCTTAGTTGCTTTGCGGCATGTGGGATCTTCCCGGACCAGGGCTCGAACCCGTGTCCCCTGCATTGGAAGGCAGATTCTTAACTACTGTGCCACCAGGGAAGTCCCCAGAAGTCTTAAAATCAGGGTGTCAGCAGGGCTGTGTTCGTTCTGGAGGCTCTACAAGAAGAGTTCATTTCCTTGCCTCTTTCAATTCTAGAGGCTGTCTGCATTCCTTGGCTTGTGACCCCTTCCTCCATCTTCAAGTCCAGAAGTGTAGAATCTTCAAATCTCCTTCTTTGACCTCTGCTTCCAACATCACATCTTCTCTGACTCTGATTCTCCTGCTTCCCTTTTATAAGGACTCTTGTGATTATATTATCCTGGATAATCCAGGATAACCTCCCATTTCAAGATCCATGACTTTAATCACATCTGCAAAGTCCCTTTTGCCATGTAAGGTAACATATTCACAAGTTGCAGGTTGGCATGTGACCATCTTTGTGGGTCATTATTCAGGCTACCACACTCAGAGAATTTGTACCAATTTAAACTCCCATCACAGAATGTACATTCACACTGTTTGCAACTTTACCAATCTGGTAGGTTAAGTAAATGGTAACTCCGCATTAAATTTTAAGTTGCATTTCTCTTGTTGATGAGTAAGTGGATGGGGAATCTATCTGGGAGCCCTATCTTTCTTTCCTTTCTTCTTGAACTGTTCAAATCATTAGTTATTTTCCTATCAGGATTTCAGTTGGGAAATGACTGTATGTTGGAGTTTCTGAGAAACAAACTGCACATATTTTTTTTCTAGTTTGTCATTTCTATTTCAGCTGTCCTTATAAAAGCTTTTTTTTCTGCCACACAAAAGGTTATTTTTTTAACTCTTTATTTTATATCAGAGTATAGCTGATTAACAATGTTGTGTTAGTTTCAGGTGTACAGCAAAGTGATTCAGTGCATATACATGTATCTATTCTTTTTGAAATTCTTTTCCCATTTAGGTTGTTACATAATATTGAGGAGAGTTCCCTGTGCTATACAGTAGGTCCTTGTTGGTTAGTTAGGTCTTTGATTTTTATGCAGTGAAATTGATCAAATTTATTTACGGCTTCTAGGTTTTATGTCATGGTTACAAAGATCTTCTCCACTTCAAGGTAATGAAAGAGACACAGTTTCTTTTTAAATTTAAATAAGTAAAAACCAACACAGGAAACATGGTCTTTGTTTAAATGGCAGAAAATATAGATTGATAACAAGATAAAAAGAAAACCACTTAAAACATGCATTCTGTTGTTTATTCTGTATAAGAGTGGCCTACAGATTATAGTTTGTTTGCAAGCGGGGCATGGGCAGTGGGTTGCTGAAGCTGGCCACGTAGCTGCGTCAGAGCAGTTGAACCTATTCTGAGCATCTCCTCCCAACACCACGTTCAGTAAAATCAAGTTGGTAGCTTAAAACTGATCATATTGAGACTATTTACACTATGGAAATTGGTAAATGCCACAAATCAGGCCTTTCCTCCTGGGGAACCAGTGGTTAAACATTTACTGGCACACAACTAGAGGACTTGTCTAAAATCCTTTTAAAAAAATCCAAGAACTGATTTTATTTAGATTTTTTTGTTTATTTGGGAGAAAAGAGGGAGGAGGGGGGAGGGCTCATGGGGATTTTCTGTGTGTGGAGGGGGCAGTTTTATTTTTTATTTTATTATTATGTTTTTATTGGAGTATTATTGCTTCACAATGTGTTAGTTTCTGCTGTACAGTGAAGTGAATCAGCTATATGTATACATACATCCCCTCCCTCTTGGGCCTCCCTCCCACCCCCCACCCCACCCATCTAGGTCGTCACAGAGCACCGAGCTGAGCGTCCTGTGCTCTATAGCATGTCCCCACTAGCTATCTATTTTACGCATGGTAGTGTATATATGTCAATCCTAATCTCCCAGTACGTCCCACCCTCCCCTTCCCGCCCTGTACCCACATGTCCATTCTCTACGTCTGCATCTCTGTTGGGGGGGCAATTTTAGATCGGTGGTGTCTCTGTATACGCGCGTGCGCGTGCGCGCGCGCGCACACACACACACACACACACACACTCTAAAACATCATATTTTATATTAAATCTGGTAACCTGCCTCTTTGTCTCCTTAATGCTATATTGTTGCCACCATCTTTCTATCTCAATAAACATTTATCCAAGTCATTATTTTAATAATTGCATAGTGTGCCACAGAATGACTTACTGCATTTGACCAATCCTCTCATATGAGACATTTATGAAACTTCTGTCTGTGTCAGTTGCCTCCTCTGGTTGATATGATATTAGGCTACTCAACTCTCTCTCAAGGATGTGGAATTTATCAGTGAGAACACTTTCAAGAAGTGCTTTCATGCCTTCAGATATATGAGACCTTTACAATGTTGGCATTACTATTCTAATTACCCCTAAATGGGCAGGCCTTTTGGGAGATACCTTGGTTTCTTTTGGTATAACCTGCTCAGATCCCTTGGAAACATAAATTCTGGAGCTATTTATGTGGCAACAACAACTTAGGAAGAAAGAATGCTAGAACTAGAGATGTGGATTCCAAGAGACAGAAGCCCTGCAGTGAGACAGACAGGGAAGGTGACAATTAAGCCGTAGATAAAAATAATGAGGATAAATCCCATCAACTCACTGAGAGGTTTCAGACAGGCCAGGAGGTATGGAGGATTCAGAGTGGGGATAACTAGAGAAGATAAATTTGGGCTAGGAGACAAAGTGAGAATGACACTTCCTAGTCAGCACAGACTTTTAAAAAGTGCAATACAATAATTATTTCTCAAGGATCCAAAATAGCCTTAATCCTGCATTAGGTGTTTCGGGGCATTTAAGAGAAGTATAAGGAGTGAATGGGTGGACTGGTTTCAATCAAGGAAAATTTAGAATTTTCATAAGTTCATAAGCACCTTTGAACAACCACTTTGCAAAGCATCACTTTAATTTTTCTGTGTCTGGAACCACTGGCTACTGAGTATGCTTTTGATGATGACATACAGGATTACCACACTCAAGTTAGTTCAGAGTTATCCTGTGACTTTATTTGAATAACATAATGGCTCTGAGTGGGATTCATCTACAAAAGGGAGGTAGGTGCTCTAAATTTTTTCAGCACGTAGTACTGAGAAAGAGTATTATTACTAGTGGAATTTTAATTAGTGCCTACACCAAAGCTTTGAAAAGACTCTTTTGGTGTTTCTTTGGGTCTAAGAGTAAAAAGACACTACCTAGTTGAACTACTATATACTCTCTGCGGTTTCTGATTCTTAAAACATGTTGTTGCCACTGGAAGGCAGTGTTGCCCAGTCACCGGGTTCAGCCAGGAACTTGGGTGGATTTGAAGATTTGGCCTGAATTTGCAAGGAATTCAAATGAGGCCAGAGAAGTGCTTTTATCTCTGTCTCTTTTCTGAAGCTGGCAAAGATCCTGGGCTCCCCATCGATGTGCCATCCCTGTTGGATGTTTCCTCGCATCAGGTGTGCTGGCATTAACCATGTGAAATCAGTCGGTGTGTATTAAACTTGTGAGACTTGGTCTCCACTTTTCTTACATGTAAAATGGGACCGTCAGCTCTGGCAATCTTATAGCTTCATTGAATAAAAAAGCAGATGGTGGGCTACCCAAACAATCAGATAGAAACAACTTGATCAATGAATTATACAGGTATCCTTTCAGAAATCTCACTTTGGCTATTAATTTTCATTAGACCAAGTTGTTGCATGATTATCCTAGATATTTTTTTTTCCTTATCACCTATTGCACCTGGTAGAATTCTAGGTCAATCATGAGTTATCAAAGAAAATGTGTTCAACAATTAAGTAGTCTTTTGGCACTTTTTTCTTCTTATCAACAAATATTCAGGTAATGTTTTGATTTAGAAGCATACTTTAAGTTAGGGAGTATTCTCTGTTG
Source organism: Orcinus orca (assembly GCF_937001465.1). NCBI lineage: Eukaryota > Metazoa > Chordata > Mammalia > Artiodactyla > Delphinidae > Orcinus > Orcinus orca. The sequence goes on along the minus strand of NC_064560.1, from coordinate 155,249,126 downwards.
ATTTTTTAATAGTAGACGTCTCCTCTTTAGACTATTAATAATAATCCCTTATCTTTGTACAGTGCTTTAACAATGTAAAGCCTTTGTATATATCTTCTCATTGGAGTCTCATAACAGTCTGGTGAATTTGGTAAAGGAGGAATCATGATTTCCGTTCTGATGCATAGGAAACAAGTTCAAGTTGAGTCATGCACCCAAAGACACTTAATCATCTTCCAGTTCTAAACTCTGCTTTCCCCTTCCTCATACACACAACGTATAAACAAAGGCCCCTTCATCTTGCAGGCCGTGGTAATAAGGCTGGAATTGTAGCCTTTTATTCATGGCAATGTTTTGGTCCCATCTTTCCTCCCTTGCTTCATAGACAAACATACCTGTTTTTGGTTGTGTCAATACATGATCAGCACAGCATGATTTTTCATGGACTTTTAGAGTGAATAAGAGGCTCTATACATTAAAGGCTTTCCGCTTCTTAGGGAGCTTTATTCTAAAGAGTGTTTCTATAGAAACGTTTTTTACTTGAGAGACTGTGGATCACTTTTCAAATGCTGAATTGTCTTATCTGAAATACATTCCTACCTGTGCTGAAAGACACAGGTATAATCAATGCCTTGGTCATAAGGACAATCTTTATCAAACGTGCCTTAGATCCCCAAGAGCCTGAGGGCACGAGAGAGAAGGCCTTTACTAGTGTCAGAATGTGATCCGCCCCTCGTGGACCAGGCACGAAGGAAGGTTTCAGCAAACTGCCTCAGAATCCCCCTAATCCCTTCTGTGTTTTCAGCATCAGATAATTAACATATCTCTAGTTGTAAGTCACATTAGTTCAGTTGGTGCCTTTATGTCCTGCAACTTCTTAGGTTTAGTGTCATTGTGAAGATGGAAAGCTAGAACATACCAGGCGGTAAATTAGTTAATGAGGATTCCTTTATCTAGGATACGGGCTATCAAAATGGATTGGAAATTGAATTCACCTTCTTCACTGCCCTCCAGCAAGATTCATCAATGAGGAATAGTCTTTCAGAAGTTGCTTAGAAAAATCAAAGTCAGATTTACCAGTGGTATTCACACACAGTTTGTACATACCATAAGGTAGGGTCCTTGTATCCTTGAGGAATCCAGCTCTGTGCAGGTATGCTTTTAAGGAGACTGGAGAGATCATAGTTGGTGCGCTTCTTTTTATGTTAACGTGCTCTGTGATAGTGAAGGGGCTCACATTGTGCCCATATCATTTAATAATGTATCACAAACATGTAGTTTTAATTTAAACCTTTTTTCAAAAATTTAAAAGTTTTTGCTGAGGTAATTGGAGATTCACGTGCAGCTGTTAAGAAATAGCACAGAGAGAGCCGGTGTGCACCTTGCCCAGTTTCCCCCAGTGGTAACACTTTGGAAAACCCTAGTGTAATATCACCACCAGGATATTGACACTGATACCACCCACGGATCTTGTTCAGATTTCCCCAGTTTTTACTCGTACTCGTGTGTGCAGGCATGTGTGTGTGCATGTATTTAGTTCTCTACAGCTTTATCGCTTGTGTAGGTTCATGTATCCACCAACCCAGTCAAGACACTGGAGAGCTCCATCACCACCAGCCTCCCTTGTGTTGCTCTTTTAGAGCCATACCTGCCTCCTTCCCACCCTGTTCCCTTCCCTATCCCCTGGCAACCATTAATCTGTCCTCCATTTCTACAATTTTGTCATTTCAAAAATGTCATATAAATGGAATCATACAGTACGTAACCTGTTATGACTGCCTTTTCCCACTCAGCATAATTCCCTGGAGATTCCTCCAAGTTGTTGTGTGTGTCAATAGTTGGTTCCTTTTCATTGCTGAGTCATATTCCATGGTGTTGTTTAACTGTTCACTCGTTGAAGGACAACTGAGTTTTTCCAGTTTTGGGCTATTATGAATAAAGCATCTATGAACATTTGTGTGCAGGTTGTGTGTGAATGTAAGATTTCATATCTCTGGAATAAATGCCCAACTCATAAAAATTTTTAGGAGTAGCAGAAGTAGTAGAATCTTCATTCTGCCTTCCAGAAGATACTTTCTTCTAGAAGATGATCCATTTCAGCTTGTGTAGAGACTCAGACTTATAAACATGTCTTGTAGACATGTATATTATTTTCATCTTGTCGTAGGTGAATAGAGAATCTTTTTCCATGAAAATAATTTGAATTTCAGTTCATTATATAATGTTTCACTCATTATATGGATGAGGTATAAGTATTTTAAAAAGAACAAAAAAGATGTACTGGCAGGGCTTCCCTGGTGGCGCAGTGGCTGAGAGTCCGCCTGCCGATGCAGGGGACACGGGTTCGTGCCCCAGTCTGGGAAGATCTCGCATGCCGCAGAGCAGCTGGGCCCGTGAGCCATGGCCACTGAGCCTGCGGGTCCGGGGACTGTGCTCCGCAATGGGAGAGGCCACAACAGTGAGAGGCCCGCGTACCGCAAAAAAAAAAAAAAAAAAAAGATGTACAGGCAGAGTTATCACTTCCTGCCTTGCCTTCTCATCTGTAAACTCTGCAGTTATTTGAAGTATCTCTATTGTTGCCGTGTTGCATTATAATCATCTATTCATACACCAGACTCCCCACCCCAGTGATCTCTCAATTCCTTGAGAGCAGGGTTCCTGTCTTAATCATCTCAGTAATGCAGGGTAGATATTTAATACACACTTATTACAGAATCTGTTTCTTTTTTGCATATGACAGTTTATGTCATCTAATATGTTTAATTTTCATACAGCTAATTTGATAAAAAAATAGCAAAAATGTAGCCTAATATCTTCCAACTATGCTATTACAATCTTATATATAGAAAAACTCCTGATTAAGACCGTGCTTTGGAGAAAATTGGAGAGTGGCTTAGGATGAAGCGAATTTATTAAGGACAAAAGTGATATAATCTACTATTTCACATGAGAGAAAATAGATTAAGAATTCAACTTTTCCCTGGGTAATGTCAAAAAATGACATAACCCAGCATTTAAGCCCAAACCTACATTTTGTAGTGGGATTAGCATGTGTGAAATTTTTTAATACTTTACATTTTGACAGTTGGAAGATATTTAATATTACTTAAATTTAGGTTTATACAGGGTATGATTTCTGCAACACTCTTTGGAGGTGATAACCGTCATGGCAGGAAGAGTATCAGAAGTCTAGGATAATTTTATTTTACCATCAGTGGTTTGAGTTTGATATTTTATTTTAAATTTCATGATGCATTTCTGGTATTAATACCATAGCCTTTGTATATTACATTGCTTTGGTCCTCACTTAAGATGGTAAGGCCCAATGGTCCTGGAGCCCAGAGTTGGCTTTATTTATAAAAATAAATTTAACTTTATTATTATTATTTTCCGGCCATGCCACATGGCTTGCGGGATCTCAGTTCCCTCACCAGGAACGGAAACTGGGCCATGGCAGTGAAAGCCCAGAATCCTAACCACTAGGCCACAGGGAACTCTAAATTTAACTTTAAAATATCTATATCATAAGGAAATTATTAACAAAGAACAATGAAATAATTATACAACTATTTAAAACTATAAATGTGAACTTCTCCCATAACTCTTTTATTTCTAAAAGTAACAATATTTAATAATTGTCTTATGCTCTCTCCTTTTGCTACTTCTACTAGGCATACATGTTGATACCTAAAGCTGCCAAATGACAGAAAGGTTAGAAAAATTACATTTTGAATAATATAAAAAATTAATTTTCTGAAGTAGTCCACACATTCCGATGTGCTCTGACATGTAACATTGTCCTTTTCTTTAAAATTTAACAAATGTTCTATCAAGATTATAGAAATCCTGCCTACGTGAAAATTAGAAAGAAACGATAAACTCTTCCATTCTTGACATCTTTTTTTTTTTTTTTTTTTGCGGTACGCGGGCCTCTCACTGTTGTGGCCTCTCCTGTTGCGGAGCACAGGCTCCGGACTTGCAGGCTCAGCGGCCATGGCTCACGGGCCCAGCTGCTCCATGGCATGTGGGATCTTCCCGGACCGGGGCACGAACCTGCGTCCCCTGCATCGGCAGGCGGACTCTCAACCACTGCGCCACCAGGGAAGCCCTTGACATCTTTTCTATTATATTTTGGAGAGTTTAAATTGGTAGGCTAATACGTGATATTGTTTTAGAAGCAGCAGCAATTTATAGTTAGGTTGAAGCAAGTTCTGGTAATAATGACAGGTGAGGTTCAGGACTAATCCTTGGGGATCTATGCAACATGGTAAACAATACACTTTCCAAGACGTGTTTGAATTATGAATCCAGTGGTGGGCAGTCTCTCAGTTCTGTGCAGAATAGCTTTGGTGTGTGTTGATGGAGCATTTTGTACCTGCGATTCAGAACTTTTATGAAGGCCAATACCCTGAAACTCATTCAAGCAATAAATTCACTTGTCTTTGAGTTTACAAGGCAATAAACAGTGAAGGCCTTTGACCTTAACATTTACTGAATACATTTGCAGCAGTTGTGTTTATTGACAACTATTTATAGGGAAGCATTGGGCACTGAATTTCTTAAGGGGAGGGGAAGACAGATCTTGCGGGTTGTTTTTTAAAGATAAAAACTCTGAATTTAATTTTTGGCTATTGGACATATTTTCAGTTTTGGAGTTGGTATCTGATTCTAACTGCATGCAAATCATGCTTTGGGAAAGACATGAGGGAGAGGACCAACAGTGGCGTAAGTGCCTGCTTGTTCAATTCAATGCGTTTGCCACTCTTTGAAAGTAGGACAGAGAGAATGGTAAAGGTATTTAAAGAGTTTCCCCATGAATTCATTGTATGTCAGGGGGTAAATAACTTCTCTTCTGTATAAACATACTGGGTCTCCCTAAGATGTTGGGGGAATTTATTCATCCCAAGGACATTATGCATTTTGAGTTGCATGAGTTAAAAACATGAAAGTAAAAGAGGAATCCTTATTATTGGAGTCATTGCTATGCCATGAAAAGGGAAGCCTGTAGCTCTTCTTTATTTCTGAAAGTTGGGAGGGATTACTATTGCTCCACATTGCAGATGGGGAATTAGGTGCAAAGTGATTAGGAGTTTTGTTTCTTAGAGGGCGAGTCCTAGTGATGGGTGAATTAGAAAAGATGCTGCAGACACCTGGGATACAGGGCAAGAAGCAGCCATCATGGGAAGAAGGGCCACTTTTACTCAAGGAGATTCCTCGGAGCCAACTTTTCACTGTAGACTCAACCACAGTTACATCCCACCAGGAGGAAGCATGTACTTACGATGGCCGAGGAAAGCAGGTAACCTCTTATGATCACGCTATTTGAACATGTTTGAAATAGGGAGAAATCCCTTGCTGATTTTGGTGGGGCTCATGCCTTGGAGAACATGATGTGCTGATCATTATCTTAACATCTGGTGGTGGTGGGAGTACTTGAGAGGGCAGTTAACAGAATCCATCCCTCCTAGATTCCACAGTAACACTGACACCACACTCTTAGATGAATTCTGCAATAACAGCGCTTGGCAGCCTTGCAGTTAGCTTAAAAAACTACGGCTCACAAAATTCTTTGCAAGTTTTCTTCTCACAGAAGGAGTGAACTGCAAGCAAAACAAAAGAAGTATGTGTTCTTTGGGTCATGTTGTCACTTTGTGTTAGATGGTGTATCTGTGGACCCCCTCCACTGAGGCTCCGGCTGCATTTATGCCCATTGGCTTGGACCTGGGCTTATGCATCTGTTTTAACAGGTTGTGAAAGAAAAGTTGAGGGGAGTGGGGTAACACTGGGTTGCTTTAGCTAGCTAAATCTGATGTTATGGTGTCAGTGGTTAATGGTTCTAGTTAGCTCTGCCTAGAGAAAAATAAGTGTTTCAATGACACAGACCACCCTCCTATAAACGTGGTCATTGTTTGGGGAGTAGAGGAATGGCGTGAGTGACTCAGGACAGGTCATTCATTAAGACTGGAAAATAATGGAGTATAATTATAAAATATAAAATAATGGAGTATAATCTGCAAAAATACTGAATCACTGTGCTGTATATATGAAACTAATATTTTAAATCAAATATACTTCAGTTAAAAAAAAAGACTGCAAAGGCAAAAAAAAAATTATGCATTTCAACTTAAAAAAAAGACTGGAAAGGTGATTGCCAGAGCAGGTGCTACTGTTAGAAATCAGTTAGTGAGGTTAAGGACCCATAACTGGAGTCACTTGTTATTTCATAGAAATCAGAGTTTTGCACTATCCTTTTCATAATTATCCTATACTCATTAAGTGTTTGATAGTTATTCCAACTTTATAGTCACACTCAGTACAATATTTCAATATGGTCATGTCCCATTGCAGTTAATTTCATCTCAACTTAGTCATTTTGGTGGCATGACTCTGGCCAGTAACTGAAGACGACGCTGCACACGGAGCCACGGTGTTGTGTGATGATATTCGTTGGGCATAGCAAGTAGCTGCTTTCTAAGGTTATCATGTGTAATTCCTTTTTCCAGTTCAAGAACATAGCTTGTTTTAAACAACTTTTTGAAAGGCAGCCAAAGAAAAGGTTGGCTCAGATATGCCCTTACCAGCCTTGTTTATGGGATATAGCATTCCACTTCTTGGAGGAAGATGATAAAGGGAAGCTGGCTTTGGCAGGTGTGTAGGAATATGTGTTCATGTATTTAAATTCCGTGTGTAAGAGTAAAGCCCAAAGAGAAAGACTGAAATAGAAAACCGTTACAGTGGGATTATTGATTACTATCTTATGTTCAGTTACAGGTAAGAGTGAAGTTCTAATAGTTGTTAATGAGAAGTGTACATTAGTGAGAGCTACCTTACAGAGGACTAAGTGGCATCACTTATTTTTTTTTTAATTTTATTTATTTTTGGCTGCATTGGGTCTTTGTTGCTGCGCAACAGGCTTTCTCTAGTTGCAGCAAGTGGGGGCTACTCTTCATTGCAGTGCATGGGCTTCTCCTTGCGGTGGCTTCGCTTGTTGCGAAGCAGAGGCTCCAGGCGCGTGGGCTTCAGTAGTTGTGGCACGCGGGCTCAGTAGTTGTGGCTTACGGGCTCAGTAGTTGTGGCTCACCCGCTCTAGAGCGCAGGCTCAGTAGTTGTGGTGCATGGGCTTAGCTGCTCTGTGGCATGTGGGATCCTCCTGGACCAGGGCTCGAACCCAGGTCCCCTGCATTGGCAGGTGGATTCTTAACCACTGCGCCACCAGGGAAATCCCACCACTTCTGATGGACTGAGGTTGAGGCAAGAATATCAAAAACAACATGAAGATTTGCAGGACTTCTGTTTTCTTTCCTGATCACGCTTATCAAATGTACAGGCAAACAAGAAAATTTTCTTTGAAAGCCTGTTTCTCAAGGGAGGCAGAATTGTTTTTGTGATTCGGCTGATCTTACATTAACTCTGGGGGCACTCACCTCAAAAAACGAAAAACGGGAAGCTTAGCTCCCTGAAAAAACCAGGAACTCCCTGAAACAACTCGAAACTTCCCAGAAAGTGGTGCACTCAGCCTACTGTCAGAAACAAACAAAAAACAAACCGAAAGACTGTGGAAACCTGTTCGTTAAGCATCGAGGGGGAAATGCCCTTGGCCAGACAGTCTAAACACAGAAATGCTGGGCAGGAGATCAGATCCACAGTCGGAAGGGGAGAAGAGGCCGATAAGGCTGCAAAGAAAGCAGCGTCAGTCACCAAAATTGGTTTCAGAGGTAAAGTGAGGAGGGCCAGGATGTTCATGATACGATCACATTGTGCCGCTGAATCCTGGCACACACCACATCACAGGAGCTGTGACTAAGAGGCACCGTTTAAATAACCCCACATGTGCATGGGCCAATGTGGAGCCTACCAAGTCGTGCTTCGGTGCGAAATGAAACACGTTCTCATTCTCATTGAATGTGAAGCAGTATTCCTCCTTTGCAACAGGGCGTCTCACCTCTGTAGTCAGTGCCAACAGGTTGGTTGTATAACTAGGGTTATGGACGATCCACAGTTTGAACTCAAGATTCAAGACATACGAGGCTCATATCCAGATGTTAACAGGGAGATTGTATTTTGTGACACGGGGATTTTATATGGCATTACTTACCCTTTCATCGAACGTAGGTGTACTTCAGTGAGCTTCAAGACAAGATCTTTTCATGCTTCTCTCTCTCCTCTTGGTTTCTTGGAAATGTAACCTTTTGGGGGGAAGATGGCAACTCTGAACATTTCCTGTGCGTTTATGAGTTTCTAGGATGTCAGTTTCTGGCCCCAGTTCCTACTGTGCCCATAAGGATAAGAGGTGAACCACTGGGGAGTCTCCAGGCGCCAGAGTCAGTGGTGTGAGCGGGCCTCGCCCCTCTATGCAGCCAGACGTTTGAGAATCGCCCTTCATTACTTCTGATTCTGCCCACAGAGGACACAGATACAAAACACCACACGCTGGGGGGTTAGTTGAAGCTAAAATAGATTTCAAGGTGTCCTGAGGCTTGTTTTTGGCCAATCTCAGCGTAGCGTTGCGGACAGGGAAGTGTTCAGGTGTCCACATGTGGAAGCCGAACACTGCTGCTGAGTGGGAATTGTCAGTAAGTGGAAATCAGTGGCGGATACCTTAGCTTTTCTTCTTGTTCAACATTAATCTCAGGACTACGTTTATAGGCTGATTCCAGATGTGCTTGACTCCAAGGCTGAGTTTTCAGAGGTGACAGGTGGTGTGTTTACCTCAGCAGAAAGAAGGTCAAATTGTATTATAGATCTCAGGGCAAATGTCTGACTATCCCAGGGGAGTGCCTGACGGCTCATTTGGCTGCAATCTGGCCCAGAAGCTGGAGGAGAATGCTCACCCCTGGGAGTGGGGAAGAAGTGTCGTTCTCAACGGCTGCGATAGAGGTCGCAGCTTGAAAGGAAAGTGCTTCATTGGGGAATGAAATACGAGCTTTTAACGTGGTGTCCCCCGGGGTCATTCCTCTCCGTGCACCACTCTAAGCTTCTGGCTGGCTCTTGGTGTTATTCTGCAGCCATGGTATTTGGTGAGCTCTGTTTTTAGGAACACTTAATTGGTTTGACCTGCCCTACTACTTCTTACATGAGGGGGAGCATTCCAGGAATAGAGCTCCAGACTCGTGCCCTGCAAACTTGAGAAGCGTACAGACCTCCTTTAAAGGGACAACATTGTCTTCCTGCATCTCTGGTGTTGACTCCCATCCTTTCTATTATTATACTCTATATACACATAAAGTTGGGCATATATTCCTAATGCTTACAAAACCAACACTATTCAAAATAACTATTAATCAAATAGCATGGATGGTGTCATTTAAAGTCCACATCCCTGATTCACGGTAGAAATGCAAACTTGAGATCCAGCCTGGTATTTAATTTGTCATTTTAGTGTCAGTGATGCTAGTTCAGAGAATTTCTGTACATGCAAGTGAGCTGTAGGAAAAATATTGGTAACTTCAAGGCATTGATAGTTTAGAAAAGTCAGACTTCGTATTAAACCTAAGATTTACTGAAAATAAATATTCAAATACCAATTTTAATGAGGCATCAGTTAATTGTGAGGTGTCTTCTGCACTAGAAAGTAAGACCAGCATCACAGTGGACTGGCATCGGCATCAAATTGGTGTCTGGTTCAATGATTGTTGAAATTGGGACTAGAAATATTCTTTATGGGTTATTTGCTATTGTAACAAAGTGGTACAGATAGTTACGTACAAAGGCAGGGACCACCCAACGTTTTAGCTTGCATTGCAGATGGAATACAGACTGTTATGGCAAAGGTTCTTTTGAGCACCTTATACCTATATTGCTATGTGCCTTGTGGTGACTCATACCAGCAAGATGATTCCGAGTTTGCTTATGTTACAAATCTGAGATTTTGTCATGTGAAAAAAAATAAGTTAAAAATTCTAGTAGAGCACAATAACCAAAAGGTGGAAACAACCCACATGTCCATTAACGGATGAATGGATAAATAAAATGTAGTGTATCCATACAATGGAATATTATTCAGCATAGAAAAGGAAGGAAATTCTGACACATGGGTCAACATGCATGATCCTTGAAGACATGCTAAGTGAAATGAGCCGGTCACAAAAGGACAAAATACTGTATGATTCCACTTATGTGAGGTACCTAGAATAGTCAGATTCATAGAGACAGAAAGTAGAATGATGGTTGCTGGGGGCTGGGAGGAGAGGGAATGAGGAGTTAGTGTTTAATGGGTACAGAGTTTCAGTTTGGGAAGATGGAAAAGTTCTGGAGCTGGATGGTGGTGGTGGTTGAACAATGTGAATGCCGCTGAGCTGTACACTTAAAAATGGTTAAAATGGTAAATTTTATGTTATCTATATTTTACCAGAAAGAAAGATTCTAACAGAGCAATTTCAGACACCCAGGAATGCTGCAGTCTGAGAGACACTGCTCTGGACTGTGAGTCTGGGCACTGGGGCCAGTCCACTGTTCTTGGGGAAAAGAGGAAAAGATAGGTGGTAGTACTAGGGTTTCATAAAGCTAAGTTTATCAATTTAAAAAGTTTTCATTTATTCTAGGCTTATGTTTATGCCACTCCTTTTTTTTTTTTTTGAGGAGTGGGGATGCTTAAAATCTTCTTCCTTTTGTGGAATGAGGAGAGGAGCAGCTGATGATGATGACTTTTTCTCTAAGGTACCAACTTAGCAAAGTAAGTAGTTGGGAACACCATGTTGCTTCCCCCAATTAAAAGGTTATTGAAAACACTGATTAGTGAAATCCCGAAGTCTTGGTACTGCTGCTTTTAAAAACTGGCATGTGGTCCTGTTATTCCTCCCCATTTTGATGGCTATACTTGCTCAAGGTGCATTGACTAGGAGAAAAATTATAGCTTAGCATTCTAGAGCCAGATTCCACCATCTCCCTCAGCGGCCTTTGCAAAACATAAGGACCTATACAGATGTAATCTGTTGTTAACTCTCTTTCAGTATTTATTGAACACCTATGGTAGGCTTGGGGAAACAAAGATGAATAAGGTTTGGTCCCTTCCCCGGAGGAGCCCGTGGCCCAGCAGGGGGGGCAGTCACATAACCAACTATAACACACGTGATAAATCCTGTCACAAAGAGATGGACAAAGTGCTATGGGAGCACAAAGGAGGGGGTAGTAAAACCGTAACATTATCCCAATGTTTTACAACTTTTGTAGTAAGGAAATATATTGTCTAAGACTTGAAGTCAAACCTTTTGGCTGAGGGGTGGGCCCATTTCCCCTCATTTTGACCCCAGATTAGAAAACAAATCATCCCCGCAGGACGTGGGCAGCAGTGGATCGTGAATTCAGGGTGAGGCAAGTTTGAGGGAGATGGTATATATCGAGGCTCAAGCACGTCAGAGGGGGGACTTAGGGGCTCATGAGTTGAGTGGACCAGACAAGAGTCAGGGTGGCCCAGACCCCAGAGAACAGAGCAAGGCAGGAGGGCTGCACGCCAAGCCCATATAAGGACCCCGAGTGGCAAAGGGGCAGGAGGACAGCTGGGGTACATTATTAAGAACTGAGTTGATCACTGAAACAAAGGGAATGACTCTGTAGGAAAAATAACAAAAGAGAGTGTTTATTGAAGCTTACTGTGTTCTAGGCTCTGTGCTAACAGCTCTTATTTAATCTTCATAGGAACACCGGGGATATTAACATGGTTGTTATTCCCATTTTACAGGTGAGATAACTGAGACTTAGGTCACTAACTTGCCCCAAATCGCAAAAGTAGGACACTGTAGAGGTAGAGCCGGGGCTTGCCCCCAGACCTGCAGGACCCCAAAACGCGTTGTCTCTAGACTTACCTCTCACGCCAGTGCCAGCACTCTTCCGCCTTCCAGCTGAGTGTCTCTAGCTGGATATTCCACAAGCACCTCACATTTAACGTGTGAAAGTAAAATTCACGCCTCTGCCGTCCAGCTTCCCTGTTACTCTTCTCCCAGACTTAAAGCCCCAGCTTGTTCTTTCTTTCTCCTTCCTGCTTGCCACATCCAGAGGCTGGCTGGCCTTGGCGCCTGACCCAAACTTTCCATTCCTATTGCCACGGCTGCAGTCCAGCCCCACAGGGCCTCTCACCTGCTAATTTGTCCTGGGCTATTAGTCTCCACCATCACCAATTAACGAGAACTCTGCTGCCAGATAAAGCCACTTTTAAAGCCCAGCTCTGATTACATCACACTCTCTGCTCAGAATTTAATATATGAATAATAACAATGGATTTCTTCCTGTGGACTTAAAAGAGTGTTCCGCCTCCTTAGTTAGGCAATCAAGGCCTTAAACGATATTTCTCAGCCCAACTTTCCAGAGTTAAATTGCATTGATTACCTTCACATCCCTTTTTGCCCCATATATTATTTTATTCCAAGCAAACTCTTTCTGATGCCTCACCTTTCACTCTGTGCCTTTATTCGCGTGCTACTTACTATTTGCCTGAAATGTGCTCTCCATCATCTCTACCTGCTCACATTCTAACTGTTGTTCTGGGTCAGTTTCAGATGCCAATTCTTCCCGGAAGACACCCCTCTCGTTCCTATTGGGAGTGACCTCTCTTTCCTTCGGATGCTGGTGACATTTTATACAGTGTATGGCAGTAGTCCCATGCTGTCTTTACTTCATATATACTTGCCCATTAGATTTTGACTTCCTGAAGACAGGGATCTTGTCTTATTCCTATTTTGGTTCTCCTTAGTGCCTAGCCCGGAACTCAGATATGCATTGAGGGAATGAATGGGGTTGGAAGAGGTTGGCAGATGAAAAATTGGGGAGCTGAGAGGAAACTGGGTTCTAGCTGCGTCATCCATACTTTAGATGCCCCTAGAGTTTTTCCTGAAGAAGTAACTCCAACTTCTTCCATATAATTTTGTCTTAGGTTTTGCTTTGCTGCTGTCAAATCACATTGTCTTTCTTCTGCATCCAGTCATTCTCTTCACTCTCAGAAACTGTTCCATCTTTTAGAATTAAATCGACTCTCTTCAATCATTCCAGAAACTCATTTATACTTATTTCAAGGATTTGTGTATTATATATTCTCAAAATACTCTTACCGCCTGGTGTCATTTACATTTGGGGCAATTTAAATGTGTGGTTATGCGTCCTTGTCCTATATCCTGTAGTTATCTCTTTACTGAGGTCTGGGCCATTGTCACAACGTCACTAGCCTGTATGGATGGTGTTCTCTGGAGTTGATCAGTACTCAGCCTGCTCAACAGTATGTGGCAGCCCTGATTATGGACCATGAAAGTCAGGTACATGTTTGGTTGGTTTCTGGTCACTTCATAAGTCATCATGGGCTCATTTGGATCCTGGGTAGCTCCAGAGGGGTTGAATGGGAAGCCAACTGCATGCTGGTTTCTTTAACCACTCACAGAGTTTCAGGGAAGCAGGCTCCTGTCTGGACATCCAGCCCTTGTCTGGTCTGTTACAGTGCATGCAAAGACCCCACAGACTGCTGATGTGAGATCTGGGAGCCCAAGAAACCACTTGCAGGTGCTAAATTTCCCATTTGGGTATTCAGATTGGCATCAAGAGGAGAAAATACTAGGAATCCAACAGCATTGCCAATTATGAGAAGTTAGTTGTGGCCTTTTGTGTCAAAACTATGTGCTTGTTTAAGCCCTGGGTACTATGGTGATCGATCCTGTGTAAACACAAAGACAAATAACGCTTTATATTAGTCTACCACCTGTGCCTGTCATGTTACCTCATCGCCCCTTCATAAGCCTACTTCTCGTGGAATAAATGTACCAGGCAGTGTAATGAGATGTTTTCTCTTCGAGCATTGGGACTGCTTACTCCCACTTGGGGTGCCCAGCCCTCTGAATTCCACGGCAACTAGGCACGGGGCTTTCCTGAAGAGGAGTCATAGTGTGCAATTTTCTTGGAACTCAATGTGAGTTTGAAAGGAAAAATGACCCAGAGGAGGACAAGCAAGAATAGACAGCCCATTAGCAGCCGAACCATATGACAAAGTAAAAAGCAGCTTCAGAGCTGTCAGCGCAACAGCTGGGGGATCATGCCAAGAAGCCAGATGCTGCCGCTAAAATACTATTTTCCACAAAGTTTGGGCCTGTGATGTTCATCTCAGCCCCACGTGTGGCCCTGGGCATGGGGCTTTATTGCTGGATGAAATAACAAAGGCGAGGAGAAGAGGGGGGCATTGCGTATATGCCTGGGGGCTGACTTATAAAGTTGAAGGAGACAGTAAGATGTGGAAATCCTGTTCATTATAACCTACCAACATTATTAGAACTTGAACTCCATACATACCCCCTCTACAAGGGATTTATTTGGAAAACTACCTAATAAGTGGCATATTTTAATTGGAGCTATATATTAGGTTGGTGAGATCCCACTGCTAGCTCATCCTATCCAACTTTCTAGCTTTGTGTGTGTGTGTGTGGTCCCAGGAATATTCATATGTGTGAAGTCTTCCGGTATTGATCTTTGTCCCAGATAAGTGGAATTTGTTCTCATTTTACAGGTGAGTGCACTGAAAAGAATCTTAAAGGAATTCAAAGTGGCTTGCTTAAAGTTCCAGCTGACATCTGTAGGCATAGAACTTCCCGAGTGCCGAAGCCTTTTTCTCAGCACTTACCACAAGACAGCATTCTCCTGCTCTTTCCCGCTACTTGTTTTACTCCCCCAAATTCACCTGTTTCCATCATGGGATCTCTCCTCTTTCCCCACCGCTCCGGACTCATGATATATATGAAACCAGTGTATTTTCTTTCATACCCAAAAAGCTACTAGAGTACTCATTTCTTGACCTTTTTGGAAGAGAAAAGCAGTTTTTAAAAAAGATTATTTGTACTGGAGAGAAGCTGTGGAAACAGGCTGAACAGATACTTTAAAAAAAAAATCTCAGGGTGTGAGGGAATGATTCTCTCTGTGTCAGGCAGATAGAGCAGTCTGAAGACAAATCGTAGAAACCACATTTTATGCATTTCCGAAAGATCTGGGGGGTGAGAGTACTTTGTCTCCATGTAGGGGAGCTGGGTTGATGGAGTTCCTAGGATACCTGCTCTTGGTTTATCCTCCCCACTGACAGCAGATATGGGACTAACGTAAACTATTGGGTCACGTAAAACTCAGATACCCTGTAGCTGGCAAGGAGTGTGGTTCTGCCTTGGCACATTTGTATGTGGTTGGGATAGTTTGAAGATCCTGGGGCTTGCTGGTCAGGCCGTTGAGCACGTGGGGGTGAATTTCAAACAGGCATAAGGAGGCCTTTTCCTCATTGTCTGTCTTCCATTTCTGAGCTTTTCTTCTGTTACGGAGCAGCAAGGAGATCTCACTGCCTAGCTTAGCTTGGGTTTTCTTTAGAAAGCAGAGCCAACGAGAAGAGCTTATGTGAAGGTAGTTTATTTCATGAAGTATCCTAAGGGATAGGAGTGTGTGTGTGTGTGTGTGTGTGTAGGGAGGGTTGGGAATAGTGAGACAGGGAGAGAGGAAAGCCAAGGCAAGGGTACATATTAAGATGTACTGTGGGCACTGGGGCACTGTGGGCACTGTGGGCAACTGGGGCTCAATCCCACTGGGAATCCTCTGAGGAGCCATGTAAAATGCACCCCAGAATTATTCACCCGAGGGACAGAAGACAGGAGCGTTTGTCTACTACCTCCCCTGCTCCATAGGTCAAGGGTTGTCCCATGAGATTAACTTCCTCACCCTTCCACGTTTCTGCATGTGTGAGTGCCAATGTGTTTTGCGCCACCACTGTGGCAGAGACGCCCTGGGCAGAACAGGAGTGATGCTGGGTGCAGCTGAGGCAAGGTCGCTGCTGGGCACACCTGGGTGCAGCTGGTTGCCATGGCAATGGCTGGAGTCAAAGGTGGGCTGAGAGGATCTGAGGTGGAACACGAAGGTACCTGACAGTCCATGCCTCAGTGGAGGTGTGGCCCCGGGCATCTCGGGATGGCCTTGAGATTCAGGGCAAAGCACAGTTCTTAGGTGGTAGGCCCTCCACAAGACTGTGTTGACTTCTATCTGTTTCACTGACTTTTTTTCTGAAGTTCTTCTGCTGTAGGACTATAGGATGCTGCATTTTCTCCCCATTGGTTTTAGACACAGGGCTTCAGCTGGTCACTTCCTACATTGCCTGGTATATGAGTCAGGGTCCCAGGGGCACACTCAAGAGGGCGACCCAAGAGAAGAGCATAATCACAGTGGTCTGGGTACAGTTCAGGGAAACCAGGACCAGCAGGAAGTCCTACCACCTTTAGGCTGCAGGAGCAAAGAGGAGGGAGCAGGTGCCAAGCCCTGGGAGCTGTAGCTGTAGCTATAGTAGAGGCTGCATGAGGGAAGCCATGGCCTGGAGACCAGTGGGAAAAGAAATACCTTGATTTCACTCTCCTCTTGGCCTCTGATCTCCTGCTGGTGCCCCCCATTGGCTGACCCCAACTAGAAGCCAGAGGACAGGGAGCCCAAGATAAGCACCATTGGGCTTCCCTGGTGGTGCAGTGGTTTAGAGTCCGCCTGCCGATGCAGGGGACACGGGTTCGTGCCCCGGTCCGGGAATATCCCACATGTCGCGGAGCGGCTGGGCCCGTGAGCTGTGGCTGCTGAGCCTGCGCGTCCGGAGCCTGTGCTCTGCAACGGGAGAGGCCACAACAGTGAGAGGCCCGCGTACCGCAAAAAAACAAAAAAAGATAAGGGCGATGTGGGTCAGCCTTTCTGGGCACAGAGCAGAGTGTAGAAGGGTAGAGAGTGGATCTGGAGGGACAAATGGAAGATATCCAGTGAGGCTGGCGCACGCTGTATGTTGGCAGTTTATGTCCAGTGCTATCTGATCGTTTTTTGGGGTGCTTTTCATACCTACTTAAAGGTGGCTTGCTTTATCACAGATAAGGAATCTCTAGCCCTGAGAAATGACTGGCTTAGTATCGATCTAACTTGGGAGGATGTGGCTCAGAGTGTGGCTAGACAGATCACTGTGGGATCTTAATACATTCAAAGTTCCTTAGAAAATATTTTTTAACAATGAGATTAGAGAGACATTTATTTACTGTGTAAAAATCACGTTGGCCCATAAACAAGGTATAGAAGGGGAAAGATGAGATTCAAAAGCAAGTTCATGGTTTGCAGTGTTGATAAGGGAACTTTTCCTTCTCCTAATTTCCTTTGTCGCTCTTTTAATGCAGTTTTTGCAATAAATTAAAAATAAAGAGAAGCCACTAGTTACTGGATGAGCTTGTTTGGACTTCTGGACAACCATGCTGGTTTTTCCAAGTATCTTGGATAAGGAAGGCTTTCAACATGAATATTTCTTGCTCGAGTCTTGGAAACTTAAACTAGAATCCATGTGAGGTTCATTTAACAGAGCCCTCTAGGTTTTTAAGCATTTTTTTCCCATAATTACTTCTGTTTTCTTTATAAGCAGTTTTATGGGGAGTGGAGGGGAGGTATTTTCCTTTACCCCTTCAGGTGGCTTTGTGCCCAGTTCTCAGGTCACTGTGGATGCACAGAGTGAGAGGCAGGCTCTTACACAACTTTAGTTCAGTAGGATATCCAATGTTCTGCGGCCTGTCCTTTCTTTGGGGAGGCACAGGGACAAGAGTTACGTGTTGTGGGGAGCCAGGGCTGTTTCAGTCCACTGCAAAGAGCAGGACCTTTCCCATCTCACCTCTTCCCTGCTGGGGTGGCTGCCACACTCAGCAGTCAAAGCTGGGTGTCACTAACATTTATCAGCGCACGCAGCCCAAACGCCGGACCGTGTTTCTAGAACATGACCCTGAGAAGTGGGGATGGGTGGCTTTAATACGTCTCCTTCTAACCACAACTGCAAACCTGACTCCAACATCTTTGGACTGTCATGAGAACTGGCCCTGAGAAAAATGCTCTGGTTGAAAGGCATTGTTTCTGATCTCATAGACTATGACCCGTCGACAAGTGATCTGAGCTGAACTGGCTCAGTGGCCTGGCTTCCAGATGTGAACTCGTAGTTTGGTTTTCCAGCCCTCTCATCTCCATCTGCCCAATAAGGATACTTGAAGCTTTTTTTTTTTTTAAATAAATAAATTTCTTTATTTCTTTTTTATTTTTGGCTGTGTTGGGTCTTCGTTGCTGTGAGGGGGCTTTCTCTAGTTGTGGTGAGCGGGGGCTACTCTTCGTTGCTCTGCGTGGGCTTCTCGTTGTGGTGGCTTCTCTTGTTGCGGAGCACGGGCTCTAGGTGCACAGGCTTCAGTTGTTGTGGCTTGCAGGCTCAGTAGTTGTGGTGCACAGGCTTAGTTGCTCTGCGGCATGTGGGATTTGCCTGGACCAGGGCTTGAACCTGTGTCCCCTGCATTGGCAGGTGGATTCTTAATCACTGTGCCACCATGGAAGTCCAACACTTTGTTTTTAAGGGGAAATAAGTAGCTGGCTGGTTCCTGGCATGTATCTGATATCATCAGGTGGGGACTGCATCTGAAGAGAATTTTGTTTGTATGAAATAGAGATGCCTACTCTTCTATCTAAACTGTGACAAGACAGTTTTCTGTCTTAGCTCAGTGTCAGGAACCAGTAGAGGCTTAAGGCAGAATTTACCTGCAGTTGATTATGGCCTCTGGATTTATAGCAACATTAAAAAGACTCCCTGGTAAGGTTTCTTTGCCTAAGCATGGCTGCTCAATATTCTTATCCTGAGTAAGACATTTAATGTTGAGTTGTCTGAAATGTCTTGAAGTTCAGCTGTGCATTTGAGATGGAGTCCGGTTAGACAAGGCATGGGCCTATGTCCTGTAGGAGGAGAGTGACGTGGAGTAGAATTGAAGGCCTGGGCTCTGTAGACATGCCCACAGACTGATTTGCTTCAGTGCCAGCTTTCCTGCCTTTGGAAAACTGGAGTTGTGTTTGTGTGTACAGTCTTCAAGCAACAGGCCATGGGTCATGGTGGAGATCTTTGTAGCTTTGGAGTTGGATGGCCTGGGTTCAAAGCTTTACCTGTAAATAGTCCCGGGGACTAACAGCAAGATAATGGACTTTTATGTGCCTTCTTTTGCAATTTCCGAAACAGAATACTAATTGCTTACCTTGTGGGATTCTTGTGATACTTGAATGAAACAGCACGTCTAATTATTTTATACTAAGTTTGCTTTTATTTAAATTATTGTATACTAGGTCTTTTCCTGCCTGACTCTTATCTCACTTCCCAAAACCTCAAATACGAAAAATGGGAAATATGGGAGAGAAGGTGCTAAACCCCAGAGGGAGAGTGTCTGAGGCTGGTGGTCAGGAAAGGTACATAACTCAGCATCCCGATTGGGAGGGGCTGCACGGTATCAGCCATATCTGCAAAGCATCCTTTAACAAGCACAGGCAGAGCTCCAGGCTGTTTCAAGGAGCTCCTGAAGCCCACACATCAGAGGTGGGAGTCCAATTTCCCCAGGGTTGCCATCCACTCTCCAAGGCAGAGTCACCGGACAAGTGATTCCCAGACCCGGCCTTTTCTCAGGCCCTGAGTCTCTGACCGAGAACTCCCTCGGGCTCTGCTTTGTAACTGTAGCCAGGCCCCACGCGAGACCAAGTGCAAGTGCAAGGACAAGACAAAAACATTAAGAGTTGTTTCAAAATCGGAGACAAATGTAAACTAATATAAAAATAATAGCACTCCCTTGACCCTGTATCTTTGAGGTTTTCAGGGCCTCAGAGCTCTCTAATGGATTGCTTCATGGTCTAATCTGCCTTGTGTTTCTCTGAATTTAGTGATGCTGGGAGAGCAGGGCACAGGACTCTAGGAACTGAAACAAAGAACAGAAAAACAAGGAATGCTTGGCAACAGTAAATTTTTAAAATATTTTTTGTTCTCTTCTCAGAATATATCACATCATACTCTTGAAAAACAATTCATACAGAAAGGTTTTTCAGAGAAATTAGTATGTGTGTGTATGTACAAAATATCTATGCATCTGTAAATTATTTATATTTACCACTGATAAGACTTTGCTTATCACATTAGAATAATAAGGAAAATACTAGTTTAAAAAAAAGCAGATTTAAGTGCTTTCCTCCTCACTCTCTCTCCCTCCCTCTTTCTTTGAAGATTTCTAAAATACATCTGCAAGATAACATTCAGGGATGGTAAAAAAAAAATCATGCTTTCATTGTTGATACTTAACAATTTGGAAATGAGATATTTATTTGTTGTAACTTTAAAATTCAATTCATTGTGTTTATCAAGCAACTACTAAGTGCCTAGTAAAAATCAGTACACAACTCAGTTCTTATTCCTAAGGAGTGTAGGGTCATCATGTCAGAGGTAGTTGGAGGAACTGGACCCGCAGTAACTAGAGACAGCAGGAGAAGGTGGTCAGAGAAGCGTTACGATAACATGAATGCGTGTGTGCAAATGCTAAAGAACTTTCGAGGTGGTCAGGAGAAAATGAACCGGTGATGCCTGGAAGACCAGAAATGTCAGAGGTAGAGTTGGAGATGGAACGTATGGGGCTTTTGAGAGATTTTCTTCTCCTTACAATTAGGCCTTGTAAGCAACTGTAAATAAAGCCGTTGTTTGTGTCCACACAGAGCTTGGCGCACACGGAGGCCAAAGATTGGAGCAAGTGATATATGCCACATTTCCTTCCTCCCCTGAGTGGAGGATGGAAAGCCCTTCTCACTTTGCTCCAGGAGACAACAGACGTAACTGATTTTCAGTGAACGCATTGTCCAGCTGCCAGAAACAATGGCCGGATCTTAGCCTTGGCCATCTTCGGAGATGCGGCCCTGGAAGTGCAACGGCTCCAGGTTTTGCTTATTCTCTCCGGATGCCCGGAGTGGGGCTTTTGCACGTCGTGGTCTGTGCCTGATTTCGGCGGGTTGCACAGTATTAGTTCTGATGCTCTGTTTTAATTTGAGGCCCCTGGGATCCTTCCTGTCTTCCCGTTTAAATGTCACCACTCAGGGAGGTCTGTCTGGATTGCCTCTATTATTCTTTGGCCCAGCATCCTGTTTATTTCGTCTGAGGCACTTTTCACAAACTAATTATTTTGCTTGTTAGTTTTGATGAAGAGAGCATTCCCTGTATAATAAGACAGCGTTATGTGCCAGTGGTGTTGGAGAAAGAAAGGTTAAAGCCTCAGGAGGTTTTCAGCTCTCCTTTCGAATAGCTCTGGAAGTTTACTTATGACCCTACGCTGTCTCTCCTTCCCTTGCTGAGCATCACAGAGTTTCCTCTTTTCCACCTGAGTGTCACGACTCCATGGCCTTCGAGGCAGCCAGGCAGTGGGAGCGGTGGGTCCAGTCTCTGGGCGGTGAACATACTTGTCCCATCTGTGCAACGTACTTCTTATCAATGACAAAAACGTGTTTCAAGTTCCAAGTCTGTGGTCTCTTTACTGCCTCATATAGCTGGTCTTTTCGTGTCTGTCTCCCCTACTGGATTATTCACACCGAGAGGAGAGGGCCCAGGTCTGTCTCGTTGCTTGGTATGTTCCTAGGCTGCAGCATAGTGTGGGTCTGACCCATGTGTGCTGGGTTCTCGGTCAAGGGAGATCATTGCTTCTTCCCTTCCCTCTAGCCACATTTTACCTCCGAAGCGCTTCCATCTCCCAACAGCTGTGTAGCCCACCTGAGCCACCCAAATTTTCAGGGTGAAGAGGAGCGTAGAAAAACTGCTTCTAGTTCTTCCTCTCATTGGTTTCAAGCTCTCTTCTGGGGAGTTTGGGGAAGGAGTGAGAAATACAGAGAGTCCCAAGACATTCCCCCTGAGCCCCCAACCCCCCATTCCAACTTTCCTGTGCAGGCTGGTGGTAGTTTGTTTCTCCTTGGACCCTCCTTTCCTCTCGCCCTCTCTCAGGCCGGCTCCCTATGTGGGCTGTTCTTCTTGTTCTTGGATGCTTGGATCGCTCTTTATCTACTCGCCATCTGTGTAAGGGGATCCTGCCAAGATGATCAGATGTGAACTCAGCACCAGAAACATTTTAATTAATTTATGGTGATAAAATGCGAAAAGAAAACCATTGAGGAAAGCCTGGGCCAAAGAAAATTAAACATAAGAGGAAACAAAGAAACCAGAGCCATGTGGCCTTGGAAGGAAGGGCCCGGTTGGCAAAGGAGCCAGCAAACACTTTCCTTCTCTTGCCCTCTTCGCTTTTTTAATAACACCCAGGTGGAAAAGCCACAGAGGGCCCAGGGACTCGAGTGGGTGCGGGAGAAAACTGAGTAGCCTGCTATTGGCCTAGACTTTTTGATCGGGGCAATTGACCATGGGTATGTAGAACACACAGTGCAAGGCTGCAGGATTGCAGGCCCCCATGGTAGCAGGGATGGCCAATTTTTTCAGGTAAGCAGAAGACGGAAGTTTCTTAAGCTGCAGCTCTGAAACACTTCAGTGGATATAAATAGTGGTTCTCAGGGGATGGGGATGGAATGATAAGATAGATGTTTAAGGTACAAACTTGCAACGAGTAGTAAAGAAGCCACAGAGGTCAATTGCACAGTATAATGAATATAGAGAATATTGTGCTATAATTATGTAACGTAATAAGTATCGCTAAAATGGCAATCATGCTACAATACATAAATGTATCTAAGTAAAAAAAAAACCCTTCAGTGGATGTTTAAAGAAGTCTGTATTTAAAGTAAGTATGGCTTCACTGCAGCCTAGCAAACAGTATTTGGGTAGGGTAATGCCTATATTGGGAAAATCCTAAAGAAAACCAGTATTAGCTAGCTTTACCCCTCCTAAGACAAAAAACAGACCAGCAGTACCTATGTGTAGGCTGCCGGGTCATCTGAGTGATTTGTTAGGTTGATTTGATTTAGTATTTCTTCCTTTTTCCTCTTTTTTATGTGAAGCACCTACTGAGTGCTGAGTAAAGACAAATTTCCCAATCACTCCTTCTAACTGAACTTTAGATGAAGATAAGAGAAAAAGGGAAAACACTTGTGAACCCGCACATAGGAATTCTATCCAAATAAGAAATTACTTTGTTTCTAATTTATGCAGATATTGTATCTTTATAGATTTGATGGTCTCAATCCAACTGATGTTATTCAAGGAAAAAAATAGACTCAAAAGCAAGTGGGAGAAAAATGGAGCAGTGAAGGGGAAAGATGGGGACTCATTAATTGCAGACAGGGAAAGAAGGTAGACTTCTCAGGGATTTAGAGGGATAGAGAGAACGTATGGCCTGATTGTCCTAATTAGGAGGGAACTGTATAAAATTGAATAAATAAATTCATGTTGAACTTAGTAAGGGATTATTTATACAGCTGATTTAACAGAATAATAGAATTTTAGAGTTGTGACGTCATACTATGGGTCCAAATCAGAACTACCTAGAGAGGTTTTTTTTTCCCTTTAAAAGAAAACCAGCGTTTATGGGGTGGGGCCTTGGCATGGGCATTTTGAGAGCATCTGATGTGTAAGAGAGAGAGTTTGTTAAGAGAGTCTGCTGTGGATTCCCATGAATTTATTCTTCCATTCATTCCACATGTATTGAGTACCTGTTATTGGCCGGACACTATGGTTGGTTCTGGGAACACTACGGTCAGGAGAAAAGGACATGGTCCCCGCTCTCATGGAGGTGTGGTCTGTGGGGAATGCATGACTCTTTCATTTTCAGTTAAAGACACTGTTATTCTGAAAGCTTAAGTGACCTTCCCTGGATAACCAAATTAGGTGGAAGTAAACTGGAATGGAACTATACCCAGATCTCCCAATTCTTATTTCCATGTTCTTTCCAGTAACTACCCTGGTTGATTTCTTGATGATCTTTTATTTAGGCTAATATTAAAATGTTTGAGGTTCCAGTTGTACTCGAAAAGCAGCTAGGTTTGGATCTTGTTTGCTATCCTTGCCCTACCATGTGTTAGCTTTATGACACTGGGCACGTGTGTAACCTATAACAACCTCCAATAGAACAGAACTTAGAATAGAACCATGCCTACCACACTGGCGGAGGGAGTGGGTGGGACTATTGAGGAGACAGCATAAGCGGGAACACCTGTCCAGAAGCTGGGACTTTGGGAGAACTCATTTACTACAAGTTCTGGCCAGTTCTTTGCAGGAAGTCCCAAACCTTACTGGGTATCGCTGGGGGTGGGGTGCGTGGGGAGTTAGCCTGAGTACCGGCAGAGTGACCAAGTCTACCTCACTCTTTGGAACATGCCAAGTCAGTGTTGGGCACGTTGGCATCAGGTGAATGCTGCCATCCAAGCAGCGGTGGTGCACTTAGGATGCCAGTGGTTGGTCTCTGGGGCTCCTGACAAGGCACTGGCAGCCTTTCCAGAGCAAGCCAGAAATTCACTGGCACAAGAAGAGTCTGAACTGAGAAGGAGCGGGCAGCCCTGGAGACAGAGCCAGGAGTGCAGTGGCGGTGATTACAGAAGCTCCCACTGAATGCTTCTTGGTTTCCTGTGCAGACCCGTCAGCCTGCCCCAGGGCATGTTGTGGTTACTTCCCAGGCTGCCTGCTACTGACCAGCTCAACAACCTTGGCCACGGCCTGAATCTTGAGTGACTTTCCCTGTCAGGATAGAAGTCACCACCCAAACTTGCTCCAGGTATCAGCACCAAATCTTGGGACCAACTTAGAAGGGAAGAGATGAGAAGAAACTGGTTGGATCAAGGTGGAGCCATCTGTACCGCCAGCAGCAAGAATCTGATTTAAAATGCAGCTCTCCGCAAGAGGGAGGAGACACGGGAACATATGTCTATGTACAACTGATTCACTTTGTTATAGAGCAGAAACTAACACACCACTGTAAAGCAATTTTACTCCAATAAAGATGTTAAAAAAATAAAATAAAATGTAGCTCTCAAAGCTTTTTCAGATCTTTATTATTTAAGAGAACATATCACCTCTCCTAGGTATATGGACAAGAGAAATCATATACATGTTGACCAGAAGACACATAAAAGAATGTCTATGGCTACATTATATGTAATGCTGGACACGACTCAAATGCTCATCAACAGTAAGAAGAATAAAGTCATGGTGGTATAATATAATCACACAACGGAATGTATAGCAATGAGGATGAACAAACCATAAATACATGAAACAACAAGATTGACTCTCACAAACAGAATATTAGCACAGGAAGCCAGATGTAAAAAAGTACCCACACTGATTCTACTTATATGATGTTTAAAACAGGCAAAACTTATTTATGATGTTAGAAGTCAGGACAGTGGCTACTTTTGATGAAGGGCAGTGACTGGTGGGACATGCAAAGTAAGTTTCTGGGGTGTTGGTGATGTGCTGTTTCTTGATCTGGGTGTTGGTTGCATGGGATTATTGAGTTTGTGAAAGTTCATTGAGTTGCATACTTAGGATTTGTGCCCTTTGTATCTGTACATTGAGCTTCAGTGAAAAGTTTACAAAAAAGAGGAGCATGTTAATATTTCTGCACCATGATGGTCATAGATTGCTGCCTGGACTGGAAGTCTGCATTGTGGTTTTTCCACCAGTAAAATAATAAAGTAAAACTCGGCAGTTTCTTCTGTCTGGGAGAGAGTAGGCACTCAATACAGTTGTTGAATAAATGAAGAATGGGGCATAGTTTTCCTGTGGGACAGGTAAGCTATTAGGTAAGAGTGCCAGGGAATTTAAAAAGCCCCCCTAGGGAAATTTCTATTATCACAGATTTTTCTTATCTAAACCATGGTGTCAGACCTTGAGGAGGGGAGCCTCACACCTGTGCATGCCATCTGGCTTAAATGCGCATGTGCAAGCTTCGGGTCCTCCTTGCTGCTGTGGAGAGCAGCCCAGATTCGGGATGATGTGGAACCTCCCCGTAAGGAGCATTTCCTCTATTCCACAGCCCGTGGAGCCCTTCATTAGGCCCAGAGATGTTTGACCTAGGGGCATGGCTTGTGGCAAGGCAGGAAATACCTCATCTTTTTTTTTTTTTTTTTTTTTTTTGCGGTTCGCGGGCCTCTCACTGTTGTGGCCTGTCCGGTTGCGGAGCACAGGCTCCGGACGCGCAGGCCCAGCGGCCATGGCTCACGGGCCCAGCCGCTCCGCGGCATGTGGGATCTTCCCGAACCAAGGCACGAACCCGTGTCCCCTGCATCGGCAGGCGGACTCTCAACCACTGCGCCACCAGGGAAGCCCAATACCTCATCTTGTTGGGGTACAAGAAAGGGAAATTAGAAGGCACCGTTAACCAGTACAGGCTGAGTCCAGGTCTGCCAAACATCTTCCAGGAAGTGTGATGGGGCAGGGACACAGACTGCAAAGAGGGGCAGATCTGTGGTGGTAGCAATTCAAGTCGCCCTAACTCCAGCCCAGGTGGAATCTCTTTCAGTCCCACGCACCTTCTAGTCAAACTTGTTTGGAGGGCAAAAGTGTCAAGGGTTGGAGAGCTGGTTTAAGCCACATAAAAGGCCTGTTGAAGTCATTTTCCATTAGAAGATTGCAAGTGGTGAACATGAAATGTGCATTCACACGGAGACTCTGTCCTATCCGTAAAGCCTGGATTTTGCTCCCTCTTTTGAAGGCTCAAAAAACATCATATTATGCAACTCAAATCCAACAAACAGCACAATATCAAGAAACCTTTGAAACCGGGTGACTCCTTTGTCTCTAAAGGTAGCTGTGCTTCCCTTGGCCCTGGTGAGACGAACCAAGAAGTCTTGGTTTTCAGAGCACAACCCCAGAACTGGGTTCTTAACGGCTGTGTTGAGTGCGGGGAGCTACATGCTGATGAACTGTGAGCTGGGCTCTCTTGGAGATTTGCTTTTTTCTGATGATGAAGTCGCTTAATCAGCTTGTGTAACAGGAGTATGTCTGTGTTTTGCTCAAATGTCAGATAATGATGACATTTGCACAGAGACGAAGTCAAAGGGGGCATCCTGCCTTCCAAGGGCAGAGTCTGGTTCACAGGGTCTCGTGAAGCCCGTCCGGAGGCCCAGACACCCCAGCTCTGATGCTCGGATCTCACTCTCAGCCCTGGGTGTTATCCTCGGAGGACAGCCGTCTTTAGGGTAGGTGCGGTGGTGACCTCTTCCTTTGCATTGCTGGGGACTGAGGGCAGGGGGTGGATGCAGGGCTGGGTGCGGGAGGAGAATGGAGAAGAGTTGGGAGGCGTAGTCTTTGGAACCACTAGAATAGGCTGAGAGGCTCTAGGCGTTGAAAGACAAAGCAACAAACCTATCATTAGCACTAAGCCCTGGGTGTGTTCTTCCCCCTCTGCTTCTAACACTACCTCCGAGAGATCCATTTTTGGAGTGACAAAAAGGTTTCCCTTTTATTCATTTGAGAGGGAGAATGAGGAAAATTGATTGTAAAGATCCCTGCAAATCTGGCTACGTCAACTTGGGAAGGTCTGTGGTCATGTGCCCCGCAGGCCTCAGTTTTCTTCTCTGCTGTAAAGCAAGAGTATTGGGCTCTCCCTTCTCTCAGGTCCCTTTCAGCCTGAAAGTTCTGCATTCCAAAGTTTCTTCCAAACAGCTTCCCTGGGAGGTGCTATCACCAGAGGCTTCAGTTAAAATCCAAAAGTGTCTCCTATGAAGGATAACGTTGTAAGCCTCATTTACACAAATACCTCAGCTCAAATGTGTTTGCCAAATATACTCGATACTTTGAGGATCCAGGACACAGGCTTGGTTCATTTATGTTGGAGGAGAAGAGAGGAACATTCTGCAGAAAGGGGAGCTGACCAACAAGCTCAGGGTTGGGTGATGTTCCGTGGCAGGCACTCTGCCCACCATCGTACGTGAAAGGTTATTTGAGGCAAATGGCGAGATTTCTTTATAACCCTTATAACTGGCATCAGGAATCTGAAATCCTTCATGACGTATAGCTGGAAAGAGAAGGCACCCAGCCTTTGAGATGGACCCCAATGATGCCCTTCCTTGTATTCACACCCATGTGTTGTCTCCACCCCTTGGGTGTGGGCTGGACCTGGAATCTTATACCTAATTCATTGTAAGGGTACTGGGGGGGGGGAGGGTCTATTGCATATTTGTCATCAATATACACATATACTGAATACTTCTAATTTTACCAGTGAGAACCAATTTCTAACAGTCGTTATCCTTGTAAACAAGCCACTATATTCATTTAAAAAAGCAACGAGGGCCTGCTTCTGACATTGAGCATATTAATTTGCAAGCCTTGAGTCTGACTGAGATATGGATTTGAAGCATTTGTAGTAGCTGCCTCTGGATTATGGGTTTCCTGCTGAAGGTCTGTGCATACTTGAGTTAAATGTTTTCTGAGCTTGGGCAGCTCTACCCCAGACTTATAGCTTAAACTGAGGTACACACTCAATGTCCCTTTGCACAGGCTGAAAGATCTTAGAGCAAATTAGAGACAAGTGATAAATAAGGGTAGGTTTGCAGAAGGGTTTTAATTTCTTGTTCATATTGATGGCCTAACCTTTCGTCTCCTGTTTTTCTTTCCATTTACTTCTTGCTTTCTCATTCTTCATTTAGTACCCTGGGGTCTTTCTGACACGTGATGGGAATAAAAGAGATGTTCTTTAGCCAAAGGTTACAGTTTTGTACTACTCCAAGCAGGGTTCAGAAGAAGAGGTGCAGAATAGAGGGAGGGTTTGAGGTGGACGAATTGCTCTGGCTGTCTTTGGATTGCCAAGGAGTCTGAGTCCCTGGCTGTCAGAGGTTGCGCAGGTGTAAGTCATGGCTCAGACTGGGTGGGTGTCCCAAGGCTCCATCTGCACTGGACATCTGGTCACTGGGCCCCTGCTTTTGTGAAGATACATTCAGACTGGGCTGCCTGAGCACATCAAGAATGGCCAGACACTGTGGGGCCGGGCTGCCCAGGCTCAATGTTGTAAGGAAGTATAGCTCAGAACAAAGGACAGTGTTGGGACCTACATTCTAAACACTGTCCTTTTAGGTGCTCTGCCCGGCACCTTTGGCGACGAATCAGCCCATTTTACACTGAAGATCTATAGGCTTCAGGGTCCTTGGAGGGCAGCTGGGTGACCTAAGGCAGTAAGCTTCATTACTAGATAGAATTTTGGGATTCCAGGCCCCAGGGAACACGTACTCTTATCAAAATACTCCTAAACTGGTAAACAATGGGAATCTTAGATAAAGATTTTTATTTGCCAAAAAAAAAAAACTGATCATAAAGCTGCTTCCTGTTGTCAGAAAGGTTTCTCTTTCCTGTTTTGAAAGAAGCAACTGGTGATAGGCAGTGGGCTTCTACCCGCCTCCTCTCAGGAATCCATCCACCTTAGAGGATCACATGGGCTTCAGCCACCGGTTAGCGTTCTACCTTTGCTGGTGGTGACTGATTCCCTTTCCTCCTGCAGACGAGAGTTTTCAAAGTAACCCTGAGTTGGCTGAGGAATTGCCTTCCAGCCCGTGTACACATCGGTTTGGTGGCTATGGCTGGCACAAGTGCAGTGCAGCGGCTCACACGCTTCCTGAGAGCGCCGGCACCCATTAGACATGATTTGTGTGATAAGCGGAAATGGCATCGCCCTGTGGGAGCCCCCAGCCTCTGCGTCCCTCAGCTGGTTGGGACTGCTTGGACTGGGCCGGTGGAAAGACCTGCCCCTTCCTGGCTCGTCTCCTCGGGGCTGAGTTTGCGCTGACCAAGCTCCGATTGTGTTTTGCTTTCTAGCCTGCCTGGGTGGGTGAGAAAGGAGCAGGTTTCTTTTGGGTGGGGAGGAACATTCCTTTCTTCCTGTGGGGAAGGTGGTATTTATGTTTCTCAGAAAAGAGGTTCCTGGAGAATAACATATTGCTATACGCTTTGGATGTTTGGGATAAAAAGAGAACAATTGAAGCCATCTATTTCTCTTCTGAAGTGCTGTCAGAAGGGTCAAGAGGGAGTACAACCTAGGAGAGCCCTTCTTCAGATTTAGTGTGTGAGGAAAGCAGTGGTGCTGAACTCTGCTTAAAATCACCTTGGAGCTTTTTTTAAAAAAAAAAAAAACGAAAAACACCAATGCTGAATTCCACCCCAGGCTGATTAAGTCTGACTCTCTGGGCTGTGAGGTTTGAGTCTTGGTATGTTTTAAAAGCTCCCCAGGTGATTTTTATGTGTGGCCAATGTTGAGAGCCACAGCAGTAGAGTATTGTATAGCTTATATTTAGAGTGTGAGGGAGTTGGAATCTTGATTACCTGAGATTAATGGAAAAAAGAGAAAATACCTTCTTTGAATCAGGCATTGTGCTGGGCACTTGCCTTATATTATCCCATAGTCTCCACAACGACACCGCAAGGTAGGTGATGTGTCACTCTCTCCGTCTTACAGGAAAGGAACTGAAGCTTAGAAGGGTGAGCCGATTTGTGTAAGTTCACCCAGCTAGGAAGTAGTGGAGCTAGAATTTGTGTAAGATGTGTCTGATTCCAGAGCCACTAAGCCATGTGCCCCTGCAGAGGACCTACCTAGGGGCTGATGGAGGGGAGGACCCAGGCCTCAGGGGGATGGTGTGTTTATGGCTATGGTAATGGGACAGTCAATAAAGACAGGTAATTTCAAGATGGTTTCAAGGTTCATTGCTGTGCAGCTTTCATTGGCCCTTCACACATTCCTGCTGCTGTTGTCTCCCCTTTTCCCTTTCATTTAGTCCTGCTTCTTCTGGCTTTCCAGAAGATAAGCTGGGCAGGAACACAGTATGTATCAAAACCGGAATTCATTGTCTTTCTGCCCAAACCTGTTTCTTCCCCCTGTGAGCTGTGTCCTGCAGAGGTTCACCTGCATCCTACCAGACACTTCAGCCTGAGAACTGGGACTTGTCCTCAACCCTTTACACGTCATTATATTCCCCCTTCCCACACATTTGATGATTTCATTACAGGAAAAAGAATGCCGTTCATTTAGAAACAGGAACTGTTTCTAAAAAAGAATGCTGTTCATTTAGAAACAAGTTTACAGTGTAAACTTTTCTGAGTGTGCCTTTTCATACAGTTTTGAGGTTTGTAAGCATGTTAGTTCTACCTATTCAAAAAATGAAATAAAGTCAGCAATGGTGGAAGGTAAAAAAGCATCCTGAAACTGGATGAAAACTGAAGCAAATGAACCCAGCTGTATTTCAAATGAATAACATTACCAAAATAAATGGGGGAAAAAAGAACCAATTGAAGTAATTTATGAACACAGTATATTGGACTAAATACATCCAGTCTTGGCAGGCTGGGGAGATGCAGAGAACAGCAAACAAGTCCTGAACTCTTTCTAGTAGGTTTGTTTTGGGGAGAAGCCCTTCTGAAACTCTTTTAGGTATATGATAGGATTGAGTAATGAGTAAATTAGTTCATATTAGCAGGAACAATAATTAGTTGTCACTGTGGAATAAGAGAGGTACAAATGTGGAATGGGGAAGTCAAGAAAAGAACTCTGTGGGGATGGATTTGAACTTGAGGCATTGGTGTGGACTCAGAATTATGTGTGTGTGTGTTCTCTGTGGATACATACATGTATATATCCTAGCTTCGTCCACTGAAAAGGCCAAGAAGTAATGACACCCTAGTAACAATAAGCACACTTAGTACCCACATCTTGGTCCCTAATGCCATTCCCCAATAAAAGGAACCAGGGATCCTTGAAGAAATGGCTGATTCCAAGGCTGAGGCAGGGTAGGTATGGATGAACCTGGTATATTTTATGTCAGAAAGTATGAAAATGCTAAAAAAAAAAACCCAAAACCCAATAGGGTATATCACTAGGACAGAGAAGTCAGTTTGAAGGGATGTCCAGTGGTCAAAGCAGAGATCATCTGAGCACTAATGTTAAAGACAGTAAGTGAATTATAAAGCATTGAAGAAAAAGGAATCCGTGAGTACATACTGATAATAAAGAGATAAATACTAAAAAACAACAACACCAAAAACTATGGAGGAGAAGGGAGGGCTCTTGCCTATAATGGAATGTCAGCTACCTACTGGTAATCACGGAAGGAGTGCTAAAGTTGAAAAGTCATCATTTTTGCCTAATCTAAAAATGTATCCCCTCAAATTGCTTATTAATAGCAAAGTAAAAAAAATAGCCACTATACATAGAATGGAGAAGTTGAAAAAACTGACTGGAGATCAAAATTCATATCACAAATTAGGGATGGAAGGACATCCTATGTGGTCCTAGAGTGGATCCTGTACTGGAGGGGGGAAATGCTATAAATGACAGTTTTGGAATAACTGACAAAATTGGAATTAGGGCAGAAGAGTGAAGTATGGAATAAAGGTTAAATTTATTGAAATTGATAGCTATACCGTAGTTATAGGAGAGAATATGTATTTCTATTCTTAGGAAATATATCCTGAGGTGTTCAGGGGTAAATGTCCATGAGGTATGTAACGTATTCCCAAATGGCTCAGAAAAATAAGTATACACACATACATACACATACACATGTGTACATACTTTTGAAAAGAGCAAAGAGTAAGAAAGCAAATGATAAAGCAAACAGGGCAAAATATTAACAATAGGCAGGTCTGGGTAAAGTATGGGTGTACTTTATGCTATGCTTGCAGCTTTAAGTTTGAAATTATTTCAGAAACAATTATTTAAAAATCTAAGTAACGTGAACTCTCTCAAATGTGCTATACTGTATACCAAATTTTAACAATCAGGACACCACCCGTTTACAAACGGGTATTCTCAGCAAATGTAACGCAGTTATTTTTAGTACAATGAGTATGCACTAAGAATATGAAATTTATTTGTTTTATAAGCTGAGATCACACCTAACATTTCATAGCAAAAGGGTTCCCCCTACTAGAAACAGGTTGAAGACCACTGACGGATGGGCTAAAGAGCTGAATTCCTTAGAAAGCATCCAAAGTCCTCATGACTCATCTCTGATTTACTCCCCGCAGCCCCCAGGCTCCCCCATGTCTCTCAGCTTCTTGTACCTTCCCTCCAACCACTCTCACAGTCCCTTCACCCCCTTCCGTTGCATTCCTGTGGGTCACTGTGCACGGTGTTTCCTCTGCACACCCTTCCCCTCTACACTTCCAAGTGGTGAACATGTTCTCCACCATAAAGGCATCTCCTATGAAGCCTCCTCTGAGGCCCCAACTCCAGCCCAGGCAGAGGGGATCACCCCTGCTTGGGGCCATCTCTGTATCTGTGTGTGCCTGTATTGTAGCAATTACCTCACTGTTCTGTAATTATTTACTTCCTTCTCTGTCTTCTTTGAAATACCCCTTGAAAGCGGGGACCAGGTCTAGCTGGGTTTTCCGTAGGTGTGTATAGAGAGGGGATTGCAGTATGGTGGAAATCAGTGGCATGCTGGAGCTGGCTTGCACCTGCTCAGCCAGGCTCAGGACAGCATCTCTTCCCTGCTCCCCATTTGGTGACCTCAGGGTGGTAGCTTGAAGCTGGCCAGGGTGGGAGTATTTACACCACGGAAATGTGCACCCCTTCATAGAACCAGTGGGGAAGGGTCCTTTTCATTCTGGTGCCGAAGTGGTCAAGATGTGAATCTGGAGGTTGCCAGAGTTGTGCTTTCTGGAAAACCCAGTCTGAGAAGATGATGCTGGAGCACAGAGAGAAGCACAGGAGCAAGACGTAAAAACAAAGCACTCGAGAATTTCATCCCTCTACAGGCTAGGTCTACACTTGCCCCATAATTCAGTCCGGTGAGCCAATAAATTCCCACCTTCCTCCACTGTTTCTGTGTTTGAGTTGAGCTAGATCAAGTTGCATTTCTATCATTTGGACCCAAGAGAGATCCACTGAAGCCTCAATTGTTTTGAGGCGTTTGAGAACAGAAATAGTTGCATGTATTTTTTATTTTTCATGGTACCTAACGCTGTCCTAAGCACATAGAAGATGCTCAGTAAATCCATCAGATCCACTTTATGGAACATCCACAGTGGCCTCAGCACGTGGTCTGGCTAACTGAGTCTGCTTGTATTTGTTATGCCGTGGAACACATCACCTGGTGTGTTTCAATACTTAACTTTCATTTGTATAATATTGCAACAACCAGCCCTTTTTTTTTAACATCTTTATTGGAGTATAATTGCTTTACAATGGTGTGTTAGTTTCTGCTTTATAACAAAGTGAATCAGTTATACATATACATATGTTCCCATATCTCCTCCCTCTTGCGTCTCCCTCCCTCCCACCCTCCCTATCCCACCCATCGAGGTTGTCACAAAGCACCGAGCTGATCTCCCTGTGCTATGCAGCTGCTTCCCACTAGCTATCTATTTTATGTTTGGTAGTCTATATATGTCCATGCCACTCTCTCACTTTGTCACAGCTTACCCTTCGCCCTCCCCATATCCTCAAGTCCATTCTCTAGTAGGTCTGTGTCTTTATTCCCATCTTACCCCTAAGTTCTTCATGACCTTTTTTTTTTTCTTAGATTCCATATATATGTGTTAGCATAAACCAGCCCTTTTTATCCTACTGATATCCATAGAGAACATAGATTTTGAACCCCAAATCAAGACACATGCACAGACAGGAAGCAGTTTGAAAGACATAGTTTAGAAGCTGAAATTGTGACATTCCTGGGATATTTTGCTTGTTTATGGGGACAGTTAACTCAGAGATAGCCGCATGTATTATATGTTTATTTAAAAATTTGTTCTAAGAATATTTTTAAAGAATTTCACAACACCATTGGGTTAGATACTCCCAAACAGGAGAGGAAACCAGAGGCACCCAAAACATAGGTGATACCTCTGAATCAGACGCCCCCAAAATTGTTATCTCTTAACACCCACGCCCTAAAAAACGGCATAGTTTAGTTCCAAAGTTCTATTTTAGATTTGGTTTCTCAATGACTTTAAACCTAAAAATAGAAGTGTACCAAGCAGACACCTCATTTTTCAATATAGAATTAAGTTCTGCCTGATAACGGATGGATACTTTCCACATTAATGTAGAATGTGAGCATGCATTGCGAGATAGTGTAATGCACTCCAGGAACCGACGGTGATATATTTAGATGCTGATTAGAAGTAAAACTGATACATCATTCCTTATAATGTACATGAATAGTACCAGTGCATAACAGTGCCTCTTGGGACTGAGGTCATTTATTTTTCCTCCTGGATATATTGTTTAAATCATGTTCTCTCCCTCATGTTATATATTAAATTGTTTAATGTAAGCCATAAGAGAGCAAATGTCACTAAAGGTCTCCTCCCCTTAAAATTTGAAGAATCAAATCTTCTAAAGCAGGTGACCTGTCAGTTTTCATTCCTGAATGTCATTGGTACGAACAAGTTTTCTTATCAGTTCATTTCACATTTCCAAATCAAATGACTATTAATCTACAACATCTGAGGTGAGAGACTGGGGGCTTCCTGACTTTTATGCAGGCTGCTTTCTGGGTCCCAAATGTGTGTCCACATGAATGAAAGCTTCTCTGAAGTTACTAGGAAAATCAGTTCATTATTAGAAAGTTTCCTAAGAGGTGAAGACCATTTAAAGTCAAGTTGATAATAAATACTATGATTATTTTTGGAAAATATCTTTGTGTGCATGTGTGTGTGTGAATAGTGGTGTAAGAGTGAAGCAACAATATATCTTGGAAAATAGGATGGGCCAAAATTAGGCTGTTCTGTTCTGTTATCATAAGTACCTCTTCAGTCTCGAACTACGACGATAATAATCACCATCGTTGAGGTTTACAACGTGTCTGGCATTGTGCAAAAATTTCACATATATCATCTCATTTAATCTGCACCAAAATAAATCCACTGTGGGGTGGTTGTGATTATTCCACATCCAATCCATCAGCAAATTTTTTTTTGTCTCTGCCTTCAGAATATCTTCGGCATCTGTTTCCTAACACCTCTCCTGCCACTGCCTGGTGTAAGCCGTTCTCCTCTCTTGCCTGGATTACTGTAAAAGCCTCCTAATCAGTCTCCCTGCTTCCCTCTGGTCTCTGTGGTATTCGTTAGTGCTGTTCATCCAATTTTCCATCTTGCAGGCACGTGGTAGGATTGTACTTTCCCACTGCCCTTGAAGTTAGATGTGTTCAAACGATTTGCTTTGGCCAATGGAATATGAGTGGAAGTGATGCGTATCACTCCCAGGCTGACATTGCAGAGCCTGTGCGTGAGTCACCGTGCTCCCTTTTCCCTCTGTCGTGGTGATCTGCAGCGATCCAGATAGAGGCTGCTCCATCCTTGGGTCCCAGAATGTTAAGAGGTGGAGCAGAACCCCAGCTAACTTACAATGGACCTGAAGTATGAGTGAGAAGTAAACTTTGCTTCTATAAAGCACAAAATTTTTGTGGTTGTTGATTACCTTCTCGTTTTATAGGTTTCCCAGGGACTTGATTCTTGTGGAAAAGATTATGTCAGATCTCAACAAGAAAAGATGACCTCACCTATCTTGATGGCTGCACTTCCCTTATATTCTTGTCTACAAACAGCAGCTGGAACCATCCTTTCAAACATCCATCAGTTCATGCTACTCAGAACTTCTAAAGGCTCCTCATCAAAACAGAATGAGACCCAAAGTGCTCACTTTCAGGTCCTTTATGATCTGGCTACTTCTTTGACCTAATTTCCTGCTACTCTCCCCTCACTTCTTTTCCTTAAGCCACACTTGTCACCTTGCTGTCACCTGACCATTCCTCAAATGTTCCTGCCTCAGGGCCTTTGCCCCTGCACGTTCCTTCTGCCTGGATGGCTTTTACACAGATATTATGAGGCTCCTTCCTCACTTTATTATGGCCTCTGTTCAAACGGTCCCTCCTCAGAGAGGTTTTCTTTGACCTTCTTATCTGAAATAGCAACCCCAAACTCTAACTCCTTACCCTGCTTTATTTTTCATCGTATCACTGACTGACATTGTAGTTTCAACTTCTTTGTCTCTTGTCTGTGTTCTTCCTGAGGGTAGGGATTTTCGCCTGTTTTGTCCACTGCTTGAGATTACTGTACGTCACTGGCCCGCTCCAGGCACTCAGTAGATATGTACTGAATAACTGTGAGCCCCATTTTACACATTCTGAGAAGTGAAGTAACTTGGCCAAGGTCACACAAGTAGCTAGTGAGGGAGTTGTGATCAAGCCTTGGCCTCTGACTTCCACGTGCTCAGAACCTGGAATCTTGTCCTCACAGCATCCTGTAAATTCTGTTAGCATGCGTGAGCACTGACCTTTGGGTCATACCAGCCGTTTACTTCTCTGGTTTTCATTCATGAGCCTTGAGGTTAGGATGAATGGTTTTGAAAAGTTGCACACTTCGTTGTGGTTCATTTTTCACGTGGGTTGTAATCAGTTTTCTAATCTCATCCCTACAATATTCTCTCGTGCTAATGGAGAAGACTTGTCTGATAATAAGTAACAAATCATGGGTGATCCCAGAGTCACTACTTGCAAAATGAAAGGTTTCTGTACTTTTCCTTGAAAATGCAAGTGTCTGCTGTTGTGGAAACCTACCTTGAATACCAAAGCGATGCAGCATTTTTTTTTTTTTTTTTTTTTCTGGTACGCGGCCCTCTCACTGTTGTGGCCTCTCCCGTTGCGGAGCACAGGCTCCGGACGCGCAGGCTCAGCAGCCATGGCTCACGGGCCCAGCCGCTCCGCGGCATGTGGGATCTTCCCGGACCGGGGCACGAACCCGTGTTCCCTACATCGGCAGGCGGACTCTCAGCCACTGCGCCACCAGGGAAGCCCGCGATGCAGCATTTTGAAGAGCCTTATGTCTCAGACTGAGGCCAGGAGGAGCCCGTGGGCTGGGCTGGGCTGGGCTGATGTGTTTGTTCCTGGAGTGTAGGGCTGCCACCCACACCCTGCTCAGCCTCAAAGCCCACCTGGAGCCAGGCTTGCCCTGCTCACAAAGTAGACCCAGGGAGATACCACTGAAGCCAGTGCCCGCTGGATAGATTTGTCAATAAATGTTAGATTTGCTCAGATGATCAGCCAATAGCTGCGGTTGAGGTTTTTATGGAATCACAGACTTTTGAAAGAGGAAGTGTCCTATGAAGTTCATCAGACCAGTATTCCCAGAGTGTGGTCCACGGACCGTCTACATTAGATGCACCAATGGTGAGCTGAAAATGGAATATTCCTGGGTGCCACTTCCACACTACTGAATCAGGGCGGAGCTCAGATCTGCATACTGAACCAGCTCCCCAGGTGTTCCGCGTGAACGGTCAACTTGGGGTCTAGTGCAACCTTCTTATTTTATAGGTTTAGAGTACTTGAGGCCTAGGGATTGGATTCTTGTGGAAATGTTTATGGTAAATTGCAACAAAGGAAGGTGAAAGTAACTTTCAGGGTAAAATAAAAATTTGTCATCATTCATCTCTTTTTTTGATGAGAATCTCCTTAATAAAAAAATATAGACAGAGGGCTTCCCTGGTGGCACAGTGGTTGAGAGTCCGCCTGCCGATGCAGGGGACACGGGTTCATGCCCCGGTCTGGGAAGATCGCACATGCCGCGGAGCGGCTGGGCCCGTGAGCCGTGGCCGCTGAGCCTGCGCGTCCGGAGCCTGTGCTCCGCAACGGGAGAGGCCACAACAGTGAGAGGCCTGTGCACCGCAAAAAAAAAAAAAAAAAAAAAATCTATATCTATATAGATATATATGTATATAGACAGAAAAACATGGGTCCACATAGGAGGCATGAGGCAAATAGAGGTTTTCTCTAATATTCCTTGAAGTTGGTTTTCAGATTCTCTGCACACCCCATTCTAGAGCTGTTGACTCTTGTCTGAAACAACAGCCTCCCATGAATCTGGTTCTTGTGTTTACCAGCAGAACTGAGGCTTCTAGGAGTTAGTCAGCAGCTGGAGAAAGTGAGAGGAACAGTGAGAGATTAGAGAAGAAAAAGAAAAATGAGTCAACCCCAGCAGATTATACATCAAAATAAATATTGTGAAGAGCTTTCTCAGAGGCCCTCATGCCATTAGGCAAAGGGAATAAATGTAGAGCGCGTTAGAGAACCCCTGTATCTATGGGGACTACCTAATTATTTTTTTCACTGGTGTGAAATAAGGCTTAGGCCCTATCAATCAGCCCAGGAATGACTAATGATTGGAGAACAGAAGATTCTCTGTAGTTTATCCTTTGTATCAATACATGAAAAAAAAAAAAAAACCCTAGAATTTTGTGGTCAACTGTGGCTTTAAATGAACAGATAAGAGCCCAAGTAAATGGAAGCACTCCTCCATTCCTAAGGGAAGTTGGTGAACTGCCCACATAATTTGCTGATAAAGGCCCATCTGTTAAAACAAAGTAGAGTTGCATTGGCAATACATTTCAGCCGGAGACCATAAGTGGTTATTTTTTCTTGACAGTCTTGTTGGCTTCTTTTTTTAAGCCCCAGAAAACTATTTGAGAATGAAATATAGATGATGATATTGGCCTTAAGTTACTGTTACGTTTTCTGCTGGGAGAGAGAAAAACCCGTCGGCCCAAGTCCTCTGGTAAACACCGTTGCGTGATAAATTGTTATGAGAATAAAGTCATAAGGAAAACTCAGCCTCGCAAACGACACACGTAGAAAAACAGCAGATGTCTGATGAAGTAAAGAACCGACTTATTGCCAAGACCTTGAAAAACAAAATTAATTTCCTTTCGTCTTTGATAATGGTGAGGTAATGTAGTTAATAGGAAGAGCCTGCCACGCTCAAGTAGTTATAAGAGGAGAAATGTTCGCCAGGCACCAGGTCAGAATCGTCAGTTTTAGTTGCTATTACTCTCACCACGTTGGTTGCTAGATGAGGCCAGTGAAAGAAGGAGGGAAATTGTTTCGTGTTGTTTGCAATGTAAATAGGCTTGGGCTCTATTCGTATTTTAAGGAGATATTTCCTAACGAGGGGAAAAAAGCAGTTAAATCAGAGTTTTGCCTCTCACAGTGATTTCAGATATTTGAAGCCTTTGAAAATCATTGTTGGCGAAAAATATACTCACTCCACAAGAATAAAAGTCTTATTTTACAGAATAATTAAATTTCCATATGGAGGAGACTGTTTGGTGTTTAGGTCAGTGAGGCACATGGCTGGTGTCGTTTTCCATTCAGGTGAAATTTTAAAGCACACACTAGGGAAAATAATTTATCTACTACTTAAGCCGTGAACAATTTCTAG
Source organism: Orcinus orca (assembly GCF_937001465.1). Lineage (NCBI taxonomy): Eukaryota > Metazoa > Chordata > Mammalia > Artiodactyla > Delphinidae > Orcinus > Orcinus orca. The sequence continues at coordinate 155,209,243 of NC_064560.1, read as the reverse complement.
GTGGGTGCAACTGTCTCCTTTCAGCGCCATCTAAAAATAATCAGCGCAAAAGCTTATTTTAAGGAACATCCAACTCTTGCTGGCATCTTGAGTTTCAGAATGTGGTTGTTACTCAGTTTTCTGGTTCCAATAAACTAGGTTTGAAGTAAGCAGCGTGGCAGGCAGCCTCACTCTGGTCTCAGAATCAGAACCGGCCCCATTCTACTGCACACCTGCGTTTGTTTTGTCTTCTCTGAACTGCATGCCTTTTGAACAACCTCTTGGTGAGGTTACTCAGAGTCTCAGAAAGGGATATAGCCCTCTTATGACAGCTGGTGGCCAGAAAGTCAGAGTATCAGCCACTAGAAGTACCAGTGTGATGGGGTTGATGAAGTGCCCCTCCCCCCTGCCTTTGGTGCGTTACCCGGAATGTGTGTGCATTTGGGATTGACAGTGTACACGTGTGTACCTTGGGGGTCCCTCTTTCAGTGGATCCACCAGCAGAAATTGCAGACAGGTCAATACCCCTGACCTGGAGACTGTTACCTCAATGTGAAGGCCAGAGTTTTGAACTTTCTTTTGGTATTCTGAGGCCAGTCTCTCTTCTCTGGGTGGGATTCTTCTCCCTTGAGAAAAGAACTTTGAAGAACTAATGGATGGGTCTTTTCCAAAGCCATGATAGTTTATGTTGAAATCTGGGAGAGATGCAAGCTTTATCTGTTTTGTCTGTCCTTTTCCTTTTATTTTCTCTTTTCTGCTTCTAGACCATTTATATTGGAAACACATTTAAAAGGTCCATTGTTTATTATTTTTCCTTTTTTCCACTTAATTCATCTGGTATAAATTTGGGTTATCTAGGAGGGTAAACCTGACATTATACCTGTTGGCCTAAACTCCTTTGCTATCATGGGAAGCTGCCTGGTCCATGATGTAATAGCAAATAAAAACTATGTTCGTGATAGGAACCACTTACAGAGCATGGTATCGTATGAGTGTTAAGTGCTTTTTGTACAGTCTTGTCAAATTGTGACTATCTTGTCACAGCAAAAAGACAAACTAGGTACTGAGAATAGCCCCATTTTACAGATGAGGTAACTGAGGCTTGGAGAAGTTAATTAATTTGCCCAAGATCACAAAAAACTGTCCTGTGCCAAAACTGGGATCCCAAGGCCTTTACTTTTCACCGCTATGCCACACTACTTCCCAGTGCTCTCCAACATTGTGTTTTCTTTGCCTTTTTTTTTTTCTTTACCCATTATCCCCTGTTACCCAGGAGTGAGGAGATGTCTGGTGACTTGGACACTTGCTCTAGTAAACTGGCCCGAGAGAGAAGGTCCACATGCACACAGGCTCTCCCTATTGTGAAAAGGCTCCTATTAAATTCAGTCATTTGGTTAATACACCATGGAGGCTGCTGAAAGTTTCCTGTTAGAAAGACGGGTCAGGCTGTGGAAAATCCTTCCCCACCATAATGTAACAAGTTTGAAAGCTGTTGCCTTTTTGGTTGAACTGGGAGATTTGGATATGTCTTCAAAACCTTCCATCTGTTGCTATTTCAGCTGGGGGATTTTTAGCTCAGTAGTTAAGCCCCAGAAGAGATGGAAAGAGAGCCTGCGAAGCAGAGTTGTAAATCTTAAACACTTGCATTTTCATACAAATTCAAGCAGAAAGGAGTAAGAACTTGGAAGCTCATCTTACAGAAGAAAAAATTAAGGGAGGAACCGGTAAACTTCATGTAGAAATTGGGGTGGGGGGGTTAAAAGGCAAGTGGAAGGGACAAGAGCTTAATAGGTAGATATTCTTATGATGATTTCTGGGAAAGAAGAAAGAAAAAAAAAGAAAGACTCAGAATAATCTACATGATGGACAGATTAAGAAAGAAAAGCCAGGTATGCAGATAAAAGAATCATAACGGTCTGAGGTTTGGAAGAGAGTAAATTATTTCCTTTTCTGTTTTTCTCTGAAATATTATCCTAGTGTTTTTATAGCTTTGTTTGAATGGTGTTGATGCTGAGATAGCTATTATTATAGAAAAATTAGGAATTGTAAACTTCTGTATACATTTTACTCTTAGGAACATTAAATTTTCAACCCTTCACATTACTTTTGGTAGAAATTTACCACAAAGAAGGTGGAACTCAGCTTATATCTTCCATAAACATGAGCTGTTTGTTACTTGGAGCAAAGAGCAACAGTTTCTGCAGGTGCTAAACCTCAAATAATTCCGCTTTCTTTCCTTGGAGTTGATGAGAACAGTATTTGAAAACCCAGGAAAACTCATGAACAACCTGAAGTAGTTGTACTGTTACAAATAAGCACTGGTCTAGAATAGGTAGGAAGGGGTTGGAAGCTATAACTACAGATCACATGACACAAATGCTTGCACACCTTTCAAGGACATCACACGCTGTGTACCACGAGCTGATTCTTTTTACCACATTGATGTTTTGGCTTCTCAAAACAAAGAAGTGGTTAAAAGCATGGGCCTTTAAGATAGATGAGACAGACAAACTTCAGATACCAGCTCTGCTACTTACACGTTCCATGTGTTTTTGCAAATCACTTGAGACTCAATCTCCTAGTATTTGAAGTAGGGATAACGCCCCCTACGGCATAGGTTGGCCGAGCAGACTAATGTGAGAATGTCTTATGCACATTCCTGGCAGGGAAGGTACTCACTAACTGGTAACTATTATCATTATCTAGAGGCTAAATATCTCTAAGCATTTTAATATGTGGGCAGCTTTGTGTTTGGAAACTAGAGAAACTCCCTGAAGTCAGGCAGGTCCCACAGCAACCAGAGGCTAAGCAGAGTGTCAGGGGTTTGAACTCATTAATGCTCTTCAAACTCCTTAAATAACAAGTCAGATACTCCATAGTCTCTCTGGAGAAGCTGTGCCTTTCCTCTGAGGAACATTGGACAATTCATTCATTCATTCATTCATCTATTGTTTATTTAGCTCCTACTGTGTGCCAGCCATTGCTTAGGTGCTGGGTGTTTGAGAGTGCAAAAAGTAGTGAAGTTCACCCTTCATGGAACTTATATTCTAGAGAGAGGGGAGGGCTAACAGTGAATAAACAAACACAGAATATTGCTTGATGATTATAAGTACTCTCAAGACAAGTCTCAGGGGAATGTGATGGAGAGTACCTGGGTGGAGGTGGAGGACTGACTCAGGTGGGGAGGTCCGGGAAGTGTCTCTGAGCAAGTGATTATTGAAGTAAGAAATGAAAGATGAGAGGGAGACAGGGACAAGTCTTCCAGGTACTGTGAACAGCAAATGCAAGCACCTGTGAACAGGCAGGAGCTTGGCATGCTAAGGCAGAAGGCCGTCATGCCAGGAATGTGGTAAGGGAAAGGGACAGTGGCGCAGGCTGAGATCCTGGGGAGAAGACAGAGACAAGGAGCAAAGGATGAGGGAGGGGAAGAGGGGCCACTGAAGGAAACAGTTCCATGAGCAGATTCCAGTGAAGTCCCCCAAAGCGGAGGCTTCCGTTGCAGCAGACTCCTTGCTCCTCAGGCACGTGAGAAAAAGGCCAAGAGACTAATACCAAGGGGACTTGCCAGGAAAAGGAACACTAGAATTTCGGTGGTAATTTTCCTTTGGAAAACAAACAAAAAAAGATCCTTATTTTATTAGTCTTCCTGGTAGGCCCAGGTGAAATGCGGCCACTGGAAAGCTTCTGAAACACCTATTTTAATTTCTCCTCAAAAGGTTCTAAAATTTTATATATATATATATATCTGTATTATATAAAATTATATATATTATTTATATATATATAATCATAAATTATATACATCTGTATTTTTATATATAATGTATATGTAATTTAATATATAAATATATATAATATGTTATGTATACATAATATCTACCTACCTGTTATATACATAGTCATATTTCTATTAAAGGCTCAAAAGCAACCATTTTCAGTATGTAGCAATTTTGACATTTTTGAAAATAGGAACATGTTATATGAAGTACACCACTTCCTAGAAATAGATGTGTAGGCAGTATTTCAGCCTTAATTTCTCCAGACTTTCCTTGCCCATACAGGACTCACATGCTTGATGGTTTCCTGCCAGGTGACATGACCACAGAGCACACAGCTCTTTAACTCTGTTGGGGAAGGCACGGTGCTAAAGAGGCCAAGGTCACGGGGTCAAACACCAGTGGCTGGTTATCCTTGTTTTGTTACAAGGCCAAGAATTCATTTAGCCTGTTTAGGCACATGTGCCTCTGGCTGTGAGGAGCCCAGGTGACACGTGTGTCAGTGGACAAGGCAGATCTATTGTGGCCACAGGCGCGTGGGAGAGCAGGAGATTGATTCATAGCGGCCTCCACAGAGACACTCTGAGCTGAGGCTTCTCCTCTGTCAGCAAAATCCTGTGACATTTGAGAAATCTGATGGAAAGTCGTCTTCTGGGAAATGTGACTTTTCATGGAGTCCTGCTCATTGGGCAAGTTAGTTCTCGCTGTGTTTGCTACACGACTCTGGCCTATCCACTGTTCCCTTGACTCTACTCAACAACTTGGTTTAATTAACATTTTAACGTAAATCTCAGCACATTGCAAGACCTTCTTCAAATTATATATTATTGGGCTTCCCTAGTGGCGCAGTGGTTGAGAGTCCGCCTGCCGATGCAGGAGACGCGTGTTCGTGCCCCGGTCTGGGAAGATCCCACATGCCGCGGAGCGGCTGGGCCCGTGAGCCATGGCCGCTGAGCCTGCGCGTCCGGAGCCTGTGCTCCGCAATGGGAGAGGCCACAACAGTGAGAGGCCCGCGTACCACGAAAAAAAAAAAAAATTATATATTATTGAGGGCAGGGAACTAATTTGATTTTCTTTTCTTTTTTTCATAGGAAGCAGAAAAATAAGTTATTCCAAAAGAGGGCAGAAATAAGATTCATCCTGAGAATATACTTTTGTGTATCTGTTGGGTCACATCTTCCCTCGGAACATGTTCCCTTATTGACTGTCCCACTGGAGCCTTAATTTGTCTTGTAGCAGGAATCTATGGATTTGTCTTCAAATCCATAGATTCCAAGGAGAGAGTAACACGTTTCTCAGAGGAGGAGCACTTTCTACCTCAGAAGACTGTGTAAACATTTTACGGAGTCGACACACTTTAGGTTAAGGAGGTACATAATCTTTCAAAGTGTAAAAAAGACTGTAGGAAAAAATACTTCATTATAGAATAAGATATGCAAATATGGTGTGAATGTTTAAGGCAACTGATGGCCAAAATAGGTGAGTCCAAGAAGGTGGTCTGGGTTTGGAGGTGCTTTTGCATCTAGAGGAATTCTCTTCATGACATCAGTGGCTGAGCACTGGAGAGGGAGTCTTGTCCCTCAAGGCCAAAGATGCTTGAGATACCAAATGGTTTCATTTTTCAACTCTGGTCCAAAGAGAGGGTTGACTTGGGCCAGAACCGCAATCAGCCAAAAGAGATAGCAGCAAACTGAACAGGTCACTACCATGGTGATGATCGCTCCTTAGGGATGAACCAGGGCACCAAGAAGCCGGCGAAGCCCAGACATATTCATCAAGATGAGGGGCTCCGTGAGGCTGTTATCCGCCATGGGTGCCACTGGAGCTTCTAGCCCCTGCCCCGTTGTCCCACTTTGGCCTCACCCGGCTGATGTCCTTGACAGGGGAAACATGTTTCTCTTTTGGCTGGGTTGGTCTTCCTCCCCTACCCCCCACCACTTTAGCTTTGTATGGTTTGGCTCAGAGACATTTTTCCCACGAGGTGGACCCGTGGTGCTGAACCCTTTGAGGCCAAGGATGCCAAGTTCTGTGTTCAGGCAGGCAGGCCATTCTGGGTGAGTTTGCTGAGCGGTACAGTATACGTGTATCCAAAGGCTGTTTGACCCTGAACTTTCATGGTAAAGCTACTTGAGAGGGCTGGCAAAGTAGCCATTGAACACAGGGTCTGGACAGTTGCACGTTACCTTCATAGAACAAAAGACTTACCCACCGCCCCTCTAAAGGATTACTGCAAATCATTGTGCTAAGAGGAGAAAGAGAAAAATACTCCTGCCGGGGGACGGACATCAATAAATCATGCCAGGCTTCTTTAAAATGTTATACTGAAAACTAATGAAATTAATGTAAATGATGTGTTTCCTGAAGGTCACAAGACTAAGGGGGAAGGTACATGGAATCGGTAGACCTGTTTCTAGGTCCCCACCCATGTAATTTATGATTCCTTCTCTCCTCCATGAAATATTGATTTTCTCCTGACTTAATTGGCAGAAATGTAAGAATAAGGGGAAAGTGTTTCAAAAATAATGTACTTGGAGAAAGGCAATGTAAACATATCCATGAATAAAATAAACACTGTTTGATCATATAAAAGTTTGGATGGAGAAGACTGAGGACGATTTTATAGAAGAGAAAGGCTACTGCCTCTTGACTGAAATTCTTAGTGCTGGGCTGGAAGGGAAGCTGCAGACATTTTTGTCTCAGGTTGGCAGTTCACGTGGCAGCTCTGAAGTCAGATGCCCCCATTCAAATATCAGCATTTCCAATCGCTTCCATGTGACCCTGGGGAAGACAGTTAACCTCTTTAGGACCCTATACCTCATCTGTCAAATGGTACCTATTTCATAGGACTCTTGTGAGGAATAAAGGAAATCATGTAGAGTTTGTCAAGTGCTTCGCTCTTTGCCTGGTAAATGTGAGATCTCAGTAAATGGTAGTTATCAATCTGAAGTCATGCTGTAGGAGGAAATATACAAACAGGTTGGCAAGGAGTTTCTATTCTTCCTGTGGGCTATAAATGTAAAGCTGACACACCCTGTTGTCTATATTCTGGGCTTAAGCTGTAACTGTCATTGTGTCACAAGACACCATTTTCCCCCTCCTTTTCCTCGTCTTCTGGCCTATGTTGCTGATCTACTTTGCTCTCTCTTATCTGGATCCTAAGTTAGAGTGGTTTAATATGCCTCAGTGATCTTTGGGGAGCATTTTCCGTACTAACTAATGAAAAGCTCGTATTGATCTAAGTGTACGTTTATATATCTTACAAAGGAGGAAGATGCAAGGCTTTATTTCTAAAAATTGTGATATACATGTGCTATATATGAAAGCATGTGTGAGTAAACATAACATGGTAGTTAATGGGGCAATCTAGATAGCTAGATTCCAAATGAGTTCCCTGGACTATTTTAGCAACTCAGCTGAAATTCTCTCTCCTTCAGTTTCGCGGGTTAAGGATTTCAGTATCAAAGAAACAGCCATAGGAGAGTGATACAGGAATCAATGAATTGATTTTTTAAATAAATATTCTCAAGAGTTTAAAAACAATCGGTATGTCCCAAATGCACAGCGTCCTGGATCCAACATTTCTGGGGTTTGCTGTACTTTTTCATCTACAGTTTCAGATCGTTGTCTGGGAAGTAATTCTGAATTCTTTAGGACGAACAGTGAGAGATGCATATTAATTTTTATTATACTTCCTAAATTGCAAAGTTAATTATCAAAATGAGATTGCCTTGCTTAGGTAGCTCTACAGTAAACTTTTGCAAACCGAGTTGGAGTGGAAGGCAAGTTTGCTTTTGGAAGATCTAGTCTTCCCCTTACAGTTTGTATGTTTAAGGCCAACAAAGACTGAAAACGTGTTTTCGGGCCATCTGGGCATTTTTGATTTTTCATTCAGCAGTAAACTATTTTGAGTTTTAACGCCGAATCTCCATGGTTCTCAAAAGGAAAGGCATAGCAAGCCACTGCTATTCCATGGACAGAATAAATCCTGAAGGAGAATATTGTATCCTTCTGTTTATTCCCATGTCAAGAGTTTATTGATCAAGTGAGCTCTCCTGTAGCTTGGGCGGCCTTTGATCTGCCAGGGAGAAATTGGGTTTGGGATTTTGCGGAAGGGAGGGGAGGAGGTTGGGGAAGGATTTGGAACGTAATGGCCCTTGTTATCTGTAGTGGCCAGAGACGCCCTGACACGGGCCAGCTCGGAGCTGCTGCCTGGGAGGAGCGGAGGCCAGGGGATGGCCGGCCGGAACTGAAGGCAGGAGGGCTTTGGCATTTTCAGCAGGGGAAGCACTTAGTTGAAGCTGCTGGAGTGATTTCTTGCTGCTAATAGATTTGTTTCTTTAGAGGCAGATAAGTAAAGGAAACGATGACTTTTAAGTGAATAGTTCCCCTGCGCAGGGCTGGTTAGTGTCAGCTAGTCCGGTGGCAGGAAATACCAATGGGGTTTTTTTGTAGCCCAGTGACAAAAGGCTTTGCTGTCTCCCCTCCCCCGTCCCCACCTTCCCACCCTCGCTCCTTCTCGCCTACAAAACGCAGACGCCGGCCCCTGTGCCCGCTGGTGGAGGGCCAAGGCTTGTCTGAAAGCCGTTTAAGTAATTGCTCATAATTGCACATGTTTCCCCGACTGGGCTTTTACCTCTCCACCCCTGAAATTAAAAGGGGCCAAAGATGTGTGACCTTTTTCTAATGGGATAGGTTCTGGAACAAAGGAATTCAAGGAGGAGGCCCAGGGCCTTTATCAGGGCTCATCTCTGACAGCTGGCCCAGGCCTGGGGGAGCGCGAGCTTGTCCTTTTTCACTTTGGAGGGGCGCAGGGGTGGGAGGGAATTCCTCCTCCCCAAACCTCACAGTTTTGTGTGGTGTGTCTTGAAGTTCTCACTTCTCTTTCTTCCAACACTCTGCCTGAACATAAAATCTCTGCCGGATGCTGAACACCCTTTAATTCTGAAAAGGAACTGACAACGCCCCACGGCAGCTGAGGAGGTCAGCCTCTCCCTGGATAACTCCTTATCTCTGGATAATTCACTTTGCTTCTCTGAACCCCAGGTTCCTCATCTGAAAAACAGGGAAGCTGGGATAAGGCCACCTGTCAGAGGGGCTGGAGATAATAGTATGCAATACGCAGTGCCTAGCACCAAGGAGTCCAATAAATGGTCATTATTTCCTAACTATAATTTCTCAATGTCATTTCACTCCTGTTCCTTTTACCTCTCTGAGCTGAGGAGAGACAAATTCTAGGCCTTGAATTTCATGACCCAAATTAGTTAGAATTAAAAACACAGAAAGGAATTTTAGAATCATCTAGTCTACATTAGAACCACCTGGGGTGTTTTTCTAACTATTGCTGCTCAAGCCACATGTCTAGAGATTCTGACTTATTTGGTCGGGGGTAGGGTCCAGGTGTTAGTATGTTTGTAAAGTGATTTAGTGTTATTCCAGTGTGCAGCCAGAGTAGAGAACCACTGTTGGTATTGAACCCCCTCGTTTCACACGTGAGAAACCTGAGTGAGGCTGAAAGAGCTCTGTTAATTCCTTCATTAGCTCATGGGTCCATCCAGTTATGCGTGCAGCACCAAATATGCTTTGAGCATCTACTGTGTGTCAGGCAATGTTCTAAGCATTGGTGGTAAGTTGGTGGATGCGTCTCTTCCTAGGAGAGCACAAAAACTAGAATGGAGACCTTGCTGGGGATAGTTTCCATCTATCAGCTAACTAGCTAGTTGCTCTAAATTGCTTCTTTATATCAGTAAAAGTCATGCCTGGGGCAAGGAGCAGTTGGTCACTGGAGATGAGTGGCTGACAGGGATTTAAGCTTCCAGCCCAGATGGTTGTCTTCTCCATGCTGAGATTCCTGTGATCATTTCTGAATCCAAACATCACAGAATATTCTGCACCTGAAGACTCTGCATGTCCTGAGCCATTTTCTCCGGGCTGTCCTCTTGCCCTCAGATTTGCCTCACACATTTGGGCACAGCTCATGAGCTCCAACCAGATTCTGGGCCTGGAAATCCTGCTGACACAAACAAAATGGAGACAACGTGAAAATTCTGTGCCTCGGTTTATGCTATTATAGTTAATGATCTGTCAGCGTTTCCATTATAAACCCCTATTTTCGGGGATGTATAACCCAGTCATAAACGTTCTCTCCAGGCTGAGCTTTGGCACTTGTGATCTCAGCCTGGGAGCCATGTGTGTGTTGGTGTGTGCATGTGTTTTTACAAGGATATGAGGGAAAAAAATAAGTTAGCCATTTTTAAGCAACGGATGGTGAGAAACAGGGGGAGAAAAGGTGGTAATTGATTGCAGATGCTCTTTTGATGCTGCCAGGACTTGAAAACTGCTGAGTTGCTTTGCCCCCCAGTTGGGGATATGAAGGATTGAGATGCTATTCTGTGCCTTAATTCTGTGCAAGAAATGTTAATTGACAAAGTAAAAATCCACATACGGAGGGGGAAAGTATGAACCTGGGTAGCTTCCACAAGAACAGGAATTGACTCAAGTCCAAAGGCTGTAGGGGCCGGAAGCCAAAGAATCAAAACAATATGCTTCAAAGACAAGTTCCTTTCACCTGGGGCCGGCTGTTTCTCTCCATCACACCCTCTTACTCTATCCCTACTTAGTAGGGGTTGGAGAAGGTACAGCAGGGGCTTCCAAGAACCTGCTTCGCCTAGCTTTTGATGGTAGCCACAGCTGTCATGGTGCGTGGTTGATGGATGGAGTTGTCCATGTTTCCCTTTGCATACACAATTCCAGAAGACTTCCGATAATTTGTATTTAGTGAGATTATGTCCATACACTCATGTGAAAGGCACCAGGATGATTGACGTTGGTTAGAATCCAGGAATCAATCCGTAACACTCAAAAAGTTGTAAACCCTGAACAAAACAAAACAAAACAAACAAGCACAGCCTCATTTTGTGAGCTGCTTCTCCCACAGATTTTCCAGAAAGATGCTGTTGCTTAAAAATCTAATGACTAATCTTGAACAATGAGGAAATATGCAGAAGAGAAACCAGGGCCAGTAAAGTCAGAATCTGTTTTGTGCGGAGACATGCCAGTCCGTCAAAGTGTGAAGCTGCACACCTGGCTGATGAGCACAGAGACCGGGATAGCCTTCATCCCCAAATCATGGTCAGGTGGGGACACAGACGTTTCTACATCCGTTTTCTCTCACCACTATTCAACAACTGTCTGTGGTGGATAGTACTGTGGATGTGTGTTTGTGTGTATATATACACGCACGCACCTTTGCACCATGCCTCCTTGTGCCTGGAATGTTCTTCCCTCCTCTTTGCATGGCTGGTTCTTTCTCCCCATGCTAGTCTAGGCTCAAATGTCACCTTCCCAGCAGACCCTCCCACCCCGTCACTCTATTCCAGGGGCCTGCAAACTACGTCCTGGGGGCCAGATCTTGCCATCAACCTGTTTTTATATGGCCTGAGAGCCAAGAATAGTTTTTACATTTTTACATGGTTGAAAAAAAACATTTTTGCGACATAAAAATTATGTGAAATTCGAATTTCAGTGTCCATAAAGATTTATTTGAACATAGCCATGCTTGTCATTTACATATTGTCCACAGGGGCCTTCAGGCTACAATGGCAGAGTTGAGTTGTTTTAAGAGAGAGTATTTGGTCCACAAAACCTAAAGTATTTTCTCTCTAGCCCTTGACAGAAAAAGTTTGCTGACCTCTGCTCTAGTCTAACACTACATTTTAGTTTCTCTATAGCATTTGCCTTTGCTTATAAATTATCTTATTATATATTTGCTCGTGTATTTATTTGTCTCTGTCTCCCCACTAGAAGTTTTGGAGGGCAGACCTTTTCTATCATGAACTGCTACATAGTTCAAGACATAGAGGGGACGCTCAAAATATATGTACTGCATGAACTAATGAATGAATCAATACAGTTCCTGGACCAAATGATTGGCTCTGAAGCTTACATTGGCTCATCCACCCACTCATTCATTCATTCAGTAACTATTTACTTAGTGCCTACTATGTGGCAGGCACTGTGCCCTTGACCTACCCAGTCATCTGCTTTCATGGGGGTTGACCTATCAGGACTGCTGCCTAGCCTGAGCTACTGTGGAGGTGGCCCCAGTGGGCTTGGCAGACTTTCCAAGCCATCAGACAATTCTGACTCTCAGTGTCTGCTGAAGCCGTCTCCCACTTGGTTTTATCCTTCCCGGACAGCAGCACTGAGGTTGTACAGCTCAGAGCCCTCAAGTTGCCTCTTGGGATGACCCATCTACCCTCCCTCAAGAAGAGGCGTCTGTCCTATTTTTGCTCATTCAAGCACAACCTTTGCTTCTGCTTCTGTCCCAGAAACCCTCTTCTCCCCACATTCGCATTCATCCGGGTTTGCCCCGGCAGCCTCCCACTCACACCTGCAAATCTCATTCACATGGCATCAGATTCATCATTGCTGGCCTGAAAGCGTTCTCCTGAACCGGAGCAGAAGACTCCAAGACAGAGGAGGGCAAGAGTCTGGTGGTGCACAAGCTTCCCCTCCCTCCTCCTCCTTCCTGCCTGCTTTGCAGATGGGTTTCTGTGAAGGAGTCTCTGTGCTTTCCTGGAGTGGATGCTTTTCTAGTAGGAGGATGTTACAGTCTACTTTTGCATGTTACATATCCCAGTTCCTGGTGATGATAGGAAGGTAATTACCCACCCTGAGTTTACATAGCTATTGTTACGCCGAACAAGACGTTGAAAGATTGCAGGTTTGGACACAATTCATCTTTAAAGAAGCATATCGCTTTTCCTCGTGTTAGGATGAAATGCCCATTTTTATATTTACCTGGTTAGCAGTTGTAGCGACCGTATGATCTAGATTTTCAGGCTAGCTCTGGTTTAAGATGCACTTCCCCACTATAAAATCACGAACCCCGATATCTAGTCAGTGAGTCTGGTCACTCCATCTGTGAGATTCTCATAGGAAAAGTTGATCTATTTTGATACCCTTTCGACACTTGCTGGGTTGTCAAATCTTCCCGTGGACGGTAAGGGGCAGAGGGCTCAGGCAGGGTAGAGGATGACCAGAGAAGTTGAGGACAGCAGTTGGACAGCACTGATAAGGTGAAACTGACCAGGCACGGCCCACTGATGTACCTGATTGAGAATCGGGACTACTCCTCATGTGTCGTATCTATCCCCCTTCTTGGTTCTCACTTTAAATTTGAGTCTGCTCGTGTTCCTGCAGGGCCTCCAAGAACACCAGAGTAGAGAGTTCAAATAAAGGGTAATGCCATTATGTTGACCACCTGGCAACCTTGAGCACTGAGAAAAGCTCCAGGCCCATGTGGGTGCTTCATAAACATCATTTAACATTTAATGGAGGGAAGAGACTAGTAAATGTGCTCTTGGTTGGCAAGAGGATGGGGAATGTGATCCCTTCCTTCTGACATTTAAGCTTTGCTTTTTCCACACACAAAAACACACACAGCCAGGGAGAATAGATGAAACACATATAGGAGATTCAGGAAAGCAATTCATAAGGAAAAAAAGAGTTCCTGTTTTTCTTGTTAAATGGGCATTCAGAATACCAACCCCACAGTGCAGAGGTGGATACATCCTGACATCATTAAAAAAAAAGGGCTGAGCTTCCGTGGTGGCGCAGTGGTTGAGAGTCCGCCTGCCGATGCAGGGGACGCGGGTTCGTGCCCCGGTCCGGGAAGATCCCACATGCCGCGGAGTGGCTGGGCCCGTGAGCCATGGCCGCTAGGCCTGCCCGTCCAGAGCCTGTGCTCTGCAACGGGAGAGGCCACAACAGTGAGGGGCCCGCGTACCGCAAAAAAAAAAAAAAAAGACTGGCAATCATCTCAGCAGTCTCAGCAAAAACAGAGAACTCTTCCAGATCCCCTGAAGCTGTGGAAGTGGCATCTCACCCTCTCCTGAAAGTGATGGCCAGTGTTCCCTCATCTGATGACTGAGTCGTACAGAGGGTTCTGCTAATCTCTTCTGCTGCTTCTGTCATCCCTCTGGATCACTGTCTCACTCTGCCATGGCATCCCTCTACTCTCCTTCCTTCATCCTTTCTGCTTGAGTTCTGTGTGTCTGATTCTGCTGCCCTTCTTCTTCTACTTACTGTCTCTTTTCCTCTGTCTTGAGCTCAAACTCTCCCAGAGACTATGTGATTGGTTCTGCCAGATCTAGAGGGGAACACCTCAGTGAGCCTCTCGTGGGCCATTGACCAGCTTGTGGTCCAATCAGCTGTGGCCAGGACCCCAAGGTTACCAGGTATCAGTCATGGCAGTCTGCCTCTGATGGGTAAAACTGCTGCAGGCAGCCACACATGGGTCATTCAGGGTGCTTTCAGCAGAAAATCTGATTCAAGTGGCTTTCAAAATAAGGAATTAATTATCTAATACAAGAAGTCCAGAGTTAGGGTGTTTCTTGGGTGGGTCTCTACTGGTCACTGGCGCAAACCTATTTTTCTCTTTTTTCCTGCTGGAAGAGGCTGGATTTTGTTTCCATAGGAAGCTATATGACCAGGGGAGATTGTCCTTCCTGTATAGCCATGAGAGTGGATTTTGGTTCATTTCTTTCTGTTCCTTCTGCCCAAGATTGGTTTAGGCAGGGGCTCGGGACCCAACAAACACAGAGGAACTTCTGGGGAAAGTTTTCTTGCTCTTAAAAGATGATGTGTGTTGGGCTTCCCTGGTGGCGCAGTGGTTGAGAGTCCGCCTGCCGGTGCAGGGGACGCGGGTTCGTGCCCTGGTCCGGGAAGATCCCACATGCCGCGGAGCGGCTGGGCCTGTGAGCCATGGCTGCTGGGCCTGCGCGTCCGGAGCCTGTGCTCTGCAACGGGAGAGGCCACAACAGTGAGAGGCTTGCATACCGCAAAGAAAAAAAAAAAAGAAGATGAGGGCTTCCCTGGTGGCTCAGTGGTTGAGAATCTGCCTGCCAATGCAGGGGACACAGGTTCAAGCCCTGGTCTGGGAAGATCCCACATGCCGTGGAGTAACTAGGCCCGTGAGCCACAACTACTGAGCCTGCGCGTCTGGAGCTTGTGCTCCACCACAAGAGAGGCTGCGATAGTGAGAGGCCCGAGCACCGCGATGAAGAGTGGCCCCCGCTCGCCGCAACTAGAGAAAGCCCTCGCACAGAAACGAAGACCCAACACAGCCAAAAATAAATAAATAAATACAGAAAGAAGCTTTCATTTAAAACAAAACAAAACATTGTAAAAAAAAAAAAAAAAAATGATGTGCGATAACTTCCCAACCCAGCAATCCCACTCCTAAGAATTTACTTGAGGGAAATGAAAACATACATCCACACAGACCTGTCTGTGAATGTTTACAGCATCTTTATTCATTATAGATAAAATTGGAAACAGCCCAAATGTCCATGTTTGTCCATGAACCGGTAAACAAATCATGGTATATCTATACAATGGAGTACCACTCAGTAATAGAACAAACTACTGAGATACGCAACAACACGGAGGGACCACAAATGCGTCGTGCTTAAGTGTAAGAAGCTGGACACAAATGGCTACTCTCATGTATGATTCCATTTATCTGACATCCTTGCAAAGGCAAATTATAGGGACTGAATTCAGATTAGTGGTTGCCAGCTGCTGGGGTGGCGGGAGAAGACTGACTCCAAGCAGACGTGAGGGAGCTTTTCGGCGTGATGGAAATGTCCTACACCTTGATTGCTACGTGGCTGTATGCATTTGTCAAACTCATCAAAATATACACTTAAAATGGTGAATTTTACTGTATGTAACTTATATTCATAAACCTGACTTTTTAAAAAGCCACATGTGAGAGGAAGCAGGCCCTCCAGACAAGGCCTTTGACATGTATTATCTGAAGCTGCAGTAGCATCTTGACACCATAAGGGGGAGCCGAGCTGGAAGGTCACACCACACGGAGGATGGTAGGGTGGAAAAAAATCTTTGAGCGGCTGAATTACTCTTTGACTCGTTGTGTGAGGTAATTAGTTCCTTATTGTTTAAACTAATCAAATCAGATTCTCTGCCCAAAGCATCCCATCCCAAGTGACACTGATTTGTATGTAAAAAACTGCTTGCAGTAGCATCGTCCATCAGATTGGGACTGAAGATGTGGTAGAAACTCCATCAAGCATCATGATCCGTCTAGGACAATCATCTACAGAGACTGATGATTTTATGCTTTTTATGTCTTGAGTCTCCTAGACTGTACTTCACACTTATTACTACAAAAGCTTCTAGGTTATGTTTCGCTTAGACCTCTGAAGCGTATACGTTATAGCTCCATGAATCACGTTTTCCCACCATGCGTAGGGGAGCCTGCAGCTGTTGGCTGACGGTGCGCTGGAAACCCAAGGTACTTGAGGCACAGATGGACTCAACTTTCCGGAGTAGCCTGGAAACTTGGTATTGCCGTGTGGTGAGCCTAGTTTATCTTCTGATGGAGAGGGCTCCAGGCTGGGACTGAGCGGAGGACTATGTTAATGTATCCGGAACAGGAAGATAGATGCCTCTAGGGCAGGCAGAGGTGGGTATTTTATCAGTAAAACTGTAGACACACTTTCAGAGACTCGCTCGTGAAAGTAAGCTGTGGCATTCAGACAACACTACTCTGGAATTGAGGTCAGAGACATTTTTTTCTGGTTTCAGAGCCAAGGAAGTAAGACCCTTGTATAAATAACTCAAGGCTGCAGATACAAACGATGACCAAGGTAGGATCTAACAGTCTGCAGTATTACTCTGTATTCATGTGGCTCCGACTGCTGGGCATAATTTTGTGTCGTGAATCCTATTTTAGGACCAAAGAGAACCCTACACACCAAGGCTACATTGTGTCACTTAGTTCCGCAAGTCATACAATTCTTCCAGGTGACAAAGCCATCTTTTCCTGTCTGTCTCCACCCCCTCTGCATTCAATGCTTCCTTCCTTTCTTTCACTTAGGCCCACATTACCCCTGGCTTTCTAGCACTCCCAGGGTAGGCCAGGCATACCTAGGTAGTGATTCATCCTGTGGACCTTTCTGTGTCTCCTCCCCAAACCAAAAAGTTGGGGTCCCCAACCAAAGGACCCAGTTTTACACATCTGATGACTGGAAAAGGCAGACTAACTTCTGGCTCCTTCCATGTCAAACCTTGTTTCTCCTGTTACCCACATACTTGGGTACGGGGTTCAGTAGGACACATTCAGATCGTGATGTGACCTTTGGCCCTGATGCAGGGCAAGTCAGCACAGTGATGGAAGAGCATTCCTGGGATTAGGTCCTGTACAGGGATGGTTAATACTGACTTAACTATCCATGGTAAATGACTGTGATCCACACATACATCCTGCTAAACATAAATGTACCCCCAATTTAACTTCTTAGCCAGAACCCCCAAATGCCTGTAGCCACTCCAAAGCCATCCAACTCGAGGGGAAGTGTGGCTGAAGGAAGGCCAAAATGGAAATATAAAATGGGGCTTAGGCCAATGCAGTTAAAATATTATACATTTGCATGTTTCATAAAACATACAACTATGTAAACTCTTTGCTAAGTCCTCTCCCAGGGTCTTGGAAAATACCTGTTCAAGGGAGGGGCCTGGAAACTTAAGCATTATTAATTTAGGGAAAAATTCATCTCTGACTTATAAAGTAAACTGTGTCATATGAACGCTACCTGGGCCTGATGTTGAATCACTGTGTGAAACACGTGTGCTGCCTACACATTAAGGACTCACAGAATGTTTGCTGAGTGAATGAATAAGAGAATGGAGCAGCCCATTGTAATTTTTTTTTTTTTTTTTTTTGCGGTACGCGGGCTTCTCACTGTTGTGGCCTCTCCCGTTGCGGAGCACAGGCTCCGGACGCACAGGCTCAGCGGCCATGGCTCATGGGCCCAGCCCCTCCTCGGCATGTGGAATCCTCCCAGACTGGGGCACGAACCCGCATCCCCTGCATCGGCAGGCGGACTCTCAATCACTGCACCACCAGGGAAGCCCAGCCCATTAATTTAAGCTGGCTTGAAGAACTAGGAAGCATACAGTTTACAATTCACAGATATTTGTTTTCTTTCTTTCCTATAGCTTCCCCTCTGCTCCCAGGTTATAGGTTGGGCATTAGGAGTTAGACTAGATCTTTCTGAGTCTATCAGTGAAAATTTAAAGAAATTGGAGGATGTTTACCCTTTTACCACAAATATAAATACAACCTAATCAGCTCTGGTTGAAAAAGGGCCCAGAAAGGGGGTTTGTTTATCCATCATGAGTGGAGCAAAGGGGCCCCTTTGTGAAATCAAAACTGAGCTCTGAGTCTGCCCCCTGTTCGCCAAGAAACCAAACAGGAATCGTAATGTGGAATGACATAGTGTTGAACGCTGTCCACCGCTGGGTGAGATCGTCCTTCAGCGGCTGGAAGGGAAAGAGGTGAAATCCGCTTCATTTACTCTGAGACAGTTCTGACAAACAGAGCCCACAGGGCTTGGCTGCAGCACAGAGGTGGAGGTGAAGTGGGCCTCCGCTGAGCAGTACCCCACCTGCTCCCCGGACACCACTGGCCTCCTACTCACCTGACCTGCAACGCATTAGATTTTCACCACTCAGCAGCCCGGGCTGTGATGCCCAGAGCCTCCACCACGCAGTCCTGGCTGGGACCCCGAGTCCACATGCAGCCCTCAAAGGAGGCGGCCTATCTCCTCCCCAGCGTTGTCCAGCTCCAGCTTGATGTAGACCTTCCACCTGCTGGCCTGCCTGTCCCCTCTCTGGCCCCACCTTCCATGCACCCGTTCTGCACTTGGCACATGATGTTCTAGTTTTCCGCAGGCATCAGGCTGGGTCACTCTTAAGTGCAGTTGCTTGGTTGTTCCTCTTCTGTGTGGAAGGCCCAAACCCTCTGCTTCCCCAGGGCAGGTCCCGCCCAGCTTTTAAGGATGTCTTTGCTGCCCATGTCCCCCCGTGCTCACTCTCTGCCTTTACTTTCTGCTCTGTGCATCTTCTTCCTGCCCCCAGACCTTGGGACACAGTAGCTGTTCCTAATGTACATTTTGCTATATTGTTTGAGAATGTTCAGTTCCGCTATAGGAGAAAACAAATGGAATGGATGAAACTCATTAATATGTTAAGCCTGGAGTAGCCTGTTCGACAAATAAATTAATTAGAGTATATGTGTATGAATATAGAGAGGAGTTGAAGGACCAAGTAGCTACAAAATATTCATAACACACTAAATACACACAAAGTGCCGAATATTTATGAAGGCTTAATTTGGGTATTCATTGACATGCCGCTTTTGGCCTGTGTGTCCTTAACCAAAGAAGTGCAATATAATCCATGGCATCTCAACAGGCTAATTGCCAAACTACAGCTGTGGCCTGATGGAACTGCTCTGATAGAGCAGGTGTGTGCCCCGGACCCCAGGCACCTTCACCTCTTGCCCATCCGTAACTCTGGTCCTTACAACAATAGCATCCATGGGGAAGGCTGAACCCAGAATTGCGGTCGTGTGGTTTCTTCCCCCTGCTTGCACTCTAGTCTAAGTGTGATAACTGACACCATATCTTTTCACCTTGCTTCTCACTGCATGTTTTAAATTCACTTGATGAACCACGTGATTCAAGCCTAAGGTAGTCTGAGAGGCTTTCTGTTCTGTGACCCCTGGAAGAGCTTGCCTGTTAGTATACTTGGAGGCTACCATGTGTCGAGGTAATTTATCACCCAACACGGCTCAGTAAGTATTTACTTAACGAGTGATTCTGTGAATGAACGTACTGCAGAATTCAGAATTGTCTTTCAGGGCGCCACAGGCTCATTCATAGTCTTAACTACTATAGGCAAAAAAGCCATGAACACCTGACTGTTGCTGCCTTTTATGCATCCGAGATGATCTCTACGTTTCTTGGGTAGGTCAGGGAAACTCTTGCAAGCCTATAAGCGGGGTAAGCACATTAGAGGCAGGTGGATATGCTATGAAGAGTGAGGACAGAAGTACTAGGTCATGCGAGCTGGGGATGTCATTTCCCAGAAACTGGTGGTGATGGGAAGAGGATAAGAATAGTGGTCCAAACATCCCATCATGAAGCAGAACAATTCAGGGAGAATACAGAGAAATATGGGATTTGGAAATATGAGTGGGAGTGTGATGTGTAGAGTGTGGTGTGTGGTGGTTAAAGCGGTGGAATCTTGGGGCACCGGCAATGTTCTGGGTCAGTGTGGAAATGAATTCTGCGTTAGTACAAACTCAGGAAGGGTCTCGGGGGCGCGGTTCAAGATTCTTTGCTTCATGAATGTACAAGAGTAGACAGTTTCCACTTCATTGGTGTTTTGCTTCTGTTTGTGATAGGTTAATCCTCCACGTAGGCTTCACTTTTTTTTTATAAACCATAGGTTCCTTCTATGTAGTTTGATATGTATTTTAGTAATACAGACCACCTCTGTCTCCTGTCTTAAATTGGTTTCTCCAAGTATAAATAAGCAATTAAATACTCAAACAATTAACTGAGATTTCCTTGTATTGATGGTCTGTGACCATTCAGAAAAATAACATCTGCCCTCTACTTGGCTTTGGGGAATTTTATGAGCGTTAATAACATGTCTGAAAAGCGTTTCATTTCCTTGGAAACGAGCTTAACAAAGTGTTTTTCTCTCCACAGTGATATAACAAGCCACTCATGCTGTGCTACTGATTTATAATAATTGAAACTTTGGTTACTAAAAAATTTAAGTGGTTTGACGGCAGTTCAAAATAAAAATTTCAATATATATATATTTTATCCCTACATGTTTTTAGGTGATAGATAGGTAAATGGCCTTTTCATGACTTAAAAAAAAAAATCCATAATATTTATTCTCCTATCATATTTAAACCAGTCCTTACATCAGTTCACGAGGTCATGGACTTGGCCTGTTTTTCATTTTGCAAACATCTGGATTTATAGTAAATGATTCATGCAGCCTGATACGTAACTGCCCTCCTTTTGCTCTTTCTTATTATCACTTGTGGAATCCGATTTACCTCCTACCCTGTGAGCTATTCTTTCATTTGGAACAATTTCCTCGGTTATACAAGTCTCCAGTTTATGGTATAATCATGATTAATTTGTCCACTGTAATGGAAAATGCTATCCGGAATGGGTTTTCTCATTTTTAGATGGGAAAATTCATGTCCTCCTTTGCAAAGGACACAATGAAGGGCTGATGTGACAACAAGGCCCCAGAGCAGAAGGTCGCATACAGGGTAGAACGGAGGGAACAAGTCGGAACTTTTAGATACACTGTTCCTTTTCTTCTTATGGTCACCGTCTGACAGGTTATATGATTATTTATAGATTTGTTGCTCCCCCTCCCTGCTCCCTTAGCATGTAACTTTCATGAGAGCAGGGACCGTATCGCTGTGCCTGGCCCATAGTAGACATTCAATGCTATTGACGAGTTGTTGAATGAGAGGTCCATCCATCCAGCCATCAGTCAGGA
This sequence comes from Orcinus orca, assembly GCF_937001465.1. Taxonomy (NCBI): domain Eukaryota; kingdom Metazoa; phylum Chordata; class Mammalia; order Artiodactyla; family Delphinidae; genus Orcinus; species Orcinus orca. The sequence goes on along the minus strand of NC_064560.1, from coordinate 155,188,082 downwards.
AAATAATAAAATAGTAGATACTAATAGTTACTATTTATTAAATGTCCCTGCTTTGAGTTGAATAGTGTCTCTCAAAATTCGTGTCCACCAGAACCTCAGAATATGATCTTATTTGGAAGTAGGGTCTTTGCAGATGATGATTAAGCTGAGGTCATACTGGATTAGGGTGGACACAGAGAGACACACAGGGAAGAAGGCCTACACGTGACCATGTAGGCAGAGACTGGATTTAAGTAGCTGAAAGCTGAGAAATGCCAAGGGTTGCCAGCAGCCAGGAGAGAGGCATGGAACAGATTCACCCTCAGAGATCCCAGAAGGAACGAACTCCTGCCGACACATTGATTACTGACTTCTGGTCTCCAGAACTGTGAAAGAATAAATTGTGGTTGTTTAAACCACCCCGTTTGTGGTACTTGTTATGGCAGCTCTAGGTAACTAATATAATCTCCTTAGTGACAAGTGTGGACAAGTGCCTTTATACAATTGTCAGTTCACAGATAAGGAAGCTGGTTCAGAGAAGCTAAGTGTCTTGCTGTAGGTGACGGAGCCCAGCCCAGCTCTGTGTATTTAGAAAGTGAGTTCCAAACTGTTGCCATGCTTAGCCAGCTTGGAGCCAGGAGATTTACAGAGGTTGTAGGTTGAAAATCAGGGTCCCTACCCCATGGTCATTCCATGGCTGCTTTTACCAAGCTAAGGTTAGTGAAAGGGGTACAGAAGAAAGGGGATGTGCCTTCTTTATTAAGAGCTTTGTGCCCATTGGGGTCAGTGGGAGTGCAAGTCAGCCAGAAACCAGGGAATGTGCTCACTGGATTTCCAGAATTTCTTCTAAATCTGCACTCTCATTATCAATTGTTCTCTCCTTGGAAATGGCTAAGGCTTTGAAGACCGTTTGGCGATATCTTCTGAAGTTGAACATTTGCATGCATATCCCATGACCCTGTGACTTTATCCCTAAGTGTATATATTAACAACTGAGATGCATACACATGTTCACCAAAAGGCATGTATAATCAAGTTCATAGAGGCACTATTTGTAGTCACCTCAAGGTAGAAACTACAAATGGCCATTAACACTAGAATGGAAAATAAGTCGTGTTATAGTCATTCAAAGGCAGGTTTTACAGCAATGAGGAAGAACAAACGAGTGCCTCCTGCAGCAACATCTCACAAAGATAATACTGAGTGAAAGAAGCCTGCCAGAAAAGAATACAAAGCAAAGGATTTCATTTGTATGGTTTATCTCTGGATGGGTAGGGAAGGACTGGTAATACGTATTTTCTTTCTTTCTTTTTTTTTTTTTTGGCAGTACGCGGGCCTCTCACTGTTGTGGCCTCTCCCGTTGCGGAGCACAGGCTCCAGACGCGCAGGCTCAGCGGCCACGGCTCATGGGCCCAGCCGCTCCGCGGCATGTGGGATCCTCCCGGACCGGGGCACAAAGCCGTGTCCCCTGCATCGGCAGGCGGACTCTCAACCACTGCGCCACCAGGGAAGCCCCCATGTTTTGTTTCTTGATCTGGGTGCTGATTACATGAATGTTCAGTTTTTTTAAAATATGAGCTGTGTATTTGTGTACTTCTCTACACAATAGGTAATACCTCAATAAAAAGTTTAAAAGAACGTAATATGAAGAAAATTGCAAAAACCCTCTGCTCTCCTGTTCTACCTCCTTCACTTGAATGATTTTTCAGTGAACTGTCAAAAGAGAGATATCTCCCGGATTCAGGGAACAACTTTTTAAAAACTCTTTTACTATTCTAATTCTAGGAAAAAAAAAAGTTAGGTAAATAAAGTTTCAAAAGAGGACAAGCCTTACCCATTTTTTTCAACTGGGTGCTTGCAGTTCTGAATTAGATTTACTTGTCCAATGTCAACTCCATGGACTGTGGTAGTGGCAGAGGTTAGGGAGAGGCGTCTGTTCCTCTCCACACACCCCGACAACTATCCCATGTCCTCTTTGGTGCTATAAGGAGAGCCAGTCACTCCACAGTTGGAGATGTAGGATAAAATAAGATGAAAATACCCTGGGCAAAAGTCCGCTTTGGCTTAAATTCACACCAGTGGGTTCAATGAATGATTGCAGAGCCTTTCCAGATTTTGATAAGATGGACAAAATTCAGAATGCTGGTTGTCTAAAAAGAGAGGGGTAAAAACACTAAAGAGAGTGTCAGTGCTTAGGGTGAGGAGAGAAGCCAGGGTTCAAAGACCTCAGTTTCAAAATTATGTTCTGTAGGTGGATATGAGGCAAAGGGCTTGGGAAAAAAACCCTTTGTTCAGACCAAACTGGTAGAATTAGACGTTCATCAGGGCAGTTCTGGTGCTGTAAGAGTATTTTTTAAATCCAGAGAGATTCTTAGCCTAGTGTAAGAGAAACATCATCTTATGTGTGTTGTTTTCACAAGACTGGCTCCTGAATTCCTAGAACTCCAACTCCGTCTCATTGTCTTCTTGTTTGTCCCCTACTGCGTCTGCCCATCCATCCTGGCACCCTGCTACTTGGCTGCCATGCTAAGGCCATCTCTGCATGGAACTAGTAACCCCATGGTGGATAGAACCCTCTTTGGCCGAGCCATTGAGTTCTCCCATCAGTATCTGCCTGGAATTGCCTTGATTTCAGCACTGAAAGTCCCATATCCTGAGAAATGCTTCAGAGTTGGGGAAACCAGGATGGTTAGTCACTCTAGCCCTGCTGGACAGGGCAGCTCTGATAGCTTGTCGTGTATTCTTGACCTCTTCCTGGACTGGTTCTTGAGATTTGGTCAGACAAATCTGAACAAAACCCAATAGAAATAAGAGAATGAAGGTAATTTGTGTTTGAACAATGGCCTTTGGAGTCCCTGACTTCAGGTCACAAGATGTGGATTTGATTCCCAGCTACGTATTTACTTGCTGTGTGACTTGGAGATGTCACTTTGCTTTTCTGAGGCTCATCTTGTCTGTGGACAAAAACGTCCTACCAAACAAAGTGTTTGCATGACTTAAATAAGGTAAGGCAGTAAAAGTGCTTGGCTCACAGCAGTTGAATTAATAAATATCACTTTCCTTCTCCTATCAGTTTGTTTCTTTCTTTCTTCCCCATGTTGTTCTCATTCCTCCAAACCCTCAAACACATTGTTTACATTTTTTTCATTCTGCTTCTCTCCACTGCAGGATGGTATGGAAGAAGCTTTAGAATTAGATATCTACCTCTAAATTCAAATTCTCGTTCGGTCACTTTCTCTTTGTGGACCTCAGAGAAATTAAATAACTTCTGAGCACCTTGATTTTTCTCACCTTTAAAATGGGAATAATAAATTCTTCTTTAAAATATACAGTAAATACAGACATTACTGTTGCTTTTGGTACGCTGCGTCATCCCTGGTCAGCCCATCTCTCATTTCTACTGTAGCTCTGGTTCCCTGGGAACTGAGACCATACTGCCAGTACCCCATCATGTGTGTCTCTGCTTTTTAGCCTCTAGTCTTATTTAGGCTATGCTAATACAAACAGAAAATGGGATATATGGAATTTCAAACAGAGTCAGCTACTAAGTTATCATATGTGATGGTCTAGGATGAACAGCATATGAGTTTGACCAAAATTTCAGAAACAGAATACGAATTTAAAAGAGAAGGGAGTCTAATGAATTTACCATGACTTGCATCTCCCGTATTAATTTGGGCTATATTTTCAATATACTTAGGAGTAGAATGCAAGGTACTATTAACCTATGAAGTACCCGTCAGTATTTATCTCTCTCTCCAGGATTTTGTGTCTTAGCAGATTATGAAAATCTATTGCACAGATTCAGACATTGGCTCCAAAGAATGTAGTTTGATTCATTCCTGTCAGTAAACCTCAGAGCATTACACTATTGTGTGAAGTCTTAATGATGCTCTAGTTCTCTCACCCCTAAACAGATTAGTTAAGTGTGTAAGGCATATGTGATATAAAGTTGGAGAAGATACAGTTTTGTGCCTTTAAAGAACTATAGCTTATTTGAGATAAAAAGCTAAGTGCAGAAACACTTTTGTTGAGTGTCTAGGTGGCATTCACATTATAAGCACCATCTCTAATCACCCCCCAAAAAAACTTATATAAAGCTTGGGTTCCTCCTAAAGTAGACACCAAGAATTTGAGGTGGTTTACAATTTTATTTAAACCTTGAGGTGGATTATAAAAATATGCAAAGTATAAACTATATGGTTAAGGGAATCCAGGGAAAGGCAAATAGAGCTAATTTGGGATAAAATAGCACACAGGAATGTGTCCCATATGGTTCTGTGCAGCTGCTTGAGGTGGATTGCGTATTCGACTCTGAGTTTCCTAAAGACCAAAGGAAAAAGAAAAACAGTCATGGTTTCAAGAGCTGCAGTATCCTTGAGATAAAAGTGAATCAGTTTAGGAGAAGCAGTTTTTCTCTGGAGACTTGAAAGCAAATCCTCCCTCAGGTCTTCATTAAGAGCACACCATAGGGTAGTGACATTATCCCAGATGGTATTCTTACAGTGAAAACTGTGGAGGGCTGGTAGATGGCTGTTTCTTATATTGTCCCCCAATATAAGTCTAAGACAAAAGCCCATTTTAGCAATGTCAGCATAAATATTTGTAGTCCGTCAAACAATTTTCTTTAGATATAATTTCTTAACAATATTTTAGATTTTGTTTATTTGAATCAGGATCCTCACATTGCATTTGGTTGAGGTCTTTTATATCTCTTTTAATCTATAACAGTTCCATTTCATCTGTTTTCATCCTTGCCATCTAGTTGTTGAAGAAACAGGTCATTTGTCCTGTGGCATTTCCCACATTCAGGATTTGGCTGATGGTATCCTTGTGGTTTCACTGAGTTTAAAATTACAATTATTTTATTTCCACTACTACAGTTTCCTTTTATTTTTTTCCAGATTTGTCCAGTCATTTTTTTTTTTCCATTTTAGTCTCTTCCTCCCTATTCATTAAGAGGTCTTCGTAGCTTCATTCCTCCATTTGTTTAAAGATATTAAGCGTACTTATCTTTCATTTAGAATCTGATGCTGCCATCTTCTGAAGCCTTTGCAGTTCTGGTTCTATTGTTTACTGTTCCTGATGACTCTTGTTCACGGGTGCTCGTCTCCTGGTGGATTTTGTAATTTTTGATTGTGAGTTCATATTTGTTGGCATTATCTCTGAGGGGGTGCTGTGAGACCTGGGTCGAGGGTTTGTTTCTCCGGGTAGATTTCCAGTTGTCTTTGCCAGGTACCTAGGGGCACCACAGACCTGGGTTCACTTTAAATGAAGTTCTCGTCTAAGTTTTCTGGGCCACACAGATAGTGTGATTTCTAGCCCTGAACCCTGTGTGTGGCCAATTTGGGTTTTTTGAAACCTCAGAGGACAATTTTGTTGTTGTTGTTTTGTTTTTTCAACCTCGATCCAGAGCCAAGGTTTCCTTTGTGCTTGCCATTGCTGGACAGGCTCTCTTCTGGTTCACCGTTTTCCTGAGGTGAATCCTAGCTCTGTGCAAATGGGTCTCCAGCCTGGCTTCTTGTCTTTCACAATGGCTGCATTCGAACTCTTTCACCTCTCCGATCTCAGCCTTAGCTTCTTAGCAGGTCTGCCGGTATTTCACTTATTTATTTATTTATTTTTTTTGCGGTACGTGGGACTCTCACTGTTGTGGCCTCTCCCGTTGCGGAGCACAGGCTCCGGACGCGCAGGCTCAGCGGCCATGGCTCACGGGCCCAGCCGCTCCATGGCATGTGGGATCTTCCCGGACCGGGGCACGAACCCGTGTCCCCTGCATCGGCAGGCGGACTCTCAACCACTGCACCACCAGGGAAGCCCTATTTCACTTATTTTTTTAAAAAAACTGATTAATATATGTCTATATAATTATACAGTTTATATATATTATAATTATATAACATGATATATGATTATTATCTATATGTGTAGTATAATGGATAATATACCTTATAATATTATATATATATGTGTATGTGTCTATGTGTGTGTGTGTATATATAGATATATCTTTTAAAATTCTTTTTATAGCTGGTTTTCAGAATCTCTAGTCTGGCATTTTTCCAAAATAGAAGTCCCTGGTTCTCTGTCTTCAGTCAGATATATCCAGTATGCCTGTGTCATGTAAAACCAAAGAACCTTTTAGGACTCTTCTGCGCTCCTGAAAACATGGGACCCATTGCACCCTCCTATGCTGACCCAAAACATGTTGCTGTGCTTCTCCGTTATCTTGATTAGAACTCGTTGTCTCACTTAACTACCCTTGGCTTATTCTCACGACTAGTGAACTCTGTGATGGACGGGTGGCCTGCTATGAGTAAATAGATCTGCAGTCGCCTTCCCTGACTCTCAAGTTGCTCCCTGGAAGCCTCTGATGTTTGAGCTGCCATATTAGACTTCTTGATTCTGAAAATTGCTTGCACTGAAGCTTGCTATGATCTTTAGGTACCATATTTGAAGAGCCCCACTGTCTTCAATAAGGGCCAGCTTCTGTTACCTAATTTATCTCCCCAGCTACCCCTGCTCTTGGCCCACCCAAATCTCAATCATCCAGCTCCATCTTGGGTACCAGTCACTAGGTATAGCCCAGGCTCCTGGGCTAGCCTGGGGTTTCTGGGGTAACAACATGCTTGTGGCCAAACCCCCTTGAGCTGTGACAGAAGAGATATTTGTGGAAAAGAAAAGTATTAACATGAAGCCCTCCTTGAACAGTCTAGTCAAAGGAATCTCTCTTCCTTGAATTCTGACAGAACTGTTTTTGTACCACTCTTAAGGTACTCATTCACCTTCTCCTTACGCTGTAGTTATTTACATTGATGTATTATCTTCCTTGCTAGAAAATCAGCTGCTTAAGAGTAGAAAATGACATTGGGGTCAAAAGACGTATTTTCACATCCTACCTTATCATATTCTAGTCATGTGACTTTGGGCAAATTACTTTAATATGTAAGCTTCAACATCCTCCTCTATAAAATTGAGGATAATACTCAGTTTAATTTTAGGGCCAGATGTGTTTAGGAACTTAGAGTTTTTTCAGATTTTATTTGAATAAAAGTAATACTGTGCATGTATTATATATTATGTAATACCCCAGCGGTTCCCTATAATCAAATACCTTCTTATTTCTGTGACAACACATAAACATTCATAGTAAATGGATTAAATGACGATGGTAGTTACACTCACATCACTTCACTCAGGCCAGTTTCTGCTGCCAAATGAGTTAAAAAAATAACTTTCAGTTTTCAAAGGTTTTTGGCTTTTTTAATTGTAGATAAAGGATTGTGGGCTTGTATTACCTACCTCACAGAGGTGTTGCAAGGATTAAATAAGATAATATAAATAAAACCTCCTAGCACTGAGTCCAGCACACACATAGTAAACTCTTGAAATTTTATGTGAAGCTGATTTTTAATCACTGAATGAATGCCTGTGTAGTTCATGTGCGGCTGGTTATGGGGATTTTTTCTGTGAATGATAAAAATTTTCTGGTCCCTGGCTTGCTTTCTTTGGAGATTTACTTGAAGGTACCAGATGCCAACTGGTTCTTCTGGCCATAGCAAGAAACTTCCTATTACCTGCATAAGTCAAGAGTGGGTGATCTGAGAACCAGAATGATCTGGAATGTTAGAACTGGAGACCAGTTGGCCCATGAATGTGAACTGCTTTAGATGCTGGTTATCAGTATTGTCATTCACTCTCTTACATTTATAATGAAGGGAATTAAATTCTTAAGTGGAGAGAGATGTGACTTCATTTGCCCAACATAGAAAGGTAGAGAAAGTCTGAATGCCACATTAAGGAGGCCTTTTCACAGATGCTCTATGATGACTATCCCTCTTCATTGAGAACTACTTTCAAGAAAAAAAAAAAAAGAAAATTGTCCCAGTTTTTGAGATATTCATTTGTATTCAAATGTAAAAATATTACATTTATGATTTTAAATATGTCCAGTCTTTAAATACTATGCACCTAGTTCTATTATTAACCTAAATACTTGGTAGTTGTAGTACATTTGTTCATTCGACAAATATTTGAACTCCTACTGTGCACCAGATCTTGTTCTAGCTCTTGGGAGAAAGTGTGAGCAGAAACACAGGTTTGCTCTCATAGACTTTACCTGAGTGGAGGGGGGGAAATAGAAAAAAGTCAAGTGAACAAATAAATAGACCAGGTTATGTCAGCTCCTACCTGGTAAGTGGAATGGAGAACATATATCAGGATGCAAAAAAGAGACTGCCTGGGACTGAAGGGGTTTTCTTTGGATTGAACCGTTGTCTGAGTGTCACCCAAAGAAGGATTCAGCCATTTGGAAAGAGAGCATTGAAGGATGAAGGGACAGAAAAGCACAAAATCCTGAAGCCAAACGGAGCTCGGGGTGCACAGAAATATGGAAACACAAAGGCCATGGAGATAGCCATACATGTGTCTGGAGACAGTGCTTCAGAGGGAAATGTGGTCCAGTTACCTAGGCCCGTAGGCCAAGAGAAGGAAGAAGGAGTTTTTCCTAAGTGCACAGGAGGTGTTTGGAGGAATTTGGGGCCTAGGAGCAATGTCAGGAAAGTAAGGCTCACAGTTCAGGGGGGCACCAAAAAACTCAATAATCAAGACAAATTATATTTTAAAAATATAGATGAATGAAAAATCCACGATGAGCAAAATATCACAGTTTTAACTAAAGGCAGGGTCTGACCCTGCACATAACCGACGCAGAGATTCTTCTCGCCTTGGTCTCTGGCTGCAGGGGAGTGAGACTGGCCTGTCATCCTCAGGCTCTGTGCAGAGGCTGCCCGAAGACAGGGCTCCAGAGGGCGAGCAGGACACAGCCTGCCATTGGAGTCCAGGGAATAGAGGGGACAGAGGGTGTAGTAAGAGAGAGGATGAGAGAGAGGCAGACGGATTTCAGATTTTTTTTTTTTTGAGTTACGCGGGCCTCTCACTGTTGTGGCCTCTCCCGTTGCAGAGCACAGGCTCCAGACGTGCAGGCTCAGCGGCCATGGCTCACGGGCCCAGCCGCTCCGCGGCATGTGGGATCCTCCCGGACCGGGGCATGAACCCATGTCCCCTGCATCGGCAGGCGGACTCTCAACCACTGCGCCACCAGGGAAGCCCGGATTTCAGATATTTTTGAGGTAGACACCACTGGACTTATGGTTGAACTGACGTATAATACCGAGATCCATTATTGCCACTACTTTTCAAGGTCCCTTTTGTGCCTCTACAGTCTGCTTCTCTGTGTTGGCTCGTGATGTTGGGAGTTGACAGAGCATGAGGGCTGGAGGGCCAAAGCGGTTTCCTCACTTTTGCCTGCTTTGACAAGCCCATGTCCACTCTTTGTGTCTTGGTCTTCAGCACGGCTGCCAGGGCCTGTGCTGACGCTGACTTGTCCCTTCAGACTAGGCAGGACGGTGGCTTCTCCTTCAGGCCTCAGTCTACCTGGGGCCCCAGGTGGTGGTCATGGTAAAGCCACCTGATGCCAGAGTGCGCTTGGAGCTTTGGGGCCGATTCTCTCTTGTTTCATGCTCTTCTCATCCTTCTTCACAGGGCAGCAGGTGGTGCCTCGGCTTGGATACCTCCTCTTAGCCCTTTCTTGGACTCTCCCTTCACAGAGATAAGGCCTGTTGTTCCTTCAGCCTCTCTTGGAGGCTCCTCTCCTCCCTTCAGGAGGCCTGGCTGCCCTCGAGAGATGCCTGGTGTAGTATTTGTATACAATTTTGCTATCCAATGCATTTGCTGAAGTGTCTGCCTTTGCCGCTCATTGTGGGTGTCAAAATCCTCTTCTGAAACCATCGTTATAAACACCTCCCCCCAAACTTGTTCTGCCTCTGGTGTCTTTCTTTTTTTTATAAATTTATTTATTTTTGGCTGTGTTGGGTCTTTCTCTAGTTGTGGCGAGCGGGGGCCACTCTTCATCGCGGTGTGCGGGCCTCTCACTATCGCGACCTCTCTTGTTGCGGAGCACAGGCTCCAGACGCGCAGGCTCGGTAGTTGTGTTTCATGGGCCCAGTTGCTCCCCAGCATGTGGGATCCTCCCAGACCAGGGCTTGAACCTGTGTCGCCTGCAATGGCAGGCAGATTCTCAACCACTGCGCCACCAGGGAAGCCCTGGTGTCTTTCTTTTTTCAGTTGGTTAGACTTCCGCCCACCTGGTCTCCCAAGCTAGAAACTTGAGGGTTATGCCTGCCTCCGTCCTCCTCCATCCTTGAGCCTCACTGGATGCTGATCCACATCGCGACCCCTGCTCTCCAACTGGTCCAGGCCCTCTCTGCGCCTCCCTGGATTATTGCAACAGTCTTCGGAGCAGGTTTCTTGCTTCGTCTCAGGTACCGCAAACCCACCCTCCACACAGCCATCACAATTTCAGTTGCAAGTCTGACCAAGGCCCTGTGTAAAAGCCTTCCATGGATGGAGCCTGGCCTCCTCTTTGCTCCTGGTTTTGCAGACTTGCTCTCCAGCCCCCATCTCCTGCCACGCATTGGACGTTGGAGACGTGGTTCAGCAACACTGACTGTTTAGTGCCCCCGTCTTGAACCAGGCTGTCTTTCTCTTTGGTGCCTTACCCTTGGGGTCTCCTTTGCCTGAATTACCCCTGCTGCCCCTCTTTGCAGGAGAAAGTCCCAGCCACCTCTGAGATTCAGCGCCTGTCATCGTCCCTTCAGCAACTCTTCTCCAACCTCCCTCCCACCCCTCTCCCAGCCTCCCAGCTCCATACCTCCAAAATAGCCCGTGGATACGCTGTCCTTGCCCTGCCCACTGCGAAGTCTTCTTTTCCCATCTCCCACTGGCACAGCAAACCCAATACCTGTCTATCTCTAAGCCCCTTGGGGTCTAGGACTGTACCATGTTCATCTTTGTATTTTCTGCCCTTAACATTTCTGTCAGCATTTAGTAGGTGCTCATTACATTTCTTTGTTCAATGCAGAAATCATTCTTGTCTTTATTACTAACAACATTGTAATTTGGGACGATCTTCTTCATCTAGTTGAGCCTTAAAATTTTCAGCTGTAAACATGGATAGTAATGTATAACTACCTTACAGGGTTGCTGTGAGGATGGCTCACAGAATACATGATTATAAGTGTTAGTTCCTATTTCCCTTGTTTTCTATTAAAACATCTGTTGAGGATACGATGCCGACATGTTAATAATAGTAATAATAATAAAAATTCTTAATTCTATTCATATATAGTAGTAACAATGATAGCTACAGCTTACTTAGCTTACCATCTGCCAGACAATATTCTAAGTGCTTTACATAGATGAACTCGTGCGTCATCATGGCAAGCTTGTGAGCAAGGAGGTATTACTACCTTACCTTACAGTTGAGGAAACCGAGGCATAGAGGTTGTATAACTTCCCCAAGGCCCTCAGGCGTTAGTGGTAGAGCTGGGGTTTGAACCCGGGCTGTCTGGTTCTGGAGTGTGCTTAACCAGCTCCTTACTCTGCTTACCTTTCCCATGAAAGTAGTTTGAGGCTTTAAAAAAAAATTTATTTATTTATTTTTGGCTGTGTTGGGTCTTCGTTGCTGCGCACGGGCTTTCTCTAGTTGTGGCGAGCGGGGGCTACTCTTCGTTGCGTTGCGTGGGTTTCTCATTGCGGTGGCTTCTCCAGTTGTGGAGCACAGGCTCTAGGTGTGCGGGCTTCAGTGGTTGCAGCACATGGGCTTCAGTAGTTGTGTCTCGCGGGCTCTAGAGCGCAGACTCAGTGGTTGTGGTGCACGGGCTTAGTTGTTTCGCGACATGTAGTATCTTCCCGGAACAGGGATCGAACCCGTATCCCCTGCCTTGGCAGGCAGATTCTCAACCACTGCGCCACCAGGGAAGCCCCTAGTTTCAGGTTTGATTTTTCTTTCAAAGATGGAGAAATTGAGGTTCAAAGAGAGTGGGAGACTTAGCCAAAGTCACTGGACTCAGATGTGGCAGAGTGGGGATTTCCACATGTTCTCCACTGCAGCAAAACCTTCATTTTTGGGTGGTTGCTTTGCTTGAAACGTTGCCAATATTAAAATGGACTCTTAAAACAGACTATTGACAATACTTTTAATGATAATGTATCATAGTAACAGTAATGGAGCAGTTCTCTTTTTTGGTAGAGTTAGGAAATGAGGCCCATCCTTTTGGGGCTGACAATGTCTGAAGTGGAGTAAAATGAAAGTAGAGTGTTTTACATTGTTATTTAAATTTTAAGTAACATTTCTAGCTCCCAGTTAGCTTGAAATCGTAGGCCTGGTAGCCTTCACCATTTTCTTCTAGGACATTCCCGCTTCCTGAAGGAGAGAGAGGACCAGCAAAGGCCCCACCGAGCTGCAGGCAGATGTGTTTTCCAGCCCACTGTCTGGGATGCATTCTGGGGACGAGTTCCTGATATTTATGTGAAGAGGGGTATGACCGGGTCGCTCTGTCTTCTCACTGAGTTTTGCCAGAGGTTGCCCTCACCAAAGTTGGAAGAAATGGGGTGTGTAGGAATTTGGGGCTGGTAAGTTATTTATTTACTTAGCCATATTTTAAAGGCTGAAGTCTGTGGAATGCATTGTCCTGAGAGGTCAGCAAGTCAAGTTCTGCGGCTGTGTTTTCAAAAGGGCCAGATCATCTCGTGACCAGTGATGATATTTGTACTTACGATTAAACTCGGGCTTGGGTAGGGCTTGAGTTTGGGGCATGGGGTGGGGAAGAAATGGTTACTACCCTTCTCTCCTTAATCCCAATCTCTGAATCCCAAACTACATGCCTATCCCCATATACACTTTGGAGTAGAGACACTTCTGGAATAGAAAACCGTCGCAGAAGAGTTGTGAAGAGAAACGTCAGAGGACATTTAGGGGATGATTCCTCTAGTCTCCAAAGTAGAATCCAATGTGGTCCTCAGCAAGGGACCTGGAACATGCCAGCCACACAGGAAGAATGGTTGTAGTTGTAATGATGGGATCCTTGTACTGGCAGGGGCTAGGATAGTAGAGATGATTTGGTACAATCCCCTCATTAAAAAAAACCATGAATAACTTGACGTATTTTCATTTTTTGTAGGCATAACGTATTCTCTGGGTATCCACTCTGTAATATGCACCCACTCGGAATGTTCATCCTGTTTAATCCTTACTGCCAGCCAATGAGGAAGGGACTGTCATTACCCACGTTTTAGAACACGGAAACCGAGGCTCAGAGAGTTTAAGTGAATTGCTCGAGATCAGATAGCTGGTTTGCCTTCACACCTGTGGTCTGAGTTATTAAATTATCTAGCTCCCAGGGAAAAATGCGTAAAGAGACAGTAGTAAAATAGGCTGCTCCGTGATCCTACCACCTAGGAGTAACTCCTGTTAGCACTTGGCATTGAACAGATATGGGAAAGGACAGCCCGCCCGCCTGCTCAAGTGACTTGCTTTGCACCCTGGTTTTGTTGTTGTTCCATAGAGCACTTCTCAGAATTAAGTGTGTAATGATATGTGTTTCCCCCAGTAGGCAACACATTCTATGAGTGAAGTGTTTGCTTCTGTTTGTTCATCTCTGCATCCCCAGGGCCTGGCTCGAAGGGGACCTGCATCAACATTTTCAAATGAATACATGAGTGCACAGAGCTAGGTTTTGGCAAGTCCAGCATTTTCCCTGCCCTCTTCTAAGTTTTGTGACAGGAATTGGTTTTCCTTTGATCACTGGGAGTAGAGAAGTGTCATAATCTTGTCCCCCCAGGGAGCTTGACCTCTTGATGACATTTTCAAGGCTGCAGTGAAATGTTGCTGGAACATCAGGTGTGTCGTGCCCTCTTTCCCCCCTTTTATCTCCTCTCATCCTCATCACAGTGCAAAAAAAAAAGAAAAAAAAAAAGAAAAGCCTCTCTAGGTGGACGCCCCAGGAGGCAGGATGTGGACCCTCTCTTGGAGCCCCAAGAGTAACTAAGGGCTGTAGCAGCCGTGGGCCGGCTGTGAAGGGGCCTGCGGGCTGCAGGAGTGCACAGTGAATGTGGACACATGGTGGAAACGGTTGTGTTCAGGACTTCTCATTTTGAATGGCTCCCGTGCTGTGATATTTCTTATTGCAATGGGCCTTGGGCCACGTATTGGAATTTTCAAGAGAAGCCAAGAAAAACAGAAGGGGAAATAAAGTGTTCCTAGTAGGAATTCTCTCTAGAAGAGAAGAATAGATGTGATTCTCTGCTTTCTAGAAAAATAATTCGGTATGATGGTATTTTATGGAAGAGCATCTATCTCCCAGAGCAAAAAGAATGGAAAAGTGTCCTCTCATAAATCTATTGAGCCCCAGTTAACATGCAGCCAGCCTTCATGGGAACCCTGTGCTGAGGACTTCAGTGCACTTAATTACATAAATACCAAGACATGTAGTCTCCCCCCCAGACTAAAGGGTCTCTGGGACAATTAGGAGACTATGGCCCCCTTGCCCCCTTGTCATGCACATTCATGTCACAGACCTCAGCAGAGGACTTGGGGTGCTTTGATGCCCAATGTGCTCAATTTGGTGTCAGAGATTTCCAATTCCTTGCACCTAAGCACATGTCCTCAACAAACAAATAGCACCGGGACAGAATTCTCTAGCAGGCTGTGGAGACTTAATTACCTCAACTCAGTGGTCTTCCTGCTGTTGAGAGCATCCCAGATACTTGGCAGCATTAACATTCCTGGAATTGTATTTGGCCGGCCTTTGTGAAGGAGTTGAATACTGCCTCATTAGCTCAGGCTCGTGGGGCATTTGTGTCTCTGACAACAGTTTAATTATGGACATTGTTTACTGATCAGTATTACATTGACAGACTAGAGGGCTAATCTGAAGATTAACACAATAGCTTGTTTTCATTTTATTCCCTCAGCCAGTGAATGTAAGAGTTAAACAAACCTGTTTTTGTAGCCCTTGTTTTCCATAATAAGATTGGGGGACATAGTCTGAAGCATTTAAGGGTGTCTACATCTTTCTTCTTTAGTTTAATTTAGCCTGGAAGGATCCAAAGGAAGAAATGACAGCTTTTGAAAATACTAAGGTTGGAAAACCAAAAGATCCAAGGGACAGGCTAGTTAAGACAACTGAATTTAGGCAACTCTGTACTGAGCCTTTGTCAGTTCCTGTAAAAACCTTTTCCCAGAGGTCAATAGTTATTTGAGATTCTTAGGGGTGAATGTGACAGAACTTTGAAGAACAGAATTAAAAATTTCCCTTTGTGTATATTTGCATAAATTACATTTGTAATTGAAGATTCAGCGTGCTTCTGCTTAGCACTTTGAGAACTGTGAGTACAAAGCATTGTGAAAACATTCTTTGTTGAGGAGAGAAAACGGGTCCTTTTCAGACTCTGGAACGTCAGGGCTGATTCTGAGGTACCTGTATGAAAGTGTTTCTGTGATTACAAGTTTTGTTGAACTAAGGAAATAGCCTTGAACATTTAAAGGCTTAATCCCTCCAACCTCTCAAATAACGGAGCAGAGTAGCAGTTGGAAAATTCAACTTTGCAAAGTCAGATTTGTCCTCAGAACAGAAGATGAGGGTGGAATGTGGGAGATGGCAGTGAGTGTAGCCCAGATCTTGGAGCCAGAGCTGGGATTGTCTTGTCTGTCACATTGGCTGGGTGGCAAGCTTCTGGAGGTGGATGAAAAAGTCAAGAAGAAGCAGATGGACTTCACCTCATAGGTGTAGTCAGAACCCCTGGGCCCCAAGTCCCCTGGGAACAGGCTTGTGTTTCAAAAAAGCCTTGACCACACTGTCCCTTGGAGGCAGGGATCCCCGACGCCACTGACTGAAACAGGAAGAGGCGTGAAAATCCCTTTGGTCCTCACTACCGTTAGTGACCAGGAGGGTTCCACCTGGTGCTGGAGACCCTGAATGTTTGCTTGACTGGGCAAAAGGTGAGGAAGCTGTCACCCTAGGAGCCATGCCAGCTGGTTGACGAGGGTTGTTTGCCCTGCTAACCTTTGTTCTCATGTTTTTCAACAGAATCAGTAAACACCCTGAAAATGATTTCACATGAAAATCTAGATTTCTGGTGAATCATTGGAGGCTCTGAAAGCAGGGCCAGCATTTTCACAAGGAGCTAAGGGTCTCCCCTCCCCACTCTCCCGGGGGCTGGATATGTGCTCTCCCATCCCCACAGCCCGCCCCAGACACTCAGCCTTGGAGCCCCGGGAGCGGGGCCTCTGGTGGGTGATTAGGTCACTCAGGTCCCGCCTGGCCCCAGGCACGTATTGTACACTAGGGGATTTGTGGAACCCAGGAGGCCCCTCTCACACAGGTGCTGGCTGTTGACAATTAGAGGATGTTCTTGAGGTAAGAGTTTTCTGCTCTCTTTCAGCATGTAATAATACTTTGGTGTAGATGGCCATTAAGTCACTCATACTCTTGTGACTGGTGTGAATTAACTTGTCAGATGGCACCCAAGAGGAGGAGAAGCGTGTCTGTAAGGAGGAAAAGAGGAGGAATAAGCCTCAAGGAACAGTCCTGTCATCGTTTTGCCATTTGGTTGAGGACAAGGTCTGAGCAGAAAGCACAACAGAACTGGCTCCCCCAAATCCATTAGTTTGAAGCCTTGTTCCAGGCAAGTGAGTAAGAGGAAAGTGTCTTGAGGCCCGCTATAGACTGAATGTTTGTGTCCCCTCAAAATCCATATGTTGAAACCTAACCCCCAAGGTGATGGTATTTGGACGTGGGGCCTTTGGGAGGAGATTAGGTCATGGGAGCATGAATGGGATTAGTGCCTCTATAAAAGAGACCCCAGAGAGCTCCCTCACCCCTTCCACTGTGTGAAGAGCTAGAAGATGGTCATCTGTGAACCAGGAAGCAGGTTCTCAGCAGACACCAAATATGCTGGCATTTTGAGCTTGAACTTCCCATCCTCCAGAACTGTGGAAATAAATTTCTGTTGCTTATAAGCCACCCAGTTTATGGTATTTTGGTTATAGCGGCCCTAACAGACTAAGCTAAGACCTATGGAAGTCTTACTGCCTCCTGTTAGTAGAGATATTAGAACTGTTCTACTTTCTTAGGTTTCTGGAGTATTTCCAAGAGGAGGGAGAGCGTTATAGGGTAAGTATAAAGGAAATAATTGTGCAGATATTTTGAGCAATGACATGATATATCACCTCTATTCAGCCACTTAAGAGCAAAGATGACTATTTTAACTTCATCTCCTCTTAACTCTCCATCCAGGAGAGGTACTAAAGGTGGTAGGCCAGAGGCAGGGACCTAGAGCAAGGAGGGGAAAGAAAAGGACTTGGGTGGTCCCCACCTTTGAATCCTTGAGTGCTGGCCCCGAAGAGCAGCCACCCAGGCCTTGCCCCAGCGTCTCCTGGAACAGTGTTTTCCGCACTTAGAATAAGGAGTCTCAGAATCCCTTATTTGATTCAGCCAATCCACACGGTGTGATTCAGCTTCTAAGAAGAATAAATCAACATTTTAAAGCCGGCCTGGATTTATTGTAAACAGCCTCTTTCCACTAAAAATGGCCTGCAGTGTGATTTGGCCCAGGGCTAGGATGACGGCTCCATTTTGGAGATACATTTGCCTTTAAAATAACACAGTCCCGAGGAAGCGCACCTCATTGTTGGCCGTGGGCATGTTTTCTTAGGAATCTGAAAGAACTTCTCTCTGAGTCACCTTAGCTGCTCCCTCTGAGTCATTTCTGAGACTCAGCTTGAAGAGGAGCAGGACAGAGAAGCAGGTGATGGAAAAGCTGGGACAGACTGCAGCCGCCGTGATGTTGCTCTGCCTGCCTTGACCTGGGGCCGTGGACCCAGACCTTCTTCTCTGGCCTCCTGGAAACTCCTGGAAGGCACTCACCCTATCTACCGGGAGGGAGTAGACAGATTTCCTTACAGTGCAAGCCTGTGTGGTGTATATACTGCACGTGGCACTGTAGCTTTTCCAAGATCGCCAGGCCTGATCCTTTGTCTTTGAGGCTGGTCTCAGGCAGATGGGGCCTTTATCTGCAGCACCCGTGTCCTCTGTCACCAGCACGGGGTGCTGCCTGCATTCCCCTGCTTGTCCATTAGGTGTACATGGATTTGGGGCTCCTAGAGTCCTAGTGGAACTGTGCCCTATCCCTCTTCCCTCTTTGCTGGTGAACCGGAAGGCTCCATAGGCCTAGCCTCTACTTGACAACTGCTCAGGCGTGTTTCAAAGGTGTCACCTACATGGTGAGATTTCTCCCTGGAAATGTGTATTTGTAGCTTTATGGTCCCCTGGAATAAGAATAGGTGCCTTCTAAGTTTTGCTTCACTATTTGCTAGTTTGGTGAACTTTGGCGAATTAACTGAACTGTTCTAAACCTCACTTTCCCCGACTGTGTAGTGGAGATTGTCATTGTGGTAACTGTGGCTTGCTTCACTCACTGACAGCACCTCCCTCGTTTCATAGGGTTGTTGTGAGGATTAAATGAAATAAATTTCTGTGAAGTACTTGTCAGGGTACCTAAAACCCCTTGAGTGTTTAGTAAATGCTAATATTGTTATGTCGTCTATGGGTGTGTTGGCTAAGAATATGCACTTTTAAGCATACTGGGGTGTGAGTTATTGAAAAACCTGATAGCTGCCGTGAGTGTCCGAGCCTTTAAAATTGGACCTGGCCTCAAGTCCTCCTGGCAGGTCTCTTACGCTGACCTCATGCTGGTCTGAGCAGGAAGTTTGTCGCTGGCAAAGGAAAGGGCTTGTCTCCCAGAGGCTCATGGGTATCTCTGGAGGGAGTTTCCAAATTCACCAGCCAGTCTTCAGCCAGCTTGCTGGACCCAGGCTGCAGCAGTACTTTGGCTTCTTAAACTATTTGGATCACTGCTACCTTCTGCACCCTTGGACAAATTAAAAGCAGTGTATACACAGAACTCTTTGGCCCATGTTCACAGGCGGAGCCAAATTCAGAGTTGAAGGTTAGACACGAAATAGCAGACAGAAGGAAGGCAGACAGGCACTCACACCTGGCTGCTAGGAATGAACAAAACAGATGCCCGGAAAGTCAGGAAGAATTCATATGTGAACGCAGAGTCTTATGGATTTACCATTTTGACTCCAGCAGCTCCTAGAAGACTTTCAAAGTGAGGGAGTGCCCCCTTAGGAGTGCTGCAGCAGTCGGGCACCTGCGTGGGAAGCCACACCCGGTCATTCCCCGGAGGGAGGACTCTGATTTATGGAGAGAGGGATTCTGAGCTCAGCTGCATTTTTGTGGCTGGGATCAAAAGAGCTTTCTCAGTGACCACAGATCACATCCTGGGAATCCTCCCTAGACAGAACATTCTTAGGAATGAATGCGGCCTTGGCCACAGCCCATGGGGTGAAGTAAGTCCAGGAGGGCACATATCCAGGAGGATGGCATTTTTGATACCCTAAAACAAAGGTTTTATATACCCCCAAACAAGAGACCTGCAGATTTGGGGAAAGTTATAATCTTCCTTCCTTGCCTAAGGGAAACCTGTTTGGTAGAAAGTGAGCTAAACTGAAGTTTTATCCTGACAGATTACTTCACTTTTTGGGGATGAGTTTATTCATCTGTGAAATGGGAATGTTGGATTAGAATCAGAGGGACTGTTTTTAGGCAGTTTGTTACAGTCCTCACCACTCCCTATTGCCTCACATGTGGCTTGCTGCTCTCATTTACAGTACCTCTCCGACCCCATTAAAATTTTGAATTTACAGTTTCTGGAGTAGAAAATCTCTAAGCCCCACCCCACTCCCCCAACTCCCCAGCTATAAAATTCCTGAAAATAAAAGTTGTGCATAGATTTTAGAACATTGGATTGTCTGGCAGGATGCTTATGTGTCTTTTGGAGCAGTAGGAGGAGACAACGGACACTAGGGTCAGGCATGGGGTGCCTGTTGATGGATGGAATTGCCTGTCTGGCAATTCCAAAGCAGAGAGGAGCATCAGTGCTAAGTGGGAAAACGTGTGTACACGGTTGACACACCCAAGATATTTCACTGTTTGCTTTTCCAGAGTATTTTCAAGAGTTGGCTTGCTCACTTGTTCCAGGGCAACTTGTCCTTGAAAGGGTCAGCAAAGTCGTGCTTTCTCCTCTAGTGGGGTGTGTAAGCCTGGAGGAGAGAAGAAAGGGATGAGGAATGCTGGGATTCTTTCTGCCAGCCAATACCATTTATGTAATTCTCAGTTGCCTATATCTGTAATGAGAAGAAAAAAACCTGCTCAGTATAACTGGAGTGCCAAATCCCCTTCTGGAAGATAGAAGACATACTGTACCCAGAATGAGCTAGTGTAAGGCAGAGGGGGCTGCACAGACCTCCCTTTGTTTTTATTCCATTCTTGACAAAGTCACAGCCAAGAATTTTGTTTGATGAAGAAATAATTGTATCATACTTGTAAGTATATAGAGACAGCACCAGCCGTATTTAAAGGACTATTAGCACAAATGCAAATATTTATATCTGCTTTGTGGGTTCTATATCTGGCACAAGAGCTTGAAGTTGTACTTAGGTAAGAATCCTGCACATAAGAGTAAAGTTGATGCTTTGCTTAATTAGAGATTTCTCTCCTGTCCTTTCTAATGGACTGAGCATTTGATAATTATGGGGTGCTGATAACTTGGCTTTACTTCCAAGCATGGGGCCAAGAGAAGAGGTGTTGGGGAGAGGACTGGGCTGGTGGGGAAGACCATTGTAGAGTAATGAGAGTATGATATGATAAATGGCTCCTAGCTCACAATATTGTATCCAAAACCCAAGGAAAAATAATACTCTGAATACCAAACCATCAGCTGAGAGATAGGATCTCTGTCATAGACTAGGGACATTGGAATAAAGAATGTCTCTACATTTAACCTTATTTGTATTAGTACATTTGTCTTACAGCCCTCTTTCTGAAAAGAGAACTCAAGGAAGAATCAAGGAGAACTCAAAGAAAATCAAGGAAGGTGGGCTCTGATAAATACCAGAATAGAGCTCTAAGGTCCCTTAGAGATTCTAGCAATCCAGTGTATTAGAAAAGACTCTTCCAAAGTAGGCGGCCCATAATACAACTAAGTGTCTATATTATTCCTGGGGCTTAGAGAGACTCTGAATGTGGAGGAAACTTTTACCTTTCTGATGAAAAGTTCTTTCAAAAAAAAAAAATAAAATGCTTATATTAACTTATAAGGATTTAGATAAATTAGTCACTCATCTTATATATACAGCTTATTAATGTAGTTTTACATACGTATACAAAAATCACATATCATGTAAAATGATTTAAATTAGAAATATTGCATTTTTCGCTCTCACAGTTTCTGAAACGATTTTATTAAAAGTTTTCACCTGTGTATGTGGCATCCAGGCCTTTTTTCTGAGTCCTCTTCTAACACCATTGGACATAGCAAGTATTCCTCACCTCTGTTTCAAACACAGCTGTTTATCCTAAGCCACAGTTAGTCATTTACATAACATTAGGGAGTTATTTTGTTTTCCATTCATTTTTTTACTGGTATAGTTGTGATCGCCACAGTGTAACTTTTACTCCATGACTTTTTCCTTACTCATAAGTTTAAGGCATTACTCTATGAGTTTTAAAAGTGGTTCTTTTTTTTCAAAGTTCCTTTTCAGTGACACATATTTGCAATTAATCTGGGCTAAATTTCTTTCTCTTTTTTTTTTTTTTTTAAAAAAAGCAGCTGTATCAGTTGACCTCCATAAATATCCCAGATTAGTTCTGATTGTATTCTATTAAATCTAATCATTTATTTTTTCATTAAACAATGTAATTGAGAGCATGCTCTATAATATAAATGTTCCCTGCTCCTACACACACATGGCCTCCCCCATTATCAACATCCCCACCAGAGTGGTACATTTGTTACAATTGATGAATCTGTATTGACTCGTCATAATCATCCAAACTCCATAGTTTACATTATGGATCATTCTTGGTGTTGCACATTCTATGGGTTTGACAAATGTATAATGACACCATCGTTATGATATCATAAAGTGTATTGTCACCTCCTTAAAAATCCTCTGTGCTCCACCAATTCATTCCTCCCTATCAATCCTTGGCAACCACTGATCTTTTTATTGTCTCCTTAATTTTGCCTTTTTCTAGAATGTCACGTAGCTGGAATCATATACTACTTTTCGGATTGGCTCCTTTCATTTAATAATAAGCATTTAAGGTTTCTCCATGTCTTTTCATGGCTTGATAGCTCATTTCTTTTTATCACTGAATAGTATTCCATTGTTTGGATATACCACAGTTTATCCATTCACCTACGAAAGGATGTCTTGGTTGCTTCCAAGTCTTGGCCATTATGAATAAAGCTACTGTAAACATTTGTGTACAGGTTTTTGTGTGGACATAAGTTTTCAACTCATTTGGGTAAATACCAAGGAACGTGATTGCTAGATCATACGGTAAGAATATGTTTAGTTTGGTAAGACCTGCCAAACTGTCTTCTAGAATGACTACACCATTTTGCATTCCCACCAGTGATGAGAGTTCATGTTACTCCACATTCTTGTCAGCATTTGGTGTTGTCAGTGTTCCGGATTTTGCCCATTCTAATAGGTGTATAGTGGTGTGTCATTGTTGTTTAATTTGCATTTCCCTGATGACATATAATGAGGAATATCTTTTCATATGCTCGTTTGCCATCTGTACATCTTCTTTGGTGAGGTATCTGTTAAGGTCTTTGGCCCATTTGTTAATCAGATTGCTTACTTTCTTTTGCTGAGTTTTAAGAGTTCTTTGGATAACAGTCCTTTATCAGATGGGACTTTTGTAAATATTTTCTCCCAGTTTATGGCTTGTCTTCTCATTCTCTTGACATTGTCTTTCACTGAGCAAAAGTTTTTAATTTTGATGAAGTCTAGCTTATCAATTATTTCTTTCATGGATCATGCCTTTGCTGTTGTATCTAAAAAGTCATTGAACATCCCAAGGCTATCTAGGTTTTCACCTATGTTATCTTCTAGGAGTTTTATAGTTTTGTGTTTTACATTTGGGTCTTTAATTAATTTTGAGTTAATTTTTGTGAAGGGTGTAATGTTTGTGTCTAGATTCATTTTTTTTTGTATGAAAAAGAAAAGACTATCATCTCTGCTCCACTGTATTGCCTTCACTCCTTTATTAAAGATCAGTTGATTACATTTATGTGGATCTATTCTGGTCTCTCTAATCTGTTCCACTGATCTATTCTTTCACTAATACCACCCTGTCTTGATTACTGTGGCTTTGTAGTAAGTCCTGAAGTCAGATAATGTCAGTCCTCCAACTTTGTTCTGCTCTTTCAATACTGAATTGTAATTCTGGGTCTTTTGCTTTTCTGCATAAACTTAAGAATTAGTTTGTTGATATCCACAAAATAACTTGCTGGGATTTTGATTGGGATTGCATGGAATCTATAGATCAAGTTGGGAAGAACTAATATCTTGAAAATATTGAGTCTTCCTATCCATGCAAATGAAATATTTCTCCATTTATTTAGTTCTCCTTTGATTTTGTTTATTAAAGTTTTGAAGTTTTCCTCATATATATCTTATACATATTTTGTTAAATTTATACCTAAGTATTTCATATTCTGAGTGCTAATATATTTTTAATTTTATTTGTTCATGGCTGCCATATAGGAAAGTGGTTTACTTTTGTATATTACTTCTCAATCTGTGTGCCTTGTATTTCCTTTCCTTGTCTTGTTACATTAGCCAGAACTTTCAGTAAGATGTTGGAAAGCAGTGGTGAGAGAGAACATCCTTGTCTTTCTCCTGATCTCAGCGGGAAAGCTTCAAGTTTTTCATCATTAAGTATGATGTTAGCTGTAGGTTTTCTTTGTAGATATTTTTTATCAAGTTGAGGAAGTTCCCCTATATTCCTAGTTTACTGAGAGATTTTTATCATGAATGGGTGTTGGATTTTGTCAAATGCTTTTTCTGTATCTATTGTTATATACAATCTATATAATATTGTATATAATCATATGATTTTTCTTTTTAACCTGTAGATGTGATGGATTATATTAATTGAGTTTTGTACGTTGCATACCTGGGATAAATCTGTACTTGGTTGTGGTGTATTATTCTTTTTATACGTTGTTGCCTTTGAGTAACTTGTTTTTAATCCAGTGTTTCCAAATTGATTTCATTCCGGAATGCTTTACACAAAGCAACTATTCACATTTTGTGTAGCAATGGTTCTCTGGTACTCACCTCTCTCTCTAGACTCTCAAGAAAAAGTGCAGAGAAAGGAATGGGAAGGACAGATATTTCATAGAACCTGGGAAGGTCCTCAAGGTCTTTAGGGCATTTTCAGAGACAGCTAAGAAGAAGAACAATGTATGAAATCAAGCATCAGTGGAAATTTCCCTGGTAAAGGGGGCTCTTATTATTTTGTATGCTCCTCTAGGGCATTTGGGTATGCCAGGGGTGTATGTCCATAAGGTCTATGGAGCCACATAAGAGAGCCCTGGATCTCCATCCTGACGAGACCTCATTACTCATGAGAAGGCAGGGGCAAAGGTGATAAGTGAGGGAGGGTTCCAAGTGTTCTGTGGGTTGACATCACTCAAATTATCTATTATTTTGGAACCAAGATTCTCCCCACTCCCCAACCCTAGTGGCAATAGAGCTGGTACCCAATTCCTGGAGAAAGGGAATTTTGGAAACATTATTCAAGTGCATGGCTGCCCTTTTTTTGTGCGTGTGACTTGATGAAAAATTTTAAACCTTGTGGGAGGAGAGCCCTTTCCCTAGCATGGCCCAGCCACCAGCCATGGCAGAAGAGTGACTGGCGTTACACAACCCTGGGTGATTTCACCAGGCAGGGAGTGCTAGGAGCACACCTTCAGCTAGGAAGGATTAACATCCCCAGCCAGCCATGTGGAGAGCACAGGATGACAAGAAGGAGAATGGATTCCACGGGACAGCCAAGAGGAGGGCTAAAATGGTAGACAAGGAGCCCTGGTGAGACATCAGGAAGATCCTTGGGCAGGAAGGAGGGTGCTGTGGATAAGCCAGACCCATAGTTATACATGTTTCTTCAGGTCACCCTGAAACTGGCATGTCTATGATAGAAGTCCCCAAATCTGTGACCAAGAAACCTTGGGTAACCGTTGAAAAAAATGCCCTGGGCAGCACCCCATGGATATTCAGAATCAGTAGAGAAGATGTCCTGAATCCATTTTTAACAAGCTCCCTAGGTGATTTTGTTGGGCATCTGGGTTGAGGGACCACTAATGTGGGGAAGCACAGGTTTTATTTTGAAAATATTTCTTGAAATTAATTCTCTGTTGTGAAATAAACTTAGAGAAAATAAAATACCCTCTCCTAAACTCATAGCACTGTTTATTGAATGCAGAAGTCGTCTTAAAAGCAATTAAACAATTGCACTAGATAGTGAGTGGTTTAAAGAGTCTCTTATTTATCCATTTGCCTGCAGACCTGGGTCCTCCCCTGTTCTCCTCCATTCCCATCCTGTCCCTCATTTGTCCGTGTTTGAGGACTTTTCTCTGCGCTCACCCACGCAAGCCGGGATCCTGCTCTGATGTGTGCAGAATCTCTGCATGTTTGAATCCTTTCTGCCAGATCCTCAGAAATAAAACAATTTCTAATTTTAATTTTTCACTCTTGCTTGGATTGTCTACCCTTTGATACTTAACATATAATCCCACTCCTCATTTCTGAGTCATTGAAGTAGAAATGGCCAGGGGGCATTTTTGTGTTTTTCATGATAACATTCATGATACCAGAGAGCTGAACTCTGTCCTCAGAGGTCAATTTCATGCACATCTCACCAGGCAAATCCATCTGAAAGAAGATTCTAGATAAGTGGAAATGCACTGCAAACTCCATACCTCCAATTGGGTAGATTTTGTTTTAGATTTTGTCACTTGCTATGGACAAGTCTTATTTGTTCTGTGTCATTTTGCAGAAGTTTTGGGCAAGACGCTTGGGTCTCAGTTTCTCCATCTGTAAAACAGAGGCGATAATGTAATAGTACACGATGTAAACTTTTTGCAAAGAATTTTGTGATGCAAGTGTGGCTGGTTCAAGTATAACTAATCCAAAATGTGTTCATCATTTTAAAATGAAAATCTGCAAAGAACAATTTGATAGGAACTGCATTTTCAATGAGCGGCTTGAGGTCACAGTTCATAAAATAGTCCTGCACCACTTGGGTCGTTTTCTGCAGAATTTGTAAACTGAAGGGATGGAATGCTCTCTGCTGTGTAAATTCTGCATCTGCTATTTCTTACAACTGCTTTCCCTAGGGCATAAATGACCGAAGCAGTGGTTAGTAGAGAAACCAGGTGTGCCTGTTCAAAGGAGGAAAGTAAGTATATTTATGAAAATCATCTCCCCAGCACCCCGGCCCCTCTTCAGGAGAGATTCACAATCCAGGCATCCCTGTGGGCAGAGCTGACTGATGCAGAGCTGGCTCCTTGCATGGATTTTCCAACCTGTAGCTTGGCAAGTTTGGGATGGAGGATTGACCCCTTCCTGCGGCATAAGAGATGTGTACTTGTTCTCTGTGGTACAGCAGAGTTCCTTTGGCTTTAGCTTATTGAGATTTTTCCAGAGTAAGATAACTGTGCTTGCCTTGGCACATGCTTTTAAAACTTGAATCCTAGAACTTCTCATTGGTAAGTAAGGCAGATGAGGGAAACTGTGTTTTCATTTCATTTGGAAGCTATTTCTTCAAGAACCTAGGGCTATGGAGGATGGCAAGTCAGAGCTAAAGCATAAAGGATTGAAACGTTTAATCTTTCAGGAGCATAACAAACCCTCACAGGGAAGCCCAAGCGATGCCTGAAGGTCACATTACCTTGGTAAAGATGACAGGACCAGGGTTCTGTATGGTTTTAACATTTGCAGGATGGAAACTGGATTTTGTCAGTACCTAGGAACTCTTAAAGACTATCTTATTCCCACAAAACTTGAAAGAGATTGTATAAAGTAATGATGGTTTGACTTACACTGAGAAATTATCTGTCTAATTGACTGGATACTTTTATTGTCTGGGTGGAATATTTAGATTAACTTACAACAAGAAATATAACTACCAATTATACCAAGCATTTATACCAGCTTGCCTAGCACTTCTCTCTGTAGGGTGGCTACAGAGGAAATTAAAATACAATCAGAGGGCTTCCCTGGTGGTGCAGTGGTTAAGAATCCGCCTGCCAATGCAGGGGACACAGGTTCGAGCCCTGGTCCGGGAAGATCCCACATGCCGCGGAGCAACTAAGCCCGTGCACCACAACTACTGAAGCCCGCACGCCTAGAGCCCGTGCTCCGCAACAAGAGAAGCCACCGCAATGCGAAGCCCGCGCACCGCAACAGAGTAGTCCCCACTCACTGCAACTAGAGAAAGCCTGCGCACAGCAATGAAGATCCAATGCAGCCAAAAATAAATAAATAAAAATAAAATAAAATAAATAAATTTATACAAAAAAATATAATGAGAAGATTTCATGTTGAACATGGAGAGTGACCTTGTCAATATTCATATCGAGTGCATCAAGCCATATAACCTGGTGCCTGCCACCTACAGTATCAGATATGCCAGGCAAACTGGATGTTTGAGCTGGGGTTAGAACCCTTTCTTCCCTGTGTGGTGCTAGAAGTTTCCTGTCACATTTGAATTATCTCATTTTTTTTCTGTATTCTGATGACAAACTCCTTTCCTCACCCAGTGTTTCTCAAATGTGCCCTATGATTCACTAGTCCTACCTGATTCTTTGGGGAGAAAAAGGACTCTCTGGGTGACAAATTCAATGCTGCATGCCATATCCTCATTTTGCGGGTTCACTATGCTCATTAGCACATTAAAAGTTCTGAGCAAACCTGTTTAACTTTGCTTAACCCTACATTTTCCAAACTTACTTGACCAAGGACACTTTCTTTCTTTTTTTTTTTTTTGCGGTACGTGGGCCTCTCACTGTTGTGGCCTCTCCCGCTGCGGAGCACAGGCTCCGGACGCGCAGGCCCAGTGGCCACGGCTCACGGGCTTAGCCGCTCTGTGGCACGTGGGATCTTCCCGGACCGGGGCACGAACCCGCGTCGCCTGCATCGGCGGGCGGACTCTCAACCACTGCACCACCAGGGAAGCCCCAGGACACTTTTTTTGTAAAGTATCTACTAGCATCCTGAGAAACTAGGTGTCCCAGGGAATATTCTTTGGGAAATGCTCATAGAGCCATGAGTGCCACCAACTGGGAAACAGTCGAGTTCTCTCTCTTCTTGCATTTTGCCTGGATCACACTCAGAGTTTTGTGGCTGCCTTTCTGTTGTCTCCAGGTTCTCCCTATAATGATAGAAGACAAAAGAAGCAAAGGGAAGCAGGGTAAATCTAAAGAAAGGTAAAATGGTCCTAGGGGGAAATAAGTACAGGAGGCTAGAATGGCTGGCTTCTAAATTTCCTTCTAGTCCTAAATATTTAGGGGATTTAAAGATTCTGGGGAAAGAACATTCCATTATTGGACTTCTATACATTTTTTTTTCCCCTAACAAATGGAGAAAAATACAACAACTTTGCTTTGTAGGACAGAGAAGATTTTCTGAGAACCTACATGAGTCACTGTGAGATCTTGTTTGTAATGGCCTTTAAGTCTTAGCAGGTGGAGTAGTGGAAAAGGCCAGGCTTGACATTAGAAAATCTGGGTTCAAATCCCAACGCTACTCCAGTGTTACTGGGTAAGTGACTTCAGATTCATCTTTGTCAATTTAAATGGAGAGAACGATGTGAGTTCATAATGTCATTGTAAGGATTAAATAATGATTGGATAATATCCAATAGTGCTAAGCGTGGTACTAAGTCTTCTACATGCTTGTTTCTTTTTAATCTTCCTAAACAATTCTATGTGGTAGGTATAGCAGAAGCAGAAACTAAGGTGTAGGGAAGTAAAAATCCTGCTCAAGGACACACAGCTGGTAATGGTGGAGCAGGCGTTTGAATGCACAAGTCCATTTTCTTTGCTATAGTATTACATGCAGAAGCCTAGAGTCTAACACATAAGTATTTAATCCATGTTTTAAAATATAATTGATTTTCTTTTCATCTAACATAATTAGCCCATAGCCAAATGGCTGGACTGATTCATGTTAAGTATGAGATTATAGGAAAAGGCAGAGAAAATGATCCTCTAGGGAAGAAAAATCTTAAGCCAGATAAACCTTATATATTGTTAATGTAAAATTTTTACTAGATTATATTTATTTTAAGAAGGTCTGCATGATACTTGGAAGTCCCTGCATACAGAGATTTTGGGTTTTGGTTTTGTTTTTGTTCATGTATTATTATACTGGACTGAATGCTCCATATTGGCAGACTGTGTCATAATTTATAGTGGACATTTGTGGTCATCCAACCTTTTGGTGATTTCCCACATTATGAGACCTACCTTTCCAAGGCAGAAGCCAGAACACAGATCTCTCAGCTTCCTTTGTGGCCAGGGGTCAGGCCTATGATCTGGGCTCTGTGACATGGTCCATGCAAGGTGGATTTGGAAGTGAGTCACGGAAGAAGATCGCTACATGGAAGGGAATCAGTCTTCTGCTAAGGTTGATGATGGAGATACTCAGGGGAGGTAACAGTGGCAGAGTTCCTGGCCTTCAGTCCTAAGGATCGCAGGCACTGAGTATGGGCGCAGTGGTGTTTTTCTTAGTGAAGTCCCTATGCTGTGCATTGTTCCTGGCTGTGTAGCTTCAGGGTTTGGCTGTCTGACCCCTTCTGAGCTACCTAATACCTAATCAATTTCTTTTTTCACTTAAACTTGCCAGAGTAGATTCTGTTGTTTGATACCACAAATCGTCACTGTTACGTTATTTAATTGTAATACCTGACACTCTACCAGGCATATAATAGACACTCAATGAGTGCTCGATGAATGCTTGCTGATTGCATAAATAGAGGGTAATTATGAAACTGGTGACGTGTGTATGAATCCTGCTATATCTATTAATTTTTTACCTTCAATCTTGATCCCTTGCAAACTTTGCCCAGGGATTTGGTATGGGACGATTTTGTTTCTGCCAGTGACTTTGTAGGAGCATTGTAAATATTAATAAGTCCCTTCTTTACTTGGTTTTGAAGGGTTGTTACTGAAGGTATATGGATAAGTTTATACCAGGTTTCCCTCCTCTATAATTATGTGAAGAAGTTTTCCTCGTTTCTGCTTGTAAGAAGGAAATTGGAACATATGAGGTCTGGAGTTAACTTCTGATTTAAAGCTGACATTTTTGTAGTGAATATTCTACCTGCAAATTGCTTTATCCTTTGAGGGATGTTTAACTATGGGTCTCTAAGAGTCCCAGAATGGTTTTTTAATTTGTCATTTTTGTTTCATATTTTAAAATATATTTTACTATTTATAAGGGATTATTCAGAAATTGGTCCAATTTAGAGTTGTTTTATGATAGTTCAGGGATAGCAGATCCTAGCTTGCCACCCATACTTTAGACCCTGGGAAGCCCCAAATAACAAAGTTTTATGCCCAGATAACATATAAGATTTATCCCAGAACCTACATAAAGTAGGACATTTATATGTTCGGACAAACTTTCCTTTAGTTTCCTTAACAATTTTATAGTTTTGTGTGAGCATCTGTTGGTTTCTTGGGGACATCCTTGAAGAAGAGGACCCGAATAGAAAAGTCATACTAAATTTTAGATTTGGAATTCAACTCGGAAGGAGGTAGGAGGCCAATGAGTAGCTGGGAAGGAGACTGAAAGATCACATCCCCACCTCCTGTCTCTCTCAGGCCAAAAGGAAGCCAAACTTCCCTGGGAGAACCCACCCACTCCTGTTCTGGTTTCTTTATTAAAGCACGACACCTATGACCTTCTCCAAGAGAAATATCTGTCTCCTGGAATTTTAAGATACCTTCTTTATAATTTGTTTTTTGGTTCAAATAGATGTTAACTTTGCGAAATTTCACCAAAAAGAAGTTGTTTTGTGAAGGTTATTTTTCCCCTAAAGACAAAAAAGAACGGATGGCCTCATACTCGCTCACACGTTAGGATGCTCTTAAGGGTCTGGCTTATCTTCAAATAGGACATTTAAAAGATAAAGTTGACACTCCATTTTAATCCCACCTCCAGCAAAGTCTCATTTTTGTAGCACTTCTCTTTGTCAAGAATCAAGGATAAAATGTGCAAGAAACAGGTTTTTGTTTTTAAAACAACTGCTAAGCAACCACTATCATCCACCGCCTGTTACCAAATTTTGGCCAGATAGTGGCC
The DNA here is from genome assembly GCF_937001465.1 of Orcinus orca. Lineage (NCBI taxonomy): Eukaryota > Metazoa > Chordata > Mammalia > Artiodactyla > Delphinidae > Orcinus > Orcinus orca. The sequence goes on along the minus strand of NC_064560.1, from coordinate 155,156,968 downwards.
GGGTGGGTACTTCCAGAAGCTCTCTCCGGGTTTTGGTGCTTTGATCACACAATAATCTTTCAACATCTGTTTATATACCCACTGAGCTGTTCGGCCTCTCATGTTTAAATCTGTTAGTATAACCACAATTTTGTAATTCTGCAAGGGAAGTGTCATGGGAACTATTGTATCACTGTGCTTATAAAAGAAGTGCAATGGAAATAAATACTAATGCATAATACTTTTTTCTTGGATATCTGAATTAGACTCTTGCTAATTAGTTAGTCATTTCTTTGGGTTTCACCCCCGGAAGACGCCTCTACTGGCCAGTGGTTGCCATGGAAATCATATTGTGCTTAACTTAAAACTAGGCAGCTCATATGTAGGGCTGGCATGGACAAAAGGTGTTAAGTTCATCCACCAGGGCTGTAGAAACGTAAGAGCAATTGCCTCACCCTCACAATCTTTGTTTCACATAAGTGTGTTCTCTTAGCAAGGATGTGTGTTTCACATAAGTGTGTTCTCTTAGCAAGGATGAGTATTTTGCCCTGTGGGAAGGGAAAAAGTAGAAATATCCTTTTAATTTTGAGGCATTGAGCATTGACACTTATACTCTATATTGTAGGACACACTTGATTTAAGGAATCAGAGTGTTTATACCCCATAGTGTTTGACATGATGTATATAAGTATTTAAATTTTCAACCTTGCTGTTCTCCATCAGGATTCCACTTTGGGCTTTCCCTTAAAACCAGAAGTCAGATTTTTAAATATGTGTATATATTATCATCACAGGTGATATGATATACATTATATCATATAATACACATATATAACACTAATATTTTAGTATATATGTTCAATCTATTTTTTGTGCTTGGGTATATTTACATGAGTACCCTTGTGTGTATTGAAAAATCATTATACTATACTTGCTGTTTTGTAATTTTTGTTTTTCCATCATATCTCAAACATTTTCTGTTTTGTTAAATATCTTTTTAAAAATATAATACTCTAATATAAGCATGCACCACACTTTATTTAGCCAGTCCCTAAGTGTTGGACATTTAGTTGTTTTTTAGGTATATTAAAAGTGCACACTCCTTATGTGTAAATCTTTGGATTCATCTCTGGTTAGGTTCTTGGGATAAATTCCTAGAAATGTAATTATAAGTCAAACGGTATACACGTTTTGACACATATTGCTAAACTGCCTCTAAAAGGTTGAACCAAACTGCACTCTTACTCATATTTTTATATATGTTAGTTTCTCCTGCTTGTAATATATTGGTTATTATTATTTTTAAATCCTTATCCATTTCATAGGCAAAAAAGAAAGTATCTCATTGTTTTTAGACTTGTATTTTGAGGTGTGATAGTCTTATCTTCTGTTATGATTCCTAGAAACTCTTAAATATTTTTATTTATTTTTTAATATTTATTTTAATTTATTTGTTTGGCTATGTCCAGAGTGCATGGGCTCCATAGTTTTTGGCATGCGGGCTCTCTACTTGAGGCACGTGAGCTCACTAGTTGTGGCGTGCGGGCTTAGCTGCCCCGCAGCATGTGGGAACCTAGTTCCCCAACCAGGGATCGAACCTGCGTCCCCCGCATTGGAAGGTGGATTCTTTACCACTGGACCACCAAAGGAAGTCCCCCTAGAACTCTTAGTTCCTCCTACTTGTTTTAAAATGGACAGACACTGTAGCATTTGAAATACAGTAAAAGTTGTGTATGGAAGTTTAAAGCTATGGTTGAGTAGAGAATTCACAGTTCCGTGGATGTCCAACTGTTGTAATAAATACAGGCTGCTTCTTTGGTCATATAAAATGGACCACTTTATCTAATATTGTTTCTTAACGTGGATCTTAGAAATGTGCCGTATAATCAATAAGCTCCATGGGAAATTATGCGGAGATTTACTGGGTTACCACTTGAGGAGATATATCTGTGAATTCAAGGATATATTAAAATTGGCTAAATCCAGGTACCAGGTAAGCAGCGTTCAAAAGGAACATAACACCCGTCAGAACACATTTCTGTGTTCCTCCTTTCATCATTAAGACTTTGGAACTTACATATGTGCACAGGCTTTTTTGAAGTAAAACTATGGTGTTTCTGAACAATATGTAAGCAGAGGCACTTGGGGGTCAGCTCTTCATCTCCTGCGGTTTCTACTGTGGCCTGAAGGACAGGAAGATAAATCATTATCCAGTTTTGTCAAATAATGAAATCTTTGAAAGGTAGCTAGAGAATGCAAACAGATTCTCTAAAAGCCAGGGGTTGTATGCTTTTGTTAGAGCTCTGAGAGATCAACCTGCAGCCCTCTGTTAGGAATCAAACAGATGGCTAGTGGATAAGTGACCACCACATTTGGACAAAAAGGGAGCAATTCTTGCCCTTATCATAACATACCACCTCTGGCTTCTTTCCTTGACCAGCCCCTACTTCTCCATCAAAAGAAAAAAATAAAAAAAGCAGAGTTAGTCCCTTCTCTGTGCTCTCTTGTGCATAGCTTTATGTTGGCATTGGCTTACCATGTACACTTTGTAATTCTATTTTCATTAGTCTGCCCAGATACTATATATACATCTTACCCATTTTTCGACCTCAAGTCCCTAACACAGTACTTGGTACATACAGGCACCAGTATTTGCATGATCTTTCAGTGATAAGGTTATCAGTCTTGGGCTTCTTTGTATATTGACCAGGAAGGCAGCGTAGAGCACCCAGGAGGCACAGGCTCTGCTAGGCCTGAGTAGCTCTGGGAAACTGCTATATTTCACCTTAGACTCAAGTCCTGCATCATCCTTTGGGACTTTGATTTTTTGCGACCAGTTTTCCCTGCTACTATTGAAATCATAGGGGTTGTGGTTTTAAAACAATCCTTATTGATACCTGTTTTATACTAACAATAGGAAAGGAGCAGATATTTTGAATTTATTTAAATCTAGCATGACGTGATGGCTTTTGGGTTATCTGTAACTTCAAAGGGTGGGGAAGGGACTACTGCAAGGAATTGCCAGCATTTCTGTTATTCTTTTAAGGAGTCTGCTGTGTTCGAAATCGTCTGTGGAGTCTAAGTGATCTATGCTGCACAGTGTTCTCAGTTCCTGTGAGAAGTGCAAGATGGCTTTTACGTAAAGCCTAAATTTTTGACTTTAGTTTACCTGGAAAATGCCACAGATAGCTCAAATAAGCAGCAAAGGGACTAAAAAAAAAATGCATGGATTTGTTATTTCAAAACAGACATGCAATTTCAGTTTAAAATAGTTTGTTCCATCAGTACTTTGCTACATTCCATAAGGCTTTCAGATGCTGATTATTCTCTACTAAAAATTGTTTTCTATTAAAAATAATCAAAGATGACTATTCTTTATAAGTGGGTACGTAGAAGAGATTCAGTAGGTACATATATTTATTTCCAAGTCCCAAACCTGCAGGTAAAGAATCATTAAAGTTTACTTTTGGTTAGAAAGACAGATAAAACAATAGGCTGTTATTAGGCTTTGGTTTACTTCTGAGTAATGAATATGTACCAGAAAAATATGATCCTCTTGAAAACTATATGTAAGCATTTCTCTACTTTTGTATTTACTGTAGCCCAGTAGAAAAAAGTCACCAGTTTAGGGATTTTCAAATAAGTTGAATAGGAAGAAAAAAACCATGGGAAGTGGGCAAATTTTGTCTCAGTGTCTATTTTTTATTTGAGCAGAATTCCTGCCTCACATCAAATTACGTAGGCAAAAGTTGTGTTCCTCTGAGAACAGCAATTGTTATTCTCCGTGTGTGTTTCTTATTTTGGCTAATAGACTATTTAAAAAAAATTCTAGTTCCTTTCTACTTTTGCATGGGCTTTGATTTTTGGCTCAAGTGTACACTATAGTTACTAAGTTGTAACTGTGACTTGGCCCCAAAGTCTGTCAGCTTTACCCATACGAACAGCATCACTTTGGAGGAAGAAGTTTTGAACTTTTAGGATTGCTGTCCCATTTTCACAGTTGCAAACCCCTGTGATGGGAACTTTATATGCTCTTAGAGATTTTTTTGAGCCAGGGGTATAAGAAAAAGGAGAATAAGAACAGAGACAGGTCTTTGCTGAAAAAGACCAAAGAAGACCTTAATTATTCAGCGGGTCTTTGTCACTTTGAAGCCAGAGACATAGTTTTTTAAAAAGTGAAAAATTCTGATTTAACTAAATAACACATAGAACCCACCCCAATGAGCTTCTGGTTGAGTTTTCTTTATCTTTTAGAATGTCCTCGTTCTCTCGCCATCCCCGGACCTCTGGTCTCTCAGTTACAATATCACTTTTCAAAGGGAAAAATATTGAACAATCCTTTGTATTTTTGTAAAGTTTTGTAAGGCATCATCCATTATAGATTTAGGCTTTTCACAACAATCCTTTGCGTTTTTGTGAAGTTTTCCAAGGCATTATTAGTTATGGATTCAGGATCTTCACAAACTCTAGGAAAAAATAAAAGCAAAAAAGGGGGGCTTCATTTCTGAATATGGGATTTAGTTCTACTCTACAGCATGAAATCTGAACATTAAAAATGTGATATAAATAGGGAAATGGTTAAATAAATTATGGTGCATCTGTCTTATGGGATATAATACAGACGTTTTTTGATATTTTTAAAATTGAAGTACAGTTGATGCATAATATTACATAAGTTACAGGTGTATGACATAGTGATTCAAAATTTTTAAATGTTATATTCCATTTATAGTTACTACAAAATACTGGCTATATTTGCTGTGTTGTACAATACATCCTTGTATATAATGCAGCCTTTTAAAAGAACAGTGTAGATATGTCTAAGCAGGGGTAGCAAACCTGGAGATTTAACAGGGCAGCCTGGACATGGGACTGGGGGTTGCAGGAGCTTGTGATGTACTGAGAGTGTGGGTCCCATTGGAAAGATTCCTGTTTCCAATCAGTTCCTGGTGAGAATTGGGCACAATGTTGCTGGATCTTTTCATTTAAAAGAAAAAATGGAAAATACAGACTTTCTATGTTGAAACAAATTAAAACATTTTTTAAAGATTTTTGAACTGTGGACTTCTACCTTGCAACTTCTAGTCTATACATAGTGACCTGGAATGATGTCTGAGACAAATTATTAAAGGAAGAAAAACCACCTACAGAACACTACATATAGCATAAGCTTATTTATTTCAAAAACACTCTCCTCCATGACACGTGTATGTGTACGTATATGTTTGTAAATGCATAGAAAAAAGTCTGTAGAACACTCTCCACATTTGCTAACTGCTGTTACTGGTCGGGGGGAGGCGTGATGTGTATTTTTGGGGAGGGAGTCGGGGTATTTGAGGGAGGCTTTTGTTTTCATACTATACACTTTTTGTATTTGTTGGCATTTAAAAATAATCAAAATGTTTTTATGTATTGCTTTTGTAATTAAAAACTCTGCCTTAATGTTCAATTACCAAAGTTTTCTACTCCTCGTGTAATGTCCTTTTTACAGAATGGAGGTGAAAAAAATAGAGAGAAAGGATAAGAATATTTTGGAAGGTATTTATCTCGTATGGATACCGCATAGTCTCATTCATGCTAACAGCACAACATTGACAGGCTGTTGAAAGTCATTGCTGAAATGTAAGCATTTTCATGTCTGCTGTAGCTGACTCAATTTTACGACTCTAAAAAACATCAAACCCCATTTAAAAATATATATTTATTTATTTGGCTGCACTGGGTCTTAGGTGCGGCATGCAGGATCTTTAGTTGCGGTATGCAGGATCTTTTAGTTGCGGCATGCAGGATCTAATTCCTTGACCAGGGATCAAACCCAGGCCCCCTGCATTAGGAGCGCAGAGTCTTAACCACTGGACAACCAGGGAAGTCCCTCAAAGCCCATTTTTATTGTAAATATATATTGGTTTTATCTTTTCATTGAGAAATTGATAACTCCCAAGTCATTAAGTGTGTGCTTGGTTACCTTGATTGGTGACGTAATGCCACAACCCTTATTCTTGCTATTCTTGCTATTCTGTCAATGGTTAGACACTTCCCTAAACTGCAGCTCTACTAGTTGTTGATCACTCCATATGTGTACAAATAATACAAAGGTCTGTACATTGAAAAATTATTTAGATGAACAAGTTAATAACTATTTACTTGAAATTGCTAAAAAGAGAAAGAGGTAAAGAAAAGAGAAAATGAAAGAGCCCTTATCATTTAGACGAAAAATTGTTGGGAAAACAAAACCATTTATTTCCAATATGAGGTGTATAAAATGGAAATACCAAATGTGTTTTCTTACCTCTGCATTTTGCAATTGTCCATATGCTGCAGAGCTTAAATTTGAATGATTCATAGACAACATGGTGAAATGCTATGTAAGTTCATGCTGTATGTGAACTCTTGTAAATTGCAGTGCTGACATGAACTCAAAAACTTCACCATTCCAATTCGTTGTTTGAAAACACATGTTTCAGTACCGGAGTGGCACAAACTCCCTAGGCAAGAGTTGCTGCTCTGAATCCACAATACTACTGGTGATTTAAAAAATCTTCTAACAATTAAATAATTAAATAATGTTACAATCACTACTCCTATTTCTTATATCAAATTGTACTGTGGAATTCCATTTAGATCTTTCCTCAGTGAGAAGGAAAGAAAAGCGAATGAAAGTGTACCATTCAAAATATTAAAAATGACCTGGAAAAAAAAAAAAGAAAAAAAAAAATGACCTGGGAGAGAGATGGAAGGCTGTTTCATTACCTAGGGTTACCGAATAAGGGGGAATAAAAGAATGTTGTTGCAGCATTTTATTATCCACTCTCCAGCCTAATGCAGTTGGGGGACTCTTCGGTAAAACTGCTGCTTTATCTTAAATGAACTGCAGTATGTTGCAGTACTGAAGTGTTTCGGAGGAACAGTCACTCCATTATTTTTGCAGAGATTACCTGCTCCAAGTGAAACCTATACGGAATCCTTTCTGACCTGTTTGGTATTGTGATATTGATAACCAGCCACACTTTCCAGCCCCTTATCTTGCCTTCTACGGGATAATCTTTTCTTCTGGATCTTAATTCTGCTAATAGCACCCTTGACTGGCTGCCAGACAACAAACACAGGCAGGTGAAAAATGAATGGCTCCAGCCTGACCGCTGATAACTTCCAAAGGCTTTTTATTTTCAGAATTCCCTCCAAAAAATACAAGATGACAGGATGCCTGTCAATCGCATTCCTCTTGCTCTGTTCTGCTGGCACCCACCCTCCCCCGCCAGCCACCTCCCTTCTTATGATTTAGGCTTGTGAGGGAATGGCTAATTGATCTCTGTTCTCTTTGCTTCTTTTCCTCAATGCATTTTTCCTTTTCTTTTGAAAATTTAGAACGTAACATATGTGTGTTCAGAAAATCTAGAAAACCCACAGGGGTTTATAAAATGTTCTCTTCCCTCCTTATTCCAAACAGTTAATCACTGAAAAGAGTTTGATACAAATTCTTCCAGACCTCTTCTACAGACACATCAACATTATATGTTTCTTTATCTTTTTTCTATTCAATGACAAACTGTTGATGTTGCGTTGCTCTTAATATATCATGAAGATCATTCCTTGGTGCATACACATATCCTATATCCTTATTTACTGGCTGTAAGGTATTCCATATTATGCATATAGCATAATTCATTTACTCAGTCCCCTTTTTATCAGTATTTTTATTTTTTCTCATTTTTCTATATTTTATGTGTAATATAGTTCTAATTTCTTTTTCTACTGTAATGTACACCCTTGTATTTTCAAAATTATCCAGGAATTAATTCTACTTGAATTTTTTAACCCCTATAATTTTTGTGTTTTGGTTTCCGTGCTTTAACAAAAAAATCAAGAACACATGATATTACCAGATTAAAGGTGGGTGTTAGAGAAAGTCATTCCCATGTAACTGGTTAAGGCATAGACTTACCTTCTGTGACTCTGAGCCTTGATGTAGTTTACAACGAACAAAATGACTGTGAACCACAGGTATGCAGAATAGTTTTAGAGAAAATACTTTTCCTGATTTATTATCTGTGGAAATAAGTTATACAATTCTGAAAAAAAAAAAAAAAACAACCCGTAAGTTTTTATTCTGTGAAATCAATATACTACATTGTATAGGACTTGAACTCTGAAAAGTGCTAAAAACAGCTTACTGCCTTCCCCTTGCACAGGGCTCTGGAAAGCCCATAGTACAGCCCGGCGGGGTGGGGGGGGAACAATGGCCTCTTTGCTCCAGAGTAAAATTTTGCACTCCTCAAAGATTCTTGATCGTTCTGTGACTCTCAGACCTGGGCACTATATTTAACAATCTAGTGAAATCAATCTCAGAATAAGACTCATTTGGTACCAAAGCAGTGATTTAGGTGGAACATTTGAACATATGATTATAAGGTAAGTCCTACTAAGGGGGCCTGGCATGATTAGCTTTGCTCGAATATATAAAAGTATCAACTGTTCCTTCAGGGAAATCATTTTAATAGATAACAGCATGTTGTACAATGTTTCATCAGTGATATTTAGATCTAAATTAAGAGCAGTTGTGAGATGGGTTGCCGATTTTTCTTGTGATAAAAGGGAAATAGTTCAAGAAATATAGACCAGATGTTATCTTAATCCAGACCTCATGTAAAAAAGCACACTATGGGACAGTAATAATAGTCCATTCTACCTGTTTTTAATTTTCCTACTCTCAGACACCCCCTGTGAAAAATAGATTAAACCAACACATCATTTATGCATCAGCACTAGACTGGGGTTTACTTTGTATGGAATGTACAGATTGAAGTTTGCAGCCATTGGTTTTTGATAAATGTTTTAAAATGCTCATTTGACAGTAGCATTTAAGAGGAAAAAAAACCCTTAGACAGTTAATGGCTTAGAAGGAAAGTTGACAGTTTGGGGATAATCCAGACTTCAATAAAGATTCTTAAATTCATTGCTCCTTGACTCTGAGCTACAAGATCTGTAATATATTTATAGAAAGCCAGTATCAGAAAAACGGGTAATAGGAAACTTCTCCTGATCCTGAAAAGTGCCTCTAGTTCTTTTGTAAGCATCTACCTGTGGCCCAGTTTGCAGCTGTCGAGTAAGAGGCATGGCTCAGTAGGTCTCTAAGACGTGACATCCAATGTTCTCTCTCCCAGGCGGGTAGGTAGAGGAGGGCGCTAAGGGTTCATTTTGCGGGAGGGGGGCTTCTTAGTCACGTTTCTATCATGGATGCTGGCTCATGCGTCTTGCCGCACCTCCTCTGTGCCGGGGATAGATGGAGTGAATTGTGGTGTTATAGGATAAAATCCCATTCTAGGCAAGTCTTGGAAAGTTGTGTGTACATGCAAGAGCTATTCACAGAGCCCCTTAGAACAGAAGGCTGCTGGGGCCCGGCAGGGATCCTACGTGGGTGACGTGGAGTGGGCGGAAGACCAGAGGGAGAAGGGGGGCTGTGGAGACCCGATGGGTCCGTGAAGGGTGCAAGAGGTACTCAGTTTTAATCTTAGGTATCATTCAGATATGCTGGCTAATGATAATAGTTACTTGGATTTCTTTGTTTCTAGATAACTTGGAAATCTCTATTTTAATGTAAAGAAATCTCGATTTTTATCGTGGCAAAATATACATGACATAAAATTTACGATTTTAACCATTTTGAAGTGTACAGTTCGGCGGCATTAGGTACATTCGCATTGTTGTGAAGCCATCTACAGGACTTTTTTCATCTTCCCAAATTGAAACTCTGTACCTGGTAAACAGTAACTACCATTGCACCCTCCCCTAGTCCTTGGCAACCTGCTTTCTACTTTCTGCCTTTATGATTTTGAATACTCTAGGTATTTCATGTAAGAGGAATCATACAATATTTGTCCTTTTGTGAGTGGCTTATTTCACTGAGCATAATGTCTTCGAGAATTATCCATGTTGTAGCATGTGTCAGAATTTCCTTCCTTTTTAAGGCTGAACAATATTTCATTGTGTGTATACACCACACTTTGTTTATCCATTCATCTGTCTCTGGACACCTGGGTTGCTTTTTACTGTTGGCTACTGTGAATAATGTTGCTATGAATCCCCTGGTTTTTAGAACGACGCGCTGGCCACACGGGCACATCTTCAGGCTGCGTTGAGCCTTGGGCGGCCAGTTTGTGACCTCTCCCTAAGAACAAGTGTGTGGCAGCTAAATCCTACTCTTTCTCCAAGGGAAAGTAGCCCTGTATAGAAAAGGATACTAAAGCAGTCATTTAATAGAGTCCCCAGAAGCCCAAAAGAGTTTAAAAAAAGGCTGGAATTCTCTTCCTGGGCATACTTTCACAGAGAACTCAGTTCATTGTGATTCCTGCTGCCTCTAGGCCTTGCCTTCCTTCTCTTGTCTGGTGCCAATGACAGTTACTGTGCTAAACAGAACAATCAGGACAACCTCCGTGAAAGCAGCATGTACACTGTGGAAGAGCCCTTCAACAGCTGGCAAAACTCTTCATTATTTTTTCTAAGAGAATCCACGCTCTTTTCAAAATGTGTTATTTCCATTTTTATTTCGTGACAGAGAAGCAAGACTGTGTAATAAGAAAAATGAGCCTTTAGGGGCTGCCCACACAGCTCGACCTCTGCAGGGGGGAGTTGTTCCAAACAGCTTCAATAGGGATTACAATTCAGGATTTACATTTTTAAATAATTAACCTTCTGATCACCAGTGACAGTCTGAGGGCATTTTAATGATCATTGTTGTTTTAATTGGAGTAACAGCAAAAGCACTACTTTTTCTTATCAGAATCTAGGGGAAAATGCTGTTGTTGTCATTCTGAAGAAATTACTTCAAGTTTTCCTAACTCTAAGTTACCTACATAGATATATCTTACTCAGCACTGCATTGCCAGTGCTGAGCACAGAGCCATACACACTGTGGGTGCTTGATAAATATTTGTAAATACTGAACTTTTTGACAACTGTATGCAATTAGAAGAGGAAGCTCTTAGAAGGGTTTCAAGAATGATGAAAACCATAAAATGTGGGATGAAAAGTACATCTTAATTTATGTGTTTTGAATATTCTTTCTGAAATCTCTATTTACTTTTAAAACAAAGACTTAACAAAAATGAGCTCTTAATGTAAAAAAGATCCTGTCAGTAGTTGCTGCAGGACATATAGGTTAATACTGAAAGCGTGTTATTAGTAATGACCAAAGACCTTTAGCCTCCTGTCCAAAATTCTGTTTTACTGTATAGAATGAGAATGTAAACTCTATCATGTTGGGCTATTTAGTAACTTATTAGTGCATTCATCTTTTCATCATTTGACAGGTGGAAGTAGTAGTTCAGTTTTTAGTTTTAATTATAAGGGATTCCAGATGTAGAATGCTACACAAATTAAAACCAGAGCCACTCATATGTCTTTTCAAAGCAGGCTGACTTCAAGGTATCTGCTTTTCATTTCAAAATGTTATTAAAGCTATTACTAAGAAATTCATAGTCTTAGCCTGTTCCAATAATTGACACCTTTAAAGTGACTAAACAGATTTAGAGTGTGCAGAAAAGTAAATTTGTCTTAGAGAATGACCCTAATCATCTATTTCCATATAATGGACAAATCAGTGCCCTTGGTATTAGCCTGGGATTTGATGAATTAAGCTGAAGGGGTCCCCTCTTCCCTGACTCTTTCTCAGTTTTCCTTTTGTCTTCCTAATTAAACTTTACTTACAGAAACTTGCAATTTAGAAGTGAAGACTGAATGATTTTGCTGGCTTACCTGAACTTGCAGTTCCTCAAATTTGTTTTTGCCCGTTGTAACAAGCAAAACCATCTTCATGGAAACAAAACAACTGAAACCAGAAACTTTCTGTTTTTCAGTTATTTTGATAAGCAGTCTTGGGGAAGTGCTGTCCACAAACATTTTCCAAAACCCATTTCCTAGCTCGCTGTTCATTGTACACCACCTACAAAAGTCGCTTCATAAAGAGCAGAGATTTTCAGTAATTAGAAGGATAGCTGGTCGGGCTGATAAATGAGAGAAGTAACTTGTTTGGTGTAAACCGAGCCTGTTTCTGAGGCAGAAATGTTAGGCTTTTATCCTCTGGAGTGTGATTGAAAGGGTGAGAAGTTAATTTGGCAGCCTCACTTCTATGGTTTCATAACGTTTCTCCCCACGCCCTCCCTCCAGCCTCGCGAAGAAGCCCTGGGACTGCAGCGCTCTGCGCCTGCCCTCATACAAGGCAGGACCGTGACCCGAAACGGAACCCCTCTCCCCAGGGCACTTTCTGAGCAGCAACAGCTTGGCTCAAGTGTTTCTTATGAACAGCCGTCTTGAGCACTTGATCTAAATCATGCCATTTCCTTCACAGCATGGCACAGTTAACAAGTCAGTGCACCAACACAATCTACAGATGGCAGTTCAAAAGGTGCGGGTCCCCCCAGCAAGATAAAGGGCAGGCGGTTCCAGGGGGATGCTCATTACCGGGATGCAGCCGGGGGCTGGGGAGGGGTGTGAGTGCAGAGCTGGGCTGAGGGTGGGAGCGGGCTCGGGGAGGGGGCGCGGCAGCCCAGCTCCGAAAACGCACGCGTGTCTACGCAAATCAAGGCAGTGTTCCGAGAGATAAGTGATTGAAGTAAAGTGCAAACAGCTTGCGGAGAAAGGCTGCATTCAGCCTGGGCCGCCTCCTTCCATAGCCTGTAGAGGAGAGAGGGTGGTGACAGGGTACAGCACTTACCTTGCTCCATTTATCTGCAGACCCTGGCAAGTATAAGGCAATTTCCTGAGCAAAGCCCCCAGCATCAAGAGCGGTGGGCGTGGGCTGGGCGAGCGCTCGAGTCACCCTGGCCCTGGGAAAGGGCCCTGATCCGCAGAGGCCCAGCCGCCTTCTGCATCTCGGCCCTCTCTCCTCCGCAAATTACATTAGCGCTAATGTCCAGCGAAGAATCTATGAGACATATTGGGCCTTTAGACTTCAAAACAGGCCTAAATTGGAACCATATTGCGGGAATACTTCTTAGCTAACATTTATATTACTTCAGTTACCAAATCCAGACTGAGTCCCCGGACTCGGCAGGGGAGGACATAATATATTAGGAAGTAAGAGGAGGGTGTTCTCTTCGGGCCTCCTTTTATAAAAATGTACAAAAACTTGCCTCTCACTAGCAAGGAAATGACTACAAGGCCCTAAAATGTGGATTTCCAGAGGCAGATGGGGGGCCGCTCCCCGCCCAGGCCGGCCCCCCCAGATGCGTGTCTGCTGAGCCTCGGGGCGAGTTTGCGCACTGGACTCGGGCGAAGGGAGAAAGGCTCAGGTATCAGGCAGGTAATTAGACGCGTAGAGCGAGGTTCAGCGGGGCCTCGGTGAGTTGTCAGAGGATGAGATCTATCTCAGGAGACCCAATCAGCCTCCCTTATACTGATCTTTGTAAGCGAATCTCTTTGGGAACGTGCGGGCAGGGGCTTTACCACGCATTTCAGCGCTCTGGAGAAAGGAACTCTGCAGTTGATTTCTGAGTTCCGTCAAAGCAGCCGGTGAAGATTTTTCCTTTCTGCACTTATTTTAATGTGAACATACTGAAATGAATAACATTCCTACAGCTCATAAATTTCACCAGCAGAGCTGCCTAAGAGGGGCTAGATTGTGAGAGAGATAATACTTTTAAAGACTGTACAGGAAGAAGAATGCAAATTTACAAAGAGTGCCTCTGAGGTAATTCTGTTACCCAGATTGGCCTGAAGTTTACACTGGTGTTAATAATCTTACCCCATCGTGAGCTCCCCTGTTCTCCTGTTCTTATCACCCCACCCCCCTACGCCCACCATAAGGGTGAGAAGTAGAGAGGAAGAAAAGGGAAATAAAGCTGAGGGGCGATAAGCTGGCAGATGTGAAGTTCAGGCTGGGCAGAGGGGGGTTTAGTTCCAGCTGTGCCCCAGTAGGACAGAGATCTCACAATGGTCTATCCTATTAAGTCCCCAGCACCATAATCCAGGGGCTGCCTCCGTTGTCCTTATAAGGTTCCTGAATATCCTTTTACACAATGAGAGCTTGAAAATCTCTCACTGATTTTCAGAAGGGGGTTCAATTTTCAGAATGATTTTCAGAATGGAAATCAATGGGTTACAATGCACTGCTATGTGCTTTAGGTATTCCCTCTGTAAAGCTTATTCCTTTTTGACATTTCCAAGACTTGGGTATGACTTTGGAGAGAAAGAAATAGTCATGTATACCTGTAGTTGAACAGTGTTTGTTTTGTCAGAGACCCACATTGCATCATGTACCTTAGATCTGTTCTCATTAGGGAAGGTTTCATTTGCTCTGTCCCATCTTAATTTTATTTGGAATTTCCATTGGGACATACATGGAAATGATCAGTTTCTCTTTGCCTAGTGTTGAAGAGGCTAGCAGCTTAAAGTACCTGTGTGGACTGCTAGATGATATCTAACATGCAAGTTTTGAAAATTTGTCAAGGATTAGAACTGACTTTGTAGTTCCATAGAACTGAGCATAATGCAGTGATCTCGGAATCCTTGTTGGAAGTTCAAATAACACATGTTGGCTTGCTGTGGAAGGCAGAAACAAATACTAAATACGTTTACTGTAAATCATCACTATGAAATACATGTAGGGAAGACTAGAAAATGAGAATGTAAAAGGCAAAACAAGATAACAAAAATCAGATCTCGAATCAATCGTTTTACTTTTTAAAGTATCACCTTAAGAGATTTTGCATTTATACGGATGATGCTACCGCTGTTGTTAAAAACATTCTTGAAAATGCTCGTCTGAAATTACCTTCGGAACCAGTATGCAAGCTACTCAAGAAATCTGCTAATTTCTTTATGCTGACACTTCGCTTTTGTCCACCCCCAACTCTCTTACTCACCTGGACCATTTATTTACCTGATTCATAAAACTTGATACCAAGTGAACCCTTCACATATCTAAATCCAGCCCCCAAGAGTGAACTTCTTTTTTTCTGTGAGACCATTCATGAGAAAGGGGCTGTACTTTTGAAGGCAAGTACAGAGGAGAACACAGGAAAATGTTTTGAGTAAGGGAAGCACCATATACTTGATGCTATTAAAGAGCCAATTCTTTATCTGTTGATCGTACATTTTAGTTAATGGAAAAGCAAATAGTGAATCAAATGGGAGAATTGGAATAAAAGCTTTCAGCAACCCCTGACTTCCTCCTTTTAGGGCCTTGTAAGTACTTACTACACTGAACATGTCAGATTTGATGTGACTTCAAAGTACAGTTTTTTGTTAATGAGCATCAATTTACAATTTTTTGGTCCCTTTTCTACCATTGGCCAAAGGAACTTTGAGAAACTTTGCTGATTACCATGCTTCACTCCCTCCCTGTAATAAGTTTCTACATTCCTCTTCGTAAGGTGTGTGATTTGCCCCTCCTCCAGTATACTGGCCTGATTCCTGACTTAGAGCTTGATCGTGTGACATGCTCTGGCCAGTGGAGATGAGTGTATGTGGAGCTGAGCAGACACCAGAAGAACTGTAGCCAACACACAGCCCTCATGAACAAAATAGATATGGTCATTGTAAGCCATTGATGTGTTGAGGTTGTTTGTTACTGTAGCAAAATACAGATATAGTAGCGATAATGTCATAATTTATCTATATAAGGCAGATAAAACTTAAGTTAGTGAGCCCATAAAGAAAATTTCCAAATTTCAGTCATCTAGGAAGAGAAATATCTAAGGAATTATACCCAGAACAAGTAAAATGTTTAAAGAACTCTGCAAGGATCCAAGTTTGTGCATTGTGTTTATTGGGGCAATATTTGTTGGTGGAGGGTGGTCAGGGCATTTCCAATCATTAAAAATGAACTTCAAGCATCCAGATGTCATATTTGGTAACTGGGTATTGGCATTTTAATGATACAGTAAGCTGCAAGCACTGTCAATACAAGGCAGGTGGTGTGTACTTATTACAGGAGCACAAGTTACATCGTAATTTCTAGTGCGGCCCTCCAGAGTGTAAGTACCAAGTCACCTATAGGAATAACATGTACACTTGAGCAAGCAAATGTCAGCCCATCTGATCCTGTGTTAAGACACAAACTTTTAGTCCTTGGGTTCAGAAATTGAAATGATACAAGAATCTCTACATTTTCCTTTGCTCCTTTCCCACCCCTGTGTGTCTTTTCTCGTTCTGGTTAGGAAAAGAGGACAACTGTGGATAACTTGCGGTTCCAAATATCCCCTTGGGCTGCTTCTTAAAGACAAGCTCAAACTTCATTGAACCGATCTCCTAGAATAGTGTACCAAGTTTTTTCAGTCATCCGTGATGTTTTAACCTTGGGGAATAGTGAAAATTGGGGGGGTTGAAATGAAGCAAAGCATTATCTCCAAGGTTTGGTAGATGACAGAGCTACATGGAAACTTCCAGGTTCTTCCTCTTGTCCAATCCTTCTCTCTTGTAGGTAGAAAACCTATTTTCTCTATGGAATAAACTGTATGAACTGAGTATTCAAGACTTGGGTGTTGGTTACAAAAGGATTTTAGAAAACCATCTCTCAAAATTTGGCTATAGCAGGTCGAGTCGAAGATGTTTATACCCTATCAACTGACACTTTAACCTCTAGGTGTATAATAAGGTGAGCAATATGAATTTGCCATTTTGTAAGTCAAAATGGTTGAATATTGACAATTTCAAATGATTCAATCTAAACATCGAAGGGAAACTTTCACACACATTTAAAGGAGGCAAAAATGTTTATTGCAGCATTGTTTGAATAATGAGAAACTGTAAACAACCTAACTGCCCATCAGTAGGGGAATGAGTAAATTAGAATACGTTATAAAGCTGAAAAGTTGAATGAAAATAGCTACATCTATCAATTAATCTATCATTAATTGCAGAGGGATAATGATTAGTGAATTAAAGAAACTCACAGCCTTCAGTTGAAATTCTACACGGTGATATAATCTATATAATGCTTAAAGGCACACAAAGTAATAACATATATTGGTGTGGGAATATACAAAGAATACAAACATTCAGGGGAAAGATCCACTGGTGAGAGCAGAGAGAAATGGGCTTGGGGAGGTAACTATTATGTTTTGTTAAAAAGAAGATCCAAAGCAAATATGGAAAAATGGTAATACATTTTATTTTGGATATGGATATAAAGGTGTTCATAATGTTATTATCTTGTCTGTACGTTTAAAATATTTTACAATAAAACATTCATTAAACAAATCCCCTCTTAATGAAACCTGACTTACAAACCTATTGCCTTATTTTGTCCTATTATGAGAGTTAGAAGTTGGGGGGTAACTCTTTATTTCTCTTTACTTTCCTGCCAGAACAATCCTACTTTACCACAAGAGCAGGTGGATGTTTGGGACTTACTAAGGAGAAGTCAAATACATGGAAATACAAAATAAAATAAGCACTTGGTAGTTTTCAAAATATTACCCCAGTAATTACATCAGTTTTCTTTTAATGCAGGAGCCAGCTGCTCTCACTGATTGACTTTGATTCTCTCCGTTGCCTTTCGTACTTTTCTTACTCTAAGTAGGCGTATGAATAGCAAACATCTCAAAAAGATAAAGAAACATTTCAGCTTGGAACTGATGCAGAAAGTAAGTCACCATTTCTATAACAATAAGACTGTATTTTTTATTCTTGAAGTTTTGGTACAGTGTCAGCAAGAGAGCGAATCTGGTAAATTAAGCCAAAATGAGTGCTCTGTGAAAATGCAGTGTAACATTCCACAATTAGTCTCTTCTGAATAAGCAGGTCTTGGGTCTTACATAAGATAGGAGGCTATGGCTCCTGTCTCTAAATTCTGGGTGGACCTCTTGAAACCCCTGTAGCCTCGAAGCCAGTGTCTGTGTCCTGGGATGGTGGCAGGGGAGGGAGGCGGAGTGTGGCTATATATCTCTAGGGTTGATTTTAGCCACAAGCATCAGAAAACCCTGTGTCAGTTGGCTTCAACAATATGGAGATTTATTTCTTCACATTATAAGAAGTCCAGAGATAGGATGGTCTCTTGGGTGTGTTGCTTCAGAGGCTCAGTGATGTTGTCAATAACCCAGGTTCTTTGCATCTCCATCCTCAGCCAGGATGCAGGGTTGACTGCATCCTTAGGCTGGTGGGAAGATGACTGTGGCAGTGCCAGGAGTCACATCCACTCGTGTCAGTGTTCATAGTAGAGGAGACCACCTTGCTTAGGAATGAGAAAATTGTTGCCAGAATCCTCCAGCAGACTTTTCCTCACCTCTTATTGGTCACAGTTAGGGTGTATGCTTATTCTTAAAACATTCCTGAAAACGCTCTTGGGATTATCTTAGACCAGTTGGCTTTGGTCCTGAACCGTGTTCCCCTAAGGACCATGGCTGTATAGAGCATTAGTGGCTGGTCACAATTAGGGTTCTGTCTGGGAGAAAGAAAGGAGGAACTGTTGCTGGGTAGACAACCAACAGTGTTTACTACTGTGGCTTGGAGAGTATATGGGGGTTATTAGTTTCACCATAATCTTCATTAGCTCCCTCTCCAAGTAACCCCTGCCAATAATTATAGTATCTAAGTAAAATCCATGCGCTGCTAGATGGTCTTCAAGTTCCCAGCCTCCCCATAATCCAGATAGTCTCCTATAAGCCCCTTCTGTATAGAAATTCTGCGACCATCACCACTGCCTTCCTGTCAGGGTACTTCTTAAGCAGCAGCTCAAGTGTTAAAAGCAAACAATGTTAGAAAAAGGAAGAAAGGTTCATTTACATATGTATCAACATATTCATTTCCATGATTTTAACACTTAAAAATTCTTTTACCTCGTTTATATTTTGAGAAATTCCAAGTTTTTCCTCAGGGTATAGTCACTTGCCTGATTTGAGATTTTAGGAATATTTTCAAGAATTTTCCAGAAAGCATTTCCATTTTGGCAGCAGCCACCTTTTCTTTTTTCTTTCTGTGAGTCAGATTAGAGACTTGTCACATTCCAAATTACTCATTTGCTTTGTGAATCTGCTTGTTGTTGTGGTGACCAGAAAATTTGTTGGCTGAGAGAAAAAAGTTTTATTTTGGGGTGAGAGGTGGGTAGAGGGAGGGGAAAGGAAGTGGCTTTAAGGAAAGGAGTGGAAATCCATCAACTATTTTGAGTCTTCTACAAAAGGGATGGAGCAGATGAATGCTTTATCTTGGCTCCCAGAGAAAATTTCCCAGGACTTGTGCAATGAAGATAGGTTCACTGATTGTGTCTCCTTTGTCAGTCATACACGCTTTTCCTGTTTCTTTCTCCAAACATACATCCAAATGAAAATCCAAGATCTGTGATCTTTTTTCACTGGATGTGGTGAGTCTCTCCTGCCATAGGGAAGTCTTCTGTTCCGAGGCAGGGAGAGCCCAATGCGCCTGTTATTGGGTTTTTCTTTAACAGGAGAGGCCACTGTAATAATAATTACATAAGCCATCTCCCCAAGTCAGCAATTAGGAGGGATATTTTAGGTACTTATTTGAAGGAGAGAGGAGAAGCAAGATTTGTTTCCCTCTAGTTTCATCAGGGATTCTTATAAAATATAATTTAATTGGGAAAAAAAAAACCGACTTGGGTTCTTTCCCCTGAAGTGTCATTCCTTCCCCTTAACTGAATTAAGGTTAACAAAACAAAATTCTAGCTCTCGCATTGTTACGCCAGCCACAGAACTCCAGCACTCCCTCTCTGCTTTACGGAACCCAGCGAGAAGTGTGAGTTGACAGATGAGGCCTAGGCTCCTGTGGACCTCTTCAAATTCTGCCCTTGCCGCTTCCTACCAGTGTAATTTATCTGAAATTCAGACTCCTCGTTTGGAGGTAGTACTAATACCCATCTCCCTGGGTCCTTCTGAGATGCGAGCACACAGTGTCTATGACATAAAATGTGTTCGACCAAAGTAAGATATGTACAGGCACCTCTATGTTCTCACTATTGTTTGCGTTTCATTAGGAGGGTTATCACAGACTGGCTGTATGCTATGTCCCAAGGGAGTAGAACTTTAACTGCAAAACTTGCCTCAATTTCAGTTCAAGAAATCATACTCATGGACAGCTGTCTGAAAGATGTGGAATCTCTACTTTCATTCAAATATTCTAAATTCTACAGCTAGATCAAGCTAGACCATTGAGGAGTACTTAACCAAAGTTAGTTATGTACTTTTTAATTTTTATTTGTGTATATATATATTTTTTGGCGGTACGCGGGCCTCTCACTGTTGTGGCCTCTCCCGTTGCGGAGCACAGGCTCCGGACGCGCAGGCTCAGCGGCCATGGCTCACGGGCCCAGCCGCTCCGCGGCATGTGGGATCTTCCCGGACGAGGGCACAAACCCGTGTCCCCTGCATCGGCAGGCGGACTCCCAACCACTGCGCCACCAGGGAAGCCCGTTTTATTTGTATTTTTAATTGAAGTATAGTTGACTTACAACATTATATTAGTTTCAGGTGTACAACATAGGAATTCGATATTTTTATTGCTTACAATAACAAAGTTATTGTAAAATATTGACTATATTCCCCATGTTGCACATTACATCCTTGTAACTGATTTACTTTATACCTAATAGTTTATACCTGTTAATCTTTTTCACTTATGTTACCTCTCTCCTACCCCTTCCCCTCTGGTAACCACTACTTTACTTTCTGCATCTGTGAGTCTGTTTCGTTTTTGTTATATTTGTTCATTAAAAAAATTTTTTTTTAGATTCCACATAAAAGTGAAAACATACAGTATTTGTCTTTCTCTGTCTGACTTATTTTCACTAAGTGTAATACCCTCCAGGTCCATCCATGTTGTCATAATTGGCAACATTTCATTCTTTTTCTGGCTTAAGTAATATTCCATTTTGTGTTTGTGTGTGAATATATATATATACACACACATATATACACACATATATGTATATATATCACATATCACATCTTCTTTATTCATTCATCCGTTGATAGACACTTAAGTTACTTTCATTACTTGGCTATTGTGAATAATTCTGCTGTGAACATTGGGGTAGTTATATACTATTTTGAGCAGATCAAAAAGAGAACAGAAGGAGCTTTGTCTGAGGTAGGCAGGCAAAAGGTAGAGGAGTCTAGTAGAGAAACAAGGGGATTCATGATATTTCAACTTCTCAGTGTTTGAGTATCTATTATGAGGAAGGATGTGTGTTTATCTGAGAGAGTCTGATATGGGAGGGACTGAGAGGTAAGAGGCAGAAGACAGAAGAAAACAGACTTATAGGGGACAGTCAGCTATTCCGAAAAGGAGGAAAGAGAGGGTATGAAAGAGACCTTAGTGGCATAATACACTGAGCCACTTAGCAAGTGGTGTTCATCCAGAACAAGAAGTAAACTGATAAATAAATAGATAATTTTACATCCTTACCATTTGCGTCCCATGGTACCTGATATCTAGTGCACACTCAATAATAGCTTTCCACAAGTGGTTGTATGACACGAGAATTCCTGCTATAGAATCACTAGCTTTTAAAAGGTAAGGTTTTGAGAAGAGACTGCTTTATTTTTATCTGTCTTATCTTTTAGGTTTGTTAATCTTGTGCCCAGCATTGAGTGTAGAACTTTGAATTCTACCATTTATACTAGAGGCCATTAGAATTATAATTTTGTCATTGTGATATTGGTCTCAGCTATCTTTGATCACATTGGATCAAGAATTTAATATTAAAAAAAACAAAAGCAATTTTCTGTCTAAGGTGAAGCAGTTCTAGACTGGCAGCTGTATATATATCACTAGGCAGAACATTGGGTTTGGAAGAAAGAACTCAGCTGAATCTTAATTGAATGAATTCAAACTCATTAAAAATGTTTTAGCTTCTGCAATGCCAAAATGTCTTTTGCCTCAAGTGCTTTTTTCTCTTGGCCTTTAAACTCTGGTGCAGTTTAGGAGAAATTTAATCTGCATGTTTGTGATTCAGTTACACTTAACTCATCCCTGCGTGGTTTCTTAAGAGCAAGTTGGTGTTCAGCAATCTTTGGGGCCAATTTTTCCCCTTGGTACTTGGAAGGTGAATTCTGCCCAAACTAAATGAACTCAAACCCCAAAAGGTTCAGGATCATCAAGAAGCTCAGAATCTGTAAAGTTCAGGTTGGTTCCACACTTCCCAAAAATGTGTCTTCCTCCTCTTCCAAAGCAACCCTTTGCTTTGGACTTTGCAGAAGTTCTCGTCCACAGGTCCCTGGATTGATATTGGCTATGCATGCTTGCATATCTCCCTTTGCAGCTGCTGTACACCCTCCAGAAACAGGAGATTCTTGCTCTCAAAGGCTCTGACTCTACCATTGCATTCTTTAATTCGGAATTTGAAATTTCCCTTTCCAGGCTTCATCTGCCAAGAGCCCAAATCCTTGATCCCAAACATACTTTCCTCCCATTTTTAAATATGTTTAATTTCACTCTAAAATGAGGCCCAAATTCAGCTCCCCTGACCACCTCTTCCCAACAAGCCCTTATACTTAGAAATTCTTATTTTCTTTCTCAGTATAGGAGATTTTCTTCCATTATGGTCTTCCTAAATTCTAAACAATTAATCTTAATTGTACAGGCAATTATGTATTGGATGTATTCTATTCCTCCAGGCGTCAACAGCTGCAGTGTCCATTTTGTATTACTTTTGCAATGGACATGTGGGTTGACATCAGTAACCACTGTTTCCTTTTCGTTGTGGGCAAAGCTTTGATTTGGGTGCCTACCTTTCTCTTATGTGACTTGAAAGTGCATCTTGATTGGTCTGAACCAATCATGCTGATCCATCTTTGGTTTAGAAAGGGACTAGACTCCACTCCTGGCCAAAGAGACGCAAGGGCTAAGTCTGCTGGGGCGTTCTGGGAAGGATTTCCTCACTCTACAAAGGGGACTTGCTGGGCAAACAGCCTCTCTTTCTTCTGTTGCTTCCTATTGTTGTGTTTAGATGTTGCTGTATCTAGGTGTGATGCTTGGAACTGCATTAGCCATCCTGTGACCTGGGAAATTGCAGTTCTGAGAACAAATCTGACACACGGAGGGCTTCAGAGTAGAAAGAGGGTGAGAGTCTGGGACTTGGATGACATTGTTGGGCCACTGAGTTAACCAGGCCCTCTTAGGACATCTTGTCATGTGAGATAATAACATTTCCTTGTTGTTCAAGTCATTTGGGGTTGGGTGTTCTGGTCTTTGGTCTCAAAGGCTTTCCAACGATTCACTTACTTTCCCGAATGAAATCCAAATCACCTTTGGTTGTGAAAGTATCGGTAGTTTTTCAGAATGCCAGCTGCTTTCCTACCCTTACATGTTCTTTTCCCCATCACCTTTGGTTGTGAAAGTACCAGTAGTTTCTCAGAATGCCAGCTGCTTTCCTACCCTTACATGTTCTTTTCCCCCAGACTTAGCCACTTCTCTCCACCCACGGTTTACCACAGCGGGGGTTGTTCTTTCGCTTCTCCTAACCCATCTATCTGAAATTTCTTTTCTGCCCCCTGAGCCACTAAATCAGTTCCTCCCTTTAAATCTTATCCTGCAGCAGACCCTTTCTCGTCAGCGTTTGATTAGCTCCCTGTGATAGCTCACATGAAGGATGCTCTATAAAAGTGAATTATGCTGCACTATGTTATACTGCTCCGCCCTGGGGCCCAGTAGGAATCATGGGAAACAGATGAGCACAGAGGTCAGAGGCACAGACTGCAGAGGAAGCCTGTGGAGGGACTGCAACACTGTGACCCTCTCAGGGACATATGTAAGAGCTCCAGTAGTCTCCAGACTCTCTAAGGTATAAGCTAGAAGTAAAACACCAGTTTATGTGACAGCCTGGGAGCCCCAGGGGTGAACTGAGGAGTTTCATCACTATAGATCATAGAATTTTAAATAAGTGTGATATTCCAGAAGCTGAAATATTCTTTGAAAACGAAACACGCCATAAAAGGCCAAGAATGAGGTCTCCCTTGGACGTTTGCCAGGTTGAGCCTTTGTTTCCAGTGACTCCAAGAGAGTCCTGTGTATAATTTAGGGCAAGTTAAGGAGCCTTGATTCCTGTCCTGAAAATTAGGTACGAGCTTTAATTTGTCCTGCAATGATTTACTTGAGGGGACTCTTCAGAGTGGCTGTAGAACACATAGGCAGCACAAAGATGACACATGGATTTGTGTGGAAGCATTTTCGGGCTCTGATCATGACTTATCCTCACACTTCTTTTCTCCGTGGCTCTTCCTGTTGCTCCCTCGTTTCCAACCAACTCAGTCCTCTGCATTTTTCTGACAATATCTGCATTTCCTATCTGTCTGCCTTTGCTGACTTTGTTTCTTCTTCTGGAATGCTCTCTTCTGGCAACTCCCTTTTAGCTTCTCTTAGCCAGCTTACAAGCTTCAGACCGCATGCCAATTTCCTGACATGAACCTTCCCTGGTTCTCTCAAGAGGAAGCTTTGGAATCATATCTGGCCTTGCATCTGTCTCTCCTGGATTATCTGGCGATGGACCTCTTCAGTCTTAATTTCCTCATATAAGGATTGGGGCTAATAATATTTCAGGATTGTGGTGAGAAGCCATGCCTTGTACAGATCAGGTGCTCAAAAATAGTAGTTGATTTTCTTCTTTTCTCCTTCTAACTGGAAGTGATTTTTCTTCTTTGGAACCTCCCCTGCAACTTATTTGAAACTGTTTGAGATTATGTTTTTAAAGTTATTTGCGTAGAAAGAAGATGCCTGTCTACATTTGGCAATGATTTGCCCCCTATACATTTTGTGGATGAGAAGTGAGATCAATAGTTGAGATAGTTGAGGGTGGAGATAGAAAGGCCGGAATTTTCCGGACATTTATTTTCCCTTGAGTCATTCTATTTTACTCTTATCTGTTCCTTTAAGCCAGGGTGACCATTCCAGCCCATGTGGCCAGACCCAGTAGGAGAACCTTTTGGGCAGTTGATCTTACACACAATAAACTTTCTGAACTCTACTACCTTGGGTCGTACCTTCCCCACTCTCCTTCCTTCATTCTCCTGGCTTCTTTTCCTGTTCCTGGCCTGCAGCCAGCCCCTTGATCTTATGTTGTACTTAACTTTTCTGGTCTGATCTCCATATCATCTCTTGAATATGGTTTTGTGTTTTCACTCAGACTCTCCCTCCTGCTCCCCTGTACTCTGATGTTCCTGCCTGATCCTGATTAAGACTCTGGAACCTAACTGTGGTATAAGCCTCACTCCCAAGCCAATCCCAGGAACCAGAACATTCCTTTGGGGATAACTGTAGGTACTTAAAGGAATTCCCCCCTTTAAAGTTAATTTACAAATATTAGAGAACCTTGCTCTAGACCATGCCATAGTTAGTGCCTGCCTCCCTGCTCCATTTTTCAGAATGCACATTTTCAAAATGACAGTAGTAACCATTTCCCATTTCCCTCAGCCTTTCACTGGGTGGCCCTGAAGTGTGATTTTATTTTATGAGATTTAGGAAGGTGAAAAGATTAAGTTAGAGGGCTTTGCTAATTTTGTCACTAATTTTGTGTCCTATCAGACTGCTTTGAAATCTCATCTTGATGACTTCATGTTGCTTCCGCCTTGCTCTGTTCAGTGGATTCTTGATTGTTGGAAACAAGAATCCACTGAATTCTGTTCCAGGTTTAGGCAAATATGGGTTTTGACCTTCCAGTTTTTCTTTCGGTAAGGCCGACTTTGGGTCTCTGAAGCCATACACACACACACACACACACACACACACACACACACATATACACACACACACACATATACACACACACCATGCCCTGGGGTTAGAATCAACAAGGAAAGCAGATTTGGGAACACAACTACTCGGAGTATAGTTTCAGCACAGATTCTAAGTGAATCTTGGGAGGCTAATTCTTCTAGTTTTATAGTCACTGCTCAATTGTCCTGAAGTTCTACAATTTAAAATCCTCTATGATTGAATCTCAGTAATGCTTCCCTTTTAATTTAATCTGACTAAAAATGTTAAAGTTTCAGGCAGTGATTCCTGTTACCAGAATTATCTGAAGCCTGATCTGGTTAGTGGACTCTTGTCCTCTCAATATGTTACCCTTATCTCTCTCCTCGGCTATGATCCTGCTTGGATAGACTCAAAGCAAAATTTCTCAAAAAGGGCAGTTTCATGTTCTATCTAAACTTCTGATCTATTACTTTGCTGGAATTTCCATCAAAATATTATGTTAGCTCCTTTCCTAATGGGGCACGAAAGCTTTCTTTTTTCTCAGTCGCTTTCGTCTTAGCCACCTGTGGGTATGGATAAAGTGACAGAAACAGCAATCACTCAAATTTCTTTTGCCTTTGCTCCCACCTGTCGGCACAGGGTCCTTGGTTCCCAGTTTCCAGCAATATTCTCCTAAGTATCTCTGGGAGTCCCCGGAGACAGTCTCACCTGTGCTCACAGTCAAACCCCATCCATCCTGCCAGTGCTGTGAGCTGCTGGGCTCTGAGGGCTCCTGACAGGTTCCTGTGCTGCACTTCGGGACACCACATATGGCACGGGGAGTGCTGGGGGATTTCTACCACCTCCCCAGACCCTGCAGGCTCCATGGGCACCACTTTCACCCTGAATGCTGTTTCTGGTGGATATTTGCTGAGTACCAATTTCTCTCACTGCAGCGAGGCAGTGAAGCCCTGGAACTTCCCAAGCTGTGAGGTGTTTAGTTTTAAACTAGGGAAACATCTTCCTCTATGACATACTCTGTCAAAGTGGGTCCTGAGGGCGGATGCCACTTATGGAATTTTAAAAAATAAATAGTTCTTTCAATATTTATTCATGATCCCCAAATCCAATGTGTGGCCGGACCAGAAAGCAAAATCAAATGGCAGGCATTATACTGCATCCAGAATTGCTCCTTCCTTGACAAAGAAATCTTTCCATGCCTGGCTTCTTTTTAAAAAAAATAATTAATTTATTTATTTTTGGCTGTGTTGGGTTTTCGTTGCTGCACGCGGGCTTTCTCTAGTTGCGGTGAGCGGGGGCTACTCTCGTTACAGTGCTCAGGCTTCTCATTGCGGTGGCTTCTCTTGTTGCGGAGCACGGGCTCTAGGTACTCAGGCTTCAGTAGTTGTGGCACGTGGGCTCAGTAGTCGTGGCTTGTGGGCTCTAGAGTGCAGGCTCAGTAGTTGTGACGCATGGGCTTAGTTGCTCCACGGCATGTGGGATCTTCCTGGACCAGGGCTGGAACCCGTGTCCCCTGCATTGGCAGGAGGATCCTTAACCACTGTGCCACCAGGGAAGCCCCCATGACTGGCTTCTTGCTATCGCATACTAGTAAGTTTATTGTCTCACTCATCAGTTCTGAAGCAGGCCACGTCATTTTCAAGTACATGGAAGGCTGACTCAAAATGACTTAAATGATGAGGAAAACTTCTTACTTCACATAAGAAGAAGCCCTGTAGTCAGGCATCTCCAGGGTTAGTAAAGTCAAAGACCCAGGTTCTTTCCGTCTTCTTGCTCCACTGCCTTGAGCAGTCAGATTCTGTTCTCAGAATCTCATGATTCCCTTCATCACTGAAAGATGGTGAGGATGCTTTTAGTTACCAAACCTAGAGGAAGAAGAGGCTGCTTCCTCCTAGGCGAGGTGCCTCTTTTTTTTTCTTTTTTTTTTTTGAGCAAGGAAACCTTTCTCAGACTTCCCCCTTCCCCACCAGCAGATGTCTCTCATCTCATTAGCCAGAATTACAGCAAACGCTCACTGCAAAGGTCAGTTTCCAGCAATGGGAATGGGATTAGCACAGCTAGTTTAATAAAGCACAAGACTGTGTGTAGTATGTGGGCCCAAAGAAAATCTGAGGTTAGAAATTTTGAATAAGTAGCCAGCAGTCTGCTAAACTTGGGTGTGAGCAGATATGACTGAATACTATGCTTCAAACAAAAGCAAACCAAAAGAACAAAAAAGATGCTCGGTCTTTGCTGGACTCAGTAGCTGTAGCTAACTTATAGAGCACAGCGGGTGTCTTATTTTAGAAGAAATAGATCTTCAGGGGCTTGAAAAGAAAGTGCTCCACCTCCTGTGAGTCCCGTAAGGGGCTGAGCTCCAGGACAGGAAGCAGGGAACTCTGGAAGTTCTGGGGGTGGTGGCTGGGGACCAGGAAGTACAGGGAGGCTGCCAGGCTCCTTTAGGCCTTGTAAACCCCCAGGCTTGCTGAGTGAGGGCTGGGATTCCTGGGGAGGGGACAGAAGCCAATGTGCCAGGAGGAGAGGAAGTGCTAAGTGAACAGAGCAGGAATGGGCTCTGAGGCCTGAGGTGGTTTTAATTATTTATTTTTGGTTTATTTTCAGGAAGCTCAGGGAATTCTTATACTTGAAAGCAGCATTTCTTGTACTGGAAAACAACTTTCTAGGAAGTGCTAAATATTCTTCAAGTTTTGACTCTCTCCTCACCGCCGGTGCATTTCTATTCCAAGAAAAATACTACCTTCTCATTACCTGAAACTCTCGCTTTCAGTATTTGACTGGACTTGAGTTCTATTTTCTAAAAAATCACAGCAGAATTTTGAGATGCCCATGGTCTCTGAACATAGGAGTTTTGCAGTTTATCAAAAATAGGACATGCTGACACGATCAATAAGTATGTTGAGTCAACCAGCTGATACCCGTGAGTCAGTTTTTTATTAGTCTTCTGGGAGCTCAAGGTCAGTGGTCACTATATTATAAATATGCTTTGAGACATAAAACAGTATAGGTTTTGATATACAACAAACGAAGAATCACATGTGGATCTTGGCTATGTTCTCACTGAGTGACATTTAGAATTAACTGAATTTGGGACTTAGGATTCATCATCTGTGAAGTGAGCATTATTAATATATATCCCGCCCCCTTTGCCTTCAGTATGCTTAATACATGTTGGCTCTCTTTCCTTCCCCACCAAATGTTTCTGTGTCTGAACATACAACAAGGGAAAGAACCCACTCAATCTACTGAACACTTGCAAAAGAATCTGTAAACCAAAGATATCACATATATGAAAAAGGATACAATTATATATTCACATATAATGTAAATGTTAACATGGAGTTTTTATAATTTATTATATCCTGAGTTTTAAATCATGGAGTTATAATTTTATAGCTGAAAGAGTCTTATCCTTGTCCAAGCCATGTCTACTCTGCAGTCAGTGTGGTCTTTCTAAAACTCTGATTATGTCATTTCCCTGCTTTAACCCTTGAATGGATTCGTATTTCGCTCTGTAAAAACAGGAACCTATCTCTCTTGTTTGCTATTCTGGTAACCCCAGAACCTAGAAGGATGTCTGGTCCTTACTAAGGTCAATTAATAGTTTCCGAAGGAATGAATCAAGTCCAGACTCCTTTTGGTGATATGCAAGATACCTGATGATGGGTCCGGCCACTGCCTCCTTTTCCTCCTCTCTGCTAACTCTCCAGCTGCCTTTTCACAAACCAGCCATGCTAAGCTAGTTGTGCTTTCACAAGGCAGCGCCCCTCAGGCTTTCCCCTCGCAGTCCTATCTGCCTGGGATGCACTTCCACCCTCTGCATGTGCCTGCTTTGCTTGCTAACTCCTATTGATCCTTTATGCCTCTGCCTTAGAGGTCACTCCCTCTACTGTGCACCCCTTCCTGTACCCCCCAAAATGAATTGGAAGTCCCTCCATAACATCCTCTATTTAGCTTCTTTTAAAAAATTATTTATTATTTATTTATTCATTTTTTGGTTGAGTTGGGTCTTTGTTGCTGTGCATGGGCTTTCTCTAGTTGCGGCGAGCAGGGGGTGCTACTCTTCGTTGCGGTGTGTGGGCTTCTCATTGCGGTGGCTTCTCTTGTCGCGGAGCACGGGTTCTAGGTTGCAGGCTTCAGTAGTTGTGGTTCTCGGGCTCTAGAGCGCGGGCTCAGTAGTTGTAGCACACGGGCTTAGTTGCTCCGCAGCATGTGGAATCTTCCCGGACCAGGACTCGAACCCATGTCCCCTGCATTGGCAGGCAGATTCTTAACCACTGCGCCACCAGGGAAGCCCTATTTAGCTTTTTATAACAATTATCACACTATTGACATTGTCGGTCATCTTGTTTGTCTCTTCACTAGACTGTAAACATCATGAGGGCTAAGACATATTGATAACTGACACTAAATATTTACTGAATAAATAAATAAATATTCTAGATCAATCCCTTCATTTTCTTCTTGAGGAAACTGGGGGGCCAGACAAGTTAGTGATGTGTCCGATGCCACCAGCACTTTGGCATCATAGAAGCTGGGCCCTGAATTAAGTTTCTCTGCTGTCCAGTGTTTTCTTGGCTGACTTGCTCTGGTACTCAGCTAACACTGTTCCAGAAACTGTGGAATAATTGTAATTTAACATTTGAAAAATGTGGTTAGGAACTCAAATAAATAATAATCATATAATTAAGTCAAAGCTCAGACACAAAGGATTGTTTTAAAAAATCCTCTATTATTTTAAATCACCCATGTCATTGTTTTCCTCTATTCTCCTGGAGCTGTTGAAAGAATGTGACATAATAGTGTGCTCACTGTTGGAGGCCTGGGTTTCTGTATGACAGCCAGGATGTAACTCCATTCTGGCAAAATCTGATGTTATCGCTCAGGTTTTTGTTGCACTGAAGTTAGGACATCTTCTTCTGGGAGGATCCTGGTGGGAAAAACATACAGATATCAAATCCTTCTCTTCAGCAGTGCCAACTAACAGGGATCGCAATTAAAATGAGAACAAGGCAAACCTGGGATGGTTAAAAGGAGCAGAGGCTTTGAAACCCTGAAAACCTGGTTTAATTCTAGTTTACCACTTTGCAACCTTGGGCAGAATACTTTCTCGGAGCATTTGTTTCCTCATCTGTAAAATGGGGCTAAATGGGAAGCTAATGTAAGGCTTAGCCTGTATAAAGAGCCTCATTTGGTGTCTGGCTAGGGGCCCTATTGCAGTCACTCTCCCAATTCAGGTATTCCTGCAGGGCAAAGATCTTCACCATGGCGCCTGGTCAGGGAACCTAGTAGGTGCTCAGTAATGCGGGAAGATTAATGACTGTAAGGGAGATGTATTATCACAGAATAGCTAAATTCTTGCTTCAAAGAACCTGAGGTTGCTCTGTCTCTTCCTGTCTGTTTTCTACTGGGACATGCGCTGGGATGTGTTTACGCATGTCTTTTAGACACCATCTTTACATACATATACCTCAGAAAGAACTGCAGTCCGTGCTTGTTACAGTGAGAGTGGAAGACAGCGCTTGGTAAAAAAAAAGGATCAAAGAATCTCAACAGAATGTAGATTTTTCCATCTTTGCTTGCTCAGGTGATTGAACTGGGTTAATCTAAAAAAAAATTGAGGTCTTTCATGAAGTTCCTGAGTCACTTAGGGCCTGCATCTAAAATCTGAAAAAGCTCTGTTGAACATAAATCCATGGAGACCTTGGAGAAGTGGCTGTATACCCTTCAGATAATTTTCTTGAGTTGTTTGGGGTGCCCTTTGGGAAAAAGTATTACAACTGACTTACTTGCTTACTGCTCCAACTCACAGCACCTTCTCCTAAGGCTAACACACACTGCTTTTTGAACCCATACTTTTAGTGTTTAGTTATGTGCTATCTTGAGTGTGTCCTTTGGAACAAGATTTTTTAAGTTTTCTGAGAACAAGGACCAGGTCTTTGTTGAGGCAGTACTGGGACTTCTAAGGAGAGCAAAATACAATTGTTCATCATTTGTGTGAGTCGCATCTTCTGTTTTTCAGCAACTCAAGAGCAGGTATTCTCCCCATATTATAGAGGGAGGAAAAGATTTACATAAGCTCAAAGGCTTGAGTTGGAATTACCATGAAAATCTTACCTCTTACCTTTTGGCAAATTGCTATTGTTCTCGGCCATTTCTTTGGCAGGATTCCTTTGGGAAATGTAGGAGGCATTATAATTTTAAGCCAAAAAAATGTGAATTCTAATTTGTTTCTTCTCATTTTTTAAAATGCATGTGGAAAGGAACACTTCTGATAGGCAATGAGACAAAGATATAATATCAGGTGAGGGAATGAGGTGCAGAAAAACCAAAATGATTTCGCAAATGGATTGAAGCTAGCCAGAATTTCACTACATTTTAAAACTTGAGCCCGGCAGAACACAAAGGGATGTGTGTCTTACTGTGTCTTTAGCGAAGGCCATTTAACACTGGGAATTTTTCCAGCAGTGTATTTCAATAACAGCAGTCCTTCTTACAACATTTGGGGCTTGCCACGTTGAAAATCAATACCGCTCAGTGTCTACTGAAATTGCACATTTGTTCTCTGTGAGATGTATATAGGATGGCCACATAAATTATCCTCCACACTGGGACTTCTTTTTGTGGGAAAGGGAGAGCCATTAATCGCACCAGGACAATTGGTATAAATTGGGACTATCCCAAGAAAAAACTATGATGACAGAAAATGTCAATTATAGAAACATAGATTTGTATAGTCTCTTTCTAAGGAAGGTTGTTTTATATATTTGTATGAATATATTTATGTAGGCTTAAAAGAACAGGTAATTAAGGTATTTAACTCACAATGGTGATGGAATTGAACTGAATCATCTACACACTCTTAACTAGTCCCATTTGAAACTTACGTCCTATTTGCCGGTCTGTTGCATGCCTTCACACATTCCAATGCAAGCATCACAACTGGCCACTTGGAAGTTCAACATACAATCTTGCTCTCATCAGTTTAGTTTGTAGCCAGTTTTAGATTCTGCAGGGCCCTATCAGCGGGTCATATGCTAGACTACAAGATCAAAGCAAAAACACAGGGGGTTCTGGGCTTTTCTCTAAGGCCCCAGATTCTAGTCCTTTGTTTATCAGTAACTAACTGTGATTTTTGGCAAGTCACGCAACCTGTGTTTTGGTCTCCTTATCTTTAAAATGTGGGGTAATGCTATCTGATGTGCAGACCTCAAAGGTTTATTGGGAGGATCCAGTGAGGTGATGTATGGGGAAGCCTTCTGGAAAGTGCTATCCATATGTGAAGTATTATCATTCTAGGAGAGAAGGGGGACATGAGATGTGAGGGGAAAACAGGGCTTTCATCTCTAGCTGGCCTTGCAGATTAGGCTTGTGCAAACAAATCATGAAAATAAGGCCACAGGAAAGACATTATACTCTCTTTCATGAATAAGGGTAGGGAGAGAGAGAAAAGTGAGGACAGGGAATGCAGCCAGTAAAGACTCAGGGATGATACGGTGGTATGGCTTCATTTTTTCTGTATCACTGTTGTCCCCAAGGCCTGGCAAGACTGCATCAAATATGAATACGTTGAAGAAGAAGAAATGTTAGGGCTTCCCTGGTGGCGCAGTGGTTAAGAATCTGCCTGCCAATGCAGGGGACACGGGTTTGAGCCCTGGTCCAGGAAGATCCCACATGCCGCGGAGCAACTAGTAAGCCTGTGTGCCACAACTACTGAGCCTGTGCTCTAGAGCCTGCAAGCCACAACTGCTGAACCCGTGTGCCTAGAGCCCATGTTTCACAAGAGAAGCCACCGCAAGGAGAAGCCCGCCCACCGCAATGAAGAGTAGCCCCCGCTTGCCGCAACAGAGAAAGCCTGTGTGCAGCAATGAAGACCCAACGCAGCCAAAAATAAAAATAAATAAAATTTTAAAAAATGAATAAAATCTATCAAAAAAAAAAAGAAGAAGAAATGTTAGACAGCTGGGTTCCAAGGCTGTGAGGGTACATTAACTTATTCCTGATTGAAGGGGTTGGTTTTATCTATTGTCCAGTAGGACTCAGAATATCATACTTGCCTTTCTTCTCCTGTTGACTTTTTGTCAAGATTAAACAAAATCATTTACATAAAACTGCTCTATGGAGTATAAATTCCAGTAAAAAATAACTTCAAGGAATGAGTCTGTTGATAGTAGTTATTATTATAGTAAGAGTCATGTCTTTTTATTCAAAATGATTATCACTTCAAAAAATGTTTCTAAAAGTCACATGTGCTTATACAAACTTAGATATATGGAAAGGTGTAATAAGGGAAAACCACACGTAATACTGCCACCAAGGGATAACAATTGACAATGTTTTGGTGAATAGTCTTTCTGACTTTTTGGTATTTGTGTAAAATTTTTAAGAAATAAAAATTGAGTCTTTAACTTGCCTTTCATTCTTTAATTTGTTCATGATTATTTGAATATTGATAGATAGAAGGCTAGTAAGATAGACACCAGGTCCTTTTTCATGTGGTTTATACTTTCCTGGGGGAATACAGACCCATAAACAGTTGATTATAATATAATGTGAAGCATGCCACAAGGAGGAAGCAACAGGTGCTTTGTAGCAGCATCTTCTAGGTTTAGGGAGTTAGGAGAGGCTTCCTGGAGGAAGAGATATTTAGGTCAAGGCTGGAAAGATGACTAGAGTTAACCAGACTGTCATGGATGTTGTGGTGTGTCACCCAGATCCTCCTTAAGGACTGAAACACTCATTCCCCTGCTGGCGGTAGTGTTGCCTTTTGATGATTCTCAGCTGAGGTCTTTCCCCGGGAATCACCCTTTGCTGAAGGAAGCTGCCTTGCTCAAGGTTCTATCTCTAGGGGCAGATGAGGTAAAAGGGCCATCTTCTTACCTTAATTCAGACATCTCTGAAGGGCCATCTCAGTTCCAGAGCTCCTCAGATCAGCTGAGGCTTCAGTTGCACCTGCACTGCAGGTAAGTTTTTCCTTCTGCCCAATCCTGCTTCCCTCCCCATTCATGGGTATTGTTCCTAGGTGCACTGCCCAGTAAAAATCCTGCACGCAAATAAGCCATCCTCTCAACATAGGCAAAGAGTGCGAGTGATGGTGGGGAGTGCAGGGAGAGTGTTACTAAAAGATGGAACATTATATCTAAGGCCTAGAGGTGTTGGAGGAGTTAAATGTTTTTTATAAAGTCTGCAGAGTAGTGAGTGTAGTCAGTAGAAGAGACATGATTCCAAGAGGGAGTCAAGCTCTTGTCATCCACGTCAAGAAGATGGAGAGACTGGACTCTATCCCAAGGCCAATGGGAAGCCCTAGGAGGTTATAAATCATGGGTGAGACATGACCTGGTTTTCTAATTTGTATTTTAGAAAGATCATTTTGGCTGCAATATGACACCATTAATTAAAGCTCATTATTGACATCACTGTATTTTTTATTTGAATATTGGAGTGATTTGTGACCTCTTTCTGCACTCTACATCTTTACAGAATAAATGGTAAACCATATGTCCTCCAGCAAAGTCACGTAATGATCACCAGTATTGTAGCAGTATTGTGGAACTTTTAAAATTCTGAAGGGATTCAATTATAGTTCTTGAGGGTTTTTTTGGTAAACCTGATTCACACTTTTTAAGTATTTATTGAGCACCAACTACATGTCAGAATGCACTCTGCTATTGCCATGGAGGATCAAAGACAGAGGCTCCAAAAGGAGGCCATGACTGTCTCGTTCATCACTCTGCCACTGCAGCGCCTGGTAAATAGTGAGTGCTCAATAAACAAATAAATGGAAGGAGGAGTCTCTGAGACATGGGAGAATAACTTAGTCCTCATGAGCACAAAATGGGGATAATAGTATCTTACCTCCCAAGGTTATTGTGAGAATATGTAGGTAAAACACCTACTCCAGAGGCTTACTATATAGTAAAAATTGTATTTATTGAAATAGTTCAAATACTGCTTGCTATTTATTCTCAGTATTGATAGAAATAAACTAAGACCTTAAACGGTTGCAACCAAACTTCTGATATCTATTTCTCTCTTGTCCTCTTTACCCTGTAATATCACTTCAAAAGAAAAATGTGATTTGCCAACTACGCTAAAAGATTCAGTCACTCATTAATTTATTCAACAGCAGTTTTTCGAGGTTATCTAAAATGCCAGGCATGGGTTATGCAGTGGTGAACAGAACAGACACAGTTCCCGTTCTTGTGGAGCTTATAATCTAGAAGGGAGACATTAAACAAAGAAAATCTCATGAATTATTACCCAAACAGTCTGTCATTAGAGAGAATATTAATAGAAGCTAATTTAGTAATAGAAAGGTAAGTCTTCTCTGAAGAAGTAATCTTTAAACTGGGAACTAAGAGTAGGAGTTTCATTAAGCATAGGGGATAAAGCAGCCCAGGAAGCAGGAAAATCCCGTGCAAAGGCCCTGTGGTAGGAAAAAAGCTTGGCTTATTGGAAGGATGGAGGGAAAGCCAGCGTGGCAGAGTGAAGGGAGATGAAGCTGGAGAAAAGGCAAATCCTGAAGGGTCTTGGTTGCCACGTGGTCTTCTTTTATCCAGACCAAAGGATACACAAACTGCCTGAAATCTGACTGATCTCTGGCTGTATCAGAGAGGTCCATGATGCCTGTGAAACGGGAGGACAGGTAAACTGAAGTCTTAATAGTCACATCTAAGCCTTGGGAAAAGTTGGTTATTTTTTCCCCTCTGGTTATCATGATAAATGAAGAAACATAACAAAGGCACCTAGCTGTTTGTTGACAGCGCTTATCTATTAAAAAAAAATACATTTTTACCCCTAGGCAAAGTGGAACTATTAGAAAGCCTTTTTTTCTGCTTACCCCTTTTTTTCTTCCTTGTGGTTCTTCCAAGGGAAACAACCAGTGGGAGCAGGGGACAATTTAGAACAGAGATGCTGTGGTGGTTCCCCAGGAGACATAGGGCAATTCTGGGTGTCATCAGTGTTTGAGTGGTGGCTTATATACTGGATTTGCTCAGAGAGGCCTCCATTTCCCTCTCAGTGATTAGAACAACCTGTGTTCTGGAACGCAGTATTTAAACAGCAAGATTGGCATTGCTATCTTCCAGGATGGTGAAGGCTTAATTAACATTTGAAAATGCTTCGAGATCTTTGGATAAAAGTGTTCTGGAAGCCTGAAGTGTTATTATCTTTGGAGTGATACAGGTCATGTGACACAGGAAGTGGCTTTGAAGGAAAGGAAAACCTTTCATCAAGCAAACTCCTTGGGGTGGTTTGAGCCTGTTTTGAGTGACTCAACATGCCCGTGTCATCTCTCCCTAGACTGTGAATGAAAGGAATAACTTGCTATAGCTTAGCAACTGCCACCATCGTTAACTGAAAGAATTTAGTGAGCTTATACATGAAACATACTACAAATTTGCAGAATCCTAAAGCATTTAGCACGGTTGTCCCTTATAAGCACTAAGTAAATATTAGCTGTTACTATTACCTTTCTCATCAATATAGTTTAAAATCTCCGGACTTGTTTTTTTCTGATCTTAATGCCTTTTAACCAGAGTTCAATGTTCTTCAGTGATAAACTAGCCTTACTTTCATTTTAAAGACTTGGTAAAGAGCAAAATAAATGAAAACCATTACTGTTGAGGCTCTAATGTGAGAGCTACAGATAAAGAAACTTCAGTGTCTAACACCCTTCCTGGCAGGTAACATTAGCTCAAAGCTGGGTACCTAGTCGTTCCCTTTCCCAACAAGAAGGGCTCAAAATAGAAATTGTGTTTCCTAACTTGTACTTTCCTGATGATTCCTCGGGGTCTTCAGTGGACAGGATTTCAAAAAGAACACTTTAAAGTAGTTCCAATTTCTTTAAGGGCAAAAGTGCAGAAAGATTTCATCCTGTCCCTTCCATTAACTTATACGTCTTCATAATACTTCCTGGAAAAGTAGAAGTCAGGACAGGGGTGGGGAGTGGCGAACAGGAATATGGTTCAGTTGAGAAAAGTATATTTTTGAGCCATATATATATGTATCTCTCTCAAATCAAACCTGAGCATGTGTGTTGTGTTTGTTAAATTAATTTTGCTGGCTGGATGACTAGAAGTTTCTTTTTCTTTTTAAATACACACCTGCCTCAAATATGATATTTTGAGCAAGGGAAAGGTGTTTTGGGAAGTGGTACAGGAGGGAGAGAGAGAATAAGGGAAGGATGTAGGAAAGATATAAACCAAGTAGGAAAGGGGCGAGGGTGGAGGCGAGGGCAGCCCTAGGGCATTCTGGGATAGCGAGGCCGCCCAGGGCATGCTGCGATAGCGAGGTCGCCCAGGGCATGCCGGGAAGGGTTCCAACCCTGTTATCCGCACCTGTGGGTGGGAAGGTTCCTCAGACGCGGGCCCACAGGACCGTGGGGTGAAGCAGCGAGCTGACCTAATTAAAAGCTCGTTACACCAGCACATCCCCATTAACAGGCAGACCCACAAACAAATCCCTCAGCGCAGGAGGCCTTTCCTGCTTCCCAGACGGGATTCCAGCCCCAACCCGGGGGCCTGGAAACTATGGCCAGTTAAGTGACCTCCTCGTCTGTGACCCTCAGGTACAGTTTCTTTCTGGCTTATTTCACATTCCAGTAAATTAGTTTTATTCTCTCTGAACCACTGTAACAAAGAAAGCTCTCTGGTCATCATGGGTAAAATAACAAGGGATAAAAGAACGCGTACTTCACCTAATCAGAAACAAATAACTAAATCTCCCTTGAAAATCAAGCCTTTCCTGTCCCGCCCTTTTCTTTTCATTTATCTTTCACTGGTGGGATTTTGAAATTACCATTCTATAGGCAGACTCTGGTACCGGCCTTCCTCGCATTGTATTTTGTATAACTGTTGCTGACCCTGACAGAAGATCTCAAAACTTGTTTAAGTATGAAGTTCGTAAATGATCCTATTGTTTGGGTGGTGGGGGTGGAGATGGGGTGGGAACAGAGGGTTTATCTAGCCAAAAAAGAAAAAAAAAAAAAAAAGAAAAAAAAAAAGAGGAAAATGCACCTTAACCAGGCTCAAATTAACTGAAATGGATCAAAGTAAACAGAGACATCTAAAAGCTTTTGTAAGTTAAAAGTGGCTATCTGTTGCAGGTCTTGCCTCATTAACTGCTGATTGAAGCTCTGCTTGGCCCTCTGGGATACCTAACACCCCAGGCCTATCACCAGATGAACCCCAGTTAGGCGCTTTTGCCTTTCCCTGCGTTGCTTTGCACAGCTCCTTGACCTCAACCTTCATGCAAATGTTTATCCTTCCTACCAGGCAAAGGGAGTAAAGGGAGAATCTTGCTGGGAATGTCACTTCTAGCCAATGAGGACTTGCTGGAAAAGAGAAATGGAAGGCAGAGTTGTGGTATCTCTGCAGATCTGTATTCTGAAAGGTAGACTTGCAGTTCTGCTGTTTTAAATAGAGCTTCTGCACAAGAATATGTAGGGGAAAGAGAGTCCACAGTTTCTTTTCCCTTAGGTGTTGGCCTCATTTCCATATGTGAATGGTGAAAGGTGACGATTAGGCCATATGCTTTAAGATACAGATATCTCTTGGCTCCCATGGTCCCAGCCCTTCAGCAGGCCATTCAGCTGGGACAGGGAGCTGAAACTGAGAGGGTTGTCTAGGGGAGGAAGAAAAAATCGTGCTGGGGGTGACTTGTGGGGGGAGGGAGGAGCGGGGCTCTTTGAGTAGGACCAGATAGGTCTCTGTGTAGAGTAATATTACAGCTCTTTCTCTCATAAACAAGCTGCATGCCTGCTTCTAAAGACCCATCTGGCATAGCTTTGAGAATGGCAATAATTACAAGCTGATGATGGACATGGAAAAAAAGCCCTGCTGAGCTAACTCATAAGGAAGTACAGGCCAGGACTGCAGGGAAATTACAGGCTGAAAACCTTTCTAGTTTAGGCCTTTTGGTGTTCTTAATCACAGACTTTAAATGTTGTAATAAACACTGTTGCATTTTATTGACCAACTCCCATGACAGGCAAATCTTTTTCATTTTATTTTATTTTTACCATTTGCTCTTTGGAAAGCTGCTCAGCAGTGTCTGTCTAGGCCATGACAATAGGTCTTTAATTTTTCTGCTTATAGGAAAATTAGGGAAATGGGTTGACTTTTATTTAGTTAATAGAAATATATAAACTTTTTTCTTAAATTGCTCTCTACATTCTATGGATCAGATGGACTCTCAGACTCAGCGCTTGGACTGTAGCTGTATAAGATATGGTTTGGCTGTTTCAATCAAGAAAATTGAAGGGGTAAAAAGAACAAACTTGGGAAGAATAATCTATAATTCTGTACAATCCAATAGTGTTTATTATATAGAAACGAGTAAAAATCCAAGTTAAATAATATACTGTCAGGTTCTGGACTTGTTTGTGGAGATGATCTTTATTTCAGGGATGAATTTGACATGGAAAGGATAATCCTTCTCAAAGTTTTAGAGCCTAGTATTTTACAAGTGGATCTAAGACATTTTGTCCTCTCAGACATTTTAGATCATTTGATGGAGCAGATGTTTTCAGGAAATCTTCCTAGGAAGAACAAAATAGAAACACTGGAAATTTCCTTTCCTCAGAAACATGATTAACCTCAAAATCTATAGGTTAAATGTCATGGCAAAATTAGTCTTGAATATAACGTTACCGGTTGCTGTTATAATGAGATTGTGATACCTCATGTGGAGTTTATTCTACCTCAACACGTTACCAGTTTCCATGAAAATAATTTGATCTTCATTTTATACATTTTAAAAGTCTGAGGTTAGAAATGGTGAATAATGGTATGAATTGGGATTTTTTTGTGATCTAATTAACTTACACAAATAAGTCCTTGTTCAAAAGATACCTTTATGGATTTTACAGCAGAGCATGTAAAGTTCATTATCTTTAAGCACTAGATACTGCTTTTGTAACTTATTTTCAAATCCTTTTCTTCTTCGCCACAATTTCTCATTCATACTCCTTAAAGCCTTATATTTTATTCTTTGTGTTTTGCATACAGTCTTGGCTATCCCAGATGGATTATTTAGTTCTGTCCTTTTGCATTTGATTACTTGTTCAAGGACATAAAGTTTTGGGGTCTATGAAGTTAAAGCAATGAAATGGTTGTGCAATGGAAATTTACCAATATAAACTCAGTCTCTTGTCCTTTCATAAGCATTGCTTTACCTGAAGCTCCCTTGTCAATGAGAAATTATTTCTTTATATCTAACTGTCTCTTTTCCTATACAGGCTGGAATTGTTCCTAACAAAAGAAGCATGAATTGGTGGAAACTATATATTAAATGCAAGACTATTTGTCTAGTTTTCATTAGGTTGCTGAGTGAAAAGCCTTAATTCCTCTCTTTTCCCAAGGTACTCAGATATCCACGAAGGCCCCCTCATCTCACACTATCATTTCTCTCACTGGGCACAATCCAGCTTTAAAGAATTCAACACTTACTGGTCTTTAGAGAACTGTCAGCAATGACAGCAACCAGGGACACTGACATGTCTTATTGTTTACAAAGGATGAGCACAACAGGGCCTCTCGGATGACTTGATAAAGCCTTGCAACTTCTCTCTCCCTGATTCTGGCCTCTCTGGGCCAGCTGCCTTTTCATGGTCAGCTAAAGACACAAGTATCAAAACTTGATCTAAACAAGTCAGCAAACACAGCACCAAAGATAAACTAGGGCTGCTCAAGGTTGCTTTGTAAACAGTGAAAACAGAAAACAAGAATATCTCAGTCCCTGATTCCTTAATGCATACGGTTTTCTTATGTACTTAAAATTTGATGGAAAAAAATCCTGAAATAGCAGTAAAGTAAGTTCATGGATTATTATCGTAGTCTTGAATATTTAATCTCTTTTTCTCACTTTAGCATCCCTCCATTCCTCTAGAAATACCAGCCAATGTTGTAGTTAAATTAAGTTCAACTTTTATTTGTTGTTGTTTTGTTTTGTTTTTAGGTATTCTGAACATACTCTTTTCTGTTTAGGGAATCCTGAAATGTCTTAGAAATTGTATAAATGCACATGCTTTTCTTCATTCCTACTTTGTGAAGAAGAACTTTCTTATCAGGAGGGGGATGACCCCGGGAAGTTGAAACTCCTTTCCTCCTTTCCTTTTGCGGCCATTCAGCATTGAACAAATGGAGGAAGAAAGGAAAGTTTCATGTGTTTATGTTTCCCTCACATCAATGCTTTTGTTAAATGGTATATATCCTAATAACTCCATCAGCTGTGTGGGATTTAGGAGTATTGTCTTCCTTAACTTCTTTGTAACTGATTGGGACAATGCTGTTACCTTCTTTTTTTTTTTGCTGGACGCGGGCCTCTCACTGTTGTGGCCTCTCCCGTTGCGGAGCACAGGCTCCGGACGCGCAGGCTCAGCGGACATGGCTCACGGGCCCAGCTGCTCCGCAGCATGTGGGATCTTCCCGGACCGGGGCACAAACCCGTGTCCCCTGCATCAGCAGGCGGACTCTCAACCACTGCGCCACCAGGGAAGCCCAATGCTGTTACCTTCTAAAGGTGCTAGGCCATTCCCAGAAATGAGCTCTTCCAAGGTGCTTGGACAAAAGATTTTTATAAGAGGCCTTTTTTCCCCCCTTGTTTCCCCTTTCTTACAGAAATGACATTGTTGAAAATAATGTACACCACAGTCAGTAGAACAGAGCACCTTTCTTAATTTTAGTAATATGAAGGCCACATCAGTCACAAACACTGTAGCTTGGTGTTGTCACAGAAAGGGATTTAATCTTGATTATGAAGCAGAATCTTCCTGGTCTCTGCTAACAATCTGCTCGGCTATTTCTGAACAGTTCTCATAAAATGTATGCCTAATTTTTACTAAAGCATCTGTCTGTAGAATTGGCTGCTTATATTATAAGTCACTGCTTCATAGCTCTTGAGTCTCAGAGTGCAAGTAAAAGTGGCTATTCC
This sequence comes from Orcinus orca, assembly GCF_937001465.1. NCBI lineage: Eukaryota > Metazoa > Chordata > Mammalia > Artiodactyla > Delphinidae > Orcinus > Orcinus orca. Next base: position 155,114,422 of record NC_064560.1, on the reverse strand, counting down.
CTTTTTACAGATGGTGAAACTACAGTTCTTGGAACCATCTTGCTCTATGGGATACCGTATGAGTGATATCATGAACCCAGGGCTATGTGCTTTCAACTTTGCTGTTTTCTCCTATGAGCACACTTTGAAGATGGAGGCACAGTTCTAACTGGGACACTCAGAACAGAAGGCCCATTGGTAGAGACTCTGACAGTGATAAGCAGTGGAATGCAAAACTGCAAGCTTACCGCTATTTGCAAGCAATAGCACCATCTGAAAACACTGGAAACAATAGAGCAATGTGGCTAGGAAATGATACAGAAGAAGACTGTTCACTCCAGGTCCGTGTTTGAGCCTATGGAATTATTGAATACTATTGATTCTGATGGTGACTGTACCTTTCTGTACCACCTTGATCTGCTGGGGCAATTTCCATCCTAAACAAGTTAAGTGCATTTTTGTAATTTGATAGGCTAAAGTGTTAACTCTTGTTGAAATATCTATATTTGGAGTTACTTGTAGATATGGCACAAATACAGTCTTTTCCATACACAAAGATTAACTTTCTTGAAAAATTATCCAAATAATTTATTCTCTCATCAGACCATCATTTTAGAAATAATTTTTCACTGGTACCAGATACAGAGTAGATAGAGATTTGTGCTCATATGGGATGCATTCTGCAGAGGTCTCCCTGTATAGATGGAATCTACCAATGCTACTTCTAGCAAAATAATAATGCTACTAGTAATCATCAGAAAGAGGACTTCGTGGTAAATCAAGACTCAGAAAGTGATATGCCACGCAAGGGACGTAGTATTGTATTGTTAGCCTTTCTTCTCAAGCTCAACTATACCAGCTTCCTGTTGCTTCTTCTCTTGTCTGGCTGTGGCATTCAGATATTTGTTCAGTCTCACGTTTTGTTTGTTTGTGTGTTTTTGGCTTGAGTAATTGTGTAGCTTGAGGTCCTTCAACTCTTAGCTCATCTTGAGTCCTTGTGTCATTTTCAAGACTGGGTTTCTTTCTTTCTCAAATAAATTCATTGGCCTGCCTGCTTAGCTTTAGCACAGTCCAGGCGTCTATCTACAGAGGTACGAGACCATGAGATCTGCTAACATGCAAAACGAAGATAAAAGCATTTAAAAAAATGTCTTCCTGCGTACGGGCCTGCTTTATAATAAACCAGAACAGTGCATGAATTAAGATGTTGTTGAAATGCCTGAGTGTCTCTGCCCTTTTATTACATCCAGGGTGATGAGGTCATGGCTTACTGTTTAGCTTATATGGTGCAATTAAGAGATTCATTTCTTAACGTGATTCATCTCAGGAAGAGTTGACTTAAAAGTTTTAGGGTAGAGACAGAAAGATGTTGGAAAATTATGATTTTCTTTTGGAAGTTTGAGTTCGTTTTTTCATTCCAGGCGAGAATAAGGACTGTAATTAGTCTGTCTCAGATTTCTTAGTAACAGGGAATTTGATTACTTAATGCCAATAGGCTAAGGAGATGGTTTTACTTCTTGGCTTTTTTTCCCTTTTTGGAATGAAGGCAAAAATGTGAACTAAATATTTGTTTTATTATGACATCATTAGATCTCTGTGTGTAGAGCTATTTAAATGAAACAGTATCTCAGATGCGTGTGTATATATATAACATATATTATACTTATATATTTATTATATTTGTATTTTTTATATATATATATATATAATTTTTTATTGTGGTGTTTATCTGTTGAGCCTTGATTGAACCCTTTTAAATGTAGCACTTAAGTCTCTACTGCTGAAAAAGAGGTGGTCTCTCCATTTGGTCAGGATGGTAGTTCTCAGAGTCAAACCCTTCACAAGTATGTGTGAATTTAGAAATGTTGAGAAGCAATGGATTAGGTTATCTCTCTTCTTTTATGAAAGATGTATTTGTTGTCCTCAGTTTGGGTGACATTTATTGAGGTTCCCTCCTTCCCACCAAGTCTTCTTGATTGTGATTCTCAACTTAGTCTTTCATCCATGGTTTAGCTTTTAGTGAAAATTCATAATTCCTATACTGGTCAATTCTAGTATAAGAACCATTTATGAAGTACTTGCCTTATTTAAGGCACCATGCTTGGCACCCAGGACCATCTTTAGAGGGATTAACTACTGTCTCTGTTCTTTAGGAAGAGATGGAAAATTCTACAATAGTGAATACAAGTCAGATTGGGACAAACATTATAACAAAGGGGTAAACAAAGTGTTATGTGTGCAATGAGGAGGAAGCAATCTGTTTTGCCTTGGAATCAGATAAGGCTTCCTCGAGGTGCGACATTTGAATTAGTCTTTAGAAGAGAAGCAAGATTTGAATAGATGAAGCTAGAAGAAAAATACAAAGTTCTAGAAGTGTGAAAGTCCATGACATGATCTGAGAAAGGAGGTGAGTCTGTTTTGGGTAGAACATTAGCTGTGTGTGAAGAGAAAATGGCAGGTAAGTTTTGAAGTATAGAACAATTTCAGTTTATTAGTAGCCTTGAATACTATGCTAAGAAATTTGGCCTTTATTCTAAAAATACCCCAGAAAGCTAGTAAAAACTTTTGGACTAACAGGGTGTGCCATGATTATGACTGTACCTCAGAAAGGTAACTGTTAGGGATGTGAAAGAAGACTTGGGGCAGAGAGAAAGCAAGTGGTGACAGTGGATACATTGGGGGCTATTACAATAACCCGAGTATAGATGACATGACATAGGGCAGTGACAGTAGAAGCAGAAGTGAGAGTGTAATCCAAGAGATATTCAGAATCTAGAATTGGATGTGGTGGGATACACAAATGACTCTGAAGTTTCTACTTCAGGTGATTGTAAATGGAGAAATCATGAGCTGAGATAAGCAAATTTAGGAGAAGGTTTGAAGGAGAAAATAATGAATGCTTAAAGTGATATTTTTAATACTTTGATTATATACACCATTTCTTTCTTTTTTGAAGACAAGCTTGTTACAGTTATTTATTCTAGATTCCATTATTAGAACTATACCCTATTTTGCTTTTGATCTAGGATCTTGACACTTCCTGACTCCTCAGAGGAGGAGAAGAAAAGGTATATTTTCTTTTTGTCACTTCTGAACATATTTCTGTTTTACCCTAATCTCAAGGTATTTCTGAAGAGTATCTTGAGCCTTCCTTGAGATAGACTCTTTGACCTAAATCCCCTTTCTCCGGCTATACTCTTGAGGATGAGGCAATTTGAAATCCTTAAAAATGCTTATAGGATTCTCACAGTTAGACAGAACTGGCCTTTATAAGGCTAAACTTGGAGCCAAAATGGATTCTTGGATCACATATCTCCCGCCAGTTACAAAGCTGCCAGATTCCAATCCAGTGGGTGGAAATGGACACCAGCCCTGGAGGAAGTGATGGCTACACATGGGCATCTGCTACCTCTGCTGCTTCCTCTCCTTGAGAAGGAAGGAAACTGTGTGCTTTCCTAGGCATTTTTCTTGTTCTTTTAACACAGGGGGACTGAAGAGTCTTGGAGTTTGGATAGTGAACCTAAGGCTGGAGGGGTTTCCAGAGAGCAGACGGTTCCCACCTCTGAACTGTTGTGACTTTCTTTCTCCACCGCTTTTCCTGTGCTGTACAACTTACTCCATCTCCAGAATTCTGGTGCACAGTGTTAGAAAGTCTTAGCCGAGAGCCTGGAGTTCAAAGACAATGCAAGGCTTCAAGGTGGAGACACCAAAATGGAAGCAAGGGACTATACCACTGTGCTTTCTTCCTGTAAATGAGATGTAACTTATATAAATATTCGAACTCTTTCCTAACTCATTTCTTTTATTATATTTGCATATCACATATCCAATGACTGGTCCTCTTCAAAGGTAGTGAAAAGTGTTACCCAAATTCCACATATCTACTTTTCATCTGCTAAAGCCATTCTGAAGTTTGCCATATGAATTTGGTTTGGTTATAATTCCCCAAATTAAATATTTAAAAATCCCAGGCAGCAAATTCAGCTCTGAATCTCTGGAAAACAGTGTATAATGGGTGGATCTAATTAGATTGTGAACTTAAGGCACCATGTGGTTTATATAAGCATTAACAATTTATTCAGGGCATTTTGGGTCCCATTTCCCACCCAAGAAAATGGAGAATATTATGCTTCCTTTTTTTCCCCAAGTTGTGGCACACAATTGCTTCTCCAGTTTCGATTCCTTTGATTATTTCAGCAGGAATGGGTAAGATAAAATAACTCTTCAAAAAGTACATAAATATGAGTCTTTCCTGCTGATAGTAGCCAAAAAGGATGTATTAAACACCTACCGTATACCCTGTACATTGATGGGTGCTGTGTGGAACAGAAAGAAGAAACAGGGCCTGTAGGAGATCATTTCTGAACAGGGAGGAGAGGGCTGGAGCTGAGGAAGAAGGAGAATGGCCCACCATACTTTCTTTGCTAGGCTCTGATCCCTTGAAGACCAAGCGGAGGGGAAAAGCTCAGAAGAAAAGCACCTTGTCAGCCACCCTCCCATTTTAGAGATGGGGATAGCAGGGGTGGGGAAAGGATAGACATGGGGTGGCAGACTTTTACTTTCAACAGACTGGCTTTAATTCTCCACAGTAGTGAGTTTGAGGGCAACAATGCAAAGGGTGGCTTATTATTTTTTGATGTTAGCTTATAAGCAACTTTGACAGCAAAGTCCTCCTCTTTTCCATCTTTTTAACTCTCCATGGTATCCCCTCTAAAGGCAGCAGTTAAGTGCTGGGGTCCAGCCCTCGAAGAGGCTGATAATCTCCAGACATGTCCACAGACACTTGTAAGCTGAGAGCCGAATCCTCTGTCAGACACATTTTCCTGGTCAAATCATGCCTGTCCCACCTAACTGATACTAATAGTCCTGGGAGCCGGTTCTGATGCCAGCCTGTATTGAACTCCTAGACGTGAGCAAACTTTCTTAAAGGGCAGTTTGGGCTAAAACTTGACCTTTCGGAGCTTTGGAAGGTGGGCAGGGGAGCAGAGGGTTGCTGGGGAGAGAGAGATTTCCTGGTTATTGCTACAGGGAGTCTGTTTACTTGCCTTCAAGGGTCACAGCCATCTGAATGGGCTTTTCTGGCTCTGCTCTTGGGTTTGGTTTCAGAGGACCTGGTCCTGTGGAATTCCGCTCCCGGTTGGCCCTCCCCTTACTCTGTTAGGCATGGGACTTTTATGGTTCAAGCCTTCCCCAGGAACACTGCAGCTTGCTTGCAAGAACAGCAATTGGAAAGGCCGTTTTAAGTGGAGTTTACTGTTGTTGTATAAACCTTCATTTAAAATTGACTATAAAATGTTTCTGAACCTGCCAAACACACATTAAAATATTTTGCTCCATTTATGCCTATGTGTAACATTTGGTTTCTAAAGAGCTTTAATCAAGTAATCTTCAAGTAGGAAGTTATTCATCTTTATTGCCAGTCGGTTCTCAGTGGTGGTCGTGGCAACAATCTTTTTATTGCTTCTGTGTTTAGTTGTTCTTTGACATGATAGAAGTCAGCTGCAGTTCAATGAGCTCACTATTTGTGCAACTTAATTGCTTGCTTCCTTCAATACATACTCAATTTTTCCTTTTATGAGCAGGGCTGTTGGAAAAATTAAGCTTAGGGATATAGCCATCCACTGTTAATTAACCTCCTTCCCAAACACATTAGTAAAATAGGTCAAATAACTGCTGAGCGCTGAGTGTGCTGTTCCCAAGGTCCTCCTCGACTGAGAAGTGAATCCAGTATTAAGTGAACAAATGTTGGAACTTTGAGCATTTTCTGGAAATAGTGATGACGTAAGAGTAATGCTTTATAACACAGCATTCCCTGTTGCACCATCTTCTCGAAGTTGAATATATTGTTTGACTTTGTCTAGTTCTACTGTGGGTTTAGCTTGTTTTGTGTTATATCAACATTAAGGGAAATAAAAGGCAGTGGCAGCCTCCTTTATTGCTTTCTAGGTTATTGCTTGCTTTCAAAGGGGCATCCTAAATTCAGCTTTCCCTTTACATAGTGACCACCGCTGTTATTTTGACTCACAATTCCTAGAACAATCTGAATCTTGTGAGGACGTATAAACATTTGTGATGAGTATAAAAATATGCTCAACTGAGGTAACTAATCTATCAAAATAGATTTATATAGAGCTCTTATAATTCCTCTCCATGTCAGGTTATATTCAGATGGAAAAATCACTTTAATTGCAGTGGTGAAGGGCCGACTGGAGCTTTGCCAACTTGACAGAAGATATTTTGAAGTTTATAGACTTAAAAAGAAAAAACAAAAAAAAAGGGAAAATTTGACAGTTCCTGAATTTGTTAGAAGGCAGAAAAACGTCAGGGTTCAGTTTATACTTTTAGAAAGAGGAAAGCAAATACAAATAAAATGGGAGGATGTGCCAGTTAGAGCTCAGGGCTGATGATCACATTTGTGATCTTTATCCTTTCTGTAGTTTCCGTGTTTAGCCTTTAATTGGGAAGGACTGGGGTAAAAGAGAGAAACCTAACCAACTCCCCAAATAAATCCTGAGCTGTTAAATATGGAAACTTCTTTTCTTTGAAATTATTACTCAGTTGCAATCTAAATCTTGCAAGTATTTTTTATTTAGGTAGAGAATCTATATTTCTAAAATCATATGCTCTGATAAAATCATTACCAAATAATGGTTGGTTCAATACTCATCCAAGCTTTTAGTGCCTCCCGACTTGGGCGTGTTTTCTGTTTTGCACTTACAGTCAATGAGAAGCTTCTTGCAGCATCTTTTTTCCAATGTCACTTCAGAATATCAATGACATGGAATTGATGTTGAAATGGTAACCTTTGGGTGTCTTAGTTTGCCTACCAGCTAGAGGGATAATGACCTTTTGCCAGTCTAGACTCCAGGGGCTAGTTAGGAGACTTGATTAGCTAATGCTTGTCAGGAGCCTTGAAGCAAAAATGTTTTCCCTGTGTGCTACTTTGTCCTACAGTAAAGCTTGCAAGAATGACCTCATTCATATTCATTAGTTTTGGGTTTCTAAAGGTTATCCTCTCTTATCTTTTGCCTGGCTGAGGCCTGAGATGCAAATGGCACATTGTTGACACATGGAAAATAGTTGAACCATCTGAAAGGTTGAGAATGGGAGGAGGGGCATTGCATTCACACATGCTTGTAGATGCTTTTGTGACTATCATTTGTGTGCTGGCTCTTAGATTCCAGGTTAAGGGAGGTGGGGCTGTAACTTTTGGTGGAGAAGGAACTGCTATGAATCAAAGTCAAGGGATTGAGTTAAAGCTTTATTCTCATCTAACCAATTATGATGGCAGATTTCGTATCTTTTAAAAGTAGAAGATACTTGTTTAAGAAAGGGAAAAAGTAGAAATCCTGGATTGGTGGCTACAAGAAAATAAAGAAATTTGGAAAATTTTTAATCCTTTATTTAGCCTTGCTCATCATTTTCTTTCTTCCTTTCCTTTCCTTTCCATTCTCCTTCCTTTCTTCCTTTTTTAAAAAATATTCTCACACAGACCCCTATTGCCAGCCTGCATGAAGCAAATTGCAAATACTCAGTTTAACTTTTAAAATATTGTCTTTAAAATAGCCAGACTTTTGTCTCAGGTGAATATATTGGGTCATATTAAACCTCCATGAATTGGTATCTCTCTCGTCTTAAGCGTATGTTCCTGTGGCTTTTCTAGCAGTCATTGATTGGCTTTAATTAAGTAAATTCCAGAAAGGAGAGCTGGGAGCCATGGAGATACTTCCTATAACCAGCAGGTGGCATTGTGGATACTACAGTGGTAAAGAAACGGATTTAGGAGGCAAAGATGAAAGGGGGAAAACTGGGATAATGAGATAACTTAAGCTTGTCTAAAGATCTTTGGGAGGTTAACAGGGCATCTCAGAAAGCTATAAACCAGTTTCTGAATGTGGAAGGTTGCCATGGATCGGCCTTATAAGAATATTTTCTCTGATTTTTAAAGTCTTCTTTCCAGCTGTATCAATTGATATCTGTTTAAATTCTCTATATATGTTATTGCCCAGACTTGAAAAACAAACTTGAAGGGAAGATTCTTAGGGAATTTTAGAAATCAACGTTTACTCATATTCTAAAACTGCAGAATGTATTGAATAAAATGGAACTCAAGCTTTATGTGTTTATAATATAAAACTACATTTCATGCTCATAGAGTATTAACTAGGGAAACAGGTTAATTTGAATTAGTTATATTAAAAAGGCAGTGAAGAGGACATTTTCCTGGCCTCCCATTAGCCTCTGCACTCTCAGTCATCTATGACTCACTTTTCTTTAAAAAAATTATTTGGAAAAGACTTCTGTAAATCAGTTTTTAGAAGATATTTTGCTGTGTGTGGGTAAATTTTTGCTTCTCTGGAAGTTTATATAATGCTGCATTTAGGCAATCAAGTTGAGTAAAGAGATAGCAACAATTATTTACCTCCAGATGAAGCCTTCCTGAAATAGCAGGGATTCTCCAAACTTCCGGGGCTCTCTTGTGAGGGTAGGGGCTTGTCTCTCTTTTCCTGAATCAGAGGGGAACTCCTTCTGTAGCTTAGACCAGAGGCAGATGGAGGGCCTGGGAGGAAAAGTAACTTCTCTCAATGAACATTTCCTAAGCTGAGGCCTCTTGGGAACACCAGCCTCTCTACCAGAAATGTAGACTTCTCTCCCTGATAAGTTTCTGCTCTCTGGGGTTCAGGTTAGGGATATTTGGAATACTTTTTCTCTCTGACCCCAGGGCTAGAACACATGGGTATCCCAATGGTGGTAGAGCCCATCTTCTAAGGGGAGAGCTGAGGGGGTTGTGAACATGAAATCAGTATTGCGCCAGAAATCAGTATTGGGCGGATCATCACATCCTATGTGAGGACAAGGAACCAGGGGTGGAGGTGGCAAGAAGAAGAGTGAAGCTAGATTTAGGACAGGGTGGCAGAAATCAGTACCCAGGAGTGGCAGGATGGGATCTTAGGGGCCAGTTTTAGTGGCTTTGACCTCTCGTCCAAGTCCAGGACCTTACATGTCCAGTCTCCCCAGTCCAGCGGGAGCTGAGGCAGGCAGCTGGCTGAGTTGCTGAGGGAGGATGTCATGAGTGGTCTCTCCACATGACTGGAAAGTCTGACCAACGGAGGGGACCTGGGAATGGAAACCAGTTTACTGTATAGTCAGAAACAGGGATATTTCTGATTCACCAGGGCAGGCTCCTCTCTTATTTCTTGGAACAGATTGGTCTCTTCTGAGCCTGGAGCCTGGGCAGTGCTTGAGCGGCAACGAGGAGCATAAGTTTCCTGTCACTTCCTCTTTGGCAGGTTGTGTCTGCAGACACTGGCTCCCATACCCCATAATTACTTTTTCACATTTTTTAATATAGTAACACATGGTTGGGCTTGTGGTAGGGGAACTGAGTGATGCCTCCAGGCCATGAACACTATAAATAACTTCAGGGATCCGTTTTATATGGTTAGGGAAGGAAGCAGCTTCTTTCTTAAGAAATAGCTCCAAGCAAAGAAGCAGGGCTTAGGAACAAATAACTTTTATTTTCAGGAGCCCCTTTGCCTTTTTCTCTATAGATTAGAAATCTTATTGGTATTAATTTTTTTTTCTCACCATCTGTTATACCACTTTTTATCTTAGAGTGGTTATTGCAGCCATCTTGTCATGTAGAGAAAAGTACACATGTTTTGTTTATGAATGTGAAACGTAAAGCTATCAAGTCCATTATCCAGGGTTAGCTTCTGACTGTGAACTCCTTAACAGGCAGCCATCTGCTAGTGTATGTGTTGACTGAAGACCCATATTGTCGGACGGGACTACAGTAAGCAATCTAAAATCGTTCCTTATGACTCTGACAAAATTTTTAAACCATCTAAGACAGCCCAAACTTAGAGCTTCCTGGGGATAGAAATTTAGGACATTTGTTGTAGAGTCTAGTATTTACCATTCTACGTTGCCAAGAATTCTTCCTTTCGTCTAAACTTCCAATGTATTTAAAATTTTTTGCTTCTTATTTATTGACTGGGAGGTTGACAACAGCTGATTAAGATTACCTTTCAATAATTGCCTTTTATATATTTCAATGGCCTGGTCTCTAAAATTGCACATAACTTAATAATTAACACTTAAATAAAATAAACACTATTTTCTATTAAGTAGAAATCTAATAGAAAAATTTCTATATATAGCAGAAATATTGTAAAAACACTTTGTAGGTTTCACTATAGTCTATCTGCTTTAGCTTAACTCATACTTGTACAAATCTAATTCTCACAATTCTCTTCTGAAGCAGAGCAGGTAGTTTGGATTTTCTTTGCATTGTGTATGATGTCTTTATATAATCTGTTTACATTACAGAAAGGCAAAGACACTAGCTCAATAAAGGAGATATAAAAGTGACCACCACTGTCCTGGGCATTAAAATGCTTTGTTTCACTCTTAGCAACATTAAGTCGCTGAAATAAAACTATGTCTGTAGGTAAATGAGGCCCATTTTACCTCTTGGAGCCTTTGTAAGTATTGCATAGTCAATTTGGGACCAGGGACTCAAATTGTGGTGAGAGTCAAGTCTGTGGGACTGGGCAAGGGGCAGTGGGACCATTCCCAGGGGAAAAGTAGGAGGAAAACCAAACTTCGTAGTGCTTCGTTGTTCTGGGTCAGTATTTGCTAAACTCACAGGGCACCTGGCACTGTGTTCCAGGTTTCCAATCTGACAGGCAAAGATGGAAATTTCTCTCTGTTGCAAAAGGAAACTTCATTTTACTTCTCTCCTGGAAATGTGTCTTGTAGACAGGAGAGGGCTTAACCTGCAGGGCCCCTAGCTCACGTGTACAACCAGTGCTGCGGTGTTTGTGTGCGTGATGAGTCCCAAAGTGACTGTGGTTGGATTGTCATCCTCAATAAATGATGCCGTTTGATAATTTTATTTTAGAGACTTCTCTAGTGCTGAGACTCTGATAGAGCATATGTTTTGATGTGGTGCGCTGACAGCCACAATATCTGTCAAAAGGAACTATGATGGATTAAATAGCAGAGTGCTTTTCTCTGATGATGTAGCAGCACGTATAAGGAAAAAATGCCTGTATTGTTTCTTGGGCCCTGTCCCCTGAACCCCTGCACAAGGCCCTATTGGATCAACAGAACTGCAAGTTCTTGTTAATCGTACATGCCCAAAAGATCCTAACACAAACAATACCTATTATAAAGTCTGCCCTTTACAAACATATTTCCAGAAAATGCTTGTACCTGTTCTCTGCCATGCTACATTTTTTGAGATGATTACATGCTTATGCTAGGGAATGGCATTTCGCCAAAAAAAGAGTCGGCTTGCTGGAGTTTCAATAGTGCTCATTATGAAGGAGAAGAAGTTTCTATTCCTACCCCTGGAAGGAAAAAGCCACTCACAGATAAAGTGTATGATATGATTACCGTTGCTTTAGATAACCACAAGTATTACTTCCGACATGATAAGGGATTGTTTTCTGTCTCGATCATACAGAGCTTGGCTCAGCCCTTTTAAAAAGTAGAGGCATTTTTGAAGGCCACTTGATCAGTTTGGAAGCTGTGGGAGTGTGAGGTTGCCATGCAGATAAAAATCAACCCTGGTTTCGGCTACCACAGCAATTGCAGTGAGGGGCGGCGGGCAGGGGGGGCTTAGGAGGTTTGGAAACGGGAGCAGAAGGCCCTAGTGCCTCTGGCAAAGTGATTTAGAGGCCTTGTGAGCAAACATCACGCAGATCAGGTTCTGTTAGATGGTTCCTTTCATTGTGCTAACATCATTCAGATTAAGTTCATCGCTGGAATGGTCAGCTTCTCAGAAAGGTGTATCAATGAGGCAAATTTACTTTTAAATAGTCAAGCAGGAGTGTTAGCTCTCAGTGCTTGATTTGGTGGAGGGGATATGAACATGGAAGTTATAGGACTGATGAGAATTTAATGAATTAAGTTGCAGCAAGGGAGTTATGGGTATGTTCCTGACAAGTGGGGTGCTATGCAAGCACAAGTATTGTTTCCCTCTTTCAGTAGCCTTTGGTGGGAAAACCAGACTAGAGGATAAAACTCTAAGTTGAAGAACACTGTAATTATGAAAAGGTAAGAAATGGTAGTTACTCCTTCCTGATACTTTGACAAGTAGCTAATGGGGATGGATTGTTGACTACAACTTAGTATTCAGAGGGGGAAGATCAGAGTAAAATCTGAGGATTTAAGTTAAGTCCAAAGGCTGGGATGGTGTTTGTACGTATACACGTAAGCATGTATGTATGTGTGCATGTAGTCAAACAGAAAAGCTCCAATTTGAATATTTAGTCATTTCCAAGAAGCATCCAGAGATGAAAAGAGGCCAGATGTATAGAAGAGGCTCCTTAAAATGGAATGGGATGGGTACTTTGATGCATTTTGTAAGTATAAGAAAAAAGTTTAAGCATTAGTATGCCTACACAGTATACTTATACAGTGTAAGTATAAGAAAAAAGAACAAGGGATTTTAAATTTCTCCAGCTTTTCCACTTTTGTTCCCTATGGTTGCTGATACTACACCCTGCGGAACTGCATTTTTATGATCTCCTGGTATTACCATTGGTAGACAAGGGTGGAGAAGCAGGGGAATTTTGCCTATATGAACACTTGTTCTGGCTCATTTTTAATACTCAGAATGGCACTCAAGATGTTAGTTCTCCAAGAGGAGAAAACTCTGTTTTGGGGAAAGCTATGCATCCCCCGTAACTTGGTATCTTCAATTTTCTGTCCTTTATGGGAGATACAATTAAGTTTGGGAACTTTTCTCTTTGATAAGTAGGGATGTGATTATTTCACTTTTGGCAAAGTGCTTGGGGATTATCCAGGTGGAGCTGCTATTTAAGGGCCAGGTATTAGGGTTTAGCCTTTTAAAAATGAAAATATCCGCAAATGAGCTTTACTTGTGTTTCTCTTACAGTCCTTGGTATAGGAATTGCCAGTGGTGGAAATATGGGCTCAGAGGTTTCTGGGTATGGGCCAGAAACCATGGGTAGCAGAGTCTCCAGTCAAGGGCTTGGCCAACAAAGCTGCTATATACCTTTTTTCATTGTTAGCCCTCTCTTTGGTGCCTAGACTGAAGCCTGTATTCCTAGGTTTGTATTGGAATTAGGGCTCCCCCAGCATCCTACCTGCCTGTCACATGCCGAGTTTCCTGAGGGTTTTTGTATTGGGAGACCCTCTGACCTTAGGGAATCAGGAATTTGAGAAGACCCTTGGTTGTGTGGCTACCTACATGCCATTATGAACTACATGGAGTTAGTCTTAACTAGTCAGCTCTCAAGTTCTTTGTAAATTATATTTCATCTGTCTATTTTTAAAAAGGGATCTTGCTGGACATCATTCTTGTCACTTTCCATTCTATCTTTACACTTCAGCTCCTGGAGTTTTCCCAGCTAGAGACAGGGACTCCCTCCCTTTCTTGGGAGGGGTTCAAGAGCTCACCCTACTCCAGGGTTAAGGCAGATTTGCTGTTGTTGCCGTTGCTGCTTTCTTTTCAAAGTACCGCAGGTCACATGATGACTTCCAGGCCCAGATGGGGAGATGATGTGGATAAAAGTATTTAGCAAGAGATCAAAAACTGGGCTGCACTTCTAAATGGCTTCCCTTTTAGAAAAAGCACATTAGCCTCTCACCCAGATGCGGTTGTGGGTAACTGTCAATACGGCACACAGGTGGCACAGTTATCTGGCCATTTACTGCCTGATGCCTTGGCGACTGCTGCCAGCCCTTCAGAAATAGGAAATGACTAATGATGTGGTGGAAATTATGAACCAGGATTAATAAAACTTGAAAAGGAACAGCCTTCAGTTTTTGATCCCCCTTAGAGGAAGTTAAGTCTGAGCCCTAGATTCTTTTCCCTGAGGTGTTCTTCTGATTTCTTCTGATTACTTGGCTGTAGTGGGAGTCTAGGCTAGAGCTGGGAACAATGAGCCAGATGGTGCAGGAAGCAAAGCACTGCTCCCCATCACTGAAGGTCCAGACACATGCACGGCTCTGCACCCCATCTGTGAAGAGTTCAGTTAAAGCAGCCGCAGAATCAAGCACAGAATAAAGATTTAATTTTTAAGCATTGAAATTTTGTGCCTGCTCACGAAGAACATTCTGGAAGAAACTTCATTCACTACCTGAGTGATTTCTATACTTTGTCATTAAAGATAGTTGTGGGAGTCTGACAAGGTTTCAGGGATTTGACATTTTTCTTTTTAGTTTGGGAATCAGAATGCCTTTTCCTTATGACCCATGGTCAGGCGTTGTCAGCAATACTCTAGGCCTGTGTTCTATCCCTCTTCCTTCTTCCCCTCACATTCTCAGGCTCCTCTGTTCCACGTGGGAAAATGCCAAGTAGGCAAAGGGAGAAGTGTACACGTTTTGTTTTATAGATGATGAAGTAGGTTAAGCTGGTGTGAGGTATAGTGAAAAGAAAACCAAACTCTGGATAAGGAGACCTCAGCTGTAAGCCCCTTTTGGTTGCATGACCTCTGGGAAGCCCCTTCAAGCTCTCTGAGCCCAAAGGTGTCACTTTTATGATGATGGGTCTTAACCAGGTATCTGCTAAGGTCTCCTGCCGCTCTCATTAAAACACATCTGTGTGTGCTCTTCTGCTCTGAACCAGTCTGAGTTCCCTTGTCTGAAAATACTGCAGTTTTCCCAAGAGCCTACCCTCTCAGCACCCCATGAGGAGCATCATGGGCAGGGCTGAGGGTAGGGCTCAAACACGACCATTTGCTGCAACAGAGTGTTAACACTTGGGTGATTCCTGTAATAGAAAGTTAATATTGCTGCAGGTCAGCTGGTTAATAAGAAAACCCCCAGAGGGGGCTTCCCTGGTGGCGCAGTGGTTGAGAGTCCGCCTGCCGATGCGGGGGACACGGGTTCGTGCCCCGGCCTGGGAGGATCCCACATGCTGCGGAGCGGCTGGGTCCGTGAGCCATGGCCGCTGAGCCTGCGCGTCCGGAGCCTGTGCTCCACAACGGGAGAGGCCACAACAGTGAGAGGCCCGTGTACCACAAAAAAAAAAAAAGAAAAAGAAAACCCCCAGAAAATATTTCTAAGACCTCTAAAGTCAAAATATCTCTAGAATTTGCTCATTAAGGCCAACTGGGCCACAAAAAAATCAAGCTAAACTGGCCACCAAAAGTTTTTGGTGAATCAAAGCATCCTTAAATCTCAAGCTATGTCAGGGTTGCCAGGATGTCTCTTGTGGCTTGGCAGGATATTGGGCAAATGTGGTGAACCTGAGTGCATGTGGATGAGAAAGTATGTGTGTGTGTGCGTGCGTGTTTGTGTGCCTGACAAATAAGAGAGAGACTTAGTAAAGAAGGTGCTGGTTTATAGCAAATTCGTGTGAGAACTGGGAACTAAGGAATGAAGCTAAAAAGAGAAAAATAGCCTATGATCTTGCTTTATCCACCCAGCATCTCCTTCTGACCTGCTTAAGGTTTTATGAACTCCTTAATGCTAATAACAATAACTAACATTTCTTGAGTACTTACTACGTGCCAGGCAATCTTATAATGAGGTACTTAATTTCTTTATGTCTCAGTTTCCCCATCTGTAAAATGGGAATAACCATAGAACCTACCTCCTCTGGTTGTTGTAAGGATCAAATGGGTTAATATGGGTAAGAGGCTTACAGTTGTTAACAAAGACTAATGAGTTATAATAGGGAAAGTGTCAAAACAGAGCCTGGTGCATAGTATGTGCTCAGTAAGTGGTAACTTATTATCTCCATTTATGCACAGGGAAGTGGAAGCTTAGAGGGGTTAAGTAACTTCCCTGAAGTCCACAGCTGGAGGGAGTTGAACTCAGCGGCCTGACTCTGGAGGTTGACCCTCCATGTTCCTATTCTGGCCTTCATCAGCAATACTGGCCCTTGTTGCTAAACTTTGTCAAGTTAATGCTAGCTGGATCTTTGAGGGCCTTTGGAAAACAAGTTCCTTTAGAACCTGGTCCTCTAGGAGGATGAATTAAAAATACTTTCTCACACTCTATTGCTATCTCAAGGCCTTTTCTCTGGTGCCACCCTAGACTGCACTGAACCTGTGGCAGTTGTCCATCTCCAGGTCCTTGGGCCTGGTGTGAGAGAAGGGCTATATGTTTAAAATAAAACCTTAAGCTTCTTCTGGCTCTTGCTCCCAACTTCACATTCCTGTCAGTCAGCTTTGTGCAATAATGAAAACAAACGCTTTTAAGCAGATTTAATGGATATACAGTAGTTAAAATAAAGAGTATATTTTCCTCTTGCCTTATCTTAGTGATGCCATTACAAAATCAGAAGGTTAAAAAAAAAGTGGAACAAGAGGTGAGTACCCAGATGTCAGTGAAAATACATTTCTTCGAACACATGCTTTATTTTGTTCTCTAATGGCTGAGTCTTTGCATTAGAAAGGCAAATGGATAGACCTGTAAGAGTTTTCTCAAATTGAAGACCTCCCTCCCTGGTTCCTGGGAAACTGCTGGCCATGAGGCTAGTGCTTCCTGCATTGATCAAGGCAATGAGAGATGGGAAAAGAGCAAGGGCAGATCTTTAAGCTTCCCTCATACTGTATGTCAGCTTACAAATGGTGGATGTTGCTGGGAGGGAAGATGGGGTCTCATGTAGCTGCTCAGAAGGGGAGTCCAGGCACCCTTCCCGGGCTGAGGGGGCACCATGCCTAAGGTGGGGGCCAAGTGGGGGTGAGGTGCCGAACAGCAGGGAAATTACACTGTGGTCAGTCTCTCCTTTTCTCCCTCTTCTCGTCTCTCCAGGAAGTCTTGAGAAATTTTACTCAGGGGAAACAGGATCAAGTGGGCTCTGAGGACAGCCTTGAAAGAGAAAGGATACACAGGATGGAAGAGAGAGCTCAGATGGCCAGTCGTTGCTAGACAGCCAGATCTTTGCCTTACGCTACGCTGTGTGCACACAAACCACAGGTCTTCTTCAAGACCTCCTGGCAGTGCTTGCCGCCTCTAGTTCTCTGATGCCTGCCAAGAATTCTGATTTCCTCAGTAGCCCCAAATCCAGCTCTGGGCACAACTGGCTCACTTGCTGAACCTTCTGCCCAGTTCTGTGCTGAGGCCGTGTGCTACTCTGGCTCTGCCCTTGGGTGCCTGTCCGTCCTGCACTTGGTTCTGGAATCCTGCTTCAGCATTTAGCTAAAAGGCCAGCCAGCAGGTTTGTGGAGCTGGACCTGCAGTGGCCCTGGTCTGCTGCTTTGCAGAGGTTCGCTTTTTTCCTGTTTGCCATCCCGGAGACATCCATGGTTGTCTCCAGGATGGCACTTGAAGGAGCCCAACAGGCCATTACAGTCACACAGGCAAACAAAGATCTTTTAAGAGAACAATTGTCGTTTGTTTCCCAGTTGGCATTTCTGGAGATTTAGCAGGATAATCTTGGATGTACGTCAGCAAGCATGAGCAGGAATCATCTTAATCCTTAACAAGGCATACAAATGAATTGGGAACTCGTGAAAAGTGTACAAAGACTTTCTCTTTCTCCTCCTGAGTTCCAGCTGTATGGGTGTTGGGGGAGGGGCACTTTTCCTTTGATGGAGCTATACCTGCTGCAGAGAGGGGGGTTCCGCTTTAGGGATGTTCTGGCCAAATGTACATGCCCTTTTCCTGAAGAGAGCCTCTGTCCCAACCCCCTGTCACATGCACATCCCCTGAGGTCTTAGCTGGAAAGCATAGCTTAGACTCTTCCAGCTCTTCTTGTAAAGTCCTGACTGGAGTTAGCCTCAAAGAAGTGACTCCTGGATTCCTGATCCCGTTTGGTTTTACAGAGACAGAAACATCCCCAAACCCAACAACAACAACAGCAACAACACCCCACAAAAACCTCTACAAGTAGCAAGACACCTTCAGCTTTTTCTTCCAAAAGGAAAGAGAATAGTAAGGGTGTTCAAGAGTGTCCTCTCCAGAGTTCCTCCCTTTTCCAGCACCACCAGCACCTTCCAGTTGAGTCAGACCTGTCTGTGGAGAGCCCAGTTGGTGGGGGGAGTGAGTATCTATTACCTCGTCCACCCCCAGAGTGAGACTCCACCGTGCCCGTGATGCCAACAGATCCTTCCTTGAGGAGGTTGGGCCAGAGAAGAACGGAGTATGTGGAGCCAGCATTTTTCTCTCAATAGTGCAAGAGTTGTTGGGAACCTTTCCTTTTCTTATTTGTTATATGATACACTGTGCTTGTTGTGGTTATTGTTAGACTCAGTTTCCCTAATTTTATCCAAGTGGAAAATTTCTATCAAATTTGCATTCTCCAGGGGTTTTTTTCCTCCCCATATTTAGGCAAATTATTTTATCAAATAAAAGGAAAACTTTTGTTTAAGTGACACTTGCCTCTAAGCAGTTATCCTTTGATGACTTGCTTTTTTTCTTTTGTTTTCAAAGAATTAAATGGACATTAAATCTGAACATTTATGTGATTACCAAAACCTGGGATATAATCATTTTTTAATTCTTAGATTTGAAATCACCTTAGGTTTCATTATGCATTCTGTGGACCCCTAACCCATGCACTCCCTCAGGTGGCAAACCTGTGGTATTTTCTGTGGATGAGGTAAAGACCCTAGAGTCCTTGTTTTGTAATTCTTCCTCTGTGCTATTGTTGAGTGGAAAGTGAGAAACTCTGTAAACTGCACTTCCTTCTACATGTCCCTCTAACTCTTCTCAACTCCTAGTACAACTCCTACTACTCCTAACACTAGTTGAAAAAAGTTAATGAATTAACAACTTTTTTTCTAAAGCTTCATTTAATCACCAGTTATAACTTTGAGACTTAGCAAACTTCTATTGTAATTGTTTCCAATTAGCTATAATAACTTATCTAATTTTTTACTGCATCTTCTAACATCTAACCAGAATCACATAAAATATTAGAATTGAAAGGCACTAACATCTAGTCCTAGGATGTCAAACGCGTTTCAACTTGTTAACTCCAATCTTTTGGTCAGGGCTGTCTGTCTAAAGTGCTATCTGAGGATGACTCTGAGGCCAGGTCTGGGCTTGGTAGGAAAGGTCTCTGTGAGGAGTTAAGACAATAGTCAATAATGCCTAAAACATATAAATCAAGAAATATTAGCATAAGCCTTTCATTTAGAAATATGGAATTGAACATCCATTTTATAGCCATGATGTAATAACAGGGATCAGATTTATCCTCCTGCTAACACAAAAAAACAGACACAGTATATGAAAAAATATGTTTCAGAACACTGGGAATCAGGCAGAGAAGGACAGTGATCTGTGAGAAACAGGAATCAAATGAGATGAGTCCTGCCTATGGTTGCCCCACCTTACTGACTTGAGAGGGTTGTGAGGTCATGGTGTGGGGAGGGGGAACCCAAGTGGAGCCTGGTGGACTCCCTGAGTTGAGAAAATGTTGCTGGGGAGGGAGAGTAACTTCTCCAGAATTCTCAGGACAAGGTACTACAGAGAAGAAAGCAGCACAGAAAGAGAGCTCCAGAGATCTGCAGAGGGTCCGCCTTGACTCTTCATCTTGGCACTGATGAGAATTTTCATGTGAGAAAACTAATCAAGTTTGGGGATAGAACCATCGGAATGGATTAGAGGGAGCCATATTCAGAGCCCATGCAGGGCCAGGAGTAGTTCCTGTTTCCACCAGCCAAGGTGGGGAACCTCATAATTCACAGAACATGAGGTAGACGATTCAGAAGTGTTTTGCCTTCGTAGCAGAGAAACCATTAGCTCTAGACCAAATATTGCTCCTAACAAAGCTTAAAAGCAAGACCTGAAAAGATTAAATTGTTTTCGGGTATGAAACTTAACCATAGTCCAGAACAAAACTTAAGAATATTATAGGAATATAAAAATATCCAGCAATGCAATATTCACAAAATTTGGAATCCATTTAGAAATTACCAGGCATGCAAAGAAATGAGAAAATGTGACCCATAATGAAGAGAAAAGTGAGTAAAAACCAGTCCAGAAATGACACAGATGATCTAATTCGTAGACCAGAATATGAAAATAGTTATTATAACTGGATTCCCTTTGTTCAAGAAGCTAGAGGGAAAATTGAGCATGTTAGACAAATGTAAGATACAGAAGACTGAAATTGAACTTCCAAAGATGAAAACTATAAAGTCTGAGATGATGAATGCACTGGATAGGATAAACAGAAGTTTAAACATTACAGAATAAAAAATTAGTGAACCTGAAGACATAGAGATCAAACTATCCAAAATGAAACACAGAGAAAACAGACTAAAAAAAAAAAAACCCAAATGAACAGTGTGTCTGCTAGCTGTGGAAAACCTCAAGCAAGCTTGTGTAAGTGTAATTATAGTCTCTGAAGGTGGGGGAAAAATATGTGAAGATATAATGGCCAAAATGTTTCCAGTTTGGTTGAAAACTATAAACTCACAGCTCCAAGAAGCTCAATAAACCCCAAGCACAAAAAAACATGAAAAAAACTGTAGCAAGGCACAGCATAATCAAATTATGTAAAACCTGTGATTAAGAGAAAATTTTAGAAATAAGGAGTAAAGTACTAGAAGAAACAACTAAAATAGTAAACAGCGGTTGTCTGTGGAGAGTGGGACTGGGGTACATGGAGGGGGAGAGTGGAGAGTGCTGATATTCTTCATTATAAACCTGTTAATACTATTAGCTTAGTTTTAAAAATATGTGCACACATTATTTGTGAAAATAAAAATCAGTAACAGTGGACAAGCAAGCAAAACACTCCTGTCATTGAAATTCTACCAACAAGAGTCAAACTGAAAGACAGAGATGCAGCCAAAAGGCCTGGTCGTCAACCACGAGCATTACTACTGCAGAACAGGGTACAAATGGATTAGGGATTTTCATCAGCTGTTTGAGGAGTGAGCAGTATGAACTTCGCACTTGTGCTTTTTGATGGACATCTTTTAGCACTGTCACAACTCATTTTCCCTTCTATTGCCCTTTTACAGGACTGTGGGGGAGTGAAGAGTGGAGAAGAGGCCAAGCATGGCATCAAGGAGAAGTTTGAGGCCCTGTCCTGGCAATGATTTCAGGACCATTGTTTCTGAATAGAGGTTATAGAAGTAGTAAGCAACAGAGTCATCATCACTGTTTTCTTCATATCTTTTGTCTGGATAGTGTCAGTAGTGTCTAAGTGTACTCTTTGGCTAGAGACTTGCCCTCCTACAGTCCATCCTCCCAAGTGATCTTTCTGAAGTGAATCTGATTGTGTCACTCCCCTGCTTAAGACCCATTATCTTTGGAACAGGTCTGTACTGGCTGATCAGCCTTGTTGCTTATCTCCCATCCCTTCCCACTGGACTCTTTGATCCAAACTTACTGAGCTATTTTCGTACTCTAATTGTGTGTGTGTGTGTATCTCTATGCGGCTATTCATCCATCCATCCATCCATATTTTGAGGCAGAGTCACATTCTCTTCTATCCCATGGACTACTGATTCTCAAGGGAAAACTATATCCAAGCTCCACAAAGTATTCAGTGGATGGGTGGAGTGAAATGTGGAATCTTAGCTATTTGGGTTGCTTCCCAGTCAACCTCGTCATACTAGTTATCTATTTCTGTGTAACAAACAAGTTACCGTAAACTTCAGCAGCTTCAAACAACAGCCATTTATTATCCCATAGTTCCTGTAGATCGGAAGTCCAGGCATGGCTTAGCTGGGTTCTCTGCTTAGGATCTCACAAGGCTAAAATCAAGATGTCAACCAGGCTGTGTTCTTATCTGGGGACTTGACTGGGGACGAATCTGCTTCCAAGCTCATTCAGTTTGTTTGCGGTATTCATTTCCTTGCAGCTGTATAGTTGAGGTCCCTGTTTTCTTGCTACCTGTTGGCCAAGGAGCACTTTCAACTCCTAGAGGCTGCCCTCAGGTCCTTGCCATGTGGCCCTATCACAAATCCTCTCACCACATGGGAGCTTACTTCTTCCAAGCCAGAAACAGGATCTTTCTTGCTTGTGTTGTCCAACTCTAGACCCTCCTTTAAAGGGCTCACCTGATTAGTTTAGGTTCACTCCCACTCTAGGTGATCTCCTTTTATTAACTTAAAGTCAACTGATCTGGAATCTTAATTACATCTGAAAATTTCTTTACCTTTGCCATATAGCATAATATAATCATGGAAGTGATATCCCATCATCTTTGCCATATTCTATTGATTAGTTCCATGTGCTTTCAGAAGAGGGAATTATACAAGGAAGTGAGTCATTGGAGTGCCTACCACACCCCTTCACACTGGTTTGTGCAGTGCTTATCTCCCTGCCCTTGTTGGCCACTTGGACAGCAGAGCTTTTGTGAAGATGAATGAATGAGAGGGTGAGAGATTCTAAGCTCTTTGGAAATAGAAGCCATACAGCAATGTGGTAAATATTACAAAGTAGCCTCATGGTTACCTTGCTTGTACTAAAGTCCTGAGTAGATTGAGAAGATTTCTGCCTCTCTACAGGTAGTTGTGTAGATGTTGCTGCCTATGGGTAAGAGGAGATCTTGAGATACAGCGTTGGAGATCAAAACTCTTTATCTAGTTGAAGTAACTAATTCTCATTGACTGCTTACTACTTTTGAAAGCTTTTCAGGAATCTTGGGGAAAATCCCTAATTTTAAAAGACACCATTGTTCAAATGTAGGCTGTCTGAATTTCTGCTCTAGTTCACAAGTCTCCTTGAAGTTTTCTCTAGGTCCACATTGAGAGGAGCCTCTTACTAAGCCCCACGAAGTGTGTGCTTGTGTGTATATGTAGAGCGAGAGTGGGGATGAGAGGAGAGAGAGGGCTTGCTTTCCTCAGCAACAGATTCTATTCTCTATTACTTCAGGGTTTTAAGAGAGAGGACCCTAAACCCACGCACATATGGTCACCTTATCTTTGACAAAGGAGGCAGAAATGTACAGTGGAGAAAGGACAGCCTATTCAATAAGTGGAGCTGGGAAAACTGGACAGCTACATGTAAAAGTATGAGATTAGATCACTCCCTAACACCATACACAAAAATAAGCTCAAAATGGATTAAAGACCTAAATGTAAGGCCAGAAACTATCAAACTCTTAGAGGAAAACATAGGCAGAACACTCTATGACATAAATCACAGCAAGATCCTTTTTGACCCACCTCCTAGAGAAATGGAAATAAAAACAAAAGTAAACAAATGGGACCTAATGAAACTTAAAAGCTTTTGCGCAGCAAAGGAAACCATAAAGAAGACCAAAAGACAACCCTCAGAATGGGAGAAAATATTTGCAAATGAAGCAACTGACAAAGGATTAATCTCCAAAATTTATAAGCAGCTCATGCAGCTTAATAACAAAAGAACAAACAACCCAATCCAAAAATGGGCAGAAGACCTAAATAGACATTTCTCCAAAGAAGATATACAGAGTGCCAACAAACACATGAAAGAATGCTCAACATCACTAATCATTAGAGAAATGCAAATCAAAACTACAATGAGATATCATCTCACACCAGTCAGAATGGCCATCATCAAAAAATCTAGAAACAATAAATGCTGGAGAGGGTGTGGAGAAAAGGGAACCCTCTTACACTGTTGGTGGGAATGTAAATTGATACAGCCACTGTGGAGAACAGTATGGAGGTTCCTTAAAAAGCTACAAATAGAACTACCATATGACCCAGCAATCCCACTACTGGGCATATACCCTGAGAAAACCATAATTCAAAAAGAGTCATGTACCAAAATGTTCATTGCAGCTCTATTTACAATAGCCCAGAGATGGAAACAACCTAAGTGTCCATCATCGGATGAATGGATAAAGAAGATGTGGCACATATATACAATGGAATATTACTCAGCCATAAAAAGAGACGAAATTGAGCTATTTGTAATGAGGTGGATAGACCTAGAGTCTGTCATACAGAGTGAAGTAAGTCAGAAAGAGAGAGACAAATACCGTATGCTAACACATATATATGGAATTTAAGAAAAAAAAAATGTCATGAAAAACCTAGGGGTGAAACAGGAATAAAGACACAGACTTACTAGAGAATGGACTTGAGGCTATGGGGAGGGGGAAGGGTAAACGGTGACAAAGCAATAAAGAGGCATGGACATGTATACACTACCAAACGTAAGGTAGATAGCTGGTGGGAAGCAGCCGCATAGCACAGGGAGATCAGCTCGGTGCTTTGTGACCGCCTGGAGGGGTGGGATAGGGAGGGTGGGAGGGAGGGTGACGCAAGCAGGAAGAGATATGGGAACATATGTATATATATAACTGATTCATTTTGTTGTGAAGCTGAAACTAACATACCATTGTAAAGCAATTATGCTCCAATAAAGATGTTTAAAAAAAAAATAAATTAAAAAAAATAAAAATAAATAAATAAAAAAAAATAAAATATTAAAAAATTAAAAAAAAAAAAAAAAAAGAGAGAGGACCCTGATGGAGAGAAAGAAACATGTAAAGAAATTACTTAAAATGAAGTATAGATTTGTCAGTACAACTTCAAAAAAATACCAAGGACTTGGTTTTTTCTTCTACTCCCTACCTCTAGGTATTTCTTTATACAAGAACTTCTGGGGTTTTATATTCCAAGATTGCCTCCAGATGGTTTGAAGTGTTCTCTCTCAGCCATTTCCTAGTGGCATTTCTTTTCTTACCTGGGGAGAGGTACCACAGAGATCAATGCCAGAGGGCATTATTGAAAACATTGACCCAGAAGGCACACTCCAGGCCACTGGAAGCATCTGCTTCACAAATGTCAGGCTGGGGGACATCACCAGATGTTAGTGTTGAAATACCGTTTAGAAGACAAACATTGACTCCAGGGGCCAAAGGTCACCTAAACAAAGAGCCAGACCGGCAATGAGGCTCAAAGTGAGGGTACAAAAACTAGATTCATGTGGCCATGACTCTTTCTGTGTTCTAGCTCACAGCTCATCAGACTTGCCAGGAGCGTAGAAACTTTCTGCGTTGTTTTGTGAGGCTTGGATTATGAGTCCTATCTGGTATAATATTGGCTGGGAGGAGAGACAGGGGATAGGGTAGGCACAAATTTAACATGCAGATAGATATGAAAATAGTTTCTTTTTCATGTGGGATCTGGGGGGTGGGCGTCCATGATGCATGATTTAAAAACCACTACACTAGAGGATTTTTAGGGTGTCTCACCCGTGCCATAGGGTTAAACGAGGTCATTCCTTTTCTTTGTGTTGAGGAGGATTCTCAAATAGCCTTTCTGAGATAGAAAGAATGAGCCTTCCTTTGCCCTTTTCATCTACTGCTCTTGTCCATATTCTTAGTTCTATCCAATTTGGAGGCCAGGGGATTATGAGCAGGTAGGCAGAATATGTTTCTCACTGATCCGTCTTTTTATTCTGCTCCAGTCACACATTCTTTTATGCTTATGCGTTTGAGACATGTTCAAAAATCATAACACCATGTAATAGTTATCTTGTTGGATTCAGATTAAGAGTGGGAGTTGGGTCAAAATGGAGACTAGGTTAGAAAGAGAAGAATGAAGAAAGGACTGGCTTCCTCCTTCTTCAACTAAATACATTAAGACAGTATGAGAAACCAACAAGATTCTAGCTTGACTATGAAATACCTTGACCACCATGCTAGGAATTTGGAGGCTTTTATTCATAACATCCCCCAATACATTATTATACCAGGAACAGTGAAGATCAATCAAACTATCGCAATTCAAGCATTCTGTTCTGTATCTGGGCAACATCCTCCCCCAAAACAATCTTTGATGTAGAGCAGATTTGTAGAGAATTATAAAAAAAAATTACTCACCCGTTAAATATTTTTCACAGACCTGAAAGGAGTATGAGGTGGTCAAATCAATAAGGTTGGCGTTCTTCTTTTTCACTCATCTGGCGCACATTGTTTCTTAGCCCAGGTGAGAAGACTCGTAAGAGTGATGACAGTATCTTTGAAATGTTTTTCATTTCAATAGAATGTCTTTTTGAAGAATTTTGGACTTTCAGTCTTTTTTTTTTTTTTTTCTTTTTTACTTGAGAGAAAGCTGAAGGCTTTAACAGTTGTTTAACCTTCTAGGCACATAGTAACAAGCCAGCGAAAGAGCTCAAAGAGCTGAGACCAAGACTCCTCACGTTTCGACTGACTGACTTCATCAGAAGAGAAAAGTTAGAGTTGGGCTGCTCTGTTCTGGGACTTTAAAGATGAGGCTGATTGAGTATCAGTGACTCCAGTCACCTTTGGGATGACTAGTGGGTACTGGAGAAAGAGCAAGAACTGTTTACCACGCAGGCTACAGAGCTGGCATCTGTGGGCCATCAGGCATGCAAGGCCTGCAAGATCACTACTTCAAAACACAGAACTGCCTCTTTAAATGAATGAGTTGTTCTCCTGGAGGCCCAATTCTCTGCTTTCAGCCAGAGAATTTACCTGGACAGCATCCATTCACCCGCTTCTGGAAAAAATACTCTGAGTTTTCGTGGGAAGCTGCCCCTCCTCCACTGTCAGACCATATTACTTGGGTAAAACTAGACTCCACTTCATGCTCCAGGGTTGGCCACCCCAGGAGATTACGTTCTTCTAGCCAGTGTGACTGGCTGAAGATGCGCATGGGACTCAATTATTGTGAAGGAGACTCAGTTCTTGGAAACAGTTGGAAAAAGAGAAACTTTCCGTAGAGGGTTGTTGAGAGGATAGAAAAATGGCCTGGAGCTCCTGGCTTCTGTCTTGACACTGTAGTGGGGGATCTTGCCAGAGAATGGAGCCAGCATAGAGGAAGGCTGAGTCAAGGCACAAAGAGGCAGCTTCATGAAAAATTGTTTGAGCACCTGGATCTACCCATGGCTGAGGCCAGAATATCCTTCGACTTTTGTTTTAATGAGCCAATAACTCCCCATCTATGTTTAAGGTAGTTTGAGTTGTTTTCATTTACTTGCAGCAAAGAGAGCCTTGAATAACACATGTCCAAGCAGGGAGGAGAAATGAGATACCCTTTTACTCTTTCCTATGTTTTCAAATATATTAATCTATTTTATTTTTAAGGAAATCCTTTACCTCCCTTAATAAAGCCAAACCCAGATTGTCTAAAATTATCATTGGGGAAAGGTCTTCACATTGGGAGGGAACTTTGATCCCCAAGATTCACCTTCCCTTTGGAGATTTCTTGCTCACCCTACTGCTACAATCCACATAAAAACCTTTCTCTTCTCTTAATAAACATATGTCCAGGTTCTGCAAGATTGGCAATGGGGGGAGAATTTCCCTGTTGGAGGAACCAGCTGGACCTCATAGCCTCAATGCCTGTTCCCCTGATGTTTGTCTTTCATTGATATTATTAAAACAGTCAGCATGTTTCCTCACAGGCTTATGTTGAGCAGATGAGGAAAATGGGCCACCCCCGCCTCTTGCTTCCCCTGACCTGCCTCATCCTCACCCAGGATTTATATATACAGTTGCACAACCTCTCTCCTCTGACCATAATGAAGCCAGGGCAGACAGAAGGAGCAATTGTTGCAACGACACACTCCAAGCTGCCTTGCTTCCTCTCCTCTCTCCTCTCCTCTCTCCTCCCCTCCCGTCCCCTCCCCTCCCCTCCCCTCCTGTTAGGAAACCTGTCTCTTCAACTTCTTATTTGAGATTTATGTGCTCAGTTTGACCTTGAAAACTTCTTAGTGATTAAAGTATATAGAGTTGACATTTTTTTTTCCAACAAAGGTTTGGAAACATATTCCACCACTGCTTCATTTTTCTTATAGAGTCCCTGAGCACTGCATTTTTTTAAAATTAATTACTTTATTTAATTTTGGCTGTGTTGGGTCTTTGTTGCTGCATGTAGGCTTTCTCTGGTTGCAGCGAGCGGGGGCTACTCTTCGTTGTGGTGCGCGGGCTTCTCATTGTGGTGGCTTCTCTTGTTGCGGAGCATGGGCTCTAGGTGCGTGGACTTCAGTAGTTGTGGCATGTGGGCTCAGTAATTTTGGCTCATGGGCTCTAGAACGCAGGCTCAGTAGTTGTGGCACACCAACTTTGTTGCTCTGTGGCATGTGGGATCTTCCTGGACCAGGGATCGAACCTGTATCCCCTGCATTGGCAGGCGGATTCTTAACCACTGTGCCACCAGGGAAGTCCCCTGAGCACTGTATTGCTCCATAAAATAGACTGATTACAACAGATTCTTAATGAGATGCCATTCTCTGTGTTGAGTTGCATGTAAGCTTCTATGTGATATTGTCCATTTTGAAACAACTGGCCATGTCAGTACAGACGCTTCTGACAGTTCTAACACTGGTGTTCTAACACAGCCATGGAGCCTTTTACACAGAAGTTGCCTTTTCTACAGACTATTCTAGAATCAGAATTTCTGTGGTGAGCCCAGTTATGTGCACTTTGAAAAGGCTCTGAAGGTAGTTGTGGGGCACAACCAGGTTAAAAATCACTAGACCACATACTCAGGTCTTGAAGGATTCAGAGTCAAAATTATTTGAAGCTGGTTTTGAATTCATTAAATAAAATATAGTGTCTTGCTTTCAATTTCTACTTGTTTTGGTTGCCCATTGATGCATGACAAACAACCCCAGTGGCTTTAAACAATAGTGATTTATAATTTCTCAAGAGTCTACAGAATGTCTGGTAGTTCTGCTGTACAGGGTATCTATAGGGACGCTGCAGCAGGTGGAAGGTGCCGAAGGGCCTATGGCCATGGCTGGCGTTTCCTACTGGCCTCTAGCTGGGAGTTCAGTGTGGCCTGTGAACTAGGGTTCTTGAGTCTCTTCCATGTGGGCCTCTTCCCATGGTGGCTGGGTTCCCAGAAGGTGCATTCTAGTAGGATAAGAATAAATGTGCAGGGACTAATCAAGCTTCGCTAAAACTCATCACATGGCCAAGCCTAGAGTCAGTGTCAGATGGAATGACGCAGGGGCATGAATTCTGGAAGTTTGGTCATTAGGGGCACCGCATTTCAGCCTGCCACACCACCTTCCCATGACTTCATGGAAAGATTCTGATAGAACCTAGTAGAATGCCTTGCACATAGTAATTCTCAAAGGTGCTGAGTGAATTAACACACTTTTCCAGCTGTATAGTCCCTTTCCTCCCTTTTTAACTCTCTGATCCGATCAAAATGTGTGTGTGAATGCATATGTGGTGTGTATGTGTGTATTTATTTATATGTATATATTTTTATTGAGGTATAGTTGATTTGTATTAGTTTCATGTGAACAACATAGTGATTCAAAATTTTTATAGATTATACTTCATTTATACTTATTATAAAATATTGACTATATTCTCTGTGCTGTACAATATATCTTTATAACTTACTTATTTTATACATAGTAGTTTGTACCTCTTAGTTGCCTACCCCTCTCTTGGCCCTCCCCCTTCCTTCTCCAATTGGTAACCACTAGTTTGTTCTCTGTATCTGTGAGTCTGCTTCTTTTTTGTTATATTCACTAGTTTGTTGTATATTTTAGATTCCATATATAAGTGATATCATACAGTATTTGTCTGACATATTTCATTAAGCATAATACCCTCCAGGTCCATCAATGTTGTTGCAAATGGAAAATTTTCATTCTTTTTGCTGGCTGAGTAGTATTTCATTGTGTGTGTGTATGTATATGTATGTATGTATATATATGTGTGTGTGTGTATATCTCTGTGTGTGTGTGTATACACACACACACACACACACCTATCACATCTTCTTTATTCTTATTCAATTATCTGTTGATGGACACTTAGCTTGCTTCCATATCTTGGCTATTATAAATGCTGCTATGAACATTGGGGTGCATGTATCTTTTTGAATTAGTGTTTTCATTTTCTCCAGATATATACCCAGGAGTGGAATTGCTGGATCATATATATGGTAGTCCTATTTTTAGTTTTTTTGAGGAGACTCCATACTGTTTTCCACAGTGGCTGCACCAACTTGCATTCTTACCAACAGTGTACAGGGGTTTCCTTTTCTCCACATTCTCACCAACATTTATGATTTGTGGTCTTTTTGATGATAGTCATTCTTATAGGTGTGAGGTGATATCTCATTATAGTTTTGATTTGCATTTTTCTGATGATTAGTAGTGTTGAGCATCTTTTCATGTGCTTGTTGGCCATCTGTATGTCTTATTTGGAAAAGTGTCTATTCAGGTGTTCTGCCCATTTTAAAATTGGGTCTTTTTTTGATATTGAATTGTGTGGGCTGTTTATATGTTTTGGATATTACCCCATTATTGGCCATGTCATTTGCAAATAGGCTTGTCTTTTTGTTTTGTCAGTGGTTTCCTTTGCCATGCAAAAGTTTTTAAGTTTAGTTAGGTCCCATTTGTTTATTTTTGCTTTTATTTCCTTTGCTTTAGGAGACAGATCCAAAAAAATATTGCTACTATTTATGTCAGAGTGTTCTGCCTATGTTTTCTTCTAGGAGTTTAATGGTTTCCAGTCTTACATTTAGGGCTTTAATCCATTTTGACTTGATTTTTACATGTGGTGTGAGAAATTTTCCTAATTTTATTCTTTTGCAAGTATCTGTCTAGTTTTTTTCAGCACCACTTATTGCAGAGACTGTCTCTTCTCCATTGTATTTCCTTGCCTTCTTTGTCATAGATTAATTGACCATAAGTACATGGGTTTATTTCTGAGCTCTCTGTTCTATTCCATTGATCTATGTGTCTGTTTTTATGCCAGTACCATACTGTTTTGTTACTCTAGCTTTGTATGGATAGTATCATCTGAAGTCAGGGGGTGTGATTCCTCCTCTGTTCTTCTTTCCCAAGATTGTTTTGGCTATTTGGAGTCTCTTGTGATTCCATACAAATTTTAAAATTATTTGCTCTAGTTCTATGGAAAATACCCTTGGTATTTTGATAGGGATTGCATTGAATACTTAGATTGCCTTGGGTAGTATGATCATTAACAGTATTAATTCTTTCAATCCAAGAACATGGTATATCTTTCCATCTGTTTGTGTTGTCTTCAGTTTCTTTGATTAGTGTCATATAGTTTTCTGAGTACAGGTCTTCTACCTCCTTAGGTAGGTTTATTCCTAGGTATTTTATTCTTTTTGATGTGATGGTAAATGGGATTATTTCCTTAATTTGTTTCTGATAGTTTCTTGTTAGTGTATAGAAATGCAACAGATTTCTGTGTATTAATTTTGTATCCTGCAACTTTATCTAATTCATTGATGAGCTCTAGTAGTTTTCTGGTAGAGTCTTTAGGATTTTCTATGTATAGATCATGTTATCTGAAAACTGTGATACTTTTACTACTTCTTTCCCGATTTGAATTCTTTTATTACTTTTTCTTCTCTGATTGCTGTGTCTAGGACTTCCAAAAGCATGTTGAATAAAAGTGGTGAGAGTGGGCATCCTTGTCTTATTCCTGATCTTAGAGGAAATGCTTTCAGCTTTTCACCATTGAGTATGATGTTAGCTGTGAGTTTGTTATATATGACCTTTATTATGTTGAGGTATGTTCCCTTTGTGCCCACTTTCTGGAGAGTTTTTATCATAAATGGATGTTAAATTTTATGAAAAGCTTTTTCTGCATCTCTTGAGATGATCATATGGTTTTTATTCTTCAGTTTGTTAATGTGATATATCACATTGATTGATTTGCAGATATTGAACCATCCTTGTATCCCTGGGATAAATCCCACTTGATCATGGTGTATGATCCTTTTAATGTCTCATTATATTCGATTTGCTAACATTTTGCTGAGGAGTTTTGCATCTTTATTCATCAGTGATATTAGCCTACAATTTTCTTTTTTTGTGTGATATATTTATCTGTTTTGGGTATCAGGGTGATGCTGGCCCCATAGAATGAGTTCAGAAGTGTTGCTTCCTCTGCAATTTTGGGGACTAGTTTAAGAAGGAAAGGTATTAACTCTCCTCTTTTAGGTAGAACTCACCTGTGAAGCCATCTGATCCTGGACTTTTGTTGGTTGGGAGTTTTTTTTTTTTTCTATTACTGATTTAACTTCATTACTGGTAATTGGTCTGTCCATATTCTCTATTTCTTCCTGTTTCAGTCTTGGGAAGTTGTACATTTCTTGGAATTTGTTCATTTCTTCTAGGTTGTCCATTTTATTGCCATAGAGTTGTAGTAGTAGTAGTAATAGTAATAGTAACAGTAATAGTAATCTCTTATGATCCATTGTATTTCTGTGGTGTCAGTTGTAACTTCTCATTTTTCATTTCTGATTTTATTGATTTGGGCCCTCTTTATTTCTTGATGAGTGTGGCTAAAGGTTTATCAATTTTGTTTATCTTTTCAAAGAACCAGCTCTTAGTTTCATTGATCTTTTCTATTGTTTGTTTTTTTTAGTCTTTGTTTCATTTATTTCTGCTCTGATCTTTATGATTTCTTTCCTTCTACTATCTTTGGCTTTTTCTTGTTTTTCTTTTTTTAGTTTTTTTAGGTGTAAGGTTAGTTTGTTTCTTTGAGACTTTTCTTGTTTACTGAGGTAAGCTTGTATTGCTCTAGACTTTTCTCTTAGAACTGCTTTTGCTGCATCCCATAGGTTTTGGATCATTGTGTTTTTGTTTTCATTTGTCTCCAGTTATTTTCTGATTTCTTCTTTGATTTCTTCAGTGGTCCATTGGTTGTTTAGTAGTATATTAGCCTCTATGTGTTTTTGTTTTTTGCAGTTTTCTTCTTGTAGTTGATTTCTAATCTCATAGCATTATAGTCAGAAAAGATGCTTGATATGATTTCAGTTTTCTTAAATTTAATGAAGCTTGTTTTGTGGCCTAGCATGTGATCTATTGTGGGGAATGTTCCATATGCACTTGAAAAAATGTGTATTCTGCTTTCAGGTGGAATGTTCTATATATCTATACATATCTATGAAATTCATCTGGTCTGATGTGTCATATAAGGCCAATGTTGTCTTATTGATTTTCTGTCTGGATGATCTGTCCATTGATGTAAGTAGGGTGTTAAAGTCCCCTACTATTATTGTGTTACTGTCAGTTTCTCCCTTTGTGTCTGTTAATATTTTCTTTTTGTATTTAGGTGGTCTTAGGTTGGGTGCATATATATTTACAACTTCTTCTTGGATTGATCCCTTGATCATTATGCAGTGCCCTTCTTTGTCTCTTATAACAGTCATTGTTGTAAAGCCTATTTTGTCTGATATAAGTATTGCTACCCCAGCTTTATTTTTATTTCCATTTGCATGGAATACCTTTTTCTATCCCCTCACTTTCAGTGTGTGTGTCTTTAGAACTGAAGTGAGTCTCTTATAGGCAGCATATTTATGGGTCTTGATTTTGTATCCATTCAGCTGCTCTATGTCTTTTGATTGGAGCATTTAATCCATTTATTTTTAAAGTAATTATTGATATGTATGTACTTATTGTCATTTTGTTAATCATTTTGTGGTGTTTTTATAGTTTTTTGTTGTTGTTGTTCCCTTTTTCTTCTTTTATTCTCTTCCCTAGTGATTTGATGATTATCTTTAGTGTTATGTTTGGATTCATTTCTCTTTTTCCTGTATCTATTATGGATTTTTGGTTTGTGGTTACCATGAGGTTTATATATGGCAAACTATATATATATGAGATTATTTAAGTTGCTGATCTCTTAATATCAAATGCATTTTAACAACTTTGTGTTTTTATTCCCCTCCCCTCATAATTACTGGTTTTGACATCATATTTTACATCTGTCTTTTCTATGTATCCCTTAACTGCTTATTGCGGATATAGATGATTTTACTACTTCTGTTTTTTAACCTTCCTACTAACTTAGTACATGGTTGATCTACTACCTTTACTATATATTTGCCTTTACTGATGAGCTTTTTCCTTTCATAATTTTCATGTTTCTGGTTGTGGCCTTTTCTTTTTTGCTTAGAGAAGTCCCTTTAACAATTCTTGTAAAGCTAGTTTGGTGGTGCTGAACTCTTTTAGCTTTTGTTTGTCTGTAAAACTTTGGATGTTTTCATAAAATCTGAATGAGAGTCTTGCTTGTAAAGTATTCTTGGTTGTAGGTTTTTCCCTTTCATCACTTTAAATATATCATGCCACTCCCTTCTTGCCCACAGGGTTTCTGCTGAAAAATCAGCTAATAGCCTTATAGGAGTTCCCTTGTATGTTATGTCACTTTTCCCTTGCTGCTTTTAATATTGTCTCTTTATCTTTAATTTTGCCATTTTAATTACAGTGTTTATTGGTGTGGTCCTCTTTGGGTTGATCCTGTTTGGGACTCTCTGTGCTTCCTGGACGTGGATGTCTGTTTCCTTTCCCAGGTTAGGGAGGTTTTCAGCAATTATGTTTTCAAATATGTTCCCAGCTCATTTCTCTCTCTCTTCTCTTTCTGGAACCCCTATAACGTGAATATTAGTGCACTTGATGTTGTCCCAGAAGTCTCTTGAACTGTCCTCATTTCATTTTTTTCTTTTTTCTGTTCAGCATCAGTGATTTCCACTACTTTGTCTCCCAGCTCACTGATCCCTTCCCCTGTATCATTTAGTCTACTATTGATTCCTTCTAGTAGGTTTTTCATTTCAGTTATTGTATTCTTCATCTCTGTTTAGTTGTTCTTTTTATTTTCTAACTCTTTGTTAAAAACTTCTGACTTCTCGCTCTGTTCATCCATTCTTCTCCTGAGTTCTTTGGTCATCTTTATGATCATTACCTTGAACTCTTTGTTGGGTAGATTGCCTGTCTCCACTTCACTTAGTTCTTCTTTTGGGGTTTTATCTTGTTCCTTACTTTGGAATACATTCTTCTGTTGCCTCATTTTGCCGTACTTACTGTTTTTATTTCTACGTATCTGATAGATTGGTTATATTTCCCAACCTTGGAGAACTGGTCTTTTGTAGTAGACATCCTAAGTGTCCCAAGGGCACACTCCCCTCTGGTCACCAGAGCTATATGCTCTAGGGGTGCCCCGCTGTGGGCTGCATGGATCCTTCTGTTGTGACGGGCTGACTACAGTAGGGTCTCTGCTAGGTGTGGCTAGGGTCTGGTCTGGTTCGTTGCCAGGCCCTGCCTTATGTGGAGGCTGCTGGCTGCTGGTTGGTGGGGCCAGGTCACAAGGTGAGTGGCTGCAGAACCCCTGGGGGCCATGGGGCAAGTGCTTTCTTGCTGTTGTGTGGAGTTGGGGGTCTAAGAGATCCCAGGATTAGTGCCTTCCCACCAGTGGGTAAAACCATGTCCTGGGGCTAGTGCCTGCCCCATGGCCAACAGAGCCAGGCCCTGGCGTCTGGCTGCAGGGCCCAGGGGTCCCAGAGCTGTGGTTGTCTGGGGCTGGTGTCTGCCTGCTGGTGGATAATGCTGGTCCTGAGGTTAGAGTAGGCTCACTGGTGGGTGGGGCTGGAGCCCTAGGGATTCTGGGGCTGGTGCCTGAGCACTTGTGGGTGGAGCCATGTCCAGGGGAGGCTGTGAGCTCAAGGGGCTTAAGGCAGCCAGTCTGCTGGTAGGTGTGGCTGTGTCCCTGCCCAGTTAGTTGCTTGGCCTGAGGCATCTCAGTACTGGTGCCTACAGGTGGGGGAGGGGAGCTAGTTCCTGAGGCTAATAAACTAAAGGGAGGATTTCAAAATGGCTCTTGCCAGCACCAGAGTCCACATGGTAGACAGAGCTCCCCAAAATGGCTGCTGTCAGTGTCTGTGTCCCCAGCGTGAACTTCAGTTGCCTCCTGCCTCTCCAGGAGACTCTCCAAGATCAGCAGGTAGGTCTAACCCAGGCTCCTTTCAAATTGCTGCTGCCCTGCGTCCTGGAGTGTGTGAGATTTTATGTGAGCCCTTTAAGAGTGGAGTCTCTATTTCCCATAGTCCTTTGAGTCTCCCAAAAGTAATCCCCACTGGCTTTCAAAGCCAAACATCCCAGGGGCTTGTCTTCCTGGTGCAGGACCCCCAGGGCTAGGGAGCCTGATATAGGGCTCAGACCCCTTGCTCCTTGGGGAAAACCTCTGCAATTGTAATTATTCTCCCATTTGTGGGTCACCCACTCAGGGGTATGGGTCTTGACTATACCACAACTGTGTCCCTCCTACCTGTCTCATTGTGGTTCCTTCTTTACATCATTAGTTGTAGTAGATCTTTGCTGGTAGATTCCGGTCTTTTTTATTGATAATTGTCCTGTAAATAGTTGTAATTTTGTTGCGCCCGTGAGAGGAAGTGAGCTCAGGGCCTTACTACTCTGCCATCTTGGGGACTCAATGTGTATGTGTGTGTGTGTGTGTGTGTGTGTGTGTGTTTAAAACCACCATCTCTGCTAGCTTCAAGGTCTGTCCAAATGCAGTCTTCTCTATAATGTCATCTTTGGTCTTTTCCTGTTCCTAAACTGCAAGCTATCCCCCTTTCTTAAGTACTCCCATAGTATTTTAATTTGTACCTTTCTCTTTGGCATTTATCATTATTATTTTTGTATTTATAATTAGTAATTCTCCGTATTTACTTCTATTTTTGATAACAAAATTCTTATCTAAGCCATCTTTCTCTCTTCTTAATATGATATCCTACATATAGTAGGACCTTAATTGACATTGGGCGAATGGATGACTGAATGGGTGGATGGATGTATGAGTTGGCACACTGTTAACTGTGTCCCCAGATCCTTCTCAATTCCTTACTGCTGCCCTGTCTGAAGTTCTCAGGAAGATAAGACACAGGCCACTCCAAGCAAATGGGTGTTATTTATTCCTAGCTGGAAATTTTGCCTAAATTCTTCTTAGGTTTTCTACTCTATTGAGGTAAGATAGACAAAGTAGAGACCTCAAGGATTCTCTTCATCATTCTCCCCTAATGCCAAAGACAGAACAGGCTGAATGCAGTCCCTCTCCATGTTCTCTTTCTTATTCTGGCCCCTCACTCAGAGCTCTCTCCCTAAAGCAGTAGGCGACTTTAATCTCCATTTTAGTGAGCCTCAGCCAGAGCAAAGAGAACTCACCTTGATAAAGAAACTATCACTCTCTGTTGTTTATAACAAATATCTCACCAACCTTGATGAGATATTTCTTGACTTTGGGGACATGTGTATATTTGTGTGTGTGTATTTGTGTGTGTGTGTGTGTGTGTGTGTGTGTGTGTATTTGCATGTGTTTTGACATGGAGAGTGATACAATGTAGTTCTAGACTTCTTTAGCACATCATTTATGGTTTTCAAAGAACAGTAGTATACCTCTTTTATATACATTATACATATGTATAAACCACAGGAACTCCTTTGGATGGTTGCCTGAGCTGCCCATTGCCCAATCTTATTCTTAGTATAAAACAACCTTCAGGGTAAGTCTGTCATCTGTTTCAGTGGACATGTGGGAATATTGTGATGCCTGAAGCTTTTTAGCTGAAGGAGACTTTGGGCCAAATCCATTCCTGGGGCATTCATATGTAGATCTTATGTACATGGTCCATAGTGAGTAACCTGTTTACAATTTCTTTGTAAAAATCACGTGGCAGCCAGTTGTCTTTTGCCTTTTTCAGTTGGAAAGGTACATGGTAACTAGCTCTTTGGATTTACTGATGTAGGTTAGCTGAAATAGTAATGTACAAATGTGGTGTCTTCCTATATATGCTGGTGCGTGGTAGTTCTGCTCATGGCCAGTGCTGTTTTTTTGTGTTTTTTTTACCTTTACTCACATTAATTACTATTATTTGTATATTATTTATTCAGAGCAAAGGTCTAAAGAGGCTATTTTGTAAAATGACTTTGATGTACGATTTATTAATAGTATTAAGGGAACTTTGTTTTAGGACATTAAATGAGTAATTCTAATTCTAATTCAAGGAAAACCTGGTAACTGAGAAACTCATCCATTTGCTTAAAGGATAATGAGGGGCCAATTAACTGTGAACTTAATTATCTCAAGAAACATTACTAGTTGCTAGTTACAGGCCTTCAATAGCAAGTTAGCTGTTCCAGAACCAATATCTGGGTAGTGGGTCAATCAAAAGTTGGCAGTCTTGATTGTAATCTAGTGGTTTAGTCTTTCTAATGGCTGGCATTCAGGTAGTACTAATTCCCATTATGTAACTCATCAAATACTTCTCTATCTGACTGATGAATCAGTCACAGGGTATCAAAATATCTTTAAAGATACTGAGTTTTTAAAAAAGAGAGGCTTGTGAAGTAATGCAAGATCTAAAGCAATAGTCAAGTCATAGGAATTGGGTTAGAGCCTGCTATTTTATTGCCCCCTTTTGAAGAAAAGAGCAAATCTAATGACAAAGAGTGAATTGGAAGAACATGAAACTTATATTCTTACAGGTTTGTGTCTGCTAATAGCCAATCTAGGGGAAAGTTATTTTCTGGGCTTTAATTATTCCATTTATAAATAACATTTAATCAATGAAAGAAAACGTAAACAACTAGGGTGATATAAAATCATTAAACTCTGTCCCAAAGATAATCAACTTGGTTTCTTTATCCTGAATAAACCAAATGTCAGAATAGTATTTTGGGCTACCTCAGAATAGGAAAAGGGTCTTCAACATGAAAGCAATTAAAATAATTTCTGAAAGTATTCGATAATACAACTGTGTTAAACAGATACGGTTATTGCTGTCTAAATGTTGTTTACCTAAAATGAATAACACAGATGCAAACAAGCAATGTAACAGAAACAGCAGCAGGCAAGTTGAAGAGAGTTTTATATGAAGAGAGTTTAAGAATGAAAATGAGTCTGATTTATAGACAAGTAATGAAATGCAAAAATAAGGAGTTGAGAAAACCACCCCCTCACTAATTGGATAAAGAAAGCTGGACTTTTATACACTTACTCTGGAAAAAAACATTTTCAGGGTCCTCTTATTGCACAACTTTCATTTTGTTTTATGGGAAGAGGGGTGTGTGTGTGTGTGTGTGTGTGTGTGTGTGTATACACACACACAATTATATGTCTTAAATATATAATACAATTTCTGTATGTTTATATTATATATAAATATATCTTCAAACTAGACTATTGAACTAGACTATGTCGCACAGATCCCCTGCCTTTACTTATGTTTATATATAAATATGTATGTTCTGCTGAAACTATAGACATTTCTTTGGTGAAAATCTCCTTCATTCTTTACTCACCTGGTACTTTTTCTTCACTCTGACAACTGCCACTTGGGTGGGAATAGAGCCTGATCTAATACAGCGGAGGGGAATAGCAGATTTT
The DNA here is from genome assembly GCF_937001465.1 of Orcinus orca. NCBI lineage: Eukaryota > Metazoa > Chordata > Mammalia > Artiodactyla > Delphinidae > Orcinus > Orcinus orca. Next base: position 155,075,427 of record NC_064560.1, on the reverse strand, counting down.
ATCTCATTCCAATTTTTCAGAGGCTGCAGAAGGTTAGCAAAAGACAGTAACCTGAAGTATGGTGTCAAAATTCATTAATTCATTTAGGAACTGGCCCTTCGATAATAATCCGTGTTGACTGTACCTGGAAACAAAGTGATCATTCTGTAGAACACTGGGAAATGATCCAGTGGTCTGGCAGACTTCCAGAACAATCCTTCAAGGACAGAGCTTGGTTCTCCTTATCACTCTGGTGATATGGAACACCCAGATTCTAGGGTGCAAAGAAGGTGATGGATGAATGGGCATTTGCTACCTGAGAAAAGAAATGTAGGAAACCACTTTCTGGGCAATCCTTACCCTTCCAAAGGAAGACAGTACCTGCCGATGGAGATTGTTCTCGTCTGCACTTTATTATGAAGAAGTCCCTTTCCAGAACATTTACTTAGAAGCTCACTATTGTAGTCTTGCATTCTTTCTCAGAGATAAAAATGAAATTTATACCTCAGCTAATGGTTTGGCATATCATTTGACTGTATTTGGGACCAGAGTTTTCTTTTTCCTTAATGATGGAAAGCCTGGGCCTTCTTGACTCATCTCCTTTCACTTTCCCCTTGTTCACTGTAGTCCAGCCACTTGGGCATTCTTTCAGTTGTTTGAACAAACTGAGCTTGTTTCTATGTCAGGTCCTTGGTACCTGCTATTTTCTCTTTCTGAAACACCCTGACCTAGATCTACAGAAGGCGGCTGTTCCTTGGCATTCTTGCCTTTGTTCACATATCACCTTCACATATCACTCACTCTAAATTAGCCTCCTCCCCATCTTCCACCAGTCATTTTCTGTCGTATCACCCTATTTTTAAAATCACTTTCTATAATTAACTTGCTTACCTCTTTCGTTACATGTTTGTTGTCTGTCTCTACTAATACGGGGTGCCCACCATGCACGTGTCTGTACCCACAGTGCCTAGAATAGTGAATGGCATACAGTGGTCATCAGTAAATATCAATGACTAGACTGAATTTGAATTTACTTTTTCTTCTAGCTTTATTGAATTATAATTGACATAAAACATTGTGTAAGACTAAACTGGGTTTTAGATTCGTCTCCAGCTCCCAGAGTTCATCTCTTGCTGAGGAAACTTGCTTTCTTATAGCTAGAGACTGCCTTTTAAGCATTCCAGATTAAAATATTGGTGGTGGAGCAAATAAAACAGTGTTTGGGCTGTTTTTCAGTAATGTTGAGGATGGTTGTTGAAAGGGTAGAAGAGGGGTAAAAGAAAGAAAAATGTGTTTAAGTATGAGGTACTATGGATTTTCTCATTCCTACCTTCCCGGCTGGCTTAGGACAGATGTTTGTTGGAACTGAAATTGCTTTTTATATTCCCAAGATGTTTGGTCTTCTCTTTTATCATGAGTGGGCCTTCGTGTTGGGAGGGAACTGTAAGACTTCCTGCTTACTCCAGCATAGACATCTGTTAGTCAAACAGACATCTCTACATAGACTTCAAATATCTACTTTCTTCTTGTATGAACGGAAATATACTGACTATAAGAGGGCCAAGGACAAAAAAATTTTCCATCGGATATCCTTATAAGGAAAACTTGAGACGTGCTCATAATGTGCAAACAGCTATTACTCTGAAAAAGAATTATTAACATGTATTAACTGATAAAAATAAAAACTAAATCATTTCCATTGATACAAACCATTTGTTTTTCAACTGGGGTATTCATAAAGTTCAATTATAAAATTAATGACAGATGCACAAGAAGTAATATATCTGGTTTCCACATGCATGCTCTGGAGTTAGCTTTTAAATGCCCATTTTAAAACTCTTTTTTAAGGACTGAAGTAATTAAAATGATAAGCTTATTCTTTTTACCTGTGCTATTTAATAATAATGTAGATAGCTCATTTAATCTGAACTGTTTGACCTTCGCATTTTCACTTGTTCATCTTATACCTGTCCCAAAGTATTTAATTTTCCTAGTGATGCCAGGGCTGGGATTATGAAGCACCCTTTTGTAAAAAATCAAGGAGGGGCTTCTCCTCCGAGATCATGTCTTCATAAGCATTGAGATTTCCTGAAGATGTGTATAGTGAAATAAGAACAATACTCACATTTAGTTTTTTAGACTTTTTTGTTAGAAAAAAACTTCAATTTACCTTTAAAATAATGTGCAACAGCTTTCAACTATCTCTTCATTAATTAAGTTAAATAGGACTTGTTTTGGAAAGAACCTTAAAATTGAGTGAGAGTCCAACCGAGGGAAGATAATCAAAGGCAGCAGGAGTCCTGCCTTCTTCTAGATGGTACAAACCAAAGGATGGCACTAAGGTATATCCAGGAGAACTGTGTAAAACTCACACATGCAATGCAATAAGGAACATTTGTGCCTCTACCTTATGAGTCTTTGGGGGATGTATGAATTAAGAGAAAATTATTTAGAAAATTAGGTTATCTAGGATAGGGATTTATCACCTGAAAATTTCCAGGAAAACCTGAAAATTCCATGGACAAGTCAGCATATTCTCTGACCCCCTGAAGTTATGTGCAAAATTTGGTATGCATGTATGCATTTTTCATTGTTGGTGAGGGAAGTGGTCAGTAGCTTTTGTTTGGTGTTCAAAAGGGTGTGTGACTCAAAAAAAGTGAAGAATCGTGGCAACAGAGCTAGGCCAGCATGTCTTAAATTCTGTTTCATGGAACTTAATGGACTAGGTGATGTTGTTAAGTCCTCATGTGGTCAGATAGGCTTGGGAAACATTGTTTAATATATCTCACCTGTTGGAGATTCATAAAACCTTAACTTATTAAATACTCTGAGATATCCTGCAGTAAATAAGCTTGTTTTGCTTTATTTAAACTAGCATTTTATTTGACATGGAAGCCCTGTTTTTGTAAAATACATGTAAACATCCCATGTGCACTAGAGTTCCATGCAAACAAGTTTGAGAAATGTTGAAACAACATGTGTTGCCCAGATTCCCTGCCTCTCAATATTAAGACCTCTTCTTCAGGGCCTGTTGTTGAAAAATTCTTTATTGTGTATTCTAAGATAGGACTCAGCAGATTAGAGCAATCATACAATTTGAGGGTTGGGAGGCCACCTAATTGCAGGTCTCCATGTAAATATAGATCATCTAATTAATCCTCCATTGGGTGCTTAAATTATCTCCATGAACATCACATAAATGGTGTTTCCATGATTTTGCAATCCCTTCCCTAATAGAGAATTCACTAACTCTAAGGCCATCACACCATATCTAGGCTGTCCCATCTCTGGTCTGGTTCTTTCTCCTGGAGATGCATCTGTCTTCAAAATGATAGCCCATCTGGCATTTGAAAAGAGGCAGCAGCAACCGATGTTCTTTAAGTGTGCTTCTCTAGAAGAGCAGCTGCAGCTTCTTCCATTGTTCCTTATGGCTTGGGGCGACTCACACCCTTGGCACTGATGCTCGGTTTCTCCTTTACTGAGCCTCACACGAGGCATTCTGCCCACCCAGATGCTTTGCCAAGGTGATTGGAACATTTCTTTGAAAGGGTGTATCCTCTTCAGTCCCCTTTTCAGGAAAATTCACACATGCATGTTTCCACCTAGTGTCTGTTGCCACAGTCACGTGTTCTCTGAAAATGAGCCCACGCACCCACAGCTGGGTCGTAGAGCCGCTTTTGCATTACCTAACCCTGCCCGGCCATGGTTGATGGACTGGGGCCGGAGATCTGACCTCATCTGTGCCAACTGAATGATCTGTCCTGATGATTGGAATTGGGTTATGTTGATGCTACCTACTCCCTCCTGGGACGAGAGGTTTGTACCATCAGGAACTGTTGGGGCAACAAATGTATAGAGAAACTGAGAAACAACTGTAAGAGAGAAGGATGAGTCAGATGGGCAGGGAGAAGCGGAGGTGTGTGTGTGGGGGGTGGTGAGGGTGGCAGGGGTAGGTGTGGAGAAGAGCCATTTCCCACTCTTTGTTTCTTATGAGGACCTCCTGCTTTTAGGTTCACTGAAAACTCCTGCTTCTTTATAAAAATCAACTTTTTTGCTTGAGCAAAAATGTAGATATCTATTGTTTATAATTAAAAGATCCTTGACAAAAGGAAACTCTAAGATCTTGGAAGAAATGAATAGCCTCTGGGGAGGAATTGGATTATTGCAGAGTTCTCACCTGTCTCCTTCCATTCAGCACCTTACCCCACCTTCACCCAATTTACTAATTTGTCCTATTTCCATGCCTCTGCTTATGCTACTCTCTCTCCTACTGTGCCATCCCCTGTCCTGTCAGTCTACCTAAATTCTGCCTCTCCTTTAAGGATGCAATTATTCCTCTTCTCTGAAGCTTTCCCTGACCACTCTGTTAATACTTGTTGAATAAGAAGAGCTAATCTGATTAAAGGAATAAGAGAATGGTCTCAAAAGTAAAGACGGAAGTATTACAGACTTTTTTTACCTAGATAAGAAGGAGAATTGGTAATTCAATGGCAACAAGTAAACAGAGGATTGTCCTACAAATTGTGCTGAAGCTCATTCTCCATCTTCACTCAAGCCAAGGAGGTAACTGTTCTTGCATCAAGAACAATTTGGGACCATAGAAAGAATTTCTCAGTCTTTTGGGGATTCACTTCCAGAGCAGTTTTTCAAGAGATTGTGGATTTTCTTGTAAAGATTTAAAACAGCAAACATTTTTGGGGGGCCCTTCTAAAGAAGTGACTTCTTAGGGCTCTATCTAGCTTTTGGAATCTCTTCATTAGCACCTGGTGCGTAGAAGATGTTTAGTAAATATTTGTTGGATAAGGAAGGGAATGAATGGACACAGCTTTCATCCCTGAAGTTCAACCACTAGACAAGCCAAAGGCTGGCAATTTGTTTTGAAGAAATGCTTTGTCTAGTGGTTAGAAAAGGAACCAATATAATCGGACACATACAGAAATGCACAAAGTTCTTTAATTTCCAGACTTAGGCAACTACAGTAGTTTTAGAGTTGATATAGGGACAAGAAGGCCTAATGCTTAAATGCATGAGCCACTAAGAACAGCCACCACATTCCTGAATTCTTGTGCTCCTTGGCTAGGGAGCCAGCATTCCAAAATCCCCAGAACACATCTCCACCATTGTCCAGGGAGCCAGTCTCTGCTATCCACTGTGGTATTATATCATACTGAATACTTGAAAGGGGGAGTGGAGCAACTACCTATTTATCTTTCTAGCTCATTTGGGGCCACCGACACAGTTCAAAGAGCAGGCCCATCTGAGATTAGCAAGAATCCAGCCCTGTCGCCAAATCTCTTACGAGAGTCTAACAGAAGGAAATGGAAGGTCACTTCCATTCACCAGTTTAGAGATGCTTTATCTACAGGAAATGAGAGGAAGATGATGCCAACAACAACAAAACCCCCTTTGGAGTGTGAAGTGTTGCGTACCCCAGAGTTGAGGGAAAAATGCTAGTCTAGAACCCTAGCCCAGGCTCCTCAGATCCCCCACCCCAACCGCGTGGGCAGGAGAGGACCAGTACTGCTGGACTCTGTGTTCAGGTCATCAGGTGGGAGCAGGATGCCAAAGAGTGTGGGCGTCTACCCACCCCACTTCTTTTCTTATGGGTGCTGAGATTGAGAGTCGCGCTTTTATTAAGTTCTCAATTGCTGAACATCCTGTAGTGAGAAAAGCAACAAATTCAGACAGTTAGACCAGCAGACTAAGTTGATTTTTATGAGAGAAAAGATTTTTTTTCCATCTCAATTGGTGTTTACACTTAGTTGTTTGAACTAAGTTAAATCCTGGCAAAGCAATTGGGATACACAGTTGAATGATTTATATGTGACTTGGGAAAGGAGATGATTGAAAAGCTATTTCTAATCTTCAGTTACAAAATAAACTTTATTACTTTTTTTTATTGGAGTATAATTGCTTTACAGTGTTGTGTTAGATTCTGCTGTACAGTGAAGTGAATCAGCTATATGTATACATATATCCCCTCCCTCTTGGGCCTCCCCACCCACCCACCCATCCCACCTATCTAGGTCAGCACAGAGCACCAAGCTGAACTCCCTGTGCTATAGAGCAGCTTCCCATTTGCTATCTATTTTACACATGGTAGTGTATATATGTCAATCCCAATCTCCCAATTCATCCCACCCTCTCCTTCCCCACTGTGTCCACATGTCCAATATCTGTGTCTCTATTCCTGCCCTGGAAATAGGTTCATCTGTACTGTTTTTCTAGATTCCACATACATGCATTAATATATGATATTTGTTTTTCTCTTTCTAACTTACTTCACTCTGTATGACAGACTCTAGATCCATCCACATCTCTACAAATGACCCAATTTAGTTCCTTTTTATGGCTGAGTAATATTCCATTGTATATATGTACCACATCATCTTTATCCATTTATATGTTGATGGACATCTAGGTTGTTTCCATGACCTGGCTATTGTAAATAGAGCTGCAATGAACATTGGGTACATGTGTCTTTTTGAATTATGGTTTTCTCAGGGTATATGCCCAGTAGTGGAATCGCTGGGTCATATGGTAGTTCTATTTTAGTTTTTTAAGGAACCTCCATAGTGTTCTCCACAGTGGCTGTATCAATTTACATTCCCACCAACAGTGCAAGAGGGTTCCCTTTTCTCCACACCCTCTCCAGCATTTATTGTTGTGGATTTTTTTTGATGGTGGCCATTCTGACCGGTGTGAGGTGATACCTCATTGTAGTATTGATTTGCATTTCTCTAATAATTAGTGATATTGAGCATCTTTTCATGTGCCTCCTGGCCATCTGTATGTCTTCTTTGGTGAATTGTCTATTTAGGTATTCCCCATTTTTTGATTGGGTTGTTTGTTTTTTTAATATTGAGATGCGTGAACTGCTTGTATATTTTGGAGATTAATCCTTTGTCAGTTGCTTTGTTTGCAAATATTTTGTCCCATTCTGAGGGTTGTCTTTTCGTCTTGTTTATGGTTTCCTTTGCTGTGCAAAAGCTTTTTAAGTTTCATTAGGTCCTATTTGCTTATTTTGTTTTTATTTTCATTACTCTAGGAGGTGGGTCAAAAAAGATCTTGCTGTGGTTTTTGTCAAAGAGTGTTTTTCCTATGTTTTCTTCTAAGAGTTTTATAGTGTCTGGTCTTACATTTAGGTCTTTAATCCATTTTGAGTTTATTTTTGTGTATGGTGTTAGGTAGTGTTTCAATTTCATTCTTTTACTTGTAGTTGTCCAGTTTTCCCAGCACCACTTATTGAAGAGGCTGTCTTTTCTCCTTGTATATTCTTGCCTCCTCTGTCATAGATTAGGTGACCATAGGTGTGTGTCTAGGACTGTGTCTAGGACTTCCAATACTATGTTGAGAGTGGACATCCTTGTCTTGTTCCTGATCTTAGAGGAAATGCTTTCAGATTTTCACCATTGAGAATGATGTTTGCTGTGGGTTTGTCACATATGGCCCTTATTATGTTGAGGTAGGTTCCCTCTATGCCCACTTTCTGGAGAGTTTTTATCAAAAATGGGTGGTGAATTTTGTTGATAGCTTTTTCTGCATCTATTGAGATGATCATATGGTTTTTATTCTTTATTTTGTTAATATGTCACATTGATTGATTTGCATATATTGAAGAATCCTTGTATCCCTGGGATAAATCATGGTGTATGATCTTTTTAATGTGTTGTTGGATTCTGTTTGCTAGTATTTTGTTGAGGATTTTTGTGTCTATGTTCATCAGTGATATTGGTCTGTAATTTTCTTTTTTTGTGATATATTTGTCTGGTTTTGGGATCAGGGTGATGGTGGTCTCGTTGAAGGAGTATGGGAGTGTTCCTCCCTCTGCAATTTTTTGGAAGAATTTGAGAAGGATAGGTGTTAGCTCTTCTCTAAATGTTTGATAGAATTCACCTGTGAAGCCATTTGGTCCTGGACTTTTGCTTGTTGGAAGATTTTTAATTACTGTTTCAATGTCATTACTTGTGATTGGTCTATTTACATTTTCTAATTCTTCTTGGTTCAGTCTTAGAAAGTTGTACCTTTCCAAGAATTTGTCCATTTCTTCCAGGTTGTCCATTTTATTGGCATAGAGTTGCTTGTAGTAGTCTTATCATCCTTTGTATTTCTGTGGTGTCTGTTGTAATTTCTCCTTTTTCATTTCTAATTTTACTGATTTGAGTCCTCTCCCTTTTTTCTTGATGAGTCTGGCTAAAGGTTTATCAATTATATTTATCTTCTCAAAGAACCAACTTTTAGTTTTATTGATCTTTGCTGTTGTGTTCTTCATTTCTATTGCATTTACTTCTGCTCTGATCTTTATGACTTCTTTCCTTCTACTGACTTTGGCTTTTCTTTGTTCTTCTTTTTCTAGTTGCTTTAGGTATAAGGTTAGATTGTTTATTTGAGATTTTTCTTGTTTCTTCAGGTAAGATTGAATTGCTATAGACTTCCCTCTTAGAACTGCTTTTGTTGCCTCCCATAGGTTTTGGGTCATCATGTTTTTGTTGTCATTTGTTTCTAGGTATTTTTTAATTTTCTCTTTGATTTCTTCAGTGATCTCTTGGTTATTTAGAAGCACACTGTTTAGCCTCCATGAGTTTGTGTTTTTTTACAGCTTTTTTCCTGTAATTGATTTCTAATCTCGTAGTGTTGTTGTTGGAAAAGATACTTGATATGATTTCAATTTTTAAAAATTTTCCGAGGCTTATTTTGTGACCCAAGATGTGATCTATCCTGGAGAATGTTCTGTGTGCACTTGAGAAGAAAGTATATTCTTCCACTCTCAGGTGGAATGTCCTATAAATATCAATTAAATCTATCTGGTCTATTGTGTCATTTAAAGCTTGTGTTTCTTTATTTTCTGTTTGGATGATCTGTCCATTGGTGTAAGTGAGGTGTTAAAGTTAACACTTACTGTGTTACTGTAGATTTTCCCTTTTATGGCTGTTAGCATTTGCCTTATGTATTGAGGTGCTCCTATGTTGGGTGCATAAATATTTATAATTGTTATGTTTTCTTCTTGGATTGATCCCTTGACCATTATGTAGTGTCCTTCCTTATCTCTTGTAACAGTATTTATTTTAAAGTCTATTTTATCTGATATGAGTATTGCTATTCCAGCTCTCTTGTGATTTCCATTTGCATGGAGTATCTTTTTCCGTCCCCTCCCTTTCAGTCTGTATGTGTCCCAGGTGTTAATTGGGTCTCTTGTAGACAGCATATATACAGGTCTTGTTTTTGTGTCCATTCAGCTAGTCTGTGTCTTTTGGTTGGAGCATTTAATCCATTTACATTCAAGGTTCCTATTACCATTTTCTTAACTGATTTGGGTTTGTTTTTGTGGGTCTTTTTCTTCTTTTGTGTTTCCCACCTAGAGAAGTTCCTTTAACATTTGTTGTAAACCTCGTTTGGTTATGCTGAATTCTCTTAGCTTTTGCTTGTCTGTAAAGCTTTTGATTTCTCCATCGAATCTGAATGAGATCCTTGCTGGGTGGGTAGAGTAATTTTGGTTGTAGGTTTTTCCCTTTCATCACTTTAAATATATCCTGCCACTCCCTTCTGGCCTGCAGAGTTTCTGCTGAAAAATCAGCTGATAACCTAATGGGGATTCCCTTGTATGTTATTTGTTGCTTTTTGCTTGCTGCTTTTAATATTTTTTCTTTGAATTTAATTTTTTTTAGTTTGATTAATATGTGTTTTGCTGTGTTTCCTCTAGGGTTTATCCTGTATGGGACTCTCCACGCTTCCTGGACTTGGGTGGCTATTTCCTTTCCCATGTTAGGTAAGTTTTTGATTATAATCTCTTCAAATATTTTCTCAGACCCTTTCTCTTTCTCTTCTTCTTCTTGGACCCCTAAAATTTGAATGTTGGTGCATTTAGTGTTGTCTCAGAGGTCTCTGAGACTGACTTTAGTTCTTTTCATTCTTTTTTCTTTATTCTACTGCTTGGCAGTTATTTCCACCATTCTGTCTTCCAGCTCACTTATTTGGTCTTTTGCCTCAGTTATTCTGCTGTTGATTCCTTCTAGTGTATTTTTCATTTCAATTATTGTGCTGTTCATCACTGTTTGTTTGTTCTTTAGTTCTTCTAGGTCTTTGTTAAACATTTCTTGTATTTTCTTGTTCTGTGCCTCCATTCTATTTCCGAGATTTTGGATCGTCTTTACTATCATTACTCTGATTTCTTTTTCAGGTAGGTTGCCTATTTCCTCCTCATTTATTTGGTCTTGTAGGTTTTTACCTTGCTCCCTTGTCTGTAACATTTTTTTTTGTCATTTCATTTTTTTTTTTTGATGGGTGGGGCTGTGTTCCTATCTTACTGGTTGTTTGGCCTGAGGTGTCCAGGACTGGAGTTTGCAGGCAGTTGGGTAGAGCCAGGTCTTGGTGCCAAGATGAGGACCTCTGGGAGACCTCACTCCGATTAATATTTCCTGGGGTCTGAGGTTCTCTGTTAGTTCAGCAGTTTGGACTCGGCACTCCCACCACAGGAGCTCAGGCCTGACCCCCGGCCTGGGAACCAAGATCCCACAAGCTGCATGGCACAGCAAAAGAAAAGAAAAGAAAAAAAAAGGGTCAGTACAATAACAAAGAATAAAAAATAAAATAAAATTAGAAAAATAAAAAATATATTAGGAAAAATAAAAATATAAGTGAAACAACTACAAGTTAAAACAGAACCACAACAGAAAAAAAAGGGGGTGGAAGTGGGGAACAAGCCAAAGTAGCAGAACAATAACAAAGTATAGAAAATAAAATAAAATTAGAAAAATAAAAATTTTATTAGAAAAAATAAAAATGTAAGTGAAACAATAACAACAAGGTAAAACAGAACTAACAGCCTAAAAAAAAAAAAAGGCCAGAAAAAGCCTGGCTGTGGGGTTGGAGCTTAGTGGGGGGGTCAGGGCTTAGGAAGGGTGGGGTTTAGGGTGGGGAAGGGCCTAGGCTCAGGGTCCCTGTGGCTGGAAAAGGCAGCACAGCTGGAGGGGGCCTGGGAGGTAAGGCCCTGGGTGGGAGTGCAGGGGTGGGGCTTAGGCTCAGCACAGCCGGAGGGAGCCTCAGAGGGTGGAGGATCAGGCCCAGAACCTCAGCAGGCTCTCTGGGGTCCAAGCAGGCAATGGAAATGCTGGCCACGTTCCTGTTCAATCCTCTGCTCTCCCGAGGGTCTCACCCTGTCCTGTTGATCCCCTAACTGTGGGTGGGTCCCTCAGGGTGTGGGAACTCCCCCCCCTCCTCCAGTAGACCCCTCAGGGGCCCCTGTCCCGTCCTGCCTCCACTTCTCTTCCCGCCTCCCTTCCCCCCATGTCTTACCCAGTCACTCGGGGGTTCCTCCCATCCCCTTAGGTGTCTGTAGTCCCCCGCCAGTGCCTGGTAGGTGCCCTAGTTGTGAGGAGATGCAAACTCCGTGTCCTCCTAATCTGCCATCTTGACTCCTAAACTTTATTCCTTTTATTCCTCTCACTCAAAGGTACTCTGGTCTGAGCAGTGATGCCAACTTCCAAAGTAGTGGTGATAGGGAGCCAGGATGATTAAAAGCTTTCCCTTTAGAATTCTCTGCAGGCCCAGCTCAGATCCTGCAGGCCTTTCCAGCCTTTCTTTGTATGAATTCAGTCTTCAACCTCTCTTCAGTTTGCACTGTGGTCTTTACTGTTATCATCCTAGGACTTCTTGTTCTGCTTCCTATTTGAAGAAAAATCTGAATTTCCATTAATGCTAATGAGAAACTTTGGCTTTAATGGTATAGAAACATGATTCTTATGCTTCTCTGGTTAGAGTTGTATTTAATTTTAATTGTTAACTGAAATACATTCAAAGTACAATCTGGCTTCTTAGTTAGGTCAAGTGCATAAAATTAATGAAATACTGATGAGGAGGTTGATGCCCAGACACAGCAGGAATGCTGCTGACAATTGAGAAAGAAAAAACCCATTCCAAGGGATGATTTATCAAAGGAACATAATGGGGAGTAGAGACAGGTGAGGGGTAAGGGAGGATTGAATTTTAAAGATGATGTCATTTACACTACAGGAAAATGTGAATGATAAAGTTTTGTTTGTTTGTTTTGTTCCATTTCTTTGTTTGAAGAGTGAGGACTTCTTCCTATGGATCATCTCTCTGGTGTCATGAAAACCTCATGTATAAAGCTGTAAGTAATGTCTCCATTTTGAAGAAACAAAATTGAGAATTTCTAAGCATGAGAGTTATAGGTGACTTTCAGAGTCACCTGATTGGTGGCTTTCTCTTTCTTTAAAAAAGATGTTATTTTGTGGTTATTTTCATGGAGGCAAAATTGAAAAAGAATTTTTTTTGCTTACAACCTGCAGAATTCCTAGTCCTATGAAGGCAGAGAGATTGTTTTGTTTGGAATTATACCATCAGGGCCTAGTATAATGCCTGGCCCACAGCATATCTTCAAAATATATTTATTAAAAATAATGTCTGAATTAATGTTTCATAAAGCTATAAGCACTTCCAGATTAAAGACATCACAGCAGATTTTTTGTGGCTGGTTACTAATAGGTATTTGGTAGATTCATTCCTATTTAGTGAATATATGTGGTATCCACATTGGTTTTAGCATATATTCCTGAGAATTCATTGCACAAATACCAGGAAAACCTAACCAACAGCTGCTTTTGTCATTTCAAAAGATTCTCTTTATTGTATAGTACTATTTCTTTGAAATGTGAATTTAATTTGTTTCTACCTATGATAATTTTAAGGATCAGTCTGTAAAATCTGGTTACATGAAATGAAGAGAGTTTGGATGTTGATCAAAAAGTAAATAATGTGAAGGCTAGTAGAATTTACCTCCAGTTTTATAATAACCTTCATGGAGTCTATGTTGAGACCAAGTTTGAGAAAAATAAGCCTTTTTATTTCTAATAGGTCAGAGCTCCATTGTGTGAAGTGCAAACATTGTCTTTCTAACAAGGTTTTATAAGTAGATCTTGATTTTGAATAATTCCTTGAAAATGTTTCTGGGTAGTAGATATATCTTATATATTTACTGAATGACTGCATGGATACATGCATATGAAACACTTCTGCGAATCAGAGAATGCACTGATTGGCTCCTCAGTGCTATCAGAAGGCAAGGAGCTTTTTCAACCAAATTAATAAATCAAATTTATATACTTAATATAAATGGCAAAGAAAAAATCCTGCTTCTTTTAAGTCTCATTAACTTCTAAAGTTGAGGCTAGTCACTTCTGTTAATTTTCAGTAGCAGTAAATACCAAGAAGTAGTAATATTAGGCACCAAAGACAACCTGGATATGTTTAGCAAAGTAATTCCTAATAGGAAAGTTGAATGAGAAATTGAAGTGCCGCACTAAGCCTCAAATGAAATCCATAAGCCTTGGCCAATACTTTAGCTCACTGTTACTCATAACTCTTATTATTAATGTCATTGCAATTGTAAGTGTGGACCCACTTGCTGGATACAGGGGTTTGCAAAAGGGACTGACCTTCAGGAGTGCAATGCACTAATAAGAGAACAACATCTCACAGTTCTCTGAAGATAGAGCTGTAATGCAAGACTATTATATAAGGGACAGATTTTTCTTTCAAAAGAAAGATAAACCAGCTCAAAACCATACCCTGGCACACGGGAGAACAACACTGCATGCTAATGGCGCCATGCCAGCTCTTAACAGTACCCCCAGGATTGCCCCACATCCCAACTCAGGTTTGCATTCAGGTTTAGGTGGAAGAAGTAGTATTCAGCAATGATAAGGGGTCAGACAAAATAGGCATGAACCATCATTCCACTTGCTCACTTCTGGAAGAGATATAGCCACATGCACTGTAGGCAAAAGGAAGTGAACATAGCACTGTTAAGCTCTCAAGTCAGGTTTTTATAATTCATTTCCATTACTGGCAATTACTGAGATACTTACTTAGAAATATTCCCCTTTGAAATAGATTTCTTAACAGCAAATGTCAGAAATCAGTAATGCTAGATTTTTTTTTTTTTTTAATGAGGTGGTTTGGTGATGTGGAGTGTTGATTTCTTGATGTTTTACATTTTTAAGCACCTTTTTCTACCTGTGATTCCAAGTTGGACTTTCACTGAGAAATGGGTCATATGTAGGGCCCCTGATTTCTTGTGATTCCCTGACCACAAAAGTGTACTCTGCAGGGCTAGAACCCATAGCCATGGCCTTTTCTTCCAAAGCCACCCTCTCCCAAATAGGGGCAGCTCTTGTTTATTTAGAAATAGCAGTCAAACTGTAAAATGACACACATTTTGACAAAGGCATGGGATTTGGTGCCTAGGATTCATTACTTTTCCTATTAATGGGATTTGTATGAAGCACTTGCCCTACCCTCTCTTACCCCTGCAGCACTACCTCTGCCTAGGCCAGCTTTGAACACTTTCATTAGTCTGAGACTGATAATCAAAACTCAAAGCCAGTTTCCTTTGAGCACATAGGCATGGCAAGAATGGCTTTCCCAAGCAATAGCTTAGGAAAACAAATGCTTATAATATTTAAATTGTTTCTGTTTTTCATAATTTATTTGTTTTTCCTCCCACTCTAGCCAGACTTGCTACCCCAGCATTTCTACTTTCCCGTAACAGACAATCATAAATTTCTAGAAAAGTAAGGGTCCATGGGTCTGAAGCACTGTGACGTTGTTTGTTCAAGATATTTGGAGACATTGCCAAATGCATAACAAAACACAGTTTATGGACTTCATTTGGCATTGATTTGTGCTGCAAAGCTCGGAGTATCATTTCCTCCAGAAGGTTTTGCCTTTTTAATGAGAGAAAATATTATCAACAACAGAGTTCTTGAAGAACTTTAAAATGTTTAATTTTTGAAAACCAAAACACTTCAAAATAAAGCAGGTTTAAAATGTTCTTATTTTAAATTCTTACTTTTAAATGGTGCCTTCAAAGTGATCTTTCTAAGGAGTGTTCCTTACCAACAGTCATTGGTGTTGTATCCTGGGGGACACAAACCGACTTGAAGCACCGGCCATGTTGTTACCAGTACATACATTACAAGAAACTGGCGGCAAGAAACTACTTTCCAGCGTGTACCCTGCAACTGGGCAGAGTTCTGCCCAGTTCTGAGTCAGAGTTCTGAGTCAGAACTCTTCCAGTGACCTTAGAGCTTCAAAATGGATGGAGAGGGATGAATAATCCAGATTTCCAACAAAGATAGCTTCACTCAAGTGTGAGCAGACCAGCAGACTCATTATGTCCAATAAAAAGGTGGTATAATGTTTCAGGAAATCCACTGCAAATGAATTAGAATGAAAAATAAATAAAAAAGCAAGTCAGTTTCTCAGATAAGAATAGAAATGCCTGTTACCCACTGGAATAGAAAGGGTGAAACAAAGGGGAAAACTGGAGGGGCCTAGCAACCCCCAGAAGGTCACATGTCCTCCATAATGTCGACTTCCCTTACTCAGATCCTTCCTTTGCTAGGAAAAACAAAACAAAGCTAAGGAACAAAACTATTAGGTAGGCCCAGCACAAATGTCAGTCAACTTTGAAAGAAAAAGCATTGTTATAGGTGATGCTAGGCCCAGTCTGTCACCGGCTTGTCTGCAGGCTCCATAAACCAGATTCCTGGTCACACCCCCAGAGTTTCTCATTCTATGAGTTTAGGGTGGTGGGGGGAGTTCCAGAGTTGGCAATTTTGACAAATTCCCAGGTGATATGATACTGCTTATGTGGTATCACACTTTGAGAATCATTGTTCTAGCATAAATCGTTAGCTTTGTGATCCAAGGAAATTGAAGCACATGAATTTAAGGTAACCTTGTGATAGTTTGGATTTATTCTCATGTAGGTGTCTGCCTCTGCAAATTACAATACAGAAGGCCTTTACTTGGATAATTCAGGCTCAAAAACTGCATTAAGATATTTTCATTGAAATATTTTAAGTATAAGGAGTTTTTTTTTCCCCAGGGGAGTAGAAGGGGAATGTTTCTAAATCACCCTGTGACTTGCTTTATTGCCCTTTCTTGTTTTGCATAGGGATAGCAAGGTACTGTTTGCTCTAGGAAGCATCTATTGACCTGTTCTCTAATAATGGCTTTAGTCTGATTTCCTGTTTGTACAAGGTCTGGAAAAAACTGTGTTAGGAAGTGGAGCAAGTGAATGGGCATGGAGTTTTCTAGATAAGCTAGTTGCAAGATACATTCTTTTCGTATCATGTCAGTGGGAAAAGTCACTGGCAGTCTGATGGTGAGTTTATGATGTGTCGTTACATCATAACTGGATGAACCAAAGAAGTGCCTCCTGTTTTCCTTCAGGCCAGGCTCTAACTAGGAAGACCCTGAAAGAGGTCATGGAAGAACCTCAGAATCTCTAGGAGCGATGTTGGGGCAATTGATAAGTATTTTATCCCACAAAACTGCAAAATGACAAGGGATCAGAATAATCTTAGTGTTAACTTAAACCAACTCTTGGTTTAAGTTAATGCCAGTATAAAGTTCGTAACTCCTAATCTATTTTGCCTGCATTTCCAACCTTTGTTTTTGTAGGCCTACCTAAGTTTCTCCATGTGGATATCACTTGTGTTTGTCTTAGTTATAGTGCCAATGAGATTATGATCAATTAACCCCAAACTTTTAGAATATATAATAATTCTTTAAAGACAACTGCTCATCTGCAAAATAAAAGCCCTGGTGAACGCTATTTAAAACTCACAGCTTAGGCTTCTCTGGTGGCGCAGTGGTTGAGAGTCCGCCTGCCGATGCAGGGGATACTGGTTCGTGCCCCGGTCTGGGAAGATTCCACGTGCTGCGGAGCAGCTGGGCCTGTGAGCCATGGCTGCTGAGCCTGCGCGTCTGGAGCCTGTGCTCCGCAACGGGAGAGGCCACAACAGTGAGAGGCCCACGTACCACAAAAAAAAAAAAACCTCGCAGCTCAACATAAAAGTCTGGGTCTCATACTGGTGGCAAAGGGCAGCTTTTAGAGTCATCTCTTACATCTCCTAAAACAGACTTCCAAAGCAGGTACTTCAGGTGGAGTGTCAGGTGTTCAGTTTAATCACATGGAAAGCCACCTTCATTGTGGGCAAGAAACATCTTTGCAGTGATCATTGTTATTCTGATGCTTTTTGAGTCGAGTTTCTGACACTTGTATCTAAGAGTCCTACGATCACAGGACCTTTTGGATTGTAGAAATGGGGGCAGAACCCAGAATCACTGAGACTTCTCCAAACAGAAATAATACTCAGTCAGAATGAAGGCTTTGGACACAACCAGCACTGACCCTACTTGTCCTCTCGTCATATCTAGATGTATCTGATGAACTTCACAATTCCAGGCCTTAGACACACACCACCTCATCTTTGGGGTCTCTCCCTATGAGTCTGACTAAGTAAGGATCCACTGTTCTCTTCTGCATTATTTTGCTGCTGGAAAACTTAGGTCTGCCACTTGGGCGTCTACATTAAGAAGCAGAAGTTCCTCTTTGCCTCTGGGAAATCTAGATGAGAGGACAATCAAAGGCAACCAGAGGACACATATGGAAGTAGCTCCAAAGGTGGACTCTTGTAAATTCAGGAAGTAGGAAAAACTTATCTATTGGCACTTGCCCAGTTTCCCTTTTGGTGTACTCCTCTCTGTCTAAGATGTACCTAGCGCCCTTAAGCTGTGATCTGGCCCTCCAGTGGGCCTGTGGGCCTTGTAGGTTTGCCTACAGTGGCAAGTAGGAGTGTGCTAAGAGGACCACGAGGGAGAGTATGTAAAATTGAAACGGTCCCAGAGAACCACACTGGAAGATAGGATCTATGAGGGGAGGGATCTTGTCTGTCCAGTTCACCCCACAGTCCTTAGCACCTGGCCCAGTGTGTGGCACATAGTAGGTGCTGCACAAATACTTGTGGACTAACTTAGTGAACGAACATACAAAGTCAGGATGTATGGTTCAGTATGGATGCCATTCGGTTACGTACCTGCTCTTATCCCAGTGGGCTATGAGTTAGAAAAGAGTAGATCATCTAATGTAGATGACTTCGGTGACTGATGAGAACTGAAGTGCCTCAGGCCAGACTGGGAGGTACTCAGGAGACAGCCACTGATGGAAAAGGAGGTGACTTAGGACCTAAGGAAAGGAAAACACATGTTTATTGAATGCCTGTGTTGCTAGGTGCTTTACACACATTATCACTTTTGCTTCTTGCAGTAGCCTTGAGTAGTAAGTCTTAGTCTGTGTGATTTATTGATGGGGAAACTAAGACCAGACAGGCAAACTTGCAAGCTAGGATTTGTACCCAGGTCTTTTGGATCCAAAGCTAATCCGGATTAGATAAGTTGGTAATGGAGAAAGGGTTGCGGGGGCTCTTTCCCCGAAAGTTTGATTGGAACATGACATGAATTTGGTATTACATCTCCAGTGCCCCCACTGTGACTCCACAAGACATTACCCCCAGCTATTCACAGCTCCCTGACTCAGCTTTTCAGTGAGTCTTAGTTCAGAATTCCTAATGAGAACCAACTGACCCAGCTTGGAGAGAATATAAAACAACCAGGTACAAATGTAGCTTCATGTACTCATCTCCTCATTAGGTATGAAAGTGGTACAAGATTGTTTTAGAAGAGGGTGGTGTGAGAAGACAATGATCAGCATTTCGAGGACAGACAGGTGTAGCCAATATTCACCTGCAACCCACTTCCTTCTTTTGTTCTTTGATGAACATCCATCCCTATTTCCTTGCCAAGATGAAATGCTTCTACTCTTTTTACTTCTTGCCCGAGTACATTGGACACATTATATTTGAGTCTGTTGTCAGCTGAGTCATAGGTGACCGATGCATGTTAAATATTATATATATATATATATTGTGCTAACATCTGCTGCCAAAGTAAAGAAATGATGCCTTGTGGCAGTTACTGACAAAACAGGACAAAGTCTTTCGGCCTTCACTTTTACTATAGCTGTGCTGGATCAGTCATTGCAAGGAACATGATAAAGGTAAAGGATGTGAGGGAGAGCCCCACTCAGATTTCCCTTCAACAGAGAAGCTGCTGTGAGGATCCTAGTGAGCCAACAGCCTCCAGCTGCCACACCTTTGTGACCCACTCTAGCACCTGCTCACACCAAATCCATGATGTCGCCAAGCTGCTTCCAGCCAATGGCCAAACGTGCTGAGGGTATTCGAGCTGGGCTCCTTCTGCCCAGCATTGACTCTTCTCAGTCTTTGCTCTGGGTCTTCTCACTGGCCTAAGATATCTCAGAGTTGTGTTACATACAGTCTTAGGCTTTTCCTACCCAATTCTCCTTCATTCCTTCTTTCCTTTCGTAGTGTCCCACCTACTCCATGGTTTGAAGTTGTCCCCTGCCTGCTTCTTCTCACTCTCCCTTCTATCTTTCATAGGCATTTCTCTCAATAAATCTCTTGCGTGTCTAATTCTGTCTTGACATCTTCTTCTTAGAGGATCTGAACTGACAGAGGATGTTAACATTCAGGGGAATTTCATGGCGCCCAATTGTAGGAAGTAGAGCTGGGACTCCCGGGGAAAGACATTTTCTTCAAACAGCAGTAGAGATGGTTTCTCAGATTCATCCTAGTCCCTGAACTTGAACTGTCATTAGTACAGGCTAAGTGACTCTAATTTGTAGAGGTTAGAATGACTCCAATCTATACAGTAGAGTTTTAGAATTCCTGTCTAGTCAAACAATTATGGGACTAATTACATTTACAAACTAAATAATTACATTATACATGAAAGAGTTAATGAAACTTCAAAGGTGCCTAGATGTAAAATGGAGTAACCAAGATGCTGAGAGAACAAGACACTTAAAAATTAGGTCTCCATATTCTTGACTTAATAAGTTCCTCCAGTCTTGAATGAAAAGCCCCTTTCTAGTAATTTCTGAGGAATTTCTTCTGTTGTGGGGAAAAAAGTCCTTGGGATGTTTAGGCCCAATACAAAACTTTGCAAAGTGAGCCCTAAGCAGCTTTGCCATACCTTCTCCCAAGAGACTGAAAATTTCTTCTATTTTTTGCCCACTCATAGTTAAGATAGAGGTTGAAGGAAAGTCAGTATGCTATCAACTGTGGATTTTAGTATAGGATGATCTGACTTTCATTAGGGAACACCCAACTGTCAGAATTTTCTCTTGGGATGGTGTTTTCATGTGTTCATGGCATTGTAGGCTTTTTCTAGTATGCACATTCTTTCAGCCTCTACCCGTACCCAGTTCCAAAGCTACTTCACATTTATAGGTATTCGTTATAGCAGCACCCTACTTCTTAGTTCCAATTTCTGTCTTAGTCTGTTGGATCTGCTACAACAAAAATAGCATAGACTGGGTGGCTTATAAACAACAGCAATTTATTTCTGACAGTTCTGGAGGCTGGGATTCCAAGATTGAGGTGCTGGCAGATTCTGTATTTAGTGAAGGCCCACTTCCCACTTCCTGGTTCATAAATGGTTGACTTCTCACTGTATTCTCACATGGGGAAAGGGGCAAGGGAACTCTTTTTGTCTTTTTGATAAGGGCACTAATCCCATTCATGCCCTCATGACCTAATCAACTCCCCAATGTCCCACCTACAAATACCATCTCACTGGGTTTAGAATTTGAATTATGGAGGGACACAAATATTCAGTCTATAGCAGATGTTCTATCTTCCCAAAGATGAATCTCAGATCTTTTTACTGGGGCATATTCTGAGAGTCCTGTGGGGAGAGGTTGTATGTTTGGGTATGTGGAGGTGGGGGGAAATTTTCTCATTTCAGTAGTTAGACTTTCACGTAATCCCCTGTTTTCAATACCAGGCACCCTCTCTCAGCTTTGTCTGACATTCCTGATTCTGTGTCTGACATTCCTGTTCATTTTCTCTAATAAAGTGTAGAGAAGAAAGTTCTCTGTTCTAGTTTGCTGCTCAGATAGGGAAGAGACTGACGCCTGTAGTAAAGAATGGAAGAAGAGGACCTGTGAGTCTAATTTCACGTTAGAGAAACTTTCAGTGAATTCTCTTTTCAAGTCCACTGTCCACCTCCAATTTCAGAGACATTGAGATCTCCCATTCCTTCTAAAATTTTGTTGCAGTTAAATCCCCTCTTATTCTCTGTCTATATTTATGCCTTCTCTCTCCCCTCACGCCCATTTTATTTGAGGTTTGAGATGGAACAGGAGGTAAACGCACGTGTTCAGTCTTTCACGTTTAACTGGAAGACGCCTGCAGAGGAGCTCTGGAGGGTGTGCGTGGCAGCAGTTATTCCTTTTGGCAGGGAGGGGGAGTTATAGAGAGGAGTGATCTTTTAAACTTTATAAACTATGGTAGGCTTGGGAGATCATACCTAACTCTATGATTTGACCCTGAAGAGAATGGAGAACCTATGGAATCTGCTGAGTATGAGTAGAATAAGCTCCAGACAGCTTAGACTTCAAAGCAGTTAACCTTTTGTACTGTCACTGAGTTAATTTTCTGAGTTGCCTAAGATGAGATTACATGGGATATACTGTGGTAAAATGATCAAGAAGCCACCAAAAAATTGGTTTTCTTTGGGTGTACAGAAATCTGAAAATTCAGTTATCCTTTAATAATTAGTAACTTATTGATCTGGTTGAGCTGGAAGATTGGCTACATGCAGGGGATTAATCAAATAAGTAACAAATATTGAGAATTATGAAAGGAGTTGTGAATATAGAGAGGAAGAAAGCTAGATTGAATCTTGTGATGTTGGATTGGAATTGGAGGTACAGGCGTTAATTCATCATTATCAATATATAGAGCTAAATATAGATATATAGATGCAAATCTGTGCACATTGCAGTAATATAAATAGAGAACTAAATTTAGATGTAATTCTATGGTGTGTGTGCATGTGTGTGTGTATATATATACATATATTTACTAGCTCTGTCTAATGAAAGGGCCTGGGAGCAGCAACAGCCCAGTAGCAAGGGATACATCTTGGGGACATAGATCTTGGCTTTTAAATACCATTCTCTATTAAAAGCAACCAAGTCTCTGAGTAAATGGTTGATTACTCATCAGGGCAGAGGAAGTAAAAAAGTAGGCTGGAACATTTTTTGACATCAGAAAGTAAAGAATGTTCAAGAAATACTGGGACTTATAGAAAGGACATGGAAACCAGCTTGAAAGGGCTCTCACTGGCCAACTCTGGGACAATTTGAGCATCAAAATAATAATGGATTATAACCAATTAAGTAAAACATGAATCTGCATGTTACACTAATGAATAATGTATATATAGATAGGGAGAAGAGAAAATTCTTACAGTAGAATGGCAACTAATAAATGTAGAAGGAATGACAGAATTAGAAAAACACCATTTGGCACTATCATAATAATAGTCAGTTCAGGCAAGAAACATTAGTGGATGCTCGGACTAGTGGATAAAAATTTGTGAGAGAGAGGATGTTTACTTAGTGTCAGAGTATCTCCCCACAAAATAATTTTTAATTACAAAAGGAAAAAGAATAACTTTAAGTGAAGAATCCTGGCAAGGACCACCTTAATTAAGTAATCAGTTATGAGACAATTTAAATTATGTACCACCCAATAGGATACAACAAGATGAACATTTTTGTGATATATTCCTGCTAAAAGTCATAACCTGAATCTGATCACGAAGAAACATGGGGAAAACCCATATGGATGGATGGTCTATAGAATAACTGGCCTGTACTCTTCTAAAATTTCAAGATCATGTAAATCAAGGAACAGCTGAAAAATAGTCTCTATATTAAAGAAGACTAAACAGACATGATAATTAAATACTACATATGATCTTAGATTGTATATTTTTTACTATAAAGCAGTGGTTCTCAAAGTGTGATCCCAGGACCAGACCTTCAGCACCACCTGGGAACATGGTTAGAAATACAAAACTTTGGACCCCATGCCAAACCCACTGAATCAGAAACCTTGGGTTTGGGAGCCAGTAATCTGTGTTTAATGAGACTTTCCACTGATTCTGATGCACACTAAAAGTTTGAGATCCATTGCTATAAATCAGATTGTTGGGGCAATTGTTAAAACTGTAGAGTAGTTGGAAATAATAAATCAGTGTTAATTTCCTGCTTTCATGTCACTGTAGGGAATACATGACTAAATTTACTCTTATATGGTTCAAGAATAAAAAGTTCTTGATAATATATATGCAACTTTTCTGTATGTTTTTAAAAATCTCAAAATTTAAAAAAATGGGAGGGGCTAAGCTATGTATTTATCATATTAGGAAAAAAGTCTGACTCATATTCATTCCAACTGCCTTTATGTAATCAAATGTGGCACTAAATACAAAGGATGTATATTCCATTACATGTATGGTTAAATCTGCTATGGAAAATAGTTTGTTCTCCCAAGAACCATCTGTGTTTATTTTCAGGTTGAACCAGCCCTAAGGTTGCTAACATTCTTTAAAACCATGTTGATGAATGACACAATCTCTGAATCACATCAAAGCCAATATGGTTTCTTTGGGGATTCCATATCAGTGGAAAAACATTTCTGCTGAATAGCATCTGCCTATCCATATGTAGAAAGAGTCAATACACTGAACTGAAAAATAATTGTTTTCAAATAATTGGCTAATGACATACACAGCCCCTTTTTCTCAGCTGCATTACTAATTGCCCGAATATGATCCATGATCTGATTTTTTTCCCTTGGTGTAGTTCTTTGCAAGACTTTTCCATTGTACACAACTAAAATACAGCAAGAGCAAAATATAGCCTGAGACAAGTACGTATGTTGGATTAGATTCAAATATGCAGGGTTTTATCTAGAAGGAAAAATCCTTTTAGAGTTAGAAAGGAAGTGAATCAGGCCCATGGACCTTGGCTAACTGACCAATACACAAACATTGGTGGTTGGTGGTTGTTTTTCTACTTTTGGTTGTCTACTTTGAAGCCATTGTTCAACATCCAAATCCCCAGCTCTGTTCTTCCTGGCATTTTGGTGGTTATGCATTTGTTCTGAGACTGTAAATGGAGAGTTCTCTTCCAACTGAAAAGTGTTCCTTCCCCAGCCATAATCCTTCAGAAGAACTGAATCTGATCAGTTATGTCACAAGTGAAGAAGACTACATTTGTTTTAACGGAGCTTATTTAGAACATCCTGCTGCTAATGTCAGCACACAGATTGGGCAAGTTCCACCGAAATAACTTTCAGACTATTTGTACTCAATTAAATGTTTATTTAAAATTTCCTTTGGTTTTTACTGCCGAAAATGTATTGTTCATTTTTCACATACCAGGCACTGTTGTTTAGTCTCAAGGGCATTACTTGTTACAAATTTAACAACTGTGACATATTAAAAACAACATTTAGGGAAGAAATTAGGGCTGAGAGGATGTGACCAGATGTTTCCGTGGTGTTTCGCCAAAATGTCACTTAAATGCCAACAAGATTTTAAAAGGAATTTTTTCCCAAAGTCTCTCTACCCACTTGACTGACCCCAAAAGATGTTGCTATCATGTTGTATTAGAAAACCCATTTAATTTTCTTTTTAATCACAGTTTTATAGAAGATACTTAAAGTCTTTTCACTGTCATTTTTTTTCTTTTATGATTTTGCTATGGCAATAAAGATAATCCTGGCTATGCCACATGCTACCTTTGTGACCCAAATTTTCTTATGACCAAAATAGGGATGCTGGTGCCTACCTATGATTATTATGGAAATTAAGTGAGATAATGTATGTGACACTCTTAGCCCAGTACTTGGCACATAATAATGGCACATTAGTTTGTTATTATTATTACAAACAGTGCTAATTATTGATACAAGCAAAAACCCCCACTAAGTGCCCTGCTGCTGAATTTCTTTAAAAGAAAGGCAGTCTTTCCTGCAAGTATCCCTTAAGTTCCAGTCTTCTTTTGAGATTGTCAAATCACACTAGGAAAAACATCCTACCAAGAGGCAACTTCAAAAGAAAGTCATTATTTTTTAGATAAATCTGCTGGTAATTAGGTTAGACCTCTCTGAGCTGATTTCTAAATTCAGGAGCATTTAGAGAAGGAGCATGCAGGTAAATACAACAGAATAAAGAGATTGTATGCACCCCAAGTGGAGGATTCTAGGTTTGCTCTCCTTCCGTGGGTATTGTGTTGATGTAGGAGGGTTAATAGAGCTTTAGGCTGGGGCTCTAGTTTTATGATATACAAAAATATAAAAGTCAGTGAAGCAAATGCTGTACAACGGAGGGAAAAGGGATAAGCTTGATCCAGAAATATTTTGGAGGGTGGAGACATTCCAAGCATACCATTCCATGACTATGCCAATGGAATGTGGGCACAGCACAAGAACAATGTCCAAGGCTGGAGAGCTTTAGAGGACCAGGGAAATTCTGAGTGAAAAACACAAAGCAGTGAAGAACATCACCCTCTGCTCCCAACCAAGTTTCCCTGTTTACAGATTGAATTGTGAATTCTGAGTGAATTTTAGGTCCATTGGACTATGGATTCCAAAATTTGGTACCAAATAATTATAGATACATTTTTCAAATGTACAGCTCTCCTCTGGCATCTCTCTCTTTCACACACACACACACACACACACACACACACACACACACACACACACACACACCAACTTATTACATTTAAATCCCAAACTAGAAATTTTGTCTCTTTCCATTATCTTTGACTCCAGGTGGGTAAGCTGCCATAATGAAACTTTACCAATTAAAAAAATAAACATTTATATGGACAGATTTTCCATATTAATCATGGAAATTTGTTCCCAAATTCCTTGAATAAAGTTTATTTGCTTGCTGTAATGGTTGTTGGTTTTTCTTCATTAGTGTTTGTGATCATTCAAGACATGAAAAGATTTGGGGGTTTTTTGGATTTTATTCTTTTTTTTTTAATTGAAGTACAGATTTACTGCTGTACAGCAAAGTGATTCAGCTATACATATACATGCATTCTTTTTTCTTTACATTTTTTTCCATTATGGTTCATCATAGGATACTGAATATAGTTCTCTGCTATACAGTAGGACCTTGCTCTTTACCCATTCTGTATATAAAAACTTACATCTGCTAACCCCACCCTCCCACTCCATCCCTTTTCCAACCCCCTCCCCCTTGGCAGCCACCAGTCTGTTCTCTATATCCATGATTCTGTTTCTGTTTCATAGATAGGTTCATTTGTGTCATATTTTAGAATCCACATATAAGTGATATCATATGGTATTTGTCTTTCTCTTTCTGACTTACTTCACTTAGCATGATAATCTCTAGTAGCATCCATGTTGCTGCAAATGGCATTATTTCATTCTTTTTATGGCTGAGTAATATTCTATTGTATATATGTACCACATCTTAGGTTGTTTCCCTGTCTTGGCTGTTGTAAATAGTGCTACTATGAATATAGGGGTGCATGTATTTTTTTGAATTATAGTTTTGTCCGGATATATGCCCAGGAGTGGGATTTCTGGATCATATGGTAATTCTATTTTTAGTTTTCTGAGGAACCTCTGTACTGTTTTCCACAGTGGCTGTACCAACTTACATTCCCACCAACAGTGTAGGAGGGTTCCCTTTTCTCCATACCCCCTCCAACATTTGTTATTTGTAGACTTTTAATGATGGTCATTCTGATTGGTGTGGGGTGGTACCTCATTGTAGTTTTGATTGCATTTCAAGACATGAGAAGATTTTAATTTGAAAGACCCCTGTCATGCCCAAGAACTATATTGGCCTATAGTTTGTGGATATGGTTGTGTCTGTTTGCAGTAGTTTATCTTCATTCTGCTCTGTAAATAAACTGAACAAATGAGGAGACACTTGGATGTCCAAAAAGGACTGAAGATTTTTCAATAAAAAGTTCAGTCAAATGTCTTTCAAAAAATACTTTGCAGACTATTTTACTAAAGAAGCATTCCTTTTTCCTTTTTTAACTTGATAATCTATTTAACTGAAGAAGAGCAATTCAGTTTATGGCAAAGAGCCATTCAGGAGGTTGCCTGGAGGTGGGAAGACTCAGTGTTTCTCAAAGGTGAGGTGTAGCTCACCTCTATCAGAATGCCCTGGGGAGCTTTTAAAACTTCAGATATTTAGGCCCCCCTCCAGCCCTACTGAGTCCAGATCTCTGGGTGGGACTCAGAAGCTGCATATTTAATGAGCTCTGCAGGTGATTCTTATGTATCTTAAAAAGTAAGGGGTCTCTTCAAAGTGGAAATTAGTAGTTATGTCATAAAAGCCAGTAGTGCCTTCTGCCCTGGCACTTTTCTAGCATTGATGAAGGGGTCAATGGTACATTGCCTTTGAAAAAATTCCAGTTTGAATGAAGAGCAAGTCATTTTCCCTCTTCTCAATGTTTTCTCCTAGCTCTGTTTTCCTCCAGGGGCTCAATTGTCCAGCCTTCTTCACAGAGAGTAGCATTTGGAGTTGAGCAGCTCCCAAAACATTGTTATTATTATTTTTGGTCCTTGTTTGTTCCTAATATCTCTGCATTGCTGATCAGTGACCATGATCTGCACTTTCAGGCAAGAAAAAGAACACATTCTAGCAGCTGAGTCACCTGACAGTTACCAGGTATGAAGTAGATCTCAGTCTCTGACAACACCTTCTATTGGGCAGTGGTTCTTAAACTTGTGTGCACATTGGAACTTCCTGGGAAGGTTTAAAACTCCCAATGCCTAGGCCATACCCCTGACCAATGTCATCAGAGCCTCTGAAGTAGGACCCAGGCATTAGTACTTTGATAAACACCCCTGGTGATGCCAGGGTGCAACTTAGGCCAAGAACCATGGTTCTGGGGACATCTGTAGAAAGTGCATTGAGACCTTTAGACCACCTTAGGCTGATCATCAATATTTCTCTTTACAGATGGCACTTTTCCTGTTTTCCGGTACACCCTAGAAGGAC
Organism: Orcinus orca; assembly: GCF_937001465.1. Lineage (NCBI taxonomy): Eukaryota > Metazoa > Chordata > Mammalia > Artiodactyla > Delphinidae > Orcinus > Orcinus orca. Next base: position 155,047,644 of record NC_064560.1, on the reverse strand, counting down.
GAGAAAGTTTAGGAGATATTTCTTACAGAAATTTCTTCCTGGAAGAGAATTTTAAAGTTTCTTTAGAGTGTTCAGCCACCATTACAGGAGACCCAGTACACATGTGTAGTCTTAACCACAGTGTGCACTACCCCTGCACACCTATGAAACTACCCTACGCCAACCCTTCACTTTGTCTGTTTCAAGATAATCTACGAAATTTATCAGTTTGGGGCTCTTTGCTGTCTTCTCAAGAGCCAGTAACAGATCTCCAGTGAGCTGAAACAGGGAAAGTTGTTTTAAACCATTGACTGCTTAATAAATTAGCACTAGACGGCTCTTTGCCTAATTTATCTCTGAAAGCCAGTTTCCCAGGGTATCAGAGCAATACCACAAGAAAAATTATTTCCATTAAACACCACAAAAATGTCTTTCCTGTGATACTTCACTGAAAGGGTGACATGTACGAGATTCTCAGTCACAAAACAGGAAAGAAATGTTTGAAAGTTAAATTAAAAAGTAAAGCACAGTTAGGATTTTATTGAGCTTAAGCCCCATTCCTACCCCCTAAACATATAAATCTGTTCTGTGTTCTGTGTCTCCCACTCAGATGGGTGATAAATTTTGGATGCTGAATTCTTATGTCTCTAAAAATAACGTTTACCTAAAGTGAAGTGCAACATCTGGGTCCATTGAAGGAGCATGAAGTGGCCTTTCAGGTTAATTATTTGTGTGGCCAGGTTAGGTTTCCCAGCCCTGAAAATGATACTGGTTTTGTTTCTCTTGGCCCCTGCCCACCACAGGTAAAGAATACTGTCCCAGTGACTTTCCCATAGACCTATTCCTTCATGCAGAATGTTGCCATCAGTGCCCTGACACTGAGGAAATGGAATATTTTCCATCTGCTCCCTGAGCTGAGGACCTGCTGTGCCTGGAGGTCTCTTGGTTATTTGGTTAGAAATAGACTGAAGAGTCCCCCCAGTGCTGTCATAGTGGATGCCATCAGAACAGATCATGGGTCTCTAGTATTCTCAAAGGAGTGTTTCTCTCTGCGGTTCTCATCAAACGCGTGTCTACTTCTCTACTCCAGAAAGTGGATTGAGATGGTCCATATGCATCTTTAGACACTGCCTGAGTAGGCTGGCATTAGATTTATCAAAATAAGAACTCTTCATCCCCTTTTATACCTCTCAAGTCCATATTCCAAAACAGGCTGATACCGTGGAAAAAGAAGCCTTATGAAGGAATGGGGCAAGAGCAACCAGCTGTCCAGGGTGATCCTGGGAAATTATGGTCTTTCTTTCCTTTTTTTTATGGATAACATCACAGACAGTCTTGAAATAAATTTTTTAAATCTCTAGATCTTTGTATAAATTTGAGTCCAAACATTTGTATCCACAACATAAATTTTTCCAGGCACTGACTCAAGACCCGGGAGTTATCTTTTCATTTTTCCCCTCTTCCCTACCAAATTCTGTTTGTTATTTCTTCTCTTCTTTTCCATTTTCTTGGCCACTAACTCACTTTAAGTCTTAATGCTTCATTTTAGTCTATTATAAAAGGCTTCTAACTCATCCTCAAACTTTTAGCCTTTCAAAATTAAAGGCCATTCTTTTTTTAAAAAATTTATTTAATTTGTTTATTTATTTTTTGGCTGTGTTGGGTCTTCACTGCTGCACATGGGCTTTCTCTAGTTGCAGCGAGTGGGACTACTCTTCATTGTGGTGCGCGGGCTTCTCATTGCCGTGGCTTCTCTTGTTGTGGAGCGTGGGCTCTAGGTGTGCGGGCTTCAGTAGTTGTGGCACAGGGGCTCAGTAGTTGTGGCTCGTGGTCTCTAGAGTGCAGGCTCAGTAGTTGTAGCACACGGGCTTAGTTGCTCCGCGGCATGTGGGATCTTCCCAGACCAGGGCTCGAACCCGTGTCCCCTGCATTGACAGGCGGATGCTTAACCACTGCGCCACCAGGGAGGTCCCTAAAGGCCATTCTATACACCACCACCAGAGCAAGCTTCTTGGATTATTGCTTTGCTCAAATCACTTCTGTATTTAAGCTTTTGTAATGATTCTCCCATTGACTACTGAATAAAATCATGGCAATTTATCCTGGTGTTCAAGGTCTTTTAAAGTTTGGTTCCAAATTATGTTTCCCATGTTCCAGCCAAATGACACCTTCACACCCCCTCTTTTTTTTTTTTTTAATTTTTTATTGCGGTACATGGGCCTCTCACTGTTGTGGCCTCTCCCGTTGCGGAGCACAGGCTCTGGATGCTCAGGCTCAGCGGCCATGGCTCACGGGCCCAGCCTCTCCGCGGCATGTGGGACCCTCCCGGACCCGGGCACGAACCCGTGTCCCCTGAATCGGCAGGTGGATGCTCAACCACTGCGCCACCAGGGAAGCCCACCCCCTCATTTTTTAACCTCATCTTGTTCTTGCTTACTTCTGGCTCGTATCATCTGAACTGTCCTTCCCTTCATCTGTCCTTGATGAAATCTTGCTTTTCCTCCAAAATCCAACTCAGAAGTTCCCTCTTTCTTTCATAAAGCCTTTCATGGCCACTTTACTCAGAAGTTTTCTTTGCTTTCCTGTCCTCAAACATTTGATTAGGGCTACTCTCAGGTCCCATAACAGGCATTGTCTTGTACTGTAGTTATTTGGGTACCTAGTTTAGCTTTCTTATTGGGTTTCACTTTATGGAAGGCGTGAACATGCCTTGTACATGTTGGATGATAAATGAATAAATGAAAAGAATCAGTTAAATACTACCTCCTTCCCTTCCTAATCCTTATACTGAAAAAGTGTGGTTTAGAGAACAGGCACTGGAGAAATCTCTAGTACATCTAGTTTGAAGACAGTCACTGGACCTAAGGATGTAGATTAATGGTGAGGAGACCTTAGCACATCTGAGTTTAGACTAGTTTCCACAGACCATCTATGTGTTCAGAGGCTTATCTGAATGAATAGATCCTCCCAGATCTTTGGAATTTCAGGGATGGAAGGGGGCAGAGGTGTGGGCCTTTTAAGTCATAAAATATGTATATAAAAAAATTTAACCAGAAATTGCATAACTTTCTGAAATTTTGAGGCTCAAAGCTGGCAAGTATGTGGTGTAGATGGCCTAGGAACTGCTGAGTGGGTTCACCTTTGGCATGCTTCCTCCGGAAACCTGGCTACAAGACTTGGGCAAATCATGAGTTTACAGGCTGAAAGGCAAAAGACACTTAAAAAAATACTTCAAAGGATTAAAATGGTGCAACAAATGCCCAGTCCTGGTCAGCCTATTTGCATCACAAGATGGCTTAATACCCGGGAATAGTAGGCCCTTAAAAACAAACTCCTCTTTACTCAAATTATTTTTGCAGGCTGCGATTCTGGGTAAATGCAAGCCATCACATTTTGTATAAACTGTTATGTATAATTGTTTATACATAATAGCAACGTAAGTCTGGCCCTCTGTTTCTTTTATTTGCCACAGTATTATGACTGTGTTAACATTAACAAAGTGAAGAAGTCATTCAAAGAGTGAAGGTGAAGGTGAATTAACTGGATAATACCAGCCCCCAAGTTTTTCCCTTTCTTTAATAGCAGGTATTGAGATCTGAACTTGTCAATAATTATCTGTATTGTCTCTTAATTTCACTTTGCTTAGGTAGTCTCAGTTTTTGATTTGTAACATGAGAGTAATAGTAATTTTAACTATCCCATGGGATTATAATGAGGATTAAATTACAAAGATGAAAAGTATATTTAGAAAGTACTTTGTACCTTCTGAAGCACTGCACGTGTGTTTGCCTGTTACAGGTATATATGTGTTATTCAGATAAGGCAGTTGATTACGCTCTGGCCTGTATTTGATCCACTGAGCCATACTCCTCTTCAGATCATTTTAAGTTTGGATGGGTGGATAGGTAGACAGATGGGTGGACAATGAATGGATAGATGGATAGATGGATGGATGTATAAATGTATGTATTCATATATATTCTATTTTAAATATACATAATTAACAATTATACTTAATCGGATAATAAACAACTTAGAAGTAAATCCAAAGTAGGAGATTAGGTTGAATGGATTTTACAAATACTGTTTGTGTGGTTTTAAACATAATTTTAGATTCTTTCAGTACTTTGAAAAATGTCCTCTAATGCAGTGCTTTCTAAAAATCCATGTACCCATGCTGGTACATAAACTATTTGTTCCCAGTAGCAATGATAATAAACCTACAGGCTAGTTCACTACTTTTTTTTTTCCCCTAAAAGTTTCTTGGTTTATGTTCTGGCACAAGCTCTTTAAGTTCTCATGCACTGGCAAGTTGACTAATAATACAGTGTAGTACACTAATAGTATAGTAATACTACTGTCAACTGTAGTAGCACTGTTCTGACGGCAGGTTTACTATTCGTTCATTCACTCAGCAGGCATTTATTGAGCACCATATTAGTTAACATAATGGTAGAGGTTATAACAAATAAGTCCTGAAGTTAACATAATAGAAACCCATTTTTCAGATATATCACAGTCTGCTCAATTGTTCTTGGTCTGGTGCTCTTCTATGTGGTTTTTGGGAAAACGGCTCTTTCTGTTTTGTGACTCACTCTTTTATAGTTTGCAGAGTCCTCTTCATTTAGCTAGCAATTGAAAAAGAGATGACAGGGAAGGCATAGCCCCTTATTAGCCATGTCAAGAGTGACATGCATCGCTTCTGCTCACATTCTCTTGAGACAAGTGCCCTCCCTTTCCCCGAGGCAGAGGGACTGGAAAATATAATCCCTGGCTTTGTGGATACTTCCCAGCATTAACACTTCATTAGGGAAGGGGAGCAAAAAATTTCAGTGGTCACCTAAACTAGGGCTTCTCAAACCATCTGAGGTGAAGGACCAATTCTGTTTTTTAAAATGTTAAATCTATCACAGCCTGATAATTGGGGGGAAAAAAAACTATAAAAATAAATTACTAGAAAAGGAAAATAAACCGAAGATATACAAAATACAAGTCCAGTTTTTAAATTATTAGATTCAGCAGACATAAAATTAGCATACGGTTTCTCTACTTAGCTCGTAGAGGACTGGTAGCACCACACACAGACTGGCACTATCCTTACCACACTTGAGTTGCACTGTTCTAGACTCTGGAGTTAAAATCAATAGGGAACATTTTTCTCATGTAGGGAAATATAATAAACAAATTAATAAGATAATTTTAGGTAGTGATAAGCATTATGAAGATGTTACCAGCAGATGTGACCCAGCATCTTCTGGAGAGGACTTCTTGAGGAAAATCTTTATCATGATCAAGATAGAACATCAAATTCAGGAAAACGTATTTAGAACAAAAAGATGCAACCATGTTTAAATGTATGTGTTATGCTTCATTTTCATTTCTGATTTCAAAATTTTCGTAAGGATTCAGGACCTAGCCCCTTTAAAAAAAACAGGAGGTAAAGAAGAAATATTTTAAGCTTCTTATCCTCTTTTCCTAAGATAACATACACATTAATGATTTTTATAACAGTTTTATTGAGATATAATTCACAAACCATACAATTAAGTAATTTAAAGCATGCAATTAATGGTTTATAGTATATTTACACATGTATACAATGATCACCATATCCAATTTTAGAATGTTATCATTATCTAAAAAAAAAAAAAACCCAACTCTGTACCCTTTATCTATCAAACTCCTGTTACCCATTGCCCCCAGCCCTAAGCAACTATTAATCTAGTTTCTGTCTTTATATATTTGCATATTCTTGACATTTTATATAAATTAAATCATATAATGTCTGATCTTTTGTGACTGACTTCTTTCACTTAATGTTTTCAAGGTTCAGCTATGTTGTAGCACATATCACTACTTCATTCCTTTTTATGGGGGAATAATATTTCATTGTATGGATATACCATATTGTGTTTATCCATTCATCAATTAATGGACATTTGGGTTTTTTTTCCACCTTTGGCTATTATGAATAATGCTGCTATAAATGTTTGTGTGAGTCCTCCAGCTATGTTCTTCTTTTTCAAGATTGTTTTGGTTATTATGGATCCCCTGCAATTCCATATGAATTTTAGGAATGTCTTATTAATTTCTACAGAGAAGCCAGATAGGATTCATATAGGGATTGTGTTGAATGTATAGATTAAATTAGGGAATATTGGCTTCATAACAATGTTAAGTCTTCTGATCCATGAACCTGGGATATTTCAATTTATTTATGTTTTCTTTAACAGTGATTCATAATTTTCAGAATATAAGTTTTGCACTTTTGTTAAATTTATTCCTAAATATTTTACTCTTTTTGATGCTTTGTAAATGGAATTTTTTAACTTCATTTTTGGATTGTTCATTACAAGTGTATAGAAATACAATTGATTTTTGTATATTGATCTTGTATCTTATAACCTTGATGACTTATTTATTATTCAAATAGTTGTTAGTGGATTCCTTAAGATTTTCTATGTACAGGTTCATGTCATCTGCAAATAAAGATAGTTTTACTTTTTCTTTTCTAGTCTAGATGCCTTTTATATCTTTTACTTGCCTAATTACCCTGGTTTGAACCTCCAGTATAATGCTGAAGAGAAGTGGCAAAAGTGGACATCCTTGTCTTATTCCTGAACTTCGGGAGAGAGCATCCAGTCTTCTACTATTAAGTATGATGTTTGCTATGGGATTTTGTAGATCACTTTTATCAAGTTAAGAGTTTCCTTCAATTCCTAGTTTGTTAAGTGTTTCTATCATGAAAGCATTTTGGATTCTGTCAGATGCTTTTTACTTCACCTATTGAGATGATTAAGTGGTTTTTGTTTTTTATCTTACTGATATGGTGTGTTACATAAATTGATTTTCAGATGTTAAACCAACCTTACATCCTGGGATAAGTCCCAATTGGTCATGGTTTATAATTCTTTTTATATGGTGCTAGATTTGGTTTGCTAGTATTTTGTTGAAGAATTTTTGTGTCCATATTCATAAGAGAAACTGGTATGTAGTTGTCTTTTCTGTGATATTTTTGTCTGGTTTTGGTTTCAGAGTAATACTGGCTTCATAGAGTAAGTTGGAAAGTGTTCCCTTCTTTTGTACTTTTTGAAGAATTGATATTAATTCTTCTTCAAGTGTTTTGAAGAAATCGCCAGTGAAGCTCTCTGGGGCATGGCTTTTCTTTGTGCATACTTTTGATTATTAATTTAATCTCTTTTCTTGCTATAAGTATATTCAGATTTTCTATTTCTTCTTGAGTCAGTTGCAGTAGTTTGTGTCTTTCTAGGAGTTTGTCCATTTCATCTAAGTTGTCTAATTTATTGGCATACAGTTGTTCATATGGGATTGTTTATAATCCTTTTTATTACTGTATGTTCAGTAGTAATGCCCTTTCTTTCACTTTTGAATCTAGTAATTTGACTCTTCTCCCTTTTCTTCCTCAATAAATCTAGCTAAAGATTTTTCAATTTTGTTAGTCTTTTCAAAGAACCAGTTTTTCGTGTCATTGATTTTCTCTATTACTTTTCTATTCCCTATTTCATTAATTTTCAACTAATCTTTATTATTTTCTTCCTTCTGCTTGCTTTGGGTATAGTTTGCTCAACTTTTTCCAGTGTCATAAGGTAGAAGTTTAAGTTATTGATTTGAGATCTTTCTTGTTTTTTAATTTAGGTATTTACAGCTATAAATTTCCCTTTTAGCACTGATTTCTCTGCATCCCATACATTTTGATATGTTGTGTCTCCATTTTCATTCATCCCAAAGTATTCTGTATTTTCTATTTTGAATTCCTCCTTGAAGCATCAATAATTTGGAGTTTGTTGATTAGTTTTCACATATTTGTGAATTTCCAATTTTTTTCTGTTTTTGATTGTAATTTCATTCTATTATAGTCAGAGAACATATTAGTACTATTTTCACTCATTTAAATTTATCAAGGTTTGTTTTATGGACTAACATATGGTCTATCTGGGGAAATGTTCCATGTGCACTCAAGAAGAATGTATATTCTGCCATTATTGGGTGGAGTGTTCTACAGATGTATGTTGGATATCATTGACTTACAGTGTTGCTCAAATCTTCTATTCCCTTGATCTTCTGCTTCTGTTCTATCCATTATTTAAATGGAATACTGACGTCTCTGACTACTCTTGTTGAATTGTCTTTCTCCCTTTATTTGTTTGCTTTATGATTTTGGTACTCTGTTTTTAGGGTCATATATGTTTATAATTGTAATATCTTCCTGATGGATTTTTCTTCTTATACAATGTCCCTCTTTATTGCTGGTAGTGTTTTTGTGTTTTAAGGTCTCTTTTGTCTATTAGTATAGTCATCCCAGTTTTCCTGTGGTTGCTGTTTGCATGATATATTGTTTTACATCCTTTCAATTTATTTGTATCTTTGAATATATAATATGTCTCCCACAGAGAGCATATAGTGGGATCCTATTTTTTTAATCCAGTATGGCAATTTCTGCCTTTTGCATGGGTTTTTATACCATTCACATTTAATGTTATTATTGATGTAGTTGGATTTGTGTTTGCCATTTTACTTTCTTCTTTATATTTTGTTTTTTGTTCCTTTGTTCCTCCTTTACTGCTTTCTTTTGCACTAAATGAATATTTTCTAATGTAGCATTTAAATTCTTTCATGATTTTTTCACTATTTTTGAGTTGTTTCCTTAGAGGTTGCTTTAGTGCTTATCATATACATCTTAGCTTATCAGAATCAACTTCATGTTGCCACAAACTTAATCTTAGTGAGATATAGAAGCATTATTTCTATATATTTGTATTTGTTATATATTTGTATTTGTATATATATTTGTATTAGTTATATATTTGTATTTGTTATATATATTATTGTTGGACATATACTTCTGTAAATATTACAGACCCAACAGTACACTGTCAGAGCTCTCACTTTATATAATTTTATGACTTTTAAAGAAGCTGAGAGGAGAAAGGAGAGCAGGTATATATTTACAGCTTTTGTTATATTAACCTTATTTATCGTTTTTGGTTCTCTTCATTTGTTTGCATGGATCTGAGTTTACATCTGGAGTCATTTCCTTAGGCCAATAGAGCTTTGCTTTCACTCACCTCCTTTGTGCTCTTATTGGCAAATACATTTTATTTCTATATGCTTTGGTCCAACATTATATTATACACATTTTATACAGTTGATTTTTAAATCAATTAAGAGAGAGAGAAAATATGCATTTTACTGTCTTTTGTAATTACATAATTACCTTTAATGGTGCCCTTTTTTTTTTTTCTGGTGTGGGTCTGAATTACTGTCTGGAGCATTCAGCCTGAAGAACTTTTTAAAAATATTTCTTGTAGGACATATCTGCTAGCAACAACTTTTCTCAGTTTTTGTGTATCTGGAAATTTATTCCATCTCTATTTTTAAAGATAGTTTTGCAGGATACAGGATTTTTAGATGACACTTTTTTTCTTCGAGCACTTTAAATAACATTATCTCCTAGAATCCATTGTTTCTGATTGTAAGTCAGTCGTTAATCTTATTGGAGTTCCCTTGTAACTGATGAGTTATTTTTCATTTTCTGCTTGTAGGATTTTCTCCCTGTCTTTCATCATTTTTGCTGTAACGTGTCTGTTTTTTGTTTAATATTTATTTATTTATTTAGCTGTGCCGGGTCTTAGTTGCAGCACAGCGAGATCTTTGTTGCCACATGCAGGATCTTCGTTGCGGCATGTGGGATCTTTAGTTGCGGCATGTGGGATCTTTTAGTTGTAGCATGTGGGCTCTTAATTGCAGCATGCGGGATCTAGTTCCCTGACCAGGGATTGAACTTGGGCCTCCTGCATTGGGAGCACGGAGTCTCAACCACTGGATCACCGGGGAAGTCCCAATGTGTCTATTTGTGAGTCTCATTGTGTTTATCTTACTTGGAATTTGTTGAGCTACCTGGATGTGTAGATTAATGTTTTTCAATAAATTTGGGAACTTTTCAGCCATTATTTCTTTGAATATTTCTTCTGCCCTTTCTATCTCTCCTTTCTTTCTAATACTCACATATGCATATATTGGTATTTTTAATGCTATCTCACAGTTCTCTGAGGATCTTTTCATTTGTCTTTATTCTTTTTTCTCTCTGTTCTGTAGGTTGTATAATCTCTATCAATTGTCTTGTTTGCTAATTATTTCTTCTGTCCATTTGAATCTACTGTTGAGCTCCTCTAGTGTATTTTTAATTTCAGTTGTACTTTTCATCTCCAGAATTTCCATTTTTCCCTATAATTTTTATCTTTATTGATATTCTTTATTTGATGCAATGATGTCGTTGTGTCTTCCTTTACTTCTTTAATTATGATTGCCTTTAGTTCTTTGAACATATTTATAATGGGTACTTTGATGTCATTGTCTGTTAAATCCAACCTCTGGTCACTCTCACAGGCAGTTTATGTTTTTTCTGCTTTTTTTCTGGTGTAAAGAACATACTTTCCTGTTTTTTTGTTTCATAAATTTTTAAATGGAAACTGGATGTTTTAGATAACATAATATTATAGCATCCCTGGATATTGGTTTCCCACTCTGGGGCTTATTTTTGTTATTTGTTTGGTTAACTCTCTGGATTACTTTAGGGAAGTCTGTTTTCTCCTGACACTGTGAAATCGCTGACTTTACTACTTAGGGGCCACAGCCTTGGGTATGCCCAGTCACCCTGGGATGAAAATAGTTTTGGCAGGGCTCTCTTAGGTGGTCTCTTTCTCTGACCACACTCATCCACTAAGTGCCACTAATTGCCATCTGATTACTATATTGTTTTAAACAATGTACTAGGGGCATATATTGCTTTATAAATGAATCCAATCAAATCCAGGCTCCTTTGAAGATATAATTGCAGAGGTCAGTATTTGAGATTTGTTCTGACCCCAGTTGTTTTCCCCAGTTGTCCCTTTTCCCAGCTCTGTCCAGCAAATTAACCAGCCTACAACTTAGCATATATCTCCAATGAATCTATCAGTACCCTCCCAATTTCCTTTCACTACCACTTCCACTATTTTTGAGAGTTTCCTTAGGATTGAACTTCTCCACTTAGCACTGCTCTAATTCTGTGGTGAGCAAGTAAGCAGATTATGATTTAGCTTGTCATATATATATGTCTACAGATAAAAGCAAACAAATGAAAATGGACTAATTAGAATAATTGAGAATCCAGTCTGTTGAGAAGTTATAGTTCTCACTATAAAGGAAGTAACTGACATTTGACCTTGTGGGTTTAGTTAGAATGAGCTGACCTCCCTAGGTCTTATCACCTCTAGACATCCTGACAAAACTGGTCTGGTCTGCAGAGGTAAACTCAGACCTGGAGCAGGTTCTCTCCTTGCCACCTGGTCATGTAGGCTACCTGTCCCAAACCCAAGCCACACCTTATGTTCTTTCTGGGACTTGCTAACTAAAGCATTTACATTGTGTTTTCATCAAAGAACTTAGCAGGAAAGACTTGGACTCATTTGAATTTTACCTAATATTATATAATGGGGTTATCTATGATCTCTTTGGCAGACATTTTCAGATAGAAGAAGATTGGAACTTCTCTAGCTGTTGTTATTGTTGAGAGTGAGCCCTCCTAAAGTTAGAAAGAAATGTGAAAAGAAGTTGAAAGGATAATGAAGGATGGGAATAATTAGACATGTGAAGGTCAGAATGTAAAGTTACTATCTTAGATATTATGCAGTGGGTTAAAGGTAGCTAAAGACAATAATGGCCAAAAGAGTATAGAGATCCTAAGAGGAAGAGGAGAATAAATCGGGATAAAGAGGAATTACAAGAAAAGACAGAATCGATACTCCTTTCCCCATTTTCCCCCAGTTAGCAAAGTGTGTTCTCTGAGCCCTAACAAATACTGAAGGTCAGTTTTGACAAGGGAGCATTTTTGCTAATGGCATCACACTGGGCAATATAGCTAAGGCACTTTTTCTCATTAATTTGGGTTTCTAACCCATCATGAAAGAAGGTTGATTTATTTATTCAAATGTTTATCGAACTTACCGTTTGTAAGTCAGGGTGTCAGGAACTAGGGACATGACTGTAAGCAAGATGGACAGGAGGGTGGCTGATATCAAGTTAACAGTCAGTTATTATTCAAGGTGGTAAGTGTGAGGAAATGCAATATGCACAGCGTGTTATGGGAGCAAAGAGGAGGGGCATCTAATCCAGACTTGGCAGCTAAGAAGGGCTCCACAAGCAAGGCTCCTATTAGGCTGGAATCTCTAGAACAGGACCTTATCTCTCTTGTTCACGTGAACATCCCTAGAACCTAGCACAGTGCCCAATATGTGATGGAAGCTCAATAGAAATAGAATGAATGATTGAATTAATCAAAACTTATCTTTACTTCATTTGCTTGGTATAGAAATTGTCCCAATGGGTGATACTATCCCAAATCCTGTTCTTTGATTCTTAGAGTTTCCTTATGAGAAGAGAAAAAACATTTCTGGGAACACTGATCTGACATTTACTTGCCATTAAACTTCCATGAATATCAAAATTTTAGTCTGAACCCTCAAATAAGAAAGATAATGAAATGTCAAGGTGATATCAAATATATCTTTTAAAAAATCAGGGGAAAAATCAATATGTAATGCCAATGGAAACATTGCAGTACAACATAATTTGAGCCCTAACAACTCAATGAAGCAAGTACATGTTCCTATTCAAGCTCTTTCAAAATGTGTCTGTAGTGTTTTAACTGGATATTTACAGATAGCTGAAATACCTAAGAATCACTTGATTATTATTTGTAGCTGCTTCTGTACACCACAAAGAAATTAGCTGCCAACTCTATTTTAGTGGCTAACATTTGGAAAACAGACCAAAAAAATGGCTTCAAAGGAATATCCTCATATTAAAACTCATGCAAATAGTCTGATATGGGGCAAGGAAAATGAATTTCAAATGAGAAGATTTACCACTTAGTAGCTTTGTGATCTGGGATGGGTCAATCTTTCTGAGCTTGGTTCCTAATCTGTGAAATGCAGATATCATGATGTTGCCTAACCTCATGGCACTGCTGTGAAGATCAAAGGAGATCATGTAAGTGGAGGAACTTTGAAAACTGTAAAAAGCAATATGTGTCAATTATTAAAATAATATTATGAATGGAAAATGGAATTCAAGTTGCTAACCATGAATGTGGCCCATGAGGGAGAATCTTTAATGTTCCATATTCAGCTCCAGAGCCCTTGACCTGTCAGCAGTTCATCACTTAAGATATGGAAAAAAATCTCATGCTGGGCGAAAGATTTAGGAATTGGGTAAAACAGTTGAAAAAACAAAAAAGTCCTCTGATCAATCTCACAACCCAAATTGTGAGCATCTGCACATATCCTTTAAAAGAATATCCTTTTAATCATTTGGGAAGCATTTTAGCCTCCCTGGAGTTCTCACTGAAGCTGATATGGAAAACTCACTTACCCAAGTGGCTTGAGTGACTAGACAATCTTTATTAATTTGATAGTTCTAACTGTTTAAATAAAACCTGCCTTGATGGTGGAAGGCTCAGAGCAAGGCTGGAAGGGGCAGGATCTGGGACGAATCGCATCCAGGGAAGACAGCTGAGACAGCTGCTTCCCTAAGCGAGTGTTTGAGAAGCAACATCTTTATAAGACTAAAAGGGTTTATTTTCACTATAACTAAAAGAAACTAAGTATCAGTCACCACTAGCAAGAGTGATCTTTATCTATCTTTGTTGGCTTGAGAGAAAGGGAAGGAATCTTAAAAGGCTCCAGCAGCTGCAGGCTCCTCACAGAGGACATCTCCCTCACATTGCTGACATGTCTTGGATTTTTCCAAACTTACATTGTGTTAGAAGAAATTACCTCAGAGGTTGAATGTCCTCCTACACGTGTAACCCCATGTGGGTGTAATCAAGTACCCCTCTCGCAGAAGAATCAGGATTCCCTAGTCTGTTTCTCGGAAAGGCCAGCGATTGCCTTGCGAAAGGTTTTGTGATCCCCTCCTGGCTTGGAAGGCTCTCTCTCAGCACCTGTGAGCCCTCACCCTGGAGAGATGGCTAATGTGCTAATTACCCCAAACCCAAAAATGTAAGCTGTAAACAAAGGAGAGCTGTGTTTATAATCAATCAGTTTTATGACCTTCTGATGGTGATGATATCAGTGGCGTTTACACTGGGAGACCGCACAGCGTTCTCCAGCAGCTGGCCGCTTCTGTTGCTTGAGAGCAGGGAATGATGTGGCCCATTAATTGTAGTCTTTGCACTGAAGGGCATGTTACCTTGGCCAAATGGCCAATCTGGCTCTTGGAATTGCCAAATAAATTATTTTCAAAAATCTCAAAGTCAGCTTGGATGGTTTTCAAATAATCTGTGGTTTGGAGCCTACACTCCTTCTGTACCGCCCCCCTCACTCCCCACTGCCGTCCCATGAAAAACTAAAAATGCATTCTTTCTGAGCTGTAACTTGATATATACATGATTTGAAGACAGCAGGGAGACACTTTAATCCCAAAGAGAGAGAGGCTTGGCCTGGATGCAGGAAGAGCTCACCCCCTCTGATTTAGGACTGACCTTTGCTAGTCACTCTCCCTGCCCTGAAGCTGTTTCTCCACCTGAAGGCTGAGGTGGGGATGACTCGGCAACAGATGCCTGCAGAACACTTCGCAATCATCAGACCAGGAGGATCCATACAAAGTGTAAATATCATAAAATGTGGCAAGAGAAATGTTTACACCAACCTGTGGTTTCTTATCAAAGCCAAAATTTCTGGGTTCTTGAATGAAAACTTCTGGCTGCGCATGTGAGATTTGCAACTGCCTTTGGCACCAATGAAATACGATTTTTAAGGTGCCCAACAATGTCCTGGGGGTCTCCCAAACCTCCTTTGTATCCATTTCCTTTCATATTGTGTCTTTCCAACTCGTGGAGATGAGGCAGGAGAACTTCGGCTGCATTTTGGATTTGTTAACCATGCAGAGTACTTGCCAGTGAAGCCCCGAATTCTCTTGCCCCCAAGTGCCTTGCCCTTCACTTATAGACCCCTGGGAAAACCCAAGCCCATCTGCTTCTCATTCATTTACACTTTACTCATCAAAATGTTGGTTTTGGTTGGATTCCTTTGTTTTTGTTTCAAGAAACCCTTAAGAAAAGGTGGGTGGGTAATTAGCAAGGAGTGCTGATGACCCTAAGCTCTCTGTCCTTTTTCTAGCATAACTTTTGGTCCATTGTATGGTGACAAGCAGTATTTTTTCCCCATTTATCCCACTTACTAGGCTCCCTAAATTATTTAATTTTTTAAAAGAATAGAGTGTTTTGCTTCTGTCCCACAACCAGAGATTTGAAAACAAGCTGGAATCTGCAAGGTTTTTATGAGGGGAAACTCATGGGATCTCAGACTTTTCCTTTTCTTTCTTCTATTTTAAAAGAGCCAACTGCTTTTTCTTACATTCATGAAAGTGAGTGAGTGGCTGGGAACTGTTTATCTCACTGACTTTAGGGAATAGGAAAAGGAGTCTAGTATTGTATTCTTCCCTCCCCACCACCATCCCCTTTTCTTTGTCAAATACTCTTAAAACTGAATATTTGCGAGCTGCAAGAAAAATAAATGCAGTATTTTCTGGTCTTACAGTTTTTTGTTTGTTTGTTTTGTTTTGTTTTGTTTTATCCCCTCAAAGCAGCTTCTTTTCCCTAGCTTTTAGTCAAAATCAGTAGTTGCAGCATCTTAAGTGGGGCCAGATCCCTTCCTCACTTGCAGTTGTAAACTTGCTGATCTTTGGAAGTAGAAATAAAGTTAGATTACATCCTGTTTCCCCCACCAGCAGAAATAGAATAGATAGCTCCCTCCCCAATCCTTAGTTTACACATTCCTGAATAACAACCATAATCTAAACTTTGTAGGAACATGATGAGAAATATCTCATTTAAAGGATGTATTACTGTTGCTTATGTATTGTATTGACTACAACCTTAAACAAGGTTCTTATTTAAAGATTAAGGGATTTATATGCTTGGGTTAAGCTATCAAGTTTTGATAGTAGTGAGCCTATTATGAAGTATCTCAGTAATACCTTACGGCATGTATTGATTTTAATGATGTGACAATCAGGCACCTATGCAATTTGGCAAATTCATTTCCATTTTATGTAGTAATGGTTTTACTTTCTGTTATGTGTGCCAGATAGTTGAAGACCAATATAATCTGCAAAACTGAAGTAATTGGGCAAAGGAGACCTAGCTGCTATTATGGGACTTAAGAAGTTCCAGAATTACCACTGCAGCTATAGCTTTATGTTAAATACTGTTCAGATGGGTGGCAGCCTAGGCCAAGCATTGAGAACCTGTGCTGTGGAACTAGATAAACCCAAGTTGAAATCTGAGATCTGATACTTAGCATTTACTAGGGCAAGTTACTGAGCCTTTCTGTTTTCTCATTGATATTATAGGAACAATAATAGTGCCCTGTCCAGTGGTATGTTGGTAATAGCTTGTTTCCACAGTTTGAATATTCCCACTTGGTTGATTTCAAGTTGTCAGCTGGAGTTGGGAGACATCAGCACAATCAGTTTTCGTGAGCTGGTGCAAGCCATTGTTAGCACTCCACTAACAGTACCCAAACCTTATGGTTGTTGGGAACATTAAATGAGATACAGCATGTGAAGTACTTAATTTTGTGCTTGTATATATTTTACTTCCTTGATTCTAAGATGCCATCAATTGTAAGAAAAACCACAATTTAAAAATAGATTTTAATGAAAAACATGTTTATTGTTGTATATATCCTATATCAGAAATGAAAAAAATAAAAATTTTGTCATAGAATTGAGTATATTGTGTTTACTCTTCACTACACACTGTGCTAAGCATTTATCGTAGGTAAGAGACCCTCATCACACATGTTTTTGGCTTAATGACTAAATTTGTTTGCTTATTAAATTAGAAGTACTCTATCAAATGCTAATACTCTGGGCCTTCTAGTTCTTTCATTAGAATTTTTACCTGTAGAAGTCTCTGTGTCACACCTTGTATTAATCTACGAGTACTACCACAATAAAATATCACAGACTGGGTAGCTTAAACACAGAAATTTCTCACAGTTCCAGAGATTTTTAAAGTCCAGGATTAAGGTGTCAGTAGGGTTGGTTTCTCCTGAGGCCTGTCTCTTTGGCTTGCAGCTGGCCATCTTCTTGTTGTGTCCTCACACGGCATTTCCTTTGATCATAGGCATGCCTGGTATCCTTCCTCTTATAAGGACACTAGTCCTATTCAGTTAGGGCTTCAACATACAAATGTGGTGGTGGGAGTCCATACACACCTCTTTAGGCTGTGTATTCGTTTCCTAGAGTTGCCATAACAAATGACCACATACTTCGTGGCTTAAAACAACAGAAGTTTAGTCTCTCACAGATCTGGAGACCTGAAGTCCAAAATTGAGGTGTCAGCAGGGCCATGTTCCCTCAGAAGGCTCTTGGGGAGAATCTTCTCTTGCCGCTTCTAACTTGTAGTAGCTCCAGGCATTTCTTGGCTTTATGTGGCCTAACTCCAATTTCTGCCTTCATCTTCGCATGGTCGTCTTCTTTTCTCTCTTCTTCATCTGTCTTTTATAATGACAAGTGTCATTGGATTTAGGGTCCACCCAGTTAATCCAGGTTGATGTCATCTCAAGATCCTTAGCTCAGTTACACCTATAAAGACACGTTTTCAAATGAGATCATGTTCACAGATTCCAGGTAGACATACCTTTGTTGGTAGGGTGGGGGACATTCAACCTACTGCAGACAGATTAATTCATCTAATCAAATACATGGGACAAAATATTGATTTATATCATAGGTAGATATGGTAACAGTGTCCAGTAAAGAAACTACTTGAGAAATCTTATTTTTTAAAAGCTTTTTGCTCTACTCAATGCTCTGTGGTGACCTAAATAGGAAGGAAATCTAAAAAAGAGGGGATATATGTATACGTATAACTGATTCAGTTTGCTGTACAGTAGAAACTAATACAACATTGTAAAGCAACTATACTCCAATAAAAATTAATTAAAATAAATAAATAAAAGCTTTTCACAAGCCCAAACCAGCTGACACCAGCTGTGGCAGAAAGAGCTACCTGACTAACCAAAGGCATGAGATCTCTTTGTACAATGTAGAGTTGTGGCTAAGTTGCAGCTGCCTAACTGGGAACTCCACTTTCCAGCTCCTCTGAATTTTAGTGTGTCCCTCTGACAAGTTCTGGCCAATGTGCTGTGAATAGAAATGATGTATAACACTTCCAGAGTAAGGTGGTTAAGTATTCTATGTGCCTGGCCCACATTTTCTTTGCCTTTCATGTCAACCTTAACAAGGCTGCATGAAGATGACACCTTCACAAGATTAAAGTAGATTACATACTTGAGTCATCATTTGGAGGATAGCTGCTCAGGAGAGATGCCCATCAAGAAATACCCTCATAAAAAGTTGCATGAGTAAGAGATAAACTTTTACTTTGTTAAGCCACTGAGATTTGGGGATTATTTGTTATAGCAGTTAGCTTATCCTAATACTACGGCTGGCACTCTATAATATATGCACAATAAAGTCCATTTTATAGTGAAATTCTAGCACTGGTTCATAAAACGTCCACCACATTATATAAGACAGCAACCACATTATCTTGACATGCTAGGAATTAGTCACAAAATAACACTGACTGCAAGAAAGGTTTGGCTGTCTAAAATTGATTCTGATCTGGAAATGCTATTAAAAATGTTAAACATTCCATATAACTTAATCTAACTTTCTAAATTACTTGTTTTCCCTGGGAGATAACCAAGAATCAATAGCAATATTGAAGGATTATTTCATGAGGAGAACATTATAATACAATGGGAAAGAACCCAGCTTTTAGAGTCAGATGAATTTGTGTTTAAATGCCTGATATACCACTTTTACTTTATGAATTTGGCGAATTATTTAATATTTCTATGTCTTATCATTCCTTACTTATGAGAATGAGAAAATTATACCTACTTCACATGGGATTATTGTGAGCATTAGATAAAAACAATTTTTTGTGTGTTTAGAACATGGCTCAATTAATGATTATGGCTATTTTATTACTAGTATTGCTCTCATTGTTATTGATTATAATCTATACTTTCTGAAAATATCTCAGAATACTTCTGTTTCCACCACCAACTTCTGTTTTGGCTTGATGTTTGCAATGTCTAGATTGCCAGACATCATCACTTCCACTACTGTGTGATTGAGTTTAAACCATCTGGAAGTAGCTCATTAAATTAACCACCCCCAATCCTTTTCACTCTCAAGAAAATGGTCAGTCTATATGGTGTAGACACCTAGCCATGTTCTGAAGTATATGGTGGAAGAGATTGATCAGTAAGACTTCCAGGGTTCTCAGAACTTGGTATATTAGAACAGATAGAACCATGAGAATCAGGCTGAATTTCTGATTGGGTAATGTTTTAGGTTTGCCTTCAACATTTCTGTTTGACTTTATTTGAAACTTTGAAATGAGTAGAGACCTCTATGAATTCTACTTGGTGGTAGAATGACTGCAAACTGCATGTTTTATCTGCTGCTGTATTTCCAATGCCAACCACAGTGTCTGGCACATGGTAGGTATTCAATGAAAATATGAAGAATTAATAGATAACACTAGAGAATACAGAGCTGGACCAAAGACTGCTGCGGGGTGTTCTTAGGAGCTTTATCATATACATTAGAGTCCACATGGGCTTGATATGACCTTGCCATATTAATCAGCTGAAAGATATTTCTCCTAGCATGACTTGATACCCCCAGAACTATGCAAAGCACTTTTCCCTCAGCATCATCTGTCATTTTTCAACTCTGTATCTTGAGAACTCATTCAAGCAAATAATTCTTTTCTGGTCATCAGAATTACTGAAATGGAGTCAACGGTTTTGTCTATATATTGTAGAGGAATGCAAAGCCTAACATAAAGGTATTCCTTTTCTAGTAAAAGAGTGAGTTAAATTCAACAGCTATTTCTTGATTAACTTTTATTCAGGAAGGGGTAAGTGATATGCACTAAGATATTAAAATGGAGCATTGCTATATATAGAGTTCTGTGTTTTGGGGATTTTGAAGTTGTCTGTAACTACAGAGATTTCAGGGAAGAGGGAGCATTTTTCTAGGTTAGGATTAAATAGAATTAGACATTTGAACAAATAGACTGGGGCCTGGCACAATATAACGCCTAAAGAGTGTTGTGTTTGTGTTCTTATCAGAGCTATTAATATCATTGCTGTTGTTCATGCGATAGTGCTCCACACAGATCTTCCTTTAAGGATGAGGACACTAATTCCCCTAAGTGCCAGGAGTTTTGACCGATGATAGCTCAGAGATGAATCTGTCTCCAGAAATTGCCTTTGGCTGAAAGGAGCTTGTTACGGACTTGCTTGTGTCCCCTACCCCCCAAATTCAAATGTTGAAATCTTGACCTCCATAACCTCAGAATGTGACTATATTTGGAGACAGGGGTGTTAAAGAGGTAGTGAGGTTAAAATGAGGCCACTAGTATGGGCCCTAATCCAATGTGACTGTTGCCTTTATAAAAAGTGATTAGGACATATAGAGAGACACCAAGGGTGTGCATGCATGCACAGAGGGACAGGAGGGTTGCCTGAGACTGGATCCTGTGGATGCTGTGAAGAGGCAGTAAGAAGGCGGTCATCTACGAGTCACTGAGAGTGGGCTCAGGAGAAACCAACCCCGCTGGCACCTTGATCTTGGACTTGTAGCTTCTAGAATGTAAGAAATAAATTTATGTTGTTTAAGCCACCCAGTCTGTGTGTTTGTTGTGACAGCCCTTGCAAAGTAATGCAGAGTTGCTTCAATGAAGTTACATCCCAAGAGGGGCAGACTGCATCCAACGACTGGTCACTGTGGTAGTATAATGCCTAGAACCCTAGCCTCAATTTGGGATAGCTCTGAAGGCCATCCCAGCTCAGAGCACCCCAGTACTTGCTAAGGCCCCAAAGGTTTAACTTCTTTCCCTGCTCAGTCCTCACTCCCTTAGAGGTGTTGTCATTGAGAGAGTTCTGCAGAAAACTTACTGCACAAAGATCTCAGAGTCCATTTCCTAGGGAACGTAACCTATGACAACTAGTATTAGGGATGGCTTTAAGAAGCAAACTCTAAAATGGGATTTGGGAGTGAGATCACTCCTGGCTGGTTAACAATTAGGACTCATTCATTGGTGGTAGGGAGTATGCTTGCATGCTGTTGCAGTACAATTATTATAACTTTCACTAGTAGTAAACTGGGATGAAATGAGGAAAAGGAAAGCAATGGTGGTGTGATGTCTTAAGTATTTAAGAAGTTTAGAGGAAATAGTAATTATAAGAGCAGTGGAATTGCATGTCTCTTGCTGAGGGCTATCAATGCACTAAAGAAAAAGAGTGAAAGGCTGAGGGGAATTAGCCATCCATTTAAGTGTGAAAGTCAGAGGGCCTCTTTGTAGAATATAAAGAGGCTCATCTTCTGCAGCCAGAGGACAGACAAACCTGAGGATCAAGCTCAGGACTTAATTATCAGGACAACAGAGCTCCAAAGAGGGTTGGATTCTCAACCTTGGCAAGTCTGCTATACCAAGGTCAGGGCTCTGGCTGGGAAGGGGTAGCATTCTAGGCTGACACTCAAGAATCTTGAAAACTGAGGTCCTTTTGAGCCCTCTGGGCCTGCAAATATGGCTCACTCTGCCCTATTAAGTCTAGAGCTATTCCATTGCTTGAAGCTGAGCCAGAGGACTCTGCAGTGAAAGATTTGTATCCTACTCAATATCTATACATACCTCTACTCCTGGCCACTGTGATTAGGTCACAGTCCAATCTCGCCAGGAAAATGCTGGGCTTGTAAAGGAAGGAAACAGCTGTAGGAACTAATCAACATGCATGGATTAGTTCAGGAGCCAAGGGAGTTGCCTGGGACTGGATGTTGAGGGTGTTGAGTCAAATGGACATAGGAGAGCTTGTCAATATGGGAGCACCCCCACCCCATGATACAAGATTTAACACTTGGGCAAGGATTCTAGGAAATGGAATATTTGCAGACAATGATGGCCCTAAGTGAGTTAGAAAAAAGAAAGGGTCAAGGGCTTAGAGAAGGGGTTATTCTAGAATAGATATATTACATAATGCTGGCAAACGAACCAGCAAACTGTGTTACACAGGAGGGAACCTTAAGCCCTCCACACACCAGAGTGAGATGGAGTGTGCTGGTGAGAAGGGTACCAGCTATTGAGCTCAGTGATGGTTGTCTTTTGTAGGTTGGGTCTGACAATAGAAGTTGTCATTCCAGAACTAGGCTCACTGATAACAATGGGGATAATAGGGCCCTTAGATAAATAGAGACCAGGTGGTGGTACTTACCTATCAGAAGCAGGTGAGTACAATTACCATAATGAGTGCCTGCCCAGCGAACCTGACCCACAAAGAACTATGGACATGGTGAATGGACACAGCATCCTGTAGAGGCAGTTGGGCAGTTAAAAGGGGGTATTCCTCAATTTATAAAATTAAAACAAATAAAAGATGGCGAATCATAAAGTTGAGGGTAGCCTACCTCAATAAAATTCACAATTCTTTTAAAGAAATCGTGCTGGAACAATTGAATAGTCATATGAAAAAGAAAATGAAACTTGACCCTTACCTCACACCATATACAAAATTAGCTTGAAATGGATTATAGACCTAAACATTAAAGCAAAAACTATCAAATTTCTAGACAAAAAACAAATAAAAGCAAATCTCTGTGACCTTGAATCAGGCAAAGATTTTTCAGGTAGAAAACACAAAGCGTGAACCATAAAAGAAAAAAATTGGTGACTTGGCTTTATCAAATTAAAAGCTCTTGCTTTTCAAAAAAATACTATTGAGAAATTATAGAAGGCCAGATTAGGAGAAAATATTTGCAAAACACATATGTGATAAAGGACTTGTGTCCAGAATACAGAAAGTACTCTTGCAACTCAAAAGGAAGACAGAACTCAAGGTAACTCACACTTATATGGGCAATTAATCTATGATAAAGTAGGCAAGAATATACAATGGGGAAAAGACAGCCTCTTCAATAAATGGTGTTGGGAAGATTGTACAGTTCCATGTAAAAGAATCAAACTGGACTACTTTCTCACACAGTGCACAAAAATAAATTCAAAATGGATTAAAGGCTTAAATGTAAGACTTGAAACCATAAAATTTCTAGACGAAAACATAGGCAGTACACTCTTTGACATTGGTCTTAGTAATTTTTTTGGATATGTCACCTCAGACAAGGAAAACAAAAGCAAAAGTAAATAAATGGGACTACATCAAACTAAAAAGCTTTTGCACAGCAAAGGAGACTATCAACAAAGCAAAAAGGCTGCCTACTGAATGGGAGAAGATATTTGCAAATGATTTATCTGATAAGGAGTTAATATCCAAAATATACAAAGAACTTAGACAACTCAATATCAGAAAAACAAATAACCCGACTAAAAAATGTGCAGAAGACCTGAATGGACATTTTTCCAAAGAAGACATAGAGATGGCCAACAAGCACACGAAAAGATGCTCAACATCACTAATCATCAGGGAAATGCAAATCAAAACCACAATGAGATATCACCTCATACCTGTCAGAATGGCTATTATCAAAAAGACAGCAGGGCTTCTCTGGTGGCACAGTGGTTGAGAGTCCGCCTGCCGATGCAGGGGACGCGGGTTCGTGCCCTGGTCCGGGAAGAACCCACATGCCGCGGAGTGGCTGGGCCCATGAGCCATGGCCGCTGAGCCTGCGCGTCCGGAGCCTGTGCTCCGCAATGGGAGAGGCCACAACAGTGAGAGGCCTGCGTACCGCAAAAAACAAACAAACAAACAAAAAAAACAGTATGGGGATTTTTCAGAAAATTAAAAAATTAAAATTAGAGCTACCACACGATCCAGCAGTTCTACTCCTGGGTATTTATCCGAAGAAAATGAAAATACTAATTTGAAAAGATATACACACCCCTGTGTTCATTGCAGCATTATTTTACAATAGCCAAGATATGGAAGCAACCTAAGTGCCTATCAGTAGATGAATAGATAAAGAAGATAAGATAAATGAATAAAGATGAATAGATGAAGAAGATGTGATATACTTTAGATATATATATTTACTATATATATGTGTGTGTGTGTGTGTGTGTATATATATATATATATATATATAATGGAATGTTACTGAGCCATAGAAAAGAAATCTTGCCATTGTGACAACATGGATGGACCTAGAGGGTATATCATGCTAAGTGAAATAAGTCAGACAGGAAAAGACAAACACTGTATGATTTCACTTCCATATGGAATCTAGAAAACCAAACAAATGAACAAACATAACAAAACAGAAACAGAATAGTAGATATAGAAAACAAATAGGTGTTTGCCAGAGGGGAGGAGGGAAGAGGGAGAAGAGAAATAGGTGAGGGAGAGTTAAAGGTACATAGTAACACTTGCAAAATAAATGTCATGAGTATGAATTGTAAAGTGTGGGGGAAATAGTAAAAAATTTTGTAACAGCTTTGTATGGTGGCAGACCATAACTAGACCTATCATGGTGATCATTTTGAAATGTACAGAAATGTCAAATCACTTTGTGGTGTAACAGGAACTGAAATAATGTTGTAGGTAATAAAAAAGGAAAAACTGTAATAAAAAGGGACAAGAGATTGAAAAGACATTTCAGCAAAGAACATATTCAAATGACAAATAAGCACATGAAAATGTGCTCAACATCATTAGTCATTAGGGAAACAGATTAAAATCATAATAAATAGCTACTATACATTGTTAAAATATGTAAAATTTAGAAAAGATTG
Source organism: Orcinus orca (assembly GCF_937001465.1). NCBI lineage: Eukaryota > Metazoa > Chordata > Mammalia > Artiodactyla > Delphinidae > Orcinus > Orcinus orca. The sequence continues at coordinate 155,022,830 of NC_064560.1, read as the reverse complement.
ATACGAAGTGCTGTCAAGGATGCGGCACAACTGAAACTCTCATGCACTCCTGGTGGGAAAATAACATGGTACAACCACTTTGGAAAACAATTGGCAGTTTCTTTTACAGTGAAACATATACTTACTATAAACTCGGTAATCCCACTGTTAAGTATTTACCAAACAGAAATAAAGACATCTGTCCACACAAAGACCTGCATGCCAGTGATCATAGAAAGAATATTCATAATAACCCCAAACTGGAAACAACCCAAATGCCTACCAACTGGTGAACTGGTAAACATGTTGCAGGATGTCTGTATAATAGAACACTACTCTGCAATAAAATGAAGTACTGATACACACAACATGGAATTATTATGTTAAGAGGACACAAAAGATTACTTACTGTGTAATTCCATTTAAGTGACATTCTAGACAGAAAGCAGACAAGTGGTCAACAGGAGATGGGGAAGAGGAGGAGGGAATTGGCTACAAAGGGCACAAGGGAACTTTTGGGGAGGATAGAAATTTTCCGTATTTTCATTGCAGTGATGGTTATATGACTATATACATTTGTCACATCTCATTGAATTGAACACTGAAAATGGGTGAACTTTAATAAAATTTCTCTCAATTAAAGCTGATTTAAAATGCTACATTAGAAAATGTGAACGTTATAAAGTCATGCTCCCTCTCCTGTTTCCAGATCTGAGCCAGTATGTAGACCTACCATTTACAGCCAGAAGGAAAGGCCTGGTTCCCAGGAAGAAGAACCCTGTAGCCCGTATCCTCACAAGGGTAAACGGTATGATTCCTGTAGTCCTTCTCCAAAGGGATCTATGGCTATTTCATTGAGTAACTGTTCAGTGGGGAAAGGGCAGTTCATGAACATTGGAGGACTGTTGAACAAAGGATTTAAATCGAAGTTGATAGCTGGGGCTTGAAGGGTCATCACAATCCCTGTGTTAGAGAGGTGGCATATGAAGACCAGTGGAGCTCTGACCCATATTTGGCTCACAGTGGGTTCACTGGGACTGTGGACTCACTCACTAGCCATTTCCCCAACCCCTGAATGCATAATTGGAGTGTACATATGTGGTAGTTGGCTGAACCCCATATTGGTTCCTTGACCTCTGTCTGGGTAAGAACTGTTGCAATGGGGGAAGACCAAGAGGAAGCCTCTAAAACCCCTGCTCCCAGTCAAGGCAGTAAGTAAAAGCAATTGCATACCAGAGGGAATAGTAGAGATTAGTGCCAATCTTAAAGATCTAAAGGATGCAGGGGTCATGGTCTCCACATATCTCTGCTTAGTTTACCAGTCCAGTCCTTTACAAAGCCAGACTGATCCTGGAGGATAAGGGTAAGCTATCACAAGCTCAACCAAGTAGTAGTCCCAATTACAGCTGCTGTGCCAGATGTGGTATTTTTGCTAGAACAGATTAACATGGTCTCAAGTACTTGGCATGCAACCACTTATCTGGCAAATGTATTTGTTTCATCTTCATCAGGAAGGAAGACCAGAAGCAGTTTGCATTCACGTGGGATTAACATAGTATACACTTACAGTCTTGTCCCATGGCTGTGTTAACTCTGCCATCAGTCATCTGTCATAATATAGTCTGAAGAGTGCTGGACTCTAGATATACCATAGGACATTATATTGGTCCATGATATTGTTGACATTGTGTTAATCAGACTGGATGATTATGAAGTAGAGAGTATGTTGAAGGACTTGGTAGGGCACACATACTATGAAGGGTGAGAGATAAGCCTCATGAATATTCAGGGGCTTGGCGTGTCAGTAACGTTTTCAGGAATCCAGTGATCCAGTGATTCAGGAATCCAGAAAAATACAAATTATTGTATTTTTCACTTTCTACCACCAATAAGGAAGCAGAATGCCTGGTAGGGTCTTCAGATTCTGGAGATAAGTATATTCCATGAATGGGAACCAGGTGACATGAAAGGTTTCCAGCTTTGAGTAGGGCCCAGTGCAAGAAAGGGATGTGTAGCACATCTAAGCTATGTTGCAAACAGCCCTGCCTCTTTGGCAGCATGATCTGGGAGACCATGAGGTATTATCTGCAGTGAAGAATGATGTTGTGTTGAGTTTATGGCAAGTCGCAGTAGGAGAAACACAATGTAGACACCTAAAGCAATGCCATGCCATCTACAGTGGAGAATTATGTGTTAATTGGAAATCAGGTGATGGTATGTTTCTGGGTTCTGGTAGAGATAGAGCACCTAGTCATGGAACTTAAGTGGCTCTGTGGCACAACCGTCCACCATTACCTGGGTTCTATCAGACCCACCACGTCATAAATCGGGGTATCCCAATAGCAATCCATCATAAAGGAGAAGTGGTCCATCTGGGACTGGGCATGACCATGACCAGAGGGCACAAATAGACTGCATGAGCAAGTGGCCCAGACTCTCATGTCATCCACTGCTGTGGCAGTTTCCTCTCCCTCATCTTATACCTATGGCCACATACATAGTCTCTTATGACCAGCTGACAAAGGAGGCTAAAGGCCAAGCTTAGTTGTGGATGTATTGGCTTGGTATGTGGATATATGAGGAGAAGTTCTCCCAGTGAACACAGCTTTGAGCAGTATAGCACATCGTCCACCTTATGTGGTAGGAAAAGTGGCCAAAGGAAGAATATATACCAACTTGTGGGCATTTGTAAATAGCTTGGCTGAATGGTTGGGGGTCTGAAGGAGAACAATTAGAATATTAAGGATAAGCAGATATGGATAAGAGTAATGCGGATGGACCTATGCAAGTGAGCACTAAGTGTGAAGATCTTTGTATTACCTGTTAATACTCCTCAATGACAGGGTTAATTGACTCTAGTCAGTAGGTAGAGTGGGTGCAGGGAAGAATACCTCTGGATCCTCTGAGTTGTCTGTTGGTACTCCCTGCCCAATTTTGTTAGTAGATGTACCAATTCTGCCATCATGGCCTGGAAGGGCATGGTGACTAAGACCTCCAGGGTTGATTATACAGGCTCTCTGCCTGGTAAGCCACTTAAATCAGCAGAGGTGGTAGCTGAGAGTGAGGGGAAACTAAGTTGGGAAATAGAGGAAGAAGGTGATGAATATGACACAACCCCATGACCAGCTGCAGTAGCTAGGGCTTATGTTTGTCTGCTTAACATTAATACTAAATGTTTCCCTAGGAATAGAAAGGAGTTGTTCCCGGATGGGGTAAATTTAATAGAGAAAGTGAGCACAAAGTGTACTACAGTAGATTCTGTAATGTGCCACCCAAATTTTTTACACCCACTTAAAGATTTAGACACTCATTTTCCCAGCTGCTCCAGTGCTACCTGCAAATAGCTTATAGCTGAGTTCTTCACCAGGCATTGCTCTCAGCTTAAGCGAGATGCCTCTCATAGGTTACACTCCTCCCTGGAGTAGCACACATTCAATGGCTTATCCAAAGAGGAGTACAAAAGCACACTTTCTAGCCTCAATTCAGGGCTTCTCTCAAGGGTCATCCCAATTTTATAGTCCCTATGGAATTTGCATATTCCATAGGGACTCTATTGCAACTACAGCTCAACTTCCCCCTGTGACTGGCCCTGCTTCCCTCACTCCTTATAGGTGTTGTTTCTGAGAGAACTCCCTATGGATGTTGTTACCAAGAGCATGAAAATCTCTACCTCAGAAACTGTTTTCTAAAGGAACTCAATCTATGACAGTGATGATCATAGGAAAGATACAACAGAGATAAACAAAAGAAGACAAAAAATTATCTGTCACCTCTCCATTAATACCTTAGTGCATTTCCCTCTACTCTCTTTTCTATGAATATATATAGATATATATATAATATGCATATACTTTATAAGTTCTTTTTTACTGTGCATACTGTTTTTATACCTTTTAAACTTAATACATTATGAATGTCTTATATCTTTCTTCTATAATTCTTAGTTGCTGCATAATTCATAATATGGATGTACCAATATTTTATTGTGTGGTTTCTAATTTTCATTATTATAAATAATGCTGAAATCATCATCTCTATAGCTAAATCTTTTCCTACCCATGGTTGTTTTCCTTATTTATAAATGCAGAATTGTTGATCAAAAGCTATGGATAGCTATATAAAAACAAAGCTATTCTCCAAGTAGATTACATGATTGATTCTTTAAGATATGCTGTGTCTTGAACCTCAGTCCTCTAGTACTGGCATGCATTTGCGTTTACAGAGATGATTTTGTCACAGATTTATCCTTTTAAATCTTTTTAAGTGTATGTAGGCCCTGTTTTATATATGTAGGTTTACTTCGGGGATTTTATTCCTAATATCTCATCCAGCACGTGGGAGGATACGAAGGTGCATAGATTTCTCCCCATTTTTCCATTGTGTGTTTTAACCAGAAGAAGGGAGGGCAGATTTAAGACCCTATCCTTTTGTAACATGTTAACTCCCAGTCCCCTTCAATACCCTTTACCTCTGTATTTAAATAATCTCTAAATATGAAAAGAATTGCCTGGAACTATACTACTGTTCTCCAGAAGGGACAATTGTGAGACATTAAAGAGTGGAGAGGGTACCCTCAGCAGAGGCAGAGCCCTCGTTCCAATTAATGAACTTCTTGGAGGAGAGCATAAGTAATTGGTTTTGAGGTTGTTTCCACTGCCTTTAAAGGACAATTGAAGGGCTCATCAAGATGTGCCAAATGTTTATAGAGTGCCTCTTTGGATGAGTATCTGTTTTAAATAAGTGAATTTAAAGGGGCCTGTAACTCACTTAAATTACACCAAGATGGGAGACTGGAGACAGGATATAACTTCCAGTTGAAATTCCTTGATCTCTGGTTTAGTCTTAATTTTATAGATAACAAAAGCCATCATTGGAAGAACTTTAACCAGTTATGTTCAAATGGTATTCAGATGGGGCACAGGTTGCAGGCTATCCCCAGGCTTGTTGGTTCAGATCTGTTTTCTGCTTAATGCAAAAGCTTGGTATTTGTTGGTCCAATGAGCACATACAGTTTGTAGCTTGAAAGGTCTCTTGAGCTCCTCCTTGGACAGAAGGAAAGCAGCGCTAAGAGAATGCCATACCCTTCTCACTGGCCCCTGAAAACCATGGTGCCACCTGGTGAGTCTGAGGAAATCAGCTGCAGGATTTGAGAGAGGCTCATCCTATAATTCCCCTTCCTTCCTCCCAGGTGAAGCTCCATCTATAGTTTCCCGAGGCTTGGCTCTTGGTCCAGCCTAGTGCACTGGGTTTGAAAGCTTCAATGAAGTACACACTTGGCTGAGGCACTGGGAGGAGCTGGGTGACTCAGAGACGGCAAAAGGGACTCGTTATAGAAGATGGGAGTCGTGGAACAGGGCTCAGAAATACTCAGAGAAAGGCAGGCCTGGACATGCAATAAGAAAAAGGCACCAGCCTGAAATTTCAGTGTACCCTGCCAGTAAATGAGGATGGGAAGACTAGTGGATGAAGATGGAGAACTGATATCTAGATTTGTCTCTGCCTCTAACTAGCTGCGTGGTCTTGGGAGAGTCATTTAATTTTCCAGGGCCTTGGTTTCAAATGTTATAAAATGAAGGATTCAGAGAAGAAAATCACTAGGGTCATTTTCATTTTAAGCTCTAAAGGTCTCTGATTTTATTTCTAAGAATATGTTCAAATTATATCTAATTGTCTTTAAGATTCCAGGCACTTCCCATATTTGAACTGTGTACCTGTTTGCTTCTCTATCTTAAATCTTAATAAGTTAGCTGACTTTAAAATTACTGCTCACTTCTCTCCTCTTTACTCTGAACCCCTATGGACATCACCCTCTTCACCATGGTGCTCAAAATGCACAGCATGAAGATGACCCTTGACCTCATGCGGGCTCTCAGTGCTGCCCAGGTGTCCTATTGCATTTCCCTACTCTGATCTTTCCCCTACTTTCTTAGGTAACTATTTCACATCTTTTCATCTTCCTTCAAACCATTCAAACTTTTTCCCTCCTTCTGACTCTCAGCTGATAAATCTGCATCCTATTTTCCTGAGAAAATAGAAGCAGAAGAGGATTTATACAAGATCCCATTGCCTCATCTACCCAGTTATCTGTGCCTTTGCCTTTATATTCTGCCTCTCCTCCAGTTAGGGTGCATGAATGATCTGTATGTTAATCTAAGACTAACTCCTATGCTTGTGACTAGACCCCATCTCCTCTTGCCTACTCAAGAACATTGCTCCAGCAATTGTCCCCTCTGCCCACTCACATCATGTTTTTCTGTCTGTAATGGATCATTTCCATAGCATACAAACATGCTGAAATACCGTCCAACTTAAATGAAATTTCTCTCGTTTCCACATTTCTCCCAAATGTTGCTCCAATTTTCTATTGCTATATACAGTAAAATCCTTGAAAAAAGTTGTCTCTAATCACTGTTTATAATTTATTCCCTCCTGTTCCTTTTTGTACCCACTCCAGTGACTTCTGTGTAGCTATATCCAGTAGTCAGTTATTAGTCCTCATCTTACTTGACTTATCTCAGCATTTGATGTAACTAGCCACTCTCTTTTTTGAAAAATATTTTTCCACTTAGCTTCCACCTTTTGGTTCTCATCCTACCTCACTAGCTATTCACCTTTCTCTCAACAGTGGACTGCTCAAAGGTATAGTCCTTAGAACTCTTCTCTTCTGTATGGACCCACTTCCTAGGTGGTCTCACAGAGCCTCATGACTTTAAATTCATGTGTACTCTGATGGCTCCCAAATATTTGTCTCCAACCCAGAAATTTCCTTTTACCTTCAGACTCATTTAGCTAACTACCTATTCTATATAGGTATCTGATAGGCATCTCAAACTTAATATATCTAAACCACACTCCTGATTATTCCCCCATTCTAAATCTGTGCTTTTCATACAGCCATTGCCTCAAAGTACCTGGCATCTCTATCTCTATAGTTGCTTAGACCAGAACCCTTGGAGACATTTATGAAAACTTCTGTTTACATTCCATTCTGTTGGTGGCTCTACCTTCAAAATATATTCAGAATTCAACCATTTCTTACCACCTCCACTCCTGTTTTCATGGTCTCCCTGATTGGCCTCCTTGCTTCTGTTCTTACCATCAATTATATTCTCAACATGGCAGATAGAACAGTCATTGAAACTGTAAGTCAGATTGTGTGACTCCTTTGCTCACAACCACCCTGGGGGTTCTTATCTGGTTCATAAGATAAAACCCAGAATTCTTACAACGGCCTATGAAGTCTCTAAATTTTCTCCATCACACCTTCCCCCTCTAATAACTTCTCTCACCTCATCTCCTACCACACTGCCCCTCATTCCCTCCACTTCAGCCACATTGGCCTACTGCCTGTTCCTGCTTCAGTGCCTTGCACATGCTGTTCCCTTGGCTTGGCAATGTCTTCCTACAGACAACCACAAGGCTCACTATTTCATCACATGTGAAATAGACACCCACCCTGCACTCCTATCCTTTTTACCCTATTTAATCTTTCACCATAACATTTTATCATTATCTGGCATATATCTACTTTAAAATGCTTCTGTTGTCTGTCTTCCCTCACTAGAGTGGAAGCTTCACAAGGGCAGGGCTTTGTTCTCTTTTCATTGCCGAGTTCCCGGTGCCTACACCTGGGCTTGGCACATAGCGAGTGCCCACTACTGATATATTGAGTAAATATGTGAATGAATGGGGAGGTTCATGTCGGTCCCATGCACTTGCCAAAAGATTGTGTTATGCAGGTGCTTCTCCATTAGCTTATGTGTGTGCACATGTTCCCAATAGTATGCCAGATGACAGAAATTCAGAAACTGCCATCCCAGTTGAAATCCATGGTCCCTTCAACACAGTATTCTCTGGCCAACAACAATCCAGGGGAATTAGTCAAAGCAGATATGTACACTTGATAGCACATTGTCATTTGTAAGGCTAGATCTGCAATTCAAATTAGCTTGAACAAACAGAAAAAAGGATATATTGGTTCCAGTAACTTGGAAGTTTAATGGGTATTTTTAGGTACAGCTGGATTGTGAGACTCCAATGAAATAATAACTTTGTATATATCTCTTGGATTCTTCTTTCCTGGGTTGGCTTCATTATCAAACGGGCCCTCTACAAATGATGGCAAAGATAGCCTTAGGCAGTTAGTTCCAAGCTTATGTGGTCCCCAGCCCTACCAAAATTCCATGAAGTTGACAAGGGGCAGACTATAAAAGGAAGCAAATCAGAGCAAATCAAAAAGTAACATTGCGCTCTTCTCCTGATGGCCATTTGTGAAGTTGATTGATTCAAAAGTTTTAAATGTATTTTTATTTCCTTGAAGTCATTGACATAGATTTGTCACTTTAGATTCAGCTGTCTTTGATTATCATGTTTCTTAGAGCCCCATATTTGTTTCCTCTGCAACTCTTTCTGGCATAACGTTATTGCTCTTAAAGCATTGATGAGGCTTTGGAAACTTTAGACCAAACACAATTGAAGTGCTAATTAGCCCCTTTGGTGCTGCTGTCATGACCTGATGAAAATTACACAGACTGGGGCAATGTCTATGCGATCTGATGCAAGTGGTGTGGTCCTTGCCACCAAAACAGGCCTCACACCACCCTTGGCCAGAGGCCAAGGCCAAGTCAAATTCTGCTCCAAAGTGAGATGCAGCTTGAGAACAAACTCATGGCTTAGGAAATCAATAGATTCTACAGGCATTTCAGTCATGAGGTTTGGGACTGGTCCGTCTGAGTCCTTCTTTTAACATGGACCTGGGCTGTCCTTTCTTCAGTCTGCTTTATCCAGGGAGTGGAATGGGAAGCTTACCTTGTTCCTAAGACAGATTGCCTTTGCCATTAAAAGGTCACTGTTCCACTCATCCCTAGAGAGGTCTTGGTGGATACTTTCAGATGTGGGGTGAGGGAAATAGAGGGAGGGATAAAACAGGTCAAGGTTTAAAGTTGGAAGCAGCAAAACTAATTCTGCTGATTTAAATAGGAAAAGAGTTTGTAAGAAAATATTGGGTGGCCCACAAGATCACTGGAATGGCTGGAGATCCATCCCAGAAAATCAACAGGAATGTAGATTTTGTGAGTTGAATTGTGTCCCCGTAAAAGACATGTTGAAGTCTTAATCCTCAATACTTGTGAAGGTGACCTTAATTGGAAATAGGGTCGTTGTAGATGTAATCAAGTTAAAAATGTGGTCATACTGGATTATGGTGGTCTCTGACCCAGTGACTGGAATCTTTTTATAAGAAAGGAATGGGAGATTGATACAAAGAGACATAAGGGAAGACACAGGCAAGAAGGCCATGGAGGATAGATGCAGAGATTGGAATGATGCCACTACAAGCCAAGGAACACCAAGGATTGCCAGCAACTACCAGAAGTTAGAAGAGGCCAAGAAGGGTTCTTCCCTAGAGCTTTCAGAGAGAGCATGGCCCTGCCAATAACTTGATTTTAGACTTCTAGCCCATAGAACTGTGAGAGAATAAATTTCTGTTGTTTCAAGCTACACTGTTTGTGGTACTTTGTTGTGGCAGCCCTAGGAAACTAACACAATAAGGAAGCATTGCAGTGGGAGCCCCAGCCAAAATCATGCTGAGTCTGCAGATGTAATGCAACAGCTGCTGCTGGTTCCTGATGCTGGTGCCACTGGCAATATTGCCCTCTCCTCTGGCCCAGGATGAATCCTCCACTCTGCTTATTTCCTTATATTCAAGTTCTGGGTAGGACTGTAAGTTCTAGGTAGGACTGTAAGTTCTAGGTAGGACTGGGTAAAGTCTGGGTCACATGTGCCTACCCAGGCTGACAAGAGGAGAGAGAAAACAAGAATCTGGGAATTTGGAAAGTTACGCCGTGGGTCTTTCCCAAAGATAGGAAGGAGCTTCAGATGCTAGGTAACCAAAAAAAAGTCACTGTGACATGTATATGTAAGAAAGCAGCTGTTTTAAAATGTAATAAGTTGCAAATAATAATAATAATACTGAAGTTTGTGAATAATTTGCATTTTGGCATAAACTGGAGGGATTGCAAGTTTATCTTTTAATATCCTTTTAGGTTCCTGCTAGAAGTCTGGATATATCGTATATATCTCCATGACATATACCTGAGAATGTCAGATCTGAAAATGCCATTTGCTAGGCATCTCTGCAAAAAACAAGGTAGGTATATGTTAATGTAGAGGTCGTGTCACCACAAGTCTGGGCAGATTCTGAAGAAGGCCAGAGGAATTGCACTCTGTAGAGGCAGTGTAGGCTCTGGAGCAGGCCCCTGTCTCTGCCGCTTACTAGCTATGTGATTTGGCTTTGTTTTAACCTCTTAAAGCCTTAGTTTCCCTGTTTGCCAAATTGGGATAATTATAATGTTGTGAGGATTAAATGAGTTAAGCCACATAAAGTACTTAGAACCAGTGCTAGTATGTAGTAAGCATTAAAGGTTAGCTACTATCTCCTTACCAAGTTCTGAGCTTTGGAGAGGTTGTCTTTGTCCTTTTTGGGGTAGCATGTCTGAGCACAAAATTAATCAAAAACCAAAAACAGTATTCAAAGAGCAAACATATTAGTATTTCCAAAATATGCAGATGGTCCCAGGCTTCCAGGGACAGGGGCCACAATGTATGCTTTGCACTCATTAGATGTTCAATAAATGTTTGCTAAGTGTGCTGGGCAAGGCAAGCAAGGTGCTTGGCAGTTGCACTACCCGTCCTAGAAAGCCTCATTGCCTACCGTATCCCCATCTCTTTCTGAAGGTTTCTTATATTTAGCTTGTCTTACACTGTAGCCTAGTCTAAGTCAAATCCTGACCATGGAAGCCAATCCATAAGTTTCCCTGATCTACCTCAGAAGAGGCTTTGTGCAAACACAGAGTCCTCCTTGCAGAGGTCTAGTGGATGGTGACTGACTGAACCAATCACATCCACTCTTAGGATCCCCTAACTGGAGCTTGTAGAGAGAGCCAGAAGTTGGTAGTGGGAGCAGAGTTCAAAAAGTACACAGAGCAACGAGCCCTCCCAGGAGAAGTCCGGGAAGGAGGCGTCTCGGCGCAAGTGGCAATCCTGGTCCCCCATTGGGTCTCGAGACAAGCATGGGGGCAAAGTTTCAGTAGCATCCACCTGCAACAGCTCAGCAGCGTGGAGTCGGGTCCTCTAGCGAAGAGTCTTCAGGTCATCTCAGTGTTCTTTTTAAGGAGTTGGCCAGTAGGAACCCCTTGGTTCTGGCCCAAGGGGTCTTGTCTCCATCAGTTGCTCCTTCTGTTTCAGTGATGTCTTTCCTCAGACTTTACCAACAAATTCCTTAACACTCTTAATTTATCACACTAAGACGCTGGGAGTCCACATTGGCCACTGTGACTCCATCTTGACTTACTGAACATACCTTCACTCCTGTGCATTTCACACAAGATGAGTGGGAATCCTAACACAAGAGAAATCACAACATAACAACACTCCTGAGGCTGATGTGTATGCTTCCTGTTTACGTTATTAAACTGCATCTGTGTGTATCAATGAGAATATATACTAACATTTGGTGTGCACATAAATGCTGTACGTAAATGCTGTCTGCCTGAAAAAATCCTTTTGCAAATTGCAAGGAAAAAAAAAAGTACACAGAGGAAAACGATGAGTTAGCTGAATCCAGAAGCAGACGCTTTAAGCAGAGAGAGAGAATTAGTGAGTTGGTTCTCGGCAGCAGAAATAAAGACAGGCATGCATAATGGCAGGCATACTAGTGCTGTACGTGATTATCTCATTTAAAACTCATAATAACCAAATGAGATAGTCGACATGCTTATTCCCCATTTTACACATGAGGCCACTGAGGCTTAGGGAATTGAGTGTCTTGTTAAAGATTCTGAAGTTAGAGGTGCTAAGTTGGATTGATACCTAGACCAGCCTATAAGCGGAGGCAGAGAAACTGAAGCCACACAGGGCAGAGTAATGAATGCCTGCCTCTGAGGCTACCACAGTTGTGTCCCAAGTCATCTTCCAGGCCTGTTCCATTGGGAGGTCCAGCTGTGACTTCACCTCCACTGACTGTGTATATAATAAATGCTCCACTAAGGAAGGAGAGAAGGAAACCTGAAAAGTTCTTGTTCCCTAAAGCCTCACTACTCAAGGTGGAGTCTGAGAACAACAGATTTGGCATTACCCTGACTTGTTAGAAATGCAGCATCCTGGGGCTTCCTCCAGCCCTACTGAATCAGAATTAGATCTTCTAACATAATTAACATAATCTCCACTTAATTGGTATGTCCATTAAAGTTAGAGAAACACTTCTCTGAAACATTGGTTGTCCCACGTAGCGCATTGGGAGTTTAAAAAAATACAGTTGCCTGGGTCCCCAGCCCTAGGTCCTACGGATTTAGTTGGTGTGGGCTATGGCCTGGGCATGAGCACCTTCAGCTCCCCAGGTGATTCTACTGTACAGCAAAAGTTGAGAACTCCTGGCTCTAAAACTTTTAATCATTGTGTAAACACATGATATGCAAAGGGCTGAGACATGATCTGAATGAAGACTGTGAAATCATGAATGTCAGTTAAAGTAAATACAGATTTGTTCAACAAATCATAGGTGACTAGAAGTACTTGCAGCTAGAGAAGGATTAAGTATAAAATAAAATTAGTGTGATGAAATTAAAATTACTATGGATGACTACTTCTAGCCTTTCCCCTTCTCCTGCCCACTACAGAGGACCTTGCTTGCTCATGTTTTTTCCCCTTCCTGCCCCAAAATGAGGGTTCTATCTCTTGAGTGCTTAAGTGATATGGGCTCATGAGGAAAGGAGAAGAAGTGGAAGAAAAAAGGTAGTGGCCAGGGTAGGGTTTTAAGAAGTTTGGGGGTGGATTTGGAACAGAGTGATGTTGATGAGTGTGGGTTTTGAGAAAACTGGGGAAAGGATTAAAAAATATATGGTAAATGTGGAAATTTTATGGATTATAGTCTCATTAGCATTTTTAAGAGATGTAAGGAAAGCACTGAATATCTTTTATAAAAAGTTCTTGTGGTGAAGAATCCTAAAGATGCTACCAGAAAACTACTAGAGCTAATCAATGAATTTGTTAAAATAGCAGGATACAAAATTAATGCACAGAAATCTCTTGCATTCCTATACATTAATGATGAAAAATCTGAAAGAGAAATTAAGGAAATACTCCCGTTTACCATTGCAACCAAAAGAATAAAATACCTAGGAATAAACCTACCGAAGGAGACAAAAGACCTGTATGCAGAAAACTATAAGACACTGATGAAAGAAATTAAAGATGATACAAACAGATGGAGAGATACACCATGTTCTTGGATTGGAAGAATCAACATTGTAATAATGACTATACTACCCAAAGCAATCTACAGATTCCGTGCAATCCCTGTCAAACTACCAATGGCATTTTTCACAGAACTAGAACAAAAAATTTCACAAATTGTATGGAAACACAAAAGGCCGCAAATAGCCAAAACAATCTTGAGAAAGAAAAACGGGGCTGGAGGAATCAGGCTCCTGGATTTCAGACTATACTACAAAGCTACAGTAATCAAGAGAGTATGGTACTGGCACCAAACAGAAATATAGATCAATGGAACAGGATAGAAAGCCCAGAGGTAAACCCACACACGTATGGTCACCTTATCTTTGATAAAGGAGGCAAGAGTATACAATGGAGAAAAGACATCCTCTTCAATAAGTGGTGCTGGGAAAACTGGACAGCTACATGTAAAAGAATGAAATTAGAACACTTCCTAACACATACACAAAAATAAACTCAAAATGGATTAAAGACCTAAATGTAAGGCCAGACACCATAAACTCTTAGAGGAAAACATAGTCAGAACACTATGACATAAATCACAGCAAGATCCTTTTTGACCCACCTCCTAGAGAAATGGAAATAAAAACAAAAATAGACAAATGGGACCTAATGAAACTTAAAAGCTTTTGCACAGCAAAGGAAACCATAAACAAGACCAAAAGACAACCCTCAGAATGGGAGAAAATATTTGCAAACGAAGCAACTGACAAAGGATTAATCTCCAGAAATATACAAGCAGCTCAATATCAAAAACCAAACAACCCAATTCAAAAATGGGCAGAAGATCTAAATAGACATTTCTCCAAACAAGATATACAGATTGCCAACAAGCACATGAAAGGATGCTCAACATCACTGATCATTAGAGAAATACAAATTAAAACTATAATGCGGTATCACCTCACACCAGTCAGAATGGCCATCATCAAAAAATCTACAAACAATAAATGCTGGAGAGGGTGTGGAGAAAAGGGAACCTGCTTGCACTGTTGGTGGGAATGTAAATTGATACAGCCGCTATGGAGAACAGCATGGAGGTTCCTTATAAAACTAAAAATAGAACTACCATCCGACCCAGCAATCCCACTACTGGGCATATACCCTGAGAAAACCATAATTCAAAAAGAGACATGTACCACAATATTCACTGCAGCACTATTTACAATAACCAGGACAGGGAAGCAACCTAAGTGTCCATCGACAGATGAATGGATAAAGAAGATGTGACACATATATACAGTGGAATATTAGCCATAAAAAGAAACGAAATTGAGTTATTTGCAGTGAGGTGGATGGACCTAGAGTCTGTCATACAGAGTGAAGTAAGTCAGAAAGAGAAAAACAAATACTGTATGTTAACACATATATATGGAAGCCAAAAAAAAAAAGTGGTTCTGATGAATCTAGGGGCAGGACAGGAATAAAGACACACATGTAGAGAATGGACTTGAGGACATGGGGAGGGGGAAGAGTAAGCTGGGACGAAGTGAGAGAGTAACATTGACATATATACACTGCCAAATATAAAATAAATAGCTAGTGGGAAGCAGCTGCGTAGCACAGGGAGATCAGCTCAGTGCTTTGTGACCACCTAGAGGGGTGGTATAAGGAGGGTGGGAGGGAGACCCAAGAGGGAGGGAATATGGGGATATACGTATGCATATAGCTGATTCATTTTGTTATACAGCAGAAACTAACACAACATTGTAAAGCAATTATACTGCATAAAGATGTTTAAAAAAAAAGGTTCTTGTGGTGAAATATACATAACGAAATTTAGCATTTTAATTTTTTTAAAGTATACTGTTCAGTGGCATTAAGAATATTCACATTGTCATGCAACCATCACCACTATCCATTTCCAGAACGTTTTCGCCATCCAAACAGAAACTTGACCCATTAAACAATAACTCCCCATTTCCCCCCCTCCCCCACCAGCCCCTGGTAACTACTACAATTCTTTCTGTCTCTATGAATTTGATTATTCTGGGTACCTTATACAAGTGGAATCATGCAGTATTTGTCCTTTTGTGTCTGGTTTATTTCACTTAGCATATGAATTTCTTTTATAATTATTTTTTTTACCTCTTAGACTATGCTTTAAATTATGATTTATTTGGGGACCGAACCATGTGTGACTTAGCTTTTTTAGGGCTGCATTAGTGTAGTGCTGCTTTTCTTGATGGGAATTGAATGTAGGAGATAATTACACTAAGAGGTAAACCAGGCTAAAAATAAAAATAGGTTCAGGAAAGGTTGAGATAACCTTCTTGATGACAGATCATGTGGGCTTTTAAGGAAGACAGATATCTGAGGTTGACAGCCTGTGATGCTGCTTATAATTGCTTCATCCAGTTCCCTATCAAAGGCTTTTTGGTATTTCTGGTTGAGAGTGGGTCACATGCTCTTTACCTACTCCCATTTTCAACTTCTTTCAAAACTAAAATGCTGTTTTAACAATCATTGACCCCTCTTTTTTGCTATGGAGAGGTTGGTTGATTTGGTTTTTGTAAACACAGAAGTTAATGTGATGAGGCCAGGGTATTTTTGTTTGTTTGTTTGTTTTTGTTTTTAGAAAAATCTGTTTTAGATCTCATGGGTAAGCCTTAAACATATCAGTCATTTCTGAAGTGACCACTTGGGCTTTATCCCACAACTATTGAAGAACAGGAAGTTAGAGGGACATCACCACTTTCTTTTGGAGTATTTTAGAATGTTTATGATCAACCTGTGAGACCTTTCAGGAAATACTCAAAATAAATTGTCATCTGCTAGTTATCTGACTTTGCACAGATTGTTTTAACATTGGTGACTCAACTTTTTTTTTTTTATTTTGGAAGTGCAAGTGGTTGTGCCTACCTAAAAGATTGTGAAAAGAATTCAAGGAGCTAGCATTTACATAGAAAGCTCTCAGTAAATTATAGTTGTCTGTGTTGATTCTATACAATTATATTATATCCTTTGCAGGCATCTGCACATTTGGTAGAATTTGAAATTTCATTGGCAAAGAAATCCATAGGTATTATATAATACTTGCAGCAAGATAATAGCATATTGTTGTCTTCAGCTGGGTTTAATAGAAGCAAAGCCTGAAATAGGGATTCAGCTGCTCTTTGCTAAGAATCTATAAGGTAATAAGGAAAACAGGATAGGGAGGGGAAGGAGCCATTAAAAGGTGTGGTTTAAGGTAAAGTCAAGCCTTCTAGCTTCATGTTGGAACAAGAGGGGAACCGCTGGAGTATAAATCCTACCACAGGATTATCCTAGGCAGCAGTTCAGGCTTTCATTCTATGATGGGACCATTTTAGGACTCTAAAACTTTTATGGGAAGTTTGTGGAATCATCAAAAATAGCTATTTGCTGTGAAATCTGTGTCCACTAACTTTAAAATGGCTATGCAGTAGATTCTCTTCAACCAATTCTCAGTGACGAAGCAAACCAAAATAGCTTCACAATGAAAAACAAAACATTTAGTAGTTCATGAATTTAACTACTATTTCTTAAACATCTGTCAGGGGCTTAGAACTGTACTGGGCACAAAAATCATGGCCCAAACAATAAGAATTATCAATGGAGTTTTTTTAATTGCTTAAAAAATAACCAGTTGAAAACAAGATAGCAATAATCATTTCCTCCAGGCTTTTCAGTAAAGTACCTAGGCTGCTAAATGAAACCTGGTGTTTAAACTGTATTTTTGAAAAAGGATGCTAGAACTTGTTTAAATGAGTTCTTTACATAGCTAAACTTGGAAAGTTGAAACATTAGCAGCAAAAGTGGTACCCTGTTCCTGCTTTAAGCTATTCCTGATTGCACGTGAAAATCAGGGGAAATTTGTGGTAGCTGAGGTAGGGCTTTGGAAATTGGTATATTGAAAATGCTCCCTTTGAAATTAATCTAGAAATACGTGGTTTCTTAACATAAAAATGTGTAACTCTGGCTAACATCTATTGAACAATACATACTTTTAGATACAGTAATAAAGGGTTCTTGCAGGAGAAGGCAAAGAACTGAATTTCCTTATTTAGACCCGAGTTCCTGCCCTTAAGTATATTTGGTAAGCTCAACCAGACACATGGAAACAAAAGTAGAAAAAAAATCCACAAACTTCCTCTAACCTTCTTATTACCAATCCCGTATTTGGGAATAATAATTGGTGTACTCCATACGGGTGAGCTGGGAAATGTGTGTCTGTCATGGTTCTTCTCTCATAAGCAGCAGAAATGAGCTTTGGATAACTTAAGCAGAGGGAGAGTTTACTGGAAGGATATATAATAGTTCTTAGAATAAAAGAGAAAGCTTGGGCACCTGGCTTGAAAAGGACAGGAATCATGATGAAGGAATCCCAGGATCTAGGCAACAAAAATGGATGGTCTCTCTTTAGAACATCTCTGCTGGGTTGAATCTGCTTCTGGCATTTTTTAGTCTATGACATTTTACTTAAGACCCAGATCTCTGGGAGAAAGATATTGCATTGACTCATAGAATGAGTCTAGCCAGAGGAGGGCTGGACTCATTCATTCATTCAACAAATGTACCTGTTGATCTCTATTACTATACATGGGGCACCTGAAATGCACAACTTGGCTGACAGTGCATTCGGTGGGGTGGGGTGGGGGAGATCATCTCTCCAATGTAAAATCAAAGTGTTGTTAGCAGAAGAATGGGAAAGGTTGCTGGGTGTTCAATATGGCTGATAAGCCCAGTAGAATGATTTCCCTGAGGTGCATAAACATTTATAGGCTTGTTATTTTTCGAGAAACATTAACAATTCTCTGGACATTTTCTTGCTTTTGGAGCAAATTTCTAAATGTCCCAAATCACTGGGGTAGAGAATATTAACTTCCACTATGCTTACACCACTCTAGAGCTAGCAGAACCTGGTTGTGAATCCTCACCTGGTACCTGCAGCCTTCCTCATCCGTACCTTGGCTTCCTCCTACATCCCAGGCAGGAGGGTAATCCCAAGGGCCTGATGAGTTTTGCCTCAGCTTCCTTTTTCTCTGTCAAGCTGAATTACAGATTCTGCTTTGCCCAACACTTTATTTTCTTTGCCTAATCATTGTCAATTTCTGCTCCCCACTCTTCACATGCACATTTATCTTAAGGTTTCATTTGAGTGTAAAATTCTTATAGTTTTCTTATAAGTTTAATTTTCCATTTTCATCCCCCTGATAGGAAGGCCAGCAATGAGTACCTTTGTGTTTCCATGTCTCCTTTAAAGGATTTTTTTCTCCTTTTTACTCTGTTATAGTCAATATATTCCCAGACTTAATATTGGTTCAAATACAGGGGTATTTACATTTAGAAGCAAATACAGGGAAATGACTACATTACTTAAGCACAGCTAGCAAGAGCTAAGGTTAGAAAACACACATTTTCTTTTTGTTATTCCTGAACAAACGATAATAGTAGTCTTCATTATCAGAGCATTACTCAAATACCTTCACTGTTTATTTGTTCATTCATTCACTTGATCATTCATTTTTACTTATTTACCAAGCAAATATTAGCTATCTACATTTGTCGTGCCCTATTCTTTCCTTAGATAGAGTTTGTTTGGCTTTTAAATGGACTTAGGAAAAAGGAAGGTAAGAGGAAAGTTTCAGTGAGATTAGCACAAGCTGGTCAGAGAGGACCAGAAAGAAATTTGTGAGGTATTGACAGTTTCTCACTTTTGGGTCTGTATCGTTGACATAGTCTAAAATTCCGGGTCTTGAAGAAAAACTTAAAATAGCCCTCGTTCCTGCTGCAGGAACAACCTACCTGGCATCGGACCTTTCCCATCCCCTACTTACCTGGGCAAAGAAGGAGCTTTGTGGACAAAGCCTTAAGTGCTCCCAAAGGGCATGGGGACTCAGAGCTCCCAGGTAAGAGCGGGGCTGGTAGCGTTTGGTCTTATAGAAGCAGAAGTATCAATCCTACAGCTGACTTTATCTACTCTGATGTTTGTATTCCCATTCTGTCAGGTGATCTAATAATCTTCTTCTATGATACTTTTTCTTCTTCAAGTCTAGGGTCTGGTATTGCATTTGGCTGTCATGTCTCTTTAGCCTTATTTAATCTGTAACATTTCCACAATCTTTCTGTCTTTTATGACATTGGCACTTTTGAAGAATATGGTCCTCACTACAACTCCTTTCCTGACATCTTTTTCCCCGCTTCGGCCGTGCTGCGCGGCTTGTGGGATCCAGCAGTGGAAGCAAGGAGTCCTAACCACTGGACTGCAAGGGAATTCCTGACCCGTGGCCTTTTTAAAAATAAAATGTTCCTCATTTTAGGTTTGTCTGATATTTCCTTGTGATCACGTTGAAGTGATGCCTTATAGGCCAGGGTACCACATAGGTGATACTGTGTCCTTCTCAGGGTACCATGTCTGTTCGCACTGGTAAAGTTAATTTTGATGACTTGGTCAAGGTGTTTTCCAGAGTCTCCATTATATAATTAGTGGGGTTTTTTCTCTTCACTTTTGCAACTAATAAAAGCAGTCAATGGGGAGACACTTTAAGATGATGCAAATATTCTGGTCCTCATCAGAATTTTCTCCTAGGTGTAGCATACATTGATGAGTCTTGTCTGATCCAACCTTCATTATCATGGTTGCAAAAGAATGGTCCTCCAGGTCCAATACTCCTTCCTCACTCACCAATAAGCCATTGAATTTCACTATAGCTGAGGACTCCCTTTTCCCCTCATTTAATTTTTATTTACTATCTATTTATTATTGGTATGGACTTGTGAATTCCCATTTTTTAGTGGTTTATAATTGATTGGTGTACTTCTTTTGGTACTCAAATTTATATATTTTTACTTATGTAAGTTACTAGGCAAATGTAGCTTTAGGCAGTTTATCCATAGCCAGTTGGATTATAGCTCCTCCTACGTAGAAATCTGGGAGCTACCACTGTGTGTATGTGGCATACCTATATGTACTTAGATATGAATAGATTATAGCACACAAAAAACTGATAGCAGGGGCTACTTTGAGAGAAGGAGACTGGGGAGACAGGGGTTTGAGGTTGGAGAGAAATTTTCACTTTTGTAATATTTGAATTTTTAAAAATTCAGGTACATGTAATAAATTATCAGTTCTTTAAAAAAGTTTGTTTTCTTGCTGAACCAGTCAGATCAACTTGGTTCTGCTAAGTTGATCTGCAAAGTCAGATCAACTTGGTTCTGCTACTGGGGAACACTTTTTGTTTTCCCAGTTATTAAACCTCTCAGCTCTATGTGAAAGCTTTCTAGGCAGACAGTCTTTACTGTCTATGTGGAATTGGTTGGCAATTAGCCTTAGTTTGCGTCTGTTTTTGAAAGCAGGCTTTGGATATCAACACTGCAAATTTTGACCCCTGGCCCTCAGTTCTCAGACTCAGAGTGTGATTTCCAGTGCCAGTGTTAATGCAGTGTAATTGTCATGGCAACGCAGTGCTGCTTCCACCCTAAGCTTCTTCTAGAAAGTTTCGCAAGCTGGTAGAGGGGAGACTGTATGTGAGGTTATTCGATCAAGTGCTCATTTCAGCTAATTTCTCAATCATTTGGCTGCATGTGTCCTAAGTAAATAACAACGGCTCATTTGGTTCATGACAGTGCTTTGGAATCTAAGTAATTGCCAGGGTGCCTGCTATTGAGTAGTTCTCCTTTTCACATTTTGGACAATTATAACAATTTTTTTCTATAAATCCACACACAATATATCCGAAAATTTCTTCTTCACTCAAAATAAACCAGTACATTCAAAACACTCGATGTCAGAGTTCTGGAATATGCGTTTAGCCAAGAATTCTATCCACTTAAATATGTTTATAACTTATATAAAGCGAAAAAGAATGTGTGTAACTATAGTGAGCAATAAAATGTTGTTCATATTATCTGATGTTTGCTAAAAGAAAAATGAAAGATGAATGAATTAAAAAAATCAAAAAACAAACAAAAAAAAACACTCGATCTCCCTGTGCTAAGAAATCTCTGAATGCTGCAAAACTCTAGATGCTCTGGCTCAGCACATAGAAGTTTGTAACACACAACCCAGAGGGAAGCTCCGTTAGCCCCTCACAAGCAGCCTTGTGTAATTACTCCTCCATTAAGCCTGCATGCAGACCACACGGAGCCCAGTCATAGTCGTTCTTCTTTGAAAAAAAATAAAATAAAGTGGCCTTCTTATAAACATGGGCAAGCTGGATTTTTTTGAGGGGTTTTTGCATTTTGGAGCCTTGCGGTTTTCTTCATCTATTTGATAATCATTAACATGCACAACAGTTAACCTTCCAGCAATGTGAAACTTTATATCTGAGCTTTGCAGCATCTGTCTTGAAATGCAGACTGAGGTTTGCTGAGGCTGTTTTTATAATCACTGGTGGTAAAATCAGGAAGATGCAAAATGGGCGTGTATTGAAGTGTAGTTCATCCAACATTCTAGACCTTAAATTAGAGTGATGAGCATAAACACTGCAAACAGAGGTTTTTTTTTTTTTCAACTAAATTGCAATTATATTTTAAATTACCTACAATTACCAGAAACCATCTCAAAGCTAGAAATTAACTTCTTAGGCACTGGTCCCAGCAGATCAGCTGTTAAATGGACCATCTTGTGTAGCTGACCTCCCACTCTAGTTTCACCCGCACACAGCTTCACACAAACCAAGCAAGGGAGAGCCCAAGGGCCAAGTCCGAGTTTCACAGTCACGTGACAGGCATGACAGGCCAGCAGGATTATGTGGCCATATTTTTACAACTTCCTAAATTACAGTTTCATGCAGGTTCATGACATTTTGCTGAAATACTGTGCTGTTTTCCTTATGAGAGCAAGTGCCCCTTTTATTTTAGATTTTAATTGAACTATTTTTATGCAGCAGGTTTTTTCATCTGGAATTTAGGGTGTGGAATTGGGTCCAGGAGCCACTGGGACTATTCCTGGCTGGTCACTGTGTGACCTTGGTTAAAGTTCTTACCTTCTGGGCTTCAGAATGGTAGAAACAGTAAGGGATGAACAGTTGGGACAGCACCAGGTGGCCTCCCCCCAGAGAACTAGGGCAGGTGGCCTAGACACAGAGGTAGGTTCTTCCCCGTCTTGCAGTCAGTCCGCTCCCTAGTCCTTTGTTGCCACCTCCCTTTCAATGAGAGGATGGGGGCCTTGAGGTCAGCCTTTGGTTATACTTCTTGGCTGGTATCCAACTCAGCACGTGGTGGACTTGACTTCAACATGGTAGAGTACTTTGAAATGTTGAAATTTAGACTTAATACATTTGGGAATGGATTAACCAGATTAAACCTCTTGGCCTCTTGTTTCTCCAGGAACTCATAATGATCCTCTTTTCCTTGAATCCAGATTCTTGTCTTGAATTCCCTCCCCTAACTGTCCCCAAAGTGATTTTTCTGAAATGCAAAGCAATGCCAATTTCCTTCTTAAAACCTTTCAAATTTCCCTTTTGCCAAGAGCCATGCTGATTCAATCCCTGCCAACTTCTCTGCTTCACACTCCATTTCTACAGCTTGAAATTATTTCTACTACTCCCCCGTGCACCACTTTTGTATGCATGTAAAACACTTTGTTTCATGCTGTCAATTCTTTCTGGCTTGCTCTCCCTATCACCTCTCCACTTGGCTAACTCTTAAAACAATGTTTAAGGCTGTTTAGACCATGTTTGAACTGAATGTTTGTGTCCCTTCAAAATTCGTATGTTGAAATCTTAATCCTCAAGGTCATGGTATCAGGAAGTACCTTTGGGAGGTGATCAGGTCATGAGGCAGAGCCTGCATGAATGGGATTAGTGCCCTTAAAAAAGAGGCCCCAGATGGGACTTCCCTGGTGGTCCAGTAGTTAAGATGCCGCACTCCCAGTGCAGGGGGCACAGGTTCAATCCCTGGTCGGGGAGCTAAGATCCCACATGCCGCATGGCGCGGCCAAAAAACCCAAAAAGGCCCCAGAGAGACCCCTTGTCCCTTCTGCCATGTGAGGTTTCAGTGAGAAGACAGCCACCAATGAGGAAGTGGACTTGCGCCAGACACCAGATCTGCCAGTGCTGTGATCTTGGACTTCCTCATCTCCAGAACTGGGAGAAATAAATTTTTATTATTTATATGCCCGCAGTTTATGGTATTTTGTTATAGCTGCCCAAACTAAGACAGACCATATCCTCCAGAAAGCTTCTCTGAAAGCCCCTACAGTCTAGTAGATACTACTTTTTATTCACTTAATAAAAAATTAAGCCCCTGCTGCAGGAACAACCTACCTGGCATCAGACCTGTTATGCACTCAATGGTATTAACTAATGGGGGTCATTTTTCTCCATGAGTCCCTCTGCTCATCTCTAGGTGTCAGGGAAGAGAGGAGAGTGTCCAGAGCGGAGGAGTTAGATTTCTTGGTGCCCATGAGGGGGTGGCCACATGGGTGATCTTTAGGGCATATTTGGGAGACCTTATCTGAGAGCTAGAGAAGGGTGAGGTAGAACAAATAACCACAACCATTTCTCTCAACCATGAACTCTATAAAGTTGAAGTATGCAACGTGAGCCTAAAGTAAAAGATGGTTTTTATTGGACTGAATAACAGTAAGTTTGGTTAATAATGCACTAGACCATCCTTCCTTATACTATTAATGATGTGATATTGGAGTTACATTAAAATAGTTATTATGATTAGGGGATAAACTAGAAAGAGGACTTACTTTGATTATACTGTGCCCTATAAGTCATATCAGTGATTTGATTAAATAATGCTTCTTAACCCAACTTCTGGGGGATTTTTGAGGGATAGACAAATTGGTGTAGAATTAAAAGCTGATAAATGATTGGGCTAATATATCTGCAATCACATTATATCAATAGGAATGCTTTCAGCATCAAGAGAAAACCTAACCAAAGTGACTTAAACTATTTTACTCACATAACAAGCATTCTGGAGGTAAACACCTGGTGATGATTGGTAATCATGCAAAAAATACCAAAGCCAGTGTTTCTCCAATTCTGTTGGCCTTTCTCTGGTGGTTGCAAGATGGCTGCCATAGCTCTAGGCGCGAGTCTGTATCCAAGACAGGAAGAAGGGTGTGTGTGACAGTGACATTTCTATTTTGTATCAGGAAAGCAAAGATTTGCCAGAAGCTCTTGGAGACTTCTACTTATACCTCATTGAGGTCAAAACTGTCTCAATGGCCAACCCTAGCTTCAGGAGAGCAGGAAAGCAAATATTTGGCTTTTCCAGCCTCTATAATGCAGGATGCGAAAGAAGGTAGATTTGAGAATGGGAGTTGGGCTAACCAACCAATGGCTTCTGCCACATGTACGTTGTCTAATTCTCTTAGAAGTCATCAAACTTCACCACTCTTTATCAGTGTCTTGGTCTTTAAGACTCTTTTAAAGTAAAGCTGGCAGAAATATGAGGTTGTACATCGTTTATAAATTTCCTCAGTTACCACAGCAATACGTCTGCGTTGTCTTCGACAGGCCATTCTGCACCTGGGGAAGAAGTGTTTGCCTGTGGTGCCAGGGAAAGTTTTTGAATCCAGTTATTTTTGAATCCAGATCTGAAAAAAGTGCAAAAAACATGTCTGTCCTTGGTTTAATTTTTCACTCTTGTTTATCCATGGGTGCTTCTAAGAGCTTTTGCAAGTAAACCTTCCAAATCTTAAACCTTCCAAATCTTAAAGTGTGGTAGGCAGACTATCTCAGAGTTTACAGCTGATCAAGAAGAATAACAATCCATTACTTCTGGTGAGGTAACCTCATGAAAGGGGGCATGTGGAGTAAACCAGGGGAATTCTAGCAAGTGTGAAAGCTTGAAGCCACACTGTCTCCTCTCTGGGGTGTATGTCCACAGACACCTCTCTGGTTCAGGAACACATGTGGCAGGATATGCTATGATACAGTTGGCCTAAGGGCAGTACAGAGTAGTGTTTTAAGATAAGCTCTGGAGTGAGTCTGTCTAGGCTCAAGTCCTACTTCTATAGCTTACTAGCTTTGTGACCTAGGACAGGTTACTTAAACTCTCTGTGCCTCCAAATGGGACAGTAATAGTACTCAGCTAATATATATATAAATATATATGAAGCACTGAGAAAATTTCCCATCACATTATACACAATAATGGATAACTATTAGCTCTCATTATTGTATAGTGGTATTATATAATGGTAATGCCCACCAGGCCAAGTAGATTCTTTGCTTCTTCACCTTTCCCTTCCCGCTGGTGTGTGTCCCTTTTGGACATTTCCCTGTTACACAGGAAACACTCATAAATACTCGTCAATGTTTAAGAGCTTCAGAGGTAGTAGTACTCCATCACTCTGTGTACACTGTGCCATGCAATATGTATTATTATCGCAATTTCACAGAAAGAAAAGGAAGTTGAGCAGAGAGGTGAAGGAACTTGTCCAAGCCACACAGCTAGTAAACTTGTTGGAGTTAGAATTAGAACTCAGGTATTTTGGGCTCCAGGGTCTGCACTTATTCCCATTGTGGCATTATTGAATTGAGTTATAAAGCTTAAATTAGCTTTTTTTTTTTTTTTTTTTTTGGTACACGGGCCTCTCACTGTTGTGGCCTCTCCCGTTGCGGAGCACAGGCTCCGGACGCGCAGGCTCAGCGGCCGTGGTTCACGGGCGCAGCCGCTCTGCGGAATGTGGGATCTTCCCGGACCGGGGCACGAACCCATGTCCCCTGCATCGGCAGGCGGACTCTCAACCACTGCGCCACTAGGGAAGCCCTTAAATTAGCTTTTTATGTGCATATCTACCTCTCTGCATGTAATTTTCTCATGCTCTGAGGGAAAGATTTGAATCATATAGACATCTTTTAGGACATCTGCACAACTCACAATCATCTTCTCTTTCTGAAAACTCTTTCAGGGTCCTGATAAAGGAGGCCCCAAAGGCTATGTAAAGGCCATGTTTGTACAGTGCATGCAGCACCCAGTAAAGTTTAGCTGCTGTTGTATTGTTACCCACCTTCTCTGGCCAAGGTTGAATGGACACCTGACCCAAGGTGGGTCAGTTGGATTCTCTCAAGAATATGAAAATTTGATTCTGAGATAGCCCAGTAGATACAGCATGCCATTGGAACCGAGCTGTTCAAGAACAGTGAAGTGTCCATCTCACTGCAAGGGTTGGGAAAGGTGTGGAATGTTGCCCTGCAGAGAGGAGATTGGAGGAGATAAGAAAAGCGAAGCAGAGATAAGAAGTGAGAGGTGGAGGCAAGTACTGCCTGGGAAACGTGTGGCTTCTCAGTGGTTCTAGTCCCCTTTGAAATTCCTGCTTTAGGTGTTTGTGAGAAACCCTGTGTCCTTATAATAATTTACTCATATCTTGATTTCTTTGTTAGCTAGTTTAAGTTGGTTTTTTGTCACTTGTTTTCTTTGTTAGCTAGGTTACGTTGGTTTTTTGTCACTAACTACCAAAACAGTCTCAATGAAGGCCATTTGATTGGGATGGACATTGTATTTACTGACTGAAATAAGTGTTTTAAATTATTTGGGGACTTTATATATCATGCTGTCTCCTTTTCTGCTATAGATTAAGAGTCGACCTATCCCATGTCATGAATTTAATTCAGGTACCCTAACACACACTTGAGAAAGTTCCCACTTTCCCTTGTCAATTGCTAAATCTCAGCAAAGTTAAGAATGCACAACATTGTGCCTCAACACAAAATATCTAGATCTGGGGTGTGTGTTGTGTATGTGTTTAAATACCTAGGGTTGTATCTTATTCTTGTGGAAATCTCTTTTCCAGAAAGTTCTGAATGTGCTCAGCCTTGCCTGTGCCATCACTGAACAGTCAGAATCATACTGTAGCTCCCAACCCAGAGAAAAGTCCAGATAAAGAGAAGATCCATCCTGTAGTCCCTGAGTTGCACCTCTATGTGGCTTCCATGGCCAGAGAGTCTGATGCAGGTGACAGAAGGAAGGTCTTGGAATATTCATCCAAAGTCCTGCAGGCCCCCCAGTTTTCAATACCAGGAGTAGGCCATAGAGAGATTTAAATGGATGTGGTCCCTAGAACTTAGGTCATATGACTTCTTATTCCAAGAGGTGTCTTAAGACTTCAAAATAATCCTAAAACGTATCACATAACAGGGTTTTTTTGGTTTTTGCTTGTTTGTTTTTTAAAGAAACAGCCTTCAAGTGGTTCTTAATCAGGAATATGTTTCAAGGTGAACTGGGAAGCTTTCTTTGAAATACACTTGCCATCTGAGAGTAGGGAAGACAGATGTTGTCATACAGTGTGGGTGGGTGTATAAATTGGTGTAATCTTTTTGGAGGGCAATTCAATAGGGTCCATTAAAAAATGTACAGATGTAGTAATCTGACTTAAGTAGGAATTTATTTCATAGGTGCACTCACACAGATGCACAAATATATATTTAAAAGAATGTTTGCTGAAGCATTATTAGTAAATGGGAAAAAATACTTGGACTATTATTAAAAGCCACTAAGAGGTATATTTTATGTAATACAGGTAGATCCTATGGAAAGGAAGCCAAAATAATTAAGTTAATAAAGCAAGTTGCAGAACAGAATATGTATAATATAATTCCATTTATGTTTAAAATATTAATAAAAGGAGAGATATGCATATGCTTATGGGTTTGTGCCTCCTTTGTCATATAGATATATGGTTATATGCATAGAAAGCTTCTGGAAGAATGTATAGCTGTCACGAGGGTTACCTCAGGAGAGTAAGAATATCATGTTATCTCAAAAAGAACTTTTAAAAGTATTTTATGCTGTTTTTGTCACTTACAACCAAAATAGTCTCAGTGAAGACAATTTGGCTGGGATGGATTTTGTAGTTACTGACCGAAATAAATGTTTTAGATTATCAGGCTCATTGTAAAATACAAAACCAATTGAGGTTCATTGTAAAAAAGAATTTCAAACAATATAGATATTTATATAAGACAAAGATTTCCCCTTTCCCCATTTCCCACCCATATTTCTCTTTCAGGAGGGACTTTTTACTTTCCATGTTATACCCCTCTACCCTGATTTGTTTATTTGTTTTTACCTTGAGCATATATAACTTTCATGTATAATAATCATATTTCACTTTTCTAGGCCCTTACAAAAACCTATTGAATCAGAAAGTTTGGGGATAGAGGTTAGGCATATATATTTTAAAGTAACTGCCTATGTGATTCTGCTGTACATTCCTTTTTAAAAACCACTGCTACCTAGATTATATTCTGGGTCCTAAATGACAACATGACCTCAAATAAAATTTAAAATTTTCTGTCATG
Organism: Orcinus orca; assembly: GCF_937001465.1. Lineage (NCBI taxonomy): Eukaryota > Metazoa > Chordata > Mammalia > Artiodactyla > Delphinidae > Orcinus > Orcinus orca. Next base: position 154,994,334 of record NC_064560.1, on the reverse strand, counting down.
GAAGGGATTCCTCACGTCGTAAGAATCTGGGGAGCTTTATAAGCATGAATAAATGGAAGTTTTCAAAAGAAGGGCCTCTGCATATGATATTCTAAAGAATTAGTGGTTGAATTGACTGTACTTAGCAGGAACTGAAGCATGGTTTCACGCTATGCAGGTATGGCAACTATATAGTTTGCATACCTCTCTTGTCTACTGTAGTGTCCATTGCAGACATTGCTAATCAATCTTCACACGTTCTTAGCTTTCACATAGCTTAGAATCATTTTTATCAGGACCCATCATTCCAGGTAACTACCATCCATCCTTGAGTTGACATGCCAGATGAAATCTATTGAATCTATTGTAGTGGCCTTCTGTTTGTGATTTTTCTAGCACCTTTTCCCCACTTTCAGAATAGAAAACCCTTCTTTCCTATGAGCAACCCATTCCATATGAGTTTCATAGGCCTGACTACAGTCTCTCCTCCAGCACCAGAAGTGGCAGCATCACCAAGGTTACCCCAGTAAATCAGAGAACCCATTCCATAAGCTACCCTGATTGGTACAGGGATTGTACATGATCAACTCAGATCAGTAAATTATTCTTTCCTGGGACTTTCTCCTGGAGTTATTTGGGAAAACAAAACAACACAAAACAAAACGAAAAAACAAAACATGTTTTCTCTTTTTTGGGCGTTATTAAGCTTATAAAGAATTTGAGTCTTCAGCTTCCAGCTGTCATTTGTTGGTGGAGAGGGCCTGTTGAAGAATTAGAGTGTGAGACAGAGCCCTGATATTGTATTGTCATTTATGATCCTTGATCTAGGTGTACTTGAGGCCAGATGAATCTAACCTTTTATTTATGAGAGTTAATAAATTCCCTTAATTTGCTTACATAGTTTTTTGAGTTAGGTTAATGCCACCTGTAATAAAGAATCTTTATTAATATGCTTATTCCCCTTCCTTATTCATGGGCGTGAAAGTCTTTTTCTTTTAATTCAGAAACTTTGTATTAAGGATTTTACTCTAAATTGAGACATGTCAGATAAGCATGAGGTAAAGAATTGTATTTGCATAGAATCAAATCCAGAGGAATTACAAATTTTCATTCATCCTGAAGATTTTCTCTGGGTATTCCTTCCTTGGCTGTCATCATGCAACAGCAGTTGATACATAGATGACGTATCCCCAGGAGAGCAATATGACCGCAAGGAACAATGCTGAATAAATCCGGTCCAGGTTGCGGTGACTCTGGCTTCATGGTAAGGAGACAGCAGAGGTCCGCGACATGGGTAGAAGATGCAGGCCCTAGAGTAACCTCCCGGGCAGTGAAAAATCTGTTCTTGAGCATTTCTTTTTCTAATTCTCTATCCTTTCTTTCTATTTATGAGACTTCCTATTTTTGGATTTGGCTCCTGTATTTCAGAATGGGACATTCAAAAGCCAGAAAAGGTAGGGAATGATGCTTTGTTATTATTGTTGTTATTAAGGTGAAAGCAAGAAATTCCAGATGTAAATCAATGCTATTAGAATCAGGGGTGAATTTGAATCTTGATAGGCGATGAGAAGAACTGTTGGCCAGATCATTCATAGAACCATAGGACTATAGAATATTAAAGGAGGAGGAAACCTAAGCAATTCAATATTCTCATTTTACAAAAGAGAAAACTGAGACCCAGAAGGTTAAATCCATTTGTCCAAGGTCACAGAGTCAAACCTATAATCCAGGACTCCCTGGCTTTATCTGGTGTTCTTTCACTGCATTGTGTTACCTTTATTCTGGGTCTAAAACAGCCTGGGTCATAAAACAACTACATGTAATTTTCAAAATTCATTTGCATCATGGAGAGGAAAAAAATCAATGAATGAGCAGTTTCATTAATTCAGCATTGAAAACAACTGCATTACATTAAAGCAGCAGAAGAAAATAAGCAGACTACGTTAGACGTAACATCATACTTGACCGAATTGAAGTTTTTCCATCCATGATTCAAAGTCTAGATTTCTCCAGTCTTCCAAACTTGTTGTCCTTACGCTTTTCAGTATTGAAGAAAATTTACGAAAGTTTCCTCCCAACCCTGCCACGCTAAATACATACAGATAGAATAGAGATTTCCTCTTAAATTGAAGCTGTTATAGAAATAACTACACCAATAAACTATTTCTGGAATATTTGCAAGTAAATAAAAGATTATTGGCAATTCACAAAAAATTCATATTTATACCTTGAGTTTTTTGTTGATGTTAACTCCTTGCATTCCTCAGAGAGATATCTGACCTGTAGAGCAATGAATCATTTCATTCTAAATACATAGAATCATGGAATTTGGGGTGAGATGGTTATTTAGAAACTGCCTGGTTCAACATTTATTGATGAGGAACCCAAGACCCAGGGAGGTTAATTGACTGTATGTAACCTTGGGCAGGGAGCTGTTATGAATCCTTCTGTAACATCATCTAAAATTAATTTTTTCTTGAAAATCTGAATTTTCATGAAAAATTTGAAACTTGATGGCAGTTAAGGAAGTATATCAAAATATTTTATACATTAATATTAATTTAAATATGTAAATTAAATGAAAATAATGTTTATTTGAGTGCTTAGTTAAGCTAAAATATATTTTCTTATCTTTCCACTTCCCTTCCTAACCACATTCCTTTTTTTTTTTTTTTTGGCTGCATTGGGTCTTTGTTGCTGTGTGCAGGCTTTCTCTAGTTGCGGCAAATGGGGGCTACTCTTCATTGTGGTGCACGGGCTTCTCATTGCAGTGGCTTCTCTTGTTGCAGAGCACGGGCTTCAGTAGTTGTGGCTCGCGGGCTCTAGAGTGCAGGCTCAGTAGTTGTGGCACACGAGCTTAGTTGTTCCGCGACATGTGAGATCTTCCCGGACCGGGGCTCGAACCCGTGTCCCCTGCATTGGCAGGCTGATTCTTCACCACTGCGCCACCAGGGAAGCCCCCCCAACCACATTCCAAAAAGCCACAGTAATCATTCCAACAGCATTTTTACCCTATATTTTATATTTTACAGTCTGATGTTAGGGGAATACAAACAACATATTCTCATAAAATATTTGTTTAATATGCACTTAACCTTAAAATGTTGTGTATGTGTAATAAAGCAATTGGTCTGATAGCACCCCATATTGACATATGCAGAATTCCAGAACAGTCTGAATACCTCCTCAGAATCTTTGTGGTCTGACTGATGAAATTAAGCATGTCAAACACAAAAAGCTTACAGCAAAGGTAACCTCCAGGTGCAGCAAGCACATTGGGTCACCAGGCCTCAGAAGCAAAGAGAAAAAAGGTCTCCTCCCTGCTCTGCCTCACAAGGGGAGGCAGCTCTTGGAAGGGAGAAAAGCAATTAGAAATACAGTAAGAATCTCAATCCAAGGAAAGCCAAATAGAAGAAACAGATGTTCATTACCGAATTCTACATTTTCCGTGCTTTCAGGTGAAAAAGAAAGTGAGACTTGTGGGTACTTGCAAAGCCTTGTGTGTACTTGCAAAGCCTTGTGTGTCCCAAGTTACTGTCTCCCAAACCACAGAGAGGGGAGTCTCAGACACAAGTCAGTAGAGTTTCCCCAGAAGCTTCTAGCTGCTGCAAACCTAGGTCTAGAGGTTTGTGTTTTCTTTTTTTAGAAGTTAAGTTGCATTTTTATTCTTAAGGAAACTTAAATAAGTACTTAGAAAGTCTGTGGAACCAAAAAGCTTTTTCTTTGAACAGTATCAGTTCATTATAATATTTACTGTGCTCTGGCTTCTGCTAGATACTAGGGCTACAAAAATAAAATTTCACTTAAATTTATTTAAAAATACAAATAGCATAATAGTACAATAATGGATATAGACAGGTTCACTGTGACATTTATTATAATAGCAAAACATTGGCATCAACCTAAGCAACTGTCAGTATGGGATTTGCTGAATTATGTTGTAACTATACAGAAAAAAGTTATATATCCATTTTAAAAAGTGTCCTATGGAAACTTGTTTTTGTTCTAATTTTCAATTGGACGAGATGGCATAGGTAAGAAACTCCAAAATATGTGCTTTTAGAAAGTGAGTTTATTGGTGAAGGAGTTAACCATGAAATGCTTTCTTTCTTTCTTGTTTAAACACCTTCTGGGTAAAGAAATTCTATGCTGCAACAAGGCCAGCTGGTGTCCCCATATGAGAGATTGTTTCTCTAATACTTGTAAGACTGCCCAACCTAAGTCATTAAATCAGGGAGTACCCGAGCTGGGCATAATTAGTCTGCTTGGATGGGGGCCTGGTAGACTGAATTATCTTTAGCATCTGCCAGGTCACCTTGCTGGTGACTGTATAATATGGGATACTTGATTCAGGACATTGAAAACAGGAGGCATTGGTTTAGAGACAAAAAGAACCTCTCTACATAGGCTTACTTAAAATTATCTTTGCCCATATGTCAATTATTACAACATGTATGATGTAGATAAGGCCTAATTAAATCACCAGTAGTTTACAAATGACAGTTAATAAACTAGTCAAATCTTGGCTACCTACAGAGGCAAAGTCTTACTTTGGATCCTGACCCCTTTTTGTTCGGTTTCTTCCTACCGCCAACATTTGCTGTCTGTTTCTTAGGCTTTATCCTTGGTTTTCATCCTTTGACTACAGGATTTCTCACATCCTTTCTGTACTTTCTCAAGATCCAGTTGTTACAGAACAAGAACTTTGCACTCTCAACTGTAGAAAAGTTATATGATGCTGCCACCATCATGATTTCACTACTCTCTTTTGACCTCTATAATTTGCGCATCACTTTATCTGTGTGGGTGTGGCAACTCTTCATTCATTTATTTATTCATCAAATGTTTATGGAGTGCCCACTTTGTACCATGTCCTAGTGTACAAAGAATAGATTTGGTTTGTGCCCTTTGGATAAAACAAGCCTCATAATTTACAGAGGCTTCAAAATGATTCCGAATACATTCTCTAAAAACAGTTAAAGTCAAAATCAATAATACAAAATACAAAATAATACAAAACTGTCTAAAAAATCCTCAAATATGTGAAAATTAAACAATACACTTATAAATAAGTTATGGATTAAAGAGGAAATTACAATGGAAATTAGAAAATATTTTAAACTGAATGATAATGAAGATATTTCAAATTAGAAGGATACCGCTAAAGCAGTGCATAGAGGGAAGGTTATGCTTTTAAGTGTTTATATTAGAAAAGGAGAAAGGCTTAAAATCAATAATCCACACTTCCACCTTAAGATGACAGAAAAAGAAGAGGAAATTGAAACAAAAGTAAGTAGAAAAATTAAACTAATATAAGAATGGAAATCAATGATATAGAAAATGGACAGACAACAGAGGAAAGTAAAAACTTGGTTCTTTGAACAATTAATACAGTTGATAAAATATATAGTAAGACAATGACAATAAAGAGAAAATACAAATCATGGTCAACAGGAATGAAAGAGAGGTCATCACTATAGATTGTAGAGGCATTAAAAGGATAGTAAAGAATGTTATGAACAATTTTATGCAAATAATTTCAAGAACATAGAGGAATAGCAAATCAAAAACAATACATTTTCCTGGAGGTAAATTCAAACCACAGACTTGAAAGATAGTTGAATTGGGTGTTATGTTATCTATCAAGCCATAAGGTTGAGTGTGCCCAGTAGCACTTCCTCAACAGAGGTAAGTGGAACACATGAGACTGAGCTCAAGTAGGCCTAAAGGTAACAGTTAGTTGTGTGAGCAGGTGGTTCACACTCTCAGTGTTCCCAACCCTTGATGCATAGTCACATATCCTTCAATCTACTGAATTCCAGCCACATGGATGGGAGGAGCACCCTTGATCAGTTTAATAAGGAAAGAAAACATTAAACCTGATTTATGGATGATTATGCACTATATGCAGACTGCTGTACTCATTAACCTCAATGGTATCTTATAATAGGACAATGATGAAGAGAAATTCTCACTGTGGGCAGAATTATAAGTGGTACGTTTTGTTCACATTTCTTGGAAAGAGAGATGTCCTGTGTTATGAATCTAGATTGATTCATAGTCAGTAGCTAATGGTTGTCTGGATGGGCAGAGACTAGAAAAGAATAATACTGGAGGATTGGCAATAAGAAGGTCTGGGTAAGTGGATGGAAACTTTTGACATACCAAGGGTGGGTGTTAGGAGTAGGCCACCCAGGTGCAAGTAATTTTTAGAACATAAACCAACAAAAGACTTTTTGGAGAGGAATATTGCATCACTGACATTGTTTAGAATGGCTAGCACATGATGCTAATAAAAAGACTAATTTATAGTAGGTTTTATTAATATTTTTAAATTCTCTACAAACAATGCACCTTCTTATCACCTGCACCTGGTGAGCCACTCCCATTGCTCTGCCTTTGACCCAGAGAGCAACAATATTTGTACTCCTGAATGCTCACCAAGGGCCCTCACAACTAAGACTTTCTCAATAATCAGATGGGCAAAGATGGACCAAATTGACCCGTTCTATAGATGTCAGTCAGCAGCCACTTTCCTTGGTTACTCCAGTGATTGCTCAGTGATCTCATTGAAAGTGTGGTGGTAGGGATGGAAGCTATGTATGGGATCTGACCCCTGCCACTGCAGAGTACCCAGTACGCCAACAGCAGATATGAACACTGAGCCATTACTGAGGTGTGATGACCTACCACTAGCCAGCCTCCTGGTGACAGAATAATGATACTGGACTCCTATTGTTGGTGGGGGCAAGAATGTATTCTTATTGGAATAGACAGTCTTGTATGAATTTGTCTTTCTTGAAGTGTTAAACTTAAAAAACTAGGAAATAAACAAGTTAAAAATTGAAGAAATATATAATAAAGATGAAAGCAGAAACACTTTTAAATTATAAATACCACAAAAAGATTTTAGTGACAAAATCAGAAGGACATAAATTGAAAAGACATGAAATAGAGAAAAGCATTTGCTACCACTTACAGTTTAACAGAAAAAAAGAGAACACCAAATATATTATTTGGAGTGAGAAAGGCAACAAAATAACAGAAAGGAAATAATTATTTGAGAACTCTATTTACATATGTATATAAACTTGAAAATCTTGATGAAATGTATAATTCTCTAGGTGATTGTAAATTACAAAATTGACCAAAGGTGGTAGAAAGTCTGAAATGGGCTAATAAAAGAATAAAATTGTTCTCAGCGAAAACCACAAATGGTAGAAAAAGTGTAGAAGACAAAGATAAGAATAAAAAACAAGGGAAATGAATTGAAAACAGAAACAAATATGGTAGATGTTAACCCAACTATATCAGTAATCACTTTATTTTTTTCCCCCCCTCAGGATCTTTTTTTTTAAATTGAAGTATAGTTGATTTACAATATTGTGTTAGTTTCAGGTGTATGGCAAAGTGATTCAGATATATATTTTTTCAGTTTCTTTTCCATTATAAGTTATTACAAGATATTGAATATAGTTCCCTATGCTATACAAGTAAGTCCTGTTGTTTATTTTATATATAGTTGTGTGTATCTGTTAATATCATACTCCTAATTTTCCCCTCCCCTTCTCAATAATCACTTACATGTCAATGGTCTAAATATACCAATTCAAAGACAGACATTGTCAGAGTAGATCAAAAACAAGGCCCAAGTATATACTGTCTATAAGAAACCCACTTTAAATATGAAGACACATAGAGATTACAAGTAAAGGGATGGAGAAATATATACCATGGTAACACTAATCAAAAGAAAATGGGAATAACTATATTTTAATTTCAGACAGAACAAACTTCAGAGAAAAGAAAGTTAACAGGAATAAAGAGGAGCATTATATAATTAAGGATAAAGAGGTCAGTACTCCATTAAGACATACAGTGTTTAATGTGTATGCGCCTAACAACAGAGCATCAAAGTACATGAGGCAAAAACTGACAGCAATGCAGGGAGAAATAGAGGAAGAAATGGATATAGTTGAACTCAACAGCACCAACAATCAACTGGAAATAATTAACATCTACAGACTACTTCATCCAACAACAGCAGATTACACATTCTTCTCAAGCTCATATGGAACATTCACCAAGATATACTTCATTTGGGGCCAAAAAATACATCTTAACAAGTATAAATAATAGATGTCATACAATGTCTGCTTTCAGATCATATGGAATTAAACTAGAAATCATTAACAGAAAGATAGCTGGAAAATTCAAAAATACTTAGAGATTAAACAACATACTTCTAAATAACACATAAGTCAAAGAAGAAATCTCAAGATAAACTTTAAAATATCTTGAACTAAATGAAAATGCAACTTATCAAAATTTGTGGGATGCAGTGAAAATAGTGCTTACAAGGAAATTTATAACAGCTAATGCATATATTAGAAAGAAGAAATATCTAAAATTAATAATCTAAGCTTCCACCTTAGACAACTAGAAAAAGAAGAGCAAATTAGGTCAAATGTAAGCAGAAGAAAAGAAATAACAAAAATTAGAGCAGAAATCAATTAAATTAAAAACAAATCAATAGAGAAAATCAATAAAACCAAAAGCTGACTCTTTGGAAAGATCAATATAATCAATAAGCCTCTAGCCAAGATAACAAACAAATGAACAAAAAGGGGCGGGGGGGGAGAAAACACAAATTACTAGTATCAGAGATGAAAGAGGGGACATCACTATAGAGCTCATGGAAATTCAAATGATAAGGAATATTATGACTAACTCTATGCCCATAAACTTAATAACCAAAATGAATTGAATCAATTCCTTGAAAGACACAATCTGCCAAACTCACTTATGAAGAAATAGACAATCTGAATAGGTCTATATCTATTTAAAGAAATGGGATCAACAACTAATAATCTTTCAAAAGAGAAAGCACCAGACCCAGATGAGTTTACCTGTGAATTCTACCAAATATTTAAGGGAGAAACAATTCCCTACAATTTCTTCCAGAAAATAGAAGGGGAAGTGATACTTCCTAACTCATTCTATGAGGCCAGCATTAACACCAAAACCAGACAAAGGCATTACAAGAAAACTACAGACCACTATCTCTCATGAAAAGAGATGCAGAAATCCTCAAACTGTTAGCATATTGATTACAACAATGTGTAAAAAGAATTATACACCACAATCAGGTGGGATTTATTGCAGTAACAAGGCTTGTTCAACAATCAAAGCTCAATTACTGCAATCCATCAGATCAACAGACTGAAAAAGAAAAATCATATGATCATATCAGTATATGCAGAAAAAGCAGTTGACGGAATCCAAAATCCATTCATGATTTAAAAAAAAAAAAACTCTCAGCAAAGTGGAATTGAGGGGAACTTCTTCAACTTGATAAGGTACATCTACAAAAAACCTACAGCTAACATCATACTTAACAGTAAGAAACTCAAAGCTTTTCTGCTAAGATGGGAACAAGACAAGGATGTCCTCTCCCACCTTGTTTTTAAAAATCATACTAGAAGTCCTAGCTAATGCAATGAGACAAGAAAAGGAAACAAAAGCTTAACAGATTGGGAAGGAAGCCATAAACTGTCTTTGTTTACAGATAACATGATCTTCTATGTAAAACATACAAAAGAATTTACCAAAAAATTCCTGGAACTAATAGCAATTATAGGAGGGTTGCAGGATAGAAGGTTAATATGCAAAAGTCAATCACTTTCCTGTATACCAACAATGAAAAAATGGAATTTGAAATTACAGATACTTTACAATTTACATTAGCACTCCTACCCCCAAATACTCAGGTATAAATCTCACAAAATTTGGACAAGATCTGTATGAAGAAAACTACAAACCTCTGATGAAAGATACCAAAGAAGAACTAAATAAATTGAGAAATATTCCATATTCATGGATAAGAAGGCTCAATTTTGTCAATATGTCAGTTCTTCCCAGCTTGATCTATAGGTTAATAAAATTCCAATAAAAACTCTAGCAAGTCATTTTGTGGATATCAACAAACTGATTCTAATGTTTATATGGAAAGGCACAAGACCCAGGAAAGTCAACTGAAATTGAAGGAGAAAAAAGTCAGAGGACTGACATTACCTGACTTCAAAACTTAATGTAAAGCTACACTAATCAAGACAGTGTGGTATTGGTGAAAGAATGGACAAATAAAACAATGGAAGAGACCAAACAGATCTGCATAAATGTAGTCCACTTATCTTTGACAAAGAAGCATAGGCAATACAGTGGAGCAAAGAGTCTTTTCCACAAATGGTGCTGGACATCCACATGCAAAAAAAATGTTGACACAGACTTTACACCTTTCACAAGAATTAACTCAAAACACATCATAGACCTAAATGTAAAACATAGTAGGCCTAAAGGGAACCTGCCTCAACATAATAAAGGCCATATGGGCTTCCCTGGTGGTGCAGTGGTTGAGAGTCCATCTGCCGATGCAGAGGACGCGGGTTCATGCCCCGGTCCAGGAAGATCCCACATGCCGCAGAGCAGCTAGGCCTGTGAGCCATGGCCGCTGAGCCTGCGCATCTGAAGCCTGTGCTCCACAACGGGAGAGGCCACAACAGTGAGAGGCCCGTGTACTGCAAAAAAAAAAAAAAAAAAAAAAAAAAAAATGGCCATATACGGCAAACACACAGCAAACATTATTCTCAGTGGTGAAAAACTGAAAGCATTTCCTCTAAGATCAGGAACAAGACAAGGATGTCCATTCTCGCCACTGTTATTCAACATACTCTTGGAAGTCCTAGCCACAGAAATCGGAGAAGAAAAAGAAATAAAAGGAATCCAAATTGGAAAAGAAGAAGTAAAACTGTCAGTTTGCAGATGACATGATACTATACATACAAAATCCTAAAGATGCCACCAGAAAACTACTAGAGCTAATCAATGAATTTAGTAAAGTCACAGGATACAAAATTAATGCACAGAAATCTCTTGCATTCCTATGCACTAACAATGAAAGATCACAAAGAGAAATTAAGGAAACAATCCCATTTACCATTGAAACAAAAAGAATAAAATGCCTAGGAATAAACTACCTAAGGAGGAAAAAGAGCTGTGCTCAGAAAACTATAAGATACTGATGAAAGAAATCAAAGATAACACAAACAGATGGAGAGATATGCCATGCTCCTGGATTGGAAGAATCAATATTGTGAAAGTGACTATACTACTCAAAGCAATCTACAGATTCAATGCAATCCCTATGACATTACCAATGGCATTTTTCACAGAACTAAAACAGAAAATTTTACAATTTGTATGGAAACACAAAAGACCCTGAATAGCCAAAGCAATCTTGAGAAAGAAAAATGGAGCTGGAGGAATCAGGCTCCCTGACTTCAGACTACACTACAAAGCTACAGTAATCAAGACACTATGGTATTGGCACAAAAACAGAAATATAGACCAATGGAACAGGATAGAAAGCCCAGAGATAAACCCATGCACCTGTGGTCACCTAATCTATGACAAAGGAGGCAAGAATATACAATGGAGAAAAGACAGCCTCTTCAATAAGTGGTGCTGGGAAAACTGGACAGCTACATATAAAAGAATGAATGAAATTAGAACACTCCCTAACACCATACACAAAATATAAACTCAAAATGGATTAAAGACCTGAATGTAAGGCCAGACACTATAAAACTCTTAGAGGAAAATATAGGCAGAACACTCTTTGACATCAATCACAGCAAGATCTTTTTTGACCCACTCCTAGAGAAATGGAAATTTAAAAAAATGGGACGTAATAGAACAAAATTTTTTGTACAGCAAAGGAAACCATAAACAAGATGAAAGACAGCCCTCAGAATGGGAGAAAATATTTGCAAATGAAGCAACTGACAAAGGATTCATCTCCAAAATATACAAGCAGCTCATGTAGCTCAATATCAAAAAAAACAAACAATCCAATCCACAAATGGGCAGAAGATCTAAACAGACATTTCTCCAAAGAAGGCATACAGATAGCCAACAAACACATGAAAGGATGCTCAACATCACTAATTATTAGAGAAATGCAAATCAGAACTATAATGAGGTATCACCTCACACTGGTCAGAATGGCCATTATCAAAAAGTCCTCAAACAATAAATGCTAGAGAGGGTGTGGAGAAAAGGGAACCCTCTTGCACTGTTGGTGGGAATGTAAATTGATACAGCTACTATGGAGAACGGTATAGAGGTTCCTTAAAAAACTAAAAACAGAACTACCATATGACCCAGCAATCCCACTACTAGGCATATACCCAGAGAAAACCATAATTCAAAGAGACACATGCACCCCAGTGATCATTGCAGCACTATTTACAATAGCCAGGACATGGAAGCAACCTAAATATCCATCAGCAGAGGAATGGATAAAGAAGATATGGTACATATATACAATGGAATATTACTCAGACATAAAAAGGAAAGAAATTGGGTCATTTGTAGAGATGTGGATGGACCTAGAGACTGTCATACAGAGTGAAGTAAGTCAGAAAGAGAAAAATAAATATCATATATTAATGCATATATGTGGAATCTAGAAAAATGGTGTAGATGATCTTATTTGCAAAGCAGAAATGTACACACAGACATAGAGAACAAAGGTATGGACACCAAGGGGGGAAAAGGGGTGGGATGAATTGGGAGGTTGGGATTGACATATATACACTATTGTTACTATGTATAAAATAGATAACTAATGAGAACCTACTGTATAGCTCAGGAAACTCCACTCAGTGCTCTGTGGTGACCTAAATGGGAAGGAAATCCAGAAAAGAGGGGATATATGTATATATATAGCTGATTCACTTTGCTGTACAATAGAAACTAACACAACACTGTAAAGCAACTATACTCCAATAAAAATTAATTAAAAAAATAAATGTAAAACATAAAACTCCTAGAAGATAATACAGAAAAAAATCTAGGTGACCTTGGGTGGGCAATGACTTTTTAGGAAAAAAAAACACCAAAGGCACAATCTGTGAAGAAATTGATATGCTGGACATCATTAAAATTAAAAAGTTTTGCTCTGTGTAAGACAATGTAAACAGAAGACAGGCCACAGACTAGGAGAAAATATTTGCAAAAGACACATCTGATAAAAGATTGTTACCCAAAATATACAATGAACTCTTAAAACTCAACAATAAGACAATGAACAACCCAATTAAAAAATGGGCAAAAGACCTGAACAGACCTCACACTAAAGAAGATATACAGTTGGCAAAATAAGCATATGAAAAGATGTTCAACGTCATATGTCATTAGGGAATTACAAATTGAAGCAATAATGAGATATCACTAATAGAATTAGTTGAGATCACACCTAATAGAATTGCCGAAATCCAAAATACCGACAACATCAAATGCTGATGAGAATATGTGCAGCAACAGGAACTCTCATTCATTGCTGGTGGGAATACAAAATGGCATAGCCACTTTGGAAGACAGTTGGGCAGTTTCTCATAAAACTAAACATACTCTTGCCATATGATCCAGAAATTGTACTCCTTGGTATTTACTCAAATGAATTAAAACCTTATGTCCACACAAAACCCTGCACACTGATGTTTATAGCAGCTTTATTCATAATTGCCAAAACTTGGAAGCAACTAGGATGTCCTTCAGTAGGTGAATGGACAAACTGGTACATACAGACAATGAAATAGTCGTTGGCATTAACAAACAAAGAAGCCAATCTGAAAAAACTATGTTCTACATGAGTCCAACTATATGATATTCTGGAAAAGGCAAAATTAAAGAGAGAGTTAAAAGGTCAGTGGTTGATAGGGGCTGTGGGGCAAGGGGAGGGAGGAATAGGTAGAACACAGAGGAGTTTTAGGGTAGGCAACATACTTTGTGTGATACCATAATGATGGATACATGTCATTATACATATGTCCAAACACACAGAACGTACAACACCAAGAGTGAACCCTAATGTAAGCTACAGACTTTGGGCGATAATTATGTGTCAATGCCAGCTCAACAAAATCATAACAAATGTACCACTGTGATGTGGGATGTTGATAGTGGGGGAACTTGTGCATGGGTTGGGAAAGGGGGTATATGGGAAATCTCTATACCTTCCACTCAATTTTGCTGTGAAACTAAAACTGCTCTAAAAATAAAGTTTATTAAAAGTGAAAAAAATAAAAATACATGATATAATCATAGACCAATTTAAGTTATGAATATGAATATAAAAATCTTTAAGAATTTTAACGAAATAAAATATGATAGTGTTAATATTTCATATTACCATAGTAATGCAAGAAAGTTTTGATATTAGGAAATGTATTAATGTAATTCTCTATGTTATCAGATTAAAGTGAAAAAGCTCATGACCTTTTCACAAGCTGAAAAAAGTGACAAAATTCAATACCCATTTATTAAAAATTAATTAGAGATTTACAAATCTTTTATGCTAGGAATAGGAGGAAATATCTTGATGAGGTACAAGTTATATTCAAGAACTGACAGCAAGCCTTATACGTAATGGTGAAGTATTTCCATATAATATGGAATAATAGGAACAAAACAGAAAGTCACCATCTCCACTAAGGTTTGAGCCAATGTATAAAAAAGAAAGAGGAATAAAAGGTATAAATACAGGGAAAGAAGTGACAAAACTGACATTATTTCCAATTATATGATTACCTCAAAAATCTAAGTAACAAATCAGCATGAGTTTAGTGATGGCCAAGGGCAACTTATGTAAACAGAAAAACAAATTAGTATATTTAAAAATGAATATTCAATTTACTAAGGTAAGAAACTTTAAAATTTAATTCTCTCTAAGCCTTTAAATTCATCTTACAATAGTTCTTCTTTTTATAAGTATAGTTAAATAAGAATAATCACCTTTACTTTAAAAAAATTAATATCTGAGTAGCTTAAGTTTTATAGACTAAATTCTTTAAAACCTATTCCTAATTACAACTTACATTCTCTTAAAGGAAATAAAATGCACTGAAAACTTTGATAAATTTAATTTTTTTCCAAGCTTTAAAAATGTCTATCCTAATAAGCAAAACCTTCCCAAGTACTTACACAACTCTTATACAGCTAATAAATTGAACCTGTAAGTATAGCATAGCTCACATTATTTAGCATTCCAATACTGTTTACAAATTTGGTCAAATTCTCTTACATGTTTCATAATAAAGCCCTAATTCTAAAGTCAGTTTATTCAGCTGCAAATTTCAAGTTGAAATCATTAGGCTAATCTGTCAGATAACCTAGTGCCAAATCAAAGTCCAAATTTACCCAAATTATCCTAAATATCACATAAAAGTATCAAGAATTTGAGTTTGATTTCCTTTAGAGTATGTTAAATTCTATACTTCCATGAGATTGGAAACACACTACTTGCAAGGGGACAGTTTACCACTGCTAGCAAGATGGGTTTTATCCTAAGTGAGCCTAGGTTAAGAGATCAGAACCTGTATATCCAACGTGATTCTCCCCTCATCACCAATAGATACCATGAGCTCCTTTCATTGTTGCTATGACAACAGGGACTCCAGGTATAACTCTTCAAATGGGATTCACTTCACTTGGGTTCAAGTTACAGGTTACCCAATTCTTCTGATTTAAGTCTACAGCCTCCCACTGAGGCTACTGATAACTCTGTTCATCTAATCTCTTTACTGCCTGATTGAATTCTCTGTTCTTTACATATTCTTTCCCTCTGGTTGGATGCAAAATCTTATACAGTAAATCCCCTACGTATGAACCTTCAAGTTGCAAACTTTCAGAGATGGGAACGTGTGTTCCATCAACGTCAGGCATGGGTGAAATGGCAGCTTGCCCTTTATCTCTTATTGCTGACGATCCTTCAGCTCTACCACCTCCCACCTTCTCTCCCTCCTCTAGTCAGTAACTCTCTTGCCTGTTCACTCGATGGCAGCCCCTGTATGCCAGCTCTTGTACTATACTACTGTACTTTTCAAGGTACTGTACTGTAAGATTAAAAATGTTTTATTTTTTGTGTTTGTTTTTTATGTATTGTTTGTGTGAAAAGTATTATAAACCTATTGCAGTACAGTACTATATAGCCAGTTGTGTTAGCTGGGTATCCAGGCTAACTTTGTTGGACTTAAGAACAAATTGGACTTATGAACACGCTCTTGGAATGGAACTTGCTCGTATGTAGGGGACTTACTATAGATATTAAAGGATATTTGAATACATTTCACACCTGAGGTCAAAACATCAAAGTCATGCTAATGAGAGTCTCCAGGGAAGAGCAAAGAAAATCAACTAAAGGAATGTTTAATAAAATGGCTGGATATAAGATATTTCTAGAATCTCTATACCAGCAACTAGGAAATGTAATAGCAAAAGCAACAAAACTATAAAATACCAAGAATAAATCTATCAAGAAATGTGTAAAACCTATATAAAAAATACTTTAGGGAATTCCCTGGCGGTCCAGTGGTTAGGGCTCCATGCTTCCACTGCAGGGGGCATGGGTTCGATCACTGGTTGGGGAACTAAGATCCCGCATGTCACATGGTACAGCCAAAAAAAAAAACCCACAAAAACTTTATTTGAGGGCATAAAAGAATATCTCAATAAATGAAGATGGAAATCGTGTTTCTGTTTGGGCAGGTTTAACACTGTAAAGCTGTCACATCAGTCCCAAATTAAATTCAGTGACATTCAAATTTTTATGAAATTTGAAAAGTGATTCTCAAACACACCAGATTGAAAAAATATGGGTAAAAATGAGGTGGAACTTGACTATCCAATATCAAAGTATTCTATAAAGCTGTGGTAATTAAAGTAAATATAGTATTAGCTCCTATAATATAAAGAGAACAATTGAACAGAATAGAAAATCTCCAGACTAATAAATGAATTGGAATTTAGTTTATAATATAAATGCTATTTCTAAGCAAAGAAGGAAGAGTGAACTGTCAATGGTGTTAGAACAATTTGGAAAAATAAATATAGATATCTACTTCATACTATAATAATTCCAAATGAATTAAAAAACTTCAACTTGAAAAACAAAATTGCAATAGTATTAGAAGGAAAGATGGGGCGAGGTCTTCTAAAGCAGCACAAAAAATCTAGAATCTATAAAGGAAAAACTGTCACTTTTTTCCCATAAAAGTATAAAGTTCTCCTCCATCAAAGACACTATTTAAAAAGTTAAAAATAAAACACAAATGATAGACTGAGATGAAGATGTTTGTCAAACATGTAATTAACAAATAGTATCCACAACATAAAAATGTCCCATCCACAAATACAAAAAAACAACCCAATTGAAACATGGGGAAGAATATGAATAGGCCATTAACAGCAGAAAATACAAATGGTCAACACAAACATAAAAAGATGGTCAGTCTTGCTCCTCATGAGGGAAATGAAAAAAAAAAAAAACAACACTGAGGTATCATTTTTTACTCAGCAGATTGGAAGAAATGTACAGCTTGATAATATCCAGCATTACCAAGTATGCGGGGAACGAAGTGCCATCAGAGGGCCTTGGTAGAAATGTAAATTGATAATGTCTTCTGGGCAGTATCTGTCTACATTCAAAATGAGTCTCTGACTCAATCATTCCTCTTCTAGGATTCTGTGTTGAAGAAATATTTGCACATGCAAACAGGGATGTTAAAAAAATTCCTTTGTATCACTTCGGTAAAAAATTAAGTACATTTAAATGCCCATCAGTAGAAATGTGATACATTATGAGATATCATGATTATGTGCACTCACTAAAAAGCAAAACACATGGTTCAGCTGAAACAAATGCTATTGAATGACGTATGTATTGTGAACCCATTAAAAAAGCAAACAAACTTCAAAATATATATGGCTACATGTCATGTACTTTTGCCAATGTATAGAGAAAGGACTAGAGAGTTACAGACCAAATTCCTAACTTCAGGTCAGCCTTTGGGAGGGGAGATTGGTTAGAAGTTTTGGAGAAGACAGTTTTTATTGTTACCTGGCTCCTTTAATTCAAAAGCTTTTCAGCTGTCATAGCTTGTGGTTAAATAATCAGTAAAATAACCTCACTGTTTCTCTTGGATTTTCTCCTGGATTTACCTCTGAGTTCCTTCAGTGGGTGCCACAGATGAGGGGTCTGAAAGGACATGCTGCATTTGGAATTGTCTCCCCATCTTGGACAGGCTAACTCTGGGGATTCTCATGCTTTGTTTTATTTATTCATGTATTTGTCGTTCTTTCATTCTGTTAATAGTATGTTAGTTAAGCTGGACTCATGGAGTGTTAGCATTTATTTATCAGACCTATCCTCAGTGCCATACTCTGGATGAAAATCCGGGCTGATCCTAGTACTTCACTGATCACTCAGGAAAAAAAGAAATCCTACAGTCACTTGTGTCATAAATACGGCCTTCATTTAGTAATTAATTTTTCAGTCCTATGTAATAGTTGAACTTTGAATTTGTGTGGTGTTAAATCATCTCTCCTCCTCTGGCTGAGTCCTGTGGGTGCCTTAGAGGCTCCCCTGCAGGACCTCTTCAAGTGCAGCTCCCTTCATGTGATCAGTTTAAATAATCCCAGGACAACATTTTTCTGTGGGTTTCACACAGTTCAGGGGCTCTCATAGCACTGACTTGTTCTCAGAGGGACTTGCAGGTATTTCTCTGCTCCACTGGCTGTTAGCCAGCCTCTTGCCTTTTCTGTCTCACAACTTGGATGAACATATGCCAAGCTCTCCAGATGTTCCCTTTGGAGTCTCTCTCACTAGAATTAGGATAAGGGGCAGGCACTCTTCTACACCTCCCCTGTTTGGAGGAGGGTTAAGCATTGGGAGGCACGGATAAAAGTGGACCCAAGAAATTCACTTCCTAAAAGCTCCCCTTTAGGGTACTTTAAAATGATGTATCCCAAATCCCAATGAGTCAGACCCTCATGGAGGCCTTGTCTCTGCCCATTTAAATGCCCATTAAGGGTGAACATATTCCGAGTTGAGAAGTTAGTTCTCATCATTTTCTTTAAGTGCTTAATTTTTGGTCTGCATCTCCTCTTGGAATTTCCTTTTTATTGTATCTTAGTGCCTCAGTAGAAATTTTCAAATTAACATCCTGTTTTCATTCATTTGCTTGTTTATTGACTTGCAAACAATTACTGAGCACCTTTATATGCCAGATATAACTACAGTGATGAATCATTTGCCGGCTCTAACTTTTATGAGCAAGGGAGCAAACAAATGCAAAGGATAGTTTATCTTCAGTCTGATTAGGGACCCAAGTTCAGAAATGTCATTTGTTTTCCTTTACCCCTACTGTTGCTTTCTCTTGTTTTCTTGGAGCGGAAGCTCTTGTACCACAAAATGCATTTGGATTAGCCTTGATAAAAACATTCACCCCTAGACAAAGGAAGAAATGAAGAACTGGCATCTTCTTTTGTTGCACACATTAAGCTTGGGAATCATGAGTAAAAATTTTACTAATTGAGCAGCAACACCTATAGTATGAATTTTTGGAGTGAGATAAACATTGATTTGAATCCTAGTTTCACTCTAGGGCAACTTTCTTAATCTTTCTAAGTTTTATCAGTAAGGTGGTATGATGCTTAATTTTATGTGTCAACTTGACCAGGCCACGAGTACCCAGACATTTGGTCAAACATTACTGTGGGTGTGACTGTGAGGGTGTTTCTGGATGAGATTAACATTTGAATCAGTAGACTGAGTAAAGCAGATTGCTCTCCCTATTGTGGGTGGGCCTCATCCAATCAGTTGAAGGCCTGAGTAGAACAGAAAGGCTGACCCTCCCACGAGCAAGAGGGAATTTCTCCTGCCCGATAGGCTTTGAATGGAATCATTAACTTTTCCTGCCTTTGTACTTGAAACATTGCCTATTCCCAAGTCTCGAGCCTACCAGCCTTTGGACTAGAATTATACTATTAGATCTTCTGAGTCTTTAGCTTGCTGACTGCAGATCTTGGGACTTATCAATCTGCATAATCACGTGAGCCAAGTGGGAATAAAATATTTACCTCATAATTTTGTTATGATGATTAAACAAAAACAAAATGAAAACGAAGTTTACCATGCCCAGCTCAGAGGCTGGCATAAAGGAGATGATGTAATACTACTTTTCCCCTTCATATTTTAGCAATTATAGCCTAGATGTCCAGATAGAAATCACAGAATTGTTATCATTTATTGATTATCCACAATACGCTAAACTAAGTGCTTTACGTGCTTTATCTCATTTAATCTTAATCAGAACACTTCTTTCCTGAGGTTTGGCAAAGTTAATTTGTCCAGCATCACACATTTGGCAAATTATAGAACCAAAAAAGGAACTTGTCTCGAAGACTACACTCCTCACTACATACAGTATAATGCTTCTCCCCCACAGTTGCCTATGTGCTTGGAGCCTATTCCATGGCGAAAGAAAGGAGGCTTCCTATCTAGACTAGTGACCCTGATTTCTCACTTTAAGGATGGATACAATTATGCCCTTAAGCAAAACAAAACATGTGCTTAGTAGAATAACAGAAAGATGTATGTATCTTGTGCCCATGAGAAGCTCACAATGAACAAATTACCATAAACCAGAAGCCCACACTTCCTTCAAAGGCTTTTCTCCAGTTCACAGCGTTTCTCACCTATCCTATTGTCATCTTTCCTGTCGCCAGATTTCCATGGTATGTAGATTTTGAACCAATCTCATCCTTGATTACACATCTTCATTTGTTCAGTGTTTACATACATATACCACTCACCTTGCATCTAGATGAATGCATCGACTCCTTGAGGGCAGTGGCTGCCTCCTGCTAGCTCAGGGCCGGCACACAAGAACACAAGGTCTGCATGAGGTTTACTACTCCTTGTGACTTAGGATCCAGCACCTGGGAGCTCTGAAAGGCCTGATATAGTGGCTTTCGCACCTCCTAAGTACCTAGCTCCTGTCCACATGCAATAATCAGCAACGTCAGCAACTACCTGCCCTGTGCCAGTCATTGCCAGACACTGACAGTGATGAACAAAGATGAGCCCCCTCCTTTGTCAGTTTACATTCAGGGTGGTGGGGTGAGTAGAATAGAGAAGAGCAAACTAGAAGCAATATCAAGTGAGTAGATGATTGAATAGAAACCTAACAAACTTCAGACATGCTAGGAAGGAAATAACAAGGTGATGAGAGAATAATAATGGGCTGTGGAGAGGACTTTAAATAGATGGTACGGAAAGGACACAAAGGGCAGTGACATTTAACCTGAGACGGGAGCATGAGAAGGGCCAGCCACTCACAGGGTGAGGAGAAAGATTCCAGACAGAAGAACATAGTCCTTGAGGTAGGAAGGCGTTGGCCTGTTCAGGAAACAGAGAAAACCAGTGAGTCTGGGACACAGTAGGGAGGGAGAGAATGTCAGTAGGTGAGGTAATAGAGAGGTGGGTATGAGTCAAGTCAGGCAGGACCTTGGAAACCATAGTATAGAGTTTGGATTTTCTTCTAGGTCAAAGTGAAAACCATTGAAAATGTCTTAGGATGGAGAACGTCATGAGCTAAATTCCATTTTAAGAAGAGCTTGCTTTCTTGCTGCAGCATGGAGAATGGGTTGGATGGGTCAAGAGTAGGAGCAGGTAAAAATGTTACATCAGTCCTGCTTGAAGGAGCAGGATTTGGTGGTGGTCCCAGTTATGGTGGTGGTGATGGAAATATGGAGAAACTATCCCATTTGTGGTATAATTTGAAAAGAGACTTAGTGGTATTTGCATATAATAGATTACATGTGGGCTGAGGAAGTTGGGAGAAAGGAAGGACAGAATGACGACTTCTTGATTTCCAGGTTTAGCAAATGAGTGGAAGATAGTGCCATTTTATTAGCGAGCAATTCTGAGGACATGGTAGGTGGGCAGAATTGAGGGGGAATTGGGGAATGAAGAGTTTTGTGTTGGATGTGTTAATTTTGATATTTCTATGAGACATGTAAGTAGAGATGTAAATAAGGCCATTAAAGATGTTAGTCTGGACTAGTGGTTCCCAAACTTCAGTAAGCATCAGAAGTACCAGCAGGGCTTGCTAAAACAGGTTGTTGGGCTCACCTCCAGAGTCTCCGATTAAGAAGGTTTGGGTGGGACCTGTGAATCTGCATTTCTAGCAAGTTCTCAGGTGATGCTGATGCTCCTGGTCCAGGGTTCTCACTTTAAGAACCACTGGTCTAGACAAAGGATAATTCTAGGGGTCTGGAAGTCATCAACAAGAAGATAATATTTAAATCCATGGGACTAGTTGAGATTGCCTAGTGAGGCTGTGCAGAGAAACAGGAGAAGGAGATTAAGTTTTGAGGAGGGGTAGAGAAGACAGACTCAGTAAAGGCAGGATCACAGAAGTGGAAAGAAAACCAAGAGAGTGTGGAGTTTCAGTAGCCAGAGTGGTTGAGAGTTTCAGGTCCAGACTGATTGAACATGACAAATACCGTTGAGAAATAGAATAAGAGGGCAGGGAAGTGTCCATCAATTTATCAATATTAGAACCACTGTCAAGAGCACGTACATTATCTTACTGAATCCTTCACAAGTCCCATCAGAGGAGTACTGTTAGCTCCACTTTAGAGCTAAGGCAAGTGAGACTCAGAGATTATACAGTTTGTTAGGGCAACAAAGGACCTCAAACCCAGATTTCTTTCTGCTAACACCTTAGGGAATGCAAAGCTTGCTGCATCCTCTACTTGCTGCTAAAATCTACAAGACCAGCCAACCTTTGGCAAAACCTTGAAGTGGGCATTCTGCTCGTTCCCCCACTGAGGCATCCAGTACCCTCTCGCTGCTCTCAGACAACTTGCAATCATGCTCCCTTCCCTCCATGTTCACCTGCCATTGGGTTAACTCCCCATGCCTCTCAGCCTTCTCATCTGCTTTCCATACTCAAGGCCCACCTGAACCTCATTCCTTGGTAATGGCGTAAACCCACCTACGGCCAAATGATAATGGCTACAAATGGGTGCTAATTGGTGGTGTGCAGTAGAGGTTTAATAACCAGCTTTCTGAAGGGAGAAGAAATCCTGGTTTGCAGTGTTCGGTGATTTCCAGGCAATAACAGCTGATTTCAAGCTATCGATGTGATGTGAACATTGAGTTGGGAGAGATGCACATAGTTGGCTCTCTCGAGCCACTGGACCTGGTTCCAGCACACCACTGGAATGATTTAAAATGTTGATTTTCATGTTGCATATTTCCATTCTACACACAACCTTCTGGAGACAATGTCTTAACCACAAGTTGTGGGAACTTCAGGCCATCTGCCCAGCCAGTGCTGGGAGTTGTTAGGAACAGAGAGGCCTGGATGCAGCCTTTAACCCAAACCTCGGAGGCCATCACCTGCTTCCTTGATGTCCGAACTAGCCTAGAAGCAGACAGGATGTCAGTTTAAAAACTGGCAATTGAATCCTTCTTTGGTTTCCAGGGTTCCAGAATGTTCTTTTATGAGGATTACAGGCTTGTTCTTCTTTGGTGTCAGCAGGCATTTATGATGGCTGTAGCAGGAATGAGAATTTGGGTCTGGAATAAGCCTTGCTGTTTCTTGCCAGGCTGCAAAGGTTTATGGTGGAGACCAGACATATGTCTTGCTGACGCCCATATGCTACTCTGTTTTGGGAATCAGAGGAGGAGGCCACATCCTCATACAAGCAAGGAATGGCTGCTGAGGGCTCAGTCCTGAGGCACAGGGGAATTTTAACTTCCTCAGGTAGCTTCCACTTGCTCTCACTCTTTTATTCCTAAGAGTACAGGCTACAGAAGTGGTCTCCTGGGAGTTACATGCTGTGATATTGCGGTGGATGGTGTTGTAATGTCACCTTGCACTACTTAGTGGGGAGGGAATTGAGTTGCTGGGGAGGAGGACCAAGTGAGAGGAACCAGGGGCCTTACTGGGAAGAGGAGGGAAGCAGCAAGAGCTGGAAT
Source organism: Orcinus orca (assembly GCF_937001465.1). NCBI lineage: Eukaryota > Metazoa > Chordata > Mammalia > Artiodactyla > Delphinidae > Orcinus > Orcinus orca. The sequence goes on along the minus strand of NC_064560.1, from coordinate 154,970,462 downwards.
TTGGCAGACAAATGGCTGTGAGATGGGTTGAAAGAGGTGTTTCTTTGCAATCTGATTTTATGCCTGTGCGTTTTGCAAGTGGATATGGTTAGCTTGGGGACAAACTCTTCTAGGCTCATATCATTTTTTTGAGTTGGTACATAGAGGAGTCTGAGAGTTATACTTCACTGCTTTTTAAGGAGCTGATCACATAGTCAGGCCTTAGCCCCTAAAGGCAGCTGGAAAGATCATGGCACTGGCCAAAAGGGCTTCTAGAAAGCATTTAATCATAGGCTATGGTTGATTTTATACCAGCTACCCAAAGCAGTGCTTCGCTTTCTGGGCAAATTCTTGTTTCTGGGACCAGTTGTCCTATCGTATAAAAATTACCCAGACATAAACATCCATGGGTGCCAGAGGTACTCATACAATGATATTTGAAGGTCACATACTTTCATCCAGTACTCTAGATGCAAATTTGGTCACACATGTATGTATGCAAATATGTCAAAATAATACTGATATTTATAATAATACTAAGCAATTCTACACTGCCTTTCATCTATAAATCTCAGGGTACTTTGCAAGCATTCATTAATTCTCCCAACACTCCTCTGAGGGAGGTAAATGTTATTATCCTCCTCTTTACAGATGAAGCCGTTGAGGCAGGTAAGTGATTTGCCTCAGGCCAGTTAGGGCGTGTGGGTCGAGGGCTGGGATTAAGAGCAGAGAGTTCCTGGAGATGTGTCCATTAGGGAAGAAACCCAGCAGTCAAAATATGGAGGGCACTGCGGCACACAACACACTGGGCTGTTGGAGGGGTCACTTTTTCCTGAGAAATCTGTCTCCATGGTAGTAAAAGCTGCGGCTTATTAAACATCTACTATGTATTGGGTGCTATGTTATTTCCTATTCTCATATTGAAACTAGAATTATCCCCACGGCACAGATGAGGATGTCATTTACAGTGGTGAAGTATCTTGTCCAAGATCACATAGCTAATAAGTGCCTGGGCTAGAATTCAAACCCAGACCTGTTTGCCTCCCAAGCCCGTGTTCTTTCCCCAGAGCATACCTCATGCTCATCTGAAAATTGCAGGGAGGAACCTTTCTACCCTCCCAAGTCTCTTCCTTTAGGCTTTGAGCCTCTATTTGTCCTAACAGTCTACCACCAATTTCTTTACATTTGACTAAGTTTAGAGACTGATGCTTATGGAATGTCTGATCTGGACCGACAAGTTCTAAGCACAGGAAAGGGGAGCCTCTATAGTGAGGAGCATGCATGATAAGTCAGGAGGGAAAGCTGTAATTATTATTATTTTTTGCTTTACTTTGTGTTATTTCTGATGAGCATATCAGTTTGGCATCTTTTGAACAGAACAAGGAAATAGCCACAGAGAGAGAGAGACAGAGACAGAGACAGAGACAGAGAGCGGGAGAGAATGAATATGAATTCTCCTGGGACAGATATATTTTTACTGCACTGTCAGGAGAAGAGTCAAGGAAGGAGCCAAATGACTTAGAAGTATAAAACGAGCTAAATTTTACTCTAGTCTTGGGGCTTCTCAGAGTTAGGCTATTCTTAGGAACTCTACTGATCCCCAAGACTTTCATAATTCAGCTTGCCATCAAAATGGTATATTTTATGGCCTGAGGCAGCCATGCAATCTGTGGAGTTGCCAAGGGGTTGCTGGAAAGACCTGGAAGCACGTAGAACTGCCAGTGTGGTAAGTGGCTGTGGAAATTGTGCACTTCAGAGGCATACCCCACGGTGCTTGCCTAGTCAATGAGCAGGAGGGGGACCAACCTGACCTCAGCAGCTGCCCCTGGACAGGATTCACGATTCACAAGGACCAGCCTGAGGCTAACATTGCCTGGTTGGCCTTGGGGTGGTTGGGGGAGAGGAGGCTCCCAAGGTTCAGCCAACCAGATAGAACCTACACCCTTTGGAGTTAGACTCCGGGAAGTCAGTTTGTAGTGTGATACTTTCTGTAAGCAAGATAAGGAAAATCAAGTTTGAGTCACAACTCATGTGAAACTGTATTTTTCTTGGAGAAGTGAGAACTAGCTTATAAAACATCAGTGATTATACAGGGATCTGAACCCAACTGACCTGTCTGTTTTGTTTGAATTCTTTTATAATTAGTTTAGCTGTGATCCCAATGTCCCTTCCCAGACATCCCCTCTCCTCAATCTATCCACCATGCTTTCTATCACGCTGTTGAATATGCTTAAAAGCAAGAGTTTAAAGAAACATGCATTACAAGTTGGTTCTCTTGGTTTGATTCAGAATCCATGTGCTTGTCATGCGTGTGCCTGTTTGTATAAACACCCGGTGCACATGCATTGGGTACACACAGGGTTAAAAGCACAGGGGTAAAGAGAGGATATATACTCTGTGTATGGAATAGTCTTTTGTTTGCGATAGGATGGCCAGTTGTCCCAGTTGTCAGGGGAATGAGAGGTTTCCTGGGATGCAGAACTTTCAGCGCTAAAATCCAGAGAGTGCCAGGTAAAATGGGACAAGTTGGTCACCCTAGTTCTTGAGAATGTTAAACTGAAGGAGGTCCAACCCAAGTTTTTAACACATCAGATTTTTGAAGTATACCAGTTAACAGTTAACAGACACTTCCCAAAATACAAACATAAGCCCACCTTCCATCCACCCCATGAAGTAAATTAGCACCTACACAATTTACAAGTCGCCATAAATATTGGAAAGCTTTTAGCTGAAGTTGTACTAATTTTTATCTGTCTTTGAAGTCACAGAATAAGAATTCTGCTGGTGGTATGGTTTTCAGTATGAATGAGAGAAACAGAAAAAATGCCCATGGTGTACTCTGTACAGCCATATAAACACTTCTGCAAAGTGTTAAGTGAGGGCAGGGCTGGTAATGGGACTGTAATGGTAATGGACTGAAGAGCAGAGCCTACACCTGCTTTGAATGAATGCAGGGAGCTCAGGGAAGCCCGGAGTCCAGTGGGGAGCAGCCAGATTGGGTGATGTGCTTCCATACCCATGCTTAACCACATAATCATTAAAAAGCAGAAACCTCTTCTTGTAATCCTCTCCTATAGGACAGCAGGGAGTGTTAGCATATTTGGACTGCTTCACATTCCTTCTTGCCTACTTTTGAGAACATACTACATTTTAAAACTTGTTGGTTTCTTTCATGTTTTATTTGACCCTATGTAATTGCATTCCTGAAGGAATAACAGGCTCCCCTAGTGATTTACACCCTGTATTAAATGTCAGTTTTGAAGAGACACAGTTAACAGTTTGGTTTAACCTCTTGCCTTCCCTCTCTCTATTAGCTCAAAACTGAATTTGAGCTCCAGCTCTTAGGATTCTGAGGGAGGGATAAAAAGATTTAAAAAATGAGTTGAAGTTGCAGAAACGCTGAAGGAAGCTTCTTAACTCTTGCCACTTTTCCCATGTAGCCCAGAATATTACAACATCCCTTTTCTTATGGTGATTCATACCGTTCACTTTTGTCCCAGCACAGTAGTGAGGACAGTGAATCAGAACCACATTCTGGACTAGCTGGGGTTCTGTTTCATATTGCCACCCACCCACTGCTCCAGCCCTGGGGACGCCAACAGTTGCTATAAACCATGGTTCTACCTCAACCATGCAGTACCCAGTGAGTAACAGACCTGATGAAACTGTTGAAAAGAAAACTTAGTAATTATCTTATTTCATTTTACTTTGTTTTATGTACTTAGCTGCTATGATGTTATTGTTGGTTAAAATATTTCATTTGCCTTGTAAATTCACTTCAAGTATATTTAGCAACTGCTTAATCACCTGTTATGAACTAATTATCGGGAGAACCTTTAAGTAAAGGTTGATGTGATGGCATATTTATTCCCTTATGTCTCTGTGCATGTGCATATGTATGTGTGTGTTTAAAATATAGAAGTAAAATATCTTGTGTTTTAACCTGATAGGTAATTAAAGCACCATTCTTACTTTCGGAAGCCCATATTAAAAAATATGGGCCAGGGGCTTCCCTGGTGGCGCAGTGGTTGAGAGTCCGCCTGCCGATAAAGGGGACACGGGTTCGTGCCCTGGTCCGGGAAGATCCCACATGCCGTGGAGCAGCTGGGCCCGTGATCCATGGCCGCTGAGCCTGCGCATCCGGAGCCTGTGCTCTGCAACGGGAGAGGCCGCAGCAGTGGGAGGCCCGCGTACCGCAAAAAAAAAAAAAAAAAAAAAAAGGGCCAAAAGAGATTTTATTTTTAAAACAGTTTCCCATGCAGAGCACAGACTACATTCATCCTCTGCTTTGCCCCTCACTTCCCACCCTCCCAGCTTTTCTCCAGTGATCACATTCTACTGGGCTTGATTGGAAATGACTATAATTTATACCAGGGAGAGAATGAAGTAGGAAGTAATGACCATAAAGACAATTAGGCTCAGTTCTCTGGGATATGAAGATGTAGCCTCCTGTCATCATGTCAGCACCTGAGACTTTAATCCCAACTCCCACTTTCAGGCCATATAAACCATTAGCTAAGCCATTAGCCAAGCCTGAAACTCTGTGTCTATAGGGAGAAAACCTCAGGCCGCCTTATGAGATGAGAAAGCTTGTTTGGCTCTTTATGCATGTATTTATCTCAGTCTTATTCCCCAAGTTACTTAAGGTGGTTCATAAAATAGATAAAATAACTAAGAAATCAGGGCAAAGGGAAAATGTAGGTAGGAGAAACAATGTCAGAGAGATGAGTGTTGATGAAAGACATTAGTCAGCTGTAGAGTAAAGCACAATTGTCCATCACCACCACTGCTGCAACTAATAGCTACTGCACAAATGCATTATTTAAAGAACACAAGTACTGAGTGGTATTACTATCAGAAACCATTGAGAATGGACAATTGTGTCTGGTATCTCATTCAAAGTGATTCATATTTTCTAGTTATCTGGTACAGCAGAGATGGGTCTTATCTCAGAGAAGTGATAAAAGAAAAAACCTAAAGTTTATATTCCATTCAGAAATATATCTCTAAGTAGACAGCCTTTATACTTGGTTATTACTGATTGGTTCCCTTAGTGCATTGCTATTATTAATATAATTATTATTTTCATTATTATTCTTATTGTCATAATTTTGATGACTGTGTTGTCTGTGGGCCAAATATATTATGATAACCCTGCTTTATGAAAGCTCTTTAGAGAAAGAGCTTAGGACAATGATTTCAGTGTCCTTATATTTGAGTTACATCAGCATGGAAGAAGGCCATGAAGCATCTTCCTCATTATCATACACACTGACAAAAAAGTCCTCACCAGAACAAGACACATTGTGTTTGATTGCGTTCAAATTTTCATCAGGAAAAATGTCCAGTCATGACCACATTATAAATGTGTACTCTAAGAAACCATTACTTGGAAATTTAAGAGACCCTATGTCCAGCACCAATAATCCCCAGACCTCTCTCTGAAACCCTCTGACCTCAAAAACTACATTTTGATTAGCATCATGCACAACCATCACCAGGGGTCAACGTGTGAAGCTACCCAAGTGGCTGAGATTGCAAACTGTGGAAGTGTTGAGATTTGAGCTCAAATCCCATCTCCTCCACTTACCTGTGAATCAGGTTACTTAACCTCTTGTAGCCTCACTTGTCTATAGTAAAAATGGAGCTAAAGTATAACTAAAACTCTAAAGTTGTTGTAGGGATTAAATGAGATAATGTATGATAAGAGATTAACATGGTATATGTGTGTGTGTGTAGAGTGAGCACTGAAAAAGTATCTGTTATTATGTTTATAAATACTATTTTTCTATCTGTATTAAAAGTTTTTGTACTTCTTTGGAGAAGTCTTTGTACCTCATTTAATGATTTATTTCATGATATCATAGGGCTACTAATCAATGCCAGTGTTTCAGTCTCTCTGACCCCTGGCTCTTGGAATTTGAGGCAGAAATAGAAGTACATATAAGTGCCCTTTGAAAGTTTGATATTTAGAGTGAACCTACTCCTTTGTAAGGTGAAGACATTTTTTTCCATGCTGAAACTCCAGGTTGTCGAATATTGGATTTTCTTAAAGTGGTTTTCATAGGGCAGGGTTAGCTGATGAAAGAGTTGTTTTGTTTTGTTTTGTTTGGCCATGCTGTGTGACTTGTGGGGTCTTAATTCCCTGACCAGGGATTGAACCTGGTCCTGGGCAGTGAAAGCACTGGGTGCTAACCACTGGACCACCAGGGAATTCCTGAAAGAGGTATTTTTATTTTATTGTTGTTTTAATTTACACTTCTATCACTGGTGTGGTTTAGCATTACTTGACGTGTTTATTTGGGAAGAAAGATTTCTCTTCCATGAATGATCTGTTTCCATCTTTTTCCCACTCATTTATTGGGTAATTTGTCCTTTTATTATTGTTTGCAAGAATTCTTTATTTTTATTGTTTACCAGAATTCTCTTTGCATTTGATACTAATTCTTATTATATAATCATATGTAAGGAAATATCTTATTTTATATAAAAAGGTATCAGTATGGAGGGTCCTTAAAAAACTAAAAATAGAATTACCATATGACCCAGCAATTGGTCATAGAATTACCATATGAACCACTACTGAGCATATACCCAGAGAAAACCATGATTCAAGAAGACACATGCACCCCAATGTTCACTGCAGCACTATTTACAATAGCCAGGTCGTGGAAGCAACCTAAATGCCCATCGACAGATGAATGGATAAAGAAGATGTGGTACATCTATACAATGGAATATTACTCAGCCATAAAAAGGAACGAAACTGGGTCATTTGTAAAGACTTAGATGGATCTAGAGACTGTCACAAAGAGTGAAATAAGTCAGAAAGAGAAAAACAAGTATCGTGTTTTAACGCATATAAGTGGAACCTAGAAAAATGGTACAGATGGAGCAGTTTGCAGGGCAGAAATTGAGACACAGATGCCGAGAACAAACGTATGGACACCAATGGGGGGAAGCAGCAGGGGGTGGTGGTGGTGGTGTGATGAATTGGGCAATTGGGATTGACATGTATACACTGATGTGTATAAAATGGATGACTAATAAGAACCTGCTGTGTAACAAATAAATAAAATTCAAAATAAATAAATAAATAAAAATAAATGTATCCTATAAAAGTAATTATGTTCACTAGGGAAAATGCAGAGAAACAAAAGAATATTTTTTGCATAACTCCTACAGCTAGAAACATCTTGGTGAATGACTATCCTTTTTAGTCATTTTTCTATGCAAATATATATATGTGTATATATATATATTTACAAAAGTGTATATTACACTTGTTTTATTAAAAAAATTTTGAAGTTGATTAACAATATTATGTTAATTTCAGGTGTGCAGCATAATGATTCAGTATTTTTGCAGACTATACTCCATTATAAGTTATTACAAGATAATGGTTATAATTCTCTATACAGTATATTCTTGTTGCTTATCTATTTTATATATAGTAGTTTGTACCTGTTAACTCCATACCCCTAATTTTCCCCTCTCCTTTTTGGTAACCACAAGTTTGTTTTCTCTATCTGTGAGTCTGTTTCTGTTTTGCATATACATTCATTTATATTCACATGTTGTTTTATAATTTGACTTTCTGCCTTGTCTATACATCTTGCAAATGTTTCTATGTCAATAAATACCCACAATATAATTTTAGTTTCAGATAGAATTCCTTTATATCTCTGTATCATAATTTGTTTAATAATTTCCTATTTTTAGACAACTTTTTGCAATTATTTTTAAAAACTTGTGCAAGTATAATTACTTACCTAACATTTGTCTTTCCTGCTAAGCTGGTGACTTTTAAACCTTTTTGGCTGCAGCTCACAAGAAGTACATTTTATTCTGTAACTCAGTGCACATCTATGCATGTATGCTTGAGCACACATGTGTAAGTGGAAAAAAATATCATGAAACAAAACTAATTTTCTGGTAATTTCTACTTTTTCTTTATCAGTTTTAAAGAAATTCTGGTCACAATCCACTAAATTTATTTCCTGGCTCATAGATGAGTTTTTACCCTCAGTTTGAAAAACACTAAGTCAGCAGCTCCATGGGAACAGGGGCTGTGCTTGGCACACAGTAGGCATCTGTGCCAACTGCTTAGGTAGCGTATTAGTCAGGGTTCTCTAGAGAAACATATATGTGTTTATCTCCTGTTGGATACGTATTTATCGTGTGTGTGTGTGTGTGTGTGTGTGTGTGTGTGTGGGGAGAGAGAGAGAGAGACAGAGAGAGAGAGAGAGGGTTGGAGATTTATTTTGAGGAACTGGCTCAGACAAGTACGGAGCCTAAGTCCCACAATCTATAATACTATCTGCATGCTGGAGACCCAGGAAAGCCAGTGGTGCAATTCAGTCAGAGTCTGAAGGCCTGAGGACCAGGGGAGTTGATGGCCTAAGGCTTAGTCCAAGGGCAGGAAAAGATGAGAAGAGATGTCCCAGCCCAATCAGTGAGACAGGAAAAGAAGGAGGGGGGCTTCCTCCTTCCTCTTCCTTTTGTTCTATTCAGGCCCTCAGCAGAATGGATGATGCACCCTCATTGCAGAGGGACGTCTACTTTACTGAGTCTACCATTTCACAAGCTAATCTTACCTGGGAGCAACCTCACACACACACACCTAGAAACAAGGTTTAGTCTGGGACCTGTGTGTCCAGTCAAGCTGACACGTGACGTTACCCATCACTGGCACAGCATGAGTGTAAATGCTGGCTCTGCCACATACTAGCTGGTGGCAATGGGCAAGTTACTTAACCTCTCTGTGTCTCATTTTCCTCACCTGTTGAGAAATAGTGCCTATCTCATGAGATTGTTATGAAGATTAAATGAGTTGAGCTTTCTAAGCACTTAAAACTGTACCTGCAATATATGTTTTTATTAAATAAATAAAAAGGAAATTCCTGGAAGTTGAATGGTTGGATCAAAGAGTATGTAAAAACCTAAGACTTTTGAAACATACTGGTAAATGTCTGCCCATCCCTATCTCCCCCACCCCAGCAAAGTCTGAACCAACTTTTATTCCCACCAGCTGTAAGGGACTCGTAGAAGTGACATAGTGAGGTGTTGTTCACTGCTCTTCACTTACAGAGGATGTGTTGGACTGGTTAAGAGTTACAGGGGTGGTGACTCTTTCAAGCAGTGAGAGAAGGGAGGCAGCAGCTAATTGATCACAGAAAGAGGCCTTCAAAGGATGCCCACCCACACTTGGCAGAACTCTGGCAGAATCAGGGTAGACAAAACCTCAGGGATGCTCTGTGGGGTGGGCTGATGCTTGGGGAGTGAGCAGAAGGTAAGACTCCCAGGCAGACACCCCTCCCTAGGGCACATGTTCCTCACCACTATCCTCACCACTCTGCCACTTACTTCTAGCTCTAAAATCCTGTCTCGAATCTACAAGTAAGCACCTAAATCCTAAATGTTTATTCTGTGTCAGGTATGTTTTCCCAACAGATAGGTTGTTTCATGAAAACTGGGTGTCCACCTAAACCACACATACATACATACACACACATAGAGAGAACCTGTAGCTTTTTGTTTCAGCATTTGGAGAAATACATATCCAACTCAAGCCCCAGTTTGTCTACAAAGTCTTCCCTAGCAACTGTAGCCTGGGTAGATGGCTCCTTCCTTTGAGCTCCCACAGCAATCCTAGGCAGTATCTCAGTATTAAGTACTTAATTATGTGCTGTCTAATTCTAGAACAGTTCTAATTCTAGAACTGTCTTTCTCCCACAGCAATCCTAGGCAGTATCTCAGTATTTAGTACTTAATTATCTGCTGTCTAATTCTAGAACTGTCTCAGGGTGTTAGTTGTTTCCCCCAGATATAGTGTTACTTCTTTGAACTCAACCACCATGTCTTATATTTCTTTTGGACTCCTCACTGGCTTGGCTTATAGAGAGTCGTTAGTAAATAGTCAGTGATTGATTGATCCAAGTGTGAACTGCATGGAATTAGCACTGAAACAAAATTACATTAAAAAAGATAAGTTGGGCTTCCCTGGTGGCGCAGTGGTTGAGAGTCCGCCTGCCGATGCAGGGGACACGGGTTCGTGCCCCGGTCTGGGAGGATCCCACATGCCGCGGAGCATGACTGCTGAGTCTGCACGTCCGGAGCCTGTGCTCCACAACGGGAGAGGCCACAACAGTGAGAGGCCCGCATACCGCAAAAAAAAAAAAAAAAAAAAAGATAAGTTTTCCAATTTTCACAAACTAAATTAAAAATTGATCAAATATTGAAATATTTAACCTCTAGAGTAAATTATGGTTGAACTTATTCATCATCATGGAATGAATGAAATGAGCCCAGCCTTTCTAAACAGAACACAAACCCAGAAGCCATAAATGGAAGAAAAGTTGGATGTATTTGATAACATTAAAAGATTTTAAACTGCTCTATGGCAGACTTTTTTAATTTATGAGGAACATGTGCAAGTCAAGGAGAGGATGAACCACCGGCCCCATCCCCTGAATTTTAAGAGGGTGGAGAGTGGACAGAATTTCCCCTTCTGACCTTTGTACTTCTCTCATCTACAAAGGATTCTTTCACCTCAAGTGAGGATCTTCATCTTGCTCCCTCTTTGAATTCTGTCTCACTAGGTATTTCTTTCTCCTTTCTTCCTTTCTGTTTTCTTTTACACTCTGATTCTTGAGTATGCAACAAGTGAGGGGCTTTGTGGTAGGCTACAGGGAAAGAATAGCTTTCTTTGAACTTGCTGCCGTTAGCAGAACTATTAGACAAGTAACTGTCAATGGGCTCACCAGCCACTTATGACTTGGTTATGTCAGAGTAGCATACATTGCATGGTCATCAGTGGTTAACATCATTGGCTAAAACAAGGGTAGCTAACCTTTCCTGGGTGGCCTGCTTTACCGTAAAGTCAGTGTGTTAGGTGCCCCATTGAGAGAGACTTTTACTATAACACCATACTGTGTAATCTTGGAAAACTTGGAACATCAGAAATTTCATGCAAGACCTCATTTTAGGGTGAGACCTGAAACATTACAGGAATGAGAAAGTCATGCGTCAATTTTAAAATGATTGTTTGCTTTCTAGTTCTAATTTTATTCAGAACAATAGAATCAAACCAAGAACGTATTTCTTTTCTTATTGCTAAGAGAGAGCTCAAGTCTTACTAATGTTGCCAAACAATTGAAAAAGGGCTACTGTTTAGAGGGAAGATGTTCAAGACAGAGGAGGAGACACAGGTGAATAGATGAACTCTGTTGGATGGTATTTGAAGATATTGTTAATGAGGATGACATATAAATAAGGAAGCCACCGAATTTAATCTCAGTTCATTTTAGCTTCTTTGGAAACACATTAAAAAGTATCATTGTTTATCAAACGGAAAAGAAAAGTTGATAGTGAAAGAGAAGTTTATCTTTTATAGGGTATAAACTATTACAAAGAATAAAGAGAAATTAAAACTATCTTGTTAGAGTACCTGAGAATGTTCCCTTAGAAATGCCAAAATCTTGACGTTCTGACTATTTCAAAGAACACTGAAAAAACACAGGCATACGGAATGGGATGGCTTTTTGTTCCTTTGGGACTCCTTTAACATATTCTGGGAAATGTTTTCTCAAAACATTTTTATTTAGGAAATTGGAAAAGAGATTTTTATCATAAATATTACTTGTTTTGTTTTCAAGCATCTGTATTTACAGGATGAAAGGTAATATTTTTAAGATACATATTGTCCAAAGATACGAAAGCTCTAGAAAAAAAATACAATTCAGTTTGCTGAAGGAAGAGCCGCAAGCATGAGAAGTCATATGATGAGTCTCAGGTAGAGTGTGGGAACAGCCCTACTATAAGTAAGGCAGTTTCTCAGCTGCCAGAGTGAGTGTCTGGGCCCCAGGTCAACCAGCCCCTTCACAGTTGTTTCCCCAGGGTTCCATTCAATCTGTCTAATGTAAACACTCCATTTTTTGTTGTTAACTTTTGGAAAGTAAATATATTAATAAAAATGAAAATATGATCCATCGTCTCTATTTTAAAGTATTTAAAAATACTTTAAAAACAGTTTTTAAAAATAAATTTATTTATTTATTTTTGGCTGCGTTGGGTCTTCGTTGCTGCGCAACAGGCTTTCTCTAGTTGTGGCGAGCGGGGGCTACTCTTCATTGCAGTGCGTGGGCTTCTCATTGCAGTGGCTTCTCTTGTTGTGGAGCACAGGCTCTAGGCACACGGGCTTCAGTAGTTGTGGCACGTGGGCTCTAGAGCGCAGGCTCAGTAGTTGTGGCGCATGGACTTAGTTGCTCCACGGCATGTGGGATCTTCCCGGACCAGGGATGGAACCTGTGTCCCCTGCATTGGCAGGCAGATTCTTAACCACTGTGCCACCAGGGAAGTCCCTAAAAATACTTCCATATGGCATTATGTCAATTGAAAGTGGATTCCTTTACAGATGACAAACATATTGATGATATGGATTTTATTAAATTATTAAAAGAGACAAATACGTGAAAAGAAAAAAAATGAAATATTAGACAATGGCAATTGCATTAGTTGAGGAATGAATACAGTCAATGGTGTTATTTGCTTATAGAGAAGAGTCAAATAACTCTGTTTTAATTGACCCAGCAGGGTATCATAGTTGGAGGGAGATTTCAGAACCTGGCAGAAGAATAAGGGAAGAGTAGTTGGTGGATCCTTTGGGATTCATTACCATAAAATGGTTTGTGATTCTGACTTTTTAAAGAATAAATGGGAGACTATTCTTTTAAAAATACAGGCAAGTGTTGCTTGAAACTTATCCCTCTCTACTGAAGATAGTTTTGATGTTAGTGTGAAAATTTGCTCACGAACAAATTTGTCTAGGTTACTGTAGACATCAGTTAAGCCCTTGTGCCTGGGAAAATTCTACCTTTAGCATAAAAGGAGATAAACACATTCTGGGTATGCTGGCTCTTTAGACTAGCCAGCTGTCTTTCACCCTCCCTTTGCCATCGTAGAAGCTTCAATGCTGTCACACTAAGGTACAGGACTGGGCAGGTGACAAATCTAAGAACTAGACCCAGGCGTGACCTGGAGCTGGGGCTCTGCTTAAACAATAAGCAAAGGATAAGAGTTTCTATTGCCCTACTCAAGAAGCTCAAGTCAAACCTGGTACTTTTGCTGTTTGGCCTACATACCAAGATATGTATGGTTCCTTCAAAATACTTGTTGGAAGCATTCACTACTTATTCTAGGGCAGGTGTTCCTGAGCAGGGATCTAGAGACTCTGAAGGGAGTCAGCGAATTCCCTGAAATTATATACAAAATTTGGTGTGTAGATGAGCATATGCGTTTTTCTAGGGTGGGCTTCATCAGATTCTCAAAGGGGTTGTGGTCCCAAAACAAAAATAAGAACTGCTTCTCTAGAAGGGAAAAATTTTCTAGAATTTTCCCAATGAGCATAATTCAATAATTTCTGGCTACTTTTTTTTTCAGAAGAATTAAGTTGAACAATTAAAACTACATTGCATTTTCCTTTTCGTACAATTTTTATTGCATAAAAATACAGAAAAGTATTTTTGTTCATCCAGATTTAATCTTCCTCTGTTTAAAAAATAGTGTGTGAGTTAATTGGTTACAAATGAAATGCATATTTAAAAATTCTATTCAAACAAAGATGCTATTCCATACTTCAACATTTTAAATTCTAGCTATTTTAACTAAAAATATCTCAAAGTTCATCCCAGAAGGAGACAAAACCGTAGCCCTTTCCCAATCCATCTTTAGGAAATACAAAATGATCAGACTTTTTATCACTGAAATATACATTAGAACTCTAGTCAATCACTTAAAAAATTAAAAAAAGAGAGAGAGGTATAAATAACAAGTCAATATAAGATATAAAATGGAATCATAAAAATGCTCAATTAAACCCAGAGAAGGAAGAAAAGGAGGACATAGTAGCCAAGAATTAATCCACTGAAAACAGTAAGAAGGTAGAATTCAATCCAATGATACCAACAATCACTGTATTTTTTTATTTTTATTTTTTCTGGCTGTGCTGCAGCTTGTGGGATCTTAGTTCCGTGACCAGGGATCAAACCTGGGCCCTTGTCAGTGAAAGCATAGAGTCCTAACAACTGGACTGCCAGGGAATTCCCCACAACAATCACTTTAAAAGTGAATGATCTGGACATATCAGTTAAAAGACAGAGATTGTTAGATTGGATAAAATAGCAAGACCCAATTACATACTATCTATTACAAACTCACTTTATTCATTTTGCTCAATTTTCTATTTATTCTTTTTTTAAAAAAAACATCTTTATTATAGTATAATTGCTTTACAATGGTGTGTCAGTTTCTGCTTTATAACAAAGTGAATCAGTTATACATATACATATGTCCCCACATCTCTTCCCTCTTGCATCTCCCTCCCTCCTACCCTCCCTATCCCACCCCTCTAGGTGGTCACAAAGCACTGAGCTGATCTCCCTGTGCTATGCGGCTTCTTCCCACTAGCTATCTATTTTGGTAGTATATATGTCCATGCCACTCTCTCACTTCGTCCCAGCTTACCCTTCTCCCTCCCTGTATCCTCAAGTCCATTCTCTAGTAGGTCTGCATCTTTATTCTCGTCTTGCCCCTAGGTTCTTCTGACCATTTTCTTTTTTTTTTAGATTCCATATATATGTGTTAGCATACGGTATTTGTTTTTCTCTTTCTGACTTACTTCACTCTGTATGACAGTCTCTAGGTCCATCCACCTCACTACAAATAACTCAGTTTTGTTCCTTTTTATGGCTGGGTAATATTCCATTGTATACATGTGCCACAGTATCTTTATCCATTCATCTGTTGATGGACACTTAGGTTGCTTCCATGTCCTGGCTATTGTAAATAGAGCTGCAATGAACATTTTAGTACATGACTCTTTTTGAATTATGGTTTTCTCAGGGTATATGCCCAGTAGTGGGATTGCTGGGTCGGATGGTAGTTCTATTTTTCAGGAACCTCCATACTGTTCTCCATAGTGGCTGTATCAATTTACATTCCCACCAACAGTGCAAGCGGGTTCTCTTTTCTCCACACCCTCTCCAGCATTTATTGTTTGTAGATTTTTTGATGATGGCCATTCTGACTGGTGTGAGGTGATACCTCATTGTAGTTTTGATTTGCATTTCTCTAATGATTAATGATGTTGAATATTCTTTCATGTGTTTGTTGGCAATCTATATATCTTCTTTGGAGAAATGTCTATTTAGGTCTTCTGCCCATTTTTGGATTGGGTTGTTTGTTTCTTTGATATTGAGCTGCATGAGTTGCTTGTATGTTTTAGAGATTAATCCTTTGTCAGTTGCTTCATTTGCAAATATTTTCTCCCATTCTGAGAGCTGTCTTTTCGTCTTGTTTATGGTTTCCTTTGCTGTGCAAAAGCTTTTAAGTTTCATTAGGTCCCATTTGTTTATTTTTGTTTTTGTTTCCATTTCTCTAGGAGGTGGGTCAAAAAGGATCTTGCTGTGATTTATGTCATAGAGTGTTCTGACTATGTTTTCCTCTAAGAGTTTGATGGTGTCTGGCCTTACATTTAGGTCTTTAATCCATTTTGGGTTTATTTTTGTGTATGGTGTTAGGGAGTGTTCTAATTTCATTCTTTTACATGTAGCTGTCCAGTTTTCCCAGCACCACTTATTGAAGAGGCTGTCTCTTCTCACTGTATATTCTTGCCTCCTTTATCAAAGATAAGGTGACCATATGTGCGTGGGTTTATCTCTGGGCTTTCTATCCTGTTCCATTGATCTATATTTCTGTTTTTGTGCCAGTACCATACTCTCTTGATTACTGTAGCTTTGTAGTATAATCTGAAGTCAGGGAGCCTGATTCCTTCAGCTCCGTTTTTCTTTCTCAAGATTGCTTTGGCTATTCGGGGTCTTTTGTGTTTCCATACAAATTGTGAAATCTTTTGTTCTAGTTCTGTGAAAAATGCCATTGATAGTTTGATAGGGATTGCATTGAATCTGTAGATTGCTTTGGGTAGTAGAGTTATTTTCACAATGTTGATTCTTCCAATCCAAGAACATGGTGTATCTCTCCATCTGTTTGTATCATCTTTAATTTCTTTCATCAGTGTCTTATAATTTTCTGCATCCAGGTTTTTTTGTCTCTTTAGGTAGGTTTATTCCTAGATATTTTATTCTCTTTGTTGCAATGGTAAATGGGAGTGTTTTCTTAATTTCACTTTCAGATTTTTCATCATTAGTGTATAGTAATGCAAGAGATTTCTGTGCATTAATTTTGTATCCTGTGACTTTACTAAATTCATTGATTAGCTCTAGTAGTTTTCTGGTAGCATCTTTAGGATTCTCTGTGTATAGTATCATGTCATCTGCAAACAGTGACAGCTTTACTTCTTTTCCAATTTGGATTCCTTTTATTTCTTTTTCTTCTCTGATTGCTGTGGCTAAAACTTCCAAAACTCTGTTGAATAATAGTGGTGAGAGTGGGCAACCTTGTCTTGTTCCTGATCTTAGTGGAAATGCTTTCAGTTTTTCACCATTGAGGACGATGTTGGCTGTGGGTTTGTCATATATAGCCTGTATTATGTTGAGGAAAGTTTCCTCTATGCCTACTTTCTAGAGGGTTTTTATCATAAATGGGTGTTGAATTTTGTCAGAAGCTTTTTCTGCATCTATTGAGATGATCATATGGTACAAACCCACTTTAAATGTAAAGACTTAGATCAAAAGTAAAAGGATGGAAAAAGATACAACTTGAAAATACTAACTAAAGGCAAGCTGGAATAACTACCCTAATTTCAGACAAAGTAGTCTTCAGAATAACAAAGATTATTAGGGAAAAAGAGGGGCATTACATAATGATAAAGGAGTCAATTTTCCAGGAAGACATAAGAATCCTAAATGTGTATGCATCTAATAGTAGAGCTTCAAAATTCATGAGGCAAAAATTGACTACATAAATAGACAAATATACAATTATAATTGGAGACTTCAGCACCCCTCTATCAGTAATTGATAAAATATATAGCAGAAAATAAATAAGGATTTAGATGACCTAAACAGCACTATCCAGCAACTTGACCTTGTTGACTTTCATAGACCACTGCATCCAACAGCAGAGGAATACATAATTCTTCTCAAGTGCACATGGAACATTCACCAACATAGACCGTATCCTGAGTCATAAAGCAAACCTTAAGAAAGCTGAAAGAATCGAAATCACACAAAATATCTTCTCAGACCATAATAGAATTAAACAGAAATTAACAACAGAAAGATACCTGGAAAATTCCCAAATGTTTGGAAGTTAAACTACTGGGTTCTACATAATCTATAGGTGAAAGAGAAAGTCACAAGGAATAGGAAGCACATCTGTGTGAAGCCGGGACTGGGTGTGGTCTAAGAGAATGGCCCACCAGTGAAACAGAAGCAGGAGCCAGCCCCTCAGGCCCCTCAGAGAAGGACAGACCATGACATGTGGGCTTCCCTGGTGGCTCAGTGGTTAAAAATCTGCCTGCCAGTGCAGGGGAAATGGGTTTGATCCCTGGTCTGGGAAGATCCCACATGCCACGGAGCAACTAAACCCCTGTGCCACAACTACTGAGCCTGCGCTCTAGAGCCCGTAAGCCACAACTACGGAACCCATAGTGGGTTTTTTTTTTTTTTTAATATAAATTTATTTATTTTAGTTTTGGCTGCGTTGGATCTTCACTGCTGTGTGCAGGCCTTCTCTAGTTGAGGTGAGCAGGGGCTACTGTTCATTGCAGTGTGCGGGCTTCTCATTGCGGTGGCTTCTCTTGTTGCGGAGCACAGGCTCTAGGCATGCGGGCTTCAATAGCTGCAGCATGCAGGCTCAGTAGTTGTGGCACACAGGCTTAAAGCAAGTGTGGATTTGTGGGTGAGGGCTGGGCACTGGGGTGGGAGAACAGTGCCTGGAGAACATTTGGGGCCTCTGTGGTATTGTTCTCAGCACTACTGCCCAGTTTTTCTTCCCCTAAATGTTCTGCTTTAATAAATGCAATAACCTCTCTGGGCCAAATGAGGAAACAAAGTCAAAGGAGATGGCACAGTTTGCAACAGAGAACAAAGTTCTCAGCTCTTTGCTTTTGATTCCTCCCCTTTGACCCTCAAAGTATCCCATACTTTGATTTCCCCATTATAATCAAATCAAAAAATTGTAACTATGGTCTCCTTATCATATGGCAGGTACTATGCTAAACATTTTACAAACATTACTTTATTCCACCCTCACAAAAAAGCCTGTCAGGGAGATATTATCTCCACTTCTCAGAGGTATAAACTGAGGTGCAGAGAGGTTAAACAGGCACAGAGCTGGCAAGAGGCAAAGCTGATTCCTTTTTTGTCTGTTGACTCCTGTTTTGTCTGATTGCTGAGGCTCTCAATGCCCACGAATGTGCCGCTTCCCACTGTGGGTGCTCCCTACCTGGCTGTCGACTGTGCACTTCTGAGTGTCTAAAAACACAAAGGTCTGACAGCATCTGATTAAGAAGTTTTTGCTTTTCTAGGGCAGAAATCTAGATTATTAAGGATGCCCAAGGAGGGAATAGCAGGAGTTGGGCCAGTCGTCATATTTAAGCAGAACCATTTTGACATTCATTTATAATATCTTCATTAAGGTAGGTCTAGGTTTAAAGATTCATCAGCCATGCCATCTTTGGTGAGCCTTCTCATTTGACTCTTCCCCAGTGGGCCCCTGGGACAGCACACCAGCAGCATGAAGGAAAAACTCACTTTAGACGTGTCCAGCACTATCACAAACTTTAAAACATATATGGGATAGTTCAAGACCCAAGTATAGTAAAGCGGAAACTAACACACCATTGTAAAGCAATTATACTCCAATAAAGATGTAAAAAAATAAATTAAAAAAAAAAAAAGACCCAAGTATATGAGGTTCAAAATGTTTACCCTCCTTTGAGACCCTGATCAAGGGCACTTTCCTGAACTCCCTAAGAGAATAACCCTTCTCTCTCTCTAAACTTTGGGTAGACTACTGGCTTATCCTTCATTACATTTTGAGTAGAGTGTAGTCAGTTGAGTAGCTGTCTCATGGTCTGTGCTTGGTTAGAACTCTGAGGGCAGCAATGTGGTCTGGCTCATCTGTCTCCTCCCCTACCCCACCCTAGCCTGCAAACACAAATAGCACCTAGGAGAGTGCCTGGAACTTAGCTGGTACTGAATAAATGTTTGTTAAATTGAACTGAACTGAGTTGAAATGCAAAGACTGGGCCTACCCAGGAGAAAAGAGAGTGAGCTAGAAGAAAACAGAGTTTGCTACCGTTTGTCATGCAGAAACCGGACTGTCTCACTCAGAAGTATTAATATTTTCATGAAAGGCATTCCACACCCACACAAGTACCTGTGGTTGAAAGGTAACAAAAGCACATGTGAGCCTGTTGAGGTCAGGTAGGCACAAATAAGCCTTTTCAAAATATGGACCGGGCGTCCAGTTTTAGTCTCTACTCAAGCTCTGAGATCCCTGAGAAGCTCTTCATAAAGCTGCAGCTAGTACAGCTTTACTTGTGCAAATTCATGTGAGCTAAAGAAACTTTTCAACAGACTCTACTGTGACTGCCTGGTCAGAAGTTCATTAAATTCATAGTGGTCAAATTTGACAAGGGTATGTCTAGCTTTGTTCTGTGGAAGCCTGAGCAAAGTCATGAAAACCAGATGCAATTAGTGGGGTTGCCATGAATCTGGAGGGACTGGCCTAAACGTCGTGTTTGTCCTGCTGTGTAAACAAACACATGGGCTTGCACATACATGCTCACTGCTACCCACAGTGAGCTACACACAACTCTCTCAAATACACACACTTACTTTACAGTAATTGTTTCAGAAACTGCATTGGTAGAGCACTTGAGCTGCGACCATTAGTGTGTGTATGCAGAAACTGCCTTCTGTTTTGTATACACCATCACCAGTGCTGAGTGGTTCTCAGTATTTGGCCCCTAAACTAGTGGTTCTTACTTTTCCATTCATCTGTCAAAATCTCCTGTGGAGTGTTTCAAATGAAAATTCCTGCCCCCCCACCCCCCCCACCCCGCCCCGCACCTTCAGAAATTCTGGCTCAGCAGGTCTGGGGCAGAATCTAAGAATCTGCATTTGGCAGACAAATCAATAAGAGGCCCCCCATAATGAATCACACGTTGAGTAATGATTTTCTGAAGACTTGTGGATACTTTCAAGACCTGATCAGTCTACCCTACGTTTTAGCATTGAATCAATGAGGCCAGTGAGACCTCAGTGGCTTTGGAAATTCAAAAAGTCCAGTTGTAGCCTGGTTGCCCTTATCTGGGATGTTCCAGTGTGCTTCCCTTCCCATGTTTACATCATAAGATGACCTGCATTTAAGAATGTGTCATCATACACATTTATACCTGAAATGAACAGAAGCCCACTTTCTTGCTCTAGGTGTTCACACCTAGTATCTCATTTTATTTTAGCAGAGCCAGCACTCAAACTAGAATCTTTCGATGGTGCCAAACCCAAAGTGTTGCACTGAACCACAGCTGCCCTCACTGGGTGACCAGGAGTCTCATAAAATGAAGTCTTTGTATCAGGTGATATTAAAAATAGTTAGCAACCAGAACAAACGTATGGACACCAAGGGGGGAAAGGGGGGTGGGGGGTGGGATGAATTGGGAGATTGGAATTGACATATATACGCTAATATGTATAAAATAGATAACTAATGAGAACCTGCTGTATAGCACAGGGAATTCTACTTCACTTCGCTGTACAGTAGAAACTAACACAACATTGTAAAACAACTATACCCCAATAAAAAAAAAAAGAAAGAAAATGTTTATAAAAAAATGAAATTTAGCAACCAGTAATATAGGTGCAGACCCCCTCAGAACTGATGCAGATAAGTGCCCGCAGCCCACTCCACTGGTCCTACCCACTGATAATGGTAAAGCACCCTCCAAGGTGTTATCACATGGGACTCAGGCCCCTAATTAGGAGTGGTAGAGAGAAGAGAAAATCACCTGCTTTCACCCAACGTTCAGGACAGTAAACAGAAAATGATGACTAAAAAATGAAAGTTCACTCTTGAGATAGAGGAGAAGGACTAAATTAGAAGATTGTTTTCATAGGGAATGGTGACAACTCCCACCTCTTCCCCAAACAGTGTCTCAGACTCATGGTCTGACAAGTGTTCCTGTATTTATGAAGATAAAGAGAGTATATTTTAATTAAGACTGTCCTACAAATTTGTGGCAAATGCTTGCCAGATCTCAGGCATCATTTGTGTTTACCCCAAAATCTGTCCAAAGAGAGCTTTATTTCCTTACTATAAAGAATTGCCCTCCTTCTGGGCTCAGATGCAAACACCTGGGATGAGATTGCTGGAAGGTCTAATAAGGTGACTCATTAATCCCAACTACCCTCACAGTTATGCCTGGGTCCAGTCCAGGTCAGCTGTCCTTTGACCCTCTGTCAGGGTCTGTAAGAAACCCTATGTAAGTGGAGGTGGATTTTCTCTGCAAATTGCCGTTGAGAAAACTTTCTGGTCAACTACAGGTTTCCTTCTTTTCGTTCCGTCTTCACACTTCCCAGCTGGTGGACATCTTACCTATTCTACACTGAGTTTTCACACTTAATATTCAATTGTTTTAAATTTCACAACTCGTGATTCTCTATTTTCTTGAGAAGTTAAACTTTCATCTTTGACAGTTTCTAGATTTCCTTTTTTTTTTTCGTTCAGCCATTTAAATGTGGAGCACTATTGTCCTGAGTGCTCCATTGCTGACTTAAAATGATTTCTGATTTAAAATCATGACATTTGAATTTAAAATCCCACACTTAATACAGCAGCGCCTAATAACAATGCCCGCAAGGTAATGTAATTGGAAAATACTCTATTCTGGCTTCACTTCCCTAAAAGCATTCCAACATTACTCATTCAAAGAGCTAAAATAAAAGCTTGATCTTGGAATTAATTGGAGATTAACATGAAATCTTAATTTTAAATGTATCAAAGGAAAGAAAGAAAACAATTTAGACCCCAGTGTACATCAAAGGATAATTCTATCTGGCAACGTACAATGGCTTGGCGGCAGCCTAATCTCTCACCACACCCTAATGCTTCCATAGCTACCGCACCACAGAAGCCACAACAACATCTTTAGTGCTGTTCCCTCATGCAAGGAACTCTCCCCAGCACTGCGGCTGGGATTTAATTAATTACGGCTATTTACAAACTCATAGAAGCTGGTTACACACCAACAGAGAATCCCCACCCGCTCAGCAAGGGGCCTCTCTGGAAGTCATTGACGAACTGGCTTCAGATGGCTGCTATTGGCCATGGATCGAACCCTGGCAAAGATACCAATTTAGTTTCTGCCCTGTTTATAATCTCTGCTGTGGGAGAGGCCCCTCAGGCACTGGGGTACTTGGCCAGAGGGATGAATGAGAGACTAAGAACAAGGTGGGAGAGAATTTGGAGCCCCACACCAGCTGCATGCAGGGTTCAAAGTGGTGTCAAATGTCAGCACTTTGCAGGGAGGGATTCTTATGCACATACCTTCTTCTCCTAGGCACGGTCTCACGTGCATTTTTTTTTTCCACTTATTTGAAAATCTTGCACTGCGGAGGAAGGGATTATGTGCTGGAGTGTTTCATTTTCAAATGTTTGTGCACAGGGCTTTTTGCCTCCCACCAACATTTCAATCACCTATAGTAAGTTTCATTAGAAATGTTTTTCATTTAAACTTTGAGTAAACACCACAAAATCAAAAGGGATTCAGCATGCCTAATTCTGAAAGAGAATTCTGCATAAAGTAACCATCTTTTATTTAGAGAACTGTTCTACCAAAAGTCCATCATCCAAACCTTGAGTCAACCTGCTTATAATTTGGGACTTTGGTAGAAGAGTAGAATTTAGGACTTTTTAAGAGCTAAATTTTTATTTCATTAGGATGCAAATATTTTGAGTGTCTCTTACTTTCTGACCACATTTACTAAAAAGGGTATTCCTTCCTCTACTTCCCCTCCTCCTCCTCTTTTTCTTGTTTTTCTATTAAGTGTGACTAAAGTAAAATGTAAAAGTGACCCTCAGTAAACTCAACTGAATCACTTTTTCTCCAGCGCTCTCTCCTCTGAGTTTCCGAATACTAAGCCTCAAGTGGCTTCCACTGAGGTATAGACTGGAATTCCTCTTGGCAGCAGAGTGGATACTGTGGACATCCTTTTTACTTTTATTTCAAACACCTCTCAGGGGCAACTTTCCCCTTGCCTAGGGCTAAAGCAATTACTGGGGATGCAAATGCCTAAATCCTCCACTCTGGGGACAGCCAGTTCCGATGGGATTCCCCTCACGCTAGAAACATTATTTATTTATTTCTAAGAGGAGTTTTTAGCTTGAACTGATAAACAAAAATATGTTGTCAGTGAGTGTTTGCCTGGGTATAGTGTATCCCTCAAAACATTTTTTTTTCCTAAGAAGGAAATGTTAAGCTCTTGATAAATGAAAAATAAACCCTTGTTCTCTAAGATAAATTATTACAATGAGAACCTTCTCCAACTTTAAAAATCTAATAGTAATCTTTGGCTTTACACAGTAGAGTTTCCCTAAACTGTTGAATACATTCCACGTTTCTCAGACCTTGTTTTGGTTAAGGACAAGGGGAGCATCTCCCATGGATGAGTGATTACCTTATCATCCTTTTACTGGCAGCCAGGGAGATCTTTAACTCTTTAAGCAGTGGCATTTAAGTCTTGAGAACACCCAGAAGCTTGCCCCAGGCTTTAGACATTCTCAGTTAAAAAAAAAAAAAGAAAGAAAGAGCAAGAGAGAGCGAGAGCAAGGGAGAGAGAGAGAGAGAGAGAGAGAGAGAGAGAGAGAGAGAGAGAGAAAGGGGGGGAAAGCCCAGCTTGGGTAGCAACAAAGCAGAAATAGAATAAGCCAGGTAGTTCAATTCTGATAAGATTGGAGATCTTCTGCGAATCAGGTAAGATGACCTGCAAACAAGTACCCTTGCTTGGGCAGGGGCAGCCTCTCCTCCTCTGGGATTTGTATCAGGGGCATTCATTCTCTGAGTATACTTAATGGCAAGAAAAGTTAGAGATAGGCTCTTTCCCAGCTTCTCTGAGCAATGAGGTTATTCTTTCACCTTTACAAGCATTTTAAATCACAACTTCTTACCTTTCCTTTGTGCGTCAAAAAGAGGTCATCTAAAACTGAATTGTAGCCGTCTCTAGGCTGTGTCCCCAAAACTGGTAGAATCAATTTTAAGAGGATTTTGTCACCAACAGTTTATAGCTCTTGATTGAAATGAAATAATAGACACAAGGAATGCTTGACCTCTAAAATGACACCCCAAGCCCTGCCAAAGGAAAGCCCTCTTTTAAAAAAAAGGAAAAAAAAAGATTGCAGGAAAATGCTCTTAAGACCTAAAAGTCAGAATGCAGAAAGTTATTCCTTTATTAAGACTTTGCAAATTGGTCTTTTTAAGCTCTTTTATAATAAAGCCTGTATGTCAGCGTAATGATGTCAAAGCCCTTAAACTACACTAGTAAATTGAAAAGGTAATGGAAAATGAAAGATTTCATTCAGCTTTTTTGTTTTTGTTTTGCATTTTGTTCCAAGTGCTGCCTATTAAAAAAGTAACTAAATTAAACAAAAGTGTACCAGTATATCTAGCTTTAACTTTAATAAGACAATTCTGAGTATTTTACTTCATGATTTTTTGTTTTCAAATTAAATGAGGTTTTTATATAATATCAGCTATAAAAAGAATTTTTTAAAAAGTTAGAAAGATCATATACCCAGAGTTAAGCAGCTCTTGACCTTAAGTGGTACAATTATAGTTGATTTTTTTTCTAACTTTATTTAGTTTTTAGAATTTTCCAAATTTCTACAATTAATATTTATTACTTTTAAAACAATATAATTTTGTTTAAAGTATAAAAATAGTCCAATTATGTTATTTCATTCTTGGGTGTTTTAAACGAGAAAGTTTTGAACCTCTTTTCCCTTCCCATCCCTCTGCTCATCTCTGCGTTGAGTTTCTCCTTGGGTTGCTTTTTCCCCTCTTCTCATTTCCCATGCTTCTGCTGCCCTTTCTCCTTCCTCAGTCAGGGTCACCTGCTTGAACTGAACTGCCTGTCTAACCCTGGGAACGTTTATGAAAAAGAGCCCAGAGGGAGGAGACACAGAATGTCAGCGCTGAAAGGATGAGACCAACAGCCTCCCTTTACAGAGGAGGGAATTAAGGTCGACTGCGGAGTGACTTGTTCAAGGTCACAGCACCAGTTTGGGCAGAGTGGAAGTTAGAACCCAGCACTAGCCTTGCAGTTTGAACCTATGAAAAGGATGGAGCCTACTTAAAGCAGGAATCACGCAGACATCTAATGCGGGAAGCAGGCTGGATTTTTCTAGGAACGTACTCTTGACTTTTTTTTAATTCCCTCACCTCAGGTAAAGATATAAGCACAGAAAAAAATGTTTCTCTACTGTAAGAAACACAGCAGTGTTAAAGCAAGGAGAAGCAGAGGCTGACCTGCAGCCTCAGCGTCCCAGGGAGCAGAGGAGCTGTGGCCGCCCGGCCTTAAGGGGGCCACTGCTCCAGCTGCTTATTGCCGTGGAAGAATTCAGCCCCAGTGTAACCAGATCTGCTGACTTGAGAAGAGAAGTGAAAAATTAAAGACTTTTTGTGAAATTTCCCAGCTTTAAAAAGTTGATGCCGATGTTTCAAGATACTATTTAAGCCAGACAAAATATGCCAGAAGTTTGCAACCCTTGATGTAGAGTGTGAGAACAGGGCAGAATTGCCTCATAATCTTAGAGTGAAGGTAAATGTTATGAGATCCTTGATGAAAGAGGGAAGGGTGACTCTCTACTCCTGCTGATGGTTGATCTCAGAATTAAATAGCATCAGTACGTACAGTCAGTACAGGGGGTACTAGGGCACTGGGCATTCCTGGCAACTGCTCTTTCTGTGCTTTTCATATCCCGCCTGGCTTTCTCTCCCCTCTTTTACATTGAAACAAGATGAAAATTGTTGGATCCTTGGCTTAAAACTAATATACAGGGCTTCCCTGGTGGCGCAGTGGTTGAGAGTCCGCCTGCCGATGCAGGGGACGCGGGTTCGTGCCCCGGTCCGGGAAGATCCCGCGTGCCGCGGAGCGGCTGGGCCCGTGAGCCATGGCCGCTGAGCCTGTGCGTCCGGAGCTTGTGCTCCGCAACGGGAGAGGCCACAGCAGTGAGAGGCCCGCGTACCGCCAAAAAAAAAAACTAATATACAGACTCTCCCTAATCACTGGTAGAAAGCTGTGGCAGTGAATTGGGATCTACCTGTGGAAACTTGAATGTAACACACACAAGAGTCCTTAAAATGTGTGAGCCTGTACTCCAATGACTTTAGAAGGACATCCATCTTGCCATGTACAAGAGTCTGTTTCTGTCTCCTCCACCTCTCATCCTCGTTTAGAAAAAAGGAAACCCTCTCCTTACCACCACATTTATTTATTCATTCTATATACCTGAAAATTGACAAAGACTCCACCACTGCATTCCCTTTTAAGTCAACTTATAAGAAAAGGCATTGCCTTTTAAACGAGGGCAGTGAAGTTTCAGCTTGGCAACCTAACATAGGAATGATTCTCAAAATTATAGATATAACGCTTCCTTATATGTTCCTATTTTCTCCAAATTTTCTGCAATGAGTGCTTATTTTTTTATAATCCAGCAGGGAAAAGGTTAGGAAAACTTTTTTTGCCAAAGAGCAAATGAAACTCTATGTCTATTTCAAGAGTCAGATCAACCAACAGATTAAGAAGCTACCAGTGAAAATGGATAGAACTTCAGCTCAAGAGTCAACAAACCCGAGGTTTAATCCCCATTTTTCCACTCGACCTTAATCTCTGAGCACTCAGTCTTTTCTTCTGTTAAATGGGGATGAGAATGCCAATATTTCAGGGTAATTGTAAAGCTTAATGATATGTGACACATGGTAAGTTCTGAATAAAAGGTAATCATGGCTTATACAGTGGTTTTATTTAACGTACCACTCAACGTCAGATTAATTCTGCAAAGCCCTGGTAAACATTTGAATTTGTGTATGTTCATGAGAATAAACCATCCTGAAGTAAATAGACAGCTCTAGAGTTTGTCTTTGTTTCTCCTGCCAAAACATCTCAGCAGAGCACTACAAAACCATATTGGGTGGTTTGTGGACCTGTACAAATTCTGTGAGAAAAATTCGAGTTTTTCTTTTATTTCGGGTACTGTGCCATTTTTAAAGAATCTGTGGTTGAATTTACAGAGTCATCTGTAAATTTAGTTGCTCTTACATCTTCAAATTTAAAAATTATAATCATTTTGGCTTTTTTCCAGAGTTCTTTAGCACAAGAACAATCTTTTTGAACAAATTTGGATATTGTACTAAAGATTATGACAATTTTAATAATGCTTTGCACATACTCAATAAATACTCATGTGTGATTGAACACCCAGCCTCCTTGAACAATGGCCACACCATAGAATCCAATGGAAAAGTGCATTCAGAGAAGCTTCACAGCCCTCCAGAATTAAGGGAGATGCCAACATCTTCACAACTAATTTCATAAACTACTTAAGCATTTTCCTAGCCTGTTCGCTGCTGTGTTTTCCAGCATTTAAATTACAAATTACTATGCCAGCTTAATATGACAGTTTTTCTTCTTTTTTTTTTAAGATATGCTGTTTAGACTAACTGAAGATTTATGCGTTCATCTCCCTCCAGCCCACCACCACTGTCCGCTCTGGACTACACTGTCTCTGTCCTAGACCGTTGCAATTGGTCCTGTCTGGCCTTCCTGTCTCATACAATCTGCTCTCGCACAGCATTGCCGTCTTTGTAAAACGCCAATCTACTTTTAGCCTGTGACCTAGTAGATAACAAGAGCTATTGAGCATTTACTGTGTCTAGCATTGTGTTAAGCACTTTACATTCATTATCTCGTTTAAGCCTCAAATTATCCCATGAGATAGTCTCCATTTTTTAGAGAAGAAAAGGAAGGCTCGGGACTTCCCTGGTGGCATAGTAGTTAAGAATCTGCCTGCCAATGTAGGGAACACAGGTTTGAGCCCTGGTCTGGGAAGATCCCACATGGCGCGGAGCAACTAAGCCCATGCGCCACAACTACTGAGCCTGCACTCTAGAGCCTGCGTGCCACAACTACTGAGCTCACGTGCCGCAACTACGGAAGCCCGCGTGCCTGGAACCTGTGTGCTGCAACAAGAAAAGCCACTGCAATGAGAAGCCCACGCACCACAACAAAGAGTAGTCCCCGCTTGCCACAACTAGGGAAAGCCCACACGTAGCAATGAAGACCCCATGCAGCCAAAAATAAATTAATTAATTTAAAAAAAAAAAGAAAAGGAAGGCTCAGAGAGGTTAAGTAAATTGTGTAAGTAAATTGTAGATTACATCTTGAACTTCATTCATCCACTTAATTACACACACTCCTCCCTGACTACGGCCATAGCAGCATGATGGCAGAATGCATTAGGTGTGGTGACACCTTGGTCACATGCTGTCTCCATTGTCTGGGATGCCATCACCCACTTGGCACTCAGATGGGTCCTCTCCACTGTGAAGCCTTCCCAGATGTCCCTCCAACTCCCCACTTAGTCCTGGAAGCATGCCTCCCATGCTGCTTTGCCATCATTAGTTTATCTGTCTCTCTCTTTTATCAAATGTCATGAGGGCTTCGACTTAATCATATTGTATTTGTATTCATTTACACACAGCCTGGGAAGTAGTAGACACTCAGTAAATGTTTGTAAAATAAATTCTGAGATCCTCAAGAGTGTCTCACTGATCTTTATAGCCCCCAAACCAAGCTGCAATACCAGGAGGTCAACCTGGGAGGGACAGATTGACTGAGAGGCAGTCTGGGGGGCTACGGAAGTGGAGCATGACAAGCTATGGGCAAAGAGTCAGTAGACAGAGATGCCAAAGCTGGAGATAGAGAAACCCAACTAGGGGCCAGCAGGACAAAGTTGGTGGCGGGGGGTGGGGGGGTGTTGGCTATGGAGCAAGTAAAGATGGAGAAGTGTATTAGTCAGGGTTCTCTAGAGAAACAGAACCATGTATAAAAAGGAATTTGTTATAAGGAATTATGGCTCACACTATTACGGAAGCTACAAGTCCCAAGATCTGCAGTCAGAAAACTGGAGACCCAGGAGGGCCCATGGTGTAGTTCAGTCTGAATATCAGGAGGCTCGAGACTCAGGAAGAAGCAATACTTCAGTTCGAGTCCGAAGTCAGGGAAAAAAACTGGTAGTCCAACTCAAAGACATTCAGGCAAGAGGAATTCCCTCTTACTCTCAGGAGGGTCAGCCTTTTTGTTCTACTCAGGCCTCGACTGATTAGATGGGGCCCACCCACATTGAGGAGGGCAATCTGCTTTACTAATTCTAGCAATTCAAACGTTTTCTCATCCAGAAACACCCTCACAGATAAACTAAAAGTAATGTTCGACCAAATGTCTGGGCACCTTGTGACCCCGTCAAGTTGACACATAAAATTAACCATCATAGGTGGGGAGTAGGTTGGAGTAGAGTTCACCCAGGAAGACCCTCATGGGCACAGGTTCCAATCACAGTCCCACTTTTATGTGCACAGTTCTTAAAGTGTCCATTCCCAACAGGCAACAGCCTGAGGAACCCATCACCTCCCACCACTCTGCCCTCAAATCTGTTCCTTCTGCGTACTTCTCTCCTGAAATTTCCAGCAATATCGGTCTTATTTTGGAGTCACCCTTCATTCATCCTGGTCCTTGGTGCTAACATCTAAATGGTTGCCAAGACCTTTCAATTCTTCCTGTGAAATGCTTCTCACATGCCTCATCTTCCTTCACTATTGCTACTCTCCTACTATAGAGTGATGGCTATTCAATTTTTAAATATGAGAGAATTGGGTGGGGGGGATCACAGCCTGGTTGGAAAGGAGGTTTGGGGGACTGGTTTTGAAGCTGCCTTCACAGAGCAAAATGAAATTTTCTTTAGGTTGTCTGTTACAAATTAATAATACAGCAAAGTTTTATATAAGTTTGCTTTAACAAATTGAGAAAGTGTTCATTGTATGTATCAAATTTACATATATATTAATAATTTGTGACAGAGATTATGATGAGGAGACCCCTATAAGAATTGTTTCTTAAACAATTTCTTTCACTCTGAGCACTTTCTGTTTTGCTGCTGGATAAATCTTCCTAAAGCACGGCTTCAATATTATTAATACAAACCTTCACTGGGTCCTCACTCCCTACTAAATAAGGAACAGTCTGTAAATGGACTCTGTGGCCCTTCAGAATATGGATTCCACTCATTTTTCTGGCTATATATCCTATGAGTCACAATTACCTCTTATACCAATCAGGGAATGCCTTTGGATGCAAGTAGCAAGTACATTCAATGTATGCTGGCTTTAACAAATAGAGAGCTATTTTTCTCACATAAGAAATTAATGTCTGCAGTCCAGGGCTAGTGCAAGTACTCAATGATGGACCCAAGCTCCTTCTGTTTCTCTGTTCCATCGTAACAATCATATGGCTTTGACCTTTTGCTTATTACCTCATAACCTCAGGATGCAGTTCCAGGCATCTCACCTACATTCCAAGTAGGAGAAATAAGAGACAGCAAAGGGCAAAAGTTGAAGGAAGGTGCATGTTAATTGAACCTGTCCTGTTTTTATGGGTAAAGTGAATAATGTTCCTAGCAATCTTCTGCTTATGACTCAATGATCAGAAGGGATCACATGGTGGAAGGTGACTGGGAGAGGCAGGATTGTGGATGGAGGTGGGCCGGCCAAGCAGTCGTACCTGCCGCACGCACCTGCTCTAATCAGGTGTCTCGCTTACCTTACTCCACATCTGCCTTCACATCATTTCCTCTGCCTTGAATGATCTTTGCCCTGCCCCCTCTCTGTTAATTGAAGGCTTTTCATTTTGTTTAAGTCCTGATAAAATACCACTTCCTCCAAGATGTCTTCCTGGTCTCCCTCCAAACCTCTCTGATAAAATTTCTCCTTCTGAGATCAACCACTGTTTTTATTTCTGTTGTACCTAGAATCCTCACACTGTACTCTGATTAATTATATGTATTTCATCTCCCTGACTATATTTTGAAGCCCGAGAGAACAGGGAGCATGTCCCATTCATCTTTGTATTTCCACGGCAACTCAGCACAGAGTAGGTATTCAATAAGTGTTGGATGAATGCATGCATATTCTGCAATATTCCATTCTGAATGGAAAAGTTTGCAATACCCACATTGTGTCTATAATGGCCCCTCTGATCCAAGTTAAAGGAGGACATCTGCAGTCCTCGATGAATATTGGCTGCTGTCCTCCGTCCTCAGCCAAAGCAAGGACATCTGTGGTGGCAATGTGACTATCTACCAATGCTTTTTATGTCCCTTTGCCCAAATGTGCAGCTGTTTCCTTGGTGGGAAAGTAAGGGAACAGTAAAAATCAGACAAAATAACAGCACTTTTAGCGGGAGTCTTATGAGGGTATTAGGTTAAAATTAAGAACTTTGAAATTGGGTGACAATATAAGCAATAATCATATTAATACCAATTAATAACCATTTATTAAAACCCTTATGCCAGACAGTGCATTTATATGCCTTGTCCCTTGGACATGCATAACAACATATTCATTTATTAAATAAGGAAACCAAGTCCCAGAAAGATTAGGCGATTTGCCCAGGATTACATAGCTTCTAAGTGGCAAAGCTGGGGAGACGCTCATTTCATAGTGCAAGCCTGTAAGGGAAGGGGTGTTAGTTCTGCTTTACATGTGAAAAAACTGCAGCCCAGAGAAGTCAAGTGACTTGCTCAAGGCCATGCAGTACAGTGATTAAGAGGATGGGCTCTGGAGTTAGACTTCCTGAGTGTGAATCCCGGTGTGACCTGGGGCAAATTGTTGAAAGTTTTTGTGCCTCAGTTTCCTCATATGTAAACCAGGGGCAAAAGCTGCTTCATAGGTTCTTTTTTTTAAAAATAATTAATTAATTAATTATATTTATTTTTGGCTGTGTTGGGTCTTCGTTGCTGCGCACGGGCTTTCTCTAGTTGTGGCGAGCGGGGGCTACTCTTCATTGTGGTGCGCGGGTTTCTCATTGTGGTGGCTTCTCTTGTTGCAGAGAACAGGCTCTAGGCACGCGGACTTCAGTAGTTGTGGCTCGCGGGCTCTAGAGCACAGGCTCAGTAGTTGTGGTGCATGGGCTTAGTTGCTCTGCGGCATGTGGGATCTTCCCGGACCAGGGCTCGAACCCGTGTCCCCTGCATTGGCAGGCGGATTCTCAACCACTGCGCCACCAGGGAAGCCCTTCACAGGTTCTCATGAAAACAAAATGAATAAGTACACTTACAACAGAGACTGGCCTATCACCAGATCCAAACCAAGTATTTGGTAGCTTAGCCAGGGCTGCCACTAGCCTATGTGATAGAGTAGCCCAAGGATAGCTTACCTGGTATACTGAGCATAGGGAATTGGACATTCAGATATGCTTTGGTTCTTCTGGAGAAAAGAAATGAATACTACTTTCTGGCTCCCAATGGTCGGAGTCCTGTTTCTCCCCCAAAAGGGACTCCTAGGTTTACTGACTCCATGCTTCAGAAAGTCACACTTTTTGAACAGAACAATGGCTCTGTCTGCATTTCTGTCCACTGCCAGCATTAACTGACCCAGAGAATTAGTAGGCTTGTGGGTATGAAATTATTTGGGGGAAGGATCTTCATTTGGTGTGCACTGAGCTCTGTGGAGTAACCTTTAGTATTTCCATAGTATAACACAATTTTGTTTTGTTTAAGCTGCTTTCCTCATCTTGGTAGCTAGTCTCCAAAGATGGTCCTGCAATGAGCCATGCCTCTTGGTATTCATACTTTTGTGTAGACCCCTCCCTCATTGAATCTAGGCAGCCTTTATATAACTGATAGAATATGGTAGAAGTGACATTTACGATTTCTAAGACTAGGTCATAATAAGCCTAATAGCCTCTGCCTTGGGTTCTTTTGAAAGCGTGCTCTGGGGGAAGCCAGCTGCTATGTAAAAAGTTCAGCTACTGTGAGACCATCATGCCGTAATAAAAGCCAAGCTATCCATGTTGAGAGGCTGCATGGAGACAGAAAGACCCTGGCCACCCCCCAGCAATTCCAGCCATCTAGATGAGGTGTCAGATATGTAGGGAAGAAGCCATCTCGGACATCTGGCCCAGCTAGTCTCCGGATATCTGTAGCCCCATCCACCATCTGGCTGCAACTGCACAAAACCCAAGCAAGAGCCCAGTCAACTTACAGAACTATAAGAGATGACAATAAATTGTTAATCCTTTTTTCCTTTTTTTTTTTTTTGCGGTACGCGGGCCTCTCACTGTTGTGGCCTCTCCCCTTGCGGACCACAGGCTCCGGACGCGCAGGCTCAGCGGCCATGGCTCACGGGCCCAGCCGCTCCACGGCACGTGGGACCTTCCCGGACCGGGGCACGAACCCGTGTCCCCTGCATCGGCAGGCGGACTCTCAACCACTGCGCCACCAGGGAAGCCCCCCCCCCTTTTTTTTCGGCCACACCTCGCAGCTTGCAGCATCTTAGTCCCCAACCAGGGATCGAACCTGTGCCCCCTGCAGTGGAAGTGTGCAGTCCTAACCACTGGACTGCCAAGGAATTCACAATAGATTGTTATTTTAAGCCACTCTGTTTGGGGGTTATTAGGAAGTACTGAATAACTGAAACACCCATGATTCCCCAAAGCTGCTGGTACAGTTACAACACACTGAAATCCAAACCACAGATGAGGATTGTAAACTGCTGCTTTTTATTAAATTATATTTTGTGGTAAATATACAAATCTGGACCAATCAAATTCTGTATGCAAAACTTTTGTAATTCTTTCCATTTTTCTTAAACAATAGGAGAAATACGATTCTAACACCATCTAATATTGTATTACATGTTTGTCTATTTGACTGTCACTTGCCTTCCCTTCTTCAATATATGCTCCAAGGTGGCAATGATTTCATCTGTTTTATTTTCCTTTGTATCCTCAGTGCTGGTGACAGTATTTTATTTATATTATAGTAGGTCTGCAATAAATATTTGTTGAATTAATAAACACAAGGAGAAGATGAATGTATCACAGATGAAGTTAATATGTTATAAAATGTTTCTGTAATAAATATATTCACCCTACAGAAAACATCTCACATTGGCTGCAAGAATAAAATCTGACATATGAAGATATCATGATATATTAAGTAAACAGACTAGGTTTTTAAAATCAGTTTGCAAATCAGTAAGAGCAAGCATAATTCCATTTTTAAAAAAGTTTTTAAGTGGATATTTGCAGAAAAAGGGTCCAAAAGCATTTTTGGCAAACTAATGACAGTAGTTATCTGTGGGTAAAAAGTTCAGAAGGGAATTTTGTTTTTTCTTAGCGCCTTTCACACGCTTCCTAAAATGTTTAAAATGAAATTGTATTAGTTTCATAATCGGGAAAAATGTTATTTAGTACAACTAAATTGGAGCATTGTTATACCTATTTTTTCTGTATTTCCCATCCGAGACCACAAAGTTGAAGTTTTTCAATTCCTTCTCAACCAATTGAATATATTTCATGTGTAGTTGTTCCAACCTCCAGTAGAGTCATATAGCACAGCACTTCTGCCCACACAAAGAACAAAATAAAAGTAGAAATCATCTGTTTATGGCTGAAGTGAATTCCTAGAAGAGTTTCTGCTGGTCAGATCCCTGAGGGATTGCTTGCGTAGTCATGGACACTGGTAAAATAGAGCATTCCTTGGCCATAATCTGAGTTTCCCAAATAGAGCAGCAAATACTACATTTATAATTATGTAGATGCAAACTTTCTAGCCCATTGTGAAAGTAGCAAATGGTAGCAAATTCTTGTTTGCTTTGCCTCTGAGAACCACATGAAAATGCTTTGAAACTCATTAGAGAATGAAAGGGAAAATGCTTGCCTCTTTCCAAGACAGACAGAGGAACTCCGTTGCAGAGGTAGCACACATGGCGAAGGAGAACGGCTCTGCCACGTCCCCATTCTGAATGTTTCTTAGTAGCAAAATGGTGACAACACCACCTGTTGCACCTACCCTTCTATAATTTACTGTGATGAACAAATACACTAAGTTTATGCAAAACTGCATTTTCCTGCATGACAAATGGTACTAAAGACCAGATATGCTCATGGTAATGAATGGTAGGAATTCCAGCTCCTTGCACAGATGGTAGTACCTCTTAAGGTGACTCCTGTTGGTTCTCTAAATGCTCCATCTTTGCGAAGGAAGCATTATTTAATGGTGAAAATGCTTTCAAGAACATGGAATAGCCTCACTGATGACCAGATACTGAATTTATGTACCAAAAAGTCTCCTCAAACCTGACTTTCCCTCTAGATTTTCTATCTGCATTGATGGCTAGAAGCAATAGAATCCTCCTTACCTCTTCTTTCTGCATATCCCTCACCTGGAAATTCTTGTCAGCTAACCCTCAGAAAAGTCCTGGCTCTAGTTTCTCTCCTGTTTCAGTGTTCAGCCCAGGGTTCAGGATCTCACCATCTCTTACCATGACTAATGCACTAGCTTCCTAATCCCATTCCTGACAGATACTTTCTGTACATCTTTCCTACCAGATTAGGGAGTGTTCTCTAAAGATGAAGAGCAAATTCTATAGGCCTTTAAATTTCCCAAAGAGCATTGCTCCTAATAGGTGCTCAATAAACGATTCTTGCTGACTTTTTTGCTTGCTTGACTGAGAGGTAATACTTGGCATGGAAAAAGTCCTGGGACTGAGAAACTGAAGACCTGCCTTTGTATGAGTTACCTATGGCTGCATAACACATCCTAATGACTTAAGATAAAACAATCATTTATTATTTCTCACATTTTCTGTGGATCAGGAATTTGAACAGGGCATAGTGTGGGTACGTATCTTTCCTCTGTGATGTCTGGGGCCTCAGTTGGGAGGACTTGAAAGTTGGGGGTAATGCAACAGCTGGGGACTGGAATCATCTGGAGGTCTCTTCATTCACATGGGTAGTGGTCAGCTGAGGCCACAGCTGGCTACCAGCCAGAACATCTATACAACATGGCCTTTCTATGTAGCCTCTCTGCTTGGGTTTGTTCGGGCCACCTTACAGCACAACAGTGGCATCTGGGTTCTAAAAGCAAGTGATCCAAGGCAATCAGTTGGAAGCAATGTTACTTTCATGGCCTAGTCTTGGAAGGCAGGTAGCTCAATTCTGCCGCAGTCATGAGCTTACACAGTGTGACAGGCAGAATAATAACCCCCTAAGGATGTCCGTGTCCTCATCCCCAAACCTGTGACTATGTTACCTTACCTGGCAGAAGGGATTTGGCAGATGTGATTAAATTAAGGACCTTGAGATGGGGAGATTATCCTGGATTATCTGGGTGAGCCCAGTGTAATCACAAGTGTCCTTATAAACAAGGAGGCAGAAGGGTCAGAATCAGAGAAGGAAATGTGATGCAGAAGCAGAGGACAGAGTGATGCTGGCCAGGAGCCAAGGAATGCCAGCAGCCTCTAGAAGCTGGAAAGGGCAAGGAAACAAATTCCCCCTGGAGCCTTCAGAAGGAATGCAGCCTCACCAACACCTTGATTTTAGCCTAGTAAGACCCATTTTGGAATTCTGATCTCCAGAACTGTAAGATAATAGATTTGTATTGTTTTAAGCCATTAAGGTGTTTGTGGTACTTTGTTACAACAACAGTAGAAAACTAATATGCCCAGATTCGAGGGGAGGAAATACAGACACCCATCTCTCAGTGGGAAGAGTGTCAAAGTCACATTCAAGAGCATGTGGGATGGAAGACGCTGTTTCAGCCAACTTTGAAAAATATGACCTGCCCCACTCTACCACTAAGTAGGTGTGTAACTGCACGTTGATCTCACTAGGCCTCAGTCTCCTCCTCTGTAAAAGAAGAGAGTTGAGTGTGAGGACCTCAAAGCTTCTGGACCTAGAAGTTCCTGGTCCTATGATTGAAAGGGAGATGTAGTATTCCCATGAGAAGTCATAATAAATCGTGGCTGATTTCCTAAGTCCTTCCTTGATGCTCATGACCATTCATATACCACTCTGAATGGAATGGAAATGGAGAGCCTGGACCAGAAAACCTCAATAAAGTATGTGTGAATTCCCTAGAAGATAAGCTTTGAGGCAAGGTTTTTGTTTTTGTTTTAAATTTCAAAATGTTTTAAGGAAAGAGGGAATGAAGAAAAGAATGAAAAAAACAATTGATTGAGGCAGTGACCATTTCTTGTTCATCATAGGAATCCCAGTACTTCGCATACATCTAGTCTAGCATGTAGGTGACCTCCAAAAAATGTTAAGTGAGAACCAAAAGAAAAGGACCCAAGGTCCACTGGCTTTGCCTGATAGCTGTTTGGGGTGGCAGAACTTTCGGCAGATTAACAGGTAAGAACCCTTTCACCATTCTACTCGGGAAATTATCGATAGTTCAGTAGTCTGACAATTGGTCTGCTTTATGTTATCCTTGCGCTAAACACAGCAGCCAGAGTGATCCTGATAAACTGTAAGGTTGATCATGCTGCTTCTCTGCTGAAAACCCTCCAGAGCCTTCCTGACTCACTTGTAATTGAAGGCAAAGCCCTTTCCAGGGCCGGAACTAGGGTTAGGTGAGGGAGGCACCGAGGGCACACAGTTTAAGGAGGCACTCACTCTCGGGGTCCTACCTGCCCTTCCAGGACCTTGAGAGTGAGCACCTCCTTAATTTGTGCAGCCTAGACCCTCCCTCCTCTCCCTCTAGACACTGGCTCTGACTTTGGGTGCAAGACCATCACCATCTAAGCTCTCAGCCCTTCACTTCTCTAACCACATCTTCCCCGGCTAGCTCACTACACTCGAGCACACTTGCCTCCTTGGTATTTCCCGGCACAAACCAGACCCACTTCTACCTTGGACTTTACGCTGCTCTTCCTTTTGACAAAACGTGGTATCCCCAGATACCCATCTGCTGCCTCCCTCATCTCCTTCAGGTCTCTGCTCAAATGTTACCTTTTCTATCAACCGTTCCATGATTACCCGATTAAAGTTCAACCTTGTCACCATCTCTCTTTCCCACATTATTTATTTTCTTTTTTAACATCTTTATTGGAGTATAATTGCTTTACAATGGTGTGTTAGTTTCTGCTTTATAACAAAGTGAATCAGTTATACATATACATACGTCCCCATATCTCCTCCCTCTTGTGTCTCCCTCCCACTCTCCCTATCCCATCCCTCTAGTCCCACATTATTTTTATTCTTAGTACCTGTGGCCATCTAACATGCTATAGCTTGTGTTTATTTTGTCAGTGGTCTGCATTTCCTACTTGACAATCAGACCCAGGAAAACAAGGATTTTTATTAGGTTTTCAATGCTATGTACCAGAATCTAGAACAGGGCCTAGGGAGTTCCCTAGTGGCCTAATGGTTAGGATTCTGGGCTTTCACTGCTGTGGCCCGGGTTCAATCCCTGGCTGGGGAACTGAGATCCTGCAAGCCACGCAGCAAAAAAAAAAAAAAAAAAAAAAAGAACAGAGCCTAACACACATAGATGCTCGATAAAAATTTGCTAAATGAAAGAATATCATGAGACGGTTTGTTACATAAAGTTATGGAGAACAGAGAATTATAGGATTTTAGAACAAACAGGGTCCTGACTAAAGGGATCAACAAACTATGGTCTATTTTTATATGGTCTATGAGCTAAGAATGGTCTTAGGAACTGAATTGTGTGCCACCCCTCCCCATTCATATGTTGAGGTCCTAACCCTCAGTGTCAAAATGTTACCTTATTTGGAAATAGGGTCATTGCAGATATAATTAGTTAAGATCATACTAGAGTAGGGTGGGCCCCTAACCCAATATGGCTGATGTCCCAACAGAAAGGAGAAATTGGGACACAGAAACACCAGAAGAAAGCCATGTGAACATAAAGGCAGAGATCAGGGTGAAGCTTCCGTAAGCCAAGGAATGCCAAATATTGCCAGCGAACCACCAGCAGCTAGGAGAGAGGCATAGAATAGTTATTCCCTCGTAGCCCTCAGGAGGAACCAACCCTGTTGACACCTTCATCTCTTGACTTCTTGCCTCCAGAACTGTGAGAGAATAAATTTCTGTTGTTTAAGCCACAGAGTTTGTGATACTTTGTTACAGCAACCCTAACAAACTAATACAAATGGTTTGTACATCTGTAAACAATTGTAGAAGGAGGAGGAGGAAGAGAAGAAAGGGAGGAGAAGCGGGGGTAGTGGTCCAGGAGGAGGGGGGAGGGGGAAGGAGAGGAAGAATAATGACAGAGGCAGTATGAGGACCACAAAGCCTAAAGTATTTGCTGGGTCTGGTCCTTTGCACAAAAATCTTGTTGACACCTAAAGTTTAGAGATCATGTAGCCCATATAATCATGAAGAAATGGTGGCCTCTAAAAATCAAATCATGTGTCCAAGTTCATACATGTAGTATGGGCTCATTTTATCTATACCTAAAACCAGGTTGTCTGATTTTTAAGTCTGTTTTTTAAAAAAGCAGACTACAATTACTACTGAACTTTTAAAAATCATTTCATCAGTTCCCCCTTGTTTAAGCACCAAAATGTTACTAAGACCATGTTTTCATCTATTATTCCAGCCCAGCAACCTGAGTCCTTTACAGAAACTTACCAGAATTCATAATTTTTTTGAGCAAAGAACCTACTATGATCCATATTTTTTCATTTTTGCTTTTGGGCCTTGCCCTCCAGCAACTCATTTTCTGTGATACTGGTTCTCAAGCCGTAATTAAAACATAAAGATCAAGAACAGATGTCTGCCTGCTCTCTGGAGCTTCCACAAACTATGTAGTGTAGAGTTTGGCATTATGGATTTTATGCTAAAGAGAAACAAAATAGAAGAATTAACTGTTGAACAAACCCACATACCAATGCTAAAGACATAAGAAAGTATTTAAAAGAAAGTGGACCAAAGCTTATGGTGGTTCTTTTAATGTACCATTAACTCAGGGACGGCAAAATGAATCTATTTGTTCACATCAGCTCGGTGACTTGATGGTATAGACCAAAAAAAAAAAAAAAAAGCTGTGTTCTTGCTGATTCACCTTGAGTGAGATATTTAACCATTTGAGGGTTTGCCTTTTTGGCAAATGTTAGCTGACAAAAATGATAGTTCGTACTGCAAAGGGTTACTGGAAGGGATGCAGGAGTGGAGGGCAGAGGTGTCCTTTCCCTTCTAAGGCTGCTTAATTAGTTGAAGCATAGATGCCACTAAGGAACTCTGTGTATCAATTTCTTTTGAGATGCTAGTGAACCTGAACTGTGGAGGAAATGAAAAGGAAGTGAATGGGTTAAAGACAGTTTTCCAGCAAAGAGTATATGCAAGGACTGAACATCCCAAGTGTGGCTGCTCTATTTCAAACTCTTACACTTTTGCACAGAATGCACAAGTACCATAGGAATTACATGTACCTAAATCTGAACAAATTTTGCTCTTTTTCCAATATCCCCTCTCTAAAGCAGGAACCTCATCTGGAGTTAAAATCTGGCGTTTGTTAGCTGGGCAGTCTTCAACAGTTTACTTAGCCTCTCTATGCCTCTCTTCAAATGTTAAAAAAAAAAAAAAAAGCAGGGGTGGGGGGAATAGGAAGGGAATAACTATAGTATATAAACCATAAATTGTTTCAAGGATTAAATGAGATAATGAAACTTGAACGTCCCTGACGATGGTCAAGAATCCAAAGTAGGTTGATTTTCCTTATAAGTATATGGTTGAAGAGAATATGCAAATATTTACATAATTATAATTATTCACATAATTGTTCATCTAATTATAACTAGCATGCGGGAATGGCAGCTTTTATTTTCATAAATGCCACTAGCCATATGTTTTCACATAGGCATTAAAATAGTTTCACATACACTCCAGCATTTGATCTACACATTAAGAATCTCGGGAGTCTTAGGTGGGTAGGTGGGCTCCAGCTAACATGGGGCAGAGCAGGGACCTGGGTTCCGGGTCGCACTTCTGCTCTCCTGCCAGGCTCCTTTCCTCTGTGTGTGTTGGCTCTAAATGGAGAGACATTTCTGCTAAGTTAGAGTTAAGAACATTTTGCTCGTGGGTGTGAAAGCTATGTACCACTGAGTCAAGGTTTGTGTGTGTGCAACTTTGGAGACATTATCCCAAGAAGAAAGATTTAGTGCAGGCACCATAGTCTAGAGGGTTTTTAACCTTTCTGGGGTCCCAAATCCCTTTGAAAATTGGATAAAGTTATCCTCCCTTACACGCACTTTTACACTTACCCCCAAAATTGTATGCATAAATTTTGTGGTTTTCACAGATCCTCTAAAATCCATCTAGAGATCCTTAATGAGGCCACATAGCTGGTTTAAGAATCTCTACAGAGATTAGCATTTAATTTAAATACAACAAAGAAAGCCAGCACTCGCTTTTATATTCCCCTTAAGACCCTTAGTTTTTCAGTCCTCCAGTTTCTATCCCCCCCTCCTTTTTTTTTTTCACCTGGATTCTATCTAAAGCTGGGGAAATAAAAGCAGTCTATCCAAACTCTTCAGGTTCTAGCTAAAGAACTAGTCAGGAGTGGCACAAACATTTTGGTGCAAACTGAAGACATACTTACCCATTACTTGTACTGACACCCTAATGTGTAGGAAGCAAAGGAGGAACAAAAAGATTCAGAATGAAAATCGGACTTATGAGGCAAAGGCTTCAAAAGCCAGCCTGCCATCCCTTTGTACTGGATAACAGAGTTACCTTGCTATGTTTCATTTTTAACTCCTTCAGGGAAGGCTGGGGGCCCCCTAGGTTGTTTGGCAATGACCCACTGCTCCACCAAAGATGATCTGAAGCCCCTTCCGGCAACCTCACACCTGCTGCTGGCCTTCTCCATGCCAGGTCCTTGCTTCTCCTCTTCCTAACCTTATAAACCTCGCCTCCCCAGTGTTGCATAAATTTGCAGGTACCGCTGCTGGGCTTGGCAAGTAGAAACAGCAGATCCCTTGAGCCCAGGCACCTGGGGAAACAAACTCTTTTCCTTACCTGATGGGAAAACCCAGACTCTGCTGCTTGAACAACCTGTTATAGGATGGAACCGGTAGTGGAGAGGGCGGCTAGCTTAACATTTACTATCCAGATTTAATTTTTTGCGAGTATAATCCGGACTCAGGTACCCTGTGCCCCAACAAATCTAAGGGCGGGGCCGGCGCACGGGGAACTGCAGGCAGAAGGAGCAAAATTGTCTCAGGAACCGCGCTTAGGACCTACCTTCCTACCTACCTTCCTCCTTCCCTTCCCTCCTCCTTCCCCCCTTCCCTTCTTTCCTCCCTCTCTCCTTCTGCAGGAATGGCCCAGACTCTCCAAGACAAGGGGGACGACGTCTCGGGACGTCGACGTCGTCTCGGGAGCCTCTTGCGCGCTGGATGGAGGTTCCTTGCGGGCGGCTCACCCCGTGGCCCGCGCTTTCGCTGTTTATTCAAGTGTGGGTCAGATTAGCCACCTGGGGCACAAATCCTGCAAAACGAGTCTGAGAGCGGGGCGAGCTCTTGCAGGTAGGAAGGTGTAGCCGCCGAGCTAAAAATAACGCGGGCCGGGCGGTGCGGGGAGCTGGGTGGCCTCCACCCTCGCTGGGCCGACACCCCAGGACGCCTGCTGGGGCGTCCCTGCCGGCGCACCCCGCAACCTCCCGAGCCTGGGACGCGCGTCGAGGTCCTCAGGGTGGCGGCCCACGCCGGCGCCTGCTGTGAGTGTGCGAGGTAAGAGGAGCCGGAGCTAGGCGCCCGCAGCCGGCCGGAGAGGAGCGGAGAGGCGCCGGGGCTGATTCGGCACTGCCGTCGTCCGCACCCCATGCTCCGGCAGCAGGAGGTGAGAGCCGGGCTCCCCGTTGCTCCGCACAGGCGGCTCGGTCCCTTCCCGCAGTTCACCCTCTCAACAGCCTTCTCCGATTTCTCTGACTCCTTGAATTTGAGTTTGTGTCATCTCTGAGCCCGGCCCTGGGGACGCAAGGGCCCGAAAAGGGCCCAACCCCGCTCACAGGCACTTCAGAAGTATCTCTGTGTCTGAGCTGGGACTCGGCTTTGGCGAGGGGTCAAGAGAGGCGCTCCTTCGGAGCCCCATTTTCTCTATTACTTTCCCGTCCCCAGCCCGATCCCCCAAGCCGGGGGCTCCCAGAAGCTGGGGGCGGACCCTATTTCTTTCTCTGAAGATGTTACCTCTCCTTTGGACTTAGGGCACTTTTATCCTATGAAATAAGCATCTGGGGTCCCTGTCTCCCCCATCCCCATCCCCACCCCCGAGACTGATGCTTTGCAATGCCCAGTCCGAGCCTGTCAGCCAAGGAGGGGAAGAGCTGTACAAGGTGCAGATGCCTCCAGGAGCTTCTCTTCTGGCCCAGTTGTTCCTGCCCTCCTCCGCTTGGGAAAAATGTCGGGGCAGCAGCACCTTGCCCTCTACCTTGGGTTGCACTGGTCCCCAGAGACCAGGCCTTGGTTGGTGCCGCTGCTTTTCTCTGGGAGGCCCCAGACTGGATTCCCTGAAGCCATAGGTGGGTTTCATCACTGCTGTGGCCACCGGGACTACAGATCGTGCTTCTAGCTTTGCCCTGTGCAACCCCTTGGTTATCTGAGGTGCCTAGAAACATTGTCTCTTGCTGGTAGGCTTCAAATGGTAGTCAAAGAAAACAACTGTAAAAAAGTCATTTCCAAAGAATATTTTTCGTAAACTCTTATTGAAATACAACACGAATAGAAAACTGCACAAATCTCATGTATACAACCTGATGAGTTTTCACAAAGTGAACGTCGACAAGCATTTTAAAGTGTTCGTTACATCTATGTGTAATCCCTGAGGGGATTCCAAATAATATACTTTTATTCTTGAAGAGGACCCCCCCCCCAAGGACCTTGATATATTTAAGCTATTTGTAAAAACATCCAAGTGTTATTTATATGATAACAATTTCTTGGATCACGTACCTCTTTGGACAAACCTTTCCTTGCAAAAGACTAGATAGAAAGCTGTTAGCATGAAGTGAGGGGAGACGGTTAGATGGTATCGCCCAGGTGACATCTGGTTGGGGAACAACTCATTTGGTACAGCCTGATGTCCAAATAGGACTCTGCTACTGCCTCCAAAACTCACCCCACAGTGACACTGCATTTTATCCAAGTCACACTGTTCATGCGCAACAGGGAGAGAAAGAGAAGGATGTGCGTGCTGAGAATGAAGACATTCCAAGCTTGTAACCTTCTTGCTACCTTCCATAGTAATTTGTTTCCAAACAGCATCCGTGCCATAGAATCAGGTGAGTGCAGCTGACCATTTTTTAGCAAAGGAAGCCTCAAACAGGGAGAAGCCAAATATCCTCCATTGTGTACCAATCCCATCCTCTTTGTCATAACCCTTCTTTGCAAAGGGAGGAATTTCAATATCCATGCCCTGTCTGCCATCCACATGTTAAACATGTTAAGACATAAAAGCAGTCTTTTCATCTGTTCTCTCTGGAGTCTTCGTTAAAGTTCTCTGTCCATTTTTGGTCTGTTTTGAAGGATTAAAAAAATATATATCCCAGAAAGTAGCAAGAGAACAATGTAAGGCATAAGGAACTGAAGTAGTAGT
Source organism: Orcinus orca (assembly GCF_937001465.1). Lineage (NCBI taxonomy): Eukaryota > Metazoa > Chordata > Mammalia > Artiodactyla > Delphinidae > Orcinus > Orcinus orca. The sequence continues at coordinate 154,925,844 of NC_064560.1, read as the reverse complement.
ACATTTTGTTTTATTCATGAGAAAATATTAGAATCCAATATTATTTATCTTTGAGTGAGGTATATCAAGGGTTGACAACAGTCTCAAATGTTTGGAGAAGGAAAACTTTGCAATCAGGTTTATATTTCTTCTGCAGAGCAGAGAAAAGGAAACGGGTTTACATTTTAGCAAGAGGTACAGAGGAAAATTGTTAAAAGTGAGAGGTGTTAGGGACCAGCAAAACCAGAGATGGAAAATGCTTTGGCTCTGTCATCTGGTCTATTATTCCCTTGCGCCCAGTGGTTATGAATGTCTACTTTGACAGGTATTAGTTATCTTGGCGGAGACGTGTTCCTGGGTCAGATCTGTACCGATAAATCATAATGAATGTTCACTCAATGAATGCAGATTCACGTAAACAGCCTTTATTCAGTCAATGCCTGAGATATGTGCAGGACCAATGGTTACAAAATCAATGTGAGATATAGCCCTTTCCTTTAAAAAGTTTATCACTGGGGCTTCCCTGGTGGCGCGGTGGTTGGGAGTCTGCCTGCCGGTGCAGGGGACACGGGTTCGTGCCCCAGTCCGGGGGGATCCCACATGCCGCGGAGCGGCTGGGCCCGGGAGCCATGGCCGCTGAGCCTGTGCTCCGCAACGGGAGAGGCCACACAGTGGGAGGCCCGCATACCGCAAAAAAAAAAAAAAAAAAGTTTATCACTAACTGTAAATAAAACTCAATACCACCTTTGCACAATAATAACAGCTAATATTTATTGAGCACTTATGTACCTGCCATTTTATTACTTTAACTCATTTAATGCTTATAAGAACATTATGAACTAGAAATTGTTATTCTCAGATCGTAAACGAGGAAACCAAGACTCTGGAGGTTAAGCCACTTGACCACGATTTTAACGAATAGACAGTATATCGTTTCTTGATCTTGGGGCCTGAGAAAGACCTATGAGGAATCTGGTCCATCCTCTTATTTTACAATGAGGAAACAGACCCAGCAGAGGGAAGCAGCCTCTTACTCAAGATCACAGCCTTTTCCCAGGGAAGGTCACATAAGTCTTGCCCTAAGGTGGGCTATGTAATAAGAGCAGGAGGAGATAAGCTAATGGGTCTTGATTTTGTTCTGTCTTCCAAGGACCGGGAAGATACTCTGAAATTCTCTGTAACAGAAGGATGGAGCTGCAGCTGGTGTCTTGGCCTTGGGAAAGCCTCCAGAGCAAGCCGTGTTTAGTCAGAAACTGTGGCCATGGGTTTCCAGCCCTCTGCAGGCCCAGCTCTCAGCATGTGGAGCTGAAGACAAACTGAGCTGGTCTGAATTTTGGGGTCACCACCTACTGGCTCCGTGACCTTGAGAAACTTACACAACCTCTCTAAATTTCAGATTCTCATCTGTAGAGCTGAAACTTTATGAGGGCTGTCATGAGGGCTAGACAGCAAATATGAGATAAATGGTAAATATTAATAAGAGAAAAGCAAATACCTTCAGAGATCCCTTATAATTCCAATTCCAATTTATCTGTCTTACTGCTTCTCAAAAGTCAGCAATGATGCTGGGAATTTCTTCCAAGTACCCCTCCATAGCTTCAACAGACAATTGGCAAAGAAGGTTTGAAGACCTGATGTGGTTTTTAATCAAGGACCTGAAGCAAGGACTACTACACCTATAGGATTAAAAATCTTTTCACTTGCAAAAACCTATTAGGTGTGTTTGGAGGTCGTAATGCTATAATTACCGCATTTAACAGTTTATAGAGCACGAGCCAAGCATATTCCTTGCCTGTTTAATAATGTCTAGGTGTCAGCCTTTCAGTGGTATCAGCACTGAAAATATAAGGGAAATGACTTTTAAAAGAGTAGTTCTCAAACTTTAGTGTACTCAGAATCATCAGGGAACCTGGTGACATAGGTAGATTTCTGGATCCAGATCTCAGGCAGCCAGGCCAGGTAGTCTGCATTCTTATCAGCACCTCCAGGCTTGTTCTGAAGCTTTTGGTCCCCAGAACATACACTGAGAAAGGCTGTTCTAAGGGCTCACTGTCCAGCTACTCTTTCCTGATGCTCTCCAGGGAATGCCCAACAAATGAACGCCCTTTATGCAGCAGTAGCAGCAGAGCAGCCATAGTTGCTCTTGAATGATGATGGATTTCTCCTCCTAATCTATATGTTTTAAGGGTCCAGTTTCATTTGATCCATCCATATTATGTTCTACAAAAACATCAAGATTCCCAGGTAAACTTGAGATGGTGAAAAGACTGGATTGATTGCCCTCGCCACCTCTCATCTCTAGGCTGGGATCGATTTAGCTCTTTAACCAACAAGTGATTTGTTCTTTGGCATGAGAGAAAGGAAAACAACAACGAAAACAAACAAACAAACAAAAAACAAAAAGAGGAGTAAAGGGAGTTGATAATGATAGTTTGCACCCATCTAAAATGTGGGCTAGAAATAAAGCTGTCCCAGGAGAGCTGAAGCTGAGTTCTCTCAACACACAGCTAAAGATTCATATCAGGGTCTCAACCAGGTATGTCAGGTGGCTTAATTAGAAACTCCTAGACTATGAGTTTCACAGACACATGGGTGGCCCAATGGCCACTTTAGTATCTGGGCTTCAGCAAAATGAGATAATAGCTATCATCCAAAAACATTTGGGTTTTAAAAAAGAAAAAAAACCTATTATCTGGTGCTACAAAATGAAATAAAGCCCTGCTTTTAAGCACAGCATATCACTGTTGCTTTCGAGTTTAAATATTAAGGAACACATTTTGTTAATGATTAAAACAGTAGTGATTGATTTAGGGGGCTTGGTAAACATTTAATCTGTCCTTATTCCTTACAGAAGGAGCACACGGCTTAGGGCCCTAGGATGGACATTAGGTAACGATTGAATGGAGTTTTAATTTTGTGTTATTATTAATAGTTAATGTAATTTTGATTATGTTGGAAGCTGGAGGTATATTGTCAGTCATCCTTTCAGGGTGGTGGTACTGCCCTGTCCTGCTTAATCAGAGGTTCTTAGAGGAGGTGGGCTCAGAAGTGATTTAAATGAAAGAAGGTTGATGTTTAATATAATAAACTTTCAATTAAACATTTAAATCATTTTCAAATTGAAAAGGGTCATGGAAATTATCTGGCCTAATTCTTTCATTATGCAGATGAGAAAACTGAGACCCTAGAGAATTAAAGGACTTGCCCAAAGCCATTCAGCTTGTCTCCCTTGTTTGATGTATTATTAGGCTAAAAGACTTCACAGGCCTAACTTGGAAAAGATGGCAGGAGACCTTGGCTCTGCTCTCACAGTTGTTTCTCTGATCTCAAGCACTTCCCACCCTTTGTAACCTGTGTTCCACACAGGAAGTAATTCCTGTTTTATAAATATTGGAGGTGTGTGAAGGTAGTTTTTACAGAAGAGCTACCTTGGACCAGTATCTTTTTAAGTAAAGACTTAAATGCCCTGCTTGAGACAGTGAAGTGTAATATCTATCCCAGGGAAAGAAATCCAGCACAGAAAATGCTCCATCCTTTGGTATTCCCCCAGCTACCTGGAGCTCAGGGCAGTGACCCTCAGCCCTGCCCTGCAGCTGAAGTAGCTCAGGACTCGAGAGCAGAGGCTGTGACTTACTTCAGGGCTCTGGGCAAGTCCCTTTAACGTGGCTGTCCTTCCCCTTCGGTGTTTGTAAAACACAGAGATGATGCTGATATCTTCGTCGCTCCATCTGTTTGGGAAGGTTTATAAAGCCACACATTCCCCCTCCCTGCTAATATGATTACTAGCACTTTCTTGTAGGAAAGGCCCAACTCCTCATCTTCTTTCTTCCTTTAAAAACAGACCAAAGGGTATATTGTCTTGTGTCCTTGTGGCCAAAAAGGTTGTTGCTTCTGTGGTTGTTACCTTCTTAGAATGTCAGTTTGCTGATGTTAAGGATTCCTAGGTGCACCACAAATCAACAACATCAAAAATCAACAACAACAATAACAAAAATAACTGCCTTGTTGGTTCTTGGAAGTTATGAGTTACAAACAGACTTTTCCAATTATAAAAACGTTGCCCCAGCCTGTCTCCAAGCCTCCTCTGTCCTCAAAAGGGTGAGGTCTGGAGGGGCAGGGGGAAGTAGACTGTTCGTTAGGGCTGACTTTCTGAGGGTCACCAAGGCTTTCCACAAGAAGCATTTTAAAAAATGCTTTGGAAGGAAAGTCATCTCTCAATAGCCAAAGAGGTACCTGGTACCTCTTTTAAGCACACAGCTCTGAGCACAGCCTGTTTCTCAACGTTTGGAAATCCTTTAACAGTTTATGGAAGGCCTCCCTTTAAACCCATCCAACAGCTCCCTTCTCCATAACCTGATTTTAGAGGTGTTTCATTATCTCTAATTACTCGGGTGAATGGTGATTACTCAGTGTTTTAATCATCGGTTTGGGCAGTAGCTACTCTAAACTCAGAGAAGCCCAGACTACCCTGGGTATTTTTGGAAGGTACTGGGACTAGTCGATGCATGCATTCTAGTACCTCTGCACGTGGTCACCAGGTGAGCCCCGAACGCTTCCCGGAGCTGGAGGCAGCGGCGTCCCAGCCTGGGCAGCAGCTGCTGACTCGGGCGCTGCCCGGGTTTCCGGGACCAGGGCCGGCGAGGCGAGGCCCGGCGGCGGGATGGGAGGATGTGGGCGGGGCTCCCATCCCAGAAAGGGAGGCGAGCGAGGGAGGAGGGAAGAAGGGAGGGGCTGCCGGAGAAGAGGAGGAGGAAGGAAAGAAAGAAAGAGAGAGTGAGAGAGGGAAAGAGGAGGAAGAAGATGCGGGAGGGCAGAGGAGGAGGGAGGGAGGGAGGAAAGGAGAGCGCAGCTCGGCCCGGAAACTAGGTGAGTTTGGCATCAGAGCCGAGGGACAGGAGCCTGCGACGCCGCTGCAGATCAGGGCTGAGTATCTCGCCTCTCTCCCTGATGGGATTCCCGTCCACGCCGTCTCGAGCCTGCTGCGTCCCAGTCCTCAGCCCTCGCCCAGGTTCACTGCAGCTGTTCAGAGGTCCCCAGGAGCTGCTGCTGGCGAGCCTGCTACTGCAGGGATCTATGGTGAGCAAGGCTACCTGGCGAGGGGCGGGTGGGGGGGGAAGGCTGAGGTGCATCCTTGGGGGGAGAAGTAGGGGGCTCTGGCTGTGTCGAGGCAAAAGGTGCTCCCTTCCCCCCCCCCCCCCACGCCGGTGGTGGTGCTAGAGGTAGGGATGCTTGCGCTGAAAGTCACTTCCATATATGCCACTGCCTCTACCCGGACCACTTTCTCCGTCCGGTGGCCCCAGGCGATTTCCACGTTTGGTAGGTTCGGGGCAGGAGAAGAGCGGAGACGAGAAGCCTTTAGTTGGAGGTCGTTAGGAAAGACCTTGGGGTCTTGAGCCGAACACGTCGCTCGTGGACTAGCATTTGCGATTTCCCGGCGGGAAGGGCCAGGAGAGAAAGGGGAGAGGTGGCTCTGAGGTCCGGAGAAAGTGAGGGAACTGAGGGGCGTCGAGGTGGAGAGAGAACACCTAACCAGGGCTAGTTCCGCGGTGGTGAGCGCGGTTCTCCTGCTTCTGGAGCGTGCGCGCCGCGGGAGGGCTGCGTCTAGGGGAGTGTCACCCGACCCGGCCCCCAGCCGGCGAATGCCCCTGAAAGCTGGCGAACCGCTGCTGCCCAACGCGCCTCCCGCACGAGCTATTCTCGTGGACTTGCAGCATCCAAGGAGCTGCTCCTCTATCATTTCACAGTGTAGGGTCTGTAGGGACGACGGCCGGGATGCTAGCCGCCCCGGAAACGCAGGTTCCTGCGGTGTCGTGTCCTTTGGAGAGTTGCTGGCGAGATGCACGGCGGACGCGTGGCTCTTACTGGCCCTCCCGGCTCAGAGCCGACGGGAAAGTGTCCCGGGATTCGCGGGTCCCTGTGGACCCCTCCCTCCCCGCGGGAGCTGCGCCCGCGACCTTAGAGGCTTCCCGGGCACCATTTGGTGAATGGTTTGTGAGGATAGTGGTTTGTGAGGATCGCGTTTTGCGGGCTGAAGGCTTTGTGAGACGTTAAAACCCCCAGACATTGACTTGGTAAACTGAGGCCACCTCTGAACAAACTTTGGCGTTGGGCGAAAACTCGGGCAAGGAAGTAAAGGACGAGTTGCATCCCCGCCCCTCAAGAAAGAGTTCTGGAGACGAAAGTGCTTTTCGGCTTTTATCTTTTTAATTAAGAAAACTGGGGGAGAAAAATGTGATTAGAGATGAATCCTTCTGAATCCGAAGTTGAAACACAACCCGCTCTTCCCCCGGCCTCTGGGTTTTAGCGCAGCGCGCGCTCCCGCCGCACCCTGGGAGATTCCTAGGGCCAGAGGATTGTCGGCGGACTGCGGGCGCCCGCGCCTTCCGCTGTCCCTTCGCCCGCGGGGACCGACCCTTCTCCGTGTGCTTTTCCCATTTCTGGAGCTCCTCCCACGGGGCATTTTGAAGGTTCTGGGCGTCTCAATAAAACTCTTTGCTCTTCCCAACACTTTCGCAGTCAGCCCCAGCGGTGGCGCGGGAGCGGGAAAACCTAAAGCCGCTCAAAAAGCGGCGCGGCTCTCGCCGGGCGTGGACCGTCGCGCAGGGGCGCCCGCGGCCTCCACACCCCGGCTAGCGCGCTGTCGGGCGGCGCCGGGCAGCCGCGGCCGGAGGGAGGGTTAAGCGCTTTAAAAGAGGAGTCCTTTACAACTCTTCCTCCAAGCCTTCCCGAGAGTGCCCTCAAGAAGAAAGCCAAGTTTGTGGGGGAGAGTGAGGTCGGCAGCCTGAGCCCTCGAGCTCTGAAGCGACCCAAGGCAGGAACTGGGAACAGCATCAGGAAAGGGCGGCCGGGTGCCGTGCGCTTTGCAGCGGGAGTCGTGGGACTCGGGACCCCGGGGCAGGCCGGGCTGACTCAGAGTTGCGTGGGTCAGGTTTTGAAAAGGCCCCCGTGCTGAGCGACCCACGCGTGCAGCATCTTCGGTTAGGACATCCCAGTAATTCCTTGAGCTGTGGGCTGGTAAAATTCTTGAAGAAATATTTGCTGCGACTCTGCAGCTGGTGCAAAGGAGGAAGGGGGTGGGGGAGGAAGTGGCGGGGGAGGAGTAGTAGTTTAAAAAAGACAAGCTGGGAAGAGAGAGAAAGAGAGAGACGCAGACGCAGAGGTCGAGCGCAGGCCGAAAGCTGTTCACGGTTTTCTCGACTCCTGGGAATGCGGTGGGATTTCCTTTCTGCGCCGGGTCGGGAGTTGTAAAACCTCCGCTACATTGAGACCTGAAAAATGCGATGCGCCCTTTCTGAGGAGACGCTTCTTTTCGCGTCTGCCCTGAGCTTTGCGCTTCGGCGTCCGCCCCTCCGCCTTTAATGGCCCACCGACCACTTTCTTCGGAGATTTGCTTTGCTTGGCAGGGATCGCCGAGGTGCGGAGTTTCTCTCCGTAAAGGAACCGGAGGAAAGAGCCTAGCGGCGGCTCCCTCACCACTTTCCCACACCGATTACCGCCTAAACGTCTCCCGCCCCGGCCCCGCGTGACAGGGTCCGCCGCTTTTGGCTGGGAGCTAAAGCGGCTGCCCACTTCTTCTGAACATTCGCAAGCGTTCGCCAGGGGGTGACTAGCTGTCACTGGGAGCAATATTTGGCCTCTCGGAGACCCTGGGGAGGAAGTGGGGTGCGCGCGGCGCGTGTGTCTGTGTGTCCCTCAGCACTTTCCTTTTTAAATGACTCTCGGTGGTGGCTTTCAGCGGCTGAGACTCCGCTGCCCCCAATCCCGGCCCCACTTGAGCTGGGTTCGGGCTGAAAGGCGCAGCCCTTACGGTGCTCCCCAGATCCTCGGCTTCAGGCCGCTGGCGCGAGGGCCCAGCCCGACGCACCGAAGGCTACAGGTAGAGGCGAGGACCACGTCCTCCGCGCGGTGCACCCGGGGACCGGCCGAGGGCTCCGCAGAACGCCACCCGGAGCTCCTCCCGGACCGCTTGAGGTTTGGGGCTGCTGGCGCGGAGGCTGGCCTCTCCAGGAGGGGGCGGGGCCGCGGGCGGGCGGGGATTGGGGGGTGGGGAGACGGGGGCGGGCGCGCGGGCCCTTTCACAGCCCGCCTCGGGGAGGGCGGGCTCCTCCGTGCGTGGGGCGGGGCCTCTGCGTTCACGTGACGCCTAGGGGCTGGAAGAAAAACAGAGTCTGTCTGCGCCAGAGTCTCATTATATTCAAATATTCATTTTAGGAGCCATTCCGTAGTGCCATCCAGAGCAACGCACTGCCGCAGCTCCTCTGAGCATTTCCAGCAAGTTTGTTCAAGATTGGCTGTCAAGAATCATGGACTGTTATTATATGCCTTGTTTTCTGTCAGTGAGTAGACACCTCTTCCTTCCCTCCTCCCGGGAATTCACTCTGCCCTCCCCACCCGTGCTCGCCTTGTGTCCCTCCCGTCGGACCTTCCTTCCACACTCTGCTTTCTGGCAGCGCTGTCGCTTTCTTCTAGGCCGGGCAGCCACTGCGCTCCGAGCCCACCGGTTCTATTTAAAGTGCTCCTTGCTCCCACTCGCTCTCTCTGATCCGTGCGTTGCAAGAAAGGGAAGCGAGAGGGGGCTAAACAGATGGAAGGTCCTCAGCCGGGGGGGGGGGCTAAGGGCCCCCCTCCCCACATAACTGGAGAGCACCCAGTGCCCCTGTGGCGAGTTCCTAGCTGCTTGTCAAAACTCACAGAGGTCGCTCTTGGACTCATCCCCTCCCACACACCCTTCCCCGGGAGTGAGCGAGAGGGCGCGATCAGATGCTTCTTGCTGGGCATTTCAAACTCATCAGCCACAGTAAAATAAACCCTCCAGCCATTCGGTCCGCCCCCAGACCCTGCCTCCCCCGTGTCTTCACCCTGCTCCTGCTTCTCTGCTTTCCCTCCCTCCTGCTCCGAACCAGCTGGAAGTGGTGGAAGTCGGGCTCTGGCTCGGAGGGCGGAGGAAGAAGGGGGGTGGAGGGAGAGGGGGAGAGAGGCTGAAGGTCTGAAGTGGAGAGGAGAGCGATGGCATTTTAATTCTCCCTCCCCCACCCTTCTTTACCTTCTCAATGTTAACTGTTTATCCTTGAAGAAGCCAAGCTGAGATCATGGCTCAGATAGCAGTTGGGACAAAAAAAGATTAACAGGATGGAGGCTATCTGATTTGGGGTTATTTGACTGTAAACAAGTTAGACCAAGTAATTACAGGGCAATTCCTACTTTCAGGCCGTGCATGGCTGCAGCTGGTGGTGAGGGGTGTGTGTGAGGGCGAAGACACAAACTTGATCTTTCTGACCTGTTTTACATCTTGACCCTCTAGCTCTAGCCCTATGTGTGTATGCAGAGACATCTCTATTTCTCTCTAGTTATCGGTGTTTATTTATTCTTTAACCTTCCACCTCCTCCCCCTCCCCAGAGACACCATGATTCCTGGTAACCGAATGCTGATGGTCGTTTTATTATGCCAAGTCCTGCTAGGAGGCGCGAGCCATGCTAGTTTGATACCTGAGACGGGGAAGAAAAAAGTCGCCGAGATTCAGGGCCACGCGGGAGGACGCCGCTCAGGGCAGAGTCATGAGCTCCTTCGGGACTTCGAGGCCACACTTCTGCAGATGTTCGGGCTGCGCCGCCGCCCGCAGCCTAGCAAGAGCACGGTCGTCCCGGATTACATGCGGGATCTTTACCGGCTTCAGTCTGGGGAGGAGGAGGGGGAGCAGATCCACAGCATTGGTCTGGAGTATCCCGAGCGCCCCGCCAGTCGCGCCAACACCGTGAGGAGCTTCCACCACGAAGGTCAGTCCCTGCCCCGAGTCTGGGCTGGGGAGGGCCAGTAGGGCTGCCTGGTGGGACAGTGGAAGCTCCAGGGGAGAGGGGTTCCGGTTACCTCAGAGCCCCACATCCAGGAGGCTGGGGGACAGAGCTGCTTGCTTTCTGGAGTTTTCAGAGTTGTGGCTGAATTTATTTTTTGGAGACAGAAGGGAGGGGTTGGGGAGAAGGGGAGTGACACCACTCAGACGTGGGCTAGCCCCGGCCGTGTGTTTTTGCTATATCAAAGCCTTTTATGCCAGGGTTTCTGACTTTTTTTTTTTCTGTTTTTCAAAGCACCTACTGAATTTAATATTACAGCTGTGTGTTTGTCAGGTTTATTCAATAGGGGCCTTGTAATCCGATCTGAATGTTTCCTAGCGGATGTTTCTTTTCCAAAGTAAATCTGAGTTATTAATCCACCAGCATCATTACTGTGTTGGAATTTATTTTCCTCTCTGTAACATGATCAACAAGGCATGCTCTGTGCTTCCAAGATCGCTGGGGAAATGTTTGGTAACATACTCGAAAGTGGAAGAGGCAGAAGGTGGCTGTGTGCATGTTCCCTCCTGCCTCTGCTCTGTTGGCCCCTCTTTTTCTTTACAACCACTTGTAAAGCAAACTGTGTACACAAAGCCAAGAGGGCTTTAAAAGGGAAGTCTGATGGTGGTGGAGTAAGGAGTTAACACATGGAAATTATTAGATGTATAAAGGAGATTGGGAGATTCTGTCTTTGGTGCTTGCTGAATGCTAGCTAGGCTTCGCTGGTTTGCTAGCTGCGCCATTTATCTGCTCCTTCAGATTAAACGGTATGCTTGTTTCCCCCAAATAGGCTTCCACTATATAAGCAGAGTTCATCACTCGTCACCCGACTCTTAGCTATTTCTTGATTTTTCAGCCTCTGAAATAGCTCATGTGCTTTTTTTTTTTTTTCCCTTTTTCTTTTCCTCCCTGACTGTGCCTAGAACATCTGGAGAACATCCCAGGGACCAGCGAAAACTCTGCTTTTCGTTTCCTCTTTAACCTCAGCAGCATCCCAGAGAACGAGGTGATCTCGTCTGCAGAGCTTCGACTCTTCCGGGAGCAGGTGGACCAGGGCCCTGACTGGGAGCAGGGCTTTCATCGTATAAACATTTATGAGGTTATGAAGCCCCCGGCAGAAGTGGTGCCCGGGCACCTCATCACACGACTACTGGACACGAGACTGGTCCACCACAATGTGACACGGTGGGAAACTTTTGATGTGAGCCCTGCAGTCCTTCGCTGGACCCGGGAGAAGCAGCCCAATTATGGGCTGGCCATTGAGGTGACCCACCTCCATCAGACACGGACCCGCCAGGGCCAGCATGTCAGGATTAGCCGATCGTTACCTCAAGGGAGTGGGGATTGGGCCCAGCTCCGGCCTCTGCTGGTCACCTTTGGCCATGATGGCCGGGGACATGCCTTGACCCGACGCCGGAGGGCCAAGCGTAGCCCCAAGCATCACCCACAGAGGGCCCGGAAGAAGAATAAGAACTGCCGGCGCCACTCGCTCTATGTGGACTTCAGCGATGTGGGCTGGAATGACTGGATTGTGGCCCCACCAGGCTACCAGGCCTTCTACTGCCATGGAGACTGCCCCTTTCCACTGGCCGACCACCTCAACTCAACCAACCATGCCATTGTGCAGACCTTGGTCAACTCTGTCAATTCCAGTATCCCCAAAGCCTGTTGTGTTCCCACCGAACTGAGCGCCATCTCCATGCTGTACTTGGATGAGTATGACAAGGTGGTACTGAAAAATTATCAGGAGATGGTAGTAGAGGGCTGTGGGTGCCGCTGAGATCAGGCCTTCCTTGGGGACACACACACACACACACACACACACACACACACACACACACGTTCCATCCACTACTCACCCACACACTACACAGACTGCTTCCTTATAGCTGGACTTTTATCTTAAAAAAAAAAAAAAAAGAAAGGAAAAAAAATCTAAACATTCACCTTGACCTTATTTATGACTTTATGTGCAAATGTTTTGACCATATTGATCATATATTTTGACAAAATATATTTATAACTACGTATTAAAAGAAAAAATAAAATGAGTCATTATTTTAAAGGTAAACTATGTTCTTTTTCTCTTAAATCCTTTCTCTCCCTTCGCCCCATCTCTTTTGGATGAGATTTTTTTCTGTTAAGGTGGGGCTGGGGGCACTGTGGAAGTCAGAGTGTGGTAACTGGAGGTGGTTAAGTTGGAAAGACAGGAAGTAAACTGATGGTGGAGGATGGTAATTGCCAGGATGAGTTGTTTTCCATTTCTATTTAATGTTAACAAGGACAAGGACGCGGCATCCTCTCCCATCTGGATGACACATGCCTTGGAGAAACAGTGGGATGAAAGGAGTAGGCCAGATTAAAGACTCAGTTTGGGGCTCTTTGTACATCCTCTGTTTTCGCTCACCTGTTAGAGGTGTGTCCCAGCAAAGTGTGATGGGTAAGAGTCTCAACTCTAGGGAAATGCTTCCCACCTCTGCTTTTATGATACCCAGGGCATCTCCGGTTATTACAGGCACCAATGTTGTATTTTCAAACCAAAACTAATTTGCACACTCACATATTAACGTGTGTATGTGTGTTTTAAGCAGGAGTTTTTTGAGGTTTTTTTTTTTTTGAGAAGTGGGTTTTATCCAATAAAATAAATAATCTGCCTTACTTTCAAAAAGTTTGGTGACCACTATTTTGATATACCACATGGTAGAAATTCTCCAGTGTTTCTGGACTTTTCCCACCTTGTCTCCTATTCCCCAGGTGAAGGCTTTCATTGAATTCAAAATTCCAAGAGATTGAGCTGGGTTGGGGGGTGGGAATGAGGTCAGATACTGAAGGGTCAGAATTTCCAAGTGGGCACTGTGAAAGCATCCCACTGTATAGAGTCTCTCGAGTCAAATGCCAACTCTCCTTGCATCTCTGTGCCATTCCTCCCCCCTTCCCTGGAGCTGAGCAGAAAGTGATACACCTGGTGGATATGATGTTCTGAGCCAGGGTTTCTCCAAGGACAAAGCTCAGTTTTTGACCAAACAAAATAGAAAATGCTAATGTGCTTGAGCAGTCTCCCTCAGTTCAGGGCTGCCAGTGAGGCAGAGAAATGGGTTTCTGGAAGGACACGGATATAGGGGCTCAGAGGACCAGAGGAGAGACCTTTGCTTTTTTTTGCCACCAGCAAGTAAATGACACCCTGAAGTTTAGCTTGCGTGGGCTCATTTCTTGTGTGTGCTTTTCTTCTGCATGGGCTTGGCTGGGTTTGGGGCAAAAGCAGTGTCTTCGTGTGGTCTGTGGGATGAGCTGTTAGAAGTGCATTCTTTTCACCAGGAGGTAGGGGTGAGTGGCAGTGGTGGTGGCCATTGTGGTGCTGAGTGTGCCCCCGCATTCATGTACACACACTCTTCCATGTGCTCTTGGGGGTGGGGTGGGTGAAGCAGGACTCATTTTTGTTTTTAATTGCTGAAGTCCTACAATCCTCTGAAAGGAGCAGCTTAGTGGAAACCAATAAAAATAGAAGTGGAGCAGTTGCCAAAGCCCCAGCTCCCTGGAGAGCACAGGTGGAGAGAGGAGATCAGAGCCCCAGGCAAAGGCAGCAAGACTCCACAGTTCCTCCAAAACTCCCTGCAAAGAGGGTTACTTCCCCCCTCCCCTAGCCCCCCAGGTCGTTGCCCCTTTGATTAATGGTAAGGAGGTCGAATAAATCATTTAGGGGAAGCCCATTAAGGGTTCCCCTCAGGCAGCCTCGTTTTGTTTTGCCCAATTTCCAGCAACTTTCTGAAATGTCCGTGTCATTGAAGAGGAACCCGCAGATCTCTAGCACTTGGACAAATCATCCGAGGGCAAATCCTGAGCCCAGTGGCTGCCTGGCTCAGGTCACTTTCTAGCAACCACCCTCCCCCGAACCTCCCCCCCCCCGCCACTGGCTTATTTTCAGGAATGGATAATGTTGTTTATTTGTTCAGGCAAATATTTGGTCTGGGGAATTTACCGTGAAATTCTGTGAATTGCATATACCTAGTTAACAAAATAGTCCTAATGCCACAAATGTTAGCATGAAAAACAACGAGCTATGGCCAGATTTAACTCTTTGAATTCTGTTTGAAGGCACAGTCCTGAGGTTCGGGAAGATAAGGAATTGAATGTATGGGATGATCTAATTTAGGTTTCAGTATTTTAGATTTTGGACTAATGCTCGACTGAGTACCTTATGCAAGTTGTAGGGTGATTCTTGTCGTTGCTTTTGGATCAAGTCTGCCCCCATCCCAGTGTGTTTTTTTTTTTTTTTTTTTTGCCCAGAGTAATGTTCCCATTACTTAAAGAAAGATGGGGAGGGAGAATCACTCTTGAGGAATTCAACAGAGTCGTAACCACATCAGAGGAGCTGCTCAGTCAATCCCTGCCCAACCCTTAAACTGGAACCGGCTTCCTAGGAGCTTAAGAAAAAAAAGCTACGGGGCGGGGGGGCGGTCTGTGGCCCCGGAACGCATCACACATTCCCCGACTTTCGTTGCATAATTCACTCTGAACCTGCCAGGTGACCTGCTGACTTTGTTTTCTGTCTTGACCGTGCTTCATTCCACCACCTCCTTGCCGCCGGGCAGCGCCACACTGAGAGGGCTCAGGGCAGCAGCGGAGCTGGCAGCCCCCGACGATCACCCGGCCTTGGCCGGACGTCAAGGTTCGCGGACAGGCTCCGCCCCCGCCTGCTCCCGGAGCTCTCGGCCCGGCTGCCGCGGGGGCGCCAGGGGGCGTCCTCCCTGTCGGGGACCAGAATGCTCACCTGGAGGCTGCGCGGAGCTGCACCGAGGGCTCCCCCGCCAGATCGCAGGGGGACCCGGTGCTCAGGGGAAGCCGGATCCGAGTATCGCACGCGTGTCCTAAGGCAGGTCCGCACGGTTCCTGTGAAACGGGGTCAAGCGGCCGCGCAGGGCTGTGGAGTCCGGGGAGAAAGCTCACCTGGGTGGACGCGTGTAAGAGGGGTCGAGATCTTGAGGGGTTTTCCTTGGGGGTGGAGAGCAGGAATTGGGGAGCTCACCGTGGGCTCGCATCTTGGAGGGACTGAACGGGGTGTGGGCGGGACGGGAGCAGAGCTGAGGGCGGACGTGCAGACAGGGCTCACCAGCTGCCCTCTGAGCCTCCTTAGGACACAGAGCCCAGTGGGGCTCCGGCTGAACTGCCACCATGCCTGCCCCAACTGTTGGGAGAGGGAGGGGAATAGAGGAGGCCTAGGGGGTGCATGAGTGGAGTTGGCTGATTTCTTTCAGAAATGAGATGCCAAGCCCGTAATACCTGACATCACCTCAGCTGACCTCCTCTGGGCCTCTGGACCAGTGGAGTCACAGTGCTGCTACTGTCACCCGCCACTCAAAGGCCGGAGCCCAGCATGGTGTTACTGTTACAAGGGGAATCTAGGAGAATAAAGCTTCAGGCCCATGTCTCCAAACTGTTTGTCCTTAATGACACTTTTGCTTCAACTCAGAGCAAATTATATAACATATACACACTCTCTTTTTAAGATGAAAAGAATAACGCAAAAACAACCCTGGTGACCTTACATTACCTGAGAATCAGAAGGTTGTTAGCATTACCTAGAGGAATTTAGGATAATTGGTGGACTGTCAAATTAGAAATGATGCAGAATTACTTGGGTGAACCATTTGAGACAGACTAGCACAATTTTGAAAACTTAACTGGAAGTAGGTTGAGTGGTTAGCAATGGGGCCTGGGTGGTATTGCAAGGGTCCCATTTCCCTATGCTTTCAGCACTTAGTGGCAGAATAAATAAACGGGTCAAAACTGAAGTGGTCACTCATGAAGAAAAGTGGCTTGTTTTTAGGAAAAATTTTTGATTGCTCTAATATTTTTTAAAAGCCACAGGAAATTTTGAAGGATAAAAAATTCAAGGTGTGTAACATTTAGTCAATCCTAGAAAAAGGAATTAGAATATTTTCTCACTGAGGAAGTCATTTGAAATTACCATTCATAAGTCACCTTACTTAAGGAATTAACTGAAGCAAGTTCCAATTGTTTCTGCCTTTTCTTTCTTTTCAAAATATTCTCTAAAAACCCTGAATATAAATGCTGTTACGTAGTTCAAAACAAGGACCCCCAGCCTAAATCCTTGAACCCCCAAGCCAAGGTGCAAGTAGATTCTAGTTTGCGTAGTTTCATTGTCATGACTTTAGCAATAGTTTTAGTTTTAGTAACTGAAGGCCTGGCCAGCAGATGATTTTCTAAAGGATCCAAAGCACACTGATTGAGATTAAAATATTGGACTCTATCATTTACTCCTGAAATTGTTTCTCTGTCCCTCTGGTGTCAGCAACTGACTGAATCCTGTGCAGAGTTGTCCATGATTCAGTTGAAATAACGTGTAACTATGTTCATCTCAAGCCTCATGCTAATTTTTTAATCCTTGTCATTTTGTTTTCAAAGCAGTTTGTTATTGAGGTAGGACCCAGGGGAAGAGCCCAAAGACATGCACATTATAAGAGAGCGAGAGAGAGAGAAGGAGAGAAAGAATTTCTAAGTGAATTCAATTTACTTTAGTCTTCTATAGATTATTGTGAAAAACAATGAAGTGCTCTTTTTCTAGGATAACAACAAGTATAGTTAAGGCTATACCCATTGTCCCTTGAATTCACCTAGGATTACAAAGTAGAAAAAGGTGTATCTTTTGAGAACTTACTTATCAACCTTCTTAAATTGGTCAGTGAGAGCTGTCTAACCCAGACTTAACTTCACCTCCAGAAAGTTCAGACTCAAGTATTTAATGTGCAATTGTAATATCTCATTCCAGTTGCTTAGATACAACTATCTCTTTCCTCCTCTATTGTTTCTAGTTTTTATTAAAATGAAGTTTAAAAATTTTTTATGAGATAGCAAATTTACTTATAACCTCATCATCTTAAAACTATTCATGTTTTTCTATGTTCTTTTTCATTCTTTGCTCATATACTTACAAATTTTCATAAAGCTTTTATTTTGTTTTCCATTTTTCTTAATTTCAGATAAATATTATAACCTTAACATTTAATGTCTCAAATGTATGGTCTACATATATGCTAATGCGGATCACCTTTGTGAAAGCAGGCTGGGTATAAAACTTAGTCATCCTTGGGTAATTTTATGCAGCCTAGTTATAATAGCAGAGCTATGGGCATCACTTCCAAATTTCATTAAGGTTCTTACCGACTTCTTAAGGCTCAACTTAAATGTTGTGCTAAAGTACTAAACAGAATGCTCCTTGTATGTTTTAAGTATCCTGAAAAGTGGGTTACCTGACATCTGGGGCTCAGAAAATTTTATACTGCAGGACTTGTATCCACCTGATTTAGTCATCTTGGGCATATGTTCTTTCAAGACCCAGAGATGAAGAGACACACTAAAGGTCTCTGAACCCACTGGTTGAACAATTCCTTACTGGACTCAATGTGTGTCCCTCATTTTCTTGCCCTGACTTCTTGCACCAGCTTTCTCGGGAACTGAAGGTGATGGGAAAGGGAAGCAGAATTATCTAAACAGAGTAAGTCTCAAATTGAAACCTAATTCAGTTGGGTTACTAGTCTTGGAACCGACCTTGACACTTGCAGCCTTCAGCTTCCAGTTGGTTGGGGTCAAACACAAATGTCCAGTTGCTGAGTGATTTCCACATGCTTCTTTAATGTACCTTAACTAGGACAGACAAAAGATGTTTTCCCCGTGGGACTCACTCTTTATGAGGCCTGACCCTCAACAGAGCAAACCAATCTCAGGTGATTTGGGGGTTTTAGGGCACTAAGAACTTTCAGAGCATGGAGAAGTAATTTGTTCAATGGTACCTTAAAAGAGTTAGTTTACCTCCAA
The DNA here is from genome assembly GCF_937001465.1 of Orcinus orca. Lineage (NCBI taxonomy): Eukaryota > Metazoa > Chordata > Mammalia > Artiodactyla > Delphinidae > Orcinus > Orcinus orca. The sequence goes on along the minus strand of NC_064560.1, from coordinate 154,908,204 downwards.
AAGGTGAGTTTCTTTACTATCCTGGGTCCTTCACTTCCTCTGAGATCAGACTCATTATTTGCATAGCAAAGCATTCCCTTCGGCTGGAAAGGAGGGGGTGGGCACCCCTAACAAGAAGAGCCACTTTTCCCACTGTCTTTCAAAACTCAGGAGTGTGATAAGTGGGTTTGATCAACCTTTCTCCTCCCCTAAACTCCAAAACTTCAGGCTATTTTGTTCGTTATCTATCTTGAGATTGACCAGCTTTTCCGGATTGAAGGGATGCAGGATTTAGCGTATAGCTGTTGAGAGGACAGATCTGCTAACATTGTTTGTTTGGGTCAGTTTAGTGTGGACTTTTCAGGTGAAAACTCCAGGAAGACAAACTCTACCAACATCTCTCCTCCTCTTCTTTACAGACATTGCATTTTATTTTAAATACTCCCCCCCGCCAATACTCAGGGAGGAAATTTTTAATATATTGAAGACACTCTGCATGGGAATTATACAAATTTATCTTGATACGTTTGTCGCTTGGCAATCCTGCTTGTTCTACCCAAACTAAACTATGCATTTAAATCATCTCTGAGGACCTACACTATGTGTAGGTTATTGTTTATTTAATTGTCACTTAGCAATTCTCCAGAACTAGCTCATAATTTATTTTAACCAAATATGCCCCACCTTAGAGACCCATCACCATAAAGGACTTTTTAAGCATTCTTGAAGATTGAACACTCTGAGGTTCTAGTTAGCATGAGATCTACTGTGCTTCTTTTAATGTGTCTATTATTTCCAAACTGGGAGATTAGTCACAGAGATCTGAGGGAAGAAACCAGACCTTTAATAAGCTCTGTCAATAAAAGGGCCATTACAAAAATTTGAAGGATTTGCTGCTAGAAGCCAAACTATGATTTTGAGTTGAAACTGTTAAATTCTGAGCATTTGTGGGAGAAACTAAATCTAGCCATATCTCCCTAAGATCAATGATGTTGTGGGACAAGTCATGGGGACTAAGAAGATAAAACTTAGGGAATTGTTGGGGGAAGAAAATGACAAACAGGATCAAATGATCTGTGGTCTCTTTTGCAGTGTTCCATCCATTGACAATGTATCTAGGCTTCTCTAAGAGAAGCATGACTCTGGGGAGGGGAGTGTGACAGGGTAGGGGAGGGTCAGGAAGGCACTTCTGTTTTCCCCAGAATAGTTCACAATGAAACTGTATTTAGGTTGTGTGCACATGGTTAAAAATAAACACCCAGAATTTTAAACAGAAAAGTGTTTACTAAGATAAGCATGAATTTATAAAGAATTGTTTGCATCCCTGTGTTTTAATGCAACACTAACTAAAATCTCCTTAAACATTACATGGCACTTAAAAGATATTCAGATGGATCAATGAATGGGGAAGAATACTTCCCCCAATTTTAAGGTAGTATAGTTGACTGGCCTTAGAAGATTTAAAAATGTTATGACAGTTATAAGAAGCCTTTGTAATTAGGTTATCAGTGGAAAAAGAGGTCAGTGGAATAAGCACGTAACTCAGAAATATTTAAAGTATTGTTAGAGCTTAACATCTGAGAAACTAGAAGCAGTATAGGAGTAGGTACAGGAATTACTAAGAAATGCTACGTGGTTAAATGTATATCACATGAAAGTGATATGATATAGATGTATACACCAAACTTCACATCCAACTTCAGAAATGTCTAAGCATACTAAAGAGTTAACCATAACTTTTTTTTTTTTTTTTTTTTTCCTGTACGCGGGCCTCTCACTGTTGTGGCCTCTCCCGTTGCAGAGCACAGGCTCCGGACACGCAGGCTCAGCGGCCATGGCTCACGGGCCCAGCCGCTCTGTGGCATGTGGGATCCTCCCGGACCGGGGCACGAACCCGCGTCCCCTGCATCGGCAGGCAGACTCTCAACCACTGCGCCACCAGGGAAGCCCCCATAATTTATTTTTAAGTATAAGAAAATTGAAGTGCTTATTATCCAATCTATTGAAAAACACACACTCAGACTAAAGAAATCGAGGATATTAAAGGTAAAGAAACTGAGTTTGTTAAGTAGCAATTTAAAAATTTAGAACAAAATGTAATAAAATAAACATCAAAGGCAAAAAATACGGTATGGAATAGGACAAGTACTTAATAAGTATTTACTATAAAATATGTAAATTATGGCTATAATCCAACGTTCATATGAAGATTTATAGTAAAGTAACTGAAAAGATGCTTTAGACAAGAAATGGCAGACTTTTCCCATAAAGGGCCAGATAGCAAGTATTTTAGTCTCTGTGGACCATAGTCTCTGGCACAACTGTTCAGCTCTGCCAGGGTTACACAAACACAGCCCTGGAGAATAGTGAACAAAAGCACATGGGATGTGTCCCAATAAAACTTTATTTATGGGCACAGCAATTTGAATTTCATGATTTTCACACGTTGTGAAATATTCTTTTGATTTTTAAAGACTATTTTTAAAATGCATCAGCTATTCTTAGTTCAGGGACTGTACAGAAGCAGGCGGCCTGCCGCCTGCTGGATTTGGCCTAAAATCAGATTATCAACCCCTGCTTTTGGCCACTGCATTGGCCAAAGCATTTTCCTTGAAACAATAGTCTCAAGAGCTCCTTTATGAGAAAAGAATGCCGTGACCAAATGTATTTGGGAAGCTCTGGGAACTGTATTACCTTCTTGGAAATTTACAAAGAACATTCACATTTCGAAGCCTTCGACAAGTCCCACAGGGAGAAACCTGCTCAACCTCGGTCAGCCCAGGGATGCGTCAATTTATTTGACCGAAGTACGCCCTTTCGTCCCAGATCTTCAACCCTATGTGGTCTTTTGCGTGATTTGGCCCCTGCCTGTCTCTCTGAGGGTACTTCGGGCCTCTTTTTTCCTTGATAACTAAACTCCAGCCCCAAGTGTTCATTCCTGCCTCAGGGGTTCTGCTGTCTGCTGTCCCCTCTAAGAAGTTCTGCTGCCAGACAGAGTTCCCCAAGGCTGGCCTTCTTGTTGTTCAGTTCTCGGCTCTATGTCTCCTTCTCAGTAAGGCCTCCTCTGATGAGCTACTCGGAAAAGTCTCCCTGCTTCCTGCATCCTTGATCATGGGATTCAGTCTATGTTCTTCATTGGATGTTAAATGAAGTTTGCTGTCTCTGTGTATATGTCCCATCTCCTCACGGCAATGAAAGCAATATGATTTTAAAGTAACATTCATTTAAATTCTTTTGTAAAGTTTAGGCAAGCTCTTTTCTCATCTTATAAGTCATGGAATATGGTGAATATTTGGCCAGCATACTGACGAATGATTGGGATTTGACTGGGCCTATTATACGTCGCCTATTATACATCACCATCCTTCTCATCAATAAATAGAATTGTCCAGTTCATATATGTCATTATACCACTTCTTTATGGTGTGCAGAATAAGCAGATACAGTCTCTAAAATATAGTGGTTTATGATCCAGGAATAATTTTTTTTTTAACCAAAGAACAGAGAGACATAGTGGCTAGAAATGTATATTTGAATTATTCACACAATTTTCATCTTGGCTTAAAAAATTAAAGCATGATATAAAAATATGTTTTAAATGTTATCAGTTGAAATTTGTTCATCATTTTAAGGTAGCTAGTTAATCCTTTGTGTGCTTTCTTTTAAGAAGATTATTTTAGCACGGAAGGCAGAAAATAAATATGGTTAAAGTTGCAAAGTTAAAATAAATTACATACAATATTTGTAATATCATTGCCTCACCTACATGGTGTAGTGTATAGAAACTTTTTTTATTTAGTAGATTACCTATAATTGTAAATATAACATGAGAATCAATTACTAACTGATACGTACTTTTATAGCTTATCAGCCCATGTTCTCAGCGCTGTATGGAACATAGATTTAACACAATTCTTAGTACTGAGCAGCATTTCCAGTTTTTAATAAATATTATTAGGCATCGAGGTGGCATCATGCTATGTAATTTAGAATAATATTTTTTTAATATTTGAGAATAATCCTTCCTTGTAATTAAAGGAGATGCTTAGAATCTCCATAATATTACACTGTAATTTTCTTGTAACAGGTGCTTATCTCAGCAGATGCTTAACTCAGCAGTTTATAAGTGTTTCACTAGGCTGAACACATTTAGTAGCAGATTACAAAACAAGGAAACTTACTCAGGTATTGCAGACCACAAATAAACATTTTAGTGCTGACTTTTAATTTTGTTTACATTTGATCTGAATAACTTGATAGCTCTTTATACTTCTTTCTCATGTGTGCCAATAGTCTCTTCTTTAAATTGCGTTTTCAGTAGAAAACTCTACCGAGTTTGTTAATCTAGGGAAATATGAAGACATTACAAAGAATTTGTGGTCCATTTATAAAGTAATTGATCTGGAAAGAGGCAAAGAATACTTTATTTAGAAACTTATTTTATTACATTATTTCATATGGAATAGAACATTAATCTACAATATTTATAGTTTTCAAAATGAAAGCTCTCTTTCATTTTGAGTGGTATCATTGGAATGCCTCCAAATGGGGAATTAGGCCAGGTTACCAAGAAGGCCTATGAAGGCAGTGTGGGTGTTTTAGGGGTGAAATCAGAACAGCTCGAGGAAGGAAAAGATCAAACCAAGAAAAACTGAAATGGGATTTGACCACAAAGTGTGGAACAAACATCCTGAAGAATTAAGAGGTGACTGACAAGATGCCTAAATAAAATAATAAATGCATTTTTAAAAAAAGAATTAATCAGCCTGTCAATTTAACTTTAATACGTGGAAGCCCTCAAGGTTATCACACATTTTCTTAAATATAAGCTTTCATAGAGCCAGCAAAATTTGAACTAGACCTTGAAGGTTGATAACTGTGTCCTTTCAGGAGTTCCTGACCTGTTGTGTCCCACGTGGACTTTGAGGCAGTTTTCCATCAGAGTCCTTGACTTGCATTGCTTTTCTATACAGATTTTGTCTCCAGGTTCCTTAAGGGACCAAAATACTACTGAATTGTTAGGGCAGTCATCTGTGACTGCGCCACAGAGGGAAAATCACCGATTCTGTAAACTGATACTTTGACCTTGCCCCTGAGCGGACAGCACTATAACCAACTTAGCTAACTAGTCACAGACCTAAATAGATGAGCTTGGTTGACTGAGGGGAAGCAATAAATTATGTTTGTATTGACCTTAGTAAACCTTTTAATTCTTTCCCGCATGATATAGTTCTCAACAAATTGGGAAAATATGGCCTGGAGTCTAGGTAAGTGCACAACTACAGATCAATGGCCAGGACCCACAGCATCAGTTTTCGGCCTGTGTCCTCAAACAGTTTCACTGTTGGGAATGGTGGGCGCTTAAACTCCAGGCCAGTGGCTCCCCTGGGTCCCAAGAGGATTTTGACCTTGTGTTGACTACAATGGTGGGAGGGAGGGGACGTGGCCCCTAGCCCATGTGGGAGAAAACACTGCTTCAGGTATGGGCAGGTCAGGGCTGACAGTGAGGAAGCCTGAAGGTTACTGCTGCATTTCTTCTAGCCGCTGATCTCTCGGAACAGAGAAAAGGACCGATTTGGCCCCTTGCACCATTCATTTGGCTGCTGGTTGCTGTGGACGAGAGGGAATCTTCCTGAAGGGTCCCAGGATTTTTGTTTCTGCCTGTTCACTAATAAGTTGCTTCACTCTCTCTCTCTTAACAACAAAGGAGAATACACAAAAACTTACATGGCTTCCAAGTTGGAAAGTCTGTACGATTTGTAGAAAATTCACTCCCTCATTCACTCAATACGTAATTGTTGAGTAATTCCCACCATGTGTCACCCCTGGACTTGGCAGTGGGCCTACCGGATAAGGTTCAGCCTTTGCTCTGGAGGAACTTCCAGCCTCTTTGGCGACACTGACATGTATATATGTAATTACTGTATTAGTTTGCTAGGGCTGCCATAACAAATTACCACAGACTGTGTGGCTTAAATGACACAAATTTATTTTCTCACAGTACTGGAATCTAGAAGTCCAAGATCGAGGTGCTGGCAGATTTCGTCTCCAAGGCCTCTCTCCTTCGTTTGTAGGTGGACACCTTCTCCCCGTGTCTGTACATGGTCTTTCCTCTGTGTGCAGGTGCATCCCTGTGTCTCTGTGTGTCCACATTTCCTCCTTTCATAGGGACACCAGTCAGACTGGATTAGGGTCCACCATAATGGCCTCATTTAAACTCAGTCAGGACCTATCTCCAAATACTGTCACACTCTAAGGTAATGGGGGTTAGGGCTTCAACATAGGAATTTGGGGGGACGCAAATCAGCCCATAACAATGAAACAATGGTGAGATAAGCATTAATAGAGGTAAGGAGAATTTTATGTGAGCTCAGATGATGTCTTGGGACCAGGACGACCATCAATTCTCAATATTATTGTACTAGAGTATAAAGCAGATGTCACTGTGGCAATTCATAGGTGGAATTACGTCTATGGTCATGATTATTTGACCGGTATTGTGTTTAAAAAGTTCTAAATCTGAATGTCTTTAAGGTGGGACAAACATTGCCTCTTCTCCACTTTTACAGTACCTGTTTTGTCCTTAGAGGTATTCAAGCTTGCAATCCCTGGCTAAATTCATATGGAAGAAGAGGAACATTCTTTTAACCATCCCATAATTTTCCAAGACCTCCAAACCACAGAGAGTCAGTAAACTACATTATTTTAATCCTAACAATTATTATTTCATCCATTCCTCTTTTTCTCCCCCTCTTCATATAGTTCTTCCCCTAGAACTTATTTCTTAAAAGTCTTTCCTGTTATCTCAAAACTGTGTATTCTCCATTCTCTGCTAATTTAAAATTACACGTGCTTTGTGAATTGACAATAACCAAGACCTACTTCATGTGATACTTTAACATTCAGTTACACTGCCAACTGGCAACCTTTCTTGATATCCTGGTTACAATAGCAGGGAGGTAGAAATGAATCAGCCAATTGGATTCTACTATCAGGTGGTAGGTTACTACTGTTTGTGGTATGAATGACGTTGGTGAGTTTCACTGTAAAGGAAGGGTAAGTAGGCAAGATATGTCCAGATGCCTTGAATACTTCATCATCTTGGTATTGCCTATTTATCTGTAATGGTTTAGGAGTAATATTTTTTAAGCCAAAGCAATGAAAATAAAAATATTTTGTGTACAATGTAAAAAAGGCAAAGAGTTTCAGTAGTAATCATAGAAATGCAAATAAAACAAATGAGTTATTCACAAATGGACTTCTCAGTCTGGTAAAGATGTACAGGTTGGTGATATACTGTATTTGCAAGAATGTGGAAAAATGGGCACTTACTTATACATTATAAATGGGGTGAATATTGTATAATTTCTGGATGCAGCTTGACCCTGGATTATCAAAATTTAAAATTTCACTTCTAGGAATTTCTCAAGTGCACCAAAATATATAAATAAATCATCATAGCATTGGAAATAATTGGAGAATAATGGGAGACCTAAACATCCATCAGTAAAGGATGGATCAAAATCATTACCGTGCATACATGTAATGGAACTCTATGTTGCCATTAAAAAGAATGGGTCATAGCTATATCCACTGTCATGGAAAGATATTGCAAAGCATACTGTTTTATAATTTAATAAAAGCAGTTTTGAAAACAACTATGTAGGACAATTCCATTGTGAGACGCTATGACAATGTTCATATACATGGTATAAGGACAACCACTGGGAAGTAAGACTTGGGGTGATTTTTACTGATTTTTAATGTTTCAGGGGAGTTTTTCTTTAGTTTTTTGTAAAGAAACATTACTTTGTATCATTTTTATAATTAGAAAAAAGTAAATTTAAAAAATCTGGACAAAATTATGCTTCCCAAGGAAAAAGGTGTTTACAAAAAGAGCTCCATTTCACTACCTGACTCTAAACTGTTGGCTTGCTTAAATACCTTAGTGTTATTTATAGGCATAATTCATGTTAGGGAGAATATTATTAAAAGGGTTTACAGTGTACATTGAATTTCTTTTAGTAAGTATGAGGTATTCCAATAGTGGCCAATTAAATTAGGAGTATGCACATATTCATTAGGGGCTGAATTGTTTCTCCACACCCCTCCCCCTCCCACTCCCCCCCCACCCCCATCCCACCCCATTCATATGTCGAAGTCCTAACCCCCAATATCTGAGAATACGATTATATTTGGAGATAGGGTCTTTAGAGAAGCAATTAAACTAAAATAAGGTCATTAGGATAAGCTGATCCAATATGAATGATGTCCTTATAAGAACAGGAAATTTGGACAGGGACAGAGGAAAGGCCATGTGAAGACACAGGGAGAGCCCTCAGAAGTAACCAACCCTGCTGGTGCCTTGATCCGACTTCTAGTCTCTAGAATTGCTAGAAAATTAATCTCTGCTGTTTAAGCCACCCAGTCAGGGGTACTTTTTTATGACAGCCCTAGAAAACTAATACAGTAAGTAAACCTACCTCATCTGTAATTCCTATTGAAAGTCTTGTTTTGTTCTGTAGTATTTTGAAGTCATTTAAACATTTTACATGCATGGTCTTAAGTTTTATTAAGCTGCCCAAATTAGTAAAAAGAAACCAAAAAACAAAGTAGGCACCAACTTCAAAATCATTTAAGGTAGAAACCTAAATATAACACCAAAGAAATGGAATTATACCAGACCAAGCTGGCTGAATTTGGCAAAGACCTTTTTATACACAGGTGTGGAGTCGTTCTGCAATATCAATTAGATAAAAGTATTTGGACTAGAAATATGATTTGAATCAGGGCTATATCTTGTACAACTGAAGAACCTGCTGTTTTGTTCCATTTATTGTTTTTGTGTATATGGCTTTTCATAGGCTTTTCACAGTCCAGAAAAGAAGAAGAACTCGCAGTCCAGAGAGTTTTAACAAATGGGAAGAAGGTGAACTATTTCACTTAAAATATTCTTAAATTAGTGGGTCTTTAAAACTTGCAGTGACAAATGAAGTCCATATAATAATTTTTATTTAGCAGTATGTAAAGATTTTTTTATTTTTAAAAATTATTTATTTATTATTTATTTTTGGCTGTGTTGGGTCTTCGTTGCTGCCCGCTGCCTTTCTCTAGTTTTGGCGAGCGGGGGCTACTCTTCGTTGCGGTGCGTGGGCTACTCTTCGTTGCGGTGCGTGGGCTTCTCATTGAGGTGGTTTCTCTTGTTGTGGAGCATGGGCTCGAGGCTTGTGGGCTTCAGTGGTTGCGGCACGCGGGCTCAGTAGTTGTGGCTCACGGGCTTAGTTGCTCCGCGGCATGTGGGATCTTCCCGGACGAGGGCTACAACCCGTGTCCCCTGCATTGGCAGGCGGATTCTTAACCACTGCACCACCCGGGAAGTCCCAGCAGTATCTAAGGATTTTAGATAAAGCTTTTAAATGTTTGGAATGTAAAAGCATATTTGTAAATGTAGGGTTTAATTTTTCCAAAGGTATGGTAGCTACTTGGTTAAAAAGTATGAAATCCCCTGGAAAAAAAAAGTTACTTTTAGCTAGCATGTGTTGGATCTTGTGTATTTACAGGAAATGTTTCCATTTAAGACCATTGATACATTAATAGTTTCCAGGCACATTTTATGACAGTGCCTAAGTTTGTTCTCTTTTGAACAACTAGGAAAGGATGTTTTTAAAATAAGCACTTAGATTTGCCTGGATCTCATTTATAAAGTAAGGGTCTTAGTTCCAAATGTCTCTGAAATCAAACCATGCCCTGGAGTAGAGAATTCCCCAGAGATGACCAAAGCATCTTCCATTCAATTTCTCTTTATCATCATTCAAACTTCCTAAGTCTCTTGTACCCTTGTGTTTTCTTTCTTGAAATGTAGTGAATGGATTCAGCTCCTGGCTGTCCCTCCACATCTTCCAAATTTGTTCATGGATTGTCTGTGATTTTACTTTCATAGTTCCTTGGAGAAGATGCTAATCATAAATCTTTGATTACAGTACTGTTTTAAAGCTCTGTGTTCATCTTGACACTGGGGTTTGACTGGCATCTTTTAGCAACATGATGAGACCTCTAAGAACTGGTGGAGATTTGATTAGGTGGAGAAAATAGGAATATATTCTCAAGAACAGGTGAAGGGCTGTTCACCTGACTCTGTCTGTCTTCCAGTGTGTAACTAAAGCCCCCTAGTGGCCAGGTAACCCCAACCAGGTGCTGTGTGCCCCCTTTCTGGGGAGAGGATCTTGTGATCCTAGCTCTTCCTCTTTCCAGATCTCTCTGCATTATGAGATAAGACAACTGCGTCCCCCCTACAGCCCAATCCCCTGATTCAGAACTTCTCGGGGAGCCCTGGCCTGTAGCCCTGCAGGCTTCCCAAGGAAAAGAGAGGCCAGAAAGTTCTCCAGCTGCAAAGAAGGCCTTTAACTAAGCTCTTTAAAGTGGTAAGGGATATTGCTACTGTCAGTGCAGACTGAAAAACTCATTAAGGCGTTGAGAGCTGCGACCTTGGGTTCCCCGAGGTAGCTTCCTGGCTTTAGATGTCTTACCCTGCCTGCATAACTTCAGAAGGAGGAATGCAGTCCAGATTTCCCATAGACGTTCTCATAGGAACATTGAGGTAGCACGAAAACGTAGTCCATACAGTTGCACTCACAAGACTTGGGTACTTGCCCGAGTAAAATCAAATGACCCCTCAACTGTGCCTACAGTGTAGACCCTGAGGAATCCCCTCCCCCTCAGGAATCCACTCCACTATGGCCATACGGCCCCACTGGGCAGAGGTCCACTTATAAACATGCATGTAAACATGGACCACATCTTCTCTGTGCCCTCAGTGATGAGTAGGCTGTCTGGAACACAATAGGGGCACACTCAGTCTTTGGAATAAGTGAAAGTAATTGAGTCAAGTCAATGTAACTGAGGAGACCTCTAAGTTGCAAAAGATGCACTTTACCAAGTGCATCTTTTTAGTTCAGATGCTTCTTGCTGTGTGAGAACAGTGTGCAGAGCAGAGGGGTCTCAGAGTGAATTAATTCCCGTTCCCGATGAAGAGTCTACAGTCAAGAGGAAACCACACGCCCCGCTTGACCCCATAGCACCCTCTAACCCCTGCCCTAAATTTCTTCTCCCTATCCACCTTCTTAGCGCCCTTTCCCCACTTCCGACTCCCCCTTCAGCCCTCTCACTGTGTCACTGTGTCGTGAACTCAGTAGTCACTTTTCCGTCCTCCCAGCCTTAATCTCACCCCTAAGAGCCTTTCCACGTGTGACCACTTCCTCATTTCCACTTTCTGCTCCTGGTTTTCTTTTATCTTCTGACTGTTCTATTTTCAGTCTCCTTTGCCAGTTCTCCCATATCCTTTCAGATCTAAATGTTGGCTTTTCTTAGACCTCTATAGCTTTGAATCTCTTTCCTCATATCACTTTTCTGGTTATTTTAATCCTGAATGTACATCAGGGAAACATCTGTGGAGTTTGGGGGTTTAGGGAGGTTTCTTTTAGCTCTATTCAGACCCCAGATATTCTGATTTACTGGGCCTCTGGTGTGTGTATTTTGAGAAAAGAAAATTCCACAGGGGATTCCTAATAACACCTCTTGTTAAGAACCGTGGCTCTGTTTCTTTGTGTGTATCTTTCTCCCTCTCTCCAGGTGATTTCATCTTCTCCTGTGGCTTCTATATGCTGATGGCTTTCAAATCAGAATCTCAATCCTAGAGCTTGCCTTTGAGTCCAGATCACTGTATATAGCAGTTCGTTCATTCTTGGGTGGCTCAGAGGCTTCTCATAAAACTTGTCCTTAATGGAAATCATAATTTGTTTCTCCAAATATGCTCTTCCTCCTGTCTTTTCCATTTCAGTAAGTGACATTGTCATTTGTACAATCCAGAAAACTGGACATTCTCCTTGATTCCTTCTTCTCATCCCCCAGACCCAGGGAAGCACGAAGGCATGTCAAGCCTACCTCCTAAATATGCAATCACTGATAAGCAAACATTTACTACACAAAAAGGCAATTTCAAATGATTCAACCCAATACTAATATTCACTTTTCTCTATTTCAGTGACAGTGTCTTTGTCCAAGTGCTGTTTCTTAAATGGCTCAAATATCTTTCTTACTGTTCTCTATCTGCTCACGTCCCCTCTTTTCCATGATTTACACTGTCTCCAAAGTGATTTTTTTAAAAATGCAGACCTAATTACCTCATACCTTCATTTGTAGTCCTCAATAAGATCTTTTTTTTTTTTTATTGTTTATTTTTGCTGTGTTGGGTCTTCGTTTCTGTGCGAGGGCTTTCTCTAGTTGTGGCAAGTGGGGGCCACTCTTCATCGCGGTGCACGGGCCTCTCACTATCGCGGCCTCTCTTGCTGCGGAGCACAGGCTCCAGACGCGCAGGCTCAGTAGTTGTGGCACATGGGCCTAGCTGCTCTGCGGCATGTGGGATCCTCCCAGACCAGGGCTTGAACCCGTGTCCCCTGCATTAGCAGGCAGATTCTCAACCACTGCGCCACCAGGGAAGCCCCTCAATAAGATCTTAGTGCACTTGAAATAGTTAAATGGCTAAAATTATTAAATGGCTTAGATGAAACTGTATCATCTGGTCTTTTTTCTTCTGCACCTCATTCTAAGCAACTTTTTTCTTTCCACTTTTTTTCCTATGGTCCCATCTCACTGGACTTCATCAGGTACCTTCTGGTTTAGGAACTTTGTGCAAGTAATTTCCTTGGCCTGTTGTGTGTTTGGGTAGCTCGTGCGAACTCCTTTCTCAGCCTAGACATCACTTTTGCTGAGGAGCTGTGCCTGTTGCTCCCACCAGGTTAAGGGCCCTTATTATGTAGCCTGAATCTCTCAATTAATAGTGCTAATCACCATCGTTATTTATTCTGTAACATGTTGTGCAGTTATTTATCCAAAACTGTCTCTCTGCTAGACTGAGGCTCCATGAAAGCAGGGACTACGTTCATCTCATTTTCTGCAGTTATTCTCAACTTTTAACAGGGTGTCTTAAATTTGGTTACATCTCAATGTATATGCATTGGATGCATGAATAAGATGCATAAGACACAAGTGTCAAAAATGAATATGAGAAAGTAGTTTAGAAGTGTCATAGTAGAGGCATGAACAAAGTACGGTGGGTGTTGGGAGCGAGCTAAAGAGAGAGAGAGAGAGAGAGAGAGAGAGAGATTATCCTGGGCTTTTCATGGAAAATTTCACACGGAAAGTGATATTTATCTTGGCCATTCACAGATGGTGAGGTTTTCAGGGAGAGGGAATAGCATTGTGGTCAGAGGGGAAAACAGAAACAAAGACATAAAGGTAGAAAAAGATAGAGTAAACTTAAAGAACAACAAGTGATGCAAATGAAGATAAAGTATGTGCTGGGCAGGTAGTAGGTGAGAAGGTTGAGAAGTTGATAGGAGAGAGGGGCAAATGGAGGACCCAAGGAGTTTAGACTCAATTTTTAGCCATGATCCGAGAACAGTGTTCTGAGAGAACGGAGCTGCTTTTATACCCAGTGGGAGCTTTGGGCACCCAATGTCAGTTAGGGAGATTGCAGTGGACTTGCGAGAGATAGATAATGAGAGCCAGAATTCAGGTGTCACAGTAGGAGGGAAAGGAAAGATGGACTCGAGGCTAAGATTACAGAAGTAGCCTTACTAGGAGTTTGATGACTGGTTCCACCCAATGGCCACAGAAAGAGACCGGGTGAGATGAGCCCCAGGTCTGAATGCTAGAAGGAAGGCCAACAAAATTATAAATTGGTCAGTAATTTCAGAGTAGCCATTAGTTAGAATTTAAGGGGGAACTCGTGATTGCATCAAGTTTCTATCCTGAAAAAGCTGTAAGAGTTCATTCAGTAGACAAATGCGGTCACCAAGATTCCCTGCTTTTTTTTTTTATCCTGTGTCCACTCTGCCGGAATATTCCTACTTGTGAGTAGTTTTTGAGGTGGTGTAACCTGATTTTTAGACTGGTGATTAAAAAATATGTATTTTTTTGCATTAAAAAATCTTCTCTTTCCCCAGAAAGTTGTTATGGTTCAATCCACTTCACAGGTATGCGGGAAGCTTGCAAACGACAATTTCACATCTACTGTGTAAACTAGTGACTCAGTAATGTTGCTTTAGAAGCAGATATGTGTGGTTTTGCTTCACTTGAGGAATTCAGTAAAGAACACACTTCATGTCAGCAGAAACCCTCGTAAATCTGCACAGAAAAAGACATGAGTAAAACCTCCGTTTTACAATCACATGGCCACATGGAATGTTTCTTTTTTTCTTTTTTTTTAATGGAGAAGCTCTACATTTTTCTTTCATATCTCAGAAAGGGCTTATTCATGCCAATGAGCTGATTTTGAGGAGGGACACCGTTGTCATCTTTTTCTTGAGTTTCCTTTTCAAGATTAAAAAATGATTGAAGGAGAAAGAAAAATTCTAGGGGTTGTTACTTTGCTTTGTACGTAATAGGTATGCATTTTCCCTCTAGAGCGGTACTCCAGGGGAAGCTTGCCAGAAAAAACAAACAAGGCCGCAAGGCACTACACAGTTTCTCCTGCACAACGGCTGAGCTTCTGTATCTGGCCTATGTATATAAACTATGCGTCCTGGGATAGAAAGTCTTCCAGAAGCACGCAAACATGGACACTAGAAGTAGGGAAGAGAGGTCATTTTTTTTTTTTTAAGTTGTAAAGAACATTTAGACCCTTACTATTTCACGTTGGACATTAAGCTCTAACATTCTAAGCTTTACAATTTTTTCCATAAATAGCATCTTCTGACAGTGCAGGTTTTGGCACACAGAAATCAGGATTAGTGAGATTAAGTGAAAGGAGATAAATATTAAGGGAGAGTCCTCACATGGAAGGGTTTCTGCAGGAACCACCTGCCCAGCTTGTTGGCAAAATGGACCCAGCGGCCTGGCAGAATCTCTACTTGAATATTTTGGTTAAATTGATGACCTTTTGTGGCTTTTGTGGCATGGAAAAAACATATAATTTTTTTTTTTTTTTTCCCGGAATGGAGTGCTATACATTCCTCTGAAGAGTCCTTGGCGTTCTGTTGTCTCCCAACCTTATTAGTGAGCTTGGGGGGAGATCCTTGGACACGTGTGAGGTTTAGGGGCAGCTTTAGGACTTTAAATGTTCATTTTCTGTATGCCACTTTACAAAATTTCCTGGAAATTGATGTATTGTTTATCTTAATTTATACTGAAATGGAAAGCAGTTCATGCTGTCACAAGGACATTTACTTAGTATTATTCTTTTAAAATGTGTTTTTGCTTCATTTCTGCCCTAAATGAAACCATTCTCTGTGTGTGTCTGTGTGTGTGTATGTACACACATGCACGTGCTCTAACCTCTGAAATTTGTCTTCTTTTGTTTGACATTAGAAGACTTTGGAGGCTATTCGTCATGCCTCGTGATCAGTGCACAGGGACCGAGCGCCCCAGAGTACACGGGTCTGGGAGTGGAGGTTGCCAGCCTTGGGTTAATAGCAGCCTGAGTGCTCTCCGTGGCCAGGTATTTTAATGTTTCCTTTGGTGAGTAGGAGTAGAAAACATTGCCCTTTTAATTTATAGATGACACTTTCTTGGAAGGAACAACTGAAAGTACACATCTGAGATCAGAATTAGACTTCAGAATAACTTTGATAGAAACTGAGGAATTAGCAGAGCACAGCTTTGTTCTATGGCAAATACCTTCCCTGGTTCACAGAGCATCCTCCTGTCTCCTGCTTTAACTCAGACCCACCTGCTCCCCGGAACTCCTCCTGCTGGGGGCTCCCCGTGCAGGCTGCTTGCCCAGGTCCCGCTCAAGCCCCACTCCTCCTTCCACACTCACTGAAAGCCTGGTCCTCTGCGGTCATCTGGTTCTGCTGACTTCCATCTCCTGGGCACTTTCCTCTCACCTTCCACTGACATTCCCTGATGGTTTGGGGCATGTTCCTTCTTCATTTTTCCAACACACATTTGTTCTTCTCCCCTATCATGATGGAGAAGATGTTCCCCCTTCCACCCAAGGTCAACCTCTACTTGTGGGTTCTCAGTTCCCTACCTCTGGTCTCTTTACACCCTCTGATTTTATTACTTAACAGCTCTTGGAATTTTTTTTCGTATCTCCAGCTTCACTGCCTCTGTCTGAATTTAAGCCACTACAATCTCACAATCTCTCTGCTCCCCTAATTCATTTCTCTGCACATAGTACTGCCTTTTCCAGACCATCCTTCCATGAAGCCAGAGTGATTTTTCCAAAATGTTAAGCCTGAGTATTTCACATAACCCCTTCCTTTCCTAGCACCCTGGGTCTCCCTTGGCCGTTAGAATAAGGTCCATACTCCCCAGTATGGCATTCAGGGCTCTGGTCTTTGCTTAGCTCTGGAAGGAGATAGCAAATCACCTCTCAGCAAATTAAATAGTAACATGGATTCATAAAGTCTCCTATGTTAAAATATTTTTTAAAGAGATGATTTCCATTATATACATAGCCTGACTTTCAAGGATCGAGGGAGAACTTTGGAGCTTACAGAACTTCGTCTTTTTTTTATAGGCATCCTTATCAAGAAGACTGTCTCTGACATTTGCAGAATCTCTAAAGACTATATACCTTTTTCTTTTAGTTGCTTATGATGCATGTTTTGGACAATTTCTTTTGTACAGAAGATGTGATTCATAGGACAGATTGGTAATTTAAAAACCATGAGTTCTAATTTTAGGAAGTTGCCTGTGCAAGGCATGTGTGCAATCTTTGCCTATTTCCTAAGGTAAGATGGTGACAAAACTACTATTATCACCTCCATGGGTGTTTGTGAAGCATGACTAATAAAAATAACAGGCTATGTTATAGGATATTAAGATGCCTAGCAAATAATGATCTTTTTCGTTAACAATGCATGAAGACTTACGAGTCTTTTGGAATTGTTTTTAATCCCTGAGTTTCGTCCTTCTGTAACTTAAGCAAGAATAATCGTATATAAGGTGGTGATATTCCCTCCTTCTCAGTGTATGTCATGTATATTCGATGCCAAAATAAAACCATGAAATTCAGAAAATCAGCTAAAAGTTAGCATTTATGAGTGTCAGTTTGCTTTCACAACTCCTTCCAAACCTCAACGAATTAATTTATACACATCTCAAAGGAAGATGACGATTATCTGTTTTAAAGGTGGGAAGAAGCTGAAGCTAGCTGTTAAAAGCCTTGCCCAAGGCCACAGAGGAGGGGCAGGTTTTGTGCCCAGCCGCAACCTGGGCAGACACTCCTGCAACTCCAGTGGCCCCATGCTGGCTCCCGGGTAGGACCTCTGCTTCTCTCTGCAACAGCCTTGAGGGTTGATTGAACGGAGCTTTGACATTTGACCTTCAATGGCTTTAAAGCTGAAACTAACGTGTTTTGTGATTCATATTGATGTCATAGGTCCCCCCACCCAAAACTCAGTTCATGGAAACTTATTTTTTAAGGATGATTTTTAGAGAGAACAAAAGAGGCCTGGTGGAATAAGCAAAAACATGATATACCAGGAAGCGCTTCAGCTCCAGCGGGTGAGTGAGCAGTAACTGCTGGCCTGTGTGGCTTCCGGTGAGGACATTTAAGCATTTAGTGTTAAATGTTAATTGTGAGTGCACTTGCCCTACCTAGTTCAATGTGATGAATTGTCAACTTCTAGAGGACAGAGATGATGGTGTCATTCCTTTGTACCTGCAAACTGAGCGTGACAGGCTAGACAGGTTGTTCCAAGTGCTCTTTGAAAAAGGACTGTCAGAGGTCTTAGGTTGCCTGCATTCCTCAATTTACATAACAGATATATTCCCCTCAAGTTTGTGTAAATGGAGTCCTATTTTTACAGAGCCAGGAAATCTTGCCTTTTAAAGGATCCTTGTTTTGAGTCCATTTGAAAGTGAACTAAACTATTGTGCTAGAGACGATTGCTTCTGAATTAATCTATTGTGCAGATTTGGCTTTTCAAATGAGTGGATTTTTAAAAGCAGTGCCTTTCTGTGAACTTGTCACAAAATGCGGCAGTGATACTGCTACAAGTGGAAGGTAGTAGGGCCCCTGGAAGGACAAGACCTTTAGAGGCAGATGTCTCTGAATTGCAATATAAATTCTGTCAATTAATACTGAGTGACCACAGGCAAGTTTTCTTTGGTTAGTTTTACAAAGAATAGAATAACTTTATACTGAGAATTTTAATTTAACCAAGTATCATGGACAACATTAGGGCAGTTCTGAGGCAGTTTATCATATAAATCTCTCTCATGCTTTTAATATTTGCATGATATCCATTGCATATGTTTAGCACAGTTCATTTTTCTAGTATTGGATACATTACAAAAAATACTTGAAAAAAAGAACATTTTCACAACATGTGTTTATGCATTTCTATTATGTATGTAGGTCAGATCCTGAAAGTGGGATGACTAGGGGTGTGTACTTTTTAAAATATATATATATTTATTTAGTTGCACCAGGTCTTAGTTGCAGCATGCATGTGGGATCTAGTTACCTGACCAGGGATTGAACCCCAGCCCCCTGCATTGGCTGCATGGAGTCTTTCTTATCCACTGCGCCACCAGGGAAGTCCCTAGGGGTGTGTATTTTAAATCTCACGGATCCTGAAATTGTTCTCTAAAAAGCTGCAGCACTTTGTATTCTCGTGAACGCTGCGTCAGAGTGCTCACACCCTGACACCATCGCCTATACTGGGTATTGCCATACAGTCTTATTTATCTAAACTGTCGCATGAAAAAAGTATCTCAATGTTGTGGGGTTTTATTTTGTATTTAATTGTGAATGAGCCGAATAAGCAGATTTTACACGTGTGTTAGGCCAACAATTTTGTTTCTGGATGATTGGAAAGGAATTTATTTATAATAAGACATGCAACTTAATCCAACTCTGGGACTAAGAACTTCCTTGATATTCTCCTTTGTTATAATGGAGATACCGATTTGCAGGATAACCTGACTTATCCAACACAGTGGAGAAAAAAAAGTGAAAAGGTGTAAGCAATTCCTGTATTGTCTCCAACTTTATTAAGACTCGATATTAAATCAAGCATTGTTGGTTCTGGGAACTGGAATTAGTGGATATGCTTTTAAACAAAGCTTAGGAAAGAACTTAGTTTCAAGGAAAATGAGACGAAGGTTTTAGAAAAAGAATGATTAGTATTTAAGGGAAAATAATTTTATAGCCCTGAGGTTTTACTTTCAGCTGGGGAATCATTTGTTGCCGTAACAATTTGATTTTTTTTTTTTTTTTTTTTTGCGGTATGCGGGCCTCTCACTGTTGTGGCCTCTCCTGCTGCGGAGCACAGGCTCCGGACGCGCAGGCCCAGCGGCCATGGCTCACGGGCCCAGCCGCTCCGCGGCATGTGGGATCTTCCCGGACCGGGGCACGAACCCGTGTCCCCTGCATCGGCAGGCGGACTCTCAACCACTGCGCCACCAGGGAAGCCCCAATTTGATTTTTATTGTTGATAGTAGTTATAGGCTTAATCACTATAATTCATGGTTGAACAGCCTACTGAAATCTGGCCTGTATCATTTTGAAGAGGGTGACCCTTTAAATGTGTTACTATTAAAAAAAAAAAATCATGTCTGTGTGAATATTAAGTCTGATAACAAGCCTGTCTTTAAGGCTTTCACTGTAATTCCCTCTCCCTTTCTCTCCTCTTTCCTCCCCCATCCCCCTTCTGTCCTCCCCCCATCCCCTGCCCCAATCAGTCAATTCTGCTTCTTCCTTATCATTGTAAGAAGCATTTTTTCAGGTCTTACCTTACCTTATACTAATCAAAAAGGAGAAGAGAGAAAAAGGACCAGAACAGAAAAGCAACCACTTTTTAACCTACAGGAGGATACAAAAAAAGGATTGCAATTTTTAAAAAAATTTAACTCTTTTTGCTGTTAGGTCCTTATGACGGCAGCGCAGTTTCTCAAATATATACTACTATTTGGAAAACCCTGTGAAAGTGGGATTAAACAGAAATACCAACAGGGATAGAGCTTATGTCTTTTGGAAGAACCATTACATTGTTACCAAGGAATCACAGGTAGTGTATTTCTTTTAACTAAGGGTTTATAGTACTCTAATTAGTATCTCAAATCCAGTTTTGAAGAAAGGTCTAGTTAAAGCTCACCTTCCTAATCAGAATAAGAATCTTTAGTACTTAAAAAAAAGACTATGGGGCTTACCTGGTGGCGCAGTGGTTGAGAGTCCGCCTGCCGATGCAGGGGACGCGGGCTCGTGCCCCGGTCTGGGAGGATCCCACATGCCACGGAGCGGCTGGGTCCGTGAGCCATGGCCACTGAGCCTGTGCGTCCGGAGCCTGTGCTCCGCAACGGGAGAGGCCACAACAGTGAGAGGCCCGCGTACCGCAAAAAACAAAAAAACCCCTATGAAACCAGCCCTATCCTATCACTTTGGTCATTTTGATGAGAGTAATGTGATGGGGATGGGATGATGATAGAGACAGATGTGGGACAGTGGAAAAGGACAAAGGGCCAGCAAGGAGGGCAAAATCAGGTGTGCCGTGGTGGGAGTGGTCTGGCCATAAAAATGGTCGTGGCCAAGAAGACTTATAAGAGCAGGAAGAGCTAATTGTTAACTGTATGTTGTTTGCATGTCTGCAATTCATATCTTCTTCGTTTCATCAAAACTTCAGTCAAATCTGCCTATACATACACAGGGTTGTGTGAATATTTTTTAAGTTATTCTTTTGTTGGAAAGTCAAGAAAGGGTCTGAGCTGACTGGGTTGATGTGTTACATAGGAGAGACAGCATACAGATGCCATCTAAATGATTCATAGACTGAATTAATAATTGGAAGTAGGAGCTAGAATTCAGAGACTACCTCGAGAACGTAACCCTTGAGCCTCTCTGACCAGTCCTGTCTCTCAACACTCCACTTCCTGCAACACCCTGGGATTTGTAAAAATCTTCGGGTGAGGGTGGGAAGGAGGAACAAGGAATTTTCTAAAAAACCAGGATGACAGATTCAGGCTGATCTTATCTAGATTTTAAAAGTTTTATCTGTGAGTAGGCAGGTATCCAGATTCCACCTTGCAGTTGAGGAGAGGTGTTGCTCATAAAATAGCGAGCTACCTGCCCAGGTTCTGGCCCCGAGAGCAGATAGAACTTTGGGGGATACATTAGCGTTGGAGATATTGCATCAAGATTTAAAATGCATGTATCTGTTGAGTGTATGATCAGTTAAGTGAGCAGAAAACATATGTATAAGGACATTCGTTGGAATATTTTCATAATAGACAAAATTGGAAACAACTCTGTTTGGCAGATGGACTGATAGTCTATGCTGACAATCCAAAGGAATCCACAAAAGCAAATTCTACTAGAATTCCTAAGTGAGTTTGGCAAGATTGAACAAGGTTAATATACAAAAGTTTATTGCTACTATATAGAAATACAATAGACAATTGGAAATAAAATTTTTTTTAAATGAGTATCATTTAAAATAGCACCAGAGGGCTTCCCTGGTGGCGCAGTGGTTGAGAGTCCGCCTGCCGATGCAGGGAACACGGGTTCGTGCCCCGGTCCGGGAAGATCCCACATGCCGTGGAGCGGCTGGGCCCGTGAGCCATGGCCGCTGGGCCTGCGCGTCCGGAGCCTGTGCTCCGCAACGGGAGAGGCCACAGCAGTGAGAGGCCCGCGTACCGCAAAAAAAAAAAAAAAAAAAAAAAAAAAGCACCAGAAACATGAAATATTTAAGGATAAATCCAACAAAATATGTGGAGGATATGTATGCTGAAAGCCCCCCAAACACTATGAAAGGTGATCTAAATAAATGTAGAGAGATATGTCATGTTCATGAATTGAAAAACAGTATTATGAAGATGTCAATTGTCCCCAAGTTGACCTATAGATTCAATGCATACTTACCCTAAGGAATATATTCCTGTTGTTAATAAATACAATAGATTCATTCCACTTTTGCTGCTACCACCCAAGGCCTTTGGACCTTGGTCTGGTCCTGGGGAGTTCTCCCCTTTAGGAAGCATGCAAACTGCTGCTCCATTGATGCCTTAGGTGCAGAGCTGGCTGCTACCTGGGGGATGTGCCAGGGCATTCATGTGAATGGATTCACATGGGCATATGTATCTCCAGGAGCTTTACTTCCAAACAGGAGGAACATTTTTTAGATAGCCCTCTAATAACTAGTGTGCTATTTGTCCTCAGATCTAGTTCCCTTCTTGTCTTCCTCTTATGCTTAGAGTTCCTTCGGGGCTCCTTCTTTTATCTAGAGCGCAAGTAGCACGTTCATTTCTCCCCGCTCCATTGCACTTGCGTGTGTGCTAGACATTCTCCTAGGTTTGTATCAGGTTTCCTTGTGGGCGTCTCCCTAACTGTTCTAGCTGCTGTTATCTCTGGCCTCTGGCCGATCCACTTCTCACAATTCTCTGTGTCTCTAAGCTGTTACTGTATGTCCCGGCTTCTCCCTCTGCCTGTCTTTCAGCCTCTCACTGGCCCCCCTCTTTCCCGCACTGTGTAAAATTTTTCTCTCCCATTTGGACTCTAGATGTCATACAGAGGTCTGGGGGTCAATCCTTCCTCAAACTCCTTGAGGCCAAAATATTTGAAATGATTCTATATCTGGCAACAAATATCTGTGCAAATATTGCTTATGAATATAAACTGTCAAGTGTGAGGATTATAAAAGAGAATGTCATTTGGATTAACCTTGCCGTATCATTTTTATACATACATAGCAATAGGCAGTGTAGTATAATGGCTGGGAGCGAACACTCTGGGTCCAGATTACTTGGATTTGAATCTCTGTTGTGCCACTTTTCAGCTATAGGATCTTGGGTGAGTTACTTAACTTCTGTGCTTTGATGTTCATATCTATAAAATAGGGATTTTAATGGTATCTATCTCATGGGGTTGCTGTGAGGCTTAAATTGGTTGTATTAAAATCATTTGGGGGGGGGGGCTTCCTGGTGGCGCAGTGGTTAAGAATCCGCCTGCCAGTGCAGGGGACACGGGTTCGAGCCCTGGTCCGGGAAGATCCCACATGCCGCAGAGCAACTAAGCCTGTGCGCCACAACTACTGAGCCTGTGTGCTGCAACTACTGAAGCCCGCGTGCCTATAGCCGGTGCTCCGCAACAAGAGAAGTCACTGCAATGAGAAGCCTGTGCACCGCAGCGAACGGTAGCCCCCGCTCGATGCAATTAGAGAAAGCCCGTGCGCAGCAACGAAGATCCAGTGCAGCTAAAAATAAAAATAAATAAATAAAAAATCATTTGGGGGAGTGCCTGGCACACCGTAAGTGCTACATAAATGCTAGCTATTATCATTGTGGGATAATTTCTGGATAACCTCTGGAGGCCACGAAGATGATGACAGAAATAAGCATTAACTACAAATGACAAACATAAGTTGGGGAATGAACCAGTTCTTAAAGGAAAAGCATTCTCTGTGATCTGAACAGAGACTAGCAGTCAGGGCAGAGGGCCCAGCATCCTGAGAAGGTAGTGGCGTTTTCTTAAAGGATGAGACACTTTAGGCAGCTACCCCAGACACAGCTGTTTCTTGGACAGCTTTTACCTCTGTGAGGACTGAAGGATAAGAGACCAGGAAGCTGCTTGTCCTGTCCAATTTCATGTGTATGAGTATGAGTGTGTATGTGTGCAGAGGGGGATGGGGACGGAGGGTCTTCCTTCCCCAACGCTTCGTGAGCTAAGCAGAGGTTCTATCAATAACTGCATCATTGAGACTTCACTGGTGGCACAGTGGTTAAGAATCTGCCTGCCTATGCAGGGGACACGGGTTCGAGCCCTGGTTGGGGAAGATCCCACTTGACGCGGAGCAACTAAGCCAGTGTGCCACAACTAATGAAGCCCGCGTGCCACGAGCCCGTGCTCTGCAGCAAGAGAAGCCACCACAATGAGAAGCCCACGCACCGCAACGAAGAGTAGCCCCTGCTTGCCGCAACTAGAGAAAGCACGTGCGCAGCCACGAAGTCCAAATGCAGCCAAAAAAAATAGACAAAAACAAAACACTGCATCATTTAAAACGATGCTTCCACTAACTAGGGGGCCTGCCTTAGTTCTTGTTTGGTTCTCACCTTTACCTGGGAGAAACTCATCAGCTGGGGAGAAGTTACCAAACCTCATTTTGGTTTTTTGCAATGTAAATTCAAGACCCTGAGAATCCTGTTTACCTTTCCTGTTTTGCTCTGTTCTACCTGGACAGTGACTCGCACACAAATTTGTTATCACATCATTTCCGCAGAGAACAGAGGCAGCAAAAGGAGATTCAAGGGTACACACATTACAGGGAACGGGCTCTTTCCGCAAATGCACGACTGGTAGAGGACATTTTCTAATTTGATTATATATTTCCAGCATGTATCCATTAAAGGCAGTGCAGTATGTTTACATGAGCTCTGTTTTCTTACAGTAGTGCTTTTTTTTTTTTTTTTTTTTTTTGCGGTACGCGGGCCCCTCACTGTTGTGGCCTCTCCCGTTGCGGAGCACAGGCTCCGGACGCGCAGGCTCAGCGGCCATGGCTCACGGGCCCAGCCACTCCGCGGCATGTGGGATCTTCCCGGACTGGGGCACGAACCCGCGTCCCCTGCATCGTCAGGTGGACTCTAAACCACTGCGCCACCAGGGAAGCCCACAGTAGTGCTTTTTGAATATTTTCCCTCTGGCCTGAGGATTCCTGTGCATACCCTCCAACCAAACAAAAAAACAAAACAAAAAACTCAAGCAGAGGGCAGCCAACTGGAGGAACGAGGTTGAATCAGCAAAATATTGTGCCCAGGAGGGATTTAGCTACAGATAAAATAGAAATAAGGCCAGAGGGGCTAGTCAGAGAGTGGCCCTCGAGCTACCTAGGAGGGCAAGGACGTCATTGTGGAAAGAGTCCCTAGCTCCTTGATTGGAAGAGGGTTCAGGATATTGATTTATTTTTTTTAGGCAAAATTTTGAAAAGTGATATTTTTAAAAATTCAATTTATCATAACCTTAAAAAGCATAAAGTACTTAGGAATAAACTTCTCAAAAGGCATGGAAGTCCCCTACCCTGAAAACTACAAACCACTGCTGAAAACAATTAATGAAGACCTAAATAAATGGAGAAAATATATATGTTCATGGGTCAGAAATCCAATGTTGTTCAGCTGTCAATTCTCCCCAGATTGGTCTATAGAGTCAATGTAAGTCCAATAAAAATTCCAACTGAAATTTTTGGGGTTAAAAAATTGACAAGGTGAGTCTAACATTTATATTAAAAAACCAAAGGTCCTTGAATAGCCAAAATGATCTTGAAGAGGAAGTATTTCATATACTTTAGATATTGATGACAAATGCTATTGTTTAGTTTAATGATTTTAAGGTTCCTTTGGGGAAAATGTTAAAATACTAACTGATATGCCTAAGGGGGTTATTTTTGGTTTTCACCTTCTGTATGTATTTTACTGGTGGTTAATACTGAAAAGTAACGCAGTTATGACTGCATTTGGGTCTTGGTTGGCTGACTTCTTAATTCGAAAGCTAGATAGGGTTGAGGTGGAGGTAGGCGCCAACAAGACAGATGATTTCCCTGCATGCTTCTGTTAGTTTCTAAGCGTATAGGCAAAAATTTAGCTCTAGCATACACAACTCTCTAAATTTACTAACAAAATCCCTGTGTAAATCTTAAAAGGTGGTTTATATTTATAACTGCTTCCTAACGTCTTCCCTCCTTCGGTTCTCTCTTTAGACATGCTAACCATAGGGTTTAGAAAACTGGGGCTGTTTAGAGAACGTTAGAGAATACTGGATTAAGGCCAGGATGTGTTAAACTTCTAAATGTAAATATCTACTAACATCCCATGGTGAGTGGGAGTGCAGCTAGCATTTATATTTACCATTGGTTTTCATAAATTCACATTAGCTGGGCTGCAAAGTTAATCTGGATACAAAACTTGAATGGAACTCCTTTACTATGTAAAGTCTGTGAGTGGATGTGAATGGTGATGACAGCAGCTAGAATAACAAAATTGAGGAGAGGAAAAAGGATAGCACAGCTCTCATCCTGAGCTCAATTGTTGCTAATTGGAGGACCAGTCTCAATATCCAGGCAGCTTGTTTTGGGCTCAAATGGCAGACAGATGCTCTAAAGCCCTTGGGCTCAGGTATCTTATAATTGTGGATCCAGCCAAGGACAAATTTGATTTGTAGCCACATTTTGACCTCTCTATAGTGCAAAGTGCTGGGACTTGTTCCCACTTTGCCCCTCCCTTTCAGATTGTTTCCATCACAGTTCCCCACTCCCAACTGCTTGTCAATTTCCAGAACTACGTCCATATTTTACTAACAGTCCTCGAGAGATTGAATTCCAGAAAGAATGATGGGAAAGAAATGAGACCAGAGGAGAAGGCAGGGCAGACTCATTGTAAAGGTCACTATGAAACTGACCCACTGGCTATTTGGGGGCAGAAAACACACAACATTCACTTGGGAGGTATTACACTTCTTGGAAGACCATGTCTGCCTCTCTAGTGCACATTTTATATAGGTAAAACCGAATTTAAAGAAGAGTGAAGGCAA
The DNA here is from genome assembly GCF_937001465.1 of Orcinus orca. NCBI lineage: Eukaryota > Metazoa > Chordata > Mammalia > Artiodactyla > Delphinidae > Orcinus > Orcinus orca. The sequence continues at coordinate 154,881,701 of NC_064560.1, read as the reverse complement.
GTTTGAAGGGAAAGAATGTCATGAGAGCAAGACAATTTATGCTCGGTGTATAAGGGGGTTGTGTTTGGTGACAGTTGAGAAGTTTCATAAACTAAATCGTGTATCATGAGTTTCAAATTTTCAGTGACCAGATGTCACAATTACCTCTCATAAAATTATGAGGACCCTGTAAATGCTGTCACCAATAGGTGTGCCCTTGGGTATTTACCTTAAAAACAGCTCATATTGATGATTAGGCTTATGGGTAGGCACCCTGAGAAGCTGTCTATCCTGATTAGGACACAGCCTTCGCATTAGAGCTCCCTCACCACACACGCTAATGCACTTTGCATACAAACAGTAAAAAACATCCGGGCACTAATTAAAACTTCTGCAGATTTCTTTATTCAGGTTAGAACTAAATAGCCCCAGGCATCTGCCCTTTCTCTTTAAAACACTGAAGTTGGCCATTACAAGGAAAAAGAAATATTTGTGAAAGAAATTTCTAAGAAAGAAATATTTGTGAAATTGTAAGAGATAACATGCATCTTTCCTTATACATCATACTGATCTTACCCCCTCTAGGTACGTGCTGTTGAGGAGTCACTACTTGTGGCCACTGAGCTCTCAAAATATGGCTAGTCCAAACTGAAATGTGCTGTAATTAGAAAATGCACACTAGACTTTAAAGATTTAGTGTAAAAAAAAGTAAGCTATCTTCTGAATAATTTTTATATTGTTACATGTTAAATAGTTTGGATACATTGGGTTAAATACAATGCTAATTTTTTTAACCTTTTTTAACAGTGGCTACTAGAATTTTAAAAGCACATATGTGGCTCGCATTGTATTTCCATGGATAGCACTGTTCTAGGTTTTTAACATAAGAAACTTGTAAAAAGAAAGTGATCAACAGGCAAGATACTGATTCAAGATATTTCTCTTATCTAAACAGTTAATATTTATTCAAAACCAACTATGTGACCAACACTCTGCTAAATGTGAAGGAGCTTACGATTTCAGCAGGAAGAACACTAAAATGCACTAGTGTCTAGTCACTTCTTAGCTGGAGATTGGAAATGAAGGGTATTATACCTACAGTATTTTCACATGTACAATCATCCACGATGCATCAGATGAGCCAGGGAAAAGTTACACGAAGAGACAAAACCATGGGATCTCAGAATCTGGAGCAAGTTCAAACCTTGGTGGTAACAGATTCCAAAGCTTTCATTTTAAAAAGGCTTGGTTGAGGGGTGGGATAGGGGCTGCTGCGAAGCCTTCTCTGTCTAGGAAGAGTGACTTGCCCAAGGCTACACAGAATCTATTTTTGGTCTCTGCAGACCAGTCAGAAAAAAGCATCCTTCTGGGCAGACCAATCAGAAAACGGCCCCTCCTCTTTAGGTGAACCCTGGGCTTGGTGAGAAAAGTAGGGGCTTGGTTTCTGCTTGGCCAAACACCTCTGTATACAAATACAGGCAGAGGCCCTGAGAAAGGTCACTTTCCTCTGATCCTCTCATCTTAGGATAGTTCCAGCTTTTCAAAGTTTTACTTTTTCCCCCTTCTAAGGGTCACTGTAGGAAAGCAATACGACTGTCACAGTCCTTGTTGATTTCAGGTTGTAAGGAAATCCCTTTATTATTTCGGTTGTTTCAGGAGTTTCAAAGGTATTCTTCAACCTTCCTACGTGTGATGTGAATCCATGTTCCTTATTAAAAATATGTTTAATATTTTTATACAGGCATATCTCATTTTACTGTGCTTTGCTTTATTGTACTTCCATTGTGTTTTGAAGAGTTTTTTTTTTTTAAACAAATTGAAGGTTTGCGGCAACCCTGCATTGTCAGACGATGGTTGGCATTTTTTAAACAAAGTATTTTAAAATTAAGGTATATACATTTTTTAAGACATAGGACTGTTGCGCACTTAATAGACTGTAGTATGATGTCAACATTTCTACGCACTGGGAAACCAAAATATTTGTGTGACTTTATTGTGCTATTCACTTGATTGTGGTGGTCTGGAGTGAATCCCTGATATCTCCAAGGTACGCTTGTATTTTTTAAAGTTAAAGGAAGAACTTTACAATCATATATAACAGGATTTTTGGTACAGTACTTTTGTGTTATCAGGAAACCCATCAAGTTTTGGATTTATAAACCCAGTATTTGATTATAGGCCATTGCAGCACGAAGTTGGATTAACCTGTGGGAGCCAGTGTTTTGGGGTTTTTTTGGGTGTAATCCAAGATTTTTTTATTTTTTAAGTTTTTAAAAATTGTTTGTAAGGTGATAAACTCACTTCTTGAGGGCTCACTTTGAGGCCTGCCCCTATCATTTACCTTTCCCCTCAGCTTTGAGATATAATTGACACATAACATTATGGAAGTTTAAGGCTTGCAATGTGTTCTTTTGATATATCTATAAATTGCAAAGTGATTACCATCATGGTTTTAGTAACCACCTCCACTGTGTCACAGAGTTACCATATCTTTTTTTGTGGTGAGAATATTTGAAATCTACTCTTAGCAACATTCAAGTACACAATCTTTATATTAATCTTAAGTTCTCATTTTGATCTTAGGCATTTTCACCCCCTAAAGTTAACATTTTTTTTCTTCTAACTTTAAGGAAATAGGAAATGTATGTATGAATTGTTTTTTAATTTTTTAAAAAATATTTATTTATTTATTTGGTTGTGCCGCGTCTTAGTTGCTGCATGTGGGCTCCTTAGTTGTGGCATGCAAACTCTTAGTTGCAGCACGCATGTGAGATCTAGTTCCCTCGCCAGGGATCGAACCCAGGCCCCCTGCATTGGGAGCATGGAGTCTTAGCCACTGCACTGCCAGGGAATTCCCTGAATTTTTATTTCTATGGGTTCTTCTTTAAGATCCATTTCCCTTAATAGTTAATAATTTTTTCTATCCTTTTTGAAGCTATGAATTGCCATTACTCATGGTTTGTATTCAGTAATTTCTAGATAATTATTTTTGTTTCTTTGACATTTTTGCTAATCATTTAGGATTGAAGATTTTTTCTCTGCACATAGATTTCTAATTTTGGATCTCACTGCTTATTTCTATAAACTATGGTCTTGAAAATAATTTCTCCCATTTTCTTGATGCAGTTAAGTTGCAGAAGTTGGTCACTGATTTTGTTCCTGTTTGTTTATAGAAGGCTTATTTCTTTCTGATTGATCTTATTCATCATCTTTGAGGAATAACTTTTCAATTGGAATATAATTGTTTTCTGGCTTTTGTATATTATTGATAACCAAAATATTAGTTTCTTATTGGCAAGTTGCATTTACACACAGTAAGCTCTCTGTTTCTAAACTCCAAACACCTAGAAAGTCATTTTTAAAAGATTCTTTTAGCCCTATTTTAAAAAATGATCCCCAAATTTTATAATGTTTCAAAATGCTTTGATAAATGTATTACAAGAGAATGATGTTCAAGAGCTTCGGGATTATGGATTATTGCTGTCTAATATGGTACATAAATTGAATAAAATGTTCTGAACCTGGATTTCATGGCTTTTGTGGACTCCCTCTCATTGACTTTGTTTTCACACTTCCTATAGAGTAACTCGCAGTTTGCCAGAATATTAAATTAGCCAGAATATCCCATTTCCAACCCCAAGAACAACAGAATCAACAAACTCCCCTAGGTTTAGTGATATATTCTTCCTTCCATTCAGAATGCACCAACTTACTGAAACAGTCCCAACATTTAGATCACAGAGTCGAACAGTACCACCCCAGATTTAGATGCTGTCCAATTTAACCTCAAAACTGATTCTCAGCGTCTGTAGACTAATAGTCCAGTGTGACTGACTGACCTAATGGTACACCTGGAGGGATAAATGTTGTGAGCGACTATTCCATAGTAAAGGAAACAAAACTCGCTGTGATCTCCGTTAACGCCACCCCAAATTATACACTGGTAGTGTCTGTTTCCCCAACCAGATTGTGAGCCTGGGGTGTGTCCTGAGGTTGTTACATTCTACTTTGTTTTCCCTGATTCATCTAGCCCAGGGCTTTGCATGTGGTGAGCACTCAGAAATGTTTATGAATTAGAAATAGATAAACATTTAAAATGGGCTTTGGAAAGCACTTCCTTTACAGATGCGGCACTGGGTCTCCTCTGGTGCCAGTGAGGCCTTCCAGAGCTCTCTCCTCTGCACACAGCCCTGTGTTCAACAGAACTAGAGAAGATGGAAGAAGCACGGGGTCCTGGGTCTGCTCAGGGCCTGAGACTGCAACGTAGGGACCCTCCAGCGAAGAGCACAGCAAGGGATGGATGGCGGGGAGAAGTGTTCTGGTGGAGAAGCCTTGGTTTCCAGTCAGGACCTGGTGCTTCCAGGGGCAGTTCTCACTTATTTTGGGGTTTCCTTTTCACATCTATCAAAAATAGGTATATATTGTGGGCTAGTATACAGGATAAGAGACCAGTGCTCTGCAAATGTCAGTACGCACACGAATCTGATGGGCTGGGCATCTTGTTAAAATGCAGATTCTGAGTCTTAGGTCTCAGGTGGCGTCTGACATGCTCTGTCTCTAGCTAGTTCCCGTATGATGCCCACACTGAGGATCCATGGACCACACTTTGCGCAGAGACCGGGAACCTGTTTACTTCATCCCTGCATGTCTAATCCTGTGAATGCAATAGAGCAGGCCCTTAATAAATACCTGCTGAAAAAAAATTTCTATATTACATACCAAAGCTGTATAGCTTTCAGTTCAGAACCAGGCCCTTAGAGGAGGAAAAGGAGGATTTTGAATTCCAAACACTTTACTTTTAATATCAAAAGCCTGGTGGACTGAGAGTACAGAAAGTTTACCAGGAGGCACGCAGTTGGGAACCACCGCTGGTTTTGGCTCAAAAATACTTCGAGGTCATCCAACGGTGAAGAAGGAAGGACGGGAGACACAATGACAGGTGAAGTCCGAGTGGATGCCTAAGAAAGGGTCCCTGCAAACTGCATGCTTCAGGGGTCAGGCCCCAGAGGGAGTTCCAGAGCAGCAAGGACAATTTCTCCATCTCCCAGGGCAGTGCCTGAGGAATGGATCCCTAAGGTGAGGACAGCCTCATGGAGCTGAGCCCCCTGAGAGAACTTAAACTGGCAAGTGCAAGAGTTCCAGAAGTTGGGCTTGTGATCTAAGTCGTGTGCTATGTAAGTTAGCAAGAAATAAAATGTTGTTATTGTGTATCTCTGTGGTGCATCAGCGAATTTTAAATTTGCTCCCGATGTCTGATATTGGGCTGCACCTGAGGTGGAAAACAAGAGGCAAACAGAAGAGTGAAGTAAACAGAAGAGTCACAGAAGATGCCAGACAACTGTTGCGTGGATGAATAGCAGTTTCCCAAGTGTTTCCTCCCTGGCTGATCTAATGCATTGCACTTATTCGATTATGAACGTAAGCGGTTGGGAGGATGAAACATTCCCAAGAACTCCAGCAGGTCTTTTTTTTTTTTTTTTGCGGTACGCGGGCCTCTCACTGTTGTGGCCTCTCCCATTGCGGAGCACAGGCTCCGGATGCGCTGGCTCAGCGGCCATGGCTCACGGGCACAGCTGTTCCACGGCACATGGGATCTTCCCGGACCGAGGCACGAACCCGTGTCCCCTGCATCGGCAGGCGGACTCTCAACCACGGTGCCACCAGGGAAGCCCTCCAGCAGGTCTTTGGTGACCCAGGCAAGTAGAAATGTTCAAATGTGGAATTCACATGCCCCTCACAGGTTGTCCTCATGGAGGACCAGAACCGATACAAGGTCACTCTCAAAGATGGGGTTCAGACAGATCCTATTCCAGATACGTGAAGAAGCGGGGGCAGACACAGCAGAAGACCTGCCTTAAAGAAATCGTGCTGAAGAGAGTGGAGTGCTTTCGTTTGTTTACTTGTTTTTAACTATGAACCACTTGAAAGCCACATGCCAAGGTTGGCATTGTCTGCTATGCAATACCTCCCACCCCACCCTCAGCAGGATGCTGTGTTCCATCCTCCTTTACCCCACAAGATGAATGGGGAGTCTGAGAACCCAGCTCAAGACGTGCTGGACTCTCACAGGCATGAGTCCAGTTGCAACATCTGATGGCTTGGGAGGGGCGTCTTCTACCCCAGCCTCCTCTGGAGCTCCTGCACCACCCAAGCAGACAACTGGGGGAGTGGGTGGGATCATATATCAAGTAATGGCAGGACCCTGGGGCCCTGGACCTTTAAAAGGAGAGGACTCAGAACTTGGTGCCCTGGAAGATCATGGACGGTTATGCTTCTAATACTTTGTCTCTTTGCTAATTTCCTCAAGCTTTGATCTCAGCATTGTCCCAGGACCTTGGAACGCCAGGCTCCTACTTGCGCTGGGTGAAACCCTTAGCTGGTAACAGTTCAGATTCCCAGGTCTGACCTCAAACTTGTTGATAAATGTCCGGGATTTCTGGATACACGTCCAGAAAACGTTTTCTCTCCTTCCTCCTTCCCTCCCTCCCCCTTTTTCCCCTTTTTTCTGATTCCCCTCTTTCTTCCCCCTTGGGTAGAGTTAGGCAGCATGGTGTTTGTGATATCTCTGGCCATGCTCCTCACTCCTCTTTGGCCTCACAGACCAGACTTTGATGTCCTGCCCAGGCACGCCTAGCAACTATCCCTTCCCCAGGTTTTTTTTTTGCCTTTGTTATTTGTCTCAGCCAAAGCCTCGCAACTGTAGCAAAATACAGAGAGAGGAGGGCTGAAGGCCACCCTTGGGAGAAAGCCTAGATGGGGATCATGGTGCCTGGCAGCCACAGAGGAGAAGCCAGAGGGGTGGTGAGACAGTCAAAGGATTAGCATTTCAGAGGCAAGGAGAGCCATTTAGGGAGGGAGGTAAGCATCAGTGCCGATCTTTGCAGACACGCTATCTGTAGAAATGTCAAAGGGAACGTGTACCTTTTGAGGAAGGGCGTTTTATTGCCGAGGGGGTGGTGCAAGGGGCGGCCAGGTAACAGGGGTAAAGGAACTTATGAGAAAGCCTCATTTAAAAGGAAAGGAAATTGCTTCCCAGTATGGCTACTATAGGCGATTATCTCCATTTTCTAAGTCTCAGTGTCTTCATTTGTAAAGTGAACATAGAATAGTTATCAAGTTTAATTATTTGCCTCCATAATAGCTAAATATGTAAAATAGGGCTTGGCACAAAGTCAGAGCTCAAAAACCATTTCTTCTTCCTTCTCCTCTTTTTCATTACTCTTAAATCTTGTTACAGACTCTGGACTTTGTACCTAAAGGTAAGCAATTATTATTATATTATGATTTTAGTTGTCAGAGATATTGACCTTGAGTTAAAATTGTAACTTTTTATGAGCACACACTTCCCATCCTTAAATTTTGCAGACATAATTTCCTTCTTTTTCTGTGCAGCTGAATTCATTTGAATCTCAGCACCCAGGCAAGTTACAAGGATCCGAAATAATGCTATCGCCGGCCAAGCAAAGTTACTGTACCGAGCCGAGCCTTTCGTTGAAAGATTATCTGCTTTTAAATGTCTTACAGGGAAGAGTCTCCTTTGCCTCTTGGGATCCTCCTTGCTTCTTTGATCAGGATTTATCTCTTAGGTATCTTGTTTATCTGTGTTACAACTTGTTTTAGCGTATGTGGGTTTTCTCCCATTTATTGGAATCTACTAGAAGTGAAAGGAATGAGGGGGAAAAAAAAAAAAAAAGCATATTGCCTCACCAGGTGGAAGTTATTATTTACAATCAGACAGAAAGGCAGAAACAACACTGATCTGCTTTTGGTGGTCTTTACACACAATTTGGTAACTGAAAATTGGTTGGGGGTGAAGAGGTAACGTCACTGGTGGTAGCACATACTTTTCCTAAGTTTGCTTTAGTATTACTGGAAGGTCCTTCAGGGCAGATCTGATGGCTTCTAGTTCTCTTTTACCCACGCACCAGGGCTATAGATTTGTTAAATTTATTGGTTTCTTTTTTATGCTTAATAATCCACCACCGCAAAAGTCTTGACTCAAATTTTCTGGGACCCTATTTTCGTTTCCAGGGCATCTGAGTTCTTAACGTACCTTTAAACCTTAACACATTGCTTATTGCTTCCAGATACTGAAGCCATCCTGTCTTTATTGGAAATGCTGTGCTACCCCTACTCAATTGCAAACAGTGGTAAAGGAATGCTATATTGGTGGCCTATTGTTCTAGGCTGGCAGACCATGGAAGACATTTGTAACATGTTTTTTAAGTATTAGATTTTTAAAGCAAATATTTACAGGGTCAGCTGTTTAATGTTTTTCACTAATTGACCAATCCCTTACAGTTTGCCCGTTTGTGTTTTATGTTTATTGTGATCTATATAACACACAAGAATACAGAGTCTTTACTATAGTAAAAAATGTAACAAGTAATTAAGTAACATTCTTCCTGGCCAGGGTCATTTTAGCTACATCGTCCTCCCTTCCCTTCTTCCTTTTGTTTTGAAGGTTCCCCAGGCCTGTGCCTTCAGGGGACTGGTAATTAATAGGACTTTGTTCTCAGTGGGTCCTCTGTTCTCCTGGCCCACCTCTCTCTGAGTGATGTATTGGAACAACCAACGGGTCCAGGCGTTTTTATTCTCCCATTTCCTTAGGGGCCTGTGGTCTCTTGAGTTTCAGGCCTTGGATTTCCAGAAATCTTAGCTGGGGAACACTGAGTAGCCTTGCCTGCCATCTCTGCTTTAAGTGCTATAGAGCTGTGAGCAAAGAACATCTCTGGAGGAGGGGAAAAACTGCCCACCAGCTGGGATCTGGAGTGAAGTTCTACCCTGCGTTACAGGATTCCTGGAAAGATGATGTCCAGAGCCAGTGCCATGCTCTTTGTAGGACTAAGTAGGTACTGATGTGTCACTGACATCTGGCTTTCCCTGGAGATGTTTACATGCAACTGTTCTATGAAATCAGTCCACCACGCAAACCCATCTTACTGAGAAAATGTGTGCAGATGATTTAACTTAATGACTTAGTTGAGTTGAATGGCTTCCAGTAGCACAGTAATGGGTTTTGAGAAGTTTTGAAAGAGAAGAGAGGAAAAGCTGGTTTCCCATCTCATTCAAATAATTTTCCATTCCTCAGGGGGAGAAAGGAAGGTCTGAGAATCCAGCAGAATTAGTACAGGTTACCCGTTACTTCATTTTATAACGTTTGGCACGGAAACCATGTAAGTCAGTTAAATCTGTTTACTTGGCTCTTCCAGGCACCCCATGTGGATGGGGTCTGGGTTGGAAGTGATGGTGCAATGCTCTTCTGCTGAGATGCCTTCCTGGAGAGAAGCAGGTCTGTTTTATAATAAGCCGTCCTGGCAACACCTGGATTCTAATGGGTTCCTTAGGGACCCAAGGGCTTACTTGAGCCTTTGTCTGCAGCAGTCTCTCCTGCACATGAAAAACCTGCGGGGCCCATCACTGACTCCTCAAGCTGTTGTGGAAAAGCTCTGTTTGGGGCCACCTGGTTCAATTCCTGCTCTGCTCTTCACCAGCAGGTGACTTTGGGCAAGTCATGAAAACTCTCTGCATCCTGAGGAGAAGTTTCTCTTTCAGAGGACTGTTGTAAGGATCGCATGAAACAGCAGATGCAAACGTGCCTTATAATCTGTAAACCAATATAACAATGCATTCTAAAAACAATCATTCCTCACACTGACAGCAGAAGATCATGTTTTGGGATAGAACATGGTAGTGGAGAGGGCAGAAGATACGTGAAGTATTAAGGATTCTTTGAGGGAAAATATCAATTTTCCAGACATGTTCCAAAAGGGCATGATGGGTGCTTGCAAAAAGATAGACTTATAGGGATCTGTCAAGTGCAGTGCTTAGCAGGGGCCATAAGCTATGTTTGTACCACAGTGGAACCAACCTCAGCATGTCTTAGCAGAAGGTGAGAGAGTGGAGGCTGCACCAGGCAGGTGAGGACGACAACGCTAATGATCTTGATGTCAGCTGAACAGGGACCCTGTTAGGTGCTGACTTGCATCACCTTGTTTCTTCTCCACAATCATCAACTCTACTCTGTTATCTACATTTTACTCTATAAATTTGTCAAAATTTACAGTCAGAAAGTAGCAGAATGGGAATTCAAAGTCAGGCCTGACTCATTTTCCAACCCACGCCCTTAACCCACTGTTAAAGGGAAAGAAATATAGCAAGGCTTTTGTTTCCTCCCTGAAAGTCCTGATAGAGAAACTCTCTTCCTCTGCTCTATCAGGAGTAACCCCAGAATTCCTTGGGATCGCCTAGTAAAATACAATTAGAAAGGGAGGCGGAGATTATGCCATGTGGCTGCAATTATTGCTTATGATTAGCTAGAAGCCAAGGCACCTCTGAGAACAGTTAGTCCTTTTGAGATTTCAGGATAGATGTTTAAATGCAATACTCTGCCCTGCGTGAGGACAGACACGATGCTTTTGGTTTCTAAGGATTCCCTTCGGCATCCAGCTCATGCCTCATCATTAAAGAAACACTTGGTGACCAGTAGAATTAATAGAAATGAAAACAACCCCCCAAATTATCTCTAGACCCTTTCCCTTCATCACTTCTAAAAAAACAAAAACAAAACAAACAAACAAAAAACCAGCTCTGAAGTTTGTGGCTCTGAGAACTTCTGTAGCTAAGCTCTGAAAGCAAGACTCTATCAGTTCTCTGGGCAGGCAAGGCCCACTGGACTCTGCTAGTGTGGACCTTTCACTGCCATCTTCCTTCTGATTTGAAACGTCCATTGAATTCAAATCTGGGGGAGGGAGCAGATACCACCAGAAGGGAAGTGGAGCTATTTGGCTTTTCATTCACGACTTTTGGTCCTCCATGATTTTGTCTTGTTCTTCTCAGGTTGTGCTTACAAACAAACATGAAAGCCTCAACAAAATGGATGGAGAACGCTTATCTAATAGTTGCTGAGTTATACATGCCTCATAGTTTCTTTGTGCTAAGAGTCTCTCTTTTCCTTTTTTTTTCATTCCTTGATCAACTCCACACACATTTGAATCATTGTGAACAGTAACTCCAAGGAGTTTTACTGGAGAGGAAAAAACAATGATGTCAGAAGGCAACGGGCTCTTTTATCTGGTGCGTAGGTAAAAATCGTGCATTGTCACTGGGAAGATGATGGGCCTGGGATCGTACGAATGGTGCTTGCTCAATAGTGTGTGAGAAAGGTCTGGGTGAGATGTTGAAGCTCCTGGGCCCAAAGAGATGGTGCACAAAGCGCTTCAGAAAGCACATGACCTGCAAAACGAAATCGCCAATCCTGCTTCTTTGTGAAAGGATTCTGATCCAGGTACACTAGACGTTAGTCAAGTCTGTACGTAAGAAATTGTCCCAGCTTCCATCTTTTACTCCTGCTGTTGGGGAGCCCACTTTCTGGTGTATAATATTCTTTACAGGTAGTTTTGTAGGTAAGTTACAGAGTGGCACAGTGGAAAGACCCTTATCCTAGAGAACAGGTGGCCACATCCTTCTTGGTTGTGCTACTTACCACTATTTATTGATAATTTGACCTTGCCACTTAACCTTTCTGAGCCTCAGTTTTCTACTTTGCCTACTTCACAGAATAGCTGTAAGCGTAAATTCAGTAGTGTCTGTGAAAAGACTCTAAAAGCTGTAAGGCACTAGGCAAGTTTAAATTTTCCTTACAATTTTTTGAAAAGGCAGGGTCATGGTTAGTAAGGGCTAGATGGAATGGAGAAAAAAGTGTTTTTAATTTTGCTCAAATGTCTATGGTAAAGTCATATAAACTGGAACTGTTTTTATTGTATGCACCAATTTTGATTATGTAGGATTCATTTATGTGACCAAATAGAAGTATGTTGAACAGGTGTATCAGTTTACAATTAAAAAAATCAGAAGCTGATTTGTTTGGTAACCACATTGTAGCAAAAGTATTGGCATACTTTTTAATCCATGGTCAAGGCGATAAAAAGTCTGATTTATGGTTGCTTTGCACTGCTTAGGTAACATTTATATAATTATTCTACTTATTTAGAATCAAGTTATAGTAATTACTATAATTATAGCTAATCAGAATTACTTAGCTATTCTACTTATGCAGATTACTCCTTCATTAGGTAGAGAGAACACCTTCTTCCCCAACCCTGACCCCCCCTCCCCGAATTCAAATACCTTATATTTACATAGTACTCTGTAGTTTTCAGAGCCTTTCACAGATACTACTTAATTTGAGGCTTACATAATATAAACTTTGTTTTTCTCTCCAAGTAACAAGGGAGGTGAGACATCGGTGATTCTAACAGTCCCACAATGCTAAGTTAACCGTAAGGATGTTGTGAAATCAGGTTCTTTATTAGATGCTCTCCCAGCACTTCCTCCCTTTCCTTGTGGCTCTTGCCACGATTGTATTTATAATTAATTTCTGTGATGACTTGGGAAAGTTCTTTCTTTCCCAGGAGATATTAAGTTCCATGAGGGCAAGAGCAGTCTGTTTGCTCACCTCTGTAGCCCCAGCTCCCCACACAGTGCCTGGCACTTAGTAGGGGCTCAGTAAAAGGCTGATGAAAGAATAAATGAGTCCAGGACAGTGCTTGTTATGCTATAAAGGATCTACTTATTTGAGGCTTTCTGGGAAAAATTTCTTTGTGGTCTTACTATTGCAAATAACATTGCTTCTCTGAAACCGTTTGTTCTTAGCTCATGGACACTCGCAGCTGCGTACCCATTCATCTTCTCCTGCTCTTCTTGGCAGCAGGAAAGCTTTGAAATAAATTGTGGTTGCCCCTTAGCAGATGAAGGACTTCATGGTATGTACTTTGTGCACTGGCCACTTTCCTGCTTAAAATTTGTGCCCCGTTCCTTACTTTCCCTTATTTTTCTTTACTCTCCTTTTGTTGATTATAATGCATATTTTATGTGTCCTTTATTATCTTAAATATATTTGGCAGCTAGGCAGTTTACAAAAAATAGTACTCATAGGAATGACCTTTAATGACCTTTAATGTAAGAGATAAAAGTTAGAATTTCAAGAATGGGATATTTTCATACGACAGCAACTCATTTCAAATTTTTGTTTTTTTAATTTCATGGTGAGGTAATGACAGGAAGAAAAAAACAACAACTCAGTGTTCATACTGAGATTCTTAGGTTATAGCAATGTAAGATCCTACATAGAAATGGGGACTTCTGTGTAGAGGGTGTGTGAGAACTAAGAAAGTCATTTGAATAGTGCCTGGGCCAGAAAGATTGGTTTCTCTTAGTCTACTTCCTCATTCCTTTAGTTTTGGAGACGTGAGTAAGGTAGGCTCTTCTCCGGCCCACAGGAGTTTTGCTTTGCTTTTCCTCTAGGCTTTAGGGATGTCAATGAATGGAGAACCTATTTTCCACACTGAAAGCTTCGTCCAGCCTCGACCTTCTCAGGCATTCTTTTTGACTTGAGAAAGGCTGTCTGACCCACTGCATCCCCGAATTAAATCTTAGATATAGTTCCAGCCACGATTTCCACAGCGCTCAAGCCTTCTCTGTGCTTTTGAGAGCTTCGTGACCCCCGCTTATGGGACGCTGGGAGTTTTGTTTACACGTGAAGCACCACTTTCAGTTACACTCATGATTATGTGACGTTCGGTATTTGCTATGTCCTCAATCTTGGCCAACACAAATATGTTATCACATTCGACCTTCCTTAGCATAAGAATGACTTTGGAAGCCCACAAGATTTTCTAATATACAAATAATGAAGGAAATGAGAGCACCTGCAAAAGGAAGGAAAGCCTCCAACTGCAGATTAGGAGATAAGACCTAACAAAGCCAGCCACGTTCCTGTTAAGTGATGGTCCCTTCCAAGAATGTGGAATGCTATGACCGCTTGTATGGAATGCCTGCCCTGGTCTGCTTGTTCTAACACGAGTAGTCCCTGTCAGCCAGCCAGGGAAAATCTTCTGATCCACTGTTGCTGAATGGACCCCCCAAGCATTCATCCCAGGGCTTCCCTGACCCCCACCCGGGAGACAAAGGAGAAAGCTCCTGGTACCATTACTACCCTTGAACTAAGTTCTTTGAGGGCAACAACTACAATAGCTAGTCCCAACCCTTCTCCCTTTTCCCTTGCCGCCATTCCCTTCCACCCCTACCCCAAGTATTTAGAGTTCTTTTTATGAAGACAGTACTCAAGGTTGGGAGGAAAGAGGCTCCCTGCTTATTTGTACTAGAGAGAAATCTTAGCTTCTATTAGCCTCAGTTTCATCCTCTGAAAATAATCAGATTAGGTGATCTTCAGAGTTCTTGTACCTTTGTTTCTTTTTGTTTGTTTGTTTTTGCGGTATGCAGGCCTCTCACTGGTGTGGCCCCTCCCGTTGCGGAGCACAGGCTCTGGAAGCGCAGGCTCAGCGGCCATGGCTCATGGGCCCAGCCGCTCCGCGCTTGTTCCTTTTTTATACTGTTAATTCCATTTCCCTACTTCCAAAGATGCTCCAGCTTCTCTTGGTTGCTCATTTGACCTTCTCTAGATTGTCTTTTCTTTTACTCCTTGTTGGAATAGCAGGCTCTGTGTTCAGACTACCTAGTTTCAAATCCTTGCTTTGTGACTGCTAACTATGAGATCTTAAGCAAATTCCTAAAACTTTCTAAGCCTCAGTTTCTTCATTGGAGGGAAAAAAACCCCCAAATCCTTATTTATGCCTGTTTCCCAGGTTTGTTGCGAGAATTAGGCGAGAAAGCCCGTGTCCAACGCTCATGTTCTTTCCTTTTCTTCTCTGCCCCCCTCCATTTTTCTCTCCTTCCTCACCTTCTCTCCCACTCTGCCTACCATCTCCTTTTCTCCCTACTTTACTCATTTCTCCTTCCTCTTCTCATACTCCTTCATACAGCTTGGTTAAAGCAGAATCTAAAAAGGACCAGCAGTCAGATACTGGGTGGGAATATTTGAGTCCCTACTTCTGCTTCTTCTAAACAAGGTTTGCTTTGCCCTATGCACAGCGAATAAAACTGCTGAGACACCGAGGTTTGCAGCAAAGAGAGAGTTTTGACTCCCAAGGCAAGTAAGAAGACGGGAGAACAAGATTCAGGCCTGCCTTACTAAGCGGAGCAGCTGGGGGCAGGGTGGTGCGTGGGTAGTATTTATAGGATAACGAATAAAGCAGCAGGGTGGTTTGAAGCGTGGGGTCTGTGGGGAAATGTGATTAGAAAAAAGGCGCCGTAATTGTCAATCTGCGCAGGCGTAACTAACTACGGGCCGCTGCACGTGCCAACGTGGCGGTGCTTAGTACGATCTGAGGGTGGAGTTTTCAGGCTTCTGAGGTCAAAAGGTCACCGAGCAGACACTCTTGAATGCCCAGCTGGAGGGTCGGTGGTCCTATCCAGTCTTAACCGGCTCAGCTCCGACTAGACACGGCTGACTCCAAGTTCCTGGAAAACAACTCAGGGGAGCATCTTATCGTTTGAGCTACGTGCTGCTGGGATGACGTGCGAGTCTTAAAACGGCCGTGATTAGTGAACGCAGGTGAAATGGGTTTGACTAATAGTTACCCATAGTTTCACCTCTACGGCCCATAGGGACTGGGGAGGCCAGCCCAGAGGCCCTGTGTCCCTGATACCGGGAGGTAACAGGAGGGGGATCCCAATGGCTTGGAGCTGCCTGGACCAGGTGAGTAGTGTTTGTTTGCATTTCCTTTCAAAACGGATACAAGCATATTTAGTCCCTTAAAAAGTCCTTGTGGGGTGAAGCAACGACCTCACTTTAGTTCAGGAAGCTTCTTAAAACATCCACGGCCTCATAGATGCCGTAGGTTTTTAGAGCAGTCTCCCTTGTGGAACTGTGACAACCACTCTTACTGAGGGAAGGATGGAGAAGTGGAGAGGGGGGAACAAAATAAAAGTTTGTATAGGTAGGTGCCTGGTGAATTTTGGAGTTGGTTTGGTAAGGAATTCGTAGTTGAGTTTTAGGAGAGGTTTCTTTTTCCGTTCTTTCTTTCTAAACCCTGTCTGCTATATCCCGAGCCTCTGCTGCTTACGAAGCAGTGATGGTAAAACTACATTTATGGAAGAGATGGAGAGCGCATGACCAGGATCCCACATGCAGTGTGGTGATTAACTTTCACTTCATGTGCCCACCCCTACGGATTTGCAGTGTGTGCCTAGAATGTTGCCTTGAGAAAGATGCAGTGGCAGCACTTAGAATCAGAGAAAGAGAGTGCTACAGTTTCTTGTCAGTGTCTGCCACCGGGCAAGGCAAGAGCAGTGGGTATATAGGGATACGTAGTTGCCAGGTGCAGATTAAGATGTAAAATGGTGACATCACCGTCATAAGCAGGAAGGAAAATAACCTAAGGCTGCTCTAAAGCAGCATGTGGCTTACCGAAAGAGGAAGAGATGAGTGTTCTTCTCTTGGGGTCAGGGTGGGGAATGGAATGGGGAAGAGAGAGTGGAGAAGGCAGGCTGCTGAAATGAATAGGGGAGAAAAAAGAAGTGGTTTCCTGGTAGGGAAAACAGAACATACGTGAAGCTTAACTCTTTGTGAGATGAAGCCATATGAAACAGTGTCTTAACAAGTCTCTCCTTGAACCTGTTAACGTTTAGCCTCTCCTGAAGTGGACGCCAGTAATTCAGCTGGACATATCTGCTGAGTATAAATGGTTTTCTAGGTCTCCCATATGCTGTTTCTGTCTTAAGCTATTGATATTTGCAAAGAAAAGGGGGGAGAAGTTTAATTCAGGTGTATGGAAGAAGCCTTGCTTGTCTTCGGTTCCCTTGATGAAAAGTTCTTTTTAGAGAAATTTGACTGTCACAAAGGCTCTACAAAATCTCTCCTGCTTTGAAGATTGTTACTCCTAGAGATGATCATTTAAATCTGAGGGATAAAGCAAAATCTGGCCAGGCTACTCAATACAAACTCAAATTGGAACTGTCCCTATGTGTCCCACGGGCTTAGGTTCCTTAATATAATTTAGGATGTATTCCAAAAGGTTTTCATTAAAAAGAAAAGTTTTATAATGACAGTCATTATTTCAAATGTTGGGTTTGTTATTATTGCATATTTGATGTGGATATGATGATGATTTTTTTCTACGTGTCCCAATTTTGCAGTTATACATTCACAGCTTTCTGAGGTAGCACAGTGAGGACACGTGTAAGGAATTATGTATTACAAGGCTTGTTCTCTTTCTGTAATGACGACTCCTTCCCACATCAAACTGAACACTTGTTCCTTTTGATTTCACCTTCTAATATCTTTTCTTGTGCTTAGTTCATAGCTTCATATTGGTCTCCTTCCTCTGTTCTTATTCAATCCGTCCTTGTTTCTTTAATCCATTTGCCAAACTCCTGCCATAATAATCTGGCTCCCCCTTTACTTTAAACTGTTCAGTTTCCCAGCACCTGTAGGATAAAGCCCATTCAAGGCGTTCATGCTTTGTCTACCTCCCAGCCCCATCTCTGTCCTCTCCATCCTACAATCCATGCCTCTGGCACATCAGATCTCTTGGAGTTCTCTCTGCATTCCCTGGTGATCATTACCTCCATGTTTATGTCTGTACCATCTCTCTTCCCTTCATCTTTTTGTCCACCAGGTAAACTCTTAATCCTTTGAGATCCAGCCTAAGCTTTATCTCTACTCATCAAGCCATTCTTTCTGCTTTCCCCTTTTGCCTCTGTCATAACCTGGGCAGGATCTCCAGGCTGTGTGCTGTAGTACAGAGAGGTTGTTAAAGAATTAACTGCTTCTACCAGGACCACCTGGTGATTTAGCAATTACAGGGTTACTGCCTGCACTATCAGGGGGCCTCCGTTACCCTGGACTATTTTCAATTTCCTCCTTGATTACGTTATTCCCTGTGAGGTGCCTGTGCGCGCCCGCCCACCCCGCAGCTTTTTCTGTCTCATGTACTCACTCTTCTAGCTCTCCTTCTAAATTGTAGCATCTCTGAAGGGAAGGATACAGTCTTTCCCAACTCAAAATCCCCAGCATCCAGGGCAGAAATGGAAACAAAGTAGGTGCCTAATGAATACTGAATGAGACTGAGACTGTATCCCGGGGTGAGGTGGGTTACTGTAGAAATGATGTTAACTGATTTCTGATTGGTTCTGAACCTGTCCACACAGGTTTCTCTTGCAGCAGTGGTTCTTATTTGGGGTGATTTGCACGCCCCCTATGGGATGGTTGATGATGTCTGGATACAGTTTCAGTTATCAGGACTGTGGGAGTGGGTGGTGGAGAGGAGGGGTGCTGGTGACGTCTGATGGGTAGAGACAAGGACTGCTGTTCCACTCCCTACAATGCATAGGGCGGCCGCCACAACAAGGAGCCTTCTAGTCCAAATGTCCACAGTGCCGAGGCTGAGACCTGGCCTTATGGTCTTGGCAAAAATTTCCTTTCTTTTTTACTTCCTGACATTGGGGTCCCGGCCTCTTCTTGGTTAATGCCTTGTTCTCTCGATTTTCCTTCATTCCACGGTTTTAGTGAGTCTGAAGAAATTTACTAGACCAGGAAGAGAAGAAAAGAGTAAGCTCTTTTTTCTCTCCCTACCTTTCATCTGCTGCCTGAGGCAGTCCTGCTACCCTACCCCTTACTTCTCCCATGTCCTGCCAAGGTTGAGGTCCTCCTTTTTTTTTTTTTTAACATGCTTAAAAGTGAAGAGTTTTGGGCTTCCCTGGTGGCGCAGTGGTTGAGAGTCCGCCTGCCGATGCAGGGGACACGGGTTCCTGCCCTGGTCTTGGAAGATCCCACATGCCACGGAGCGGCTGGGCCTGTGAGCCATGGCCGCTGAGCCTGCACGTCCGGAGCCTGTGCTCCACAACGGGAGAGGCCACAGCAGTGAGAGGCCTGCGTACCGCTAAAAAAAAAAAAAAAAAAAAAAAAAAAAAGTGAAGAGTTTTGAACAGTGTGTAAGATCTGAAGTTTACTTCCCAACCTGACATACTCAGGACAGCGTTTGGTGCCTGAGAGAGAAGTAGTGAAAGACAGGAGGAGAGTCTGGACATTTTGTGTCTAAAGGACATCAAAACACTAAGTGGAACGTGGAAAAGAGGGCCTTGTTTATGTAGAACAAGGCAATTGTCTCCTCCCACATGAGTGGCTGCTTTTGTATTATCTTTATGTGGCCACTATCCTTCTTTTCCCCTACAGACCAACGAGAGCTCATTCTTTTTGTGATCTCTGTTTTGATTTTGGGGTTTTTTTTTTTTTTTTAGTTTCTTCCAATGAACCCTTATTTTGCTGCATAATATCAAAATATTTTCTTCAAAGACAGTTTCCTTTAAAAATAAACTGTTATCAGGAGAGAAGCTATGTTCACAGCTGGTAAAGGCATGATTAAATAATCACCGTAGGGGGAATTGAAAAGTAATTTCATAATATAGCTGTAGAATCCAAAGAGAAAATCGAAGGAAACATCCCAGTCAGTTAAGAAAACTTTTAATCAAATGAAATGTTTGAACTCTATTTGGGTTTCGGATTTTTTTTTTTTTTTTGCAACTTTCTGTATGTGTATGTTTTACTTGGTGAGAGTTTGTAAGAGGTTATCTTAATACAGTTATGGGCTTCCTGAGAGTTTGGTTAAGCTTCTAATTACATATAAAATAGCCTTGCAAATAGTTACACTAACTGTTTTAGACATAAATTTGACATGAGTCCTTATCTTTATTGCCAGTCTCTGCTTTAGCTATGTTTTTTATTTTATTTAAAAAATTATCATCGGTTGAAGAGGAAACAAGAATATCTTAAGAGAAATTCTTATAGTCTTTAGGCTCATAGAGTGACAGACTCTTTTACCCAAGAGTAGTATGGAGAAAGACAGCCTACTTTTGGTAGGGAGAGGTTGAGGATCTGCTAGTGACCAATATGTAAGTCTCAGAAATCACCTCACCTCTCTGGGTCTTAGTTTACCTCATCTGTAGACTGGGTGGTGTTACCACCCTTCAGGTTTGTGCTAAGGACTAGAGTTTACCACTGCAAAGCCCTCATGACAGTGTATGGCAGGGCCTGGATGCTTGGGAAACAATAGATATGATAGTACCATGGTTGTATTGGCGATTCAGGGGATACCAGCTTTTTACATAAAAGTTTTCATTCTGTAACTGATGAAAAGTCAGAGCTACTGAAGAGAAATTTGTAAAATGCTTGTAAGAATTTCTAAGGGCCTGTACAAAATGTAGATTCTAAGATGAAATGTAATTTTATGCCTATCATTTTGGGACCAATATATATTGATTTTAGTTGAGAATTCTTGGATTATTTTTTAAAGCATCATTGTATATGGAAATCCTGTACTAATACTAGACATAATACTTTACATACCTGTAATTGTGAGGCAATGTATATTCCACTAGAAAATTTTACTTGATGATTATGTTATTGTTATCAGCCCGATTTTTAAATAATAAATTTAATTTTGAAACATTATTTAAATACAGTCAAAATAATGTAAATTCTGAACATTTTGAACTTTGCAAGTTGAGTTAATTGTATAAGATGACAACTGAGGTAGTCTGTTTCTTTTCTTTTTTTAAAATTAATTAATTTTTATTTTTGGCTGTGTTGGGTCTTCGTTGCTGTGCGTGGGCTTTCTCTAGTTGCTGCTAGCGGGGGCTACTCTTCATTGCGGTGCATGGGCTTCTCATCGTGGTGGCTTCTCTTATTGTGGAGCACAGGCTCTAGGTTTGTGGGCTTCAGTGGTTGCGGCACACGGGCTCAGTAGTTGTGGCACACGGGCTTAGTTGCTTCGCAGCATGTGGGATCTTCTCGGACAAGGGCTCGAACCCATGTCTCCTGCGTTGGCAGGCGGATTCTTAACCACTGCGCCACCAGGGAATCCCCTAGTCTGTTTCTTAAAGCTATATTAAATCTTGAAAAAAATGAAATAATTAAAAAAATCTTTCCATATCTTGTGAAATGATTTTATTTTTATTGTTCACATGTATCTCAGAATATTTTAATGTATGTGTATACATATAATCAATATTATATATTCTAATATTCAAAATAATCAAAATTATATATTCTAAAAACATACCTTGAACTTCAATAACAGAATTGACATACGCTTTGGAGCTGTATTTGAGTAGCACATGCAGTGAGCCATTTAGTCAATTTAGATAATTACAAAATACATGATATTTGAAATGTCTTTCCAAAGCATATTTACCTGAATTTTATTGCCCATCAAAAATTTGAATTTTATTTAAGTACTTATATGTCATTTTTGTATACATCTTGAAAAATTATATTTAACATTTTGTAAAGATCTCCATTAGTATTAATCCAATAGATTAATATTAATCCAATAGATTAATTCCAGAGAATAGTATTTTAATTAAACTCTTGTTTTTCTGCCTTTTATAGGAGTGCTCTATCATACATATTTGTAAGGCTTAGGTTGGAGGAACTTCAATGAAAAGATAACCTAGCTTATCCACACACGACCTTATATGCACATAGGATTTTCAAAGATGAGATGAATTCAATTATCCAGCAAATGACATTCTCTGATTCTTAAAAATGGAAAGAAAATCAGTGACATGCAGATAAAGAGAGTCAACCTAGCCTTAAAGCTTATTGCTTTGTATTTCTGTCTTATGAACTTTGAATTGAACTTCTGCGCAGGATCTGATCTGGATGAAACGTCATATCTGAGACTGATCCTTATCTCCTAAACGTTTCCTTTGTTTCTTTGATTCTTTGGGCTTTACCCTCTTATTTTATTGTGAGTGGCCCAGAGCTTTGATCTTGCAATAAGCTCTGGCTTGCAACACAAACCTTTGCTTTGGTATGACACACAGAAGGACATGGGTATACTCAGAAAATCTAAATAGACAAGAGGTTACTTCTTCTGTGGTTAGGGCTGAAGGCAAATGGGGTAACTTCAGAATTTATTGTCTCCCATTACATTATGGGAAACTAAAAATTCACACGGGTATTTTAACATTAAGAAAGCACACCTGTGAGAACAGGTTTGATGTACAGTATATATCTCTTTCTCATTTCATTTACAATACTTTCTTGAGTTCGAAGAATTAAAAGTTTCCCCTTTGTATTGCTGCAGACATAAAAATTTTGAGCCATCTCTCAGATTCCAAATTCCTTCTGGTTAAAAAAAATTACATTAAAATAGTTTTGAAGCTGTACAGTAAGTACAAAGATGTAAAAAAAAAAAAAAAAAAGCCCAGTAAAGCTAATATACTGAGCACGGAATATATCATACATAGGCATTTTTTTGACCTAAATAGTAATCAGAAATGCCAAATGCCTAATAAAAAGAGAAGTTATAAGTATTTTGTTTGCAAATAATATTTCATATTTCCTGACCATTTAAAATTTTTCTTTCAAGGAAAAAAGGAGCATAAAATTTTTTGAACCATACAGCTCATTGTATCCACAGTTTCAGAGAATGTACTCAATAATCATGTATCAGAGGAATGTATTTAGACTACAAATACCCTATACATGTTAGATACATGTGGACAGTGTACCTCTAAAATTAAGGGTGTCAGAGTGCTTCAGCACTCAGATAATGCTAAGGATGCTTGAGCAGAACTTCAAAGAGTTTCCTCCTTCATGAAGATCTACTAATAAGTTAATTATGAACATAGACATAGTGGATTTTAAGGCAATTTAAAAACTTCTTTGTCTTTGTTTAAGCAGCAAGCCAGACCCAGTCGTATGACTATATTAATGGCAAGTTAATCTTTTTTGAAATGGACATTTCCACTAACAACTTTCATTAAATTTGAGAAATTTTCACTGAAAGAGCCAGGTTAGAAATATATTGGTAGAAAACTTCAGGTTGTGATAAGGAAGCAGTCTTATCATGACTATTATGTCGGTCTTTCATTCCCACTGAGTATGAGGCTTTGGTTACCTTGCGCTGTCTCTGTCTCTCTCTCCCTCTCTGTATATATATATACACTTATATTTTTTTAAACTGGGACTCACCCGCTAGCTACTAAACAAGCACTGAACTTTGTCCAGTGGGTTCATAACCTGAATTCCAGTTGTAGGTAATGTTTGTAATTCTAAAAATGCCGACATTTGTCATTGTGAATTATGTTTCCTTTAGGAAATTCCTTTACTAAAGAGAGGCAGTCATTTTTGACACTAATCAGATGCCTCTGTGCTGACCCTCTTGCTGAATGAGGCCAGGCTTTCTAGGTTATTAGTATTTAAAAAGAAATAGTCATTCAGTGTAGCGTTTCAGTAAATAATGACCTACAGGACTTATTAGGCATATTCTACAAATTTTCCCACCCACAGCAATCATTAACGTAGAAAACGTTGTAGAGCTTTTCTTGTGTCAGCTGAGCAGGGGTTTGTAGTTTTTCATTCACATTTTTCACTTAATCCAATGGCTTTGAATTCTTTGCCTTGTAAGTTTCTATATATAAAGATTAGAAACTGCTTTTGGCTATGCAGAATTACATGCTTTTAGATGAAATTCAATCCATTGTAAAAGGGTTTTTTTCAGAGCAATACTATTTATTCCTTGTTGAATTTGGATGACACAGAGAAGAATATTAGTTAACTGGGAACAGAAATTGTGTTACCCAATTTAAAAAAGCTGTAGCAGTCATTTTGGGAAAGACTAGAAAAATTAAACACCGGTGAGTTTATTTAAGCCTTTTAAGGAAAAAAGGAAATACTGGAAGATAATCAAAAGTGCCGGGCTAACATTTTCTCTGGAATGTCTTTTGAGTTGCCTGTCTTTTATATAGGTATGTCATAATGAAGGTTGGGGATTGAAAAAGAATTTTTGGTATTTAAGGAAGTGATGGGTTTTTGTGATTCTTAGTCCTCATCTTTGAGTAAAACAGGTTAAAAAACTCATTAGGAGTGAAAAAGGAAAAATATTTGGATCTCAGGAGCTATTGGAAATGGTTTTCCTTTTGCCTGTTTTTCGAATATACTAGGTTAAAAACTTGGAGAAACTCTGAAAAGTGATTACTGTCTCCTAAATGTTTATTCTATCTGACTGCTTACAGACCATGGGGGAGGCTCCTATCTGAGATCTGAGGTGAGACTCTTGATGTTTGGCTGCAGAATTCCAAAGAAATTCCATGATTTTACATGGAGTTTGGGGGCAAGGGTGGGGATGGGAGTAGGAAAGGTGTCCGCACGAGGAGGAAAATACTGAACAAATATTTCATTTGTTCATATAGCAGGATTAAAATTTTTGTTCCCTGTGGAGCACATGCATAAATCCTTAGGCAATCTGCAAAATTTGTAGAAGGATCCCTTGAACTTAAAGGCAACAAACGCTTGGGGTCTTTGGGTTACACATTTATACGTCCTTATGCACTTTACAACTAAGGGAAAAGGCAAAACACTCTCTCCAAAGACCTCCTTTATTGTTCTCCATGTCCTTCTCTGCCTTTCACGTCTTATTTTCTTCCCAGATGCATTTAGCAGATTTTTGTTTTGGTTTGTGTAAATGAGCTTCATCTCACAGTAGCCATGTCCCTCCCACTTCTGAATCCACTCTTAATGGATAACCCTTACTTCCTTGTTTCCCAGTCTTCCCCCCTGAAACAGTTGCTGCTCTGCTGTGTTTAACATTAGCTTTAGATGTTTCTCAGGATTCATTCAAAGATGGGAAATGAGTTTTTTTTTTCTTTTTTTTAATTGACCTGGCTGGAAGGCGCTCATATAGAAAGGATGCTGGGAAAAGAAAATGAGCAGACATTCTAGGGAAGTGAGGTAATTGCACTGGGCAGAGGGTGGGTCCGGAAGGTCCCACTCAGAGTGGGCTTCAGGGTTAAGGAGTGTGAATCTTCCAGTTCCTGGCTCAGTGCCTTATGATAGAAAAGGCATCGTAAATATTTAACCCCTCTCGCAACGGGGCCCTCTCCTCCCCAATAAGTATTATTCACTAATTGACTGTTTGCTCCTGGAAGATTTTTTTTTTTTTAAGAAACATTTTTTTTTTTTTTAAAAGACCAAAAAGCCATGCTATCACTGAGCTGAGACCCAGACCTCTGACAAATCCTGTTGAAGAGGAAACTGGAAATGCTCACCTGAAGAATGTAGGTGGCTCTTTCATGTGTACCCAACTCATAATATTTTGGGGAAAAACCCAAAGTAGGGGAAGTTAATATCACCAGAAAGAACACAGAGCGGGAAGCTCTGAGAAGGTGGGTGTTGTGACTCTCCTGGCCATCACCGCATCCCGGGGGTGGTGGGTGTTCGCTGAATGGATGGATGAGTGAATTATCCTGCAGGCTGTATTTGCCAAGTCTTTGGCTTGTTTCTTTTTGATGTCAGTTGTATTAGGCCTGAAATTTGCTTTGAAATCACAGGAAGAAAGACTCTATATAAACTAAATGGCCATTGTTTTTGCTAATATTATTATGTCACACCCAACCCCCAAACCCTCCCAGACAACAATTGAACCAAAGCAACATCTGTCACGTGATGCCTGGGGTCAAGTTAGTTCACCTCCCTGCCTCTAGCCTGGCATTATGTAAACCACTGAAATAAAGGCAAGGAAGTCTAATATTTCTTTGGAGGTACATACTTAATAAAAACACAATTTGAGGTGAGAGGGCACAGAGGACATTATTCGATTTCCTCCAAAGGAGTAAGTTATGCTCAGACACAGACCCAGTCTTCTGCAAATTCCTTTTTTTCTTGGATGAAGTTAACAGAAAAAGCATTTTGGCCTTCCAGATTGCTGTGGGGAGGGAGGGCCTGTCCTCACTTGCACAAGGTAATTTCTGTCTGTCTCATGGTAGGTGCAGAAGTTCAGACACAGCAACAGATTCAAGGTGAGTTTATACTGACATTTTGGCAACAGTAGGGGCAAACAGAGACCATACATTTCCAGCCTCATGAAAGCATCCTAGGATTGGGGAAATCTGAGCGCTTGCATTTCGGAATTTACAGTGAGAAAAGGAAGTGCCCTCGCGTGTCCCCAGATGTGGACGAGGAGTGAACCTTCTCAGGATACTGTGCCACTAGGTCTTCATGTTTTTCATTTATCTATACAAAAGATGCTTATTTGGCATCCGTTATGGGTCGGGCCAGGGGCAGATGGATACGATTCCTGCCTTCCTGGTGTTCCTATGTTTAGCACTGAAATTATTTTATCAATATACCTAACTCTCACATTCTGAAGTACCGTATTCAGAAGCTGAATTAATAATGAATAATGAATGCATAATAATGAGGAAGAAGAGGAGAAAAGGAAGAGAAGGAGGAAGAGAAGAGAAGCAAATAAAGTATACAGCATAAATCAGGAACAAACCAAAAAGAAATCCAGGGACCGTGTTAATCAGTAGCAGGGGGTCAGCCCTGATCCAGGAATCCCCCGTGCCACCTTTAGGCACTCTATCGCATACTCTTTGTTTAACGACCCGGCAGAGTGGGAAAGACTGGGGGAGCGAAGGCTTGGTGGGTCAGGCTGTAGATGGTTGCCCTTCTCTGGGGAGTCCCCTCCCAACGCAGACACCTGCTGAGTAACTGGGAATTGTGGCAGCCACTGAGAAAACACAGAAGGGCGCTCCCATTCCTCTTGCAAGGGCAAGTTCAGGCCACATGTTCAGTATACCTTCCCACGATGAGGTCCCTCCACTGGGGATGCTGAGCCTAGCCATCTTGGGCATTCAGGGGCAGTGGTGAGGGACCTCCTGCTTGCCTCCCTTTCCTTGGTCTATGCCCAGGAGAAACGAGGGAAGAAGCCACCCATGATGACAGAAGTCCTTTCCTGCCCGCACCCCCATTCTTCCAGATGCATCTGCAAGCAGTGCTCCAGACAGAGCAAGCCATGAAAAAAAAGTATGTTGCACAAATTAATAAAAATATTGTCCAGGGAGTGAGCCCAGGGCCTTACAGGGCAGACGGGAAACACAGAGAGCAGAGTGGCCAGAGTGGTGAGAGGTGCTTAAGCCAGGGCCAAGTGGGCAGCGTGAGCCCCGCGTCGCAGGCAGCCGCAGCCTGGTTCCCGTGGAGTATTGCCATGAGGGGAACGTGGGCCCAGCATCGCTCAATCCTCTTGATTTTTTCAAGAGGAGCCAGAAATCTAGACTCCTGTGTGAAATCTCATTAAAAAAAAGAATCTCATTTTAAAAATGTGACTATCACTATTTTTAAAACACTGTGAGGACCAAACAAACATATCTGTGGGCCAGATGCAGCCCAGGCCTGCTAGTTTATAGTGCTAGCGAAGCTGAAAACAAAAGAGGACCCTATCGGGGGAGACAAGTCAATGAGAAAAACAACTTTGAAAGAGTTGTTTTCGGTCCATATTCATTAACTCTTTTGGTTTATATCACGGAGGATATGCTAGAGGCTGTGAGGTTCTAGGCAAACCTGCTAGGTACTCTCTACCTCTGTCATTGTTACGGGCTCTCTTTGGCCTTCTGCTGCCTTCTCAGAGCAGGTACCTGGAGTCCTCTCATTAGCTCCAGGATACCAAAAATCTCCTCAGGGTTACCACTTGTGCTTATTCATTCATCCAAATTAATGGAATGAGCTTAAAATACTTTTGTGTGAGTCCTTCTATCTGGTGATCAGTGGAGGTACCAGCTGGGCCATGCTCTGAGAGTGAGCACAGTAAACAGCGGTACCTGACCCCGATATATTTAATTATAAGTTGTGGGGAAGGGTGGAGAACTGAGGCCTGATATCACTCTGGGAGTAGGAGAAAATGGACTTCTTACAGTACAGTCAGTACAAAGAGAATTTCCAGGGTGTGACCTGCGGAGAACATCTGCGACCTTCTTTATTTCAGAAGTTCCAAGAGGACGCTCTGGCTGCCACCACTGCTTGAGCTGGTCAGCAGGAAGCTGGGCCTGCCAGAAAAACAAGGGAGGGAACAAGAGAGGCGCTTTTCCAATTTATCCAGCTGCCGCAGAGCCTACAGCTGATTGGCCAAAGGGAACTGATTTTAATGAGTTTATCTTCACTAGTCTGTATTAGATGTGGTAGGCTACCTGATGCTATAACAACTGAACCTCCAAACCTCAGTGGCTTAACTCAGTAAAAGTTTATTGTTGCTTAGGCAAAGTCCATTGGGTGTTCAGAGGGTGCCTTCAGTGGGCTGTCCTCCAAGCGTAGATTCTGGGATCCAGCTCCTTCCCTTTAGGGGCCTCTGCTGTCCCCGGGCTTACCTTGAGGTCCTCTACTGGGACAAGCAAAGAGAGAGAATTGATTGGTCTGTTTTAGAGCCAGGCTTAAGAGTGGCAGTCTTTGCTTCCGTCATATTTTGTTGTCTAGAACTTAGTCACGTGGGAAGCTGTTTACCCTCCTGTTTTCCCTGGAGGAGGAGACACTGTGTGTGGACCTAGAGTCATCGTGACACACGGCACTTTGACCATCTAAGCGGAGGAGGAAGAGTTGTGCCAACAAGCTCCTCTCGACTTGCCTCCCATTCTCCTTCTCTTTCTTTCCCTCTCTTCCCCCTTATCTTTTTTCTTGCTCTCATGCTGATTGTGACTGGCCAACCAGAAAACCAGTGAAACCCAACTGATAACAGGATGGATAGCCTGGCTTTCTGTGAGGCTGGACTTTAAAAATCAGAGAAGCATGATGGTCTCATTCAGATTGGAGCACAAGAGCTAATTTGTCTCTAACTAGCCTATTGCTGATTTCTCACTTGGTAGAGTTGTTTTCAAAGAACTCTTCCTTCTCCTGCTTAGTAAGCCTAAACTCATAAGAACGCATAGACTGCTGTAAGGTGTGGGTAGACCATTCCAATTAAATATGTAAACACATAGGTTCCCTTACTTAATCTCTTCCATTTCCAAGACTAAGACAAATCGTTTAATCCATTGACTCTTTGCACTTTCAGCGTGGCTTCCATCAGAGGGCCTCATGGTGGTTCACAAATATTTAAGTCTTTTACATTAATCCACATGAATTTTTGAGGTAGCTGAGCCAAACATTGAACTTCTTCTGTTTATAGGAGAGAAACTGAGTCACAGAACAGAGATTTGTCTGTGGTCACTCCCAGAAGTCATCATTATTGCCAGAGGTTCCTAAGGCCTTAATCACATAATTCCCCAAATCAGATCAGAATTTGCATTGAAATCCCTTACATAACTTCTGCAAAAATTAACATATATTTATGTTTCATATATTTTAATTATGCATTTTTGAATCAATGTGACTAAAATTACAGGTATTTTGTC
Source organism: Orcinus orca (assembly GCF_937001465.1). NCBI lineage: Eukaryota > Metazoa > Chordata > Mammalia > Artiodactyla > Delphinidae > Orcinus > Orcinus orca. Next base: position 154,852,655 of record NC_064560.1, on the reverse strand, counting down.
CTAGTTCAGAAATGCTTGGGACGTGTATTTTAAAAGTTCACTCAATCAAAGGCAAGATTTTGAAAGCCCCAAGGTCATGTTAGATATCCGAGCAAGTGAGTCCTCTTGGTTTGTGAATCTAGCTTCATAATGGGCCTGTGTTCCTATGAAACAAGTCTAAACAACATGCCTGACCTTTGAGTGCAATTTACAGAGTATCAGTAAGACGTGGTGTTCTTAGTGCAAATAGCTTATGTGGGAGGCAATGATATGCTAACCAAGTTAAGTGAAAAATGACCATTTAATGCACTATATACAGAATTGTTAAATAAAAAAGATAGACTTTTTAGTGGGCTTAAAGTGACATTTTGGGGGAGGGTTTATTGACCAGATGCAGTGAATCTGAGATCAATTAATTTTGCTTTGAAGTTTGTTCTTGATCCAGATCTTCAATAAGAAGGTAGTTTCCAAATCACTGGTCTGTGAACACTGCTTGTGATTAATTACCCTTTTATAATCTTAGGAATTCTGTTCTTTGCTATATTTTGAATAACTCAGACTCCATGGGGAGTTGTATCTTGGCTGGTATATTTGGAACTGCTAATAAACACCTACTTCCTGTTTTTCTTACTACTGTGTATAGCAAATTGTTAAATTACTTGAATTGCCATCTCTGTTTCTTGTGTGTTTAACCAGCCCTGATTTATGTTGTGGAATAATCTGCATCAAAGAGTCTTTGCCAACACATTTCTCATAGCTTCAAGATGTAAGATACTGTATCTTACTATTGCAGTATAAACTTGAAGGATGGTAGGAGAAAGTATTCCATTTCATCAGCACAGAAAAATTGGAATTTTAGTATCTTGAGCTCCAAATAACTCTTGGAAAGAAGTTAGTGTATTTTTATTTTATTTCTTTACATATATATATATATATATATATATATATATATTTTTTTTTTTTTACGGTACACGGGTCTCTCACTGTTGCGGCCTCTCCCGTTGTAGAGCACAGGCTCCGGACGTGCAGGCTCAGCGGCCATGGCTCACGGGCCCAGCCGCTCCGCGGCATGCGGGATCCTCCCGGACCGGGGCACGAACCCGTGTCCCATGCATCAGCAGGCGGACTCCCAACCACTGCGCCACCAGGGAAGCCCTCTTTACATATATTTTTGAGGTCAGTAGTTTTATTCTTTTAGGAAGACATGATGGGATAGAAAACATTTTTCTGTTTTCCTTTGAGGTGTAATTTTTATTGCTACAGGCTAAACAATGTATTCAACCAATGATAAGTGCTATGATTTAATAGTACTCATCACAGGTTTTTAATTTGCAAAGTGCTCTGGTTGCTTTTGTTGCTCATATCCACCTGGCTGTCACTGAGCCCTCTAGCTTGTGCTATGTAGGCTGCAGGTCTGTGTCAAAGTCCAAGAAGTTGCTGATTGGGGATAGATTAAGGCTTCCTGTGAAAGACCAGGTGCCTGGGGAGAACTGGCCCTGGGTCTAGCATTGGCCCCAGGAGGAGGTGACTCTCTTTGCTTTGAAAGTCCAGGCTGTTGTTGAGTGAATGATCAACAGATATTCCGTCTCCTTTGCTGACAGAAAAGTATAAAGAGTTAATGAGTTACTGGTGCCCTGGAACCTCTACCTTTTCTCTGCTCTCCCACGAGAGCCCCACCCCGTGTTTCTGGTGACCCAGGTAGGAATGGAAATGTTGAAAATGATAGGAAATATTACCCAGGAAGAGCCTCGGAATTTGGCACTGCGTCAGTCATGGCGCAGGACTACCCTTAGACCTGGGCAGTCGTCCAGAACCCCTGCTTTAGATGCTGCTGCTCAGACCCTTCTCTGCTTTGCCCCTAAGCCATGGGGCAGGATACTTTGGGGAGTTAAGGGTATCCGCCCAGAGCTCATGCCCTACTCCTCTGTAATCCGGGTACCCAGGACTAGAGAGTCCTTGTCCAAGTGACCCCAGGCCTTCTCCCCAGGCCTCTGAAGGCCTTGTTCCTCATCCATCTTCCTGAGCAGTGGTCGGTATATGTGTGTGTGCTGGAAGAGAATTTGGACCTGAAGGATGGGGTGTCCACACACAGCCACCCCAGGCCCTCCCAATGCAGGATAGAGCTGGTGATGGGAACAGAGGAGCAGGCCAGTAACTGAGGCCTCCATTTATTTTCTTGTCCTGGCTGGGAGACGTTAGGACAGGCTTGCTGTGCAGCGTCAAAGGGAAGATGGAGCTTCAGAGCCTGCGTGGTGCTCCCCAATTTTCTTTCCTTCCTTCTTTTAAGCTCTTAACAACATTCTCACGTTACCTCTCCCCTTGCTTCCATTGACTTCCTTCAAACCATCTTCCTAACCTCTCTTCACCAAACTCTAGACTCTCACCTTCAGTTGCCTTCTGGTTTTCTCTTCCTAGAGGTCCCATCAGCACCTTGAATGCAACATGTTCAAAACCAGAATCAAAATCAGACTCTCCCACAACCAGCTCCAGTTTTTGAGATCTCTGCTTTGTCTCATCATACCAGCATCCATGATTATTCAGGCAGCTGTATTCAGAACCAGTTTTGACTTCCTGCCCTCCTCTACTGTCCTCCTTTGATTCAAAATTAATTAACTAATTAATTCTGAATGTGAGGTGGAATACCACTGTGCAGAGCCTTTTGTTCGCTTCCCATCTCATTGCGGCACACTCCTGGGGGTTTCACAGCTGCTCATCGGAGGAGCTTTCCAACCACTCCCCTCCTCTTACTCTGTGTTCCAACCACCCTATACCACCTGGCCAGACTGCACTCATACCAGTTCTCTGCTTAAGAGCCTTAAAAAGTTTCACGTGTTGATCAAATTTAGTAAGAACTCCTTAGCCAGTTATTTAATTCTTTTATGTTTCCATGACATACATATTCCTGTATCTCCTATCAAATCACTGTGGTCCACTAAGAACTACCGAAAATAATACCAAAAACTCTATCTTGAATTCTCAATTGTGTTAGATATTTTTTCATTTTGTAATGCATTTTTATTGTAAAATATTTCAAAACAGACAAGATTTGAGAATCATATGATGAACAGCATGTACCTACTATTCAGCCGTATCAAATCCCAACATTATGCTGCATTTGTTTCAGACTTTTTTTTAAATTTAAGAAATAAAACTTATATTGTAAAGGCTCCCAGGTACCCGCAATCCATCTCCTCCTTCCTCTTTCTCTCCCAGAGACAACCACTATTGTAAAGTCAGTGTTTCTTATTACCATACATATGTTTGAGTTACATATTTATGTATCCATAACTACATTTTATTACTTTTATTACTCTTTTATAAACTTAATATAAAAGTTATAATTTAGCAATTATTTTGCTCTGCCTATTTTGCAGCCTTTCCATGTTTATTTCATTTAATGACTGTAAGTTATTTCACTGTATGAATATTCCACAATTTATTGATCCATTTCCCTTTGATGGACATTTATTTATACTGTTTCCAATACTTTTCTCTTTTTTTTTAATTTTTGAATTTTATTTATTTTTTTATACAGCAGGTTCTTATTAGGCATCCATTTTATACACATCAGTGTATACATGTCAATCCCAATCTCCCAATTCATCCCACCACCACCACCACCACCCCGCCGCTTTCCCCCGTTGGTGTCCATACGTTTGTTCTCTACATCTGTGTCTCAATTTCTGCCCTGCAAACCGATTCATCTGTACCATTTTTCTAGGTTCCACATATATGCATTAATATACGATATTTGTTTTTTTCTTTCTGACTTACTTTACTCTGTATGACAGTCTCTAGGTCCCTTCACGTCTCTACAAATGACCCAATTTCATTCCTTTTTATGGCTAATATTCCACTGTATATATGTACCACATCTTCTTTATCCATTCGTCTGTCGATGGGCATCTAGGTTGCTTCCATGACCTGGCTATTGTAAATAGTGCTGCAGTGAACATTGAGGTGCATGTGTCTTTTTGAATTATGGTTTTCTCTGAGTATATGCCCAGTAGTGGGATTGCTGGGTCATATGGTAATTCTATTTTTAGTTTTTTAAGGAACCTCCATACTGTTCTCCATAGTGGCTGTATCAATTTACCTTCCCACCAACAGTGCAAGAGTGTTCCCTTTTCTCCACACCATCTCCAGCATTTGTTGTTTGTAGATTTTCTGATGATGCCCATTCTAACTGGTGTGAGGTGATACCTCATTGTAGTTTTGATTTGCATATCTAATAATTAGTGATGTTGAGCAGCTTTTCATGTGCTTCTTGACCATCTGTATGTCTTCTTTGGAGAAATGTCCATTTAGGTCTTCTGCCCATTTTTTGATTGGGTTTTTTTTTTTTAATATTGAGCTGCATGAGCTGTTTATATATTTTGGAGATTAATCCTTTGTCCGTTGATTCGTTTGCAAATATTTTCTCCCATTCTGAGGGTTGTCTTTACGTCTTGTTTATGGTTTCCTTTGCTGTGCAAAAGCTTTTAAGTTTCATTAGGTCCCATTTGTTTATTTTTGTTTTTATTTCCATTACTCTAGGAGGTGGATCAAAAAAGATCTTGCTGTGATTTATGTCAAAGAGTGTTCTTCCTGTGTTTTCCTCTAAAGGTTTTATAGTGTCCAGTGTTACATTTAGGTCTCTAATCCATTTTGAGTTTATTTTTGTGTATGGTGTTAGGGAGTGTTCTAATTTCATTCTTTTACATGTAGCTGTCCAGTTTTCCCAGCACCACTTATTGAAGAGGCTGTCTTTTCTCCATTGTATATCCTTGCCTCCTTTGTCATAGATTAGTTGACCATAGGTGCGTGGGTTTATCTCTGGGCTTTCTATCCTGTCCCGTTGACCTATATTTCTGTTTTTGTGCCAGTACCATATTGTCTTGATTAGAAATAAAAGGAATACAAATGGGAAAAGAAGAAGTAAAATTGTCACTGTTTGCAGATGACATGATACTATACATACAGAATCCTAAAGATGCCACCAGAAAACGACCAAAGCTAATCAATGAATTTGGTAAAGTTGCAGGATACAAAATTAATGCACAGAAATCTCTGGCATTCCTATACACTAATGATGAAAAATCTGAAAGAGATATTAAGGAAACAGTCACATTTACCATTGCAACAAAAAGAATAAAATACCTAGGAATAAACCTACCTAGGGAGACAAAAGACCTGTATGCAGAAAACTATAAGACACTGTTGAAAGACTTTAAAGATGATACCAACAGATGGAGAGATCTACCAAGTTCTTGGATTGGAAGAATCAACATTGTGAAAATGACTCTACTACCCAAAGCAATCTACAGATTCAATGCAATCCCTGTCAAACTACCAATGGCATTTTTTACAGAACTAGAACAAAAAATCTTAAAATTTGTACAGAGACAGAAAAGACCCTGAATAGCCAAAGCAGTCTTGAGGGAAAAAAACGGAGCTGGAGGAATCAGAATCCCTGACTTCAGAGTATAGTATAATCCTTTGCTCTTATAAACAGTAAGTACGTGCCTTGTTGTATTGCCTCCTCACACCTAAGTGTGAGAGTTTCTCTAGGGTTTATACCTAAAAGTGGAATTTCAGAGTTACCAGTGTGCCTATCTTTACTTGCTAAAGTGCTCTGCAAATTTTCCTGGTGTGTGTGTGTGTGTGTGTGTGTGTGTGTGTGTGTGTGTGTGTGTGTGTGTGTGTGTGTGTGTGTGTGTGTGTGTGTGTGTGTGTGTATGTGTATGTATTCCCACTTCTCCACACTCTCACTCACAGTTGTGATCATCAGACTTCTAAAATTTTGTGAATACAGTTGGTGAAATTGGATCTCATTGCTTTAATTTGCATTTCTCTGATTTTCAGTAGAGAAGGCTTTGCTAGGTAAGGTGCATGAAATACAAGCATGGTAGATCCATGAAGGAGCCATACATTTGACAGTCCAAAGAGAAAGACCTCTGTATAGCAAAAGATAACCATAGAATTAAAAGACAAGACATACACAGGAAGAATGGATATGCAATGCAGATGACTAACATGAAATTAGTATCCAGAATAGGTCAGGGAACTCTTGTAAAGTTGAAAACAAGACAACCTAATAGAAAATGAACAGACGTTATGAACAGACAGTACTCAACAGAAGAAATCTCACACCTTGCTGGAGTTCAGTAAATGTTTGCTGGTAATTAAATGACTAGAAGGAGTGGCTGAAGCAGATCTCTGCAGATGTCGTGTCTTTAGTGGGTTCCTGGGACTCAGACCCTGAGACGGAGGTTTGTGTGGGGGAAGTTTAATGGGACGTGATCTCATGAGGGGATTAGGAAAGCAGGATTGGACAGAGTGAGAAGTGGATTTGGGAACTCTGGAGGCGTTCAGGGAAACTGAGGCGAGGGGCTGGGCCTTCTTGTCCTTGCATCCATCAGTTACTGGTTACAGGTGTCCCTGAGGAGAGGAAGTAACCATTGGCGGGACAGATCCCTTTGGCAGAGGGGACGTCCAAGGGGAGACTCAGCTGTGAGCCATCGGTAGCCTGTGCTCCTGGCAGCTGTGGGAAGGAGACAGGAGCTGGGTGGGACACACCACAGCGTCCACTTCATCCACTATGAAGACCCAGGGAACTAATCCAAGTTCCTCTCATGGTTCAGAATACTGGCCTTGGAGTCAGAGGGCCCTGGGATTGAATCCCAGATCCACTGCTTACCCAGCTAGGTAACCTTGGGCAAGTTACCTGGTGTTGGTCGCAGTCATAATTCTCTTTCCACAAATATCGAGTACCTGAGAGTACCTACCTTGAGGTTGCTGTGAGGGTTAAGTGATTGAATACTCACAGAGAGCATAACACAGTTCCTGGCACACACTTAATGCTTGATAAATAACGACTATTATTTTTTTATTATTAATACTTGTGGGGAAGAGTGTGCGTTTCTTTTGCTCTGTCAGCGGAGTACAGCGAGAAACTCTCTTGGAATGTGCTTCCGTGGCTTTCTTAGATAAATGGAATACCCGTGAGGTTAGTGGCATTTACAGCAGGCTTGTTCTCTAGTCTAAGCCAGTAATGCCTTCGCTGTTTAATAGAACATTTCCTGGTTTCATATTTAAAACTCCACTGACTTCCTACTCCTCCAGGCCAATTGTTATTTTTCTCTCTCTATTTTCATGGGACTTAATTCCTGTAACCAAATGGAACCTCTCAAGCAAAAGAAACTATTCCAATGCCCCATCTCCGCCTTGACTCTGTCAGGTCACGGTGGCAAGTAGCTTTGGACACTGGAAAATTATTTCTTTGTTAGAATCGGGTAGAATCAAATAACTTTTAGAGCCAGAAGGAATCATAGACCTTGACGATTATCAAGGGTAACAGGTTTTTGTTTTTGTTTTTTTTAAAGTAGTGGGGATCTGCCTCCTCCCACGGCCTGCCACCCCTTTTTATAAGTGAAATCTTATGCAGCAGCCTCTTATTTGGAGCAAGAAAACGCAGACCGGCTGTGGTTGGAGACTAGAGGTCACCTTCTCTATCTGCTCTTTGCAGTTCACCTTTGAGTATCGCTGTCCCTGATGTATCTCTTGTTTTCAAAAGTTTAAAAAAAATCACTGGTGTCATGTCACAGATTCGTTGTAAAGATGAAGAAATGCCTGGTTTTCTTCCCTCCTCACTGGCTGTCTTCTTCTCAGTCTCCTTTGCTGGCTTCTCTTTTTCTACCCCTGGCCCTCCTCAGGACTCTGTTCTCGGCCCTTTCTTCTTTCTACAGTCACATCTTTGATGATTCTTTTCAGTCTCACGGCTTTCAATTCCATCTGTATGCTATCGCTTCCCAAATTTGTATCTCTAGCCCAGGTCTCTTTCTTGAACTTCAGACATATTTCCAACTGCCTAATTGACACCTTTCTTGAATATCTAATAGCTCAAAATGAACATATGCCCCAAACAGGGCTCCCGGCCCTTCCTCCTCCATCTTATTTAATGGGAGCTCTGTCCTTCAGTTGCTCCATCCCCCAAATCTTAAGAGTGATCCTTGACACCTCACTCGCTTATGGTCCACGTCTAATCCATCAGGAAATCCTGCGATCTCCTCTTTCAAAATATATTCGAATCAGATCACTTCTTCATTACTATTAACCTATCATACCATCATCATTTCTCATCTGGATTTTGAAATAGTATAGCCTCTGAATTGGGGTGATAATATAATTTATTATCCAAACTGGGACACTTTCAAGACTCAGAAAGGAGAGGCATTAATAATAGTATTGAGACACATAGCTCAGGATTGCTGTGGGCAAACGGGATGTACGGTCACCCTCCTCTTAACTCATTTTCCTGTCTCTACACTTGCTACCCTGAAGTCGAATCCTCATATATCAGCCAAGATGTCCCTGTTCAAATCTAACTTTAGATCAGATCATACTCTACTAACCCCTTTACTGGGCTTCATTTCATGCAAAATGAAAGCCAGCGTCCTTCCAAGGCCCTGCACCATCTGCTCCCCCGTTGCCCTCCAACCATAATTCCTATTGCTCTCCTCCTCTGCCTCTCCCTCCAGCAACGTCTTTGCTGTTTTTCGATCATACCAGGCATGCAGCCACCTCAGGACCTTTGTATTGGCTGTTTCTCAGTCTGAAATGCCCTTCCTCTAGACATTGCGTATCCCTTATCTCCTTCAGTTGTCACTTGGTCATTTAGACCTACAGTTACCATGTTATTTTAAATTATAACCACCCTCTTCTACTCCCCCTTTGCCTTTGCTTTATTTTTTTTCCAAAGAATTCCTCTAATATTTTATGTAATTTACTTATTATATTTATTTTCTGTCCTGGCTAATAGACTGTAAGCTTGATGTGGACAGGGAATTCTTTTTTGCTTGGTTTCTGCTGCACCTCCTGAGCCTAGAACAGGGCCTGGCACATAGTTGGAACTCAAAAGATATTTGTTGATAACTGAGTGAAGAAGCCAAAAACTTCAGAAGGTTAAAGAGCTTCCTTCAATCGCTAGATGAGCTTTGAAAAGTCTGAATCTAGAGCCGGAGTCCCTGACTTCCCATCTCAAGGGGTTTGGGTGGGATTGTAGAACTACAACATGCGATGAGATAACAGACCAAACTAATAATTGTTCAGCTGAGCTCTGCTCTAACTGGGTGCTTTATCTTGTTCAGATCTGGATGTCATTTCTGGAATCTGGATACCAGAAATGACGTTGGATGTGGATTAGAAAAATTCAGGAAGAACTAATTCTTAATAGAAGTAATCCTTAGTTTTGAGGGCAGTGATGTGAAAGAAAACAAATGAAATCCTATTCAGAGGATGATCTGTGAAGGATTTCTGCCTCGATCCTATGGAACTAGAGATGAAAGTAGCAGTTTTTGTGGTGACTGCCTCTGAAGACAGAATAGTTTGAAGAAATTGGCTCTGTTTAAGGAGGAGAATGGGAGCCTGGAGGCTGGGTTCTGTGACTGCTTGGAAATCTGGAAATCTAGGGCTCTCTGTAGTTATACTTCCACAGCCTCTGTTTCTTTGAAAATATAAATCTTGTCTTCCTGCAAATAGTAGGGTGATGAGTGAGTCAGATTTTCAGTATTAATATGAGAATTGCTGCTGGTAATGTGTGACTTCTTCTACTTCTTAGGCCTGAAATGTCCTCCCTGCACTCTTTCCTAGTTCCTTCCAAATAAGAATCCAAAGTTTAATTATTTTCCATAGTTTGAAATATTCACATGTTGCTTTGTATGGTCTATGTTGTTTTCAAAATGTTATTAAACTATTTTCATGAAAGTCTGTCTTGTATCTCCAGTTAAATTTAAAGTCTTCTGCACGTAGAGGATGGATGCCTCTGTACCTTTTTTTTTTTTTTAAGTTTCTCTTAAAGTTATTTATCTCATAAGGGCTGATGAAGGGAATGAGAAGACCTTGATTCCACTTTCAGTTTTACCTTTACTACCTATATAATCTCTCTGAAATTCAGTTTTCTCCTCTGTAAAATGGGAACAATAATAATCATAAAAACTTCAGTGGGCGGGGTAGAGGATCAACTAACTAATATAGGTATTAGTATCCACTGGGTTGCCTCTCTGGGACCCTCACTTTTGGGGTAATTGTGTCCTCCACTGCCTGGCCCACTCCCATCCTCATGGTTATGATGGCTGGGCTCTTACAAGCCATGGTTGAGTAACATGACCCAGCCTCCTACCCCAGGTGATTGACAAAGGATGCCTGGGCATCTGACCAAGTAGGCCCTTTAAACACTTGCAATTAAGACCACAAAATTCCAGTTTCATCTGGCCATCCTTTTAAACAAAGAAGAGACAAACTCAGAAGGTTTTGACTGGTGACATGTTTTTCAACCATGCAGTCGAATCAGAGAAAGTAGCACTGCAGTTAGAAAAAAGACAAAAGAAAGAGAGGATTTGGGGGCTTTCCTGGACTAGGGCATCCCATTTCCTCATTCTTGGGACCCAGCTGCATTCCCGCCCTGAGTTCAGTGAGATACTCTGATATGCACAAAATCAATTATTATCATTATCATTTGCTTTATTTAGTTTGAGTTGGTTTCTGTTACAACCAAAAGCAAGGCTGGTTAATGCATTATATATGAAAATGATTTGTAAATCACATATAATCGATGATTACTGAGTAACTTCTTTGTTTACTGTGTTCCATAGTCTCCTCTTATGCTTGAGCCCTAATGGCAGCAGCAATGTGTTAAGATTTTGAGGTGAATCAACACCTTAATCTCCACTTCCATCCCCAGCACACACCGAGGCATCTTCTGTTGCCAGCAGTGACCCTATATCCAGTGTACTGTATCAGGCTGATACAGCTGTTCTCCAGGCAAGAAAGGAATTGAGACTTTGGCGGTAGCAAGCTCAGATTGGGTCAAGGAAGAAAGAATGCATAGACCCTGAGAATGGTTGCTTCAACACAAAGTTTCCTAGAGCAATAATTCTCTTTTTGGCGGAGGGGAGTGTGCTGGCGCTAGCGGGCTAGAGACCAGTGAACCTGGGTGATATTATTTCATAGCACTGCTTTCAGAATCACTTGAGGCCAGAACTTGCAGGGATACCGGGCTGTGCCTCACATTTAACACTAGTATGCGGTCCGTTTTGGTTTTGTTCACGCCACTTCCTAACGTGACCTCTACGAGCCAAGATAAAATGAGACAGATGTGCTGCATGGTCGGATGCAAAGATCTGTAAGTTGAACTCTTTTCCTTTAATTTCATATTGAACTTTTAAAAACTTTAAAAGAGGTTCTGACACAAAGGACCCATTCAAGTTTTCTACCCTTGTAGAGAATTTGAAAACACGCATATGCCAGCATCCTGGCTGTTTGCTAGCTACAGAGGATACAGTTAAGAGCACCACTGAGCCTTTCTCCACACCTCCTATGTGTAAAGTCAATAAATGAGGTTAATTGCAGGCACCCATATCAGAAATGCTTTTGGAGTCAGAAAACGGTGAGCAACCTTGCCCTTCATGAGAAAGGTGTGACTCTGTGTGGCAAATGTCACAGCTGGCATGGCATGCTGAAGAAAACCCTATTTCTCTGTCATCTATTCTTTTAGGTTAAAACTCAAGTGTCTTGCCAGTAGCTGAGCTAGAGCTGTCTCCCATCACTGGGAGATGTGAGGAGGGTCTTGAACACGCCTCCTTGAGCACTGTGGTGGTTTTAAGAATGTGGCAGAAATCGATACACTGGAGAAATGGGTGGTAGAGTCACATGACTTAAGCCATCTCCTGCCGAGAGGTGGCCAGTTAGCAAAGGAACAGGGCAGTCAAGCGGAATCCTGGTCAGAGTTAAAGTGAATGGCCCAGATGAGACCCACCAGGATTCCCTCAGCTGTCATTTTACTGTGAGAGCATCCCACGTATGCACAGGGTTTGCAGAGGAAACTTGCTCCCTCCAAATTTACTTTCACCCCTCCCCCATACTCATTGATTTCAATAGCTTTAAAATATCCTGAAAAATAGATGACCAAAATGATTTTTATCCCCCCCAAAGTTCTCTGCTAGGGTATGTTCTCTTTTAAATTTGGATTATTAATTCTCATTCTATAAGAGCTTGGTGATGTGCCAATCTGGAAACACCCAATAAAAAGATTTATGGCATTGCAAATGATATACAATTATATTGCAATTAAGTGACTTAAGAATGTTCTAGGGCTTCCCTGGTGGCGCAGTAGTTGGGCGTCCGCCTGCCGATGCAGGGGACACGGGTTCGTGCCCCGGTCTGGGAAGATCCCACATGCCGCGGAGCGGCTGGGCCCGTGAGCCATGGCCGCTGAGCCTGCGCGTCCGGAGCCTGTGCTCCGCAACGGGAGAGGCCACAACAGTGAGAGGCCCGCACACCGCAAAAAAAAAAAAAAAAAAAAGAATGTTCTAAAGCTAAAAATAATTGTATTCTTTGGTTGATCTGCATATAAAACAAATAGCAGAAAGGGGGCACAGTATTAGCCATCCACACACAGTATCAGATCCCAAGATAAATGGTAATGGTCTCATATCAATTTCTTTGTAAGTTAATGAATATTATTACACAGTTCAAGGAGCATACACACTGGAATTAGATTTCGGTGTGGATCCTGGCAATACCACAAAAGTGTGTCATTTTGGGCAACTTATTTTATTTTATTATTATTTTTTAACATCTTTATTCGAGTATAATTGCTTTACAATGGTGTGTTAGTTTCTGTGAATCAGCTATACATATACATAAATCCCCATATCTCTTCCCTCTTGCATCTCCCTCCCTCCCACCCTCCCTATCCCACCCCTCTACGTGGTCACAAAGCACCGAGCTAATCTCCCTGTGCTACGGAGCTGCTTCCCACTAGCTATCGATTTTACGTTTGGTAGTGTATATATGTCCATGCCACTCTCTCACTTTGTCCCACCTTACCCTTCCCCCTCCCTGTGTCCTCAGCTCCATTCGCTAGTAGGTCTGCGTCTTTATTCCCGTCCTGCCCCTAGGTTCTTCCTAACCATTTTTTTTTTTTGGATACCATATATATGTGTTAGCATATGGTATTTGTTTTTCTCTTTCTGACTTACTTCACTCTGTATGACAGACTCTAGGTCCATCCACCTCACTACAAATAACTCAATTTCGTTTCTTTTTATGGCTGAGTAATATTCCATTGTATATATGTGCCACATCTTCTCTATCCATTCATCTGTTGATGGACACTTAGGTTGCTTCCATGTCCTGGCTGTTGTAAATAGAGCTGCAATGAACACTGTGGTACATGACTCTTTTTGAATTATGGTTTTCTCAGGGTATATGCCCAGTAGTGGGATTGCTGGGTCGTATGGTAGTTCTATTTTTAGTTTTTTCAGGAACCTCCATACTGTTCTCCATAGTGGCTGTATCAATTTACATTCCCACCAACAGTGCAAGAGGGTTTCCTTTTTTTTACACCCTCTCCAGCATTTATTGTTTGTAGAATTTTGATGATGGTCATTTTGACTGATGTGAGATGATGTCTCATTGTAGTTTTGATTTGCATTTCTCTAATGATTAATGATGTTGAGCATTCTTTCATGTGTTTGTTGGCAATCTGCATATCTTCTTTGGAGAAATGTCTATTTAGGTCTTCTGCCCATTTTTGGATTGGGTTGTTTGTTTTTTTGATATTGAGCTGCATGAGCTGCTTGTATATTTTGGAGATTAATCCTTTGTCAGTTGCTTCATTTGCAAATATTTTCTCCCATTCTGAGGGTTGTCTTTTGGTCTTGTTTATGGTTTCCTTTGCTGTGCAAAAGTTTTTAAGTTTCATTAGGTCCCATTTGTTTGTTTTGGTTTTTACTTCCATTTCTCTAAGAGGTGGGTCAAAAAGGATCTTGCTGTGATTTATGTCATAGAGTGTTCTGCCTATGTTCTCCTCTAAGAGTTTCATAGTTTCTGGCCTTACATTTAGGTCTTTAATCCATTTTGAGCTTATGTTTGTGTATGGTGTTAGGGAGTGATCTAATCTCAAACTTTTACATATACCTGTCCAGTTTTCCCAGCACCACTTATTGAAGAGGCTGTCTTTTCTCCATTGTATATCCTTGCCTCCTTTATCAAAAATAAGGCGACCATATATGTGTGGGTTTATCTCTGGGCTTTCTATCCTGTTCCATTGATCTATATTTTTGTTTTTGTGCCAGTACCATACTCTCTTGATTACTGTAGCTTTGTAGTATAGTCTGAAGTCAGGGAGCCTGATTCCTCCAGCTCTGTTTTTCTTTCTCAGTATTGCTTTGGCTATTCGGGGTCTTTTGTGTTTCCATACAGTTTGTGAAATTTTTTGTTCTAGTTCTGTGAAAAATTCCAGTGGTAGTTTCATAGGAATTGCATTGAATCTGTAGATTGTTTTGGGTAGTAGAGTTATTTTCACATTGTTGATTCTTCCAATCCAAGAACATGGTATATCTCTCCATCTCTTTGTATCATCTTTAACTTCTTTCATCAGTGTCTTATAGTTTTCTGCATACAGGTCTTTGTCTCCTTAGGTAGGTTTATTCCTAGGTATTTTATTCTTTTTGTTGCAGTGGTAAATGGGATTGTTTCCTTAATTTCTCTTTCAGATTTTTCATCATTAGTGTATAGGAATGCCAGAGATTTCTGTGCATTAATTTTGTATCCTGCTATTTTACCAAATTCATTGATTATCTCTAATAGTTTTCTGGTAGTATCTTTAGGATTCTCTATGTATAGTATCATGTCATCTGCAAACAGTGACAGCTTTACTTCTTCTTTTCCAATTTGGATTCCTTTTATTTCTTTTTCTTCTCTGATTGCTGTGGCTAAAACTTCCAAACAATGTTGAATAATAGTGGTGAGAGTGGGCAACCTTGTCTTGTTCCTGATCTTAGTGGAAATGGTTTCAGTTTTTCACCATTGAGGATGATGTTGGCTGTGGGTTTGTCATATACAGCCTTTATTATGTTGAGGAAAGTTCCCTCTATGCTTACTTTCTGGAGTGTTTTTTTATCATAAATCGGTGTTGAATTTTGTCGAAATCTTTCTCTGCATTTATTGAGATGATCATATGGTTTTTATCCTTCAATTTGTTAATATGGTATATCACATTGATTGCTTGGCATATATTGAAGAATCCTTGCATTCCTGGAATAAACCCCACTTGATCATGGTGTATGATCCTTTTAATGTGCTGTTGGATTCT
This sequence comes from Orcinus orca, assembly GCF_937001465.1. NCBI lineage: Eukaryota > Metazoa > Chordata > Mammalia > Artiodactyla > Delphinidae > Orcinus > Orcinus orca. The sequence continues at coordinate 154,837,540 of NC_064560.1, read as the reverse complement.
GTTTGCTAGTATTTTGTTGAGGATTTTTGCATCTATGTTCGTCAGTGATATTGGCCTGTGGTTTTCTTTCTTTGTGACATCTTTGTCTGGTTTTGGTATCAGGGTGATGGTGATGTTGGCCTCGTAGAATGAGTTTGGGAGTGTTCCTCCCTCTGCTATATTTTGGAAGAGTTTGAGAAGATAGGTGTTAGCTCTTCTCTAAATGTTTGATAGAATTTTCCTGTGAAGCTATCTGGTCCTGGGCTTTTGTTTGTTGGAAGATTTTTAGTCACAGTTTCAATTTCAGTGCTTGTGATTGGTGTGTTTATATTTTCTATTTCTTCCTAGTTCAGTCTGGGAAGGTTGTGCTTTTCTAAGAATTTGTCCATTTCTTCCAAGTTGTCCGTTTTATTGGCATATAGTTGCTTGTAGGAATCTCTCATGATCCTTTGTATTTCTTTTTTCTTTTTTTTTTTTTCTGCAGTACGCGGGCCTCTCACCATTGTGGCCTCTCCCGTTGTGGAGCACAGGCTCCGGTCACGCAGGCTCAGCGGCCATGGCTCACGGGTCTAACCGCTCCATGGCATGTGGGATCTTCCCAGACCGGGGCATGAACCCGCGTCCCCTGTATCGGCAGATGGACTCTCAACCACTGAGCCACCAGGGAAGCCCAATCATTTTTATTTCTGCAGTGTCACTTGTTACTTCCCCTTTTTCATTTCTAATTCTATTGATTTGAGTCTTCTCCCTTTTTTGGGTAACTTAACCTCTTAAAACCTGTTTCCGTTTTGTTAAATTGAGAGTAAAACCCACCTTACAAAGTTGTGATGAGAATGAAATGAAATGCTAAAAACCTGGAGTTGCTATGAGCCAAGTGAATATTATTGCTTCCTGCCTCATACCCACTTCCACTTTTTCTCCAGGTTACATTTTCAACTAGCACATACTACATTGTTTTGATGCCTCCCCCCACCAATTATTTAGTTCTTAAATGATTTTTCTCTTTGGAGGAGGCATCACAAAACCACAACAATAGAACCAGGGAAAAACAACCCCTTAGGAATAAGTTGATTAATTACTGCTGATTATTCTTAGTGTTGAGTGTGGTACTTGTCACCAGTAGGTACTCAAGGTTCCTGATTAATTGACTGTTCACTAAATACTTTAAAAGTTCAAGCTTTCCTTTAAAAGGAGCAACCACCGTTGCCAAGCAAGGCATTAAAACTTTCTTAGAAAAATATTACTATGTATGAAAGTGTACTGTGATTTGTTCCAGAGAACAGAATTTGGGACAGAAGTTGAAAATCATAGGGAAGGTAATTGCAACTCACTTTAAAGAACTGTTTACTAACATCTTGGAATTTCAGAGCCATGTTGCATTCTGGACAAGCATTGTGAAGCTCTGGCCATGTCTTAGGTGAATGTAAGACGTGAGGGATGTGGATATAAAATGAGCGAATAGGGACCTCTGCTTGTGAATCAATCTTGGAAGGGTCAAGAAGTGAGCGTTCAGAATTTAACTGCATGCCAAATAAGGTAGCCAGGATCCAAGAAAAGTTCTCAAAAAATGTCTCTGTCCTTCAGCTGAGTGTTCTTCACTAGCTCCCCCAGATAATTTACCCAGGGCTCCGCTGGGTGATCAACTGGGCACCTAACATTGGTGGCAAGTGAGGGCCAGTTTTATGACATTCTCTGTTTGCCATCAGATGGATTTTAGGAACCCAGTGGAGTCTCACCCTAGAAGTATCCCTGTCTCCAAGACTGAGGGGTAGAATGGAGGGAGGGGAAAGAAAAGACTATACTGAATTGGCTTTTCTATTCATCTTTAATCTTCCATCTGTTGTAAAAGACCTGCTGTTAATGGAAACTGACTTAATCAGTCTCATTCAGTTTGGGAAGGAAATTTGAAATCCTAGTGACTTCTGAGAGTTGTATTATCTATTAACTTGGACTTGCCTAGAACCGTCCAGAGAGGTGGTAGGAGCTTCTGTCCTTGTAGAGGTTTTACAAAGAGCTGATGCAGAAGCAGTGAGGGTGGGCAGGTCAACTCTATGTTATTGTACAATTGGGGAAACTGAGAATTTTTAAGACGAGGGAATGAATTTTGGTTTTGGAGGTGAGGAAGTTCTGGACTAGAATATCTTACCATGTGATTCTGTTGTAGAGCCTCTGCTTGCTGTAGTGTTAGAATCTTGATCCAGCTGCTGGGTGAAATCTGTACATTTTCTCCAGTGCTACTTTCACAAAGGGGTCGACCAGAACTCTTACCTCCCAGCCTACTATTTAGCGGCTCAGAAGGAAGCTATGGAAACACCTTGGATTTAATCATGGCAAAGGATGTGTTTACGTCAAGACATTTTAAGTTAATGAAAAACCTGGAAAATATCTGTTTAGTCATAATGCAAAGTCCAGAAAGCAGTAAATAATTCTAGCACCTTTCTGTGTCCATGAACCACAAAACTAGCTTTGTTTTATTTTTTCTATCTAAATATATTTTCTATTTTAAATCTCAGTGGGATATATTTTCAGCTTTGAAAGGCTCATTAAATCACTGATCCCTAAATTAGGTCCTTTCCAATGGGTTTGAAAAACACAGGCACCCATAAGTTCTACTAATTCATACTGTCTTGAGTTGTCTGGGGGAACACATTCACCTTCAGACAGAGAGACTTGGTCAAACTACTGAATCATTACAGGCAAAAACATTTTAGTTTATCAATGTGTACTTGAAGGAATTTAGCCATATCAGCACTGGTCTCTTAATCCATATTTATTTTATAGTCTTCACTTTATGATTGGCAGATTAAGCACTTCATTTACATGCTTTAAAAGGGCTATAAAGAACAATTCAGGCTAAAATGATTCCTGTTTGGGGCATGGCTTGGGTGGAAGGAAGAAGTGTTTAGGGATCAGTGTGGTGCCAGTAGTATTGAGGCTGGCACTGTAGTGGCCGTACAGGGAGTGCACACGTTATTCAGCTGAAACTTACCAAGTCCCTGCTGTGTGCCAAGACCTGTTTTGGATACTTCGCATACCGCTGTCTACCTCATGGGCTTAACAATTTTGTCCATTGCTCATGACTGTTAGGGATAGCTCACAAGAGTTGTGTGAAGGGACGTATGAAGTCAGGTTATGGCACTGACTGGATTGGGACGGATCCCAGCACCACCTAAGGGGGGCAGCCTAACCCTCTGTTACATGTGGGCTCCCAGGGTCAGTTTCCCAGGAAGCTATATAGACCTTTTGGTCAAGAAGCCAACAGTAAGTCCTCAGACTGTAGGCCAATTCAAGAGCAGTTTTTATGTGTTATGTCATAAATGCCTTAGTAGAAATTCAGATTAAGCTAGTGAAATAAAAACAGCAAGCAAATTTTATGTACCAGGAGAATAAAAAGCATTTTTATCCTATTGCTTATTTTGTAAAAATGTTCTGATTCAAAAATGGCTAGCATTATTGAGTTCTTACTGTGTACCAGGAGCTGTGCTCAGTATCCTATATATATCCTCTCATTTAATCTTCAATGTCAGCCTTATGAGCTGCATTCTGTTATCATCTCAGTTTCACCATTAGGACACTGAGGCTCAGAGAGGCTAACTTGTTCAGCATTATGTGGCTACTGAATGGAAGGGAAGGCAGTGGACTTGAGTCTTAGTCTCTGTTCAAAGCTCATGCCCTTGCCTGGTCACGGCCACTTGATTTAGCTCTTGGTATTGAGGAAGGATGAAGATAAACCAACACCGGCTGCTCCTCGTATCTCTCCAGCCCATTAATGGCCCTGTTATCTTCTCCAGCCAGAAACCTGGGAGTCACCTTGACCTCTTTTCTTCCTCTCTTGCCTTTTCCCCTCACCCATTAGTCTTTAAGTCCTGGTGGTTTTAATTCCTAGTATTTCTTGTATCTGACTATAGTCATCGTTTTTTACCTGGACACCGGCAGTAATTTCCTAACCAGAATCTCTCTTCCAATCCAGCCCTTACAGCTGCCAACAACACTGAACAACAAAGATGTTCATGCCGCATCTCTGCTTAAAAACCCTTAGTGACTTTCAGACCCATCATGGTCTGGACCCTCCACTCACTCCTTTCTCTTAGTCTGTGCTCCGGGGACATTGATCTAGTTGCAGTTGGCTGGTTGTGCTGTTGCTTCCATGCCTCTATCCTTTTCTCTGTGACCAGGATGACCTCCTCATGGTTTTCTGCTCAGGAAATTGGCTCTAATGTCTCCTCTGGAAGTCTTTCCCAGCCCTCCCAGACAGAGGTAGGTTCCCCGCCTCTGACTGTACCTCATCTGTGTCTTTACGATAACAGTCGCCACTCTGAGCTGCAATTTAATACCTACCTGTTTCCCCCCGCTACATGGTGAATATTTCAAGGCAATGTACTGCAAACTATCAGATAGACACAGTGTATTAGGAGGAGCTGTCCACACCAAAAGGAGCACCAATAACAAGCATCTTATGCTACCCTAAGTCCCACTGGAAGTCCTGCTCAGGGTCATCAGAAGAGAAGCTTGCCATATAGGGGTCTGTGACACTTGGACACCTGTTTTGCTGGTGGAACCAGTTCATATACCAAATGCCAGCCCTGTCAGCATGGTCCCTCTATATTTCTGCTGGAATGTGTTCATTTAGGCTTCCCACTCATGTCCTCAACTGTGCTGTTCTCTAAGTTTGCAGCAGGGAGGGTTTTGCCAGATCTGGTATCCTTCCTTACTAACTGGACACAGTCCCTTTGTCCCTGAACATGCAGAGACATCATAGGAACATGGTCTGTTTTTGCCTCAAAATAATCTTAAATGCCAAGAAAACCCATATGTATGTTCTTTGAGGTGGGATTGAAAATATTCAGCCAATTGAGGATAAATATTTAGCTTTAAAACAAAAGCATATTAGAGGGCTGCAAAGAGATGAGTGTCTGTGATGCAATATTGAAGAGTAGAAAAGAGGCTGAGCTAAGAGTCAGGGAGATTAGAATTTCATCTGGTCTCTGCCTATTGCCGGTTGTGTGATGCTGGACAGATAGTTTAATGTCTCTAAGCCTCACCCTCTGTGTGTGTAGAATGGAGATAGTTATAAGACCCACGTGCATGTATGATTCTGTAAGGCACTTCAGAAGCTTGGCATATAATCAGCACTCAATCAATGGGAGTATTATGTGACAAGTGGACCTATAATAAATGACAATGCATTTTATTATTTAAATTGCGGTCAGAATGATTGCCCTTGGTTAAGGTAATCTCTTACTCCTCTGATAGATTTTTCACCAAGACCCTTAAATCAACTAAACAGCAGACTTGAACTATAGGGAAGATTAACTCTGAACAAATGAATCCCAGTCTGATATGACCTTAAAGCTGGGATTGACTACACTCGCTGCAGCTGCCCTAGGTCTGCCCTAAGGTCACCAATACTACATTGACTCAGTGTCCAGCTCAGGAAGGTCTGGAGCCCTTCGACATATCACCCCTGTGGCCAAGAATGCCATGATTAACCCAGCTCCTAGAATGAAGAATCTTTTACTGGTCACAAGATTTGGTCTTTAGCAGCTGCTCCAGGAGCAGTTGTGAACAGACCCGGAGAACTTATGTGTTGCCCCCTCACAGCCTCTGAACCAACATATACTTAGAGAACAAGGCAGAGATGATTATCAATTGGTCTTCAAATCTAAGGAGTACCGCTTATGGGCAAATAAGAGTTCTGAGTTTGACAACCCTCACTGCGGCTCCCAAGGAAATCAGCATTGCTGTTCTTATTTTACAGGCAGAAAACCCAAGGCACCAAGGGATTAAATAATTTGTATTGGAACGAGATTTTACTAACTCTATAGAAAATTGACCTAAAACTTAAACATGGATAAACCACATCCTTTATTTAAACAGTATTTTATAGCCTATGATGAAAGAATGCTCAGAGATGGAATTTCCAGATTGGCTGTTCATGAACTCACAGAAAAATTATGCAACTTTCCATTCATTCAGCAAACATTTATTCAGGACATACCAAGTGCTAGGCACTGTCATAGGTGCCGGGGAGACAAGCTTATATGAGACTATTTCCTGCTCAGAAATAGGGAAATCAGAAGGAGGAGACACACATGTAAGGAGATGGAATAAAATGGTATAGACGCTGTGATAGTGACAAAAATCTTTATACATTACAGCAGGGGCCCAAAGAGGAGGCAAGTCCTGAGAGATCACTCTGTTTGTTTTGCCCTGGGTAGGCTTGGCAACAGGAAGCCTGCTACGAACCCTAGAAGAGCTGCAATACTTGCCAAGTTTAAACCCACAAATTGGCGAACATAATATATGTCTAAGTGCTAGAAGTCATGAGTGCATGTGCACAGGGAATGTTATCTTTTATGTTCAGGATCTGAATTGAGATGTTAATTATTTTCCAAATCCTGAAAAACCAGGCTTTTGAGTTTCCTATAATTTGACCTTAAAATAATTTCTTGCTAATAGCTGTATTGCCAAAGTAGAGACTTACCATGGGGAGGGCCCAAAATCAATCCAGGGGTTTGATGGTTGGAAAGAAGATGGCGTCCCAGGCCTCGACAAAATGAAACACAGCTTTCAACCCACTTACGTGCTGTCTTCTTGAAACATTCCCTTGCATTGACTTTGGCATCATCCCATTTGCCTGCTTCCCCTCTAACTCACCAGCACTCCTTCCTAGTTTCCTTTGCTGACCCGTCATCCTCTCTCTCTTTTTTCCTATTTTCTCACTATGTTCTCCCCCGAGGTAATTCCATATTCTGCCATGACTTCTGTTACATGGCAACCACTTTCACCTGTCTCCAATTTAGATATTTCCACTGTCATCCAGACACATATGTCTAACTCTAAACTTGATATATCACTTGGGCTCCTCTGTCAAAACTCACGTAGGCTGGAAACTCATGGAATTTCCCCTCAGACTCCCTCCCTGTCGTGTTTTCTACCTTGGGAAATCTCATCCCTGACTTCACATTTGAAACATCTGAGGGACATTGAAACCATAACTGTGCCTGGGCCCCCTGCTTAACCAATTAAATCAGAGCCTTTGGGCTGAGGGTCTTCAGGTGGGTTTAATGAGCACAGCCAGGTTAAGAATCACTGAGCTATTTGCTCAAGTGGGAAGTCTGTGTGTTATCTTGACCCCTCCCTTTTCATTATCCTTTAATAGTCAGCCACCTGCTGATGTTTTAGCCACTAAAGCTCTTGACTTCATCTACTGTTTTCCATCATCAAAGCCACCACTCCAAACCAACACATAATTCTCTCTTACCCGAAATAACCTTGTAACTGTCCTCCTTGCCTCTATTCTTGTTCCCATCCTCACCGTTATTCACAGTGCAGCCAGGGTGACTTAAAAAAAATCTGATCACATCACTCTCTTGCTTAAAATATTGCACTGGCTTTCTGCTTGCTCATTTTTTTGAATTTTTAATTTTTTTACACAGCAGGTTCTTATTAGATCTATTTTATACATATTAGCATATACATGTCAATCCCAATCTCCCAGTTCATCCCACCACCACCCCCCACCCTGCTCTCCCCACTTGGTGTCCATACGTTTCTTCTCTACATCTGTGTCTCTATTTCTGCCTTGCAGACTGGTTCATCTGTACCACTTTTCTAGATTCCACATATATGCATTAATATATGATATTTGTTTTTCTCTTTCTGACTTACTTCACTCTGTATGACAGTCTCTAGGTCCCTTCACGTCTCTACAAATGACCCAATTTCGTTCCTTTCTGTGGCTGAGTAATATTCCATTGTATATATGTACCACATCTTCTTCATCCATTCGTCTGTCGATGGGCATTTAGGGTGCTTCCATGACCTGGCTATTGTAAATAGTGCTGCAGTGAACATTGGGGTGCATGTGTCTTTTTGAATTATGGTTTTCTCAGGGTATATGCCCAGTAGTGGGATTGCTGGGTCGTATGATAATTCTATTTTTAGGTTTTAAGGAACCTCCATACTGTTCTCCGTAGTGGCTGTATCAATTTACATTCCCACCAACAGTGCAAGAGGGTTCCCTTTTCTCCACACCATCTCCAGCATTTGTTGTTTGTAGATTTTCTGATGATGCCCATTCTAACTGGTGTGAGGTGATACCTCATTGTAGTTTTGATTTGCATTTATCTAATGATTAGTGATGTTGAGCAGCTTTTCATGTGCCTCTTGGCCATCTGTATGTCTTCTTTGGAGAAATGTCCATTTAGTTTTTCTGCCCATTTTTTTTCTTTTTTTTTGCAAGGCCAATATCAAAAATCATCTTTATTCCTATGTACCAACAAGAGAATTTGAAAATTACATTTTGTGAGTACAGCATTTAATGTAGCATCAAAAATATTAAGTACCTGGGAATAATCTAACAAACATGAATACCTCTAACAAAACTACCGAACATTATTTTAAAAGGCTAAAGAAGAACTGAGCAAATGGAGAAATATATCATGTTCATGGATTACAAAACAATAGTGTAAAGATATCAGTTCTCACCAAATTTATTTATAAATTCAATTCAATCACTGTATGTGTGTGTAAATTGACAAGTGAGTCCTAAAATCTGCATGTAAATGCAAAAAGCCAAGAATAGGTAAGTCCAAATTGAAAAAGAAGAAAATAGAGGTAAGTATTGCTGCACCAAGCATTAAGACTTATTTTTAAAGCTACAGTAATTAAGAGTGTGGGGGCTTCCCTGGTGGCGCAGTGGTTGAGAGTCCACCTGCTGATGCAGGGGACACGGGTTCGTGCCCCGGTCTGGGAAGATCCCACATGCCACAGAGCGGCTAGGCCCGTGAGCCATGGCCACTGAGCCTGCACGTCCGGAGCCTTGTGCTCCGCAACGGGAGAGGCCACAACAGTGAGAGGCCCATGTGCCGCAAAAAAAAAAGAGTGTGGGATTTTGTGCAAAGATAGCTAAATCCATAACAGAATAGAAAGCAGAGTTCAGAAACAGATGTACACATACATGGATGCTTGAATTGTGATAAAAGTAGTACTGGAGAGCAATAGAGAACAGTCTTTTCAATAAATGGTGCTGGATCAATAGGCTATACATATGGGAAAAAAAGAAACTTGATCTCTTCTTCATACGATACCTAAAAATCAATTTCAAACAAAGGAATGCCTATCCAAAAAAAAAAATCACTTTCAGATTAATTGTAGAATTAAATGTAAAACACAGGAAAGCGTCTAGAATATAATATATTAAAATAGCTTCATGATCTCGAGATAAGCAATAATTCTTCTAATATGATACAACGATCACTATATCTAAAGAATTATATTGAAAATTGGCCCATATTAAGATTATGAACTTCTGGTTACCAGAAGTCACACAAAAAATGTATATAGGCAAGACACAGAATGGGAGAAGATAGCTGCATCACCAGGAATAGGCTTGCATCCACAATGTGTAAAGAACCACAGATCCTTCAGTAGAAGACAAACAACCAAAAAGAAAAAGTGAGCAAAAGACTGGAAGAGGTGCTTCACAAAAGGGGATATAAAAACGGCCTGTAAACATTTGAAAGAATGCTCAACCCCAGTAGTCACTATGGAAATACAAATCAAAGCCACAAAAAAGATGACAGTACACTCCCACCAAAATAACTAAAATTAAGAAGATTGACAATGCCAAGTGTTGTTGAGGAGGAGAAGCACTGGGAGCTATCATAAATGACTGATGGAAGATAAATTGATACAACCACTTGGAAAATAATTTGACAGTGTATGCTAAGGTTAAGTGTAAGCATATCTAATGACACAGCAATTCCACTCCTAAACATACGCCCATATAAATGCATACATACGTCCAGCAACAAGAATTTCATATTTGCCCATTTTTTGATTGGGTTGTTTGTTTTTTTAAATATTGAGCTGCATGAGCTGTTTATATATTTTGGACATTAATCCTTTGTTAGTTGCTTCGTTTGCAAATATTTTCTCCCATTCTGAGGGTTGTCTTTTTGTCTTGTTTACAGTTTCCTTTGCTGTGCAAAAACTTTTAAGTTTCATTAGATCCCATTTGTTTATTTTTGTTTTTATTTCCATTACTCTAGCAGGTGGGTCAAAAAAGATCTTGCTGTGATTGATGTCAAAGAGTGTTATTCCTATGTTTCCCTCTAAGAGTTTTATGGTGTCCGGTCTTACATTTAGGTCTTTAATCCATTTTGAGTTTATTTTTGTGTATGGTGTTAGGGAGTGTTCTAATTTCATTCTTTTACATGTAGCTGTCCAGTTTTCCCAGCACCACTTATTGAAGAGGCTGTCTTTTCTCCATTGTATATCCTTGCCTCCTTTGTCATAGATTAGTTGACTATAGGTGTGTGGATTTATCTCTGTGCTTTCTATCCTGTTCCATTGATCTATATTTCTGTATTTGTGCCAGTACCATATTGTATTGATTACTGTAGCTTTGTAGTATAGTCTGAAGTCAGGGAGCCTGATTCCTCCAGCTTCATTTTTTTCCCTCAAGATTGCTTTTGCTATTTAGGGTCTTTTGTGTCCCCATACAAATTTTAAGATTTTTTGTTCTAGTTCTGTGAAAAATGCCACTGGTGATTTGATAGGGATTGCATTGAATCTGTAGATTGCTTTGGGTAGTATAGTCATTTTCATAATATTGATTCTTCCAATCCAAGAACATGGTATATCTCTCCATCTGTTTGTGTCATCTTTGATTTCTTTCATCAGCGTCTTATGGTTTTCTGAGTACAGGTCTTTTACCTCCTTAGGTAGGTTTATTCCTAGGTATTTTATTCTTTTTGTTGCAATGGTGAATGGGATTGTTTCCTTAATTTCTGTTTCAGATATTTCATTGTTAGTGTTTAGGAATGCAAGAGATTTCTGTGCATTAATTTTGTATCCTGCAACTTTATCAGATTCATTGATTAGCTCTAGTAGCTTTCTGGTTGCATCTTTAGGATTCTCTATGTATAGTATCAAGTCATCTGCAAACAGTGACAGTTTTACTTCTTCTTTTCCAATTTTTGTTCCTTTTATATCTTTTTCTTCTCTGATTGCTGTGGCTAGGACTTCCAAAACTATGTTGAATAATAGTGGTGAGAGTGGACATCCTTGTGTTTTTCCTGATCTTAGAGGAAATGCTTTCAGTTTTCCACCATTGAGTATGATGCTTGCTGTGGGTTTGTCATATATGGCCTTTATTATGTTGAGGTTGGTTCCCTCTTTGCCCACTTTCTGGAGAGTTATCATAAATGGTGTTGAATTTTGTCAAAAGCTTTCTCTACATCTATTGAGATGATCATATGGTTTTTATTCTTCAGTTTGTTAATATGGTGTATCACATTGATTGATTTGCATATGTTGAAGAATCCTTGCATCCCTGGGATAAATCCCACTTGATCATGGTGTATGATCCTTTTAATGTGTTGTTGGATTCTGTTTGCTAGTATTTTGTTGAGGATTTTTGCATCTGTATTCATCAGTGATATTGGTCTGTAATTTTCTTTTTTTGCAGTTTCATTGTCTGGTTTTGGTATCAGGGTGATGGTGGCCTCATAGAATGAGTTTGGGAGTGTTCCTTCCTCTGCAGTTTTTGGGAAGAGTTTGAGAAGGATAGGTGTTAGCTCTTCTCTAAATGTTTGATAGAATTCACCTGTGAAGTCATCTGGTCCTGGACTTTTGTTTGTTGGAAGATTTTTAATCACAGTTTCAATTTCATTACTTGTGATTGGTCTGTTCATAATTTCTGTTTCTTCCTGGTTCAGTCTTGAAAGGTTATACTTTTCTAAGAATTTGTCCATTTCTTCCAGGTTGTCCATTTTATTGGCATAGAGTTGTTTGTAGTAGTCTCTTAGGATGCTTTGTATTTTTGCAGTGTCTGTTGTAACTTCTTTCTCATTTCTAATTTTATTGACTTGAGTCCTCTCCCTCTTTTTCTTGATGAGTCTGGCTGAAGGTTTATCAATTTTGTTTGTCTTCTCAAAGAACCAGCTTTTAGTTTTATTGATCTTTGCTATTGTTTTCTTTGTTTCTATATCATTTGTTTCTGCTCTGATCTTTATGATTTCTTTCTTTTTACTAACTTTGGGTTTTGTTTGTTCTTCTTTCTCTAGTTCCTTTGGGTGTAAGTTTAGATTGTTTATTTGAGATTTTTCTTGTTTCTTGAGGTAGGATTGTATTGCTGTAAACTTCCCTTTTAGAACTGCTTTTGTTGCATCCCGTAGGTTTTGGATTGTCGTGTTTTCATTGTCATTTGTCTCTAGGTATTTTTTGATTTCCTCTTTGATTTCTTCAGTGATCTCTTGGTTATTTAGTAACATATTGTTTGGCCTTCATGTGCTTGTGTTTTTTACGGTTTTTTTCCCTGTAATTTATTTCTTATCTCATAGCATTGTGGTCAGAAAAGAGGCTTGATATGATTTCAATTTTCTTAAATTTACCACGCCTTGATTTGTGACCCAAGAGATGATCTATTCTGGAGAATGTTCCACATGCACTTGAGAAGAAAGTGTAATCTGCTGGTTTTGGTTGGAATGTCCTATAAATATCAATTAAATCTATCTGGTCTGTTGTGTCATTTAAAACTTGTGTTTACATATTAATTTTCTGTCTGGATGATCTGTCCATTGGTGTAAGTGAGGTGGTAAAGTCCCCCACTGTTATTGTGTTACTATTTCCTCTTTTTTAGGTGTTAGCATTTGCCTTATATATTGAGGTGCTCCTATGTTGGGTGCATATATATGTATAATTGTTATATCTTCTTCTTGGCTTGATCCCTTGATCATTATGTAGTGTCCTCCCTTGTCTCTTGTAACATTCTTTATTTTAAAGTCTATTTTATCTGATATGAGTATTGCTACTCCAGCTTTCTTTCGATTTCCATTTGCATGGAATATCTTTTTCCATCTCCTCACTTTCAGTCTGTATGTGTCCCTAGGTCTGATGTGGGTCTCTTGTAGACAGCATGTATATGTTTTTGTATAAATTCAGTGAGCCTGTGTCTTTTGGTTGGAGCATTTAATCCATTCACATTTAAGGTAATTATCGATATGTATGTTCCTGTTACCATTTTCTTAATTGTTTTGGGTTTGATTTTGTAGGTCCTTTTCTTCTCTTCTGTTTCCCACTTAGAGAAGTTCCTTTAGCATTTGTTGTAGAGCTGGTTTGGTGATGCTGAATTCTCTTAGCTTTTGCTTGTCTGTAAAGCTTTTGATTTCTCTGTCGAATCTGAATGAGATCCTTGCTGGGTAGAATAATCTTGGTTGTAGGTTCTTCCCTTTCATCACTTTAAGTATATCATGCCACTCTCTTCTGGCTTGTAGAGTTTCTGCTGAGAAATCAGCTGTTAACCTTTTGGGAGTTCCCTTGTATGTTATTTGTCGTTTTTCCCTTGCTGCTTTCAATAATTTTTCTTTGTCTTTAATTTTTGCCAATTTGATTACTATGTGTCTTGGCGTGTTTCTCCTTGAGTTTATCCTGTATGGGACTCGCTGCGCTTCCTGGACTTGGGTGGCTATTTCCTTTCCCATGTTAGGGAAATTTTCGACTATAATCTCTTCAAATGTTTTCTCTGGTCCTTTCTCTCTTCTCCTTCTGGGACTGCTATAATGTGAATGTTGTTGCGTTTAATGTTGTCCCAGAGGGCTCTTAGGCTGTCTTCATTTCTTTTCATTCTTTTTTCTTTATTCTGTTCTGTGACAGTGAATTCCACCATTCTGTCTTCCAGGTCACTTATCTGTTCTTCTGCCTCAGTTATTCTGCTATTGATTCCTTCTATTGTATTTTTCATTTCAGTTATTGTATCGTTCATTTCTGTTTGTTGTTTTTTAATTCTTCTAAGCGTTTGTTCTTTAATTCTTCTAGGCCTTTGTTAATCATTTCTTGCATCTTCTCGATCTTTGCCTCCATTCTTTTTCCGATGTCCTGGATCATCTTCACTATCATTATTCTGAATTCTTTTTCTGGAAGGTTGCCTATCTCCACTTCATTTAGTTGTTTTTCTGGGGTTTTATCTTGTTCCTTCATCTGATACATAGTCCTCTGCCTTTTCATTTTGTCTATCTTTCTGTGAATGTGGTTCCACAGGCTGCAGGATTGTAATTCTTCTTGCTTCTGCTGTCTGCCCTCTGGTGGATGAGGCTATCTGAGAGGCTTGTGCAAGCTTCCTGATGGGAGGGACTGGTGGTGGATAGAGTTGGGTGTTGCTCTGGTGGGCAGAGCTCAGTAAAACTTTAATCCGCTTCTCTGCTGATGGGTGGGGCTGAATTCCCTCCCTGTTGGTTGTTTGGTCTGAGGCCACCCAGCCCTGGAAGCTACAGGCTCTTCGGTGGGGCTAATGGCGGACTCCAGGAGAGCTCATGCCAAGGAATACTACCCAGAACTTCTGCTGCCACTGTCCTTGTCCCCGCGGTGAGCCGTAGCCACCCCCGCCTCTGCAGGATACCCTCCAACACTATCGGGTAGGTCTGGTTCAGTCTCCTATGGGGTCACTGCTCCTTACCCTGGGTCCCGATGCGCACACTACTTTGTGTGTGCCCTCCAAGAGTGGAGTCTCTGTTTCCCCCAGTCCTGTTGAAGTCCTGTAATCAAATTCCGCTAGCCTTCAAAGTCTGATTCTCTGGGAATTCCTCCTCCCATTGCTGGATCCCCAGGTTGGGAAGCCTGACATGGGGCTCAGAACCTTCACTCCAGTGGGTGGACTTCTGTGGTATAATTGTTCTCCAGTTTGTGAGTCACCCACCCAGAGGTTATGGGATTTGATTTTATTGTGACTGCGCCCCTCCTACCGTCTCATTGCCGCTTCTCCTTTGTCTTTGGATGTGGGGTATTTTTTTTTGTGAGTTCCGGTGTCTTCCTGTCGATGGTTGTTCACCAGTTAGTTGTGATTCCAGTGCTCTCACAAAAGGGAGTCTGCTTGCTCTTATAATAGACCCCAGGCCCTTTTGGCCTATAAAGATGTGGATATAGGGCTATAGCATTTTTGTTTTGGTCTGATCAGCACACATCAATCTCCAGTCTTCTGATAAGATGTCTTCCTGACCACCAACACACAGGGTGGGCTTATGATCTGGTCTTCCAGGGGTGGGGTTGGGAATCCAAGCCTACTAGGTTAACCAGGGTCTTCTTTCTTTACAGTTTTTGGAGCTAGAGTAGAAGCAGCCTTGATTTGGGTATGGTGAAGGGATATGGATTTGGAGTTCTTGGCAAATTTTTTTCCTCCTCCCCAACTCACAGACTCAAATCCAGTACTCCTGGCAACACGGGGAATCCTCTCTATGATTAATTACTTATTTGAGTAGTATTTTGTTTACTGTCTCTCTTTCCTGCTCAAGTGTTAGTTCCATGAGGGCAAATGCCATGCCTGTTTCATTCAAGGCAGTATCTTAGTTTCCTAGTGCAAGGCAAGTCATCATTCTTTGATGGATAAATGAATGAATGAATGAAAGAATGAATGAATATGAATGAATGCCTAGTCTTGGAGATATCCACTTCAGTAAAGGTCAGATTAAGGAAACAGATGTCAAGGGAACGTTTGTGGATCCATTTAACCAAATGTCACTGTGCTGACTCAGCAGAGGGCCCTGAAATGGAGGTATGTATGATAATGTGAGAGTGTAGCAACACACCTTGGTACAGTTAGGGATTTCTTTAGCTTTCTCTCATCGGGAGATGTTCGCCTGGCATTTGTAGACTCCTCTTCCCGAGTAAGGTAAACTTGCTGTCCTAAAGCACCTCAGAATGAAATAGTTACTGTGGGCTGCTTTATTTTATAATCTGACATCAGAATGGAAGGGGAGAGTATGCTTTTTAAACTCCTTATAATGCAGTTCTATTGGAAGTAGCTGTTTAGACACATCCAAAGAATAAGCTGCTGAGCAATGATAAGAGAGATGGTAGAGTTATAGAAACGTGTTATGGTGTTCTACGTAGAAATATTGTGCAATATGAATATCAGTTCATTCCTTAAGAATTTAACTAAAATGTACATAATCCTCTATGACGTTTGCTTCATAATTTAATTCACTAAGGTTTTTGATGTTTGCATGTAGCCATTTGGTTCAGTGATATTGAGGTAGAAATATTTTGATGTAGTCTAAAAAGTAACCCTAAACGTGTATCTATTTTAATTATGAATAATATATGAGTCAGATTTATCCCATCTTCGAACTCCACTTCATCTCTAGCCTGTACTTTCTGGGATAGGGATTAGGGATGAGGTAAAATCAGGGATGGGTTAGTATCAAGGTTGGGAGAGGGATGGTGTGGAAATATGGTTCCAAATGGGTGACATACTACATGGAAAAAGCAGTCATAGTCTCACTACGCCTGCCAGTTTCAGAAAGGGCCACACACCTTTCTAAGTCAGGAGGCTGCTCATTTCCTGAGAATTCACTTGCATCATCTGTATCGTAATATCTTGGATTTATTTCTGAAATGACAATTGTCATTATCATTTGCTTTTAATCAGTAAATAGATGTGTTCATTTAATTTAGGAACTCCTCCTGTCTTTTCATCTGAAAAATCTATAGGATGAGCACATTTAAGTTGACTTCTTGATTTTATAATGCTATTTCAGTGGGTATTTACTATCCACTGGGCAAGGTGGAGCTGGGAATAGGAAGAGAATATTTTGTAGCACAATACGATTTCATATTCTCCAGTTTTCACAGAAAGCACCCAGTTAAATTTCTAATAGTTTTCTCAGTAGTCCATTATTTATAGGTTTCTTACTAATTATTAAGCTCTTTCAAAATGGAGGTTGGGGAACAGGTGATGAGCCTTAGAGTCTAACTTGATCAATTCCAGTAGACTTAAAAAATCTGTGCTGCAGGGAGATCAGCTCCGTGCTTTGTGACTGCCTGGAGGGGTGGGATAGGGAGGGTGCGAGGGAGGGAGACACAAGAGGGAAGAGATATGGGAACATATGTATATGTATAACTGATTCACTTTGTTATAAAGCAGACACTAACACACCATTGTAAAGCAATTATACCCCAATAAAGATGTTTAAAAAAAAAATCTGTGCTGGTTTTCTGAGTTCAAAATTAAAGCTAATTCATACAGAATAACATATTCTGTATTTAAATAATACAGAAGTAAAATTTTAAAAGAGGAAAATTCTCCATGATCAAGTTTGAGGTTAGGGATGGAGTATAAGCCAGGGTCAAGGCAGATTCATTGCAAAATGTTGAAGCATAAACTTCAAGCCCTGGGAGGGCATTAGTAATATGTAGATATAGTCATTTGCTTTTATAAAATTTGTAAAAGTAAAATATTTTAACCTCAGTTAATGAAGGTTGCTTTCTCTTCACTCCTGCCTTCTCTGTTTTTTCTCATTTTAAAAATGGGGTTGTCACAGGCCTTTTGGAGAACAGGCTACAGAAGAGTTGAGTTGGGGATCCATTTATGTTTAGGTCAGAGAGGTATATTTACATTGTTTGCAGTTATAGCAATGTAGAGCTATTCAGCTAGCTGATTTGGTGTAGAAATTACTTCCAGGCCCACTCTTACCATCCACTGCTTTGAGTCACCAACATTATGACACAAAAGTGTAAGGCCAGAGCTTGCATGGTAACAGGAGAATGAGCTATAGCTCCTATCGCTGAAAGGACGTGGGTGGTGGAGGAGAAACACGGTTTGAGATATATGGAGCCAGAATCCAGTCTGTAGAAAATTCTTCCATCATCAGGCATGCAAAATTGAATGTGAACCATTCAGTTTCCATCAATGCCTCGTCAAAACAGAAGTTCTTTGCTGCCAGCAATATACTTGATAATGTATTTGGTACATTTAGAAATATTTTGGAAATCTCTCAAAAGGAAATTTTTATCAGAATTACTGTATTTTTGTAGGACACACATATGGAGCGGTACAACAAACTTTGCAGTACTGTATATCTTTGTGAAGTTACATGTTTTCTGTATCCCAATTACATGGGTATATTGGGAAAATATTTACATTTCTAGCTTACTTAAAATGAAATACTGATATCAACAGCAATTACATTGTTGTATCATTATAACAAGATTCATTCATGAGTTATTAACTTCTGTTCATTCAAAGAGCATTTAAGATAGTTCACTACACAAAAAAACCTTGAGATGCCCTGAAATCCTACAGCTCATATAGGAAAGAAACTTGGTAGAAGTTTTCCAACATTTGACAACAATCCTAAGAATGTATGTGTATTTCCAGTAACAAATTGTGATGCTAAACTCTCAGTAAATATCAGCAACTTTTCTAAACTATCAAAAACAAAGTTAGATAAGTGATGCTGGAAGAAAGAGTTATTTTTCTATTCTCTCTAAGGACTGATATTAGTCATTGGCATATGAAGGGATGATCAAGAAGTATATGGTCAAAAAACATAGGAAAGAGTTCTGTAGAGGTCTGCTAGGTAGTTAATAAAAAATTGTTATTTTTCTCTTTTTTTGATATTTGTGCTTTTGCAGCTTTTTCAAATTTATAGTTTGCTGTATGTTTTTAACACATTCTAAATAAATATTTATTTTCATAATAAATTTATTCTTTGTCCTTCAAATATAAGACCTAGGCCCCATAATACCAGAATCCAACACTGGTAGGGAATATCACTTCTGTGTTTTTGAAAAGACGGTGACTTTACTTGTCAACAAGGTGGGTTGACCTCAGATGGCTGCATCAAAGTGTTGTGTCCAAATGCCCCGCTTGGAATCAAGCCCATCCCAGGGTGGGGCTGAAGCACTGCTGGCTCCTGCCTCACATGCACAAACTATGCCTTTGACGTTATATCCAAGTGAGGTTATACCTGTAGTTACCAGGACTTGCCAAACTGAAAGTAGAAGTTTTTTCATCACATACCTTTCTGCTTGTGACCTACTGTCAGACCACATGCCCTGGGGTGGACTTTGATACTAAAAAAATAATTATCTTATGCCTAGTATAAATATAGTGCTTTGGATTTTTTTTCCTCTTGAAGACATTGATTAGTTAAATGTAAAACATTTAAAATAGGCCACGTTTTCTGTAACTTTGCCTTGACCTTGGGAAGGTTCTGCCACGCCTCTGGTCCTGGCTTTTGGGCTATGAAAGCTGTGTTGGACTTTTTTTTTCCCTTGGTGTCTGGCACATAGTAAGCCTTCAAATATTTTTTGTTTCCCTCCTTTCTTTATTGTTTTTCTTGGGGTACTGTTTTTTGGTTGTTGTTTTTTTTTTTTGTCTGTCAGGTATGAGGAAATTTTTGAGAAAAGAAAACATACCTAACACATTCCAATTGTGTTACCAAATGACAGCCTTTATTAAGCTGTCTAGGGTGACAGAGTGCAGGTCTATGACAGCATAGCACCTAGGAACCGTCTTTACAACTGGCATAATTTTTCATTGTTTCGCACAGAACTGCAAGTAAACTAATCAACTACGACAGACCACAATGAAGCATATTTATCTAGATGAAGACCTACGCTTAACTGAAAGACGATGTACTTGAACTCTAGTCCTTATCCAGTCCTTACAGAATAATAGCAATTAATAATAATAACACACAGTTGTAAACTCTTTTTTGGCATATAGGGCCCTTCTACATTCATCACCTCATGAAATCCTTTTAAGAACTTTGGAAGGTAGGTATGAACTTTACCCAAATTTTTGAGAGAACAGTGCGGCGTGGGAGATTAAGTGACTGTCCCAGTATATCTTGGCCAATGAGCGGAGATACAGGACTGTATTACTACTGTGACTCTTGAATTTCTTATGGCATTTAGATGAATGGTATTCAAGGATAGTGACCTGCCTTGTTGACAGCCTCCTCCTCTCTCCTTAAACTCCACTAAGATGGAAACCATTGTGGGAAAAACTTGGATGTTTTACAAAATGTTATCACATCAGGAAGTCTCTGGTGGCTTCTGGGAATAAAAATAGAAGGAAATGACAGAAAAGCCAGAAAGGAGGTGAAAGCACTGAAGCAAGAAAGAGCTTGGCATTTGGAAGAAAATAAAAGAAAGTAGGAGGGTGGTGAGCCACTGGGAACTAGGTAGGAATGAGTTACCATGGCTTCCCAAGAGACTGTATCTGTTTACTAAACACTTATATAGCATTTCATATGTGCCAGACACTATTTTAATCCTCACGTCAGTTCTGTGAGGTAGAGTTTTTTATTAATCCCATTTTTCAGATGGCAAAGCCAAGGCACATGGAGGTGAGGCAGCTTGCTGATTGAACTCAGGCAGTCTGGCTCCTGAGTCTGCTACCCTATGGAAGGGTGATGGAGTCAGTTTATAATGGAGCATTCAAGTGGGATGTCTTGGATCAGTTGGATGTAAAGCCTGAAGCCTAGGCTTCAGGTTGGGATTGAAGATGCAGATGTACCTGTTGTGTCGGCTGCAACTGATGATTTTTCATCACTTTTTTGGGTCTGTTTTACACCAGCAGATTTAAGGATGATGTTGTTTTTGTTTATGCTCTCAATTAAGATAAACTTCTCTGTGTGTTGCAGTAGTTGGCTTTAAAGCCCCCTGGTTTTACATGGATTTGCTTGTGACCAGATGTCCTGAAATCACAATACCCTTTCACTTATTTGTTCTATTAATTTTTTTTAAATTAAAATACTACTACTGTTTAGATAGTACTAAATACTATAATAATAAGAGTAAAATAGTATTAAAATACTACAATGACTAATTACCATTAAAAAAGCATATATAAAATAAAGCAAAATACACATATTATTTAAAAATGATACAATATAACAACCTAACATCTGTATATAATATCAAAATTTCTTTATCCTGGTTTTATTCATTTTTGAAGAGACGACTCCTCTCGTCTTGGATTTTAATAATTGTATAAAAAGGGTTTACAGGTATATTCCTAATGTCAGTGTACCAAAACTTCATTACTAAACTAGTTTTAAAATTCTTGCCTTAACTCATTGGCAAAAAAAATACCAAACTTTATTATGAATTAAAAGGAAAACATTAGTTTGCTCTCGCTAAGGCTCCTTTTGGTTTAGCGTTGTACTAGAGCAGCATGAATGGTAATGAACAAGAGGTAGTGTCAGCTCTGGAAGGGTTTACAGTGCAGGGAAGCATTGGCCATGGAAACAACTCACCATAAGACAGTATGTACAGGGCTCTAAGGGGCACAGACAAAATACACTGGAAGCAATGACCAGAGGAAATGATCAGAGAAGAAAACACATGTGGTCTATCCCTATATTAACCAGTGGAAAACTCCATACTGATGCCCAGTTCTTCATTTGCATAAAATACCACTGCAGTAGTTAATACAGTCACTTAGAATGATTATACATGAACTCTGCTGTGTCTTAAATTCACTCCTGGGACTTCCCTGGTGGCGCAGTGGTTAAGAATCTGCCTGCCAATGCAGGGGACACGAGTTCGAGCCCTGGTCCAGGAACATCCCACATGCTGCAGAGCAACTAAGCCCGTGCACCACAACTACTGAGCCTGCACTCTAGAGCCCGTGCACCACAACTACTGAGCCCGCGTACTACAATACTGAAGCCTGCGTGCCTAGAGCCCGTGCTCCACAACAAGAGAATCCACCGCAATGAGGAGCCCTCACACCGTAATGAAGAGTAGCCCCGGCTCGCCGCAACTAGAGAAAGCCCACGTGCAGCCATAAATAAATAAATAAACAAATAAATAAATAAAAGTCACTCCTAAGTGTATAAAGCAAATATACCTGGAGTTTAAGGATTTGAATGAGATATGACGAAATTTCACCACTGTGCTAATGTGTTTTTCCATTTGCCATCCTAGTTATCTGAGTTCTTTATTTATATTGCCTCTTTCATTTCAACATTTTTTCCTTTGTCTCTTCTGTTGTAGTTAAGTCCTTGTCCTTGAGATCTAAATAAGTCGTTTCATGTCATCCATCTACAATTAGGCCTTGAGTCAGACTCCTGTTTGGAAAGCAATAACCAAATAAATGGCTCACTCCTCTCACTCTTCCCATATTCAATCTGTTTTTATTTGATTGTGTGACACATGCAGAAATGCATGGAATTATATAAACTCTTAATTGCTTCCCACGAAGAAAATTAAAAGCAGGTACTACTGTATCAGGTAGAATTATAAAATCCACTTATGGGGACAGAGACTATTTCTTTGCCTGAGATTATTTAGGGGGTTAATATTTTTGTGTTAAAATGGAATTATATGCTTAAATTGTTTATGCTTTTGTCAGCATGGAGTCTTGATTATGAATGCATTCAAGCATTATGAATTTTGTGCTATGTTCCCAACTTTCCTAACACATGTGAAAATGGGATGTTTGCTGGTAATAATAATTTCAGATATTTTCTAAGTTTGTCCACCAAACAACAGGCTGAATTAACTTGCTAACTTGAATATTGAGGCAAAAATCCTAGATTTTTAATGCCTCTTCCTGTTTAAAATTATCCCCAATATGTCCTACATTGAAATGCTTTGTCCTTTTCCATTCCCGTTCTAGTCTCCTTGTCTCTTTGAAAAATGTAGCCCCTCCCTCTACCACAACTTAGTTTAGAGAATAAGCCTCTGTTCTCATATTTAGATTTTTTTCACTGTTTTTTCAGAGAGCGGGGATGCATGTTCCAGTTCGATTTTCTCCTGTATTGTTCTTAGCTTCACTTAGTTGTTGTTGTTGCTGTTTAAGCTCTTTCCCTAAGATCATTAGTCCTGCCCATGGGTTAAGGACCAGTCGTCCTTCCCTCATCCCAATTCTCTTACTATCCAGGTGCTATGCTCACAAAATCAGTTCATGCTTAAGTGTAAGCTGGAGATAAGATTGATGGCCTTTGAGTTATGTGTAGCTCTCAGTTAATTAGGACTTTTTTCTGAAGTAATGAAAATCCTAATTTAAACAGGCTTAGGCAAAAAAACCCAAAAAGGAATCATTGGCTCATATACCTAAAAAGAGTAGAGGTGGAAATTTTGGCATGGCAGGATCCGGAGTTGCAAGTAACGCAGTCAACTTCCTCCACGAGGTGTGCCCTGGAAAATTTAGCTAATACCTTGCAAATCTGATCCCAGTAGTAGACCTTTTCTTTTCTGATATTCCAATGCAAACTCTCAGATCAGGTCTTGATTGGACCAATTCAGAACACTTGCCTTCCCTGAGCCAATGATTGTCACCGGAGAGACATGAAATATGCTAACTGGGCAAGCCTGGGTTGTGTGTCCATTCTTGGAACCTGGCAATGGGTGTCAACCCTATCAGAAACACAAGGATTTAGGTGGGGAGAAGTGGTACCCAAATGAAAATCAGGGTGCTTGTACAGAAGAGGGAATGGATGCTGGCCGCACAAACACACAGGTATCCATTAGGAACTCCTTCCTGGGCAGAATGTGATCCTTTCAGAGCTCTGGTTTCTGTAGTTGGATTTTGAACCCGACCCACCTCTTGTCAAGAGTACTGTAGAATATGGTGTTTTTTCATTTAACACTATTAACAAATCATAACTGTAGAGTAACAGAACCAATGATTTAGATTTGCTTGTTTGTACAGATTTGTCAGGAAATGAATATCTGCTATTTCTTTACCTCTGTGGTTACTAATAATAGTTTGGGGCAATAAGAAAAGTTTTTAGCAGAATAGGTGATAGGACTCCATTGCTGATGCCATATTCCTGAGCCCTGATATCCGTGTGCACCCTTTGGTCTCAGAATTTTGCTTCACTCCAGGGCACGCCTGATACTGTCCTGGCTCATCTCTGTCTATGGAGGGCATGCTGGGCGCCTCACAGGTTGGATTCTGCCAGTGTGACTATCACAAAATTTGTCACCTCATGTATGTCACGTGACTTACTAGCTGTGTGGCTTTGCCTGGGACCTGTAACCTTGCTGACATTCATTTAAGGTCCTACTAAATTCCTAGCATGATCATAAGGGTCTTTTGAGTTAATGTAAAAGTGGAGTGGCCGGGCACATAGACAGTTGTCAGTAAGTGGAGGTTATTGGAGGTTATCCCTGGAAACACATCCTCAGGGCCCCAGCTTCCTGCTTGGACCTCTGACTCTGCTCTTTTAGAATTTCCCTCTTTCATTTCTTCATTGCTTCTCCTTCACCTGTTCACATCTGGTGAATTTCTTTTCTTTTCTCTTCTCTTCTTTTCTTGTGGAAAGAACACTTATCATGAGATTTAACTCTCTCAACAAAATTTTAGCTATATACTATATTATCATTGGCTATAGGTGAATTCTTCACAAGTTTATTATAACTTCTATTGCATTTATTGAGTGTTCACTATATGCCTGAGTATCGTAGATTGTTAATTATTTGAGCCTCACAACAGGACTATAGGTAGTTATTTATTGTTTTCATTTGACAGATAGGGAAACTGAGACTTAGAGAGGTTGTGCAGAAGAAGGGGGCAATGTCACAAAGCTGTGGAGACAGTCCTGGAACTCAGGTCACAATCAGTCTGACACCCTTGTTCTCACCCAATGAGTGGTTCAGAAATTTCCTCATGCGTGAGACTCCCCTGCAGCATATTCAAAGTGCCCATTTCTGAAGCTCACCCTCAAAGGTTCTGAAGTGATGGCTCTGGAGTAGGTCAGAGAAGTATGCATTTATAACAAGATCTCCAGGTAATTCTCCCACAAGTGGTCCACAAACCACAAGTTTACAGGTGGACTTCAGATGACTGAAATCCCTTCCTGTGGTTTCTTACCTCTCCTAGCTTCTCTAGTGGAAGGAGGGAGCTACAATGCTACCTGAAGGTTCTGGCATCTGCCCTTCTGCCAGGCACACGGTTGCCCTCTCCTGGCTTCCTGCTTTTTCAGACACTTCCTTAACCCTTTGAGTGCCCAAGCTAATCTGATCCCCTTTGAGCCACTAGTACTTGAATTTATGTTGACTGTGCGTGTATTCGCCCTGTTCATATGAGTAGCTGGTGTGCACTATGCATATAACAGGAGCTCAATGTTTATTACTTTTTTACTGCATAAATTTCCATTTAGTCCTCTTCAATTTGTATGTTCCATTTCCCTCAAGGAGGTTGTAAGATGCTTAAGAAAAGAGACTGACTGGTCTTCCGTTGTCTCTGTATTACCCAAGATCTCTTCATATACACTCAGCAAAGAATGCTGACTCATTCAAATATAATAGAAGATGTGTAATACATGTTTATTGAATTAATCAACCATTCAAAGGTGGTGGTTACAACTGTTCTTTCATAGGTGATGAGATTTTCATGACAAAATCTTTTGAATATTTACATTTGGTTTTCCACCTTAAACATTCAGAGGAAGGGGAAAAAAAATAACCCCATTTTAGCTTTAGAGGTAAAATATTTAACTACTCAACATTCTTTGTTTTGCATAAAGAAATGTTTAACCAGGATTCCTCGGGTTCCAGTCGGATGACCAAACTTTTAAAAACAAATGTGTGCACACAAATATGCAGGCAGCATTTACCTCAAACGCAACTGCTTATCAATTATGTCTCTACCTCTATTTCTTCATAGGAGCTCAGGCTTTTTCTAAAGCTTGGATCTACTAGAATAAATGGTTTGTCCCTTGGCATCGAAGTCCTCATCAGAGACAATTGTTGAGATCCCCAAAGTCCAGTAATAGCACCAGGAGTTAGAAATGAAATTATAAGATAAAATGCCTAATGTATAGGATGGTGACTATAGTTGAAAACATTGTATTATATAATTGAAATTATTAAAATTTGCTAAGAGAGTAGAACTTAAATGTTCTCACTAAAAAAAAGTGAATATGTGAGGTGATGGATGTGTTAATCTGGGGGGACTCTTTCGCAATGTATATGTATATCAAATCATCATGGTACACTTTAAATGTCTTACAATTCTGTTTGTCGATTATACTCTAATAAGCTGAAAATAACTAGCTAAATAAAAATAAGAAAAAAATGCCTGTTTTCAAGGAAACTACAATCTAACTGGAGTGACAATAAGTGTGCATAATAGACAGTTGATAGTACAACACTGTTGTCTCTGTTAGAGATTTCCAGAATATTAAAAATTAATTTGTTCAGACCTCTCACTTTTCAGATAAAGGGGTTGGAAGAAGAGATGCAGTGATGTGGCAAGGTCACAGAGAATGTTAAGTATGTAGCCTGAACCAGAGCACTGATCCCTTTTCTCCTGTTTATGAGCCCTTTCCAAATCACAATAAAAGCTAAACTTCTCAGAAAAAAAAAAAAAAAGCGTACATTTTACCAGAGTATTAGCAATCTGATGGAGTTGGCCAGGAACACAAGACTTCTCAGACCAGAGAATGATTAATGATATCAAAGTGAATATCATGAAATTGCAGCCAGGGAGCTAATTAACATGAAGATGAGTGTATGAGGCATGTAATTTCAACTGGGGAGGCAGAAGACAGGGTCTAGAGCAGTGCTGGCCAGTAAAAATATGATGTGAGCCACAAATGCAAGCCACATGTGTAATTAAAAATTTCTGGTACCCATCATAAAAGTAAGGAGAAACAATTTTAATAACGTTTTTATTTAACCCAGTATCTCTAAAATGTTATCATTTCAATATGTAATTAATATGAAAGATAATATATTTTACATTTGCTTTTGTGTATTAAGTCTTTGAAATCTGTTGTGTGTTTGTGTTATTTATTCATTTATTTATTTTTGGCCACGCCGTGTGGCAGCTTGCGGGATCTTAGTTCTCCAACCAGGGATTGAACCCAGGCCCATGGCGGTGAAAGCACGGAGTCCTAACCACTGGACCACCAGAGAACTCCCCTATTGTGTGTTTTATACTGACAGCACATCTCAAATGTTTAATAGCTACAGTTGGCTAGTGGCTTCTGTATTGGACGATGCAGGCCTTGAGGATTCTCACTGAGGAGAAGGATTGGGAGAGTAGCATAATGCCAAGTAGACTGGCCTGATCTATCTCCTAGAGAATGCTTCTCAAACTTTAATATGCATAGAACTCACCAAGGGATCTGATTAAAATATTCTGATCCACTAGGTCTAGGATTCTGGGGTAGGCCTAGGATTTTGTATTTCTAACAAGATTTAAGGTGGTGCTGATGCTGCTGGTCTGTGACCTACACTTTGAGTAGCCAGGTAAATTTAGGAGATTAACCATGGTAGGGAGAAAAAAAATAATAAAGTTCTAAGTGGGTCAATTAGAATGTTATCAGCAGGGGGAAATGTTTTTCCCCACTGAGTTCCTTAGCCCATGAAATGGGAACTTTTACCAACACTTCTCTCTCAAAAAAGTAGAGGAAACCATTTTGTCTATGGCTTCCTCTCCCTTTAGCCTATGACTGAGATCTGCTGAGGTGTGCTTCCATGGGGGAAGAAGAGAGCGCAGAACTGTTGCTAGAAGTTCCTATTTCACATCATGAAAGTAATATGCCTTTAACTTATATAGAATTCATTTAATGTATTTTAAAACATTTTATGGTTTCCTCCGTAAAGTTCTTGAATATAATCTGGTAGATTTATTCCTAGGCAGAATTTATCATTTTTGTTGCTGTAGTAAATAACATTTTAGAAAATTATATATATTTTTCTCAATTTGTTACTGGTATCTAGAAATACAATTGATTTTGATTTCACATCTAGAAAACCTACTAAACTTTCTTATTAATTTTCATAATTTATATGGACTTTTTTTTGGATTTTTCCAGGTAGACTGTCATATCATCTAAAAATAATGACAGTCTTTTTTTCCTTTCTAATCCTATTCCTTTTTTTCTTTTTTCTTGTCATGTTGCACTGTCTAGGTTTTTCACTGCATTGCTGAGTTGATGAGGTGAGAGTGGGTATATTTGTATTGGTTTTGGAAGATTTAATATTCGCCATTAAGTATGTAATATGTTGCAGATGTCCTTTATCAGTTTAAGGGCATTTTATTCTAGTCCTACTTTTTTTTTTTTGAATTATGAAAATCTATGCTAAATTATATCAAATAAATTTTAGCATCTATTAAGTTGATCATATGTTTTTCCTCTTTTAAGCTGTTAATTATATTAATACATTTAAATTATATTAATACATTTAATATTATATTATATTAATTATATTGTAAATTATATTAGTACATTTCTAATATTGAACTCATTTTTCATGTCTGGAATAAACCCTACTTAGTTATGAGATATATTTTTTATACACTGCCATGTTCGGATGCTAATATTTTACCTAGAATTTTTGTATTTTTGTGTATTACTGAGATTAGCCTGTGATATTCCTTCTTTATACTTTCCTTATTTATTTTGTCATCACAAGCATAGTTAATATAATGAGGCATAGCTCATACAATGAGTTGGTGAGATTTTCCTCTTTTGTCACTCTTAAAAGAATTTGTCTATGTTTATAATGATCTGCTCTTTGAATGCTGGAAAAAGCTTTCCTGTAAAGTTTCCTGTAAAAAGCCTGCTGTTTTTATTTTGGGAGGATATTTATCTACTGATTGAATTTCTTCAATTTTTATAGTACTATCCATTTTTCTATTTCCTCATGGGCTGGTTTCAGTGGCTTACATTTCCTTAGTAACTTATCCATTTTATTGGTTTTCAATTTTTTTGGCATAAAGTTCTTCATTTCTCTTGCTATCATTTTCCTGAATTATCTACAGTTTCCCCATTTTCATTTCTAATATTGTTTATTTAGACTTCTTCTTTCTTGATCAATCTTGCCAAGATATTATCAGTTTCATGAGTTTCTTTTTTTAAAGGACCAACTCTCAACTTTGTTAATTCTCTCTATCATGTATTTGTTTTCTATTTCATTAATTTCTGTCCCTGTCTTTGTAGTCTTTTCTTTGGGTTTACAGTATATATATTTTTAACTTCTTCATTTTTAGTCTTCTATTCTCTATACATCATTTAAGGCAAGACATTTTCCTCTAGGTATCACTTTATCTTTGTCCCATTTCTAATTTCCGTTGTGTTTTGTATCTTTGTTCCAAGAATTATTTAGAGATGTTTTAAAATTTCCAAATGTATGGAGTTTTATTAGCTATCTTTTCATAACTCTTCCTAACATTGTTTTCATCGTGGGAAGCGTGAGAGGTTTTATGATTCCAGTCCTTTAATGATCTGTAGAGACTTGCAACAGCTTGTGATTAATTTTTTAAAAATAGTTCAAATGTGCATGAAAGTCAATTCATTCTCCAAAATTTGGGAACATTATTCTATGAAAGATGGTTTCAAATCTTTACTGGTTTAGTTTCTGTGTCATGTATCAATTACGAGAGGGTAATTTTCTACTGTAATGATGGATTTATTAAATTTCCTTGTAGTTTTACCTATTTAAAAAAATATTTTTAAGGCTGTATTAGTAGGTACAATCCAGTTTATAATAAATTTCTTATAAAAAAATTTTATTTTATATTGGAGCATAGTTGATTAACAATATTGTGCTAGTTTCAAGTGTACAGCAAAGTGATTCAGTTTTTATATATATATATATATATATATATATATATATATATATATATGTATGCTTTTTCAAATTTTTTTCCCATTTAGGTTATTACAGAATATTGAGCAGTGTTCCCTGTGCTATACAATAGGTCCTTGTTGGTTATCCATTTTAAATATAGCAGTGTGTACATGTCAATCCCAAACTCCCAATCTATCCCTCTCCCTACCCCTCCACCTGGTAACCATAAGTTCGGTCTCTAAGTCTGTTTCTGTTTTATAAATAAGTTCATTTGTATCATTTTTTTTTAGATTCTGCATTTAAGTGATATCATATGATATGATATTTGTCTTTGACTTCTTCCCTTACTTCGATAATCTCCAGGTCCATACAAGTTGCTGCAAATGGCATTATTTCATTTTTTTAATGGCTGAGTAATATTCCATTGTATATATGTGCCACATCTTCTTTATCCACTCCTCTGTTGATGGACATTTAGGTTGCTTCAATGTCTTGGCTATTGTAAACTGTGCTGCAGTGAACATTGGGAGTGCATGTATCTTTTTGACCATGTTTTTCTTCAAATATAATATGCCCAGGAGTGGGATTGCTGGATCATATAGTAGCTCTATTTTTAGTTTCTTAAGGAACCTTCATACTATTCTCCATACTGGCTATACCAATTTACATTCCCACCAACAGTGTAGGAGGGTTCCCTTTTCTCCACACCCTCTCCAGCATTTATTGTTTTTAGATTTTTTTTTTTTAGATTTTTTTGTTGATGGCCATTCTGATTGGTGTGAGGTCATATCTCATTGTGGTTTTGATTTGCATTTCTCTAATAATTAACAATGTTGAGCATCTTTTCATGTGCCTCTTGCCCATTTGTACGTCTTCTTTGGAGAAATGTTTATTTAGTTCTTCTGCCCATCTTTTGATTGGGTTGTTTGTTTTTTTGATATTGAGCCACATGAACTGTTTGTAAATTTTGGAGGCTAATCCCTTGGCAGTCACATTGTTTGCAAATATTTTCTTCCATTATGTGGGTTGTCTTTTCGTTTTGTCTATGGTTTCCTTTGCTGTGCAAAAGCTTTTGAGTTTAATTAGGTCTCATTTTTTTTTTTTTTTAATTTCCATTTTCTAGGAGACAGCTCGGAAAAGATAATTGCGGCGATTTATGTCAAAGAGTGTTCTGCCTAGGTTTTCCTGTAAGAATTTTATAGTATCTGGTCTTACATTTAGGTCTTTAGTCCATTTTGAGTTAATTTTTGTGTATGATGTTAAAGAATGTTCTTATTTCATTTTTTTACATGTAGCTGTCCAGTTTTCCCAGCACCATTTATTTTTTATTTTTATTTTTTTGAAAGAAAAAGAATATTCATTTATTTTTAATGACTTATTAGAACAAATACCTATAGATATCATTATATATATGATATATAAATTAATTATACAATATATCATGTATTAATTATTAAAACATACTCTGGTAAATATTATATATTCAATATGAAACAGGAGGAAAGGGGGCAGGGCACAACCTTTAAAAGAATTACATAGCCCGAGGACACAACATAAACTGATTAGAACAAAATAGGTCCAAGATGGCAGACGAGTCTACTTCCACTAGACCTTGAGCCTCAGTATACACTCATTGTAACACATCAGCAAGCTAAGCGACACACCCACAGGTGCCATGACAGTTCCAAGGATGACCATAAAGGTCAAAAAGTGGGCGGTGGCTCAATTCCTAGAACTCCCCACCCCTTCCCCAAAATAGCTGGAATACTCCTCCCACTCATCAGCGTATGAAATTACTCACCCCTATAAAACTAACAACCCCATACCCTGGTGCTGCCCTTGCCGCCTCTTTTTTTTTTTTTTATTTTTTTTTATTTTTTTTTATAGGTATACCTGGATTTAATTCTCACTTCTACCGCTTGGTAGCTGGATAGCCTTAGGCAAGTTTCATACCTCCCTGAAATTCACTTAATTCAGTCTGTAAAATGGCATAATAACTTATTATAGCATCCTTTTAGGAATTTTAAATCAGTTCTTGAAATAAAAGTACACAATATATAGACAAGTATGGATTCCTCAATAGATGTTTGACCTTTCATTTCTCCAGTATCCCACCCGCATCAAATAAAGAAAAATACTTTTTAAAATTTACGAATATTTCATTGTTGTAAAGTTAAAGCCATAAAAATAATCAAATGGCCTACTATCATACCGTTAGAAGAAAAAAAAAAAGGTGTTCATGAGAGTTCCATATTAGAATACAAGTTTTCCTTAGGCACCTGTTTATGTATGCTATTCTGCTCTTTGCAATAAATAATTAAATTTAAAAGACTTAATTCCTCACTTTTAAGACCTTATTAGTTTACAAATTACATATTGACCTATGCTAAATTTTATACCGACCCATGCTAATGAATTCAGTACAGAAAACAAAAAACACTGCACTCAAGCAAACTACATACATATATATATATATATATATATATATAACTTATATGAGAATTGCTACTCCAGCTTTCTTTTGGTTTCCATTTGCATGAAATACCTTTTTCCATCCCCTTACTTTCAGTCTGTATGTGTCTCTAGGTCTGAAGTGGGTCTCTTGTAGACAGCAAATATATGGGTCTTGTTTTTGTATCCATTCAGCCAATCTGTGTCTTTTGGTGGGAGCATTTAGTCCATTTACATTTAAGGTAATTATCGATATGTGTGTTCCCATTCCCATTTTCTTAATTGTTTGGGGTTTGTTATTGTAGGTCTTTTCCTTCTTTTGTGTTTCTTGCCTAGAGAAGTTCCTTTAGCAGTTGTTGTAGAGCTGGTTTGGTGGTGCTGAACTCTCTCAGCTTTTGCTTGTCTGTAAAGGTTTTAATTTCTCCATCAAATCTGAATGAGATCCTTGCTGGGTAGAGTAATCTTGGTTGCAGGTTTTTCTCCTTCAACACTTTCAATATGTCCTGCCACTCCCTTCTGGCTTGCAGAGTTTCTGCTGAAAGATCAGCTGTTAACCTTATGGGGATTCCCTTGTGTGTTATTTGTTGTTTTTCCCTTGCTGCTTTTAATATGTTTTCTTTGTATTTAATTTTTGACAGTTTGATTAATATGTGTCTTGGCGTATTTCTCCTTGGATTTATCCTGTATGGGACTCTCTGTGCTTCCTGGACTTGATTAACTATTTCCTTTCCCATATTAGGGAAGTTTTCAACTATAATCTCTTCAAATATTTTCTCAGTCCCTTTCTTTTTCTCTTCTTCTTCTGGAACCCCTATAATTCGAATGTTGGTGCGTTTAATGTTGTCCCAGAGGTCTCTGAGACTGTCCTCAGTTCTTTTCATTCTTTTTTCTTTATTCTGCTCTGCAGTAGTTATTTCGACTATTTTATCTTCCAGGTCACTTATCCGTTCTTCTGCCTCAGTTATTCTGCTATTGATCCCATCTAGAGTACTTTTAATTTCATTTATTGTGTTGTTCATCGTTGCCTGTTTCATCTTTAGTTCTTCTAGGTCCTTGTTAACTGATTCTTGCATTTTGTCCATTCTATTGTCCATTCTATCTCCAAGATTTCGGATCAACCTTACTATCATTATTCTGAATTCTTTTTCAGGTAGACTGCCTATTTCCTCTTCATTTGTTAGGTCTGGTGGGTTTTTATCTTGCTCCTTCATCTGCTGTGTGTTTTTCTGTCTTTTCATTTTGCTTATCTTACTGTGTTTGTGGTCTCCTTTTTTGCAGGCTGAAGGTTCGTATTTCCTGTTGTTTTTTGTGTCTGTCCCCAGTGGCTAAGGTTGGTTCAGTGGGTTGTGTCGGCTTCCTGGTGGAGGGTACTAGTGCCTGTGTTCTGGTGGATGAGGCTGGATCTTGTCTTTGTGGTGGGCAGGTCCACGTCTGGTGGTGTGTTTTGGGGTGTCTGTAGACTTATTATGATTTTGGGCAGCCTCTCTGCTAATGGGTGGGGTTGTGTTCCTGTCTTGCTAGTTGTTTGGCATAGGATGTCCAGCACTGTAGCTTGCTGGTCGTTGAGTGAAGCTGGGTGCTGGCGTTGAGATGGAGATCTCTCGGAGATTTTTGCTGTTTGATATTATGTGCAGCTGGGAGGCCTCTTGTGGACCAGTGTCCTGAAGTTGGCTCTCCCACCTCAGAGGCACAGCACTGACTCCTGGCTGCAGCACCAAGAGCCTTTCATCCACAGGGCTCCTTAATTTGGGATGATTCGTTGACTATTCAGGTATTCCACAGATGCAGGGTATATCAAGTTGATTGTGGAGCTTTAATCTGCTGCTTCTGAGGCTGCTGGGAGAGATTTCCCTTTCTCTTCTTTGTTCTCACAGCTCCCAGGGGCTCAGCTTTGGATTTGGCCCTGCCTGTGCGTGTAGGTCGCCGGAGGGCGTCTGTTCTTTGCTCAGACAGGACGGGGTTAAAGGAGCCGCTGATTCGGAGGCTCTGGCTCACTCAGGCCGGGGGGTAGGGAGGGTCACGGAGTGTGGGGTGGGCCTGCAGCGGCAGAGGCCGGCGTGACGTTGCAGCCTGAGGCGCGCCGTGCGATCTCCCGGGCGAGTTGTCCCTGGATCCCGGGACCCTGGCAGTGGCGGGCTGCACAGGCTCCCCGGAAGGGCGTGTGGCTAGTGACCGGTGTTCGCACACAGGCCTCCTGGTGGCGGCAGCAGCGGCCTTAGCGTCTCATGTCTGTCTCTGGGCTCCGCACTTTTAGCCGCGGCTCGCGCCCGTCCCTGGAGCTCTCTCAAGCAGCGTTCTTAATCCCCTCTCCTCGTGCACCAGGAAACAAAGAGGGACGTAAAAGTCTCTTGCCTCTTCGGCAGGTCCAGACTTTTCCCCGGACTCTCTCCCGGCTAGCCGCGGCCAGCACCATTTATTGAAGAGACTGTCTTTCCTCATTGTATAGTCTTGCATCTTTTGTCATAGATGAATTAACCAAAGGTTCGTGGGTTTATTTCTGGGCTTTCTATCCTGTTCCATTGATCTGTATTTCTGTTTTTGTGCCAGTACCATACTTTTTTGAGTACTGCAGCTTTGTAGTATAGTCTGTAGTCAGAGAGCCTGATTCCTCCAGCTTTGTTTTTCTTTCTCAAGATTGCTTTGGCTATTCGGGGTCTTTTGTGTCTCCATATAAATTTTAAGATATTTTTGTTCTAGTTCTATGAAAAATGCCATTGGTAATTTGATATTGTGTTTAACTTTTAATTATTATTCAGTTACTTTTTAATCTTTAGTAATGCTTTTTGCCTTAAGTCTATTTTGTCTAATATAAATAGCTATAGAAATCTTTTTTGGGAAGATATACAAGTGTCTGCCTTGTATATCTTCTTCCATCCTTTAACTCTAAACACTCCTGTGTCTTAGTGCTTATAAGTATGTCTTATAAACAGTATTTAGCTGGAATTCTTATTTTATCTAGACTGACAAGCTTTTTCTCTGAACTGGAGAGTTTTAGTCTATTTATAGTCATATAATCACTGAGGTATTGATATTTATTTCTGTTATATTCCCTACTCTTTATTCTGCCCTTTTAGTTTTCTCTCTTTTCATGCTTCCTCTGTATTGTTTTTTTCTTTGTTTCCATTCCATATCCTCCTCCTACTAGGTTAGAGAATTTAACTTTTAAGGGTATATATTTACTAGTCACCTTTAATATTTTAATATGGTCACCTAACTTGTCAAAGCCTACAGTTACTCAGTTTCCTCCATCCAAATTTTACAAAGACCTTAGAACACTTTAATCACCAGCCTTCCTATTTATACTCTGTTTTGGCAGTATATTTTAGTTCTAACCTGACAAATTTTTATTACTGCTGTACATAGTGGTAATTTAGATCAACATTTCTCAACCTCAGCACTATTGACATTTTTTTTTTTACATCTTTATTGGAGTATAATTGCTTTACAATGGTGTGTTAGTTTCTGCTTTATAACAAAGTGAATCAGTTGTACATATACATATGTTCCCATATGTCTTCCCTCTTGCGTCTCCCTCCCTCCCACCCTCCCTATCCCACCCCTGTAGGTGGTCACAAAGTGCCAAGCTGATCTCCTTGTGCTATGCGGCTGCTTCCCACTAGCTATCTATTTTATGTTTGGTAGTGTATGTATGTCCATGCCACTCTCTCGTTTGTCACAGCTTACCCTCCCCCCACCCCATATCCTCAAGTCCATTCTCTAGTAGGTCTGTGTCTTTACTCCTGTCTTACCCCTAGGTTCTTCATGACTTTTTTTTTTCTTAAATTCCATATATATGTGCTAGCATACGGTATTTGTCTTCCTCTTTCTGACTTCCTTCACTCTGTATGACAGACTCTAGGTCCATCCACCACATTACAAATAGCTCAATTTCGTTTCTTTTTATGGCTGAGTAATATTCTATTGTATATATGTGCCACATCTTCTTTATCCATTCATCCGATGATGGGCACTTAGGTTGTTTCCATCTCCTGGCTATTGTAAATAGAGCTGCAATGAACATTTTGGTAAATGACTCTTTTTGAATGATGGTTTTCTCAGGGTATATGCCCAGTAGTGGGATTGCTGGGTCATATGGTAGTTCTATTTGTAGTTTTTTAAGGAAACTCCATACTGTTCTCCATAGTGGCTGTACCAGTTCACATTCCCACCAGCAGTGCAAGAGTGTTCCCTTTTCTCCACACCCTCTCCAGCATTTATTGTTTCTAGATTTTTTGATGATGGCCATTCTGACTGGTGTGAGGTGATACCTCATTGTAGTTTTGATTTGCATTTCTCTAATTAATGCTGTTGAGCATTCTTTCATGTATTTGTTGGCAGTCTGTATATCTTCTTTGGAGAAATGTCTATTTAGGTCTTCTGCCCATTTTTGGATTGGGTTGTTTGTTTTTTTGTTATTGAGCTGCATGAGCTGCTTGTAAATTTTGGAGATTAATCCTTTGTCAGTTGCTCCATTTGCAACTATTTTCTCCCATTCTGTGGGTTGTCTTTTGGTCTTGTTTATGGTTTCCTTTGCTGTGCAAAAGCTTTGAAGTTTCATTAGGTCCCATTTGTTTATTTTTGTTTTTATTTCCATTTCTCAAGGAGGTGGGTCAAAAAGGATCTTGCTGTGATTTATGTCATAGAGTGTTCTGCCTATGTTTTCCTCTAAGAGTTTGATAGTTTCTGGCCTTACATTTAGGTCTTTAATCCATTTTGAGCTTATTTTTGTGTATGGTGTTAGGGAGTGATCTAATCTCATACTTTTACATGTACCTGTCCAGTTTTCCCAGCACCACTTATTGAAGAGGCTGTCCTTTCTCCACTGTACATTCTTTCCTCCTTTATCAAAGATAAGGTGACCATATGTGCATGGATTTACCTCTGGGCTTTCTATCCTGTTCCATTGATCTATCTTTCTGTTTTTGTGCCAGTACCATACTGTCTTGATTACTGCAGCTTTGTAGTATAGTCTGAAGTCAGGGAGCCTGATTCCTCCAGCTCCATTTTTCGTTCTCAAGATTGCTTTGGCTATTCGGGGTCTTTTATGTTTCCATACAAATTATGAAATTTTTTGTTCTAGTTCTGTGAAAAATGCCAGTGGTAGTTTGATAGAGATTGCATTGAATCTGTAGATTGCTTTGGGTAGTAGAGTCATTTTCACAATGTTGATTCTTCCAATCCAAGAACATGGTGTATCTCTCCATCTATTTGTATCACCTTTACTTCTTTCATCAGTGTCTTATAATTTTCTGCATACAGGTCTTTTGTCTCCTTAGGTAAATTTATTCCTAGATATTTTATTCTTTTTGTTGCAGTGGTAAATGGGAGTGTGTTCTTGATTTCACTTTCAGATTTTTCATCATTAGTGTATAGGAATGTCAGAGATTTCTGTGCATTAATTTTGAATCCTGCTACTTCACCAAATTCATTGATAATATCTAGTAGTTTTCTGGTAGCATCTATAGGATTCTCTATGTATAGTATCATGTCATCTGCAAACAGTGACAGTTTTACTTCTTCTTTTCCGATTTGTATTCCTTTTATTTCCTTTTCTTCTCTGATTGCTGTGCTAAAACTTCCAAAACTATGTTGAATAAGAGTGGTTAGAGTGGGCCAACTTGTCTTGTTCCTGATCTTAGTGGAAATGGTTTCAGTTTTTCACCATTGAGGACGATGTTGGCTGTGGGTTTGTCATATATGGCCTTTATTATGTTGAGGAAAGTTCCCTCTATGCCTACTTTCTGCAGAGTTTTTATCATAAATGGGTGTTGAATTTTGTTGAAAGCTTTCTATGCATCTGTTGAGATTATCATATGGTTTTTCTCCTTCAATTTGTTAATATGGTGTATCACGTTTATTGATTTGCATATACTGAAGAATGCTTGCATTCCTGGGATAAACCCCACTTGATCATGGTGTATGATCTTTTTTTTTTTTTTTTTTTTTTTTGTGGTACGTGGGCCTCTCACTGTTGTGGCCTCTCCCATTGCAGAGCATAGGCTCCAGACGTGCAGGCTCAGCCGCCATGGCTCACGGGCCCAGCCACTCTGTGGCATGTGGGATCTTCCAGGACCGGGGCAGAAACACATGTCCCCTGCATCAGGAGGCAGACTCTCAACCACTGCGCCACCAGGGAAGCCTCCTAGTGTATGATCCTTTTAATGTGCTGTTGGATTCTGTTTGCTAGTATTTTGTTGAGGATTTTTGCATCTATGTTCATCAGTGATATTGGCCTGTAGTTTTCTTTCTTTGTGACATCCTTGTCTGGTTTTGGTATCAGGGTGATGGTGGCCTCGTAGAATGAGTTTGGGAGTGTTCCTCCCTCTGCTATATTTTGGAAGAGTTTGAGAAGGATAGGTGTTAGCTCTTCTCTAAATGTTTGATAGCATTCGCCTGTGACGCCATCTGGTCCTGGGCTTTTGTTTGTTGGAAGATTTTTAATCGCAGTTTCAATTTCAGTGCTTGTGATTGGTCTGTTTATATTTTCTGTTTCTTCCTGGTTCAGTCTCAGAAGGTTGTGCATTTCTAAGAATTTGTCCGTTTCTTCCAGGTTGTCCATTTTATTAGCATAAAGTTGCTTGTAGTAATCTCTCATGATCCTTTGTATTTCTGCAGTGTCAGTTGTTACTTCTCCTTTTTCATTTCTAATTCTATTGATGTGAGTCTTCTCCCTTTTTTTCTTGGTGAGTCTGGCTAATGGTTTATCAATTTTGTTTATCTTCTCAAAGAACCAGCTTTTAGTTTTATTGATCTTTGCTATCGTTTCCTTCATTTCTTTTCCATTTATTTCTGATTTGATCTTTATGATTTCTTTCCTTCTGCTAACTTTGGGGTTTTTTGTTCTTCTTTCTCTAATTGCTTTAGGTGCAAGGTTAGGTTGTTTATTCGAGATGTTTCCTGTTTCTTAAGGTAGGATTGTATTGCTATAAACTTCTCCCTTAGAACTGCTTTTGCTGCATCCCATAGGTTTTGGGTCGTCGTGTCTCCATTGTCATTTGTTTCTAGGTATTTTTGATTTCCTCTTTGATTTCTTCAGTGATCACTTCGTTATTAACTAGTGTATTGTTTAGCCTCTATGTGTTTGTATTTTTTAACAGATCTTTTCCTGTAATTGATATCTAGTCTCATAGCATTGTGGTCCTAAAAGATACTTGATAAAATTTCAATTTTCTTAAATTTACCAAGGCTTGATTTGTGACCCAAGATATGATCTATCCTGGAGAATGTTCCATGAGCACTTGAGAAAAATGTGTATTCTGTTGTTTTTGGATGGAATGTCCTATAAATATCAATTAAGTCCATCTTGTTTAATGTATCATTTAAAGCTTGTGTTTCCTTATTTATTTTCATTTTGGATGATCTGTCCATTGGTGAAAGTGGGGTGTTAAAGTCCTCTACTATGAATGTGTTACTGTCGATTTCCAGTTTTATGGCTGTTAGTATTTGCCTTATGTATTGAGGTGCTCCTATGTTGGGTGCATAAAGATTTACAGGGGCTTCCCTGGTGGCGCAGTGATTGACAGTCTGCCTGCCAATGCAGGGGTGACGGGTTCGTGCCCCGGTCCGGGAGGATCCCACATGCCACTGGGCGGCTGGGCACGTGAGCAATGGCCACTGAGCCTGTGCGTCCGGAGCCTGTGCTCCGCAATGGGAGAGGCCACAGCAGTGAGAGGCCCGCGTACCGCCAAAAAAAAAAAAAAAAAAAAAAAGATTTACAATTGTTAGATCTTCTTCTTGTATTGATCCCTTGATCATTATGTAGTGTCCTTCTTTGTCTCTTCTAACAGTCTCTATTTTAAAGTCTATTTTGTCTGATATGAGAATTGCTACTCCAGCTTTCTTTTGGTTTCCATTTGCATGGAATATCTTTTTCCATCCCCTTACTTTCAGTCTGTATGTGTCTCTAGGTCTGAAGTGGGTCTCTTGTAGACAGCATATATATGGGTCTTCTTTTTGTATTCATTCAGCCAGTCTGTGTCTTTTGGTGGGAGCATTTAATCCATTTACATTTAAGGTAATTATCGATATGTATGTTCCTATTCCCATTTTCTTAATTGTTTTGGGTTTGTTATTGCAGGTCTTTTCCTTCTCTTGTGTTTCTTGCCTAGAGAAGTTCCTTTAGCATTTGTTGTAAAGCTTGTTGGTGGTGCTGAACTCTCTCAGCTTTTGCTTGTCTGTAAAGGTTTTAATTTCTCCATCAAATCTGAATGAGATCCTTGCTGGGTAGAGTAATCTTGGTTGTAGGTTTCTCTCCTTCATCACTTTAAATATGTCCTGCCACTCCCTTCTGGCTTGCAGTTTCTGCTGAAAGATCAGCTGTTAACCTTATGGGGAATCCCTTGTGTGTTATTTGTTGTTTTTCTCTTGCTGCTTTTAATATGTTTTCTTTGTATTTAATTTTTGACAGTTTGATTAATATGTGTCTTGGCGTGTTTCTCCTTGGATTTATCCTGTATGGGACTCTCTGTGCTTCCTGGACTTGATTAACTATTTCCTTTCCCATATTAGGGAAGTTTTCAACTATGATCTCTTCAAATATTTTCTCAGTCCCTTACTTTTTCTCTTCTTCTTCTGGAACCCCTATAATTCGAATGTTGGTGCATTTAATGTTGTCCCAGAGGTCTCTGAGACTGTCCTCAGTTCTTTTCATTCTTTTCTCTTTATTCTGCTCTGCAGTAGTTATTTCCACTATTTTATCTTTCAGGTCACTTATCCGTTCTTCTGCCTCAGTTATTCTGCTATTGATCCCATCTGGAGTATTTTTAATTTCATTTATTGTGTTGTTCATCATTGCTTGTTTCATCTTTAGTTCTTCTAGGTCCTTGTTAAATGTTTCTTGCGTTTTGTCTATTCTATTTCCAAGACTTTGGATCATCTTTACTATCATTATTCTGAATTGTTTTTCAGGTAGACTGCCTATTTCCTCTTCATTTGTTAGGTCTGGTGGGTTTTTATCTTGCTCCTTCATCTGCTGTGTGTTTTTCTGTCTTCTCATTTTGCTTATCTTACTATGTTTGGGGTCTCCTTTTTGCAGGCTGCAGGTTCATAGTTCCTGTTGTTTTTGGTGTCTGTCCCCAGTGGCTAAAGTTGGTTCAGTGGGTTGTGTAGGCTTCCTGGTGGAGGGGACTAGTGCCTGTGTTCTGGTGGATGATGCTGGATCTTGTCTTTGTGGTGGGCAGGTCCACGTCTGGTGGTGTGTTTTGGGGTGTCTGTGGACTTATTATGATTTTAGGCAGCCTCTCTGCTAATGGGTGGGGTTGTGTTCCTGTCTTGCTAGTTGTTTGGCATAGGATGTCCAGCACTGTAGCTTGCTGGTTGTTGAGTGAAGCTGGGTGCTGGTGTTGAGATGGAGATCTCTGGGAGATTTTCGCCGTTTGATATTATGTGCAGCTGGGAGGTCTCTTGTGGACCAGTGTCATGAAGTTGGCTCTCCCATTTCTGAGGCACAGCACTGACTCCTGGCTGCAGCACCAAGAGCCTTTCATCCACACGGCTCAGAATAAAAGGGAGAAAAAGTAGAAAGGGAGAGAGAGAGAGAGAGAGAGAGAGAGGGAGGGAGGGAGGGAGAGAGGGAGGGAGAGAGAGGGGGAGAGAGAGAGAGGAAGGAAGGAAGGGAGGAAGGAGGGAAGGAAGGAGGGAAGGAAGGAAAGAAAGAAGATAAAATAAAGTAAGATAAAATAAAATAAAGTTATTAAAATAAAAAATAATTATTAAGAAAAAAATCTTTTAGAAGAAAACAAACAAAAAAAACGAACGGATAGAACCCTAGGACAAATGGTGAAAGCAAAGCTATACAGACAAAAATCTCACACAGAAGCATACACATACATACTGAGAAAAAGAGGAAAAGGGGAAAAAGTAATAAATCTTGCTCTCAAAGTCCACCTTCTCAATTTGGGATGATTCGTTTTCTATTCATGAATTCCACAGATGCAGGGTACATCAAGTTGATTGTGGAGATTTAATCTGCTGCTTCTGAGGCTGCTGGGAGAGATTTCCCTTTCTCTTCCTTGTTCGCACAGCTCCCGGGGCTCAGCTTTGTATTTGGCCCTGCCTCTGCGTGTAGGTTGCCGAAGGGCGTCTGTTCTTCACTCAGACAGGATGGGGTTAAAGGAGCAGCTGATTCGGGGGCTCTGGCTCACTCAGGCCGGGGGGAGGGAGGGGTGCGGATGCTGGGAGAGCCTGCGGTGGCAGAGGCTAGCGTGACGTTGCACCAGCCTGAGGTGTGCCGTGTGTTCTCCCGGGGAAGTTGTCCCTGGATCCCGGGACCCTGGCAGTGGCGGGCCGCACAGGCTCCCAGGAGGGAGGTGTGGAGAGTGACCTGTGCTTGCGCACAGGCTTCTTGGTGGCGGCAGCAGCAGCCTTAGCGTCTCATGCCCGTCTCTGGGGTCCGCACTTTTAGCCGCGGTTCGTGCCCGTCTCTGGAGCTCCTTTAAGCAGCGCTCTTAATTCCCTCTCCTCGTGCACCAGGAAACAAAGAGGGAAGAAAAAGTCTCTTGCCTCTTCGGCAGGTCCAGACTTTTCCCCGAACTCC
Organism: Orcinus orca; assembly: GCF_937001465.1. NCBI lineage: Eukaryota > Metazoa > Chordata > Mammalia > Artiodactyla > Delphinidae > Orcinus > Orcinus orca. Next base: position 154,795,251 of record NC_064560.1, on the reverse strand, counting down.
GTCCTGGCTAGCCGTGGTGCACTAATCCCCTGCAGGCTGTGTTCACACCGCCAACCCCAGTCCTCTCCCTGCGCTCCAACCGAAGCCCAAGCCTCAGCCCCCAGCCCCGCCCGGCCCGGCAGGTGAGCAGACAAGCCTCTCGGGCTGGTGAGTGCCGGTCGGCACCGATCCTCTGTGCGGGAGTCTCTCTGCTTTGCCCTCTGCACCCCGGTGGCTGCGCTCTCCTCCGCGGCTCCGAAGCTTCCCCCTCCGCCACCCACAGTCTCCGCCCACGAAGGGGCTTCCTAGTGCGTGGAAACCTTTCCTCCTTCACAGCTCCCTTCCACTTGTGCAGGTCCCGTCCCTATTCTTTTGTCTCTGTTTATTCTTTTTTCTTTTGCTCTACCCAGGTATGTGGGGACTTTCTTGCCTTTTGGGAGGTCTGAGGTCTTCTGCCAGCATTCAGTAGGTGTTCTGTAGGAGTTGTTCCACGTGTAGATGTATTTCTGGTGTATCTGTTGGGAGGAAGGTGATCTCCACGTCTTACTCTTCTGCCATCTTCCCGATTCCCCACTATTGACATTTTGGGCCAGATGAATCTGTATTGTAAGGAGCTGTGGTGTACATTGTAGGATGTTTAGCAGCATCCCTGGTCTCTATGCACTAGATGCCAGTCTCATCATACCTCCCCTAGTTGTCTCAGACAAAAATGTCTTCCTTCAATCATTGTTAAATCCTCTGGGGTCAGGCTGGATTGCTCTTGGTTAAGAACCACTGATTTAGATATGCCCCCTTATATAACAATATCTCTTCTCAACATTCTGTCATAGCTCACACCTACCATCATTTTCTTTCTGCTTGTAATAATAATTCAGAATTTTCTTTAGTGAAGTCTGTATGACAAAAGGTAACAAATCTGTTTTCGGTAAATCTGAGAATAGTCTTTTTTTGTTGTTCTAAAAAGATAATTTATTGGGTATAGAATTCTAGATGAGAGTTATTTTCTTTTAGCACACTGGATAAATCATTCCAGTTTGGTAACATTGTGGCTAATGAGAAGAAAGAGCTATTGATTTAATTGTTATTCACTTTTAGATAACATGTCTTTTCTGTCTGGCTCATTTGAAGACCTTTTTTTTTGGTCTTTTCTATTAAGTATTGCTATAATGTGTCTAGAAGTATATTTCTTTTTATTTTTCTTGCTTGTGATTTATTGGGCTTTTTGAACCCAAGAATTGGTAATGTTCAACAGTTTTGGAAAATTCTCAGCTGTTACTTCTTTAAAAGTTGTTTCACCCCTATTCTCTGTTATCTTTCTGGAAATTAGATTTTCTCATGTTATCCTCCTTTTCCTTTGAATTTTCTTTTACATTTTCCTTCTCTTGGCCTCTCATTTTCATATTTCTTTATATTTATCTTCCAATTTAGTAATTATCTCCAGTGTTGTATAATATGCTGTTTCACCTTTGAATAGAGTTTTTACTTTTTCAATTTCTATTCTGTCCATTTGGTTCTTTTTCACATGCTCTTGAATTTTTAAAAATATTTCTTCATTCTACTCACATTTTAAAGCCTCTCTTTTATTTATTTAAACATATTAAACTTATTTACTATTTTGTGATGATTACTGTATCTTTGTGGGTCTGATTTTGCTGGCTGTTGCATCTACTTGTTCTTTCTCATGGTGCCCTATTTCCTTGTGTGTTTTGTGTTTTTGAAACCTTGGGGATTCTGTCAAGCCTGGATTGAGATTGATTTTTGATGATTTCTGCTAGTCACATTTGGGTTATCACTGATGTGTGATTTTCTTTTTTCTTTTTTTTTAACGTCTTTATTGGAGTATAATTGCTTTACAATGGTGTGTTAGTTTCTGCTTTATAACAAAGTGAATCAGCTATACATATACATATATCCCCATATCTCCTCCCTCTTGTGTCTCCCTCCCACCCTCCCTATCCCACCCCTCTAGGTGGTCACAAAGCACCGAGCTGATCTCCCTGTGCTATGCGGCTGCTTCCCACTAGCTATCTGTTTTACATTTGGTAGTGTATATAAGTCCACGCCACTCTCTTACTTCATTCCAGCTTACCCTTCCCATTCCCCGTGTCCTCCAGTCCATTCTCTATGTCTGTCTTTATTCCTGTCCTGACCCTAGGTTCTTCAGAACCTTTTTTTTTCTTTTTTTAGATTCCATAGATATGTGTTAGCATACGGTATTTGTTTTTCTCTTTCTGACTTACTTCACTCTGTATGATAAACTCTAGGTCCATCCACCTGAGTGCAAATAACTCAATTTCGTTTCTTTCTATGACTGAGTAATATTCCATTGTATATATGTGCCACATCTTCTTTATCCATTCATCTGTTGATGGACACTTAGGTTGCTTCCATGTCCTGGCTATTGTAAATAGAGTTGCTATGAACATTGTGATACATGACTCTTTTTGAATTATGGTTTTCTCAAGGTATATGCCCAGTAGAATTAAATTCTCCATTTAAGGTTTTTGTTTTGTTTTGTTTTTCAACACCATATAAGTAGGTAAAATTAGTCTGGAAACCCATGTGAGGGAGACCTTATGGTTATGATTTCTTATGAGTGATTTTCCCTCTTTACCCAATATCTTGTTTCCTTGCTATCCCTTCTACACCATGAGTTTATAGAAATAAACCCATAGATTGTAGTCCTTTGGCGCCTCAGCCTTTCCATATCAATGCCCCCTAGGCTTTTTGTGTGTGTTTTATTCCTACGTAGCCTTTGTGAAGAATGATGAAGGGCCTGAGATGTTTATCGTGCTTTTATCCTACTTTCAAGCAATCAAGTTTCATGGATTCTGGTACAAGACTTGAGACTCTTGAATCAAAGATGAAGAAAAAAAAATATATTTAACAGCAATAGGAGTAACCAGAGTATCAACATTTTGCATTAGTTCCCTAAGCCTCAGTTTTCACAGGGTGACACGAAGAGGTGTCAGATGACATCTATACTGCAGTGGGTTGTATTATTAGACAGGAACTCTGAGGTTAGGGAGCCCAATTTTTTTATAACAGGCATTTAATCATGCCTGTTTCTTTGCTCTACAGAGAGACACTACCTCTATCTTACAAGGCTGTTCAGTAAACAAACATTCTTGAAAAGATAGTTTAGAACAAAGAACAGCTAGTGCCTTTCTCACAACACATGTAGAAACAAGAGAGACTTGTGGGTAATTATCTCCCAAAAGTCATCAAAATGGAAGGTCAAGTTTCAGCAGATAGCCTTAGAATTAAAATTATTAGTGTTAGCTAATCTCAGAGAATTCCTATTTTATTTTAACCTTTGCAGCTTCTTTACTTTTTTCCTGATGAAATGTTTATTGTATTTTATTCACCATTTTTTTGTGTGTGTGTGTGGTACGCGGACCTCTCACTGTTGTGGCCTCTCCCGTTGCGGAGCACAGGCTCCGGACACGCAGGCGCAGCGGCCATGGCTGACGGGCCCAGCTGCTCCGCGGCATGTTGGATCTTCCTGGACCGGGGCACGAACCCGTGTCCCCTGCATCGGCAGGTGGACTCTCAACCACTGCACCACCAGGGAAGCCCTATTCACCATTTTTTAAAAAACAAAATATCTGCTCAGATTTCTAGTCTGTGATATTGTTGAAAATTGAAATTGCCAAGTTAATTTATAGAACTTAACATAAGCCAACTACTTATAGTAAGCTTGTTTCTTACTGTAATTCTTTAATTGGTCCTAATATCTAAGCTACAAGCAGCTTCTTTATATTTCCTTTTCTACTGTGGTATCACAAAATATAGCTTTCCATTTTAAAAAAGAACAATATAGAAAGAAAGATTCTGCTCTTGTGTTTTATACACAAATGGTTCTCCACACAAGCATTTGTAATCTCTTTTTTGAAGACAGAACAGAGGAACAGCTCTGTGCAAATCCCAGTTAAGAATGGCACCTCCATGGTTGATGGGGTTAATCGTCAAGAATAAAACTGTATTAGGTTAGTCTCATTTGAAATGATTTTTCCTCAGTTGATTGGGAGTACTTTGGATTTGCAAATATTGGAATAGTTTTTACTTCCTTTTTGTATGTTTCAAACTCTCTTGCAACTTATTTCTCATGAGATTTTTGTTGCGGCCATATGTATGTGGCCTACATTTAGATGTCAGAAAATAGTGAAATAGCCAACATTTAAGACATAGTCTTGTTAAGGTCCAGCCCGAGCGGTGGTTTGTCCTTTTATTTTGCTATCTACAATGGGTAGTCTTTCGTAGTGAAAAATAGAATAAGTACCACAAGGATACATTTATGTAAGAATAGAAAATCTTTCAGATAGGATTTGCCAGAATTGATTTTTTCTACCCAACCCCTGAAGGTATTTCTTGCCACTTTTGGTGAGGTTAAACGATTTCTAAGAGGTCACTGAAAGGTATTTACAGGTCACTCAAGCTGTAACTGTTAGTTCAGTTTCCAGATTTCTATGCTATTTAGTTTTGTGCACTAAGGGTAGGGCTAATTTCCACATTACAGATAAAACACCAAGGCCCAGAGTAGTACATTATTTAGTATCATATTGCTGAGGAGTAAAGAGCTGGGTAGAGACCTAAGCTAAGGTGTTTTCCAAGTTTAATGCTTTTGTCAAAATATAAATTTTTCCCAAATTGTGCCTAGGAATCTTTTTTTTTGAAATAGATGTCAATATGTGTTCCTCTAAATAAGGGTCAAATGATTTTAAAAAATGCTGGTTTAAATAAAATTTAGATTTTTTTTCATGTATTTTGAATCCTAATTCTTTATTGGTTATATGTTTTATAAATATCTTTTCTCATTCTGGGCCTTGTCTTTTTATTTTGTTACAGTATCTTTTGATGAATAGAAGTTTTAACTTAAACTGTAGACTAATTTATCATCATTTAATCTTTTGAGATTTGGTTTTAGGGATTCCTTCCCATTCTCATATATTCTCATGTATTTTCTACTAGAAATTCAATGTTTTTATTTTTTACATTTTTGTCTATAATATACCTAGAATTGATAATATATCTAGAACTGGGAATATGGTGTGAGGTAAGGATTAAAATTTTTTTCTGCATGAGTAAATAATTGTCCCTGCACCATTTGAAAACTGATCTTCAGGAACTACTTCCACCATGTGTGAAATTTCTATATATATGTGAATCTGTTTCTGACCTCTCTATTTTGTTCCATTTTGTTACTCTGTCTACTTGTACACCAATACCAATACTGTTTGTAATTGCAAAAAAAATAAAAGGAAATGGTCTAAATGTTCAGCAGGAGGCTAGATGAATAAATTGTGATATATTCATAATTAAATATTGTTTAACAGTGAAAATAAACAAATCAGAGTTATATATGTTAAAGTCTCATAAAAATAATACTAAGCTCCCCCAAAAGAATAAGCAAAAGAATGCCTAGAATATTATACCACTTTTAGAGAAGGCTGAAAACATAAAAAACAGAACTACTCATTGTTTAGGACTATATGGAAATAAAGATGTTAATAAATTCATAGAAATAATCTACATCTGGAATTTTGTTACTTCTGAGAGATGGAAGGGGTGTGATGAGGGAAAGACACACAGAGGCTTCCACTGTATTTGTAATATTTCTTTCTTAAACTTCTAGGTGAGTACATGGGTTTGTTTTATTGTTCTTTACACCTTTTTACGTCTTAATTTTTTCCTAACATTTTTACAAATAACAATATAAGATGCATTTACGGCAGTAGTTCTCAAAGTCTCTAATTTGCTAATAGGCCTTGCCTTTATCCAAAAAAGGGGGCATTCTATGAGTATTTCCCAAATTTAATTGACCATGGAACCTTCTTTTCCCAGCAACACCTATTGGTACCTTGGGAATTAGTCTGTTTTATGGATCCCAGATTCAGAATATGTACTTTAGACCATACTGCTTATAAAGACGAGACAAATCCAAGGTCTAGGCTCTCTTTAGTGTGTCATCGAGTTACAAGAAGTGCTTTGAACCCAGCAGGATATAAAGGGAGGTGTTGTGCATGTGGTTTTTACCTTAGGGTCTTTCTTGAAGTTCATGGATATTCCTACAGCTTTAAGTTGTTGGGTACATCCTCCTCCCACCACACCCTGTGGGGACAGTCGAATGTTTGCAAAAGAGAAATCAACAAAGTATAATTCCCACATGGTGAGAGTGAAGTTATAACATGGCCTAGTCTTTGTTTCCAAAGTGCAGTGCAAATAGCACACAGTGTAGAGAGGGTTTGTTACAGGAATAGCAGCCACCAGAGGCAATTCATTGATCAAGAGTCAGTTACAGAGAAGTTATTACCATCCTACAAATAGAGCCTTTTTTATGATGGGTAATCCTCGGAAATAACATTGTTATATAGAATACATCTTTTGCATAATGAAAATCATTGTAATGAGACTGTTTTAATTAATACTTTTTAATATATAAAAATGAGGCTGATTCTTACTTCCTTTGCAATAGGAATGCTTTATTTGGCAGACTTTATATATAAAAAAAGAATATATAAATAAAGCAGCTGATTTGACCTGGCAAGCTTCGATTCCAATTCGGCGTACTTTCCCTATTTATAAAGTGCAGTAAAAATGTTGGCCTTTGGAAACTGATATTCCCTGGGTGAGCAAGTGTGGGTAAGGCTTTTTGTTTTTTTTTCTTTCTGTTGTTGTTATTATTATCACTCTTTAAAAAAAATGTAGCAATATTCTAAGAGAAAAACTCCAAATAAGAGCTAATATAATGTTTTTATGCCTATAAAAAAGGGACCACATTATTTTAAAATAACTTTTTAAAGATTGTGGCCCCAAATGGTGACTGCAGGCCTGGTGCAGTCTAGTGTATGTGCTACTATAATCTTGCTTGAGGCTCATAAATCTTGCATTATTTGGAGTAAGTGTAGACACTCCAAAATGAATTTAGAGGCAAATGTGCATGTGTTTCTGTGCATAGGCCGGGTGGAGGGAATGCTGTGATCATGTCTCAAAAAATTCTAATCATCTGGTCTTATAATGAATGGATTAGTTCCTCCATTCTGCCAATAGAACATGAGCGTAAGAAAACTTTGAAGTGCGGGAGGAAACGGCAAAGAAAACAGTAAACTGTTCATGTGAGACTGGCTTGATGCTTGGTGATTAAGAGATGAGGACCCCGCGGGTCAGCTCCCCATAGGTACAAACAGATGTTTGCACTGTTTCACAGCTGCTAAATATGATATAAATCCAAAGAATTTTTCTTGTTTTTATAAAGGAAAAAAATACCCAGACAGCAAATTTTTGGTCATTCAGATACTCTTACCAAATGACATCTGGTTTCTGTACTGCTTATTTAAGCAATCCTTAAAAAAAATGTTTGCCAAGGGGAGTAACTCTAAACTTTCAGTCCTTCACCATACATAACAGTACAGTTTAAATTACAGTGTGGCATGCAGAATTTATTCTAAGCAATGCTGTTCTTTATTTCTTAACTAGCAAGTTTTATTTTCGAGAAAATGGGTTAGATATTATGTAATTAGTTAAGGGAAGTCTATGATGAAGTTACATTTAAAGTATCTAGGATTCCTATCCTAATGATGGCAAAGAAAATGAATTAATTGCTTCCATATGTTAAGCACGGTGGTGAGCAAAGTTAAACTATACAGTTACCTAAAATAAAATGTCAGCAATATAGCCAGACAGTATTTTGACTTGCATCAAGGTGAGAAAACATGAAAGGCAGAAAGGAAGCAGTGGCAGGTTGCAGGTCAAGATGGAAATGAATCTTAATAAAAGACTTGCCTAAATCTTTAGAGAAGAACCAGACATTTTTGCCATCTCTATACACATTACACCTCCGAGTTTACGTGCAGAAATTAGTTTATTACTAGCCCCAACATGTTTATATTGATTGTTCCCCTCCGAGGTGTCTATTTTGAAGGGTCTAATGCCCAAGTTTACAGGCTTGCTTTCTGAATATTTTCTACCTCAACCTTTGTGTCTGACATTGATCTGCGGTTTCATTAGAGCTTTCATTCAGTGGGTCTCCCCAGAGCTTAGCACTGAAACAGAAAATGTGATAATTCCATAACAAATTTGGCAATTAGCAGCGTTCCTCCTTTTGGGTTTTACATCATTATTTGGCCTGATTCTGTAATTCCAGTCTGATATTAATAAAGGGTAAGCAGTCTGACAAGTCCAGCTTTGTTGGAGATTTCTCACCCAAAGATTTTCTAGGTCTGTAGAAAATTCAGAGCCTGTCCAGTTGGAGTTGCCCAGAGTGAACATGGACTTTTCTTTGTCTTCTTTTAAAATTGACTTGTTTGGTTTTTGAGTACTAGGTTCTTGCCATTATGTGATACAGGGTCTACAAGAACTGAATTTGCCGGAGGATAATAATGTTTCCTATTGTGTTTTACTTGGTAAAGTTTGGTTATGAGTTAATCTTAGGTTTCAGCATCAAGTCTAATTCACTGGTTCATTTACCATTTCTTTTTTAGTCTTCAGCAGGAATGTTGCCTTCCTCCAGATTCCATGAGGAGGTTTACCCTATCTTTAGCATACCTCATTTCTGTGTTTACTAACTTTGGGAAACCTCTCCTGTCAAACTTTCTCATATACACCATCTGTGCATGAAAGTCCCAGGTGGGGGCTTGTGAAGAGGTTTCATGAAATCATGGCTGAGGAGTCCCATATTCAAGGTGACACTTACCTGTGCACAGCTAAATCCGCCACCTCCATGCCCCCAGTGCCAAGTTCTCCTTATCACTAACAGCTTCCTATTGATGTCAGTGAGACTAAATATGCAAAGGGAACATGAAGCTCTTCATTCCCTGAGAACCGGGATATTTAGGTTGTGCAAATCCCTGAACCCTAAAATGGATTTAATCAGCCCAATTCACATCATGAATATCATGTTGCAAGGACACACACGTGCTGGAACAGATAGGAGATTTCATTTTAACTTCTAAATTTGCAAAATTATGCCTTGTGGGCCATCAGTTTTTCTTGGACACTCCAGGGACTTCATGCCCAGAAGAATTCTTGTGGGACTCCATGCCAAGAGGAAATCTTACAGTGATAAGTTCATGCTTTTTATTGAGAAGGGAGCAGTTTCCTCTGTTATCAAAGATAACATATTTCATCTTCTAGAACCCTCTTCGCAGTTCTTCCTGCCTCTGTTTTCCCCAGACTGTTCTGAGGAATGGCCAGGTGATCTTTTGCAAGGTCTATTTCTATTTTTTATCTTTTCTCTCTCCTGTCTTTCCTGTCCCAACCTTCCTCCTGCCTCTCCCCTCCCTCCCTCCCCCATTCCTTCCTTTCCTCCCTCGCTCCCTCCCTTCCTTCCTTCCTTCCTTCCTCTCCCCTTCTCCCCTCTTCCAAATAACCTATTAATGTATAGTGATTCTCTACTGAATCTCATCTAAATCTGGAAGAATAACTGAGGTTAGAAGTTTTTTTAACTAAACTTTTTATTTTGAAATAATTGTAGATTCACAAGCAGTTATAAATAATAATGCAGAGAAATCCCCTGTACACTTTATCCAGCTTCTCCAATAGAAACATCTTGCAAAAGTATAGTATAATGTCATAACCAAGATTCTGACATTTATACAGTCAAGATACAGAACATTTCCATCATTATTAAAATCCCTCATTTTGCCCTTTTATAGCTATAACCCACTATTCTCCCACCTCAACTTCCTCCTTAACTACTGGCAACCATGAATTGATTTCTATAATTTTTTTCTTTTGAGTTGCTGGTCTCTTAATTTCAAATGCATTTTAAATATCCTGCACTTGTATTCTTGTCCTCTTATGATTACTGGTTTTGACATCATATTTGTATGTGGATGATTTCCTACCTTTACTGTATGTTTGCCTTTACCGGTGAGCTTTCCCATTTGTAATTTTTCTTATTTCTAGTTGTGACCTTTTCTTTTCCACTTAGAGAAGTTCCTTTAGCATTATGGTAAAGCTGGTTTCAGGTGCTGAATTCTCTTAGCTTTTGCTTGTCTGTAATGCTTTTGATTTCTCTGTCAAATCTGAATGAGAGCCTTGCTGGGTACAGTATTCTTGGTTGTAGGTTTTTCCCTTTCATCACTTTAAATATATTGTGCCACTCCCTTCTGGCCTGCAGAGTTTCTGCTGAAAAATCAGCTGATCATCTTATGGGGATTCCTTTGTATGTTATTTGTTGTTTTTCCCTTGTTGCTTTTAATATTTTCTCTTTGCCTTTAATTTTTATCAGTTTGATTACTCTGTGTCTTGGTGTGTTCCTCCTTGAGTTTATGCTGTACTCTCTGCACTTCCTGGACATGAGTGACTGTTTCCTTTCCCATGTTAGAGAAGTTTTCAGGTATTATCTCTTCAGATATTTTCTCAGGCCCTTTCTCTCCCTCTTATTCTTCTGTAACCCCTATAATGTGAATGTTGGTGTGTTTGATGTTGTCCCAGAGGTCTCTTAAACAGTGTTCATTTCTTTTCATCCTTTTTTTAATTCTGTTCTGCAGCAGTGATTTCCACCACTCTGTCTTCCAGCTCACTGATTCATTCTTCTGCCTCATTTATTCTGCTATTGATTCCTTCTAGTGTATTTTTCATTTCAGTTATTGTATTCTTCAACTCTGGTTGTTCTTTATGTTTTCTAACTCTTGGCTAGAAACTTCTTGTAACTTCTTGCTGTGTGCATCCATTCTTTTCCCAAGCTCTGGGATCATCTTTATAATCATTACTCAAGTCTTTCTCGGGTAGATTGGCCATCTCCACTTCACTTAGTTCTTCTGGGGTTTTATCTTGTGCCTTTATCTGGAACATATTCCTTTGCTTTCTCACTTTGTTTAAATTTCTATTTGTATTTTTATGTATGTAGTAGCTTAGTTATGTTTCTCAACCTTGGAGAAGTGGCCCTCTGTAGGGGATGTCCTGTGTGTCCCAGCAGTGCATTCCCCTCTCATCACCCAAGGGCCAGGGACTAGCAGGTCCCAGGGTAGGTTCTGACCTATGTTTGCAGACTCAGTTCTGCAGGCTGCAGGATCATAGTTTCCTTGCTTCTGGTGTCTGCCCCCTGGTGGGTGAGGCTGGTCTAGAAGTCTGTGCAGGCTTCCTGGCAGGAGGGGCTGGTCCATAAGCTTCTGTACGAATGACCAAAGTCCAGAACACTGATAATACCAAATGCTGGCAAGGATGTGGAGCAACAGAAACTTTTCAGTCATTGTTCCAACCAAGCCACCCATACGGCCCTGCTTGGATCTTCAGGCAACCTTATCCACCAGGAAAAATGAGGAGTGTGTGACAGGCAGGGGGGCCTGTGTTTTGCTTTTCATCCAGAGAAAGGGCTGCAGTGAGCATGTGGCCCTGGGGACACTGGGGGGTGCCGGGCTGTGTGGGGATGCTCCTAGCCCATTGCTGTGCTGGGCTTGGCTGCCAATTTTGTCCTTTTGAGAATGTTATGTAAATGGACACACAGTACATAATTTCGGGGGGATTAGCCTTTTTTCACTGAGCATAATTTTCTGGATATTGATCCAAGTTATTTGATGTATTAGTAGTTTGTTGTTTTTATTGGTGAGTAATATTCCATGGTACAGATATACAATAGTTTGTCTAGTCATTCACCGAGTGAAGGATGTCAGGGCTGTTTCCAGTTTTTTATGACTAAAGCTACTATGAACATCCGTGTACAGGTTTTTATGTGAACATAACTTTTTGTTTTTCTGGGATAAATACTCAGGAGTACAACTTCCAAGTCATATGGTAGTTGCATGTTTAGCTTTGTAAGAAAAGAAATGGCCAAACTGTTTTCTAGAGTGTCTGTACTGTTGACCATTCCCGTCAGCAATAACATTAAGTTATACAGCCTGTCTGTGTTGGGTGTTGTCACTATTTTTTATATTAGCGATTCTGATAGATGTGCTGTGATATCTCATTGTGGTTTTAATATGTATTTCCCTAATGGCTAATGAAGTTGAACATCTTTTTTTGGTCTTATTTGCCATCTGTATATTCTCTTTGTCTGTTAATATCTTTTGCCCAGTTTGTAATTGGATTTTTTTTTTTTACTGTTAAATTTTGAGAGTTCTTTACATTTTCTAGATACTAATCCTTTGTTGGATATGTGATTTGCAAATATTTCCCCCTAGTTCCTTCTCTTAATAGGGTCTCAAGGAGAGCAAAAGTTTTTACTTTTGATGAAGTCCAATTTATCTATTTTTCCTTTCACAGATTATGCTTTTAATGTCAAGTGTAAGCATGCTTTGCCTGCCCTATGTTCTGAAGATTTTTCCTATTTTTTTCCTAAAAGTTTTGAGGTTTATAAAGCTATAGTTTGTATAGTTTATAAGTTATATGCATAACTTATTGTCAAAGCCTACTGCTGTTGACATTTTACAAGTTTGAGTAAAGTATGGAAACATCTCCTCCCTTTACCCTACTCTATTTATAATATAATTGCCTTAAGTATTTCCTCTTTATAAATTTAGAACCACATCAGCCAGTGTTGTAATTTTTGCTCTCATTATTGAACACAATTTAGAAAACTCAAGAAGAAAAGGAAAGTTTATTATATTTAACCCATATTTTTGCTTACTTTGTTCTTTCTTCCTTCTTAATGTTGTAAGGTTCCTATCTTTATCATTTCCTTTCTGTGTAGAGAACTTTCTTCAGCCGTTAAGTTAGGTTAGGTGTGCTGGCAACAGTCTCTTAGTTTTCTTTCATCTGAGAATGTCTTGATTTCTAACACAATAATAATTCCTCTTATAAATTATTGGTTTTTATTAATGGGGACAAATTACTCTTACAGGCGAGTTTCAAGTCTCAGTGACTAAAGAAGCTACTTGCCTACTGTTTCAGACCACTTACAACTTGTAGTGGATAAGCAATAATAATCTCTCTTCTTCAGACCAGGCAACTGGGAAGACAGAAGACTGGTACAACTTTGCAGCTTCATAATTTTTGTGTGACTGCCCAAGAATGCATTTTAAATGCATGCATTTAAATAAATGCATTTTATTTTACTTACTATAGATAGAGAAGTATGACAGAGGGTGGTCTACTGGGAAGTGGAACCCTGAGCCCTACCATTCCTCATGAGTTATTTGAAGCTATGCCTTTTCAGATGGTTAGAGTTGATCACTAATTAAAGGCCTTTCTTAACAATCATTGATTTTTATCAATTTCTTTTCAAAACAGGTATTTCTTTCCTCTTGATATTAAAGTATGTATACCTATCATTTTGGAAAGTGAGTTTCTGGAAATATGAACTTTCAAATATAATAGAAAGTAATCAGAAGGAATAGGTACTAGAAATGCTTTTAGGAATTAACTCACATTTATGATACTTAGTTTGGAGCAGGCATGGTGCTAGTTGCTTCACGTACATATCTCATTTAATTCTCAAAAAAGACTCTTGAAGTTCACACAGCTATTAAGAGATGGGCTCTGCATTTGAACCCGGGTCTGTGTGACCCTAAAGCACCTACATGTTTTTCTTCCATACTCCATCACCATCCTCTAGCATTTTGCCCACTTGCCTGTGCAAGGTTATCATCTCTGTACCCTGTTTCCTGGTGATCGACCAACTTCCATGGATTCTATTACTATTGCTGGAGTGAAGGATCCCAAATTTACAACCCCAGGGCCATATTCTAGACCCATTCAAAATGCCTGTGCATGTACCAGTGGCAACTGAACTCACTGTGTCCCAGATCAAACTGTGACTTCCACCCATGGACAAGCAATCTCTCCTCCTGAGTTTCTTATTTCTAATAAGAGAAACATCATCTTTTCTGTCATCATTTCAAATCCTTTGTTTCCTCCTTTTCTACCTCTGTTTCTCCTTTCAGGACTCACTAAATTTTATAATTTTCAGACCCCAATATCTGTATTGCTGCTAATACTACCAGACCCACAGCCATCAGTCTTCTTTCTTTTCTGTGCATGTCATCTTAGACATTGCTGCCAGATTTATCCTGAGGTTTGGGATTGATTTTACTATCCTTTTCCCCTATGCACTTCAGTACCTCCCCTCTGCCTACTGATTTACATACAAAATCCTCAGTCTCCCTTCAGGACTCACCATAAAATAGTGCCTGAATATTTTTTCAGCCCAATCTCCAGCTACATTCTTAGTAAACTCTCTGCATCCCCCGTATGATCTGCAGTTTCTGCTTGACCCCTCCTCAGTGTTGTTCCATTGTACTTAATTCTCAACAAAGGGCCCATCTCAAATGCAGCCTCTTTAAAAAATCCTTTCCTCATTTTCCTAATGGAGGTCATCTTTTATTCCTTCAAAGTCAAATCTTTGATGACACTCATCTTGCCTTTTATTTTAATTGTGTGCCAATCAAGAAGGCTAATAAAATGTTATGTTTTTACCTTCTTTGCAGAAGACCTATTCATAATAGGTCTTCAGTATTTGTGGATTTGAGTTTTGTGAATGAATCTTCAAGGGTCAAGTGTCCTAGCAAAGCTTGTTCTAAATTGCTGTGTTATGACTGACAGGTACACTCTTACTGAATCCTCCCCTATATTGATTCGTCTGGATAAAACACATTACTGATCTTGACAGAAAGGATGATAACCGCCCACTAAATGCTCTTCTCTCACTTGCCATCAGGATGACTTTTCAAGGTGGGAGAATCAACTTCCAAACTGGTTTTCTGAGCATAAGTCTATTGTAAATAAAATTCCACAAGGATGTTCCTCAGCTGTGATAATAGATAAGCATATTCTTTGAAGTTTGATGGAGTATGTATGTTTATTATGGATATGTTGTGGCTTGGTAGAGGTTGAAACATTTCTGAAAAATGTCCCGTTAAAAAAACTAAGTATTCCAATAGTTTATACATAACGAAATCTGTTAAAATGTGTAATACCTTTGTCAGTTTTTTTAAAGATGGGTATGTGTTCCTTTAGATTTGAAACTTTTAAGCTGAAATAGAAGTATAAGGTTGGCTTTTGACATTCTTGTTGCATAGGTCTCAGTGGGTTTTATACAGAGGAACTGTGGATATGGGAGCATCCTGGGCCAGTGGGTTCTAGTTCTGGTGTGTTACTTTCAATTCACAGAACCATTTTTCTTGGAGATCATTCTACAAGAATGTGGATTTATGGCCTGTATAATTTAGTAATTATATCCAATAAATGAAAATGACATCATGTAACTTGGACTTGGGAGTCTAAAATTGCAAAAAGATGCCAGGGAAGAATGTTCATGGTGAAAATTAGGGCCACTAGTCATTCACTGTTGAGCTTGGAGACTAGATGACAGTGCTGTGAATATAAATAATTCCCGGCCATGGAAACATGCAATACCTTTTTTTTTTCCCCCCAGCATATATTAAACACCAACATCCTAGTAATAAATCCCACAGTGTAGATTTAACCTTCACTCATTTTCTTTTACTCCATTTTTCTCCTCTCCCAAGTATATACTCTATTCCCTTTACTAAGATTTACTCATAGTAATTCCATGTTAGAAGAGAGGGCTGTAAAGTATTTGATTAAGAGAGCAGGTTAGAATCAAGCAAACCTGTTTTAAACCTGGCTGTGCAATTTTTTAACTGTGTCCCCTTCAGCAAATAACCTATCAAGGTTAGGTCCCAGTTTCCTCATGTGAAATAGGGATAATAATCACATCTATCTTATAAGATTATGGTGGGATTACATGAAACAACACATAGAACTTAGCCTGGCACAGAGTACTCAATAAGTGACAGCTGCTATTATTATTATTAGCTATTATTTATCTTTACATTTGGAATTAAAAGTCAGCTGGCTTGGTCTTCAAACCTAAGGACCTACCTGCCTTATGTAGGGCTGTTCCTGAAACCAGAAAGAATGAACACAGCCACCAAAATGTATGCAAATTTAATAGTGGGTGGCAAAGATTGTATGTAAGATCCACTAGAACAGTTTACTGATATCCCAAGTTAGCAGATACCTTATTCATTTAACCAGCATTGCCTGGGTACCTAACATGTGCTAGACATTGTGCTGGCCCTGGGATCCATGCCCTGGTATTGTTCACAGTCCATTTTGCAGACAAAATCCATCCATTTGAATGGACTTGTTTATCTAACTATGGAAGAATATATATGAGGTATCTGCTGACGCAAATGTCAGAAAACTGTTCTCTCTCTATATATATGATGTTGCTTGGATTTAGGGATCCCCACTGGGCTTATATCTTTGCAGGCGGGAAAGCCTCAGTCACCAATGAAGCCGGTGAGCATGGTGGCCACTGTGAACAAGTCTGGCCCCTCTCCAGGAAAGAGGCCTGGGAGTTCTCCTCCTGACCTGCTGAGAAATGTGTGGTCTCACACCGGCATTCCCGTGCTTGCATCCTTTGGGGACACACAGACATGGCTGGGGTGGGCTGAGCTGCTCTCTCCATGTGCTGAATGTCTCGTGTTGCAGAGAGAAAGGAGCTGGTGAAGCGTTCATCAGCCTGTGTGCAGTAGAACAGCGGCTGCGGCTTCACTGCAATAAAGTGTTAGAGTTAATCTCCTTCATCTGTTTTCATTTTGCTAATCCACTACATCAGGCACGAAAAACTAAATTTATTAATTAAATGTCCTTCTCTCTGAAGGAAGGCACTTGGAAAATGGAAAAATGTTCATTAGCAATGGGAAAAAAAAAAAAGCCAGAGAATAATTTGAATCTTGAAACTTCTACAGTTGGAATAACAATAAAAAAAAGGAGAGATGGCCATAAAATAGTCTGTTCTTGGCATTGCTTAATTGGCCTATTTATTTTTCTGTCTCTGAAGCTGTCTTTAGTGACACCTACTGATAAGAGCCAATCGGAACCATAGCTGAATTCCTTCGGGCTGGACCTGCCAACAAACTGCTCAGCCCTCCAGATGTTGCTGCTTTGTGAGAAATGAGAACTCCATAAACCAGGCTCACCCTTCCTCCTGGGGTGAACGCAAAGACAGGCAGATACGGAAAATCACTGCTCAGCACCATGAACAATGTGCTCCAATGCGGGGTTGGGCCAGTTCTTATTTGTCTTGGTGGAACAGACAGCCATGGAGCCTAATGCAAGAATTTTAGCTGGCAACAGTTCAAAATGTGACTATACATTGAAATCGCTCAACAAAAGGAGGCCTTTAAGCTAGAAAAAGTCCGACAGTGGGTCTAAACAAAAAACTAGGGGAACTTACAGAGAGGGTTAAAGATGGATCACACGTGACTGTCTTATGCTGAACATTTCTCCACTTTTTGTCTTTTTCAGCTTCCATTCTTTTGTGGTACGTAACAAATTAGAAAGATGCTGCAGTAAACAGCCTCATGGCACATCCCAACAGTCAGTGGATAATACTCAGTGAGCACTCGCAGTTCTGGGAATAGAACAAAGTGATCTAAAGTGAATTCGTTTTTGTCCTTCAGACTGGAGTGTTCCAATCTTTCTTAGTACAGGATACACTTGTGACCTTGCTGTGAAATAGTAAGAAAATGTATCACTGTTCTTTTTTCCTGAGCCAGTCCCTTGGCCAGCTGTCTGTCCATCCAAATCTTCTACTTCCACCCTCATTATATACAGTCATGCACCCCATGACGCCTGATTAAGGCCAGCCTCAGTAGATGATGAGACACAATTCTTCTCCTGCTGCAATCCCCAAATAAGCCTTTTGACTAGGGAAATGGATAATATTGAATTAAATGTTTACTTGTGATATTGGATTTATTAATTTAATTTCCCATTTATAGTTACAATCCATATATAAAGATGTGTTATTTTAAAACCAATTTTTTGAGTTCACATCTGACATAATTTTTATTTGAACTCTTCACATGTACCTCGGAGAGAGCCAAGATGTAGCAGAGCCTTTGTCATCAGTAGAGCTGTTTTTCACATTGCCTAATACAGTTTCCTAGAGTTTGTTGCCATCCTTTTTATTTCGTGTTTTGAATCTGAGTGTGTAATACAGTACTGCAAATTTCATCCCAGCCACATGTACCCATTTGCATAGTATTAGAATTTGAAAAGAAAATCACCCTGTGGTCCCCACAATAGAACCACTTAAGTGAACCTTGAAACTCTCATTAACATGAGAGCCAATATGTGGAATTGTCAAACATCCAGGAATAATGACTAAATCTGTGGTAATTTTTTTCTTTTTAAAATGCTGCTCATATCAGATGACTTCTACAAGCTTCCAAAACTAGCACTGATGGAAGCCTGTTTCAGCCTAATGAGTCTCTATCCAGTGGTATTTTTTGTTCAGAATAAAGTAATTGAGAAAGCATCCCCATGGTGTGACACTTGGCGAATATTCCATATAAGGTGACTCTTTCAAAGAGATAATATTTGGGGGGAAAATTTGCCTAATAATCAGGCATATTCAGTATACTCAGATATTACCTTTCCTCATGCCACCTCTTCTTCCTGCCACGTCTACCATCATGTCTACACCCCAAGTTCCTACTCAAAAATTAGCAGAAAGAAATATTTCTCTCTGAGGATGATTTCATGCCTCATAGAGTTAGGAGGTACTGGTAAAGAAATGATGCTTTAGATGCTCACTGTCTAAGGTAAATTATAGTGTCCTCAGATAATTTCAGAACAGGACAGATGTAGAGGGCAACAAATAAGCAATGATGTGAGAAGACAGTGGTAAGCCTACTAATCTAAAAAACCAACATTCAGATGAATCGCTCAGTGAAGTGTTCCTGGTTTTGGGTAGATCGATGTCTGAGTAGGTTATTAGAGTGAGGGAGAAGCATTATCTGCTTTTGGATTTAACCCTGGAGGACTTTGAGGAGGAAGAGGAATTTTTAGGTCTTTGATTTGAGAAGTGAGACTGGGTAAATTATTGTAGAGTAGGTCCCTAGGAGGCAGCATTTTTGAATGGTTAAGGGAAAGTTCAGATGGATTAACAAGGAGGCTGATTAAAACAAAGCAGAGGCTGTGGGGAGAAGAAGAAAGAAACTGATACATTGGGGTTGGTGGTTGGTAGGCACTTCAACCTAACGGAGAAGAAAATGGGAAGATTTATTGGCCCAGAAAAGAAAGGGAAGTAGATTTATGATGATAGTTAAGAAGGATGGCTATTATAATAGAATGTGATGCTGATGGAAGGTGAGTGCTGGAGAAGACCCGAAGCTCATTGGAGAGTAGAGAACAGTCATCCCACCTGGAAAGAGATGATGCCATAGGATGTCAAGGATTCAGACCAAGGTTTTCCCCTGAGGTTTAGGGAAAAGGATAGAAAACATGGATATGAGTGGTATTTAGGTTATGAAATTAGGTTCTATTTCTCACGTACTTGCATAACTAGGTTTATTTGTATTAGGTTTATTTATTTGTAAATACTTCGGAGATTAGATGCTCAAGTCATAGAATGTAGTCAGACATCAGCTGTTAATCATTTCATTAGTCAAAAGGCACTTAGGATATAGTTAATGAATGCTTGTTAAGTCTAGCTGTATGCTTAAGCTCTATACAGTGAATAAACCGACCCAAATATCACTTGTGGGAGTCAAGTATTGATGTTGCTGATTACAATGTGTAGGTGACTTCCTGTTCCCTGCACTTGGATTTTCCACATTGGTGTATCTGCTAGGGTGCTTCCCTGCCCAGTAGGCATCTTCCACCTATGACAGCCCTGAAGGATGCAGCCCACCTTCTTATCCCACTCACTCACACCTAGTTAAGTGTATGATTCATGTTGCCTCACCTATTCTGAGCACTTAGATATGCCAAAAACTTTGTCCACATTAGATTTCACGTATGACTCACAACTGCAGAGGTTGACCACTACTATTACACATAAGGAAGTCAAGGCACGGAAAAGTTAGGCAACTTGCCTAAGTGTCCAGTGTGTCCTAAGTGCTAGTGTCCTAAGTGTCCTAAGTGCTAGTGTGTGGAACTGGGAAGTGGAACCCAGTTCATTCCAAAGTTGATATTCTCCAACCTCAGAACCTAGGTTGCTTCTGTCATTTATTTGTGTATATGTGAGTGGACTTTTTAAAATAAGAGCTCAATTAATTAATATGAGCTTTTAGAGAGGATGAAGAAATTATAAAATTAGAAACATTTATTTTTAATTGCACATGTTTTATATTATTCTTGTTTTATGTAACAGTGTTACCTATTTTCAGAGAAGTGGTTTGATGAGAGGAAAAAGCCCAGGTTCTGGCCTAAGACTGACTTGAATTTTAACCCTGTCTCTAAAACTTACCAGATTAGTAACACTGGGAGATATTTAACCTCTAACATGTACTCATAAAATGGAGATAATGATAGTCACCTTACAAGGACACAAATAAAAGAAAAGAGACTAGTTGAAAGGTAAAATGAGAAAACAGCTGACAGGAATTCGCATATTGGGCCAGGGAGGGACAAGTAATGATTCTTAGGCTTTAAACTTGTATGACTGGGAAAATGTTTGAAAAACTAACGGAAGTAGAGAAATCAGGAGGGAAGGGAGGGCTTGATGACTCATTGAGATGCCGAAGATACATACAGATGGAAGTGGGCCACTAAGCAGATGAATATGACTATTAAGCTTTGTAAATGTGTCAGAATTATTGATTTATCCGTGTAGAGTTAAGGAGTAGATGAGATTTCTAGAGTGTGAAAATGAAAAAGGAAACAACTGAGTCTTGGAGGACGTGTCAATTTGGGGAACAGAGAAGAAACAGGGACTTGATTTAAGGAGGTTTGAGTCAGCTACGTCGAGTGACAGAAGGGTTAAGAAGAATGAGAAAAGTCCAGGGTGCTCGATGCTAAAGTCATCAAGGGCAATGGCCTTGAATAAGGTGAAGAGGAAAACTTAGCCAGGTGCTAGCAGCACTTAGGAGGATGAGAACCTATTGGGAGATGGGTGGAAATCTTAAATTAATGAAGGAGATGGTATAAGTGAACAGGGTATACTTCAATTAAAGAGTTTGCTAAGTGATTGTGGAACCAAATCATGGTCTGAAGCTCTAGACATGGAGGTGGAGAGGTGGACTAGATTACAAGTAGAAGCAGCCTCATCTGAGAACTGTGGGAGAAATGACGTCAGCTAAAGAAATCAGCATGAGATAAAGGAAACAACTTTATTATTTTTTAAAATAAATTTATTTAGTTTTGGCTGCGTTGAGTCTTTGTTGCTGTGCGTGGGCTTTCTCTAATTGTGGCGAGCGGGGGCTACTCTTCGTTGCGGTGCATGGGCTTCACATTGCGGTGGCTTCTCTTGTTGCGAAGCATGGGCTCTAGGCGTGCGGGCTTCAGTAGTTGTGGCTCTCTGGCTCTAGAGCACAGGCTCCGTAGCTGTGGCACATGGGTTCAGTAGTTGTGGCTCACGGGCTCTAGAGTGCAGGCTCAGTAGTTGTGGCTCACGGGCTTAGTTGCTCCACGGCACGTGGGATCTTTCCGGGCCAGGGCTCGAACCCGTGTTCCCTGCATTGGCAGGCGGATTCTTAACCACTGCACCACCAGGGAAGCCCAGGAAACAACTTTAGAAAACTGAACAGCCAGTGGAGTAGGAGGGGCCCCCAGGATGTGATGACCAAGTTTGGTAGGAAGTTGGGTATGGAGGAACTGGCAAGAGGAGGTATCAGCCTAAGCTTTATACAACTAATGGTGAAGGAGGAGGTGGCGGTGAAAGGTCCCCCAGAGATAGGTATGGATTACAGGTGTGAGAGAGGCAGGGGTTGGCAAACTAGCTGAGGGCATTCCTTTGGGAAAGAGTGGCAATGTGACTTGTCCTGCTATTACTGTAGGAAGTCTGAGACAGCCTTATTCTGCGAACTGAACTCCTTAGCTATTAAGCCTTTCTATAAAAGGCATTCTCCTGATTTCTAAGGCACAGCAAATGGGAGAGGGAACAATAGTTGTGTATGTTGTTACAAATTTTTGCTTTTACTGGACATGTGGTTTAAAATGGTTCTTGAAGAACATTTGCTGGAACACAGGTTAGGAGGTTATTTGAATAACCTACTGACTGGGGTTTTGGTTTTGGGATTAAAAACAAAGAGACAAAGAAAAATAGGGCTGCAGAAGGTTTGACAAAACTTGTAGGCAGACTAGAGATAAAGAATGAAAAAAAATAGGGAGGTGTACCACTATTTCAAATTATAATTTTGGAGGACTGAGAAGTTAGAGGATATCACTGAATGTAATAGGTAAGGTAAAAGAGTATAGAGAAAGAGGAAAAGGTAAGTAGGAATTGGGGGGGGGCATATCCTTTTTTGACAACAGAACAAGATGTTTTATAACAGTTTTCATAATTTGAATATCATCTTCATAATTTTCTCCTATATCTGCATACCGTCTGTACTCTTATTAATTTAATATTTGTTTGATCAATCTTTTTTTAATCCTAAATATATAGTTCCTAAGCAGCAATACCCATAGAATCTTAAATTTGATGCACAATTTACATGCATTCCTAAAATTCATGGATATAAACATGATGTTAAAGATATTTGTATACAACCTTTGGAAAATAGCATCTTAGGTTGGAGAGAAACTTGAGATAGTCTTTTAGGACTGAGAACTAAATTAGTGGAGCATGTAAACATCCCAACAGAGTCATATAGAAGAAAAGGGCTCTGTAAATAAACTTTGCATGGATTTCCAAGGTAGTAATCAAGGAGAAGTGGGTTATTGGAATGTGAAATGGTCCAAGGATCTGCAGGGATAAGGGGGTACATTTGGGGGGCATCAACTTTATCTGCAGATATTTATGGGAATGATTTTAGCAGAGTGATATGAAAACACAAACTGAATCATAGTAAACAAAGAGGAATGGACAAAGTAACCAAACTATAGAACTAGACTCCCCATCCCAGGTGAGCTCTGAAGGTTACTTTGCAAGGTCAGAAATATTTATTATTGTGAGGATTTATTGAATAATACACAAAGTTCTTAGCACAGTGCCTGGCACATAGTCACCAATAAATGATAGATGATGAAAATGAGGATGATAATGATGATACAGTTATATAGCCTTTTAAGAAATAGACATGAATATATGTTCTAGGGCCAAGGAGACAGAGCTGGAAAAGTTGCTGCCAGGGAGAGGCTATAGGACTCAGAGGCAGGTCTCCCTTTAGGGAGAAGGGAAGAAAGTCACAACTTGAGTAGCAGTGGAGATCAGTGTTTCTGGAGATGTAGGCATCGTGGCCTTCCAGAACTGCAGGGAAGAAAAGGGAAGAGGTAGGATAAGTACTCTGTTGAAACGGTAGTAGGAGCAGCTGGGGGAGATGGTGCTGGGGATTAATCTCTGGGAGGGAGCTTGGAGTGGGACAGGATGAGGCTTTGGCGAAGAACGAATGGGGCTCGGGTGCTCCAGAGGCCCTGGGTATATTTTTTAGGGAGTTGTGCAGGCTAGTATCTTAAAATTCTGCACTTGACTCAGATTTGGTCATTTGAAACCAGTCTAGTGTGTTGAGACATTGAAAAGCAAGGATCATAATTTCAAATATAGGCCTATTTGAAAAGCCACACACACACACAAAAAGAACTTTTAAGGATAGATATGTATTTTGGCTCCAATCTCTAGGAATTTATGGTTTTAACTTTCAGAAAACACTTAACAAGAACCTTGATGCAGTTAGGAGTGCGTATATTTGCTGGGGTCAGGAATCTGGGCTATATACCCCAGAAGCACCCAAATTTTCAAAATGTGACTTAACACTCCAGAATTCGAGAAGTCTTTACTTCGCTGGACAAACGTAAACTGGTTCTGCCCTCTGTGTAGTTTGAGTGAAAGTTCACAGTGGCAGGGTTGGGTTTCCCAAGCGTCCAAAACTCCCTGAATGTCAAACCCTGGGGATGGGTTCCTTCAAGGTCAGTCGCTACATTTTCATTTCAAAGATTTTCTTGTTCTTGAAAAGGACCAGGCAAAGGGAGGGACCTCTGATGTGGAGCATCTTTTCCTTTGGCCCAGGCACTCCTCAGCCCATCATTTTGATTCCTGCTCTGTAACCACAAAGACAAGTGTGATGGATCTCCTTTTGGAACACAATGCAGTTTGCTTGGAAAAACGTCCACTTTAGACAAACAATAAAAGCAGCCCGAGTGGGGCCTTGGCTGCTCTCCTGGTGTTACGCTCATGCATATGCCTCTGGTGCTTGGCAGAAAAAGTTTTCTGGTTGCACAAAACAGCAGACAACCTTCTGGGAATACCCATCTTCTGTCCTTGTTGTTCAAAAACATAACTTGGAATTTAAGTTATTAGCCCCAAACAAGATGCAAATTTGACTCTCTAAGTCTCAATTTCTATGTATTGTAAAGAAGGATTTTTCCCTTTTAATCTACTGATCTCCAGGGGGAAGAAGGCTGGGGGAGATGGTGGAGCAGATGCTGTGTAAACACAGCTCTGTTCTGTTGAAAGAGATATCAACTCGGCCACGCAGCCTCTACTCATCCCCTCTGTTGGAAATCATCTCTCCTCTCCTCTGAACTCCTGCTACACTTTGTTTCTTCTTACCAACCATTTACCAGATTCTTCTGTCTAGTATTATAACTACTCGTGTTCATGTCTTAATTTTCCTTCTAGACTATAATTTTCAAACTGGCATGGACTGTCTTATTTAACTTTGTTTTCCCCACAGATTCTATATATGTATTTTAATAATCTATTCCCATATAACTCCCGTTTTTTTTTTTTTTTTTTTTTTTTTTCCGGTACGTGGGCTTCTCACTGCTGTGGCCTCTCCCGTTGCGGAGCACAGGCTCCGGACGCGCAGGCTCAGCGGCCACGGCTCACGGGCCCAGCCGCTCCGCGGCATGTGGGATCTTCCCAGACCGGGGCACGAACCCGCGTTCCCTGCATCGGCAGGTGGACTCTCAACCGCTGCGCCACCAGGGAAGCCCTAACCCCCGGTTTTGACAGATATTCTTTTGCTGAACATCTAGTATGTGTTGGTTCCTGCTTGTTTATCCTATCACAAAGTAATAACTGTTATTTTAATCATGTTTTGATAAGTGAAGAAACAGGCATAGAGAGAGCATAAGCAGTTGTCCAAGGGCCATACCACCTGTAACTTGGCCGAGCCAAGATTCCATCTCACTCAGGGCCAAAGCCTGTGTTCTTAACCACCATGCCATACTGCCTCTGGGTGTTGCCTCCAGAAATAGGATTAAGTAAGCAAAGATGAAAAACATTTGGCCCCTAAATCAAGCATTTCACATTCTGGTAGAAAAGACAGACCTGTAAAAACATCAGAGGAGTTTAGAGAGATTGGCGGTGGTGATGGTGCTGTGTAGAAAGGGCACAAGTCCTGGAAAAGGGCCGCCTCCAGGCTGTAGTGTCCTCAGCGGAGGGCTTATGTGGATATGGGTTTCCTTCCCCTGACAGGACCTGTCTCAACATCAAAAGTAGCTCTCTTAGTAGGAAGGGTAAGTAGATTTCTAAAGACCATCTTCGAGTTCAGTCCCTTTATTGGAAAAGAGGAACTGAAATAAAGAATTCGGGTGATTCACTCCTCAGACACGATGAATCAATTGCCCACCCAAGACGGAACAGAAAGGGTAGCTATCAAAATCCTGTCACAACCCTCATTTTTTCCCAAAGGTTCATTTAGAAGAAAAAAAAGTAAAGGAGATGTAAGAAATGGTTGTGTATTATGAGATGTAGAAAAAATCAGCGAAGAAACAAAAACATCTAGAACCACCAATGTTGTACTGGTATATCTTACTTCGAAGAAAAGTATAAAATAAGACTTGCCCCCTTTCCCTCATATTCCTCTGCCACCCTCCTCCTCCTACACACGGTATCTATAGATGCTTCTGATAGAACTGGGAAACTATCAGGCTTGGTGGTCTGTGCTCGGGACCCCAGATATTTATAGCCTCTTTCCAAGAGACTATAAATCCAAGAGCTTATTGTCCTGTTACAAGTGTACCTCAGGCTTTCACTGACTATTTCAGTTAAAACAGGTGCCGTTTGGCCAAACAGAATATTATAAAAACAGGTTAATTCTCTAGCAATTTAAGTTATAACCACTTAGGTAAACTTCCCTGACCTCCCCATGTTCTAGGTTAATTTTAACCTCAGCCTTTTTTCCCCCTGTTATTCTGTCTGCCTGGATTTCCCCCTCATTTCCACTCATTTAATTCTTTGCTCCTTGCAATACCCAGTAGGAATTCTACGTCTC
Organism: Orcinus orca; assembly: GCF_937001465.1. NCBI lineage: Eukaryota > Metazoa > Chordata > Mammalia > Artiodactyla > Delphinidae > Orcinus > Orcinus orca. The sequence continues at coordinate 154,769,194 of NC_064560.1, read as the reverse complement.
CCATGAAGTGTGTCTGAGCTAGAGTTCCCAAAGCGAGTTCTGTAGGACACAATTCCCCAAGGAGCTTCCTGAAAGCTGGGCTCCATGGTCAAAGGAGCTCGAAAAATGTATCTTACACTTAAATACCATCTCTTATTGGATCTATAGAATTTATAATCTGTACCTCAAAATTTAACATTCATTTATTGTGCATATAAAAAAAAAGATTAAATATCTATTATGGGCCAGACATACATAGTGCTGGACATAAGAGTTATAATTATTTCCTCATCTTAAGTAAGTCTTGTCTGTTTACACAGATTTTGTACTTTTGGAAAGTATGGACAGGTCTTATTTTGTGTTATACTGTTATTAATATAGAGTACAGTACTATGAATATAACAGAGCCTTGATAAATGATTGTTGGTTGGCTTGTCAGTTAAGTAAGTAAATGTGAGTTAACTTTTATCAATGAAAATTGTCATCTTATTCTTGAAAGCTACTCTTTGAGAGAGCGTACCTTTGACCCCCCTTGTGGTATTTCTAATAACAAAACCCTTCACAGAGAGGGTGAAATGCCTCTGCATAATATGACTGGCCCAAATAGCAATGTCCAACATAAGAAAAATACCAATTTTCCAATTTTTGAAGTGCTTACTATAATGCATAATAGACAGGGGAAAAAAACCACAATTGTCCCCATTACAGTCTCCACTACAGAAATCCATCCTCTGTCACTCTTGTCTAGTTATAATCACATATGACTGAGTTGAGTTCATTAACTTGAATTTGGGTTGTTCTCATTAAATTCCTAAATAGAGGGGAATATTTTTTTCTCATCTGACCAGGCTTGACTAAAAGGCATCTTATGGTGAAGACAGTGCAAAGTGAACCATACCATTCTCCCATCACCGAGATATCTGCCCAGGGACCAGATCAGCATCCAGTGATTAATGCCGTCTGTCCAACAAATTCCTTGTTTGGGGGCTGGGTGTCAGGACAGAAGGATTTATTATACCATAAGATGTTTATGAACACACTCCAGGGACAGATGTGGTAAAGGCAGGACTGAAAAGGCTTGGTGAGAGCATCCCAGTTATTCTGTAAGGGACTTGTCAAACTTTAAGTGAAGCAGAAGGTTTTTATGATTTTTTTCCCTCTTTCCTTAAGTGGAATGTCAGTTATGTTACTGGAGTTAATGCTACCAACTTTGAGTGCAGCTCTGTCTTTGAGTATTTGTCAAGAAAAAAAAAAAAAGGCCATTTAAAGCTTAGCAGAAACTTCACATACGAGGTATGAGAGAATAAAGGATCTCTGAGTTGCGCTACTGAGAAGCTGAAAGGACCTGTGGGAGACCTTTCAAACCGATCATAAATTGGAATTCAAATCAATGAAGAATTACTACAAAATCTTGATTCAGAGCCCGCTTGAATTCAGCATTTCCCTTACCATGGCCTTTCTCAGTGTGTCACTTAACACCGTGTAAATGGTTCTCTGCTGTCCGAGGCTGGTGCCTGAGGCTTCCTATTGCTGCTGGGTGGAGAATTAAAAGCAAAATGGCTCCACATTTCAGGTCTGCACTCTGCAGGTGGGCTGTGAGGAAGGACCTTCTGCCAGTAGAGTACATGCAAAAGGGGGCTGAGCAAGGGTGTGAGCTGCCCCCACAGGGAGACTTGGGATGGCCCCCATCAGCTGAAATGCTCTGTTTTCTCCTCATCTGTATCAGATCCTCTGTAAGAATAATTCTAGTCCTTGCTGCCATAAAGGCAGTGGAAAGGAAGCAATGACAGTGACGGGGGTGGATGTTTCCACTGTGCTGGTCTTTGATAAATCCATTGAGAACAGGAGGCAGGTCCATGCTACAGCATAGACAGTATTCCCCAAAACGTGGCCCTTGAACGACCTGCATCAGCATCACCTGAAAAGCCTTTAAAATGCATATTTTCCAGGCCCTAGGCCAAATCCTCAGAATCAGCATCTCTGGGAGTGGGCCTGGGAACATACATTTTAACAGATTCCCCAAGGGATTTTGATACACTCGGAATCCCTGTCTTAGGGACTTGAATTACCTGTTCCCCTTGTAGTTGCAACTGTTTCTCATGCTTTTGAAGATGAGGCAACGGGGGAGGGGGGAGAGGGTGGTGGAGGAAGGGACAGACTAGACCCATCAGGATGGTGACTGTGGTCATCAAATGTAGTGCTTCGAGAGGGGCTGTAGGGAAGAGATTCCACACTGGTGGCCTGCACGTATATTTTATTTGGACTACATGTGGCACTTAATATTTTAAAAAGCAGGAATGCTTTTGTGTGAGGGCATGCCTTCTCCAGTCTCCAGCAGCCCCATCCCTGCCCGCACACCACCTGCCTCTGAAGGCACTTGATCATCAACTAGTGGGGGTGTGTGTGAGGATTTAACATTAACTGGCCTGTGGTCTCCTTGTCTTTAAATCATGAAATATAAACTTGTTCATAAAAGTTGACCCTCAAGAGAATAACAGGCTTTTTTCTTTGTTTTGTCTTTAAGCCAAAGTTACCTTTGTTTTCCCAACTTGCTGGAAGGCACCAATGAAAAAGTACCTAGCAAAGTGTTTTTGTGCAGTGCATGCCTCGATAAATAATTTTTGCATGAACAAAAGAGTAATGTGGTACAGCTGACAATTGAGTTTAGGACTGTTTTCTCTTAATCCTCCCATCCCCTGAGCCCTTCTAAACTGCAGTTTTCCCCACCACAAAATGGCAGAGGAGGATTCCTATGACCTGGACCTTTCATTCACCTGTTTTGGGTAGGACAGGTGCAGCCCAGATTTTTCTCTGTCCTTGTATCAAATCCTCTGAGAAATAAAGGCACAGCTTTCAGGTCTGTCTGAGAGGCCTTTATATACTGTTCATTCCTGAATGTTTTCATGAAAACATTTTAATTTGTGGCAAATCTGTTTGTTTGTTGTGTTTGTCAAGTTAATGTAAACTGTAGTCCATTAGGCCTGAGATGAGTCTACTAAATATTTTCAGATGTTTTTTATTTCCCTAGCTAAGAGATGGATTTGAACCAGAGCTCGGGGGTGAAAGGGCAATGTGTAATATACTGAGACATGAAGTTCGACATACGAAATAAAATAATGTAATGTTTTTAATATTTAAGATGAAAAAAGCAGCAACGAAACACTGGAAGGAGGAAAACATGAATACCTGTATATTTTAATTTTAAATGCCTGCAGATGTTGAATTTTAATCAGAGCATGTCAGATTCTGACTCTGACAAAGGCAAAAATGTGAGATCTGTTTTCTTGAATTGCTTCCACGTTTCATGCTTCAGATTTTTATTACATATAGCACTGCATCATCATATATTTATGTAAAGTGCCAGCGTCCATTGACTTAGCATGTGCCTGATGGTTAACATATAAAACAGCATGCACTGAAGGCAAGGCCCCTTCTCTCTCTCCCCGGCAGAGATTCTCTCTGTGACCTTGTGGTAAGGAAGGCATTTAACCCCTCTGTGCTTCAGTTTCCATAATCTCAAAATAGGAACCACCACTCTTGTTTCTTCCTAAGCTCCATGGGTACAGTGAGGCTTATTTGAAATAGTAATTGATCTGTGTTCTTACTGCAAAATAACAATATCATGTATATGTATATGTGTGTATATATATTTACTTAGATTGAAAGAGAAAAAGAAAACTAGTGAAAATTAGATGGATATGTATTAAAATCTAAAATAAAGGTACTTTTCGGGCTTCCCTGGTGGCGCAGTGGTTGAGAGTCCGCCTGCCGATGCAGGGGACACGGGTTCGTGCCCCGGTCCGGGAAGATCCCATGTGCCGCGGAGCGGCTGGGCCCGTGAGCCATGGCCGCTGAGCCTGCGCGTCCGGAGCCTGTGCTCCGCAACGGGAGAGGCCACAGCAGTGAGAGGCCCGCGTACTACAAAAAAAAAATAAAAATAATAAAATAAAGGTACTTTTAGATTTTATGCATATTTGTGAAATATTTTTCTCTATTTTTTGCATCATATTTCCTAAAGCAGTGTGAAAGCCAATGACCTTAAATTTCACACTGTAATTCTACTACTGAAAACAATGGATTTATAAGTATAGTTTAAGGAAATATCTATAAGTTCCCACTGTATTTTTCTCTGAACAGTTTGAAATGTATAGGATAAGGAAAGGAAAACCAGTTGATTTGATTGAAGATTTCAATATAAGATCAATCCTCATCTGGCTTCTTGCTCATAGGGTCTTTTAGGCTATAAGACTATATTCCTGGTCTTTTTTTTTTTTTTTTTTTTTTTGCAGTACGCGGGCCTCTCACTGTTGTGGCCTCTCCCGTTGCGGAGCACAGGCTCTGGACGCACAGGCTCAGCGGCCATGGCTCACGGGCCATGGTTCAGGGGCCCAGCCACTCCGCGGCACGTGGGATCTTCCCGGACCGGGGCACAAACCTGTGTCCCCTGCATCGGCAGGCAGACTCTCAACCACTGCGCCACTAGGGAAGCCCTCTTGGTCCTTTTAAATCTTTCTTCATCTGGTCTCTTTTGCCTTCTAAGGGGATCTGTGCTGACTTGTAGGAAATAGTCATGGGGCTTCTGAGAACAGTGAAGTCGAGTATTAAGTGTTAAATTATCTGTGGTGTGGGCCCTTGTTATTCTTAAATGTTCAGAGAGTTCGCTATGTGCACAAATGTTTAGGGAGAAAGATGAAGGGTGGTATTTTCATGTCTAGAATGATGTGGTATAGAACATGTGTAACATATTCAGAACAACAAGACAGTCCATCTGCTGTACTAAGTTAGGGGAAACAGGACTCACAGTCAACTAGAGAACAGGAAACTACAGGAGTCTCTATCCAACCATCCCCTCTACCAAATTACCAACAGATTATGTATATTTTTATATACAGTTTATATTTAAATTTAGTTTTAAACAACTGCATTTATTTGACTCTTCAAAGATTTCTAGCTGTATTGCAATGGAGAATTTTTTCACCAGAAATTCTTCTTAAGAATATGTCAGGCATATACCCTGAGAAAACCATAATTCAAAAAGAGTCATGTACCACAATGTTCATTGCAGCTCTATTTACAATAGCCAGTACATGGAAGCAACCTAAGTGTCCATCAACAGATGAATGGATAAAGAAGATGTGGCACATATATACAATGGAATATTACTCAGCCATAAATAGAAACAAAATTGAGTTATTTGTAGCAAGGTGGATGGACCTAGAGACTGTCATACAGAATGAACTAAGGCAGAAAGAGAAAAACAAATACCGTATGTTAACACAAATATATGGAATCTAAAAAAAAAAAATGGTTCTGAGGAACCTAGGGGCAGGACAGGAATAAAGACGCAGACATAGAGAATGGGCATGAAGACACAGGGAGGGGCAAGGGTAAGCTGGGACGAAGTGAGAGAGTGGCATGGACATGTATACACTACCAAACGTAAAATAGATAGCTAGTGGGAAGCAGCCGCATAGCACAGGGAGATCAGCTCGGTGCTTTTTGTCCACCTAGAGGGGTGGGATGGGGAGGGGGGAAGGGAGAAACAAGAGGGAGGAGATATGGGGACATATGTATACATATAGCAGATTCACTTTGTTGTACAACAGAAACTAACACACCATTGTAAAGCAATTATACTCCAATAAAGATGTTAAAAATAAAAAGAGAATATTTCAGGAGAAAAGTGGTCAGAGTGAGAAACAAAGCCCATGTCCCAAGAGCTCTGTGCACTTTCCCTGTGGGTAAAACAGAGGACCAGGCAAGGACTTTGGATACCCGGGTGCTCCTGGAGGGACCTGCACAGCTGCAGGGTAGGAGAGGAGGTCATGCTGGTCCTCTCCGCCTGGACGGCAGGGCAGGAGAACGGTGGCGTGGAGAGAGTAGTGTGTGGATGAAAGATGGAGAAAAGTTCTTGTAGCTGTTGTGAGTGGAAGGTTTAGAGAGAAAATTCTGTGTCAGACTTCTGAAACAGGAGTTTCAGAAGCTTATCTGTGAAGAATTTGTGAAACCTCCAGCCCCACCATCTAAGAAAATCTACAGTAAAGATACATGCTCTTCTCCAAGAGTTGGTTATCATGTTTCTGGGATTAATTCTTGGTCTCTGGATTGTGACACACACAGTCAGATGAGTCCATCAAATGGCATGAGCCGTCAAGGCTCAGCTCCTGCCTTCATCAAGCCTCCTTGATTCTTCTGATGTAAAATTAATTTCATCTTTATCTCTGTTCCCTTAACCCTTTTCACCTGCGTTCTTGTGTGTCACGGTAATATAGGATCCTAGGTTGAAACGTACTTGAGAGGTAATAAGTCCAAGCTCTCAACCCGCATCTAATGATCTCTTCGTTCACTCATTCATTCATTCATCTAGTATTGGCTCTCTGGCCACTAAAACACAGTAGACATGTCATAGAAGAAAATTACTCATCGAGAACACTTTTGTGAAGATGGAGACCAAAGAATCCCACTCTCGGCTGGCCCCTAAGCACCCCAGGTCTATCCTTCTACACATCGTTGTTCGGCTTACTCTTCCTTTCTCCATAGGGGCTAATCCAGACTTTCATTACTCTCCTCAGAATTTCTATTCCCATCCCCACTGCCATATTGCGTTTTAAGAAGTTTGAATAATAACCCTTTGTGATTTAAATATTTGAGTAAACGACCCTGGGCAATTTTACATTGATGTTGTGTAGCCGCCTCATTTCACAGGTGAAAAAACCTGAGGTTTAAAGGAATTACATGATGTACAGGGTCACATGGCTGGTTTAGGGGTAGACCCTGCAGTGGGCTCCAGTAGAATAGACAAGTAGAATCTCTTGCCAATCTTCTGTCCATTAGGCCATTCTGATCGAGTAAATGTGCCCCACTTTAAAACACTGCCATAGAAAACATCAACTTTCTGTAATAGATTAAGGGCTGTTACTAATTTAGAGTTTACACACTCACTAAGGGCTGCTTCTGTCTATGCCCCTCTGCCTTTCCCCATGCAATTCGTTTGTAAATATAAATGTTAAATGTTTATGATGCTCTTAAGGCTTAGAAGTGGAGAACAAACAAAGATATAGAAATTAATATACAGAAAGACTCGTAAGCACTAACAGAAAATGTCTTCTACCTTAAGGACCAATTTTTCTATCATATTTCTGAATTTCACATCGCAATTCCTGAAATTCTACTAAAGTTTCTATTACATGAAATAGTATGTTTAAAAGCAAATCTGGGGCCATCCCCTTTCAGTCAAGGTGGAATATCAGGGACTAGTTTTACTGTCCTCCCTGAAGCAACCAAAAACTGGACACAAATAAAGGGTGAAAACACAACATCATATGCTTGGGGTTCCTTCCTAAATCACTCATAGCTTTCACCATGTTTGTTTCAGTGTCAGAGAATTACGTGATCTTTTCCTCAACTGATTGTTTCACTCTATAAATATTTCTTCAGTCAGATTCACTAAGTTTGCTGTGTGACACCCAGAAATCTCTTGGCAGCCAAGTAAAGCAGATGTGGAGTTGAATTCATCATTAATCTCTGGGTCTGTCACACTTAAAAAAAGACTTGTGGTACTGTCTGCATGTCCTAAAACTGATAAACAAAATTATACAGAAGTGTCACTTTTATTAATATGACTAACTTTTTTTGTGCACGGAAGCATGCTATACAAACGTTTTCCCCAATAACTTGTTTTCTATAAATAACTATTTCCTAGAATGCATTATTTGGGTAAATCTCAATATTCTGTTACCTTCAGCCATTAAAAGTGGTTAGTAGAGCACAGAGCGGTTTGGTCGTTCTTTGAAGGAGATTCTTTTCCTTGACTCACAACTGCGGCTCTTCGTTGGGCAGCAGAAGCCGTGTGGTGGTCAAAGTGGCCTAAGACTTCGGCGTTGGATGCTAACCAAGAGGACTGCTTGCAGATCCTCGGGTAGGAAAGCGCCTGCAAGGAGCTGGCCACTAAGACTGCTGGAAAAGAGCCCCCTCTATCGGCGGGGTGAGAAAACCTCACCGCGGCAAGCCCAGATCTGTTACCAGAAATCAACTGAGCTTCTGATCTGGAAGCTTACTTTCCAGAGGTGGATAAGGGAGATTGCCCAGGATTTCAAAACTGACTGGAGGTTTCAGAGTGCTGCCACAGGCGTGCTTCAGGAAGCTAGTGAAGCATACCTGGTGGGCTTACTTGAAGGTTCTAATCTGTGTGCCGTCCATGCTAAGAGAGTCAGGCCCAAAGACATCCAGCTGGCTTGCTGGATGTGGGGAGAGAGAGCTTAAGTGAAGGCATTTTTCTTTTCATGGTGTTTGCATTCTGTAAAATACTTTGGTTTAATTTGTGACTTTTTTGTAAGAAATTGCTTATAATATGTTGCATTTGTACTGAAGTTATTCCATCTTTCACACAGGATGAATGCGAAAAGTGTTCACAGACCTCAGTGATGTGAGCGCTACTTAGGAGTGACAAGTTGCTAACACCAGAAGGGATGGTGATATTTCTTGCTTCTCATGATGCATGTTCCTCTGTCTGTTGGTGACTTGTTGGGTAGCTATTAAGGTACTAGAATTGATAAATGTGTACAGGGTCCTTTTGCAGTAAAACTGATTATGACTTGAAAAAAATCTTGAAAAATGATTACTAAATTATTTCAAAAATAGTTTTACTTATGAAGATAGCATCTAGAGAGTCAAAAAATAAGGAAGTATTATTATTTTTTAATAAATTTATTTATTTTTGGCTGCATTAGGTCTTCGTTGCTGCATGCGGGCTTTCTCTAGTTGCGGCAAGTGGGGGCTACTCTTCGTTGCGATGCGCGGGCTTCTCATTGCGGTGGCTTCTCTTGTTGCCAAGCACGGGCTCTAGGCGCGTGGGCTTCAGTAGTTGTGACTCGCGGGCTCTAGAGCGCAGGCTCAGTAGTTGTGGTGCATGGGCTTACTTGCTCCGTGGCATGTGGGATCTTCCCGGACCAGGGCTTGAACCCGTGTCCCCTGCATTGGCAGGCGGATTCTTAACCACTGTGCCACCAGGGAAGTCCCAAGGAATTATCTTCTTAAAGCATTCTTTTAAAAAATTTTACCAGTGGGGAAAAATATATGATTGGAATAACTCATTTTTCACTGATGTTTTCTTTTTTACTTCATATTTTCCATACTCTTCTTAGATCTGGTATCAGAGTCAATTTACAGTTTATAAGGTTGTTATTTTAGAGTTTGTCTTCCTCATGACTTTTAAAAAACTTTTTATCATGGAATAATTATAGGGTCAAAAGAAATTGCAAAGATAGTACAGAGAGTTCCCCTGTACCCCTGTATCATATAGCACAATATCAGAAACAGGAATTTGGCACTGATACATGTAAGTTTAATTCTGGGCATTTTATCCCATGCGTAGATTTGTATAACTACCACCACGATCAGCTATTACACCATAATAAAGATCTCATCACATCCACTTTCCTCCTCTCCCTCTACCATCCCTAACCCAGACCACCACTAATTGTTTTTCCATCTCTATAATTTTGTCATTTTGAGAATGTTATATACATAGAATCATATAATATGTAATCTTTTGAGATTGTCTTTTTTCACTCAGCATGTTGACCTTGAGATCCATCCATGTTGTTGCATGTATCAGTAGTTTGTTCCTTTTTATTACTGAATAGTATTCCATTCTCCATGGTGGAGATGTATTACAGTTTGTTTAACTCTCCATCTATTGGAGGATATTTTGACTATTACAAGTGAATATGCTATGAACAATCATATATAGACTTTGGTGCAGATGTAAGTTTTTATTTCTCTGGAATAAATGCTCAGGAGTGAAATTTCTGACTTATATGGGAAGTATATGTTTAATTTTTAAAGACATTTCCAAACTATTTCCCACCAGAAATGTATGAGAGATCTACTTTCTCTACATCCTTGCCAGCATTTGGCATTGTCATTATTTTAAATTTGAGCTGTTCTAATAGATGTGTAGTGATAGCTCATCATGAGCTTAATTTTTATTTCCCTAATGGCCGGTAATGAACATTTTTCATGTATGTACTCACCATTCCTGTATCCTATTTGGTTAAATGTCTCTTTATGACTTCTGCCCATTTTCTAATTGGATTGTTTTTATATTACTGAGTTTGGGAATTCTTCTTATATTCTAATCCTCTGTCAGATATACTATTTGCGTATTTTCCCCTAGTCTGTAGCTTGTCTTTTTATCTTCTTAACAGGGTCTTTAGGAGAACAAATATTTCAGTTTTGATGAAGTCAAATTTACTGATTTTTTTCTTTAAAGGATCATGCTGTTGGTATTATGTCTAAGAACTCTTCATCAAATCCTTGGTCAAGAATATCTTTTTCCTGTTATCTTCGAAAAATGTTATAGTTTTATGTTTAAATCTATGATCGATTTTGAGTTACTTTTCATGTAATGTTTGAGGTTTAGGTCAATAATCATTTCTTTGCCTAGAGATATTCAATTGCTCTAGCACCATTTTTTGAAATGATGGTCATTCCTTCATTGAATTGCTTTTACACCGTTGTCAAAAATCAGTTGGCTATTATAGAAGTCTATTTCTGGGTTCTCTATTCTGTTCCATTGGCCTATATGTCTGTCCTTCTTTCAATACCACATAGTGTTGATTATTATAGTTACATAATAAGTCTTGAAATCGGGTAAAATGATTCTTTTCTCTTTATTTCTCTTTTGCAAAATCATTTTAGCTATTAAGTTCCTTTGCCTTTCTATATAAATTTCAGAATAATATTGTCTATATCAATAATTTTTTTGGCTGGGATTTGCATAGTAATTGCATTAAACCTCTATATTAACTTGGGGAGAATTGACATCTTTACTATATTGATTTTTCCAATCCACAAACAAGGAATGTTTCTCTGATTATTTAGATCTTCTTTGATTTCTCTCATCACCATTTTATAGTTTTCAGTGTATAAGGCTTATACCTATTCTGTTAGATTTAGAAACCTAGAGACTTCTTTATTTTGAGTGATTACAAATGGTATTATATTTTTAATTTTGGTGTCCATTGCTGATATATAGATATACAATTAATATTTATCTTGTATCTTGCCTCCTTTTTGAACTTATTCATTAGTCATAGGAGTATTTTTTTAAAAAGCTTCTTTTGAATTTTCTATGTAGACAATCTTGTCTTCTGGAAATAAGAGCAGTATTATTTTTCCCTTTTAGATTGGTGTGCCTTTTATTTCTTTTTATTGCTTATTGCGGGGGAAAGAACTTCTAGCACTATGTTGAATAAGAGTCATTAGAGCAGACATCCTTCTTTCATTCCCAGTCTTAGGAGGAAAGCATTCAGTCTTGCACCATTAAGTATAATGTATTAATAGCTGTAGGTTTTCGGTAGATGCTCTTTCTCAAATTGAGGATGTTCCCTCTATTCTGATTTTTCTGAAAAATTTTATCATGAATAGGTGAACTTGAATTTGTCAAATGCTTTTTCTGCATTGACTGATATTATCATGGGAGTTTCCTTCTTTAGCCTGTTAATATGATGGATTATACTGATTGATTTTCAAACACTGAACCAGCCTTGCATTCCTGGATAAATCCCATTTGGTGTTGGTGTATAATTCTTTTCATATGTTGTTCAGTTCTCTTTGCTAATATTTTAAGAACTTTGGCATCTATACTCAGGAGGGATATTGGTCTGTAGTTTTGTTTTTGTTTCTGGACCATCTTTGTCTGGTTTTGGAACCAAGGTAATATAGAATTCATTGAATGAATTCAGAAGAGCTCCTCTTCTTTTATTTTCTGGAAGAAATTGTGTAGAATTGATGTTAACTATTACTTACACATTGACTAGAATTCTCCTGTGAAACCCTCTGGACCTGGAGATTTCCTTTTTGGGAGTTTTAAAATTATGAACTCAATTTCTTTAAAAGTTATAGGTTTATTCAAATTATCTATTTCCTGTTGGCAAGTTATGATAATTTGTACTTTTCTAGCAATTGGCACATTTTATCTAAATTTTTTTGTGTAGAGTTGTTAATGGCGTCTTAATTAATGTTATCAGCGTCTATAGTGATGAGTTCTATTTCATTTCTGAGCTTTGTAAATATGTCTTCTCTCTCCCTGTTTTGTTTTTTCTTTGTCAGTCTTACTAGTGGTGTAGCTATTTTATTATCTTTTCAAAGAAACAGCTCTTTGATTTACTGATTTTTCGCCATTGTTTTTCTTCTTTCAATTTCATTGATTTCTTTTGTTATCCTTCTAATTTCCTCCTTCTTAAACTTCAGTGCCTCTCAAATTTCTGTTGTCATATTTTTGCTCTCTACTGTCCTTTTCCCTTTTAATTTTTTCACCTCTTTTGCTTTGGTTTCTTTTAGATGACTGAATATTTTTTCTCAGTCCTTTTCTCTTTACTAATTTGGAGAAGATATTTTGTATTTCTATCCTTTAATCAGCTACCCCAGAAATTTTTAACCTTCACTTTTAACTTATGAAAGACTTAATTTAGTCAATGCCTTTATTATCCTTCTGAATAATACAAGAATCTTGTAATACTTTATCTCTGGTGATATTTTATCTTCCAACAATAAATACTATTGTAATAATATATTTTAGTGCCATCTTTTTTATAACCTGCATGATACTATTTCTATTATTTTATATTCCCAATGTTTGTTTCAGTTTACACATATATTTAAGACTTTCTTTGCTATTTACTTTTTCTTGCACCTAAAGCCTTCTATCTAGGAGTATTGTCATTCTGCTTGGGCTACATCTTTAGAAATTCCTCTAATTAGGGAATGTTGGTATCAAACTCTCTCAGTTTTAATCTTTGACTATTCATTTATTTTATCCTCATCTTGAAAGATAATTTCACTGGAAATAAAATTTTTAGTTGAAATTTATTTTTTCAGTATTTTGAATATATTCAATTTATGGCTTCCATTCCTGTTGAGAAGTTATTTGTCAGTCTATTAATTATTTCTTTGAAAGAACTTGGTGCTTTTCCCTGGCTACTTTTAAGACTTCTTGTATGATAGAGCTATCATTAATATCTATGTGCCTAACAATATAGTCTCAAAGTATACCAAGCAACAAATGACAAAACTCCAGAAAGAAATCAATGAGCATTTTTAGCTGGAAGTTTTAATATATACTTTTCAGGAAATAATAGATCAAGGCAGATAAAATATAAGCACAGCTTTTTGAAGGCCAAAAAAAAAATACAATTAGTAAGTGTGAGCTACTATATATATTATAGTATATTGTATATTATATATATATATGGAATTCTATCGCAGCAAATGGAGAATACTACTTGTTTTCAAGCATACATGTAGCATTTACAGAAGTAAACTTTGTATTAAACCATTGAAAAGCCTCAATAAATCAATATCATACAGACTGTATTCTCAAAATATACTGCAGTAAATTGAAAAATTAGCAACAAAAGACTAGCTTAAAACCCCCTTAAGTTTCAAAAGTAAATAACAGAAAACTAACTTTTGGGAAAGGGGAATGTAGTCCTTCTCTCTCTTCCTGCTTATAGTTTACCCTTTCCTTACAAGATTTCTCATCCCTACATGGTCTAGCCAAGGGGGAAAGAGCACAGTCTTAAATAGCAAGTGCTGTTATCATTGGCATGAGACTGTCTGAGTGACAGATAATAAAAATTAGGATAACAGTCCTCTACAGTTTGCTTGGGTCAATGTTGGCTTATATTTAAGAATATAAGCCCAGAATAAATTAATAGCTTCCATTTTCAGTCTCAAAAATGTTCTAACTTGGTCACCCTAAGTAAATCTGACTCGTTGTTTTTGACCCTTTTGCCAGTTCTTTGGAGATTCCCACCACTGAGGACCACGTGTAATTCTATTTGGGATGCTTACTCACAACTACTTCCACAGCTTCTAGGAATCCAACTGTCTGTCTTCAGTTTTTTGGTGCTCAGTCCCTCTGTCCCTCTATGGATACTTTTATTTTAAGGCAACCCTTTGTTAGCCTGCTCTCACATGGGATTCACCTCTAGTCCCTAAGAAATACTCATGCATCTTTTTCCCTAACAAACTCTAGGACTACAGACTAATGCCGAGGCAGCTATCTCCATCCCATTGCTACAGGGTGTTTTAACACTCTTAGTGTGTGCCAGTGATCAGTCCTCTGTGTTCCCCTAAGATAAAGACTATATTCAGAGATCTCTGAGTGAGCCCATGGGAGCCCGTCCTCACAAGACTGGAGGTGACGGAGTGGTACTTCCTAACTCTCCTGCTTTGGGGGAGGGGAGCACAGCAGCAGCTCTTTACAGTGGCATCTTCCTGAAAAGCCCCTTCACTATCCTGACCCCTTCATGTTCTCAATGTGAATGAAGGGTCCTTTGGCAAATGACCTACAATTGTAAACCTGGTACTTGACTATTTCATTTCTAAAATCTGAAATTATGGAGGCCTGTCTTGTACTCATTCTGAATCTATCTTATTAATGCCTGACTCAAACTAATACACTGAGACCATCATTTTAGCAGCCTGTTACCTACAATATGTTTCTCATGAAAAAAAGAATATTTGTTTTAACAAAACAGGGTCATCCTATACCTACTTCTTTAGGCTCTGCTTTTTACAATTAATAACATTTCCCAAACAAATACCCAAATCAATACATACCTTTATCCAATATGTACTCTCACTCTTCTAAAAGAGTAACTTAATCAATTCAAAAGTAATAATAACATTTTTTCTCTTTAGCAAGGACCCTACTGAGACTCAATGAAGTCACACAGGAGAATTTCATGTAGGTCCATGTCTGTGGCACATTTCACACAGAGGATGCCTCAAAAACCAGCATTTCATGTCCATCACTGAGGCGATGGTAGTGGTGTGGTTGTTATTTTGCTTCACCCAGAGGAGCCAGCTGCTTTGCTCTGATTCCTCCAGCTACTGGCTTCGTGCTATGCTGAAATATTCCGGGGTGGGACAGGGGAGAGGTTTGGGGAAAGAGGGCAGTGGGAATCAACAAGCAACGGTGCATAGCTTTGTCGCTCTTAGAAGATGATTTGATATTTTTACTTCAGAATAAAACCACACCTGTTTCTATTAAGAAGGAAACTGAGACTTAATGAACAGAACCTTGGCCTGCTAAACCACCTAACGGAATTTTTCGTTATTTTCTTGCTGACTTGTTCTCTCTTGCCACCGTCAACCACCGTGTGGACACTGTGTTTTAAAAGAATACCTATCAGGTTTCACATTCTAAAACCAAGTTAGAGAGGTGTGCTTTGGAAATTTCAAAATAAAGACTTAAAATTGATGCCAAATCAACCACAGACAAGACCGTATTTAGTTACATTAGATCACCTTGCCCACCCCAGCCTATCGTGCACACATCCCAGATATCACTTACATTCTGTTTCCTCATTCTGTCTTATTTCCTAGCAACGATCTGCTCCAAAACCATGCCTAAAAGCCACCCTCCATGACAAAAAGCCTCCCTTTTAAAAACTTATTTTACTTCCTCATTTTATAGTACCAATTATGTATACCACTCAGAAATGTCTTGTGGAGTTTTCTTTCTCTTGGCTCATTAGATCTAGAAATCAAAGTTTGTATATTCTTACCTTTATTGTTTTCCTTCTTCCCAATTCCCCTCATGAGACTTTTTGTCTCGCGACCTGTGTTCCTTTCTGAAACCAGATTTGCCCCACCTTCCAGGGCTCTCTGAGGGCCTTTCTATCAAGCTAGCTTTGCTGATATAGCATACGTGTGTGAGCTGGTGAATTATGCAGTTATGAATCAACCCCGTGTTTTCACCAATAGCTGATTTCATCTACTTCTAGTCATCCTCTTCGTGTGCTGGCTGTCTGTGAGGGACCGAGACAAGCTGCAAAGTGAAGGGGTTGGGACCATGTGGAACCAGATCCCGCTCTGTATTGCAACCGAATGTCAGGGCATCCTGGCCAGCTGAGAAGAGGCTCGTCCAGTTTATTACTTCTGTAGATTATAGATTAGCCAGAAGTATTCTCCTGTCTGATAGGAGAACTGCTGAGTTGAGCCCAAATTCCTCAATAAGGTTTTTTGTTGTTTCTGCTTTTTTTTTTTTTGGTGTATCAGAAAATAATTTAGTTTGATATTCACCAAAAGTATTTAGAAACTTAGAGCGTGGAAAATACTGAACGCCAGTCAGTATGTGTGCTTTTAACAGAGGCTTGTGTTGCTGCTGTGCTTTAATAATTTTGCAAATCACTGGCTTTGCCTCTTTTGAAAAAAGGAAAAAATGAAGTTGTGATTGGTGACCAGTTACTTTATACAAGATTCTAGTGCTTTTTAAAAGTGGGTTCCTTGTATTACTAGTTTCTCATGATACTCATTGGCATTATATTGAAAATTGGTTTTGTGGTCACATCAGTTTGGAAAACACTTTTTAATATAAGTTAAAATAAGTTTTAAAAAATACTAATATTCATTGGATTGTGGTGGTTGGTGTATATGTGGGGATGCTGGGGGGAAATATGTAGCAGTTCTCAATCTCCTTGAACTTTTTTCTCCAAAAAGCCTTCTGGGGGATTAGCATTCCTGGGAACATACTTTGGGAAATACTAGCTTGCGCTATGCTCAGGGGTACCAAAAATGTGAGAATAAATATGCTTAAGTAAGTGAGAAGTACTACACCCTAATTATATTAGAGTTAGAGCATTTGTGAATGTCCTTGGTGTTCACTTTTATTGTATATTGTTTTCCTAAGAATTCAGATTTCAAGATCTTTATCACTGTTTCCCTCTCTGTGTTTGGGTGTGCAGTTGGAGGTGTTCCCTTGAAAACACAGAGCAGGTGAACAGTTTCTTTTCCCAGAGACAGGCCCTGTGTTCCTCGCAGTGGAAGGCGAGCCACTCCCCACCTCTCAGGTCCTCTTAGGCAGGAGTGGGCATTAGTACCCCTACGACTTAGCCCTCAGGCCTGGAAATTCTGATTCAGTAGGGGTGGGGTGGGGCCCGGGCACATGGATTTTACAAAGCTTTTACGTGTGCTTTGTGTGTGAACTCGTCTCTGTCGAGGTATCTGACAACTTATTAAGTTAAATTAATTGGGTACTCTTAGCTCACTGAAAGGTGTTATTTACACTTTTTGGCAAATAAATTTCTATGATAATGTAATGTAAGGGCGTTTAGAACTAGTCAGTCACATTCCTTTAGACACTTTTGTGGGGGGGTAGTTTTCCACGTCGTAATACTTCTTTTTCTCTCTCAATCTTTTGCTGCTGCCTTCCGGGATCAGTCTGCCTCTGTTCATTTCCCTGATTGAGTGCGTGCGTGTATGTGCGCATGCGCATATGCACGCACCCCTGCCTGCCTTTGTCTCCATGTGACTTTGCCTCCTGCTGCCGCGTGCATGTGGAGTCTCCATCAGCTCAGCTGGGCTCCTCTCAGCTTCCTGCAGTTTACACAGGTGTCTGGCTCTGGGGGCAGCGTGGTCTGTTTCCTCCAGTCCTTGCAGGCCTCTCTGGCATGCATCGCCTCCTCCAGCCCATGCATTCTGTCTGTCTTTCTTCTGTCCCACAAGGACAGGAATGCCAAAGGCTGGGCCAGACAGACGCTTTGGAATCCTGATAATGGGCGTGCCCATGGGGAGCAAGCTCCGTGGCACTTTCTACAGCAGGGACAGGCAGAAGGGCTTGATTGTTTTCAAAAGGCTCCTTGTCACCCAACCCTATCTCCCCTTCTCCATCTCTCCCCTTGCCCCCATTCATAGTTCCTCATTTCCAGACAACTTCCTCCTTCATTTTGTTGCATTTGGGCTTTTTTCTCCTTTCTTCTCCTTCTTCCTCTCCTTTTAAAAAGATCTGTCCCTGTCTTTTTAATTCAACTGACTTTCCTCTATGACTGAGAAGTTCAAACCATTCAACTGGAAATGCATTGCTGGGACAGACCTGAGGTTAGGAAATTTACACCGGGATGATTTCTCTGTTATTCTCCAAAAAAGAGTCTAGAGGCAGCCAGATCTGTAGCATCTTTCCCATCTCAAATGCATCACTTGTATACAAACAACATAAATCACAGCAAGGCTCTTTTCAAGAATTTACTCCAGACAAAGAACAAACACGTGTGTGTGCTCTGGAGCATGGGCTGCACACTAGGAAACAATATCCAGGGAGGAGAAAACAACTCTAAAAATATGTCTAGACAAGGATGTTGCTGGAACTCCCAAAACATATTTCTTCGGGGGGATTGCTATGTGAGTGAGATGATCTGACTCACAGAGGGTTGATTCTGGGCATTGAGCTGTGTTTGCTATGCACATACATACTGTCGTGCAGACAGATTTAATAAAGCCGCTCTCCCTGACCTCTCTGTGTCCAAATTCTGCCTGTTCCTCAAAGCTCAGTTTAAATAGCCCCTCTTCTTCAAAGCCTTTCCTGACCTCCACTCCACTGCTCAGCTCTCCCTGTACCTTATATTTGCCTCTCTTGACAATTACCCCTGTCACCTCTATTTCACAGTAATAAATGTAGGTGACTTTATTTCTTCAACCACACCATATATAAGGCTCTTTGGGGGCAGATTCCATATCAGACTTATCTTTCCCTTTCGCCAAAGCATCTAATGCAGTATGTTACGTGGAACAGGCACCCTACGGTCTCCTGTTGAATAAGCTTGCATGAATTGAATGGACAAGGCATGAGTGGCTTTGAAATCCTTGTGAAGTTCTTGGTTTAGAAACAGTTGAGAATTCCAGATATGAGAAAAGATAAATATAAAGCGAGCAGATAAAATGTCTTTGCATCAATCCTAACAGATTCACAGAAGCCTGATATTCTTTAGGGAAGGAAGCTCTCTGGATAGAAATGCTAAATACCTAAGGAGAGACGCGAGGGAGATAGCTCTTAACTACAGCCCATCTAAAGGAGTGTTAAAGTGTCCCCCTACGAAAGTAAATTCTCTCTTTTCCCTCTTTTCTGCAGATTATTTCTGCCCCCCCCCCGACACGCCCACCCCCAGGATTTGGTCATATGTGACTTTAGTGCCTGCCGATTAACCTAAGCAATTGCATTTTAGATCTTTTTCCTGGTAAAATCTTCACATTTGGGGGGCATTTAGTTGTCAAATTTGCAGTTTTATGGAATTCCAATTCTTAGTTAATTAATATCTTCAAGGTTGCAAAATCTTGCTACTTGCCAATTCTGAAATTTAGTGTTCCACTTTCCTCACTTGACTTTTATTTGCTTAGGATTTCAGATGAAGCCTTCCTTTTTGTGTGTGCTCGCATCTGGAGGGCAGCTCAAGGAGGGCTTCCTAATTCTGTCAGGATACTGGCAAGCATTCTGTTAGGACAACAGGTCCTCAAAGAATCCCCCACCTCATGGAATTCTAGCGGGTGCAGTGCACGCCTTAGAGTATCTTGAAAGGCATGTTCCTAGCAATTGCAGATAATATTTTTATTTAAACACTTAACTTCTTTTACTGACTGAAAGAGTATTGAGGGAGGCTCCCAGATATTTGTCTGTGCTCCAAGGGCTCCACCTGCCTAACTGCAGTTCCAATGAATCATTTTGAGACTGAAATTCCCAACTTCAACTGACATTTACAATGCGTGATTATCTAGAGAGAACCTTTAATGCCAAATGTTTGAAAGCTTTTTCACAAGTACTTATCTGAGAGCAGTTTATCCAGGTAGAGAGTCTTTGAAGAGCAAGGTATGAGGACAAACCACAGGCCGTTGAAAAGGGTAGAGTATGGTCAGTTTTACCATCAGAAACCCAGCCAGCTGGACAGGGGTCAGAGTCTACAGCTGAGAACAGTGATTCTCAGGACTCACCCCAAACCTACAGAGCTAGGATATCTGGGGGTGGGCCCAGCAATGTGTGTTTCAACAAGCCCTCCTGGTGATCCTGATCAAATGGGAGAACCACTGGTATAGAAGGTAGGAGCGTTTACCATCTCAGATTTGGAAGGTCTGTGTGCAGAGCTGTGCAGGGCTATTTCATGAACTTTGAAATTCTGTCGTGTGGTCTCAGGCCACCTAGGTTTTTCCCTGAGAGTTACCATTTTCCTAGAGTGGGAAAAGTTAGGAGTTTACATTACAAGCACATGATAGTGGAAAATGCCTATGTACAGTCACAAGACATGAGATGAAACACGATTATAAAAATGGTTCTGATCTTGAGGACCTCTTGAAATGGTCCTGGGGATCCCCAGGTTTTCTTGGACCACACTTTGGGAATTGCTGTTTTATACCAAGAGCAGTTCATATCCAGAGCATCCACCAATTGTTTAGACAGAATCATTTAGACAATTATTCCTGATGTAATTTCTACTCATTTCGTATATATTAGTCTTTTATTTTAGATTATAGACTTCTTCTGTGTGTATATGTCTCCTCTGTAGTGTCTGATTTTAGGGCTAAACACTGTATGCTTGATAGGTACAGAAATGCAGAAATAGTAACTTAGTAGTTATGGTCAGATGGATATTTCTTAAGTATATCTCTCCTTTTTAAAATATTTATTTATTTTTGGCTGCGTTGGGTTTTCGTTGCTGTGCGTGGACTTTCTCTAGTTGCGGTGATCAGGGGATACTCTTCATCGTGGTGCGTGGGCTTTTCATTGTGGTGGCTTCTCTTTATTATGGAGCACAGGCTCTAGGCATGTGGGCTTCAGTAGTTGTGGCACACGGGCTCAGTAGTTGTGGCTCACGGACTCTAGAGCGCAGGCTTAGTAGCTGTGGCACATGGGCTTAGTTGCTCCGCGGCATGTGAGATCTTCCCAGACCAGGGCTGAAACCCATGTCCCCTGCATTGGCAGGCAGATTCTTAACCACTGCCCCAACCAGGGAAGTCCAAGTATATCTCTTTGTAGTAAGGGGAAGAAGGAATATTGGGTCATTCTCTAGTACAGGTAGAATTAACCCAGAATGTTTATTAATAGAAAATTTTAAAATAAAAATTTATTTTTTGTTTAAAAAATAGAATTTTTGAAAAAGAAATTTTTATATTTATTTCAATTTTTAAAACTTTTAACCCTTGAATAGACTGAACTTTACCTGATTTTTTTTTTCCAGCTTAGCAGTCAACTCTTCTGTTCTTAGTCCCAATACATGGGTTTGAAGCCCAGTTCCACCAGTTGGCTGTGTGAAGTTGGACAGGTTTTTACACTTTATATGTTTGGTTTCCTTATCTGTAAAATACGAAAAATAACAATACTTACCTCTCTCATGGGATTCTTGTGTTGTTGGAATGAGATAATGCTTTTAAGGTGCTTAACACAGTCTCTGCAAATGGCAGATGTTCAATCAATATTTGTTGGACAAATAATTGTTGAACGAACTCTGAGTATTGTTCATTTTATGAATTCCTCTTTTTAAACATGATTAACATTGACTGCATTAGAAAATCATTTTTGGAAGATTGGTTCTGTGTCTTTTTTCTGTTTAACCATCTATTATGACATTTGCTTCAGTTACTATTTATATATTTTTCTAAGTGTTTCACATCTGGGTCTTGGAATGTATATATACTGTGTTTTTCAGGTAAAAACATCAATTATCAGAGCAATGTGTGCAACTACCCTATGCTCCCTGCACTTATGTTCTATTCCAAGTCCCCCAACTAAGTAAACATATTGTGATATTATTACAGCTTCTTCTGAGTTACTGCTTTCTTATATTAATAATAATCTTTTGGGGATTGTGACCTAGACTTTTCACAAAGCACCCATTTTGGAGATGTTTTAGGTACTAAGCTTGCCTTAAAATTTTTCCAGTCTGTGTCTTCGCTTTAAAAATGAAAATTAGCTAACAGATTGTCATGAGACCTTTCCTTCTTCTACAACTGTTCTCACTCGCTCCACACCTGATATTAGGCGCATGTGCCTGAGAATGACCCTTGGTTTCTTCTGTGACTCATTGTTAATCATTATAAGGAATAGCTCCACCAGTTCATAAATTTGAAGTAAACTCAATTTCCCACACAGTCTGTCAAATGGTCATCAGCAAGCTGTTCAGGTTGATTGGTAAGCTCTTAAACTCCCATTATTTGGAGGAGATTTGGGGTATATTGACAAACAAATTTGCACGTTCTAGGTTTGTTCAAACAAGGCCTTCTCTACCCTCCAGAACATGTAAGTTGACCTTTTTGCAGGAATCTAGTTCACAAGCTAAATATTTAAAATCTGAGCCCATTAAGTAAGTGCAGTTTATCTACATCTCATGTTGTAATGAGAGTATGAATTTTGAAGAATCTTGCTCAGTATAAGTCAGTATTGCCTCCTAAGAATCTATTGTAAACCAAGATCACTTAGCTGGGGAATGCTATAAACATATACAAATCCACTAAACCAGGGCATGATATTAAATCAAAGAGAGTTTTGAATGATTTTTAAAATATGTAGCATCCTTGCTCTGTGAAGCAGAAATCATTTACTCAGGCATTCTTGGCATATTTACTTTTCCAGAAGAACTTTAGGATTATATTGTAAATTAAAAAAAAAAAAGCAATTTGTGACTTTCTTGTAACTGCACATCTCCACATTTGTGTAGTCTTCTCTCACTGACCTCAAGAAGAGTTTTTCATGAAGGTTGTTTTGCCTATGTGAAGGGGACTTTTACATTGTTTTCTGGGTTTCTTTTGTAATATTTTAAATTTATCAATTTTATCCCTGAGATAAAACACAAATCATATTGACCACATTAAGGTGTGATCCAAGTTAATCTGATAAAAGTTTAATTTTCTTTCCCCTTAACAATTTTTTTAAACCCATGTCATACATGCCCATGGAGATAAAAGTATAGAAGTTCAAATGAACTACTTGAATCACTGTGAACCTGTTTTTTAAAAAATTAATTTTTATTGGAGTATAGTTGATTTACAGTGCTGTGTTAGTTTGAGGTGTACAGCAAAGTGAATCAGTTATACGTATACATATACCCACTCTATTTTAGATTCTTTTCCCATGTAGGTCATTACAGAGTATTGAGTAGAGTTACCTGGCAAAATAACTACTCAGCCTGTTCTTCTAAGGATTTCCTTTAAACCTAAATAATTATTATACCACTGTCCCTTGATGTATCAAGATAGAACATTATCTGTTGGTCTAGAAAAAGTCTAGCTAAGCCACAGTTCCCTGCTTTCTGTCCTGCTCTGCAGAAGCCACTATTTTAATTATTTTAATTTCTTCAGTGGTTACCTCCATTCTTCTAAATAATATATTTGTATCTCTGTTTCTTGACTTGTCAACTTTGGACATGATCTCTTGACTCCCCGCTCTGATAGATATGGATTTGGTTCTTTTATACTTAACCCCATCTTCCCCTTCTCTCTCCTGATAATAGCCATATCACAATTTTTAATTCCTTATTTTTAATTTTTACTTCAGTAAAACTTTACTTAAACTTTACTTACTACTTTACTTTTTTACTTTAGTCTTTGTTTCTTGTTCCATCTATTATTGACAATATCTCTTGACTCCCATGTTGTACAAAGGGGATGTTATCATCCTTACCCTGCCCTGCATATCCCTTCCACATTCCACCTTCCAACTTCTCTCCACTATACTTTGACATTATCATGGCAAATAATTACATTCTACTCTGTAAGCATGATTGTCTTCTATGCTTTATTGAAAACCAAAATCTCAGATAAGTTATTGGTATGTAAGTTTCACCAGAGAGCCAGTATTATGGGATGACTGAATTTTTTCTCGGTGGTTTTCCAGTGTCTTGACTGTATGTCTCTCAAGGGAGAATATTGCTAGCTAGCATCAAGTTTTTTGTTTGTTTGTTTGTTTTTTCTGTAGACAGTCTTTCTTATTTCTCTCTGGAAGTTTTCAGGATATTGCTTTTAATCTTGGTATTTTGAAAATGCATAATGAAATACTTCAGTGTAGATCTCTCTTGTTTTATCTTACTCAGAACTTGGTAAATCACCCTACTTTGACGATAAGTTACCCTTTAACTCTGAGAAGTTTAGTAACATTAATTCTTCTATAAATTCCTCTTCTTTGAGTTTCTTTGTCTCCCTTTCTGGGTTGATTGTCTGTGTATCTGGATTGAACATTTATGCATCTTAGCTTCCTTCCACTCCCTCCTCCCATATTTTCTGCATTTGTATTTTTTAGTGCTGCTTTTGGGAGATTTATTCAACTTTATCTTTTAACTTTAAATTAAGTTATTTTATCTGAGCATTCACCTTGTTAAACTTTAAAAGGTCTTTATTGGGCTTCCCTGGTGGCGCAGTGGTTGAGAGTCCGCCTGCCGATGCAGGGGACACAGGTTCGTGCCCCGGTTCCGGAAGATCCCACATGCCACGGAGCGGCTGGGCCCGTGAGCCATGTCCGCTGAGCTTGCGCGTCCGGAGCCTGTGCTCCGCAACGGGAGAGGCCACGGCAGTGAGAGGCCCGCGTACCGCAAAAATAAATAAAAAAAAAAAATAATAAAAGGCCTCTATTTTCTCTGGTTGTTATTATTTGTGTATTTAAACATTTTAAGAATAAAATATTATTTTGACTCTAAGGATCTAATTAAAATTAGAGTTCTCTATTTATCTAGATTTCTCCATTTCTCCAAAGTTCATTTCTGTTTCTTCCTCTTGGCCTTTCTCTTTGATGATGCAGATTTTCTTCAAATTTCTAGTGAGTCTTGGTTGTCCATGTGCGCCTATGAATGAGCTTAGAAAGGATGTCTGGGAGTTCTGTGGCTATGGACAGGGCTTAGCAACCAGCAGGCTCTACCTTGGTGTAGGGAGGGCCAGTGGTCATTACGCTGGAGGACCAAAATGTTGGACCGAGGATTTTATTCCAATTTTTGATAGCTCTTTTTTTTATTATTTTTCAGTTTGTAGTATACCTTTAAACATTATACTTACATTTATACTTCTTGGCTCCTAAGTTGGAATAGGCACAATAATAGTCCCTGCTTTTCTTTCTTTTCATTTCCCATACTTTATCAGTTATATCTTTAATTTTACATTAAAATTAAATTCGAAATTTGTCTGTAACTACACTTAACTTTGGAGTAATTTTCTTATCAGTTTATTCTGTAATTTGAACCTAAGATTTATGTGTTTATATATAATATTATAACCATGTAAATATTGTTCACCATGGAGCCAAGGAGTGTACTAGTATTTTATTTCCCTCTCTATGTGACCAAAGTTATATCCATCTCACCAAATTACAAATATCCAAGTCCAAATTTTGACCTGTTTTTGCATTCTAGTGAATGTTCACAACTAGTTCACATTTTAGTTTGCTTCATAATTGAACCAGGGCTTTTTTTTCCTTTTCTTTACAACTTCATTTCCCCTTTAATAATATCTTGTGCTATGTTAATGTCTTTCTATGGCATGAATATCGATCTGCACTGTCATTTTAAAAACTCGTGTTATTTTCCATCCCAGGATGCTAGTACTATTTATTAAATATTTCATTATTTTTTTTTCTCTTCTGAGTTGGACTACTACTTGATTAACCAATCCCCCCGTTTTAGGACATTTATTGAGCGCTAATGATATTCTAAGTGTATACTAGCACTTTACATATGTTATTTCATTTATTTTAACTTGCTTACAATTTCTTAATATTACTGACAGTGCTTATTCCTTTTTTTTTAATAGGAGTATAGTTGCTTTACACTGCTGTGTCAGTTTCTGCTGTACAGCAAAGTGAATCAGCCATACGTATACATATATCCCCTCTTTGAATTTCCTTCCCATTTAGGTCACCACAGAGCACTGAGTAGAGTCCCTTGTGCTATACAGTAGGTTCTCATTAGTTACCTATTTTATACATAGTAGTGTATATATGTCAATCCCAATCTCCCAATTCATCCACACCCCCTTTTCCCCTTGGTATCCATATGTTTGTTCTCTATGTCTGTGGAACCAGGGCTTCTTATACAGTTGAATTTTTCCTTAAATTTCTATGTGCCATTTTTTTTTTCTTTTGGGGGAAGAAACATGTTTTCTTCACTATGCACTAATTTTATTCAGCTCCTTTGTTATCCTGTCTTTTGCTTGGAATCCATTCCTCCTTTCTTCTTGACAATAAATTTTGGGGGGCTGTAAAAGATTCATTTTGTATTTTAAAAATGGATTTGCTATAAAATCTATTTTATTGGCAAAATGTCTTATAAGAAAACCTTAAAATGTGTTTTTTTAATTTGCAAGAGAGTCTACAGTTTTTGTACTAGTTCGATTAATTATAACAAGATTCATGAGGACATAGTTGGTGGATTAATTATCATAAGACTGGTGAGCAAATTCAATTTTTAAGGACAAAACTTTCCAACAAGTGCAGTTTCCAATAACAATACACTGTCCCAAGGTTACAGTTTACAGTGCATGGGAGATGATTATTTGAAAATTATTGGAAACTCTTTTTCCCTCTTGGTAAACTAGATAAAAACTGAATTCCTTGATGACAAGATACAAATAAGTATAAATTAAATTATGCAGAAACTTCATCCACTTGGCTACAGCTCTTTGTTCCTCTATGTAAAATTTTCAAGCTTCTTCTTCATCTGTAAAACAAAGGGTTGTGTCAACAATCTTTTTTGCTTTCATGGTTCTAGTTTAAATACCATTTTGCCTCATGACATAGGGTTTCACCGGTAATTTTAAACAGGACTGAATCAAAATATTTGGGGTTTATAATTTCCTGTTTATTTGGAGCCAACTGTTCTAATTTAAAATAATTGCTTTCAAGGTCTGTTGTCCAACAGTCATTCTGGATTTCTCTTTATTGGTTTCCTTGGATTTCAAGCTGTCTTCTTATGTTAACTCTCAGTTTTCTGGACAATGTTCTTATATAACTCCTTGGGATCTTCCTTCTTTTTCATGTATCTGAAAATATCTATATTTTGCCCTGATTTGTAATTTATGGTTTGACTTGGTGTAGAATTTTAGGTTAAAAAGAAGGATTTTAGCATTTTTATTTGTTTATGCATTATTAATAATTTTGATTTTATTTCATTGTGGTCAAACAATGTAAAATGTAATTTATCCTTTTAGGAATTAAGGTTTTCTTTCTGACATGCTACCAGGTCAGCGTTTTGTAAACATTATTTGGACACTTGAAAAGGAAGTGAATTTTAATAGAGTATTAAGTTTGGTAAATATTTCCTAAAGAAAACCTTTAAGTTATATAATTCAGATTGTTTACATTCTTATTTACTTTTGCCTAATTTATCCATCAAGAAGTCTGTTAATTAGGCAGATTTATGTATTACCCTTGTTTTTCCTATGCATTATTTAGCATATTAATACTAATGACGTATTTATTGGAAAATGTACTCTTTAATACAGAATGACCTAATTTGCTGTCTTAAAAGTGTTTTGATTTGAATTTTACTTCATCTGATGTAAATATTGTGATCTGTTACATTTTAGTTTGCAGTAGATGTAGATATCTTCATCCAATTACTTTAAAAATTTCTGAAACAGTTATGTATATTTCTCTTTAGACTTTATAAACTGTAATGTTGGAATTTTGTCCCATTCTGGGTGTTATTTTTATAATAGATATAAACTATTATAACCATGATTATAATAGTTATAAGCTATTATAACCATGGTTATAATAGTTTAACCATTATTGCCATAACTATATTTATTCTTTCTTCTGTTACTTTATTTTATACTTCTTTATGCTGTTCCCTTATTTTTCCTTTGTTACCAATATTTTTCAATACTGACTTCATTTTTTTTAATAATTTAAAGTTATATGTCCTATTTTAAGTCATTTAGAATTTAACAATCAAGAATCAAATAACACACATGATTGTTTAGATAAAAATAATGAGGAAAATAAGTAATTTTAATTGATTTAAATATCTTTTATCCCATCTTTTAGTTTTATTGAATTTTTGGTTGAAACCATTTGATCATGTTAATTACTGTTAAACTATTGCTTTTAGTATGACATATATAATTTAAATTAGCTTTATGTGTAAATGCTTTCTCTGTCACCGGAAGTTGTTTAATAACTATTCTGATTCCTTAGTCGTTTTCATTTTTTGGTATAAATTTAAAGGAGAAAATATACAACGTGAATGGCATAATTGTAAATTGGTATATATCTCAGAAGCTTTTTATGTTGCCAAATGCAAAATCTTGGTCAGAACCCTTTTTTTCAAATGTTGCCACGCCATGGTCTTCTAGCATTTAATGTCATGGAAAAAGTCTAATTTTTTATAGATAAATATTTTCTGTTTTAATGATGTTAGAATTGTTTAGTTTTTCCTTAAAGTTTATAATTTTCACCAAAGTCTAGGTTTCTTTTCTTTTCTTTTCTTTAAATGTATCTGACTCATGGTGAGGAATTTTAATTTGTATAATTAGACCTTTCTCATTTCAGTAAAATTTTCTTCTTTTATATTTTCGATGATTCAATCTGTTCCGTTTGTCTTGTTATGCACAGTTAGATCTCATTTGTCAATTTTCCTATCCATAATCTTCACTCTCATTGATATGATTTTCTTGTCCTTTTCTTTCCATTTGTAGAGACAGTGTCATAATCCTGCTTTCTATATCACTGATTTTACTTTTTCAGGCTTAATTCTGATTTTTACTTCTTCCATGTTCATTTTAAAGCTAATACTAAATTTATTTTTGTTTACTTAAAATCTTCTATTTCTCATGTAGTTTTAAAAATATTTTTCCATGCCTCCTAACCCCCTTCTTTTGCATTTCAGTCATTTGTCTTCTCATTTTATCTCTCGTTTCACAGATTTCATATATTCCTGGATTTCCTTGAGAATACAAAGCAGATGCTACTTTATTTTTTTAATTATTTTTTAATTTTTAAATTCTATTAACCACTCTCTCTATATATACACACATATATATTTTTATTTATTTATTTATTTATTTATTAATTTTTGGCTGTGTTGGGTCTTCGTTTCTGTGCGAGGGCTTTCTCTAGTTGCGGCGAGCGGGGGCCACTCTTCATCGTGGTGTGTGGGCCTCTCACTGTCGTGGCCTCTCTTGTTGCAGAGCACAAGCTCCAGACGCGCAGGCTCAGTAGTTGTGGCTCAGAGGCCTAGTTGCTCCACGGCGTGTGGGATCTTCCTAGACCAGGGCTCAAACCCGTGTCCCCTACATTGGCAGGCAGATTCTCAACCACTGTGCCACCAGGGAAGCCCGATCCTACTTTAAATTGACTTGATTTATTTGTAGTTATTTTAAACTCTTAGCTCTTCACAACATCTTATTTTATATATTTTTAAAAATTGTTTTGAGGTTAACAATTCTAGGATAAGATGTCATCCAAATTTGGAATTTCCCTCCAAAGAGTATTGGTGAGGTCTTCCTGGATTCTCTCAGTAATATTGGGCTGCTTTTTGGATTCTTCTCTCATATCTTAAGCTGAGGTTATGGTTGTCATACCACCAGTTCAGTGATTCAGTAGACTTAAGGGAGTGAGAAGAGAATCAGAATTATGGACTGACCTAGGGTATGTGGTTTTTTCTCTTAATATCTAAATTTGCCTGTCCTCTGCTTCAGTTATATGGTGTGGTTTTTTTGTTTGTTTTTTTCGGTACGTGGGCCTCTCACTGTTGTGGCCTCTCCCGTTGCGGAGCACAGGCTCCGGACACGCAGGCTCAGTGGCCATGGCTCATGGGCCCAGCCGCTGCATGGCATGTGGGATCTTCCCAGACCGGGGCACGAACCCGTGTCCCCTGCATCGGCAGGCGGACTCTCAACCACTGCGCCACCAGGGAAGCCCTAGACAGTGTTTTATGTGCCTTCTTTTGGATACTCATGCCTCCTGGACTGCAGAGGGTTTGAGCCTAGAGGAACTCTGCCTCTAAGTTTGTGTTCTAGAAAGGCTGCCCTTGCCCTTGCCCTTGCCCTTGGACCTCCTCATGGTGCTGCTTTGGAAAGGCTATTCGTTAGTAGGGATAAAGTGAGCTCCAACTGGAGACTTCTTTTTTTTTTTAACATCTCTATTGGAGTATAACTGCTTTACAATGGTGTTTTAGTTTCTGTTGTACAACAAAGTGAATCTGCTATAGGTATATATCCTATATATACCCATATATATCCCATATATCCCCATATCTCCTCCCTCTTGCTTCTCCCTCCCCCCCTCCCTATCCCACCCCTCTAGGTGGTCACAAAGCACCGAGCTGATCTCCCTGTGCTATGCGGCTGCTTCCCACTAGCTATCTATTTTACATTTGGTAGTGTATACATGTCCATGCCACTCTCTCACTTCGTCCCAGCTTACCCTTCCCCCTCCCTGTGTCTTCATGTCCATTCTCTATGTCTGCGTCTTTATTCCTGTCCTGCCCCTAGGTTCCTCAGAACCATTTTTTTTTTTTTTTAGATTCCATATATACGTGTTAGCATACGGTATTTGTTTTTCTCTTTCTGACTTACTTCACTCTGTATGACAGACTCTAGGTCCATCCACCTTGCTACAAATAACTCAATTTCATTTCTTTTTATGGCTGAGTAATAATCCATTGTATATATGTGCCACATCTTCTTTATCCATTCAGCTGTCAATGGACACTTAGGTTGCTTCCATGACCTGGCTATTGTAAATAGAGCTGCAATGAACATTGTGGTACATGACTCTTTTTGAATTATGGTTTTCTCAGGCTATATGCCCAGTAGTGGGATTGCTGGGTCGTATGGTAATTCTATTTTTAATATTTTAAGGAACCTCCGTACTGTTCTCCATAGTGGCTGTATCAATTTACCTTCCCACCAACAGTGCAAGAGGGTTCCCTTTTCCAACTGGAGACTTCTTAATCTGCCCTATAACTAAGTTACCATGTTATTTATCATCCAAATCATGATACTTATGAGAATGAAAGAGGACTCAGTTGCAACTAATCTGAGACAATGTGTGCAAACCCAGACTGTCTCAGCCAGCTGGGCATGGGGTTACCCTACCTATGACCTACCACTATCTTGAGCAACTACTTATACAAATTAGAGAACATTAGTGGAGCTCTATGAAGTTACTCTCTATAACTAATATATATCAACCTAAAAACCAGTTTCTAATAACAATAATACTAGTGGTAATAATAGATATCCATTTATTTAGTGCTTACTATTATGATAAGCTATTCCAGGGTTCCACAGGAGAATACATAAGCACTTATAGATTTTGAACTCTTTTCCTTCTCAAAATCTCCACCACTGGTCCCCAGTTTTGGAGGTTCATTGATCATCTTGAAGGAGAGAGAAGACAGAAGTCACTGATTATGTTTTTCCACCTCTTCTCCCCTCCCTCCATCACCTTCACTCTGCACAGATGTCCTCTGGTTGTTTCACATTTGTATCTTTTGTTCTCAAATATATGGTAAACTCCTTGAGAGGAGGAATCTTGTCTCCTAAGTCTTTGCCATTCCCCTTAGCTTGCAATTTGGTGCTTCCCCTCTACTCCCAGCCCTATGCTGTTTTTCCTGAATGGTATCTATAATTCTGTGGGTGGGTATAGATTTTCTCAGAGCATTTTTAGCCTTCCTTGTCTTGGTTGTCATTACAACTTAGCTTCCGATCCAATGTTGCTATTATTGTTGGATTTTATTCAAAATTTAATTCCACATTTCATCTCAAATAATAGATTAACCAGTTGGCATTGGTTACATATTTTTCCTTTCTTTAACCAGAGTGAAATTCTAAGTATTTTAAGACAAGCTCTAAATCTGAACAGCGCATTTGTGATGATGTGATTTTATATAAATTGGAATCGATCTTGAATAGCTGAATTACAAGCTGAGAAGAGCCATTTAATCATTATTAGGTCATCTAGACAGTCTTAGCAATACATTAACTCGGTGGATGCCTATATCTCTCTTCCTTGCCTCTGTCTTTTAATTGTGCCATTATTATTTGATTGATGATTAAATTACATTTGATCGACTAAAGTTTCTACTTGAACAACAAGCTTAAAATACTTAGCTCTTTCCTTATGTGAGGAAAGATCTGGCATATGTTATATGCAACACCTTAAAGATGGAAAGTGGGAAGCAGAATTTTAAAAGGTTTATCCTAGTTAAACATAAGCCTTAAGCGTTGTAATTGATTTTTACCTGGAAACTGGAGAAAAATTCAGTACTTCCAGTTCAGCACATCATTTTTCAGACTTTACCCGTTAAGTTTTACCTCCATTTTGTGCCAGATGAACTGGTCAGAATTGGTATGATTATGTGTTATTTCATGTTTTTACTAGAAGAGAGGAGAATAGCAAAAAGAAGATAGTCACTTTTGCATAGATTATAAATCACTCAAAGGCAATACAAGAATCTTAAATTTTGTATCATTTCATCCATTTACTTGGTACCTAGCACAATTCCTTGGACATGGCCCCTATTTACTATGAATTTGCTAACTTGAACTGAATTTTAATTACCCATTTTAGCTGCCTTGGGATGTACTATTTGTAAGAATGTTGAGGAAGCTTCTCATCCCAAGAGTTTTCTTATTTCAGGTTCAGCTCATGCTTAGGTTTTTCTTTTTCACAAAATCATCACATTTAATTTTAGGACTTCCTCTGATGAAAACAAAAAATTAAATTAGCTGGTTACTCTCAAGTGCATGTCTTTCTTTTTAGCTATATAACTTTCTGAATCTAGTGTTCTGAAAAGATATGTTGATAATAGAATATTATCTGCAGGATTTTTTTCAGCCAACACTTCTGTCACAAATTTCTCACCTAAAACCATTATCCTGCTTGGACCTTTGTTTTCTCCTTGTGTAAAATGGCTTCAGTAAATTACCAATGAAGGAAGTGGAAAGATATCATCTGCAAAGCCTACTGATTCATTGTTTGATAGGTTTCATACCATGAATGTCTTAAGGTTGCATTTCCATACTAAGGCAACAACAACTTCAATTTTCTTCTTTCTAACATCCAGGACATAGTAGTTGCCATGAAAAAAGTAAAGTGTGTGAAGTTTCTAAGGTAATATTTAACACTTCCAGACACACACACAAAGCTACAGATGAGAAGTTTGAGCAAAGCATCAATAGTCTAAATCTTGAATTAGATTAGGTTTCCTGACTCCTGGAGAGCGAGTTTTCTCTGAACCTTCTGCAGGTTGCACAGTCACTCCGATATATTCATGTTAAGATTTCCCTCTTGAGAAAATATCTCACAATAGAGTGCAAAATACTAGTTTGCAGATGTACTGCTGTTCTTGGGCAATTTTCGCTGTGTCTTAAAAATCCCTGTACAAATCAGGATTAAGTATTATTACAGCTATGTAAAGGTAAAAATATTATTTCCGCATTACATATTCCCCTGAATTGATATCAGTATTTTACTGTGCGAAGTGTCCAAATACACCTTTAACAATCCATTATAAAGGAAGGAGTACAGGTCTTAGAATCAGAAGCTTGACTTTAACAGTGGGATCTGTTGAATGGATAAAGAAGATGTGGCACATACATACAATGGAATATTACTCAGCCTTAAAAAGAAACGAAATTGAGTTATTTGTAGCGTGGTGGATGGACCTAGAGAGTGTCATACAGAGTGAAGTTAAGTCAGAAAGAGAAAAACAAATACCGTATGCTAACACATATATATGGAATCTAAGGAAAAAAAATGGTTCTGAAGAATCTAGGGGCAGGACAGGAATAAAGACGCAGATGTAGAGAATGGACTTAAGGACAAGGGGAGGGGGAAGGGTAAGCTGGGACGAAGTGAGAGAGTGGCATGGACATATATACACTACCAAATGTAAAATAGATAGCTAGTGGGAAGCAGCCACATAGCACAGGGAGATCAGCTCGGTGCTTTGTGACCACTTAGAGGGGTGGGATAGGGAGGGTGGGAGGGATATGCAAGAGGGATGAGATATGGGGAGATATGTATATGTATAGCTGATTCACTTTGTTATAAAGCAGAAATTAACACACCATTGTAAAGCAATTATACTTCAATAAAGATGTTAAAAAAAAAAAAGAGTGGGATCTGTGGGATTTTAGACAAGTTTTGATATCCATCAATCTCTTTTCCTATCTACCAAAAGGAATAATAAAGTCTAGCTCACAAGATTGCTGTAAGGAAAAAAGTAAGATACTGTATGATAAAAAAAAAACCCCACCGCATACAGTAGGGTGTTCTGCAGAAATGGGCATTTATTATCATGTTTTATCATATACTTTCTTAGGTTTGAAGCCTCCACTTTTTCCTCCTCTCTATTGTTAGACTATACTTATTACTATTATGACTCACCAACAAATTCAAGAAATGGTTATTTATTTGAGCGGTTATAAGTTCTTCAGGATTTGAAATATTCTCATCCCTGAGGTACAAATAGTGACAATTGTATTAAAAAATGTGCCCGTAATTCTATACTAGTCCTAAAGAGACTCTTTTGGGGAGAGATCTATGCTCCTTTGCTTTTCTCAAGGTATTTTGCAAGATTGTATAAATGACCCAAGGGCAAAATTCTCCTTAAAGTCCATCAGACTTTATAGGATTCAAGGTATATAACTCAAGCCCTTGGCCTTGTGCCCACTTACTTGGTTTCCTCACAACTGCATGAGACTGGTGTTTTTAATAAAAGATACAAGAATCTTTATACATTTGCTTTACAGAGCTGACTCCATAGGGAAAAGCCAACTTCACTTGTCCTGACAACTGAAGTTGGAAAGAGTTGGTTCTACACTGCATTTCTACACGGTGCTGACTAGGTGGGAATCAGGATCCAACTCTTTCTCCTTTGTTTTCTTAATTAGCTTAGGCTCTTCCCATTTTCAGCCTTCCCAATGTTCGATAGTTTTTACCTATTTAAAAATGATAACTGTATTTTAAACAGACACTCCCTGTCCACTGTGAAGACTATTTCCATGCCTAGTGAGGTGAGACTGGCTTTGTTTGGCATGACTACTGGAAATGTGAGATACCTAATTAATTTTAACTCATAGTCTTTCACTCAGAAATGGTCCTTTCCCACGCAGGCACATAGTAGGCACTCAGTAAATGTCCATTAAATGCATTCACAGATAAGTAAGTTATGACTGGAGCTGATTTCCAAGTTTTGGGGAGAGTGGCTGCTCTTTCGCCTATTTTCCTTTAGCAGAAGCATCTCCCCAGCTAATCAGTCTCTAGGTTTTCTTTGCTTGTTTCTATCCGCAGGAAATATTGTGTCCTGCTCACATACTCCTTGCCTCAGTGCCCTGTCATATGCAGTTCACCCAGCAGAAGGGATTGCAGTCCAGCCTCCTGACGCAATGTCCAAGGGAGTACTGTTTGCGTGTGTTCTGAAGATGGGAATGATTACCATAAAAGATGTAAGAAAGATTATGTCAGGAATTCTCTCCAGATCTGCACATTTAGCAAGCCATCCTGTTTTGCATTACAGAATCACATTATGTTCTGCAGCTCCTCTGTGGCTGTTTGGTGTTGGTCATGGATTTGTGAGAGATTAGGGTCAAAGTCAGCAATGTTT
This sequence comes from Orcinus orca, assembly GCF_937001465.1. Taxonomy (NCBI): domain Eukaryota; kingdom Metazoa; phylum Chordata; class Mammalia; order Artiodactyla; family Delphinidae; genus Orcinus; species Orcinus orca. The sequence goes on along the minus strand of NC_064560.1, from coordinate 154,733,849 downwards.
ACAAACACAGGAGGAATGTCAGCAAGAGATGGCCAAGTCCAAATATGATCTTTATGATCCTCTAAGTAACTAGTCATTTGACCTATAAACAGAAAGCATGTTTTCTGGCTGTGCAAGGTGTTCCCTGCACTCAGAGCTTTAAATTGTGTAACCAAATCAAATCATTCATCTGCACTTCAAGTGCTGGCAAGCTGGCGCCTTCCTGATGCCAGGGTTTCTGCGTAATACCTGGTATACTTTTCTGTGGACTAATGCTTAAATGGAACCACAGGAGCCTGAACACATCTCTGAGCTCATGATGAATTAAGTGCCTGGGAATAACTGCGAGCCATTTGAACTGGGCTGGTGGGGTTTTCACGCAGCTTCAGCCTGAGAGCCAGAGATCAGTAAAAGTAGACAATAGGGTTCAGAAGCAGATAGTAGATCTTGACCATCATTTCCTTTCTGATGGTCTTACTTGGGTAGATTTCACGGTTGAGTTTCTCTTCCTGTCTTTAGACAAGGCGACGTGAGACAGAGAAAGTTGTTTTCGTGCTCAGAGCGAGGAATGAGGCTAAGGATCCTTCCTTTTACAATAGGCTGAAGAGTCAGTTTAGGGATGCGTTTGTGGCTCTGTGGGATTACGGGCATGCTATCAAGTCTGCCCTCAAAGAAGCAGGATGCCCCTGACAACAGTTTTATTGAGACCACTTCTGCAGTTTCTGAACTGAGTTCTATTTTGGAATCTGGAAGGGGAGCCCGAGGAGGGATCTCGATTACATTGCAGGCTTCCTGCCTCTCTTCCAAAAATGAATAAAGCACAATAGTTTTGGTATTAAAGAACTGAATTTAGAGTAATATAACTGTAATTCAACCTCTATAGCACTACTAAAAAGCTAAACTAAGATTCCCATTGGGCAGAAGACTGACATAGATATGACCCTGGACAAAAAGCTTCTGGAGCAATTCACATCCACATACTTAAAGGGGTCCTGAGACCTGTGTCCAAGCTGAGGTCTAAGTTTTATGTCTTGGAACTTGGGAGTGAGTGTCCCACAGCTAGATGTGTATGGTTGAATCAACTGGTTCCACCTCGAGATGCTGCTCTAAATGTTCTGTTGTTGTTCTATATTAGCCATTTAAATCCACTTCCAACTGTTTCTGACAAGTGCCACTAATAGGGGAGCAGATGGGGAGAAGTAAAGAGCCTGCGAGGAAAGAACATAGCAGCTGTATCCTGGCTAAGGATGGATTCAGTCTGAAGACTGTAGCAATTACAATCTTCTCCATGTGGATTTCTTTATCACTTTGATTTAAGCCAAAAGAAAAAATCAAAGAACGGAATAAAATTATTGCATGCAAAAGTATCCAAGTTGGGGAAGGAAGAGACCAGATCAACATGTGCTTCAAAAGTAATTTTTAGACAGACAGAGATGTGATAAGATCCAAGTCAAAGAGATCATCTAGAGCGCACCAGTGACTTAGGAAATAGTTTTATTTTGTGCGGTCCTTGGGACAGAACCCATAGAGGAATGATTAGTGAAACCTTGGGAAGGCAGAGAAGGGTTAGTGCAGTGTTAGTGCAGATTTAAGGGTTCGCATCTCTCTGCCTCTTCTCTCGTGAAGGGTTGCACAGCTCCCGATGGCTTCTCTCTCATAGAGGTGTTTCAGTCTCTCTGGGTGCAGACCACTGGGGCTCCTTAGGCCCTCCCCCTTTTCAGCAGTAGGTGGGATTGAGGATGCTCACATGGGAGTATGGGGTTCTTTTATTCTTAACTCAAAAGCCCTGAAGAGGCAATACTTAAGTATACTGATTGATGGAAATCCTAACAAAGTTTTCTCCGAAGACTTCTTGGTGTTGGCTGCAGAGATCGGAGGCTTCCTGTAATGGGGGACATGGTGATGGGTCTTGCTGTAGAATAATACATCTGTAACAGCATTCTTGGAGACAAGCTCAGATGGGAAATAAGAGATGGATGAAGTGGTGTTAAAGCCGCTGCTGAGTCATACGTTTAGGTTGACATTTTAGTGATGTTTTAGTGGGTTTGGGGGCTGGAAAAATGTTTGGTATTTGTAAACAATGTTTTTTAATTCTAACATTTTTCAAGTCATTTTTATTGTACTATATATTGGGTCCTGAAAGCATCTATATTATATTTCACTAGCTCAAGTACCTGAAATAACTGTGGCGGGTGAAGCTTGCACACCGAAATCCCCAAGAAGCTATATTTGAGAACTTTTCTCTTTCTAGTTATTACAACTAATTTTCCCATCAAATCCTAGAGGACTGCTTTGAACCACTCCAGCATTCTGAAGGCAGAAATGTATTTTAACTCATTCACGCTGGTGCTAATCTCTTCAGTGATTTATAAGGTCTTTAAAGCTTTAATTCTCTGTCAGGAGTCTTCCCTGGTAGTAAGTTGACAGTTTAAATTAGTGTTTAGACATGGCTTTCATAATGTCAGTTTTGTTTTGTCTCAGCAGTGTCTTGGAATTCCTTCCATTGTACCTCAAGTGACTCATGGCAATAAATGACTCTCCTTCTCTTTTGTTCTTAATCAAAGAAGAATGGAACAAACCACATAATGTTTGTAAAAGAGCAACTTTAATTAGTTCTCAGCTGTAGCCAGAGATGCTTGTCTTGTCTCTTTAGCATATAAATGTAGGACATGATGCATTCAGGTGAACAAATACTGGTTTCCTAAAAAAAATCTGCTTTTGTTCCCTTCCAAAAATTGAAGGGCAATTGCAACAGCAATGTTTTAAAGCCTTCTCCTCACACGGGCAAGGGAGAGACTGGCAAGCCATTTCCGAGAGTTGTATTTGGGATGGCATTTTGGAATTGAATGAATAAACCACCGAATGAAAGGAGGTCTCCTGAAAGGGATTTCCCTGCTCAACCTTAGGCCTTTCTGTCCTTTGGGAAAGCGTGCCAAGATACATCCAAGGCTAGGGCTGCTTTTCTTGCCAAGCTGCCAAACTACGTCCTCCTGAGCTTTGACTATAAGGGTAAACCCCAGATCCTTGGGGGTCCAAGTTTGTTTACTCTCAATAGCGTTTGGCTTCCTAAGGAAAATGGTGAAAGAAAGTATAAAATTCCATTAAAAAAAAAAACAACCCTCAAGTATTCTTGGACATCAAACAACTCTTACAACACAGCCCTTTGATGAGTTCAGTGTAAATGAATCAGAAACATATGGACAGTGTTTATGCTCAAATGCACATGCATTTTAAAATTCTGAGCGAAATTAGTTTAGTGAGCTACGGTTGGGTCATTTCCAGCATCCGAGAATTTGGAAAATCACTTCTCCTGAGTGAAGATGTGGAAGGAATGGTTGAGCACCCCTTGGATGCAGAATGGGCATGTTCAGCAGCCCCTACTGTGTTGTGTATCATAAACACGGTAGCAGAGGGCACAGATCTTGGGACGGCTCCAGGCCAGGAAGGACTGGGGCTACTGATGTGGTGAAAGTTTCTGTATCTTATTACCAGCTGTCAGTACCTGTGCACGAAAGTTCCACACTTGACAAACATGGCCCACCAACTTCCCTGGATTAGAACAGTCACTGGACACTTTTGTAAATCGCACTTTGTGCTTAAGCCATTGGAACCCATGAGCTATGTGGCCCCTCCTTGGGTACAACCAGTGCTTTCCCTTCACTTTGAGGAAAGTGGAAACTGCCAATCATGTTATAGATGTGGGAAATGGTCACATATGTGGTTTCTGGTTATACCAAAGGAATGTATATGAACTGTAAAAAAAAAAAAAAAAAAAAAAAAAAAAAAATCCCCAGTTGGATATAATATGGTCCTAAAGGCCTCAACATTTCTCATTCATAGCAGGACCAAAAAAGTACTGAATATTTGATTTATCTCATTTTAACCCAAATGTGTGTCATTGTTTATTGAGGAAGAAGAGGGAACAAGGGATAGAGGCTACCGTATCTGCATAAATCAGATTTCTTTATTTTGGGGACCTGTCCCATGGGCCAGGTCTGGATCATGGATTACTTCTTCAGTGGTCCTTATACTGATAAGCTGATGGCTGTGAGAGTTAAGGAAACCTCCTCAGTGTCTCTCCTTTTTTTTGGGGGGGGGGTAAATAGTGTTTTTAATCAAGAAATTTTACTTTCATTGTTTTATTTTTTATTTTTATTATTTTTTAACATCTTTATTGGAGTATAATTGCTTTACAATGGGGTGTTAGTTTCTGCTGTATAACAAAGTGAATCAGCTATACGTATACATATATCCCCATATCTCCTCCCTCTTGCGTCTCCCTCCCACCCTCCCTAACCCACCCCTCTAGGTGGTCACAAAACACTGAGCTGATCTCCCTGTGCTATGCAGCTGCTTCCCACAAGCTATCTATTTTGCATTTGGTAGTGTATGTATGTCCATGCCACTCTCTCAGTTTGTCCAGGCTTACCCTTTCCCCTCCCTGTGTCCTCAAGTCCATTCTCCATGTCTGAGTCTTTATCCCTGTCCTGTCCCTAGGTTCTTCATAACCCTTTTTTTATTCTTTTTTAAGATTCCATATATGTGTGTTAGCATATGGTGTTTGTTTTTCTCTTTCTGACTTACTTCACTCTGTATGACAGACTGTAGGTCCATCCACCTCACTACAAATAACTCAATTTCGTTTCTTTTTATGGCTGAGTAATATTCCATTATACATATGTGCCACATAATCTTTATCCATTCATCTGTCGATGGACACTTAGGTTGCTTCCATGTCCTGGCTATCGTAAACAGAGCTGCAGTGAACATTGTGGTACATGACTCTTTTTGAATTATGGTTTTCTCAGGGTATATGCCCAGTAGTGGGATTGCTGGGTCATATGGTAGTTCTATTCTTAGTTTCCTAAGGAACCTCCATACTGTTCTCCATAGTGGCTGTATCAATTTACATTCCCACCAACAGTGCAAGAGGGTTCCCTTTTCTCCACACCCTCTCCAGCATTTCTTGTTTGCAGATCTTTTGATGATGGCGATTCTGACCAGTGTGAGGTGATACCTCACTGTAGTTTTGATTTGCATTTCTAAAATGATTAGTGATGTTGAGCATCCTTTCATGTATTTGTTGGCAATCTGTATATCTTCTTTGGAGAAATGTCTATTTAGGACTTCTGCCCATTTTTGGATTGGGTTGTTTATTTTTTTGATACTGAGCTGCATGAACTGCTTGTAAATTTTGGATATTAATCCTTTGTCAGTTACTTTATTTGCAAATATTTTCTCCCATTCTGAGGGTTGTCTTTTGGTCTTGTTTATGGTTTCCTTTGCTGTGCAAAAGCTTTTAAGTTTCATTAGGCCCCGTTTGTTTATTTTTGTTTTTATTTCCATTCCTCTAGGAGGTGGGTCAAAAAGGATCTTGCTGTGATTTATGTCATAGAGTGTTCTGCCTATGTTTTCCTCTAAGAGTTTGATGATGTCTGGCCTTACATTTAGGTCTTTAATCCATTTTGAGCTTATTTTTGTGTATGGTGTTAGGGAGTGTTCTAATTTCATTCTTTTACACGTAGCTGTCCCGTTTTCCCAGCACCACTTATTGAAGAGACTGTCTTTTCTCCATTGTATATCCTTGCCTCCTTTATCAAAAATAAAGTGACCATATGTGCGTGGGTTTATCTCTGGACTTTCTATCCTATTGCATTGATCTATATTTCTGTTTTTGTGCCAGTATCATACTGTCTTGATTACTGTAGCTTTGTAGTACAGTCTGAAGTCAGGGAGCCCAATTCTTCCAGCTCCGTTTTTCGTTCTCAAGATTGCTTTGACTATTCGGGGTCTTTTGTGTTTCCACACAAATTGTGAAATTTTTTGTTCTAGTTCTGTGAAAAATGCCATTGGTAGTTTGATAGGGATTGCACTGAATCTGTAGATTGCTTTTGGGTAGTATAGTCATTTTCATAATGTTGATTCTTCCAATCCAAGAACATGGTATATCTCTCCATCTCTTTGTATCATCTTTAATTTCTTTCATCAGTGTCTTATAATTTTCTGCATACAGGTCTTTTGTCTCCTTAGCTAGGCTTATTCCTAGGTGTTTCATTCTTTTGGTTGCAGTGGTAAATGGGAGTGTTCCTTAATTTCATTTTCAGATTTTTCATCATTAGTGTATAGGAATGCAAGAGATTTCTGTGCATTAATTTTGTATCCTCCTACTTTACCAAATTTGTTGATTAGCTGTAGTAGTTTTCTGGTGGCATCTTTAGGATTTTCTATGTATAGTATGATGTCATCTGCAAACAGTGACAGTTTTACTTCTTCTTTTCCAATTTGGATTCCTTTTATTTCTTTTTGTTCTCTGGTTGCTGTGGCTCAAACTTCCGAAGTTATGTTGAAGAATAGTGGTGAGTGTGGCAACCTTGTCTTGTTCCTGATGTTGGAGGAAATGGTTTCAGTTTTCACCATTGAGAACGATGTTGGCTGTGGGTTTGTCATATATGGCCTTTATTATGTTGAGGTAAGTTCCCTCTATGCCTACTTTCTGGAGGGTTTTTATCATAAATGGGTGTTGAATTTTGTCAAAAGCTTTTTCTGCATCTGTTGAGATGATCATATGGTTTTTCTCCTTCAATTTGTTAATATGGTGTATCACATTGATTGATTTGCATGTATTGAAGAGTACTTGCATTCCTGGAATAAAGGATCATGGTGTATGATCCTTTTAATGTGCTGTTGGATTCTGTTTGCTAGTATTTTGTTGAGGATTTTTGCATCTGTGTTCATCAGTGATATTGGCCTGTAGTTTTCTTTTTTTGTGGCATCTTTTCTGGTTTTGGTATCAGGGTGGTGGTGGCCTCGTAGAATGAGTTTGGGAGTATTCTTCCTTCTGCTATATTTTGGAAGAGTTTGAGAAGGATAGGGGTTAACTCTTCTCTAAATGTTTGATAGAATTCACCTGTAAAGCCATCTCTCTTGGGCTTTTGTTTGCTGGAATATTTTAAATCACAGTTTGAATTTCAGTGCTTGTGATTGGTGTGTTTATATTTTCTATTTCTTCCTGGTTCAGTCTGGGAAGGTTGTGCTTTTCTAAGAATTTGTCCATTTCTTCCTGGTTGTCTGTTTTATTGGCATAGAGTTGCTTGTAGTAATCTCTCATGATCCTTTGTATTTCTGCAGTGTCAGTTGTTACTTCTCTTTTTTCATTTCTAATTCTATTGATTTGAGTCTTCTCCCTTTTTTCGTGATGAGTCTGGCCAATGGTTTATCAATTTGGTTTATCTTCTCAGAAGACCAGCTTTTAGTTTTTCCTCAGTGTCTCTTGATGTCCAGTCACAGAGTGGCACCAATAATGTCCTTTCATTTTAATCAGTTTGCTAAAAATGCTAACTATTTAATACCGTGTAGTAAGATGCTGGGGGTAATGCAAAAATGTAAAAAGCACAACACCTTTGCCCTCAACGAACCTCAAATTGAGGTTACAAAATACACTAAATGAAGTAATAGCACTAGTGCCGTCACAATGAAATGCTATATCATTGCTAAACTAGTGACATGAACCATTGTTTTATGAGCTGAGGGATTGAAGGTTGACCTAGACAGTGTGGGACAGTAGAAAGGTCCTAAGACAGTTGAACACTGCTGGAAATGTGACAATGTAGAGAACGTTATATTTGCTGGATCTCTTCTAAGATTACTTATGTGGTTGAAATACCTTGATAAGCCAGCCATTTAGCTTGGGGAGTTGGAAGGAGAGTTAAAAATCCCAGCTCTGGGGCTTCCCTGGTGGCGCAGTGGTTGAGAGTCCGCCTGCCGATGCAGGGGACACGGGTTCGTGCCCCGGTCTGGGAAGATCCGACATGCCGTGGAGCAGCTAGGCCCGTGAGCCATGGCCGCTGAGCCTGCGCGTCCGGAGCCTGTGCTCCGCAACGGGAGAGGCCACAACAGTGAGAGGCCCGTGTACCGCAAAGAAAAAAAAAAAAAAAAAAAAATCCCAGCTCTGCCATGAACTAATTTGTGACTCTGTCCAAATTAATTGTTCTTTGCTGACATCATTCATGGCTAAGAAGGTATTAATATTAAGATAGGTATTAATATCTATCTCTCTGTCCATTCAATAGCTCTTTGAGTGACTGTGACATGCCAGGCAGTATAAAAAGAAGTGAGCTATCCACACATGCAAAGCATGGTGCTATACCTGGCGTGCAATGGGTTTGGTGGAGACAGTGGGGTTGTGCAGGTTTTAAATTGGGGGAGAAAAGCGAAGTTGATGTTAAACTATTGATATATAATGTTTACTTTGTTTCATGGAATTATTTGCATAGTTATAGACTAAAAATGTTTTAAAACTAGATGTTGGACTAAATATCTTTCTCTCCCATCATACACTGCAAATCCTAACGTTGCTTTCTTTTTTCTCTCCCTCTTCTCTCTTTTGTCTCAGGCCTTTGTCTGGAATGGGAGAAATAGGTGGTGCTCCTCGATATAATAGCTTTGTTTTCATTCATCAGCTTTGCTCTTCTCCTCTCAAAACACACTTGGTATAAGCGTAGCTTTATAGGATGGCTGCTTACTGCTCTGTGGGCTGCTATACTCTTGACTCAGTGTATGACCTCGGGGGTGTATGTCTCTCCGTGTGTCAAGGTCTCCACCTGTAAAGTAGGCTAATAATGCGGACTGGTACATAAAGTCCTCAGAGAGCTTCACAAAAGACACACAGTCGTGTTATTCCATGCGCGTGAAGCCTATTGTTCATAGTCCTATTGCCCTATAGATATTTATGGAATTTTCTTCTCGCAGTCACCTTTTGTACTTTATCAGTTTGATCTTTGTGAGACATCTGCCCTGTGTTACGGAAGGGATTGGGTGCAGCAGAAAGAAGAACACTTACACCTCTAGGAAGCAGGAGGGGAGCGTGGGGAAGGTGGGAGGGGCAAGGAAGTCCCGGGCCCTCTGAGGACACATTATCTCTAATACGGTAAAAAGAAAAAAGGTCTAACATCCTGTGGGGCCCAAAACGACCTAAGCACACCCGTCAGACCAAACATTTGAATGGTTAGAAAGAGACTACAGATCAGTCGTTTTTATTTTGACCTGTTTAGAGCAGATCAAATAGCTTGCCGTAAGTGTATGTCAGATTTCTGTGAGAATCAAGGACCTAGCTCATTTTGGGGCGCCTGCATGCCAGGGAGCCAGAATCTGAAGAGCTCAAGATATTTAAGTTCTAGAGACGTGGAAGCATTCTGCATAACAGGAAAAGAACTGAAATGAGAGAAGATAGAACGGAACCCTGTTATGACGTTGCCCATCACAGAATCAGATATGACACACCCTCAGAGAGAAAGTGTTCCTCGAATTAAAGGCCTGACAAAATATAGATGTTAGTGGTGGCCCCACACCCATCCTACTCTGTCCTCCGTGTACAAAGTGTGCCTGACATTCCTGCAACCCCAGATGCAACACTGAACAGGGATGCCAGTCTTCTGTTTCTTCCTTTCTCTTGTACTTAGCTGCTCCTCTAAGTAACTTGGGGAAGATATTTGAAGAATATCACTTTGAAGGATGCCAAATTATCAGCCAGGTGCAACCTGGCAGGATTCGTTGTTCTGCAGTTGGAGACCCTCAGCACTGTGGGAACAAGAGTGTGAGGGAAGGAGGTGACCGTTCCTTCCCCATCCACCTGATGGAGATCCTCGAGGGTGGAGCTGGGTTCCATTCCTCCCATGAATCCCCAGCTTCTGGCACCATTAAGGTGCTTAATAAATGGGAATCAAGTGAGTGCAAGCTTGACTCACAGAGCAGGCAGAAAACCAGGACAAATAAAAGAGAAGGTGTAGCAAGTCGGCATGCACAACAAATGAGAGGATCTGGGCTTCAAGCAATCGAGACGTCAATCTTTATGAAATATCACAGTCTCATAAAAAAAATGCCATCTTGATTATTGTCTCATGACGTTGCTGTCCCTTATCAGGAGGAAATATGAGGAGAGAAGGGCCATGTCAGTGAAAAAAAGAAATTATTTGATTTAATTTTATTTTTAATGCCATATTAATCGATTGATTGATCGATATCTCCATTCCCAAAGAGTACCAAAGCAATATGACATGATGGAAAAACCACTGCACTGGGCTCTGGGCACAAGCCTACACAGGAGTCATTGGGTCTCTCTGGGGCTCTGCCCCCTCTTGTAAAACAAGAGGTAGGATGAGTTCTATTTCTCAAATTCTTTGTTTCCACCTAAGTTTGGTTAAAATTTAATAATTTGTCCCATCATAATTTTTATAATTATTGTCATTAACATATAGAGGGTGGCTATCACACTTGAAGCATCTTCTCCTTTTTAAATCTCAGATGCGTTTTTCCACATGCACAGGGCTATAATTATACAAATAGGAGCAGCAAGTTTAAAGTAAAGGATCATTATCAACATCTGCATTTCTAATTTATACTCTTCTCTGATATAAATTTTCACACATTAAACATTAAATTATGTTTCCACATTTAAGCCAGAGAAAAACCCTATTTTTCAACAGAATCTTATGAACATTTTCAAGCATACAGAAGAGTAGAGGGCTTCCCTGGTGGTGCAGTGGTTGAGAGTCCGCCTGCCGATGCAGGGGACACGGGTTCGTGTCCCAGTCCGGGAAGATCCCACATGCCGCGGAGCGGCTGGGACCGTGAGCTATGGCCACTGAGCCTGCGCGTCCGGAGTCTGTGCTCTGCAACGGGAGAGGCCACAACAGTGAGAGGCCCACGTACCGCAAAAAAAAAGAGTAGAAAGAATTCAGATTTTGTTTCTGAATAACTGGTTGTCTAGCATCTTAAAGAATGAGACTGAAATACTAAGGGCACAATTAATTTTTATCTTGGCTTTAAAAGTGTTTCTAGCTGAGGGGGGCTCCTTCAAGATGGCAGAGGAGTAAGACATGGAGATCACCTACCTCCCCACAAATACATCAAAACTACACCTACATGTGGAACAACTCCTACAGCACACCTACTGAATGCTGGCAGAAGACCTCAGACTTCTCAAAAGGCAAGAAACTCCCCACGTACCTGGGTAGGGCAAAAGAAAAAAAGAAAAAACAGAGACAGAAGAATAGGGACGGAACCTGCACTAGTGGAAGGGAGCTGTGAAGGACGAAAAGTTTCCACACACTTGGAAACCCCTTCGCGGGCAGAGACTGCGGGTGGCAGGGGGGAAGCTTTGGAGCCACGGAGGAGAGTGCAGCAACAGCGGTACAGAGGGAAAGTGGAGAGATTCTCACACAGAGGATTGGTGCCAACCAGCGCTCACCAGCCCAAGAGGCTTGTCTGCTCACCCACCGGGGCGGGTGGGGGCTGGGAGCTGAGGCTCTGGCTTCAGAGGCCAGATCCCAGAGAGAGGACTGGGGTTGGCTGCGTGAACACAGCCTGAAGGGGGCTAGTGAGCCACAGCTAGTCAGGAGGGAGTCTGGGAAAAAGTCTGGACCTGCCTAAGAGGCAAGAGACCATTGTTTTGGGGTGCACAAGAGAGGGGATTCAGAGCACTGCTTAAACGAGCTCCAGAGACGGGCATGAGACGCTAAGGCTGCTGCTGCCGCCACCAAGAAGCCTGTGTGCGAGCACAGGTCACTATCCACACCTCCCCTCCCGGGAGCCTGTGCAGCCCGCCACTGCCAGGGTCCCGTGATGCAGGGACAACTTCCCCAGGAGAACGCACGGCGCGCCTCAGGCTGGTGCAATGTCACGCCGGCCTCTGCCGCCGCAGGCTCACCCCACATGCGTACTCCACCCTCCTGCCGGCCTGAGTGAGCCAGAGCCCCCGAATCAGCTGCTACTTTAACCCCATCCTGTCTGAGTGAAGAACAGAGGCCCTACGGCGAACTACACGCAGAGGCGGGGCCAAATCCAAAGCTGAGCCCCGGGAGCTGTGCGAACAAAGGAGAGAAAGGGAAATCACTCCCAGCAGCCTCAGGAGCAGCAGATTACATCTCCACCATCAACTTGATGTACCCTGCCTCTGTGGAATACATAAATAGACAACGAATCAACCTAAAATTGAGGAGGTGGACTTTGGGAGCAACTGTAGACTTGGGGTTTGCTTCCTGCATCTAATTTATTTCTGGTTTTAGGTTTATCTTAGTTTAGTATTTAGAGCTTATTATCACTGGTAGATTATTTAGTGATTTGGTTGCTCTCTTTCTTTTTTTATTTTATATATATATTTATTTATTTATTCTTTTTGTTCCTTTTTCTCTTTGTGAGTGTGTCTGTGTATGCTTCCTTGTGTGATTTTCTCTTTATAGCTTTGCTTTTGTCATTTGTCCTTGGGTTCTGACTGTCTGCTTTGCTGTTTTTTTGTTTTTTATTTAGTATAATATTTAGCACTTGTTATCATTGGTGGATTTGTTTTTTGGTTTCGTTCCTCTCTCCTTTCTCTCTTTTCTTTATTTTTTCATTTTTAATAATTTTTTTCTATTTTAATTATTTTATCTTATTCTTTCTCCCTCCTTCTCTCCCTCTCTCCCTCCCTCCCTCTCTCCCTCCCTCCCTCTCTCCCTCCCTTTTCTTCTGAGCCGTGTGGCTGACAGGGTCTTGGTGCTGCGGCCAGGTGCCAGGCCTGAGTCTCTGAGGTGGGAGAGCTGAGTTCAGGACATTGGTCCACCAGAGACCTTCCGGCCCCACATAATATCAAATGGTGAAAGTTATCCCAGAGATCTACATCTCAATGCTAAGACCCACCACCACTCAACGACCAGCAAACTACAGTGCTGGACACCCTATGCCAAACAACTAGCAAGAAAGGAACACAAACCCACCCATTAGCAGAGAGACTGCCTAAAATCATAATAAGTTCACAGACACCCCAAAACACACCACTGGACGTGGCCCTGCCCACCAGAAAGAAAAGATCCAGCCTCATCCACAGAACACAGTCCCCTCCCACAGGAAGCCTACACAACCCACTGAACGAAACTTAGCCACTGGGGGCAGACACCAAAAACACCAGGAACTATGAACCTGAAGCGTGCGAAATGGAGACCCCAAACACAGTAAGTTAAGTAAAACGAGAAGACAGAGAAATATGCAGCAGATGAAGGAGCAAGGTAAAAACCCAGCAGACCAAACAAATGAAGAGGAAATAGGCAGTCTACCTGAAAAGGAATTCAGAATAATGATAGTAAAGATGATCCAAAATCTTGGAAATAGAATGGAGAAACTATAAGAAACATTTAACAAGGACCTAGAAGAACTAAAGAGCAAACAAACAATGAAGAACAACACAATAAATGAAATTAAAAATTCTCTAGAAGGAATCAACAGCAGAATAACTGAGGCAGAAGAACGGATAAGTGACCTGGAAGATAAAATAGTGGAAATAACTACTGCAGAGCAGAATAAAGAAAAAAGAATGAAAAGAACTGAGGACAGTCTCAGAGACCTCTGGGACAACATTAAACACAACAGCATTCGAATTATCAGGGTGCCAGAAGAAGAAGAGAAAAGAAAAGGGACTGAGAAAATATTTGAAGAGGTTATAGTTGAAAACTTCCCAAATATGGGTAAGGAAGTAGACAGTCAAGTCCAGGAAGCGCAGAGAGTCTCATACAGGATAAATCCAAGGAGAAACATGCCAAGACACATACTAATCAAACTATCAAAAATTAAAATACAAAGAAAAAACATTAAAAGCAGCAAGGGAAAAGCAACAAATAACCTAGAAGGGAATCCCCATAAGGTTAACACCTGATCTTTCAGCAGAAACTCTGCAAGCCAGAAGGGAGTGGCAGGATATATTTAAAGTGATGAAAGGGAGGGGCTTCCCTGGTGGTGCAGTGGTTGAGAATCCGCCTGCCGATGCAGGGGACATGGGTTCGTGCCCCGGTCTGGGAAGATCCCACATGCTGTGGAGCGGCTGGGCCCATGAACCATGGCCACTGAGCCTGTACGTCCAGAGCCTGTGCTCCACAACACGAGAGGCCACAACAGTGAGAGGCCCGCGTACCGCAAAAAAAAAACAAAACAAAACAAACAAACAAACAAAACACTACGGTGAAGAATCACCTCACACTAGTCAGAATGGCCATCATCAAAAAATCTACAAACAATAAATGCTGGAGAGGGTGTGGAGGAAAGGGAACCCTCTTGCACTGTTGGTGGGAATGTAAATTGATACAGCCAGTATGGAGAATAGTATGGAGGTTCCTTAAGAACTAAAAATAGAGCTACCACACGAACCAGCAAACCCACTACTGGGCATATGCCCTGAGAAAACCAATTCAAGAGTCATGTACCACAGTGTTCATTGCAGCACTGTTTACAATAGCCAGGACATGGAAGCAACTAAGTATCCCTTGACAAATGAATGGATAAAGAATGTGTGGTACATATATACAGTGGAATATTACTCAGCCATAAAAAGAAATGAAATTGAGTTATTTTTAGTAGGTGGATGGACCTAGAGACTGTCATACAGAATGAGTAAGTCAGAAAGAGAAAAACAAATACCATATGCTAACACATATATATGGAATCCAAAATAAAAAAGGTTCTGAAGAACCTAGGCGTAGGACAGGAATAAAGATGCAGACATAGAGAATGGACTTGAGGACATGGGGAGGGGAAAGGGTAAGCTGGGACGAAGTGAGAGAGTGGCATGGACATATATACACTACCAAATGTAAAATAGATAGCTAGTGGGAAGCAGCCGCATAGTTCAGGAAGATCAGCTCGGTGCTTTGTGTGGGATAGGTGGGATAGGGAGGTGGGGAGGGAAACGCAAGAGGGAGGAGATATGAGGATGTATGTATATGTATAGCTGATTTACTTTGTTATACTGAAGAAACCAACACACCATTTTAAAGCAGTTATACTCCAATAAAGGTGTTTAAAAAAAAAAGGAGTATATCAAGCTGTGAGCTAACTTAGCTAGTAAGGTTCAAAACGGTTCAATAACATGTATGCTACATCTCAGTACATGAACTTGTATTGTGGTCACTTGTGGACAATAAACCAGTGTTCCCCATGGATCTCCCTGAACCTATCTTTCTCGAGCTTCCATGGAGGAATTGGTAGAATGTTGGCAATTATGTTGACGTAAAGCTATAACAGGTTTATATGTTTCCAGTGAATAAACAAAGACTAGGAGAATATTTCTGAAATGGGTGGATTTTTTTTCCTGTGTATCATAGGTTGAAGTATAAGATTGTCTAGCACAGTGGTTGTAAAATTTTATTGTTAGTTTCAGAATCCTTTCTTTAAGTAAATATTTAGGGCCTAATTTTGGGAAAAGATTTAAATACGGTTGCAGGGGAAGACTGTAGGGCCTGCTGTGAAATAGTTTTGTGTATATTCCTGATCTGGATTTATACCAGTAGTAGTCTCTGAACTTCACTGATCCACATATAGTAGTAAAACTTTCTCCCTCATGCCCTCATATGGACACTATATATTAGAAAGAAGAAAGGAATTGTAATTACTTCTAAAATTAATAGCACAAAAATATTTTCTCTCACAATAATGTATGTTAATAATATTCTAGATCCTTTGTTGCTGACAGTGATACTTCTGAACATTATTTGTTAATGTCCTAAGTAATTTTATATTTTTAGTACAAAGTTCAACTTTAACTAGAGTGACTATGAAGTTGTAATTTCAAATACTGTCTTTAATAATTCCAAAGAACTTCTGGAGATATATATATATATATTTTGTATATAAGTTCCTTGTTTTCATTTCATAACTGAGGGAAGGTGACATGTCAGTTCTGCCAGTCTCTTATTGTTTATACATATTTGCATTATTGAGAATACTTTAATATGAGAATTCATTTTAAGAATATTTTTAATCCTTGTGTCTATTATGTGAATTAGACGAGATAATCTATAAATTCACTGAACTGGGCACAGCGATAAATCTCAATATACTGAAAACAAATTCACAAGTAAGAGCTATGCCAGGAACCTCTCTGTGTTTTGTAATATCTACCTTATCTTCTGTTTATGGCATGTGACTGTCTGACGCAGAGTGTGGGCACCAGTGTCAATCCATATATTTAAAATGATTGAGAATTATATAAATAAGATAAACATACAAACAGAAAGTCTAATATGTTCTTTTTGTGCCCCATGGATCATCCCACTCTGATTCTAGACTTGGCCCTCAAGGCCATTCACCAAAACTGCTTGATGCTCGTGGTAACTAAGTGTGATCTGTGTAAATATCACTTTGATTCCTTTCCCCTACCCCAGATCCTCACATCTCAGGACAGACATTTCTAGACTAACCTAGCATTGGTAAATATCTGACTTCCATACTCACTCTCATCACATCAGATCAGAACGGTGGTGACTGCAAGGCAGTAGTGTGGAGGCCTTCTTAATAGTGCGTGATGCCCCTTGATGGACACTGGATCTCACAGAGCAGGTACAGTTGACATGAATGAGGATGGGCATGTTATCAGCATGAGCGAAACAGAGGAGTACACCTCCTGAATGGATGAGACGAAACTGAAGTCTGGGCTTACTGCTGCCATTTTATCAACAATTTCCCAGATAAATAAGGGAGATTTCTATTTAGAAATGAGAGCTTGTAACTGGGCCAGAGCAACGCCATATGTTTTTTCTTTTCCTTGAAACACATACTTCTTTTCTAACACTTACTCTATGCAAGTTGTAGGTGTTTGACATTAGCCAAAGATGGTGACCCCAGTAAATCTAGCAACTTCCTAGCATTTGGTTTCGTAACCCTTTTTTCTTTAACCTGGGAATGAAAATGGGGTCTTAGCAGTCATAGATAGAATTTCTTTTTTCCCCCCAATACAGTAGGCATGGATGTGATTCCACCACAATACTGTAACATGAGAAATGGTACATCTGATAAATTTTTTCCAGATCGAATTAAATATGTTCATCGTTCCCATCCTGCCAGACTGCAATGCACAATCTGTCATTGTTGGGGTTCAGGGGAAGTTAGGATTTGTGTGTGGCCCCCAGTATTTGGGAAAGGCCCGCTGATATGCTCATTGCCCAAGCCTGTGTGGTTCCGTAAAACGGATGGCTCTGCTGGGTCCCCAGGCAAGTCTTGGAGCCCTGGGCTCTGGGTTCAGCCTTTCTGTGAAGACTGAGTGAGACTCAAGCTCTTGATTTCCTCAGAACGACAACCACCCCTTCATCCTTTCCCAACACAAAATGGAAGTGAAATTCAATAAATTATTCTGCTACAACACTGGTGGTGGGGCCATATTGAGGCACCAGCTAAGGTCCCCCTGTCCCTCTCTTCTTACCAAAGGGGCCCCTGGACCTTCTGATGCTGGTGCAGCCGCCACCAGCAGGTCTTTGAGCCACTGTGTGTCAGTCAAGAAGCTCACAGTTCCCAAATGTCACAGAGACTTGCTTCCACCTTCTTTGGCAGCTTCCACACAGCCAGTTCTTGAAGAGGACATTGAAAGACAAATCAGAGTGACAAATGCTTTGCTGTTCTTATCGTCCCCAACTCCTCTGACTGCTGAGGCACTGGTACTGGAACAAACTCATGTGGTTGACCCTTTCTCCCCTTAGAAAGACTTCTTTCCCAGGATCCTCCAGGGCTCCTCACACAATCCAGGCCCCATTGGGCTAGCCCTTGGTGGGCCAGGCTCTTGTGTACTTGTTTGCATTCCTGGGAGAGATACTGATCCATGCACCTTTAACAGCCATAAATAATTACTATACTGTTCTTACGTTGGCTGGTATAGTCTCAGCATTTTCAGATATCTTAGTCTTGTCTCAGATATGTTGGTTTTGTTAGAATCTGACAAAGAAATGGTACAATGGCAAAAAAATTTTTATAACTCTCATTTTAATTATTCCCAGACCCTTTTTTGCACAACTGGCTGGCTGGCTGACTGATTCAATGTAAATGTCCAGAAGGGTGGGACCGTTTATAACCATAGAAACAAATACAGGACTTTTACCCTAAGCTATGCTGGATGGATAAACAAACACTGGGACTAGACAGCTGACACCATCCTACAGCCTTTGTAACTGTGCTTCTGTAGAGCCCCCCCCCCAGACAGAGTTCCAACATCCTCATCCAGCTAGCAGATTGGCTCCTTTGTTAGGCCATCACATTATCCGGAATTTTTTGAACATTTTATAGACCGTATTAAATAGATGGGCTAATGTCAAAATCAATTATTTTTATAACAGTCTTGAGAAGTGAAACATTATTTATTATAGTAACTATGAAACAGATGTTGTATGTACTAATTCAGTAAAAAAAATCCATTGAAACAGCCATTTTATGATTTTCCCAGGAACGCTAGGTTAAATTTGATGTGTCTGGTTCCAAACAAAAATTCACACAAAGCATGTCAGAGTAAGTTTAGCAAATATTTAGCAAATATGAAAGATGTAGATCCAAAAGAGAAATGGGAAAATAAAACATCAGGTTGGGGGAAGAATCTCTTCTCCTTTCTCAGCAGATTGCCAGGAAAGACAAAGAAGGCGTGGGCGGCACCTTGTGGGGCAGTGCGGGAACCAGCAACCTGTCCCGTGAGGCGCCCGGGAGGAGGCAGAGCGCATGTGCCTGCGGAGATGGGCAGGAACCCAGGGTTGGCGGAAGAACAATGCCGGCTAAGGGAGATTGTCAGCGTGGTTTTTGACATAAGGGGTGAAGTAATGGATTAGGTATGAAAGCTAGTCATTTCTTTTCAACATCTGTCACTTTGCTGCCTTCTCTTTTCTTAAATTGTCTTCACTTTGCCATTAGCTTCAGCAAGGCGGATCTTCAGGGTTGAGGCTTGATGTTGCATTTAAAAAATCATCATAATCTCGTTGAGATTTAAGAAACCTCGCTTTGTTTCCACCTGAGTGGAAGAAAGAGAATAGAAGTATGTTCCAAATGGAATATGCCAATATTTTAAGCAAAGGCTACCAAAAAGAATTTATGGAAAAGTGGACAAATAGCTAAAAGTTTCTAAAGTCTTCTTTTTTTGCTATTGCACCTGCAACTTCCTTGTTTCATTACAGCTGATTTCTTCCTGTTTTACAAAAATATACTTCTGAAAAGTTGTATATGTATATAGACATATGTAATAAGGAGGAATCTATAAAAGATTACAAATTCACAATTATATTTGACCATTTATTTAGAGCTTATCTTTGATGATGTATTTGCAATATTTTATATCTCTGATCTCTGACCAACTTGAATTAAATAAACTTCTAATTGGAGATTAATATTTTCTGGTTTGGATTACCTAATAATTATTTTCTTTGTTTCAGTGGTATGAAGTATATCAGAGCTATGTTTGTTACTAGTAGCAACATTTTTATAGAACTGTAATGAAAACATTGTAAAATATATATATTTAATATTCAGTAATACAAAACTGCTTTGGGATAAATAAAGTCATGATGCCAAAATTCAATTGTTGTCTGACAGGCAGCTATAAAAATAATGGCTTGAATACTGGCATTAGCTAGTGCTCTAAAATCTAAATCTGGTGTGTAAAGATCAGTGTGGAGTCAACATACAATTTTTTAAAGTGCTGATATTTTGAAATTAACATCACCAAATTTGGGGGAATATCTGCAAGTTTAGGAAACCCATGTCTTTATCTTTAGAAATCACTGTTCATACAGATGAGAAAATAATAAGGTGACTCACTAGGCTGCAAAGCTAGAGAAATTCCATTTTGTAAAGAAATTCTGCTATAAATAATAATATTAAGGCACCTAACCTTTAATGATGCCTGTGTTTTCTCTTGTGGTTTAGCAATATGATGTTCTTATTCATTAAATCCCTAGTTAGAATATTGACTTGCCATATATGCTACATACCTTACCAGTTTGTACTCCCCCCCGCCTTTTTTTTTTTTAAAGTTCAACAAGTATTTATTGAGCTCCTCTTCTCTAGGCATTGTATAAATAGATAGCCTATAACCAACAACACCCTGGCCTTTCCTTACGGAGCTTCCCTAGGTTATCAATTTCAAAGATTTTGAACACCACAAATATTTTCAATAGAAAAATCATACTGAATCAATTTAGTCTTTGAAGATTCAGAAGATACTTCCAGATCTTTCAGTCACCAAGGTCATGTTATGAGCACCATTTGTCATGGTACAATCAAAGCCCTGACATTCTCGTTAATAGCTTCGATTAGGTCGTCTGCAGCTAAAAGTGTATTACTTGTTGCGCACAGCATTTGATAGCTGAGAATATCAGAGCACAGTGAACACTTGAAAACAATGACTTTCACGAGCTGTTTAGGGAAAAGGAAAGCTATCCTTCTTCTAGTATAAATGGGAAACAGTGTCTTTTACCATTCATTCAGTAGAATTTATTGCATGCTTACGGTACAAAGCTAGATACCCACTTTGTTAAGTGACCCTTTGTTTCCACAGAAGCCAACATAGTCGTGTGTCTTATATCAGGATATTCTCTCCCTTATATTAGAGAAGCTACTCCAAGAATAACAAGTTACCGTTGATTGAGCACCTGTGTTGTCCAGGCATTATCCTAGCATCTTACAAAAATTATCCCTGATTCTTACAGTGCAACAGCATTGCAAAGTGGATTTTATTATTCCTTTTTACAGAAATAAATTCAGAGAAGTTATGCCAAGCTTCCTTTAAGTCTCTGTAGTATTAAGTGACAGAGTCAGAATTTGAACCCAGGCTGGTTTGGTTCTAAAATATTTTTTTCAATTTTCCAATTTTTAAAAAATGAGTATATTGTCTCATTTAGATTTGGCTGTACCGTCAAGAAGTACCTGTTTTTCTAACAAGGCTGTAATGCCAAGAAGTAACATCGAATGTGTAGGGCTCAGAGGACTGAAGGTTTCCCTCAAAAGACCTCATGGATATGGGAAATGACTCTGCTCCAGAAAGGAAATCTGACAAGGATCTTAGAAGGGAAATGAGATGATATAACTGGTAGACAGTGAATTCCTTCCTCTTGGCAACATGAGTGTGCCAGAGGAGAGTTAGGCAGGAGAGTAACTGCTTCATGATCTTGTAGCTTCTCCAAAGTCAGAACTTGAAAAGAGGGCAGCCTGAGGGACCAAAGGTGAGACCAGAACTGACACAGAGTAAAGGCTGTGGTTAAACCGAGGAGGAGCTGAAAGAGAAACTCGGACGTTCCGATGACCGATAGATGTTTTTGCTGATTCACACTAAATGTTTTCCTCAGGAGCATGGGAATTTTTTTTGTTGTTACCATGTTTAAATATTAAAGGATAAAGGAAAAAATTCATATAGCATTTTGGGTTAATTGAACTTTTAGTATGAGTTTATAGAAAGGATGCTTGCCCCATTTCTTGATAGTCCCGGGAGTACTAGGAAAGAAACAGGAGGTACAAGCCACCTAGCAGTCTCCTGTGAGCCACACTTATCACACGTGACTCAAAAGTATTTACTACTGATTACTAATTTACTACACATCGCTAATAAGCGTTTACTAAATATGAATTGACTATACATTATTAATACGTATTTTCTAATTACTAATTTACTGCACATTACTAATTAGATTTATTTACATCTGAGATGTCATCTGAGGCCTATTGCTCCTTGGAGATTTTGGTAAACTTGGTTTAAAATGCTGATTTCAAGGCTTATGAGAATCCAAAGCATCACTACCTTGAATGCTGGGTACTATCTATAAATTCTTGAAAAAAAATTTTTTTTTCAAGATCTTCTCTGTTTCCACACCTGAATCTGTGACGTGTATAATCTTGTGCAGAGAATTAAAACTTGCACAGTTTTTTAGACTTGACTAAAATCGAGGAAGACTACCTTCAGGAATATCTTTGTGGTAACTAAATATTTAGCAAGTGGGTCTATAACAACATATATCTAAAGTTACAAAAATAAACCAGGGGCTAAAAGCGATTGAGTTTGTAAGGTACATATGTGAGGTAGTGATAAATGTGAAGAGAATTTTAGCATAGCCATAGGATAGAAGGAGGAGAAATTATAAATCTTGATTCAGAGTCTTAGCTGGATAGCTTGTATGCCAGTATATATGACTGGCAATGCAGACTCCCCTATATAAATGTAGGGAAATTCAGGAAAAATCTTGGGGGAGGGCAGTGTATCTCAGAGATAAGTATATACCAAGGAAGCAGAAAAGGCCTACAGTGGGCTTCCCTGGTGGCGCAGTGGCTGAGAGTCTGCCTGCCGATGCGGGGGACGTGGGTTCATGCCCCGGTCCAGGAAGATCCCACATGCCGCGGAGCGGCTGAGCCCGTGAGCCATGGCCGCGGAGCCTGCGCGTCCGGAGCCTGTGCTCCGCAACGGGAGAGGCTGCAACAGTGAGAGGCCCGCGTACCACAAAAAAAAAAAAAAAAAAAAAATTTAACCTTAACCCATAGGTATATTTAATTGCTAGTCTTTTCATTTCTATATATTTGGAGACAGTTAACCAAATAGTGTTTACTGAGCAGCTACAGGTTAAAATTTGTGTTGAATGGTTGTTGACTACAGACTTTGCTAGGTAACTGTTGTGACATCTTTCTCTCAGGCGAGATATTGACAACACCTGTGGCAAATTTGGGGTCATAACTCAGCCTTCCTCTGCCGCATACCGCAAAAAAAAAAAAAAAAAAAAATAGAAAAGACCTACAGTTAGAAAATATCTTTATTAATCTGCTCCCAAGAAACTTGAGAAGGCAAGATAGGAAATAAAGAGGGAAATACCCAAGATAGGATATAATTCATAACTACATTGTATGGGATCACACATAATTCAATACATGCTTTAGAATCCATTGGAGGTTATTTTGTGGTATAGCAGATGAGGACCCAATAAGCAGATACTTCTTCAAAGATTATATTGGAAGGCAGAAAGGACAGCAGCCTCTTTGAAAATAACCAGAATTAATCAATTTCAGGATTCTGAGCAAAGGAAGGTTAAAAGTCAGTAAATCAATGAGGTCATAGTTCATTTCATATATTTGTCATCATTTCCTTGCTGTTCTTTCACTGTTTTAATTGATGTGCAGAATTCCTATTCAAGGCATTTATTGAAGACACTTGCTTTTCCAATTACATAGGAAAATAAACAACATTGTGGATGGTTTGAAGTCCTGAAATGGGAAGAGAGGCTGAGAATTTTCTAATTTTTGTCTGCTAATTCCAACATTTGAATCATCTGTAGCTCTGTTCCTGTTGACTGTGTTGGGTCTTGATCTCTGTTCTTATGGTTCTTCACATGTTCTGTATTTTTGTTTTTAAAATTTTATGCTGGGCTTTGTATATAAACTAATCGTAAAGAATGAAGTCTATACTTTTTCTCTTCAGAAAGGGTTTTCCCTTTCTAGATCCAACCAGAAAGTGAGATTTTACCTTTAATTAAACTCAATCTACCTCTGGTTCCAAATGTCTCAAGGGAGAAACCTTCCCAATTTTTTTTTTTTTTTTTTTGCGGTAGGCAGTCCTCTCACTGTTGTGGCCTCTCCCATTGCAAAGCACAGGCTCTGGACGTGCAGGCTCAGCGGCCATGGCTCACGGGCCCAGCTGCTCCACGGCATGTAGGATCTTCCCGGACCGGGGCACGAACCCGTGTCCCCTGCATCGGCAGGCGGACTCTCAACCACTGCGCCACCAGGGAAGCCCGAAACCTTCCCAACTTTTGACTGAAAACTTAGCAAGTCTCCATATAATCTTCCCATCCCCAAAGACTAAGAGACTCAATGTGCTCTCTGGCAGTTTTGAGCTGTATTCTGCAGGCTTCTGGTCCTTGATCTGGCAAATATTTTAAATGTCTTGAGGAGAAGACCAGCCCTGTGTTTGATGAAGTCTCCCTTCTTCATGTACTACTTTGTCTCCCAAATATTGCTAGAAAAACAGGGATTATAGTGTGCCTTTTGGAAGCTTTCTAGCCACCCACACAGACTTGGATTTAGCAAATGAATTCTGAGGGAAAATGGTCACCATATTTTGGAGTTCCTGAAATTTCCACCTTGTTACAATTGTCCTGCAAGACCACCAAATCCTTGTTGGGTTCTCTTCTCCCCTCAAGCCCAGTCTTCAGTTCTTACCCATAATTTGCAAATACCCCTAGATGAGAAATTGACCAGCAATAGCCTGCGTGCCTCGGAAGGGGTTGCTACTCTCTGGTTTAGTTCATTCAGTCCTTTTTATACCACATCTTTCCAATGTCTTAAAAAATATATGCATATATATGTAAAAAATAATAAGAATATATTATATATAAATAATATATAATAAAATAATATATATTATATATATTAAAAGATACTAAAAATTATATATGTAAGATGTATACACACAATCGATTTTTTGAAGTAGTTATGTTCTATAACGTCACCACAAACATTGAATTAGCAAATACTGAATTGTTGTCCCTAGGGGAAATAGAGGATTAGGTTACTTAATACAGTTTGTTGGTTCATTAACGTTGAACTTATGGCCAACTTATGCCTGAATGAAACTTATCTAATACATGTGTTTCCTCCATATTGCACACACAGCCTTCTTGCACTGAGGAGCACTGGCCGGCACTTTGGCACTCTACTTGGGGGCCATTTAAATAGCAAAATCACCAACAAAACCCACAAAAATATCAATACAAAAAACATTAAATAGACTATAAAAAGGATGCTTGTTTATAGTATGAGCTGAAACAAGAAGCAGAGTGTTGCCTTATTTAACCTCAGGTGAGAACATGCATGTTGGGTGACTCAAATGTTTTGCCACTCTGTGCATGGGCTTGTCGCAAATGACCTCAGAAGCACTGTGAGCTTTGATTTTAGCATTAAAGATAAATTTTAGCAGATAGACGATTTCTCTAAGAAATCTACAAATAATAAGGAACAACTTATATTTATATAAATATAATGTATATATTTTAATATATAATCTTTAAATTATATTTATATATAAATGTATATTTTTATATGTTATACATGTTTTAAAGTAAATTATATGTTTCTATATATTTTTTCAAATTACCTGCCTCTTTTAGCTGTTACATTGGGAGTGGTGTTCTGTTGCTTTCTATTCCATCCTACTTAGAAACAAAAGCCCTCAATCACCATTTAAAAATTTTTGTTTTTAATTTCATAATAGTCTTATTTTCTGCTAAAAACATCTATTGCTAAAGCTCTTAGGAACTAACTGCAAGATTTAGGTTTGGCCACAGTCAGATAACAGTTTATGATACTTTGAATTATTTCTTCTGATTATGAGCAACACCTCACATGTCCAGTTCCGTTCTGACTCAGTTAAATTTTATCTTCACTGGTCCACTTTTAGGAAGGCTGGTGGTGGTGATATCTCCATATCTGTGGGGAGACAGTTATTAAAATGGGTAATGTCAGCGTGAATCTTTCTGTGATTTGTGAGAACGTTCCATGGTGGCTGTTGCAGGTTCTTATAAAATGCTGCTCTCTAAACTAGAGTATAAGTTATTCCTGGATGAGAGCACCCCTCCTTCCGTGGGAGCAGAGTGAATGTCCTCACCTCTGGTTTCCTGCCCAAGCTCCTGGGCAGATGGGAAACATAGGGAAGAAAGAACAATCTGGGCGGATGGAGGAGCGTGGAAGGACTTGGGGCAGGTGAGAGTCAAGGAACCGAAGAAGAACCTATTCAAAGCTTTCTGAATTAGTCTCCATCTCAACTCTACATCCCTGAATCTGTGTGGGTTTTCAGAGACGCATGGAAATGGAGGTGAAGCTAGGAGCAAACAGAGACCCTACTGCCAGAGTTGCACTGCCAGAGATCCTGCAGACCTAAGGACAAGGAGAGTTTTCGTTTCTTCCCTGGTGACATTGTGAGTGGTCTTGGGAGAAGGTCCTCCCAGAGTTGAGGCCTACCAAATTCAGTCACCACATACAAGCTTGAGTACTCATGCTTTCTGAGCCAGTTTCCTATTAATAAATCCCCTTGCTTCAGTCCCCTGTTAAAGTATGAAAAGTTGGACTGTCCAGTGGGCCCTGTTTTCCCTTTTTCCTATTCAGGATTGCTGAGTAGGAACTCATGCAAGTAAGGCGTTAACTGTACTTCGTCCCCCTACCTAAAGTGACCTACAAGAGCTTTGGCCAGGTAACTCTCTTCTACCTTGAGAAAGGCGTCTGTTGCCCCACTGGAACTTTGCCCAAATTTCTCCCTTTCATGTGTCCTTATAAGGAAGAGCAGACAGGAGAGGAGAATCATTTCAAGGTGATGAAATGGCTATGAGCCCACAGCTAGGGGGAAAAAGATTTTCCCTTAATCAGACGAAAAAACAACAACATTCTATCATAATATATGTAATCTATTTACAAACACTGTAAATTAATATATAAATGTATGTGTATGTGTGTGTACACACACACACACACACACACACACACACACACACACACACATGCTTTGTGAGGGCAACAGCATACAGGGCCTCTTAGATGTGCCTCATTCCTTGGAATTTGCAGGCAGGCCTCCCACAGGAAGAGAATAAAAAGCTATAGCTAGACCCCAAAGGGTGCTGCTCTTTTGTACTTTGGGGGAGTTGGTAGGATGAAAATTGTACAGTTTCACTTAGAAATGTTGCAGTAGTTCTGAAAACACAGTGAACCCATCATATGACACCTCAGACATTGGGGGTCAAAAAATATTTATTATGCCAAAAGAAATGAAAACAGGGTCAACATAAAAACTTGTGCATGAATGTTCATAACAACATTACTCAAGATATTCAAAGAGTGAAAACAACCTAATGCCCATCAGCTGATGAATGGATAAACAAATGTGGTATATCTGTATAATGGAGTATTATTCAGCCATGAAAAGGAACGGACTACTGATTCATGCTGTACAACATGGATGAACTTTGAAAATGTTATGCTAAGTGAAGGAAGCTAGCCACAAAAGGCCATATATTGTATGATTCCATTTATATGAAATGTCCAGAATAGACATGCCTATAGGTACAGAAAATAGATTAGTAGTTGCCAGGAGCCGGGTAAGGTAGGGGGTGACTGCTAAGGGGGACATCTTTTTGGGGTGATGAAAATGTTCCAAAACCAAATGAGGTAATGCTTATACAACTCTGTGAATATACTAAAAAACATTGAATTTTATAATTTTTACTTGGTAAATTGTATGGTATATGCAAAAAAAAATTTTAACAAAAAACAAACAAACAAAAAGAAATACTCCACATGCCCAAGAAGGAATGATGGCAAGTCATGGAATTTGGGAATCTTGAATTTAGAAAAGACCTTAGAAGTCATCTTCTTTGACCTACCGTACATCTGAATGCTGCTGAAGAAAATCACAGGCTTGTGATGCTACAAGTTTCATCCTCATTTTGGGTCCTTAAGTTGATAATCTATCAATCGTTTTACCTTTATTTCACATTACCCACAATTTTGCTAACCCTTTGTGACAGTCTCAATAGAATACCCACACAACCTTCATTCCCCCACTCTGAGCCATTCATCTCTTATGTCACGGAAAGTTATGTTGTCACTAGCCATATTTATCTTACTGACCACTCCTTACTCTCTCCATATCCCTGTGCATTTCCTCTTATCTCTGTGAGAGAATCCCTTCTGTTCAAGATCAAAGGCCATTCTCTTTCTCGACCTCCCACCTCATCCCGGTCTCCTGCCACTTCCCATCTCCTCACTTTCCCCATCACCTCATGCTCTAGACATTGAAAGCCATTTGGTTCCCTGATAAGCCATGCTGTTCCTCCCCCCATGCCTTTTGCATATACAAACACCTCCTCTTTATCCTGAATGTCCTCCTTATGGACAATGTCCTCCTTATGGACCTTATTGCACAACAGGATCCACAAACAAAACAAAAACAAAACCTCTACTTATCCCTCAAATGTGCTCAAGCGTCACTTTCTCCGTAAAATCTCTGCTTCCATTTTTAGTCTCCTCCGACCTCTACCAAAGCATCAAGTTTTCTCTCTCTGCTAGTTAGAATGTGGCACATAGTCCTTTGATTGCATGTATTATACCATATTGTCACTATTGGTTTGCTTACTTGGTGTTCTCTTTAAGCTGTGTGCTCTTTGAAGGAGGAAGCGTTTGCCCTTCCTCTCTATGTCTCTCATCATCTACATGACCGGTGTACAAATATGCTTGTTGAAACAGTCACAGGAATCTTCATTACATCACCCTAATTGATGGGTATTTAGTCCTAACCTGAATGTTTTCAGTCACAGGGCCCTCACTCCTTTGTGAGACAGCCCGTTCCATGCTTGGAACATTGCAATAATTAGGAAAGTCTTCCTTATATTGAGCCCAAATATTCTCCCCTTTGATGTTCGCTCATTAATTCTGGCTCTTCCTTGTAGAACATAGATCAAGCTGTTCCTCTTTAACACAGTAGCTCTATTAAATGTTGCCCATAACTTTCATATACACTTCTCCTCTGGACACACACAGAGTAAAGGCACTTTGTCCTCTTCTGGCTAAATATCCCCACTTCCTTAAGGAATTCTTCAGTTAATCTCCCATGAATCACCTATGGGCCTGCTTTACCTCTGCAGGAGGCTTTCTAGTTGGTCAGTTTCCTTATCAAAATGCCTCTCAGAACTGTTCCTGGTCCCTGGAGGTAGTCTGAAGAGAGAGAAGAGAGCAGGACTGGAAGTTCACTGGATCACGACTTTGTTCCTGTCCATGCAACCCTGGTCTTTTTGTGAACCCTGTCACACACTTGCAGTGAACTAAAACTTCCAGGCTTTTGCAGATGATTTGTGACATGGTCCATCTCCCCCATCCAATGCCAATGCTGTTGCTCAAGAATTCACCTGGAGTGTTTATATGGTCAAGTGGGGAAAGTGAAGATACCATTAGAGCCCTGGATTCCTGAGTTAGAGGTTGTAAAGGAACAGCTCAGAGGAGAAGGCAAATATGGAGAAGGAGGATGGGAATGGAAATGCTGCTATTTTTGTGACCACTTTATCCATTCACTAAAGCTTCATTCTGTAGTACATTTCTCTGTGGGCAGGGATGATTGCCATGTGACTCGTCACTGTATACCTGCTATTAGGACAGTGCCTGGAACATAATGGTAAGCATTTGTGTGCGAGTGGTTGAAATCATGGACTGTTTAATGTATAGGTCACAGGAATACTGAAGGCTGGCAGTATGTAACTCACAATAGGGAAAAAGAGAATCTATTTATAATATGTGGTGTGCTAGGTGTGTGTGAATCCAAAGCAGAAGTGTTTGGTTACAGCAATGACTTTCTTCTTTTTTTTTTTATTGAAGTGCAGTTGATCTACAATGTTGTGTTAGTTTCTGGTGTACAACAAAGTGATTCAGTTATACATATATATACATATTCTTTTCCATATTCTTCTCTATTGTGGTTAATTACAGAGTATTGAATATAGTTCCCTGTGCTATACAGTAAGACCTTGTTTTTTATCTATTTTATATATAGTAGTTTGTATCTGCTAATCCCAAATGCCTAATTTCTCCCTCCCCCCCTTTCCCCTTTGGTAACCATAAGTTTGTTTTCTATGTCTGTGAGTCTTTTTCTGTTTTGTAAATAAGTTCATTTTTTTAGATTCCACATATAAGTGATATCATATATTTGGCTTTCTCTGTCTGACTTACTTCACTTAATATGATAATCTCTAGGTTCATCCATGTTGCTGCAAATGGCATTATTTCATTCTTTTTAATGACTGAGTAGTATTGCATTGTATACATATACCACATCTTCTTTATCCATTCATCTGTTGATGGACATTTAGATTGTTTCCAGGTCTTGGTTATTGTAAATAAATGAATATTGGGATGCATGTATCTTTTCAAATTATGGTTTTCTCTGGATATATGCCCAGGAGTGGGATTGCTGGATCATATGGCAACTCTATTTTTAGTTTGTTAAGGAACCTCCATACTGTTCTCCATAGTGGCTGCACCAATTTACATTCCCACCAACAGTGTAGGAGGGTTTCCTTTTCTCCACACCCTCTCCAGCATTTATCGTTTGTAGACTTTTTAATGATGGCCATTCTGACCAGTGAAATGATACCTCTTTGTAGTTTTGATTTGCACTTCTCTAGTACTTAGCGATGTTGAGCATCTTTTCATGTGCCTATTGACCATCTGTATGTCTTCTTTGGAGAAATGTCTATTTAGGTCTTCTGCCCATTTTTTATTGTGTTGTTTTTTTGGTTATTGAGTGGTATGAGCTGTTTGTATGTTTTGGAAATTAAGCCTTTGTCAGTCGCATCATTTACCAATATTTTCTCCTTGTCCATAGGTTGTCTTTTCATTTTGTTTATGGTTTCCTTTGCCATGCAAAAGCTTATAAGTTTGATTAGGTCCCATTTGTTTATTTTTGCTTTTATTTCTATTGCCTTGAGAGACTGACCTAAGAAAACATTGGTACAATTTATGTCAGAGAATGTTTAGCCTATGTTCTCTTCTAGGAGTTTTATGGTGTCATGTCTTATATTTAAGTCTTTAAGCCATTTTGAGTTTATTTTTTTGTATGGTGTGAAGGTGTGTTCTAACTTCATTGATTTACATGTGGCTGTCCAGCTTTCCCAACACCACTTGCTGAAGAGACTGTCTTTTCTCCATTGTATATTCTTGCCTCCTGTGTTGAAGATTAATTGACTGCAGGTGTGTGGGTTTATTTCTAGGCTCTCTATTCTGCTCCATTGATCCATATGTCTGTTTTGTGCTAGTACCACGCCGTTTTGATTACTGTAGCTCTGTAGTGTTTTCTGAAGTCTGGGAGGGTTATGCCTCCAGCTTTGTTCTTTTTCCTCAGGATTACTTTGGCAATTTTGGGTCTTTTGTGGTTCCATATAATTTTTAGGATTCTTTGTTCTAGTTCTGTGAAAAATTTCATGGGTAATTTGATAGGGATTGCACTAAATCTACAGATTACTTTGGGTAGTATGGCCACTTTAAAAATATTAATCCTTCCAGTCCAAGAGCATGGGATATCTTTTCATTTTTTGAATCATCTTCAATTTCTTTTATAGTTCTCAACATGTAAGTCTTGCACCTCCTTGGTCAGGTTTGTTCCTAAATGTTTTATTTCTTTTTATGTGATTTTAAAAGGGATTTTTTTTTTTTTTTACTTTCCCTTTCTGATATTTCATTGTTAGTGTAAAGAAATGACACCGATTTCTGTATGCTAATCTTGCATCCTACAGCAGTGATTTTCACATGATGCTCTGAGGACAGACTCTCAGGGACTGGGGGAGGTCATGTGAGCTGGATCTCAGGCTCTCATCCCACCATGGACCTAGAACAGCTCTACTTTTATTTGTTTTGTATACTGAGTTTTCACACAAGTTTTCTTTTGAATACATAACTCCTTGGTTAAAAATCATGTTACTAAGTTTTGACATTGAATCAAGAAGAGATTATGATTTAGGTTAAAATCACAGTGTCCATCTCTGCCTCAGCTGACCATATAGGTATCTGGCTGATCTCTGTACACTTCTAGGTAAGGGAATTCAATGCTTTACTGGACTGTCTGCTGTCCAGGTCCCCCTGTTGAGGGAACCACAACTGGGACAAGAGTTAGAGCATTTTTATTTTTTTATTTTTTCTAAGCTGTACTGGGAGACTTCTGGGCAGACACTGGCTAGATGAGATCCTCTTCTAGAAAGACAAAGTCTTATCTCCATAGAAAGTTCTTGCTCCTCAGGCTCAAAAAATACCTGCTCCCATGCAGATATTACCAGGCTCCTCCCCAACCTTGTTCTGCTTTGCCTACTTTACTGGCTTCCTTGCCTAAATCTTTGTCTTTCTCAAACTCACATCCTCACTACCTCATTAAGAGTGGGAAATCATTTTAAGATGCTGAAATGATTGTAAGCCCATAACTTTAACCAGGTGAAAAAACATGGGGGTAAATAAAATAGGAGAACACATTGACACGAGATGC
The DNA here is from genome assembly GCF_937001465.1 of Orcinus orca. Lineage (NCBI taxonomy): Eukaryota > Metazoa > Chordata > Mammalia > Artiodactyla > Delphinidae > Orcinus > Orcinus orca. The sequence continues at coordinate 154,702,066 of NC_064560.1, read as the reverse complement.
TTCTGTGAGACTTTGCAGATAAAGTGAATGAAAAAAACACCCTCCCTCCTTCCTCCCCACCATGAAGAGAAGGCACAGGTGCAGCTCTTGAGAGCAGAGCTGAAAGAGCGCCTGTTATATAAATGCCATCTTATTCCATAACTGTCAGAGACTGTTTCTTTCTCTGTCTTCTCTAACCAGGACTTTTTCCACCTGTCCTGGTTAGAGAAGACAGAGAATGAGAGTGGTAGGGCTCTCCTGGTATCTCAATGGATAAGTTAGCCTGAAATCCAGTGCCTCTGTAAGGAGGAGGAAAAAAATGCATCTTCCAGATGTACCAGAACCCCTTTATTTAGGGAAAGCCTGAAATTCCTGACTTTCAGACCTCCCCAAAGGATCACAATCTTGAAAAAAGACACTTTTAGAGATACTAATTCATGGTTTGAGTTTTTCTCCATAGCAGCAAATCTGTGACAGGCAGTGTTTTGCTCCAAGTCAGAGTCACATCTACTCAAATGCAAATTTGCTTGAGCCCATCTCAGGCCCAAATGACCCAAACCTACAAAACATGAGTTTCAAATGGCACCAGGGTAAATACTGAATGTTTTCACAGTCTTTGTCCAAAATAATTATTTGAAAAATCCCAGAGGTTTTAGTTTCCTGAAGTAAAGAAAAATCATATTTCCAGCTGTCATTGGAAAATATCACACAAAATCCCACGTTTTTATCTTCCCAAATATTTTTACAATTACTAAATACTTAAAGGACTATTTTCATTTGTTTTTATGTTGGTGAGCTGTTCACACAGAAAGCAATTACATCAGGAGTCCTAAGGTATTAACACAGATCAAATAAAGCTGCAGAAGAGGCTTCCTTACTTTACTCTCCTGGTTTTTGGGTGAAGTAAGAGTCTGATATAATTGCCCATGTGGTCAGTAAACGTGCCAAAGCCCAATCTTTTGTCTTCACTATTGAGAATGTTTTATAAACACATGGTGATCAGCATATGCTGACTTTCAGAAATATTAACTGCAAAATTGGCAGCAAACTCCAGCATTTGCAAAAATCCATATGTTCATTAAATTATTTTATTTGTGAGTGTGCGTATCTGTATTTGAAAACAATTTCTGTATCTTTTCTTCTCGATATTTGGACTCCTTTAGAATTTTAATTGAAAGTAAGTAAACCAACGTCTTTGCTGAAATTCATGTTCATAAGTCAAGATTTTAGAACATTTCCTGAGGTTTGCAAGAGTGATACTAGTTGAGATTTAAAACTTTTTCATAGGGCTTCCTTGGTGGCGCAGTGGTTAAGAACCCACCTGCCAGTGGAGGGGACACGGGTTCGAGCCCTGGTCCAGGAAGATCCAACTACTGAGACTGCCCTTTAGGGCCCGTTAGCCACAACTACTGAGCCTGCGTGCCACAAGTACTGAAGCCCTCATGCCTAGAGCCCGTGCTCCGCAACAAGAAAAGCCACTGCCATGAGAAGCCCACACAACGAAGAACAGCCCCCGCTGGATGCAACTAAAGAAAGCCCACGTGCAGCAAAAAGACCCAACGCAGCCAAAGATAAATAAATAAATAAATTTATTAAAAAAAAACCTTTTTCATAGATCAGCAGTTTTGCTCAATTTGTAAAACACACAAACACTATAATATATTATTATCTTTCAGTGACTAGAACGGTACATATATTTTAGTAGATATAACCCAGACAATCTTTCAGGATTTGACACTATGAAATCAAAGAACTGGAAAAGACTTGGAGAGGTTATCTATCCCAGTGTTTGCCTTCAGCTCCCTTAGGACCACCCCGGAGAAATAAAAATGTATTCTATTTTTAAAGCTCTCCCCTGTACTCCCAAGTACACCTCCTTGACAATTTGTTTTACATTTAGTAATCCTTATTGCCAGAGGATGCTAGCTAGCTAGCTAGGGAGACAGACAGGTAGGTAGACAGCCGCATAGGGAGATAGGTAGGAGATTGAGAGAGAGATTTTTTTCCAGATTTCTTCACACTGATTAGCTAATTTCAAAAAATCCCTTGCGGAGTGTGGTGCTGCCACTTCTATTTTATGGATGAAGACGCTGAGACACAGGAGTTAAGTTCCTGCTCAAGCCTCATTAGAGACATGAGTCACAGTTGGGAGTGAGAACACAGAGCCACAGCCTTCATTCCTGAGCCGTTTCCTCAACTCTGCATTTTTCTTTAATACATCAAAAAGCAAAAACAACCACATTTGAGTGACCAAACAAAGATAAGCAGACTGTGCACGAGCCAATGGCTACTGCGGGAAGACTTCAGCCACCTACAGAGGAGCGTCTGTCTGTGCGTGTGCAGATACCAAGCTTCCATTCTTCTCATGTCTTAATTTCACCAAAGGGAAAACAAAGGGCAATTACTGAGACCGAGGATACACTTCGCATTGCTTTAACTCCAAATATGAACAAGTGAAATTCGACTACTACCATTAAGGCAAATTATTTGTTGATTTGCAGCAAGCAGTGCACTTGAAGCTGGCTGGCTCTGTTACTATTGTTCTCCTATCAGTTCCATTGGACAGCTTTAATTAATACCAGAAACAGCACAGGAAACATCCTTTAATTATTCCTGTTAGGTTTAGAGAAAATGTAGCTTACTAAAAACAAAGTAAACTGCAAGCCTTTGAACTTGAGCGTTATCTTTGTCCTTTGGCTTGCTAGGGTTCTGTGTTATCAGACATGATAATTTGTTTTCAGTGATACCCTTGATGAAATTAATTGAGTTTTAGACTAGCATACATTTCCTCTTGCTGATACTTTCACTCTTGGCAAGGTCTTATCTGGGCAGTTAGTCCTGTTCTCGTCTGGTTCTGACTGCTGTGATTCAATAGCTCAGGGTTGTTGTTGTTTTAAACAAAGATATTTACTTTTGTTATTAATGTAATATTCAGTTCACTTCCCCTTTTTATCTTCCCATAACGCACAGACCAACTCCCTTTTTTTGATAGAGATGACAGTTTTGGACTTCAATGCTGTTTCCAGGCCTTTCCAAATATATCATCATCAGAAGGGGGAAAATCCTTTTCAGACACCCCTATCTGTACACTTGGCTTCAATTCAATTGATATCTAACTTCAAGGTCCTAAACATTTCTCTTTCTTTCCAACTGTGTTCATTTCTTTTTTCAAGCACCAAAGTAATTTATGCTTATTGGAAAAGAACTTAAAAATGAAAATAAGATCTTCCCCATCTGCACCCTGATATCACCCAGTGTCAGTTCATGCTGTGCATTGAATATCTTTTGTGAAATTTTTTTGCACATGAAGGATATTGCCATATATGAAACAGATAGATTAGAAAGATGATAGATCTCATCTATCATCATACTATATTTACTGTATCTATTGTTATGTAATTAGCTTTTTTCATATGTCAATTCGTCTTGGACATCTTCCCAAATGTGTGTTTTATTTAAGTAGTGCCTTATTGATAGAGATTAAGTTCTTCCCAGTATTTCTGCTGTTATAAAACAATATGAGTTTATTTGGAGCAAGGAGTAGGATGTCAATCCAACTTTAATATTTCAAAATAGTATGTTTTTTGAGTAATCTATTTTTTCCATGACGGTTTGAAAGGGAATCTCTACCATTTAATAAATGATACATATATTTCTCCAGAAAAACTACTGGTTGAACCACCAACTGTTGTTTACTGTTAAGCAACGGTGGTCCCATGGCTTATACATGAGCTACTGTAATTACTATAATAACTGTTGTGGGACTCTGTTATTTTTAGTGCCCAGCACCTTGGAACAATATTTTGACAGTTTGCTATTTCCCACATTCTGAGTCCTGCTTGCCCAAGGCAGAGCTCCTGATTTTACAGACTGCTTTTCAGATGGGGAGCAGACATAGAACCTAGATTTCATCGATCAAAAGCACCACAAGAGTTGGAGGTAGAAGGGAGGAGCATGAGGCAGAAGCCCCATGACCAGGGGTTTGAACGCCAGACAAATTTGTTGGCAGAAGCGTCTGGAATTTTCCCAGGGGACTGTGGTGAGCCACAGGCAGCAGCAGCAGTGGTCCTGGTTGTGTCATCAACCCCAAATACTATGTCTGAAGAAACTGATTTGCTTCAAAGCCTATAACAAACTCATCTTGGGTAGTTACTTTGCAAAGGGGGGCAGGCCAATTTTCTTCACAGCTCACTCCTGCCTTCAGTGCACCACCTGCATCTAGAGTCAGTTATTCAACAAACCCAAGAGAAGAAAGCTTATGCACCAAAATAATTGCATGCATTCTTTTTTTTTTTTTTTTTTTTTTTTTTTGCGGCACGCGGGCCTCTCACCGTTGTGGCCTCTCCGGTTGCGGAGCACAGGCTCCGGACGCGCAGGCTCAGCGGCCATGGCTCACGGGCCCAGCCGCTCCGCGGCATGTGGGATCCTCCCGGACCGGGGCACGAACCCGTGTCCTCCGCATCGGCAGGCGGACTCCCAACCACTGCGCTACCAGGGAAGCCCCATGTATTCCTTTAAATGAATCTTAACATGTTAATCCACAGGGCATGGCTCCCCTCAACCTGGAGCCCCAGATTGAAACCCTTCCAGAGTTTTCCACTGTACTTAGAATAAAGACTCAAAGCCTTGGCAGCCCTATGCATCCTTGTGTGATTCCGCCTCTGCCTCTCTCTGCAGTCTCAATTTGCACCACTCCTATCATTGGTCTTTCAACTCTAGTTACACTGTCCTTCACACATGCCATTTTCCCCAACCTGCAGCTCCCCTTGAGCCCTTCATATCATCTGGTAAGTTTCACTCTTCTTTCAAATATCAGCAGAATCTTTCCTTGCTCCCTTCTCCCCCTCCCCAAATCTAGGTCAGGTTCCTGGATGATAGGTTTTCGCTGAACCAAGTGCCTTGTCTTCACAGCATTTATTTCTATACGCAATTAAACTCTGGCTTTTGGGGGTGATTACTTGACTAATGTTTCCCCCAAGAGATTTTAAGTTCTATTAGAGAGCAGAGACCATGTTTGTTGTAATGCTCATCATCATATCTTCAGCATTTAGCATGCTACCTAGGTACATAGGAGACGCTCAATCAATGTTTGTTGATTGAATGAATAAAGGAACAAATCTCTGTTTATTCTCGAGGATGAAGATAATGACTATTTCACAGGCACTTTGCAAGTTCTGAGGGTACTGATAGCACATTGAAAGGTAGGCAAAGGAAGAGGGGCCTGTGAAGAAGACTATAGCGTCATCAGAGGAAGAACAAGAGAAGGAAGAAAAAGGAGTGATGGAAGCCTTGGGAGAGAAAGTGTCAAGAAGCATAATGTAGGCAATAGTATAAAAAAATGTGGGTGACCAAGGGGTTACTTGGAAAGGGGTCAGTGGATTTGTAGGGGAGGTGCAGAAAGAAGATGCATGCTTGCATAGAAATCTGCAGCCTTGGTGTTAGAATCTCTATGCAGAACTCTTATTTAGATTTGAATAAAAAGAAAAAGTCACACAAATGATATCATTGTAAAAGTACACAAAAGTATCCAGTCAGATGGACAGCATTGAATGTTTTTACTCTCACCTCAAAACTGTCACAGAGTTAGAATAAAGCAGAGATGACGGCTTCAGTGGGCCACACATCTGCTCTCCATCCTGTTTAGCTACATACAGGTGTAACAAATACGTTCTTGACCCATCCTGTAAACAATTTTATTTTTAGAAGGTAGAGTATAGAATGAATGGAATTACTGTGCAATTTCGAACAATGTCAGAATTTTTCAGTGTGAAATTGTAGGTGGATCCAGTTTGAAGGGAGGAGTAAAGGACTGATTCTGATTTTGTTGCCTAGTGGGATCCTATAATTAGTTCAGATTTTAAAAGAACAAGTCATAATATTTTCAAAGGCTTATGCCTTACAGTAAAAGTCACTTAACTTTCTTATTTTATCCCCACCATAATTCCATGAGATAGAAATTAGCTTTCCCATTTTAAAGGTAAGGAAATAAATCAGGGGGATGAAGTAAGTAAACACTGATCACAGAGCTTGTTGGCATAGGGTTTCTGAGAAGCAGCAGATCAAAGAGTACACACGGGACTAACTCAGTAAGAGATGTGTACGCAAGGTCATACTGAATACAATTAATAGTTTCACTAATAACAATCAAATAAGAATTAACGCTCATTTTACAGCTTCATCAAGGACATTCTTGTTTCCTAACAAACCATGAAATCCAAAATAATTATTCAACACTGAAAATTTCAGCACCATTTGTGTTTGTTGCCAACAAGTCACATATCTTTAACAAGTTGATGCCATCATTGATGAAAAATAAGCAAAACCACAAGTTTAATCCTGTCAGTAGATTCACCCATCTTTAAGGCAAAGTATAATTCTGCAGACAATGTATTAACCTAGTCTTCATGTTTGCAACTAAATCTTTAATTTGGCGTGTTGTCATCTTGTTGGAAAGTAGCAGTACAGTTCTTCCTCTCACTAACTTTTCATGCAGCAGGCAGCCAGCAAGGCGAACTCTACAAAGCTTTGTTAGTGTCTCAGCTATTGGACGTGCTCCTTTGGCCAATGCAACATGATAAGTTAGCCTTTATAATGTCTCAGTGACTTTTTCATTCCTAGTTGGAAAAGCTATAACAATTATTTTTTGGATTTTACTGAGGTTATCCTTGTCTATTTTTAAACTATCAAATCTCCCTCCGCCATTTTTTTAACTTAAAATCATGCTGCAGGGGCTTCCCTGGTGGCGTAGTGGTTGAGAGTCCGCCTGCCGATGCAGGGGACACGGGTTCGTGCCCCGGTCCGGGAAGATCCCACATGCCGCGGAGCGGCTGGGCCCGTGAGCCATGGCCGCTGAGCCTGCGCGTCCGCAGCCTGTGCTCCGCAACGGGAGAGGCCACAACAGTGAGAGGCCCGCGTACCGCAAAAAAAAAAAAAAAAAAAAACATGCTGCAATTTAACCGGCATCATAATACTATTCAGAAATGTTCTGTTGTGTGAGACAAAATAAAGTGAACTATTAATATCTATAAAGACAGCTTTCATCATATTTTATTTTTATTTACAGTTGCATTAGGAGTAGATTCTTCTCTTCTATGAGTCAAGAGAACTTTATGAAATGTCAGTTTTATCTTTTTCAATATCTTGAGAATAGACCATGGGTCGAGAAAGTGAGCCTTTAATTTTCCTTATTTAATTAAACAATCTATCACTAAGTATAAATTTATTTATAAAATGATATCTTTCATTTAAAAATAAAATACTATACAATTGTAAAATAACATTCATAAGATTTCTAAATTTAGAAAAGTTCCACAAACAATTCAAAAGTATTATTACCAACCAAGATAACAAAATTTACTTATTCTTGATGTATTTCCACATATGGGGAAAACTTGATTTCAAAACAGTGATCTATTGGAATGATAATGGGGTTACAAAGTTTATAGCAAGTAAAACCAAAGAAGCATCATAAGAACACAGTAGAAATAGTGAGGAAAAGCTGAGTTAATCTCTGAAAATGCACATATTTATACTTTAAACTCATTACTTTAGAAAATTCGAGAAGACACAAGAATATAAAAGCATACATTCCATTGCTATCAGAGTGATCATATCAACAGACCACATAGCCTCTGAAAAACTCTGCTGTGGGCTCACAAGAGAATGAGAGTGCAAAAACGTCTTAGTGCTTTTATGCAAATACTTTTGATCTTACTAAACTTGGAAAGGGTCTTGGGGACCCAGACCATACTTTGAGAAATAGCTGCTTAAACTCTAGATCACTAAGCATCACATTAATTGGGGGCAAAATTTTAGAATGCCTTGGAATCCCTAACATTGTTTCTTCCAGTGACTTTCAATAAAGGCGTGTAGTCTCTGAAGGTGATTTTGTGAGCAACTAAAGAAATAGTCTCCTGCCTAATGTGTTTTAGGGCAGGATTTGGAATAGTCAAATTGTCTTCCAAAAATATCACTTTTTTCCTTCACGGTTTGGATAGTAGTTGATCATCAGTACATTCTAGGCAGCGCGTGGCATACAGGTATCACGTGCAGTTAGTTAGGCTAGATATTGAAGTTTCGTCATCCAGGTGACAGTGCTACGTCTGTCAAGACACCTGTGAGACAGGATTCGCTTGGTGTCTCTCAGTCAAAGGGGTCGCTAAGTACTCTACCTGGGCTGTGGATGCAGCAAGCTAGAAAAAAATGAAGACACAGTAAGTCAGTTAAAACAAACATACTGAAAGATTACAAAGAATAATAACAAGCCTAAAGGATCAAAACATACACAAACAGAAGTTAAATAGGATAGGAGATTATGGGACAAAAATCAAGTAGATTAAAAGAAAAATTAGATGGCTAACTGTGTAAGTCCCCAAGTTCAACATCCCTCATGCACTCAGGCTTCCTTCAAGTTAAATGTGTGGGCACTGCAATTTTCACAGATATTTTCTGTTAACTAACAGGTGTAAAAAATTGTATATGAATGTCTTTAAGAGGGAACTGCCTCTCCAATTCATCTTGAGTCCCCACCATTCACTTCCCATTATCTTATATACTTACTTCACAGCTTCCGTATTTGCTTACCTGCCTGCCACTGGCATTCCTGAGCTATGGTGATCAGGATAGCTCAGCAGACCTTCCCCATGGGTTCAGCTAACCTAGTGTTTGAGAGATTAAAATATAGGTTCCTAGGATAAACTTTGGGAGGATTTTCTTTTTTCTCTTCCCTTCTGTTCTCTTCTTTCCCTTTCTTCTTTTTAGCCAGCACCTCAGCCTGCCATACAGGTGATCAAGGAACCACACTTTTGAGAATCACTGATATTCTTCTTGTGTACCTCTGACTTGAGTCTACAGCCCTAAACTCCTGCCTGTGGAGAAATTAATGGACTTCAGTGGGAGATTGGGATTGACATATATACACTAATATGTATAAAATAGATAACTAATAAGAACCTACTGTATAAAAAATAAATTTTACAAAAAGCATATCACTTTCATCCAATAAGAAACACACCCAAGATTTGATGCCTGCCTGGCTTCACACTGTCTCTACAGAATGCTCATTCTGAATGATGCTTCCGTTTTGTCTGGTTTCAAAACAGTCTCAGGTCTTAGTGATAGAATCTTTATTTCAACGTTTTTAGATAGTGATTTTTATGTGACCCAGGTCAACAAGGATTAATGCTTAAACAAATCTCTTACATTTTTAACTTTCTTGAAATCCCACATAAGCCACACTTGCTATCAAAAACTTAAAAAAATAATAATGAAAATCTAAAATCTACATAGCAAATATTGACCTTGGATAAGCATGTCGGATTTTCCCCATTGAGCATATTGGGCACAGTTCAAGGTACACATCCATTCCAGAGTGCACTAGATAAAAATAAGAAATCCACATCCCTGTGAGGGACATGGACACATCTTTTACCCTCCGTTGCAGAATGGTTGTTTTCAAAAATTAAATATTCATAGTTTGTTTGCAATTCTTGCTCTTATAGGCTAACTTGCAAATCTTCAAGGCTGCATTTAGCTGAAAAAACTCCTGCAAGTGTCAGTGACTCATTCTCAATATAAGTAGTTTTCACAGCTACAATTTTAAGCAAAAGTTTGAGTGGTGTAGAGCATTAACCCCTTTCGTTACAATCGTGCCTTCATTTAAATTTAATTTTCAAGAAAGCTAATGAGCTGACATGCAACTTCCAACAACAACGATAAAAAGCCCAAGTTCCTTGAATAGAATTTATTTCAAGGTTGTTTATATACTTTCCCACTTAAAATTATGTAAGCTATAAACTTGGTATATCTACTTAGTCAAAACATGTGATTGTTGAAGTACTACTTTTTTTTTTTTTTTTTTTTTTTTAACGGTACGCGGGCCTCTCACCGTTGTGGCCTTTCCCGTTGCGGAGCACAGGCTCCGGACGCGCAGGCTCAGCGGCCATGGCTCACGGGCCCAGCTGCTCCGCAGCATGTGGGATCTTCCCGGACCGGGGCACAAACCCGTGTCCCCTGCATTGGCAGGCGGACTCTCAACCACTGCGCCACTAGGGAAGCCCCTACATATTTTAACTTATCTGCTATATCAATTGTCTAATTTTAAAATGCTAGCAACAATTTCTCACTGAGTATTTGTGCTAGAACCTTATGAACACCAACAATGGCATTTTCATTAGAAAGTAATAATGTCTGAAAAGTAAAGAAATACTGTCACAAGTCCCGGTGGTGAGCTAGAGAACAAAGGATAGAGTAGGTTTTTTGCCAACACCATAATGAATTCAGTCTTAAACATACTGCTATTGAGATATCTCTGCACCATGCAGGAGAAGAGTTCTAATAAGCCATAGCAAATGAGATCTGGCACTCAGAAACAAGTTTGGACTGGATACCTTTATTTGCGGATTGGGCTGGGGATAATTACTATGTACAGCCTGTTCACACCTACACCAACACCTCCCACAGCTCCTGACCCTGTTGATGAAAGTCTGAAGGAGGATGTGCCCCAGGGTGACAAATTTATGAACACATCTCTTACCTAATTTTCATGGCCTAGTTCAGAAGAATATTTTTATCAAATTCTCTCTGTGTATGGAACTTGAATTAGATAATGAGAAATCCAAAATGTGTTTGCCCATTAGAAAGTTCATGTGGAGATGTCATGAGATAGAGTTAAGGCTCACAGGGCCATGGGTGGTAAGCCAAAGCAACGTGGGAGCCAAAGTCACAGGGAGAAGAAGCTGATTAAGTAGAGAAAGCCATTGGGTGGCAGGACAGAAACAAGGGTAAATGTGGCTGAGCTGTGTCCACAGAGAAATTAGTGTGAAAATAATGAACTCAACAACATAGTTTCCATGAGTCACTTTGGCTCCAGAACCATAGTCCAGTTTCATGACTATTGGCCCAGCTCTATAATGGTTCATATCTTAGACTTTCATAAGGTACATCTTTCTAATCATTTCAAATTCATTTTTACTATAAACACTTCTTATTCCAATAAATATGAGGGGTCTCTGTTAAGAGCAACCAAATGTACTTGGCTAAAAAATGGTCGTCAGCATTTGGAACTCAAGAAAGCTAGATTTAATATTGATTTCCTACGTTTTTACTTGTGAGTTTGAGCAAATTTGTAGTCTCTTTGAGTCTCAGTTTTATCACCTGTAAAGTCATGTTATTTTGAGAATTATTGATGTAATATGTGTAAAGTACTCATTACAGTAATTGGCATAAGCCAGGTCCTCAATGGATGTTCGCTTCTTCCTTCATGTCTTCTCTAAGTGAGAAGAGAAAAAGGTAAGGACAAGCTCCACATCAGCTGTCATCAAGAAAATGAAAATTAAAACAGCAGTAAGATGCCACATCACACCTTTTAGCATGGCCAAAATCTGTAACGCCAACAACATCAAATATTGATGAGAAGGTGGAGCGAAAGGAACGCTCATTCATTGCTAGTGGAACTGCGAAATGGTACAGACACTTTAGAAGACAACTTGAGTTTCTTACAAAACTAAACATATTCTCACCATACAATCCAGCAGTTGTGCTCCTTGGTATTTACCCAAAGGAGCTGAAAATTTATGTCCACACAGAAACCTGCACACTAATGTTTATAGCAGCTTTATTCATAATTGCCAAAACTTGGAAGAAACTGAGATGTCCTTGGGTAAGTCAACAGACAAATAACTTGTGGTCCATCCATCCAGACAATGGAATATTATTCAGTGCTAAAAACAAATGAGCCATCAAGCCATTAAAAGACACGAAGGAACCTTTAATGCATATTACTAAGTGAAAGAAGCAAGCTGAAAAAGCAACATATTCTATGATTCCAACCATATGACATTCTAGCAAAGGCAAAACTACGGAGATGGAAAAAGATCAGTGGTTGCTAGGGGTTGGGGTGTGGAGGGATGAATGGGCGGAGCACAGAGGACTTCTAAGGCAGTGAACAGAATCGATATGTTACTGTAATGGTGGATACATGTCATTATATATTTTTCTATACCCATAGGATATATAACACCAAAAGTTAACAGTAATGCAAGCCGTGGAGTTTGGGTGATTTTGATTTGTCATTGTAGGTTCATCAATTGTAACAGATGTACAACTCTGGTGGGGAATGTTGATATGGGGAGGCTATGCATGTGTTGGGGCAGGGAGTATATGGGAAATCTCTGTACCTTCCCCTTACATTTGCTGTAAACCTAAAACTTCTCTAAAGAAACAGTCTTTTTTTTTTTTAAGGTAAGGATAAAGCTCCAAGGATTATATCTGTAATGCCCTATATTTTAGCTTCAAGTGTTTCTGTAATAAGGGCATAAAAACTCCATTGGCTATGATTTAGTAATTCACTCAACAAACACTGTTTAACACTTACTATGTACAAGGCACTTTGAGGATGAAGAATGACATATATACTCCACCAAACGTAAAATAGATAGCTAGTGGAAAGCAGCTTCATTGCACGGCGAGATCAGCTCTGTGCTTTGTGACCACCTAGAGGGGTGGGATAGGGAGGGTGGGAGGGAGACACAAGAGGAAGGGGCTATGGGGATATATGTATACATATAGCTGATTCACTTCATTATACAGCAGAAACTAACACAACATTGTAAAGCAAGTGTACTCCAATAAAGATGTTAAAAAAAAAATGAAAAAGACATAGTCATTGCCTTCAAGGAACTCTACTGTCTAATAGGGCAGATAAAAATGATAAAAGTGATGGGTGTTATACGAGAGTTAGGCAAAGTGCTATGGAAATGAAGAAGAGAATGAGTTTATTTCCAACGGACAGAACAAGAGAGGTCTTCATAGATTAGACATCATTTGACTTGAGCATTGGAGGATTACTAGGATTTGGAACTGTCCGGGAAGGGTGAGAAACAGTTAAGGTGGGAGAAAAAGCGCGAAGAAATCCTTAGAGACTGAGACGCCTAGGGCACGTACTTGGACGACAGGTAGACTACTGGCTAGTGCTTCAAATGTGTGAGAGTTCTGGGTCATTATGGCATGAGAACAACAAAAGGAAGAATTTTTCATGATGTCTTCTTGGAAGTAGTTTTTGTTTTTTTGGTTTTTAATTTTTTTTTTTTTCACAGTTAGGAGCCACGCATGAGTTTTACATATTTCCCACAGGATGACAAGGAAACAGTTCCCTAAATTGTTCATCAGTGGTGGGTATGAGTACATGTTCGTTCTTCTTGTAGACTAACTATAAAATTAGGCATCAAATTATTAGTTAGATTGATGAATGGCCACTTGTAGCCACACAGTCATAAACAGATTCAATGATTTGCCCCTGGCCACTTAGGACTACTTGAGATCATTACACAGTTTATATACTGACAATGCGAGGGCCTTCTGTAAGGCCAAACAAGCAGTCAAATCAGTTATTGCCAATGACCACTAGCTATCTCCTACTGTAAATTTTATTGCTTGTCCTCTGAGCAAATACATTATTTGGGAGTATAAATTAATTTAGATTGAGAGAGTTTTTAAAATACACTCAGCTATACTCTGCTACGTATTGTAGAAAGAAATTGAACAAATTTCCCTCAAACTTAGGAGTTCAGAAATACAAAATAGATAATATCTATAACTATATTAATATTCAAAGTTGTAAAAATGCCCTAATATCAAGAAGTAACATGTGAATAATTCTTACTAATGAAGTTTCCCTATGAAGTCCCTGTAGTTTTTTGCCACAGGGAAGGGATAGCCCAGAGGTGTTTTGTGGCAGTCGAGCTTTACTCCTGATTTGTTAGTACTGCTATCCACCAGAGCATCTTTTCTGATGAGAGATGATGGTGGTGGTGGTGGTGGTGATGATGATAAGCAAACTGGAAAACACGAATTTGACAATTACCTCAAAACTGAGTGGAGCTTCCCAATCTCCCAATTTATCCCTCCCCTCCCCCTCTTCCCCCTGGTAACCATAAGTTTGTTTTTTACATCTGTGACTCTATTTCTGTTTTGTTAATACGTTCATTAGTACCATTATTTTAGATTCCACATATAAACGATATCATATGATATTTCTCTGACTTACTTCACTCAGTATAACAATCTCTGGGTCCATCCATGTTGCTGCAAATGGCATTATTTTGTTCTTTTTTATGGCTGAGTACTATTCCATATACACACTACTCTATATAAAATATATAACTAATAAGGACCTACTGTATAGGACAGGGAACTCTACTCAATACTCTGTAATGACCTATATGGGAAAAGAGTCTAAAAAAAGTGGATATATGTATATGTATAACTGAAATCACTTTGCTGTACACCTGAAACTAACATGACATTGTAAATCAACTACACTCCAATAAAAAATTAATTTAAAAAACTGAGTAGAGCTTAGGTTAATATGTTTTGAGGCATATGGAAGCCTTTTTGAATTAAGGTGCTTCTGGGGACTCATTAGCTGAGGTTCATTGGTTGGGTAAGAGCCCAAACAGAGTGCTCTGCGTTGTGTTGTGCTTCAAATTACTCTTCACATCCTATCCCCTCACCCTGCTTAAACCAGCGCTGACTTTCATATTTCTTTTTAACATTTTATGTGTAAAATATAGCCTACACACAGAAAACTGTAGAAGGATATACCAGTTTAATAACTATAAAGATACAACCTGTGTAACTACTGATTAAGAAATAGAACGTTATCGGCACCCTAAAATTTCCGGCTGTGCCCCTCCCTTACCATAACTCTGCCCTCCCCTCTTTAGGTAACCGCTTATCTTCTGTGCTAGTACTTCCTCCCTCTCCTTTATAGCTTGACCGTTTACATGTGTATCGCTAGACAACATTTCTGAGTTTGGAACGGTTTGAACTTTATAGAAATGGCATCACACTCGAAGTCTTCCCATGTGTTTGGATTCTTTCACTCAACGTTATGTTTTCAAATGCTTTTATTTTATTGTAAGTAGATGTAGTTCAGTTTTTCTATCGTGTTCAAGTACCAAAGTAAATTATCTATCCTATCAGAGTTGGACGTTTGTGTTATTTCCAGTTTTTTGGCTATTAGCAACAAACGCTGCTATGAAGACTGTTGTCTAGAGGCTCTGGTACACACATGCTTACATTTGTCTGAAGGATATACCAGGGTGTGGGACTGCTGAGTCACAGAGTGTATATGTTATATTCAACTCCACTAGACAATGCTGAACTGTACTCCAAAGCGATTGCACCAACTGACAAGCGGTGAATGAGAATTCTGGTTGCTCAGTAGCCTCACCAACACTTGGTATTCTCAGACTTTTTCACTGTTGCAAGTCTGGTGGGTGTGTAGTGGCATTTCATTAGGGCTTTAACATGTATTTTTCTGGTTAGGAATGAGGTTGATAACCTTTTCATATTTTATTTTCATATATTTATTACTTGAATTTATTTATAATGTGCCCATTTAAATCCTTTCTATTTTTTTTTCTACTTGTCTCTCTTTTTTTCTACTTGTCTCTCTCTTTTCATATTGGTTTGGAGCTGTTCCTTATGTATTCTGGACACTAATCCTTTGCCAGGCATATGTGTTGCATGTAGTTTCTTCCACTGATTACTTACTTTTTTACACTTTTAATGATGCCGTTTGGTGTACAGAAACTTTTCATTTTGTTGTAGTCAAATTTATTAATTTTTACCTTTGTGGTTAGTGTTTTTAATATCTTATTTAAGGAATTCTTTCCCAGCTCTAAAATAATGAAGATACTCTCTTATACTGTAGTAGACTATAAAAGCTTTATAGTTTTGACTTTCTAGTTTGTCTTATCCTATGGAAGTTCATTTTTTGTGTATTTTATGAGTCTTACTTCAGTTTTTTATCATCAATATTCAACTACCTTAGCATCATTTATTGAAGTTTCTCTGTATCAAACAATGTTACTACTCCATCCAGATCACTTTGTATTAAAAAATTTTCTTGAACAGGTAATGCTTTTACTACCAATTGGTGATACTTGCAGCTCTTTTATAGAGAACTATCCTTGGACTGTTGGAGACCATCTTGCCTATACACTTGGAAAGCCTTGGAAATGCCTAGGAATTTACTTGGCCCCAAGGTGGCTCTTGACCCGTGACTGAGGATGTCAGAGTATACAAGCCCAGCTCCCTTGCCTTTTGGGGGACAATGCTGAGGCATGACTTACACTCCAGTGTTCCCCTTTGGGGTCATGCACATTCCTTTATACACAAATCATTGTCTCAGTGAATGGGAAACTTGACCCAAGACATCATCCTTTTTTTCACTGATTTGCCGAGACACTCATGTCCGATATCAAGTGCCCACACATGCATTAGTCTATTTGGAGGTTCTCCATTCTGCATCCATATGTCAGTTTATGTACCCCTGAGACAAAAATTATACTATGTTAATTACAATAGATTTGTGAGAATTCTTCATATCTGGGAGAACACATTTTCACACTTTTTTCTTTTAAAGTGTTTTGGTTAGTCTTAGTGCATACAAACTTTAAAATCATCTTACAAGTTAAAAAAAAAACTATTTTCATTTTTATCTATAAATCAATTTTGGGGAAATTGACATCTATACAATATTGAGTTCTAATTCTTAAACATGGCACATTTCCCCATTTATTTAAGTTTTCTTTCATGACTTTCAAAACAATTTTATAACTTTCTCCATGGATGTCTTATTACCTTTTGTTGGATTTGTTCACAGCTCCTGCATATTTTTGACGTTATTGTAAAAGTATCTCGTGTTTCATTCATTCGTTGTTTCTTGCTTATATATATAAATAAATTGGGTTTTTATCAATTCCAAATATGTATCTACAGACTTGAGGGAGATTTTCTCCATACACAGTCATGTCATTTTTAAAATTCACTTTTCAGTAAGCCTTGTCCCATGAGGCTATCAAAACTGCAGCTCACTTCCACAGCCCTTTCCTTCAAATTGATAAATTCCCCACTGGCTGAATCAGCTTTGAATACTGGGTTGATCTCTTTGGGTTCTCATTTTCTGCAGATTTTGGCCTTATAATTCATTACTTTCTTTGTAGCTCCTTGATTTTTTTTAAACTTAAAAATGTGTATTTTGGGCTTCCCTGGTGGCACAGTGGTTGGGAGTCTGCCTGCCGATGCAGCAGACACGGGTTCGTGCCCCAGTCCGGGAAGATCCCACATGCCGCGGAGCGGCTGGACCCGTGAGCCATGGCCGCTGAGCCTGCGCGTCCGGAGCCTGTGCTCCGCAACGGGAGAGGCCCGCGTACGGCAAAAAAAAAAAAGATTTGAGGAGGAGATGGGCCTATGAAAGTTTCCTATCCCAACATGAAGCAACAAAGTCCATGGGGTACTGAGGCCTGGAGTTATGTTTTATGATTTGCCTGATTCAGTATATCTTTACAGTTAAGTTGAATAATCAGAAAAACAGTGAATTCTAGTTGATGCACTTTTTGGTCCTTTGCTTCCCTTTTATTTACTGTGAAGCTTTAGTCTTTGCTGGGAAAGATGAAGCTAGATAAGAATGAGTTTATGACACATTTATTGAGGTCATGAGGTTTATATCATGCTGGGCCTGGAGTGCGGATGGACCAGGGAGATTGTCACTGTATTCTTTTCTCCAGGTGATTTGATAGCATCAGAATCACCGGAAGTATCTCCTGTAGGGCCATCAGTTCTTGATGTTGCAATTACTTTTGGAAGACTTGCCAGAGCACACTTAAAGGACTTAGTGATTTTTGATCACCTTTTAAAGTAGAATGATTTGGTAATTTCCCCATCTCCCTTCTTAATTAACATCATCTTTTAACCCCCAAAAAGGGACTTGTGATGAGCTAGGAGGGTATCATATACATTTTTAAAAAGAGTCAGGTAATCAAGTGGGGAAAATGTTATGCTTCCAGGAAACACTGTGAACCAATATGGGTATTTTTGTTCCCGTAATGGAATTCCTGTAGTTACATACTGCAGCGATTTAGGCTGGGTTTGGCCCAGAGGAGCTTCGCAGCAATAAACTTTCATCTTGAGGAGGGTCTGCTCCCCGCTTACCAACTGCCATGATCCACTAAGTGTGGTGAGGGTTAGAGAAAAACACCAGAGGCAGTATGTTCAGACAACACAGGGCCAAGGGAAGCTGCCGCTTCACTTTCACTTTGTGGTGGAATTGGTGGGGAACTTCTAAAAGCTGGATGAATACTAAAAAGGAGGGATGCGGGTGAACTGGGGTTGGGGGGTGCTGAGAGCCCTTGGTGGACGGAGGTATGAGTGAAAGCTACAAGACAGGGGGGACAGCAGGTCAAAGGAAACGGGAAAAGGTTGCTCTGCAAGTCGCAGGTGGCTTGGAGGACCAACGGCACTTTTAAAAAATATGCAGGCTGATGATTAACACTTACCACATTTTACTGAAATTTTTACAGAGCTGTCCAAATGTCTCAACACCTGCTTTACATGAGGCAAAATCCTCTTGTAAACAGCAGTGAGTCATTACCCACGGCCTGTGCGAAAGGTGCTCTTGGGTATATGCACGTTTTCTCCAGGTTCCCTTTGATGGACGGTGACTAAAAATATAGCATAACCTTCTTTGCCCTAGAAATGTCTGCTGAAAAAGGGAAAACTCTTGGGGAAGAAAAAAAACAGGACACGTATTATATACCTTAGCACATAAATAAATCCAACCCTTATGTATTTATGTAGGTGGAAAACATGATAATTACATTTCCAAATGGTTTTTGAAACCCCTGCAAATGTATACTTAAAAAGTCATAGCAATGAACGGAGACTGGATGGCTCATTAGTCGTGAGATAAAGAGCCATTCCCTTTGGATCGCCTATTCCAAGAAGGATGAGGCCAGAAGCAATTTGATTGAATAGCAAAAAGGCATCCTTTGTGAATAGGTGGGATTACAAAACCCACATTGCAGCTTTTAGGATCATTATTCATTTATTCCTTCTTTCAGTCCGTATTTATTGAATGTCTGTTATATGACAGGTATGTTTCTATGATAAGAGCTAGAAATGCTAAGAGGAATAAAGCATCATTTGTCCTCAAACAGCCCATCATATAGGGGAAGAAAGACAGGTGAACCTAAATTATCACATAATGTCATGGAGGTGATAATGGAGAACTTGTAGATAGCTATGGAAGTACAGAGGAGAGAGAGAATTTAAACTGGGATAATAATAATGCTTTATATTTTAATAGCTCTAAATGACTTGGTGAAAAAACCCAGCTTGGTTGGAAGCATGCTAGATGGCCTAACTCTTTCATTAAAATGACAGCTTAAAAGAATATCTACTAGGTTTAAAAATAGTGGCACTGTTGTATTAAGGAGTCGTTTTGCAATCCTTTATGAATTTTAATAATTTTGTCCATTTTCATGGCTTCTTATTATGCCCTTTATATTTCTTATTTATTTTAGCCAACTCCTCTTAAAAGTAAGCTTCATGAAGACAGGCACTACATCTTTTTTGTTCATGATTTTATCTTTAATATTTATTACAGTATCTACGAAGGAGGTTTTCAACGTATATTAGTGAGGAAATGAATGAATTATTTCAGTATGCACAATTTACAAATTTCAAACCCTGGGACTACCTTCGTGTGCAGCGGTAGGAGTTCATGTCCTCTGCACAGCTGTCCTTGACAAGCTTTCTTCACTTCCATCTGAGATATTTGTGATGCAGCTCTTTTAGAATCTTTGTAGGATACCCCAGAAATTCAGTTCTAAGCCCCAAACAACCCGTTTTCAGGACATTAAAACATCTGATGTTTCCGTTCTTCCCCTGAATATGACATGACCCTGCACTACATTGCCTTTTAAAGAGACCTCTAAAATGGTAAGTTTATGGTAATATCAGTTGTCACCAGGGAAGGGAACTCGCTGATTGGAGGACAATAGTTTGAATCTGTACCATGTAATTCTATCCTGTTAAAAAATAATGAATTTTAAAAAACATGCTTATGTAAGGCACTGTGAAATTCTGCTAAATTTGTCTTTTGGGAAATTCCATCAAATACCCTCTATATGCATTCAATATTAAACTTGATTGACATCATTTTAAGCTAATGTATCTTTCTTAATCGTACTTTTTTTTGTTCAAAATAAAATAATATAATCCTTATTCTAGAGGTTTTGAAGGGATGTGAACATAATATGATTCCCTCCTTTCTGAGTGATAATTTGAGGGAAAGATTCATCTTACATTTGTCATGTTAATATATAAATTACATCTTTACCAATCTATGGCCAATGCAGAGTAATCATTAATCATAACTCATGCAAATACCCTGATTTGGTCATTGGAAGGGTTGAACCATAAAATGCATCTACAGCTGTAATAATGAAAATGGTAAGATAATTTGGCCACCTGATTGATTTTCAATCAATTCTCTGGTTTCTTAGGACAAAGTGATGAACCTCCCAAAGAAGCATGGTTTCAAATATGACTTTTTATTTCTTTGATTGTATACCAGAGCTCAGATATGCAAAATCAACAAGGAACAGAGACATCCTAAAGGCGATGAAAGCTTTTTAAAGCCATTTTTCCTTCCTAAAAATACTTTAGGATCCAGCTAATGAATTAAGTGACGTATTGTGACTTTAAATTTTAAGATATCCAGTTCACTAAGAAATAACAGGGTATACAGCGATGACTCTCATCCCGGCTCAATAAAAAATTCTCCTCGTGACTAGGTGCTCTCTGCAATTTCATTGGCTTTTCCCCCTGTAATTCTTATAGGAAATGTCTTTGGTAGTAGTGATGTGCCAACTTCTTAACCAAATTTTGCTCTTAGTGCTGGGCAAAGTATGTGATGCCCTTTTTTGGTTTGAAAGTGAACGACATTCAGACACAGTGGCCTATTGACAGAGGAAGCCTTAGCTACAGAAGAATTGCTGCGTCCAATTACTGACTCAAATAAAGAAAAATAGAGGGCAAATGAAAAGTTACCCTAAAATGTGATTCAAACAAAGAATAATAAACAGTGCCATTATCCTCCTTTTAAAGAAATACACAAATGTGTTCAATATGCCTCTATTAGTGCAATATAGTCTCAGATTTCAAATATACTTTCTAGTTTTATGGGGCAAATGCCAAGCTCTCAATGAATTTATCCCTAAGAATCATATTTTTGTGTGTTTTTACTCCAGTGTGTCCTCAGAAAACATCAACAGATTTCAAACCCCGCTAATCCCGTGGAAAATTGCTCAGGGCAAAGCCATCACTGAAGCTCTCAAGGAGGCAAAGCTCAATAGCTCTATGCCAAAGCCCCCTCCTCTATGTTTATCTTAGAGTAGCAGCTGTCCCAACAGGCACGCCATTCTACATGTGGGAAGGAAGCAGCAATCGTAGTTTCAATATTCCCAAACTACTGCTACACCCTCATCCATAGGATGCCATACACTGATTTTTTTAAGGTGCAACTTAGATCTGATGCAGCAGAGTACTTGAAATGGTATGTATTGGTAATGCCAGTTTACAAGGATGGTTTTCTATCCAAGTATGTGGAATTGGGAGTGAGAGGGTTGAGTTTGGAGAACTGGAAAAATAAGTAAGCCTGGAGGGACTGCAGTGTGACAGAGCCAGGAACATAAGATGAGCCTTGGAAATCCTGTTAAGGATTTTGAACTTTATCTAAGGGCAATGGGGAGCCTAAGTAACAGATTGGGTTTTAGGATTTCCCAGGATTCAGTGAGGAGAGTAGATTAGAGTTACTCAAAACACTTGCAGGCATTGAATTGACTTGGTTAATGTTGGCAAGTCCTCAGCCCTTACTGCCCGTTAAGTTTGCATTCCACATAAGCTGATCATATAGATCAGTTGAGTGAAAAATAAAAAGCTATCCTCAGCATCTCTTTCACATCACAGAAGCTCTAGAGATGCCAACATTAGACAAAAAGTCTGTTAACACTTTCATTTAATTTATTATTTTTGTAGTTAATAAACCATATAATAAACTGTGTTGCAAACTGAGTACAGAAAGTAAAGAGTTCCCTGATTTAAAGGAAAAAAAAATCCATTTGGGTTGGATTTAAATCTCAAGAGACTAGAGTTCTATAAAATGCAATTTGTTGCAGCGTATTTCACAGAGTGTGTTTAATATAACTTATTGACATCATACATTTTATGTGGCCTTTAATGCAGCAATTCTCTACTATAAAAATTGCCTCAAGTTCAGAATAGTTTGAAATCATTCATTCAGAGGAAAGAGTAGGGATGGGCTTGCTTGCTGAATAACCAACACCCCTCTATGAGAAAAATAAAAGAGCCAAAATTCTAGTCACACAGCACGTGAGATTTAAAATATACAGTAGTTTTATTTTTATTTATTAAAATTTTTTCCATCTTTAGTTTTTTTTCCAGCTTTATTGAGGTATAATTGACATATAAAATTATAATATATCTAAAGTGTACAACATGAAGGTTTGATATATGTACACATTGTGAAAGGATTCCTACCATTCAGTTACCACATCCTTCATCTCACCACATTTACCTTTTTTTTGGTGAGAACACTTAATTTCTACTCTCTTAGCAAATTCAGTTACATAATACAGTGTTATCAACTATAGTCACTGTTAACATTAGATCACACTTTATTCATCTTACAACTGAAAGTTTATACCCTTTAACCAGCCTCTCCCTATATTCCTCACCTCTCAGCCCTTGTCAACAACCATTCTATTCTGTTTCTATTGAATTTGACTTTTTCTTTTTATAGATTCCACATATAAATGATACCATGCAGTACTTGTCTTTCCCCAGCATATTTCAGTTAGCAAAATGCCTTCCAGTTTCATCCACGTTGTCGCAAATGGCAGAATTTCCTACTTTTTAAAGGCTGAATAATATTCCATTGTGTACACACAAACACACACACACACACACACACATGCGCACACACACAAGCACACACACACACAGCATCTTCTTTATCTGTTTCTCTGTTTCTCCGTCAGTGGACAATGTTTCCATACCTTGACTATTGTGAATAATACTGGAATGAACATGGGAGTACAGATGTTGCTTCAAGATAGTGAGTTCATTTCCTCTGGATATATAATCAGAAGTGGGGTTGCTGGATCATATGTTAGTTCTATTTTTAATTTCCTGAGGAATCTCCATACTGTTTTCCACAGTGGCTGTACTAGTTTACATTCCCACCAACAATGTACAGAGTTACCTTTTCTTCACATCCTCACCAGCATTTATTATTTCTTGTCTTTTTAATAATAGACATCTTAGCTGTATGTGGTAATATCTTATTGTGGTTTCCATTTGTATTTTCCTGATGTTAGTGATGTTGAACAGTTTTTCATGTATATATTGGCCATTTATATGTTTTCCTTGGAAAAATGTCTATTCAGACCCTTTGCCCATATTTTTTTTTTCTCTGGCTGCACTGCATGGCTTTTGAGATCTTAGCTCCCTGACCAGGGTTGGAATCCAGGTCACAGCAGTGGAAGCACCAAATTCTAACCACTGGAACACCAGGGAATTCTCTGCCCATTTTTAAATTGGTTTTTTTTTTTTTTTTTTTTGATATTGAGTTGTATGAGTTCCTTGTATACTTTGGGTATTAAACCCTTATAGAGTATGTGGTTTGCAAATATTTTCTCCCATTCCATAGGTTGCCTTTTCATTTTGTTGATGTTTTCTTTTGTTGTGCAGAAGATTTTTAGTTTGCTGTAGTCCCACTTGTTTACTTTTGCTTTTGTTTCCTTTGCTTTTGGTGTCAAATCCAAAAAAAATAATTGCCAAGACCAATGTAAAGGAGCTTACCCACTATGTTTTCTTCTAGGAGTTTTACATTTTCGGGTCTTACATTCAAGTCTTTAATCCATTTTGAGTTGATGTTTGTGTATAGTGTAAGATAGGGATCTAGTTTCATTTTGTTGCATGTGGCTATCCAGTTTTTCCAGTACCATTTATTGAAGAAAATATCCTTTCCCCATTGTATATTCTTGGCTCCTTTGTGGAAAATCAATTCACCATATATGCATGGATTTATTCCTGGGTTTTCTATTCTGTTCCATCAATTTTTATGTCTGTTTTTATACCAATGCCATACTGTTTTGATTACTATAACCTTGAAATATAATTTGAAATCAGGAACTGTAATATCTCGAGCTTTGCCCTTCTTTCTTAGGATTGCCTTTGCTATTTGGGGTCCTTTGTGATTCCATATGAATTTTAGGATTTTTTTTTCTATTTCTGTGAAAAATGCCATTAGAATTTTGATAGGGATTGCATTGAATCTGTAGATCACCTTGGATGTGGACACTTAAAAATATTAATTCTTCCACGCATATGAAATATACCACAGGCTTTTATATTCTTTGTTTTCTTGTTTGATTTCTAATTATAAACACATCATTCTGTATCTCTGTATAGTTAGTACAGGCAGGACTTCATCTTCCCTTTCCCACAAAATTCTCCCATATTTTGCAATTTACAACTGATTGGCTCTTTCCAATGTAAAGTATGAGAATCAACAGTAGAATCAAAAATAAGGTCCCAAACCAGTTGGGGAGATTTCTCTAGACTAATATTTTTAGAAATTAAGGTATAACTCATATACAGTTAAAACTCACACTTTCTAGTGTACAGTTCATACCACAATAAATATATTGAAAAATCACATCACCTCCAAAATTCCTTCATGTACTATTTAGTCAGATGCATCTTCAGCTCCAGTCTTTACCCATTCTCACCTCTTTTGGAACCATATATCTTTGAATGACATATAAATGAAATTATAGAATATTTAGCCTTTGGATTGGGCTTCATTCACTTAGCATAATGCATTTGAGATTCATCGATGTTGTATATATCAATAGTTCATCCATTTTTGTCACTGAGTAGTAATCCATTGTATGGATGTACCACAGTTATTTATCCATTACCCAGGTGAAGGATGTTTGTGTTGTTTACAGTTTTGGATGATTATGAATAGAGTCTATAAACATTTGTGTGGATATAGGTTTTCATTTCACTTGGGTAAATACTTAGGAATGGAATTGCTGGATTATCCTGTAAGTACACATTTAACCATCAAATTGTTTTGCAAAGTTGCTGTACCTTTCTGCATTCTCACCAACAATGTATGAGAGTTCCAATTTCTCCACATCCATATCAAACCTTGGTATTGTCAGGAATTTTTATTTTAGCCTTTTTCATGGGTATGTAACAATATCTCATGTAGTTTTAATTTTCATTTCACTAGTGACTAATGATGTTGATCATCTTTTCATGTTCTTGATTATCATTCATATGCCTTTGGCAATGTGTCAGTTCAAGTCTTTTGCTCATTTTTTTATTGAGCTGTTTGATTACTTGAGTTCTGAGAGTTATTTATATATTCTGGATACAAGTATTTTATCAGTTATGTGTTTTGAAAATATTTTATATAATTTTGTTGGTTTTCTTTTCATTCTCTTAAGAGCATGTTCTAAAGAGCAGAAGTTTATAATTTTGGTAAAGTCCAATTTATCAATTTTTTCTTTTAGTGATTATGTTTCTGGTGTCATCCCTAAGAAATCTTTGCATAATCCAAAGGGCATAAAATTTTTCACCAGTATCTTCTTCCAAAAGATTTAAAGTTTTAGGTTTTACATCGGCTCTATGACCCATTTAGAGATAATTGTCTCAGGTAGGGGTTGAAGTTCAAGGTATGAATTGCAGTGTATGGGTTGAGGTTCATTATTTTTTTGTACTTGAAGGTACAAATGTTACAGTGCCATTTGTTGAAAAGACTATCCACTCTCCATTGAATTAATCTTGTACCTCAAAAATTTAAAAGCAGTATAATTTAAAATAGCACCAAAACCATGGAATACTTAGGCATAAATCTACAAAACGTGCAAGATCCATATGCTAAAAAACTATAAAACACTGATTGAAAGAAAACAAAGAAGACTTAAATGAAAGCTATATTGATGGAATGAAATATTGAATATTGTTAAGATGTCAGTTCTTTCCAACTGCTCTATAGATTCACTACAGTCCCAATCAAAATCTCAGTAGAATATTTTTGAAATTGATAAGTTGATTCTAAAATTTATATGAAAATTCCAAGGATCTAGAATAGTCAAAACAATTTTGAAAACGAACGAAGTTGGAGGGCTCATACTACCTGCTTTCAAGGCTTACTGAAAATTGCATTAAGCATAACAGTATGATATTGGCAAATGGATATACACAGAGATCAATGGAACATAATAGAGAATATAGAAATAGATTCATAGGGATCATCAGTTAAGTTTTGGCAGACTCAAGGGAAATTCAAAAAAGAATGATATTTTCAACTAATGGTGCTGAAACAATATCTATATTTTTAAAACAACAAAAACAAAATTAAAACCATGGGGCAGTTGTGGATAAGAGACTTACAGTAACCCAAAAGGAAAAGACTCACTTCTTTTCTCTATAGATTTCCAGTTCTCTCATACTCCAAGTCACCTTTTCTTAGCCCCTCAATATGATTCAATAAAACAGAAGAACTCACCTTCCTATGAGAGTTCAGGCTTCCAGAGTTTTCTTCTATGTTTATATAACAAATACTTTGTATGTCTATTGGCATTTGTGAATTGTCTTCTCATTCATTTATTTTTTTCATTGGGAGTATTAGTCTGTCTCTATTTCATTTCTAAGAGCTCTTTATATATGTAGGATATTATACTTGTTTGACACAGCATTCAAGTATTTTTTCCAAGTTTCTCATTTGCTGTTTATTTTGGTTCACATGCTTTTTGGCATAGAGGAGTTCCATTTTTATGCAGAAAAGATATAAATCGTTTTCTTTTTGCCTGCATTCTTATTCTGAATTCTCTTGAAGAGCTTCAAAGTGTCCATGAACCTTTCAGAAATGCATCCTAAAATTAGATGTACATATAAGCATATAAAATGTACATATAAAGTAGGTTCAATTTCCCTTTTATGAATTCTTGTATACTTTGGTGTGTAGTTTTCTTTTCCAGTATAATATAAGCTGAGTGGTAAGAGACTCTTTCTCTATATAAACATTCCTAAGATGTTTTAAAGAGCACTGGCAGGGGCTTCCCTGGTGGCACAGTGGTTGAGAGTCCGCCTGCCGATGCAGGGGACACGGGTTCGTGCCCCGGTCGGGGAAGATCCCACATGCCGTGGAGCGGCTGGGCCCGTGAGCCATGCCCGCTGAGCCTGTGCGTCCAGAGCCTGTGCTCTGCAATGGGAGAGGCCACAATAGTAAGAGGCCCGCATACCGCAAAAAAAAACAAACTCTAAAAGAGCACTGGCGATTACAAAGAAGTTAACAACTTAAATTGCAGAATTATAGTGCAAGCAAATAATAAAAAAAGATTTAGAAGATACTATTTGCTTATCTACCTCTAACTCTCATGTCTAAGTATTTCAAAGCATTTAATTGGCCCCATAATAGTTTACTATTGTCTTCCTCAAATGGTACTTTTAAGGTGTTCCTGTGATGTGGAAGCTTCCATGCTAATTATGTTGAAGTCTAGAGCCTGAAATAGTAATCAGCTCAATCCACACATAGGCACATAAAATAAGGTGGACATTTCTGAGCCCACTTTTAAAAGGGAAAATGAATACCAAGCTGCTAAAACTCAGTTTCCATGGTGAATTTTTTCCATAATTATTATTTTTTAAAAGCCCAGGTCCATGATACCCCCCCTAGAACTGGTTGATGAATAGAAAAGAAATGGGGAATTGCTGATGTTGAAAAAGGTAAGAGGATTTGATAGTGACATATTGCACAGATGGGTAACTTGCCTATTGAGCCATCTAATGGTGAGTTGGCTTGGACATGCTACAGCAAATTTTTTTAGAAATCTAATATTTCAGTTATTGGAAAGAACCCAATGATCTAATCCTAACACAGTGTCATGTTTCATTGCTGAATAAGTCAATGCACAACATAGAATTAAGAGGCTTATTAATTATATGGTCATAAATTTCAGAGTTAAAAAGGCAAATTGGGTATTTTGGAGTAATTATTGGCTTTGGGAGATGAACAGCCAATTTAAGGTAATTAATCAAATGAAAAGCTCACCTAGGCTCCTTGGCAAAAAACTCACAGAGCCCTTGACAAGGATGACACTTGTGTTTGCCACTTTTCATCCATATTTTTGGCTAGGCTTTTTAAAAAGTCTTTAAAAACCAAAAAGAAATAATTATAATTCTTAATTTATATCAGCATATAGGAGGAAAACACCTGATATTTGTCAGGAACAGCTCTGAGTGGGACTTGCTTTGAGAAATCTTTCTGCTCTGCATTCAATATGTCCCCTCATCCTGACCAGATAATACCACTGTAAATACACACAGAGAAGGAAAGGCCAGAGGGAAAATTCTTTTCTAATTAGAGAGAATGATTCTTTAAGTTTACAGATCACAGATAATTTTTCAATAGCTCAAGATGTCATAGCTCTGGAGGAATATATACATTTAACTGAATGGAGGTGAGTGTAGTATCACTTACTTTAGACATTTAATTGATTCTGTAGCAATTTGATCAAAGCTTATTCTTAATACAAGAACAATGTTTTATAAAGTCAGCACCTGGATAACAACTCTGTAGCCAGCTGAACGAATCTTTACAGAAATGATTCTTGAATAAAGAGATTGTCAACAAAGAAATTATTTCCAGTTTCAGATCACAGGAAAAATATGTGTCAAGACATCAGTGACACAATAGCAAGTTAACAAGTGTTCGTGCACTATTTTAATGGGAAATATGATTAAGGATGAATCCTAAAAAATAGTTTCAGTACAGACAGACTCAAAAGCCAAACCGGTTTATGCCTAATCTGGGAAAGCATCCATAAGACATGTATCTGCACTGTAGAGCACCAGCCACTTCCTATCCCACAAGCGGCAGGACTTCATTTGCAGCAAATGCTTTATTTTTAGTTTTTTCAAAGGAATGAAGTTAAGGTCGAAATCAGTTATCTCAAGTCAACTATCTGCTTTCCAAGAAGGTCACATAATCATTATGCTTCTGTGTTTCCAGAGCAGACTGGACCCAAGGTGTCTGCCACTTGGCATTGAAATGAAGGGTCCCAGGGCGATTTTCCTGAGGTGCGTGTGTGCTCCAGCGCATGGGGCCCTGTCTCTGGAACCCAGCTCAACGTGTGAACAAAGAGAAAAATTAACTTGTCCTTTGTCCTCATGAGAGGAAACCTTGTGTCAGAAAATATCAGCCATATTTCCAAGCCGAAACTGACTAAACCTAAAGCTTTAATTGACCGAGGGTGTCCTACATTCTGGAATGTCTGAAGCTCCAGCGTCTCACTGCCCCTGTAGCTTCACAGGGGATGTGGGGAAGCCACACATGTCTAAGAGGATACATCCTAAAGGATACATCACCAAAAATATCATAAGGACCTCAGTAGAAGAGTGTGTCACCTGTAACACAGTCTATATGCCTGGGTCCCCCAAGGATTATGTCATAGAAATGTTCTGGTGAACCTCAAAGGTTAGAGAAGCAATGCAGTGATTTATCCTAACCAGAGATATTTCCATATTCTCATGGAAAATTTGAATTAGATGACCATGGGGGGCAGTTAAAGTCATTCAGAGTATTTTTTTATTGTATTTATTCTGAATACAACATTACAGAAATCAATATGCATTTTCTGTTGTATCAACCATTTTTGGGATATGAGGGCAGCACTGTTTGGACTAAGCTGCAGGCAGGGTGTGAGGTATGGAAATGTAATTTAGAATCAAAGCAGGTTAGAGCTGGGAGAAACCTTAGGAACGCTCGGGGCCAGTCATTTCCAAACCTCCAGGTGCTTAAGAATCATTTAGGGAACTTGGTGACAATGCAGAGACGCCAGTTCTGGGAGTCTGCTTTGGTCCTAAAGCAGTATTAACACTCAAAACACTACTTAGTCCAACTACTGTGGTGCACAATACAGGAAGTTGGGAACCAGAGAGGGTACGTGCCATGCTCAAGGACACACAGGAAAGTATTATCAGACATACTTCCCTCTTCTGGACAGAACACTTGAAGACTATCTGACATCCTAAGATGGTAGGAAACCAGCCACTCACTACTGTCCCTGACTGAATAGTCTGCTTGATACCAAAACGGCAATAGCTTTTGTGAGCAAAGCAAATTAGCTTCTGCCATTAGTCATGTGGGAAAAATGTGTGGGTAGCATTTTACTGCCCTTTCTGTCATAGGGACCCACTCATATATATATATATATATATATATATATATATATACACAGCATTCCCAGGGAATCAGGAATGTTGGATTCTAGAGCCCGCTTCTCAATAAGATTTTCTTAGGCAAGTCGCCCTTCTCACTTTCACTTCGTGCATTGATCAAGATGAAGCTGAGAGACCTCAGATTATGTTTTACCACAGGCAGAAATATCCAGCTTCCTTCTTCCGTTTTAGTCACTTAATTGTTGTGTGAATGATAGTAATTATACTAATAGTTAATAGTGAGTACTAAGTGCCAGACAGTATCCTAAGCATTTTTCACAATTTCTTGCACTTAATTCTTACAATAGCTCACTGTTACTATATCCATTTTTCAGATGCAGAAACTGAGGTAAAAAGAAGTTGATTAACTTTCCTAAGGCTACGTAATTAGTGCATTGTAGAGCTGGGAAGAAATCAGATAGAGAGGGAAAATAAGAAAAGCAAGATATTATGATGACGTAATATATTTAAATATTAGTCTTTTGTCAGCATTTTACTTTGCCCTTTGCCTTTCCCCTACATAAAACAGGGGGAATGTATGCTTATTGCCTCAGAAATGGACGTGACAGACAAAGGAGTCTTTTTCTGGCTTTTATCTTTCAATCACTAAGACCTTTAGAGGAACTGAAATGAGTCACTACATAGATGATTTGGGAGAAAAAAATAAAGAGTGAAGCTTACACACACACACACACACACACACACACACACACACACACACACACACACACACACACACAACACACACACACCCTTGTATACCTACACAGGTGTCTGAGCTTGCAAGGGAGAAAAATGGAAAAGAAGCAATGAAAGTATAGATATTGAAGTGTAGAGAGTGTATCTTGCTACCAAGACCTGAAAAGGTGGTAAAACTCTGCAAAGAGGTTCATGGAATCCAGAAGGAGAGGAGCTTGAGCTCATTTCCTGGGGGAGACCAGAGATGGACAGCCAGAACCCAGAGAAGAAATGGCCAGCACCCTAATGTCCAGGTAGAGTTTCCATGTTCCACCATGACACAGAAGCATCAGAATGTTTACCATCTTCCCAGGAGCAGCATCAAATGCACAGAGAGATATGTCCTAAGAGAACACATCTGCCATGGACAAATGGCAGAAGACCAGATGGAGTAAATCTGCCTGGACAGATGAAACTGAGAATTGTGTGGACCCTTTGTAACACTTAAGCATTCTTACTTGGCTGTAACTTGGGAAAAATCAGGTAAAACCCTGTACTGGTTGAAATTGGGATTCTGTCACCCTGGCAGAATTTGGGTTCAAAACAGAAAATAATGTAATTTTATTTTATGCATACTTGAGTTTGTGAAATTATTTTTGTACCTAGTAATGTAGCAATAATTCCAACTTTTGAGAAGCAGCAACCGACTTTGAGATGTGGTGTGGTTTTGTTTTTTTTTGCATTTGTATACTTCTATCGTTTTGGTGAAGGGAAAATCTCTGTCATATATGCATAGAGAGAATTTTCAGAAATCTATTAATTCCTAACAGTAACATTAACCATTAAATAATAACAGTTGCATCCGTAAGAATTAAAAGTAGTTGGAAAACCTCCATATGAGCTCAAACAATAAGATGATGCTTCTGTTTCTAGTCATGGGTACTTAGACTTGAGTGACCTTAGCTTTTGAATTAGAAGGGGCTATTATAAGGAGATGGGAGGTGTACCTTGCCAACACCTTGATACTGGACTTTTAGCTTCCAGAACCAAGAGACAATAACTTTCCATTGTTTAAGCTACCTAGTCCTTGTTACAGCAGCCTTGGAAAAATTATACAGAAATGTAATCAACAAGAAAAATTTTTTTAAAAAGTTGATTGACCTGTCAGGAAGCTAGGGCTATCACACAGTGCATAACCTTTTCAATGCCACAGGGCTTACCTCTTTAATGCTTAGTACAAACAAAAAGACCTTCCTAGCCAGCCATATTCAAAGTTACTAGAACCTCTGGCCTCTTGTGTAGTAAGGACTCCAATACCCAAGGCTGATAAAAAATTTTTTAAAAAAGACTCAACTTGGAAAGATGTTGCTCTTTTCTTTAATCCTCAAGGTAAGATGATCCGATTTTTTATTCCTTATTTACTTCTAAAGAATCAACAAAAACCCACTGCTACAATTTTATGTATTCATGGTATCAATACAGATATTTACATAACACAAAGTTCAAAGCTCTGTAGAAGTCTTTTATATCCTTTAAAAATCCCCCTTTCTATTTTAGAATAACAAACTAGACTCTTTTAAATCCAAGAAAAAATTATGTGAACATTATACTTTATATTAAACCAATTAAACTTAACAAATAGTAGAGTTACTATCTAGTAATTTGAAGATGATCACCAAACTGAAACTACCTATTTAAGATTATATAATATCTGGCTACAATTTTAAAAGAATTTCCTAGTACTTTAACAACCCCTAAAAAATTACACTAATATCCTCCAGATAATATTCAAATACTTGTTTTCTAGAAACTGACTGGAGTTACATTCTATCCCATAGCCGAACCCTTTAGTGAAGAAATATCTTCTGGTTTACATTGTTTTCTTCTGATTGTCTACAAAAATTTGTGCTTCTCACTAATAAAGTAAAATTTCAAAGCACTCATTTTTTAGGGGAAAATGGATATATAGAAATTATTGGAAAAAGTCCAGATTGTACAAAAAAAGAAAGAGATGCCAGAATGAATTCTTTGCATTTGTACAGTATCTTGCACAGAGTAGGCATGGTCTATTTTAAAAGTTTATATAAAAGAAGAGTATTTTATTTCAAACTAAATTAGTTGGATGAGAACAGAAGGCTTTCTTCTTTGAGACTACCTCACATTTGGTTAGTATTTGACACATCCTTCCAAATGCACTATATCATTTGGTTTTGCAACAGACCTTATTAGAGTTGGCCAAATCTACAGAAAAAAGAAATGAGCTCAGAGAGATTATACAGTTGGTAAGCTCACCTAGCTAGGAAGTAGCAAAGTTAGACTTCAGCTCAGGTTTCTAATTCCACATCCTGTGCCCTTCACTTTCCTTCCAGGCCATACGGAAGCCTATCTCTCACACCACATCTTTCAGGGTAGTTTGTCAACTGGGTTTACGTTACAATAAAATATAACTTTCCTGCATGATTCCTTGATCTTGAACTGTTGTAGCTAATCAAGGCCTATTTGTTACCAGAGTATAAACGGAGGCAAATAATATACTTTGATCTCTTTACACATAATCTATTTTCAAGGTTCAGTTCCTGTAGTATATACTTGCTAAATATCATTGAATATTAAAGGGGCAGGAAAGCATTTTACCCCATTTATTTTCTTGCTTAGCTAGAATGGCCAAGAAGAAGCAACTAAATTATAGTTGAATATATAGTAAGAAATGTTATCACCAGGAAATCGTCAGATGTGATGTTATCATTTTTGTAATTACAAAAGAAACATCCATTCCACTGGAAGTTACCACAATATGGGGATAATTGCTATGCTACTACAGAATAGTTGCACAATATGGTTATTCTTTTCATACAAACTATAAATTATGTACTAAACATAATATAATTTATAATGAAAAACTTAACATGGCTTAAAGAAGCTGCAAAATTCAAGTGGCGTTCTGTGGTTGTTGCAAAGTAATTACATAATTATTTAAGCCTCACAAGCTTAGAAATTACAAAGTACTTATGAAATGCATCACCACAAGAAGTTAAATGGAACTTAAAATAGTTACTAACCTAATTTGGGTAATGTTTTCTGTTGTGCTAAATGGCAATCCCATTATTATCTTTCTTGAGATAGCATCTAATATATTTCAACAAATGCTTCTCATTTGTCTTTATTCACAGAATCCTAGACTCTCAATGTTGGAAGAAAACATTTAGACCAAGTTCTCTACCCAAACTATGAGCCTCTTCTACAGCATTCAAGACGATTTATTATTGGGCTTCTTGAATCAAAGCAGCCCAGAACTCCAGAAATTAAAAATAAAGTCAGTGAATTGGTTGAGATTCTTTGGTTGCATGTGACAGGTGATCAACTCACCCTGGCTTCAGGGAAAGAAGACATTTACAGGTTCAGGTACTTGAAAAGCCCAAGGTTATTGGCTTCGAGCCTGGTTCGATCTAGGTGTTAAAATGATGTTCTAAGTATTCAATCTTCTTTTAAGTATCTGCTTGAGTTTCTCTGTTGACTTTGTTCTCAGAGAGGCTCTCCCTTTGTAAGTGGCAAGATGTCTCTCAAAAGATTCATGTACCGCCTACTGACTCAGTCATTCCAGTAGAGAATTTCTCTTTCCCAGTAGTTCCAGGAAAGACCTGGAATGTTCTGATTGGGATGTTCTGTATCATATGCATTTCTCTGAATCAGTTACTGCATACAGGTGTCCATGGATCACATGAGCATCCCTAGAACCAGGAGGGTCGGGTCTTTCCCAAAGGAATATTGTGATCCTGTTAATGAAAGAAGAAAGAATGAATGCTGAGCAGAGAAACACAACAGATGTCCACGACAGCCGAGATTTATTACTCTTCCTCTAACAGAGATATTTCTCTTCTTCCTCTTTTATAGTGGGGGACCTCTGGGAGTTGAGTTCTGGTGAAAATAAAATGGATCCAGTCAACAAACTGGGCCAAGCTGGAAGCTGACATCTGTACTGTTGGCATTTACCACGAACACACCAGAAGGGTAATTACAAGTTTACAGAAGCTCTCCTTTTATTTTTTCATCCAAAATGCAGTTACCCTGGACACAATGTTCTTTAGCTTCAATCCACAGAGCATTGATTCACTAGAACCAATCTTTCAAAAGTACTTAAAATTTTCTTTTGTCTTCTTTTTTAAATAGTAGCCATGCATGACTCAGGATCTCTGCAGACACCATTCATCGTCCACAGAACACTGATGAACCACAAAGCACTGCTGTAAGTGCTAATGATCTTAGAATCGAAGTGTAGGGAGACAGGAGCATCTTATGCTCATAAGGATGAAGGAGTAAATTGTGCGGTGCTAGAGAAGCTTGCCACGCTATTTCTCAGGTGTAGCAGGCATCTGTTATTCCTTCTGGCTGCCAAGCATCTAAACCTCATTCCCAATGGGCAGTTATCCATCTTATGGGTTTTTGATGGGAGACACAGACATCTGTCATCACTGAAGTCAAAAATGCCCCCAGCTCACTTTCCCAATCCCCCTTGCAGCTAGTGTGTGGGCATGTGACCTAGCCTCTACCCATCAAATACATCTACTTTGGTCTTTGACTAGGGGACTAAAGATGCAAGTAAGGAAGCACTGAGACAAAGCTCCTCTGGCAGTGGAGGACATTGCTATGAGATCAAGTTCTTGGTGCAGCAGAGCAGCAGGTCCAGCAGCTGTGTTCAGTGTCTGAGGTCATTCATGTCCACAGCTTAAGTGCGTGTTTAGGACTCAGCGACAGCACTTCCAGGGCCATCCTTCCTGGACCCATTTTGCGGTGTAAATTTGGTATTGTTCCTGACTGCAGTGCCTCTGAGCCTGGATTTCCAGTACCCCCAGAGCTTCTATGAGCTCCCCATTATCTTTTTTTTTTTTTTTTCTAAAATAAGCCAGAATCAGTATCTGCTGCTTGCATCCAAAAACCAAGGTTGATATAAAAGTTCTCGTCTTATGCAGTCTAGAAGGATTTTCCAGCATAGTGGTTAAGGGGATAGGCTGCAATCTTGTCTTTCACATAACAATTCTTTGATTCTGCTTAAGATACATAACTATTCTCATTCATAATCATCTTTGTGAAATGGGGAGAATGGTATCTACTTCCTAAGATTTGCTGCAAAGCAAAGCACTCAGCATGTCTCCAGAACGTAGTAAAGTCTCAATATGAGCTTTTAAAATTATGAAAGAATTCTTAGTGTGGTGACATGGCTTCTGAGTTATAAGAAGCATTTACTCGCATAGAGGGATGAAATGAGGGATTTATATTTAAAAGCTAAAATTCTGTCACGAAGGACACTTAAGCATTTAAAACTTTTATAATTTTTAATCTATTTAACAGTAGTGGCCTCAATAAAGGGTGGGGGAAAGCCAAGTTTGGCGAAATGACTCATAGATTTTTCTGAGGCATCTATCTCCCTGTGCAGGGTGAGTGCTCTCCACTGGGTTAGCTTACAGTTTTGATCACTATAAAAATGTAAAAACATTTGTTGTGACGCCCATCATTTATACTTCAGCATGACTAGTGGGTCTGATCAGACGTTGGTGTAAAGGTGTGGAACAGAAGGGGATGGCTTGTGAATCCTGAGAGGGAATGGGAGCCTCACAGCTAAATTAGCATGAAAATAGTGTACAGAGGTGCCTGGGCCCCCCTAGACGGGAAGAGCGAATTTTCTGTCATACCTTCACTCTCCTAAAATTGGTGATTGACTCCTGTTTTGCTATGGAATTTTACTGAAACCGAAAACGTATGTGCTTATTTTCCTTTAAGACTATAATTAAGGCAGAAAATGCTCCCCCAACTCTTGCAGGCATACATCCCAAATACTCACAAAATTGTACCAGAAATTGGAGATGACAGCCATGGTAGAAGGATTGAGAAAGCAGAGGCAAGGAAAAAGCCCATGTTACTAAGTTAATAACCAGAAGAACATCTAAATAGGGGCAGTTCCCTTACAATACCACATACTATTTCTTAAACAGAGTGATTCTGTGGTTTGTAATCAAGTGTCTGAATTCTGAATTTATGGGCCCCAGGATGGTAAGTGTGGTTATATGGTATTTAGCAATTTTGTGTGGTGTTGTGCTAAATATGGAAAAGTCAGAAAAGTATTTCAGTGCTTTTCCTTTGAGTCTACTCTGAAAGTTGGGTTGAGTGATGGAAAAAAAAAAAAGTCTGGTAAGGGGCAATCAGGTATATCTTCTTTGGAACTTTAATTTCATTTGAGGGACATCTCTTTAGAATATGTCTAAATTAACTTCTTCCTTTTTAGCTCATGAAATTGCAATCATTTCTCAAAATCTTGAAGTACGTAATACACGGAGGAGAATTTCTGCTCAATATGCCAAAAATGATGTCCTGTTGGTTACAATCTGATCAAGGGTCAGAGATGAGGTCTCCTCGTCATCCCTGGAGGTTTTAAGCACAGGATGAAGGCTCACTAGCCAGGACTTTGGACTCTAAAAGCATTTCCCAAAGTGTTTGGGGCCCAGGACACACTGGAAAGGACTTGCAATCTGAGTGTCTGGGGTTCAAAGGTTTGCTCTGCCACTCACTGATACGGAATTTGAAAAAAAAATTCAGTGGCCTCTAACAGCCCTTACAAACTTCTAAGGTTTGTCAAGGGTGGGATTATAGGTTTGATATAAAAGTAAAATGTTCACACTTTCTATACCTAATCCTACTCTTTCAGGATCTGTGGTGGTTTAGAAATTCCAAAACCGATGATATTTTAAATTATCTTTTAACTCAGTTAAAAAATCACACATCATTCAATGTGTTTCCTCCAGAGTCAAACTTCATTTTTGGTCCCAAATCATATTACTGTACCCCAATCTTCTACCATGTTCACCACACTTGGTTCCAAAAGTCTTTTGACTATTGACTATTTTTTAAACTCAAATTCATCCTGAAAGTAAAAAGATTCATTACTATTGAGTATATTAAGTGAATATACCTTAGGTTCTAAAAGCATTTCCAAATAAATGTTTGGAGTCAACATGGCAGAATAAGAAGAACCTTATTAGTTCTTAATAGTCTTAATTAGTCTCAAACTGAATTTTGGCCAACAGCTACCTCTGCTACCAGCTGACCAAGCTGTTGCCCTTTGGGAAGAAGTTACTCAGTTTTCTCATCTATAAAATTAAGATAGCAATGCTTACCTCCTATGAATGCTCTAAGATTAGAGATTATAAAGCATTCATAGCAGGGTCCAGCACATGGTAGGCATTCAATAAATCATAACGAAACAGAAATGGCAATATGATTTTCCTCAATGTGCAGTTACCTAAGGTAACTACTCAAAGAAAAAAGTTGCTTACATGTATAAGTTATGGTAAGTGTTTTAAAGAATCAGTTTTATGTCGCTGTAGTTAAATTGATTGTGAACTGTTGAGACCTTCTTAGATGGATGGCTTTCCTAAGAAAGCCCTCCATTTCTAGTTCATGTATTCATTCACTGATTCAACAACACCCTTAAACACACTCATCACTGCAGTTTATTTGAAATGTCTGCAGGTAGTGAATTTCAGAGAGTGTTGCCATGTTAGTCTACCACCTCCTCTCCCACCAGAACTCCTGAGAACAACTGAAATGCTAGACAGGTATTCTTCCCATAGAGAGATACAAACCACCACAACATAAAACAGTGTTAAAGCTGTGCTTGTGATGTGATGGTAGCAACTACCCTTTCCCTTCTGCCAAAGTTCCTGGCCTTGACATAGTTCGTCACTAGTTCTGGGGATGGCAGAGAAGTAGGAAGTTCTTCCTCTGGAGGTTCTTTGCTTCTGTGGCTGCTGTCTCCCCTGTGTCATGTGTCCTTTGTTCCGGAGGACGTCGAGGAGCTTCTGCCTGCCCTCAGCCCGGTGCCTGTCCATCCTTCCTGGATTATAGACAGAGCCTGCTCATTCCCCGGGGGAAGTGTCTTTCTATCACCAACCTCATGATCACCATGTTCCTTTGCTGCAGGCAGTCAATCCTGGTCTCCCATGTGCTCACTCCCCTTGGCCTCTGCCTGTCGCCCCTCTCCATGGCGCTTACCAAAGTCACGTTACCCACTGGTTGAATATCTGCCGTATTTCATGTCGTAACTTTCTAAGTGATGTGAGTGAGTTATGTGCAAAAGTTTTGGAAAGCAAAAAAAGGTGAGAAAATAATTAGTTTGGCCTAGGGAGACCTAGGCAGATTCTGCAAAGGAGCTAGGACTTGAAGATGAATAAGAACATAACAAAGAGAGGAGGAAATGGAATTGGGGGCAGAAGGAATTAAAAAAAAAAGGAAGGCATAAAAATCCATAGGGTCAGGAAAGAATGTTCACTATGAGCAACGTGTTGAATGTATGGAGAAGAATAACTGGAGATGAGACTGGGAAGGGAACTTAGGGTCAAACCACAAGGAGCTAAATAGGCCAGTCTATGGAGTTCACATTTATACGCAGGCAATAGGAAGTCATCAAAAATGTTGGACGTGGCAGTAACACGATAGAGCTGCACTTAGAGGATGAATGTTTTAGCACTGGGGCAAGTTAGAAAGAAGAGAGTCTAGAGATAGGGCAGTTAGTCAAGAGCTACTGGAGAAATCCAAGCTAGCAAGAATGAGAGCTTCAACTATGGGTGGCAAGGGAAGAAGAGGAGGGGATTGAATCAGGAGACACTTCAAAGGAGAAAGTTACAGGATGAGATGACTAATTGAAACTGTGAAAATAGGTAGAAGAAGAAGTCAAAGAGGATTCTGAGATGACACTTTAAATTCCTGCATTCTCTCTATAGATAGATCTATATCTTATATATAAGATACCTCACATAAATATAGATGTAGGTATAGATAGATATAGGTATCTTCATCTTACTTTCTTTACCTGTACCCTTTGCTTAATCTAAACACCTGCATATAACATGCCAGCATGATGATGAAGCACTAACTATTTGCAGGATAAACTAGAAGAGCTTCTAGGAGCTCATCATTTTCTCACAAAAGCTGGGCATCTGACGTACATTACAGGGAGGTTATGGAATTTTCTTCCCTGGAGGTCTTTTACAGCAAGCTAGATACCCATCTGTCCATGAAGGCTTAGGTGTGGTCCTCTCTGAAGCCTGGGAGATGGCTGATTGGAGTTCTTGTGATCTTTTCCAGGTCTACAATTCTATGCTTCTACATCACTTTATGGCTTAACCCCAAGGTATATTATCCATTTGATAAAATAAATAATAAGGTGAAATTTGAAATTTTTTATGGACACTGTCATAGAACATATTCTGGGAATTCTTAAAATTAACCTGTGGGTCCACTGAAAAAATTATGAATGATTTTATAGGTCAGGATTTCCCAAAGTGTGTTTGATGGAAGTAGTGCTGTAATATTCTTGCTCCAAAAAATGAGAAAGGACAAAAATTCAGTGTACATTACTATGTAAAAGCCCTGAGATTTCCTATAGGAAAAAAGCTTCAAAAATATTCACCTAGAACTTCTCAAATATTATGGAGAAAGAAAGAGACATATGCATCCACAACTATATATATGACTGTCTCTATCTATCTATCTACCTATCTATCTATCTATCTATCTATATCTGCTTTTAAATTTCCTACAAAAATGGGATTGTATAAAACACACTTTGGTAAAAATTATTCTGACTTATTCTTCATGTCATAAGAAAATCTGGGTTGGGTGTATCACCAATAACATCTAAGCTTGTCCAAGGATGATCTTTGGTTAATCTGATAATTTAGTTATTCTAAAATTACAGTTTGCTTCTCTATAAAATGAAGATAATAACACCTACCTCATAAGGTTGTTATGAGAATTAAATAAAATGAAATGTGTAAAGCACCTGGCACAGGGCCTGTACCTTGTAAGTTCTCCATAAATGTTAGCTTCCTACCCTTTGCGTCTCCATTAAGTTTTGGTATCTAATACATCTGGCAATTAACAACCATTGGGTTCTGATAAGCAATGGATATACCATCCTGTGTTAAATTAAAATGCAGAAGCTCAAGTGATTTTCCCTCAATAATCACAGCTATATGGAAATGTGTGTGTATGTGCATAAGAGCCACTTACAAAAATGAGAATATTTTTAATAAGTGGTGGGATCATGGGTGGTTTGTTTCATATTTTTTAAAAAATTAATGGACTTTATTTTTTAGGACAGTTTTAGGTTCATAGGGAAGCTGAGAAGAAAGTACAGAGAGTCCCCACATACTCCCTTCCCCACGTACCCCCTTCCCCACACACATGCAGCCTCCCTTACCATCAACATCCTACACATTGTGGTACAGTTGTTACAATCAATGAACCAACAATGACACATCATTGTCAACCAAAGTCCATAGTTAACATTAGGCTTCACCCTTTGTTTTATACATTGTGTATGTTTTGACAAATGTATAATGACATGTATCCACCCTTATAGTGTAATACAGAATAGTTTTGCTGTCTTAAAAATCTCCTGTGCTCCACCTATCTTCCTTCTCTTCTCCCAAGTCCATGGCAACCACTGATCTTTCTACATAATATGGTATGTAGGCTTTTTAGATTGTCTTCTTTCACTTAGTGACATCCTAAACCCTCTTTAAAGACCTTCCAACTGATTAAGTCAAACCCACCTGGAATAATCTCCCTCTTCATTAACAAAAAGTCAGCTGATTAGGGACTTTAATTACATCTGCCTTAAAATTTTTTTTAAACTGTCTTATTAGAATATCTTTTAAATGTAAGAAAACACATTGAAAATTGACAAGCAGAAGAAACACACCAAAGAAAAATAATGAGTATCATGAGTCAGGAACTCTGTACTGGAGTGGTTCAGCCATACTTGCTTCCCATTTCCCCAAACTGCTGAGTTCCACCTCCTGGCAGACAATTTCAAGTTGCCCTTCTCTTGTTCCCTCCTTGGCTGCTGTCCCTGGGCTTCTGCCTTTCTCTTTCAGGAGCTCAAACACCTTTTTTTTCCAGGGTTCTCTGAGATTCTGAGGACTGAACAGGTTGCAATCCATGAATGCAGAAAACCCAAGGGAGAACATAGAAATCGCTCCTATTTATTTAGCAATACTATGTGCCAGGCACTGTACTAGGCACTCTGCATATATTATTTCACTTAATCTTCATATCAGTGCTGTGAGATGTGTTTATATATCTCCATTTTAGAACTGTGCAGACCGAGGCTGAGAGAGGTTAAACGACTTTCCCAATGGCACACAGGTAAGAATTAGCAGAACCAGGATTCAAATCCAGGATGGCCTGTTCCCAGACCCTTTATACTTAACACTCCTGTATGCTCAGAATGGTAACCCAAGTGCCATAGATCAGTGACTCCCAAATGTTAATCCTGCCCTTAATGATGAAGTTTACACTGGTGTGACCCATCCAGATGGCTCCTCGTTGGGCAGTAATATCCCAGGATTCCAGGTGTGAGAGTTGCCCAGGGAGAAGCTAGCTTCTGCCCTCTCCCTGAAGCACTCACTGGCTGCATCCTGGCCTACACCCCTGTCATAGAGTTTCCAGGCTCACAAGGAAAAAAGTTTGTAGGCCCTGCAGTTCTACTTCTTAGAACAAAACATGACTATTCTAAATTGAGCAGAATTGTACTGAGTTGGCTTCCAATTTTTATACGTAATTTGACTTTTGATAAGAAAAAAAAGGAGCTAGAACAAGATTGCAATAAAACCCAAAGTGCTGCACCAAGATAGACATCAAGCTGCAGCTCAAGGCACATTGACAAACAGAGCTTAGAAAACTCCACTACACGAATGTCACATAAAACAAAATTTTAGGCTATAATTTTCTGAATTTGAATTTTTAAATATGGTCCTTTAAAAAAATCAGCTCTCTCAAGGGATAATATGCATATACTAAAATTCACCAATTTTAACTTAGTTCAGAATTTTGGCAAATGTAAGCAGTCATGTAACTACCACTGCAGTCAAGATATAGAATATTTCCATCACACCAAAAGTGCCCCCCACTTTGGCCTCTTTGCTTCTCAATGTCTACAAAAAACTTGCTGGGATTTTTGTTTGGGAATTCATTCACCCTATGGAAAATTTTGGGAACAATTCACATCTTCACTGTACAGAGTTTGCTTACCTGTCTCTCCATTGATTTGTCTCCTTTCATTTCTTACAGTTATGTTTTGTAATTTTCAAGATGTTTTACACACCTTTTATTACATTTATCCACATCTAATGTTTTTCATGCTATTGTAAATGGTATTGCTTTTTAAATTTCAAGTTCAAGTGTTATGCAAATTGTTAGCATATAAGTACAATTCATTTTTGTATATTGACCTTTTATTCTGTAACCTTGCCAATTTCACTTACTAGTACTAGTAGTTTATTTTGAAGACATCTTGGGATTTTATACATAAAAGTTCATTCTCATATACTAATCAAGAAAGTTTTACCTCTTCTTGAGAAAAACAAATATCGTATATTAATGCATATATGTGGAATCTAAAAAAATGGTATAGATGATCTTATTTGCAAAGCAGAAACAGAGACACAGACGTAGAGAACAAATGTATGGATACCAAGGGGGAAGGCGGGGGTGGGATGAATTGGGAGTTGGGGATTGACATATAAACACTATTGATACTATATATAAAATAGATAACTAATGAGAATCTACTGTATAGCACAGGGAGCTCTACTCAGTGCTCTGCAGTGACTTAAATGGGAAGGAAATCCAAAAAAGAGGGAATATATGTATGCGTATAGCTGATTCACTTTGCTGTACAGTGGAAACTAACACAACATTGTAAAGCAACTATACTCCAATAAAAATTTTAAAAAAATAAATAAATGCAATGTGTGATCCTAGATAGGACTGTAGAACAGAGAAAGGACATTTGTGGAAAAACTGGGAAAATCATATAAGGTCTGTGGCTCAGTTAACAGTATTGTACCCATGTTAATTTCATGGTGTTGCTACTTAATTGTTTTATGGCCTTGCAAGGTGTTAACACCAGGAAAAGTTGGGTGAAGAGTGTACATGAACTCTCTGTACCGTTTTTACTATTTTTCTCTAAGTCTAACATTAGTTTACAATAAAAAATTAACCCCCACCCCCGCCAAAAAATGAGAAGGTTTTACCTCTTCTTTTTCAGTCTGTGTACCTTTCATTGGTCAAAATGTATTATCCTTTTTATATTTGTGGATTCAAATTATTAATGGTTTGCTAAAGATTTTTGCATCTATATTCATAAAGGATACAGATCTGTAATTTTCTTTTCTAGCAATATCTTTCCATTGTTGTGGTAACAAGTTAATGATAGCCTCCTAAAATGAGTTGGAAAACATTTCCTCCTCTTTTGTTTCCTGGAAGAGTTTATGTAGGATTGGTATTATTTCTTCCTTAAAAGCCTGATATAATTTATCAGTGAAGTTATCTGGGCCTAGGGTTTTCTTTTGGGGGGGATATTTTAACTCTAATTTCAATTTTTAAGTATAGATGAAGGACTATTTAGCTCATCTGTTCTATTTCGAGTAAGCTTTGGTACTTTGCGTCTTTCAAAATATGTCATCCATTGCCTCAAATTGATGAATATGTTGGCATACAGTTCTTCGTTATATTGCCTTACATTTCTTCTAACATCTGTAGGCTCTGTAGTTATATTCCCTTTTTTATTCCTGATAGTGATAATTTGTGTCTCCTTTTTTTCCTAATCAGCCTGTTCAGAGTTTTCAATCAATATTATGGATTTTGTCAAATAACCAGCATTTGGGTTTATTGATTTTTCTCTATTGCTTTGGTAGTTTCATTTTCCTTATGATGTTTCATTGTTTTTGGTAGTTGTCTTTATTTTTACTTCCTTCTACTTAATTACTGATGCTCTCCTTTTTATAATTTCTTCAAGTAGAAATTTTGGTCATTGATTTGATAACTTTTTCTCTGTAACAATATTATCATTTAATGCTATATATTTTTCTTTAAGTATACTACTTTAGATCAGTCTCACAACTTGATGTGTTGTGTATTCTTTTTAATTCATATCAAATTATTAA
Organism: Orcinus orca; assembly: GCF_937001465.1. Lineage (NCBI taxonomy): Eukaryota > Metazoa > Chordata > Mammalia > Artiodactyla > Delphinidae > Orcinus > Orcinus orca. The sequence continues at coordinate 154,657,238 of NC_064560.1, read as the reverse complement.
TTTCCCTTGTGCTGTACTCCTTGAGCCATGAGTTATTTAGATAAGTGCCATTTGATTTCTATTTATGGATTTTCCAGAAATACTTTTCAAAATTGATTTCTAGTTTGATGTCACTGTTGTCAGAGAAAATACTCTGCAAACATTTAAATCCTTTTAAGTTTTTAAAAACCTGTTTTGTAGCCCAGAATATTGTCTATCTGTGAATGTTTCATGTATACTTGATGAAATTATAGTATGCTGTTGTTGGGAGTATGGTGTTGTATAAATGAAAATTAGGTTAAGTTGGTGTATTAGCCAGTTGGGGCTGCTATAACAAAAATACCATAGGCCGGATAGCTTAAGCAATAAACATTTATTTCTCACAGTTCTGGAGGCTGGGGAGTCCAACATCAGCAAATCCAGTGTCTGGTGAGGACTCTCTTCCTGGTTTGCAGATGGTCGGCCACCTTCCACTGTATCCTCACATTATGGAGAGCTGGTAGTGAGAGAAAGCTACTTTATCCTCAGTAATACTTCTTTGTCCTTGATAATACTCTTTGTTCTGAAGTTTGCTTTGTCTGCTACTAATACAGTTATCCCAGCTTCCTTTCAATTAGTGTTTTATGTTACATATTTTGCAACTTTTTACTTTGAACCTATCTATGTCTTTATAGTTAAAGTGGGATTCTTATGGAGAGCATACAGTTATACCTTGCTTGTATATCTAATCTGACACTCTCTGCCTTTTGATTGGAATATTTTTTAAAATTTAAGTTTAGTGTACTTATCAACAAGCTTGGGTTTAATATTACTATCTCGCTATAGATTTTCCACTTATTCTATCTGGTATTTTTCTTTTTTGTACTCTTCTCCTCCCCTCTTCTGTATTAACTATTTATTATAAAATCATTTTCTCTCCACTATTTGTTAACTTTGCTTAACAAATAGGGAGAAAAAAAGCATCTTTATTTTGCTTTATTATTATCATTATCATATGGTAATAATAATATAGTGATAATAACTAATATAATATGATATATATAATATATTATTGTTATTTATTATATTATTAATATTATATATATTATTGTTATTACTATTGGTTGCTGAAGACCAGGGGATGGCAAACTTTTTCTGTAAAGCATTGGATATTAAATATTTTAAGTTTCTGTTGCAATCACTCAAATTTGCCACTGTAGTTGAAAAGCATTCGTGGACATCATGTAGAAGAATGGATATGGCTATGTTCCAATAAAACTTTAACTACAAACACAGGTGGCAGGCCAGATTTCATTCACAGGCTGTCATTTGCCAACCCCTACTGTAAGTTTCACAATATATATCTTTAACTATCACAGTCTAAAAATTTAATAGCATACTACTTTTAGTACAATTTTACAAAATTATCCTTTCACTTCATACCTCCCAAACATGGTCCTAGTCTTATCATATATTTTAAATTTAATGTTATGGTCCCCATGATACCTTGTTATTATTTTGCTTCAAACTTTGTTAGCTTTCAAAGAATTTAAAAATGAGGAAAGAAATAAAAATGAGGTGAAACACCTTTTTAAAATTTATCCACATATTTCCATTTCTTTCCTTCTTTATTGTCTAAATCCAAATTTCTATTTGTTATCATTTTACTTCTGTTTGGAGAATTTCTTTTAATATTTTTAAAAGTGCAGTTCTGCAAATGGTTAATTCCACTTTTGTTAGGCTGAAAAAGTATTTCTCCTAAATTTTTGAAAGACTCTTTTGCTGTGTACAGAAGTCTTGGTAGACAATTTTTTTTTAACACTTTACAGATATTATTCCATTGTCTTTGAGCCTTCATTGTTTAGGATGAGAAGTCCATTAACATTCTTTTTCCCCATTGATACATATGTCTTTTTTTCTCTAGCTACTTTTATTTTTTTAACATATTTATTGGAGTATAGTTGCTTTAAAATGTTGTGTTAGTTTCTTCTGTATAACAAAGTGAATCAGCTATACGCATACATATATCCCCAAACACCCTCCCTCTTGTGTCTCCCTACCACCCTCCCTATTCCCTCCTCTAGGTGGTCACAAAGCACAGAGCTGATCTCCCCGTGTGATGCAGCTGCTTCCCACTAGCTAGCTATTTTACATTTGGTAGTGTATATATGTCAGTGCTACTCTATCACTTTGTCCCAGCTTACCCTTCCCCCTCCACATGTCCTCAAGTCCATTTGCTACGTCTGTGTCTTAATTCCTGTCCTGCCCCTATGTTCATCGGAACCTTTTTTTTTTTTTTTAGATTCCATATATGTGTCAGCATACAGTATTTTTTTTTTCTCTTTCTGACTTACTTCACTCTGTATGACAGATTCTAGGTCCATCCACCTCACTACAAATAACTCAATTTCATTTCATTTTATGGCTGAGTAATATTCCATTGTGTATATGTGCCACATCTTCTTTATCCATTCATCTGTCAATGGACACTTAGGTTGCTTTCATGACCTGGCTATTGTAAATAGTGCTGCAATGAACACTGTGGAACATGACTCTTTTTGAATTATGGTTTTTTCAGGGTATATGCCCAGTAGTGGGATTTCTGGGTCGTATGGTAGTTCTATTTTACTTTCTTAAGGAAACTCCATACTGTTCTCCATATTGGAGAACAGTATCAATTTACATTCCCTCCAACAGTACAAGAGGGTTCCCTTTTCTCTACACTCTCTCCAGCATTTATTTTTTGTAGACTTTTTGATGATGGCCATTCTGACAGGTGTGAGGTGATGCCTCATTGTAGTTTTGATTAGCATTTCTCTAATGATTAGTGATGTTGAGCATCCTTTCATGTGTTTGTTGGCAAACTGTATATCTTCTTTGGAAAAACGTCTCTTTAGGTCTTCTGCCCATTTTTGGATTGGGTTGTTTGTTTTTTTCGATATTGAGCTGCATGAGCTGCTTGTATATTTTGGAGATTAATCCTTTGTCAGTTGCTTCATTTGCAGATATTTTCTCCCATTATGAGGGTTGTCTTTTCATCTTCTTTATGGTTTCCTTTGCTGTGCAAAAGCTTTTAAGTTTCATTACGTCCCATCTGTTTTATTTTTGTTTTTATTTCCATTTCTCTAGGAGGTGGGTCAGAAAGGATCCTGCTGTGATTTATGTCATAGAGTGTTCTTCCTATGTTTTCCTCAAAGAGTTTTATAGTGTCTGGCCTTACCTTTGGGACTTTAACCATTTTGAGTTTATTTTGGTGTATGGCATTAGAAAGTGTTCTAATTTCTTTCTTTTACATGTAGCTGTCCAATTTTCCTAGCACCACTTATTGAAGAGACTGTCTTTACTCAATTGTATATTCTTGCCTCCTTTATCAAAGATAAGGTGACCATATGTGCGTGGGTTTATCTCTGGGCTTTCTATCCTGTTCCGTTGATCTATAGTTCTGTTTTTGTGCCAGTATCATACTGTCTTGATTACTGTAGCTTTGTAGTATTGTCCGAAGTCAGGGAGTTCGATTCCTCCAGCTCTGTTTTTCTCTCTCAGGATTGCTTTCGCTATTTGGGGTCTTTTGTGTTTCCATACAAATTGTGAAATTTTTTGTTCTAGTGCTGTGAAAAATGCCAGTGGTAGTTTGATAGGGATTGCATTGAATCTGTAGATTGCTTTGGGTAGTAGAGTCATTTTCACAATGTTGACTCTTCCAATCCAAGAACATGGTATATCTCTCCATCTCTTTGTATCATCTTTAATTTCTTTCATCAGTATGTTATAGTTTTCTGCATACAGGTCCTTTGTCTCCTTGGGTAGGTTTATTCCTAGGTATTTTTTTCTTTTTGTTGCAATGGTAAATGGGAGTGTTTCCTTAATTTCTATTTCAGATTTTTCATCATTACTGTATAGGAGTGCAAGAGATTTCTGTGCATTAACTTTGTATCCTGCTACTTTACCAAATTCATTGATTAGCTCTAGTAGTTTTCTGGTAGCATCTTTGGGATTCTCTATGTATAGTATCATGTCATCTGCAAACAGTGACAGCTTTACTTCTTTCCCAGTTGGGATTCCTTTTATTTCTTTTCCTTCTCTGATTGCTGTGGCTAAAACTTCCAAAACTATGTTGAATAATAGTGGTGAGAGTGAACACCCTTTTCTTGTTCCTGATCTTAGAGGAAATGGTTTGTTTTTCACCACTGAGAACGATGTTGGCTGCGGGTTTGTCATATACAGCCTTTATTATGTTGAGGTAAGTTCCCTCCATGCCTACTTTCTGGAGGGTTTTTATCATAAATGGGTGTTGAATTTTGTCAAAAGCTTTTTCTGCATCTATTGAGATGATCATATGGTTTTTCTCCTTCAATTTGTTAATGTGGTTTATCGCATTGATTGATTTGCGTATATTGAAGAATCCTTGCATTCCTGGATAATCCCCACTTGATCATGGTGTATGGCCCTTTTCATGTGCTGTTGGATTCTGTTTGCTAGTATTTTGTTGAGGATTTTTGCATCTATGTTCATCAGTGACATTGGCCTGTAGTTTTCTTTCTTTGTGACATCTTTGTCTGGTTTTGGTATCAGGGTGATGGTGGCCTCGTAGAATGAGTTTGGGAGTGTTTCTCCCTCTGCTATATTTTGGAAGAGTTTGAGAAGGATAGGTGTTAGCTCTTCTCTAAATGTTTGATAGAATTTTTACTGTGAAGCCACCTGGTCCTGGGCTTTGTTTGTTGGAAGATTTTTAATCACAGTTTCAATTTCAATGCTTGCGATTGGTCTGTTTATTTTCTGTTTTTTCCTGGTTCAGTCTGGGAAGGTTGTACTTTTCTAAGAATTTTTCCATTTCTTCCAGGTTGTCCATTTTATTGGCATATAGTTTCTTTTAGTAATCTCTCATGATCCTTTGTATTTCTGCAGTGTCATTTGTTAAATCTCCTTTTTCATTTCTAATTCTATTGATTTGAGTCTTCTCCCTTTTTTTCTTCATGAGTCTGGCTAATGGTTTATCAATTTTGTTTATCTTCTCAAAGAACCAGCTTTTAGTTTTATTGATTTTTGCTATTGTTTCCTTCATTTCGTTTTCATTTACTTCTGATCTGATGTTTATGATTTCTTTCCTTCTGCTAACTTTGATTTTTTTTTCTTTCTCTGATTGCTTTAGGTGTAAGGTTAAGTTGTTTATTTGAGATGTTTCTTGTTTCTTGAGGTAGGCTTGTATTGCTTTAAACTTCCCTCTTAGAACTGCTTTTGCTGTATCCCATAGGTCGTCATGTTTTCAATTGTCATTTGTTTCTAGAAATTTTTTGATTTCCTCTTTGATTTCTTCAGTGATCTCTTGGTTATTTAGTAGTGTATTGTTTAGCCTCCATGTGTTTGTATTTTTTAAAGATTTTTCCTGTAATTGATATCTAGTCTCATAGTGTTGTGGTCAGAAAACATACTTGATATGATTTTAGTTTTCTTAAATTTACGAAGACTTGATTTTTGACCCAAGATATGATCTATCCTGGAGAATGTTCCATGAGCACTTGAGAAGAAAGTGTATTCTGTTGTTTTAAGATGGAATGTCCTATAAATATCAAAGAAGTCCATCTTGTGTAATGTATCATTTAACGCTTGTGTTTCCTTATTTATTTTCATTTTGGATGATCTGTCCATTTGTGAAAGTGCGGTGTTAAAGTCCCCTACTATGATTGTGTTACTGTCAATTTCCCCTTTTATGGCTGTTAGCATTTGCCTTATGTATTGAGGTCCTCCTAGTTTGGGTGCATAAATATTTACAATTGTTGTATCTTCTTCTTGGATCGATCCCTTGATCATTATGTAGTGTCCTTCTTTGTCTCTTGTAATAGTCTTTATTTTAAAGTCTATTTTGTTTGAGATGAGAATTGCTACTCCAGCTTTCTTTTGATTTCCATTTACGTAGAATATCTTTTTCTATACCTTCACTTTCAGTCTGTATGTTTCCCTAGGTCTGAAGTGGCTCTCTTGTAGACAGCAAAAAATATGGGTCTTGTTTTTGTATCCATTCAGCCAGTCTATGTCTTTTGGTTGGAGCATTTAATCCATTTACATTTAAGGTAGTTATCGATATGTATGTTCCTATTACCATTTTCTTAGTTGTTTTGGGTTTGTATTAGGTCTTTTCCTTCTCTTGTGTTTCCTGCCTAGAGAAGTTCTTTTAGCGTTTGTTGTAAAGCTGGTTTGGTGGTGCTGAATTCTCTTAGAAATTAAAACCTTAACGTTTTAATTTCTCCGTTGAATCTGAATGAGATCCTTGCTGGGTAGAGTAATCTTGGTTGTTAGTTTTTCCCTTTCATCATTTTACATATGTCCTGCCACTCCCTTCTGGCTTGCAGAGTTTCTGCTGAAAGATCAGCTGTTAACCTTATGGGGATTCCCTTTTATACTATTTGTTGTTTTTCCCTTGCTGCTTTTAATATTTTTTCTTTGTATTTAATTTTTGATAGTTTGATTAAAACTATCTTGGCATATTTCTCCTTGGATTTATCCTGTATGGGACTCTCTCCACTTCCTGGATTTGATTGACTATTTCCTTTCCCATGTTAGGGAAGTTTTCAACTATAATCTCTTCAAATATTTTCTCAGACCCTTTCTTTTGCTCTTCTTCTTCTGGGACCCCTGTAATTCCAATGTTGGTGCATTTAATGTTGTCCCAGAGGCCTCTGAGACTGCCCGCAATTCTTTTCATTCTTTTTTCTTTATTCTGGCAGTAGTTATTTCCACTATTTTATCTTCCAGGTCACTTATCCGTTCTTCTGCTTCAGTTATTCTGCTATTGATTCCTTCTAGAGAATTTTTAACTTCATTTATTGTGTTGTTCATCATTGCTTGTTTGCTCTTTAGTTCTTCTAGGTCTTTGTTAAACGTTTCTTATAGTTTCTCCATTCTATTTCCAAGATTTTGGATCATCTTTACTATCATTACTCTAAATTCTTTTTCAGGTAGACTGCCATTTCCTCTTCATCTGTTTGGTCTGGTAAGTTTTTACGTTGCTCCTTCATCTGCTGCATATTTCTGTGTCTTCTCATTTTGCTTAACTTACTGTGTTTGGTGTCCCCTTTTTGCAGGCAGCAGGTTCGTAGTTACCATTGTTTTTGGTGTCTGCTCCCAGTGGGTAAGGTTGGTTCAGTGGCTTGTGTAAGCTTCCTGGTGGAGGGGACTGGTGCCTATGTTCTGGTGGGTGGGGTTGGGTCTTGTCTTTCTGGTGGGCAGAGCTGTGTCTGGTGGTGTGTTTTGGGGTGTCTGTGAACTTAGTATGACTTTAGGCAGACTCTCTGCTAATGGGTGGGGTTGTGTTCCTGTCTTTCTAGTTGTTTGGCATGGGGTGTTCAGCACTAGAGCTTGCTGGCCTTTGGGTGGAGCTGGTCTTAGCGTTGAGACAGAGATCTCTGGGAGAACTCTTGCCGATTGATATTACATGGGGCCAAAAGGTCTCTGGTGGTCCAATGTCCTGAACTCGGCTCTCCCACCTCAGAGGCTCAGCCCTGACACCAGGCTGGAGCACCAAGACCCTGTCAGCCACATGGCTTAGAAGAAAAGGGAAAAAAAAAAGAAAGAAAAAAAAATTATAAATTAAAATTTAAAAAAATTATTAAAACGAAAAAGTAATTTAAAAAAAAGATGAGAGCAACCAAACCAATAAACAAATCCACCAGTTATAACAAGTGTTAAAAACTATACTAAGATAAAAATCAGAAAAAAGTCTGTCACAGACAGCAAACCCCAAGTCTACATTTGCCCCCAAATTCCACGGCTTCAATTTTGCGTTGATTCGTTGTCTATTCAGGTATTCCGCAGATGCAGGTTACCCCAGGTTGACTGTGGGGATTTAATCTGCTGCTCCTGAGGCTGCACAGAGAAATTTCTCTTTCTCTTCTTTTTTCGCACAGCTCCTGGGGTGTAGCTTTGGATACGGCTCCACCTCTGCGTGTAGACCGCCCTCAGGCGTCTGTTCTTCGCTCAGACAGGACGTGGTTAAAGCAGTGGCTGAGTAGGGGGCTCTGGCTCACTCAGGTAGGTGATGGGGGGAGGGAGGGGCATAGTAGTTATCATTGGAATGCGGGGTGAGCCTGCGGCCGCAGAGGCCAGTATGACATTGCAACAGCCTCAGGCATGCTGTGTGTTCTCCTGGGAAGGTTGTCTCTGGATCACGGGTCTCTGGCAGTGGCAGGCTGCACAGGCTCCCAGCGGGGTGTGGATAGTCATCTGTGCTTGCACACAGGTTCTTGGTGGCTGCAGCAGCAGCTTTAGTGTTTCATACCCATCTCTGGGGTCCGAGCTGATAGCCGCGACTCGCGCCCATCTCTGGAGCTCGTTTAGGCGATGCTCTGCCTTCTGTGGACAGACAGGGAAGGTATCCCCTCTCCTCGCACACCCCAAAACAATGGTCTCTTGCCTCTTCGGCTGGTCCAGACTTTTTCCCGGACTCCCTCCCAGCTAGCTCTGGCTCACTAGCCCCCTTCAGGCTGTGTTCACGCAGCCAACCCCAGTCCTCTCCCTGGGATCTGACCTCCACATCCCGAGCCTCAGCTCCCAGCCCCCGCCCGCCCCAGCGGGTGAGCAGACAAGCCTCTCGGTCAGCACCGATTCTCTGCACGGGAATCTCTCGGCTTTGCCCTCCGCACCGCTGTTGCTGTGCTCTCCTCTGTGGCTCCGAAGCTTACCCCCATCCCCCGGCCACCCCCGTCCCTGCTAGTGAAGGGGATTCTAGTGTGTGGAAACCTTTCCTCCTTCACAGCTCCCTCCCAGAGGTGCAGGTCCCATCCCTATTCTTTTTTCTTTTTTCTTTTTTTTTCTTTTTTTCTTTTGCCCTACCCAGGTACGTGGGGATTTTCTTGCCCTTTGGGAAGTCTTCGGTTTTCTGCCAGCGTTCAGTAGGTGTTAGGTATCCATATATAGATGTATCCATAGCTATATATAGATATATCTTTGATGTATTTGTGGGGAGGAAGTTGATCTCCATGTCTTACTCCTCCTCCATCTTGAAGGTCCCCCCCTCTCTAGCTACTTTTAAGGTTTTTTCTTTATCATTATTTTTTTTAGAAATTTGATTATAATATGTCTTTATGTGATTTTCTTTATGTATTTCTGCTTGGGGTTCACTGAGATTCCTATCTGTGGGCTTAAAGTTTTGTTGTTTTGTTTTTGAATTAGGTTAAATTTTTATGAAATGGAATTTACAAGACCTGGTAATTTGTTGAGTTGGATAGTGAAGAAGAGAGATGAATCAAAAACGATGCCCAGATTTGACTGTCCCTACTTTCACATCATAGTTACCCACTCATTCCTAGCCACCCCTTCTCTCACTAAATACTCCATATCCTGGTGTACCATTTTCCTCTCCATTCCAAATCCTGTCACTATCCCAAGTGACTTCAGTATCTATTTGAACAACACATCCACTACCTCTGCCTTTCAAATCCTTTACCTTCTCAACTCCATGGCCTTCTCCTCTACTCCTCTTTACCCATCCTCTCCCATGACCACACCCTAGACCATGTAGCCACCCAACAAGAAATGCCACACTTCTGAAATCTTAAATTCTAAGATTTCTCTTTGGTAACAGCTGATAATCATCCCAGCTCTCTTTTCTTTTTTTTTTTTTTTAATATCTTTATTGGTCTATAATTGCTTTACAATGGTGTGTTAGTTTCTGCTTTATAACAAAGTGAATCAGCTATACATATACATATATCCCCATATCTCCTCCCTCTTGCGTCTCCCTCCCACCCTCCCTATCCCACCCCTCTAGGTGGACACAAAGCCCCGAGCTGATCTCCCTGTGCTGTGCAGCTGTTTCTGTGGGCTTAAAGTTTTTAACCAAATTTTTAAATGGCCATTATTCCTTCAAAATTTTTTTCTGTCCCCTACTCCCTCATCTTTATTCTCCTTCTAGAGGTCCAGTTACATATGTTAGACCATTTTATACTGCACTACAGGTCACAGGATAGGACATTAATTTTTCTCTCTTCATTTTGAATAATTTCTATTCCTTTGTCTTTAGGTTTACTGATCTTTAATTCTTTGGTGTATATTGTGATACAAATCCCACTGAATATATTTTTTTATTGTAGATAATGTAAATTATTTTCTCTAGAGGCTGTATTTACATCTTTAAAAATTATTCTTTATATCTCTCCTTATCATTTCATGTTTTCCTTTATATCCTCAAAAACATTTATAAAACTTTTTATAGTTGGTTTATGGTCTTTCATTAATAATTCCATAGTCTCTATTATTTGGGGGTTTGTTTATACTGATGGACTTTTCTTTTGATTATGAATCATATTTCCCTATTTTTTCCACACCTTTGATTGGATGCTGATCATTTTGAATTTCATGTTATTGGGTGCTGAATTTTATTTTATTTCTTTAAAGAGTGTTGGATTTGTTCTGGTGTACAGTTAAATTACTCATGAGTCAGTTTGATTCCTTTAAGGCTTGTTTTCATGCTTTTCTATGACAGGTCTAGGCTAGCCTTCATTCTAGAAATAATTTTGCCCCACAATTAATGCACGACACTTGTGACAACTGTATCCATGTCTGCATTTTTTGAGGAGGTCCCTCCACTCTACCTGGTAGAATCATATACTATGTTCACTCCTTGATGAGCTCTGAGAATTCTTTGGCCTATTACTTTATACTGACTCCCAAGCCTTAGGTAGTTTCACCCATGGATGTGGAGGTAAGTACTCAGCCATATAGACTCAACAGGACTACTCTGCAACTCCCCTCAATTTGCTGACACTCCTAGGCTCTATGTCAGTTTATTCTCCTTGCTCTTTAGCCTGGGAACTGCCCCAAGAAATAAGCAAGGTTATCATATAACTTACCTCATTTATTCCTCTTCTCTCAGGAATCATCATCCTGTGCAACCTGCTGTCCAGTGTCTGAAATCTTTTATTTCATGTACTGTGTCTGATTTCTAATCATTTATACTGTGAGGGCAATTCCTATGGCAGTTAATCCTGTAAGGGAGGAAGCTGATGTCCTAGCTTGTTTTTGTTGTTATTTTTGCATGACAATTTATTTATCATAGGTTAGTGTAGTTTGTTCAACTATCTTTGATTCTCATATTGTGTTCTTCCTCTTTTTTGTTGTTAAAATATATTAGCTTTTTTTTTTTTTTTTTTTTTTGCGGTACGTGGACCTTTCACTGCTGTGGCCTCTCCCGTTGCAGAGCACAGGCTCCGGACGCACAGGCTCAGCGGCCATGGCTCACGGGCCTAGCCGCTCCGCGGCATGTGGGATCTTCCCAGACCAGGGCACGAACCCGAGTCCCCTGCATCGGCAGGCGGACTCTCAACCACTGTGCCACCAGGGAAACCCCAAAATACATTATCTTTGACAGTTGTATACAGATACTTTTTAATTCCTTTACCTGGTAAAATGTTAAAAACTGGAAACACTATATCAGTTCCTCAATATTTTACCTATATATTTTGCTGGGCCATGAAATTGAAAAATGTTTTGCTTCACTATCTTAGATCACAATTATACCTATACAGGGACTGATGAAAAGGATAAAACAAAGGAGATTGGTGATATCTACAAGTTTGGTCAGATGCGCATCACAGGGTCTTAGTTCTACCCCTGTAGCGATATTAAAGTGACATTATAGTAGTTAATATAAACAGGCCTCTGCCAACTAATGATGTTATAGACAGGCTGTTAGTGTCAGTTCAGGTTCTTCAGGGAGGAGACACCAAGATAGAGCTAAGAGTCCAAGAGATTGTGAGGGGGGTGGTAAACCCATGAATTATAAGGGGAGTGACAGCAGGATTAAGCAAGGAGGGCCTTCAGACTCTTCTGACCCCTGGGAGTGAAGGTGGTAGGGAAGGAGTACGGTGTAGGAAGAGGCTCAGGTTGTGCTGGAGCTCTGAGAGAGTCTCAGTGGGGACCTCCAATGCAAAGACTGTTCAGAGAAGAACCCTGCGCTGGGCAGAAATGGCCAGGTCCTATTAATTCTGCCATACTCTGTTATTGGCCAGGGTTTCCCAAGTGGAGGGTGGCCTCAGTTCAAATGCTGCAGCAGATCTTGAAGGCACTGCTGCTGGTGGATATCACCTAACTGCACTCAGAGAGACAGGTTTGTTCTTGAAGAAAGATCAAAGCAGAGCTTTTCCATGGCTGTCACCCTATTCTAATGCACTAAAGCTGCAAGCACGGTGGTCCTGAGAAGGAACAGGCCCACATCATAGAAATGCATCTGTCTTAGTCTGTTTGGGCTGCTATAATAAAATACCACAGACTGGGAAGTTTATAAACAGCAGAAATCTATTGCTCACAGTTCTGGAGGCTGGAAGTCCAAGATCAGGGTGCCAACATGGTTGAGTGGGGACCCTATCTCTTTTATAAAGGCACTAATCCCATTCATGAGGACTCTACCCTTATGACATAATGACCTCCCGAAGGCCCCACCTCCTAGTACAGTCACTGCTGGGAATTAGGGTTTCAACATATAAATTGGGGGGGGACACAAAAGATTAATGATGTCATCCTCCTATTTCTCAGCATACATCCTAGTCTTCTAGAATAAGCACAGGTCTGGCACTGGAACAATAATTGCTACTTCTGTTTCCCCAGCTGATGTCTTGAATTTGAGCTCATTTTATACCACTGGGTCCTAATTTCCTTACCCATAAAATGGAAATTACAACAATATGCCCTCCTAGGCCAAACATAAATTCAAATAACATACTGGGGGGAAAGGGAGCATGTGGAGAGAAAAGGAAGATATAATCTGCATCTCTTTTAAGCCAAGATATTTTATAGAAAATCTATGTCTTCATCAATTAGCATGGTCTCCCCTTCCCCACCACATTCCAGTTTGTAAATGGATATTGAGATTTCATTTTTTTCCAAAGTAAAAAAGTATAGAACTACCTCTCTTTAAGTTATTAGAAACATCCATGAAGAGTCTTTTACTTTTAAAAAAAATTTATTTGGAAGCACAAGTTAATTCTTACATTACATTATGATAGAATTACTTGGGTTGCTTGTGCCACACTATTGCAGCATCACTGAACTTCTTATTTATTATTAGTTCTCAATTAAAAATTTGTATTATAAATCATTAGCTTCTTTAGCATTTATAGCTTGCTTCCCTTCAAGTAAAAGATAGCTTCATCATCTTTTCTGAAAGGTCATGATTCATTGTTCAGACCCAGTGTTCTAAATTTTAAAAGTCAGAGCATACAGTTCTGTAGGAGAGGGAAGGACGAATACACTAAAATGCTGACTCATAATAAAGCACAACTCTGATTAAATCTACGACCAATCCAAATTATGATCTTGTTCAAAATGAACTTTCACCATAGAGAGTGAAGTTATTGAGAAAGCAAAAATACAAGCTGCGTGCCACTGCCATCGACAGTGGTTTGAATTGGTTGCAGGGTGCCTTGGACTAAAATTCAGCTTCAACCTAAAACCCAATCAAAACCATTTTAGGTTCCTCTACAGTGGTTTGAGGAATGCCTCCTCAATTCCCTGACTTACAATCTTCCAGTCTCACTAGGATTTGTGGTTTAAGAGAATGGTAAAAATGTCATGATACGTCAGGAGGAATGACTAAAACAGTGGAAGCACATCTAGGAAAGGGAGCACATCAAGAGATGTGAACGTGAGGACAAACATTTCCAGGGAAATAATACAATACTCTTTGCTGACCCGTGGAGGCAGAACCACTAAGAAGGAAGGTTGATGCTCAGACTTTACCTACTTTCATTGCATCACTGCTTGCTCTTGCTTATCCAAAGGCTTCTGTTTCTCAAGGAAATAAACTGAGGGTAAGGCTGGGAAGGTGGCTGCACCCTGACCTGCTCCTTTCATCAGTATTGTCCCTGGGAATACAGGCAAGAGATAATTTCTTTTTGTGGAAGTCAGAAGCAATAGAAAGCTGGCAGAAGCTCCAGTGTGTATCTCACACTGTTTAAGAACTGGGGCAATTCAAAGAAGGCTTAGCCTTTGCCCTCAAATAGCTTATCTTCCAACAAGAAGATAAGGAAACCCATTTGAAACAAGAGTGAACAAAATAAAGTTACACATAATTTACTGCTAAATCACTGCTCCATTCATCACATTTCATTTCATTTAATTCTCACATCTTCCCTTACTTAAATACTTCTCTAGGGTTCAAAATTCTCTTCATTCCTCTTACTGATTAAATGGTTGCTACTTGAAGAGATAGGTCCACGTCCTTCACTTGCTTTTACCTTTATGCACTGGACTAGGTATAGATATAGATATATAGTAAAGTCGTTAAGACTAATAAAAGGAAGATGTTAATAGAGATGAGGTAGTAGAAAGTTCCATTGAAACATCTTAGAACTCTAGGATTTAGCACATAGGAGGCCCTCCATATATATGTTATGAATGAATGAGTAGCTTGAAGAGATAAATAAAGTATTCCAGGAGAAGAAGAGAGACATGAGAATGACATATTAATGGAAGTGAGAGAGATTAGCCACACTAGAGCTGAAGTTAGGTAGCAGGAAGTAAGGATCACCAGGATACAAAATTATGGGTCTTTTCTGAAAAACCCAGAAAAGAAGCTTAGGTTTGATGTCCTAGAAAATGGGAAGTCTTTGAAAGTTTGGGACCAGTGAACTGTGGAGCAAGAGTGTCTGAGGAAGATGAATAGCCTTGCCTTATAGGACGAGTTAGGAAGAAGAGGAGGCCTCACCTAGTCCAGCTCTGAGCCCATGCCAGCTATCCAGGTGTGAAGTGATGGCTGGGGGCGGGGGAGGTGATGGAAGGGAAGGGGTATGGATAAGTGGCATTTCAAAGGAAGACTCAGCAGGATTTAATAAACACTTTTCAGTAGATCAAAATCACGGGGCTTACTGAGTCTGCAACAGAAGAGATAAGAACAGACTACAGACTAACAGTGTAGAAGGAGCAAAAGATAGAAGGCCTAAGAAATAGAAACCAGGCCTGGGAGTCAGAACCCATGACCTTGCCCAATGTACTTGTTAATTCATTCCTGAAAATCAGGAGGCAGCCTCACCATTACAGGCACGTGTGAGCCTCTTGCATACTGCCTTAATGTTTAAGATGCAAAGAGAAAAGATACCCCACTTCTTGTCATCAGCAGCCTTTTTGGAACTTTCTGGAACTGCCACTTCACAAGGCAGGATTCTTCTGACCTTGCCAAGCTCTCCTTACCTGAGTATGTCTCCTCTGAGTCTAAGAACACCCTGAGACAACACTCAGGAATGCCTTCACTTGCTGGAAGATTTGGGTCCATGAACAACATTAGCAGGTGACAACAGATCTCAGTTTCTTATTTCAGCATTTAAAATAGTCAGTGTGATGTATAGAAAGAGTTAACTCACCCAGTTGTAGAAATTTACCCCAGCACACATACAAAAGAAAGTGCAATACAGTTAAAGCAGAAAGTGGAACTATTAAAGCATCATCCGTTATGCGTTTTCTTCACGTTTTCTCTTTGTGAGAATTTCTTTTAGGTGGGGGTGTTTCATTTGCTGTGGATTCTGCCATCTGAGGGTCTCATTAATGCTCCCAGTATTCCTATATCTGTTCAGGTGGAAAGAAGGACTTCCATGAAGGGATAAATTGTGGTATAGCCATGACGTAGGGTGGAAATGATGAAGTAGAACAATGCGCATGATAAAACTTTACAAAAAAATAAATGATAATTTTGTGATGTGATAGAGGTGTCAGCTAATACTACAGTGGTAATTATATATTTTGATACATATGAATGTATCAAACCAACCAACATGTTGTACACCTTAAATGTATACAATGTTATATCTCAACTATATCTCAATAAAAATAAATTTTAAAAATATATGAAGGGCTTCCCTGATGGCGCAGTGGTTGAGAGTTCGCCTGCCGATACAGGGGACACAGGTTTGTGCCCCAGTCTGGGAAGATCCCACATGCTGTGGAGCGGCTGGGCCCGTAAGCCATGGCCGCTGAGCCTGCGCGTCCGGAGGCTGTGCTCCACAACGGGAGAGGCCACAACAGTGAGAGGCCCGCGTACTGCAAAAAAAAAAAAAAAAATATATATATATATATATATATATATATATATATGAAAACTTTATCCACATGCATAAAACTCAAAAATAAAATAGGCAAGTTGCAAAAGAATATGTATATACATACATATATATATATATATCAAGATTTTATTTATGTAGTCTAAAATGTGAAAAGAACACTGTGTTTAGTTTAGGGACACATCAATGTATGAGAAAATCTAAAGACTTGGACCTGGAAAGGAGAGGAAGGATGAGGTATAGGAAAATACAATGGGGTGTACAAAGGGGCTTCAACTATGTTTATAATGAGTCATTTCTTTTGCTGGGTAGTGTGTACATGTGTGTTCATTACATAATTCCTTACACCTTTCTGTAGCTATGAAATATTTAACAATACATTTTCATTAAGTCTTCAGCTCTTTCCTGGGAAGAAGGGTGGAAGCTCACACTTCACAACATAGAGGTAGATTTACTTTCCTCCTGCCCTCAGTGTAGAGGAGTCCCATTTCCAGGTAGGGAGACAAAAAAAGATGAGAGGGGACCCCTGCACAAAGGGTTATTAAAGGGACAAATAATCTTTCATTCAACCTTCGCTAGTAAGCTTTAAAAAGTCTGTATATTTTTATTTTTGCTGCACAGAAGTTCCCTTCCAAGAAGAGGAGGAACGTCATGTCTTGGCATTCCTCAGCAGGGGAAAGGGCTTCCTCCTATGACAGTGCTTAAAAAGGCAAATATATGAGAGTCACCCAAAATCCTCCCAAAATGCAGGCGCCTTGCTGGCCCACAGAAAGGGGATTAGTAAAGCACCATTAACCCCACAATGAAAACACATCAGTTTAGGGTTTTCTTTCATCCTAAACCCAGTTTATAAACACAGCCTTATCACAGGGAGAATGTTTATCTTCATGTGTTATAAGTAGATTTCCAAAAAGCAACAGTAGCTAATGAAATTAAATATGATGTTGGAAAATCTATTTTCTCCTTGCAGCAAAAATGTCACAGAAGACAGTTAAGCCAGAATGTGGTTCAGTTTAGGCATCTTCTACTCTGATTAATTTAGAGATTTTATTAATCAGTTTAAGAAAGCCAGAGATTTGAACCTAAGCATCTCCTACTTTTCCAATTACTTACACCAAATTTCTAAAACAAGTCAAGAGATAGAGCTTTTTGTGGCTTTGCAGTGCTGAGAGTTAAGACACATTCTAGTAATTTATGATCGTTTATCTGAGAAATGGTTGATGACAAAGGAAAGTTAATTACAGCTTTCCTCCCCTCCCCCTTCCAACCACCCAAGAGGTCCTTGAGATTCCGTCTTTGTTTTTATTTATATGTAAACTTCCAGAAGCTAATTTGTCTGAAGACTGTAACTAACCTTGACTTTTCTAAAAGCTTCCCTCAAGGGTTAATAATATGTTTCTACCCGTATCATCATTTTTTCACTTGAGGATCACATTTGTTATGCATAATTACTAATGAAATGATGAAACAAATGGAGAAACAGTACAAGCTGTCACTCCCAAAGGGCCCATGTGCAAATTTAAATGTGTCTCAGCTCTCCAACATTGAAGTATATAAATCGGTACAACATGTTCCATACAAAATTTCTGACAACGAAACTAGAGTCTTTAAAGCAAAATGTAACTTACCACCTACTCTTTTCCCTGGTGTCTAGATGGGGCAGTGGGGGACAAGTCAATAATGGAACTCAGGATGTAGTACTTTCTAAACCAAAACATGGAGCTAATGGCAGACTATTTGACGTTAGGGCTTCCCTAGAATGTTTGGGGTATGTGATTTCCATGGATAGCTGACGGTAGAAGCAGGGACACCCAAATATACACATTAGGGCTCATATGTGGAGAAAGAGAACTTTTCTTTTCTATGACTGACAACTTTTTGTCTCCTCTGTCTTCCTGGGACAGACAGCTTATCCTATTCTTTTCAGGTGTATGTAGTCTGACATAATGATTTGCAGCCAAATCTGAGGATAATTATCGCAGCCACTAACTAATTGCCAAATCTGGTTTATAGGTCAATCATCCAGGGCTTCTACCCCTTTCTTTTCTTCTGTCTTTTACCTTGTAGGTAATCTGATTTTCTGATTGACTTTCACATTGTCCTGGCACTGAGAAGGAATGTCTAGCCCTGAGTGGTCCCTGGTCTGGGTTTCTCATCTCACCTGGCATCCAAGCATCGGCCTCTCTCCTTGCCTTGCCCATTGTGGTATGGCTTCTGCCTGGCCTTTGGAGTGTCTGGCTGGAATCCATAGATTTCTCTATTACCTCTGGGCTGTCATGGTGCTCTTGCCTCCTATCATGATCCAGACCCTTTCTAATCCACTAGTTTGCTTGTCCTTCTATATCCCTGCCTTCCTTATGGGCCTGAGAATTCTCAGCAGCTTTCTCTGTACCACTATATAGTGTGTGGGGTCTGGGAGGCTACCCAGACCTACCTCCAGGGCATCTCCCTGAGAGCTTTCTATTTTACTTTTCCAATCCCATGGATTGGATTTCTCTGAGTGATTTGTGGGCTTACAAAAAAAAAAACCTAGCATGTGTCCTGATGTTTTCAGATTCCTTCCAAACTTATCTGGGAATTATCTTTCTGCCCCTAGCCCAGGGTGTTGATCTATGAAAGGATGGAGAAAATTAGGTAATAGATTAAGGATAATAGTTGGGTTTGGAGAAAGATTATCCAGAGTAGAGGATAATGAAAAAGGTTTTATTCATTCACTTATCTATTTATCCATTCATTTATAAATATTGACTATACTAAATACTGTGCTCATTATATAAGTATAAGCAAGACATGGTCCATGATTTTAAGGAATTCCCAGTCCAGTAGAGAGGAAGCACATTAGTAAGTATTTCCAGGGCACACTAGGGACATGCAAAATGTAAATGGATATCTCTACAGAATGGCATGATTGCATGGGGATTCAGAAAAGTTTTCTTAGAAAAGCTGATGCTTCCATTAAGTTTCGGAGGATGATTAGGCTGTCATCAACAGCAGAACAGAGCTTTTTTGGCAATGGGAACAATGGGAGGAAAGAGATGGGGGCATGAAACAGCATTAGAGAGCGACACATACAGTATGATTTAGTATAGTCGGAGCGAAGAAAGTGACGTGGGGAATAGGAAGACGAAGAGGGTCAGGAGAGAGATCATGGAATCAAGTACTGGAAAACTGTTGAGTCTTTGAATAAAGTGAGAGATATGACCATATTTACCCTGTAGAGAGACCGTTCTTGCCATAGTGTAGGGGATGGACTTAAGTAGGTCAACACTGGAAGTAGGGAGGATAGACAGGAAATGATGTGAATGTGAAGTAAGGGAGCAACAGTGAACAAAAGGAGAGAATAGCTGTGAGAAACACTTAGTATGTAGCACTGAGAAGACTTGATTACTTACTAGTGTTGGTGATAGGAGAGAGGAAGAATTTGGTGATGACTGAAAGTCGGATGGGTGCACAATGGTATAATTTGCTGAGATGAAGAGTATAATACAGGGAATCGCTTTTATCAGGCAGGTTATTTAGTTCACTTTTGAACATACTAAGTTTAGGGAGTTTTTGAGATATCCAGATGGAACAATTTAATAGGTAATTGAACAAGTCAGGAACTAAGTATCAAGGTCTGGGCTAATTACATAGATTTGGAAGCCATAAGCATACAGATTACATTAATGCCTGTGGCTGTCTTTGCATGCTTGAATACAACCTTATTTTGCACCAGTAATTTGGTTGGGCATAGGATTCTAAATAGAAATTATTTTCTTTTATGAGTTTTAAGTATTGATTCACCTTCTAGTATACAGGCTTGTTGATGAGGCACCCAATTCCCACTTGAAACTTGGTAACACCAGCATTTTAGGAGTTTAGAAAAAGAATCTTATAAAACAGTCTGAGGAAAAGAAGTCAAAGGATCAAGAAAGTGTTAAGTATTTGAAGGAAAAGGTTGAGAGTTTTCCAAGAAGGAAAATGATCAACAATGTTAAATTCCAGAAAGATCGAGTAAAATAAGCCAAGAATCGGCCAGTTAGATTTGGCAATCTGTAGGGCAAAGGTACATTTTACCAGAATATTTCTAGTGGAGTATTGGGTTGGGAACTGAATGAGGGACTCCCAATTCAAAATGGCAGACTGAGGACACAGTCTACCTCCCTTGTCAGTCTACTGAGATAACTAGAAGAATTACAAGAGTCTAACTCCATAACAGTACTGAAAATAGGGAGGAGAAGTCATCAAAAATTTTGACAAACTTCCAGAAAACAGAAAGTAAACAGGCTTTTTACTTTGTGACTAATCAGAGCCAAGTAAACTAAAACCCAACACATACACAGAAGGGAGAAGGGAGCTGCTTTTCCTCTGGGACCTGGTAGGGTTCTGAGATTGGAGGCAGAAGGGCAATTACAACTCAAATCCAGAGAGAGATCTGAAAGATATTGCTCATGCATATAGACAAAAATGTAGAAATGTGTGAGGGAATCACTTTTGAGGTGTTGGACCAAGGATGGTAAAATGTAAGTTTCAAATGGGCTGAATGTATAGATATGGAGATTCTGATCAGAGATGCAATGGGCTGGTTAGAACAACTTGGTGTGGTGTAATTGTCTGCATGGTTGGAGGACTGAAACCTGGACTCAGCTATGACCCATGATACAAGAGGCTAAAATGCCACTAATACCTCACAATAATGTAGAGAAAGGAGTCTAAAGACTTAGGGACAGGGCTTCCCTGGTGGCACAGTGGTTAAGAATCCGCCTGCCAATGTAGGGGACATGGGTTCGAGCCCTGGTCCAGGAAGATCCCACATGCCGTGGATTAACTAAGCCTGTGTGCCACAACTACTGAGCCTGCGCTCTAGAGCCCATGAGCCACAACTTCTGAGCCCGCATGCCACAACTACTGAAGCCCATACGCCTAGACCCTGTGCTCCGCAACAAGAGAAGCCACCGCAATGAGAAGCCCGTGCACCACAACATAGAGTAGCCCCCACTCTCCTCAACTAGAGAAAGGCTGTGAGCAGTAACGAAGACCCAATGCAGCCAAAAGTAAACAAATTAAATAAATAAATGTAAAAAGAAAGACTTAGGGATGGGACTTACTATGAGCTATTTACTCACCCTCTTTTAAATATGTCCTCTGAGATAGCTTAGGAGATAACACTTTCACCAAGACATTGAGAAATATATTGGTAGAGAGAGCACCAGCATCTTTGAAAAGTGTCATTGTGGCTTATAGGCCGAAAAGGCTGGTGGGAGATATTGCAATAAAAATGGGTTCCTGATTTCAGTAGGTGTCAAGAACTCTGTATAGTCTGAGATTTTAGCCTACTTCCAAGTTAGCTTGCTAAAATTTCATGGATGATGGCAGAAGACATGAGACTTCCGAGTTAAAGACAAGGGACTTTTTTTATTCACGGTACATCAAGCAGCATGAGTATATTTGCAGCAGTTCCCCCTGCCTCCAGGTTCCTCAGGGGTGATGCAGATGAGCGCAGGTGGATATGTGCACATGCAGTGGGTTGCATTATAAGAGAGGAATGCTGACATGAGAGAACCCAAATCTTTAATAATGAGCAGTAAGCATGCCTGCCCTTTGATCGGGAGACACTATCGCTAGCTTCCAAGGCTGTTTGCTGCACAAACAGATGAGACGATATGGAGCAAAGGCAGTCAGTGCCTTGCTCACAAGACACGCAGAAGTGCAAGCGACCCATGGAGTATTATCACCCAACGATACCCACCTGCAGTTTCTACACTGTCTTAGCTTCTGGTAAATTTCTCCATTAATATGCCACTCTATTGGCCACTCTGATTAATCTGAATGGCAGGGGCTGGAACCAAATCCATTCAAGTTGCCTCATACAGCATTCAATTTGCGGCTACTATCAACAGAACTCCAAGCAGCAGGATGAGGCCAACCCACAGTATTGATCTCAACCCTGCTCTTCAGGATCCCAGACCCAACCTGCTGAAGAAATCCCATCAACCATCAGCGTTCACCGAAGAAAGCCAGGTGGCTTTCTCCTTATGTTTCTGTATTGATCTTTCTGCTAGGCTTGAGGAATTGATCCAGGTACAGCAGGATGTATTAGCCACTGTATAGACTTTGTCTCGGTAGCCCACAAACAGGAAATCTAGGACAATTCTATCATCCAAAACAGCCCTGGCCAGGGAGTGGGTGCTGCTCTGAATGCCTTCCGTAGCCAACTGTGTCACTGATCATTTCAGCTAAAGCCAGGAACAAACTTTGTGTCACCTTTTATAATTGGATGATTCTTTTCATAGGGATACCTGCCCACAACATGTGCATAAATAAGTTATCCCTCTGGGAAGCTCCCCTGGATGAACAAGGGTAGCCTCATCTTGCAGATTTTTACACTTATCTTAGGTCTGCCTGATGGTATTTCCTTAAATGCTTGAAGGTCTCTCAAAATACCTCAAAGACAGAGTCATTTTGTTTTGGAGAAGGAGGCAAAGCAACGCCTAACTTTTACACAGGTATACTACCAGGACACATATGGTGCTTCCAGAAAGAAAGTTTTGTGTTCAGTGTGGTGTCCCTTGCAAATGGGACCTATATCATTTTAGGGTACAGGTTGACTTCCTTTGTGATGAGGAGTCCCAGTGATTCTGACAGAATCATTAAGGTGCATCCTTCTCCTATACCTAGCAGGTGTTTCTTTTCTAGGTGCCATGATCGTTGCTCTCCCTTCACTACCACAAAATTGTGTCTCTTTTCAGTAGCTATGATTACAACGTTTTTCCATTATCACCTACTTGCACCCAGACTCTCCAACTAGAAGCGTGAGATTCAGATAAACAAGAACATTTTTATTAAGCTTATAGACCCCTACATAGACCACCTTAGGGTTATTCAGCAAACACTGTACTCAACGAAGTGGTCATTATGATATAAGATCAAATTAGTCCAATAAGGGAATCCAGGTGGCCGAATCAGAATTAAGCTTAAATTCTCCAGACTACCTTTTGATTGGCCACCACCGGGAGAATATACCAACTAGCCAGGCTTAGAGTTGTCCCCGAGAGACAGAAAGAGGTATCATTCCAGCACAGGTCAGTGTGAAAACTCCAAAATTCCTTCCAGAGAGGTTGATATAATCTCCCCCACCCTTTGTCCCAATTACTTCTTAGGAAGCAACTGGGAGAAAATGATTTCTTTCTGCTAAAGGCTGCATTCAATGATTAAATTGTCTTACTAAAGTATGTGGGCAAGGAGAAGGTGAGGGAGACAGAATCAGAAATCTTTTCAAAGTAGATTTTTTAAGAGGCTGTTTCAACGTTGTCAGTATCAGATACCTGCAGAGAGTAGGATGGATGGGAAGGCCCATTAAATATCTTGACCAGAAACACATTGATGAGTGGCTTCTTCAACAAAAGGTACACCATTGTCAGGCTGCGAATGTGACACAGATTGGTTTTGAGAGCCACAATGGTATGTTGGGAATTGGCTGATCACATCAGACAGCAATACTGTACCCTGAAAACTTGTCAAGAGGGGTAAGGCACCACCAATAACACCCAAGAATAGGTCAAAGGTTCAATGTAGTCAATCTGCCAGGAGTAGGCATGGGACAACTAGATAGATGTGTGTCATAATTCTGACAATCTAGAGTACTTTAGTTTTTCTTAGCCTAGGGCAATAGATGAGTTGCTACATCCAGTGTGATGGTGGATTTCCAATGGTGGGAATATGGGTAGTACAGGCTCAATCAGCTGCCTCCTCAGAGAACAGGTCCTTACCACGGGCATCTACATAAGTGACACAGTCTGATCAGAAGTTGTGATTTTTTCCCCCACAGTTTGCAATACCAAAGAAGGGAGTCTTTAATATGCCATTCTGTAGTTTTCCAAATGGTAGACCAAACAGCTAGATCATTGGCAACAACCCAAGAGTCAGTAAAAACATTAAAAAGTTCATCAAGGAGGATATTGGCCAAAGGTATGAATATGGCCTTGAATTTTCCCCTCTGAGCAGACTAACCACATCTATTTTCAGTTCTGTAAAGCTGAAACAGGTTGAACAGCTACAGCAACCCAGAGGACAGCATCAGGTTACGACTTAACCAAACTGTCAGTTGATCAGGCCAAGGCATTTAGGGATAACTCTGTGAATCTAGGCTCCAATAGATCCAGCCTCCCATTAGCTGAATTTGGGTGCCCCTGACCCTATAGAACAGGGTAGAATAGAGATTTGGAGTGTCTGCATCCAAGTTTGAGGATCTCCCCTTCCCTAAGTTTTCCAGCATACTCAGATAGATTTGTATAGCCTTTGATGTCCCTTGGGGACAGGGGAACTTCGGCCCTATCCCTAAGCATCTATTTCCTTAAAGCAGCTGACGTTAGGGTAGAGGATGCTGGAGGAATCAGGGGACATGAAGATTAAAAGTGGCTTTGTACCAGTAAGCAAGGATTCGTATTCACTTTGTGTTTGAAATGAACTGTTAAGTGTTTTATTTCCACATGGAAATGGCCCCAAAAGACAATGGAGAAAAAAAATCATCCCAAAGAAGGAAGTTTTTTAGCTATGTACCTTGTTCTCTTTGCTTGGTAAGAGACATAGCCTAATGTTGGGCTCTAAGCTCATTTATGGAGCCTAGTCAGATGGCAGGCAGTAGAAGGAATTAATTTGGGGATTAATGACAAGAAAGTTGAGGGATGAATCTTTTAGAATGGTCCCAGAGTTTGTCAATATTTGTGTTCCATATGAATAATCAGTAAAAGTTCCCACTGTAAAAGAATCTTTTTAATAACCAGTTGGACAAAGTGACCCATCCAGTGGATTTATTTTAGCCCTTCCTTTTAGTCACCCTAATATTTGCTTAGTGGGATCATATATATAATGCCCATGGTGATAGGAATACAAGGAACACTTAGGTTCAACAGTACAGACTTCTCGCCATGGGTAACTGCACTCCAGCTGGATGCCCAACTTACTTGCAGCAGCAGCAAAAAAAAAAAAATCAATTCTGAGACTTTTACAGAATTCCATAACCTGGGATGGTCCAAATATCTTCTCACGGCAAGTTAATTACATCGAATCTTTTCCATTTGGGGGAAATGCAAATCTGTCCTCACTTGAGTAATTATTAAATTTTTATTTGCTTTTTCTGGTCCCCTCTGAGAGGACCACCATTCCAAGATTCACTGAATGCTCTATCCTCAGTCACTTTAACCTGCACAACACTGCTTCTGACCAAGGACCTCATTTTACAGTGAATGTTTTAAAGCCGAGTGTCTTAACAGCAGCATCGTTGACATTTTGGGCAAGATAATTCTTTGTTGCAGAAGGCTGTCCCGTGCATAGTAGAATGCTTGGCATCATCTCTGTCCTCTACTCACTAGATGCCAGTCAGTAATGCTCCCCCACCCCACAAGTCCTGACAATAAAAAATGTCTCCAGACATTACCAAATGTTCCCTACAGGGCAAATCACCCCACTTGAGAACAAATGATTTAAGACGATGTTCTATAAGCCTCACACAAAGAAGAGCTGACTTTACAGAACAGTTGAATGGTCTGTTTTAGAGTCAGTTACAGCATCACCTGGGACACAATACACAACCTTGTTGGGCTGGAGTGGTGTTTTTTATGATGTGGTTTATTCTCTGAATCTATAGCCAGTAAGGATGATGATTCTCCCATAGCCAGAATACATTGGTCTGGGAACCAAAGTATGAAAGATGGGTATCATCTATCATTATTATATGTAATAATTCATTTACAGATTTTTTCTCTACCATCCCCACAACAATGGACTCTGCTGTGTTAGAGATTTGGTACCAAAGGAAGGAATTATTCCACAAGGACACAAAACAGTTGTTTCATTGGGTTAGAAACCAAGGTCACCACCTGGTTATTCGTGCTCCATTTTTTAGAGGGAAAAACATTCTAAAGAAAAGGTAGAGTCTGAGTCTTAGCGGAGGTAGTTGAGCCTGCCTAGTGAAGACTGTCACCACATAACAGTGGCAAGGGAGTGTAGAAAGAAAGCATCTGGATCATCTCTTAGTATTGTCATACCCAGGAAAGTTAATGAGAGATTTCCATGTCTAGTTAGGGAGCCTATCTTATAGAAGATTAATCCCCTCCACTGGCCATTAGAAAAGCTTGAACATTTTTAAAGTGGTTTTAAGGCATCAGAGAGCTACCAAAGCAGCTAAGATGTGGGGGAAGGGAAACCTATTGAGGTGAGTCAAGAAATTCTGTGCTCTTTTTCTCTGAATGCATTTGCTGAAGGATAAGCAATGGGCTGGAGAGGTTAAGAAACTGAGTAAAAAGTAGCTGTGAAGAGTCAGAGAACTGAGCAGACCTTCAGTTGTCTCACAGGGATGGGAAGTCAGATATTGGAGATCAAGACTACTACAGCACATTAGAGGAAAGGAAAACACATTAAAGTGAGCCAGGCATTCTTCTGCTTTTTTCCTGGAGGCATTCATAAGTAGCACAAGCCTAGAGATGGAGATTATAAGCAGTAAGTGGAGGCTAAGAGGCTGAGACATTAACCAGAACTATCAGTAGTTTCATAAAACTGAGGAGATTGAAGTTGGAGTTCAGGACCCACAAGATAGAGCTCTGTGATAAACACCAAAAGCTTTGGGATCTCCCAAAGAACTACACCCTAGAAATAAGGAAACACTAGAAACAAATCAAACCTTACAGTGACTGAAAGGCAGCCTTGAATAAGATCAGTCCCTGATTGGATTAAGTGATTTGCTCCTATTGTAACTGCCTGCCAAAAAGCTAAAGAAAAAGCCTCTTTAAAGAACGATAACATCATACAGATCTTCTATAACATACTTGACACACTATCCAACATTCGATAAAAATTATCAAGAAACAGAATCAAGCAGGAAAAAAAACAGAAATAGATGCACAGCAGATCCAGGTATTAAAGTTGGGAGACATAGACACTAAATAAACCATAGTCTATAAGATTAAAGGCAAAATACAAACTTTTACTGGAAAACTGTATCTATTTAAAAAGAAGACTCAAATGGAATTAACAGATATAACAAGTGAAATTAAGAATACAATAGATGGGTATAAAAGCAGATTAAATAAAGGAAAAGCAGTTATTTGGTAGATAGATCAGTAAAAATTATCCATATTAAAACAGAGTAGGAGAAAGAATGGGCAATATGGGATAGGGTAAAATGATCTAACACTTGTGCAATTGGAGTCATGGGAGAAGAAAGAGAAAATGTAGCAGAATAAATATTTAATTAGATAGAAGTAGAGAATTTTCTAAAACGGACAACAGCTACAGATTCAAGAATGCCTGAAAATTCAAGTAGGATAAATACAAAGAAAACCACACCCAGGTAAATCATAGCAAAATTGCTAAAAAACAGCTAAACACAAATGCAAGAAAATCTTCAAAGCAGTCAAGGGAGGCTGTAGTACTTTCAAAGAACCTAAAGTAACAAAAAGGAGAGAAACCAGAAGACCAAAGAATGACATCTTTTAAAGTGTTGAAGTAAGAACCACCATCCAAGAATCCTACACATAATGAAAACGTCCCTCGAAATTGAAAGTAAATGAGCCAAAGACCTTAAGAGACACCTCTCCAAAGGAGAAATACAGATGGCAAATAGACATATGAAAAGATGCTCCACATTACCTGTCATTGGGTAAATGTAAATTAAAATAACAATGAGATACTACTACAAACCTATTAGAAGGGCCAAAATCCAGAACATTGACAACACCAAATGCTGGCAGTGTTGTGGAGTGACAGCAACTCTCATTCATTGCTGGTGGGAATATGAAATGGTGCAGCCATTTTGGAAGACAGTTGGCAGTTTCTTATAAAACCAAACGTAGTCTTACCATACAATCCAGCAATCCTGCTCCTTGGTATTTGCCCAAAGAAGTAGAAAACTTACGTCCATACACACAGACACTGCACACGGCTGCTTATAGAAACTTTATTCATAATTGCCAAAACTTGGAAGCAACCAAGATGACCTTCGTTGGGTGAATGGACAAATAAATTGTGGTGAACTCACACGTGGATTATTTAGCACTAAAAAGAAATGAGCTATCAAGCCATGAAAAGATATGGAGGAACCTTAAATGCAGATTGCTAAGTGAAAGAAGCCAATCTGAAAAGGCAATATGTGGTGGAATCCAACTAGATGACATTCTGGAAAAGGCAAATTTATGGAGATCTTTTTACTGAAAGATCAATGGTTGCCAGAGGTTGGGAGGGAGGGGAAGGAATGAACAAGCAGAGCACAGAGGATCTTTAGGACAGTGAAAATACTCTGGATGATAACGTAGGATGGATACATGTCATTATACATTGTCCAAACCTATAGAATGTACACCGAGAATGAATCATAATGTAAGCTGTGGACTTTGGGTGATTATGATGTGTCAGTGTAGGTTTATCAATTGTAACAAATGGCGGGAATGTTGATAACGAGGGAGGCTATGCATGTGTGGGGACAGGGGTATATGGGAAATCTCTGTACCCTTTCCTCAATTATGCTGAGAACCTAAAACTACTCTAAAAAAAAATAAAGTCTTAAAAAATAAAATTAATTAATTAAAATTAAAATTTTTAAAAAATTGAAGGTGAAATAAAGGCAGTTCCAGAAAACAGAAGCTGTGAGAATTCATCACCAGCAGACTTGCAGTCAAAAAAATAATAAAATGAATTTTTAAGCAAAAGAAAGTTAATATCAGAAAAAAAGCATGGAAATGTAAGAAAAAACAAAGATCAAGGAATGGAGTAATTATGTTGTCAAATCTAATTGAACATTGACTCTTTCAAACCATAAACAATAAACTAAAAGACAGAAAAATAAAATAGTAAAAACTGCTTCATTAATCAAAAAAAAAAAAAAACTGCAAGCAGGCAGAAAAAAGATTGTAGAGTAGATAGGACAAATAGAAAAAAAATAGTAAAATAGTTATAAACCCAAATATGTGAGTAATTATATTAAATTTAAAATAACTCAATAATCCAATTAAAATACAAAGATTTTAAAACTGGGGCTTCCCTGGTGGCGCAGTGGTTGAGAGTCCGCCTGCCGATGCAGGGGACACAGGTTCGTGCCCCGGTCCGGGAAGATCCCACATGCCTCGGAGCAGCTAGGCCCGTGAGCCATGGCCGCTGAGCCTGCGCGTCCGGAGCCTGTGCTCCGCAACGGGAGAGGCCACAACAGTGAGAGGCCCGCGAAAAAAAAAAAAAAAAAAAAACCCAAAGATTTTAAAACGGAATTAAAACAACAAAACCCAAGTACACATTACTTAAAAATAAGCCATCTTAAGCATAAGGAAAGTTAAACATCAAAAGTGAAAGAATGAGAAAATACAGATACAATGTTGACATTATCCAAAAGAAAGCTGCTGTTGCTATAATATTTACAAAGTAGAATTGGCCAAGAAACGTGACTAAAGATAAAAGGGACAAAGAGGGAAAACTCATATATAGAAAAGGATTCATCCACAAGGAAGTTACAACAATTCTAAATTTGCTTGTGCCTAAGAGCATAGCCTCAAGACATATAAAGCAAAATTTCATAAGATTAAAAAGATAGACACAGGGGCTTCCCTGGTGGCACGGTGGTTGAGAGTCCGCCTGCTGATGCAGGGGACATGGGTTCGTGCCCCGGTCCGGGAAGATCCCACATGCCGCGGAGCGGCTGGGCCCGTGAGCCATGGCCGCTGAGCCTGCGCGTCTGGAGCCTGTGCTCCGTGACGGGAGAGGCCACAACAGTAAGAGGCCCGTGTACTGCAAAAAAAAAAAAAAAAAAGATAGACACAGAATCCAGAATCCTAGTGTGATACCTCTCTCAGTAACTGAAAGAATAGAGAGGAAAAATTAGTAAAGATATAGACGGTCTGAAAGAAATTTGACCTTGTTGATATATATAGAACACTACATCCAACAGATGCAGAATACAAATTCTTTTCAAAAGCACACAGGACATTTACTAAAATGTTCATTTTGGTCCATTCTGGACCGTGAAACAAGTCTTAATACATTTTGAAAGATTGATATCAACAGAATATATTCTCTGGCCATATTGGAATTAAGTTAGAAATCAGTAACAACTGAATAACTAGAAATAAGTAAATGTTTGGAAATTAAGCAATACACTTACAAATAATCTATGGATGAGAGAATTCTTAGTGGAAATTAGAAAATATTTTGAACTAAATGATAATGAAAATACAGCGTATCAAAACTTGTGGTATCATAACAACTAAATGCAATTTGTAATCCTCAAATTGGCCCATCCTCTACATCCTACAACATTAAAAAATACAACAACGTTAGTATTCTGAATAAGCACACAATTTCCAAGAAAAAAGTTACCAAAATAGACTCAAGAATAATAACAACAACAAAAAAATCTGAATGGCTCTATATGTATTCAATAAACGAATGTGTAATGTAAAACTTTCCAGAAAGAAAACTCCAGGCCCAGATGTCATCCCTAGTGAATTCTTCTAACATTTAGAGAAGAAATAGCATCAGTTTCCAAAGATTAGAAAACTTAGTGGAAGATTATAGTAACTCTGAATAAGCAAGACCATCAAGGTCTCAGAACTTTCAGGTATGAAGATATAATTTCATCCACTTAGGAGAAAACTGCCTGAAAGCAAAGAGAATATGAAATAGGCAAATCATAAACACTAACTATAGTTTTTAACCAACTACAGATATGTGGACCTGTATTTTTTCCATATATATATAATTTCTATTTTAAAAATAATTTTTCTCTTCCTCTCTTTCCCCCCTTTTAGTTTGTATAGAGTGTACTGGTGGTAGTTAACCTGGTAGTTTACAGGTTATGGGATATATAGCCAGGATCATAATAGAACAGGAGGAAAGACATGATCTAGAAATTTTAGACTTGTTGCTGAATATAGGAGCTGAGGACCCATGGTGAAGGATAGGTGGGTAGCAAGTGGATACTGGCCCAAGCACTGGCTTTCTTACTGTCAGGCTTAGGTGAAGGACCTATAGGGCTTATAAATTAACCTCTCCTGTGGACTCATGGGGCAGCTGGAGGCTTGGAAGCCCAACATGGTGATCTATACTAACATGATCATCATGAGTGTAAAGAAGGGCTTTCAAAAAATAAGAGTTGCAGGTGGTCTATGTAGTCATGAAAGAATGAAGAACAGAGAGAGCTCCCTGAGGCCACTGAGGATCACACCCAGAGGCAACATATCTGAGTAATTCCTTCTGAACAACATAGCTCAGTGCTATTCTTGGATCTAGGCCTACTAAATATGTTGGGGTTTGATAGTGATCAAGATTACACAGCAACAGATAGTTGAATGAACAAACGGATTAACATCATACTTTAAGTATGAGCCCAAGAATGTGTTTGAAAGCAGCTGCTATGGGAAGTACTGGAACAGAGTCATGATAACAGACCAGCACAATCTGGCGCCCAGGACTGAGAGTCGGCCGTTTGATGAACTTAATAAAAGGGTTATGTTTTCTAATACCACTGCTCCAGCGAGCTCAAATCCCCCAAGAGCAGACAGAGAAGCTAAAGAATGAGATTCTAGGCGAGCCCTCATTAAATCAAATGAGAAGTCCAAGCCCAGGAAAGACAGGCCAAGTATCGACTCAGAGACATGGGTGGTTCTCCCATACTGCTTAGAGTTCCATTATATTTTGGCTCAGTTTTAAAAGTAGTACTCTGGTCACCTGTCATAAGCAGGAGATTTTTATCTTAACAAGAGATGATTTTCATGTACTTGGAAAATTCCCGTCTCGTGACAAAATATTATGAAATAACAATAGATAGCACATTTTCTTTCTTCCTAGGAAGCTAAAGTACTTTGACATACATCTTTTTTAATCTTAAAACAACCCTTTGGAACTATGAGAAAGAGGGGATTAAATCTATTTCGCATATGGAATACCCAAAGCTTGGACAAAAAGTTAGTGTCAAAAATGGTCAAGAAGAGAATGCGGTGTCTCTAGCTCCCAGCCCAATGGTCTTTCTCAGCCTTAGCTCTTCTTTGGTGACTTTCTGGACCCACTTCTGTCCACAGGAAACTCACTTCACGATGAATCCTATTCCATCAACAAAGACTTGTTGATATTGCTATGTGCAATCTACTGTCTAAGTGTCAGGAGGGTATGGTGGACACTGTGCTTGAGAGGAAACATCCATCCCATCCCTCCCCTCATGGATGGTATCAAAGCAGTTTGTGGAATTTCCAGCAGCTCAAAGTGTAGATCTGACTGGTCTAGAGAGTTATCCTATCCCCCATGACAGTGACTGGTTTAGGAATGGGCATGTGACCAAAGAGAGATTTTCTGGAGGCCACCGAGGAAGTGCTTTCTCACTCTTAAGAGAGAGCAACGGGGAAGCAGACGCTCCCCTGATGATTGCTACTGGCAGCCATCCCACAGCCCGAAGAGGAACTGCCTTAGGATTAAACTGACACTGTGGACGGCAATGTGGAAGATGAAAAGTTGCTGAGTCTTTGATTACATCATTGAACTTCTTGATCTACTGAAGCTGAAGCCCACCCCTCCTTCCGATTTTCCTCACATATGTGAGCTGAAGAATAACCTTATTGTATAAGCTAGTTTCAGTTGGCGTTCCTATTGCTTACAGCTGAAAACATTCTAATGCAAAAGGACTCAGAAAGAACTAAGCTCACATGCAAAAGGAACCTGCTTCTGCATTCCAGAACCTCCTTTCCAGTCTTCACTCCACCCAGGCAGGACCTGCTATTTGCTACCCCAGCAGCCCAGGATGCAAACTCTTCATTGCCAACCCCATGCTCTGCTCAGCAGCTTTCTCCTGGTACCATCCAACAGTCATGGTTCGAGCCACTAAATATCCAGATTTATGAAGGGATCCATGCTCATTTATACAATCTTCTGTGTGAGGTTGGCCCAGGCACTTCCAGGGTCAGGGTTATGTTGGGGGTAGTCGACCTGTTACGCACTTTCTAAATTTTAGCCCTGACTATATCCCTCTTGTTGCATGTTAAGGCTTCCTCCAGGTATTTTGTCTTTAGGGGGAAGGGAGAGGAAGGCACTGTCTTCCCTGGGGTCACTTTCCAATCCTACATAGTGATTTTCACTGACTTTGAGCTTTCCAGTCTCCAGAGTACACACACCTACTCCCTAAGCTTCCCTGTGTCCAGGTGTCCCTGATTTGATGGTTTCCCAAGACCAACCCAAAAGAGACAACAGGTGTCCAGAGCTGAGCTCCCAAAGGGAGACTCCTCACAATACAAGGGATCCAGTGTGACCGAAACTATGTGCTGAGCAGCGGCGTGAGTATTACACTGAGCCCTACAGAGCTGAGGGTCTGGAACTGGGAGTCAGCAGAAGGACAGGAAAGAGCAGACTTTTGGTGATTTCAAGAAGCAGGAACTGGCTCTGGGGCTGGAATCGTGGGTGGCTTCACCATGAGGGTGTGGAGCATTGATTCTGAAGTCGAACTGACCGAATTCACTTGTCACCTCCCAGATTTTCTAGCTTTGTTGCTTTTGACAAGATCCTTAACTTCTCTGAGCTTTGTGTAGAATGGAGCAATGATTGCTGCCTCCTGGGGTTGTTTTGAGGGAAACAGTGACAAAGCACCTGGCACACACCTTCTTTTGCGGCTCCTGTGTGAACCCTTGGCCCTCTTTTTCTTTGTGTGAAATCTGAAAGCACTCAGGGGAGTGCTCACACAGGGAGGAAGTGAGGCTTGGCGCTAGGGTACCATCTGATTTGAGGGGACGTTCCCCAAGGGAAGAAACACAGGTGAGGAATCTCACGATTAAATTCAAGACCCAGCTCTGTAAGCTGGATGAAACAGCACCCCACTCATCGTCTCTGTGGGCAGCCTCCTTCTCTGTAACTGACAGTGTCGAATGAAATAACCTCTAAGATCCCTTCTGCGTCTCAGGTTTTTAGGAGGAAAAATTGAGAACTGTGGGCACGGCTGGCAAGGATCACAGGTGGATGTGATTTCATCCACACTCAGCTCCTCTGTTGGCCCGTTTGAGTACTTCCTACAGGTTCTGGGTCCTCGGCCACCAGCCCCACAATGTCCTGCACTCTCTGCCACCCTATTTCACACTCCTTCAAGAGGCACATGGTAGTGCCTTGACCATCCCCTTTAAATTGACCAAGTATCGTGTTCGATCATATACTTCCACAGTTCTTTAAGGGCTGAGTGTTTACCTAATTATTTCTTCTCTTTCATTCTATTAGTTCCAAATTAGGGGTCTCTTCTTGCTTTAGGACTTTGTGCCTTGGGATTCTAGGTTGGAATTTAAAAATCTAGTAAGAACCCTTTCTACTCTCTCCCTGTAACATTCTCCCAATGTCTGACCTTCACTATCTTCATGGAGACGACTCCTCTGTGTCCATCTAAATGCAAGTACCTTTCTTAGTTTCAACTTGAGCAGTTCCAATGGCTTCTTAATAACCCTGTCATGGTCTCCACAGTCTTTCATTTCAAGAATATATTTTTCTCACTGGTCACCCAGGTTGAGGTCCCATTTTTTTTGGTCTCTCCTTTCCTTATAGACTCCAAAACAGGGCTCTCTCCAACAGAGCTGCATGCTTGGAAGTTGAGAGAGAATGTGGAACTCAGGCCATGTGTGCTGAGAAATCCCAGGTGATGTGTGCTGAAAATGCAGATTTCTGACCTCAGGCATGGTGCCAAAAAGAAGTTTTAATGTCCAAGTGTTTTATGCTTCAAAGATAGGCCCTTGTGGTTGTTAGTTTAAACCGGCATTCACAGGAAGCAATCTGATATCCCACAGACTGGAATCCATAAGGTAATTCAAAATTGCTTAGATTGAGGCCAACAACTTTGCAGAAGATTTGATACTCTCCAGAGATTATTGCCCAAAATAGGTGAGTAAAGTAACAAGTTGCTCCACCAGTCATGCATTTCAGCATATTTCACACGTTACAGGCCAAATTTAAGAATTTAAGTATTAGGATAAACGAAGAATTTAAGTATTAGGATAACAAGGAATTAAGTATTAGGATTAGTTTTATACTTTGTATTTTCTAGCATTCCATAGCTTTTCAAAAATTTCTGAACCCTCAATTCAAAAAGTTGATTATAGACCTCTTATCACTTGTTAACGGCAAAGCAAATAGATTGCTCCAGCAGAAGGGGTACTCTCCTGTCCTGATCAAATAATGGTATAGTACTGCATTTATGATCCCCTTTCTAGGAGATACTTCAGTTCCACATGGGGAGAAAGTTCTCCAACCCAATTAAGATACTCTTGTCAAATATCATTTAATTCCGTAAATATTGATTGAAAACCCTTATGTGCCAAGCACTAAAGACAATACCAAGATGAATACGACATTATTTCTCCTCTCTGGGCTTACAGGTTAAAAGACATATATATAGGCAAACAGCTACATTAAAAAAGCATAGAGAGAAAAGTCATCAAGGAGGAAATGAATGAGCCCAGGAGAATCTGGCAAAGCCTTATAGAAGTGAAGTCTGAGCTGAGCCCTGACTAATGGGGATCACTCCCGCCATTAGACGTGATGGGAGAGTGTTGCACCTGAAGAGCACCCCTGAGCCCTGGTTAAGGGAGAAGGGGGAATGTGGACACAGGTGAGAGACGGAGCATGGTCTGCACAGTGTACCGGGAAACACGGTGCTAGTGGAGACTCCGAGGACATGTGAGAGAACTTCGAATGCCCATCTGAGAAGGGGGCAGTTTTTTCTGTCCTAGATGATCTCTCTGGTGTTGCTCAAGGGAATCATTCACTAACATTGTATAAATAACCCCAGAAAAATACTAGCACAAATTGCCCACGAGAGAAGGAACTCCAGGGAAAATCAATACCTATTCCAAATCAGCATCTGCAAACCAGAAGACCTGTCCTTAAATATTCAATCTGGGCTCAGACCGGAAGCCATTCTTTGTTTTCTTTGTCCATGGCTGATTTTGTTAGCTTTGCCTCTTCCATGCAGGAGCCATGTGGGTTGGTTCAGCTGCAGGGTCCAGCTGTTCTGACGGTTAATGACCTATACCATTGAGATGCCCTCCTGAGTGCCTCTGGGGGAAATCTGTGTAGTCCACGTAACTCTACATTTTAAATCATACCATCCTAAACACATTCTCCACATTTAATGAAAATCCTTCCAACTGTTTTTTTTTGTGATGCAGGAAGACTCAGACAACAGACACTTAATTTTATTTATCTAGGTTAATAAAAAGTATCAGCGAGATTGGTGGTACACTTTAAAAGGCACACTCTAGTGGCAGCGGGGTTTATGGATAATAGAATGGGTCGGGCTGTTAGGAGGGTTTTACAATGCTCCAGGCAAGAGGTAACAAGACCTGAATTAAAGCAGTGAGACTTAAAAGAAGGGGCAGATACGGGAGACGTTTTGGGGATAGGATCAAAAGGGTATGGCAGGGCTTCCCTGGTGGCGCAGTGGTTGGGAGTCTGCCTGCCGATGCAGGGGACACGAGTTCGTGCCCCGGTCTGGGAAGATCCCACATGCCGCGGAGCGGCTGGGCCCGTGAGCCATGATCGCTGAGCCTGCGCGTCCGGAGCCTGTGCTCCGCAACGGGAGAGGCCACAACAGTGAGAGGCCCGCGTACAGCAAAAAAAAAAAAAAAAAAAAAAGGGTATGGCAACTGATTGAAGGTGCAGGGAGAGGATGGCAGAAATGCTCAAGTGGTTTCCATAGGCGTGAGGCTGAGTTAATAGGACGATGATAATACCATTACACTAGGAAGGGGAACCCAGGAAGAACAGTAATTCTGGCGCTAACGGGGAATAACTTATTTAGAAAATAACAAGAATATGCTTGGCTTCTGTTCACTGAATTAGGTATAATTAGGGTGACTATAGCATTTTATCATCCAAACTGGGACACTGTTGAGAAGGAAAGGGGATGCTCTCATAACTGCACCAGGACAATACGTCTAAACCCAGATTATTCCAAGTACATCCAGATGTTTGTTCTCCCCACTTGTAATGCCTTTTAGTGTTTGCTCAGTTAATAAACTTCTGTTAATAAAGCTGGCTCACAGTTCATCGAATTTAGGGTCTCAGGGTTAGAGGGTACCCTAGAAATCATATAAAGTAGCCTCCTGGCACTCCTAGAAAGTCCTATATATTCCATTCCCCAAGTCCAGCCTCTATTGGAACAGTTCCCAGGGACAGGGGACTCACTATGACATTAAGAAGCCCATTCTATTTTTGGACAGTGCTAAGTGTTCTTCGAAAGCTAAGAGTGGCTTTCCTGTAAACTCCACACATTTTTTCTAATATACAGTTGACCCTTAAACAACATGGGGGTTAGGGGTGCTGACCCTCTGCACAGTTGAAAATTCACATATAATTTTTGACTTCCCAGATGAACTGGGAGATTGGGATTGACATATATACACTAATATGTATAAAATAGATAACTAATGAGAACCTGCTGTATAGCACAGGGAACTCTACCTCACTTCGCTGTACAGTAGAAACTAACACAACATTGTAAAACAACTATACCCCAATAAAAATAACTTTTTAAAAATTAACTTCTGAACAATATTGTGAGGCCTATGATTTCTATATTATCACCTTACTAGCTAATTTAAAAAGTGAGCATTTAGCCTAGGTTATATTAGATAAAGATGTCAAACGAAATATTTAAAACTTTGCTAAGATGTTCCACTGGGAGAAGTTGGGGGCGGGTGGTGTGCATAGAAAAAAACTTTTAAAAAGAAAAAAAAATTTTTTTGACTCCCTAAAAACTTAACTACTAACAGCCTACTGTTGACCAGGAGTCTTACAATACCATAAAGAGTCGATTAACATATATTTTATGTATATTTATGTTTTATATATGTATATTTATGTTATATATTTTATGTATATTTATGTATTATATATGTATTCTTACAATAAAATAGGCTAGAGAAAAGGAAATGTTATTAGGAAAATCATAAGGTGGAGAAAATACATTTATAGTACTTATATATTTATTGAAAAAAATCTGTGCATAAGTAGACTCATGCAATTCAAACCTGTGTTGTTTAAGGATCAGCTGTAATTCTAATAATAATGACATCACCAATATTAGGATAGCCAACATTTATTGAGCACCTACAAAGGGCCAGGTTTTACATGTATTATTTCTTTTTAAAAAATTTATTTATTTTTGACTGCATTGGGTCTTCGTTGCTGTGCATGGTCTTCTCATTGCGGTAGCCTCTCTTATCACAGAGCATGGGCTCTAGGGGGCTTCAGTAGTTGTGGCACATGGGCTCAGTAGTTGTGGCTCACAGGCTTAGTTGCTCTGCGGCATGTGGGATCTCCCTGGACCAGGGCTCGAACCCATGTCCCCTGCATTGGCAGGCAGATTCTCAACCACTGCACCACCAGGGAAGTCCCCTACATGTATTATTTCTGACGCTCTCCAACAGCTGTTCTTACATTGAAGCATCCCCATTTTACAGATGAAGCAGCAGACACTGAGAGGGAATGTTACCTGCCAAAGACACACAGCATAACATACAGCAAACAAGTCATGGCCAAGCCCATGGCCAAGGGAAGAGGAGTATATTTTGCCTACCATGAGACCATGGTAGGGAGGTAGATGTATAAAACAGCTACAAGAGAGTGAAGAATTATGACCAAGAAATAACTCAATATACCACAATGATATAGTCAAGGCCAATGAAGTTCAATTCCTGGACTTTCATTTGAGCTCTACAAGAAGCAAACCCCATTTCCGGTGGTGCTATGGTGAAATGAGCCTACAGTTTGGGACTACCACTCAGAGCGAAAATTGAGCTTCCCCAGAGAAGGGAGAACCTATAGATGGAGGCTAATGACGGAAGTTGAGCCCTAAACCAAGCTGCACCTGAAGTCAGAGACAACTATTGAGTATTTTTCAATTACATGAGCCAATATAGTCCCTGTTTTGCTTCAACCAGTTGAGTTGGGCTTACTGTCACTTGTAAACAAAGAAGTTCTAACAGCTACAGCAAGTGAATGAAATTATCTTCACAACTGAGTGACAACACACGATTATTAAGCCTGTAACTACCCTGGACAGAGTTTTTATAGCTCAGCCTTCCAGCCCATGCATCACTGTTGCAATCCCTCCTAGGTGGAGTGATGGCATGCAGTGCATGAAACTGGAAGGCCTTTGTTGTGTCTCAAAATCTTTTGAAACCATGTCTGGTCATTAGTAGTCTAGACTGACTTTTAATGGTATTTTACCCCCATTAGAAAGTCCTTTTCACCTTACTTCAATTCAAATATTTCTCCATGTAAAAATATAGGGGAAATGCAAGTGAATTTAGAGTTTAGAATTCCAGTTCAAGAGAAAACAGAGTTAGTACTTTTCAGGCCAAAAAACGAAAAGAAAAGTTTTGTAATTTCATTGTTTCCTTGGCCTGTGGGATTGAGTTTTCTGCTCTGTGGTATGGTTGGGTAGTAGGGGTACTTAACTTCAGAAGCCCACAGCTTTGTCTAGGCACATCACATTATAGTCTCTCTGAGTCTCAGTTTCCCCATCTGCTACAAAGAGGATGGTTTCTGTCTCACATGATTTACAAGGTTGTTATAATAGTCATTTGAGGAATGAATAAGAATGGGATATTTTAAATTATTTTCCTTATAATAAAACCATTTCCTAAATGTAACAAGTTTAGAGAAAAATTACTTAGTTTGGGCTAATAGAATGTAGTTTACTGTGCTTTATACCATACGGCTAGATGATTTCTAGTATTACAACCTCAACAATGGAAGAAAAGGAGGCCATGTCTTCCAGTGCTTTCTTAGGAGCAAGAAAGCCTGTCCCAGAAGCTCCCCATCAAGCCTCCTTTCATGATTCTTGGCCAGAGGTGGCTTCCATGTGCAATTCTTAAACCATACACTGGCAAGGGGAACGGAACAGTTGAAGACTGGCTTAGAGCAGCCCCACTTTCACCCAGTGCTATGTGCAAGAGAGGGCATACCTGAACAAGATCAAGGTTTATCACACAAAGAGGGGGAATGGCGCTGGGATTAGAAACCATTAGTTGCCAATTCCATATTTACCAAACTTTTGTAAATCGTCAGTTTACGTGTCTGACCTCCCATTACTTTCCAACCTCTGGAGCAACAAGGGCAAGGTCTTACTTTATATCCCCAGCACCCAGTACAATTTCTGAGACCCAGTGGGAACCAAGTAAGCATTTATTGAATTTTATTATCATATTTTAAATCCATTTCAGCTCTAAGGCTCTATGAACATGCTTCAGCAGGAAGCTGACAATGGTCTCTGCACTTTTCTTGGTGCGGGGCAGAGTCCTAGCACAGAGGAAGAAACACTCCATGATATGTATAAAACTCCTGTTGGCCTTCTGTGACTCTTTGATTTCTAGAATGATTTCATTTCCCTTCCCCCTTTACATTATTATCTAAAGCCTTTAGATCTAATTAGAAGTGGGAGGATCAAAGATGGTATATTTTAAATTTGCTTCCCGCCTCACCCACTTAAAGTAAAGAATCCTGCATAGCCCATTAAGCTGGAGGTACTTGCTGACAGGAAGGAAACCATCTGGTGAACAACTTCTGTTAATTATGTTGGAACATACTAACGAGAATAAAGAACAGCCCTTAATGACCTTCCCCTTGGTGGCAGAATCCACTGCAGAGTAGACAGTCATGGCTCAGAGCCAAAAGTTAATGGTTAGTATTGGCACCAAACACTCAGGCTCACTAGTACTTAATAATCTCCCCTCCTTGGAGAAAGTATTTCAGGCATTCACAGCATAAATCCTCCTAGCACCTGCATGTAACTGAGCTCCAAATAGTCATTTAGGGCATTATTCGGAATCCCTTAGTAAATGTGAATCTGGGCGTTACCTTTTCTGTATCGTTCTTTGCACTTGGACATATTGGATCAGGCCAGACAAAGACTTGCATTTTGTTTCAACCAATAACAATGTTTAAATATTACTTGGCAAAGCGCTGATGCAATTATTCCATATCCCAGAGGGATAAAGATACACAAAAATAATTATCCTCATTACGACCTGGATGAGTTAATCATTTATAATAATATTCTTTCTAATTCCACTTTGCCCTTGGAAATCTGGGCAACCATGTACCATCCATGCAAAAAGGCAGTTAAAGCTTTGGCATTTGTATCATGAGTTAGCTCTAGGTATCAAAACATCTGTATTTTTTATTTCATTCATTGCTGCGCTATTCAGTTTGAGAAAGCTTTTTTAAGTGGCTTATATACTGTGATAAGGTTAAGTAAAATTTAAAAGAAAACTATTTGAAATTTTAAGATTTAATATTAACAAAATTTTAAAAAAATTTTAAAAAGAAAACAGGAGTAGGAAAATAATTTCAAACCAGGAGTGAAACTAGTATAGAAACATGCCTGACATGAAATCCTATACATTATTGGGGGTGGGCCGCAAACATGGTTCTAAGCCTCCTAGTATCCAACTAGAAGAAACAAACAAATACTTTGGTGGGGAGTTGGGGGGCTCAGGAAAAGGTTTTCACAACATCTCAGGCATAAGAATTTCCTAGTATCAAAAGTACTTAAGTCTGACTGTATCATCTAGGGCATTCACAATATGTGTGCATTAAAAAGGAAACAATCCCAGAAATTGCTGCTTCAAATCAGGTGGGAGATGTTATTTTGATAGAAATCTTAAATAAAAGTTCCGTAACGAGGAACTGTCAACATTTAGCTCCTAAATTATAACAAATCTGTAAGGAACATGGATCTGTAATATATTAAAGTTTAATAACCCTAGATA
Organism: Orcinus orca; assembly: GCF_937001465.1. Taxonomy (NCBI): domain Eukaryota; kingdom Metazoa; phylum Chordata; class Mammalia; order Artiodactyla; family Delphinidae; genus Orcinus; species Orcinus orca. The sequence goes on along the minus strand of NC_064560.1, from coordinate 154,615,489 downwards.
TTAGCCAAGAAACTGCTCTCTATATAATTTCTTGATGTACATTTAAGGCTTTTCATATGCACATCAAGAATATAATTTTTATAAAGGCAGGTATGTCCAAGAGTTTGCACAGAAGTAACAAAATAAAAGTTGTTTGTGCCTAAATCATCCCATCTGTGCCTCTTGGACAACATTCAGTACGCTTCGCAACCACACGCATCAAGGAATTGGCTAAATATCCTTGTAGACAGGATGTCTCCTATTTGCATTTGAAGTACTCTTCTGTTTAAAATATAAATGCAATTAATTTTCATTATTTATTTAATCTGTCTTTGCATACTAATGGCACAAAAACTGGAAATAAATGTCAGGTCATTATCAACATACCTCAGAATATCTTTGTGTTCAGTGAATTTAAAGTTTTATTTTCTTAAACTAACCTCAACTTTCTTTGAAGCTTTGATGCTTCCCCACCTCCTACTATCGGCTGCGCGGCCCACCACTATCTTTGAGGTTGGCTCATCTGGTAACAGACTTACTCCAAGCTGTGGTGCACACCTACCATTCAAAGAGTTAGATGTTGTCCATGTGACAGATTTAATCAGTCCCTTGGTCTCTCAGACATGCAGCTGTTGGTGAATTCTTTTTTGCTAGTGTAATATTGTAAGTGTCTTAAGTTAGAATTAAAGCTTCCATTAAATGTTCATCTTGTTTTTCAAGAAAACTGTTTGCTGGAAGTAGCATGTGTATACATTTTTAAGTGGCAGTGCCAAAGAGATATTTTATACTACATCACATCTTTAGTGTTCAGAAAAAAAGGGCCCAATTTAATAGAAAAGTCAGTAAATAATCTAAGTTGTTGGATCTGGGCAAAAGCAGGTCGCCTAGAATTATTGGTAAAAAATAAAAATATGACCCTCTTTGGCAGTTTTACGCCACAGATGCTGCATTTAAGATGACAGCATTGAAATACGGAAAAACATGTGGGATTTATAGAAAGTCTCTCCATGTCCAGATTGCCTGGCCCCTACAAGTCAAAATGTCACTTCTGAAACACATCATTTACCAGTCCTTCAGCAAAACAAACAACCTTTAGAAAAGTCCCCCATGGAACCAACGAGGTAAACAGTAACAGAGTTGGAATGTCATCATGATCAGAAGAGAATGGAACTTCAGATGTTGCCAACATTTTATAGAGAAGTCAAAAAAGCAAAGGGAACTAAAGTTGAATATTAAACAGGAAAAAGCCTTTGAAACAACAAAATGAATTTTTGACAACTACTAAGTATGTGTCCTGGGGGAGATGCTTGGTATGATCAGGGAGACAGAAAGTAGCAGTGTATACTTACTTACTTCAGTCTGTGAAGAAAAATGAGAACTCCAGGGATTGGAGAAACTTTATCTAAAGACTAATGTTTTGCTATAGTTGTTTCCTACGAATTCTGTATCTGAGCCTGTAGCAGGATCCACCTACAAATTTCCACTGCCATTTTGGTCAGGTAAAGAAGTATGTCAAATGTTTAATCTCATTTTAATGAAAGCTAAAGCACAGAAAAAGACATGTGTTAAACTTCTATTATTCTTTAGGAAGGAGTTCTAATGATCTGATGTTTTGGCTTGCAATCTGATATTCAGAATAGTTGAGTTTTAGGATCAGACAATCTTGGGAGATTCCAGGCTTTAGCACTTGTTAGCTATGCTATCCTGACTGAGCACGTTTTCTAACCTATTGAAGCTTCAGACTTCTCATCTGTCAAATGCAGATAGAACCTTCTTCACAGTGTTTACAGAATAATGTGAATTATGTTGAGCCTTTAGCAAAGTGTGTGTCACATAATAAGTGCTTAATAAAGTATAGCTGGTATTATTAGAGAAAACACACTAGAACTCTACATCCCAATAAGTGGTATGAAATTATTCTCATTTAAAGCCCCAAGTACTGTGTTAGGTGCATCCTACAAGACATAGATCTAAATATAGGACAGATTTAGAAACTAGTGGGTATTCCAAGTAATAAAAAACTTCATTCCTTCTTTGTAAAGATTGTGATGCAGCTACAAATTGGTTAAGCAACAAAACACTACAGTCCTCCAAGTCCATCCATGTTGCTGTAAATGGCAAAATTTCATTCTTTGTTATGGCTGAGCAGTATTCCATTGTGTAATTGTGTATATATACCACATGTTCTTTATCCATTCATCTGTTGATGTAAATAATGCTGTTATGAACACTGCATGTCTTTTCAAATTAGTGTTTTGGTTTTCTGGGGGGATAACCCAGGTGTGGTATTGCTGGGTCATATGGTAATTCTGTTTTTAGTTTTTGGAGAGTATAACCTTTAAAAATTGTGAATCACTATACTGTACACCTGTAATATATAATAGTGTACATCAACTGAATTTCAATAAAAATAAAATAGATAATCCTAAAAAAAAGATCACTGCAGTCCTGAGTTTCTATTAACCAATGAGGAAACAAATTCACACATGGTAAATATGAGACTCTCCCTTTTTGAAAACTGTATCATCATATTTTAATTTTGGATGATCTCTAGATTCTTGGGTAACTTGGAAGCAAAAAGCCATGGTTCAATTTTGCACAATCATTTTAAAAGGAAGGGTAAAGGCTTTTATCTTGGTTTAGCAATTACCGTGTTTGTCTCAGAGGGTGGAAATTTGACTCCCATATCTACTAACTCACCTTGTTATGGGCAAATTGCTTAATAATCTTATTAATCATCTTCCTCATCCATAAAATAGCACAATAACATTTACCTTCCTCATAGGGTGTTATGAGTCTTTATTGATTAACATTTGGAAGATTACAATCCTTAAATGAAAGGAACAGTCAAGTATAATTATCATTTATTTTTGCATGATATGTTACAGAACAAGACTTTAAGATGCTATTCCTGTGAGCACGACCAATAAAGATATGCAGATCTCTGCATCTAATTCCCAAGAAACACCCTATAAAGTGATTCCCTTTGGAGATGATATGAGGGGTTTTATCAGATTCCAATTTTAGAATGTTTTCTTTTTAAGGAAATGTTTCCTTTCCTTCTCCAACTGCATGATGTAGCCAGCGATGAAGGAAGAGAATTAAAATTTCCCTCCATCATCAGAGCACCCTACCTTCAGTCTTCACCTCAATCATAAACACTCCTGAGACATTCAAAGTTCATTCTTTTCAAGGTCAGGTTAAAGGGAAGGGTCTCTAAGCATAAGAAATTAGTATTGAGAAAAGGAACATGAATAAGGCATTTCTCTGTGTTCACTTTTTCCTCCTTTCATACATTTTTTGCATCAACAATTCTTTTTTCCTCTTCAGGGAAAACGCCTCAAACCTTACCACTGAATGGGAAATTTTAGTACCCAGAGACACACTGACTAGAAAATACCCAATTACAGTGGTTGCTTCCCCCTTTCCTCTTCACCGGGGAGGGCAGTTTTGAAACACGATCGCAGGGTTGGATGATGCTTAGACTTCTGAAGGAAGCAGACCAAAGCTCTTCTACCAAGTTATCCACCCTACAGACTTACTTACTACAACACACATCTCATCACATGCCTGGCTTGCTCAAAACCACCTGCCCAGAGATAAAGGTCATGATTTAGGGGCTCTTCACAAACTAGCACCAATTTTCATTACAGCCTATTGCCTACCGCCCTCTTCACCCCAAACCCTCAGACCAAAACGCTTTTTCCCAACCTCAAATTAATCCTTCAAGGCTCAGCTCAAAAGTTCTCTCTCCCACCATGCCCTAAAGTCAGTTACACCATCTTCTGTATTCTCATAGTATTCAAAAATTTGTGCATTAACAATTGTTGCATTCATGTACATATATATATATATACACATACATACATAGCACATATAAAAATGATATACAATGTATTTAAATGATTTTAATATATTATTTAAATTTATTTACATTATATTATAGCTTTATTTTTATTTAAACTTTAAATACTTTTTTCTCTGATTTATATTTTGTCCATATATAGTTATTGTATCAATATTTTCATTAATTAGATATATTAAATTTTATTTAAATATATATGGTCATCTAAATATGCATGTATTCATAATGTATATATTTTATTTAGCATTTTATTTATTATTTATATTTAGAGTATGTTCAATTAATATTAAATTTGAAATAAATATAATGATTTAATAGCCTGTCTGCCTCAAGCACAAGGCTCGTGTGAATTCCCCTAGGATAACAATGCAGAATGAGATTCAGACTCAACTAACCATGATAATCATATCCACTTTTACTGAGCACTTGCTCCATGCCAGACACTGAGGTCAGTGACTAGTATACATTATCTCAATTATACAACCGTCCAATGAGATGGATGTTATTATTGTCCGCATACATAGCTGAAGAAATAGAAACACAAATAAAGGCGGTAACTTGTCCCCAGTATTAAGTGCTTAGTTGGGTTTCAGCCAAGTTTTGGTCTTGAATGCAAAAATCTGGCCCTTGACCACTTGGGCCAGGGTGGGGGACACAGGGTGAGTGCTACACATCACAGTAGTTAAGAGAAGGGGCTTGGGTGTCAGATGAGCCAGATGTGAACTCCTGTTCCATTATCTCTTAGGGGTATAGTTCTAGACTATTTTGCTGCCTTTCATGGTCATATTGTGAGCTGAGAGGGAAAGAAAGCATGTCAGCAGTTAGTAACAGAAAGAATAGACTTTGTAAATAATTGACATCTTTACGTCCCTGGGATAAAACTAGAAAGAGCACTGGCTACACATTAAACTTGAATCTCCTCTGTCCTTAGACAGTTTCCATCCTTTAGAACCTTGCTACTCAAGAACAGGTACTATCAGCCTCACCTGGGAACTTGTGAGAAATGGAGACTCTCAAGGCCCACTCGAGACTCCAGAATCAAAATCTGCACTTAGACAAGACCCTAGGGTGATCCCAATGTACTGTATATCTTGGGAAGCACTGGTCTAGACCATTCTCACTTCCTGTCCAATTTGTTAAAACATGGTTCTAGATAGGGCTTGTCTGATCCTCCATTGTTGTTCTAACAACTTATTTCTAAAAGAGATGAGAGGACCATGAGAGAAATGAGGGGAGTGAGGTAGCAGGTAAACTGAGAGTCAGATTCAAGTACCAGGTTTGCTGTAAGTAAGCGGTGTGAGCTCGGGGAAATTACTGTCTCTGTAACTGAAATTGTACCTCTAACAACAAGTGTTTTTGGAAGGAGGAGCTAGGAAAGATGGAAATTAGCATAGATTATTTTAAAGGTGACTTTTAAAATTCAAGTATTCATTAAATTAAAATTAAGTAAAGTAAAACACAGATCTGACTAAAAATTGTGAAGATTGTGACTCTGTCTTAACCACTGCTGTATTTTTAGCACATAGTAGTTGCTCAATAAATATATGAACCAAGAATGAATGGATGGTCACTCTTACATTCTCAGAAGTCTTCCCCAAAGCTAGCAGCACCTTCTTCTGTACTCCTATCATAATTTTCACGTATATTAATTGGCATCTAAGACAATGTAACAAAAATTTTCCAAGACACTTATATATTATTCATTACCCTGCCAACGAATAACATTTCTACACATTTTATTCCATAGGCATGCATCTTGCACATAGCTAACATCATAGCATACATAGATTTGAAAACTGAATATTCCTTTATTGTACCAGAGTAGAGATACATGGTAGGCATTCATTCAACATTTGTGAATAATTGCTTTCATAATTATAGATGCCATAATTATTTTAGGACTGCATAATAGTCCTTCAAGTGGATGTGTCTCAACTTTCAAAATAAGATCCATAATGTTGAACATCTTGGTGGTCTCTCATTTTTTTACTCTTACCAAAAAAAAAAAAAAATTACTAGAGTGAACATCTTTGATAATGGTTATTTGTGGGTCTGTTGAGTGACATTTCTTCACAGTTCCTTGGAGTGTATTGACTGGAACAAAGGGTATGAGCATCTTTATGGTCCTTGTTACATGTTGCTGATTTTTCTTTCTAGTTCCAAAATTCTAGGATTCTTAGAGAATCTCACATTCTCGAGTAGCTGCAGCAAAGACTAGAAGCAGCCAGCTACTGGTACCACCACAGTCCTTGAAAATGGCAAGACAGATATTTCCACATTCTTTTCTTTCATGGATGATTATAACAAAATGGAAACCTTGTGCTAGAAATTGGCTTAGAGCATCCAATGGATGAATATCACGTTACACAAATGACCAGAGACTAGTTGGATAAACAAGATAAACTCAAAGTTGCATTCTTTCCCAGAATCTGAGAGTAGTGCTTTAGAGCATGGATTCACAATTCGGTTTCTAGCCTATTTTTAAAATATCAAAGAGAAGGACCAGATGTCACAATGAATTAATATCCTAGACTTCCAAATCTGGAGACATAGGTTCCAATGCTCCCTGGTCGAAAGTAAATATGAATATTCTGTCTTCTTGGAGATCCTTCGTGGATATTTCATTCACCCCCAAATTTGACAGTTTGACAACTGTCAAACTGGTCTCCCACTCCCCTCACCACACATTCCTTTTGGGATTCCTATATACTTTTCAACATGTCCGCTTTAAGAGCACTGCGTTACACAGCTGTTGTTTAAGAGAGGCAGGAAATAAATAAGGAGGAGCTCTGGCTCGTTGACTGACTTAGTGATGGAGAAGTCGAACGCCATCAAAGTGCAGCTGCGAAATCCATCGGCTCGGCCAGGGTAGCGTTGCAATCAATCCAAGTGGTACTCCCCGGCAAATGTCCGTCAGTGACACACAGGTCTCTTCTCTACTCAAGTCAGTTTCTGAGGCCTCATCACAGAGACTCTGCAATATCATTAGCATCCTTATCCCCAATCTCCACCTCTTCTAGGACATCTTCTTGCTACATCAGGGTTACACATCCATTTTTTTGTGCTCCCACGATATCCTTCTCCCCATCATAGCATGGCTCTCACTGGTAAGTGCCTGCACTTGTTTGTTTCCCCCACTGGACTCCATGGGAACAGTGAATGCACCTACCCAAGTCACTGGCATATCCCCCAGCGCGTAGCCGAGAACATGCCCATCTCTAGATCCATCGTTTGATTTTGTCTTTTTAAGCATCTCAGTAAGATCTTCTGGATCACCCTGGAAATCATCTGAGACATCTCTGTGAAAAGAAGAGTGGTGTGGAAGAGGCTCTCCTGATTGGTCCTGCGATGAGGGAGTTGTCTCAGCTCCCTGCCAGCCAGGCACCTCAGCCCAAGTGAACTAGATTTGCACCAGAAACTCCATGCAGGTCCTCACGTGAGAAGTGTGAGTGGTGTGATGATCGAAAGTGACAAGTGATCTTTCCCAAAGAGACAAGGGGATGGAAGGAAGCAAATGGAGCAGACTACTCCAGCAATGTCAGCATGCAACCCAGAATAATACCACTGAGGAAAACCTGGACTGAGGAATTTTTAATCAAAAAAACCAACTACATGTACAACCTTACTTTATATCTGCTTTTCTTTCTAGTGAAGTTGGGTCTTCCACTTAAAGTGTTTTTAAATAGACTTTTAACAAAGCAGAAGGAGCTCATCCTTTCATGTGTCTCCCTCCAAAAAGTTCTCCCATGGGATCCAAGTGAAGAAATCCTGGCTGATCCTCGACTTTCTAAATAGGTGGGCTCGGCACTTATCTCTGACGTAGATGCCCTGCATTTATTTGAGTTCAGGTGTATCAAACTGTGAGCATATGTTTTAAAAAAATGTCCTTTAAGGCATACTAAAGACTGTTGAAGCATTCCTTCTTTCTTGTAGAAACCCAGGGATGAATTCCTCACCATTGAGGAAAAGTCCAAAAGAGAAAAGGAGCCAGCCAGGGGGAAAAGAGAACCCAGAGAGCTGGTCGAGGCAGATCTGGAAAGACCAGCTCCCCAGCCTCTAATCTGCAGTCATGGGAAATCCCAGAGAACCTGTGTCTTTCTGTTTCATTTTCCCTGAAAAATAGTATGCAGAGCTTCTCCCCTGAGCTTCACTGCACCCCAGTATTGGGGATAATTGCATCCCACCTCTCTTAGGCTTGGGTGCTAAAATCTCACTGAGTTGGGTTTTTAAAGAAAGCAGGTTTAAAACTGTCAGCAAGAGAAGAGAGAAGGCCAAATCACTCTCGTGCTTGAGCCCGTGGGCCAATTTGTTTGTAATTGGATTGGTATGCAGCGAAGATAGAGCTGTCTGGGGGAAATGCTCCATGACCCCGCTCTTCAGGGAACGTTCCTTCTGACGCTGCTGCTAGCCCAGCACCAGCCCCCATGGGGGAAAGGCAGAGAGACCTTGAGCCCAGAGAAGGGCCAATCCTATGTGTTCATAAGACAGAAGGACAGCAGGGAATGCCCCCAAATAAACCCAGAAGTCAGAGCACACATTGCCAGGGCTGTGTCCAAAGTCAGAGACTGCGGGCCAAGGAGGAAGCCGCAATGAGGGGAGGGGAGGGGAGGAGAGAGGCCCCCAACATGAGACTAACAGCAGCCTCAGACCAGGAACCAAAGGAACTCTTTAAGAAAATGGAATTGCCACCACTTCTATTGCCCCCTCAGTTGGGCCCAGAGGGTCCAACTGTCAGGCAATCATATAAATTCCATCCCAAGGCCGGCAGCAGCTGCGGAGGCTGAAAAATGTAGGCTTGGGAAGAAACAGATCTGGGTTCTAATCTTGGTTTCGCTACTTCCTATTTATGAGATTTTAGGCAAGATATTTAACCCAACTGAACCCCAGTTTTCTGATCTGTAAAATAGAAATAACAATTCCTACAAGAAGGCTGACGTGAAAGGATTTTAAAAGTTTGAAGAGCCATATTGGGTACCATTCATTGTCAGTAGCGTTGTCCCCAACCCCTACCTATAGGTTCCCCTTTATCTCAGGGGAACCACATATCCCAGACTTCCTCTCCACCAAGGTTCTGGATATGACACGTTTAACAATAAAATTCATTTGTGAGTTTATTTGTAAGGTGGGAGAGAGCAAGGGCCCCTCTTCCTCTGTCAGCAGCAGTGTGGGTGACTGAGCGTGACTGTCAGTAAATGTGGCCAGTGAGGCAGCTGGCTGGTCTCCTTCACCGCCAGGCCCCCGCTTCAGGGCTGTGAGTCAGTTGTAATTTCCTGCAGCTCCTGATCTCGGGTGGCAGCCTGTGGGGATATAACCTGAAAGCTGGGAGTAGCCCACCTTGCTTTCTTGACTCCAGGTTTTTCCACAATCTGGTAAGCACTGCCTTTGTCTCCTATCACGGAGTAGCAAGCTATTGCAAACTTAGCAGCCTGAGGTAACCCCCATTTATTACCTCACAGCTCTATAGGTCAGAAGTTCAGGCTCAGCTGGCTTCTATGCCCAGGGTCTCACAAGGCTGAAACCAAGGTGTCAGACAGATTGGGATCTTAACTGGAGGCTCTGGAAAGAATCTCCTCCCAGGTTGATTCTGTTGGCAGAATTCACCTCTTTATGGTTTTAGGACTGAGGTCCACAATTCCTTGCTTGCTGTCAGCCAGAGGCCTCTCCAGCTCCTAAAAGCCACCCACATCCCCCCCCCCCCCCCCCCCCCCCCCCGCCACATGGCCTCCTCTACCTTCAAACTAGCAGCTGCACATCAAGTCTTTCTTAGAACATCGTGGCCGGCAATAGGACCCTCAGGTCAAATGCCCTCACACTTCTGCTCTGACTCTCTTTTCTGTTCTCAGCTGAGAACATGCCCTGCTTTTAAGGGCTCTTGTGATTAGATCAGGCCACCCAAGTAATCTCTTTCTTAAGATAAACTATGCCATATAACACAATATAATCACAGGAATGATATATGAGCACATTCAGAGCTTCTGGGATTAGTGAGGGAACTTCTTTAGGGGATCATTTTAGAAACTCAGCCTGCTATAGCACCTAATTCCCCCTATTAAATCATATTCTGCTTGAAAACCTAGAGGAGTTTCTGTTTTCCTGTACTGAACCGTAAGTGACCTGAGATCACTGTCTGCAAACAAACTCTTCTGAAGTAGAGAAAACAACCCTTCAGATTATAATGGTCTTACCCTTAGAGGATTCTGGACACTTAACCAACAAACGTCAGTTCAACAATTATTTAGCAACTGTCATGTATCAGTTTGTACCATATTTCAGGGAATCAAAAGAGAATAAGAAACCTTACCAATGTGGTCTAATGGGCAAAATAGACACATGAAGAGAGAATTTCAATGTATCATCACAGATGATAAAAGAGATTAGTTCAAAAGTGAGTATCACTCATTTACTCAAGAAATATTGATTGATCTGACATCTACTCAAGATCAGGCATTGGCTTAGGTTCAAGTGATTTAAAGACCGATGAGGCCAGTTACTGCCCTAGAAAATCTCAACGCTTGTGGAGGAGTGATATGCAATCATAATAGAATGCTGTGTTATAATAATGTAACATTTTTTAACTTTTTTATGAGTTACCCCACACTATGCTAAATACTTTCCACACATCATCCTATTTAAACTTCACCTTAAGCCCAAGAGTTAGATACAATTATTTTCTAAATCTTACAGAGGAGGAAACTGAGACTGAAAACAATTGTCACAATTCTCTAGGAAAAGATATATCTGGGTTTGCAATCAGATAGACTCAATTCTAATACCCCTCGTAGTGGATAATGTCGAATATCTAATGGCTTCACTTCCCACAGCCAGAACCTGCCCTCTATCTTGGAGAGCTATCCTTTGAGTCTCCTTGGCACACGCAGATGGAGAGACCAAAGTGCCTGGGAGCGCACACACGGCCCCTGGGTGGTCCTTAACTAGTTACTGATGGATGTGAGAGTCTGAAAGCTCTAGTTTCTTTGCCTTCATTCAGGACAACTCTAAGGCTTGATTTATAGAGTTAATAAGTTTGCCTGCAGATCGGGCAAAAACCACCCTCTGTGTGACTTTGTGATTGCACACTTACTTGGCTTCCTCCCCTCCCTGCCCTCTGCCCCCACCCACTACGTTCCTAGTTTCCCTTGGGAATTTCCTTACAAATATTTGCTCACAGATCTGAGAATCTGCCCTAAGACACCCCTGCTCTGATATTTATACTACGCCACTATGGGAACCCAAAGGAGAGGGTGATTAACTCAGTTTGAGGCAGTTGGCAAAAATTTTACAAAGAAAGTCATATTTCCGGTCTTGAAAGATAAGCAGAGATCTGCCGAGGTGGACAAGTGGGAAGAAGAGTATTCCAGGCCAAGGAAGTTACACATAAAAAAACAGAGTGACAGGAAAATGAGGGCAAGTCAAAGGATGGATTAAAAAATTGTCTATGCTGGAGCAGAAGGTAGATGGAGTTGAGGGCCTGCCGGGACTTAAGAGCTCTCTGGCTGGGAGAAGCACCAAAGACTATTAAGGGACGATGCAGCACGATCAGATTTACGTTCTCATGCAACAAATATCTATTGAGTGTTTACAATGAAGGTAGGAAACCAGCCCATGTACTGGGCATATCACAATCAAGACCAACCTGGTCTATGTCCTCACTGAGTTACAGAATAATCCTTGTTGGTCCAATACAGTAACCACTAAATACATGTGTCTATTTACATTTAAGTTAACTAGGATTGACATTTAGTTCCTCAGTCATATTAGCTGCCTTTCAAGGGCTCAGTAGCCACATGTGGCTATCTCACTGAACAGCACAGGTATAGGACCCTTTCATCATCGCAGACAGTTCTATTGGATGGTACTAGTCTAATCACATGAGAGGATAGCTCTGAGTTTTCCATCTAATTGTTAGTTTGTATGTGGCTATCTCCTGTTTAGTCTTTTTTTAAAATATTTATTTATTTATTTGGCTGTGCCAGTCTTAGTTGTGGCATGTGGGTTCTTTAGTTGCGGCATGTGGGATCTTTAGTTGTGGCATGTGGGATCTTTAGTTGGGGCATGTGGGATCTTTAGTTGCGGCATGTGGGATCGAGTTCCCTGACCAGGGATCGAACCCAGGCACCCTGCATTGGGAGCGCAGAGTCTTAGCCACTGGACCACCAGGGACGTCCCCTATTTAGTCTTTTTTAAAAGTCACTTCTTGTGCTTTTCTTTTTTGCACGGAGGAATCTGAGGATCCTTTTGATTGTGCGACCACCTGCATTTGGCAATCAAATCGTAGTGGTGGTTGTCAAAAGACCAGGATTGCAGAAATCCCTTTGAAAATGCACGTGGTCCTTTTATGTATTGGATGAGGGAGATATGCTCACACCTGCCTAGAGAACCCAAGTAGTGGGATCTGCCTGCCTCAGTCTGTTTACCTTGTTCACTCTGAATGTTTGTAGCTCAAAGTACATCCTCTAAAAGCAAAATAATATTCATGAAAGAGGCACAAACTGAATTACTCACCTGGAGTTCTGTCATTTCCAGGGCTACAGAAATGAAAGTAAAACAGCCACTAGCAACAGTAATCTCTGAAATCTGTATGGTAATGAAAACTGATTTTTTAAAAAATGTTTACATGGTAAGCGGATAGGAACTGGAGTAGTTTGCTTTGAAGAGTCATTTCCCTTTATTTCTTCATCATCCATTTTCTTAAAAAACCAGTGAACAACAAAGTTTTTACTGATATACTAGAATAAACCTATCATAAACATAAAAACTGAGCTATGTAATCAAATATTTCCATCGAAGTGTCACTACAGGGAAATTTATACCTAACAATTCTGAAGTATGCAATACAAAACTTAACGACTATGGCATTCAAAAACTAAATTCACCCTAAAGAGGCAATTTAATACTCAGTTGAGAAAAGATTATGTTTCCCTATTCCTGGTATGATACAGCTTTCAGGCTGCAAACAAACATTGCTGACCTTGTGAAAGGCCCCGTCTTTATTATAATAATAGGAGGAGTTAAGTTATGCATAAGAGAAAATGATGTATTTTAAAATAATAATATCAAGTTTTCTTGACTGTGATGCCTGTGTGAGAACCTTAACTCAGCTCTGTAGGATTTTTAGTAGTCTTGATTTAAAATCAGCTGGTACACACTAGTAGACCAGCTCCTCAAGGCCTGGCGCAGCTGCAGGAACCAGCAGCCAAGTAGCAAAGATTGTATTATTTCCAGGGGAGAGAAGATGTCATCACAATCAATAGGATTGCTTTTTACAGATAGTTGGCTTCGCTTGGTTTGGGTTTTTTGTTTTTGTTTTTGTGTAGCCCTTGGTTAATTCTGTTGCCCCGGCACCTGCAGGCCAAAGGGTACAGGATCTTCCCTCTCTCCTCTTTGTCTCATTCCGCGAGCCTACGGGGGCAATAATGACCAAACTCTTGGAGTTTTCCCGTTGATTATAGAGAGGTGCATTGTATTCACAGTATATTCTTGCAGCCCTGCCCCCAGATGAAAGGAAGAGCATGAAAGCGCCAGCAGAGCCAGGACTCTGCTTTTCCAGCTCTAACATGCCATCAAACACGGACGGGGCGCTCGACTGACAGAGGCATTCTGTTGTTCATGTGCACCGAGTTCAGCTGGGAGCGGCGGAGCGGCTGAGATCAACAGGTGGCCTCGCTAATGGAACAGATTCACTCATTGTTTATGTGTTTAATGAATCATTGAGTTACCGATCAGCAGTGAGCAATGGAAGCTGTTCAAACAGAAGGGCAGCCCAGCCGTGAGGTGGAGCAGCCGCCGTGCTCCTTTGAAGCCCTGCTAGCCCCACGGGGAGTGCGGGAGGCTTGGGGGTTACTCCCTAGGGTTCCCAGAGAAACTGGTGGCGAGAAGAGGGTGTTGTTTCTAATTGGATGATGAAAGTCAGCTCACGGGACAGACCAAAGGGCCAAATATAGAAGCGAAGGGAAGGAAAACATCTGAATCAAAGGTTGAGGTAAAAACCGAGAGACAGGTGTTTGCGGTGAACCGTGCAATAACCCTCACCTTGGCTTTCGCTCCTCAGGAAGGAACCAAGTGGGGAAGGTCCGAAAGAAGTGAGAAAAAGCAAGGCTCAGTATTCGGGGGCCGATTGTCTCACAAAGGGTTCATGGTACAGTGGCGATGCTCTGTCGTATCAAGAGGCAAAGCTGACCCTTCTTTGTGGGATTCCCATGTGTTGCACCAGGCCTTTCCTGTGAGCAGAATTTGACTGGATTCTATACCAGAATTGTTTATAAGGGGCTGTGATTTTCTTTTTTCCCCCACAGATAAGACTTTGTATTTGTCACCATTAAAAGTCTGAATTTTAGGTAGAGAATGGACTTGAGGACACGGGGAGGGGGAAGGGCAAGCTGGGACGAAGTGAGAGAGAGGCATGGACATATATACACTACCAAATGTTAAATAGATAGCTAGTGGGAAGCAACCACATAGCACAGGGAGATCAGGTCGGTGCTTTGTGACCACCTAGAGGGGTGGGATAGGGAGGGTGGGAGGGAGACGCAAGAGGGAGAAGATATGGGGATGTACGTATATATACAGCTGACTCACTTTGTTATACAGCAGAAACCAACACACCATTGTAAGCAATTATACTCCAATAAAGATGTTAAAAAAAGGTCTGAATTTGGAGCAGATCTGTGGACTGGTGGCCCATCTCCATCAGCTCGCTCAGCCTTATCGCCAGTCTCATCCCCGGGAGCTTTTCCAGAACCATCGCCTTCACTATGACGTGCCATGAGTCTCCCAATGTAAACTTGGGCTTCTTCAGCGCTTTTAGTTTTCTAATGAACACATCATAAAGCGGTGTTTCTAGATTGGCAAGCCTTTTCTATGTCTCTCCCAGTGCAATCTGGAATCAATTTATAGAGCCCTTCTTTCAAATCATTTGTCTGTACCTCTTGGGTCATGATTTCCATCATCTTTTTCTAGATTTGGGGGGACCTATAGGTAGGTGCTGAGTGTAAGAGTTCTTCCAAATCTGGTTGTTTCTTTTTCTGTTTTTTTAATAAAACCAACACAACAGACAAAGCAGATGGCCATCAGTAGTCTTGACATCAACCTGAGCTTCAGTCATGGTCTGCCATTCTTTCCATGGAGCACATTTTTTCATGGGTAAGATCCATGCCATGGAAGTTGGTCAGACAGTTTTTTGCCCTGAATATCCTTGGTAGTTAGCTTGGATTTTCTAAGTGCAACTTCATCCTTCTGTAGATCAACAAGGCTCACTTTAAAAATATGACCCTTGAGGCCATCAGATACAATTTTGGTTCCTTGAGTCCTTGAGAGTATTGTTTCTTGTACTTCTGATATTGAACATAGCTGATGCTGAAACCTTGCATAATGATTAGTCAAATCCATTTCACCTGCCTTCACTAATCAAGGTCATTTTAAGACTTGAATGTCCTCCAAGCAACATGCAGCCTAAACAATAAGATGTTTGGGGGCGTTTTTTCCAGGAACTTGGAGTCTCAGCTGCAACTAGTTGAAGCTGAGCTAGTTAAAGACTGGATAGGACCTCCGACCCTCCAACTGGGCATGTGCGAATGTCCTCTTGGTGACCTTTATGATGGCAGAGGACTGAAAACTCCACCCCCAGATCGTGCTAAGTGCCTCCACTTTTGAACTACAGAGGCCTGTGCTTAGTTACGACTGTGCAGAACCACGATTACCGCATCTTTTCCCCATGCCCCCCATGCCCCTCACATGCCCCATGCCTCAGACGCCCTGCTTCCATATTCGTTATCCCATAAGCACGCCCAGCCCCTTGCCTACGGGGAGGCAGAATTGAGTCTTGTCTCCCATCTCCTCATTTGGTCCACCTTGCGAATAAGCCCTCTCTTTGCTGCAGGCCTGGGTGTCTCAGCATTTTGGCTTGCTGAGCGCCAGGCAAAACAAAGTTGGTTCAGTAACAAAGCTTTCTTACCGATCTTTCTTAGAAAAGGGACTAACAACTTTCTTCTTGGCTCCCTTTTAGCCACTTTTGTGGGCTGTGGGGTTTTCTATCCCCCTAAGGTAAGAAACCTATGAGAGAGATGGCAGAGTGTGGTTTGGTGAGGAGAGCACTGTGTTTTGGTTTAAGAAATGTGTTTCAACTCTGCCACTGTCCTTGGAGCACCATTGGCCACATACTCTCTATGGTAGAGACTGACAGGCTATTCACCAAATCAGTATCCTTTCCTCCTGGACACACAAGCTAAACCCAGTTCCCAGTCTTCCTTACAGTCAGATGTGTCTATATGACAAGTACTGGCCAAGGAAATGTGAACCAGGCTCAGGCAATTGGCAATCAGGCCTGGATCATAATCCTTCTAGATGACCCTCCACCTTCTCTTTTTCCTCACCTTCAGCTATTGATATGTAGGGTTGGCTTTGAAGATCGCAGATCTCTTGAAGATCCCCTCAGCCCTCAGGGTGGCCAAGCAGGGCAGCGGGTGTGCCCAGCTTGGCACCTCAGCGGGTGTGCCCAGCTTGGCACCTCAGCTATAAGCAATCTCCTCCGTTTACCTTAGTTCACTGTGCAAGCCTTAACTCTTCCTACCGTGTGCCTAAAAATCCCAAAGTAAGGAAGTATTCCAATGGCCTCTGCAGTTCCTTCCAGGCCTATCATTTTGGATCTGAAGCTGTCCCCTCATTTATACTTTCATCCCTAGACAAAGACAAGAAGGACACTCTTCTGTCCATTCAAGATCTCCTAGAGGAAGGAGTGGGACTCTTCTCCATTACCTTCTCCTTCAAAGATAGAGAGAAAAGGGGAGACTATAGAAGAGAGAGAAAACAAAAAGTCTGTCAGGGCCTACCAGTTAGTTAATGGAAAGGAAGCATAAGGGGCGGTGGCATGAAATCTGGGGGACTCCAGGCCAGAGAATGAGGGCGTCATTTGCCATTGCACCTCGCTGGCAGCAGATCTTGGGGTTATAAATCCTGAATGAATGAGGGGCTAGAGCAGTGACAACAAGCTTCTATTCCACTAGCGCATCTCTTGCTGTAGGTCTGTGCTTCATCAAGCCAGCCTCAAATCCTTTTAGAACTGAAGATCTCAGCTAGTCCCCAAATAAATCTCCATTTATATTCCCTCTTCAATAAAGCCTTCTTCCCAACCCAGAGGAGGATGTGAAAGCCACTGCTCCTTTAGGCAAAGTCACTGCTATTTGAAAAACCAGACATGTATATGCACATATGTCCTGTGTAAAGGTAACTTACAATGAGATTTTCTGATTCTGAATGTATGTACAGTAGAATGATAACGCCTCTTAGACATAGAAGCAGCACCGTATGTCCCTGTAGTAGGAATACATCCCAATTCTAGAATGATGGGGTTGCATTTGGTGTGTGACGCTAAAGTCAAACTATGACACTAAAGTCAAACTAAGTCAAACTCACTATTGAAACGATGCATAACTAGTCTACAAAGATGTTGATAAGCCCCCTCCCTTTTTTTACAAGGTGGGTGAAGGATAATTCCATACTTTTCATGTCTCTTTTTAAATCTTTGAAACATTTATATAGTGTTTGTTATGTAACAAGCATTATGCAACAAATATTGTTCTACATGTTTTTTACAGATATTAATTTGTTTAATTGCCTATGAGGAGGATACTATTATGACTCCCTTTTATAGGTAAGAGAATGAGGAACGGAGATTAGATTATTTGCCCAAATTCACACAGCCAGTTAGTGACAGAGCTGGGATTCAGACCCATCTAGTCTAGAGCCACAGTCTATGTGCTCGGTAACTATGCCATACTGCCTGATTTTTGTTGTTGTTGTTTTGTTTTTTTGTTTTTGGCTGCATTGGGTCTTCGTTGTTGTGTGCAGGCTTTCTCTAGTTGTGGCGAGCGGGAGCTACTCTTCGTTGCGGTTCTCAGGCTTCTCATTGCGGTGGCTTCTCTTGTTGTGGAGCATGGGCTCTAGGGCACACAGGCTTCAGTAGTTGCAGCACGTGGGCTCAGTAGTTGTGGCTCGCAGGCTCTAGAGTGCAGGCTCAGTAGTTGTGGCACATGGGCTTAGTTGCTCCGTGGCATGTGGGATCTTCCCGGACCAGGGATCAAACCTGTGTCTCCTGCATTTGTAGGCGGATCCTTAACCACTGAGCCACCAGGGAAGTCCCCCGATTTTTTAAAAATAATTGACCAGTCCTTACCCATGTTTGTCTCATACCCACACATACTCCCCTGCCCTCCCCCCGTGCTCATCCAGGTTATACCCAAGCCTACCAAGAAGTCTGAAGTGTGATCCTTGGCTATGAAAATTCTTCATGGCAAGCATGGCACCTGAACACAGGCTCTTGGTGAAAAAAATCGGTTTTTTCTTATAAAATTTCATTCTTAATGAGAAGTGAGAGTCAAATATTCAAACTATCCCTCTCTATGGAAAATAGAAATCTACTCTACAATATTGGCTTTGCCTCTGTGATTTTCTCGTTGTCGAATATGAGTCAAGAAGACAGTACAATTGTGGCATATTTTAAAGACGAGGTGTTTAAGCGTTCAACGATTCTCAGGAGCCCCACCTTTTTAGTATTCAGGAAGAGTTTAATGATAAGTGACAAAGACTGTGGGTCCAAGATCTTGTTTCCAGTTGTAGCATAACCAAAGTTGGCTGGTGGAGATGGAGTGACAAAATCTCATCTCTTTTTGCTCTTTTTTTTTTTTTTTTTTTTTGCGGTACGCGGGCCTCTCACTGTTGTGGCCTCTCCCGTTGCAGAGCACAGGCTCCAGACGCGCAGGCTCAGCGGCCATGGCTCACGGGCCCAGCCACTCCGCGGCATGTGGGATCTTCCCGGACCGGGGCACGAACTCGTGTCCCCTGCATCGGCAGGCGGACTCTCAACCACTGCGCCACCAGGGAAGCCCTGTTTGCTCATTTTTGAAGTAAGAAGGGCAAACTAGATGCATGCTAGGGTCTAATCCAATTCTAGGACCATTCTGGATTTGCTCTTCCCCTGGCCCACAAGATCCCTCATGATCTGGCTGCTGACAAACTTTCCAACCTCATCATGTATCCCCACCTCGCTCAGCTCCAGCCACACAGGTCTCTCTTCTGTTTGTTCCAAAACACTAAGCTCCTTCCCAGCTTAGGGCCTTTCCACTAGCAGTTCCCTCTGCAGGGAAGCCCTTTCCCTGCATCATCACCCGGTTAGCTCTTTTTTGTCATTCAAGTCACTGATTAACGTCTTTAGTTAGTCTGTCCCCAACATCTCAAGCTAAGTTATTCCCACACCCCAGCACTAACTGTCCATCAATCACCCTGATTTACTATCACCTATCACCATCTGATATTTTCTTGTCTGTTTATTTGTTCATAGTCTGTCTCCTCTCACTCGGTATAAAACCCCATGAGAGTGAGACATTGTCTTATTGTCTTATCTCCAGTGCCTACATAAAAGCATAGCAGCCACTGAGCTCAGCACATCTAGTGCTGACCATAGGGACAAAAACAGTGCCTTGGATCTAGACACAGTAGGATTCCTTTCTGAGAGCCACATCATGGAGTAAAGAGCTCGATTAATGCTACATTTCCCCTTTTTTACCCAATTTAGTGGTTTCAGAGTAAACATCAGGGTGACTATGCACAGACCCCCATCACAAGAGGTAGGTTTGTACATCCTTTCTCTCCTGCTGACCTACTTCTCAATGACAAACCATGAATCTTCAGTGACATCTTCTCCATTTATATTGCCTGTCTAACAAGCAGAAAATAGCATATCCACCTAAGGAGACCAGCCCCTTGGTGCTGTGGACAGCTGTATAGTTCTGGTTCTGCAGATTCTGGGCTTCAGGGTCTGAGTGAGGGAGGTTCAAGTCTAGTGGTCAGAGGACCTAGAGAGTCTGGATGTGGAGCTCTACCCGGTGTTCTGTGATGGCAAGAAAGGTTTCAGGGGTCCTGCTACATCAGTTAATTGAACATTAACTGAAGATGATTCCAATGCTGGTTGCTGTCCTGATGCAAGGGCATTCCTTCTCTCCTAATGGAAGAACAGGGTACCAAACAAGACCACAGTAAACATCTTTCTTGGGTCTCTGACCAGACAGAGAAAGCCTCTGGGGCTTAAGGAAGCTTTGTGGAGTTTCTGGGAGGGACAGCTACAGAAGCTGCTCTTCCTAGCTCAAAAGGGAGAAGTGATGCTCAACTCACAGCTGAAGGCAGGGCCTCCACCCAGGTTAATCACCTGGGATTAGAGTAGAATTAAGAGGAATAATTGGTGAAGTCGCAGGGCAATGTCAGAGTGTCACCATCTGGATTTCAGCAGTGGAAGTTCCCTGATCCTGCCCCATGTCAGGAATCATCTCAACACATCCACGACCCAGGGATAGAGATCGTGTTATTGTTTTTAATGGTTAATTGACTTTGACTTTTCCTTCTCCCCTCCAACCAGTTTCAGAACTTCCAGATCTGTCAAGAGACAACTTCACACTCTCTCAGATTCCTCCACTCACCCCTCAGGACCTCCTAGATCAAATACGACGTATAATGACAACTCAAGACTGGTGATCTTCTGTCCTATCATAAAAAGATTACAGGGTCAAACATTTCAGCACTTCCTTGCCCCAGTATTTGGTCAAAAAAGTTCTTCCTTAAGCATTACTAACATATCTTTCGCTGCAGTGTCAGCTCGTTTCTTCTTCATAATCTACTGTGGAGAAGCCAAATGAGTATCTATATTATTTATGATACTTGAAAACCGTGAAATCAACCCTTACCATTCTCTCTCTCCACTAAATTCCATAAGAGGCCATGCTCCCACCACTCTAATCTATCTGGTAATACTTTTCTGGACTTTAATTCTTTGCATCTTTTAAAATTGTAGAAGTCAGAACTGCATACTGCTCTCATAAGGTCCTTTGGCAAGTCTTGGGGCAATCAGACTTTTCTTTCCAATTTGTGAAGTCAAATTCCTGTCACTTTAGATCTGGAAATGAACTGCTGACTCACATTCAACATGCATTTGGATCTCAGCTCTCTTCTTCTCATACGTACTCACCCACTTCTTACCTTAACCGCATTGACTGCATCCATTTTTTGTTCCTGGGTGTACTGGTCTTGTCCCAATCTTATCCTCTTTCAGATAGTTGGCTTCCTAAGTTTTCCAAGTTTACTTACATCTATTGTTCCTTCATTGGAGGTTTCAGAAAACTCAGCCAGCTCAGAAGATATATCTGCACATCATCCGAGAAAAATAGGGGAAATCCTGAACCCAAGAAGGTACGGCAATGATGTCCGCACCCGATATTAGATCAATCTGGGCCTCACTTCCCAAATGGTTTTTTGAAATCCATTCTCAGCTTCCTTTGTTCCCCTGACTTATTCTCACCCTCACACAAACTACCATATTGTTCTGCGTGTCTAGGTACTTTGTTGCCTCTTTCTGTCATACGTACTTGCCCGATTCTTTTCTAAACATTATTAACTGCATTCGATTTCTGTCCTAGGTATAATGCTCTCACCCCAACTTTATTCTCCCTCAGCTAATTGACTTCCCACATTAACACAGTTTACTTACATTTTTCTTCCCCTTTCCTCAGAGATTTTGGCAGACTCAGCCAGTAAAGACTGCCTGGGAGAGTATTGGTTTATAGTTGCATCATGAAGATTACAGAATTTCCTTTCACACTCAAAAATATCTTAGTTTGGATGGTAAATTATACGGTCACTCTACAGACAGGGCAGACTGGCTCTCAGCTGTCCTTTCAGACCAACTCTGAGCCACATCACATACCTGAGGGTACCTTAGCTTCTTCCAGAACTTCACTTCGAGGCTACACATCATCCTCCCTCCAGGACTAGTTTTGGTGGTCTTAGAAAATAAGTATTTGGGCCCTGTCAAGGCACTGTGGCACTGCCTAGGATTTTAGGCTGATCTCTCTAGCTATTAGAGCCGTGAGGGTTAGATGATGGTTGCTCTATGTATACATCAGGAAGATGCAATGTAGTGTACCAATTAAAAACTGGAACTTTGGAGCTGAACTGCTTAAGTTCAAACCCTGGCTCTGTCACTTCCACCTATATAATTCCACCTATAATTGGAGTATATGAACCCATATACATGTTCTTTATCAAGAGGTGCTCTGAAACAGAGTCTATATGCACAGACCCAGCACTTACTAAGTTGCGTCTGTTATCCAACAGTTGTGGATTTCCCATGCCACAAGATCTAAGTGTATGGCTATGTCACGGGGGACTCAGCTTTAAGCCAGCTTGCTCATTCCACTCTAATTCATGGGATGGTAAGCTTGGCAAAATCTCTCTGGCGCTAGAACTTTCCCTCCACAAGACAGACACAACAACTCTTCCGCTCTAGATGCTCTGTAAAGGTTGAATTATGTCATTCATTTACTCATTCACAAAAAGGGCTGTAGGGGATCTAAAGAAAGTAATGTCTATGCCTAACCTCAAGGAGTTTATTATTGATCTGGGGATAGTAGACGTATGCATACAAAAATTAAATGACAGGCAAGACACTGGACCTAGAAATGTTACAAAGAAATAGTATAACGATTAAATGTTAAATGAGTGGGGTCTCTCATAAGATCTACAGGAGTTGAGAAAAAAGACAGATCACCTAGGAATAAAGACAACAAGGGAATCAAGACCTAGAATACGAGGGAAGTAATGGATTTGGGACAGAAAAAGATAAATGTTAAATATGCACTAAGCTTCAGGATTCAGGCTCAATCTTGTATTGGGCATCAGGTTCAGCCTCAGGTTCTAGAAGACCAAGTAGCTGAATGTCTACTTCAATATTATTTTTTACTATCCTGGAACTTGTAAATGATCAGTGACCCTGTGATTGTGTTTTACAATCTTATCCAATGAGCATAACGGCACTAGTAAGATGACCAAAACGTGACATTTGGATTACTTTTTTTTTTGCGGTACACGGGCCTCTCACTGTTGTGGCCTCTCCCGTTGTGGAGCACAGGCTCCGGACGCGCAGGCTCAGCGGCCATGGCTCACGGGCCCAGCTGCTCCGCGGCATGTGGGATCCTCCCGGACCGGGGCACGAACCCGTGTCCCCTGCATCGGCAGGCGGACTCTCAACCACTGCGCCACCAGGGAAGCCCTGGATTACTTTTTTTAATAGAGGTGCCAACTTTTTAATTTGCTAAGTAAGTATGTTGGAAAGGACAACACTATCATTTCATAAAATTCATTTCATATTTTGACACCAAAAGCGGATTAGACATAATTAGACAATTTTAATATCTCAATATTAACTTTCAAGTGTGGGTCAATGTGCTAAATATCATTAGGGTAAAAAAAATTACTTTATTTGCTTTATCTGCTAATATAATATCTCTCCATTAAAATATGAAATATATTTATCATTGTAAAAGTAAAATGCCTTACTAATTATTCATGATTATAATAGCTAGTAATTTGTATAAAAATTTAATAACTTTCTAATAGATAACTATAATAGAGTTTGACTACTAACACAAATATTAAGAGAAAGTGCATTTCCTAGATAACTTAGGGAGAATGTTAAATTTTTTTCAAATGTACACAGGTTTATAAAAATTTAAATAATAATACAAGACAGAATAATGATGATTAGGTTTACTGTAATTATAACCTTTATATAATTGTTTGCTATACTACTGAAAAAACTTTTCCTTAAATTATATTCTGCTCTTCACAAAAAGTTAATGTTATTAAGTGTGCTTCCTTTGTATCTCATATAGCAGATATTTAGATGGGCAGAAACTACCAGAAATCTTATTTTTTAAGGTTGGCAGCATTTAGCATTAATGATGAATTGAACTAGGTTTCTGCTTTACCTGGTTTCTGAAGGATTTCTGGATCTCAAACAATGATCATCACAGGGAATCTTACTGAAGAAATATTTATAGCATGGAAAAATCAGGAAAGAAAACTGTCATATAATTGTCATTGGCAGTGGAACAAACATGAAGATGCCATGAATGATTTAGAAAATACAAACATGTCTGGTTCACACCATTCATATGTGTGGTCAGAAAATAATTCTAGGACAGAATAATATAACAGAATAAGCAGTGATCAGCAAAAAGATGGTTATCACTCTGATCAGTCTTTTCTACCCAGACAGGAACTCCTTGATGCTTAAAAGATTTGAGAATTGCCAGGTACTTATGCATGGTATACAAACAAGATGGAATAGCAGCTAATACATGTACAAAAAAAAAAAAGTCCACTTGGCAAAGGATGTCTTAACCTTTTCCTGACAGCAGTGCCAATACAACAGGATTTACTGCCACCACAGTACCTACGGGATGGAGTCTGTGTGCTGAGAACTGCTGAAGAAGTAGCAACCACGGAGTTCCCTAGAGAGGACAACCGTTCCTGCACGGTACCTTCTCGAAAGATCCCCCAGTAATGCCATGCCAGGTGTGCCTAAAATGAGAACAAGAATGCAAAAGGAAATTCTGAAATGGTTTTGTTATCTGGAGATCTACTTACTTTGTCCCACTGACACACTTCCACATCGAGATTTTAAGGACAGTTTTTTCTCAAGTGGTTAAGGGAAGCAGCAAGAACATGCAAAATATTAGAAATAATTTAAATGAAAGTGAAAATCTTAAATTAGCTTTTGGAAATAGAAAATAACTTCTTCAAGTTATTTGAAAACACTTCTTCAAGTGTTTTTTTCATCCAATAATCATTTATTGGGTACCTATGCAGCGCTGAATCTGGAACCGTACTGCTTGGGTTCAAATTCCAGCTGGGTCGCTTGCTGGCTATACAACCTTGGATTAGTTATTTAAATGTCTCTAAGTTTTCTCATCTATAAAATGGAATTAATCATTATATCTACTTCATAAATGGGATTAATCATAATACCCACTGGGTTTTTTGCTTTTTAAATTTTATTATTTAAAGGACAAAATAAAAGAGAATATACACATCCACCAAAGTGAAGTTCTCCATTAAACAGAAATCAGATACTTTGTAATAAACGCCATCCAACTATAAACAATATTAGATCAGTAAAACAACAATAGCAATTTGTGCTTTATTTCGATAGGTACTTCATTATCTGCAGGACAGTGTCACCCACTTTAGATTCAGTGAGTTAATTTTTGTAAAGCACTGGGAATAATACCTAGCAGGTTACACACAGGATGTAGTGTTTGTTAAAATAAGATGTACCCAGCATAACCATGCCTGTTACACATGCACAAAGCAACTTTTGTGAGGTTATTTCAATGGTGATTGTCATCAACATCAACCAAATCTTCAAGTCCTGGAGTTGGAGAGGACATAATTCATTATTCCAAGTCAATTCGTTTTAGAGAAAGGAAAGCTTGATAATTTGGTGGCAATGCTGCTATCAGCCATATCCCATATTGGCAGAATTAGCCAGGAAGTGTCTGGCTTCTTCAACCTCAGTTGAAATAAATGAATGGTGAATACATGTTGATTGAATTAAATTAGACTAAATAGAAGAGGAATCAATTAAGAAGACAGAACCATGAGGTGCCATGGATGCTAATGGAAGAAAAAACATAGAGAAGGGGGCACGTGACAAGGTCATGCACTTCAGGAAAGTTATGAAGGACACATTTCTCTGGGGAAATATGAAAGCAAGGGGAAGGAAACATGGAGGATGATACCTGGAGAGGTTAGCAGGGTTAAAAAAAAAGTTTTTACTCTATGGGAAACACACGGGATTACAAGAAGGCACTAGAGAAGGCGAGATTGAAAATGTATAGTAAGTAGAGAGTCTAACTGGTGAAGGAGAATTCAGAGGAAGATGAAGGAGGATGAGATTAACAACACTGGCAGAGCAATTGTGAGGTGGAAAGTGAATGTGAGGGAGCTCAGGTCAGATGTCCTTGATTTTCACAGTAAAGAAATAGGAATGAGGGTGTAGAAGTTTCTTTGGAGACTTCAGGAAAATGGAAACATTTAGAAATGCTACTATGGGGAATATGATGTGGCATTAACTAGACATGAATAAGAGGATATCCAATTAACCCTGGACACCCGACTGAGATGCAACAGCAGGGATTTGTGGGGAATCCAAGCACAACCTCCAGTAATGACCCGCCTTCTGGAATGGTTAAAGATAAGGCATATGGAGATCACAGGCTTGGAAGAGCCAAGTCTGTAGAGGAGAGATTTTCACATGAAAGGATTTGGCCAGCCAACCCAGGCTGGAAACGAGGAAGTAAAGACAGAGGTGGGGAACAGGTGCAGATGGCGGAATTCCAGGGTGTAGTGAGGACATAGTGACGTGTTGGCTTGGTGGGCACAACGGGGAAAGACAGGGCATTATTATCAGATGGGTATCTGGGGAGTGTGAGATCCTGGAGGTGGCAAAGAAAAAAGGGCCAAGAATCAAGTCTTGAAAAAAATGTGCACAGGGGCAGAAAGAAGAGAAGCTAGAAGATAAGAGAGAATCATCAGAGAGGCAGCAAAACAAAAGAAGGTCATTTTACAGAGATCAAAGAGAGAGAGAATTGCAAGGAGAGAGAAGAGTTTACACAGCATATTTTTGCATAATAATCCTAACAATATGCACTGTCATAGAATAATGATTATTGAATGGTAGTTACAAGCCAAGCACAGTGCTAACGGTTTAGGAGGCATTGCCCTAGCAAAGTGTTCCAACACTCCAATGAGGCAAGTGCTCTTATCATTGATGCTTTACAGCCATAGCTGTGTGAATAACTTATCCAAGGTCACACAGCATGAGCTCCTAACCTCGACCCTGAACCTCCTTTACCTTAATAACAACATTATGTCTGAAGCAGTTTCTATATTATTACCATCATTTTGCACATGCTGTATCAAGCCCATGCATTATCTTCATTACCTTTCAGGCAAGTAACGGAGAATTCAAGGACTGAGACCAAGAAATGATTGTTGGATTTGTGCACTAGGAGATGGTTAGAACTGATGACAGAGCAGAGAGGGGGGATGTACAGAGCACGTTACTGGGAGACAAGGACTGAGCGGGGGTGAGGTGAGAGGGGTGAAAGAAGCACACAGCCTAGTTAGGATCATGGGGATTGGAGTTTGACACAAATGAGTTCAAATACAGCCTGAGTCACTCAGTTGCGTGATCTTGGACAAGTCTTTCCATGTTAACTAAGTTTCCTTTGCTTTAGGTGTACAATGATCATACTTCATAGGGTAGTTCTGAGAATCAATCAACACAATTCCTATACATATTTTTGCTGTTCTGGGCTCACAGTACCCATTCAAAAATGTTTTTATTATGCATATTGCATATACACTATGGTTAACTGTACTGTAATCTCTTGATTTTCTTTTTAAGATTCTCTTCTACTTAGGTATTCATAATATAGCCATGTTTTGATGATTCTCTTACTACCTCTCTGCTCTCTGGTTTCTTGAATTACTGTAACGCATATTACATTTCTGAGAACTTCTGAATATATGTGCTTTTTTTCTCAGACAAAAGTTTGTGAGACGGGTACAGCAAATTCTGTTAGGTCCTCTAGGTTGGGAATGATGTATCCTGATTAAACAAATCTTCTGCTTTATACCAGACACAGATAATTGTTTGTCAAATAATTAACATAGAACACATTTACTAAAACTGTGCTCCTTGTAATGTGAACACTGTTTAGTGATTCAAAAAGTCAACTTAGGATTTTTACCGTCTTCATATCTCTGTACCATCATTAAGAGAACTTATTTTCATCTTTCCTAGAGGTGCGGAACACCAGTTACACTCCTCGTTACAGAGAGCATCTGACCTCTATGAAGATAAATGTGTACAATATACCTTTACATATACATTGTGTTCAAAAAGGACAAGTCCCTAGAACACTAAAAATACAGTAGGGAGATCAATTACACACGTATTCGGGGTCAATATTTGGGATTAAGGAAACACTCAGAGTCACCAGTAATTTTTGGAGCTCAGCATCAACCTTCTAGATTGTTCCTCCAGATCAGAGAAGTGTAAGTTTAGCTAGACAGGGAGAAAGCCAAAGATGACCTAGAAATTAAGCACATCTGTTATAGTCATTGAGACATCAGAATTTAGCTTTTGGAACTAAAGGCTATGTTTTAGATAAACTCCATTTTTAAAGAAATCCTTATTAAGGACCTCTAAACACAGGACCAAATTCTGTCCTCAGATTCTTAAGCAAAACTGGGTCTGAAATCAATATAGGCACTGTTAGAAAGGATCTGAAGATTGAATCAGAGAATAGGATTTGGCCCCTAGGACACAAACCACGCTACTAATCCCGGAGAAAGGATTTGCCTATTTAAAGGATTATAAATTTTTGAAAAGCATATTCTGTTGATAATACTTTTCATTTCCTGCAAATCAAATTACTGAGGGATATTTTCATTGTGAATAGAATTGGACAATGTTTTCATTGTTGTTTTTCGAGTATAAAAGGGTACCAAATTTCAAAGTAATTAGATGTGAAGTTTCATGGCCCCAAATGGCTACACATCTGAAGATTCGAGCAAATACATTAGAAATAATGCCTACTAGCAAACCAAAAGACACTTACATCTAAAAGAAAGTCTACTTGATTTGTGATACTGGCACTTATGAAAGTGTGAAAGTATCTGCAGTTTTACATGACAGTGACAGCTCAGAGAGATCTGGACGATGAAGGGCAAGTCTAGCAGTCTTGCTTGGTGGGCTCTGTCACATGCTGGCTACTTCCCACTCTGGACTCATTTTACTCTAGTGAAAGACATGGCTTGTAAGTCATGTTGAAAGATAGTGTTTTAGTAATAGGAAAATTCATTGGTTCTCAAACTTCCTTAATGGAATGAGCCTTCCAGAGGCTATTTGTCAGGCGCAGAAGAAAAAGAGAGAGAGAAAGCAAGCAAGAGAAACATTTGAGGTCATATAACACTTTGGTCTCTAATGTTCTCAATGCCTCCCTCTGTGCACAGACCTCACTTTGAAGTTAT
This sequence comes from Orcinus orca, assembly GCF_937001465.1. Taxonomy (NCBI): domain Eukaryota; kingdom Metazoa; phylum Chordata; class Mammalia; order Artiodactyla; family Delphinidae; genus Orcinus; species Orcinus orca. Next base: position 154,586,724 of record NC_064560.1, on the reverse strand, counting down.
CACCAGCCATAGGCCTAGAAAATCCTCTCATTGGAGACCATGTCTAATGCTTTGTTCTAAAAGTCACCTAGAAGGTTTTCTCTAGAGTAGCAGTCATCGTCAGCCTCGACATCATCCCCACAAAATTGCGATAAGGGTTTGCATCCTGTGGGCTTTTTCTTGTTCTGAATTTTCTGCTGTTGCTCAGACAATGGGCCAACCATTTATGAGAAAGGAAAGGCAGGGTCGGGTGGGGAAAGAGACTGGCAGAAGTCACAGCATAATGCTATTAGTCTGAACTCTCCCATGACGGAACCCTCACTGGGAAAGAAAATTATATGGGAAAGGATGATAACCTCATGGGGCAATAACCATCTGAGACATCCTGTTCCACTGTGTACAGGTTATTAATTTGATTACCGTTCAGAGAAGTAGCCAAACTTCAGGAGCCCTCTCAGAACCTAGTCAATCCTTTCAAGGTTTGCCCATCTCTAATGAGGTGGGTCTTTTCAGCAATCATCTAACCACATGATTTCCTTAATTTTCAGCCGGTTGCATAACGACAAAGATAAATGTGGCTTTTCCCAGCTGCTTCTAAAATAAGTTCAAGACTGAATTAATACGAATGGAAATACTTTTTGTTTGTGTAAAGGGTAGGGGAAAGAAACCACATGTGTGGGGTTTGCCGACACCTGCTAAAATGTACCCTATGTGTCCCACACTTGGGACCCAAGAGTGGCAAAGATGGCAAAATCAGCTCCTAGAACCCCAAACTCCTAAGATGGTGAAACTCCATCAAATTCATTCAGCACAAGCTAGAAAACTCCAAAATTACCAAAATAGACTTAGTTGTAAAAGAAATCTTTGGGGGGATTCTTGAATCCCATCACTTGTCCAGTGAAATATGACAACTATGTTATTTCTAAAAACAAGGGTTGCCACGTGTTGAAATATCTCCAATCTGTCAATTTATGTTCTCGTCAAGCTCTCATTTGTATTAGGAATATAATGGGTGATGGGAGGGCTTGGGAGTCTGAGAACAGCAAAGCTTTAATGACTGTAGAGGGAAAATATCCTACTTGAAATTGCACAGAAAAGTGGGAGCCTCATACCGAGTGAGAATCTTGACTTAACTGGAAAAAAAAGCATTCCTTACTTGTTAAATTGACATTCTCACCATGTACCATTAACACTTATTTGGGACACATTTGTAGTGAATAGATGCCCTCCAATTAAATAACACCTGTGTGGGACACTATACATTGAAAATTAAAAACAAACACACAAAAGACTTGTTCTGTCACAGGACCCCATAATCTAATGGGGGGAAGTAGCTCCCACAGACCAAAGAACACAGAAGGTCTTGAAGATGGAAAGACACAAACGAGGGGCAAAGTCCCTGAAGGCTAAGTGAAAATGGAAAAGAATGATGAGGTCAGTCAGGATACTTTTTCCAGGGAAAGTTGAATATTTAGGTAGATTTGAGAGGATAACATGGCTGGATGGATAGAAGAGAGGATATTCTAGTGGAAATGGAGGACGTTAAGACCCTGAAGCTCAATCCATTTTATCTCTTTGTTCTATTCCCTCCATCTGAACTGCAGCCCAATCCCCCCCTCCTCGCAAGTAGAGGAAGAGTAGATATGGCTTCTGTGGTTAAGTTATAAAGATGGTGTTGCTTGTTAGGTACTGCAAAGTATTTTTCTGTTACTAACAAGCAAATCAAATCAGATCAAACTGTTCAAACTCAGTTCACTCTCTTATAAGAAGATAGACATGGGTTTCGGGGGAAGGTTATCATTTGCTTTCTTATTGTCTCATCTTTCTTTAAGCTCCATCAAGTGGCTTTACTATACATCATGATGATTCCTTTCAATAAATTCTTTAATGCATCAAACTACCCCACGAGGCAAAAAATCTTCAGGGTGCTGATCCACCTTTAAGACAAATCCCTTTCGATTTCTTCTTAACCAGTTGCTTTAAATTCCCTTACTCTCCTCTCATCTGTGCTATGTAAATTCAGATTAAAATGCAGTCAATTAAATCCATAAATGCCCTAATAGTCAATTTGATATTCCTGTTAGTTATGTCTAAGACCAGAGTGTCTTAAGCATGAGTACCATGTATCAGCACTTTCTGCATCCAGGCCCTGGCCTAAGCCCTTCACATTCATTAGTTTATTCAATCCTTATAGCAACACTAAACAATGTTTCCAAATTCTCAACAGATATTAAGCTTTAGGAAACAAGAAATCAGAATTCCCAGAAATCCTTGTGAATTCCTGAAATCATAAGTTATTCTTTATTTTAGTAGTATTTACCAAGGAAAAGTATTTTAGTAGTGGTTTTTATTTTATTTTATTATTATTAATTTTTTAGTATTTTAGTAGTACATATTTATAAAGACCTATATGCTATACTGAATAATCAGAACCTGGAAAATGTGCCAGAAAAAATTATTGGATAATGCTAGAAAAACCTAACATTTGGGTATCCTAGCAAGATTATCAGCACTACAGAGAATCATACGTCAAAATCGCTAATTTAGGGACTTATTTTGTTTCCAAATGTGTTATTTCTGAAAATACAACTCATAAGATTTACATAAAGTATACTATGCATACAGACCTATTGATATTGATAATACTTTGTTCACAAGAATGGCTCACCATGAGTCACAGAGAAGGCCACAAATAAGTTCTTGTAACATGGTTCGTTGAATTTCTATTGCTGTGTAGCAAATTGCCACAAATTTAACAGCTTAAAACGGCTCACATTTATTATCTCATAGTTCTTTAGGTCAGGTCCACTGGGCAGAAATCTAAGTGTCAGCTGAAGGCTCAGTTCTCTTGGAGAGGGGTGAGTGGCAGGGCTGGTTCAGGGTCCTCTCCAAGCTCACTGGTTGTTGGAAGAATTTATTTCCTTCTGGTTTTAGGACTGAAGTCCCCATTTTCTTGCTAGCTATTGGCTGAGGACCCCTCTCAGATCCTCTCAGGTGTATATCCTTGTAAGCTTGGAGTAGGCAATAGTTTCTTAGATATGACATTAAAAGCAAAGCAACCAAATTAAAAATAGATAAATTGGACTTCAACGACATCAAAAACTTGGGGGTTTCGAAGGACACTAACAAGAAGGTGAAATGCCAGCCCATAAAATGGAAAAAAAATGTTTGCAAATCACATTTCTGAGAAGGGGCTAACATTCAGAATATATAAGAACACTACAACTTGAAAATTTAAAAAAGACAAATTACTCAATTTTTTTAATGGATGAAAGATTTGAATAGACATTCCTTCAAAGAAGATACACAAATATCAATAAGCGCATGAAAAGATACTCTACATCATTAGCCACTAGGGAAATGGAAATCAAAACCACAAAGAGGTATCACTGCACATGTACTAGGATGGCTATAGTATTAAAAATATCCATTCATCAACTAGTGAATGGATAAGCAAATGAGGTATAGCCATACAATGAAATTTTAGCTAATCACAGAGAGGAAAGAAATACTGATACATACTACAGCATGGATGACACTTAAAAACTCTATGCTAAGTGAAAGAAGCCAGACACTATATATTGTATGATTCCGTTTACATGAAATGTCCAGAATAGATAATCCATAAAGACAGAAAGTAGATTAATGTTTGTGAGGGGCTGTGGGGTTGGAGAAATGAGAATCGTTAATGGGTATGGGGTTTCCTTTTGGGGTTATTAACATATTCTGGAATTAGGTATTGGTGATTGTTGCACAACTTAGTGAATATGCTAAAAACAAATTAATTTTTCACTTTGGTGAATTTCATGGCACGTGAATTGTATCTCAATTAAAAAATAATAGAGACCATAGAAGAACTTGGCTTTTGTTCCAAGAGGAGGGAGATAGAAAAGGAAATAGGAGAAGGAAGAGAAAGAAAGAGCTTTTGGGGCAACATGGCTCGAGACTGAGCCTTACTTGTTGAAAGGGACAAGGATAATTTTAAGATTAAGAATGTCCAATATTCCATGTTAAGATGTTGCAATATTAAATCCTCTCCATCTTACCAAAACCTCAGTGAAGTCTGATAAATACATAAAGACTTCATATAAATAGTTTGTTTTGTTTGTTTGTTTGGGTCTTTCTTCGTGTGTAAGAGGTGGAATTGTAGAAGCTCAGAGTCCCAAGTGTAGGTCAGCACACCGTGGAATAGGAATATAATGTGAGGAATGACGTGACCACCCACAAACAGAGCTAACATGGGAACTTGGAACCAGAGGTGCGCGTGGGAATGTGAGCCCTTGGAAATTTGCAGAAAACTTGGGAAAGGTGCTCTACTCTCCACAAACAGGGAATGGAGTTTCTAGATAATATTATCTCAATCTTAAGTGTAAGGGTAACTCCTTACCCTTACCCACAGAGAACATGTGAGTAATCAGTAAAACTTAGTCTAAGAGAAATTTGTATTGCTTCTTTCATAGGAGATTTAGTCCAGGCCTGCCCTCATGAGGGCTATGTGTATTTCAAATCTCTATCCTCAGTTTCCCAGTTTCTATAAAGTGAGAGGGTTGGTCTAGGTCCTTTTTCATCCCCAAATTCTTAAACCCTAAAAAGTTTTAAAAATGCAGCTGAGGTATTCAGTCCAAAGCTTTCTGGGTTAAAATTTTTTTCACTGACAATTTACCCTCAAATCACTAAAATTTCAAATCAGTCAGTTAGGAAAGTCACAAGGATGCCAGCAAGTACTTGCTAACAGATATAAAGCAAAGTTCTTTTTCAACTGGACACGTAAGGCAGGAGAGAACATCCTCCAGACCTACAGTTCTTAAAATCAGTTCTTAAAAACTCAAGGTCCAAGTCCTTGTCAATGTATTTAGAAACAGTTTTAAATTTAGAGTAACCTAATTTGCAAAATGGAGAAGGGTAACTTCTTCATAAGAATTTTTCTTTCCTTCTTTGGCAACTTTTTTCTATCCAGAGAACAATATCCCATGAACAGCCTTGTTCCTGTAACTAAACACTCTCATATGAGCCAAATCCCAAAAAAATCAATATAAAGTTTTTATTCCTGTCCCTCTACACCTAAAAACCACCTAGAAAGTGTAGAGCAGTCAAGAACAGGCTCCCAGGAAAGAAAGGTCTTCCATCTAGAATATAAACTCTGTGAGGGCAGGAGATGTCTTATTCATCATTATATCCCCAACACCTAGAATAACGCCTGACACAAATCAATTGTTTAATAAGTCTTTATTAAATAAATGAATGGTTGAAATAGCCACTCTACCACCATGACTTAATTCACTGAACCTCCAATTCTTCATCTGCAGAATGGAGATGATCGCACTTCCGTCATAGAACTTTCTACAGTGTAGGGTGTGCAATGAGCTTAGCACAGGGCTGGCACGTAGCACTTGCTCAATCCATGGTGCCTCTTGTTGCTATTTTTATAGCAACCTGTCTTTGAAACATTTCCTGATACACATTATGAAAGAGTCTTTTAAAAGTCACACAAATCTGACTAGCAGAGCAGTATAAGGATAAAGAAATTTCAATTTCAATCAAAAGCCAACACAAATAACAACAGAGAGAACAGTTTTAATGGGGGAGCCACTGTTTGCCCATCAAAGTTCTCAGATTTCGAAGGGGCAAAAATGACATTTCCAATTCTGATCTCTCACAGCCCCCAGAAACACTTCAGGAGGAAAAATAGTACTGCCACGGCCTTAAAGCATCCACCAGACTGTTCCCAGCTTTACAACTTTAGAAACTTTGATAGAAATCAGGGGTATTGATGGGAAATCTATGAATGGAGTAATCCCACTGCTTTAATTCATACCACAGAATGTCTGATTGTTCAGTTTTGCAAATTAGCAAGTGAACGAACCAATTTAAAGAAATAAGGACAATGCCACATAAAACACACTCCTCTTGTTTATCTTGACAAGGCATGGTTCCATTTTAATGATTTATGTTAATGTTTTATTGTACAGTGGTTATGCCCTGAAGTGCATTTTATAAGACTAATGAAGTCTTAGTAATCCCAGACGTCTTCTCCAGCATTCTCTTATTATGTCTTTGCTGAGAACTCGTGTGGGAGAGACCACCAACCATCGTTTGAGTAAAGAAGTTTGTGAATTAGTGAAATGAAAATCAGTCAAGTTCTACAGTAGTGAGGAGTCCAGAGGCCACTCCGATGGGATTCTGTGTTCTCACACAAAAAATTGTCTATTGGTCTTCATTACGAGAGATGAGCAAACTCTGCTGTATTTAGGGTTCATCAAACATCAAACCAATTTTTTTCAAATGTTTTGGGTTTGCCAAAATCCAAAACACGTTTTGCCCTTAGCATTTTTCCCTTCATTTTCAAACCCCTGTGTATTTTAAGGGAAATTTAATCCTTATGTTTCTGACTCATTTACACTTAACACGTGAACATGTTGTTTCATAAGATTTATTTGAAGTCTATGAAGCCTTGTAAGTCTTTTAAAGTCCTTTTTCCATAGTGGCAGGAAGCTGAGTGTTCCAAAGACATGAAAACTTGGACTCCCAATGAGTGGAATGGGTTTGAAACTCAAGATTTGTTAAGACCCAATGTTAGATTGAGTTAGTCTTAGTAAAACCCACCTTCTCTCCCATAATTACCATCCTCTACTTTGGTGCATGGCTTTTAACAATGAAATTGCTGAGGCTACAAAACAGTCATTATTGACATTCCTGTGATATACGCCATCAGCTGGATTTCCATACAAGAGAAACAAGTGGAGGTCATTTATTACCTGTGGCCAGTGGAGTATAGTTTAAGTTCTGTACTTTCTAGCTTCTAGTCACAACCCTCCATGGACGCCGTTGTCTCCTGGCTGTTTAAGCTAAAAGTCCCTCCGCAGTCCTCACCCTTATCCTCTTCGACCTCCCCCGGCCTCACAAAGGGCTGGGTAGTGTGTGGGGAAGCCCATGTACACTGGCATTCTACCAGTGCTACCACTCCTCGGAAGGCATATGGGATGGTGGAGGAGGGCTGTGGAACAGAGTCTTTCTTACCCTAGAGATTCAGAGAATGCAACCCAAGGCAGTGATCAACACATCGAGGTTTATTACAGATATTGTGGCAGTACTTGGGGGGGCGGGGGGCGGGGAAGGAATGGCGAGGCTTCGATTCCTTCCCTATTCTTATGTCCAGTCCTCTCATGTATCCTTTATCCCTAAGCAGCTATTTCCACTACAGTGGGACCCCAGACGGATCTACTAGGTTGGTATAGGTGGGTCGCTCAGAGCCATCTCCAGATTCTTCCTAGAATGGATACAATGCATGGGCCCCCTGATGTTTCTGGAGGCCAGAAATGATTTGGAGTAATTAGCTGTAAAGCACAAGAATTTTAGAGTTTATCAAATCTAAACCTGTATATTGCCTCCACCACTTCTTAGTTGCTTGGTGCTTGGGAAGTTAACTATGTTTCTGAACTCTATTTTCTAACTGCAAGTGGAGATTTAAAATATGCCTACCTCATAAAGTGATTGCACAAATTAAATGAGATAGAACATGGTGAGTGCTTTAAATGAGATAGAACATGGTGAGTGCTTGGTGAGCACGTACTAAAACCACAATGAATGGTACTTGTATACATTGCTATTACTGTTGTTGTTGTTCTTATTTTCAAACCAACTCCTAGAGGATTTCTCATACCTGGAGTCCTTCTCCTCACTATTTACAACCCCTTTCCCCATTCCAATATTTGGATAGGACTGAATATCCCAGAGTGGCATTTTGCTCTATTTATTTTTTGTCACTGTTGCATGTCCTCAGGGTGTCAAATTAGGAAAGGGTGCCTCCCTCCTATCTCCCCATGGGATCCATCCTGAGCAAGGCATTAGGAAAATCTTTAACCTAACCTTTAAGCAGTGGTCTTCAGTACCATCTCTTCTTAGGTGCAACAGGTTGAATTCAAGTATATTTGACTTTCTTTTGAGATGGTCTTCCACTTTTCTCCATTTCAATCGATTCCTCCTCTGTTGTCACTCCTCTACAAGCAGACATATGTATTGATGGCCTTCTCTCTGCCTTCATGCCCTTCAATACCATTTCCTTCCGTTGTTTATGGAGTGCTTTCTCACTTCCCAACTCCTTCAAGAGGTATCCTCGGTTTAATTCATACCTTGTTCTCAAAACGAACCCCTCTATCCTTTTCCACAGTTTAGTAAATGACGCTACCACCTTCCCAAATACTCAGGCCAAAACTCTGGAGCCACTTTCGTTCCTCCCTTTTCATATCTCCCTGCATGTAATCACTCCATTGATTTCACCTTGGCAGCAAATGTATTTATCCTTCCTCTTCTCTCCACATTCACCGCTAACACCCCAGGCTTATCCGCTATTACCTGATGCCCGCACAACTGTAACAATTTGAACTGCTGATCTTGTTTCCTTTCTTCCTCTCCTACAATCCATTCTCCACATGGTAGACCCATCTTTTAAAAATGAACTTCTGATCACGTGATCCTTTTGCTTGAAGCCTGTTGTGGCCTTCCCATATTTCTAGGATCCTTCAAGGCCCACATCATCTAGCATATGTTGTTTCGCTCTCCCTCTAGCTCACTGTGCACCACACATACTAACCTTTCAATTCTCCAACGGTGTTGATCTCTTTTCCACATGGGGGTCTTCCCTCTGTGAGTAACAAGTCTCTCCCATTTCTCTCTCAATCAGGTCAATTCCTACTCTTTCTTTCTGTCAGAGCTGAAACGTCACTTCTTCTAAGAAGCCTTTCCTAACCTTCTTCATACACGTTCACAGCACCCAGACTTCTTAGCACCCAGAGACTTATCACAAGCATCACTGACTAATTTGGGGGATGACTTTTGTTTACTAGCTCATAGTTGTGTCGTAAGCCTAAACTCCAGGAGGGACTGTGTCTCTTGTTCACTGCTGAATCCCCAGGGCTGACAGGAATGCCTCAGCCTGATTTATTCTTAATAAAAATGTCTTGAGTGAATTAACCCCCCCTAACTCTGTGCACTCTTGCCTCACATCCCTTCCCATGTGAGTTTCAGTTTGCACAGCTGAAATTTGTACTATTCTAAAGGTCCTTTAGTGGTTGTAGTCAAGGTACTTGATCTGGTTCAGGATTAGATTGTAAGCTCTATGTGGAAAAATGCCACATTTTCTATTTCTTTTGTTTTCACCAGTATTCATTATTCCCAATACTATGACATCATATTTACTACTGTTTACTGAATGGCTGGTAACTCACACTCTTCCTGGATAACTGTTTACTTATCTGCAAGATTCATCCTTTCTACAGCATCCAGTTATTGATATAACTCTGGTATATATAGTTGATAGATTTTTCTACATATATATGGTTATATACAGATATGTATATGTTGATAGATTCTTCTGCCAACTGAGTGGCAATATGAAATCAATGTTGTCAAACTTCAGTAACCATTTTAAATTTTTAATAAATTATTAGCTTAATATTCAGTAACTTCATATTTCTGATAAATCATATTAATTCTACGGCATGACCTAATTACATGAGAAAAAATAGCTCTAGGATACAAAGACATTTAAAACACATCGTTTAAATTCATTAACTGATTGGTTGAGGGCCACCCACATTAGGGAGGGCAATCTGCTTTACTCAGTCTCATGTTAATCTCATCTAGAATGTTAATCTCACCCCACAGACACACCCAGAATAACGTTTGACCAAATATCTGGGCACCTCACGGCCCTGTCAAGTTGACACATAAAATTAGCCATCACACCTTGGTTTTCCTAAATCTTTCTGCTCTTGTCTTTAAGAATTTTTTAAAGATTAAAAGATGAAAGTCTTCCCTCAAACTTTAGACTAGATTAAATTCCCTTAGTTGTATTCATTCCTATAGTCCCCTGTCCTTTCGTTTTGTTTTTGTTTTTGGCTGCATCAGGTCTTAGTTGTGGCACACAGGATTTTCTTTGAGGCATGCAGAATCTTTTGTTGCAGTGTGTGGGCTTCTCTCTAGTTGTGGTGTGTGGGTTTTCTCTCTCTAGTTGTGGCGCATGGGCTCCAGGGCACATGGGCTCTGTAGATTTATGGCACGTGGGCTCTCTCTTTGAGGCACACGAGCTCAGTAGTTGTGGCGCATGGTCTTAATTGCCCTGCAGCATGTGGGATCTTAGTTCCCTGACCAGGGATTGAACCTGAGTCCCCTGCATTGGAAGGTGGGTTCTTTACCACTGGACAGCCAGGGAAGTCCCCCCCGTCCTTTCTTATTTATGACATTTATCATTCTTGTAATCAATCACATGTTTAATATCAGTAATTCTCCTGTCCTATAGTTCCATGGCTGCAGAGGCTATATTTCACTTAGTTTCTGCTACTGTCCTAGGTTCCAGCCCTGTGCCTGACCCAGAGGAGGCACCTGATAAACACTGGTTGAATTGAATTGACTATGTTCTAGTTCCTTGGTTTTATGACCTTTGAACAATTGTTCTCCCAGTCTGCATCTATGCTGCACTGTATCCCAAGTATAAATGGTGACAGTCTTCTTCCCATCTGTTTTCTACTGAACAACAGGACCATGACTAAAATTTTTCTCAAGCTTTGGGTTTAGCCAAAATCCATACTCAGTCAAACAACCAACATTCTGGATCTGTTGCTCATTCTTCCAGCACAGAACAGTGGTTTCAGCAGCATACAACCCAGCCTGTCATTGTCTACCCACACCACCCTCAGAGAGGAAACCCTCTCTCTTGAGGAAGAGCACAATTAAGGTGATTGTGACTACAATTATTTGCCAGTCCAGCTTTGCATCCCTTGATAAACTTTATTATCAAATGTAATAGAAAAAACCAAAAACAAAGGAAATCCTGAGGCACTTCTTGGATAAGACAATCTGGGGCATCTCCCTCCTAAAAAAAATTTTTTTAAATATGTGTTCCATGTTTAAACTTGAAATATTATATTATGAAATTTCTCTACATCTTACTATATTTAAACCATAGCTACTCTTTCATTTTTACTAGGAGATGAAAGCTTAGCAATACCCTAATTTACATTAATTTTTAAAAAGAAAAATTATGACAGCAATTACCACTAAAATACTGCCCTGACCTTTAAAGTGTCACACATGCAAATGGAGCTATTTATTATTTTCCTCTCTTTCAGCGCTATAGTAGAGAAGGAATGAGGTCAGCCTAAGACTCAAAAGACCTACTTTCGATTATTGGTTCCATCTCTTTCTAGCCTTGTAACTTTAGCTATCAACTCATCAACATGTAAAATGACGATGGTTAATGCCTTTCCTACCTGTCCCCAAAAGAGCTGTATAAATTAAGAGCAATCCTATGTAAACATACTTTATAATTATTAAGGACTACACATGTGAAGCTAGTACTGATGCTATGTTAGACAAGTATATTTAACCTATATTTTTAAATAAAGGTTTTCTCAAAATGAATTTTCCATTAAGATATGACATAAATTGTACTTTTAAACATTTTCTCCAGAGTTCATACTTAACTTTTTTATACAGCAACTTCTCTTCCTAACTCCATTAGGATATCTTGTACTTAATGAGTAATGAACATATAATTTGTTGAATGAACAAATGATTACTTCATCTTTTCAGGTGGGTAGTTATTTGATAAAGCAACACCTTTAGTTAATTTCTTACCCAATGCATATATAGGCAACTGCAATTTTCAGGAAGAACTCTACACCTCAAGGAATTCAATGAATTTTATTTAAGTTAAAGATGCTCTGATATAAGGCACCAGGCAAGATGCTAAATAAAAGGCAATGCTGGCACCATGTTTAAACTTCTCAGTGAGGCTTCCATCTTAGAAAAGGATTCCTTGATGGTTTATTTCCACCAGGGCATCAGAGACAGCAGCCTGCTCTCACCATCTGGGTATAATAAAGGAAGAATTTGAGTCATAAAAATTTCTACCCAATTTAAGATGCACAGTATTGCTTTTCTCAAACTAACCACCCCTGGTGGTTCCAGTTAATACTTCCGTTCAAAATTTTTTTAAAAAAAAACCTTAAAAGCCTTTTAAGCTGACACTCAAAATAATTTGGGAAACAATGCTAAGATTTAATCTTTTTACATCAAACCTCCTGTGAGATACGACTGTGTAGGCTCTCCCCAGTTCTCCCCCACTTATGGCAGACCTGCTGAGAAGCAATGTACAGGGTAGGAATCAGTCTTCCCAGGAAAGTGAATAATGAGACAATGTTCATTTTAGATTTCTCCACAGAGCCGGGTTTAATCAACAGCAAAAACAGCAAATCCAACAGAGGATTGGATTCTGTCGAGTCACAGGCAAACTGAGTCAAGAGAAAAATATAATTTTTTAACTGCTTTTCCAAAGTCTGAATCTTTGTCAAGCAATAGCCCAGGATTTTTTACCAGCTTATGGGAAAATATTCTCTACTTAACCTGGCTACTGGATATACCACAGACTCAATAAGAAACTGGTGTGAACCAAGAGTAGAAACTTTGGAATTGACAAAGACATATTTTCCAAACATTGGTCTTGAATTGCCTTGGATTCACATAGGTTCATTTGAAGTAGGAGGAGAAAGAGCAGGAGAAAAGAGAGCATAATAATGAAGAAGCATCTCTTCTACCTCTCCTTGGTAAAAAATTTAGTTTCTTATACAGATTTTTAAAATAAACAAAATTTCAGACTTTCTAGATTGAAAAACAATGAAAGAAATCACAAGCGGAAAAAAATTTTAGACCGACTTTATAAGAATGGAAAATTCATGGGCATCAAAACCAAACAGGAATAATTTGGCACAAATGTGACCAAGAGTTACTATCATTACTGTGTAAAGAGCTCATTCGAGTAGATAGAAATGACAAAACACCCCCCCTAAAAAAAATTGAACAAGGGGTACAGACTATCACAAATGGAGAAATCCGAAGCAAAGAAACATGAAAAAAGCTCAGCCTCACGAGTAAGCAAATAGTTACAAATTAAAGGAAAATGCTATGCTTCATCTGTTAAACCGACAGGTTTTAAAATAATACTAATTTTAATGAATATAAAGTGAGATGTATAAAACTCTTAAACATTGCTGGCAAGAGTATAACTTATTTTAACTTTTCTGAAACCATTTTAACCATAAACATTCAAAGTTTTAAAAACACCCTTAATCTCTTTTTTTTTTTTTTTTTGCGGTACGCGGGCCTCTCACTGCTGTGGCCTCTCCCTTTGCAGAGCACAGGTTCCGGCCGCGCAGGCTCAGCGGCCATGGCCCACGGGCCCAGCCGCTCCGCGACACGCGGGATCTTCCCGGACCGGGGCACGAACCCGTGTCCCCTGCATCGGCAGGCGGACTCTCAACCACTGCGCCACCAGGGAAGCCCAACACCCTTAATCTTTAACCCAATACATTCATTTCTAAGGTTCATTATCCTAAGGAAATAATTAAAGAATCTCACAAAGACCCATGGGGAAAAATACTCATCGTCATTTTTATATAATGGAGGAAAATTATAAATAATCTAAGTTATAACAATAAATGGCCAAGGGATTTAATATGATGGAATATGATGTCAACATGAAAAGCAATGTTTTTAAAGAATAATTGATAGCAATGCAAAATGCCATCCCATGGAATCCAGTGAAAAAGTAGAACACAAAACTATATATTCACCATCACCATATTTTGGTTAAAATACATGCATAGGAAAAAAAAGACAAGAAGGAAATACAAGAATATGTCAATAGGGGATAAAGGAAACTATATTTTCTTCCTTGTACTTGTATATTTTCTAAATGTTTTATAGTAAACATTATTTTATAATTTTTAAAAGTTCTGATTATGGAATAAAAGACCCACTACTGATAAATTCTTGTCAGATAGGTCAGTGGGATATCAACTTGGCTTCAGAAGGGAGTCAGTGAGTGCAAAAACAATAATATTTCTACTTGTTTTGAACTTCAAAGCTCAAAATCAACCTCATCCAAGCGTCCATGGAAATATCCCTAAGTATTCTAACTCAAAGAAATCTCCCCTTCAAAAATTCACACTTTCTTTACATGCATCTTTTTATTTAAGAGCTATCATTGATCTATTATCCTAAAAACATTAGATGTGTTCATTAACCATCATTATTCCCATTATAAAGATGGGAAAATGAGGCATAGAGCAGTTAAGTGACTTGCCCAGAATCACACAACTATTAAGTGATAGAATGAGGATTGAAATCCAGTCAGTGGATTTCAATCCACTTCTACACCACATCTCTCTACAGCATTTTCGTATGTTCTGTCTGCTGTGTCACCATTTCATGTGTGTTTAGTCTCCCCAGTGAGAGTGTAGATCCTTTAGGGGCAAGCGTAGGACCTTGGACTTCTTCATCTTGTCCTCAATAAAGCCCAGAATGTTGTTAGAGACTAAGGATGCTGATTTAATTGGATTTAATTGTATCAAAAAGCCAAGTCGCATGTGTTTACTCCAAGAAGAATACTTTAGAAATTATTATTACCGGTTTTCAAGACTTGTTTCCCAGACAGATATCTCTAAAAAGCAAACAATAGCTGGTCTAAATATGCTCCAGCCTTAACTTCCCTGATTCCGCAACAAAAAGACAAATTAAAAAAAAAATTTTTCACTGAAAAAATCAAGATGTTATGAACGGCCTTTCGTATAAACCCGTGCATTATCTGTGGAATTCTTTAGGACAAATGCAATTCAAAGGTGAGAAATAAAGAAGGATAGAATCAAAGATCCTCCTTTTGCATTCTTGCCAGATAGGCAAATGGTTTATAAACTTAGCTTCTGAAAGGAGGTGGTAAGTGCAAAGCACAATTATCGTACTACCCGCTGCCTCAGCCAGCTTGGTGGGGAAACATGTTTAATAGTACGTAACGTGATGCAAGTTTGGCGGGGGAGATGGCCAAGAGACTAAAAAAACGCAATGTGTTATCCAAGTGAAATTACTGGAGAATTCTGGGTTGGTAGATTACCCAAATTGTATTTTGGCCAAATGATTGAACTGAAGGTCTCCTAATGGGTAGAAAACTCTGCTGGACCCTTACTGACCAGGGAAGACTCAGACTGCATGTTGTAACAACCACCACCAGAAACCAAACTTGCAGTTATAGGGGTCAGATTGGTGGTTGCCAGAGTAGAGGTGGCGGGGGAGTGTGAAGGTGAGCAACATGGGTCAAGGGGGTCAAAAGGTACAAACGTCCAGTTATGTCATGGGATGTAATGTACAGCACGGTGACTATAGTTAAGAATACTGTTGTATATTTGAAAGCTGCTAAGAGAGTAGATCTTAAAAGTTCTCATCACAAGTAAAAAAATTGTAACTATGAAAAAAAAAAAAGACTCCATGTTGTAAGTCAGTTGAAAGCCAGTCCTTCCAGCAGTGGCCCCTGACACCAAAGTTGGCACAGGCCTGGTTCAGAAGAAAGAGTGCCAGCATATTGAGTCACCAAATCATTTTCTGGAGCAGATTTTTCTTGGATGTCTCCCATGCAGTTGTATCAAGGAATGGATCCGATTTCATTTATGAGCTCACCGCCCTAGGCGATGTCTCTATGAATATTCAGAGAAGGGATTAAAGGAAGTGTCAAGAATATTTTTAAAATATCAAGGTGCTGAAGGCAATTTAAAAAATCCTAGGCTTCTAAGACCATGCACTGAAATCAACACCGGCATGAACTCACATATTGCTCTAGCCATGTTTGCCATTTCTAGTGACTGTTGCCATGCTTCTTACATCCCATATCCCTTTCTTATGTTATTTTATCTTTTAATTTTTATTTTTTTAACACCTTACTGGAGTATAATTGCTTTACAATGCTGTGTTAGTTTCTGCTGTATAACAAAGTGAATCAGCTATATGCATACATATATTCCTATATCCCCTCCCTCTTACGTCTCCCTCCCACCCTCCCTATCCCACCCCTCTAGGTGGTCGCAAAGCACCGAGCTGATCTCCCTGTGCTACTATCAGAATGGCCATCATAAAAAAATCTACAAACAATAAATGCTGGAGAGGGTGTGGAGAAAAGGGATCCCTTTCTTATTTTAGAAAGCTGTTTAAAGCTATTTGCTAATGGAAACTCTGGCAGCACCTTCAGTGAGACAACTTTTGTAAGTTTACATCTACTGGATCCTATCTGTTCTTCCTGTTCCCAAGTATGTAAATAACACAGTGCTCAGTACTTGGTAGGTACACCATGTATGTTGTTAAACTCTTGGTTCTTTTTATTGCACTGTGGCCTAGTCTAAGAATCTCCTCTCCCCCTAAAACCTCCCTAAGCTCATTCAGTCCTTCCTTCCTATTATTAATCTAGTATCTTCTACACAAGAGGATTCCCCTGTTGAAGGATATTTAGGTGAAGCATCTTCTGCTTCAGCTACAGCAACCAAAAATCCAACTCAAACATCTCTCCGCAGGGAGAATCTTAAGGTTGTCCAGCAGTTTGCCTCTTCCTGTTTCACCACATCCACATCTTCACGGCCACACCTCTCAAAATCCTTTGGACATGATTCTTCTCCATTTCTCAGATTGCAGTATTTCTCCAAGTGCTTGTATCTGCAGGGGACAGAGACCAGTTTCCTCAGGTGCTACAGTGCATCCCTGTCATATTTTAATTGTCTTCAAGGAGTTTAGAGAGAAGAATCCTGAACTTGGAATTGGAAAACCTGATTTCTAGTATTGAATGATGGAAACCACTTAACTTTTGTCTCATTTCCAAATGGGAAATAAAGATCCCTATCCCAAGTATCTCTTGGTAGCAAGGATTAGACTCTTTAATATATTTGAAAATGCATGAAGCCTATGGAATTATGCAAATAAAATACATACAGGTAAATTCAAACAATTTCAAAAATGTTAGTTGATTCAAAGTATGGAGTCACTCTTATGGTCAACCAAGATTTACCTGTAAATGGCCAAATCAATCATATTCAAATTAAAAGAGACTTTTGCCCTTTTACTCTCCAAAACATTTAAGAGTATTGCCCTAAAAAGGTAAACACTATAACAGGTCTTTGAAGTAGGAACTGGTTCTGCTGCCTTTCCCCCTCATTCCAGCCCCTTCAAAGTCATCAAAGCAATGTTCTTAAAGTGTGAATGTCTTACAAGTAGCTTCTAATGGATTCACCCTTCACTCTGTTCCTCACTAATCAGAGGTAATCTGACTTTTACATTCCTAATTATGCCTTTTGCAAAGAGCATTAAGGCTAAGATTGTTTTTAAATGGTCCTAAACGCATCTCCGCATCTCCGCTTTTGACCTGGGCTGCTCTGGCCATCATGCATCCTGATATTAGAGCAATCCTAAGGACAGTATGTCTCAAGGGCACCTAGACAGTAGGGTTTTTTTCAGGGTCACTTCCCTTTCTTTTCCCTCAGCTAACTGCGGGATGTTCCCTAACTGATGATTTCCTTAGACCCCTCCCAAAAGAAGATCAAAATTTTCAAAGGATCACCCTTGTCTGAAAGAGTGATTTTCAAATTTAGTGCACATTAAAACAAAAACAAAAATCCCAAATCTTTGGGGGATATTGTTCAAAATGAAGATCCCTAGCCCCATATCTCAGATATTTTAATCTGGTTGGGTGAGGCTAGGGATGTGCTTTTTTTTTTTTTTTTTTTGCGGTACGCGGGCCTCTCACTGTTGTGGCCTCTCCCGTTGCGGAGCACAGGCTCCAGACGCGAAGGCTCAGCGGCCATGGCTCACGGATCCAGCCGCTCCGCGGCACGTGGGATCTTCGCGGACCGGGGCACGAACCCACGTCCCCTGCATCGACAGGCGGACTCTCAACCACTGCGCCACCAGGGAAGCACAGGAGTGTGCATTTTAAATAAGCAGATTAACCTGTTCACAGATGTTGGTAATCTGCCTTTTGAGAAACACTGTACTGCATAACAATGTCTATTCCAGGCCCAACTCACCTTCCAGGCTTAGCTCCTACATTAATTCTCAACTCCCATTCTTACTGTGTGCACGACGTATGCATGCACACACATACGCTCAAACACACACGCACACACTCACACATTGGGCCACAGAGGATGATGGATAGTCCAATGTGTATTCTCCTCCCCTGTTCTCTCAGCCTTGACTGTCCTTGAATGTCCTTCTGTGTTCCCCCTGCCACATGAAATCTGTATGTTTTCAAGGCCTTGCCCAGACACCAGTTCTAAAGCCTGCCCTGATATCCCAATTCAAGGAAAGATATTCCAATTCTTTCCTTGAAGTTTCTGGAGAACCAGTTTATATGATCCTTACTTAAATATTCTTTGCATTACACTGATTTTTCAGTCTATCAATGTTCATTAGTAAACTGTGAAATACTTGGAGTTAAGTATCATACGTCTTTATCTTTTTAGTCCTAGCAGAGGGCTGTGAACATAATAATTGCTGAATAAATGTTTGTAAAATTAAACTTACCTTAATTATGTCTATTAGATGTGTTTAAAGTTAGTTACTTAAGCATCTCTCTCGTCTTCCCTTGGAATATTGAGGTACAGACCTTCTCTGATGAACGTGTAATAATGCACAGCCCAGCTAGCCAAAAATATACATTGCTAATTCTCTGTTTTGAAAGGGCTGCTTACCTTGTTTTGGCAACTTTGGGCTCCAGAATCTCATCCATAATAGATAGGCTGTAACTACAAGTATCTAAATATAGAAAAATACTTAGGATAGTTCTTTAAGGAAGAACTTAAAAGATGCCAGGGCTTCCCTGGTGGCGCAGTGGTTGAGAGTCCGCCTGTCGGTGCAGGGGACGCGGGTTCGTGCCCCGGTCCGGGAAGATCCCACATGCCGCGGAGCGGCTGGGCCCGTGAGCCATGGCCGCTGAGCCTGCGCGTCCGGAGCCTGTGCTCTGCAACGGAAGAGGCCACAACAGTGAGAGGACCATATACCGCAAAAAAAAAAAAAAAAAAAAAGATGCCAAAATATTAACTTGGAAATTAAATAATCCAATATTAAGAAAACCCTTTATATTCATCAAATTAGCAAAATAGTAACAGGATTGATAACATCATATATTATTAAGGAGATGGGGGGACTGAGCACCCTCACATATGGTGGGTGTGTGAACCTAGAACAACAGTTTTGGAGAACAATCTGATAGCTTCTAGTAAGATATAAGGACTCACTGACCCAGGAATTGTACTGTTTTATACTCTTCCCTATAGAAATTCACACATGAATACACAGAAAAATACACACAAATATTCATTGCCGTATAAACTGTAAGAGCAAAAGATCTTTTAGGGGATATGTAAATGAGTATTGGTATGGTCACACTATAGGATATTTTGCAGCAGTTAATTATAAAAGATATGTACATGTACTGATATGGAAAGACCTTTAATATATATTGTTGCATTTAAAATGAAAGTTGTAGCACCTATATTGTAGGATACTCTATACTTATTTCTTTTAAGATACTAAAAGTTCAACAAAATAATGTCTACATTGAACTGCAGTTCAAATGTAAACCTATGTATTAAAATGTGTGAAAGAACATAACACAAACTGATGACATGAGTTCCCCCTCTTCAGGAGATGAGTGAAATTAACACAGGGGATATAGGAGGAAGGGGGACAGCCCGGAGTGGACTTTTCCTTTATTTGTGTTGTCTGAGTGTATGTTAAGCGAGCTTGTATTCATATGTGAATACCATTATGGAAATGTTTTACATAAATGACTTGTGCTATAAAATGATAAATACATTCTACTACATATATGGTATAGTAGCGTACTATATTATATGGTTATCCTACTATCCAGACACTATATAATTAGCTTAAGGCTGTAGTTTCCAAAGGATGTGCAGAGGTTCTGAAGCTAATTGCCAATTTCCTTTCACAAAAGGCTGACACAGACACTTAAGTAGCCTGTTGAAAACAGAGATCTCTGTTTGGTCTGGTTACACTCACTTTCTTCCTGTTTCCACGGGTCCTCTTCCCAGTGTCCTCACGCCTGCATGCTACGCTCGCCCTGTGTTATCATTTTCCTATCCCAGGACTGATGACAAGTCACAGAAGTCCTCACTCTCTACAGCTCTGTATGTATTAGTCAGAATGCTCCAGAGAAACAAAACTAAGAGCCTAGATATAGATATATGGAAAGAGATTTATCATGAGGCATTGGCTCACATTGTTATGAAAGCTGAGAAGCCTCGTGACTTGCCATCTGCCAGCTGGAGGCCCAGCAAGGCTGGTGGTGTAGTTTCAGTCCAAACCCAAAGGCCTGGGAACCACAGGAGCCAATGGTGTAAGTCCCAGTCTGAGTCTGAAGGCCCAGGAACTAGGATCACCAATGTCTGTGGGCAGAAGAGGACGGATGTCTCAGCTCAAGCAGAGAGCAAATTCTCCTGTCCTCCACCTTTTAGTTCCATTCAGACCCTCAGTGCAGGTGACGCCCACCTGCACTGGTAAGGGTGCTCTTCTTTACCCAGTCTGCAGATTCAAATGCGAATCTCATCCAGCAACACCCTCACAGGCACATGGAGAAATGCTTTCCCAGCTATGTGCTTATCCCTTACCCCAGTCAAGCTGGTGCATAAAATGCACCATCACCACCCAGCAGAGCCCACAGATTTGCATATTTGCCAGGAATGGCTGCACAGCCCAGCAACTTGCTCTCGCTAGCACGAGCTGCTTGCTAAGGTGCTGCTTCTGAAGCTGTGTTCTCTGCACCCCCAGAAAAGGGGAGTATTTTAAACACTCTGTTTGTAGAAAAGTCACCGTGATTGGGGGTACAAGCTAAAATGGATTTTGCTCCCCCTTTCCTCCTACCTCTGGAAAGAAACACAGAGTTTAGATATTCCCTATTTCTGTGACACCTGAGGCTTACACAGTTTGGGGAAGCCATCTTTAGGAAAGCAAATAGAAAAGTACAAGTAAAAATTGCTAGGGTCTATCTCAGGTCCTTAGAAAAGACATGCAAGTATAAGGTCCTAAATCTTAAGTTTCATTATCTTCTTGGTAAGTCCCTCTGTGCAGTGTGTCATATCAGTAAATTTGCACCTGAGGTGGTTTAATCATCTCATATCCACTGTTAGCTAAGTCACATAACACTCTGGGTAATTTAATAAACATTACCGACCTATGGTGATGGTGATAAGATTAGTGATAAATAAGGGTATATGAATACCGATTCTGCCCTAAATTATTCCAGGATAAAAACATAGATAGCTAGTGGGAAACAGCTGCACAGCACAGGGAGATCAGCTCGGTGCTTTGTGACCACCTAGAGGGGTGGGATAGGGAGGGTGGGAGGGAGACGCAAGAGGGAGGAGATATGGGGATATATGTATATGTATAGCTGATTCACTTTGTTATACAGCAGAAACTAACACACCATTGTAAAGCAATTATACTCCAATAAAGATGTTAAAAAAGAAAAAAACACAACATACATCCTGCTTTATCTATCCTGTAGGACATGGATAATACACACTAAAAGAAAAACAAGTAAAAAACTCAGTGACTTTTGAGGACCCACAGATTTTGTGTATACAGGTAGTTCCAATTTTCTGACAAAACTGTTTCAAACAGGAGTTATATTATTTGTAAGAGTCTGTCAACACAAATTTTATACATGATTTGATTGACAAATTTTATAATCGGCAGCTACCTGTAGGAAATGGAAATCGTTTCTCATGCACTAATAGGGGGATTAATGGAGTTTGCAGCATTTCCCAGCTATGTCTCTACCTTCAGAAACCACACACTGACGTTCCCTGAAAAATGCAAGGACAATCGAAATAGTACTTCGCATTTGGTTTAAGAAAAGCTGCTTATATTTGAGGGTATCGTCGTCTTGGAACAACGTGGGTCTTGAGCCAGCCTTAAGTTTCTCGTAATATAATGGCGGGTGGGGTGAAGGGGAATTCACCATTCACTACAGACCCATGAAAGAAACAATGAGAGGTCGAGAATAACTTAATAGCAGACCTTCTTTTTAATACTAAGTGGGGAAATTTAGGCAAATTTTAAAGTCTGTCTTTACGTAAACATTGTGGTAAAGTAAAATCGTTTTAATTGACAATAATCTTGCTTATTTTTAATCATGTCAGCCAAAGATACACTTCCCAGCATCTCCTCTCTGTATTTGCCAAATAATTTCTCTAACCCATACTCTAGCAATCATAATCACCATCATCATAACAATAGCTACAATTCATAGGAGCACCCACTCTGGCCAGCCACTGGGCTGATGACATACGTAAGCGCAATCCTCGCTATGAGATAGATGAGATTCCACAAAGGCACTTCTTTCTAAAAGACCATCTTGATATCTAGGTTCAGATTGAAACTTCACTCTTTCTACTTCCCTGATATACCAGTTAGGAGTTTGGGAGCCTTCCAGTTACAATGCCAGAAAACCTTAAAATAGGATGTATTTTTTAAAATCTCATGTGACTAGAAGTCCAGGTAGGGTCACCTTCAGCAGACACTTGGTCCAGCAGCTCAATCCACATAACACAAAATTTGTTCTTCTCTGTCCCTCCATTCTGCCTTCCTCAATGTTAGCTGCTCAGAAGGTCCAGGTTCTCCCCTTGAGATTAAAAAAAAATAGCTGCTGGGACTTCCTGATGGCGCAGTGGTTAAGAATCTGCCTGCCAATGCAGGGGACAAGGATTCGAGCCCTGGTCTGGGAAGATCCAACATATGCTGCAGAGCAACTAAACCCCTGCACCCCAGCTACTGAGCCTGCGCTCTAGAGCCAGCGAGCCACAACTACTGAGCCCGTGTGCCACAACTACTGAAGCCCACACGCCTGGAGCCCGTGCTCCACAACAAGAGGAGCCACCACAATGAGAAGCCTGTGTGCCACAACTACTGAGCCCATGCGCCACAACTACTGAAACCCACACGCCTGGAGCCCGTGCTCCACAACAAGAGGAGCCACCACAATGAGAAGCCTGTGCACCACAACAAAGAGCAGCCCCTGCTCGCTGCAACTAGAGAAAGCCCGTGTGCAGCAACGAAAACACAACGCAGCCAATAAATAAATGTATGAAGAAAAAAAAATAGCTGCTAAGTGCCAGGCCTCACATTCTCACCACAGCACATTGAATGACAAGGTCCTCAGAAGCCCTTAGATTCAGTCTTCTTGGCCCACCTTGTCACGTGTCCATCCATATGCCATCACTGTAACAGAGGAGCAGGTGAGACAAGGTGATTGGCCTAAGGGATCAGCTCACCCTTTGAGCTCCACGTAAGATGATGTTTGTCTCATGGATGAGACTGAAGTAGGAGGAACTTCACCAAAAGGAAATCTTGGTGCTATTGGCAGGAAAAGGGAAGAATAGAGGTTGGGGGGAGAGAGGTATCAACACCAAAAATATGTCTACTACACCTGCTAAGTATTATTCTCATACAGCTAAGAGAATCTAAAACTTTGATATAGCAATCTGCTCATGTGCCTTCAGCTAAAAATAGTAAGTAAAACTGTTTGTCCCTCATTCTTTCTCTACTCCCTGAATAAAAGGAAAAAAATTGAATCCTTATCTACAATAGAAAATCCTACTAATAAAGATTATATTTAATCACTATGTATATGGATTTTCTTCTCTATAGAAAAACTATGGTGACCTAATGACCAGAAACCAAAATCCTCCAAAAAAGCAAAGACCAAATCTATGTGAGAGGAAAATGGGCACCAAAATGATGATCCAAACAATAGAGCTCTAATGTTCTTTTTACTCTTTTTAGAGATTTCCATGTCAATCAGACCATTTGTACCCATGTGTACCTTCATACTATGTATTTTTAAATTTTTCTTATACAAATAATTTTTACCCTTTGATCAAGACTTTGTTGAATTGCTAAAAACATAACGATATTTGAAATTGTTCAAATATGAAGAACTGAAATGTGTTAAATCTTAATGTATTTGAGTTCAAGATTGTTACACTTGTTGACAATAATGTACTCCAAATATGAGAGCAAGATAGAACACTGTGCCATGGGTACTGATGAACCAGGTATGGTTCTGAATTTTCACCACACTCAACAAGAACATGTTTAGACTTGAAGCAAAAACCAAAAGAGTAAGAGGAATTTTCTTTTTCATATATATATATATATTTTGTATATACGTGGAGTATAACCTTTATTTTTTTTGTGGTAGGTAATCTTTTTTTTACATCTTTATTGGAATATAATTGCTTTACAATGGTGTGTTAGTTTCTGCTTTATAACAAAGTGAATCAGCTCTATGTATACACATATCCCCATATCCCCTCCCTCTTGATCCTCCCTCCCACTCTCCCTATCCCATCCCTCTTTTTCATATGTTAACAGAAGACTTGTTTGGAATATTATTTGTGATGGTGGTCAGTTTACCATAAAAAGTACGGTTTAACTTGCTTTTAAACGGAGTGGTGGGAAATGGATTGGACTGGGGTGAAAGAAATTTAAGTTGTAGTCTAAGCGTTGTCCCTAAATAGCTGTGTGACCTTGGGCGAGTCACTTTCCTTATTTGCGCAATGTCCAGTTTGGCAGAGGTTATCTTTATGAGTTCCTAGGCCTGAACTTACTAGAATTTTGTGAAGTGAGCATACTAAGTAGGGGGCTTCATTTACCTAAATATCTAAAATGGAACATTGCCATCCATTCCCTCCTAGGAAATTGATATCAGATGATGGAGATAGAAAGTTTGTAGGATAATTCTGGGTTTTACAAACAAATTTCCACGTACCTATTTAATTTGCGATTACCTTAAGTAAGCAACTCCCTTTACACTTTTATTCAAAAATAACAAGCTGTGTTTGAAATGCCGGTATACGCCATTTATTACGCTCTCCAACCCAAACACGAAAACATTTGTACTTATGTTATGACTTCACCTGGTGGCTTTCATTTTCCCCAACATAAAGACAGGGTGAAGCAAAGTAATAGAAAAATAGAAAACATCTTTGTCGGAAAATGAGATTGCAGCTGTGTAACTGGAGCACACAACCATAAATCAGAATGTCAAATCCAAAACACATGACTTTTTGCAAGTTCTCCATGTGCGCTCTAATGTGATTACAGCCTGGTTGCTATTATGATTTAAAACAAAGTCTTTCATGCTAGAAACAAAATGCGGAATGTGAGCCGCCTGGGGGAGAGAGCTGCAAGCTAGCTAGCGACATACCCCTTGCTGTCAGAGAGGTGGGCTACAGTATTTCAAGCGCTGGTTTGTCAGGTGTGAGAGAGCAAGAGGATACAGAGGAACCTTGGCAGAGGTCTTAACATGAGGGACAAATTAGCCAGCAGTGTTCAGCTCAGCTTGACAATCCGAAATTAGCTTCTTCACCCCCCATCTTTTTTTTTTCTAAGCAGAATCTTGAAGCCAAATACGAAGATTACAGAAGTCATTCTTTCCTGCCTATCACATAAACAAATGGCCCAGCTGTTATTGCTAAGATTCCAGTTTTAAACTTGGACTTTCTTGTATAAACTTCAATGTAATGGTATTTAAAGTGTCATAGGCAATAAGCATCTAATCCTACTCAATAAATTGTAGGCTCATTGCATGAACTCCTAGAGCTGTTAAAGACAGCTGTGCTTTTTTTGTAATTTAAGTCATTTCCAAATTGGGCAGCGCTCCAGGTGTATTTTCAGACAAACAATATGTGCTAGAAAAAGTGATGTTCTGAGTCTTTCAGCAATGGAATAAACACAAAGGAGTAAAGGCGGAGATACGAGATGGTGCAAACATCATTCCTGCTCACCCCAGCAAGGCAGGCATCAAGGTCGGGGTGCTAGGAAGCTGTTCTTGTTTCCTTGGACTATTAGAGCCTGAGCCAGGACATTTTCCCCCAAGGACCTTTTGCAAGCCCAATTACTTTTGTAACTGGTTGCTGGGCCAATGTCATTGATGGGTACCAGGATGAAAGATAACAATTTAGTATTTCTCAAAATAGAACCGTCAACTCCCAGAGCAAAGCCACAACCCTGAAGTAGAAAAAGCTTCTCCCATGGCTGATATCTAAAGTGTCCGGAGAAAATGGTTTCCACCCTTTGACGTCATTGCAACAAATCATCATGAGACCATAGGATAAGACGGAATTACAAGAGGTCATTTCAACCCGTGCACTGTCTCTAAGAAGACCCCCAATAAAAGTGTTTATAGAAGATTAATTGGTAATTATTTTATATCCAAATCATCATTAAGCATTAAATGAATCCTCTTTTAGTCATGAGAGCTCTGATGGGTAGGGCAGGGAGGATGCTCATCTGTATTCACCCCAAGCTGAGTATTCTACAGTCAGCTGGTGTACCTGAGTAGGAAGAAGCCCACGTTCTTCTGCACCAGGGTTAGATGCTGGTGTGTGGTCTTGGGGGAGACCACCGCAAACGTCTGCCTCCTGGATCTGATTCCAGAGCCGAGGAATGCTGTTGCTCGTGTAGTTGTTGTTTCACTTTGCTGGTTATTTCATCCGCAGCAGTTGGTTTTTGCCTGCAAGATCTTCCTGCCCACCTCTGTTCCGCACTGTGGTGAGGTACTGTGCGTTATCTTTTGACCTAAACACGTCTGATGTCTACCTCACTATCAACAATGCAGAGAAAAGCACAGGCAATACATAAATCACAGACCTGGAGCCCACAGCGGAGTTCCCCCGAGTCCCTCTGTGGTGGGTTGAACTTCATCATAGACAAACTAGGCCTGAAATGAATCAACACCTCTTGCAGTTGCTGGAACATAACACAAGCTCACAGGTGGAGGCAGTTTCAGGCAATGACTCAGGATTGCTTTTGGCCTAGGTGGACAGCCTGGCTACACCTAGTCCCAAAACCCTTAGAAATGACCTTCTGGATCTCTGCCCCTACGCAACCTCCAACATGACAGTTCTACACGCAAAGTAGAAAATTCCTACTGAGACTTTTAAGTTAGGGCTTAATAATTAACACTTCCCTTCATCCAGGGATTCTGGTGGTGTTCCCACTGTCCCCCTTTGAGAAAGTTCAGACCTGTCACCTCAGAGGAAAACTTCACCTCAGGCAAAAGCAAGAGTCCGCTTGTTTCTAGCCCCATAAAGCAAAACCCCTCAGGCTTTGTTCAGTTTTGAGGGGAAACTCATCAGCTCTGTATAAAGACCGAACCAAAAAATGTCCAGAAACAACTAATCTCTGAGTGTCACTTCAAACAAGTATAACATACCAGACACATGGTATTTATCAAACAATTTAGTCTCTCACCTAGTCAACCTATTGGGCCCCATTTCTCTCATAAAAAGTCTACAGAAATATTGTCAAAACTACAAATAATAGTGTTCAGAATTTTATTCTCAAGGCAATTTACCCAATACTACAGGTGGCATTTTTCAATATGTGCATGACTAAAATGTTCTTTAATTTTCATGAAAGTGTCTTGAAAAGAAGGACATGCCCCATAGAATGGAATGGTGGGTAGGTTTTTTTTTTAAGCTAAAAGCTGGAGAATGAAATTATTGAAAACATCTTCTGTTCTACTTTAATTTTCACCAGCTTTTTGCTAGTTTACTTTAACAAGTAATGTTTGATTGAATTCAGGCCTGCTTTTGTTTACAAAATGAACCAGAGCCAGCAAGTCATGGCCTGGCTAATTTGCACATCCAGTGCCTTGGTCTCCTCCCCTCTAAACAGAAAACTGGAGTTTGTGATTTATTGTTGATTTGGTTAGTTCAAATGATTTTGATGGTTAAAATCTACTTTCCACCCCATCCTTGAGATTTTCACCAAAAGTACCCAGTCTATGTCTACTATACAAGGCAGAAATGATCTCCCTGCTCCAAATAAATACAAAACACATTGTCTCTTTAACTCCCAAGATTTCAGATGCCAACAAAAGAAACTAAGAATGAAAATTCACAGATGGAAGAAGGGAAAAGCAGGATCCATACATCAATTGCTTTACAAACCAAACCGAACCATTGAAAAGAATAATGTCCTAAGAGCAAAGGGGCCATTGTTGATGACAGCTTTCTTTGAGTCCTTATTCACCTCCTTGCTTGCGAATCAGGTAAACAAGTGGTTCTCAAGTGTAACAGAGCATCAAAGTGATCTTGGAAGCCCTATTCCTAAATCTCTTCTAGAAATTCTGATTTGAAAAGTCTAGGGTAGAATCTGTATGTTCACAGAGTACCCCCAAATGGTTCTGGATATCTACCAAGCTCTGAAACATTGATCTAGTCTTTATGCGTGTCTAACGTCACCCTGGCGAGCCAGTCTTTTTCTTCCTCCTCTTGAATTCTCTACTGCAAATCTAAAGCTCTCCTTCTTTTTCTAGGCTGTGCAAATGGGGTCGTGTTCCTTGTATAGTCAGATGAGAGTAAAAATGTAGAGGGGGTATTGCCCCGCCTCCCTGTCACTTACGTACAAAATCCACACACAGACTATTGTTTGGGTTTGCTCCACAAGATTGCTACCTAATGCCGGAAATCACGTGTCTCTCACATGCCCACAGTCTGTCCCTAGCATTCTGCCTCCATTCAATTTTCCATTCTCCTAATAGTGAGGCAAAACTCATTACCAGTCTCCTCCACCCCCATGTAATCTGCTGCCTTTTTGTGATCTACCCACTTTCTTTCGGGTTGCTCATTTAAACGGAAACTCATATGAAATAAAAAGGGAATTTACCCAATAGTACAGGTATTGAGGGAATGACTATTAGCTCTGAGAGGGAAGGAACCATACCTTGCTTATCCCTGTATCTCCAAAGCATAGCCTAGTGTATGGCACATGGCAGATGTTCAGTAAATATTTGTTGAAAATACAAATGGATGGCCAAATTTAAATGTGCTCTTAGAGACCACTTTAATAACCCATGACTTTTTAGAATGCACCTTAACCATGTGCAATCATAAAATCTTAGGGATGGAAGGGCTGATGAGGTCATGAAAGTTATGGTCTTTCCAAGGTCAGCAGCACATGAATGGTAAATCTCAGACTAGTGAAGAATCCTTTTTTGTGGGGGTTTTTTTGTTAGTACTCACCTATAAAATAATTACTAATGCTTCCTACGATAGGATAGAAGGAGATAAAATGTAAGGAAAAGATACCTAAGGTACTTAAAAAATACCTAGAAGTGTCTGACACATGGCAAAGACTAATTAAATTTAAGGTTTTGTTATTTTATTATATTGTACAATGTTCCCTTTCCAAGTCTAGTGCCTGATATCTAAATCTTCCATAATCTGGCCCAATTTTGTCAATGCAACTGGATTTCCCATTATTGGCCTTGCAATGCAATTCTGACACTACCCAAGGTTAGTCAAATTTCACAGGTCAAGGGCACAGTCCTCCACAGGACTCCTCTCACTTCAGACTCAAGCCACAAGCTCTGGAGTTCTCAGGCCAGCTGCACTTCTGACCAACTGACTACAAAGTCAGGGGTTCCCACTACCACCTCAGGTTCAAGAATTCCCTAGAAGGACCCATAAAACTCAGCAAAGAACTATATTTATGGTTACAGTTATATGTAAAAGATATAAATCAGGATCAGGCAAATGAAGAGACATATAGGGCCAGAGCTGGGTGGGTCCCAAAGCAAAGCTTCCATTGCCCTCAGGACCCATCACCCTCCCAGCACACCAATGTGTATCACTAACCAGGAAGCTCACCCGAGTCACAGGTGTCCATAGTTTTTATCGTGGTCTCATTGCATAGGTACAATTGATTGAATCATTGACCACAGGATTGAACTGAATCTCCAGCATCCTTCCGCCCCCCACATGTCAGGCTGATACCACATGGGTCAAGCCCTAATGCTATAATCACATGGTTGGTTCTTCCAGAGTAGCTAACCCCATCCTGAGTCCCCTCATAAGCATAAATTCAGGCATAGTTCTGGTTTCTACCAGGAACAACAAATACACTGATCACTCCGGAAATTCCAAGGAGTTAGAGGTTACCTCCTAGAGACCAAAGTCTAGCCAAATTCTTTATTATACAATGCCCCTCTGTTCCAATATGACTGGTCTTCTTGTTGTCATCAGGCCATGATCAGTTCTAGGTCAGCTCCTTCTTTCAAACACACCTTAGTACTTTGTTTTGGTAACACTCATCCTACTTAAAATTACTTGTTCTTTGTCTTCCTCATTAGACTGTAAGATCAGTAAGGGCCAAGGTCATGTCTGTCTTATTCATTATACTTGGCCACTTTCTTACACTGGTCCAAGAACATTAGTTAATATAATTAAATACTTTGGGTAGGTGAATTCCATCTTCATGGCTTTATTCACAGGTATGGAAAGAAAATTTGCAAACCTAAAGCTAGCACCAGGGCCACAGTAGCTACAGTAGAAGCAGGTATGAATAAACAATAGGATAACCAAGAGAATCTCCAGGTCATTGAAAAAGATGCAAAGTCGATTTGAAACATAGTTTACCTCAAACCCTATTGTGTTACAAGAGAAACCTGGAAAAATATGATGTAAGACACGAGGCACAAAAATAAGAAAATTTCTATTGACATCAATATATTTTTCACCCTGAAGGTGCTGATGATGATTGTAGGGGAAAAGAAATGTTGATTGATTTTCTTCTTTACTCAACTTCTAGTTGAATTTTATTCACCTTTAGCAAACAGTCATGCTCTACATAGCAAGACTGTACCAGATTTTCTCTGCTTGAAATCCTTCAATGGCTTCTTACTGCACTTAGAATAAAACCAAACTCACAACAATACCTGTCAGATCCCACATGATCTTGTTCTACCTTTTCCCCCTACCTTATCCCTCTTGAAACTTCTTTTCATTCATCATCAGCCACAATGACCTTCTTTTAGTTTCCTCTTATTTCAGCTTTTTCAGAGCCTTTGGGCATGCCATGGAATATTCATTGTACACCTCCTTACCCCACTCCCACACACAGTGAATGACGTCTCTTTGCATCCACACCCCTTTGCAATGAAACTTTGTCACTCCTTCCATCAAGAGATAGAGGCCATTTTCCCTCCTCTTAATAGACTAGATTTCTGACTAATATAATGCAATAGAAGTAACATTCTGGAACTTCTGAAACCAGGTCTTAAGTGGCCTTGTAACTTCCACTTTTGTTCTCAGAACCCAACTGCTAAGTAAAAATGTTCAAGCCATCCTGCTGAAGTGACAGGGCACATGCAGAGAGAGACCCTGAACAATAATAGGCCATACAGAAAGAGATGTCACATGAAGAAGAACCAAGGTGTTTTAGCTGATAACCAGCAACAAGACTCAGAAATATAAATGAGGCTGTCTTAGATTTTCAAATTCCATTTGAGTTGACACCATATGGAACAGAAGAGCCATCCTAGTTGGACCCTGCCAAATTCCTGACTCACAAATTTGTAAGCAATAAAATGGTTATTGCCATTTTAAATTTACCTTATTTTTAAAATTTTACATACAGTAAAATTTTGGGGGGGTTTATAGTTCTATGGGTTTCAACATATGCATAGATTCTTGAAGACACCACCAAAAATTAATTCAGAAAAGTGTAACATCCAAAAATATTTTCTTGTACTACCCCTCAGTAGTCATAACTCCATGCCCACCAAACTCTAGCGATTACTGATCTCTTCTTGGAACCTATAGTTTTGCTTTTGTCAGTGTCACATAAATGAAATCATACAGTATTCAACATTTTGAGACTGGTTTCTTTCAAGTAGTATAATACATTTGAGAATCATTCATGCTGTTGATGTATTAATAGTTTGTTACTTATTGTTGCTGAGTAGTATTCCACTGTATGGATTTACTAACCACTGAAGTATTTTGTGGATGTTTCCAGTTTCTGGTGATTTTTAACAATAATATTTTAAGCATTTATGTAGAGGTTTCTGGTTGAAAATAACTTTTTATTTATTTGGGATAAATTACTAAAGTGTGATTGCTGGGTCATATGCTAAGTGTATGTTTAACTTGTAAGAAACTGCCAGAGTGGTTGTACCATATTGCATTCCCACCAGCAATACATGAGAATTCTTGTTGTACAACATCCTTGTCAACATTTGCTATTTTCAGTATTTCTATTTTAGCCATTCTAATGGTAACTCATTGTGGTTTTAGTTTGCATTTCCCTAATGACCATTAATGTTGCACATATTTCCACATACTTATTTGCCCTCTGCATATTCCTTTTGGCAAAATGTTAGCTCAAATCATTTGCCTATGCTTTTATTGAGTTCTTTGTTTTATTATTGTTGAGCTTTGGAAGTGCTTTATATTTTTTGGATACAAAGTCTTTGTCAAATATGTAATTTGCAAATATTTTCTCCCAATTTGTTACTTTTCTTTTCATTTTCTCATTGATATCCTTTGAAGAACAAAATTTTAAATTTTGTTGAAATACGATTTATTTTTTATTCTTAGATTTTGCTTTTGGTGTAGTATCTAAGAATTCTTTGCCTAGCCCAAGGTCAAGGAGATTTTTCTCCTATAATTTTTTTCGAGAGTTTTATTGTCCTGCATTGTATATTTAGATCTTTTTTGAGTGAATTATTGTGTAAGGTGTGAGGTATGGGTTGAGGTCCTGTATATATTTTATTAGATTTATAGCTAAATGTTTCAATCTTTTAAGTTGTTGTAAATGTTACTTTTTTAAAAACATTTCTGTTTCCAATTGTTCTTTGTTGGACTATAGAAAGGCAATTTACTTTTGAATGTTGGCCTTGAAACCTGTTACCTTACTAAACTCATTTATTAGTTCTAGGAGCTTTTTTCTATATTCCATAGGATTTTCTATGTACAATAATGTCATCTATGAATAAATATAATTTTCTTCTTCCTTTCTTATCTGAATACCATTTATTTATTTTCCTTGCCTTATTGAATTTGCTAGGAGCTCTAATATGATATTTTTTAATTTAATTTTTATTTTTTACAGTAGGTCCTTGTTGGTTGTCTATTTTAAATATAGCAGTGTGTACATGTCAAACCCAAACTCCCAATCTATCCCTTCCCCACTGGTAACCATAAGTTCCTTCTCTAAGTCTGTGAGTCTGTTTCTGTTTTGTAAATAAGTTCATTTGTATAATTATTTTTTAGATTCCACGTATAAGCAATATCAGATGATATTTATCTTTCTCTGTCTGACCTACTTCACTTAGTATGATAATCTCAAGGTCCATCCATGTTGCTGCAAATGGCATTATTTCATTCTTTTTAATGGCTGTGTAATATTCCATTGTATATATATACCACATCTTCTTTATCCATTCATCTGTCAGTGGACAATTAGGTTGCTTCCATGTCTTGTCTATTGTAAAGTGTGCTGCAACAGGAGTGGTGACAATAGTCATCTTGCCTAGTACATGATCTTAGGGAGAAAGCATTCAATCTCCTCCCATGAGGTATCATATTAGTGTAGGGCTTTTTTTATGGCCTTCTATTTTTGGCTTGCTGAGAGTTTTTAATTATGAATGGTTGTTGAATTTTGCCAAATGCTTTTTCTTCATCTGTTGATAAAACCATGTGTTTTTTTCTCGTTTTCCCCTTAATTTAGTGAGTTACACTGACTGATTCTTGAATTTTGAACCTGTCTGTATTTCTGGGATAAATCCCCCTAATTTTTCTTATATATTGCTGGATTCAATTTGCTAATACTGTTATTTTGTTAAGAACTTTTGTATCTTTGTTCATAAAAGATAATGGTCTGTAGTTTTCTTTTCTTGTGCTAATTTTGTCAAGATTTGATATCAAGGTAGTGATGGCCTCATAAACTGAGTTGAGAAGTAACCCCTTCCTGTTCTGTTTTCTTGAGGTTATTTTTTTTCCTCTGGCTACATTCACCTGCATATATAGGAGGAAAAATAAAAACAAAAAAATAGGAAACTCACTGCTGGGTTGTTTCTTGAGGCATGTTTTCTTCTATCCACCTTTCAGGGTCTCCTGATAATTGTTCTATGTATTTCGTCCATGACTTTTTATTGTACACTATGGGAGTACCATAACAGGGACCTGGTTATTGTTTTAAGCCACTAAATTCTGGAGTTGTCTGTTATGCAGCAATAGATAACAAATAACAATTCTTCTCATTCTTCACTATTTTGATCCTATTTGCCCTTCAGGTTCCAGCTTAAATGTTAGTTCCTCAGAGAAACTTTCTCTAATTGTTGAACCTGAGCTAGGTCTTACTTATTAACTTGATTACCCCACTTGTTTTCCTTCATACACATTTGTCAATTTATAGTTATTTTATTTGTTCGTGTCCTTGCATTATTAGCCAGTGTAAAGTGAGTATTTAGCATGGTGCTTGGCATATAGTATGCACTCAATAAACATTGCTGAATGAATGGAGGAATTAATTTTTTAAAAAAGAATGAATAAATGAATGTACAAAACAACAGCTTATAATTCTGGAGAGGTATCTTCACATGCAAAGGGAAGAATACATATTGTTAAGCAGTTCAAAAGCTAACAAGATTCCTCTCATTAAAAATTAAGCTCCTTTCTCTCCTTTCTGTTTGATCACTAGTGGAAGTAAACACTGAACAGTAGCTAACCTTCATCTTCTGTTTTGTATATATACACATAAATACACATGTATATACATATATATACATTTATAACATATGTTTATATTTATAATACAGTATAAATGAGATAAATATATATGAAATACATAGATATTTATCATCCTGCTTTTCTTGCCTTCCAGATGTTTCTCCACATTCTTTGTAAACTCGTTTTCATTGAGTCTTTAAGCAAAGACTTTCATTTCTTTGCTTAAAGAATTGAGCCCCCCATTGTTCCTTCTTTAACCTTGTGCTTGACCCTAGTTACCCTAGAAAAGTCTTGTACCTTCTATAGCCCATTGCTTCTGGGAGTCTTTCTGGTCCCTGATCTCAAACCTCATTACTCCATCTTGTCTGCAGCTCTCTGATGTGATCCATTGCTTTAAATCTGGTTTTTGTTTTTTCATCCATTACCCTTGGACCAGATGTTTTGGAACTTCCCATACTTCCTGGACTCACCCCAACCCTTACCTCAACTTTGATTCTAATTCCCCTTTAATTAGAGCCCCCAAAATGCAGAAAAACCACACCCACTCCAATACCAATCCCTGCTAGTAGAATTTCAACCTGGGTCCAGTCTCTGCTTGCCTGGGAAGGAAGATTTGACACCTAGTTTGTTACAAACATAGTATGATACTCAATAGCATGGAACCACCATGGAATAATTCACGTGGTCTTGCTGACTTTATTGATTACATTACAGTTTAATTCATTGTGCAGAAGACCTTTGATTTTAAATAGTATAAGAACTAAATTTTTCTGCCTTCCTAAAAGATTACATAAACTATCATTTAACTTTTTTCTTGATAACATTTTAAAGTCAATTATCTAGTGGGCTATTAGAGAGTTAGAACCCCAGAGCTTAGTAAAGTGAGGAAGACTATTTCTCTCCTAAAATGCCCAAAATTGCCATAGGTTTTCTGTGTGTTTTTTCCTTGGTGGTGGCATGTTTGTTTTCATTCTTTTTCTGCTTCTTGTGGTTTTGACGTTTTTTCCTTTTCTACACAGCTATTAATTTTCTGTTAAATTGTCTTTTTAAAAAATTGCTTCTAATTTGCTATAAACATTATTTAGAGAAAAAAACCCTGTTATTCACTTGACTTACAAACTTTTATTCTTTCTTTTGACTTTTCATGCTTATCCTGGGCTTGAATTTTTCACAATGATTATATTACTACTTTTACATATTATTTTTTTTTGGCGGTACGCGGGCCTCTCACTGCTGTGGCTTCTCCCACCGCGGAGCACAGGCTCCGGACGCGCAGGCTCAGCGGCCATGGCTCACGGGCCCAGCCCCTCCGCGGCATGTGGGATCTTCCCAGACCGGGGCACGAACCCGTGTCCCCTGCATCGGCAGGCGGACTCTCAACCACTGCGCCACCAGGGAAGCCCTACATTTTTAATTTATTAAAAATAAATGTTTATATGGATTAAAAATAGTAGTTACCTTATGGGAGAGTTGTGAACATTGAATACATGAAAAATGTGTAGGAGAGTGCCTTATGCCTAGTAAGTACTCAGTAAATATTAGCTATTATGGTCTTTGCTTTTATACCTGGTCCCAGAGACAGTCCGACTCCGCATTTGAAGCTCCTGTTAGACATCTTCTCCTAGATATTCTACTTATACCTGAAATTACAGACTTGAATTCACCATCTTCCTCCACCCTCACCCAAACCTGTTCTTCCTCCTGTATTTCTTAATTCTGTCAGTAGCACCATTTTACCACCACAGACTTAAATTTTTCAAGACACCTTTAAATTTTCTCTCAACCAAAACAATTCCTTTTCATTCTACTTCATAATATTTCTTAAGACTTTACTTTCCTCTCCATACCCTAGCTCACCCGTGCTAATGCCATAGTCTCTGGACTAATGAAATAGTATGATAACTGCCTCTGATTTCCAGCCTCTGAAATATATTCTACTCAGATTATTTTTCTTAAAGGACGTGTCTGATAAAGTCTCTCTCCTTCTCAGTAGCTCATTGACTACCTAATTATCCTGAATTAAGGCCTTCCAGTTTCCAGTCCCAATCAACCACTGCAATCTGCCTCAGCAGCCCCTTCAGGCTTTGCACCCTCCAGGCAAGTTATTTAACTTATACTAAAAGAAAACAGGGTAATATTCTAATTCAAGGTCTATGACTTTTTTCTTTCTATATTTAAATGCATGAGATGTAGTGAGTGGGCTTTGATCACCTCTGTCTGGCCTTCTCAGAAGTCTCTTTTGTTGGCTTTTAACAGATTCTTGGCTTTATTCTGGATTGATGAGATTGTCAAATAGCTGAGTTCCTTATAGGTGAAGTTTCCTGCCATTAAAAAAACATACCATACCCACCCACGTGTTCACACCACAAACACACACTTACATACATGCTAAGGAATACTTTGGAATTTCAACAATATTAATTCTTTACCTCAAATGCAGCAGATAGCAGAGAAATACTTTTCCATTTCCCTTTACATTAGACATATTTGCAACTTGAGAACGAGAGCCAGTGTTGGTTTTCAGGCAGAATCCATTTAATTAATCATACTATTTGAACAGCTGGGGAGGCCATATATTTATATAAGAGTTTAACATTCCTT
This sequence comes from Orcinus orca, assembly GCF_937001465.1. NCBI lineage: Eukaryota > Metazoa > Chordata > Mammalia > Artiodactyla > Delphinidae > Orcinus > Orcinus orca. The sequence goes on along the minus strand of NC_064560.1, from coordinate 154,549,729 downwards.
CAAAAATTGTGAAGTATGAATCAAAATAATATTATTTCACTTTTTAATGATACACTATTTATCTTTAGATTTTATTCACACCTAACTTTATAAATCAATATTTCTAGTCTTTGAGGCACATTATTACCTATCTTGAAATGCTTTCTAAAAGCGCTATCTTACGCGGTGTGGTAAAGTAGAGCTAAGTTTCTATTTACCACAGGGACTCATTTGGAAAGTGTGGCATTTTCCAATTTTTGTTTCTAAACTCGACAAGCAGTGGATAGAGTAGAGAAGAAATAGCTTGATACAATTATATTCCCCTTGATAGTCACCAGAAAAAAGATGAACTTTTCTTATTGAAAAGGGTGGATTTTGTCTTCTTCTATGCAGCAGCATAAATTCTACACAGACAACTGTGCTTTCAATCACTTAAGAATATGGTTTTAAAGAAAAAATTAAAACATGCAAAATAATAGCAAAAATAAGTGGGAAAACTGTATAAAACTAGTTTTAATGCTCGATTCTAGCTTCTATTGCTAAAGTAAAGGCTAATTTGAAAGAGAAACTTTGGATTCTGCCAGAGATCATCATATAGGAAATTCCATTGCTATGGGCGATTATATAAGTGCAAGTCGCTTATCAACACTAGTCCTTTGGGCCCAGCCAGTGTGGTCAGGGCCCCCGGGGGCCATACTGAGGGCCTCAGAAATGCAGTGTAACTCAAAAAAGCTATATAGGGGCAGAGGCTCCATGAGACTAAATTTGGGGATAAAGAGAAGGATAAATGAAACATGGAAAGGTCAATTTTAATTTTCCATCTTGAGTTCTATCATTGCAGAACAAAACAGTTTAGGTTAGGAGTTTGCATAGCTAATGCCATATGACTTTGACAGTTATGGTAAGATTCCAGTGGAGGTAGGGCATACGCTCTTTCCTATGGGGATAGGGCAGGAAGGTGTCCACTGCAGGCTGGTGCTCAGAGAAACCCAAGACTTTTTATGTGCTAACTCAGCCTTGAGATTCTGAGTCATTACCCAAGGTGCACATACCCACATACCACTCAGGCTACCTTTGCCTTTTTGTTCTGTCTCTGCTTCTTTTCCACTTGTTTGATTTAAATACTTTTCTCTGTATAGGAAGCAGAGGGGCACATGTTATTGGGTTCTCTGCTCTACCCCCCATACGAATGGTCCTGGCCCCCACCACTGTCTGAGGCTGAACTCAGTACTAGACAAGAGAAACTTGTATCAGAAGACTGAGAGCTGGTCTCCACCCTCCAGAATTTTAACGATGCAAGAGAGGAAATGTAGATACTCCCCGAAGTATGAGCTTCAGAATACAAACATTGACCTCCTACATGAAGTAGTCAGGTGCAGGTCAAGTGAACCTTAATGTTATTCATTCACTCATTTTCTCATTCATTCTATAGATATTTATTGAATACTAACCATCAGGCAAGTTCCTAAGCACTAGAGAAATAAAAGTGAACAACACTCAACCCCATCTCTGCCCTCATGGAGCTCTCAAAATAGTGGAGTAGAAAGACAATCAAACAAGACATAAATGTAAAATTGATGCTGTGATGTGAAGGACGTGGTAATATAAGAGCTTATTATAACTGCATGTGGCACAGTCAGGAAGGGAAGTCTTCCATGAGGGAGACAGACTGAGCAGGACAGTAGTAAGCCATGTGACCATGAGGAAATAGTTCTCCATGCAGGATGCAGGAACATGGTAAGAGGCACTGAGAAAAGGCCAGTGTGCCAGGCATGGAGAAAGTATGGGGGAGATGATGGAAAATGAGACGTGATGAGGAGAGAGGCTCAGACTCTGCACAGTTTGTAGGCCTTGCTGATGAGTTTCATTTGGAGTAGAAAGGAAGGGTAGCGCATACTTTGAGATAATTACCCAGAAGCATCATGTCCAGTCCAGACAGAGGCAAGATAGACCTGCATAGTTTAGAATCCAATATAGTTGAGTATAGTAAAGGCACACCCACCCTCCCAGGGTACGTTAATTGCTGGGGACAGCAATATTAAGAGATGGCTTCTTGAATAGGGGCCAAACCACTACTTGGTTAAAACAGGGAAGTTTTGACTAGCTCCACTAATACATAATGACCCAATATCCTTTGCCTGGCCTTCACTCTTTCACATAAATTCAATATGCTAATGCATCTGCAAGAAATTAAGTGTCTCTTAAAAGTCCCTTAAAAGTCTCCAAATCTTTTAAAATTTAGAGTGCCTATGGAAAACAAATAAGCAAAATCCTTGACCTTTTCACTATTCATAAGTAAGATCAATGGAATATGTCAAGAACCCAGAAACCTTTCTATTCCCAGAATTTTTTTAAAGGAATTTGCTTTTATAAACCCAAAGCAAAATTGGAAATCTCTTTCAAAAAACTAACTTGCTTGGTTAGCTTTTGATAATGAAATCAAGAAAATACTAATATATACCAGTCGCAATGCAGAATAACCCAATCTCCAAAACTCACACTGATATTTGACATATGTAGCCTAGAAAAAACCCTTGGAATCTAAGAGTAGTAATTTAAGTTGTTTATTCTTACATAATGGGAAAGGAGGCGAGGAAGAATTTCTATTTCCCATTAGTCAGTGTCACATGTCCCTCCTGTGTTCTGGTGAGCATTTTCTATAATAACCCACTAAGCTGATCTGTAATAACCAATAAAATACCTGAGGCCACGCATGAAATCCAAACAGAACCTTGGAACAGAGAGATAACAAGAAGACAGCCTTTTGTAAGCATGTTTTAAATAACAAATTTTCTTTTCTTTTATTTTGAAAAACATGAAGAAAAGAATGGGTAAGGAAATGCTATTAAAGAACGACCACAAGGAGTCAGCAATTTCTGAGTTTTTCAATTAAGTTGCCAATTTTAAGGCTATTACGCTGCTCCCTGAATCAAAAGGATTAACAATTTTCCTCTTAGCAATTAGAAAGGTAGAATTTTACCATGGACGCACATGGGGGAAGACTGTACAAGAAGTTAGAATTAACTAAATCTCCAGTGAGGACCACCCAAGAGGAGCTAAATGAGGGGTTACTTTCAAGTGGGGCTGGGATCAAAGATTGAGGGAGATTAGAACCAATAGGAGGTTAAAGGAAAACATCTGGTCCTTCGCAGTAATCACCAATAGAGAGGTGGATCTTCCTTGAGGGAAGAGCAGCCCATCTGACCACCGACCCTACAACATTCCATAGATTGCTGATTCCATGGCGGAGGATGCCTCTGTCATTCTGCAGGAAATGCTCTCAAAGCTTCAGAGAAAAGAATGGGGGTCTTTTTTCATGAGGCAGAATGCAAATGTACAATTCAGCATTGGGGTTAGAAAGACTTTTTTTTCCCTGTTGGGGCAACATAGCCATACTGCATATTGCATATAACCAACCTTCCACAGTCTCCTCTCATGAAACCCATCACTGTGAATGGTGCAGGTGGACACTGACCTTTGGGGGAGTAGCTTAGAGCTGAGGCCATCGGAAAAGAAGGTGATGCATGATTTTAATTAGCTGCTGGCTTTGGCTTATATAATAAATACCTATGTCTGTTTAGTCAAGAGATGTTAAAGTCCTGGGGAGAAAATAGAACTATTCAGAAGAAATAAGGGAGAGGGGAAGTTCCTATAGTTTCCTAATAAAAAATCTTTGATGACAAGAGTACTTTATTTTAGAATGTTCCTGCTTTTTGTAGACGAGCTTACTTTCACCTGGTTTCTATACAAAGTGTAATTCTACCTTATTTCCTATTCTTCAGATGGTCCTGCACAATTAATCACCCAAAGGAATGACAAAACTGCCCTCAGAATGGCATCTTTAAATGTGCCAATTTTATCTGTTATCTCTGCATATCACATTTCCTTAGAAGAATTCCAAGGAAAAATTTTTTAAAGGATCAGAGCAAACGTGTTTACCTGACTCCTCTATCTAACAGGAAGGCGGCTGGGAGGAGACCCTGAGTGCACTTGGCCGTGGGGTCATGGAGGGCAGTGGGCTGTTTCCTCAGGCTACACATGAAAAGAGGGCGTGCGCTTTCTGGGCACCATCTCTCCACATGACATTCTCATCAGCGATGAGCTTGTGAGAGGGAGAATCATGGACCACCAGGCCTGGGACGTAGAGCTAAGATGAGACGCTTTCACTTTTCCAATAAGCAAACCAAGGTCTGGGAGAGTCACACAAGGGGCAGATTTGGAACCGCTTCCTGCCGGTTTTCAACTTTGCAGCTCAGGACTTACTTGCATTTCTCCCAGGTCTCATCATCAGTGTTCCAGGTGTCACTCACCCTCGTCAGTGGTCTCCACTTCGCCTCCGCTCTGTGTCAGACAGCTAGAAGGTGGGGCAACGAGGACCAGAAAACCTCTGCCCCTGAGTTAGTGCTACAGGCAGGGGAAGGGAGAACTTCGAGCCAGAGAGCACTGGCCTGTAGCTTCCCCCTCATTTATAAGTGGGTTTCCTTCCTAACCTAGTGTTTCCCCCTCCACTTTTCTCTCTTCTTTGGACCTCAGGTGTACAATAGTGAGAATTATCATATTCCTCAGTTTGTGGCTCGCTATCAGCGTCTGGCCATGCAACCCTCTCTCCCTTTTTTAAAAGTTTGATTATTTTCCCCCTTCATCCCTCATCCTCACTCCCCTGCTCTCCCCCCCACAGGTAACCCCTCTAATGTGTTTACTATCTGTCCTTGGATATCCATGTGTCCTTGAAGAACTTAGTGTTGCTTTGTGCAGTACCTGTTTTTAATTTACAAAGTAATATCACACTAAGCTCTCCTTCTGTTTGTTACTTTTTCACTTAATACTCTCTTATTAAGATCTATCAATGCTTCTGGATACTAATCTAGTTTATTACTTCAAACTGCTGCACACTATGTGGGACGCATCATAACATTTTATTTATCCATTACTTCCAATCATGGACATCTAGGTTGCCACCGGTCCCAGCTACCGTAAGTGATGTTGCACTGAACATTCTCACATGGATTTTTCTTAGACAATGGGACAATGGGAATTTCTCTTGGGGAATATATGTGAGTTAGACAACTGAGCCATGGGGAAGATGCATACCTATTTTCACCACATATTCACATACTGCTTGTCCTTCAGAATGTCTGTACTGGCCCCTATGCCCATCCACAATACAGGAGAATTCTCACGTGCTCATTAGCACTTGGTTTTACCTGACTTTTTAATTGCTGTCAATCAAGTTTCCCTCCTCAATAATAACAGGGCTTTTGATTTGCCAACTTAAATCATTATTTTTGTGCTATATTTTTCCATTTCATGAAATTATGTGTAATGACCAAATACACATGACCAAATACACATTTGTGCAGTTTGAGCTGGTACTGGGAATGTTATTGGGTTCAATGTCCTGGTTAGTGGATAGCTATTCGTATGGCATAGCTAGATTGCCATTTTCCAAGCAGCAGAAAATGAATAACCTGTAATTGTCACAACCCCTCCATGACTGTAGTTAGTTGATGAGTATTCAGAAGTCACCTCAGAATTAAGTGTGATCTATAGATCATTATCATGAAAACTAATTCTCATTGTATTTTCCCTGTGGATATATCAGTTAAGAAATCACTTTGTTTTATAACAAAGAACAATTCTGGATAATGTAGAAGACATACTCATAATTTCCATGCTCCTTTATCTCACCCGCACTCCTGCATACATATGCTCTTCCTTGAAACTGTTCTTCACCTATGACCCCTAGGGAAGGACTGGTCCTAGGTCCATGAGCTAGGAGCCCTCTGGCCACAGTTTATAGGATGAGGGAAATCCATGGATCTAACATTGAACTCATCGATAGTTTTGGATCTATCAGTAAGTCTTACAACTGAACTAACTGAGAGGGAATCACTTAAACAAGGTGAGTGCCAGAGGCAGCATCGGGGCAAGACAGAGCTAATGTCATGAAAAAGCAGAAACTGAGCAGTTGCAGAGGATCCTGGTCTGCAAAGAGGAGCAGAGGTTACAACCACCAGTCCAACAGCTACGAATGCGTGAGTCAGCCAAGCAGAAGCCTTATTGGGAAGAATCTTGACCTAAATCCTTCACCTGACCCCACTCCCACTCTACGGGAAATAAGGCTGATCAGACATTCTACCTCAAAGACGAGCCCCATCAACACCAGGTAAGTGGACACACTTTCAGGCCTCGGTTTTCTCCAGGTTCCCAGAGTTCTTTTCAACCAAGCACCAGGCATCGTTTTTAAGGGAAAATAGAACATCTGAGCCTCCACTGTTTTTACCCGTTAGAAATAAGCTTTGATAATTACTCTCAAGGAGATAGGTAGGGGATGGAGGGACAGAGGGAGCTATGGCATTTACTAGGGAGTCAATTTCAGCACCCAAAATTTGTCAGCTAGAGTGTGGATAACATATATATCCTGAAGCGACCAGAATGTCAAAGCTAGAAAGGGTCTAAACATAATGTAACTAAGATACTTAATTTAATAGTGTTTTTTAAACAACCACAGAGCATTCTTGTTTGAGTACATTGAAGACACTCGATATCATTTTTGAACAGAAAAAAACTGACTTGATGGAAGTCATCAAGCTGAGGAAAAGAATGCATGAGGAAATCAAAAAAGAGAGCTCTGGCAAGTGGTTGCCCGGGATCACTTTCTTGGCAGCCAGAGGACAAGTTCTGGGACTATCTTAGAGAAAACTGTCACCATGGCAACTCTGACAAGTGAAACAGCAATGCTCCATTTACCATCGTGAATTTCATGCTACCAAACCATTGGTTCTGTAACTTAATAAGAGAAGTAGAGAAGACAACCATGTTTTCCCTTAACCCTAAACTCCTCTTCAGGTAACAGAGTGTAGTGGTAAAGGAAATGGGCTGTAAACTGAACTGTTCAATCTTGGCTCTATCTTCCCTGCTGTGTGATTTTGAGCAAGTTACTTAACCTCTCTTTACTTCAATTGACTCATGTATGAGGTAGAGATAATAATAGTGCTTCCCTTAGAGGAATGCAGAAGGGAGATAAGTGCTCAATAAGAGTCAGCTATAATCATAATTATTATTTTGGTAACAGCAACATGATTCTTCTTCATGGAACCACCATGTCTCCCATTCTCAGTCCATAGGACGGAGGCAGACCTGACCTCTTTCCCTTAGCTCTTCAGATATTGCCCAAGTAGATTCTGTGAGATTCAAGGTTAGGAGTTTTGATGTGAACAATTGAGAAAGAGGCATTTTTATTTTCATAGCTAAGCTAATGACTATAAGCCCAGAACCGCTAGGAATCATCAAATTGAGGGATCCTGCCTGAGGATAAAGCCAACGCAGAGAAACATCAGAGTTGAACAAAGGCAAGAGACCAAATCTTTATGACATTATTTAAGCCCCTGGGTCTAGCTGTTCCTGAAACTGGTTCCTGATATCCTTCAAATTTCCAGTTGTGTGAGCCAATACATTCCCTTCTTTGCTTAAATAATATAAATTGGGCTTCTGGTATTTATAACTGAAGGAGTCGTAAGGAATACAGTAAATTATAGCCAAGAAATATTTGGGGCTTAAGTAAATCACTTCTTAATTAATTCATCCAAAACTTGTATTGAGAACCTGCTCTGTGCTAGGCATTGTCCTGGGTACTGTGATATAGTATTGAGGAAAATAATATTTACATTCAAGTGGGGGGGTCAATAAATAAACTGAACTACTGTCATTTTTGGAGGCCGAATATTGTTGAATATTGGCAATTTCAAATGATTCAGCCTAATACCTAAAGGTCATACGATAGGTACTGTTCACCTCAAGAGATTATATGATTTGAAGGTGAACCACCTTGCTGGCTTCTAGTTTTACCTCTTATCCCTCCTGCCCATCATTTCTTCTGCCATGACTTAACTCTGAGGAATATCACAAAGTCGGTTCCAGACAAAGAGATACAATCATAGAAATCATTTTCCTATCACTTAGGTCCCTCACACTATCCAATCACATTGCTTACCAAGCTTAGGGCCATATTTTCCTGCACCAGTTGTCTGTAACAGCCTGGCTCGCTGCCTACTTCTTCTAACCTGTTTACCTACTTGATGCCAACACGGCCCCTGTATAATTGCTGTTGCTTGGTACTTTCTCTGCCTGCTCTCGGGCTGAATCCCTGATTCCCACTCAGTTACTCGTTCTTTCCCTTCCTGACTTAGAACACCTGGCTGGCCCCCATCATTTGTAGTTCGGGGTAGATTACATCTTGCCTGGCTGGGGAGCTCGGGGGGTTAGACTTGGTCAAAGGACTGTTGTTATGGGGAGTGACAGTAAAATCAGAGGTGTAGACATGGAGTGAAGCAGGGAGACAAGGTGGGTGGTCTGAGGAAGTAGACTCTGAGACAGAAATAGGCATGCAAGTAGTTACTAAGTAGTGCTTCTGAAGGCCGCACCTGTTGAAAGGAAGGGATGAGAAGGACAGGAAGTAGGATTGTGTAGAAGGAGAAGCTGAGCTTCCATGCAGTCCTCAAGGAGGACTTGGAAGCCAGCAGGAAGTTCTGAAGATGGGATGACCCTTAAGACGTGTTCTGAATTGGAGTGAGAGAGTAAGGCCTTTATAGCAGAGTGTGGTATCCAGGACACCTGCTTCCCCTCTTTGCTAACGTGTTATCAGCAATATTTATATTGTTTAACGTTTTGTTTTATCATCTTAATTTTAATTGCAGTCTTTTCCCACTTATTGTCAAGCCCTTTTAGCCCCCTCACTAAGTGCTGTCCTTAATGGTCAATCAAATGCTTATTGAAAGCATGGATAAATAAATGATCAGTGATTAAAGGGAATGAAACAAGACTATAATTCATATTCTCTACAGGACTGTTTATGTTTCAAGAAAGAATCTGATCATTTCATTGCCAATACTTAAAATAATTTCATGTTTTAATTTCTCAACAAATGTTGGTTAAGCAATTTATACTAAATACTGCAGGGATACAAATGAGAAATGATCTTCAGCGTGAAGAAACTTGCTTTCTAGTTGTAAGTCACACAAACAAATAATTCTGATGCAAGTCAGGATGTGTCACTACCAATGGAATCGTCCAAGGTGCCCCAAGAGTTGGGAAGCTTGAGCCTCTATTAAATCAGGGATGGATTAGAACACTTTGAGGAGGTGCTGTACTTTTTCTGGGCTCTGAATGATGAATTGGGCTTGGATAAAGTTAGTGAGATGTTCACGGCTGAGGGAACATCATGGACAGAGGAAGAAAAAGTCATGTGAATAGCTGGATGATGGAGTGAATTTGTAGATTGGCAAGAGATAACGTCAGGAGGCTATTGGTCTAGAGTCAGCTTCTGGAAATATTTGAGTGAGTCTTAACTACCCAGACAGCTGAGTCTTAAGCAAAAAACACTCTAATGTTCTTTAGTGCAATTCTTAATTTTATTTTCTCCGGAAGTGGGTCTATTGTAGGCCAATAATTCATTTGTGGGCCTGGCTGGGTTTTTTTTTGGCTCTTTCATTTTCAAAAGAGAGGGGATTATTCATAAGCGTGTGTGAAAATCATCTCAGGAATTGTATTGGTTTATAACACCAAGGTGATTCTGAAATGTCCTAAATCCACCAAAAGGCTTAAATATGACCTAAACATTTCTGAGAGGTCCTTATTTTTTTTCTTTTGGTATTGGGAGGAACGGGGTCATGCTCTGAATACCCATCAGAGAAAGAGAAAACTTTCCGAAAAGTTTGTTGGGCAGCTCATAACTAAATTTCAACTTCTCTCCAATGATGTCAAACTAACTGACAGTATAAGAAGTGATGAAATAAAAGCAAAAGAGAAATGTGTTTAACTTCTAAGGTTGATAAGTACTACATGAACTGTGTATTACTTCTGTAAGACAGTTCTCTCCTATGATGATTTAAAATGAAAATGGATTTAATTTAAAACAGTGAGGGAAAAAAATTGAGATTTGGGATAAAACTTTGGAAAACAAGAATAAACAATATATTTACTAACACATTTTAATTGCTATCAGTTTTGTCCTTCAGAAGTAAAGCCAGCCATGGCTGCAGCTCAGCTCCAAGAATCAGAAAATTCTAATTTATGCTTATCCTAAGCTTAGTTTTCAGCTGGATCCACGTCTAGGTTATCTGCCAGCATTTTGTGATAGTCTTGTGGCTCCCGCTGAGCAGAAGGGTGGACCTGTTGAGTTTGAGCAGTTCAGCCCCAAGTTCCTTTTGAAGAAATCCGTGATTAATGTGTTCTCACATCTTCCTCAGCAGGTTGCACGTTGGAAAGGTCTTTCCAGAGGCTTTCTGAAAAGAAAAAAAAAAAAAAAAAAATCACAGGGCTGGGCAGATTCATGAATGTCTTCTAGCTCCAGGAAAGCCATCCAGACTGGAAGTTTGCCAAAGGGCATACTTTGGCTTCCTGCCAGTATTTTGTAGTAGGGAAACATTATGTGGACGGACTTCCTTTGCTCTAGTGAAAGCTTACTAAAGGTCAGAAAATTATCCATTTTACCCACACACAGAGTCTGACGTTCCCAGATTTATTGTGGCTCAGGAATTCATGACATATCCTTAGAGTTTATCCTGGATGACAAAGAAAGTAGAAATATGTTAATGAAATCATGGTACATAAACATTAGTCTTTTCCGCATATTTTTTTACAGCTCCCCTCCCCCAAAATATAAGTAACGATTTGATTTGCTTCATTCTATAAATAACTTTAAATAACTTCTAAAAACATTTTTCCAACAGTAACATATCATCTGGTTCATAATAACTAAACCTGATGGACCAAAACATAAATATAACACATTCTTTTTTTTAATTGGCTCATCACACTCATAGTTTCATTTTTAAGCTACACTTCTTAAACAAAACATTTGATGTAAAGAAAGGGATATATCCCAATGCCAGATTGGTTACTCCTATCCCTTTATTCTCTACTCCATTTGCTTTTTTTCCCATGAAATGCTGAAATTAAAGAAAATGTCTTGTTGTCCTCCATGAAACAAATAGAAAATAATGCGCACAAACTGCTAAACTTTAACAAAGCAACGTGTAGAGTTTTATTCCTTTCACAATTAAAATTTACTTCAAGTCTCTTTCATTCAATAAGAGGCCTAAGACCACCAACCTAGAAACAATTTCTGGTTTTTAATAGCTCCCATTAATATCTACGAAAACACAGTAAATGCATAATTTTCGCATCAGGATATGGGACCACAAGAAGTGAGTTATTTATATGGACTACATAAAACTAATCTAGCGATACCCGCGCTTGTCAAACAAAAGTATCCTTTATAATTTTCATTCATTCAACAAAGATTCACTGAAGTCCTACCAAATGCTTTGTATCAAGGCAGGGGGTTTAAGGGTTATGAGATATATAACATGCAACTCCTATCCTAGTAAAGGTAGACTCCAGTTAAAAAAGCACACATGTATGTGTGCGCCTACGCTTGCACACACACAAAATACCCAGTTGTATCTGATTATGGGTTCAGTAGCAGTCCACTACACATACACAAAATACCCAGCCGTATCTGATTGTAGACTGTGAGAAATATTAGGGATCCCTATTTCCTCTGAGCCACAGTCTAAGGAGTTGTCATGGAAACTCCTTAGGAAATGGTGGGCCTTTTTCCAAAGGATAAACCAATGGCCAAGGATTCCATTCTTCACAGATATGTACAACTAATCGAAAAGAAAATTCTGTTGATACTCCGTTACCCTGGATAAATATTTTTATACCTAACATCCTGCTTTCTTCTTTCTCTCCTACTCACCCCGCACCCATCAGCTGCATGTGCTTATGGTGCCTGTTGCTATGATTCCTACACAGTCTGCCAGAAATCCTAAGCAAAAGTGTCTTAATCTCTGAGCGCCAGAGAAGATGATGTTATGTTAATAACACGTTCTTATGTACAAATAAAATGGCCTTCTCAGAGTTGGGAAAGGGGCATATATATAAATGCATGGATTTTCTGAAGAACTTTTACTAAGACTTATAAGCCATCCTTTGAATTATCTTCCATGGAACCAAATCAGCTTACTTCAGATTTGTCTTTGTGGATGGATAAGTAAGGTAGCTGGAAGCAAAGTATTCATACTCTGTAGTTAAGTTTTCTAAATATTTCTGAACCTGCACATTTAATCTCTTTCTTTTTGTAACTTTATTAGTTGAATAATTAATTAGAACCAGCACTAGAATGTATTAGAGCATTAGGAACCTTATCGATACATAAAGGTGAGGGAATTAAAACCAGGTAGAAACTGCACGAGGTTCATAATAGAGGTGAATTGGTTTTTTCTTCTTTTTGCGATACGCGGGCCTCTCACTGTTGTGGCCTCTCCCGTTGCGGAGCACAGGCTCCGGACGCGCAGGCTCAGCGGCCGTGGCTCACGGGCCCAGCCGCTCCGCGGTATGTGGGATCTTCCCGGACCGGGGCACGAACCCGTGTCCCCTGCATCGGCAGGCGGACTCTCAACCACTGCGCCACCAGGGAAGCCCGAGGTGAATTGTTTTTGTTTTCAACCCTCCTGGGTTGTAATACCTCCAACAATGTCGTAAGACAGCTTCATCATGAGATGACGGTCCGTGATCTGAGATGGCTGGTACAGAGTAGATGCTAGGGGCACAGGAGCACAGAAGCTCTCCAGAATGTAGTAAGATTTCTATTTTCTTTCAAAACCCTTTTCTGCTTTGTTTTCTTCAGAACTTCACTAAATTAGGATGTTTCATACATGTGTTCAGCCTTATTTGGAGAAGTCAAGCCATGTATCTTAAAAAAATTGCCTTCCCTCTGCACCAGCAACATGGATGTAATTTTCACATATAAAGCCAAAAAAAAAGAAAAGAAAAGAAAAGAAATCAATTTACAGCCTGTTACTCAAATTAGGCCAGCTGTGAATTCCTCTCTGTGCAGGGAGGTTTTATGGCCATCCATTCTTAAAGCTGACAGTTGTTCAAGAAATATGTGTTAATTTTACCAATTGAAATTTTATTTATTAAGAAATTCCATGTACTCAGAAAGATATACGACTTGAATAGGCTAGCTTTGTTGAAAACGAGCAATCCAGATTTGGGGGAGATATAAGAACCAACTTTCCAGACCAAGATGCCCCTTCAACTAATGAAACAGCAGATTTTATTTTACCACTGAGGTTGCTGATAGCCAGAAACTTATTCTAGAACACGAGTTTATGACCTACCAAAGAGCTGGAAGACTTTGCACATTTCTGAGGTTAGGCAAAGGTACCTATGGGTCAAAAAGATGTATATCCACAGAGCACAGAGCTATGGCCTGAGGAATCAGGAGAAGGCTACAAGAATCCCCTTCTCAACTTTTCTCAGCTGCATGGCTGTTTTACCCAGTGAAGTTATCTTCAGTGACTAATTCAGCATCATCGAATCTGGGTCTACAAGAGCTGGGAAAGTGGTGCAAAGAACTCTGAGCTCCTAAAGAAAAGATCTATGTAAACATAGGGATTTTTTACTTAACTTTTTCTTCTTCTAAGAACCTGCTTTTACATTTCTCTTTCCTTCTCTTCTTCTTCTCCCCCTCCCCCCACCCCCCATCAGTTATTCTTTTCTGTGGTCAGTTGGGTTACCTCCCAAACCCACAGTGACACCTGCTGGTCAATCAGGAATGGCGGGACTGAGTCCCTGCAAAGGCCTTGGCTGGCCTGCAGTGAGCCAGTGAGTCCATTGAAACGAACATTAAATACTATAAAATTATTTTAGAAACTTAGTGAGAAAAAAAATTGAGTGAGCCTTTCCCTCCAAATGTCATGTTGGGAGGAGGTAACTTTTCAAGGAAATCTGCCTGAACCATAACAAATGTAAAATTTAAGTATTGTATACGTTTTGACCTCATAAAAATGAGCCAAAAATACATCCTGTCCTACGAATCAATTATTAAGTGTTAAGAAAACTGTTATGCTAATTACTCATGGAAAGTCACTTTTTACATTGGTTTTTATCAGCTATACTTATAGCCCAAAAGATTTTATGTAGTATTAATTTAATGAAGTCCCAAAAGAAACACACTGGGGTGTGTTACACGCATGCTGTTTGCTTTCAAAACACTGATTAGATCTCCAACACAACGGGTTAAAAATTTAGGTTTAAGACATTCTTTCCTATCATTTCCCCCAAACTTCCAATTCTTGTTTCTTTACTTAAGAATATTCATATTTTGTTAATCCTAGGTATTTATACGTTGGTTATTTTGGCTGGGTACATTTTTGAGGATGTTTGCTTTGTTTTAAGCAAATCCGTTTCTGACTTGAAAGTACAAACTCTAGTAAAAACAGAGACAACAGGAATATTTTTTAACATTTGTCCATTTTCTTAAAATATTTACGCTTTTCATTTGAAGGTTAAATCCTAGGGAAAATTCCCCATACACATGTTCATATTTGAACCAGGAGGTTGTCCCTGAGGACTTGTTGCAGCAAATGTGTATTGGACAAAAATGCTGGCCTTCTTCATCCTTACTCTGTGTTCTAAAAGCCAAAACTTCATTTTAGCATGACCTTAGAAGAATAGTGATACTTTCAGCATTTCCTGGTATTTGGTGGAGGGAACGTTTTTATTTGACTGTGGATGTCACTTGGTTTACAGGAAAGATTTGGTAATGTGTTCATGCCAGTACTGCACTTACCCCCAAATTTCTTGCTATGTAGGAAGAACACATGTCAAAGCTCACTGTTTGTTAAATGGAAAAGATTCAGTACACCAGAAGCTTCTATTATAAACATTGTGACTTCGTGCAATTTACAAAATGTTCTATCTCCATTAAACAATAAACCCTTGACCCCAGAGCTCAGTTTCGGGATTCTGCGATTTGAGAAGGTAGACATAATGGATGGCAATAATAAATGAAAAGTTCAAGAGGTTAAGAAAAACTGTTTAATTATTTCTCTAGAGCGTGGGCTGCAGAAGCCTTGCATGTCTGCCTTCATAGTTGTGAAAACGCTGCATGGAAGGGGTCCATCAGTGCAGCTCAGGCAGGGCATAAAAGCAGGTTGCTGGCCCTCAGCTGTGTTTATGAACAAATGGTCTCTGGATACCCTTCCATCACTGAACCTTGCAGTTCCTGCCAGGGGAGATCCAGTGCCAGTCCCAGGGCTCAGCATCTGTTTTCCAAAGAGCTTGGATTTGTTAGCATGAGAAATTCATTGCTCATAGCTGCTTCCCAGCTGTGGCACTAGTGAGTGTAGCCTTTTTGCCTTATTTATTTGCAGAAAACCGTGTTCCATCCTCTCTTGGAGCCTCTCTTATATAACCAGTCCCGGACGCGGGCTGCTGTGCTTTCAATCGGAGACCCATTAAGCTGCCTTGTCAGCTAAAGAGCTCCTTCCTAAAAGCCTCCTCGTTTGAACTTCGCAAGGTGGGAGGTGGTGTGGAGGATGTCCCACATGAGGGTGGGACCTGGCAGTTCCCAAGGTACCGTGTTCTCTAAATTAGATATCCCAGAAATAGGCCAAGTCTACAGACTAGGGCCTTGGTTGGAGAGGTAGTCTGGGGAACCTCTCAGTGGAGCTCTGGAGGCCAGGGGAAAAGCCCTCCCAGAGGAGAATGAGTGAAGCAGATCTGCTGGGAACTCCTTGCAGAGTCCGTAGCGTGCTCAGAGCAGGAGCCAGCAACAAATACACAGTAGGTCTACACCCAGGATTTTAAGGAGAGCGGACAGACATTCTTATTACCAGCTGAACCTGAATGCTTTAGAGCTTTCTCTCCCTCAACCCAACCCCAAAACTTTTACAATAATTTGCCGTCTGTCTGATTCCATCTAGACATGCAGAAACTGGATCAGGGGCAGCTGTCTGGATGAACCTTGGCTTCTGAACTCTAGAAGAAAAGTACTGTGAAGGCTGCAACATGGGAAAGCAAAGTGACTTGGCTTTGCTATAAATTAGACTCTGAGCATTTTTTCATGATAATCTGAAAAAAACATTGAAATCAAAACTTTAATGAAAGAATTACAGCATTCTATTTATCTAGTGTCTTAGTGTGAAAGGCTACTATCAGCATGGCCCTAAAAAGAGGGGAAACTGACTTTTTTCCAGTGTGAGGACTCTACAGCAGGAGGTGTGCAGAAGGACGGGTAAAAACCAGAGCTTTGAGTTAGAAAGTTCTGGATCCCACTCTTACCTATCAGGGTGATCTTGGGGAGGCTATTTAACTTCTCAAAACCCATTTTCTAATCTATAATTAGGGATAATAGTTCCGACCTCAGATTGTGGTAAGGATTAAACGACACAATGCACCTAACAAGACACTCGACATAAGGTCTGGCATTACACAATCACTGCTGGTGATGATGATTATAATGAAGGCATCAACTGTGAATATAAAGACCTTGAATTTAAATCCAGTCTTTTTTTTTTTTTTTTTGCGATACGCGGGCCTCTCACTGTTGTGGCCTCTCCCGTTGCGGAGCACAGGCTCCGGACGCGCAGGCTCAGCGGCCATGGCTCACGGGCCCAGCCACTCCGCAGCATGTGGGATCTTCCAAGACCGGGGCACGAACCCGTGTCCCCTGCATCGGCAGGCGGACTCTCAACCACTGCGCCACCAGGGAAGCCCTAAATCCAGTCTTGACGACAATATTCCACGTGAACACAAATTTCTTCCCTTTCCTTTGGCTCAGGATCTACCCTTAGGTATCACTGAGATGCATAATAGAGTGGACAGAATGTTTCTTGTTTCCAAACTGCACGAGATTAAAATTAAATAACCATTTTGAAGAGAAAAGACTATGTCCTAGGAGTAAGTGTCTACTCCATCCTTATTCTGCACTATACAGATAACTTCCTGACAAGAGGGCAATTACAAACCCATGGCCTCAGCACTAACTCAGACAGGTGGGAGAAGGGGCACGTGATGGAACACACTGGATACAGGCCATCTGGTCCACAGGAAGAGAACGTCCAGCTAAACCAAGGTGGGCTTGGGCAGAATTTCTCAGCCGCTGTGCCCACCCACACTGCACACGGAGGGTGCCTCAAACGGATGAGAGACACGCTTCCAGATGAACCGAACCCCTTCCCAAGCCCCCACACCCTTGCAGCAACCCCTCTAGGTAGGAGCTGTTTGTCTGTCTGTCTGGATGGCATACACATGCTTGATGTGAGTCACAGCATGAAGAAGACAGGGAAGCCCCAGGTTTAAGGCAAGGCTGGGACTAGGGTGAGGCAAGTGAGGCACAACATGTAAGAGGGCAACAAAGAAACGCAGTGATCAAGATAAATAATATTTCAATGCACTGTTTTAAAAATGAAAGTTAGTGCATTAAACCCCATGATGGACAAAATATAGTTTTAAATAAAGATGGGATTGGGAGGTTCAGAGCACCAGGCATGGGTAGGGCCAGAACTGCCCATGGCCGGAACCTGGGCCTGTGGCTGCACCAGGAGAGATCTCATGCTGGCAGAACCAAAGGGGTGCTAGGAGGCCCCAAAGGAAAAGCCCAGAGATGTCCAAGGTTTGTTTCTGAGGGCCTCGTCCCACAAAAGCCTTGTACCCATCATTGCTTTATACTAGATACATGTAAAGCTCCACACACTGGCTAGGAGATAATTTGAGAAGTAAGCTCTGTACTGCTCTGGGTTCAGGGTTCATTCAAAGCTGGCAAAACTTTACTTTCGAGTTCAAAGGAAAAACTGCTTATCAAAGAACTCTAGAGATTTCTTGAACCCAGATCTAGTATTTACCTTGCAATGTTTTGATGAATGAGGGTTAAATGATTCCAAAGTACACAGATTAAATTTCCCCAGAATATACACAGTTCTGGAAAAAGAAAGGGAAATGGCGCTTTGAGCAAAATACATCTTGGGCTCTGCTGTACCCCAAATATTTTTTTAAAAATACCACAGAACTTGCCAAACCCCAAGCGCTTCTGGGCTCACATAGCCTCAGCTCTCTACCTGAAAATACCTTTCCACCATGATTTTCTCCCACAGGAAGTCTGTAATTCTTCTGTAAATAAAAGCATCTCTATACGACACCCACAGCAGAAGGCAAGAAAGAAAGGCAAATAGAGCTCTTTCTGGTCTCGTCATCTATGCAGGATCATCATGCAATTAGGCAAGGCGATGTCAGGCCCTGACTTTGGAGGACTCACTGTGATGGAACAAACAGGACGGGTCTCACGTGATGTTACCTTCCATCACGAGGCCTTGGGAAAAGTGCAGCATTGTCGCCAAGCTCCTGAGTCCTTCTTCCTGAAACCTAACTACATGGATGAACCGTGAGCGCCGGTCTGTTCAAACTTAGAAGAACAAAGTGTTCGTCAAGCAGGGGTGTGATCCGTCTGGCAGGATGCAGCCCTGTGTCTGGGGGACCAAAGCAAACGAACCGCATTAGGATGGAAGCCAAAAGGTCGTGTCGGGGGGAAACGGTCTCATTCTCCTAGAGCAGGATTAGACGTGGGTATCAGACCATTTTGTTTCTGAATTGGAGCACGTGGGGCAGTGGGTTCTCAGGTTTGCAGCAGGGTGAGCAGGGCGGAGCCGAGGTGTTTCTGTTCGTGAGTTTGTTTTGCTCGCTCTCTGGCGTGAGAAGCCAGGCACATTTCTTCAACCTTGGAAGCGACGAAGGAGTCCTATTCATTGGGGTTCGTGAATCAACCGAGAGGAATGGCGTTTAATATTTAAATGTGTCTCATGTAGCCATTAAAAATCTTTTACGAGTGTTAAGCCATTATTAAAGCAAGATGGGCTCCAGGTCACGGACCCCTTCATGGCACTCCCACTGTGTTAATGAAACAGATAATGTCTCTGCACGGGATGATGGATGCCTCCAGTACTGAAAGAAAGGCACTCAGTGTGCCTACTCTAGTTTAAAATTCGAAAGGAAAAAAAAATGCCATTAGAAATATTCTACCCCAGGAAAATTTCCCTTTTCATTGTCGGAACAAAAACAAACACAGTTTCTAACTCAATGTTAGGTTGGTTTGTGTGTGTGTGTGTGTGTGTGTGTGTGTGTGTGTGCAGTTGGAGGGTCTGGGTAGGGACTATAGACCAAGGATGATCAAATGCATGAATATTAAAAATACACGTGAACGCCTGTTATCCACTGGACCACATGAGTTATGTCTCTAGAAGTTATTCACCTTCATGTTTACAGATGGCATTAGGTTCCACTCCAGCCTAAGCCATCCATTCCTTCCATGGCAACTGAAGTGATGACAGAAACAAAGAATGATGTCCACACAAGCGTGGAAAGCTAATTAAAGAAGATAAATACACTGCATAAGAGAAGTACGTGAGTGAGAAAGGATGCTATACATTTTACATAGCAGCTTGTTTGGGAAGACCTACCTTACTCATGAGTGATATCCAACACTTGCCGAAATTAAAGCTTTATTATATCCCATTGCTGAACCATATTCTCCAGAGACAGGCAGCCACACAATTGAACAGTAACATAGTTATTTATGTAAATGCTCTGGAAACACTTCTTTCACTTAACCCCACAGAGGATTGAGTTCTATATTCAACTGCCTTCAGAACGTGGCATTCCCCACTAAGAGTAATCTTCTGGCAGCTATCACACCATGAGGATGAAATACAAACGTCTTGTGGTTTCCAGATCGTGTATTCAGCACAAAACTTCATTATAGCCTATTTTTATATCATATGTAACAACTTACTGGTTCCATAAAGCATTCATTAAAATGAAATAACAAAGGACTACATAATATGGACCTCTAAGTTCTGATATGGATGGTATCTGATTTTTTTAATGAGCATCAACAAAGGAGAAAACAACTTCCAGCGGTTTTCTAACTACATTCTAATATCAAGGCATTTAGAAGAAAATTCAGCAGATGGCAAGTGGTAGCAGGAGGGCGGCGATTACATCGGTTATCTTTTAGTTAACTTATCTTGTTGCTGCAATACTGTTAATTATAGTGCTGCAATACTCAACAAAATTCACCACACTTCGCTAATGTTTGGTCACAAGGGGCAAAGGTGCCTCTTTCCAGGTGCCGCAAAGTAAGAAGCATGGGCGAAATTGGAAGCAGACAGCAGTCAGGAATTGCAGTGGTTGTTTCTGTGTCTGTCCATGAACTTGCCTGTGAGTCTGTTTTTTCCCCTCTCTCTCAAGAACTTCATAGACGCCCACTCACACCTTCTCAGTGCATCTCTGCTTTGTTCTCCCCATTCTCTTGATATTTATCCCCAAGTTTTCAGCTAATAATTGCTGCCCTGGCCCCAAGTCTACCCCATAACCTTTCAGCTCTACTGCTAAAGCTACCCTCCTCAGGCCCTGTCCTCAATTCTAAATTCCAACAAGACAGCAGAGAGAGGATGTCTCCTCTTTTCCACCCAGACATCCCTGTTGGAGGTGACCACCAAGACTATGGACAGGCCATCCTTGGATCCCATGTACCCCATCAGTCCAATCTGGTCTTGTCAGACAATGGAGTCACTGATTCATCGGGGCAGCGGCTGTGAGGGGACCTGTCCAAGCACAGCTCACAACACTGAGGGCATGAAACTGACAAAACGCTCGACCAAGGAGCTGCCACTGTTGGGGAGGATACTTAAGAGCTGACGCAAGACGGGTGATGGCAGCTGTGTTTCCAGCTAATGGAGAACTCTGTTTTAACTTCAATCTGGAAGAAATTTGAAGGTAAAAGTCTTCTCCCTTGTACGTTTTGGTTGAAAGGAAAAAAGCTCAGACTATAAGACTGCACAGAAAAAAAAGATGGCATTCCCTGCTAATGAGTGATTAGAAGCAAGCACTTTTCACACTAAAATGGGTGGAGCAAGGTATCCCTGGAAACAAAATTGGTTAAAACTAAACAACAATAACAACAAAACTGTGCTTCAGATAAACCTGGACCAAATGCTCTTGGGGCCCTGAGACATGGAAATGATCATATGCCAGAATAGTTTGCGGAAGAGTAAGGGTGACACTCAAAGAGCCACTAGACGACCCAAGAGAAGAAACATGTGTCAGGGATGTAGGGCTGCTATTAGTATGTCATTATTTCCAGTATCTGTATCAATGTCTTTTATTAGCTATCCTTGGCCTGGATTTTCAACAATCCTTGGTGAGAAGGGACTTAGGAAAGATCATTTGTTACCCATAATTATGCTTATATTAACTGATGTGTAATAAACTGTATGTGATTTTCAATCCACGGTGGACCTTAAACACACAGTCTCTCTGATTCATTTAATCTGGAAATAGATACGTCCGTTGCTGCCTATCCTAAGAGCTTTCAAGAAATAGGAAAACTGCGCGGCACGGCTGTCGGGAGCTTTTTCTTTCAAAATGTTGTTTTTAAGCAATTGCCTAGTCCCTTATTATCTTCTCAGCCATCTCCTCAACTGTTTCAAGGACAGAAACAAAAAATGACCAGCAATCTTCTAGTTTACATCTCTATTCTCAATCCACCGTGGAAGGAGAAGGAAGTGGTTACCCAGACTTAAATTCTAACAGAATACACTTCAATCTATTGCTCTTTTTTTTTTTTTTACTTGACTTAGAGATTGTGTCCAGGATAAAATGAATTCAGGAATACTCAAAATCTTGGTTAAGGTACTGGAGCCTAAGCTCTACAAGGGCAGTGAGAGAGTGTGTCTGGGTCATTTCCCTGGTGCCTAGGACAGTGTTTGGCCCAGGACTCAGTATTTGTTGTATGATTCAATTAATTAATTGATAGTAGGCAGGAAGGGAGGAAAGGACAAAGGGAGGTAAGGGGCACTAATAACATTTTTGCAGGATTTTCCTCCCATCTTGTTAGCTATTATTATACCAGTAGAATCCAAATTTGGACACTCTAGTAAACACAGCTGTTAGATCCTGCTGAATGATAGACAGAGACCTTCTAAATCACTTAACTCTAAAAGAGCACACACAAAAACTGTAGCCTTCCTCGTCCTCAACTAAGCCAGTGAGTAGTGTGGAGGCTCTAGAGTCATTGTCAAACACATATGACGTTTCGAGTTGAAGTTTTGGAAATTACTCGGCTAATTCTTAGATGTGACTGATACAACATCGGAGATTTTAGAAATGAACAATGATGATGTTAATTATGATTGATGGCCCTGACCGTACTCTGATTACTATTTGTAGTTTCACCATCTGAGTTGCAATTCACTGCCCATTAGCTCATATCAATGTCTGGTTATAAAAGTGTTCATAACATTTACAATGAGAGGCCTTGGTGATTACAGTCATATAAATGTGTGAATAATTGAGAGGTTATGCTGCTGTACACGCCTCATCAAGCTTCCTTTTCAAGTCTCAAGAACATATTTAAAGCTCAACACTAGACCTCAATTATGCTTGAATTTCCAGCAAGAAGGAAAAAAAAAAAAGAGCTACATTAACAAAGCTGTCAAAAACACCCTCTGCTTTAAATTTACTTGGACAGCTGGACAATGGAAATAGTTCACTCATTTAAGGGTTGACTTCATCTGGTAAAGATTCCACTGCATTTAAAAGAAGAAAAAAAAAAGAGCCTTAAAATTTATTGAGTTTCTTTCTTGGTCCTTAAGGAGATAGATGGAAAGTCAATCTTGATAAAAGGATTGTAAAGTTGACTGCATTGCCAAATTTACATTGCAGATTCAGTACAATTGATATAGAGAGATGTGAAATGTTTATATATGTACATATATGATCCAACAAGATCATATTACAGTGGTCTCAATAAATTACAAGGACCCAGCAATAAAATAATTTGGTGCAGTGCATACCACCCAAAGATTCCAATGAAGTACGTATGAAGTTTGCTTTTACTCCACAAGAGAAAGTCCTGCAGTTTGGAACTGAAACTAGCCAACACATGTGGAAGAGGTCTGCCCTTTTCCACTAAGAAAGATACATTTCATACCTGTGCTATTTTAGAAGATACTTCAAGTTTCAGGTATAACTCCAAAATGTACTAATGTGAAGACATGAAGAAAAAAAATGTATGTAAAGTCTGAACCACGAAAATTCAGACTTTATTAAATTCTAATTCATATTTATTTTTAGTATAATGTACTTTGCAACTCGTACAATAGTCCAAGTGGGTATAATCTTGGATTACTCCTATAATGCTAGATTTTTAATTTTAAACTGTTCACAGATACATTTGATCAATTCCTTACCCTGAATACCATATTTTTGTAAAGTAATGCTTACCACTCAAAACAGAGCAGATGTCTATTGCTTTGGAATCACTCTATTGGCTGATTTTCATTTTAAAACATTTCTTGATTTGCTTGAAGTTCTTTTCAGCACCTTAGCTTAGATGAAGGTAGCATAAAACAAGGAGCCTTAAAGGCCAACTCATCCCATTCTCTCATTATAAAGAAGAAGAAACAAACGTTCAGAGAGTCCAGTGACTTGGCCAAGGCCACAGTACAGTAGCAGAGTGGCAAAGCTTGGATTACCATCCAGTTCCCTGATGCTTACTCTGATTTTCTTTCCCTATGCCATCCTCCACCCACACCAGATGCTCCTTAGTGGCCACCACCATTTTTCTCTCCCCTGCCAACTCTGCTAAAGAAATGAAGTCATTCAATTTAGAAAGTGTTTATTGTACACCTGCATGCATATTACTCTAGAAGTTAAGGTGGGCAGCTATAAGACTGACTAAGGCTAGCTTCCTGGCCCTGGAAGGAAGACATATTCCCAAATGACCATTAGCCATGGTCAGGACTAACAGAAGAGCGGCCACGGAAGTAGCCAGTGTTGGGAGTCGTTATAGGTTAAAAGAGCTTGGATTGCTTTGAGAAGCAGGTAGCAGTTGAGGATGGATGAGGAAGATTTTGGCAGGTGGCTTGTCATTCACTCTGGGGAATTAGTTCATTCTGCCCAACTAGTTTAATTTTAACCACTAAAAAATACAGTCTAAACATATAGTAGACCATACCTGGTCCATGAGCGGTGGGTCAGAACATTACTACAGACTGAACAGATAAGCCTACAGACTGCTAAATGCTTTATCCATAGCTTTGTCCAAGTTATCCATATCAATAAATCTGTCCCCAACACAATGCTTCATTTACAGTAGGGTATGTAGGGAAAATATTATTTTCTTAGTGTTATGGATTTAAAAAATGATGATCAAAAAGATTGAAGACTTGCCCACAGACACATGGCTGACAAGTAGCAGAACTGAGGCTAAAAGCCATCTCTCCCCGCTCCCTGCATTTTCCATCCCACCATGTTGTCTTTACAAGTTTATTGCTTTCAAATCCACTTTTACGAGCACTGAATAAGATGGGAGTTGGATACACATAAGGTCACAAACTTTCAGAATACCACTACAAAACCAATCTTGATAAATCCGATGTAGTTGTTACACACTGTGGACTCACTCACAACCCCCATCAAAACCGTGATCAGCAACCTAGCGTTATCGGGCAATATCTTCCAGAAACGGTTGGTCAGGCATTGCATAGACATTTGCCTTCTTTCCTAAGAAAACTAGAAACACCTGGATCATGTTAAGTCTCTCGTGGGTTTCTCCAGCTGGATTTTATGCTTCTCCCCTCTTAAGGAGTTGACAATCTGCAAAAATCTTGATATTCCGCCAAGAAAACAAGAGCCTTGCGTTTTGAACATGGACGTTTCTATATGTTCTGGCGAAGGAGTGGAGTGGGGAGAAGGAGCTGGAAATTATTCCTTATGGTGTATAAATAAAAGTGTGTGCAATGAGAAAGATGGGTCATGACCTTCTAGTACAGATATATTAAGCAAGAGAAACCCACCCCATTTTCCTCCTAAACAATCCTCTTCAGCATGACAAGTGGCTGCATGACTCAATAGCTCAGTCAGAAGAGCCCAGTGGAGAGTAACTTCAGGCTGCCTGTGTTTCGAGGACCATCTGCTGTGTGGGTCCACGCAGCTGGGCCTCCGCTCCGTCCTTCCTCCACCCTCTCTCAGAGAGACACTTGAAAATCTCCTTGATCCAAGCAAAGGGCAGGGGGCCATGCGTGGGGCGGCCCTGCTTACCCTGTAGCATACTATTTCTCTGGTTGAAAGTTTCTGATGTAAACTTAGTCATCAATTTAGCTATTTTTTCCCATGAGTTTAAACTCTGGCTTTTTGAATGTAATCCATAGATGTAAAATATGCAAACCATGGGAAGAGCTACAGTTTCCACAACACGAACTTGGAGGCCAGCAAAGTTCAGAGTAAATTTGACATTAACGAAATGTGGCTTCCTTACCCAGGCTGTGAGCTGAAAAGTCACCATCCCAAAAACAAGAAGAAGAGGTTGCCTGTCCAAGGGAGCATGACATACTCTGAGACAGCATGAAACAAAGGCTCGCTGGCCTTCTGCCTATGGCCAGAGCGGGCTAAGGTGTATGCATGGGTGTATGGCTAAGGTGTATGCATTGCTCTTTTCCTCCTATGCTGCCTCACTCTCTTTTCCCTTCACTATTATTTCTCTAGGATAGGGTAGTAAATGCTGCTTTGCATTGACCAGCGATGGAATATGTACTTCACCTGGCAGGGAGAAAGCCAAGCCCACAGGGCAAACTTCACCTCCTGCTGTATTATTTCCTTGACCAAATTGGAATTATTTACATATGTATTTTTTCCATCAATGTATAGCTCAGTGCTTGTGGGCTGCTGGAGATCTGAGGGCAGGTGTGTCTCTTGTTAAAAGATCCCTTCCACATGGGCAGTCCTGGTCATACATCAGATCTACCCCGATTAGATGCTGTACTGTTAATCTATGTCACCACTCTCACATGCTGACTTCTGTCCAGCCAATGGCCATTAAAGTCAAGTTACCATGCTCTAGCTTTATTCTTGCAGTTGTCCCAAACTTTCTTTTATTGTTCCTGATCTGGCCTCATTCTGGTTCCACCCAGCTCCTAACTCTTGACTTTATCTCTCATCAACCAACCTGAAGGCAGCCCCTTGTATTTAATGGCAGCACTGGCCTGGGCTCGTGTTAAGCTTCCATGCTCCCTAAGGACAGTGGTCCAGAATCATCCATTGACTTGTCCACTCTTGGATACCCAGATGGTGACTTCCTTGTTCCTCTACCCAGCACTGGTCCCTGGGACCCAAACTGCAGCCCTGACCTGCTGAGCCTGTCCTGTGGTGTTGGGGGAGGGGTAGAGGTACGTCTCATCCATTCCTCTATTGTAGGGCAGCTTGTTACCTTATTAAGGAGTCACGCCATGGGGTTAAACAGAAAGAAAAACCTCCTTAGGTAAGAGCGTCAGAGGAAATAAGGGGACGTTAATGAATATTAATAAATCAAAATAAGAAAAACAGTAACAGGAAGGAGTATGCCTACTTCCTCAACGTCAACAGGCAAAAGCTTTGATAAGTTTGCTCCTATGGAGAGAACTCTGCTGCTGCTCATAAGAGACACTTCCTTTCAAGAGATAAGACTGGCAATATCAATGCCCACAATATTTCAGAAGGACATTCCAAATGCAGTCATTGTCAAATAAACAAAGCGTTAGGAGAACCTAAATAACGTGCTCATATATTTTGCTTGGAAGGTAAGAAATACGCGAGTCACTCCCTTTAGACAGAGAAAGCATCATCCAAGAGGATGGTTGTTAGGATCCTTGCAAACCAGCAGTGACACAATCTAGAAAGCCTGGCAAAAGAGGGGATCCCAAGGCTGAGAGACCCCAAGCACTCAGACTTAGAGCTGAGCAGCGCACGTGGTTGGAGAGAGTATGTTGTGGAAGGAAGCATGTAATGGAGAAGAAGAAGAAATAGTAGCTACGGTTCATTACCCATAAAGAAACCAAGGTTTAGAAAGGATGGGTAATGTGCTGGACCCTAGTTATGCAACCTTCCTGCCCTGGCTTCACTCAGAAATAATTCTGTTGCCAGAGCTGTGCCAGGTCCTTGCTCAAAACCTGCCAACCCTCACCTTTAGCAGGAGTTAACATAAATCTTGAATTCACAGGGTTCTGAGATAAGAAAGGAAGCTATAGGGACACAGACCAAAAAAATCAGATGGCATCAGCTGGGACCAAGACGGGGATGAATTTGACCTACAACAGACCCTGAGTCTCACCATACACTGATTTTACTACATTAGCGTGTTAAATGACACACCTACCGGCAGCCATGACCAGGCATTAAGGACCAAAAAAGAATAAAAAGAGGGTGGTACCCCACTCCTTCCAAAAAGCCCTGCCCCTTCCCCGGGAGACTAATATATATGCCTACCCATCATTAGCCTCATTCCTCTTCCCTTTGTCTTCACTCATTAAAATCAAATCCTTCTTGCCACATGGGGGGCAAATTAAGCTGTGAAGTAAGTTCCTGCTTCTCCGTTCTGTATAAAGCTTACGCTGAATCAACCTCAGCTTCGCTTCTGTTACTGGCTGCTCGAACCCAAATGGAAATAGAATCTTTCCCCGCTAAGGCAGAGGGCCTGAGCAGGGTCCCTACGACCTAATTTGGTAACAGTTTCCTGTTGCTCATGACCATCAGGAACCTTGCCCAGCACCAAGTATTGCCTGGTAGGCCACGAGGAGAGGTTTGGATCTTTGCAGGTGGAAGGTTCATCTGTCTTCGTGGTGCCAGTCCATGTGCTGGGCCAGCTGGGCCCCCTGCAGCAGCTGCTCCTGGAATCCGATGTCATTATGGACATGACTGAAAGCATCTTTCTTCCCACCTCCCACCTTCCCACCTCCCACCTCTTTCCGCCTCTTGCCAAAGCAGGGTTTGGTTTAGTCCCACGAGAGGGACTGTGCCGCTAGAGCCTCCTGGCGTTCGTGCACGTGCACCAGTGCGCCTGGTCCTGCAGAGCGCGGGAAGGCTGGCCGAACGGGCCCCTGGCTGGCTGCTGGGGCTCACTGCAGAGCAGCTCTCTTGGGTCTGGGCTTCCACTGTGACCAGCTGGTACAACCCAGAAGTGCAAGGAGTTGTGGGGCAAACTTTGACCAATGGGAGATGGGAGCTGATGGATAAATCCTCCTCTCTCCCTTCCCACAGGTGGACTGTTCTGAGACACGATCATTCACAGGGCACCCCTGAGGATGTCCTAAAAGATGGAACGATCGACCCTACTAGTTACAAAGCTTTGGCCAGCTTGGGAGCATATCCCTTTACATTTGCTCTTTTCCTCCTATGCTGCCTCACTCTCTTTTCCCTTCACTATTATTTCTCTAGGATAGCATTTCCCTTTAAAGTGATGACACGCAGAGTTTGGCCTCAGGCTTTGTTTTCCAGGCTAAGTTAAGAGACATCGCTACCGCTGCACAACTTCTAAGTGAGAGAGCAGAAATGGAAACCTGAACTAACCTAGGCTATGACACACAGATGAACAGAGATGCCAGGTAGCCATGTAGACAAAGCAAAGAGTCAGAATCTAATGAAAGAACAATGACGGGCCTGCCTGAATTGCTAAACAAGAAAACAGTAGAGCAAAGTAATGTTGGCTGTCTGCATCCAGGGGAAAATTAAAGCTACCAGGTCTTCTGCCTCCCACCTTTCCATCACAACAAGTGTCCTTACAATGACGGGTGGTCTTGATTTATCTCAAGAGAAGAAATTGTCTATGAAGATAACAGAACTTTGTTTCGACGTGTAATTTTCACTCTGTTTTACATTCCTTCCAGAGCACTAGCTCGAAAATGGGTACAAAACAGTCCCTCACAAAAGACTCTGTTTACACTTGCTCTTTGATTTTAAGACAAAGACTTAGGCTTAAGAATCTTGACCACGAACACCAATGACCACAATTGTTGCAACTTTTATTACCTTTATTATCCTCTCACCCTATTTAGATTCTTCAAGAACACTTAAGTGAAAAAATCTCTACATGAGCAACAGCAGTAGAACACTCTCCTGGAAAAGTCCACCATCTTTAGCAAAGAAATGTCATTTTTTAGGCCATGTATATCTTTGGTTTCTCATACTGTCTTTAGGAGCTCTAGATTTTGACATTGAGCGCTGACATTCCAGTAACGAAAGAAAGAGCTCCAACATACATTTGCCAGCTCTACCTCATGGATGGAGATCTAATTTTCTCTAGTCATGGAAGATGGACCACACATTACCAAATAAATCTGCCCTGGCTTCTTTTCCAGCAAAATGTGCATCTTCTCCCTGGAGAACTATTAAACAGATAATGCGATAATTTCTTTGGACTCTACCAATCCGCTTAGCTCATCTTCTCGAATTCTCGCTCCAGTCTCTACAGCATGTCTGGGTTTAGGCACACCGCTGTTGTCTCATTTATCTTCTTGCATATACCCTCCCCCATTTTCTTCATTCCATCAAGGACAACTCATTAATAAAGATCCCATAAAAACACTATGAGTATCAAAGAAAATTAAAAATATTCAAATTCTCCCTTCTAGAATCCTTAAACACAGATGTCTAGAATCAATGATACTCCTGGTATTAAAATGTTTCTTTTCCTGCAAATGTGCCCAAATGAATAACCTTGAAGGTAAAAAAAAATTTTTTGAACTGGATCCATTTGGAATTTCCAGCTTAGTGAGGTCTGTGTTCCACAGCAGTTGACCACCTGACCTTCAAGGAAGTACCAGGAGAGCTAGAGTCTATTAGTGAAACTCATTAAAAGAGGCCCTCAGAGGTATCACTCCAGTCAATTTCATAGCTTCTATCCACCATCACAATTGCTGTAAAATTTTATATGCCTTAAATAGAGATTAAGCACAGGTTTGGGTGGGAAATCACTTGTCCAAGTCCAAGACCAGCCAAGAGGTGTGTATGGAAGTAGAAAATGTTGTCCAACTCTGTGCTTTGGGTAAGACACTGGCAGTGAGTATTTCAATGACTGAACTATGTCTGAGGGCATCATGTCCCTTTTAGGCTTGTGAAGCCACCTTCTCTCTCCCTGCCCACAGGCCAACAACACAGGGGTCCCCAAGCCATGGACCTTCATAAAATCAATTACTCCATGATTGGGACAACACTGTCCATTGAATAACTCTATTTTCTCAGGAAATAACGACTGCCACTTAAGATAATAGAGTCAAATGAATTTCAGTTTTCAAAACAGATCTTAACTCTACAGAAATAGATTTTAAGAAACCTAGTCATTTGGGACAGAAGAAAAAATAAACATTTCTTGACCTGCTACTTTTTAAAACTTTTTAAAGTGTTTTTTGTTTGTTTGTTTGTTTTTACTCCGACTTCAGTGGTTTCTTGGAATCCATTCAAGCCATTTCAACACAGCCAGTTAAATCCCATGCCATCCAAAGTGTACAGACCAAAGTAATTTCAGAGAAATCCAAGGGGCAAAGATTATCCATTTGATCACTTTTCTATTTGAAGGAGAGTCACCACTTTGTTCCTACAATAAATCCAGCTTTTGTACTGTGGTTGTTATTGAAGTTGGGAGGGGACCAGGAAGGAATGAACTGTGGCCTTTGAAGCAATATTAAGTGTTGGAAAAATAATCTATATTTGCCACAATTTCAGACTGAAGATGTAGCAGACCATACAGTCAAGGAGTGAAGGACGCCCTTTCTTCCAGAATAAATGCTCTCCTACTGAGGGTCCAAGGAGAAAGAGTGACACGTGCAAAGCCCACCATCTCCATGGTGGCATGAAGAGAGAAATCCAGTGGCCTCTCATGATTCCTTTCCCTTAAATCTATAATTAGGGAACTCTTACAACATTCAACCTCTCTATGATTTTTCAGATCCCTGATTTTTTTTCCATAGTCAGATCGCTTTCTATTGTGCTCTACATTGGGTGGCAGAATTTAATAGGAATTCTGCCAAAGAAGAATGCATTCAGGGGAAAGGAAAAGGAAGCAAACATTTCTTAAAAATGTTACAACAATGAAGGGTCTGGTAAAAGTGTCATGTAAGGAATTACTGAGGTTAGAGAAGAAATTTAGCCAAGAGAAGACTCTATGGGATAGTTCTTCTGTGTGGAAGAGAAAAAAGACTTATCTTGTACACCCCCTCAAGACAAAACTAGGATTAATATTCAACATAATAGGAAGATTTTACTTTATTTTAAGGGGAAAAAACCAGAGTTGTCTAATCTTTGAACACGCTACATAAATAAGGAGTGAGCTTTTCAACACTGGAGGTATTTTAATAGAAACTAGATGATTCCTTGTCAGGGATGTTGCTAAGGGAATGTCTCCTTGGAATAATGTTTGAACGATATTTCCAACTACAACATTCCCTAAGTGCCAATCAGCACCGGTTATTATGATTAAAGTTTTTCAAAATAAAAAAGCTGGCACCAAATCAACAAATTTATACAACACTGTTTTTAAAGTAGAATTGTTCACTTATTCATCCACTCATCAGATAATTCTCTGAGCCCCTAGAATATGTCTGTACGATTTTAGGCACCACAGTACAGTGACAGAAAGGTGGATAAGGACACTACCTTCATGGCAGTTGAATACTTGGGAGGGTACCGCACAACAAACACTTTTACAAATACTACATCTGGTAATTTTGGCAGTGACAAATTCCATAAAGAATATAAAAATGAAGTAATAGAATAAAGATTGACGGGGGGAGCTACTTTAGCCAGGGTGAGTAGGGAGGGCCTACCTTGGAAAATGTCATTTGAGCTAAAGACTTGAATGAATAGAAAAAAAAAAACTGGCCTTGCTGAAGTCTGGGGAAGAGAGTGGAAAGGCTCCTGAGGCAGAAGGGATCTTTATCCCGAAATAGAATGAAGGCCAGGTATCCTTACGAGGATGGGTTAGAGAGAAAGGCAGGTCATAGGACTGTATAGACTGAGGCAAGGCATTTGGATTCTACTCCTATTGCAGGGGAAGCTCCCAGAAAGTGATAAGTGAGGGAGTGATATGGTCTGGGTCACGTTTTTAAATTACTCTGGCTGCTGTGTAGAAAGTGGCTATCAGGAGCCAAGGGTGAATGCAGGAGGTCTAGTCAGGAATCGATCACAGAGGTCTAGGCGAGAACTAATGAGGGCTCAGGCGGTAGCATAATTCAAGTAGCGTGTTGACTATTCTTTAGACATTGAGGCAGACCACCAGTCTGAATGCTCTTCAAAATAGAAATGACTTAACGGTGTGTGTGTGTGTGTGTGTGTGTGTGTGTGTGTGTGTGCATTTACACATATAAATGTATATACACATTACACTTGAGGAGTGTATGCATAGTATTTTTAGAACTGGGACAAGAAGTTGAGCAGAAAGCAATCTTTGATACGCAAGCCTGGATCAAATTGATGGAAAATTTAACAAAAGACAGAAAAACATCTAAGTTTTTGTTTTATTTGCCTCAAAAACACTCTCCCAGTTTTCCAAGGAAAGTCAAAAACCCTTTGTGTCTCGTTACATGATTAGATTTAACTGATAAAGAAACTGGTGTTTATGATCCTGTGGGGATGGACTTTCTTCTCCAGCTGTGAGAAGACAACATGGGAACAAACTACACACTAAATCTGGCCACCTTCTCAGGACCCATCCCAGAGTCACACAGAACTAGTAACATAACAAGCGACAGGCTCTTCCAGTTTATGGAATGGGGGAGAAATAAAAAGCTAACTTGCAAGTATTCATTCTCATTGTTTGGTACTTTACTTTGGGGGACTATTCGGTTGTTTGGAAACTGCAGGTGATAGGACCCTTTTGAACCAAGATTGAAACGTTGGTTTATTTGCAGATGGCTAAGCCATCAATTATTTGGCTGTAGGTGGAAAGTCTTTGCTTAAATCATCAGTGCTCCTAAGTGTAATCCTACCTGTGTTAAGCAGGGGAATCCTGTTTTTCTTCTGTGATTTGATATTGAGAAATAACCTGAGTGGATAAGCTTTGTAACAGCACTAGAAACCCCGGTTACATCTAACCAATGAGAACCCCTGGATTCAATAGCTGGACTCAGGCTCATGATCAGTGTGTGTGATGACCAAGGAAATGTGGCAGGACCGAGATCACTCACGGAGCAGAGCAAGAAAACAGAGCAGTTGAACCAAACAATAAGGAAGGGTGTGGGAGGGGTGTGGAAGAGGGAATCAATGAAATAAAGAGACTAGCCAGTTCCCAAATTTTAAAGTTCTTCCTTGACGATATTGTTCAATTAATTTCAAAGTGACAGCAAACTCAGGAGAGCAGTTTTTCCTAAAGGCTCTGTGCTCACACAGATCAAACCCACAGTGGTCCTGACCCTTGCATCTTGAAAACTCCTTCCCTCCCATTCCATTGTTAAAAACTTAAGGAGAACTGTTATCATTTAATATCTATTGAGAGGTTTCAACTTGAGAGCTGTTCAAAATACCCCTCCCCTCCTTCTTCTTTTTCCATGTGGCCTGGTCTACTCTTTTCCTGTTCACATTTCTCACCTTCTTCCAAAAACAGTTGGGAGTTCCAGTCAATAGTAAGGATGGTAGTGTAGCCATGTAAGAGAGAAGTTCCTACACTTAGAGGTATTAACCCTTTTTATGCCATCTTCTTGCTGGGTCCTCATTTGGCAGAAGGGGCAAGGGAGTTCTCTGGAGTCTCTTTCATAAGGGCACTAACCCCGTTCATGAGGGCTCCACCCTCATGATCCAATCACCTCCCAAAGGCCCCAACTTCTAATACGATCACATTGAGGGTTAAGATCTCAAAATACGAATCTTGAGGGGACAGAGACAGTCAGTCCATAGAAGCAGGTTATTTTCAAACACAGATAGGAGGAAATACGAAATCAAGCTCCATTATAATTGACTTTCACTAAGAAATCTCAGCTTAAACTACAGACAAAAAGGCTGACCCAGGCAATAAGATTGAACACCAAATGTATGTGCATCAATTTGAAAAATCATGATATTGAAACTCAGACTAAGTATAGGACACTTAACTTCCAGGTCCAATGGCCTGGAATCTGTTAAAAAAAAAAAAAATTCAGCCGAGTAAATACCAAGATCGAATTGGCTTTATTCAATGATTCATGAATCGGGCAGCATCCCAGCTACCAAATAGAAGGGCACTCAGAAAGGGGGTACAAAATCAAAGGTTTTTATAGGCAGGAGGCTGAGGCAAGGAAGCTATTAGCAATAGCAAAGAAAAGATTGTTTCTGGCCAGGTCACATTCTTTTGGGGGGAAGGGTGAGGGTCTATCATGCAGACCATCCCTTCTTCCTTTGGGATGGGTAATGGAGAGGGCCCATGTGACATATTACCTCATTGGTGCTGACCAGAAAATTCCAGACTGGCCGATTAAGACTACATTCCTGGGAAGGTCAAAATTGCAAATTAGGTCAGGTATTCGATCTAGGTATGGTATCATGGGTTTTAGCACAGGTGACACCATTTCGAGCCTGCAGTTTTCTCTTTAATAGTCCTAATCCTGTGCAATCTATGGGAAAGCCATCAAACCTCACAGGACCTCAGCTTCATCTTCTGTAAAATGGGACAAGAGTTCCTACCTTGTAAACAAGGTAAGAATCATAGGTAAGAATCAAAAAGAATAGCATAATGGAATAGCATAATGGAATATAGAGCCTAAGGAGTGGTCTTCATGCTGGGACATGGACCACATAGTACAGAGGACATGCAGGGGACCATTGCAGTCAGGGTTTAACCAGAGAAGCAGAACCAATAGAGATTCGTTCCAGGGAATCGGCCACGTGCAACTGTGGAGCTAGATAAACAGTCTCTGTCTCTACATCTGATGCTGGAGCTGGATGTCTACAGGGCAAAAGAGAAGATAGCTGTAAAGAAAAGGATATCAAGGGCACGCTGGAAGCCATAGGCCCGAGCTGAAACCCTCAAGGGTATATAAAACCTTTGCCTGACCATGGTGATGGACAGAAGCTGGACCCTTCGTCACAGAGCTAAACACACATACACCTGGCCCAGGAGTCAGAGAAACTGAAGCAGGGTCCAGGGGAAGGAGAGTGTTGCAGATCTAGCTGCTGTTTCACACCAATCATGCAGTGACTCAGCAAATCGGCCACCATACGTGTGAGCTGCAGGAGGGCTACTGCTTCCCTTTAGTCCTCGAAATCTCCCAAGAATTTTCCCTTGGTTCCTCTGTCACCAGAAACATACAAGAAAATGAATTCTGGGAAATGTGGTTCAGCCTCGCCAAGTTGACACACTGAAAAAACATCACAAATCTCTCAATTACTGTCAAGGAGGAAGAAATTTTCCTCCACCCTTCTACCTTCTTCTGGCTGGTCTAAGAATAAAATTGGCATGAGGCAGATTAATATGAGAAAGCAAACAGAAGTTTAATAACATGTATACATGGGAGAGGCCCAGGAGAATGGAATTACTCGCCAACCTGGCCAAAACCCTCACCTTAAATACCATCTTCAGCTAAATACAAAAGAGGATGTTGAGGGTAGGGGTTTGGGGCTTCAAAGGGGAGGAAGGCCATTCACATGAAGATGGAAAAGCAAATGTCTGGTAAACAAATGTTTGCTAAGCCACACAGAGACAACAGGACACAGAGTGGACTCTGATCTCTAGGACCTGCCTAGAGTTTCCCCTACCAGACTTAGCCCAGATTCTGTGCAGATATCTCTGGTGAGAGGTCTATTACAAAACAGACCCTCTATCTAAATTCTGTAAGCAGCTAAGGGGGAAGGTCCAAGTTTCTTCTTGAGTCTTTTGGGCCTTTATTGTTTTCAGCTCAAAATAATCCACATGGCAAAGAGGTATTTTGGGTGGCAAATTTTGCTTCCTTGCAGTACACCTGGGAAATTGACATAGTCATTTTCACATTGTTATCCAGACCAATGTCACCGGGTTCTAAAGCACCGGCACTGCAGTGGTAAAGAGCAAGAACTTTAAAGTCTTCCCGACACAAGTTTAAATCCCAGGTTTACCACTTTCTTGTTTAGGGACGTTGAGCAAGCAAATTACTGAACTCTCTGTGCCTCAGTTTCCACATCTGTAAAACTGGAATTATGGTACCTGCCTCATCAGTCGGATCAAAGATTAAGGGAGATAGTGCAGGTAAAATGCCAAGAATACCACCTATTATGTTGTCAGTGCTCAGAAAGTAATAAGTTATTCTGACGGTCCCCCACTGTCAGTTCTTAAGAGCTAAGTACATTAGAATCAAATGTCTGAAGGGGTTCCCAGAGATCTCTTTCCACTGCTCAGCCACGGTGTGTGCTTAAGGGGAGTGCAAAAGAAGTATTCAGAGGACATTCTTGAGGCAAATAAGAATGGAAACAATTTATACGTCAAATCATAGAAGCTGACTATTTTCATATTTTCCCAGCTGCCAGAGATATTTGCGGAAAGAACACAGGTATTTTTGAAGCATTATGCTTCCAAGTTGACTTACATAGTAGGTTCCTCAGAAAAAGTGTTTAATAGGCTAGCCAAATTGCGTTCGACAATATATGTTAAGAAATCGAGTTATGAGTATGGACTCACACTCTGGGGACAGACTGCCTAGGTTCAAATCCTGGCTCTGTCATTTATTATGCTTAGGCAAGTTATGTAAACTCTATCTCTTGGTCCACACCTGTAAAATGGGAATGACACTAGCATCTATGTCATAGACTCCCTGTGAGAATTAATGAGTTAAAATACATAAAATGTTTAGAACGGTGAGCATAGTAATCACCGGGTAAGTGCTTGCCATCGTCACTGTTGTGGTCATCATCTTTGTCATCGCCCACAGATCTCTCATCTGCTTTCAGCCAGGAATTAGAACCTGTAAACTCAGGTCTATCCACACCCAACAAGAAGCATAAAAGCAAGCAAAGAAAACTTGACCTCCACCCAGGGACCAGCATTCAACTCTCTAACATCTGTATTCCTACTTCCTATAATCTACCTGCTCCTTCTGCCTTGGTAGCCTTCTCTGGACTGGACTCCTCACCTGCCCAGACCTGGGCCAATTCTCTTATCTTTAGCTGGATTTCAAGACCTTCTTCCTGGCCAGCTGCAGCCAGCTCCCATTCACACTCCAGAGTAATAGTCCACGACAAAGGACTTCTGTGACACCTTTGTGCCTAAAGAGAATTGGTGGCATCATTTTCCATGACCTATGTTAACAAGTCAAAATAACGGACTATGTCGCAATCTCATTGTCCTAAAGAGAATGCAATTCTTTAAGCTCTTTGCTCACCCATTGCAAAGCATCAGATGATTGCAAACTGAGCCCTGTCTCTCTATAAAAGCCATAGCTTTTCTCAAACGTTTGCTTTTCCATACTTGCACCTGCACTTCACCATAATAATAAAAACTAAAGAAGTTTAAATAGCGGTGTGTCTAATTCAGAACACAGATGCTTAAGGAAAGATTTCTGTTTTTAAAAGAGATTCCTATAAATGATTTAGCAAATCTGAGCATATAACCTGTCCAAAGTGCTAGCACACTTTGCTTCAAGCAGCCAATTTTGCAGGCAAAGCTGTGGTTTTCTTCTTCCTTCTGTGAGTTGCGGCTGCCATTTCCTCATGGCCCAGCGCTCAGTGATGCACGAACCAGGGATGTATTTCTCATTTATGCATAAAAGTGGTTTCCTTGAATTACGACGAGCCCCAAAGTTCCAAGAGGCTCACAGCCTGGGTGGCCACACAGGTATAAGTGCATAAAAGTCTGTTCTCAGCATGGCTCAAGGAGTGAATGTATTCACTTCAAACAACTCATCTCTCTGGGAACATGCTACACAGCACTGCATCGGGGAGAGGCATATTTGTGGTCGTAATGTACTACAGCAATGGCACAAGGAGACATACACCAAGAGGAGTTAGAAAACCGAAGAGCAAGAAAAATCCAGCTCTTTATAGGACAGGATCCCCCACCCCCACCACCCTGCTCTGAACCATCTCAGCTCCTTGGAATTCAACAGAAATGCCAAAAGGGAGGTTGTGTCTGTGAACCTAACCATAAGCCCAACAGTAGCAGACATTAAAATCTACCCTTCCAAAAGAATAAAAAATAAATATACAGAGATTTTTGGGAGAAGGGCCTCAACTTTTGGTTAATTGCACCAAATAAAGAGTCCTCTAGAGGTGAAAGCTCTCACCCTTTTAAGACTGGGAGTAGGAAGGCTCCCGCGGGCAGTGCAGGGCTGCTGCGGTGGTGTGTGTACATCAGGATCTGAGGGGAGCGAGTCAGCACAGCCCACAGCTGGCCCCAAGCTCCCCCGCCCTGACCAGAGACGGAGGACCACTGCCACCAGATGAGTCACCTCTGCTCTACTGGAACAGAGGACGAGGAACGGAGAAGAATCTGGCCACCTGGAATGAATGCAAGTTCTTTGAATTCAGCAGATTCATTTTGTCTTCTGAGCAGGTCCTGGGGTCCCAGAAACTTGCTCTTCTAAAAGCCAAGAGGACTTCCCTGGCGGTCCAGTGGTTAAGACTCTGAGCTTCCACTGCAGGGGGCACGGGTTCAATCCCTGGTCAGGGAACTAAGATTTCGCATGCCACGAGGCATGGCCAAAAATTAAAAATAAAAAAATAAAAACCAAGAAAACTTTTAAAAGGTTATAACCGTTTGCCTGGAAAAATTAACCAGTTTCCTATAAGCAGTATGTCTTATGCTCCTTTTTCCTCCTATGCACCTAGGAATAGAATTATTATTGATTATAAAGTACATATTTGCCTATTAAAATAAAATTGCCCAACGGAGCAATGCCATGATAAGTCATTATGAATGCATGAATTTGATTCTGTCTGGTTATATGTGCACTTGGACTAAAATTGTCTACAGATGTATTTTTGACTAAAGAATAGATACGCCCATAAAGAGTTGCCAGGAAATCTTTGAAAATAGAAATGTATCTTTCGAGTGCTTGGGAGCTCATTATTTCCAAGAGCCCTGAGATGAATGATTTAGTAGAGAAACAATGTGTATTTATGGAGGGCTTAATGGGTGAAGGATGTGGAAGAAATATAAGACACGACCTCTGCCCTCCATCAGATTCCAATTCAGGGAATTGATTCAAGAATTTAATTTTTTATTTATTAGATTTTCTTAAAATGAGGCCACCTGTACAATATACAGGATCCAGGAAGTCCCAGTCTCACATTGGGCCGGGGAAGCAGACTGTGATAAGACCCTGTGGTCAGGTGACGCTCCTCCCTCAGAGCTGGGGCAGGACTGAACTTTAGATATCTTGGCTCATTCATGCAACTTGCAAAGGGGATTTGCCCAGGATTGAGCAACCTCTAAGGAAAGTTAAGTAGTCACTCTTCCTTTTCTTTCCACTGTCTTCCCATGCCACAACTGTCCTTTGCTCCTTCATCATACTTACACCAGCATCCGGACACACACACACACACACACACACACACACACACACACACACACAGAGTTTCCAGGGTCTTGGATTACGCTTCTCAGTTGTCTCAGCCCTTCTACAGGAGGTCTCGCTGGAATGAGTTCAGCATCACCAGCTCCTTCTCCAAGGTCCTCACAGACTTTGTCCCACCTCCTCCCTTCCCCCAGTCGGAGGAGAATCAGAGGCAAGATGGGAGGTCTCTCTGAGTCCTCCAATCACACTGTCCGTGTAAGTAACCCTAGTATGTCTGTGTCTAGGTCCTACCCTAACCTGAACAAAATGTGAACAAACATCTCCGCTGAACGGTAGAGATTCTTACTCTGTTGGTTTGGGTAGAGATGAGAATATGCCCAGACGGCCAAGAGCACCCTGGGGGTCGCCCAGACCAGGTCTAAATAGCAAAGGACTGCCGGTGGTTTAAGTAACAGCAGGAAGTGAATCAGGAAGAATGCTGTGCCCTGAGATCCCAGGGAAAGTTAGAGCCCGCGGGTCCATCCCTCTGTGGGCAGTGAAGCGCTTCTAAATCAACATGGCTGGGTCTTGACCCTGGCCACCCACTCCTCCACACAGCTTCTCCTCTTGGCTTCCATGACATCACGCCTTCCGGGTTTTCATCTCTATCACCACTAACAACAAAAATAGCAGCAGCAACAACAATCATTTTTATAAGTTATAATAATAACAGATTTATTGAGTGCTTCCTCTGTCCCGGACCTCGTGCTCCCTATATTTCCATGCATTACCCCCGGCCCTAAGCCCTGACTTCTCACTTCATTCTCCCCCATGGACTTAAAAGCCACCTGTACACTAATCATTCCCAAATTGCTATTTCCACCCAGACCTCGTTCTTTGCACTCCAGACCCACAATCTAACTGCCTAGTTGGCAACGCTTCTTGAATATTTCCCAGGCATCTCAAAGTGAGCTTCTCATTTATCTTCACACGACAGCCCTTCTCCAATATTCCTGGCTCAGTAAATGACACCATAAGGACAGGAATGTGAGGGTCATTCTGACACTTCCCTCCCCCCAAACCCTCACACCCTATCCACCACCAACTTTGTCACGACCACGCCGTACCCCCGACCCCCTCCCTTCCCCGGACGCCTCTCTCACATGGACCAGTGCCATCACCTTGGAACCATCCTTCCTACTTTTGTTCATGGCCCAGTGTCAACCTCTTCTCCACAAAGCAGTCAGAATAATCTTTTCAAAGTAAATAAACTTTTCAAAATAAGATGGTTATTAGTATGTGAAGCCCTTCCGGCGGCTTCACACGGCCCTTAGGAGAGAATCAAGAATCTTCATGCGGCCTCTGCCCACCTGTGCAGCCTCAGCTCTCACCATCTCCCCCTGCTTCACTTTGCTTCAGCCATGATTCCCTCTCCCAAGCCCTCCAAGACCATCCTCACCTCAGGATCCTCCCACAGGCTGCTCTCTGTGCTCTCTTGATGTTGGCCTCCCTCCCTAGACTCTACCCTTTATTATTTTTTAACCAAAAGAACATGCAAAAATGTAGTAAGTCAAAAATGGGGAAAGGAGAACAGGGAAAGGGGGAAGATTATGTGATTTAAATTCCTCAGCTTTCATAAAGGGCAATTACCACTTAAAATTGAAAAAACATGAAACAGAGGAACAAGGCTTCGAAACATAAATGGCAAATAGGTTACCACTGGGAATGGGACAGGTATCAGGAATGCAGCAGATTTACCTTTCATTTTATACACTTCTATACTTTTGAATTTTTATTGACATGTGCCTGGCTAATGTTAACAATAAATAAAATGAGATTGAAGGAAAATAGTAATGTTAATTTAAAAATTCCTACCTGGCTGTAACCCAGGGTTTGGTGTGCACGTTGAGACCACTTCCCCGGTTGCCATGTTTGTCAGAAGACGGAGGCAAAAGTCCCCTTTCCGGTCCCAGCTCCTCTGCAGTCGCCCTAATGTGGTAGGGCTCAGATCCACAGCACCCGCCTATGTACCTGACCCCCAAGTTGTAGGCCTCTCTGGGGTATTTTTGAATAGACTCTACCCTTTATGAGGGGAAGGACTGTGTCCACCGGCTCAACGCTGC
This sequence comes from Orcinus orca, assembly GCF_937001465.1. Classification (NCBI taxonomy): domain Eukaryota; kingdom Metazoa; phylum Chordata; class Mammalia; order Artiodactyla; family Delphinidae; genus Orcinus; species Orcinus orca. Next base: position 154,508,541 of record NC_064560.1, on the reverse strand, counting down.
ATCCACAGAGCTAGCACAATGCCTGCCGTATGGGTATTCAGTACATATTTGCTGAATACATGAATACAACTCAGGTCTTTTAAATATTCAACACAGGTCTTTTAAAGGTCTGTTATATGCAAGGTACAGACATAGACACGGGAACCTCTCCACAGGTAAGATGCAGCACCCACTTCCAGTGTGTGGTTTTTCTCCCCAAGCCAAGCCATTCTTTGACACCAGCACGGGGTCCTACAATTCAACTCAATTCTGACACTATCAACCCAGAGGTAGCCCCAGATTCCACAGGTTAAGGGCTCAGACCCTCAAGACTGCCCCTACTTCAGATGCCAATCGCCTGTCCAGGTTGTCTGTCACCCATGCTTCTGACCCATCAGTTACAGGTTGTAGCGTCCAATGACCCCCTTCTTGGGTTTGATTAATTTGCTAGAGTGGCTCACAAAACTCAGAGAAATATTTTACTTCCTAGATCAGTCGTTTATTATAAAAGTATATAGCTCAGGAGTAGCCAGATGGAAAAGATACATAGGGCAAGGGATGTGGGAAGGGGCACGGAGTTTCCAGGCCCCCTCCTGGTGAGCCACTCCCCCGAATCTCCACATGTTCACCAAGCTGGAAGCTCTCCAACCATGTCCTTTAGGGATTTTATGGAGGCTTCATTACATAGTCATGATTGATTAAATCATTGGCCATTGGTGAGTGCGTCAACCTCCAGTCCCTCTCCCCTACCCCGGAAGTCAGGGGGTGGGACTGAAAGTTCCAATCCTCTAATCACTGGGTCCCTTGGAAATCAGTTCCCATCCTTAAGATACCTAGGTGTTTTCCAAAAGTCCCCTCATTAGTATAACAGAAGACACCTTCATGGCTCTCATCATTTAGGAAGTTCCAAAGGTCTTAGGAGCTCTGTTCCAGGGATGGGAGCGAAAGCCAAATATATATTTCTTATTATAAATCACAGTATCACAATAGGTCAGCTTACATATGGCAGCTAACTTCCCTAACAACACACAAATAAAAGGGCAAAAGAGTAAGAGACAGAAGCTGGTCTTTTGGAAACCTAATCTCAAAAGTGTCATCCAATTACTTTTGCTATATCCATTTATTAGAAGCAAGTCACTGGATTCAACCTACACTCAAGGGGAGGAGATTAAACCAGGGCATGAATACCGGGAAGCAGTCTCAGAGGCTGCCTACCAGAGTGCCTGTCACTCCGTGTTTGTATATATAAATCTGTCTCCTTGTCGTTAAAGCTGTATAGTATTCTAAAGTAGAAATGTAGCAATTAGATATTTGAAAAATTCCCTATTATTGGATAGTTAGGCTGCTTATAATTTCCCACTAATTTTGCAGTAATCATTCTTAAACACATATATTTTCACACTTATTCCAACTATTTCTGAGGGATCAATTTCTGGAACTGACACTGCTGGGCCAAATGATCTGCACAAATTTAATTATTCATATATGTTGCCAAATTGCCTCCCACAAATGTTGTACCAATTTCTCTGTCAACAATTTCTATTACTTTACATATTAAACATTGAAATGTTTTCTATTGCACTTTTCCACTATGTAAGAAACACTGGGATGGTGTCACCTTCTCCTCATGGCCTCTTCCCCAGTGTTCCTTCACTAACTCCTCTGGTCAGGTATTTGATGATCTGAAGATATGACCTCTATAACTGTGTACTTTACTTAATTCCTCCCCTTTTCACAGCTTTTCTTCTTTTTCAGAAAGATGATGGTGAAGGAAGTATTAGCTAGGATAGGCTAGGTTATGCTGCAGTAGCAAACAAAACCAGATATCTCAATGGCTTACACATGAACATATATTTCTTGCTCACACAAAGTCCGTTTAGGTTTTGAAGACTCTCCATAACAGCTTTGTTTCCCATGGTGATCCAGGGCCACCAGCTTCTATCAGGTGGTTCTGCCACATCAACACGTAGTCCCCTTGGTTGAAGTAGGGGAAGAAGAGAGAGCTGAAGGGTTAAGTAAGAGCTTTTAACCACCTCAGAGAGGAACTGACACATCATTTCACTCAAAGTGCTTTGACCAGAAAGAGTCATATAGCCCCACTCAAAGATTTTGGTGAACATTCAATTAGTAATTGCATTTTGAACTTTAGTAAATATTGAGTATCTAATACCAATAAAAATTTATTATTAATAAGTTATAATAATTGATACTAGTAGACATATGCTGATAAATATATATTGATAAGTAATTTATTTCATATCTATTAAATTATATCTCTGTCACAAAGCACCACAGGTAAATACACTTTTACGAATAACAGAGGCCTCTCTCCGTGGGCCCAGATGTTGTCAGCAAATCAGCAGGCTTGCCGTGACTTTGGTCTTCTCGGGAAAGTCATATAAAAATAGAAAAGTAAAATTGTAAGTCTGTAAACTTGCACTGCTTCGTACAGACAGATATATGCCACTTCGCTCCACATGTTGAAATGGCTGTTGCCAGATGATGTATTTTTTAAGTGGACACAACTTGGCAGTGGACTTTTCCACCTCTCCTGTTTCTAATCATCCATTGCCTGGGCATGTCAGGGTCAGGCTTAAAGACTTGCTAGAACTGGAGTCAAGATTTACGAGAACGAGATGTAACCAGGCCTCTCCCAGAGGTTTGGGAAGAACAGCTGGAGTCTGGCCCTTAGCATCATGACAAGGACTATTAAAAACTAAAGCAGCTTTTTTTTTTTTCTCTTTTTAAAGATGAGTATAGAAAGGCAAAAAGTACTCCAAAGGACTATCAAAGGCATCCTCAGAAGGGGCACCTTTAAAGCAAAAGATAGTAATAGCTCTGGCTCACTGCCTCACTCACATTTCAAACTCTTTGTAAACAAGAGGCAAAAATTATTAGGTTTGAGCCGTGGATTTTCCCCCTTGACCCATTCCTGAATGGAGTTGAATCATTCCCACTCGAAGCAGCGAGGGGCTGTTTTTTTCTCCAGGCTCCACCCTGTGCTGATGTAATGCGCCCCGGCTGTGTTTTTCTGATGAGTGTGCTAGGGAGGGTCTTCGCCAGGAGGAGGGGAAGCTGCTGCCCAGGCTCCTGGGATGGATGGCAAGGAGAGAGGAGGCCCAGGTGCACAGATGTCTGCAGCGGAAGGACTGACAGCTCACGCTGAGCACTGCAAAGCTCACCTTGTCCATCCTCCTCTTATCCCACCACAATCACCCCCTGCCCCCTGCCCCCCTCCCCCTGGTCCTGTCATCCCCTCCAAGACCATCATCCACCCCTGAGGGCTCACCACTCACCCCAGAGAGCTCTATTCTCTTGAAACTTGTTCCTGCGGCCACACCTCCCTTCCTATTAGGCCTTAGACAAGGATGTCCCCAGCCCACGTGTGTCTGCAGGCTCCCCGCCCAGGTTCACCTCCTAAGGAAGGGGAAGCCTGAAACAGACAACCCAGGATCTTCTTCTGGCCCTCTCTAATGGGCAGCCCTGTCGTCTTCTCAATGGGACTGTTTTTTGGTTTTTTTTTTAACTGCTTGATTTACTTTTAATGTTGAATTTGTATTTGTGAACGTGTCAGAAGACTGGGCAGAGAGCAAGTTTTAAATGAAATAAAAAGAAAAGCATTCCATTTACTCAGTCCCTCACCTCCTCCACCTCACCTTCCCACCCCACCCCTAAACACACAATTTTCCTCACTCCCAAGTCACTTCTTTAATGCCTTTACTTTTCCCATTGATTTCTACTGTCTTGTGCTACTTGGGAATTATTTTAATGTAAAAGAATTAAGCATACAGTTTCTTAAAAGAATATGAGAACGATATATACAGATAAGTTTTTGCAAGTAATTTCTTAAACTCTCCAGGGTACTTCATAAAAATTGTAAGTAAGTTTGGTATTTTGAAGTAATTTTACTGTCTTTTACGTGAAAGCAACTTTAGTGAAAGACTGTGACTAAAGACATTATGTTCCTAATGGGTTGGTGGGAAAAGTAGGAGCATCACCGACTCCTTGAACTTAAAGAAAATTGTTTTCTTAAATTTTCTGAGGCTTGATTTGTGACCCAAGATGTGATCTATCCTGGAGAATGTTCCGTGTGCACTTGAGAAGAAAGTGTATTCTGCCACTTTCAGGTGGAATGTTCTATAAATATCAGTTAAATCTATCTGGTCTATTGTATCATTTAAAGCTTGTGTTTCCTTATTTATTTTCTGTTTAGATGACCTGTCCATTGGTGTAAGTGGGGTGTTAAAGTCCCCCACTATTATTGTGTTATTGTTGATTTCCCCTGTCATGGTTGTTAGCATTTGCCTTATGTACTGAAGTGCTCCTATGTTGGGTGCATAAACATTTATAATTGTTATATCTTCTTCTTGGATTGATCCCTTGAGCATTATGTGGTGTCTTTCCTTATCTCTTGCAAGAGTCTTTATTTTAAAGTCTATTTTATCTGATATGAGTATTGCTGCTCCAGCTTTCTTTGGTTTCCATTTGCATGGAATATCTTTTTCCATCCCTTCACTTTCAGTCTGTATGTGTCCCTAGGCCTAAGGTGGGTCTCTTGTAGATAGAAGATATATGGGTCTTGTTTTTGTATCCATTCAGCCAGTCTCTGTTTTTGGTTGGAGCATTTAATTCATTTACATTCAAGGTGATTATTGATATGTATGTTCCTATTAACATTTTCTTAATTGTTTTGGGTTTGTTTTTGTAGGTCCTTTTCTTCTCTTATGTTTCCCACCTAGAGAAGTTTCTTTAGCATTTCTTGTAAAGCTGGTTTGGTGGTGCTGAATTCTCTTAGCTTTTGCTCATCTGAAAAGCTTTTCATTTCTCCCTTGAATCTGAATGAGATCCTTGCTGGCTAGAGAAATCTTGGTTGTAGGTTTTTCTCTTTCATCACTTTAAGTATATCCTGCCACTCCCTTCTGGCCTACAGAGTTTCTGCTGAAAAATCAGCTGATAACCTTATGGGGAGTTTTTTGTATGATATTTTTTGTTTTTCTGTTGTTGCTTTTAATATTTTTTCCTTGAATTTAATTTTTGTTCATTTGATTAATGTGTGTCGAAATAGTATCAAGCATCTTTTCTGAGCACAACGCCCTGAGATTGGAAATCAATTACAGGAAAAAAAAAAGTAAAAACCACAAATGCATGGAGGCTAAACAGTGCGCTACTAAATAATCAAGAGATCACTGAAAAAAAATCAAAGAAGAAATTAAAAAATACATAGAAACAAATGACAAGGAAAACACGACGACCCAAAACCTATGGGATGCAGCAAAAGCAGTTCTAAGAGGGAAGTTTATAGCAATTCAATCTCACCTCAAGAAACAAGAAAAATCTCAAATAAACAATCTAACCCTACACCTAAAGCAACTAGAGAAAGCAGAACAAAGAAAATGCAAAGTCAGTAGAAGGAAAGAAATCGTAAAGATCAAAGCAGAAATAAATGAAATAGAAACGAAGAAAACAATAACAAAGATCAATAAAACTAAAAGCTGGTTCTTTAAGAAGATAAACAAAACTGATAAATCCTTAGCCAGACTCATCAAGAAAAAAAGGGAGAGGATGCAAATCAATAAAATTAGAAAAGAAAAAGGAGAAATCACAAGTGACACCACAGAAATACAAAGGATTATAAGAGACTACTACAAACAACTATATGCCAATAAAATAGACAACCACGAAGAAATGGACAAATTCTTGGAAAGGTACAATTCTCCAAGACTGAACCAGGAAGAATTAGAAAATATAAACAGGACTATCACAAGTAATGAAATTGAAACTGTAATTAAAAATCTTCCAACAAACAAAAATCCAGGACCTGATGGCTTTGCAGGACAACTCTATCAAACATTTAGAAAAGAGTTAACACCAATCCTTCTCAAACTCTTCCAAAAAACTGCAGAGGGAAGAACACTCCCAAATTCATTCTATGAAGCCACCATCACGCTAATACCAAAACCAGAAAAAGATATCAAAAAAAAAGAAAATTATAGACCAATATCACTGATGAACATAGATGCAAAAATCCTGAACAAAATACTAGGAAACAGAATCCAACAACATATTAAAAGGATCATACACCACGATCAAGTGGGATTTATCCCAGGGATGCAAGGATTCTTCAATATATGCAAATCAATCAATGTGATACACCATATTAACAAATTGAGGAATAAAACCATATGATCATCTCAATAGATGCAGGAAAAGCTTTTGACAAAATTCAACACCCATTTATGATAAAAACTCTCCAGAAAACGGGCATAGAGGGAACCTACCTCAACATAATAAAGGCCATATATGACAAACCCACAGCAAACATCATTCTCAATGGTGAAAACCTGAAAGCATTTCCTCTAAGATCAGGAAAAAGACAAGGATGTCCACTCTCGCCACTATCATTCAACATAGTTTTGGAAGTCCTCGCCATGGCAATCAGAGAAGAAAAAGAAATAAAAGGAATACAAATTGGAAAAGAAGAAGTAAAACTGTCAGTGTTTGCAGATGACATGATACTATACATAGAAAATCCTAAAGATGCCACCAAAAAACTATCAGAACTAATTAATGAATTTGGTGAGGTTGCACGACACAAAATTAATGCACAGAAATCTCTGGCATTCCTATACACTAATGATGAAAAATCTGAAAGAGAAATTAAGGAAACAATCCCATTTACCATCGCAAAAAAAGAATAAAATACCTGGGAATAAATCTACTTAAGGAGGCGAAAGACTTGTACTCAGAAAACTATAAAATACTGATGAAAGAAATCAAAGATGACATAAACAGATGGAGAAATATACCATGTTCTTGGATTGGAAGAATCAATATTGTGAAAATGACTATACTACCCAAAGCAATCTACAGATTCAATGCAGTCCCTATCAAACTACCAATGGCATTCTTCACAGAATTAGAACAAAAAATTTTACAATTCAAATGGAAACACAAAAGACCTCGAATAGCCACAGCAATCTTGAGAAAGAAAAACGGAGCTGGAGGAATCAGGCTCCCTGACTTCAAACTATACTACAAAGCTACAGTAATCAAGACAGTATGGTACTGGCACAAAAACAGAAATATAGATCAATGATATACGATAGAAAGCCCAGAGATAAACCCATGAGCATATGGTGAACTAATTTACAACAACGGAGGCAAGAACATACAATGGAAAAAAGACAGCCTCTTCAATAAGTGGTGCTGGGAAAACTGGACAGCTACATGTAAAAGAACAAAATTAGAACACTACCTAACACCATATACGAAAATAAAGTCCAAATGGATTAAAGACCTAAATGTAAGGCCAGACACTATAAAACCCTTAGTGGAAAACATAGGCAGAACACTCTATGACATAAATCACAGCAAGATCCATTTTGACCCACCTCCTAGAGAAATGGAAATAAAAACAAAAATAAACAAATGGGGCCTAATGGAACTTAAAACCTTTTGCACAGCAAAGGAAACCGTAAACAAGGCGAAAAGACAACCCTCAGAATGGGAGAAAATATTTGCAAAAGAAACAATGGACAAAGGATTAATCTACAAAATATGCAAGCAGCTCATGCAACTCAATATCAAAATAACAAACAACCCGATCTAAAAATGGGCAGAAGACCTAAATAGATATTTCTCCAAAGAAGATACACAGATTGCCAACAAACACATGAAAGGATGTTCAACATCACTAATCATTAGAGAAATGCAAATCAGAACTACAGTGAGGTATCACCTCACACCTGTCAGAATGGCCATTATCAAAAAATCTACAAACAGTAAATACTGGAGAGGGTGTGGAGAAAAGGGAACACTTTTGCACTGTTGGTGGGAATGTACATTGATACAGCCACTATGGAGAACAGTATGGAGGTTCCTTAAAAAACTAAAAATAGAACTAACATATACTGACATATGACCCAGCAATCCCACTACTGGGCATATACAGTGAGAAAACCATAATTCAAAAAGAGTCATGTACCACAATGTTCATTGCAGCTCTATTTACAATAGCCAGGACATAGAAGTAACCTAAATGTCCATCGACAGATGAATGGATAAAGAAGGTGTGGCACATATATACAATGGAATATTACTCAGCCGTAAAAAGAAACGAAATTGAGTTATTTGTAGTGAGGTGGATGGACCTAGAGTCTGTCATACAGAGTGAAGTAAGTCAGAAAGAGAAAAGCAAATACCATATGCTAACACATATATATGGAATCTGAAAAAAAAAATGGTAGTGATGAAACTAGTGGCGGGTCAGTAATAAAGACGTAGACATAAAGAATGGACTTGAGGACATGGGGCAGGGGAGGGGGAAGCTGGGGTGAAGTGAGAGTAGCATGGACATATATACACTACCAAATGTAAAATAGCTAGTGGGAAGCAGCAGCATAGCAAGGGGAGATCAGCTCAGTGCTTTGCAATGACCTAGAGGGGTGGGATAGGGAGGGTGGGAGGGAGGCTCAAGGGGGAATGGATATGGGGATATATGTATACATATGGCTGATTCACTTTGTTGTGCAACAGAAGCTAACACATTATTGTGAAGCAATTATACTCCAATAAAGATCTATTAAAAAATAATAATAAAGAAAACTGTTAAGTAAATCTACATGGCTGCAAACCACTTATTTAAATTTAAATTCAAATGTATCCCGATCTATTCAAAGATTTCAACTTGTTCTCTGTTTGGTAGTTGATATTTTGGTACATATTCCCCTTGGAAAAGGGAGCAAAAGATGGTGGGACGCAGCTTCTTTCTTTGATGGAGGCTAGAAGCTGTGTGTATTGTGCAAAACAAACAAAAAAGCCATTTTCTGGTTCTCTTTCATCATAAGTGGAGAGCATGACAGCTATGCATCAGGAAGTCTGCACAAATGATTAAAATTATTTAAAAAACACAGTTCACCTAAAACCATCTTTTTCTGTGGTGAGAATTTGGTCACAAAAATTTTTAATTTGATAATAGATAATAGCTTCACAAAATGCACCCTGAAAAATCCTCTAATATTTTTGGTTGAAAACATTCTAACCTCCAAAAGAAAAATGTTCCTTATTACTAAACAAGAGGAAAAAATAAACCTATTTGACTTTATTAGCCTGAGATTTTTTAAAATGTAGGGGATTCTATCCTTTATAACACTTTGCCTTAGGGCTCTGTCTGCTCCTACCCCTTTGAGGATACCTGAATGGGTGTCTTCCAACCTAATAGGCATCCCTGCGGGGCTTTGCTCCTGGCTGCCCCAGAGGGGCACTGTGGTACCCCAGGGCTCCGCTAGCCTCGATATTTAGAGGCTTTTGTATGGCTTGGCTAATGGCATTGGCAGAAATCTGCAAGGTGGAAAGCCAAGTTCTTCTTCTGGGACAGGATTGTGGAGAAGACAGCAGAGCCACTCCAGGTGAGATATTCCAGCTCTAGGGTGAACAACTGCCCAGTCCAGAGCCAATAACAGGGGAAACGCGGCCACCCAAGCCTTTCTGCTTCCTCTTCTGTTCCCCTCTCTTCATCTCCCTCATTTCTTTCCTCTGACTTGCCTCTCCTGTGCCCTTTCTTTTCCCTCTCTTATTTTCTCTCCCCCTTCATTTGTCCCTTATGCCTGCAAGTGGCAGCCACTGGAAAGACTTAATCCACTGGAGACCCCCAAATATGGACCTTCTGCTCCCTAAGGTAATTGAGGTTTCTTGAAGCCAAGTATCTTCAGCCATCAAATATTTACTGAGGATCTACTATATACCATGCCAGGTATTTGGTATTCAAAGTCCATCCAGCCTTTAGATCACCTACGTCTGATTGGGGAGATAGTCATGCATGATTACAGATGGTTACAACCCAATGGGATAGCAAGGATGATGAAGATCACGTATCAGTCAAGGTTTGGTCAGGAAACAGAAGCCAGCCACTCTCTCTATATAAAAGATTTAATATAAAATTAGGGGGAAAACAGGCCTGTTGGAAGAGCTGAGAGGTCAGACACCAGGAAAACTTCACTGTGAAGATGGCAAGCTGAGCGCCTGAGTGTTGATGGGAGAACCGAGCTTTCCAGGAGTCTGCAGAGCGGGAGCCTGCAGAGAGGTGTGTGAAGCCCACACAAGCACAGAGTTGGGAGCTCAAGGAGAGGGCTGGGAAGCTGCCGTGACTGACCCCACACCTCACTGAGAACAGTGAGCTCCACTTTACTTCCACACCCAAATCTCACGTGAGTTCCTCTCATTGGCAAGGTTCAAATCTGGAGCTGTACAGGGGACGTGATTCTAGTAAATAAAGTTCAAGCCTGAGACAGAAGTGGTGGTGGTGGGGCCAGCTGACTACAGAAAACCCACCCCAGGTAGGGAAAGGACGCTACAGAGCACAGAGAAAGTTAGAGCCCCCTAACCCAGGTGAGAGAGGAAGAGGAAGAAGGCGGAAGCACTCCCTGGAGGACACTGCCTGAAATAGGTTAAAGAATAAGTCAGTTAACCAAGCCAAGAGACGAAAGGAGGGCACACCAGGCGGAAGGCACAGCACGAGCAGAGCCACGAAGAGGAGCTACAGCAAGGATGTACAAGAAATGAATTGATGTTTATGGTAGTAAGGTTCTCCCCCTATTTCGTT